>NC_141873.1:125139795-130139795 GCF_056163025.1 Triticum urartu
TTCTTTCCTTTGAAATTGTACATTTTTTTGATTCTGAACTAATTGTATCATTTTTGTTCCCATTGAGCTTTCTTGCCTAGTGACTAAGGATTTTCACACTTGTTGTGTCTATAAAAGATTTTCTCATAAAACACTAACAGAAGTTTAGAGGGATTCACTTTCGATAAGAATCAAAAAGCAAGTTCCCTATACTACCTTCTTTCCCTCCTCTGTTTCTGTCTTTAAGAGGCAGTGCATCCGGCAGGAATCGAACCTACTTTTTCTCCTCTGTTTCTGTCTTTAAGAGGCAGTGCATCCGGCAGGAATCGAACCTACTTTTTGACCCATTTTGCCTTTCTAGGTTGGTGGGCGCTTTCACCATTCAGCCATGGATGCTTTAGCGAGTGAACTAGGTTTTTATTTGAGAGCGAACTAGGTTTTTAGTGGTATTTCTTCCGTTAAGGGAGATTCGGGGAAAAGATGGAATAGGAAGACGTGTTTCCAGAACGAACAAGATACGTGTAGAGAAGGGGAAGTTAGCAAAGTTAGACAAGATTGGAATGGGCATAGGAACATGTATTGATGTACCAGATCAGCTAATGCTCCCAGGTTGATGCGATGTATTCCACCAGTTGACTGGAGACTTTATTATTGGTATATCGATCGGTCCAGCACGGATTGAAATAGGAGCCGGTTCGACAGGAAGCTTTTGAAAACGCAGTGCACCCAGGTAAATAACGAACAAGATGAATACAGAAGTTAAACGAGCATCCCACACCCGAAAGGTACCCCACATAGGCCTTCCCCGAAACCCCCTAGTCACTAACGTAAACAAAGTAGAAAAAGTACCAATTTCTGTACCGGTTCCGAAAGAGCGAATAAAAAGGGGATTTTTGTTAATGGGAACAAGGAACTGTTTATAGCTGTCGCGATATAAATAACTATACTCATCCGAGCCGCGAGAACATGTGCATACGAAATACGAGAATTTCCACCTTGTTGAAGATCTGGTGGTGCTACCCGAAGACTTAAATGAATAGCCATCGCTGTTAAGAACAACCGAGATCCAATGAGAATTTGCGCGTAGCTTTTTGTCTTTCACATAAAAAAATAAGGTTGTAATAACGAAACTGACATTTTATTTTCCTTACCTTGCAAGTGGAACAAGAAAGACTATAGTTATTTTGATTATATAAACAATCAAAGGATTTCGCATGCTTTCCATGGAATGACAGAATTCCCCTTGCTTAGTTTTCGCTCCGCTCGTGCCTGGCACTCCTTACTTGCGGAGCGGCATATCGGAAAAAGAAGGATTGACTTTCTATACGGGCCTGTCCCCTCTTACCCCTAACTAACAATTATACTGCAACCGAGTGGGCAGTGGTAAGCAAAGTAAGCAGAGGGTTCTCGTTCCGGTTGTGCGAAGGTTCCATGCCTGTTTTTACTGATTTTGGTAACCTTCTACAAGATTTTTAAACCAGTTTTCTCTTCGTTGTTGCTTTTTTTTTACCCTTTTTCCCGGTCTTTCAATTTTTGTTTCTTTTTCTATTTTTCATAAATTCACAAATTTCAAGAAATGTTCAAACTCTTTAAAATCTGTTCAGAATTTTAAAAATTCTTTGCTTTTAAAAAAACTTTCAGAATTACAAAAAATGTTTGGAATTTACAAATTTTGTCACAAGGAGCGTCTTACAGGACCTGCCATCTACCACCGTGTAGGCAACTAAACACGCCCCGGTGATTTGATTTTCGTAATTTTGTATTCGCCGGCTGCAAGTACTTGCTAGCAATATAATGCGCATTAATCAAAACCTGAATTCTATTCGCATGTAGTGAATCTGATTCGGCGTCACGTCCAACCAAACCAGTAAACAAACGGGAATGTTTCTGCGGCCAGATGATTGCGCAGCACAACCAAACGCATAGACAGCCAACCTCAATCCAGGATCCAGACTGTAAAGACGGAAAAGAAATTCAGCAACGGTCGCCCATGTGAGCGGGCCCCGGCGCTGGCGCAAGACGCCATCGCGATCCCAGCGAGGTCCAGCGAATTCCAGGAGAGGGAAAGAGAGCCGTTATATAATCAATCAATTATCAGGGGAGGTTATATAATGGCACAAGAAGCGGCAGAACGTGAGGACAAGGCAAGGAGTCAAGGAGAGAGATAGAGGCATCTTCTATTCACAAGATACGCGGCTGCCATGGCGAGAACCCTCTTTGGTTTCGTCGCCGCCGCCGCGCTTCTCCTCGCCGTCTTCATGCCGGCCCTCGCCGCCGCGCAGGCCCCCGCGCCGGCGCCCACCAGCGACGGTGAGCCATCAAACTCCAGCATCTTCCCCTTCTGAATTGCTTTTCCCTTCTGGATTTCCTCACACTTGTTTCTCGTCGATGCGTGCAGCGTCCTCGGTCGACCAGGGCGTTGCCTACTTTCTGATGATCCTGGCGCTGGTGCTCACCTACCTCATCCACCCGTTGGACGCCTCCTCCCCGTACAAGCTCTTCTGAGCCTGTACATGCGCAGAGGCTTCTCATTCTTTTGTTCATCTTTCTGTTGTCCGTCGATCGATAAGCTAGTGGATTCTTGAGAGATTGGTTGTGTGAGATTCGATTTGAATTCATTAATTTGTTGCTCCTGTACTCTGGTGGATTCGCACGCACGCGTGCATATTTTTGTTCCAATGCTCCTCAGGTCTGTTGCCACTAATTATGCGTACTAGTCATCAGCCCGCGTGGGCTAGCAATTCATGCATGCATAGTACTCTCTCTAATCCAAAATAAATGTCGTGGTTTTAGTTCAAAAATGAACTGTCGTGGCACGACACTTATCTTGGATCGGAGAGAGTACTATATATATGTAATTTCATAAAAGAATGAAAATATAGGTAGAAACCTTGAAGAATATTTTTTAAGTGGTTTACATTAGAATATGTAGTACTTAGTTATTCTGGTTATCCATGGGCCAAAAAAAGGGAATTCCACTCTTTCTATTGGGTTCTTATTAGGGGGTGTTAAGTGAATTGGAAGAATGACGATGTAGGACATATGAACGATACTTGGCTCTTGACAACTCTAGAATACGAAAAATATGCCCCGTAAAACATTCATTTTCGAATGAGTCAATGTAGAAAAAGTTTTTCTTTTCGAACAAAATTAGCACCTTATGTTGAAGAGCCATGCTGGACATGAACGGTAGAAATGCAAACTTTAAAAGTGGATTTCAATTTCTGTGTAAATAAATGAGTTTTTTTTAGAGAATGTAAATAGATGAGTTAGTGCAGTTAAAACTTTTCAAACTTTGACAGTACTAGTTGATAAAAAAATCTTTATATTGGCAAGATGATAGTAGTACTAATAAATTGCATTAACATGCGCCTTCGCTAATTCTGTCGACGAACCATGCTGGACACTAATGGTAAATATTAAAAACTCATGTGTCAATGTGAATTGAAAATGGTGATGTTGAATTTGCACGCTTGGTACAATCAAATACTATATACATCTACCATTCATAAATATTTTTATCAAATACTATATACATCTACCACTCATAAATAAATGACTTCCTAAAATGTGCATCTGAACCTTTTCAAACTTCATTAGTGATTGATAAAAATATGTTTATGTTGATAAGATGAAAAATTGTACCATTAGATTTGCCAAAATATTTTTAATAATTTTGCACTAACATGCGCGTGCAAAACAAATGATCAGAGGCGCATACCAGACAATGTGGTCAACATGAAAATATTATCTATCTATCAGGATAAACACCATTTCAGTAAAAAAATAAAGAAGAAAACTAAAAACAAAATGTGAAAAAACGAGCGCTAGGTCTGCGGACTGGACGCACTGGCCGGGCCATTGTCGCCCGCTTCAGGCGAGACCTTGTTCTGTCTTACACTAGTCGCCCCTGGGTGTCATGTGCCAAGGTGAGCGAAAGAGTAGATGGGCCTGCCCATTTTAACTAGCGCAGGTGACTACAGTACCCATGCCCAAAGTCCCCTACGGCGGCGGCCTAGGGTTTTCCAGTCCTCCGGCGATCTTTGCCGTGAGTTCGTTGTTGCTACCTGGCTTCGGGCCACGTTCTCTGCTTGTCCCTCTCCTCTACCCGAGCTGTTCCAGGGAATAGTCAGTATGCTCGCCTCCGCCGCCACTAGAGGGAGTTTTGATCTAGGGTTTCCCGTGGGGAACCTTTGACGCAGTGATTCTTGATGTTATGGCGGGCAGGGAGACGACAGCACCAACCATGGAGGGGGAGTAGACGGCGTTGGCGACATGCCGGATCGCCTCACACTCCAGGATGATGAACTAGATGATCTTGTATGGGAAGATGAGAATGACGCGGCGGAAGTCAGGCCCAAGTGGTTGGCGCTATGCCGCCTCCTGACATCAAAATCCTTTAGCCAAAGCGCTTTGATCGGGGATATGAAGGCTGCTTGGAATCCGGCTCAGCCGGTGGTATGGTGGAGCATCAAACCAAATTTGTTTTCTATCCAGTTCAATTGCTTGGTGACGGGAACAAGGGTATGCACAAAGGACCTTGGGATTTCAAGGGCTATGCCCTAATTCTCGCTGAATATGATGGCTTCTCAAAGCCGGAAAAAGTAAAGTTGAACATGTTGGAAACTTGGGCTCAGATCCACAAGCCGCCAGACCTCGTTCTCAAAAGCAAGAGCTTCCTGGAAAATTTAGCGCGGCGTATAGGCGAGGTGCAAGAAGTTCAAGTTACACTTCCTAATGGATCTGTGGGGGAGTTCATCAGAGTACGTGTGAAGTTGGATGTGGGGAAAAAACTTACAAGAGTTGTACAATTCACAAAGGCTGGCGAAACAGAGAAATATAGTGTGAAATTCGAGAAGCTACCCATCTTTTGCTATGAATGTGGTATGATGGGGCACTGGTATGAGGAATGTGGAACGGGGGAACACGATGCAACAAAGTTTGAATGGGCCCTGTTCATCTTGGCTTCAAGGAGCATTGGCCCTCGAGGTGGCCGAAGTCGGTCCAGCGGAGCAGGCCGAGGGGATCCAGACAGGAACGATCTAGGAGGAGGAAGAGGCCGGGGTCACGGAAGAAGGGGTAGTCCCTATGATTCGGGCATGCACCCGCATACAAGTGGGGCGGGATTTGATGATGACAATGACCTCCCAGCTATTGGGGTGGTAGCTCAAAAGCATACTCCGGTTTTGTCGGAGGGAGGGAAAGATCATGGAATATGATGGGTCAAAGAGCTGGAGACACAATGCTCGCACTGAAACAACTTTGGAGAAGCAAGCAGAGGATGCTACCAATGATCATCAAGAAGATTTATTTGTTCTGGGTAAACGTACAACGGATGACTCTAGTACATGGCAGCCACACAAGTTGGATCCTATTGATCCAAAGACAACAATTGTTCCGTTAGGCAATACCACAGCGATTGCTGGCCAGTTTGAGAACACCATTGGGGGTTTCTTCGGGTGGTGGAGGTACACCACAGAAAAATGCCAACAAGAAGAAGCTGAAGGGATCTGATGGCATAGCAGTAGAAGTGCATACTTCAAATGAGAAGATGGCCTCCATGGGTGAGGACCACAAGGGACAATGAGTATCGTGTGTTGGAATTGTCGTGGGGCGGGCAACCCTGCGACAATTCGCGAGCTTTGTGTTCTGATGAAGCGTTTTGCCCCCACCATCCAATGTATTCTCGAAACTCAGGTTGAGGGGTCTAGGGTGGAGTTTTTATCAAATTCCTTAGGTTTCAATAAAAGTTTTGTTGTTAGTAGTTCTGGTAGAAGTGGTGGTTTGTGTGTTTTTTGGAATGATGCAATAAAGTTGGAGGTTGTTGGCTACTCTAAATACCACACTGACGCTGAATTGGAGGAGGTTGGTAACACTCCATTTAGGGTGGCATTTGTGTATGGTGAAGCCCAAGTCTAGAATAGATTCAAAACGTGGGACACCTTGAGGGGAATAGCTTCGACTAGTGCATTACCATGGATGGCAATCGGAGATTTTAACGAGGTACTTCACCTCCACGAGCATGATGGAGTTGGAAACCGGAGCCAGGCTCAAATGGATGGTTTTCGAGATGCTTTTGATATTGTTGGACTGTCAGATATTGGATTTAGAGGGAATTCGTGGACTTTTGAGAAGAGAGTTGCTGGCGGTTCTTACACACGAGTACGATTGGATCGATGTGTGGCGACAACATCTTGGTCGCTGATGTTCCCTCAAGCGGAGCTGGTGCACGAAACTGCTACGTGTTCGGACCACGTCCCACTGCTCTTGAACCTGAGACTGCATGCACCCAAGGCAAGACCGAAAGCATTTAAATATGAATGAGCATGGGAGTCGCATGAAGGACTGCCTGCGGTGGTGGGAACTACTTGGGGACAGGACTGCGACGGGACTGTCGAGGGAGTGAAACAGCGCCAGGAGGCCCTATCATCCGATCTGTCTCATTGGGACAAGGAAGTCTTTGGGAATGTAAAAAGGGAAATCGGTAAACTGCAAAAAGATCTGGCCCTGTTACATGCAATACCGAGACGATTGGGACCCTCACATGCAGAGGTGGAGATATGTGACAGGCTGGTAGAGTTGTTTCACCGAGAGGAACTTTTATGGCACCAGCGTGCCCGCATAGAATGGCTGGCAAGCGGCGACAAGAATGCATACTATTTCCACATGCGGGCAAGCCAGCGACGCCGTAAGAACCAGATAAAAGCCCTCCAGCTCCCTGATGGGAGGTTGACAGATAATATTCAGGAGATGGAGGAATTTGCCACAAACTTTTACAAGGAATTGTATACCTCAGAACAAGTGCTAGACATGGACCGGGTGTTGGACACAGTCCCAATCAAGGTGACAAACAAGATGAATGAATTACTCAATGCACCATATACAGAGAAGAAGGTAAAGACAACTTTATTTCATATGTTTCCTACCAAGGCGCCGGGGCCAGATGGGTACCCTGCCCATTTTTCCAAAGACACTGGGAGGTGTGTGGCGCATATGTTACTAAGGCAATCTTGAGGATAGTTAAGAGGGAGGAAACAGCAGATAGCATTAATGAAACAATCTTGGTACTGATCCCAAAGGTAAATAATCCAACATTATTGGCACAATTCAAACCTATCTCGTTATGAAACGTCTTGTACAAGATTTCTTCCAAAGTTATCTCCAACAGGCTGAAGTTGGTGTTACCTGACATAATATCGGAGGAACAGTCTGCTTTCGTCCTAGGTAGACTCATCTCTGATAACATTATAACTGCTTATGAATGCCTGCATTTCATGAAGAGAAACACTGCTGTGAGATATAGAAGTGGTGCTCTCAAGCTAGATATGATGAAAGCATATGACAGGGTGGAGTGGGAGTATTTACAGGCAATTATGCTGAAACTGGGCTTCTCCGAACAATGGGTCCAGATTGTTATGGGCATGGTGAAGTCAGTAAAAAAATTGTACTATTTAATGGTAAGAAGCTACAGGAGTTTCAACCTACGCGTGGTATACGACAGGGTGATCCAATTTCCCCGTACCTTTTCTTGATAGCAGCAGAGGGCCTTTCGTGCCTCCTAAAATCTGTTGACGAGTCATCTAACATGAGCGGTCTTAAAGAGGCTCCCTCGGCGCCACTAGTAAACCACTTATTATTTGTAGATGACAGCCTGCTGTTCTTCAGGGCGAGTGTTGATGGGGCACACGAGATTAACCAGTTGTTGACCACATATTGTCAAGCGTTGGGGCAGCGAATAAATCATGAGAAATCTTCAATTTTTTCAGCAAAGGATGCCCGGAGAGCACTAAGGAGGAAGTCAAGTTATTGCTGAATGTGCCAAATGAAACAGTTAATGCAAAATACTTAGGCATGCCTACTGAAGTGGGGGCCTCCAAAATGGAGCTTTCAAATACTTGAAGGATTATTTGTGGAGTAAGGTCCAAGGGTGGATTGAACAAACTATATCAAGTGCTGGAAAAGAAGTTTTGATAAAGGCTATAGCCCAAGCAGTCCCAGTATATTCTATGTCTTGTTTCAAATTGCCACCGGGTTTGTGTGAGCACTTAAATATGTTGATAAGGAAATTCTGGTGGGGGAGCAAGGATGGAAAGAGAAAGACTAGTTGGGTCTCTTGGGAGACCATGACTAAGCCTAAGGGAATGGGCGGTCTCGGTTTTAAGGACTTTGAACTATTCAATCTTGCTTTGCTAGCGAAACAAGCATGGCACATCTTATAGGCGCCGGAATCTTGAGTGCAAGAATTTTGAAGAGCATTTACTTTCCCAATGGGTGTATATTATCAACAGAACTTGGGAGTCACCCCAGCCAAATTTGGCGCTCTATTATCAAGGGGCGGGACATACTTAAACTAGGCCTGATCGGACGTATAGGAAATGGTGAAACAACCAAAATCTGGGTGGACAACTGGATCCCCAGGGACGTCATGATGAGGCCGTACGGGAGAAGATCTTCCAATCCCCCCGAACTTGTTTCATCCCTGATCGATCACACAACAACAACATGGAATCGTGTGAGGCTGGAGGAAGTATGCCTCCCGATCGATATCCAGGCTATTGTCCAAATTCCAATCTATACATCTAATATCCCGGATAGCTGGGCTTGGAATTTTGAAAGAAGTGGAAGTTTTATAGTCAGGTCGGCCTACAGAATGATGGTAAACACAAAATATAGGAGAGGCATATGGATGGATGGATGGAAGAGCGGGCTCCTCAAGCTCGGACAGAGACGAGCAATCTTGGAAACTCTTGTGAGGTACTCAAGTACCAGAGAAGATACATATGATTTTGTGGAGATTAGCATGCCATTCTATCCCAACGGAAGATGTGAGGGCAAGAGAAACATGGCAACAGCGAGCGCTTGCAGCTTGTGTGGTGTGTAGGACTCATGGCAACACTCGTTGCTCGAGTGCTCGATGGCCAGATGCGTACGGGCATTGGTTGATGGGGAACTGGCGGAACACCTGTGCGAGACGACGGAGCCTAGCGCTAAGCAGTGGTTATTCACAATGATAGACACGTTACCGCATGCAGCCTTCGTGAAGCTATCAGTAACCCTTTGGACAATTTGGTGGGCGAGGAGGAAAGCAATACACGAGGAAATATTCCAGAGTCCTGCAACAACTAACAGTTTATATGCAGCTTTATCACAGAACTGGATATTGTATCAGCCAAAAAGGTCAATATGCAGGGAGCTAACATGGCTGGTGCATAGCGGCCCAAGGCGCCTCCACCGGGCTTCATGAAAATACACGTCGATGCAAGCATTGCAAGAAATCAGAACAGGGGAGCGGCCTCGGCTGTATGTAGAGATGCGAATGGTAATTATGTTGGAAGCTCCTCTTTGGTTATTGAGGGAGTGAGCAATGCTGCAACTATGGAAGCTATTGCCTGCAGGGAGGCTCTCTCCTTAGCAGATGACCCGATGTTACAGAACTTCATGGTAGCGTCTGACTTGAAGCAGATTGTGAGTGAGATCTATAGCGGCTTCAATGATGTGTACGGGGCCATCTTATCAGAGATAAAGAATAGGGATCTTTTGTTTAATTGCAATTTTACTTTCGAAGGCCGAGCGGTCAACCGCGACGCCCATAGGTTAGCCAAGTTTTCCAATTCTCTAGATCAGGGGAGACATGTTTGGTTGATGCAACCCAATGACCTGATTGTAATGCCACTTCATGTGGAGTTTGATCAATAAAACTTGGTGATGCCCCTAAAAAAAAGGCTACAGTACCCGGTTTTGAAAACCTTCAAGAAAGTTCCAAAACCGGTTTTCTTTCTTTCAGGTTCTGGGTTTCCTTTCATTTTTCCTTTCCCCTTCTTTTTTTCATTTTTTCTCTATTTTATTTATTTTTCAAAATTTATTTCTCTTTTCAAAATTTGTTCACATATTTAAAAAAAAATTCATGTTTTCCAAACATGGTCATAAATTTCGAAAATTGTTTGTGTTTTAGAAAAATATTTAATATTTTCAAGAAATGTTTTTTTTTCTGAAATGACCAAAAACTGACAATCTACTGTGCTCTACATGGTTGGAAGACCATGCCGACCATGTGTACCCAACGTGTAACAATGTCATGCGGAAGATCAAATCTGTAGGAGTCACGTGTAGTTACTCGCACTTCCATTAGCATTTGGGATTTCTAACCAACCAAGAGTATTCTAGTGTGGAACCTTTAGTTTTCTCTAGTTTTGTAATCTTTTGTTCTCCACGGGGCTAGACAAAAATCACTGCCTTTGACCCATTTGAGAAAGTTCAACAAAAAATGGCTCATGTAGAAAATTTTAGCATGATCTAACCCCCTTTAGCAACGCCCCAACACACTGATTTTGCTATTGTGCAATGAAACGTCAAACACTATGGCATTGTCACCTTGAGGCATTAACAACTACTCCCTTCGTAAACTAATATAAGAGCATTTAGATCACTATTTTTTAGTGATCTAAATGCTCTTATATTAGTTTACGGAGGGAGTAGCATGCAGTGAGAGAGAACGCTTGGCGTTGCACATGTGAGCAACACCAATGACATTAGTATTGCATAGTGCATCAACAACGCCATCAACATTAGCGTTGTAAAAATAAGGTCAAAATCGTGTTAAAGTTTTCTGCAAACAGTCACTTTGTGCTGAACTTTCTCAAAAAGGTTAAATATGTGGTTTCAGCCACGGGGCAAAAGGCTACCTGGTCTCAAAGTCATAACTAAAGAATGGTGCCAACAAGTTGAGGCTTGGGGACTTTGCTGCAATCAAAAGGAAAATTGATTACGTGTAGAAAAGGAAAATCGACTGAAGTGGCTATCATAATTTTTTTTACATGAGATTTGTAGTTGTGATGTTCTTGAGGTTAGTTACGTTAATTGCTGGCTTTTCTTTGTCATTGTCCGGTCAACACTCACGCGTAGCAGACACCATAGACAAAGGATGTTTCTTATGCGTTCAGGTCACACAGAATTTTATCTTTGCATTTTTACTTCTGTAAGTATGTGTTGAAACATATAGTATGTGTGGAACTCAGAATCATTTTGTGCACACCTACAACATCTTGAAACTACTATCTCCGTCTTGATTTGCTAGTCCTCCTCGAGTTTTAGGTCATATTTTGATTATAATTTGAACTAATAAAATATAAATTATATGTAGCAAAAATAATAATAATAAACCTATATTCAAATAAGATCTAATGATATAACTTTTTATGACATGTTTTAATATTTTGATAGTAAAATATGTGGTCAACTTTTAACCTTAAATACGATGGGACTAATAAACCGAGACGAACCCAGACGAAGGCAGCACAGATATACTCCCTCCGTCCGTGAATAAGTGTACTTCTAGCTTTTGTCTTAGATCAAAGTACTAACATCTTAACTTTATAGAAAAAAGTACTAACATTTATGACACTAAATTAATATTACTAGATCTATTTTGAAATGTACTTTCATAATATATTAATTTGATGTCATATATGTTATTACTCTTTTGTATATAATTGGTCAAAATTACAAAACTTTGACTTAAGACAAAAGCTAGAAGTACAGGGAGTACGCAGCATATTCTCAACAGATGCGTTGACCGCTGAAATCGTTGACTGACAGCAAACTTGCCGATACCCTGGCAACCCTGCTATACCGAACTCTGCGACAGGCACGGGACAGCCAGTCACCCTGTTTGTCCAGTGGACTTCCAACTCCAGTCTGACTTCATCTCCTTCCGAAAATCAAACAAGCAGCAGAAATGCAGGGGTAGAAGCTCACGCCATGTCCAAATCCAAATCCAAATAGCTTCGCCTCCGATAGGTGGAGGCGGCTACTCCGATAGAAGGAGAAGGAAGCAAAAGAGGGAGGCAGCAGAACTGCAGAAGCACCATGGTTTCCCTCTGTAAGTACCACACCATGGCTTCTCTCTCTCTCTCTCTCATACTCCGTAGAATAGTGCATAGATTTGATGTAAGTTAGCGCCGATGTATGCTTTTAATCTCGACTTGATCTGAATTTTAATCTTTGACATAAGCTAAGCTCGACTTGATCTGAATTTGATGATCTTACTATTTTGAATCTTGGAGTAGCGTAACTTCATATGACAAAGATGGATTCTGTATCAAATTAGTTCGTCAGACTCTTTAGTACTAATACTACTTAGTTTCAAGATCCTGTAAACTGAATGCATTCTCTGACAGGGCACGCCTCCGTCATTGTCCTTGTGCTCATGTTCCTCGGAGGATCCGATGCCAACCCAGCTGCGCGTCGACACGGTCAGCTGGATGTAAACCACAAGAAGAAGCCACTACAGACATCCAGACCTTACAACATTGCCCACAGGGGTTCCAATGGCGAAATACCCGAAGAGACAGCTGCGGCATATTTGGTAACCAGCAAATTACTCATGCAATTATCTGTCCTTCCTTCTATGCTGGATCAGATTTAGATTGATATTTTCTAGTGTCACGTCAAATTCAGCTGTATTGATTATTTATGCTTTTTTTTACATCAGAATTGATTATTTACGCTAATAATCGACAATAACCAAGAAGGTTATAATCTACTTGTTACTATTTATTTATTATATTAATATTATGTACTATTTATTTATATTATATCTCTACTCCTAATAGAGCAGTTGGTAGTCTTCGTCGGTTAAATTTCGTCCCACCTCCCTTGGTTTTTTTGGTACTTCGTCCCACCTCCCGCTTTCCACCGTCTCCCCGCAACTTACCGCCCAACCGGTAAAAAAAACATCAAAATACAACTACGCCCATACTGAACCGCGCCGGTTCACAGATAGAAAAAAGACCTAAAACGATCTAACACGGTTAACCTACGAAATGACAATTGATCGATCTGAAACAGGACCCCTAGGACCAGAAAATCGTCGTGCCCTCGATGCCATTGCGAGTCGCGGTCATTCGTCCACGCCCCTCAAACCCTTGACCGCCGTCACAAACCCTGAAACCCTTGTCCGCCGCCACAAGCGCTCATACCGTAGGTCTCCTTCACAGGGTGAAGTTTTATCCCGGCGCCGCCGCCGTCCGAGAGGTGGGACGAAAGATCTTCCGGCGCCGATCCGTCACTGTTCAGCGGATCTGCGTGTGATCCAGTTGCCGCCGTAGTGGCGATTGCAAAATCAGGTTGGGCGTTTATGTATTATAACCTTTACAAATACTACTCTTACAAATCTTCGTCTTTGATCGGTACCGTGGTCATACTGCACAAAATCTGACATTGTGATCTCGGATCGGTACCGTGGTCATACTGTGTAAGATTTGAGAACCTGTAATTAAAAAATACATATTCCGTCACCGTTCTATGCAGAATTGTAGAATTACAGCTAACTGGATTATATGCCGAGGCCATACCTCTTGCTCTCATTTTATCAGCCCGAAAATCGTGCAGGTCGTGAATCATCTCATTGCCGGTTTCAGTATTGCAAGGAACTCAGTTTTCGTGCACATAACTGACAGGAGTTTGGGGCTGGCGCCGGCCGTCGCGGACGGTGTCATCAGCAGTAGCATCTGGAGGTTAGGTGACATGCAATAGTTAATGTTTCTATGCCAACAGGAAATAGTCAATGTTTCTATGCCTAGGTGAGCATCAGATGGTTGAAAATGATTGAGTCCAACTACAGTCTGGACCTATAAAAGAATAATGTCATCCTCCCAGATGAACCACCGTTTTGAATGGGAAATAAAATCATTCATGAATGTTTGCCGAGGGCATACCTGTTTTACTCTATTTGACAGCCCCAAATGATTGCAGGTGGTGAATCATCTCATTGCTGGTTTAAGTGTAGTCATCAAGTGGCAACAGGCATCTATTTTGCCTATAATTTTGCAAGTATCTCAGTGACGGCCCTTGGGGACGGTGTCATCAGCAGCAGCATCTGGCAAGCGCATCGAGTTTGCAGCTCACAACTTCATAGGATCTCCATTTTCCAGCCCCAAAACAGCATCTCATGCAAAAAGTGACACAAACATAAGGTAGTTATGACACTTGAATCTAATAGGTTCCATGCAATATTAAACAGTCAAGGTTTATATGCCATCAGGAAATAGCCAAGGGTCTGAACATAGAAAATAATAAGGTAAAAAAACTTGATCCTCCCAGATGAACCACCTGGAGCATTATGTGAAATAAAACCATTCATCAATTTATATACGACGCCGTAACCAACCATTTTTTCATGTTGGTCAGATAGAATTTATGTGGGATTCAATATATAGGCGCCGCGTCCCTTCCCTCGAGATTGGCCTCATGAACTTTCAGTAAGCGCTAATTATAATATGAGATCATCATATGCTTCTTTTTGTAATTCTATTGTTGCAATGCTACTCACATTTGTATTTGTTTGTAGACGACAAATAATTTTCTTACGTGTACATGAAGAGCACGTTGGGCCTAACTTCTGGCATTTGCAATGCACTGACAACCTGTTCGAGAAGTTTGCTATAACTTACATACAGGTAAATCAGAGGCAGCGTTGCTTGCAAACTATGAGGGAGAGCACATTCTTCTTCTCTCCCAACATTAATGATGATCATCATTATCTACAAGGTAGGGGCTGCGTTCTATTTTAAAATTGTTTTCAATATATTTTTTCTGTAATACTATTTCACTACTATATAACACTGATTGTTATCGTAGATATCCATGAAGCCAGCCTGACGACACTTGATGAAACACGTGCTTACGTCAATCGTGTTGTCCAAGGTAGGAACAATGGACGTCAGAACTATCACAGTCGAAATTAGAGCATCCTTGAGGGTTTTGGACGACTGACTATGTACTGATGCATATTCAAATGTCGCAAATAAATGGCTTCTACAGTTTTGTTATGGATCGAATTGAGAATTATCATTTTGGCATTATGATTAATGTATTATACATATATATACCTTCATAATACGCAGTGTTCAGTATTTCGTCTTACGCCATCGTCCTTTGTCCGTCTCTCCCCCACCATTCCTTTTTTCACACAAGCCAGGAAAGGAAACAGCAGACGCACGCAGTAGTTTTTTTTATTAGAATAACTGACTAAGTCCTCTTCCCCTCGTGCGATCCCAACACAGGCATGATCCTGGGATAACAACACGCGCACCCACGCCTCCGCCGACGCATGTTTGGCCCCATCCGCCCGAGTCCTCTGGTCCATGTTCTCCCTTTCTTATCCCTCCTCCATTTATGCCTTATCGATCCTAACACGATGGTTCGCGAACGGCGCACATATAAAGATTATGTTGAAGTTGGAATATATATACCAAACAATAGTTGCTTCATTTTTACCTTTACGACTTTTACGTTTCTCATGACTGTGATCATTATAAACTCTTACTTGATCTTCAAAGACTTGCGGTAATAAAAGGCCAATGTGCGGTGTTTCATGCACTATCATATTGTGACTAGACTCACTACAGCTGTATTTTATTGATCAATTAAACTATAGACATAATTTGCAGGAATATTTCTTTGTAGAAGGCTTCCTATGTGTATCTGTAGGGCTTAACTAGATGTGTCTTAGTTATTCCACGTTCATACGAGGCACTCAAACATAAAACCAAATGAAAACGCTACCCACACCAATTACATGTGATTTAGATGTGCAATATATACTACTTAAAACACATCTAGACGTGCATCGGCAAAAACAAGGTTTTATAACTCAAAATTTTCTCTCCATGGAGATATACCCGTGCGTTAAGAATATGGATCAATACATGTAAAAGAAGTGGGCTGTAGTATCATAATTCAATTAAGGGTAAAGATATAGATTATTCCACATGGTATAGGTTATATTATGTTATATGTACCCCGTTGCAACACACAGGCGCCTATGGATCATATCATCATGTCTACAGTTTTTGTTATGGCAACTTGTAATTATGGAAGGATATGGGCCACCTTCCGAGTACATGACAACGATTACTTAAAGTTTCCAATACAATGTAGTATCCAATCTAACGGTGTGGCCTACCATACGTTCAATGGGTTTCCCATTTTGGCCATTAATTTTCCCTTAGTCGGATTTGCTTATAAGGAAAGTTAAATCCTGCTTGTTCCGATCTGGAAAGGGAGACGTATATAATAGAATTATAATCGGCATTTATTTATTTGCCCATTGTAGTATGGAATAAGAATAAATGCTTTTCCGTTTAGATGCAAGGTTTTATAATGGATACATGCACGGATGGAATGATATCGGCACCTTCCAATCCAATGCTAATGCCTCACCGACCTTTTAGAAGGACAAGTCCCCTCTGACTATCATATATATGGCCCGACTGTGAGTCCACCATTGTCTAATGCCCCCTCACTCGCTCATCCTGGTGCTAAGACGACTTTCTGCCCGCGGTAATGGCTGCAATGCTGATTTTTGATGGAGTGGATGACGCAGTCGAGTACATCTACAACTACGTCATGGATTCCTCAGACGAGGAGGAATTAGAGTTTGTTCTGGCAGCACTAAACTTCATCTATACTTTAATTAGCTGCAGATCACTACCATTATAATTTGTTGCATGCATTTACTGAAAGTTCATGCTATCCTTTCTAAATACATAAGGTTCTTAAGATCTAACGTAGTGGTTGCAAATAAATGGCCATGTTGTAATATTATCCTTTTACATTACCCCATTATAGGACCATCCACCCCACGTTATTTTAAAGTACAATATTTTTATGAACGGTAGTACATTGCAACGCGTACTGTTGCATGATACATGTGTCATCTACACATTAGTTCATAACTGTAATACTATAGCAATACATTGCATCCGAACATGTCAGAATATATTTGGTTATCTCAATAAATAGCACTCCTATCCTGAATTGACACTACGATTCCAATTAGAATATACATACATTTCAGACCTTACTAAAGTTTGGAAAAAAATGTACTATTATTTGCCCACACATTGAAGTATTACATTATTTTGATACCTTTATTTTTCTAACAGATTTGCTATCATGCTGTCTTGTTTGCAGCACAATATGGATAAGGAGCCCTCGTCCATTCGTTATCGAGTTAAGCCTACGGACTATCCAAGACACCATGCGAGGTGATACATGGGTCAATCCGAACTGCTTCGATCTTGCAGTGCGTAAGCTTACTAGCGACGCGATACAGAGGAATGCAGGAACAGACTTTGTTGGCTCCACGCATACGTTTGATTTGCGATTCCATCGCCTAGCACGGGTGCTGATTCAGACTGGCTTAAGCCAAGCTGAACGCACCAACTTGTTGATTAACAATGTCATTGTACGGCCTTTGCCGAAATACGACGTGCTCATGACCCCGTCCATTGTAAGGATTTACATTCTTAACAATTGGTTTGTATACTATCTGTTCACCATTAACTTTGTATACCTATTGCAGTACCTATTGCCATTGTATTTGGTGGATTCCTCCTATGGCCTCCTTGCAGTTAATATTGAAAATAGGAGGACTCTCCTGATTGATCATTCCAATGAGTCATTCTTAGGCTCAGAGGACTTTCATGAGAAGGAACTTAAGAAGGAAGCCCGTATAGTTTTGCAAGAATTCGGCAGTGTGTTGCAACAAGGGAGGCCTTGTTTGAATCCCCATCTCGTGGATTGGCCACAAGATCATACATTTATTACAGCCCCGCGGTAATTTTTTAAATTGGTCATGCATATTATAGCCACACAGCTATAGGTTTTAATATATGTAGAATTTTGGTCACAGCCTAGATTCTGGATTGAAAGTCCTATAGGAGATGGCTCACCAAGATGATACTCGCGGGCATAACATGTCCAGGACTTCGGTACGTGCATATCTAACAAGTTTATGTCTCCCATAGCTATGTTAATTATAATTTTATGTTCTTCCTATCATGTATGTCTGTTGTGCAATTATTTTTTCAACGAGTTATTAAATTTTTGTTTATGTTTTCTAGGATTCAATACAGCTCAGAAAGCACTTGCTGGTCCAGATGCTGATGATCAAAGGCAATGAAGCAGCTGGAAACATCCCAGCTGAAATTACAGCGTCCTTGAGGTTTTTGGATGAATGACTCCGGACTGATGCATACTCATATGTCGCAAATATAATAAGCTAATAGAACTTTGGTAGGGATCAAATTGAGATTTATGTTTTTGGCAATATGAATAATGTATTGGATTACAGTGAATAAAGGATTTGATGGATCCCTCTAGCTTCCTTTTTGCTTCAACGTTGTCTGCTTGTTTTGGTTCTATCTATTAATTTTGACTTCTATGTATATTTTGTACTATAACACTCGTGGCCACAGGAGCGGGTTTGTTGCTCCAGGTGAACCGGTGGCATTTTGTAATGGACCATGGCAGGTTCAGCCGGCATGCGAGGTTTACAGTCATGCCTCACATCATATACTAACTCGTATCGTATAACTCCATCCATACATGCACTGCTATACAATACGAGGTTTACATTGGCGGCCATCCTCACATGCAATTTATGGAATAGCCAATTTAAAAACATGCTGGATATAATGGGCGTACCTTCAATTGCCTTTGATCTTCAAGTTCGCACATGATCCACATATCTCTGTCATGCTCATGATGTCTCTAATAACCAGCTGATTAAATTGTATGTGTTCCTGATTAGAGTAACCAACATAAGCCCCTTCCAAAGTGCTTTCTTATTGAATATATAAAGTACAAGATGGTGACATCATTTTTCGACAAACAGTATACGTTACCAACATTTTCAAATTTGTGGGGGGGGGGGGGTGGTGTTGGATGGTAGAATAAAACATTTGTGTTGTATGGATGAACTTTCTCTAAACATAATAGCCATATATACCTACCTATCACGTTAAATAACAATAAAATAAAGGAGGCACTAATGACTGAATAAGAGGACGAAAAAATATGCATATGCATCTCAATAGGTATCAAGGTTGCCCCTGATTGTAGATTTGTAATGGACTCAAGTTATTAAAATGTTGTGGATCTTACTCTTACATGAGAAGGCATGGCTGCCCCTGATTGTAGATTCACCAAGGTTAGGTTGGTAAATGAACACATTTACACTGAAAACAGAAATATGTAATACGATACATTAGTATCAAGGAATTCCCATGTTACCATCAGCACGATGAGTTCCAGAAAGAAGAAAAAATCTCATACCAGTCTAACGGGATGTATTATAATAGCTTCATGTCGAATTTCTTGTAAAGTGAGTTCATATGCAGTCGAACGGGATGTATAATAAAAGCTGCCAGATCAAAACATCAAAAGATAACTACAATGAGTTTATATACAGTCAACCAAACAAGTGACATAAAAAGGCCAAAGCATTATTTTTCAGTGAGAAAATAAGTGAACAAAAAAACATTATAATTTCACTTTTACAACTTTAATATTTTAATAGACAAATCACAGATTGTATCTATTGCATTTTTTATATGCGAAAATTGTATACATAGTAAAAACTATTTTGTAACTTAAATAAATACTAAAGAAACAAAATTGTTTTAAGCATGTTTGGATCTTTTACATCTTCTCTGATTTATTAGCAGACGCACTCCGTTGCAATCCTTCGGTGTATAGATCAATATGAGTTAATAAATTAAATATTTCATTTGCCTGTGATAGAAAAATAAGATTGTATTAAATCTAGAGATATGATTACCCTAATAAAGATATAATGCTTGTACATACAGACGACCACGGGGAGGAGGAAAAGGAAGTTTCTTTTATTTCCTTTTCTGTTGTATTCACAAACAAAGTGGGCTGAAATAATGTAATCGGGAATATATTATCTGATACTGGGAGAAAGATCAGATCCGTCCACAAGTTATAATATGTTATACATGGAAATGAATAACTGCTTTAATTAAACGACGTTGATCATTTGGAAGGCAATATCAACTCTCCAATTTATTAGATGTCACGGCAACAAAATGATAAACTCCATCTGCCTACTATTTAACCACCCACCCAAGTTCACATATATCCCATCAGCAATGTCCGATCGAGAACTAAGGAACTAATTTTCTATGCAATGGAGACGATCATTGGGAACGCTGCACACGCACCCGAAGAGGGTGCGTTTGTGGCCCAGGAGGATGTTCCCGGTCCCCAGGAGGATGTGCCTGGACCCATGGATGTTTTGCCCCCACCAATGCATGCCGTGGAAGATGCACTCCAATACATATTTCACTTTATCATGGGCATTCGAGACCAAGATACATTAAAGTAAGTTGTCTTATTATACATTCTTTTACTATATACAAATAATGTTGGAAAACTCTTTTACACAGCAAGGAAAGATAGCTAGATGGGCAATCTTAAAACATTCATAGGTACATGTATAAGTTTTTTAGTTGAATCCGACGCTACATGAACAATGACATGCAAAGCCCATGAATTAAGGTTCTAGATTTGATACGTGTAGGTACATCTAGGTGAGGACAATCTGACCTCGTGCAATGTCATGCAATCTAAACATGAATTCGGTTTATAGGTTAGTATAGACAAAGTTAAACTAGAAGATGACCATTGATGTCTTTTGTTGGGCATTTTTTTCAGCTTAACATGGATAAGAAGCTCCCGGCCGTACCAGATCGACATCAGCCTCCGAATGATCCAGGACACCCTTTTTTTCATAAAAAACTTCATCCCGAATGCTTCAACCTTGTTGTACGTAAGCTTGCGAGCGCTGAATTAGAGAGGACCGCAGGCACTAACTGGGTTGGGAGCAAACATTATTTCGACTTGCAGTTTCATGCTCAGTCACAGGCCCTGAGGTACTCCTGGATGACTCAAGGAGAGCGCATCACGACGCTGATTAACTATGTTGTGGTCCAGCCTCTTCCTAAATATGATGTGTTCAACTCTATAATTGTAAGAGACTCTCATTCTTAAAGTTAGTTTTACTTATTATAATAGCAGTTGACATGTGTCGACCTGCCACAGTATCTACTACCGTTGAAACTTTCGGATTCATCGTACGGGTTACTTGTAGTCAACCGGTTGAGGAGGAGGGTTGTCGTGATGGATCCATCCTTCAACACGTTTGATCCTGAAGATAGCACTCATAACATATTGATGAGGAAGGAAATCACACTGCTGAAGGAAGAATTCAACACTGTGTTGCAGACTAGGATCGCTGGTTGGAATAACCAAATCATGGATTGGGAACAAGATACCATGTCCTGTGCTGCTCGTCGGTAATATACTAAATTGATCGCATACATAAGATGCATACCGTTATAATGTTTAATATTTATTTATTTTGTCGCAGCAAACACTCCGGCTTCTTTGTGCTACATGAGATGGCTCACTAGATTAGTCGTTTGCGTAGCATGGGCTGGATGAACACTACCGTAAATACATAAATGATTAGTTGATGTGTGCTAATTAATATCCAACTAGTTTATTAAATGATTTGAGTTTTTGCACCTTTCCTAGGATCCTATACAGCTCAGACACCAAGCTACGGTCCACATGTTACTGTTCAAAGACAATGAAGCTGCTGCAAACATCCCGCCAGAGATTAGAGCGGCCCTGAGGGTTTTAAGCAACTGAAGATGGACTGATGCATGCAGATATGCCAAGAATGTTTTCCTATACTTCAGATTTGTTATGGATCGTTTTGATAATTTTTTTTGATATGAATAATTAGATAATAAGTTTGTGGGGTCCTCTATAGACGTATGTTCAAAAAGATTAGGATGTTTTGGTATTATCAACCTATTCAAACTTTATGGTGTTTTGGTATTATTGAAGTTTGGTTTTATTACCATATTGTTGGATTATTAATTGATTTTGTTGCAACGTCATGAACGAATCATTCGGTTGTCTGCCATGAATGAGCATGTAGCTCCATTTGGGAAGCTGGACAGGGGTAATAGGGCTTGACGCTAGATGAGATGAGCAGCCAGAGTTTAATGTTTTTCACATACTAGGCAAATGCATGTGTGTGCACAGGATATTTACATCCTTCGGCGGCAGCATTGTGCCTCCAACTGTTTCTGCACCTACTGTCATTTTCCTCGAAGATGTACAAAGCGGATGTCATATTCCCCCGCCGTTAGAAGATCAATTCACGAAAAATTCTTTCGAGGATCACTCCCATTGCCGATCTTCCCGATTAGATCCCCGTGCCCCTCTCCCGATCGCTGCTCTTTCCCTAAAAACCCCCACTAGTTTCCAGCGCCTCCAACCACAACTAACTCTCGCCCCCACCGCTCAGGTCGCTTATGGCAAACCGAAGAAGGATGTGGAGGCGGACGTGGGTTAGATATGGATCATTATTGTCTTGGACGTCGACGAGCGGTCGTTGATGGGGCGGGGGTGGCGCATCAGGAGTTATCCTTCTTCCTCCATTATCATATTCCACTCGCTTGCCGGTACCATGCGCCTCTCCCTCGCCCTTTGTTTTGACCTCTGCCACGCTAGGAATTTGAGATGTGCAGGAATACTATAAGGAAGAAGAGAACGAGCAAGAAGCCGAGGTATTGGGTAGAGCATCCGGGTCGAGAGTAGGTCTTAGCCACGCTTCATGGTGCAGGTGAAGATAAATTCAGCCATTTCCTCGGACAGGCTTTGCTCTATCGGCGGCGCGGTCAGAGAGCATATGGCAGGAGCGCGCGGCTGGCCTGCTGTACGCAGTTGGTGCCTTGGTGTGTAGTGGCACGACTGCGCGCGAGCATGGAGATGGGTTTCGTGTAAGGGCGTGAAGCATGCGTGTTGTCGTGCTGCCGGCTGTGCTCTGCTCTCCTCACAGAGGATGCAGAGGGGTTGGTGGCTTTGGCGCTGGGAAGAGGAAGCTCGTTGTGCTCTATCTTGTGGTTCAGAGAATATACTGTGTAGCCTGTACTATTCCTCTATGTCTTCCTCCCTGCTAATTCCTCTGTCTATGACAGTTATTTCCTGATTATTTGTGTGCACAAATCGAAATAACAATAGCAAGGAAAACTTGGAATATGTGGGACCATGACTAAACTCGATCTGTTTATCTCCCTCTCAAGTCACAGTTTGGTTTGTACTTTTTGGGGGGAGCTAATGTCGATTTGTAGTGATTAATCATCCATTTGATTGAAAGTTCAGGTGGTCTTGGGGATCTCTAGGTGGCAGAAGATAGACATTTGGTGCCTTTTTGTTGCAAATATTTCTAGGTTGCTAGGTAGGCCAAGATTTCTCAACTTGCTGCAATATTCAGTTGTTGTATGTGGTCCTAGGCTCACACGAAATGCTGAATCATAGCAGTGAATGTAAGTTTTATTCCATGTATAGTACGTAGCAGATTTATAGCTTAATATACTTGTATAAATCCTACAACTCCCACATTAACACACAAGCAGCCCTAAATAGTAAAGTCCATCCACGATATGTCAAAAGATCCATAAAGTCATGAATTATATTTGGCAAAAATAACTATAGGTAAATATAACGTCAATTCGTACTGATCAACATCAACGCTAAAATAAAAAGTTGATTCCATAAATCCACAATTAGTATTGGTTACCTTTGGCATTGGGAAACCATGGATAGTCTGGAATTGACAGCATTCATCGAACTTGTGTGGTCTCTCAGATATTACAACTGCAACAAGTATAATGAGACTGTACATTACTACCAAATTATTGAATGAAGTATTAGTACAAACTGTTAAATCATACAAAAATAGCTAAGCATGAAGATGATTAGTGTGCATGCTGTGATTTTTGTTTGCTGTAGCTAAATTTGGCATGCAAGCAATGAAAATCTTTTTATTTAATTAATACAATAATTTAATTCTTTAGACAATTATGATTATTTAGTTATTTGCTTATTTATTAACAGGTGTGCATTTGATGGAAAAAGAAAAGAGATCTGCACCATCAAAAATGGTATATATGGTAGAAAACATTTTTATATATGGTAGAACTATATTCAACCATGATCTGCTACCCAGTTATTCTCCGGATGTCCTACCTATATATGTTAACCTTCTCTGCCATCCCTCCTCCCCCTCCTTGCTCTTCCTTCGGCCATCACAACAGCTGACCTGGACGAAAATTTCCCAAGGAGTACCTTGTGTAAGCAAGGAGCATCTTTAAGGCGAGTTCCTCTAGGTACGAACAATTCTAGATCTTTATATTCTCTAAAAGTGTAATGGTTGTTATACTAGGATCATGTTTGGTTGAGATATACTATCAAAAGTATGATTTATCTTGCATTTTTTGTATGTTCACCTACAAAATTATGCATGCAATTCTGAACACGTGATTTTCTGAAGCACATTATATAGCAAAAAAAGCATGCATGCAATTCTTAACATGGCAGAGAACAAACAAATAAACAAACACTTATGAAAATCTTAATATTATGACAGTCATAATAATAAGTCCTTTCATGTAATAAAAGCCCTGTGCATTGCACCGGTGTACAAAATGTAAATCTATGCTCACACACTTGAAAAAAACTACAAACAAACAACATTGCAATCAGTCAAACAGCCATATCAGAACAAATAATTCAAACAATTTTGGTTAAAAATATTTGTCAAACATCTAATACCTTATAAGTTTGCAAATCCCGTACCATTCATAGGAAACATACACATGGATATGCTCTTACTTGATTTTCCACATGGCAAGTTGAAATAATTTTTGTTGTATCAAAAGTATTGTGATAAGATTTAGGATCAAAATTGATGAATGATTTCGGATTATGTAGTCAACAAGACAATACAGATATTAGGCATTGTTGCATGCCTAAGGCTCAAACCCAAAAATAGCCATGCACCCATAGTGAACAATAACCAGACAAATCATGAGCAAATTCATTCAAAAAGATTGGCTGCATGTTCTCCATTTAGAATTCACAACCAAGAGTCAAGTCATGGTCGTAGGTAAGTTTCATAGCAGAGTATATATTGAGCCTTGGCTGGAAAAATAGTTGGAAACTAAAAAAAATTAATTGATGGTCATGGTTGTCTGTCAATTAGTGTCAGTGTTGGCAGACAATGATACAACTAACAATCGAGAAACGAACTTGCTACTTAAATTGCTTGCTGGTTAGAATAATAGATCCATTATAATTTGAACAGAAGCTTTTATAGAGGAAGACTCATCTTAGCACCGTAGTAGGTCCGGCTGGTGACAGCGTTGGGGACTTGGTGACGAACTGGCCAACCACACCATGCCGCGGAGTTGGGGAGTCGTCTCTCCTTCCCGTGGCTGTGAGGCCGGGTCACGGCGCCTTGGCTCATCAGGAAAGAGGAACCACATCAAACCATTATAGAAAGGAAGAAGAAGAGGACGAGAGGGGCGGGATCAAGAAGGGGGGCGACGTACCGGAGCTACTGGCGATGCAGATCGAGGAGACAAACACCGCCGCGGATGCGACGGGAACTGGACTGGACCGAGCACCCGATCCCGTTTCATTGAGCTCGCTGCGGCCGTTACCCGTTGGTCGCGCTGCACACAGCTCGTCGGATCCCCTGGCCGCACAGGTATGTCGTCTGTGGGCGGAGTCACACGGTCGACGCGCGCGACCATGCGGCAGGGGGAGTGGAGATGGCCGAGCTGCTGGTGGGGGTGGAGAGGACCGGTGAGGCCGCCCCAATATCTGCCGCGGCATGGGATGGATCATATCAATTTAATATGTGTGAACTAATTATCCATAACTACCTTAATTAAAATAGTAGTGACTTAGCTAAAACAATTAAAAAACATGATCCAGATCCCACAATAGTTCCATCTACAATTAATCGGCCAAACATCCGGTGACAACCACTGTTTTAAGAAGTATCAAACTTAGCACACCTCATAGCAGTTCATGTTTGTGCTAAGTCACTACATGATTGAGTGGAATAGTTAAGAGCTCGTATTTATTTGTGAAGGCATGTATAATAGTAAACGAAGTAGTCGAACGCCCGTTTAAGTTTGCTAACCATGCTATGGTAACTGCATAATATGCTACTAACTAAAAGTGACATCATCAAAAACAAAAAAACAAAAACACATACATAATAATTGCTAATAAAATGATAGGCAAGCTTGCATTGAAAGATAACAGTCCCTCAATTATACGCTGCTAGAAAATTAAAATCAGGGGCTAATCTGTTTGGGTTTAGTTTAATTCAATCCTAAAATTCACAAACAACAATTATACACTGCTAGAAATTAAAAATAAAGCACACATAAAAATAGGTTATCCTAAGCTTAGTTCTACTACGGTTACTTTCCCATGAAGAATTATTGTCCTCCATACTACATTTCCAGTAAAATGCATAGGCATCAAAATATGAAGAGTAAAGCACCCACATTAATAATAGGAGCTGTCAATATGGATAACTTTGAATTGCAAGAGGACATGGCTGAGCACTAATGAAAAGAGAGGACACAACCTAAAATCTTTTTCCACATGGATAATAAAAACTAAAATTGGAGAAGGAAAAATAAGAAGAAGCCCTCACATATAATCGACATGTTGAAGGTGAGGGAGCTGACATATACATCCTCTCATCACCACATGCATCCCAGTTCGCTCTGGCCCGCATCAGTACAGCAGGGCAATAGGTGCCAGTGCTGCTCCTGCAAATGTTAATGTGGCCTTCACAAGTGGGTCTGGTTCGTAATAGCAGTGGCTAATAATAGGAAATCATTAAACATGTTACTTTGAGATATGCATGCCAAATAATGCCTGCTCAGGTGATAACTTTTCTTGGGAGTGTACTTTTGTGATAATTTGGTAAATTTGCATAAATTCAAATCAAAGCAATTGATTCTGCATAAGCTAATTACATGCCACACCACAATCTAAGATAGTTTAACCTCCATTGGTTCATGACTTGTTTTCTGAACATCTTAGGGTATTAGATAACATAGTTTTTAGATAAAGTGCAAGAGCTATGCGCTTCTTATTTTAATCCGAAAGCATTACCGATGATAAGAAACTGACCAAGAAAGGATTTCTCAGAAAGTTAAGTAAAAAAATACACCAAACCTAGCAACAGGTGCATGAAAGGCGCACAACTGTACCCCTTCTATAAAAGGTCAATGTCTTCTGTTATCCGTCATGCACAGCAAGACGGTCTGCAACATATTGAAAAAAAATGCTCAAAGTTGTAGCAAACATCTGCACAAACCCTATAATAATGCTCAAGGTTCTAGCAAACATCTCCAAAAACCCTAGCAAACATCTAGCAAACATCAGCAGAAACCCTAGCTAACATCTAGCAAGCATCTACACAAACATATGGAAACTAAAATGCTCAATATTCAGTTCAACATCTGCACAAAACCTATAAAATAGATCTAAGGATGCAGAGATGCTGCCACAGATTAAGGATTAATTTGCTTACCATCAGATAAGCGGGATCCGTGCGAGCTAGCTGTTGCTGAGAGGGAGTTGCTGCCGAGGGGTGCAGCAGCATGAGGCGGGCACAGAGTGATGTCCTGTGGCCGGCTGGCTGGAGCGGTGGGGATGTGGAGGGGTGGTCAGATGCGCCATTGGTTGAGGTGGCTGTGTCCCCGCGGCACGTCGGTCGGCGCACATCGTGCTGAGTGCTTGTGCATGTCATCCCTCCTCGCCGAGGGCGACGGCGTCGGCAAGCAGTCGTCGTCCTCACCGTGCATGCGAGGTTTGGTCACCGCCCCGCGCCACAAATAGAATAGAGAACCACATCAGCACGCTAGAAACATTCGAAGAAGACTAGGAGGGGGCGGATCTGCCATGGGGAGTGTCGTACCGGAGCTGTGGCGTTGCAGATCTGGACGCAACTCCTCGGATCCACCTGCGACATCGCCGGAGAGGAGCGCCGCCGTGGATCTGTGCTAAGTGCATGTGCATGACATCCCTCCTTGCCGAGGGCAGCAGCGTCGGCAAGCAGTCATCGTCCTCGCCGTGCATGTGAGGTTTGCTCATGGCGCCGCGGCACAGAGAGAACAGAGAATGAGTTCAGTGGCTAAGAAGACGAGGAGGGGGCGGATCTGAGCAGCCCGCGTTGAATGGATTTGTGAGGCATGGGTAGTGGCTTACCGGAGTTGTGTCATTGCAGATAGTGATGCGTCGCTGCGGATCCAGCTGCGACATCACCGGAGAGTAGCGCCGCCGTGGATCCGACCGGAACGGGACCGCATCCATCACCCGCAGGTGCTCCAGGAAGCGCGCCCCGTCCGTCGCGCTCGGTCGCGCAGTCCACAGCAGGAAGCCCCAAGGTCAGTGGATGCAGGAGACCGATGCGGTGGCCGGAGGGCGGGAGAGTGGGTCTTCCTGCTCGTCGACGCGGGCGGCGATGCGGCGGGGGGAGGGGAAAGGGCGAGAGGGTTTGTGTGAGTGAGACGAGAGGAGATGAGAGAGTGAGCGAGACGAGAGGATAAGGTATGTTAGGTAGAATGCGGCGGGGGAAGGGGAACGGGCGACGGCGCGTCATTTTAGTTCTGATGCCGCCCTAGAGGCCTGCGTGCCAGGTGGGCCGTGCTGGCGGGCCGCGCAACAGGCCCGTCGTGGCGGGCATGGCGTTTTTTTTGCTGTTTTCTTTTCCTTTTTCTCTTTACTTTTTTGGGTTTCTGTTTATATTTTATTTCCTATTCTTTTTTATTTTTTAGTTACACTAATTTTTTTAATTATAATATACAGCGTTCGTTGCATGTCACAAAAGTGTTCAATAGTATTAATGAAATGTTCATGGTTTTTTAAAACAGTTCATCATCTATTACAAAATTGTTATTATAAAATGTTCAATGAATATATAATCATTGTGTTTTTTAAATTTGGTAACTGTATATTACAAAAATTCGAAATATGTATTAAAAAATTGTTCAACTTATATTACAAAAATATATAATCATTGCATTTTTATGTTTATTTTATTTTCCTTTATCTCTTTTTTTATTTTTGTTATGTTTAAATTTTTTTTCCCTATACTCTTTTATTCTTTATTTATAATGTTTGATTTTTATTATAATATACAGAGTTCAATGCATGTCACAAAAGTGTTCAACGGTATTAAGGAAATGTTCATGTTTTTTCGAAAAGTTCATCGTCCATTACAAAATTGTTCAACATTTATTGTAAAATGTTAAGTGAATATATAAACACTGTGTTTTTTAAATTTGTTAATTGTATAAAACAAAAAATTTGAAATATATATTAAAAAATTGTTCAACTTATATTACACAAATATATAATTGATGTGTTTTTTGTTTATTTTCTTTTCCTTTATCTCTGATTTTTTTTCTGTTTATATTTTTTCCTAAACTTTTTATTCTTTATTTAGATTGTTTTGTTTTTTATTATATGATGCATATAAAAATCCTATTTATATTTCAGCATAGATATAAAGTGATGGGTTCCGACATACGCACTGATGTAACGGTGACAGTCCACACTGAAACACCACGAGAAGAGGTGCATATAGCTAACCTTACTATGTATGTATATTATAGATGATAATATGAATGGTCTATTTTATATTCTTGTTTAATCAGAATATAGGAGACATGGAAATGGACATTGGAGATGCACAGAAAGAATACATGGAGGTTTCAGATGCAACTCGAAGGAAGGGGCCGGATATTCACAACATAATAACGTCGAAGAGGTTATATCTCATAACAAACCAAAAAAGGATGCTAATTTGCGTGTTATCCCACTAGGTATATGTTTATATTATTATCGATCTTATTTTTGTGACATTGCCTTTTGTATTCAACTAATTTGGCTCATTTTTTTAACTAAGTTGTCTCACTTTTTATGAATTTGACAGACTATGTTTGTACCCCTAGAGATATTACAGTCATCGAATCAATAAAGTGTGCCCGCAAGGATACCCAGTTCGTGGACATTGAAGATGTCTTGTTAGCAACCGACGATTTGAAATGCCCTATAAAAAATGATATGTTCTTACATGATGGTGTAAAATCAATTGCACAAACTTTGTAATCAATAATATGAACAATATATAATATCATAAAATATAAATATATATCCTAAATGTTGTTTACAGGTGATAAATGCTTACATATATTGCATCCTTGCTCACGACCATCTACAAGACAGAGCGGGTGAAAAGGTACACATTATTAGCACGTTTGTATCTGGACAGATAAAAGAAGACGGTGAAAGAGACATCGACCCATCAAAATATCGTTGCATTGTGCGTCATGTTAATAATTATCTACAGCAAGATATGGTTAGTTGTTGTCTTCATATCCATGCATATATTTATGGATTTTTTTATTTAGTTCTTATGTCTAATGATTTATTAATAATTATGTCTAATTGTGATTGTGATTTGTATGATATTTACACCAGTTATTCATTCCGATAAACATGCCGTGCTACCATTGGTATCTAGCAGTCGCCAATGCCAAAAAACGAGAGATCCAAGTATTGGACTCACTTGGTGAGAATGTCAAACGCAATGACCTTGCTACTACGGTAACTATCTATTTTTTTACTCATCTTAACATATGTTTTGTTTGACTTCATCCCTAACATTTCTCATATGATAGTTACGGGGGCTTGAGAAATGGCTGAAACTTGCAGAGCAGAGTCCGGAGTTTATCAGAGGTGATAAGTGGCCCGATCTCAATGTTACAGAATGGACGGTTGAAGAGCAAATTCAGGAGGCAATACAAAACCGATGGGTAAGAAATTGTTAAAATGTTTGTTTATTTGATTCATCTGTGTGATATTCTAAAGCACACTTACCAAATATTATAGCGTATCATGTGGGTTGTTTATGCTAAATTACATGGAATATTGGACATCACATGGACTGTCAGACCAGTTCACCCAGGTATTTCATTTTTATACATTATTTCGTTATTTTATCTGAAAATATTATATAACTTTTTGTATAATTTTTTTTAGAAGGATATGAAACATTTTCGTCAAAAATTAGCAGTCATTTTGCTTGATTCAGAGCTTAATTTGCTAAAAGGATGTCCCATATACCATAAACCTGTCAGCGAAGAAACTTTAGCTAATTCTGATTTCGAGATCCTGGATAATCCTCCTGACGTAGTCGAAGAAAAACGTCCTGCCCCAGTCACTATTATTCCCATGGACCAACGTCAAATACTTGCCGACCTCTGCAAGTACATCATGTCGATCGATGATGCCGGGTGTTTGGAGTAAGCATCATGTATCAATATTTAATGTGCGGATGTATATTATTGTTCTTCTTACCATCCAAATTACAGGAAGGTATGGGTCCGGAGCTGCACACCCGATCCAATGAGCTTAAGTCTTAATAAACTTCAGTGCATACTTAAGATGGAGCGGCCTATGGACAATGATTGCTTCAACACTGCCGTGCGTATGCTGGCATGTGATGAGGGAGTATTGTTCACAGACCCTCCTATACACTACATGGATCTACGATTTTGTGTAAGTTATCGTAACTCTTCATTCTATGTGCCATTAGTATCAACATGTTTAAACAATATTTCTTCTTTTACTTAGTCCATGATGCTAGAGTCAACACGAGGTCAGAAGTTTTGTGAGAAGGAAACTATCCAGACATTGGCAACATTATTTGATAGCTGGCCTAGAATGGAGAACGACATCTCATCTTGCAATAAGGTAAATAAAATATTTTGTCCATCGTTATGATGGTTTGTTGTTGTTTCTAATAACTCCACTTGTAGATTTATCTTCCCTATGCATCCATCGGCCGATACATATTGTACGTCATCGACAAAGAGGCACGTCGTCTATATATTATGGATCCTATTCAAACATCACAATCGTCAGAGGATAAAAACTTGAGGCATTCACTGAAATTAAAAATTTTTGCAAGGGATTTCAAAGAAGCACTCGAAATAAAGATAACTGGTTGGAATTATGATATATCTAAATGGCAACGTTTATTTTCGTTTGGTGTTCCAACGAGTGTAAACGGGTAATGAATTCATAACAAGAGTATTTACTTTTGTTATCACTATATTTTTTATATTATTAAATTAAATTTTTTCAGGAATGTGTCTGGCTATTTTATTTTTTATTTAATGCTCTGGTGGAACGGTAAAGAATTGGTGAAGCCGATTTGCGCGGTGAGTATTGTGCGTTACATGTTTTAAGACCTTCGGCGTGAAATTGTCATACTAACTACATGTCTTGTTTCTGCAGGATGGGAATGAATTAAGGAAGCATTTTTTATTATACTTACTAAAACATCGTGGGAATGAGGCTAGAGGAAACTTTCCTGATATTATGAAAGAATTTCTTAAGTGCATCATCTAGATATTAATAGTTTTATAATAGATGTTCAGTTGGAACATCACTCAGTTGTTACATGGACATCTCGTTATTTTTTCTTTTATGTTATCCAATTACATTGCAATAATGGACTTCCGTTATTAAATAATTGTGTTTGTGTTATATTGTTTGTATGTGTGAAATATTTCAAGAGCCCGTGGCAACGCACGGGCATTCTACTAGTACTTATAAAAGCACGAGTTCGGTGAATCCAAATGATCAGAGCCATCCAACCACATATATCCAACGTCTCACGCTGATCCAATGATGTATCCATCACATCATCAATAATTTTGAAACATATTAGTTGTGTTAATCTTAATTAAAAAATGACATTAATTGTATTAAATGCAATTAATCTTGGAATAAACACTAATTGTAGTTAATGTTGGAAATAATATTACGGTCAAACTGGATGTGCGTGCACGTACACGATTAGTAGTACTATAATTTTAGGGCAGCACATTCACATACCCAACCGTAATGAAAGGAGGTGTATGTTGAAGCAATATCCCGAAGATCATGCCCAGACTATTAGCCTGTTATTATACTGATGGAGATTCTCTGAAGACTGAAATCCAATATCTTAATGCAAACCTGAATATACATATGCATTGTTTATGGCAGAGGGCAATCGAGGAAGGTGCTGACTTCATAGAGACTGATATACTTGCATCAAAGGACGGACATCTGATATGTTTCCATGATGTAATCCTGGATGCCACGACGGACATCGCAAACCGTACCGAGTTTGCTGGCAGGAAGAGAACCTATGATGTCCAGGGATTTAAGTTGACTGGGTGGTTTATCGGTATGCGACACCATGTCTCAAGCTTCTTTTCTTGCTCTTGCTATTTCTGACATTTTTGGCTGTGAATCTACTTTGACTTTTGGAGTTCTTCTTGCTTCCAGTGGATTTTACTTTAAGAGAACTGAAATCACTGAGGGTGAAACAGCGCTACAATTTCAGGGATCAACAGTATAATTGTATAACTTTTGTCTTCTCTATCTCTCGCTTTTTCATATTGCATTCTGCTTTCATAAATACTGCTCACATCTCATCACTAATGAAATAAAATACAGTATAATATGGATGCCTGGATTTGTATAAATTGCTATTTAAATGTCCCTATAAATATATATAATCCCTTTTCCCTTTGCAACTGCTAATAATGTTCTCCTACTATATTGCAGGGAAGTACAATATTCTTACATTTGATGAGTTTATTTTGATTGCACTTCATGCTGATAGGGTGGTCGGAATATACCCAGAGATCAAGAATCCTATATTCATCAACCAGCATGTAGGTGATTTCAACCTGACCAACTCCTGAGGACACTTTGTTTACTTAAGAATGAACCAACTTTAATATCTACCTATTTTTTGACTTTTTTCCACAATATGATTACTAAATAAACATGCAGGTCAAGTGGTCAGGTGGCAAGAAGTTTGAGGACAAGTTTGTTGGGACGCTTCTCAAGTATGGCTACAAAGGCAAATATATGTCTAAAGATTGGCTCAAGAAGCCACTATTCATCCAATCCTTTGCTCCAACTTCACTAATTTACATCTCAAACATGACAAATGCTCCAAAACTGCTTCTAATATACGACACCACAGTTCCAACTCAAGATACCAACCAGGTAAGATCAGCAGTAAGCACTATTTCTTTTCTACCAAGTTCATCACCCGAAAACTCCTAGTTTTCAAAGATCATCTATAACCTGCAGTCATACTATGAGATAACTTCGAATGGCTATCTCGCGTTCATAAGGAAGTATGTAATTGGGATTGGGCCATGGAAGGATACAATTATCCCCCCAATGAATAACCATCTAGGCCCTGCAACCGATCTTGTGGCACGGGCACACGCTCTGAATCTTCAGGTGAGCAACACATTTCTCTCTGTTATACATGTACATATATACATATGTCAGGTCTTAGATGGCAGTACCATGCTGAATCATGGTGGCATTGTAGGTGCATCCATATGTTAGAATAAATGCGAGGCGCTCCGTCGATTTACCGAAGACCAAGCAATCACACGAGGCACGACACCGAGATTTGTTAACGAGGTTCACCGATATGGCTACATCCCCGAGGCATGACTACGGGCGCTCCTCCCCATGACACCGTCACAATACCGCACCCTGGCCGCTCGGGTGCCAGCACACGCCGCCGGCTCCCCCGCGTGCCCGTGCTATTATGTTGGCATAGGTTACATCGTGTGTCTACCCCCGCTATATAAGAGAGGCCTAAGATACAAGTGTCCTACTAGGACACAACTCCATATCCTATCTAAACATAATACAACTACAAGTCCAACTGTAACCTACCTTGTACACTATATTCGACACAACTCCAACAAACTCCACCTTGGCGAATATTCTCCACCACCTTGGATTCGTCTATGCGTCAAATTTCCATGTACATTGGACTTGAGATACGCCATGAGCACCGCTGCTACTCCCAGACTCCATATGACTCCACCTGCAACTGTAGTCCCTTCTCGTCTTCTTCACAGTCAACACTCGAGCAAAATTAAGTTTCTCGTTACTCTACTTTGTGCTCCCAACTTTCGGAGTATCCGTCCAACACCATCACACATCGATCATTGTCTGCGTGAAAGTGAACAACTCACGTATTGGACGCCACAAATAAGAGTTACCTGAACTCAGCATCACCGCTCTTTCTTGCCCATCTGTCTGAAACTTGAAAGAATTTCACCGTCGCCCTGTGTCACCCCGAGTCAAGTTCGCAGTTGTCTCACCCTTCTTCCAGATAGTCTCTGACATGTCCCATCTCTATAGCACTTCGCCTCCTTCTGCCCTGTCATCCGCACTTTGCCATGTGCACTGAACACCACAGAATAACCCGCCATGTACTCTCTCAGCTTTTGACAATTTTAGACTTTCCACCACTTTCTCAGATTCTCCACGGTCAACTCTTGTCCATCAACTAGCACCGATAGACCCAGTCACCAACTTGAATCTGGTACTCGTCAACACTGCTTCAGCACCCTTGCACACTTTGTCTAACCACATGTCTGACCACCAGTGCCTTGGCCTGTCGCTGTGTCCCGTGCTTATCGCACGCCTCGCCGCTATCACCGCGTCGAGCCTCTGTTGTCCTGGTCGAGTCTCCCGGGTAGCTAGCCCCCACTGTCTCAACTCCCACTGTAGAGAACCATCGATCATCACCGACCGATGCCGAGTATCACGTCTCCATCAGACCACTGGTACCCAGTCCGATCCACGTGTCTCTCGCTATCCCGCTGAAATAAGCTTCGACTCTCCGTTAACTTACGCCGTAGCCCCTCCATCAGCTCAGAGTGAAGTCATCCATTAGACTCCTACTCCACCTTCGACATGACTCCATGGTGGTTGTACGTGCCACCCTCCCAGGCCCTGTCAACTCCAAGCTCTCATGTGCACCGTCTTGAATCAACCCTGCGACATAGTCTGTCGAAGCCGCACAAGCCCTCAGGCCTGCACCACATGTTTCCACGCCCCAGAAGTCAGCCACCATCAGCATCACGCTCTTATGTCGTCGTCGCTGAAATCACCGCCGTCTTCTGCTTTGACCGACATCCTCGTCGATCTGTCAGACAGTCCAGTCCGACCCAGCCGAAAATATCCAACTGCAACCATACTCCACCCTGCGTCGTGTCCGCCCGCACATATCCATGCATTGCTTGACGCCCTGTGTATGCATGATCCCGCACGATGCGCTCCAGACTCATGCTTCGAGCCTTATACGCACGTCGCTAACCTCACCACACACCACAAACCCTCACGCTATCATCCCAATACACATCATGTGTACAAAGAAATAAAGCCAAAATCCACCACGATAAGCCTTCCTGTACGCACTTAACCGTGAAGATCAAAAGATCAAAAATCTCCAACTCCACCATATGCTCCTGTAGGCTGAAGGTCCATTAGGCTTCCTACTCTCTTCCTCCCGATGACTAGCCTTAGCCTGTTACGTAGCTTCATTTTTTTCATCCAACAAATCTCTTGCTTTGCCGTTTCCACGTGTCTCTGAACTGTCTCGATTCCTTCGGAATCAACAACACAACGCAGCAACACCATGCCACGTCTTGGTCGGCTTGCACAGCTCCTTGCCCACGATGCCACAACCTGCACAACCGGCCCCAACGCCTATCACGCTTGCCTGCAGCGCTGCCAGCCCACCAGCCGGCCTTGCTCGGCCTGCTAGCTGGGCCGAAGCAGCCTCATCCGTCGTTGCACGTCCTGATGTCTGCCTTGCCTTCGAATCGATCTAGATCGATTGAGACGCCGCCACCCCTGCACGCTTGCACAATTCCGAGACACGCCTTGCTCCGCCCGCTGCCCGGGTTGCATACGCACCTGCATCGCTGCCCTAACATGTCACGCCATGTGTGTGTGATCCGCTGAATCGATCCGCTACAGCCACCTGATCCGATCCGACCAGCTGCCTCGCCCTGCGCTGCTTGCACGCGTCCCCATCGGATTCAACCGATCTCGCCGAAAGCCTTCGCACAGAACACGCCGCCGGCTGCATGCAAAACACATCTCGCCTAGAGCCACATGTTTCCGATTGCTTCTAATCCGTTGCAGAATTTCCTCGCCGAGCATCAACCGACCGACGTTCAGTAACGATCCTCTCAACGAATTCTGCTCCACCTCTAAATCAACAACCGCAACCTCCGAACAACCTAGCTCATGATACCATTTGTTAAAATAAATCCGAGGCGCTCCGTCGATTTACCGAGGACCAAGCAATCACACGAGGCACGACACCGAGATTTGTTAACGAGGTTCACCGATATGGCTACATCCCCGGGGCATGACTACGGGCGCTCCTCCCCATGACACCGTCACAATACCGCACCCTGGCCGCTCGGGCGCCAGCACACGCCGCCGGCTCCCCCGCGTGCCCGTGCTATTATGTTGGCATAGGTTACATCGTGTGTCTACCCCCGCTATATAAGAGAGGCCTAGGATACAAGTGTCCTACTAGGACACAACTCCATATCCTATCTAAACACAATACAACTACAAGTCCAACTGTAACCTACCTTGTACACTATATTCGACACAACTCCAACACCATACACATTCAGAAATGAGAACTCATTCCTGCACTTCAACTTCCATCAAGACCCTTATGCTGAATATGAGTACTGGCTCAAAGAGATCGGAATCGACGCGCTGTTCACCGATTTCACCGGCAGCTTGCACAAGTACCAGGAGTGGACAGCTCCACACCAAAAGAAGGAAAAGAAGTGCAGAGGAACTCCTGCATGAGATCGCCAACACGCTGAAGGTTGATGTTCACTAACCTTAGGTTGCCAAGTCTGTATGCCTCCTCCCTTTCAGGAGCTATTTCATTGTTGTCAGTACCGAGAAAATGAACTTGTTAATACCATTCTATGTAACTGTTTCCAATAAATCACGGGAAGTGCCAACTGTAGAGCATCATAGGGTTCGAAAAAAATTCGCTTGGTGAAATTTTTCTTTCCATTTCTGCGGGACATGCCAACGATTTTTAACATGGATAATTAGGTGTGCGGTCTTATTTGTTGCCTACTAACCTCGAATAAGGGTCACTCTTCCTTGCAAACAAAAAAATGTGTGCATGATCTAACTTCCACCGTTATTGTAGCGATTTCTGAAGATATCCTACTGCTTTTTCCCTTGAAGTTCTTTCTGTCTGCCTCGCTCCATATGCAAAGCCATCCTCCAAGTTTGGGTGCAGGGTTTCGCACCATCGCCCCGATTTTTGGTGTGTTTCTTTTTATCCTCCTTTCTCCCTCTTTTTGGCTGTAATAGGCAAAGGTGCGGTGCTTTCTCAGATCCTCAATAACCCCTTCCACAACGTTCCAAGGCGTATGATAACATATAATGCTGTTGTGGCTTTTGAGAGTGTACATGCAATGACGAGAAGGAAGAAAGGGAAAATTACTCTTGTGTGATAGAGTGAAATGGCATTATTTGGAAGATGGGCTTTAGCATTAATTTTATCCGGCTGATTATGAAATGTGTGTTTCAGTCAGATTTTCGGTGCAAGTGAAAGGTGAGTTACTGACGCATTTTACCCCCTCATGAGATTGCGGCGGGGAGATCCCATGTCACCATTTCTTTTCCTATTGTGTGCTGAATGACTCACTTCTGTGGGAATATCACTTGCTTTTTGCTGATGATAGTCTGATCTTCATCAGTGCAAATTGTAGAAGTGCATGCTCTAGCCAATGCAACTAAAAGACCGATCTGATGGAAGAGACTATGCAGCACATTATACGTCAACACTCCCCCTCACGTGTGGCTCCCTCAGGCCTAAACATGGACCGAAAGTGGACTGCAATTTAATTGCGCCAGCCGGGTCTTGAACTTAAGACCTCTTGGCTCCGATACCATGTTAGAAGGGAGAGAGAGGATTGATGGAATTGTTTGATGTATTGCTTGAGCCTCATGGGCATATATATAGAAGTACAAGGTCGTCTTGAAGTACAAGGCAAGATGGAATAAATCCTACGCTATCCTATGTTTTCATAATAACAATGATACTCAACACAAATATTCATAGTGCGGACAGACTTAATGAGATCCTCCAGATTTATGCGGTCTGTCAAGGTCAAAGTGTTAATAAACTGAAGGGTGCAGTTTTCTTCAGCCCCAACTCGCCAAGGAATGTGGGACAGATTGTGAAACAGAGGTTGGGTATTCTAGTCGTGGCCTTCAGTGATAGATATTTGGGTCTCCCTACAGCTGTGGGTAGAATCACCAATGGCACCTTTGATCATAGGGTGAATTCTATATATGCCACCCAAAATTTGCGCGTATCCCCATATGACCTCGCTCCAATAAATCTGGCGCTCGAGGCCCGAGTATTGGCCTCGAGATTAGATCGCTGCACGAACCTCATCACGTCCCATCAACCTCTTGAACTCTCGTCGCAATGATCTTTCCGCTTTGGCACCGATCCTTGACGAAATTCGAGAGCTATCTTCATCTTTTACTCTTTTTGTCGTTCAATACCGGCTCATCATTGTGCAAAGCATGCTTGTACGCTGATGGTCATTGATAGCTAGCTAGACTCTGAACCATTGTTCGTGATCAACGGCCTCCTAGTTGATTGTTCGAGGACCGCTTTTGTTGGGTAAAGCTCTCTGAAGTTTCCAAAAAAAAAACATTTCCCTGGTACCAAACCTGACATATTGCCCCCACTTTGTCAATGTGGCATCTCCCTCTCTCTCTCTAAACGGCAGCGTGCCGGTGGTGGTGCGGCGACGGCGTGCGGGCGACGCAGTGGGCAATGGGGGCGACAAGCTGACGTGGCAAGTATTAGGAGATGCCAAATTACCCTAGATATTGGGAGATGTGGAGAAATTTATTAGGACTTTCCAATAATTTTCAGCAATCCAAATAACATTCAAACAAATCTAAATTCATTCAACTAAGATCAAACAGCCCAAATTTCTATTAATTTTTAGGATTTTTAGAGGATTCAAATGAAATTTGAGTCTAAACATAACTAGTCACATTCCTAATCCTCACTACTTGTTGTCGTAGTTGCCGAGGCCGAGGGAGTCGTCGCTCCCGAGGTCGATGATGCCAGCCGAGGCCACCGAAGTGGCAAGTGTAACGTGAAGCCCCCGCACGTCCGCCGAGTTGTGAGGGTGGTGCCGCGGCACCTTTGATTCACGAATTGCTTGGAGGAACCCCGATGAGTCTTCTGGGTTGCTAGGCTCCCTGGCCACTTTGTACCCCCCGGCAAGGCGGCACCAGATCCTTCTTAGGGACGTGGAGGCTGCTGCGCGCCGTGGAGCTCAATTCCAGATTGATGAAGACATCGCCTCGCGGCATAGAGCCGCTGTCACCACTTGGAGGCACCGGAACACCCCTGACTTGTGCGCGGTACGCGGCCAACACGTGATGGTAATTGCGCCTCTCCCAAAACGGGTGGCTACGTGGCGTCGAAGTGCCGGATCTGGTCCACATGATCCTGGGTGAGGATCTACGGCCAAAGAGGGTTCTAGGGGCGTAGGCCAGACCCCCCTCGGCGCCAACGACAGGCGTGCCTGATACACAGCAATGGTGCACATCAAGGCGACGGAGCCGACGGTGGGGACTGGTGCCACTGGAACGCCCCCGATGCTCAGATGTCATCCCGACGGCAGGCGCGTGTCCGACAACGTGCCGAAAGGAGCGAGGTCCGCGGCAAGAGAGGTGGAAGCTGCATATATGGGGAGGGGGAGGTGGGTGGGCGTCGATGGAGGCGTTAGGCGTCCTTTTGCTGGTCTTGCTATTTTGATGGGGCGACCCAAATGGACACGGATTTTGTCCGTATTTTGATGATCTTTTGGTCGCCCCATTGGGCACCGAAGCAGAAGCGTTTTGTCTTTGCATTTTTCACTTGTGTATGTATGTGTAGAGACCGATAATATGTGAGGTTCGGAGCTCAGAATCATTTTCTTCACGCCTGCAGTCTTCTGATCTGACACTAGGACGGATGGGCATACCCATTACCCAGCAGATTCCTCATAGGATGTGACCCTATGCAATTAGTGAACCCAGCGGATTTCATTGACCGCTGAAATCGTTGACTGACAGCAAACTTGTCGACACATTTGCAACCCTGCTGTACCGGGCGACGGACGACGACTCTGCGATAGGTACGGGGCAGCCAGAGTCACCGTGTTTGTCCAGTGGAGTCCCGACTCCAATCGACTTCATTCCCCTCCGAAAATCAAAGAAGCAGCAGAAAGAAATGCAGGGGTAGCAGCTCACGCCATGTCCAAATCCAAATCCAAATAGCGTCGCCACTTACAAGACTTTTTTGGGTGTGTCGCTCTCAAAGGAATATTCCGCGCCAGGCCGCCGCTTCTTAAAAGCTTCTCTGACTCTGACTCCGATAGGCGGAGGAGGAGGCTACGCTTGTAAGGAGGAGAAGGAAGCAAGGAGGGAGGCAGCAGAAGCACCATGGATTCCCTCTGTAAGTGCCATACCATGGCTTTTCTCTCTCTCTCTCTCTCTCTCTCTCTCTCTCTCTCTCTCTCTCTCTGAATAATGCATCGATTTGATGTAAGTTAGCGCCCATGTATGTGTTTCCCCCCACAAAAGCTCGACTTGATCTGAATTTGATGATCTTGCTATTTTGAATCTCGGAGTAGCGCAACTTCATATGGCAAAGATGAAATTTGTATCGAATCGGTTCGTCAGAATCTTGAGTAGTTGCTTAGTTTCAAGATCCTGTGAACTGAATGCATTCTCTGACAGGGCACGCCTCCGTCATTGTCCTTGTGCTTCTAATCATTGGAGGATCCGATGCCAACCCAGCCGCCCGTCGCCACGGTCAGCTGGATGTAAACCACAAGAAGCAGCCACTACAGACATCCAGGCCTTACAACATTGCCCACAGGGGTTCCAATGGCGAAATACCCGAAGAGACAGCTGCCGCATATTTGGTAACCAGCAATTTACTCCTCAATTACTTGCCCTTCCTTCTATGTTGCATCGGATTCAGATGGTAGTATATTTTAGTGCCACGTCAAATTCAACTGTACTTCCTCCGTTTTCGAATTACTTGTCACATAAATGGATGTATATATAAATGGATGTATCTAGAACTAAAAATACGTCTATATACATCCATTTATGTGACAAGTAATTCCGGACGGAGGGAGTATTGCGTATTGAACCTAATAGTCTTCAGTGCCCGAGAAGACTATAGTATAATTTTAGGACAGCACATTCACATGCCCAACCATGATGAAAAGAGGTGTATGCTGAAGAATATCCCGAAGATCATGTCATGTCCAGATTGTTAGCCTGTTTATTAATCTGGTGGAGATTCTCTGAAGACTGAAATCCAATATGTTAATGCAAGCCTGATTTTTTATTTTTTTAAACCGAACCTGAATATATTTGTGCATTGTTTATGGCAGAGGGCTATCGAGGAAGGTGCAGACTTCATAGAGACTGATATACTTGCATCAGAGGACGGTCATCTGATATGTTTTCATGATGTAACACTGGATGACACGACCGACATCGCCAACCGTACCGAGTTCGTTGGCAGGAAGAGAACCTATGAAGTCCAGGGAGTAAATATGACTGGTTGGTTTACCGGTATGTGAAACTGTATCTTAAGCTTCTTTTGTTGCTAACTTGCTATTTCTAACATTTTTTGGTCGAGAATCTACTTCTGAATTTTGGAGTTCTTCTTGCTTCCAGTGGATTTTACACTAAGAGAACTGAAATCACTGAGGGTGAAACAGCGCTTCAGTTTCAGGGATCAACAGTATAATGGTATTACTTTTTGTCTTGTCTATTTCTTGCTTTCTTATTTTTCTTAATGCATTTTACTGCCCTTAAATATGACTCTCATGTTTGCCATCAACAATGAAATAAAATCATATTAGTCTCAGTCGTGTGTAATTCGGATGCCTTATACATTTTTAGTTATTACCTTCGATTCATAATAAGTGTCGCAGTTTTGAACTAACCCCAGTTCAAAACTGCGGTACTTATTTTGGATAGGAGGGAGTACTATTTAATGTCCTTTTAAATACATAACTCTTGTTTCTTTGCTACCGCTAATAATGTTCTCCTACTATATTGCAGGGAAGTACAATATTCTTACATTTGATGAGTTTATCTTGATTGCACTTCATGCTGACAGGGTGGTCGGAATATACCCAGAGATCAAGAATCCTATTTTCATCAACCAGCATGTAGGTGATTTCAACCTGACAAACTCCTTGGAACACATTGTTTACTTAAGAAATGAACCAACTTTAATGTCTACTGATTTCTTGAATATTCTTCCACAATATGATTTTTGAATAAACATGCAGGTCAAGTGGTCAGGTGGCAAGAAGTTTGAGGACAAGTTTGTCGAGACGCTTCTCAAGTATGGCTACAAAGGCAAATATATGTCCGAAGATTGGCTCAAGAAGCCGCTATTCATCCAATCCTTTGCTCCAACCTCACTAATTTACATCTCAAACATCACAAATGCTCCAAAACTACTTCTAATAGACGAAACCACAGTTCCAACTCAAGATACCAATCAGGTAAGATCAGCAGTAAGCACTACTTTTTTTTCTGCCAAGTTCGTCACCCGAAAACTCCTAGTTTTCAAAGACGATTTGTAATCTGCAGTCATACTATGAGATAACTTCGAACGGCTATCTCGCATTCATAAGGAAGTATGTAATTGGGATTGGGCCATGGAAGGATACAATTATCCCCCCAGAGAATAACCTTTTAGGCCCTGCAACCGATCTTGTGGCACGGGCACATGCTCTGAATCTTCAGGTGAGCAACACACGTTTCTCTCTGTTATCATATGCAAGGTCTTAGATGACAGTACCTTGCTGAATCATGGTGGCGTTCCAGGTGCATCCATACACATTCAGAAATGAGAACTCATACCTGCACTTCAACTTCCATCAAGACCCTTATGCTGAATATGAGTACTGGCTCAGAGAGATCAGAGTCGACGCGCTGTTCACCGATTTCACCGGCAGCTTGCGCAAGTACCAGGAGTGGACAGCTCCGCACCAAAACAAAGAAAAGAAGTGCAGAGGACCTCCTGCATGAGATCGCCCAGACGCTGAAGGTTGATGCTCACTAAAGCTTAGGTTGCCAAGTCTGTATACCTCCTACCTTTGAGGAGTTATTTCACTGTTGTCAGTACCGAGAAAATGGACTGGTCAATACCATTCTATGTAATTGCTTCCTACAAATCACGGGAAGTGGCAACTTTAGAGCATCATGGAGTTCCAAAAAACTTCATTTAGTGAAAATTTTCTTCCCGTTTCTGTGGGACATGCCAACGTTTCTAAAAAGGGATAATTTGGCATGCAGTCTGAATCGTTTTCCTGAGCATAGCGGCGACCGGTCATCTACCCTTCTCACTGACAGGCCCCGCTCGGTAGACAAAGTTATATGTGCATTGAATTCATGCTCCAACCAACTCATCCAAAAGTCCGGATTGATAAAGAGAAGCCGGCAATATATTTCAACACCCCCCTCACATCTAGGCTTATTTAGTCCTTAGACGTGGGATTTATCTAGGACGTAGAATCTTTTTTAATACTGCGTCGGCATGGTCTTGAACTCAAGACCTGCTGACTTTGATACCATATTGAATTCATACTCTAGCTAACTCATCCAAAAGTCCGAACCGATAGAGAGAGACGGGCAATATATTTCAACAGTGTGTTTCATGGTTGTCAGACGACGGCTCGTTATGTGTCTGAGCCGGGTTGGGCTAACATTTAATTATGCTTGTGTTAGTTCTTTTTGTCGGTATGGTCTTACTTGGTGAGTGGAGAGAGTTGTTGGGTGAGTCGACGTGATGTTGTAACACATCACAACGTTGGTGGTCACTGATAGTGTTCATATTAGCCCCATACAAACACCATGATTACTTGCTAGTAGGCTCATACCTCCTCGAGGAGGAAACACACTCTTAGAAATGGCTCCCACCAACGACCCCCAAGGTCCCGAGCTACTACGGCCCAGCATCCCTAAGGAGTTTAGTAACTTGGTAAATAGATATGGTTCATGTCATTGTCAATTCACCAGCTACTCCTAGGAGCTTATTTCTGTCAGAGCATCCCCAATAGGTCTCCAAAAAGCCCCCCCCCCCAATGGTTATCATGGCTTTCTCAATAATTTTATTTGGGTTTGCAGGTTTAGATCCCTCCCTTTCGGTTTATATGGCTCAATTCAAAAATATCACCAACCAAGATAGATGGTGAGTGTTGTAATAATTTTTATAGTTTTCAAAAAAGATTCACTTAATGAGCTCATTTTTCTCAAGAAATTGTGTATGTTTACCAATGTATTAATTGCAATGCATGCATGAGTGATCAATAAATGACAAGAACTTTTACATGCATTGGCGAATTTTCTCTTAATCATTGCATGCAACGATTTAATCCACCTTGAAATCTAAAAAATGTGAATGGGAGAAATAAAACGAGGCTTGCAAAATGAGAAATCAAATGTTTTGAGATATGCCCTACAAACTAGAAGGGAGGGAGTACTTTCCTAGATCCTCCACAATACCTCCCCGAATACCGAACCTTGCATATGCGTCAGTTGCATGAAGGTGGCATGGTGGGCAATGGTGGCAACATGCTGACTGACGTGGCAAGTATTGGGAGAATTCCCCTAGATATTGGGAGAGATAGGGGGATTTATTGGGGCTTTTGAAATATTTTTAGGAAAAATGGCAGGGTTTCTGAGAAACTAGAACTTCATGTCTCCAGAATACAATTTTAGGGAAACGACAAGTTGGTATATGACGTTGGTCTCCGAAAGCCCGGATATAACGAACATGAGGAGGATCAGATAGAAAAAACAAGGACTCCAACTAAGGTTTTTTTGGGTGGACCGAGGGTGTTGGAGTCTGACATGGCCGACCTCCGAACTTTACTAAACATCCCCTTGATTTGGGGCTAGTTTGTGGGATTTCAAATGCCCGGACCGGTCCGAACGAATTTCGTGAGCCATGTTGGATGACTAAGTGACCGGACCGCCGAACATTTGTGGACATTTTATCCCCAAGCGCCTCCCTTCTCTACCTTACCGTATTGGTCAGATAGTAGGTTGCAAACTATTCCCCTCCCATTCATGTGGCTCAGGTGTTGAGGTTCACCGCATTTTTTTGCGAATACGTATGAGAGCATATCATTGCATTGATAGGGGAAAGCAAATATAGGGCAATGCCTAGCCATGTACATATATTGGCGTGGTCAGGGCATCCGATGAGCAAAAGAAAAGGGGGTGGTCAGCCCCAAGAGTGCACGATCGGGTTACATGGATAACTAGTCTTAATCCTTTGGCTCCAATGTTAGCCCAGGAGCAAGCCTCGTCCTTGATCACGTTGATAAGGGTGGAGGATGACGGTGTGATCTTGTCAAAGATAACGGCGTTGCGGTATTGCCAAATAGATCATGTAGTGAGAGCGCCGATGGAGGCTAGCGTCGGGTGCTGTTTTCTGCTTATTTTTTGGTTTTACGGAAAATACCAAACAGAGTCCAAACATGATGAAACTTTTTGATGATTTTTTCTGAACCAAAAGAGACTCTAGAGGCTTCGAGGGAGGACTAGAATACCTACGAGGCATGCCCTGTTGTCTTGTGGGCCCCTCATGGCTCTGTCTGACTTAACTCAAGTGCTATAAATTTCCAAATATTGGAAAAAACCCAGATGCACCAACGAAACAACTTTTCCACCGTCGCAAGTCTTTGTTGTTTCGCAGCCCCATCTGGAGGCCTTCGCCGGTACTCTGCTGCAGGGGAATCGATCACGGAGGGCTTCTGCATGAACCTTGCTGCACCTCCGATGATGTGCGAATAGTTCCCACAGGACCTATGGGTCCATAGTGATTAGCTAGATGGCTCTCTCTCTCTCTCTCTCTGACCTTCAATACAATGTTCTCTTTGGAGATCAATTCGATGTAATATTTTGTGGTGCGTTTGTTGGGATCCGATGAATTGTGAGTTTATGATAAGATTATTCATTGAAAGTAATTGACACTTTTCTGAACTTTATTATGTGTGATTGTTATAGCTTAGTATTTCTCTCTGGTCTATCCGTTTGGTTTGGCCAACTAGATTGGTTTATCTTCAACGGGAGAGGTGCTTTTGATGTAGGGTGGAACCCTAGGGGCCAATCTTTCACGATTTGGAGGGGATCCCCCGAAGAACACGAGGAAAAACACGAGGGAAATCACGAGAGGAACACTCTAGAACAAGTCCAATCACACATCCACTAGACAATCAAACACACAAGTTCCACAAGGTACATGAACAACAAGGGGAAAGATACAAGGTAAAGTTCATCTCCAAGAGGACGCCTTGAACCCTAGACGGATCTTCACATGAGGGGCCTTGAATCCACTAGGGATCTTCTCACATGCTTACATGGAGGTCTTGAACTCCATGGGAGTGGTAGTCTCTCTCTCTCAAGAGTAGAGTGGTACAAGGAGCAAAGCTCTCTATCAAACGAGCTATCACTTTGCTAACCCTAAAAATGTGGAGGATGAAGTCTATTTATAGTCTAGGCCATGAAGGGGTAAGTGAGGGGGCGGAATGGGTACATGGGCCTCAGCCTGAAACATGCATGCAGGCAAAGGCCGGATGATCCGGGCATCATCCAAATGAGCCGAGTGTCCATCTAGATGATCCTGCTAGGTCGTTGCTACAGGGAACAACTGGACATCTGGGACTGTCCGGACGGTCCGGGCATCTTCCGGATGATCCGGGAGGGGGTCCGGATGATTCGGCTTCACGCGAGGCCTTCGGGTGTCTTCCTGCCGTCGTAGCCGGACGATTCGGGAGAGGGTCCGGATGATCCAGCGGAGCCGAATGATCCGGACGGAGATCCGGATGTCCGGCCTGGCTCCAGCAGCCGCTCCGTCTTCTTCTCCTTTCTCCCGTCTTCTCTTCCACGCTTCCCTCGTGGACGGTGTAGTCGTTCCTTGGCGCTTACACTCCCCCTCGACATTCGTGAAGCTCCGACAATACCTATGCATGCACGATGGAGGGTCAAGTAGTATACCATCCTCTAAGGGGTCAAGTGAGCATGTGTAAAGGAGATGATTCACCTTTGTGTATGTTAAGTAGACGTCGCATGTGTCACTTGCCAAATGGACTCTTGACATGGTGATGTCCGTAGGATGCTCCGCGTCATCGCCTCCCCCTTCGGAAAGACCTGACCTCGGATCGAAAACCAAATCACCATGGGAAAGAGACGGCTCGTCGTGTAGAAGTAGACGATCACTAAGTACTCGTCATCTTGAGGCTCGAAAGGGACACTCTCCATTGTCGTACCGTCTCGTGATTCCCTCAAAAGGAGCAAAGACAACAAACACTTGGAAAAAGAAATGTGGTTAGCGTTAGTGCAAAACCAAGCATTCAAATGGCGATTCACCCAACAAGTGTCGTCATCAAGCATAGCATATGGTGTGACAAAGGATTGTGACATGGCATGTAAGCATATGAATTGAGCACAATCAAGGTCATCATGGAGACAAACATGTAAATGTGAGGTAGTGATGAAAATATGTGTGACAAGAGAATAAGCATCTACCTCATGGTCATAGCAGTCATGCATAAATCGCTCAAAAAATGGTCTATGGTAAGCATATGAATCATTCAAAACACCAAATAAAATGAAGTGTCTAAACACATGGGGCAAGACAATCCAAGTATAATATGCATATTGTGTAGTGAAGATAGTGTGGCACTCAACACAATAGAAAGAGCAATTGTTCATCATGTGTGAGGCAATCAAGGCAAGCATGTAGCAATCAATAGGACATGGAATATGTGAAGTGATGACATTATTGCAACCAAGCATATGATAGGAGCAAGTAGGCAACAAGTTGGATGCAACATAGAAGGTATATATGTCATGAGGCATGGCAATGTGGCAATGATAAGTCGAAGAAAGATATCTAGCATGTGTGCAATATGTCAAGGTGCAAGCAACACATGAAGTATGATCCATAATATCCATGCGCATGGTTTGGGGGTTCTCAAAAGAGAAGGATATCACCTTGAAAGCATGTCCTTGTGCATCCTTCACAATGCCGAAGCACAAGCAAGTACGATGTGGAAGCATCGTGATCGAAGGTGGTTCGCTCTCAAGAGCTCGAATGGTCAACTCACGTGAAGTGGAAGTCAGCACAAAGAATGATCCTACACAAGCACAAATAAAATAAAATAATGTATGCACATGGTAGATAAACACATCATCCAGCATGCTGGTTCTCTTCTCTTGCACATATCCAATAGAAGCAAAAGTGCATGAACAATATGATCCAAGAATTTGTATATTCATGTCACTAGGCATATGGTGCAAATGAAGGAAATATGCCCTAGAGGCAATAATAAAAATGTCATTTTATATTTCCTTATTCATGATAAAGGTTTATTATTCATGCTAGAATTGTATTGATCGAAAACTTAAATACATGCGTGAATACATAAACAAATATCGTGTCCCTAGTAAGCCTATACTAGACTAGCTCGTTGATCAAAGATGGTTAAGGTTTCCTAACCATAGACATGTGTTGTCATTTGATAATAGGATCACATCATTAGGAGAATGATGTGATGGAAAAGACCCATCCGTTAGCTTATCATATTGATTGTTCAGTTTATTTCTATTGCTTTCTTAATGTCAAATACATATTCCTTCGACTATGAGATTATGCAACTCCTGGATACCGGAGGAATACCTTGTGTGATATCAAACGTCACAATGTAACTGCGTGATCGTAAAGATGCTCTACAGGTATCTCTGAAGGTGTTTGTTAAGTTGGCATAGATCAAGATTAGGATTTGTCACTCCGAGTATCGAAGAGGTATCTCTGGGCCCTCTCGATAATACACATCATAAGAAGCCTTGCAAGTGAAGTGACTCAGGAGTTAGTTGTGGGAGATTAACCAATAGCGGAACCTGGATGCTCATATTGGTTCCTACATATTCTACAAAGATCTTTATCGGTCAAACCGCAATAACAACATACGTTATTCCTTTGTCATCGGTATGTTACTTGCCCGAGATTAGATCGTCGGTATCTCAATACCTAGTTCAATCTCGTTACCGGCAAGTCTCTTTACTCGTTCCGCAATGCATCATCCCGTAACTAACTCATTAGTCCCATTGCTTGCAAGGCTTATAGTGATGTGCATTTACCGAGAGGGCCCAGAGATACCTCTCCGATAATCGGAGTGACAAATCCTAATCTTGATCTATGCCAACTCAACAAGTACCATCGAAGACACCTGTAGAGCACCTTTATAATCACCTAGTTACGTTGTGACATTTGGTAGCACACAAAGTGTTCCTCCGGTAATCAGGAGTTGCATAATCTCATAGTCATAGGAACATGTATAAGTCATGAAGAAAGCAATAGCAGTAAACTAAAACGATCAAGTGCTAAGCTAATGGAATGGGTCAAGTCAATCACATCATTCTCCTAATGAAGTGATCCCGTTTATCAAATGACAACTCATGTCTATGGTTAGGAAACATAACCATCTTTGATTAACGAGCTAGTCAAGTAGAGGCATACTAGTGACACTCTGTTTGTCTATGTATTCACACATGTATTATGTTTCCGGTTAATACAATTCTAGCATGAATAATAAACATTTATCATGATATAAGGAAATATAAATAACAACTTTATTATTGCCTCTAGGGCATATTTCCTTCAGTCTCCCACTTGCACTAGAGTCAATAATCTAGTTCACATCGTCATGTGATTTAACACCAATAGTTCACATCTTTATATGATTAGTTCACATATCCATGTGACTAACACCCAAAGGGTTTACTAGAGTCGATAATCTAGTTCACATCGCTATGTGATTAACACCCAAAGAGTGATCATATTTTGCTTGTGAGAGAAATTTAGTAAATGGGTCTGCCACATTCAGAGCCGTATGTATTTTGCAAATTTTCTATGTCTACAATGCTTTGCACGGAGCTACTCTAGCTAATTGCTCCCACTTTCAATATGTATCTAGATCGAGACTTAGAGTCATCTAGATCGTTGTCAAAGCTTGCATCGACGTAACTCTTTACGACGAACTCTTTGTCACCTCCATAACCGAGAAACATTTCCTTACTCCACTAAGGATATTTTTGACCGCTGTCCAGTGATTCACTCCTGGATCACTATTGTACCCTCTTGCCAAACTTATGATGAGGTACACAACAGGTCTGGTACACAACATGACATACTTTATAGAACCTATGACTGAGGCATAGGGAATGACTTTTTCTATTTTTCTGCCATGGTCGGGTTTTGAGTCTTTACTCAACTTCACACCTTGCAACACAAGCAAGAAACTCCTTCTTTGACTGTTCCATTTTGAACTACTTCAAAATCTTGTCAAGGTATGTACTCATTGAAAATATATCAAGCGTCTTGATCTATCTCTATAGATCTCGATGCTCAGTATGTAAGTAGCTTCACCGAGGTCTTTCTTTGAAAAACTCCTTTCAAACACTCCTTTATGCTTTCCAAAAAATTCTACATTATTTCCGATCAACAAAATGTCATTCATATATACTTATCAGAAATGTTGTAGTGCTCCCACTCACTTTCTTGTAAATACAGGCTTCACCGCAAGTCTGTATAAAACCATATGCTTTGATCACTTTACCAAAGTATATATTCCAACTCCGAGATGCTTGAACCAGTCCATAGATTGATCGCTGGAGCTTGCTCACTTTGTTAGCACCATTAGGATTGACAAAACCTTCTGGTTGCATCATATACAACTCTTCTTTGAGAAATCCATTAGGGAATGCAGTTTTGACATCCATTTGTCAGATTTCATAAAATGCGACAACTACTAACATGATTCGGACACACTTTTAAGCATCGATACGAGTGAGAAAATCTCATCATAGTCAACACCTTGAACTTGTCGAAAACATTTTTGCGACAATTCGAGCTTTGTAGATAGTAACACTACTATCAATGTTTTTCTTCCTCTTGAAGATCCATTTATTCTTAATGACTCACCGATCATCGGGCAAGTCAATCAAAGTCCATACTTTGTTCTCATACATGGATCCAATCTCAGATTTCATGGCCTCAAGCCATTTCGCGGAATCTGGGCTCATCATCGCTTCCTCATAGTTCGTAGGTTCGTCATGGTCTAGTAACATGACTTCCAGAAAGGATTACCGTACCACTCTGGTGCGGACCATACTCTGGTTGTCCCACGAGATTCGGTAGTAACTTGATCTGAAGTTTCATGATCATCACCATTAGCTTCCTCACTAATTGGTGTAGATATCACTAGAAACGATTTCTGTGATGAACTACTTTCCAACTCGGGAGAAGGTACAATTACCTTATCAAGTTCTACATTCCTCCCACTCACTTGTTTTGAGAGAAACTTCTTCTCTAGAAAGGATCAGCAATGAATATCTTGCCTTCGGATCTGTGATAGAAGGTGTACCCAACAGTTTCTTTTGGGTATCCTATGAAGACGCACTACTCTGATTTGGGTTCGAGCTTATTAGTTTGAAACTTTTTCACATAAGCGTCGCAACCCCAAACTTTAAGAAATGACAGCTTTGGTTTCATGCCAAACCATAGTTCATACGGTGTCATCTCAACGGATTTAGATGGTGCCCTATTTAACATGAATGTATCTGTCTCTAATGCATAACCCCAAAACGATAGCGGTAAATCAGTAAGAGACATCATAGATTGCACCATATCTAGTAAAGTGTGATTACGACGTCCGGACACACCATTACGCTGTGGTGTTCCAGGTGGCGTGAGTTGCGAAACTATTCCGCATTGCTTCAAATGAAGACCAAACTCGTAACTCAAATATTCTCCTCCACGATCAGATCGTAGAAACTTTATTTTCTTATTACGATGATTTTCCACTTCACTCTAAAATTCTTTGAACTTTTCAAATGTTTCAGACTTATGTTTCATCAAGTAGATATACCCATATCTGCTCAAATCATCTGTGAAGGTCAGAAAATAACGATACCTGCCGCGAGCCTCAACATTCATCGGACTGCATACATCAGTATGTATTATTTCCAACAAGTATGTTGCTCGCTCCATTGTTCCGGAGAATGGAGTCTTAGTCATCTTGCCCATGAGGCATGGTTCGCAAGCATCAACTGATTCATAATCAAGTGATTCCAAAAGCCCATCAACATGGATTTTCTTCATGCGCTTTACACCAATATGACCTAAACGGCAGTGCCACAAATAAGTTGCACTATCATTATTAACTTTGCATCTTTTGGCTTCAATATTATGAATATGTGTATCACTACGATCGAGATTCAATAAACCATTCACCTTGGGTGTATGACCTCAGAAGGTTTTATTCATGTAAACAGAATAACAATTATCCTTGACTTAAATGAATAACCGTATTGAAATAAACATGATCCAATCATATTATGCTTTACACAAACACCAAATAACATTTATTTTAGGTTTAACACTAATACTGAAGGTAAAGGGAGTGTGTGATGGTGATCTTATCAACCTTGGAATCACTTCCAACTCACATCATCACCTCGCCCTTAACTAGTCTATGTTTATTTTGCAACTCCCGTTTCGTGTTACTACTTTTAGCAACTGAACCAGTATCAAATACCGAGGGGTTTGCTATAAACACTAGTAAAGTACACATCAATAACATGTATATCAAATATACCTTTGTTCACTTTGCCATCCTTCTTATCCACCAAGTATCTAGTGCAGTTTCACTTCCAGTGACCATTTCCTTTGCAGTAGAAGCACTCAGTTTCAGGCTTGGGTCTAGCTTTGGGCTTCTTCATGGGAGTGGCAACTTGCTTGCCATTATTCTTGAAGTTCCCTTTCTTTCCCTTGCCCTTTTACTTGAAACTAGTGGTCTTGTCAACCATCAAAACTTGATGCTTTTCTTGATTTCTACCTTCATCGATTTCAGCTTCATGAAGAGCTTGGGAATCGTTTCCGTTATCCCTTGCATTTTATAGTTCATCACGAAGTTCTAATAACTTGGTGATAGTGACTAGAGAACTTTGTCAATCACTATCTTATCTGGAAGATTAACTCCCACTTGATCAAGTGATTGTAGTACTTAGACCATCTGAGCACATGCTCACTGGTTGAGCTATTCTCCTCCATCTTGTAGGCAAAATACTTGTCAGAGGTCTCATACCTCTCGACTCGGGCATGAGTCTGAAATACCAATTTTAGCTTTTGGAACATCTTATATGCTCCGTGGCATTCAAAACGTTTTTGACGTCCCGGTTCTAAGCCGTAAAGCATGGTGCACTAAACTATCAAGTAGTCATCATACCGAGCTTTGTCAAACGTTCATAACATCTGTATCTGCTCCTGCAATAGGTCCGTCACCTAGCGGTTCATTAAGGACATAATTCTTCTGTGCAGCAATGAGGATAATCCTCAGATCACGGATCCAATCCGCATCATTGCTACTAACATCTTTCAACTTTATTTTCTCTAGGAACATATAAAAAAATAAATGGGGAGGTACATCGCAAGCTATTGATCTACAACATAGATATGTCAGGACCCCGATTCCCAAGTCACATCGATCTAGCCGGTAACACCTCATATCACTTTGCGGCCTCACGCACGGTATCCCACGGGTGTCACCTTACCATGGCCCGGGACCGTTTGCGCCTTTTGGCTCACGTATATGATAGTGTCGCTAGCATCCATATGACAGAGAACCCGGGCCGACATGGCTAGTCGTGAACCCAAAGCGGCACAGACCTATGGAGACAGGCATACATGAATCACATCGAACATGTCGGTCATCAGCGAGTGATTCCGGGCTGTAGCACTGGGCTAACAGGACTCCGGGGAACCCGGGCTGTAGCAGGCTAGGCAGGACTCCGGATATCACCGCGTGACATTTCCCCGAAGGGACAGACATAGGAACGAAGTGAAACACATGCCGGCCAGTCAAGTGTCCTGAGCAGTAGTGCTGGGCTAGCAGGACTCCGGTGAACCGGGCTGTAGCGGACTACTATGGCTCGAGGAACACTAGACTACATTTCCCCATAAGAAGTGCTGCCAAGGATAAACAACTAGATTGTCGGATCCCACTCATACCAAGCATTTCAATCATACACACAATATGCCCGATATGAGTACATACAACATGGCATCACAACAAAACTCTACAACTCAAGTACTTTATTTAAAGGCTCCAGAGAGCCATACATAACATGTTCATACAGATAGGGGTCACATGACCCGACACTCAAGTCATACAAACATACAAGCACATGCGGAAGCAACTAGTCTGAGTACAGACTCTAGAAAGAAAGAAGGCTTCCCGAAGCCTGTCTATCTACATAGGGCCCTCCATGGCCAGGATCACCACCTGGGTGGCTAGTCACTCGTCGACGTCAAGGTCTACGTAGAACCCATCGGAGGGGGCGGTGTTGTCGTCTGAAAACAGTAATTAAGCAAACATGAGTACAAAGGTACTCAGCAAGTCTTACATCAGAACCTACTATACATGCTTATTCTCAAGAAGGTGGTGGGGTTAATGCAGCAAGCCAGCTTTGACTCTTGGCTAAGCTATCCTACGGAACTTCACCAGTAAAATAGTTTTCGCACACGAGTCCACTACTCACCAACACAATACTCCACCGGGGATCCTCCCTCGTCATCCCATGAGAGGGCCATCCTCGGTACTCACACTTATCTTGAGTCTTTTATTAGTACCCATTAACTTGTCTATGAACTGTATAGGCAACCAAATAGTCCTTTACCGCAGACGCGGCTATTCGAATAGTTTTATACCCTGCAGGGGTGTACTTCTTCATACACGCTTTCACCACTTACCGCTGCATACACGACATGTACTCGGCAACCTTCAAGCGGAAGCCCAGCGAGGGTGTCAACCACGGCCTACCTAAACACTTAAGTCTCTAGTCCAGGTTTATCGCCTATCCAGGTTCCATCCGCAGGGAGTCCGGCCGAGGTTTCCACATATGGCCCCGAACGATGTGAACAGGGTCCCGAGACGCCTAACAGGCGCCCGGCATACCCGGCCACGGTGTATCTACCGCAACATAGCCCACCCCTAGGGTCAGCGCTACGCACGGCCGCCAACACATAACCTACAAACACCAGAAACTAGTTGCAACTCCTGGACAGAGTACTAGGGTGGTTAAGAAGCCGAGAGGGTCAATTAATGATCCCAATGCATGGTAGTAGCTGAATCTTAAATCACACATACAGATCTCAGTTCTTAGGGACGGCCTCAATGAAACAACCCACCATGTACTCCTACATGGCCTCTCATTGATACCTTTACCAAAACATGTCCAACACATCCCTCACATTACCGGCATAAGCATTTCACTCTGGCCCATCACCCAGATGAACCAGACCTGACACAACTCTAAGCATAGCAGGCATAGCAAGGTAGGAATCACATACATGGCTCAATCAACTCCTACACATGCTAGTGGGTTTCATCTAGTTACTGTGGCAATGACAGGTCATGCAGAGGATAAGGGTTCAACTACCGTAGCACACAGCAGTTTGAATCACGTTGTCTTAATGCAGTAACCAAGAGCAGAAGCGAGAACATGGGTTTGTATCGGAATGATCAATGGTTGCTTGCCTGATGGAGTGGTAGTGGGATACTGCCCTTCAGTTGGATACTCGTGAATATCCTCGGAGGCAGAACCTACCACGAAGAACACATCGGAACACAATCAACACATGACGATATGAAACAATATGATGCATGCTATGACATGGCAATATGAATGTGTCTTGGCCTAATGCAAGTTATAATAGAAAGGAATGAACTCATTTGAATCAAAGATTCAAATATTAGCTCATTAAACATGGCCTTAATAGTGCATTTCCTTATTCTTCTTAAACAGCAAGGTAAACTTGTTTTGTCATGCATGAAACCATTATAGATGGATAGATTGAATTTTTCTGATCATTTTTCATATATAAATCTTTGCATTTGGAGCTATGGTTGATTTTCTATGATTTTTAGAAGTTTTGACTATTTTCTGGAATTTCTTGAATAAAAATAAATCCAGAAAATGCATTACTGCGTCAGCATTACGTCAAGGTGACGTCAGTGGTCAACGGGGACGTCCAGGTCAAACCTGACTAGTGGGTCCCGTGTGTCAGTAGTTAATTAAGCTAATTATTTTTAATTGAAACTAATCTGATTTAGTTAACAGAGGGGGACCCACTTGTCATTGACTCAGGGGAGTCAAACTGGGGTCAAACCCCTGGTCAGCGGGGCTAATCCCGCTGGCGTTGAGTCGCCGGCGAGGCCGAGACGGCGGAGGGCTTCGGATTTGGTCCTCCGGTGACCAAATCGACGGCGGAGACGTGCTACGCGTAGCTGGGGCTTGCGCGCATCTAGTGGGGCAAGTGGGAGGAGCTGGGGTGGAGCGAGCTCGCCGGAATCGAGCTCGTGGCGGCGGCCGGAGTTCGGGCGGGGTTGGTTTCGAGGCTATGGTGCACGGGAGAAGGAGTTGGTGGTGGCTACGGGTTCCTGGTGCTGCGCTGAGCACAACGGCGAGCTTGGCCTCGAGCCACTATGGCCCTGGCCACGACGGCGGCATGGTCGGCGGCGGGGAGCTCTCGGGTGCGGTGGGAATGGCGGCTACAGAGGCCAAACGAGCACGGAAGCTAGGGAAAAAGGAAGAGGAGCTCACAGCGGGGTCGGAGAGGGGGTCAGCGAGCTCGGGGAGGACTTGAGGCCGGCGAATCGAACGACGGCGTCCGGCGGCCGTGGACGGATAAGAAGGGCACCACGTCGTCTTGGGGTCGTCCGAGCTTGCGTGGGTCGACGGAGAGGTCCAGGGTGATGAGGCGGAGCGATTGGGCTCGTCGAAGGGGCGAGGGAGTGGCTCTGGTGGCAACTATGGCGATCGGCGGTGAGGGACGTGCTCGGCCATCGCGGGAGAGAGTGAGGGAGACGAGGGGGAGAGTGAGATAGGATGAGAGGGGACATGGGGGTCGCATGGCATCTCTGGACGTCTCCATGCGTCGGCGGAAGCAGGAGGTGGCCGGCGTGTGGCCGCGGGCGCCGGCCACGCGCTCCGCGTCCTTCTGGCGGGAGGAGGACGACGACTGGCAGGGCCAGTCGGCTGGGCCGAGCCAGGTGGGCTGGGCCAGCACAGGTAAGGCCCAGGTGGGCTTCCCTCTCTCCTTTTTTTAATTTGTTTCTGTTTTTTTTATTTAACTGCAACTGTTGGGCTTTATTTAAAATACTAAAACGTTTCCAAAAATCCTGAAAATAATTGTGGGCTCTGTTTAGATTATTTCCAATAGCAAACATTTATTTCCAGAATTATTTGAGCATTTAAATTATTTTATAGCATTTAAATGCCCAAATTCAAATACTTATGATTTAACTCAATGACCTTCTGTTGACCTAGGAAAATGTGCACCAATTTTGCCAGAAGTTCTAACCCAAGACAAAGAGGGTGAACTTTTTAGAAGGGCATTTCAGGTTCATTGAAAATAATTTTAGTAAACCCTAGTTGTTTCCAGGGGGTGGGGGGTTGGGGGTTCTGTCATCCCCATTTCAAATTTAAGAGGAAAATAAACATGATGCACACTCTAATGCTTGAACTAGCTAGGGTGTGACAACTCACCCCCACTCAAAAGAATCTCGTCCCGAGATTTAGGATCCTCTGGGAAGAAGGTGGGGTACTCAGGTCGAAGACGATCCTCCCTTTCCCAAGTGGCTTCTTTCTCAGAATGGTGTGACCATTGAACCTTGAGAAACTTGATATTATGACGTCGAGTGGTACGCTCGGCTTGATCAAGGATACGAATGGGATATTCCCGATAGGAGAGGTTATCTTGTAGATCAAGCGTTTCGTGGTCCACTCCACGGATAGGATCCGCGAAGCAACGCCTGAGTTGTGAAACGTGGAAGACATCGTGAACTCTGGAAAGATGCGGAGGTAGTTCCAATTGGTAGGCAACTTCTCCTCGTTTGGCAAGAATGCGAAAGGGTCCAATGTAACGAGGGGCCAATTTGCCTTTGATACCGAAATGATGGGTTCCCTTTAACAGAGTAACCCGAAGGTAAGCCTTCTCGTCGACTTCATAAGTCATAAGCTTATGTTTACGATCATATTGACTCTTTTGACGAGATTGGGCTGTTTTCAATTTCTCACGAATAACGCGAACCTGCTCTTCCGCTTCCTGAATCATATCCGGGCCAAAGAGTTGTCTTTCCCCGGTTTCTGACCAGTTAACAGGCGTTCGACATTTTCGTCCATAGAGAACTTCAAAAGGAGCCTTGCCTAAGCTGGCTTGATAACTATTGTTATAAGAAAACTCCGCGAATGGAAGGCATTTCTCCCAACTCATTCCGAACGAGATGACAGAAGCTCGGAGCATATCTTCCAGAATTTGATTGACTCGCTCTACTTGACCACTTGATTGAGGATGGAAGGCAGTACTAAAAGAGAGACAAGTTCCCATAGCATTTTGGAAACTTTCCCAAAATCGAGAGGTGAAGAGACTCCCACGGTCTGAGTTAATTTCCAATGGAACACCATGAAGAGACACTATTCGGGAGATGTATAAATCGGCTAGCTGGCTAGCGGTGATACTCTCACGAACAGGTAGAAAGTGGGCTACTTTGGAAAGACGGTCGATCACGACGAAGATGGCATTATTCCCTCTCTTGGTCCTGGGAAACCCAGTGATGAAATCCATACTGATTTTATCCCATTTCCATTCAGGAATAGCCAAAGGTTGAAGGGTGCCAGCAGGCCGTTGATGCTCTGCTTTAACACGACGAAAAACGTCGCAATTAGCAATGTATTGAGCGATTTCTCTCTTCATCCTAGTCCACCAAAACCTCTGGCGTAGGTCTTGATACATTTTAGTACTACCGGGATGAATGGTGAGAGGAGATTCATGAGCTTCCTTAAGGATCAACTGGCGCAGATGTTGTTTCTTGGGAACCACCAAACGGTTCTCGAAGAAGACAGCACCTCGCTCATCCATGGAGAAACATTTAGCAACTCCGCTAGCGATGTTTTCCTTAATCTGGGATATGCCCTTATCATACCGCTGGGCGGTTATGATTTGATCCATAAGGGTAGGTTTCGCCACCAGGGTGGATAGGAATCCTCGAGGAACAATGTGAAGTTTAAGCTTACGGAATTCCTCATGGAGAGGTGGTTGACTCTGTTGTAACATCAGGTTGTTACAATAGGATTTACGGCTTAGTGCATCAGCCATGACATTGGCTTTGCCCGGGGTGTAAGTTATTCCTAAGTCGTAATCCGAGATCAACTCAACCCAATGTCTTTGCCTGAGATTCAAGTCTGGTTGGGTGAAGATATATTTCAAACTTTGGTGATCGGTGAAGATCTCGCAACGATTACCGAGGAGGTAATGTCGCCAGGTTTTAAGTGCATGGACTACAGCTGCAAGCTCTAGATCATGTGTGGGATAATTTTCCTCATGTGGGTGTAATTGCCGTGAAGCATAGGCAATTACCTGACGATCCTGCATGAGTATGCAACCTAGTCCTTGTCGCGAGGCGTCGCAGTAGATAATAAAGTCCTTGGAGAAATCTGGTGGTACCAGTACGGGAGCAAATGTCAGGCGTCTTTTCAGTTCCTGAAAGCTGAACTCGCACTGTGGAGTCCACTCAAACTTTTTATCTTTCTTGAGGAGTTCAGTTAGAGGTTTAGAAACCTTGGAGAAATTCTCGACGAAGCGGCGGCAATAGCTCGCTAAGCCAAGGAAACTCCGAACTTGCTTGACCGTCTCAGGTGGAGTCCAATCAAGGACGACTTGAACTCGCTCGGGATTGACAGCAATACCCTTGCCAGAGATTACATGGCCTAGATAGGTCACCTCTGGCAACCAAAATTCACACTTGGAGAATTTGGCATAAAGGCGATGCTCTCGAAGTTTCATCAATACCAGCCTTAGATGTTCGACATGTTCCTCTTCATTCTTGGAGTAGATGAGTATGTCATCGAGGTATACTATGACGAATTTATCCAAGTACTCCATGAAAACCGAGTTCATTAACCGCGAGAAGGTGGCTGGGGCATTGGTTAAACCAAAGGACATCACGGTGTACTCGTATTGTCCATAACGAGTAACAAAGGCCGTTTTGGGAATGTCCCCGTTTCTGATTTTGATTTGATGGTAGACCAACCTCAAATCCATCTTGGAAAAGACTGAGGATCCAGCGAGCTGATCATACAGATCATTGATCCTGGGAAGAGGGTATTTGTTCTTGATAGTGACCAGGTTGACAGGGCGGTAGTCCACAACCATTCGATCCGTTCCATCCTTCTTCTTGACGAAGAGGACGGGGCAAGCCCAAGGAGAGGAACTAGGACGGATGAAACCCTTTTTCAAGGACTCATCGAGTTGGTTCTTAAGCTCGGCTAGTTCTAAGGGTGCCATCTTGTAGGGTCTTCTAGAAATTGGAACGGTTCCTGGAACAAGGTCTATCACAAACTCGACATCCCTGTCAGGTGGAACACCTGGCAATTCTTCTGGAAAGACATCCGGAAAGTCTCGGACTACCGGAACATCCTCAAGGTCTGGAAGGGGGTTGGCATTTAAGGAGTAAAGCTGGCGCTTGGCCACTCGAGTTAAGACATTGACTGTCTTGCCCGATGGGTGAGTAAGTTGAACGGTTCTAGTGGCACAATCGATCTTAGCATAATGAGCTGACATCCAGTCCATACCCAAGATGATGTTTATGTCCGAGGACTTGAGAGCTATTAAGGATGCAAGGAAGACAAGTCTATCGACAAGGATTTCGTTCCCATGGCTTACTCTAGAAGTTTTCCATCTAGAGCCAGGAGTTTGAATTTCCATGGTAGAGGGCATGTCACAGAATGTCGTGTTGTGCAATCGAGCATAGTTCTCGGATATGAATGAATGAGATGCTCCAGTATTGAAAAGAACAGATGCCGGATGGCAGTTAACAAGGAGCGTACCAAGGACGACGTTGGGATCCTCATGAGCCTCCTCGGCTGAAACATATTTGACATGGCCACGTGCAGTGGTGGCCGGCTTGGCGTAGAATGTCTTTCCCGCGGGCTTACCACGGCCAACGGACTTACCAGTCTGAAAGGGGTTGTTGTTCTGGGGACACTCTCGACTATAGTGACCCGACTCTCCACACTTAAAGCATGTCACCACATTGGGGCGTGGAGCAGCATTAGCAGCGGGCCCACCATAGGGCTTGGGCGGTGCAAATTGTTGGTTGGGACGAGGCGCCTCAAAGGACGGCCTCGGGATGAACCTGGGTGGCAGTGCCGTGCTTGGGATCCACACCCGGCCCTTCTGAGCTCCAGAGCCGGATGAAGAGCCAAAGTCACGTGAGTGCTTGCGTGAAGCGTCATAATCAGTCTGGCCTGTCTCAGCACTGATGGCTTTATTGACCAACTTCCGAAAGGAGGTGCACTCGTGCAGACGAAGATCGCGGCGAAGCTCAGGGCTAAGTCCCTTGCGGAACCTTGCTTGCTTCTTAGCGTCAGTAGATACCTCTTCGGGAGCATAGCGTGCCAGATTTCCAAATTCACGACTATATGCATCCACAGTCAGTCTTCCCTGGGTGAAATTGCAGAACTCCTCCCTCTTGCGATCCATGAGACCCTCCGGAATGTGATGCTCACGGAAAGCCTCACTGAATTCAGCCCAAGTAGTGATTTGGCCGACCGGGCGCATAGCTTCGAAGTTTTCCCACCAAAGGCTAGCAGGGCCTTCGAGGTGATAGGCAGCATAGGTAACCTTGTCGGCTTCGGCTACGTTGGCAGAACGTAGCTTGTGGGTAATGCTGCGAAGCCAGTCATCCGCGTCGAGGGGTTCGACGGAATGGTTAAACTTGGTGGGTACAGCTTGATAAAGTCATTAATCGACACCAAGTCATTTCGCGGGTGGCGTGCAGTGTTCTGCTCAATCCGCTCTAGCAGGCGGTTAGTCTCACGCTTGTTTCTTTCCACCTCCAGCATTACTTTGGCCAGAGAAGGCGGGTGAGGCAGATTTTCACCCCTAGCTGCGCTGGCTTCCCCCTGCTCTGAGGCAGCAGGGTTGCTGCGGGTGTTGACCATCCTAGGAGAAAACAAGACAATGGTTTAGATAAGGATGGCTCAAACTTAGCAAGGAAGTGCAGTATGTAATGGATAACACGGAATGCAGAGATGTTCATCCGTATGTCATGGTAATATAAAACTGCCATATATATACCAACGATCATACACATCATACATAGTTTAGTACAAGCCCAGGCTACAGTACAACTATGATGAAAGATGTTACAACTCATCGGAGGCATTCCAAGCTCCTATACATTATTTGTCTACACCTCCGGATTTGATTACATGCAAAGTCATATTCCACAAGTCTCGCAAGACAATGGAGGTACAACTACTACAATACTAGTGGTACTACTACTAACTCAGACAGCTCCGTAGTAGTCCTCATAGAAGTCACCTAGTTGTTTCCAGGGGGGGGTTGGGGGTTCTGTCATCCCCATTTTAAATTTAAGAGGAAAATAAACATGATGCACACTCTAATGCTTGAACTAGCTAGGGTGTGACAAGATATGCAAATACTATCAGGACTAAGTTCATGATAAATTAAAGTTCAATTTAATCATCTAAGTCCTCTAATCATCTAAGTTCATGATAAATTAAAGTTCAGTTTATTGGAGACTTCATATCTCTCAATTCGGGCATTTGCTTGAAATATTAACTTCAACTCCTGGAACATCTCATATGCTCCATGTCGTTCAAAACGTCGTTGAAGTCCCGATTCTAAGCCGTAAAGCATGGCACACTGAACTATCGAGTAGTCATCAGCTTTGCTCTACCAAACGTTCATAACATCTGGTGTTGCTCCAGCAGCAGGCCTGGCACCTAGCGGTGCTTCCAGGACGTAATTCTTCTGTGCAGCAATGAGGATAATCCTCAAGTTACGGACCCAGTCCGTGTAATTGCTACCATCATCTTTCAACTTTGCTTTCTCAAGGAACACATTAAAATTCAACGGTACAACAACACGGGCCATCTATCTACAATCAACATAGACAAGCAAAATACTATCAGGTACTAGGTTCATGATAAATTTAAGTTCAATTAATCATATTACTTAAGAACTCCCACTTAGATAGACATCCCTCTAATCATCTAAGTGATCACGTGATCCATAACAACTAAACCATGACCGATCATCACGTGAAATAGAGTAGTTTTCAATGGTGAACATCACTATGTTGATCATATCTACTATATGATTCACGCTCGACCTTTCGGTCTCAGTGTTCCGAGGCCATATCTGTATATGCTAGGCTCGCCAAGTTTAACCCGAGTATTCTGCGTGTGCAAAACTGGCTTGCACCCGTTGTATAAGAACGTTGAGCTTATCACACCCGATCATCACGTGGCGTCTCGGCACGACGAACTTTTGCAACGGTGCATACTCTAGGAGAACACTTGTACCTTGAAATTTTTAGTGAGAGATCATCTTATAATGCTACCGTTAATCAAAGCAGAATAAGATGCATAAAGGATAAACATCACATGCAATCAATATAAGTGATATGATATGGCCATCATCATATTGTGCCTTTGATCTCCATCTCCAAAGCACCATCATGATCACCATCGCCACCGGCGCGACACCTTGATCTCCATCGTAGCATCGTTGTCGTCTCGCCAACTATTGCTTCTACGACTATCGCTACCGCTTAGTGATAAAGTAAAGCAATTATATGGCGGTTGCATTTCATACAATAAAGCGACAACCATATGGCTCCTGCCAGTTGCCGATAACTCCGTTACAAAACATGATCATCTCATACAATAAAATATAGCATCATGCCTTAACCATATCACATCACAACATGCCCTGCAAAAACAAGTTATACGTCCTCTACTTTGTTGTTGCAAGTTTTACGTGGCTGCTACGGGCTGAGCAAGAACCGTTCTTACCTACGCATCAAAACCACAATGATAGTTCGTCAAGTTAGTGTTGTTTTAACCTTCAACAAGGACCGGACGTAGTCACACTCAGTTCAACTAAAGTTGGAGAAACTGACACCTGCCAGCCACCTGTGTGCAAAGCACCTCGGTAGAACTAGTCTCGCGTAAGCGTATGCGTAATGTCGGTCCGGGCCGCTTCATCCAACAATACCCCCGAACCAAAGTATGACATGCTGGTAAGCAGTATGACTTGTATCGCCCACAACTCACTTGTGTTCTACTCATGCATATAACATCTACGCATAAACCTGGCTCGGATGCCACTGTTGGGGAACGTAGTAATTTCAAAAAAATTCCTACGCACACACATGATCATGGTGATGCATAGCAACGAGAGGGGAGAGTGTCGTCTACGTACCCTTGTAGACCGTAAGCAGAAGCGTTATGACAACGCGGTTGATGTAGTCGTATGTCTTCACGATCAACCAATCATCAGTACCGAACGTACGGTACCTCCGCATTCAGCACACGTTCAGCTCGGTGATGTCCCGTGAACTCACGTTCCCAGCACGACGGCGTGGTGACGGTGTTGATGAAGCTACTGACACAGGGCTTTGCCTAAGCACCGCTACGATATGACCGAGGTGGATTATGGTGGAGGGGGGCACCGCACACGGCTAAGAGATCAATGATCAGTTGTTGTGTCTCCAAGGGGTGCCCCCTGATGAGGACATAGACCTGGGGTAGGGTAATAGGCCTGACCTATACGTCCTACCTAAGGTCCTTGTCTTAGAAGCAAAGAAGTTCAAGAGTAAACAAGGTGGACCCAATAAAGGCGTCGAGTGCAATCCACTCGACCCACCATTAACTCAGAGACTACTTCTTCTTCGAGTCACTCGACTATTCAACCACTCGACCATGTAAAATACCACTCGACGTACAAGAAGATCTAAAGCTGTTCTGCACAGCAACGGTCGGGCATTTACTCGTATATTTAACGATCATTTGTAGCACTTTATTACAGACGTTACCTGTAACGCTCTCTCTTTATGAACATTGAACCCTGTGTAACGGAGGGGAGCCGGGGTCCTGGTGCACTCTATATAAGCCACCCCCTCCTCTAGGACAAGGGTTCGCACCCCCTGTAACTCACACACATATAATCCAGTCGACCGCCTCTGGGCTCCGAGACGTAGGGCTGTTACTTCCTTCGAGAAGGGCCTGAACTCGTAAAACTCGCGTATACAACTCCTCCATAGCTAGGATCTTGCCTCTACATTCCTACCCCCCATTCTACTGTCAGATTTAGAACCACGACAGTTGGTGCCCACCTTGGGGCAGGTGTCTTAGCGACTTGTTGGAGAAGTTGCGTTTTAACAATCCCCATCAACATGGTTTCAGGCGGAGGTTTGGATAAGGGCCGCGAGATCCGTCTCGGCGCGCTCGTATTCGTCCCCGACGACTCCGCTTGGCTCCAAGAAGCGCCACTCGACGTCGAGGCGCTCCCCGTCCACGGGGCAACGCACTTTCGCACGTGCGTCCGTGGCGTCCTCCTACGGCAGCCGTCGACTCAGTATCGGTCGGCTCCTGTGCTGACCTCCCTCCCTGCAGCCCGCCGGAGAAAACGTTCCGGTCGATCGAGGCTTCAGCGGTGGGTGAGGCATGCGGTGGCTCGCTAGTCGGCCACCCCCAAGTCACGGCAATCGAGCCCGACGAGACTCTCTACGGCCTGTTCGACTGGCTCCGTAGAGACTGCATCCGAGTGCGACAGCAGCGACCCCGCGGCGGAAGTTTTGATGGTCAATGGACCACGCAGTCCTCCTGGCTTCACCCGTGAAGATAGAGGCGATGGGGGCGTCGATCCGTCGCGTGTTCACGAAGAGTACCGCCTCAAACCCCTCTCTTCGCAGCGGAGGGAAGAACTTCGCCGCCGGAACATGGATGCGCTTCACACTCCTATTGTTGGAGAAACCCCTGAGGCCCAGGCCTTGGAGGAGGCACGCCTGGCCAACTTGGCTGAGCGCACTCGACTGGAGAACCTCCAGCGCACACTCGACGAGCGTGCTCGATAGTGTATCCCCGAGTCCAGTCGACGCCAACTTTTTCCGCCTCCGACTCAAGTATACCGAACTCCGATCCAGAATCTTGCAGCTGCGGCCCGAATAGCAAAGTCAATTCAACCTTCCCAGCCAGAAGCTGGTCGAGGTTTGGTGCAGATCCGGGCTTTGCTCCGAGCAGCGGGAGAGCAGAATACAACAGTATCTCAGTCGCGGAATAAGATCCATAGCCGATCCGTGGTTGCAGACACAGTCCAGTCGGCTCACAGCCCGAGATCGCCCCCGAGGCGTGAGGGATGTGGGGACCGGCGAGATTAGTACAGAAACCGCGATCAGTATGATCACCGACTCGATCACGATGATCGTCGTCGAGTGCCCACGCATTCCCCAAGGAGTGGGTCATACGTGCCTCGTCAACATGATGACAGACGTCCTCATAGTGGTGGGCGAAGGATTCCAGTCGACCCCAGTGAACCGGGCTTTGATGCGAGATCTATTCTCGTTCAGGGTCTGGTCGACAGAAACAGAGCTCACAGAGAAGGCCACGATAGAGATTTTCCATCCAGCAGCAGAGTGCATGTCTCAGGTCCAGAGTGCTTCAGCAGAGCCATCAGGGCTGCGGTGATTCCTCCCAACTTCAGGTTGGCGACTGGAGTCAGTAAGTTCACTGGTGAGTCCAAGCCTGACACTTGTCTTGAGGATTACCGAGTGGCTGTACAGATTGGTGGTGGCAACGATGAAGTTTCCATGAAGCATCTCCCTTTGATGTTAGAGGGCTCGGCCAGAGCGTGGCTGAATCAGTTAGCGCCTGGTAGTATTTATACTTGGGAAGATCTTGCCCGAGTATTTGTGAGAACATTTGAAGGTACTTGCAAACAGCCAGCAGGGCTAACAGAATTACAGTGTTGCATTCAGAAACCGAATGAAACTCTGAGAGATTATATCCAGAGACGGATCACATTACACCATAGAGTGGAGAATGTGTCGGATCACCAAGCAATTTGTGCCTTCAAAGAAGGCGTTAAGTATCGGGAATATAATATGAAATTCGGTCGGACAGGAGATATGACTCTGACTCGGATGATGGAGATTGCCACCAAATACGCCAATGGTGAAGAGGAAGACCGACTCCGGAGTGGCAAGCACAAAACAGTCGCCCACGAAACCGGAGGAGGGAACTCCAGTCGGAAGCAGAAGCGCAAAGCCGAGCCAGCTGCTCCTGGAGAAGCCTTAGCCGTGACTCAAGGAAAGTTCAAAGGGAAACCCAAAGGATCGTGGAACCCCAAGAAAGTAAAAGATCAAGATGGAAATGATGTGCTAGATTTACCATGCCACATTCACACCAAGAAAGATGAAGAGGGTAATTTCATTTACCCGAAGCATACCACTCGACAGTGTCGACTCCTAATCCAGCAATTTCGAGAGAAACAACCCAAGGAAAAGGAGAAGGAAGCGGACAAAGTTGAGGATGAGGAAGAGGACGATGATGGTTACCCCCACGTCAATTCCACTCTGATGATTTTCGCTGATGTTGAGAGTAAGAGTCGACTGAAAGTCATCAACAGAGAAGTGAACATGGTCGCTCCAATGACACCCAGTTATTTGAAGTGGTCTCAGACTACCATTACATTCGACCAGTCCGATCACCCAGCGCACATAGCCACCCCTGGGAGGCAAGCGCTGGTAGTCGACCCAGTAGTTGAAGGCACTCGATTGACTAAGGTTCTGATGGATGGTGGCAGTGGTCTGAATATACTATATGCATAAACGTTGAAAGGAATGGGCATTCCTATGTCCAGACTCAGTGAAAGCAATATGAGTTTCCATGGAGTTATTCCTGGCAAGAAGGCTGCGTCACTTGGCCAGACCACCCTTGATGTAGTTTTCGGTGATTCTAAGAATTACCGCAAAGAAAAGTTGACATTTGAAGTTGTGGATTTCCAGAGCGCTTATCATGCTATTCTGGGCAGTCCAGCTTATGCATGTTTTATGGCTCGGCCATGTTACGTGTACCTCAAATTGAAGATGCCTGGTCCTAAAGGGGTGATCACTATCACTGGCAATCGAAAGAAGGCAGAAGAGTGCTTCCAGAAGGGCTCAAAGATCACCGATGCACAGATGGCAGTAGTGGAATTGCAGGAGTATCAAAAAAATGCAGATCCGAGTGATCTATTGCGAGCTAAGAGGCCTGCCACAGATTCAGCATTCCAGTCGTCTGGTGAAACGAAGCCGATTCATATTCACCAAACGGATCCCAATGCTGCTCCGACTCACATTTCAACAACACTCGACTCCAAATAGGAAAAAGCGCTCATCCAGTTCCTCCGTGAGAACTGGGACATCCTTGCATGGAAACCTTCTGACATGCCAGGTGTTCCCAGGGGACTAGCTGAGCATCATTTGCGATTCGACCCAAAAGTGAAACCAGTCAAAGAGCATCTTCGACGGTCCGCCGTACAGAAGAGAAAGGCAATCGGTGAAGAAGTGGCTCAACTTCTAGCAGCTGAGTTTATCTGAGAGATTTATCACTCCGAGTGGTTAGCTAATGTTGTCATGGTCCCAAAGAAGGACGACTCACTTCGCATGTGCATTGACTTCAAACATATCAATCGGGCCTGCCCGAAAGATCACTTTCCTCTCCCTCACATCGACCAAATAGTCGACTCGACTGCGGGGTGTGAGCGTTTGTCCTTTTTGGATGCTTATTCCGGGTATCATCAGATCCGTCTGTACGGACCCAATGAGATAAAAATAGCTTTCATCACCCCATTTGGGTGCTTCTGTTATGTCACTATGCCATTCGGCTTGAAGAACGCTGGAGCCACATTCATGCGGATGATTCAGAAGTGTTTACTCACTCAGATCAGTCGAAATGTGGAAGCATACATGCATGACATTGTGGTCAAGTCACGTAAAGGTTCCGACCTACTGGCTGACCTTGCTAAAACCTTTGCCAACCTCAGAAGGTATGATATCAAGCTTAATCCATCAAAGTGCACGTTTGGAGTTCCAGGCGGAAAATTACTCGGTTTTCTCATTTCCGAACGAGGGATCGACGCTAACCTAGAGAAAGTGGGTGCCATACTCCATATGAAACGCCTTGTGCGTGTGCATGATGTCCAGAAGCTTAGTGGTTGTTTGGCCGCCCTAAGTCGATTCATTTCTCGCCTCGGTGAAAAGGCACTGCCTCTTTACCGACTGATGAAGAAGTCAGATAAGTTCGAATGGACTCCTGAAGCTGATGCAACATTTGCAGAGCTTAAAGCCCTGCTTTCCACCCAGCTGGTGCTTGCTGCTCCAATCAGCAAAGAGCCTTTACTGCTTTACATTGCAGCCACTGGACAAGTCGTCAGTACAGTACTTATGGTCGAGCGGGAAGAAGAAGGAAAAGCTTACAAAGTTCAGCGCCTAGTATACTATGTCTCTGAAGTTTTGACTCCATCAAAGCAAAGATATCCACATTATCAGAAGCTTGTTTATGGGATTTATATGACCACGAAGAAGGTTGCACATTACTTCTCTGACCACTCCATTAGAGTCATCAGCAACGCTCCATTATCAGAGATTCTGAACAACAGAGATGCAACTGGTCGAGTGGCAAAGTGGGAGATTGAACTCCTTCCCTTAGATATCAAGTTCGAGGCAAAGAAAGCTATCAAGTCCCAAGCAATAGCGGATTTCCTCGCCGAGTGGATCGAACAGCAACTGCCGACTCAAGTTCACTCGGAGCACTGGACCATGTTCTTTGATGGTTCCAAGATGCTGAATGGTTCCGGTGCTGGGGTGGTACTGGTATCCCCCCAGGAGACACGCTCAGATATGTCCTCCAGATTCACTTTGATTCCTCCAATAAGGAAGCAGAATATGAAGCACTCTTGTATGGGTTACGTATGGCCATCTCACTCGGCGTCCGTCGCCTCATGGTCTATGGCGACTCAGATTTGGTAGTCAATCAAGTGATGAAGGAGTGGGACGTCAGAAGCCCAGCCATGACTGGCTACTGTAACGCGGTGAGGAAGTTGGAAAACAAGTTTGAGGGGTTAGAGCTCCATCATATACCCCATCTGAAAAATCAAGTAGCCGATGATTAGCACAGATAGGCTCCAAGAGAGAAGCCATTCCCAGTAATGTGTTCCAGGAGCATATTCATGCACCTTCAGTTCAAGAAGATCCCTTCACTGAAGAGCCCCCACAGCCAAAGAGTGCCACTGATCCGACTGATGTTGAGATTCCAGCCGTGGTCAACCTAATCATAGATATTTTGGTTATTACTCCCAACTGGACAGTGCCGTACATTGCATATATCCTTAGGAAGGAACTCCCAGAGGATGAAGAAGAGGCTCGACAGATCGTCCGTCGACCCAAAGCCTTTACTGTGATAAGAAGACAATTGTTCAGGGGAAGTGTAACCAGAGTCAGTCAGAAATGCATAACCCCGAAAGAAGGTCTAGCGATCCTCAACGACATCCACTCGGGGACCTGTGGCCACCATGCGTCCTCTAGGACCATTGTGGCTAAAGCATACCGAGCTGGATTTTATTGGCCACGAGCAAATGAAATGGCGAAAGATATAGTCGACAGATGTGAAGGCTGCCAGTTTTACTCCGATATGTCCCACAAACCTACGTCAGTCCTAAAGACCATTCCACTCGTCTGGCCCTTTGCTGTTTGGGGATTAGAAATGGTTGGACCACTGAGGACTGGTAGGAGCGGCTTCACTCACGTGCTTGTAGCAGTCGACAAGTTTACCAAGTGGATTGAAGCCAAGCCTATCAAGAATCTGGAAGCTAGTGCGCCGTCAGCTTCATCAGAGAATTGACGTTCAGATACGGAGTTCCACACCGCATCATCACTGATAATGGATCGATATTTGATTCAGATGAGTTCAGAGCCTTCTGCGCCTCCCAAGGCACACGAGTTGACTATGCTTCAGTCGCCCATCCCCAGTCGAATGGACAAGCAGAGAGAGCAAATGGCCTGATTCTCAAAGGATTGAAACCCTGATTGATGCGAGACCTCAAGCATGCAGCGGGCACCTGGGTTGATGAACTTTCATCAGTTCTTTGGGGATTCAAGACAACTCCCAATTGGTCGACTGGCCGAACTCCATTCTTCTTGGTCTATGGAGCTGAAGCTGTTCTACCGAGTGACTTGCTTCATAATGCACCACGAGTTGAGCTCTTCTCTGAAGATGAAGCAGAGCAATCTCGGCAGGACGCAGTCGACCTCCTAGAGGAGGAAAGAGAGATGGCCTTGATCCAGTCGACCATTTATCAACAAGACTTGCATCGATTCCACACCAGAAATGTGAAAGGTCGAGCCTTTCAAGAGGGAGACTTGGTTCTTCGAGTGGATCAGTAGAAACCACACAAGCTCGCTCCTGCTTGGGAAGGCCCCTTCATTGTCACCAGAGTGCTCCACAAGGGAGCATGCCACTTTACAACGTTGAGCATAAGAAGGACGAGCCACGGGCTTGGAATGCGGAGTTGCTCCACCCCTTTTACACTTAAGTACTCATTCGAATAAAATGTAATAAGAAATACCTTTGTAATTTGCTTATCAAAGACAAGAGCTTTACAGTCCTCTTAAACGATTGTTGTTGCTTTTATTTGCGTCTGAAATCCCCCAGTGGGTGACTTAGCTGCGAATCCGTTTCGCCTAAGTTTAAAAGAAAATCCTACCGAGTGGTGAGCAAGCCTCCCACTCGGAGGCTTAGCTGCGAATCCGTTTCGCCTAAGTTTAAAAAAAATCCTACCGAGTGGTGAGCAACCCTCCCACTCGGGGGCTTAGCTGCAGTCCAGTACTCGCCTAAGTTTGTAAAATCCTACTGAGTGGTGAGCAAGCCTCCCACTCGGGGGCTTAGCTGCGGTCCAGTACTCGTCTAAGTTTGTAAAATCCTACTGAGTGGTGAGCAAGCCTCCCACTCGGGGGCTTAGCTGCGGTCCAGTACTCGCCTAAGTTTGTAAAATCCTCCCGAGTGGTGAGCAAGCCTCCCACTCGGGGGCTTAGCTGCAGTCCAGTACTCGCCTAAGTTTAGAAAATCCTACCGAGTGGTGAGCAACCCTCCCACTCGGGGGCTTAGCTGCAGTCCAGTACTCGCCTAAGTTTGTAAAATCCTACCGAGTGGTGAGCAACCCTCCCACTCGGGGGCTTAGCTGCAGTCCAGTACTCGCCTAAGTTTGTAAAACCCTACCGAGTGGTGAGCAAGCCTCCCACTCGGGGGCTTAGCTGCAGTCTAGTACTCGCCTAAGTTTAAAAAATCCTACCGAGTGGTGAGCAACCCTCCCACTCGAGGGCTTAGCTGCAGTCCAGTACTCGCCTAAGTTTGTAAAATCCTACCGAGTGGTGAGCAACCCTCCCACTCGGGGGCTTAGCTGCAGTCCAGTACTCGCCTAAGTTTGTAAAACCCTACTGAGTGGTGAGCAAGCCTCCCACTCAGGGGCTTAGCTGCAGTCCAGTACTCGCCTAAGTTTAAAAAATCCTACAGAGTGGTGAGCAACCCTCCCACTCGGGGGCTTAGCTGCAGTCCAGTACTCGCCTAAGTTTGTAAAATCCTACCGAGTGGTGAGCAACCCTCTCACTCGAAGGCTTAGCTGCAGTCCAGTACTCGCCTAAGGTTAAAAAATCCTACCGAGTGGTGAGCAACCCTCCCACTCGGGGGCTTAGCTGTAGTCCAGTACTCGCCTAAGTTTGTAAAATCCTACCGAGTGGTGAGCAACCCTCTCACTCGGAGGCTTAGCTGCAGTCCAGTACTCGCGTAAGGTTAAAAAATCCTACTGAGTGGTGAGCAACCCTCCCACTCGGGGGCTTAGCTGCAGTCCAGTACTCACCTAAGTTTGTAAAATCCTACCGAGTGGTGAGCAACCCTCCCACTCGGAGGCTTAGCTGTAGTCCAATACTCGCCTAAGGTTTAAAGTCCGTCCTTATTCGCAAGTACGACAAGGTGCAGGTCGACTACAACCTTCTCCTTCGGAACTGCGCCACAAATACAACATGCGCTCCATCACCATCCGCAAGGACAACGAGGTGTAGGTCGATTACAACCTTCTCCTTTGGAGCTGCGCCACAAATACAACATGCGCTCTGTCCTTATCCGCAAGGACGACGAGGTGCAGGTCGACTGCAACCTTCTCCTTTGGAACTGCGCCACAAATACAACGTGCGCTCCATACCCATCCGCAAGGACGACGAGGTGCAGGTCAACTACAACCTTCTCCTTTGGAGCTGCGCCACAAATACAACATGCGCTCCATCCTTATCCGCAAGGACGACGAGGTGCAGGTCGACTGCAACCTTCTCCTTCGGAACTGCGCCACAAATACAACATGCGCTCCATCCCCATCTGCAAGGACGACGAGGTGCAGGTCGACTACAACCTTCTCCTTTGGAGCTGCGCCACAAATACAATGTGCGCTCCACCCCCATCTGCAAGGACGACGAGGTGCAGGTTGACTACAACCTTCTCCTTAGGAGCTGCGCCACAAGTACAATGTACACTCCATCCCTATTTGCAAGGGCGACGAGGTGCAGGTTGACCGTGACCTTCTTCTCCGAGCTACGCCACAAATACAACGTGTGCTCCATCCCTGTCCGCAGGGACGACGAGGCGCGGGTCGATTGAAGTCTCCACTTTAGTGCTACATCTCAAAGAGCAAATTCCACGCGAAGGCAAATACAAGCATATTCAGAAATAAACCAAGTTCAGATAGATCCTAAAAATTCTAGACGACGGATCAAAAGTATTCGAGCATCAAGCCCGAAGGAGTTTAACGGTTACACAATCACTCGGCATTCCGAGGCAAATAAAGGTGGAGCATAATGTTTTTCGGTCACGCGCCAGGAGAAGGACTGGCTGGGTCACAGAAACTGTCAAGGTCTATGCTGTCTGAAATATGGGTGGTAGCTTCAAGGAAAGTGTCCATGAAGGGCTGGAAAGTGTGTCTCTTGGTGTTAGCAACCTTGAGTTCCGCCAGCTTGTCTTCTTTGACGTCTTTGCAGTGCACTCGGACCAGGGACAACGCGACATTAGCGCCACAACGGGTAGATGACTTCTTCCATTCTTGCACTCGGCTGGGGATTTGATTTAGTCGAGCCATCAGGGACTCAAGATCTTGGGACAGTTCCGCCTGAGGCCAGAGTTCAGCATCAACCCGAGTCATCGCCGCTTTCACGCGAGCAAGATAAGTAACCACGCTGTCCATGCGAGATTCCAACCGCACCACATTCATCGCAACATCATCCTTGACTGGACAGTTTATGGGGTCAAGACCCGTCTCGACCCGCCCAGTTTCTGCTTCAATGTCTTGACAAAACTCTGCACAGTCGAGTGAATGGTGAGTCGACAATATAATTAGACTTGACAGTCGACAGAAACAAGTCAGTCAACCATCAGTACCTTCAAAGTTTAAGACCAGCTTTGCAACAAGCTGGCCCAGATAAGACTCCAACTCACCCTTCTTAACTTTGAGGCTCCCAAGCTCGTCAGTCTGCTTGTCCTTGTCCTTCTTCAGTCGCTCGACCTCCCGATTGGCATCAGAAACAACAGTCTTCAGTTTGGAATTCTCTTCTTCTAGCTTGTCGACCGAAGCAAGCTTCTTGTCGGCAAGCGTAGTTTTCTCTCACGCTTCCTTCTATGCAGCAGCAAGATCCAGATCCTTCTTCTCCAAAGCCTGCTTCATTTTCTCTAAAGAAATAGCATTCCTCAGACAGGCTTGGAGTTAACGGTTTTCACTACGTACATCTGCTTGAGTGGAGTCACTCGGTTCAAAAAAAAACAGAAAGGAAAAGTGCCAACAACAGTAAGATAAACAGTTCATGATCGGTTACCTCCCATGGCAGCTACTTCATTGCGAGCAGTCTTGAGATTCTTTTTGGCCAGTTCCAGATCAAGGTTGAGGCTGATTTGTTGCTGGTTCAGTGTAGAGAGTTGAGCACCGAGATCACAAGATTTCTGTGACCAACACATAAGACTTGTCAGTCGACTGAAATGAAAGACATCACTGCGACAGCTACTCCAAGACTACCATCGAAAAAAAGAAGAGAGGTTCAGATTCTCAGACCACAGTCGACTGCCCGCAGTCAACTATGGTCTCGGGGACTACACCCAGTGGGTGCACTTAGCGTGCCCCCACTGGTTTTAATTCCACTCGGCATGGTCCGCCCAGCGCGAGTTGTAAAAAAGAAAGTTCAGATTCTCAGACCATAATCGACTGCCCGCGATCAACTATGGTCTCGGGGACTACACCCAGTGAGTGCACTCAGAGTGCCCCCACTAGTTCAAAGATTCAGCTTGAGTCGACTCAAAGTGACTTATACAATTTCAAAACGGCCACACCCCAGTGGGTGATCAGACGAGAAATATGACCAACTAACCTAGACATTGGTTTGCAGAGCAGCTCCGGCGTTGAAGGCCACCTGGCTGGCCTCACGCACCACTTTCATTTGCCCCATCACAAGATTTAACTGAAGAAGTGCTTCCTTGGCAGCAGTTGATGGGTCATTCGGAGTCTGATACGCGGTAGAAAGCGATGCTGGCAGAGCAGTCGAAGCAGCTACAGGATCTGAAGCGTGGAGTTGTATTGGTGCAGCAGAAGTCTGAGCAGCTGGTCCTGATGGACAACTAGTCGACAGCGGGACAGCGAAGGTGAGGTTGGTTCGAGCCAGATCTGTTGATTGCTCGACTGCTGCCCCAGACGTCACGGTCGACTGAAGAACCTGGACCTCAGGCGCTTTCCCGCCCAGTTCCTTGTCTTTCCTCCTCCTCCCCCTTAGCGGTACTTCTTCATCATCCGGGAGCACAACAATGTCCTGTGGAACCGCAATAAACAGAGAAAGTTGTACGGATAGCTGACAAACAATCTAGTCATCCAAATAAATTCGAATCGGGTAGACTTACTGGCTTTGGAGGTAGCCGCGTCGTTGTTTTCCTCGTCGACCGGATTCTTGTCAATGTCCATGTCAGTCGCAGCTGAGGTCAGGCTGTAAAGGTTCATCATCCACTCGGTCAGAACAAAAAAGTCGGTCGGAACAAGAAAATACAGGAAGAACATTTACCCAGAAGCAACAGGATCGCCCTTGATGTAGTTTTCGGTGATTCCAAGAATTACCGCAAAGAAAAGTTGACATTTGAAGTTGTGGATTTTCAGAGTGCTTATCATGCTATTCTAGGCAAGGTCTTCCGAGCCTTCGAAGGATTGACCTTGGGCTGCTTGGTGACCTTCTCAGCCAATTCTGGAGTCGGAGACCGAGCGCATTTTTGAGATGGAGCACTCGACGTCACAGCTTTACCATGCCTGCCCATGGGATCATGGTGCTTCTTGGATCGACGTTTAGAATGAGGCGGTGAGTCGACTACTTCCTCCTCGCCCGACTCATCACTCTCATCTTCATCATTGTCGACTGGTGACTCCCACTCACCGCTCTCCTCCGCACTGTCCTCGCCCTCTTGGTTTTGCTCCAGAGCTTGTTCACCATTGGGCATTGAATACATCTTCGTGTAAATCTACAAAACAAGGAGCCGACTGCAAGTCAGTCAGATCAACAAACAGTCGGAAAACACGTCTAAAAGCTCAGTTGAAATGGCCAAACCTTGTTTGGTTGGTTTCTGTCGCTGAAAGGGTTGACTCTCCTGGCGCCCCTGGGGTTGTCCTTGTTCCCGGTGATACCCCTCAGACACTCGGCCACTGTTTTGGCCTCCACCTCCTCCGGATGAACCCGAGCAGTATCACCAGCCCCGGAGTACATCCACATGGAGTGGTCACGAGCTTGGAGTGGTTGGATGCGCCGACTGAGGAACACCTCTAGTAGATCCATGCCAGTGACACCTTGGTTGATCAACTGAACCACTCTCTCGACGAGCATGCCTGTCTCCGCCTTCTCCGCGGCAGTCACTTTCAATGAAGATGGAGTTTGAACATGATCAAAAGAGAAAGGGGGAAGTCTAGTCGACTGGCCTAGCGTCACGATGTCCTGGCAGTAGAACCAGGTCGACTGCCAGCCCATGACCGACTCCGGAAGAGTCATCGAGGGAAAATAACTTCTTTTCCTCTTCTGAATACCCAGACCCCCACACATCTGGATAACATGGGTTTTCTCGTCATTCGAGTTTGCTTTCTTCACTGTTTGGGAGCGGATGGTAAAGATGTGCTTGAAAAGACCCTAGTGCGGTCGACACCCTCGGAAATTCTCGCACATTGATACGAACGTGGAAAGATACGTGATGGTGTTGGGAGTAAAATGATGGAGTTGGGCCCCAAAGAAATTCAAGAAACCCTGAAAGAAGGGGTGTGGAGGAAGCGAGAAGCCGCGGTCGACATGGGTGGCGAGCAGAACGCATTCGCCCGGTCGCGGCTGCGGCTCCGTTTCCCCCTCCGGCAGCCGCGCAGACTCGTGGACGATCAGCCCTAACTCGGCAATATCGTCCAAGTCCTCCTGTCGAAGTGAAGATTGGATCCAATCTCCCTGGATCCAACCCGACGGCAGCCCCGGGCGCGATGAAGACCCCCGATTCGTCTTCCTGCTTTTCGCCATCCCCGTCGCCTTCTTCGCATGTTCCAGCGCCGCCGTTCTCTCCTTCCCCATGGCGGCGAGAGCAGTGGCATCGAGAGTGGAGAAGCCGGATGGGGTGAAGGAGCAAGAGGAAGAAGAAGGAGAATGGGCACGCACAGTGCGGACGCCTCGGTCTCGCCGCTTTTAAAGGCCCACTTCCGAGTGGCTGACGCGTGGGTCTGGGCGATCCTGTCAAATCTCTCAAACAGTCACAATGGGATACGTGGCGAAAAAGGTGGCACAGAAATCGAAACACCCTGTCTATCCACTCTGCTTACCATGACACGTTCCGTCCGGCGCACTCCTACCGAAATTTCGAATCCCGCGAAATCCGGGATCCTCGGCAACTGATTACGCCAAAGATTTCGCATCAAAGATGACACTCGACAAGCGACGTTATAAAACCCAATCGGTAATTGCTGAATCGATCAAGGCGACTGAAACGAAGCCGAAAGTTCCAACACTGGCCTCCATTCAGAGATGAATTCTTGAGAAAGGCAAGAGTCAAGGCAAGATCAACTTCAACCTTCTTTTCACTCGGACCTCAATCCATTCGGGGGCTAATGATGAGGACATAGACCTGGAGTAGGGTAATAGGCCTGACCTATGTGTCCTACCTAAGGTCCTTGTCTTAGAAGCAAAGAAGTTCAAGAGTAAACAAGGTGGACCAAATAAAGGCGTCGAGTGCAATCCACTCGACCCACCATTAACTCGGAGACTACTTCTTCTTCGAGTCACTCGACCATGTAAAAGACCACTCGACGTACAAGAAGACCTAAAGCCGTTCTGCACAGCAACGGTCGGGCATTTACTTGTATATTTAATGATCATTTGTAGCACTTTATTATAGACGTTACCTGTAACGCTCTCTCTTTATGAACATTGAACCCTGTGTAACGGAGGGGAGCTGGGGTCCTGGCGCACTCTATATAAGCCACCCCTCCTCTAGGACAAGGGTTCGCACCCCCTGTAACTCACACACATATAATCCAGTCGACCACCTCCAGGCTCCGAGACGTAGGGCTGTTACTTCCTATGGGAAGGGCCTGAACTCGTAAAACTCGCGTGTACAACTCCTCCATAGCTAGGATCTTGCCTCTACATTCCTACCCCCATTCTACTGTCAGACTTAGAACCACGACAACCCCCCCCCCCCCCCCCCGTATATAAATGTTTGGAGGAGGGGTAGGGGGCCGACCTCCTATGGCGCGCCCCATGAGGAGTCCTACTCCCACCGGGAGTAGGACTCCCCCTTCCAAGTAGGAGTAGGAGACGAGAAGGAAGGGAGAGAAGGAGAGAAGGATAGGGGGGGGCACCGCCCCCCTCCTTGTCCAATTCAGACTAGAGGGGGAGGGGGCACACGGCTGCCCTGGCCACCCCTCCTCTTCTCCCACTAAGTCCCATTAGGCCCAATATACTCCCCGGGGGGTTCCGGTAACCCCTCGGTTCTCCGGTATATGTCCGAAACCTCCCGAAACACTTCCGGTGTCCGAACATAGTCGTCCAATATATCGATCTTGACGCCTCGACCATTTCGAGACTCCTCGTCATGTCCGTGATCATATTCGGGACTCCGAACTACCTTCGGTACATCAAAACACAAAAACTCATAATACCGATCGTCACAGAACTTTAAGTGTGCGGACCCTACGGGTTCGAGAACTATGTAGACATGACCGAGACACGTCTCCGTTCAATAACCAATAGTGGAACCTGGATGCTCATATTTGTTCCTACATATTCTACGAAGATCTTTATCGGTGAAACCGCATAACAACATATGTTGTTCCCTTTGTCATCGGTATGTTGCTTGCCCGATATTAGATCGTCAGTATCTCAATACCTAGTTCAATCTCGTTACCGTCAAGTCTCTTTACTCGTTCCGCAATGCATCATCCCATAACTAACTCATTAGTCACATTGCTTGCAAGGCTTATAGTGATGTGCATTTACCGAGAGGGCCCAGAGATACCTCTCCGATAATCGGAGTGACAAATCCTAATCTTGATCTATGCCAACTCAACAAGTACCATCGGAGACACCTGTAGAGCACCTTTATAATCACCCAATTACGTTGTGACGTTTGGTAGCACACAAAGTGTTCCTCCGGTAATCAGGAGTTGTATAATCTCATAGTCATAGGAACATGTATAAGTCATGAAGAAAGCAATAGCAGTAAACTAAAACGATCAAGTGCTAAGCTAACGGAATGGGTTAAGTCAATCACATCATTCTCCTAATGATGTGATCCCGTTTATCAATTGACAACTCATGTCTATGGTTAGGAAAAATAACCATATTTGATTAACGAGCTAGTCAAGTAGAGGCATACTAGTGACACTTTGTTTGTCTATGTATTCACACATGTATTATGTTTCTGGTCAATACAATTCTAGCATGAATAATAAACATTTATCTTGATATAAGTAAATATAAATAACAACTTTATTATTGCCTCTAGGGCATATTTCCTTCAACCACAACAATTGCTTAGTCGTGTGCGGTGCCCCCTCCACCTTTGACACCCTCGGTCATATTTTCGTAGTGCTTAGGCAAAGCCCTGTACAGATAGCTTCACCATCACCGTCACCACACCAGCGTGCTGTCAGAACTCATCCACTACTTCACCATCTTGCTGGATCAAGAAGGCGAGGACGTCACCGAGCAAAATGTGTGCTGAACGCGGAGGTGTCGTGCGTTCGGTACTCGGTCAGTTGGATCAAGAAGAAGTTCGACTACATCAACCATGTTACAAAACACTTCCGCTTACGGTCTACGAGGGTACGTAGACACACCCTCCCCTCTCGTTTCTATGCATCTCCTTGATAAATCTTGCGTGTCCGTAGACTTTTTTTGTTTTGCATGCAACGTTTCCCAACAGCAAAGAGGTAGGACAAGCATGCTTCACAAGAAATATGTCAAAATCTCCAAATATATGCGAGAATGCTATGGGGGCAATCTCATTAGAAAGACTAAAATCATTGTTGCACTCAATACATGGCAAATCATCTAGCATGAGAGAGGCAACATATGGAGATATATGACAAGAAATAAAAGCAATCATGTGCAAAGCATGGCAATGATTGTCATCAACCGCATGAAATGAGCAAGTATGAATCATTGGTAATGCAACAAAGCAAGAAATCATAGTAATCAAGTTGTGCAAGTTTATAGTGCAAAGATGCAACATACTAGAAGATATCATGGCCATCATGTCATGTAATTAAATAGTAGGCATAGGCAATGCACATGACATATCGCAAGCATAGAAGCAAATCATGGTCAAAGTATCATCATAGTTTTGGGTCATAAGTGGAACATGGCAATAACAAGCAATATCTCCACCAAGCTTGCAAATACACATATAAGTACTAGAATCAATCATCATGTGTAATGCGAAGCATGGGTCACAAATGCATGGTAAAGGCGTATGAATGAGAATATCATGCAAAGTGATCATGGCAAGATATGCATAGAATATGTAATGGATAATAACCCATAACCATGTGAGGTCCATGTGGAAGAAATGCGCGAAGTTTTTGCACAATGGGAACGGTGTGAAAGACAATCCACGTGATCCCAAGTCATCGTTGCTCTATAGAGCTTGTTTCGTCAACTCATGGGATTGTGAGGTTGACAAGTTTTCATGGGTACCTACACAAAAGAGACACAAACCAAAGAAAGTGTGTGCGTGGTAAATGTACACATCATCCATCATGATGTGTATGTGCACGTGTGAGTTTGCACAAGATACGCATCGCTCAAGGAAATTTGATGCATGGCATAGGAACATGTCATCCATCATGAAAGAATAGTTGTTATGCATAACACGATGGGGACACAAATTGAGCATACAAATATATGGCACATCAATATCATTTTCATTCATGGGGAGAATATTGTGCACACAATTATTGGGATCATGCAATGGATGGGATGAGACAAAATCTCCTAACATGTATGAGGAAACTATGAAGGTCCCCTCATGAGAAATATCAGAAACATCATATGGATAAAATGGACAACATCCAAAACAATGCATGTCCGAAGCTAGGTGGTCATGGCATGGCATATGATTGAAATGACGCAAAGGGATCATATCAATATCATCACAAGAGAAACAAATGTCAATAACCATGGGCTTGTCATCTATGCCATAAGTGCAAATTGGGTTTATTTTAATAGCATATGCATAGTCACTACGATGAGATTGCAAATATGACATCTGGTTGATCTCATGCATAGCATATGACAAGTCAAGTGGATTGTCAAACATGATGTGACCAACAGAATTATCACAAGAAATCCTATGCAACATGGCATCACAACTAATAGACTCCACATGGCAATCATCAAACTCATCATAAATGGGTAAATCATCGCATGGGGAAATTATACTAGCATGAAGCATGGCAATAGGGGGATCAACATCATGCAAGCAATCAATGTCAAGATAGTCCACTAGTGGGACAAGAGAATCATCTTCACCTATGTTACCTTTCTCATTCCACTCAAGTGTTGTAGGTGGAGGTGGTAAAGACCAAGTCATGGTCATCATCTTCATCTTGCTGGAACCATGTGTGTGTGTGGGGGGGAGGGGGTGCATCATATTCCTCCATGGCCATTGTCTTGTCCAAAGGAAGGACAGAGTCATCGAGTATCGGCGCGTTGGGACCTAGCACCAAATGAGAAGACACAATAGAGGTAGAGGTTAAGTCGTTAGAGTTCAAAATGTCCTCACTTGACCTATCAACTATCACACTCTCTCTATGTGGTGGCTCACTCACTCCCTCAAAGTAGGTGCACTCAAAGTCACATATGGTGGAGTCACTCATCTCACTCAAGTGGTGGGGGTTGTGGCTCTCCTCACATGGGAATTGGGGCAACTCATCAAATATGGGGCTAGTGGTGGACTCGCCCTCACTCTCAATATGGTGTCACAAGTCACTCAAGTCATCACACATTGCCATGGTTGAAGGGAAAATCCCATGCTCAACCATCTCATCACCGTCGCCATGGATGAAGGCCGAAGATGGCACATCACCACTCTCGCCTCCAAAGATGGAAGCATCATCCTTGCTCGTCACCATGTCGCTCGCCTCCAAAGTATGTTCCTTGAGAGGCTCCGTAGTCGTAGTCGTTGTCGCGCTGTCTTCAAAAAGAGTCGTGGTAGACTCGGCATCGTCAATGCCACAAAGAGGGATGGTGGTGAAGTTGAACTTGGGAGCGTCGTCTTGGAGCTCATCGGGCTTGGGCATCTTGGTGGTACTACCCTCATGCTTGTTGTCGTGGAGCTTGGTCGTTGGGAAGTGAGCTTGGGGCGAGGAAGCCTTGGCCTTCGTATGTTCTTGTTTTGCCTTGAGAGCACCAATGTAGAGGTCGTCGAGGGACTTGTAGTTCTCATGGAAGATAGTCTTGGATATGTCGTTGTTCACTCTCATCACGAAGTGGAACTTCGTCCAAATGGAGTCGTCCACGCCGGCTCGTAGCAAGGCTTTCTTCATCTCCTTGAAGTACTTGTTGAGGGAGTTGGATCCTTGTATGGTGTTCTCCAATTAGAGTTGAAGATGTTTCATGTAGGTGGAAGGAAAAAACTCTCGCCGCATAGCTCTCTTCGTCTTGGGCCAACTCATGTGTTGGTTCTTCAAAGGTGTATGAAGCCACCATGTGGACGCGTAGTCATGGAAGTTACTTGTGGTGTGATGTCGCTTGAAGCTATGTCGGTATTTCCCCAAAGAGGATGGGATGATGCAGCACAACGGCGGTAGGTATTTCCCTCAGATATGAAACCAAAGGTTATCGAACCAGTAGGAGAACCAAGCACCACAATGTAAACAGCCCCTGTACACAGATAAAAAATCCTCGCAACCCGACGTGTTAAAGGGGTTGTCAATCCCTTTCGGGTAACGGTGCCAGAAATTGGTGCGTGATGGGAAAAAGGTTGTAATAGATTGAATAAATAGATTGCGAATAAAATAAAGTGCATCAAAGTATATTTTTATTTTTGGATTAATAGATCTGAAAATAAAAGCAAATAAAAGTAGATCGCAAAGGCAAATAATATGAGAAAGAGACCCGGGGCCCGTAGATTTCACTAGTGGCTTTTCTTGAGAAAAATAGCAAAGCGGTGGGTGAACAAATTACTGTTGGGCAATTGATAGAACTTCAAATACTCATGACAATATCCAGGCAATGATCATTATATAGTCATCAAGTCCAAGATTAGTAGACTGACTCCTGCCTGCATCTACTACTATTACTCCACACATCGACCGCTATCCAGCATGCATCTAGTGTATTAAGTTCATGGAGAAATGGAGTAATGCAATAAGAACGATGACATGATGTAGACAAGATCTATCTATGTAGAGATAGACCCCATTGTTTTATCCTTAGTAGCAATGATACATACGTGTTGGTTCCCCTTCTGTCACTGGGATCAAGCACCGTAAGATCGAACCCACTACAAAGCACCTCTTCCCATTGTAAGATAAATAGATCAAGTTGGCCGAACAAAACCCAAATATCGGAGAAGAAATACAAGGCTATAAGAGATCATGCATAAAAGAGATCAAAGAAACTCAAATACTTTCATGGATATGAAAAGATAGATCTGATCATAAGCTCAAAGTTCATCGATCCCAACAAACACACCTCAAAAAGAGTTACATCATATGGATCTCCAAGATACCATTGTATTGAGAATCATGAGAGAGAGATGAAGCCATCTAGCTACTAACTACGGACCTGAAGGTCTACAAAGAACTACTCACGCATCATCGGGGAGGCACCAATGGAGGTGGTGAACCCCATCCGAGATGGTGTCTAGATTGGATCTTGTTGGGGATATGACTATTGGATATGACCCGCCCAGGAGGGGCCGGGTTATCCTAATGGCGGTTCATAAACCAAGCCCATGAATCTATTGAAGATGGCGGTTCATGTAGTAGGTTTGTTAAAAGGCCCAAAGTCCAAAGGTGGCTTAAAGCCCGCAAGTGTAAACAGCCATGTATACGTGACTTGTATTGTAAGGCATGTAAGATAAGTCACCGGGCCGGACACGTTTGTATGAGCCGGCCGGGACTCTGTAAGCCGCGGGGCGTCAACCCATGTATATAACGGGATGACCCGGCAGTGGCTTAGGGAAAGAAACAACAGATCGAAAGCCAGGTTAAGCGTATTCGCTCCCTGGTAATCGAAACCCTAGCAATACCGCCTCAAACTGGATTAGGATTTTACCTTCACCATAAGGGGCCGAACTAGTATAAACTCCTCATGTCCTTTGTCCCGTTTTAAACCCTTTAAGCTAACTACGTCGCAATGGCTCCACAACTAAGTCCTTCCACTAGGACATCTGTCGTGACAATTCCACGATAGTTGGCGCCCACCATGGGGCCTGCGCATGGTGGTTTTGAGTTCTTGAAGGGCAGCTTTGAAGGGATCAAGGGATACCTGTGGGCCGGATGACCAAGAGTCGTCGCAGCAAGCTCTACATCGACGACGCAGGCTGGGGCCCCGAGGCCGAATCAATTGAGCATGGGTACCAGGTCCCTTTCGGCGGAATCCATGTCTTCATCGGCAAGATCGACGAACCGGGCCGTGAGCCGGACATCTGCACGGACATCATCGAGACGGCTCAGCGTGCACGACCCGCCCAGGTTCAACCCACCGTGAAGCGTGCCTTTGTTTGATTTATCCAAGGGGCTGAATTGGAGGGCTCTGTGTCTGGCGGTGAGACGGCCATCTAATCTAATAGTGAATCGTCCACGGGCGAGGCCGGCTCAATGTATCAACTACAAGATGGATGGCTTGGGGGCTATTCTGATGGTGACAATATTCCAGACCCCTATGAGCCGCTGAACAGGGTGGTGATTTTCATGGCTGGCACCCAGTCGGTTCTTGGTTCAACAGCCGCTGCGGCTATGACTTCCAGCGCAGCGGCGGTAATGGCAGCGGGTGCTGGCGGATCAGCACGCCCACCGGATCAAGTTTTAACAGATCTGTTGGAGGCTCTGGCAACTCTGATGGAGGTGGAGGTAACCCTGGACAACTAGGAGTAGCATAAGGTGGATGTGGCTAAGCTGCAATGAGATAGCGCAAGCCAAGGTAGAGCTGGCGGCGGAGAACACTAGGATGACTGCAGAGCGGGCCGTTTTGAGTGCTCAAGCACAGCGAATTCAAGAGGATTCATACCGGCTCATGGTGGATCAGAAAGCTTCAAACGAAGTCTTGAGGAGAAAGCACCGGAGTCGTCTGCCTTTGGTTTATGAGTCGAGGAACCTCTTCAACACATAGGGAGCAGGGACTAGTAACCAGCCGGTGATAAACCAGATGGCTGAAGCGCCAAGGGGTGGAGCGCCGGTTCAGCCGCGCGTAACAGGCTCTCCGCATGTGAATAATACCCCACCTCAGCACGTGGTGATGCCGCCGGGTCATTATTCCACCCCTTTGGACAATATGATTGCTGCAGCTACGTGATTGGCGGCTTTGCCAGTCAAGGGCGAGACTCCAACGGCGGTTGAAACCTGAAGGGCCAAGGAGCTTCTTCAAACAGCACTAGTACAGCAGCAGGCTTATTCTTATAGTCTTGACTGGATTCATTCGACCCCTCGTCCAAGCCAGGGCTACAGTAGGCACATTGACTCGCAAGTAGTTTCGAGTACTGAGCAGTGCCGTAGCCAGCCTCGTGGGCATGACCCGGCACGCAATGGTGCCGAGGCACATAATTTGGTGGACCAGGGCATAGCGCGCCGGGAGGCCGAGCTGGCGGCTCAACTAGCGGCTCATCAGCACGCGCCAGTTTACCCGACAACTTCAGTGGAGGCAGGTGTGACTTCTAGAGTTTGGGGTGTGCCATGTTTAACAACGGCTCTGCGAAATGAGCGTTTGCCCAAGTATTTCAAGGGCCCTCGTAAGGTGCCTAATTACACAGCGGATCAGCCCCCAGAGGCTTGGGTGGAGAGTTATGAGATGGCTTTGGAGATGCTGGATGTTAGCGAAGCTGCATATGCTAAGTATTTCACCATGATGCTGGAAGGGACGGCTCGCACTTGGTTGAAAGGGCTGCCCGCCAACTCCATTGGGTCGTGGGCAGAGCTGAAGGCCCGTTTTATCCAAAATTTCAAAGATACATGCAAGCAGCCTATGTCAATCATGGATTTAGTTTCTTGTGTTCAAGCTGAGGGCGAGTCAACAACTAGCTGGGTGCGCCGGGTCTCGACCATCATACATTCTTTAGATAATATCAACGTCGGCTCAGCGGTTTTAATGTTGGAGAAGAATTGCCGTTTCCTTCCACTCAAGCAGAAGCTTGGGCGGCTTGAACGTCATTGCAGTGACATGGGTGAGCTCATGGCGGCTCTTGTCAAGTATGCCGACTCTGATAGTACCAAGGATCCCGACTCCGAGGATGAACGATCGGCAAAGGGAAAGAAGAGTAGCGGTATGAGAGGACAGCAGCACAACCCGACCAATCAGGGCGGTAACGGTAAGCGCAAAGCTGATGATTTTGTGGCTAACACCGGTGCACGGAATTATAACCAGCGTCATGAGGGGGGACCGGCTCAAAGGACAAAATTTGACCTTGAAGCGATAATGAATCAGCCATGTCCGTCGGGTGGTAGGTGCGACATATGCCAACGGGTGGCTTATCATTGTGGGAGCCAGTAAGACGTCGCCGGTGCCTGGAAACGGGATGAGGCGAAGACATGCACGCCGGCGAATCTTACCCAGCTTCGGGGCTCTCTGTGGAGATAACACCCCTACTGTTGCTCTGCGGGGTCTCCGCATGGTCACTAGATGAACAAGTAGCTACACGATGCTCCTTGAGCTGTTCGGTGAGAGGAGGAAGAAGGGCACGGCTTGCTCTCTTCTCCTCCCTATGTGGTGTCTAAGACTAGCAGGGATCAACCCTTTGCATGGGTGTCCCGGGGGGTTTATATAGGCCTACCCCCCGGGGGTACAATGGTAATCCGGCTGGGCGTGGGGCCCAGCCGTTTGTGTCTACACTCGCCGGCTTCTGCGCCGACTGCTGGGGCCCGCCGGCTGCCGGCTCCTTGGTTGACAGGCAGGCCCCACTGTCCAGGGCCTTGTCGGGGGTTGTTTACTGTTGCTTAATCTTGGTGACGAGGGCTTCGCCGAGGTGGGCGTGGCTACAGTGCCGCCGTCCGGCGGGTGATCGCTATAGCCTCACCGCGTCTTGTCTCCTTAATGGGGCGTCTTCTTCGAGGGAGGTGGCAAGCCGGCTGTGGGGAGCTGGCTCTATCTTGGGCCAACTGGGGGAGGCCTGGCCGCCTTCGGGTGTCTCTCTGCCCGAAGGGGCCCACCGCCCATGGGCCACGCTGGCAGCCCGTCGTGGATGACATCAGGGTCAACGTGGCAACAGTGCCGCGCCGGACGGGTCATGGCCACCCGTACGGCGCACTGCGCCAAGCGTGCTCCGGGATTCGGGGGTGGCAGGCTTCACTGTAGCCACACCCCGTCACATCACCGTTATGTGGATGCAGACTTCGAGGGTACGATCTTGACCGCTTTATGGGAGCCGGCTTCTAGGAGTCGGCCTTCTCGCGGCCGGCTTCTTGGAGCCGGCCCTCCCGCGGCTTTCTTCATGAGGGCTGAAGTCGGGCCGCCTTCCGATAGCCGGCCTGGGAGACAGCCGGCAAGGGGAAGGCGGCCCCGTGTCTTGGATTCTTGAGGGCCAAATCGGCTCGTAATTTTTTCAGAAGGGCTAGGGGGAGCCGGCTAGGCTACCCATGGTCATTTACTCCGACAGTAGTCCCCGAAGCTGATCGAGCTTCGAGGCTGACAAAGGGACGAGAAGCTAGGTCAGCTTCCTATCCCGAGGGGCCGGCTTTGCTTGTGCGCGCCGTCTTCGGAAAGCTCCGTTTCTGGTAGGCTGGAACGCGGGTCGCCCTGCGAGCTGACCGTGCACCATTCCGCGGGCCACGTGGCAAGGAAATCCTGCCAACGCACACGTGCGACGGGACGCCGCCGCAGGCCCGGGCCCGCCACTCGTAGGCCTCGGCCCGAGCGCGGATCTTCTGCGGCCCACTTGGACCGCTCGCCTTCCCGCGGCGGTTTTATTATGCCATCAGGGCACAATAATCGCGGGACGTGGGGGAGTGGGCGCAGTTGATCCCCACGCTCCCCCACGTCGCGCCTCCTCGGCTCCGCCACGTGGGTCTATAAGTAGGAGGAGGGGGAGCGGCAGAGGCTCGCACGCTCTCCCTCACTCCGCCCCTTCTTGCCCTCCTTCTTCTTCTCTTCGCCGCAGCAACCCTTTGCCGTGCCGTTCCGCCGTCGCTTCGTCTTGCTCCCCGCCGCAGCAGCCCTTTGCCGTGCCGTTCCGCCGTCGCTTCGTCTTGCTCCCCGCCGCATCGCTCCCATGGCGCTGTCGAGCTCGTGGGATGGCTCCAACGTCCACGAGGACCACGTCGAATTCCTCCGCCAGACGCGGCGCCTGCCGGGCGTGAACTTAGTACGGGTTCGTCAAGCGCCGGCGAGGGAGATTTCGCCGGCACCGGAGGAGGGCGAGCGGGTGATCTTCCGCTCGCACTGCCTGCGCGGCTTCGGCCTCCTGGCGAGCGGATTCCTTCGAGCCTTCCTCGAATTCTACCACCTCCAGCCGCATCACCTCACGCCTAACGCGGTGATGCTGCTGTGGGCTTTCGTCACCCTGTGCGAGGGCTTTCTTGGGGTTCTCCCCACGCTCGAGCTCTGGGGGGAATTCTTCTAAAGCAAGCTCGGCACCGTCATCGCGGGCGTGCCCGCCCCCTGTGGAGCCTTCATTGCGATGCGGCGGGCGAGCGAGAACAATCCATTCCCGTCCATCCCGTTGATCCAGTCGGTGAAGCTCTGGCAGAAGTCCTACTTCTACGTGAAGAACGTCGCCCAGCAAGGCGACTACGTCAACCTGCCGGCTTACGTAGCCGGCCCGCCGGCTGGGAGGCAACCTTCGTGGAGCTACCGGGCCAGGTCGTTGTCCCAGGCCGGGAACGCAGCCGTCTCCCGGCTTCGGGTGATGATCCAGTCGGAGGGCCTGACCGGAGCCGACTTGGTGGCCGCCTTCGTGGAGCGCCGGGTACTTCCGCTCCAAGGCCGGCCTCACATGATCTGCCAGATGAGCGGCCGCTTCGACCCATGCCGGCTGAGCACCAGGGAGATGCCTCACGCAGAGGTGTCTTACATGGTGAATTACATCTCCAACTGCAAGCTCACCGAGGATTGGCGATACGGCAAGGAGCCGTATTCCCGCGCCAACCCTCCGCCTGCCGTAAGTTTTTTCTTCTTTTCTTCCTTTTTGTAGCCGGCCTCATGATAGCCGACTCTTGATCAATTGGTTTGCCTTTAGCAGAACCCTCTTCTTCCACCGACAGCCGGGGCCGCAGGGGTAGAGCTCCAACTCCTCCCTGACCGCACGGTGGACGACGCCGACGATCCGGACCTGGGAGCGGCTGCCATGGAAGACGCCATCGTGGGGGAAGGCGACGAGGCCGGAGGCGCGGGACTCAGGGCCGGCTTCGAAGACTGGCCGGACGACGACGAGGTCGAAGCCGCCCCGCACCGCCAGCCGGCTCCTGATCATCAAGGCGCGGCTCGTCTGCCGTGCCGGCTGCCCGTGGTGGAGCGCAGAAGCGCCGGGCCGTGTCGACCTTCTTCGGCAGCCAGCCGAAGAAATCTAAGGCTTCCACGGCGGCGACCAAGCGGGATGAGGCGGCCATGAAGGCGGCCCGCTTCCGCAAGGCGGTAAAACAGCCGCAGGCGATCTCAGCGTAAGTCGTCTAATGTCTTGCATATATTTTTGTTGTCTTTTTTGACCGAAGCTCTTCTAAACCTTTCTTTGCTTGCCGGACAGGGCGCCGCTTTCCCTTGAGCGAGGTCCTGGCGGCTCCATAGTCGGGCCGACTGGAGGGTCCTCAAGCTCCCGCCGCGTGGATCCCCGCGCCGACCTTAGGGAGGCCACGGAGCGGAACGCACGGGAGGCGCGGGAGGAGCGGGAGGCGGCGGAGCAAAGGACCGCCCAGGAGACGAAGGAGCAGGCCGACGCGGCCGCCAAGGCCCGGGCAAAGGCGGCAGCCGCGGAGACGGAGGCGGAGGCCTCGCACAACCAGCCTCCGCTGCTCGTCGTTCCCCTCCGCGCCGTGGCCCCCGACATTCCCGTGCCCCCATCGGAGGAGGTCGACCAAGGCCCACCAGTGATGGAGAGGAGGGAGGACCACGCGATCTTCATGGAGGGGGCGCCGCAGACAGCGCTGACTGGAGCGGGCCAAAGCGGCCAATTAGCTGTGGCGCCAGAGCAGCCGTCCGTGGGCGAGCCGGAGGCAGGGGCCGGCCTCGAGGTGCAGCCAGCATTGCGCCGGCGTGCAAGGGGTAGCGCCTCCGCGCCGGAACCGCACCGAGCAGCGGGCGCCAGCCAGACGGCGGAGGCCCTAGAGGCGGCTAGCGCCAGCACGTCCGAGTGGACTCCCAGCGGGGGACGGGCGAACTTAACGCGGCGGCCCAGGAGGTCCGGAACCGGCTTCAAGCTCAGGCCGCCTCGCTGCAACGATACACTCAAGAGTTTCTCTCGACGCGGGCCATCATCCGGGTGAGTCTTCTGGCCTTGGTTATTTTGCTCTTTTGATTTCTTCCGTGGGGGCGCGTCCTGACAACTTAACTTATCCTTGCCTCCTATATAATCTTCTAGGAGTATCATAACCTCCGCGTAGCCGCCTTCAACTCCCAGGCTCAGGAGCTGGGCCGGAGAACCGAGGACCTGACCAGCAGCCGGAGTGTGTTCTTGTCTTGTTCATCTCCTGTGGGGGCGCGTCAGCGCACCCACTGGGTGTAGTCCCCGAGATTCAGGCCGACTGCTGAGCAGCCGGGTCGGATCTTCCTTGACGATTTCTTCCTTATTAATTTTTCCTTTGTCTTCATGCTTGCAGGAGCCAATGCCGTCTTGAGGGGGCAGCTCAGCGGGGCCCAGGCCGCCCTTCGCGCCAAGGAAGCCGAGTACAACACCTTGGTCCTGGAGCGTGACCGCCTGGCCAAGAAGTTGGCCGACCAGGAGGAGAGCCACAAGGCGGCCCTGAAGAAGGCGCAGGACATCGAGGACGCCCTGAAGGCCGAGTTCGAGACCGAAGCGGCGGGCTGGGCTGAAGCGAAGCAGGCGCTGAGCGAGGGCTTCGGTCGTATCGAGGATCTGATCGACGGTAAGCCGCCTTCTTCACTCCCTGCTTGCGCCTTGATCCCTGATTTGTGTTCTGACTTGTGCTGCCTTTTGTTCTCTGTGCAGACTACTTTCCCGGCTACTCCGTCTTCGCCACCCAATCCATTGAGGCCCATCGCGAGGCGCGCCGGCAGGCAGGGGCTGAAATCGCGCCGGACGTGAGCCGGACGCTTGAGGAGCAGCTCTTGGCGGTCCAAGCCCGGCTGCAGCCGGCTCACCGTATGCTCCGCCGCCTCCAGCGCGCCGGGGCGCAGGTGTTGGCCGCCCTCTGGCCAAGCGAGACGATTCCCCGCACCCCGAGTCGGACTGCCGACTGGCTGGAGGTGGCGGTTGGCCGCTTCGAGGCCTGGAAGGCGTCGGCAGCCCGGCTTGGAGCTGGGCGGGTGCTGGAGTTCGTCCGAGCCTGGTATCCGGGGCTGAACCTGGACCAGCTGCGCACCTGGCGGTTGGAGGCCGACGAAGAGATGGAGGAGTTGCGGCCGGCTATCGCTCAGTGCGCTTCGACGATCGCCGAGTGTACTGACATCAGCGTCTTCGCTCCTGAAATTAATGACGATGGCGTTGCCCAGCCGGAGGAGTGGTTCGGGCTGGACCCGGCAGCGGGTGAAGACTCGGCAGAGGAGATCGCCTCCAGCGATGAAGGCGAAGACGACGAAGGAGAGGAAGGCGAAGACGTTGAGCCGACTGGTGAAGCGGGCAGCCAACCTCAGCCTGATCGTGCCTCCGGCAACAAGGCGCGTGCTAGCGCGCCCTCTGTGGGAGGCGGTGATCATGCCAAGGTTCGCCAGCCGGCCACTCCTCCAGCCGGCACTGCCGTCTCCACCGACCTACCCGACTCGCCAGTCGCTCCCTTGGCTTAGTCTGCCGTCCTTGTTTTTTCCTGCTTGTTGTCTTTTGAACAATTTTATTAAACTTGCGCAGTTCCACCCACTGGGGGTGTATTCGAACTATGTTGAATGCTGGCCTTTTGAAGGTCTTTTATGTAAATATTACTGTGTGCGTGTTTGGTTTCCATTCATGTATGATTTTTATCCTTAGGCTGTTTCCTTTGCCACCTTTCCCTTTTGGGAAGGCAAGTACTCGAGCTTTCTTAGATTGGAGCGAGGTGAATGGAAGCCGGCCGGCCGGATACTATGGTAGTCGGTCGGTGGTGGGAGAAAAACCGGCTTTGGTTATATTAGTCCGTTAGTCCCTAGCCGTTTTTCGTGTGGGCGCCCTTTCCTGCCTTTAACTCTTGCCAGCCGGACAGCCGGTTCTTTGAACTGCGACTTTTGGCAAGAGAAGGCTTGGGAGCCGGCACACTACTTTTCTGACTGCGGGTAGTGTCGTGGTTCTAACTCTGACAGTGATGTAGGGGGGTAAGTATGGAGAGGCGAGGTCTTAGCTATGGAGAGGTTGTAAGGACGCAAGGTTTACGAGTTCAGGCCCCTCTCGGAAGAAGTAACAACCCTACGTCTCGGTGCCCGGAGGCGGTTGACTGGATTATGTGTGTATGAGTTATAGAGGTGCGAACCCTTGTCTCGGAGGAGGGGGTGGCTTATATAGAGTGCGCCAGGACCCCGGCCAGCCCACGTTACGAAGGGTTCAATGTACATTAAGGTAGGGCGTTACTGATAACACTAGTAATAAAGTTCTATGATGACCATAAAGGCTACTTAATGACCGACCGTTAGCGTGCGGAGTGACTTTAGGTCTCCTGGCCATCGAGTGGTTGGATCTTGGTCGAGTAATTGCTTCTTGGTCGAATGTCTTCGAGTCTGTCGAGTGGAACACCTCCAAGTCGATTGAAAGGTGATTTATTCTAGAAGTGCCCTTGGGTAGGGCAGTTAGGACAGGTCCGTGACCCTACCCTAGGTACATAGCTTCATCATTAGCCCCCGAATGGATCGAGGTTTGAGTGGGGAAGGAGTTGAGGACTTCTCCGACTCGTTTTCTATGCCGTGAGCATATCTTGTTTCGGATCAACGGACCTGAGTGATGATAGCAACTCCCTTTTCAGTCGCCTTGATCCATTCTTAATTCTTCGCCGAGTGAGTTTCTTTATTTGTAAGGCTCCAAGTGACGGTGCGGAGGAGATCTTTGGTCTGACAAGTTATTTGCTTCCCGCGGATTTAGTGGGATCTGAATTTTGGGAAGCGCGCAGGACGGGGGAGGCCGCAGTAATCGGACAAGATAGAGCGGAGCCGCCTCGATCCTCGCGCCACCTTTTTCGCCATGTATCGCTTGTGCGGTCGTTACGGGCTTTGACAGAGCCATCTGGGCCTACCTGTCAGCCACTCGGAAGCGGCCTCATATAAGGCGTTGGACCGGAGTCTCCCGAACAGTGCGCCCCATTATCTCTTCTCCTCCTCACGCCTCTTCTCTGCGCTCGCTCTTGCTCCAGCGCCACCGCGCCACACGCGTCTCGTCGGCGACAATGGTGAAGGAGAAGACAGCGGCTCTGGAGCGGGCAAAGAAGGCGACGGCGAGGTCAAAGGGGATGGCGACGAGCCGGGGCGGATCTTCCTCGCGGACTGGCCAGCCGAAGGGTTGGATCCAGGGCGACTGGATGCACTCGAGGATCTCCCAAGAAGACCTCAATGACCTGGCCGAGGGAGGGCTGATCCCCTACGACTCGGCGCGGCTTCCGGGGAAGGAATCCGAGCCGCAACCCCGGGAGGGTGAGCGCGTTCTTCTTGCCACCCACGTTGACCGTGGGTTTTCCTTGCCTCCTCATCCTTTCTTCCGAGGGTTTCTGAACTTCTTTGGGGCCCAACTCCACCATTTTACCCCCAACTCAATCGTTTATCTTGCCGCGTTCATTTCCTTGTGTGAGAACTTCTTGGGTTGTCGACCTCACTGGGGTCTTTTCAAGCATATTTTCACTTGTCGCTCCCAGACAGTGAAAAAGGCTAATCCGAGTGACGAGAGGACCCATGTGATCCAGATGTGTGGGGGTCTTGGCATCCAGACAAGGGGAAAAAGCTCCTTTCCGGCCATGATTCTTCCCGATTCAGTTCGCGGATGGCAGTCGACCTGGTTCTACTGCAAAGACTAGTCGACGCCAGGGCAATCGACTGGCCTCCCTCCCTTTACCATGGACCGAGTGGAAAAACCCTCCCCTTTGAAGGTGCTCCCGGAGGAGAAGGCGCACGTGAAGGTGTTGGTCAACCGAGTGGTCCAGCTCATTCATGATGGGGTCACTGGTATGGATCTCTTGGAGGTCTTCCTTCAGTGGTGCATCCAGCCTCTCCAAGCCCGAGACCACCCAATGTGGATGTATTCGGGTCTAGAAGACTCCGCTCGGATCTACCCGGAGGAGGTCGATGACGACACGCTGGAGAAGTGGCTGTCGAGCATTACCGGGAACAAGGACAATCCCAGAGGAGCCAGGAGAGTTCTCCCATTTGACCAGTCGCGTGCACCAGAGCAGGTCTGAATCTGAGTTTTTGCTTGTAATCCGAATTCACTTGCGCATCTGTCTGTATTGCGTCGACTGACTTTGTTCTCCCTGCTTTCTTTCAGGCCATTACTGAAATGTATTCGATGCCCAACGGGGAGCAAGAGCAAGCTCTAGAAGGCGAGGCGAATGGTGGCGAAAGTGGCGAGTGGACTTCTGATGGTGAAGGGGGTGGTGGAAGTGACGACTCAAGTGATGGGGAAGAAGTCGAGTCGCCTCCTCGCATAGAGAGACGATCCAAGCTTGACCAAGAACGGCCGAGTGCCCGCGACAAGGCAACTGCTCAGGCTGGCCAGTCTTCGAAGCGTCCTCGGGTCTCTTCACCAACCCCGACTGAGAAGGCGCCAAAGCACCCCAAAGTTGCAGAGCCGAAGACTCGGAAGGCGCTGCCAAAGATCAAGATCGATATCCCTGTCGCCTCCACGTGAGTGTCTCTCCTTGTATTCACTCGACGCTCCGCGCTGTTTGTTTTTCTTGTTTTAACTGGACGAACTTTGGAATTGTTAGCGCTGCCACTTCCAAGACCTCAGCTTACAGGGATGATGATGAGGTGATGGAGGATGTGGTCACTTCTAATCCAGGTATGATTTCCGCCATACTATCTTTCTTTGGTCGATTCAACTACATCGTGCACCACTGGGTGACGCGATTTTGGCAATTTGAACTTTGCACAGCTCCCAACATTATTGACCTCCCTGATGATGATGAAGAGCCCGAGAGGTCTTTGACGAGGAAGAGTAGGCGAGCTCCTGCAAGTAATGCGCTACAGTCGACGCCGAGGGCGGAACCAGTCGTTCAGGACACTGGTGACGTCAATCGGGGTTCTGTTACCTTCGTGGAGCCCCTGTCGAGTGCCTTGCCTTCTTCTTCGATTGCTCAGGCCCCTGTCGACCCGCCTTCAGTTTTTGCGACCCATCATGTCCCAGAGGACGAGGTGAATGCTGCTAGGGAAGCCATACGCCAGGCGGGCATTATGATGGAGAAGATGAAGATGGTGCGGGACGCCAGCCAAGCCGCCTATGATGCCAGCTCGGCTCTCCAGAGCAACGTTCAAGTTAGTTGGCTATCTGAAGATTCTTTCCGAAAATCTTTGCGTCTGTACACCCACTGGGTGCGTCGATTGAAGTTTTGGACTAGTGGAGACTACGGTGGACTGCTGGCAGTCGACTGTAGTCTTTGTATTTTGCCGAATGTATAAACCAAACTGGTAGTTTGTCTCTTCCACTCGACTTCGGCGGGCCGGTCGAGTGGGATCAGAACTGGTGGGGGCACGCTAAGTGCACCCACTGGGTGTAGTCCCCGAGACTATGGTGGACTGCTGGCAGTCGACTGTAGTCTGAGTTCTACTTTATTTCTCTTTTTTTTAATCTTTTTGATCTTGACTTCGGCGGGCCGGTCGAGTGGGATCAGAACCGGTGGGGACACGCTAAGTGCACCCACTGGGTGTAGTCCCCGAGACTATGGTGGACTGCTGGCAGTCGACCGTAGTCTTAGTATTTATTGCCTTTGTTGTTTTTTTGCTGTAACGATAACTTCTCCCCTTTGATTTCAGAAATCTTGCGATCTTGGAGCTCGCTTTGCTGACTTGGAGAAGCGGCAGATTCAACTGAACCTTGATCTGGAGCTGGCCAGGACAGAGCTGCAAAAGGTCAAAGACGGCGCCGCAGGTAAGACGATTTTGTCGACTGGTTAGTTTTTGGGCTTGAGTACCCTTCTGCTATTTCTGAATCAATCATGATTTCTTTGCAGAAAAACTGAGAGAAGCTCTGGCGAAGAAGGATCAGGACTTGGCTGCTGCCCGTAAGGAGGCTGATGACAAGACCGCTCTGGCCGAACAGAAGCTGGCTTCGGTCGGCCAGTTAGAAGAAGAGAATACCAGGCTGAAGATCGCTCTAAATGAAGCCAACAGGGAGTGTACACGTTGGAAGAAGGATAACTTCAACCTGAACGAAAAGATGGAAGGTATCGCTCGCAGGAGGGACGATCTGGAGAGCTACTTGAGGAGCCTCGCCAAGAAGTTGTACATCAAGCTTGAAGGTGCACATTCAGTTCCGACTGGTGTTTTTTTGTGTCGACTCAGTGTATGAAAATTGACTTATCCTTGGATCGTGAATGCAGAGTTTTGCCAGAACTTTGAAGAGGAGACTGGGCGGATCGAACCAGGTTTGGATCCAATCAACTCTCCTGTGCTAGATGAAACTGCCATGAATCTGTTCCGACTGGAATCTCGCATCGACAGTGCCGTGGACTACTTGGCTCGACTGAAGGTCGCCATGTCACGGATCGACCCGGCACTTTGGCTAGAGGCTACGCTCCAAAACGATCTGGAGTCTCTGATGACTCGACTTAACAGAATCCCTGACCGAGTGCAGTAGTGGAAGAAGTCTTCTGCTCGGTGTGGCGCTGATGTGGCTGTGTCCTTGGTTCGTGTCCACTGCAAGGAGGTGTGACAAGACAAGTTGCCAGCAATCAAGGTCGCCAACACCCAGAAGCATGACTTCCGAACCTTTATGGAGACCTTCATCGCTGCAGCCACTCGGATAGCCGACGGCGTTGACCTGGACGAGTTCGTTGAGCCTGCCAGCCCTCCTCCCGCGGAGTGAACAAACTCTTATGTCCCACCTTAAATTTGCCTCGGAATGCCGAGTGGTTTTTGTAACCGTTAAACTTTTTCGGGCTGCATGCCCGAGTACTTCGATCTGTGGTCTGGAACCTTTGGATCTTATCTGAACTTGATTTATCGTTGAATATCTTCATGAATTATCTGTCGAGTGGAACTTGTTATTCACTCGAAATAACTTTGTATTTGTGGTGCAGCTCCGAAGGAGAAGGTAGCAGTCGATTTGCACCTCGTCGTCCTTGCGGGTTGGGATGTGTTCCGTACTTAGGCGAGCACTGGGCTGCAGCTAAGCCCCCGAGTGGAAGGTCCGCTCTCCACTCGGTAGGATTTTTAAAAACTTAGGTGAGTACTGGACTGCAGCTAAGCCCCCGAGTGGGAGGTCTGCTCTTCACTCGGTAGGATTTTTTCAAACTTAGGCGAGTACTGGACTGCAGCTAAGGCCTCGAGTGGGAGGTCTGCTCTCCACTCGGTAGGATTTTTAAACACTTAGGCGAGCAGTGGGCTGCAGCTAAGCCCCCGAGTGGGAGGTCTTCTCTCCACTCGGTAGGATTTTTAAACACTTAGGCGAGCACTGGGCTGCAGCTAAGCCTCCGAGTGGGAGGTTTGCTCTCCACTCGGTAGGATTTTTTTCAAACTTAGGCGAGTACTGGACTGCAGCTAAGCCCCCGAGTGGGAGGTCTACTCTTCACTCGGTAGGATTTTTTTAAACACTTAGGCGAGCACTGGGCTGCAGCTAAGCCTCCGAGTGGGAATCTGGCTCACCACTCGGTACGATTTTTTTTAAAACACTTAGGCGAGCACTGGGCTGCAGCTAAGCCTCCGAGTGGGAGGTCTGCTCTCCACTCGGTAGGATTTTTAAACACTTAGGCGAGCACTGGGCTGCAGCTAAGCCTCCGAGTGGGAGGTCTGCTCTCCACTCGGTAGGATTTTTTTCAAACTTAGGCGAGTACTGGACTGCAGCTAAGCCCCCGAGTGGGAGGTCTACTCTTCACTCGGTAGGATTTTTTTAAACACTTAGGCGAGCACTGGGCTGCAGCTAAGCCTCCGAGTGGGAATCTGGCTCGCCACTCAGTACGATTTTTTTTAAAACACTTAGGCGAGCACTGGGCTGCAGCTAAGCCTCTGAGTGGGAGTCTGGCTCACCACTCGGTAGGATTTTTAAACACTTAGGCGAGCACTGGGCTGCAGCTAAGCCTCCGAGTGGGAGTCTGGCTCACCACTCGGTAGGATTTTTAAACACTTAGGCGAGCACTGGGCTGCAGCTAAGCCTCTGAGTGGGAGTTTGGCTCACCACTCGGTAGGATTTTTAAACACTTAGGCGAGCACTGGGTTGCAGCTAAGCCTCCGAGTGGGAGTCTGGCTCACTACTCGGTAGGATTTTTAAACACTTAGGCGAGCATTGGGCTACAACTAAGCCTCCGAGTGGGAGTCTGGCTCACCACTCGGTAGGATTTTTAAACACTTAGGCGAGCACTGGGCTGCAACTAAGTCTCCGAGTGGGAGTCTGGCTCACCACTCGGTAGGATTTTTGAACACTTAGGCGAGCACTGGGCTGCAGCTAAGCCTCCGAGTGGGAGTCTGGCTCGCCACTCGGTAGGATTTTTACAAACTTAGGCGAAACAGATTTGCAGCTAAGCCACCCACTGGGGGATTTCACACGCAAACAAAAGCAACAACAATTATAGGAAAATTTGTAACACTCTTGTCTTTGATAAACAGACTACAGAAGTTTTTCTTATTACATCTCATCCGAGTGAGAATTCAAGTGTGAAAGGGGCGCAGCAGTTCTGCATTCCAAGCTCGTGGCTCATCGATCTGGCGATCGACATTGTAAAGGTGATACGCTCCATTGTGGAGGACTCTGGTGACGATGAAGGGACCTTCCCAAGTAGGAGCGAGCTTGTGTGGTTTCTGTTGATCCACTCGGAGGACCAAATCTCCTTCTTGGAAGGCTCGACTCTTCACATTTCTGGCATGGAATCGACGCAAGTCTTGCTGATAAATGGTCGACCAGATCATAGCCATTTCTCTTTCTTCTTCCAGGAGGTCGACTGCATCTTGCCGGGCTTGTTCTGCTTCATCTTCGGTATAAAGCTCGACTCGGGGTGCATTGTGAACTAGATCACTCGGCAGGACTGCTTCCGCTCCATAAACCAGAAAGAACGGAGTTCTTCTAGTCGACCGATTCGGGGTAGTCCTCAATCCCCACAGAACCGACGGAAGCTCGTCGACCCAAGCGCCTGCCACGTGCTTGAGATCACGCATCAGCCGAGGCTTTAGTCCTTTGAGAATCAGACCATTTGCCCTTTCTGCTTGTCCATTCGACTTGGGGTGGGCGACCGATGCGTAGTCGACTCGTGTGCCTTGAGAGGCGCAAAAAGCTCTGAACTTGTCTGAATCAAAGTTTGACCCATTGTCGGTGATGATGCTATGCAGGACTCCATATCTGAATGTTAACTCTCTGACGAAACTGATAGCAGTGCAAGCATCAAGATTCTTGATAGGCTTAGCTTCAATCCATTTGGTAAACTTGTCGACTGCCACAAGCACATGTGTGAAACCGCTCCTTCCTGTTCTCAATGGGCCAACCATGTCCAGTCCCCAAACAGCGAAGGGCCAGACGAGTGGAATGGTCTTCAGGGCCGATGCAGGCTTGTGCGACATGTTGGAGTAGAACTGGCACCCTTCACACTTGTCGACTATCTCTTTTGCCATTTCATTCGCTCTTGACCAGTAAAATCCCGCTCGGTATGCTTTAGCCACAATGGTCCGAGAGGACGCATGATGACCATAGGTCCCCGAGTGGATATCATCAAGGATCATCTGACCTTCTTCTGGTGTTATACACTTCTGACCGACTCCAGTCGCGCTTTCTCTATACAACTGTCCCTTTATGACTGTAAAGGCCTTGGATCGACGGAGGATCTGTCGAGCCTCTTCTTCGTCCTCCGGGAGTTCCTTTCTCAGGATATACGCGATGTACGGTATCGTCCAGTCAGGGGTGATTGCCAAAACTTCCATGATTAGGTCGACCACTGCCGGAATTTCAACTTTAGTCGGATCTGTGGCACTCTTTGGCTGCGGGGCTTCATCTGTAAAAGGATCTTCTTGGACTGATGGCGAGTGGATGTGTTCCAAAAACACATTGCTGGGGATGGCTTCTCTCTTGGAGCCTATCTTTGCCAAATCATCAGCCGCTTGATTTTTTAGTCGGGGGATGCGATGAAGCTCTAACCCCTCGAATTTCTTCTCTAACTTTCTCACTGCATTGCAATAACCAGTCATAGCTGGACTTCTGACGTCCCATTCTTTCATCACCTGATTAACCACCAAATCTGAGTCGCCATAGACCATGAGGCGATGGACGCCGAGTGAAATGGCCATGCGCAACCCATACAAAAGTGCTTCATATTCTGCTTCGTTATTGGAGGAATCGAAGTGAATCTGGAGAACATATCTGAGCTTATCTCCTCGGGGGGAAACCAATACTACCCCAGCACCGAAACCATTCAGCATCTTAGATCCATCGAAGAACATGGTCCAGTGCTCCGAGTGAACTTGAGTCGGAAGTTGCTGTTCGATCCACTCGGCGGCGAAATCTGCAATTGCTTGGGACTTGATAGCTTTCTTAGCCTCAAACTTGATATCTAGGGGAAGAAGTTCAATCGCCCATTTGGCCACTCGACCAGTTGCATCTCTGTTGTGCAAAATCTCTGATAGTGGAGCGTCGCTGATGACTGTAATGGAATGATCAGAGAAGTAATGTGCAACCTTCTTCGTGGTCATATAAATACCATATACAAGCTTCTGGTAATGAGGATATCTTTGCTTTGAAGGAGTCAAAACTTCAGAAACATAATATACTGGGCGCTGAACTTTGAAGGCCTTTCCTTCTTCTTCCCGCTCGACCGTAAGTACTGTACTGACAACTTGTCCTGTGGCTGCAATGTAAATCAGCAAAGGCTCGTTGCTGATTGGGCAGCAAGCACCGGCTGGGTGGAGAGCAGAGCTTTGAGCTCTGTAAACGCTGCATCAGCTTCTGGAGTCCACTCGAACTTGTCGGACTTCTTCATCAGTCGGTAAAGAGGCAATGCCTTTTCACCGAGGCGAGAGATGAATCGACTTAAAGCGGCCAAGCATCCTGTAAGCTTCTGGACGTCATGCACACGCACATGACGTTTCATCCGGAGTATAGTACCAATTTTTTCAGGATTGGCGTCGATTCCTCGTTCAGAAACGAGAAAACCGAGTAACTTCCCACCTGGAACTCCGAACGTGCACTTTGACGGATTGAGCTTGATATCATACCTCCTGAGGTTGGCAAAGGTTTCAGCAAGGTCAGTCAGCAGGTTGGAACCCTTCCGTGACTTGACCACAATATCATCTATGTATGCCTCCACATTCCGATTGACTTGAGTGAGCAAACACTTCTGAGTCATCCTCATGAACGTGGCTCCAGCATTCTTGAGGCTGAACGGCATGGTGACATAACAGAAGCACCCGAATGGAGTGATGAAAGCTGTTTTGATCTCGTCGGGCCCGTACAGACGGATCTGATGGTACCGGAATAGGCGTCTAGGAAAGACAAACGCTCACATCCCGCAGTCGAGTCGACTATTTGGTCGATGCGGGGGAGAGGAAAATGATCTTTTGGGCAGGCCCGATTGATATGCTTGAAATCGATGCACATGCGAAGTGACTTGTCCTTCTTGGGTACCATGACAACATTGGCGAGCCACTCGGAGTGGTAAATTTCTCGGATGAACTCCGCTGCTAAGAGCCGAGCCACCTCCTCGCCAATGGCCTTCCTCTTCTGGACGGCGGACCGTCGAAGATGTTCTTTCACAGGTTTAAATTTTGGGTCGACTCATAGGCGGTGCTCAGCCAGCCTCCTGGGAACTCCAGGCATGTCAGCAGGCTTCCATGCGAAGATGTCCCAGTTCTCACGGAGGAACTGGATGAGCGCTTCTTCCTATTTGGAGTCGACCGTTGTTGAGATGTGAGTCGGAGCAGAGTTTGGATCGGTCGGGTGAATGTGAACTGCCTTTGTTTCACTGGACGACTAAAAAGCTGATTCTGAAGCAGGCTTCTTAGCTCGTAGCAACTCACTCGGATCTGCAGTCTTCTGATACTCTTGCAGCTCGACCACCGCCATCTGAGTGTCAGCAATCTTTGAGCCTTTCTGTAAACACTCTTCTGCTTTCTTCCGATTGCCTGTAACAGTGATCACACCTTTGGGACCAGGCATCTTCAATTTGAGATACACATAACATTGTCGAGCCATGAAGCGTGCATAAGCTGGCCTGCCCAAAATAGCGTGATAAGCACTTTGGAAATCCACAACTTCGAATGTCAACTTTTCCTTGCGGTAATTCTTGGAATCACCGAAAACCACATCAAGAGCAATTTGGCCAAGTGACTCGGCTTTCTTCCCAGGAATGACTCCATGGAAACTCATGTTACTGGTGCTGAGCCTGGACATCGGAATGCCCATCCCTTTCAATGTTTCTGCATACAGTATGTTCAAACCGCTGCCTCCATCCATCAGGACTTTGGTCAGTCGAGTGCCTTCGACAACTGGGTCGACCACCAGAGCTTGCCTCCCAGGGGTGGCAATGTGCGTAGGGTGATCAGACTGGTCGAATGTGATGGCAGTCTGGGACCACTTCAGATAATTGGGTGTTGCCGGAGCAACCATATTTACCTCACGGTTAATAACCTTCAGTCGACTTTTGCTCTCAACATCAGCAAAAATCATCAGGGTGGAATTGACCTGGGGGTACCCATCGTCACTATCTTCCTTGTCCTCAACTTTGTCCGACTCCTTTTCCTTATCTTTGGACTGCTTGCCCTGAAACTGCTGGATCAGAAGCCGACACTGTCGAGTGGTATGCTTTGGGTAAATGAGTTTACCCTCTTCATCTTTCTTGGTGTGGATGTGACACGGTAGATCCAAAACATCATTTCCATCTTGGTCTTTAACTTTCTTGGGGTTCCAAGGTCCTTTGGGTTTTCCCTTAAATTTTCCCTGGGATACGGCCAGGGCCTCCCCAGGAGCGGCTGGCTCGGCTTTCCGCTTCTGTTTTCGACTGGAATTTCCTCCGGTTTCCTGGGCGACTGCTTTTATGCTTGCCACTCCGGAGTTGATCCTCATCTTCACCATTAGCGTATTTGGTGGCAATCTCCATCATCCGATTCAGAGACATCTCTCCGGTTCGACCGAACTTCAAATTCAATTCTCTGTACTTAACTCCTTCTTTAAAGGCACAAACTGCTTGATGATCTGGTACATTTTCAACTATGTGTTGCAATGTGATCCACCTCTGGATGTAATCCCTCAGAGTTTCATTCGGTTTCTGCATGCAAGACCGCAATTCCGTAAGGCCTGCAGGTCGCTTGCATGTTCCTTCAAATGTGGTGACAAACACTCGGGAGAGATCCTCCCAAGTGTAAATGCTGCTGGGTGCTAATTGATTCAGCCACGCTCTGGCCGAGCCTTCTAACATGAGAGGCAGGTGCTTCATGGCTACCTCATCGTTCCCACCGCCAATCTGGACAGCCACTCGGTACTCTTCGAGCCAAGTATCGGGCTTGGACTCACCGGTGAACTTACTAACTCCAGTCGCCAACCTGAAGTTGGGAGGAATTACAGCGGCTCTGATGGCTCGACTGAAACACTCCGGCCCTGAAACATGTACTCTGCTACTGGTAGGCGCATCTCTGTCGTGGCCTTCTCGGTGAGCTCTATTCGTGTCGACCAAACCTTGAACGAGAATGGATCTCGCATCAAAGCCTGGTTCCCTGGGGTCGACTGGAATCCTCCGCCCAACACTATGAGGGCGTCTGTCCGCCTGCTGTCGAGGCACATATGATCCACTCCTCGGGGGAGGGGTTGGCACTCGACGTCGATCATCACGATCGAATCGGTGATCATACTGCTCATTCCTTCTGTACTGATCATGCCGGTCTCCACGTCCCTCACGCCTCGGAGGCGATCTTGGGCTGTGAGCCGACTGGACTGTATCTGCTGCAACAGATCAACTGTGGATCCTGTTCCGCGACTGAGAAACAGCGGAATTCTGGTCTCCCGCTGCCCGGAGCAACGCTCTGATTTGCAACAAGCCTCTGCCAGCCTCTGACTGGGAGGGCTGAATCGACTCTGCTATACGGGCCGCAGCCGCCAAATTCTGAATCGGAGTACGATATACCTGCGGGGGCGGAAAGAGTTGACGTCGACTGGATTCTGGAGCCTGTTGACGCGCTCGCCCATCGAGTATTCGCTGGAGATTCTCCAGTCGAGTGCGCTCGACCAAGTTAGCCAAGCGCGCGTCCTCTAAGGCTCGGGCCTCGGGGGTTTCTCCAACGATAGGAGTGTGGAGTGCATCCATGTTCCGGCGGCGAAGTTCCTCCCGCTGCAACGACGTGAGAGGCTCAGGGAGATACTCCTCGTGAGGATGCGACGGGTCGCCCCCATCCGCGCCTCCGTCAGCACGGGGGAAACCGGGAGGACTGTGTGGCCCATCGATCACTAGAACCTCTGCAGTTGGGTCACTGCTGTCACATTCGGATGCGGTCTCTGCAGAGCCAGTCGACAGGTCGAACAGGCCGTAGAGGTATTCGTCGGGCTCGATTGCCGCGACTTGTGGGGTGGCCGACTGGCGGGCCATCGCATGCCTCACCCACCTCTGAAGCCTTGACCGACCGGAGCGCTTGCGCCGGCGAGAAACAGGGCGGGGAGATGCCACGGGAGCCGACCGATACTGGGTCGACGGCTACCGCAGGAGGACACCACGGACGCATGCGCGAAAGTGCGTCGCCCCGCGGACGGGGAGCGCGTCGACGTCGAGTGGAGCCTCCTAAAGCCAAGCGGAGTCGGCGGAGATGAACGTGAGCACACCGAGATGGATCTCGCGGCCCTCCACCAAAGCTCCGCCCAAAACCATGATCAAGGAGATCGGAAAAAATCACAACTTCTCAAACTAGGCGCTAAGACTCCTAGGCCCACAGTGGGCGCCAACTGTCGTGGTTCTAACTCTGACAGTGATGTAGGGGAGTAAGTATGGAGAGGCGAGGTCTTAGCTTTGGAGAGGTTGTAAGGACGCAAGGTTTACGAGTTCAGGCCCCTCTCGGAAGAAGTAACAGCCCTACGTCTCGGTGCCCGGAGGCGGTCGACTGGATTATGTGTGTATGAGTTACAGAGGTGCGAACCCTTGTCTCGGAGGAGGGGGTTGGCTTATATAGAGTGCGCCAGGACCCCGGCCAGCCCACACTACGAAGGGTTCAATGTACATTAAGGTAGGGCGTTACTGATAACGCTAGTAATAAAGTGCTATGATGACCATAAAAGCTACTTAATGACCGACCGTTAGCGTGTGGAGTGACTTTAGGTCTCCTGGCCGTCGAGTGGTTGGATCTTGGTCGAGTAATTGCTTCTTGGTCGAATGTCTTTGAGTCTGTCGAGTGGAACACCTCCAAGTCGATTGAAAGGTGATTTATTCTAGAAGTGCCCTTGGGTAGGGCAGTTAGGACAGGTCAGTGACCCTACCCTAGGTACATAGCTTCATCAGGTAGGACTTCTAATATAACTCCAGGCGGCCAGTCCCCGGGCCGACTAGTCGAACCCGGTGCCGGACGGAAAAAGTGAATGTAATGACAAGGTCATAAGCATGATACTCTTCATCCATAGATAAAAGATGGCAGTCCCCGAGCTCTCCTCGGGGGGCCTATTGTCTCGTACTTAGTACAAAAGTTAGCGTGATACATACTGCATTTCAACTGTAAAATCTTCGGAGGAGGTTGGCGTTCCATGGTCGTTCCGACTCCTTGCCGGAGTCGTCTCTCTTTCGTGCCTTCGGCTTCTGCGCGTCGATCAGGTAGTAGGAGTCGTTGCCTAAGGCTCTGCTGATGACGAAGGGGCCCTCCCAAGGGGCCGAGAGCTTGTGCTGGCCGGCTGTTCGCTGGATAAGCCGGAGCACAAGATCGCCCTCTTGGAAGGATCTTGGCTTGACCTTCCGGCTGTGGTAGCGGTGCAGGCCCTGCTGATAGATGGCGGACCGGCTGAGGGCTAACAGCTGGCCTTCTTCTAGCAGGTCGACGCCGTCTTCTCGTGCTTCCTTGGCCTTGGCTTCCGTGTACATGGTTACCCAAGGCGAGTCGAACTCGATGTGAGTTGGGATGACCACCTCGGCACCATATACGAGGAAGAAAGGAGTGAAGCTGGTTGACTTGTTTGGTGTAGTGCGCAGACTCCAGAGGATGGCCGGTAGCTCATCGAGCCAACAGCCGGCTGAACGCTCCAGTGGTACGATCAGTCGGGGCTTGATGCCGGAAAGGATGAGGCCGTTGGCTCGCTCGACCTGGCCGTTTGACTGCGGGTGGGCAACGTACGCTAGGTCCAACCGGATGCCTTGCGTCGCGCAGAAACGTGCCAAGGCTCCCTTGGCGAAATTCGTGCCATTGTCGGTGATGATGCTGTGTGGCACGCCGTACCGAGTTGTTATATCTGCGATAAATGTTACGGCAGTCAGCCCATTCAGCTTCTTGATCGGCTTTGCCTCAATCCATTTGGTGAATTTGTCCACGGCGACAAGCAGATGTGTCATGCCGCCGCGCGCCGTCTTGAATGGGCCCACCATGTCCAGTCCCCAAACGGCGAAGGGCCAAGTGAGGGGAATGGTCTTGAGTGCTGAAGCCGGCATGTGTTGCTTGGAGCTGAAGAGTTGGCATCCTTTGCAATGTTTAACTAACCCCTTGGCGTCATCCAAAGCAGTTGGCCAAAAGAAACCATGGCGGAAGGCTTTGGCGACGAGTGATCTTGAGGCCGCATGGTGGTCGCATTCTCCTCTTGCTCAACGCATCGCTGGAGAACTCCAGTGACACTGCGCTTGACGAGTTTTCTGTTGACGATTGTGTATGCTCCAGCTCGGCGTTGGACTTGTCTTGCCTTTGTTTCGTCAGCTGGCAGATCTTGGTTTATTAGGAAGTTGAGGATGGATTGAGCCCATGATGGAGCCGTGACTTCTTCTATTGCCAACACGGCTACTACGACCAGGGCGGGCGGGCTGGGCGGTGAAATGCTGGAGTCGGCCACCGCCTGTTGTGTTGGTGTAGACTCCGGGCTGACTACCGCAGTCCCCGAGCCGGGTGTGGCATTCCCCGGGTCGGGTGTAACTACGGAAGTCCCCGAGCCGCCTACTGATGTCCCCTGGCCGACTATCGAAGCCCCCGGGTCACCTGCTTGGTTCTTCGAGCCGGCCGCGTCGGGGTCAGGCGGCACGAAGATGGAATCGGACTCTGGAGACGGCTTGAGGAGGCGTTGTAGAGAGACACCAGTTGGTATTGCTTGTCGAGTGGAGCCTATTCGAGCCAGGGCATCAGCTGGCTCATTGTCGGCTCGCGATACGTGGAGGAACTCGCATCCTTCAAAATACCCACTGATCTGCTGAACGAGGAAGCGGTAGCTTGCCATATTTGCGTCCTTGGCATCCCAGTCGCCGGATGATTACTGGACCACCAAGTCCGAGTTGCCATAACATAGGATCCGGCGAATGCCGAGTTCTTTGGCAAGCCGGAGCCCTTGTATGAGCACCTCGTACTCGGCCACGTTGTTGGAGGCGGCAAAGTGAATTTGCAGCGTGTATCTGAGCTTGTCGCCTTTGGGAGAGGTGAGGATGACGCCGGCTCCCAAGCCGGTGCGCATCTTGGACCCATCGAAGTGCATGCGCCAATGAGTGGAGTCGGCAGCTGGCGGTAGGTACTGGGTCTCGGCCCAGTCGACGAGGAAGTCGGCCAATGCTTAGGACTTGATGGCGGTGCGAGGCTGGTAGAAGATCGTGTAGGGGGCCAGCTCGATGGCCCATTTCGCCACCCGGCCAGATGCATCCCGGCTGCCTATGATCTCGGCCAGCGGGGCGGTGCATACGACCGTGATGGGATGCTCTTGGAAGTAGGGCTTCAGCTTCTTGGTGGCGAAGTACACGCTTTAGCTCATCTTCTGGTAGTGCGGGTAGTTCTGTTTCGAGGTAGACAGCACCTAGCTCAAATAGTACACCGGTCTCTGGACCGGCTGGGCTCGGCCCTCTTCTGGGCGTTGGTCTAAGATGACGGTGCTGACCACCCGGCTGGTTGCGGCAATGTAGAGGAGCATGGGCTCTTTCTCAGTCGGCGCCGCCAGGATAGGCGGCGTGGCCAGCATCTTCTTCAGCTCGTGAAAAGCTTGGTCGGCCTGGTCATTCCACTCGAAGTGGTTGGTCTTCTTCATGAGGCGGTAGAGGGGAAGAGCTTTCTCTCCGAGCCGACTGATGAAGCGATTCAAGGAGGCCAAGCATCCATAAACTTCTGGACGTCTCGAAGTTTGGTGGGAATCGCCATTCTTTCAATGGCCTTGATCTTTACTGGGTTGCATTCGATGCCGCGTTCGGAGACCAGGAAGCCTAGGAGCTGGCCGGCTGGTACTCCAAACACGCATTTCTCGGGGTTGAGCTTGATTTGGAACCGGCGTAGGTTCTCAAATGTTTCCTTGAGGTCTTCCAGCAGGGTGTCGCGCTTCTCCGTCTTCACCACAATGTCGTCTACGTAGACATGGGCATTTCTGCCGAGCTGCTTGAGGAGGCACTTCTGCATGCAACGCTGAAAAGTGGCACCGGCATTTCTTAAGCCGAATTTCATAGTCAGGTAGCAGAAGGCTCCGAATGGCGTGATGAAGGCGGTCTTTAGGCGGTCTGCCGGATCTAACTTTATCTGGTGGTATCCTGAGTAAGCATCCAAGAAACTCAACAGCTCGCATCCGGCCGTGGAGTCTATCACTTGGTCAATCCTTGGCAGAGCAAAGGGATCTTTGGGGCAGGCCTTGTTGAGGCTCGTGTAGTGTATGCACATGCGCCACTTGTTGTTCTTCTTTAGCACGAGGACCGGGTTGGCGAGCCACTCTGGAAAGAAAACTTCCATAATGAAGCCGGCTGCAAGAAGCCGGGCTATCTCCTATCCTACAATCCTTCTCTTCTCCTCCGACAGTCGGCGGAGGGGTTGTTTGACTGGTTTTGCGTCTTCTTGGACGTGTAGTTTGTGCTCGGCGAATTCCTTCGGAACACCCGGCATGTCCTTGGGGGACCATGCAAAGATGTCCCGATTCTCACGGAGGAAATCGGCGAGCTCGCCTTCCTATTTGTTGTTTAGGTTTGCCCCAATGACGGCAAACCTCTCTGGGTGCTCGGGGTCAAGAGGTATCTTCTTCGTCTCCTTGGCCGGCTGGAAAGATCCTTGAGCATCATGCTCCTTGGGATCGGGGGACAAGGCCGACTGTTTTCCGGCCATGGCCATGACTCGGTCCAATTTTCTTTTCTTCGGCAATCACAAGGGACTCGACCAGCCGGCTGCTGGCTGCTGCGCACTCGGAGGACTTCTTGTAATCGCCGGCTATGGTGATGATGCCCTTGGTGCTCGGCATCTTCATCTTGAGGTATGCATAGTGGGGAACTGCCATGAACCTGGCCAAGGCAGGTCGGCCAAGCAATGCATGGTAGGGGCTCTCCAGGTCCACCACTTCAAACCAGATCGCCTCCCGGCGGAAATGCTCCTTGTCCCCAAAAAGTACATCAATCTTGATCTTGCCAATGGGGGCGCAGGACAGGCCGGGTACGATGCCATGGAACACAGTCCGAGTAGGCATGAGTTGCTTCGTCTTGACATTCAGCTTCTCCATGGTGTCGTGGTACAGGATGTTGATGCTTCTCCCACCGTCTATCAGCACGCGGGAGAAACGGGCGGTGCGTCTATCCGTTGCAAGGGTGGCATCCAAAACCAACGCATAAGAGCCGGGAGACGGCATCACCTCTGGGTGGTCGGCCCGGCTCCAGCTGATAGGTTTTTCTTACCAGTGCATGTGCTCGGCGAGGTTGGCAGTGACCATGCCGACTTCTTGGTGCTCTCGGCGTTTGCTGCGCCGGTCTTCGGGCTGGCTTGTAAAGATGACATAGGTGGCATGCTCGTCGGGGAACTCATCGTGCACGGCTCCGACTACAGGCCGAGCGGCCGGCGGCTGCGGAGCCGGAGGCGGCGGACCGGCAGGCGGATGCGGCGCGAGCCCTTCGCCTTTGGAGATTCGGGTGAGCCAGTGGCACTTCCGGGTCGTGTGGTTGGACGGCTTCGCGCCGCTGTGGAACTTGCACGGGGCGTCGAGAGTCTGCTCGTAGGAGAAGGCCAGCTGCCAAGCCGGCTTGCCGCCCCTCTGCTTCTTGGGTGCGGGCCGCCCTTCGGGCTGCTCGTCTTCGACTGTGGCCCCCTGCCGACTGGTGGAGGGCGGCACGGGGCCCTTGCGCTTGTGGTCGTTCTGGTGTGGGCGTCGGCTGGAGTCCCCAGCCGGCGTCTTGGGCGCCGGGTTGAGTACCTTCCCGGACGCGTCTACCCGGAGTTCGGTCTTCATTGAGGAGTCAGCAGTGGCGTACTTGTCCGCTATGACTAGAAGGTCATCGAGGATAGTCGGCTCGTCGCAGAGGAGCTTGTGCTTGAGGAGGGTGCCTTCTCGGCACCCGACAGTGAAGTATTCTATGGCTTGCACCTCGTGTACCCCTTCGCAAGAGTTGCGGAGCTCGGCCCAACCCGTGAGGTAGTCGCGAGTGGACTCGGCGGGGCCTTGTACGCACAAGGAGACCTGTCTGGGCTTGGGAGCCCGCTTGTAGGTGCTGGTGAAGTTGCGGACGAAAGCTTCTGTGAAGTCTAGCCAGCTGTTGATGCTGTATGGCTTGAGGCTGTTGAGCCAGGTCCGCGCCGTACCCTGTAGCATGAGGGGCACGTACTTCATGGCAACGCGCCTGTTGCCGTTGGCTATGCTAACCGCCGTGGAGTAGTCGATCAGCCAATCTTCCGGCTTCACGGAGCCGTTGTACTTGGGCGTGTCTCTTGGGAGCGAGAACCCTTTGGGGAAAGGCTCGTCGCGGATGCGGGGGCCGAAGCAAGGCGGGCCGACATCATCTTCTTCTTCCAGCGCCAGGGATCGCGCCAGGCGGTCGATCCGATGGCGGGCGTCGTTCTCGCCGACTCTTTCGCGGCGACCTAGCCGGCCGCTGAGAGTCGGATGCGTAACAGGCGGTGGGGTGGGATATCTCTCTCCACGGGGCCGAGGCGGAGGCGGGTTGCCCTGCCACTCCACGGCCCGGGGGTGGCCTTCTACGTCTCGCTCGATGGAGACTCGGGTTCGGCTTCGGCTGGCAGCCGGCTCTTTGTCGCGCCGCGCGTGGGTTTTACCCATAGTCGGCGTCCGGGACGTCGCGCCGTGATCTCGGCGCGGGGGAGGGCTTTCCGCGCGGACGTCGGCTTCATGCCGCTGCGCGGCTGCATCGATTAGCTGCTGGATGCGTCGGGTCATGTGGGGGAGTTCTTCGGCCCCCAGTCCATCTAGCTCGTCTACGGCCGCCTGGGCGGCGCGCAGGTTCTCGAGTGGAGTAGCGTAGACTGGGCGGTCGACTCCTAGCGTATCGGCGACGACATCGCCGTGCTGTCTGACAATGCCGGCCCGGCTGGGCCCGCCTGGGGGCGGCGTGCCAAAGGCGGCGCGGTCGGCCTCGCGTCGGTGGGCCTCAGCGAGGCGTCTCATGGAAACCAACTTCCGGCCCTCCGCGAGGAGGGCGAGGCGGCGAGCCTCCAGTGCTTCAGCGTTGGCATCGGCCGGGCGGGGGATGGACAAGTCGTGGACCGCCGCGTGCGGGGCGTCGTGGGCGCTCTCGTCAGAAGCGCCGCCATGGCCGATGACCATCACCTCGGTGGTGACAGCGTCGCAGCCATCGGCCCGGGGAAGCGGGTCGTTGTAGATCGTGACGTCGGTGGGGAAGTGTCGAGTGAGGCCGTGTCGGAGTCGACAGGCATCGGATCGGTGGAGCCAACCGACTCCAAGTCCACAGCAGGCTCGCTGGAGACGTGGAGCTGGCCGAGGAGGTTGACGAGGTGGTCGGTGCCTGCGTCAGAGGCGAGCTCGTCGGAGATGAGGGTCTTGTCAAGGAGATTGGCGAGGCCGCTCGCTGCACAGACGTTGGTGACGCCTTGCAGCGCGTCGTGGCAAGCGCCATCGGGCGTGCCGGGCTGGCTACGCTCGCGGGGGAGGAAGAGGGTTCCCGTCCAGAACAGGTCTCCGGACGACGATGCACCTGGCCCCACGGTGGGCGCCAAATGTCGGGTGGTAGGTGTGACATATGCCAACGGGTGGCTTATCATTGTGGGAGCCAGTAAGATGTCACCGGTGCCTGGAAACGGGATGAGGCGAAGACATGCACGCAGGCGAATCTTACCCAGCTTCGGGGCTTTCCGTGGAGATAACACCCCTACTGCTGCTCTGCGGGGTCTCCGCATGGTCACTAGATGAACAAGTAGCTACACGATGCTCCTTGAGCTGTTCGGTGAGAGGAGGAAGAAGGGCAGGGCTTGCTCTCTTCTCCTCCCTATGTGGTGTCTAAGACTAGCAGGGATCAACCCTTTGCATGGGTGTCCCGAGGGGTTTATATAGGCCTACCCCCCGGGGGTACAATGGTAATCCGGCTGGGCGTGGGGCCTAGCCGTCTGTGTCTACACTCGCCGGCTTCTGCGCCGACTGGTGGGGCCCGCCGGCTGGTGGGTCCCGCCGGCTGCTGGCTCCTTGGTCGACAGGCAGGCCCCGCTGTCCAGGGCCTTGTCGGGGGCTGGTAACTGTTGCTCAATCTTGGTGACGAGGGCTTCGCCGAGGTGGGCGTGGCTATAGTGCCGCCGTCCGGCGGGTGATCGCTGTAGCCTCACCACGTCTTGTCTCCTTAATGGGGAGTCTTCTTCGAGGGAGGTGGCAAGCCGGCTGTGGGGAGCCGGCTCTATCTTGGGCCAACTGGGGGAGGCCTGGCCGCCTTCGGGTGTCTCTCTGCCCGAAGGGGCCCACCGCCCATGGGCCGCGCTGGCAGCCCGTCGTGGATGACATCAGGGTCAACATGGCAACAGTGCCGCGCCGGACGGGTCATGGCCACCCGTACGGCGCACTGCGCTAGGCGTGCTCCGGGATTCGGGGGTGGCAGGCTTCACTGTAGCCACGCCCCGTCACATCGCCGTTATGTGGATGCAGACTTCGAGGGTACGATCTTGACCGCTTTATGGGAGCCGGCTTCTAGGAGTTGGCCTTCTCGCGGCCGGCTTCTTGGAGCCGGCCCTCCCGCGGCTTTCTTCATGAGGGCTGAAGTCGGGCCGCCTTCCGATAGCCGGCCTGGGAGACAGCCGGCAAGGGGAAGGCGGCCCCGTGTCTTGGATTCTTGAGGGCCGAATCGGCTCGTAATTTTTTCAGAAGGGCCAGGGGGAGCCGGCTAGGCTACCCATGGTCATTTACTTCGACAATGTCCGAAGCCCGGGACAGAGGAGAAACTGTCTACCCATATGTGGAAGGATTGCAGCATTATGAGACACTTTAGGGAGTCTTTCGAACACAACCATGGTCCGAATGGCGGTTCAGGGTCTGGCCCTCATGGTCCGGGTCATGGAGGCGGTGGCTCAAATTCCGGGTTTCACGGCCAAGGCAATCAAGGTGGTTACAACCAGCAGAATAATCAGGGGAATCAGTAGCAACAGCAGTCTGGTTATCAGAGCAACCCGAAGAAATTGAATAGTGGACAGTAACACATCTTCACCACTAGCTTGTGTAAGCAGGATCAGAAGCTTCATAAGAGGGCAGTGAATGCTATCGAGCCAACAGTGGCGCGTTACTTGCGGTGGTCAGAGCAGCCTATTGTGTGGAGTCATGAGGATCACCCGCCCCGGGTTGACAATCCGGGTCACCTGGCTCTAGTGGTGGCGCCTCAGATTGGGGGCTATAAATTTACTAAGGTGCTCATGGTTGGAGACAACAGTACTAATATACTTTACTATGAAACCTCCCGTCGCATGGGATTGACCGACAAAAATCTTAAGCCGTCAAACACCTTTTTTCATGGTGTGGTGCCGGGCAAGTCGGCATACCTAGTGGGTAAGATATCTTTGGAGGTTGCTTTTGGAGATGAGAACGACTCTAGATCTGAGACCCTGGCTTTCGAGGTGGTTAAAATCAAGAGCCCTTATCATGCCCTGTTTGGGCTGCCGGCTTATGCTAAGTTCATGGCGAGGCCTTGTTATGTTTAGTTGCAGCTTAAGATGCCAGGTTACAAGGAAACCATCACAGTGCATGGGAGTCGCAAGGTGGCCTTGGAGTGTGAAGAAGGCGATGCTGCTTATGCTGAGTCTGTCTGTGCAACGGAGGAGCTGAAATTTTACAAGGATAATGTTGACCCAGCGGACATGATGTCTTTGAAAAAGCCAACCACAGAGCATGATCCTTTGCTAAAGTTTAAGTCGGCAGATGACACTAAAATGGTTGATTTTCCTGGTGACTCATCTAAGCAGTTCAACATCAGTGCTAATCTGGATCTGAAATAGGAAAGCGCGCTCATCGAGTTCATCTGTGAGAACCGGGACATCTTTGCATGGAAGCCTTTAGACATGCCAGATGTACCGAGGGAACTCGCTGAGCATATTCTTAATATTGATCCAAAGTTTAAGACGCTCAAGCAATTCCTCCGTCGTTTTAACGAGGAAAGGCGAAAGTCCATTGGTGAAGAAGTGGCCTGGCTCTTGGCGGCCGGGTTTATCATTGAAGTTTTTCATCCTGAGTGGTTGGCTAACCCAGTATTGGTGCTTAAGAAGAACGGCACTTGGCGAATGTGTGTGGATCACACGAACTTAAACAAGGCTTGTCTGGCTGATCCGTTTGCTCTCCCTCGTATTGATCAAATCATTGGTGCTACGACGGGTTGTGAGCGTTTGAGTTTTTTGGATTCTTATTCTGGTTATCATCATATCAAGATGGCAGTTAAGGACCAGGAGAAGACAACTTTCATTACTCCATTCGGAGCCTTCTGCTATGTGTCCATGCCTTTCCGGTTCAAGAGTGCCGAGGCGACTTACCAGCGGTGTGTGCAAAATTGCCTTCACAATCAGATCGGGCATAATGTTCATGCTTATGTAGATGACATTGTGGTGAAATCCAGGAAGAAGGAGACCCTGATTGATGATTTGAAGGAGACATTTGACAATCTCTAGGTCTATAAAATGATGCTTAACCCGACCAAATGTGTTTGCGGTGTACCAGTGGGTAAGCTTTTGGGTTTTTTTGGTTTCAGACCGAGGCATTGAAGCTATCCCAGAGAAAACCAAGGCTATTACTTCCCTGGCTAAGCCAAAGTGTGTTAATGATGTCCAACGCTTGGCGGATCGAATAGCGACTTTGAGCCGGTTCATAAGCCGCATAGGAGAAAAGGCTATTCCTCTGTATCAGATGATGAAGAAGACAGATGATTTCGTGTAGAGTGATGCGGCTAATGAGGCATTTGAGGCGCTTAAGAAGCAACTAGTTGAGCCGCCGGTTCTTGCTGCCCCTATTGATAAGGAGCCTTTGCTGTTATATGTGGCTGCCAATGGCCGGGCTGTTAGTGTGGCCATTGTGGTGGAAAGGAAAGACGCATGCAAAGAGTATCCGGTTCAACGGCCGGTTTACTACATCAGTGAGGTACTTATTGAGTCCAAGGAGAGGTATCCGCATTGGTAGAAGCTTGTGTATGGGGTTTTCATGGCCAGCCGAAAACTCAAGCAATATTTTCTGGGTCATCCCATTACTGTGGTTAGCTCTACTCCTTTAGGGGATATCATCCAAAATAGAGAAGCCACCGGTCGGGTAGCCAAGTGGGCCATTGAGCTTGGACCCCACGGTTTAAAGTATGTGCCTCGTACGACCATCAAGTCACAAGCACTCGTGGATTTTATCAATGATTGGACAGAGTTGCAGATGCCTAAGGAAAAGTCGGATAACACATATTGGACTATTCACTTTGATGGATCCAGGCAGTTGGAAGGCTCAGGGGCAGGAGTTGTCTTGACTTCCCCATGAGGTGATAAATTTTCTTATGTTCTCCGGTTAATGTTCCCTTGTACTAACAATGCAGCTGAATATGAGGCCTTGCTCCATGGTCTTCAGATGGCTAAGGAGATGAACTTAAGCCGGGTGAGGTGCTTCGGCGACTCAGATCTGGTAGCTCAGCAGGTTTCTGGCACTTGGGATTCTAAGGATCCACTCATGGCGGCTTATCGTCGAGAGGTTGATGCCATCGCGGATCACTTCAATGGTTACCAAGTTGAGCATATTGATCGCAGGAAGAATGAGGCGGCTGACACTTTAAGCCGGTTAGGGTCTCAGCGTAAGCCGGTGCCACCTAACACGTTCCTAGATATTCTGCTTAACCCTTCGGTCAAATTACCTACAGAGGAGGATCTTACTGTTCCTAACCCAGAAGTACAATTGGTGGCGGCTCTTCATGCCATTCTTGATTAGACAGTTCCGTATTTGGCTTACATGACCCGGGGCGAGTTGCCTGAGGACGAGATTTTGGCTAGGCAGGTAACCCGGTGGTCTAAGTCAATGACGATTGTCAATTGGGAGTTATACCATCACAGTGTCACAGGGGCGTTTCAACGTTGCGTCTCTCCAGAAGAAGGCTGTGAGATTTTGCGAAGGATTCGCGAAGGAGATTGTGGTCATCATGCCGACTCTAAATCTCTCATGTCCATGGCTTTTCGTCATGGGTTTTATTGGTTGACGGCTCATGCTGATGCGGAGGATTTGGTCAGCAGATGTGACGGTTGTCATAAGTTTTCACGACGAGCTCATGTTCCGGCTCAAGAGTTGAGGATGATTCCAATTACTTGGCTGTTTGCGACCTGGGGGCTTGATATGGTTGGGCCTTTCAAGAGATCCAAGGATAAGAAGACCCACCTTTTGGTGTCATTTGACAAATTTACTAAGTGGGTCGAAGCAGAGCCGGTTAGTAAGTGTGTGACGCAGCAATGACGGTTCAATTCATTAGGAAGATGATATTCCGTTTTGGCTTTCCCCACAGCATTATAACATATAATGGCACTAATCTGTCTAAGGGTGCTATGAAAGAATTTTGTCAAAGAGAGCATATTCGACTTGATGTTTCCTCTGTGTCTCACCCCTAGTCCAATGGTCAAGCGGAACGAGCTAATCAAGAGATTCTGCGAGGCATCAAGCCCCGGCTTATGGTTCCTTTGAAAAGAACACCGGGTTGTTGGGTGGAGGATTTACCTTCAGTTTTATGGAGTATCAATACAACCCCCAAAAGATCTACAGGTTACACAACTTTCTTCATGGTTTATGGAGCAGAGGCGATCCTCCCTAGTGACATCCATCACGATTCACCCCGTGTGGCGGCTTATTTTGAGGCTGGTAATGAAAGGGCACGTCAGGATGCACTTGACCTGTTGGATGAGGAGCGCGACCTCGCGGCGGCTCGTTCAGCGATTTATCAACAAGACCTGAGTCGTTATCACAGCCGCCGGGTCAAAACCAGAACCTTTCAAGAAGGCAATTTGGTGCTCTGGCTTATCCATGATCAAACCGATATGCATAAATTATCCCCACCTTGGGAAGGACCTTTTGTGGTCAGCAAGAATCTTTATAATGGGTCATACCATATTATCGATGTTCGAGACCACAAGGACTCACGCACATCGGAGGAGGAGACCCGTCGGCCGTGGAATATTTCTCATCTTCGGCCCTACTATACTTGAGCCACCGGCTCTCATGATGTACATAGTTTGATGATGTATATATTATAAACAGTATAATAAAGCCGGCATCCCTGATAATTCAGGGCCTCTGTCGTTTCACTTCTTCGAAGCTGAGTCTTTATCATCATCTTACATGTTCACTTAAGAGGCTTGACGCCCAAATTACAGGGACCAAAGAGAGTTGGATGCACAACACAGCTCAAACATAGGTTCCCGATGAGCACAACTCATAAGTATGTCACTTGGGTGCTTCCTGTTCAAACATAGGCGTATTCACCACAGAGAACATAGCCTTTTCAGGTGTCGGTGTTAAAACCGGCGGATCTCGGGTAGGGGGACCCGAACTGTGCGTCTAAGGTCGATGGTAACAGGAGACAGGGGACATGATGTTTACCCAGGTTCGGGCCCTCTCTATGGAGGTAATACCCTACTTCCTGCTTGATTGATCTTGATGGATATGAGTATTACAAGTACAAGAGTTGATCTACTACGAGATCGTAATGGCTAAACCCTAGAAGTCTAGCCTGTATGACTATGGTAATGAGTATCTGTCCTTTCCGGACTAAGTCCTCTGGTTTATATAAGCACCGGGAGGATCTAGGGTTACACAAGGTCAGTTACAAAGGAAAGGATTCTACATATCTGGTCGCCCAGCTTGCCTTCCACGCCAAGGAGAGTCCCATCCGGATACGGGTGCAGTCTTTGGTCTTCGCATCTTCACAACCCATCAGTCCGGCCCATGGCTAGCAGGTTGGACGTTCGAGGACCCCTTAGTCCAGGACTCCCTCAGTAGCCCCTGGTCCTAGCTTCAATGACGAGGAGTCCGGCGCACAGATTTGTCTTCAGCATTGCAAGGCGGGTTCCCTTCTTTCCGAACTCCAAGATAGTCTCCAGATGTGATGATTGTATCCAGACCTATCACACACACACCACACACAACCGCAGAGAGAATATAATACTCCACGAGTCCAATCCGCTCATAACTTTTTACAACATGACATCACGTCCGCCCTGTCATAATTTCGGACCATTTTGTGTCTGTCGTTCCACGTTTTGAGACGCAGTTGCCATTGGCACATCTTGTCGAAGCAGAGATCATGTCCCCTTATTGCGGGATTCTCATCAATACGGGTATGGGTAACCCAACCGTGCTGTTTACACAACCCTTGGGAATAGGCGAGTTTTAAGGCGAGTGAGGAGGCGCTTGATATTCGCGACCCTTTATAAGGGGATAAGAATTCTCCCTTGTCTACTCACGCCTTCCCCTTCCTCTGCCCTTCCATCCTCGAGCTCCAGCGGCCAAGTCCCCATCTTTCTCCATATCCGAAAAGCATTCGACCATGTCCGGATCCGGAGGTCAAGGCAAATGGATGGTCTCCTCCGTCAAGGAGAAAGACATTGTCGAGCTTCGGGCGGCCGGGTATTTGGCCAAGGAAATCGCCCACCGCCTTCCGGCCCAGGGGTAGGTTGTCCGCACCCCGAAGCCTACTGAGAGAGTAGGTTTCCTCCCTCACTTCGTCCGTGGACTGGGGTTTCCACTTCACCCCTTCGTCCGCGGTCTAATGTATTATTACGACCTAGATTTCCATGATCTAGCCCGGAACTCCTTCCTCAACATCTCGGCGTTCATCATCGTGTGTGAGGCCTTCCTCCGCATCCACCCCCACTTCGGGTTGTGGTTTAAGGTCTTCAATGTGAAGCCGAAAGTGGTGGATGGACAGCACGCGGAGTGCAGGTGTGGCACCCCGGCTCAGAGAAAACCGGAACGCCCCGTATTCCAGCCCAGAGATCGAGGTGAAGTCTTCTGGAATACGACACTTCTTAGTATAGAACAAACCAACTCTATATTACAACACGAATATGAATACAAGGTTCTGATATTACAATGAATAACATCGGCACAACGACACTACGCCAACCATGATTGATCTATACAAGCAGCATAACAACTTGAAGCAGCAGAACAACTATTGGCAGCGGAACAACGAACAGCGATGATGGACTCCAATCCGCATGGACTCTGGCTGGAACTTTTATCCTAGCTCGCGCGCACAGGAACCACACCAGACAAGCAAGCAATCCAGGCACAACCTGCAAACTAGCATGACAAGCCAGGTCAATACATTGAATGTACTTGCAAGCTCACAATAACTAGAAGCATTCAAGACAAACAACAGCATGTCAATTACAGGTTAAGCAGGAATTATCATGAGATCATCAGGATAACATGGCATGAACAACATGAACATAATATTGCTAGAACAATATGATCATGGCATGAACAACATGAACATAATACTGCTAGAAAATTAGGAGAATGACATGAACATATAAATCTGACGATACCAGCATGCAACATGATGACACTATATGCACCATTTATTCTGTTCGGGTTACCTTGTAACCAAACGGTGATCCTTCCGGTGATCCCAACCACGACCAACACTTGATCTCAAACAGTGACCCTTCCGGCGATCACAACCATGACCAACACTTGGTCTCAAACAGTGATCTTTCCGGCGATCACAACCAACTTATCTCCTCATCGAACCTAGGTTGTTATTAAGCACATTATTATTATTACTGTTGACTCATAGTGTGACCAACTATGAACTGGCCCTTATCCGCGGGCGCGGCTATCGATAGATTTAATACATACTCTGCAGAGGTTAGTACACTGTACCCACACTACAGAACCCATGGCCTCGCACTCCCATTCGGGTGGACCAACGGTGTTCCGACAAAACCGATCTACTGGCATGACACTCTCCCGGCTACTCCGACCCACTCCCAACTGGGCTAGTCCTGGGTGGCCCCGTGTCTACCAAAGACACAACGACCACCGTCATGGCCAAAACGTCCCTCACGGGGACCGTCCCTCACGGGGACCGGATCCATAATAACTACAACGGGCACACAAGGTTATGTCTGCTTACCGGGCCAGGGTATCGCACGCCCACGACCTTCCCTAGTTGGAGGCACCGGTGAGAGGCATGACAATAGACCCAGTTAGGACCTTCCCATAAAGGTAAGCGTGGTTGCACTGTTCAGTTCAATATGGTGGCACCATGACTCAGTCAACAGGTGTTCAAGTTCAATTTAATCCGGTTAAACTTGAATGTAAATATGTTGAGCCATGATAAAATAACATGATACAATTACAATGCATGAGCATGATATCAACATAATCATGAGGGTACAACATAACTACCCACCATATCAACAATGAATCATATCCAACTAAGCATGGCATACTGACTAACATGAACATCATAAGTACATACTTCTCCGAAACATAGCATGACCACTAGCATCAACAATAAATATCAAGCAAGACATATCAACAATGCCATCATGCAAGCACTTAACCAACTGGATGCAATGGAACAAGCATAACAGCGGTACTCGGGACAGACGGCAGTCATGCACCGAAGACCATTACCAACCTCAACATGTACTACTAGCAAGCATAAGCATATGAAAGGAATACTAACAAGTAGCAGGGCATGACAACCAGGTGCATAACAACATAGCAAGAAAGTAAGCACTAGCCAAGAATCATTACCGAACAACGATAACCATGTTTTAAACAAGCGAACATTTAATAAATATTCAAGTTGAAAACCATGGCTACTGCATGACTATCATGCAAGTGGGTATTGTGGCTTGCCTGGGGTGACGGAGACTCTAGGAAGAAGTGCGGTGAAGTCGCAGAACGAAACATCAGACAGTTCTTTCTCGGAGGGGGATGATTAGAGGAAAGGGCAAAATGGTCATTTTCACTGTGATACCACCTAGTGAAAATGTTACCAAAAGATAGAGCTCGACGAGACGAAGAAGTGAGCGCTGGTTTCACCTTGTCGGAGTTATGATTGAAAAGTTGTGAAGGTTGGAAGAACAGGGACTAATTTGTGAAAAATGTATCACCAACGGGTCCCTGAGTGGATAAGGCAGAAACAAATTTGAGAAAATACGCTTTTTGACTTAGAAAACGTACTTCAGGTCGAAGTAGAAATAGAATATGCTTTCAGATAGAAGAAAAACGTATTTTGGGAGAATGCGTTTCCACTTACGCTGGACTGGCAAGGGGTGGGGGCGATCGGGTCGTCTCCTTCCTCTCGCTCCTGTGCTCCCGTGAGCAGAGGAGAGGAAGCAGGGGAGGGGCGGCAAGGGGGCCAGCCGGCTCCGGCCACCTCCGACTAGGGCGCGGCCACCGGAGGGTACGGGGCGGCGCGACGCCTCCTCCTGGAGCAGCAGCAACGCTGGGGAGAGGTAGGGGCGACGACGGCTCGCGGGGACAGTGACACAGGCGTTGGACTCCGACGATGAGCCCGGCCAACTCTGGCCACCTCTGGTCGAGCTGAGGGCACCAACGGTCTCGGGGGAGGACCGCGCACCCATTCAGAGGAGTAGAGGGCACAGGGGAGGACTAGAATGGCCGCGAGGAGAGGAGGACAGAGAGGACTGAGCCGGTCTGGGCGGTGGTGGAACTCGATGGTGCGGCCATCTCCGGCGAGAGGCGAGGGGGTGGGGCGGCTAAGTGGAATGAGGGTAACTCAGTGGACGTCTCGGAACGGCGAGGGAAGGCTTGGTTTGGCCGGAACCAAGTTGAGGCCGAGGCGGCCATGGTGGATGACGGCGAACAACGGCGAGATGAGGCGACTCCAGAGGGCAAATGAGGCGGTGGAGGGATGAATGAGCTGCGGGAGGGGTCGAGGGTCCTATATAAAGGTCCGGGGAAGGCTCTGGAGCTCACAAGCGAGCTTGAGCTGTGCTCTAATGGAGGTCAAAGGCTGGGCATGGCACGGGCACTGTTCTAGCGGCGCATTTAAGGCGAACCACGACGAGGCAGCGACGCAGGGCGATGCAGTCGAGCACGGGCGAGCTCCAGGACATGGTTGGACTTCGAGACGAGGAGGGAGGAGACGAGCACAGTGGCCGGACCGAGCCAGAGCTTGCACTGCGTGTGACGCCAGCGTGATCACCACGGGTACTGGTGCAAACGGCGTGTTCTGGCCGGGCCAACCAAGTCCAGTAGATAGACCGCCGTGCCCTTAGTCAAAAGGAGGAAATAAATCGGTCCAGGGGCAAACAAGAGATCTGCACTTAGATCCAAAGTAAATCAGTAAGAAGGTGTTTGTAACTCTCTATGGTTAAACCAGCTTGGTAACATGGTGAAGAGTTTGTCTGATGATGATCACATACTAAGGTGATGTTGGTCACCAAACATCAGACTAAGAGGAGGGTTTTAGATGAGGGTTGTTGTAGAAAGTGCAAAACTGGCCAGAATTAGGGATTTGGATGATACACTCACATATTTGATTTCTGTGAGCTGAAATTTGGCATAGAAGGGTTATATGATGATATGAAGCTTCTGTAAAAATTTCATGCCATTTGGAAATACCAAAGTGGCACTTGCCTCACAGAGCTTCATTCTGGACAGAAACTTGGAAAAATTACACAAGGCAATTGGATTAACCAATTGAGGTAAAACTTGGTGGAGGGAGTTGATATAGGTTGGAGAATGTCCTGGAAAGTTTTCAGATTAAATGAAGCAATACAAAATATAGTTTCTTCACAAACTGAAAATCTGACTAGAAACTAAGATTTGGAGCTGGGCTCACATAGATGAGTTATATGAGCTAATATTTGGTGGATAGTCATAATTTGACCATAGAAAGGACCTTGCAAAATTTCAACTCATTTGGATATGTGTATCTTGTACTTCCTTTCACAATCACTTCCCTCAGACAGGAACTTTGAAAAATTGCTCAGGAATATTTACTACGCAAATTGAGTTGAATTTTGGCATGAGCCAATGATATGGACAGTAAAATCTGTCCAAGAATTTTGTGGTCAATCAAGCAAATATAAATAGCACTTCCTTTGCAAAGTGCCATTTAGGACAGAATAGTAAAAGAATTATTGGAGGATTATTTTTGAACATGGAAATGAAATAGTTTGACATATTGGAGTAAGATATTACCCAAAAAATTATTAGAATTATTTGGGAATTTTAGGAGTGACAGAAATATAGGTTGCTTTCACAACATAGGGTTCTAAGTGTTATTCCTTCATCAGAAAAGGAATATTCCCAACAAAAGAATTTTGGGTTAGGTCAAGGATGGAAATGACATGATCTTGGGATGATGATGAGGGTGACAAGCCACTATAAAACCTAGGAAGACATGATCTTCCCAAGTTTCAGAACCACATAGCCACCGAAAAGTAACTCAAAACAGGAAATCCAAGAAAATCAAAGGAAAAAGAAAAGAGCAAAAATCCAGGTTGTTAGAAACCTTCCCCCCTTAAAGAAATCTCGTCCTCGAGATTTGGTTGCTCAGGGTTAAATAATCTTTCTAACTCGAAGAAACCATTTCCAACTCGGGTGTCTTTTATCCATCCTCATATAATATTTCCACTGAATTGGATATAACTGACTGTTTTGATCTGGGGTGGTTTGCTTCGCTGTATTTGACATTCTGATAGGACGTACCTCATATGTTCCTGTTTATACTCAAATTGTCTTTTCATATCCGTTGGCTGAGCTTGCATCCGAAATATTATTTTTACGGACATACTTGTCCTTCTTGATATTGATCCTTGGTGGAAATGTTATTCTTGTATCGAGTACCGTGAATATTCCACGGAGTTGGGGAGCATACCTTCCCGTGGAACAAAGAATCTCTTCTATCCAGGCATCGGATTCCTCGAATATATGCATGCCTTCTGGTTCCAAAAGAGTGAGGTGGATCATACATGTTTTGCTAACGGATTCTGACATCTTGCAGGAGTTTCTGACTTATCTTGACTGGCTTCACAGTCTTGAGTATCCAAGTTGTACCAAAGGTTTGTCTGTCGCTTGTCGTGACTGATGAAAAAATGCACCATCTCCTGATGATAAGATTTGCAGACTTGACTAGCGGTGATCTTGGCAAAGATTCCCATCCACATAGGCTATTCTCTTAATTGCTTCCCCAATGCGAGAGATAACAATCCTCAAAGTATATGTTTTCACACTGATTCTTCATTTTTGCCAGTATCTCCCTGGAAATAACAGTCTGTGCGATGCTCCATCGCGGGTGTTGAGGTCAATATATTGAGCTGTCCATGAGTCTGATCGGACAGACTTGGGTATTCAATGCTGACAGTTCTGAGCATACTGGGGACTGAGCTGGTTGCCTCACTATGAGGTCCTTACCACAATGGAGTATACCTCTTAGGTGGATCTTTACCGGGGTTTGCCATGGAATAAGACGGTCTTGGGCGTCCACATTTTTCACATAATAACCGGCATACCTGTATTGTTGGTCTTGCTCTTTCATTATTACTTTCTTCATCTGGATCCTCAACTGAAAGAGCGGGGCCTTATATATATCCTTGATTATTTTCACGGCCCTGAATACTGTTACGTACAATATCTGGCAATCATACCTTGGCCTAGTTCATGTTTTGAGCCTCGGTATATTTATCCGGCTCACGTGTGGTTATACAGATCTCAATACTGTTGTGGATTATGCCGGACAGTGACAGGGTTAATAACCTCATATTGTTGGATGTGCGGGACTGATCTTGATAATCACTGCCAAGATTATTGTCTCAATGTTGTCTTTCCTTCAAGACTTGTTGATTATGGCCTCACCCACTGTTTTTTTCTTGAATAACCGGTGAGGTTGTCGGATGTGTACCGTGAATTCTTCCTTATGCGAGAGACTTGCATGGACTTGGCAGCATACTCATTGAATAAACAAATATCTGATTCTCGAGGCATAACTTTGTTCTGACTGATTTTTGTTTCAGACCAAACTTTTGCAGATCTGCCACTTGGAAAACACTGTCATATGCTGACAATTCATAATTTAATGCCTTGTATTAGTGCCGTACATAAGAAGATTGGGCAGCTTGCGATTGGAAACCACCGGGATATCGTGCTGAGGAAGACTGGATGGCTTATGCTCGAAGCCTTTGGTGGATATCTTTACGGGGTACCATACCCCATATGCTTCCCCCCTTAAAGACTTTGCTAGGGAAGACTCGGTACCTTATGCCAGAAGCTTTTGCAGTATTTTATCAGAAAGACTGAATATCTTGCATGGGAATCCATTCATTCCCTACCGATGCAAACTGGTAACCTTGTCTTTGTACACTTTCGTCAATAAATTGTGGGGAAGGACGGGACTGATTTTCTTGGCGAATGGAATGACATATATATATTTTTGTCAATCCGGCAGCTGATTATTTATATGAAAAGAATTGTCTGACTATCCTTGCTGAATTCACCATGCGATTGGACCGACATCTGGGTGTCGCAATGTTTTAATTGTGACTTATGGCCCATTCAATCATTGTGCATAGACCATACCTTTGACTTGAAATGCACCGTCGATCCAATTTTGTTCTCTTGCTGATTTAATCATTGCTGCGATAAAGTGTATCTCTGACAGGTACTTGTTGCTGAAAGTCTGATCAAAATACAATTTGTATCCAGACGGATGACTGCAATACAATGCTGTCGGCTGAAACCTCATTGCTTTTAACTGAATTTCTTGGTGTATATCTGTACTGCTTATGGCTTGTTCTGATCCGGTGTCGGTCGAGGAATAATTTCCATAAGGGGGTAACACCGAGGATTCAAAACAAAGAAGCACGAGAAAACGATTTATTGCAACAAAGCACACAACAAACAAGCTACAAAGCCGCTCCACACAGGCACACACAAGCATGATGCTACAACAGATGCACAAACACTACATGAAGGATTACATCCTACACTTGAGCAAGCGCTCTCGCACTGACGAGGAAACTAAGGGAGTAGCGAGTCGAACCGCTGACTCTGAAACTCCGGATGGACGAGGCAGAGGAGTTGGAGAAGCTGGCGGAGACTGAGGCAAAGCGACACCAAGCAATCTCCTGGTCCAAATGGCGTCTCGGACTAACTCAGAAATAAGAAGACACTCGCCGTCATGTAACAAGACATGGCGAGGATAGCCGGGTCATCTTGAGGGTTGAAGGAGGGAAATTGGATTTGCCTAGGATTCTCGACGATGGTGGGATAATATTGATAAGCACGGTTCTCTTGCACTATGCTCTCTTGATGACGAAGACCGGTGACTCCTGCCATTGCGGCAAGCTGAACGGCACACTCAGGAGTAGCGCCGTAACCACCGTGGAAACTGTAGGTGCGCTTACCAACAGGAATTGGGTCTGACAGATGAACATGAGCAACATATTCCCGAATTCTTCCTCCAGCAGAAAACTGGAATACTTGATAATGAGGTGGATATCTGAGGGGGTAAATACTATGCCACATGTCGCCAAGGAGGGCGGCAAAGCAGAGAGGTGCAGGAGTGGGGCTGAACTCAATAGGAACAGCACCGGGAGCTAAGGGAAGGGCACTGAACTCATGGAAGTTGACCGCCATCTACGCATGAAACATGAGTTAATGGTAACTGAAATAAGACTATATGCAGCAAACAAATGCAACAACCAAATGCAGCAAGCAAGGGAAACAACCAGACCCTATACTACCGTTTTCTAACATTCTAGCGGACTAGGACGCTCTACAGCCAGACCTGCTCTGATACCAAGCCTGTGGCACCCCGGTCAGAGAAAACCGGAACGCCCCGTATTCCAGCCTAGAGATCGAGGTGAAGTCTTCTGGAATACGGCACTGCTTAGTATAGAACAAACCAGCTCTCTATTACAACACGAATATGAATATAAGGGTTGCGATATTACAATGAATAACATTGGCATGGCGACACGATGCCAACCACAGTTTCTTTATACAAGCAGCATAACAACTTGAAGCAGCGGAACAACTACTGGCAGCGGAACAACGAACAACAATGATGGACTCCAATCCGCAGGGACTCCGGCTGGAACGTTTATCCTAGCTCGCGCACACATGAACCATACCAAACAAGCAAGCAATCCAGGCACGACCTGCAAACTGGCATGACACGCCAGGTCAGTACATTGAATGTACATCGAAGCTCACAATAACCAGAAGCATTCAAGACAAACAACAGCATGGCAATTGCAGGTTAAGCAGGAATTATCATGAGATCATCAGGATAACATGGCATGAACAACATGAACATAATATCGCTAGAACAGTATGATCATGGCATGAACAACATGAACATAATACTGCTAGAACAATAGGAGCATGACATGAACATATAAATCTGATGATACCAGCATGCAACATGATGACACTATATCCACCATTTATTCTGTTCGGGTTACCTCGTAACCAAATGATGATCCTTCCGGCGATCCCAACCACGACCAACACTTGGTCTCAAACAGTGATCCTTCCGGTGATCACAACCACGACCAACACTTGGTCTCAAACAGTGATCTTTCCGGCAATCACAATCAACTTATCTCCTCATCGAACCTAGGTTGTTATTAAGCACATTATTATCATTACTGTTGACTCATAGTGTGACCAACTACGAACTGGGCCCTTATCCATGGGCGCGGCTATCGATAGACTTAATATACACTCTGCTGAGGTTAGTACACTGTACCCACACTACGGAACCCATGGCCTGGCACACCCATTCGGGTGGACCAACGTCATTCCGACAAAACCGATCTACTGCCATGACACTCTCCCGGCCACTCTCACTCACTCCCAACTGGGCTAGTCCTGGGTGGCCCGATGTCTACCAAAGACACAATGACCACCGTCGTGGCCAAAGTGTCCCTCACGGGGACCATCCCTCACGGGGACCGGATCCATAATAACAACAACGGGCACACAAGGTTATGTATGCTTACCGGGCTAGGGTACCGCACGCCCATAACCTTCCCAAGTTGGAGACACTGGCGTGAGGCACGACAATAGACCCAGTTAGGACCTTCCCATAAAGGAAAGTGTGCTTGCACTGGTTAGTTGATATGGTGGCACCATGACTCAGCCAACATGTGTTCAAGTTCAATTTAATCCGGTTAAACTTGAATGCAAATATGCTGATCCATGATAAAATAACATGATACAATTACAATGCATGAGCATCATATCAACATAGTCATGAGGGTACAACATAACTACCCACCATATCAACAATGAATCATATCTAGCTAAGCATGGCATACTGACTAGCATGAACATCATAAGTACATACTTCTCCGAAACATAGCATGGCCACTAGCATCAACAATAAATATCATGTAAGACATATCAACAATGCCATAATGCAAGCATTTAACCAACTGGATGCAATGGAACAAGCATAACAACGGTAATCGGGACAGACGACAGTCATGCAGCGAAGACCATTACCAACCTCAACATGTACTACTAGCAAGCATAAGCATATGAAATGAATACTAACAACTAGCAGGGCATGACAGCCAGGTGCATAACAACATAGCAAGAAAGTAAGCACTAGCCAAGAATCATTACCGAACAATGATAACCATGTTTTAAACAAGCAAACATTTAATAAATATTCAAGTTGAAAACCATGGCTACTGCATGACTATCATGCAAGTGGGCATTGTGGCTTGCCTGGGGTGACGGAGACTCTAGGAAGAAGTGCGGTGAAGTCGCAGAACGAAACGTCGGACGGTTCTTTCTCGGAGGGGGCTGATTAGAGGCAAGGGCAAAATGGTCATTTTCACTATGATACCACCTAGTGAAAATGTTACCAAAAGATAGAGCTTGACGAGACGAAGAAGTGAGCGTTGGTTTCACCTCAATCGGAGTTACGGTTGAAAAGTTGTGAAGGTTGGAAGAACAGGGACTAATCTGTGAAACATTTATCACCAACGAGTCCATGAGTGGATACGGCAGAAACAGATTTGAGAAAATACGCTTTTTGACTTAGAAAACGTACTTCAGGCCGAAGTAGAAATATAATACGCTTTCAGACAGAGGAAAACGTACTCTGGGAGAATGCGTTTCCACTTACACTGAGCTGGCAAGGGGTGGGGGCGATCGGGTCGTCTCCTTCCTCTTGCTACTTTGCTCCCGTGAGCTGAGGAGAGGAAGCAGGGGAGAGGCGGCAAGGGAGCCAGCCGGATCCGGCCACCTCCGGCCAGGGCGCAGCCACCGGAGGGTACGGGGCAGCGCGACGCCTCCTCCTGGAGCAGCAGCTGTGCTGGGGAGAGGCAGGGCGACGACGGCTCGCGGGGACAGGGACACATGCGGTGGACTCCGGCGATGAGCCCGACCAACTCCGGCCACCTCTGGTCGAGCTGAGGGCACCCGCGGGCTCGGGGGAGGACCGCACACCCATTCATAGGAGTAGAGGGCACCGGGGAGGACTAGAATGGCTGCGGGGAGAGGAGGACAGAGAGGACCGAGGCGGTCGGGGCGTTGGTGGAACTCGGTGGTGCGGCCATCTCCGGCAAGGGGCGAGGGGGTGGGGCGGCTGAGTGGAATGAGGGGAACTCGGTGGATGTCTCGGAACGGCGAGGGGAGGCTTGGAACCAAGCCGAGGCCGAGGCGGCCATGGTGGATGACGGCGAATAACGACGAGATGAGGTGACTCCAGAGGGCAAATGAGGCGGGGGAGGGATGAATGAGCTGTGGGAGGGGTTTTGGATCCTATATATAGGCCCGGGGAAGGCTCTGGAGCTCACAAGCGAGCTTCAGCAGTGCTCTAATGGAGGTCAGGGGCTGGGCATGGCACGAGCACTGTTCTAGCGGCGCATTTAAGGCGAACCACAATGAGGAAGCAACGTAGGGCAATGCAGTCGAGCATGGGCGAGCTCCAAGCCATGGTTGGACGTCAAGACGAGGAGGGAGGAGACAAGCACAGGGGATGGACCGAGCCAGATCTTGCACTGTGTGTGACGCCAGCATGATCACCACGGGCACTGGTGCAAACGACGCGTTCTGGCCGGGCCAACCATGTCCAGTAGATAGACCGCCATTCCCTTAGTCAAAAGGAGGAAATAAATCGGTCCAGGGGTAAAGAAGAGATCTGCACTTAGATCCAAAGTAAATCAGTAAGAAGGTGTTTGTAACTCTCTATGGTTAAACCAGCTTGGTGACATGGTAAAGAGTTTGTCTGATGATGATCACATACTAAGGTGATGTTGGTCAGCAAAAATCAGACTAAGAGGAGGAGTTTAGATGAGGGTTACTGTAGAAAGTGCAAAACTGGCCAGAATTAGGGATTTGGATGATACACTCACATACTCAATTTCTGTGAGCTGAAATTTGGCATAGAAGGGTTATATGATGATATGAAGCTGTTGTAAAAATTTCATGCCATTTGGAAATACCAAAGTGGCACTTGCTTCACAGAGCTTCATTTTGGACAGAAACTTGGAAAAATAACGCAGGGCAATTGGATTAACCAATTGAGGTAAAACTGGGTGGAGGGAGTTGATATAGGTTGAAGAATGCCCTGGAAAATTTTCAGCTTAAATGAAGCAATATAAAATATAGTTGCTTCACAAACTGAAAATCTGACCAGAAACTAAGATTTGGAGCTGGGCTCACATAGATGAGTTATATGAGCTCATATTTGGTGGAGAGTCATCATTTGACCATAGGAAGGACCTTACAAAATTTCAACTCATTTGGATATGCGTATCTTGTACTTCCTTCACAACCACTTCCCTTAGACAGGAACTTTGAGAAATTGCTCAGGAATATTACTAGGTAAATTGAGTTTAATTTTGGCATGAGCCAATGATATGGACAGGAAAAGCTGTCCAAGAAGTTTGGGGTCAATCAAGGAAATATAAATAACACTTCCTTTGCGAAGTGCCATTTAGGACAGAATAGGAAACGAATTATTGGAGGATTATTTTTGAACATGGCAATGAAATAATTTGCCATATTTGAGCAAGATATTACCCAAACAATTTATGAGAATTATTTTGGAATTTTAGGAGTGACAGAAATATAGGTTGCTTCACAACTAGGGTTTTAAGGGTTATTACTTTATGAGAAAAGGAATATTCCCAATAAAGGAATTTTGGGTTAGGTCAAGGATGGAAATGACATGATCTTGGGATGATGATGAGTGTGACAAGCCACTATAAAACCTAGGAAGACATGATCTTCCCAAGTTTCAGAACCACATAGCCACGGAAAAGCAACTCAAAACAGGAAATCCAAGAAAATCAAAGGAAAAAGAAAAGAGCAAAAATCCAGGTTATTACAGCGGGGGCGCCATGGTGAGCAAGCTGGCCAACGTCTCTTGGATGAAAGGCACTTTGGTGGAGACGGTAAAGGAATGTCAGAAACAATGGTTCTATATAACAGAACCCCGCGGCGCCACCTGGGCCGCGGCTGGCGAATTCAACTCTGGCGCTCCCATGCGACTTACCTCATGGGTCGAGAAGAGCCCGAACTAGTGCTCGCCTGATGAGCTGACAGCGCTGCAGACGCGTGTTTAAAGCATGGTGGACAAGGATGTCAAACTTTTCGATGTAATCCAGGTGATGCTAGTTCGCTAGATTCTCCCGTGCCAAAGCCGAAGCAGCCCTCTATGGAAGTTCAACCCGAAGAAGCACCATATCCTGAAGAGGCTCTTCGAAACCACTCACGAAGGTGCCTGGAAGTTGCTCTTTAAGGGCAACGAGAAACCGCCGGCCGCAGATTCGGACCGCGGGCACGATATTAACCACCTCACCAGTGAGGTATGTTATTTTTAACGCATCCCCTACTTGCTTGTTTCAAGGGTGATGTCTGAGCTTTTATCATCATTCCTTCTTCAGGACTGGATGGAGAGGGCGAAGCGGATCTAGTGTCCGGCTCCGCTGCCTGAAGAACCAGTCATCCCGCGTTTAGCGAAGATGCTAGTGCTGACGCCCTATAAGGCGCCGGAGAAGAAGGCCAAGAAGAAGGCCAAGGGGGCCAAAAGTGGCCCCCGTCGTAAGGGTACTTCGGACATAACGTCCGAAGACGAAGAGACCTGTTCCTCTGTCCCTGAGGATGAGGAGGAGGAGGAGGAGATCCCTCTCCATGATAAGAGGAGGGAGAAGAGGGCGGCCTCCACGAATCTGGGGGTGGGGACACCCAAGAAGAAGAAGGGCTCCCTTGCAGATAACTCCGTATGGGATGTCGACAGTAGTCCGCAGCGCCGCTCCCGCACTAAGCTTCAGGCCGCATTGTAAGTACTACGATTCCTGCATATCCATATATTTAACCTCTTCTCTTCATTGTATTAACATGGTTAATTGTGTTATTTCGGTCCGGCCCACGACAGCTTCCAGCGATCCTCGTCAGGAGGTTCGCTGGACTCCAAGGAGATGGCCAGCATGTCACCTCCGACCGCTCACTCTCCCAAGGCCATGGACGACACTGAGGTGTTGTCTCGAAGGACCGCTCCAGGCCAAGGAGAGGCTCCGGACGCTGTCAAGGGGGCGCTAGAGGGCGAAACCTCTACCGCTGGACACACGGGGGAGCAAATCCCCACGGAGACTGGCGAGGAGGGCCATATTCAGTTTGGCCCTCAGCCAAATATGATTACGGAGACCCATACGGCTCCAGAATCCGGCGAGCGACCCCCTTTGAAAGAGGGGGGTGCGCCCATTCCACTGGTGGCCCCTGTCCAACCAGGGGCACCGGATAATCTGATGGAGGCGCTTCGAGGTGCCTCCATTGTGGGCGAGCACCGTATCCTTATGGGTACGGTGATTGAGAGGGTCCAGTCCGTCAAGAGCGGGCTGACCGAAGCCTGCAGCAGCCTGCTGACAGGTTTTGAGGTAAGCGACGCAAAAATCCCAATATAGTCAGTAGCCCCTGAGACACTGTCCGGTGTTCGGAAAGAAAAGCCGGACAGAGGGTCGATCCTTACTAGTAGGAAACTAACCAAATTTGTCGAGAATGAATATGCAGGCGTCGCTGCTGTCCGCGGCCTCACATGCTGCCGAAGTCTCTGAACTTAGGCGGAGACTGGAGAAGGCCGAGGAGGAGCTCGTCCAGGTGAAGACACAGCTCCAGGAGAATCAAGGTATGTAATAACCCAAGATGTATTCGGAAAGAGTAGGATGATATATATTGACCAAAGTGTCCTGATGTGTATAGGAGCAACGACCAAGATCGAGGCCCTGAAAAAGGCCCTGGGCGAAGCCGAGGGGAAGGCCATCAAGGAGCAGGCTGCCCGTAAGAAGCTCAAGGCCCGGGTCAACGAGGTCTAACAAGATCTCCATGACGCGGTGAAGAAGTGCGAGACCTTGGAGCGTGATGCATCGGCTAAAGAGGCCGAACTTTCCAAGGCTCGTCAGAGCACGGAGACGGCCCGGACTGAGGCCCAGGGCACCCTCCAAGAGATCCAAGAGGCGAGGAAGATCGCGGCGGGTAAGGCATTCAGTATGCAAAGAGGAAGTATCTTTTACTAACCCGGATTCGGAGTTCTCCAGGGGCTTTTGCTGATCTGCCGCAAAGTGTGTCCGACGCCGTGGAGTTCTTCCGAGCCGAAGAAGGGAGCTCCACGGAGAAGCTGTTCTGGTCGCAATATCTTGTGCCAGAGCATCCCGTGCCCTTCACCGATCAGCTGAAACAGCTGGTGGAGCTGCATAGGGTGGCCGAACAAGCCATGAAGGATTTGATAATCCGGCTTTGGTCAGCCGAAGCTATCCCCGACAGCTACTTCAGACTTGTGAGGCGGCTAGTGAACGCCTGTCCTCGGCTGGACGTCGTCAAACGATCGGCCTGCATTGAAGGTGCGCATATGGCCTTCGCCCATTGCAAGATGTGGTGGGCGAAGATGAACGCCGTCGAGCTGGCCAGGGGGCCGCCAGAGGGCAAGGAGCACCGCACACCCGAGTGCTATTTTGCGAATGTCCTAGAGGGGTCTCGTATTGTAGCAACGCAGTGTGGGCAGGACATTATTTTCGCATGAATACATTCGTGTTGTCTTTGCCTTGTATGATGAAACAAAGTGGGTTTGTAATATAATGATTGTTATGTTTTTGATTTTACCTCTTGTGCGGCCGTGTTGTATGAAATCTGAGGGTTGGCCAGTCGTCGGCTTCTGCCCCCACGTAGGTAGTACGGAGGTGTTCGTGATGGTATCTAAACAATCTTGATCCAATTATATGGTCCTTGAAGGAGTTGTTTAGCGCAACGAACCAGGCAACCAGACTATTTGGCTTTAATGCCCTCACTTAGCCATAGGAGTTCGACAATAAAAACATTGATGCAGCCCCTAGTTTCCGAACTAGAGTGCTATAAGTGTCTAATCGGGAAGTTCCGATCCTTCGCGCAACGTGGAAGAAATCTCCAACAATTTGCAACCTCCGAACAGCTGACCGGCTCTCGCTGCATCATGACAGTCAGTTTTTGGCTTTCTCTACTAAGGTGCTCCTTTGGGTAAACCAGGGCACAATCGCAGTACTTCTCCCTTTACTACCTTAGCCGATATAGTGGAACGTAAGGTAGCAAGCACAGGAGCCGGGTAACCCAACTATTGACCAAAGACATGATTCAGAGCCAATGCATATAATGCTAAATTCGGGGTGCCAGACTACACTATAAAAAGTGTTCGGACTTTGTTGTCGTATTGTAGGGCGTCTGGGAGCCCCTGGCAAATATGAAACGTACCAAAGTGTACGGGTGCTAGAAGATAAGTTATTAAAGGGAAACAGAAAGAAAGCAGAGGTGATATCTTGGGCCCTTAAACTTGAGCCACGAACTGTTTCCATTATAATTGGGTTAATGCGTCAAAGTGCATCAATACAAATAGTGCGATAAGCAACCGGCTATTTAACATGCCATGACCAAAGGCGAGCTGCGTGTGGGTCCTGACAACAGGTAGTTTGGTCATTGAATTGACCTCTAGAGCTTCCCCTACACATCTTTGCTTCTTGCCATCCTGGTGTTTTTTATCCTTTGACAGGACCGGTAGTCGGGCCGTCGAAGAAGGCCTATGTAAAATAAACCTGGAAAAGGAAAAAGGAAATATCGAGAATATATGTGTGTCCGAGATCGGTCGAGCCGAACTATGGATCACAAGCTAGATGTGCCTCCGTCGATGCCCATGGGATTTCTAGTGCGTAATTATGCACGCGTGGTATGAGTGCCACTACCTGATCGGGGCTGGGACGGAGGCCAAATTGCTAGTCGAGATCTTGATGAGCCGAGCTGTCCTGTTGGAGCGTAGTTCTGGACCCTCTTTACGATGTCCAGGGGCTCGCCGGCCGGATTACGGTTCTGCTTGAGAAGGTCGTTCTATACTTTTGCTGCTAGGGCGGCTGTGTGCTCCTCCGTGCGGAGGGAGCGTTCCGTGTTTCCGTTGACCGTTATGATGCCGCGTGGACCGGGCATCTTAAGCTTAAGATAAGCATAGTGTGGGACCGTGTTGAATCGAGCGAATACAGTCCGTCCGAGCAGTGCATGATAACCACTGCGGAATGGGACGATGTCGAAGATTAACTCCTCACTTCGGAAGTTGTTGGGGGATCGAAAGACAACCTCTAGTGTGATTGAGCCCGTACAGCGGACCTCTACACCTGGTATGACTCCTTTAAAGGTAGTCTTCGTTGGCTTGATCCTTGATGGATTGATTCCCATTTTGCGCACTGTGTCTTGATAGAGTAGATTGAGGCTGCTACCACCATCCATGAGGACTCGCGTTAGGTGGAATCCATCAATGATTGGGTCCAGGACTAGTGCGGCTGATCCACCATGCCGAATACTGGTCGGATGATCCCGACGATCAAAAGTGATCGGGCACGATGACCATGGGTTGAATTTTGGGGTGACTGGCTCTATCGCATAAACGTCCCTTAGTGTGCACTTGCACTCCCTTTTGGGGATGTGTGTAGCATATATCATGTTCACTGTTTGACTTGAGGGGGGAACTTCTTCTACCCCCCTGAGTTCGGTCGCCGGGGCTCTTCATCATCGTCCTCACGTTGAGATCCCTTTTCCTTGTTCTCGGCGTTTAACTTGCCGGCCTGTTTGAAGACCCAAAGATCCCTGTTGGTATGATTGGCTGGTTTGTCTGGGGTGCCATGTATCTGGCAAGGACGATCGAGTATGTGGTCCAAGCTGGATGGTCCCTGACTGTTCCTTTTATACGGCTTTTTTCGCTGACCGGACTTGGAGCCGCTGAATCCGGCGTTAACTGTAGTGTCATCTGTATTATCACCATTGCTTCGGCGCTTGTGTCTGTTAAGTCAGAGCTTGCCGTTGCTATTTTTGGCCTCGGAGGGGCCCGCCTCGCTGGCTGTGTTTTTTCTATGAGCTAGCCAACTATCCTCACCTGCGCAAAAGCGAGTCATGAGTGCCGTGAGGGCTGCCATGGATTTTGGCTTTTCTTGGCCGAGGTGGCGGGCGAGCCATTCATCGCGGATGCTATGTTTAAAGGCCACTAGGGCTTCGATATCCGAACAGTCGACGATCTGGTTCTTTTTAGTTAGGAACCTAGTCCAGAATTTCCTGGCTGACTCCCCGGGCTGTTGAACTATGTGGCTTAAGTCATCGGCTTCTGGTGGCCGGACATATGTACCTTGGAAGTTGTCGAGGAAGGCCTCTTCCAAGTCCTCCCAGCTGCGAATAGAATTTTCAGGCAGGCTGTTTAACCAGTGACGAGCTGGTCCTTTAAGCTTGAGCTGGAGGTACTTGATAGCATGTTGGTCATCTCCCTGGGCCATGTGGATGTGGAGGATAAAATCCTCGATCCTTTTCCGTGGGATCAGTTGTCCCATCGTATGATTCGATATTCACGGGTTTGAACCCTTCGGGGAATTCGTGGTCCATTACTTCATCAGTGAAGCAAAGAGGGTGTGCGGTGCCTCTGTATCTGACTGTATTGCGCTGTAGCTCCGATGGAGTTCGTCTGCGGTTATCGGCTCGGGTGTGACTAGGTTTGTCACGTCCGAATAGGTAGCCATCATCACGTGTCGAGGGACGTCCTCGCGATCCATTAATCGATCGGGTATGTCCGGCTCTACTATCTAGGGTCTGCCGAAGGTCATATGTATGACCCCGAGCTGTTTCGTCTCTATTTTTACGAGGCGGTGGGGCAGGCAGCTGTTCGGCCTGAGCTGCCGCTCTATCACGACCATGTGGTGGTCGGTCCGCCGCACTGTCCCGACCGCGTAGTGGTCAATCGACCGCATTACGCGAGGGAGGTATGGGCTCCAGCGCCTCTTCATCGAACTGGGTTAGCAGCCTTCGCTTCAGGTAACTCTTGGCTGGGCGTTTGAGGCCGTGTTCTTCGGCGGCCAGGACATCAGTCCATCTGTCGATGAGCAGATCTTGGTCAGCTTGAAGCTGTTGCTGTTTCTTTTTTAGGCTCGTTGCCATTGCAATTAGCTGGCGCTTAAAGCGCTCCTGCTCGATAAGTTCCTCAAGCACGATGAAATCTTTGTTGCCGAGGCTTTCCTCATCCTCGGAGAGCGAACGGTAACTACCGTCCTCTGAGTCGTTGGGCCTGGCCTGTTCGTCGGGGCTAGCTTGCCTGTTTTCTTGCTCCTCCTGGTCGGATGTTACCTCAGCAAGGTCTTTATTGTTTTCCGCATCGCCCGGAGTATTATTTTCACTGGTGCCAGCATTGCTGTCTTTGGAACGACGTGACTTAGAGCGGCACCGAGGAGGCCGGCGTTTTTGCTGTGTCTCTGGAGGTTTATTCTCGGCTGGATTTTTTTGTCATCGTCGTTGGTTGTTTTGGGTGTATCCACCATGTACACATCATACGAAGAAGTGGCCGTCCAGCATCCAGTATATGGTGGATTCTGGTCTTGCTCCTCATCGGCATCGTCGTCCATACCGTCGATGTCTTCGGAGTCGTAATCAAGAGTGTCGGTTAAGTCCTCAATAGTGGCTATGAAGTGGGTGGCGGGTGGGAAGAAAAATTCTCGATAATCACCCCCTAGTTCAAATCGGACATAGTTCGGCTGCGAGTCCCCCGCCAAGGACATGCTCTTTAATGAGTTTAGCACATCACCCAAAGGCAAGTGCTGGAAGATGTCTGTGGCGCTGAATTCGAAGATCGATGAACGATCAAGTTCGGCGTCTGTGGGCTCACATGGTTCGGAACTTATAACCAGAGACGAGTCCGGAATTCCGGTGACACAGATATTGTGTGAGGTTAAGTCCATGTGCAGCTCCAACGCCGGGGAATCTGTGGCCTTCGTGGTGGGGTTGAGCCTCCAATCCTTGGATGCCGTAGTGTGCTCTGGATCTAAGGCCAGAGTGGTCACAAGAGCTATCTCCGGGGTGCGGTATGACGACAGATCTAGGTCATGTTCGTCAAGGTGACCAGGAGCGGTCGCCATGGTCTCGAATCTGGCAAAGATCAAATCTCCACGGATGTCCGCAACGTAATTCAAGCTCCCAAATCTGACCTGATGGCCAGGGGCGTAGCTATCGATCCGCTCCAGGTGGCCAAACGAGTTGGCCCACAATGCGAAGCCGCCGAACACGAAGATCTGTCTGGGGAGGAAGGTTTCTCCTTGGACAACGTCATTGTCGATGATTGGAGGGGCCATCAAACCTTTTGGGGACGGCACAGTGGAACTCTCAATGAAAGCACCAATGTCGGTGTCAAAACTAGCGGATCTCGGGTAGGGGGTCCCGTACTGTGCGTCTAAGGTCGATGGTAATAGGAGACAGGGGACACGATGTTTACCCAGGTTCGGGCCCTCTCTATGGAGGTAATACCCTACTTCCTTCTTGATTGATCTTGATGGATATGAGTATTACAAGAGTTGATCTACCACGAGATCGTAATGGCTAAACCCTAGAAGTCTAGCCTGTATGACTATGGTAATGAGTATCTGTCCTTTCCGGACTAAGTCCTCCGATTTATATAAGCACCGGGAGGATCTAGGGTTACACAAGGTCGGTTACAAAGGAAAGGAATCTACATATTCGGTCACCCAGCTTGCCTTCCACGCCAAGGAGAGTCCCATCCGGACACAGGTGTAGTCTTTGGTCTTCGCATCTTCACAGCCCATCAGTCCGGCCCATGGCTAACAGGCCGGACGTTCGAGGACCCCTTTGTCTAGGACTCCCTCACCAGGTCATCCTACTTGTATACCAGCTGCTTCTTCATCAGGTAATCCTAATTGACCCATCGAACTCTTAACAATCAGTCTTTTATTGTATATTCACCAAAGATCCTGAGCTTGTTAAGGTTAAAACGCCAGTTTGTCATGTGAGAGCACGACTTACAAATACTCAGGATAGATCCAGGCTCATAAGCCGCCTTCCTTGAAAACTTGGATAAATGTCCTGTGATGCACGATGCTACTCCGACCCCGCGTACCTCTAATAAGTCTATCTTTAAATAAGGCCTGAACTTATCTGGGTTCAAATGTCGATTGGGTCATGTGAGAGCCGGCTCACGGAAAGCGCCTACCTTCCAGTGACCATCATGCTAGTTTCATTGAAGAAGAACCTTTGGCTTGGCGGCCTGCAAAAGTCTCGGATTTTTTTGATTTTCTTATTTTTTGGATTTTTATAATCTCTTTTTTCTTGCTATATGGTTTTTACAAATCGGGCCAAGCTGCCCTTTTTATAGCTCATATTTGAAGCATCTTCGGGTCTTTGCAACCCGTCAGGATGGCAGACTTTAAGTCGCCAGAGAATAATAATCTTATTCTGAGAGTTACGGCTCTCAAAGCTCTAACTGCATGGAGCTGATAAGCTAGCAGCTTACGCAAATACCACGGGTATGATATTGTATTATATAAAAGATTTGATCATCCCGGCCCTGGTTATGGACTATTTGTCCCTAGCGGTTTAATTTGGGTGTTATGACCCGCCCGCGATAAACCGCTAGGGAAATTGTGATTTACTTGTGTGCAGGGTCATGATAAAATCTCATATGCACAAATTGATGTTATCATAAGCATAAAGTGATACGCTCTTCAAATGGCGGATCAAACGATGTGGCACAAAGCAAAAACGTGCACGATGGCACGACAGATCAAAGTTTACTAGCCTATTACATGACTCCGTGAGCCCAACAAGATCAAGTGTTTTCAAAGGATCAAATATATAAACCGCCACTTGAGCCTTCCGGATCATCCTTCTCCGGTTCTTCGTCCTCCTCTGCCGTCTAGAAGTTTGATGTTGACCAATCAATGCCACGTAAGGCATGGAATTCAGCTTCATCATCAATAAGATTCGATGGGTCAACTTCAGGGGTGAAAGTATGCTTACGAATTGGAGGAATCAGATCCATCACTTTATAAGCTGGCGTAGACATCTTCTGGTTTTCTGCGTCATAAGCCGGCTGATATTTTGAGAGATTGGTTTCATCAGCAATTACTGTCGCATGAGGACGAATTTCTTTAACGCAGACGGCGAAGTCTTGCTGGTCAACAGGAGTGCCATCTTCTTTCAGGCTTGGATACACAGTAGCTACCTCAGCCGGGTCTAGCTCCGGTAACCATGCCTTGGCACGGCTCAAGGCCGCCACGACGCCGGCTCTCGCACATGACCATTTTATCTCTTGAATCCTTGCAGGTAGAATTGACAATTTTTTCAACACGTCACTTAGCAGGTTGGGTCGTTGATTTGTTGGAGAAATTGTGGCTAGTGTCCGCTAAGTTCCGGTATATAGCTGCTCAACCAGCGTATATACGGCTTTAAGCTTCACCAACACATCGTGATTAAGATTACTGCTCCTTGGACCTGTGTGACAATCGTGGAAGTAATCAGTGGCGGTTTATACAATCACGAAAGAGATTCAATTTCAATGTTCACACGGTGACTTACCAAAGAGAGCAGAAACCATCCGAGACACCCGGCGTTTTAAACCCGTAAGCTCAGTGGTCACTTTTTCCAGATTAGCTTCAGCCTTTTCGGCGCGCTGCATTAGAGCGGTTTTCTCTTCGGCCCAGGAGTTTCTTTCAGCATAAAAACCGGTCTTCAGCTTTTTCGTTTCCTCCAGACTAAACTTGAATTTTGAATCGGATTTCCGGGTCTTAGACTCTTGAATCTCTAGTTGGGTCTTTGCATCAACCAATTGTGATTGAAGTTAAGCGGTAGCCTCCTGTACAAACACAGAGTTACAAACACATTTATATCCGGGTTACAAGAATATAAGACCCAAGCCTTTTGCAAGCAACAACACTTGGCACTTGGGGGCTAATGCCTACCAAAGAATTCTTCCTACAACGGTTTATGTCGGGGATATACCCCGGGTGTAAACCGGCCGAAAGTTAACCCGGTCGGACTTGGCGGTTTATCTGAAGACCCCGGTGACACTTGGCAAGTTACTGGCGACCCGCCCTGACCTGGCGGTTTACAAGCAACACACCTGGTCATTATGACTCACTGGTGATCCGGCGTGCGGGACAGATGGATGACAAGGCCCAAGACCCAGAAGGCCGGTTCACGTTTAATGGTGGGCCGGTTTAAGAGGAAAGGCATGAGGAATATTTACCTTACAAGGAGTTAAGACCAGGACTTGTATCCGGTTTGTATTAGAGATAGACTAGTCCTAATCCTAATAGGACTCCACATGTAACCCGCCCCTTCAACTTATATAAGGAGGGGCAGGGCTCCCCAAGGAGGGACAAGCTACAAGCAAGAGAAACAATCTTAGGGCTAGACACAAAGAGGAGAGCCGGTTTACGGCGACTCCCTCGTGATGATAATAAGACCTAGCCTCAAACAGCATGTAGGGTTGTTACCGGATGATGTTTCCCGGGGCCCGAAGCTGTCTAAATCCCTGTCTTGTGTTGCGTCTCTCGATTCCGCTCAACCCCTCTCAAGCTACCACATAGATGCGTTGGCCTCACGACTAAGTCCTCACCTTAGGACATCTGCCGTGACAATTCCACGACAGTTGGCGCCCATCGTGGGGCCTGCGCGCGGTGGTGTTGAGTTCTTGAAGGGATCTGTCCCAAGGTTTCGAGAAGCTCGCAAATTTCCAGATGAAGAAGAAAGAGTTTGGAAGGATCTACATCGTCTCCATGGCAATCAGCCAGAACGACATATACGAGAGTTAAGGTTCAAGAAAAAATTGACTCTACAATTTGTCCATCACTGTCGCCGGGCGATCTGCTGAGACAAAACGGCAAACAGGAGTTTAATCTTTGCGTCACTGTGCAATCGGCTGGACGCGATCAGCTTTTCCTCGGCGGCTGTTATGCACGGCATCTAGAAATCCGTCAAGCCGTCAAATCACCAAGTTGCTAAGACCATCAACTTACATTCAAATATGATTGGGCATACTACTCAGATGGTCTACTCGTAGCTGCTGTTGTTATTTCCTTCAATGTACAAGGATCCGAAGCCAGATCGATATTGGATGCACTGCCTGAAAGAGGACGAGACCTATAGGAATTCTGTAAGTGCATAAGTCACCAAGATTGCTGCTCTACCGTTCTAATATACTTTCCTTCCATCAATACTTTGACCATGGTCAAAGCACTAGCCACGAAGGACAAAAACTATTACTACTACTTTGCTCAAGCCTGGCAAATATCTCCCTTGCGTGGAGATAGATGGATTCCATCATGCAGATGTTAGTGCTACAGGCAACGAGCCCACGATCCGAAAGTGGAGACAACGTCGACCCGGTCTCGTCGCGCTGCTCTCCTTCGCCGATGTTGCTTCTGGGCCGCCGTCGTCGAGCCCCCACCTGCGAGTCGCCACCTCGGGCCGGCCCTGTCACCTCCGAGCTGCACGCCTGAACCGGGCGGCCGGCTCCGGCGCACCCCGCCGCTTTACTGCCTCTATTCAACTCTGCTCTTGCAGCATCCGGGTCACTGCACCCTAACGGACGCTTCAACTGCTGCAAGTCGCCACTAGCCGGAGCTGCTGCTGTTCGCCTCTATAGATTCGCTAGTGAACCGCCAGTACGAGGATTCTATCATGCGAGATGCAAGTACCAGTACGAGGAGCCAAAGTGAAAGAAGATCACGACTCGGTTTGATCAACTGGCCATGACTCGGAAAAGATGCCCCCATTACTTTGAAGTTGCCGGTGCATCCCCACCTTGGCCTCGTTCTGAACCGCCACAATGCTGGGGTATCTTCTGCCTACGCCGACCGCTACTGTTGTTGTCTTGAAATACCACACATCAACCCGCCGTTGCGGCGTGAGCCACCTCCGCCATGACCTATATCGCCGGGGATGGAGAAGTTTCGTGAAACGCCTTCGCCGGGTCCAGTTATCCGAGCTACCCAGTTAAATCGCGGAACGCCTTCGCCGGGTCCGCCGTCGCCGGGTCACCCCGTTTCCATTGCTGGTCTACGACAAGCCGGCCGCGAGCCGCCTGCAGCGCGCTTGGCCTCGCCTCACTTTGAGCTGCTCCCGCATGCACTTCGCTTGACAAGTGGCTCCATCTCCTTGCGCAAAGACGCCGCTGAGGGTGCAGGCCCTGGTTTCTGCTCCGATATGCTCCCCTGTTGGCTGAAGGAAAAGACAGGGGTACTGGCTGAAGAAAAGAGAAAAGCAAAGGGGACGTGTTACTGTCGTTACCATGGCATCACTGTGAGCCGACCACTACTACTATTCCATGCGAGATAAGGCTACATGTCCACGTGCATCCAACAAAAAAAATCAGGTGCTATTTTTTCAATGTTTTTCATCACATATATTAATTTATTTGAAAAAAAATTACTTTGTCCTGCAATATTTTGATGCAGGACAATTATTTCTGAAAAAGATATTGTTATACTGCGGATATGGAGCGTGCACCGGCATAATTTTGCACTGGCATTCCTTCGTGCCATGCTACTGGACAGATATGGGAGCTAGTTGCCGCCCCTGCTTCATCAACACAGAGGACTGACTCATCGTCCGCCCCTACGGCCGATTCTCCCGCCCGCGCCGACTTACTACGCCGCGGCCGACTCATCTGTCTGTGCCGTCTCTGAAGCTGCGGTCGTCTTTGTCGTCCGTCTCTCGCGGCCTGGTTTACATCGACACACTGGGCCGCACCTGTCTGCATGAGCTGTTTATTGAGTATGAACAAGTCACATCTTGGGTAGCCCGGTTTTTCTTTCAACAAAGTGGAGGCAAATTATCATATACCATCAACCGCCATCTGCACTGGATGGATCAATGGGCAGGCACGCAAGTCGCCGCCACTACAGTTTGGTTAATTTCAAATAGCCAGTTGGAAGGAACCATTGGCCAAGTTGTTGACACGGCTTATATAGATCATTTATAACCTACCGCAGTCACCTCAACCTTCTGTGGATTCACATCGTGCTATCAACATCAATGATATACAAGTTAGGCCGGTTTATATCATGGTCAAATATGGAGAGTCTCAAGCCAACTCCTCGAGTCACCTTTGAGACTCGGGGGCTACGATGACATGACTCAGCAAATCTTGCCAGTTTCAGCCGGGTTAAGAAACCCAGGACGATGGAGGAAAAGATAACCCGGTCCCGGAGGCTATTGTTATATTGATGAAAATTTAAAGGCTGTCAGAAAATTTCCGGCTTAGAAAGTATATGACAGTTACAAAATCCCGGCTCAATGAAGAAGATCCGGGTCAACAGAAAGGATTCGGGTTTAATATCCGGCTCAAGGGAAGTCAGTCTCATTGAAGCTCTCAAATATCCAGTTTACAATCCGGTTCAAGAGAAATTTATTCTCCCATAAAGCTCTGAAGCGCTCAGATCCGGTTTAACAATGTCCGGTTCAAAAAAGGAATTAACTTCTTGCAAGTTCGAGTTTAAAGGCCGTCAGAAAATTTCCAACTGAAAATGAAGATTCCGGTTTAAAATCTGGTTCAAGGGAAAGATGTCTCCCATGAAGCTTTGAAGCTCTCAATATCCGGTTTAACATCCCGTTCAAGAAGGATTTATCTCTTGCAAAAAGTTAAAGGGTGCCAAAGAGGACCTGCTGCCATGATGCGCCGTTCAAACATAGGTATCATGCCTTATTGGCTTATCATATTATTGATCATTTGGGGGCTTGGTCGTATCCGAACCATAGCTACACCTCTTGATCGGCTCAATGCCACAACATCACTTGGGGGCTTGGTCGTATCCGAACCAATGCAACACCTTTTGATAGACGAAAGCCACAAGATCACTTGGGGACTTGGTCACGTCTGAACCAGTCACGCCTCTTGATTGGCCTAAGGCCATAGAATCACTTGGGGGCTTTGGTCGAACCCGAACCATCGTCACCCCTCTTGATCGGCATAATGCCAATGCATCATGTGGGGACCTGGCTGACTTGAACCATAGCTACACCTACTGGGGGCTTGGTTGTGTCCGACCATGGTAATGCCACTTGATCGGCTTAAACTGCCTCTTTTTTGCAAATGGTTTTATCATTGCCTTTGCTTGAAATTTTGTTTTGATAAATATTTCTTTTGTTGCGTTTTTAAACTGACAATTCTTAAACCGGTTCGACTGTCAAATTACAAATTGACGGAACACGGTCAAATCTTAATCCGGAGGCTATCTGCCCAGTTTGATTTTCTGTTACCATCCTATTATGGAGTAAACCAGTGTTTATCAACCCGGCTCGGCTTTCAACTACAAGTTGTCAGTACACGATCAAGTTATAATCCGGAGACTATCAGCCCGGTCTGGTTTGACTACGAGTCGCCATTATTATATGTGGTTAAACCGGTGTTTATTACAACCTGGTACGGTTTTATCATAAACCGACACAATATGGAAGGAGTTCTCAGTACTCAAAATCTGGGTTATTACCCCTATTACAAAAAGTTGGTAAACCAACGATGTGATTCAATGTCACAGGTATGATATATTTCATATTTGATTATTTTTAAGTGCAGCCTTGGTTATAAGCCTGGATTATATGTTGGGCATTATGACCCATCCGACGGTAAACCGTCCGGACACTTTAAACTTGTTGTATGCAGAAACAGGTTGAATAAAGCATGATTATAAATCACCGGCGTTTACTAACCTGACCTGGCTTTCGACTATAAGTCGCCAGTATGATGATAAATTATCCAGTGTTTATTAAACCGTCCTGGCTTTAAGACGATAAGTCGCCAGTATATGATGAGAAATTATCCGGTGTTTATTAAACCGGCCTGGCTTCGGACTATAAGTCGTCAGTATATATTTGGATTGCGCCATTGGAATTATGCGCTTATAAATGATTGGGTTATATTATTCAAATAGCCAAACTTGGCTGAATTTTCATTATGATATTGGATGAATAAGATTTTCATACCGGATTATATTATCTTGAATAGCCAACATGGCTGGATTTTTATTATGGTTATTAATATTATGATTGAGGTTTTCAAAGTCGCTTTAGCGCAATGGATATTATTTTGTCGATGAATATGATTTATTTTGCAATGGAAGGAATAGTCCCGAGTCGCTGCAGGCTTACGACCCGGCACTTGGGGGCTACACTATTCAAGTTGAGATTATATCAAATATGCAAGTCTCATGTCGCTGCAAGCATGCATCATGACACTTGGGGGCTAATGCAAAGTCATTTTTATTGGCCTTATTGAAGACCCGACTCATCATATCATAATGAGCCGGCCCTTGGGGGCTACCAATTGCTCCTGTCAACAATTCAAGTTTTATGGGCATCAGTCAATTACAAGTCCCAGGTTGCTGCAAGCATGACAACCCGGCACTTGGGGGCTACATAATATGGAGTATTCAGTTTTTACTAGTGACTGGGATGAACAACATGGATTTCTTCGAAAGTGGCAGTATTTATATTGAAGCAAGTCTTAAGCCATCACTTTGTTCTGCTCAATACTTGGGGGCTACAAGTATTATATTATTATCAGAGAAATATTTTCAAAATCTCTGTTTTGAGCAAACCAGATTGACCCGGCGTCACCAATTATTATGACCCTGTGTTTGCAACCCGACATCATCAATAATCATAAACCGGCGTTGGCAACAATCAGGAACCGGAGTTAGCAACAATCATGACCCGGAATTATCAGTCATATAACGTGGCAATTTTTGGCAATGATAAACCGGCAAGTTCGGCATCTTCAAACCAGTTGAATATCAGATGAGTATTTCAAGACCCATATTTCTTAATCCGGCGCTTTGGAAGCCGACTCAAGTGGATTATTCTTCATAGTATTTCTCTGTGAGAAACCAATGTCAGCAAATTGAGTATGAAGCTGGCTTATTGACCTGGATTTTCTAGAAGAAGGAAATGGCAAGGAATTAAGGATGATCAGATGCCGGTTTACAAGAATTCTTAACCCGGAGCATAATCTATCAAATTTGTTCTTGTATTTGTTTTACAGGATCAGTTTAACATGGATAACTCCAAATTAAACCGGGGGCTAATGTCGGGGATATACCCCGCGGTGTAAACCGGCCGGAAGTTAACCCGGCCGGACTTGGCGGTTTATCTGAAGACCCCGCTGACACTTGGCGAGTTACCGGCGACCCGCCCTGACCTGGCGGTTTACAAGAAACCCACCTGGTCATTATGACTCACTGGTGATCCGGCGTGCGGGATAGACGGAAGACAAGGCCCAAGACCCAGAAGGCCGGTTCACGTTTAATGGTGGGCCAGTTTAAGAGGAAAGGCATGAGGAATATTTACCTTACAAGGAGTTAAGACCAGGACTTGTATCCGGTTTGTATTAGAGATAGACTAGTCCTAATCCTAATAGGACTCCACATGTAACCCGCCCCTTCAACTTACATAAGGAGGGGCAGGGCTCCCCAAGGAGGGACAAGCTACAAGCAAGAGAAACAATCTTAGGGCTAGACACAAAGAGGAGAGCCGGTTTACGGCGACTCCCTCGTGATGATAATAAGACCTAGCCTCAAACAGCATGTAGGGTTGTTACCGGATGATGTTTCCTGGGGCCCGAAGCTATCTAAATCCCTGTCTTGTGTTGCGTCTCTCGATTCCGCTCAACCCCTCTCAAGCTACCACATAGATGCGTTGGCCTCACGACTAAGTCCTCACCTTAGGACATCTGCCGTGACAATTCCACAACAGTTTATATGACTAAGTCCCAAGCACTTTGCAAGAAATAGTACTTAGCACTTGGGGGCTAATGCATATTTGTTCATATTTCATTACTACTTTATGATGACCCGCCAGTGCCACGGGCAACCATAGTCGGCTCATGGGGGCTACATGAGTAAGTTCTGATCTGTAAACACTGATAAGTACCAGTTTATTCATGTTGATTAAACCGGCCCTTGGGGGCTACAAATGCAATGTTGATCATTAAAATCCGGTTTAAGTGAAAGATGGCTTTTTGAAGGTTTTTTTTATCAAAGATGTTTTATACTCATTGCTATTCTAAGTCTACAACGTATTCAATTCTATTATACACAGTAGACTTGGGGGCTGACAGGATATGCATGATATATTTAAGCCGGAATTCATACATCATATTTTTGATGCATTTGCTTCACCATATCAATTTCAAGATCTCGGCTGGTATGTACTTGGTTGAGGTAGCTAGAGAGTACTTCACTGCTGCTCAATTGGGAATAATGGGTGACATCAAACCTCACTTTCTGCTTTTCAATGAATTCCTGTTTAGCGGAGTGTTGAGCCAAGACAGTTGGATTTCCCGGTTCTGTAAAGCCGGTGCCAGTGATCGTAACATCATCAGTATGAGTCTCTGACGGTTTAAGTGGGCTTGATGATTCGGTATTCAAAGGATTGATTCTTGTCCGGTCGCTGGAGAGGTTAGGAATTTCTGGTGGATCGTCAAGGACAGGCTCGTCGGGTGGTACCATGGAGGTATCAGATGCTGGAATTTGTTGTTCTGGCTCAGGAACTTTGGGGCCTTCAGCTGGCTTGATCACCTTTGCCCTCTTGTTAGGATTTTCTTTTCCACTGCACGGTTCATGAGAGATCATTATAAGTATAAGAGCATAAGGAGATAGAAAACAAAAGAGATGTTACCCAGGGGCAGTCTTGAAATCTGGTAGCTGGGTTTGAGATGAATCGCCGGAGGAAGAGCGAGAAACCTCCTGATAAGGTTGGATTGAAAGGAGTAAGTGGCTGACGAATGAGATCCGCTAGGGGGTAAAAAGAGTTAAGTTTGGAAAAAACTCATTTTTCCATTTTCGTGGAGCTGGAGTATTCGGTAAGCCGAACGATAACTCTTCACCTCCGCTGGTCCAAGTTTGTCGCCGGCTCTCGTGCCGCTATTGCTTCAAAAGAAAGTGAGGATCCAAATGAGCTAAGGGGTGTGAAAAGCTTACTTTCCGGGTTACCCGTCGATTTTCTATCTTGGCAAAGGCTCTGAGTCGGATGAAATACTAGTTACCTATTCTTCAGCTGCTTGGCTGCCACCCGTGTCATCCTGAGCATAATCAGTGTCAATAAGGTGATTGAAAAAGGAGCGAAGGGAGTCAAGGCCTACCTCCAACTCAGAGCTGTCATCCAGTTCAAACATGCTGGAGGCGCTTGATTTCTTCTTATTTTTCTTAGTGGTTTTTTGGCGGCTTCCTTGGCGGCTTTCTTGGCAGCCCTGGCCTTCTTGGCAGCTTCATGGTCGTACTTCTTCTTCCAAAAATCAGAGTCAGCCTATGAAAAGTCATCAAAGTTGAGTTAATAAAGCGTTTAATTGATGAGGTACAGGTAAGAAAATTGGAGACTCACATCTGGTGGCGGGTTAAGTTTGCAGAAAGGGTTTAGACCCACTTTGCTACAATCTTCCGGATCTTCATTCAAAAGGGACTTGGTCATTTCGTTGATTGCCTCGTCAGTTAAGCGTAAATATCTATGGCGCAGCGGATCCTTTATACCACCAGTGTAAGTACACATTAAGCCAGGCCGACAGCTCAAGGGTATAATTCGCCAAGAAACCCAGCACCAAACCAAGTCAATGCCAGTTAACCCGTTTCCCAGCAGAGCCTTGACCTTTGCAGTGGTGGGGGCAAGCTTTGCATGTTCGGCAGTGGTAAGCTTCTCAGGAAGAAGATGTGTTGGGTCCAGGCACTCGACACGATAACCCGGCAATGGATTCTCGTCAGCCGTAGAGGTATCTTTGCAATAAAACCATGTCTGGTTCCAGTCCTTGGGATGACTTGGCAAGTAAGCCTAGGGAAGATAGCATCTTTTCTTTGTTGAATTGAGATTGTGCCGAGTTCCAAGCTGGGTCCGTTCGTGAATTCATTTTGGCGGTTCAAAAAAATTGTTCACTGAAAAGTTCAACACTCGGCTCCTCTCGAAGGTATACTTGCAGAAGACTTGAAAGTTACAAATGTTTGACACGTAATTGGGTCCAATGTCTTGCGGATGGAGTTGAAAGAAGTGCAGAACATCTCGGAAAAATTTAGAGCTGGGTGGTGAGAAGCCCCGGTTCATGTGGTCAGTGAAAACAATGACCTCACCATCATTTGGTTGAGGTCTTTCTTCACCTGAATTGGGGGCGCGATAATGCATAAAATTCTTTGCTGTCAAGTACCCGATTTTGACAAAACCTTTGAGAGTGTGTTTGGTAACAATGAACTTAACCCAGTTGCATGAAGTGGCTGTCTTTGGCGGCATTGTGAAGAGAAAAGCCTAAAGGAAAGAATTTTTTTCCATGTTAAGTTGATTCATTAAAGCCGGAAGTAAAAAACTACAGTTGGATTATATGGCAAGATGGCAGCTTAAATGGGGCCTAATGATATATGGCTAATTATAAGACGATGATGTAAGCCGCCATGACAAGCACTGATATTCAAGATCTGACAAGAGCGAATTTTACTAAGTGTTGGGACAAACAGGTTTCACAGATTGGAGCTATAAGATTGGATCTGCAGCAGTTCAGAGAAATGAAATAAAATCTAAACCTAAGATGGCGGCAGCAGAAAAGTGGGGATGCCCAGATGAGATCTGTTGCAATGAGGATATATTCTGATATTAAAAAACAAGTGTTAAAACTGCTACCGCACAAGATTTGTGTCGTTTTCAGATCAAAATTATGCAATCTCGGAAAGAGAAGGAGGAACGGTGAAGAACGCCGACGAACAGAGAAAACCTAAGGCAGATCTATTAAGAGGAAAGGTGAATGCTTACTGACGTTGATGAACAGTGGAGGGGCGCCACGATGTTCTGGTTTGTTCAGGGTGATGCAGCGGCCGGAGTTGAAACAGCGGATGAACTGTGACGCCCCGAGACCGTTGCGCCAGGTGTCTTCCAGTTATTCGTTGTTGTTGCCTTGTCTTTTTCTTGCGTGTCACCATCTTGCCATGTCATCATCCGCATTGCATCATCATGTTTTCAACACTTGCATCTGTCCGGGTCCCCCCATTCTTTCCGTTGTCCATTCTAAGCCCAGACACACTTGCACACGCCCGCGCCCGCGACACGTCCAAAATATTATTTTATAAGTGGCCGGAAAATGTTCTCGGAATGGGGTGAAAGTTGGCATGCGGTGTTGTTTTGTTATCAGTAGGCCGCCTGCCAAGTTTCATCGCATTCGGAGCTCGTTTGATGGCCCAACCGTTAAACTATAGGGGCAATAGTAGCCGGTCTATCGTCGGACGTTTTCGGTCTCTGGAAACATCGTCGGGTCTCTCTCTCTTCTCTTCTCTCAGCCCAACCCGCTCTCCACAGCCCACTTCCACTCACCTGCAGCCCACCTACTCCATCCTCGCGACCGGAGCCATCGGATCGCGATCGGAGGGTCCGAAAACCCCCCTAAATCCCCTAACCCTAGTTCTTTTGGCTATATATAGACCTTCCCCTTCCATTTTTGGAACCCTAAACCCCCTCCACCTGCTTCTAGCCTCCCCATCGGGATCCCCGTAGACGCCAAACTCCTCCTCTTTGACTTCAGCGCCAGCAAATCCCCCCGCCGCCACTTGTTTCACCCCCATCGGCCAGCCCCGCCGCCGGCGACGCGCGCAGCCAACCAGGCGTTGTTGCGTCGCACCCAGCGCCCTCCCACTGGCTCTCACCGCCACGGCACGCCGGGCCCAGGCGCGGCCCACCCAGGCCCGCACGGCCGCCCGAACGCTGCCGTTTGTCCCTCGCGCTAGCCCGTGCCTCCTCCCGCTCGACCCCGAGTTGGATCGGGGGAGCGCCGCCATCGCCCATCCCGCCGGCGAGCCGACACCGATGAGCCTCCTGCCGGTGACCAGCAGGTCACGTCGCGCCGCCTCTACCTTCCTTCTCCTTCCTCCTGTCTCTCTCTCTGACCTGCTCTCTCTCAGTCCCTTGGACAGGGCCTCCAAGGAACTTTCCGCCTCGCGCCGGCGTGTACTGTCGGACACCACCACCACCGAAAATGGGCACCTTGCGCCTGGATCCGTGCCTCTCCGCCCGGATCTGCTCCCTCCCACCGGATCCCTGCCTCCCCTCGTCATCCCACCGCCACCATGGCCTCCTGCTCACCTGGAGCAGAGGAGGAGGTCCTGGACGACCCCTCCACGCATGGGCCCCGTCCAGTGCCCCATGGGCCCACGACCTCCAAGGCCCAACTGGCCCGCTGGCCTGCGTTGCCTACTAGGCCTCGGTCCACCTTGGTGAGGTCAGTCACCCAGCGCCCAGTGCACTGTTCTGTTTTGGTCCAGTGCATAGATTCGACCCATTCGTTTTTTTTCTGTTGTCAGCGATTTGCTAATTTCTCACAGCATTGCATATTTACAGAACGACCCCTATTTTAAACTGATAATAACTTTTGAACCATGCATCCAAATAAAACATGTCATATATGTAACATGACTAGAATTTGATCTAGTTTCACAATATCCAACTTTCATGCATGTTAACAATGTTTAAATTGCTGTTTTTTTAAATTTGTTCAAATGCCTTGTTAAAATGCTTTAATTCATAACTAAATAACCGTAGCTCCAAACCTAACAAACTTTATATGTAAATGGGGTAGAAAAATGCCTAGTTTAACATGATGCACTCATCTTGCATGTTTAACCACTCTAAAATATGGTTTAGGGCAGAACAGTACCAAACCTAAAATATGCACATGAGGATTTTTCCGGACTTGTTGTTTGTTGTTCCAGCCTCATTTAAACTTGCCTAGATAGGTAGTTTTTCATTTGCTCCACCCCTTGCCATGTTTAAGAACATTTAATATTGATGGGTACCTAAACAAAAGAGAACTAAATAAGTCACGTGGTGTTTCGTCAATATGCAACAGGGTTGCATATTGAGCTCCACTTAATTTGTAGGATTGTTTGTGCATTTTGCCATGCCATGCCTCATTAAACCGGACATGCATCATACTTGGTTGTGCATAATGCCATGATTATGTGATGGTTGTTTACTATGTTGTTTGCTCCTTTCCGGTGTTGCTTCTTCGGGTTAGTTCCGATAACGTCGCGTTTGTGAGGACCCGTTCGACTATGTCCGTTTGTCCTCTTCATGGACTCGTTATTCTTCCTTGCGAGATTTCAGGCAAGATAACCATACCCTCGAAATCACTTCAATCTTTGCTTGCTAGTTGCTCGCTTTATTGCTATGCCGCGATACCTACCACTTGCTATATCATGCCTCCCATATTGCCATGTCAAGCCTCTAACCCACCTTTCCTACCAAACTGTTGTTTGGCTATGTTACCGCTTTGCTCAACCCCTCTTATAGTGTTGCTAGTTGCAGGTGAAGTTGAAGTTTGTTCCTTGTTGGAACATGGATATTGTTGGGATATCATTATTATATATTGTTCACTTTAATGCACCTATATACTTGGTAAAGGGTGGAAGGCTCGGCCTTATTCCACTCTTGCCGCCCTAGTTTCCGTCATATCGGAGTTATGTTCCTCGATTTTGTGTTCTTTACACGGTCGGGTGTTATGGAAACCCCTTGACAGTTGGCTTTGAATAAAACTCCTCCAGCAAGGCCCAACCTTGGTTTTACATTTGCACTAACAACCTATCACCTTCCCTTGGGTTCTGCAGACTCAAGGGTCATCTTTATTTTAACCCCCCGGGCCAGTGCTTCTCTAAGTGTTGGTCCGAACTAGAGTCCTTTGCAGTGCCACCTCAGGGAAACTTGAGGGCTAGTTTTAGTTGTACGGAGCGCTCATCCGGTGTTGCCCTGAGAACGAGATATGTGCAGCTCCTATCAGGATGTCGCCGCATCGGGCGGCTTTGCTGGTCTTGTTTTACCATTGTCGAAATGTCTTGTAACCGAGATTCCAAGACTGATCGGGTCGTCCTGGGAGAAGGAATATCCTTCATTGACCGTGAGAGCTTGTGATGGGCTAAGTTGGGACACCCCTGCAGGGTTTGAACTTTCGAAAGACGTGCCCGCGGTTATGGGGATGAGAATTTGTTAATGTCCGGTTGTAGAGAACTTGACACTTAACTTAATTAAAATGATCAACCGCGTGTCTAGCCGTGATGGTCTCTTCTCGGCGGAGTCCGGGAAGTGAACACGGTTCTTGTGTTATGCTTGAACGTAAGTAGTTTCAGGATCACTTCTTGATCACTTCTAGTTCACGACCATGCTGTGCTTCTCTTCTCGCTCTCATTTGCGTAAGTTAGCCACCATATATGCTTAGTGCTTGCTGCAGCTCCACCTCATTACCCTATCCTACCCCCTTAAGCTTAAATAGTCTTGATCTCGAGGGTGTGAGATTGCTGAGTCCTCGTGACTCACAGATACTTCCAAACAGTTGCAGGTGCTGATGATACCAGTGCAGATGACGCAACCCTGCTCAAGTGGGAGCTCGATGAAGATCTTGTTCGTTGTTTTGTTTTCGTTTCCGGTTGATCAGCAGTGGAGCCCAGTTGGGACGATCAGGGATCTAGCATTTGGGGTTGTCTTCTTTTACTTTGGTTCCATAGTCGGACCTTGATTGTATTCTGGATGATGTATGTTTAATTTGTATTTGTGTGAAGTGGTGATTGTAAGCCAACTCTTTATCCCTTTCTTATTCAGTACATGGGATTGTGTGAAGATTACCCCTCTTGTGACAAACCTACCATGCGGCTATGCCTCTAAGTCGTGCCCCGACACGTGGGAGATATAGCTGCATTGTGGGTGTTACAAGTTGGTAATCAGAGCCTTCCCCGACTTAGGAGCCCCCTGCTTGATCGAATCGCTGACGTTGTTGTGTCTAGAAAAATGTTTTGAGTCTTAGGATTATATATATCGGAGAGTAGGATTCTTTTTACTCCTCAGTCCCTTCGTCGCTCTGGTGAGGCCTCCTGACGTAGAGTTTTGGCTCTTCTCTTCTCAAATTTCACTAAAAAAATTTAGGATCACGCGGGTATCTTGGAATCGTTCCGATGGTTTTGTGATGAGAACATTGTTCTTGGTGCCTCCTGACATTTAGGGGTTGTGGCAGTGTCCTAGGGAGTTGAGCTCCGAGGTGTTGTCGTCACAATTTTATCATTGCAGTTCTGGAATACCTGAGTTTCGCCGACATCGAAAATCTCTTTTATGTAGTTTTTGGTGAGATAACCTCGATGCCACCCAGTACTAGGGCGGGAGTTCGGGAGTATTGCCATAACTCGTATAACGGATGCTTTTCGAAGGTTGAGGTAAATGATTTCCGAAGGTTTCTTGGTTATGTGTTGAAGGATGGATACAGCTGGATGTAGGATTTGCTAGTTTTGGGTGAGATATTATGCTTCCCCTATATCCCCAACACCTGATTGCATAACCAGAAAGTTTCAAGAGTTTATAAGTGGGAATACAAGTATATCGTAGGATATCTTTCCAACGGACACATGATATGATATGGGATATATCATATGTTTGTTTTTGGCTTATTCTGCAAGCCAATCCTTGTTTTATTTTGGCTTGTGGTAATCGAGTTGCTTCGAAGTCAAATGTTGATTCCATACCTTTCCTAAGCGGTGTTCTCATATTCCTATGTGAATGCTAATCCTTCTTGATCATCGAGTTTGTCATGTCAATTCTTTCCAACCAGTACGATTCTCTTCGAGATGATCTCATCATTCTCCACATCCGCAAGATCAATTATCAGTTCTTCTCAACGGTGTTTGTTTTCATCCGTCCCAAGTTGTCTTTGTTTTTCCATCCCTCCCACCCTTTTTCTTCAAGGACTCATATCTCTTAATCGGGTATCCTTTTATTGATGGGAAGTCTCTCTATTCTTTTCTGTCAATGTTTCTTACCCGGTGGTTCTCATGAAGATGTTCTACTAGTTCATCATTCCTCGTTTCTTTTATATTCTCCAGTGGATTCAATTCAAGCTTCGGTGTTGAGCTTATTCCTTTCATTTGTCCAATGTTTCTCCATGCCGATGCACCTCTTAATCTTTCACCTCTTGCTATTCAATTGTTCCGGAGTGCTGAAGATATCTCGAAGATTCGTGTTTCCACTCTGCATTCGTTCGAGCTATTTCAAGGATGTTATCTGTTTTGAGCCATTTAAATCAACCGGTGCAATCTCCCTTTCAAGTAATCATTCGACGGTGTATCCTTTGAGTGGGCCCTAACCCACAGGTCTTTTCCCAGGATCTTACCTGACTCTTCTAATTTTTCTCGGAGCTTCTGAAATTCATTTCAAGTTTGACGTAAGAATGAATTATCATCAGTCATATGTATTTCCCCAAGATCTTTCAAACTCTTTTCATATTTGGCTCAACCTCTTCGCTTTCATTCTCCTAGGGTGTCTCATCAATTATCATGGTGTTGTTTTCCGTCGTCATTCTCGGATTCGAAGACTGAAGAGGAGTTCCTCTTAAATCCTTACCCATTCTTACAAAGATTCATGGTGCTAGCATTATGCCATCCTCTCATCATTGTTTTCTATTGTGAGAACTCTTTTCACCCATCCGTAGCTATTAAGGAGTCTTTTCAGTTTGATTCTCCGGAGCCCATCATCTCAGAATTATTCATTCCATCTTTCATCTCTCGTTCCCCAAATCTCACCGGTGCATCATTCAAATATTCTATAATCAGCTCGTGACCTCTTCGTTCTCTTGTATCAAATTCCCTCAAGTATCTTCATTTGTTCTCTAATTCTTACCGGTGATTCATCCCTTTACTTCGTTCATTTCCAATTCTTACGGTGGTTCGTTCAAGAGTTCTCTTCCTTGATTATCATATGAATTTATTCGTTGTTTCAATCCTACCGGTGGTTCATCGAAGGCCTCTTCAAGTTGGCGCCATATCTATCTTAATCTTTTTACGAGAATAAGTAGTATGCCAAATCTATTGCTTGTCATCAATTTAAATTGGTGAAGGATACGCATAACATGATTCTTATTCTTGCTTCATCCAAATGATGGATTCATTCTTCCGGAGTTTGTTCACGATGAATAAAGTCTTGGCCTCAATTGTTTCATCTTTTCTTTTTCCGGAGTTCCAAGTTTTTTCCGCATTATCTTGTCGCGAAGCTCCACCTAAATCATCGCAAGGCTTCACCTTATGTTCTCCACTTCTCTTTCTTTCTATCATCCTTTTATTACCGGAGTTCTTCATGGAGGTTCTACATCGTGGTTCATCAAGGATTCCTTTCATTCTTCAATTGTCCTCAAGATTTCTCTCGAAGTTAAGATCTGCCAAGCTATACTCTTAAATAAACATGGTGTTCAACACATGTCTTGTTTTTAGGAGTTCAAGCTTCTTCATCTTGCATTCCGAAGTGAAATTCTTTCTATCTTATCTTTTGAGGTGGTGTTATGTCATTTTGACGGCTCCCTTCATGTTTCATGATTCACAAGTTTTTCCAAGAGTGACATATCTAAATCCATCATTTTCTCTTCGCTCAAGACATTTCTCAACCCATCAATCTCTTCGTTGGAGTTATCTTGGGTTATATTTCACCTAAAGCTGCCCCTAAGGATTGTTGCGATTTATGGTGCTTATAAATGACCCAAGTTCTTCATTCATCCTCCCGGTGAAATAAGCGTCTCATCTTCTTGTTCATATCAATCCAATCTATTGTTTTTTGTTAGTGGTTGAACTTCACCTCAAGATTTCGAGATGTCTTCCATAAGCCCACAACAAGCTTACTCTTTTCGTTGTTGGTTTTCCAACAACTCCGTTCGACCCTTCTCCTAAGGATGCCTTTTTCAAGCTCTTTTGTGGCAGAAGTTGGCATTTTCTTCTCCATTCTTTTTTTTCCAATGATCTATTTTCTATTCTTTCTTCCGGAGTCATGGCGACGTTTCTCTTTTCGCCCCATCATCTCGTTTTGCCAAGATCATGTTCTTTCCTTTTGCTTATCCATTCAACCGGAGTGTCGTGCCCTCTTTTCAAGTTCTTCCCGTTTTGTTAAGTTTTGCCCCCCTTCTCAGCCAGAGTGCTGTCTGAAATCTTTCTTATCCATTGTGCCATTTTTTCAATATATCTGGAGGCAGTGTGTTGTTGATTTCGTCATGTATCATCCAATCTTCCTAAGATCATGTTCAATTCCGTCCATTTACAGTCGAAGTGTTGTCCAAATTATATCATTCTTATTCCTCCTGTATCTTGTTTTAACCGAAGTGTTGTGTCTATCATTCCTCTTCTAACCGGAGTCTCATCCAAGTGCTTCATTTTGCCAAGTTCATATTCTATGCCTTCCTTTTCCAACCGGAGTGCTTGCATGTACTTCTTGTCCGTTGCAACCCTTTTTCTTATGTCTTTCAACCTACAAGGTTCTAGTAATGTTCCTTGTTTCTCTTTTCTACCGGAGTGCTCTCAAATTCGTTCAACTCTGTTGTATTCTTTCTTTCTTTCAAGTTTTCAAACTCTCAAGGTTCTTAGGTTTCACTATTTTGTCAAAGAAGCAACTTAGTTTTACCTCTTCTCTTCCTCTTACGTTTCTCTCCGGTGCCATCCTAGATCTCGGGACGAGATCCTCTCGTAGTGGTGGAGTGTTGTGACGCCCCGAGACTATTGCGCCATGTGTCTTCCAGTTATTCGTTGTTGTTGCCTTGTCTTTTTCTTGCGTGTCGCCATCTTGCCATGTCATCATCCGCATTGCATCATCATGTTTTCAAAACTTGCATCCATCTGGGTCCCCCCATTCTTTCCGTTGTCTGTTCTGAGCCCAGACACACTTGCACGCGCCCGCGCCCGCGGCACATCCGAAATATCATTTTATAAGTGGCCCGAAAATGTTTTCAGAATGGGTTGAAAGTTGGCATGCGGTGTTGTTTTGTTGTCAATAGGCCACCCGCCAAGTTTCATCGCATTCGGAGCTCGTTTGATAGTGCAACAGTTAAACCATAGCGGCAATAGTAGTCGGTCTAACATCGGACGTTTTTGGTCCAGAAACAGTCGCCGGGTCTCTCTCTCTTCTCTTCTCTCAGACCAACCCACTCTCCACAGCCCACTTCCACTCACCTGCAGCCCACCTACTCCATCCTCGCGACCGGAGCCATCGGATCGCGATCGGAGGGTCCGAAAATCCCCCTAAATCCTCTAACCCTAGCTCTTTTGGCTATATATAGACCTTCCCCTTCCATTTTTGGAACCCTAAACCCCCTCCACCTGCTTCTAGCCTTCCCATTGGGATCCCCATAGCCGCCAACCTCCTCCTCCTTTATTTCAGCGCCAGCAAATCCCTCTGCCGCCACTTGTTGCACCCCATCGGCCAGCCCCGCCACCGGCGACGCGCGCAGCCAACCAGGCGCTGCCACGTCGCGCCCAGCGCCCTCCCACCGGCTCCCACTGCCGCGGCCCGTCGGGCCCAGGCGCAGCCTGCCCAGGCCCGCGTGGCTGCCCGAACGCCACCGTTTGTCCCTCGCGCTAGCCCGTGCCTCCTCCCGCTCGACCCCGAGCTGGATCGGGGGAGCGCCGCCATCGCCCCTCCCGCCGGTGAGCCGACGCCGATGAGCCTCCTGCCGGTGACCAGCAGGTCACATCGCGCCGCCTCTACCTTCCTTCTCCTTCCTCCTGTCTCTCTTTCTGACCTGCTCTCTCTCAGTCACTTGGACAGGGCCTTCAAGGAGTTTGTTGCCTCGCGCCGGCGTGCACTGTCGGACGCCGCCACCACCGAAAACAGGCACCTCGCGCCCGGATCCGTGCCTCTCCGCCCGGATCTGCTCCCTCCCACCGGATCCCCGCCTCCCCTCGTCATGCCACCGTCGCCATGGCCTCCTGCTCACCTGGAGTGGAGGAGGAGGTCGGGACGACCCCTCCACGTGTGGGCCCCGTCCAGTGCCCCATGGGCCCACGGCCTCCAAGGCCCAACTGGCCTGCTGGCCTGCCTCGCCTACTGGCCTTGGTCCACTATGGTGAGGTCACCCACCCCAGCGCCCAGACCACTGTCTATTTCGGCCCAGTGCATAGATTCGGCCCGTTCGTTTTCTTCTGTTGTCAGCGATTTGCTAATTTCTCACAGCATTGCATATTTACAAAACGACCCCTATTTTAAACTACTAATAACTTTTGAACCATGCATCCAAATAAAACATGTCATATATGTAACATGACTAGAATTTGATCTAGTTTCACAATATCCAACTTTCATGCATGTTAAAAATGTTTAAATTGCTGTTTGTTTAAATTTGTTCAGATGCCATGTTAAAATGCTCTAATTCATAACTAAATAACTATAGCTCCAAACCTAACAAAGTTTATATGTAATGGGGTAGAAAATGCCTATTTTAACATGATGCACTCATATTGCATGTTTAACCACTCTAAAATATGGTTTAGGGCAGAACAGTACCAAACCTAAAATATGCACATGAGGATTTTTACGGACTTGTTGTTTGTTGTTCCGACCTCATTTAAACTTGCCTAGGTAGGTAGTTTTTCATTTGCTCCACCCCTTGCCATATTTAAGAACATTTAATATTGATGGGTACCTAAACGAGAGAGAACTAAATAAGTCGCGTGGTGTTTCATCAATATGCAACTTTGAGCTCCACTTAATTTGTAGGATTGTTTGTGCATTTTGCCATGCCATGCCTCATTAAACCGGACATGCATCATACTTGGTTGTGCATCATGCCATGATTATGTGATGGTTGTTTACTATGTTGTTTGCTTATTTCCGGTGTTGCTTCTTCGGGTTAGTTCCGATAACGTCGCGTTTGTGAGGACCCGTTTGACTACGTCCGTTTGTCTTCTTCATGGACTCGTCCTTCTTCCTTGTGGGATTTCAGGCAAGATGACCATACCCTCGAAAGCACTTCGTTTGCTTGCTAGTTGCTCGCTCTATTGCTATGCTGCAATACCTACCACTTGCTATATCATGCCTCCCATATTGCCATTCAAGCCTCTAACCCACCTTTCCTAGCAAACCATTGTTTGGCTATGTTACCACTTTGCTCAGCCCCTCTTATAGTGTTGCTAGTTGCAGGTGAAGTTGAAGTTTGTTCCATGTTGGAACATGGATATTGTTGGGATATCATTATTATATATTGTCCACTTTAATGCACATATATACTTGGTAAAGGGTGGAAGGCTCGGCCTTATGCCTGGTGTTTTGTTCCACTCTTGCCGCCCTAGTTTCCGTCATACCGGTGTTATGTTCCTTGATTTTACGTTCCTTACACGGTCGGGTGTTATGGGAACCCCTTGAGAGTTCTCTTTGAATAAAACTCCTCCAGCAAGGCCCAACCTTGGTTTTACATTTACACTAACAACCTATCACCTTCCCTTGGGTTCTGCAGACTCAAGGGTCATCTTTATTTTAACCCCCCCAGGCCAGTGCTTCTCTAAGTGTTGGTCCGAACTAGAGTCCTTTGCAACGCTACCTCGGGGAAACTCGAGGGCTAGTTTTAGTTGTACGGAGCGCTCATCCGGTGTTGCCCTGAGAACGAGATATGTGCAGCTCCTATCAGGATGTCGGCGCATCGGGCGGCTTTGCTGGTCTTGTTTTACCATTGTCGAAATGTCTTGTAACCAGGATTCCGAGACTGATCGGGTCGTCCTGGGAGAAGGAATATCCTTCATTGACCGTGAGAGCTTGTGATGGGCTAAGTTGGGACACCCCTCTAGGGTTTGAACTTCCGAAAGCCGTGCCCACAGTTATGGGCAGATGGGAATTTGTTAATGTCCGGTTGTAGAGAACTTGACACTTAACTTAATTAAAATGAATCAACTGCGTGTGTAGCTGTGATGGTCTCTTCTCGGCGGAGTCCGGGAAGTGAACACGGTTCTTGTGTTATGCTTGAACGTAAGTAGTTCCAGGATCACTTCTTGATCACTTCTAGTTCACGACCGTGCTTTGCTTCTCTTCTCGCTCTCATTTGCGTAAGTTAGCCACCATATATGCTTAGTGCTTGCTGCAGCTCCACCTCATTACCCTATCCTACCCCTTAAGCTTAAATAGTCTTGATCTCGCGGGTGTGAGATTGCTGAGTCCTCGTGACTCACAGATACTTCCAAACAGTTGCAAGTGCCGATGATACCAGTGCAGATGATGCAACCCAGTGGGAGCTAGATGAAGATCTTGTTCGTTGTGTTGTTTTCGTTTCTGGTTGATCAGTAGTGGAGCCCAGTTGGGACGATTGGGGATCTAGCATTTGGGGTTGTCTTCTTTTACTTTGGTTCCGTAGGCGGACCTTGATTGTATTCTAGATGATGTATGTTTAACTTGTATTTGTGTGAAGTGGCGATTGTGAGCCAACTCTTTATCCCTTTCTTATTCAGTACATGGGATTGTGTGAAGATTACCCCTCTTGCGACAAGCCTACCATGCGGCTATGCCTCTAAGTTGTGCCCCGACATGTGGGAGATATAGCCGCATTGTGGGTGTTACACGAAGAACGACAGCGGCGGAGCTCGGCCGCGCTGGAGCGTTGTGAGGAAGAAGATGAAGACGAGAAGGCAAAAGGGGGAGAGTGAAAATAGGACCCGCGGCCCTATTTATAAGGCTAGAAGGATAAGTGGCAGGCGCGAGATTCAAGGAGAGAAGAAAATGGATATGTGACGGCACGAGCGCCTCGATTTTTGGAGGTTCATTAAAAGAAAAGATTTATTAAGATTTGGGCCGTATATAATATTAATAAGAGGTGACTTCACGGCGGATTACCACAATCTCAGGAGATGATGTCATGGCGGGTTACAATATCTCGCAAAAAGATGAAGAAGGATTTTTTTTCTAAGTGCTGAAGACTGACATGAACAAGTTCAAATCAACCTGGGGCCTAATGTTGGGGATATGACTATTGGATATGACTCGCCCAGGAGGGGCCGGGTTATCCTAATGGAGGTTCATAAATCAAGCCTGTGAATCTGTTGAAAATGGCGGTTCATGTAGTAGGTTTGTTAAAAGGCCCAAAGCCCAAAGGCGGCTTAAAGCCCGTAAGTGTAAACCGCCATGTATACGTGACTTGTATTGTAAGGCATGTAAGATAAGTCACTGGTCCGGACACGTTTGTATGAGCCGGCCGGGACTTTGTAAGCCGCGGGGCGTCAACCCGTGTATATAAGGGGACGACCCGGCAGCGGCTTAGGGTAAGAAACAAGAGATCGAAAGCCAGGTTAAGCATATTTGCTCCCTGGTAATCGAAACCCTAGCAATACCGCCTCAAACTGGATTAGGCTTTTATCTTCACCGTAAGGGGCCGAACCAGTATAAACTCCTCGTGTCCTTTGTCCCGTTTTAACCCCTTTAAGCTAACTACGTCGCAATGGCTCCACAACTAAGTCCTTCTACTAGGACATCTGTCGTGACAATTCCACGACAGATCTGGTGGCTCTGTACTTTGCGGCGGCTGGATGAATATTCCATCGACTCCCCTAGGGTTTTGGGAATATTGGGGTATTTATAGAGCAAAGAGGCGGTACGGGGGGCACCCGAGGTGGGCACAACCCACCAGGGCGCGCTTGGGCCTCCTGGCGCGCCCTGGTGGGTTGTGCCTCCCTCGGGGCACCCCCAAGGCGCAGCCAGGGCCCGTTGTGTTCCTTCTGTCCCATAAAAATTCTTTGTAAAGTTTCGTGGCATTTGGACTCCGTTTGATATTGATTTTCTTCGATGTAAAAAACATGGAAAAACAGCAACTGGCACTTGGCACTATGTCAATAGGTTAGTACAAAAATGATATAAAATGACTATAAAATGATTACAAAACATCCAAGATTGATAATATAACAGCATGGAACAATAAAAAATATAGATACGTTGGAGACGTATCAGCATCCCCAAGCTTAACTCCTACTCGTCCTCGAGTACGGAAGTGATAAAAACAGAATTTTGATGTGGAATGCTGCCTAACATGTCATATCATATTTCTTTCTTTATAACATGGAAATTTGGACATTTATATTGTTCAAAGCAATAGTCTTGTTTTGACATGATAATTTAAATACTCAAGCATATCAACAAGCAACCATGTCTTTCAAAATATCAACGCTAAAATAAGCTATCCCTAGCCCATCGTGCTTAACCATTGATCCATTCATGAAACACACTCACATATTATATTAGCTATGTCCAATACTCAAGTACGATCATATTGCCTCATAGTTGGTGCTTTTATAAGAGAAGATGGAGACTTAAATTCAAAATAAAAATTGCATAAAGTAAAAGATAGGCCCTTCGCAGAGGGAAGTAGGGATTTGTAGAGGTGCTAGAGCTCAAAGCGAAAAACTTAGAGATAAAAACATTTTGGAAGGTGTATCCATCCCACCAACGAAAACGACTTAGAGTTCCGAATACTTTCCATACTTAGATATATCATAGGCGGTTCCCAAACAGAAAATAAAGTTTATTCCTTTTCCACCATACTTTCACTTTCCATGGCTAACCGTATCCACGGGTGCCCTCCATACCAACACTTTCCAAGGAATTTATTATTTGACAACATAAAGTAAATTCATTTTTTTCGGGACTGGGCATGCCTAATACCTTTGCCTTACTCTCGTGCAATGACAAGTGGATAAACACTCATCTTGAGAATAACACATATAGCATGGAAAATATTAGCCACCCCTCACTGCTCCGCGAGCAAAACAAACACACAAAAGAGAAGTTTATTTTCAAAAATTAGAGATGGCACATGCAAATTTGCTTAGAATGGCAAAAGAATACCGCATATAGGTAGATATAGTGGACTCTTGTGGCAAACCTGGTTTAAAGATTTTTTGATGCACAAGTAGTGATCATACTTAGTGCAAAATGAAGGCTAGCAAAAGATTGGGAAGCGACCAACCAAGAAACGAATAATCTCATAAGCGAGCATTAAGCATAACTAACACCGAATAATGCACCATAAGTAGGATATAATTTCATTGCATAACTATTGATTTTCGTGCTTGCACAGGGAATCATGAACCTTAACACCAATATTCTTACTAAATAATAATTACTCATCAAGATGACTCACATATCACATCATCATATCTCAAAACTATTACTAAGAATCAAGTTTATTTTGTCCAATGATCTTCATGAAAGTTTTTATTATATCCTTCTTGGATATCTATCACTTTGGGAATAATTTTCATATGTTACTTTTGACAAGCTCAAACAAATATAAGTGAAGATCATGAGCATAATATTTCTTTCTCTCAAATTAATTTAAGTGAAGCAAGAGAGAATTTGTTGAAAATTTTACTAACTCTTAAATAAATCTAAGTGAAGCAAGAGAGCATTTCTTCAAAAATACTAAGCACACCATGCTAAAAAAGATATAAGTGAAGCACTAGAGCAAGTCCATAGCTCATAAAAAATTTAAGTGAAGCATAGAGAGCAATTCTAACAAGTCATGACATAATTTTGGCTCTCTCAAATAGGTGTGTCCAGCAAGGGATCAAGACTTAAAACACAATATAAAACAAGCAAATACTCATATCATACAAGACGCTCCAAGCAAAACACATAGTATGTGATGAATAAAAATATAGTTTCGAATTAAATACCGATGGTCGTTAGAAGAAGGAGGGGATGCCACCGAGTGGCATCCCCAAGCTTAGTTGGTTGCTCATTTTTGGATAATATCTTGGGATGTCGGGGCATCCCCAATCTTAGGCTCTTCTACTCCTTATTCCTTCATCCATCGTAAGATAACCCAAAACTTGAAAACTTCAATCACACAAAACTCAACAAAACCTTCGTGAGATCCGTTAGTATAAGAATAATAAATCACTACTATAAGTGTTGTATAAATCCAATTCATATTTTGTTCTTGTATTATATCTACTGTATTTCAACTTTTCTATGGAAAAAACTCATCAAAGATAACCATAGAGCCATCAAAATAAGCACACAACACAAAAAAACAGAATCTGTCAAAACAGAACAGTCTGTAGCAATCTGACTATTTGGAATATGTCTATAAATCCAAAAATTCTGAAACCTTAGGACGACCTGAGTAATTTGTATATTGATATAGTGCAAGTGGAATGGGTATTTTATCGCTCTCTGGTAAAAAATTATAATTATTTTCGTGAGCGCAAAAGTTTTGTTTTTTCAGCAAGATCAAACAACTATCACCCAAGAAGATCCTAAGGGATTTACTTGGAACAAACTATAATTAAAACATAAAAAACACAATCATAACAGTAGCATAATTGTGCTAACACTCAAAAACAGAAAGCAAAAAGCAAAAATAAATTTTATTCATTGGGTTGCCTCCCAACAAGCGCTATAGTTTTACGCCCTTAGCTAGGCATAAAGCAAGGATCTAAGTTTTGTCATCTTTCTCCAACTCTTCAATCAAACACTTAAAACCCTTCAAATATTTAGCATAAATATTTTCAATAACAACACTTCTAGGGATAAATCCAAAGATTTATTTCTTGCATAAAGGTTCTCTTATCACTTCAACAAAATCCGGATGAATACCAATCATCTTAAGATCTTCTTTATTACTATCACTAGAGGTTGCACCCTTGTTCTTGGAAGCTCTACCAATTTTAACAGGAGTTTTTTCGATAGTTTTAGCGGAAGTGAAAGCCGTGCTTAGATTACTAAAAATTTCTTCTAAGTTATCAATCCGAGAAGGGCGTTCTTCTATTCTTTCATGAATTGTGGTACCCGTTTCCCTTAGCAACTTAAGAATATCTCCCGCTTTTGACCCTATATTGGTGGCAAAATTATGTATCTTTTTATCTATAATTCCCATATGATCTTCGGTGAGCATTTTCTTTTCCATAGCATCTAGTCTTTCCATAACATGCTCAAGAGTCAATGTTCTTTCATTAATCATGAGGGGTGGTGAGCCCACTAAATTTCCCATAGCATTAAAGGCATCAAGAGAAGGACACATCAAGAAATTTCCACCAGTAATTGTACCAAGTATGAATCTATACCAAGTGGTGACGCCAACATAAAAATAACGAAGAAGAACAATGGTGGATTGCTTACGGGCAGATCTATTATGAGCATTGCAAATCCTATACCAAGCGTCTTTTAAAGTTTCTCCTCCCCTTTGTTTAAAGTTGAGAACCTCGTTCTCGGGAGTGTAAGCAATAGGGGAAGAACTATCCATAATGATAATAACGGCAAACAAGGTTACACACAAAGATAGATCCGGTAAGAAAACGACGAACGGAAAAAGAGGGGGAATAAAACGGCAATTTTTTGTGAAGTGGGGAAGAGGAAAATGAGAGGCAAATGGCAAATAATGTAAATTGCGAGGAGATGAGATTTGTGATTAGGAACCTGGTATATGTTGAAGATCCTCCCCGGCAACGGTGCCAGAAATTCCTTTTGATGTCGCTTGAAGGTACGTCGGTATTTCCCCAAAGAGAAAGGGATGATGCAGCAACAACGATGGTAGGTATTTCCCTCAGATATGAAACCAAGCTTGTCGAACCAGTAGGAGAACCAAGCAACACAACGTAAATAGCCCCTGCACATAGATAACAAATCCTCGCAACCTAACGTGTTAAAGGGGTTGTCAATCCCTTTCGGGTAACGGTGACTGAAATTGGTGCATGCCATGAAAAAGGTTGTGATAGATTGAATAAATAGATCACGAATAAAATATAGTGCAGCAAAGTATTTTTGTATTTTTGGATTGATAGATCTGAAAATAAAAGCAAATAAAAGTATATCGCAAAGGCAAATAATATGAGAAAGAGACCCGGGGGCCGTAGATTTCACTAGTTGCTTCTCTCGAGAAAAATAGCAAAGCGGTGGCTGAACTAATTACTGTTGGGCAATTGATAGAACTTCAAATACTCATGACGATATCCAGGAAATGACATTATATAGGCATCACGTCCAAGATTAGTAAACCGACTCCTGCCTGCATCTACTACTATTACTCCACACATCGACCGCTATCCAGCATGCATCTAGTGTATTAAGTTCATGGAGAAACGGAGTAATGCAATAAGAATGATGACATGATGTAGAAAAGATCTATCTATGTAGAGATAGACCCCATTGTTTTATCCTTAGTAGCAACGATACATACGTGTCGGTTCCCCTTCTGTCACTGGGATCAAGCACTGTAAGATCAAACCCACTACACAACACCTCTTCCCATTGCAAGATAAATAGACCAAGTTTGCCAAACAAAACCCAAATATCGGAGAAGAAATACGAGGCTATAAGAGATCATTCATAAAAGAGATCAAAGAAACTCAAATACTTTCATGGATATAAAAAGATAGATCTAATCATAAACTCGAAGTTCATCGATCCCAACAAACACACCACAAAAAGAGTTACATCATATGGATCTCCAAGAGACCATTGTATTTAGAATCAAGAGAGAGAGAGAGAGAGAGAGATCAAGCCATCTAGCTACTAACTATGGACCGAAAGATCTACAAAGAACTACTCATGCATCATCGGAGAGGCACCAATGGAGGTGGTGAACCCCATCCGAGATGGCATCTAGATTGGATCTGGTGGTTTTGGACTCTGCGGCGGCTGGATGAATATTTTGTCGACTCCCCTAGGGTTTTGGGAATATTGGGGTATTTATAGAGCAAAGAGGCTGTCCGGGGGGCACCCGAGGTGGGCACAACCCACCAGGGCGTGCATGGGCCTCCTGGCGCCCCTGGTGGGTTGTGCCTCTCTCAGGGAACCCCCCAGGCGTAGCCAGGGCCCATTGTGTTCCTTCTGGCCCATAAAAATTCTCCGTAAAGTTTCGTGGCATTTGGACTCCGTTTGATATTGATTTTCTGTGATGTAAAAAACATGGAAAAAAACAACAACTGGCACTTGGCACTATGTCAATTTGTTAGTAGATATAAAATGATTATAAAACATCCAAGATTGATAATATAACAGCATGGAACAATAAAAAATTATAGATACGTTGGAGACGTATCATGGCGCACTTCACTTGATCTTCGGAAGGGACTTGAAGGAGCTTGAGGTAGTTGTCCATCTTGCACTCCTATTCGAGATACTCCTCGAGGTCTTGAGTCCCATAGAAAGGAAGCTCGTGGTCGGTATCGAGGTCGTAGTAACTCGTGGAAGGTGTGGATTTGAGCTTGGGGAGCTTCTCTTGAGCGTAGTCTTGAGGTGCTTGTAGGTGAAGATGTCGAATGTCCAAAGGTGAAGATGCATTGAAGTCGCTTGGCAAGATGTCAAAATCAATATAAAGTGATGAATCAACATCTTAGAGAAGTGCAATTTGGACCTTGAAGATTGTGCCAGTTCCATGTCCCCTCTGTCTTCTTACCTCACATCTTGAATCTTGGGACGAGATTCTTGTTTAGTGGGGGTGAGTTGTCACGGCCCTAGAAATTGATTCTAATTAGTTGCATCGGCATCCAGGCATCATGTTTGAATTCAAAGAAAATTTTGAAATGGGGATGTTCAAACCCTAGCACCAAATGGAATTCAACTAGGTTCAATTTAAAAATATTTTCAATGAACCCAAAATGCCCGTCAGCAAAGTTCATCATTTTTGTAATGGGTGAAAACCTCTGCCAAAAATTGTGCACTTTTTCTAAGTCATCTCTGGATTTTTGAATTATACCATTATGTCTTTGAATTTGGGCATTTTGCTATAATTATTTTAAATGATCAAATAATTTCGAAACTAAATGTGGGTTGTTGGAAATAATTCAAAAGGTGCCCAAAATTTATTTTGGGATTTTTAGATGTGGTTTAGTATTTTACTAAATCAAAACAGAGTTAAAGCAATATAAAACAGAAACTTAAATAGCAAATCAGAGAGAGAAGTGCTTACCTCAGCCAAGTTACTGTGAAGCCATCCCATGTGGCCACCTGCCAGTCGTCGTCCTCCTCTTGACAGAAGGACACGAGGGCGGGTGGTCACCGCACGCACGCACACGCGAGGCCACTTCCTCTCTGCCTGCTTTCCCCCGGCCTCCCCTAAGATGCCATGCGACCCCTAGATCCGTCCGGATCCCCCTCTCTCCCCCTCAAGTGCATCGCCTCCCCTGGCTCACTTCCTCACCCGCCCCGAGCGCGCTTGCCACCGCCGTCCTCTACCACCGCGGCCACTGGCCCTCCCTCGCCCATCCAAGGTGTACAAGAGAACCACCGTGACGTGCACGTCCTCTGCCCCAACCCACGTGAGCAGGGACGCCTCATGTCGGTGTCAAAACCGGCGGATCTCGGGTAGGGGGTCCCGAACTGTGCGTCTAAGGCGGATGGTAACAGGAAGCAGGGGACACGATGTTTACCCAGGTTCGGGCCCTCTTGATGGAGGTAATACCCTACGTCCTGCTTGATTGTTCTTGATGATATGAGTATTACAAGAGTTGATCTACCATGAGATCGTAGAGGCTAAACCCTAGAAGCTAGCCTATGGTATGATTGTATATGTTGTCCTACGGACTAAACCCTCCGGTTTAGACATGGAGGGGGCTAGGGTTACACAGAGTCGGTTACAAGGGAGGAGATCTTCTTATCCGTATTGCCTAGCTTGCCTTCCACGCCAAGGAGAGTCCCATCCGGACACGGGGATGAAGTCTTCAATCTTGTATCTTCAGAGTCCAATAGTCCGGCTATCCGGCGACCCCCTAATCCAGGACTCCCTCAGTAGCCCCTGAACCAGGCTTCAATGACGATGAGTCCGGCGCACAGTACTGTCTTCGGCATTGCAAGGCGGGTTCCTCCTCCGAATACTCCATAGAAGATTATGAACACCAGAATAATGTCTGGCTCTGCAAAACAAGTTCCACATACTACCCCAGAGAGAATAATATTTGCACAAATCTACTCTGCTGACGCGTTCTGATAGCACAACGTTATGTCATGGCTCGGTCATTATTCGAACCGTTTTTCTGAACCATCACCGCACATAACATGGGGCGCTTTTCTCGACACGTCTTGTCAAAGCAGAGATCGTGTCCCCCTTATTACGGGATTCTCATCAATACGGATGTGGGTAACCCAACTGCGCCATCAATTACGGCGCCTGGGGAATAAGCGGTTTTACCAGGCAAGTGGGGAGACGCGTCGCCTCTTCCGCCCTTATGAAGGGACAAGGATTTACTCTTTTCACCCACGCCTTCTTCCTCCTTGCTTACCCATTCTCGCACACTCGAGCTCTAGCGCCCAAGCTCGCGTTCTTCTTCTCAAACCACCCCAAGCATGTCCGGAGCAGGAGGCAAGTGGATGACAGAGGAGAACATAAAAAAGTTATGGGAAGCCGGATATCTGGCCGCGGATATCATGCACCGGCTACCAGATGCTGGGCAGATCATCCCAACGCCCGAACCCCATGAGAGGGTAGTTTTTCTTACCCATTTTGTCCATAGACAGGGATTTCCCCTCCACCCATTTATCCGCGGGCTCATGTTCTACTACGGGCTGGATTTACATGATCTGGCCCGCAATTTGATCCTCAACATATCGGCGTTTATCGTGGTGTGCGAGGCCTTCCTCCGCATCAGGCCCCACTTCGGCCTATGGCTGAAAACCTTCAATGTTAAACCGAAGGTGGTGGGTGGCCAGCAAGCAGAGTGCAGAGGCGCCATGGTGGTCAAGATGCCTAACATCACCTGGCTCGAGGGCACCTATGTGGATACCATAAAGGGGTGGCAATCGGGGTGGTTCTACATCATCGAGCCGCGTGACTCCAACTGGGTGGCGGTCCCCAAATTTCGATCCGGAATCCCCACGCGGATCACCTCCTGGAAAGAGAAGGGCCAATCCTGGGGTTCTTCGGTAGAGTTGACCGGACTCCAGACCTGCATCCGGAACATGACGAGCAAGAAAATCAAGCTCGTCAACGTGGTCAGGTCATGCTCTTCCGCCGGATCCTCCCGTGTAAACGACGGGCATTTTATTTGTGGGAGTTTGACTCGGCCAAGAACCAGACGCTACGAGAGCTCTATGACACGATGCACGAGGACGTCTGGAGGGTGCTGTTCAAGGGCGCCAAGATTCCTCCTTCCCTCACCGAGGATCGCAGACTCAGCGCAAAGCGCCGCACCAATCCGGCAAGTTTTTATATCTCTCAGGGTATTTATTTGCCCCGGTTTAGTCATATGCAGGATCTAAGCTTCTATGCCATTAACAGGACTGGATAAAGACAGCGAGGTAGCTTGATTGCCCAGCCCCCTGCCCGAAGATCCTGCGGGCGCTCTCCTAACGGAGATGCTGACTCCGGCACCTTATGAGGTGCCGGTGAAGAAGACCAAGTAGAAGGCCACGGGGACCCGAAAGGGTCTCCGGCGCAAGGTTGTATCGGACTCATCGTCCGATGACTCCGACACACACTCCTCCCACGAAGACGAGGAGGAGGAAGAGGAAAGTTCTCCCCCCCAGCCGAGGAGACAAGAAAAGGAAGGCCGACCCAACCGGGGAGGCCGAAGGGTCCAAGAAAGGCAAGACCCTCCCTCCGGACTGCTCCACGACGGCTGCCTGCAACGGCGATGAGTGGCTACCCAGGGTCAAGCCCCTGTCGAAGTCGTAAGTATCCAGACACCATAGTAATTCGTGGTATGTTGTACTGCTCTGCTTCTTCTCATGCCGAACAAGATTATGCAGTCCGTCCCAAGCTCATCTCGACGTAACTTCGTCGAGCGGTTCGTTGGACTCATCGGATATGAACAACGGTTCTCTTTCGACCGCCTCCACTACTTTCCCTGCGGACAACGTTGAGGTGTTGTCTCAACAGGCACCGAGCCAAGGGGAGGCAGTCCTGGGGGCACCTCGAGGCGACCTCCCGGACCTTGGGTGCAAAGGGAGCCGGACTCCCATGGGCTCCAGGTTCGGCCCCTAGCCGAACACTGCACCGGAATCTTCGGTGGTTCCGGACTCCGGTGGGCGACCCCCCGTTAAGGGGGCAAGCCGCCCATGCCGGTGTCCTCTGTCTATCAAGAGGCACCGGACAACTTGCTGGAAGCGCTTCGTGGCGCTTCCATCGACGAAGAGCACCCACTATCATGAGTGCGGTGATCAAGAAAGTTCAGTCCGCCAAGAACGGACTGACCGAAGCTTGCGCTAGCCTCCTAACAGGCTTTGAGGTAAGCAATGAAGATATTGGAAAATATGCCCGCATGGATACTAGCCCTTGATGCTCTGTTCGGCGTTCGGAAAGAAAGGCCGGATAGAGGATCAAATGATAACTCAGGAGTCTAATTAGAAAAATTTCTATGTGTATGTGCAGGCTTCACTGCTGGCCGCTGCCGCACGTACTGCGGAGGTCTCTACACTGAAGCAGGACCTGGAGCGGTCCGAGGATGAGCCCGGCCTTACCAAGAGGCAGCTCGAGGAGAGCAAAGGTAAGCAATACCCTTGTCTATATATTTAAAAATAAATTCGAGTGTAAAGTAATAGGATCATCATGGATTTTCCAGGGGCCATGACCGAAGTGGCAACCCTGAGGAAGGCGCTGTCCGAGGCCGAAGACAAAGCGGCCAAGGAGCACATTGAACGGGAGAAGCAAGAAGCCCGAGTAGGCGAGGTGCAGCAAGAGCTCGAGGCTCTCGCCAAAAAGCACGAGTCCTTGGAGCTTGAATCTAAGACGCGAGAGTCCGAGCTCGCGCAGGCGCTTGAAAGCGTCCGGAGCGCCAAGGCCGAAGCACACAAGGCCCTCCAGGAGATTGATGCGGTGAAGAAGATATCAGCGAGTAAGGCATTCATTATGCAAAGCAAGCACGTGAAGGAGACTTTCGTTTTTCTTACCCGAGTACGGAGCTCTCCAGGAGCGTTTGCAGATCTTCCTCGCAGTGTACTAGATGCCGCGGAGTTTTACCGAGCTGAGGAGGGGAGCTCGATGGAGAAGTTGTTCTAGTCTCAGTATACTGGGACCGAACACCCCGTGCCCTTGAGCGACCAGCTGAAGCAATTGGTCGAGCTTCACAAGGCGGCCAAACAATCCATGAGGGGCCTTATAGTCCGGATGTGGCCTGGCGAGCCCCTGTCCGGTAGCTACTTCGGTCTGGTAAGGCGGCTTGTCGACGCCTGCCCACGGCTTGAAGTCATAAAGCAGTCCGTCTGCATCGAGGGTGTGCGTAAGGCTTTTGCCCGGGCGAAGGTGCACTGGGTGAAGCTGGACGCCGTGAAGCTGGTGAAGGAGGGGCCGCCAAAGGGCAAGGAGCATCGCTGCCCCGAGATGTACTATGAGAGTGTCCTGAAGGGTTCCCGCCTTATGGCGGATGAGTGTGCCAAGGATGTAATTTTTGAATGAACATGCTCATGTGATCCTGTAATATGAAACGAGTTCATTTGCGCCATGCGATGCTTTTTTAATTTAAAATATTACCTTTTGTGCGGCCGTTTATACAATCTGAGAGTTGGCCAGTCGTCGGCTTCTGCCCCCATGTAACTAGTACTTGGGTGTTCGGGATAAACCTGAGCAATCTTTATCCCAATTTTGGGTCCTTCAAGGGAGGTGTTCAACACAACGAACCAGGCAATCAGACAATAATGCTTTATCACTCTCACTTAGCCATAGAAGTCTATAATTTTAAATTTTGGCGAAGCCCCTGGTATTCGGAAGGCCGAATTTGGGGCGCTATACACGCCTAAGCCGGACAAGGCCGACTCCTCGCCCGAAGAAGAAAAAGTCTTTAAGGACTTGAGACCTCTCGAATAGCAACCAGTCTCTCGCCTTATCATGACAGCCAGTTTTCGGCTTTCTCTACTGAGGTGCTCGTCCGGAAGAACCAGGACACAATCACAATAGTTCTCCCACCGCTACCTTAGCCGATATAGCGGAACGTAAGGTACCAAAGCATGGGAGCCAGGAAAACCCAACGTTTGACCAAAGACATGATTCGGAGCTGATGCATATAATGCTATAAGTTCGGGGTGCCGCATTGTCGAAAGTGTTCGGACTTCTTGCGCCGTATTATGGGGTAAACGAAAGCCCCTGGCGTACTGACTGTACCCGAACGTGCAGGTGCGGATTGTCGTAAATGGACATATAAGAGAGAGAGAGAGAGAGAGAGAGAAAAGCTTAAATAATGCAATGATAGACTAATGATATGCATTGTTATTTAAATAATATGTCGAAGCGTACTGGTATGAGTAGTGCAATAAGCAGAAAGTAGGATAATTCGAAATGTCATATCCCGGGGCAAGTTGCGCATAGATAGTGAAAAACGGGTATATCAATTATTATTAAAGACCACATGGGGGTTCCCATGTTCATCTTAGCTTCCTGCCGCCTTGGTTGTTGCTTCCGGAATGTGTCCGGCAATCGTACTGCTGGAAAGGGCTTCCAGAGAGTTAGGTCCTGAAAGAGAAAATAAATGATAAAGGTATACAGCCCCTAGGGCGGTTAAGCCGCATTGCGGGACGTTCCTTGATCATGCCCCTGCCTATGTCCATGGTATTTTCAATGCGTAGTTATGTACGCGCGACACGGATTTCGTCGCTTGACTGGGACTGGGACTAGGGCCGAATTGCTAGGAGAGCTCTGAACGTGCCAGTCGATCCTCTTGTAGCTTGTTCCGGACTCGCTTGAAGGTGTCCGGGGGCTGTGACGCCGATTTAGTGGTCTGCCTTAAAAGGCTGCTTTGTGCTTCTGCTGCAAGGGCCGCAGTGTGCTCTTCCGTGCGGAGCGAGCGTTCTGTGTTTCCATTTACCGTTATGACCCCCCTAGGTCCTGGCATCTTGAGCTTGAGGTATGCGTAATGCGGCACTGCATTAAATTTTGTGAATGCTGTTCATCCGAGCAGTGCGTGATAGCCACTGCGAAACGGGACGATATCGAAGATTAACTCCTCGCTTTGGAAGTTGTCCGGTGATCCGAAGACCACTTCCAGTGTGATTGAGCCTGTGCAATGGGCCTCTACACCTGGGATGATGCCTTTAAAGGTGGTTTTGCTGGGTTTGATCCTCGAGGGATCGATACCCATTTTTCACACTGTATCCTGATAGAACAGGTTCGGGCTGCTGCCGTCGTCCATAAGGACTCGAGTGAGGTGAAATCCGTCGATGATGGGTGTCAGTTCAATATCCGGCGTATCTCGTAGTAGGGGTCCTAAGCTAGGCGCCTTGGAGCAATGGTAACATGGACACATGATTTTACCCAGGTTCGGGCCCTCTTGATGGAGGTAAAACCCTACGTCCTACTTTTGATTGTATTCATATGGGTGTAGTACAGAGTACATATGTCTACCACGAGACTGGTCTAATAAATTTGAAATTGTCTATTGACTATCCCGGCCTTGGTTTATATAAGACACCGGAGGCCTAGGGTTTTAGGAGAGTCCTTGTCTTGGGTGCCAAGTATTGTGGAGTCTTCCTTGTATGCGGCAGGGGTTGTCCGAACTGGCCCATGAGTATACGACCATGGGGGATCCTCGGCCCAATCCAACTGATTAGGAGATGACGTGGTGAGTACCCCCTAGTCCAGGACACCGTCAGTAGCCCCCTGAACTGGTCTTCAAGTTGGGGACGCTCCTCGATTCTTCCGAACTATCTTTCATCTTTAGTTGTTGGTTTTGAAAACTGGTTCAACAAATCTTCTCATCTTCGATCTTGAGGATCGCTGAAGTGCATCTGAAGAGTTTACACGTCGGGTATCCGAGGAGCCCCTTTAAGTTTCTGGCCTTTATCAATGCCTTGTTATTTATATGCCACACCTCGGGTTTGAAGTTGTTCCCAGGCGGCAGTGTCCTCTTGCATCCGAGCTCTAACGCCAGATTGCATTCGAGGTATCTTTCGCAGCCGAGCACCAACGCCAGACTGCTTCCGAGCTCCAACGCCGGAATGTATCCGAGCTCCAACGCCAGACTGTATCCGAAGAGTATTGTTACAGCCGAGCTCCAACGCCGAACCGTATCCGAGCTCCAACACCGAACTATGTCCAAGCTCCAACGCCGGACTATATCCGAGGTGTCATAGACCACCTTGGTTCAAAAAAGCTGAAGGAGTTTAGCCGAGCTTAATGCCGGAAATGCCCTCTATGGAGCCAGCCACTCGCGCCCGAGCTTTATGCCAGACTACTTCCGAGGTGGTGCACCACCCCGATCGCGGGCCGATTTTTTGTCAATATTTTTGATTGGTGCAATTTATTCTCTGCCGAGATATATAGCCAGTAGCCCTCAAGGTGTGTATCGGTCTAAAACCCGAGATGCACCTAAAGGATGACATAAGACCGCTGATCCCAGTAGCCCCTGAGACTCAGGTTGATTCGCAAAAATCAGCCTGAGGATCAACTCCTAGCTCGGCAGAATACTTCGGGACACAAAAATCGGTGTGCAAAGACCTCGAGACTCAGGTTGGGTGCGGCCGACCAACCTGAGGATCATAATCTCCTTGAAAACTATATTGCACTTAAATTTTCTGCATTGGATTGCCAATGTAGTAACCCCCCCCCCCCCCCGAGAATTGGGTTGGGCAACAAGGCCGACCCTAGGATCGTACCTCGTCGGGAACTAGTTCAACTGTCATGTATGTTTTGACAATACCGAGGTGGGGTTCGGCAGAAAAGATGCCAAACTGTAGTTTGATAAAAGAGTTTCACGCCGAACACCTCAACCAAGAGAGTGTCCTAGTTCCTGAAAGGAAAACATAAAATAGGTGAAAATATGTTATAAGCTCAAAGGCCAAAAACATGCGTATAAACTTTACGTCTAGATTGAATCAAGTTGTTTTGGTGCCAATAAGAAATTGGTCTTAAAAGTGTACTTCCATCGTGCTTTGACATGACAAATCCGATCTCTAGACTTCAAGTGGGGCAACCTTCGGCTTCAACCTCCCTATCCTAAAGGCAGAGTGTTTCTCAGGCCAGTTTAGCGAACTGAACGCGAGCGGTTTGAGAGAGAAACCAGGCTACCCGGCTATTGATCATACACCTGAGTCGATAAAGGAGTGGTAGAAAAAGATTTTGCAACGACTAAGAAGAAAACATCTATTATAAAACTGCTCATATTAATTTAAGAGCCCCCAAGTGACTTGGGTAAAAGAATTTTATCTATAATGAGTGTATGTACCGAAGTACTTATATCATATCTGTGTTCACCCGAACTTTAAACGCGTCTTAACCGACCATCGGCTTCTCCCTCTTCGGCCAAGGGCCGAAAAGTGTCATGTACTCCACCTGTCGAGAGTATCGACAGTGTTTCCGATGACCAGGCAATCAGGCCATAAGGCTGTAATAGACAAAGCGCGCTCAGGGAACTTATGCTATATTACTGACGAAGTGTAAGAAGCATCTTCGAAGAAAATAGTACCCCCACCAATACCTTTCTTCGGTGCTCATTATTACTATGAGACTTGTGGAATAGATTTTTTATACTCATGAGTTCCGTCGTGTGCCGACCATGATTGAAAACAATAAGAGCGCTAGCTTTCGGCTTCACCCAGTCTGAGGTCAGAGCTCGGATGACCCGATCGTGACAATCGCAGAGGTGCTCCCTTTACTCACTAGCCGAACAATCAGGAACGTAGGGGTAAGCATAGGAGCCAGGCAACCCAGCTTGCGGAACACTTAAGTCAATATGGTGCATATTGTGGCGTAATACACGGACAAGGAACAAAGCCGTACAAGTATAATCATATGCAAGAGGAAAAGCTTCATGAAGGAAGCCCCCAAGTAAACGGGGTATTTGAATTTGCTTGCAACAAATAAGGTTTTGACAAAGAAAGTTTTTCACAAATGACTCTTTGTCAAAAAAGCAAAATGCTTGGTCGAACCGAACAAAATTTAAAACTGAAAGTTTTTGAGCATGAAAGCGACTTAGCTGGTTAGTGTTCTCGGTGTTGATGATGAGGTCCGGACTTAAGGCGGGACGAAGACAGTCTTTGGCCTGGCCGAGGTCCCAGCCCCCAAGCCGGTTCCGAAGTGTCCGGGAAAAAAACTCGGCTTGACGAAGTGGCGACATAGCACAGTTGAAGTTGGTGCACACAGGGACGCGCGTTGAAGCGACACCGCAATTTGATCGGTGCAGGCAGGACGACGACATCGGTCCACAGATTTGACCGCGTGACGCAGTCGAAGTTGATTACCTGTGCACATAAAAACAGTGCAAGACAAAGGTTCTAACAAGTAATGATAGTAATAATATACCCCTTTTTTAAAAAGGTTCTTCTGCTTATTTAACTCAAGCGAAGTAAATAATTAAATAAACATGGCCTGAGCGCCGAGGTCGGCATGGCGGAGTGGCCGCACGGAGATGTCGGCAGAGGGACACACGCCGAGGTGACCCCAAAACTTGGTCGACGCGGGCGGGATGATGACATCGGCCCGCCATGACACCATCTACATGCATGGAATAGCACAAGATAGATGATAACAAAATAAAGAAAAGAAAATTTCTTTAGAAATTTTTTTATGTAAAATAAATTATTAAAGGAGATTTGGCCTGGCACGAGGCCGATGTGTCGCAGGGCGTCGGCGTGACGAGGTGACAAAATCCGAATTCGCAGGGTTGCCCGGGTTACGGAAAGATGAGTGCGGGACAGCGATGGCATATCGAATCGCCATAAGACGACGGCCTCAAGGTAGACCAGACTGCAAAACCTGCAGTACGAACAATCGTCGACGAGCAGAAAATACTCTTTGAAATATTATTAATATGCACAATGTGAATAACTAAAACAATTGCACCTGTCGACTTATTCGATGACGTCGAAGCTGATAGCAGACGAGATGATTATGGATGAGGGGCGTCCTTGCCGGAGTGCGTCAAGACTGCGTCGGGCCGACCAATATACGGAACTACGGATCTGAATGTGGAGGTCGGTTTGATGAAGGTTCTGACGCGTACGTCGGCTGGCCAGATCGATGCAGACGAAAAAAGCATTTACAAGCATCGGCAAGTATCTCTGTAAAAAATAATATAATACAGTACAAACCAACAGAAAATAATCCACGTGCAACAATCCCTAGAACATAGTAAAAGGGAAGGGATCCACGCTTCCTGTTGACCGCCTCTTAGTGCACATAGCAATTTGAGGGAAAGGTAAACTTGGTCATGTACTCCACGTGAAGTGGTGGTGTTACGTAGCTAGCTAAACCAGTACTAGCGCCTGATTCTGGTAGTAGTAGCATAGTTGGCGTGGTAGTCATCATGAAGGGAAGGCCGGGTGTAAAACTAGTACATGATTGCGTTAGAACTACGCAAACTTTAACAAAAATAAAAAATTACTAGTGGACAACCGACGGCAGGCTGAATTAAATAAGGAAAGAGAATGAGAATAAGGGAAAGGATCTCCCTTGATGATCGCTGCCAGTGGTGGATTTGTCCTCGGCTCCGTGATCAAGAACTGCATGTGCCGTCAGGGCCAGTTTGACAATCCATTAAACGGCCCCGCTTTATGTCCGGATGCGGCCACCGCTTTGATGGACCAAATTTTAGATCGGTCGCTAAAGGTCTACACAGAAAAAATTGTGCAAACCAGCAGAACCATATCCAGTGCGTATTTAATATATACTTCGTTGGTAACTGGAAAAATAGAACCTGATATTTCTGTTTGAGTAGCGATGACCATAGCAGACCAAAGCGAATAAGAGGAAGCGGTCCATACAGACTAGTATCCACCAATATTAAAGATATACTGATCCTTCAAGTGGAGTAGTAGTACTCAGATTACTAGAATCCACGTACCAAATCTAAGATAAAGTGCTGCAAAACTAGTAATCAATTAGATGGTTAGTAGTAGTTTGCTTCCATGCACTCGTCAGAGAACATTGCAGAGGGCCAGCGGCCAAGCAAGATATGAATTAAAAAAGGAAGGAAAGAGAATTCCCCTAATGCGTGCTCCACAGAGACGAACTCTTATCGGACCACATGCACTGCTCCATGTCTCATATGGATCGCCACCGACCGGACTAATTTTCGTTCCTTTAACTTTTTCCGCTGACTCACGCAGCAAACCCTCAACTCTGGGCCGCCGCCGCATGCGCATACTTCATCAAGAATTTCCATGGTGCACTGGGTCTGACGTACTCATAATAGCCGCACAAGAGTCCGGATCCGATGTACTACGAGGTGACAATACGGCCACCGTCGTTAAATTTTTCTAGGTCATAGATCCTGATATAACTACAAACAATATAGCCCGGCATGTAAGAAATGACTTGCAAAAGATACGATTTACGTAGAACAGGTCTAATTGAAAAAATATCACCTGATTGTCCCATCAATCCGCGAATATCACCCAGCAGGCTCTCAATGAAAGCACCAATGTCGGTTCAATATCTGGCGTATCTCGTAGTAGGGGTCCTAAGCTAGGCGTCTTGGAGCGATGGTAACATGGACACAGGATTTTACCCAGGTTCGGGCCCTCTTGATGGAGGTAAAACCATATGTCCTGCTTTTGATTGTATTCATATGGGTGTAGTACAGAGTACATATGTCTACCACGAGATTGATCTAATGAATTTGAAATTGTCTATTGACTAGTCTGGCCTCGGTTTATATAAGACACCGGAGGCCTAGGGTTTTAGGAGAGTCCTTGTCTTGGGCGCCAAGTCTTGTGGAGTCTTCCTTGTATGCGGTAGGGGTTGTTCGAACTGGCCCATGAGTATACGGCCATGGGGGTCCTCGTCCCAATCCAACTGATCGGGAAATGACGTGGTGAGTACCCCCTAGTCCAGGACACCGTCAATGGGGTCTAGGACCAGTGCGGCGGATCCACCATGACGGATGCTAGTAGGGTAGTCCCTACGATCAAAGGTGATCGGGCAAGCAGACCATGGGTTGAACTTTGGGGCGACAGGCTCCATCGCATAGACGTCCCTTAGTGCACGCTTCCGCTCCCTCTTGGGAATGTGGGTTGCGTATATCATGTTCACCGTCTTCACTTGTGGGGGAACCCCTTCTGTCCTCCTGTGTTCGGCAGCCGGGGCTCCTCCTCGTCATCACTATGTAGTCCCTTGTCCTTGTTTTTGGCGTTTAACTTGCCGGCCTACTTGAACACCCAGCATTCTATGTTGATGTGATTGGCTGGCTTGTCGGGGGTGCCGTGGATTTGACACGAGCGATCCAGTATGCGATCCAAACTGGACGCAGCTGGAGTACTTCTTTTAAATGGCTTTTTCCTCTCACCGGATCTAGAGCCTCTGAATCCGGCAATGACTGCCGTATCTTCTGTGTTATCGCCGTTATTGCGGCGCTTTGGTCTGTTACGACGTTGCCTACCGTTGGCATCTTTGGTATCCTAAGTGTCCGGATGCCTCGATGTGTTGTTGTTGCGAGCCAGCCAGCTATCCTCGCCCGCGCAAAAGCGGGTCATGAGTGTTGTGAGGGCTGCCATAGATTTCGGCTTCTCCTGGCCAAGGTGGCGAGCCAGCCATTCGTCACGGATGTTATGCTTGAATGCCGCTAGGGCCTATGCGTCCGGACAGTCGACAATTTGGTTTTTTAGTCAGGAACCGTGTCCCGAATTGTCTGGCCGATTCCCCTGGCTGTTGGGTTATATGGCTCAAGTCGTCAGCATCCAGTGGCCGCACGTAAGTGCCCTGGAAGTTTTCCAGGAATGCGTCTTCCAGATCCTCCCAACTGCCTACGGAGTCTGCTGGCAAGCTGTTCAGCCAATGCCGAGCTGGTCCTTTGAGTTTTAGAGGGAGGTACTTGATGGCATGTAGATTATCGCCGTGAGCCATGTGGATGTGAAGGAGGAAATCCTCAATCCATACAGCGGGATCTGTTGTGCCATCGTATGATTCGATATTTACGGGTTTGAAACCCTCCGGGAATTCATGATTCATAACTTCATCAGTGAAGCATAGGGTGTGTGCGGCGCCTTTGTGCCGGGGTATATCCCGACGCAATTCGTATGAGTCTTGTCTGCTGTATTCGGCCCGGCCGGATTTACTCTTGGTGTATCCGACGCGACGATCATCATCCCATGTTGGCGCGCGCACCCGTGACCCGTATATTAACCTTGCGATTTTTGCCTTACTGTTCAATACGTCTCGCAGGTCCCCTGTGTTGCCCCGGGCCTTAGTATTTTTGATTGAGTGGCGGCGGGGTGCAGGCTGAACTTCAGGCTGAAATGCCTCTCTGGCTCGGCCACGTAGTAGCCGTTCAGCCGCATCGTACACTGGTGAATGAGGTTTCAATGCTTCCTCCTCGAGGTGAGGTAGCAACCTGCGTTTTGGGTAACTCTAGGAGGGGCGCTCGAGTTCGTACTCCTCGGCCGCAAGGACTTCGGTCCATCTGTCTACTAGCAAGTCTTGATCAGCTTGAAGCTGTTGCTGCTTTTTCTTCAGGCTATTTGCCGTGGCCATAAGCTGGCGCTTGAAGCGCTCTTGCTCGACGGGGTCCTCAGGCACGATAAATTCTTCATCGCTGAGGCTCGCCTCGTCTTCGGAGAGAAGCATGTAATTGTCCACCTTCGGTTCTCTATCTGCTGCCTGCTCTGGACGGCTAGCTTGTTCGTCCTCCGGCTCTACATCGTGTTGGAGGGGATTGTTGTTGTCTTCGGCACTATCTGGAGTGTTATTATCTCTTGTGCCGGTATCACTACTTTTGTTGTGGCGGGACTTAGAGCGGCGCCGCTGACGTCGGTGCTTGGGTTGCTTCTTGGAGGGGTCATCCTCCGCTGTCTCGTCGCCATTGCCTTCTTTGAGGGTGTCCACCATGTATATATCATATGCTGAGGTGGCGGTCCAGTGCCCTGTGGGCGGTGGTTCCTGTTCGTCTCCTGCATCGTCGTCCATACCGTCGAAGTCTTCGGAGTCAAAGTCGAGCATGTCGGTTAAATCGTCGATAGTGGCTACTAAGTGGGTGGTGGGTGGGTAGCGAATTTCTTCGTCGTCCGCATCCCATTCTAGCCGGACATAGTTCGGCCAAGGTTCTCATGATAGGGAGAGAGACCTTAATGAATTTAGCACATCGACGAAGGACAAGTGCTGAAAGATGTCCGCGGAGGTGAACTCCATGATCGGTGCCCGTTCGGATTCGACGGGCACGGATGTAAGCGGCTCGGAGTCCGTGGCTGGAGGTGAATCCAGTGGTTCGACGACACGGCTCTCGTAAGGGGTGAAGTCAGTATCCGGCTCCATCGCCATTGAGAGTGCGGTCTCCATGGCGGGGTCTGTCCCTCCGCTCTCGGATTATGTGATTTGCTCCGGATTGACTGCCGAAGTAGTTGCAGATGCGATCTCCCGAACACTGTCCGACAGCAGAGTTACGTCGTGCTCGTCGTGACTGTGCGGCGCACCTGACACAGGCTCGAATCCGTCGAACATCAAGTCTCCGCGGACGTCGGCAGTGTAGTTTAAGTTTTCGAATCTGACCTGATGGCCAGGGGCGTAGCTCTCTATCTGCTCTAGATGGCCAAGCGAATTGGCCCGCAGTGTGAAGCCGCCGAATACAAAGATCTGTCTGGGGAGGAAAACCTCACACTGGACCGCATCGCTACCGATGATCGAAGGAGCCATCAAGCCTTATGGTGACGACACAGTGGAACTCTCAATGAAAGCACCAATGTCGGTGTCAAAACCAGCGGATCTCGGGTAGGGGGTCCCGAACTGTGCGTCTAAGGCGGATGGTAACAGGAAGCAGGGGACACGATGTTTACCCAGGTTTGGGCCCTCTTGATGGAGGTAATACCCTACGTCCTGCTTGATTATTCTTGATGATATGAGTATTACAAGAGTTGATCTACCACGAGATCGTAGAGGCTAAACCCTAGAAGCTAGCCTATGGTATGATTGTATATGTTTTCCTACGAACTAAACCCTTCGGTTTATATAGACACCAGAGGGGGCTAGGGTTACACAGAGTCGGTTACAAGGGAGGAGATCTTCTTATCCGTATTGCCTAGCTTGCCTTCCACGCCAAGGAGAGTCCCATCCGGACACGGGACGAAGTCTTCAATCTTGTATCTTCATAGTCCAATAGTCCGGCCAAAGGATATAGTCTGGCTGTCCGGAGACCCCCTAATCCAGGACTCCCTCACCTGACAACCTCACCATCTCCATCGTCTTCGAGCTTTGGTTCTGGCACCCTTCTCCGCCGATTCGGCCACTCAGGCGCGTCCCTGAGCCCACTAACCGTCCCTGCAGCTCCGCGGTGAGCCACTGACCCGATCCCCCATTGCCCCATTGTCCCTCGCATCCTCTAGCCGTCGTCCCCAAGAGCTCCTCGACGCCGGCCATGTCGCCGCAATTGCTGCAGCCACTGAAGCTTGCGCCTGAGTGTTTGCCCATGCTCAGCACACTCCCAGGAGCTGGCGCGCCCACCTGTTCGACCTGCCATACCCCCTACCGCATCGCAGCCCCGTGCCCACATGTGCCCGTACTCTAACCACCACCACGGGCTCATTTCCAGTGAGCTCCGGGCACCCCAGCTTCTGCCGCCGCCACCTCTGGATGCGTCGCACCCCCAACTTCTTGTAGTCGCAAACCGTGGCCGAAACCGTCCCCTATAACGCCTTCCCACGACGTCTCCGTCGTTGGCTTTGGTCACCGCCAGCTGAACTCCATCACGGCCGATGTGGTGCCGTCATTTACGGCTATAACCACCTGGTAATAACCCTGCTAACCAACCCCACAGCCACTGACACGTGGGCCCCAACCCCCTAATTAAGCCAATTTAATTAACAGCCAACACTGGGTCAGTAACGTGTGGACCCCACACGTCAGGTTTGACCCTGGTTAAATCTGTTAACTTGCTGACATCGTGCTGACGTCATAACTATTTCTGGATTTTAATCAAGTATTAAATGATTTACAAATTCCAGAAATTTGACTAAACTTTAAAAATCATAGAAATTAAAACATAACTCCAAATGAAATAATTTATATATGAAAAATTATCAGAAAAATCCAAATAATCTGTTTATGGAACTTTCATGCATGTTTGAACAAGTTAACCTCACTGAATAGGATAAATCATGATTAGGGCAATTTATGAACTAGCATTTGGAGTTGGAGTATAACCTTGTTTGGATTCCACTTCAATTAACTTGGCTAGATATTGCAGTAGGTGAATTCAGTACCTTAACATAACATGTCATTCATGTGAATGTGCATTGCATTGATTGTGTTCCTTCTTTGCTAGTCGGTGTTGTTCCCTCTCGATAGCCAATGTTTCCGACATTGTGATCGTTGTCACTGATGAAGAGCAGTGGTATCTATAGAAGTGCTAGGAAAGCAAGCCCCCTTGATCACTCTAATACAATCCCATTCTCTTGCTCCTGCTCTCCTTTACTGCATTAGGACAACAACATTTCAACTGCTACATGTTGTGGTAGTTGAACCCATTCCTCTACATGACCTGTCATTGCCACAGTAAATAGTTGAAACCCACTAGCATGAGCATGAGTTGTTTGAGCCATGATGTGCCTACTCATTCATGCTTTCTTTTTATGCCTGTTATGCTTAGAGTTGTGTCGGGTCTAATTTATCCGGGATGGATGGAAATGGTGTTGAACATGTCCTACTACGGAGAGCTAAGTGTGTGAACACGATATAGTAAAGGTAGCGATGAGAGGCCATGTAGGAGTACATGGTGGGTTGTCTCATTGAAGCCGTCTGATACGTCCATTTTGCATCATGCTTTTATATCAATATTTATTGCATTATGTGCTGTTATTACACATTACGTCACAATACTTATGCATATTCTCTCTTATTTTACAAGGTTTGCACGAAGAGGGAGAATGCCGGCAGCAGGAATTCTGGGCTAGAAAAGGAGCAAATGTTAGATACCTATTTTGCACAACTCCAAAAGTCCTGAAACTCCATGGGAGTCATTTTCGGAATATATAAAAAATATTGGGCGAAGGAAGCACCAGAGGGGGGCCACCACCATCCATGAGGGTGGGGGCGCGCCCTACCCCCGGGCGCGCCCCTTATCTCGTGGGCCCCCCTGGTAGGCCACCGGTGCCCATCTTTGGCTATATGAAGTGTTTTGCCCTGGAAAAAATCATAAGCAATCTTTTGGGACGAAACTCCGCCGCCATGAGGTGGAACCTTGGCGGAACCAATCTAGGGCTCCGTCGGAGCTGTTCTGCCGGGGAAGCATCCCTTCGGGAGGGGGAAATCATCACCATCGTCATCACCATCGATCCTCTCATTGGGAGGGGGTCAATCTTCATCAACATCTTCACTAGCACCATCTCATCTCAAACCCTAGTTCATCTCTTGTATCTAATCTTTGTCCCAAAACCTCAGATTGGTACCTGTGGGTTGCTAGTAGTGTTGATTACTCCTTGTAGTTGATGCTGGTTGGTTTACTTGGTGGAAGATCATATGTTCAGATCCTTTATGCATATTAATACTCCTCTGATTATGAACATGAATATGCTTTGTGAGTAGTTACGTTTGTTCCTAAGGACATGGGATAAGTCTTGCTATAAGTAGTCATGTGAATTTGGTATTCGTTCGATATTTTGATGAGATGTATGTTGTCTTTCCTCTAGTGGTGTCATGTGAATGTCAACTACATGGAACTTCACCATTGTTTGGGCCTAGGGGAAGGCATTGGGAAGTAATAAGTAGATGATGGGTTGCTAGAGTGACAGAAGCTTAAACCCTAGTTTATGCATTGCTTCGTAAGGGGCTGATTTGGATCCATATGTTTCATGCTATGGTTAGGTTTACCTTAATACTTCTTTTGTAGTTACGGATGCTTGCAAGAGGGGTTAGTCATAAGTGGGATGCTTGTCCAATTAAGGGCAGTACCCAAGCACCAGTCCACCCACATATCAAATTATCAAAGTACCGAACGCGAATCATATGATCGTGATGAAAACTAGCTTGACAATAATTCCCATGTGTCCTCGGGAGCATTTTCCTTTATATAAGAGTTTGTCCAGGCTTGTCCTTTGCTACAAAAAGGATTGGGCCACCTTTCTACACCTTGTTTACTTTTATTACTTGTTACCCATTACCAATTACCTTATCACAAAACTATCTGTTACCAATAATTTTAGTGCTTGCAGAGAATACCTTACTAAAAACTGCTTATCATTTCCCTCTGCTCCTCGTTGGGTTCGACACTCTTACTTATCGAAAGGACTATGATAGATCCCCTATACTTGTGTGTCATCAAGACTCCTTTCTGGCGCCGTTGCTAGGGAGTGAAGCGCCATTAGTAGGTGGAATTTGGTAAGGAAAAATTTATATAGTGTGCTGAAATTTGCTGTCACTTGTTACTATGGAAAGTAATCCTTTGAGGGGCTTGTTCGGGGTATCTTCACCCCAAACACTAGAGCAATGAGTTTCTCCTCAACCTACTTAACCTACTGAAAATGTTTATTTTGAAATTCCTTCAGGAATGATAGAGAAATTGCTAGCTAATCCTTTTACAGGAGATGCAACATTGCATCCCGATTTGCACTTAATCTATGTGGATGAAGTTTGTGGATTATTTAAGCTTGCATGTATGCCCGAGGATGTTATTAAGAAGAAGGTATTCCCTTTATCTTCGAAGGGAAAGTCATTGACATGGTTTAGGCTATGTGATGATATTGGATCATGGAACTACAACCGATTGAAATTGGAATTTCATCAGAAGTTTTATCCTATGCACCTGGTTCATCGTGATCGTAATTATATGTATACTTTTTGGCCTTGCGAAGGAGAAAGCATCGCTCAAGCTTGGGGGAGGCTTAAGTCAATGCTATATTCATGCCGCAATCATGAGCTCTCAAGAGAAATTATTATTCAAAAATTTTATGCTCGGCTTTCTCTCAATAATTGCTCCATGCTCGATACTTCTTGTATTGGATCTTTTATGATGAAGACTATTGAATTCAAATGGGATTTATTGGAAGGAATTAAACGCAACTCTGAAGATTGGGAACTCGACAAAGGTAAGGAGTCAGGTATAACACCTAAATTTGATTGTGTGAAATCTTTTATGGATACCGATGCTTTTCGTGAATTTAGCACTAAATATGGACTTGACTCTAAGATAGTATCTTTTTTCTGTGAATCATTTGCTACTCATGTTGATATCCCTAAGGAGAAGTGGATTAAATATCATCTTCCCATTGAAGTAAAAGTAGTTGAACCTATTAAAGTTGAAGAAAAGACTATCACTTATAATGTTGATCCTATTGTTCCTACCGCTTATATTGAGAAACCACCTTTCCCTACTAGAATAAAGGATCATGCTAAAGCTTCAACTGTGGTCAACAAAAGTAACATTAGAACATCCAAACCCTCTGAGAAAATTAAAGTTGAACCTAGTATTGCTATTGTTGGGGATATTACTACTGGACGTAAAGCGGCCAGGAGTAGCCGGATTAACTTTATGAAGATTAGAAGCCCATGAAGATGTGAAGATGATGGCGCTTTACGAAGGCCCAAGGCCCAGAAGTGAGTTAAAGCCTGTAGATACAAACCGACTTAATCATGTAACTTGCTTTGTAAGATAGGAAGTGTAGAGACCGAACCAGAAACGTTTATGCTCCGGCTTCGGGACTCTATAAACCGACGGGCGCCACCCATGTATATAAGGGGACGACCCGGCAGCGGTTCAGGAGACAGACAACAACTCGAGAGCCAGACAAAGCGGATTCACTCCCTGGCCTTCGAAACCCTAGCAATACCAATCACAACTAGACGTAGGCTTTTACCTTCCTTGAAGGGGCCGAACTAGTATAAAACTCCCTGTGTCCCCTTGTCCGGTTTAACCCCTTTAAGCCAACCCATTGCGATGGCTCCACGACTAAGTCCTTTCACAAGGAAATCTGCCGTGACAAACCCACGACAGTTGGCGCCCACCGTGGGGCTATCGCACGATGGTTTCGAGTTCTTAAAGGGCAGCTTTGATGGACTCAAGGGATACGCGGTGGGCCGGATGACGAAGAGTCGTCGCCGCAAGCTCTACATCGACAACGCAGGATGGGGTCCCGAGGCCAATTCAACCGAATATGGGTACCGGGTCCCCTTTGGTGGGATTCACATCTTCATCGGCAAGATCGGCGAACCAGCCCCTGAGCCGGACATCTGCACCGACATCATCGAAACGGCTCGGCGTGCAAGTTCTTCGCCGGTTTAGCCCGTGACAAAGCATGTTTTCGTAGGTGTCATCCATGTAGCGGGATACGAGGACGGGTCGGCGTCCGATGGAGAGACCGTTGTCTGTTCCGACGACGAGTCTTCTGGAGAGACCGAATCGCTCTATCAGTTGGAGGACGGCTGGATTAGTGGAGGATCCGAGGGCAATAGTATTCTGGATTCCCCTGATCTGCCAGATCGGGCCGCCATCTTCATGGACGGCACACAATCAGCGCCTCATTCATCGGCTACCGCAGCAATACTCTCCGGTTCAACAACGACTACACCAGCAGGGGCAGGAAGCTCTGCGCCGCCTCCAACTCAAGTCCTGTCTGATTTGTTCGACGCTTTGGCAACGTTGATGGCCGCAGAGGTGGATGCAGCATCCAGGGATTAGCACAACGCGAAGATTGCAAAGGTAAAGGATCAGATAGCTCAGGCTAAAGCGGACCTAGTGGCGGAGAATGCTAGGATGGCTACAGAACGGGCTGAATTGGAAGCGCAGGCCTACCGGATTAGGCTGGATCAGAACGCTTCCGAAGAAGTCATGAGAAGAAGATACCAATCGCATCTCCCGTTGGGTTATGAGCCATGAAATCTCTTCAACACACCAGGAGCATGAGCAGGAGCTAGTCACCAGTCAATACTGAACCGGGCGGAGGCGCCAGGAACAGGAGCGTCGGTTCAGCCGCGCACAATGGACCCGGCTCGTCAGAACAATGATGTGCCACAGTATGTACCAACACCACCCGGGCATTATTCCAACCCGTTGGACAATATCATGGCCGCCGCTTCATGCCTGGCAGCCCTCCCAACCAACGGCGAGTCACCAGTTGCGATTGAGGCACGTCGGGCCAGAGATCTCCTTCAGACGGCACTAAATCAACAACAGGCATACTCGCACAGTCGCGAGAGGATTCATTCCACTCCTCGTCTGAGCAGGAGCTATAACAGACACGTGGAGGATGAACCGGCTGTGTCAAGCAGCGCACGTCACCGTAATTCGCTGCGAGGACACAAGCCGGCAAGGGGAGGTGCTAATGCACAAGATGTTGTAGATCATGGCCGCGCGCGTCGGGAGGCCGAGTTAGCAGCTTGACACGGGGCGCGTCAACATACTCCGGTTCACCCTACCGCGTCAGTAGAACCAGGGGTGGTGTTCAGTTCCTTAGGGGTGCCGTGTCTCACCCCGCTTTACGTAATGTGAGACTGCCTAAGGATTTCAAAGGGCCTCGTAAGGTGCCCAATTGCACCGCCAATTTGCAACCAGAGGCGTGGGTTGAAAGTTACGAGATGGCAATGGAGATGCTGGATGTGGATGAAGCGGTATGTGATAAATACTTCACCATGATGTTGGAGGGAACAACTCGTACTTGGTTAAAGAGCTTACCAGTTAATTCTGTCGGATCATGGGCCGAATTGAAGCACCGGTTTATCCAGAACTTCAAAGATACTTGTAAGCAGCCCATGTCAATTGTGAATCTGGCTACCTGTGTCCAGGAGGAGGGGGAGTCCATGACCCATTGGGTCAAGCGGGTCTCAGCGATTTTGCATTCATTGGATCGTATCAATGCAGATACCGCAATACTAACATTGGAGGGCAATTGGCGCTTTTTGCCGCTTAAACAGAAGTTAGGAAGGCTCAAACGTCACTGCAATGATATGTCAACGCTCATGGCTGCTTTGGTTAAATACACCGATTCAGATAATACCAAGGACATGGACTCAGAGGAGGACAAACTGGGGAAGGGGAAGAAGAACGGCAACGCCAAGGGTCAGTAGCCTAATCCGGCAGGCCATGGGAACAGTGGTAAGCGCAAGGCCGACAGCGGCTTGGACTTTGTCGCTAACACCAATGCTCAGGAGAACAGCCAGCGCCGCAAGGGCAAGCAGCCCCAGAGGGGCAAAGGTTCGGACCCCAATTTGGAGCGCCTGTTAAATCAGCCCTGTCCAAAGCATGGATCAAAGGAGAAGCCAGCATCACATCTTTGGAAGGACTGTTACATCATGCGGGATTTTAAGAACTCCAATATGTTCTAGTACGATAATGGCCCGCCCGGCGGTTCAGGCGGTGGTTTCCATGGGCCGGGTTACGGAGGTGGCAGTTCTGGTCCAGGATTTCAAGGAAATCAAATCGGGCACATCAATCAAGGGCACCAAGGCAACCAGGGAGGCTACAACCATCAGGGGAACCAGCAACAGCAGCAGTCAGGTTATCAGAGCCATCCTAAGCAGTTAAATAGTGGGCAATACCATGTCTTCACTACTAGCTTGTGTAAACATGATCAGAAGCTTCACAAGAGGGCAGTAAACTCTGTTGAACCGGCAGTGCCTCGGTATCTACGCTGGTCTGAGCAACCCATTTTATGGAGCAGAGAGGATCACCCACCCCGGGTTGACATCTGGGTCACTTGGCCCTAGTGGTGGCCCCCCAAGTGGGGGGATATAAGTTCACTAAAGTGCTCATGGATGGAGGAAGTAGTATCAACATTCTGTATTATGATACATTCCGCCGAATGGGGTTGACAAATAATAATCTTAAACTGTCAAATATAATTTTTCATGGTGTGGTGCCTGGTAAGTCCGCATACCCAGTGGGCAAGATAGCCTTAGAGGTGGCCTTTGGGGATGATTATGATTCAAGATCAGAAATATTGACTTTTGAGGTGGTGAAAATCAAAAGTCTGTATCACGCCCTGTTTGGGCGGCCGGCTTATGCTAAATTCATGGCAAGGCCGTGTTATGTTTATCTACAGCTTAAAATGCCAGGTCATAAGGGGACTATCACAGTACATGGAAGCAGAAAGATCGCTTTGGAGTGTGAAGAGGGTGATGCGGCTTATGCTGAGTCGGTTTGTGCCACAGACGAGCTGAAATTCTATAAGGAGCAAGTTGATCTGGCAGATATGACCTCTTTGAAAAAGCCGACTACGGAACATGATCTGGCATTGAAGTTGAAATCGGCTACAGATACTAAGATGATTGATTTTGTTCCTGGTGACTCATCCAAGCAATTCAGCATCAGCGCTAACCTGGATCCCAAATAGGAAAGCGCGCTCATCGAGTTCATCCGTGAGAACCGGGACATCTTTGCATGGAAACCTTTTGACATGCCAGGTGTACCAAGGGTACTCGCTGAGAACACACTTAACATTGATCCTAAGTTTAAACCGGTCCAGCAGTTTCTCCGCCGCTTCAATGAAGAAAGACGTAAGGCTATCGGTGAAGAGGTAGCCCGTTTGTTGGCCGCAGGGTTTATCACGGAGGTCTTTCATCCAGAGTGGTTGGCTAATCCGGTGCTGGTTCTTAAGAAAAACGGCACTTGGCGTATGTGTGTGGATTACACAGATTTAAACAAGGCTTGCCCTACAGACCCCTTTGCCCTCCCTCGTATTGACTAGATAATTGATGCTACGGCAGGTTGTGACCGTTTGTGTTTCCTGGATGCATATTCTGGTTATCATCAGATCAAAATGGCGGTTAAGGACCAGGAGAAGACAACTTTCATAACTCCCTTTGGAGCCTTCTGCTATGTCTCCATGCCCTTTGGACTCAAGAGTGCCCAGGCAACTTATCAGCGTTGTGTTCAGAATTGCCTTCATACACAGATTGGGCGCAATGTTCATGCATATGTGGATGATATTGTGATAAAGTCCAGGAAGGAGGAAACATTGATAGATGATTTGAGAGAAACCTTTGACAACCTCCGGGTTTACAAGATGATGCTCAATCCAGAGAAGTGTGTCTTTGGTGTCCCGGCAGGCAAGCTCTTGGGTTTTCTAGTGTCAAACAGAGGCATTGAGGCTAATCCGGAAAATATTTAAGCAATTACAGCTTTGGCTAAACCGGCGTGTATCAATGACGTTCAACGTCTGGCCGGCCGGATTACAGCTTTAAGCCGGTTTATCAGTCGTCTTGGGGAGAAGGCCATCCCTTTATATCAGATGCTTAAGAAAACAGATAATTTTGTCTGGAGCGAGGCAGCTGATAAAGCGTTTGAGGATCTGAAGGGGCATTTAGCTAAACCGCCTGTGCTTGCGGCGCCAATTGATTAGGAGCCATTGTTGCTATATGTGGCTGCTAATGCCCAAGCTTTTAGCGTGGCTATTGTGGTAGAGCGCAAGGAAATCGGCAAGGAATATCTGGTTCAATGGCCGGTTTACTATATCAGTGAGGTGCTCATTGAGTCAAAGCAGAGGTATCCACATTGGCAGAAGCTGGTGTATGGAGTGTTTATGGCAAGCCGGAAGCTTAAACACTATTTTCAGGGCCATCCCATCACAGTGGTCAGTTGAGCCCCTCTGGGAGATATCATTCAAAACAGAGAAGCAACTGGCCGGATTGCCAAGTGGGCTATTGAGCTTGGACCTCATGGGCTCAAATACATACCCCGCACAGCAATCAAATCCCAAGCACTCATGGACTTCATCAATGATTGTACGGAGTTACAGGCACCTGAAGAGAAACCAGATAATACATATTGGACTATTCATTTTGATGGGTCCAGACTATTGGAGGGCTCGGGGGCTGGAGTCATACTAACTTCCCCATGAGGTGACAAGTTTTGTTATGTCCTCTGTTTAATGTTCCCTTGTACTAACAATGCAGCTGAATATGAGGCTTTGCTCCACGATCTTCGGATGGCTAAGGAGATGAACTTAAGCCGGGTTAAGTGCTTCGGGGATTCAGATCTAGTGGCTCAAGAGGTGTCTGGCACTTGGGATTCTAAAGACCCACTCATGGCTGCATAGCGGCGAGAGGTGGACACAATGGCTGGTCACTTCAAGGGTTATCAGGTGGATCATATAGACCGGCGAAAGAATGAAGCGGCGGACGCTTTAAGTCGTCTTGGTTCCCAGCGTAAACCGGTTCCGCCAAATGTCTTTCTTGACGTATTGCATAATCCGTCAGTCAAAGTACCAACCGAGGAAGAGTTGGCTATTCCTGATCCGGAGGCTCAATTGGTGACAGCTTTGCATGTCATACCGGATTGGACAATCCCATATCTGGCTTACATGAACCGGGGCGAGTTACCATATGATGAAACGTTGGCTCGACAGATAATTCGGCATTCCAAGTCCATGACCATACTCAACGGGGAGTTACATTGTTACAGTGTTTCAGGAGCAATTCAGCATTGTGTTTCTCCTCAAGAGGGTTGTGAGATTTTGCGAGAAATCCATGAAGGGGATTGCGGTCACCACGCCGGTTCAAAGTCTTTGATTGCTAAAGCTTTTCGCCACGGTTTTTACTAGTTGACGGTGCATGCTGATGCGGAAGATTTAGTCAAGAGATGTGATGGTTGTCAAAAATTCGCCCACCGTGTGCACATTCCGTCTCAAGAGTTGAGGATGATTCCAATAACTTGGCCGTTTGCGACTTGGGGGCTTGATATGGTCGGACCCTTCAAGCGATCCAAGGACAAAAAGACCCACCTGTTAGTAGCAGTTGATAAATTTACCAAATGGGTGGAGGCAGAACCAGTCAGTAAGTGTGATGCGGTCACAACGGTTAAGTTCATCAAAAAGGTGATATTCCGGTTTGGCTTTCCACACGGTATTATAACTGATAATGGTACTAACCTTTCAAAAGGGGAGATGGAGGAATTTTGCCAACGTGAGCACATCCGGCTCGATCTAGCATCAGTGGCTCACCATCAGTCTAATGGTCAAGCAGAGAGGGCAAATAAAGAAATTCTATGAGGTATCAAACCCAGGCTTATGGTTCCTTTAAAGCGGACACCGGGTTGTTGGGTTGAGGAGCTACCTTCTATGTTATGGAGCATCAACACCACACCCAATAGGTCTACGGGTTACACACCTTTCTTCATGGTTTATGGAGCGCAGGCAGTTCTTCCTAGTGACATCCGTCATGACTCGCCCCGTGTGACAGCCTATGTTGAAGCTGATAATGAGAAGGCACGTCAAGATTCCCTGACCTGTTGGATGAAGAGCATGATCTTGCAGCAGCACGTTCGGCGATTTATCAACAAGATCTCCAATGTTATCATAGCCGCCGGGTTAAAACCAGAACCTTTCAAGAAGGCGATTTGGTGCTCCGGCTCATCCAGGATCAGACTGATATGCACAAGTTGTCCCCACCTTGGGAAGGACCCTTTGTGGTCAGCAAGAATCTGCACAACGGGTCTTACTACCTCATTGATGTTCGAGAGCACAAAGACTCACGTAAATCGGAGGAGGAGACCAAGAGGCCATGGAACATAGCTCTTCTTCGGCCTTACTATACTTGAAGCCATAGGCTCTTCATATGTACATATTTATGACGATGTATACATCATATAATAAACTGGAGCCTCTGTTACAGCGGGGTATCTGTTCTTTTTACATCATGTGTGTGCTTACAAGAGTTTACTGACAAAGCGGAGTTTTTTATTAATCCGATCTCAGCAGCTGCACGGATATAAAGAAAATCACTAGGGGGCTTGGTCATATTTGAACCATAGCTACACCTCTTCATAGGCGTTTAAGCCACAAAAGAAAAATATGTGGAACCAAAGAGAGTGTTGCACAAAGCACAGACTCAAACATGGGCACACACTGAGCACAGCTCACAAAGTTACTTGGGGGCTCCTTTTGCAAAGCAAAAAAGAGTTTGAAAGGACCCTTGTAATTGGCTATCAAGCCACGGCTTGGAAGCCTGGTGTATTCACCTAAAACCCCGGGTTAACCTGCCTTCATCAAGTAAGCCACTCCTGTCCAGGTAATCCTGGTATGACCCACCAAACATTTGACAAGTCAATCTTTTACAGACCCTGAACTTGTCAAAGTTAAAACAATGATTGGTTAATTGGAGGCCCATCTTAAAAGGCTTTGTTAAATGGTTTAACTCAGAGGCCTGACAGCCCATGAAAAGCCTCGATTTGGAGCCTGGCAGCTCGTAAAAAGCCTTGAATATTTCCTTTTTTGAGTTTTATTTGTTGAAATTCATAAGTGTCTTATGATAACCCGGGGTCCTTGACCCGGCTTGCTTTTCAACTACAAGTTGTCGGCATATGATCAGTTATAAACCGGTGTGCGTTGCCCCGGTCTGGTTTGACTAAATCACCAGTGTTATAAAGAAAACCCGGTAATTATCCCGGTCCAGTTTACTATATAATCCGGCATTATAAGGATGGGGTTATCAACTTTTCGGATTGGTATTAACACCTTTGCCGTATACACCGTTGGTCCACCAATGAGGTATGTCGCACATATTGCTTTTTATACAAACACTTCGATTATTCATCTACGTATTGTATACTTGTTGGGCATCATGACCCGTCTAGCGGTAAACCGCTAGATACTTTTAAGTTGTTGTACCCAGGAACACAATTCATCATGGGTTATGCATTAATATATCCCAAAAGGTGGCACAAGTTGTCACGAGGTATTACAAAACATGCTCGATGGCATGGCAGATAACGGAGTTTTGGCTATCCTATTACAAGAAGCTTTCAAAGCGGCTCCAATGGCATTATTGTTTTTCAAAATATCGGCACACAACAGCCAGTAAACCGGCGACCGGTTTAAGATGCTTCGTCTGGATGGTTTGATGGTTGAGGGTCAGTTGGTGTGGGCACTTCTTCATCCCTCCCCAGACGCTGGAAATCAACCGTCGACCAATCGATTCCAGTTAAAGCTTGAAATACTGCCTCTTCATGGATAAGATTGGATGAGTTAATATCAGGAGCGTAAGTGTGCTTACGTATCGGAGGCAAAATTTCTTCAACTTCATGGATTTCGGGAGGCTGTCTTTTCCCTTCAGCGTCATAAACCAGTTTAAAATGGGACAAGTCTGTGTCTTCAGCCAGCTTGCTGGCTACTGGCCGCATCTCTTTGGTCAGCCGCCGGAGTTCATCATTGTCAAAGTTTGAACCATCCTCCTTCACGCCTGGGCATCCTTTAATGATATCCTTCGCTTCAAGGTCTGGAATCCAGGCTTTTGCTCGAATAAGTGCGGTTAAAGCTCCTGCTCTGGCAGCTGCCTTCTTCAATTCAGCAATACGGGCTGGTAACATGGCCAACTTCTTAAGTGTTTCTTTTATCAAGGTTGGGGCCGGTTTGTTGTAAGCCGTCGTGCAAATAGCCCACTGAGACCTAGAGTACAACTGTTCAATCAAAGTATACGCCGCTTTGAGCTTCATCCGCATGTCTGTACCAAGATGAGCAATCCGAGTGCCTGCCAAGGATTTATATCAACATTCTGGTCAGTGATAAGGTTCATTGACTTGCGCAAAACACATAAGCAGATACTTACCAAAGATAGCAGAAGTCATAGCGTTGATTTGCCGTTTCAAGCCAGCTAGTTCATCTACAATTGGTCTCAGGGCTGCCTCGGCGTCTTCAGCTCTTTTGGTTAAACCGGATTTTTCGGTTTCCCAGTTAGCACGATCTTTGTTGAAAGATTCCTTCAGCTTTTCCATTACGGCCAGGGCTTGGGTCAGCTCCTCTTTGGCTTTTGCAGCTTCTGCTTGTTGTGACTTCACATTCTCTTTCAAGTTAGAGTTTCAGGCATCTCTATTTCTCAGTTCAGCCTGCAACATTGAAGGTATATTAAACAACAGGATATATATGTTCTAAGTACAAAGCGTATAACAAGTTATGCACTTCATACTTGGGGGCTAATGCCTATTTGCTCTAAAGTACTACATTTTATACAAGTCTCCAGAACAATGCAAGCATTATCCTAGACACTTGGGGGCTAATGTGCGTCTGTTCTAAAACAGATGCATGGATTAAAACCCAGATTAACTTGCCAAGTTAAACCGGCCTTTGGGGGCTATGCTGCAGAAAGTTATCTAATTGTTAAAAGATAAGTCCTGGTTCTTATTAGAGACCTGACATTTTGAGGATCAATGATGCGAAACTTAAAGTGCTACAAAGACCCGATTTATGATTAACATCATAAAACGGCCCTTGGGGGCTACTTGGGCTAGTATTTCAACTTTGAATCAACGAACAAAGGGAGATGAAAATACCTCATATTGCTCCTTCATCAAATTCACCAAACCGGCTTCATAGTCCCGGTTTGAGTGAAGATGGTTCAAGAAGCCAGAGTGAAGTTCTTCAGCACTGAGATGAGCATAATTTGATAGATCACTACTCCTTTTGCCCTTTTCCCTAGCAGCCTGCTCTTCTTTGGCACTATGTTGAGCCAAGATTACGGGACGGCCAGGAGAGCTGTGGCCCATTCCAGTAATGATAACATTGTCTCCTTGGCCTTCAGTGTGTTTGGATGGTGATAATGGAGTCTCGGCATCTCTCACCGGACTAGCCTGGTTTAGCTCTGCTGGTTCAGTATCAGGCGCGGCAGGTTCAATGTCTGTTGGTTCATCGGTGTTTTGGCCTTGAAGGGGTGGGTCGTCAGAAGCGGCTTCAGGATGAGGGCCTTCCGGTTCACAAGTATGGTCTGGTTCGCCTCTCGGTTCTTCTTCAAAAGTGGCCGGGTCTTCAGGTGGATTGTTGACCCGAGCTTTCTTGCTGGGTCCGGCTTTAGCTCTGCAGACAAAATTAAAAAGAGGGTTAACATTTTATTCTAGATTTACAACGCATTGAGATGAAAGGTTACAAAGCTTCCCAGCCATAGTTTTCAAAGGGGGGAGTTGAGTTGCTGTCGATTCACCAGAAGATGATGGAGGTGTCACCTGATAATTTGAATCGGACAGATTAAGAGGTTGTCTAAAATAACCTACCTTGGGGTAAGAATTGTCAGGAGTAGGAGAGACCTCAGACCGGCGCTTCCGAACCGGGGTGTCAGGTAAACCGGTTGAAGTAACCTGTTGGCCACTGTGACGGGTTGTCTGGTGAGCTTCATGCTACTGAGTCTTCAAAATAAATGTTGGATCCAAATGAGCAAGAGGATGAGAAAAGCTTACTTTACGGACTGCTTGACGGGTTTTTTGTGTTGGCTTAGAGTCTGAACCGGAGGAAAGGGTAATTACCTCTACATCATCAGCTTGACTGCCTTCTGCGTCCTCCTGAGGAAGATCATTGTTAATGAGATTCATGAAAAGGGAGCCAAGTGAGTCAAGTTCTACCTCAACTTCTGGATCATCAGCATCATCATCAAGTTCCATGTTGATCCGGTCAGCCGTTTTCCGTTTTGATGTCCGTTTGACGGCTTTGGTTTTGGGGCAAGATGGTTTGACCGCTTTATCCCCAGTTGGCTTTACTGCTTTTTCTCCAGTTTTCTGTTTCCAGAAGGGGTCATCACCCTATACATACATACACAGAAGAAGGATTACAAGTTGCACAAATTAAAGATATCAAAGATGGAAAGGAAGTATAATGCTTACAGCAGGCGGTTTGTTCTTGGTATAGAAGGGATTCAAGCCGGTTTGACTACAAACTAGTTCCGATTCATTCAAAATCTTCTTTACACCTTCAGTGACTTCTTCATCAGTTATTTGAATGTTGCAATGGTGTTGAGGGTCTTCAACCTCACCGGTGTACTCACACATTAAACCGGGACACCGGCTTAGTGGCAAGATGCTCCAAGATATCCAACAGCGCATGAAATCAACACCTATTAAACAGTTGGCCATGAAAGCCCGGAGTTTGGCGAGTTGAGGGGCATATTTCGCCCTTTCTGCGGAACTTAAGCGTTGCGGCATCGGATGGGTGTTGGAAAGCCGGTTATCACGAAAGCCTGGGAGGGGATTCTCATCTTCAGGAGAGGTGTCTCTGCAGTAAAACCAAATTTGGTTCCATTCCTTTGGGTGGCTGTGCAGTTTGGCATGAGGAAATTCAACTTCTTTCTGCTTTTGAAATGAGACACCACCAAGTTCAATGTTGGGGCCATTCACAAATTCTGTGCGCTGGTTTAAGTGAAAGAAGTCCCAGAACAGCTCCGCAGTTGGTTCTTCCTGTAAGTACACTTCACAGAAGACCTGGAAGTTACATAGATTGGATACTGAGTTGGGCCCGATGTCTTGAGGATGGAGTTGGAAATTGGAAATCACATCTCGGTAAAACTTTGACCCTGGAGGTTTGAAGCCACGACTTATATGGTCAACAAAGACCACCACCTCACCCTGCCTTGGGGTCGGAGGATTTTCTGCTCCTGGAACTCACCATTCAATTTCGGTTTTCTTAGGCAAGGAGCCGATGCTGACCATATCGTTCAATTGTTCCTCGGTGACCCGGGAATGAGCCCAGTTGCAAGCGGTAAATTGTTTGGCCATCGCGAAACAAACAAGCTGGAAATGAAAGGCCAGTTTATAAATCACTCATGATGATATACAAGATGCAATGGAGTAAAAGATATACTGATATGTGAAATTGCATAAACCGGAGACCAATGCAATAATGGATAAAAAGGCAAATACCAGAACAGGGGTACCCAGACACTGTTAAACCGGAGTATAACTATGGAGGTAAAAGGTTCCTCCAGTTTACCAGAGGGCTAATGGTATAGATTGCTTATACAAAGTTAAACCGCCTATATTGGTGTGAGGAGAAACAAATTTCACAGAGGTATATGAAAATTTCGAATCTAAGGTATGACAGAAACTGGAATATATTCAGGTTCAAGCTTCAGATATTTAAACAGTTCAGCAGATTCAAATAAGTTGTTCTTGATATAAAGAGAGAGTCTAATGAGGAGAGTATGATTACGGCTATGGTCACGCAAGGATAAACAAATCCAACCTAGCCTGGGATGCTACGGAGAAGAAAAGGGAAGAACAACACTGAGTTTTTCGATGAACTCCGACAAGTAGTGAAACCCTAAAAACAAGATCTAGGGTGGAAGGAAAAATAGTTACCAGTATCATGGGAACGGCGGAGAAATGCCGTAGTATTCTGGTGCGTTCAGGGTGATGCAGCGGCCGGAGTCGGAGCAGAGGCAACGGTCGACGGTGGCGGCGGAGCTCTGGAGGGTGAGCAGCGCAAGGAAGACGATGCGAAGAGGCACGAGGGGGAAAAAGTGAAAATGACTCCCCAGTCTTATTTATAAAGGCAAGGGATAGGTGTCAGGCGTGAAAATCGAGGAGCCAAAACTTGGAAGTGAGGCGGAGCTGTCGCCTCGATTGTCGGAGGACCATTAATGAAGATTACGTCACGACGGTTTACCACGATCCGAGAAGATGACGTCACGGCGGTTTACCAAAGTATGAGAAGATGTGGAAGACGAAGTTTTTTCTAAGGATTGACATGAAACCTGTTCAAATCAATCTGGGGCCTAATGTTGGGGATATTACTACTGGACGTAAACCGGCCAGGAGTAGCCGGATTAACTTTATGAAGATTAAAAGCCCATGAAGATGTGAAGATGATGGCGCTTTACGAAGGCCCAAGGCCTAGAAGTGAGTTAAAGCCTGTAGATACAAACCGACTTAATCACGTAACTTGCTTTGTAAGATAGGAAGCGTAGAGACCGAACCGGAAACGTTTATGCTCCCGCTTCGGGACTCTGTAAACCGAGGGGCGCCACCCATGCATATAAGGGGACGACCCGGCAGCGGTTCAGGAGACAGACAACAACTCGAGAGCCAGACAAAGCAGATTCGCTCCCTGGCCTTCGAAACCCTAGCAATACCAATCACAACTAGACGTAGGCTTTTACCTTCCTTGAAGGGGACGAACTAGTATAAAACTCCCCGTGTCCCCTTGTCCGGTTTAACCCCTTTAAGCTAACCCGTTGCGATGGCTCCACGACTAAGTCCTTTCACAAGGACATCTGCCGTGACAAACCCACGACAGCTATGGTTAAAGATCTCTTGTCCGATAATATTGATGGGCATGTTATTTACTTTTGTGATGAAGCTGCTAGAATTGCTAGACCCGACACTAAAAATAAACATAGACTTGTTGTAGGCATGCCTGTTAGTTCTGTTAAAATAGGAGATCATTGCTATCATGGCTTATGCGATATGGGTGCTAGTGCTAGTGCAATACCTCATTCTTTATATGAAGAAATTATGCATGATATTGCACCTGCTGAGTTAGAGGGTATTGATGTTACAATTAAGCTTGCCAATAGAGATACTATTTCACCGGTTGGGATTGTTAGAGATGTTGAAGTCTTGTGTGGGAAAGTTAAATATCCTGCTAATTTTCTTGTTCTTGGTTCCCCACAAGATGACTTTTCTCCCACTATATTTGGCAGACCCTTCTTGAATACTGTTAATGCCAAGATAGACTGCAAAATGGATATTGTTTCTATTGGTTTAGGGTATATGTCTCATGATTTTAATTTTGCTAAATTTCATAGACAACCCCATGATAAAGAATTGCCTAGTAAAGATGAAATTATTGGTCTTGCTTCTATTGCCGTGCCTCCTAGTAATACTTTAGAACAATATTTGCTAGACCATGAAAATGATATGTTCATGAATGAAAGAAGGGAAATAGATGAAGTATTCTTTAAACAGGGACCTATTTTGAAACATAACTTGCAGTCAGAATCCTAGGGGATTCTCCTCCACCCAAGGGTGATCCCATGTTTGAGATTAAACCATTACCTGATACTCTTAAATATGCTTATCTTGTTGAAAATAAGATATATCCTATTATTATTAGCGCTAACCTTTCAGAGAAGGAAGAAGAGAAATTATGGAAAACTCCGAAGAAGCACCGTGCTGCTATTGGATATACCTTGGATGATCTTAAGGGCATTAGTCCCACTCTATGCCAACACAAAATAAAATTGGAGGAAGACACTAAACCGGTTTTTGATCACCAACGACGGTTAAATCCTAAAATGAAAGAAGTGGTAAGAAAAGAAATACTAAAGCTTCTGGAGGCAGGTATAATTTATCCCGTTGCTGATAGTCAGTGGGTAAGTCATGTCCCATTGTGTCCCTAAGAAGGGAGGTATTACTGTTGTTCCTAATGATAAAGATGAATTGATCCCACAAAGAATTGTTACAGGTTATAGAATGGTAATTGATTTCCGCAAACTAAATAAAGCTACTAAAAAGGATCATTACCCTCTACCTTTCATTGATCAAATGCTAGAAAGATTATCCAAACATACACAATTTTGCTTTCTAGATGGTTATTCTGGTTTCTCTCAAATACCTGTGTCAAAAGAGGATCAGGAAAAGACCACTTTTACTTGTCCTTTTGGTACCTTTGCTTATAGACGTATGCCTTTTGGTTTATGTAATGCACCTGCTACCTTTCAAAGATGTATGACTGCTATATTCTCTAACTTTTGTGAAAAGATTGTTGAGGTATTCATGGATGATTTTTTCGTATATGGAACTTCTTTTGATGATTTCTTAAGCAACCTTAATCGATTTTTGCAGAGATGTGAAGAAACTAATCTTGTATTGAATTGGGAGAAGTGGCACTTTATGGTTAATGAAGGCATTGTCTTGGGGCATAAAATTCTGAAAGAGGTATTGAAGTTGACAAAGCTAAAGTTGATGCTATTGAAAAGATGTCGTTTCCAAAGGACATTAAAGGTATAAGAAGTTTCCTTGGTCATGTCGGGTTTTATAGGAGGTTCATTAAAGCAGCAGCAACAACAACAACAAAGCCTTTAGTCCCAAACAAGTTGGGGTAGGCTAGAGGTGAAACCCATAAGATCTCGCAACCAACTCATGGCTCTGGCACATGGATAGCAAGCTTCCATGCACCCCTGTCCATAGCTAGCTCTTTGGTGATACTCCAATCCTTCAGGTCTCTCTTAACGGACTCACTACTGGAATCAGCTAGTTTGCCATCTGCCAGTTCTTTGCCGTCCGCTAGCGGACGGCAAAGAAGCTCTTTGCGATCAGCTTCCAAAAAGCAGACGACAAAGAACTGGCTGATGGCAAAGACCAAGTTTGCCATCAGCCAGTTCTTTGCCATCTGCTAGCGGACGGCAAAGATTCTTTGCCGTCGGCTAGCGGACGGCAAAGAGGAAGGGGCCCCACTGACGAGCTGCAAAAAAAACCTAACGGGCCCCCTCTTTGTCGTCCGCTAGCGGACGGCAAAGAGCAAGAAGGCGGACGGCAAAGGGTGGCGGACGGCAAAGAGGGAGGCCCTACGTAATGTTAACGGGGCCGCGCCCCACACCCCCCCTCTCTCTCTCTTTGTCTCCCACCTCCACCGCCCCGTCGCACCACGCCCCGCCGCCGCCCCAGCGCCCCCCGCCCCGTCGCCCCCACCGCCCTGCCGTCTGGGCGCCACCACGCCCCGGCGCCCCGGCACCTCCGCGCCCCGCCGCCCCGGCCGGGCCCGGCGCCGCCGCCCCAGGCCGCCCCGCCCCGCTCCTCCGCCGCCCCAGGCCGCACCGCCCCCCTCCTCCACCCTGCAGGTGATCTTCTTCCTTTTTTTTCCTTTTTTCTGTTTTTTTAGTTTTAGGTTTATGTTTAGTTTAGATTTAGTTTTAGTTTTAGGATTAGTTTTAGGTTTATAGGTTTAGTTTTAGTTTAGTTTTAGGTCTAGATTTAGTTTTTTTCTTTTTCTGTTTTTTTTAGTTTTAGTTTTAGGTTTAGTTTAGTTTTAGGAAAGAAGAAAAAGAGAAAAAGAGGAGATCAGGAGAAGAAGAAGAAGAAGAAGAGGAGGAGGAGAAGAAAAAAGAAGAAGAGGAAGAAGAAGAAGAAGAAAAAAGAGGAGAGGAGGAGAAGAAGAAGAGGAAAAAGGAAAGGAGGAAGAAGAAGAAGAAAAAAGAGGAGAGGAGGAGAAGAAGAAGAAGAGGAAAAAGGAAAGGAGGAAGAAGAAGAAGAAGAAGAAGAAGGAAAAAAAAGGAAGAAAAGGAAAAAGAGGAAGAAGAAGAAAAGGAAAAAAAACCCGACCCGACACGGTACCCTGACCCCGACCCGGCACCCCGACACGACACCGCGACCCCGAGACCCCGACCCCGACCCCGATACCCTGACCCCGACACCCCGACTCCGACCCCGACCCAGACCCCGACCCCGACACCCCGACCCCGACCCCGACCCCCCAAGCCTGACCCGACACCCCGACCCCGACCCCGACACCCCGACCCCGACCCGACACGGTACCCAGACCCCGACCCGGCACCCCGAAACGACACCCCGACCCCGAGACCCCGACCCCGACCCCGAGACCCCGACCCCGACACCCCGACCCCGACCCCGACACCCCGACCCCGACCCCGACACCCCGACCCCCCAAGCCTGACCCGACACCCCGACCCCGAAACCGACACCCCGACCCCCCGAGCCTGACCCGACACCCCGACCCCGAGCCTGACCCGACACCACACCCCGACCCCGAAACAACACCCCGACACCGACACGGCACTACCCCGACATCGACACGACACCCCGACCCCCCGACCCCGAAACAGCACCCCGACCCCGACACGGCACCCCGACACCGATAGGACACCCCGACCACGGACACCTCCCGAAAAGGTGTTCTTTGGCCTTCCAGAGGCCGACGGGGTCATATATTTGTGAATTATTAGTTAGGTCATATATTTTTCGATTTTGTTATGAAAAACATCATATATAATTGTGTTGATCGTGTAGTTTTAAATGTGCAGTTGTTTCATCGCTGCGAGGTTTGGTGTTCGACGACCTCGCCGTGCGTTTGACGAGCTCTGCCCCTTCGTTCGTGGGTGAGCACAAATGACAAGTCCTCCTCCCCCATTAATTATTTGATCTATTCCGATGAAACTTGATAGCTAGCTATATATGTGTCTTGAATCATCAGTATGCGTAACCAATATGTGTCTCCCGTTCGAAAGCATCATAGTTATAAATATGCATGCATTTGCATATTTATAATCTTGATTCTTTCGAATTGTCCAACGCTATCCATGGACAGCCCGAGTATGTGTAGATTGGGTTCGTTTTCCCATATGCTTTGCTCCGGATCTGACGCATATATTTCGTCAGTGCCTCCCCTGTTGTTCTCCGGGTACACATCCTCTCTGTTTATTGCAGAGACGTGTATCAGGAGAACAGCGGGGAGGTGCTGCCAAAATTTTGCGTCGGATCCGGAGCATAGCATGGGAAAATAAACCCAATCTACACATACACGGGTGGGATTAGGACCTATCATTACCTATTAGAGTGTAGGTTGCATGGACGCAATAAAATTGACAAAGTAGATCAACTGATGAATATATACATGGTGAATTACATATATAATTGTTGTGTGTCCAGTAGCTCTGAAAGTCAAGATGAGTGACCGTGCTTGGATGTACTAATCAATATTGTCTCATTTGATATCAGCCATTCTACAGGTGTGAGGAGGGATACGAGGAGGACGCGGCACATGTTATCGAGAACGTCTGCAAGCGCCTACTCCAGAACTTACGGCACGAGGCTCGGGTGCAGGTTGTTCGAGACTACTACGCCTTGCGTGGTATCAAGAAGACCAAGCCGGCGTGCCGCGATAAGTTCCTGAGTAAGGAGCAGTACATGAAGGTAATTCTTAAGGCCTTCTCTACTTAAGTTCCTTCATTTAGTAATTCTTAGCCATAGCGCTCAAGTTTCTATTTGCTAACTTAGGCGCCTCCGAGATGGTGTGCGGATTGGATGGATTGTTGGGAGGTGTTGGTCGATGAGTGGTGCTCAAAACAATGGCTAGCCCTCCACAACGAGGCCAAGGACAAACGTGCCCAAATGGAAGGTGTGCCACACCATCAAGGCAGCTCCAACTTATATCAGTTCGGGCGCAAGTGGGTATGTGGTTTGCTTCATGATTCATGCAATTAATTCATCATGCTAGCTTGAGCCCTTCAATTACTAATTTTCATTGTTTCTCTCTTTCAGGCACGCTACAATAAGGCGGATAAGGTGCCAGAGGTGTACGACTTGTATGCCATGGCCCACACTGCCTCTTTCAAGAAAGTCAAGGCTTTCTCTCAGTCCGACCTCGATGATGCAAACAACTTCACCAACATCTCCTCCCACAACAAGCTCGTGAGATATAGAGATGAGGGGAAGGCGAGGAAAGGGGAGGACTTTAACCCAAGCCAGGGTCCCATTGATCCAGAGCTATTGATGATATCTGGTGGCGGGAGGTCCCATGGCTCCATAGCCATTGGAGATGGACTTATCCGTTGTCCTACCACTCTCCCGGAGATCAAGGCGCGCCAGTCGAGCTCCGCTCCTGAGATAAGGCCTCGTGAACGGCCAGTGCAACTCGCCATCAAGGTTAGTGATACGTACTCAGTTATCTTTCTCCATTACATTGTGTGCGCTTCCATCAATGATTTGGTCATGTGAGTGGTGTTGCAGGCTGCTATACAGAGTGAGAGAGATAGAACGGAGAAACTTCTGGCGGAGGCGGCGGAGAGGCAGCGGGAGTTGGAGGAGAGCACGACAAAGATGATGGAGGAGGAGAGGGCACGGAATGACATGCAGGCAAGGGCCATGTACGAGCTCCTTGTGGTAAGTTTCTTCTGCAGATTAGCCAAAACATTCATGTAGTGTTTGTCTCATTACTAGTATGATTGAGTCGTCAAAACCAAATGTGCAGTCTGTGTGCGAGAAGACAGGTCAGACCGCTCCGCCGATGCCAGTGATTGCTCCTGGGACCACGGTGAGTTTTATTTGAATGGACATTACTTGCTAGTCTTAACATTTGAGTGTCATCATGCTAACAAGACATTGGAAATGATCTTTGGTGCAGCGTAACTCCAGACAAGCATCGCATGATCCTTCTCCAGCTACCGACACGAGCCACCCCGCTCCTACACCTCCTGGATCTTGGTAAGTTTATCTAGTGTTTTGCTTAACACATGCATAAAGACCTAGACTTAGCTTTATTTCCTCCAATGCTTACCATAATGACCTAGACTTAGCTTCTTCACCTCCAAAATGACTTAATAAGCTTACTGACCTCCAAAACCATCCATTTTACCTAAGTTAGCTCTAAAACGATCTGTACTTAGCTTACTTATGTCAAAAATTGCATAATTAGCTTAGTTAGCTCATAGACGATCCATTTTACCTAAGTTAGCTCTAAAATGACCCATTTTACCTAGGTTACCTTATAAATGATCCAGTTCATCCAAGTTAGCTCAAAAATGACCCATTTTACCTAGATTAGCTCCTAAATGATCCATTTTACCTACGTTAGCTTTAAAATGACCCATTTCACCTAGGTTAACTCCAAAATAACCAATCTTACCTAGGTTATCTCATAAACGATCCATTTCAACTAATTTAGCTCATAAACGATCCATTTCACCAAGTTAGCTAAAAAACGATCCATTTCACCTAAATTAGCTCTTAAATGACCCATTTCACCTAAGTTAGCTCAAAAAGATCCATTTCAACTAAATTAGCTCATAAATGATCCATTTCACCTAAGTTAGCTCAAAAACGATCCATTTCAACTAAGTTAGCTCATAAATGATCCATTTCACCTAAGTTAGCTAAAAAACGATCCATTTCACCTAAATTAGCTCTTAAATGATCCATTTCACATAAGTTAGCTCAAAAAGATCCATTTCAACTAAATTAGCTCATGAATAATCCATTTCACCTAAGTTAGCTCAAAAACGATCCATTTCAACTAAGTTAGCTCATAAATGGTCCATTTCACCTAAGTTAGCTAAAAAAACGATCCATTTCACCTTTTACCTCAAAAACGATCCATTTAACCTTAGTTAGCTCATAAACGACCCATTTCAACTAAGTTAGCTCATAAATGATCCATTTCACCTTAGCTAGCTCTTAAACGACCCATTTCAACTTAGTTAGCTCATATATGATCCATTTCACGTAAGTTAGCTCATAAATGACATACTCTTCTTGTTCTACTCTTCTTCTTGTTCTACTCTTCTTGTTCTACTCTTCTTGTTCTACTCTTCTTGTTCTAGTCTTCTTCTTGTTCTACTCTTCTTCTTGTTCTACTCTTCTTGTTCTAACTTTCTTATTTTTCATTTTGCAGATTTCATTCACTTGACGAAAGCTTGCATAGATGGAGTGCTCCTTATCCCTTTGTCTGTTTCTTTTGTATCATTGAACTATGCATGTATCGTTGGATGAAGCTATTGTAATATATATGGTTGGATGCCTCTATGTTGAACTTGTTATGTATGATGGAACTATGCATGTAATATATATGGTTGGATGATGAAGTTATGTGTTGGATATCTTATATGTTTGCTCTGTAATGGCCTTTTGAAATATATCTATATATGTCATATATATTTGTGATGAAAATTGTTGGATTTAATAAAAAACAGATAAAAGAGCCAAGATGCAGGCTCTTTGCCGTCTGCCACCGACGGCAACGGGCTCTTTGTCGTCTGCCATGGACGGCAAAGAAGACACGTGGCATCCAGCTGTGCTTCCTGGGAGCTGACCCATTTGGTCAGTTTGCCTACAGTGGCAGACGGCAAAGACTTTGCCATCAGTGGCAGACGGCAAAGACTTTGCCATCAGTGGCAGACGGCAAAGAACCTGCACTTTGCCATCAGTGGCAGACGGCAAAGAACCTGCCATGTAGTGACGTGTAGATGACATCATACGGCGGACGGCAAAGACCCTAGCAATTTTGCCGTCAGCGGCGGACGGCAAAGGCCTGCCGTTAGCCACTTAACGGACTGACAGCGCAATTATTGCCGTCCGCTCTCTTTGCCGTCCGCCGCGGACGACACAGGGCCTTTGCCGTCCGCCGCCAGGAAGCAGACGACAAAGTAGCTGTTTACCGTAGCCTACTTTGCCGGAGCCTTTTGCCGTCCGTGGCTGACGGCAAAGGCCTTTGCCATCCGCCGTGGCAGACGGCAAAGTAGCTGATTCCTGTAGTGACTCCTCCCATGTCAAATTCGGTCTACCCCGCCCTCTCTTGACATTCTCCGCACGCTTTAGCCGTCCACTATGCACCGGAGCTTCTGGAGGCCTGTGCTGAATATGCCCAAACCATCTCAGACGATGTTGGACAAGCTTCTCTTCAATTGGTGCTACCCCAACTCTATCTCGTATATCATCATTCCGGACTCGATCCTTCCTCGTGTGGCCACACATCCATCTCAACATACGCATCTCCTCCACACCTAACTGTTGAACATTCCGCCTTTTAGTCGGCCAACACTCAGCGCCATACAACATTGCGGGTCGAACCGCCGTCCTGTAGAACTTGCCTTTTAGCTTTTGTGGCACTCTCTTGTCACAGAGAATGACAGAAGCTTGGCGCCACTTCATCCATCCGGCTTTTATTCGATGGTTAACATCTTCATCAATACCCCCATCCTCCTACAGCATTGACCCCAAATACCGAAAGGTGTCCTTCTGAGGTACCACCTGGCCATCAAGGCTAACCTCCTCCTCACACCTAGTAGTACTGAAACCGCACATCATGTACTCGGTTTTAGTTCTACTAAGCCTAAACCCTTTCGATTCCAAGGTTTGTCTCCATAACTCTAACTTCCTATTTACCCCCGTCCGACTATCGTCAACTAGCACCACATCATCCGCAAAGAGCATACACCATGGGATATCTCCTTGTATATCCCTTGTGACCTCATCCATCACCAATGCAAAAAGATAAGGGCTCAAAGCTAACCCCTGATGCAGTCCTATCTTAATCAGGAAGTCATCAGTGTCGACATCACTTGTTCGAACACTTGTCACAACATTATCGTACATGTCCTTGATGAGGGTAATGTACTTTGCTGGGACTTTGTCTTTCTCCAAGGCCCACCACATGACATTCCGCGGTATCTTATCATAGGCCTTCTCCAAGTCAATGAACACCATATACAAGTCCTTCTTTTGCTCCCCATATCTCTCCATAAGTTGTCGTACCAAGAAAATGGCTTCCATGGTCGACCTCCCAGGCATGAAACCAAACTGATTTTTGGTCACGCTTGTCATTCTTCTTAAGCGGTGCTCAATGACGCTTGTATGGCTCATCAGCTTAACTCCACGGTAATTAGTACAACTCCGAACATCCCCCTTGTTCTTGAAGATTGGTACTAATATACTCCGTCTCCATTCTTCTGGCATCTTGTTTGCCCGAAAAATGAGGTTGAAAAGCTTGGTTAGCCATACTATCGCTATGTCCCCGAGAGCTTTCCACACCTCAATGGGGATACAATCAGGGCCCATCGCCTTGCCTCCTTTCATCCTTTTTAAAGCCTCCTTGACCTCAGACTCCTGGATTCGCCGCACAAAACGCATGCTGGTCTCATCAAAGGAGTCGTCCAGTTCAATGGTAGAACTCTCATTCTCCCCATTGAACAGCTTGTCGAAGTACTCCCGCCATCTATGCTTAATCTCCTCGTCCTTCACCAAGAGTTGGCCTGCTCCGTCCTTGATGCATTTGACTTGGCCAATATCCCTCGTCTTCCTCTCTCGGATCTTGGCCATCTTATAGATGTCCCTTTCACCTTCCTTCGTGCCTAACCATTGGTAGAGGTCCTCATATGCCCGACCCCTTGCTTCACCAATAGCTTGCTTTGCGGCCTTCTTCGCCATCTTGTACTTCTCTATGTTGTCTGCACTCCTATCCAGGTATAGGCATTTGAAGCAATCTTTCTTCTCTTTAATCGCCTTCTGGACATCATCATTCCACCACCGGGTATCCTTATCTTCACTTCTCCTTCCCCTGGACACTCCAAGCTTCTCCGAGGCCACCTTACGAATGCAAGTTTCCATCTTCGTCCACACATTGTTCGCATCTCCTCCTTCCTCCCAAGGGCCCTCCTTAATGACCCTCTCCTTGAACACTAGAGCTACCTCCCCCTTGAGCTTCCACCACTTCGTTCTAGCTACTTTGGCACGCTTATCCCACTGGAAACGAATCCAAAAGCGGAAGTCAGCAACCACCAGCTTATGCTAGGGTACAACACTCTCTCCAGGTATCACCTTACAGTCTAGGCACGCATGCCTATCTTCTCTTCTCGAGAGGATGAAATCAATCTGGCTAGAGTGTTGGCCACTACTAAAAGTCACCAGATGTGATTCTCTCTTTCTAAAGAGGGTGTTAGCTACAATCATGTTGTAGGCTAGAGCAAAGCTTAAGACATCTTCTCCTTCTTGATTCCTGATGCCATAGCCAAATCCCCCGTGAGCCCCTTCAAAACCTGTGTTAGATGTACCCACGTGGCCATTGAGGTCTCCTCCTATGAAGAGCTTCTCACCAATCGGTACACTCCTAACCATGTCTTCCAGGCCTTCCCAGAACTCCCTCTTGGTGTTCTCATTGTGGCCTACTTGCGGGGCATACGCGTTGATAACATTGAGAACCAAGTCCTCAACTACCAGCTTGACCAGGATAATCCGGTCCCCACGTCACTTGACGTCTACCACTCCATACTTGAGGCTCTTGTTGATCAAGATGCCTACGCCATTTCTGTTTGCAGCCGTCCCTGTGTACCACAGCTTGAAGCCGGTATCCTCCACCTCCTTCACCTTCTATCCTCTCCATTTGGTTTCTTGGACGCAAAGGATATCAACACCTCTCCTCACCGCTACATCAACTAGCTCCCGAAGCTTCCCTGTCAGAGACCCTATGTTCCAGCTACCTAAGCGAATCCTCCTAGGCTCGACTAGCTTCCTTACCCTTCGCACTCGTCGAGTCAAATGCGAAGACCCTTGCCCATTTTCCACTACATCCGGGCGCCGATGTAGCACGCCACTAAGGATGCGACGACCCGATGCTCGCTCACTTGCCATCGTATCCGGATCAAGATACAGCGTGCCACCTTGGGGGTGACGGCCCGACCCTTGCCCATTTTCCACCACACCCGGGTTCCAATGTAGCGCGTCGCTGAGAGGGTTACGCCCCAACAAAAATCTTTTGGGTTTCATCTCCATAAGAGTGGCTGAGTTTTTACGTTGGCTCGCCAAGCCTATCACAACCTTCCTCCTTTACCCGGGCTTGGGACCAGCTATGTTGAGACAACATAGGCGGAGTTATAGGAGGTTCATTAAAGAATTCTCAAAAATTTCCAGGCCTCTGACTAATCTCTTACAAAAAGATGTTCCTTTTGTCTTTGATGATGATTGTGTAGAAGCATTTGAAATACTTAAGAGAGCCTTGATTTCTGCACCTATTGTTTAGCCTCCTGATTGGAATTTACCCTTTGAAATTATGTGTGATGCTAGTGATTATGTTGTTGGTGCTATTCTAGGACAAAGAGTTGATAAGAAATTAAATGTTATCCAATATGCTAGTAAAACTCTAGACAGTGCCCAGAAAAATTATGCTTCTACAAGAATTTGATTTGCATATTATTGATAGAAAGGGAGCTGAGAACCCCGTTGCAGACAACTTATCTAGGTTAGAGAATGTTCTTGATGACCCACTACCTATAGATGATAGCTTTTCTAATGAACAATTAGCTGTCGTAAATGCTTCTCGTACTGCTCCATGGTATGCTCATTATGCTAATTACATAGTTGCTAAATTCATACCACCTAGTTTCACATACCAGCAAAAGAAAAAGTTTTTCTATGATTTAAGACATTACTTCTGGGATGACCCACTCCTTTATAAAGAAGGAGTAGATGGTTTTATTAGATGTTGTGTACCTGGGCATGAACAGGAACAGACCCTACGCAAGTGTCACTCCAAGCCTCGCGGGGCGGATGATGCGGAGCTTCCTCAGGCACGGCCTCGTCAGGCTGGCTCACGAGGAGGCAGAGAGATCAAGGCGGGGTACCTCACGAGGTGCCCGTGACGCAAGCCATGACGACCGAGGGCGCCGGGCGGGTGCCAGCCCGCACAGTGTCCTCCTTTCCTCTTTGGTGCAAAGGGGGCAAGCGCAGCCGCGGAGTACCGAGGCATCAGGCAAAGGTTGCCATTTCGGTGCAACAAGACCAAGACCAGGAGGACTACAAGACGGAGGTCACCGTGGAGCCCAAGACAGCATCATCACCAGAGCTTTGCGCAGGCGAAGACTACTTTTGTCAGGGTAGCTAGTACTAGCTGTCCCCCTTCAAATTAGCCCGCCATTGTTGGCTCCCTTCCCGCTCGATATTTGGAAAGAGGACCAGGGCCTCTATAAATAGGATCAGCCACCCGCAAGAGGGGGACAGAGAGCTGAGGAGTTCGGAGAAGGAGGCTCTTGAGAGAGGGGTTTCGATCAGAAAGAGAGAGAGAAAGGTGACTGAGCTCCTCCCAGCAGTTCATCGCCCCAGCCAAGAACAGACCCTCGCGAGGCTGTTCTTCCTTGTATTATTCATCATCATCAGCCCAAGAGGCAATCCACCACACCACACACTGGAGTAGGGTATTACACCACAATGGTGGCCCGAACCAGTATAAACCCTGTGTCTCTTGTGTTGTTCTTGCCATAGTTTAGATCCTAGCAAGGCGGAGGGGTGCAGATAGGTAGGAGGCGAAATCTCCGCACGCACCCCAGTGTTCGAACCTCAAGGGTCTGCCGGAACCCGAAATCCGACATTTGGCGTGCCAGGTAGGGGTGCGCCGGGATTCGTCTTCCACCACCCCGTTCTCCTCCAACCATCACGCCCATGTCTGATGCTTGTCGGGCCCGCGCCGAGCGCCGGGCCGCACTCGCTTCCCGCGTCGCCCAGACGGCCCCTGTCGGCGGGTGTCCTCGCCATTCCCCGTCACCTGCCGTCAACGCCGCCACCGGCCCGGCGGGGGACGAGCAGCAAGCATCATCCCAGCATCCGTCCGTGCGGCAAGACGGCCGCACCGCAACTCCCTTGCTCGCCCCAGCTGGTTCTTCGTCCCGCGCGCTCCGCGTGCCCATGGAGGCTCGGGCTGCACTCATCGCGGCAAACGAGCTCCTGCGCTACCGTCCCGTCGACGACGTCTACGAAGAATGGCTCGACCGCATCGCCGAGCTCGTCCGCGCCGCAGGGGGCTCTCCTGCGCCGTCTGTTCCGCTGCACCACACCCCACCCCGCGCTGGCGATGAAGCTCTGGCGGCACTCCGGCCGCCTCCTCCTCAGGAAGGCGCCATGGCTCCAAGGCGCATGGCCCCTGGGCGGAACCCGCTCCGTCAGGTGCCAGCGCAGCAAGAGCAGAGCTGTCAAGAAGTCCCTCGCCCACAAGAAGCTGCCCGGGCGCTCCCTGCTCTAGCACGTCGCGACCATGCTCCTGCTCCCGCGCGTCAAGACCCCGCGCTGCTCCCAGCTGCAGCGCGTGGGGACATGCAAGACCAAGCTCCCCATCATCCAAGGCCTCCCGTGGCCACAGCAGGCTGCCGCGCCTTCACCGCCGAGCTACGCAGCGTCGCGTGGCCCGGCAAGTTCAAGCCAGACTTGCCTCCTCGCTACGACGGCACGGCTGACCCTACGGAGTTCCTCCAGCTCTATGAGCTGGGCATCGAAGCTGCCAACGGAGACGAGAAGGTCATGGCGAACTGGTTCCCCATGGCGCTCAAGGACGGGGCCCGCACCTGGCTCCTGAACCTGGCTCTAGGCACAATCTCCTCCTGGGACGAGATACACACCCGCTTCATCGCTAACTTCCAAGGCACTCGCGACCGGCCACCCGCCGTGAGCAACATGCGCCGCATCAAGCAACAGCCCGGGGAGACCCTGTAGAAGTACATCCAGTGCTTCAACAACGCGCGCCTCAAGATTCCCAAGGTGACTGAGGAGGCCATCATCTCGGCCTTCTCCGACGGTGTGCATGACGTCAAGATGAAGGAGGAGCTGGCGATGCATGAAGACCTGTGCACTTCCTTGGAGCTGTTCAACCTGGCAACCAAGTGCGCCAGGGCCGAGGAAGGGCGACTCTCCCTCCTCGAGCTGCCTGCCGCGGACCCAGAAGAGAAGAAGCCCAAGGGGGCTGCCGTGCTCGCGGCAGAACCAGACACCAAGCGAGGCAGAGATCAGCCCAAACCTTCCAAGGGCAGCCGGTACTGTGTGTACCATGACCTCCACACCCACAACACCAACGAATGTCAAGAGCTCCGAGCTGTGTGAGAAGGAAGGATCAGCCGTCACCCTGACCGCAGTGACCGGGGCTACGGCCGAGGAGGAGGAAGGAACGCAGGACGCTGGGAAGACCGTGGCCCGCGCCAAGGGTGGCGCGATCAACCTCCCGAGGATCGCTGGCAAGACCCGCCTCGCGAGGGAGGCTGGAGGGATCAGCCTCGCGAGGGAGACTGGAGGGATCAGCCTCGCGAGGATCGCCCGCAAGGCAACGCAGGCCTCCCACCGCTGCCGCCGCAGCCAAGGAGAAACGAGGACCGCCACCAGGACGAGGGGGCTGGGGGCTTCCAGGAGCCGCGCGCGATCACCTGCATCCTGGGCGGGGCACAAGCCCCAGCCTCTCAGCGCATCTTCAAGCAGTTCTCCCGCGAACTGAACGCAGTCCTCCCCAGGCTCGAAGCCATGCGCCCTCTTAGGTGGTCGGCGTGCGCCATCATGTTCAGCTCAGCAGATCAGCTCAAGTGTGCGGCTACAGCCCGAGTCCTCCCGATGCTTTGTTCCCCAATCATCAGCAACGTGGTGGTCACCAAGACCCTCACCGATGGCGGGGCAGGGCTCAACGTCCTGTCCGTGGAAACATTCAACAACCTCCAAGTGCCCTACAGCCAGTTTCAGCCAACCAAGCCTTTCTCCGGTATCACCGACGGCTCCACGGTCCCGATTGGGCAGGAACGCCTCCCTGTCACCTTCGGGGCATGTGACAACTACCGCACCGAGCTCATCGACTTCGACGTCGCTCACATTCGCCTGCCGTACAACGCCATCGTTGGGTACCCAGTGCTGGCCAAGTTCATGGCCGTAACTCACCACGGCTACAACGTCCTCAAGATGCCAGGAAGCGGCGGAGTCATCACGGTGCCCTGTGAAGAGAAGGACGCGGTGTGTTCCCTGGAACGAGCCTTTCAGGCCACGTCACTGGAAGACCCGGATCGTGGAAGCAGGAGGCCTCCCGAGACCGCCCCTAAGAAGAAGAAGACATCGTCCGGCCCGACCACTCAGGAGGCCGGCCCCTCTGGGCCCGCGCCTGCCCAGGGGGAACCTCCTTCCATCGCATAGGAAAGCGCGCCCGGCGCCCTCCTCAGGCAGGGCTCGGGGGCTCTCCCCTGGAGGGCCACCGACCTAGCTAGGGTCACGAGGGAGGCACTTGGGCACCACATGGAGGCGTGTTTCGAAGCACGTTTCCCTCAAGAAGGAGCAAGGCAAGGAGATCCAGACCCTCAGGAGTTCGTCAGCAAGGCCATTCAGGAGCTACAGGAGTCAAGAGTCATGAAAGGCGGCCGCCGCCTACCAGCAGTGGCTCCCCATCCAGGCGAGGATGGTGGGCTGCGCATCTGCATCGACATACCAGGGCTCAACCGAGTCGCCTCTCTGGAGCACCTCTGACCCTCGCGAGTGGGGTGATGTGGAGGCCCACCCCACAGCTACGTTCGCATGCCTTACGGCTTGCCGAACGCGGCTGACACGTACCAGCGCCTCATGAGGGGCATCACGGAGGCACGAGAGGCCAGGCGTTCCGCAGCCCTGGCAGGGATGGAGATGGCCCGCGAGGAGCCGCCAGTGCCTCCGGAGCCTCCCGAGGCCCCTGGGCCTGGGGGCTCGTGAGGATCGGCTCCCGCAGCCCACCGAGCCTGCAACATCAACACTCCTTCGTCCTCAACATCATCAGGTGACATCTTTCGAGTTTTATTTCCACCTGGGAGCGCCCCCCAGGGCTGCATTATTCCCAGGCCGGGTGGGTCCGTCCCTGCGGCGTGTATCCCTTTTTTATTCCATGTTGTTAGCTTACCTTGTTGGGGGCGCCCCTCGGGCTGCATGATCCCCAAGCCGCTTGGGCCAGGCCCAGCGGCGTGTATCCCACTTGTGTTTTTTCCGATTATGCGTTAGACCCACCATGCTTGATTATTAGATGCCGGTCCACGGCACCTCTTCTTCTCCATGCCGACCACTTGCACGTTAAAGGGGGGGTACCTGAGCATCGTGACTCAGGGCTCTTACTGGCTCTCCAGCCCTCACCCTTTGGCCTTGTCCATGGCATCGCGACCTGGCATACCAGCGACGGCTGAGACCAGCTCGAGGGACGGGACCCGAGGACGTAGAATGTCGACATCTAACCAAATTTGCAGGGACACATCACAAGATAAGGCCCAGTGCCAGGCGCAACCCGCCTAGAGGTAGGGCCCCGTGAGTCCCGCGCTGGCTCATGGGTGCCCAGATACACCTCGCCAGGCCCTACCGTGCCAGCCACGTGTCCGGGCGGGGCTGTACATGCCCCGGGGGCTCCTCCCGGAGGGGGGCCCCCTCGCACGTACCAGTGGAAGCACCATGCTCCTCCAGGTCCCCTCGGGCCTGGTTCGTCGCGCGTCTCTCCCCGAGCGGAGCCAAGGTACGAAGGCCGTTTGAGCGTCAAGGGGGACTCCTGAGCATCGCGACTCAGGAGCCTAACTGGTCACGTAGCCCCTCACTCCGTGGCCCCGTCCTGGTTTCCGGTCGGGACCAACGCTGGGTGAGGCACGCGCGCGGCCGGGCTCTGCAGATGTAGAATGGTAGATCCACCCGCATCACACCTCCCTACTTGCTGTTCGTGCGCCAAGGGGGACTCCTGAGCATCGTGACTCAGGAGCCTAACTTGTCACGTGGCCCCTCACTCCTTGGCCCCGTCCTGGTTTCCGGTCGGGACCAACGCTAGGTGAGGCATGCGTGGGGCCGGGCTCTGCCGGCGTAGAACATAAGCAAGTAGGAAGGAAAGGTGCAAATTTCAAGGAATTCAACAGCAAATATTACAGTCCACACTGTTATCTCAAAGCCAAATGCAAGTTCAAACGCCTCCCCGAGGCATGATACATGTGCAGGAATTAAAGGCAGGACAGGAGCCGCGACGGAGTCACTTGTCGGCGGTGGAGCAGCGCGGATTGGGTACGCCTCTTGGAGCGGTGGGGTTGGCAGCGCCTTGCTTCGGCTTGGTGCTGAACGCCCGGAACTTCCCCAGCAGGGCCTCTGCGCGACCCTTCACGGCCTCGGCAGCGGCAGCGACACACCAGAGAGCGGTCCCTGATCCTCGAGATAAGTCATCACCCGGAAGCGCCAGCTATCGTGGCACCATCCCCGCACCTAATGCTATCCCGTGTTAGCGACGCCGCTCTCCTTTCTCACCAAACGACGGCTGCTTGGGCGCCAAAGGGGACCTCCTGAGCATCGCGACTCAGGGGATCTTACCGGACTCTGGGTCGCTCACCTCCTGCCTTGACCGCGGCATCGCGACCTGGCATACCAGCAACGGCTGAAGCCGCCTTGGGACTGGGACCTGTCGGCGCAGAGCACCAAGCCCTCGTGAGGTTCGAAAGGGAGGACTGAGCTTAGACGGAATGAGCAACTCGCACAATTCTACGACAAGGGTTATATTAACAAAACAGGATCACAGGCACCTTACAAGCCCCCACGGGACGCGTTTTTGATTCCTCGCAGGGAACAGATCCTAAAGGGACACAAACTACGCGCGTCCCTGCAAAAGACGCCATCATCAACAGTGGGCCGTCAAGCACCGACGCCAACCCCATCCAGATCAGAGTCGGGGGCGGCCTGACGAGCCCGCCCTGCTCCAGGAGCGGCGCCGGCTCGGGGGCTCGTAGGTGTCGTCGCTCGTCTCCGGAGTCGCGAAGAGCTCGCCGGAGTCACTGGAACCTCCGACGCCTCCACCAGCTGAGGAGCCGCCAAGGAAGCGGTTGGCGGGCCCAGTCCTCGTCACGGAAGGGTCTTGGCCACCTTCCCCGGGGCAGCACCCCGGTGGCGCCCGCTCGCACCAAGGCCTCGACACCACCCGAAGGGCCCCCTTGTCCGGGCCACGGGGGGCGAGCCGTTTCTTCGGCGGGAGTGGGTCTGGTTCCTCTCGGGGAGCCTTTCTCTTCTCTGCCGTCGAGAACCGGTAGATCGGAGCCATCGTAGCAAGACGGAGCAAGGATCGGGAAGAAGGAGAAGCAAGGAGGGATGGACTGTAAGGGCGCGCGTTGTTCCGTATTTATGGCCGGCGAAGGCCAATCGCCTACCTCCACGATTGCAGGTAATCATGACCCACTTTGCATGCAGGGACTTGTCCAATCCGTACAGTTGCCGAGGCGCCATGGGGAAGTGGAGATGCCCACGTCCCATCAACCGCCACGCGGCGCCCAAGGCCGCAGGCTGTTAGGGCCTGCGGCGCTTCGCTCTTGCCCTTCCGCCTCCCTGCATGGCCAAGTCCGGGCGCGCCTTGGGCCCGGGGGCTACTATCGGCGTTCTGGGAATGGGGGTCCCCAGACTTGCCTGCCTGCGGCCTGCGGCGTGGCTGAAAAGGGGGGCCCAGCGTGGCCCATATTCACCAACACAAACCCAAGACCCTCGCGAGGGGCCAAGCCTCGCGGGGCGGACGACGTGGAGCTTCCTCAGGCACGGCCTCGTCAGGCTGGCTCACGAGGAGGCAGAGAGATCAAGGCGGGGTACCTCACGAGGTGCCCGTGACGCAAGCCATGATGACCGAGGGCGCCAGGCGGGTGCCAGCCCGCACAGTGTCCTCCTTTCCTCTTTGGTGCAAAGGGGGCAAGCGCAGCCGCGGAGTACCGAGGCATCAAGCAAAGGTTGCCATTTCGGTGCAACGAGACCAAGACCAGGAGGACTACAAGATGGAGGTCACCGTGGAGCCCAAGATAGCGTCATCACCAGAGCTTTGCGCAGGCGAAGACTACTTTTGTCAGGGTAGCTAGTACTAGCTGTCCCCCTTCAAATTAGCCCGCCATTGTTGGCTCCCTTCCCGCTCGATATTTGGAAAGAGGACCAGGGCCTCTATAAATAGGATCAGCCACCCGCAAGAGGGGGACAGAGAGCTGAGGAGTTCGGAGAAGGAGGCTCTTGAGAGAGGGGTTTCGATCAGAAAGAGAGAGAGAGAGAGAGAAAGGTGACTGAGCTCCTCCCAGCAGTTCATCGCCCCAGCCAAGAACAGACCCTCGCGAGGCTGTTCTTCCTTGTATTGTTCAACATCATCAGCCCAAGAGGCAATCCACCACACCACACACTGGATTAGGGTATTACACCACAACGGTGGCCCGAACCAGTATAAACCCTGTGTCTCTTGTGTTGTTCTTGCCATAGTTTAGATCCTAGCAAGGCGGAGGGGTGCAGGTAGGTAGGAGGCGAAATCTCCGCGCGCACCCCAGTGTTCGAACCTCAAGGGTCTGCCAGAACCCGAAATCCGACAGAGCCCATGGAGAGGGCTGGTTGAACAGTAGCCGGTGGAGTAGCGCGCTGTGGAGGCTGGATGAACAGGAGCCCGGGGATGAACAGTCGCAGGTGGAGGCTGGAGGAGGTCGATGGTGGATGATTAGTAGCTCGTGGAGGCTGGAGGGGGTCGACGGTGGAGATGAACAGTATCCCGTGGAGTCCCGTTTTGCGGTACGCCACACCCGTCCCGATGAACAGGACCCCCGTTTCGACTGTAGCGCTCCAACACAAGTCCGTTTCGTCCGTTTTGCGGTACGCCACACCCCTCCTGATCAACAGGACCCCCGTTTCGACCGTAGGAGGTACGTTTCCTCCGTTTTGCGGTACACCAGACCCCTCCCGATGAACAGGATCCTGTTTCGAACGTGGCCGGTCGAACACAAGGCCGTTTCCTCCGTTCTGCGGTACGCCAGGCCTCGTTTCCATCACCTGTTCCGTCCAAGCCCTCCCGATGAACACGACGCAATCCGTTGCCTCCCCATGAACACGACAACGACGCTGTTTCTCTGTTCCGACCCAGCAATGTACACGAGCCCCTGGCCATACGTATGCGCGAGTAGGCGTTCGAGACCTCGCCCGTATGTACACATACGTGGTCGTATTTTCTTTCTTGCACCCTGGACGTTGTACGTACGTGTACATGCTACGTGCGCGCCTCTACTACGACATGTGCGCGCCTCTACATCGACCAGTATGTACGTACACGTTCGCGACCAGAATGACAACGCTACGTACGCATCGACTAGGTGGGTCCTGACTGTCAGGCACTTCCTTGCCTGCGAAGATGTAGCTGGTGGGTCCCTGCAGTCAGGGGGCGAAACACGGTGGCCTGTCGGTGGGTCCCCGCTGTCAGGTGGAGGAATAATTATTTTGCATGTAATAAGGAGGCACTTCCTTGCTGCGGCCGTGGACCCAGCTGTCAGCCTCTCCACGTACAGTCCACGTCCGATGGAAGCCGTTCCTTGACCAAGTTGACCACGCCGCGCCGAGAGCACCAGGGCGGTGGACGACGGCGAGGCCTAGGAAGGGGACGACGCGGAGCCGGGGAAGACGCGGCAGTGGATGCCCACGCGTAGAGGAGTACGAGGGCACTGGTTCGCTGCGGTGTGAGGCTGCCGTTGCCGCAGAGTAACAAGGGGTGTGGGTGAGTAGAGGGATGGCCTGGCCAGCGGTGGGAGTAGTAGGGTGCGGTGAGGCCTCCGCCGCATCGCAGCTGGCCACGGGAGGCAGGAGCACGAGGCACGACCGGCGCTGGTTTGGGCGGCTAGAGCAAGAAGACCAGAGGTTGAAGAAGCACTACGGCCATTGGATGGACATTGTATGGTCACTGGAGCTAGAATCATGCATATTGACTAAGTTGACAAAGCCCTCCGTCCCCGTCAACTTAGTAGGCCCACAAGTCAGCCTGCCACTATACGGGTCCTAGCTAACAGGGGGAGTATTCATTTTTTTGTGCGTAATAAGGAGGCACTTCCTTGCGTGCGAAGATATAGTTGGTGGGTCCGAGCTGTCAGCGGCGGTAACGTTTTTTTCGCGAAATACAAAGGCCCTTTCGGTGGGTCCCTGATGTCAGGTGGAGGAATCATTATTTTGCGCGTAATAAGGAGGCATTTCCTTGCGTGCGGCCGTGGACCCAGCTGTCGGCCTCTCCACGTACAGTCCACTTCAGATGCATGTCGGTCGTTGACCACGTTGACCAGGCCGCGCCGAGAGCACCAGGGCGGTGGACGACAGCGAGGCCTAGAAAGGGAACAACATGGAGGCAGGGAAGACTCGGCAGTTGTTTCCCACGCAGAGGGGAGTATGACTGTACGAGGGTTTACTGGTTCGTCGGCCGTCGCCGGAGAATAACAGCAGGTGTGGGTGAGTAGAGGGATGGCTATGCCAGCGATGGGAGTACGGTGGGGCGGTGATGCCTACGCGGCAGCACAGCCGGCCGCGGGGAGGAGGGAGCAGGCAGTCCCACCGGCGCTTGTTTGAGCGGCTGGAGCAGGAAGAGCAGAGATTGAAGAAGCACGACGGCCGTTGGATGGACATCCAATAGTCACTGCTTGTGCGTCAACCTTTTTTTAGGAAAGCCTCAAATATGTGGAAAACAGCATACAACCCATCTGCCATTATCTCTAATAATTTTCAGCCCATTTGCTAATTCTTAAGGTTTTTTTGGAGCCCATATTCTTTTTGTTAGCATTACAGCCCAAATTGTGGCCACGGTTAAATTATAGAAATTTTGCATATTTCGGTGCGGTCCGAACTGTTTTTAATCCCGAAGTTTCGACTCACATTCAAACTGATTTAAAAAATAAATGTATATCAATATAAAATCCAACAAATTCTCCACGCATAAAAATTAATGTAATTTAAAATCTTGAAATGAAAAAAAAGATATTTGAAACTAATTGCCGGTTTGATGTGTTTTGAAAATGTACATCCCATTTCTCATTACTGACGGGCCATTTTCTCGGCTAGCCGAATGAAAGCTCTCCTCGTCTTGAAAGATTTGCAGTCCAACAGGCCTGACAAAGCGACTTACTTGGCAAATCACAAAAAACTGGCCTATGGCCGTGGACCCAGCTGTCAGCCTCTTCATGTACAGTACTCTTCCGATGGAAGTCGTTCCTTGACCACGTTGACCACGCCGCGCGGAGAGCACCACGGCGGTGGACGACGGCGAGGCCTAGGAAGGGGACGACGCAGAGCCGGGGAAGACGCGGTAGTGGAAGCCCGCGCGGAGAGGAGTACGAGGGTTCACTGGTTCGGCTGCGGTGTGAGGCTGCCGTCGCCGCAGGGCCTGGCCAGTGGTGGGAATAGTAGGGGTGGTGTGGCCTCCGCGGCAGCACAGCGGACCACGGGAGGTAGGAGCATGCGGCACGACCAACGCTGCTTTGGGCGGCTGGAGCAAGAAGACCAGAGGTTGAAGAAGCACTACGGCCATTAGATGGACATCGTACGGTCACTGGAGCTAGAATCGTTCATATTGACTAAGTTGACAAAGCCCTCCGTCCCCGTCAACTTTGTTGGCCCACAAGTCATCCTCCCACTATGGTGGGTCCCAGCTAGCAGGGGGTATTCATTTTTTGTGCGTAATAAGGAGGCACTTCCTTGCGTGCGAAGATATAGCTGGTGGGTCCGACATGTCAGCGGGGGGGACATTTTTTTTCACGAAATACAGAGGCCCTTCCGGTAGGTCCCAGCTGTCAGGTGGAGGAATCATTATTTTGCGCGTACAGTCCACGACCGATGGATGTCATTCGTTGACCAAGTTGACCAGGCCGCGCCGAGAGCACCATGGTAGTGGACGATGGCGAGGCCTAGGAAGGGAACGACACGGAGCCGGGGAAGACTCGGCAATGGTTGCCCACGCGGTGGGGAGTACGAGGGTTTACTGGTCCGGCTGCCGTCGCCGGAAAATAACAGGAGGTGTGGGTGAGTAGAGGAATGGCCTGGCCAGCAATGAAGTAGGGTGGGGCGGTGCGGCCTGTGCGGCAGTACAGCCGGCCACAGGAGGCGGGAGCAGGCAGTCCCACCGGAGCTGGTTTGGGCGGCTGGAGCAAGAAGATCAGATATTGAAGAAGCAGCACGGCTGTTGGATTAACATCCAACGGTCACTGCTGCTAGAATCATTTGTGGACTAAGTTGACAAAGCCAAAGTACACGTCAACCTAGTAGACCCACAAGTCAGCCTCCAAATCTGTCCCAAACAGCATACAACCCGAAATTTCTAGCCAGATTCAAATTAATTTTAAATCTAAATATACCTTAATTTAAATTCAATGAAATTTTACCCGCACAAAAACAACGAAATTTAAAATATCAAAATCCAAAAGAAAATAGTATTTTGGAACTAATTGTTTGTTTGCTGTATTTTTTCATTTTACAACCCATTTATTATTACTTATAGCCCATTTCTTATTAATTATAGTCCATTTTCTGGGAAAAATGCATCCCTCCTCGTCTTGAAAGATTTCCGGCCCAGCAGGGCGTAGAAAAGTAAGTAGGCCTATGTTGGTTATTCTGCAAAAAACAAAATAGCTGGCTAGCAATTTTCAGAAAGGAAAAAACAAACTGGGCTGGCCATGTGCTAAACATATGAAATAAAAGCCTAGGCTAGACGGGCCACGGGTCCCGCACAACCTAGTTGATAACCTTCTCCGACCCAAAAAAAAAATTACTGCGCGCGCTGCTGGGTCCCTACTGTTATCCTCACCATGTACAGTCATCTCCTTATTCCTCTCGGTTGTTGACCATGTTGACAACACCGGAGGGCGGCGCCGCGGCGAGCGAACCAAGGCGAAGGACGATGGTGAGGCCTCGGACGGAAACAAACAGGAGCCGGGGCAGATCACAGCCAACCGTGGGAGGCGGGAGTAGGCGGTCCCGCCGGCGCTGGTTTGGCTTTGGCGGCTCGAGGAAGAAGAGACTGAAGAAACACGACAGACGTTGAATGTCAATCCAACGGTCAAGGTTGGCACAATCGTTTTGTTGACTAAGCGGACACCAAGTAGCATACTTTTTTATATATAGGAAGAAAACTGCAAGGAAAATGCGTTCGTCTGCCGTCCTCCTCACAGGGAACGTTCGCCACATAAGTGACTAGCACCCTTGGTTTTCAACCGAGAGGTCTTGGGTTCGAGTCCCAGGAACTCTCAATTTTGTCCTCCTTCCTTCCTCGCAAAAAAGGGAAAGAAAATCAAAGACTTGGGAAGGCGTACAGAACAAGCTAGTGTACCAGTAATGAGACGTTGCCGAGTTTTAGAAAAAAGAAAGACATGCTCCTGTAGCTGGTTCGAATCCAAACCTAGACTATGACTATATATGGTGCTATGCTACTCTGCAAGTAATGAAACTGACATATCCAACGTTCGCTTCTCCTCTTCTCTATTACTCTGCCTAGCATCAGAAGCTCTGGCCGCAGCAACCATGTCCGCTGGCTGCTCGTCCACCTGCTCTTCAGCAGGCAACAACCAGATATGCGCAAGTCGCAACCTGTACCATCGCCTGTGGGTCTCATCACACCCTCGTCGGCACACACACCACAGCCGATTGCTCATCGCAACCTGCTGCCGTTGGTGTGGTGCCACTGCTGCAAATCACGCATAGTCATCCGTCGCGTCTCAACCACAATCCGCAACCCTGGCCGAGTCTTCTACAAATGCCCGAATCATGGGGTAATAATATGTTTAAGTGTTGTTCTGCTACTTTCAGTTGCTGATTTTTTTAATAGTTTGGTTGATGATCTACCAATTTGATTCATGCAGAAAAGGGAAGCTTCGTGTGATTTGTATTTCTGGAAAGTTGCTGATGTGGGGGAATGCAACTATGCTGATTATTTGGTTAGCCGAGGAATCCCAATACCAGCAGGTTGGGGTGTTGGACAAGTAACTGAAGGAACGACAGAAGAGGAAGATGCAGAGCAGAAGCTTAAAGATGCAGTTCCTCTGATCATGGCCAAGCAACAGCTGCTGAACGGCCTTGACAGCAATGAGGAGATGAAAGAGGTTGTGAAGATAATGGGCAAAATCGATGTGCTCTGTAGGATGATTGTCTCTTTATTTGTAGTGTATGTAGCACTCGTGATGTATTCAGTGGCTACGACATGAGCACTTTGCTGAAACTAGTAATGAATGAAACTTGTGTAGCAGGTTGGGCGTAGTGTTGTGAACATCTAATGATTTCTATTAACGAAAATCAGGGGGTATCCCCTTTTGCTCATATAAATAAATAAATAAATAGTAGAGGCCCTGTCGGGTCAGCTTTGTTCTCATTCGAATACGTCGAGCAAATTGCAGTCCAACAGCAAACTATGTCATCAAATTCAAGTTTCACAGCCAAATATGAGTACAACTAAACAACAATGTCATCATGTTTTAGTTGTCATACAATCACCAAACACAAATCAGCATACATAACAAGTGATGTTCTCACAGCAAAATACTAAACAACATGTTCATCAGTTTTCCGTTGTCATAGCAAACACAATTTCACATAGTAGATAAAAAACTTCTTCTGACAGGCAAATATGACAAAAGCAATGTAATCATCATCTGCAGCAGCAGCGTCAACATCTTCGCCATGTGTATCAGTCTGAATCGTAATTCCCCACGGTGTCATCTTCTTCTTCGTCCTCAACGTCCTCAAACGTTGGCTTCTTCTTGATCAACTCTTTTATGTCCACAGCACGACAGGCAATCTTTTCGCCGACGTCATTGACGTGATGGTTCTCAAAGATATTAGGAACATCTATGTTATCTTGTACATCAGGAGCAGTGTAAGCATCATCTTGTTGTGCAACTTCATTAAACGAATTCCTCTGCTCAAACCTTTGCAATACTCTCCAGTCATCGCTACGTGCAAATGTGTCTTCCAAGAAAAATATCTATGTTGCTTGATTTGCCAAAATAAAAGGCTCGTTGTTCTGGTACGTCGCCTTGACATTGATGGATTTGAAATAATCATCAGCTTTGGGTTTTGCGATCCTGGAAAACAGGTTATACCAACGACAGCACAACAGAACCACACACCGATGATCCTTGAAACGGGAGATATACTGCAACTGAATAATGTCTGTTATGTTAGCATACATTTCAGTTGTCTCTTTGTCATACGTATCCGTGCTCATGATGGCACTGTTTTGTGTCTTCCTGCCTTCGTCTCGTGCAAGGGTGTTGTAGCGCACATCTCCAACAACGCAAGATTCATAATGTCTTACCCGAGTATCAGGACCCATTGCTAGTGAGTAAAGGGCATCATCAACTGCCTGCCCATCCTCCCGCATCTTCTTAACCTATGGTTAGAAAATAGACAAGCTGATCATCTTATGTACTCAATATATTAAAAAAACTGACAGTGCACTTCAAAAGCTTACATGGTTCTTGAACCATTTCGCAAATCCTGCCATAACCAGTTTGTCAATGTTTCTTGGATTTTGCGGCAGTAACTCCTCTTTGTAGATGCTGCACAACATAGTGATCGCGTCAAACATCTAAATATATAATAATGTGCTCTAAGTTTAGTAGATTATGATGTATAAGCTGCAGTACTGCACTTACTTGATATAAGGTAGTATCTCAGCACAGTTATTCAACACGTACCAAACCATTTTGTCCAAATCTTTAGGTTTGTCCTCTTGTCGACTCTTCCCTGTAACTTGAACAGAATAATCGAAAACATTGAGCCCGGGATTGTCTTCACCCACCTCTTTGCTAAGCTGATCAGCTATTCCAATGTATTTTGAGCAGAATGTCAACGCTTCTGTAGAAATGTAGGCCTCTGCAATGGAACCCTCGGGTCTAGCTATGTTCCTAACATAGCCCTTGAAAGTGCCTAGCCGCGTTTCAATAGGGTACATCCAGCCATACTGTACTGGACCTCTAAGTAGTGCCTCATCAGGTAGATGAACAGCCAAATGCACCATCACATCAAAGAAGGCTAGAGGATATATCTTCTCAAGGTCGCATAGGATAGTTGGTATCTTGTCTCTAAGACGCTCCAAAGCATCTATCCTGATATTCCTACCGCAGAGTTCCCTGAAGAATTGTCCCAACTCTGCAACTGCTCTGTATAATTCAGGGCGGCCCAATCCTCTAAGGATAACAGGTAAAACCCTTTGAAGTAGGACGTGGCAGTCATGAGTTTTCAACCCTTGTACCTTGTTTCCATCTGCACTGACTCTCCTTTCAGGGTTGGAAGCAAACCCATGTGGGAATCTCACACGTGACAGGACCTCGCAGAATTCTTTTCGTTTTACCTTGTCCAAGACGTACACAGCTGGTGCCATATCCCGTGGTTTACCTTCATCTTGCACCTGCAAATCCTTTCTGATACCTAGGTGTGTCAAATCAATCCTAGATTTTAAGGTATCTTTCGTCTTGCCTTCAATATTAAAAAGTGTGCCGATAATGCTGTCACATATATTTTTCTCGATGTGCATCACATCAAGATTATGCCTTAGATCCAAATCTTTCCAATACTCCAAGTCCCACAAAGTGGACCTGCGGGTAAACAATAATCTCTCTTCTACCCTGCCACGCTTCCTTTTCCCGCTACCATTACCAAGATGGTTTCCTGGTGTAATATGTCTGACCTTCTCTAATTCCACTTGCAACTCATCGGCGGTGAGCCTCTTTGGCGCATCACAATTTTCATGCTTTGCATTGAACACATGTCTTCGGTATTTTCTAGGATGCGGTTTGTCCTTGGCAAGGAAACGGCGGTGTCCAATGTAACAGATCTTGCTAAGTATTGTGTATGACAGCGGATTCCTGTCACAGTGAACATATGCATTGTAACCATGTGTCGTTCGCCCTGACATAGTGCCCAAAGCCGGATAATCATGGATGCACCAAATTATAATAGCACGCAGAAAGAAATCAGCTGGTGGGCTGCTATATAGGTCTCGAGTGAGAACACCCTTCCATAGGTGTTGAAGTTCCTCCACAAGAGGCTCCATGAACAAATCAAAATCCTTTCCAGGACTTTTTGGACCTGGGATGAGCAAGGCCATCATGTAGTTTGATTCTTCGGTGCAAACATTTGGGGGCATGTTGTAAGGGATAACAAGCACTGGCTACATGCTATATAGGGCGCTCTGGTGGCCAAATGGGTTAAATCCATCTGAAGCTAAGCCAAGTCTAATGTTTCTCGGGTCAGCAGCAAACTCTGTGTGTTTATCATTGAAGCTTTTCCACTCACTACCATGAGATGGATGGCTCATTACATTCTGATCTCTGTACTCCTGGTTCCTAATGCCACAGTACATCCTCTCTTGTTTTAGCATCATGAAACAACCTCTGCAATCTTGGTGTAACTGGAAAATGTCTCAGAACATTATGAGGAATCCTCTTCACAACATCGCCATCTTTCCATCTTGATGATTTGCATTTCGAGCATTCACTTAAGTTGGCATAATCCTTCAGGAACAGAACACAATTATTCTTACAAATATGGATCATATCATATCCAATTCCAACTGCACGAAGGAAATTTTTCATTTTACTATAGGTGTGTGGCAGCTCAGACGCATCTGGGAAAGATTCGCAGAAAGCAGCCAACATCACATCGAATGATTTGTTGGTCATCCACTCAAATGTCTTCACCTGAAGAAAGGTGACCATAGCTGAGAATACTGACAGCTTATTTCCTGGGGTGACAGCAACGTTGCATTGTTCCAACATGCGGGCCTAGCGTTTTTCTTCTGCAGGTGAAAGTTCACGGAATGCACGAGCATTTCGTAGCATTGTTTCAATGTTGGTCAAACTCACTGGCTCCGCCACCACCACCTCCTCCTCCTCTTCCACCTGAGCATCAGGCAGATCAAGATGGTGATCTTCTACTTCCACGTAGTCAATAACATTGACGTTCACAGCTTCACCATGATGAACCCACCTAGTATATGTGACCGACATCGCATACAAGTGTAGATGATTTTGCACAGTTGACTGGGGTCTTGTAACTGAATTCATACAACTTCTACACGGGCAGAGCACATCTGATTTCGGACCACCATACTCAGCTCTGATAAAGTTCATGAAGTTTTCAACCCCCTCGACATATGCAGCGGAGAATCTCCGAGCAGAAGTTATCCAAGTCCTGTCCATCTGTTAGACATACAAATTAGTTCTTCTACTAGATATTACAGGAAAAACATATATGCTTTTTTATGAAGTCCAGAAAAAAAAATACCTAGGTCAATGTCTAAAGCTATGGCAAGATATTTGTACGAGAAGATCTAAGTTATGAAATATATGTAAAGCTAATTGAGCAAACAGATTTGAGTGCCAAATTATGGCAGGCTGTTTCAGCAGCCAATGAGGCCGAGCACACAGCCATCGAACTATCGAAGGCCATCGCAGCAACAAAGATCGAGTATAAAATGGTGTAGAGCTATTTCAGCTAACATATTGGCTACTAGACCATGGCAATCTATGTCACAATAAATATATGGAAGGATATTTTAGCAACTAATCGGCCTTGGCATGCCATCTCAGCTAAGCAGATTGAGTGCAGAACAGGGCAAGGAAGCTTCTTAAGCAGAGCATATTGACAGTAAACTACTTCGGCAAACAGCGAGATTAACAGCGTCTATCAGCTAACATTCAGTGCTACACCGACATGAATGGGGCCTCATTCTAGAATGCGTGTACCGTGGGAGAAGCTGACCACCGTGCGTATCCACACAAACATCGCCAGCGGTGGCGGCGCTGACCGCCGTGCGCCTCCACAAGAACGTAGCCAAAGGTGGCGGCGCGGCTAGAGGATGGCAGTCTACGAGAGCATACCGTGGGAGCGAGAGGATCGCCGAACCGCGGCACCGACGTATCAGCGCGGCGGGGAGGGCGTCTTTGACAGAGCGAATGGAGTGGAGGGGGACAGGGGGAGGGGGGTTTGGGGAATATTATTGGCTAGTTGGCCGAAGGGCGGTTGAATTGGATTTGGGGGGAATTTTTGGGTGTGGGGGTGGCGGAGGATTTTCGCGCGGTGGGCGGGGGGAGTTTGGTGCATGGTCGGTTTCTCCAAGTGCAGTCCCACGTGTCACAGAAGAGGCAAGCCGAAGCGCGTTCCGTTTGCGTGAGCCGTGTGCAGGACCGAACATGTGTGGGGTGCAATGCGACCGCGACAGGAGTGCTGTGAGTGTACCGCATTTTTTCCTTTTAAACTAGGTGCTTCGCCCCCTCAAAAAAAAATATGTTGCTTCGCGCGATCCATCGATACTACTACTAGTAATCCGGTAATCCCGACTAAAACGGCGCGGCCGGGTCTTTTCCCGCGCGATATGCTGGGAGGTTGGATTAATTGGGTTTTTTAGGACGAGTAATGCTACACCTACGTAATCCCAGTTACGTAATTAACGCAATGTGAAACATGTGAGCTGTTGATTGTAGATTGGGGGGAGGGAGGGGCCCACCACCATGAAAATCATGGGAGGAGAGAGAAAGGCAATTTACGTTAACCCTGTCGTAGGTTCCCGTAGATGCAAACACGACAGATTTTCATTACATTTCGAACTTTTATAGGACAAAAATAAATAAAAGAAACCCGACCCTAAACCTATTCTACGGGGGCGATCGACGTCCTCCATTTGTGATCTCCATGTACGGGGGCGGGGTTCAAGACCCGTGAAGTGAAGGTGCGGTCTCCGGCGAGGAAAAGTAGAACACGGGAGACGGACCGGCCAGTTGGCACACCATGCCCTGCCGCCTCCCATGCCCTACTCATCCTCGGAGGAGTCCCCGACCTCGGCGGTGCCGGACATTGGACGACGACAAGTAGGACACGTGGCTGACGGTGCTCCCGTCGTCGGCCGCCAGCGTGGCCACCGCTTGTGCGGCGACTTGAGCGAGGGCAGCGACCTCGAGCTCCATCCCCGAAGACAAGCTCTCCCGCAGAGTGTTCGCGCTTGCAGTGATGGCGGATGTGGTTCCAGGTAGGAGGACGATGCGCTATGGTGTGGAGGTTAGCTGGGCATTGCCGCTTTAAGTAGCGCATTCCGGTGAGGCCAAGCGTCCGGGTGCATCATTAAGTCGCCGGAGTTGGTTCCGCGGGCACTGAGCCTCTTAATGACGACATACGAACGGACGGCATGAATGCGGGCAGCTAGCGCCGGCTGGGAACGCACCGTGAGACGGCGCGAGGGACGAGGGTTTTGGTGTGCCAGGGTAGTCAGCTGCGGTCGTGGCAACGTTGGAGATGCCCTTTGCTCACATGCGATCCCCGCATGTCATTGGAAAAGCAAGATGGCCCGGCATGGTCTCAGGTCCAGAGGATGCAGTTGGCCGCGCTACACCACTCCGCGGACGCGTCGCGGCGCCCCGTGCATCATCGACGAGCCGGGTGTTGGGGTGTGTTTGGATTGTGGCCAAAGTGCACCTTGCCAAATTTTGGTCATGACCAAAAGATTGGTCTTTGTTTGGATGGTTGCTATTTTTTTGGCATGCCAATGAACTCTAGCCAACTCTAGTTGATTTTTCTTGCCAATGTCGGCCAAATCATGGGCAGCCAATACCTCAACCAAAATTTTGGTCATGACCCAAAGATTGGTCTTTGTTTCGACGGTTGCCATTTCTTTGGCATGCCAATGAACTCTAGCCAACTCAAGTTCATTTTTCTTGCCAATGTCGGCCAAATCATGGGCAACCAATACCTCAACCAAAATTTTGGCTACCCAATGCTTTGATGGGGCAACCTTGGGCACAAACCAAACATACCGTTGGTCGTGCCACAGCACTAACGCCACCCTCGGCAAACTGAAAACGACCGTGTCTACGACGATATGAGCGTGTCGCTCACCGCGGTCGCCGTGTCCAGAGGCAGTGCTGGAGCTGCGCTCCGTTGTTGGCCCCAACGACCCACATAAACGGTTGTCGGTGGCGAGGAGGTCGTGGGCCAACTCCTCCATTGGACTAGTCCGCGCTACGTCGTCCCGACGGGTGTGCCCCACATGTCTGTTTCCCTGTTTTCCCGGCCATATTCGAGCGTTAGTGCTCCGCGTTGCGCATTAGGCCTTTCACTATGTAGGCCAAGAGAGACAACTTATTGTTTATTTGAGCCGTTCAAGTATAATCATGTGGCATTTGCTTATTTCTCATTCCTCTCCAACCCTCTTCTCCATCGATCATGTCGCCCTCCAGTCGAGTCCATCCTCCCGCATGCCTCATTTGAACATTCCGCCGAGTATCATTCGCATTTACCCACCCTAGTCCTCTTTCAATAGATCTTCGGACCCCGAGGTGAAATCGAGAGGGAACGAGTGGGGGCACGTGATACCTAAGGCGGATTCAAAATTTTGAACCGGTGATCATAGCATCCGCAAATCATATATAAAGGGTATTCAATGTTCGTTTCGTTTTTGAACGTACAATATACTCCCTCCTATCCTTTCTAGTTTACATATAAGTTTTATGTGTAGTCAAAGTATATCTACATTGATAAAAAAGGTATCAACATTCAACAACGCCAATCAATATTGTTAGATTCGTACATACTCCTAGATTTGTACTCGAGATGGTTTCCAATTTGACTATTGACAAGATTAATAGTACATGAGATGTATAATGTGAAAATTATATCATTGGAAACTCCTTTCACATACGAATTTGACCGTATGCTTTGTGTAAGTTGCATGTCATATATTATTACTCTAACATTTGGTCAAAGTTAGCCTCGAAAAACGCATTAGACCATGTATGCTTTGTGTAAGTTGCATGTCATATATTATTACTCTAACATTTGTGTAAGTTGCATGTCATATATTATTACTCTAACATTTGGTCAAAGTAGTATAGTGGAAGTGGATCCTCTGACGTAGGTATCCCTGCCTTACCCTCCCTTTCGGTCACTTACTGGTGGACCCCATGCTTGCTAGGCCCTGCATGTCAGTTACTCAATGGGTTCGGCCACGTCAGGGGATCCTCATCCGTAGTATACTCCCTCTATTTTTATTTACTCCATATAAAACGGAGGGAGTGGTGGTATAATAAATGACGCAGGCGGGGGAGGGGGAGGGAATTCGGTTTGGTCTCAACCGCGGTCCCACAAGCGAGCGAAAACGCAAGACGAAGCGCGTTCCATTCGGTGAGCAACGTGGAGGGTCCAGCGTGCCGGGCTGCAACGCGAACGCGACAAGAGTGATGTACAGTCAAAACCGATTGACCGGTCATCACCGGAACCACTATTCACACCAGAACCTTCGCTGCTCGGCCTACGCCAGCCACTGCCCTAAAACCACACCAAATCTCCAGCCCATTCCTCCACCTTTTGATCCCCTAGCCCGCATCAAGCGTCCCCTAGTTCGCCGGAAAGCCATGGTGCGCCGCAAGATCACTTACTACAAGATGCTGATGCCGGAGCGCCGCGCAGAAATCGCGGCGGCGGTTGGCGCCACAGACCTCCGTTCCCAAGCTTGCTTTGCGGCGGGCCAATCCCCGAGTTCTCTGGAGCCAAGCTACGAGGAGGAGGAAGCCGGTCCAACGTTCATGGCGGAGGTTGCGGCGCAGAAGGACCCCGATGGGTATGAGGCGATGGACGTCGACTTCGTGCCAGCGTCCGAGTCCCCCATGGTGCAGGCGGACCAGCGGTTCAACATGGCGATACTAAAGGAGGACCGGGAGGCAGAGGCTCAACTCGACGCGGAGTGCGCGCATGCCACTGCCATCGAGGCTCTCCTGCAGGTGGAACCGGATGTCGTGGATGTGAACCGGGCGGCGGAGGCTCAACTTGAGGCAGAGCGCGCGGATGCCGCTGCCATCGAGGCCCTCCTGCAGGCGGAACCGGACGTCCTGGACTTGAACCGGGCGACAGAGGCTCGACTCGACGCAGAGAGCGCGGATGCCGCTCTCATCAACGCCCTCCTGCGGGCGGAACCAGACGTCCTGGACTTGAACCGGGCGGCGGAGGCTCGACTCGACGCGGAGTGCGCGGATGCCACTGCCATCGAGGCCCTCCTGCAGGCGGAACCAGACGTCCTCGACTTGAACCGGGCTGTGCTCTCATCCGTGCAGAGCGCCCGCACGCTCCGCTTGAACGAGTAGCTGGAGGCCGAGGACAACAACGGTGCGGAGACACACGTCGGCAGCGACGGCTGGTTCGCGCTGGCAGCGACGGCTGGTTCGCGCCGGCAGCCAGAGACGACGAGGTCGTCTCTTTCCGCGAGTAGTGATAGTTTTTCTTTATGTTGTTGTTTTTGTGGATCTTTTGCTGTGTAAAAACATATATTTGTTATGCAAGTCGCCTGACTTGGGTCAGTCTACCATTTCAGGCGGTTGGATGAATATCCTAAGTCTCCTAACCCTTCTTTCCTTCTTCCTCACCTCTTCTTCTTCCCCAACAGACCACCGCTCGGGTCGTACGGATACTCCCCAACATGCAGTTGGATAAACATACTCTATGAATGAAAATTATGTGTCAGCGATAGGATGGCTGAGTTTGGTGTGTTCCCATGCGACAGCACGTGTCAGTGAGGGTGTGTTCCCTTGGTTGGGTTTGCGGCGTGCAGGAGCGACCGTGTGAGGGTGCGCTGCGACCGCGGCGTGCAGGAGCGACCGTGTGAGGGTGAGGTGCGACCGCGATAGCCGTGCGCAAGTGTACCTCCTTCTCATTTTGAAAACTTTAGGCAAGCCTGGAAAAAATGTGTGGCGAAGTTTGGTAATGCAAGGCCTAGACCCAAGCAGGATAAGTACGTACGTACTAGGAGTACTAGTGTTAAAAAAGAAAGGCTGGGTTTTCCTTTGCGGGATTTAATTGATACAAATCCTCATTTCACGTGTCAATTAATGCATATTTTTTTCTCCAAAGACCAAAGAGCTAACCATCTCACTCCTCATCACTTGATTAATGCAGCGCCATGCAAACCAACCTTCTCACTTCCGCATGCATGCAGGGGATATTAATGTCCTTGGTTGCTAACCCCATCAATTTTGCCTTGATTAGTGTTAGTGGCCCTTTGCAAATTGTAATTTTGATATACTGGCCTTGTGTACAAAAAAATGGAGGTAGTAGTAACTATATTTGACTTCCTTCTCCATTGCGGTGACGTCGACGATTTTTTTGGTGGTTTGGCGAAGTGCGTTCGACGGAGAACACCATTGAGGGAGACCACGGTAAGTCGTTCGCAAGTGCCGCCTGCAAGCCGAGACAACCGCCTTATTTGCATCCAGGAAGTCCTTTACTAGTACTACTATAACTAATGCGGTGAGATGGCTTCTCGAAGAAGACGATGGAGAAGCGGAGTCGGCGAAGAGTGAAATGATGGTTGCTTCGTCCGTGCTTTTGTGATTTGACGCCTGACTGCTTTGTGATTTGTGATAGAAGGGACAGGGGAGTAGACTCTATGCTCTATACTGTACTACATGCGTCCAAGCATGGGAGAAAGAGGAGAGACATTGCATTTTTCTATTCCTTCAATCAATCAATCAGGGAGCTTCGGTTCCATCTTTTTGGCTTTGGAAACACCGTCCACAATGGTTCCCACTATGCCAAAAGCTACTTTCACATTTGGCTACACATTGTGGATGCCCTTAACCGTACCACTTGGTTTTGCTCCTGTGTGCTATCTATACAAATCTCAATTATATTGATCTAAAAAAATTATAGAATCGAGATTACTAAAAAGGAGGTGATTTTGCCGCGCGGATGGCGGGGGAGGTTTCTTATTTTCGGAGGACGTTGTCCTGGCGGTTTGCTAACATGCGGTCCCACGTGTCAGTGCTTTACCAAGCCGATCCGCGTCCCACATGAGGCAGAACAACGACAGAAGCAACACGTGGTTAAGTTGAAGAAGATGAGGGAGAAGCGGATTCAGCAACAAGTGAAATGATGGTTGCTTCGTCCCTCCAACTTAACTGCGGGAAAGGTGCAGCTTTGTGATTTGACGCTTCATTGCTCATTACTACGCCGGCGCCATGACTGGGGTGCTTCACCCCGGCTTCTCTGCACTGTATTCCGGTATGGCACATGGACCCGGTAGCTTGATGTCCCACATGTCGGTGAAAGGGACTAGAAGATTTATGAAAGCGAGCGTTCCACTCTTACGACAGAGGAGTAGACAACACGACGGCCCAGTGAACTGTCACTTGTACTGTATAGTACTATAGTTTTGCTGTTTCGCACGATCCATCGATACAAACCCGATTAAATAGGAAAGGGCGGGATTTTTCCCGCGCGGTAGATGATACTGGCCATACATTTCAAAGGCAATTTTAATGTATGCAAACTGAATAATTATAAGTAACAATATGATATCTAGTAAAACTAAAAACACATATGATTTATTGTCTTAGAGTGTAGTAGTAGTGCTGTATTGCATAGTTGTTAGATGCAACATGCGAGAATGTGTAGAGATGTAGTTTTGGAGGGCCTACAGAGAGAAAAGCGTAATACGGTCACCGAACTTCAGAATAAGCTGATTACGGTCACTATATACGTTTTGCGGTGATTATACGGTCACTTGCTCATAGCTCAGCATCGGATTGCACTCTGTTGACCGGCCAAATAGTCTGCGTGGAGCCATGTTGACTAGTTAAATTGACCATGTTCGTTCTGGGTCCCACCTGTCAGTTCGCATAGGCAAAAGGTCAGATAAACACAAATTTACGCAGGCGCGGCAAGGCTCCAACCCGTGCGCGGGAATCACCTGGTTGTGTATGTGTCTGTCAGGGCCTGATGTGTGCGCATGCACGTGTAGGTTGAGCACTTGAGCGTGAGAGTGTGTGTTGGTCGTGTGGTGTACTGGTGTGTGCATGCATGCATGCGTGTGTGCGTGTGAGTGTTGCGTGCGTGCGTGCGTGGCTGCGTGTGTACGTGCGAGTGTTGCGTGCGTGCGTGGGTGCATGTGTTTGTGTGAGTGTTGCGTGGATGCAGTTCGTGTGCATGCGTGCGTGTGTGTATAATCACCACACCAGCTCCTGTGTTTTAAAACAGACGGCTCAGCATACCAATACAAGGCCACCTTGTCCGCTGTGCCCGCGGTCATGACTTCGAACCACCGTCCAAATATTTTTTTGTCATTTGTTTTCATTCTTACTAGCAAGATGCCCGTGCATTGCATGTAACATCAAGATGCATTTGTATGACTTGTTTATCTTGTGAGAGAAAATGATGAATGAGGGAAGGCCTTATTTGCAAATGTGGAGAGGTGTGTGGGTACCTTTTTGCAAAATTGCCATAGTTTGTTTCCTATCCGTCAGATATAAATCGGACGGCCTATATTGCAGGATGGCAGGCACACCATCATCACCAACTCTGTTTTTTATAGGAGTGTATTTTATGTATTTTATAAGAGTGTAGATGTAGAGTAGATACAAGTCGACAGGTCGGCACGATGGTAGTGAGATAATGTGATGCAACACTAGAGGTGCCACGTGGAGCGTTTAACTGGTCAACTAGTCATGTCATGAGCAAATACAGAGTTGTACGGTGAGCCCGTGACTGCATAATAAGCACTAAACGTAAATGGTGACCGTAATGAGTGGATTCTGAAGTCCAATGTACGTATCGTGCTTTCGGTTCAAATACAATGATCGTCATTGCATATATCGCGAGAGAAAGATGAAACATGTGTGAATTTTCTGGGGGCTTACTTTTAGAGGACCTGGAGATAGTTTTGTGTGCATACATGAAAGGGGCGTACAGGGGGGTACGCGATGGAGAGAGATATGCTCTTCGTTTCTCTTTATTATGACTAACTTTGTATATAGTATAAAAATATACAAATTCACAGTGCGGAATAAATATCATTGTGGGCACCATGCAATGCAAATTAGCATTCGTACTCCTCCATATAACTTTGTAATGTTGTATATATGTAGAAACTCTAAAAGGAATGTTGTATGCGAAATAAACGTGAAGAGAGGGTTTTTAGATCAATGAGGTACATGATGTAACATGTGTGAATGTGTAGTTGATGCATTTGGCGGGGCCTAGAGAGGTATGTGTGTGTATTACGTATTCGAGAGAGGCATGGATAGAGGGGCCGACGGGGGGGCGTGGGAGAGATAGCACGAGAAATGAGAGTGGTCTAGAGAGAGAGACGAATATGACGTCACGACAAGAGATTCCATTCCCTTGAGTGTGTATATGCAAGGGGGGGGGGAATAGAGGCACCAGGAGAAATTTTCTATGTGTGTGGTGTTTGTGTTGGTACGTGTGGGTGTGAGAAGATAATGAGACGTGGGGGCAGAGGGTGTGTCACCGCGTGAGGTCCGGTGGGTCGAGGTGAGGCCCTTCATTTTGTTCCGTCCTGCGCCACATTGGTCGGCCCGTGATGCATTTAGGAAGACCCATGGATGACTAGTCTGTCACGCCCTCGATGCGACTATATCTCCCACGTGTCGAAGCATGACTTAGAGGCATAACCGCATTGAAAGCAATGTCGCAAGTGAGGTGATCTTCGCAAACAACCCATGTAATACAATAAGGGAAAAGAGATACATAGTTGGCTTACAATCGCCACGTCACACAATACATGAATAAAGCATTACATCATCCAGATACAATCAAGGTCCGACTACGGAACCAAAATAAAAGAAGACTACCCCAAATGCTACACAGATCCCCGATCGACCCCAATTGGGCTCCACTACTGATCAACTAGAATGAAACAACACAAAGGGCAAGATCTTCATCGAGCTCCTCCTTGAGCTCGGTTGCGTCATCTGCACGATTCAACGGCACCTGCAAGCTGGTTTTGGAAGTATCCGTGAGTCACGGGGACTCAGCAATCTCACACCCTCGCGATAAAGACTATTTAAGCTTATGGGTAAGGTAAAAGGTATGAGGTGGAGCTGCAGCAAGCGACTAGCATATATGGTGGCTAACATACGCAAATGAGAGCGAGAAGAGAAGGCAAAGCACGGTCGATAAAAGTATGATCAAGAAGTGATCCTAGAACAACCTACGTCAAGCATAACTCCAACACCGTGTTCACTTCCCGGACTCCGCCGAGAAGAGACCATCATGGTTACACACGCGGTTGATGTATTTTAATTAAGGTCAACTTCAGGTTTTCTACAACCGGACATTAACAAATTCCCATCTTCCCATAACCGCGGGCACGGCTTTCGAAAGATCATATCCCTGCAGGGGTGTCCCAACTTAACCCATCACAAGCTCTCACGGTCAACGAAGGATATTCCTTCTAGCGGGAAGACCCGATCAAACTCGGAATCCCGGTTACAAGACATTTCGACAATGGTAAAACAAGTCCAGCAATACCGCCCGAATGTGCCAACAAATCCCGATAGGAGCTGCACATATCTCGTTCTCAGGGCACACTCAGATGAGACTAGCTACGAGTAAAACCAACCCTCAAGTTTCCTCGAGGTGGCCCTGCAGGCAGCTCAGTTTGGACGAACACTCAAAGGAGCACTGGCCCAGGGGGGGTTAAAATAAAGATTACCTTGAGTCCGTGAAACCCAAGGGAAAAAGAGGCTAGGTGGCGAATGGTAAAACCAATGTTGGGCATTGCTGGAGGAGTTTTATTCCAGGCGAACTGTCAAGGGGTTCCCATTATAACCCAACCGCGTAAGGAACGCAAAATCCGGGAACATAACACCGATATGACGGAAACTAGGTCGGCAAGAGTGGAACAAAACACCAGGCATAAGGCCGAGCCTTCCACCCTTTACCAAGTATATAGATGCATTAATTAAATAAGAGATATTGTGATATCTCAACAAGTAAACATGTTCCAACAAGGAACAACATCTCCATGTTCCAACAAGGAACAAACTTCATCTTCACCTGCAACTAACAACGCTATAAGAGGGGCTGAGCAACGCGGTAACATAGCCAAACAACGGTTTGCCAGGACAAGGTGGGTTAGAGGCTTGGCTCAACAACATGGGAGGCATGATAAGCAAGTGGTAGGTATCGCAGCATAGGCATAGCAAAAGAGCGAGCAACTAGCAAGCAAAGATAGAAGTGATTTCGAGGGTATGGTCATCTTGCCTGAAATCCCGCAAGGAAGAAGAACGAGTCCACGAAGAAGACAAACAGACGTAGTCGAACGGATCCTCACAACTCCGGAACGGAACCGAAGCTCACGAGAAAGGCAACCCGGAAAGAAGCAAACAACATAGTAAACAACCACTACAACAACATGGCATGATGCACAACAAGTATGATGCATGTCCGGTTTAATGAAGCATGGCATGGCAACGTGCACAAGGAATCCTACAAATTAAGTGGAGCTCAATATGCAATGGGATGCATATTGATGGAACACCACATTCGAGTTACTTAGTTCGATCTCGTTTATGTACCCAACAAGATTAAATGTTGTTATCATGGCAAGAGGGTGAAGCAAAATAAAACTACCTATCTAGTCAAGTTTAAATGAGGCCGGAAGCAACGAACAACAATTCCGGTAAATCCCCATATGCATATATTTGGTTTGGTGCTGTTCTGCCCTAAATCAAATTATATAGTTGTTAAACATGCAAAGTGATGCCCCCATGTTAAACTAGGCAAAATTCTACCCCATTTACATATAAAGTTTATTACAAACCGAGTTACGGTTATTTAGTTATGAATTAAAGCATTTTAGCATATTCATAGAGCAAAATTTAAACAAAGATCATTTTAAACATTTTAAACATAGATGAAAAAGGCATATTATGAAACTACACAAAATTCTAAGCAACTTTCATATTAAGTTTGTTTTAATCCGATGTACGGTTATTAAGTTATTATATGCATGAAGATGGAGGGGTTTTCTGCAAAACTGGAAACTCTGGAATAAATAGACAAATTCGCAGAACAGGAAAAAACTATACTGGGCTGAATCTAAGGAGAGGCCCAGTAAGGCAATAGGCGCAACATAACTATCAAACGCACAAGCACATAATAGTGGAGGGGCTGGGCTATGCTCACATCGGGCCATGGGCCGAAAGTGGAGAAGCAGTTGGGCCGGTTGTGGTGATGAGAAGACGTTGATGGGCCTCGGTGCCCTCGTGGCCCAGGCGTGGGGACGATACAGGGGCGTGGTCAACGCGCAGGGGATCGAACCGAACTTGGCGCTGGGTCGTTCTCCTGGCTCCCCTGCTCGACGCAGGAGCAGGCGTTGACGGGACTTGGCACTGGAGACGGGCGTCGGCGACAGAGAAGATCCAGGGCGGTGGCTTGGCTCAGGAACTGCGGGACTCAAGCGCGGAGGAAGCTGGGAGGCGCGGGGATGGGGATCCAGCAGCGAGACGGCATCCCAACGAGACCCAAGGCGAGGCAGGGGTCGGCGGCCATGGGGCGAGGCGGATGCAGGCGAGCGAGGCAGGGGAACTTGGCGCCGATCGTCGTTGTACCCGCACGCAGAAGCAGTGGAGACCGGTGCAGAGGGCTTGGGGAGATCCGACTGCGGAGACGCGCCGGCAAGGACGCGGATTGGACGAGGCAGCGGCAGAACTTGGCGCGCGGGCGACGCTGGAATGGAGCAGAGCTTGGGGCGGCTTGGAGCTCCCGGCGACGATGGTGAGCGTGTCAAGGCGGGCGGGGCGTGGATGAAGGCCTACTCCATAGCCGCGGGTCCAAGGAGGCACGGCTCCGGCGGGCAGGGGCCGGAGATGAGGTATGGACGGGCGGCTTCCATGGCCTCCTGTTCGAACATGCAGAGCACGAGAGAGGGATGAGATAGGGTAAGAAGAAGGGAAAGAAGGAGGTAGCGCGAGGGGATTTGGCTCGGGCGTCGGTGGTCTGCTCCAGCGAGCTGGCTGGTGCTCGGGCGGCTACAGGAGAGGAGCGACGGGCAGAGGAGCTTGGGCTCCTGCAGGACTTGGGCGGCGATGGTGGTTGGACAGGATGGGAAAACAAGGAGAAGGTGGAGGCTAGTTTTGGATCCCGATGGGGAGAGTGGCTGCGGCGTGGGGATGGATGGGACATCTCCCCTAGAAATTAGGGTTGAATCTGTTCATATATGGCATATGGATCTTTGGGTAGGGGCTTCCTCGTCCCTCCGATCGTAATCGGACGGTCGAGAAACAAATAGGTAGGGAGTCCAAAAACAGAAACGGAGATGTTTCATAGACGTTTGGGGATGATCCGGATCCAACGGTGACGACTGCCCGGGTCGGGTTGGGGGAGTTCCGGACGCGTGAGAGGGGTACAAGCACTGCGCAAAGAGGGGTAGGCTGGGCCTAGGTGGACTGTGTAGAAGGCCATGGGCTGAGAGGAGAGAAGAGAAGTGCAGCCCGGCAAGGTTTTCGGAGACCGAAAACGTCCAACGTGTGCCTGGCTATAATGCCGCTATAGTTTAACGTTGGGGCGTCAAACGGACTCCGAATGCGATGAAACTTGGCAGGCGACCTACTAACAACATAACAACACCGCATGCCAAGTTTCAACCCAATCCGAGAACATTTTCCAGCCACTTATAAAATAATATTTCGGACATGCCGCGGGCGCGTGCAAATGTCTCTAGGCTCAGAACGGGCAACGGAGGGAACTGGGGGAACCCGGACGGATGCAGGTTTTGAAAACATGATGATGTGATGCACATGATGACATGATGAAATGCAACACGCAAGCAAATGACCTGGCAACAGCAGCGAATAACTCGAAGACACCTGGCACATCGGTCTCGGGGCGTCACAACACTCCACCACTATGAGAGGATCTCGTCCCGAGATCTAGAATGGCACCGGAGGGACAAACGGAAGAGAAAATAGAAGAGGTAAAACTAAGTTGCTTCTTTGACAAATGAGTGAAACCAATGAACCTTGAGATGTTAAACAATTTGAAAGAAGAATACAACGAGATGAACGAAGTTGAAAACACTCCGTTAGAAAAGAGGAACGAGGAACATTACTAGAATCTTGTAGGTTGAAAGACATAAGAAAAGGGTTACAAAGGACAAGAAGTACATGCAAGCACTCCGGTTGAAACAAGATGTACAAGGAACGATAAAGATCAATTACAATAACACTCCGGTCGGAAAAGGAAGGTAAAGAATATGAGCTTGGCAAAATGAAAGCACTTGGATGAGAGTCCGGTTAGAAGAGGAATGATAGCCACAACACTCCGGTTAAAACGAGATAGAGAAGGAAAAAGAATGATATAATTTGGGCAGCACTCCGACTGTAAATGGAAGGAATTGAACCTGAACTTGACAAGATGAGAGGATACTTGATGAAATCCACAACACACTAACTCCGGAACTATTGAAAGAATGGCACAATGGGTAAGAACGATTTCAGGCGGCAGTCCGGTTGAGAAGGGAGGCAAAACTTGACAGGATGGGAAGAACTCGAAAAGCGGGCACGACACTCCGGTTAAATGGAAAAGCACAAAAAGAACATGATATTTGACAAAACGAGATGATGGGAGAATATAGCAACAATACAAACCCTCCGGAATGAAATGAAAGAGTGGAATGGAATGAACAGAGGGAAACAAGATCTTGAGATAGCGCGCTTACAACAGATGCTAGAACGGAGTTGTTGGATTATCAATAACGAAAGCATAAGCTTGATGTGGGCTAATGGAAGACATTTCAAAATTATGAGGTGACCACCTGCCACTCATGGGAAAAAGATTTGATTGAGAGCTAGAAAAGATAGAAAGCTTCTCCCACCGAGGTGATAAGAAAAACTTGGATCATAGGTAATCATCACAAAGAGCAACATTTCCAATGGAAGGATTTAGGTGAAATCTATACCAAGATAACCTCCAACGAAGAAATTGATGGTTTGCAACGGATGTCATGAACGAATTGAAAATGATGGGTTTAAAATATGTCATTTAGGCCAACTTTTTAATCATGAAACATGAAGGGAGCCATCAAAATGACATAACACCACCTCAAAAGATAAGATAGAAAGAATTTCACTTCAGAATGCAAGATGAAGAATGCTCGAACTCCTCAAAACAAGACATGTGTTGAACACCATGTTTAATTTTGAGTATAGCTTGGCAGATCATATCATTCGAGAGATATCTTGAAGAGCAATTGAAGAATGAAAAGAAACCTTGATGAACCACCATGCAGCCTCCCTGAAGAACTCTGGTAAGCAAAAGAATGATCAAATGAAAGGAAAGAGAAGTTGAAAACACAAGGTGAATCCTTGTACCGATTTAGATGAATCTCCGTGGTGAAATAATTGAGAGAACTTGGAACTCCGGGAAAAAGAGAAGATGAAACAATTGAATTCAGGAATTTGATGGACCTCCGGAATAAGGAATTAATCACTAGGAAGAAACAAGAATAAGAATTACATCATGCTTATCCTTCATAAATTTAAATTGATGACGAGCACACGGATTTGGCATACTACTTATTCTCGTTGAAAAGGATTAAGAGAGATACCGATAACTTGATAAGGTCTTCAACGAAACACCGGTAGGATTGAAAAGAACGAAAGAATTGATATGATAACCATGGAAGAGAATCTTGAGCAAACCACCGTAAGAATTGAAAAAGAACAAAGAAAAGATAAAGAAACACCGGGAAGAATTAGAAAATGAATGAAGATGCTTTCGAAAGTTAAGATACATGCAAACTAAGAGATCATGAGCTGATAAGAGGATATTTGAATGAAGCACCGGTAATATTTGGAGAACGAGAGTTGAACGCTGAGAATGATGGGCTCCGGAGAATCAAACTGAAAAGACTCCTGAATTGCTTCGGATGGGTCAAAAGAATTGTCACAATTGAAACAATTATGAGAGGATGGCAACAAGCTAGAATCACGCATCTCTGAGAGAACGGATAAGATATGGAGGAAAAACTCTTCTTCGGTCTTCAAAATCTAAGAATTACGATGAGAAACACCACCAAGAATTGTGGAGACACTTCGGAATGAAAAATTAAAAAGGTTGAGCCGACGATGAAAAGAATTTAACAGATCTTGGAGAAATACATATGACTGATGATGAATCATTCTTACGTCAAACTTGAAAAAGAATTTGATAAGCTCCTGGAAAATAGAAGAGTTAGGTAAGATCCTGGGAAAAGACCTGTGGGTTAGGGCCCACTCAAAAGAAATACCGTATAACTATTTAAAAGAGAGAATGCACCGGTTGAGTTAAATGGCTTCAATGAGATAACAACCTCGAAATAGATTGAATTGATCTTGAATGAAAAAACGAGCCTTCTGAGATATCTTGAGCACTCCGGGACAATAGAATAGCGAGAGGTGAACGATTAAGAATTGCACCGGCATGAGAAAGCATTGAAATACGGAAAAGAATATGATCAACACCGAAAGCATGAATTGGTTCCACCGGAGAAGAAAGAGAATGAAAAATGATGAACTTGAGGTTCCGTTAGCATCTTCATGAGAATCACCGGGTAAGAACATTGAAGGAAAAGAATGGAGAGACTTCACATGAATAAAATGGATACTTTGCTTAAGATATATGAGTCCTTGAAGAAAAAGGGGGTGGGTGGGCGGGAAAACAAAGACAACATAGAACGGATGAAAAGAACACCGTTGAGAAAGCTGAGATTGAATCTTGCGGATGTTGAAAATGAACGGATCCACTTGAAGAGAAATACGCCGGTTGAGAAGGATTGACATGACAAACTCAATGATCGAGAAGGATTAGTATTCACATCGGAGTATGAGAACACCGTTTAGGAAAGGTATGGAATCAACACTTGACATTGAAGCAACTCGAATACCACAACTCAAAACAAAACAAAGGATTGGCTTGCAAAATAAGCCGGAACAAACATATGATAGAGATTTCGTCCGAAGTTTTCGTGGTGGAGCCTACACGGGCTCGATCGTACAGCACCATCATGTACAAGGCAGTGCACATGACATACGAAGCGTCCCCGAGTCGGCATAGCCAAGGCCTCTTTAAGACACAACGAGACCACTGTAAAACCAACCGTGGATAGGCGGATCACTAGACGTCGAACCCCAATTTCATATCATACATCTGTCGGAAAGATATCCTAAGAGCTACTTGAATTCCCACTTATAAACTCCTGAAACTTTCTGGTTATGCAATCAGGTGTTGGGGATACAGGGGAAGCATAATATCTCACCCAAAACTAGCAAATCCTACATCCAGCTGTATCCATCCTTCAACACATAACCAAGAAACCTTTGGAAATCGTCTACCTCAACCTTTGAAAAGAATCCATTATACGAGTTATGGCAATACTCCCGAACTCCTGCCCCAGTACTGAGTGGCGTCGAGGTTATCTCACCAACAACTGCATAAAAGAGATTTTCGATGTTGGCAAAACTATCTCAGGTATTCCAGAACTGCAACGATAAAATTTTGACGACAACACCTCGAAGCTCAACTCCCCGGGACACTGCCACAACCCCTAAATGACAGGAGGCACCAAGAACAATGTTCTTGTCACAAAACCATCGGAACGATTCCAAGATACCCGCGTGATCCTAAAATTTTTTTAGTGAAATTTTAGAAGAGAAGAGTCAAAACTCTACGTCAGGATGCCTCACCAGAGCGACGAAGGGACTGCGGAGTAAAAAGAATTCCTAAACTCTCCGATATATAATTCCTAAATGACTCAAAACATTTTTTGTAGACTCAACAACGCCAGCTAATTCGATCAAGCAGGGGGCTCCTAAGGTCGGGGAAGGCTCTGATTACCAACTTGTCACGCCCTCGATGCGGCTATATCTCCCACATGTCGAAGCACGACTTAGAGGCATAACCGCATTGAAAGCAATGTCGCAAGTGAGGTGATCTTCGCAAACAACCCATGTAATACAATAAGGGAAAAGAGATACATAGTTGGCTTACAATCGCCACGTCACACAATACATGAATAAAACATTACATCATCCAGATACAATCAAGGTCCGACTACGGAACCAAAATAAAAAAAGACTACCCCAAATGCTACACAGATCCCCGATCGACCCCAACTGGGCTCCACTACTGATCAACTAGAACGAAACAACACAAAGGGCAAGATCTTCATCGAGCTCCTCCTTGAGCTTGGTTGCGTCATCTCCACAGTTCAACGGCACCTACAAGCTGGTTTTGGAAGTATCTGTGAGTCACGAGGACTCAGCAATCTCACACCCTTGCGATCAAGACTATTTAAGCTTATGGGTAAGGTAAAAGGTATGAGGTGGAGCTGCAGCAAGCGACTAGCATATATGGTGGCTAACATACGCAAATGAGAGCGAGAAGAGAAGGCAAAGCACGGTCGATAAAAGTATGATCAAGAAGTGATCCTAGAACAACCTACGTCAAGCATAACTCCAACACCGTGTTCACTTCCCGGACTCCGCCAAGAAGAGACCATCACGGTTACACACGCGGTTGATGTATTTTAATTAAGGTCAACTTCAGGTTTTCTACAACCGGACATTAACAAATTCCCATCTACCCATAACCGCGGGCACGGCTGTCGAAAGATCATATCCCTACAGGGGTGTCCCAACTTAGCCCATCATAAGCTCTCATGGTCAACGAAGGATATTCCTTCTAGCGGGAAGACCCGATCAAACTCGGAATCCCGGTTATAAGACATTTCGACAATGGTAAAACAAGTCCAGCAACACCGCCCGAATGTGCCGACAAATCCCTATAGGAGCTGCACATATCTCGTTCTCAGGGCACACTCAGATGAGACTAGCTACGAGTAAAACCAACCCTCAAGTTTCCCTGAGGTGGCCCCGCAGGCAGCTCAGTTTGGACGAACACTCAAAGGAGCACTGGCCCAGGGGGGGTTAAAATAAAGATTACCCTTGAGTCCGCGAAACCCAAGGGAAAAAGAGGCTAGGTGGCGAATGGTAAAACCAATGTTGGGCATTGCTGGAGGAGTTTTATTCCAGGCGAACTGTCAAGGGGTTCCCATTATAACCCAACCGCGTAAGGAACGCAAAATCCGGGAACATAACACCAATATGACGGAAACTAGGGCGGCAAGAGTGGAACAAAACACCAGGCATAAGGCCGAGCCTTCCACCCTTTACCAAGTATATAGATGCATTAATTAAATAAGATATATTGTGATATCCCAACAAGTAAACATGTTCCAACAAGGAACAACATCTTCATGTTCCAACAAGGAACAAACTTCATCTTTACCTGCAACTAACAACGCTATAAGAGGGGCTGAGCAATGCGGTAACATAGCCAAACAACGGTTTGCTAGGACAAGGTGGGTTAGAGGCTTGGCTCAACAACATGGGAGGCATGATAAGCAAGTGGTAGGTATCGCAGCATAGGCATAGCAAAAGAGCGAGCAACTAGCAAGCAAAGATAGAAGTGATTTCGAGGGTATGGTCATCTTGCCTGAAATCCCGCAAGGAAGAAGAACGAGTCCACGAAGAAGACAAACGGACATAGTCGAACGGATCCTCACAACTCCGGAACGGAACCGAAGCTCACGAGAAAGGCAACCCGGAAAGAAGCAAACAACATAGTAAACAACCACTACAACAACCTGGCATGATGCACAACAAGTATGATGCATGTACGGTTTAATGAAGCATGGCATGGCAACGTGCACAAGCAATCCTACAAATTAAGTGGAGCTCAATATGCAATGGGATGCATATTGATGGAACACCACATTCGAGTTACTTAGTTCGATCTCGTTTATGTACCCAACAAGATTAAATGTTGTTAGCATGGCAAGAGGGTGAAGCAAAGTAAAACTACCTATCTAGTCAAGTTTAAATGAGGCCGGAAGCAACGAACAACAATTCCGGTAAATCCCCATATGCATATATTAGATTTGGTGCTGTTCTGCCCTAAATAAAATTTTATAGTTGTTAAACATGCAAAGTGATGCCACCATGTTAAACTCGGCAAAATTCTACCCCATTTACATATAAAGTTTATTACAAACCGAGTTACGGTTATTTAGTTATGAATTAAAGCATTTTAGCATATTCATAGAGCAAAATTTAAACAAAGATCATTTTAAACATTTTAAACATAGATGAAAAAGGCATATTATGAAACTACACAAAATTCTAAGCAACTTTCATATTAAGTTTGTTTTAATCCGATGTACGGTTATTAAGTTATTATATGCATGAAGATGGAGGGGTTTTCTGCAAAACTGGAAACTCTGGAATAAATAGACAAATTCGCAGAACAGGAAAAAACTATACTGGGCTGAATCTAAGGAGAGGCCCAGTAAGGCAATAGGCGCAACATAACTATCAAACGCACAAGCACATAATAGTGGAGGGGCTGGGCTATGCTCACATCGGGCCATGGGCCGAAAGTGGAGAAGCAGTTGGGCCGGTTGTGGTGATGAGAAGACGTTGATGGGCCTCGGTGCCCTCGTGGCCCAGGCATGGGGACGATACAGGGGCATGGTCAACGCGCAGGGGATCGAACCGAACTTGGCGCTGGGTCGTTCTCCTGGCTCCCCTGCTCGACGCAGGAGCAGGCGTTGACGGGACTTGGCACTGGAGACGGGCGTCGGCGACGGAGAAGATCCAGGGCGGTGGCTTGGCTCAGGAACTGCGGGACACAAGCGTGGAGGAAGCTGGGAGGCACGGGGATGGGGATCCAGCAGCGAGACGGCATCCCAGCGAGACCCAAGGCGAGGCAGGGGTCGGCGGCCATGTGGCGAGGCGGATGCAGGCGAGCGAGGCAGGGGAACTTGGCGCCGATCGTCGTTGTACCCGCACGCAGAAGCAGTGGAGACCGGTGCAGAGGGCTTGGGGAGATCCGACCGCGGAGACGCACCGGCAAGGACGCGGATTGGACGAGGCAGCGGCAGAACTTGGCGCGCGGGCGACGCTGGAATGGAGCAGAGCTTGGGGCGGCTTGGAGCTCCCGGCGACGATGGTGAGCGTGTCAAGGCGGGCGGGCCATGGATGAAGGCCTACTCCATAGCCGCGGGTCCAAGGAGGCACGGCTCCGGCGGGCAGGGGCCGAAGACGAGGTATGGACGGGCGGCTTCCATGGCCTCCTGTTCGAACATGCAGAGCACGAGAGAGGGATGAGATAGGGTAAGAAGAAGGGAAAGAAGGAGGTAGCGCGAGGGGATTTGGCTCGGGCGTCGGTGGTCTGCTCCAGCGAGCTGGCTGGTGCTCGGGCGGCTACAGGAGAGGAGCGACGGGCAGAGGAGCTCGGGCTCCTGCAGGACTTGGGCGGTGATGGTGGTTGGACAGGAGGGGAAAATGAGGAGAAGGTGGAGGTTAGTTTTGGATCCCGATGGGGAGAGTGGCGGCGGCGTGGGGATGGATGGGACATCTCCCCTAGAAATTAGGGTTGAATCTGTTTATATATGGCATATGGATCTTTGGGTAGGGGCTTCCTCGTCCCTCCGATCGTAATCGGACGGTCGAGAAACAAATAGGTAGGGAGTCCAAAAACAAAAACAGAGATGTTTCATAGACGTTTGGGGATGATCCGGATCCAACGGCGACGACTGCCCGGGTCGGGTTCGGGGGAGTTTTGGACGCGCGAGAGGGTTACAAGCACTGCGCAAAGAGGGGTAGGCTGGGCCTAGGTGGACTGTGTAGAAGGCCATGGGCTGAGAGGAGAGAAGAGAAGTGCAGCCCGGCAAGGTTTTCGGAGACCGAAAACGTCCGACGTGTGCCCGACTATAATGCCGCTATAGTTTAACGTTCGGGTGTCAAACGGACTCCGAATGCGATGAAACTTGGTAGGCGACCTACTAACAACATAACAACACCGCATGCCAACTTTCAACCCAATCCGAGAACATTTTCGGGCCACTTATAAAATAATATTTCGGACGTGCCGCGGGCGCGTGCAAACGTGTCTGGGCTCAGAACGAGCAACGGAGGGAACTGGGGGAACCCGGACGGATGCAGGTTTTGAAAACATGGTGATGCAATGCACATGATGACATGATGAAATGCAACAAGCAAGCAAATGACCTGGCAACAGCAGCAAATAACTCGAAGACACCTGGCACATCGGTCTCGGGGCGTCACATAGTCATACAAGACAAAGATAGCAGAATTGTGAAGGATTCTGTGTCCACTGACACAGCCGGCTAGGATTTGTAACCCTAGGTTCTCGGACTAAGGTAACCCCTTTATCTCTGATATTACTATTCATCCAACCTAACTTTAAGGGGCATCCTACAGAATGCTCTGCTAGAATCATACTCGTCGATTAGGAAGAGGGGTGTGAGACAATGCGTGAGAGATAGGCGTAAAGATAATGTGCATACATGAGACACGTAGGCAGGTCCATGTATATAGAAAGGGTCGATGAGGATTGTGCGTGTGTATGTTTGCGAGAGGAAGAGTGCTTGTGATAAAGGTTAGTGAAAACAGTTGTAAATGGTTACGAGAGGGAGGGAGGGTTATATCTAGAGCATGTGTGCGAGAAAGACACCTCGGGAGAGAGTGTGTGAGCATGTGTGAGAGACCACCGATGGAGAGTGAAACTACACATAAAAGACTGCTCTACACATTGATTAAAGATATAAATTGTATCCAAATATTAGGATGGGATCATGATATTTGCAATTCGTGTAAGGAGCGGTCTTTGATCCATCAGACATCTAGATTCTATCGAATTTGAGCATGTCTATGTTATTATTCGACACAATTGATCCACATAGTTAGTATTTTGAACTCCAGACAACACATCGCTTTAGCAATCGAATATAAACATGAGTATAGTTCATGTTGTGTGTAAAGCACATTATACATACGAAAGTTACACAATGGACATTATAAATAGCTACTACCTATGAACTAGCATACATTTGAATTCAACTTAAGGTGGTTTAAAAAAATCGAATTCAACATGAAGTCCATTCAATTATTTGAATTTGGTATCATGGCATTTGTAAACCATACCTAAATTATGGGGGCACCAATCTTTGCTCTGATTTTGTACATAATAGCATATGTAGTCGTGTACAAAATAGATTCAAATTTAGCTCCTCCATTCCAAAATAATCGTAGTTATAGGATTTTCAAGTGTCAAAATTTCAAAAATAAGCGGATAATTTAATGCGGTTTTCAAACATACAAGGTCAAATATAACGTTGTATATTTAGGTCAATCCTCATAGTTCAAGAGTACTCTAAACGTGAATGCTTGTGTTTCAAAATTTCGAACGAAGCGCCAAAAGAGCCTCTACTCGCCCGAAACTGCGTGAGACCAATGTTTGGTAGTACAAGGAAATTACTTTTCTAATAACTCCGACCCATGAAACCTACCGGCCCGACGTCCAAAGGTCTAAACCGGGGTAGGTTTGTAGCTTCATCTAGACGCCACGCAACCGCATCCGAAAAACATTCATACACAATGGCCGCCTAAGCAAACATGCGCGCGGCCGAAGTCGCTCCCGCCCATTATTTGGGACACCTGGTATTACCATCCTACCCCCGACCCGTAGTAGGTCCGAAATTTAAGAGGGGGGAAAAGTTTGTACTTTCCCCAAATTTCAAACAAGCGCGTCCCATTCCTGTTCAAAAAAGCAAAAAACAAGCGCGTCCCAGACCGAAACATGGTTCCCCCCCCACCCGTCCGATTCCCCATTCGTACTCTGTGGGCGCCAAAACTACCTCTCCACCAGCCGCTTAACCCCGGCGTCCTCCGTCCGCCACCCCATGCCACACATCAACCGCCGCCCTCCTCCATCACGCCGGAGCCGATACCCCGACGTCGTCGTCCACTGCAACCTCAACCGCAACGCCCTCCACGGCTAGTAGTTGAAGCCGAGGCCGAGCCGTCCGTACCCGAGCCAGTTCAACCACGCCGTCCTGCGCCTCACCGCTGCCGCTCCAACTTCGCCACCCTCCACCGCACCGGAGCTGTTCCTGCTACGCCGTCCTTCGCCACCTCAGATCTGCTTCCCCTCCTCCGACATACAGCCACGGCAACACAGTCAACAATTTGGCCATGGGTTCGTCCAAGCCTGCACCCTCCAGAACATCGGTTTCCCCGGTAAAAAGAAGAAAATTGGAGCGACTTGTGGAGGTGACCACACCGGCAACCAAAAAAGGTACCCCTCTTCCCTTATTCGTGCAAATCTTACGTCTCTGCTTGCACGATATTCATCCCACCGAAGACACTAGTTGACCGCTTCTTCTTGATACTAGATGTTCCTAGTAACTCGCGATGCACAAGGTTTCTCCTCATATATTATTTCACCTTAGCTAGAGGTCCGTCGCCCCCCTGAATTTCAATTTCTAGCCACTTGATTCCCATTTAACGGAAGCATTCCCCGGCATAACAGGTGCTAGTACGCCTATTACGCCGGGGAAGCAGTGCCTTGGTGTTTATCTTAGGGGCGTGTGCGGCCTAGAGCTACTGGCGCCCGATCTGGAGGTCGGCCGGGATTAAAGGGATGGCCTGGGGGCGCTGCCAAGCACGGCGGTGGTGTGAGGTCGATGGGAGGGCAGGGCGGCGGAGGCAGGGGTCTGGGCCGGTGGTCGCTAGCGGATCGAGAAAGATCGTCAACAGTGACTGGCGGGAGGTAGACGAAGGCCATCTGCCCATTCCTTATAGATCGGACGGTTCATTAAAAAATCGACTGACCTATTTATTTTCAGTCGACTGTTATCTTAGATATGACCACATGTGGTGGTGTGCTGGAGGAGTACCTGCATTTCCTGTGCTCATATATTACAAAATCATACAGAGTATAATCTAATTTTGTTTGCCATGCAATGTTGTAGAGCTATCATATGTCTCCTGTCATTTATTTTTCAGCCACCTGCTATCTGCTACTTTTACAGTGCACTAGTTCTGCACACACTTCACCCTTACTCTCACTGTTGTGTTTTTATGCAAGGGTATTTCAGACTCTGGTGCCATGAGAGAAGCCAAAAAGAAAAGAGAGAAGTCACTCCAGTTTGGTGTGCGGGTGGGCAAGACACGTTTCAGCGCTATAATGGGTGCAGTGTCAGCAGATGGAGACGGTAAATGTAGCTCTGGAGTTGATGACCTCGCTCGCAATGAACCACCATCCCAGGTGCTTGCTTTAACTTCGTGGTGTCATATGTGGTTGCATGTTCCATATGGTGTCTAGCTTGTATTCGAAAGGCCGAAGTCGGTAAGATAAGGAAAGATATTTTTTTACATGAACCACCATCCCGTGAGCACCAGAAGACAAATAGCTAGTCAGGGCACTGGCCGAGCCAGTGACAAGCCCAGCAAAGATAGGCATCACCTGGAAGCCAACTAAAAAGCTGCGATGGTGGCAAAGCAGCCCGCCTCCCACCAGGCTCTCAGGTCCTAGATGATCATGCTCACCACTCCAACCGCATGTCTAGCTTGTATTGCTTCCAATTTGGTTAAATTGCATCTGCTTAGCTTACACATTATACCTTTGAATATGACATGCCTTTCTGTTGTTTGTACATACTAGTACATCTCTGTATTAACCATGTTCTTACATCAAACTAATGTTCTTCTCTATCCCTCATCAATCACTTATGACGAGGCAGGTAGGCAAGGGGACTACTCCTCATTTAAAGAATGTAGCGTCAGCCTCCCGACATGATTCTCAAGAAACAGAAATGCTAGATGAAGATAGTGAACGTAGCTCTGTAGTTGATTACAACATTTCCCCTACACTAGCATCGCAGGTGCTTGCTCTAACTTGGCAGCGTGATATGTGGTTGCATGTTGCATATGGTGTCTAGATTGTAATTCTTCCAATCTGGTTAAACTGTATGTGCTAGTCTGCTTAGCTTATACATTATACTTGTTAATGTGACATGCCTTCCTGTATTTAGTACATAGTACATCTATCTATTAAGCATGTCCTTACATAAAACTATTGTTTTTTTGTATCCCGCATCAATCAACATGACGAGACACCTTTAGTATATGCAGTGCGATATTACTTGCATCTTTCATATGATTTATAGCATGCGCTGCTTCTAATTTGTTGAAATTCCATTTATGATGGGACGCTTTTAACTTGGCAGAGTCATATTGGTCGCATCTTTCATGTGGTGTCTAGCTTGCATTGCTTCTTATTTACTGGAATGGTTTCTGCTTAGTTTACACAAACAGTTGTGAACATGCCATGCCGTCCTGTTTTTCGTACATATTCCATCCTGGTATCATGTGTTTGCCTTACATCAAAGTAGTGATTTTCAGTATCATGCATGAATGTGTTCTGAAGAGAGAATTTTATTGATTTTTCTTGTCGGTTTTACTTGACAATTCAAAATCAATAAAGTGGAAGGAAGTTAGCAAGGCAGCGGATAAAGGTGCTCCTTCCGAACGGAGGGCCTCTACAGTTTCTACTCCTCCACACCCCCAAGATGATTTCCAAGACAACACATGCATAGACACTCAACAAAGTTGTGTTTATGATGACCACGTCTCCCCTAGTGCAGCATCACCGGTTCTCCCTCTAACTTGGCACTGTTATATGTGGTTGCATGTTATGTGTGATGTCTAGCTTGTATTGCTTCTAATTTTGTTGAATTCCATCTGCTTACTTTACACATTATACTTGAATAAGACACGTGTTCCTGTTTCTAGAACATACAATATCTGTCTATCACACCATGTTCTTACATCAAATTACTACTGTTGTGTAACCTACAACAATCACTTATCATAAGACACGTTTGACTTCGGAGTGTGATATAGGTTACATCTCACATTGTTTTCTAGCTTGTATTACTAATTTGTTGAAATGACACTTATGACGAGACAGTTTTAACTTGGTAGAGTGATATTCGTTGCATCTTTCATATGGTGTCTAGCTTTCATTGCTTCTAATTTGTTGAAATGCCTTCTCCTTAGTTTACACATCATAAGCTGTGAATATGCAATGGCACTAATGACGAGAGACCTCTAACATGGTAGTGTGATGTTGTTTGCATCTTGCATATGATTTATTTCTTGTACTGCTTCACATTTGTTTAAAGGCCATGTATGATGAGACACTGTTAACTTGGCAGAGCGATATTTTTAGCATCTTTCATATGGTGTCTAACTTCCATTGCATTGCTTCTAATTTGGTGAAATGTCTTATTCTTAGTTTACGCATCATAGTTATGGTTATCTCTTCCGTCTTGTTTTTCATACATATTACATCCTCCTATCATGTGGTTGTCTAACATCAAAGTTCAGTTCGTCTGCATCACGCATCAATTTGTTCTGAAGAACTAAATTGTTATTCATTTTTCTTGTCGGCTTGACTTAACATGGCACAGAGAAAGAGGAAGAAACACAGAATGGCAGGAAATGAGAAGCGGATGAATCCTGCAGATTCTGCTGGTACTGATGGTGCAATAGAAGGTCAAAGTCCAACAGAAAATTCTACAAACACGGCATCCCATGCTACATGAGTTGCACAAAAAGACAAACAGAAACAAATAGCTGCCACCAAACACGCAGAGACAGCCCTAGTTCTTGCAACACCTACCATAGTACTACCAGCTGCACGACGTACTCGTGCGTCAACTGAGCTAGCAGCACGTTCCCAAGCTCCCTTGCCACCTGACACTACTTCCCAAGCACTCTTGACACAAGACGAGTTGGCAATATCAGATGAACCTTGTGAGCTTCAACAACAAGAAGGTAGTTGCTGGAGTCAAGTTACAGTTGTATGCTTCTTTATATGTAGTCTCACACTTTGATGTACACTAACACTTCCTATGTTTTTTTTTGGACTAGCACCTAGGCGCAAGCGGAAACAAACATCAGGGATAATGCTCGATAGGTTAACTAAATCTAGAGGAGGAAGAATGGAGATCCGTTTTGAGGCAGGTTTAAAAAGGCCACGTGATGCTACAGAGTCAGCCAAGTTAGTATCAGAGGCAGCGGTTGCTATTAGGTGTCATGTACGTATCCTCCCAACATGGATTCAGTACAAGATTGACAAAGACCAAACCCAGTTCAACATCTTCCTCGACTGAGGGAGTCCTGGATTAGGGGGTGTCCGGATGGCCGGACTATACCTTCAGTCGGACTCCTGGACTGTGAAGATACAAGATTGAAGACTTTGTCCTGTGTCCGGAAGGGACTTTCCTTGGCGTGGAAGGCAAGCTTGGAGATACGGATATGTGGATCTCCTACCATTGTAACCAACTCTATGTAACCCTAACCCTATCCGGTGTCTATATAAACCGGAGGGCTTTAGTCCGTAGGACAACACATTCATACACAACAATCATACCATAGGCTAGCTTCTAGGGTTTAGTCTCTCTGATCTCGTGGTAGATCTACTCTTGTACTACCCATATCATCAATATTAATCAAGCAGGACGTAGGGTTTTACCTCCATCAAGAGGGCCCGAACCTGGGTAAAACTTCGTGTCCCTTGCCTCCTGTTACCATCCGGCCTAGACGCACAGTTCGGGACCCCCTACCCGAGATCCGCCGGTTTGGACACCGACATTGGTGCTTTCATTGAGAGTTCCTCTGTGTCGTCGCCGTCAGGCTTGATGGCTCCTACTATCATCGATAGTGATGCAGTCCAGGGTGAGACCTTCCTCCCCGGACAGATCTTCGTCTTCGGCGGCTTCGCACTGCGGGCCAATTCACTTGGCCATCTGGAGCAGATCGAAAGAAACGCCCCTGGCTGTCAGGTCAGATTTGGAAGTTTAAACTACACGGCTGACATCTGCGAGGACTTGATCCTCGACGGATTCGAGCCACTGCCGATGCGCCGCACTATCACGATGAGCATGATCTAGCTCTGTCGTCGAACAACGCCCTGGGGGCCGCACCCGCATCGGCTTCGACCCTTAATTCGAAGCCAACTGCGCCGATCGAGGATGGGTGGTTGGACGCCGCCTTGGGGGCTGCGATCCCAACGGCGGTCGAGCCGAACACCAGCCCCACACTCCGCGAGACTCGTGACTCCAAGGAGCCGGACTCCTCTCCGGACTCCGAACCCTCCGTGCCCCTGCCGATCGAATCCGATTGGGCGCCGATCATGGAGTTTACTACCACAGACATCTTTCAGCACTCGCCTTTCGGCGATATTCTGAAGACACTAAAGTCTCTCTCTTTATCAAGAGAGCCCTGTCCGGACTACAGTCAGCAAGGTTGGGGTACGGACGATGAAGAAATTCAAAGCCCACCCACCACCCACTTTGTAGCCACTGTCGACGATTTAACCGACATGCTCGACTTTGACTTTGAAGACATCGACGGTATGGACGCCGATGTAGGAGACGATGAAGAACCAGCACCTATTGGGCCCTGGAAAGCCACCTCGTCATATGACATATACATGGTGGACACCCCAAAAGAAGGAGATGGCGATGGAACAGCGGAGGATGACCCCTCCAAGAAACAGCCTAAGCGCCGGCGTCAGCGGCACCGCTCAAAATCCCGCCAAAACAAATACGGTGATTCCAGCACGGGAGATAATAATACTCCGGAGAGTGCCGAAGAAAACCCCCTCCAGCAAGATTCAGCACAGGAGGATGGAGAAGCCAGCCCTCATGAGAGAGCGGCAGATAGAGAGGTCGAGGACGATAACTATACGCCTCCCTCCGAAGACGAGGCAAGCCTCGACGACGACGAATTCATCGTGCCAGAGGATCCCGTCGAGCAAGAGCATTTTCAACGTAGGCTTATGGCCACGGCAAGAAGCCTCAAGAAAAAGCAGCAACAGCTTAGAGCTGATCAAGATTTGCTAGTCGACAGATGGACTGAAGTCCTTGCGACCGAAGAGCATAAACTCGAACGCCCCTCCAAGAGCTACCCAAAGCGCAGGTTGCTACCCCGATTAGAGGAGGAAGCACTTAAACCTACATCACCAGATATGGCCGACCGGCCACCTCGTGGCCGCGATAGAGAGGCCTCTCGGCCCTCCACTCAAGCCGCACCCTATACCAAGGGACGGGAAAATGCGCCAGACCTACGAGATATGTTGGAGGACAAGGCAAGGCACACAAGATCGATCTACGGATCGCGTGGGCGCCCCACGACTCGAGACGATAACCGTGACGCCGGACACAAATCTGGTAGGGCCGAACACAGTAGACAAAGCTCATTGGAGCTACGTCGTGATATAGCCCAGTACAGAGGCGCTGCACACCCACTATGCTTCACAGAAGAAGTAGTGGATCATCAAATCCCCGAGGGTTTCAAACTCGTAAACATCGAATCATATGATGGCACAACAGACCCTGCGGTATGGATCGAGGATTATCTCCTTCATATCCACATGGCCCGTGGCGATGATCTCCACGCCATCAAATACCTCCCACTCAAGCTTAAAGGACCAGCTCGGCATTGGCTTAACAGCTTGCCAACAGGAACAATCAGTTGTTGGGAGGACCTGGAAGCTGCATTCCTCGACAATTTCCAGGGCACTTATGTGCGACCACCAGACGCCGATGACCTAAGCCACATAATTCAGCAGCCAGAGGAATCGGCCAGGAAATTCTGGACACGGTTCCTAACAAAGAAAAATCAAATAGTGGACTGTCCGAACGCAGAGGCCCTAGCAGCCTTCAAGCACAATATCCGTGACGAGTGGCTTGCCCGGCACCTTGGACAGGAAAAGCCGAAATCTATGGCAGCACTCACGACACTCATGACCCGCTTTTGCGCGGGAGAAGACAGCTGGCTTGCTCGTAGCAACAATATGACCAAAAACCCTGGCAATTTGGATACCAGGGACAGTAGTGGCAGGTCGCGTCGCAACAAGCAGAAGCGCCGCATTAACGGCGACAATGCTGAGGATACGGCAGTTAATGCCGGATTCAGAGGCTATAAATCTGGTCAGCGGAAAAAGGCATTCAAAGGAAATCCTAGGGGCCATCTAGTTTGGACCGAATACTCGACCGCTTGTGCCAGATACATGGCACCCCCGAAAAGCCGGCCAATCACACCAACAGGGATTGTTGGGTGTTCAAGCAGGCAGGCAAGTTAAACGCCGAAAATAAAGACAAGGGGCCGCATAGCGATGACGACGAAGAGCCCCGGCTGCCGAACAACAGTGGGTAGAAGGGTTTTCCCCCACAAGTGCGGACGGTGAACATGATATACGCAATCCACATCCCCAAGAGGGAGCGGAAGCGCGCGTTAAGGGATGTATACGCGGTAGAGCCAGTCGCCCCAAAGTTCAACCCATGGTCCTCCTGCCCGATCACCTTTGATCGAAGGGACCATCCCACTAGCACCCGTCATGGAGGATTCGCCGCATTGGTTTTAGACCCAATTATTGACGGATTTCATCTCACTAGAGTCCTTATGGACGGTGGCAGCAGCCTGAACCTGCTTTACCAGGATATAGTGTGGAAAATGGGCATAGATCCCTCGAGGATTAGGCCCACCAAGATGACCTTTAGAGGCGTAATACAAGGTGTAGAGGCCAACTGTAGAGGCTCAGTCACACTTGAAGTGGTCTTCGGATCTCCGGATAATTTCTGAAGTGAGGAGTTAATCTTCGACATAGTCCCATTCCGCAGTGGCTATCACGCACTGCTCGGGCGAACCGCATTCGCCAAGTTCAATGTGGTACCGCACTACGCATACCCTAAGCTCAAGATGCCAGGCCCTCGAGGAGTAATTACGGTCAATGGAAACACCGAACGCTCCCTCCAAACGGAGGAGCACACGGCGGCCTTTGCAGCGGAAGCACAAAGCAGCCTCTCCAGGCAATTCTCTAGTCCGGTCATTAAACGTCCGGACACCGTCAAGCGCGCCCGGAGTAACCTACAACAAGACCGCCTAGCACGTTCCGAGCAGGCGTAGCAATGCGGCCCCAACCCCAGCCCTCGCAAAAATGCAACACCAGTGCTTCGTGTACATAACTACGCTCTAGAAATACCATGGGTACAGGGGGAGGGGCACCACCATGGCACGCACGAAACACGGCTTAAACCGCATGAGGAGCTGCCGATTTTTTAATTTTCTCTTACTTTCAGGACTCCATTCTTCGGAAGGCCTGTTCGGCAGTTCAATTGCCGCACAAACGATGCAAGAACCAGGGAAGCAGACAAGCCATGCCGCATTACAGAACTCCCAGGTGGTCTCTATCATGAGCAGTATACCTGTTTCGCATACTATTCCGCAGCCTGCCCCTGGAACGGACATGTTAAATAGTCCAACCTTTTGCTTATTGCATTATTTGTATTGTTCTGCTTTGATCGCAGCCCTTTTTAATAAACAATGCATAGCCTTTGTCTATTTTCGCATTACTCTTTTTTTACAAATATATGTTCCTTAACGACATGTTGCACCCGTACACTTTGGTACGGCCAAAATACGCCAGGGGCTTTAGTACCCCTCAATACGGTATGAGAAGTCCGAACACTTTAACAAGTGCGGCACCCCGAACTTATAGCATTATATCATCGGCTCCGAATCATGTCTTGGGTCAATAGTTGGGTTTACCCGGCTCCTATGTTTTGGTGCCTTACGTTCCGCTCTATCGGCTAAGGTAGCACTAGGAGAACTACTGCGATTGTGCCCTAGTTGAGCTGGGTCGAGCACCTCAGTAGAGAAAGCTAAAACTGACTGTCATGATGAAGCGAGAGCTGGTCGCTATTTGATAGGTTTTTCGAGTCCCTAAAGACTTATGCCGCTTAGAGCGAGGAGTCGGCTCTATCCGGCCAAGGCGTGGATAGTGCCCCGAACTCGGTCTTCCGAATACCAGGGGCTTCGCTAAAATTTAAAATTATAGAATTCTATGGCTAAGTGAGAGTGTTCAAGCATTATAGTCCGATTGCCTTGTTCGTTGTGCTGAGCGCCTCCCTCGAAGGACCCAAACATGGGAAAAAGAGCGCTCAGGTTTACCCCGAACACCCCAGCACTAGCGGCACGGGGGCAGAAGCCGATGACTCGCCATCTCTCAGAATTGATAAACAGCCGCACATAAGGTAATATTTTAAATTCCAACAGCATTGCTTAGTGCATACGAACAAGTTTTCAGCGCACAGGACAAAACGAGTGAGTTTTACTCAAAAATTACATCCCTGGAACATTCATCCGCCATAAGGCGGGCACCCTTCAGAACATCCTTATAATAATTCTCGGGCTTGCGATGCTCTTTCCCCAGCGGTGGCCCGTCCTTCACAAGCTTCTCAGCATCCAGCTTGCCCCAGTGCACCTTAGCACGGGCAAGGGCCCTACGGGCACCTTCAATGCAGACGGAGCGCTTGATGACTTTGAGCCTTGGACAGGCCTCCACCAGCCGCCGCACCAACCCGAAATAGCTCCCAGGTAGAGCCTCTCCAGGCCATAGCCGAACTATGAGGCCCTTCATGGCCTGTTCGGCTACCTTGTGGAGCTCGACCAGTTGCTTCAGCTGGTCGCTCAGGGGCACGGGGTGTCCGGCCTCAGCATACTGAGACCAGAACACCTTCTCTGTGGAGCTGCCCTCCTTGACTCGATAGAATGCGGCGGCATCGGACACGCTACGGGGAAGATCTGCGAACGCTCCTGGAGAGCTCCGGATTCGGGTAAGTAACAAGTAACTCACATTTATGTGTTTGCTTTGCATAAAGAATGCCTTACCCGCCGCTATCTTTTTCGCCTCGTCCAACTCCTGGAGGGTCTTATGGGATTCGGCCTTGGCAGACTTGGCATTTTCAATAGCCACCGCGAGCTCGGACGCTCGCGTCTTTGAGTCAAGCTCCAAACTCTCATGTTTTTCCATGAGAGCCTGGAGCTCTTGCCGCACCTTGCCAACCTCAGCCTCATACTTCTCCCGCTCGGTGCGCTCCGTGGCTGCCGTCTTCTCGGCCTCGAGCAGCGCTTGCTTAAGGGTCGCCACCTCAGACGTGGCCCCTACAATAGCCACGATAATCCTGTCGTTTTTTGCAATTGCACTTTTTATATATATATTTAAACAAGGTATTTCTAACCTTCCTCCTCCTCGAGCTGCTTCTTGGCATGCCCGAGCTCTTGCTCGGACTGCTCGAGGTTCTTCTTTAGCGTGTCCACTTCCGCAGTCAGTGCGGCGGATGCCAGCAGAGAAGCCTGCATACGCATATTGACTCCTTTTTGTTAGACTCCTGCGAATTTTATTTGATCCTCTATTCGGCTTTTCTTCCCGAACGCCAAACAGAGCATCAGGGGCTACTGTCTATGCGGTAATATTATTTACACATTCTTTACTTACCTCAAAGCCTGTTAAAAGGCTAGCACAAGCTTCAGTCAGTCCGCTCTTGGTGGACTAAACCTTCTGGACCACCGCACTCATAATGGCGCGGTGCTCCTCGTCGATGGAGGCGCCTTTGAGCGCCTCCAACAGATTGTCCGGCGCCTCCGGTTGGACGGGGGTCACCGGCACGGAGGGCCTGTTCCTCTTGGAAGGAGGTCACCCACCGGACTCTGGAACCTTTGAAGGTTCCAGAGCGGTGTCCGGCCTAGAGCCGGACTTGGAGCCCTGGGAGATTTTATCCCCTTCACCCATGGAGTCCGGGAGGTCGCCTTGCGGCGCCTCCAGGACCACCTCCTCTTGGCTTGGAACCTGTTGGGACAACACTTCGGCGTCGTCCGTAGGGCAGGGGGAGGAAGCCGTCGAAAGCGAATTCACATCCGACTTGTCCAGTGAACCGCTCGACGACGCGTCGAGCCGGTCTTTGGGTGGGATGCATAATCATATTCGACATAAGGGAAAGCTGTGCAATAAAGGAATACTATGAATTACTCTGGTATCCGGATACTTATGATTTCGCCAGGGGCTTGGCCCTGGGCAGCCACTCCTCTTCGCCGTCGTCGGCGTTGGTTGAGTAGTCCGGAGGAAGGGTTTTCCCTTCTTGGACCCTTCGGCCTCCCCAGTTGGGGCGGCCTTCCTTTTCTTCCCTCCCCCCGCTGGAGGGGGAGAGGTCTCTTCTTCCTCCTCCTCATCTTCATGGGAGGAGTGCGTCTTGGAGTTGTCGGATGATGGATCCGACGCCTCCTGGCGCCGGGCACTCTTTTGAGTCCCCGTGGCCTTCTTCTTGGCATTCTTCTCCGGCACCACATAGGGTGCCGGAACCAGCAGCTTCGCCAAACGAGCATCCGCTGGGCCTTCGGGCAAAGGAGCCGGACGGTTGATCTGTCCGGACGTCTCCTGCCAATCCTGTCGAAGGTAAGGGAGCTTAGATCCCGCGTGGAGTAAAACTATGAAAAACTGATACCCTGTAGAAGGTAAAAATAGCTTACCGCACGAGCGTGATGCTGCGTGTTGAATCCGTGATCCTCGGTAGCGGATGCGGGGGCCTCGGCACCTTTGAAAAGCATCTTCCAGGCATCTTCGTACGTCGTGTCGAAGAGCCTGCTCAGAGTTCGGTGCCGCGCCGGGTCGAACTCCCACGGGTTGAAAGCCCGTTGTTGACACAGGAGGATCCGGCGGATGAGCATAACCTGGACTACGTTGATAAGCTTGAGCTGCTTGTCCACCAGGGTTTGGATGCATGTTTGGAGTCCGGTCAGCTCTCCTTTTTTACCCCATGACAGGCCCGTCTCTTTCCAGGAAGTGAGCCGCGTAGGGGGTCCGGATCAGAACTCGGGGGCTGCGACCCACTTAGGGTCGCACGGCTCGGTGATGTAAAACCACCCTGATTGCCACCCCTTTAGGGTATCCACAAAGGAGCCCTCGATGCATAAGACGTTGGGCATCTTGCCCACCATGGCGCCTCCGCACTCCGCCTGGTTGCCACGCACCACCTTCGGCTTGACATTGAAAATCTTGAGCCATAGGCCGAAATGGGGGCGGATGCGAAGGAAAGCCTCGCACACGACGATAAACACCGAGATGTTGAGGACAAAGTTCGGGGCCAGATCGTGGAAATCCAGGCCATAGTAGAACATGAGCCCCCGGACAAATGGGTGGAGAGGGAAGCCCGGTCCGCGGAGGAAATGGGGGAGGAACACCACCCTCTCATGGGGCCTAGGGGTGGGGATGAGCTGCCCCTCTTCGGGAAGCTGGTGCGCAATGTCGTTAGACAACTATCCAGCCTTCCTTAGTCTTTTGATGTGTCCCTCCGTAACGGAGGAGGCCATCCACTTGCCTCCTGCTCCGGACATGGCTGGAGAAGGTTGAGGTGGGGAGTGCGGACTTGGGCGCTGGAGCTCGAGTGTACAAAAATGGATAGGCAAAGGAGGAAGAAGGCGTAGGTGAAAAGGTGGATCCTTATCCCCTTATATGGGTGGACACAACTATGCGTCCCCACCAGCCTGGTAAAACTCGCTTATCTCCCAAGCGCCGTAATCAATGGCGCGGTTGGGTTACCCACGCCCGTATTGATGAGAATCCCGGAATAAGGGGACATGATCTCTGCTTTAACAAGACGTGCCAAGGAAACCGCCTCGCATAACACGCTGAGGCGGGATAATAAAACGATTCGAATAAAGGCTTGGCCGTGGTGTGATATCACACTACGGAATACGTCAGCAGATTAGATTTGTGTAAATATTATTCTCTCTATGGCAATATGTGGAAATTTATTTTGCAGAGCCAGACACTATCTTTGTGTTCAAAATCTTCTATGAAGTACTTGGAGGAGGAGCCCGCCTTGCAATGCCGAAGACAATCTGCGCGCCGGACTCGTTGTCATTGAAGCCTGGTTCAGGGGCTACTGAGGGAGTCCTGGATTAGGGGGTGTTCGGATGGCCGGACTATACCTTCAGCCGGACTCCTCGACTGTGAAGATACAAGATTGAAGACTTCGTCCCGTGTCCGGAAGGGACTTTCCTTGGCGTGGAAGGCAAGCTTGGCGATACGGATATGTGGATCTCCTACCATTGTAACCGACTCTATGTAACCCTAACCCTATCCGGTGTCTATATAAACCGGAGGGCTTTAGTCCGTAGGACAACACATTCATACACAACAATCATACCATTGGCTAGCTTCTAGGGTTTAGCCTCTCTGATCTCGTGGTAGATCTACTCTTGTACTATCCATATCATCAATATTAATCAAGCAGGATGTAGGGTTTTACCTCCATCAAGAGGGCCCGAACCTGGGTAAAATTTCGTGTCCCTTGCCTCCTGTTACCATCCAGCCTAGACGCACAGTTCGGGACCCCCTACCCGAGATCCGCCGGTTTTGACACCGACATCGACCATTTATCTATAAGTATGGTTATGTATGGAAACTAGTAATATCGTCTTGCTCTGTCCAATACTTTCTAGGTTGCTGATAATGAGACTCCCATAATTTTCAACAGATGAGGTTCAAGTTGGATAGCCACGATGATGCAACCAGACAAGCTTGCACCCATGTTTTCAGGTCTGCTCTGCGACAGTATCGGTATAACTTGAGGAAAACTCACTTTGAAGGCAAGGCTAACATTGAACTTGCCCAAACATCTCCAGTGGAAAATATATCTGATGAAGACTGGAGAGGCCTCGTTAAACACTGGTCCGATCCGAAGTATCAGGTACATTATATATATGTCATCAGATCACATGTTGAAGTCCTATTTACGCATGTGCCACACAAATCTATCTTCTTGTAGGTGAACTGTTCAAAGAACAAGGCCAACCGTACGAAAGTGAAATTCCAACAGACGACAGGATCTCGTAGCTATATTGCACACTGCGAGGCTCTTGTAATTAGTTGTTGTTTCACTGTTTTCGTTGTACCATATTATCAGATCTATATTGACTTGTTCCAAATACAGAGGAAAGCCCGCAAGGACCAAAAAGTACCTGAACCAAATGCTGTGGAAATCTTCAAGGACTGTCACACCAGCAAGAAGAAGGGCATGACTACACCAGTCAAAGCCGCTGTTGTAAGTCCTTAATCCTCATGCCTTTTAACTACTACTTACTCTGACTTGTGCCTTGAACTGCATGGTTTGCAGCCAATGTCTATTACTCTTTTCAATTTTATACACAATTGTCTTAGCGTATCATTGCGCCATACAAGGTTTAAAAGAGAGGAGTGATGTTCCTTTGATCTTGACCCATAATCTAGTTCCGTGCTGGACTTGCCCACACAACGTTACAATTGCCTGTTTGTCTATTCTCAGTTGTTTTGTGATATGAATGACGTCATACTATGCTTACTGTATTATAAACTTCGTCTCTTTATCCTTAGCCCTCAATACAATGTGAAGAAATAGACAATACATTAGCGATGGTACATGGTCATATGTTTGGAACCTTGTTTTATTATGTACTTTGCAATAAAATACAACTAATATTTTACATGGGTTCACCAGAATAAGTTCTGTATATAGACCAAAGCTATTTTGTTTCGTTTTGCTGCCTCCTTAATATCTTCTGTTCTGGTACTACTAATGTAAAACCTCAACTTTTCAGCGAGCTATGGAAAAATGGTGGAACCGCCACCTTCTGAAGGTGGCGAGGCAACTATAACCGCAATGTCAGCTCTTGCTGCAGTGGGACAGTACCTGTCCACTAACAGTGCCAAAAGCACGTTCCTGTGTAATACTGGGTTGGTTGTTAAGGCAATATCGTCCAAACTGCCTCATGATCAAGATATGCAAGCTCAAAGCAATGTTGTATCTGCGCTCCAGACACAAGTCCATTCCCTAATAGAGACCCTTTGTGAAAAAGGAGAAACATTGCTCAATGTCGTCAAGATATGCATGGTTTTGAAACCAGACTATCAGACATTTGCTATGTTGTTCAGGAGCCTAGGGGAAATGAAGGCGAGGGTTATGGTGCTCCATCGGACAATACAACATGAAAACATAACAGTCAGGTCAAACGAACTGAGCTTCTGAACTTCTGGTGGTGCATTTATCTACTAGACTGTGAAGTTTTATGCCAACCTTCCTTTTGTTATATAGTTGTAATTTGTTTTGGTGCGATACAAAATTTATTCTTAACGTGCAGCCACCGCCTGAAGAAAACAGCAAGCCATTTTTGTATAGTGTAGGGTGTTCCCTATATTTGCACTGGTGGCGATCTTTGATGCCGAGTGGATGTAATCTGTGCAATCGCCTTAATAGCCTAGCGTTAGTTTCAGCCTTATTTATTTCCTAGTCTTCTTTTCCCCTGGTTTGCTAGTGGCCGCGACTACCATGGGCCATAAACGGGCCATAGGATCCATGGGTCTCCTATGGGCCATCGATAAATGGGCCTGTAATCGGTGGGCCTCGGGCCGTCGGATAAATGGGTCTACATGGGCCATAATAGGGCGTAATTGGTATTGGCCCAGCATGGTAACAGGCCGTTAACAGGCCGTAGGACAGAAAAGGCTTAATTCTGTCACAGGCATAACGGGTCGTTAATGGGCTAGAATATAGGACGGGCTGGAAACGGCACAACGGGTTAACAGGCCAGAAACGGGCTGACTCTTGCCATGGGCCGAATTTGGCCCATTAGGGTAATAGGCCAGTAATGGGCCGACTCTTGCCATGGGCCGATTTTGGCCCATTAGTGGAACAGGCCAGTAACGGGCCGACTCTTGCCATGGGCCAAATTTGGCCCATTAGGGGAACAGGCCAGTAACGGGCCGGAAGTAATCGAGGGCCGAAAAGGAGCCCAAGAACGTATGGGCCGTCAATAGGCCGAAAGCTAACACGGGCTGGAAACGGCCTATGTAAATCACGGGCCATTGACGGGTATAAAGAAAATTACTGTTCATTATGGGCTAGAGTCACCGTGGTCCTTTACCTGGGCCGGCCTATTATGGCACACGAAAATCTTGTGGGCCTTTACCTGGGTCGGCCCATTATGGCCCGCGAAATCTTGTGGGCCTTTAGCTTGGCCAGCCCATTATGGTCCGCAAAATCTCGTGGGCCTTTAGCTGGGCCGGCCCATTATGGTCCACAAAATCTTGTGGGCCTTTAGTTGGGCCGGCCCATTTAAACTTGTTGGGTCGTGCCACGTGTCGACGTATCATAGGCGCCTTCTGTCCAGTGAGTGGATGGCATCTGTCCCGACGATGAGCCGACACGTGTTTCCTCTAGCCAATGATGATTTTACACGTGGAAAATCCCCATTGGTCGGGGCTGTTAACGGGTTATCGGATCCAAAACCCGACCCGATAGCTTAACGGCGTTCCGTTACAGTGGACGCCATGTGTCGATCACCCTTGACGAAAGCACTTCTGTGACGCGTGATTTATCGTCATGGAAGTGGACACTTCCGTGATGATAATTTTGGTAATGTCATGGAACACTTCTACGACAGCACATGTATGACTATCTTGATTCTGTCATAAATTTGTCATGGATGTACATGCATGACAAAAAAGCGACCTACTGTGACAAATACGTATCATCATGGAAGTGTATTTTTTTGTAGTGTAAGGTATTGCAGTCTGGTTTTTATTGGCCTACTCTCTTCAAGGATGCCTGTAAGTTTATCTTATCTTGTGATGAATGTCCAAGAATTGGTAATATTAGTAGACGTTAAGAAATGCCTATGAATTATTCTCTTGTTATTGAACCATTTGACGTTTGGGGCTTTGATTATATGGGACCATTTCCTTCCTCTAATGGGTATACACATATTTTAGTTGTTGTTGATTACATTACTAAGTGGGTAGAAGTTATTCCAACTAGTAGTGTTGATCATATTAATATGCTTAAAGAAGTTATTTTTCCAAGGTTTGGAGTCCCCAGATACTTAATGACTGATGGTGGTTCACATTTTATTCATGGTGCTTTTCGTAAGATGCTTGCTAAGTATGATGTTAATCATAGAATTGCATCTCCATATCATCCATAGTCTAGTGGTCAAGTAGAACTGAGCAATAGAGAGATTAAATTAGTTTTGCTAAAGACTGTTAATAGATCTAGAAAGAATTGGTCCAAGAAACTTGATGATGCATTATGGGCCTATAGAACTGCATATAAAAATCCCATGGGTATGTCTTTGTATAACATGGTTTATGGAAAATCATGTCACTTACCTCCCAAACTAGAACATAAGGCATATTGGGCCATTAAAGAGCTCAATTATGATTTCAAACTTGCCGGTGAGAAGAGACTATTTGACATTAGCTCACTTGATGAATGGAGAACCCAGGCCTATGAGAATGCCAAGCTGTTTAAAGAAAAAGTTAAAAGATGGCATGACAAAAGGATACAAAAACGTGAGTTTAATGGCATGACACAAGGATACAACTCTCCTTTAAGATTTTTTGTAGGAAAACTCCTCTCTAAATGGGAAGGTCCTTACGTTATCGAGGAGGTCTATCGTTCTGGTGCCATAAAAATCAACAACTTCGAAGGCACAAATCCGAGTGTGGTGAACGGTCAAAGAATCAAACATTATATCTCAGGTAATCCTATAAATGTTGAAACTAATGTTATTGAAACCGTAACCCCGGAGGAGTATATAAGGGACACCTTCCAGAATGTTTCAGCCTCCGAAAAGGAAGAGGTATGTGGTACGGTAAGTAAACTGACTCCAAAATAGTTCTAATAGCAATTTTTCTCCATTTTTGGAATATTTAAGAAAATAAGAAAATAAGAAGCAGTCCGGAAAGGGCATGAGAATGCCAACCTCGTGTGCCCTCCGGACTCCGTTTTCTTGCACGTTACTTCTTTTGGTCGGTAAAAATTCATTATATAATCTCCCAAAGGTTTTGACCACCGTACCGTGCAAATATCCTCTGTTTTGTTTCAAGCTATTTCTGCTGTAGATTTAGAGTAAGATGTCATCTCAAGACTCTGGCGGAGAGAGCTATGTCTCACATCTCATTGCTGACCCAAAGACCTATGGGGATCTATCTCCTTGTGGTCGAACTACGGATGAAGAGGAGGATGCTCATTTGAGAATGATCAACGATTCAAGTTCGGAGGAGGAGGATGTTCCTCTACCTCAACCTGGGGATATGCACGTGAAGTTCAAGAAGTCTAGTCTCCTTAAGAGGGCTAAACTGTCTAACAACTGATCTATTCCTTCTCGTTTTCGACAGAAAAGCAAAGGAGATTTATGTGACATAATCTTGAAGCTAGAATCGGAGTTTGATGATTTAAAGGAGGAGATCGCTCTTCTCAATTACAACATGAAAAAGCTGAAGGCACAATTGTCATCATCATCACCATCTCCTCCACCTCCGAAGAAAGAGACATAAATACATAGGTATGGGAACTCCCCTTAGCAACTGCCAAGCTTGGGGGAGTGCGCCAGTATCGTATCACCATCACACATTTATCTTTACCGCTTTTTCTTAGTTCGATCCTTTTGGTTATATCTTGATCTAGTAGAATAAAGCTTTAGTATGATTTAGTTTTGAGTTTTGTGTTGATCCATATCTATGTAATCGAGTCTGTGAGCTATATATAATAAAGATTAGTTTTGAGCCAAGGGCTTCGCCATCTTGCTATGATGTTGAGGGAATAAAAGGAAGAATAAAAAGAAATAAAGAGATCATATGGATCTTATGGAGAGTAATGACTTCACATATAAATAGTATGATGAATAAAAGTTGTTGAGACTTGACAAACATAGTTTTGGTCATCGTTGCAATTAATAGGAAGTAATAAAGAAAGAGAGGTTTTCACATATAAATATACTATCTTCGACATCTTTTATGACTATCAGCACTCATTAAAATATGACATGCTAAAAAGTTGATGTTGGACAAGGAAGACAACATAATGGGTTATGTTTTCTTACAACCGAAATAAATTATATTGTCATGGATCATCCAACATGTTGAGCTTGCCTTTCCCCCTCATGCTAGCCAAATTCTTTGCACCAAGTAGAGACACTACTTGTGCTTCCAAATATCCTTAAACCCAGTTTTGCCATGAGAGTCCACCATATCTACCTATGGATTGAGTAAGATCCTTCAAGTAAGTTGTCGTTGTTGCAAGTAATAAAAATTGCTCTCTAAATATGTATGATTTATTAGTGTGGAGAAAATAAGCTTTATACGATCTTGTGACGTGGAAGAAATAAAAGCGATGGACTGCATAATAAAGGTCCATATCACAAGTGGCAATATAGAGTGACGTTCTTTTGCATTAAGATTTCATGCATCCAACCATAAAAACACATAACCTCTGCTTCCCTCTGCGAAGGGCCTATCTTTTATTTTTGTCTTATACTTCATACAAGAGTCATGGTGATCTTCACCTTTCCTTTTTACATTTTATCCTTTAGCAAGCACTGTGTGTTGGAAAGATCCTGATATATATAACTAATTGGATGTGGGTTTTCATAAACTATTATTGTTGACATTACCCTTGAGGTAAAAGGTTGGGAGGCAAAACTATAAGCCCCTATCTTTTTCTATGTCCGATTAAAACTTCATACCCATAAGTATTGCGTGAGTGTTAGCATTTATGAAAGACTAAATGATAGTTGAGTATGTGAACTTGCTGAAAAGCTCTTATATTGACTCTTTCTGATGTAATGATAAATTGCAATTGCTCCAATGACTGAGATTATAGTTTGCTAGTTTTCAATGAAGTTTTTGATTCATACTTGAAAATTGCGAATGAATTGTTACTTTAGCATAAGAAATCGTATGACAATATATACATATGTTGCTGTTCTAAGAATGATCATGATGCCCTCATGTCCGCATTTTATTTTATCGACACCTCTATCTCTAAACATGTGGACATATTTTTCGATATCGGCTTCCGCTTGAGGACAAGCGAGGTCTAAGCTTGGGGGAGTTGATACGTCCATTTTGCATCATGCTTTTATATCGATATTTATTGCATTATGGGCTGTTATTACACATTATGTCACAATACTTATGCCTATTCTCTCTTATTTTACAAGGTTTGCACGAAGAGGGAGAATGTCGGCAGCTGGAATTCTAGGCTAGAAAAGGAGAAAATATTAGAGACCTATTCTGCACAACTCCAAAAGTCCTGAAACTCCACGGGAGTCATTTTTAGAATATATAAAAAATATTGGGCGAAGGAAGCACCAGAGGGGGGCCACCCATCGTCCACGAGGGTGGGGGGCGCGCTGTACCCCACTGGGCGCCCCCTGTCTCTTGGGCCCCCTGGCAGGCCACCGGTGCCCATCTTTGGCTATATGAAGTCTTTTGCCATGGAAAAAAGTCATAAGCAAGCTTTCGGGACGAAACTCCGCCGCCACGAGGCGGAACCTTGGCGGAACCAATCTAGGGCTCCGGCGGAGCTATTCTGCCGGGGAAGCATCCCTTCGGGAGGGGGAAGTCATCACCATCGTCCTCACCATCGATCCTCAGATCGGGAGGGGGTCAATCTTCATCAACAACTTCACTAGCACCATCTCATCTCAAACCCTAATTCATCTCTTGTATCCAATCCTTGTCCCAAAACCTCAGATTGGTACTTGTGGGTTGCTAGTAGTGTTGATTACTCCTTGTAGTTGATGCTAGTTGGTTTACTTGGTGGAAGATCATATGTTCAGATCCTTTATGCATATTAATACCCCTCTTATTAGGAACATGAATATGTGTTGTGAGTAGTTACGTTTGTTCCTGAGGACATGGGAGAAGTCTTTCTATAAGTAGTCATGTGAATTTGGTATTCGTTCGATATTTTGATGAGATGTATGTTGTCTTTCCACTAGTGGTGTCATGTGAACATCGACTACATGGAACTTCACCATTGTTTGGGCCTAGGGGAAGGCATTGGGAAGTAATAAGTAGATGATGGGTTGCTAGAGTGACAGAAGCTTAAACCCTAGTTTACGTGTTGCTTCATAAGGGGCTGATTTGGATCCATATGTTTCATGCTATGGTTAGGTTTACCTTAATACTTCTTTTGTAGTTACGGATGCTTGCAAGAGGGGTTAATCATAAGTGGGATGCTTGTCCAATTAAGGGCAGTACCCAAGCACCGGTCCACCCACATATCAAATTATCGAAGTACCGAACGTGAATCATATGAGCGTGATGAAAACTAGCTTGACGATAATTCCCATGTGTCCTCGGGAGCGTTTTCCTTTATATAAGAGTTTGTCCAGGCTTGTCCTTTGCTACAAAAAGGATTGGGCCACCTTGCTGCACCTTGTTTACTTTTATTACTTGTTACCCGTTACCAATTACCTTATCACAAAACTATCTGTTACTGATAATTTCAGTGCTTGTAGAGAATACCTTACTGAAAACTGCTTATCATTTCCTTCTGCTCCTCGTTGGGTTTGACACTCTTACTTATCAAAAGGACTACGATAGATCCCCTATACTTGTGGGTCATCACCGTCCCCAGGAACTAAGTTCATTGTTTGTGATCCAAGACAGTTACTACCACGCATTGGAATGCTTAAGTGCCCCTATCGACTTATTAATCTCCTTGATCTCTGTCCAGGAGTTGCAACTAGTTTATGGTGTTTGTAGGTAGTGCTAGTAGTCTACCAAGTGGAACCCAATTTAATTGGGCTTGGGACAGACTAGGCACCGTGGCATAGTGTACCAAGCTTCGCCCGTTTGGTGGGCTTGGGAACCCTGCACACATCGTTTGGGGCTGTAGTGGAAACCCCGGCCGGACTTCCTTGCAGATGGAACACGAATAGGCGATAAACCTGGACTGGAGTCTTGTGTGGTTATTCAGGTCGTGGCCAACACCCTCGCTGTGCTTCTGCTTGAAGGTTGCCGAGTACATGTCGTGTAAATGGAGATAAGTGGTGAGAGCGTGATCTATTCGAATAGATGCGTCCGTGGATATGGACTACTTGGAACGATTACATTGTTCGTAGATAACTGGAAGTGGGTACTCTAAAATGCGCAGGATAAGCGTGAGTGCTATGGATGGCCTTCTCGTAGGGAGACAGGAGTGGATCCATAGTGGTGTATTGATATGGTGAATATGTGGACTCGTGTGTGCGACCTCAAAGATGTTATTGGCAATCATAGTTCAAGATAGCCACCGAGTCAAAAATGGCTTGTTGCTGTTAAACTCCACCACCCTCTTTGTTGATACTGATGCATATGTAGTTAGTTTTGATGTAAGTCTTACTGGGTACATTTGTACTCACGTTTGCTGAATTTATGTTCTGCAGAGAGACCTTAGTCTCAGTATTAGTTCTACGTGGTCTTGTAGATAAACATGCTTTCTAGCCTTCTTTCTTTTCAGATGTCTGTACTCAGACATGTTTATGCTTCCGTCTGTGCTTGTTGCTTGTATGACTTGAATGCTGGGTCATGCGACCATTATTGTAATATCTGGCTCCTCGAAGCCTATTGAATAAATACTTTGAGTCATGGAGTTTCGTTGTGATGCCATGTTGTATTTACACATATCGAGCATATTGTGTGTATGTTTTTGAAATGCTTGGTATGTGTGGGATGCGACACCTAGTTGTTTATTCTTGGTAGCCTTCCTTACGGGGAAATGTCTCCTAGTGCTTCCACTGAGCCATGGTAGTTTGCTACTGCTCCGGAACACTTAGGTTAGCCGGCATGTATCCTTCTTTGTTCCTGTGTCTGTCCCTTCGGGGAAATGTCACGCGTTGTTCCTTTAAGTCCTTGTAGCTTGCTACGCTTGGGGTTCATACGTTGATGACTGTCACGTTCATTGCTGGGTTACATATGCCTATCCGTGTAAGTTTGTGCCGCCTTGGGTTTACAACTAGTCATGTCGGCCCGGATTCTCTGTCATATGGATGCTAGCGACACAATCATATACGTGAGCCAAAAGGCGCAAACGGTCCCGACCAAGGTAAGGCTGCAGCCGTGGAATACCGTGCGTGAGGCCGCAAAGTGATATGATGTGTTACATGCTAGATCGGTGTGACTTAGGATTGGGGTCCCGACAGGTATTTGTATTGTTGCTACGAAGGGTAAAACAACGGGGTTTAATCAAAATATTTGGTTTTATTCTCTCTATATTATGTCATCATACTTCATGCATTTCTCTGTTTGTCATGAACTTAATAGCCAGAGAGGCAAGCATAGAAGCGCTCTTGAAGTGAAGTAATAGTAGTAGGCATCAGTAATTTTAACGGTCTACTTGTCACAGACGTAATGCCTATGTACTGATCATACAATGAATAACATCATAACTATGCGCTTTTCTATCAATTGCCCAACAGTAATTTGTGTACCCACCGTATGTTATGTTCTTGAGAGACGGCTCTAGTGAAAACTATGGCCCATGGGTCTATTTAAATCATATTACTAAAGCCCTAAACACCTTGCTGCAATTTATTTCACTTTGCAATTTATATATCTCCTATTATCAGATTTGATCCTTGCAATTAAAGAGTACAAGGGGATCGACAACCATCTTGCCCGCGTTGGGTGCAAGTATTTGCTCTTGTGTGTGTAGGTACTATTAAAGGTCACTTGCGTGGATCTCCTATTGGTTCGATAACCTTGGTTCTCTACTAAGGGAAATACTATCCGATACTATACTGCGTCTCCCTTCCTCTTTGGGGAAAACCCAATGCAGCTCACAAGTAGCAGTAGCAATATCGAAGCGAATATCTCAGATTTAATGAAATATTTTGGTTTAAGTTAGGTTAGAGGAGTGTAAAAATAATACTCATTAGTGTGAGGGGAACCCACACATAGGATCGGTGCAAGAGAGGTGGGCCTGGCCCCTGGTGTGACTTGTGAAGGTGCCAACACAGGGTTGAGCGCGAGGGAGGCAACGGACTAAGATGCCTGCCCCAACGCAGATGGGGCCGAGGTGCCCGGTGGGGACGAGGACACGACTCCTAAATGCCCCTAGGTCTAAGATCATAAACTCACAATTCAGCGGATCCCAACAAACACACCGCAAAAAAGAGTTACATCAAATAGATATCCAAGAACATCGAGGAGAACATTGTATTGAGTATCAAAAAGAGAGAAGAAGCATCTAGCTACTAGCTACGGACCCATAGATCTGTGGTAAACTACTCACGCATCATCGGAGGGGCAACAAGGATGATGATGAACCCCTCCATGATCGTTGCCCCCTCTGGCAGAGTGCCAGAAAAGGCCTCAAGATTCGATCTCGTGGTTCTGGAACTTGCGGCGGTGGAAACTCTATTTCCTCGACTCCCCTGGGGTTTTGGGGATTTTAGAGTATTTATAAAGGTGGAAGTTGGTGGAGAAGCTTCCTGTGGGCTCCACTACCCACCAGGGCGCTAGGGGCCTCTGGCGCACCCTAGTGCCTAGTGGGCCCCACGGGCCTCCTGCCGCGTGCTCCTTTGGCTCCCTAGGTGTCTTCTGGGCAGAAAAAATCTCCAAAAAGTTTTGTGGCATTTGGACTTCTTTTGGTAATGATATTCTGCAAAGTAGAAAGCAAGCAAAAAACAGCAACTGTCACTGGGCACTATGTCAATAGGTTAGTCCCAAAAAAAGATATAACGTTGCTAGCAAATGAATATAAAACATTCAAGATTGATAATATAGCAGCATTGTCGGGGATATACCTCACGGTATGACCCGACCGGAATCATGACCAGCCGGGCTTGGCGACTCACCAGAGACCTGGCTGGAGCTTGGCGACTCACTGGCGATCCGCCCGGATATGGCGGTTTACATGTAACCTGCCTGGACATTGTGACTCATTGGAGACCCGGCGGGCGGATCAGACGGACAATAAGGCCCAAGGCCCGGCAGGCCGGCTTATACTCTGGTGGGCCGGCTCAAGAGAAAAGGGATGACGAAAATTTCCTTCACGAGGAAGCAAGACCCGGACTTGTATTCAATTTGTGAGAAAGGATAGACTAGTCCTAGTCCTACTAGGACTCCACATGTAACCCGCCCCTTCAACATATATAAGGAGGGGCAGGGCTCCCCAAAGAGGGACGAAAAAATAATCTCTAGGGCTAGACACAAAGAGCCGGCTTACCGACGACTACCTCGTGATCATAATGAGATCTAGCCACAAACAGCATGTAGAGTTATTATCGGATGATGTTTCCCGGGGCCCAAAGCTGTCTAAACCCTTGTCTTGTGTTGCGTGTCTCGATTCCGCTCAACCCCTCTCAAGCTACCACATAGATGCGTTGGCCTCGCGACTAAGTCCTCACACTAAGTACATCTGCCGTGACAAATCCATGACAGTTGGCGTCCACCGTGGGGCTTGCGCACGGTGGTGTTGAGTTCTTGAAGGGATCTCTCTCGGGGATCGAGGAGCTCGCGATTGATTAGATGAAGAAAAAGAAGTTCGCAATTTTTCAGTGAAAAGACCCGGCTCGGAAGGATCTGTGTTAGCTTCAAGTTCGTGAGTCCGGATTTACAATCTATGGAAAGTTCAAGAAAAATTAGGGCTGCGGTTTTTGTTGGCCGCCGTCTTGCGATTTACCCGATCGTGGTCAAGTCGCCCGAGTTCAAAGGCCGTACTACAGTTATACGTTTCACGGAGGCCTCTTGTTTGCTGTGTCCATCGACCGGATCAAAGAAAGAAGAGTATGGAAAAGGCCCGGACAGAACACAATAGACCACGGCTCGGACTCTGTTTCGTGGCCGAGTTGCCCGCAGCGCGCAAAGCTGCCGGTGAGTCGCCTCTTTGACGACGGGTCAACACTGAGCCGTGCCTGTGCCTCGATCATCTGAACCATCAGGCGGATACCAGCACGTTCTGTCTTGAGCCGCCCGCCGCCGGTGCTTCAAGCTGCTGTCTTCAAGGCCTGCCGGAAGTCAACGCAGTTTGTGCCGCCGCCGCTGCTACCCTTCGAGCGCCGCGGCTGTTTCTTTTTCTGAATCGCTCTTACCACTGTTTGTACCATCAAAATCAAAGTCCTGGGCGTACGTCGTGTTTTTTCAGCCTAAAAGAAATCAGCCTGTTGTGTACGTACAAAGGAATTGTGTGGCTAGCCGGAATCGGTCAATCAAGTTGACCAACGTACTACTAGCTAGCTTTGGATCGAGCTAGTTTTTTGCTTGATGATTGGGTGAGACCGTGCGATGCTAAGGTTTCATGGAGGCCGCCTCAGAATTGCTTTGACCACGAGCGGCTGTGAGACAGCGTTGCCCGCCATCCTGAGCCGCTTGTGCCGGTCTCCGCTGCTCCGGTGGCCCGTCTCGCCGGCTCCGTCCATCACCGTGGCGCGCTCTACTGAGCCACTGGCTCCGCCTCAGCCTTCGAGTCGCTTCCACAGCGTGTGCGGCTCCGACCTGACCGTCCGCCTCCCGGCCGTTTTCACTGCCTCTGCAAGTTACAGTTGCCGGCTCTGTCAATCGCGTTGAGCCGCCGTACGTTGACCCGCTGGAGCGCCCTCACCTCGTCAGACTCGTTTTTTCATGGAGCTGTAGAACGAGTGGCTATGGAGTATGGAAAAACAGCAGTTCGCTGGATTAAGAATAAACAAAAGTTGAGGGTATTTCAACTGGGTACAGGCGGCCGGTGAACAAATTGACAGTCCAAATACCAAGACCACAAGCCTGGGGGCGTCACGACTCACATTTCAAAACTCCATATCATCATGCATGAACCAAGTACGACCCGGTCCTCACGCGCTGTCATTGGAGGTCGCGTCTACATCAGCGCTATGTCAATTTGCTCAGCGGACGTATGCAAACCACTGCCCCTGTGGTCCGGTTTACATTAACACGACGCGGCTGACTCGCTTGACCACGCGGTTTACTGTGCCTGCAATCAACTTCGCCCGTCCGCGCGGTTTACCGCGCCGACTCTCCCGTGCCGGCTTACAACGCCGCGGCTATCTCGTCTGTCTATTCTCGTGGCCGACTCGTCCGTCCGTGCGGCTTACGCGCCTGCAATTGGCTCGCCCGTCCGCCCCGGCTTACAAACGCCGCGGCCGATTCGCCCGTCCGCACCGGGTTACAACATCGCGGCCAATTCATCCATCTGAGCCGCCTCTGATGCTGCGGTCGTCTTTACTGTCCGTCTCTCGTGGCCTGGTCTACATCAATACACCGGGCCGCACCTGTCTGCATGAGTTGTTATTGAGTATGAGCACTCTCGTGGTTTTGTCACGGCAGATGTCCTAGAGAAAAGACTTAGTCGTGGAGCCATCGCCACGGGTTAGCTTGAAGGGGTTAAAGCGGACACAAGGACGCAAGAGATTTTATACTAGTTCGGCCCCTTCAATGAAGGTAAAAGCCTACGTCTAGTTGTGATGGAATTGATGGGTGTTTCGATGACTAGGGAGCAAATAAGCTTCGCCTATGTCTCGAGTTGTTGTCTGTCCTTAAACCGCCGCCGGGCCGTCCCCTTATATACATGGGTGACGCCCGTCGGTTTACAGAGTCCCGATACCGGCTCATAAATGCGTCCGGTTCGGTCTCCACTATTCCTAACTTATAACACAAGTTACATACCGACGCCGGTTTATAGCTATAGGCCTTAAACCGATTATGGGCCTTTAGCCCTCATCTGCCCTCATGGGCTTTTATCATACTCAACTACTGATGGAGTTAACCCGGCCTGTCCTGGTCGGTTTACGCCCAGTAGTGATATCCCCAACATTAGGCCCCAAATTGATTTGAACAGGTTCATGTCAATCCTTAGCAAAAATCTTCATCTTCAACATCTTCTTGTATTTTGTTGAACCGCCGTGATGTCATCTTCTCTACTCGCGGTAGACCGGTGTGACGTCACTGGTTATAAAGAACCTTATCCTGTTAACAAGCCTGCGACAATTAAGGCCGCAGCTTCATTTCCAAACTCGCGGCTCCTTGATTCTCGCGCCTGACATATCCCTTTCTTTATAAATAGGACCGAAGGGTCATTTCCTTTCTCTTTCCCTCCGACCCCTTCTGCTTCATCTTCCTCGCGTTGCCCAGCTTCGGAGCTCCGCCGCCACCGTCGACCTCTGCATCAACCTTGGCCACTGCATCAACCTGAGCACACCAGAGCATCGCGGCGACCCTCCGCTTCCTCCTCAGCTCCGGTAAATCTTCTTTCCTTTCCCCCGTAGATCTGTTCTAGGGTTTCCTCGTTCGTCGAAGTTCATCGAGACTCTGGCGCTGTTCTTCCTTTGTTTCTTCTTTAGCCCATGAATAAAACTTCAAACCTGATGTATTCCCCGTAATGGCTTATCTTCTGTTACCAAAGCAAACCTTTATGCGCATAAAACATTGATCTGGTCCCTTGTGAATTGCTTTGAGATCAACCTTTTAGGTCTAAATCCTTTTATTTTCCTGTCTTACGGTAGATCCAAAAATTCACCGTGACCTTATGAAATCTGTTTTTACCTTCCTTAGTCATTGTTGCCTTAGATCTGTATCCTCTTTACCACATAGGCGGTTCACCTTTGAAAAAGCAATCTATCATATATCATTAGTCCCCTTGTTGAACCGCCGTGATGCTGTTGCTTCATAAACTCCGGTTTAGATAGATCTGCTTCCGATTTAACATTGCACATATCAATGTACTTTGTAGATTTTATCATGGCCAAGTAAGTGTATGAGTGTAATTGGGTCCCTTCTCGCGTCACAGAGGATCAACTGGACGATTTAGTCCTGATTGGCGCCTTGGGCAGCAAAGACACCGTCCATTGGAGGGCTCCTGGCAAAGAATGCCCCCCACACCTCGAGAAGGAGAGGTTGTTGTTTTCGTAGACCACTTAGCCCGGGGTTTTAAACCGCCCGATTCTAAATTCTACCGGGATGTTCTAGCTGATTTCCAACTCCATCCGCAAGACACTGACCCCAACTCTGTTACAAATATGTGCCACTTCCAAGTGCTCTGTGAGGTGTTCTTTCAAAAGGAGCCCACAGTGGAATTATTTAGAGATCTTTTCCATCTAAACCGCCGTACTGAGTTTATTGATGACTCTAATATGGAGTTGGGTGGCATGGCGATTCAAAAAAGGAAAGAGGTCACATACCCTCACGCCAAGCTGCACAGTCACCCCAAGGAGTGGAATCAGACATGGTTCTACTGCAAAGACACCTCCCCTGCTGGTGAGAATCCCTTGTCTGGCTTTCGTCCTGAGCGGCTCAGCAATACCCATCCTTTTCCTCAACGATTGACTGCCCAGGAGAGAAGCAAATATGCTCCTCAGCTGTCAAAGCTCAAAGCCTTTATGGCCAACGGTTTAACAGGGGTTGAGCTTGCTCGCTGTTGGATATCATGGAGCATACTGCCCCTTAGTCAGCGCTCCGGTTTGATGTGCGAATATACTGATAGTGTGGATGACCCACTTCGACATTCAAGACTCAACCTCTCCGGTGAAGAAATCACAGAGGCTGTGCGTAAGATACTAAATGAACCGGAGCACATCTGCGCTAGAACCGGCCTGCTTCCCTTCTGTGCCACCAACAAACTGCCAGCTGTAAGACTTTGATTTTTTCTCTTTGTTGAATCTGTTATTGATATGTCTGGTCATTGTTTTTAATATCAGTGTCTGCATAACCAGGGCGATGATCCATTTTGGAGCAAAAAGCTACCGCAGGAGAAACCAGAGAAAACAGATAAACCGGAAAGAGCAACCCGGCAAAAAACTAAAGCTGTGAAGAAGACTGCCCACCGGAAAAGAACCACTGCATCTTCTAATCTGGCCCCTGATGACGAGGTGGATAATCCGGACTTTGAGGTAGAGCTTGACTCACTTGGTTTATTTTTCATGCATCTTATTGATGATGATATTTGTCAGGATGATGCCGAAGCCAGCCATGCGGATGTTGCAGAGGTAATTATTCTCTCTTCCGATTCAGAAACTTTGCCTTCACAAAAAATCCGTCAGGCAAACCGGAAAGTTAAATTTTCTCATCCTCTTGCTTATTTGGATCCTAAACTTCTTATGAAGACTCAACAACACGAAGCTCGCCGCACCACCTGGCACAGCGGCCAGGTAGTTACCTCCGCCGGTTTACCGAACAGTCCGGTTCGGAAACGTCATTCCGAGGTCTCTAATTCGCTTGTCAGTGCTTGTCCTAAAGCGGGCTGCTTTCGTCAACCTCTTAATCCATCTGACTCCGATTATCAGGTTATTTCCCACTCATCTTCTGGCGAGTCGTCGGCTACTCAGCTCCCACCGCTCAAAACGGTGCTTGGGTAAGCTATATTTATTGTGATGTTTGCAGTATATTGCCTTAGAACATAAGCTATATTTAATTTTGTTATTCTTCTCAGGGCCAAACCTAGGCCGAGCAAAAAGGCCCGCCTGGATAAAGCGGCCGAAGAAGATGTCATTCTTGAACCAGGCACCACACCCAATCTTGAAGCGGCTATTCCTGAGGATATTCCCAATGATCCACCGCAGCCAGATGATGATCTTACTGCTGAGGAAAGACCTACTGATACCTCAGGTCCTATCCATCAGCCCACAGGTTCCCTCCGGGTTGAAAGCTCCACCGGTCCCGCAAAACCTACTCACAAGCCAACAACTCCAGTGCAAACCGGCGGTACCAATGATGATGAAGTTGTCATTACTGGCACTGGCCATACTGAGCCAAGCAATCCTGTTGCTTTATCCAAACATTCTGCCAAGGAAGAATTAGCTGCTTTTGGCAAAGGCAAGTGGAATGCTGATCTGACGGCTTACGCTGCTCTGAACGCCCAAGATATCCATTCCGGCTATCTGAACCGGCTGTATACTAGCCGTGACTATGAAGCCGGTCTGGTTAACATGATGAAGGATAAATATGAGGTAACTTCCATATGCTCCTTCCTGCTTGTATGCTTTCATTCTTGCTGACTCTCCTAGCCCCTAAGGGCCGATTTGAAATATTCTTTCAAACCGGGACTTAATAATATGAATCTTGATGCTTTGAAATTTGCTGATGTAGTCCCCAAGGGCCGGTTCAACATAGCGTAGTTAAACCGGTACTTTAAGTAATTGAAACTGCCGCATCAGAATACATATGATCAAATAGCCATTAGCCCCCAAGTGCCAAGTTGAATACTTGTATTGAGCTTGGGACTTTGTAAACAATTGAAAGATGAAGATCGAATATGCATTAGCCCCCAAGTGCTAAGCGCATAACTTGTTATGTGGTTGGTACTTGAATCCTTCTACCGATTTGTTGAAACATATATCTATATACCTGCAGGCGGAGCTGAAGGCGAAAGAAAGCCAAGTCATCGATCTGCAAGAAAACTTGAAAAACCAACAGGCTGAAACCTCCAAGGCAAAAGAGGAATTGGCCAGTGCCTTAAGCGCCATGGAACAACTTAAGGAGAACTTCAAGAAGAAACGGGCGGATTGGGCCACTGAAAAATCCGCTTTGATGAAACGAGCAGAGGATGCCGAGGATGCACTGAAACCAGTGACGGATGAACTGACTAGCATAAAGCGGTACGTTCATGCCATGACCACTGCTATCTTTGGTAAGCCAGCTTGCCTTCTGAATTGGTTCTGCCTTCTTACAGAGTTGCCGGTTTATTAACCTTTTATGGTATTTCAGGGACACGCATTGGTCACTTGGGGTCAGATGTGCGGAAGAAATTGAAAGCCGCCTATACCTTGGTTGAACAATTGTATACTGGTGCCCAACGGATCATCTGTACCGCGTCTCATAACAAACCGGCGCCCACTTTGATTCAAGATACTTTGATGAAACTGTCAGTGCTTCCTGCCCGGGTTGAAGAGCCGAAGAAATCTGCTGCTCAAACCGGTGCAATCAATGCTTTAATCCGAGCAAAAGCCTGGGTGCCGGATTTTGATCCTATTGAAGCGGCTCAGGGTTATCCCAGTTTGAAGGAAGACGGGTCAGAATTTGGTGAAGCGGATCTGCGAGCCATAAACCGGGAGGTACGCCCGCTAGCTTGTCAACTGGCTGAGGAAGCAGATTTGTCTCATTATCAAGCCCAATATGACAGCCAGAACAAGCGAATAGCTGCACCAATCCATGAATCAGAAAACCTGATCCCTCCAATCCATAAGCATACTTACGCTCCCGATATTGACCCGTCTTCGCTAATCCATGACGAAGCTGTTTTTCAAGCATTGATGGGAATCGACTGGACAACTGTGGATTTCCAGCCACTGGGTAGAGAAACGGAAGCTGAAGCGGCGCAGGATGACCCACAACCATCAGGCCAGGCTGGTGGCCAAGCTTAAACCGGAAGCCGGTTTTAAAACTGTTTCTCCTTTGTGAAAAACAATGATGTTATTATGGGCACCATGTTGCCTTGTAATAGGCTAGCTGATACCTTTGATGTTGATATGCCTTCGTGCATAACTTGTTCTTCCTGTGGTAATGATCTTTCCAAAATACTTTCTGAAATAAAAAATTCGTTAAGTGCCACCGCGGTTGTACCGTCAGGCGGAATATGATGTTTGTATATATAAAGTCAAAACATCCAAAACAAAATTTTAAGTATATGATCAAAAATTTTGAGATACATAATACCTGCCACCGTTGAGTGTGAAGTTGGCTTGGCCAACCTTGAAGCGGAGTTTTTGCAAACCCACACTGTTGGAGGAAATAACAACTCCTGTATATGTATATGACACTGGTTACCATGTAAACCGTGCCTGGTTATAATGAACACCGTGTTACTCCATAAGAGGATGTTAACAACAAGGATCAAACCGGACAAATAGTCTCCGGATTGACGTGAACTGTGTTCCGTCAATTGATTGGTTAAAAAACTTTGTCGGTTTAAAGAACACAATAAAAAGCAAAAAACCCCTTCAAAGAAAAGTATGAAGCAAAAGCAACGAAAAAAACGTTTGCCAAAAAAGATTTATTTAAGCTGATCAAATGGCGTAACCATGGCCAAACACGACCAAGCTCCCGTTAGGTGTAACTATGGTTCTAGTTAGCTAGGTCCCCAAGTGATTCTTGTGGCATTTTATGCCGACCAAATGGCGTGGTCATGGTTCGGGTTCGACCAAGCCCCCAAGTGATTCTGTGGCCTTAGGCCGATCAAGAGGCATGACTGGTTCAGACATGACCAAGTCCCCAAGTGATCTGGTGGCTTTCGCCTATCAAGAGGCATGGTATTGGTTCGGACACGACCAATCCTCCAAGTGATATAACACGATGCTTTTAGCAAAGCGAACTCAAGGGGTAAACCGGAGGTCGCTTTAGAGCAACTCCGTGTAACCTCACATGATGTAAAAGAACGGATACCCCGCTTTAGCTGAGGTTTCGGTTTATTTTACTTAATCATAATATATACATTGTATGTACATAAGTATAGCCAATGGCTTAGGTATAGTAAGGCCGAAGATGAGCTATATTCCACGGCTTGTTAGTCTCCTCCTCTGATCTACGTGAGTCCTTATGCTCTCGAATATCGATCAGATAGTACGACCCGTTGTGCAGATTCTTGCTGACCACGAAAGGCCCCTCCCAAGGTGGGGATAGCTTATGCATATCAGTCTGATCTTGGATGAGTCGAAGCACCAAATCTCCTTCCTGGAAGACTCTGGTTCTGACTTGGCGACTGTGATAACGACGAATATCCTGCTGGTAAATCGCTGACCGGGCGGCTGCGATGTCACGCTCTTCATCCAACCGGTCCAAAGCATCTTGTCGTGCTGTCTCGTTGTCCGCTTCAACATAAGCCGTGACACGAGGTGAGTCATGACGGATATCGCTGGGGAGAACCGCCTCCGCTCCATAAACCATGAAGAACGGTGTGTATCCTGTTGATCTGTTGGGTGTTGTATTGATGCTCCACAACACAGATGGTAATTCTTCTACCCAACAACCCGGCGTTCTCTGCAAAGGAACCATGAGCCGGGGCTTGATGCCTCCCAAGATCTCTTGATTAGCTCTTTCTGCTTGACCATTGGACTGTGGATGTGCCACTGATGAAACGTCGAGCCGGATGTGCTCTCGTTCGCAGAACTCCTTCATAGCACCTTTGGATAAATTGGTACCATTATTTGTGATAATACTGTGCGGAAAGCCAAATCGGAAAATCACCTTTTTGATGAACTGAACCGCCGTGGCCGCATCACACTTGCTAACAGGTTCTGCCTCCACCCACTTTGTAAACTTGTCCACTGCCACCAGGAGGTGGGTCTTCTTATCTTTGGACCTTTTGAAAGGCCCAACCATATCTAGCCCCCAAGTCGCAAATGACCAAGTAATTGGAATCATCCTCAATTCTTGAGCCGGTACATGAGCACGTCTTGAAAACCTTTGGCAACCATCACATCGTCTGACCAGATCCTTCGCATCAGCATGAGCAGTTAACCAATAGAAACCATGGCGAAACGCTTTAGCCACCAGAGACTTTGAGCCGGCGTGGTGACCACAATCTCCTTTGTGGATCTCACGCAAAATTTCACGGCCTTCTTCAGGAGACACGCAACGTTGAAAAGCTCCTGATACACTGCAATGATGCAACTCACCGTTGATGACAGCCATGGACTTGGATCGCCGGATTATCTGCCGGGCCAGAATCTCATCTTCTGGCAACTCGCCCCGGTTCTTGTACGCCAGGTAAGGAAGCGTCCAATCCGGAATAACATGAAGAACTGCCACCAATTGAGCCTCCGGATCAGGAATGGCCAAATCCTCTTCACCAGGGATCTTCACCGACGGGTTGTGCAGCACATCCAGAAAAACATTGGGTGGGACCGGTTTGCGCTGAGAGCCCAGCCGGCTTAAAGCGTCCGCCGCTTCATTTTTCCGCCGGTCCACGTGGTCCACCTGATAGCCTCTGAAATAACCTGCAACAATATCCACCTCACGACGATATGCTGCCATGAGTGGGTCCTTGGAGTCCCAAGTGCCAGACACTTGCTGAGCCACAAGGTCCGAATCACCGAAGCACTTAACTTGACTTAGATTCATCTCCTTAGCCATCCGAAGACCATGGAGCAAGGCTTCATACTCAGCTACATTGTTAGTACAAGGGAACATTAAACGGAGAACATAACAAAACTTATCACCTCGTGGGGAAGTTAATACGACTCCAGCCCCGAGCCTTCCAACTGCCTGGATCCGTCAAAATGGACGGTCCAATACGTATGATCCGGCTTTTCTTCAAGTGCTTGCATTTCCGTCCAATCATTGATGAAATCAACAAGTGCTTGAGACATAATCACTGTCCGAGGCACATATTTCAAACCGTACGGCCCCAACTCTATAGCCCACTTTGCAATCCGGCCAGTTGCTTCCTGGTTCTGGATGATATCTCCCAAAGGAGCAGAACTGACCACCGTAATTGGGTGCCCTTGGAAGTATTGCTTAAGCTTCCGGCTTGCCATAAAAACTCCGTACACCAGCTTCTGCCAGTGCGGATACTTTTGCTTGGACTCAATGAGTACCTCGCGGATATAATAGACCAGACGTTGAACCGGATGCTCCTTACCTGCCTCCTTTCGTTCCACCACAATAGCCACGCTGACCGCACGAGCATTAGCAGCAACATATAGCAGTAACGGCTCCTTGTCAATGGGAGCGGCGAGCACAGGCGGATTGGCCAATTGCTGCTTTAAGTCCTCAAATGCTTCATCAGCAGCAGAACTCCAGACGAACTGATTCGTCTTCTTCAACATCTGATACAAAGGGATCGCCTTCTCACCAAGGCGGCTAATAAACCGGCTTAACGCGGCAATCCGGCCTGCTAGGCGTTGAACATCATTGATACACTTCGGTTTAGCCAGGGAGGTGATGGCTGTGATCTTCTCCGGATTAGCCTCAATTCCCCTGTTGGACACCAGAAAACCCAATAACTTGCTCACCGGTACACCAAAGACACACTTGTCCGGATTAAGCATCATCTTGTACGTCCTTAGGTTATCAAAGGTTTCCTTCAAATCATCAACCAGAGTCTCCTTCTCCCTGGATTTAACCACAATATCATCCACGTAAGCATGTACATTACGGCCAATCTGCTTGTGAAGACAATTTTGTACACACCGTTGATAAGTTGCCTGGGCACTTTTGAGCCCAAAGGGCATAGACACATAGCAGAAGGCTCCAAAGGGAGTTATGAATGCCGTCTTCTCCTGGTCCTTAACTGCCATTTTGATCTGATGATAGCCAGAATATGCATCCAAAAAACTTAAACCCTCACAACCCGCCATAGCATCAATGATTTGATCAATACGGGGGAGGGCAAAAGGATCTGCTGGACAAGCCTTATTAAGATCTGTGTAATCCACACACATACGCCAGGTGCCATTTTTCTTAAGGACTAGCACCGGATTGGCAAGCCACTCAGGGTGAAAAACTTCAATAATAAAACCAGCTGCTAAGAGCCTGGCTACCTCTTCTCCAATCGCCTTGCGTCTTTCTTCATTAAACCGGTGGAGGAACTGTTTCACCGGTTTGTATTTAGGATCCACATTAAGTGTGTGCTCAGCGAGTTGCCTCGGTAAACCTGGCATGTCAGAGGGCTTCCATGCAAAAATGTCCCGATTCTCACGGATGAACTCGATGAGCGCGCTTTCCTATTTCAGATCAAAGTTGGCACTAATGCTGAACTGCTTGGACGAATCGCTAGGTACGAAGTCAACAAGCTTAGTTTTTGCTGCCGATTTGAACTTCAGGACCGAATCATGCTCCGTAGTTGGCTTCTTCAACGGAGTCATGTCTGCCAGATCAACATTGTCTTTATAGTACTTCAACTCCTCGGTGGCACAAACCGACTCTGCATAAGCCGCATCTCCTTCCTCGCATTCCAAAGCGATTTTGCGGCTTCCGTGAACCGTTATTGTCCCCTTGTGACTCGGCATCTTGAGCTGCAAATACACATAAGAGGGCCGAGCCATAAACTTGGCATATGCCGGACGCCCAAACGGGGCATGATATGGACTTTGGATTTTCACCACTTCAAACGTTAATGTCTCCGACCTGGAATCATGATCATCCCCAAAGGCCACTTCAAGAGCTATCTTACCAACGGGATATGCTGATCTGCCAGGCACTACACCGTGGAATACTGTATTGGACGGTTTGAGATTCTTATCTGTTAGTCCCATACGACGGAAGGTCTCATAGTATAGGATGTTAATGCGGCTCCCTCCATCCATGAGCACCTTGGTGAACTTATAACCTCCCACCTGAGGCGCCACCACCAGAGCCAACAGACCCTGATTATCAACCTGGAGTGGGTGATCCTCTCTGCTCCATATGATTGGCTGTTCAGACCAACGTAGATAATGGGGGGTGGACGGTTCAACAGAGTTGACTGCCCGCCTCTGAACCTTCCGGTCTTGCTTGTCCAGACTAGTGGTAAAGACATGGTACTAGCCATTACTCAACTGCTTTGGGTTGTTTTGGTAACCTGACTATTGCTGCTGTTGGTTGTAACCACCCTGGTTGTTCTGACTATTTTGACCATTATGTCCGCCCGGATTACCATTAAATCCTGAACCGGAACTTCCTCCACCGTAACCCGGCCCGGACCCTGAGCCACCGCCAGATCCATGATCATACCGGAAATTATTAGAATTCTTGAACACCTGCATAATAAAGCAATCCTTCCAAAGGTGGTTTGCTGGCTCCTCCTTCGTCCCATGTCTTGGACAGGGCTGGCTTAGCAGATAGTTCAGGCGGTTTGGGTTGGGGCTGGGCGCTCCACTACGATTTTTCGGCCTACCCTTGCGCCGCTGGCCATTGTCTTGTACGTTGGTATTAGCCACAAAATCCATGTTGCCATCCGCTTTATACTTGCCTCCTCCGCCATTGCCTACCCAGTGATGCTGCTGACCTTTGGAGCTGCTGTTCTTCTTCCCCTTCCCTGTCTTGTCATCATCAGATTCGGGATCCTTGGTACTATCAAAATCAACATATTTTACCAAAGCGGCCATGAGGGTCCCCATGTCGGTGCAATGACGCTTCATCCATCCCAATTTCAACTTCAGGGGCCCAAACCGGCAGTTTCCTTCTAGGGTTAATACTGCGGTGTCAGCGTTGATGCGGTCTGAGGAGTGCAACACTTGTGAAACCCGGCGTACCCAATGAGTCGTTGACTCTCCTTCCTCCTGGACGCATGCAGCTAAGTCCACTATCAACATAGGCTGTTTACAGGTATCCTTGAAATTGTTGATAAACCGAGCTCGTAATTGGGCCCATGAACTGATAGAATTAGCGGGCAAGCTTTTTAGCCAAGTACAGGCCGTTCCTTCAAGCATCATGGTGAAGTATTTCGCACACGCCGTGTCATCCACATCAAGCATCTCCATGGACATCTCATAGCTCTCTACCCATGTCTCTAGTGGTTGATCCGCCGTATAATTTGGTACCTTGCGTGGGCCTTTGAAATCCTTGGGCAGGTGCACATTACGTAAAGCGGGGACGAGGCAAGGCACCCCCAAAGAACTAGAAGTAACACCAGGTTCGATCGAAATGGTTGGACGAACCGGTGTGAGCTGCCGAGCCTGATGATGTGCGGCTAACTCAGCCTCCCTACGCGCTCGGGCCCGGTTCACCACTTCCTGAGCGTCATCAGCACCACCCGTCGGGTTGTTACCACGGGGTGCTCCACGTCGTTCATTACTCGACACTGCTGGTTCATCCATATGTTTGCTATAGCTCCGGCTTGGACGGGGGGTCGAGTGGATCCGGTCGCGGCTGTATGAGTACGCCTCCTGTTGGGCCAAAGCTGTCCTCAGAAGTTCCTTGACCTGTCGCGTCTCTACTGCCTGCGGCGAGTCACCTTCAACTGGAATGGCCTCCAGTCGTGCAGCAGCGGCAACAAGATTGTCCATTGGGTTGGAGTAGTGACCCGGAGGTGTTAAAGCATCCCGAGGTATAACGGTGTTTTGACGAGGCGGGTCCATCTAACGGGGCTGAACCGGTGCACCGGTCCCAGGGGCTTCTGCCCGGTTCCCCTCCAGCGGATTACTGGCTCTTGGTCCTGGAGTGTTGAAAAGGTCTCTGGCCTCGAAAACCGGAGGTAAGCGGGACCGGTGCTTCCTCCGCATGACTTCATGCAACGCGCTCTGATCCAACATAAGCCTGTAGGCCTGTGCGTCTAAAGCGGCCCGCTCTGCGGCCATCCTGGTGTCCTCAGCCGCCAGATCCGTTTTGGCCTGGGTGATTTGTTCCTTTACCTTTGCAATCTTCGTGTTGTGAGCGTCCTGATCTGGCGGATTAACTTCTGCCATAAGCACAGCCAACGCATCAAATAGTTCTGATAGAACCTGAGCCGGTGGGCGCACAGGGTCTCCCGCCCCGGCAACCGTTGCCGCTGCTGAACCGGAGATCGTTGCCGCGGCTGTCGAAGAGTGAAGCACTGCTTGTGTTCTGGTCATGAATATTCCAACCCGGTTAGGCAGATCAGAGGGGTCCGGAATACTGTCGCCATCGGAACAACTCTCAATCCGGCCATCTTGTAGCTGATAAAGAGATTCGGTTTCTTCGGTCGAAGATTCGTCACCGGAACGAACGGCAGTCGCCCCGTGAAGCTCCGATCCATCCTCATAACTCCCTCCATGGATCATTCCCATGAAGGCACGCTTCATGGCCGGTTTAACCCGGGCGGATCGCGCAAGCTGAGCCGTCTCAACGAGGTCGGTGCAGATGTCCGGCTCAGGGCCCGGTTCACCGATCTTGCCAATGAAAACGTGAATGCTACCAAAGGGGACCCGGTACCCGTACTCAATTGAGCCGACCTCGGGGCCCCAGCCTGCGTCATCGATGTAGAGTTTGCCGTGACGACTCTTAGTCATCCGGCCTACAGCGTAGCCCTCGAGTCCTTTAAAGCGGCCCTCCAAGAACCGGAAACCATCGTGTGATAGCCCCACGGTGGGCGCCAACTGTCGTGGTTTTGTCACGGCAGATGTCCTAAAGAAAGGACTTAGTCGTGGAGCCATCGCCACGAGTTAGCTTGAAGGGGTTAAAGCGGACACAAGGACGCAAGAGAGTTTATACTAGTTCGGCCCCTTCAATGAAGGTAAAAGCCTACATCTAGTTGTGATGGAATTGATGGGTGTTTCGATGACTAGGGAGCAAATAAGCTTCGCCTATGTCTCGAGTTGTTGTCTGTCCTTAAACCGCCGCCGGGTCGTACCCTTATATACATGGGTGACGCCCGTCGGTTTACAGAGTCCCGATACCGGCTCATAGATGCGTCCGGTTCGGTCTCCACTATTCCTAACTTATAACACAAGTTACATACCGACGCCGGTTTATAGCTATAGGCCTTAAACCGATTATGGGCCTTTAGCCCTCATCTGCCCTCATGGGCTTTTATCATACTCAACTACTGATGGAGTTAACCCGGCCTGTCCTGGCCGGTTTACGCCCAGTAGTAATATCCCCAACAAGCACGTCACTGCTTGGGAAGCCCGGTTTTCTTCCAACAAATTGGAGGCAAATTATCATGTATTATCAGCCGCCGTCTGCACTGGATGGCTCAATGAGCAGGCGCACAAGTCGCCGCCACTACAGTCTGGTTAAACTTCAAACAGCCAGTTGGAAGGAACCATTGGCCGAGTTGCTGACACAGCTCATACGGGATCATTTATAACCCGCCGCAGTCACCTCAACCTTCTGTGGATTCACATCGCTATCAACGCCAATGATGTATACCTTCTGCTATGGTCAAATATGGAGAATCTCAAGCCAACTCCTCGAGTCGTCTTGAGACTCGGGGGCTACAATGGTATGACTCGGCAAAATTAGCCAGTTTCAATGCTAATATGAAAGAACTCCGGGTCATTGAAGGAAAAAATAACCCGGGCCACGGAGATTACTGCTAGATCGATGAAACTTTAAAAGCTGTCAGAAGATTTCCGGCTCAAAATAAGGACTCTGGCTTAAAATCTGGTTCAAGAGACATCTTTCTCCCACAAAGCACTGAAGCTCTCAAATCCGGTTCAAAAGCCGGCCCATGGTAAATTTGTCCCTCACAAATTTTTGAAGCTCTCAAATCTGGTTCAAAATCCGGCTCAAGGTAAATTTGTCTCTCACAAAGTTTTGAAGCTTTCAAATCCGGTTTAAAGTTCCGGTTCAAAAAGAATTAATCTCTCGCAAGTTCGAGTTCGCAAACAAGTTAAAGGTTACCAAAAAGAACTTGCTGCCATAATGGGCGGTTCAAACATAGGTATCGGCCTGCCTTACGACTTATCTTATTATGGTCACTTGGGGCTTCCTGCTCATCGAGCATAGCTGTCGGTACCCTCTTGATCGGTGCAATACTAATATATGGTCACTTGGGGGCTTCCTATTCAAACATAGGTCGTATTCGAACCAAAGTGAACATAGCTGTCGTAACCCTTTTGATCGGTGCAAAGCCAAACTCACTAAGGGGCTTCTTGATCGTATCCGAATCATAGCTTAACCCCTTTTGGATCCGACTTGGATCATATTCGAATCAGGGTCGTTAAAAACCTATCAAGGTCATTTGGGGGCTTCCTGTTCAAACATAGGTCGTGTTCGAACCAAAGAGAACACAGCTGTCGGTACCCTCTTGATCGGCGCAACGCCAAAGCCATTGGGGGCTATATGATCGTATTCGAATCTTAGCTCAACCCCTTTGGAACGATTTTCTGATCGTATACGAATCAGAAGCCTTAATTTTTTTTAAAAAGGTCTTTTTTGCGAACAATTTTGGTTTTGACTTGAGACCTTTTTTGGATTATATCTCAAATGTATATAAGTGTTTTATGCTTAAACCGGCTTGACTTTTGACTATAAGTCGCCAGCTTATAACAATCATCATCTATGTGGAAGCACTGGATTCTAAGGATTGGGTTATCACCCTTACTGTACAGGTCATGTAAACCGGCAGTACAAATTGAGTATCACATTGCTTATATGTGGGAGATTATGACCCGCCCTGCGGCAAACCGCAAAGGGTTCTTGTGATCTACTTGTGTGCAGGGTAAGACTACATTTGGGTGGTTACCTGCCCTGGCTCTTGACGTTAGGTCGCCAGGGCATATGTTGTTTAAACTCTGTGCAGGATTTGCAGAACTATGACTTATATAAATGCTTCAGTCCAAGCTCATCACTGAAATTGGTGTCTCAAAAGGGTTATCAATTATTGATTTTCTCAAAGGCTATAGGCTACCGGGTTACAAAAATTCTGGCTTACAATGAATATGCATTAAGTCGTCATCGGCCAAGAGCCGCCAGGTATTTAAACTCCGGATTTACTTATCAACCGATGAGGTATTCAAATCTTTAATAGCCAAACTTGGCTGGATTTTTCATTATGATATTGAATGATTGAGGTCTTCAAACCGGGTTATTCAAATCTTTAATAGCCAAACTTGGCTGGATTTTTCATTATGACATTGAATGATTGAGGTCTTCAAATCGGGTTATTCAAATCTTTAATAGCCAACATGGCTGGATTTTTATTATGGTTATCAATCACCAATATTACGAATGAGGTTTTCAAAGTTACTTCAGCGCAATGGATATTATGTTATCAGTGGATATAATTTATTCTACAATGGAAGGAATAGTCCCGAGTTACTGCAGGCTTACAACCCGGCACTTGGGGGCTACATTACTCAAATCGAGATTACATCAAATATACAAGTCCCATGTCACTGCCAGCATGCACCATGGCACTTGGGGGCTAATGCAAAGTCATTTTTTTGCTCAACTTATTAAAGACCCGACTCATCACATTTTAAATGAGCCGGCCCTTGGCGGCTACCAATTGCTCATGTCAACAATTCAAGATACACAAGTTTTATTCCATTATATTGAAGGGTCCACTGCTCAGTTGATAAAGCACAAAGCTCTTAACCTTGTGGACGTGGGTTCAAGCCTCATGATGGGGGTTACATCATATGATGTTCTTTTCAAAAGAAGTATATATATAAAGTCCCAGCTCAATATTATCTTACTGAGCCGGCCCTTAGGGGCTACACGCTGTTGTTCAAGTCTATATGATCATATTTATAAAGTCCCTGCTCATTATTGCATAATGACCCGGCCCTTGGGGGCTATACTGGTTATAGTTTTTTTATGAGTATAAGGCAATTACAAGTCCCAGGTTGCTGCAAGCATGACAACCCGACACTTGGGGGCTACATATATGGAGTATTCAGTCTTTACTAGTGACTAAGATGAACAACATGGATTTCTTCAAAGTGGCAGTATTTATATTGAAGCAAGTCTTAAGTCATCACTTTGTTTTCTCCTCAAGACTTGGGGGCTACAGGTAATATGGATATAAGGGAGAAAAATCTTCAAATTCTCAGTTTTTGAGTAAACCAGATTGACCCGGCGTCACCAATAACTATGACCCGGCATTGGCAACAATTATGACCTGATGCTATCAATATTTACAAACCGGATATTTTGGCAATGATAAACCGGCAAGTTCTACAAGCCGGCTAAAAGTCAGATGAGTTTTTCAAGACCAATATTTTTTAAGCTGGCGCTTTGGAAGCCGATTCAATATTTATTACAATATTTCTCTATAAGATACCAATGTTTGCAAATTGGCTCTGAAGCTGGCCTATTGACCCGGATTTCTCAAAAGAAGTATCTGGATTTTTTCATTGGCAAGGTTTGGACATATCTGTTACAAGAGATTTGCTATAAGATCTTTGAGTATGCATCCAGGAGGAAATGACAAGGACATAAAGATGATCAGGTGCCGGTTCAGGAAAATATTTAACCCAGAGCACAACCTATCAAGTTTGTTCTTGTGTTTATTTTACAGGATCAGTTTAACATGGATAAACCCAAATTAAACTGGGGGCTAATGTCGGGGATATACCCCGAGGTATGACCCGGCCCGAATCATGACCCAGCCGGGCTTGGCGACTCACCACAGACCTGGCTGGAGCTTGGCGACTCACTGGCGATCCGCCCGGACATGGCGGTTTACATGTAACCTGCCTAGACATTGTGACTCATTGGAGACCCGGCGGGCGGATCAGATGGACAACAAGGCCCAAGGCCCAGCAGGCCGGCTTATACTCTGGTGGGCCGGCTCAAGAGAAAAGGGATGACGAATATTTCCTTCACGAGGAAGCAAGACCCGGACTTGTATTCAACTTGTGAGAAAGGATAGACTAGTCCTAGTCCTACTAGGACTCCACATGTAACCCACCCCTTCAACATATATAAGGAGGGGCAGGGCTCCCCAAAGAGGGACGAAAAAATAATCTCTAGGGCTAGACACAAAGAGCCGCTTACCGGCGACTCCCTCATGATCATAATGAGACCTAGCCACAAACAACATGTAGGGTTATTACCGGATGATGTTTCCCGGGGCCCGAAGCTGTCTAAACCCTTGTCTTGTGTTGCGTCTCTCGATTCCGCTCAACCCCTCTCAAGCTACCACATAGATGCATTGGCCTCGCGACTAAGTCCTCACACTAAGGACATCTGCCGTGACAAATCCACGACAAGCATGGAACAATAAAAAATTGTAGATATGTTGGAAATGTATCACCACTGACTGTGATTTATTAGTGTTTTGTCGAGAGAAGGGCACTTGCGGTTCTATCACTAGGCATCCAAATACAAGTGTCGCCCCTGACGATGACATGTACCTAGGGTAGGGTCCTACACCTGACCTAGATGTCCTACCCAAGGACACTACTCAAAGAATCCTGCAAAGTTAGAAAAGGGATACCGACTGAAACGACCACAATGCGCATGTCACTCACAGAAGATCCACTCGGTTACTCCACCTTCACTCGACCGCCGTTATTCACTCGGAACACATGGTTTCTCTCGAAGAGCAGAAGACCTAGAGCCACCCCAGGATGGCAACGGTCAGGCAATCAATATGTCACTATAAAGATCATTAATTACGGGCGTTACCAGTAACGTTCTCTTCTTTACTCTCTCATTTAACCCTTGCATAATTGAGGGCCACGAGGGGCCAGCGGACTCTATATAAGCCGCCCCTCTCCTCATGCACAAGGGTTCGCACCCCCTGTAACTCAACATGCCAATCAAACAAAGCTCCCGCAGCACCGAGACATACACTACTGCAGGATACTGCTAACGCGACACTACGATCAGAGACCCTTTGCCGAAACTGTGTGCGATGTAATAATCGCAAACGGTGGTTTAAAAACCATCAAAAAAGGTGCAAAACATTTGCGATGGCGGAGCCATCAAACACGATTCAGATTTTAGTTGCATGTGCGATGCTGGACACACGGTTAATCCATTCAAACTATCTACGATGAGGCAGAACAATAGAAACGGGCAGCCACAACAATGTGTGTGCGATGCAAGACACACGGTTAGTCCATTCAAACTGTTTGCGATGAGGTAGAACAACAGAAATGGGCAGCCATATCAATGTGTGTGCGATATACGGCATATGGTTAACTCGGACGAACTGTTTTCGATTAGGGAACACAACAAAAACGGTTCAACTTAACAAGATGTGCGTGATATGCGACATATAGTTCACATGGATGAACTGTTTGCGATGAGCCAAAAGAACACAAACGAGTCATGTAAACAAGATATATGTGATACGTCGCAAACAGCCGACTCGGGTGAACTATTTGCGATGAGAAATTACAACACAGACGGTCAATACAGTTACTTCGTGTGCGATTCTGTGTGTACAAAAAACTTAGAAAAATGCAATCTAGTTGCTTGTGGTGGCGGAGTATCGCACACGATGCATCTGCGAGTACTCATGTGCGATGATTAGTATGTTACACATACGTTTCCTTATGTTAACATGTGTGTGAATTTGCAATATGGACAGTTAATATGCAAATGCCTTCTGGACATCGGGCACACGCTTAAACTCAATGAACTGTGTACGATACTAATACTTTCCATGAAAATTTATGAACTTGGGTAACATCATTTGAGTAACATATATAGTGGTTACACTATTCGACAAAAGGAGGATCTTCGTTATGTTGGGGATCGTTGCAGAAATTAAAAATTTTCTACGCATCACCAAGATCAATCTATGGAGTTTACTAGCAACGAGTGGGGAGTGCATCTTCATACCTTTGAAGATCGCGATGCGGAAGCGTTAGAAGAACGCGGATGAAGGAGTCGTACTCGTAGCGATTCAGATCGCGGTTGATTCCGATCTAAGCGCCGAACAACGACGCCTCCGCGTTCAACACACGTACAGCCCGGGGATGTCTCCTCCTTCTTGATCCAGCAAGCGGAAGGAGAAGTTGAGGGAGAGCTCCGATAGCACGACGACGTGGTGGCAGTGGAGCTCGTGGTTCTCCGGCAGAGCTTCGCTAAGCGATACAAAGGAGGAGAAGGTGTAGGAAGGGGGAGGGCTACGCCAGGAGAAAGGGGTGCGGATGCCCTCCCACCCCCACTATTTATAAGGGGAAGGGGAGAGGGGTCCGGCCCCCTAGATCCATCTAGAGGGGGGCGGCGGCCCCTTGGGGGGGGCAGCAGCCCCCTTAGGGTTTCCAACTAGGGGGCGCCCCCCCCCCCGGGGGGGGGGGGGGGCAGTAGCCCCCTAGGGTTTCCAACCCTAGGCGCCTTGGGCCCTTGGGGGGCGCACCAGCCCACTAAGGGGCTGGTTCCCACCCAACTACAACCCATTAGGTCCTTCGGGGCAGGTGGACCCTCCCGGTGGACCCCCGGAACCCCTTCGGTGGTCCCGGTACAATACAGATAAACCCCGAAACCTTTCCGGTGACTGAAACTGGACTTCCCATATATAAATCTTCACCTCCGGACCATTTTGGAACTCCTCGTGAAAGCACAAGTGCTCCCTAGGTGGTTTTGATAATTGATGACAACATATCTCTTGTTGGACTAACATTTCTATCTAGCATGTTTCAGATAAGTTCAACAATGGAGTGGCATGGACTAAAGGTTGTGGGAACTCCTTCAAGATGCTAAGGACAAAGGATTGGCTAAAGCTTCAAGCTCAAGACTCTTCATTTTACATTTTAGTGATCCAAGATCACATTGAGTCCATAGGAAAAGCCAACACTATCAAGGAGGGATGAGGTGTTGCTTAATGAGCCTCTTGCTTCATGTGCTTAATGATATGCTTCAAAACCCTCAACTACTTTCCCATATCCACATATGACCTAAACCCTAAGCCAAACTCAGTCCTACCGATTCTTTCTATCCGGCGCCACCGAGTTTCACTTGTCATAAGCCACTGCCAAACCCTAGCAATTCGGTTCGACCGATAGGGATCTCGGTCTCACCGAGATGGGATTGCAAACTCTCTGTTTCCCTTTCGTAACTTTTCGGTCTCACCAAAAGAGCGAATCGGTCCCACCGAGATTGCAATGTAAACTCTTTGTTTCCCTTTTGTAACTTTTCAGTCTCACCGAAAGAGCAAATCGGTCCCACCGAGTTTACCTGACCAACTCTCTGGTTAGCTTATTACCAAACTCGGTCTCACCGAGTTTGTTTAATCGGTCTCACCGAGATTACGTTATGCCCAAACCCTAACCATATCAGTCCTACCGAGTTGCATGTCAGTCCCACCGAAAATCTCTAACGGTCACTAGGTTTACCTTTTCGGTCCGACCGAGTTTGTTGATTCGGTCCCACCGAGATTGGAAAACCGTGTGTAACGGTTGGATTTTGTGTGGAGGCTATATATACCCCTCCACCTCCTCTTCATTCGTGGAGAGAGCTATCAGAACACATACACAATTCCAACTCATATGTTCTGAGAGAGAACCACCTACTCATGTGTTGAGACCAAGATATTCCATTCCTACCATATGAATCTTGATCTCTAGACTTCCCCAAGTTGCTTTCCACTCAAATCTTCTTTCCACAAAATCCAAATCCTATGAGAGAGAGTTGAGTGTTGGGAGACTATCATTTGAAGCACAAGAACAAGGAGTTCATCATCAACACACCATTTGTTACTTCTTGGAGAGTGGTGTCTCCTAGATTGGCTAGGTGTCACTTGGGAGCCTCCGACAAGATTGTGGAGTTGAACCAAGGAGTTTGTAAGGGCAAGGAGATCGCCTACTTCGTGAAGATCTACCGCTAGTGAGGCAAGTCCTTCGTGGGCGATGGCCATGGTGGGATAGACAAGGTTGCTTCTTCGTGGACCCTTCGTGGGTGGTTGCTTCTTCGTGGACCCTTCGTGGGTGGAGCCCTCCGTGGACTCGCGCAACCATTACCCTTCGTGGGTGGAGCCCTCCGTGGACTCGCGCAACCGTTACCCTTCGTGGGTTGAAGTCTCCATCAACGTGGATGTAGGATAGCACCACCTATCCGAACCACAGGAAAAACATCCGTGTCTCCAATTGCGTTTGAATTCTCCAAACCCTTCCCCTTACATTCTTGCAAGTTGCATGCTTTACATTCCGCTGCTCATATACTGTTTGCATGCTTGCTTGATATGTATTGTGTATGTTGAAATTGTGCCTAAAACTCCACTCAAACCAAAAAGGCCTAAAAATTGCAACTTTAGCACTAAGTGTCTAATCACCCCCCTCTAGACACATCTACTTCTAGATCCTACAAGTGGTATCAGAGCTTTGGTCTCCATTGCCTTGGTTTAATCACCATTGGAGGAAGATGGATGTGTCTACCTTAGGGAGTCTTAGACATAGAGTGCCTATTCTTGATGGAGAGTATTTTCATGAGTGGAAAAATGAGATGCTTGTAATTTTCAGTCAATATCATTTGAACAAGTATATTGCTAGCCCTTGTGCACCTCATATTGATCCTTTGCATCCTACCCTAGATGAAGATATTGACATGATTCGCAATCTTAGAACTATTGAGCTCATCATTAGAGGATTGCCCAAAAATTTGATTTCTAGTTTGCCTACTCTTAATTGTGCCTATACTATATGGAAATTTCTTGAGGAACGATTTCCCGATCATTCCTTGAAAACTTTGGATGAAATTCTCCATAAATCTATTGCCTTGAGTAAGATGAACTCTAGTGATCCTAGTTTTGGTAATTGCCTATATGAACTTACCAATCTTAAGCATGCTAAAGGAGATGTTGGAATCATTAGTGATATCATATTCGAAGCTATAAGAATTCATAAAAGTGACCACTTTGATGATCATTTATCTAATGAATTACCCTCTCTAGGAAATGATGAGTCACAAGATCATGATGAACATGGATACTATGATGATGATGATGATAGTGACTTCGATCTTGATGATGCAATGAGACATTTTGGTCTTATGGCAAATCTTCGGGGATATGAATCACGAGGAAAGGAATGGGTTCTTGATAGTGGATGTACTGATCATATGACCAGAGATGAAGAGATGTTTCGTGAGCTTGCTGAAAATGACGGCCCTCGAAAATATGTCACCTTTAGTGATAATTCAAAGGGTAAAGTGGTTGGCCTTGGTAAGGTGGCCATCTCACATGATAGTTCCATTCAAAATGTCATGCTCGTTGAATCTCTCGGCTACAACTTACTTTTAGTATCTAGACTTGCTGATTTCGGTTTGAATGTCCTATTTACTGAGGTAGATTGCCAAGTATTTCATCGAGACAATCATAAAATGGTCTTTACCGGTATGCGTAGAGGTGATCTTTACATTGTCAATTTCTCTAAAAAGGCACAACCTAAAACTTGCTTTGTTGCTAAATCCTCAAAAGGTTGGTTGTGGCATAGACGACTAGGTCACGTTGGCATGAGAAACCTTGACAAGCTTATTAAAGGAAATCATATCCTTGGAGTTAATGATGTCATATTTGATAAGGATAGACTTTGCAGTGCTTGTCAAGCAGGTAAACAGGTTGGAGGAAGGCATCCCGTGAAGAACATCATGACCACAAGAAGGCCACTCGAGCTACTTCATATGGATCTTTTTGGTCCCAACGCCTACAAGAGTCTCGGTGGAAATTCTTTTGGTCTAGTTATAGTTGATGATTTTTCAAGATTTACGTGGGTGTTCTTTCTTAATGACAAGTCGAAGGTCCAGAAGATCTTCAGAAACTTCGCTAGGAAGGCCCAAAATCAGTTTGACGTGAAGATCAAGAAGGTTCGGAGTGACAACGGAACGGAGTTCAAGAACGCAAATGTGGACACCTTTCTTGACGAAGAAGGGATTTCACACGAGTTCTCGGCTACGTACACACCTCAACAAAATGGAGTTGTTGAGAGGAAGAACCGGACGCTCATCGAAATGGCAAGAATGATGCTTGATGAATACAAGACGCCGAAGCACTTTTGGGCAGAAGCGGTTGAGACAGCTTGTCACACAACAAATCGCTTATATCTTCACAAGCTACTCGGCAAGACGACATACGAGCTTCTCACCGGTAACAAACCCCAAGTTGGATACTTTCGAGTATTCGGCTCAAAGTGCTACATTCTTGATAAGCATCATCGTTCAAAGTTTGCTCCTAAATCTCATGAAGGTTTTCTACTTGGTTATGGCTCAAACTCTCACACTTACCGTGTCTACAACAATTTCACCCGAAAGGTTGAAGAGACGGTAGATGTGAAGTTTGATGAATCTAATGGCTCGCAAGTAGAGCAATTGCCAATTGATGTAGGAGACAAAGACCCTTCAGAAGCAATCCAAGACTTGTCCATTGGCAAAATTCGTCCAACGGAGGGGAAGGAGAGTACTTCATCCGTCCAAGTGGAAGCTTCTACTTCACGACAAGATGAACCAAGAATCGACACGGAAGCATCCACAAGTGGGACACACCAAGATTAAGAAGACAAGGAAATGCATCAAGACGAACATCAATAACCTCTTTCTCCCCCACGACAAGAGAACGACGACGTCAACAATGAAGAAGGCCAAGAAGAAGAACAAGATGAAGAAGATGTTCAACGAAGACCCAAGCAAAAGCTCTCACGAGTTCGAGCAAGAATTGCCAAAGATCATCCCGTCGAGAAAATCCTCAATGATATACAAACCGGGAGAATCACTCGCTCAAAAACTCGTTTAGCTAACTTTTGTGAAAACTATTCATTCATCTCTAGCATTGAACCTATGAAGGTTGAAGAAGCATTGGAAGATCCGGATTGGATAAACGCTATGCATGAAGAGCTACACAATTTTGAGAGAAACCAAGTTTGGACATTGGTTGAGAAGCCCGACAACAACCACAACATCATTGGTACCAAATGGGTGTTTCGCAACAAGCAAGATGAAGATGGACAAGTGGTTCGCAACAAAGCACGTCTCGTCGCCCAAGGATACACACAAGTCGAAGGTATGGACTATGGTGAGACATATGCTCCCGTTGCTAGACTTGAGTCCATTCGCATCTTACTTGCCTATGCTAATCACCATAATATCACCTTGTACCAAATGGACATCAAAAGTGCTTTTGTAAATGGTGAAATAGAGGAGGAAGTTTATGTAAAACAACCTCCCGGCTTTATCAATCCTAAGAAACCAAATCATGTTTACAAACTTCACAAAGCTCTTTATGGTCTTAAACAAGCTCCTAGAGCATGGTATAAATGCTTGACCAAGTTCCTTATTACAAGTGGTTTTGAAATTGGTAAAATTGATTCTACTCTTTTTAGTAAAAGGGTTAATGGAGAACTATTTGTATGCCAAATTTATGTCGATGATATCATATTTGGTTCAACTAACCCTCTCTTTAGTGAAAAGTTTGGAAAGCTAATGTCAGAGAAGTTTGAGATGTCTATGATGAGTGAACTCAAATTCTTTCTTGGTTTGCAAATCAAGCAAACTAAGGAAGGTACATTTGTCTCTCAAACGAAGTACACCAAGGACTTATTCAAGAAGTTCAATATGCAAGAATGCAAAGGTATGTCTACACCCATGCCTACTAGTGGACATAATGATTTGACCAAAGATGGTGAACCGGTTGATCAAAAGGTTTATCGCTCTATGATTGGTTCATTATTATACCTATGTGCTTCACGTCCCGATATTATGCTAAGTGTGTGCATGTGTGCATGATATCAAGCTGCTCCTAAAGAATGTCATCTTAAGGTTGTGAAAAGGATAGTGAGATATTTAATCCATACACCAAAATTTGGCATTTGGTATCCTAAGAGGTCTTCTTTTGATCTTGTTGGCTATTCCGACTCGGATTATGCTGGAGACAAGGTTGATAGAAAGTCCACTTCGGGTACTTGTCAATTTCTTGGTAGATCTCTTGTGTCTTGGTCTTCCAAGAAACAAAACTCGGTATCCTTATCCACCGCCGAAGCGGAAACCCTAGATCCCGAGTTTTCCATGTTTCATATGCCCATGTTCATCGCATCATAACTTTGCATCCATAGATCCGATTTGGGCATGTAGCATATCAAAATGTTCATCTCAGAGAGTACATCATTTCATCTCATTGCATGATTTTCTTTTGAGCTCATCTTGATGCCCGAAATGCTGTTGGAAGAGTGCTATTTGAGTTAATTGTCAGATCTGCTGCTCTAATTAGATATTTGTCATTTTTGCCATGATTATTGTGTGCATGATATGCCCCTGAGCTCTACATGTGTTTTGTTATATGTTTTGTCATCTATCCATAGGTGCCACCCATGTATTTTTGTGATGTGTGTGGTTACTAGCACAAGCTTGCAAAGTGGTGCATTCGTTAATGCTGATTTCAGGGACTTAGAAATTCTACTAAGTCCTTGATCTGTTTATCTCAATATGCCATATGTTCATGTTGTTTCCTAGTGATCCGTGACTCTTTTAAGGACGATCAGTAAGGATGATTTGTTAATCTTGTAGTGCTCTATCCATCTATGTCTTTGTTTGCAATTATGGAGTACCCTAGCTTGAGTCAATCGAGCTCTACTTTTGCTATTTCGTGAATCTGGGCAGATTGTCTACTTGTTAGCGATTTTGCCGAGGATGTTGTAGTTGATCCGTGCATGCTATGTTGTTGTTCTTGCCATGTCTAGCTTGTATAATGTGTATTCTTGATGGGTGCTTGCTTAGATTGTCATGACTTTCTCTGTAGTGAGTGCATCGAGCTCCTAAACATGCCTACTTGAAATCTGATTTGCATGCTCCAGTTTTTCACTAAGTCTGAGATCTGATTATGTTTTTGCCATGTTCACATGCTTGCAATTGTATTTTCTGATCGCTTTTGGCTCAAGGTCACTAAGGGACTTTTGTTAAGCTCTTTGAGTAGCTCCATGCCATGCTTTACTTTACCATGTTCAGTACCTGTAGCATATAGTTTTGATGCTCCAAAGTGTGCTACCTGATCTGAAATTCCAGACAAGTGTTAATTTCACCAAGTCTGAAACCTGTTTACCAATTGCACTTTTGCCATGCTTGTTTGAACCTGTTAATGGATGAATTGGCCGTAGCTCAGTGTTCATCTTTTGTCAAGCATCATGAATGGATACCTGCCTTTTATTTTGTTGCCATGTTTGGGTGCTGTAGCATGTTTAGCTTGTTGCATTTAGATGGCCACTTGTTGTTTATCGCAGACCGGTGCCATATTTGAATTGCTTGCCATTTCCAAACCGTGCATCCGATTCCGGCGTTCTTTATATCGATTTCAACCAAAATCACCTCACCTTTCCAGTGGCACTCTTGGATTTCCATGTTGAGGCCAGGTTCATGCATTCCTTGTCCAATCATGCATATGCATCGCATACCGCATCCCGCATATCATACCATGTTCATGTGTGGTTTGTTTACTATGTTGTGTGTTTCTTTCCGGTGTTTGCTTCTTCGGGCTGGTTCTGGTAACGTCGCGTTTGTGAGGAACCGTTCGTCTACGACCGCTTGTCTTCTTCATGGACTCGTTCTTCTTCCTTGCGGGATTTCAGGCAAGATGATCATACCCTCGAAATCGCTTCTATCTTTGCTTGCTAGTTGCTCGCTCTTTTGCTATGCCTATGCTGTTATACCTACCACTTGCTTATCATGCCTCCTATATTGTTGAACCAAGCCTCTAACCCACCTTGTCCTAGCAAACCGTTGTTTGGCTATGTTACCGCTTTGCTCAGCCCCTCTTATAGCGTTGTTAGTTGCAGGTGAAGATTGAAGTTTGTTCCCTGTTGGAACATGGAGATGTTGTTCCTTGTTGGAACATGATTATTTTTTTGGGATATCACAATACCTCTTATTTAATTAATGCATCTATATACTTGGTAAAGGGTGGAAGGCTCAGCCTTATGCCTGGTGTTTTGTTCTACTCTTGCCGCCCTAGTTTCCATCATATCGGTGTTATGTTCCCGGATTTTGCGTTCCTTACGCGGTTGGGTTATAATGGGAACCCCTTGACAGTTCGCCTTGAATAAAACTCCTCCAGCAATGCCCAACATTGGTTTTACCATTCGCCACCTAGCCTTTTCTTTCCCTTGGGTTCTGCAGACTCAAGGGTCATCTTATTTTAACTCCCCTGGGCCAGTGCTTCTCTAAGTGTTGGTCCAACTGAGCGATGTCCGAGGCTACCAGGGGCAACTCTGGGCTGGCTTACCCGACGTCTTGCTCATCCGGTGTGCCCTGAGAACGAGATATGTGCAGCTCCTATCGGGATTTGTCGGCACATCTGGGTGGCTTTGCTGGTCTTGTTTTACCATTGTCGAGGATGTCTTGTAACCGGGATTCCGAGCCTGATTGGGTCTTCCCGCTAGAAGGAATATCCTTCGTTGATCGTGAGAGCTTGTGATGGGCTAAGTTGGGACACCCCTGTAGGGATTTGAACTTTCGAAAGCCATGCCCGCGGTTACGGGCAGATGGGAATTTGTTAACGTCCGGTTGTAGAAAACCTGAAGTTGACCTTAATTAAAATACATCAACCGCGTGTGTTACCGTGATGGTCTCTTCTCGGCGGGGTCCGGGAAGTGAACACGGTGTTGGAGTTATGCTTGACGTAGGTTGTTTTAGGATCACTTCTTGATCATACTTTTATCGACCGTGCTTTGCCTTCTCTTCTCGCTCTCATTTGTGTATGTTAGCCACCAAATATGCTAGTCGCTTGCTGCAGCTCCACCTCATACCTTTTACCTTACCCATAAGCTTAAATAGTCTTGATCGCGAGGGTGTGAGATTGCTGAGTCCCCGTGACTCACGGATACTTCCAAAACCAGCTTGCAGGTGCCGTTGAACCGTGCAGATGACGCAACCAAGCTCAGGAGGAGCTCGATGAAGATCTTGTCCTTTGTGTTGTTTCGTTCTAGTTGATCAGTAGTGGAGCCCAGTTGGGGTCGATCGGGGACCGTGTCGCATTTGGGGTTCTTCTTTTATTTTGGTTCCGTAGTCGGACCTTGATTGTATCTGGATGATATAATGCTTTTTCATGTAATTGTGTGAAGTGGCGATTGTAAGCCAACTATGTATCTCTTTTCCCCTATTGTATTACATGGGTTGTTTGCGAAGATTACCTCACTTGTGACATTGCTTTCAATGCGGTTATGCCTCTAAGTCGTGCTTCGACACGTGGGAGATATAGCGCATCGAGTGCGTTACACAACCCAACAGATATTTTCGGAGATACTCGTAGTGCACCTTTATAGCCACCCAGTTACGTTGTGACGTTTGGCACACCCAAAGAATTCCTACGGTATCCGGGAGTTGCACAATCTCATGGTCTAAGGAAAAGATTGTTGGTGTCAAAACCGGCGGATCTCGGGTAGGGGGTCCCGAACTGTGCGTCTAGGCCGGATGGTAACAGGAGGCAAGGGACACGAAGTTTTACCCAGGTTCGGGCCCTCTTGATGGAGGTAAAACCCTACGTCCTGCTTGATTAATATTGATGATATGGGTAGTACAAGAGTAGATCTACCACGAGATCGGAGAGGCTAAACCCTAGAAGCTACCTATGGTATGATTGTTGTTCTGTATGTTGTCCTACGGACTAAAACCCTCCAGTTTATATAGACACCGGAGAGGGTTAGGGTTACACAAAGTCGGTTACAATGGTAGGAGATCTACATATCTGTATCGCCAAGCTTGCCTTCCACGCCAAGGAAAGTCCCTTCCGGACACGGGACGAAGTCTTCAATCTTGTATCTTCATGGTCCAGGAGTCCGGCTGAAGGTATAGTCCGGCTATCCGAACACCCCCTATCCAGGACTCCCTCAGTAGCCCCCGAACCAGGCTTCAATGACGATGAGTTCGGCGCGCAGATTGTCTTCGGCATTGCAAGGCGGGTTCTCTTCCTAATTCCGTGTACCTATCGAATAAAGTCCAGTTTCTTGTAAATGTTGCGCTCCTTGGCTTCTATGCCCAATAATGGTCGTCTCCCACGTGTCAAATGAATATGAAAAGTCTGAGTGTTTTTACATCCACACCCCTAGCCACGTAAATGAGCCGCCCATTTAAGGGGACGAGGATTTAGATCCATACCACACCTTCTCCCCTTCGCGAGTGTTCATCAGAGCGCATCCGACAAAGGTCCATTCCACCATAGCCAGCCGTCGCAACTCCTCCCTTTTCCCTTCCAGCCCTAAGCCTGGATATTGGGAGAGATGCTCCATCCCGCATAGCGAGCTAGTGTCGCTCCAGACCAAGGGATTTCTCCCCCGGCCTATATGGTCCCGGTTCGAGCCGGTCTTGCCATCTATAATGGCGGAGAGCAAGCGGAGAGTGCCCTTAATCCCTCCAAAGGAGAGCGGGTATGCCTTGTCCCTTATTTAATAAGAGGGCTCGGATTTCCAATCCATCTGTTTCTCCGGGGGCTCCTGGAGTTCTATGGCCTCCAGCTACACAATCTTACGCCTGCCTCCGTATTGCATATCACGGGCTTCGTAGCCTTCTGCGAGCTGTTTTTGGGTGTTGAGGCTCATTTCGGGCTGTGAAAAGAGCTATTCTAAGAAGGGGTTAATAAATCAAGTGGGCGGAGCCGAAGTGTGGCGCATCGCCGGGACCGGATATCTATCCGGAACCCCAAAGAAGGCGTCCGAGGACTAGCCTTCGGAATGGTTTTACATAGAGGACGTCCCGCTGCCGGATCCTGTCCGGATCGGCCTCCCTGAGTTCGACAGTGCTCCACTAAAGAAGCGCCTAAGTTGGCGTCCACGGAGCCCTCAGAGGGAAAGTGACAAGGACGTTATTTACCTGATGGGCCGGATAAGATTGTTAGCTCATTCCAGACTGACCATGATCGGGGTCATGGCTGCATGCATCATGCGAGGGGTGCAGCCGCTACAGTATAGAGGCCACCCCATGTGGGACTTCAACGGGGAGGACGACGCCACCCGCTACGGCCGTAAGGGGCCGGATTCGGCTGCGGCTCTAACAAAGACCTTGTCCGCATTATACAAGGGAGAAGAGGAGGATTTTCTCCGCATCGACCCAAAGGGTGGATTTTCTATGTACAATCCTCCAAGCTGGGTAAGTGGTCGCATCTTGCCCATCCGTTTTATATCCCCATTGTTAAATATTCAGTCTAGCGACTTCAACGCAGGAACTCGCCAAGCTGTTAAAGAAATAAACAGCCCTCCTCCACAACCCGAGGACCCAGGACGGTCCCTCGACCCAGCCTCTCAAGAGGATCCGGACGTATCTGTGGAGCTGATTGATGGAGTGTTCCATCAATTGAGCAAGGACAACGCCTTGGTGGCCATTACGACCGATTACCCAGGGCTAATCCCGGCCTCCCAGGTAACTGAGATCGAAGTCCCAGTACCCCGAATAGGGGTCCGCCCTCTTGTGTTTTCAGTTTCTGATTACAACTGAGCTTTGCAGGGGAGGTTTCTGAGATGGGAGGCCGAACCTGCGGTGACAAGCCAACGAGGGGCCGCAGGGCCCCGTGGGCAGAAAAGAGTTGCAGTCCGGACCGAGGCGTCAGTGCAAAGGTATGGCGCACCTCCTTATCCCAGGTGTTATACCTTTAAGGCGTATTAACACTCGTGCTCTCTTCAGGACAAAGAGACCTCGCCGGACTATATTCGGAGAGGCTGCCAATCGCACCTCCACCAGCCAGGCTCCAAAGCCTGCTCCGGAGGCGGAGGCGAACACAAGGCGCGCACCGGACGCTCCTCCGACGGAGGATGTGAACAGGTTGTCTGCCACCAACTCTGAGGTGGAGAGTGCCATGAACCACAGGCGTCGCCGGACAATTTTTCGCGACGCTTGTTTCTCCCAAGAGGCATTAGATGCCTTCAAGTCAGGAGATGCGTACCTCCATGCCGCTCAAAATGGTCTAGCCAGAGCCACGAAGCAATATGTAAAAGACATACGGGTAAGAAATTTTTGTTAATTATATATATACCAGTAGCCCCCGAGACTTGAAACAGTTAGAATAACTGATTTAAGGATCATTTGTTATGCAGGTTCTTACAGAAAAGAATTCCCTACTATCCCAGGAGCTGGAAGAGTGCAAAGCCCAACTTGAGGCCGCACTAGCCGCGGCAGGGGAGCCCAAGGAGACCCCCTCTGGTAATATACACTTCGAAAGATAAGCATTTTGCGAAGCACGGCATGGGTGCGAATCTGACAAATGAAATTACAGATGGCGCCAGATTGAATCCGGAAAGGCAACACCTCCTACGCCAGCTGAAGACTGGTGATAAGGTGCTGACAAAGGTGAGGCGGGAGAAGAACGATCTCCAAGATGCCAACACCAAGCTGGGCGTTGAACTGAAGGATGTTTGTGCCCAGCCGTTGGACTCTGTTAAGGAGAATCAGCGGCTTCGGCGCGGCATATTTAGTAAGTGCTTGAACGAACCTTTGAAAAAAGTTCGACGGGGAAGTCGACTAACAGAGTAATGTCTGTAGGTGTGCTAACAGGTCGTCCTGCAGAGGAGATGCCCGGTTCTATGGGTGACCTTCTTCCTGGGCTCTCGCAACTGCTCGAGCGAGTTCGGCAGGCGATGCAAGGCGTCGCCCAGGCCTTGTGGCCATCCATCTCCATGCGTGAAGGTCTTGGAGAGCTTGTGGAGAAGCTAAAGGGAGCACGGCGGCGCTTCCAATTATGGAAGATATCGGCCTGCCGTCAAGGCGCTAGGGAGGCCTGGGCCATGGTAAAGACGCGGTACACAAAGGCAGACCCCAACCACATGGCCGAGGTCGGTCCTATGGGGCCCGATGGGAAGGAGATCCCTGTAAGCTTAGTATACTGCCAAGTAGAATTGGCCGCAAAGTATTCCCAGCAGGACTGTAAATTAGACAGTCTGTTAGATGGTATTGAAGAGGAATACAATCAGTCAGAATGACTATGTAATTTAATTAACATTTATAATGCCTTCTAGCCGGATTGTAGATCGTTTGTCATGGCCGACCTTTTCGCTTCAGCCTCGGGACCTGACAGTCCGGAGTGTGTCCGAATTCCCATGTGGTTATATAAGAACCGGGGAATGCATGGAGACTAGGCATAGGGGTCATTAGCACGTGAACAGACAAGTGCCTGACTAGTTATGTTATATTACATGGTTAGTAAGAAACATCTTCCAGGGAGAATAGTTCCGTTAGGGGTTCCTTTCCCTGGGAGGCATGCCCTAAAGTGCATGCCCATTCTGTGAAAAAGATGCGGGAAAAAGCATCTGGGGGCGTATAAATAGATAAGTTAAAAGATCATCTTTTAGGTCACCGACCGAATATTCCCTTAAGAATGCTAGCTTTCGGCTTCACCCAGTCTGAGTTACACATCCGGCTGATCCGGAAGTAACAATCGCAGAGGTGCTCCCTTTACCGCCTAGCCGAATAATTGGGAACGTAGGGGTAAGCACAGGAGCCAGGCAACCCAACTTGGCCAAAACTTAAGTCATATCGATGCATATAATGGTGAAATAAAAGGTACATGCGAAAGTGTAACACATGTGTTGGGCATGAAGCCCGTATAAATAAGCTTCTGTTAAAAGAAGCCCCCAGGTTTAATGAGTGCGAATAGCACGTCATTGGATGAGCCTTTAAAGGCTATAAGAGAAAGGAAGGGGAGAAGGAGAGAAATGTAAGACAGACAGTACATAAAAAATGGACAGAGGAAGGAGATGAACACAGAGTCCGGCGCTAGGCATATAATCTTCGGAGACGGGCTGCGTTCCATGGGTCCGGCTCGAGTCGGTTATCTGATGCATCTCGCAGGCGGTACGCTCCACCAGTCAGGACTTGGTCAATTATGAAGGGACCTTCCCACTTGGGCTTGAGTTTGTCCTTTTTCTTGTCCGGAAGGCGTAGAACTAATTCGCCAACGTTGTAATTTTTGGCCTGTACTTCTCTGCTTTGGAATCTTCGAGCCTGCTGTTGATAGAATGCGGAACGGGCTTTTGCCATGTCACGCTCCTCCTCCAATGCGTCCAAACTGTCTTGCCGATCAAGCTCAGATTCTCTTTCTTCGTACATGCGCACTCGAGGTGAGTCATGAATTATGCCGCAAGGCAAAACTGCCTCTGCACCGTACACCATAAAGAATGGTGTGTATCCGGTGGTGCGAATCGGCGTGGTCCGCAGCCCCCAGAGTACGGAGTCGAGCTCCTCTACCCAGTGCATGTTAGATTCCTTGAGGGACCGCACTAATCTGGGTTTGATGCTGCTCATGATAAGACCATTTGCACGTTCGACCTGGCCGTTAGTTTGTGGGTGATAGATGGAAGCATAATCGAGCTTGATGCCTATGTTTTTGCACCAGAGTTTTACCTCGTCGGCCGTAAAGTTCGTGCCGTTATCAGTGATGATGCTGTGGGGGACGCGGTAACGGTGTACAACCCCGGATATAAAGTCTATCACCGGTCCGGATTCGGCCGTCTTAACAGGCTTGGCTTCTATCCATTTGGTGAACTTATCCACCATGACCAGTAAGTATTTTTGCTTGTGGGTTCCGCCTTTAAGGGGTCCAACCATGTCAAGCCCCCAGACCGCGAAGGGCCAAGTGATGGGGATAGTTCGGAGGGCGATGGGTGGCATATGGCTTTGGTTTGCAAAGAGCTGGCAACCGACGCATCGTTGGACTAAGTCCTGGGCATCTGCCCGGGCCGTCGGCCAATAAAAGCATGTACGGAAGGCCTTGCTTACAAGGGACCGAGCTGCAGCGTGATGACCGCCGAGTCCGGCATGAATTTCAGCCAGGAGGTTCCGCCCTTCCTCTTCGGAGATGCACCTTTGAAGGACTCCGGTAGTGCTTTTCTTATAAAGCTCTCCCTCGTGGACTTTGTAGGCTTTGGATCGCCGCACCATGCAGCGTGCCTCATTTTGGTCCTCGGGGAGTTCCTGCCTAGTAAGGTAGGCGAGGAATGGTTCTGTCCACGGGGCGATGACGGCCATTATTACGTGGGTTGAAGGTGTTATTTCATTGGCAGAGCCTCCGATTGTGTCAGAATGTTCGGTGTCGGGCAGTGCGGTTGGGTCCGGGCTGTTATTGTTCAGCTCCCCTTCCCATACTACGGATGTCTTGAATAGCCTTTCCAAGAAGATGTTGGGGGGAACTACATCGCGTTTTGCGCCGATGCGTGCCAGGACATCTGCCGCCTGATTATTTTCCCAGGCTATATGGTGAAATTCAAGCCCTTCAAACCGAGCTGACATTTTTAGGACGGCGTTGCGGTAGGCTGCCATTTTTGGATCCTTGGCATCGAAGTCTCCATTTATTTGGGATATTGCGAGGTTCGAGTCCCCGCGCACCTCTAGGCGTTGAATGCCCATGGATACTGCCATCCGGAGACCATGTAAAAGGGCCTCATATTTGGCTGCATTGTTGGAGTCTGTGTACATAATCTGGAGTACGTATTGAACTGTGTCTCCTGTGGGGGACGTCAAAACGACGCCAGCCCCTAGTCCGGCCAACATCTTGGAGCCGTCGAAATGCATGATCCAATTTGAATATGTGCCGCACTCTTTAGGGAGTTCGGCCTCCGTCCATTCTGCGACGAAGTCGGCCAAAACTTGCGACTTGATGGCTCGCCGTGGCTTATAAGTTATGTCGAACGGGAGGATCTCAATGGCCCATTTTGCAATCCGGCCCGTTGCGTCATGGTTGTTTATAATATCGTTAAGTGGTACTTCCGAGGCTACTGTTATTGAACACTCTTGAAAGTAGTGTCGTAGCTTCCGGGATGCCATGAATACCGCGTACGCAATCTTTTGATAATGAGGGTACCGTGATTTGCACGGAGTGAGGACAGTGGACACATAATAGACCGGCTTTTGAAGGGGGAATTTGTGTTCATCCGTTTCTCATTCGACGACGAGCACTGCGCTTACAACCTGATCTGTTGCTGTAATGTACAATAGCATTGGTTCGCCAATGTTTGGCACGGCCAGGACTGGGTTTGTTGCCAATATGGCTTTTATTTCGTCGAGTCCGGCCATGGCTGCATCCGTCCATTCGAAGTGTTCGGTGCGCCGAAGGAGGCGGTAAAGGGGTAGGGCCTTTTCTCCCAAGCGGGAGATAAAGCGGCTTAGAGCCGCTACGCATCCGGTTAACTTTTGTATTTGTTTGAGGTCCTTTGGGATATCCAATTGTGACAGAGCTCGGATCTTGGCTGGATTTGCTTCAATTCCTCTACCGGATACAATGAAGCCCAAGAGCTTTCCGGCGGGAACGCCGAAAACACATTTTTCTAGGTTGAACTTGATGTCGTATGTTCGTAGGTTATCAAATGTGAGCCTCAAGTCGTCTACTAGAGATTCGACATGTCTTGTTTTGACGACCACATCATCTACATATGCCTCCACTGTTTTGCCGATCTGGTTTGCCAGACATGTCTGAATCATGCGTTGATATGTTGCGCCGGCGTTTTTGAGCCCGAAGGGCATTGTGTTGAAGCAGAATGGGCCGTATGGTGTGATAAATGCCATTGCGGCTTGGTCTAATTCTGCCATCTTGATTTGGTGGTAGCCGGAATGTGCATTGAGGAAACACAACGAATCGTGTCCTGCGGTAGCATCAATAATTTGATCGATGCAGGGGAGGGGGAAGGGATCCTTTGGGCAAGCCTTGTTAAGGTCTTTAAAATCAACGCACAGGCGCCAGGATTTGTCCTTCTTTGGTACCATCACCAGGTTTGCTAGCCAGTCCGGATGTTTTATATCTCTGATGAATCCGGCCTCCAATAGCTTTGCCAGCTCTTCTCCCATGGCCTGTCTCTTAGGTTCGGAAAAATGCCGAAGAGCTTGTTTGATAGGTTTGAATCCTTTTAGGATATTTAAGCTATGCTCAGCCAGCCTGCGTGGGATTCCTGGCATGTCTGAAGGGTGCCAGGCGAAAATGTCCCAGTTCTCTCGTAGGAAGTCTCGCAGTGCGGCGTCTACATCAGGGTTTAACTGTGCCCCGATGGAAGCTGTTTTATTGGGGTCCGTTGGATGGACCTGGAATTTGACTATTTCGTCCGCCGGTTTAAAGGAGGTGGACATGGATCTTTTGTCGAGTACCACATCATCCCTATTCACCGTGGAGCGCAGCGCAGTCAGTTCCTCAGCCGCTAGGGCTTCGGATAGTGCCTCGAGGGCTAGTGCGGCTGTCTTGTTTTTGGCGCGGAGTGCTATGTCCGGATCACTAGCGAGAGTGATGATCCCGTTAGGCCCGGGCATCTTGAGCTTCATGTACCCGTAATGGGGTATTGCTTGGAAGATTGTAAACGCTCCCGGGCATCTTGAGCTTCATGTACCCGTAATGGGGTATTGCTTGGAAGATTGTAAACGCTTCCCGCTCTAGTAGAGCGTGATAACCGCTGCTGAACGGAGCCACATGGAACGTGACTTCTTCGGACCTGTAATTATCCGGCATGCCGAACACCACATCTAGTGTAATTTTTCCTGTACAGCACGCTTCCCGACTGGGGATTATTCCTCTAAAAGTTGTGCTGCTTCGCTCAATGCGGTTCCAGTCTATTTCCATTTTTTGAAGGGTTTCCTCGTAAATGAGGTTTAATCCGCTGCCGCCGTCCATGAGTACCTTGGTAAGACGAAAGCCGTCCACTATTGGACTGAGGACCAATGCGGCTGGTGCTTGGTCTATTCGGAATTTAGGTTCATCACTGGCGTTAAAGGTAATAGCCATGTCACTCCATGGGTTTATTGCTGCTACTTGGTAGACTTCGGCAAGGCTGCGGAGTGTCCTTTTTCGCATATTATTTGATGCGAAAGTCTCGAAGACTGTTAATACCGTATTGGTGTCTCTGGGGTGGCTTTCTGTGGCCTCTGGAATTAGGAGATCTTCGCCAATTTTGGCCACCTGCCGGAGTATCCAACATGCTCTAAGGCTGTGAGTTGGTGTGGCGTCCTCTGTACTGTGAATTTTACAGGGTCCATTGAGCCATCCTTCCAGTACGGTTCCATGCCCTGTAGAGGGTTTTTGCTTTTTGGTGTTTGACCCGGGTGTCTGGCGATGATGCACCCTTTTATTTTGGACTGGGTTTGTATTCAGGGCCGGATCGTCCCAAAATTTTATTTCGGTTTTCCAGGCGCTTTCCATCACATAGTACTTTCGTACGATGGACGCCAAGTCAGCGAAGTGTGTAATATCACGGCGACTTATGGCGTTGAGGATTCCCTTGTCCGTGCAATTATTGCAGAAGATTGAGATTGCGTCTTCCTCGTGGCAGTCCCTTATCCTGTTCCTAACTAGGAGGAATCTGGCCCAGTAATGATGTATTGTTTCTTCGGGCTCTTGCCTGATTTGGGATAGATCGCTTGTGTTCGGGTGGGTGGGTGGAATTAAATCCGAAGCCTCACCCAATCTGAGGCTCAGAGGCCGAGGAGTTTCCGAACTCGAAAATTTGGATTCCTGGATGTTGTCCAATGAATCCAGCCCGTCACCTGACTCTAAGTTCAGGTCTTGAGTGATATCCTCCCCTCCGCGGGTATCCGGCTTGGAGGGATCGGGAATCCGGACGTAGATAGTCCTTAAGATAGATGAAGGGTCGCCGCACTGTCCCTCTACCACGGCAACGTGATGGGTGACTTGGGGAGAGTTAATCTCTCTCAGATCGGGTTTAGGCCCAATCTGGTCGTAATCCATGGCGACTCCCAGGGCGGCGATGCGATCTAAGAGCTCGTTTATGGAGGAGAGCTCCATTGGATCTAACTGATCGACAAGTTCTGAGCTGACATGAAGATTCTTTTTGATGGCTCGAGAGGTCATCGTCGGTGTAGAAGCCGATCATGCCGTCATAAGAAAACGATCTAGCCGGAGGGTTTGGCTGACAGCCAAAGCTCCCTTAGCAACAGTGCCGTCTTTAAAGACGGGGCGAGGCATCCTTCCTGATGGCGACGACACAGAGGAACTCTCAACGAGAGCACCAATGTCGGTGTCAAAACCGGCGGATCTCGGGTAGGGGGTCCCGAACTGTGCGTCTAGGCCGGATGGTAACAGGAGGCAAGGGACACGAAGTTTTTCCCAGGTTCGGGCCCTCTTGATGGAGGTAAAACCCTACGTCCTGCTTGATTAATATTGATGATATGGGTAGTACAAGAGTAGATCTACCACGAGATCGGAGAGGCTAAACCCTAGAAGCTAGCCTATGGTATGATTGTTGTACTGTATGTTGTCCTACGGACTAAAACCCTCCGGTTTATATAGACACCGGAGAGGGTTAGGGTTACACAAAGTCGGTTACAATGGTAGGAGATCTACATATCCGCATCGCCAAGCTTGCCTTCCACGCCAAGGAAAGTCCCTTCCGGACACGGGACGAAGTCTTCAATCTTGTATCTTCATGGTCCAGGAGTCCGGCTGAAGGTATAGTCCGGCTATCCGAACACCCCCTAATCCAGGACTCCCTTAAAGATACTTGACATTAGAAAAGCTTTAGCATACGAACTACACGATTTTGTGCTAGGCTTAGGATTGGGTCTTGTCCATCACATCATTCTCCTAATGATGTGATCCCGTTATCAACGACATCCAATGTCCATGGTCAGGAAACCGTAACCATCTATTGATCAATGAGCTAGTCAGCTAGAGGCTCACTAGGGACATGTTGTGGTCTATGTATTCATACATGTATTACGATTTCTGGATAACACAATTATAGCATGAAAAATAGACAATTATCATGAACAAGGAAATATAATAATAACCATTTTATTATCGCCTCTAGGGCATATTTCCAACAGGCTCCCACTTGCACTAGAGTCAATATTCTAGTTGCATTGTGATGAATCGAACACCCATAGAGTTCTGGTGTTGATCATGTTTTTCTCGTGGAAGAGATTTAGTCAATGGATCTGCGACATTCAGGTCCGTATGCACTTTAGAAATCTCTATGTCTCCATCCTGAACATTTGCACGAATGGAGTTGAAGCGACGCTTGATATGCCTGGTCTTTGTGACGCCCTCGATTCAATCATACACTAATCATACACGCAAATGTGTACGATCAAGATCAAGGACTCACGGGAAGATTTCACAACACAACTCTAGACACAAATTAAAATAATACAAGCTTTATATTACAAGCCAGGGGCCTCGAGGGCTCGAATACATAAGCTCGAATACACAAGAGTCAGCGGAAGCAACAATATCTGAGTACAGACATGAGTTAAACAAGTTTTCCTTAAGAAGGCTAGCACAAAAACAACAACGATCGAAAAGGCAAGGCCTCCTACCTGGGAGCCTCCTAACTACTCTAAGTCGTCAGCGGCCATCACGTAGTAGTAGGCACCCTCGGGGTAGTAGTAGTCTTCAGTGGTGTCGTCTGGCTCCTAGGATCCTTCATCTGGTGGCAACAACCGGGTATGGGGGAAAAATAGGTAGCAAAGCAACCGTGAGTACTCATCCAAAGTACTCGCAAGACTTACATCAGATATAAACTAAGTATGCATCTGTATCAAAGGAAATGGGCTGTATCTATGGACTAAACTACAGAATGCCAGAAGAGAAGGGGGAAAGCCTAGCCTATCGAAGACTAGCATCTTTTGGAACCCACCATCTTGCAGCAATAGGAGGGAGTAGAGTAGCATAAAGTAAAGTAGTAGAAATGCTATCAACCTCGGCCAAAGATCCTTTCTCGACTCCCTGCGAGAAAGCACTCCCAGATCCATACTATCCATTTCTCATATCCATTCATTTCTCATCACAAGTATCCAGTTCTAGTTGTATCGATCAGGATACAACTCCAAGTGTTCGTTACCGTAGGACAGGCTATCGATAGATGTTTTCTTCCCTGCAGGGGTGCACCAACTTACCCACCACGCTCGATTAACTGCGGCCGGACACACTTACCTGGGTCATGCCCGGCCTCGGCCAAACAATACGCCGCAACCTGACCTAGGCTTAATAGAGAGGTCAGCACGCCGGACTAAACCTATGCCCCTAGGGGTCTTGGGCCATCGCCCCGGGAACTCCTGCACGTTGCGTGGGCGGCCGGTGAGCAGACCTAGCTACCTCCTTCAACAAGGCAGGAGCTTACGCAGTCCAACCCGACGCACGCCGCTCCGTCGCTGACGTCTATTAAACTTCGGCTGATGTATACGACGCAGAACGCCCATACAATGCCCATGTGATGGTTAGTGCTATCAGGCCACAGGCCCCTCGGATCAAATATCCAAACCGTAGTGGATTAGGAGCACGCGGTAACGAGCAGAGACTCACGATCGATGTGACCCCGTCGCCCCATCTCGAGTACTTGCGGCAAGCGCTAAGAATGCCCGACCACGCCTCGTAAGTATCTCGCGGGCACCTTCCAGGTCAACCCGACCCCACATCACTCGCAATTAAGCTCGCGTGGGTACCCCTCAGGGCCGACCCGTCTTTAGTAACATGGCTCAGTGCAATGTCATAGTAACCATAGTAACTGTGTGTCTAACACCAAGGGGAAAACCCGAGGAATCACCCCCGGTGAATTCCACTCGATGTTGTCATCAAGGTGAACGTAAGAGGATCCACCCTCGAGGTTCACACTTGAGGGGTTGCACGATAGAGCCGTAGCAGAAGTGGTTAAGGAGGAAATCACCCTCGATGATCACGACCGAATAGCTACACTACAGAGATCTCATCAGGAGTGCTGTATGAGGTTCACCCTCGGCACTCGATAGTAACTCTATAGTGTCGTACAACTAGGGGGGTGATGTGCGGTGTCGGGGCCTGGATGTCAATCACGTTGATCGAGTCATCGAGCATAAAGCGAGGCAACTGGGACAATGTGGGGTCACTGATGGATCTCTAACCAACCTATACTAAGCAGTTTAGGACAAGCAGGTAAGGTATAAAAGCAGGTAACAACAACAGGCTATGCATCATAGTAGGATCATACAGAAAGCAGTAGCAGTTCTAATGCAAGCATGAGAGGGAAAGAAATGGGCGATCTCGGAATGCTCAAGGAGGGTTTGCTTTCCTGGTTGCTTTGGCAAGGAGGGGTCGTCGGGGATGTAGTTGTACTCAGTCGCATCAACGTCGGTCTCGGGGTCTACCGGAGAAGAAGAGGGGGGGAGAATCAGTAAATACAGGGCAAAAAAAGCATCACAAAATATAACAAGGCAAAACGCGGTGCCACGGGTGACCTAACGGAGTACTAGGCGATACTGGCGAAGGGGGGAAACATCCGGGAAAGTATTCCCGGTGTTTCGTGTTTTCGGACAGATGAACCGAAGGGGGAAAGTTGCATGTTCGCTATGCTAGAGATGTGTGGCGGACGAATGGACTGTGTATTTGGATTCGTCTCGTCGTTTTGAGCAACTTTCATGTAGAAAACATTTTTATCCGAGTTACGAATTATTTTCTACGATTTATCAAAGTTTTAGGCTTTTTCTGGATTTATTAAATTATTTAAAATGAACATTATCCAGAATAGTGCATGCTGACGTCAGCATGACGTCAGCAGTCAACAGGGTGTTGACTAGTCAACTGACGTGTGGGTCCCACATGTCATTAACTGTTTAGTCCAATTAGGGTTTAACTAATCTAGTTACTGTTTAGTTTAATTAATCAAAATTAATTAAGTTAATTAATTAATTAATTAATTAATTATTTTTATTGTTATATTTAATTTTTTTTAGTTTTCGTTCTGGGGCGCTGGGGCCCATTTGGCCACTGGAGCGGCTATCGGGGCCACGGGAGCCGGCCGCTCGCCCGGACGGGCACGAGCGAGAGGACGCGCCGGGGCGCCGGCGCGGCGCCATCGGTGGGCGCCCGGAGAGGGCCGCAGAGGGGGGTTGCGCGGGCGGGAGCGCGCATGGCTGTGAGCGAAGGCGTGGGCGGACGAGGAGGGGCGTGGCCCCGGGAAGCATCAGGCATGGGGAAGGCGGGCGAGGAGCGAGGCGGGCATGGTTGGGAGCCGCTGTGAGGCGAGGCTCGGGCAGGCAGGGAAAGCGGGCACGGGGTGGGGTGAGTAGGGGAGGCGCAATGCGAGGGAGGCGCGGCGACCGTTCGGGCGGCTGCGAGCGAGCCACGACGACGAGGACAGGGGCGGGGCGACGATGCACGAGACGCAGGCGCGGGCGCGGTGACCGCTCAGAGCTCACGACCTCGGTCAGGAGCACGGGCGATGGCCTACGGCGGTGAATCGAGGAGGGGAGAGGGGGAGCGGCCGTGGGAGCTCACAAGGGAGGTCGGGGACACAGTTGAGGGAGCCAGAGCTTGCCGGTGGTGACCGATCCAGCGGCAAGGCGTCGTGGCCGAGGTGGAGGACGATGGCGGCGCCTGGCATGCGTCTGTGCTGTGGAGGGCGGCGGTGCTGAAGGAGAGCGAGGGGGAGGGAGCTCGGGCATCAAGGACGGGCGCTCGCGGCAGGGAGCCCACCATCCGGAGCGATGGCATGGTCGGGTGCAACGCGAGGGGCGTCCAGGTCGGGGAGGGAATAGAGGAGGTGACGCGGTTGGGGTGGCGGTGATGGGGTGGCGTAGGTGAGGTGGCGCCGGTGTAGGGGCACCGCAGGGCGCGGTTGGTGGGGCGGATGCCGCCCCTGATCCAGATCGGGATCGAGGGGTGGGGCAGACGAGGGAGGATCGTGGGGGGGGGGCAGTGGGAGTCGTGGGTGAGGTGGGTGAGGGTTTCGGGGTTAATGGGGGAGTGGGGGGCCGGATGGGCCTAAGTAGGAACGAGCGACGGGTGGGCCAGCCGGCCTGGTCCGGCTGCGGCCAGTTGGGTCTCCAGTTGGGCCAAACGGCCCAGGGAAGGGGAGGTTGGCCTTTGTTTTTATTTCAACCTTTTGTTTATTTTCTTTTACTGTTTTCTTTTATTTTTATATACTAGTTTTATAAAATATAAAAGCAATAGTCCTAATTTTGTATTAAAGTTCTGCTACTGCCCCATTAATTTTGGGCAACTAAATAAAATATCTCAACATTTTATTAATTGCAAAAGGACATTTAATTAATTGGTTTGCTACTGTTTTATGTCACATAATAGTACTTAAATATTTTATAAAGGTGTGGTTTCTTCACCAAATTAATGTATGGATTATTTGCCGCAAACCGAACATTTTAGTTTTAATGTTTGAAAACTTTTGATGTTTACCATCAACTCAAATTTCGAATTTGAACCATTTTGAACTAACGCGGGATTAGCAACGATAATCGTGGTGATGTGGCATCATTAGCAGGGTATTACTGTAGTTTAAATATCCGGGCATCACAATTCTCCTCCACTACAAGAAATCTTGTCCCGAGATTTAAGAAGGGAAAGGAGGGGGAAGGCATTTGGTTACGAAATTCTAACGAGCGTCCACAATCTTGGTTGCTCTTCTTGAAGCGGTCGATCCATTATGTTGATGCCTTCATTTCTCTGCTTCCGGTCATGATGATGTAGTCGTCATCCTTTCTTCGGGAACCCCATTATACTTATGAAAGAATAAATGGTGGGTATGTTCTGGGAGAACGGACCTATGCAAGGTTGACTATCTGGTAACTAATATCGGGGATGGTGGCAGAAAGTAACTCTCGAACTGAAACTTAAGAAAATATCGAGAGTAAAGTAAGTAGGTACCCCGAGAAGTTTCAAGCAGGTAGGCAATCGTTCGATGCCTGAAGCAACATGTGAAAGGGATCTAGAGCAACGAGAATAAGTATTGCGTCTGATATCAGAATAGATTACTGGGAAAGTGACCCCTTGAATTACATACAAAGTCAAGCGCGAGGAATAACTTTGGCAACAGGGGTGTACAAGAGAGTCAGGTTTCGATCCTGTGGAACTTGTGGGTTATGGGCCCACCATGTGGGTTAAAAGTAGAAGGAGCGGTGAGATCTTGCATGATCATGTAAGCAAGGCATGTCAGGGGATAACCTGTTAGTTATGTCAGCAATAACATCGGTACCAAGGGCGAGGGACGAAGAGAACCACTTTCCTGCTCGTTGGACGAGGCGGACCAATAGGCAAAGTTCTCTTCCATCGGTGGCTACCGAAATGTCATCAACAATAGTAACAGGGTCTTACTGACAGGATTGTACACCGAGGTGTTTACATAAGCCGGGGAATATTACTGCTTAGATCATATAGATCACAAGAAAGGTTAAACCAAAAAAAGGAAAGGAAAATGTGATTATCAGATTAAACAGAACAATGGAAAGGAAAATGTGTTTAAACACATATTTCAAGGGTATATCCTTCCCAAGGACAAGTAGAGCATGATATCCATAACAAGATATAATGTAGAAAACTCTTTAGGTAGGAGAGAGAAATTTCATGAAGATGTAATCGGTCGGCGATGCCATCAAGTCAAATGATGATGAAGCAAAAAGTTATGGGAACCAAGGGTACGACATAAACTCGAAATCAAGTTTGATGTTCAAGGAGAAATGATATGACAAGGAAGTTCGACGTAAGATTAGCTCATCGTCGAAAATTGTGCGCCGAGAAGAAGGACCAGGTAGCATAATTAAAATTTAGCACGATAATGATATAGTCGATCGGGCTAGGAATGAATTGAAGGATTATTAAACTCATAAGCAACGAAAATTATTTAGAGTTAATGAATCGGATTTTAGACTCGAATCACTATCGGTGTCCCTGAGTGTCTAACAACTCAGAACCCAGGGAAAAATTGGAATCAGTGAGAAATAATACTTCAAGAAGAACTCACAAGTAATATGGTTTTGTGATTTTATCGAGATACCACGGGGTAATACTCTAAGGTAGAACATAATAGAGGTTGCAGAGGTGCATTGATCTGCAGAAGACAAGTGCTTTAACTGGTCCGGGAAATGGAATCAAGGAGAAAATATGAGCGGAACCACGATTGCAAAGGACCAATTCACAGATACCAAATGTTATTATATCAAGGGAATAATTATTATTACAAGAAGCTTCCATGATAGGATATACACCGTGTCCATGGGCATGAACACAAAGTTCAAGGTCGACTCCCACTTCTTCCAGGTATAACCTTCCATTCACCTCTTGATTTTTTTGAAATTGACATTAGTTGTCGAAAGTTATACCTGGTGCAATACTAGATAATTATGTCCCGTGAAATCTTTCGGGTTCACACAGAGTAAGGAAGGCATTGGTTTAACCCATCGGGGCATCTTATGGACACATACCCCCAACTTCAAGAGCGAATAACTCAAGTTCGGGAGCAAAGCATGGTTGACAAAAACAGGGGATACAATTTAGCAAAGGTATTATGTATCCAAAGAAAAGCTCACAATTTTTAATGAATATGAAGGACGGTGTCGAACAAAAATCCAACAAAGGATCTGGTGGTCCATAAGGGATCTGCTATGAGTATCGGTACTCAACCAGAGGAAGAAAGATTCGAAGGGGATCAGAATATAGAAACAACTGACTAACTCAAAACTCAAATGCAAAGGAATTATGAATTCCAAGACAATGGATTAGAAGCAATGCTCTGATTAGGGATGTATAAGTTGAATAGCCTTAGAGGTACAATCGATGGCAATTTGCACTACAAAAAAAAGACACATCCGTGACATTTTGGGCCAAATGATTTTTTTGTCATACATATGACACTTCTATGACGATAATTGTGACAAAACCCGGTATCATCATAGATGTGGTGGGCTCCTACTTCTATGACAAAAAATCATGACAGAAAATGGGCTTTTCATCCTGGGCGGGCCGGAGACGCAGCTGCATGACATTCTTTGGGCCGTCCATGATGGGAAAAACCATGGTAGAAGCGAGGGGGAGGAAAATTTCGGGGAGTTCCCGGTTATGGTGGGAGGTCAGGGGGCGAGCGATGAGCGTTTCTCTCGTACACGTACGCGCGTGTGTGCGAGGCGTTGGCTCTAACTGAACCCGAGCGAGGCGTTGGGCTCTAACTGAACCCGAGCGATTGCATTGTAGGCTACGAGTTACTGAACCCGAGCGATCGATCGATGGCTGTTAACTGAACCCGATCGAGCGATTCCTTCGCTACTGCTGCTGACTGAAGCCGATCGATGGGATGAACAGTGAGCGTTGCGGGGGGGGGGGGTTGGATGAACAGTGAGCGGTGGCGTTGCCTCTGGATGAACAGGTCCCCGTGGTGTGGAGGGCTGGACGAACAGTAGACGGTGGAGGGGTGGTTGAACAGTAGCCGGTGGAGTAGCGCGCGGTGGAGGCTGGAGGAGGTCGGCGGTTGAGATGAACAGTATCCCGTGGAGTCCCGTTTTGCGGTACGCCACACCCCTCCTGATGAACAGGACCCCCGTTTCGACCGTAGTGCTCCAACACAAGTCCGTTTCGTCCATTTTGCGGTACGTCACACCCCTCCCGATCAACAGGACCCCCGTTTCGACCGTAGGAGGTCCGTTTCCTCTGTTTTGTAGTACGCCAGACCCCTCTCGATGAACAGGATCCTGTTTCGAATGTGGCCGGTCGAACACAAGGCCGTTTCCTCCGTTCTGCGGTACGCCAGACCTCGTTTCCATCGCCTGTTCCGTCCAAGCCCTCCCGATGAACACGACGCATTCCGTTGCCTCCCCATGAACACAACGCATTCCGTTGCCTCTGATGAACACGACGCATTCCGTTGCCTCCCCATGAACACGATGACGACACTGTTTCTTCGTTCCGACCCAGCCATGTACACGAGCCATAGCCGTACGTATGCGCGAGTAGGCGTTCGAGACCCCGCCCGTATGTACACATACGTGGCCGTATTTTATTTCTTGCACCCTGGCTGCTGTACGTATGTGTACATGCTACGTGCGCGCCTCTACTACGACACGTGCACGCCTCTACATCGACCAATATGTACGTACACGTTCGCGACCAAAATGACAACGCTACGTATGCTTCGACCAGGTGGCTCCCGACTGTCAAGCACTTCCTTGCCTGCGAAGATGTAGCTGGTGGATCCCAGCAGTCAGGGGGCGAATCATTTTGTTTTTTTGCCTGGACGCACTTCCTTGCGTGCGAAGGTGTAGCTGGTGGGTCCCAGCAGTCAGGGGGGCGAATCATTTTTTTTCCGGACGCACTTCCTTGCGTGCGAAGATGTAGCTCGTGGGTCCCAGCAGTCAGGGGGCGAATCATTTTTTTCACGAAAAACGATGGCCCGTCCGGTGGGTCCCCACAGTCAGGTGGAGAAATAATTATTTTGCGCGTAATAAGGAGGCACTTCCTTGCGGGTGCCGTGGACCCAGCTGTCAGCCTCTCCACGTACAATACTCTTCCGATGGAAGTTGGTCATTCACCACGTTGACCACGCCGCGCCGAGAGCACCAGGGCGGTGGTCTGGATGACGGCGAGGCCTAGGAAGGGGATGACATGGAGCCGGGGAAGACACAACAGTGGAAGCCCGCGCGGAGAGGAGTACGAGGGTTCACTGGTTCGGCTGCGGTGTGAGGCTGCCGTCGCCGCAGAATAACAGGGGGTGAGGGTGAGTAGAGGGATGGCCTGGCCAGCGGTGGGAGTAGTACGGGGCGGTGCGGCCTCCGCGGCATCACAGCCGGCCACGGAAGGCAGGAGCACGCGACACGACCGGCGCTGCTTTGGGCGGCTGGAGCAAGAAGACCAGAGGTTGAAGAAGCACTACGGCCGTTGGATGGACATCGTACGATCACTAAGACTAGAATCGTTTATATTGACTAAGTTGACAAAGCCCTTGGTACGCGTCAACTTAGTAGGCCCACAGCTCGGATTTAGCAAAGAACATATAACCCATTTGCGATTTGTAAGAATGTACAACACATTTTTTTAATTCTAATGGAATTTATTACAACCCATTTACAGTTTGTTAAAAGTACAGCCCAACTTCTAGCTAGGACAACGATTAATAATTTCAAACAACCGCTCAAAACAGAATTCAAAAAAAATTCCCACATTTTGATGGGATCCAAAATATTTTTATCCAAAATTTCTAGTCAGGTTAAATATAATTTCAAAATAAAGTTGTATTACGTTAAAATCCAACGAAATATTGCGCGCGCAACAAGTAATGAAATTAAAATTTTCAAATTCCAAAAATAATATATTTTTCAAACTAATTACATGTTTGATGCATAGTAACTGTCCAGTTATTATAATTACATCCCATTTATTATTTTTTAAAGTCCATTTTCTTGTTAAGCCTAATGCATACCTCCTAGGAAAGTTTGCAGCCCAGCGGGGCGGAGAATAACAAGTTGACCCGGATATTGTGTACAACTATCGGCCCAGTTGCATTGCTAATGTTGAAAAAAGCTATTTTTTATACACACATTTAAATTTTTTTGTATAGATAAGGAACATTTTTTATACACACATTTAATAATTTTTAAATACATGATTAACACTTTTTAAAACATATTTTTTAGTCAACAGTGGGCCCACAGCGAGCGGAGGAGGTCACAATACACATATTTTTTAAATACATGATTAACACTTTTGCAAAAACAATTAGCCCACAGTGAGCTAATTAGCTCCAGTCGGCCCACAATGGGCCGACAGGACCCAATCAGCCCATGGTGGGCCGACAGGGGCCAGTCGGCTAGCTGTTGGCCGACTGGAATCCAATCGGCCTGCTGTGGGCCGACTAGGCCCAGTCGGCCTTCAGCGGGCCGACGGTGTGTTATTTTTGAAAAAAATTTACCCAGCATAATATTTATGAAAATTAATAAAAAATGTATTATTTAAGAAAAATAGGGAAAAAGGCCTGTGTAGTACGGTACAACCTAACATGGTTACTCAGCCCACATCCAGCGACACCGGAAAGGCCCAAACAAGGCTTCTGTACAACTTTTTAAAGTCACTGAGCTCAATTAATAACTTAAGAAAAAAGTTAGATTACAGTGGAACCTAATTAAAAGCTGTCATGAGCACATAAATAATTCAACGGGTCCCACTTGTGCGTGTGTGCGCGTGCGTGTGTGTGTGTGAGAGAGAGAGAGAGACCCATCGGCCGATGCTCGTAAATACATCTTTCAGCCATATGCATTGCTGATGCTCAGTAAAAACTTATATAGTTGACACAATCATATAGAACATCATAGCACACTGAACTTGCATACAAAAATTCCACGCAGGCGGCACAATCAGGATGGAAGCAGTGGATCGCTACGGGAAGGGCTATGTTGAAACCAACGAAGTCGTACATAACGGTTCATCGTCTTTATCAATGACGGGGAAATATCTTGAATGTTGTGCAAAGAAAACAGACAGACAACACAATAAGTTCTCCTAGCACATTAAGTTGACGTACACCCCTTTCTAAAAAAAGTTTAGGTACAAAATTAGAACAGGTCACAATCAAATGTACTGGCATATCAGTGCTTCACACCCATAGCTCGGATTTAACTAGTATCTGACAAGATTCAGTTGTTACCTCAAATTAGAACACATCTAGGCAACCAGCCCTGCCTCTTCTCCCAAAGAAGCAGTGGCCTCCGCCGCGCGATGGAGTAGGCCCTATGCCATCCATCGTTCCGAGCAACACGGGAAAGTCTGACGTTGACTCCTGTAATGGACGTCGTCGACGGACCCTGGCACCAGTGGCGGCGGCAGGACTTCGATTGATGGATTGACCACTTCTTCGACATGCACGAACACTCGATACAGGTACATCCCTAACGTGGTCCGCGGCGGCCTTGGTGGCGACAAATAGTACAACCGCGGTTCCTGCACCGGTATCTCAACACCAATCACCTTCGGTATGGTGGACGGCTTCTTCATCCATGCCATAACCGTCAGAGCCCAGCTGTCTGGAGGAACAAACATACTTACGAGCTCACCTCCAAGGTCGTTGATAAGCTTGTTCATGGACTCGCTGTTCCAAGCACGTCGAGGCATGCCGTGGAAGGTAAGCTTTGTTAAAAACTCAAGCTCAGAGGGCACCGAGCCCCATCCTGGGTGCCACCGATCAAAGCTCACCAGCGCACCATCGCAGAACAAACGCCGGGAAGATTCGAACACACGACTGCAGTCGAAAGTTTTCCGGAACCTAACGAAGAAATCAGCCGGTGGAAGACAGACTTCGACGAGCAAGTCACTTATTTGGATGTCGTGCGCAATGCCAAGAGCTTTGACAAGGTCATCTGGCGAGACGAGAGGTCGGTCGCCGTTTATGGTTACCATCAGCACTTTGCCGGCAAACTGGTCGTCAAGCGCCGCCATGCCACTGTTGACCGACAACACGCAGCGACCGAAGGCAAGACGGACCTCAGGATCTCCGGCTCAGAGATCTGCGTTGACCGACGACATGATAGTGCGCTTGAGTACAGGGAGTACAGGAGGGGGATTTGGGGGAACTGGAGTAGGAATCGAGATTCCAGAGGTGGGGGAGGGGCGGGAGACTGCGGATGAAAAGGTAGCATGAATTTCGAGCACACGCCAATATGCTCTCGGCGCGCAAGCGCACGAAAACACCGGTGGCGCCCACATGTCGGCCTAAGAGTCCTTATTCATTCTTTTTTGGAGAGCCCGACCTTTTTTCAGGATCTTTTGAGAGCCCGGCCTGAGAGTCATAATTGACCTGTTTGGCATTGCGTTACTACTCGGCCCATATTCAACGACACCTCACTGGCCCAAACAAGTGTACATCATCGAAAAGACACTGAGCTCAAATTATATAACTTGAAAAAAGGAGATATACTCTAAACACTGGAGAATGGTGATGCCGTCATTTAGCCCACCAGTAGTTCAAGACAATAAACAGTTCGAAACAACGATATATACAACATTCAAACACTGACTAGTGACTACTACTGACATAAACAGCAAGACATGACAGTTCATAAGAAGTCTTGCTACACCACCAAAATGCACCCATCTACAGCGCTCAGACTCTCGTGATCCAGACGGGAATGACATTCTAAACAGAAGCAACTATTACATAGTAAGAGTGACATAGACGAGGATGACCAAATGACAAGGAATATGCATAACAAAAGAAAGAACTACCCATCCAGAACCAGCAGCAAAGACAACAAAGTCATTCGAAGAGATGATCCAACACCATCATAATTTGCAGCCCCGCTTCAGCGACCAATGATCCGGAGACACCAGTACTCCACCCTTTCAATGCAACATCCCAATTACCTATCAACCTGAAGGCTCGAATCACGCCACTGCCTGTCGTAATTGAGACATCCAAGGATCAAAGTTAATCCGGATGCCTTTGTCATTCTCACCTTCATTTGACTGCAGGCTGTATCGTTGACAATCAGGGGAGTTTTCTCCCGAACTCCTAGGGCTCGCCGTGTAGACACAGTTTTCCATAGCAAACAGAGCCTCTCTGCCATCAAGGTCCTTGCCAACGGTGATCTCCTGGTTAATAGGATAATTGAGTCCGAGAAACAGAGAGTGTGAACCAAGGCTGTTTACCCGCCTCCAACTAAAAAATCCTGAAGGCCCCAACAAGCTGGTATCCTGCTCATAGACGTAATAGCCACTGTCCGGATACTCACGTATTACATGGTGCTTGTATATAGTGGGGTTTTTGCAATATAACTTTTCCGGCTCATGTGTCCGAATGATCATCAGTCTTTTGTCGTCGTCTGATCGAGTGAGGAACCAGTTGTGCTTCCCTGTTTTTGGCAAAGGTGGTGTGATTACAAAGGGCAGTAACTGTAGGGACACTACATCATATCAAAAAGGACAGGCATTGTTAATGTAAGATCAACATTGTTCAGAGTATGAGTAGGATAATGCAATAAACAACATTGACATGTCCCTGTTGGAACTGGGAGGAAAATACAGGGAAATGTATACTGGGTTCGAAAATATAGAAGTGCCATGCATAGTTATACTCATGTTATCTCGCAATCGATTCTTCACAGGAAACTACCATGTCATGCATGTTATGTAATCATGTTCTGTCCTCACAAACAAATTCTTCAAGGTAACTAACAGACCATGCATTGTTATATACCCGTGTTCTGTGGGCAAAATTTTTGTGAGGATATTATTCTAGCCATTGGTTGCTGAAGGGCGAATATAGGTATGTACACATGGTAAGCATTGCAGGATTTCACTACTTCCAAATATAGAGTTCTGCATATGCACATTTACTTCCCTAATGTATGGTTAGATGAAACCAACAGTGTGGTGCATGTTTCTACATCATGAAAATGAGGAAACTAACATGGCCATTGATACACACTCATATTTAGTAGTAGTATATAGATTACTATAAAATAAGGATAATATCCATATATTCCTAACCGTTTGATTATTCAGGGTACAAATTGGCTGTAATGACATGGTCACAATCACATGAATTAACTCATTCCAAATATAGCTAATTTACTACGTCTCTAATACATTGCCATAGTTCTACTCAAATTCTTCTCAAACAGAGATATGCCAATCATCACAAAAAGTTCAAACAGTGTCATGGCGTCATCATTAACATGAGAGGAAACAACTTACATGCGCCGTCCCAGCAATACGTGCTGCCATCTGCTTTGTCGATCGCGTAGATGATGCCATCGTGTTCAATAGCATCACAGTAGTGTGTATCAGCTTTGACGATGATCCACTGGAAGCCGAGTTGTCTCCAACTAAAGAAGGCACCGGCGTAAAGATAGGCGAGTCCGCGGTCGAACAAGGCAATTACCTTGAAGTCTGCGTAATTTGCATGTCGTGTGGGCACTTGGCAGATTACAATCTTCTGCAAAACAAGGTCCGTCCAACTGACGTAGTAATCTAGATGACTTGGACCGCGATGGTAATACTGTTAGGGAACGTAGTAATTTCAAAAAAATTCCTACGCACACGCAAGATCACGGTGATGCATAGAAACGAGAGGGGAGAGTGTTGTCTACGTACCCTCGTAGACCGACAGCGAAAGCGTTATGACAACACGGTTGATGTAGTCGTACGTCTTCACGGCCCGACCGATCAAGCACCGAAACTACGGCACCTCCGAGTTCTAGCACATGTTCAGCTCGATGACGATCCCCGGACTCCGATCTAGCAAAGTGTCGGGGAAGAGTTCCGTCAGCACGACGGCATGGTGACGATCTTGATGTTCTACTATCGCAGGGCTTCGCCTAAGCACCGCTACAATATTATCGAGGAGTATGGTGGAGGGGGGCACCGCACACGGCTAAGAGAACGATCACGAAGATCAACTTGTGTGTCTAGAGGTGCCCCCCTGCCCCCGTATATAAAGGAGCAAGGGGGGAGGCCGGCCAGCCCTTGGGGCGTGCCAAGGAGGAGGAGTCCTCCTCCTAGTAGGAGTAGGACTCCCCTCTTTCCTACTCCTACTAGGAGGGGGAAAGGAAGGGGGAGAGGGAGAAGGAAAGGGGGGCGCCGCCCCCTCTCTCCTAGTCAAATTCGGACCAGAGGGGGAGGGGGCGCGCGGCCCACCCTGGCTGCCCCTCTCTCTCTCCACTAGGGCCCATAAGGCCCATTACTTCTCCCGGGGGGGTTCCGGTAACCCTCTAGCACTCCGGTTTTCTCCGAAATCACCCGGAACACTTCCGGTGTCCGAATATAGCCGTCCAATATATCAATCTTTATGTCTCGACCATTTCGAGACTCCTCGTCATGTCCGTGATCACATCCGGGACTCCGAACAAACTTCGGTAGATCAAAATATATAAACTCATAATGAAACTGTCATCGTAACGTTAAGCGTGCGGACCCTACGGGTTCGAGAACAATGTAGACATGACCGAGACATGTCTCCGGTCAATAACCAATAGCAGAACCTGGATGCTCGTATTGGCTCCTACATATTCTACGAAGATCTTTATCGGTCAGACCGCATAACAACATACTTTGTTCCCTTTGTCATCGGTATGTTACTTACCCGAGATTCGATCGTCGGTATCTCACTACTTAGTTAAATCTTGTTACCGGCAAGTCTCTTTACTCATTTCGTAATACATTATCTCGCAAGTAACTCATTAGATGCAATGCTTGCAAGGCTTATGTGATGTGCATTACTGAGAGGGCCCAGAGATACATCTCCGACAATCGGAGTGACAAAATCCTAATCTCGAAATACGCCAACCCAACATGTACCTTTGGAGACACCTGTAGAGCTCCTTTATAATCACCCAGTTATGTTGTGACGTTTGGTAGCACACAAAGTGATCCTCTGGCAAACGGGAGTTGCATAATCTCATAGTCATAGGAACATGTATAAGTCATGAAGAAAGCAATAGCAACATACTAAACGATTGGGTGCTAAGCTAATGGAATGGGTCATGTCAATCACATCTTTCTCCTAGTGATGTGATCCCGTTAATCAAATGACAATACATGTCTATGGTTAGGAAACATAACCATCCTCGATTAACGAGCTAGTCAAGTAGAGGCACACTAGTGACGTTTAGTTTGTCTATCTATTCACACAAGTATTATGTTTCCGGATAATACAATTCTAGCATGAATAATAAACATTTATCATGATATAAGGAAATAAATAATAACTTTATTATTGCCTCTAGGGCATATTTCCTTCAGTCTCCCACTTGCACTAGAGTCAATAATCTAGATTACATAGTAATGATTCGAACACCCATGGAGCTTTGGTGCTGATCATGTTTTGCTCGTGGAAGAGGCTTAGTCAACGGGTCTGCTACATTCAGATCCGTATGTATCTTGCAAATCTCTATGTCTCCCACCTGGACTAGATCCCGGATGGAATTGAAGCGTCTCTTGATGTGCTTGGTTCTCTTGTGAAATCTGGATTCCTTTGCCAAGGCAATTGCACCAGTATTGTCACAAAAGATTTTCATTGGACCCGATGCACTAGGTATGACACCTAGATCGGATATGAACTCCTTCATCCAGACTCCTTCGTTTGCTGCTTCCGAAGCAGCTATGTACTCCGCTTCACATGTAGATCCCACCACAATGCTTTGTTTAGAACTGCACCAACTGACAGCTCCACCATTTTATGTAAACACATATCCGGTTTGCGATTTAGAATCGTCCGGATCAGTGTCAAAGCTTGCATCAATGTAACCATTTACGATGAGCTCTTTTTCACCTCCATATACGAGAAACATATCCTTAGTCCTTTTCAGGTATTTCAGGATGTTCTTGACCGCTGTCCAGTGATCCACTCCTGGATTACTTTGGTACCTCCCTGCTAGACTTATAGCAAGACATACATCAGGTCTGGTATACAGCATTGCATACATGATAGAACCTATGGCTGAAGCATAGGGAACATCTTTCATTTTCTCTCTATCTTCTGCAGTGGTCGGGAATTGAGTCTTACTCAATTTCACACCTTGTAACACAGGCAAGAATCCTTTCTTTGCTTGATCCATTTTTAACTTCTTCAAAACTTTGTCAAGGTATGTGCTTTGTGAAAGTCCAATTAAGCGTCTTGATCTATCTCTATAGATCTTAATGCCCAATATGTAAGCAGCTTCACCGAGGTCTTTCATTGAAAAACTCTTATTCAAGTATCCCTTTATGCTATCCAGAAATTCTATATCATTTCCAATTAGTAATATGTCATATACATATAATATTAGAAATGCTACAGAGCTCCCACTCACTTTCTTGTAAATACAGGCTTCTCCAAAAGTCTGTACAAAACCAAATGCTTTGATCACATTATCAAAGCGTTTATTCCAACTCCGAGAGGCTTGCACCAGTTTGTTAGCTTCGTTTGGATCGACAAAACCTTCCGGCTGCATCATATACAACTCTTCTTCCAGAAATCCATTCAGGAATGCAGTTTTGACATCCATCTGCCAAATTTCATAATCATAAAATGCGGCAATTGCTAACATGATTCGAACAGACTTAAGCATCGCTACGGGTGAGAAGGTCTCATCGTAGTCAATCCCTTGAACTTGTCAAAAACCTTTTGCGACAAGTCGAGCTTTGTAGACAGTAACATTACCGTCAGCGTCAGTCTTCTTCTTGAAGATCCATTTATTCTCAATTGCCGATCTTTGGGAAAGTCAACCGAAGTCCACACTTTGTTCTCATACATGGATCCCATCTCAGATTTCATGGCTTCAAGCCATTTTGCGGAATCTGGGCTCACCATCTCTTCTTCATAGTTCGTAGGTTCATCATGATCTAGTAGCATGACTTCCAGAACAGGATTACCGTAGCACTCTGGTGCGGATCTTACTCTGGTTGATCTACGAGGTTCAGTAGTAACTTGTTCTGAAGTTTCATGATCATCATCATCATTAGCTTCCTCACTAACTGGTGTAGGTGTCACAGAAACCGGTTATCTATGATGTACTACTTTCTAATAAGGGAGCAGGTATAGTTACCTCAGCAAGTTCTACTTTCCTCCCACTCACTTCTTTCGAGAGAAACTCCTTCTCTAGAAAGTTTCCGAATTTAGCAACAAAAGTCTTGCCTTCGAATCTGCGATAGAAGGTGTATCCAATAGTTTCCTTTGGATATCCTATGAAGACACATTTCTCCGATTTGGGTTCGAGCTTATCAGGTTGAAGCTTTTTCACATAAGCATCGTAGCCCCAAACTTTCAGAAACGACAACTTTGGTTTCTTGCCAAACCACAGTTCATAAGGCGTCATGTCAACGGATTTTGATGGTGCCCTATTTAACGTGAATGTGGCCGTCTCTAAAGCATAACCCCAAAATGATAGTGGTAAATCAGTAAGAGACATCATAGATCGCACCATATCTAGTAAAGTACGATTACGACGTTCGGACACACCATTACGCTGTGGTGTTCCGGGTGGCGTGAGTTGCGAAACTATTCCGCATTGTTTCAAATGTACACCAAACTCGTAACTCAAATATTCTCCTCCACTATCAGATCGTAGGAATTTTATTTTCTTGTTACGATGATTTTCAACTTCACTCTGAAATTATTTGAACTTTTCAAATGTTTTAGACTTATGTTTCATTAAGTAGATATACCCATATCTGCTTAAGTCATCTGTGAAGGTGAGAAAATAACGATATCCGCCACGAGCCTCAACATTCATCGGACCACATACATCTGTATGTATGATTTCCAACAAATCTGTTGCTCTCTCCATAGTATCGGAGAATGGTGTTTTGGTCATCTTGCCCATAAGGCACGGTTCGCAAGTACCAAGTGATTCATAATCAAGTGGTTCCAAAAGTCCATCAGTATGGAGTTTCTTCATGCGCTTTACACCGATATGACCTAAACGGCAGTGCCACAAATAAGTTGCACTATCATTATCAACTCTGCATCTTTTGGCTTCAACATTATGAATTTGTGTGTCACTACTATCGAGATTTAATAAGAATAGACCATTCTTCAAGGGTGCATGACCATAAAAGATATTACTCATATAAATAGAACAACCATTATTCTCTGATTTAAATGAATAACTGTCTCGCATCAAACAAGATCCAGATATAATGTTCATGCTCAACGCTGGCACCAAATAACAATTATTTAGGTCTAATACTAATCCCGAAGGTAGATGTAGAGGTAGCGTGCCGACTGCGATCACATCGACTTTGGAACCATTTCCCACGCGCATCGTCACCTCGTCCTTAGCCAATCTTCGCTTAATCCGTAGTCCCTGTTTCGAGTTGCAAATATTAGCAACAGAACCAGTATCAAATACCCAGGTGCTACTGCGAGCATTAGTAAGGTACACATCAATAACATGTATATCATATATACCTTTGTTCACCTTGCCATCTTTCTTATCCGCCAAATACTTGGGGCAGTTCCGCTTCCAGTGACCAGTCTGCTTGTAGTAGAAGCACTCAGTTTCAGGCTTAGGTCCAGATTTGGGTTTCTTCTCCTGAGCAGCAACTTGCTTGCTGTTCTTTTTGAAGTTCCCCTTTTTCTTCCCTTTGCCCTTTTTCTTGAAACTAGTGGTCTTGTTGACCATCAACACTAGATGCTCCTTCTTGATTTTTACCTCCGCAGCTTTCAGCATTGCGAAGAGCTCGAGAATTGTCTTATCCATCCCTTGCATATTATAGTTCATCACGAAGCTCTTGTAGCTAGGTGGAAGTGATTGGAGAATTCTGTCAATGACGCAATCATCTGGAAGATTAACTCCCAATTGAATCAAGTGATTATTACACCCAGACATTTTGAGTATATGCTCACTAACAGAACTGTTCTCCTCCATCTTGTAGCTATAAAACTTATTGGAGACTTCATATCTCTCAATCCGGGCATTTCCTTGAAATATTAACTTCAACTCCTGGAACATCTCATATGCTCCATGACGTTCAAAACGTCGTTGAAGTCCCGATTCTAAGCCGTAAAGCATGGCACACTGAACTATCGAGTAGTCATCAGCTTTGCTCTGCCAGACGTTCATAGCATCTGGTGTTGCTCCAGCAGCAGGCCTGGCACCCAGCGGTGCTTCCAGGACGTAATTCTTCTATGCAGCAATGAGGATAATCCTCAAGTTACGGACCCAGTCCGTGTAATTGCTACCATCATCTTTCAACTTTGCTTTCTCAAGGAACGCATTAAAATTCAACGAAACAACAGCACGGGCCATGTATCTACAATCAAACACAAACAAGCAAGATACTATCAGGTACTAAGTTCATGATAAATTTAAGTTCAATTAATCATATTACTAAAGAACTCCCACTTAGATAGACATCCCTCTAATCCTCTAAGTGATCACATGATCCAAATCAACTAAACCATGTCCGATCATCACGTGAGATGGAGTAGTTTCATTGGTGAACATCACTATGTTGATCATATCTACTATATGATTCACACTCAACCTTTCGGTCTCCGTGTTCCGAGGCCATATCTGTATATGCTTGGCTCGTCAAGTATAACCTGAGTATTCTGCGTGTGCAACTGTTTTGCACCCGTTGTATTTGAACGTAGAGCCTATCACACCCGATCATCACGTGGTGTCTCAGCACGAAGAACTTTCGCAACGGTGCATACTCAGGGAGAACAGTTCTTGATAATTAGTGAGAGATCATCTTAAAATGTACCGTCAATCAAAGCAAGATAAGATGCATAAAAGATAAACATCACATGCAATCAATATAAGTGATATGATATGGCCATCATCATCTTGTGCTTGCGATCTCCATCTTCGAAGCACCATCATGATCACCATCATCACCGGCGCGACACCTTGATCTCCATCGTAGCATCGTTGTCGTCTCGCCAATCTTATGCTTCTACGACTATCGCTATCACTTAGTGATAAAGTAAAGCATTACAGGGCGATTGCATTGCATACAATAAAGCGACAACCATATGGCTCCTGCCAGTTGCCGATAACTCGGTTACAAAACATGATCATCTCATACAATAAAATTTAGCATCATGTCTTGACCATATCACATCACAACATGCCCTGCAAAAACAAGTTAGACGTCCTGTACTTCGTTTGTTGCAAGTTTTACGTGGCTGCTACGGGCTTAAGCAAGAACCAATCTTACCTACGCATCAAAAACCACAACGATAGTTTGTCAAGTTGGTGTTGTTTTAACCTTCGCAAGGACCGGGCGTAGCCACACTCGGTTCAACTAAAGTTGGAGAAACTGACACCCGACAGCCACCTATGTGCAAAGCACGTCGGTAGAACCAGTCTCGCGTAAGCGTACGCGTAATGTCGGTCGGGGCCGCTTCATCCAACAATACCGCCAAACCAAAGTATGACATGCTGGTAAGCAGTATGACTTATATCGCCCACAACTCACTTGTGTTCTACTCGTGCACAACATCAACGCATAAAACCTGGCTCAGATGCCACTATTAGGGAACATAGTAATTTCAAAAAAATTCCTACGCACACGCAAGATCATGGTGATGCATAGCAACGACAGGGGAGAGTGTTGTCTACGTACCCTCGTAGACCGACAGCGGAAGCGTTATGACAATGCGGTTGATGTAGTCGTACGTCTTCACGGCCCGACCGATCAAGCACCGAAACTACGACACCTCCGAGCTCTAGCACACGTTCAGCTCGATGACGATCCCCGGACTCCGATCCAGCAAAGTGTCGGGGAAGAGTTCCGTCAGCACGACGGCGTGGTGATGATCTTGATGTTCTACCGTCGCAGGGCTTCGCCTAAGCACCGCTACAATATTATCGAGGAGTATGGTGGAGGGGGCACCGCACACGGCTAAGAGAACGATCAGGAAGATCAACTTGTGTGTTTAGAGGTGCCCCCTGTCCCCGTATATAAAGGAGCAAGGGGGGAGGCCGGCCGGCCCTTGGGGCGCGCCAAGGAGGAGGAGTCCTCCTCCTAGTAGGAGTAGGACTCCCCTCTTTCCTACTCCTACTAGGAGGGGGAAAGGAAGGGGGAGAGGGAGAAGGAAAGGGGGCGCCGCCCCCCTCTCCTAGTCCAATTCGGACCAGAGGGGGAGGGGGCGCGCGGCCCACCCTGTCCGCCCCTCTCTCTCTCCACTAGGGCCCATAAGGCCCATTACTTCTCCCGGGGGGGGGGGGGGTCCGGTAACCCTCCGGCACTCCGGTTTTCTCCGAAATCACCCGGAACACTTCTGGTGTCCGAATATAGCTGTCCAGTATATCAATCTTTATGTCTCGACCATTTCGAGACTCCTCGTCATGTCCGTGATCACATCCGGGACTCCGAACAAACTTCAGTACATCAAAATATATAAAATCATAATGAAACTGTCATCGTAACGTTAAGCGTGCGGACCCTACGGGTTCGAGAAGAATGTAGACATGACCAAGACATGTCTCCGGTCAATAACCAATAGCGGAACCTGGATGCTCATATTGGCTCCTACATATTGTACGAAGATCTTTATCAGTCAGACCACATAACAACATACTTTGTTCCCTTTGTCATCGGTATGTTACTTGCCCGAGATTCGAAAGTCGGTATCTCAATACCTAGTTCAATCTCGTTACCGGCAAGTCTCTTTACTCGTTTAGTAATACATTATCTCGCAACTAACTCATTAGTTGCAATGCTTTCAAGGCCTATGTGATGTGCATTACCGAGAGGGCCTAGAGATACCTCTCCGACAATCGGAGTGACAAAATCCTAATCTCGAAATATGCCAACCCAACATGTACCTTTGGAGACACCTGTAGAGCTCCTTTATAATCACCCAGTTACGTTGTGACGTTTGGTAGCACACAAAGTGATCCTCCAGCAAACGGGAGTTGCATAATCTCATAGTCATAGGAACATGTATAAGTCATGAAGAAAGCAATAGCAACATACTAAACGATCGGGTGCTAAGCTAATGGAATGGGTCATGTCAATCACATCTTTCTCCTAATGATGTGATCCCATTAATCAAATGACAACACATGTCTATGGTTAGGAAATATAACCATCTTTGATTAATGAGCTAGTCAAGTAGAGGCACACTAGTGACGTTTAGTTTCTCTATGTATTCACACAAGTATTATGTTTCCGGATAATACAATTCTAGCATGAATAATAAACATTTATCATGATATAAGGAAATAAATAATAACTTTATTATTGCCTCTAGGGCACATTTCCTTCAAATACTCTATATAATCCAATGGAGGAAGGATAATCTCATGGGAGGTCTGGAAGTTCACGAGCACCAACTTTTTACTGTCTTCTCTGAAGGCAGCCATCCAGTGGGAGTTCATGCCGACCCAGTACATACCTGCCAAGAAGTTTCGGGCGATGGTGATCAGATCGATGTTGAGGGAAATGATGTACGGCGACCCACTACATACCTGCAAAGAAGTTTGGGCTAATGGAGATCGGATTGAAGTCGAGGGGCATCATGCATGCCTCCGTATCATGGTGAGCCAATCTCGCAAGACCAGATAGCGGCAAGCAGGGTGTCTTGAAAAGCTTAGGCCTCGCTTCGACGATGGCCGTGTGCATGTCCCTCGAGCATGCAGCCAGCCACAGGGCCCTCAACATATCCATACACGAACAACAGAGGTCGAGGATGTCACTGGGGAGATTGCTCCAATCGCAGCTCATATGGATGCTGCGCGGTTCGCGTTCGGCCATGGTGGAGTTTGGAAGGGGGCTTGATTTATGGGGGAGAAGTGATACGTCCATTTTGCATCATGCTTTTATATCGATATTTATCGCATTATGGACTTTTATTTCACTTTATGTCACAATACTTATGGCTATTCTCTCTTATTTTACAAGGTTTACATAAAGAGGGAGAATGCCGGCAGCTGGAATTCTGGGCTGGAAAAGGAGCAAATATTAGAGACCTATTCTGCGCAACTCCAAAAGTCCTGAAAATCCATGGAACGTCTTAAAATAAATAAAGAAAAATCCTCGCCAAAGATGAAGGCCAGGGGGCCCACACCCTGCTCACGAGGGTGGGGGCGCGCCCCCTACCTCGTGGGCCCCCTGGTGGGTCTCTGTTACGGCATATCTCTCTCAAGGTAGTTTTGGTGATTGATGACAACATGTTTGCGGACTAATCTTGTGCTTTGAATAATTCACAGATTCTCCCCTGGCATGAGATGCCTTCTTTCCCTCGGAGTGTATTTCAAGACGGTGTAGCTCTTTCATTTCTTTCTCGGTGGACTAGTTGCGTAGAGGGCACCGTACTATCAAGAGGGGGTCCGCTGGGGTTTTGCATGGGTGGAATCATCACGTACACATCAATTTCTCACCCTCCGAGCTTTTCCTGTCCATTGAAGAGATCTCTCCTCTCTTCCTTGTCCTGTCTGGGTCTAAGCGGCAGTACCGTGCACCCAGCGGTAGTACCGCTGAGAAGCCACAGGCGGTAGTACCACTCCGCAGCGGTAGTACCGCTCCGCAGCGGTAGTACCGCCGTGGCTCCACAGCAGTAGTACCGCTGGGGGCCTGGCACCTCTGCCTGGTCCTCAGATTCTTTGAGAGATCCCTTCTCCCTCTCTCTCACCCCAGCGGTAGTACCGCACTGCCTGAGGTACTACGGCCGAAGGGTCACAAGCGGCAGTACCGCTCCACAGCGGTACTACCACCCTTGACCCCACTGTCGTAGTATCGTTGGGCAGTCTGGCTCCTACCGCCTCGATTCAAGAGGTCTTTTTCTCGTGTTGGGTTTTGCAGCACTAGTCACGGTTGTAGTGGCGGTAGTACCGTTCCTGGAGTGGTAGTACCGCCCTACCACCACGGTAGTACTGCAGTTGGATCTGTTCCCTACTAGTCTCCTCAGCGCGGCAGTACCGCTGGCTGGCGCGGCAGTACCGCTGTTCTAGCGGTAGTACCGCCCCCTCTCAGCGGTAGTACCGCCCTGTGCGGGGCTGGTTGGTGGGGGGCAACGGGATTGTTGCCCCCACTATAAAAGGGAGTCCCCTTCTTCTTCTCACCCACCCTCTTCCGTCCCAAAGCTCCATTTATTGCTCAAGCTCCATTAAATACTCCAAGCTTCATTTTGCCCGATCTATCTTCCTAGCCAATCAAACTTGTTGATTTGCTCGGGAGTGGTTGAGAAGGCTCCGATCTACACTTCCACCAAGGGATTTTTGATTCCCCCACTCATCCCTAGCGGATCTTGTTACTCTTGGGTGTTTGAGCACCCTAGAGGGTTGAGGTCAACTCGGAGCCATATTCCATTGTGGTGAAGCTTCATGGTCTTGTTGGGAGCCTCAGATTAAGTTGTGGAGATTGCCCCAACCTTGTTTGTAAAGGTTCGGTCGCCGCCTTCAAGGGCACCAATAGTGGAATCACGGCATCTCGCATTGTGTGAGGGCGTGAGGACAATACAGTGGCCCTAGTGGCTTCTTGGGGAGCATTGTGCCTCCACACCGCTCCAACGGAGACGTACTTCCCCTCAAAAGGAAGGAACTTCGGTAACACATCCTCGTCTCCACCGGATCCACTCTTGGTTATCTCTTACCTTTACTTGTGCAAGCTCTTTAGTGTTTCTACCGTTGCTTGCTTGTATGCTTGTTGTTATTGCATCATATAGTGTCGGATTTCGGGTTCTGGCAGACCCTTGAGGTTCGAACACTGGGGTGCACGCGGAGATTTCGCCTCCTACCTACCTGCACCCCTCCGCCTCGCTAAGATCTAAACTATGGAAAGAACAACACAAGAGACACATGGTTTATCCTGGTTCGGGCCACCGTTGTGGTGTAATACCCTACTCCAGTGTGTGGTGTGGTGGATTGCCTCTTGGGCTGATGATGATGAACAATACAAGCAAGAACAGCCTCGCGAGGGTCTGTTCTTGGCGGGGGTGATGAACTGCTGGGAGGAGTTCAGTCACCTTTCTCTCTCTCTCTCTCTCTCTGATCCTTTTATCCTTTGATCCCTCTATCCTCTCCGAACCTCTCTTTGCTCTGTGGGTGGCTGGTCCTATTTATAGAGGCCCTGGTCCTCTTCCCAAATATCGAGCGGGAAGGGAGCCAACAATGGTGGGCTAATTTGAAGGGGGACAGCTAGTACTAGCTACCCTGACAAAAGTAGTCTTCGCCTGCACAAAGCTCTGGTGATGACGCCGTCTCGGGCTCCACGATGACCTCCATCTTGTAGTCCTCATGGTCTTGGTCTCGTTGCACCGAAACGGCAACCTTTGCCTGATGCCTCGGTACTCCGCGGCTGCGCTTGCCCCCTTTACACCAAAGAGGAAAGGAGGACACTGCGCGGGCTGGCACCCGCCTGGCGCCCTCGGTCGTCATGGCTTGCGTCACGGGCACCTCGTGAGGTACCCCGCCTTGATCTCTCCGCCTCCTCGTGAGCCAGCCTGACGAGGCCGTGCCTGAGGAAGCTCCGCGTCGTCCGCCCCGCGAGGCTTGGCCCCTCGCGAGGGTCTTGGGTTTGTGTTGGTGAAGATGGGCCGCGCTGGGCCCCATTTTGAGCCACGCTGCAGGCCGCAGGCAGGCATGTCTGGGGACCCCCGTTCCCAGAACGCCGACAGTAGCCCCCGGGCCCAAGGCGCGCCCGGACTTGGCCGTGCGAGGAGGCGGAAGGGCAAGAGCGAAGCGCCGCGGGCCCTAACAGCCTACGGCCTTGGGTGCCGCGTGGCCGTTGACTGGGCGTGGGCGCCTCCACTTCCCCATGGCGCCTCGGCAACTGCACGGATTGGACAAGTCCCTGCATGCAAAGCGGGTCATAATTACCTGCGATCGTGGGGGCCGTTGGTTGGCCCTCGCCAGTTATAAGTACGGACTGGCGCGCGCCCTTCCAGTTCATCCCCCCTTGCTTCTCCTTTTTCTTCATGGCCCCGTCGAGGAGGTTCTCGGCCGCAGAGAAGGGGAAGGCTCGCCAGGTTGAGCCCGCCTCTCCCCCGCCCAAGCGCGGCCGAGGGCGCCCTCGCAAACATCCTGTGGCCACCACGGTAGCTCCCTGCGGTCGTGGAGGCGATCTTTAGCACAGCGACGGGCGGATTGCTGCGGCCGGGGGGCGCGCTCCGGCTGCGTGTCCCCCTAGGACGCGCTTTCTCGCTGCTGAAGTGCTGCCGGAGTTCGTCGTGTGGTCGGCGGAGCCGACTAGCACCCGACTTCCACTTCCTCGCTTCCTCCTTGGCGAGCTCCCGGCCGACGCCCCAGGCGGCCTCTGGCTCCAGGCCGACGGCTGCTGCAGCCGGGCCTCATGGGTCTCACTGGAGGTCTCCGCGGCCGGGAGCCTGTCCCTGGCCCGCGGTTGGCAGACGTTTGCCCGCGCGCGTGGCCTGAGCCTTCGGTGCACCCTACACTTCAAGTTCGACGGCGATGCCACCCTCTACGTGAGGGTGTTTGGGGAAGATGGTCGCCGCGCAGGGTGTTGCCCCGAGGGTGACGACCACGGCTGGGAACCCAGCTCCGGCGATGATGGAGAGGGCAGCGCTCGCGCGGCTGGCAGCGCTCAGGGTTCCTCAAGCTTCTTCGGTTCTTCTTCAGGCGGCGACTCTTCTAGCGGTGGCCGCGGTCAGCCTCCACGCCGTCGTATTTGCTTGGGAGGTGGCAACTTGTCCGCCCGCCGTTGCGCCCTGGTGAAGTGCGAGAGGGAGTCCGCCTGATCTCCGGAGGCAGCTCGGCCTTCCCTGCGGGCCGGTGTGAGGCGAGCTGCACCAGATTTGTTCTTTCTTTTCCTTTTTCTTGCATAACAAAGACAGTAGTGTGGAGCCCCGCGGGGGCGTGTTTGGGTTATTGCTGTTAATCATCGTTTTTCTTTCGTTATCATACCTTCCGGCTACGTGCCCGCGCATGGATAGTTCCCGGCCCCGGCCGTGGGGGGCGACCGACCCAGGCCCTTTGTTTGTGTTGCGGTGCCCGTGGGGCACGGACTGGAGGGGTGCTCCTGTAATGGGCCCAGGTCGCGAACCCTTTGAATGACTAGGATAGGAACACTCGCGAGGGCACTCGGCTGCCCCCCTCGCAAGGCCTTGCACAAGAGAAATCAAGGCAGGAGACTGAAAGGTCAAAGAACCACAAGCCAAAGACGGCAACAACTTCAATAAAACTTCGAATGAGAAGGAACAAGCCAACTGCGGAAAGCAAATGAAAAGCCGCGTCCGGCACCTAATCTAGTCTTCGACGTCTTCTCACCAGCGTAGAGCTAAGTGCTACCACTGGGCGTGGGAGGGAGCCCCAGGGCCTGAGGCCGGCGCTCCTGAGACTCCGGGGCGTGTACAGCCCCAACTCATTATTACGTGAGAGTGTCATGGGCGGCGAGCTTCACAGGCGTTGGCCTTCTTCACAGGCTCTGGGCCTTTTCCAAAATGTGATAGCTTCATAGGCATTCGCCTTCTTCACATGCTTTGGGCCTTTTCCAAAATGCGATAGCTTCACAGGCATTCGCCTTCTTCACAGGCTCTGGGCCTTTTCCAAAACGCGATAGCTTCACAGGCATTCGCCTTCTTCACAGGCTCTGGGCCTTTTCCAAAACGCGATAGCTTCACAGGCATTCGCCTTCTTCACATGCTCTGGGCCTTTTCCAAAACGCGATAGCTTCACAGGCATTCGCCTTCTTCACAGGCTCTGGGCCTTTTTAGGGGTAGAACCTCCGGAGGTGCTGGATGTTCCATGCGTTCTGGACTGGCACCCCCTCCTGAGTCTCCAAGCGCGCGGAGCCGGGCCTGGAAACATGAACAACTTTGAACGGGCCCTCCCACATGGGAGAGAGCTTGTGCAGCCCCTCCCTGGAGAGAACCCGCCTGAGCACGAGGTCTCCTACCTCGAGAGTTCTGGGGCGGATGTTGCGGCAGTGATGTCGCCGTAGTGCTTGTTGGTACCTCGCCGCTCGCAGCCCGGCTTCTCAGTGACGTTCCTCCCCCAGCACGAGGTCCATCCCCCGCATGGCGTCCTGCTGCGCCTCGTCGAATGCCAGGACCCGCGCGGAGTGACGTCTGACCTCGTGAGGGAGGACCGCTTCGGCTCTGTAGACCAGGAAGAACGGGGTCTCTCCAGTTGGCTTGGTCGCGGTTGTGCGGATGGACCACAACACGGACTGAAGCTCATCGTACCAACCTCTGTCGCAGGCCTCCAGCTTCTTCTTGAACGTCCTGGTTTTGAGGCCCCTCAGGACCTCCGCGCTGGCTCGCTCGGCCTGGCCGTTGCTTCGGGGGTGCGCCACCAAAGCGTAGCATATCTGCGTTCCAAGGTTAGCACAGTATGTTTTGAATAGGTTACTGGTGAACTGCGAACCGTTGTCCGTGATGATGCGATTCGGCACCCCAAACCGGCTCACGATGCCCTTGATGAACTTGACCGCGGAACCCGCGGGAATGGTGCGGACAGCCTCTACTTCAGCCCACTTGGTGAACTTGTCCACGGCGACGTAGAGGTAGCGGTAGCCCCCGGGCGCCCGAGGAAACGGGCCCAAGATGTCCAGCCCCCAGACTGCGAATGGCCACGAAAGGGCTATAGTCTACAAGCCTCCTGCTGGCTGATGGATCTGCTTGGTGTGGAACTGGCAGGCCTCACAAGCTTTCACTAGTTCGACGGCGTCATTGAGCGCGGTGGGCCAATAAAACCCACTGCGGAACGCCTTGCTGACGAGGGTCCGTGATGATGAATGATGTCCACAGTCTCCGCCGTGTATATCTTCCAGCAGTTCCTTCCCTTGCTCCCTGGAGATGCAGCGCAGGGATACATCGTTTGGCCGCTTCTGGTAGAGCTCTCCATCCTTGATGCAGTATGCCGTGGCCTGGCGTGCCACTCGCTCCGCTTCCTCCTCCTTCTCCGGCAGGGTCCCTTGCGTTAGGTAACTCCGGAGCTCCACGATCCAACATCCCTCCTGAGGTTCCATCGTCAGGAGCAGGCGTGCTCCTGAGGCCGGGCCACAGGCCGGAGCCCCTGAGATAGGTGGCTGGGGGAGCTCCTCCCGGGGCTGAGACGTGTTCGATAATGACGGCAGGGCTGAGGGCTTGAAGAGCCGCTCCTCGAAAACGCCAGGCTCCTGAGGTAACCGCCTGGACGCCCGTTTGGCGATGTCGTCGGCCTCCTGATTGGTGCCACGGGGCACATGCTGCAACTCCAACCCCCAGAACTGCTTCTCCATCCTGCGGACCTCCGCTAGGTAGGCTTCCATGTGCTCATCCTTCGGCTCGTACAACTTGTTGGAGAAATTGACAAGGAGCTGCGAATCGCCCTTGATGATGAGGCGTTTCACCCCCAGGGCAGCCGCGGCCTTCAAGCCCGCTATTAAACCTTCATACTCCGCTATGTTGTTGGAGACCTTTTCACCTTGCTAGAAACAGAGCTGCACAGCGTAATAGAGCTTGTCCTGAGTGGGCGATATAAGCACCGCCCCAGCCCCAGCGCCATGCCTGGAGAACGCCCCATCGAAGTACATGACCCAGCCTTCTGGCGCCTCGCTTCCCGGGGACAGGGACCGATCCTCGTCGGCCTTGAGGCCTGGCGCCTCCGTCCATTCTGCCACAAAATCCGCCAACGCTGCTCCCTTGATGACTCTGGTCGTGCTGAATTCGAGCTGAAACGCTTGCAGTTCTATGTTCCACTCAGTGACCCTTCCAGCCGAATTAGGGATCCTGAGCACTCTCTCTAGGGGGTATGACGAGAAGACCTTGATGGGGTGACCCTGAAAATAGTGCCGTAGCTTGCGCGAGGCCACCAGTAGCGCGAGGAGGAGTTTCTGAGGCATGGGGTACCATGCCCTTGCATCCCGCAACACCGTGCTGACGAAGTACACTGGGTGCTCAACGAGGTGGAGTGCGTCAGTGCTGGTGGCTCCCTTCGGAGACCATGGCGCCTCTTGAGGCAATGAGGCCTCCTAAGACTGGCCATCTGGGAGAGGGGCCTCTTCCGCCTCCGGTGCACCCCTCTGCGGCGGCTGATCCTCCTCAGCCGCGGTGGCAGTTTCTGTGGGCCTTCCTTGTCCCTGTTCTGCCTTATCCTGGGCTGCTGCCGCGGTTTTGATTCGGCGCTCCTCTCTGACTGCCACCAAGGCTGCGCTGGCGGAGTAGGGAGTGGCGGCGAGGTAAAGCACCAGGGGCTCTTGAGGGCGCGGAGCCACCATGACCGGTGGGCTGGTCAGGTATCTCTTGAGATCCTGGAACGCCTTGTCAGCATCTTCAGTCCACTTGAAGGGCCCCTTTTTCTTCATTAGCTGGAAGAAGGGCAGCGCTCGTTCCCCCAACTTGGAGATGAAGCGCTCTAGCGCGGTCACGCGTCCCGTGAGCTTCTGCATTTCTCTGAGGGTCTTTGGCGGGCTCATGTCTTCCACCGCCTTGACCTTCTCCGGGTTAGCCTCGATGCCTCGGTGGGACACGAGGAAACCCAAGAGCTTGCCCGAGGGGACTCCGAACACACACTTCTCTGGGTTGAGCCGTAGGTTCACTACGTTGAGGCTCGCGAAGGTTTCCTCCAGGTCTTGTATCAAGGTCCTGGCCTCCCGAGACTTTACCACAATGTCATCGACGTAAGCTTCAACATTCTTCCCGAGCTGCGGGCCTAAGGTGATGTGCATCAGCCGTTGAAAGGTCGCCCCTGCGTTACGCAGCCCGAATGGCATGCATGTGTAGCAGTACACCCCACATGGGGTTAGGAAGGCAGTCTTCTCGACGTCTTCTACCGCCATCTTGATCTGGTGATACCCAGAGAAGGCATCCAAGAAGCATAACAGGTCACATTCCGCAGTGGAATCGACGATCTGGTCGATGCGGGGGAGCGGGAACGGATCTTGCGGGCATGCTTTGTTGAGGTTGGTGAAGTCGACACACATGCGCTCCTTCCCTCCCTTCTTTGGCACAACGACAGGGTTGGCCAACCAATCCGGGTACCGGACCTCGCGAATGACCCCAATGGCTTCTAATTTGCGGGTCTCTTGGACGATGAAGGCCTGCTTTTCCATGGACTGCCGCCTGGCCTTCTGCTTCACAGGGCGCACGTTGGGGCACACGTTGAGGTGATGCTCGATTACACTCCTAGGGATCCCTGCCAACTGGTCAGGCTCCCAAGCGAATACCTTCTTGTTTGCACGCAGGAACCCGACCAGGGCCTCCTCCTGCTCGGGTTTGAGGTGGGCGCCTATGGTGAAAGTGGCGTTGGTGGACCCGTCCTCATCGACGGGTATCTGCTTGGTTTCTGCCTTGTCTTGGGTGAACAACTGTTTCTTCTTGGCGGGTGCAGCTCCCTTGGGCTCGGGGGTCTCCAAGTCGGCGGGCTGTGCCGACGCCGCCGTCTTGAAGGTGAGCTTCAGCACCCGCAGCGCGTCCCCGGTGTCCCCGTGCATAGTGAGGACACCGCTGCTCCCGGGCATTTTCATGAGGTTGTACGCCGGGTGCGTCGCGGCCATGAACTGGGCCAGCGCTTGGTAGCCGAGGATGGCGTTGTAGGGGAGGCCGATGGGGGCGATGTCGAAGTCGACCAGCTCCGTGCGGAAGTTGTCGTAGGTGCCGAAGGTTACTGGGAGCCGGATCTGTCCCAAGGAGCTGGAAGACTCGCCCCCAATGCCTGAGAAGGGCCGGCTGGGTTGCAGCCGTTCCAGGGGTATGCAGAGGAGGTTGAAGGCCTCGACCGAGAGCATGCTGAGGCCCGTGCCGCCATCAATGAGGGTTCTGGTGACGGCCACCTGGCAGATGGTGGGGGTGCACAGCATGGGGAGCGCACTCGAGCAGGCCGAGTTGGAGGGGTGGTCCTCCGAGCTGAAGGTCAGGCCGGTCTCGGGCGCCGCCCGGTCCAGGGGAGCCCCCTGCCGCGTGGAAGCGGCGCTGACCCGGCGGATGAACGGCTTGACGTGGTGACTTGTAGGCGGCGCCTGCGAGCCGCCCAAGAGGGCCGCGATGACCGGGGGTATTGGTGCAGCGCGATGGGCGGGGAAGAGGTTGCGGGGCTCTTCCCGAGAGGCCACGGAGGCTGCCGGCGGGTGGAGCAGCCATGTGCGCGGGGCGCCGGTGAGGGCCATGGGGAGCCAGTTGGCCACGACCCTATCTTCACCTCCGGCTTTGAGGAGGGCCTCCTCGCTCGCCAGCAAGAAGGCCAGCGGATCTGTCGTGCCACCGTAGCGCGGCGGCGTCGTTGGCTTGAGCTTGTCCGGCCACCGTAACCGTTGCAGGGCTGGGGCCAGGGCTCGGAGCCCCCTGGCCCCCACGCTGGCACCGGCGGCCGGAGCGGGCGACGTGCTACCCATCGCGAGGCGGGCCGTGGCGGTGGCGGAAGAGAAAACTCCGGTGCACCCCTACCTGGCGCGCCAAATGTCGGATTTCGGGTTCCGACAGACCCTTGAGGTTCGAACACTGGGGTGCACGTGGAGATTTCGCCTCCTACCTACCTGCACCCCTCCGCCTCGCTAAGATCTAAACTATGGAAAAAACAACACAAGAGACACAGGATTTATGCTGGTTCGGGCCACCGTTGTGGTGTAATACCCTACTCCAGTGTGTGGTGTGGTGGATTGCCTCTTGGGCTGATGATGATGAACAATACAAGGAAGAACAGCCTCGCGAGGGTCTGTTCTTGGCTGGGGAGATGAACTGCTGGGAGGAGTTCAGTCACCTTTCTCTCTCTCTCTCTCTCTGATCCTTTTATCCTTTGATCCCTCTATCCTCTCCGAACCTCTCTTTGCTCTGTGGGTGGCTGGTCCTGTTTATAGAGGCCATGGTCCTCTTCCCAAATATCGAGCGGGAAGGGAGCCAACAATGGCGGGCTAATTTGAAGGGGACAGCTAGTACTAGCTACCCTAACAAAAGTAGTCTTCGCCTACACAAAGCTCTAGTGATGACGCCGTCTCGGGCTCCACGATGACCTCTGTCTTGTAGTCCTCATGGTCTTGGTCTCGTTGCACCGAAATGGCAACCTTTGCCTGATGCCTCGGTACTCCGCGGCTACACTTGCCCCCTTTGCACCAAAGAGGAAAGGAGGACACTGCGCGGGCTGGCACCCGCCTGGCGCCCTCGGTCGTCATGGCTTGCGTCACGGGCACCTCGTGAGGTACCCCGCCTTGATCTCTCCGCCTCCTCGTGAGCCAGCCTGACGAGGCCGTGCCTAGGAAGCTCCGCGTCGTCCGCCCCACGAGGCTTGGCCCCTCGCGAGGGTCTTGGGTTTGTGTTGGTGAAGATGGGCCGCGCTGGGCCCCCTTTTGAGCCACGCCGCAGGCCGCAGGCAGGCAAGTCTGGGGACCCCCGTTCCCAGAACGCCGGCATATAGGTTGCTCACCTAGTTGCACATCTAGACAACCTACTTTGATGCAAAGTTTAATTTGGTAAAGAAAAGCTAAAAATTGGTAGTTGCCTATTCACGCCCCCTCTAGTCAACCATATCGATCCTTTCAGTCTCCGACATCCATATTCTCCTATATGAAGTCTTTCGATGAGAAAAAAAGAGGAAGGAACCTTTCGGGACGAGACTCCGCCGCCACGAGGCGAAACCGAGGCGGAACCAATCTAGAGCTCCGGCAGGGCTGTTCTGCCGGGGAAACTTCCCTCCGGGAGGGGGAAATCATCACCGTCGTCATCACCAACGCTCCTCTCATCGGGAGAGGGCAATCTCCACCAACATCTTCACCAGCACCATCTCATCTCCAAACCCTAGTTCATCTCTTGTATCCAATTCTTGTCTCAAAGTTCGAGATTGGTGCTAGTAGGTTGCTAGTAGTGTTGATTACTCCTTGTAGTTGATGCTAGTTGGTTTATTTGGTGGAAGATCATATGTTCAGATCCTTTATGCATATTATTACCCCTCTGATTATGAACATGAATATGCTTTGTGAGTAATTACATTCGTTCTTGAGGACAAGGGAGAAGTCTTGCTATGAGTAGTCATGTGAATTTGGTATTCGTTTGATATTTTGATAAGATGTATGTTGTCTAGCCTCTAGCGGTTTTATGTGAACGTCGACTACATAACACTTCACCATTATTTGGGCCTAGAGGAAGGCATTGGGAAGTAATAAGTAGATGATGGGTTGCTAGAGTGACAGAAGCTTAAACCCTAGTTTATGCGTTGCTTCGTAAGGGGCTGATTTGGATCCATATGTTTCATGCTATGGTTAGGTTTACCTTAATACTTTTGTTGTAGTTGCGGATGCTTGCAATAGAGGTTAATCATAAGTGGGATGCTTGTTCAGGTAAGAACAGCACCCAAGCACCGGTCCACCCACATATCAAATTATCAAAGTATCAAACATGAATCATATGAATGTGTTGAAAACTAGCTTGACGATATTCCCATGTGTCCTCGGGAGCGCTTTTCCTATTATAAGAGTTTGTTCCGGCTTGTACTTTGCTACAAAAAGGATTGGGCCACCTTGCTGCACCTTATTTACTTTTGTTACTTGTTGCTCATTACAATTTACCTTATTACAAAACTATCTGTTACCACTTATTTCAGTACTTGCAGAGAATACCTTGTTGAAAACCGCTTATCATTTCTTTCTGCTCCTCGTTGGGTTCGACACTCTTACTTATCGAAAGGACTACGATAGATCCCCTATACTTGTGGGTCATCAAGACTCCTTTCTGGCGCCGTTGCCGGGGAGTGTAGCGCCTTTGGTAAGTGGAATTTGGTAAGGAAAAATTTATAGTGTGCTGAAATTTACTGTCACTTGTTACTATGGAAAGTAATTCTTTGAGGGGCTTGTTCGGGGTATCTTCACCCTGTCCAGTAGAGCAAAGAGTTGCTCCTCAACCTATTAATGAAACTCCTTTTGAATTTCCCGTGGCTATGATGGAAAAACTGCTAGCTAATCCTTTTACAGGAGATGGAACAAAACATCTTGATGAGCACTTAATATATGTGGATGAAGTTTGTGGATTATTTAAGCTTGCAGGTATACCCGATGATGTTGCTAAGAAGAAGGTCTTCCCTTTATCTTTGAAGGGAGACACATTGATATGGTATATGCTATGTGATGATATGAGATCGTGGGACTATAAAAGATTGAAGTTGGAATTTCATCAAAAGTATTACCCTATGCATCTTGTTCATCGTGATCGAAATTATATATATAATTTCTGGCCTCGCGAAGGAGAAAGCATCGCTCAAGCTTGGGGGAGGCTTAAATCAATGTTATATTCATGCCCCAATCATGAGCTCCAGAGATAAATAATTATGCAAAGTTTTTATGCTCGGCTTTCTCAAAACAATCGCAACATGCTTGATACTTCTTGTGCTCGCTCTTTTATGATGAAGACTATTGAATTCAGATGGAATTTATTGGATAGAATTAAACGCAACTCCGAAGATTGGGACCTCGACCAAGGTAAGGAGTCAGGTATGACACCTAAGTTTGATTGTGTTAAATCTTTTATGGATACCGATATTTTCCGTAAGTTTAGCACTAAATGTGGACTTGATTCTGAGATAGTAGCTTCTTTCTGTGAATCTTTTGCTACTTATGTTGATCTCCCTAAGGAGAAGTGGTTTAAATATCATCCTCCCATAGAAGTAAAAGTAGCTGCACCTATTAAAGTTGAAGAAAAGACTGTCGCTTATAATGATCCTATTGTTCCTACTTCTTATATTGAGAAACCACCTTTCCCTGTTAGAATAAAGGATCATGCTAAAGCTTCAACTGTTGTTCATAAAAGCAATATTAGAACTTATACACATCCTGAGCAAGTTAAAGTAGAACCTAATATTGCTATTGTTAAAGATCTCTTGTCTGATAATATTGATGGGCATGTTATTCAGTTCGAAGGTGAAACTGCTAGAATTGCTAAACCGTGTGATAAAGATAAACATAGACCTGTGGTAGGCGTGCCTGTTATTTTTGTTAAAATAGGAGATCATTGTTATCATGGCTTATGTGATATGGGTGCTAGTGCTAGTGTTATACCTCATGACTTATACAAAGAAATTAAGAATGAAATTGCACCGGTTGAGTTAGAAGATATTGATGTTACTATTGAACTTGCTAATAGAGATACTATTGCACCAATTGGAATTGTTAGAGATGTTGAAGTCTTGTGTGGGAAAACTAAATATCCTGCTGATTTTCTTGTTCTTACTTCTCCACAAGATAGCTTTTGTCCCATTATATTTGGTAGACCCTTCTTAAATACTGTCAATGCTACCATAGACTGCACTAAGAATATTGTTACTGTTGGTTTGGACGATATGGTTCATGAGTTTAATTTCTCTAAATTTAGTAAACAACATCGTGAGGAAGAATTACCTAGTAAGGATGAAATTATTGGTCTTGCTTCTATTGCCGTACCTCCTAGTGATCCTTTAGAACACTATTTGCTAGACCATGAAAATGATATGTTCATGAATGAAAGAAGGAAAATAGATGATGTATTCTTTAAACAGGAACCTATTGTGCAACACAACTTGCCTGTTGAAATTTTAGGAGACCCCCCTCCACCCAAGGGTGATCCCATGTTTGAGATTAAACCTTTACCTGATAATCTTAAATATGCTTATCTTGATGAAAAGAAGATATATCCTGTTATTATTAGTGCTAACCTTTCAGAGCATGAAGAAGAAAGATTATTGAAAACTCTGAAGAAGCATCGTGCTGCTATTGGATATACTCTTGATGATCTTAAGGGCATTAGTCCCACTCTATGTCAACATAAAATAAATTTGGAAGCAGATGCCAAACCAGTTCGTGATCCTGAACGACGTCTGAATCCTAAAATGAAAGAAGTGGTAAGAAAAGAAATACTCAAGCTTCTGGAGGCAGGTATAATTTATCCCGTTGCTCATAGTGAGTGGGTAAGTCCTGTCCATTGTGTCCCTAAGAAGGGAGGTATTACTGTTGTCCCTAATGATAAAGATGAATTGATTCCACAAAGAATTATCACAGGTTATAGGATGGTAATTGATTTCCGCAAATTAAATAAAGCTACTAAGAAAGATCATTACCCCTTACCTTTTATTGATCAAATGCTAGAAAGATTATCCAAACATACACATTATTGCTTTCTAGATGGTTATTCTGGTTTCACTCAAATACCTGTGTCGGCTAGAGATCAATCAAAGACTACTTTTACATGCCCTTTTGGTACTTTTTCTTATAGATGTATGCCTTTTGGTTTATGTAATGCACCTGCTACATTTCAAAGATGCATGATGGCTATATTCTCTGACTTTTGTGAAAAGATTTGTGAGGTTTTCATGGATGACTTTTCCATCTATGATTCCTCCTTTGATGATTGCTTGAGCAATCTTGATCAAGTTTTGCAGAGATGTGAAGAAACTAATCTTGTCTTGAATTGGGAAAAGTGACACTTTATGGTTAATGCAGGTATTGTCTTGGGGCACAAAGTTTCTGAAAGAGGTATTGAAGTTGATAAAGCCAAGGTTGATGCTATTGAAAAGATGCCATGTCCCAAGGACATCAAAGGTATAAGAAGTTTCCTTGGTCACGCCGGATTTTATAGGAGGTTCATTAAGGACTTCTCAAAAATTTCTCGGCCTCTGACTAATTTATTGCAAAAAGATATACCATTTGTCTTTGATGATGATTGTGTAGAAGCATTTGAAATACTTAAGAAAGCATTAGTCTCTGCACCTATTGTTCAGCCACCTGATTGGAATTTACCCTTTGAAATTATGTGTGATGCTAGTGATTATGCTGTAGGTGTTGTTCTAGGGCAAAGAGTTGATAAGAAATTAAATGTTATTCATTATGCTAGTAAGACTCTAGATAATGCTCAAAGAAATTATGCTACTACTGAAAAAGAGCTTTTAGCAGTTGTATTTGCTTGTGATAAGTTCAGACCCTATATTGTTAATTCTAAAGTAACTATTCACACTGATCATGCTGCTATTAAATACCTTATGGAAAAGAAAGATGCTAAACCTAGACTTATTAGATGGGTTCTCTTGCTACAAGAATTTGATTTGAATATTGTTGATAGAAAGGGAGCTGAGAACCCCGTTGCAGACAACTTGTCTAGGTTAGAAAATATTCTTGATGACCCACTACCTATTAATGATAGCTTTCCTGATGAACAATTAAATGTTATAAGTACTTCTCGTAGTACTCCATGGTATGCTGATTATGCTAATTATATTGTTGCTAAATTTATACCACCTAGCTTCACATACCAACAAAAGAAAAAGTTCTTCTATGATTTGAGACATTACTTTTGGGATGACCCACATCTTTATAAAGAAGGAGTAGATGGTGTTATTAGACGTTGTGTACCTGATCATGAACAGGAACAGATCCTACGCAAGTGTCATTCCGAGTCTTATGGAGGACACCACGCTGGAGATAGAACTACACATAAGGTATTGCAATCTGGTTTTTATTGGCCTACTCTCTTCAAGGATGCCCGTAAGTTTGTCTTGTCTTGCAATGAATGTCAAAGAATTGGTAATACTAGTAGACATCAAGAAATTCCTATGAATTATTCTCTTGTAATTGAACCGTTTGATGTTTGGGGCTTTGATTATATGGGACCTTTTCCTGCCTCTAATGGATACACACATATTCTAGTTGCTGTTGATTACGTTACTAAGTGGGTAGAAGCTATTCCAACTAGTAGTGCTGATCATAACACTTCTATTAAAATGCTTAAGGAAGTTATTTTCCCGAGGTTTGGAGTCCCTAGATATTTAATGACTGATGGTGGTTCACACTTTATTCATGGTGCTTTCCGTAAAATGCTTGCTAAATATGACGTTAATCATAGAATTGCATCTCCTTATCACCCTCAGTCTAGTGGTCAAGTAGAGTTGAGCAATAGAGAGCTCAAATTAATTTTGCAAAAGACTGTTAATAGGTCTAGAAAGAATTGGTCTAAGAAACTTGATGATGCATTATGGGCATATAGAACTGCATACAAAAATCCTATGGGTATGTCTCCATATAAAATGGTATATGGAAAAGCATGTCACTTACCTCTCGAACTAGAACATAAGGCATATTGGGCTATTAAAGAGCTCAACTATGATTTCAAACTTGCTAGTGAGAAGAGGTTATTTGATATTAGCTCACTTGATGAATGGAGAACCCAAGCATATGAAATTGCCAAGTTATTTAAAGAAAAAGTTAAAAGATGGCATGACAAAAGGATACAAAAGCGTGAGTTTAATGTAGGTGATTATGTATTGCTATACAACTCTCGTTTAAGATTTTTTGCAGGAAAACTTCTCTCTAAATGGGAAGGCCCCTATGTTATCGAGGAGGTCTATCATTCCGGTGCAATAAAAATCAACAACTTCGAAGGCACAAATCCGAAGGTGGTAAACGGTCAAAGAATCAAACATTATATCTCAGGTAATCCCATAAATGTGAAACCAATATTATTGAAACCGTAACCCCGGAGGAATAAATAAGGGACACTTTCCGGAACGTTTCAGACTCCGAAAGGGAATAGGTATGTGGTATGGTAAGTAAGCCGACTCCAAAACAATTTCTAAGGCAATATTTCTCCATTTTGGAATATTTAGAAAAATAGAAAAATAAGTAGCAGACCGGGAAGGACACGAGGGCCCCACGAGGGTGGTGGGCGCGCCCCCCTACCTCGTGAGCACCTCGTGTGCCTTCCGGACTCTGTTTTCTTGCACGTTACGTATTTTGGTTGGTAAAAATTCATTATATATTCTCCCGAAGGTTTTGACTCCCGTATCACGCAAAAATCTCCTGTTCTTGTTTCGAGCTGTTTTCTGTCAGGGTTTTCAAGGCCAGGCATCATGTCGTCCCCCTCCTCCAACAATGGTGACAACGATGCTTGGCTAATGAGGATAGATCTGAAGGGGGAAGAACCCACAAAGGTCAACAAGGATGAAAGGATCAAGAAGGCCACGGAGGATCAAGCTCCAGCAGCAAAAGACATCCTTCAACTTGATCATAACCTTCTTACCCCAACTGAGATCGAAGCTTTCAAGATGATTGAGTTAGCTCGTATACAAAACAAGTATCTCACACAAGAAAATATTTTGTTGAAGGAGCATATTGTTGCACTCAAGGGCATTATTCGCAAGCTGGAGGACCTCTTACGCTCGATGTGCGATTATCTGTCACCTCCACATTCTTCACCGACAAAGGAGACATAATCACATGGGTATGGGCATTCCCCTTGGCAACTGCCAAGCTTGGGGGAGGTGCCCTGGTATCGTATCACAATCACATCTCCTATCTTTACCGTTTTTCTTAGTTCGATCCTATTAGTAGTATGTTGATCTAGTAGAATAAAGTTTATGGCATGATCTAGTTTTGAGTTTTGCTTTATGATCTCTCTTTGTAATCGAGTCCGTGAGCTATATATAATAAAGATTAGTGTTGAGTTAAGGGCCTGATTATTTTGCCATGATCTTGGGTGAATAAAAGAAAAGAGAAAAAGAATAAAAAGAAACAACAAGTTCATATTGATCTTATTGAGAGTAATGACTTCACATAGAAAGAGTATGATGATTAAAAGTTTTTGGGAGTTGGCAGACATAGCTTTGGTCATTGTTGCAATTAATAGGAAGTAATAAGGAAAGAGAGGTTTCACATATAGATATATTATCATTGACATCTTTTATGATTGGAAGCACTCATTAAAATATGACATGCTAAAGAGTTGATGTTGGACAAGGAAGACAACGTAATGAGTTATGTCTTTCTTATATCTGAGATAAAGTATGTTGTCATTGATCCTCTAACTTGTTGAGCTTGCCTTTCTCCCTCATGCTAGCCAAATTCTTAGCACTAAGTAGAGATACTACTTGTGCTTCCAAATATCCTTAAACCAGTTCTGCCATGAGAGTCCACCATATCTACCTATGGATTGAGTAACATCCTTCAAGTAAGTTGTCATCGGTGCAAAGCAATAAAAATTGCTCTAAATATGTATGATTGATTGGTGTGGGAGAAATAAGCTTTATACGATCTTGTGATGTGGAAGTAATAAAAGCGACATACTGCATAATAAAGGTTCATATCACAAGGGGCAATATAAAGTGACGTTCTTTCGCATTGAGATTTTGTGCATCCAACCATAAAAGCGCATGGCAACCTCTGCTTCCCTCTGCGAAGGGCCTATTGAGGGAGTCCTGGATTAGGGGGTGTTCGGGTAGCCGGACTATACCTTCAGCCGGACTCCTGGACTATGAAGATACAAGATTGAAGACTTCGTCCCGTGTCCGGATGGGACTTTCCTTAGCGTGGAAGGCAAGCTTGGCGATGCGGATATTCAAGATCTCCTACCATTGTAACCGACTCTATGTAACCCTAACCCTATCCGGTGTCTATATAAACCGGAGGGTTGTAGTCCGTAGGCAATCAACTCCATATACAACAATCATACCATAGGCTAGCTTCTAGGGTTTAGCCTCCTTGATCTCGTGGTAGATCTACTCTTGTACTACCCATATCATCAATATTAATCAAGCAGGATGTAGGGTTTTACCTCCATCAAGAGGGCCTGAACCTGGGTAAAACATCGTGTTCCCTGCCTCCTGTTACCATCCGGCCTAGACGCACAGTTCGGGACCCCCTACCCGAGATCCGCCGGTTTTGACACCGACATTGGTGCTTTCATTGAGAGTTCCTCTGTGTCGTCGCCTTTAGGCCCGATGGCTCCTTTGATCAACAACAACGATGCCGTCCAGGGTGAGACTTTTCTCCCCGGACAGATCTTCGTCTTCGGCAGCTTCGCTCTGCGGGCCAATTCGCTTGGCCACCTGTAGCAGATCGAAAGCTACGCCCCTGGCCATCAAGTCAGGTTTGGAAGCTTAAACTACACGGCTGACATCCGCGGAGACTTGATCTTTGACGGGTTCGAGCCACGGCCAAGCGCGCCGCACTATCTCGAGGGGCATGATCTAGCTCTGCCCCCGGACAGTGTCCTGGAGGCCGCACACGCATCGGTTCCGACCCCAAACTCGGAGCCTATTGCGCCAATCGAGGATGAGCGGTTGGACGTCACCTCAGGGGCTGCGATCCCAAAAGCGATCGAGCCGAACGCTAGCCCCGCACTCTGCACGGCCCGTGACTCCGAGGATCCGGACTCCTTTCCAAACTCCGAACCCCCCGCGCCCCTGCCGATCGAATCCGATTGGGCGCCGATAATGGAGTTCACCGCCGCAGACATCTTTCAGCACTCGCCTTTTGGCGATATCCTGAACTCTTTCAAGTCTCTCTCCTTATCAGGAGAGCCCTAGCCGAATTATGGTCAGCGAAGATGGGATACGGACGATGAAGAAATTCAAAGCCCACCCACCACCCACTTGGTAGCCACTGTCGACAATTTAAACGACGTGCTCAACTTCGACTCTGGAGACATCGACAGCATGGATGACGATGCAGGAGATACCGACGAACCAACGCCCATAGGGCATTGGACAACCACCTCATCTCACGATGTGTACATGGTGGATACCCCTAAAGGAAGCGACAACGAGGAAAAAGGGGATGGAACGGGAGATCGACCCCCCGAAAAGCAATCAAAGCATCGGCGTAAACACCGACCCAAGCCCCGCCTCGATAAAAACCCAGCCATAGAGCAGGACGAGCCGGTAGACGACAAGCAGGCCTTAGAGCAACCGTCCGAACAGGGCAACATGGATAGAGAAACCGAACATCCCTCCTCCGGCGAAAACGGCATTCCGGATGACCTCACACCGGATAAACTTATGGAGCAAAAGAATCTCCACAAGAGGCTCGTTGCAACTGCACGCAGCCTAAAAAAGCAGAAGCGGAAGCTAAAAACAGCAGGAGATGCACTCCGGATTAGATGGAGCAAGGTAATCAATACCGCAGATAAATACGGCGGCAGTCGCCACACTAAAAGCTATCCGAAAAGAAAGCTACTGCCTGAATTCGACGAAGAGTCCCTAGAGCCCTCGCATTCAAAAAATGAGAAAGCCACACGGTCAGATAGATGACCCCACTTAAGGATTCGCATCATGGCCCAGTCAGGTCCATTTATGGGCAAAGAAAGCAAGCTCTCGTAGGCAATGCTATGAAGCCATCATCAGAATCCGGCACACCCAAATACAGGGGCGCCGCACACCCCCTATGTTTCACCGATGAGGTCCTGGACTATGAATTCCCAGAGGGATTCAAACCCGTAAACATAGAGGCATATGATGGAACAATAGACCCTGGAGTGGATCGAGGATTATATCCTCCACATACACATGGCTAGAGGAGATGATCTCCACGCCATAAAATATTTACCCCTTAAGCTTATAGGGCCAGCCCGGCATTGGCTTAAAAGCCTTCCCGAAAACACAATTGGAAGCTGGGAAGAGCTCGAGGATGCTTTTCGAGCAAACTTTCAAGGGACCTATGTCCGCCCTCTGACAGTTCTGGAATAGATTCCTCACTAAAAAGAATCAGATAGTCGACTGTCCGGACACCGAAGCCTTAGCAGCTTTCAGGCATAACGTCCGAGGCGAATGGCTCGCCAGACACCTCGGCCAAAAAAAGCCAAGAACAATGGTCGCACTAACAAGCCTCATGACCTGCTTTTGTGTAGGGGAGGACAGCTGGTTGGCAAGGTGCAGCCCCAGCGACCCAAGTACATCCGAAACTAGGGATGGAAACGGAAAACCGCGACGCAACAAGGACCGTCGCTGGACTAAGGACAAAAGTCCGAAGAGCACGGCAGTTAATGCCGGATTCAAAGGCTCACGACAAAATCAGGAAAAATCGCCCCCCCAGGATAACATGGACGATCCATCCAACCTAAATAAAATCCTGGACAGGATATGTCAGATACACAGTACTCCCGGGAAGCCTGCTAACCATACCCACAGAGACTGTTGGGTTTTCAAACAATCCGGCAGACTCAATGCCGAACACAAGGGGCTCGACACACCAAGCGAAGACGAGGATGAACCCTAAAAGCAGAGCACCAGGAAACAAAAGAACTTCCCACAAGAAGTAAAAATAGTGAACTCACTTCACATAACAAAACGTGCGGCGCCCGTGAAGATGAACGTCGCGCGGCACCCGTCCAGGATGTGGCACAACGGAGACACAGGCGCAGACGTGCAGTAGGGACCCGTCCTAAAGGATTCTTTTTAGATTAAGACCCTGCGTAAACCTTTTTTACTGTCTCTTGTTGCTACACATCCCCTGGTTTTTTCTTTCTGATATAACCAAGGAGGAGGCTGGCGTCTTGGCATGTGGCCACGTCAGAATTTTTGCACGTACCTGGACACTAGGGGCTTTTTTAATAATAAAGAGTGTTGTTTCGCCCGCACTCATAAAGACCGAACACCTTAGGGAGTGTTCGGCGTCGCGAGTTTTGGCATTATATGCATCAGCTCCGAATCATGTCTTTGGTCAAATGTTGGGTTGCCCGGCTCCTGAGTTCGGCTACCTTACGTTCCGCTCTATCGGCTAAGGTAGCACCAGGAGAACTACTGCGATTGTGCCCCGTTCGGCCGGGCGAGCACCTCAGTAGAGAAAGCCGAAAACTGACTGTCATGATGTAGCGTGAGACTGGTCAGCCACTCGATGACCTATCGAAATCTATCAGATCCCTCCGCTTTAACAAAGGGCCGCTTCCCGGTCAGGCACATACGCGCCCCAAACTCGGGCGAGCGCAGTCGCCACCAAGGGGCTACGTAAATAGTCTCACTGTCAAGCTCCTATGGCTAAGTGAAAGTGTTAAAGCATTATAGTCCGGTTGCCTGGCCCGCTCCGCTATCACCTCCTTTGTAGGACCAAGACGTTGGGTTAAGTGTGAAAATGCGTCTTTTGCGAGCACCCCCACACTATGTGCGTGGGGGCTGAAGCCAACGACTGGCATCTTTCAGATTTTGTATATATCTTAAAACGGCCGCACAAGAGGTGTTCCCAATACTTGAAGGCACATGTATAAAAAGGCCACTACAGTTTATCAAAATATTACTCTATAATTACATATGCTATCATAACATAGCATCTTTCGAGCACTGCGTCTCTATTACATGAGCGCCTTCAAGGACTTCCTGAAAATAGTGCTCGGAGGGTACTCGACTTTTGTCCAAATCTCAGGACGCAACAACGGTGGTCTCCATCTCTTCCCAGTATGTCTTGACACGGGCAAGAGCCATCCTTGCGCCCTCTATGCACGCTGACCTCTTCTTTGCATTAATACGCGGCACCGCGTCAAGGAATTGCTGCACCAAGCTGAAATAACTCTTCGGCTCCGATCTCCCCGGCCACAGATGACCCATGATGTACTTCATGGCGAGTTCGGACAACCTATTCAGTTCGGCCCATTGAGCCAAACGGTCGTCCACTGCCAGTGGACGCTCTGGATTGTGAAACTGCGACCAGAAAAGCTTTTCCACTTCGTGATCTTTCTGATCTCGAAAGTGTTCGGTCGCATTAGCAGCACTCGCTGCCAAATCCAGATAGGTATCCTCCACACTCCACATCCGGTCCAACGGAGCAAACTTCGGATCGCAAAATTTCCTTCGCAGCATAAAGGGCTTTCCAGCCGCAATCTGTTCGGCCTGACGCAGCTCCTCCTTCGCAGCTCTCATCGCAGAGCGCGCATCCTTGGCATTGGCAACGGCCTTCTCTAAGTCCGTATGTTTCGCCTGGTCTTCTTTTTCAAGAAGTCTGCAACGGTCTGTAGCGCTTTTTAACTCTTCGGCCATCTTGGCCATCTCTTCCTTGCTTCGGCAATGAGTAGCCTGTTCGGCTCTCAGCTCTTCAAGGGCTTTCCTGGTGGCGGCATCACTTTCGCTGGCTTGTTCTTTAGCTTGGGCAAGTTCTGCCCTAAGACTCTCCACGGCGGCCGCACCATCTGCGTCAAAGCACACACATAGTAAGACACGGGCATAAAACTATTCTTACCTGATGCCGCCCGAGGAATTACATACCTTGAGCCTCATCAAGCCTCTTATTAACAAGCGTGATGTCGGCATCTGCCACGTCCAGTTGCCGCTTTAGTTCGGCAAAATCTTCAGTTCGGCTCGATTCCGGACACCCTGCCGCCTACATTCAAAGGCGACATCTTAGACCTGGGATTATGATCCTTCACGTGCCGTCATTTCTTGACGACGCGCAGAGTCTCAGGGGCTACTATCTACACAGGGCGCATCTTATTCATGCGCAACTGACAAAAGTGTACATTATCTAATGTACCTCAAAACCCATCAGTAAACTTTTGACGGCTTCATGCAATCCGCTCTCTGCGGATGAGATCCTTTCAATCACCGTGCCCATCAATGCACGGTGCTCCTCCGAGATAAAAGCTCGCCCCAGCAGAATCTTTAGCTCCTCCGTCCGAGCACCAGATGGTGCCGGACTTGTCCCGCGACCTCTTTCGAAGGCCGGACGCGGAGAACCTCGGGGGCCACATAGCTATCTTCCGCCCCTTCCGGATTCGGAGAAACCCTCCGCGACGACACCTCAGGGTTGCCCGCCTCGCTAGGCGGCACGGCAGGGGGAGGCGTCCCGCTCTCCATCATCTCCGGAAGGAGATCCCTCGAAGACGAGCTCTGTTGAGAAGGGCTGAGGTCCGAGCTACAAGGTAAAAATTTGGTTAATCTTCTCAGATATAAATCAAGGATTTCCCTCATCCCTCAAAAGGAAAATCTTTCTCTACTTACGGCTCGCTGGAGGGCGGATCCCCTTGAGGGCGTAGTCCGGCCGAGGAACTCCCCGGCGTCGGACCCTCTGACGAGGATTTTTTCCCCGCTTCGAGGCCATGGTTTCCGGGTCGTCAGAGGCGGCTCTCTTCTTCCCCTTAGGAGAGGAATTGTCGGTTCCTCCCTTCGGAGCAGCCTCCTTCGAGGAGGCCATAGTTTCCTTGTCCTCCCCCTTGCTTCCCTCCAAAGGCATTATCTCCAGCATCTTGACCAACACGGGATCCGGCCTGGTTTCGGGAAGGGGAGCCGGACACCTGATCAGCTTTGCCTTCGCTATCCACTCCTGTTTAAAAGGACGGCTCTTTTAGGGGCAAGTTTATGACAATTATACGGATAGAAGGTCCGGGCACAAGGTTGCTTACTTGAGTATCCGGGCGATTGCAGCTTAGGCCTGCGTCCTCGGTTAAATCTGGACACATCTCTTGTGATCCGAAGAACAATTTATACATCTCCGCGGGCATTGCACCCATGAAATTCTGGAGAGCTCGCGGTCCCTCTGGATTAAACTCCCACAGGCGAAGGGAGCGACGTTTGCCGGGCAATATTCGGCGAATCAGCATGACCTGCGTCACCTTGACCAGGCTGAGGTCTCCTTCCAAGAGATCCTTAATGCGGCCCTGTAACAAGGGCACGTCTTTGGGCAAACCCCAATCTAACCCTCTGTTAACCCATGACGCTAGCAGTGGTGGGGGACCCGAGCGAAAGGCAGGAAGCGCCACCCACTTGGTGCTCCGGGGAGCGGTGATGTAAAACCACTCTCGTTGCCACAAGCCTAGCTCCTCTTGAAAAGAGCCCTCGGGCCATGGAGCATCAACATTTTTTCTTATAACAGCGCCTCCGCACTCTGCGTGCCGTCCCTTGATCATCTTCGGCTCCACTTTGAAAGTCTTGAGCCATAATCCGAAGTGAGGGGTAACACGGAGGAACGCTTCGCATACAACGATAAACGAGGAGATATGGAGGATGGACTCCGGAGCTAAGTCATGGAATTCCATCCCGTAATAAAACAGCAGTCCCCTCACAAAGGGATCCATCGGGAAGCCTAGCCCCCGAAGGAAGTGAGACACGAACACCACGCTCTCACCGGGCTGGGGACTGGGGATAGCCTGCCCTTGAGCAGGCAACCTGTGCGGAATTTCGGCGGTCAAGAACTTAGCCTCTCTCAACTTTAGCACGTCCTCCTCTGTGACGGAGGAGAGCATCCATCAGCCTTGAAGGTCGGAACCGGACATTGTCGAAGGTCTGAGGCGCCCGGAATCTGGAGCCTAGGGTGTTGGAACTCGAGGCGACGGGCGAACTCGTTTTGGGATTGGAGAAAAGGAGTAAGGACCTGGTCTCTTTATAAGAGGTTGAATACCAGGAGCCCTCCCCGTAACTGTTTGGGACTCGCCTTTAATTGAGAAAACATGCTAACGGGCACGATTGGGTTACCCACGTCCGTATTGATGAGAATTCCGTAAAAGGGGGACACACGATCTCTGCCTGGACAAGACGTGCCAAGGAGACTGCCTCGCAAAACACGCTGAGGTGGAAAAGTGAAATCGATTCGAGTAAAGGACTTGGGTGTAGTGTGATGACGCACTGCGGAATACGTCAGCAGATTTGATTTGTGTTAATATTATTCTCTCTATGGCAATATATGGAAACTTATTTTACGGAGCCGGACACTACTCTTGGTGTTTACAATCTTCTATGAAGGACTTGGAGGAGGAACCCGCCTTGCAATGCCGAAGACAATTTGCGCGCCGGACTCGTCGTCATTGAAGCCTGGTTCAGGGGCTACTGAGGGAGTCCTGGATTAGGGGGTGTTCGGGTAGCCGGACTATACCTTCAGTCAAACTCCTGGACTATGAAGATACAAGATTGAAGACTTCGTCCCGTGTCCGGATGGGACTTTCCTTGGCGTGGAAGGCAAGCTTGGCGATGCAGATATTCAAGATCTCCTACCATTGTAACCGACTCTATGTAACCCTAACCCTATCCGGTGTCTATATAAACCGGAGGGTTGTAGTCCGTAGGCAATCAACTCCATATACAACAATCATATCATAGGCTAGCTTCTAGGGTTTAGCCTCCTTGATCTCGTGGTAGATCTACTCTTGTACTACCCATATCATCAATATTAATCAAGCAGGACGTAGGGTTTTACCTCCATCAAGAGGGCCCGAACCTGGGTAAAACACCGTGTTCCCTGCCTCCTGTTACCATCCGGCCTAGACGCATAGTTCGGGACCCCCTACCCGAGATCCGCCGGTTTTGACACCGACACCTATCCTTTATTATTATCTTCTACCTTATGCAAGAGCCATGGTGATCTTCACCTTTTCTTTTTCATTTTATCCTTTGGCAAGCTCGGCATGTTGGAAGAACATGACATATATATATATATATATATCTAATTGGATGTAGGGGAGCATGAACCATTATTGTTGACATTACCCTTGAGGTAAAAGGTTGTGGGGGCAAAACTATAAGCCCCTATCTTTCTCTGTGTCCGGTTAAAACTCCGTAATCACAAGTATCGCGTGAGTGTTAGCAATTATGGAGGACTAAATGATAGTTGAGTATGTGGACTTGCTTTTTAGCTCTGACATAGACTCTTCCCGATGTTATGATAAATTGCAATTGCTTCAATGACCGAGATTATAGTTTGTTGGACCCCAATAAGGTTTATGATTTATACTTTTGCATTGTGAATAGATCATCACTTGAACATGAGTAATCATATGACAAAATCTATATATGTTGCTGTTATGAGAATAATCATGATGCCTTCATGTCCGTATTTTATTTTTATCGACGCCTCTACCTCTAAACATGAGGACATATTTATTGTTATCGGCTTTTATCTTGAGGACAAGCGAGGTCTAAGCTTGGGGGATTTGATACGTCCATTTTGCATCATGCTTTTATATATCGATATTTATCGCATTATGGACTGTTATTTCACTTTATGTCACAATACTTATGGCTATTCTCTCTTATTTTACAAGGTTTACATAAAGAGGGAGAATGCCGGCAGCTGGAATTCTGGGTTGGAAAAGGAGCAAATATTAGAGACCTATTCTGCGCAACTCCAAAAGTCCTGAAACTCCAAAGAACGTCTTAAAATAAATAAAGAAAAATCCTCGCCAAAGATGAAGGCCAGGGGGCCCACACCCTGTGTGCCCCCTACCTCGTGGGCCCCCTGGTGGGTCTCCAACGTCCATCTTCTCCTATATGAAGTCTTTTGATGAGAAAAAAAGAGGAAGCAACCTTTCGGGACGAGACTCCGCCGCCATGAGGCGAAACCGAGGCGGAACCAATCTAGAGCTCCGGCATGGCTGTTCTGCCAGGGAAACTTTCCTCTGGGAGGGGGAAATCATCACCGTTGTCATCACCAACGCTCCTCTCATCGGGAGAGGGCAATATCCACCAACATCTTCACGAGCACCATCTCATCTCCAAACCCTAGTTCATCTCTTGTATCCAATTCTTGTCTCAAAGTCCGGGATTGGTGCTAGTAGGTTGCTAGTAGTGTTGATTACTCCTTGTAGTTGATGCTAGTTGGTTTATTTGGTGGAAGATCATATGTTCAGATCCTTTATGCATATTATTACCCCTCTGATTATGAACATGAATATGCTTTGTGAGTAATTACGTTCGTTCCTGAGGACAAGGGAGAAGTCTTGCTATGAGTAGTCATGTGAATTTGGTATTCGTTTGATATTTTGATAAGATGTATGTTGTCTAGCCTCTAATGGTGTTATGTGAACGTCGACTACATAACACTTCACCATTATTTGGGCCTAGAGGAAGGCATTGGGAAGTAATAAGTAGATGATGGGTTGCTAGAGTGACAGAAGCTTAAACCCTAGTTTATGTGTTGCTTCATAAGGGGCTGATTTGGATCCATATGTTTCATGCTATGGTTAGGTTTACCTTAATACTTTTGTTGTAGTTGCGGATGCTTGCAATAGAGGTTAATCATAAGTGGGATGCTTGTTCAAGTAAGAACAACACCCAAGCACCGGTCCACCCACATATCAAATTATCAAAGTATCGAACGCAAATAATATGAACGTGATGAAAACTAGCTTGACGATATTCCCATGTGTCCTTGGGAGCGCTTTTCCTATTATAAGAGTTTGTTCCGGCTTGTCCTTTGCTACAAAAAGGATTGGTCCACCTTTCTGCACCTTATTTACTTTTGTTACTTGTTGCTTGTTACAATTTACCTTATTACAAAACTATCTGTTACCACTTATTTCAGTACTTGCAGAGAATACCTTGCTGAAAACCACTTATCATTTCCTTCTGCTCCTCGTTGGGTTCGACACTCTTACTTATCGAAAGGACTACGATAGATCCCCTATACTTGTGGGTCATCAAGAACGATGTCGGTGCTGGAGTGGCTAGCGAGGGAATAGTGGTACTGGGGGAGGCGAGTGAGGCGACGGTACACGGGGGCACAGTGAGATGGAGACGGAGGAGATGGAGATGGAGTGGTGCTATGGGAGCGAAGAGGGAGACGAGGCGAGGCGCCAATGTGCTGTACAGCGGCGGTGACAGACTACACTGTGCACAGGGTGAGGCTGACTTTGGTAACCCGAACACGCCGCCTGGACTAGTGTCAGGCGCATGGTGTTGTCACTTCACTGTGAGGACTGGATGAATAGTATTTTGACCATCAAGTGTACCGCAGTTGTACTACTACTACTACTACTACTACTACTAGTAGGTACATGAGTACTCCAGTATTGTATAGCGTAAATAGGTCTCCCGTGCTAGCATGCCTGTTCACTTCATCATTCAGGTATCATCCATATTGCGAGCAGAACCAAATTCTCGTGCATGCCCAATCAACGCTCTGCCACGATGCATGCAGTGGTCATTCTGGTGCATCAAGGATGGCATGCAGATCATCCCACACTTGAGAAGAGGAAAAATGGAAAGGTAGAACGCGGCAGTAGAGGAATAGAACGCTGGCTAACGAGGCTGGGAGGGGATCGAGCAGGAAGTTAATTCTCCACACCTGAAGGTTTTGGGAAAACCTGATTTTCATAAGGTGACTTATACTCACCTAAACGGAGGGAGTATTCCTTAACCAGAGAATGTTGTGTCTCCCACTCACGCGCTCAAAAAAAAACTACGACACCTTTTTTATCCGTTTGCATAGGTCCCACCTATCAGGAAGGATGGGCACGTACACGAACAAGTACGACTCATCAGTCTACCTGCATAGCCTTTTTGTTTAGTCTACCTAGCCGTCTAATCAACTGCATGCACACCACTTCTCCCATTTACTTCTCCATCGGGAACCGATTCTCCTCGGCTTCTTCACCTCCCCTTCGTCTTCATTTGCATCCAAACCCCACTGTGTTCACATTGTTTTAACCTCTTTAAATAATCATCTACTACTTCAGTTAGACTAGCCATCTAACCTAATTCTCTAAACCATAGCCCTCCGTTCTAGCAGTTCCAAATGGCGATAGAGATCAAGATGCAGGTTTTTAGCGTCCAACATGTCCTCGTCGAAGGCTCGATGCGCATAGTTGCCACCGTCACCGTCCACCCAAGGGTTGTTCGGCAGTGGATCAACAATGTATCCAAATCCCTCGAAAAGGTAGAGACGAGGGTCATCGGTCTCGACGCAGAGTACACGGAGCGTGCCCTTGGGAAGATCCAGCGCGTCGCCGTCCTTCAGCTGTGCCTCGAAGGTGATGTTTTGGTGTACCACATCATACATTCTCCCTCCATACCAGGTGAGCTTCACGATTTCTTGCCTCGGGAGGACGTATACTTCCGTGGGGAAGCCATCGAAGGGGACAAACAGAAGCTGGAGTCGTACAACCTTGATTTGAATAGCATCGCTGACCTACAAACCAGAATCAAAATTCCTGTAGAAGTTTGTGATAAACAGACACCATCCCTATTCGACGTAGCAAATTTTGTGCTCGGTACAAGTCTTCAGAAGGGTGACGAGACGGTGGCATTATGGTCGTCTGGATGGGAGAATTATCCCTTGACGTACGAGCGGATAAAATATGCTGCCCTCGATGCCCGTGTGAGTTTCGAGATAGCTGCAAGGTCCAAAGAGCTTGTTGCGAAGCTGTCTCCCACAGAGAATGAGAACAAGAAGAAGAAGAAGAAGAAGAAGAAGAAGAAGATGAAGAAGAAGAAGAAGAAGGAAAGGCTGCACCAGCAGGAGAGCATTATGGATGGATGAACTATTTCCTCTCTTGTAAAAAAAATTATTCCCTCTCGGTGTATATTGATATAGATGGACTATTTCGATGGTGTGCATGTCTTTGGAACAGAGTAGTAGCATGGGTCCGCTTGACTATAAGGAACTATTTATCCGCATATATAGCTTTCTCTGCTACTCCTTCCAGTGATCGGTATGCAGTGCATGTGTCCGTAGACATGACAGCTTGTCCATGGAAGTTCAACTACGGCGACCATCACATTTCATCTCGCGATTCCCATGACGCCTCTCCAACCCACGGCACCACGCCCCCGACGTGTGCCTCACCCCTCTCGGCCGCACCGCCCCTCTGCCTTTGTGTGCATGACATGTGGGCCACCTAAAATGCGGCGAGCATCAAGTTTCTACCACAGCCATGTTGGGGATCGTAGCAGAAATTCAAAATTTTCTATGCATCACCAAGATCAATCTATGGAGTAATCTAGCAATGAGGAGAAGGAGAGTGCATCTACATACCCTTGTAGATCGCTGCGGAAGCGTTCAAGTGAACGGGGTTGATGGAGTCGTACTCGTCGTGATCCAAATCACCGATGATCCTAGCGCCGAACGGACGACACCTCCGCGTTCAACACACGTACAGTTGGGAGAGACGTCTCCTCCTTCTTGATCCAGCAAGGGAGAGGGAGATGTTGGGGAAGACTCCGTCCAGCAGCAGCACGACGGCATGGTGGTGGTGGAGGAGCGCGGTACTCCAGCAGGGCTTCGCCAAGCACTACGAGAAGGAGGAGGAGGTATTGGAGGAGAGGGGGCTGCGCCAGGTGCAAGGGTCTGGCCACCCTCCCACCTCTCCACTATTTATAGGTGGGGAGAGAGGGGGCCGACCCCCTAGATCCAATCTAGGGTTGGGGGCGGCGGCCAAGGGGGGGAGGAGTGCCTCCCAAGTCAAGTGGAGGCCCTCCCCCTTAGGGTTTCCCCTCTCCCATGCGCATGGGCCTTGGGGGGGGGCTGGTGCCCCTGGCCCATTAAGGCTAGGGAGCCCCCTTACAGCCCATGCTGCTATATTGGACATGGTGGAACATTTTCTGGAATCCTCCGGAACCTTCCGGAAGCTTCCCGGTACAATACCAGAAAAAACCGAACTTTTCATGGAACCCGAACAACAACTTTCCATAGATAAATCTTTACCTCCAGACCATTCCGAAACTCCTCGTGACGTCCGGGATCTCATCCCGGACTCCGAACAACATTCGGTAACCGCGTACATACCTTCCCTGTAACCCTAGCGTCATCGAACCTTAAGTGTGTAGACCCTACGGGCTCGGGAATCATGCAGACATGACCGAGACATCTCTCTGGTCAATAACCAACAACAGGATCTGGATACCCATGTTGGCTGCCACATGTTCCATGATGATCTCATTGGATGAACCATGATGTCAAGGATTCAGTCAATCCCGTATACAATTCCCTTTGTCTACCGTTATAGTACTTGCCCGAGATTCGATCGTCGGTATCCCGATACCTTGTTCAATCTCGTTACCGGCAAGTCTCTTTACTCGTTCCGTAACACATCATCCCGTGATCAACTCCTTGGTCACATTGTGCACATTATGATGATGTCCTACCGAGTGGGCCCAGAGATACCTCTCCGTTACACGGAGTGACAAATCCCAGTCTTGATTCGTGCCAACCCAACAGACACTTTCGGAGATACCCGCAGTGCACCTTTATAGCCACCAAGTTACGTTGTAATGTTTAGTACACCCAAAGCATTCCTACGGTATCCGGGAGTTGCACAATCTCATGGTCTAAGGAAATGATACTTGACATTAGAAAAGCTTTAGCATACGAACTACACGATCTTGTGCTAGGCTTAGGATTGGGTCTTGTCCATCACATCATTCTTCTAATGATGTGATCCCGTTATCAACGACATCCAATGTCCATGGTCAGGAAACTGTAACCATCTATTGATCAATGAGCTAGTCAACTAGAGGCTTACTAGGGACATGGTGTTGTCTATGTATCCACACATGTATCTGAGTTTCCTATCAATACAATTCTAGCATGGATAATAAACGATTATCATGAACAAGGAAATATAATAATAACTAATTTTTATTGCCTCTAGGGCATATTTCCAACAGTCTCCCACTTGCACTAGAGTCAATAATCTAGTTGACATCACTATGTGATTGTAATGAATCCAACACCCATGGGGTTTGTTCATATCTCGCTTGCGAAAGAGGTTTATTAGTCAATGGGTCTGAACCTTTCAGATCCATGTGTGCTTTACAAATCTCTATGTCATCTTCTAGATGCAGCTACCACGTGATACTTGGAGCTATTCCAAATAACTGCTCTACTATATGAATCCGGTTTACTACTCAGAGTCATCTGGATTAGTGTCAAAGTTTGCATCGACGTAACCCTTTACGATGAACTCTTTTACCACCTCCATAATCGAGCAAAGTCCTTAGTCCACTAGTTACTAAGGATAAGTTCGACCGCTGTTGTGTGATCCATTCCTTGATCACTCTTGTACCCCTTGACTGACTCATGGCAAGGCACACTTCAGGTGTGGTACACAACATAGCATACTATAGAGCCTACGTCTAAAGCATAGGGGACGACCTTCATCCTTTCTCTCTCTTCTGCCGTGGTCAGGTCTTGAGTCTTACTCAATATTCACACCTTGTAACATAGCTAAGAACTCCTTCTTTGCTGATCTATTTTGAACTCCTTCAAAATCTTGTCACGGTATGTATTCATTCGAAAGTACTATTAAGCATTTTTGATCTATCCTTATAGATCTTGATGCTCAATGTTCAAGTAGCTTAATCCAGATTTTCCATTGAAAAACACTTTTCAAATAACCCTGTATGCTTTCCAGAAATTCTACATCATTTCTGATCAAGAATATGTTAACAACATATACTCATCAAAAATTCTATATTGCTTCCATTCACTTCTTTGGAAATACAAGTTTCTCATAAACTTTGCATAAACCCAAAATCTTTGATCATCTCATCAAAGCGTACATCCAATTCCGAGATGCTTACTCCAGTCCTTAGAAGGATTGCTGGAGCTTTGCATACTTGTCAGCATCTTTCAGGATTGACAAAACCTTCTGGTTGTATCACATACAACCTTTCCTCAAGAAAAACGTCGAGGAAACAATGTTTTGACATCCTTTATGCAAGATTTCATAAATAATGCAGTAACTGCTAACATAATTCCAACAGACTCTTAGCATCGCTACGAGTGAGAAAGTCTCATCGTAGTCAACTCCTTGAACTTGTCGGGAAACATCTTAACGACAAGTTGAGCTTTCTTAATGGTGACACTTACCATCAATGTCTGTCTTCCTTTTAAAATCCATCTGCACCCAACATCCTTACGACCATCAAGTAGTTCTTTCAAAGTCTATACTTTGTTTTATACATGGATCCTCTCTCGGATTTTATGGCCTCGAGCCATTCTTCAGAATCTGGGCCCACCATCACTTCTCCATAGCTCGTACATTCATTGTTGTCTAGCAACATGACTTCCAAGACAGGATTACGTACCACTCTGAAGTAGTATGCATCCTTGTCGACCTATGAGGTTTGGTAGTGACTTGATCCGAAGTTTCATGATCACTATCATAAGCTTCCACTTCAATTGGTGTAGGTACCACAGGAACAACTTCCTGTGCCCTGCTACACACTAGTTGAAGTGAAGGTTCAATAACCTCATCAAGTCTCCACCATCCTCCCACTCAATTCTTTCGAGAGAAAGTTTTCCTCGAGAAAGGACCCGTTTCTAGAAACAATCACTTTTGCTTCCGGATCTGAAATAGGAGGTATACCCAACTGTTTTTGGGTATTCTATGAAGATGCATTTATCCGCTTTGGGTTCGAGCTTATCATCCTAAAACTTTTTCACATAAGCATCGCAGCCCCAAACTTTTAAGAAACGACAGCTTAGGTTTCTCCAAACCATAGTTCATACGGTGTCGTCTCAACAGAATTGTGTGGTGCCCTATTTAAAGTGAGTGCGGTTGTCTCTAATGCCTAACCCATAAACGATAGTGGTAATTCGATAAGAGACATCATGGCATGCACCATATCCAATAGGGTGCAGTTGTGATGTTCAGACACACCATCACACTATGGTGGTCCAGGCGGTATTAGTTGTGAAACAATTTCCACAATGTCTTAATTGTGTGCCAAACTCGTAACTCAGATATTCATCTCTATGATCATATCATAGACATTTTATCATCTTGTCATGACGATCTTCAACTTCACTCTGAAATTACATAAAACTTTCAATAATTGAGACTTGTGTTTCATCAAGTAAATATACTCAGCATCTACTCAAAACATCTGTGATGTAAGAACATAACGATATCCACTGCGTGCCTCAACACTCATTGGACTGCACACATCAAAATGTATTACTTCCAACAAGTTGCTTCCTTGTTCCATCTTACTGAAAACGAGGCCTTTCAGTCATCTTGCCCATGTGGTATGATTTGCATGTCTCAAGTGATTCAAAATCAAGTGAGTCCAAATGATCCATCTGCATGGAGTTTCTTCATGCATATCTACCAATAGACATGGTTCGCATGTCTCAATCTTTTCGAAAACGAGTGAGTCCAAAGATCTATCAACATGGAGCTTCGTCATGCGTTTTATACCATTATGACTCAAATTGTAGTGCCACAAGTATGTGGTACTATCATTACTATCTCATATCTTTTGGCATGAACATGTGTATCACTATGATCGGGATTCAATAAACCATTCATTTTAGGTGCAAGACCATTGAAGGTATTATTCAAATAAACAGAGTAACCATTATTCTCTTAAATGAATAACTGTATTGCGATAAACATAATCCAATCATGTCTATGCTCAACGCAAACACCAAATAACAATTATTTAGGTTTAACACCAATCTCGATGGTAGAGGGATCATCCGATGCTTCATCACATCAACCTTGGAAACACTTCCAACACATATCGTCATCTCACCTTCAGGTAGTCTCCGTTTATTCTGTAGCCTTTTATTTCGAGTTACTAACAATTAGCAACTGAACCGGTATTTTAATACCCTGGTGCTACTAGGAGTACTAGTAAAGTACACATTTAATATAATGTATGTCCAATACATACTTCTGTCAACCTTGCCAGCCTTCTCATCTACCAAGTATCTAGGGTAGTTCTGCTTTAGTGACCGTTCCCTCATTACAGAAGCACTTAGTCTCGGGTTTGGTTCAACCTTGGGTTTCTTCACTAGAGCAGCAACTGATTTGCCATCTCATGAAGTATCCATTCTTTCCCTTGCCCTTCTTGAAACTAGTGGTTTAACCATCAACAATTTATGCTCCTACTTGATTTCTACTTTCGCGTTGTCAAACATCGCGAGTTGCTCAAGGATCATCATGTCTATCCCTGATATGTTATAGTTCATCACGAAGCTCCAACAGCTTGGTGGCAGTGACTATGGAGAATCATCACTATTTCATCTGGAAGATTAACTCCCACTCGATTCAAGCGATTGTTGTACTCAGACAATCTGAGCACATGCTCAACGATTGAGCTTTTCTCCCTTAGTTTGCAGGCTTAAGAAACTTGTCAGAGGTCTCATACCTCTTGACGTGGGCACTAGTCTGAAATCCCAATTTCAGTCTTTGGAACATCTCATATGTTCTGCGACGTTTCAAAAACGTCTTTGGTGCCACAATTCTAAACCGTTAGTATTACGCACTAAACTATCACGTAGTCATCAAAACGTGTATGTCAGATGTTTCCCAACATCTACAGACGACGCTCGAGGTTCAACGCACTGAGCGGTGCATTAAGGACATTGCCCTTTTGTGCAGCAACGAGGACAATCCTCAGTTCACGGACCCAGTCCGCATAATTGCTACTGTCAACTCTCAACTAAATTTTCTCTAGGAACATATCTAAAACAGTAGACCCAAAGCGTGAGCCACGACATAATTTGCAAAGACCTTTTGACTATGTTCATGATAATTAAGTTCATCTAATCAAATTATTCAATGAACTCCCACTTAGATAGACATCCCTCTAGTCATCTAAGTGATACATGATCCGAGTCAACTAGGCCGTGTCCGATCATCACGTGAGATGGACTTGTCATCATCGGTGAACATCTTCATGTTAATCGTATCCACTATACGACTCATGTTCGACCTTTCGGTCTTCCGTGTTCCGAGGCCATGTCTGTACAATCTAGGCTCGTCAAGTTAACCTAAGTGTATTGCATGTGTAAATCTGGCTTACACCCGTTGTATGCGAACATTAGAACCTATCACACCCGATCATCACGTGGTGCTTCGGAACAACGGACCTTAGCAACGGTGTACAGTTAGGGGGAACACTTTCTTGAAATTTTAGTGAGGGATCATCTTATTTATGCTACCGTCGTTCTAAGAAAATAAGATGTAAACATGACAAACATCACATGCAAATCATAAAGTGACATGATATGGCCAATATCATCTTGCGCCTTTTGATCTCCATCTTCGAGGCGCGGCATGATCACCTTCGTCACCGGCATGACACCATGATCTCCATCATTGTGTCTTCATGAAGTTGCCTCGCCAACTATTACTTCTACTACTATGGCTAACGGTTAGCAATAAAGTAAAGTAATTACATGGCATTTTCGTTGACACGCATGTCATAAATAAATTAAGACAACTCCTATGGCTCCTGCTGGTTGTCATACTCATCGACATGCAAGTCGTGATTCCTATTACAAGAACATGATCAATCTCATACATCACATATATCATTCATCACATCCTTTTGGCCATATCACATCACATAGCATACCCTGCAAAAACAAGTTAGACGTCCTCTAATTGTTGTTGCATGTTTTACGTGGCTGCTATGGGTTTCTAGCAAGAACGTTTCTTACCTACGCAAAACCACAACGGTGATATGCCAATTGCTATTTAACCTTCATAAGGACCCTTTTCATCGAATCCGATCCGACTAAAGTGGGAGAGACAGACACCCGCCAGCCACCTTATGCATCAAGTGCATGTCAGTCGGTGGAACCTGTCTCACGTAAGTGTACGTGTAAGGTCAGTCCGGGCCGCTTCATCCCACAATGCCGCCGAATCAAGATAAGACTAGTAACGGCAAGCAAATTGAACAAATCATCGCCACAACTACTTTGTGTTCTACTCGTGCATAGAATCTACGCATAGACCTAGCTCATGATGCCACTGTTGGGGATCATAGCAGAAATTCAAAATTTTCTACGCATCACCAAGATCAATCTATGGAGTAATCTAGCAACGAGGAGAAGGAGAGTGCATCTACATACCCTTGTAGATCTCTAGCGGAAGCGTTCAAGTGAACGGGGTTGATGGAGTCATACTCGTCGTGATCCAAATCACCGATGATCCTAGCACCGAATGGACGGCACCTCCGCGTTCAACACACGTACGGTTGGGAGAGACGTCTCCTCCTTCTTGATCCAGCAAGGGAGAGGGAGATGTTGGGGAAGACTTTGTCCAGCTGCAGCATGACGGCGTGGTGGTGGTGGAGGAGCGCGGTACTCCAGCAGGGCTTCACCAAGCACTACGAGAAGGAGGAGGAGGTATTGGCGGAGAGGGGGCTGCGCCAGGTGCAAGGGTCTGGCCACCCTCCCACCTCTCCACTATTTATATGTGGGGAGAGAGGGGGCCGGCCCCCCTAGATCCCATCTAGGGTTGGGGGCGGCGGCCAAGGGGGGGAGGAGTGCCTCCCAAGTCAAGTGGAGGCCCTCCCCCTTAGGGTTTCCCCTCTCCCATGCGCATGGGCCTTGGGGGGGCCTGGTGCCCCTGGCCCATTAAGGCTAGGGAGCCCCCTTATAGCCCATGCTGCTGTATTGGTCATGGTGGAACATTTTCCAGACCTCCGGACCCCTCCGGAATCCTCTGGAACCTTCCGGAAGCTTCCCGGTACAATACCGGGAAAACCGAACTTTTCCTGGAACCCGAACAACAACTTTCCATATATAAATCTTTACCTCCGGACCATTTCGGAACTCCTCGTGACGTCCGGGATCTCATCTGGGACTCCGAACAACATTCGGTAACCGCGTACATACCTTCCCTGTAACCCTAGCATCATCGAACCTTAAGTTTGTAGACCCTACGGGCTCGGGAATCATGAAGACATGACCGAGACATCTCTCTGGTCAATAACCAACAGCGGGATCTGGATACCCATGTTGGCTCGCACATGTTCCACGATGATCTCATCGGATGAACCACGATGTCAAGGATTCAGTCAATCCCGTATACAATTCCATTTGTCTACCGGTATAGTACTTGCCCGAGATTCGATCGTCAGTATCCCGATACCTTTTCAATCTCGTTACCGGAAAGTCTCTTTACTCGTTCCATAACACATCATCCCGTGATCAACTCCTTGGTCACATTGTGCACATTATTGTGATGTCCTACCGAGTGGGCCCAGAGATACCTCTCCGTTACATGGAGTGACAAATCCCAGTCTCGATTCGTGCCAACCCAACAGACACTTTCGGAGATACCCGCAGTGCACCTTTATAGCCACCCAGTTACGTTGTGACGTTTGGTACACCCAAAGCATTCCTACGGTATCCGGGAGTTGCAAAATCTCATGGTCTAAGGAAATGATACTTGACATTAGAAAAGCTTTAGCATACGAACTACACGATCTTGTGCTATGCTTAGGATTGGGTCTTGTCCATCACATCATTCTCTTAATGATGTGATCCCGTTATCAACGACATCCAATGTCCATGGTCAGGAAACCGTAACCATCTATTGATCAACGAGCTAGTCAACTAGAGGCTTACTAGGGACACGGTGTTGTCTATGTATCCACACATGTATCTGAGTTTCCTATCAATACAATTCTAGCATGGATAATAAACGATTATCATGAACAAGGAAATATAATAATAACTAATTTATTATTGCCTCTAGGGCATATTTCCAACAAGCCACCCGCGATTCCCACGACGCCGCTCGAACCCATGAAACCACACGTCCCCCGACCTACGGCTCACCCCTCTTGGCCCCGCTGCCCCTCTGCCTACGGGAGCATTACATGTGGACCAGTCACCTATCAGGTCCACATGTTATTGACTCAAAGGTAGGTGTAGTAAGGCACTGAATCTCAGTCCCGATGGCCCTCAGAGGGAAATGTAACTCCTGTGCCAGGGTTGTGGTGCTCCCGCAGCACGAACTCGTGCCAAACTCGAGATTTGTTTCTTTACTATACATGCACGCAACGATTTAATGGACATTGTAATCTCAGCATGTGATGGGGAGATCTAAATTTGAATTTGAAACTTATAAAACGAAAAGATTCAAAACAAATAAACTGGGAGAGAGGGAGTATATCATAGGATGTGTCCCATACAAAATAAGTCCCCTGGTCTGTAACCGCGAAGATGCGGTTAGAAAGGAGCACAGCGTCTTCCTACTCGTACGACAACAAATCGGCCGCAGACAGCATGGTCCGCCTTTGACCGCCATGTGCAAGGTTCGTGCTATCTTATTCAATCTCATCGTGGTTCCATCGTACCAATTCATGTGGTGGCCCGTTGCATGGCTGATCTCAATGTTGGACAAAGGTTCTACGGGAACGGTTTCACCATTGTAAATGTTGTGCAAATTGATGTTGGTACCCTCCCGTACATATGCAAGACAATCTCCACTCGCATCGAGCCTAACCTGTGAAATAGTGGGCAGGGGGAGAATTAGGAAATGGACATGGAAGTGCTCTTTAGAATGCATTTACTACGTGATCAAACTCATCTTACCTGCTCATCGGAGGAAATCCGAGTGCCCCTCAACGTCGGCATCTCAAGGGGCGTCAACTTGCAACTACGGCCACGCTGTGCTGGAGAGACCCCCAAGGAAACATCCTCGTGCATTCCACGGAACATCAAGATGCATTTGTATGAGTAGTTTATCTTGTGAGAGAAAAGGATGAACGAGGGAAGGCCTCTAGAGATAGAGATGGACACTACTACTACCAATGTGCTGGCCCGTGTGTTGCAATGGATCCAAAGTAGTAGAATAATACTTGTTCACGTGCTTGAAATATAAACACTCTAGTTTTGATATACATGTGTCAGCAGACATGACAGCCTGTCCATGGAAGTTGAACCACGACGACCATGACGTTTCTTGTTTCTACCACTGCCACACCCACACGCGATTCCCACGACGCCGCTCCAACCCACAGCACAACGTCCCCCAACGTGGACATGGATCCTCTGACGTGGCTATCACTGCCTTGCCCTGCCTTTCCTTCACTGACAGGTGAGACCCACGCTTATGGGTCCCACATGTCAGTGACAGAATGGTAGGATTGTTCGCGTTAGGGGATCCTCATCCCCCCGACGTGCCCCTCATCCCTCTCGGCCCCACCGCTCCTCTGCCTTTGTGTGCATGACATGCGGGTCAGCTGAACTGCGGCGACCATCAATTTCTACCACAGACACACCCGATTGGACGCGGTTTGCCTGCTCCGCTGCTGTGCTCCGATCCGTACTCCCGCACCATCGAATTTTCATCCAGTGGCTGTGACACATTTCGTCTCGGGCATCAATCTTCAGCTGGAGTACTTATGTACTACAGGTAGTACCCGCCGGTGTGGCCATCTGCGCCTTGTAACGCCCCGACGCCCAACTGTGGCACCCTCGCCACGGCCATGCCACCACCGGCCGGTTCATCTCGAATGAGTGAGTCGCGAACCACGCCACCACCATGAGAATGACATGTGGGCCAGCCGCATTTAAGGTCCGCATGTCATTGACTCATAGGCCGGGCACTAAGCCACTTAAGTTTGGTACCGTGGGCCCCGAGAGGGAAATGTAACTCCTGCGGCAGGCCTTGTGGTGCTCCCGCAGTACGAGCCCGTGCCAAAACTGGAATTTGTTTCTTACTACTACTCCTACCAATTAGTACTAGTAAGGTACACGTGCATTGCACGCATGAGATTCTGGTGGTTTGTGTATTATGCTTCTACATGTGGAGCTTTCTGGATTCTAAAATGTGGCAAAATCTCGTGGAATGTAAGGTTAGGCAAGTACGATTAACTTAGGTGAGTGTTTGGTTCAAGCCACACCTTAGGCGAGCTACACTAAGGCCCCACATGATATACACACAATCTAAGATGACTTATTCACCTAGACGGAGGGAGTAGTGTTTCTAGCAAGATGCCCGCGCATTGCACGAAGTTGATGGAAAAGGTAAGAACAACTTATAAATTGACGGATGGAGTACTAGTTACAGTGATGCATATAATTAAGCAAAGGGATCGCACATGTCGGTATTGACTGGAACGAGAATGCAACAACACAATAAGAATTAAGGCCACGATGATGCGATCACAGTGGTGGTTACAGAAGGCAAGAAGAAAGATGGATCCACGAACGTATGACCTCCTCCTCCTCAACTTAGTGCGCCGGGCCACCGACCGGCGGCTAAGGAGCGGCGGCTTTTGTGGCGAGGTCAAGGTGCTTCTCAGCAAAGACATCCAAGGCTTCCAGCCGGTTGAGGAAGGGAAACATCGTAGCGTCCTCACTGGCCTTGTAGATACCTATGTACACGATTTTCTCGTACACTTGAATGTGTAGGTAGACGAATAATTGCAGGGCGAGGCGCCTCGCGGCGAGCGCGACCTCCAGGTGGACATCCTTCGTGGCGTCGGAGGGCAGTCGCAGGGCCACCAGTGCTTGAAAGAGGTTCCGGCCATGGAGGCCGATTAGGGTGGCAGTAAATGAGGAGCCCGGGCGCGCGGGCTGGAGGAGTACGGCGATGTCATCCGCGAGCTTCTTGATGACGGTGAACTTGTTGCTGGTGTCAACGATCATCTGGTCCAACTGAGAGTCGTAGTTGGCGTCGACGGCGGCCATCCACCAGCCGGTCTCTAACACCGTCTGGAGACGATCCTCGGTGCCATGCCGCAGGCCGGCATCGTGGACCAACTGGTGCAGCCGCTGGCTGCTCACGCGCATCGCCGCCATGGGTCTGGAGTGAGCTCTTTTGCGCTTAGTGTAGGTGCTTAGGCAAATGCTTAGATGCGTATGATGTGGTAGATGCATTGGAATGGAGGGCCGCCTTTATATAAGGGCAATGAGGGCAAACTGCGTTGCATTCACATCGTGCAGCCTCTTTTCCCGGACCTCCTCGCATTACTTCCCACATGCATTAACTGAAGGAGGATGCATTGGCCGTTCAACATATCGGGAACCGCTACTCCCTCCCTCGTCTGCATTAAAGCCGTATCGGGAACTGCAACGCCTGTTGTCAAATCGAATACTCCCTCCGTCTAGGTGAGTATTAAGTCATCTTACGAAAACCACTCATTTCTTCACATTATATACGTACAATATATATGGCCAACATCATATAGCCAGCAGTTTAGTTGTCAAAGAATTTCAGGGTGCTTAGTTTTGTCAAAGAATTCCAGGGTGCTTAGTTTTATTTGAGGGGTGGGTTGTGCACTTATGCTGGACACCATTATTGTGACAAGCCTTTTTAATAGTACTACTATACAAAAGTGGAGTATATACATTTTTTAAAAGGCTAGAGGGCAGGGTAGTCTAGCTCGGCCGGTTTCACGAGAGGCGAGGGCCTTTGTGATTTGCCGGCTCATTACTGCTGTCAAATTGAATAGTACTGCACCGCCCGCTGCACGCCCGGCGCCTCCATTAAACCACTCTGTTAAACTCGCATGCAAACCAAGAATCCTACTCTAGCCACACGTCTGTTCATGAGCGGGCCGGAATTAAACGCAACACCGACCGAGCTCCTCCCGTCCGTCCTCAGTTTAAACGAGGCCAGACACCGGCCAAGCTCCTACCGTCCGCCCTCTATTTACACGAGGCCAGACAGACAGCGGGAAAGAATCGCACGCCTCCGCCGCTTCCCCATCTCCTCCTTCACCATTTTCTCCACTCTTCCGATGGCTTCCGATGAGCCGTTCACCGGCATATTACCTGACTGGTGAGGCCGCTCGGTGCTTCACCAACCTCGCTTGGCCCGACGGAGCCAGTTGCCGCCCCAATAAGGCGCGTGGTTCAGCAACTCGCCGCTCCAGTTCAGCTCGATGAGGAGCGGCGAGTTGCTCCATGCCGGCACGGCGGTGAGCACGCCGGTACGAGCGCCGTCGCTGCCGCGTCGTACCGCGCCACCAGTGTCTGCGGTGGCCGCGCCTCCCGTGTCTGTGGGCGCGCCTCCCGTGCCTGCGGCAGCGCCATGCAGGCAGAGACAGAAGCCGGGTGCGTGGAGAGCAACGAGAAGGTGGCCAGCTTCTCCGTGTCCGCCACCATCATCGAGGAGAAGTAGAACACGGGAGGCCGCCGCCACTTGGGACCCATGAAGGCCACCGCTGAGGCGACGACCGTGGATTCAGGTGGTTCCTTTGCTGCTTCGTCTCTTCCGAGGACCTTCGTTGACCCCGGAAGTGTCTGATGGACATGAGGAAGACAAAGGGATCCGCGGGCGGCCATTTAGAACTAAAATAAGTCTAGATACATCCATTTCTAGGACAAGTATTTCCGGACGGAGGGAGTATTAATTATACAAGAGAGCCGGATTGGCACCTCTTAGTTCATGTAAATGTAATGAAATCCATCATGTTTATATGAAGATCCGGCTTTTTTATACGAAATCCTTCATGCTTATATGAAATCAGTCCGTGTTTGCATGAATTTCATCTGGTTGATTAGAGTTGTAAAAATGTATGCCGCTGGCGTTTGATGTCGTCCTCCGCTTAAGGAAGCGGGAGGAAATTTGCCGGCTGCCGTTGGAGATGCTCTTTATGTTGGTGACATCCAATCCATTTGAGTTAATTGCCTATATGATTGTCCCTCTATAAAAAGTTAATTGCATGTACAGTGTACACGTGACTTGCAGGGTGGCTACAGCTTCGTACAGAAAGTTAAAAAGAAACAAGTCCATCCTTAATCTTGTATTCTAAGTACTTTGTGGGTTCCACTGTCAGTACAGTAGCGAAATAAGTATATATTAAATAAGTAGAGTAATATATAATATAAAAATATAAAGTTAAAAGACAAAATTCGAACTCATGTCATCGCGTTGCGAGCATCCGGCGTTAACCAGCCTAGCACATTTTTGTTGTAGACCAAGCTGGAGATATATCTCCATGTCTACTCTTATATATACTCCATCCGGTCCTAAATATTTGTCTTTTTCAGATTTCAAATGGACTACCACATACGGATGTGTATGTAGACATATTTTAGAGTGTAGATTCACTCATTTTGCTCCGTATGTCTTTTCAGGAAGGGGTTAGATTTGTCGTTGATTTATTTATGAGGTATCCAGATGGAACTGCACAGCCAAGAAAAGAGGGTAACATCAAAATTATGGACTACTTTTTTGAGTATGTTGGTAAGGTCTGGTCATAGTCACTTGTTGAAATCTCTAAAAAGACAAATACTCCCTCTGTTCGGATATACTTTTCATCAAAATGGATAAAAGGAAATGTATCTAGACGTATTTTAGTTTTAGATACATCTCTTTTTATCCATTTTGATGACTAGTATTTTCGGACGGAGGGAGTAGAAATAGAGTTGGTGATGATGGTGTGCGTGCCATCCTGCAATATAGGCCGTCGGATTTATATCTAACAGATAGGAAAGAAACTATGGCAATTTTGAAAAAATATACCCACATGTCTCTCCACGTTCACAAATAAGGCCTTCCCTCGTTCAACCTTTTCTCTCACAAGATAAACTACTCATACAAATGCATCTTGATGTTCCGTGCAACGCACGGGCAGCTAGCTAATTTCTTTTAAAATAGTTGCTACGATAATTGGGTTGAAGTGATATATTTTATGTCTACCCCGAATGATTTTAGATTCACTAGTAGTAACAAAGAAAAGGTTGCCTTGTTAATTAATAGAAAACAGGGTGAAAACTATCACATGAGGCCGGTAAAAACAAGGCACACTGGGTTCAGCGTCATCGTCACTACAGCTGTGCGCGCGCGAGAAGTCTACATATCGAGGGGGCTATTGAGCGAGGCACCGAGACACAATGTTTGAGAGAGAAACCAATTGATAGATTATGATCAGATCGAGTTGTCACCCTTCTGATGTCATTGTTGGGGGGGAGAGAAAGACGTATTGAGAGTGTGTGTGCGTGTGTGTGTGTGTGTGTAGGCACAGAGGCACAACTACCGAGTGTGTGTGCGTGTGTGTGTGTGTTTGAAAGAGGAGTAGATATATTATTATCAAGATCGATGTGCCACCCTACTCCTTCGGTGCCGGGTAGTGTGTGTGTGTGTGTGTTTGAGAGAGAAGCCAGTTGATAGATTAGTATCAAAATCGAGGTTTCACCCTACTCCTTCGGTGTTGGGAAGTGTGGGCGTGTGTGGGGGGGGGCAGTGACACTCACATATCTCTACTCTTATAAAAAACAGAGTTGGTGATGATGGTGTTCCTGCCATCCTGCAATATAGGCCATCCGATTTATATCTAACGGATAAGAAGGAAACTATGGCAATTTTGCAAAAAGATACCCACACCCCTCTCCGTATTTGCAAATAAGGCATTCCCTTGTTCATCCTTTTCTCCCACAAGATAAACTTCTCATACAAATGCATCTTGATGTTCTGTGCAACACATGGGCATCTTGCTAGTAGGGAGAAGGCGTTTGTGTGACACATATCTAGCTATATTAAGGGATAGGTAGATAGCATATGTGTGAGAGACATTAGTGGCTGTGGGTGGGCGGAATTAAAGAGGTGGGCGTGTTAGACATAGAGAGCGTGTGTGTTTCTGTGTGAGAGACTTGTAGGACGTGGTAGAAAGACGAATTTAACCCTGACGGAGGGAGAGAAATACACGAAGTGCGCGTGTGTGATTCCGATGCCCACAGGGAAATGAGATATGTATGCGTGTGAGAGAGATTGCACAATTCATTCACGTATCACTATCTAGCGATCGTGGACGTGCATCGCTTGAACATAAGTCAATATCTACTTCGTATCGTGGCCAAAGGTACAATATTGATTCAACACTATAAAGATTGGACACTCACATATCAATTTTTTTCTATTTAAATAAGCCTTTTTAGTTGTGCATGCCAAAGTTACAGTGATGTTTCTTCAAACAACCAATGTAGCTATCATGAACATGCACCATTGTTACTCTTGCATTCAAATTCATTAGTCTTGGATGATTTAAGTTTCTATTTTGAAGTAATATATGTAATATTCATATATGAATTCAACGGGTACGCAATTTATGAAATGGAGGCTATGTAATCATATCAGGTAACACTTCTATGTAGCTGACTACAATATCCATTTCTTTTTGTGCGCCTCTACACTAACACGTCAATGCATTATGTTTAAAGTAAATAACCAATGGCACTAAATTATCTATTTACACGAGAAATACATAGGCTGAGCCGCTGAGCGTTTGATCCCTTTTTTTGTGAACGCGCCACTACACCCGTACGATTGGCCGCGCCCGTGTGAGCGTCCAAGTTATCGGCGCATCATCCCGAGTTATTCTCTTTTTTCTGGGGTGGACTTCACACCAGTTATTAACTGCTGATGCGTGCCCCGTGTACACAGTCTAGCATGACCTTCCCGCTAGCACGGTCCAAAATTAGTTGAAACTGGATACGAACGATCCCGCGGGTGGCAAAATCTCCCGCCTCCTTCTAAAATTTCCGCCACCTTAGTCTTTAGCATGCGAAATCCCCCTTTTGTCCTTGGTGCACGGAGACCAACAGTTATAATACCGCCCTCATCTACATGATAGGTCGGGGCTGCTTTGGTAAATTCCGGTTCCCCCACTACACGACACCCCCATTTCCTCCCCCCTCCCACAAAGCCGACTAACTCCACATCACCAGAGCATCTTACATCACGCCATCCAGACTTCATCGCCCTTTCTCCACTCCCCACTCGAAACCCTAGACTGCTCATCCACCGGCGTACCATAGCCCATTCACTGCCAGCGGCGTCCACCTCGCCGGATTTGCTTCTGCGGCCGCATCTACCCCTCCCACCTCCCCTAGAAACAAGTAGACTGCTCATCCACCACTGTACCACAGCCCATTCAGTGATGGCCTTGTCCATGGTGCCGGATCTGCTTCGCCAGTACTCTCGTCAACCATCGCGCATCTGCAGCGGCTCATTCGTACTCCCCACCGGAGACGCTTTGTCCACACCCCCGGAGCCGCCCCACCGACGCCCCCGTCGACGGCCTCTGATCCTCTTCGCCGACACCTTCCTCAACCCTACCGGAGCCAGTTCGCCAACACCTTCCTCAACCCTACCGGAGTAGCTTCGCCTATACCATTCTCAACCCTACCGGGGCCGCTTTGCCAACTCACAAGTCCACGGCCTCAGATCCGCTTCCTCGCACCCTCATCCAACCTACCGGAGCAGCTTCTGATGCCCCATCCACGGCCGCAGATCCGCATCGTCGACACCACCCTTAACCCAACCACCGGAGCAGCTTCTGACGCCCCGTCCACGGCCGCAGATCCGCATCGTCGACACCATCCTTAACCCAACCACCGGAGCAGCTTCACCTACGCCCTCGCCCATGGCCATAGATCCGCTTCGCCCACACCGTAGTCCACCCTACCGGAGCCGCTCCACAAACACCCTACTCGACAGTTCTAGATCTCCTTACCGGACCCCGAAAGCCAGCGCAGCGTCATCACCCTCGATGTTTCTAACCTGATTCCCATAGTCTGGAGAGATGCCAAGCACCCGCCACGGCCTAGGTACTTGTCACCTTTAAACCCGTCCAGCATCACCTGCCCGATGTACTTCAAATATACTAACCGGTCGCTGTTACCTGTTATGCAGCTGGCAAAAACTACAAGGACGATGTTTCTTGTGGATCTAACAGCTTGGCCAACCAAGATCCTAGACCGAGGCATTGCTATGATCTTGTAAGCGCGTCTCTCTCTCTTGTATTCTTCTATGCCTGCCAGCGTGCTTTGCTAGGATTTTCGACCAGTAATCCCTTTGTGCAGACAATGATTTCTACTACTGGCTGCTAAATTAGATATGTAGATGTCATACATGATACTACCTCGTACCTCTGTTCCTAAATATAAGTCTTTCTAGAGATTCCACTATAGGCTACATACGGAGCAAAATGAGTGAATCTACACTCGAAAATGCATCTATATACATCTGTATGTGGTCCATCCTGGAATCTCTACAAAGACATATATTTAGGAACAGGGGCAGTACATTACACAAAATCGTAGGTGGCATGTAGGAATTCCAGTGCACTACATTAGGCTCCCTTAGAGTGCCTGCTAGTCTAGCATACAGAGTCATGGCTAGTTTATGGTATGCACACAATCGTTAATTGGTGGTTTAAATATGCGCAAGGGATATGCAATGTAGTATCATGTAGAGATGTCTGAAATTAGCCGTGTCAACTTGCAGATAGGGTTACACAATGAAGACGTACAAGATGTATGTGGCAATTTCAAGGAACATCGCAAAAAAAGGAGAGGCAGCTGTGAGCCTATACAGTGTGCCATGGTACGTCACTCCTCCATTGCAATCATCGTGACATGTTATTTGTATGCCAGTTCTATTAGCCAAGTTTCTTAGGGACAGTTATTATGAGTTATCCTAAGAAAATAAGCACCTGTGAATATAAGCTCCATGTAATAAGCCAACCAGTTCTTTTCATTGCGTTTTCAGCTTATCTTTGGTATGATCAGTGGAAAATCTAGATTGCATTATATTTTTTCCATTTTGCTGCCCATATGGAAATTAATTTGACTTGAAAACATCACAATTGAACCTGGTGCAGTAATTAACATGATAGGAAAAGAGACCATCACTATTTGCTCAAAATGCAAATACAAAGATACCATCTACTTGGCACAATCTACTTTGGTCAATGTTTTCCATAGAGATCCCATTGCCTAATTTAAACGAAGAACGCATGACCCACATTTAAATGAAAAACAATTATTTATTGAAATTCGATGGTCCAAGTGGCTGGTTATTATCGTATAGCAGAACCACCTGAAAGCATCATATAGCAGCAGTAGCAGCTCATAGCAACTCATCATACAGCAGCAGCAGTCTGCAATTCATCATATACCAGCAGCAGCTCATAGCAATTCATCATATAGCAGCAGCAGGAGCAGCTCATAGCAATTCATCATATAGCAGCAGCAGGAGCAGCTTGTAGCAACTCATCATATAGCAGCAGCAGGAGCAGCTTGTAGCAACTCATCATATAGCAGCGGCAGCAGCTCATAGCAATTCATCATATAGCAGCAACAGCTCATAGCAACTCATCATACAGCAGCAGCAGCTCATAGCAATTCATCATACAGCAACAGCAGGAGCAGCTCATAGCAATGCATCATATAGCAGCAGCAGAAGCAGCTCATAGCAATTCATCGTATAGTGGATCAGAATGAAAATTTGGCAAAAAATCAGAGGAGATCCTCACCTTGTTGGATGAGCTCATCCTTCAACAGCACCTCAAGGCCATGGCCTGGGAGGAGGGGAGGGGGAATAAGGTGCCTTCTGCCGCAGTGTGGCATCATCCATAGTTGTGCAGCGCCCGCCGGAGTAGTGCGTTGGACGAACCACAATGGAGGAGCTGCTGGAGACCATGAGAATGAGGGGCGGCGCCAGAGGGAGGAGAAGCCAGGGAGATTTGCCCCTACCCGTCGGCCATGTAGCCTAGCTGGACATAGCATCGTCGAGGATAAGGCTAGATGGGACCAGTGGCGACGGCTCGCAGGAGGAACCCTAGTGCTGTAGGCAGGGGATCGAGGTAGAGGGAAAGGGGAGAGGAGATGCAAGCGGGCATGGCAATCAATGCATGTGGGTTTGTTTTTACTTGAGGGTCAGGTGTGACACGGGCGTCAGCACTTGCATTTTGAATGTAATATAGGCAGACAACAGAGTCATTTTACTATTCCCCTTCCCTTCAATTATTAGTGAGGTTCTACCCGAAACACCCCCCTCCAAAGCGAAATTAGTTAAGCCCAAGCCCATAACTCAAAAATGACTTCTTTACATCTTTTATGGCTTATTTTGACAATATGCCCTGAAAAGGCGGAATCGAACTGGCCCTTAACCTGCAATTCAATTGTGCATGCAATGATGAATCACTCCTGCCTGCTATATGTACATTTAGGCATCATCATACATAGCATAACCTAATACATGTGCATTCCATTGTAGAATCTGGAATATGCAATGTTTATGTTAGTTCATATGTTGCACATGATGTTTAAATGCCCCTTAAATCTGGTCAGTCAAGTGATGGTCTTTAAGCCTCCTTCTTTGCTTCTTTTCTTGATATGTAAGATTTGCTCACACATCTGTTCAATTGCTTTTTTGCATCAGCCAGCCATACTAGGACTATTTGCTTTGATTACTTGCTGTTCTTGACCTAATACTCTAACAGAGCTTGTCAACGATTTAAACACTAAGGGCTGCTGTAGTGGGGCCTTGTCTAACTCATAGGTGACATAAAGGTTTGGTTGTACACTACAGTAGGCAAGTATGATAGGAAAGTATGCATATTTATCTTCCAAGGAGACGAGTAACTAGTTGACATAATTATGTGGTGTTGTTTTGTTATAATCTCATCCTTTTGTGTTCATGGACTGGAAAGTATGCATATTTATCTTCCAAGGAGACGAGTAACTAGTTTGTGTCACCTTGCTGAGGGGGTGCAATGAAGATAAGATTGAGGATTTCCAAGTACAAGATGTTAGGAAGGAGCCTTGCAAGAGAAGTAGGAGCTGCGCTGAGCCTCTTCAACCTGCTATGGTAAGTCACTGTATGCAACTCAACAGTTTAATTCCTTGTTTGTTTCAGGCATAGTTAATTTTCTCTTTTCAATTGCTTTATTTGTCCTCAGTTAATGATATGCCCAAATAATCATGCTTGATGTTCGGTACTTGTATCACTATTAGTTGACATAATTAAAGGCCTTACCATTTAATTACTCTGCCGAAGTGTGCCTGAAGCTTTGAAGTCTATTAACCAACTATTATTGCATGAGGCTCACAATCTAGTTTATACTACGCTAATGATTGCATAGTTTTGCCTGTTGTAGTATGTTTGTATGAAACCCTCTGCCGTTCATTACGCTCCCTAATAATTTAATTGAGGCACAGAATGGCCAACTGCTTGCTTACTTATACGCAACGTGCAGTCTAAATTTGTAACTTGTCTGTTTTTTCGATTGGGCCCCAACATCATGCTCCTCTGGTGAGCTAATAGGGATTTCTGTATGCAGGCTGCACAGACTTTATAATTTTTAAAATATCATCTGCTAATGCTTCATGATGTGTAACATTTTTTTTGAAAGTTACGTGTAACATTATTGTTAGTCATGTTTTGCCATGTAGTACAAAATAGTGTCTTGTTCGCTTCACTGTTGTATCTATATTTTTGCCCTACTCATGTGTACTTACAGAAACATTTCACGATAAAGTGACATCAACACAAAGATCTGTGAGCAGTGCGGCATGGTCGTTACCGAATGATTATGGATTGGAATTGGAATGTGCTGATGTTCTCGAGCATCAACTAGAGGTGGCAAGACAACGTGTACATGATCGTCAACGTATAATCAACAAGTTGAGACTGGACATGCAGGTATTATATGCAGGAGTCAAAAAATGGAACAAGACACTGAGGTAACCATGAAGCAATTGGAGATTTTGCAGACTGAAATTTGTGCTATCTGAATCCGGCCAATCCTATTTTCTGAAGAGATTATAGTTCAAATGGAGTTAAGTTGATGCACGTCCATGATGTATGAGCTGTATTTGCCCAATGTATGCAATTTGCTGTTTGTGTATGCTTTATTATCACCTGTGCCGAACCATAATGCCCAGTGGGTATAATCGGCTGCAATTTCTTTATTGTATAGTGTAGGATTATTCTACCTTTCTATGCCTTGATCTCTTTGTTGTAATAGTGTAAGCTTTTTAGAGGTGATAGTATTGAGTAGGATAATTCTTTGAATATGCTATATCATTCAAACGGGGGCCAATTTGCCCGACCATGGCCCTTCACGGGCCATCGGATCCATGGGCCTTCTATGTCTCTTAGGATCCATGGGCCTTCTACATCTCGTAGGATCCATGGGCCTTCTACGTCTTGTAGGATCCATGAGCCTTCTACGTCTCATAGGATCCATGGGCCTTGTACGTCTCGTAGGATCCATGGGCTGCCGACTCATTTATGGGTCTTGTACGGGCCTTTAATGGGCCGTAGACGGGCCTTTAATGGAAATCATACGTTTTATGGGCTGGCCATAACGGCCCGTTAATAGGCCGTATTTGGTGATACTATGAAAATGGCCCAACAGACTAACGGTGCACAAACGGGCCGACTGTAACAACGGGCTGAATTTGGCACACAAACAGAAAATGACAGTAACAGGCCGTAAGTAACCGAATGCTGCAAATGAGCCCAAGAATAAATGGGCCCTCAGAAGGCCGAAAGTTAACTTGGGCTGGAAACGGCCCAACAGAATAACGGGCCGTTAATGGGTATAAAGTGATACATTGTTCATTACGGGTCAGTTTCACCACGGGCCGTTAATGGGTGTAAAGTAATACACTATTCATTACGGGCCAGTTTCAGCACGGGCCGCTAACGGGCCAAGAGTTACAAAGGGCCTCATATGGGCCGAAAGACGTCATGGGCTATACATGGGCCAGAAGTGAAAACGGGCTGGAATCATATTGGACGGCCCAGATGACGCTACTGGGCCTAATTCGGATAGGGTGTAACGGGCCTTGGGTTAGAGGGCTGTAAATGGGCCATATGCGAACATGCCGTTAACAGGCTTTCCATGGGCCGGCCCGCCAGCTTTTGACCAAGTCAAATGGGCCGGCCTTTTCACAGGAATGGGCCACTATTGGGCCGTGCCACGTGTCGACGTATCATAGGCGTCTTCTATCCAGTGAGTGGATGACATCTGTCCCAACGATGAGCCGACACGTGTTTCCTCTAGCCAATGATGATTTTACACGTGGAAAATCCCCATTGGTCGGGGCTGTTAACGGGTTATCGGATCCAAAACCTGACCCGATAGCTTAACGACGTTCCGTTACGGTGGATGCCACGTGTCGGTCACCCTTGACGAAAGCACTTCTATGACAAGCGATTTATTGTCATGGAAGTGGACACTTCCGTGATGATAATTTTGGTAATGTCATGGAACACTTCTATGACAGCATAGGTATGACTATCTTGATTCTGTCATAAATTTGTAATGGATGTACATGTCTGACAAAAAAAGTGACCTACTGTGACAAACACGTATCATCACGGAAGTGTATTTTTTTTGTAGTGTTGATTGGTCGAGATCCAGCTCATGTCCGGAATGACGTCTGAATTGGAAGGATAAATTCCAGGGAACAACTGATGATTGTGTGCATTCACACACATGTTGAATCAAAAGGATCAGAATGACAATCACAAAGGTTTTTAAAGTAAATTTGTCGGGACCCCGATTCTAAGTCACACTGATCTAGCATGTAACACCTCATATCACTTTGCAGCCTCACGCACGGTATTCCCATGGGTGTCGCCTTACCATGGCCTGGGACCGTTTGCGCCTTTTGGCTCACGTATATGATAGTGTCGCTAGCATCCATATGACAGAGAACCCGGGCTGACATGACTAGTCGTGAACCCAAAGTGGCACTAACTTACAGGGACATGCATACGTGAAACTACATCGAGCATGTCGGTCAGTAGCGTGTGAATCCGGGCTGTAGCAACTGGGCTAACAGGACTCCGGGAACCCGGGCTGTAGCAGGCTAGATAGGACTCCGGATGTCACCGCGTGACATTTCCCCGAAGGGACAGCCACATGAACAAAGTGAATCACATGCCAAACAGTCTAAGTGTTCCGGAGCAGTAGTGCTGGGCTAGCAGGACTCCGGTAAACCGGGCTGTAGCGGGCTACCAAGGCTCAGTGGAAGCACTAGACTACATTTCCCCATAAGACAGGCTACCAAGGGTAAACAACTAGATTGTCGGATCCCACACATAGCAATACACGTTACACGTACGCATAACATGCAAGTATGTGCTGTACAACATGGCATCACAACATAACTCAAACTCATATATATATAAAGGCCCAGAAGAGCCACATAGCATTCAATACAAACAGGGGTCTCATGACCCATCATTCAGACCATACAAACAACGGAAGCATTACATGTCTGAGTACAGACACCTACAGAAGGAAAAGACTAAGAAGCCTGACTAAATATGACCCTCCCAAGGGTACAAGATCGTAGCTGGGATACAAGCTACTCGTCGAAGTCACTAGTGTAACCAACTGCAAAACATAAATAAGCAAACGTGAGTACGAAGGTACTCAGCAAGTCTTACATCAGAACTATCTACATATGCAACATTATCAACAAAGGGGGTGGTGGAGTTTTAACAGCAGCAAGCCAACTTTGACTCAGTGGCTAACCTATAATACGAGTATCAGAAACTTCTTTGAGGTGAGAAGACGCACACGAGTCCACATATTCACCATATCAATACTCCACCATGGATCCGTTCCCGTCTCCCTACGAGAAGGCCATCCATAGCACTCACGCTTATCTTGCGGATTTTAAAGTATGCACTTCAAGTTGTCTATGTACTACATAAGTCCTCCAAGTTTCCATATCTGAGGAAAACAACTATTCGAATAGATAATGTTAACCCTCCAGGGGTGTACTTCTTCACACACGCTCTCGCCACTTATCGCCCTGTACACGTCATGTACCTCGGCAACCTTCAAGCAGAAGCCGGGCAAGGGTGTCGGCCATGACCTGACTAACCACACAAGTCTCTCGACCAGGTTTATCGCCTATTCGAGTTCCATCCGCAAGGAGTTCCGGCCAAAGTCTCCAGTATGGCCCCAAACAACGTGTGCAGGGTTCCCAAGCCCATCATCCGGGTGCCACTTGGTACACCATGCCACAGTGCCTAGTTTGTCCCAAGCCCGTCTCATCGGACACCACCTGGTAGACAAGTAGCACTACCTAAAAACGCCAGAAACTAGTTGCAACTCCTGGACAGAGATCAAGTGGATTAATAAGCCGAGAGGGGCCGGATAACCGGAACCCAATGTGTGGTAGTAACTGGACTTGGATAACATACACAGAACTCAGTGCTTAGGGACGGTTCCAATGAGACAACCCACCATGTACTCGTACATGGCCTCTCATCGCTACCTTTACCAAAACGTGTTCACACACTTAGCCTTTATCGGTAGGACATGTTCACCACTCCGATTCATTCCCGATGAATCAGACCTGACACAACTCTAAGCATAGCTGGCATAAAGAAAACAAGCATGGATGAGTAGGCACATCAAGGCTCAAGCAACTCCTACTCATGCTAGTGGGTTTCAACTATTTACTGTGGCAATGACAGGTTATGCAGAGGAATGGGTTCAACTACCGCAGCAGAAAGTAGCAGTTGAATCTGTCGGATTTCGGGTTCCGGCAGACCCTTGAGGTTCGAACACTAGGGTGCGCGCGGAGATTTCGCCTCCTACCTACCTGCACCCCTCCGCCTCGCTAAGATCTGAGCTATGGAAAGAACAACACAAGAGACACAGGGTTTATACTGGTTCGGGCCACCGTTGTGGTGTAATACCCTACTCGAGTGTGTGGTGTGGTGGATTGCCTCTTGGGCTGATGATGATGAACAATACAAAGGAGAACAGCCTCGCGAGGGTCTGTTCTTGGCTGGGGGGATGAACTACTGGGAGGAGTTCAGTCACCCTTCTCTCTCTCTCTCTTCTCGATTATCCATTCTCTAAACCCTAACCTCTCAGCCCCTCTATCCTTCGATCCTCCGATCCTTCTCTCCTCCCCCTCTTCCATTCTTCGGGTGGCTGGTCTTATTTATAGAGGCCCTGGTCCTCTTCCCAAATATTGAGCGAGAAGGGAGCCAACAATGGCGGGCTAATTTGAAAGGGGACAACTAGTACAGGCTATCCTGACAAAAGTAGTCTTCGCCTCCATAAAGCTCTGGTGGTGACGCCGTCTTGGGCTCCATGATGACCTCCGTCTTGCAGTCCTCCTGGTCTTAGTCTTGTTGCACCGAAACGGCAACCTTTGCCTGATGCCTCGGCACTCTGCGGCTGCGCTTGCCCCCTTTGCACCAAAGAGGAAAGGAGGACACTGTGCGGGCTGGCACCCGCCTGGCGCCCTTGGTCGTCATGGCTTGCGTCACGGGCACCTCGTGAGGTACCCCGCCTTGATCTCTCCGCCTCCTCGTGAGCCAGCCTCATGAGGCCGTGCCTGAGGAAGCTCCGCGTCGTCCGCCCCGCGAGGCTTGGCCCCTCGCGAGGGTCTTGGGTTTGTGTTGGTGAAGATGGGTCGTGCTGGGCCCCCTATGAGCCATGTCGCAGGCTGCAGGCAGGCAAGTATGGGGACCCCCGTTCCCAGAACGCTGACAGTAGCCCCCGGGCCCAAGGTGCGCCCGGACTTGGCCATGCAGGGAGGCGGAAGGGCAAGAGCGAAGCGCCGCGGGCCCTAACAGCCTGCGGCCTTGGGCTCCGTGTGGCGGTTGATTGGACGTGGGCGCCTTAGCAACCGCGCGAGTTGATAAAGGAGCGGCATCCGCCTAGGCTTTGCTCCTTGCTTTCCCCGGTTGCTGCTCAGATCCCCTTTCTTGCACCTCTCCTTCCTTCCCCCAAAATTTCCAGATCTACTCCGACCGTGTGACCTAGGAAGGCATGGCGCCTCGTCAGCCCCCGACCGTAGCTTGGTACTCGTTTGCCCTGGACCCGCCGAACGTGTCGGAGGCGAGCCTTGCCCGGTTGCGCCGGATGGCGACGGCGCGGGGCATCAACGGGGCGAAGGTGTTCAAGGCCGGCTCCGCCACCCCTGAGGGTCAAGGGAGCACCTTCTATCCGTTCTTCATAAGTGCCATTGCTGCTGGCCTGGTGCCTCCCTTCTCCAAGTTCTTCTTCTCTGTCCTCCGCCATTATAAGCTACAGGCTCTGCATCTCCACTCCAACTCCGTCCTTCTCCTGGCAATCTTCGCCTATTACTGCGAGGCTCACGTAGGGGTGCAGCCCTCAGTGGCCTTGCTGCGCCATTACTTCCACCTCCGGACCTCTCGTGGTCCTGCTTCCGTGTGCGCGAGCTTCGTCGCGTACGGTGGCGCCATTGCCATTTTGAACCCCGGGAAAAGGATTGAGGGCTTCAGGAGCAAGTGGGTCTTGGTGGATGCTGGGCGCATCCACCCTCGGCTGATCTTGCCCACGGAGCAGCCCACGAGCTCCAGCGATTGGGGTCGAGCGGAGCTCGCAGACCCCCGCGCGAAGCTGGTGTTGGAGAAGATGGATGCGGATCTGAGGCCGGCCAACATGGCGGCGGCGAAGCTGACCGGCGCGTCACTGCTGAGGGAATTCCTAGAGCACCAGCTGGCTCCACTTCGGCAGTACTCACTTCCGATGTGGAGGCCCCGTCCGAGCCCCGCGGCCTTGGCCGATGGAGATCTGGCTGCGGTCCTCCAATCTCTAGTTGGGGGCGATGTGGCGAGGTTGGAGGGCGCTCCTACGCCCTTGTTCCTCCGCGACGACTAGGAGCAGGTAGTGGAGTCCATGCCCGTCTTCAACGGGGATGGGCCCGTGCCCATGGAAACTCCCGAGGAACCGGTGGACGTGCCCTCCGACGACTCCAGCGAAGAGGAGGAAGGAGGGGAGCGGGAAAAAGGGCCTGACTCCGAAGCGACTGACGGAGAGTCGAGGCCTCCCCTCCCCCGGCGCAGGTCCCTCGTTCTCCGCCTTTCTCCGAGTGATGACGACGAGGATGACGACGAGGATAACAACGAGCAGGACGGCGGGAGCTTGCCCCCGATCCCGAAGAGGGATAGGACCGGGCTGATCTCCCGCGGGTCTGCCCCGGACCCGAGGCGGACCGCAGACGCACCTTCCGCTTCCAAGCTTCCCGAGGTTGACCCTTCCAGCCGGCTTTCAGGCTTCAAATTTGGTCGGAGGCCGCTTGAGCTCACTGGCAACGACCCGTAAGCATTTGATTCTTGTCTTTATTTCTTTCTCTGCTTCTGAGGCTTGACGTCCGCATCTCTTGGATAGGCTAGCGGGCGCAGCAAAGAAGTCGAAGGGAGCTCCTGAGGTTCCATCCGTGGCAGCGCCTCTGCCCGCGAAGGAGGGTGACCGCCACGCACAGGCTTCTCCTGCCCGGTCGTCCTCGCGAGGCCTGGCTGAGCCGGCTGGGGCGAGCTCAGCCCCCTCGGGCCAAGTGACTCCCGATGTGTCCTTGCCTGCCGCCGCCACTACAGCCGTTGGGGCGCGTCAGACTCCGCCTCCGGATGCTGTGGTCGCGCTGCCGCCTTCTCCTCCTACTCCACCAGCTGCTGTCTCTCCGACTCCTTCTGCCATTCTGGATCGTGCTGTTGCTGAGCTGGACCGACTGCGGCAGGATCTTCTTGGCGCCGACCCTCGCTTGGTGGCTGGGCGCTTGGAGCTGGCTCCAGGATGGGTTCGCTCCGATGCTTCGATTCGGGCGGCGCTGGTCCAGGCCTCGACGGCTTGCAACAAGGAGAAGCAGACCGTCCTTGAGGCGAAGGCTGCTCGTGACACAGCCCTGGGGGAGGTGGTCGACGTCCCTGGACGTTGCAAGGCGCTGGAGGACGAACTGCAAGACTTGTCGGACCAGCTCGCGAAAGAGGTCCGCCTTCGCCAACAGCAGGAAGAAGGCGTGAAGGCTCGCGAGGCGGCCGTCAAGGAGAGGGAGGTCAAGCTCAGGAAACGCCGTGACCGCCTAGGCGTGCTGGAGCAGGAGTTGGGGGCGAGGAAGGCCAAGCTGGACGACAAGGCCTTGGTTCTTGCCAAGGACCGCGTGGCCTTCACGGAGATGGAGGCGAAGGCACGCTCCTCGCTGAGGACGCTTTACGACAGCGGCCTGGAGAGCCCGCTGGCTGGCGCCGAGGACGGCCCCGCCAAGCTGCTTCCCTTCCTGGTTCGCGCTCTTGAAGATGTCGCCCTTGGCCTTGGCCCCACGGCCGAGGCCGAGGCGCGTGTCCTATCTTCTGCAGCACTGACGCGGGTCCTCACCCACATCTACCTTCGCGATCCCGGCATCGACCTCGACAGCCTGCTGGAGCCAGTAAGCGGCGAGCATGCCGCTGCCGGTGCCGAGGCTGTGAAGGGTCGCGCGGCGGCTCTGCTGGGGAAGTTCCGGGCCTTCAGCACCAAGCCGAAGCAAGGCGCGGCCGACCCCACTGCTCCATGAGGCAAACCCACTCCGCGCTGCTCCACCGCCGACAAGTGACTCCGTTGTGGCCCCTGTCCTGCCTTTAATTCCTGCACATGTATCATGCCTCGGGGAGGCGTTTAAACTTGCGTTTGGCATTGATATAACAGTGTGGACTGTAATATTTGATTTTGAATTCCTTGAAATTTGCGCTTTTCCTTCCTACTTGCTTATGTTCTACGCCGGCAGAGCCCGGCCCTGCGCATGCCTCACCCAGCGTTGGTCCCGACCGGAAACCAGGACGGGGCCAAGGAGTGAGGGGCTACGTGACAAGTTAGGCTCCTGAGTCGCGATGCTCAGGAGTCCCCCTTGGCGCATGAACAGCATGTAGGGAGGTGTGATGTGGGTGGATCTACCGTTCTACGTCTGCAGAGCCCGGCCGCGCGCATACCTCAACCGCCGTTAGCCTTTCGGAATTATGGAGTGAGGGGCTACGTGACCAGTTAGGCTCCTGAGTCGCGATGCTTAGGAGTCCCCCTTGACGCTCAAATGGCCTTCGTACCTTGGCTCCGCTCGGGGAGAGACGCGCGATGAACCAGGCCCAGGGGGACCTGGCTGGGCGGCGTGCGTCTGGGTGTGACCCAGGCGCAGCCCCCGTGCCCAGACCCCTTGCGCGGCCCTCCCGAGGGGAGGCGTTATGATGAGGCTAGACACTGAGCAAATTTGGTTAGATGTCGGCACTCTACGTCCTCGGGTCCCGGCCCTCGAGCTGGTCTCAGCCATCGCTGGTATGCCAGGTCGCGATGCCGTGGACAAGGCCAGAGGGTGAGGGCTGGAGAGCCAGTAAGAGCCCTGAGTCGCGATGCTCAGGTACCCCCCTTTAACGTGCAAGTGGTCGGCATGGAGAAGAAGAGGTGCCGTGGACCAGCATCAAATAATCAAGCATGGTGGGTCTAACGCATAACCGGAAATAAACGCAAATGGGATACATTCCGCTGGGCCTGGCCCGAGCGACTTGGGGATCATGCAGCCCGAGGGGCGCCCCCAACAAGGTAAGCTAACAACATGAAATGAAAGGGATACACGCCGCAGGGACGGACCCACACGGCCTGGGAATAATGCAGCCCTGGGGGGGTGCTCCCAGCTGGAAATGAAACTTGAAAGATGTCACCTGATGACGCTGAGGACGAAGGAGCGTTGGTGTAGCAGACTCGGTGGGCTGCGGAAGCCGATCCTCACGAGCCCCCAGGCCCAGGGGCCTCGGGAAGATCCGGAGGCGCTGGCGGCTCCTCGCGGACCATCTCCATCCCTGCCAGGGATGCGGAACGCCTGGCCTCTCATGCCTCCGTGATGCCCCTCATGAGGCGCTGGTACGTGGCAGCCGCGTTCGGCAAGCCGTAAGGCATGCGAACGTAGCTGTGGGGAGGACCTCCGCAGTGCCCCACTCGCGAGGGCTAGAGGCGCTCCAGAGAGGCGACTCGGTTGAGCCCTGGTATGTCGATGCAGACGCGCATCCCACCATCCTCGCCTGGATGGGGAGCCACTGCTGGTAGGCGGCGGCCTCCTTTCATGACTCTTGACTCCTGTAGCTCCTGAATGGCCTTGCTGATGAACTCCTGAGGGTCTGGCTCTCCTTGCCTTGCTCCTTCTTGAGGGAAACGTGCTTCGAAACACACCTCCATGTGGTGCCCAAGCGCCTCCCTCGTGACCCATGCTAGGTCGGTGGCCCTCCAGGGGAGAGCCCCCGAGCCCTGCATGAGGGGGCGCCAGGCGCGCTTTCCTATGCGATGGAAGGGGGTTCCCCTTGGGCAGGCGCGGGCCTAGAGGGGCCTTCCTCCTGAGTGGTCGGGCCGGACGATGTCTTCTTCTTCTTGGGGGCGGTCTCGGGAGGCCTCCTGCTTCCGCGATCCGGGTCTTCCAGGGACGCGGCCTGAAAGGCTCGTTCCAGGGAACACACCGCGTCCTTCTCTTCATAGGGCACCATGATGACTCCGCCACTTCCTGGCATCTTGAGGACGTTGTAGCCGTGGTGAGTTACACCCATGAACTTGGCCAGCGCTGGGTACCCAAGGATGGCGTTGTACGGCAGGCGAATGTGAGCAACGTCGAAGTCGATGAGCTCGGTGCGGTAGTTGTCGCGTGCCCCGAAGGTGACAGGGAGGCGGACCTGCCCAATCGGGACCGTGGAGCCGTCGATGATTCCGGAGAAAGGCTTGGTTGGCTAAAGCTGGCTGTAGGGCACTTGGAGATTGTTCAATTTTTCCACGGACAGGACGTTGAGCCCTGCCCCGCCATCGATGAGGGTCTTGGTGACCACCACGTTGCTGACGATTGGGGAACGGAGCATCGGGAGGACTCCGGCTGTAGCCGCACACTTGAGCTGATCTGCTGAGCTGAACGTGATGGCACACGCCGACCACCTGAGAGGGCGCGTGGCTTCGAGCCTGGGAAGGACTGCGTTCACTTCACGGGCGAACTGCTTGAAGATGCGTTGAGAGGCTGGGGCTTGAGCCCCGCCCAGGATGCAGGCGATCGCGCGCGGCTCCTGGAAGCCCCCAGCCCCCTCGTCCTGGTGGCGGTCCTTGTTTCTCCTTGGCTGCGACGGCAGCGGAGGGAGGCCTGCGTTGCCTTGCGGGCGATCTTCGCGAGGCTGATCCCTCAAGTCTCCCTCGCGAGGTGGGTCTTGCTAGCGGTCCTCGCGAGGTTGATCGCCCCACCCTTGGCGTCCTGCGTCCTGCGTTCCTTCCTCCTCCTCGACCATAGCCCCGGTCACAGCGGTCAGGGCGACGGCCGATCCTTCCTTCTCGCATGGCTCGGAGCTCTTGACATTCTTTGGTGTTGTGGGTGTGGAGGCCGTGGTACTCACAGTACCGGCTGCCCTTGGAAGGTTTGGGCTGATCTCTACCCCGCTTGGTGTCTAGTTCTGCCGCGAGCACGGTAGCCCCCTTGCGCTTCACATCATTGGCCTTGGGCTTCTTCTCTTCTGGGTCTGCGGCAGGCAGCTCGAGGAGGGAGAGATGCCCTTCCTTAGCCCTGGCACACTTGGTTGCCAAGTTGAACAGCTCCAAGGAAGTGCACAGGTCTTCATGCATCGCCAGCTCCTCCTTCATCTTGACGTCGCGCACGCCGTCGGAGAAGGCTGAGATGATGGCCTCCTCAGTCAACTTGGGAATCTTGAGGCGTGCGTTGTTGAAGCGCTGGATGTACTTCTGCAGGGTCTCCCCGGGCTGTTGCTTGATGCGGCGCATGTCGCTCACGGCGGGTGGCCGGTCGCGAGTACCTTGGAAGTTGGCGATGAAGCGGGTGCGCATCTCGTCCCAGGAGGAGATCGTGCCTGGAGCCAGGTTCATGAGCCAGGTGCGGGCCCCGTCCTTGAGCGCCATGGGGAACCAGTTTGCCATGACCTTCTCGTCTCCGTTGGCAGCTTCGATGCCCAGCTCGTAGAGCTGGAGGAACTCCGCAGGGTCAGCCGTGCCGTCGTAACGAGGAGGTAGGTCTGGCTTGAACTTGCCGGGCCACGCGACGCTGCGTAGCTCGGTGGTGAAGGCGTGGCAGCCTGCTGTGGCCACGGGAGGCCTTGGGTGACGAAGAGCTTGGTCTTGCATGTCCCCACGCGCTACAGCTGGGAGCAGCGCGGGGTCTTGACGCGCGGGAGCAGGAGCATGGTCACGACGTGCTAGAGCAGGGAGCGCCCGGGCAGCTTCTTGCGGGCGAGGGACTTCTTGGCAGCTCTGCTCTTGCCGCGCTGGCACCTGACGGAGCGGGCTCCGCCTAGGGGCCACGTGCCTTGGAGCCATGGCGCCTTCCTGAGGAGGAGGCGGCCGGGGCGCCGCCGGAGCTTCATCGCCCGCGCGGGGCGGGGTGCAGTGCAGCGGAACGGACAGCTCAGGAGAGCCCCCTGCGGCGCAGACGAGCTCGGCGACGCGGTCGAGCCATTCTTCATAGACGTTGTCGACGGGACGGTAGCGCAGTAGCTCGTTTGCCGCGATGAGCGCAGCTCGAGCCTCCATGGGCGCGCGGAGCGCGCGGGACGAAGAATCAGCTGGGGTGAGCGAGGGAGTTGCGGTGCGGCCGTCTTGCCGCACGGACGGATGCTGAGACGATGCTTGCTGCTCGTCCCCCGCCGGGCCGGTGGCGGCATTGACGGCAGGTGACGGGGAACGGCGATGACGCCCGCCGACAGGGGCCGTCTGGGCGACGCGTGAAGCAAGAGCGGCCTGGCGCTCGGCGCGGGCCCGACGAGCGTCAGACATGGGCGTGATGGTCGGAGGAGAACAGGGTGGTGGAAGACGAATTCCGGCACACCCCTACCTGGCGCGCCAAATGTCGGATTTCAGGTTCCGGCAGACCCTTGAGGTTTGAACATTGGGGTGCGCATGGAGATTTCGCCTCCTACCTACCTGCACCCCTCCGCCTCGCTAAGATCTGAGCTATGGAAAGAACAACACAAGAGACACAGGGTTTATACTTGTTCGGGCCACCGTTGTGGTGTAATACCCTACTCCAGTGTGTGGTGTGGTGGATTGCCTCTTGGGTTGATGATGATGAACAATACAAGGGAGAACAACCTCACGAGGGTCTGTTCTTGGCTGGGGGGGGGGGGGGATGAACTGCTGGGAGGAGTTCAGTCACCCTTCTCTCTCTCTCTCTCTCTCTCTCTCTCTGTCTCTGTCTCTCTCTCTTCTCGATTGTCCCTTCTCTAAACCCTAACCTCTCAGCCCCTCTATCATTCGATCCTCCCCCTCTTCCATTCTTTAGGTGGCTGGTCTTATTTATAGAGGCCCTGGTCCTCTTCCCGAATATCGAGCGGGAAGGGAGCCAACAATGGCGGGCTAATTTGAAAGGGGACAGCTAGTACCGGCTATCCTGACAAAAGTAGTCTTCGCCTGCACAAAGCTCTGGTGGTGACGCCGTCTTGGGCTCCACGATGACCTCCGTCTTGCAGTCCTCCTGGTCTTGGTCTTGTTGCACCAAAATTGCAACCTTTGCCTGATGCCTCGGTACTCCGCGGCTGCGCTTGCCCCCTTTGCACCAAAGAGGAAAGGAGGACACTGTGCGGGCTGGCACCCGCCTGGTGCCCTTGGTCGTCATGGCTTGCATCACGGGCACCTCGTGAGGTACCCCGCCTTGATTTCTTCGCCTCCTGGTGAGCCAGCCTGATGAGGCCGTGCCTCAGGAAGCTCCGCGTCGTCCGCCCCACGAGGCTTGGCCCCTCGCGAGGGTCTTGGGTTTGTGTTGGTGAAGATGGGCCGTGTTGGGCCCCCCTTTGAGCCACACCACAGGTCGCAGGCAAGCAAGTATGGGGACCCCCGTTCCCAGAACGCCGACAGAATCGTTGTTGTCCTAAAGCAATATAAGGAGCAGGAGCGAGAGAGTGGGATTTATCGAAATGCTCAAGGGGGGTTGCTTGCCTAATAGAACGACGAAGGGGCACTGCTCCTCTGACAGGTACTCGGGAACACCTTCCGGAGTGGAACCTATCGAGAAGAAACGGTGCCGGCAATCAATACACAAACAATGCAACAATATGATGCATGAACATGACATGTGCAAATGGTAGTGTTTGGGCTAATGCAAGATGCTACCAAATTGGTTGAAGCCCATTTGAATCAAATATTCAAATGCAAATTCAAAATGAAGCATTTAAAATGCCCATATTATGTTTTCACTTATACAGCATGTATAAGTTGGTTTTTCATGCATGTAACTGGCATAAATGGATTCCTTGCATTTTTCTGATCATTTTTCATATATAAGTTATTTCATTCTGAGCTACGGTTGAATTATTATGATTTTTTGAAGTTCAAGCAATATTCTGGAATTTCCTAAGTTAAAAATAATTCCAGAAATCATTTATTGCGTCAGCTTGAGGTCAGCACTTCGTCAGCAGTCAACTGGGTTGACCTAGGTCAAACCTGACTAGTGGGACCCACTGGTCAGTGACTAACTAAACTAACCTAGTTTAATTAGCACTAACCTAGGTTAAACTAATTAGTTTTAAACCTAAACTAGACTAATTAACCGGGCGGGGCCCGCATGTCATAGACCCAGGGGAGGTCAAATCCCCTGGTCAACCGGGCAAACCTGCCGGCAGCTCAACGCCGGCGAGACCAGACGCAGCAGTGCGCTGCGGGTTTCGCCTATCGGGCGCCATTTGGCGCGCGGAGCGCAGCTACGGGATGCGGACGCTCGTCCGCATCCAACCATGGTGGTGGCGCGGCTGGGGAGTGGTTGGAATGGTGCCGACGACGACAAGTGCGGCGGCCGGAGTTCGGCCAGGTGCGCGCGGGGTATTGCGGGGCATGGCAGGAGCTGCGAGCAGGTCCGCTCGACTCGCCGGAGTGCACTAAGTGCAATGGCGAGCTCGGTTGCGAGGTGCGATGGACCTGGCCACGGCGGCGCCATGGCCGGCGGCACGGAGCTCTCGGCTCCGGTGGCAGAGGCGGCTAGAGGAGAGGAACGAGATCGAGGAGGAGGGGAAAAGGCGGCGAAGCTCACGGGGAGGCTAATGGAGGGCTCGGCAGGCGCGGGGACGGCCGGTGGGAAGCAAATCGACGGCGAGGGTCTCCGGGCACTGAAGTTGAAGAAGACGTCGGGGACGACATTGTAGGGCCTCCGGCGAAGCCTGGCTCGGCGTGGAGGTTGAGGGAGACACGGCAGAGCTTCTAGGCATGTCCAGGGGGCGAGGGGGAGGCAGTGGCCGCGGCAACGGTGAGCGGTGGCGTCGGCTGCGCTCGGTGGCGCTGCGGGGAAGAGAAAACAGAGGAGGGGAGGAGCACGGCAGAGAGTGAGAGAGGTCCAGGGGTGCGTGTCGTCTCCAGGGACGTCCAGAGGGAGGCGACAAGCAGGAGGTGGCCGGGCATGCGCCGGTGTGCGTCGGCCACGCGCGCGGCGTCCTCCTGGCGCGGTGGAGACGACGACTGGCAGGGCCAGCTGGCTGGGCCGGTCAGCTGGGCCGCACGGTGCCAGGCCTCAGGTAAGTGCCCCAGGTAAGGGTTTTTCCCTTTTTGTTTCTTTTTCTATTTTTCTGACATTTGTTTGGTTTAATAGAAATACTAAACCATTTTATTTTCTTATGCCAATTTTTGTAGGGGCTAGTGGTATTATTCCAGAGCTCCTCAATTACTAGCATAATTTTTGGACAATATTATATATATATATAACAATATATGTTGAAAGAAAATAATTACTGCATTAATTCCAATTGCCCAAAATAAATACTTATGAGCTCCTGAAAATGTTGGTTTGATTTTTATCTCTGTCCAAAATTTCCAGAGAGCAACATGAACATTTTCTTGGTTCTTTTTGGGGCAATTTTTATCTGGGTCATTTCCAGAAATGATTCTAAGGGTTTCACAAATCCTCATTTCAAAATTAAAAGGAATTTAAGCATTATGCACAAATGACTAGCTAGTCTAGGTCATACCAGAACTAGGGATGTGACAAATCGCCCCCACTCGAAAAAATCTCGTCCCGAGATTCAGGAGTTGGTGGAAACAAAGTGGGGTACTCAAGTCGAAGACGATCTTCTCGCTCCCAAGTAGCTTCTCTCTCGGAATGATGAGACCACTGAACCATGAGAAACTTGATGTTATGACGTCGAGTGACACGCTCTGCTTGATCCAAAATGCGAACGGGGTACTCTCGATAAGTGAGGTTATCTTGGAGATCAAGCATTTCGTGGTCCACTCTGCGAATGGGATCCGAGAAGCAATGCCTGAGTTGAGAGACGTGGAAGACATCATGAACTCGAGAAAGATGTGGGGGTAGTTCCAACTGGTAGGCAACCTCTCCTCGTTTAGCGAGAATGCGAAAAGGACCAATGTAACGAGGAGCCAACTTGCCCTTGATACCGAAACGATGGGTACCCTTCAAAGGAGTAACCCGAAGGTAAGCCTTGTCGCCAACTTCATAAGCCACTTCCTTATGATGACGGTCATACTGGCTCTTTTGACGAGATTCGGCTGTTTTCAAATTCTCACGAATAATGCGAACTTGATCTTCTGCTTCCTGAATCATATCTGGCCCAAAGAATTGTCTTTCACCGGTTTCTGACTAGTTCAAAGGTGTTCGACATCTTCTTCCATACAGAATCTCAAAAGGAGCTTTCCTAAGACTGGATTGATAGCTATTGTTATAAGCAAACTCGCCGAAAGGAAGACACTTATCCCAATCCATACCGACTGAGATAACACAAGCTCTAAGCATGTCCTCGAGAATTTGGTTGACCATTTCCACCTGACCACTTGACTGAGGGTGGAAAGCGGTACTGAAAGAAAGATGGGTTCCCATGGCATTCTGGAAACTTTCCCAGAAATGAGAGGTGAAAAGACTGCCATGGTCTGAATTGATCTCTAGTGGAACACCATGGAGTGACACTATTCGGAAGATATATAAGTCAGCGAGCTGACTAGTAGTGATACTCTCTCGAACAGGTAGGACGTGAGCCACTTTGGAAAGACGATCAATGACTACGAAGATAGCATTATTTCCTTTATTGGTCTTGGGAAAGCCGGTGATGAAGTCCATACCAACTTTGTCCCATTTCCACTCGGGAATAGCTAAAGGTTGAAGGGTGCCAGCAGGTCTTTGATGATCTGCCTTAACGCGACAACAAACGTCACAGTTGGAAATATACTGAGCGATTTCTCTCTTCATCCTAGTCCACTAGAACCTCTGGCGTAGGTCCTGATACATCTTTGTACTACCGGGATGAATCGTGAGAGGGGATTCATGGGCCCCCTTAAGGATCAATTGCTGCATCTGTTGACATTTGGGAACCACCAAACGGTTTCCAAAGTAAACAACACCTCATTCATCCATAGAGAAACAACCAGCAACTCCCTTGGAAATATTTTTCTTGATCCGAGAGATTCTCGTATCATGCTTCTGAGCCTCTATGATCTGATCTGTAAGGGTAGGTTTCGCCACCAAGGTAGAAATGGAACCATGAGGAGCTATGTGAAGGTTAAGCTTACAGAATTCCTCATGGAGGGGTGGTTGACATTGTTGCAATATGAGGTTGTTGCAATAGGATTTACAACTTAAAGCATCAGCCATGACATTGGCTTTACCTGGGGTGTAGGTGATTCCTAAGTCGTAATCCGAGATCAACTCCAACCAACGTCTCTGTCTGAGATTCAGATCCGGTTGGGTGAAGATATACTTGAGACTTTGATGGTTAGTGTAGATTTCACAACGGCTACCAAGAAGGTAATGTCGCCAAGTCTTAAGTGCAGAGACTACGGCTGCAAGCTCTAGATCATGTGTAGGATAATTTTCCTCATGTGGATGCAACTATCGAGATGCATAGGAAATCACATGACGATCCTGCATAAGAATGCAACCTAGTCCTTGACGTGAAGCATCGCAATAGATAACAAAGTCTTTAGTGAAATCCGGTGGCACGAGTATGGGCGCAGAAGTCAGGCGTCCTTTCAGTTCCTGAAAACTGTGCTCACACTGTGGGGTCCACTCAAACCTTTTATCTTTCTTGAGAAGTTCCATGAGGGGTTTGGCCACTTTGGAGAAGTTTTCAATGAAGCGGCGACAATAACTGGCTAGACCAAGGAAACTCCTAACTTGCTTGACCGTTTCGGGTGGAGTCCAATCGAGAACGGCTTTAACTCTCTCGGGATTGACAGCAATGCCCTTACCAGAGATCACGTGGCCCAGATAGGTCACTTCCGGCAACCAAAATTCACACTTGGAGAACTTGGCATAAAGGCGGTGCTCTCTGAGTTTTTCTAACACAAGTCTAAGATGTTCGGCATGCTCTTCCTCGTTCTTCGAGTAAATAAGAATATCATCGAGGTAAACCATGACGAACTTATCTAAGTACTCCATGAAGATCGAGTTCATCAAGCGGGAGAAAGTAGCTGGAGCATTGGTTAGGCCGAAAGACATCACGGTGTACTCGTATTGACCATAACGAGTGACAAAGGCCGTTTTGGGGATGTCCCCATTTCTGATTTTGATTTTGTGGTAGCCTAACCTCAAATCCATCTTGGAAAAGACTGAGGATCCAACGAGCTGATCATACAGGTCGTTGATCCTGGGGAGCAGATACTTGTTCTTTATCATGACCAAATTAACGGGATGATAATCTACAACCATCCGATCCATACCATCCTTCTTCTTGACGAAGAGGCAGGACAAGCCCAAGGAGAAGAACTAGGACGGATGAAACCCTTTTGCAAGGACTCATCAAGTTGTTTCTTAAGCTCGGCTAACTCCAAAGGTGCCATCTTGTATGGTCTCCTAGAGATTGGAACAGTTCCTGGGATAAGTTCTATGACAAACTCTACATCTCTGTCAGGTGGGACACCTGGCAGTTCTTCTGGAAAGACATCCGGGAAGTCACGGACTACCGGAATATCTTCAAGGTCTGGAAGAGGGCTGGCATTAAGAGAATAGAGTTGACGCCTTGCAACTCTAGTGGAGACAGTGACTATTTTGCCAGATGGATGTGTAAGTTGAACAGATCTAGTGTAACAATCGATTTTGGCATGATGAGCTGTCATCCAGTCCATGCCCAAGATGATGTTAATATCTGAAGACTTGAGAGATATCAAAGAAGCAAGAAATACCAGTCTGTCAACAAGGATTTCATTACCATGGCTTACCTTGAAGGTTTGCCATTTGGAACCAGGAGTCTGGATTATTAGTGGAGTTGGCATATCACAAAATGACATGTCGTGCAACTGAGCATAAACTTCGGATATGAAGGAGTGAGATGCTCCAGTATCGAACAGAACTGAAGCTGGGTGACAATTGACAAGAAGTTTTCCCAATACGATGTCGGGATCATCTTGAGCTTCTGTAGCTGAGACGTGGTGCACACATGCTTGTTCAGTGGTGGCTGGTTTGGTACTGATCATCTTTCCTGATGGCTTATCACGGCCAACATACCTCTTGGACTGGGGTGGAGTATAACTGGACTGAGGGCAGTCACGTGCATAGTGTCCTGGTTCTTCGCAGGTGAAGCAAGTTCCTGAGGTAGGACGTGGACCTACTTTGGCAAGTGGTCCACTAATAGGCCTGGGTGGAGCACGTTGCTGAGCTGGGTGAGGCACCACATCGGATGGCCTTGGTGCATATCCAGGTGGAAGAGCTGAGTTCAGAATCCAAATCCGTCGCTTCTGAGAGCCAGAGCGGGAGGAAGAACCCAGATCACGGTTGTACTTACGAGACTCCTCGTAAGTGAGATGAGCTGTCTCTGCATTGATGGCCTTGTTCACAAGAGCCTGGAATGAATCACAATGATGCAGGTGGAGATCACGACGCAACTTAGGGTTGAGACCCTTCCGGAACCTAGCCTGCTTCTAGGCGTCCGTGGACACTTCTTCTATAGAATAGCGGGCGAGGTTTCCAAACTCTCTACTGTAAGCATCAATAGGCAGCTTACCATGGGTAAAACTACAGAACTCCTCCCTCTCGCGGTCGATGAGATCCTGAGGAATGTGGTGCTCACGAAAAGCCTTGGTGAAATCCTTCCAGGTAGGAATCTGGCCAGTTGGAAGCATAGCCTCATAGCTCTGCCACCAAATACTAGCAGGACCTTCCAGGTGATAGGTAGCATAGGTGACCTTGTCACCTTCAACCACGTTCGCAGAACACAGCTTAAGAGTGATGCTTCGGAGTCAGTCATCTGCATTGAGTGTCTCAATGGAATGATGGAAGGTGGGTGGTTTCAGACCAATGAAGTCGGTGATGGAAACCAACTTCTTACGCTGATGGGCGGTGTTCCGCTCAATCTGTGCCAGCAAGCGGTTAGTCTCACGCTTGTTCCTCTCAAATGCTAACAAGAACTCTGCCATCAAAGGCTGGTCAGGACGATCCTCGTCCCTACCATCTCCGTGGTTCTTGCTATGAGCAACTGAACCTCGGTTAGGAGACGACATCCAGGCACAGAAACCAAGGAAACAAGGATGGAATTATCATCTACATAAGGATGCGGAATGGAATGCAAAAGCATTGGAAACTCTTGAAATCCTAAAACAATTTAGGCAGCATAACGGATGTAAATGCTCAAAAAGATTTTGAGACATTCATCAAAGGAATAGCATAAACACTCAACATCATAATATCAAGGTTCTGGGTCAAACTGATGACATACGGAAGTAGTAGAACTGAACAGAGACACAAACCCAACAATCCAAAGACTTTATGGTTTAGTAACACGTCATCCTGAGAGATAGAGGAGAAGCCTAGTCCTTAACCCTCGTAGAAAAGAAGAGGCTGACTCAGAAAGAATGACATGAGGCAAAGGAGTAAAAAGAGCCTTACGTTCCCTTCCACAATCAATTCCCTTATATAACTAAAGCATTTCTAGACTCAACTTCGACCAATTTGGCTTGGTAATCCTACAGTCAGTCAAGCTCTAATACCAACGCTGTCGGGACCCCGATTCTAAGTCACACCGATCTAGCATGTAACACCTCATATCACTTTGCGGCCTCACGCACGATATTCCCATGGGTGTCTCCTTACCATGGCCTGGGACCGTTTGCGCCTTTTGGCTCAAGTATATGATAGTGTCGCTAGCATCCATATGACAGAGAACCCGGGCCGACATGACTAGTCATGAACCCAAAGTGGCACTAACTTACAGGGACATGCATACGTGAAACTACATCGAGCATGTCGGTCAGCAACGTGTGAATCCGGGCTGTAGCAACTGGGCTAACAGGACTCCGGGAACCCGGGCTGTAGCAGGCTAGACAGGACTCCGGATGTCACCGCGTGACATTTCCCCGAAGGGACAGACACATGAACGAAATGAATCACATGCCGGCCAGTCTAAGTGTTCCGGAGCAGTAGTGCTGGGCTAGCAGGACTCCGGTCAATCGGGCTGTAGCGGGCTACCAAGGCTCAGTGGAAGTACTAGACTACATTTCCCCATAAGAGAGGCTACCAAGGGTAAACAACTAGATTGTCGGATCCCACACATAGCAATACACGTTACATGTACGCATAACATGCAAGTATGTGTTGTACAACATGGCATCACAACATAACTCAAACTCATATATATAAAGGCCCAGAAGAGCCACATAGCATTCAATACAAACAGGGGTCTCATGACCCATCATTCAGAGCATACAAACAACGGAAGCATTACATGTCTGAGTACAGACACCTACAAAAGGAAAAGACTAAGAAGCCTGACTAAACAGGACCCTCCCAAGGGTACAAGATCATAGCTTGGATACAAGCTAATCGTCGAAGTCACTAGTGTAACCAACTGCAAAACATAAATAAGCAAATGTGAGTATGAAGGTACTCAGCAAGTCTTACATCAGAACTATCTACATATGCAACATTATCAACAAAGGGGGTGGTGGAGTTTTAACAACAGCAAGCCAGCTTTGACTCTGTGGCTAACCTATACTACGAGTATCAGAAACTTCTTTGAGGTGAGAAGACGCACACGAGTCCACATATTCACCATATCAATACTCCACTATGGATCCATTCCCGCCTCCCTACGAGAAGGCCATCCATAGCACTCACGCTTATGTTGCGGATTTTAAAGTATCCACTTCAAGTTGTCTATGTACTACATAAGTCCTCCAAGTTTCCTTATCCGAGGAAAACGGCTATTCGAATAGATAATGTTAACCCTACAGGGGTGTGCTTCTTCACACACGCTCTCGCCACTTATCGCCCTGTACACGTCATGTACCTTGGCAACCTTCAAGCGGAAGACGGGCGAGGGTGTCGGCCACGACCTGACTAACCACACAAGTCTCTCGACCAAGTTTATCGCCTATTCGAGTTCCATCCGCAAGGAGTTCCGGCCGAAGTCTCCAGTACGGCCCCAAACGATGTGTGCAGGGTTCCCAAGCCCACCATCCGGGTGCCACTTGGTACACCGTGCCATAGTGCCTAGTCTGTCCCAAGCCCGTCCCGTCGGACACCACCTGGTAGACAAGTAGCACTACCTACAAACGCCAGAAACTAGTTGCAACTCCTGGACAGAGATCAAGTGGATTAATAAGCCGAGAGGGGCCGGATAACCGGAACCCAATGTGTGGTAGTAACTGGACTTGGATAACATACACAGAACTCAGTGCTTAGGGACGGTTCCAATGAGACAACCCACCATGTACTCGTACATGGCCTCTCATCGCTACCTTTACCAAAACATGTTCACACGCTTAGCCTTTATCGGTAGGACATGTTCACCACTCCGATTCATTCCCGATGAATCAGACCTGACACAACTCTAAGCATAGCTGACATAAAGAAAACAAGCATGGATGAGTAGGCACATCAAGGCTCAAGCAACTCCTACTCATGCTAGTGGGTTTCAACTATTTACTTTGGCAATGACAGGTCATGCAGAGGAATGGGTTCAACTACCACAGCAGAAAGTAGCAGTTGACTCGTTGTTGTCCTAATGCAATATAAGGAGCAGGAGCGAGAGAGTGGGATTTATCGAAATGCTCAAGGGGGGTTGCTTGCCTAATAGAACGACGAAGGGGCACTGCTCCTCTGACAGGTACTCGGGAACACCTTCCGGAGTGGAACCTATCGAGAAGAAACGGTGCCGGCAATCAATACACAAACAATGCAACAATATGATGCATGAACATGACATGTGCAAATGGTAGTGTTTGGGCTAATGCAAGATGCTACCAAATTGGTTGAAGCCCATTTGAATCAAATATTCAAATGCAAATTCAAAATGAAGCATTTAAAATTCCCACATTATGTTTTCACTTACACAGCATGTATAAGTTGGTTTTTCATGCATGTAACTGGCATAAATGGATTCCTTGCATTTTTCTGATCATTTTTCATATATAAGTTATTTCATTCTGAGCTACGGTTGAATTATTATGATTTTTTGAAGTTTAAGCAATATTCTGGAATTTCCTGAGTTAAAAATAATTCCAGAAATCATTTATTGCGTCAGCTTGAGGTTAGCACTGCATCAGCAGTCAACTGGGTTGACCCAGGTCAAACCTGACCAGTGGGACCCACTGGTCAGTGACAAACTAAACTAACCTAGTTTAATTAGCACTAACCTAGGTTAAACTAATTAGTTTTAAACCTAAACTAGACTAATTAACCGGGCGGGACCCGCATGTCATTGACCCAGGGGAGGTCAAATCCCCTGGTCAACCGGGCAAACCTGCCGGCGACTCGACGCCGGCGAGGCCAGACGCGGCGGTGCGCTGCGGGTTTCGCCTACCGGGCGCCATTTGGCGCGCGGAGCGCAGCTACGGGATGCAGACGCTCGTCCGCATCCATCCATGGTGGTAGCGCGGCCGCAGAGTGGCCGGAATGGCGCCGGCGATAACGAGTGCGGCGGCCGGAGTTCGGCCAGGTGCGCGTGGGGTATTGCGGGGCACGGCAGGAGCTGCGAGCAGGTCCGCTTGACTCGCCGGAGTGCACTGAGTGCAATGGCTGCGATGGACCTGGCCACGGCGGCGCCATGGCCGGTGGCACGGAGCTCTCGGCTCCGGTGGCAGAGGCGGCTAGAGGAGAGGAACGAGCTCGAGGAGGAGGGGAAAAGGCGGCGGAGCTCACAGAGAGGCTAACGGAGGGTTCGGCAGGCGCGGGGACAGCTGGTGGGCAGCAAATCTACGGCGAGGGTCTCCGGGCACCGAAGTTGAAGAAGACGTCGGGGACAGCATTGCAGGGCCTCCGGCGAAGCCTGGCTCGGCGTGGAGGTTGAGGGAGACACAACAGAGCATGTCCTGGGGGCGAGGGGGAGGCAGTGGCCGCGGCAACGGCGAGTGGTGGCGTCGGCTGCGCTCGGTGGCGCTGCGGGGAAGAGAAAACAGAGGAGGGGAGGAGCACGGGAGATTGTGAGAGAGGTCCAGGGGTGCGTGGCGTCTCCAGGGACGTCCAGAGGGAGGCGGCAAGCAGGAGGTGGCCGGGCGTGCGCCGCTGTGCATCGGCCACATGCTTGGCGTCCTCATGGCGCGATGGAGACGACGACTGGCAGGGCCAACTGGCTGGGCCGGTCAGCTGGGCCGCACAGTGCCAGGCCTCAGGTAAGTGGCCCAGGTAAGGGGTTTTCCCTTTTTGTTTCTTTTTCTATCTTTCTGACATTTGTTTGGTTTAATAGAAATACTAAACCATTTTATTTTCTTATGCCAATTTTTTTAGGGGCTAGTGGTATTATTCCAGAGCTCCTCAATTACTAGCATAATTTTTGGACAATATTATATATATATATAACAATATATGTTGAAAGAAAATAATTACTGCATTAATTCCAATTGCCCAAAATAAATACTTATGAGCTCCTGAAAATGTTGGTTTGATTTTTATCTCTGTCCAAAATATTCAGAGAGCAACATGAACATTTTCTTGGACCTTTTTGGAGCAATTTTTATCTGGGTCATTTCCAGAAATGATTCTAAGGGTTTCACAAATCCTCATTTCAAAATTAAATGGAATTTCGACATGATGCACAAATGACTAGCTAGTCTAGGTCATACCAGAACTAGGGATGTGACAAAATTGCTAGACCAATGGAATTAACCAGAATGCAAGTATGCAAGAATTCTCAGAACAACAGGTTGTTGAAGATTTTCAAAAGATCAAATAGTATTTCGAAGTCTTTTGCGGAACACAAGAACAACTGGGAATGAGTGGATACTCGATAAGTGCGAGGAATTATCCGTATTGGTATTTCTGCGGCAAGGAACTTCAAGGCAGTGGTACAAGCGATTCTTAAGAGTCGGAGAGCAATTCGATGCATCTTGTAATAACAGGAGAAACTCAGAGTAATTGTATGAACAACAAGTGTATGTCGTTATCCATATGGATATATCGGTAATAGGGAATTGAAAAGGCAGAGGGCACAAGGGTCTCGGGAATGATCAAAGAGTATCTTCAAAATCTTTTGGTGTAGTAGGCGATCATCTGTGACGAGGGGCTCTCCGGGAAAGTAGTTACGAGAACCTAGAGTTAGAGTTAGCAAAATCATTTATCCCGAATAGAAGAGAGATCAGAGTCCCAGAGTATAGACAAGGAGTAAAAGATCCTAATACCACCCAATGGCGACATGGGCCCATGGGCCGCACAACCATGTTAGTAAAATAGTTTTCATCGACTAGACTCAACTTCGGCCAAAGAGTGTGGAAGGGGGATTCCTACAGGCAGTCGTCTCTGATACCAACTTGTGATGCCCTTGATTCAATCGTACACTAATCATACACGCAAATGTGTACAATTAAGATCAAGGACTCACAGGAAGATATCACAACACAACTCTAGACACAAATTAAAATAATACAAGCTTTGTATTACAAGCCAGGGGCCTCGAGGGCTCGAATACATAAGCTCGAATACACAAGAGTCAGCGGAAGCAACAATATCTGAGTATAGACATGAGTTAAACAAGTTTGCCTTAAGAAGGCTAGCACAAAAACAACAACGATCGAAAAGGCAATGCCTCCTGCATGGGATCCTCCTAACTACTCTAAGTCGTCAGCGGCCGTCACGTAGTAGTAGGCACCCTCGGGGTAGCAGTAGTCTTCAGTGGTGTCGTCTGGCTCCTGGGATCCGTCATCTGGTCGCAACAACCGGGTATGGGGGAAAAAGAGGTAGCAAAGCAACCGTGAGTACTCATCCAAAGTACTTGCAAGACTTACATCAGATCTAAACTAAGTATGCATCTATATCAAAGGAAATGGGCCGTATCTGTGGACTAAACTGCAGAATGCCAGAAGAGAAGGGGGAAAGCCTAGCCTATCAAAGACTAGCATCTTCTGGAACCCACTATCTTGCAGCAATAGGAGGGAGTAGAGTAGCATAAAGTAAAGTAGTAGAAGTGCTATCAACCTCGGCCAGAGATCCTTTCTCGACTCCCTGCGAGAAAGCAATCCCAGAGTCGTACTATCCATTTCTCATATCCATTCATTTCTCATCACAAGTATCCAGTTCTAGTTGTATCGATTGGGATACAACTCCAAGTGTCCGTTACCGTAGGACAGGCTATCGATAGATGTTTTCTTCCCTGCAGGGGTGCACCAACTTACCCACCACGCTCGATTAACTTCGGCCGGACACACTTTCCTGGGTCATGCCCGGCCTCGGCCAAACAATACGCCGCAACCCGACCTAGGCTTAATAGAGAGGTCAGCACGCCGGACTAAACCTATGCCCACAGGGGCCTTGAGCCATCGCCCCGGGAACTCCTGCACGTTGCGTGGGCGGCCGGTGAGCAGACCTAGCTACCTCCTTCAACAAGGCAGGAGCTTACGCAGTCCAACCCGGCGCGTGCCGCTCAGTTGCTGACGTCTATTAAACTTCGGCTGATGTATACAATGCAAAACGCCCATACAATGCCCACGTGATTGTTAGTGCTATCAGGCCAGAGGCCCCTTGGATCAAATATCCAACCCGTAGTGGATTAGGTGCACGCGGTAATGAGCAAAGACTCATGATTGATGTGACCCCGTTGCCCCATCTCGAGTACTTGCGGCAAGGGCTAAGAATGCCCGGCCACACGTCGTAAGTATCTCGCGGGCACCTTCCAGGTCAACCCGACCCCACATCACTCGCAATTAAGCTCGCGCGGGTACCCCTCAGGGCCGACCCGTCTTTAGTAACATGGCTCAGTGCAAAGTCATAGTAACCATAGTAACTGTGTGTCTAACACCAAGGGGAAAACCCGAGGAATCACCCCCGGTGAATTCCACTCGATGTTGGCATCAAGATGAACGTAAGAGGATCCACCCTCGAGGTTCACACTTGAGGGGTTGCACGACAGAGCCATAACGGAAGTGATTAAGGAGGAAATCACCCTCGATGATCACGACCGAATAGCTACACTACAGAGATCTCACCAGGAGTGATGTAAGAGGTTCACCCTCGGCACTCGATAGTAACTCTGTAGTGTCGTACAACTAGGGGGTGATGTGCGGTGTCGGGGCCTAGACGTCGATCATGTTGATCGAGTCATCAAACATAAAGCGAGGCAACTGGGACAAGGTGGGGTCACTAATGGATCTCTAACCAACATATACTAAGCAGTTTAGGATAAGCAGGTAAGGTATAAAAGTAGGTAACAACAATAGGCTATGCATCAGAGTAGGATCATATAGAAAGCAGTAGCAGTTCTAAAGCAAGCATGAGAGGGAAAGAAATGGGCGATATCAGAATGCTCAAGGAGGGTTTGCTTGCTTGGTTGCTCTGGAAAGGAGGGGTCGTCGGGGATGTAGTCATACTCAGTCGCATCAACGTCGGTCTCGGGGTCTACCGGAGAAGAAGAGGGGGGAGAAACAGTAAATACAGGGCAAACAAAGCATCACAAAATATAACAAGGCAAAACGCGGTGCCATGGGTGACCTAACGCAATACTAGGCGATACTGGCGAAGGGGGGAAACATCCGGGAAAGTATTCCCGGTGTTTCGTGTTTTCGGACAGATGAACCAGAGGGGAAAACTTGTGTGTTCGCTATGCTAGAGATGTGTGGCGGACGAACGGACTATGTATTTGGATTCGTCTCGTCGTTCTGAGCAACTTTCATGTAGAAAACATTTTTATCCGAGTTACGAATTATTTTCTATGATTTATCAAAGTTTTAGGCATTTTTCTGGATTTATTAAATTATTTAAAACGAACATTATGCAGAACAGTGCATGCTAACGTCGGCATGACGTTAGCAGTCAATAGGGGTGTTGACTGGTCAACTCACGTGTGGGTCCGACATGTCATTGACTGTTTAGTCCAATTAGGTTTAACTAATCTAGTTACTATTTAGTTTAATTAATCAAAATTAATTAAGTTAATTAATTCTTTAATTAATTAATTATTGTTATTGTTATTTTTTTAGTTTTCATTCTGGGGCGCTGGGGCCCATCTGGCCACTGCAGCGGCTATCGGGGCCACGGGAGCCGGCCGCTCGCCCGGACGGGTACGAGTGAGAGGGCGCGTCGGGGCGCCGGCGCGGCGCCCGGAGAGGGCCGTAGAGGGGGGTTGCGCGGGCGGGAGCGCTCATGGCTGTGAGCGGAGGCGTGGGCGGACGAGGAGGGGCATGGCCCCGGGCAGCAGCAGCGAATGGGGACGGCGGGCGAGGAGCGACGCGGGCGTGGTTGGGAGCCGCTATGAGGCGAGGCTCGGGGCTCGGCGGCCCCGGTCAGGAGCACGTGCAACGGCCTACGGCGGTGAATCGAGGAGGGGAGAAGGGGAGCGGCCGTGGGAGCTCACAGCGGAGGTCGGGGACGCAGTTGAGGGAGCCGGAGCTTGCCGGCGGTGACCGATCCAGCGGCAAGGCGTCGTGGCCGAGGTGGAGGACAACGGGTCGATGGCGGCGCCTGGCATGCGTCTGTGCTGTGGAGGGCGGCGGTGCTGAAGTAGAGCGAGGGGGAGGGAGCTCGGGCGTCGAGGACGGGCGCTCGCGGCACGGAGCCCACCATCCGGAGCGACAGCATGGTCGGGTGCAGCGCGCTGGGCGTCCAGGTCGGGGAGGGAATGGAGGAGGTGACGCGGTTGGGGCAGTGGTGACGGTGCGGTATAGGTGAGGCCAGCCGGCCTGGTCCGGCTGCGGCCAGCTGGGTCTCCAGTTGGGCCAAACGGCCCAGGGAAGGGGAGGTTGGCCTTTGTTTTTATTTGAACCTTTTGTTTATTTTCTTTTACTATTTTATTTTATTTTTATATACTAGTTTTATAAAATATAAAAACAATAGTCCTAATTTAGTATTAAAGTTCTGCTACTGCCCCATTAATTTTGGACAACTAAATAAAATAACTCAACATTTTATTAATTGCAAAAGGACATTTAATTAATTGTCTTGCTACTGTTTTATGTCACATAATAGTACTTAAATATTTTATAAAGGTGTGGTTTCTTCACCAAATTAATGTATGGATTATTTGCCGCAAACCAAACTTTTTAGTATTAATGTTTGAAAACTTTTGATGTTTGCCATCAACTCAAATTTTGAATTTGAACCGTTTTGAACTAACGCGGGATTAGCAACGGTAATCGTGGTGACGTGGCATCATTAGCAGGGTATTACTGTAGTCCAAATTAATGTATGGATTATTTGCCGCAAACAATCATTTTAGTTTTAATGTTTGAAAACTTTTGATGTTTGCCATCAACTCAAATTTCGAATTTGAATCATTTTGAACTAACGCGGGATTAGCAACGGTAATCGTGGTGACGTGGCATCATTAGCAGGGTATTACTTTAGTTTAAATATCCGGGCGTCACAGTCTTCTTGTGAAACCTGGGCTCCTTGGCAAGGGCCATGGCTCCAGTGTTGTCAGAGAAGAGAGTCATGGGGCCCGACGCATTAGGAATAACTCCTAGGTCGGTAATGAACTCCTTCATCCAGATTGCTTCATGTGCCCCCTCTGAGGCTGCCATGTACTCCGCTTCACATGTAGATCCTGCCATGACTCTTTGCTTGCAACTGCACCAGCTGACTGCCCCACCATTCAAAATATACACGTATCCGGTTTGTGACTTGGAGTCGTCCAGATCTGTGTCGAAGCTAGCATCAACGTAATCCTTTACGTTGAGCTCTTCGTCACCTCCATAAACGAGAAACCTATCCTTATTCCTTTTCAGGTACTTCAGGATATTCTTGACCGTTGTCCAGTGTTCCATGCCGGGATTACTTTGGTACCTTCCTACCAAACTTACGGCAAGGTTTACATCAGGTCTGGTACACATCATGGCATACATAATAGACCCTATGGCCGAGGCATAGGGGATGACACTCATCTTTTCTCTATCTTCTGCCGTGGTCGGGCATTGAGCCGTGCTCAATCTGACACCTTGCAATACAGGCAAGAACCTCTTCTTGGACTGATCCATATTGAACTTCTTCAATATCTTTTCAAGGTACGTGCTTTGTGAAAGACCAATGAGGCGTCTCGATCTATCTCTATAGATCTTGATGCCTAATATATAAGCAGCTTCCCCAAGGTCCTTCATTGAAAAACACTTATTCAAGTAGGCCTTTATGCTTTCCAAGAATTCTATATCATTTCCCATCAATAGTATGTCATCCACATATAATATGAGAAATGCTACAGAGCTCCCACTCACTTTCTTATAAACATAGGCTTCTCCATAAGTCTGCGTAAACCCAAACGCTTTGATCATCTCATCAAATCGAATGTTCCAACTCCGAGATGCTTGCACCAGCCCATAGATTGAGCGTTGGAGCTTGCACACCTTGTCAGCATTCTTAGGATCGACAAAACCTTCTGGCTGCATCATATACAGTTCTTCCTTAAGGAAACCATTAAGGAATGTCGTTTTGACGTCCATTTTCCATATCTCATAATCACAGAATGCGGCAATTTCTAACATGATTCGGACAGACTTCAGCTTCGCTATGGGTGAGAAGGTATCATTGTAGTCAACCCCTTTTACTTGTCGATAACCCTTAGCGACAAGCCGAGCCTTATAGATGGTTACATTAACATCTGCGTCTGTCTTCTTTTTAAGGATCCATTTATTTTCTATGGCTCGCCGATCATCGGACAAGTCAGTCAACGTCCATACTTTGTTTTCATACATGGATCCTATCTCGGATTTCATGGCTTCAAGCCATTTGTCGGAATCCGGGCCCGCCATCGCTTCTTCATAGTTCGAAGGTTCACCATTGTCTATCAACATGATTTCCAGGACAGGGTTGCCATACCACTCTGGTGCGGAACGTGTCCTTGTGGACCTATGAAGTTCAGTAGCAACTTGATCTGAAGTTTCATGATCATCATCATTAACTACCTCTCTAGTCGGTGCAGGCACCACAGACATAAGCATCGCATCCCCAAACTTTCAGAAATGACAGCTTAGGTTTCTTCCCAAACCACAATTCATACGGTGTCGTCTCAACGGATTTCGACGGAGCCCTATATAAAGTGAATGTGGCAGTCTCTATAGCATAACCCCAAAATGATAGCGGTAGATCGGTAAGAGACATCATAGATCGCACCATATCCAATAGAGTGCGGTTACGACGTTCGGACACACCATTACGCTGAGGTGTTCCAGGCGGCGTGAGTTGTGAAACAATTCCACATTTCCTTAAGTGCGTGCCAAATTCGTGACTCAAATATTCTCCCCCACGATCTGATCGTAAGAACTTGATTTTCCTTTCACGTTGATTCTCAACCTCACTCTAAAATTCCTTGAACTTTTCAAAGGTCTCAGACTTGTGTTTCATTAAGTAGACATACCCATATCTACTTTAAGTCATCCATGAGGGTGAGAACATAGGGATAACCACCGCGAGCCTCAACGCTCATTGGACCGCACACATCAGTATGTATGATTTCCAATAAGTTGGTTGCTCGCTCCATTGTTTCGGAGAACAGAGTCATGGTCATTTTGCCCATGAGGCATGGTTCGCACGTATCAAATGATTCATAATCAAGGGACTCCAAAAGTCCATCTGCATGGAGTTTCTTCATGCGTTTGACACCAATGTGACCAAGGCGGCAGTGCCATAAGTATGTGGACTATCATTATCAACCTTAAATCTTTTGGCATTCACACTATGAATATGTGTAACATCACGTTCGAGATTAAATAAGAATAAACTATTGACCAGCGGGGCATGACCATAAAACATGTCTCTCATATAAATAGAACAACCATTATTCTCAGATTTAAATGAGTAGCCATCTCGCATTAAACGAGATCCGAATACAATGTTCATGCTCAAAGCTGGTACTAAATAACAATTATTGAGGTTTAAAACTAATCTCGTAGGTAAATGTAGAGGTAGCGTGCCGACGGCAATCACATCGACCTTGGAACCATTCCCGACGCGCATCGTCACCTCGTCCTTCGCCAGTCTCCGCTTATTCCACATCTCCTGTTTTGAGTTACAAATATGAGCAACCGCACCGGTATCAAATACCCAGGAGCTACTACGAGCGTTGGTTAGGTACACATCAATAACATGTATATCACATATACCTTTTGTATTGCCGGCCTTCTTATCCTCTAAGTACGTGGGGCAATTCCGCTTCCAGTGACCATTTCCCTTGCAATAAAAGCACTCAGTCTCAGGCTTGGGTCCATGCTTTGTCTTCTTCCCGGCAACTGGCTTACTGGGCATGGAAACTCCCCCGCCATCCTTCTTGAAGTTCTTCTTACCCTTGCCTTTCTTGAACTTAGTGGTTTTATTCACCATCAACACTTGATGTTCCTTTTTGATCTCCACCTCTGCTGATTTCAGCATTGAATATACCTCAGGAATGGTCTTTTCCATCCCATGCATATTGAAGTTCATCACAAAGCTCTTGTAGCTAGGTGGGAGCGACTGAAGGATTCTGTCAACGACCGCATCATCCAGGAGATTAACTCCCAGCTGAGATAAGCGGTTGTGCAACCCAAACATTTTGAGTATGTGCTCACTGACAGAACTATTATCCTCCATCTTAAAACTATAGAACTTGTCGGAGACTTCATATCTCTCGACCCGGGCATGAGCTTGGAAAACCATTTTCAGTTCTTGGAACATCTCATATGCTCCGTGCTGCTCAAAATGCTTTTGAAGCCCCAGTTCTAAGCTGTAAAGCTTGGCACACTGAACTAGGGAGTAATCATCACTACGCAACTGCCAGGCATTCATAACGTCTTGAGTTGCTGGGAAAACAGGTGCATCACCTAGCGGTGCTTCAAGGACATATGCTTTCTTGGCAGCTATGAGGATAATCCTCAGGTTACGGACCCAGTCCGTGTAGTTGCTACCATCGTCTCTCGGCTTGGTTTTCTCTAGGAACGCGTTGAAGTTGAAGGCAACATTAGCGTGGGCCATTTGATCTACAAGACATATTGCAAAGTTTTTAGACTATGTTCATGATAATTAAGTTCATCTAATCAAATTATTTAATGAACTCCCACTCAGATAGACATCCCTCTAGTCATCTAGGTGATACATGATCCGATTCAACTAGGCCGTGTCCGATCATCACGTGAGACGGACTAGTCATCATCGGTGAATATCTTCATGTTGATCGTATCTTCTATACGACTCATGTTCGACCTTTCAGTATTCCGTGTTCCGAGGCCATGTCTGTACATGCTAGGCTCATCAAGTCAACCTAAGTGTATTGCATGTGTAAATCTGGCTTACACCCATTGTATTCGAACGTTAGAATCTATCACACCCGATCATCACGTGGTGCTTCGAAACAACGAACCTTCGCAACGGTGCACAGTTAGGGGGAACACTTTCTTGAAATTATTGCGAGGGATCATCTTATTTAAGCTACCGTCGTTCTAAGCAAATAAGATGTAAAACATGATAAACATCACATGCATTCCAATAGTGACATGATATGGCCAATGTCATTTTGCTCCATTTGATCTCCATCTTTGGGGCGCCATGATCATCATCGTCACTGGCATGACACCATAATCTCCATCATCATGATCTCCATCATCGTGTCTTCATGAAGTTGTCTCGCCAACTATTACTTCTACTACTATGGCTAACGGTTAGCAATAAGGTAAAGTAATTACATGGCGTTTTCATTGACACGCAGGTCATACAATAAATTAAGACAACTCCTATGGCTCTTGCCGGTTGTCATGCTCATCGACATGCAAGTCGTGATTACTATTACAAGAACATGATCAATCTCATACATCACATATATCATTCATCACATCCTTTTGGCCATATCACATCACACGACATATGCTGCAAGAACAAGTTAGACGTCGTCTAATTGTTGTTGCAAATTTTATGTGGCTGCTATAGGTTTCTAGCAAGAATGTTTCTTACCTACGCCAAAACCACAAGGTGATATGCCAATTTCTATTTACCCTTCATAAGGACTGTCGGTGTCAAAACCGGCAGATCTTGGGTAGGGGGTCCCGAACTGTGCGTCTAAGGCGGATGGTAAGAGGAGGCAGGGGACACGATGTTTTACCCAGGTTAGGGCCCTCTTGATGGAGGTAAAACCCTACGTCTTGCTTGATTATTCTTGATAATATGAGTAGTACAAGAGTTGATCTACCACGAGATCAGAGAGGCTAAACCCTAGAAGCTAGCCTATGGTATGATTGTATGTTGTCCTACGGACTAAAACCCTCCGGTTTATGTAGACACCGGAGGGGGCTAGGGTTACACAGAGTCGGTTACAAGGAAAAATATCTACATATCCGTATTGCCAAGCTTGCCTTCCACGCCAAGGAGAGTCCCATCCGGAAACGGGACGAAGTATTCAATCTTGTATCTTCATAGTCCAAACAGTCAGGCCAAAGGATATAATCCGGCTGTCCGGACACCCCCTAATCCAGGACTCCCTCAGTAGCCCCTGAACCAGGCTTCAATGACGATAAGTCTGACGCGCAGATTGTCTTCGGCATTGCAAGGACGGTTCCTCCTCCGAATACTTCATAGAAGATCTTTGAACATGAGGATCGTGTCCGACTCTGCAAAATAAGTTCCACATACCACCGTAGAGGGAATAATATTTACACAAATCTAATCTGCTGACGTACCCCGTAGTGTGACATCACACCACAGCCAGGTCTTTATTCGAATCGTTTTTCATAACCTATCTCAGCGTGTTTCGTGAGGCGGTTTCCTTGGCACGTCTTGTCGAAGCAGAGATCGTGTCCCCTTATTATGGGTTTCCCATTAATATAGACGTGGATAACCCAACCGCTCCATCAATTATGGCACTTGGGGGATAAGCGAGTTTTACCAGGCTAGTGGGGGCGCATAGTTTCGTCCGCCCTTATAAAGGGATAAGGTTTCACCTTTTCCTACCCACGCCTTCTTCCCCCTTTCTCATCCATTCTCGCGCACTTGAGCTCCAACGCCCAAGTCCACATCCTTCTCCTCAACTCTCTCCAAACATGTCCGGAGCGGGAGGCAAGTGGATGGTCTCCTCCGTCATGTAGGGACACATCAAAAAACTGCGTGGGGCCGGATACTTAGCCGCGGATATCGCGCACCGGCTGCCAGCCGCGGGGCAGATCGTCCCTACCCCGGAACCTCACGAAAGGGTGGTTTTACTCCCCCACTTCGTCCGCGGACTGGGATTTCCCCTCCGTCCATTCGTCCGCGGCTTTATGTTCTATTATGGGCTGGACTTTCATGATCTAGCCCCGAATTTCATCCTCAACATCTCGGTGTTTATCATCGTGTGCGAGGCTTTCCTCAGCATCCGGCCCCACTTCGGCTGTGGCTGAAGACCTTCAATATCAAGCCGAAGGTAGTAGGCGGCCAACAAGCGGAATGCGGCGGAACCATGGTGGGCAAAATGATCAATGTTACATGGCTCGAGGGCTCCATCATGGAGACCATAAAGGGGTGGCAGTCGGGGTGGTTCTACATCATCGAGCCACGTGACACCAACTGGGTGCCGGCCCCCGAGTTTCGATCCGGAATCCCCACGCGGCTCACTTCCTGGAAGGAGAAGGGCCTGTCCTGGGGTTCATCGGTGGAGCTGGACGGACTCCAGAAGTGTATCCGGAACATGATAAGCAAGAAACTTAAGCTTGTCAACATAGTCCAGGTCATGCTCTTCCCCCGGATCCTCCCGTGTCAACAACGGGCTTTCAACTTATGGGAGTTTGACCCGGCCCAGCACCAGACTCTACGCGAGCTCTTCGACACGACGCATAAGGACGTCTGGAAGGTGCTGTTCAAGGGCGCCGAGGTCCCTTCTTCTCTTACCGAGGACCGCGGGCTAAGCGCGAAGCACCCTGCAAATCCGGTAAGTTCTGTACATCTGGTAGGGTATTTATTTCCCATAGCTTAACCATGTGCGGGGTCTGAGCTCCCATGCCTTTGACAGGACTGGGTGGAGACATCGGAGCAGATTAACAGTCCGGCCCCTCTACCCGAAGACCCTGCGGACGCTCTCCTGACAGAGATGCGGACTCCGGCTCCTTATGAGGTGCCGGAGAAGACCAAGAAGAAGGCCAAGGGAACCCGAAAGAGTTCCCGGCGCTAGGTGGTATCGGACTCATCGTCCGATAACTCCGAGACACACTCCTCCCGTGAAAACGAGGAGGAGGAAGATGAAGACTCTCCCCCTCCAGCCGGGGAGACAAGAAAAGGAATGCCGCCCCAACCGGGGAGGCCGAAGGGTCCAAGAAGGGAAGGACTCTCCTTCCGGACTATTCCACCACCGCCGCCGATGGCGAAGACGAGTGGTTACTCAGGGCCAAGCCCCTGGCAAAGTCGTAAGTATTCGGATACCAGAGTAACTCATAGCATACTTTTATTGCACTGCTTCTCCTAATCGTCCAATATGATCATGCAGTCCGCCCCGAGCCCGTATCGACGTATCCTCCTCGGACGGTTCCTTGGACTCGTCGGATATGGATAGCGATACACTTCCAACCGCCTCCTCTCCTCGCCCTACGGACAATGTTGAGGTACTGTCTCGAGGGGCACCGAGCCAGGGGGAGACAGTCCCGGAGGCGCGTCAAGGCGACCTTCCGAACTCCAAGTGCGAAGGGATCAAGACTCCCAAGGGCTCCAAGTTCGGCCCCCAGCCGAACGCCGTGCCAGAACCTCCAGTGGTTCCGGACTCCGGCAGGCGCCCCCCTTCCAAGAGGGGCAAGCCGCCCGTGCCGGTGACCTCTTTCCATCCAGAGGCTCCGGACAACCTGCTGGGAGCGCTTCACGGTGCTTCCATCGACGAAGAGCAGCGCACTATTATGAGTGCGGTGATCAAGAAAGTTCAGTCCGCCAGGAGCGGACTGACTGAAGCCTGTGCCAGCCTTCTAACATGCTTTGAGGTAAGTATTTAAAATATAGGAAAATATTACTGCATAGACATTTGCCCCTGATGCTCTGTTTGGTGTTCACAAAGAAAAGCCGAATAGAGGATTAAATAATATCTGCAGGAGTCTAATATAAGTATGTCTGTATGCGTATGCAGGCTTCGCTGCTGACCTCTGCCGCACTGGCGGCGGAGGTCGCTGCACTGAGGTAGAACCTCGATCGGTCCGAGAAAGAGCTCGGTCTTGCCAAGAGGCAGCTCATGGAGAACAAAGGTAAGTAATGCCTTGTCCATATATATATATATATATATATATATATATATATATATATATATAAAAGATGCGGTTGCAAAATGATAGGATCATCATGGATGTGTCAGGGGCCACGACTGAAGTGGTGACCCTGAAGCAAGCACTGTCCGAGGCCGAAAACAAAGTGTCCAAGGAGTGCACCGAGCGGGAAAAACAAGAGGTATGGGTGGGCGAGGTGCAGCAAGAGCTCCAGGCTCTCGTGAAGAAGCACGAGGCTTTGGAGCTTGACTCGAAGACGCGAGAGTCCGAGCTTGCTGCGGCCCTCGAGAGCACAAGGCATGCCAAGGCTGAAGGCCCAAAGTCCCTCCAGGAAATTGAGTCGATGAGGAAGATAGCGGCGGGTAAGGCCTTCAATATGCAAAGCAAGCATGTGAAAGTAAATTACTTGTTACTTACCCGAGTCTGGAGCTCTCCAGGAGCATTCGCAGATTTGCCCCGCAGCGTGTCGGATGCCGCGAAGTATTACCAGGCCGAGGAGGGAAGCTCGACGAAGAAGTTGTTCTGGTCTCAGTATACTGGGACCGAACACCCGATGCCTGTGAGCGACCAGCTGAAGCAACTGGCGAGCTGCACAAGGCAGCCGAACAGGCCATGAGGGGCCTTATAGTACGGATGTGGCCTGGCGACTCCCTTCCCAACAGCTACTTCGGCCTGGTGAGGCGGCTTGTGGATGCCTGCCCACGGCTGGAAGTCATAAAGCGGTCCGTCTGCATCGAAGGTGCACGCCGGGCTTTTGCCCATGCGAAGGTGCACTGGGCCAAGATGGACGCCGAGAAGCTGGTGAAGGAGGGGCCGCCGCAGGGCAAGGAGCATCGCCACCCCGAAATGTATTATGAGGGTGTCCTGAAGGGTGCCCGTCTTGTGGCGGACGAGTGTGCGAAGGATGTAAATTTTGAATGAACTTGCTCGTGTGATCCTGTATTATGAAAACTTGTTCATATGCGCTATGCAACGCTTGTTTGAATTTAAAATATTACCTTTTGTGCGGCTGCTTATGAAATCTGAGAGATGGCTAGTCGTCGGCTTCTGCCCCCATGCCACGAGTGCTGGGGTGTTCGGGATCAATCTGAGCACTCTTGTTCCCATTGTTGGGTCCTTCGAGGGAGGTGCTCAGCACAACGAACAAGGCATTCAGACTATAATGCTTTATCACTCTCACTTAGCCATAGAAGTCTACAATTTTAAATTTTGGCAAAGCCCCTAGTATTCGGAAGGCCGAATTCGGGGCGCTATACACGTCTTAAGACGGACAAAGCCGACTCCTCGCTCTACGCGGCATAAGTCTTGAGGGACTCGAGACCTCTCGAACAGCGACTAGCTCTCGCCTTATCATGACAGTCAGTTTTATCTTTATCTACTGAGGTGCTTGCCCAGATGAACCGGGGCACAATCGCAGTAGTTCTCCCAGTGCTACCTTAGCCGATATAGCGGAACGTAAGGTACCAAAACATGGGAGCCGGTCAAACCCAACTATTGACCCAAGACATGATTCGGAGCTGATGCATATAGTGCTATAAGTTCGGGGTGCTGCACTGTCGAAAGTGTTCAGACTTCTCACGCTGTATTATGGGGTACACTTAAGCCCCTGGCGTATTGATCGTACCAGAGTGTACGGGTGCTGAATGTCATGAATGAACACACATATATATAAAGAATAGAGAATGCGGTAATAGTGTAGTGCTATGCATTGTTTATTCAAAAAGGTGTGTCGAAGCAGAATGATACAAGTAGTGCGATAAGAAAAAAGTAGGACTATTTGACATGTCCCCTCCAAGGGCAACCTGAGGAATGGTATTTAAAGCAAGTATTTCACTCGTTATCAGAGACCACCTGGGAGTTCCGTGCTGCGACGTAGCTTTCTGCCTCCTTGGTTGTTGCATCGTGTGTCCGGCAATTGTACTGCCGGACAGGGTTTCTAGAGATTAAAGTCCTAAAAGAGAGAAAAATAACAAAGTGGGAAGCCCCTAGTGCGGTTGAGCCGCGTCTTGGGGCGTGCCGTAGTCGTGCCCCTCCCCACCTGTGCCCATGGTATTTTCAATGCGTAATTATGTACGCGTGGCACAGATTTCACCGTTTGCCTGGTACTGGGGTGGGGCCGCATTGCTATGCGAGCTCGGAACATGCCAGGCGGTCTTGTTGCCGATTACTCTGGGCGCACTTGAAGGTTTCCGGGTCTTTAATCGCCGAACTGGTGGATTGCCTTAAGAGGCTGCTTTGCGCTTCTACTGCGAGGGCCGCAGTGTGCTCCTCTGTGCGGAGAGAGCGCTCTGTGTTTCCATTGACTGTGATGACCCCCCGAGGTCCTAGCATCTTGAGCTTGAGATATGCAAAGTGCGGTACCGCGTTGAATCTCGCAAATGCGGTTCGCCCGAGCAGTGCATGATAGCCGCTGCGGAACGGGACTATATCGAAGATTAACTCCTCGCTCCGGAAGTTATCCAGGGATCCGAAAACCACTTCCAGTGTGACTGAGCCTGTGCAATGGGCCTCTACACCTGGTATGACGCCTTTGAAGGTCGTTTTTGTGGGTTTGATCCTTGAGGCGTCTATACCCATTTTGCGCATTGTGTCTTGATAAAGCAGGTTCAGGCTGTTGCCGCCATCCATAAGGACTCGAGTGAGGTGAAATATGTCAATGATTGGGTCTAGGACCAGTGCGGTGAACCCGCCATGACGGATACTAGTGGGATGGTCCCTGCGATCGAAGGTGATCGGACAGGAGGACCATGGGTTGAACTTTGGGGCGACTGGCTCCAACGCATATACATCCCTTAACGCACACTTCCGCTCCCTCTTGGGGATGTGGCTTGCGTATATCATGTTCACCGTCCGCACTTGTGGGGGGGACCTCTTCTACCCTCCGGTGTTCGGCTGCCGGGGCTCCTCCTCATCATCGCTATATAGCCCCTTATCTTTGTTTTCGGCGTTTAACTTGCCGGCCTGCTTGAACACCCAACATTCCCTGTTGGTGTGGTTGGCTGGCTTGTCGGGGGTGCCATGTATTTGGCACGAGCGATCGAGTATACGGTCCAAACTGGACGGGCCCGGAGTGCTTCTTTTGAATGCCTTTTTCCGCTGACCGGGTTTAGAGCCTCTGAATCTGGCATTGACTGCCGTATCCTCGGTATTGTCGCTATTGACGCGGCGCTTATGTTTGTTGCGACGTGACCTGCCATTGCTATCCTTGGTATCTGAAGTACCGTGGTTCTTTGATATGTTATTGCTGCGAGCCAGCCAGCTGTCGTCTCCCGCGCAAAAGCGGGTCATGAGTGTCGTGAGGGCTGCCATAGATTTTGGTTTTTCCTGGCCAAGGTGCCGGGTGAGCCACTCGTCGCGGATGTTGTGCTTAAAAGCTGCTAGGGCTTCTGCATCTGGACAATCGACGATTTGATTTTTCTTTGTCAGGAACCGTGTCCAGAATTGCCTGGCCGATTCCTCTGGCTGCTGAATTATGTGGCTCAAGTCATCGGCATCTGGTGGTCGTACATAAGTGCCCTGGAAGTTGTCGAGGAATGCGGCTTCCAGATCTTCCCAACAGCCAATGGATTCTGCTGGCAGGCTGTTGAGCCAATGCCGAGCTGGTCCTTTGAGCTTGAGTGGGAGGTATTTGATGGCGTGTAGATCGTCACTACGGGCCATGTGGATGTGCAGGAGGAAGTCCTCGATCCATACCACAGGATCTGTTGTGCCGTCTTATGATTCGATATTTACGGGTTTGAAACCATCTGGGATTTGGTGATCCATTACTTCGTCTGTGAAGCATATGGGGTGTGTGGCGCCTCTGTAGTGGGCTATGTCGCGAAGCAGCTCGAATGAGTCTTGCCCGCTGTGTTTGGCCCGGCCGTATTTACTTTTACTGTATCCGGCATGAAGGTTATCGTCTCGCATAGTGGCGCGCCCTCGTGATCCGTAGATCGATCTTGCGTGTTTTGCTTTGTCCTCCAATACGCCTCGCAGGTCTAGCGTGTTTCCCCGTGCCTTGTCATTTTTATTTGTGTGGCGTCGGGGTGCGGGCTGAGTTTTTGGCTGAAATGCCTCTCTGTCGCGGCCACAAGGTGGCCGATCAGCCACGTCATATGCTGGAGATGTAGGTTTTAATGCTTCCTCCTCCAGTCGGGGTAGCAACCTGTGCTTTGGGTAACTCTTGGAGGGGCGTTCGATTTCATATTCCTCGGCCGCAAGGACTTCAGTCCATTTTTCAGCTAGCAAATCTTGATCAGCTTGAAGCTGCTGCTGCTTTTTCCTAAGGCTATTTGCCGTGGCTATAAGCCGGCGCTTGAAGCGCTCTTGCTCGGTGGGATCCTCCGACATGACAATTTCGTCGTCGTCGAGGCTTGCCTTGTCTTCGGAGGGAGGCATGTAATTATCATCCTCCGCCTCTCCATCTGCCGCTCTCTCGAGAGGGCTGGCTTCTCCATCCTCCTGCTCTAAATCTTGCTGGAGGGGATTGTTGTCGTCTTCGCCACTGTCCGGAGTGCTATTATCTCCTGTGCCGGTGTCACCGCTTTTGCTTTGGCGAGACTTCGAGCGGCGCCGCTGACGTCATCGCTTGGGTTGCTTCTTGGAGGGGTCGTCCTTCGCTGTCTCGTCGCCATTGCCTTCTTTGGGTGTGTCCACCGTGTATATATCAAATGATGAGGTGGCTGTCCAGTGCCCTGTGGGCAGTGGTTCCTCTTTGTCTCCCGCATCGTCGTCCATACCGTCGATGTCTTCGTAGTCGAAGTCGAGCATGTCGGTCAAATTGTCGATAGTGGCTACTAAGTGGGTGGTGGGTGGGCGGTGAATTTCTTCGTCATCCGCATCCCAATCCTGCCGAACATAGTTCGGCCAGGACTCTCCTGACAGGGAGAGAGACCTTAATGAGTTCAGTATGTCGCCGAAGGGCGAGTGCTGAAAGATATCCGCGAAGGTGAACTCTATGATCGGCGCCCAGTCGGGTTCGATAGGCACGGGCGCAGGCGGTTCGGAGTCCGTGGCCGGGGAAGAATCCGGCAGTTCGGCGTCACGGCTCCCGTGAAGGGTAAGGTCAATACTCGGCTCGATCGCCGCTGAGAATACGGCCTCCGTGGTGGGGTCTATCCACCCATCCATGGATGGCGCAATTGGCTCCGAATTGAGGGTCGGGGCGGTTGCCGGTGCGGTCTCCTGAACACTTTCCGATGGTAGAGCTAAATCATGCTCATTGTGACCGTGCGGCGCACTCGGCAGGGGCTCGAATCCGTCGAAGATCAAGTCTCCGTGGATGTCAGCCGTGTAGTTTAAGCTTCCAAACCTGACCTGGTGGCTAGGGGCGTAACTCTTGATCTGCTCCAGATGGCCAAGCGAGTTGGCCCGCAGTGCGAAGCCGCCGAATACAAAGATCTGTCCAGGGAGAAAAGTCTCACCCTGGACTGCATCACTATCGATGATCGAAGGAGCCATCAAGCCTATCGGTGATGACATAGAGGAACTTTCAATGAAAGCACCAATGTCAGTGTCAAAACTGGTGGATCTCGGGTATGGGGTCCCGAACTGTGCATCTAAGGCGGATGGTAACAGGAGGCAGGGGACACGATGTTTTACCCAGATTCGGGCCCTCTTGATGGAGGTAAAACCCTACGTCCTGTTTGATTATTCTTGATAATATGAGTAGTACAAGAGTTGATCTACCACGAGATCAGAGAGGCTAAACCCTAGAAGCTAGCCTATGGTATGATTGTATGTTGTCCTACGGACTAAAACCCTCCGGTTTATATAGACACCGGAGGGGGCTAGGGTTACATAGAGTCGGTTACAAGGAAGGAGATATACATATCCGTATTGCCAAGCTTGCCTTCCACGACAAGGAGAGTCCCATCCGGACATGGGACGAAGTCTTCAATCTTGTATCTTCATAGTCCAACAGTCCGGCCAAAGGATATAATCTGGCTGTCCGGATACCCCCTAATCCAGGACTCCCTCAAGGACCCTGTTCATCAAATCCGATCCGACTAAAGTGGGAAAGACAGACACCCGCTAGCTAACTTATGCAACTAGTGCATGTCAGTCGGTGGAACCTATCTCACGTAAGTGTACGTGTAAGGTCAGTCCGGGCCGCTTCATCCCACGATGCCTCCGAATCAAGATAAGACTAGTAACGGCAAGTAAATTGACAAAATTGATGCCCACAACAACTTGTGTTCTACTCGTGCATAGAAACTACGTATAGACCTAGCTCATGATGCCACTATTGGGGATCGTTGCAGATATTAAAAAATTTCTACGCATCACCAAGATCAATCTATGGAGTTTACTAGCAACGAGAGGGGAGTGAATCTTCATACCTTTGAAGACTGCGATGCGGAAGGGTTACAAGAACGCGGATGAAGGAGTCGTACTCGTAGCGATTCAGATCACGGTTGATTCCGATCTAAGCGTCGAACGACGGCGCCTTCGCATTCAACACACGTACAGCCCGGGGACGTCTCCTCCTTCTTGATACAGCAAGGGGAAGGAGAAGTTGAGGGAGAGCTCCGGCAGCACGACGGCATGGTGGCAGTGGAGCTCGTGGTTCTCCGGCAGAGCTTCGCTAAGCGCTACGGAGGAGGAGAAGGTCTAGGAAGGGGGAGGGCTGCGCCAGGAGAAAGGGGTGCGGTTGCCCTCCCACCCCCCACTATTTATAGCGGGAAGGGGAGAGGGGGCAGGCCCCCTAGATCCATCTAGAGGGGGGCGGCGGCCCCTCGGGGGTGGGGGCAGCGGCCCCTTAGGGTTTCCAACTAGGGGGGCGCCCGCCCCGGGGGGGGGGGCAGTGCCCCCCTAGGGTTTCCAACCCTAGGCGCCTTGGGCCCTTGGGGGGCGCACCATCCCACTAAGGGGCTGGTTCCCACCCAACTACAGCCCATCAGGTCCTTCGGGGAAGGTGGACCCTCCCGATGGACCCCCAGAACCCCTTCGGTGGTCCCAGTACAATACCAATAAACCCCGAAACCTTTTCGGTGACTGAAACTGGACTTCCCATATATAAATCTTCACCTCCGGACCATTATGGAACTCCTCGTGACGTCTGTGATCTCATCTGGAACTCCGAACAACTTTCAGTAACCACATACAATTCCCATTACAACTCTAGCATCACCGAACCTTAAGTGTGTAGACCCTACGGTTTCGGGAACTATGCAGACATGACCGAGACATCTCTCCGGCCAATAACCAACAACAGGATCTGGATACCCATGTTTACTCCCACATGTTCCACGATGATCTCATCAGATGAACCACGATGTCAAGGATTCAATCAATCATGTATACGATTCCCTTTGTCTACCGGTATAGCACTTGCCCGAGATTCGATTGTCGATATACCGATACCTTGTTCAATCTCGTTACGGCAAGTCTCTTTACTTGTTCCGTAACACATCATCTCGTGACCAACCCCTTAGTCACATTGAGCTCATTACGATGATGTCTTACCGAGTGGGCCCAGAGATACCTCTCCATCATACGGAGTGACAAATCCCAGTCTCGATTCGTGCCAACCCAACAGATACTTTCGGAGATACCCGTAGTGAACCTTTATAGCCACCTAGTTACGTTGTGACTTTTGGCACACCCAAAGCATTCCTACGGTATCTGGGAGTTGCACAATCTCATGGTCTAAGGAAAAGATACTTGACATTAGAAAAGCTTTACCATACGAACTGCACGATCTTGTGCTAGGCTTAGGATTGGGTCTTGTCCATCACATCATTCTCCTAATGATGTGATCCCATTATCAACGACATCCAATGTCCATGGTCAGGAAACCGTAACCATCTATTGATCAACGAACTAGTCAACTAGAGGCTCACTAGGGACATGTTGTGGTCTATGTATTCACACATGTATTATGATTTCCGGATAACACAATTATAGCATGAACAATAGACAATTATCATGAACAAGGAAATATAATAATAACAATTTTATTATTGCCTCTAGGGCATATTTCCAACACGTAACACGGTTTTGGCAACCATATCCATATCTACATACTTAACATAGTAACAACTATCACATTTTAAGAGGCTAAGGGCCAACAACCATATGGTCCGTATCTACATACTTAACATATATAGTATCAGTTAGCACATTTTAAGAGGCTGAAGGCCAACAACCACAACTATCCACTGAAGCAGCTTGATCACGGCGACTCGGCATCTCGTCAATGAAAAGGAAGAGCTCTCCTGTGCCTTGGTAGAGCATGAGTAGAACAGTGTCTCCAATTTTCCAATATGGATACATTGCCACGAGAAGCGAGAACTTGTTAATTTGAATGGTTCCATTTCTGCGGGAAATGCCGTACCTTGCAATCACTTTGGCATTATTAGCAGGCACAAGTGTAATTCAACCACGCTGGGAAATTGATCTAGGAACTGCTACAGGGTGCAATTTCTGTTGACATGTAGAATAAAAAACAATTGTAACATATCATTGAAGATATATATATATATTATATGTAGTTTATGAGCATCAACATTAAAATAAGACTTCTTACGAGTGTTTTGTGCACACAATTGGTCTTGTTCAGTGTGTGCACCATAGGTCTAATTAATCCCATCCAAAATCCAGCGTTCATACGTTATGCTATCTTTGTCAGATTATCAACAAAGTATATGACATGCTTCAAGTCCTTCTAGTGAAATTTGGTATGCTTAGTAACATAGAGATCGTTCACTGTGAATCCAACATATCCTGCTTAAAAGGTGGAAAGGTATTATTTATTCAGAACATGGCAGAAGAATATATAGTGCGCATAAATTGGTAAATAGATTTTGTTACTGCCTAGGAACGGAGTCAGAATATGATATCACAATTGGTTGCTTAAATAGTGATCAATTGGTTGCTTAAATAGTAATATGACAGCATGGAGAAAGTTGAAAGGACACTATCCTCGATCAGACTTTGATCGGCTAATGACATTGGGGAAGTAAACATCCATGTTAATTAGACCAGGCTGTGGTGCACGCACTAGAATTTTATTACCAACTTTCAGTTCATAACACTTAGACATTTTTCTCCAAAGGTCCGCATTAAAATAGGAGTGACCATATTTATCAAGTTTTACGCTAACCGTCATTGTAAATCCATGCTGCATTGTCAATATGACATCCTGGGAGTCATCAACAAAGTAAAGCCCAAGATTTCCTTCTACTCCTGTTCTTGCAAAGCAAGGGATGTACTGCTTGAAATGAAAATTAAGATCGTAAATTAGATATATTGAAATAACAGAGCAAGATGCAAATATGGGAGTAACTGATAGAACAGATCCATATATATAGATGAAAGCAAAGTACAAAAATATAGAATTAAAAATAGCTAATGTAAAAAATATTTGATGCGAATATATAGATAATGTAGCAACAGACGGTATATGTTCACAAATTTAGGCCATGCCGACCGTGTTAGGTTGAGATTGAACATACCGCGCGCTCCCTGAAGTCATCCGGAATGGTGAGATAGAACTTTGTTTTCGACTGGCCACGACCACAGTTGTCCGATTTGTGCTCGCACTGTGGACACATGAATGAACAACTATGAATCAGCTATAACAAAAATGATTCCACGGCAATTTCCGCCGGTTGATTAATAGTGACAGATGGACTGCGATAAGAGATGAGTGAATATTTCGCTAATTAAGTTGATAACCTTCTCCATGAGAAAAATCCCTGGCCCAATCCCATAGAAAACCCCAGTCGACCAGAGTCTAGAATATTGGTGCAGATAGGCGGCGGAAAGCGGTAGGGGCGAAATCTGGTGCCTTTTGGAGCGCGACCTATGCCCGCCTCCAACAGCCGTCGAGCTTAGGGTGCAGAGTTACGGAGGAGTCCGCGGCGAGTGAGTGGGGACGAAGTGGGCAAGGGTTTTATTTTTTCCTTTAGCATGTGTGAGTGAACACACACAGTTCACAGAGGCGACGGATATGAATCGTGTGTGATTGTAAATCACCGAGATTGAATGGGAATCCAAATTTCCTTTGTCCTTCATCCATGAGTTTTTTTCTACGATGAACTTAAACCCTGCTAATCACCGTGTTCAAATTTGACACTTTTTCGGATTCATTTACAATATTTTGGGGATTATGTGCATTTTGTAGGCATTAATGCACATAATTCAAATTCAAACAATCGGTGCATGAGTTTTTTTGGAAAAATCATACTCGTGGTATTTAGTAATTTCTCAAGCCTTTTACAAGGAATGGGCAGAGATTTCAATGGAATGTGTGGCAATAGTCAACCACAAACGCATCATTTACTGGGTTATCAACTATAGAACAATGAAATATGTGCTTGAAAAATATGATGGCTGGCATGGTGCCATGGTATGGCCTCACCGTTCCATGGTTAAAAGCTGAGAAGGTTTGATTTATGTCATCATGGACGCCCTTCATAAATAGAACCATCACCGAGGAAGTTCAATGCTTTCGAGGGGGGAATCACCAAGATTGAAGGGGAATCCAAATTTCCATCCTAGTTTTTCAGTCAGTTTTTTCCAACGATCAACATACCACCTCAAATGAAACATGTTCAAATTTGACATTTTCCCAAACTTGTTTACCATATTTAGGGGATTATGTGCATTTTTAGGCAATAATTATGCACATAATTCAAATTCGAATAATCGGTGCATGAAAAGGTCCACAAGAACGGTTTGGAAAACCATGCTCGTGCTATTTAGTACATTCTCATGCCTTTTACAAGGAATGGGCAGATATTTCAAGGAAATGTGTGGCAATAGTCAACCATAAACGCGTCGTTTACTGGGTTAACAACTATACGGAAATGAAATACATGCTTGGAAAACATGACACCTGGTGTGGTGCCATGGTATGACCTCACTGTGCCCTATTTAAAATGTTGTCATGCACGCCTTTCATAAAATGAACCATCACCGAGGAAGTTTCATGGTTTCGAGGGGGAAATCACCAAGATTGAAGGGGGATCCAAATTTCCTTTGTCCTTTGTCCATGAGTTTTTTTCTATGATGAACATACAACCTGCAAATCACCGTGTTCAAATTTGGCACTTTTCCGGGTTCATCTACCATATTTAGGGGATTATGTGCATTTCCTAGGCATTAATGCACATAATTCAAGTTCAAACAATCGGTGCATGAAAGGGTCCACAAGAATGGCCTAGAAAACCATTCTCGTGCCATTTAGTAAATTCTCATGCCTTTAGAAAGGAATGGATAGATATTTCGATGAAATGTGTGGTAATAGTCAACCACAAATGTTTGTTTGTTGGGTTTTCAACTATAGAAAAAATGAAATAAATGCTTAAAAACATGACGCCTGGCATGGTGCCATGGTATGACCTCACCATGCCCTAGTAAAAATTTGAGAAGGCTTGGCTTATGTCGTCATGCACGCCCTTCATAAATCGAACCATCACCGAGGAAGTTCCATGCTTTCGAGATGGAAATCCCCAAGATTGAAGGGGAATCCAAATTTCCATCCTAGTTTGTCATTCAGTTTTTCTCCAACGATCAACATACTACCTCAAATGCAACGTGTTCAAATTTGACATTTTCCAGGGATCATTCACCATATTTAGGGGATTATGTGCATTTTCTAGGCATTAATGGACATAATTAAAATTCGAACAATATGTGTATGAAAAGGTGTACAAGAACGGTCTGAAAACCATGCTCTTGTTATTTAGTACATTCACATGCCTTTTACAAGGAATGGGCAGATATTTCAAGGAAATTTGTGGCAATAGTCAACCATAAACACGTCGTTTACTGGGCTAACAACTATACAAAAAATGAAACACGTGGTTGGAAAACATGACGCCTGGCGTGGTGCCATGGTATGGCCTCACCATGCCCTGGTAAAAATTGGAGAATGTTTTCCTTATGTCCTGATGAGCGCCTTTCATAAATCGAACAATCACCGAGGAAGTCTCATGGTTTCAAGGGGGAAATCACCAAGATTGAAGGGGGTCCAAATTTCCTTTGTCCTTTGTCCATGAGTTTTTTTTTCTATGATGAACATACAACCTGCAAATCACCGTGTTCAAATTTGGCACTTATCCAGGTTCATCTACCATATTTAGGGGATTATGTGCATTTCCTAGGCATTAATGCGCATAAGTCAAGTTCAAACAATCGATGCATGAAAGGGTCCACAAGAACGGCCTAGAAAACCATGCCCGTGCCATTTAGTAAATTCTCATGCCTTTTACAAGGAATGGACAGATATTTCGATGAAATGTGTGGCAATAGTCAACCACAAATGTTTGTTTGTGGGGTTTTCAACTATAGAAAAAATGAAATAAATTCTTAAAAACATGACGCCTGGCATGGTGCCATGGTATGACCTCACCATGCCCTGGTAAAAATTTGAGAAGGTTTGGCTTATGTTGTCATGCACGCCCTTCATAAATCGAACCATCACCGAGGAAGTTCCATGCTTTTGAGAGGGAAATCCCCAAGGTTCAAGGGGAATCCAAATTTTCTTCGTTCTTTGCCCTGGAGTTTTTTTCTATGACAAACATACACCCTGCAAATCACCGTGTTCAAATTTGGCATTTTTTCGGGCTCATTTACCATATTTAGGGGATTCGGTGCATTTTCTAGGCATTTAGCGCATATAAATCCAATCTAGCTATAGGTGCACGGGTGTGATGTGAGGGACGTGGATTGTCGTTCGATCATGGCACATCCTACAGTGCACACGCGCGATCCGCGTGGCTGGGGTTCCGGCCAATCATAACGCAACACACAATAGGCTCAGCGCACACCGTTTTCGGAAGCGACAGAGATGAACCATGTGCAATAATGAATGAGCAAAATTGTAAGGGAAGCCAAATTTCTGTTGTCGTTAGTCATTGAGCTCTTGAATACCACCGCACTGTACGGCTGCCCCAGCCCCTCCATCCCAGAGCTCTCTCCAGGCATCGTCCATGGCACCGCGGTGCATAGTAACTGGTAAGGAAGCGATGGCATCCCGCCGCACCGCATTCCTCGCAGCCCGCGACTGCACACATGGTAAGGAAGCGATGGCATCTCGCCGCGCCGAGTTCATCGCCGCCAGCGGCGAGACAGTTACACGGGCGAACTTTGAGGCTGCCATGGTGCTACCTCTTGAGCACTGCGTTGGTTTTCCCCGAAGAGGAAGGGATGATGCAGCAAAGTAGTGTAAGTATTTCCCTCAGTTTTTGAGAACCAAGGTATCAATCCAGTAGGAGGCTACGCGCCAGTCCCTCGTACCTACACAAAACAAATAAATCCTCGCAACCAACGCGATAAGGGGTTGTCAATCCCTACACGGCCACTTACGAGAGTGAGATCTGATAGATATGATAAGATAATATTTTTGGTATTTTTGTGATAAAGATGCAAAGTAAAATTAAAGCAAAGTAAAAGCAAAGGAAATAACTAAGTATTGGGAGATTAATTTGATGAAGATAGACCCGGGGGCCATAGGTTTCACTAGTGGCTTCTCTCGAGAGCATAAGTATTCTACAATGGGTGAACAAATTACTGTTGAGCAATTGACAGAATTGAGCATAGTTATGAGAATATCTAGGTATGATCATGTATATAGGCATCACGTCCGTGACAAGTAGACTGACTCCTGCCTGCATCTACTACTATTACTCCACTCATCGACCGCTATCCAGCATGCATCTAGAGTATTAAGTTAATGAAAATAGAGTAACGCCTTAAGCAAGATGACATGATGTAGAGGGATAAACTCATGCAATATGATGAAAACCCCATCTTGTTATCCTTGATGGCAACAATACCATACGTGCCTTGCTGCCCCTACTGTCACTGCGAAAGGACACCGCAAGATTGAACCCAAAGCTAAGCACTTCTCCCATTGCAAGAAAGATCAATCTAGTAGGCCAAACCAAACTGATAATTCGAAGAGACTTGCAAAGATAACCAATCATACATAAAAGAATTCAGAGAAGATTCAAATATTGTTCATAGATAGACTTGATCATAAACCCACAATTCATCAGTCTCAACAAACACACCGCAAAAAAGAAGATTACATCGAATAGTTCACCACAAGAGAGGGGGAGAACATTGTATTGAGATCCAAACAGAGAGAATAAGCCATCTAGCTACTAACTATGGACCCGTAGGTCTGAGGTGAACTACTCACACTTCATCGGAGGGGCTATGGTGTTGATGTAGAAGCTCTCCGTGATTGATGCCCCCTCTGGCGGAGCTCCGGAATAGGCCCCAAGATGGGATCTCATGGATATAGAAAGTTACGGCGATGGAAACAGGGTTTTGGCTCCGTATCTGATTGTTTGGGGGTACGTAGGTATATATAGGAGGAAGGAGTACGTCGGTGGAGCAACAGGGGGCCCACGAGGGTGGAGGGCACGCCTGGGGGGGGGGGGGTAGGCGCTCCCCCCTACCTCGTGGCCTCCTCTTTTGTGTCTTGACGTAGGGTCCAAGTCTCCTGGGTCTTGTTCATTGAGAAAATCACATTCGCAAAGGTTTCATTACGTTTGGACTACGTTTGATATTCCTTTTCTTCAAAACCCTAAAACAAGCAAAAAACAGCAATTCTGGGCTGGGCCTCCGGTTAATAGGTTAGTCCCAAAAATAATATAAAAGTGGATAATAAATCCCAATAATGTCCAAAACAGTAGATAATATAGCATGGAGCAATCAAAAATTATAGATACGTTGGAGACGTATCAAGCATCCCCAAGCTTAATTCCTGCTCGTCCTCGAGTAGGTAAATGATAAAAACAGAATTTTTGATGCGGAGTGCTACTTAGCATCATTTTAATGCAATTCTTCTTAATTGTGGTATGAATATTCAAATCCGAAAGATTCAAGACAAAAGTTCATATTGACATAAAAATAATAATACTTCAAGCATACTAACAAAGCAATTATGTCTTCTCAAAATAACATGGCCAAAGAAAGTTCATCCCTACAAAATCATATAGTTTAGTGATGCTCCATTTTTGTCACACAAGAATGCTCTCATCATGCACAACCCCGATGACAAGCCAAGCAATTGTTTCATACTTCAGTAATCTCAAACCTATGAACTTTCACGCAATATATGAGCGCGAGCCATGGACATAGCACTATGGGTGGAATAGAATATAATGAGGGGGGTTATGTGGAGAAGACAAAAAGGAGAAAGTATCACATCAACGAGGCTAATCAATGGGCTATAGAGATGCCCACCGATTGATGTTAATGCAAGGAGTAGGGATTTCCATGCAACGGATGCACTAGAGCTATAAATGTATGAAAGCTCAACAAAAGAAACTAAGTGGGTGTGCATCCAACTTGCTTGCTCACGAAGACCTAGGGCACTTGAGGAGGCCAATTGTTGGAATATACAAGCCAAGTTCTATAATGAAAATTCCCACTAGTATATGAAAGTGACAAAACAAGAGACTCTCTATCATGAAGATTACGGTGCTACTTTGAAGCACAAGTGTGGCAAAGGATAGTAACATTGTCCCCTCTCTCTTTTTCTCTCATTTTTTGGGCCTTCTCCTTTTTTATGGCCTTCCTCTTCCCCTTTTTTTGATCATAATTCCTCACTTGGGACAATGCTCTAGAAAATGTTGATCATCACACTTCTAATTATTTACAACTCAATGATTACAACTCGATACTAGAACAAAAGATGACTCTATATGAATGCCTCCGGCGGTGTACCAGGATATGCAATGGACCAAGAGTGACATGTATAAAAGAATTATGAACGGTGGCTTTGCCACAAATACTATGTCAACTACATGATCATGCTAAGCAATATGACAATAATGAATGTGTCATGATAAACGGAATGGTGGAAAGTTGCATGGCAATATATCTCGGAATGGCTATGGAAATGCCATAATAGGTAGGTATGGTGGCTGTTTTGAGGAAGATATAAGGAGGTTTATATGTGAAAGAGCGTATCATATCACGGGGTTTGGATGCACCGGCGAAGTTTGCGCCAACTCTCAATGTGAGAAAGGGCAATGCACGGTACCAAAGAGGCTAGCAAGGATGGAAGGGTGAGAGTGCGTATAATCCATGGACTCAACATTAGTCATAAAGAACTCACATACTTATTGCAAAAATCTACAAGTCATCAAAAACCTCGGCACTACGCGCATGCTCCTAGGAGGATAGATTGGTAGGAAAAGACCATCGCTCGTCCCCGACCGCCAAGGAGGACAATCAAATAACACCTCATGTTTCAAATTTGTTACGTAACGTTTACCATACATGCATGCTACGGGACTTGCAAACTTCAACACAAGCATTTCTCAATTTCACAACTACTCAACTAGCAAGACTTTGATATTATTACCTCCATATCTCAAAACAATCATGAAGCATCAAACTTCTCTTAGTATTCAAAACACTCATAAGAAAATTTTACCAATCTTGAATACCTAGCATATTAGGATTTTAAGACTCTCAAAATAATCTAAGTGAATCATGAGAGATCAATAGTTTCTATAAAACAAATCCACCACCGTGCTCTAAAAGATATAAGTGAAGTACTAGAGCAAAACTATATAACTCAAAAGATATAAGCGAAGCACATAGAGTATTCTAACAAATTCCAAATCATGTATGGCTCTCTCAAAAGGTGTGTACAGAAAGGATGATTGTGGTAAACTAAAAAGTAAAGACTCAAATCATACAATACGCTCCAAGCAAAACACATATCATGTGGTGAATACAAATATAGCTCCAAATAAAGTTACCGATAGAAGTAGACAAAAGAGGGGATGCCTTCCGGGGAATCCCCAAGCTTTGGATTTTAGGTGTCCTTAGATTTTCTTGGGGGTGCCATGGGCATCCCCAAGCTCAGGCTCTTTCCACTTCTTGTTCCATAATCCATCAAATATTTACCCAAAACTTGAAAACTTCACAACACAAAACTCAAAGTAGAAAATCTCGTGAGCTACGTTAGCGAAAGAAAACAAAAGACCACTTCAAGGTACTGTAATTAACTCATTATTTATTTATATTGGTGTTAAAACTACTGTATTCCAACTTCTCTATGGTTTATAAACTATTTTACTAGCCATAGATTCATCAAAATAAGCAAACAACACACCAAAAACAGAATCTGTCAAAAACAGAACAGTCTGTAGTAATCTGTAGCTAGCGCAAGATATGGACCCCAAAAATTCTAAAATAAATTTCTGGACGTTAGGAATTGATCTATTAATCATTTCCAAAAAGAATTAACTAAATAGCACTTTACAAATAAAAATGGCAGCAGTTCTCTTGAGCGCTAAAGTTTCTGTTTTTTACAGCAAGTGTAACAAGACTTTCCCCAAGTCTTCCCAATGGTTCTACTTGGAACAAACACTAACTAAACACAAAAAGCAAAACCAAAACAGAGGCTAGATAAATTATTTATTACTAAACAGTTGCAAAAAGCAAGGAATAAAAATAAAATTTGGTTGCCTCCCAACAAGCACTATCGTTTAACGCCCCTAGCTAGGCATAACAAGCAAGGATAGATCTACGTATTGCCATCTTTGGTAGGCAATCCATAAGTGGCTCTCATAATAGATTCATAAGGTAATTTAATTTTCTTCCTAGGAAAGTGTTCCATGTCTTTCCTTAATGGAAATTGGAATCTAATATTTCCTTCCTTCATATCAATAATTGCACTAATCATTCTAAGGAAAGGTCTACCAAGAATAATAGGACATGAAGGATTGCAATCTATGTCAAGAACAATAAAATCTACGAGCACATAATTCCTATTTGCAACAATAAGAACATCATTAATTCTTCCCATAGGTTTCTTAATAGTGGAATCTGCAAGGTGCAAGTTTAGAGAGCAATCATCAAAATCACGGAAACCTAACAAATCACACAAAGTCTTGGGAATCATGGAAACACTAACACCCAAATCACGTAAAGCATAGCATTCATGATCTTTAATTTTAATTTTACTAGTTGGTTCCCACTCATTATAGAGTTTTCTAGGTATAGAAACTTCCAATTCAAGTTTTTCCTCATAAGATTGCATCAAGGCATCAACGATATGTTTAGTAAACGCTTTATTTTGACTATAAGCGTGAGGAGAATTTAGCACGGATTGTAACAAGGAAATACAATCAATCAAAGAGCAATTATCATATTTAAATTCCTTGAAATCCATAATAGTGGGTTTAGCAGCATCTAGGGTTTTAATTTCTTCAATCGCACTTTTATCAAATTTAGCATTAAGATCAAAAAATTCCGAACTCTTGGAACGCCTTCTAGGTAAAGGTGGATCATATTCAGTCCCATCATTATCAATATTCATATTGCAAAATAAAGATTTAATAGGGGACACATCAATAACTTTTAGATCTTCATCTTTATTTTCATAGGAACTAGAAGAACACGCTCTTATAAAGGCATCTTTCTTAGCACGCATCCCAGTGGTTCTTTCTTTGCACTCATCAATGGAAATTCTCATGGCTTTGAGAGACTCATTGATATCATGCTTAGGTGGAATAGATCTAAGTTTCAAAGAATCAACATCGAGAGAAATTCTATCAACGTTCCTAACCAACTCATCAATCTTAAGTAATTTTTCTTCAATCAAAGCATTGAAATTCTTTTGCGAAGTAATAAATTCTTTAATATTAGATTCAAAATCAGAGGGAATCTTATTATAATTTCCATAAGAATTGTTGCAGGAATTACCATAATTATTAGCGGGATTACTAGGATAAGGCCTAGGATTAAAATTTCCTCTATACGCGTTGTTACCAAAATTGTTCCTACCAACAGAATTCACATCCATAGATTCATTATTATTCTCAATAAAAGTAGAAAAGGGCATATCATTAGGATCAGAAGAAACACTCTTACTAGCAAATAATTTCATAAGTTCATCCATATTTCCACTCAAAACATTAATTTCTTTTATCACATGCACCTTTTTATTAGTAGATCTTTCAGTATGCCATTGAGAATAATTAACCATAATATTATCTAGGTGTTTAGTAGCTTCTCCTAAAGTGATTTCCATAAAAGTGCCTCCCGCGGCCGAATCTAAAAGATTTCTAGAAGCAAAATTCAATCGGCATAAATTTTTTGTATAGTCATCCACACATTTAAACCATGAGTAGGGCAATTACGTATCATTAGTTTCATTCTCTCCCAAGCTTGTGCAACATGTTCATGATCAAGTTGCTTAAAATTCATAATATCGTTTCTAAGAGAGATGATCTTAGCGGGAGGAAAATACTTAGAGATAAAAGCATCTTTGCACTTGTTCCATGAATCAATACTATTTTTAGGCAAAGACGAAAACCAAGCTTTAGCACGATCTCTAAGCGAAAAAGGTAATAGATTCAATTTAACAATATCATTATCCACATCTTTCTTCTTTTGCATATCACACAAATCAACGAAGCTATTTAGATGGGTAGCGGCATCTTCACTAGGAAGGCCGGAAAACGGATATTTCATGACAAGATTCAGCAAAGCAGTATGAATTTCACAAGATTCAACATCGGTAAGAGGAGCAATCGGAGTGCTAATAAAATCATTATTGTTGGTATTGGTGAAGTCACACAATTTAGTGTTACACTACAAAAAAAAGACACATCCGTGACATTTTGGGCCGAACGAATTTTTTTTCTGTCATACATATGACACTTCTATGAGGATAATTGTGAAAAAACCCGGTATCATCATAGATGTGGTGGGCTCCTACTTCTATGACAAAAAAATCATGACAGAGAATGGGCTTTTCGTCCTGGGCTGGCCGGAGACGCAGTTGCATGACATTCTTTGGGTCGTCCATGACAGAAAAAACCGTGGTAGAAGCGAGAGGGAGGAAAGTTTCGGGGAGTTCCCGGTTACAGTGGGAGGTCGGGGGCCGAGCGATGCGCGTTTCTCTCATACACGTACGCGCGTGTGTGCGAGGCGTTGGCTCTAACTGAACCCGAGTGAGGCGTTGGGCTCTAACTGAACCAGAGCGATTGCACTGCAGGCTATGCGTTACTGAACCTGAGCGATCGATCGATGGCTGTTAACTGAACCCGATCGAGCGATTCCTTCGCTACTACTGCTAACTGAAGCCGATCGATTGGATGAACAGTGAGCGGTAGCGTTGCCTCTGGATGAACAGGTCCCCATGGTTTGGAGGGCTGGATGAACAGTAGACGGTGGAGTGGTGCCCAGGGGTGGTTGAACAGGACCCCGTGGTGTGGAGGGCTGGATGAATAGTCGACGGTGGAGGGGTGCCCGTGGAGGGGTGGTTGAACAGTAGCCGGTGGAGTAGCGCGCGGTGGAGGCTGGATGAACAGGAGCCCGTGGAGGCTGGAGGAGGTCGACGGTGGAGATGAACAGTATCCCGTGGAGTCCTGTTTTGCGGTACGCCACACCCCTCCCGATGAACATGACCCTCGTTTCGACCGTAGGAGGTCCGTTTTGTCCGTTTTGCGGTACGCCACACCCCTCCCAATCAACAGGACCCCCGTTTCAACCGTAGGAGGTCCGTTTTGTCTGTTTTGCGGTACGCCACACCCCTCCCGATCAACAGGACCCCCGTTTCGACCGTAGGAGGTCTGTTTCCTCCGTTTTACGGTACGCCACACCCCTCCCGATCAACAGGACCCCGTTCCGAACGTAGGAGGTCCGTTTCCTCCATTTTGCGGTACGCCATGCCTCGTTTCCATCGCCTGTTCTGTCCAAGCCCTCCCGATGAACACGACCACGCATTCCGTTCCGACCCAGCAGGTTGGCTCCCACGTGTTCCGTTGCATCCCGATGAACACGACGTATTCCGTTGCCTCCCCATGAACATGACGCATTCCGTTGCCTCCCCATGAACACGACGACGACGCTGTTTCTCCGTTCCGACCCAGCCATATACACGAGCCCTGGCCGTACGTATGCGCGAGTAGGCGTTCGAGACCCCGCCCGTATGTACACATACGTGGCCGTATTTTCTTTCTTGCACCCTGGCCGTTGTACGTACGTGTACATGCTACGTGCGCGCCTCTACTATGACACATACGCGCCCTTACTACGACACGTGCGCGCCTCTATATCTGCCAGTATATATGTACGTACAAGTTCGCGACTAGAATGACAACGCTACGTACGCTTCAACCAGGTGGGTGCCGATTGTCAGCCACTCCCTTGCGTGCGAAGATGTAGCTGGTGGGTCCTAGCAGTCAGGGGGTGAATCATTTTTTTGCCCGGACACACTTCCTTGCGTGCGAAGATGTAGCTGGTGGGTCCCAGCAGTCAGGGGGGCAAATCGTTTTTTTCCCCGGACGCACTTCCTTGTGTGCGAAGATGTAGCTGGTGGGTCCCAGTAGTCAGGGGGAAACGTTTTTTTCACGAAATACGGTGGCCCGTCTGGTGGGTCCCCGCTATCAGGTGGAGGAATCATTATTTTGCGCGTAATAAGGAGGCACTTCCTTGCTGCGGCCGTGGACCCAGTTGTCAGCCTCTCTGCGTAAAGTCCATGTCTGATGGAAGTCGTTCCTTGACCACGTTGACCATGCCGCGCCGAGAGCACCACGGCGGTGGACGACGGCGAGGACTAGGAAGGGGACGACTCGGAGCCGAGGAAGACGCAGCAGTGGATGCCCACGTGAAGAGGAGTACGAGGGTTCACTGTTTTGTCTGCGGTGTGAGGCTGCTGTCGCCGCAGAATAACAGGGGGTGTGGGCGAGTAGAGGGATGGCCTCGCCAGCGGTGGGAGTAGTAGGGGGCGGTGAGGCCTCCGCGACATCATAGCCGGCCACGGGAGGCAGGAGCACGCGGCATGACCGGCGCTGGTTTGGGCGGCTGGAGTAAGAAGACCAGAGGTTGAAGAAGCACTACGGCCGTTGGATGAACATCGTATGGTAACAGGAGCTAGAATCGTTCATATTGACTAAGTTGACAAAGCCCTCCATCCCCGTCAACTTGGAACTCCCACAAGTCAGCCTCCCACTATGCTGGGTTCCAGTTGGCAGGGGGAATATTCATTTTTTTTGTGCGTAATAAGGAGGCACTTCCTTGCGTGCGAAGATAGCTGGTGGGTCCGACATGTCAGCGGGGGGCACGTTATTTTCGCAAAATATAGAGGCCCTTCCGGTGGGTCCCAGATGTCAGGTGGAGGAATCATTATTTTGCGTGTAATAAGGAGGCATTTCCTTGTGTGCGACCGTGGACCCAGCGGTCAGCCTCTCCACACACAGTCTACTTCCGATGGTGTCATTCGTTGACCATGTTGACCACGCCGCGCCGAGCGCATCCAAGGTGGTGGACGACGGCGAGGCCCCAGACAGCAACGAGCCGGAGATGGTAAGACGCGAGAGTAGAGTCGCAGACAGAGAGGTGTACGAGGGTTAACTAGGTCTAGTGCGGTGTGGTTCGGCAGTCGGTGGAGAAGAACAAGAGGTGTGGAGGGGTGGAGGGATGGCCTGGCCAACAGTGGAGTAGCGCTTCATAGCGAAGCGTGCTAAGCAGAGCTGCTAGCAGCAGGAGGCGGGAGGTGGTCCCGGCGGCGCTGGAGGAAGAAGACGAGAGATTGAAGATGGATGCCGGTCGTTGGATGTAAATCCAACGGCTAACATGTCAGAATCATTTGTTGACTAAATTGACAATGACTTGTGTCGGCTTCGACCTATTGGCCCACATTTCAGCCTCCAAAAATGTGGCACGTATTCAACTCATTTTTTCAGAATTTACAATCTTTTTTTGCGCGGTAGAATTTACAGTCAATTTGATCTTTTTTTTGAATTACAGCAATTAGCTGGGCTGGGTGAACAAATAATGTAGCGTCCATGCGGCCCATTTATTTTATTTCCTAAAAAATTACAGGCCATTTGCACTTTCTCGAAATACACGATTTTGCTGGGCTGATTCTAATTATAATGTTGGGTTGGGCCAGCAATGTTATCAAAAAATAAAAAGGGGCTGAGCTTTTTTTTATAAATATATTTAAATAATAAGTGATATTATTACATTCGTCCTTAAATCTTACGAAGCTTTTGTATACAATCACTAGGATTTTCATGCCAAAACAATCCAGGATTTTATTTGTTAAGAAATTATTTTTGTAAGTTAATAAGATGTGGGATATTGTTTTGTTACATATGTAAGTATCTATTAAATATATGATGACAATAAAAATAATATATAATAACATACAAAATAATTTAAATATATATAATATAGTTAGAAGGGAAACATAAGTTGGACCTGGCGTCCTTATTCTTATATAGAAAAATAGAACAGATCTCTGCGTTTTCTTAAAAAAAATACATAAATTGGGCTGCCAAAAATAAAACCTCTGATGGGAGGTCCATAGGCCGGTCGATACATGACGGCCCTAAGAAAATACAAACAGGCCTATGGACCTCCCATCCGAGGTCGTAGGCTGCGCATGTTAAAAATGAAAGCCTAGATGGGGTAGCCCAAAACCACATCCAACACTTGCCAAAACTTCGTCCCTCGTTTTCTCTGTGTTTCGCACAGTCGACATTGTGTGGGAATTTTGACTGTGCATCATATGAAGATGTGCTATGCATGAATGTTGATCAGCATGATGTTAACTGGCTGGTAGTTCCATCTTCGACCATGAATAAAACTTCCAACATGATGTTAACCCTGTTTGAAAAGGCCGTGTTAAGATAAATGCTCTGCCTCTGAAAGTTGCTGTTTCTTATTTGAAACTGAACTTGCAGTTTCTTATCTGAAACTGAAACTTGCAGTTTCTTCTCTGAGAATCACATTGTCTGCACTTTTATACTCCTATGAAACTACATTTTTAAGTGCTAAAAATAGATCTCTAGAATTCATAAAATACTTCATATGCTCAATACTGCAAATCTGAAATTCAAAAGACATTCATATCTGAAAGGACTCTCAAAATACACAACACAAAACACAATTCACAACCTGCAAATACTGACAACCCTAAGCTCCTCCTAGCAATTCACAACCTGCCCGAATATTGGGCTGGGGGGGGGCAGCCCCCTCCTATTCCTCGGCAGCAGACAGCCGCCTCGTGAGACGATGTGAACAGCGAGGGAGACGATGGCGGGGAAGCGTCGTCGGGCCAACTGCTTTTCTCCTCTTGCAGTTGGGTTCGATCGACGAAGACTCCACCGGCTCGCTCTGGCAGGACACCCTCACAAACGGCACCCTGTAGATGCTCGATCCTTCAATCTCTGGTGGATGCTCCATCTGGGATAGATACTCCGACCACCGCTCCCTCACGATCGGATTCGGTGAATCTATTTGCTCCATGGCCCAGAGGAGTGGCTCTATGTACTCCGGCGCGACTCCCTCCGGGAGTATCGCCGCCTTTTCGCTCTATTGCAGATATTTGGCCATGGATGTCCCCGTCGCTGCTAGTTGGTCCTTGTTGTCAAACCAAGACTGTATCTCCAACAACCTAGCTAGCTTCACAGGGTCGCCGTCTGTGATCCTCACGTATCGGTTGTACTCCTCCATTGATCTACTTCTCCACAGCACCTTCACTCGCTGGTGGTGGTTTTTTAATGGAAGAGGAGAGGAGCAGCGCTGGCTTTGGATTAGAATGGGAGAGGTGCGACTCTGGTTTTGGACTGGAACAGGAGAGGAGGGGTGGTGGTTTTGAAATGGAAGAGGAGAGGAGCGACGCTGCATTTAGATTGGAACAGGAGAGGAGCGGCGGTGATTTAAGAGGAGTAGAGCGGAAGAGCGGTGCTAGTTGTCGGAGTAATGGGCCACGGGTAGGCTAACCCAAGCCTCTGAACCTTTCAAGACATCGGGGAAGGCTGCGCCCCTCAAGACCCCATGACGAAGAGCCGGCTTCTGAGAAGTCAGCGGCAAGGCAACCGACTGCCCACTCACGGCCGAGTCCCGGGGACGACTTCAGGATGAGCCGACTCCTGACTGACGACTTCCAGAGAAGCCGGCCTTGGGGAGTCGGCCCGCAACTCCAACAAACCCCATGCCCTCATCAGGAGGGACGGGAGAAGGAGTTGCTACAGTAAAGCCCACTCCCACCCATTTCCAGAGGCAGGCATGGCCACAGTACGGCGTACCCGCGGAGATCAGCACCAGTGGGCAGAATCCTACACCCACGACGGCTTGTCTGTACGACCCTAGGGCGGCAGGCCCCACCAGTCAGCAGGAGTCTAGAAGACAGCGAGAGCGTCACCAGTCGGACCCGTTGGGAGTCGGCCAGCCCCTCCCCCGGGGCCCACACGCCATTAACCAGATATGACGGGGAGTGGCACCCGCCAGGCGGCGGGGCTGTTGCCACGACCCCATGACCAAGCCCGCGTCATTAGAAGCACGGCTACAGTAATCAGCAGCCGGCAAGACCCGCCAGCGGCAGACACGGCCTGTCGGCGACGTACCGGACCAGTCGGCGGGGCCTGCCAGTTGGCGGGCCCCAGCAGTCGGCGGAGAAGACGGAGGCCGAGAAATAGACGGCTGGGCCCGCGCCCGGCCAGATTACTGTTGTACCCCTGGGGGGTAGGCTTATATAAAACCCCCCAGGGCACCCGTGCAAAGGGTTCGAATCCATTAGCACTAGACCAGATCATATAGGAAGGAGAAAGCTAGCCTAGCCTTCTCCTACCTCCAAGAAACAGCTCAAGGAGCAACCGTGTACCCACTTTGCCATAGTGATCATGCGGAGACGCCGCAGAGTAGCAGTAGGGGTATTATCTCCTTGGAGAGCCCCGAAGCTGGGTAAGATTCGCCGGCGTGCATGCCTTCGCCTTATCCTGTTTCCAGGCACCGGCGACGTTCTACTCGCCCCCACCATGATAAGCCATCCCTTGGCATATGTCGCACACAACCCCCGACATTTGGCGCCCACCGTGGGGCCTGGTGCACTGTCATCCGGAGACCTGTTCTGGACGGGAACCCTTTTCCTCCCTGGCGAGCGCAGCCAGCCCGGCACGCCAGACGGAGTTTGCGCCGACGCGCTGCACGACGTTGAGATTGCCTGCGCAGCCAGCTGCCTCGCCGATCTTGTCGGTGAGGTTCGCCTCTCCGACGAGCCTGCATCCGACGCAGGCACGGGCGGCCCCGAGAGCCTCCTCACGGGCCTCCTTGACCAACTCCACGTCACCAGCAAGCCTGCCGTGGACTTGGAGTCTGTAGGCTCCACCGATCCGATGCTGGTCGACTTCGACACCGTGTCGCTCGATGCGTTCCCCACCAACGTGGTGGTCTACAACGAGCCGCTCCCTCGCGCGGAGAGTGACGGAAGCACAGTCACAGAGGTGCTCGTCATCAGTCACGACAAGCATCTTGGTGGAGGAGCACATGACCCACTGGGTGCGGCATTGCAAGACCTGACTGCGCCCATTCCGGAAGACGCTGACATGGAAATGTTGGCGCCACCTTCAGCTCGTCGAAGGCGCAAAGAAGCTGGCTAGCACGAGACGCTTGTCAGAAGCCTACCAGCGTGAGATGGATCGCGCTGTGGGTGGCTCGCCAGCCCCAGTTGGGCCGAGCCGCCTAGGTGCGGTCCAGCAGCGCGGCGTGGCCATCGCCAACCTGTTCGGGGCAAATCGCCCTGTGTACGCCATGCCTGCGGAGAATATTCGAGCCGCCCAGGCGGCGGCGGACGAGCTGGACAACTTTGAGGGTGAAGAGCGCCGCCAGATGACGGAGCGAGTCCAGCGGCTCCTCGACGCGGCTGCCGCGCAGAATGAGGCCGGCTGCCGCACAGAGGCGCCACAGCGACAAAACAATGACCCGCCTCCATGCTGAGATCAAGGCGCGACGTCTCGGACGCCGACTGGCGGCGCCCGAGGAAGGAAGGACAAGGAGCCGGCTGTCAGCCACAGTCGGACTCGCATTACCATAGAGCGCGACCAAGACGGCCGCCCGAGAGCAGTGGAACGACGGGGCGACTTTCCGCCTCCTCCTCCTCGCAAGGAAAGGTGAGTCTCCCCGCCGCCTGTTGACCATCCGACTCTCGGTGACCGCCTTGGCCGCCAAGAGGGAGTCGGAGAAAACGACGCCCGCCACCGAATCGACCGACTTCACCGATCCCTGGCGCTGGAAGAAGAAGATGAGTTGGGTCCGCCTTGTTTCGGGCCCCGCATTCGAGACGAGCCCTTTCCCAAAGGCTTCACGCTCCCAAGAGACAAGCCCAAGTATACCGGCTCAGTTAAGCCGGAGCACTGGCTGGTTGACTACTCCATGGTCGTCAGCATAGCGAACGGCAACAAGTGTGTTGCCGTAAAATACGTTCCGCTCATGCTCCAGGGCACGGCCCAGACATGGCTGAACAGCCTGAAGCCCCGCAGCATCAACAGCTGGGTCGACTTCACCGATGCATTCGTCCGCAACTTCACAAGCACGTACAAGCGTCCTCCCAAACCTCGCCAGCTCTCCTTGTGCGTGCAAGGCCCCAACGAGTCGACTCGTGACTACCTCACGCGTTGGGCGGAGCTCCGAAACTCTTGTGAGGGCGTGCACGAGGTGCAGGCTATCGAGTACTTCACCGCTGGGTGCAGACAAGGCACCCTCCTCAAGCACAAGCTCCTTTGCGACGAGCCAGAGACCCTCGACGAGCTACTGATCATAGCAGACAAGTATGCCATGGCCGAATCCTCCATGAAGGCGGAGATTCAAGTTAGTGCAACTGGCAAAGTGGCCCCCCAAGCTCCTAGAACTCCGGCTGGAGACGCCAGTCGGCGACAATAGTAGAACGACCACAAGCGCATGGCCCCACAGCCGGCTTCCAGCAGCCGGCAGGTGGTGATAGTCGAAGACCAGCAGCCGGATGGGCAGCCTCCACCCAAGCGACAGAAAGGCAGCAAGCCCAACTCGTTGCCGGCTTTCTCATACGAGCAGACTCTGGATGGTCCTTGCAAGTTCCACAGTGGCGCGAAGCCGTCGAATCACACCACCCGGAAGTGCCACTGGCTCACCAGGATCGCCAAAGGAGATGGCCTCCTGCCTCCCCCGCCTACTGGGCAGCAGCCTCCGCCTGCTGGGCAGCAACCTCCGCCTCCACCCCAGCAGCCGGCTGTCAGGCCAGTCGGCGCAGTACAAGATGAGTACCCCGAAGAGCACGGAGCCTACGTGATATTTACCAGCGTGGCTGATGATTGACGCAGCAGGCGGCAGCAACAGCAAGAGGTGAATGCAGTAGCATCAGAGACACCAGAATTCATGCACTGGTCCAAGAAGTCTATCAGCTGGAGCAGAGCTGGTCACCCAGAGGTGATGCCAAGTCCGGGCACCTATTCCTTGGTCCTGGATGCCACCTTTGCCACAGATAGACGAGCTGCTCGCTTCTCGCGAGTTCTGATAGACGGAGGCAGCAGCATCAACATCCTGTACAAGGACACCATGGAGAAGCTAGGAATCAAGCAAAGACAGCTTCAGAACAGCTGGACTGTGTTCCACGGCATTGTTCCTGGCCTTTCCTACTCACCAATCGGCAAGATCCTGATTGACGTCCTCTTTGGAGACAATGATCACTTCCGCTGAGAGTCAGTTTGGTTTGAGGTGGTGGATCTCGAGAGCCCATACCATGCATTACTTGGCCGACCCGCCCTGCCCAAGTTCATGGCGGTCCCCCACTACGCCTACCTCAAGATGAAGATGCCTAGTTCCAAGGGGATTCTGACCATAGCCGGCGACTACCGGAAGTCGTCTGCCTATGCGGCTGAGAGTAGTCGGTTGGCCGAGTCCCAGGTGATCATGGCCGAGAAGCGGCTCCTTGACCGGGTTGTGGCGATGGCCGGCAAGCAGCCAGAGGTGTCGCCTAACCCCAAGGAGTCGGAGGCTGAGGGTTCGTTCAAGCCGGCCGAAGAGACAAAGAAGATACCCTTGGATCCGGAGCACCCAGAGAGGTACGTTGTCATAGGCGCAAACCTTGACAGCAAATAGGAAGGCGAGCTCGTCGATTTCCTCCATGAGAATCGAGACATCTTCGCATGGTCCCCCAAAGACATGCCAGGTGTACCGACGGAATTCGCCGAGCACAAGTTACATGTCCGATCTGATGCAAAGCTAGTCAGGCAGCCCTTGTGCCGCTTATCAGAAGAAAAGAGAAGAGTTGTCGGAGAAGAGATAGCCCGACTCCTCAGTCGGCTTCATTATGGAAGTGTTCTTTCCAGATTGGCTAGCCAACCCGGTCCTGGTATTGAAGAAGAACAAGCAGTGGTGAATGTGTATTGACTACACAAGCCTCAACAAGGCTTGCCCCAAGGACCCATTTGCTTTGCCAAGAATTGATCAGGTGATAGACTCCACAGCCGGATGCGAGTTGTTGAGTTTCTTGGATGCATATTTAGGATATCACCAGATCAAGCTAAACCCGGCTGACAGACTGAAGACCGCCTTCATCACACCATTTGGAGCCTTCTGCTACCTAACCATGAAGTTCGGCTTGAGCAATGCCGGCGCCACATTTCAGCGTTGCATGCAGAAGTGCCTCCTCAAGCAACTCAGAAGAAACGCCCGCGTCTACATGGACGATGTGGTGGTGAAGACGGAGAAGCGTGGAACACTGCTGGAAGACCTCAAGGAGACCTTTGAGAACCTGCGCCGATTCCAGATCAAGCTCAACCCTGAGAAGTGCGTCTTCGGAGTACCAGCCGGCCAACTCCTTGGTTTCCTAGTCTCTGAACGCGGCATAGAGTGCAACCCTGCAAAGATCAAGGCCATTGAGAGGATGGAGGTACCCAGCCGACTGCTGAACGTGCAAAAGTTCACTGGCTGCTTGGCGTCCATCAGCCGATTCATCAGTCGGCTGGGCGAGAAAGCTCTCCCCTTATACCAGCTCATGAAGAAGACCACTTTTTTCGAGTGGAACCACAAGGCGAACGAAGCCTTTCTTCAGTTGAAGAAGATGTTGACTACCCCACAGGTTCTAGCGGCTCCGACTCCTAAGGAGCCCATGCTCCTGTACATCGCCGCCACTGGCCGGGTAGTCAGCACAGTCATTGTAGTGGAACGCAAGGAGGAAGGCAAGGCACTACCTATCCAGAGACCGGTATATTACCTGAGCGAAGTGCTGTCGACCTCCAAGTAGAACTACCCCCACTACCAGGGGATGTGCTATGGCGTGCACTTTGCCGCCAAGAAGTTGAAGCCTTACTTTCAAGAGTATCCAATCACTGTGGTCTGCACGGCCCCACTTGCCGAGATCATCGGAAGCCGAGATGCTTCTGGCCGAGTGGCCAAATGGGCCATAGAGTTGGCTCCCTACACCATCTACTACCAGCCCCGCACCGCCATCAAGTCACAGGCACTGGCCGACTTCCTCGTCGACTGGGCCGAGACCCAGTACCTACCACTAGCGCCCGACTCCACCCATTGGCGGATGCATTTCGACGGCTCCAAGATGCGCACCGGCTTGGGAGCCGGCGTTGTCCTCACTTCTCCGAAAGGCGACAAGCTCAAATACGCACTGCAAATCCACTTCGCCGCCTCCAACAACGTTGCCGAATACGAGGCACTCATTCATGGGCTCCGGCTTGCCAAAGAACTTGGCATTCGCCAGATCCTGTGTTATGGCGACTCGGACTTAGTGGTCCAGCAGTCGTCCGGCGACTGGGACGCCAAAGATGCAAACATGGCAAGTTACCGTTTCCTCGTGCAGCAACTCAGTGGATATTTTGAGGGGTGCGAGTTCCTCCATGTGCCAAGAAACGACAACGACCAAGCAGACGCCCTGGCACGAATCGGCTCTACCCGCCAAGCAATACCATCCGGTGTCGCCCTTCAGCGCCTCCTCAAGCCGTCTGTCAAGCCTTGACCAGAATCAAGCTCCATCTTTGTGCCAGCTCCCCCCAAAGAAGTCGGATCCGACTCCAGAGCCCCAGCAGATGGCACGAGAATTTTGGCAGATGGCTCCAAAGCCGCCACAGTCGAACCCGGCCCGGGGACTGCGGCAGCCAGCCTGAAGACTCCAGAGCTCGGCCGGAGGGCTGCACCAGTCGGCCCGGGGACTTCATTAATTCAACAAGCAATAGCAGCACCCTCATGGGCCCAGCCCATCCTCAAATTCTTGGTGAGCAAAGAGCTGCCGACTGATGAGACATCAGCTCGGCAAGTACAACGCTGAGCGGCCGCCTACACCATAGTCAACAGAGAGCTGGTCAGGCGCAGCGTCACTGGTGTCTACTAGCGCTGCGTAGAGCCAGAGCAAGGCCAAGCAATTCTCAAAGACATCCATCAAGGCGAGTGCGGCCACCATGCGGCTTCAAGAGCACTCGTCGCCAAAGCTTTTCGACACGGTTTCTTCTGGCCGACTGCTTTAGAAGAGGCCAAGGAATTGGTCCAAAAATGCAAAGGGTGCCAGAAGTTCCGTGCCAAGCCACATCAGCCGACTTCTGCACTCAAGACCATCCCCATTGCCTGGCCCTTCGCAGTTTGGGGCCTAGGCATGGTGGGACCATTCAAGACGGCACGAGGTGGCTCAACTCACTTACTTGTCACGGTGGACAAGTTCACCAAGTGGATAGTAGCGAAGCCAATCAAGAAACGGAATGGTCCGACTGCCGTGACTTTCATCTCCGACATCACAATTCAGTACGGCGTACCACACAACATCATCACCGACAACGGCACAAATTCTGCCAAAGGCGCCTTGGCTCGTTTCTGCGCGACACAGGGCATCCGACTGGACTTAGCGTCCGTTGCCCATCCGCAGTCAAATGGCCAGGTGGAGCGAGCAAACGGCCTCATCCTGTCCGGCATCAAGCCCCGACTGGTCGAGCCTCTGGAGCGCTCGGCTGGCTGCTGGCTCGATGAGTTGCCAGCCGTCCTCTGGAGTCTGCGCACGACTCCAAACAAGTCAACCGGCTTCACGCCTTTCTTCCTCGTCTACGGTGTTGAAGCCTTCATCCCAACATACATAGAGTTCGACTCCCCGCTAGTCACCATGTACACCGAGGAGGAAGCATAAGAAGCACGTCAAGATGGCGTCGATCTGCTGGAAGAGGGCCGGCTGTTGGCACTCAGTCGGTCCAGCATCTACCAGCAGAGCCTGCACCGATACTACAACAGGAAGGTCAAGCCGAGATCTCTCCAAGAGGGCGACCTTGTGCTCCGACTGATCCAGCAAACAGCCGGCCAGCACAAGCTGTCGGCGCCTTGGGAAGGCCCCTTCATCATCAACAAAGTGCTGGGCAACGACTCCTACTACCTGATCGACGCTCAGAAGCCCCGAGCACGCAAGAGGGACGACTCCGGCAAAGAGACAGAGCGGCCATGGAATGCAAATCTCATTTGAAGATTTTACAGTTGATGCAGTATGTACCACGCTACCTTTTGTATTAAAGTACCAAGACTTCGCCCCCCCCCCCCCCCCCCCCGAGACGAGCTCTAGGACTGCCCTCTTTTATCTATATGATAAGAATTGTGCCTACGAGTATGTTACTCTTTGTTATGCCGCTTGGCACCGGGTTCGACTAGTCGGCCCGGGGACTTGCCGCCTCGCGCTATGAAATGCTTCCTGCAGCCGGACAAGTTGTGTGTGGCGCCTAAGCCATCTCCTGTCAGAAGCCGCGGCTCGTGGAGCGACTGTCCGGTGGGCAGGAGTAAGGTAGAATGGCGTTCGCATGAAAAATGGCTAAGGACTCAAAGCATAAAACATAGCTTAAGCCGGCTTCCAGCCTTTTTTCGCAAACCGACTATTGAGCAGTCGGCTCGCCGCCTTCTATTCAATTTGCTAAAAAACTCTAAAACGGCTAAGTACTTGCCTTCCCAAAAGTAGCCAAGCATTTGATCCAGCGGTAGTCCGCAGAGCGGCTGTCCGACTGGCAAGACGACAACTAAGAGAAGGCGGCAAAGGAAAAAGCCAAAGGAGCAATGAGCAGGAAAAGATAGAATTCGGATAAATATTTACATAATATAGGCCGTTGGCCGAATGTTCGAGAAGAAGTTCAACATACACCCCACGGGTGGAATTGTGTGAATTAACAAGTTCTTCAGAGACTACTAAAGCAGATAAAACAAAGATAAGGCGGCAGCCTAAGATGTGGCAGACGGATTCGGAGGGTCAGAGGAGACGGCGCTGTCAGGCATTGGGGCGGCCGGCTGGGCAGTCTCGGCTTGATCGCCTCCGGCGGTAGTCGGCTCGGTCGCACGCGGCTCGTTGCTGGAGGCGCGGTCGAGCTGAGGCTGGCCGTCCGCTCCGTCTTCTGGTGCCTCTACCTCGCCTCCGTCCTCCGCCTCGCCTTCCTCCTCGACGCTGGAGCCGATCACCTCGCTGAGTCCTCGCCGTAGTCTGGGTTCATCCCAAAGCACTCCGGCGGTACCTCCTCGCCGTCTTCAGCCCGCTCGGGGACGAAGATGCTGGTGTTGGTGTACTCGGCGATCGCCGCGGCGCGCTTGACGAGGGCGTCTTCCGCGGCTGCCAGCTCCGACTGGGCCTCTAGCCGGAGTGTGGCCAGCCGGTCTAGGTCCAGCCCCGGATACCACGCCTTGACGAATTCCAAGGCTCGGCGCGCTCCAGCCCGGGCCGAGGAACCTTTCCAGGCCTCAATACGGCCAGCCGCGACCTCCAGCCAGTCGGTAGTCCGACTGGGGGTGCGCGGAGCCTGCATGTCTGGCCACAGGGCAGCGATCGCCTGGGCGCCGACACGTTGAAATCGGCGCAGCATCCGGTGAGCCGGCCGAAGGCGAGCCTCGATGCTCAGGAGCTGCTCATCAAGGGTTCGGGGGGTGTCGGCGGCGATCTCTGCGCCTTCCGCCCTCCGCCCTTCACGGTCAGCCTCGATGGCTTGGTTGGCGGCTTGCGAGTGGCCAGGGAAGAAGTCTGCCAAGATGAAAAGAATGAAGAAGCAAGTCAAAAATCATGAGTCGGCTCGACCTATAGTCGGCAGCTCGAAGAAAGGAAGTAAAGAAACTCACCATCAACGATGTCCTCAATCTCGTGGAACCCGGAGGCTAGCAATGCCTCCTTGTCACATCAGGAGGAGCGCTCGCTTGCGAACTCGGCCAGGAGGGCGGTCTCCGCTTCTTCCGCCTCCTTCTGCATCTTCTTCAGCAGCTCCTTCTGCTCCGCCAATTGTGCGGCCAGCAGATCACGCTCTGCGGCAAGCTTGCTGCACTCCTCCCCCTTGGCGCGCAACATGGAGTTGGCTTCGCTCAATTGCTGTTGACGAGCAGCGTTGGCCTCTGAAGAGAAAGAAGAAAGAAGGTGTTAAGTCATCAACAAAGAAGGTCGCCGGGAGATCCGGCCCGACTGCTCAGCAGTCGGCCCGAATCTCGGGGACTACAGCCCACGGGTGCGCCAGCGCGCCCCCCGCAAAGAAGAAAAAGGACTCACTCCGGCTCTCCAACAAATCGGCGGTCCGCTTGCCCAGCTCTTCAACATTGCGGTTGAAGGCAATGACACGGAGGTTGTGATAGTCCTGTGACAAGTATTTCAGACAAAAGTTATTACCCGGAACTCACCAATTGGAGTTCTGGGCTGCCTGCTCAGCAGCCGGCCCGAAACTCGGGGACTACACCCAGTGGGTGCGCTGGCGCGCCCCCACAGAGAGGAACAAGAAAACAAGGACAAAAGAGAAAGCATACCCGGACGGCTACCCGCGACGCCAGGTACGCCTTGGTGCAGTTCTGGATGGTGTCGCCCTCAGCTCGCAGCCTTGTGTGGACGTCCAGAAGCGCCTGGTTCAGTGGGCCCGTGCCGCCTCCTCGCACCCACCCAATGGGCGCGGCGCTCGTCGCTTCGGCGTCCGGGATCACGAAGCTGGCGGTGCCGGTCTCCAAGGGGCGTGGCACCGAAGTCGCATTCTCAAGACGGCGGCGCGTTGGCGAGCCGACTTGAAGGAGTAGCCTCGCCACGGCCTCGTCTTCAGTTGGCGGCACCGGCGGGTCCACCGGCTGTTTGCCATGCGCTCTCCCAGACGGCGGCGGAGGTGGCGGCGGAATGATCACGTCCGGCATGGAGGTGTCGCCGCCTTCCCTCTCCATGATGGGGTTCTCGCCGCCGGCTTCCCCAGTCTGCCCCGTGAACTCCGGAGGCGGCGGCGCAGAGTTCAGCAGGGTGATGAACACCGCCGATTGGCGGTGCGCGGCCTCCTCAGCTTGCCGCCTCACCGCGACAACAGCTTCGGCCTCCGCCAGCTTCTTCTCGGCAGAGGGCGCCGCCTTCTCGGCCTCCACCTTCTCCAGACGGGCGGCCTCTTCCGCGTTGCGCTTCTCCCGCGTGTTCCGCTCCGTCGCCTCCCGGAGGTCGGCGGCGGGGTCAATCCGCCGAGTGGTGGCGAACATCTCCGCCGACCCCATAACGGAGGCGGCGACGACCCTCTCAAGAGTGAGGGGAGCCCTGAAGCGAGGGAAGCAAGTATGGACTCAGACAAAAGCCACAAAGCAGGAATAAAGGCGTTAAGATGGAATAGTCACGCGGAGACTAGTGCCGGCTTCTTTACTTCCTTGCGGAAGCGGATGGCCTTCACGGCCGCCTTGTCCCGCTTGGTCGCCGCAGCCGAACTCTTGGGCTTCTTCGGCCGACTGCCGAACAAGGTTGGCACGGCCCTGCGTTTCTTCCCGCCGGCTGGAGCGCTCGACGCGGCAGAAGAGCCCGCGCCGGGATGGCTGACTCCTGGCCGGTGGCGGGGGGCGACCTCCTCATCATCATCAGGCCAGTCCTCTGGACTGGCCCCGAGCCGCGGGCCGCCTCCTCCCTCGGCGTCGTCTTCCAAAGCCGCCGCCCCCAGATCGGGGTCGTCGACGTCGCTCTCCGCCCGGTCGGCGTGGAACTCGTGGGCCGGCCCCGCGGTGCCGGCTGATGGATGGAGGAGGGGATTCTGACCAAAGCCGACTGGTCAGGTCGGACAAGACAAACTCGGCAAGAAAGAAGACAACTCAAAGAAAGAAGGAAAAAGGCAACTCACTAGGGCGGGGGGTTGGCGCGAGAGTACGGCTCCTTGCCAAACCGCCAATCCTCCAGGAGCTTGCTGTCCGAGAGGTAGTTCACCATGTAGGCCACCTCCTCGTGAGGCATGTCCTTGGTGCACATCCGACTCGGGTCACGGTGCCTACTCATTTGGCATAGCATGTGGGGGCGACCTTGGAGCGGGAGAACTCGGCGCGCCACGAAGGCGGCCAGCAGATCCGGACCAGTCAAGCCCTCCGACTGCGTCAGCACTCGGAGTCGCCTGACGGCGCCGGCTCCCGCAAGCGTCAACGACTTGGCCCGATATGACCAGTTGGGCAGCCTCCCAGCCGGCGGGCCGGCTGCTAAAGCCAGCAAATTGATCCAATCGCCCTTCGCGAAGACGCTCTTCACGTAGAAGTACGATCGCTGCCACATCTTCACCGACTTTATCAGCTTGATGGTGGGGAAGGGGTTGTCGGCCCCCGACCTCCGCACGGCGATGAACGTGCCGCACTGAGCCGGCACGCCTGCGGCCTGGGTGCCGAGCTTGGAGTAGAAGAACTCCCCCCAGAGCTCGATGGTGAGGAGGAATCCGAGGAAGCCTTCGCACAGGGCAACGAAAGCGGACAGCAGCACCACCGTGTTGGGTGTGAGGTGGTGCGGATGGAGGCCATAGAACTCCAGAAAGGGGTGGAAGAAGATGCTCGCCGGTAGCCCCAGGCCGCGCAGGCAGTGCGAGCGGAAGATAACCCGCTCGCCCTCCTCCGGCGCCGGAGAGATCTCCCCCCTCGGCGCAAGGCGTACCCGCATGTAATCCTCGTCGGGGAGCCGATGAGTCTTGCGGAGGAACTCGATGTGGTCGTCGTGGACCTCTGAGCCATCGCAGGTGCCGGAATGCACCGACGGAGGCGTGGCTGTAACACCCTGGATATGATTTTCCTAATATGTAATCCAACTCTTGTCATTTTCGGTGTTAAGTTATTTTATTTTCTCGGGTTCGGGTCTTTATCTCTGTGTGTTGTTATCGTTGTCATGCATCTCATATCATGTCATCATGTGCATTGCATTTGCATACGTGTTCGTCTCATGCATTCGAGCATTTTCCCCGTTGTCCGTTTTGCATTCCGGTGCTTCGTTCTCCTCCGGTGGTCATTTCTACCTTCCTTTCGTGTGTGGGGATTAAACATTTCCGGATTGGACCGAGACTTGCCAAGTGGCCTTGGTTTACTACCGGTAGACCGCCTGTAAAGTTTCGTACCATTTGGACTTCGTTTGATGCTCCAACGGTTAACCGAGGGACCGAGAAGGCCTCGTGTGTGTTGCAGCCCAACACCTCTCCAAGTTGTCCCAAAACCCACCAACAACTTCTCCATCGTCTAGAGCGTTTGATCATGATCGCGTGGCCGAAAACCGCACCTCTTTTGGACTCTCCTAGTTCCCTCTATGCCTATAAATAGACCCCTCTCGAAAATCCCGGATCCACTCTTCCAAACCCTAGCCCCGCTCCATCCGCGCGGCCGGACAACGTCCGGGCCGCACCGGACATCCCACCGCCACCAACCCGCGATCGCCATGTGGCCGGGCGAGCCCCACATCGCCGCCGCCTCTCGAGGCCCGCCAGGCCCGTGGGAGGCCCTCCCGGGCCCATCGACCGTGCCGCCCCGCGCCCTCCTCCGTCCCCGCGCCCGGTGCCCGGTGCCGCCGCGCGCCATTGCCGGCCTCGCCGCTCCAGCGAGGCACCGCCGCCCTGCAGCTCCCCGACGACGCCGGCCGCCGCCTCCCCGAGGCCTCGCCGACCCGCCGCCGCCTCGACCTCGCCTCCCCTCGCCCGGATCCGGCTCCGGCGAGCTCCTCCGACCGCTAGAAGCTCCGGCCACTGTGCCCCCATCGCCGGTGAACAGTTGCCGGCCAACCTCGTAAACCGCGCCCGGCCAGAACTGGATCCGGATCTTGCCTCGGTTGACTTTTATCCCTGAAACCCTAATATTTTTCTCTTGTTCATCTTATCGTAACTCCGCATCCGTAGCTCCGTTTTGGGCATATAGCATATCAAAATGTTCATCTCAGAGAGTACATCATTTCATCTCATTGCATAATTTTCATTTGAGTTCATCTTGATGCCCGAAATACTATTAGAAGAATGCTATTTGAGATAATTGTCAGATCTGCTGCTCCAATTAGATATTTGTCATTTTTGCCATGATTAATGTGTGCATGATATGCCCATGAGCTCTACATGTGTTTTTGTTATATGTTTTGCCATCTATCCAGAGGTGCAACCCATGTATTTTTGTGATGTGTGTGGTGACTAGCACAATCTTGCAAAGTGGAGCATTCGTTAATGCTGATTTCAGGGACTTAGCATTTCCACTAAGTCCTTGGACTGGTTATCTCATTATGCCATATGTTCATGTTGTTTCCTAGTGATCCGTGCCTCTTTTGGGGATGATCAGTAAGGATGCTTTGTTAATCTTGTAGTTCTCTATCCATCGTTGTCTTTGTTTTCAATTATGGAGCAACCTAGCTTGAGTCAATCGAGCTCTACTTTTGCTATTTCGTGAATCTGGGCAGATTGTCTACTTAGCGATTTTGCCGAGGATGTTGTAATTGATCCGTGCATGCTATGTTATTGTTCTTGCCATGTCTAGCTTGTATTTTGTGTATTCTTGATGGGTGTATGCTTAGATTGTCATGACTTGCTCTGTAGTGAGTGCATCGAGCTCGTAAACATGCCTACTTGATATCTGTTTCAGCATGCTCTTGTTTTCACTAAGTCTGAGAACTGATTATGTTTTTGCCATGTTCACATGCTTGCAAATGTATTTTCTGATCCCTTTTGGCTCAAGGTCACTAAGGGACTTTTGTTAAGATCTTTGAGTAGCTCCATGCCATGCTTTACTTTGCCATGTTCAGGTCCTGTAGCATATAGTTTTCATGCTCCAAAGTGTGCTATCTGATCTGAAATTCCAGACAAGTGTTAATTTCACCAAGTCTGAAATCTGTTTGCCAAATGCATTTTTGCCATGCTTGTTTGAACCTGTTAATTGATGAATTGGCCGTAGCTCAGTGTTCATCTTTTGTTAACCATCATGAATGGATCCCTGACATGTATTTTGTTGCCATGTTTGGTTGCTGTAGCATGTTCATCTTGTTTCATTTAGATGACTATTTGCTGTAAATCGCAGACCTGTGTCATATTTGAATTGCTTGCCATTTCCAAACCGTAACTCCGATTCCGGCGATCTTTATATCGTTTTCAAGCGATTTCATCTCACCTTTCCAGTGGAACACTTGGTTTTCCAAGTTGAGGCCAGGTTCATTCATTCCTTGTCAAATCTTGCATATGCATCACATATTGCATCCCGCGTAGCATACCATCTTTGCATCATATTGTTTGAGCCTTGTTGCTTGTTTGTCTTGTTTGGGTAGAGCCGGGAGACGAGTTTGCTAACGAGAGCCCGTTGAGTTTGCTTTCGAGGATCCAGTCAACTCTGACAACTTTGCAGGCAAGATGATCATACCCTCGAAATCACTACTATCTTTGCTTTGCTAGATGCTCGCTCTTTTGCTATGCCTATGCTACAATTCCTACCACTTGCTTATCATGCCTCCCAAATTGCCATGTCAAACCTCTAACCCTCCATGTCCTAGCAAACCATTGATTGGCTATGTTACCGCTTTGCTCAGCCCCTCTTATAGCGTTGCTAGTTGCAGGTGAAGATTGGAGACCGTTCCTTGTTGGGACACTATTTACTTGTTGGGATATCATTATATTGCCATGTTATCTTAATGCATATATATACTTGGTAAAGGGTGGAAGGCTCAGCCTCTCGCCTAGTGTTTTGTTCCACTCTTGCCGCCCTAGTTTCCGTCATATCGGTGTTATGTTCCCGGATTTTGCGTTCCTTACGCGGTTGGGTTATAATGGGAACCCCTTGATAGTTCGCCTTGATTAAATCTTTTCGAGCAATGCCCAACCTTGGTTTTACCATTTACCACCTAGCCTCTTTTCCCCTTGGGTTTCCGGAGCCCGAGGGTCATCTTATTTTAAACCCCCCCGGGCCAGTGCTCCTCTGAATGTTGGTCCACCTGTCAGCTGCCGGTGGCCACCAGGGGCAAATCCGGGCTGGCCTACCCGTACCTAAGACAATCTGAGTGTGCCCTGAGAAAGAGATATGTGCAGCTCCTATCGGGATTTGTCGGCACATTCGGGCGGTGTTGCTGGATTTGTTTTAACTTTTCGGAGTGTCTTGTAGAACCGGGATACCGAGTCTGATCGGAAAGTCTCGGGAGGAGGTCTATTCCTTCGTTGACCGTGAGAGCTTGTCATGGGCTAACTTGGGACTTCCCTGCAGGGATTTGAACTTTCGAAAGCCGTGCCCGCGGTTATGGTCAGATGGGAATTTGTTAATGTCCGGTTGTAGATAACTTGAACCTTAACTTAATTAAAATGAATCAACTGTGTGAGTTACCGTGATGGTCTCTTCTTGGCGGAGTCTGGGAAGTGAACATGGTGTTGGAGTAATGCTTGCTGCAGGTTGCCCTCTAGTTACTCGTTCATGCTTTGCCTCCTCTTCTCGTTCTCTTTTGCGAACAGGTTAGCCACCATATATGCTAGTCGCTTGCTGCAGCTCCACATATTTTACCTTGCCTTACCTATAAGCTTAAATAGTCTTGATCGCGAGGGTGCGAGATTGCTGAGTCCCTGTGGCTCACAGATTACTATTAAACCAGATGCAGGGCCTGATGACTCCATTCTAGATAACGCGCTTGAGCTCAAGTGGGAGTTCGACGAGGACTCACGCCGTTACTATGTTTCTTTTCCTGATGATCAGTAGTGGTGCCCAGTTGGGGCAATCGGGACCGTGTCGCTTGTTGGGTTGTTCTTTTATTTTGGCGTCGTAGTCGGGCCATGAGTGTTTGGATGATGTATTGATATTTCTGTACTTTTATTGACGTGGCGAGTGTAAGCCGACTATGTATCTCCCCTTTTATTATCTATATATTACATGGGATGTTGTGAAGATTGCCTAACTTGCGACATTGCTTTCAATGCGGTTATGCCTCTAAGTCGTGCCTCGACACGTGGGAGATATAGCCGCATCGAGGGCGTTACAAGTTGGTAATCAGAGCCTTCCCCGACCTTAGGAGCCCCCACTGATTGATCGTTTTTAGCAGCCGTTGTTGAGTCTAGAAAAATGTTTTGAGTCATTTAGGAATTATATATCGGAGAGTTTAGGAATTCTTTTTACTTCCCAGTCTCCTCATCGCTATGGTAAGGCACCCCGATGTAGAGTTTTTACTCTTCTCTTCTCAAATTTCACTAAATTTTTTTTAGGATCACGCGGGTATCTTGGAATCGTTCTGATGGTTTTGTGACGAGAACATTGTTTTTGGTGCCTCCTGTCTTTAGGGGTTGTGGCAGTGTCCCGGGGAGTTGAGCTCCGAGGTGTTGCCGTCACAATTTTATCGTTGCAGTTCTGGAATACCTAAGTTTAGTACACCGACATCGAAAATATCTTTTATGCAGTTCGTTGGTGAGATAACCTCGACACCACCTAGTACTGGGACGAGAGTTCGGGAGTATCGCCATAACTTGTATAATGGATGCTTTTCGAAGGTTGAGGTGGATGGTTTCCGAAGTTTTTCTCGGTTATGTGTTGAAGGATGGATATAGCTGGATGTAGGATTTGCTAGTTTTGGGTGAGACATTATGCTTCCCCTGTATCCCCAACACCTGATTGCATAACCGGAAAGGTTCGGGAGTTTCATAGGTGGGAATTCTTGTAGCTCTAGTTCTTCTCCCACGGATATTTGGTTTGAGATTGGGATTTCTTACCGAGTATTCGTTCTTGATCCGTACCTTGTTGATTTATTCCTCAACCTAAATTCCAAGTGGCTTCTCAATTTATGGATATGTGACCATTTCAAGTGGAATGCATTTGTTCATTTTGTTCAGATGTGAAGACTATATGTTGCAATTTTCATTCCGTTGGATTCAGCTTCAATATTTGTCTATCAATGTGCTAATGGATGTCAACCTCTTCAGGATGGCTCCTCCAACGCGCATGACTCCGAATCCTGATCCGCCACCACCTCCACCTCCTCCGGAGGCATGGCAAGCTGTGATGGCCGTAACCAATGCAAACACGCAGTTGATCATGCAAATTCTTCAAGAGTGCAATCAAGCGAACCAAGGCAACCAAGGCAACAATCAGAATCACTTTGCTACACTCAACCAGTTCCTTGCAAATCATCCAAAGACTTTCAGCAATTGTGTTGAGGCAACTGATGCTGACGATTGGCTTGTGGACTTGTGCAAGCATTTCGAGTGCAGTAACGTCAGGCCTGAGGACTTTGTCAAGTTTGCTTCCTTCCAACTCAAAGACCAAGCCGCAGAGTGGTTCCAGCAGTACAAGGATTCTAGAGGAGGACGTGTGATTACCTGGGATGAATTCCGTCAAGATTTCAAAGCTCATCATATCCCTCAGAGCGTGGTTGAAAGCAAGCGTGAGGAATTCTGCAACCTGAAGCAAGGCTCTTTGTCTGTCTATGACTACAAAAAGTTGTTTCAGAAGCTCGCTCGCTTTGCTAAGCAGGACGTCCCCTGATGAGAAGAGCATGATATACCCGTTCAGGGGTGGTCTCAGAGAAGAAATCCAGCTAGCTCTTGTTCTCTTTGAGCCCTTGAGGTACGATGAGTTCTACAACATGGCATTGAAGCAAGAGGCCGCTCAACTGAGGTGTGATGCTTCCAAGAAGCGAGTCAGAGATGCTACTCCTTCTTACTCTACTCAAGTGGCCAAGCAGCAGAAGTATTGGCTTCCTCCTCCTCCGTTTCGTCAGCCGTATTAGAAGAGCAAAGGTGGCAGTGGATCTTCCCACCCACCCAACCCTGGCTTTCAGAACAAGACTTCATCTCAAGCTCCAAGATCGAGTGCTCCGTACCACCGTCCGCTTTCAGAGGTCACGTGCAACAAGTGCCAACGGAAGGGTCACTATGCCAACAAGTGTTTCAACCAGAGGCGTCTTCCTCCTCCTCCTCCTGTGAGATCGGCAAGTATAGCTGTGGTCAAGCATAACCCCAAGCACGCCAAGGTCAACTTGATGAATGCAGCTCAGGCAGTGGACTCGTCAGATGTCATCATGGGTAACCTTCCTGTTAACAATATTCCAGCTAAAGTTCTTTTTGACACTAGTGCATCGCATTGTTTCATCTCGAGACCGTTTACATCTAAGCATGGTTTGGCTTTGCAAGTTTTGCCTAGTCCGTTAGCAGTTGTCTCTCCCGGTAAGTGCATGCATGCTAACTCCGTTGCTTCGGATGTTACTAACACTTTGGGTGACTACAAATTTCTATCTTCTCCAACGGTTCTTGGTGACTCGGATATTGATCTTATTCTCGGAATGGATTGGCTTTCTAACCACAAAACTCAGCTTGATTGTGCAGCCAGGCAGATTCAATTAACTCATTCCTCTGAGGATGTAATTGTCTTTGCCGCTCATGATAATACAATCCGTCTGTTTTCTCTCAATGAGAAGGGTGAACTAGATGCTATCTCGCAGATTCCAGTCGTTTGCGAATATCAAGACGTCTTTCCAGAAGAGCTTCCAGGAATGCCTCCGCACCGGCCAGTTGAATTCGTCATTGATCTTGAGCCTGGCACGGAACCAGTGTGCAAGGGTCCTTACAAGCTCAGACCTGAAGAGTTGAAGGAGCTGAAGAAGCAACTCGATATTCAAGAGAGAATGGGTCTCATCTGGCCTAGTTCTTCTCCGTGGGGCTGTGGTGTTGTTTTTGTGAAGAAGAATGATGGAACGGACCGACTTTGTGTTGATTACCGTCCATTGAACAAGAAAACTATCAAGAACAAATACCCACTTCCCAACATCAACAAGCTGTTCGAACAACTCAAAGGTGCCCAAGTATTCTCCAAGCTTGATCTCCGTATGGGTTATCATCAGATTCGAATCCGTGAGCAAGATATTCCCAAGATGGCTTTCAGGACAAGCTATGGTTCATATGAATACACTGTCATGTCTTTTGGCCTCGTCAACGCTCCTTCGACGTTCTCTCGCATGATGAACTTCAACTTCAATGCCTACACCAATGACTTTGTTTTGGTCTATCTCGACGACATTCTGGTCTTTTCGAAGAACAAGGAAGATCATGCCAAGCACTTGCGTTTGGTACTCGATAAGCTCAGGGAACACCAGTTCTACGCCAAGTTCTCCAAGTGCGAATTTTGGCTCGATGAGGTTCTTTATCTTGGTCATATCATCTCTGCCAAGGGCATTGCGGTGAATCCTGAGAAGGTGTCTGCAATTGTTAATTGGGAACCACCTCAGAACGTGAAGCAACTCCGTAGCTTCCTCGGTCTCGCAAGCTATTGCCGAAGATTCATTGAAAACTTTTCTAAGATCGCGTAGCCTCTCTCAAATCTTCTCCAGAAGCACATCAAGTACGTTTGGTCTCCGGAATGTGACATCGCTTTCAACACTTTGAAAGATAAATTGGTCACTGCTCCAGTTCTGACTCCGCCTGATGAATCCAAACCTTACGAGGTCTTTTGTGATGCCTCTCTCCAAGGTCTTGGCGCAGTGTTGATGCAAGAGAAGAAAGTTGTGGCTTATACCTCTCGCCAGTTGAAGCCCAATGAGAAGAACTACCCCACTCATGACCTCAAGTTGGCGGCAGTTGTGCATGCTCTTTTGACTTGGAGACATCTCTTATTGGGAAGAAAAGTGGACATCTTCACTGACCACAAGAGTCTCAAGTACATCTTCACTCAGCCTAATCTCAACCTCAGGCAGACTCGATGGGTCGAAATGATTCAAGAGTATAATCCGAGTATCGAGTATACTCCAGGCAAGGCCAATGTGATTGCTGACGCATTGAGCAGGAAGGCTTATTGCAACAGTCTGATTCTCAAGCCTTATCAACCCGAGCTTTGTGAACCTTTCCGCAAACTTAATCTGCAAGTTGTTCCTCAAGGTTTCCTCGCCAACCTTCAAGTATCCCCTACCTTGGAAGACCAGATTCTCTAAGCCCAGCTTCTTGATGCTATGGTGAAGAAGGTGAAGATTGGGATTGCCAAGAGTCAACCCAAGTACAAGTGCTACCGCCTTGATGACAAGGATACTCTCTTCTTCGAGGATCGTATTGTGTGCCCAAAGGTGACCTTCATAAAGTGATCATGAACAAGGCTCACAATTCTCTCCTCTCCATCCACTCTGGGAGCACAAAGATGTATCAGGACCTCAAGCAAGCTTATTGGTGGACTCGAATGAAGTGCGAGATTGCTCAGTTCGTGAATGAATGTGATGTATGCAGAAGAGTGAAGGCAGAACACCAAAGGCCAGCTGGTCTCCTCCAACCGCTTGCCATTCCAGAATGGAAGTTTGACCACATTGAGATGGACTTCGTGACTGGGTTTCCAAAGTCCAAACGTGGTAATGATGCTATATTCGTTGTCATCGACAAACTCACTAAAGTGGCTCACTTTCTGCCTATGAAAGAGTCTATCACTGCAGCTCAATTGGCGGAACTCTATACCTCTCGGGTTGTCTCTCTGCACGGTATTCCTCAGGTGATCTCTTCAGACCGTGGCAGCATCTTTACCTCCAAGTTTTGGGATTCTTTCCAGAAGGCCATGGGCACCAACATCCGCTTCAGCACAGCTTTCCATCCGCAAACTAGCGGTCAAGTCGAGCGTGTCAACCAGATTCATGAAGATATGCTCAGAGCTTGTGTGATCTCCTTCGGCATGAAGTGGGAGGATTGTCTTCCATATGCTGAATTCTCCTACAACAACAGTTTTCAAGCAAGTTCGGGCAAGGCCCCATTTCAAATTCTGTATGGCAGGAAGTGCCGTACCCCTCTCAACTGGTTTGAAACCGGTGAACGTCAGCTTTTGGGAAATGACTTAATCACAGAGGCAGAAGAAATGTGCAAAGTCATTCGAGATAACCTCAAAGCAGCCCAATCCCGCCAGAAGAGCTACTATGATAGTAAGCACCGTGATTTGGCTTTCGAGATCGGAGATCATGTTTACCTCCGCGTCTCTCCTATGAAAGGTACTCGTCGCTTTGGTATCAAAGGGAAGCTTGCCCCTAGATACGTGGGACCTTTCAAGATCGTCAGCAAGAGAGGCGATCTCACCTATCAACTCGAGCTTCCTTCAAACTTTGCAAATGTGCATGACGTGTTCCATGTCTCTCAGCTCCGAAAGTGCTTCAAGACTCCTGACCGCACCGTCAACTTCGAGGACATTGAGCTCCAAGAAGATCTCTCTTATCGTGAGCACCCCGTTGCTATTCTTGAAGAGACTGAACACAAGACTCGCAACAAGTCAATCAAATTCCTCAAAGTCAAGTGGTCACACCATTCCGACCGTGAAGCTACCTAGGAACGCGAGGATCACCTCCGTTCTGAGTACCCGGCGTTCTTTCAGTCCTAGATCTCGGGATGAGATCCTTTTGTAGTGGTGGAGTGTTGTAACACCCCGGATATGATTTTCCTAATATGTAATCCAACTCTTGCCGTTTCTGGCGTTAAGTTATTTTATTTTCTCGGGTTCGGGTCTTTGTCTCCATGTGTTGTTATCGTTGTCATGCATCTCATATCATGTCATCATGTGCATTGCATTTGCATACGTGTTCGTCTCATGCATTCGAGCATTTTCCCCGTTGTCCATTTTGCATTCCGGCGGTTCGTTCTCCTCCGGTGGTCATTTCTACCTTCCTTTCGTGTGTGGGGATTAAACATTTCCGGATTGGACCAAGACTAGCCAAGCGGCCTTGGTTTACTACCGGTAGACCGCCTGTCAAGTTTCGTACCATTTGGACTTCGTTTGATGCTCCAATGGTTAACCGAGGGACCGAGAAGGCCTCGTGTGTGTTGCAGCCCAACACCCTTCCAATTTGGCCCACGCGTGGCCGAAAACCGCACTTCTTTTGGACTCTCCTAGCTCCCTCTATGCCTATAAATAGACCCCTCTCGAAAATCCCGGATCCCCTCTTCCAAACCCTAGCCCCGCTCCATCCGCGCGGCCGGACAACGTCCGGGCCGCACCGGACATCCCGCCGCCGCCAACCTGCGATCGCCATGTGGCCGGGCGAGCCCCACATCGCCGCCGCCGCTCGAGGCCCGCCAGGCCCGCGGGAGGCCCTCCCGGGCCCATCGACCGCGCCGCCCCGCGCCCTCCTCCGTCCCCGCGCCTGGTGTCCGGCGCCGCCGCGCGCCACGACGAGGCACCGCCGCCCTGCAGCTCCCCGACGATGCCGGCCGCCGCCTCCCCGAGGCCTCGCCGACCCGCCGCCACCTCGACCTCGCCTCCCCTCGCCCGGATCCGGCTCCGGCGAGCTCCTCCGGCCGCTAGACGCTCCGGCCACCGCGCCCCTGTCGCCGGTGAACAGTTGCCGGCCAACCTCGTAAACCGCGCCCGGCCAGATCTGTATCCGGATCTTGCCTCGGTTGACTTTTATCCCCGAAACCCTAATATTTTGCTCTTGTTCATCTTGTCGTAACTCCGCATCCGTAGCTCCGTTTTGGGCATATAGCATATCAAAATGTTCATCTCAGAGAGTACATCATTTCATCTCATTGCATCATTTCATTTGAGTTCATCTTGATGCCCGAAATGCTGTTAGAAGAATGCTATTTGAGATAATTGTCAGATCTGCTGCTCCAATTAGATATTTTTCATTTTTGCCATGATTAATGTGTGCATGATATGCCCATGAGCTCTACATGTGTTTTGTTTTATGTTTTGCGATATATCCAGAGGTGCAACCCATGTATTTTTGTGATGTGTGTGGTGACTAGCACAAGCTTGCAAAGTGGAGCATTCGTTAATGCTGATTTCAGGGACTTAGCATTTCCACTAAGTCCTTGGACTGTTTATCTCATTATGCCATATGTTCATGTTGTTTCCTAGTGATCCGTGCCTCTTTTGAGGATGATCAGTAAGGATGTGTTGTTAATCTTGTAGTGCTCTATCCATCCATGTATTTGTTTGTAATTATGGAGCACCCTAGCTTGAGTCAATCGAGCTCTACGTTTGCTATTTCGTGAATCTGGGCAGATTGTCTACTTGTTAGCGATTTTGCCGAGGATGTTGTAGTTGATCCGTGCAAGCTATGTTATTGTTCTTGCCATGTCTAGCTTGTATTTTGTGTATTCTTGATGGGTGTATGCTTAGATTGTCATGACTTGCTCTGTAGTGAGTGCATCGAGCTCGTAAACATGCCTACTTGATATCTGTTTCAGCATGCTCTTGTTTTCACTAAGTCTGAGAACTGATTATGTTTTTGCCATGTTCACATGCTTGCAAATGTATTTTCTGATCCCTTTTGGCTCAAGGTCACTAAGGGACTTTTGTTAAGCTCTTTGAGTAGCTCCATGCCATGCTTTACTTTGCCATGTTCAGGTCCTGTAGCATATAGTTTTCTTGCTCCAAAGTGTGCTATCTGATCTGAAATTCTAGACAAGTGTTAATTTCACTAAGTCTGGAATCTGTTTGCCAAATGCATTTTTGCCATGCTTGTTTGAACCTGTTAATTGATGAATTGGCCGTAGCTCAGTGTTCATATTTTGTTAAGCATCATGAATGGATCCCTGCCATGTATTTTGTTGCCATGTTTGGTTGCTGTAGCATGTTCATCTCAATTTTCCAGTGGCACACTTGGTTTTCCAAGTTGAGGCCAGGTTCATTCATTCCTTGTCAAATCTTGCATATGCATCACATATTGCATCCCGCATAGCATACCATCTTTGCATCATATTGTTTGAGCCTTGCACGTGGTTGATTGTGTCCTTGTTGCTTGTTTGTCTTGTTTGGGTAGAGCCGGGAAACGAGTTCGCTAACGAGGAGCCCGTTGAGTTTGCTTTCGAGGATCCAGTTAACTCTGACAACTTTGCAGGCAAGATGATCATACCATCGAAATCACTACTATCTTTGCTTTGCTAGATGCTCGCTCTTTTGCTATGCCTATGCTACGATGCCTACCACTTGCTTATCATGCCTCCCAAATTTCCATGTCAAACCTCTAACCCTCCATGTCCTAGCAAACCGTTGATTGGCTATGTTACCGCTTTGCTCAGCCCCTCTTATAGCGGTGCTAGTTGTAGGTGAAGATTGGAGACCGTTCCTTGTTGGGATATCATTATATTGCCATGTTATCTTAATGCATCTATATACTTGGTAAAGGGTGGAAGGCTCGGCCTCTTGCCTAGTGTTTTGTTCCACTCTTGCCGCCCTAGTTTCCGTCATATCGGTGTTATGTTCCCGGATTTTGCGTTCCTCACACGGTTGGGTTATAATGGGAACCCCTTGATAGTTCGCCTTGATTAAAGCTTTTCCAGCAATGCCCAACCTTGGTTTTACCATTTACCACCTAGCCTCTTTTTCCCTTGGGTTTTCGGAGCCCGAGGGTCATCTTATTTTAAACCCCCCCGGGCTAGTGCTCCTCGGAGTGTTGGTCCACCTGTCAGCTGCCGGTGGCCACCAGGGGCAACTCTGGGCTGGCCTACCCGTACCTAAGACAATCTTAGTGTGCCCTGAGAAAGAGATATGTGCAGCTCCTATCGGGATTTGTCGGCACATTCGGGCGGTGTTGCTGGATTTGTTTTAACTTGTCGAAGTGTCTTGTAGAACCGGGATACCGAGTCTGATCAGAATGTCTCGGGAGGAGGTCTACTACTTCGTTGACCATGAGAGCTTGTCATGGGCTAAGTTGGGACTCCCCTGCAGGGATTTGAACTTTCGAAAGCCGTGCCCGCGGTTATGGTCAGATGGGAATTTGTTAATGTCCGGTTGTAGATAACTTGAACCTTAACTTAATTAAAATGAATCAACTGTGTGAGTTATCGGGATGGTCTCTTCTCGGCGGAGTCCGGGAAGTGAACACGGTGTTGGAGTAATGCTTGCCGCAGGTTGCCCTCTAGTTACTCGTTCGCGCTTTGCCTCCTCTTCTCGTTCTCTTTTGCGAACAGGTTAGCCACCATATATGCTAGTCGCTTGCTGCAGCTCCACATATTTTACCTTGCCTTTCCTATAAGCTTAAATAGTCTTGATCGGGAGGGTGCGAGATTGCTGAGTCCCTGTGGCTCACAGATTACTATTAAACCAGATGCAGGGCCTGATGACTCCGTTCCAGATGACGCGCTTGAGCTCAAGTGGAAGTTCGACGAGGACTCACGCCGTTACTATGTTTCTTTTCCTGATGATCAGTAGTGGTGCCCAGTTGGGGCGATCGGGACCGTGTCGCTTGTTGGGTTGTTCTTTTATTTTGGCGCCGTAGTCGGGCCATGAGTGTTTGGATGATGTATTGCTATTTATGTACTTTGATTGACGTGGCGAGTGTAAGCCGACTATGTATCTCCCCTTTTATTATCTATATATTACATGGGATGTTGTGAAGATTGCCTAACTTGCGACATTGCTTTCAATGCGGTTATGCCTCTAAGTCGTGCCTCGACACGTGGGAGATATAGCCGCATCGAGGGCATTACAGCGGCGGTGGAGGAAGAGCTCATCGTGAGCGGATCGCCGCGGCGTTCGGCAAAGCTTGGGCGCGCGGCGGTGCGAGGAAGAAGAAGAAGAGCAAGGAGTAGCGTGGAGGAGGGGCGCGCGTGCTTTGCTGCGCCCCCACCTCCCCCTACTTATAGCCTCATGGGCTGCGAAGCCGAGGGGGCGGTCGTGGGATTTACTACGCCCACGACCCCACGACCCCCACGTTTCCACACCAAAGTTACTGCGCGCAGTAACTTCACGGGAATCCCAACCGTCCGCTCGGGCCGCAGCGAATCCGCTCGTGTGCCGAGGTGCGGTAATGGCGGGCCCCGCCTGTGGGCCTGTCCCGTCACACGCGTGGGCAGGCAGACTGGCCCAGCCGCGTGTTGCCACGTGACAGGCCCGGAATAGGCGGCGGCCTGGAATCTTAGCCAGCACGCTACTCGGATCCCGCCATGGCGTTCAAAATATTGTACAAGTCAGAGTTGAGCGAGTCCGACTCCTTCTAGTCGGCCCGGCAGATGTCAAGCAAGATCCCTGCCTCGGGCACCCGGAAAGAGAAACTACCGAGGCTCCTCAGGCGATCGTCCGCGGCGCCTCATCAGCTTCGGGGACTACTGTGGGAGTAATGGGCCACGGTAGGCTAACCCGAGCCCCTGAACCTTTCAAGACATCGGGGCAGGCTGCGCCCCTCAAGACCCCAGGACGAAGAGCCGCCTTCTGAGAAGTCGGCGGCAAGGCAACCGACTGCCCACTCACGGCCGAGTCCCGGGGACGACTTCAGGATGAGCCGACTCCTGACTGACGACTTCCAGAGAAGCCGGCCTTGGGGAGTCAGCCCACGACTCCAACAAACCCCATGCCCTCATCAGGAGGGATGGGACAGGGAGTGGCTATAGTAAAGCCCACTCCCACCCCTTTCCAGAGGCAGGCATGGCCACAGTACGCCGTACCCGCGGAGATCTCCGCCCGGCGCGGCACTGTTGCCATGCCGGCCCTGACATTAGCACCAGTGGGCAGAATACTGCACCCATGACGGCTTGTCTGTACGACCCTAGGGCGGCGGGCCCCACCAGTCAGCGGGAGTCCAGAAGACGGCGAGAGCGTCACCAGTCGGACCCGTTGGGAGTCGGCCCCTGAGAGTCGGCCAGCCCCTCCCCCGGGGCCCATGCGCCATTAACCAGATATGACGGGGAGTGGCAATAGTGATCGCCCGCCAGGCGGCGAGGCTGTTGCCATGACCCCATGACCAAGCCCGCGTCATTAGAAGCACGGCTACAGTAATCAGCAGCCGGCAAGACCCGCCAGCGCCGGACACGGCCTGTCGGCGCCGTACCGGACTAGTCGGCGGGGCCCGCCAGTTGGCGGGCCCCAGCAATCGGCGGAGAAGACGGAGGCCAGAGAAACTGACGGCTGGGCCCGTGCCCGGCCAAATTACCATTGTACACCTGGGGGGTAGGCTTATATAAACCCCCAGGGCACCCATGCAAAGGGTTCGAATCCATTAGCACTAGACCAGATCATATAGGAAGGAGAAAGCTAGCCTAGCCTTCTCCTACCTCCAGGAAATAGCTCAAGGAGCAACCGTGTACCCACTTTGCCATAGTGATCATGCGGAGACCCCGCAGAGCAGCAGTAGGGGTCTTATCTCCCCGGAGAGCCCCGAAGCTGGGTAAGATTCGCCGGCGTGCATGCCTTCTCCTTATCTCGTTTCCAGGCACCGGCGACGTTCTACTCGCCCCCACCATGATAAGCCATCCCTTGGCATATGTCGCACCCAACCCCCGAAACTAGTCTTGGAAGTATTTTTTTGTTGTTTTGCGTATTTTGGGTCAAAGTTTGACCATGTACTGTATTTCACAAGCAAAATGTGAATGCATGTCACCAAGAATTGTATCGTTTGGTTCGTATCTGAATGTACTCTCAAATTATATTATTTTTGCAACGTATAACATATATTTTATGTGTGAAAATCATGGTCAATTATGACCCAGAATAAAAGGGAGACTAGTTAATGTGGGGTCGCTTTCTTAATTGAAGGGTAAATTGATTTTGATTTTGATCCAGTCACAACACGCCGGCCCTCTCATCCAATCCTAAATCGCTGCGGCACGCTCCTCTCCCTCTTCTCCATTGCAAAACCACCTCCTCTCCTCTCCATCATCTCCATTCCAAAACCGCCATCTCGCCTCTCCCTCTTCTGATCATCTCCATTGCAAAACCACCTCCTCTCCTCTCCATCATCTCCATTCCAAAACCACCGTCTCGCCTCTCCCTCTTCTGATCTTCTCCATTGCAAAACCACCTCCTCTTCTCTCCATCATCTCCATTCCAAAATCACCGTCTCGCCTCTCCCTCTTCTCTATTGCAAGACCACCGTCTCTCCTCCCATCTTCCAAAGCTAGCACCGGACCACTCAGAAGGACATATATGGAGAGGATGCAACAGCGAATCAGGCAGATCGTCGGCGGCGACCAGGAAAAGTTAGCCAGGTTGAAGGAGATCCTTAGTTGGTTTGACAATGAGTGGGAGATTTCGAGGACGGTGCGGGCCATGTGGCAATGTATGCGAAAGAGCAAGACGGCGGCGATGAGGGCGGCGATGTACATGTACTCCTCGGCGGCAGTCACGCCGCAGTCCTCCGAGTTCATCGAGTATCTCCTCTAGGCAATGGTGCAGATAGATTTGCCCGAGGCGATAGTCAGGCGGAGGTGGTGGGCGTACAGGTCGAAGGTCGAGCACCCAGAGGATAACGAATCGATCGAGTATGGTGTGCCGCTCGTGAGGGTGCAGAGCCAGCCGGAGCCATAGGAGTATTTGTTCTCCCACCACAAGAGGAGGTCGGATGGCGCATCGTCGCTTCCCCGCCGTTCTCCACGGTTCCCTCGACGCTCGCCTCGTTTCAATGGCGGCGGTATGGTTTAAGGTAAGCTTCGCACTAACCTAATCTTCCACCTGCTCATGCTTACAATCAGTGTGACAGCTAATGAAAATCATGCTTACAATCATTCTCCGAGTACTACGCCAATCACCCTAAAATAGCTCTGGACCTTTGGGTCAAAGTTGTGACACAGTGTACAAATAAAGAAAAATAGATTGGTGCTTCTTTCAGAAAAGAGTACTCCCTAGAAGACTGCCAATATAAGCTACTAGTATTTGGTTAGATGATTTGTTTCCGAGAAAGATCCGTCCACAGAGAGCGCCACACATCCCACTGGTGGTGGTGGATGCCAATGCGTGCATGCAGCATGGTTGGTGTCGGTAATTTTTTACTTGGCACACCTCGCACTCTACATATATGCCGGTTCCATACGTACATTTGTGCAGTTCCACCAAAATGCAGCTGAATAACCCTGTTTGCACGGATAATGAAAAAGCGTGATTACATTATAGTGGCACTAGTTGATGAAACACACAAAATAAATAGAAGAAAATATTGCGATAGTATCATAGTATGCCATGCTGTGAGGGCGAGATGGGCCCTGCGACGCCTCATACGGTACGCCTTATACTGGACATCGTCCCAAGTCTCCCAGATACACCTTCTGCCAGTGATGAACATCAGTGTACAGCGGTAGTACAAGGAGGCGCCTTAAGACATTCAAATCTCTATTTTTGTACATATCAACTAAAATTAAGCACCCCAGTTTGCAGAAACGCTTAAACATTAACGATGGGACTAGTTGATGAAACATACATTAACAAAGAGAAGCACTTTCTTTATCTACATTGGAAATGAAATGATAGAGACGACACTCGCTCTATTTTAACTGTATTATTACTTCATTTTATCCGTGACACTAGGGTCGAGCAGGTGGCAAACGAGGTGTACTGTGCGTCGCAAGGATGGAGGCCGGGGGTGCTTAGACTGGGATGCTGAAGCTGGCTCTTTCAGTCACCAACATGGATGATTCAATTCATGGGACCTTTTGGTGCATTTCACCTAAAATGAAGCAATGACCCATGAGCTAGCAGCTTCTTCTTCAATTTTTTTTAAGAAAAGGGCTCCAGCCCCGGTTCCATTTCCATCAGAAAACGAAACCCACAGAGCTTCTTCTTCATTAGTTGCAATAAAATTGAGCAACATCAAGGTTGGTTGTGAAGCTCCTGGAATGCTCAACTATAATTTGGATATCATTTGTGCAGTTCAACTAAGATCGAGCGTGAAATGTATATCTCTGTTTGCACAAAAAAGGTGGAAAGGAGGGTGACTAACAAGTGATGAAACATGCATCAAATGAAAAGAAGCATGTTGCTTATCTGAATGGCAATCCTACAAGGACAGTAGCAATTTCTAAAGCACTGGCATTGCTAGATATTAGTGTGGGAATTAGGATTAACTATGACAACCGTTAAATACGATATTACTTTGGGCATGGGAGAGTAGGCGGACTAGGACAGTTGCATTTCTAACGAAAAGAACCAACTTATCTTAATGGGAAATTTTAGCAGGACATGTATAGAAGTGCCATTGATTCATATTACTGGAGGCATTACATTGAAAACAACATTGTTTTAACGTGTCCTTACTTTTAACAGTGCAACTGCTACATTTTACCAGTGGCATTACATAAGAGTGGCTCGGGGCAACAAACATCACAACAGGATATCTGGGTTGGTCCAATTTTTGCTCGGTATAGCCACCTTATACTGTGTGAGGCTAGAAAATCTAGTGCTGGACTTACTCTGTTGACTTGTCCCCCAGTCCCCACTTTCTTTCCTTTTTCAAACAATACATCGGGTTTATATTGAGTTTGTACTGCGTTTCCCTTTATTTCCCTATTAGACCTAGACACCAGTTGGATAGCCAGTCTCTGCTACTTTTCGCCCCCATTATTTCACCTTTCGACCAAGTCCTAGATTCAGGTAACAAATCCTCCCCCACCCCCACCCCCTTTCTTCCTTGTTTGAACCAAGTAGTACTAGATTCGAGTGCATGAACTAGTTTTACCTCTTAAACGTAAAAAAATTAGGTGGTTTTCAAACATCCGATCGATCCTATCTACGAGGGGGCCTGAGAAATAGTAAAAGATACAAATGCAGCGACGTCAGGAGCTCGGGAAGTAGAGAAAGGCCAGATTCGAAGGAAGTTATACCTGATGGTCGCCGGGATGTCGCTAGGTGGGCGGCGGGAGGTCGGATCAGCCCACACTACGGCAGTGAGGAAGAAGGGGTCGGAGGCCCTCCCTCGCCAGCGGTGCTTGGGAGAGAACGGCAAGGTAGGCTAATCGGGACGCGCCCAGTAGTGGGTAAGAGCCGTTGCCGAGGACGACCGCGTGAACGTTGCACCTTCTCACCTTCCCTGACGGAGAGGATCCGGCTAGATCTGTGACCAGCGGTGAGCAGAGAGAGAGAGAGAGAGAGAGAGAGAGAGAGTGGCCACCTCTGTCGTGTTCAGATCTGGAGAGGCCGAGACAGTGTGAAGAGAGCAACACTAGCAAGCAAGCGCGGAGGCTCCTGCCTATATAGTGGAGTAGTACTAGTTTTCTTTTGTCTACCGGAGCCGGTTTGAACTCGTCAATGACTGTCGAGAAGTCCTCATGCACGTGGCCCGGAGGCGCAGTTGTCGTCATTTTGATCTGAAGCGCCGTATTATAACATATAACATGAAAAAATGCCACATGACAAGAAATCACAACCTCACTGCCCAAAGGAGACAACATAAATCCCGACGGACAAACTAGACGAGGAACAAAGCTCAAATTAAAGATAAACTCGTAGAAAAGGGATCCGTCGATAGATGTCCTAATTAACATAGCCGGCTTGACCTAGATGGCAGCCGAGTAGTCACTGTTCGTGCATGTGCCCCCAATGACTAGCCCAACTCAGTTGTTGCTGCTTAATCCTCGCAGTGATCCGAAGCACATGACACCTAATTTTGTGAGATGACAAGAAACCTTTTTTTAGATTTCTCACCACAACTACAGCTATGTACAACACAACCTGCACGATATGTAGACGATAGCCAATCCAGGCGTGTCTGCTGGAGTTTGGTCACATGCATGGACGAAATGATCTTCCGTGTCTTGCAGGGATCGTCCAGGAACCAACGTAGTACAACACTTCTCTAGTACTATCACTCGTCTCCCTCTTCTATTAAGTCACCCGACTTGCGGGGCCGGCGAGTGTGCCTATGATCGGTTCTCAATTGTCGTCCCACATGTGTGTGCAAACGCAATATGACGTGCATTCCAATCGGAGAGCAGATTGCCAGACCGACCGACCGTCTGGGGTGCGACGCGAACGCGACGGGCGTGCTGTATACTATGTACATGTGTACCACCGTTTTCTAGACGCTTTGCTCCATGGCGCGGGCGCAATCCATGGATACAAAATTAGTATACTGTATATTATTTAAAAGTCGAGGGCAGGGCTTTTCCTCCGTGGTAGGCGGTGGGGCAGTTCCGCCTAGTCGGTTTGAGAGAGACGCGAGAAAACGAGGGAGTAGGCTGCTGCAAACGTAGGGCTGTGTGATCTGATAGCGAGTTACTGCTGGACAGGTGGGGCCCCGTGATTTGACTTGCCATTATCATTTTAACTTCGGCGCTATGACCGGCGTGAGTCTCCCGATTCCTGACCACCTCCATACAGGTGCCTCTCCCAATGCTCCACCATGTAGTAGAGGCTAGCTCTTGCATGAGAGCCCACTTCTCCACTTTTTCCTTGCCTCTCTTTCCTCCACATATGCAAAAATGCCATGTAAAGCGCACTATTGTACTTACTTTTACTTGCTCCTACAGGTGCTTAAGCTTGCCACATAGGCATAAAGTCTGATGTGGCAAGTTAATCAAGAAGAGAGAGACTAGTTTGGTGACCCAAGGAAGAAACGGTGCTAAGCGCATGTACCTAGGTGAAAAGACAATTTTGAGTCTATAGCTAATTAAATGAAGCAAACTTAGCAACACCATTTCATTGGAAGAGGTCACTCCTTGGCAAATGCAATAAATACTAGTACTCCCTGTGTCCCATAATATAAGAACGTTATTGGCACTACACTAGTGTCAAAAACATTCTTATATTATGGGACGGAGGGAGTACGAAGAAAGAGATAGAGAGGAGTAAAAAGTACACTTATAGCCAACCTTGTTGTAGTATGAGTGACTAAGCGATGACTATGTATGACATGCCAACATCAGATAGCCTAACGCACTGTGTTAAATCTCCAAGGACGTGACCATGATGTGGGCTGCTGGCAGCCCTTGGATCTGAGATCAAACGGTCGCATGCTAAGTTGCTGAAAATTTGCAGAATAACCCTCTAGGATAGGATATTCATCCATAGGTCTAGAATCACGCCATGCAACCGTTCGATCTCAGATCCAAGGGCTCTCGGAAGCCCGTATCATGGGAGAATGGAAAGCCACTACCCTGCCGTTCGCACGCTGGCAGTTCGCTCCTACTCGTCCCTGCACGTCCTTCAATACTATGACGGTTCGCTCCTAGTCGTCCCGTCCATTCACATTACGGCAGTTCCACTAATCCTAACCCTCCTCCCAAATCCATGGCGTCCCAAATCTCCACGATCGGCGGTGAGTACAAGGTTAGAACCATCACCGGCGATGGGTTCGACATCATCTACACCCGTTCTTCCGCGACGGTGAAAGGATGCCTTTCTCGCTTTAGACGCATGTTCGAAGACTCAGATGATGAGTGGGTCGCTGGGCTAGATGTTGAGTACACCATAGTCCTGGGACGAGAGAAGGATCTAAAGGATGAAGAGAGGAAGAAGCCCGCCGTGATCCAGGTTTGCGTGCATGACTTATGCTTGGTCTACCACATATGCCATGCCGACGTTGAGTGCCAGGATTTTAAGGACTTCCTCGAGAGCAACATAGTCAAATTCATTACTGTAGACTTTGGTAACGACAAAGAAGTCCTGCGTCGGATAGGCCTCATTGTAGGCAACACCTTCGATCTCCAGAAGAATCGGCTGGTGTCCTCTCGTCAGCCTTCAATGCTGACCCTGGCAGGATCCATGGTTCATCCTTCGTACGGTAAACTGGAGAAACCTACATACACGTTTCATCGTCATGCATGGCAGCAGAATGTACTAGATATAGACCACATCCACTACGCTGCAATGGATGGCTACCTTTGCTTCAATATCTACAAGGGTTGGATGAAGAGCAACAACCAAGTGTGCGGTTCAAGCAAAGAAGTATCAGCCAAGAGGAAGAGGGACAAGGACGAAGTCGAGGACGTGGACGAGGACTCCGAGTAAGGTGGAAGTGTCGTTGCTCATGGTGGTTCTAATGCAGTGTCTACCAGAATAGTTGCAAAGTTTAATTTCAGGTGTGCTTAATTTAATTTGAGGGGTGTGTTGTGCTGAGCCCCCAGCAGAACTATGTTATATTTCTTCTCATTACTTTAACTCTTCAGTACATACATACTAGTATTTCTTACATTTCATCTTTTAGTTGGTATAGTACTACCACTCGTTTCTTCACATTATATACCTACAATATATATGGCCAACATCATATAGCCAGCAGTTTAGTTGTCAAAGAACTTCAGGGTGCTTAGTTTCGTCAAAGAATTTCAGGATGCTTAGAGGGTGCTTGGATACAAGGGACTTATTTTAGTCTGACTAAAAATGGTCTCTTAAGAGGCTAAAGTTCCAAGCACCACTGACTAAAGAGGGGCTAAAACTAGTCTTGAGACTAAAATTTTTTAGTCAGGGGTACCCCTACTAAAATGTGGATTAGTCCTCTCTCTACTCATTTAACTCCTCTCCTTTAACGCAGGAGAGTTCTGGATTGGAGGGTTTGGAGGATAATAAATTCTCATTAACTTGATTTTAGCCTTTTTAGTATTTGGATCCAAGCATGGGTGAGGCTAGCACGTTTTAGTCCCACTACTTTTAGTCATGGGACTAAAACGTATCCAAGCACCCTCTTAGTTTTATTTGAGGGGTGGGGTGTGCTGGACACCATTATTGTGACTAGCCTTTTTAATAGTACTATATGCATAATTTGGCGACGAGCGCTCTCTATATGTACCACCTTTTTTTTAATTTCAAGTTTTGCTCCATGGCGCAATCCATCGATACTACTGTTGTACAAAAGTATACGTTTTTTTAAAGGCTAGAGCACAGGGCAGTCTAGCTTGGTCAGTTTCACGAGAGGCTAGGGCCTTTGTGATTTGACGGCTCATTACCGCTGGAAGGCGGGGCCTTGTGATTTGACTGCTCATATAAATGCACCGACGACCTGATCGAGGAGGAGCAAAGAACCATGCGGTATACTCAAGTTTTCCACTGGAGTAGTACTGCGACGGAGGAGCATGAAACACGGCAGCCCAGTGCCATATGGCGATAAAAAATGATCTAATTTGCTAGTCATCTCATTGTTAGCATTGCTCTATTCATTCCCTCAAAAAAACCATTGTTCTATTCATGCCTCGCAGAGAACGTGGCACATGCGGCGAAACACCCGAAGCAAAAGATGAAACACAGGAGCAAAAAAAGAAGGAAGATTATCACCTCAAATGATCTAATTCACCGCGGAGTCGTAACTGCTTCTTCATCGCCTCCACGACCTCCATCTCCTTGTGCGTCTCCTCCGCCATCTTCTTCATTCTGTCCATGACGTGGGATTTCTCGACGCGAGCCTTCATCATCTGTTCCACGGCCGCATTACATACCTTGACAGCAGCTGGGTGCTCGATGCGGAGCTTTGCCAACTCCTCCTTCTGTTCCATGATGAGGGCCTGCAGCATCTTCATCGAGAAACTACTATTCTCATGCAGCTTCTTCCAGCCGACGTTCTTCTCCTTTAACAGGTCGATCTCGTGGCAGAGCTTTGCCTTGTCCTCTTAAAGTCGCAGGATTTCACCGGTCACCTTCTTCTCCGAGGCAATGCTCTTCTTCAGTAGCATCACCAAGCCGGCGGTCAACTCCCCCTGCTGATTGAGCTCAGCGAGCATGTCGTCGAGGCTCTCCTTCAACAACTCCATCAAGCCTTGGATGAACTCCTTCTGCTTATTGAGCTGATCGGGCATGCCGTCAAGGGGTAACGACTCCAGCTCCGCCGGCTCGGCATGTTCGCCTCCGCGGCTAGGGCGCTCCGGGGAGCCATCGCCTTCCCGTGAGTGATCTTTCGAGGTCTCTGCATGGCGGCGAGCCCTCTTTTTTTTCCGCAGCCTTGGTTGCCGCTCCCTTGTTACGAGTAGTTCTTGACCTAGAGCTCTATTCACCGGCCATGACAACGACGAACGAAGAAGAAGCACTTATGAGGAGGAAAGGTAGAGTAATTTTTGGTTAGGTAGTTCCCCTTTTTATAACCTAAGTACTAGCACTAGTACTAATACCTGCATAGTGGGAACACGTTCAGGTTTGGTACGTACTAGTAGGTGTGAGCAGGCTTTCGAATGTGATGGGAACAAGGTAAAGATTAATTGATGGTTTTGGTTTCGAGGCCCGAAACGGCTCCCAATGAGTTTAGCGGAACATAAATTTCTAGTACTACACTGCTCAAATGCGTAAACATTATGTTACTGTCAAAAATTGGCACAAAATACGAAAGAGACCAATGTAACTACTACTAGCAACCCATGATTTAACTACTCGCATGTGCGCAGTGGAGTAATAATGTCTTTCTTCCGCCCTCACGTCCACTCAATTTGCATGCGCTGTATTAATTGACCATCAATGAAGTGAATGACTTTACACTCGTCAAATTATCACATGGGGTGGATCTTGGTACAAAATTGCGTCCGCCTGTGTACCCGCGTGTGCATGCGAGGGAATGAGTGCGTGCATGGCGTGCGTGCACATCTTCGCTTCGTGCATGTACCGCCAGTATGGCTCAGGGAGGACGAGTACATTCTTTTGGAACCAGCAGCACGTCACTGTGATCAATCCACGCAAGGAGGTCGCGACAACGCCTCCACATGTGTCACGTGGCTTCATGAACTATAAGAGAGACATTGTGTAGCGTGCCATTGGTATTCTAATTTACGTGTTCTGCACATACTCGAAGTACTAGTAAGGTACACGTGCATTGCATGCATCAGATTTTGCAACCAAATTATGAATAAATACCACACTATAGCATGTAAGCTCTGAGTCATATATGCCTGATGTAGCCCTTCGTTTAATTCTTATAGTTCATCTAATTCAAAATCAATTAGTTTTTATAAAAAAGCTAAGAACGCGGGAATACAAAAAACATGGGATTATAGTGGAATGTCGTCTTGAATCCTATAGGATTGTACGAGTGTTTGATTGTGCATAGAAAAAATGCAGAATTCTTTCAAAGAGGTTTGAGTGGATGGGATGTTTCCTATGATATCTAGAGCAGCAATTGTCTAATGATCACATTCATATTAGCCTCGATATATAGTGATGTTAGGGGGGAGGGGGCAGGGCCCTTACTGCCCCCTGTCTTCGCCATTTTGCACACGTCCAAGAGATGAAGCGGAAGGCATGGATGATGAGAGGGGGACGTTGGATATATAATTAATGTGGGTGTATTTGTTATATATGTTAATCCTATATAGAGAGGTATAGATTGATCAATGTGGACGTGGGAAAGAGGGTGAGACCTCACTGGATATATCGATTGATCGGTTTGTGTGGAAAACTATGAAAGACCTAGCTATATACACACATACATAGAGAAACATCGATCGTTGCGCATGCACGCGTGAGAGATAAAGAATGCCCGATATGATGGAGAGGGGGATCTGTGTGGGTGTGTGCCTTCATGGGAGACCGACCTGAAGAAAAAGATTGCATGCGTGCGATGGATAATGCCGACTGGTAGTGTGTGTGCATGCATGCACGAGAGAAAGTTAGTGGTACAATAAAGAGAAGACTACTGTGTGGGTGTAAAAGAATAGGTGAGGTCATAATCAATGTAAAGTTGAATTCAAATATTTGAACAAGAGATCCTGATGTTTGAAACCCATGCATGCATGAATATAACGGAGATCTGCGTGGTGTGGTTTGGAAACGAGCATGTTGTAATGTATACACATTGAACAAGGTCAGACTGATTTGAATTTGAGATACCGATGGCAGACATCATTTGGCCACGTCGCATCCGTGCATGGACACACTATTCTAATTGGAGATGATGGACGGATTTCGCATCACATATCTATATCTATACCCCTATATATATATTATATTTTATATTTTTTTATATTGTGTGCGGGTAACTTTAACTTTGATAGATGGTCGTTGGATGAGGCGAATCCGATGGTCCAAAGATGGCAAATTTAAGCACTACTGGCCGTTGGATATCATCTAGATTCCACCAGATTTCGCCACATGTATAATCTAGAAGACTCCATGGTTGAACTTAAGCATAATGCACAAACATCAAAACACAAGCACTTCTTATTTGTTCTAGAATCTTCCGTATCAGAATTGCCCAAATGTTTTTCTATATGAATTGCCATTATTTGTTTTTACTTTATGTCTTACGACGCACAATTCCATGAATCTTAAAATAGATTAGCTTTCTTATAAAAACTAGATGATTTTGAATGAAATGAACTATAAGAATTAAACGAACATCTACATCATGCATATATGACTCAAAGCTTGCATGCTATAATGTGGTATTTATTCATAATTTGGTTGCCAAATCTCATGCGTGCAATGCACGTGTACCTTACTCTAGTCTAAATGGTGTTTGTGTGTGTGTTGTGCGTGTTGAGGTGCAAATTGTCTTTTTTGGGGTACACGTTAAGCTTGTTCTTCCGAAATTTCAAGCCACACCTTGTTATGCCGAAAATTCAAGCTAGCGTCTCTGTCTATCGTGCTGCGAAACTCCCGCCTCTTCAACCCACGCCTTGTTAGCCCGAAATATTTAAGATATATCTTTGTCTCGTTGTGCTCCGACAACTCCCTCCATCTCAACCTGCGCCTTGCTATTCCGAAATTACAACGCGCGCGAAAACTCCCACCTCCTGTGAAATCCCGACACGCGAAATGCCCGTGGTACCCCTGAACCGAAAGAACCGCCTCAAATCGATGGGGGTACTTTCGTAACTTACCCCACATTTCGGACAAGCGCGTCTCTAAGCCATGGTTCCCCACTGCCATCCCATCCGCCCACCCATTCGTACACCGAGGCCATGAAAACCCGCGACAAAACGCCACAACCTGCTCCGTCCGCCACCCAGCCGGAGCCTCTTCCCCGACGACATCGTCCACAGCAACACCTCGATGTCCCTCATCCACCGTACCGGATGAGGATCCGTCATCGATCTCACCGTTCCGCTGGTTCAACCACCCCGTCATCCACCTCCGAGGAGCTGCCCCGATGTTCCCCTCGTCTTTCGCGCCACCTCCATTCCCACACCACCGTCTTCACCTGCACCACCGGAAGAGCATCATCATCACCGTTTCCTCAGATGAAGCTGCGGCCTAATCGGCGCCACCAAAGAGGTTGTACACTAATCGCCGCATTTTCTTCTTGATTCGATCTCACGGTGCTGCCGACGCTCGGTCCCGAGCCGACACGGCGCGGCTCCATCCACGGCGGCGTCGCCGGACACTTCCTACACGGCGTCGCTCCCTCGATGGCGACGTCCACATTAGTAGGAGCTGCTGTTGCTTTAGCTCTCGCTCGCGTTGCTGCTCTGCTCTTGCCCTTGGTCCCCTGCCTGGTCTGCTCTTGATCACGCTGCTGCTCTCGCTCTTGCTCTTGCTTGTGATGCTGCTCCAATTTAGCTACACTTCAGTAGACCGAATCGACTTTTGGGTCAGTCGATTTTCAGGGGGTGGGGGTGGGGGGCTCGCCGGGGTGAAGGAAGAACCAGCCGCAGCGAGGAGGGGGGCTCGCCGGAGAGGTACCCCACTATCTATCTTAGGGTTCAGGATGGGGGCGGTGGTCGCCGGCGGTGGCGGGGCGTTGGCGAGGCGGTGGCCTGGGATCGCCGGAGAAAAACCTCAGCACGGGGGGCCCTAGAGGGATGGCTGGGGCGGCGGCAGACCGGCGGTGGGGAGTGTTTTCGGGGCGGGCATGGCGGCGCACCACCGGCCGGGAGCGGCGGGGGGATGTTGTTTGGCCGGTGGTGGCTGGTGGCTCAGGGGGGAGGTTGAAGATGAACCATATGCCCTTGATTTCGTATCCAACGGCTGCAAAATCGACTGACCAGAGATGAAAAATTCAGTCGACCGATGTGTAGCCTCACCTTGCTAGTGCGTTCAGTTTCGACAGCAAAATTCAGTTTCGACAGTTAAGTTCAGTTTCGACAGTTAAGTTCAGTTTTGATAGTTAAATTCAGTTTCGACAGTTAAGTTCAGAGATGAGCGGCTGATGTATTTTACATCTAGCACTTTGTGGTTATGTATTTTACGTCATGTATTGGAGATGCTATTAGAATTCCACTCAGGTTAACGTTGTTCATTGTCTCTCTTGTCCTACTTCAGCCTCGACGTCGTACAACTCACTGGAGCTGCCCCAATGATGAAACCCTCCATCACAGCGAAGCAGTACCTCAGGCTCCATCTCCAGATGCCTAAGATCTTCTTCCCCTCCTCCGACAGCCAAGTCAGCCGGAGCATCCTCACCGGCCAACCCAATCACGCTGAGATCGACATGGCTTCGCCAAAGAGGTTGTACACTTGTTGCATCTCTTTTTTACTCTACGTGTTATATATATTTTCCACTGAGCACTCGTAGTAACGGGAAATACGATTATTTTATCCTACTATATGACAAGCAGTGAGGTACCAGGCAACTTAGCTATCCATGATGGACTCTCTTGAATGCCATCATTATTTATCTTTGCGTGTTTGAGCTGTGCATTTGTCGATGGGCCTGGGAGTTGAGCTAGTATGGCAGTGGCCTGGGTCCAAAGTAATAGAAGTAGCACAAAAACATTTGTTTAGTGTAGGATTTTCCTTGCTCAAGCCTGCCTACTAGAATCGCTAGTGAATGAAGAACATCGGAATTGGAAAGTTTCCTATGGTACTACTTTTCATGAATTTGGTGCAAAGGAATGGAGCAAAGGAAAACTGTAGGATTTGTTCCTTTAGTGTCTCCTTGAAAGAAAAACCGTAGGAATTCTAATTTCCACATCTCCTCCTTTTCATATTCCTATTCATCAAGCACAAGACTAAGAGATAGTAGCATAATAGCATTATAACCATACATTTTCTTGTGGTTTGACTTAATCTCACCATGCTTTTTTGCATCCTGTGATCTTCCAATTGTTGTGAATCAAACACCTAGATTGGAAGAAATCCTGTGTTTTTAAACTCTTTGTTTTGCACGTGCATTCCTATCCTATTCTTGTCTATTTCCTATCCTTGCATTGTTAGAATCCTCAAATTCAAACAAGCCCTTACTCAATTACTTCTGTTATAGATATGTGTCAAAGAAAACCTTGTGTGGTTTGTCCTGCTCCTACGGCATTGTGTTCCACCCCAGCTCAGCTACTCCAACGACGGAAGGGTTCACCACAGCAGGGATCCGCTCTCCATACTGTCTTTCGCCGCCTCAGATCTTCTTCCCCGCCGCCGGCAGCCACGGCAACTGCATTACCATCATCAACTGAGCAGATGACCTTGAGGACTACACGGGTCCGCAAGAGAGGTCGCACTCTTCCGTGTCTGCTTACGTTATGCGTCGCTTAATATGATGACATGCTACATTATCGTCGTGTTCACCTATTAGACTCCGAGTCAGGTCCAAACCAATGTCGAAACTTGAGTTTTTAAATGGTTGTGGGGTACATATTGGGGCAACAATTAGTACTATCTGTCTACTATCTGGTTAATCTTCGTTGTCTACTATGAGTTTCATGTGGGGTGCAAACAAACATTAAAGGATCCATTATCTGTATTTTTTAACTAAAGCTATTATCTGCCTGCTATCATTGGTTTTGGGTCTATCCACAGTTTGCTACCATCACTCTGGATTTGTGCATGCACTCCTTACATAATCTCACTATGTTTTATTCCTATGCATGCCAGTTATTGTACACAACGGAACTGATCATGTAGAGAAAAAGAGACGAGCCTTGCATGGCAATAAAATTTCATGCAGACGTCATTCCATGGTGAGCGCAAAGGCAGCCGCCCTCCACCCATTCTGGATCGTAATCAAGAGGAAGATAACTGTTCCGAGGGGGATACAGAAGGAGAAGACCACTCCTATTTACCCCATGAGGTCTTCGCTCTAACTTGGCATGCTGATGTTGGTAATATCATGCATATGGTGCCTTGCATTGCTTACTGTATACATTAAAGATGTCATCTGCTTAGTTTAGACATGCCTTGTGTCAATGCCATCTTTTTAGTTTCTTTATCGTATATGTGAATCATGCAATGCCATCTTGTCTAGCGAGGCATCATATATGTGAATTTTGCAATGCCACCCTTGTTAGCCAGTCATCTTATATGTGAATTATATCATGCCATCATTTTTTTATTACGTGTTAAATTTGTCAACAATTTTAGTACATTCAATTAATCTTCCTGTGCATCAGCCATTCGGCACGGTCATGGAAAAATCTGGAGTGGAAGCAAGGTCTTCAGAGCAGACAATGCTATCTGACAAAGCGCATGTCTTGCTGGTTACCGATAGCTCCTCAGAGGAGGATTCCCAAACAGATGACCAGTCATATTCCCCCCCCCCCCCCGAGGTGCATGCCCTAACTTGGCAGGGTTATGTTGCTCATATCATGCGTAAGGTATCTTGCATTGCTATGTCATTTGCTTAGTTTAGACATGCTTTGTGTGAATGCCACCTGTTTAGTGTCTAATAACCATATATGTGAATTATGCAATGCCATCTAGTTGCAAGACATTATATATGTAAATTATGCAATGTTATCTTGTTGCAAGGCATTTTGTATGTGAATTATGCAATGCCATGCTGTTTAGGCAAGCGTCATATATGTGAATTATATCATGCCGTCATTTTTTTGTATTTCTCATTGCTTTTGTCGACAATGTTTGTATATTCAACTGCTCTTCCTGTGCATCAGCCATTTGAATTGGTGATGGAGAAATCTAGAGTGAAAACAAGGTCTTCAGAGCAGACAATGCTACCTGCTGAAGCAGATATCTTGTTGGTTACAGATAGCTCTTCAGAGGAGGACTCAGAGGCAGATGACCAGTCCTATTATCCCCCTAGGTGTATGCTCAAACTTGGCAGGGTTATATTACTCATATAATGCATATGTTGTATTGCAATGCTTAGTTTTTACATCATATACACAATATTGAATGCCATCTCCTTAGTTGACACATCATATATGCTCACTTCCTTAGTATATAAATCATATATTTGAATTATGTCATGCCATGATGTTTACATAGACAGCATGTATCTGAATTATGGCATGCCAACCCATTTTCTAAAGACATAATATAGTTATATCATCTCATCCTGTTTACATAGTCATCATATTTTAAATTATGTCATTCTATCCGTGAATTATATATGCCATCATGTTTCCATCGACGACATGTTTGTGATTTATGGCATGCCAACCACTTTAATAGACACATCGTATAGTTATATCATGTCATCCTGTTTACATAGTCATCATATTTTCAAGTATGTCATTCTATCCTGTTTAGTTAGCCATCATACATGTGAAATTGTGTCATGCTATCCTATTTAATTAGCCATCATATATGTGAAATTATGTCCTGCTATTCTGTTTGCTTAGACAACATAAATGTGAATTATTTCATGCCCTGTTTTCTTCCCTACTATCCATTGCACCTGTCTATATTACAATGTCTGTACATTCAATTACTTTTCTTGTTTATCAGCCATTTCAATTGGAGGGAGTGATGGTAGTATCTGTGGGAGTAAAAACACGGTCTTCAGAAAAGATCATGCTACTTGTCGATGCAGATAGAACCATGATTGTACTTGCCCAAGAACCAGCCCCACCACACATAACCCACACTCATGCAGATTGTACCCCTACCCAGTTGGACAGAGAACCAACTACACCCCTTCTAACCCCAACCCCAGCAGAGAGACACCCAGTTCCCATTGACACATCGCCGTCTCCACCACAGAGCACCCAAACATGAGCAGTTAGTAAGGCAACTGCAGTGCCCAAATCACGAGGACCACCACTCCAAACCCAAAGTTAACGCTTAAAGCAGAAGAAAAAAATTTCTCAGGTCAGGTTCCATAGCTATGGTTCATACTACTTTGCTCTTGCATCACTGTATTTACTGATACCAACTAATTTCAAATTTGAAGGATGCAATTGAAACTCCAATTGCGCAACAGGTATGTTTTAAACCTATTTCTTCAACGTGTTTCGTTGTTTGCTGTTGTAACTTGCTCCATGTTGATTTCAGTTTCAATTGAATAAACAGTTATGGTCTCATGCCATGCACATTACAAGTGTTGTTATTGTTGTGTAGTTTCCCACACTTATATTCTGTCTATGCTGCTTTGTCTTAAATAGATATGATTTGAACTGTATCTATCTTGATTTGGCAACATAAACTAGAATGATATAGACCATACAGTGACCATACTACATAGATAGATGTTTGTTTCATGCTGTTATCCTGTCCACCTTACTACTGAACTGATTTACCAAAATGAGTTTCATATACTACATTGTAAACCTGAGATGTGTTTGTTTGTTTCTCTTTTAGAACGCGGATAAAATATTGGAGAAGAGTACCCTGTTATGCAATGGTAAAGGAAGTAATGCAGATAAGGTGAAAGATAGTGAGACATCCCTGTTGGTCTCCAAGAAAGCTGATAAAAACTATATTGAAGACATCGAGACAACCCCAAAGTCCTGTCTTGATGTGGTGTTCGAGTTACTGGCTACCACTGCTGGCACCAGCTCTTCGAACTCGTTGCCTGAATCAGTTCGGCTTCTTGAGTCTCAACTTCAAGTTGAAAGACATCGATCAGATGTTATGCGATAGGAAGCCAAAGGACTGAGGAAGTCCCTGCAGAATTCAGATGCATACTTTCTGGTGCAACAACAAGCGCTGGAGGACTTAAGCGCAAAACAAGAGAAAGTTAATAAGCTTGCTAAGCATCTTGCCAGCATTATGGGTACCCAGGGTATTGTTTCTTGAGCTGATCTGAAGTGGTTTAAGTTCTGGACTTGTTTTGCTGTGGCGTTTATATGCTGCTGTGTTCCCTATATTTGCACTGGTGGCACACTTTGATGCCCAGTGGATGTAATATGTGTAATAGCCGTGATAGCCTAGTGTAAGTTGCTTGCTTATTTATTTCCTTATTTTCTTGTTTATTTGTTTGCTTGTAGTCAGTGTAGTTCTTTTTCTGCGGTTTGCTAGTGGCTGCAATAACCTATTTTTTAAAACTAGGCCACAATAACCATGGGCTAATATATACTGTTGTGACACTGGGCCTCCTACGGGCCGTAGAAACAGTGGGCCTTCTACGGGCCGTATAAACAGTGGGCCTTCTACGGGCCGTAGAAACAGTGTGCCTTCTACGGGCCATAGAAACAATGGGCCTTCTACGGGCCGTAGAAACAATGGGCATTCTATGGGCCGTATCATCAATGGGCCTTATACGGGCCGTATGATCGATTGGCTAAACATGGGCCAAACAGACTGCATTCTGGGCGTAAACAGGCTAGAGTTGGAATCGTCCGTTCATGGGCCGACCATAATGGGACATCGTTAATAGGCCGTATTTGATGACGCTATGAAAACGGCCCAACGTATTAACGGACCACAAACGGGCCGACTGTAACCACGGGCTGAATTTGGCCCACAAGCAGAAAATGACAGTAACAGGCCGTAAGTAAACGAATGCTGGAAAATAGCCCAAGAATAAATGGGCTCTGAGAAGGCTGAAAGATAACATGGGCTGGAAACGGCCCAACGGAATAACGAGCCATTAATGGGTATAAAGTGATACACTGTTCTTTACGGGCCAGTTTCACCACGGGCCGTTAATGGGTGTAAAGTGATACACTGTTCATTACGGGCCAGTTTCACCATGGGCCGTTAATAGGCCAATAGTTACATAGGGCCTCATATGGGCCGAAAGACGTCATGGGCCATACATGGGCCAGAAGTGAAAACGGGCTGAAATCATATTGGATGGCCTAGATGACGCTACCGGGCCTAATTCTAATAGGGTATAACGGGCCTTGGGTTAGCGGGCTGTAAATGGGTTATATGCGAACATGCCATTAACAGGCTCTCCAAGGGCCGGCCCACCACCTTTTGACCAAGTCAAATGGGCCGGCCTTTTCACAGGAATGGGCCTCTGTTGGGCCGTGCCATGTGTCGACGTATCATAGGCGCCTTCTTTCCAATGAGTGGATGACATCTGTCCCAGCGATGAGCCGACACGTGTTTCCTCCAGCCAATGATGATTTTACACGTGGAAAATCCCCATTGGTCGGGGCTGTTAACGGGTTATCGGATCCAAAACCCGACCCGATAGCTGAACGACATTCCGTTATGGTGGATGCCACGTGTTGGTCACCCTTAACGAAAGCACTTCTTTGACGCGCGATTTATCGTCATGGAAGTGGACACTTCCATGATGATAATTTTGGTAATCTCATGGAACACTTCTACGACGGCACAGCTATGACTATCTTGATTCTGTCATAAAATCGTCATGGATGTACATGCATGATAGAAACCGCGACCTACTGTGACAACCACGTATCATCACGGAAGTGTATTTTTTTGTAGTGTTATCTTGAGCCATCGTGACAAGCAAGCAAACTAACACACAAGCAAACAAAAAGCAAGAGGGTAAAAAGAGGCAAATAGAGAAAGAGAGGGAGGATAGAGAGAGAGGGTGAATAAAACGGCAAGGGTGAAGTGGGGGAGAGGAAAACGAGAGGCAAATGGCAAATAATGTAATGCGGGAGATAAGGGTATGTGATGGGTACTTGGTATATTGACTTTTGCGTAGACCTCCCCGACAACGGTGCCAGAAATCCTTCTTGCTACCTCTTGAGCACTGTGTTGGTTTTCCCCGAAGAGGAAGGGATGATGCAGCAAAGTAGCGTAAGTATTTCCCTCATTTTTGAGAACCAAGGTATCAATCCAGTAGGAGGCTACGCGCCAGTCCCTCGTACCTGCACAAAACAAATAAATCCTCGCAACCAACGTGATAAGGGGTTGTCAATCCCTACATGGCCATTTATGAGAGTGAGATCTGATAGATATGATAAGATAATATTTTTGGTATTTTTGTGATAAAGATGCAAAGTAAAATAAAAGCAAAGTAAAAGCAAAGGAAATAACTAAGTATTGGGAGATTAATATGATGAAGATAGACCCGGGGGCCATAGGTTTCACTAGTAGCTTCTCTTGAGAGCATAAGTATTCTACGGTGGGTGAGCAAATTACTGTTGAGCAATTGACAGAATTTAGCATAGTTATGAGAATATCTAGGTATGATCATGTATATAGGCATCACGTCCATGACAAGTAGACCGACTCCTGCCTGCTTCTACTACTATTACTCCACTCATCGACCGCTATCCAGCATGCATCTAGAGTATTAAGTTAATGAAAACAGAGTAACGCCTTAAGCAAGATGACATGATGAAGAGGGATAAACTCATGCAATATGATGAAAACCCCATCTTGTTATCCTCGATGGAAACAATACAATACGTGCCTTGCTGCCCCTACTGTCACTAGGAAAGGACACCACAAGACTGAACCCAAAGCTAAGAACTTCTCCCATTGCAAGAAAGATCAATCTAGTAGGCCAAACCAAACTGATAATTCGAAGAGACTTGCAAAGATAACCAATCATACATAAAAGAATTCAAAGAAGATTCAAATATTGTTCATAGATAGACTTGATCATAAACCCACAATTCATCAGTCTCAACAAACACACCGCAAAAAGAAGATTACATCGAATAGTTCTCCACAAGAGAGGGGGAGAACATTGTATTGAGATCCAAAAAGAGAGAAGAAGCCATCTAGCTACAAACTATGGACCCGTAGGTCTGAGGTGAACTACTCACACTTCATCGGAGGGGCTATGGTGTTGATGTAGAAGCCCTCCGTGATCGATGCCCCCTCCGGGGGAGCTCCGGAACAGGCCCCAAGATGGGATCTCATGGATATAGAAAGTTACGGCCGTGGAATTAGGGTTTTGGCTCCGTATCTGATCGTTTGGGGGTACGTAGGTATATATAGGAGGAAGGAGTACGGCGGTGGAGCAACAGGGGGCCCACGAGGGTGGAGGGCGCGCCTGTGGGGTAGGCTCGCCCCCCTACCTCGTGGCCTCCTCTTTTATGTCTTGACATAGGGTCCAAGTCTCCTGGGTCTTGTTCGTTGAGAAAATCACGTTCCCGAAGGTTTCATTCCATTTGGACTCCGTTTGATATTCCTTTTCTTCGAAACCCTAAAACAGGAAAAAAACAGCAATTCTAGGCTGGGCCTCCGGTTAATAGGTTAGTCCCAAAAATAATATAAAAGTGGATAATAAAGCCCAATAAGGTCCAAAACAGTAGATAATATAGCATGGAGCAATGAAAAATTATAGAAACGTTGGATACGTATCACATGGCCGAATGGGTGGTGGATCTAGAGGCGTCCAAAGCCGCACAGAAGGAGCGGAAAAGGCAGAAAGCAGTCAAGAAAAGAGAGTCCCATCGCCGCAAGAAAAAAGAGGCCGCATGCCGTGGTGAGGAGAGCTTGGCGGAGATCGAAGCATGGTGGGCTGCCGCCTACAAGGCCGGGCAGGAGAACACCGGCGTCTGGCCAGCATGCCCCAATGGCAGCATGTGAGAAGTAGTTTAAGCTTGTAGTATTAGGGGAAATTACTAGTAGTACTTTATGTTTGTAGTATTAACGTACAATGTCAGTAAGAGCATCCTTTGAGGGCTTTGAGCATTGATTAGCATGTGTGCCCATGTGTGTTTTTTGCATTAATCATTAGAAGATCACAAAACACATGGTTTCTATGCCGTACCCGTCTGCGTTTTTTTGCGTTAATGACCCATAAGTCAGTTACTTGTGCGATGTTTCCTAATAAACCAGGCGTACCATTGACCGAAAAAAATAAAGTACACGTGTACTTTTTTTGGAGACGGGATCTACCAACTCCTTTTTTCTCGCACACAATTATTTTACTCGCTTCGTCTGCGTTGTGTGTTTCCCCGCCCAAGTTTCAAGTTTCACAGTGAAATTTTCATTTGGCGCGCGATTTTCGAATTTATTCCTCCAACCGCATCACCACCCTCAGTATTCCCCCCTCGCGCCTCCCCCTACCGGTATCTCAAACCGCCGCTGCCGCAACCACAGCTTCAACCACATCTACGTTCTGCTCGGATCCAGTCAGGTAACCCACCGATCTTTATCATGTCCCCGACCTGATTGCTTAAATGGCACCTGCGAAACATCCTCATGCCTCCAAATCCCCCCCCCCCCGCTAGGAGCTGATGGCAGTCCATGGCGCGATGGCCGTTGTGCGTGTTGACCCGGAGGAACACCTCGCCTCCGCCGCTGCCGCCGCCGAGATGGTGCAGGCTCTCGCCCAGATGAAGTCCCCCAGCGACTACCCCCCCAGTACTTAATAGGTAAGATCTGACCAGCTAAATCTTACCAATACCACTTGCAACAGCTATGATTTGTACGGTTGATGTATTAAGCTTGTTCGTGCCTTGTTTATTTCAGTACTGCACACTATGTGATGTTCAAATATTACCATGTCCAGCTCAATTTCACCAATACCAGCAACAAACTTACAATAAAGGACTCAGGATATCACTAGAGATGTTGCCCATTTGCTATTTTTAGTGGATGCTAACCCTGTTGCACTTAACATGCCTGTCCATGTACTTACGCAGGGTCATAACAGCCGATGCTTTTGTTTGACGTTGAGGTGAGCTACATCCCATGTCTTACAGTATTTTATTGGTTGCCTATAGGTACACATGTCAGTGGCACTGATCCACGCTTCGACCCGGAGGAATAGATCGCCTCCGCCGCCACTGACTTTGGGAAGTCTCTGGCCAAGATGAAGTGCCCCGGCAACTACCTCTCAGGACTTACCAAGTATGTACTCACCAGTTCAATCTTACCAATACCAGTTGCAATTAATGGCTATGTTCTGTATGGTCAATGTATTAAGCATCTTCTAGTAAACATGTCTAACACGTTTTTGCTACTTTCCCTACCTTTTTATAGACATCTGGGCCATTCTCTGCTCTGGCAGCACCTGCCTTGTGATGTTTAACTCTGCCAATTGCATTTTTATTAGTACCGGTTTCAATGGCCATTAAGCCTGTTGCAATTAACAGTTGAATCTATTTGTAAACAGTTGTATTTCAATGGCTAAAAACTTACAAAACATAACTTAGGATGCTATTAAGCCTGTTGTAATTAACAGTTGTATCCATTTTTTAATCTGTCCATTTGCTATCATGCTACTCTCCGCAATGAAGATATACTAGAGATGCTGCCCATTTGCTATTTTTGGTGGATGCTAACCCTATTGTACTTAACATTCTTGTCCATGTACTTATGAAGGGTCATAACGGCCGATGCTGTTGTTTGCCGTCGAGGTTAGCTGCATCCCATGTCTTACAGTATTTCATAACATTTGTGCAATTGCAGTTTAACTTCTACCATTTACTGGTTGCCTATAGGTACACATGTCAGTGGCACTGATCCATGCTTTGACCCGGGGGAACAACTCGCCTCCGCCGCCGCTGACTTTGGGCGGGCTCTGGCCAAGATGAAGTGCCCCAGCAACTACCTCTTAGGACTTACCAAGTATGTACTCACCAGTTCAATCTTAGCAATACCAGTTGCAATTAAAGGCTATGTTTTGTATGGTCGATGTATTAAGCATGTTGTAGTAAACATGCCTAACACGTTTTAGCTATTTTCCCTACCTTTTATAGACAACTGGGCCATTATCTACTCTGGCAGCACCTGCCCTGTGATGTTTAACTCTACCAATTGCATTTTTATCAGTACCGGTTTCAATGGCCATTAAGCCTGTTGCAATTAACAGTTATATACATTTTTAAAGAGTTGTATTTCAATGGCTACAAACTTACAAAACATGAATTACGATGTTAAGCCTGTTGCAATTAACAGTTGTATCCATTTTTTAATCCGTCCCTTTGCTACCGTACTACTCTTTCAAAATGAAGATATCACTACAGATGCTGCCGTTTTATTACCATTTGCTATTTTTAGTGGATGTTAACCCTATTGTAGTTAACATTGGCTTTCCATGTACTTACACATGGCTACAATGGGCGATGCTGTTGTTTGCCATCGAGGTTAGCTGCATCCCATGTCATATACACCATCTATTCCTAAATATAAGTATTTTTAGAGATTCCAATATAGACTACATAAGGAGCAAAATGAGTGAATCTAGATTCTAATCTAAACTATATCTATAATTATATATACATCTGTATGTAGTTCATATTGAAACCTCAAAAAAATACTTGTACTTAGGAACATAGGTAGTTGTATTTTACATCATTTGTGCAATCTCAGTTTAGCTTCTAACATTTATTGGTTGCTTGTAGGTACATATATGAGCGGTACTGATCCACGCTTTGATCCCTTTTGCGTATGGGGCAATGAGATATTCATGAACAAGTGTCAAGTGAGGATACTAAGAAAGATTGTTAGGCGAAAGAAACGGATGATTGGAATTAAGCTCTTTATTTGCACTTTGTCGAAGACAACAGTGAACTTTAGGATGGTAAGTAATGTGTTGCCTATTCCCCTGCCCACAACAAGTTACTCTATTAGACCTCAGTATCTGATATTTTTCTCTTTTCAGTGGTTTCCGAAGCTATTTACTGATGATTACCTTGCAAACTGCATGACCGGAGTGGAGGCAACTAAGGTTAAAGTATATAATTCATGCTACCATGATAATGCTCTAGAAGTCTTCCTGAAGGCAGTGAAGGATGGGCGGGCGATTGTTGCAAGGGGTTGGACAAAAGTGGTCCGTGCCTATGGCATGCAGGAAGGCACATTATGGGCATTCTGCTTCTTCAACACCGTCGGTAGTCAAAATGATTTACACTTGTCTCTTCACCTTTACCGCCTTTAAATTTTGTGGTTCATCATAGTTATTTGCTGCCTAATCCTGTAATTACTGAACATATTGTACTGGCAATTTTATTTATGGATTCATTGTTGAACCATTGTGCTAAGAATTTGAATTGCATGTTTCATATTTCAAAATTTCCAATTCAAATAATAAATTACAGGCAAAAATGAAAAGAGAATAGACGGTCATGGAACTTTGCAAACGGTTCTGGCAGTAAAAGCGCTTGTGATGGATAGCCCAATGCCACACAGTTTGCTACATCAAATCGTGTGTGATGTAGTTAATGAAAGCAAACAGTTAACCAAGGCAGAGCGTGTGTGATAGTTACACCTTTCACACACGAGCGTATACATAAAACTGTGTGGGATGTACATATGAACGGAAACGTTTTCCCTAGATTGACTGTGTGGGATGTACATAAGAATGGAAACATATGCCTTGGATTGACTGTGTGTGACATACATACGAACAGAAATGTTTTTCTGCGATTCACCGTCTGGGATGTACATACCTACGGAAATGTTTTTCTCGGATTACCGTGTGGGATGTACATACCTACGGAAATGATTGGGTTTCGATGCCTCACGCGATCGCACACGGCCCCCAGCCTGTGTCCCAGGAGGGCCTATCCCTGACGATTTCCGGGCCGTGTGGGAAGGATCCCCCTATCGCCCACACTCACTTGGTGACAGTTCCAAATGTCGTCACGGAAAGGGGTTAAAAACCGTTTGTATAGCAACGATGCGCACCAGTGGTAGGGCTATTACCTCCTCAGAGAGGGGCCTGAACTCGTATATCTGAGTGTACAATCTTGTCGCAGCTAGGCTCTGCCCTCTCCTACATACCCCCTACATCTATAGTCAGATCTGTTCCCACGATAGTTGGCGCCCACCGTGGGGCAGGTATCTAATCAACTTCCGTCGAGGTTGCATTCTTCGAACTCCTTCGACCTGGTTTCTGATGGTGGCCTGTCTCTGGGTCGCGAGATCCGTGTCGGCGCACTCAGTTTCATCGTCGACCATTTGGCCTGGCTCCAGGAAGCCCCTCTCCACGTCGAGGCGCTCCCTATTCGCAGGGCGACGCACTTCCGTGTGAGTGCCTGCGGCGTTCTCTTGCGGCAGCCGTCGACTCAATATCGGTCGGCTCCGGTGGCGTCTTCCCTCCCCACTGCTCGCCGTCGCAAGCGATCCGGTCCCTTGCGGTTCCAGCAGTGGGTGAAGCACGTGGTGGCTCGTCAGTCATCCACTCCTCATATTGCGACAATCGAGCCCAAAGAGTCCCTTTATGGCTTGTTCGATCTATCGTCAGGACTCGGATACGCTTTCCGAGTGCGAAAGGAACGATCCAGCAGCAGAAGTCCTTGTGGTTGGCACCCAACATAGCCCACCTGGATTTCCTCGCGGTGGAAAAAAAGGTGGTCCATCACACGCCAACGATAAGTACTACCCGCAGGACCTCACAGCGGAGCAAAGGGAATAACTGCATCGCAAGAACGAGCAGACTCTTCAGACCCCCATTGTTGGGGAGACTACCGAGGCTCAGGCTTTGGAGGCTGCACGCGTAGCCACTCTGGCTGAACGCGCGTGTCTGGAGGATCTCCAGAAGTCACTTGAAGACCGCGCTCGCAAGCCACTCCTGAATCCCAGTCAATGACAGCGACTACTCTTTTCGAGTGAATCGCAGAATAAGTATCAGGTATTCCGCACTCCGATTCAGAATGTTGCTGCTGCTGCACAGATTGCGGATTCCATCTAGCTGTCCTGATCCAAATTAGGAGAAGGTATCCGGCAGATCCGAGCGTTTCTCAGAGCAGCTGGAGAGCAGAATTCAGTCGTTTCCCAGTCGCATAACAAGATCCACGTCAGGTCCGTCAGAGCGGACACGGTCGATCTGTTCACAGCCCAAGATCGCCTCTGCGGCGTGAAGATCGTGGTTATCCCCAGGACCAGTACCTGGGTTGAGGCCATGGATAGTTTGATCCTTGGTATCACCGTGACGATGGCGGTCGAGTGCCCACTCCCCCTCTGAGGGGTGGTTCGTACACGCCCCGGTGGTATGATGACAAACGCCCATACGTTGACGAGCGAAGAAATCCAGTCGACCCCCGAGAGCCTGGGTTCGATGCAAGGTCAGTCCTCATGCAGGGCCTAGTCGACAAGGGCAGGGCTCAATGAGACTGTCTGGATAGAGATCGTCTGAGTGGAAGTGATGTGTTTGTGCCAGGGCCCGAGTGTTTTAGCAGGGCCATACGAGCTGTTGAGATACCACCCAATTTCATATTGGCCATATGCGTGAACAAATTCACTGGCGAGTAAAGCCAGACACGTGGTTGGAGGATTACCGAGTGGTTGTTCAGATGGTGGACGCAATGATGATGTAGCCATGAAACATCTGCCATTGATGCTAGAAGGATCGGCCCGAGCGTGGTTGAACCAGTTGGCTCCTGCCAGCATCTACTGCTGGGAAGATTTGGCCTGAGTATTTATCAAAACATTCGAAGGCACTTGCAAGCGGCCTGCTGGTCTGACTAAATTACAACACTGCATCCAGAAACCGAATGAAACTTTGAGGGATTACATACAGCAGTGTACCAAGCTTCACCACGTGGTGGAGAATGTTACGGAGCACCAAGCAGTCTGTGCCTTCAAGGAAGGCGTCCAGTACAAGGAGCTCATACTGAAATTTGGGCGATCTGGGACCTTGACCATGAACCGAATGATGGATATTGCCACATGGTATGCAAATGGTGAAGAGGCAGACTGCCTCCGCAGCGGCAAAGGAAAAGCCAACGAGCATGACCCTAACAATGCCAATAGCAGTCGGAAACAAAAGCGCAAAGCCGAAGCCACTGGTCAAGCTGAAGCGGTTATCGTTGCCGCTCAAGGCAAGTTCAAGGGGAAGGCCAAGGAACAATGGGTCCCTAGGAAGAATAAAGATCAGTCTGGGCAAGATGTCCTTGATTTGTCCTGTGCCATTCACACGAAGAAAGATGAGGAGGGTAACCTGATTTTACCCAAGCATACCACTCGATAGTGCAGATTTCTTATTCAGCACTTCCGTGATGGTCAACCGAGTGAAAAGGGTTCTGACAAGGACGATGATGAGGAAAAGGCAAAAGATTATCCGAAGGTCAATGCCACCCTGGTGATTTTTGCTGACATTGAGAGCAAAAGTCGACTGAAAGTCATCAACCGTAAGGTGAACATGGTTGCTCCAGCGACTACAACGTACCTCAAGTGGTCAAAGACTCCCATTACCTTCGACCAGTCGGACCACGCAGATCATGTTTCTACCCTTGGGCAGCAAGCACTGCTAGTGGATCCAGTTGTAGGAGGCACTCAGTTGCGCAAAGTTCTTATCAATGGCAGCAGTGGTTTGAACATTCTCTATGCTGAAACCCTCCAGGGGATGGGCATTCCGATGTCCTGACTCAGTGAAAGAAACATGCAGTTTCACAAAGTCATACTAGGGAAAAGGAAAAGTCACTCGGTCAAATTGCTTTGGATGTGGTTTTTGGTGACTCGAAGAATTTTCGGAAAGAAAAGTTGACGTTTGAAGTGGTGGATTTTCAAAGTGCCTATCATGTTATTTTGGGCCGACCGGCTTATGGACGCTTCATGGCCCGTCCATGTTACGTGTACCTTAATCTGAAGATGCCCGGACCCAAGGGCGTGATTAACATCATAGGGAATAGGCAGAGAGCCAAGCAATGTCTTCAACAGGGATCCAAAATTGCTGACGAGCAGACGGCGGTAGTGGAATTGGAAGAATACAAGAAGAACGCCAATCCGAGTGATTTGCTCCGCTCTAAGAAGCCAGCTTTTGAGTCTGCTTTTCAGCCGGCATGAGAAACCAAACAAGTACGCATTCACCTGGAAGATCCCACAGCTGCTCCAACCAATATCTCAGTGACACTCGACAGCAAATAGGAAGTCACGCTCATCCAGTTCCTCCGTCAGAACCAGGACATCTTTGCATGGAAACCATCCGACATGCCAGGTGTACCCAGGGGACTGGCTGAGCACCATTTGCGAGTCAATTCGAAGGCCAAACCTATCAAAGAGCATCTCGGCCACTCTTCTGCGGAGAAGAGGAAGGCAATTGGCGAATAAGTGGCTCGGCTTCTGGCAGCTGAGTTCATACGCGAAATATACCACTCCGAGTGGCTCGCCGACATCATCATGATCCCCAAGAAGGACAAGTCACTCCATATGTGCATTGATTTCAAACATATCAATCAGGCCTACCCAAAACATCATTTTCCACTCCCCCATATCGATCGAATAGTTGATTCGTCTGTGGGATGGGAGCGTCTTTCTTTTCTTGATGCATATTTTGGGTACCACCAAATCCGACTGTATGTGTCAGACGAAATAAAAACTGCCTTCATCACCCCTTTCGCATGTTTTTGCTAGGTCACCATGCCATTTGGTCTCAAAAACGCTGGTGCCACATTCATGCATGTGATTCAAAAGTGCTTGCTCTCCAGATCAGTCGGAATGTCGAGGCTTACATGGATGATATCGTGGCCAAGTCATGCAAAGGTCCTGATCTGCTGACTAATCTCGCTGAAACCTTTGCCAACCTAAGAAGGTACGACATCAAGATGAACCCGTCCAAGTGCACCTTCGGAGTGCCTGGAGGCAAGTTACTCAGTTTCCTCATTTCCAAATGTGGGATAGATGCTAATCTCGTGAAGATCGGTGACATTGTCCGAATGAAACGCGATGAGTGTGTGCATGACATCCAGAAGCTCACAGGTTGTCTCGTAGCACTATGTCGGTTCATTTCTCGCCTCGGTGAACAGGCACTGTCTCTTTACCAACTTATGAAGAAGTCCGATAGGTTCGAGTGGACTCCCGAAGCTAAAGCAGCGTTTGTTGAGCTCAAAGCCCTACTCTCCACCTAGCTGGTGCTTGCTGCTCTGAACAGCAAAGAGAATCTACTTTTCTACATTGCAAATACTGGTCAAGTTGTCAACACAGTTCTCACAGTGGAACGAGAAGAAGGCAAGGCCTACAAAGTTCAATGACCAGTGTATTATATTTCAGAGGTTTTGACTCCGCCCAAGTAGAGGTATCCCCATTATTAGAAGCTTGTCTATGGTATTTACTTAACGATGAAGAAAGTCGCAGATTACTTTCAAGATCACTCGGTTTCAGTCGTCAGTGACACGCCATTATATGAAATCATGAACAATCGGGATGCAACTAGCCGAGTGGCTAAATGGGAAATTGAACTCCTCCCTTTGGATATTAAGTTCTAAGAAAAGAAGGCGACCAAATCCCAGGCACTTGCAAAATTCTTGGCCGAGTGGATAGAATAGCAACAGCCGAGTTAGGTTTACATGAAGCACTGGACCATGTTCTTCGATGGATCTAAAATGCTTAATCGTTCTGGTGTCGGAGTGGTCCTAGTGTCTCCAAGAGATAATCGGCTCAGTTATGTGCTCCAGATTCACTTCGATTCCTCCAATAACAAGGCCGAATATGAACCACTCCTCTACGGGTTGTGTATGGCCATCTCACCAAGCGTCTGTCACTTGATGGTCTACGGTGACTCGGATTTTGTGGTCAATCAAGTGATGAAGGAGTGGGACGTCAGAAACCCTACTATGACAAGATACTGCAATGAAGTGAGGAAGCTAGAGAAAAAGTTTGAGGGTTTGGAGCTTCACCACATTCCCCGGGGAAAAAATCAAGCAGCTGACGATCTGGCAAAAATCGGTTCCACTCGGAAGCCCATCCCCAGCAATGTGTTTCTTGAGCACCTCCATTCTCCGTCAGTGCGGGATGATCCTTTCACTGAAGAGCCTCCCAAAGCGATAACTCCTACAGATCCGACTAAAATCGAAATACCTGCAGTCATTGACTTGATTATGGAGATTCTGGTAATTACCCCTGACTGGAAAGTGCCATACATTGCATATTTTCTTAGGCAAGAACTCCTAGAGGATGAATTCAAGGCATGTCAGATTGTCCGCAGATCCAAAGCTTTCGCGGTGATAAATCGAAAACTTTACAGAGAGTGTGTCACTGGCGTAGCCCAAAAATGTATTTCTCCAAAAGAGGGTCGACTGATTTTTGAAGAGATGCACTCGGGGACATGTGGTCATCATTCATCCTCTCAGACAATTGTGGCCAAAGCAAACCGAGCTGGATTTTACTGGCCTCGTGCCAATGAAGCTACAAAGGAGATCGTTCAGCGGTGCGAAGGATGCCAGTTCTACGTGAACATGTCCCATAAACCTGCGTTTGCCCTGAAGACCATACCACTCGTCTGGCCGTTTGCTGTGTGGGGATTGGACATGGTTGGACCACTCAGGACCGGTAGAAGCGTCTTCACTCATCTACTTGTAGCAGTCGACAAACTCACCAAGTGGATTGAAGCCAAGCCTATTAAGAAGTTAGATTCAAGGACAACCATTAGGTTCTTGAAAGAGTTGATATTTAGATATAGAGTCCCACACGGTATTATCATAGATAACGGCTCAAACTTCGATTCAGAAGATTTCAGAAACTTCTACGCCACCCATGGCACTCGGGTGGACTACGCATATGTTGTGCACCCGCGGTCGAATGGTCAAGCAGAGAGGGAGAACGGCCTTATCCTTCAAGGGTTGAAACCACGACTCATGTGTGACCTCGAGCATGCTACTGGAGCCTGGGTGACTGAACTGCCATTCGTCCTATGGGGTTTAAAGACGACTCCTAACCGGTCCACTAACCGCTCCCCTTTCATCATGGTGTATGGAGCCGAAGCCGTGCTACCTAGTGATCTCTTCCACAATGCACCCCAAGTGGAACTCTATTCAGAAGGTGAGGCGGAGCAAGCACGTCAGGATGCCATTGACCTTTTGGAAGAAGAGCGAGAGATGGCCCTGATACGGTCGACTGTTTATCAACAAGACCTTCGGCGATTCCATGCAAGGAACGTCAAGGGTCAAGCATCTCAAGAAGGAGATCTTGTGCTCCAATTGGATCAGCAGCGACCACGCAAACTCGCCACCGCATGGAAGGCCCCTTCATTATCACCAAGGTGCTGCACAACGGGGCCTACCACCTCTACAACCTCACGAAGAAGATTGATGAGCCGCGTGCCTGGAATGCTGATCTTCTTTGTCGATTCTATACTTAACAATTGGATTGTCGAGATGTAATAAGAGTACTTTTAGATTGTTTATCGAAGACATGACTCCTGCAGTCTTATGATGATTTCTCTCGCATATCCGCATGTTCAAAACCCACAGTGTGTGGCTTAGCCGCGAGTCAGTCCTCGCCTTAGTGAAAAAACTACTCCGAGTGTGAGCATCCCTCGCACTCAGGGGCTTAGCCACGAGCTAGTCCTCGCCAAAGTTTAAAAATTACTCCGAGTGTGAGCATCCCTCGCACTTGGGGGCTTAGCCGTGAGCCAGTCCTCGCCTAAGTTAAAAAAACTACTCCGATTGTGAGCATCCCTCCCACTCGGGGGCTTAGCTGCGAGCCAGTCCCCGCCTAAGTTGAAAAACTACACCGAGTGAGAGCATCCCTCCCACTCGAGGGCTTAGCCGTGAGCCAGTCCTCGCCTAAGTTGAAAAACCACTCCAAGTGAGAGCATACGTCCCACTCGGAGGCTTAGCCGCGAGCCAATCCTCGCCTACGTCAAAAATCTACTCGGGGTGAGAACATCCCTCCCACTCGGGGGCTTAGCCGCGAGCTAGTCCTCGCCTAAGTTAAAAATCTACTCCGAGTGAGAGCATCCCTCCTACTCAGGGGCTTAGCCGCAAGCCAGTCCTCGCCTAAGTTAAAAAACTACTCCGAGTGTGAGCATCCCTCCCACTCAGGGGCTTAGCCACGAGCCAGTTATCGCCTAAGTTAAAAAACTACTCCAAGTGAGAGCATCCCTCCCACTCGGGGGCTTATTCGCGATCCAGTCCTCTCCTAAGTTGAAAAACCACTCTGAGTGAGAGCATCCCTCCCCCTCGGGGGCTTAGCTGTGAGCCAGTCCTCGCCTAAGTTAAAAATCTACTCTGAGTGAGAGCATCCCTCCCACTCGGGGGCTTAGCCTGAAGGAAATATGCCCTAGAGGCAATAATAAAGTTATTATTTATTTCCTTATATCATGATAAAATTTTATTATTCATGCTAGAATTGTATTAACCGGAAACATAATACATGTGTGAATACATAGACAAACAGAGTGTCACTAGTATGCCTCTACTAGACTAGCTTGTTAATCAAAGATTGTTATGTTTCCTAACCATGGACAAAGAGTTGTCATTTGATTAACAGGATCACATCATTAGTTGAATGATCTGATTGACATGACCCATTCCATTAGCTTAGCACCCGATCGTTTAGTATGTTGCTATTGCTTTCTTCATGACTTATACATGTTCCTATGACTATGAGATTATGCAACTCCCGTTTTCCAGACGAACACTTTGTGTGCTACCAAACGTCACAACGTAACTGGGTGATTATAAAGGAGCTCTACAGGTGTCTCCAAAGGTACATGTTGGGTTGGCATATTTCGAGATTAGGATTTGTCACTTCGATTGTCGGAGAGGTATCTCTGGGCCCTCTCGGTAATGCACATCACTTAAGCCTTGCAAGCATTGCAACTAATGAGTTAGTTGCGGGATGATGTATTACAGAACGAGTAAAGAGACTTGCCGGTAACGAGATTGAACTAGGTATGGGATACCGACGATCGAATCTCGGGCAAGTAACATACCGATGACAAAGGGAACAACGTATGTTGTTATGCGGTCTGACCGATAAAAGATCTTCGTAGAATATGTAGGAGCCAATATGAGCATCCAGGTTCTACTATTGGTTATTGACCGGAGACGTGTCTCGGTCATGTCTACATTGTTCTCGAACCTGTAGGGTCCGCACGCTTAAGGTTACGATGACAGTTATATTATGAGTTTATACATTTTGATGTACCGAAGGTTGTTCAGAGTCCCGGATGTGATCACGGACATGACGAGGAGTCTCGAAATGGTAGAGACATAAATATTGATATATTGGAAGCCTATGCTTGGATATCGGAAGTGTTCCGCGTGAAATCGGGATTTTGCTGGAGTACCGGGAGGTTACCGGAACCCCCCCCCCCGGGAGCTATATGGGCCTAAGTGGGCCTTAGTGGAAAAGAGAAGGGGCAGCCCAAGATGGGCCGCGCGCCCCTCCCCTCCCTTGGTCCGAATAGGACAAGGAGAGGGGGCCAGCCCCCCTCTCTCTTTTCCCCTTCCGTGAATCCTATTCCAACTAGGATTGGGGGAGGGGAATCCTACTCCCAGAGGGAGTAGGACTCCTCCTGGCGCGCCTCTCCTAGGCCAGCCACACCCCCCCTTGAGCCTTTATATACGGAGGCAGGGGCACCCCAGAGAAACACAAGTTGATCCACGTGATCATATTCTTAGTCGTGTGTGGTGCCCCCTTCCACCATAGTCCTCGATAATATTGTAGCGGTGCTTAGGCGAAGCCCTACTGAAGTAGTACATCAAGATCGTCACCACGCCGTCGTGCTGATGGAACTCTTCCCCGACACTTTGCTGGATCGGAGTCTGGGGATCGTCATCGAGCTGAACGTGTGCTAGAACTCGGAGGTGCCGTAGTTTTGGTGCTTGATCGGTCGGGCCGTGGAGACGTACGACTACATCAACCAAACGCTTCCGTTGTCGATCTACAAGGGTACGTAGATCATACTCTCCCCTCTCGTTGCTATGCATCACTATGATCTTGCATGAGCGTAGGAAATTTTTTGAAATTACTACGAAACCCAACAGTGGCATCCGAGCCTAGGTTTTATATGTTGATGTTATATGCACGAGTAGACACAAGTGAGTTGTGGGCGATATAAGTCATACTGCTTACCAGCATGTCATACTTTGGTTCGGCGGTATTGTTGGACAAAGCGGCCCGGACCGACATTACGCGTACGCTTACGCGAGACCGGTTCTCCCGATGTGCTTTGAACATAGGTGGCTTGCGGGTGACAGTTTCTCCAACTATAGTTGAACTGAGTGTGGCTACGCCCGGTCCTTGCGAAGGTTAAAACAGCACCAACTTGACAAACTATCGTTGTGGTTTTGATGCGTAGGTAAGATTGGTTCTTGCTTAAGCCCGTAGCAGCCACGTTAAACATGCAACAACAAAGTAGAGGACGTCTAACTTGTTTTTGCAGGGCATGTTGTGATGTGATATGGTCAAGACATGATGCTAAATTTTATTGTATGAGATGATCATGTTTTGTAACCGAGTTATCGGCAACCGGCAGGAGCCATATGGTTGTCGCTTTATTGTATGCAGTGCAATCGCGCTGTAATGCTTTACTTTATCACTAAGCGGTAGCGATAGTCGTGGAAGCATAAGATTGGCGAGATGACAATGATGCTACGATGGAGATCAAGGTGTCGCGCCAGTGACGATGGTGATCATGACGATGCTTCGGAGATGGAGATCACAAGCACAAGATGATGGTGGCCATATCATATCACTTATATTGATTGCATGTGATGTTTATCTTTTATGCATCTTATCTTGCTTTGATTGACGGTAGCATTATAAGATGATCTCTCACTAAATTATCAAGAAGTGTTCTCCCTGAGTATGCACCGTTGCGAAAGTTCTTCGTGCTGAGACACCACGTGATGATCGGGTGTGATAGGCTCTACGTTCAAATACAACGGGTGCAAAACAGTTGCACATGCGGAATACTCAGGTTATACTTGACGAGCCAAGCATATACAGATATGGCCTCGGAACACGGAGAACGAAAGGTCGAGCGTGAATCATATAGTAGATATGATCAACATAGTGATGTTCACCAATGAAACTACTCCATCTCACGTGATGATCGGACATGGTTTAGTTGATTTGGATCACGTAATCACTTAGAGGATTAGAGGGATATCTATCTAAGTGGGAGTTCTTTAAGTAATATGATTAATTGAACCTAAATTTATCATGAACTTAGTACCTGATAGTATCTTGCTTGTTTATGTATGATTGTAGATAAATGGCCCGTGCTGTTGTTCCGTTGAATTTTAATGCGTTCCTTGAGAAAGCAAAGTTGAAAGATGATGGTAGCAATTACACGGACTGGGTCCGTAACTTGAGGATTATCCTCATTGCTGCACAGAAGAATTACATCCTAGAAGCACCGCTGGGTGCCAGGCCTGCTGCTGGAGCAACACCAGATGTTGTGAACGTCTGGCAGAGCAAAGCTGATGACTACTCGATAGTTCAGTGTGCCATGCTGTACGGCTTAGAACCGGGACTTCAACGACGTTTTGAACGTCATGGAGCATATGAGATGTTCCAGTAGTTGAAGTTAATATTTCAAGCAAATGCCCGGATTGAGAGATATGAAGTCTCCAATAAGTTCTATAGATGCAAGATGGAGGAGAACAGTTCTGTCAGTGAGCATATACTCAAAATGTCTGGGTATAATAATCACTTGATTCAAATGGGAGTTAATCTTCCAGATGATTGCTTCATTGACAGAATTCTCCAATCACTGCCACCAAGCTACAAGAGCTTCGTGATGAACTATAATATGCAAGGGATGAATAAGACTATTCCCGAGCTCTTCGCAATGCTGAAAGCTGCGGAGGTAGAAATCAAAAAGGAGCATCAAGTGTTTATGGTCAACAAGACCACTAGTTTCAAGAAAAAGGGCAAAGGGAAGAAGAAGGGGAACTTCAAGAAGAACGGCAAGCAAGTTGCTGCTCAAGATAAGAAACCCAAGTCTGGACCTAAGCCTGAAACTGAGTGCTTCTACTGCAAGCAGACTGGTCACTGGAAGCGGAACTGCCCCAAGTATTTGGCGGATAAGAAGGTTGGCAAGGTGAACAAAAGTATATGTGATATACATGTTATTGATGTGTACCTTACTAATGCTCGCAGTAGTACCTGGGTATTTGATACTGGTTCTGTTGCTAATATTTGCAACTCGAAACAGGGACTACGGATTAAGCGAAGATTGGCTAAGGACGAGGTGACGATGCGCGTGGGAAACGGTTCCAAAGTCGATGTGATCGCAGTCAGCACGCTACCTCTACATCTACCTTCGGGATTAATATTAGACCTAAATAATTGTTATTTGGTGCCAGCGTTAAGCATGAACATTATATCTGGATCTTGTTTGATGCGAGACGGTTATTCATTTAAATCAGAGAATAATGGTTGTTCTATTTATATGAGTAATATCTTTTATGGTCATGCACCCTTGAAGAGTGGTCTATTCTTATTGAATCTCGATAGTAGTAACACACATATTCATAATGTTGAAACCAAAAGATGCAGAGTTGATAATGATAGTGCAACTTATTTGTGGCACTGCCGTTTAGGTCATATCGGTTTAAAGCGCATGAAGAAACTCCATACTAATGGACTTTTGGAACCACTTGATTATGAATCACTTGGTACTTGCGAACCGTGCCTCATGGGCAAGATGACTAAAACACCGTTCTCCGGTACTATGGAGAGAGCAACAGATTTGTTGGAAATCATACATACAGATGTATGTGGTCCGATGAGTATTGAGGCTCGTGGCGGATATCGTTATTTTCTCACCTTCACAGATGACTTAAGCAGATATGGGTATATCTACTTAATGAAACATAAGTCTGAGACATTTGAAAAGTTCAAAGACTTTCAGAGTGAAGTTGAAAATCATCGTAACAAGAAAATAAAGTTTCTACGATCTGATCGTGGAGGAGAATATTTGAGTTACGAGTTTGGTGTACATTTGAAACAATGCGGAATAGTTTCGCAACTCACGCCACCCGGAACACCACAGCGTAATGGTGTGTCCGAACGTCGTAATCGTACTTTACTAGATATGGTGCGATCTATGATGTCTCTTACTGATTTACCGCTATCGTTTGGGGGTTATGCTTTGGAGAGAGCCGCATTCACGTTAAATAGGGCACCGTCAAAATCCATTGAGACGACGCCTTATGAACTATGGTTTGGCAAGAAACCAAAGTTGTCGTTTTTGAAAGTTTGGGGCTGCGATGCTTATGTGAAAAAGCTTCAACCTGATAAGCTCGAACCCAAATTGGAGAAATGTGTCTTCATAGGATATCCAAAGGAGACTATTGGATACACCTTCTATCACAGATCCGAAGGCAAGACTTTTGTTGCTAAGTTCGGAAACTTTCTAGAGAAGGAGTTTCTCTCGAAAGAAGTGAGTGGGAGGAAAGTAGAACTTGACGAGGTAACTGTACCTGCTCCCTTATTGGAAAGTAGTGCATCACACAAAATTGTTTCTGTGACACCTACACCAGTTAGTGAGGAAGCTAATGATGACGATCATGAAACTTCAGAACAAGATACTACTGAACCTGGTAGATCAACCAGAGTAAGATCCGCACCAGAGTGGTACGGTAATCCTGTTCTGGAAGTCATGCTACTAGATCATGATGAACCTACGAACTATGAAGAAGCGATGGTGAGCCCAAATTCCGCAAAATGGCTTGAAGCCATGAAATCTGAGATGGGATCCATGTATGAGAACAAAGTGTGGACTTTGGTTGACTTGCCCAATGATCGGCAAGCAATTGAGAATAAATGGATCTTCAAGAAGAAGACTGACGCCGACGGTAATATTACTGTCTAGAAAGCTCGACTTGTCGCAAAAGGGTTTTGACAAGTTCAAGGGATTGGCTACGATGAGACCTTCTCACCCGTAGCGATGCTTAAGTCTGTCCGTATCATGTTAGCAATTGCCGCATTTTATGAGTATGAAATTTGGCAGATGGATGTCAAAACTGCATTCCTGAATGGATTTCTGGAAGAAGAGTTGTATATGATGCAACCGGAGGGTTTTGTCGATCCAAAGGGAGCTAACAAAGTGTGCAAGCTCCAGCGATCCATTTATGGACTGGTGCAAGCCTCTCGGAGTTGGAATAAACGCTTTGATAGGGTGATCAAAGCATTTGGTCTTATACAGACTTTTGGAGAAGCCTGTATTTACAAGGAAGTGAGTGGGAGCTCTGTAGCATTTCTGATATTATATGTGGATGACATATTACTGATCGGAAATGATATAGAATTTCTGGGTAGCATAAAGGGATACTTGAATAAAAGTTTTTCAATGAAAGACCTCGGTGAAGCTGCTTACATATTAGGCATAAAGATCTATAGAGATAGATCAAGACGTTTAATTGGACTTTCACAAAGCACATACCTTGACAAGATTTTGAAGAAGTTCAAAATGGATCAAGCAAAGAAATGGTTCTTGCCTGTGTTACAAGGTGTGAAGTTGAGTCGGACTCAATGCCCGACCACTGCAGAAGATAGAGAGAAGATGAAAGATGTTCCCTATGCTTCAGCCATAGGCTCTATCATGTATGCAATGCTGTGTACCAGACCTGATGTGTGCCTTGCTATAAGTCTAGCAGGGAGGTACCAAAGTAATCCAGGAGTGGATCACTGGACAGCGGTCAAGAACATCCTGAAGTACCTGAAAAGGACTAAGGATATGTTTCTCGTATATGGAGGTGACAAAGAGCTCATCGTAAACGGTTACGTTGATGCAAGCTTTGACACTGATCCGGACGATTCTAAATCGCAAACCGGATACGTGTTTACATTAAACGGTGGAGCTGTCAGTTGGTGCAGTTCTAAACAAAGCGTCGTGGCGGGATCTACGTGTGAAGCGGAATACATAGCTGCTTCGGAAGCAGCAAATGAAGGAGTCTGGATGAAGGAGTTCATATCCGATCTAGGTATCGTACCTAGTGCATCGGGTCCAATGAAAATCTTTTGTGACAATACTGGTGCAATTGCCTTGGCGAAGGAATCCAGATTTCACAAGAGAACCAAGCACATCAAGAGACGCTTCAATTCCATCCGGGATCTAGTCTAGGTGGGAGACATAGAGATTTGCAAGATACATACGGATCTGAATGTTGCAGACCCGTTGACTAAGCCTCTTCCACGAGCAAAACATGATCAGCACCAAGGCTCCATGGGTGTTAGAATCATTACTGTGTAATCTAGATTATTGACTCTAGTGCAAGTGGGAGACTGAAGGAAATATGCCCTAGAGGCAATAATAAAGTTATTATTTATTTCCTTATATCATGATAAAAGTTTATTATTCATGCTAGAATTGTATTAACCGGAAACATAATACATGTGTGAATACATAGACAAACAGAGTGTCACTAGTATGCCTCTACTAGACTAGCTTGTTAATCAAAGATGGTTATGTTTCCTAACCATGGACAAAGAGTTGTCATTTGATTAACAGGATCACATCATTAGTTGAATGATCTGATGGACATGACCCATTCCATTAGCTTAGCACCCGATCGTTTAGTATGTTGCTATTGCTTTCTTCATGACTTATACATGTTCCTATGACTATGAGATTATGCAACTCCCGTTTGCCAGAGGAACACTTTGTGTGCTACCAAACGTCACAACGTAACTGGGTGATTATAAAGGAGCTCTACAGGTGTCTCCAAAGGTACATGTTGGGTTGGCGTATTTCGAGATTAGGATTTGTCACTCCGATTGTCGGAGAGGTATCTCTGGGCCCTCTCGGTAATGCACATCACTTAAGCCTTGCAAGCATTGCAACTAATGAGTTAGTTGCGGGATGATGTATTACAGAACGAGTAAAGAGACTTGCCGGTAACGAGATTGAACTAGGTATGGGATACCGACGATCGAATCTCGGGCAAGTAACATACCGATGACAAATGGAACAACGTATGTTGTTATGCGGTCTGACCGATAAAAGATCTTCGTAGAATATGTAGGAGCCAATATGAGCATCCAGGTTCCGCTATTGGTTATTGACCGGAGACGTGTCTCAGTCATGTCTACATTGTTCTCGAACCTGTAGGGTCCGCACGCTTAAGGTTACGATGACAGTTATATTATGAGTTTATACATTTTGATGTACCGAAGGTTGTTCGGAGTCTCGGATGTGATCACGGACATGACGAGGAGTCTCGAAATGGTAGAGACATAAATATTGATATATTGGAAGCCTATGCTTGGATATCGGAAGTGTTCCGGGTGAAATCGGGATTTTACCGGAGTACCGAGAGGTTACCGGAACCCCCCCCCCCCCCGGGAGCTATATGGGCCTAAGTGGGCCTTAGTGGAAAAGAGAAGGGGCAGCCCAAGATGGGCCGCGCGCCCCTCCCCTCCCTTGGTCCGAATAGGACAAGGAGAGGGGGCCGGCCCCCCTCTCTCTTTTCCCCTTCCGTGAATCCTATTCCAACTAGGATTGGGGGAGGGGAATCCTACTCCCAGAGGGAGTAGGACTCCTCCTGGCGCGCCTCTCCTAGGCCGGCCACACCCCCCTTGAGCCTTTATATACGGAGGCAGGGGCACCCCAGAGAAACAGAAGTTGATCCACGTGATCATATTCTTAGTCGTGTGCGGTGCCCCCTTCCACCATAGTCCTCGATAATATTGTAGCGGTGCTTAGGCGAAGCCCTGCTGAAGTAGTACATCAAGATCGTCACCACGCCGTCGTGCTGACGGAACTCTTCCCCGACACTTTGCTGGATCGGAGTCCGGGGATCGTCATCGAGCTGAACGTGTGCTAGAACTCGGAGGTGCCGTAGTTTCGGTGCTTGATCGGTCGGGCCATGGAGACGTACGACTACATCAACCAAACGCTTCCGTTGTCGATCTACAGGGGTACGTAGATCATACTCTCCCCTCTCGTTGCTATGCATCACTATGATCTTGCGTGAGCGTAGGAAATTTTTTGAAATTACTACGAAACCCAACATAGCCGTGAGCCCATCCTCGCCTAAGTTGAAAAACCACTCCGAGTGAGAGCATCCCTCCCACTCGAGGGCTTAGCCGTGAGCCAGTCCTCGCCTAAGATAAAAATCTACTCCGAGTGAGAGCATCCCTCCCACTCGAGGGCTTAGCCGTGAGCCAGTACTCGCCTAAGTTAAAAATCTACTCCGAGTGAGGGTATCCCTCCTACTCGGGGCTTAGCCGCGAGCCAGTCCTTGCCTAAGTTAAAAATCTACTTCGAGTGAGAGCATCCCTCCCACTCGGGGGCTTATTCGCGAGCCAGTCCTTGCCTAAGTTAAAAATCTACTCCGAGTGAGATCATCCCTCCCACTCAGGGGCTTAGCCGTGAGCTAGTCCTCACCTAAGTTAAAAATGTACTCCGAGTGAGAGCATCCCTCCCACTCGGGGGCTTAGGCACGAGCCAGTGCTCATCTAAGTTAAAAATCTACTTCGAGTGAGAGCATCCCTCCCACTTGGGGGCTTAGCCGTGAGCCAGTCGTCGCCTAAGTTAAAAATCTACTCCAAGTGAGAGGATCCCTCCCACTCGGGGGCTTAGCCATGAGCTAGTCCTCGCCTAAGTTCAAAAAAACTACTCCGAGTGAGAGCATCCCTCCCACTCGGGGCTTAGCCGCGAGCCAGTCCTTGCCTAAGTTGAAAAACCACTCTGAGTGAGAGCATCCCTCCCACTCGGGGGCTTAGCCGCAAGTCTCCCCTTGCCTAAGTTTAAATATCCGTTCACTTAGAACATGTAGTTAACTGGAAAGCAACAATTCAGATTAATTCGCAACCTCAAGTTCAGAAACGCAAGCAAAAGTGAGTTTAATGGTTACAAGACCACTCGGCATTCTGAGGCAAGTGAGTTTGAATCATAATGTTTTTTCCTCACGCGCCGGGGGCACTCGCTGGCTCGACGAAGGTGTCCAGGTCAATGTCGTCAGCTATCCGAGTGGAAACTTCGATTAAAGTCTCCATGAAATATTCAAACTGGAGCTTCTTCGTATTGGCCACCTGAAGAGCATTCAGTTTGTCTTCTTTGGCATCCTTGCCCTGGACAAGAACAAGTAAGAGCGCCACATTGGCTCCGCAATGAGCAGCAGATATTTTCCATGCTTGCACTCGACCAGGGATTTCATTGAGCCGAGTCATCAGTGACTCGAGATCATTTCAAAGCGTATCCACTGGCCACAATTCCTTGTCTATTTTTGCCAGCGCAACCATCTGCCGAGCGATGTACCCCAAGACACTGTCGAGGCGAGCTTCAAGTCGTAGCATGTTCATAGCAGCAGCATCCTTGACAATATGTTTTGAAAAGGTTGCTCATGAACTAAGATCCATTGTTGGTGATGATGCAGTTAGGAACCCTGAAACAGCTCATGAGGCCCTTGACGGTCCGAGCCGGCTTGGATGGTGTGGACGGCCTCCACTTTCGCCCACTTGGTGAACTTATCGATGGCGATGTAGAGGTAGCGGTAGCCCCGGGCGCTCGAGGGAACGGGACCAGGATGTCCAACCCCTAGACCGCGAACGACCATGAGAGCGGTATGGTCTGGAGGCCCTGAGCGGGCTGGTGGATCTGCTTAGCTTGGAACTGGCTAGCCTCATAGGATCTTACCAGCTCAGTGGCATCATTGAGCATCGTCGGCCAGTAGAATCCATTGTGGAACGCCTTGCCCACGAGGGTGCACGATCATGAGTGATGCCCGCCGTTTCCGCCATGTATGTCAGCCAACAGCTCGCATCCCTGCTCCCTGGAGATGCATCATAGAGAAACATCGTTCGAGCGCCTTCAGTAGAGATCACCGTCCTGAATGGAGTATGTAGTGGCCTGGCAGGCCACACGCTCCGCGTCCTCCTCCTTCTCCGGCGAGGCGCCCTGGAGCAGGTACGCCATGAACTCCTTGTACTAGCACCCCTCCCGAGGCTCGAGCGCAAGGAGCAGGTGGGCTCCCGAGGTTGGGCCGCAAGCTGGGGCAACCAAGGGGGGCCGCCGGGGGGAGCTCCTCTTGAGGCGATGCTGGTCCTGCATCAGGGAGAAATGCTGATGGCTTGAAGAGCCGCTCCTCAAAGACGCCCGGCTCCTGAGATTGATGCCAGGACACCCTCTTGGTGATGTCGTCCACCTCCTTGTTCTTGCCGCGTGGCACATGTTGCAATTCCAAGCCTAAGAATCGTTTCTCAATTTTGCGTACCTCCTCAAGGTATACATGAAGGAAATATGCCCTAGAGGCAATAATAAAGTTGTTATATTTCCTTATATCATGATAAATTGTAACATCCCAAATTTTCAATTTGGAATATTATACATTAGATCATCATTGCATATCATATTTCATTGCATTTTGGCTTGATCCTAGAAATTCTACGCAACTCAAGGACCCACGGAGAGAGTTGGGAATTTCGTTATTTTCATATTTGAGTTTTCTCAAATTTTGAAAAGAGGATCGTTTGATTTTAATTATTTTCTCTTCGAATATTTCTTTTATAAAAATAAAAGAGAGAGGATAAATGACTTCCTCAAAATAAACAAATATTGGAGATTTAATATTAAAATCAAATAAGATTTTTATTCGGAGTTTTATTGCTATTTTATTTGAATTAGGAAAAAATATGCGTTTTTCAAAATTGCATTAGAGTCCCAAATAAATGTTCACCTCCTCTGGTAGAATTTTAGAGGACGGGGAAAATTTATTTCAGGATTTTTGGAGTCTGTTTAGTATTTCTTTTGTTTGTTTTCTTCATGGAATAATTTAAAAAACAGAGAACCGACTCTGGGCCGTACCCGAGCGGGACTCCGCCCGGGGGGGGGGGGCTTTATAAGCCGCGCCGGCCGAAGCCCCGCCACCCATCAAGCCCGCGCCGCCCAGCCGTTGACCCGCCGTCGTCGCCTCGTTGTCGCCGGAGGTAGCCGCCGCTGCCTCGGTTTTCGCAAGAAAACCGATCGGTTTTTTCCGAAACCCTAGATTCCGTTTTTTTATTTTTATTTTAGATCGGTTTTTCTTAGTTTAGTTATTTAGCGGACGTTCGTCCGTATGTTTGTGTTAATGAACGGTTTTCGTCCGTTAGCCGCAGATAGCGAACGTTCGTTCGTTAGTCTATTCGTCAATTTTTCTTTTTCTCGGATTTATCATCATTATTTTCGGTCGCGATTTCTGATCCGATTTTCGTTTTATTTTTCTTTTCGCTCATTTATCGGAATCAGGTGATTCAAGCGCCTAGAGTTTCGTCTCCAAGCCCTCTTTCTGTTTAACCAACTTAAACAAGTTTTTGCTACTGTAAAATTTGACTTTAGTCCAAATTAGTAATCAGAGCTTGTTTCTTTCGCAGTTTGAGTTTCCTTGCTTCGTTTGGTTTGATTCTTTTTGCAAACTGGAGTTCTTAAGTTTGAACTTCCTAGTTAGATCTTCTTATTTGAGTTTTACCCGTGCTGCTTACTTGATTGCTTATTGTATGCTTGTTTGTTTGCGATAGAGTACCCGGAGTGTGAAGCATGCTACTACGAGTCTCTAGGTTTCACGGATCATCCGCAAGGCAAGTAACACTTTGATCATACCTCTTTACTACCTAGTTTTTATTGCATTAGATCGACCCTCAAACAATTGCATGGTTAGGATCTAAATAAATTGTGGGTTGGGAAGTAGATGAGGTAGTACCTATTCACCTATTTTATTATCAAACCTTGGGAGTTACTTCTATGTCGCTTATATGGCTATGCTATGCTAGTAGACGTGGTTTGGGTTTGATTGTATCCATGACATATGTGAGTTGTTAATTTAATGGTTAACTTAAGGTGGCAACTTTAATACACATCTAGGTGGATTGAGGCACCTGGGGAACCCAGTGATTGCCTGTATTTTTGGAAATCCCGGGGTACCGTGTGATTTTCGTATGGACCGCCACCCAGGCTCAAAGGGATCATAAGATTATTCATGCTGGAAACTTCCATATGAAGCCACATGCCATTATGGGCTCTGGCATGGTTGAGTAAGTTGTGGGAAACCTTTCCATGATGGGCTAGCAGATGTAGGGGGTTGTAGGTGTACCGGGCGATCTATTGGTTAAGGGGACCTCTTCGAAAAGACTATGTCTTGGTCATCCGTTTCTCAAACATTATTGTAGTGCGAGAAATCCAATGAAGGAGATCGAGTATTGTGGGCAAAAGTGCACAAACCTCTGCAGAGTGTACAAACTAATCATGGTTAGCCGTGTCCCCGGTTATGGACATCTTGAGTATCTAGTTGTTGGATTATCCTGTGAATCTCATCACTCTTAAATATAATTTGATTGGGTTATTAATTACTTTTAATTGGGATTGAGATGGGGTTTACCATTCTCAATGTTTTCAACAAACTTTGTAGCTAAACAAAATATATTCCTTTGCAGTATGGAAAAATTGGCTTTTCGCAAAACCTATTAACCATACAGCCTCCACCAGCCATATATGCATGTAGTGATGGCTTTACATTGTTCATTACTCTCTTGTGTTACATTGCCAGCATATTCCATGTGCTGACCCGTTTTCGGGCTGCAACATATCATGTTGCAGACTTTTCAGGCAACGAGTAAGGAGCCTTAGGTTGTGGTCTTTCACTCAGTGATGCTGTTGGAGTTGATGGCTCACTTTATCTTCCAAGCCTTCCGCTATTATCGTATTAGATGGCCTTAATCCATATATATTGTAATAAGTTCTCTTTTGAGACATTCGATGTAATAAGTGTGTGATTGCTACTCTGTTATAAATCCTTGAGTACTGTGCATGTCAGCATTACCGATCCAGGGATGACACTGATGCACAGAGATCAGATTGTTTGAGGTATGGTCACTACATAAATGATTAGTATTCATGCTAGAATTGTATTAACCGGGAACTTGATACAAGTGTGGATACATAGACAAAACAATGTGTCCCTGGTAAGCCTCTACTAGACTAGCTCGTTAATCAAAGATTGTTAAGTTTCCTAAACATAGACATGTGTTGTCATTTGATGAACGGGATCACGTCATTAGGAGAATGATGTGATGGACAAGACCCATTTGTTAGCTTAGCATAATGATCGTTAAGTTTTATTTCTATTGCTTTATTCATGACTTATACATATTCCTTTGACTATGAGATTATGCAACTTCCGGATACCGGAGGAACACCTTGTGTGCTACCAAACATCACAACGTAACTGGGTGATTATAAAGATGCTCTATAGGTGTCTCCGAAGGTGTTTGTTGGGTTGTCATAGATAGAGATTATGATTTGTCACTCCGAGTATCGGAGAGGTATCTCTGGGCCCTCTCGGTAATGGACATCATGATAAGCCTTGCAAGCAATGTGACTAATGAGTTAGTTGTGGGAGATGCATTACGGAACGAGTAAAGAGACTTGCCGGTAACGAGATTGAACTAGGTGTGAGGATACCGACGATCGAATCTTGGGAAAGTAAACATACCGATGACAAAGGGAATGACGTATGCTGTCATGCGGTTTGACCGATAAAGATCTTCGTAGAATATGTAGGAACCAATATGAGCATCCAGGTTCCGCTATTGGTTATTGACGGGAGATGTGTCTTGATCATGTCTACATAGTTCTCGAACCCATAGGGTCCGCACGCTTGACGTTCGATGACGATTTGTATTATGAGTTATGTGTTTTCGTGACCTAAGTTTGTTCGGAGTCCCGGATGAGTTCACGGACATGACGAGGAGTCTCGAAATGGTAGAGAGGCAAAGATTGATATATTTGAAGGTTATGTACGGACATCGGAATGGTTCCGAAGAGATTCAGGGATTTATCGGAGTACCGGGAGGTTAGCGGAACCCCCCGAGAAAGTTAATGGGCCTCATGGGCCATAGTGGAGAGGAGGAGGCAGGCCACAGGATGAGGCGCCCCCCTTGCCAATCCGAATTGGACAAGGGGTGGGAGGCGCGACCCCCCTTTTTCTTCTCCCTCTCCCCTCTTTCCCCTTTCCCCTCTCCGTTGGAAGGAAGGGGGCGAACCCTACTAGGAGTGGAGTCCTAGTAGGACTCCCCCCTCTTGGCGCGCGTCCTCCTGGCCGTCCACCACCTCCCCCTCTTCTTTATATACAGGGGTGGGGGCACCCCAAAGGCACATCAATTGTTCTCTTAGCCGTGTGCGGTGCCCCCTCCATAGTTTACTCCTCCGGTCATAGCGTCGTAGTGGTTAGGTGAAGCCCTGTGCGGATCACATCACCATCACCGTCACCACGCTGTCGTGCTGATGGAACTCTCCCTCGACCCTCTGCTAGATCAAGAGTTTGAGGGACGTCATCGAGCTGAACGTGTGCTGAACACGGAGGTGTCGTACGTTCGGTACTAAGATCGGTTGGATCATGAAGACGTTCGACTACATCAACCGCGTTAACCTAACGCTTCCGCTTTTGGTCTATGAGGGTACGTGTACACACTCTCCCCCTCTTGTTGCTATGCATCTCCTAGATAGATCTTGCGTGATAGTAGGAAATTTTTTGAAATTGCATGCTACGTTCCCCAACAGTGGCATCCGAGCCAGGTCTATGCGTAGATGATATGCACGAGTAGAACACAAAGAGTTGTGGGTGATAATAGTCATACTTATAACCACCAACGTCTTATTTTGATTCAGTGGTATTGTTGGATGAAGCGGCCCGGACCAACATTACATGACCATGTTCATGAGACCGGTTCTACCGACGTGCTTCGCACACAGGTGGTTGGCGGGTGTATGTTTCTCCAACTTTAGTTGAATCAAATTTGACTACACCCGGTCCCTGTTGAAGGTTAAAACATCACACTTGATGAAAAATCGTTGTGGTTTTGATGCGTAGGTAAGAACGGTTCTTGCTAGAAGCCCATAGCAGCCACCTAAAACTTGCAAGAACAAAGTAGAGGACGTCTAACTTGCTTTTGTAGGGCATGTTGTGATATGATATGATCAAGACGTGATGAGATATAAATTGTTGTATGAGATGATCATGTTTGTAAAAGTTACCGGCAACTGGCAGGAGCCTTATGGTTGTTGCTTTATTGTATGAAATGCAATCGCCATGTAATTGCTTTACTTTATCACTAAGCGGTAGCGATATTCATAGAAGCAATAGTCGGCGAGATGACGACGACGCTACGATGGAGATCAAGGTGTCAAGCTAGTGATAATGGAGATCCTGACGGTGCTTTGGATTGGAGATCAAAGACACAAGATGATGATGGCATTATCATGTCACATATTTTGATTGCATGTGATGTTTATCCTTTATGCATCTTATTTTTCTTCGTACGACGGTAGCATTATAAGATGACCCCTCACTAAATTTTAAGGTACAAGTGTTCTCCCTGTGTATGCACCGTTGCTATAGTTTGTTGTGTCGAGACACCATGTGATGATCGGGTGGTGATAAGCTCTACGTTCACATACAACGGGTGCAAGCCAATTTTGCACATGCGGAATACTCGGGTTAAACTTGTCGAGCCTAGGATGCAGATATGGCCTCAGTACACTGCGACCGAAAGGTCGAACATGATTCATATAGTAGATATGATCAACATAGAGATGTTCACCATTGAAAACTACTCCATTTCACGTGATGACCAGACATGGTTTAGTTGATATTGATCACGCGATCATTTAGACGACTAGAGGGATGTCTAGCTAAGTGGGAGTTCTCAAGTAATATGATTAATTGAACTTAAATTTATCATTAGCTCACTTAACATTAGCTCACTTGATGAATGTAGAACCCAAGCCTATGAGAATGCCAAATTATTTAAAGAAAAATTTAAAAGATGGCATGACAAAAGAATACAAAAGCGTGAGTTTAATGTAGGTGATTATGTATTGCTATACAACTCTCGTTTAAGTTTTTTTGCAGGAAAACTTCTCTCTAAATGGGAAGGTCCTTACGTTATCGAGGAAGTCTATCATTCCGGTGCCAAAAAACAACAACTTCGAAGGCACAAATCCGAAGGTGGTGAACGGTCAAAGAATTAAACATTATATCTCAGGTAATCCTATAAATGTTCAAACCAATGTTATTGAAACCGTAAACCCAGAGGAATACATAAGGGACACTTTTCAGAATGTTTTAGAGTCCGAAAAGGAATAGGTATGTGGTACGGTAAGTAAACCGACTCCAAAACAGTTTTTATGGCAATATTTGTCCGTTTTGGAATATTTAGAAAAAATAGAAAAATAAGAAGTAGTCCGGGAAGGACACGAGGGCTCCACGAGGGTGGAGGGCGCGCCCTACCTCGTGGGCACCTCGTGTGCTCTCCGGACTCCGTTTTCTTACACGACACGTATTTTGGTTGGTAAAAATTCATTATATAACCTCCTGAAGGTTTTGGCCACTGTATCACACAAAAATCTCTTGTTCTTGTTTCGAGCTGTTTTCTGCCAGGGTTGTCAAAGCTAAGCATCATGTCGTCTCCCTCCTCCTCCAACAATGAGGGCAACGATGCTTGGCTAATGAAGATAGAGCTGAAGAGAGAAGAACCCATGGAGATCAACAAGGATGAAGGGATCAAGAAGGCCAAGGAGGACCAAGCTCTAGCAACAGAAGACCTCCTACGCTCGATATGTGACTATCCATCATCAACAACTCCACCTTCTTCATCAACAAAGGAGACATAAACTGCCAAGCTTGGGGGAGTGCCCCGGTATCGTATCACCATCAGTTTTATCTTTACCATTTTTCTTAGTTCGATCCTTTTGGTAATATCTTGATCTACTAGTATAAAGCTTTTAGTATGATCTAGTTGTGAGTTTTGCTTTATGATCCTTCTATGTAATCGAGTCCATGAGCTATATATAATAAAGATTAGTGTTGACTCAAGGGCTTGATTATTTTGCCATGATCTTGATTGAATAAAAGAAAAGAGAAGGAAATAAAAAGAAATAAAAGAGACCATATGGATCTTATGGAGAGTAATGAGCTCACATAGAAAGAGTATGATGAATAAAAGCTGTTCAGAGTTGGCAAACATAGTTTTGGTCATCAGTGCAATTAATAGGAAGTAATAAAGAAAGAGAGATATTCACATATAAATATACTATCTTGGTCATCTTTTATGATTGTGAGCACTCATTAAAATATGACATGCTAAAGAATTGACGTTGGACAAGGAAGAAAACGTAATGGGTTATGTTTTCTTACATCTGACATAAATTATATTGTCATGGATCATCCAACATGATTGAGCTTGCCTTTCCCCCTCATGCTAGCCAAATTCATTGCACCAAGTAGAGATACTACTTGTGCTTCCAAACACCCTTAAACCAGTTTTGCCATGAGAGTCCACCATACCTACCTATGGATTGAGTAAGATCCTCCAAGTAAGTTGTCATCGGTGCAAGCAATAAAAATTTGTCTCTAAATATGTATGACTTATTTGTGTGGGAGAAAATAAGCTTTATACGATCATGTGATATGGAAGAAATAAAAGCGACAGACTGCATAATAAAGGTCCGTATCACAAGTAGCAATATAAAGTGGCGTTCTTTCGCATTAAGATTTTGTGCATCCAACCATAAAAGCGCATGACAACCTCTGCTTCCCTCTGCGAAGGGCCTATCTTTTACTTTTATCTCCTGCCTTACATAAGAGTCATGGTGATCTTCACCCCTCCTTTTTATATTTTATCTTTTGGCAAGCACAACATGTTGGAAAGATCCCGGTATATATGGCTAATTGGACGTGAGTTTTCATGAACTATTATTGTTGACATTACCATTGAGGTAAAATGTTGGGAGGCAAAACTATAAGCCCCTATCTTTCTCTGTGTCTGATTAAAACTCCATACCCATAAGTATTACGTTAGTGTTAGCAATTGTGAAAGACTATATGATAGTTGAGTATGTGGACTTGCTGAAAAGCTCTTATATTGACTCTTTCCTATGTTATGATAAACTGCAATTGCTCCAATGACTGAGATTATAGTTTGTTAGTTTTCAATGAAGTTTATGATTCATACTTGAAATTGTGATTGAATTGTTACTCTAGCATAAGAGATCATATGACAAGAATTATATAAGTTGTTGTTCTAAGAATGATCTTGATGCCCTCATGTCTGTATTTTATTTTTATCGACACCTCTAACTCTAAACATGTGGACATATTTTCCGATTTCGGCTTCCGCTTGAGGACAAGCAAGGTCTAAGCTTGGGGGAGTTGATACGTCCATTTTGCATCATGCTTTTATATCGATATTTATTGCATTATGGGCTGTTATTACACATTATGTCACAATACTTATGCATATTCTCTCTTATTTTACAAGGTTTACATAAAGAGGGAGAATGCCGGCAGCTACGATTCTAGGCTGGAAAAGGAGCAAATATTAGAGACCTATTATGCACAGCTCCAAAAGTCCTGAAACTTCATGGAAGACATTTTCAGAATATATAATAAATACTGAGCGCAAGAAGTTCACCAGGGGGGCCACACCCTGCCCATGAGGGTGGGGGCGCGCCCCCTACCTCTTGGGCCCCCTAGTGGCCATCTTCTGCTATATGGAGTCTTTCGATGAGAAAAAAAATCATAATCCATCTTCCCAGACGAGACTCCGCCGCCACAAGGCGGAACCTTGGCAGAACCAATCTAGGGCTCTGGCGGAGCTGTTCTGCCAGGGAAACTTCCCTCCGGGGGGGGGGGAATCATCGCCATCGTCATGACCAACGCTACTCTCATCGGGAGAGGGCACTCTCCATCAACATCTTCACCAGCACCATCTCCTCTCAAAACCCTAGTTCATCTCTTGTATCCAATTCTTGTCCTAAGCCCGGGATTGGTACCTGTGGGTTGCTAGTAGTGTTAATTACTCCTTGTAGTTGATGCAAGTTGGTTTATTTGGTGGAAGATCATATGTTCAGCTCCTATATGCATATTAATACCCCTCTGACTATGAACATGAATATGCTTTGTGAGTAGTTACGTTTTTTCCTGACGACATGGGAGAAGTCTTGCTATTAGTAGTCATGTGAATTTGCTATTCGTTTGATATTTTGATGAGATGTATGTTGTCTCTCCTCTAGTGGTGTTATGTGAACGTCGACTACATGACACTTCACCATTATTTGGGCCTAGAGGAAGGTATTGGGAAGTAATAAGTATATGATGGGTTGCTAGAGTGACAGAAGCTTAAACCCTAGTTTATGCGTTGCTTCGTAAGGGGCTGATTTTGATCCATATGTTTCATGCTATGGTTAGGTTTACCTTAATACTTTTGTTGTAGTTGCGGATGCTTGCAATAGAGGTTAATCATAAGTGGGATGCTTGTCCAAGTAAGGACAGTACCCAAGCACCGGTCCATCCACATACCAAATTATCAAAGTACCGAACGCGAATCATATGAACGTGATGAAAACTAGCTTGACGATATTCCCATGTGTCCTCGGGAGCGCTTTACATCATATAAGAGTTTTTCCAGGCTTGTCCTTTGCTACAAAAAGGATTGGGCCACCTTGCTGCACTTTATTTACTTTTGTTACTTGTTACTCCTTACAGATTATCCTATCACAAAACTATCTGTTACCTATTGTTTCAGTGCTTGCAGAGAATACCTTGCTGAAAACCGCTTATCATTTCCTTCTGCTCCTCGTTGGGTTCGACACTCTTACTTATCGAAAGGACTACGATAGATCCCCTATACTTGTGGGTCATCAAGACTCTTTTCTGGCGCCGTTGACGGGGAGTGAAGCGCCTTTGGTAGGTGGAATTTGGTAAGGAAAAATTTATATAGTGTGCTGAAATTTACTGTCACTTGTTACTATGGAAAGTAATCCTCTGAGGGGCTTGTTCGGGGTATCTTCACCCCGACCATTAGAGCAAAAAGTTGCTCCTCAACCTACTGAACCTACTGAAAATGAAAATGTCCACTTTGAAATTCCTTCGGGTATGATAGAAAAACTGCTAGCTAATCCTTTTGCAGGAGACGGAACAACGCATCCTGATGAGCAGTTAATATATGTGGATGAAGTTTGTGGATTATTTAAGCTTGCAGGTGTACCCGGAGATGTTATTAAGAAGAAGGTCTTCCCTTTATCTTTGAATTATGATGCATTGACATGGTATAGGCTATGTGATGATACGGGGTCATGGAATTACAAACAATTTAAATTGGAATTTCATCAGAAGTTTTATCCTATGCATATTGTTCATCGTGATCGCAATTATATATATAATTTCTGGCCTCATGAAGGAGAAAGCATCGCTCAAGCTTGGGGGAGGCTTAAATCAATGTTATATTCATGCCCCAATCATGAGCTCTCGAGAGAAATGATTATTCAAAATTTATATGCTCGGCTTTCTGATAACAATCGCACCATGCTCGATACTTCTTGTGATGGCTCTTTTATGATGAAGACTATTGAATTCAAATGGGATTTATTGGAAAGAATTAAACACAACTCTAAAGATTGGGACCTCGGCGAAGGTAAGGAGTCAGGTATGACACCTAAATTTGATTGTGTCAAATCTTTTATGGATACCGATGTTTTTCGTAAATTTAGCACTAAATATGAACTTCACTCTGAGATGATAGCTTCTTTCTGTGAATCTTTTGCTACTCATGTTGATCTCCCTAGGGAGAAGTGGTTTAAATATCATCCTCCCATAGAAGTAAAAGTAGCTGTACCTATTAAAGTTGAAGAAAAGACTATCACTTATAATGATCCTATTATTCCTACTTCTTATGTTGAGAAACCACCTTTCCCTATTAGGATAAAAGATCATGCTAAAGCTTCAACTGTGGTTCGTAAAAGCGATATTAGAACTTATACACCTCCTGAGCAAATTAAAGTTGAACCTAATATTGCTATTGTTAAAGATCTCTTGTCTGATAGTATTGATGGGCATGTTATTCATTTGCGTGATGAGACTGCTAGAATTGCTAAACCTTGTGCTAAAGATAAACCTAGATCTTTGGTAGGCATGCCTGTTATTTCTGTTAAAATAGGAGATCATTGTTATCATGGCTTATGTGATATGGGTGCTAGTGCTAGTGCTATACCTCATGACTTATACAAAGAAATTATGCATGATATTACACCTGCTGAGATAGAAGATATTGATTTCACAATTAAAATTTCCAATATAGATACTGTTTCACCAATTGGAATTGTTAGAGATGTTGAAGTCTTGTGTGGGAAAACTAAATATCCTGCTGATTTTCTTGTCCTTGGTTCCCCACAAGATAGCTTTTGTCCCATTATATTTGGTAGACCCTTTTTGAACACTGTTAATGCTAAGATAGACTCCGACAAGGATGTTATTACTTTTGGTTTAGGTGATATGTCTCATGAATTTAATTTCTCTTAATTTCGTAGACAACACCGTGAAGAGGAATTGCCTAGTAAAGATGAAATTATTGGTCTTGCTTCTATTGCTGTACCTCCTAGTGATCCTTTAGAACAATATTTTCTAGACCATGAAAATGATATGTTTATGAATGAAAGAAGGGAAATAGATGAAGTATTCTTTAAACAGGAACCCATCCTGAAACACAATTTGCCTGTTGAAATCCTAGGGGATCCTCCTCCACCCAAGGGTGATCCCTTGTTTGAGCTCAAACCGTTACCTGATACTCTTAAATATGCTTATCTTGATGAGAAAAAGATATATCATGTTATTATTAGTGCTAACCTTTCAAAGCATGAAGAAGAGAGATTATTGAAAACTCTGAAGAAGCACTGTGCTGCTATTGGATATACTCTTGATGATCTTAAGGGAATTACTCCCACTCTGTGTCAACACAAAATAAATTTGGAGGAAGATGCCAAACCAGTTCATGATCATCAACGACGGCTGAATCCTAAGATGAAGGAAGTAGTAAGAAAGGAAATACTAAAACTTCTTGAGGCAGGTATAATTTATCCCGTTGCTAATAGTCAGTGGGTAAGTCCTGTCCATTGTGTCCCTAAGAAGGGAGGTATTACTGTCGTTCCTAATGATAAAGATGAGTTGATCCCTCAAAGAATTATTACAGGTTATAGGATGGTAATTGATTTCCGGAAATTAAATAAAGCTACTAAAACAGATCATTACCCCTTACCTTTTATCGATCAAATGCTAGAAAGATTATCCAAACATACTCATCTTTGCTTTCTAGATGGTTATTCTGGTTTCTCTCAAATACATGTGTGAGCCAATGATCAATCAAAGACTACTTTTACTTGCCCTTTTGGTACTTTTGCTTATAGACGTATGCCTTTTGGTTTATGTAATGCACCTGCTACCTTTCAAAGATGCATGATGGCTATATTCTCTGACTTTTATGAAAAGATTTGTGAGGTGTTCATGGACAATTTTTCCGTCTATGGATCCTCTTTTGATGATTGCTTAAGAAACCTTGACCGAGTTTTGCAGACATGCGAAGAAACTAATCTTGTCTTGAATTGGGAAAAGTGCCACTTTATGGTTAATGAAGGTATTGTCTTGGGGCATAAAGTTTCTGAAAGAGGCATTGAGGTTGATAAAGCCAAGGTTGATGCTATTGAAAAGATGCCATGTCCCAAGGACATCAAAGGTATAAGAAGTTTCCTTGGTCACGCCGGTTTTTATAGGAGGTTCATTGAGGACTTCTCAAAAAATTCTCGGCCTCTGACTAATTTATTACAAAAAGATATACCATTTGTTTTTGATGATGATTGCATAGAAGCATTTGAAATACTTCAGAAAGCATTGATCTCTGCACATATTGTTCAGCCACCTGATTGGAATTTACCTTTTGAAATTATGTTTCATGCTAGTGATTATGCTGTAGGTGCTGTTCTATGGCTAAGAGTTGATAAGAAATTAAATGTTATTCAATATGCTAGTAAAACTCTAGACAATGCTCAAAGAAATTATGCTACTACTGAAAAAGAATTCTAAAGTATATTTGATTGTGATAAGTTTAGACCATATATTTTTTATTCTAAAGTAACTATTCACATTGATCATGCTGCTATTAAATATCTCATGGAAAGAAAGATGCTAAACCTAGACTTATTAGATGGGTTCTCTTGCTACAAGAATTTGATTTGCATATTATTGATAGAAAGGGAGCTGAGAACCCCGTTGCAGACAACTTGTCTAGGTTAGAAAATGGGCTTGATGACCCACTACCTATTGATGATAGCTTTCCTGATGAACAATTAAATGTCATAAATGCGACCCATACTGCTCCAAGGTATGTTGATTATGCTAATTACATTGTTGCTAAATTTATACCACCTAGTTTCACATACCAGCAAAAGAAAAAGTTCTTTTATGATTTGAGACATTACTTTTGGGATGACCCACATCTTTATAAAGGAGTAAATGGTGTTATTAGACGTTGTGTACCTGAGCATGAACAGGAACAGATCCTATGCAAGTGTCACTCCGAGGCTTCTGGAGGACACCATGCTGGAGATAGAACTGCACATAAGGTATTGCAATCCGGTTTTTATTGGCCTACTCTCTTCAAGGATGCCCATAAGTTTGTCTTATCTTGCGATGAATATCAACGAATTGGTAATATTAGTAGATGTCAATATATGCCTATGAATTATTCGCTTGTTATTGAACCATTTGATGTTTGGGGCTTTGATTATATGGGACCTTTTCCTGCCTCTAATGGATATACACATATTTTAGTTGCTGTTGATTACGTTACTAAGTGGGTAGAAGCTATTCCAACTAGTAGTGCTGATAATAACACTTCTATTAAAATGCTTATAGAAGTTATTTTTCCAAGGTTTGGAGTCCCTAGATATTTAATGACTGATGGTGGTTCACATTGTATACATGGTGCTTTCCGTAAAATGCTTGCTAAATATGATGTCAATCATAGAATTTCATCTCCTTATCACCCACAGTCTAGTGGTCAAGTAGAATTGAGCAACAGAGAACTCAAATTAATTTTGCAAAAGACTGTTAATAGATCTAGAAAAAATTGGTCCAAGAAACTTGATGATGCATTATGGGCCTATAGAATTGCATATAAAAATCCTATGGGTATGTCTCCCTATAAAATGGTTTATGGAAAAGCATGTGAATTACCTCTCGAACTAGAACATAAGGCTTATTGGGCTATTAAAGAGCTCAATTATGATTTCAAACTTGCCGGTGAGAAGAGGTTATTTGACATTAGCTCACTTGATGAATGGAGAACGCAAGCCTATGAGAATGCCAAATTATTTAAAGAAAAAGTTAAAAGATGGCATGACAAAAGAATACAAAAGTGTGAGTTTAATGTAGGTGATTATGTATTGCTATACAACTCTCGTTTAAGATTTTTTGCAGAAAAACTTCTCTCTAAATGGAAAGGTCCTTACCTTATCGAGGAAGTCCATCGTTCCAGTGCCATAAAAATCAACAACTTCGAAGGCACAAATCCGAAGGTGGTGAACGGTCAAAGAATTAAACATTATATCTCAGGTAATCCTATAAAATGTTGAAACCAATGTTATTGAAAACATAACCCCGGAGGAATACATAAGGGACACTTTCTGGAACGTTTCAGACTCCGAAAAGGAATAGGTATGTGGTACGATAAGTAAACTGACTCCAAAACAGTTTTTATGGCAATATTTCTCCATTTTGGAATATTTAGAAAAATAGAAAAATAAGAGGCAGTCCGGGAAGGACACGAGGGCTCCATGAGGGTGGAGGGCGCCCCCTACCCCCTGGGCGCGCCCCCTACCTCGTGGGCACCTCGTGTGCTCTCCAGACTCTGTTTTCTTACACGACACGTATTTTGGTCTGTAAAAATTCATTATATAACCTCCCGAAGGTTTTGGCCACCGTATCACGCAAAAATCTCTTGTTCTTGTTTCGAGCTGTTTTCTGCCAGGGTTGTCAAAGCTAAGCATCATGTCGTCTCCCTCCTCCTCCAACAATTAGGGCAACGATGCTTGGCTAATGAAGATAGAGCTGAAGAGAGAAGAACCCATGGAGATCAACAAGGATGAAGCGATCAAGAAGGCCACGGAGGACCAAGCTCCGGCAACAGAAGACCTCCTACGCTCGATGTGCGACTATCCATCATCAACAACTCCACCTTCTTCACCAACAAAGGAGACATAATCACATGGGTATGGGCACTCCCCTTGGCAACTGCCAATCTTGGGGGAGTGCCCCGGTATCGTATCACCATCACTTTTATCTTTATCATTTTTCTTAGTTTGATCCTTTTGGTAATATCTTGATCTAGTAGTATAAAGCTTTTAGTATGATCTAGTTGTGAGTTTTGCTTTATGATCCCTCTATGTAATTGAGTCCCTGAGCTATATATAATAAAGATTAGTATGGAGTCAAGGGTTTGATCATTTTGCCATGATCTTGAGTGAATAAAAGAAAAGAGAAGGAAATAAAAAGAAATACAAGAGATCATATGGATCTTATGGAGAGTAATTGTAACATCCCAAATTTTCAATTTGGAATGTTATACATTAGAGCATCATTGCATATCATGTTTTATTGCATTTTCGTTGATCCTATAAATTCCACGCAACTCAAGGACCTGCGAAGAGAGTTGGGGATATCTTTATTTTCATATTTGAGATTTTCTCGAATTACGAAAAGAGGATCGTTTGATTTTAATTATTTTCTCTGAAATATTTCTTTTATTAAAAATAAAAGAGAGAGGATAAAATGATTTCCTCAAAATAAAGAAATATCAGAGATTTAATATTAAAATCAAATAAGATTTTTTATTCGGAGTTTTGTCGCTATTTTATTTAAATTAGGAAAAAGTGTGTTTTTCAAAATTGCATTTTAGGCCCAAATAAATGTTCACCTAGTCCGGATTATTTTTAGAGGACGGGGAAAATTTATTTCTGGATTTTTGAAGTCCGTTTAGTATTTATTTTCTTTCTTTTTTTGCGCGTCTAAATTATTAAAAAAAAGGGTCAACGGCTGTATTCGGCCCGGACTTCTCGGGCCAGGCCTCTTATAAGCCACCGCCCCGAGGCCCGTTCGACCCGCCAACCCCGCCCGAACCCTAACCCTAGCCGCCACAGCCGCCACCCGCGCCGCTCACCGTCGCACGCGCCGCCTCACCGCCGCCCGCGCCGCCTCGCCGCCGCCCTGCGGGAGCCGCTCGCGCCGCCCCTTGCCGTCTCGCCGGAGGTAGCGCCGCTGCCGCCGGTTTTCTTCGGAGAACCATGCGTTTTTTTAGTCCGCAGTTTTTTTTATTTTTTTAGATCGGTTTATATTTTTAGAAGCAGTTTTTCTTTTTCTCGGATTTTCCGCAATTATTTTCGATCGTGATTTCGTATCCGATTTTCGTTCTGGTATAACTTTTCGCTCGTTTATCGGAATGAGGCGATTCAAGCGCCTAGAGTTTCGTCTCAAAACCCTCTTTCCGTTTAATCAACTTAAACAAGTTTTTGCTACTATAAAATTTGACCTAGGTCCAGATTAGTAAATGAAGCTTGTTTCTCTCGCCGTTTGAGTTTTGTTGCTTCATTTGATTTGATTCTTTTGCCAATCGGAGTTCTTAAGTTGGACTTCTTGGTTAGATCTCTTATTTGAGTTTTCCCCGTGCTTTTGTTTGATTTCTTATTGTATGCTTGTTTGATTGTGATAGAGTACCCGGAGTGCGAAGCGTGCTACATCGAGTCTCTAGGTTTCGCGGATCATCAGCAAGGCAAGTAACACTTTGATCATACCTCTTACTACCCAGTTTTCATTGCATTAGATCAACCCTCAAACATTGCATGGTTAGGATCTGAATTAAATTGTGGGGTTGGGAAGTAGTTGAGGTAGTACCTATTCACCTGTTTCATTATCAAACCCTGGGAGTTACTTCTACGTTGATTATATTGCCATGCTATGCTCGTAGACGTGGATTGGGTTTGAGTGTTTTCATGACAGATGTGAGTTTGTTAATTTAATTGTTACTTAAGGTGGCAAATTTAATACACATCTGGGTGGATTGAGACACCTGGGGAATCCAGTGATTGCATGTATTTTTGGAAATCCTGGGGTACCATGTGATTCTCCTATGGACCACCACCCAGGCTCAAAGGGATCAGAAGATTATTCATACTGGAAACTTCCGTGTGGAGCCACATGCCATTATGGGCTCTGGCATAGTTGAGTAAGTTGTGGGAAACCTTTCCATGATGGGCTAGCAGATGTAGGGGATTGTAGGTGTACCGACCTATCTATCGGTTAAGGGGACCTCTTCGGAAAGACTGTGTCTCGGTCATCCGTTTCTCAAACACCATAGTGCGAGAACTCCAACGAAGGAGATCGAGTCTTGTGGGGAAAAGTGCACAAACCTCTGCAGAGTGTACAAACTAATCATGGTTAGTCGTGTCCCTGGTTATGGACATCTTGAGTATCTAGTTCTTGGATTATCATGTGGATCACATCATTCTTAATATAATTTGATTGGGTTTAATGATGATTACTTTTAATTGGGATTGAGTTGGGTGAACCTTCTCAATGTTTAACAACTACCATGATAGTTAAATAAAATTTATTCCTTTGCAGTAGTGAAAATTGGCTTTACACAAAAACATATCAACCATACAGCCTCCACCAGCCATATATGCATATAGTGATAGCTTTACATTGTTCATTACACTACAAAAAATACACTTCCGTGATGATACATGTTTGTCACAGTAGGTCGCATTTTCTGTCATGCATGTACATCCATGACGATTTTATGACAGAATCAAGATAGTCATACCTGTGCTGTCGTAGAAGTGTTCCATGACATTACCAAAATTATGATCACGGAAGTGTCCACTTCCATGACGATAAATCCCGCGTCACAGAAGTGCTTTCGTCAAGGGTGACCGACACGTGGCATCCACCGTAACGGAACGCTGTTAAGCTATCGGGTCGGGTTTTGGATCCGATAACCCGTTAACAGCCCCAACCAATGGGGATTTTCCACGTGTAAAATCATCATTGGCTGGAGGAAACACGTGTCGGATCATCGTTGGGACAGATGTCATCCACTCATTGGATAGAAGGCGCTTATGATACGTCGACACGTGGCATGGCCCAACAGAGGCCCATCCCTGTGAAAAGGCCGGCCTGTTTGACTTGGTCAAAAGGTGGCGGGCCGGCCCATGTAAAGCATGTTAACGGCCTATTCGCATATAGCCCATTTACAGCCCGCTAACCCAAGGCCCGTTACGCCCTATTCGAATTAGGCCCAATAGCGTCATCTGGGCCACCCAATATGATTCCAGCCCGTTTTCACTTCTGGACCATGTATGGCCCATGACGTCTTTCGGCCCATATGAGGCCCTATGTAACTCTTGGCCTATTAACGGCCCGTGGTGAAACTGACCCGTAATGAACAGTGTATCACTTTACACCCATTAACGGCCCATGGTGAAACTGGCCCGTAATGAACAGTGTATCACTTTATACCCATTAACGACCCGTTATTCCATTGGGCCGTTTCCAGCCCATGTTATCTTTCGGCCTTCTCAGAACCCATTTATTCTTGGGCTCATTTCCAGCATTCGTTTACTTACGACACGTTGCTGTCATTTTCTGCTTGTGGGCCAAATTCAGCCCGTGGTTATAGTTGGCCCGTTTGTGGTCCATTAATACGTTGGGCCGTTTTCATAGCGTCATCAGATACGGCCTATTAACAATGGCCCGTTATGGTCGGCCCATGAACGGACGATTCCAACTCTAGCCCGTTTATGGCCATAATGCGGCCTGTTATTGTCCCATGTTTGGCGAATCGATCATACTGCCCGTATAAGGCCCATTGATGATACGGCCCGTAGAAGGCCCATTGTTTCTACGGCCCGTAGAAGGCCCATTGTTTCTACAGCTCGTAGAAGGCCCACTGTTTCTACGGCCCATAGAAGGCCCACTGTTTCTACGGCCCTTAGGAGGCCGAGTGTCACTACATTAAATATTAGCCCATGGTTATTGTGGCCTAGTTTTAAAAATAGGTTATTTCGGCCACTAGCAAACCGCGGAAAAAGAACTGCAATGACTACAAGCAAACAAATAAACAAGAAAACAAGGAAATAAATAAGCAAGCAACTTACGCTAGGCTATCACGGCTATCACACATATTACATCCACTGGGCATCAAAGTTCGCCACCAGTGCAAATAAACGTGCCAACAAAAGAATATACAAAACTGAGAGCATTTCAGAAGGCACTAGGCTTGGCCAGGTCGGGGCCCCCAAACAGCTGAAGAAGCTGAGTAGACCTCGGTTGTGTCAACAATAGATGCATCAACACTAGATTTAAGGCATGATGGTGCGCACAGCAGTCCTCTGACATCTTCATTGCATCTTTGACTTCAAGTCAGAGCTGAGCTGAAGCAAGCCTTTCTGCTTTAAGTTGAGACTGAAGAAGTTGAACTGATTGAGGCAGCGACTGCACAGAGGTTGTCTCACACCTGCTGGTGAGTAGCTTCAACTCACTGTCTTCATCAAGACAGGACCTTGGGGTCATCTCGCTGTCCTCAAGATGGTTTGGCTCACTATCTTCCCTAAAGTTCTGCCTCGCGTAAGAGATACGAGTCTGAAAGAGAAACAAGGAGACACGAGACAGGTTTCACAATTATATAAGCAAATAAATGGATCTGTTCTGCATAAGGAACATGTTTTTACAACTACAATTTGAAACTGGTAGTTGTTGCAAACATCCAATCAGATGTAAATAGCAAAGCAAAGAGCAGTGGAGGAAATGATGCATATCCAAATCTATACTAGAACAAAGTTTGAAGGCTTTAGAAGGATGAACTTACATTACATGTTAACACGGGCTGGACAAAGCCCTTCTCCATGTTGATGGAAGGATAATTCAATAAATTCCCCAAAGAAAATTCTTTATAAGCGTTGCCATTATTCTACATTTTGCAAAGAGTAAATATAGATCAAATAATATTGGAAGAAACAGAGGATAATGAAGCTCAGGTGCAGACTGATGATACATAATCAAATAGCAATTAATTAAGTACAGTGTTACAAGGCAAAAGGGAGAGAGGTACTGACAAGAGCAATGCAGAGCCCATTATTGTTTTGAGATCGTATGATCCTTTGATCAAGGAGATTCATCTGAAATTAGTTTTCATACAAGAGAGAAGGTAAGGCACAAGAAGAAATTTAGGAGTTCAAATTTTGAATTGATATCATAGACAATACCTGAAGCTGGGCTCCCAGCAGTTCTAATAGGGGTTTGGCCACTGGAGTAGGGGTAAAGTGTGGTAGAGTTGGGCCTGTGTTTTCTGTGGCTGCTGATCTATCTGATTTAACAGGTATCACTACCTTTTCCAAATACCTAGTTTGTACTCCTTGAGGATCTGCACTCACCCTCTTCCTTTTGGACATCTATTACAAAACAACAACATTTGACTGGAAAAACATAGTGTGACGACACATGGAATAGGTATAGAAAATGGATAGGTATGGCATATACTCATATATGATGCTTAAACTAAGCAGATGGTGTAACAAAGTAGAAGTAATGCAAGAGGTCAGATGCAAAATATATGCGACCAATACATCTTTGCAAAGTTAGAGCAAGCACCTTGATGGGTGAATAAGATAGGCCATCCTCCACCATGCCAAGGTTGTTAGCTAGTGGATCGTTCCGCAATATTCCTCTCGTGCGCCCATTCTCATATTCATTTTGATAATGTTCAATATCTGACATGCATGAAAACATAAAAACAAGTGAGATTTTCTTTGTAATGCAGAAGTGATTCTAATCCAATACTGCCTCCCTGTAAACCCCTTTGTGCTATCTGTGCAATTCTTTTAAAATATGCCATGCATGCTGTAATTTGTTGTGTGCATTAATATAATGTGGCCTACTACTCAAAATATGAGAGCTCCAGAAGTGATGACACTTCGCAGATGATAGCTTCAACATATAGTAAAGAAGAACAAGTCGACCTGACCTGACAAATTCAAAATATACTAAGGGAGAACAACTCGACCTGACCAGTCGACCGCAAGAGAAGAGTATCATCTTAAAGAAGAGCAGAAGAGCAAGCAGATTGAAGATATTACAAGTCTTTCAATACAATGTCGGTTGGCCACCCATGATGAACCAGAGCGCACAGAGAAATACTATTCTTTTCGGTCTCTCCATATGTGGCTCACATGCATTTTGAAACTAAAGTAGGAACATTTAGCTAACCAATTAAACATCTCTTAGTTTTACTAATATTAGCAATAATATCAGATATGAATTTGTACAACTAAGCTTGTTTAGCTCGATGGGTGGAGCAGTGCTATTACGACACGAACCACATAGGCTGATTGTGGTCATCATAAAATGGGGAAAACATAAGCATGATGAGTACAGTGTTGACCGTGGCAGTGGGATGGCAGATCTAAAGCTGCAAACCGCGCAAAGGGTAGTTAGCAACCGATGTTTGCTTTGAAATAACAACTAAGATTTGGTATGGACAAGAAAGTACGGTCAACAAGTGACAAAGAAATGCAATTGTGCTGTCTCTCTATATGTCGCGACATGCATTTGGAAACTCAAGTGGGACATTTAGCTAACCAATTAAATGTGTTGGTTAACTAATATCAGTATCATATCACAATCATATTTGAACAACTAAGCTTTCGAATTCTGAGTGTTGTGTTGTTTAGCTTGAAGGGTGGAGTAATGCTAGTACGACAGAAAGCACCTACGCAGATCATAGTAGAGTACATAAAAGGGGAAAACCCTAAGCATCAAGAGAAAAATCAGGAAAGTGGAACTAGCTAGACCAGTGGGTGGCGCACATGCTTTTCGAAACAAATATAGGAACATTAGGTGACCAATTAAACATTCTCTGTTTTAGTGATATGGGCATCATATCAGATTCGTATTTCAACATGTAAGCTTTGGGTTGAGGTCTTGAGGAGTAGTGCTAGCACAACATGAAGCAGCTACGATGATGGTAGTGAATATAAAGGGGGGAAACCATAAGCTTTACGAGTATAGTGCCCGTGCCATGGCGGATCTGAATGTGCAAACCGGACAAAGCTACTTCGCAACCAATGTTTGCTTTCAACTAGCCACTACGATTTGGTACGGACAAGAAAAGTACAGTAAACAAATTACGATCTATTTTCCGGGTGATATCAATAACTTAAGCACATATGGAAGAGTACCACCTCTCTTGCGATGCCGTGTAGGCCTATGCTGATAGGTTGAGGGTGTTGCAGGTGTGATGGCTGTCGGCGGCGGGAAAGAAGACTTTAGACGGCAGACGGCCGGGTCGGGGGATATATCATGTTACCGTGGACGAGGCGGTCGTAGGAGCGGCAACGGCAAGGTGGACGACGGCGCCGATGAAGCGAGAGGAGGCAATGAAAGGATCCTGGTGCAGCGCCGTGGATGAGAGACGTCCATCTCTTGCCGTGGACGACGGGGTAGGGGTAGCGGCTCCGACAAGGTGGAGGATTGGGTGGCGGACGGAGGAGGCTGGCCGCAGTGCGGAGGTTGTCGTGCCGCCGATGGTGTATGAATGGGAAAATGGAGGGGAGGGGGATCTCAAACTTTGGTACACGCTTCTCTAAAATGGGGGAAAGTTACGAACTTATCCCCCGTTTAAATTTTCGGACATCGCATCGGTTGGGGATAGGACGGTAATCTCGCATCTCCCAAATATTTGCCGGTAACTATTTTGGGCGAGGAGAGGGTGTTTTGCCGCCCACGGTTGGCGCCCATGGTGTATGAATGGGGCTGACAGGTAGGGCGGTTGTGTCACGTCTAATGGAAGTTACACATCTGCCCCTATTTAAAATATTAGCCTACATCGATTTCGGATGAGGAGAGTTTGTTTTACCGCCCACCATGTATGAATGGGGAAATGGAGGAAGAGACACATGTCTTTCGGACGAGCTTGAATCAAATGTGTTTTGCCGCCCATGTTTGGCGCCACCGTGTCTGAATGGGCTCAAAGGCCGTCGTGTCACGTCTGATTGAAGTTACTAGTCTACCCATATCGACAGCAGTGTAAATCCGGTCGATAAGGATGTCAAGTGTCAAGGGTAGACAGTAATTTCCATCTCGCAAACACTTGCTTCAGGCAGCCCACAAATTATAGTGGGTGTTTAGCCGCTTCATTCAAAACTTGGGAGAATTAGCATTCACGTTTGCCCTGGGACCTGGCAAACTAAATTCAAATCCAATTTGTATTCGATTATGAATATCCACAGATAATTATACGTTTTGTTATTTATTTCTTCAAAACCACAACAAAGATTTATTCCACCTTTATATATGATTTTGATTTAGAAATGTCGTGATCTTCGAATTCAGTAGGTTGGATACACTCTGAGTCAAATAGTTATTTCATCCAATACAATATGCTCACACGAAAAACAGTTCACCTTATGTCAATCATACAAGTACTGAGGATTACCTTGCCTAAAAAATTCGGATCATTACAACAGATGGACAACATAGGGGGTCTTGCAACATAACCCATTCAGAGACATGACACAACATGCAAGTGCAATAATCTAATGACAATTTCAACCGGTATCTAAAAAAGAACCGGGATTACCTTCGGCTTCAGATAGTAGAAACAGCATGACCTCCTCCGTCTTCAAATGCAACATTCTTACTTCCTCCAATTCTTGGGTTGCTTGCATAATGTGTGCCGCTAATTCCGTAATTTCCAGCCTCAAGATAAAGATTACCTCATTCATGGCAGCCACACCATCTCTTTCTGCCTCTAGTAGAGCCTCAAGCACTATAATATCTATGCTCAGAATGCTCTCCGACGGTGCTTCCTCTCAACTGCTACCATCTGGTAACATGGATGGCGCACTACTTCCACAAATAGATTCTGGGGTTGTACATTGTGTCCTAGTGTGAACGGCATCCTGAAAGGTTTCCGCTGGACATCAGTAAGAGATAGTTATCGTATGATCCAGGCAGTAAGCTTACATGGTAAACGACGGACGAATTATTGCAAGCATGGCAAACTATATTTAAATGGTTCAAAGCAGCATCAGCCGAAAAGAAATTAAAATGGTAATATGAAACTAGGGATGTAAGTGGCAAATAAACTACATCCGCCAGTCCCATCTAGTTAGTTTTTGCTACCTCCCTAGTTCATTTTCCTCAAAAAACAAAAACTCTTTTGAACTATCATACCACTAGTGGATTTTAATCGGGATTAAACGGGACCCAGTTGACATCCCTAGTTGAAAGGGAGTGTACAACCGCTATATTTAAGTTGCCAAGGCATCTAAGCGGTTCAAATAATCTGAGAAAGCACTTAATAGTGTGGCCTCATATAAACTATGAAGACAGTCTTGTGATGAAGTTGAGAGGAAAAGTTAAGGACTCAAATGAAATAGGCATGCATTTCTTTACGATAGTACAGCAGGCACTGCTGACATATTGGCCAACTCAGGTATAGCATAACAACAAATAAGCATTCGAATCAAGCAATACAGCAAAGCAGACAAATGAACTATTTGTAATTCGGTAGGATTACACGTTGAGGGCACAAGCCAAGAAAGCAGCCCACTCGCATTACATTTCACATGTACTAAAACACACTAGCTTACCATATGTTGCTGTGAAGCCTAGCTGCTGTTGCAATGTTCTTTGAAGATATCGTTAGCATCCCGTGGTTGCAAATCTAGTTGTTGTAGTTTATTCTGCACCATCTATTTAGGTAAAATTAATTTTAATTGCATGCACTGGTCCGAATTGATTGTCAATGGTTCATCTAAACTAATGAAAGAAGGGTGTGTGCATACACGACAATATATCTACTTCCCTCTATTTTTATGCTTGTTCGAGGTGCCAGCCCCAAAAGAACAAATATTTTGCTTGATGGGGTTGGCATCTCCATAATAAATAGAAGCATCAAATTAGTCATGCAACTTGGGAAGATCAAGAACACACAAACAAGTAATGAACAGAGGCTCGGAGCAGTGATGTAATAGCTAGCATCAGAAAATGTAGGGTAAAACGAACAAAAAGTAGCGGAACCACATGCTAGTTTGCTGATGTGTAATTAAGCATAGAGAACATTAAGCAGTCTGATGGAACCAATAGGTGGCATCAGAACAAAACTAAATCATATTAACTATATGTGCACTGGTATGTAATTTAGCACATGTAACATGTTCACTGCCAGAAGTATGGCCCTATAGGTGCAAGAAGAATAACGCGTCTCATGAAAAACTGAATGATGCCCTGAAGAAATTCAAAGGTGTGGTGCTTATGCTAGGAAAGTGAATGTAGGCGCCGGACGTTGGATAATAGTACCTGATTCTTAGCGGCGTATGGGTATCGTTGTCATACTTGATAGCTAAGGATCGTCGATGGTGCTCGTGTTGCAGTTGAGTTTGGGCCGGTTGTCACTCGCTGAAGCGGCTCCGGTGCTACGGTTGCGGTGCCTGTCGACATACAAGAAAGCTCATCTGTGGTAAGTGAACAGTTGCACGATAAAGAGAAAAACCGAAGGAGTACAAATCGAAATAACCTGATGAGGCTGCGGCATCGGTAAAGCAAGGCCGGTGGAGTTGAATATAGTGTCCGTGGAGCGGGTCCAGTGCAGTGGATGAAGGCTTCGGCGGGCACGTTGTACAATGCTTTTGGTGATGCGGATCTGTTGCGATGGACGAGGGCTTGTATGAAGGTCCAGCGAAGGGGCGGACGAGGCAGTTAGTGAAGGGCCTACGCTGTGGTGGACGAGGGCGCCGGTTAAGCAGATCCAGTGCGGTGGACCATGATGGCGGTCAAGGAGATTTGGAGCGGTGGACAAGCCAGTCGCTGAAGCGGCTCCTGTGAAGTGGTGAGTTGGCAGTTGGGGGTTCCAAGGTGCGGAAGGTAGATCCGGCGGGGTGTGAGGTTCACCGCTGCGGCGGAGGACTAGATTCGGCGGCTTGCCATGGTTGGGGAGTCGGGGAGGGGAAGGGGAGGGGCTCTGGGGAAGAATGTTGGGGGAAAAGAGGGGAAAATAATGGAGTTACCAAAGCAGCCCTTTTTCGTTCATGTGGCAGGGGTAAAACAGGAATATCGCAGGCTAAACATTTGGGCGCGTGATATTTTGATGTGAGCGGGAAGTTTGAAAGCTTTTGGCGCCTAAAATTATAAGTATTCTGCTCTCGTATGGCCGACTATGATATCATGGCCGACAATTTGTTTGTTTTGCACGCAAAAAAATGTGTAAGTTTTGAAAATCAATGTCTCCAACTCGAAACTTAGATTGTCCATTCAATTCAAATATGGATCATTGAGCTAATACAGGCAAATACCATCATACGGTCCAATTCAAATGAAATTCCAAATGTGTTTATCCTAAATATGATGACAAAAGCAAAAATGTGTATGTGTATGAATAAAGTGGATGATTATAAAGTTTGAACATGCTCGTATGTGTATATCTCTAGGTTTGATATATGAATTTGAAATCACGAAATCCCGGCTTAAAAAATGTACTTCCGTTTAAATGAATTACAAAAGCTAATGATGGAGTCGAATTCCAAAATTCCAATCTTAGGTTTGTAATTCTGGTACATCAAGGTATATCACGCATGTTCAAAAGTATCGTTATCTCATAGTACAAACTGTGAAACAAATTGATCAACCATGAGTGCACAATATCTCAATTATGCTAAAGTCCCTCAAATATAGATACCTCACTCTTTATCTGAAGTCAACCCCCCCCACCACACACACATAGAGAAGTCGTTCTCTCCCCCAAACACAAACACACGAGCACATTAACACCCCTCTCTCTTGTAAAGTCTGGACCCCAACATAGGTCTCTATCACTTTGTCTCTCGGGCATGCACACATCTCTTCCCTCACCCTCTAGGTCTCCTTCTATCTCTCTTACCCAAGAACACACACTATGTAGAGTGTATATTTCCCATACACACAAAACGTCGCCCCCAAACGTCTATCTCCCTAGTTATGTGGTTCTCGCGCACTCACCTCACACACCACCCCCACTGCAAACAAGCACACTTTGTCTCCTTGTGCACCACTCTCCTCTTTCTATCTCTCCCACATGCAGACCCGCCCCAGCTCCTTCCTTGTATACATATATGTCGTGACTCTTTACAGAGCTCCCTAATGTATAATCGTTCTCGATTTCGCACATTGTTCTCTACACCATCTATTCTAGATCTCTCATGAAGTCCCTATCACACACACGATGACTCGCTTCCCTTGCGTCTCCGTTCATAGGCCAATTTCGGACAACATCAACATTGTCTCCCTATCTATACGCCATTTATGGACACAAACGACCCCTCTCGCCCCCTCTCTTCCTCTCTCTCTCTCTCTCTCTCTCCGTTGCTAGCACTCTCTTTCTCTCGCTGTCACACCCCTCTCCCACACACACACTCGATATATCTTCCAAATAGTCTGCTCCCCCACCCGCACCCGTGCTATCTCGCTACTACACATGTCACACCATTCGCCCTTCCCTTATACTAGGTTTACATCATCAATGGTCTCTCTACTCCAGATACACTCTCTCCCTCTCACACACAAACGCATGCACAAACACACACAGACACGCACAAACACCCATTTATCTGGATCCTCATCTCTCCTCATGTCTGCATGTGTATCTCACACACTCACTCTCTAATTATGTATATGTGTCTCCATGTTACACAACACAAAGCCCCATGTACATGTCTCTCTCTATCCTCCACACACATAGACACAAAGAATCTGTTATCATTGCCTCAATCTCTAACATATCACACACGCACACTGTCTCTCTCTCGCAAACACGCTCAACAAGGGTTTCCCCGTGAATAACTTACCGTCTATTCATCAACAGTCGTGGCAGTACGGCAAACACGAGACATGAAAAAGAATAAATCTACACGTGCTTAGACCACCTAGTATGACTACTAGGACTAGAGCAAGCCAAAAAGCATGCCGCAGTCACCCCCTCCTTGTCGGCGACGGGAAAATCTTTGTTTTACACAGTCGAGAAGTCATTGTGCTAAGGCCCCACATGCCGAGGTGTTGAATAGAATGTAGATGCTAGTTTACGGAAGCAAGTATCGATAATATGTTTGTATCTCCATACTTATATTTCTTCTCTTATAAAAAAACTGAGCTGGTGATGATGGTACGTGTGCCATCTTGCAATATAGACCGTCCGATCTATATCTAACGGATGGAAATTAAACTAAAAGATACCCGCACCCCTCTCCACATTTGCAGACAAGGCCTTCCCTCGTTCATCCTTATCTCCAACAAACCTCATTATTGAGCAATTAAGAAAGGAAGCCTCTGGAACAAACTGGCCTGGTGGCCGCTGCCGACGTCATCAATCCCCATGCCTCTGCTCAGTCCGACCACCAACCACCACCACACCCCACTCCTCTTCACATTATCTCATATTTCTCAAGATATCATTAGTTTTTACACATGGGATTACTCCCGCAAGGGTCAATCACAACAAGTGTTTTATAAAAAAATGCATCTTGATGTTCCGTGCAATGCACGGATCTTGCTAGTACTCCTACACAAGACTAAGTTGGTGATGCTGGTGTGTTTGCCATCCGTCCTTTCTAACCATTAGATCTACATCTAACGATTGTGAGGTAAGTTGTTGCATTTTCTCACCAACATCCCACTTGTATACCAATTTGCAGAAAAACCCATAATTAGTATCTTAAAACCAACCACATCTCTCCCTGACCTCACCAAAACAGCCCAAGGAATATATTCTAATTGAAACATAATATATCTCTAGTGACATATGTATATCAAAATTAGAGTGCTTTGTACCAAGTTTGTGAATAAGTATTATTCTAATTATGATTCGTTGCAACGGACATGAACATTGCTAGTATTTCCAACCATGCATTTTTTCCTAGTATTCCATAGTTTCGAGTTTTCCATCAAGATATTAGTCACTCATGGTTGATATTTACTTTCAATCATGTACACATATGCACTATGTAACTAGCCTTTCTTATTGGCTTCCAAAGCTTAACTTTCACTCCTACTTACAATATGTAGAGTATTTAACAAAAAACTACCACTTTCAACCAGCCCTAAACTATTGTACAAAAAATAGCAAAAAACATACCCAAAATTTCTTAATCCACGCCAAAAACTACCTAGTACTCCTACCTATTAGGTTCGTCTAAACCCATTTATGAAACCCTTTTATGACAGGGTTGGCCCACACATCCGTGCTGACGAGGTAGCTTAAACCAACACATTTTGTTTAACTGTTGACACGAGGGACCCACATCTGACCTTCTATCCTGTTATTCCCCCTCAAATCATTATTTTTCCTGAACATTACTTCAAACAGTATTGATGCGTGTTCCTCGGTGGCGCCGGTGATGAGCGAGTTGGCCGCCGCTCCGCCGGACGGGCCGGACGCCGCGCTGGCCTCCACACGGGTTGGCAGGCTGGCCCGAGCATGACTCACGAGCGAGCAAGCCACCGCGCTGGCCTTCGCTCAAGCCAGATGGCTGGCCTTAGCGCGACGCGCGCGAGCAAGCCGCCGCGCTGCCGTGCCAATCTAGCTAGCAAACCTTGCAGACAAGCAGCTGGACGGAGCTATCTTGGCTAGCTAGCGGCCGCGAGCGCCAGACGGAGCTGGCATCCAGGGTACCGCAACATGGGCTCCGCACCGCTGGCGGTTTTGACCTCGCCTTCTGCCGGCGGCGGTAGCTACGTCCCATGGCCGAGGATGACTAGGTGGACGGGCCGGAGGTAGGAGGTCACTCGAGGATTTTTGTTGGTAAGAGCATGTACAATGGTTGATAAGGTAGTCTTATCTTAAGTCTGCCATGTATGCAAGTGGTAGTAGTTTCTTGGCATTATAGTGGTTTCTTGCATTATTAGAGCAAGTACAATAGAGCTGAGTCAGCGGGCTATAAGAAATAAACTAGTATATTTCTGCTTAGTTGGAGGAAAGAGAAGAGGAGAGAGAAGGTAAGCGGGCTCTTCGTGAAGAGCCAGCTCTAGCACGTGCTCCTAGGCACTTTGTGAGAATGAGAAGTGGGCCACATAATAAAAAAGTAGTACACTCTTTTGATCTACTATTGTACATGTTGGCTATAAGATGGGATGTAGATGACATGGCACTGGCTTATAGCCAGCAGCTGGCTATACTATTAACCATGCTCTTAGGGGTTTCTTGTAAGGAACAATGTATGTACTACTAGCGACAAAAGGCGATTCTAGGTTGCGTTGTACTCCAACGAGTACTACTAGTGGCCGCGGGAGTGTATACCTCGTTTTCTGGGTTCGATCCCGGCCGAACGCATGGTGGCCTTTTTTTAAATAGTACTACTACACTTCGCTGCGAGCCAATATTTTACACGGGTAGTTTGAGTTTTGAAGTCAAACCGACATGCGGCCCCACAATCTAGGTGCACTGGATAGCCTAGCCACGTGAACGGGTTTTCCTTCCCAGCATCCCGTGGCTCGCGTGCTTGCCCTAGCCGCACCTCGCTTGCAGCTTCCTCCTCAGCTAGTAGCATATTTAAACTAGCGCCTCCCAATTAAGCCCGAGGAGCCGAAAAAGCCTGGCGGGGCATTGGGAACTGTGCAATATGGCTCTGTACGTAAAGTGCTCTACTACAACTCTGTAGCTTGTGGCGTTGCACGCATGGACTTCACTCCATTATCGGCTCTACTATAAAAGAAATTCCTCTTGACGTGTTTTTTTTAAAACGGAGGCAAAAGCTTTGCTTCATCTCATTCATAAAGAAGGAACTACTAACAAAGTTCCACGAGATCCATTACACCTCCACAAATGGAAGCGAAAAGCCTAGTCTCGCTGTATCAAATTAATAACTCAAAAGTTCTGCCCCTGCAGTAACCGTCGCTGATAAATAGGCTGCTAGTGTGTGCGTGAGAGGAGCGGCTGAGTAGGCCAGCTACGTGAGAGGAGCGGCTGAATAGAGCACCGAGAGTACCCACTAGGCCACTACGCATGTGTATTTCCCCTGCATTGATAGTATAGCAATAGTTCTAGAGAACAGTAGTACCCTCCACTTCCAACTGTAGCTCCTTGGCCCTGATATTCAAGAGTTCAAAACGGGTGCACTATACTAGACTAGACTAGAAGTATAGTACATCGCACTACTAGTTGAGAAAAGTAGTACTAGTACTACTACAGTACGAGTACGTACTCCTCCGTCACATAATGTAAGAAGTTTTTTGACACTAGTTTGTGTGTACAAAAAATGGCAAAAACATACCCAAAATTTCTTAATCCACGCCAAAAACTACTACCTAGTGCCAAAAATTTCTTACTAGTGCTATTATTTACAGTATAATGCAATCCCATAACGTTCCATAATGCTAGTACTAGTAGTAAATAATAGCCTCACCCCTTCGCTGAGGAACGATCTACAGTTGGAAGGGACGAGGCCCTGCGGTTACTACGCTCTTATCTCCTCCTCGCCAGTTCCCCTCCCCTCGAAGAGAAGGCAGTTCGTCGCTGCTCCCATGGATTCGCCAGGCGGTTCTCCTCCTCGTTGGGGCTGGGAGACCTTGGACGACAATCCTGTGGGAGAAATCGCACGCCGCTCCGACGTCATCACCGTCGCAAGACTCGGTGCTTCCTGCACCAACTTTTTCAAGATGCTGCTTAAACAGGCTTGGGTAAAGGCCATGCTTGTTGGTCTTCCATGCATCCCTCGAGGAGAAGGTTCTTCTATGGGACAATCCTTCGAACAATCCACCACTCCCTGGCCATGGTTGCACGTTGACTCCGCTAGAGTTGCCGACGTTGAGAGGTAGTCAGATTTTGTCCGATGAGCAGGTCAGTAATGGAGTTTGATCATGTAGTACTTACTTATTCCATTTCCATCCTATAATTTCTCTACTGCCCATCGTCTTATATATAGGTCTGGGTCGGTGCCAACGAAGATTGGCTTGCATACCTTTGGCCGGATACCACCATCATTTTGCACAACATCCACAGCAGTGCGGCCGTTCCGGTAGACCCCTTCTCCACCATTTGGATCGGCCTTCCGGACTGGCTGGGCTTGAATACGTATGATGATGCCTACATGAGATTGAAGAACATAGCAATTGTGGACCCGCCGACAAAGCGACGTGGCTACGATGATTACTATCTCATCGCGGTGTTCGACATAAGGATTGCCATCAATGCAAGAGGCAGTAACGGAAGAGGCTGGCGCATGTTGGCAGCGGCAGATTTGTACCCCTACATATTCAAAGACATCATGTGCCATCTAGGCCGCATCTTCGCGGTGACAAGCCAGGGGACTTGTTTCATCTGGTTGCCATCCTATGGTACGGGAGATTACGAACGGAATGCACAAACCATCATTTGCACCCCTAACGATACTCCATTATTTTGCAGGGACCAGTCATCCCCCGATCAAAATAAGATCGCCGATCCTGGATGTGCATTTGCATCTGCGATTCAGTCTAACCTGGAACCTTGTAGCTGACTTTGGCATATTGGGATCAACTATCTTAGCAGTCGTTACCCATGGTACCACTGATGTGCAACATGGTCACACAATCTACCACGATCGGACTGTCACCATCTACCCAGGTATTCCATTTTTTAACCCTCTCGCCTTCTCTTTCATTGTTGTACTAGTAGTATACTTTGTAGTACTAGTAGGAGTACTTTTTCCCTTGGAGGACGCGTATAGCTAGCTAGGCCCTTGAAGACTTGAACCCACTAGCTGCCACCATTTTTGTTTTTCCATGTCTTACTATCTCATCCATGTAGCCAAGAATGGCTATATATAATAAGTCGGTTATTTTACTTCCTCTATACCGGAGTAGTACTATTTGCTGCACAGTATTACTGACCGCCATATTTGAGCACAACATTATTATGCATGGACCTTGACTATGTACGTCACCATGTTTCCAGATCTGGGATGCCGCGTGTACCAGATGAACGGCGCCGAGTTCGACCCCCGTGATGCTACGTGGGTGCCGAGGAACACTCTTGGAGAGTACTCTCTTTTCATCGGGGACAGCTACCCCATCGTGAAGCAGATGCCACCTTCTGTGCACGACACGGAAGGCCTGCCATTCATGAAGCATGGTTGTGTCTTCAGTGCGCACCGCTGAATGAACGACATGCTGGGACACGCTATCCCTGATTTATGCCGCTTCAGCTTGGATGAGTCTCCATCATGTGGAACCGGACTAGAAAGCTGCGACAGTGATTCCCGTTGCCCACCGCTATGGATCGTGTCATCCATGAAGAACACCTAGGACTGGAACCTGGAGGAGGACATGTAGCCCATCTATAACGTGTAAGTGGAGTACAGTAATTGTGAACGGTAGCGCTGTGAATATATGTAGACTAGTTGTGCACAAATTTATCACATGAATTGGAGATGAACTTGTGTGGCATACTGGCATTTGTCCTTTAGAATTTATTACTAGTAAATGTGTTATGTGTACGTGCAACTTGTGTGGTTGTTGCATGGGCTCCAACACGCTCTTTGAGAAAAAAAGGTGGCACAGCTTTGGATATACGTGACGTGGCAGCATCATACAGTAGCATCGTTCGCTATAGTTGTAGTACACTCCTACTAGGACGACAACTCCTATAAAACCTTGCGCTTGGCTCTTTGCCTCTTCGGGAGGTTCAACAGTTCATACTCGTGTGAACCTTGCACTTGGCTCTTCGCCTCTTCGGAAGGTCCAACAATGATGATACTACAGTACAATATGCTTCTGGCAATCTGACACCGATTGAACTACTGCACGTCCACCGCGACGGCGAGGGCGAGGGAGAGGGAGAGGGAGAGGGCGCTGTAGTCAAAACCCTCTCCTCGTCCTGCGAACCACCGCGTGCATGGGCGAGGGAGAGGCGTAGTAAGCAAGCTTCTCCTCGTTCGGCGAGTTGACGGGACACATCAAAGTAGTACTAGTACTAGTAGTAGTAGTCCATACTGCGTCCTTTCCGATTAATATGGCTTAATGTGAAACGAGAAAAATACATTGGCGGTCAATGTATGTAACAATACGCTCTTTACGGTCACTATATATAGTTTTGCGGCGATTATACGATCACTAGCTCATCATAGAGCACCGTATTGCACCCTACTGACCGGCCACATAGTCGACGTGGCACTTTGTTGACCGCTTAGTCACCTAGTTTCTGGGTCCCACCTGTCAGTTGGCAGAGCAAAGAAATCAGTTAAACAAAACTTTACGCAGGCGCAACACGAGTCCAACCCTTGCGCGCGAACCGCCCTGGCTGTATATGTGAGTGCATGCACGTGTCCTCCCTCGGTCTTCCAACAAAGAGTGTACATCGGCTATAAAACAAAGAGTGTAGTACATGATGTACATCTACACTTCCAATGCATTTAGCCTTTAATCTAAATCGATATTGATTGACTACTGCACCAACTTGTGCTGTAGGTATAGGCTACATGTATATCCTTAATTACAGTATGCAACGGCCTTCATTTAATCTTCATATCTCAATGGTCACATGCACACATAAGTCTGCTACTTTCGGGCGTTAATTATGCCCTGGTCAATGTGTAAATCTCTAAATGTACAGTCTTTCACGGACGTAGGGAGTAGGTTGAGCACTTGAGCATGAGCATGTGTGTTGCGTCGTGTGCTGTGTGTCGCATGGGTGCGTGAGTGTTGCGTGCGTCCATGTGTACGTGTGAGTGTTGCATGTTGCATGCATGCATGCATGCATGGGGCTTACTCCCTCCCATTGACATGTTCATATTTCAAGCTTCCTCTGTTCCCTCCATATGGTGATACTCCTTCTGCTCCCAAATAGTACGGAGTAAAAGCCTCCCTCTGTTCCCAAATACGGAGTATTTTTCTTTCTACAGATTTCAACAAGTGACTAGGTACGGAGCAAAATGAGTGAAGTGAGCGTAGAGGCATAGGGATACTGTAGAAAGGAAGTCCTCGCGATCCATTATTCCCCATCTCGGTCAGAGAGAACTATTCAACTAGTCTTCGCAGTGAAGTGACAATACACGCTGCAGCAGATGGGACACGTAATTAATAAGCTGAACCAGCGTGTTGGTGTTACTAAATCAGCCTTACCCAGTACCGCCATCTCTTCTTCCTCCTCCTCTCTTCTTCTTCCTCCTCTCTTCCCTATCGTCGGCCGCACAGCATTTACCCCCGCTCACTGATCGCCCGCCCGTGCCATCTTCCTTGGTAGCTCGCGCGTACCATATCCCCCTGCTCACTGCTCGGCCACACGAGGAGAAGCTTCTTCGCTCGCCTGCCCGAATCCACTTACCCGCTGGCTCGCAGGCACCGAAAACCCCAATGGCAGAACCGACTGACACGCGGAGCCGCGATTGGAATTATCTCCCCGATTTTCTCTTGGAGCAGAACTATAGTCGTATGGACCTACTCAGCACCGTCCGTCTGGCCGCATGCTCGGTGTCTTTGTACCATCTACTCGTCTGCAACCGGCCGGCTCTTTTCAAGACACCCTGCTTGCTGATGCCCGATCCTCGTAGGTGGCCCAGACACCGACTTGACAATCCTACAGAGGTTGTTGTGGTGCCCCTTGACATGCTACCACTACCCGTCCACATGTCCTTCATGCGCGGCCACTACTAGGCGGGCATGAAGGCCAACTGGATCGTCCTCATCCACCACACTGGTAGTCCGTGGCGTCTTGTGGATATCTACACCCAGCGAGAGATCACCCTTCCATCATTGGATACCGCTGCCATCGAGCCTCGCGGCCCGCCAGACACTCCTGCCTACTACGCACGAGACGATCAAGCTTTTGGCTCGACCTCTGTTTGCAGAAAGTTGTAATCTGCGAAGTGCCCACACCATCAGAAGACTACATGGATTACAAGCTCATCGCCTTGTTCAACGTGGGATTAGTCTATCTGGAATCCGGTCGCCATACATGGTTATGGCTCATCATCAATCCTGTTGAGGCAACATTTCTGTCTGATGCTATAGTGCACGATGGCATCATTTACGCGGTCGACGCACAGATTGGCTGCCTATACTGGTGGAATCTATCGTCGTGTAATTGTTCTATCTCATCTCATCTTTACCTTATGAATATGACTGCATGTTCATTTGTTACAAATTTAGAATGCATAGCATGTCTATAACCACATCATTGCTATATGTTCCTCTCATTTCCTAGATTTTTATGACCACACATGTTATTGTTAGAGTTGATATGAGAACAATTGGCATCTAATGATTGTTAGAATACACTAGCACATATGCCCGTGCATTGCAACGGGAGAAAAAATATTGCATGCCCTTAACTCAATGACCATATCTCAAGACTTCCAAATGTGACGACATATATTTCAACACAGCACCACACCCCTGCCGCCTTTTATACTTCTTCCACCCTTATTGATAGTTGCCACATTGTCCACTTGGTCATACCACGTTTGAAAGTTGTCAATCTTGAGGCGATCAGCTCGGGCACTTCACGACACACCTGTCATTGAAGTTTACCAATGCAAGGAGATGTTTACAGTTTTAGAAACTATAATCTCATCAAGTTGGCATAAGGGCCACCCTGCGCAATCTACTCCTCGCACCTAGTCCATGGATCGTCCCGCATAAGGATTGACAACAATTAGTAGCAGGGAAACACTACCAAACACTTCCATACTCTTTTGGGATATATAAGACATGCAACTTCTATGAAGACAATTTATTTTGTATATACCTAAATACAATTGTCTTGTTTTCTGCTTGCATGTATAAATCTTCGCCATATACTTCATAGGCGATCTAGGTATATATGCTTCCCGCGTATGTGGTAACCTATGTACATAATGTTAGTCCAGCAATGTGCAATCCTATTTGGACTATGGATGGTGTTCACTTCGTTTCTAACTTTATGTCGTAGTAGTTATTACCATGCTTCCCGCGACTGTGCTAACATGTGTAAATATGTTAGTCCAAAAATGTCGTATCCAATTTGGACTATGGATGGTGTTCGTTTCCTTTCCGGATTTTTTGTCGGGTAGTAGTTAGTACCACTCTACCAGTCTATGAAGGACACAAACAAACACCAAATCCAACTTCAGTTAACAATGATTAGCAGCAAAACCTCTTCATGTTTAGTTATTTTCCAAGTCAATTAAAAAAAGATCAACAACACTCATGTTTTTCTATCTTGAGCCTTTCAACCTGGCACGTACGTGCATGGAGAGTTTGAATTATTCACATCCTCTTCTCTGAGTCCCTCCAGCTATTTTTCATCCATTGATCAGGGCAACACAGGCAACGTGAATCAACATGCATATCCATCGTCCTTAAATAATTCATGTCCTCATGAATCGTTTAATAGCCCACATAATAGCAGCCCATATTATATATATAGAAAGTTAATTATCCTATCTTTCCAGCAGCCCATATTTATCGTCTCCTTCCTTCCTTAGCTTAGCCACCTCTTTCCTTTCTTAGCCTCTACATATATATATATATATATATTTCCTTCCTTAGCCTCTCTTCCTTCCACGAGCTTTTCTCTGTCATAAGCATCTTCCTGATACCGAAGGAACTAAGAGACGTATATAAGTTGGGTATATTGTATGTAAAGGAGCGAGGTGGGATAATTTAAAAACGCAGTCAACTTTGATTCCTACACACAATAGGGGCTAGTTCAGTGGCCACAACATTGTTTACTATCATGGAGGTTGTGAGTTCGATACCTTCACCAGCGAATATTTTTTTGGATACGTGGGCCAGAATTGTTGGGCCATGGACGAACCTGGCAGATGTCCAAGCATGTACGATAGCCAAGCCACGTACGAAGAAAAACTAACGGAAACGAAAAAAGGACCGCGGGTTCTAATTTCGAAAAGCAAAGGGACTTTTCTATAAAAACACCACGACGGTGAACCCGGAGACTCAATCCGTGCTTTATTATTAGGGAGAGATATTATGAGCATAACATCATGATTGCTATATGTTACTCTCGTTTACAAGATTTTTATAACAACGCATGTTATTGCTTAGAGTTGATATGAGAACAGTAGTAGTAAGTGCTATGGTAGAATATGAGTAGGCACTGTCATAGCTATTTTCCTCTCATTGTTACATGATGTTTGAACCATGACATATTGCTAGAATATGAAAGCCATTGGCTTATTTTTTTAACTTGGGGTATGATTATGACCACGGCATTGCAATTCTCTGTCTATGATATGTGTCACTGTTATAATAATCTTAATTCCACACATACTCTGAACATGATTGTTTATTTTTGTCCTTTTGGTCTCCAATTTGAATTGTTGCAGCCGACGCAAATGTGCTGGCCTTCATGATTCCAGGACCTGGAATCATACCAGCCGATGGGTGGTGGTTTATCGCTCGTTCAGCTGGCGGCGTTCATTTGATGCTCATCTGCACGTACCAAATTGACCAAACCATTACATCAAACCACATGCAGTACAATGCGTGGGCCGTTTGTGACATTGATGGCTATGGCTTCTTTGTGTTCGAGAAAGATCCCAACTCCGTTGGGCCAGGCGTATTCAACTGGAGGCGGGTTTACAGCCTCGGCAACCACTCCTTGTTCCTCGGGCTCAATTATCCGATCATCCAACCAATCATTGATGATATCACCAGCGATGATTACTGTGCTATGCAACTTCCATTCGCGAGGGGGGGGGGGTTGTGTTTACACATCATACCATGGGTTTCATGAATCACCATATCCAGAGATTCGTCGACACAGCTTGTTGCCAGATAATCTTCAGTGTGTGAGAGGCATCAAGCTTCCATGCGATGGATGGCTTTTGCAAACCCGACATGCAGCGATGTGGTTCATGCCAACAACAAATATGCACAACTTGATTCGTGCTGATATCTAGATTGAGCCACGTATTCTGCTACTGTAGCACGACCCTCTTTTATTGGATATTATGTATTGTTGTTAGTTTGAAGCACTCCTCTGGTTTGAAGGATAGATACCTTCCTGGGATCAAGTGCATCCTAACTCACCTGCGCAGGATGTACTGATAATGATGATGGAGATGTTGTGCAGAAGCCATATATATATCAGTTAGGCTTCAAGTGCGTACTTGTTAGTTAAACCTATGTATAAATTGTGACGCTAAATACGACTAGTAAGTAGTATAGTAGCAGTACTAGTATATGTTGGTCAAATTATTCATCATGTCCACACATTGAATTTATGTGACAACACGCTGCGCGTGAGGTGACACAAGAATCCCAGCGGCATGTTCCGGTATTCTGGTGTCACATCCCTAGTTCTGGTATGCTCTGAGCTAGCTAGTCATGTGTTGCATCATGTTTAAATTCTTTTGAATCTGAAATGGGGATTGATCAAACCCTAGCACCAGATCAAATCAAATAGGTTCAACATAAAATCATTTTCAATGAACCCAAAATGCCCTTTGAAAATGTTCATGATTTTCGATAAAGGTGAAAACCTGTGCCAAAAATGATGAACATATTTTTAGGCCATTCTAGATTTTTGAATTAATTCATACTGTATTTGAATTGGAGCATTTAAATACTATTAATATTTTTAAATGCCCCAACAATTCTGGAATTAGTTGAGGGCCTCTGGAATAACTATTTTAGTGCCCATAACTATTTTCAGAATTTTTAAAAGTGATTTGGTTCGAAAAACCATATTAAAACAAATCTGCAAAATAGAAAAACAGAACAAAATTAGAAAACAGAGAGGGAGGGATGCTTACCTGGGCCTCACCTGTGCTGGCCCAGCCCACCTGGCTCGGTGCCAGTCATCCCTAACCTCTGCCAGTAGGCAAAGGAGGGACAGCGCATGGCGCGCGCGCGGGCGCCACACCACCAGGCTGCCTGCCTGCGTCGCCTGGCCACCGCGATGCCTCGCGTCCTCTCCTCGGTGCCGCCTCGACCCCCTCGTTCGTTCCCCTCTCCCTCTGGATGCGCTTCCCCTCCTCCTCTGCTCTCTCCCCGAGCGGAGCTCGCTGACGCCGCCGCCACAGCCATGGCTACAGGCCACCACCTGCCCAACCAGTGAGATCACGAGGTCCGCCACAACGCCGTGGAGCTACACACCGACGCAGGCACCCGCGGGAGCCCTGCAGCGTCGTCCCTGACCTCATCTTCAACCTCCGGCCACTGACAACCTCGCCGTCGATTCGCGTTGTTGGGTGCCTTCCCAAGCCTTTTGAGACCTCCATCGACCCCGCGGTCAGCTTCTCCACCGTTTCCCCATGACACGTCGTCCCCATGAGCTCCGAAGCTCCCGCCACCGGCCATCTTCAGCACCGTGGCTAAAGCAACCACATGTCACACCTGAGAACACAAGCGTGCTCAGTGCCATCCTAGGAGGCCGTAGACCACACCAGCTCGATTTGAGACGCGCTGTAGCGCTTAACCCGCTGATGCCCGAGCTCCTGCCGCCGCATACCTCACCGTCGGCGCTATTTCCGGCCACTTCAGGTTGCACCGCTTGCACCGTTGGATGTGCGCGAGCGCCTGGAACCCACAGAGCCTCTCCGCGCAGCGTTTAGTCGCCGGAGGGTGAAACCCGCGGCCCTCTACCACCGCGGCACCTCGCCGGTGGCCTAACTCTGGCGAAGCCGACATGGCACCGCCATTAGCACTAGTGGCGGGGCTATTTACCCTCCTCTATCACTGACTACTGGGCCCCACGGCCTAATTAACCCTGCTAAGCTCCTGTTTAGACTAAACTAACCCCACGGGCCCCACAGATCAGTTTGACCTGGCCACGTCACATGTTGACCGGCCCCACACATCAGTGCTGACTTGCTGACGTGGCTGTTGACCCGACCCCACTTGTCAGCGACACTAACCAGCACTGGGTCACTGACTAGTGGACCCCACTGGTCAGTTTGACCTAGACCATGCCCTGTTGACTCGCTTACGTCATGCTGGCGCGTTAAATAATTTACTGGAATTTGCTTAATTCTAAATAATCCAGGAAAATCCAGAAAATGATTTAAACTTCAAAAATTCATAGTAATTCAACCGTAACTCCAAATGAAAAGTTTTATATATGAAAAATTATCAGAAAAATCCAATCTATCCATTTATGCTACTTTCATGCATGTTCAACCAACTTATACCCCTTATATAAGTGAAAACATGATAATGGCATTTTAAATACCCCTTATGGAGTTTGCATATGAACCCTTGATTCATATGGACTTCATTTAAATTGTTGCTAGATGCATTAGTACAAATCATAACATATTTCCATGTCATGATCATGCATCATATTGTCGCATTTGCATTGATTGTGTTCTTCTCTATTGCCGGTGCTTGTCCCCTCTCGGTGGGCGTATCCCGACGATGAGTTCGATGACACCGATGAGGAGCTATAATATCTTCAGAAGTGCCAGGCAAGAAAACCCCCCTTGTTCATTCCGATACAATCCCACTCTCTCACTCCTGCTCTCTTTTATTGCATTAGGACAACAACGATTCAACTGTTACATGCTGCGGTAGTTGAACCCCTTTCCTCTGCATGACCTGTCATTGCCACAGTAAATAGATGAAACCCACTAGCATGAGTAGGAATTGTTTGAGCCCTGGTGTGCCTACTCATTCATGCTTATTGTCATGCCTGCTACTGCCTAGAGTTGAGTCAGGTCTGATTCATCGGGAATGAATTGGAACGTGGTGAGCATGTCCTACCGTTGAGAGCTAAGTGTGTGAACACGGTTTGGTAAAGGTAGCGGTGAGAGGCCATGTAGGAGTACATGGTGGGTTGTCTCATTGCACCCGTTCTCAGGAACTGAGTTCTGTGTTTGTGATCCATGAACAGTTACTACCACACATTGGGTTCCGGTAACTCGGCCCCTCTCGGCTTATTAATCAACTCGATCTCTGTCCAGGAGTTGCAACTAGTTTCTGGTGTTTGTAGGTAGTGTTAGTAGTCTACCAAGTGGCACCCGGTACAGGTGGGCTTGGGACAGACTAGGCACAGTGGCACAGTGTACCAGGTGGCACCTGGATGGTGGGCTTGGGAACCCTGCACACATTGTTTGGGGCCTTGAGTGACACCCCGGACGGATCTCCTTGCGGATGGAACCCGAATAGGCGATAAACCTGGATGAGAGACTTGTGTGATTAGTCAGGTCGTGGCCGACTCCCTCACCAGGCTTCCGCTTGAAGGTTGCCGAGATACACGACGTGTACATGGTGGTAGGTGACGAGAGTGTGTGCGAAAAAGTACACCCCTGCAGGGTTATCATTATCTATTCGAATAGCCGGATTCCTCGGATATGGAAACATGGACCCCTTGCATTGTTCATAGACAAGTGAAAGTGGATACTCTAACATGCGCAAGATAAGAGTGAGTGCTATGGATGGCGTTCTCGTAGGGAGACGGGAGCGGATCCATAGCGGTGTATTTATATGGTGAATATGTGGACTCGTGTGCGCCACCTCAAAGAGTTATTTGCAGTTGTAGTTCAAGATAGCCACCGAGTCAAAGCTGGCTTGCTGCAGTTAAACTCCACCCCCTTTAATGATACCGATGCATATGTAGTTAGTTCTGATGTAAGTCTTGCTGGGTACATTTGTACTCACGTTTGCTTAATTTATGTTTTGCAGAGAGACTTCAGTCTCACAAGTAGTCCCACGTGGACTTCGACGTTTAGCTTGTTACCTCGGCTACGATCTTGTGCCCTCGGCAGGGTCTTGTAGATAGTCAGGCTTCTCAGCCTTCTTCATTTGTAGTTGTCTGTACCCAGACAAGTTAAGCTTCCAATTGTGCTTGTTGCTTGTATGCTCTGTATGTTGGGTCATGAGACCCATGTTTGTAATTTCTCGCTCCTCGGAGCCTAATGAATAAATACTTGAGTCGTAGAGTTATGTTGTGATGCCATGTTGTATTTACACATATCGAGCATATTGTGTGTATGATTGAAATGCTAGGTATGTGTGGGATCCGACAACCTAGTTGTTCCTCCTTGGTAGCCTCTCTTATGGGGAAATGTAGTCTTGTGCTTCCATGAGCCATAGTAGTCCGCTACAGCCCGATTCACCGGAGTCCTGCTAGCCCAGCACTACTGCTCCGGAACACTTGACTGGCCGGCATGTGATTCACTTTGTTCCTGTGTCTATCCCTTCGGGGAAATGTCACGCGGTGACATCCGGAGTCCTGCCTAGCCTGCTACAGCCCGGTTCACCGAAGTCCTGTTAGCCTAGTGCTACAGCCCGGATTCACACGCTGCTGACCGATATGCTCGATGTTGATTCATGTATGCCTATCCCCGTAAGTTAGTGCCACTTTGGGTTCACGTCTAGTCATGTTGGCCCGAGTTCTCTGTCATATGGATGCTAGCGACACTATCATATACGTGAGCCCAAAGGCGCAAACGGTCCCAGGCCATGGTAAGGCGACACCCGTGGGAATACCGTGCGTGAGGCCTTAAAGTGATATGAGGTGTTACAGGCTAAATCGGTGTGACCTAGAATCGGGGTCCTGACAGTTTTGGTATCAGAGCCTGACTTCCTGTAGGATTACCAAGCCAAGCTGGTCGAAGTCGTGTCTAGAAATGCTTTAGTTATATAAGGGAATTGATTGTGGATGGGAACATAAGGCTCTTTTTACTCCTTATCCTCATGACCTTCTGATCTGAGTCATCTTATCTTTTCTACGGGGTTAAGAACTAGGCTTCTCTTCTATCTCTCAGGATGACGTGTTACTAAACCGTAGTTGCCTAGGATTGTTGAGTTCAAGCCCCAGTTCAGTTCGTACTACTTCCGTGTGTTGTTAGTTGATCTCGGAACCTTGTTATTGTGATGTTGAGTGGTTATGCCACCATTTTGCAGGATGTCTCAAATCTTTTTTAGCATTTACAGCCGTTATGCTGTCTGAGTCATCCCAGGTTTCTAAATAGTCTGATGCACATGCAAATCTTTCCTCCATGTTCCGTTGTATTTTTGGGCCAGATTAAGCACACTAATCGGTGCGTTGAGGTACTCCGTTGCCTTGACGTGTATGTTGGGGCTATTTTTATGACCCTAGGTGTTTTAGGGAGTCACCTAGTAAACTAGCCATGTTTTGTGTTCCCGGTGTGATGATTCTGGACATCATTCTCGAAAGCATCCCATGATGCCATTTAGTTAGTAGGCATTCTATTCCTGGGTTTTGAACCCGAGATTCACCCTACTTATTTCATGTTGATAGTGTTTGCTTGTTCCTTTAGTTTATTAATAACCTTGTGATAGTCCTCGAGGTCCGTGGTATTTCCTTCTTCCAAATACCATGAACTGCTTATGGCACAAGATCTTTGAACCAAAAGATCACAACAAGAGTGCTCTTGAGGAGTTCTCCATTCTGCATTGTGAATCTACCATTCCTACCTTTCTGCATGGATTATCTGGAAGAAATATGTTGAGCTTTATTCAACATACTAATCTATGCATCCACAACTCAGAAAGTGCTATGTTCCTTTGAGTTGTCCCTCTTCGGTTGTATTCCGACCCTCGGGTATCAGTTGTTAGTCAAGAGTATGTCGTGCATTTGTGCTCCTCGATGCCTATTATTCTTGTGGTCCGTCAAGCCATTCTATTCCGGAATGACTAGGAGAAACAAACTCCAGTACCTCATCCATTTCTTGGATTGGGTCAAAGCAGTTGTATTCCGCAGATCAAATGCAATCAAGCTTTTGGTCTATTCTACCCTGAAGTATTACCCACTTTATGTCAGGAATGTCACGAGAATTTCACCTTCTCTTATGAATTCTTGACGTAGTGATACTTCTCGCCATCAATATCCATTCCCTCGGTGTCGTGTTGTCGCAACCGGAATGCCGACAAGGGAATCATGGTGTGTGAAATCAATACTCCTAGGAACTGTGTTGCTGGGTAGTAAATGGACAATATTCTCAATCTTAGCATGTTGGCTATTGAGCCATCATCCTAAGAATGATCGTGCTACCTAATCCATATTTCCTGGTGCACCCTCCGATCAATGAGTTAGGATTTTGTCAATCTCTCGCTCTTTTGATCATATCATCTTGTTTCGAAAGCAAGATTACTCCCGAGCTTAATAACATATCGGTGGTTCGTGATTTTCCGAATATCTTCTCGAAAGTATTACCAGGTTGTTCCCTGACCGCTATGTTGAGTTCATGATCATGTTGGTTTTTCGCTCAACCAGCCATCCTCCAAGAATCTGTGTTGGATATCCTTGAGCTAGTTGGTTAAGCTAAACAACAACTTGGAGAGTTGGAAGATAAATCCTTGCCTTACTTAGTTCATTCTAAAAGGATATTTGTGTGTGTGTGTGTTGAAGAAAGATGATATCTTCATCGATTGATCCACGTGATCAATTGTTGATGCTATTGTCTTACAATCCTCTGATTTGAGTGTGGGCTATCGTCAAATCAACTCAGAACCAACGATATTCGTAATGTTGTCTTACTCGTGGTTGTTCCTCGAGCATACACCATTACATCCTTTGGTCTGACCAATGCTATCACCGTGTTCACTTAATTGTGGAATTCCATCTATATGGAAGCCTGGATGAGTTGCTGTTGAGCCCATCAGCAGCATTTTGTCTCCCCCATGATTCATGTTGAACATTATACTAGTGTTGGAAACTTTATAAGCATTGCCCTCATGTCCCGTTCATGAAGCATATGTCCGGTTGAAAGAAGTGACTTCCTCTAATTCGTGTGCATATGATGCAAGTTGCCGCCATGAATTTGAGAAAGTTTGTTTCACTTCCTCTGGAATCATCCCAAGTCAGTCATGCATACGTGCGAAGTATTCTGTGGTCTGGAGACTTGCAACCTTCATTCTATATGAATCCCTAGTAGACCAAGCCACTGATTGATTTGCTCAAGGAAAATAAGTTCTTAAGTGCTAATCCTTAAGGACTCAAAGGTACATGCGCAGGACTTCACTCTCCGCAGTGATGGTTTCCAATCAGAAGTCGGTAGTGTTTGGTTCTAAGACTACTATGTGGTCATGCCTGTCTTGGACAACGTGTTCACATGTATGTAGCAGAATCAGCTCATGTTTTGGAGCTTGCTATCATAGTTCACTCCCCGAGAATCTCGCAACGACATCTCGTCAAATTTTGTTGCAAACTTTCTTTTGTAGACATGTTGAGTCTGAAGTATCCTGTTATTAACCAGATCTGAATCTCAGGCAGATATTATGGTTGGAACGTTTTCCAAGAATTGTAATATTGGTCTCTCTATAACCCGGTTAAGTGGGAGTTGTGGCCAACACACCTAGCTGGAAGACCTATTAATGTAATATCTTGAATTGAAAAGTTGGCCGCTTCCCTGCGAGGATTCCATATGACTTATTCCACAAGTTGTTCCTTATGGATTTTTGTGTTCCCGAAGTCCGACCTTTACTTGATGATCATGTTGATGCTTTTAAGCATTGACCGTGGTACATAGTACATCAAGGAGAACATTAGAAGCGGAGTGCTAAATGTCTCTCGGTCAATCATCCAGATTTTCTTCTTTGGCATTGCTAAGGAAAAATCTAAGAAAGTGTTATCTTTCTTTGCATCTGCATCCTCCACCATTATTCATCATGGTAGTATGTTGTGTTGCCAGGATCCTTGACATGGATATTGGTAAAACTTGTTGAATATGGGAATTCTCAAGTTCTTGAGAGCACGCGCAATCACTAGGATTTATCGTCAGCATTAATTGGGATCAGCTCTAAGTTTCCTCGGTTATGCTATAACCTTTCCAATAGTGGAATCTCTCTCTACTGTTGGGTTTCTCCCCAGTTACTAGAATCATTCCCAACATTTGCATTTTGTTTCTAGCTTGCACCCGTCATTGTGTCAGTCTGCCATGGGTCCCTTCCATTTCCGATGATAAGCAGAAATCATCCATCGGGTTGTCTTCAACAAGGTAGTCCACATCATCCATTCGAACTCCGCCAAACGATCGATTGTGATTGCCTTAGGCTGGTATAAAGAGTTTCAATTATCTATGTACCAAAAGTAATTCTTTTTGCCACTTAAGGGAATAACTCCACGAGTCACTTTTCCTGAGGTGCCCCGTTATGGAATCATGGCAATTTTTCCTTGCTACTTTGAAACCCTCGTCAAATTGTTTCTTCCGTCCCTCTTGATGCATGTTTTGCCTCTCAGCTCCAGAGATGTTTCTATGTCTCATTCCATTAGTTGATCTTGTGATCATTAAGATGATCCTAAGTTGCTCAAACCTCAGGAAGATCGATTCTTCTAAATTCTCCCTTTCTACTCGTTGTCATGTTGGATGTAGTTCTCAAAGCAAGACGTCTAGAACAAGGTGATGCAATGAATCAACATCCTCGAGAAAGACATATGGATCATGAAGATTGTGTTAGCTTGTGTCCCTATGTCTTCCTATCTCATGACTTGAATCTCGGGACGAGATTCTTGTCTTAGTAGGGGTGAGTTGTCACATCCCTAGTTCTGGTATGCTCTGAGCTAGCTAGTCATGTGTTGCATCATGTTTAAATTCTTTTGAATCTGAAATGGGGATTGACCAAACCCTAGCACCAGATCAAATCAAATAGGTTCAACATAAAATCATTTCAATGAATCGAAAATGCCCTTTGAAAATGTTCATGATTTCCGATAAAGGTGAAAACCTCTGCCAAAAATGATGAACATATTTTTAGGCCATTCTGGATTTTTGAATTAATTCATACTGTATTTGAATTGGAGCATTTAAATACTATTAATATTTTTAAATACCCCAACAATTCTGGAATTAGTTGAGGGCCTCTGGAATAACTATTTTAGTGCCCATAACTATTTTCAGAATTTTTAAAAGTGATTTGGTTTGAAAAAACAAATTAAAACAAATCTGCAAAATAGAAAAACAGAACAAAATTAGAAAACAGAGAGGGAGGGATGCTTACCTGGGCCTCACCTATGCTGGCCCAGCCCACCTGGCTCGGTGCCAGTCATCCCTAACCTCTGCCAGTAGGCAGAGGAGGGACAGCGCATGGCGAGCGCGCGGGCGCCACGCCACCAGGCTGCCTACCTGCGTCGCCTGGCCACCGCGACACCTCGCGTCCTCTCCTCGGTGCCGCCTCGACCCCCTCGTTCATTCCCCTCTCCCTTTGGATGCGCTTCCCCCCCCTCATCTGCTCTCTCCCCGAGTGGAGCTCGCTGACGCCGCCGCCACAGCCATGGCTACAGGCCACCACCTGCCCAACCAGTGAGATCATGAGGTCCGCCACAACGCCGTGGAGCTACACGCCAACACAGGCGCCCGCGGGAGCCTTGCAGCATCGTCCCCGACCTCATCTTCAACCTCCGGCCACCGACAACCTCACCGTCGATTCGCGATGTAGGGTGCCTTCCTAAGCCTTTTGAGACCTCTGTTGACCCCACGGTGAGCTCCTCCACCATTTCCCCATGACCCCGTGGTCTATACCTTGCTGTAGACGTGGTCCCCATGAGTTCCGAAGCTCCCTCCACCGGCCTTGTTCACCACCGTGGCAAGAGCAACCACACGTCGCACCTGAGAACACAGGCGTGCTCAGTGCCTTCCTAGGAGGCCGCAGACCACACCAGCTCGATCTGAGACGCGTTATAGCGCCTAACCCGCTGATGCCCGAGCTCCGGCTGCCGCATACCTCACCGCCGGCGCTATTTCCAGCCACTTCAGGTTGCACCGCTTGCATCGTTGGATGTGCATGAGCTCCTGGAACCCACAGAGCCTCTCCGCGCAGCGTTTGGTCGCTAGAGGGCGAAACCCGCAGCCCTCCGCCGCCGCGGCACCTTGCTACCTCTTGAGCTTGCGTTGGATTTCCCCGAAGAGGAAGGGATGATGCAGCAAAGTAGCGTAAGTATTTCCCTCAGTTTTTGAGAACCAAGGTATCAATCCAGTAGGAGGCCACGCTCAAGTCCCTCGTACCTACACAAAACGATAGCTACTCGCAACCAACGCGGTTAGGGGTTGTCAATCCCTTCACGGTCACTTACGAGAGTGAGATCTGATAGATATAATATCTTTGGTATTTTTGGTATAAAGATGCAAATGAAAAGTAAAAGGTAAAGTAAAAAAGCAAAGCAAGATTAAAGTGATGGAGATTGATATGATGAGAATAGACCCGGGGGCCATAGGTTTCATTAGTGGCTTCTCTCAAGAGCATAAGTATTCTACGGTGGGTGAACAAATTACTGTTGAGCAATTGACAGAATTGAGCATAGTTATGAGAATATCTAGGCATGATCATGTATATAGGCATCACGTCCGTGACAAGTAGACCGAAACGGTTCTGCATCTACTACTGTTACTCCACTCATCGACCGCTATCCAGCATGCATCTAGAGTATTAAGTTAAAAATAGAGTAACGCCTTAAGCAAGATGACATGATGTAGAGAGATAAATTCATGCAATATGAAATAAACCCCATCTTGTTATCCTCGATGGCAACGATACAATACGTGCCTTGCTGCCCCTTCTGTCACTGGGAAAGGACACCGCAAGATCGAACCCAAAGCTAAGCACTTCTCCCATGGCAAGAACTACCAATCTAGTTGGCCAAACCAAACGGATAATTCGAAGAGACTTGCAAAGATAACCAATCATGCATAAAAGAATTCAGAGAAGATTCAAATATTATTCATAGATAGACTTGATCATAAACCCACAATTCATCAATCTCAACAAACACACCGCAAAAAGAAGATCACATCGAATAGATCTCCACGAGAGAGGGGGAGAACTTTGTATTGAGGTCCAAAAAGAGAGAAGAAGCCATCCAGCTACTAACCATGGACCCGAAGGACTGAGGTAAACTACTCACACTTCATCGGAGAGGCTATGATGATGTAGAAGCCCTCCGTGATGACGGCCCTCTTCCGGCGGAGCTCCGGAACAGGCCCCAAGATGGGATCTCGTGGATACATAAAGTTGCGGCAGTGGAATTAGGTTTTTGGCTCCTGTTCTGATCGTTTGGGGGTACGTAGGTATATATAGGAGGAAGAATTACGTCGGTGGAGCACCGAGGGGCCCACGAGGCAGGGGCACGCCCTAGGGGGGCGCCCCCACCCTCGTGACCGCCTCTCTGATGCCTTGGCGTAGGGTCCAAGTCTCCTGGATCACGTTCGGTGAGAAAATCACGGTCCCAAAGGTTTCATTCCGTTTGGACTCCGTTTGATATTCCGTTTCTTCGAAACACTGAAATAGGCAAAAAAAAATAGCAATTCTGGGCTGGGCCTCTGGTTAATAGGTTAATCCCAAAAATAATATAAAACTGGAAAATGAAGCCCAATATAGTCCAAAACAGTAGATAATATAGCATGGAGCAATCAGAAATTATAGATACGTTGGAGACATATCAGGCATCCCCAAGCTTAATTCATGCTCGTCCTCAAGTAGGTAAATGATAAAAAGAGAATTTTTGATGCGGAGTGCTACTTGGCATAATTTCAATGCAAATCTTCTTAATTGTGTATGAATATTCAGATTAGGAACATTCAAGACAAAAGTTCATATTGACATAAAAATAATAATACTTCAAGCAAACCAACAAAGCAAGTAACATGGCCAAAGAAAGTTCATCCCTACAAAATCATATAGTTTAGTGAAAGCACAAGTGCTCCCTAGGTGGTTTTGATAATTGATGACAACATATCTCTTGTTGGACTAACATTTCTATCTAGCATGTTTTAGATAAGTTCAACAATGGAGTGGCATGGACTAAAGGTTGTGGGAACTCCTTCAAGATGCTAAGGACAAAGGATTGGCTAAAGCTTCAAGCTCAAGACTCTTCATTTTACATTTTAGTGATCCAAGATCACATTGAGTCCATAGGAAAAGCCAATACTATCAAGGAGGGATGAGGTGTTGCTTAATGAGCCTCTTGCTTCATGTGCTTAGTGATATGCTCCAAAACCCTCAACTACTTTCCCATATCCACATATGACCTAAACCCTAAGCCAAACTCGGTCGTACCGATTCTTTCTATCTGGCGCCACCGAGTTTCACTTGTCATAAGCCACTGCCAAACCCTAGCAATTCGGTTCTACCAATAGGGATCTCGGTCTCACCGAGATGGGATTGCAAACTCTCTGTTTCTCTTTCGTAACTTTTCGGTCTCACCGAAAGAGCGAATCGGTCCCACCGAGATTGCAGTGTAAACTCTATGTTTCCTTTTTGTAACTTTTCGGTCTCACCGAAAGAGCAAATCGGTCCCACTGAGTTTACCTGGCCAACTCTCTAGTTAGCTTATTACCAAACTAGGTCTCACCGAGTTTGTGTAATCGGTCTCACCAAGATTATGTTATGCCCAAACCCTAACCATATCGGTCCTACCGAGTTGCATGTCAGTCCCACCGAAAATCTCTAACGGTCACTAGGTTTACCTTTTCGGTCCGACCGAGTTTGTTGATTCGGTCCCACCGAGATTGGAAAACTATGTGTAACGGTTGGATTTTGTGTGGAGGCTATATATACCCCTCCACCTCCTCTTCATTCGTGGAGAGAGCTACCAGAAGACATACACAATTCCAACTCATATGTTCTGAGAGAGAACCACCTACTCATGTGTTGAGGCCAAGATATTCCATTCCTACCATATGAATCTTGATCTCTAGCCTTCCCCAAGTTGCTTTCCATTCAAATCTTATTTCCACCAGATCCAAATCCTATGAGAGAGAGTTGAGTGTTGGGGAGACTATCATTTGAAGCACAAGATCAAGGAGTTCATTACCTACACACCATTTGTTACTTCTTGGAGAGTGGTGTCTCCTAGATTGGCTAGGTGTTACTTGGGAGCCTCCGACAAGATTGTGGAGTTGAACCAAGGAGTTTGTAAGGGCAAGGAGATCGCCTACTTCATGAAGATCTACCGCTAGTGAGGCAAGTCCTTCGTGGGCGATGGCCATGGTGGGATAGACAAGGTTGCTTCTTCGTGGACCCTTCGTGGGTGGTTGCTTCTTCGTGGACCCTTCGTGGGTGGAGCCCTCCGTGGACTCGCGCAACCATCACCCTTCGTGGGTGGAGCCCTCCGTGGACTCGCGCAACCGTTACCCTTCGTGGGTTGAAGTCTCCATCAATGTGGATGTAGGATAGCACCACCTATCCGAACCACGGGAAAAACATCCGTGTCTCCAATTGCGTTTGAATTCTCCAAACCCTTCCCGTTACATTCTTGCAAGTTGCATGCTTTACATTCCGCTGCTCATATACTCTTTGCATGCTTGCTTGATATGTATTGTGTATGTTGAAATTGTGCCTAAAACTCCACTCAAACCAAAAAGGCCTAAAAATTGCAACTTTAGCACTAAGTGTCTAATCACCCCCCCCCCTCTAGACACATCTACTCCTAGATCCTACAAGTGGTATCAGAGCTTTGGTCTCCATTGCCTTGGTTTAATCACCATTGGAGGAAGATGGATGTGTCTACCTTAGGGAGTCTTAGACATAGAGTGCCTATTCTTGATGGAGAGTATTTTCATGAGTGGAAAAATGAGATGCTTGTAATTTTCAATCAATATCATTTGAACAAGTATATTGCTAGCCCTTGTGCACCTCATATTGATCCTTTGCATCCTACCCTAGATGAAGATATTGACATGATTCGCAATCTTAGAACTATTGAGCTCATCATTAGAGGATTGCCCAAAAATTTGATTGCTAGTTTGCCTACTCTTAATTGTGCCTATACTATATGGAAATTTCTTGAGGAACGATTTCCCGATCATTCCTTGAAAACTTTGGATGAAATTCTCCATAAATCTATTGCCTTGAGTAAGATGAACTCTAGTGATCCTAGTTTTGGTAATTGTCTATTTGAACTTACCAATCTTAAGCATGCTAAAGGAGATGTTGAATCATTAGTGATATCATATTCGAAGCTATAAGAATTCATAAAAGTGACCACTTTGATGATCATTTATCTAATGAATTACCCTCTCTAGGAATTGATGAGTCACAAGATCATGATGAACATGGATACTATGATGATGATGATGATGATGATGATGATAGTGACTTCGATCTTGATGATGCAATGAGACATTTTGGTCTTATGGCAAATCTTCGGGGATATGAAACAGGAGGAAAGAAATGGGTTCTTGATAGTGGATGTACTGATCATATGACCGGAAATGAAGAGATGTTTCGTGAGCTTGCTGAAAATGACGGCCCTCGAAAATATGTCACCTTTGGTGATAATTCAAAGGGTAAAGTGGTTGGCCTTGGTAAGGTGGCCATCTCACATGATAGTTCCATTCAAAATGTCATGCTCGTTGAATCTCTCGGCTACAACTTACTTTCAGTATCTAGACTTGCTGATTTCGGTTTGAATGTCCTATTTACTGAGGTAGATTGCCAAGTATTTTGTCGAGACAATCATAAAATGGTCTTTACCGGTATGCGTAGAGGTGATCTTTACATTGTCGATTTCTCAAAAAAGGCACAACCTAAAACTTGCTTTGTTGCTAAATCCTCAAAAGGTTGGTTGTGGCATAGACGACTAGGTCACGTTGGCATGAGAAACCTTGACAAGCTTATTAAAGGAAATCATATCCTTGGAGTTAACGATGTCATATTTGATAAGGATAGACTTTGCAGTGCTTGTCAAGCAGGTAAACAGGTTGGAGGAAGGCATCCCGTGAAGAACATCATGACCACAAGAAGGCCACTCGAGCTACTTCATATGGATCTTTTTGGTCCCAACGCCTACAAGAGTCTCGGTGGAAATTCTTTTGGTCTAGTTATAGTTGATGATTTTCAAGATTTACGTGGGTGTTCTTTCTTAATGACAAGTCGCAGGTCCAGAAGATCTTCAGAAACTTCACTAGGAAGGCCCAAAATCAGTTTGACGTGAAGATCAAGAAGGTTTGGAGTGACAACGGAACGGAGTTCAAGAACGCAAATGTGGACACCTTTCTTGACGAAGAAGGGATTTCACACGAGTTCTCGGCTACGTACACACCTCAACAAAATGGAGTTGTTGAGAGGAAGAACCGGACGCTCATCGAAATGGCAAGAACGATGCTTGATGAATACAAGACACCGAAGCACTTTTGGGCAGAAGCGGTTGAGATAGCTTGTCACGCAACAAATCGCTTATATCTTCACAAGCTACTCGGCAAGATGGCATACGAGCTTCTCACCGGTAACAAACCCCAAGTTGGATACTTTCGAGTATTCGGCTCAAAGTGCTACATTCTTGATAAGCATCGTCGTTCGAAGTTTGCTCCTAAATCTCATGAAGGTTTTCTACTTGGTTATGGCTCAAACTCTCACACTTACCGTGTCTACAACAATTTCACCCGGAAGGTTGAAGAGACGGTAGATGTGAAGTTTGATGAATCTAATGGCTCGCAAGTAGAGCAATTGCCAATTGATGTAGGAGACAAAGACCCTTCAGAAGCAATCCAAGACTTGTCCATTGGCAAAATTCGTCCAACGGAGGTGAAGGAGAGTACTTCATCCGTCCAAGTGGAAGCTTCTACTTCACGACAAAGTGAACCAAGAATTGAAACGAAAGCATCCATAAGTGGGACACATCAAGATGAAGAAAACGAGGAAATACATCAAGACGAACATCAACAACCTCTTTCTCCACCATGACAAGAGAACGACGACATCAACAATGAAGAAGGCCAAGAAGAAGAACAAGATGAAGAAGATGTTCAACGAAGACCCAAGCAAAAGCTCTCACGAGTTCGAGCAAGAATTGCCAATGATCATCCCGTCGAGCAAATCCTCAATGATATACAAACCGGGAGAATCACTCGCTCAAAAACTCGTTTAGCTAACTTTTGTGAAAACTATTCATTCATCTCTAGCATTGAACCTATGAAGGTTGAAGAAGAATTGGAAGATCCGGATTGGATAAACGCTATGCATGAAGAGCTATACAATTTTGAGAGAAACCAAGTTTGGACATTGGTTGAGAAGCCCGACAACAACCACAACATCATTGGTACAAAATGGGTGTTTCGCAACAAGCAAGATGAAGATGGACAAGTGGTTCGCAACAAAGCACGTCTCGTCGCCCAAGGATACACACAAGTCGAAGGTATGGACTATGGTGAGACATATGCTCCCGTTGCTAGACTTGAGTCCATTCGCATCTTACTTGCCTATGCTAATCACCATAATATCACCTTGTACCAAATGGACATCAAAAGTGCTTTTCTAAATGGTGAAATAGAGGAGGAAGTTTATGTCAAACAACCTCCCGGCTTTATCAATCCTAAGAAACCAAATCATGTTTACAAACTTCACAAAGCTCTTTATGGTCTTAAACAAGCTCCTAGAGCATGGTATAAATGCTTGACCAAGTTCCTTATTACCAGTGGTTTTGAAATTGGTAAAATTGATTCTACTCTTTTTACTAAAAGGGTTAATGGAGAACTATTTGTATGCCAAATTTATGTCGATAATATCATATTTGGTTCAACTAACCCTCTCTTTAGTGAAAAGTTTGGAAAGCTAATATCAGAGAAGTTTGAGATGTCTATGATGAGTGAACTCAAATTCTTTCTTGGTTTGCAAATCAAGCAAACTAAGGAAGGTACATTTGTCTCTCAAACGAAGTACACCAAGGACTTATTCAAGAAGTTCAATATGCCAGAATGCAAAGGTATGTCTACACCCATGCCTACTAGTGGACATAATGATTTGACCAAAGATGGTGAACCGGTTGATCAAAAGGTTTATCGCTCTATGATTGGTTCATTGTTATACCTATGTGCTTCACGTCCCGATATTATGCTAAGTGTGTGCATGTGTGCACGATATCAAGCTGCTCCTAAAGAATGTCATCTTAAGGTTGTGAAAAGGATAGTGAGATATTTAATCCATACACCAAATTTTGGCATTTGGTATCCTAAGAGGTCTTCTTTTGATCGTGTTGGCTATTCCGACTCGGATTATGCCGGAGACAAGGTTGATAGAAAGTCCACTTCGGGTACTTGTCAATTTCTTGGTAGATCTCTTGTGTCTTGGTCTTCCAAGAAACAAAACTCGGTATCCTTATCCACCGCCGAAGCGGAATACATTGCCGCTGGTTCATGTTGTGCTCAATTACTTTGGATGACCCAAACTCTTAAAGATTATGGGATTTATGAGAAACATGTTCCACTACTTTGTGACAATGAAAGTGCTATCAAAATTGGTCATAATCCTGTACAACATTCTCGAACTAAGCATATTGAAGTTCGTCATCATTTCATTCAAGATCATGTTGCTAAGGGTGACATTGATCTTAAGCATGTTCGCACCGATAAGCAATTAGCGGATATATTTACTAAACCTCTTGATGAGAAAGTGTTTTGCAGGTTGAGAGGAGAATTGAACATCATTGATGCTTCGAACTTGGAGTAGAAACTCCATTGGATACATGCAAGACATGAGCTTATGACTAATCCATGATATATCTCTTATGATGACTATCTTATGTCTTGGATATATTTGTACCTTGCATGTTGTCTAACCCATGTAGGTGCTTGGTTGAATCTAATTCCATGAGATTGCAACTCACTCACATCTTGAGCAATCTCCACATCACCAAGTCTCTACACAATGGCGGTTGAAGACAAGGAAGCACAAAACCATTCAAACATATCCTTTGACAAATTCTATGTTGAGCTTCATGATTGTCATTTTTGGATACACAAGTGCTCTTCTTTGCAAGAACTAACCCATGTAGGTAGATGAACTCAAACTCCGAGTGGTACTCTCAACTCTTGATGAGCTACATCAACCTTGAGCACCCACACAAGTTCAACTACATGAGCAAGAACCACACCACCACCCAAGGTATGTTATTCCATCTTAGAGAAGCTTTACTCCAAGACATGAGTCAAAGCAACTCAACAAGATGTGAATACATAAAGATGCTTAAACGAAAAATGGTGACCCCATTTTGAGCTTAAACGATGAGTATGACCTATGATCAAGTGTTCTCACTTGACTCCTAAGTTAATATACTCTAACATAGGTGACTATGTCACCGCCCAACTCTAGATGAAGTTCTCTTGTGTTCTCTTTGTGTGTATCTCATGCATGTTTAGTTTCTTTCTCTTTTTCAAAAACAAAAAAAACTCCATCTAGATTTTTCAGTCTCTTCTCTTTTCTTTCTGTTTATGTTCTGCATTTTCTGCATTTAATTCCTTGCAAATCCTTCAGGTAATTCATTGCAAATCTTTGTGAGATCCTACATGTCTAGTGAGCTGAGGTGACAAGTGTTTTTCTCTGTGTGAACTCGGTTTCACCGACTTGTAATTTTCGGTCCAACCGAATCTTTTCGGTGCCACCGAAACATACCACTCGGTGCCACCGACTTTGCAACAGGAAAAACAGTTTGCCACTTGTTCTATATTTCTTCTGATCCAGCTCTACTCAATGAATCTTGTCCTCTACAAGCATCACAGTTTTATCCATTGCTTTGTGCTGAGTCTCAAGGACCAAACCTATACGAAGGATTCAAGAAAGCCCTTCTTGGAAATTGATGTCAAAGGGGGAGAGAGAGATCACATCAAAGCTTGTAGGAGAGAGAGATCACATCAAGGGAGAGAAAAAGTCTCAAGGACCAAACCTACAAGAGAGGAAGTATTAAGGGGGAGAGAGAGACTTCCAGGGGGAGAGAATACTCAAGGATCCCAGATGTCCCAGATGCTTGATGCTTGATGTTCAAGAGGAGAGATGTCACATGTCTTTTTAGGGGGAAAGACATGTTCATTTGTATCTTTCAGCTCTGATTTGCTGTTCCTTATCTTCTCCCAATATCCCATGTAAGATTCTGGGGGAGCAAGACACCTAAGAGAAAGAAATCAGTCAAATTCATTGCATATCTTTATTCTTGGGGACATGTTGAATCCAATGTGGTACCTTGTACTCACTCTCTACATGTCATCCCAGTCTTGGTATTCTTGTGGTTTCTTTTGTTTACTCTGGCTAGTGGATGTACCTGTGTGATCTAACTTTGTTTGTGCAGGTTCATTCCATCCTAAGACAACTCAAGACCACAAGGTAAGTATATGCATCAAAATCATGAGTATGAGGAGTTCTTGCTTATGTACATACTGTTTGCAAGAAGGACTCATGAGCATGAAGGTATTTTCCTTGATAATCTTTTGCTCTGATGCATATGGCCAAGATACATGTAACACATTGCCTACTCTGTCATGGTTATGCTCTCACATGCCTCTATATTTCATATTTACATGAGTGCATACATGTAGGGGGAGCCTATGCTTGTTACATGTCCTTCCAAAGCTTTACTTTCTGTTCTTTATATCTTTATCTAAAGCTTTGATGTATGTTGCCATCAATTACCAAAAAGGGGGAGATTGAAAGCACAAGTGCTCCCTAGGTGGTTTTGATAATTGATGACAACATATCCCTTGTTGGACTAACATTTCTATCTAGCATGTTTCAGATAAGTTCAACAATGGAGTGGCATGGACTAAAGGTTGTGGGAACTCCTTCAAGATGCTAAGGACAAAGGATTGGCTAAAGCTTCAAGCTCAAGACTCTTCATTTTACATTTTAGTGATCCAAGATCACATTGAGTCCATAGGAAAAGCCAATACTATCAAGGAGGGATGAGGTGTTGCTTAATGAGCCTCTTGCTTCATGTGCTTAGTGATATGCTCCAAAATCCTCAACTACTTTCCCATATCCACATATGACCTAAACCCTAAGCCAAACTCGGTCGTACCGATTCTTTCTATCTGGCGCCACCGAGTTTCACTTGTCATAAGCCACTGCCAAAACCCTAGCAATTCGGTTCTACCAATAGGGATCTCGATCTCACCGAGATGGGATTGCAAACTCTCTGTTTCTCTTTCGTAACTTTTCGGTCTCACCGAAAGAGCGAATCGGTCCCACCGAGATTGCAGTGTAAACTCTATGTTTCCTTTTTGTAACTTTTCGGTCTCACCGAAAGAGCAAATCGGTCCCACCGAGTTTACCTGACCAACTCTCTGGTTAGCTTATTACCAAACTCGGTCTCACCGAGTCTGTGTAATCGGTCTCACCGAGATTACGTTATGCCCAAACCCTAACCATATCAGTCCTACCGAGTTGCATGTCAATCCCCCCGAAAATCTCTAACGGTCACTAGGTTTACCTTTTTGGTCCGACCGAGTTTGTTGATTCGGTCCCACCGAGATTGGAAAACTGTGTGTAACGGTTGGATTTTGTGTGGAGGCTATATATACCCCTCCACCTCCTCTTCATTCGTAGAGAGAGCTATCAGAACACATACACAATTCCAACTCATATGTTCTGAGAGAGAACCACCTACTCATGTGTTGAGGCCAAGATATTCCATTCCTACCATATGAATCTTGATCTGTAGCCTTCCCCAAGTTGCTTTCCACTCAAATCTTCTTTCCACCAGATCCAAATCCTATGAGAGAGAGTTGAGTGTTGGGGAGACTATCATTTGAAGCACAAGAGCAAGGAGTTCATTACCTACACACCATTTGTTACTTCTTGGAGAGTGGTGTCTCCTAGATTGGCTAGGTGTTACTTGGGAGCCTCCGACAAGATTGTGGAGTTGAACCAAGGAGTTTGTAAGGGCAAGGAGATCGCCTACTTCGTGAAGATCTACCGCTAGTGAGGCAAGTCCTTCGTGGGCGATGGCCATGGTGGGATAGACAAGGTAGCTTCTTCGTGGACCCTTCGTGGGTGGTTGCTTCTTCGTGGACCCTTCGTGGATGGAGCCCTCCGTGGACTCGCGCAACCATTACCCTTCGTGGGTGGAGCCCTCCGTGGACTCGCGCAACCGTTGCCCTTCGTGGGTTGAAGTCTCCATCAACGTGGATGTAGGATAGCACCACCTATCCGAACCACGGGAAAAACATCCGTGTCTCCAATTGTGTTTGAATTCTCCAAACCCTTCCCCTTACATTCTTGCAAGTTGCATGCTTTACATTCCGCTGCTCATATACTCTTTGCATGCTTGCTTGATATGTATTGTGTATGTTGAAATTGTGCCTAAAACTCCACTCAAACCAAAAAGGCCTAAAAATTGCAACTTTAGCACTAAGTGTCTAATCACCCCCCCTCTAGACACATCTACTTCTAGATCCTACATTTAGTCATACTCCATTTTCGTCACACAAGAATGCTCTCATCATGCACAACCCCGATGACAAGCCAAGAAATTGTTTCATACCTTAATAATTTCAAACTCATAAACTTTCACACAATACATGAGCGTGAGCCATGGATATAGCACTATGGGTGGAATAGAATATAATGATGGGGGTTATGTGGAGAAGACAAAAAAGGAGAAAGTCTCAGATCAACGAGGATAATCAATGGGCTATGGAGATGCTCATCGATTGATGTTAATCCAAGGAGTAGGGATTGCCATGCAACGGATGCACTAGAGCTATAAATGTATGAAAGCTCAACAAAAGAAACTAAGTGGGTGTGCATCCAACTTGCTTGCTCACGAAGACCTAGGGCACTTGAGGAGGCCCATTGTTGGAATATACAAGCCAAGTTCTATAATGAAAATTCCCACTAGTATATGAAAGTGATAACTCAAGAGACTCTCTATATGAAGAACATGGTGCTACTTTGAAGCACAAGTGTGGAAAAAAGGAATAGTAACATTACCCCTTTTTATTTTTTTTATTTTTTTGGGCCTTCTTTTTTTTCTTTGGCCTTTCTCTTTTTTTGGGACAATGCTCTATTAATGATGATCATCACACTTCTATTTATTTACAAATCAATGATTACAACTTGATACTAGAACAAAGTATGACTCTATATAGGTGCCTCCGGCGGTGTACCGGGATATGCAATGAATCAAGAGTGACAAGTATGAAAAAATTATGAACGGTGGCTTTGCCACAAATACTATTTCAACTACATGATCATGCTAAGCAATATGACAATGATGGATGTGTCATGATAAACTCGATGGTGGAAATTTGCATGGCAATATATCTCGGAATGGCTATGGAAATGCCATAATAGGTAGGTATGGTGGCTGTTTTGAGGAAGATATAAGGAGGTTTACGTGTCAAAGAGCGTATCATATCACGGGGTTTGGATGCACCGGCGAAGTTTGCGCCAACTCTCGATGTGAGAAAGGGCAATGCACGGTACCGTAGAGGATAGCAATGATGGAAGGGTGAGAGTGCGTATAATCCATGGACTCAACATTAGTCATAAATAACTCATATACTTATTGCAAAAATCTACAAGCCATCAAAAACCAAAGTATTACGCGCATGCTCCTAGGGGGGTAGATTGGTAGGAAAAGACCATCGCTCGTCCCCGACCGCCACTCATAAGGAGGACAATCAAATAACACCTCATGTTTCAAATTTGTTGCATAACATTTACCATACGTGCATGCTACGGGACTTGCAAACTTTAACTCAAGCACTTCTCAAATTCACAATTACTCTACTAGCATGAATTTGATATTACTACCTCCACATCTCAAAACAATTATCAAGCATCCAACTTTTCTTAGTATTCAACACACTCAAAAGAAAGTTTCACAAATCTTGAATACCAAGCATGTTATTATTAAGAAAATTACCATGCTATTAAGACTCTCAAAATAATTTAAGTGAAGCATGAGAGATCAATAGTTTATTTAAAACAAATCCACCACCGTGCTCTAAAAAAATCTAAGTGAAGCACATAGAGCAAAAATACTTAGCTCAAAAAGATATAAGTGAAGCACATAGAGTATTCTATCAAATTCTAATTCATGTATGGCTCTCTCAAAAGGTGTGTACATAAAGGATGATTGTGTCACACTAAAAAGCAAAGACACAAATAATACTAGAGGCTCCAAGCAAAACACATATTATGTTGGTGAATAAAAATATAGCTCCAAGTAAATTACCGATGGAAGTGGACGAAAGACGAGATGCCTTCCGGGGCATCCCCAAGCTTTGAATTTTTGGTGTCCTTGGATTATCTTGGGGGTTCCATGGGCATCCCCAAGCTTAGGCTCTTGCCACTCCTTGTTCCATAATCCATCACAAGAATTCACCCAAAACTTGAAAACTTCACAACACAAAACTTAAAGTAGAAAACTCGTGAGCTCCGTTAGCGAAAGAAAACAAAAATCACTTCAAGGTACTGTAATGAACTCATTATTTATTTATATTGGTGTTAAACCTACTGTATTTCAACTTCTCTATGTATTATAAACTATTTTACTAACCATAGATTCATCAAAATAAGCAAACAACACATGAAAAACAGAATCTGTCAAAACAGAACAGTCCGTAGTAATATGTAGCTAGCACAAGATCTGGAACCCCAAAAATTCTAAAATAAATTTCTGCACGTGACGAATTTATCTATTAATCATCTGCAAAAATAATTAACTAAATATAGGTCTCCAAATAAAAATGAGAGCAGTTCTCGTGAGCGCTAAAGTTTCTGTTTTTTACAGCAAGTTCAACAAGACTTTCCCCAAGTCTTCCCAACGGTTCTACTTGGCACAAACACTAATTAAACACAAAAAACACAACCAAAACAGAGTCTAAATTATTTATTTATTACTAAATAGGAGCAAAAATTAAGGAATAAAAATAAAATTGGGTTGCCTCCCAGCAAGCGCTATCATTTAACGCCCCTAGCTAGGCATAAAAGCGAGGATAGATCTAGGTATTGCCATCTTTGGTAGGCAATCCATAAGTGGCTCTCATGATAGTTTCATATGGCAATTTTATTTTATTTCTTGGAAAGTTTTCAATTTCCTTTTTTAATGGAAATTGAAATCTAATATTCCCTTCCTTCATATCAATAATCGCACCAACCGTTCTAAGGAAAGGTCTACCAAGAATAATAGGGCAAGAAGGATTGCAATCTATATCAAGAACAATGAAATCTACGGGAACATAATTTCTATTTGCAACAATAAGAACATCATTAATCCTTCCCATAGGTTTCTTAATAGTAGAATCCGCAAGATGCAAGTTTAGAGAGCAATCATAAAAATTACGGAAATCTAGCAAATCACACAAAGTTTTGGGGATAGTGGAGACACTAGCACCCAAATCACACAAAGCATAAAACTCATGATCTTTAATTTTAATTTTAATAGTTGGTTCCCACTCATCATAGAGTTTTCTAGGGATAGAAACTTTCAACTCAAGTTTTTCTTCATAAGATTGCATCAAGGCATCAACAATATGTTCGGTGAAGGCTTTCTTTTGACTATAAGCATGTGGAGAATTTAGCACGGATTGCAACAAGAAATACAATCAATTAAAGAGCAACTTTCATAATTAAATTCCTTGAAATCCAATATAGTGGGTTTAGCAACATCTAGTTTTTTATTTCTTTCAATCCCACTTTCATCAATTTCATCATAAAGATCTAAATACTCCGAATTTTTAGAACGCCTTCTAGGTAAAGGAAGATCATATTCAGTTTCATCAAGATTCATATTGCAAAACAAAGATTTAATAGGAGACACATCAATAACTTTTAGATCTTCATCTTGATTTTCATAGGAATTGGACGAACACGCTTTAATAAAGGCATCTTTGGAAGCACGCATCCTAGCGGTTCTTTCCTTGCACTCATCAATGGAAATTATCATGGCTTTGAGAGACTCATTGATATCATGCTTAGGAGGAATAGATCTAAGCTTTAAAGAATCAACCTCAAGAGAAATTATATCAACGTTCCTAGCCAAATCATCAACTTTAAGCAATTTCTCTTCAAGCAAAGCATTAAAATTCTTTTCTGAATTCATAAACTCTTTAACACTATTCTCAAATTCAGAGGGCATCTTATTATAATTTCTATAAGAGTTGTTGTAAGAATTCCCATAATTATTAGAAGGAGTACTAGGATTTGGCCTAGGATTAAAATTCCCTCTATAAGCGTTGTTACCAAAATTATTCCTACCAACAAAATTCACATCCATAGACTCATTGTTATTCTCAATCAAAGTAGACAAAGGCATATCATTAAGATCAGAAGAAACACTCTTAGTAGCAAACAATTTCATAAGTTCATCCATCTTTCCACTCAACACATTGATTTCTTCTATCGCATGCACTTTTTCTTAGAAGTTCTTTTAGTATGACATTGAGAATAATTAACCATAATATTATCTAGGAGTTTAGTAGCATCTCCTAAAGTGATTTCCATAAAAGTGCCTCCTGCGGCCGAATCTAAAAGATTTCTAGAAGAAAAATTCAATCCGGCATAAAATTTTTGTATAATCATCCATAAATTCAAACCATGAGTGGGGCAATTACGTATCATTAATTTCATTATCTCCCAAGCTTGTGCAACATGTTCATGACCAAGTTGTTTAAAGTTCATAATATCGTTTCTAAGAGAGATGATCTTAGCGGGAGGGAAATACTTAGAGATAAAAGCATCTTTGCACTTGTTCCAAGAATCAATACTATTTTTAGGCAAAGACGAAAACCAAGCTCTAGCACGATCTATAAGCGAAAAAGGAAATAGCTTCAATTTAACGACATCATTATCGACATCTCTTTTCTTTTGCATATCACATAAATCAACGAAGCTATTCAGATGAGTTGCAGCATCTTCACTAGGAAGGCCGGCGAATTGATCTTTCATAACAAGATTCAACAAAGCAGTATTGATTTCACAAGATTCAGTATTGGCAAGAGGAGCAATCGGAGTGCTAAGGAAATCATTATTATTGGTATTGGTGAAGTCACACAATTTGGTAGTATCTTGAGCCATCGCGACAAACAAGCAAACAAACTAGCACACGAGCAAACAAGAGCAAACGGGCAAAAGAGGCAAATAGAGAGGGAGGCCAGAGAGAGAGGGCGAATAAAATAGCAAGGGTGAAGTGGGGGAGAGGAAACGAGAGGCAAATGGCAAATAATGTAATGCGAGAGATAGGGATTGTGATGGGTACTTGGTATGTTGACTTTTTGCGTAGACTCCCTGGCAATGGCGCCATAAATTCTTCTTGCTACCTCTTGAGCTTGCGTTGGATTTCCCCGAAGAGGAAGGGATGATGCAGCAGAGTAGCGTAAGTATTTCCCTTAGTTTTTGAGAACCAAGGTATCAATCCAGTAGGAGGCAATGATAGCTACTCGCAACCAACGCGATTAGGGGTTGTCAATCCCTTCACAGTCAATTACGAGAGTGAGATCTGATAGATATAACATTTTTGGTATTTTTTGTATAAAGATGCAAATGAAAAGTAAAAGGTAAAGTAAAAAAGCAAAGCAAGATTAAAGTGATGGAGATTGATATGATGAGAATAGACCCGGGGGCCATAGGTTTCACTAGTGGCTTCTCTCAAGAGCATAAGTATTCTACGGTGGGTGAACAAATTACTGTTGAGCAATTGACAGAATTGAGCATAGTTATGAGAATATCTAGGCATGATCATGTATATAGGCATCACGTCCCTGACAAGTAGACCGAAACGGTTCTGCATCTACTACTGTTACTCCACTCATCGACCGCTATACAGCATGCATCTAGAGTATTAAGTTAAAAACAGAGTAACGCCTTAAGCAAGATGACATGATGTAGAGAGATAAATTCATGCAATATGAAATAAACCCCATCTTGTTATCCTCGATGGCAACGATACAATACATGCCTTGCTGCCCCTTCTGTCACTGGGAAAGGACACCGCAAGATCGAACCCAAAGCTAAGCACTTCTCCCATGGCAAGAACTACCAATCTAGTTGGCCAAACCAAACGGATAATTTCAAGAGACTTGCAAAGATAACCAATCATGCATAAAAGAATTCAGAGAAGATTCAAATATTATTCATAGATAGACTTGATCATAAACCCACAATTCATCAGTCTCAACAAACACACCGCAAAAAGAAGATTACATCGAATAGATATCCATGAGAGATGGGGAGAACTTTGTATTGAGATCCAAAAAGAGAGAAGAAGCCATCTAGCTACTAACTATGGACCCGAAGGTCTGAGGTAAACTACTCACACTTCATCGGAGAGGCTATGATGATGTAGAAGCCCTCCGTGATGACGTCCCTCTTTCGGCGGAGCTCCGGAACAGGCCCCAAGATGGGATCTCCTGGATACAGAAAGTTGCGGCGGTGGAATTAGGTTTTTGGCTCCTGTTATGATCATTTGGGGGTACGTAGGTATATATAGGATGAAGAAGTACGTCGGTGGAGCACCGAGGGGCCCATGAGGCAGGGGGCGCGCCCTAGGGGGGCGCCCCCACCCTCGTGACCGCCTCTCTGATGCCTTGGCGTAGGGTCTAAGTCTCCTGGATCACGTTCGGTGAGAAAATCACGTTCCCGAAGGTTTCATTCCGTTTGGACTCCGTTTGATATTCCATTTCTTCAAAACACTGAAATAGGCAAAAAAACAGCAATTCTGGGCTGGGCCTCCAGTTAATAGGTTAGTCCCAAAAATAATATAAAAGTGGAAAATAAAGCCCAATATAGTCCCAAACAGTAGATAATATAGCATGGAGCAATCAAAAATTATAGATACGTTGGAGACGTATCACACCTGGCCGGCAGCCTAACTCTGGGGAAGCCGACGTGGCACCGCCATTAGCACTAGTGACGGGGCTAACTACCCTCCTCTATCACTGACTACTGGGCCCCACGGCCTAATTAACCCTGCTAAGCTCCTGTTTAGACTGAACTAACCCCATGGGCCCCATAGGTCAGTTTGACCTGGCCACGTCACCTGTTGACTGGCCCCACACGTCAGTGCTGACTTGCTCACGTGGCTATTGACCCGACCCCACCTGTCAGCGACACTAACCAGCACTAGGTCACTGACTAGTGGACCCCACTGGTCAGTTTGACCTAGACCGTACCCTGTTGACTCACTTACGTCATGCTGACATTATGCTGACGCGTTAAATCATTTACTGGATTTTTCTTAATTTTAAATAATCCAGGAAAATCCAGAAAATGATTTAAACTTCATAAATTCATAGTAATTCAACCGTAACTCCAAATGAAAAGTTTTATATATGAAAAATTATCAGAAAAATCCAATCTATACATTTATGCTATTTTCATGCATGTTCAACCAACTTATACCCCCTATATAAGTGAAAACATGATAATGGCATTTTAAATACCCCTTATGGAGTTTGCATATGAACCCTTGATTCATATGGACTTCATTTAAATTGTTGCTAGATGCATTAGTACAAATCATAGCATATTTCCATGTCATGATCATGCATCATATTGTCGCATTTGCATTGATTGTGTTCTTCTCTATTGCCGGTGCTTGTCCCCTCTCGGTAGGCATATCCCGACGATGAGTTCGATGACACCGATGAAGAGCTATAATATCTTCAGAAGTGCCAGGCAAGCAAAACCCCCTTGTTCATTCCGATACAATCCCACTCTCTCGCTCCTACTCTCTTTTACTACATTAGGACAACAACGATTCAACTGTTACATGCTGCGGTAGTTGAACCCCTTTCCTCTGCATGACCTGTCATTGCCACAGTAAATAGATGAAACCCACTAGCATGAGTAGGAATTGTTTGAGCCCTGGTGTGCCTACTCATTCATGCTTGTTGTCATGTCTGCTAATGCTTAGAGTTGAGTCAGGTCTGATTCATCGGGAATGAATTGGAACATGGTGAACATGTCCTACCGTTGAGAGCTAAGTGTGTGAACACGATTTGGTAAAGGTAGCGGTGAGAGGCCATGTAGGAGTACATGGTGGGTTGTCTCATTGCAGCCGTTCTCAGGAACTGAGTTCTGTGTTTGTGATCCATGAACAGTTACTACCACACATTGGGTTCTGGTAACTCGGCCCCTCTCGGCTTATTAATCAACTCGATCTCTGTCCAGGAGTTGCAACTAGTTTCTGGTGTTTGTAGGTAGTGTTAGTAGTCTACCAAGTGGCACCCAGTAAAGGTGGGCTTGGGACAGAATAGGCACAGTGGCACGGTGTACCAAGTGGCACCCGGATGGTGGGCTTGGGAACCCTGCACACATCGTTTGGGGTCGTGAGCAACACCCTGGCTAGATCTCCTTGTGGATGGAACCCGTATAGGCGATAAACCTGGACGAGAGACTTGTGTGATTAGTCAGGTCGGGGTCGACTCCCTCACCAGGCTTCCGCTTGAAAGTTGCCGAGATACATGACGTGTACATGGTGGTAAGTGGCGAGAGCGTGTGTGAATAAGTACACTCCTACAGGGTTATCATTATCTATTCGAATAGCCGGATTCCTCGGATATGGAAACTTGGACCCCTTGCATCGTTCATAGACAAGTGAAAGTGGATACTCTAAAATGCGCAAGATAAGCGTGAGTGCTATGGATGGCGTTCTCATAGGGAGACGGGAGCGGATCCATAGCGGTGTATTGATATGGTGAATATGTGGACTCGTGTGCGCCACCTCAAAGAGTTATTTGCAGTCGTAGTTCAGGATAGCCACCGAGTCAAAGCTGGCTTGCTGTAGTTAAACTCCACCCCCTTTGATGATACCGATTCATATGTAGTTAGTTCTGATGTAAGTCTTGCTGGGTACATTTGTACTCACGTTTGCTTAATTTATGTTTTGCAGAGAGACTTCAGTCTCGCTAGTAGTCCCACATGGACTTCGACGTTTAGCTTGTTACCTCAGCTACGATCTTGTGCCCTCGGCAGGGTCTTGTAGATAGTCAGGCTTCTCAGCCTTCTTCATTTGTAGTTGTCTGTACCTAGACAAGTTAAGCTTCCGATTGTGCTTGTTGCTTGTATGCTCTGTATGTTGGGTCATGAGACCCATGTTTGTAATTTCTCGCTCCTCGGAGCCTAATGAATAAATACTTGAGTCGTAGAGTTATGTTGTGATGCCATGTTGTATTTACACATATCGAGCATATTGTGTGTATGATTGAAATGCTTGGTTTGTGTGGGATCCGACAACCTAGTTGTTCATCCTTGGTAGCCCCTCTTATGGGGAAATGTAGTCTTGCGCTTCCATGAGCCATAGTAGTCCGCTACAGCGCGGTTCACCGGAGTCCTGCTAGCCCAGCACTACTGCTCCGGAACACTTGACTGGCCGGCATGTGATTCACTTCGTTCATGTGTCTGTCCCTTTGGGGAAATGTCACGCGGTGACATGCGGAGTCCTGCCTAGCCTGCTACAGCCCGGTTCACCGGAGTCCTGTTAGCCCAGTGCTACAGCCTCGATTCGCACGCTGCTGACCGGCATGCTCGATGTTGATTCATGTATGCATGTCACCGTAAGTTAGTGCCACTTTGGGTTCACGACCAGTCATGTCGGCCTGGATTCTCTATCATATGGATGCTAGCGACACTATCATATACGTGAGCCAAAAGGCGCAAACGGTCCCGGGCCATGGTAAGGCGACACCCGTGGGAATACCGTGCGTGAGGCCGCAAAGTGATATGAGGTGTTACAGGCTAGATTGGTGTAACCTAGAATCGGGGTCCTGACATATGGACTTCAGATTTGGAGTACCACTTATCTGTCGAAATCTTTCATCATTCACTTAAAACAGTTGATTGATCGTACATTGAGTACCATATAACTGGAATTACCGATGCAAGTTGAAGAAGGATTGGCCGGTGCTGCCGGCTGGCATCAAGTTCGATCCCATGGATCAGGAGATGATCGAGCACCTTGAGACCAAAGTGAGTGCTGACAGCGCGAGATTTCAGTCTCTCATCGATTTGTTCATACCAACCATCGACAGCGAGCACGGCATATGCTACACCCAACCTAAGAAACTTCCAGGTAAGACACCGATCAGCCGTCTACTTGCACAAACATATTCCTTTGTTTATAGTTCTATTTTTCTTTTTAGATGCAGACCTGGTGAAGCAATTACAATTTGACAGTTAATAAAAAGTGAAACAAGTGACTGCAACATGCCAAAGATGTTATGAAAATGCCAACTAGGTACACTAAAACCTGTATTCCACAATACTGCAGGTATCACACTGAGTGGCCTAAGGAAGCATTTCTTCCAGCGTAATTCCAGGGCGTTCAAAAGGGGCACGTGGACACGTCACAAGATACAGTCGGAGTGCGGCATGCACGCGATGTGGCACAAGACGGGCAATACCTTGTCGGTGATGGTCAACGGCCGGCAGACGGGTAGCAAAAAAGGGTCTGGTGCTGCACACCAACAAGAACTTCAACCAGCAGAGGACCAACTGGGTGATGCACCAGTACCACCTCGGGGACCTGGAGCAAGAGAAGGAGCGGGAGCTGGTCCTCTGCAAGATTTTCTACCAGACCAACACTAGGGCTAGGAGTAAAAAGATTATAAGTTAGTTTGGTATTGGTAGTTGTACTACCATGTCGTCCGCAAGTTGGTATTGTTGTTAACGATCTTTTGGTATGAACTTGCATTTGCTTCCAACCATCATGTCGAGGGTCGATGTGGATATAAAGCTGAATCATTTGTTTCGAAACGAATTTTCAGGCACCTGATTTTTATTTGATGGGTAGCATAAGCACCCGCCGTTCGAATTCCCAGTTCTCCAATTTTTTCGAAACAAGTGCATGCACTTATTATCACGATAAAAAATCAATATCCGTGCTGCATCCCAGTTATTAGTCTGTACTTGCAGAATTCTCTCGTTTATTGAGCACGTATATTTTTTTTTTAGGTCGAGCAAGTTTCAACTGGGCTATAGACTGCCTAGGGTTGGTTTTGTTTCTAACAGGCCCAGCCCATGACGACAACGGGGCACAAAGATACAGCAGGTATCTACTGGCCTCTGGCCCGCCAGCTTAGTTATATTTTTTCTTACAACATCCGCAGGCAGTTTTTTTATTGAATCAAACACACAGCCCAGTTCTATTTTCCTCTTGAAATGCATGTCCTACATCCGTTTTCTAATCTCTACCTATAGTTTTACTAGTTCATATACATGTATCATTATATTGAAAACACATAAAATTCCCTTTTCATATTTACATCCTTATTTTGGTTGTTTTTCCCACCCAACGCTAATTTTTTTACAACTGGTTTTCCCTTAAACCAACTCAATTGTCCCACGTCTTATTTGCTTACAAAAACAAAACAATTTTTTGGCAAATCGATAAGTTCTTAAAAAATGTTTATCATTTCGGGATTACAACAGTTCGGACTCCACCGAAATATGCAAAATAAGGTTGAACTTTTTGACCATGGTCCTGGGCAGAAAATGGGCTGTAATAAATTACTTAAGAATTAGCAAATGGGATGTAAATTATAAAAAATAGCAAATGGGCTTTATGTTATCTGCCACAGATTTGGAGGTTGACTTGTGGGCCTACTAAGTTCATGCGTACACAAGGTTTCTCAAAAAAGAAACTTAGTCAACAATCGACTCTACCAGCGTCAGACCGTTAGATGTCAATCTAACAGCAATCATGCTTCTTCAGTCTTTGATCTTCCTGCCCCAGCCGCCCAAACTAGCGCCATCGGAACCGCCTGCTCCCGCCTCTCGTGGCTGGCAGTGCTGCCGGGCAAGCCTCACGGCCCCATCATACTCACATCCCTGGCCTGTCTATCCCTCTACTCACCCATACCTCCTGTTATTTTCCGGCGACGACAGCCGAACCAGTCAACCCTCATACTCTCCACCGCGTGGGCAGCCACTGCCGTTTCTTCCCCGGCTCCGTGCCGTTCCCTTCATAGGCCTTGCCGTCGTCCACCGCCCTGGTGCTCTCGGCGCGGCGTGGTCAACGATGTCCACCCAACGGCCTTAGTGCTTCTTCAACCTCTGGTCTTCTTGCCCCGGCCTCCCAAAGCAGCGCCGGTCATGCCGCATGCTCCTTCCTCCCGTGGCCGGCTGTGCTGCCGCGGAGGCCTCACCGTCCCCATACTACTCCCACCGCTGGCCATGCCATCCCTCCACTCACCCACTCCCCATGTTATTCTGCGGCGACGGCAGCCGAACCAGTGAACCCTCGTACTCCTCTCCGCGTGGGCATCCACTGTCGCGTCTTCCCCGGCTCCGCATCGTCCCCTTCCTAGGCCTCGCCGTCGTCCACCGCCGTGGTGCTCTCGGCGCGGCGTGGTCAATGTGGTCAACGACCGACTTCCATCGGAAGAGTACTGTACGTGGAGAGGCTGACAGCTGGGTCCACGGCAGCCACAAGGAAGTGCCTCCTTATTACGCGCAAAATAATCATTCCTCCACCTGACAGCAGGGACCCACCGGACGGGCCACTAGTATTTCGCAGAAAAAACGTTTCCCCCTAACTGCTGGGACCCACCGGACGGGCCACCGTATTTCGTGAAAAAAAAACATTTGCCCCTGACTGCTGGGACCCACCGGATGGACCACCGTATTTCGTGAAAAAAACATTCCCCCCGCTGTCAGCTCGGACCCACCAGATGTGCCTCCTTATTACGCACAGAAAAATGAATACTCCCCCTGCTAGCTGGGACCCACCATGGTGGGAGGCTGACTTGTGGGCCTACTAAGTTGACGGGGATGGAGGGCTTTGTCAACTTAGTCAATATGAACGATTCTAGCTCCAGTGACCGTACGATGTCCATCCATGGCCGTCGTGCTTCTTCAATCTCTGCTCTTCCTGCTCCAACCGCTCAAACAAGCACCGGCGAGACTGCCTGCTCCCTCCTCCCCGCGGCCGGCTCTGCTGCCGCGCAGGCCTCACCGCCCCACCGTACTCCCATCGCTGGCCTAGCCATCCCTCTACTCACCCACACCTGTTGTTATTCTCCAGCGACGGCAGACGAACCAGTAAACCCTTGTACAGTCGTACTCCCCTCCGCGTGGGAAACAACTGCCGAGTCTTCCCTGCCTCTGTGTCATTCCCTTCCTAGGCATCACCGTCGTCCACCGCCCTGGTGCTCTCGGCGCGGCCTGGTCAACGTGGTCAACGACCGACATGCATCTGAAGTGGACTGTAACTGGAGAGGCCGACAGCTGGGTCCACGGCCGCACGCAAGGAAATGCCTCCTTATTACGCACAAAATAATGATTCCTCCACCTGACATTAGGGACCCACCGAAAGGGCCTCTATATTTCGCAAAAAAACGTTACCACCATTGACAGCTCGGACCCACCAGCTATATCTTCGCACACAAGGAAGTGCCTCCTTATTACGCACAAAAAAAATGAATACTCCCCCTGTTAGCTAGGACCCAGTATAGTGGCAGGCTGACTTGTGGGCCTACTAAGTTGACGGGGACGGAGGGCTTTGTCAACTTAGTCAATATGCACGGTTCTAGCTCCAATGACCGTACGATATCCATCCAACAGCCATAGTGCTTCTTCAACCTCTGGTCTTCTTGCTCCATCCGCCCAAACTAGCGCCGGTCGTGCCTCGTGCTCCTGCCTCCCGTGGTCGGCTACGATGCGGCGGAGGCCTCACCGCCCCCTGCTACTCCCACCGCTGGCCAGGCCATCCCTCTACTCACCCACACCCCCTGTTATTCTGCGGCGATGGCAGCCTCACACCGCAGTGAACCAGCGAACCCTCGTACTCCTCTAGGCGTGGGCATCCACTGCTGTGTCTTCCCCGGCTCCACGTCGTCCCCTTCCTAGGCCTCGCTGTCATCCACCGCCCTAGTGCTCTCGGCGCGGCATGGTCAACGTGGTCAAGGAACGGCTTCCATCGGACGTGCATTGTACGTGGAGAGGCTGACAGCTGGGTCCACGGCCGCAACAAGGAAGTGCCTCCTTATTACGTGCAAAATAATTATTCCTCCACCTGATAGCGGGGACCCACCGGACGGGCCACCGTATTTTGCGAAAAAAACGTTTTCCCCCTGACTGCTGGGACCCACCAGCTACACCTTCGCACACAAGGAAGTGCGTCTAAGCAAAGAAACAAAATGATTCGCCCCCTAACATCGACTGCTGGGACCCACCAGCTACATCTTCGCACGCAAGGAAGTGCCTGACAGTCGGGACCCACCTGGTCGAAGCGTACGTAGCATTGTCATTCTGGTCGCAAACGTGTACATACATACTGGTCGATGTAGAGGCGCGCACGTGTCGTAGTAGAGGCGCGCACGTAGCATGTACACGTACGTACAGCGGCCAGGGTGCAAGAAAGAAAATACGGCCACGTATGTGTACATACGGGCGAGGTCTCGAACGCCTACTTGCGCATACGTACGGCCAGGGCTCGTGTACATGGCTGGGTCAGAACGGAGAAACATCTTCGTCGTCGTGTTCATGGGGAGGCAATGGAATGCCTCGTGTTCATGGGGAGGCAACGGAATGCGTCCTGTTCATGGGGAGGCAACGGAATGCGTCGTGTTCATCAGGAGGCAACGGAATGCGTGGGAGCCAACCGGCTGGGTCGGAACGGAATGCGTGGTCGTGTTCATCGGGAGGGCTTGGATGGAATAGGCGATGGAAACGAGGCCTGGCGTACCGCAGAACAGAAGAAACGGACCTCCTACGGTCGAAACGAGGGTCCTGTTGATCGGGAGGGTTGTGGCGTACCGCAAAACGGAGGAAACAGACCTCCTACAGTCGAAACGGGGGTCCTGTTGATCGGGAGGGGTGTGGTGTACTGCAAAACGGACGAAACGGACCTCCTACGGTCAAAACGGGGGTCCTGTTCATTGGGGGGGGAGTGGCATACCGCAAAACGGGACTCCACGGGATACTGTTCATCTCCCCTGTCGACCTTCTCCATCCTCCATGGGCTACCGTCGACCTCCTCCAACCTCCGCGGGCTCCTGTTCATCCAGCCTCCACCGCGCGCTACTCCACCGGCTACTGTTCAACCACCCCTCCACGGGCACCCCTCCACCGTCTACTGTTCATCCGGCCCTCCACACCACGGGGTCCTGTTCAACCACCCCTCCACGAGCACCCCTCCACCGTCTACTGTTCATCCAGCCCTCCACACCATGGGGTCCTGTTCATCCAGAAGCAACGCCACTGCTCAATGTTCATCCAACCCCCCTGCAACACTCACTGTTCATCCAATCGATCGGCTTCATTTAGCAGCATTAGCGAAGGAATCGCTCGATCGGGTTCAGTTAACAGCCATCGATCAATCGCTCGGGTTCAGTAACGCGTAGCCTGCAGTGCAATCGCTCGGGTTCAGTTAGAGCCCAACGCCTCGCTCGGGTTTAGTTAGAGCCAACGCCTCGCACACACGCGCGTACGTGTACGAGAGAACGCGCATCGCTCGGCCCCCGACCTCCCAGCATAACCGGGAACTCCCCGAAATTTTCCTTGCCCTCGCTTCTACCACAGTTTTTTCTGTCATGGACGGCCCAAAGAATGTCATGCAGTTGTGTCTCCGGCCCGCCCAGGACGAAAAGCCCATTTTCTGTCATGATTTTTTGTCATAGAAGTAGGAGCCCACCACATCTATGATGATACCAGGTTTTGTCACAATTATCGTCATAGAAGTGTCATATGTATGATAGAAAAAAATTCGTTCGGCCCAAAATGTCATGGATGTGTCTTTTTTTTGTAGTGTTACTCTCTTGTGTTACCTTGCCAGCATATTCTATGTGCTGACCCATTTTCGGGCTGCAACGTATCATGTTGCAGACTTTTCAGACGATGAGTAAGGAGCCTTAGGTCGTGGTCTTTCACTCAGTGATGCCGTTGGAGTTGATGGACTCACTTTATCTTCCAAGCCTTCCGCTGTTATCATATTAGATGGCCTTAAGCCATATTTATTGTAATAAGTTCTCTTTTGAGACATTCGATGTAATAAGTGTTTGATTACCACTCTGTTAAAAATCCTTCAAGTACCGTGTGTGTCAGCATTACCGATCCAGGGATGACACTTATACACGGAGATCAGACTGTTTGAGGTCTAGTCGCTACAAAGATGGTATCAGAGCACACGCTGACTGTAGGACACGACCACTAAGCTAAAGCCCTAGATCACTATTCTCTTCTCATTTCTAACTCCTCTCCTTTTTCTACTCTTTAGGATGGCGGGCGCATGGAACAAGTTTGCGCAACCGGATGAAGACGCCCCTTTTGGAAGACACTTGAAGGAAGTCACTAGGTACCTGAACATTGGAATACCAAGCTTCACCGGGACTTACAATGCCACTTTACCAGAAGAGGAGTGCTGGATGATTCAAGTTCAAGTTCCAGGAAGAACATTCACACCAGTCACTGAGCCCATAGAGTTTTCTTTCGATGCACCAACCTGGAGTCTATGAAAGAGTATGGCAGCTCACATAACCATGGGACGCATTGGAGAAGTTTACCACAAGGATCTCAAGGATACTATCTACCAGATTTATGGGCGCCGAGATGAGCAATGGGAGATGATTAGCACCAGGAAGGATAGATCCATTGCAGCTTTCATCCAGGAGTTAAACCAGCATATTCGCCGCCAGGAGAACCAGATGCGAGCAGGCATGATAGATCTGAAGAAGGAAATGACCAGGATCACGGAGCTTGAAGAGGAACTCAAGGCTACTCATGAAGATTATGAGGAGGAAATCATCGTACTAGTGGAGAGGAATGACGATCTGGAAAGGAAGCTAGGAGTATTCATGGGAGACCCCGCGCCAGGAGGAGAAGACGAAGAACCCAAGGAGATTCGTCCGGAGGACTACATAATCATCGACGACACCGATTCGGACCCCGACGATAGCGATGATGACTATGTTGATGAAGCTGGAGCATATGTCATGGAGTCTTCGACCGATCAATATTTCTAGTTGACCACCAAAGCAGTAGTAGTAGTCTACCATGTAAATAGTATAGTCCAAGCACTTTGTAACGATAGTTCTAGACCGATTGTATGCCTTGCTTGATTGATTGAGTGATATGATTGTGTTTGCCTCATGTGCATATGGGTAGTGTTTTCTCACTAGACCTCATTCTATTCTATTCTCTCTAAAACCTCAGATGCCTCTAAGACGTGACCCCGGATTTACCTTTCCACCGGAGCTCACTCAGTTGATCCAACAGCAGAATACCCTGATGCAGCTGTTAGTTCAGAACCAAGGCAACAACAACAACAGCAACCCACCACCACCACCAGTTGACAACTTAGCCCATTTTCTGAGGTTGCAATCACCGGTGTTTTCCAGTAGCACCGAGCCGATAGCTGCAGATGATTGGCTCTGCAGGATTGGAAGGGAGTTAACCACTGCAGGATGCACAGATGCTGATAAGGTGCATTTTGCCGCACACCAATTGGATGGACCAGCAGCCTCATGGTGGGAGAATTACACTGTCACTTATCCTATAGTCACTGTCACATGGGATCGGTTCCAGCAAGCTTTCTGTACTGCCCATGTATCAGCAGGAGCTATGGCCATGAAGAAGCGTGAGTTTACAATTTACGCCAAGGAGGACACACTGTTGGCCAGTATGTGGATGAGTTTAGTAAGTTAGCATGTTATGCTCCAGATGACGTTGCTACGGATGCAGCTAAGAAGGAGAAGTTTCTGGAGGGACTGGGTGATGAGCTAAGCATGCAGTTGATGGTAGCAAATTTCAATAACTAACAGGAGTTGGTGGATAGAGCTCTCATGCTTGAAGGGAAGCAGCAGCAGATTGATAGCGCAAGAGGAAGTATGGACAGGGGAAGTATAATTCTGGAGCCCAGCAGAGACCCCGTTTCACCCCGAACTCGGGAGGACTTGTTCATAACCATGGAGGCCACACTCATAATGGAGGAAGTTCACACAATCATAGTGGCCCCAAGAACGACAATGGTAATGGAGGAAGTAGCGGACAGAATCGTTCCAACCCGGCAACACCCGCCAAGAAGGATCTAAGCCACGTTACTTGCTACAAGTGTTAGAAGACCGGACATTACACCAATGAATTTCCTGAAGCTGAGAATGGAAATGGCAATGGAAGCTCTGGGAAGAAGCCCAACCCTTTCAACAGGGGACAAGTGAACCACGTTAACATGGAGGAGATTGAAGCCCAGCCAGATGCAGTAATTGGTAAGTTTTTGGTTAAGTCATTTACTGCAGTCGTTCTTTTTAATACTGATGCATCTCATTCATACATATCGAGGGGATTTGTGGATAAGTATAACCTGCCCAGTAGAGTACTTAAGACACCTATGTTAGTAACCTCACCCGGAGCTGAGTATATGGCAAGCCATGGATGTTTTCAGATGCCATTGGCCATAGGTAGGCATGTTTTCCCCTCCGATCTGATAATTTTGGAATCGCAAGGTTTGGATGTGATTCTGGGTATGGATTGGCTATCAATGTATGGAGGAAACATCGATTGCACCAGTAAGACGATTTTACTCACCACCCTAGAAGGAAGAAGGATCAAGTATGTCCCAGCATGTGCCGAATAGGACTCAATTAAATTGCTTATCGGGAGTAGTACAGGAGGAAGTAACAGTGGTGAAGGAATTTTTGGATGTATTTCCAGAAGAGTTGCCAGGCATGCCACCGAATAGAGACATAGAGTTTTTGATAGAGCTTTTGCCAGGCACAGGGCCAATATCAAAGAGACTGTACAGGATGCCCGCACAGGATTTAGAAGAAATTAAGAAGTATATTAAGGAGTTACTGGATAAGGGATATATTCGCCCAAGCTTGTCACCTTGGGGATCACCAGTACTTCTAGTGGAGAAGAAGGATGGATTGTTAAGGATGGTTGCTGACTATCGTGGATTAAATGAAGTAACGATCAAGAACAAGTACCCACTGCCGATGATCAATGATTTGTTTGATCAGCTGCAAGGAGCTAAGGTGTTTTCCAAGATCAATCTGCGATCAGGTTATCACCAGTTGAAGATTCGAGAGCAGGACATACCTAAGACAACTTTTACCACAAGGTATGGGCTATATGAGTATACCGTTATGTCATTTGGCCTAACTAACGCACCAGCTTACTTTATGAACATGATGAACAAGGTGTTTATGGAGTTTTTGGATAAGGTCGTCGTAGTGTTCATTGACGATATTCTGGTCTACTCGAAGAATGAAGAAGAACATAAAGAACATTTGCGTTTGGTACTTGGCAAGCTCAGGGAACATCAGTTATACGCCAAGTTCAGCAAGTGTGAGTTTTGGTTGAAGGAAGTTGGATTTCTTGGGCATGTTATATCCGGAGAAGGAATAGTAGTATACCCCAACAAAGTTGTCACCGTGACAAATTGGGAAGCACCCATGACAGTTGGAGAGATCCGGAGTTTTCTTGGACTCGCATGATACTACCGGAGGTTCATTGAGAATTTCTAAAAGATTGCTAAGCCCATGACGGAGTTGTTAAAGAAGGACACCAAGTTCAATTGGACTGAGGAATGTGAGGCCAGTTTTCAGGAGTTGAAGAGACGCCTGATTACATCGCCAGTGTTGATTCTACCAGATCAACGCAAGGATTATGAAGTGTATTGCGATGCTTCTCATCGAGGACTTGGAGCGTGCAGGAAGGAAGAGTTGTTTCATATGCCTCACGACAGCTTAAACCCCATGAGTTAAACTATGCTACGCATGATTTGGAGTTAGCAGCCGTAGTGCATGCGTTGAAGACATGGAGACATTTTCTCATCGGAAACCATTGTGAGGTATACACAGATCACAAGAGTTTGAAGTATATCTTCACACAGAAGGAGTTGAATCTCAGGCAGAGGAGATGGTTAGAACTGATTAAGGATTATGACATGAAGTTGCACTATCATCCCAGAAAGGCCAACGTAGTAGCCGATGCGTTGAGCCGCAAGAGTCATGTCAATACCCTCATGACCGGAGGATTACCCAGGGAGTTAGCAGAAGACCTTGGTGAGCTATGTTTGGAGATAGTTCCGAGAGGTTATGTAGCAGCTTTGGAGATTCAGTCCACTTTGATGGATAAGATCAGAGAAGGGCAAAAGACGAACAAGGAGATTGCTGAGATAAAGGAAAGGATGAGCAAAGGAAAAGCCAAGGGATTTCGTGAGGATGAGCACGATACTTTATGGTTTGAGGACCGCGTATATGTGCCAAAAGATCAGGAGATCAGGAAGTTGATTCTGCTAGAGGCCCATGATTCACCATATTCGATTCACCCAGGAAATACCAAGATGTATCTGGATTTGAAGGACGGTTTCTGGTGGACCGGTATGAAGAAGGATATTGCGGAGTATGTAGCAGTTTGTGATGTATGTCAGAGAGTGAAGGCAGAACATCAGAAGCCAGCAGGATTGCTACAACCATTACCTATACCCGAATGGAAGTGGGATAAACTAGGCATGGATTTTATCACGGGATTGCCCAGGACTCGTTTCGGCTATGACTCGATATGGGTTGTAGTAGATCGATTGACCAAAGTAGCTCATTTCATCCCAGTAAAGACCACTTACACCAGTGCTAAGTTGGCAAAGATTTATATGACCAGGATCGTATGTCTGCATGGAGTTCCAAGGACCATTGTATCAGATAGAGGAACCCAGTTTACCTCAAAGTTTTGGAATCAATTGCATGAAACTCTGGGAACTAGACTAGAGTTCAATACAACATTTCACCCGCAGACAGATGGACAAACTGAAAGAGTAAATCAGATTCTGGAGGACATGTTGAGAGCTTGTGCGCTAGACTATGGATCTAGTTGGGACGATAAATTGCCTTATGCAGAGTTCTCTTATAACAACAGTTATCAAGCCAGTTTGAAGATGGCTCCTTTCGAAGCACTGTACGGAAGGAGGTGCAGAACACCGTTATTGTGGGACGAAGTTGGAGACCGACAGTTGTTTGGACCAGATTTGATTAAAGAATCTGAAGAGAAGGTTAAGCTGATTCGTGATAGACTCAAGGTAGCCCAATCCAGGCAGAAGAGTTATGCGGATTCGAAATGCAAGGAGACAGCCTACGAAGTCGGAGACAGAGTGTATCTTCGAGTATCACCACTCTGAGGAGTGAAGTGTTTTGGAGTTAAGGGAAAGTTAGCACCATGTTTTGTGGGACCATACAGAGTTTTGGAACGTATGGGAGAAGTTTCTTACAAGTTGGAATTACCCGAAGGATTATCCGGAGTTCACGATGTGTTCCATGTTTCTCAGTTGAAGAAGTGCCACGCGGAGATGGCTGAAATTCCTCTGAGAGATACAGTGTCGCTAGAAGCAATACAGTTAGATAGCGATTTGACCTACGAGGAGAAACCAGTCAAAATACTCGAGTTTGCCAGCCGAGTTACACGCAGCAAGGTTATAAAATTTTGCAAGGTTCAGTGGAGTCACCATACCAAGGATGAAGCCACTTGGGAACGAGAAGAAGACTTACGAAAGGATCACCCTCACATATTTTCTAGCCAACCCAAATCTCGAGGGCGAGAATCATCTTAAGGGGGGTAGGTTTGTAACATCCCAAATTTTCAATTTGGAATGTCATACATTAGAGCATCATTGCATATCATGTTTTATTGCATTTTGGTTGATCCTAGAAATTCCACGCAACTTAAGGACCTACGGAGAGAGTTGGGGATTTCGTTATTTTCATATTTGAGATTTTCTCGAATTATGAAAAGAGGATCGTTTAATTTTAATTATTTTCTCTGAAATATTTCTTTTATTAAAAATAAAAGAGAGAGGATAAAATGACTTCCTCAAAATAAAGAAATATCAGAGATTTAATATTAAAATCAAATAAGATTTTTTATTCGGAGTTTTGTAGCTATTTTACTTGAATTAAGAAAAAAGTGCGTTTTTCAAAATTGCATTTTAGGCCCAAATAAATGTTCACCTTGTCCGGCTTATTTTTAGAGGACGAGGAAAATTTATTTTGGGATTCTTGGAGTCTGTTGAGTATTTCTTTTCTTTCTTTTTCTGCGCTCGAAATTATTTTAAAAAAAAGGGTCAACCGACTTAGGGCCGTATTTCGACCAGGACTTCTCGGGCCAGGCCTCTTATAAGCCGCCGCCCCGAGGCCCGTTCGACCCGCCAGCCCCGCCTGAACCCTAACCCTTGCCGCCGCCGCCGCTGCGCGCCGCCGCCGGAGCCACCCGCGCTGCCCGCGCCGCCTCGCCGCCTGACCGCCACCCCGCCGGAGCCGCCCGCGCCGCCCTGCCGCCCCTCGCCTTCTCGCTGGAGGTAGCGCCGCCGCCGCCAATTTTCTTCGGAGAACCGTGCGTTTTTTTAGATCCGTGGTATTTTGTTATTTTTTTAGATCGATTTATTTTTTCCGGTTTAGTTATTTAGCAGACGTTCGTCCGCATGTTCGTTTTAACGAATGGTTTTCGCTCGTTAGTTATAGATAACGAACGTTCGTTCGTTAGCCTATTCGTCAGTTTTTCTTTTTCTCGGATTTTCCGCAATTATTTTCGATCGCGATTTCTGATCTGATTTTCGTTCTAGTATAACTTTTCGCTCGTTTATCAGAATCAGACGATTCAAGCGCCTAGAGTTTCGTCTCGAAACCCTCTCTCCGTTTAATCAACTTAAACAAGTTTTTTCTACTATAAAATTTGACCTAGGTCCAGATTAGTAAACGAGGCTTGTTTCTCTCGCCGTTTGAGTTTTGTTGCTTCATTTGATTTGATTATTTTGCCAACCGGAGTTCTTAAGTTGGACTTTCTGGTTAGATCTCTTATTTGAGTTTTACCCATGCTTTTGCTTGATTGCTTATTGTATGCTTGTTTGATTGCGATAGAGTACCCAGAGTGTGAAGTGTGCTACATCGAGTCTTTAGGTTTCGCGGATCATCAGCAAGGCAAGTAACACTTTGATCATACCTCTTACTACCCAGTTTTCATTGCATTAGATCAACCCTCAAACATTGCATGGTTAGGATCTGAATTAAATTGTGGGGTAGGGAAGTAGTTGAGGTAGTACCTATTCACCTGTTTCATTATCAAACCCTGGGAGTTACTTCTACGTTGCTTATATTTCCATGCTATGCTCGTAGGCATGGATTGGGTTTGAGTGTTTTCATGAAAGATGTGAGTTTGTTAATTTAATGGTTACTTAAGGTGGAAACTTTAATACACATCTGGGTGGATTGAGGCACCTGGGGAACCCAGTGATTGCATGTATTTTTGGAAATCTCGGGGTACCGTGTGATTCTCCTATGGACCGCCACCCAGGCTCAAAGGGATCATAAGATAATTCATACGGGAAACTTCCGTGTGCAGCCACATGCCATTATGGGCTCTGGCATAGTTGAGTAAGTTGTGGGAAACCTTTCTGTGATGGGCTAGCAGATGTAGGGGATTGTAGGTGTACCGGCCTATCTATCGGTTAAGGGGACCTCTTCGGAAAGACTGTGTCTCGGTCATCCGTTTCTCAAACACCATGTAGTGCGAGAACTTCAACGGAGGAGATCGAGTCTTGTGGGGAAAAGTGCACAAACCTTTGCAGAGTGTACAAACTAATCATGGTTAGCCGTGTCCCCGGTTATGGACATCTTGATTATCTAGTTCTTGGATTATCATGTGGATCTCATCACTCTTAATATAATTTGATTGGGTTTAATGATGATTACTTTTAATTGGGATTGAGTTGGGTGAATCTTCTCAATGTTTAACAACTACCATGATAGTAAAATAAAATTTATTCCTTTGCAGTAGGGAAAAATTGGCTTTACGCAAAAACATATCAACCATACAGCCTCCACCAGCCATATATGCATATAGTGATAGCTTTACATTGTTCATTACTCTCTTATGTTACCTTGCCAGCATATTCTATGTGCTGACCCATTTTCGGGCTGCAACATATCATGTTACAGACTTTTCAGACGATGAGTAAGGAGCCTTAGTTCGTGGTCTTTCACTCAGTGATGCCGTTGGAGTTGATGGACTCACTTTATCTTCCAAGCCTTCCGCTGTTATCGTATTAGATGGCCTTAAGCCATATTTATTGTAATAAGTTGTCTTTTGAGACATTCGATGTAATAAGTGTGTGATTTCCACTCTGTTATAAATCCTTAAAGTACTATGTGTGTCAGCATTACCGATCCAGGGATGACACTTATACACAGAGATCAGACTGTTTGAGGTCTGGTCGCTACAGTAATGAGCTCACATAGAAAGAGTATGATGAATAAAAGCTGTTGAGAGTTGACAAACATAGTTTTGGTCATCGTTGCAATTAATAGGAAGTAATAAAGAAAGAGAGGTCTTCACATATAAATATACTATCTTGGACATCTTTTATGATTGTGAGCACTCATTAAAATATGACATGCTAAAGAATTGACGTTGGACAAGGAAGACAACGTAATGGGTTTTATTTTCTTACATCTGAGATAAATTATATTGTTATGGATCATCCAACATGATTGAGCGTGCCTTTCCCCCTCATGCTAGCCAAATTCATCGCACCAAGCAGAGATACTACTTGTGCTTCCAAACACCCTTAAACCAGTTTTGCCATGAGAGTCCACCATACCTACCTATGGATTGAGTAAGATCCTCCAAGTAAGTTGTCATCGGTGCAAGCAATAAAAATTGCTCTCTAAATATGTATGACTTATTAGTGTGGGAGAAAATAAGCTTTATACGATCGTGTGATATGGAAGAAATAAAAGCGACATACTGCATAATAAAGGTCCATATCACAAGTGGCAATATAAAGTGACGTTCTTTCGCATTAAGATTTTGTGCATACAACCATAAAAGCGCATGACAACCTCTGCTTCCCTCCGCGAAGGGCCTATCTTTTACTTTTATCTCTTGCCTTACATAAGAGTCATGGTGATCTTCACCCCTCCTTTTTATATTTTATCTTTTGGCAAGCACAACATGTTGGAAAGATCCTGGTATATATGGCTAATTGGATGTGAGTTTTCATGAACTATTATTGTTGACATTACCCTTGAGGTAAAACGTTGGGAGGCAAAACTATAAGCCCCTATCTTTCTCTGTGTCCGATTAAAACTCCATACCCATAAGTATTGCATGAGTGTTAGCAATTGTGAAAGACTATATGATAGTTGAGTATGTGGACTTGCTAAAAAGCTCTTATATTGACTCTTTCCTATGTTATGATAAATTGCAATTGCTCCAATGATTGAGATTATAGTTTGTCAGTTTTCAATGAAGTTTATGATTCATACTTGAAATTGTGATTGAATTGTTACTCTAGCATAAGAGATCATATGACAAGAATTATATAAGTTGATGTTCTAAGAATGATCATGATGCCCTCATGTCCGTATTTTATTTTTATCGACACATCTATCTCTAAACATGTGGACATATTTTTCAATTTCGGCTTTCGCTTGAGGACAAGCGAGATCTAAGCTTGGGGGAGTTGATACGTCCATTTTCCACCATGCTTTTATTATCGATATTTATTGCATTATGGGTTGTTATTACACATTATGTCACAATACTTATGCCTATTCTCTCTTATTTTACAAGGTTTACATAAAGAGGGAGAATGCTGGCAGCTGGGATTCTGGGCTGGAAAAGGAGAAAATATTAGAGACCTATTCTGCACAGCGCCAAAAGTCCTGAAACTTCACGGAAGACATTTTTAGAATATATAATAAATACGGAGTGCAAGAAGTTCACCAGGGGGGCCACACCCTGCCCATGAGGGTGGGGGCGCGCCCTACCCCCTGGGCGCGCCCCCTACCTCGTGGGCCCCCTGGTGGCCATGTTCTGCTATATGGAGTCTTTCGATGATAAAAAAAATCATAATCCATCTTCCCAGACGAGACTCTGCCGCCATGAGGCGGAACCTTGGCGGAACCAATTTAGGGCTCTGGCGGAGCTGTTCTGCCAGGGAAACTTCCCTCCGGGAGGGGGAAATCATCGCCATCGTCGTCACCAACGCTCCTCTCATCAGGAGAGGGCACTCTCCATCAACATCTTCACCAGCACCATCTCTCAAAACCCTAGTTCATCTCTTGTATCCAATTCTTGTCTCTAAGCCTGGGATTGGTACCTGTGGGTTGCTAGTAGTGTTAATTACTCCTTGTAGTTGATGCTAGTTGGTTAATTTGGTGGAAGATCATATGTTCAGATCCTATATGCATATTAATACCCCTCTGATTATGAACATAAATATGCTTTGTGAGTAGTTACGTTTGTTCCTGAGGACATGGGAGAAGTCTTGCTATTAGTAGTCATGTGAATTTGGTATTTGTTCGATATTTTGATGAGATGTATGTTGTCTCTCCTCTAGTGGTGTTATGTGAACGTCGACAACATGACAGTTCACCATTATTTGGGCCCAGAGGAAGGCATTGGGAAGTAATAAGTAGATGATGGGTTGCTAGAGTGACAGAAGCTTAAACCCTAGTTTATGCGTAGCTTCGTAAGGGGCTGATTTGGATCCATATGTTTCATGCTATGGTTAGGTTTACCTTCATAATTTTGTTGTAGTTGCGGATGCTTGCAATATAGGTTAATCATAAGTGTGATGCTTGTCCAAGTAAGGACAGTACCCAAGCACCGGTCCATCCACATACCAAATTATCAAAGTACCGAACGTGAATCATATGAACGTGATGAAAACTAGCTTGACGATATTCCCATGTGTCCTCAGGAGCGCTTTACATCATATAAGAGTTTGTCCAGGCTTGTCCTTTGCTACAAAAAGGATTGGGTCACCTTGCTGCACTTTATTTACTTTTGTTACTTGTTACTCGTTACAAATTATCCTATCACAAAACTATCTGTTACCTATTGTTTCAGTGTTTGGAGAGAATACCTTGCTGAAAACCGCTTATCATTTCCTTCTGCTCCTCGTTGGGTTCGACACTCTTACTTATCGAAAGGACTACGATAGATCCCTATACTTGTGGGTCATCAATTAGTAACTCGAAACAGGAGTTACAAAATGAACAAGACTAGTTGAGGGCGAGGTAACGATGTGTGTTGGAAGTGATTCCAAGGTTGATAAGATCACCATCGCATACTCAATCTACCTTCGGGATTAGTGTTGAACCTAAATAAATGTTATTTTGTGTTTGCATTGAGCATGAATATGATTGGATCATGTTTATTGCAATACAGTTATTCATTTAAGTAAGAGAATGATTGTTCTTCTGTTTACATGAATAAAACCTTCAATGATCATACACCCAATGTGAATGGTTTGTTGAATCTCGATCGTGGTTATACACATATTCATAATATTGATGGCAAAAGATGAAAAGTTGATAATGATAGTGCAACATACTAAGTGGCGCTGCCGTTTAGGTCATATTGGTGTAAAGTGCATGAAGAAACTCCATGCAGATGGAATTTTGGAATCACTTGATTATGAATCATTTGATGCCTGTGAACCATGCCTCATGGGCAAGATGACTAAGACTCCATTCTCCGGAACAATGGAGTGAGCCACTGACTTATTAGAAATAATACATACTGATGTATGCAGTCTGACGAGTGTTGAGGCACACGGTGGGTATCGTTGTTTTCTGGCCTTCATAGATGATTTGAGCAGATATGGGTATATCTACTTAATGAAACACAAGTCTGAAACATTTGAAAAGTTCAAAGAATTTCAGAGAGAAGTGGAGAATCATCATAACAAGAAAATAAAGTTTCTATGATCTGATCGCGGAGGCGAATATTTGAGTTACGAGTTTGGCCTTCATTTAAAACAATGAATAGTTTCACAACTCACGCCACCTGGAACACCACAGCGTAATGGTGTGTCCGAACGTCGTAACCATACTTTATTAGATACGGTGCGGTCTATTATGTCTCTTGCTGATTTACCACTATCGTTTTGGGGTTATGCATTAGAGACAGCTACATTCACGTTAAATAGGGCAACATCTAAATCCGTTTAGACGACACTGTATGAACTGTGGTTTTGCAAGAAACCTAAGCTGTCGTTTCTTAAATTTTTGGGTTGCAATGCTTATGTCAAAAAACTTCAGCTTGATTAGCTCGAACCCAAATTGGACAAGTGCATCTTCATAGGATACCCAAAAGAAACAGTTGGGTACACCTTCTATCACAGATCCGAAGGCAACATCTTTGTTGCTAAGAATGGATCGTTTCTAGAGAAGGAGTTTCTCTCAAATGAAGTGAGTGGGAGGAAAGTAGAACTTGATGATGTAATTGTACCTTCTCTTGAATTGGAAAGTTGCTCATGAGAGAAATCCATTCTTGTCGGAGTAATGGGCCACAGGTAGGCTAACCCGAGGCCCAGAACCCTTTCAAGACATCGGGGCTGACTGCGCCCCTCAAGACTCCAGATGAAGAGCTGCCTTCTGGAGGCCGGCTGAAGGAACAGTCGACTGCCCGCATGCGGCTGAGTCCTAGAGGCGAGGTCAAGACCGGCCGACTCCCGCCTGGCGGCTTCCAGAGAAGCTGGCCACGGGGAGTCGGCCCACGGCACCTACAAAGCCCATGCCCTCATTAGGGGGGATGGGACAGGGAGTGGCAACAGTGAAGCCCACTCCCTCCCCTTTTCTGGGGATGGCTAGGCCACAGTGCGCTGTACCAACGGAGATCTCCGTCTGGCATGGCACTGTTGCCATGCCATCCCTGACATCAGCAACAGTGGGCGGAGTCCTGCACCCATGACGGCCTGACAGTATGGTCCACGGATGCTGGGCCCCACTAGTCAGCGAGAGTCCTGAAGACAGCAAGAGCGCCACCAGTCGGACCCGTAGGGAGCCGGCCCCTGGGAGTCGGCCCGCCCCTCCCACGGGTCCCCCGCGCCATTAACCTAACGAGACAGGGAGTGGCTACAGTGATCACCTGCCAGGCGGCGGGGCTGTAGCCACGACCCCATGACCAAGCCTGCGTCATTAGAAGCACGGCTACAGTAATCAGCAGCCGGCAAGACCAGCAAGCATCGGGTACGGCCTGTCGGCTCTGTACCGGACTAGTCGGCGGGCCCTAGCAGTCAGCAGGAAGGCTGGCAGGCGAAGAGACTGATGGCTGGGCCCTGCGCCCAGACGTTTTACCATTGTACCCCTGGGGGGTAAGCCTATATAAACCCCCCAGGGCACCCATGCAAAGGGTTCGGACCAATTAGAACTAGACCAGATCATAGAGGGAGGAGAGAGCTAGCCCTGCCTTCTCCTACCTCCAGCATACAGCTCGAGGAGCGCTCTTGTACTCACTTTGCCTTAGTGATCATGCGGAGACCCCGCAGAGCAGGACTAGGGGTGTTATCTCCTAGGAGAGCCCCGAACCTGGGTAAAGTACGCCGGCGTTCGTGTCTACGCCTCATCCCGTTTCCAGGCACCGGCGACGTTCTACTCACTCCCACCATGATAAGCCATCCTTTGGCATATGTCGCACCCAACCCCCGACATTTGGCGCCCACCGTGGGGCGAGGTGCACCGTCCTCCGGAGACCTGTTCTGGACGGGAACCCTTTTCCTCCCTGGCGAGCGCACCCAGCCCGGCACGCCGGACGGAGTCTGCGCCGATGCGCTGCATGGCGCTGAAATCTCCTGCACAGCCAGTTGCCTCGCCGATCTTGTCGGTGAGGTCTGCCTCTCCGACGAGCCCGCATCCGACGCGGGCACAGGCGGCCCCGAGAGCCTCCTCGCGGGCCTCCTCGATCAACTCCATGTCGCCAGCGAGCCAGCTAGGGACTTGGAGTCCGTAAGCTCCACCGATCCGATGCTGGTTGACTCCGACACCGCGTCGCTTGACACGTTCCCCACCAACGTGGTGGTCTACGATGAGCCACTCCCTTGCGCGGAGAGCGGCGGAAGCACCTTCACGGAAGTGCTTGTCATTGATCATGGCGAGCACTCCGGCGGGGGCGATTATGACCCGCTCAACGCGGCGCTGCAAGACCTGGTGGCGCCCATTGCCGAAGACGCCGACGCCGAGACGCTGGAGACACGCCGCCTTCAGCTAGTCGAAGGCGCCAAGAAGCTGGCCAGCATGAGACGCCTATCAGAGGCCTACCAGCGTGAGATGGACCGGAGTGTGGGCGGCACGCCGGCTCCAGCTGGGCCTAGCCGCCTTGGCACGGTCCAGCAGCACGGTGTGTCCATCGCCAACCTGTTCGGGGCAAATCGCCCCGTTTACGCCACGCCTGCGGAGAACATCCGAGCCGCCCAGGCGGCGGCGGACGATCTGGACAAATTCGAGGGCGAAGAACGTCGCTTGATGACGGAGCGCGTCCAGCGACTCCTTGACGCGGCTGCGGAGCAGAACGAGGCCGGCGGCCGCACTGATGTGCCGCACCGGTAGAATGACGACCTGCCTCCCCGCCGAGACCAAGGCGCGACATCTCGGACGCCGACTGGTGGCGTCCGCGGAAGAAAGGACAGGGAGCTGACTGCCAGCCGCAGTCGGACTCGCATCACCATAGAGCGCGACCAAGACGGCCGCCCAAGAGCAGTGGAACGACGAGACGACTGTCCGCATCATCCCCCTCACAGGGAAAGGCGAGTCTCCCCGCCGCCTGTTGATCACCCGACACTCGGCGACCGCCTTGGCCACCGAGAGGGAGTCGGAGAGAATGACGCCCGCCACCGGATCGACCGTCTCCACCGATCCCTAGCGCATGAAGAAGAAGATGAGTTGGGTCCGCCGTGTTTTGGCCCCCGCATTCGATACAAGCCCTTCCCCAAAGGATTCACGCTCCCAAGAGACACGCTCAAGTACACCGGCTCCGTGAAGCCGGAAGACTGGTTAGTTGACTACTCCACGACCGTCAGCATAGCAAACGGCAACAAGCGTGTTGCCATGAAGTACGTTTCGCTCATGCTCCAAGGCTCGGCCCGGACATGGCTGAACAACTTGAAGCCCCGCAACATCAACAGTTGGGTCAACTTCACCGACGCCTTCGTCCGCAACCTCACCGGCACGTACAAGCGACCTCCCAAACCTCGCCAGCTCTCCTTGTGCGTGCAAGGCCCCAACGAGTCAACTCACGACTACCTCACGCGCTGGGCCGAGCTCCGCAACTCCTGCGAGGGCATGCACGAGGTGCAGGCCATTGAGTACTTCACCGTAGGATGCCGAGAGGGCACCCTCCTCAAGCACAGGCTTCTCTGTGATGAGCCGGAGACCCTCGACGAGTTGTTGATCATAGCAGACAAATATGCCACGGCTGACTCCTCCATGAAGACGGAGATCCAAGTTAGTGCGACAGGCAAGGTGGCTCCTTAGGCTCCTCGAACCCCGGCTGGAGACGCCAGTCGGCGTCAACAGCAGAATGACCGCAAGTGCAAAGCCCCACAGCCGGCTTCCAGCAGCCGGCAGGTGGCGACACTCAAAGACCAGCAGCCGGAGGGGCAGCCTCCGCCCAAACGTCAGAAGGGCGGGAAGCCTAACTGGCTGCCGGCTTTCTCATATGAGAAGACTTTGGATGGTCCCTGCAAATTCCATAGTGGCGCGAAGCCATCCAACCACACCACTCGGAAGTGCCACTGGCTCACCAGGATTGCCAAGGGAGACGGCCTTCTGCCTCCTCCACCTACTGGGCAGCCGCCTCCTCCTCCGCCCCAGCAGCCGGCGGTCAGACCAGTCGGCGCGATACAAGACGAGTACCCAGAAGAGCATGGAGCCTATGTCGTGTTCACCAGCGTGGTCGATGATCGACGCAGCAGACGGCTGCAGCAGCAAGAGGTGAATGCAGTAGCGTCTGAGACACCAGAGTTCATGCATTGGTCAGAGAAGCCCATCAGCTGGAGCAGAGCTGACCACCCGGAAGTAATGCCCAAACCCGGCTCCTATGCCTTGGTTTTGGATGCCACCTTTGCCACGGACAAGCGAGCTGCTCGCTTCTCCAGAGTCCTCATAGACGGCGGCAGCAGCATCAACATCCTGTACAAGGATACCATGGAGAAATTAGGAATCATACATAGGCAGCTTCAGTCTAGCCGGACAGTGTTCCATGGCATAGTTCCTGGCCTTTCCTGCTCACCAATCAGCAGGATTCTGATTGACGTCCTCTTTGGAGACAAAGATCATTTCCGCCGAGAGTCAGTTTGGTTAGAGGTGGTGGACCTCGAGAGCCCATACCATGCGTTACTCGGCCGACCTGCCCTGGCCAAGTTCATGGCCGTCCCCCACTATGCCTATCTCAAGATGAAGATGCCGAGTTCCAAGGGGATTCTGACCATAGCTGGCGACTACAAGAAGTCGTCCGCCTGCGCAGCAGAGAGCAGTCGGCTGGCCGAGTCCCTCATGATCGCTGCCGAGAAGCGGCTCCTTGACCGGGTCATGGCGATGGCAAGCAAGCAGCCAGAGATGTCGCCCGATCCCAAGGAGTCGGAAGCTGAGGGCTCGTTCAAGCCGGCCAAAGAGACGAAGAAGATACCCTTGTACTCGGAGCACCCGGAGAGGTACGTTGTCGTAGGTGCAAACCTTGACAGCAAATAGGAAGGCAAGCTCGTCGATTTCCTCCATGAGAATCGGGACATCTTTGCATGGTCCCCCAAAGACATGCCAGGTGTCCCGACGGATTTCGCCGAGCACAAATTACATGTCTGGTCTGATGCCAAGCCAGTCAGGCAGCCCTTGTACCGCTTGTCAGAAGAGAAGAGAAGAGTTGTTGGAGAAGAGATAGCCCGACTGCTAGCAGCCGGCTTCATCATGGAGGCATTCTTTCCAGAATGGCTAGCCAACCCGGTCCTGGTACTGAAGAAGAACAAGCAATGGCGAATGTGTATTGACTACACTAGCCTCAACAAAGCATGCCCCAAGGACCCGTTCGCTTTGCCAAGGATCGACCAGGTGATAGACTCCACAACCGGATGTGAGCTGTTGAGTTTTTTGGATGCATATCCGGGATATCACCAGATCAAGTTGAACCCGGCCGACAGACTGAAGACTGCCTTCATTACACCATTTGGAGCCTTCTGCTACTTGACCATGACGTTCGGCTTGAGGAATGCCGACGCCACCTTCCAATGTTGCATGCAGAAGTGCCTCCTCAAGCAACTCAGCAGAAACGCCCACGTTTACGTGGACGATGTGGTGGTGAAGATGGAGAAGCATGGAACACTACTGGAAGACCTCAAGGAGACCTTTGAGAAATTGCGCAGATTTCAAATCAAGCTCAACCCGGAGAAATGCGTCTTCAGGGTACCAGCCGGCCAGCTTCTTGGCTTCCTGGTCTCTGAACGCGGCATAGAGTGCAACCCTGTGAAGATCAAGGCCATTGAGAGGATGGAGGTTCCCAGCCGACTGTTGGACATACAAAAGTTCACCGGCTGTTTGGCATCCATCAGCCGATTCATCAGTCGGCTGGGCGAGAAGGCTCTCCCCCTATACCAACTCATGAAGAAGACCACTTTTTCGAGTGGAACCACAAGGCAGACAAAGCCTTTCTCCAACTAAAGAAGATGTTGACTACTCCACATGTCCTGGCGGCTCCGACTCCTAAGGAACCCATGCTCCTCTACATCGCCGCCACCAGCCGAGTAGTGAGCACAGTCATCGTGGTAGAGCGCAAGGAGGAAGGCAAGGCACTACCAGTCCAGAGACCGGTATATTATTTGAGTGAGGTACTATCGACCTCCAAGCAAAACTACCCCCACTACCAGAAGATGTGCTACGGCGTGCACTTTGCCACCAAGAAATTGAAGCCCTACTTCCAAGAACATCCAATCACTGTGGTCTGCACAGCTCCACTAGCCGAGATCATTGGAAGCCGGGATGCTTCGGGCCGAGTGGCCAAATGGGCCACAGATTTGGCCCCCTACACCATCTACTACCAGCCTCGCACCGCCATCAAGTCGCAAGTGCTAGCCGACTTCCTCATCGACTGGGCCGAGACCCAGTATCTGCCGCCGGCGCCCGACTCCACCCATTGGCGAATGCACTTTGACGGCTCCAAGATGCGCACCGGCTTGGGAGTCGGCATCGTCCTCACCTCTCCCAAAGCTGACAAGCTCAAATATGTGTTGCAAATTCATTTTGCCGCCTCCAACAACGTCGCCGAATATGAGGCACTCATTCACGGGCTCCGGCTGGCCAAAGAGCTCGGCATTCGCCTGATCCTGTGCTATGGTGACTCCGACTTGGTGGTCCAGCAGTCGTCAGGCGATTGGGACGCCAAAGATGCAAACATGGCGAGCTACCGCTTCCTCGTATAGCAACTCAGTGGATATTTTGAGGGGTGCGAGTTTCTCCATGTGCCAAGAAATGACAACGACCAAGCAGACGCCCTGGCACGAATCGGCTCCACCTATCAAGCAATACCGTCCGGCGTCGCCCTTCAGCGCCTCCTCAAGCCGTCTTTCAGGCCATCGCCAGAGTCGGACTCTATCTTCGTCCCGGCTCCTCCTGAAGTAGTCGGATCCGACTTGAGAGCCCTCGCAGACGGCACGAGTATTCTGGCAGACGGCGCGGGGATCGTGAAAGTCGCACCCAGCCCGGGGACTACGGCGGTCGGCCTGGAGACATCAGAACCCGGCCCGGGGACTGCGCCAATCGGCCCGGGGACTTCATCGACACAGCAAGCGGCTGCCGACTCCAACCCGCCGCCTCCCGGCCCAGCCGCCCTCGTCCAAGTCGCAGTATTGACAGTTGCAGAAATTGCAGCACCTTCATGGGCCCAGCCCATCCTCAAATTCCTGGTGAACAAAGAGCTGCCGACTGATGAGATCTTAGCTTGGCAAGTGCAACGCAGGGCGGCAGCATACACCATAGTCAACAGAGAGCTTGTAAGGCGAAGTGTCACTGGTGTCTACCAGCACTGTGTGGAGCCGGAGCAAGGCCAAGCAATTCTCAAGGACATCCATCAAGGCGAGTGTGGCCACCACGCGGCTTCAAGATCACTCGTCGCCAAAGCCTTCTGCCATGGTTTCTTCTGGCCGACTGCACTTGAAGACGCCAACTCCTTGGTCCAAAAATGCAAGGGGTGCCAGAAGTTCCGCTCCAAGCCACATCAGCCGGCTTCTGCACTCAAGACTATTCCCATTGTCTGGCCCTTTGCTATTCGGGGCCTGGACATGGTGGGACCATTCAAGACGGCACGAGGCGGTTTGACTCACTTACTTGTCGCAGTGGACAAGTTCACCAAGTGGATAGAAGCAAAACCAATCAAGAATTTGAATGGTCCGACTGCTGTAACTTTCATCTCCGACATCACAATTCGGTACGGCATACCACACAGCATCATCACCGACAACGGCACTAACTTTGCCAAAGGTGCCTTGGCTTGTTTCTGCGCGATGCAGGGCAACCGACTGGACTTAGTGTGTGTTGCTCATCCACAGTCCAAGGGCCAGGTAGAGCGGGCAAACGGCCTCATCCTGTCCGGCATCAAGCCTCGACTGGTCGAGCCTCTAGAGCGCTCGGCCGGCTGCTCGCTTGACGAGTTTCCATCTGTCCTTTGGAGCCTGCGCACAACTCCAAACAAGTCAACCGGCTTCACGCCCTTCGTCCTCGTCTACGGTGCCAAAGCCATCATCCCAACGGACATAGAATTCGACTCCCCTCAAATCACCATGTACACCGAAGAGGAAGCAAAAGAAGCACGTCCAGACGGCGTCGATCTGCTGGAAGAGGGCCGACTATTGTCACTCAGTCGGTCCAGCATTAACCAGCAGAGCCTGCACCGATACTACAACCAGAAGGTCAAGCCGAGATCTTTCCAAGAAGGAGACCTTGTGCTCCGGCTGATCCAGCGAATAGCCGGCCAGCACAAGCTCTCAGCACCTTGGGAAGGCCCTTTTATCATCAGCGAAGTGTTGCGCAACAAATCCTACTACCTGATCGATGCTCAGAAGCCCCGAGCACGCAAGAGGGACGACTCCGGCAAAGAGAAGGAGCGGCCATGGAATGCAAATATCCTCCAAAGATTTTACAGTTAATGCAGTATGTGCCACGCTACCTTTTGTATTAAAGTACGAAGACTTCGGGGCCCCCGAGAAGAGCTCAGGGACTGCCCCCTTTTATCTATATGATAAGAATTATACCAATGAGTATGTTATTCTTTGTTATGCTGCTTGGCACCGGGTTCGACTAGTCGGCCCGGGGACTTGCCGTCTTGTACTATGAAATGCTTCTTGCAGCCGGACAAGTAATGTGCAGCACTTAAGCCGTCTCCTCTTAGAAGCCGTAGCTCGCAGAGCAACTGTCCGGTGGGCAGGAGTAAGGTAGAATGGGTGTCCACATGAAAAATGGCTAAGGAATCAAACCATGTGCATAGTTTAAACCGGCTTCCAGCTTTTTATAACCGACTCTTCAGCAGCCGGCTCGCCGTTTTCTAATTAACTTGCTAAAAAACACTAAATGGCTAAGTACTTGCCTTCCCAAAGAAGCTAAGTACTTGATCCAGCAACAGTCTGTAGAGCGGCTGTCCGACTGGCAAGACGGCAACCAAGGGAAGGCGGCAAAGGAAAAAGGCAAAGAGCAATAGGCAAGAAGAGATAGAACATGGAGAAATATTTACATAGAAAAGGCCCTCGGCTGAATCTTCAAAACAGAAGTTCAAGATACACCCCGCGGGTGGAATTGTGCAAATTAACAAGTTCATCGAGACTATTAAGAAGATAAAGCAAAGATGAAGTGGCAGCCTAGGAAACTACAGACGGATTCAGAGAACCGGAGGGGTCGGCGGTGCCAGTTGCCGGAGTGGTCGGCTGGTTGGTCTCCGCTTGGTCGCCTCTGGCAGCAGTTGGCTCGGTTGCGCGCGACTCGTTGCTAGAGGCGCGGTCGAGCTGGGGCTGGTCGTCTGCTCCGACCTCTGGTGCCTCCTCCTCATCTCCATCCTCCGCCTCGCCTTCTTCCTTGCCAATGGAGTCAATCACCTCCACCGAGTCCTCACCGTCGTCCGGTTCAGCCCGAACCACTCCAGCAGTGCCTCGCCGTTCTCAGCCCGCTCTGGGACGAAGACACTGGCGTCGGTGTATTCGGCGATCGATGCCGCGCGCTTGACGAGATCGTCTTCCATGACCGCCAACTCCGCCTGAGCTTCCAGCCGGAATGTGGCTAGCTGGGCTAGACTCAGCCTAGGATACCACGCCTTGACGAACTCTAAGGCCCGGCGTGCTCCAGCCTGGGCCGAAGATCCCTTCCAGGCCTCAAGGCGGCTAGCCGCTACCTCCAGCCAGTCGGCAGTCCGACTGGGGGTGCGCGGTGCCTGCATATCTGGCCACAGGGCGGCAATCGCCTGGGCGCCGACACGCTGAAGTCGGCGCAGCATCCGGTGGGCCGGCCGAAGGCGGGCCTCGATGCTCAGGATCTGCTCGCCAAGAGTTCGGGGGGCGTTGGCGGCGATCTCTGTGCCGTCCGCCCACCTCCCTTCACGATCAGCCTCGATGGCTTGGTTGGCGGCGTCCGAGTGGCCAGGAAAGAAGTCTGCCAGGACAGGAAGGCAAAGAGCCAAATTAGAAGATTAGAAGCCGGCTCCAACAACAGCCGGCAGCTAAAAGAAGGAAAGCAAGGAGAGGCTCACCGTCGACAAGATCCTCGATCTCAAGGAAGCGAGAGGACAACATCGCCTCCTTGTCGGTCCAGGAGGAGCGCTCAGACGCGAATTCGGCAAGGAGGGCGGCCTCCTTGTCCTTCGCCTCTTTCTGGGCCTTCTTGAGCAGCTCCTTCTGCTTCGCCTGCTGCATGGCCAGCCGGTCGCGCTCCTCAGCCAGCTGGCCGCACTCCTCCTCCTTGACACGTAGTGCAGTGTTGGCTTCGCCCAGCTGCTGCTGCAGGGTGGCGTTGGCTTCTGCAGAAGAAGAAGAAGAAGAAGAAGAAAAAGGTGTCAGTCGTCAACGAGGAAGAAAGGTCGCCGAGGAGATCCGGCCTGACTGCTCAGCAGTCGGCCCGAATCTCGGGGACTACAGCCCGCGGGTGCGCCAGCGCGCCCCCGCAGAGAAGGAAGATGACTCACCCCGGCTTTCCGACAAGTCGGTGGTCCGCTTGGCCAGCTCCTCGACGTTGGCGTCGAAGGTGGTCACGCGAAGATTGTGGTAATCCTGTGACAAAATTTCAGACAAACGTTAGTGCTTGGAACTCGCCAATTAGAGTTCTGAGCCACCTGCTTAGCAGCCAGCCCGAAACTCGGGGACTACACCCAGTGGGTGCGCTGGCACGCCCCTAGAAAGAAGAACAAGAAGCAGAAACAAAGAAGGAGGACACGTACCCGGATGGCTACCCGCGATGCCAGGTACGCCTTGGTGCAGTCCTTGATGGCATCACCCTCGGCTCGGAGCTTGGCTTGGACATCCAGGAGCGCCCGGTTCAACGGGCCCATCCCGCCTCCCCGCACCCACCCAGAGGGCGCGGCGCTCGTCGCCTCGGTGTCCAGGATCGTGGAGCTCGCGGTGCCGGTCTCCAGAGGGCGCGGCGCCGAGGCCGCCTTTGCAAGACGGCGGCGCATCGGCGTGCCGACCTCGAGAGCCAGGCTCGTCGCAACCACGTTTTCAGTTGGCGGCACCGGCGGGTCCGCCGGCTGCCCGCCTAGCGCGCTCCCGGACGGTGGCGGTGGCAGCACGATTACGTCTGGCGTGGCGGTGTTGTCGCTGGCCCTCTCCATGATTGGGTTCTCATCGCTGACTTCCCCAGTCTACGTTGTGAACTTCAGTGGTGGCGGCGCAGAGTTCAGAGGGACGACGAACACTACCGACTGGTGGTGCGTGGCTTCTTCAGCATGCTTCTTCTCTGTGGCGGCGGCCTCGGCTTCCGCCAGCTTCTTCAGGGCGGCGGCCTCCGCCTTGTCAGCTTCCTCCTTCTTCAGGCGGGCGGCTTCCCGCTCCTCGCGCGCCTCCCGCACGTTCCGCTCCGTCGCCTCCCGGAGGTCGGCAGCCGGATCAATCCGCCGGGTGGTGGAGGAGGTCTCCGCCGACTTCATGACGGAGCCGGCGGCCGACTTCTCAAGAGAGAGCGGGGCCCTAAAGTCAAGAATATAAAAAGCAAAGGAATTTCAGACGGAGTCAATGAAGAAAAAGTGAAGGCGCAAAGGAAGGTAGCACTTACGCAGAAACCAGCTGCGGCGTCTTCACCACCTTGCGGAAGAGGTTGGCCTTTGCGGCCGCTTCGTCCCGCTTGGTGGCCGCGGCTGAGCCCTTGGGCTTCTTTGGCCGGCTGCCGAATAGGTTCGACCCGGCCCTGCGCTTCTTAGCGCCGCCTTGGGCGTCTGGCACGGCAGACGAGCTCGTGCCCGGCTGGCCGGCTCCTGGCTGGTGGCGCGGGGCGACTTCCTCGTCGTCCTCAGGCCAGTCCTCGAGACTGGCCCCAAGTCTCGGGCCACCCACTTCGCCGCCTCCTCCCTCGTCGTCGTCCTCCAGGGTCGCCGCCCCCATGTCGGGGTCGTCAACATCGCTCTCCGCCCAGTCGGAGAGGAATTCGCGGTCCGGCCCCACGGTGCCGGCTGCTGGTTGGAGGAGGGGGTTCTGACCAAAGCCGACTGGTCAGATCGGACAAGACAGACTCGGCAACAAAGAAGTCAAAGAGAAAGAGAAAAAGCAACAACTCACCAGAGGCGGAGGGTTGGCACGAGAATACGGCTCCTTGCCGAACTACCACTCTTCTTTGAGGTTGCAGGTCGCAAGATAATTCACCATATAAGCTACCTCCTCGTGAGGCATCTCCTTGGTGCACATCCGACTCGGGTCCCGATGCCCGCTCATCTGGCAAATCATGTGGGGGCAACCTTGGAGTGGGAGCACTCGGCGTGCCACGAAGGCGGCCAGCAAATCCGGCCTGGTCAGGCCCTCTGACTGCGTCAGCACTCAGAGTCGCGCGACGGTGCCGGCTCCTGCGGGCATCAGCGTCCTGGCCCGATACGACCAGTTGGCTGCCTCCCAGCCGGCGGGCCGGCTACGTAGGCCGGCAGATTGACCCAGTCGCCCTCCACGGAGACGCTCTTCACATAGAAGTACGACCGCTGCCACATCTTCATCGACTTTATCAGCTTGATGGAGGAAAACGGGTTGTCGGCCCCCGACCTCCGCATGGCGATGAACGCGCCGCACTGAGCCGGCACGCCCGCGGCTTGGGTGCCGAGCTTGGAGTAGAAGAACTCCCCCAGAGCTCGATGGTGGGGAGAACACCGATGAAGCCTTCGCACAGGGCGAAAGGCGGACAGTAGCACCACCGTGTTGGGGGTGAGGTGGTGCGGCTGCAGACTGTAGAATTCAAGAAAAGAGCGGAAGAAGCTGCTCGCCGGTAGGCCAAGGCCGCGTAGGCAGTGCGAGCGGAAGACGACCCGCTTGTCCTCCTGCGGTACCGGCGAGATTTCCCCCCTCGGCGCGAGACCAACCCGCACGAGGTCCTCGCCGGGCAGCCGACGCGTCTTGCGGAGGAAATCAACGTGATCGTCGTGGACCTCCGAACCGTCCCAGGTGCTGGAGTGCACCGCAGGGGGCGTGGTGGCGGAGGAAGAGCTCATTGTGAGCGGACCACCGCAGCACTCGACGTAGCTTGAGGCGCAGCGGCGAGAGGGAGAAGAAGAAGAAGAAGAAGAAGAAGAAGAAGAAGAAGCAATGAGGAGGTGGGCGCGCGTGCTCTATCGCTCCCCCTCCTCCCCCTACTTATAGACTCATGGGCTGTGAAGCCAAGGGGGCGGTTGTGGGATCTTCTGCGCCCACTACCCCACAACCTCCATGTTTATCGCGCAAAGTTACTACGTGCAGTAACTCCGCGGGAACCTCAACCGTCCACCCTGGCCGCAGTGGATCCGCTCGCGCGCCGAGGCGCGGTAGTGGCGGGCCCCGCCTATAGGCATGTCCTGTTGCGCATGTAGGTGGGCGGACTGGCCTGGCCGCTTGTTGCCACGTGACGGGCCCGGAACGGGTGGCGGCCTGGAAGCTTAGCTGGTACGCCACTGGGATCCCGCCGTGGGGTTCGAAAATTTTGGACGAGTCAAATTGGGTGAGTCCGACTCCTACCAGTCGGCCCGGCATAAGTCGAACGAGGTTTTCACCTCAAGCACTCGGAGAAAGAAACTGTTGAGGCTCCTCGGCTGATCATCCGCAACACCTCACCAGCTTCGGGGACTACTGTCGGAGTAATGGACCACGGGTAGGCTAACCCAAGGCCCAGAACCCTTTCAAGACATCGGGGCTGACTGCGCCCCTCAAGACTCCAGACGAAGAGCCGCCTTCTGGAGGCCAGCTGAAGGAACAGTCGACTGCCCGCATGCGGCTGAGTCCTAGAGGCGAGGTCAAGACCGGCCGACTCCCGCCTGGCGGCTTCCAGAAAAGCCGGCCACGGTGAGTCGGCCCACGGCACCAACAAAGCCCATGCCCTCATTAGGGGGGATGGGCGGGGAGTGGCAATAGTGAAGCCCACTCCCTCCCCTTTTCCGAGGATGGCTAGGCCACAGTGCGCTGTACCAATGGAGATCTCCGTCTGGCGCATAACTGTTGCCATGCCATCCCTGACATCAGCAATAGTGGGCGGAGTCCTGCACCCACGACGGCCTGACAGTACGGTCCACGGATGCTGGGCCTCACTAGTCAGCGAGAGTCCAGAAGACGGCAAGAGCGCCACCAGTCAGACCCGTAGGGAGCCAGCCCCTGGGAGTCGGCCTGCCCCTCCCATGGGTCCCCGCACCATTAACCAGGCGAGACAGGGAGTGGCTACAGTGATCACCCGCCAGGCGGCGGGGCTGTAGCCACGACCCCATGACCAAGCCTGCATCATTAGAAGCACGGCTATAGTAATCAGCAACCGGCAAGACCCGCAAGCGGCGGGTATGGCCTGTCGACTCCGTACCAGACCAGTCGGCGGGCCCCAGCAGTCAGCAGGAAGGCCGACAGGCAAAGAGACTGACGGCTGGGCCCTGCGCCCAGACGGTTTACCATTGTACCCCTTGGGGTAAGCCTATATAAACCCCCCGGGGCACCCATGCAAAGGGTTCGGACCAATTAGAACTAGACCAGATCATAGATGGAGGAGAGAGCTAGCCCTGCCTTCTCCTACCTCCAGCATACAGCTCGAGGAGCGCTCTTGTACTCACTTTGCCTTAGTGATCATGCGGAGACCCCGCAGAGCAGGACTAGGGGCGTTATCTCCTAGGAGAGCCCCGAACTTGGGTAAAGTATGCCGGCGTTCGTGTCTACACCTCATCCCGTTTCCAGGCACCGGCGACGTTCTACTCGCTCCCACCATGATAAGCCATCCTTTGGCATATGTCACACCCAACCCCCGACAGTTCGCGTGATGCCTACACCAACTAGAGAGGAAGCTAATGATAATGATCATGAAACTTCAGATCAAGTTACTACCGAACCTCGTAGGTCAACCAAAGCACGTTCCGCACCATAGTGGTATGGTAATCCTGTTCTGGAAGTCATGTTACTAGACCATGACGAACCTACGAACTACGAGGAAGCGATGATGAGCCCAGATTCCGCAAAATGTCTTGAGGCCATGAAATCTGAGATAGGATCCATGTATGAGAACAAACTATGGACTTCGGTTCACTTGCCCAATTATCGGCAAGCCATAGAGAATAAATGGATCTTCAAAAAGAAGACTGACGCTGATGGTATTGTTACTATCTACAAAGCTCGACTTGTTGCGAAAGGTTTTCGACAAGTTCAAGGTGTTGACTACAATGAGATTTACTCACTTGTATCGATGCTTAAGTCTATCCGAATCATGTTAGCAATTGCCACATTTTATGAAATTTGGCAAATAGATGTCAAAACTGCATTCCTTAATGGATTTATTAAAGAAGAGTTGTATATGATGCAACTAGAAGGTTTTGTCGATCCCAAAGGTGCTAACAAAGTGTGCAAACTCCAGTGATCCATCTATGGACTGGTGCAAGCATCTCGGAGTTGGAATATACGCTTTGATGAGTTGATCAAATCATATAGTTTTATACATACTTGCGGTGAAGCCTGTATTTACAAGAAAGTGAGTGGGAGCACTACAGCCTTTCTGATAAGTATATGTGAATGGCATATTGTTGATCGAAAATGATGTAGAATTTTTTGGAAAGCATAAAGGAGTGTTTGAAAGGAATTTTCCAAAGAAAGACCTCGGTGAAGCTGCTTACATATTGGGCATCAAGATCTATAGAGATAGATCAAGAAGCTTAATAAGTTTTTTCAATGAGTACATACCTTGACAGGATTTTGAAGTAGTTCAAAATAGAACAGTCAAAGAAGGAGTTCTTGCCTGTATTGCAAGGTATAAAGTTGAGTAAGACTCAAAACCAGACCATAGAAGAAGATAGAAAGAGAATTAAAGTCATTCCCTATGCCTCAGCCATAGGCTCTATAAAGTATGCTATGCTATGTACCAGAACTATTGTGTACCTTGCCATGAGTTTGGCAAGGGGGTACGATAGTGATCCAGGAGTGGACCACTAGACAGTGGTCAAATTTATCCTTAGTTATCTAAGAGGACTAAGGAAATATTTCTCGGTTATGGAGGTGATAAAGAGTCTGTCGTAAAGAGTTACATCGATGCAAGCTTTTACACCGATCCGGATGACTCTGAGTATCAATTTGGATACATATTGAAAGTGGGAGCAATTAGCTAGAGTAGCTCCATGCAGAGCATTGTAGACATAGAAAATTTGCAAAATACATACAGCTCTGAATGTGGCAGACCCGTTGACTAAACTTCTCTCACAAGCAAAACATGATCACACCTTAGTACTCTTTGGGTGTTAATCACATTAAGATGTGAACTAGATTATTGACTCTAGTAAACCCTTTGGGTATTAGTCACATGGCAATCTGAACTAATCATATAAAGATGTGAATTATTGGTGTTAAATCACATGACGATGTGAACTAGATTATTGACTCTAGTGCAAGTGGGAGACTAAAGGAAATATGCCCTAGAGGAAATAATAAAGTTGTTATATTTCCTTATATCATGATAAATGTTTATTATTCATGCTAGAATTGTATTAACCGGAAACTCGATACATGTGTGGGTACATAGACAAAACACTGTGTCCCTAGTAAGCCTCTACTAGACTAGCTCATTAGTCGAAGATGGTTAAGTTTCCTAACCATAGACATGTGTTGTCATTTGATGAACGAGATCACATCATTAGGAGAATTATGTGATGGATAGGACCCATCTGTTAGCTTAGCATAATGATCGTTAAGTTTTATTGCTATTGCTTTCTTCATGACTTATACACATTCCCTTGACTATGAGATTATGCAACTCTCGAATATCGGAGGAACACCTTGTGTGCTATCAAACATTACAACATAACTGGGTGATTATAAAGATGCTCTATAGGTGTCTCCGAAGGTGTTTGTTGGGTTGGCATAGATCGAGATTAGGATTTGACACTCCGAGTATCAGAGAGGTATCTCTGGGCCCTCTCGGTAATACACATCACAAGAAGCTTGGAAGCAAAGTGACTAAGGAGTTAGTTGCAATATGATGTATTACAAGCAATGTGACTAATGAGTTAGTTGCGGGATGATGCATTACGCAACGAGTAAAGAGACTTGCCGGTAATGAGATTGAACTAGGTATGAGGATACTGATGATCGAATCACGAGCAAGTGAACATACCGATGACAAAGGGAATGACGTATCCTGTCATGTGGTTTGACCGATAAAAATCTTCGTAGAATATGTGGGAACTAATGTGAGCATCCAGGTTCCGCTATTGGTTATTGACCGGAGATGTGTCTCGGTCATGTCTACATAGTTCTCGAACCCGTAGGGTCCGCACACTTAACGTTCGATGACGATTTGTATTATGAGTTATGTATTTTGGTGACCAAAGTTTGTTCGGAGTCCCGAATGAGATCACGGACATGACGAGGAGTATCGAAATGGTCGAGAGGCCAAGATTGATATATTGGAAGGTTATATACGGACACCGGAATGGTTCCGAAGAGATTCGGGGATTTATCAGAGTATCGGGAGACCGGACCCCCCCCCCCCCCCGAGAAAGTTAATGGGCCTCATGGGCCATAGTGGAGAGGAGGAGGCAGGCCACAGGAGGTGGCGCCCCCTGAGGGAGTCCTGGATTAAGGGGTCCTCGGGCGTCCGGCCTGTTGGCCATGGGCCGGACTGATGGGCTGTGAAGATACGAAGACCGAAGACTGTACCCGTGTCCGGATAGGACTCTCCTTAGCATGGAAGGCAAGCTTGGCGACGGAATATGTAGATTCCCTTCTTTGTAACGGACCTTGTGTAACCCTAGATCCTCCCGGTGTCTATATAAACTAGTCGTCGACCCGTGCATCTGCACGGGCTAGCATTATACATAATTTTAGTTAAAATTCCTGAAAAACATTGATTCTACTTGTATTTTATGGGAACATGCAATACGTATAAAAAAATCAATTTTACTCAAAATTTTGAGACATATATTAAATATAAATAATATTCCTTCAATCCTTCAAAATTATGTGATAAAATGCATGTAGAATTTTTTAAGCATTATCATGTTCATTTATGGACAGTCTACAGTGGGTTTATTGTGTTGTGATATGACGATATTTTATAATAGGCTGTGAAAAAATAACAACCAAAGTATGAAAAAGTGTGTCAAAAAACACTAAAATAGACAAAAGGTTAATGGGTAAATGGGAGGATGAAAATCCACATTTCCAAAGGTAGGTTTAATCCTGTTAGTTTTACTAATAGCTGAGATGTTTATTGACTCCGCATGGAATCAAACATGTATAGAGAAATATAATCATACAAATTCGATAAAAATCACGAACCTGTAGATTTATATGATAAATTTGATTATCAAAGTGACCTTAACTCGAGTGATTTTAAAAAACAACTCCCATTTATGCGATGGAAGTGCGTGGTCATGGAGATCTACCAACAAAAACCAATTATGTGATGTGCCAAAAGTTTGCACACTGAGTAATGCGCAAACTGTTCTCTAGTTTTTGCAAACAGAAATAGAATTAAGAAATAAGCATTTAAGTGTGAAGATTCTACAATATAATTTTTTCAGAAGTACAAATCATAGAGAGGAAAACTACTATATTTATGCGATGTCAAAATCCCCGACGCTTGCCTTGCCTTCAACGCTCCCATAATTAAATACAATGAAGGAAACTGGCCAAATTCAGTTAATAGTATATACTATATTTAAAATATTGTATTATATAATTGTCTTGTCCGATCAACTAATTATAAGAAATGCACAATTCTTGAACCATAATATATTAACCTCATATTCGAAGATTTTACATGTAGTACTCTTCCCCCTTTACGCAAATAGAGATGACACGAAAACCTCAGCATTTCCTCCTTGAAAAAATGAATCAAGAATTAGAATGCACTCAAGTTGTTTGATGATAAAAAGAAGATTAAGCACCGGATTATCGGTTCGGTGCTTCTGTTCGAACATACAGTATCTGAAACCAAACACATGAACTTGTGACATAATTTGCCGAATTTGGTTACAAAAGGTATTGCACAGAACTAATATACAAAAAAACAATGTAGATAAGGTACAAAGTCAAGAAACACTTTATTTAATTTATATTAGGTACAATATAAAAACGTGTTCGCTTTCTCTTCTTTGTACGACGGAGAAATCAAGCACCACAAAAGAAAAAAAATTATGTTCTAATATGTAATGATGGGACACTGCAAATAGATTATAACAGAACGACATCATTCATGTAATTGTATCTAATTATTTTGTATCATATTGTAGGTATATATCCCATACACGCAGTTAACAAATTAGACATGGCAATGGTGGTGACATAAAGTGTTCTTACAGCGTACATACATATTCAGCCGACCTGTTGTAAAGCTAGCTCGCCTCAAACAGAATCGATGCAGTGGCCTCTGCCTTACAGCCCCCTGCACTCACATCATGCATCCGTGCTAGGTCATGATGGGAGAGGCAAGCCTGCATTACCGCGTGGGAGGCCGTACAGTCCAGGATGTACGTCAGCCGCCAGGCCGTCCATAGAGCTTCAAATTTGAGGATGCCATGAAGAGAACGGCGCTAGGATTTCTTAAGGATGCTTAGGCTCCTGGGTGGAACAGAGAGATATCTTCTTCCATCACACGTGGAAGAGTTGTTTTTAGTAAATATTGTTCTAGTAAGACACCAAGTGAGGACTCTTGTCTTGTATTTTATCCGGCGAATGTAAATTACTAATCGGGACATCGGATGGATGATTTTTGCCAGAATATAAGATATAAGATGTTAAAAGAGAAATTAAATTTATTTACCAACATGGTCGAATAACCCACAAAGCAACGCCTCCTTTAAGATCAAAATTAGATTGAAGTAGCACCTCCTTTATGATAAAATTAGATTGAGTTAAAAACGCACAAAACAGCATTAGTTTTTAAAAAATCCAGAAATATTAGTCATACATACGAACATTGTCCGTTGCTTTGAGCTAAAAAGGTATTTTCCACCATGCCCAAGTGAAAATCCAATGGAAAACTGACCTCAAAAGGTGCAGCAGAGGAAGCCTGTAGAAGTGGAAGGCATGCCGATTAATAGCCTCCTTGATCATGGACGACGGTGCACTGGTACTCCATGTCATCATCGATGACGTGCGGCACCTCCTCCATGGCGGTTCGCCTGCGGTGCATCCGGCAATAATAGTTCTAGGACGACTTTACGGTGGAATTGAAAGGGTGCAACACGCGGCATCTCCTCCGTGGCGGTTAGCCAGCGGTCTGGGCTACATCCGGCAAGACATCCCGAGGACGGCGGCTCGATTGAGTTGTTGCGGCATGAGTATCATGTGGATCGGCAGACATCCATGGTGAAAGGGCAAGAGATACTGGGTGTTCTGTTTTCCTATATACCTAACTAATCAACCTAGGCACGGCAGGATCAACTTTTGCAGGTTACGGCAGAACTATTTGCCTATCGTGACCATATTGGACTTGTTCCCTTTTTTAAACGATTGGACTTCTGGTTCATGGATGCGTGCAACGTTTTATGTATTGGTGGCTGCGCAACATGGATTCTAATGATCTGGACGAGTACAGAGGCTCGTTAGTATATAGTTATAGTAAAAAAATCTAGGATCAATCTACACCGTAATAATTCGGCCTCACCAGATTAACGGCTCCTAATTACTGATTAACATGGTAATTTTTAGGGAGTCTCTAATTAGTATAGGTATAGACTGGAGGACTTAGTCCGGAGAGATATACTCATTACGGTAGTCATACAGGCTAGACTACTAGGGTTTTAGCCATTACGATCTCATGGTAGATCAACTCTTGTAATACTCATATTCATCAAGATCAATCAAGCAGGAAGTAGGCTATTACCTCCATAGAGAGGCCCGAACCTGGGTAAACATCGTGTCCCCTATCTCATGTTACCATCGACCTTAGACACACAGTTCGGGACCCCCTACCCGAGATCCACCGGTTTTGACACCGACATTGGTGCTTTCATTGAGAGTTCCACTGTGCTGTCGCCAAAAGGTTTGATGACCCCTTCAATCGTCCATAATGACGCTGTCCAAAGAGAAACTTTCCTCCCCGGACAGATCTTCGTGTTCGGCGGCTTCGCACTGTGGGCCAACTTGTTTGGCCATCTGGAGCAGATCGAAAGCTACGCCCCTGGCCATCAGGTCAGATTCGGAAGCTTGAAATACACTACGGACACCCGTGGGGACTTGATCTTCGCCGGATTCGAGACCGCAGTAGCCGCTCCCCGTCACCCCAATGATCATGACCTAAATCTGTCATCAGGCTGCATCCAGGAGATCGCTCCTGTAACCGCTCTGGCCTTAGAGCCGGAGCGGACTGTGCCATCCAAGGACGGGAGGATCAACCCCACCGCGGAGGCCACAAATTCCACGGCGTTGGAGCCGCACACAGACTTAACCTCTCATGGCGTCTTTGTCATCGGAACTCCGGACTCGTCTCCGGCCGTAAGTTCCGAACCACGTGAGCCTGCGGACGCCGAACTTGGTTGTTTATCGATCTTCGAATTCAGCGCGGCAGACATCTTCCAGCACTCGCCTTTGGGCGATGTGCTAGACTCACAGCCGAACTATATCCGGTTCGAGCGAAGTGCTGGCGGTGGAGAATTTTGCTTCCCACCCGCCACACACTTCATAGCCACGGACGAGGATTTGACCGACGCACTTGATTACGACTCCGAGGACGTCGACGGTATGGACGATGTGTTGGATAACATAGTAATTTAAAAAAAATCCTACGCACACGCAAGATCATGGTGATGCATAGCAACGAGAGGGGAGAGTGTTTTCCACGTACCCTCATAGACCGAAAGAGGAAGCGCTAGCACAACGCGGTTGATGTAGTCGTACGTCTTCACAATCCGACCGATCAAGTACCGAACGCACGGTACCTCCGAGTTCAGCACACGTTCAGCCCGATGACGTCCCTCGAACTCCGATCCAGCCGAGTGTTGAGGGAGAGTTTCGTCAGCACGACGGCGTGGTGACGATGATGATGTTCTACCGACGCAGGGCTTCGCCTAAGCACCGCTACAGTATTATCAAGGTGGACTATGGTAGAGGGGGGCACCGCACACGGCTAAAGGATCAAATTTATTATTGTGTCTATGGGGTGCCCCCCGCCCCCGTATATAAAGGAGCAAGGGGGGAGGTGCGGCCGGCCAGGAGGAGGCGCACCAGGAGGAGTCCTACTCCCACCAGGAGTAGGACTCCCTTCCTTCCTTGTTGGATTAGGAGAAGGGGGAAAGAGGAGGGAGAGGGGAAGGAAAGGGGGGGCGCTGCCCCCTTCTCCTTGTCCTATTCGGACTAGAGGGGGAGGGGCGCGCGGCCCTGCCCTAGCCGCCTCTCCTCTTCTCCACTAAGGCCCACTATGGCCCATTAAGCCCCCGGGGGTTCCGGTAACCCCTCGGTACTCCGGTAAAATCCCGATTTCACCCGTAACACTTCCGATATCCAAATATAGGCTTCTAATATATCAATCCTCATGTCTCGACCATTCCGATACTCCTCGTCATGTCCGTGATCACATCCGGAACTCTGAACAACCTTCAGTACATCAAAACTCATAAACTCATAATATAGCCGTCATCGAAACTTTAAGCATGCGGACCCTACGGGTTCGAGAACTATGTAGACATGACCGAGACACATCTCCGGTCAATAACCAATAGAGGAACCTGGATGCTCATATTGGCTCCCACATATTCTACGAAGATCTTTATCGGTCAGACCGCATAACAACATATGTTGTTCCCTTTGTCATCGGTATGTTACTTGCCCGAGATTCGATCGTTGGTATCTCAATACCTAGTTCAGTCTCGTTACCGGCAAGTCTCTTTACTCGTTCCGTAATACATCATCCCGCAACTAATTCATTAGTTGCAATGCTTGCAAGGCTTAAGTGATGTGCATTACCAAGTGGGCCCAGGGATACCTCTCCGACAATCGGACTGACAAATCCTAATCTCGAAATACGCCAACCAAACAAGTACCTTTGGAGACACCTGTAGAGCACCTTTATAATCACCCAGTTACGTTGTGACATTTGGTAGCACACAAAGTGTTCCTCCGGTAAACGGGAGTTGCATAATCTCATAGTCATAGGAACATGTATAAGTCATGAAGAAAGCAATAGCAACAAACTAAACGATCAAGTGCTAAGCTAATGGAATGGGTCATGTAAATCACATCATTCTCCTAATGATGTGATCCTGTTAATAAAATGACAACTCATGTCTATGGTTAGGAAACATAACCATCTTTGATTAACGAGCTAGTCAAGTAGAGGCATACTAGTGACACTCTGTTTGTTTATGTATTCACACATGTATCATGTTTCTGGTTAATACAATTCTAGCATGAATAATAAACATTTATCATGATATAAGGAAATAAATAATAACTTTATTATTGCCTCTAGGGCATATTTCCTTCACGACGATGCCGGGGAGGAAGAGGCCCAGAAACGGACGCCGGACGGCCACTTCCTCGTATGATGTATACATGGTGGATGCACCAAAGGAGAACAGCGGCGATAAGAAGGAAGATCCAGTTGAGGATAAACCTTCTAAATTACAGTCCAAGCGTCGGCACCTCTCCGAGTCACGCGGAAGTAAAGACAGCAACACCGGGACAGGAGAAGATAACCCTCTAGAAGGTGCCGAAGACAACGAAGACCATGTTGACACAGCTAATGAACGAGATGAACGGGAAGATGGGCAAGTCATACCTGGTAAACAGGCCACACACGAAGATTTGGAGGACAATAATTATCTTCCGCTCTCTGAGGATGAGGTGAGCCTTGGCATCGAGGATTTCATCGTGCCTGAGGAACCTCTTGATTAGGAGCGCTTCAAGCGCCAACTAATAGCCACTGCAAGGAGTCTGAAAAAGAAGCAGCAGCAGCTTCAAGCTGACCAAGACCTGCTCAATGATAGATGGACCGAAGTCCTAGCCACCGAAGAATACGGCCTTAGTGGCCCAGCCAAAAGCTACCCAAAGTGTAGATTGCTACCTCAGTGCGACGACAAGGCGCTGGAGCCTGTACCACCATCGCAGAATGCAGCAGGTCGACCACAACTTGGTCTAGGTAAAGCGGCAACTCAAGCCGAACACCAGACCGCCCCACCTCGCCGTAAAGGCAAGAACAAAATAGCTCGGGCTGTACATACGACCTTCAATAGGAATTGGGTAGTAGAGCAGGACACGCAAGATCGATCTACGGATCGCGAGGACATGCCTCGACACGCGACGACGACCACCTACTCAAACGTGACAAACCGAGCCATGCCCGGGCCGAAAACCGCAAATGGACTCCATCGGAGGTATCTTGCATTGTGGCCCAACATAGAGGCGCTGCACACCCTCTTTGCTTCACAGACAAAGTAATGGAGCACGAATTCCCAGACGGGTTCAAACCCATGAATATCGAATCATACGATGGAACAACGGATCCCACGGTATGGATCGAGGACTTCCTCATCCATATCCACATGGCCCGCGGAGATGACCTTCATGCCATCAAATACCTACCACTAAACTCAAAGGACCAGCTCAGTACTGGTTAAAAAGTCTGCCGGAAAATTCTATTGGCAGCTGGGAAGATTTGGAAGACACCTTTCACGACAACTTCCAAGGAACATATGTCCGGCCACCAAAGGCCGATGACTTTGTCCAGCAGCCCGGAGAGTCAGCCAGGAAGCTCTGGACTAGGTTCTTAGTTAAAAAGAACCGAATCGTCGACTGTCCGGACACGGAAGCCCTTGCGGCCTTCAAACACAGCGTCCGGGATGAATGGCCTGCACGCCACCTCGGTCAAGAAGGACCTAGATCCATGACAGCCCTTACTGCTCTAATGACCCGCTTTTGCGCGGGAGAAGATAGTTGGCTCGCTCGTAGAAGCAATGGCGCCAGCGACTCAATCACTTCCGAAATTTGAGACGGCAATGGCAAGCCCCGACGAAGCAAACACAACAGCCGCAATGATAATGAAAGATCATGTGACATAGCGGTCATCACCGGATTCAGCAATACCAAGCCCGGTAAACGGAAAAAGCCATTCAAGGCGAACAGAGATGGACCATCCAACCTCGACAGGATACTGGACCAACCCTGCCAGATTCACGGCCACCCCAATAAACCAGCTAATCATACCAACATAAGTTGTTGGGTCTTCAAGCAGGCCGACAAGCTCAACACCAAACACAAGGGAAGGGGGCCGCCAGGCAATAGGGACAACGGAGTGGCTCACTAGCCAAATGCCGGGGGTCAGAAACAATTTCCCCCTGAAGATCGATCAAATCCAGAGCAGAAATAGCAGTTCGGCTTCCGCTGCCCATCTCATATACCCGTTAAAACTATACCGCGCATACATAACTATGCACTTAAGATACCATGGGCATTGGCGGAAGCACAATAAGGACAAGTCTGCAAGCACTTCGGTAACATTTTTATCTACTTTCCTTTTTCTTTCTTCATTATCTCTTAAAAACAGGTGGCGCAAAGGAAAAACATCTAAGACCGACTCCATCGGAGTTCGGATCTGTAAACTCACGTATGGGGCTACTTCCTTCAAGGATTCCCCTCGTCGAGGACAGGCAGCGCAGATGTGCGACAGGAGGTCCAAGATAACTTTTTGTAGACTGCACTCTTTTTCGAGCCTGTAACATGCCTTTTTCCTCTGCCTTCGACCCAGGGCATATCAAAAATATCCAGGGTTGTGGCCTTTATATATATCAAGTAATCATTGGCATATCACTCAGGTCCCGGTTGTCGGCATTCTGGGAACGGGGGTCCCCAGACTTGCCTGCCTGCGGCCCACGGCGTGGCTTTGCTAGCGGGCCTATAACAAGGAAGCAAGACCCTCGCGAGGGGCCAAGCCTCGCGAGGCAGACGACGCAAGACCTCCTCAGGAGCGGCCTCACCAGGTTGGCTCGTGAGGGGCATAGATTTCAAGGCTAGGCAAACCTCGCGAGGTTCTCGTGACGTGAGCCATGACGATCGAGACCAAGCAGGCGCCAGCGCGTGCAGCGTCCTTGTTTCCTCTTTGGTGCTAAGGGGGCAAGTACAGGCGCGGAGTACCAAGGCATCAAGCAAAGGTTTCCATATTGGTGCAACGAGACCAAGACCAGGAGGACGGCAAGATGGAGGTCGCTGTGGAGCTCAAGACGGCCTCACCACTAGAGCCTTTTGCAGGCGAAGGCCACTTTTGTCAGGATAGCTTGTACTAGTTGTCCCCTTCCAAATTGGCCGTTGTTGGATCCCTTCCCGCTCAATATTTGGGGAGAGGACCAGGGCCTCTATAAATAGAGCTAGCCACCACCATAGCTAGGGGAGATAGAGAGAGGGACGGATAGAAAAAGACACAGAGACGGACGGATAGAGAGAGACAGACAGAGAGAGGAGGTCGACCTCACCTCAGCTTAGAGCCACCACATCTTGGCAACACATCCACCGAGCACAAGAACACCTCAACCTCAGGAGGCCATTCTTCCCCTTGTACTGTTCATCATCTGCCCAAGAGGCAATCCACCACCACCACACTGGAGTAGGGTATTACACCACAACGGTGGCCCAGACCAGTATAAATCTTGTGTCTTTGTGTTGCACGTTCATCGAGCTAGTTTGTAAGTTCTTAACCTAGTCGGGACGCAGATTGGTAGGGGGGAATCTTCGCGCGCACCCCATAGTTCGAACCTTAAGGGTTTTGCCAGAACCCGTGATCTGACATTTGGCGCGCCAGGTAGGGGTGTGCCGAAGCTTCTTTTCCGACACTCCGTGTCACGTCGCTTCATCGCCTCCATGGCGGACGCACGCCGCGCCCGCGCCGAGCGTCGGGCTGCCCTCGCCGAGCGCCGGGCTGCCCTTGCCACCCTCGTTGCTCAGACTGCCCCTGTCGGCAGGCCACCCCATCGCTCTCTGTCACCTGCCGCCAACGCCTCCATCGGCCCGGCGAGCAACGAGCGGCAAGCATCCTCGCTGCACCCCTCGGTGCGGCGGGATTGCCGCACCGCCACTCCATCGCTAACTCCCGCTGGTTCGTCGTCTCACGCTCGTCGTGTTCCAGCGGATGCACGGGCCGCGCTCCTCATGGCGCACAAGCTCCTGTGCTACCGTCCGGTCGACGACCTCTACGAGGACTGGCTCGACCGCATCACCGAGCTCGTTCGCGCCGTAGGGGGCTCCCCTGCGCCATCCCAATCTCTACCTCGCGCTCCGCTAGCCACGGGTGACACGGCTCACGAAGCACCTCCGCCACCTCTGCACAAAGACGGCGCCCTGGTGCCAAGGCACGCGGCTCCGCAGCGCGATCCGCCACGTCCGGCGCCCGCGCATGAAGAAAGGAGCTGCCAAGAAGTTCCTCAACCGCAAGCCAACGCTCCCCACTCCTCGCACCGCCGCGCCAGGATCGTTTGCTACGGCAAAACCCCACGCTGCTTGCCGTAGCGGCGCACGGATGCCAAGACCAAGCTCCACCTCCAAGGCTGGCCCCAGTGACCATGGCCGGCTACCGCGCCTTCACCCCCGAGCTGTGTAGCGTCCCCTGGTCGGGCAAGTTCAAGTCGGATCTGCCTCCTCGCTATGACGGCACCCCTGACCCCATGGAGTTCCTGCAGCTCTACGAGCTGAGCATCGAGGCAGCCAGCGGCGATGAGAAAGTCATGGCGAACTAGTTTCCCATGGCTCTCAAGGATGGCCCCTGCTCCTGGCTCCTAAACCTGCCTCCAGGCTCGATTTCCTCCTGGGACGAGATGCGCAACCGCTTCATCGCCAACTTCCAGGGCACACGCGACCCCCCCCCCCGGTCGCAGGTGACCAGTGCCGTATCAAGCAACAACCATGAGAGACCTTGCAGAAGTATATCCAGTGCTTCAACAACGCGCGCATCAAAATCCCCAAGGTGATCGACGAGGCCATCATCTCAGCATTCTCCGACGGCGTCCGCAACGTCAAGATGAAAGACGAGCTCGCCATCCATGAGGAGCTATGCACGAACCTGGAGATGTTCAACATGGCGACCAAGTGTGCAAGAGCTGAGGAGGGGCGCCTCTCCCTCCTCGAGCTACCTGCTACGGATCCGGAGGAGAAGAAAGCCAAGGCCAAGGACGTGAAGCGCAAGGGAGCTGCCATGCTCACAGCAGAGCCAGACACCAAGTGCGGCAGAGACCAGCTCGAGTCATCCAAGGGCAGCCGACCATTCTGCGCCTTCCACAACCTGCACACCCACAACACCAGTGACTGTCTAGAGCTCAGAGCCATTTGAGAAGGACGTTTCGGTCGACGCCCCGAGCGCAGCGACCGGGGCTATGACCCAGGAGGAGGACGTGGTGGCGGACGCTGGGACGACTGTGGCCCGCGCCAGGAGTGGCACGACCGGCCTCGCGAGGACCGCTTGCAGGATCAGCCTGGCGAGGGCGCCTGGAGGGACCAGCCTCGTGAGGCTCGCCCTCAAGGAAACACTGGCCTTCCTCCACTACCGCCACCACAAAGAAGGAATGACGACCACCATCAAGACGAGGGGGCTGGGGGCTTCCAGGAGCCACGCGCTGTCGCCTGCATCTTGGGCGGAGCTCAAGCCCCAGCCTCGCAGCGTATCTTCAAACAGTTGCCCGTGAAGTGAATGCAGTTCTCCCCAAGCTTGAGGCCACACGCCCACTCAGATGGTCCAGGTGCCCCATCACGTTCAGTTCGGCAGATCAGCTCAAGTGCGCGGCTACCGCAGGCGTCCTCCCAATGCTCTGTTTGCCAGTCATCAGCAATGTGCAAGTTACCAAGACCCTCATCGACGGTGGCGCAGGGCTCAATGTCCTGTCCGTCGACACGTTCGACAACGTCCAAGTGCCATATGACCAGCTTCAGCCTACCAAACCTTTCTCAAGAGTGACCGATGGCCCTACTACCCTGATCCGGCAGGTCCACCTCCCCGTTACCTTCGGAAAATGCAACAACTACCACACCGAGCTCATCGACTTCGACGTCGCCTACATCCACCTGCCATACAACGCCATCCTCGGGTATTGTGACACCCCAAGACCGGAGCTTCAGATGCCTTCCTTGTTTTTCCGAGTTTCGTCGTGTGTTTCATTTGTGCCTGCTCTTTCATTTTTTTGCATTGCATCATGTCATCATGCCATCAATCTGTGCAACTCAAATAAATAAACCGTATGGATCTTCGGTCCATTTAAACCAAGGGAATTCACATGGTGATTATCTTTATAACATATCCTCCCGATATTATGGAGCTATATTAAATATTCCATTTTCGAAATCACCCATAAACACACTTGCAAAATATCCCAATGCCTTTGTTATCTTAATTCTTGGTCTCCAACATTGCTATATGTTCTTTCATCATATTCCGGAGCTCCACCAAAAATTCGAACACTTTTGGACACCTCTAATTCCTAGTCCTTGTTCAAACCATTTGAATTAAATTCAAATGACTATGAATTAAATTCTTGCAATCATGCCTCTCCTATTTTTCGTGGACCGTGCACATTTTTACGAGTCCGTAAAAATTATCCCTCGTGCGCAATTATTTCCCTAACCCCCCCCTCTTCTTTTCTCTTCACTCTATGCTTTTTCTATTAAAGGAAATAGAATAATAGGGAGAGTGAGAGGCAGCCTACACTGCTGGCCTCTTAGAATCTCCCACCAGGCCGGCCCAACTGTCTCCTGTTCCCACAGCCCACCAAATCCCTCCTAAACCTAACCTCTCCCTGGCCGATCCCACTCACCTCTCCATCTCGTCCTCATCCACCGCCGCCAACACCCATACGCATGCATCGAGCCAGGGGACGTGCTCGATCCCCCTCCTCTCTCTTCGATCTCCCAGCGCCGCCTCCCACCTCGTTTCCCTTCCTCTTGATCCCTCTCCTTCGCCCCGTGCTTCCTCGCACCAACGCCTGCTGCCTCTCGCTCATCTTGAGCGCCCCAACACCAACGAGCTCCGTCGCTGGCAGCCCCACCTCCGATCGAGCCAACCCCGCCGCCAAGAGCCGCCTGCGCTCTGGTCCATCGTCTCATGCTGCTCTCCTACCACGACTCCGCGAGTCCCGCCGCTGGAGCACAGAGCCCCTTCCTCACACATCGGCCACCAACGCGGTCTCCTGCCGGCCTCACCATGACCCAACGCCCAAGCGCCTCCTGCTGCGAGCTCCACCATGACCACGTCGCTGCCCCGCCCCCAAGTTCGCTGCCGCCAAGCACCGCCGTGGCCATGCCCGACGCTGCCAGCAGGGCCCCGTTCCCGTCTCCGGCACCTCAAGACCCATGCCCGAGCCCTCTGCTTGAGCAGGAGCTTCGCCTCCTTGCTTCGCGCCAAGGCCGACGCCGGCCACTTCGCCTTCGCCTCCTGCTGCCGGCGCACCACCAGACCTCCGCCTCACCCCATCCATCACGCTGCCTGTTGGCCCTCCGTTTTTCCTCGCTGTGAGCTTGTTTGGCCATGGACGTTTTGAGCCGTTTGCCTCCTGCACACGTCGTGTTTCCTCCAAATCCACCGAAGGCCACCATGCAAAAATAACTAAGCACCCATGGACACAAGTACCAACCGCCGCATTCCATTTCATATTTGTCAAGGCCGAGAGGATGCCAAGTACCACAACGTCGATGCCCCTCAAGTTCGACTACGTGTAACAGCAAGTACCACTACGGCCGGAGACCTCAGACCTGTCAAGTACCCCTACACATGGATACGCCAAGGTGGACTACGCTCGATGATGTGACAAGTTCCTCCACCGATGACTCGAATGGCTACAAAACGTGAACCACTACCGTCGACCCTCGAAGACCCCGTGGACGTCAAGTTCCGTGTCGTTGACCCCGAACCTCTACGAAAACGTGTACGACTACTTCCTTCTCCGAATAACGGGTAACGGAACCGTCAAGTTCGTCTACCGCCTACATGTACAACTATTGTCGCCGAGATCGCGAGAACCTCTTCCATCGACCCTAGAGCATGTGAGAACGACTACTTCCACTACGAACATCCCGAGAACGTCTACTTCCCCTACACCGCATCGAACTTGGTCTGTTCCGATAATGCACGCTTCGAAAGGTATAACCCCGAGTCGACTGCCCGTGAACGAATGCATGTTTGGATGTTGTATCTACCCGTGAACATTAGTTGTTTCCCTCTCTTGGCACCACCTTCGACCCATGGGAACCCGGTTACCGGGATCACCCCACCATATTTTGCACGCATCCGCACACTTCTCTTTTGCATCGGTATCTCAATCGAGTTACCGGGAACCGGAACATTGCCGTGGCACCGTTTGCATTATCGTTGTCGTGGCACCCTTTCTTCCCACCACGGTGACAAATGTCCCATAATGCTCTTATCAACATTTTCATAAAAAAGCTTAAAACTTGCACATGTCATCCGCATCATGATAACAAATTCAAGGATGTTTAAATTGTTGTTTGCTTCAATTGCTAAACGCATATGGGGATTTACCGGATTTGTTGTTTGTCATATCCGGCCCCATTTAAATTGCTTAGATGGTATAGTCTTGTTATGCTTCACCTCTTGGCATGCTTAACAACATTTAATATTATTGGGTACATAAACGAGAGAGAACTAAATAAGTCACGTGGTGTTTCATCATTATGCAACGGAGTTGCATATTGAGCTCCACTTAATTTGTAGTATTGTTTGTTGCACTTTGCCATGCCATGCATATTTAAACCAGACATGCATCATGCTTGATTGTGCATCATGCCATGATTATGTGATGGTTGTTTACTATGTTGTTTGCTTCTTTCCGGTGTTGCTTCTTCGGGTTAGTTCCATTAACGTCGCGTTTTTGAGGATCCGTTCGACTTCATCCGTTTGTCTTCTTCATGGACTCGTTTCTTCTTCCTTGCGGGATCTCAGGCAAGATGACCATACCCTCAAAATCACTTCTATCTTTGCTTGCTAGTTGCTCGCTCTATTGCTATGCCTATGCTGCGATACCTACCACTTGCTATATCATGCCTCCCTTATTGCCATGTCAAACCTCTAACCCACCTTGTCCTAGCAAGCTGTTGTTTGGCTATGTTACCGCTTTGCTCAGCCCCTCTTATAGCGTTGCTAGTTGCAGGTGAAGATTGGAGTTTGTTCCATGTTGGAATATGATTATTGTTGCGATATCACAATATATCTTATTTACTTAATGCATCTATATACTTGGTAAAGGGTGGAAGGCTCGGCCTTATGCCTGGTGTTTTGTTCCACTCTTGTCGCCCTAGTTTCCGTCATACCGGTGTTATGTTCCTCGATTTTGCGTTCCTTACACGGTTGGGTTATAATGGGAACCCCTTGACAGTTCGCCTTGAATAAAACTCCTCCAGCAAGGCCCAACTTTGGTTTTACCATTTGCACTAACAACCTATCACCTTCCCTTGGGTTCTGCAGACTCAAGGGTCATCTTTATTTTAACCCCCTAGGCCAGTGCTTGTCTAAGTGTTGTCCGAACTGAGTAGACTGCGGGGCCACCTCGGGGAAACTTGAGGGTTGGTTTTACTCGTAGGATGTCTCATCCGGTGTTGCCCTGAGAACGAGATATGTGCAGCTCCTATCAGGATGTTGGCGCATCAGGCGGCTTTGCTGGTCTTGTTTTACCATTGTCGAAATGTCTTGTAACCGGGATTCCGAGACTGATAGGGTCTTCCTGGGAGAAGGAATATCCTTCATTGACCGTGAGAGCTTGTGATGGGCTAAGTTGGGACACCCCTACAGGGTTTTGAACTTTCGAAAGCCGTGCCCGCGGTTATGGGCAGATGGGAATTTGTTAATGTACGGTTGTTGAGACCTTGACACTTAACTTAATTAAAATGCATCAACCGCGTGTGTAGCCGTGATGGTCTCTTCTCGACGGAGTCCGGGAAGTGAACACAGTGTTGGAGTTATGCTTGAATGTAAGTAGTTTCAGGATCACTTCTTGATCATAGATTCTCGAACGTGCTTTGCCTTCTCTTCTTGCTCTCATTTGCGTATGTTAGCCACCATATATGCTAGTGCTTGCTGCAGCTCCACCTCATACATTTTCCCTACCTATAAGCTTAAATAGTCTTGATCGCGAGGTTGTGAGATTGCTGAGTCCCCATGACTCACAGATTACTTCCAAAACTAGTTTGCAGGTGCCGATGATACCGTGCAGGTGACACAACCGAGCTCAAGGAGGAGCTCGATGAAGATCTTGTTCGTTGTGTTGTTTCGTTTCCAGTCGATCAGTAGTGGAGCCCAGTTGGGGCGATCGGGGATCTGTTGCGTTAGGGGTGGTCTTCTTTTATTTGGTTCCGTAGTCGGACCTTGATTGTATTCTGGATGATGTAATGCTATATTCATGTATTGTGTGAAGTGGCGATTGTAAGCCAACTCTGTACCTCTTTCTTATTCAGTACATGGGATGTGTAAAGATTACCCCTCTTGCGACATGCCTACAATGCGGTTATGCCTCTAAGTCGTGCTCCGACACGTGGGAGATATAGCCGCATCGTGGGTGTTACAGGTATCCAGCCCTAGCCAAGTTCATGGCGGTGACCCATCACGGCTACAATGTCCTCAAGATGCCGGGAAGCAGCAGAATCATCACGGTTTCGTGTGAGGAAAGAGACGCGGTGTGCTCCCTCGAGCGTGCCTTCCAAGCTGCAGCAATCGACGACTCCGACAGCCAGGGCGAGCACCTTCCTGAGGCCACCCCCAAAAAGAAGAAGCAGCTGTGCCACGCAGGGCCTCAGGCAAGCAGCGCCTCGTCGGGATCGGATCCCACGCCTGGGGGGCCTCCCTCCATCACATAGGAAAGCGCACCCAACGCCCCTCTCGGACAGGGCTCGGGGGCTCTCTTCTGGAGGGCCTAAGACCTTGCCAGCATCACGAGGGAGGCGCTTGGGCACCACCTGGAGGCGTGCTTCGCGGCACGTTTCCCTCAGGAGAGCATAGGGCAAGGAGTGCCCACAGTTCGGAAGTTCATCACCAAGACCACTCAAGAACTGCAAGACACAAGGACCATGCGTGGTGGCCGCCGCTCACCAGGCGCAGCTCCCCATCCAGGTGAGGATGTCGGGCTGCGCGTCAGCATCGACGTCCCAGGGCTCAACCGGGCCGCCTCTCAGGAGCTTCTCTTGCCTTCGCGCATGGGACGATGTGAGGGCCCACCTCACAGGTACGTTCGCATGCCTTTTGGCCTGCCGAGCGTGGAGGCCGCTTATCAACGCAGCCTGCGGAGCATCCTGGCAGCTCAGGAGGTCAGGCACCATGCCGTGCTGGCGGAGATAAAGTCGGTCCTCAAGGAACCCCCTGGACCCCCAGAGCCTCCCAAGGCTCAGGGCCCCGGCGGCTCATGAGGAGCAGCCCTTCGCCGCATACCTTCAGCTGCCCCAACTCTTCTTCATCAACAAAACCAGGTGACATTTTCCAAGTTCATTCAGCTGGTAGCGCCCCCAGGGATGCATCATTCCCAGGCCGCGTGGGTCCGTCCCCGTGGCATGTATCTTTCCTTGTTTATGTCCTTAGATTACCCTGTTGGGGGCGTCCCTCGGGATGCATCATCCCCAAGCCGCTCAGGCCGGACCCAGTGGCATGTATCTTCCCTACATTTCCTTAAGCCAGTATGCTTTCCATGCTTAATCTATCTATGGCTATCACCTGCTTGATTGTTACCCACCATGGGAGCCGCACGCCGGCCGCCCTTCTTCAGGACCCTTCGCGTTGTCTAACCATCTCGCAGGACCAAGACAGCAAACAAGAATCAAGACCAGGTGCAACCCGCCTTGACGTAGGGCCTCGTGAGTTCCGCACTGGCTCACGAGTGCCTAGATACACCTCGTCCAGCCCTGTCGTGCAAGCCATGTGTCAGGACGGGGCTGTACACGCCCCGGGGGCTCTCCACAGTAGGGAGTCCCCACTCACGCACCAGAAGCAAACTAGCAATCACCACAGCGACCGGTGCCCTTCCTCACGCTAACTTGCAGGAAATTCTTGAGGGTCACATCTGGCGGTACCACGGACTCTCCCTCATGCGATTCGCTTGTGCGTTAAAAGGGGGGCTCCTGAGCATCGCGCCTCAGGATCTCTTACTGGCTCTCCAGCGCTCACCCCCTGGCCTTGACCATGGCACGCGACCTGGCATACCAGCGGCGGCTGAGCTCGCTCGAGGGCCGAGACCTGAGGACGCAGAGCACCAAGAAGAACATGGAGGGGAAGGGGAGGCGCGCGGGGGCCTGACCTAGCTACACTACAGCGACCGACGTGCGAGTCTGGCGCGACTCGAGGAGCTGACTCCAGACAGCCAAGATAAGTTCCCACTCTGGATCCACCAAGCGCCTGTGGCACGAGACCCTCTCTCACTCCCTTCGCTGCCCTGCCGCGGCAATGTTTTCTTCCTTTCCCATCCTGAGACAGCTGCTTGCACTCTAAAGGGGACCTCTTGAGCATCGCGCCTCAGGAGCTCTTACTGGACCTCTGGACGCTCACCTCCTGGCCTTGACCACGGCACGTGGCCTAGCATACTAGCGACGGCTGCAGCCTGCCTGGGGACCGGGACCTGTCAGCGTAGAGCACCAAGCTGGCGAGGGATTGGAAAGGGGAGGCCGAGCCTCGGCAGGATATGCGCACACACAAATCTTCATAATAAGGGTTATATTGACAAAGGGCATTACAGACGCTTTACACGCCCCCGCGGGGTCCATTTCTTGATTCCTCGCAGGGAACAAAAGGGAAGGAATTCCTAGGAGTTCTATCTACGTGCACCAGATCTTGCTGATGCCATCATCAGTAGTGGGCCATGTGAGGTCGGCGCCAACCCCATCCAGATCAGCGGCGACGGCGGCTGGACGCCACAGCCCTGCTCCGGGCTCGGCAGGAGCTCGGGGGCACGTAGCTGTCATCGCTCGTCTCCGGAGACTCTAAGAGCTCAGGAGAGTCGCTGGACCACCACGAGTCACCGCTCTTGGAGGAGGAGTTGCAGGCAAGACCGGTGGAGGGCCCCGCGCCCGCCGCAGCGTCGTCCTGGTGACCTCCTCCGGGGCAGCACTCCAGGCGGCGGCCCTCCTCGTCGAAGACCTTGGAGAACATCACGGAGGCATCGTTGTACTCGAAGTGTATCGCGAGGGCGCCCTTTGCACGGCAGACTCGGGCAATCTCGCCCCAGCCTCGGGTCTTGAAGATCTTCCTGGAGGCGACGGTTCCAAGCTCCGCTCCGGTCGCTGGGGCGTCGCAGTCAGCGTGCTGCAGCCAAAGTTCGCGAAGGCCCCTCGGCGGCATCTCGGCAGCGAAGAACGGCGGGAGGCGTATCCAAGTGCTCGGGGGCATCGCCGCCCACAGCACGAACTCGCGCGAAGAGTCCGCGGTGTGGACCCCTGGGGAGACAGCGCGCGCCTCCGCGGCATGGCGACCACGGCCCTGGCGCAGGCGGCGCCGCTCACCGCTCCTCCCTCCAGAATAGTCTGCCTGAGTGTACAAGGGCAGCGGGTACCCAGGAGGCGGCCTCTTATACCAAGGCTGCGACACCGCCAGCCTCACGACCATCTCGTGGCGATGGGACTTCCTCTTCTTCGGCGGGAGCAGCTCGGGCTCGTTGAGGGGAGCCTTGCCCTTCTCTGCAGCCCAGAACCTCCGGATCGGCTCCATGTCTACACAAGCAAGGAGAGGAGCAAGGAAGGAGAAGAAGCGGGAGAGGCAGAAGGTAGATGGGCGATGGGGGTCCGCCCCCTCCCATTTATACTAGGAGAAGGCCAACCGGCACCCCCCATGATCATAGGTAATGATGGCTTCCATTGCATGTCGCAGGGACTTGTCAAGTCGAGCAGTTGCCGATGCAGCGTGGGGAAGCAGAGATGCCCACGTCCAATCAACCGCCATGCGTCGACCAAGGCCGCAGGCTATTGGGGCCCGCTGCGCTCCGCACTTGACCCTTGGCTTCGCCTCGAAGCCAAGTCCGAGCGTGCCTTGGGCCCGGGGGCTACTGTCGGTGTTCTAGGAACGGGGTCCCCTGACTTGCCTGCCTGCGGCCCACGGCGTGGCTTTGCTAGCGGGCCTATACGGCCCATCTTCATCAACAAGGAAGCAAGACCCTCGCGAGGGGCCAAGCCTTGCAAGGCGGACGATGCAAGACCTCCTTAGGAGCGGCCTCACCAGGTTGGCTCGTGAGGGGCGGAGAGTTCAAGGCCAGACAAACCTCGCAAGGTTCTCGTGACATGAGCCATCACGATCGAGACTAGGCGAGTGCCAGTGCATGCAGCGTCCTTGTTTCCTCTTTGGTGCTAAGGGGGCAAGCGCAGGCACGGAGTACCAAGGCATCAAGCAAAGGTTTCCATATTGGTGCAACGAGACCAAGACCAGAAGGACGGCAAGATGGAGGTCACCGTGGAGCCCAGGACGGCGTCACCACCAGAGCCTTTTGCAGGCGAAGACCACTTTTGTCAGGATAGCTTGTACTAGCTGTTCCCTTTCAAATTGGCCGTTGTTGGATCCCTTCCCGCTCAATATTTGGGGAGAGGACCAGGGCCTCTATAAGTAGAGCTAGCCACCACGATAGCTAGGGGAGACAGAGAGAGGGACGGATAGAAAAAGACACTGAGACGAACGGATAGAGAGAGACAAACAGAGAGAGGAGATCGACCTCAACTCAGCTTAGAGCCACCACATCTTGGCAACACATCCACCGAGCACAAGAACACCTCAACCTCAGGAGGTTGTTCTTCCCCTTGTACTATTCATTCATCCGCCCAAGAGGAAATCCACCGCCACCACACTGGAGTAGGGTATTACACCACAACGGTGGCCCGAACAAGTATAAATCTTGTGTCTTTGTGTTGCGAGTTCATCGAGCTAGTTCGTAAGTTCTTAACCTAGTCAGGACGCGGATCGGTAGGGGGGAAATCTTCGCGCGCACCCCAAAGTTCAAACCTTAAGGGTTTTGTCGAACCCGTGATCCGACACCAGTAAACATTATCCGAATTAATCATATGTGTCTTTCCGCAAATGAATACGCCTCCTATGGTTGTTTCACAGATATACCCTGGCTTAACTTGGCAGGGGCTCGGTACGGGAACAAAAGAGTTGCCAACAAAGTCTGAACAGCTTTTACAGCGTACTTCAGCGTTGCGAGTTTGGCCTTATATGCATCAGCTCCGAATCATGTCTTGGGTCAATAGTTGGGTTGCCCGGCTCATGTGCTTGCTATCCTATGTTCCGCTCTATCGGCTAAGGTAGTAAAGGTAGAACTACTGCGGTTGTGCTTCCAGTTCAGCTGGTTAAGCACCTCAGTCGAGAAAGCTGAAAACTGACTGTCATGATGCGGCGAGAGCTGGTCAACCACTCGATGACTTATCAGAATCTTTAGCGATTCCTCCATGTCACACGAAGGACCTATTTTCGGTCAAATATGTAAACGCATCGTATTAATAAGCCGCATACATACCAGGGGCTATGTCGTAGACCCATCATAAAACTCCTGTGGCTAAGTGAAAGTGTTAATGCCCTATAGTTTGGTTGCCTGGTTCGCCGCATTGGCACCTCCTTCACGGACCAAGACGTTGGGCCAAGAGTGATCATATGCTTTTTTGAACACCCCTGTACTTCCTACGAGGGGCTGAAGTCGACGACAGGAAAACTTTCATATTGTATTAAAACGGCCGCACAGGAGGAACACAAGCTTTCGAGCAAAATATACAGATAGATTAACTATAAAATTGTCTTATACAATTCTCATACACCTCACTCGAACATTATGTCTTTTGAGCATTGACCCTCTATCAAGCAGGCGCGCTAGGACGTCTTCAAAATAATGCTCCGGTTCGTAGCGGTCCTTGCCCTTGGGTGGACTTTTCACCACAACATCGATGGCCTTCATCTTCCCCCAGAATGTCTTGACTCGGGCGAAGGCCATCTGTGCACCCTCGATGCACACCGACCGCTTCACAGCGTCGATACGTGGCACCGCGTCAACAAGCCGCTGCACCAAGCCGAACTAACTATTCGGAAAAGGCTCAGTTGGCCACAACCGGATTATGACGTTCTTCATGGCAGCGCCGGATATCCTATGAAGCTCGGCCCATTGGGACATCTGTTCATTCAGAAACAGAAGGCACTTCGACGCGCCGAATTGTGACCAGAAAAGCTTCTCCATTGCATACCCCTCTCGCGCCTAGTAAAACTACGCCGCATCGGAAGAACTCTTTGGCAAGTCTAAAAACTCGTCCAGAGAACTCCACGATTGGTTAAGCTTACCATAGTTTGGATTGCCGAACTTAGTCTATAGCAAAAAGGGCTTACTAGCCGCAATCTCCCCAGCTTGCCGGATCTCCTCACGGGCTGCTCTGGATTCAGACTGCGCTTCTCTCGCCTCTCGTAAGGCCTTGCCAAGTTCAGCCGTTTTGGCTTCATTCTCCTTCTCAATGAGTTCACAGAGACTAGCAGCATTTTTTAGTTCGAGTGCCATCATCGATATCTCTCCTCGTCTTGTCGCCGAGCAGCTTGTTTGGCTTTTAATTCAGCCGATGCCTTTTTGGCAGCCGCATTACTACACCGGGCCTGCTCCTTGGGCTGGGCCTGCACCGCCCGAAGAATTTCAACGGCGGCAGCACCATCTACAGCCATGCATATTACAGTTGTCGGCATTCTGGGAACAGGGGTCCCCAGACTTGCCTGCATGCGGCCTACGGCGTGGCTCAAAGGGGGGCCCAGCACGGCCCGTCTTCATCAACACAAACCCAAGACCCTCGCGAGGGGCCAAGCCTCGCGGGGCGGACGACATGGAGCTTCCTCAGGCACGGCCTCATCAGGCTGGCTCGCGAGGAGGCGGAGAGATCAAGGTGGGATACCTCACGAGGTGCCAGTGACGCAAGCCATGACGACCAAAGGCGCCAGGCGGGCGCCAGCCCGCGCAGTGTCCTCCTTTCCTCTTTGGTGCAAAGGGAGCAAGAGCAGGCGAGAGCATCAAGCAAAGGCACCCGTTTTGGTGCAACGAGACCAAGACCAGTCCAACAGCAAGGAGGAAGTCATTGTCGAGCCCAAGCCAGCGTCACCACCAGAGCCTTTGGCAGGCGAGGACCAACTTTAGTCAGGATAAGTGTACCGGATGTTCCCCTTCAAAATGGCCAATTGTTGGCGCCCCTCCCACTCAATATTTGGGAAGAGGCCCAGGGCCTTTGCCTATAAATAGGACTAGCCACCCACAGGGTAGAGGGAGGGAAAATCGGAATCAAGAAGAAAGAGAGAGAGAAGGGTGACTGAACTCCTCCTAGCATTTCATCCCCTTAGCCAAGAACAGACCCTCGCGAGGTTGTTCTTCCTTGTATTGCTCATCATCATCAGCCCAAGAGGCAATCCACCACACCACACACTGGAGTAGGGTATTACACCACAACGGTGGCCCGAACCAGTATAAACCCTGTGTCTCTTGTGTTGTTCTTTCCATAGCTTAGATCTTAGCGAGGCGGAGGGGTGTAGGTAGGTAGAAGGCGAAATCTCCGTGCGCACCCCAGTGTTCGAACCTCAAGGGTCTACCGGAACCCGAAATCCGACATTTGGCGTGCCAGGTAGGGGTGCGCCGGAATCCACCTTCTACCGCTTCGTGTCCCGTCGCGTCGTCATCACCATGTCCGGCGACCAGGCGGGCAACCCAGATCCATGGGCGGCATGGCCCGTCCGCGCAGAGCCGCTCGCCTCGGGCGACCCCGTGCCCCAGGAAGCTCGCGGTCCGCAGGGCGTTGCGGGCCGCGGGCGACGCGGACAGGCTTCGACAGCTCTCACACCACGGCAGGCGCGGTCGGCAGCAAGGGCCTCCAATCACGCCGCGACCATGACACCATACACCCGCCGGGAGCTGCAGCGGCGGGGCCTCCAATCTCGCATCTTCAGCGGCGGCAGGGCCGTTCACCACACCGCCCTCGTCGGCAACCACGATCACGCCGTCGTTGTCTGAAGCGAGGGCCCTGACAAGAGCATCCACATTGTCTTCCATCCAGTGTGCCAGGTCATCTCGGACGGCCTGGGGGACTGGGGCAATGGCGGCGTCGAAATCGAAGTGGGGATCCATGTTCTGGAGATGGCTGAAGACGCGAGAAAAGGCGCGCCTGAGCAGGGCGTGGCTCCTCTCCTCCACCAACCTGCCAGCCCTGACCGACCGCGCCTCCAGCTGCGTCACCACGTTGGTGAAGAACTGAAGGTTGCCGGCGTAGTTGACTGCGTGCGGCTCGCCAACAGCCGCCTCGCAGATGTTGCCCAAGGCTGTGTTGGCTCTCTCCCGGAACGTGGTGAGCATGGGGCCGTGCTCATGCTCCAGGATCCGCCGCTGATGTATCTCGTCCGCATTCTGGCGTGCGACGACCTCAGCCTCTTCCACCCGCTAGCGAAGAAGGAGCACCTCGGCCTGGGAGGTGGTTGACTCCCCTTGCGCTACCTCAAGGGCGTCCCGAAGAGCATTGGCCCGCCGCATCGCTTCCTCCAGCTTGGCCCTCAAGGCAGCAGTCCTACCTTCAGCCTCGGCCCGGATGAATCCCAGCCTCTCCTCGGAGTCGCGCTCGAGGTCCAAGCGCGCCATCGCCACCCGACGTTCGACCTCCTCCAGGACACGGGCTTCCCGTGCAGCGACAGCATCCTCCGCCTATGTCACCAAGCGCTCCCTCGTCTCCAGACGCTCGTACTCGCGGGTACGTTCGGCGGCTTCCAGCGTCAGCACCTCCTCACGCTTCTGGAGCTCTGCTGGGTCGCCAGAGGCCACCTCCATCGACGCGAGGGCTGCCTCGCGCAGCTCCACTTGCTCCTCCAGTGAGTGGCACCAGGCCAGGAGCTCCCGAGCCCGCTCCTCCACCGCCTCTCGCCGCCGGTCGGCTTCCCGGGCTTCCTTAGCGGCCCAAGATCGGGCCTCCCAAGAGGCCACCAGCGACGCATTGGCCTCTGCATCGTCAACATCGCGCTGGCGGCGCGCAAGGGCGATGGCGCCCTCCAGCTCGCGCCTCTCTGCAGCCAGGCGCAGGCCCTCGGCCTCAAGGCGTGCATCTTCATCAGGAAGCTCCTCACCAAGCAACCTCACCGCATCAGCCGCCCTTCGAAGGAATCCTTGGCGAAGAGCGCGATGCTCTCGGGCGCGCTCGAGCACGTCTTCCACACCATCATCTGCCCCGAGCAAGTGCTGAGGGCCACGGATCAGCACTCCTCCTCCGGGCAGGGGGCTGGGGGCTGGCACCCTCGCGACGGCCGGGCACGCCACGCCAGAAGCCCGGCCTGGAGCCAGCTCATCCCCAGATGAAGAGCGCAGGGAGTGCCTCAGCCAATCGCAGTCCACGACCAGGCGAGAAGCCCACGGCAGGCTGGCTATGCCACGAGAAGGCCCGCGAAGGAGGATCGCGAGGTGCGCAGGGCCACGATGCACCTCGGGACGGTTCGCCTCTCCGATCGCCCTCACCACAAGGGCTCTGCTGCTCGGAGCGCTTGAGGGCGGTGGAGGGGGCGAAGCCAAGGGGGACGGCACCTCAGCCATCTCCGCGAGCTCGGCTGGAAGGGGCCTGCGGAGCAAGGATCAATAAAAGCAACAGAAGGATCGGGAGCTGGGAAAGGAGAAGGCTTACTCATCAGTGGTAAAGTACTTCCTACGCTTCAGCAGGCGACAAGGGTAATCGTCGCCCAGGGCCTCCCTTCTCTTCCGGAGGGCCTCAAAGTCCACGCGGAGCGGGCCCAAGAGTTGAGCGCAGGGATCAACCTGCGACGAAGACAGAGCATCAAGACGATCCGCGTCAGGGGCTCCTGCCTGATGCGCGCTGCCAATCGCCTCACCAAGAGAAGCGGCTGGAGCCTCAGGGGCCTCAATCGCAGGCGCTGAGGGAAGCTGCTTGCCACCCTCAGCCTCAGCGGCACGGGCCCCAAGAGCTGCTCCCTCATGAGCATCGCCCGGCGCTGTCACCCTGCCGGGAGCCCCCTCGGCCTCTGGCGCCTCATGCCTCCCTGCTCCGCCACTTGAGGAAGAGTCGCCTTGGCCGACTGGAAGGGCAGTCACCGTCACTGGGTTCTCGCGAGACCCCTGGAGGCCGGCGGGGCGCGGCCCCCACTCATCAAAGATAGGCATCTGATTCACAAAATCGCCCCCATTCTGGCAGAGGTACAGCAAGGCCCCTCCCTGCTGGATGCTGCCAGGGTTGGGGTCCCCAGTCAGGATCAAGAGCACTGTCCTCAGCACTTCAGGCATCAGGTCCTCTTCCTGGAGCCTCATACGATCATCACGCCCGCTGAAGGCCCACATCCGGCGGGAGTGGCGTTGGAGAGGAGCAATGCGGCGAAGCAGGAACTCCTTCACCACCTTGGGCGCTGTCACGCCAAGCGACCTCAAGAACGTGAAGTGGTGCCAGACGAAGACGAGCCGGGGGCTCTCAAGCGTCTCCTGGCCCCAGCCCAAATTGGGGACAGCAGGCGAAGTTGGCTCCGATAGCAGGGGGCTGGGCACCCCTGCATCCACATACAGCCACCGCTCACGGAACCCAGCCACAGGTGGAGGGAGCCTAAAGTCAATCCCCGAGGCCGCTGTCTCAGACGCGGCAACGAAGCTCACGCACGCCCAGCATTGGGTAGGGTCGACAAGGCGCAGAGAGAAGAAGTGGCGCAGCAAGGCAACCGAAGGAAGGATGCCCATCATTGCCTCGCAAACAAAGGCGAAGACCGAAAGGAGGGTGATGGATTCAGGACCCAGATGCATCATGTGGATCTGATAGTGGGAAAGCACGGCGTTGAAGAAATCAGAAAAGGGGGAACCAGACCCGCGCACAGGGCGTTGGCGAAATACTGGACCTCGGTGACTATCCTGTCTATGGAGAAGTGGGATGCGGGCCAGGCCGTCGTCCTCCCGCATTCGTTGAAGATAGTGGCCAGAGCCGAGTTGACCTTGCCCAAGCCGTCGGTGGGGGCCGCCAACGGCGGCGAGCAAGGCGGAGGCATGGGTTTCTTCCCGCTTCCCTTCTTCGTCGGAGCCATGGCGATGGGAAGGGGGGGAAGGTTCGAGATTGGGTTGAAAACAGAAGCCGGAGTTCGGGCGGAGGAAGGACAGAGGGCACTCGAGCAACAGAAAAGGGAGCGGCTGTGTACGACTACGAGTCCGCCTAGCATGGCGCAAAATAAGGAGGGCGTGGGGGAACAGTGCCGCCCACGCCCAATCAACCACCACGCGGCGCCCAAGGCCGCAGGCTGTTAGGGCCCGCGACGCTTCGCCCTTGCCCTTTCACCTCCCTGCACGGCCAAGACCGGGTGGGCCTTGGGCCCGGGGGCTACTGTCGGCGTTCTGGGAACGGGGGTCCCCAGACTTGCCTGCCTGCGGCCTGCGGCGTGGCTCAAAGGGGGGCCCAGCACAGCCCGTCTTCATCAACACAAACCCAAGACCCTCGTGAGGGGCCAAGCCTCGTGGGGCGTACGACACGGAGCTTCCTCAGGCATGGCCTCATCAGGCTGGCTCGCGAGGAGGCGGAGAGATCAAGGCGGGATACCTCACAAGGTGCCCGTGACGCAAGCCATGACGACCAAAGGCGCCAGGCGGGCGCCAGCCCACGCAGTGTCCTCCTTTCCTCTTTGGTGCAAAGGGAGCAAGCGCAGGCGAGAGCATCAAGCAAAGGCACCCGTTTCAGTGTAACGAGACCAAGACTAGTCCAACAGCAGGGAGGAAGTCATTGTGGAGCCCAAGCCAGCGTCACCACCAGAGCCTTTGGCAGGCGAGGACCAACTTTAGTCAGGATAAGTGTACCAGATGTTCCCCTTCAAAATGGCCAATTGTTGGCGCCCCTCCCGCTCAATATTTGGGAAGAGGCCCAGGGCCTTTGCCTATAAATAGGACTAGCCACCCACAGGTTAGAGGGAGGGAAAATCGGAATCAAGAAGAAATAGAGAGAGAAGGGTGACTGAACTCCTCCTAGCAGTTCATCCCCTTAGCCAAGAACAGACCCTCGCGAGACTGTTCTTCCTTGTATTGCTCATCATCATCAGCCCAGGAGGCAATCCACCACACCACACACTGGAGTAGGGTATTACACCACAACGGTGGTCCGAACCAGTATAAACCCTGTGTCTCTTGTGCTGTTCATTCCATAGCTTAGATCTTAGCGAGGCGGAGGGGTGCAGGTAGGTAGAAGGCGAAATCTCCGCGCGCACCCCAGTGTTTGAACCTCAAGGGTCTGCCGGAACCCGAAATCCGACAACAGTATATAACTTTCAGCATCATGCTTATATCACAAACATGTATGTAAAGGGACTGTCCTGAATACATACCTTGGGATTCGTCAAGACACATATTGATTAACGTAATGTCATCCCCGGCCACATCAAGCTTCCGTTGCAGCTCGGCAATATCCGTAGTCTGGGAAGTAGCCAGGGGGAAGCAGCCTGTGTTCAAGTTAATCAGATTAGTCCTTGAATATTTCTTCTTGATCCTCTATTCGCCTCCCATAGGAAGCCAACCCGAGTCTCAGGGGCTACTATCTATACACAGGTATATTTTTGCAAATAAAACACAATTGCACATATTATAGTACAAACCTCGAAGCCTCTTAGTAGGCTCACAAAGGCCTCATTCAATCCGCTCTTCACGGATAGGACCTTTTCAACCACCATGCCCATCAAGGTACGATGTTCCTCTGAGACGAACGCCTGCCACAGCATGTTCGTCAAGATATCCGGCGCCTTTGGGTCTCCGGAGGCTGCCGTAGGAGTACGGCCACCCTTTGAAGGGATATGTTTATTCGTATCCGGCTGTATACCGGATTGTTCGGGGCCTTCCTTGTTGGTCCCCGAACCCTGGGCCACCGAAGTATCACCTTCGGGTAATGTCTTCATCGTCCCTTGCACCACTTGTTGGTTGGGGGAGACCCTCCGCGACGACACCTCGAAGTCGTCCGCCCCATTGGACGGAGAGGCCGATGGGGGCGTCTCGCTTTCCATCATCTCTGGGAGAAGGTCCCTCGAGGAAGAGGATTGTTGAAGAAGACTGCATGCTGAGCTGCAAAAAAAAATATTCCATGCATTACAAGAAAAGAACGGGACATGTTTAAAACAGACTTGTTCACTTACGATTTGGTCTGAGGCTTGTCCTCGTCATGAGACTACGCTTCGACGTCCTCCAAGCCTGAGCCACCCACCAGAGGCATCTTGCCTCGCTTAGGAGCCCGCTTCTCCCAATCTTCGGAGGCGGCCCTTTTCTTCCTGGGAGGGAAGGAGACAGTGGACCCCCTTCACTTTTGTCTTCGGATGAGGGAATTTTGTTTCCTTCGGACACAATGTCCAATATACCCTTGGAGTAGGGGCCATCTTTGGCCCTCTCACCCTCCGCCTCGCCCTCCTTCGCAGGCATCTGGTATGGTGCCAGGGCCAACATCCTTGTTAGAACAGGATTCGCTGGGCCTTTGGGTAGAGGGGCCGAACACATAATTAGTTCCGCCTTCTTTATCCAGCCCTGGAAGAAGATAGCTTGCTCAGTACCATATTACGGTATGCATAAATACAAAGTGTTCGGGAGCCAAGTTCTTACCGGGGTATCCGGATGGTTGCAGTTAAGGCCAGCGTCCTCGGTAGTCTCCGGCCAATTTTTTCGCTTCCCGAAAAATAACTTCCACATCCCTTCGTGTGTGGTGCCGAAGAAGTGTTGGAGGGTTCGTGGTCCTTCTGGATTAAGCTCCCACATGCAGCAAGACCTACGCTGGCATGGCAGGATTCGGCGAACTAACATCACTTGAATCACGTTGACAAGATCGATGTCTCTCTCGAGGAGGGTTCGGATGCGCCTCTGTAAAGTTTGAACTTCATCAACTAATCCCCAGTCCAGCCCCTTGTTAATCCATGATGCAAGTTGTGGTGGAGGGCCAGAATGGAATGCAGGTATAGCGGCCCACTTGGTACTACGGGGTTCCATGACGTAAAACCACTCTCGCTGCCATTAGTTGGAGGTTTCGGTGAAAGAGCCTTTTGGCCAGAGAGTATTGGTAAGTTTGCTCACTACAGCACCACCGCACTCTGTCTGTTCCCCATCAACTACCTTTGGCTTCACACTAAAGGTTTTGAGCCATAAGCCAAAGTGTGGGGGGATTCGGAGGAAGGCCTCGCATGTAATGATGAACACCAAGACGTGGAGGAAAGAGTCTGGAGCTAGATCATGAAAATCTAGTCCGTAATAAAACATTAGCCCCCGGACGAAAGGGTGAAGAGTGAACCCTAGCCCTCAAGACGACCCTCTCGCCAGATCTGGGGGTTGGAATAACCTGTCCTTGAGCAGGGAGCCTGTGGTGGACCTCCGCAGTCAAGTATTTGGCCGCCCGAAGCTATGCAATATCCTCCTCTATAACGGAGGAAGCTGCCCATCGGCCTTGAGGGCTGGGTCCGGACATGATGGGGAGGCTTGAGACAATGAAGTCGAACCTCGGGTGTTAGAACTCGAGGTTGGGAAGGCTGAGGAGAAGTTTGGCATAAAAAAGACGGCCCTTGGTTCCTTTATAAAGGCCGCGAGTATTGAACGCCTCCTCCTAAGCCTAAGAACCTGCCTATTCCTAAGGAATCTTTTCCGCAGAACGGTTGGGTTACCCACGCTCGTATTAATGAAAATCCAGCAATAAGGGGACACGATCTCTGCTTCGACAAGACGTGCCAATAAAACCACGCCCCGAAACATGGAACGTCGGGACGGGAAACGGTTCTAAATAATGGCCGGAAAAGTGTGACGTCACATTACTAAAATTGTCAGCAGATCGGATTCATGAAATGCTATACTCTATACGGCTATGTGTTACAGGTCTAGACACGATAAATTCGTCTGAAGACTATTTTGGAGTTCGGAAGGAGGAACCCGCCTTGCAATGCCAAAGACAGAACTACGCGCCGGATACCTTGTCATTGAAGGCAGGTTCAGGGGCTACTGAGGGAGTCCTGGATTAAGGGGTCCTCGAGCGTCCGGCCTATTGGCCATGGGCCGGACTGATGGGCTGTGAAGATACGAAGACCGAAGACTGTACCCGTGTCCGGATAGGACTCTCCTTGGCGTGGAAGGCAAGCTTGGCGACGGAATATGTAGATTCCCTTCTTTGTAACCGACCTTGTGTAACCCTAGATCCTCCCGGTGTCTATATAAATCGGAGGACTTAGTCCGGAGAGATATACTCATTACGGTAGTCATATAGGCTGGACTTCTAGGGTTTTAGCCATTACGATCTCGTGGTAGATCAACTCTTGTAATACTCATATTCATCAAGATCAATCAAGCATGAAGTAGGGTATTACCTCCATAGAGAGGGCCCGAACCTGGGTAAACATCGTGTCCCCTGTCTCCTGTTACCATCGACCTTAGACGCACAGTTCGGGACCCCCTACCCGAGATCCGCCGGTTTTGACACCGACACCCCCCCCCCTTGCCAATCCGAATTGGACAAGGGGTGCGGGGCGCGGCCCCCCTTTTCCTTCTCCCTCTCCCCTCTTTCCCCTTTCCCATCTCCGTTGGAAGGAAGGGGGGCCGAATCCTGCTAGGAGTGGAGTCCTAGTAGGACTCCCCCCTTGGTGCGCCTCCTCCTGGCCGACCACCTCCTCCCCCTCTCCTTTATATACGGGGGCGGGGGCACATCAATTGTTCTCTTAGTCGTGTGCGGTGCCCCCCTCCACGGTTTACTCCTCCGGTCATAGCGTCGTAGTGCTTAGGCGAAGCCCTGCGCGGATCACATCACCATCACCGTCACAACGCCGTCGTGCTGACGGAACTCTCCCTCGACCCTCTGCTGGATCAAGAGTTCAAGTGACGTCATCGAGCTGAACATGTGCTGAACACGTATGTGACGTACGTTCGGTACTAAGATCGGTTGGATTGTGAAGACATTCGACTACATCAACCGTGTTAACCTAACACTTCTGCTTTCGGTCTACAAGGGTACATGGACATACTCTCCCCCTCTCGTTGCTATGCATCCCCTAGATAGATCTTGCGTAGTCATAGGAAATTTTTTTGAAATTCCATGCTACGTTCCCCAACAATGCCTCCATGTGCTCGTTCTTTGGCTTGTATGCCTTGTTGGAGAAGTTGACGAGGAGTTGGGAGTCGCCCCTGATGGTGAGGCGCCTCACTCCCAGTGCCGCCGCGGCCTTGAGGCCGACGATTAGGCCCTCGTATTCTGTGATGTTGTTGGAGACCTTCTAGCCATGCTGGACGCAGAGCTGCACAACGTAGTAGAGCTTGTCCTGGGTGGGCGAGATGAGCACGCCTCCAGCCCCCGCACCCTGACGCGCAAATGCACCATTGAAGTACATGACCCAACCATCCGGTGCTTCGTTTTCAGGAACGAGAGAATGGTCCTCGCCCACTTCTTGGTCAGGGGTGTCAGTCCACTCCGACACAAAATCAGCGAGGGTCGCGCCCTTGATGATCCTGGTGGTGCTGAACTCCAACTGCAATGCCTGCAATTCAATGTTCCATTCGGCGACCTTTCCCGCGACGTTAGGGCTCCGGAGTACCCTCTCCAAGGGGTAAGCTGAGACAACCTTGATGGGGTGGCCTTGGAAGTAGTGACGCGGTTTCTGGGAGGCAACGAGGAGTGCAAGCAAAAGCTTTTGTGGCATGGGGTAGTGCGCCCGTGCATCGTGCAGCATCGTGCTGAAGAAGTACACTGGATGCTCGACAAGGGAGGAGGCGTCGGGGGGGTCCTGCGCCTCCTAAGACTGGGGAACCTCCGGAGCTTTGTCTTCTGCTACCTCTTGAGCACTGCGTTGGATTTCCCTCAGTTTTTGAGAACCAAGGTATCAATCCAGTAGGAGGCTACGCTCAAGTCCCTTGTACCTACACAAAAACAATAGCTCAACGCAACCAACACGCTTAGGGGTTGTCAATCCCTTCACGATCACTTACGAAAGTGAGATCTGATAGAGATGATAAATAATATTTTTGGTATTTTTGGTATAGAGGTGCAAATTAAAAAGTAAAAGCAAAGCAATAATAAAGTGATGGAGATTAATATGATGAGAAAGAGACCCGGGGGCCATAGGTTTCACTAGTGGCTTCTCTCAAGAGCATAAGTATTCTACGGTGGGTGAACAAATTACTGTTGAGCAATTGACATAATTGAGCATAGTTATGAGAATATCTAGGTATGATCATGTATATAGGCATCACATCCGAGACAAGTAGACCGACTCCTGCCTGCATCTACTACTATTACTCCACTCATCAACCGCTATCCAGCATGCATCTAGAGTATTAAGTTAAAAACAGAGTAACACCTTAAGCAAGATGACATGATGTAGAGGGATAGTTTCATGCAATATGATAAAAAAACATCTTGTTATCCTCGATGGCAACAATACTATACGTGCCTTGCTGCCCCTTCTTTCACTGGGAAAGGACACCGCAAGATCGAACCCAAAGCTAAGCACTTCTCCCATGGCAAGAACAACCAATCTAGCAGGCCAAACCAAACTGATAATTCGAAGAGACTTGCAAAGATAACCAATCATACATAAAAGAATTCAGAGAAGATTCAAATATTATTCATAGATAGACTTGATCATAAACCCACAATTCATCGGTCTCAACAAACACACCGCAAAAAGAAGATTACATCGAATAGATCTCCACAAGAGAGGGGGAGAACATTGTATTGAGATCCAAAAAGAGAGAAGAAGCCATCTAGCTACTAACTATGGACCCGTAGTTCTGAAGTAAACTACTCACACTTCATCGGAGAGGCTAGGATGATGATGTAGAAGCCCTCCGTCATCGATTCCCCTTCCGGCGGAGCTCCGGAACAGGCCCCAAGATGGGATCTCGTGGATACAGAAAGTTGCGGCGGTGGAATTAGGTTTTTGGCTCTGTCCCTGATTGTTTGGGGGTACGTGGATACATATATATATATATATATGTGTGTGTGTGTGTGTGTGTGTGTGTGTGTGTGTGTGTGCGTGTGTGTGTGTGTGTGTGAGGAAGAAGCACGTCGGTGAAGCTTCGAGGGGCCCACGAGGCAGGGGGCGCGCCCTAGGGGGGCGCGCCCTCCACCCTCGTGACCACCTCGTGGCTTTCTTGACGGAGGGTCCAAGTCTCCTGGGTCTTATCTGATGAGAAAATCACGTTTTCGAAGATTTTATTCCGTTTGGACTCCGTTTGATATTCTGTTTCTCCGAAACACTAAAATAGGCAAAAAAAAACAGAAATTCTAGGCTGGCCCTCCGGTTAACAGGTTAGTCCCAAAAATAATATAAAATTGGAAAATAAAGCCCAATATAGTCCAAAACAGTAGATAATATAGCATGGAGCAATCAAAAATTATAGATACGTTGGAGACGTATCAAGCATCCCCAAGCTTAATTCCTGCTCGTCCTCGAGTAGGTAAATGATAAAAACAGAATTTTTGATGCAGAGTGCTACTTGGCATAATTTTAATGTAATTCTTCTTAATTGTGGTATGAATATTTAGATCCGAAAGATTGAAGACAAAAGTTCATATTAACATAAAAATGATAATACTTCAAGCATACTAACTAAGCAATTATGTCTTCTCAAAATGACATGGCCAAAGAAAGTTCATCCCTAGAAAATCATATAGTTTAGTCATGTTTCATGTTCGTCACACAAGAATGCTCTCATCATGCACAACCCCGATGACAAGCCAAGCAATTGTTTCATACTTTAGTAATCTCAAACCTATAAACTTTCACGCAATATATGAGCGCGAGCCATGGACATAGAACTATGGGTGGAATAGAATATAATGAGGGGGTTATGTGGAGAAGACAAAAAAGGAGAAAGTCTCACATCAACGAGGCTAATCAATGGGCTATGGAGATGCCCACTGATTGATGTTAATGCAAGGAGTAGGGATTGCCATGCAACGGATGCACTAGAGCTATAAATGTATGAAAGCTCAACAAAAGAAACTAGTGGGTGTGCATCCAACTTGCTTGCTCACGAAGACCTAGGGCACTTGAGGAGGCCCATTGTTGGAATATACAAGCCAAGTTCTATGATGAAAAATTCCCACTAGTATATGAAAGTGATAACATGAGAGACTCTCTACTATGAAGATCATGGTGCTACTTTGAAGCACAAGTGTGGTAAAAGGATAGTAACATTGTCCCTTCTCTCTTTTTCTCTCATTTTTTGGGCCTTTTCTTTTTTTTATGGCCTTTCCTTTTTTTGGGCCTTCTCTTTTTTATGGCCTTTCTCTCTTTTTTTATTCCTCACTTGGGACAATGCTCTAATAATGATGATCATCACACTTCTATTTATTTACAACTCAATGATTACAACTCGATAGTAGAACAAAGATGACTCTATATGAATGCCTCCGGCGGTGTACCGGGATATGCAATGAATCAAGAGTGACATGTATGAAAGAATTATGAATGGTGGCTTTGCCACAAATACTATGTCAACTACATGATCATGCTAAGCAATATGACAATGATGAATGTGTCATGATGAACGGAATGATGGAAAGTTGCATGGCAATATATCTCGGAATGGCTATGGAAATGCCATAATAGGTAGGTATGGTGGATGTTTTGAGGAATATATAAGGAGGTTTATGTGTGAAAGAGTGTATCATATCACGGGGTTTGGATGCACCGGCGAAGTTTGCGCCAACTCTCAATCTGAGAAAGGGCAATGCACGATACCGAAGAGGCTAGCAAGGATGGAAGGGTGAGAGTGCGTATAATCCATGGACTCAACATTAGTCATAAAGAACTCACATACTTATTGCAAAAATCTACAAGTCATCAAAAACCTCGGCACTACGCGCATGCTCCTAGGGGGATAGATTGGTAGGAAAAGACCATCACTCGTCCCCGACCGCCACTCATAAGGAAGACAATAAATAACACCTCATGTTTCAAATTTGTTGCATAACGTTTACCATACGTGCATGCTACATAAGGATGGCAACGGGTCGGGTTTGGATCGGGTTGAGCAATATCAAATCCATATCCATATCCATGAAAACAGTATTTGCCCGCCCATGAAAAAATCCATGGGTGAAAAATTGTGTCCATGTCCAAATCCGATGGATATCCATATCCACTGGATATCCATTGGGTCCTCTCGAGACATATAAATAAAAATTAACACAATATTAACATAAACTCTTCCATTCTTCACCTCGTGGAAGGCTAGGCTTCACTTATGGTAAATCAACATCCAATAACAACCTAAGATCATTTAGTATTTTTCTAACAAATGAGAATGACGAGTCATTTAAGAAGGAGATAAAAATAAGGGAAGGGGTGTTGGAGTATGTTACAGAGGGGATTGACTATCAACTTATAAAAGTTACGATGGGGATTGTGTGATTTCTTCTGTATGTTTTAGATAAAAAAGTGTAAAATTGTCGTGGGACATGTGAACGTGGGGCAGGGATGGCAGATTTTTTTCCCATTAAGTCATACTATCGGGTCGGGTTTGTGTATATCCATGGGTACAAGATTATATCCATGCCCTACCCACAAACAATCAGGTCGGGTTTGGGCGCCGCCCATGGACACAAAAGCATATCCAAACCCTATCCAGTCGGGTCGGATATCCATGGATATCCATGTCCATGGATAAAATTGCCATCCTTAATGCTACGGGACTTGCAAACTTCAACACAAGTATTTCTCAATTTCACAACTACTTAACTGGCATGACTTTGATATTATTACCTCCATATCTCAAAACATTCATCAAGCATCAAACTTTTCTTAGTATTCAACACATTCATAGGAAAGTTTTATTATTAATCTTGCATACCAAGCATATTAGGATTTTAAGAAAATTACCATGCTATTAAGACTCTCAAAATAATCTAAGTGAATCATGAGAGATCAATAGTTTCTATAAAACAAATCCACCACCGTGCTCTAAAAGATATAAGTGAAGCACTAGAGCAAAACTATAAAGCCCAAAAAATATAAGTGAAGCACATAGAGTATTCTATCAAATTCCAAATTATGTATGGATCTCTCAAAAGGTGTGTACAGCAAGGATGATTGTGGTAGACTAACAAGCAAAGACTCAAATCACAAAAGACGCTCCAAGCAGAACACATATCATGTGGTGAATAAAAATATAGCTCCAAGTAAAGTTACCGATAGAAGTAGACGAAAGAGGGGATGCCCAAGCTTTGGATTTTAGGTGTCCTTAGATTATCTTGGGGGTGCCATGGGCATCCCCAAGCTTAGTATCTTGCCACTCCTTGTTCCATAATCCATCAAATCTTTACCCAAAACTTGAAAACTTCACAACACAAAACTTAAAGTAGAAAATCTCGTGAGCTCCATTAGCGAAAGAAAACAAAAGACCACTTCAAGGTACTGTAATGAACTCATTATTTATTTATATTGGTGTTAAAACTACTGTATTCCACCTTCTCTATGGATTATAAACTATTTTACTAGCCATAGATTCATCAAAATAAGCAAACAACACACGAAAAACAGAATCTGTCAAAAACAGAACAGTCTGTAGTAATCTGTAGCTAGCGCACGATCTGGAACTCCAAAAATTCTAAAATAAATTGCTCGACGTGAGGAATTTATATATTAATCATCTTCAAAAAGAATTAACTAAATATAACTCTCCAAATAAAAATGACAGCAATTCTCGTGAGCGCTAAATTTTCTGTTTTTTTACAGCAAGTTCAACAAGACTTTCCCCAAGTCTTCCCAACGGTTCTACTTGGCACAAACACTAATTAAACACAAAAGACACAACCAAAACATAGGCTAGATAAATTATTTATTACTAAAAAGGAGCAAAAAGCAAGGAATAAAACTAAAATTGGGTTGCCTCCCAACAAGCGCTATCGTTTAACGCCCCTAGCTAGGCATAACGAGCAAGAATAGATCTAGGTATTGCCATCTTTGGTATTAGGAAAGAAAAGAGCAAACTTGCTATCTTATAAAATTAATCCTTCTATTTTGATAAAGTGCATGGCTATTAATGGTAGAAGAAATATTAAGTATGTTACGGAAATTTGTATCTAGGCTAGCCTTCATCTCTTTAATAGATTCATTTTGGTAAGAGAGCAAAAGAGATGTAGATTAAACTTTGTCATTCATGGGGTGACCAAATATGGTTTTCATTTTTTCATAAGTGTCTACGGCATCCCCTTCAAGAAAACCTTCCTAAAATATAGAATCTAAGACATGCTTAAAAGAGGAAGGAAGGGCAATATAAAAGCTTTTTAAGTAGACTTCAATTTGATATTGAGGTACATAACTAGCCCTTATTCAGTAGTCTATACCAAGCATCTTTCAAAGATTCATCAAGTAAATAATGAAAAATTCCAGAATCATCTTCATCAAAATTATTAAGATTCTCATTGATAACTCCGGTAGGTTTTTCCATAGAACAGAAGGGTTGTCCAAAGTACTAAAACACCGGAGAGAACCCCCTATCCTTTTGGATTCAGACATAGTGGAAGAAAGGCGAGGGAAAAAGAAGGAGGATAGAGACAGAGGGCGAATAAAACAGCAAGGGTGAAGTGGGGGAGAGGAAAACGAGAGGAAAATGGCAAATAATGTAATGCAGGAGATAGGGATTGTGATGGGTACTTGGTATGTTGACTTTTGCGCAGACTCCCCGGCAACGGCGCCAGAAATTCTTCTTGCTACCTCTGAGCACTGCGTTGGATTTCCCCGAAGAGGAGAGGATGATGCAGCAAAGTAATGTAAGTATTTCCCTCAGTTTTTGAGAACCAAGGTATCAATCCAGTAGGAGGCTACGCTCAAGTCCCCTGTACCTACACAAAAACAATAGCTCAACGCAACCAACGCGCTTAGGGGTTGTCAATCCCTTCACGGTCACTTACGAAAGTGAGATCTGATAGAGATGATAAATAATATTTTTGGTATTTTTGGTATAGAGGTGCAAAGTAAAAAGTAAAAGCAAAGCAATAATAAAGTGATGGAGATTAATATGATGAGAAAGAGACCCGGGGGCCATAGGTTTCACTAGTGGCTTCTCTCAAGAGCATAAGTATTCTACGGTGGGTGAACAAATTACTGTTGAGCAATTGACATAATTGAGCATAGTTATGAGAATATCTAGGTATGATCATGTATATGGGCATCACGTCCGAGACAAGTAGACCGACTCCTGCCTGCATCTACTACTATTACTCCACTCATCGACCGCTATCCAGCATGCATCTAGAGTATTAAGTTAAAAACAGAGTAACACCTTAAGCAAGATGACATGATGTAGAGGGATAGTTTCATGCAATATGATAAAAAAACCATCTTGTTATCCTCGATGGCAACAATACAATACTTGCCTTGCTGCCCCTTCTGTCACTGGGAAAGGGCACCGCAAGATCGAACCCAAAGCTAAGCACTTCTCCCATGGCAAGAACAACCAATCTAGCAGGCCAAACCAAACTGATATTTCGAAGAGACTTGCGAAGATAACCAATCATACATAAAAGAATTCAGAGAAGATTCAAATATTATTCATAGATAGACTTGATCATAAACCCACAATTCATCGGTCTCAACAAACACACCGCAAAAAGAAGATTACATCGAATAGATCTCCACAAGAGAGGGGGAGAACATTGTATTGAGATCCAAAAAGAGAGAAGAAGCCATCTAGCTACTAACTATGGACCCGTAGGTCTGAAGTAAACTACTCACACTTCATCGGAGAGGCTAGGATGATGATGTAGAAGCCCTCCGTGATCGATTCCCCTTCCGGCAGAGCTCCGAAATAGGCCCCAAGATGGGATCTCGTGGATACAGAAAGTTGCGGCGGTGGAATTAGGTTTTTGGCTCTGTCCCCGATCGTTTGGGGGTACGTGGATATATATATATATATACAGGAGGAAGAAGCACGTCGGTGGAGCTTCGAGGGGCCCATGAGGCAGGGGGGCGCGCCCTCCACCCTCGTGACCACCTCGCGGCTTTCTTGACGGAGGATCCAAGTCTCCTGGGTCTTATCTGATGAGAAAATCACGTTTCCGAAGATTTTATTCCGTTTGGACTCCATTTGATATTATGTTTCTCCCAAACATTGAAATAGGCAAAAAACAGCAATTCTGGGCTGGGCCTCCGGTTAATAGGTTAGTCCCAAAAATAATATAAAAGTGGAAAATAAAGCCCAATATAGTCCAAAATAGTAGATAATATAGCATGGAGCAATCAAAAATTATAGATACGTTGGAGACGTATCATCGTCTGACGGGGCAACCGTGGCCGCAGGGGCGACAACCTTAGGAGTCCCGCCGACTAGAGGGTTGGATGAGGCCTCAGGAGCGCCGTCCTGAGGCTGCGGCGTCTTGGTTGGGTGCGGGGCGCCGCGCCGCGCGCCCTTAACCTGACGCTCTTCCCGGACCGCCATGAGCGCGGCGCTGGCAGAGTGAGGCGTGGCGGCTAGGTATAGCACCAGGGGTTCGAGAGGGCGCAGTGCTACCATCACCGGTGGGCTGGTGACGTACCTCTTGAGGTCTTTGAAGGCCACTTTAGCCTCGGGAGTCCACTCGAATGGGCCCTTCTTTTTCATCAGCTTGAAGAAAGGGAGGGCGCGCTCACCTAGCTTGGAGATGAAACGCCTGAGCGAGATGACGTAGCCTGCCAGCTTCTTCATCTCCTTGAGGGTTTGCGGTGGACTCATCCTTTCTTTGGCCTTGATCTTCTTCGGGTTGGCCTCAATCCCTCTGCGCGACACTAGGAAGCCCAGCAGCTTGCCAGACGGGACGCCAAACACACATTTTTCCGGGTTGAGCCGTAGGTTCACTTTTCGTAGACTGGCGAATGTCTCCTCCGGATCTTCAATAAGGGTTCTCGCCTCTTGAGATTTCACCACTATGTCATCGACGTATGCCTCGGCGTTCCTCCCGAGCTGCTGACCCAGAGTTATGTGCATCAGCGGCTAGAAGGTTGCCCCGGCATTGCACATCCCGAACGACATGCAGGTGTAGTAGTACACCCCGCACGGGGTCAGGAAAGCCGTCCTCTCAACATCCTGCACCGCCATCTTGATTTGGTGATAGCCCAAGAAGGCATCCAGGAAGCACAGTAAATCACACTCGACGGTGGAGTCGATGATTTGGTCGATGCGTGGTAGAGGGAAAGGGTCTGGAGGGCAAGCCTTGTTGAGGTTAGTGAAATCAACGCACATGCACTCCTTCCCGCCCTTCTTGGGGACGATAACCGGGTTCGCCAACCAATCTGGATGTCATACTTCCCAAAGGACGCCGGCCTCTTGCAGCTTGTGGGTCTCCTGGACGATGAACGACTGCTTCTCTGGGGCTTGCGTCGCGCCTTCTGTTTTACTGGGCGTGCGTTGGGGCACACCATCAGGTGGTGCCCGATTACCCCATGTGGAACCCCGACAAGGTCCTTAATTTCCCATGCAAACACGTCCTTGTTCGCACGGAGGAAGCTGACCAGCGCCTCTTCCTGGTCTGGGGGGAGGCTGGCGCCTATGATGAAGGTAGAGCCTGATCCCCCATCTTCGTCGACCGGCACCTGCTTCATCTTGGCCTGGTATTGAGAAAACAATTGCTTCTTCTTTGTTGGCGCAGCCCCGGGCCCTCCTGAGCCCCCTCCCCGCTTGGCCGCGCGGCCGCCGCGGCCCTGAAGGCGAGCTTGAGGGCCGAGAGCGCATCCTTGGTATCCCCCGCCACGGTGAGGACACCGCTGCTTCCCGGCATCTTCATGAGGTTGTATCCAGGATTAGTCGCCGCCATGAACTTGGCCAAGGGTGGATACCTGAGAATGGCGTTGTACGGGAGGCCAATGCGGGAGATGTCGAAGTCGATGAGCTCGGTGCGGTAGTTGTCGCATGTGCCAAAGGTGACAGGGAGGTGGATCTGCCCTAGAGGGCAGGTAGAGCCATCAATGACCCCATACAAAGGCTTCGTGGGGAGGATCCGGCCGTAAGGCACATGAAGCAGGCCGAACGCCTCCACGGGGAGGACGTTGAGGCCAGCGCCGCCGTCGATGAGGGTCCTGGTGACTGCTACTTTGTAGATGGTGGAGTGCAGAGCATAGGGAGCGTGATGAGGACATCAATACCATTGTTACACCCACAGCCCCTGCTGCTACATATACTGGACCAATTACTAGAGCTCGTGCATGCCAATTGAATTATCAGGTACTTTCATTTCTTGGTGATGATTCTAATATTCATGAGAATATGATGTTGCCTAAATTGGATACATTTGTTTTGCTTACAAATGAAGGGCCTGGCATGGATAAGAGAGATGAACACCGGTGCAAGACCAAGCATGGAGATGATGGCATGCGCAAGGGGAACAAGAACGGTGTTACAAGTGATGATTTCAGGACTTTGAAGCCACTATAAGGAGTGCATGAAGCCTTGGATGAAATATACAATATGCCACTTCATAAATTTCGTCCAGAGGCTATTCTAGGTGTTGTGTCACCTTATTATTGGGCCAGACCCATGTAATTTCGAAATACTTAAGTATAGGCTATTTTTAGAGTCCGTATGTGTGGGGAAACAAGAGTTAGGGTTGGTTTCAGACCCCTCCTCCAAGGGCCACGAAATTTCCCCCTCTTCCTCCATATATACATCCCTTAGGGCGTCATTTAGACTTTGGGTTTTGTTTAGATTAATAGTTCGCCATAGCTACAACTTTGCGTACTTCGCTTGTGTTCAACGACCAGACAAAGGCGTCACAGAACCCCACCTTCATTAATAAAGCTTTCCTCTTATATTCGTAATATCTAGATTGCAATCTCAGTTTCTTTCTTGTTCTTCGTTTGCTCGCAGGAAACAGACCCTCGTGGTCAGGTTGATCGTGCTCTAGCATGGTCAATAACCCCTCGAAAGTTGGTTTAGCGATTGCTAAGGCGCGATGTCTCGCACATTCGTAGTCGGATCATCAAGGTCGGCTCCCACAGAAAACGATAGCCACCATCTCATCGAAACATCAGGACACCTTCGCCTCTATCAAGTGGTACCAGAACGCAATACATGGCTCCTGAAGACGCTGACATGTATGAATGTTTAGTTTCTCAACGTGTTTTGAGTGTGCAGGTTACACAAGCTGAGCAAAATCAGAGGCATAATTTGTTCCATACAAAGGGAGTTGTGAAGGAACGTTCTGTTCGCGTCATCATAGATGGAGGGATCCGCAATAACTTGGCTAGCATGGAGATGGTGGAGAAGCTATCTCTCACCACAAGATCACATCCACATCCTTATTACATCCAATGGTTCAACAACAGCGGCAAGGTTAAGGTAACACGTACTGTTCGTGTGCATTTTACTATATCTACATATGCTGATTATGTTGATTGTGATGTGGTACCTATGCAAGCATGTTCCTTATTACTTGGTAGACAATGGCAATTTGATAAAAAATATACACCATCGTAGAAGCAATCAGTATATTCTTGTTCATAAGGATAAAAATATTACTTTGCTTCCTATGACTCCTGATTCCATTTTGAAAGATGATATTAATAGAGCTAATAAAGCAAGACAGGAGAAAAATAAGAGTGAAAATCAGATTGTGGCAAAAGAATTTGAGCAACACATGAAACCTAATAATAAACCATCTAGTGTTGCTTCTGAAATTAAATTGAGAAGTGCATGTCTACTTGCTACAAAATCTGATATTGATGAGCTAGATTTTAGAAAATCTGATTGCTATGCTTTTGTGTGCAAAGAGGCATTGTTTTCATTCGAGGACGTACCTTCCTCTTTGCCCCTGTTGTCACTAACATTTGACAGGAATTCGCTGACGTCTTTCCACAAGACGTGCCACCGGGATTACCACCTATTCGAGGGACTGAGCATAAAATTGACTTAATTCCCAGTGCATCGCTACCCAACCATGCACCATACCGTACCAATCCAGAGGAGACGAAGGAGATTATGCGTCAAGTACAGGAGCTGCTCGACAAAGGTTATATACGCGAATCTCTTAGTCCTTGTGTTGTTCCTATTATACTAGTGCCTAAAAAGGATGGTATGTCGCGTATGTGTGTTGATTGTAGAGGCATTAATAATATTACTATTTGTTATCGTCATCCTATTCCTAGGCTAGATGATATGCTTGATGAATTGAGTGGCTCTACAATATTCTCCAAAGTTGATTTGCGTAGTGGGTACCATCAAATTCGTATGAAACTGGGAGATGAATGGAAAACAACATTTAAAACTAAGTTTGGTTTATATGAGTGGTTAGTCATGCCTTTTGGGTTAACTAATGCACCTAGTACTTTCATGAGACTAATGAATGAAGTTTTACGTGCTTTCATTGGACGATTTGTGGTAGTCTATTTTGATGATATACTGATTTATAGCAAATCTTTGGAAGAACATTTGGAACATTTACGTGTTGTTTTTATTGCTCTACGTGATGCACGTTTGTTTGGTAACCTTGGGAAGTGCACCTTTTGCACTGACCGAGTATCTTTTCTTGGCTATGTTGTTACTCCACATGGAATTGAAGTTGATAAAGCCAAGATTGAAGCTATTGAGAGTTGGCCGCAGCCCAAAACGGTCACACAAGGGAGGAGTTTTCTTGGACTCGCTGGTTTCTATAGGCGTTTTGTGAGAGATTTTAGCACCATTGCCGCACCTCTCAATGAGCTTACAAAGAAGGATGTGCCTTTTGTTTGGGGTACCACACAGGAAGAAGCCTTCCCGGTATTGAAAGATAAGTTGACACATGCTCCTTTACTCCAACTTCCTGATTTTAATAAGCCTTTTGAGCTTGAATGTGATGCTACTGGAATTGGATTAGGAGGTGTGTTATTACAAGATGGCAAACTTGTTGCATACTTTTTTGAAAAATTGAGTGGGACTAGTCTGAACTATTCTACTTATGATAAAGAATTGTATGCTCTTGTTCGGAACTTAGAAACATGGCAACATTATTTATGGCCCAAAGTATTTGTTATACATTCTGATCATGAATCTTTGAAACATATTAAAAGTCAAGCAAAACTGAACCGTAGACATGCTAAATGGGTTGAATTCATTGAGACTTTCCCTTATGTCATTAAACACAAGAAGGGTAAATAAAATGTTATTGCTGATGCATGGTCTCGCCGTTATACTATGCTTTCACAAATTGACTTTAAAATATTTGGTTTGGAGACCATCAAAGATCAATATGTGCATGATGCTGAATTTAAAAATGTATTGCAGAATTGTAAAGAAGGTAGAACATGGAACAAGTTCGTCGTTAATGATGGATTTGTGTTTCGTGCTAATAAGCTATGCATTCCAGCTAGCTCTGTTCGTCTTTTGTTGTTGCAGGAGGCGCATGGAGGAGGATTAATGGGGCACTTTGGCATGGAGAAGACGGAGGATGTACTTGCTACACATTTCTTTTGGCCAAAGATGAGACGGGATGTTGAGCGTTTTGTTGCTCGCTGCACTACATGTCAAAAAGCTAAGTCACGACTCAATCCTCATGGTTTATATATGCCTTTGCCTGTACCTAGTGTTCCTTGGGAGGATATATCTATGGATTTTGTTTTAGGTTTATCTGAACTAAGAAGGGGAGGGATAGCATATTTGTTGCCGTGGATAGATTCTCGAAAATAGCACACTTTATACCATGTCATAAAAGTGATGATGCTGTTAATGTTGCTGATTTGTTCTTTCATGAAATTATTCACTTGCATGGTGTGCCAAATACTATTGTTTCAGATCGTGATACTAAATTTCTTAGCCACTTTTAGAGATGTTTATGGGCTAAGTTGGGGACTAAAATGCTTTTTAGTACTACATGTAACCCCCAAACTGATGGACAAATTGAAATAGTCAATAGAATATTGTCAACTATGCTTAGGGCTATTTTGAAGAATAATAAGAAAATGTGGGAAGAATGATTGCCTCATATTGAATTTTCTTATAATCGTTTGTTGCATTCTACTACTAAGATGTGCCCTTCTGAAATTGTGTATGGTTTCCTACCTCGTGCACCTTTTGATTTGTTGCCTCTTCCATCTTTGGAGAATGTTAATTTTGATGCTAAACAACGTGTTGAATTGATATTAAAAATGCATGAGTTAACTAAGGAAAACATTGAGCGTATGAATGCTAAATATAAACTTGCTGGAGATAAGGATAGAAAACATGTTGTGTTTGCACCTTGAGATCTTGTTTGGTTACATTTGTGTAAGGATAGATTTCCTGATTTGCGTAAATCAAATCTAATGCCACGTGATGATGGTCCTTTTCAGATGTTAGAGAAAATAAATGATAATGCATATAAACTTGAGTTACCTGCAAATTTTGGGGTTAGTCCCACTTTTAACATTGCAGATTTGAAGCCTTATTTGGGTGAGGAAGATGAGCTTCCGTCGAGGACGACTTCATTTCAAGAAGGGGAGGATGATGAGGACATCAATACCATTGTTACACCCACAGCCCCTACTGCTACATATACTGGACCAATTACTAGAGCTCGCGCACGCCAATTAAATTATCAGGTACTTTCGTTTCTTGGTGTTGATTCTAATGTTCATGAGAATATGATGTTGCCTAAATTGGATACATTTGTTTTGCTTACAAATGAAGGGCCTGGCATGGATAAGAGAGATGAACACTGGAGCAAGACCAAGCATGGAGATGATGGCATGCGCAAGGGGAACAAGAACGGAGTTACAAGTGATGATTTCAGGACTTTGAAGCCACTATAAGGAGTGCATGAAGCCTTGGATGAAATATACAAGATGCCACTTCATAAATTTCGTCCAGAGTCTATTCTAGGTGTTGCGTCACCTTATTATTGGGCCAGGCCCATGTAATTTTGAAATACTTAAGTATAGGTTGTTTTTAGAGTCCGTATGTGTGGGGAAACAAGAGCTAGAGTTGGTTTCGGACCCCTCCTCCAAGGGCCACGAAATCCCCCCCCCCCTCTTCCTCCATATATACAGCCCTTAGGGTGTCGTTTAGACTTTGGGTTTTGTTTAGATTAAAAGTTCGCCATAGCTGCAACTTTGCGTACTTCGTTTGTGTTCAACAACCAGACAAAGGCGTCACAGAACCCCACATTCATTAATAAAGCTTTCCTCTTATATTCGCAATATCCAGATTGCAATCTCAGTTTCTTGCTTGTTCTTCGTTTGCTCGTAGGAAACAGACCCTCGTGGTCAGGTTGATCGTGCTCCGGCGTGGTCAATAACCCCTCAGAAGTTGGTTTAGCGATTGCTAAGGCGTGACGTCTCGCATGTTGGTAGTCGAATCGTCAAGGTCGACTCCCACAGAAAACGATAGCCACCATCTCATCAAAACATCGGGACACCTTCGCCTCTATCAGAGCACGTCTGCGTCGACCGTGGTCTCGGGGTGGTCCCTTGAGTCGAAGGTGAGGTCGGCCTTAGGCGCCACCCAGCCCGGAGGGGCTCCCCGCTGCGCGTGGGCAGTGCCCACCCGGCGGAAGAACTGCTTGACGTGGTGGTCCGAGGCTGGCGCCTGCGACCCGCCAAGGATGGATGCAAGAGCGTGGGGCGCCGGTGCCGCGAAGCGCGTGATGATGAGGCCACACAGCTCTTCCCAGGAGGCCACTAAAGACTCCGGAAAGCCCAGGAGCCAGGCACGCGGCACACCTGTAAGGGCCTTGGGGAGCCAATTTGCCACGACCTTATCGTCGCCACCAGCTACCTAGACAGCCTCCGCATACGCCTGGACGAACCCCGCCGGATCCGCCGCGTCGTCGTATCGAGGCGGCAACTCCAGCCTGAACTTTGGCGGCCATTGCACCTGCCGCAAGGCGGGGAGAAAGCCCAGTGGCCCACGGTGCTTCCGAACGTGCCTAGCGGCCCGGTCAGTGGGGCAACGCCTGCCATGGGAACCGAACAGCGAGGGCGGGGTACAGCAGATGAGGAGGTGAATCTTCGACACACTCCTACCTGGTGCGCCAAATGTCGGATTCAAGGCTCCACAGACCCAAGAAAGGTTCGAACTCTGGGGTGCGTGCGAAGAACTCGATCTCCCCAGCCTACCAACTCGTCGCTCTCTCAGCCTAGCTCAATGAACGGGAAAGGAAAGGGACACATCAGTTTACCCAGGTCCCGGGCCACCTTGCGGTGTAAGACCCTACTCCTGCTTTGGGTGGATTGGCCTCGCGAGGGGCTGAGGATGAACTAGTACAGAGGAAGAACAGCCTCAGGAGGGCCGTTCTTGTGTTGGTGTGTGATGACCCACAAGTATAGGGGATCGCAACAGCTTTCGAGGGTAGAGTATTCAACCCAAATTTATTGATTCGACACAAGGGGAGCCAAAGAATATTCTCAAGTATTAGCATCTGAGTTGTCAATTCAACCACACCTGGAAACTTAGTATCTGCAGCAAAGTGTTTAGTAGCAAAGTAATATGATAGTGATGGTAACGGTAACAAAAGAGTAGCGAAAGCAAAGTAATGTTTTTGGTATTTTGTAGTGATTGTAACAATAGCAACGGGAAAGTAAATAAGCGTAAACCAGTATATGGAAAGCTCGTAGGCATCGGATCAATGATGGATAATTATGCCGGATGTGGTTCATCATGTAACAGTCATAACATAGGGTGAAACAGAACTAGCTCCAGTTCATCAATGTAATGTAGGCATGTATTCCGAATATAGTCATACATGCTTATGGAAAAGAACTTGCAGACATCTTTTGTCCTACCCTCCCATGGCAGCGGGGTCCTAATGGAAACTAAGGGATATTAAGGCCTCCTTTTAATAGAGAACCGGAACAAAGCATTAGCACATAGTGAATACATGAACTCCTCAAACTATGGTCATCACCGGTAAGTATCCCGATTATTGTCACTTCGGGGTTAACGGATCATAACACGTAATAGGTGACTATAGACTTGCAAGATAGGATCAAGAACTCTCATATATTAATGAAAACATAATAGGTTCAGATCTGAAATCATGGCACTCGGGCCCTAGTGACAAGCATTAAGCATAGCAAACTCATAGCAACATCAATCTCAGAACATAGTGGATACTAGGGATCAAATCCTAACAAAACTAACTCGATAACATGATAAATCTCATCCAACCCATCACCGTCCAGCAAGCCTATGATGGAATTACTCACGCACGGCGGTGAGCATCATGAAATTGGTGATGGAGGATGGTTGATGATGACGATGGCGATGGATTCCCCTCTCCGGAGCCCCGAACGGACTCCAGATCAGCCCTCCTGAGAGGTTTTAGGGCTTGGCGGCGGCTCCGTATCATAAAACGCGATGATTTCTTCTCTCCTAATTTTTTCTCCCCGAAAGCAGATATATAGAGTTGGAGTTGGAGTCGGGAGGTCTCCAGGGGGCCCACGAGGTAGGGGGCGCGCCCTAGGGGGGGCGCGCCCCCCACCCTCGTGAGAAGGGTGTGGGCCCCTTGGTCTTCATCTTTGGCGAGGATTTTTTATTATTTATTGTAAGGTATTCCGTGGAGTTTCAGGTCATTCCGAGAACTTTTGTTTTCTGCACATAAAACAACATCATGGCAATTCTGTTGAAAACAGCGTCAGTCCGAGTTAGTTCAATTCAAATCATACACGTTAGAGTCCAAAACAAGGGCAAAAGTGTTTGGAAAAGTAGATACGACGGAGACGTATCAGTGTGAGCTAGTGAGGGTTCGGGTCCGGGTCCCCTTCTATGGTGGCGGCTAACCTATATATATATATATATATATGTATGTATGTATATATATATAGGCCTCGGTCCTCTTCCCCCAAAATGTAGGCGGGAAGGGATTCCACAACGGTCAGTTTGAAAAGGGGACAAGAAGTACATCCTATCCAGACGAAAAATGGTCTTCGCCTACAAAGCTTCTACTCGTGACGCCATAGTGGGCTCGGCGATGACCTCCGTCCTGCCGTCCTGGCGGTCTTGGTCTTGTAGCACAGGAATAGAAACCTTTCGATGATTCCTCGGGACTCTGCACCTACGCTTGCCTCCTTAGCACCAAAGAGCAAATCTGCTGCTCTGCACCCACTGGCGCCCGCCTGGCCTTGGTCGTCATGGCTTACGTCACCTCAACGTCATGAGGTGAGCGCCTGGGTAGGAATCTCCGCTCCTCAGGAGCTAGCCTAGGGAGGTCGCTCCCACTAGAGGTCTTGGCGTGGCCTGCCTCGCGAGGCTTGGCCCCTCGCGAGGGTCTTGCCTTGTCGATGCTGAAGATGGGTCATACCAGGCCATTAATGGAGCCACGCCATGATCCACAGGTAGGCAAGTCTGGGTACCCTGGTTCTGAGAACGCCGACATCGCGTACCTTCAGACTCCTAAAAAATGTCTCGGAGACATTGAGTCAGGTCGAAATCAGCTCCAATCCCTCCTCACTCGAACCTCGATCCATTCAGGGACTAATGACGATGACATGTACCCAGGGTAGGGTCCTAGACCTGACCTAGATGTCCTACCCAAGGACACTACTCAAAGAATCCAAGACCTGCAAAGTTAGGAATGGGATACCGAGTGAAACGACCACGGTGTGCAGGTCAATCAACAGAAGATCCACTCAGTTACTCCATGATCACTCGGAACACATGGTTTCACTCGAAGAGTAGAAGACCTAGATCCACCCCAAGATGGCAATGGTCAAGCAACCAATCTGTTACTATAAAGATCGTTAATTACGGGAGTTACCAATAACGTTCTCTTCTTTACTCTCTCATTGAACCCTTGCGTAACTGAGGGCTACGAGGGGCTAGTGGACTCTATATAAGCCGCCCCTCTCCCCCTGCACAAGGGTTCGCACCCCCTGTAACTCAACAGTCCAATCAACCAAAGCTCCCGCAGCACCGAGAGGTAGGGCTATTACCTCCTCCGAGAGGGGCCTGAACTCGTAAATCCGAGTGTACAATCTCGCCATAGCTAGGCTCTGCCCTCTCCTACGTACCCCCTTACCTCTACTGTTAGATATGTTCCCACGACAGCCCCGACTACAATTGCATGCCTACACACTTGACTGCAACTAACAATTATTTTTGTAAGTGGGAGGCGGGAGAGGGAGGGGGAGTTGCATGCGTGATACCAGACTTGCAACGGCAAGCGTCACCCTCAACTACAATTGGCCTTGTGTTTTTGTCAGAGAGGGGGGGCAATTGCATGCCAATAGTAGTCTTGCAATTGCATGTGTCGTCCTCGGCTGGAACTGCATGCCTACACACCTGACTGCAATTACATGCCATACACATGACTGCAACCGCCATTTTTTATTTGTTAGTAGGCGACAAGATAGGAGGGATGAGTTGCATGTCCGATACTAGGCTTGCAGCTACAAGTCTCGCCCTTGACTGGAACTGCATGTCCCGTATCGACTACAACTGGCCTTGTGTTTTTTGTCAGAGAAAGGGTGAATTGCATGTCTGACAATACGCTCGCAACTACAAGTGTCGCCCTCAACTACAATTGCATGTCTGATAGTAGGCTCGCAACCGCAACTGTCGCCCTCGACTGCAATTGCATTCCTACACACCCGACTGCAACTAAATTATTTTGTTTTGTAAGTGAGCGGTCGGAGAGGGGATGGGAGGTGCATGCATGGTACTAGGCTTGCAGCTGCAAGTGTTGCCCTCGAATGCAACAACATGTCCCCTACCGACTGCAACTAGCCTTGCGTTTTTGTGGAGAGGGGGTGAATTGCATGTCCGACACTAGACTTGCAACTATAAGTCTCACCCTCGAATGCAATAGGATGTCCCCTACAGACTGCAACTAGCCTTGTGTTTTTGTCGGAGAGGGGGTGAATTGCATGTCCAACAACAGACTTGCAACTACAAGTGCCACCCTCGAATGCAACACCATGTCCCCTACCGGCTGTAACTAGCCTTGTGTTTTTGTCAGAGAGGGGGGTGCATGTCTGACAATAGACTTGCAATGTTTGGCAGTAGGCTTGCAACTTCAACTGTTGCCCTCGATTGCAACTTTATGGCTACACACCCAGTTCCAATTAACCTTTTTGTAAGTGAGCGACAGGAGAGGAGGGGAGTTGCATGTCCGACAATAGGCTTGCAACTACAAGTTTCACCCTCGACTGCAACTGCATGCCTACACACTTGACTGCTACTAACCTTTTGGGTTTGTAAGGGAGCGACAGGGAGGGGGGAAATTGCGTGTCCGATACTAGACTTGCAACTGCAAGTGTCGCCCTCGACTGCAACTGTATGCCTACTGAAAGCACAAGTGCTCCCTGGGTGATTTTGGTAATTAATGTCAACATATCTCTTGTTGGACTAATGTTTTCACCTAGTATATTTCAGATAAGTTCAAAAATGGAGTGGCATGGACAAGAAGATGTGGAACCCCTTCAAGATGATAAGGACAAAGGATTGGCTCAAGCTCAAAGCTCAAGACTCTGCATTTTCTATTTTAGTGATCCAAGATCACATTGAGTCCATAGGAAAGCCAATACTATTAAGAGGGGGTGAGGTGTTGCTTAATGAGGTTCTTGCTCAAAGTGCTTAGTGATATGCTCCACAACCCTCAACTACTTTCTCACATCCAAATATGTCCCAAACCAAAAGTCAAACTGGGCCCCACCGAAATTTTCTATCCGGCGCCACCGAGTTCTCTTGACATAGCCACTGCCAGAAACCCTAATCAATTAAGTCTCACCGATGGGATCTCAGTCTCACCGAGATGGGCTTGCAAACTCTTTGTTCCCTATTGCATTAATTTCGGTCTCGCCGAAATATGAAATCGGCCCCACCGAGTTTGCTTGGCCAACTCTCTGTTTGGCTTATTACCAAAATCGATCCCACCGAGTTTGTGCACATCGGTCCCACTGAGTTGATCATGTCGGTCCCACCGAAATGCCTAATAGTCACATTATGAACCAAATCGGTCCAACCGAGTTATATGATTCGGTCCCACTGAGTTTGGTAAATTGTGTGTAACGGTTAGATTTTGTGTGGAGGCTATATATACCCCTCCACCCACTCTTCATTAATGGAGAGAGAGCCATCAGAACATGCCTACACTTCCAACATACATTTTCTGAGAGAGAACCACCTACACTTGTGTTGAGGTCAAGATATTCCATTCCAACCACATAAATATTGATCTCTAGCCTTCCCCAAGTTGCTTTCCACTCAAATCATCTTTCTACCAAATCAAATCCTATGAGAGAGATTTGAGTGTTGGGGATACTATCATTTGAAGCACAAGAGCAAGGAGTTCATCATCAACACACCATTTGTTACCTCTTGGAGAGTGGTGTCTCCTAGACTGGTTAGGTGTCACTTGGGAGCCTCCGTCAAGATTTTGGAGTTGAACCAAGGAGTTTGTACGGGTAAGGAGATCGCCTACTTCGTGAAGATCTACCCTAGTGAGGCAAGTCCTTCGTGGGCAACGGCCATGGTGGGATAGACAAGGTTGCTTCTTCGTGGACCCTTCATGGGTGGAGCCCTCCGTGGACTCGCGCAACCGTTACCCTTCGTGGGTTGAAGTCTCCATCAACGTGGATGTGTGATAGCACCACCTATCGGAACCATGCCAAAAATCTCTGTGTCTCCAATTGCGTTTGCACACTCCAATCCTATCCCTTTACAGTCTTTCAACTTGCATGATTTACTTTCCGTTGCTCATATACTCTTGTCATGCTTGCTTGATATGTATTGTGAATGGTTAAACTTGTGCCAAAACTCCACTTCAACTTAAAGAAATTAAAAATTGCAACTTTTATTGCTAAGAGTCTATTCACCCCCCCCCCTCTAGACACTTCTTCTCGATCCTTTCAATTGGTATCAGAGTATTGGTCTTCATTGCTCTGGTTTAAACACCATTGGAGGAAGATGGACGTGTCTACATTGGGGAGTCTTAGACATAGAGTACCTATTCTGGATGGAGAGTTCTTCCATGGGTGGAAAAATGAGATGCTTGAGATTTTCAATGAATATCATTTGAACAAGTACATTACTAGCCCTTGTGCTCCTCATATTTACCCTTTGCATCCCACACCCGATGAGGACCTTGACATGATTCGCAACCTTAGAACTATCACTACTAGAAAAAAGGCTGTTAGTGGCGCACCTATTTTGGCTATTAATGGTGCACTATAGGTGCGCCACTATTACCACGCCACTAGTAACAAATACTAATGGCGCACCTCTGGTGCGCCATTAGTATTCCAGGTAACAGTGGCGCACCTTATAGTGCGCCATTACTATTGCTACAGGTGCGCCACTGGTAACTTTTTTTTGAAATTTTTTGATTTTTTCTGAATTTTGAAGGCGGGAAAATAGTAGTGGCGCACCGTCTAACCCCCACCATGCGCCATTGCTATTTTTGAATTTTGAATTTGGATCTGGATCGTGATTTTTTTGCCCTTTTTTTTGCTCGTTCTTTTGCACGGTATTTTTTCAAATTGTGTTCTCGTTTTTGGATCTTGTACGTTCTTTTGCCGGAGAGGAGTTCGCCGGAGAGGAGTTCACCGGAGAGGAGGGAGGAGGAACTGTGGGGGGAGGGGAGGAGAGGAGGGAGGAGGAGCTCACCGGAGAGGAGGGAGGAGAAGATCACCGGAGAGGAGGGAGGAGGAGATCACCGGAGAGGAGGGAGGAGGAGCTCACCAGAGAGGAGGGAGGAGAAACCGTGAGGGGAGGGGAGGAGAGGAGGGAGGAGGAGGTCGCCGGAGAGGAGGAGGAGGGGAGTATGGTGGAGGAGAGGAGGGGAGATGGAGTGGAGGAGAAAAATGAAGAGGTAAGGAGGAGAGGACCCCGCCCAGCCATATATACGGCATAGTAATGGCGCACCATGGGCAGGTGCGCCATTACTAACTTTTTTATTTTTTTTATTTTGAATTTTGAAGGCGGGAAGATAGTAATGGCGCACCTTGGGCAGGTGCGCCATTACTAACTTTTTTTATTTTTTTGATATACTTTTAATTTTGAAGGCGGGAAGATAGTAATGGCGCACTATGGGCAGGTGCGCCATTACTGAGTTTGATTTTTTTGAAATTTTTTACCTCTCCAGATCTTGAAAGCCCCGTAACTTTTTTCTGTTAGGTGTTTGAGGATTCTAGAAAATCGATAACAGGCATAGCCGGTTAAATTTGGATGTAACTTTTCGAGTAGATGATTTTTCATATAAAAAACTTTTTCATCGGAGGTCGTATGCAAAAGTTACGACCATTTTACCGAAACACAGCGGCCTTTTGCAAAAAAAATCAAAATTCATGTTTGTTAATTTTCCTAACAACTAGAACACATAACACATGGGCATCTATTTTTTAAAAAAAAATTGAATCTTTTATCATTTTCTTTTATTTTTTTAAAAACCTAAAAGGCGATCCACAAGGGGGGTGTTTGTGTGTGAGAGACATAGCAATGGCGCACCACACCTAGGTGCGCCACTACTGTGTAGCATAGCAGTGGCGCACCTAGGTGTGGTGCGCCATTGCTATGTCTGATGGGGGATGGATCCAAAAAAATAGCAATGGCGCACTGCTCATGTGGTGCGCCATTAGTAAAAACATAGCAATGGTGCACATGATTCTGGTGCGCCACTGCTATATAGCAGTAGCGCACCATATACATGGTGCGCCATTAATGTGCATATTAGCTATAGCTGTTCTTCTAGTAGTGTATTAATCTTATCATTAGAGGATTGCCCAAAAATTTGATTGCTAGCTTACCTACTCTTGATTGTGCCTACACTATATGGAGATTTCTTGAGGAACGATTCCCAAATTATTCCTTGAAGAATCTAGACGATATTCTCCATAAGTCTATTGCCTTGAGTAAGATGAGTACTAGTGATCGTAAGTTTGATGATTGTCTATTTGAGCTTCGTGATCTCATGCGTGCCAAAGGAGATGTTGGAATTATTGGCAATATCATTTCCGAAGTCATTAGAATCCATAGAGATGAACATTATTGCGGTCATACTTCTAATGAATTACCCTCTCTAGGAGTTGATCAATCACAGGACGATATAGAACATGGATACTATGATGAGAATGATGATAGTGACTATGATCTTGATGATGCGATGAGACACTTTGGTCTTATGGCAAATCTTCGCGGCTACATGAATGGAGGAAAGGAATGGGTCCTTGATAGTGGATGTACTGATCATATGACCGGAGACAAAGATATGTTTCGTGAGCTTGCTGAAAACGACGGCCCTCGAAAGTATGTCACTTTTGGTGATAACTCAAAGGGTAAGGTAGTTGGCCTTGGTAAGGTGGCCATCTCACATGATAGCTCCATACAAAATGTTATGCTCGTTGAATCTCTTGGCTACAATTTACTTTCCGTATCTAGACTTGCTGACTTTGGTTTCAATGTCCTATTTACTGAAGTAGATTGCCAAGTGTTTCATAGAAATAATCATAAAATGGTCTTTACCGGTATACGTAGAGGTGATCTTTACATTGTTGATTTCACTAAAAAAGGCTCAACCTAGAACTTGCTTAATTGCTAAATCTTCTAAAGGCTAGTTGTGGCATAGAAGGCTAGGTCATGTGGGCATGCGAAATCTTGATAAGCTTATTAAAGGTGATCATATCCTTGGAGTAAAAGATGTTATATTTGACAAGGATAGACTTTGTAGTGCTTGTCAAGCAGGAAAACAAGTTGGAGGAAGTCACCCCGTGAAGAACATCATGACCACGAGGAGACCGCTCGAGCTACTTCACATGGATCTCTTTGGTCCAAATGCCTACAAGAGTCTTGGTGGTAACTCATTTGGTCTAGTCATAGTCGATGATTTTTCAAGATTTACGTGGTTGTTCTTTCTTGATGATAAATCGCAGGTCCAAAAGATCTTCAAAAACTTCGCTAGGAAGGCCCAAAATCAATTTGAAGTGAAGATCAAGAAGGTTCGGAGCAACAATAGAACAGAGTTCAAGAACGCAAATGTGGATACCTTTCTTGACGAAGAAGGGATTTCACACGAGTTCTCGGCTACGTACACGCCTCAACAAAATGGAGTTGTTGAGAGGAAGAACCGGTCTCTTATTGAGATGGCAAGAACGATGCTTGATGAGTACAAGACTCCAAAACACTTTTGGGAGGAAGCGGTTGAGACAGCTTGTCATGCAACAAATCGCTTGTATCTTCACAAGCTACTCGGCAAGATGGCATACGAGCTCCTCACCGGTAACAAACCCCAAGTTGGATACTTTCGAGTATTCAGCTCAAAGTGCTACATTCTTGATAAGCATCGTCGTTCTAAATTTGCTCCTAAATCCCATGAAGGTTTCCTACTTGGTTATGGCTCAAACTCTCACACTTACCATGTCTACAACAATTTCACCCGAAAGGTTGAAGAGACGGTAGATGTGAAGTTTGATGAATCTAACGGATCGCAAGTAGAGCAATTGCCAATTGATGTAGGAGACAAAGACCCTTCGGAAGCAATCCAAGACTTGTCTATCGGCAAGATTCGTCCAATGGAGGTGAAGGAGAGTACCTCGTCCGTCCAAGTGGAGGCTTCCACCTCACGACAAGGTGAACCAAGAGTTGACTTGGAAGCATCCACGAGTGGGACACACCAAGACAAAGAAAACGAGGACGTGCACCAAGATGAACCTCATCAACCTCCTTCTCCAACATGACAAGAGAACGGCAACGTCAACAATGAAGAAGGCCAAGAAGAAGAAGAACAAGATGAAGAAGATGTTCCACCCCGACCCAAGCAAAAGCTCCCACGAGTTCGAGCAAGAGTCGCCAAAGACCATCCCGTCGAGCAAATCTATAATGATATCCAAACCGGGAGAATCACTCGCTCTAAAACTCGTTTGGCTAACTTTTGTGAACATTATTCATTCATCTCTAGCATTGAACCTATGAAGGTTCAGAAGCATTGGAAGATCCGGATTGGATAAATGCCATGCATGAAGAGCTACACAACTTTGAGAGAAATAAAGTGTGGACATTGGTTGAGAAGCCTGACAACAACCACAACATCGTTGGTACCAAATGGGTGTTTCACAACAAGCAAGATGAAGATGGTCAAGTCGTCTGCAACAAAGCCCATCTAGTCGCCCAACGCTACACTCAAGTCGAAGGTATGGACTATGGTGAGACATATGCCCCCGTTGCTAGACTTGAGTCCATTCGCATCTTACTTGCTTATGCTAATCACCATGATATCACCTTGTACCAAATGGACATTAAAAGTGCTTTTCTAAATGGTGAAATTGAGGAGGAAGTTTATGTTAAGAAACCTCCCGGCTTTGTCTATCCTAAGAACCCTAATCATCTTTACAAACTTCACAAAGCTCTTTATGGTCTTAAACAAGCTCCTAGAGCGTGGTATAAATACTTGACCAAGTTCCTTATTGAAAAAGGCTTTGAAATTGGAAAAATAGATTCTACTCTTTTTACTAAAAGGGTTAATGGAGAACTATTTGTGTGCCAAATTTATGTTTATGATATTATATTTGGTTCTACTAACCCTCATTTTAGTGAGAAGTTTGGAGAGCTAATGTCAGAGAAGTTTGAGATGTCTATTATGAGTGAACTCAAATTCTTTCTTGGTTTGCAAATCAAGCAAACTAAGGAAGGTACCTTTGTTTCTCAAAAAAAGTACACCAAGGACTAATTCAAGAAGTTCAATATGCAAGAATGCAAAGTTATGAATACACCCATGCCTACTAGTGGACATCTTGACTTGACTAAGGACGGTGAACCGGTTGATCAAAAAGTTTACCTCTCTATGATCGGTTCATTGTTATATCTATGTGCCTCTCGTCCCGATATTATGCTAAGTGTGTGCATGTGTGCACGATATCAAGCGGCCCCCAAAGAATGTCATCTTAAGGCTGTGAAAATGATAGTGAGATACTTAATACATACACCAAATTTTGGCATTTGGTATCCTAAGAGGTCGTCTTTTGATCTTGTTGGCTATTCCGACTCGGACTATGCCGGAGATAAGGTTGATAGAAAGTCCACTTCGGGTACTTGTCAATTTCTTGGTAGATCTCTTGTGTCTTGGTCCTCCAAGAAACAAAACTCGGTATCCTTATCCACTGCCGAAGTGGAATACATTGTTGCCGGTTCATGTTGTGCTCAGTTACTTTGGATGACCCAAACTCTTAAAGATTATGGGATATATGTGAAACATGTTCCATTGCTTTGTGACAATGAAAGTGCTATTAAGATTGCTCACAATCTCATGCAACATTCTCAAACTAAGCATATTGAAGTCCGTCATCATTTCATTTGAGATCATGTTGCTAAAGGGGACATTGATCTTAAGCATGTTCGTACCGATAAGCAGTTGGCAGATATATTCACCAAACCGCTTGATGAGAAAGTCTTGTCGTTTTAGAGGTGAATTGAACATCATTGATGCTTCAAACTTGGAGTAGGGACTCCATTTGGATACATGCAAGGCATGAATCTATGACTAATCCTTGATATTTCTTTCATATTTACATGTCTTGGATATATTTACACATATGCATGTTATCTAACCTTGTAGGTACTTGGATGGATCTAAATCTATGAGATTGCAACTCTCTCACATCTTGAGCAATCTCTACATCACCAAGTCTCTACAATACGGTGGTTGATGACAAGGAAGCACGAAACCTTTCAATATATCCTTTGACAAATTATATGTATAAAATTTCATGATTGTCATTGTGGATACACAAGTGCTCTTCCTTGCAAAACTAACCCATGTAGGTACATGAACTCAAATTAAAAGTGGTGCTCCCAACTCTTGATGAACTACATCAACCTTGAGCAAGCCACACAAGTTCAACTACATGATCAAGATCAACACCACCACCCAAGGTATGTTATTCCATCTTTGAGAAGCTTTACTCCAAGTCATGGGTCAAAGCAGCTCAACAAGATGTGAATACATCAAATGCTTAAATGAAAAATGATAACCCCATTTTGAGCTTAAACGATGAGTATGACTTATGATCAAGTGCTCTCACTTGACTCCTTAGTCAATATACTCTAACATAAGTGACTTTGTCACCGCCCAATTCTATATGAAGTTCTCCAGTGTTTCCTTGAGTTTTTGCATACTTCATCTAGATTTTCTTTTCTTTGTTTTGTTCATTCCCTGCATCCAATTCCTTGCAAATCTTTCAGCTAATTCCTTGCAAATCCTTGTGAGATCTTACTTGTCTAGTGAGCTGAGGTGACAAGTGTTTTCTCTGTGATAAACTCGGTCACACCGGTTTGTTGTTTTTGGTCCAACCGAACCCTTTCGGTGCAACCGGAACACACCACTCGGTGCCACCGATTTCACCACGGGAAACACAACTTGCCACTTGTTCCTGCATTCTTTTTGCTCCAGCTCCACTCAATGATTCTTGTCCTCTACCAGCATCACATTCGACTTGCTGCTTTGCTTTGTGACTCAAGGACCAAACCCATTTGTAACAAACATCCAGAAGAGCCCTTCTTGGAAATTGATGTCAAAGAGGGAGAGAGAGATCACATCAAAGCTTAATCATTTCTATAGGGGGAGAGAGAATACTCAGGGAGAGAGAGTTCTTCGATGAGAAAGAAGTATCACATCAAAGACCCCAGATGCTTGGTGTTCAAGAGGAGAGAAGTCACATGTCTTTAAGAGGGGAAAGACATATTCATATTTGATTGTTTGCATTTGCTCTCTCTTTTTTCTTTCGTTGCTCTGATTTTCTGTTCCCTATCTTCTCCCAGTATCCCAAGCAAGATTCAGGGGGAGTAAGACATCTAAGGGAAGGAAATCCTTAAATTCATTGCATATCTTTACTTTTGGGGACATGTCTATATCCAATAGAGTACTAAGTACTCACTCTCTACATGTCATCCCAGTCTTGGTACTCTTGTTGTTTCTTTGTTTGCTCTGGCTAGTAGATGTATCTGTGTTATCTAACCTTGTTTACTCAGGTTCATTCCTTCCTAAGCCAACTCAAGACCACAAGGTAAGTATATGCATCACACTCATGTGCATGAGGATTTCTTGTTGATGTACATATTGTTTGCAAGAAGGACTCATGAGCATGAAGGTACATTTCCTATACTCACATCATTTGCTCTGATGCATATAGCCAAGATACATGCAACACATTGCTTACTCTGTCATGCTTATGCATTAACATGCTCCTATATTCCATATTTACATGGTTGCATACCTGTAGGGGGAGCATATGCTTGTGACATGTCTTTCCAAAGCTTTACTCATTATTCACTATATATTTATCTAAAGCTTTGATGTATGTTGTCATCAATTACCAAAAAGGGGGAGATTGAAAGCACAAGTGCTCCCTGGGTGATTTTGGTAATTAATATCAACATATCTCTTGTTGGACTAATGTTTTCACCTAGTATATTTCAGATAAGTTCAAAAATGGAGTGGCATGGACAAGAAGATGTGGAACCCCTTCAAGATGATAAGGACAAAGGATTGGCTCAAGCTCAGAGCTCAAGACTCTGCATTTTCTATTTTAGTGATCCAAGATCACATTGAGTCCATAGAAAAGCCAATACTATTAAGAGGGGGTGAGGTGTTGCTTAATGAGGTTCTCTCTCAAAGTGCTTAGTGATATGCTCCACAACCCTCAACTATTTTATAACATCCAAATATGTCCCAAACCAAAAGTCAAACTCGACCCCACCGAAATTTTCTATCCGGCGCCACCGAGTTCTCTTGACATAGCCACTGCCAGAAATCCTAATCAATTCGGTCTCACCGATGGGATCTCGGTCTCACCGAGATGGGCTTGCAAACTCTCTGTTGCCTATTGCATTAATTTCGGTCTCACCGAGATATGAAATCGGCCCCACCGAGTTTGCTTGGCCAACTCTCTGTTTGGCTTATTACCAAAATCGGTCCCACCGAGTTTGTGTAATCGGTCCAACCGAGATGAGGTTTTACCCTAACCCTAGCACATCGGTCCCACTGAGTTGATCATGTCGGTCCCACCGAAATGCCTAACGGTCACATTATGAACCAAATCGGTCCGACCGAGTTGTATGATTCGGTCCCACCGAGTTTGGTAAATTGTGTGTAACTGTTAGATTTTGTGTGGAGGCTATATATACCCCTCCACCAACTCTTCATTCGTGGAGAGAGAGCCATCAGAACATGCCTACACTTCCAACCTACATTTTCTGAGAGAGAACCACCTACACTTGTGTTGAGGTCAAGATATTCCATTCCAACCACATAAATCTTGATCTCTAGCCTTCCCCAAGTTGCTTTCCACTCAAATCATCTTTCTACCAAATCCAATCCTATGAGAGAGAGTTGAGTATTAGGGAGACTATCATTTGAAGCACAAGAGCAAGGAGTTCATCATCAACATACCATTTGTTACCTCTTGGAGAGTGGTGTCTCCTAGATTGGTTAGGTGTCACTTGGGAGCCTCCGTCAAGATTGTGGAGTTGAACCAAGCAGTTTGTACGGGCAAGGGGATCGCCTACTTCGTGAAGATCTACCCTAATGAGGCAAGTCCTTTGTGGGCGACGGCCATGGTGGGATAGACAAGGTTGCTTCTTCATGGACCCTTCGTGGGTGGAGCCCTCCGTGGACTCGCGCAACCGTTACCCTTCGTGGGTTAAAGTCTCCATCAACGTGGATGTACGATAGCACCACCTATCGGAACCACGCCAAAAATATCTGTGTCTCCAATTGCGTTTGCACACTCCAATCCCATCCCTCTACATTCTTGCAACTTGCATGATTTACTTTTCGCTGCTCATATACTCTTGTCATGCTTTCTTGATATGTATTATGAATGGTTAAACTTGTGCCAAAACTCCACTTCAACTTAAAGAAATTAAAAACTGCAACTTTTATTGCTAAGAGTCTATTCACCCCTCTAGACACTTCTTCTCGATCCTTTCACCTACACACCCAATGCAACTGGCATTTTTGTTTTTTAAGTGGGTGTCGGGAGAGGGGGTAGTTGCCTGTCCGACACTAGGCTTTGCAACTGCAAGTGTCGCCACCTAATGCAACTACATGTCCATAGAGCGCTACTACAACTAACCTTTGTTTTTGTAAGAGTGGCGGGGGAGATGGGTGGGGGTGCAGTTGTGTGTCCAATACTAGGCATGCAACTGTGAGTGGTGCCCCCGAATGCAACTACGTGTCTCCCTCTCGACCACAATTGGTCTTATGTTTTGTTAGAGGACGACGGGAGAGGTGGGTGGGGTAGTTCCATGTCTTGGGGGTGGGGTACTTTCTTTTTTCTTTTATTTTTTTACGGCTGTGTTTTTTTTGTTTCTTTTGATTTGTTAAGAAAAACAACGCAACCAACGTCGGATGCACACATTCGCATGCCCTCCATTTGTATGCAACTTAATATATTTTTCTTTGGAAAAATAGTGCCACCCTATTTTAGTTTGTCTTGTTTCCATTTTGTTTCTTTATTACATTAAAGATTGATTTTTGTCCTAATATACAAAATGTTTTCATGAAAGAAGTTATAAAAATGAAAAATAAAAAGAGAAGCAAGATGACGTATGAAGAGAAAGACTGGACGATGATCTACATTAGTGATAATTTTTTTTATTTACTTCTCTTGTTGAACACTTTTTTCCAGTGCCAAGAAAACACAAAGACAAAGAAACAAACAACCCAACCCAAACAAACAAAAAACAGAAAAATGAAAAGGCCCTTAAGAATAAAACCCAAGAGCTATCGACTAAACAAACGAGTCTAATCTGCCTTAGGTGACATCAGCGGATCAGCCGTCGATTGCGACTTCGCGAAGTCTAAGTCGATTGAGATCTAACCAGGCCCAGAAAAATGACTATTCAACGTTTTCCTACAAACCGATTCAGCGTATCCATAGTTTGAAGCCCCTTGTGCTCAATAAGAATTCCTCGAGACCTCGTCGTTGCCATCCTCATCTCCACCGACCACCGCGATCAGATTATACGTCTCTCTACCAGGTCAAACACGTTCATACCAACGTTGTTGGTTGCCGCTTGCCGGCTAAGCTACAACACTCTAGCCGGCCACCATGGGAGCGCTCTCGACAGAGCCAGGAGGCGGTGGCGGAGGGAGCTCACCGGACTGGATTTCTCCTGCAATTGAGGGGTTGGGAAGTTAGCTAGGTCGAATAGATGATGTGTTGGGACGAACCGGATAGCGCTCTCTCTCTCTCTCTCATTCACTCAGACGGAGGTGGAAGGAGCACACTAGTTTTTCCGGTGCACAAACGCCTCACCGCACGAACAACATCACGCCACACGAATGACACTTTCTTTTCCTTTCGAGCACAAACTCAACACAGTGGCACATACCACACGGGATCATACATGGAAGACTACATGCCCTAAAGACTAGCTCCGGCTACCACTCCTCATGATGAACGCACACACGCACCTAGAGACTACATCTCTCGAGAGGCTCCTCTCTTGGTAACGGACCCTTTACATCTCTTAAGTAGTAGGTCGTGCACATACATCGGCCAGCCACTATGGCAATGGATTGGGTTTGGATTAGGTTGGACAATACCAAATCCATATCCATGAAGACAGCTTTTGCCCGTCCATGAAAAAAATCAATGGGTGAAAATTTGTGTCCATGTCCAAACCCGATGGATATCCATAACCACTGGATATCTATTGAGCCCTCTCAGGACATGTAAGTAAGACATAACACAATGTTAATATAAGTTCTTCCATTCTGTGCCTCGTGGCAGGCTAGGCTTCACTTACGATAAGCATTAACTATAAATCAACGTCCACTAACAACCTAATATCATTTAATATTTTACTAAAAGATGAGAATGACGAGTCATTTAACGAGGAGATAAAAATAAAGGAAGGGGCACTGGAGTATGTTACAGTGGGGATTGAATTTCAAGTAATAAAAGTTATAGAGCGATTGTGCCATGTTTTAGATAACAAAGTGTAAAATTGCAATGGAACATGTGACTGTGGGGTAGGGATAATAGATTTTTGTCCATTAAGTCATACTATCGGGTCGGGTTTGGGTATACCCACGGGTACAAGATTATATCCCTGCCCTACCCACGAGTAATTGATCGGATTCAGATGCCGCCCATGGGCACAAAAGCATATCCAAACCCTATCCATTTGGATCGAATATCTATGGGTATCTATATCCATAGGTTTTTTTAGCATCAGTACAGACACAAGCGCTCATATACACGCGCATACACTCACCCCTATGAACGCACACACGTACACCCTACCCCTATGAGCACCTCCGAAAGACTAAGTCGGCACATCATCTTAAGATTTACGAAGTCACCGTAGGCACCTCGTCGTCGACGGAAACGTCTCCTCCCACTGAAAGCGCATCGCCGGAAATCCTGAAATAAATTCAGGAATTATACGAGCACCAGGATTTGAACCCTAATAGGTTTTGGGATACCACTGTCCACCTAACCATCTCAACCATATATTTAGGTAAAATTGTCATCCTTACCGACCACGCCGGCCCACGCATCGCACGAACTAACCACTAACCACTAATTGCATGCACGTATGGCCCGCAACCGGCCACTAACTCACGGCCGGTTAGATACAAGCACAAATCATGCGCTTTGCATGGCCTTTTCAAGAGCCACATGACTCGGCCGCAATAGCACGCAGGTACAGCCGCACAAATAGCTAGTCCACACGCTCGAGCAATAGACTCAGCGTGATCTCCTTGCATGCCGCTACCGTTGGTTGCCTGCTCCGTGCGACGACTCGGCTTCACGACTGGTCGATCAAGATTAGTGCTAACATGGTGCACACAGAAGGACTTTACGAAAGAGCCGCCATGGTGTCCGTGGAGGAGGCGTGGAGCTACTCGCCGGGGTTGGAGGAGAATGCCGGGAAACGGCAAAAATGGCGGTGGAAGGATGTCCATGGTGAAGGTGTGGAGCTACTTGCTGGGGTTGGAAGAGCGGCGACGCTTGTGGCCAAGCGGAGCGGCCATGCACAGCAGGTGCTAGACACGCTATCTGCAGGATGGGGGCGAGGGGAGAAAGGGGAGTTGCACGGCGGCCCAACAGCAAAGCAGCAGGCAGGGCCTGTTGTGAGAGAAAAGCATGGTCGAACGGACTTCCAAAAAAATAATTTCTTAAACTTGTTTTATCATTTTCTTATCCAATAAAGATTTTCCATATACTTATCCCTAACTAAATTGTTAGCAAAAGTGGCTTTGCTAAAAAAAATCTCTCTAAAATGTGTTTAACTAAAACTAAACGCTTACATTTTTTATCCAAACAATCACGTAAGCAATCTTCCTAGTTGGATCTTTCGGCACATCGAGCCCGCACACAAGATCGATCTTACTTGCATGCATCCATCGTAACCGCAACAAACTGTACACTTTGACCATGCACTTTCCCGCGATTCCGGTGCATGCGTTACCCATCCCACCCACACCTAGCTAGCCGGGCGGGGAGAGCGCCTCTCGCCTGCCATTATTTTTACCGGCCCCTCACCTTCTTATTTAGCCATCTAGAATCATCCCACATCTTCTTCCATATAAACCCTCCCAGGGGGTATCTCCCAATCCCATCGATCTATATATAGCACTTGTGGGCTCTCAGTACTTGGATTTACGGCGATGGCGAGGGATAATGGCGACGGGCTGGCGGCGATTGCCGGGCGGATCGGCGTGCTCGGGTCCGTCGCGCTGAACATCGTGGCGCTGGCGATCTACCTCCGTGGCCGCGCCGCCGCCGAGAAGCAGGCCAGCAAGAAGGTGAAGAAGGCGGCGGCTGTGGCGCCGTCGTCTGGCAAGCCTCCCGTCGCGTGTGACTCGGTCATCAATTTGGACCAGTACGAATTTCACCTCATATTCATCGTCTCTTGGTTTTTCACAGCTGCAATAATTAATCCTCCGGAGAACGTCCACGCGTACATATACGTGACGTGATCCATGCCTGTCTACGTGGTACTTTACGTGACGTGACACATGCATGTCTACCTGATACTTTACGTCGCCAAGATGACGAGACTACGTATCCAGCGTAGGGCTTTGTTGGGTCCGGGTAGCTGATTTTTATATGCAGTTACAGGTCACGCATGAGTTAGTTAGGTATATGTGCGTTTCCCCTCTCCTTTCTTCTTGACAAAAGATACTTTTCCTCTAACACTACTGATCCATCCATATATATATATATATATATATATATATATATATATATATATATATAGACGAAAAGGGGCATAATCGAATAATCTTGGTCATCAAATCAGGACAATCCAAATGGTATGTGTTTAGTATGCAATATGCAATAAGTGTCGCTGACTTGGTACAATGTCCATCTCTTGATACAGGTGTATCTATAAATGTGTCCAGATGCATCCATGTCTATTCAAATCTAAGACAAGTAATTTGGTACGGATGGAGTACAACATTGTACGGACGGGGTGGGTATTAAATAGTGACACGATTGTTGCAAAAATAATGTTGTCACAAAAGTAGGAGCTCGCCACATCTATGATGATATGTGTTTCTGTCACAATTATCGTCATAGAAGTGTCATAACCATGACACACAAAAATTTCGTCCGGGCACACACAAAATAAATCGATAAAAAATAGTTCAATTATTATTACAACTCAAACAAATAATTAAACTTCAATACAACAAATAGTTCATGACCAAAGTCCAAAGTCCAAAGTTGCTTAGTATCCCAGTACCTCATATTTCTATACGATTAACATGCATTTGCATCTAAAATGTACGCATTTACTAGTGGAAAGAAAAAAATACAAAGCCATGTGTCATGTATTTACTAAGACGATTTTACCATGACAGAAACATGCATATGCATCTAAAAATGTATGCATATACTAGTGGAAAGAAAAAAATCAAGTGCCATGTACTCCTTTTATGAACTCAGCATGACAGAAACGTGGCAAATTAGCATTTACCAAGACGATTTTACCATGACAGAAACGTGGCAAATTATCGTGCAAATTTTACCATCTCCTTTTATGAACTCAGCATGTGTTTTAGGCAGCTTTGTTTGTATAGAAGTATAATCTAACACCAAGTACCCTAATTATTACTGCATCAAAAGCTATGGTTTGTGTTATCTTTTGGTCTCCCCCTACCAAACTTTGTACCGTGCACATTTGATTTTTCTATATATGATAATAATGTTGTTGTTTGCAGCGGTGATCCAACGATGTTTGAGACGTTTTGGCGCGGACCGATTGGCGAAAGCGCTACGCTGGTGATTCCAGGGTATCAGACGATGAGTTACTTCTCTGACGTCGGCAACCTTTGCTGGTTCCTCGAGCCAGGCTTCGAGCGTGAGGTGCGCCGCCTCCACCGCCTCGTCGGCAATGCCGCCGTCGAGGGCTACCACGTCCTCGTCGGCACCGGATCCTCTCAGCTCTTCCAGGCCGCAGTCTACGCGCTCGCCCCGCCCACTGCCGACGCGCCCGTCAGCGTCGTATCAACTACCCCTTTCTACTCTGTAAGCATTAGTTTATTTTGTGAAGAAAATAATTGATCGATATTTTTTACTGTGAGAGAAGGTAGATCGCTATGTGGTATGCTCCATCTTGTGCAGATGTACCCGCCCTTGACGGACTTCCTCAACTCACGGCTCTACCGATGGGCCGGCGACGCCAACGCATTTGACGGCGACGACTACATTGAGGTCATCTGCTCACCGAGCAACCCCGACGGCAGCATCCGCGAGGCCGTCCTCAAGTCCAAGTCCGGCAAGGACATCCACGACCTGGCTTACTACTGGCCGCAGTACACTCCCATCACCCGCATGCTCGCCCATGACATCATGCTCTTCACCGTGTCAAAGTGTACGGGCCACGCCGGCACGAGGATAGGGTAATCACATCACAACTTACAATGAATGAATCCATGATAACATGTATTTACTTCATAGATGTTAAGCTTAGCTTGTTGTTTTTATGGTTGCTTGCATTGTATGCAGGTGGGCGTTGGTGAAGGACAAGGAGGTGGCACAGAAGATGAGCAAGTTCATGGAGCAAAGCACCATAGGCGTGTCCAAGGACGCGCAGCTACGCGCCGCCAAGGTACTCGGGGCGGTCACAGACGGCTACGAGCACCAGCTTGCCACCGCTGCCGGTGGGGACGCGAACCTCCTCTTCCATTACGCGCGGCGGAAGATGGCACAGCGCTGGCGTGCACTCCGTGCTGCCGTAGCAGCCTCCGGCATCTTCAGCCTCCCCGACGAGGTGGCCGGCTTCTGCGCCTTCACCAAGGACACCGTCACCTCTAATCCTGGTACGCACATTACACAGTCTACCTTAACCTTACAAAGATAAAATGATCCAATCTAGTATGACCTATTTTTTCTTGATTCAGTTGCATTTTCTAAAATAATGCTTCTGGATTGCAGCATTCGCATGGCTGCGCTGTCAGAAGCAAGAAGTGGAAGACCTAGAGAGCTTCTTGCGTGCGAACAAGATCATAACCCGCAGCGGGACTAAGTTCGGAGCTGATCAAAAGGTGGTCAGGATCAGTATGGTCGACACTGATGAAGCATTCGGCATATTCGTCAATCGCCTTGCTGCCATAAAATGAGGACACCGAATAAGCGAATAATGTGTTTGTTTTTATGGCCAGTGAATGATTTGTTGTTTCTCTTAGCTTCTTTATATTTTCGTATCTCCCTCTTTAGGGATCGATCAATGAGTTCTGTTTTCAAATACCCAGTTTAGTGATCCAGCTAAATAATTTCAATTTTCATTGGTTTCTTTACTTATGAAACAACCTGAGATGCTATTTATTCCGAAAGAGTGGCTGTAAAAAATAACACAGAACAAATACCGAAAACAGAAAAGGAGTTTCAGAGTCGGGCTCGAATGCTTTTCCTGGTTCATCTCTTACAACTAGTGAGGTTGTAGAAGACAGGGTAAGAAATGCATTTGAACGATTGGATTTTTCCACAAAAGTAAAGAGGAATTGAGTGACATAATTGATGGAGATGGAGGGAGTATGTCACTGTCTTATTTAATGAAAGGTGCTCTCATTCGGAATTCGCCCAAATGAAAACAAAAGATAAATATGAATACCCCCCCCCCCCCCCCCCCCCCCAAAAAAAAAAGTTTATTTTGGTCCAGACGATGGGCATACGAGCCGAATAGAGAGGTCTATGATATGAACGCAGTTTCCAAATAGTCTCTCAATTGTCCAGTTGACGATCGACTTTCATTTATTGTTTTTGTTGGCACTCTTCAAAACTAGTTCTCTGGTGACATGGTTTAATATAATTTTCTCGCCCGAAATTACAAGGTTACAATCACTTTCTCCTTCCGTTCACAAATATAAAATGTCTTGGATATTTCAATACAGACTACATGCGGACCGAAATGTGTGAACAAACACACTAACACGTGTCATATACATCCGATTCAGAAAAAAGTTAGAACACCTTATATATGTGAAGGGAGGGAGTAATTATCAAGTTATACACAGATTATACCCGCTTTGTTACTAGGTTGCAGTATCAGAACATCAGTCTGACTCTGTACCAACGTAAGACTTTGCATGATAGCACTATTATCAGTTTTCTATCGGACGACCCAACATGTGAAGACTAACTAGCACCAGTGTAGTAGTTTGGTTTTTCGTATAATCGTAGAACGAACCACCTATGGAGTTCGCTCCTGACATTACTCCATAATGAACACGCCGAGTTTGGAAATCGGAAAATGGACTAGACTCTAGTGACTAGAGTCCTGAACTTCTAGTATTTTGGATGCTGTAGACACGAAGAATAGGTCTTGAGGTTCATAGCTATGGAAGGCCTCAAAGAATAGGTCTTGAGGTTCAGACAGTTTCTAGTATTTTGATGCTGGAGAACCTTTGGGTACCTTCGCCTGGGATCAGGTCTGTGGCGCTCCCAAGACAACGGACCTTCGAAAAAAATGAACAGTATCGCCGCCTTTCGAGCCACTGATGATCCCTTGGATGACAGATGAAAGCAACTATCTGAATGCTAGTGCTAAAATTACCAGGCAATAAGATACCGTTCCACTCATGGCGAATGTCTGGTAACTTTTTATCTAGCTACAGTACTTGTACATAGGTGAGTGCCAAGGGAACAGGGAGCACCTTGACATGATGTTACAGGCATATCCTGCCAATTTTAGGACATTTATCTAGCTGCTATGACCTACATATGAGTGATGATCAGGAAATCAGCAAGCTGAGTCAAAATAATTCATGATCTCGCCTGTGGCATAGCTTTGGGGTTGAGGTTGCTTGCTCCAGGTCTGCAAGATGAATTAAAGAAGGAAAAAAATCAGCATCTTCGTTCATACATCATTAGATTCATGTGGGATATCACGTTGGTAACATGAATAGTATCTTCTCAAATGCAGCCAATATGTCGGTAATGATCTTTATCTCATCTTCTCAAGTGGAATTTCCTTGGCACTTTTATGGTTCTGTATACACAATTTACATTTTTTTCAAACCGGGCTATACCCCTTTCCATTGCAAAAGAACGGAAATACAAAGTTCAGAAACATGTCAGGAGAAGGGAAAGAGGTAAAGCGAGTTCGGGCACTGCCAGGAAACCCACTGCATTCGGCCGCCATCGAAACGAATGCCATGGGGCGAAAACCTAGACAGCACCGAAAATCCACAGCAAACACCCTATTTCTTGAGTTTTCACTACAGGCAACGACATGAGACATCCACAAAAGAACCGAAACGCCATCACAGGATCATAGGATCGCCCATCTCCAGCCAATGAGACTTCTTGCAGACCTTCAATCTCCCTCGATCGGCACCCTCACCACGTTGCACATTCCCATCATGCGCATCGTGCTCGACCTGATCATCTCAGCACCGCTTCGCAGCTCCTTGGCGCCCTCCTCCTCCTGCAGCCCTGTCCAGTACAGCAGGAAAGAACACATGGAAAAAACTATCTCAAAAGGCGTTTTGATAAGTTTCTTTTCGAACGTAGCTCGGTTTCGAGCTAGCCAAATGGCCCAGCAAGCAGCAGCCAAGCCCACAGTATAGTACTTTTGTCCATCAGGGAGAAAAGCATGGCACCATGCAAAATATTGCCAGTAGCTATTCGGACACATCTCAGTACCCAGTACTACCCCAACGCATCTCCAGATCACTTTAGCCACAGGGCAAGTAAAAAACAGATGTTGGGAGGTTTTCAACTCGTTACAGAAAGAGCATGTAGGATTCCCAGTCCATTTCCTCGTTCTCATGACTTGCCTAGTGAGCACTGCGTCCTGAGACAGCTGCCACAGGAAGATCTTGATTTTGAGAGGGATTTTGGCTTTCCAAATCCTCTATAATGGCAACCACTAAGAGGGTTTTCAAGCCACTTATACACAGATTTAGTGGAGAATTTGCCATTACTATTAAGCCCCCAGTAGACCCGGTCCCCACCCTGGCTCAGCTGGATATTCTTGATCGTATTACTTATTTCTCCCCATTGACAGGACAGCTCAGGCGTGAGCCTCCTTCTGAAGAAAGAATGGACATCCACAGATTTGAACCTATCAATAGTGCAATCCTGATCATTACAAATCTCAAACAGCGAAGGGTAAAGGGTCTGGAAAGGACTCAGCCCGTTTATGGAATCTTTCCAGACTCTAACTAGGTCACCAGATTCCAGATGGATCCTTCTGCCCACAAAGTAAATATCTTTGACTTTAAGCAGGGCTTTCCAGCAAGGGGAATCAGAAAACCTGGGCTTAACCGAGGCCACAGATTTGTTAGTCAGGTAGCGCGCCCGAACAATATCTTGCCACATACCCGTTTGGGTCTCTAGTTTCCACCACCATTTGACCATCAAACTAATATTCTGCTTGTGTAAGTCCTTAACACCCAGGCCACCCTTATCTCTGGATCTGCAGATCCTATTCCATCTAACCAGATGGTACCTCCTCTTCTTATTGCACCCTTGCCAGAAAAACTTCCTTCTATGCTTGTCTAAAGGCTCGATGAAGGTTTTATTCATGAGCCACATAGACATATGGTATAAGGATAGTTGGGTGACCACCGAATCTAGCAAGGTCAGCCCCCCCCCCCCCCCCTAATCGAGGCTGCATTACCAATCCAAGCTTCAAATTTTTTCAGATATTTAGTATCTATGAATTCCCAATCTGAGTTTCTGAGATTGGTGTAACTGACAGGCATCCCTAAATATTTGATGGGGAAGCTGCCCACCTCGCAATGGAATAAGTCTGCATACATATTCACCACATTATCATCACCCCCCACAGTAAGAATCTCGCTTTTCTGAAAATTCACCTTAAGCCCTGACATCAATTCAAACATATAAAGAAGCATTTTCAAGTTAACAGCTTTGCCAATGTCATGCTCCAGGCATATGATGGTATCGTCCGCATATTGGAGAACTGCTACCCCATTAGGAATCAGATCAGAGGCCAGACCCACTAACAGGCCACTTTTTTGGGCATTTGTAATCATTTTTGCTAAACAATCCACAGCTAGATTGAACAAGAAAGGGGAATGGGGATCACCTTGCCGAACCCCTTTCGCACTTTGGAAATAGGGGCCAACTTGGTTATTCAACTTAATGCTCACAGTCCCATTATGCAGGATACTCCTAATCCACCCACACCATTTATCATTAAAGCCTTCTCAAAATCAAGTTTCAGAACTACACCCACCCTCTTTTTCACATGATTGTAGTTAAGGATCTCATGCAAAGACATCACACCATCCATGATGTTCCTTTTTTTCATGAAAGCATTCTGGGCCCTATTGATGAGCTTATCAGCATATTTTTCAACTCACCTATCTAGGACCTTAGTAATAAGTTTGTACGGACACCTCAGGAGGCAAATCGGGCGGAACTGCTGAATCTTGTCTGCGTCCGCAGTTTTGGGGAGGAGAGTAATCACACCATAATTGAGGCGTTGTACATCCAGTTCCCCTTTATGAAAGTGTTCAAACAGGAGCATAATATCATCCTTCACGATATCCCAGCACACGTGATAGAACTCCACAGGAATGTTGTCCGGCCCAGGTGCTCTATTGTGTGCCATAGCAAACAGAGCTTCCTTAACTTCTGTCTCCGTAAAGGCCCGACACAGATCAGCGTTATCCTCTTCATCAAGTTTTTCATTAGTGGTCCAAGTATCAGGATCCATATGGAACTCATTGCCGGGTGCTGGACCGAAAAGGTTTTTGTAGAACTCTGTCGCATGGGCAATCAGATTATTAGTCCCTTCTATTTCCACATCCCCAGCTTTCAGGGAATGGATCGTGTTTTTCCTCTTACGCCCGTTCGCAATCTTATGATAGTAGTCAGTATTAAGATCTCCTTTCAGTAGCCATCTTTCATGAGACTGCTGCAACCAAAAGATCTCTTCGTTCACTAGGAGCTCATGCAGTTCCGCACTAACATCAACCTTGATGCTATACATCTCAGGGGACAGGGGGGCATTTTTATACACAATTTACATAATGGAGGCAGCTCCAAAACCAAGCAGGTGCAGGGAATCCTGGGACTGAATTAAGGGGGATAAGCAACAGGAAGACCAGCCAAATCTACAAGATACCAGCACATATCTAATTAAAAATTTAGTACTCCTAAAACCACAGACGATTGACAGTTTCATACCGCAAACAGAATGCAGTTAGGTTGTCGGTGTCGCGGGTATCAGGTACCCACTAACTCTCATGTGCGCGCCACACAGTGGCTCCTTGCCGGGAGATCACCTAGGCATCAGCATGTCCAAGAATCATCCAAGGCTCCTCCCTGGAGATACAAGCGAAGCACGACTAAGAACACATCCAGGTAGGTCATCGAGAGGTGCTACACTCGTGACCCTTGACTTCCACACCAACAAGAAGGTATAAGGAGATATCAAGACATCCACATCCTTCCCGGGAACGCCCAAGGCGTGGGCTCCCGTGAACGAGTCGTCCCCTGGGAACGAGCATTCCGTTCCGCGATGCACCAGACCCGGCCCACTAAGGGGAAGTTGAAAGCATTTAAGAAGCCTATTGCAGGGGCTAGACGTGTCACAACTTTCATCTATAGACATGGAAGACTTCTTAGTCTAATGAGGAAGGCCACGGGTGGGGATCTTGTGAGACCAGCAGCAACTCGTTTTGCCACAGCCATCCTCACACTTAGGAGTTTGGTCAAGAACAAGGCTGCATTGAGGAGTTTATTTACATCTGATGAATGGGTTGGAAACAAGTTAGCAAAAACACAAGTTGGCTTGAATGTGCAAGAGATTATACTTTCAACGGAGTGGTGGAGCGCAATTGAGGATTGCCTTAGAGCTTCAACTCCACTTCTTAGAGTTCTTAGAGTAGCGGATGGTGATGAGAAGCCTGCCATGCCAGAGATTAAAGCACTTATGATTTATGCAAAGGAGAGGATCAATCTAGGTTTCCCTCAACAAAACAAGCAACCATTGCTCAAGAAGATCTTGGCCATTGTTGACAAGCGTTGGGAGAATCAAATGGATCATCCATTGTATGGGGCTGCTCTATTTTTGAACCCAGGAAAGTTCTTTCCTATTGTAAGCAGAAATGATGATGCCTTAGTTGGGGAGCTTAGGAGCTGCTTTAATGATGTGCTTGCAAAAATGGTACCGGATGTCAATGTTCGAAAAAAGATTGATCAACAAGCTGTGCTCTATGAGCGCCAGCGAGAAGGCTTTTCTAATCCATTGGCACTCGAGACCATGAGCACAAGAAACCCTCGTAAGTCATATTAAATGCATCATGTTAATTTCAGCATGTTAATTCCAGTTCCAGCAATGTAATTTCTGTACAAACTCTTAATATGTGTCAGTTTTTATCATTTTAGTTGATTGGTGGAGTTCATTTGGTGGTCGGGCCATTGACCTACAAAGGTTTGCAAAGCGCATTGTTAGTCTTTGTGCTTCATCATCTGGTTGTGAGAGGAATTGGAGCACGTTTGAATTTGTAAGTCAACTAGTAAAGCAGTATTTGTGTTTGTTCAATGATGATTTCAGCAAGTTGTTTACTTATTTCACTTGCTGTTTCTACTTTGTAGATCCATACGAAGAAAAGGAACAGGTTACAATGGAAAAGGTTGAATGCTCTTGTCTTTGTTTCATACAACCGGAAGAATATGCAACGGTTTCAAAAGAGGCGTGAGAAGGTGGGCGAGAATAGCTTTGAGGCTTTGGTCATTGAGGATTTTGATTGGGGCAATGAGTGGGTGGACCCATCACTATCACAACCTCAAGGTGCTCGAGGTTGTCCTGAAGACAATCAAGACATTACATGGGAGGATGTTGATGTGGCTATTGGTGCATCTTCAAACCTTCGAGGCCGCAATCTGCATAGGACAGCAACTACAGTTCGTAGGGGCCAGACAAATGTCCGTCTGCAACACTACGCACGCAAGAGACCTACTACAACATGACCTACAGTTCCTGAAGAAGATGAGGCAGAGGAGGACTTGGAGCAAGAACAACACTCAAGTATGCCCAATGCGGAGGGGGAGGATTCAGACTACGTTGAGGATGATGATGATGTGAGCAATGACGATCAAGAGCCAACTAATGTTGACCAAGATGGTGAAGACAACACCAATGCCAATGAGTTTGATGATGATGACTTTTGATTGAGACTTCGAGAGTGGAGAGACATGAGATGAGAGAGCTGAGCTGGCCACCTTTATCCCTTTTGCTATGCTGGAATTATCTATTATTCTGTTTGTCTTATGATGTGGACCTTTCACCTTTGTTATGTGGACTACTAGACTTGTGTCATTTGAATTGGTTAATGGTTATGTAATATGTATGCCATGCATTGCAGATTGCAGTTGCACTCATACTTGCTATCTTTCTTTCCACTTTTGCTCGCTGCCTCACTTTTATTTCTATTTTTTGTGGAATGTGCACTGGTAAGTGATACATTATTCTAACATATTTGTTCATGACTTAATGTTGATGCAGAATTCTGCTGGGGAGAAAAGCAAATGCAAAGAGGATGGGAATGGATGCTATATGGGCTCTACAACAATCAGTTGCAAGGTGTGTATGGCTGTATGCCTAGTTGCTCAATGCCTAATTGCCTACCAATTTCTAGTTTTCTACTTAATTCTGTTGCTTACAAGTCTCTAAGGCGTCGCCTCGCCTTATGCCTTACCGCTTAGGCAGTGAGGCGCCCCCCCAGCGCCTCGCCTTGCCTTACCGCCTTAAAAACATAGCCCCCAGCGCTACAGTGGCCTGGCCCAGTGGCGTAGCAGACCACAGGCCTTTACCAGTGTGGCGTGCTAAGGTCATTTCCCCCTTAAACGGTGTTGACGTGCCGGATGCTTAACCCCTTTTACCACGCGCACGACATCTGTTAAGGTATGTGGCGCGGTAATAGGAGGTAATTACACTAAGCGGCAGTGACTTGACGTGTGTCCGTTCCCGGACTCGAGAAGAAGACACATGCCCCCACATTTAATGCGGTACATATGCAGTAGATATTTCACTATGTGTATACAGTATTCCCAATACCATTTCTAGCCACTGTGGTGACCCCTTGCACTACAAAAGGAGGACCAGGCTACTGTATGGAGGGAGACTTTTTTTCGGACAAGCTCAGATCTTAGATAGGCTAGACAGAAAGGATAACCTGCCCGTTCCCTTCCCAGGACGAGCAGCCACTTTATCAACTTTGTAATCTCCTCCCACCAAAGAAACCAACCAGCAAGAGTAGGGTTTTACGCACCATGCGGCCCGAACGTGGGTAAATATCAGTGTTCCCAACGACTCTCGTCGGCGTTGCATCCGCGTTCGCCATGTCACCCTTGAACAAGCAAAAGGGAAGCCTCTGCCCCTGGTGTCAAGCACGGCCCCGCCATAGGTAAATGCTCCAAGATGGCTAAACATTTCACTGAGTGACTGGTCTAATTAATTACTCTGCAAATAAAATTGGTGACATTAGTATCAAGACCAGTTGCCAGTTAAATGCATGAGTAACAAAGATAACCGAAACTACCTCTTTCTCTTTTCCATGAAGACTTCAGTAAGAGCGGAAAGGATTCTTGATATCTCCACAGTGTTGCCTGTGCTCTGTTCCATTATTACTCTTGCAGTATCTAACATTTTCCCAGCAAGATCCACATCAGAAACATTTCCAGCGCCTGCATCTCATTGTCACCCTTCCTATCCTCCTGGTCTTTGTCATTTGAGGGTTTCCCTGCTCAATGAGTATATCAGTATAAACCATGGCAGGAAGAAAAGGCACATTGAACTAGAAGATCAATTATAATAGTGGTGGACTGTTTGTGAAACAAAAAACAGCAATAGAAAACAATGAGATGCATGCATATGCTTAAATCATCCAACTTAACCAGTATAACATACCATTGACCAATACAGTGGTCCATCTAAAAATGCATTAGCTAAAATTCTGAAATGTGAGACAAGAAATACTCACATTACATTACTTGCATAACTCATGTACCATATATAATTGCAAAAAAGTGAAACTTGTACGTTGTGTAAAAGTTAGCACACACAAGTACACTGGTTAGACAGCTAAATACAAGAGAACTGAATGAAGCCAGTGATTCAAGTATCCATGTCTGTTTAATCTGGCATTGCCATTCGGCCATTCGAAGTGTGTCAAGAGGCACAAAAATAAAATAAAAAATAGCTGGCACATGGCACCATACACAAGCCCAAAACATGGACAGCCCATAAACAAGCTCTTTTAGCATCTATCTATACCTATACTAAGACTCAAAAAAAATCTATCTATACCTATACTGATTAGAGACTCCCAAGAAATTCCCATGTTAATTAGAAAATATGAGCAGTTAATCTGGTGGGACCAAATTATTACGGTGCAGATTAACCAGATAATTCTCTCGCCTAAAATAAATTGATTAGAGAGCCCAGCCCGAGGAGCAGGCCCACAACAATACTTTGACGGTTGTACAAATAGAAGGAAAATGAGATAACCCTAAGATATCTATGTACTCTACATCTTTTCCTGATAAAAAAAATTCTACTCCACGTCTCCTCCTCTCGCGTAAACAATAAACAACCTGAAGCAATCGTACGCCATAGAATCTCTCCTGTCTCTCCTTCTCCCCCATGGAAAACAAATCAACCTCTCTCTCAAATTGGAGTGCAAGTTGAGGGATAGATCTGGTGTACGTTTTATTCCTCATCTATCAGGTTCCTATTCTCACACTACTAATTTGTTTTGAATTTTCTTTTGCTCGTTTATTTTAAACAGTTTTGCAAAAGCACATCTAGATGTGCTCTAAGTACTGCACATCTAAGTCCTATATCATTGATTTTATGCTAAGATTCGTATTAGCATCATCTTTTGTCCTTTTTCCTTTTCTTTCTAGATTGATTGAGTCATTTAGATGTGCGATAACTAGGGCACATCTAGATGTCCTTCAACTCATAGACTAATCTGAATAAATCATATTCTACCACGTAGGAACAACAGAGCTTCAAACGAGGTGAAACAGATTTTCTACAGTAATATGAATAAATCATATTCTACCACGTACACATGGTTTACGAGTCGACAAGACGTTCCAAGGTTGAGACTCATAGACTAATCGACGCTAAAGTTGCGACTCATAGACTAGGCGACACTGAAGTTAGTCAGCCCCTGGAGTTGAGACTCATAGACTAGTCTTGACTAGTCCTTCGACTCATAATCCATGCACGTACATGGATACTTATCTCATGCAAAAACAGGTATCGCTTGCAAGAGATATTGCAGAGGAAATAGAGCTAGAGATATGTGATCTGAGTACAGCAACAATTTGCACCATGTTTAAGGCAGAAGCAAAAAAACTGATTAAGCAATCTGTAAAATTCTTAATAGATAGGGATGATTGTGATATCCATGAGCAGACAAAACAAATCCAGAAAATATGTGGGCGGAGATTGACTTTTCATTTCATACTGAATGACTATAATTTCAAGCACAGTTATCAAGATTACACTGTTTATAGAATCTTTTTCATAAATTCTGAAACGATCCATCAGTACATCATCCAAATGTTAATCAGGTATCATCTATTTCTACTACGATGCTCTATATTATTTTATATATGCATGCCATATTTTAAATTGAATGTTAATGGCAATTTATCAGATTGTCATGTTTTTGTAGAAACCTGTTACGGAGACACCAAATGTCTTGAATGGGCAGATGGAGGATGATAAACCCATAAACCATTATGAAGGACACTAAAAAGACTAAGACTAGGATGATATGTCATGTTGTACATTCTAATGAAAGATCAGAAAATGAGGATAGTCAGGAGAAAAATGAATCCATATTCAAGGAATCAAGACCTAAAAGAAAGCGTACAATAATAACTCACAGATGTGGCAGTGTTCATATACCAGAAATATTGTTGAGGATGGACATTCAGAAAAGGAAGGAACTGAGAATTATTCAAAGACCAACATAAGGCTTACTGGTGTTGATAAGGAATCTAAGAAAAAGGGAATTCAGAAGGATAACCATATAAGTTTTTGGGTGTCTTTGCCTATTTTTTCATAGTTCTGCACCTCCCTAATTGCTATAAAAAAATTGCAGGAGCAAGCGAGCAAGTTATCAGTTTTGGAAACTATAAAGCAAGAACCAGAGGATGACGAAATCACTATTAACCAGACGAAAAGGGGTAGGGGGAGGAACACAGCTCGTGCTGCACATCTTGATGAAGAATAAAAAACTAAAGGTAGTCAGGAAATAAACAAATCAATATCTATGGAAACAAGCCCAAGCGGAAGCATGCCGTAATTCACTAATGTGCCGGTATTGATAACAAACCAGTAAACAATCATCATGCAGAAGAATAAGAAAAGGAAGGCACTCCGGAGCACAATGATTCAAGGCCTAGATTAGAATAAGGCATAGTTTGGTGTGATCAGATTAACACTTACATTATGAGTCACATTCTTGGAGAAGAGGTGACCTATCTCAGTTCAGATACAACCTGCAAGTCAATGTCTATGGTGGAAGACAAAGTTATGTTGTACCCAACTGAATTCTAAATAGTTTAACATTTTCTGGACTATCAGATCATGAATTGAGGCTGAGAGTAGGATTACCAGTAATGCCTATGAACAGGGGCAGAGCTACGTGCAAACAAAACTGTGCCGTGGCCCGCCCATGCCCAAGAGAAACAGTGAAGAGTGAAGGTGAATCTGGACTTTGAGAGCAAATTTTTTATGATTTCCTTCAGCCTGATTCCCTCTGGCCCGTCCAATAAATTTTGGGTAGCTCCGCTAGTGCCTATGAAGAACATCAATTAAAGTGCAGGACTTCGAAATGGGTCACGAATAACAATAACACAACTAGGAAAGCGTTTCACCGAAGGCCAGGTCATAACACGTCCTAAATTGGTGGCAAAGTTTACATCCCACGAATTATCATGTCACCAAGTGATTCAAAATGGCCTATCATTCTGAAAAGGAGAAAATACCGAATATCAGTCTGCTTTGCTCTGACTATAAACAAAAGTCAGGGGCGATCTCTCAAAAAGGTTGGACTCTACTTAGAAAGGCAAGTGTTCACACATCGCCAATTCTATGTTGCAATGGCAAGGGTTAGCAGCAGAACTGGATTGCAGATACTCATATCAGATGAAGAGCGTCCATCCGATCCGACAAGGTTGCAAAGAACGTTGATATTTGTTTTTTAACAGCTATAACTAGAACAAGTAAAACCATTCGTATCTGATTAAATATTTTATCTGTTTTAATATGTTCTCTCTGAAATATTTTATTTGTCACCAAAGGTACTTCTCTGCATTAGGTAAACAACTGATTTCACAAAATCAATATCAAATGCATTGCGGATGTGGTTCTAAAGTAACAGAACCATAGAGGAAGCAAGATCATTTTCTCAATTACTGCAACCTTTCTTTCTTAGATAGACCTAGCAAACCCGATCCGATTTCACAAATAATAGAAAATTTCAACAATGTAAACGCTAAATAAAATACTGGAACAAGTAATTTGGTAACCGTGCTACTGCTATGCATGCCCACCCTACTCAAATCTATTTCCTAGAGAGAGGAGACGGTAAGGCAAGAGAGGATATGCACCTGTTCGTACAAACGCAGGGTAAAAGGAAAAAAAGAAGCATAGTGAATGGATAAGATGCTGCTCCTTTCTTTGGTAGATGGATACGAGTCGCCAGCGCTGCTGCTAGATGAGGAAAATCCGCTCAACAACGCGGTCGTCCGAGGAGATTGAAGCTTCAGCGGAGACGGCGTAGCACAACGCAGAGGGGAACGGACGGATGGCCGCCGCTCCGACCGGCGCTGCGATGCGGTTCGCGACGAAGGACTTTGCGACGTTAACTGATGCACGCGCTGTCCACGAGAGCCACCGGCGCAGCCGCTCTCATGGCGCCGGTCAGGGGAGCGCAGACAGGATGGCAGCGGTGAACGCAGCCGCCGAACCCGCCGATGATACTGGCAAGAATCTTTTTTTGGGGGGCTGTCGGCTGCTACGCCCCCCTATATTTAAAAATAATTTAGTAATTCAAAAAAGTCAAAAAAAATTCCGAAACATTTTTTGAAATCAAACATGACCAAGTAGTGCACTCGTATAAAAGATTTAAATAGAAAATGTATTCGGGGTCAAAGATTTTCCAAAAAATGCTAGATACAAATACTATTCATGCTATATTGTCGTCATATTTTTGTTTTTTTTACCGTGAAGTCAACGAGAATTATTCCTTGGCCAAACTTTTTATATGAATACAATACCTAATAATTTTTGGTTTAAAAATATATCCAAGATTTTTTTTACTTTTTATTGAATTATTAAATTATTTTTGAATATAGGAGGATGGAGCACCCGAGTGCTCCTAATCCGCTTCCCACGAATCTGTCACTAATAAAAATGCGGACATATCTGTAGCCATGGTGTCACAGACTACAGAAAGTACAATTGTTACGAATTTAACTTGGTTTCATATATTCAAAATTTATGTATTGTAATTAAATTATGTGAGACCAATTTAAATTAACTACAAAAATGATCAACGAAAATAGGGATTATTATTTATCAAATGATAAAATGACATAAGTGTGGCACGAAGTAACACCGTCCTAACATTTTTTACACTAAAGTTGTCATCCAAATAAATCCAAAAATATTAAAACTTGTCGTCCAAATAAAAAGTTGACATACTTCACAACTAAAATTGTCATCCTCTATTCCTCTTGTAACTAAACTTGCCATCAAAAAACGTCAAAGCGGGATTGTTTCGTGCCACACGTATAGCTCTTATCAGAGCCCTATAATGTATATTACTGACGATTTTATTTTCAATCAACCTAATCACTCCCTGCAAATAGACTATTCCGTACACTAAAAGACAACTTCCAATCTCAACAATACACATGTAATGTCCTCTTGGAAAACAATTACAGATCATAGCGATATCGAATTGTTGATATGAACCAACATGTGGTTGGATGGTTAGGAGGATAATAGTACCTCTTGCTCACCAGAGTTCAAGTTCCAGACTTGACATTGCTATTTGTATTTTTCTGAATTTATTTCAAGTCTTCTCGCGATGTGCTTTTAGTGCACGCGTGTTTATAGAGATGAGTGTATGGGCTAGTCTAAGATGCATGATTATGAATATATTTTATCATTTATTATTTCACACGTGCATATGAGTTTTCCTCTGAAACTTTATAGATATATAGACTCAAGGTCCATTGCAGTTTTAGCATGGAAAAAATATAATTACAAACTTGGAGATAAATAATAGTTGTTATTATTGCCTCTAGGGCATATCTTCCACAACGGGGACAGACGCGGCGACTTCCCCCACGGCCATGACAAACTCGTCTGAAAGCTCTTTATGTTCTTGTTCCTCCGACTCAGGGTTTTCCTCAATAAACTGGAAGACTAGGGGCAGCCCATCGTGATGCGCCATGGTGTACGGCGGACGGCGAGGTTCGGCTGATTGGAGGGAGACGACAGGGGAATCGGAGAGGCGGAGAGAAGAATGTAGCGAGAGCTAGGAGTGCGGCGGTGATTTAAACTACGGCTCGGGCGCCATTAAAAGTGGGCATGTTGGGATGAAGATGGGCGGCAGAGGGAGGTCAAAGGGTTGAGGCACGCGGCGGGTATTGTTATTTTCTGACCTTCACAGATGATTTGAGGCAGATATGGGTATATCTACTTCATAAAACACAAGTCTGGAACATTTGAAATGTTCAAAGATTTTCAGAGTGAAGTGGAGAATCATCGTAATAAGAAAATAAAGTTTCTACGATCTGATTGCGGAGGCGAATATTTGATTTGCGAGTTTGGCCTTCATTTAAAACAATGTGGAATAGTTTCACAACTCACACCACCTGGAACACCACGTCGTAATGGTGTGTCTGAACGTCATAACCGTACTTTATTAGATATGGTGCGATCTATGATGTCTCTTACCGATTTACCACTATCGTTTTTGGGGTTATGCATTAGAGACAACTGCATTCACGTTAAATAGGGCATCGTCTGAATCCGTTGAGACGACACCGTATGAACCATGGTTTGGCAAGAAACCTAAGTTGTCGTTTCTTAAAATTTGGGGATGTGACGCTTATGTCAAAAGGCTTCAGCCTGATAAGCTCGAACCTAAATTAGAGAAGTGTGTCTTCATAGGATACCCTAAGGAAACAACTGGGTACACCTTCTACCACAGATCAGAAGGCAAGATCTTTGTTGCTAAGAATGAGTCCTTTCTAGAGAAGGAGTTTCTCTCGAAAGAAGTGAGTGGGAGGAAAGTAGAACTTGATGAGGTAATTGTACCTTCTCTCGAATTGGAGAGTAGCACATCAGAGAAAACCGTCCCCGTGATGCCTACACCAACTAGAGAGGAAGATATGATGATGATTATGAAACCTCAGATCAAGTTACTACAGAACTTCGTAGGTCGACCAGAACACGTTCTGCACCAGAATGGTATGGTAATCATGTCTTGGAAGTCATGTTATTAGACCACAACGAATCTATGAACTATGAAAAAGCTATGATGAGCCTAGATTCTGACAGATGGCTTGAGGCCATGAAATCTGAGATATGATCCATGTATGAGAACAAGGTGTGGACTTTGGTGGACTGCCCGATGATCGGCAAGCCATTGAGAATAAATGGATCTTCAAGAAGAAGGCTGACGCTGATAGTAATTCCACTATCTACAAAGCTCGACTTGTCGCAAAAGGTTTTCGACAAAGTTCAAGGAGTTGACTACGATGAGACTTTCTCACCCGTAGCGATGCTTAAGTCTATCCGAATCATGTTAGCAATTGCCACATTTTATGATTATGAAATCTGGCAAATGGATGTCAAAAACTGCATTCCTTAATGGATATTAAAGAAGAATTGTATATGATGCAACCAGAAGGTTTTGTCAATCCTAAAGGTACTAACAAAGTGTGCGAGCTCCAGCGATCCATCTATGGACTGGTGCAAGTATCTCGGAGTTGGAATATACGCTTTGATAAGATGATCAAAGCATATGGTTTTGTACAAACTTATGGTGAAGCCTGTATTTACAAGAAAGTGAGTGGGAGCTCTGTAGCATTTATGTTATTATATGTGGATGGCATATTATTGATTGGAAATGATATATAATTTCTGGATAGCATAAAAGGATACTTGAATAAAGAATTTTTCAATGAAATACCTCGGTGAAGTTGCTTATATATTGGGCATCAAGATCTATAGGGATAGATTGACATGCTTAATAGGACTTTCACAAAGAACATACCTTGGCAAAATTTTGAAGAAGTTCAAAATAGATCAGTCAAAGAAAAGGTTCATGTCTTTGTTGCAAGGTATGAAGTTGAGTAAGACTCAAAACCTGACCACGGCAGAAGATAGAGAGAGAATAAAAGTCATTCCCTGTGCCTCAGCCATAGGTTCTATAAAGTATGCTATGCTGTATACCAGACCTATTATGTACATTGCCATGAGTTTGACAAGGGGGTACAATAGTGATCCAGGAGTAGATCACTAGACAACGATCGAAATTATCCTCAGTTACCTAAGAGGACTAAGGAAATATTTCTTGATTATGGAGGTGATAAAGAGTTCATCGTAAAGAGTTACATCGATGCAAGCTTTGACACCGATTCAGATGACTCTGAGTCTCAATCTGGATATATATTGGAAGTATGAGCAATTAGCTAGAGTAGCCCCATGCAGAGTATTGTAGACATAGAAATTTGCAAAATACATACGGATCTGAATGTGGTAGACCCTTTGACTAAACCTCTCTCACAAGCAAAACATGATCACACCTTAGTACTCTTTGGGTGTTAATCATATGGTGATGTGAACTAGATTACTGACTCTAGTAAACCCTTTGGATGTTGGTCACATGGAGATGTGAACTATGGGTGTTAATCACATGGCGATATGAATTAGATTATTGACTCTAATGCAAGTGGGAGACTGAAGGAAATATGCCCTAGAGGCAATAATAAAGTTGTTATTTTATATTTCCTTATTCATGATAAAAGTTTATTATTCATGCTAGAATTGTATTGGTTGGAAACCCAAATACATGTGTGAATACATAGACAAACACTGTGTACCTAGTGAGCCTCTACTTCACTAGCTCGTTGATCAAAGATGGTTAAGGTTTCGTAACCATGGGCATGAGTTGTCATTTGATAACAGTATCACATCATTAGGAGAATGATTTGATGGACAAGATTCATCCGCTAGCTTAGCATATTGATCATTCAGTTTTATTGCTATTGCTTTCTTCATGTTAAATACATCACTACTGCAAGATACTGCTAACGCGACACTACGATCAGAGACCATTTGCCGAAACTGTGTGCGATGCATTAATCACAAAATGGTGGTGTAAAAAACCCGTAAAAAAGGTGCAAAACATTTGCGATGGTGGAGCCATCAAACACGGTTCAGATTTTAGTTGCGTGTGCAATATACGGCATACGGTTAATCCATTTAAACTGTTTGCGATGAGGCAAACAACAGAAACGGGCAACCATATCAATGTGTGTGAGATGTAGGGCACACAGTTAATCCATTCGAACTATTTGCGATGAGTTAGAACAACAGAAATGGGAAGCCATATCAATGTGTGTGCGATATATGGCATACGGTTCACTCGGAGGAACTGTTTTCGATTAGGGAACACAACAGAAACGGTTTAACTTAACAAGATGTGTGTGATATGTGGCATACAGTTCACATGGATGAACTGTTTGCGATGAGACAAAAGAACACAAACGATTCGTGTAAACAAGATGTGTGTGATACCTTGCAAACAGCCGACTCAGATGAACTGTTTGCGATGAGCAATTACAACATAGACGGTTAATACAGTTAGTTCGTGTGCGATGATGTGTGTGCAAAAAACTTTGAAAAATGCAAACTAGTTGCCTGATGTGGCTAGGAGTATCGCACACGATGCGTCTGCGAGTACTCGTGTGCGATGATTAGTAAGTTACACATACATTTCCTTATGTTAACATGTGTGTGAATTTGCAATATGGACAGTTAATATGCAAATGCCTTCTGGACATTGGGCACACGCTTAAACTCAATGAACTATATACGATGCTAATATTTTTGATGAAAATTTAAGAACTTGGGTAACAACATTTGAGTAACATATATATAGTGGTTACACTATTCGACAAAAAGAGGATCTTCGTAACATGGTTTTGACAACCATATGGTTCATATCTACATACTTAGCATAGTAACAACTATCACATTTTAAGAGGCTAAGGGCCAACAATCATATGGTCCATATCTACATACTTAACATAGTAACAGCTAGCACATTTTAAGAGGCCAAGGGCCAACAACCACAACTATCCGCTGGAAGCAGCTTGATCACGGCGACTTGGCATCTCTTCAATGAAAAGGAAGAACCCTCCCGTGCCTTGGTAGAGCATGAGTAGAACAGTGTCTCCAATTTTCCAATATGGATGCATTGCCATGACAAGCGAGAACTTGTTAATTTGAATGATTCCATTTCTGCGGGAAATGCAGTACCTTGCAATCACTTTGGCGTTATTAGCAGGCACAAGTGTAATTCGACCACGCCGCAAAATCGATTCAAGAACTGCTACAGCGGGCAATTTCTGTTGACATGTAGAATAAAAACCAATCTTAAAATATCGTTGAAGATATATATAGTTTACCAGCGTTTTGTGCACACTATTTGTCTTGTCAATGTGTGCACAATAGGTCTAATTAATCCCATCCAAAATCCATTGTTCATACGCTGTGCTATCTCTGTCAGATTATCAACAAAGTTTATGACATGCTTCAAGTCCTTCCAGTGAAATTTGGTACGCTTAGTAATATACAGATCGTTCACTATGCATCCAACATATCCTGCTTAAAAGGTGGAAAAGTATTATTTATTCAGAATATGGCAAAAAAATATATAGTGCACATAAATTGGTAAATAGAATTTATTACTGCCTAGGAACGGAGTCGGAATATGAAATCACAATTGGTTGCTTAAATAGTGATCAATTAGTCAGAACAAATACCCCGATTTTGCTAAGTAATATGACAACATGGAGAAATTTGAAAGGACACTAACCTTTATCAGACTTTGATCGGCTGATGACGTTGGGGAAGTAAACATCCTTGTTAATTAGACCAGGCTGTGGTGCACACACTAGAATTTTATTGTCAGCTTTTAGTTCATAACACTTAGACATTTTTCTCCAAAGGTCCACATTGAAATAGGAGTGACCATCTTGATCAAATTTTACGCTAACCGTCATTGTAAATCCATGTTGCGTTGTCAATATGACATCCTGGGAGTCATCAACAAAGTAAAGCCCAAAATTTCCTTCTATTCCTATTCTTGCAAAGTAAGGGATGTACTGCTTGAAATGAAAATTAAGATCATAACTTAGATATATTAAAATAACAAAGGAAGATGCAAATATGGGAGTAACTGATATAACAGATCAATATATAGATGAAATCAAAGTACACAAATATAGAACTAAAAATAGATAATGTGACAAAGATTTGATGCAAATATATAGATAATGTAGCAACAGACGGTATATGTTCACAAATTTAGCCTATGCCGACCGTGGTAGGTTGAGATTGAACATACCGAGCACTCCCTGAAGTCATCCGGAATGGTGAGATAGAACTTCGTTTCCGACTGGCCACGACCACACTTGCCCGATTTGTGCTCACACAGTGGACACATGAATGAACACCCACAAATCAGCTAGAACAAAAATGATTCCACGATGATTTTCGCCGGTTGATTAACAACGACGGACGGACTGCGATAAGAGATGAGTGAATATTTTGCTAAGTTGATTACATTCTCCATGAGAAAAATCCCCGGCCCAATCCCGCAGAAAACCCCAGTCGACCAGAGTCTAGAATGTCGGTGTAGATAGGCGACGGAAAGCGGTAGGGGCGAAATCCCGTGCCATTTGGAGCGCGACCTACGCCCGCCGACAACAACCATCGAGCTTAGGGTTGTTGGGGAACGTTGCAGAAAACAAAAAATTTCCTACTCGTTTCACCAAGATCATCTAGGAGTTCAACTAGCAACGAGCTATCGGATGCATCTACATACCTTTGTAGATCGCGCACGGAAGCGTTCAAAAGAACGGTGATGATGTAGTCGTACTCGACGTGATCCAAATCACCGATGACCAGCGCCGAACGGACGGCACCTCCGCGTTCAACACACGTACGGGACGGGAGACGTCTCCTCCTTCTTGATCCAGCAAGGGGGAAGGAGAGGTTGACGAAGATCCAGCAGCACGACGGCGTGGTGGTGGATGCAGGGCGTCACAGTAGCAGGGCTTCGCCTATACTACGAGGAAGAAAGACGTAACGGGGAGAGAGGGAGGCGCCAGGGGCTGGTGTATGAAATCCCTCCTCTCCCCCACTATATATAGGAGGGCCAAGGGGGGGTGGTGCGCAGCCTAGGAGATCTGATCTCCTAGGTGCGGCGGCCAGGGGGAGGATTCCCTCCCCCCCAAGGCACCTTAGAGGTGCCTTCCACCACTTGGACTCCTCCCCCATGGAAACCCTAGGCGCATGGGCCTAGTGGGGCTGGTGCCCTTGGCCCATGCAGGCCAAGGCGCACCCCCTACAGCCCATGTGCCCCCCCGGGACAGGTGGCCCCACCCGGTGGGCCCCCGGGACCCCTCCGGTGGTCCCGGTACAATACCGATAACCCCGAAACTTGTCCCGATGGCCGAAACAGCATTTCCTATATATAATTCTTTACCTCCGGACCATTCCGGAACTCCTCGTGACGTCCGGGATCTCATCCGGGACTCCGAACAACATTCAGGTTTCTGCATATACATATCTTCACAACCCTAGCGTCACCGAACCTTAAGTGTGTAGACCCTACGGGTTCGGGAGACAAGCAGACATGACCGAGACGACTCTCCGGTCAATAACCAACAGCGGGATCTGGATACCCATGTTGGCTCCCACATGCTCCACGATGATTTCATCGGATGAACCACGATGTCGAGGATTCAATCAAACCCGTATGCAATTCCCTTTGTCAATCGATATGTTACTTGCCCGAGATTCGATCGTCGGTATCCCAATACCTCGTTCAATCTCGTTACCGGCAAGTCACTTTACTCGTACCATAATGCATGATCCCGTGACCAGACACTTGGTCACTTTGAGCTCATTATGATGATGCATTACCGAGTGGGCCCAGTGATACCTCTCCGTCATACGGAGTGACAAATCCCAGTCTTGATCCATGTCAACCCAACAGACACTTTCGGAGATACCCGTAGTCTACCTTTATAGTCACCCAGTTACGTTGTGACGTTTGGCATACCCAAAGCACTCCTACGGTATCCGGGAGTTACACGATCTCATGGTCTAAGGAAAAGATACTTTGACATTAGAAAACTCTAGCAAACGAACTATACGATCTTGTGCTATGTTTAGGATTGGGTCTTGTCCATCACATCATTCTCCTAATGATGTGATCTCGTTATCAATGACATCCAATGTCCATAGTCAGGAAACCATGACTATCTGTTGATCAACGAGCTAGTTAACTAGAGGCTTACTAGGGACATGTTGGTGTCTGTTATTCACACATGTATTACGATTTCCGGATAACACAATTATAGCATGAATAAAGACAATTATCATGAACAAGGAAATATAATAATAATGCTTTTATTATTGCCTCTAGGGCATATTTCCAACAGTCTCCCACTTGCACTAGAGTCAATAATCTAGTTACATTGTGATGAATCGAACACCCATGGAATTCTGGTGTTGATCATGTTTTGCCCTAGGGAGAGGTTTAGTCAACGGATCTGCTACATTCAGGTCCGTATGTACTTTACAAATCTCTATGTCTCCATTTTGAACATTTTCACGAATGGAGTTGAAGCGACGCTTGATGTGCCTTGTCTTCTTGTGAAACCTGGGCTCCTTGGCAAGTGCAATAGCTCCAGTGTTGTCACAAAAGAGTTTGATTGGCCCCGACGCATTGGGTATGACTCCTAGGTCGGTGATGAACTCCTTCACCCATATTGCTTCATGTGCTGCCTCCGAGGCTGCCATGTACTCCGCTTCACATGTAGATCCCGCCACGACGCTCTGCTTGCAGCTGCACCAGCTCACTGCTCCACCATTCAACATATACACGTATCCGGTTTGTGACTTAGAGTCATCTAGATCTGTGTCGAAGCTAGCGTCGACGTAACCCTTTACGACGAGCTCTTCGTCACCTCCATAAACGAGAAACATTTCCTTGGTCCTTTTCAGGTACTTCAGGATATTCTTGACCGCTGTCCAGTGTTCCTTGCCGGGATTACTTTGGTACCTTCCTACCAAACTTACGGCAAGGTTTACATCAGGTCTGGTACACAGCATGGCATACATAATAGAACCTATGGCCGAGGCATAGGGGATGACACTCATCTCTTCTATTTCTTCTGCCGTGGTCGGACATTGAGCTGAGCTCAATTTCACACCTTGTAACACAGGTAAGAACCCCTTCTTAGAATGATCCATATTGAACTTCTTCAATATCTTATCAAGGTATGTGCCTTGTGAAAGACCTATGAGGCGTCTTGATCTATCTCTATAGATTTTGATGCCTAATATATAAGCAGCTTCTCCAAGGTCCTTCATTGAAAAACTCTTATTCAAGTAGGCCTTGATGCTGTCCAAGAGTTCTATATCATTTCCCATCAACAGTATGTCATCTACATATAATATGAGAAATGCTACAGAGCTCCCACTCACTTTCTTGTAAACGCAGGCTTCTCCATAAGTCTGTGTAAACCCAAACGCTTTGATCATCTCATCAAAGCGAATGTTCCAACTCCGAGATGCTTGCACCAGCCCATAAATCGAGCGTTGGAGCTTGCACACCTTGTCAGCATTCTTAGGATCGACAAAACCTTCCGGCTGCATCATATACAATTCTTCCTTAAGGAAACCATTAAGGAATGCCGTTTTGACGTCCATTTGCCAAATTTCATAATCATAAAATGCGGCAATTGCTAACATGATTCGGACGGACTTTAGCTTCGCTACCGGTGAGAAAGTCTCATCGTAGTCAACCCCTTGAACTTGTCGATAACCCTTAGCGACAAGTCGAGCTTTATAGATGGTCACATTACCATCCGCGTCTGTCTTCTTCTTAAAGATCCATTTATTTTCTATGGCTCGCCGTTCAACGGGCAAGTCAGTCAAAGTCCATACTTTGTTTTCATACATGGATCCTATCTCGGATTTCATGGCTTCTAGCCATTTGTCGGAATCCGGGCCCGCCATCGCTTCTTCATAGTTCGAAGGTTCACCGTTGTCTAACAACATGATTTCCAAGACAGGGTTGCCGTACCACTCTGGTGCGGAACGTGTCCTTGTGGACCTTCGAATTTCAGTAGGAGCTTGATCAGAAGTATCTTGATCATTATCATCAACTTCCTCTCTAGTCGGTGCAGGCACCTCAGGAACATTTTCTTGAGTTGCGCCATTTTCCGGTTCAAGAGGTAATACTTCATCAAGCTCTACTTTCCTCCCACTTACTTCTTTCGAGAGAAACTCTTTCTCCAGAAAGATTCCGTTCTTGGCAACAAAGATCTTGCCTTCGGATCTTAGGTAGAAGGTATACCCAATAGTTTCTTTTGGGTATCCTATGAAGACGCATTTTTCCGACTTGGGTTCGAGCTTTTCAGGTTGAAGTTTCTTGACATAAGCATCGCATCCCCAAACTTTTAGAAACGACAGCTTAGGTTTCTTCCCAAACCATAATTCATACGGTGTCGTCTCAACGGATTTCGACGGAGCCCTATTTAAAGTGAATGCGGCAGTCTCTAAAGCATAGCCCCAAAAAGATAGTAGTAAATTGGTAAGAGACATCATAGATCGCACCATATCTAATAGAGTGCGATTACGACGTTCGGACACACCGTTACGCTGAGGTGTTCCAGGCGGCGTGAGTTGTGAAACTATTCCACATTTTCTTAAGTGTGTGCCAAATTCGTGACTCAAGTATTCTCCTCCACGATCTGATCGTAGAAACTTGATTTTCCTGTCACGTTGATTTTCAACCTCACTCTGAAATTCCTTGAACTTTTCAAAGGTTTCAGACTTGTGTTTCATTAAGTAGACATACCCATATCTACTCAAGTCATCAGTGAGGGTGAGAACATAACGATAGCCACCGCGAGCCTCAACACTCATTGGACCGCACACATCAGTATGTATGATTTCCAATAAGTTGGTTGCTCGCTCCATTGTTCCTGAGAACGGAGTCTTGGTCATCTTACCCATAAGGCATGGTTCGCACGTGTCAAATGATTCATAATCAAGAGACTCCAAAAGTCCATCTGCATGGAGCTTCTTCATGCGTTTGACACCTATGTGACCAAGGCGGCAGTGCCACAAGTATGTGGTACTATCATTATCAACTTTACATCTTTTGGTACTCACACTATGAATATGTGTAGCAATACGCTCGAGATTCATTAAGAATAAACCATTCACCATAGGAGCATGACCATAAAACATATCTCTCATATAAATGGAACAACCATTATTCTCAGATTTAAATGAGTAGCCATCTCGAATTAAACGAGATCCCGATACAATGTTCATGCTCAAAGCTGGCACTAAATACCAGTTATTGAGGTTTAAAACTAATCCCGTAGGTAAATGCAGAGGCAGCGTGCCGACGGCGATCACATCGACCTTGGAACCATTCCCGACGCGCATCGTCACCTCGTCCTTTGCCAGTCTCTGTTTATTCCGCAGCTCCTGCTGTGAGTTACAAATATGAGCAACGGCACCGGTATCAAATACCCAGGAGTCACTACGAGTACTGGTAAGGTACACATCAGTTACATGTATATCAAATATACCTTTGGCGTTGCCGGCCTTCTTGTCCGCTAAGTATTTGGGGAAGTTCCGTTTCCAGTGACCCTTCCCTTTGCAATAAAAGCACTCTGTCTCAGGCTTGGGTCCATTCTTTGGCTTCTTCCCGGCAGCTTGCTTGCCGGGCGCGGCAACCTCCTTGCCGTCCTTCTTGAAGTTCTTTTTACCCTTGCCCTTTTTGAACTTAGTGGTTTTATTGACCATCAACACTTGATGTTCCTTCTTGACTTCTACCTCTGCTGATTTCAGCATTGCAAACAACTCAGGAATGGTCTTTTGCATCCCCTGCATGTTGAAGTTCATCACAAAGCTCTTGTAGCTTGGTGGAAGCGACTGGAGGATTCTGTCAATGACCGCATCATCCGGGAGATTAACTCCCAGCTGAGACAAGGGGTTATGCAACCCAGACATAGTGAGTATGTGCTCACTGACAGAACTATTTTCCTCCATCTTACAGCTGAAGAACTTATCGGAGACTTCATATCTCTCGATCCGGGCATGAGCTTGAAAAACCATTTTCAGCTCTTCGAACATCTCATATGCTCCATGTCTCTCAAAACGCTTTTGGAGCCCCGGCTCTAAGCTGTAAAGCATGCCGCACTGAACGAGGGAGTAGTCATCAGCACGTGTCTGCCAAGCGTTCATAACATCTTGGTTCTGTGGGACGGGTGGATCACCTAGCGGTGCTTGTAGGACATAATCTTTCTTGGCAGCTATGAGGATGATCCTCAGGTTCCGGATCCAGTCCGTATAGTTGCTGCCATCGTCTTTCAGCTTGGTTTTCTCTAGGAACGCGTTGAAGTTGAGGACTACGTGGGCCATTTGATCTACAAGACATAGTGTAAAATATATTTAGACTAAGTTCATGATAATTAAGTTCATCTAATCAAATTATTAATGAACTCCCACTTAGATTAGACATCCCTCTAGTCATCTAAGTATTACATGATCCGAGTTAACTAGACCGTGTCCGATCATCACGTGAGACGGACTAGTCAACGTCGGTGAACATCTTCATGTTGATCGTATCTTCTATACGACTCATGCTCGACCTTTCGGTCTTCTGTGTTCCGAGGCCATGTCTGTACATGCTAGGCTCGTCAAGTTAACCCTAAGTGTTTTGCATGTGTTCCGAGGCCATGTCTGTACATGCTAGGCTCGTCAACACCCGTTGTATGTGAACGTAAGGATCCATCACACCCGATCATCACGGCGTGCTTAGAAACGACGAACTTTAGCAACGGTGCACATTTAGGGGAGAACACTTCTTGAAATTGTTATGAGGGATCATCTTATTTACTACCGTCGTTCTAAGTAAACAAGATGCAAAAACATGGTAAACATCACATGCAATCAAATAATAGACGTGACATGATATGGCCAATATCACATAGCTCCTTTGATCTCCATCTTGGGGCTCCATGATCATCTTGTCACCGGCTTGACACCATGATCTCCATCATCATGATATCCATCATCGTGTCTCCATGAAGTTGCTCGCCAACTATTACTTCTACTACTATGGCTAACGTGTTTAGCAATAAAGTAAAGTAATTTACATGGCGTTTCTCAATGACACGCAGGTCATATAAAAGAATAAAGACAACTCCTATGGCTCCTGCCGGTTGTCATACTCATCGACATGCAAGTCGTGAATCCTATTACAATAGCATGAACATCTCATACATCACATATAGATCATTCATCATTCATCACAACTTTGGCCATATCATATCACAAACCACTTGCTGCAAAAACAAGTTAGACGTCCTCTAATTGTTGTTTGCAAGTTTTACGTGGCTGAATTAGGGTTCTAGCAAGAACGTCTTCTTACCTACGTTAAAGCCACAACGTGATTTGTCAACTTCTATTTACCCTTCATAAGGACCCTGTTCATCGAATCTGCTCCAACTAAAGTGGGAGAGACAGACACCCGCCAGCCACCTTATGCAACTAGTGCATGTTAGTCGGTGGAACCGGTCTCACGTAAGCGTACGTGTAAGGTTGGTCCGGGCCGCTTCATCCCACAATACCGCTGAAGCAAGAAAAGACTAGTAACGGCAAGAAAGTTGACAAATCTACGCCCACAACTAATTGTGTTCTACTCGCGCAAGAAGAACTACGCATAGACCTGGCTCATGATGCCACAGTTGGGGAACGTTGCAGAAAACAAAAATTTTCCTACTCGTTTCACCAAGATCATCTAGGAGTTCAACTAGCAATGAGCTATCGGATGCATCTACATACCTTTGTAGATCGCGCACGGAAGCGTTCAAAAGAACGGTGATGATGTAGTCGTACTCGACGTGATCCAAATCACCGATGACCAGCGCCGAACGGACGGCACCTCCGCGTTCAACACACGTACGGGACGGGAGACGTATCCTCCTTCTTGATCCAGCAAGGGGGAAGGAGAGGTTGACGAAGATCCAGTAGCACGACGGCGTGGTGGTGGATGCAGGGCGTCACAGTAGCAGGGCTTCGCCTATACTACGAGGAAGAAAGACGTAACGGGGAGAGAGGGAGGCGCCAGGGGCTGGTGTATGAAATCCCTCCTCTCCCCCACTATATATAGGAGGGCCAAGGGGGGGTGGTGCGCAGCCTAGGAGATCTGATCTCCTAGGTGCGGCGGCCAGGGGGAGGATTCCCTCCCCCCAAGGCACCTTAGAGGTGCCTTCCACCACTTGGACTCCTCCCCCATGGAAACCCTAGGCGCATGGGCCTAGTGGGGCTGGTGCCCTTGGCCCATGCAGGCCAAGGAGCACCCCCTACAGCCCATGTGGCCCCCCGGGACAGGTGGCCCCACCCGGTGGGCCCCCGGGACCCCTCCGGTGGTCCCGGTACAATACCGATAACCCCGAAACTTGTCCCGATGGCCGAAACAGCATTTCCTATATATAATTCTTTACCTCCGGACCATTCCGGAACTCCTCGTGACGTCCGGGATCTCATCCGGGACTCCGAACAACATTCGGGTTTCTGCATATACATATCTTCACAACCCTAGCGTCACCGAACCTTAAGTGTGTAGACCCTACGGGTTCGGGAGACAAGCAGACATGACCGAGACGACTCTCCGGTCAATAACCAACAGCGGGATCTGGATACCCATGTTGGCTCCCACATGCTCCACGATGATTTCATCAGATGAACCACGATGTCGAGGATTCAATCAACCCCGTATGCAATTCCCTTTGTCAATCGATATGTTACTTGCCCGAGATTCGATCGTCGGTATCCCAATACCTCGTTCAATCTCGTTACCGGCAAGTCACTTTACTCGTACCGTAATGCATGATCCCGTGACCAGACACTTGGTCACTTTGAGCTCATTATGATGATGCATTACCGAGTGGGCCCAGTGATACCTCTCCGTCATACGGAGTGACAAATCCCAGTCTTGATCCATGTCAACCCAACAGACACTTTCGGAGATACCCGTAGTCTACCTTTATAGTCACCCAGTTACGTTGTGACGTTTGGCATACCCAAAGCACTCCTACGGTATCCGGGAGTTACACGATCTCATGGTCTAAGGAAAAGATACTTTGACATTAGAAAACTCTAGCAAACGAACTATACGATCTTGTGCTATGTTTAGGATTGGGTCTTGTCCATCACATCATTCTCCTAATGATGTGATCTCGTTATCAATGACATCCAATGTCCATAGTCAGGAAACCATGACTATCTGTTGATCAACGAGCTAGTTAACTAGAGGCTTACTAGGGACATGTTGGTGTCTGTTATTCACACATGTATTACGATTTCCGGATAACACAATTATAGCATGAATAAAGACAATTATCATGAACAAGGAAATATAATAATAATGCTTTTATTATTGCCTCTAGGGCATATTTCCAACAAGGGTGGCTGCCGCGATAGAAGTTGATGAGGTGCAGAGTTGCGGAGGAGTCCGCGGTGAGTGGATGGGGACGAAGTGGGCGAGGGTTTTCTTTTTTCCTTTTGCATGTGTGAGTGAACACACATGGTTCGCAGAGGCGACGGAGATGAATCGTGTGCAATAGTAAATCACCGAGATTGAATGGGAACCCAAATTTCCTTTGTCCTTCATCCATGAGTTTTTTTATACGATGAATATAAACCCTACTAATCACCGTGTTCAAATTTGACACTTTTCCGGGTTCATTTACAATATTTAGGGGATTATGTGCATTTTGTAGGCATTAATGCACATAATTCAAATTCAAACAATTGGTGCTTGAAAAGGTGCACAAGAACGGTCTCCAGCCTTTTACAAGGAATGGGCAGAGATTTCAAGGGAATGTGTGGCAATAGTCAACCACAAACGCGTCATTTACTGGGTTATCAACTATAGAACACTGAAATACGTGCTTGAAAAACATGACGTTTGGCATGGTGCCATGGAATGGCCTCACCGTGCCATGGTTAAAAGCTAAGAAGGTTTGATTTATGTCGTCATGCACGCCCTTCATAAATCGAACCATTACCGAGAAAGTTCAATGCTTTCGAGAGGGAAATCACCAAGACTGAAGGGAATCCAAATTTCCGTCCTAGTTTGTCATTCAGTTTTTTTTCCAATGATCAACATACCGCCTCAAATGCAACGTGTTCAAATTTGACATTCTTCTGGGCTCATTTACCATATTTAGGGGATTATGTGTATTTTCTAGGCATTAATTATGCACATAATTCAAATTCGAACAATCGGTGCATGAAAAGTTGCACAAGAACGGTCTGGAAAACCATGCTCATGCTATTTAGTAATTCTCATGCCTTTTACAAGGAATGGGCAGATATTTCAAGGAAATGTGTGGTAATAGTCAACCATAAACGCGTCGTTCACTGGGTTAACAACTATACAAAAATGAAATATATGCTTGAAAAACATGACGCCTCGTGTGGTGCCATGGTATGGCCTCACTGTGCCCTAGTAAAAATTTGAGAATGTTTTCCTTATGTCGTCATGCACGCCTTTCATAAATCAAACCATCACCGAGGAAGTTTCATGGTTTCGAGGGGGAGATCACCAAGATTGAAGGGGGGTCCAAATTTCCTTTGTCCTTTGTCCATGAGTTTTTTCTACAATGAACATATACCCTGCAAATCACCATGTTCAAATTTGGCACTTTTCCGGGTTCATTTGCCATATTTAGGGGATTATGTGCCTTTCTTAGGCATTAGTGTACATAATTCAAGTTCAAACAATTGGTGCATGAAAGGGTGCACATGAACGGCCTGGAAAACCATGCTCGTGCCATTTAGTAAATTCTCATGCCTTTTACAATGAATGGACAGATATTTCGATGAAATATGTGGCAATAGTCAACCACAAACTTTTGTTTATTGGGTTTTCAACTATAGAAAAAATGAAATAAATGCTTGAAAAACATGACGCCTGGCATGGTGTGCCATGGTATGACCTCACCATGCCCTGGTCAAAATTTGAGAAGGTTTGGCTTATGTCGTCATGCACGCCCTTCATAAATCGAACCATCACCGAGGAAGTTCCATGCTTTCGAGAGGGAAATCACCAAGACTGAAGGGGAATCCAAATTTCTGTCCTAATTTGTCATTCAGTTTTTTCCAACGATCATACCACCTCAAATACAACGTGTTCAAATTTTTCATTTTTCCGGGTTCATTTACCATATTTAGGGGATTATGTTTATTTTCTAGGCATTAATTATGCACATAATTCAATTTCGAACGATCGGTGCATGAAAAGGTGCACAAGAACGGTCTACAAAACCATGCTCGTGCTATTTAATAATTCTCATGCCTTTTACCAGGAATGGGCAGATATTTTAAGGAAATGTGTGGTAATAGTCAACCGTAAACGCGTCGTTTACTGGGTTAACAACTATACAAAAATGAAATACATGCTTGGAAAAACATGACGCCTGGTGTGGTGCCATGGTATGGCCTCACCGTGCCCTCATAAATTTGAGAATGTTTTCCTTATGTCATTATGCACGCCTTTCATAAATTGAACCATCACCGTGGAAGTTTCATGGTTTCAAGGGGGAAATCACCAAGATTGAAGGGGGATCCAAATTTTCTTTGTCCTTTGTCCATGAGTTTTTTTCTACGATGAGCATACACCCCGCAAATCACCGTGTTCAAATTTGGCACTTTTCCGGGTTCATTTGCCATATTTAGGGGATTATGTGCATTTCTTAGGCATTAATGCACATAATTCAAGTTCAAACAATTGGTGCATGAAAGGGTGCACAAGAACGGCATGGAAAACCATGCTCGTGCCGTTTAGTAAATTCTCATGCCTTTTACAAGGAATGGACAGATATTTTGATAAAATGTGTGGCAATAGTCAACCAGAAACGTTTGTTTATTGGGCTTTCAACTATAGTAAAAATGAAATAAGTGCTTGAAAAACATGACGCCTGGCATGGTGTGCCATGGTATGAACTCACCATGCCCTGGTAAAAATTTGAGAAGGTTTGGCTTATGTCGTCATGCACGCCCTTCATAAATCGAACCATCACCAAAGAAGTTTCATGCTTTCGAGAGGGAAATCACCAAGATTGAAGGGGAATCCTAATTTTCTTCGTTATTTGCCTTGGAGTTTTTTTCTACGATGAACATACACCCTGCAAATCACCGTGTTCAAATTTGGCATTTTTCCGAACGCATTTACCATATTTAGGGGATTATGTGCATTTTCTAGGCATTTAGCACATATAAATCCAATCCAGCTACAACTGCACGGGTGTGATGTGAGCGACGTGGATTGTCGTTTGATCGCGGTGCATCCTACGGTGCACACGCGTGATCCACGTGGCTGGGGTTCCGGCCAATCATAACGCAACACACAATAGGCTCAACGCACACTGTTTCCGGAAGCGAGGAGATGAACCTTGTGTGATAATGAATGAGAAAAATTGTAAGGGAAGCCAAATTTCTGTTGTCGTTTGTTATTGAGCTCTTGAATACCACCGCATTGTACGGCTGCCCGACCCCTCCGTCCCAGAGCTCTCTCCAGGCGTCGTCCATGGCACCGCGGCGCACAATAACCGGTAAGGAAGCGATGACATCCCGCCGCGCCGCGTTCCTCGCTGCCTGCGGCCGCACACATGGTAAGGAAACGATGGCATCTCGCCGTGCCGAGTTCATCGCCGCTGGCGGCCACACAGTTACATGGGCGGACTTTTTGGCTGGCATGGCCGAATGAGTGGTGAATCTAGAGGCGGCCAAAGCCGCATAGAAGGAGCGGAAAAGGAAGAAAGCAGTCAAGAAAAGAGAGTCCCGCCGCCGCAAGAAAGAAGAGGCCGCACACCTTGATGAGGAGAGCTTGACGGAGATCGAAGCACGGTGGGATGCCGCCTACAAGGCCGGGAAGGAGAACGCCGGCGTCTGGCCAGCATGCCCCGATGGCAGCATGCAAGAAGTAGTTTAAGTTTGTAGTATTAGAGCAAATTACCAGTAGTACTTTAAGTTTGTAGTATTAACGTACAATGTTGGTAAGAGCATCCTTTGAGGGCTTTGAGTGTTGATTAGCATGTGTGCCCGTGTGCATTTTTTCGTTAATCATTAGAAGATCACAAAACACACAGTTTCTATGCCGTACCCGTCTGCGTTTTTTTGCGTTAATGATCCATAAGTCAGTTACCTGTGCGATGTTTTCTAATAAACCAGCCGTACCATTGACCGAAAAAATTCAACTACACGTGTGCATTTTTTTGGAGACGGGATCTCCCAATTTTCTGTTCTCTTGCACACGAGTATTTTACGCGCTTCATCTGCGTTGTGTGTTTCCCCCACCCAAGTTTCAAGTTTCACAGCGAAATTTTCATCAGGTGCGTGATTTCAGAATTTATTCCTCCAACCACATCCCCACCCATCAAATTTCCTCAGTATCCCCCCCCCCGCGCCTCCCCCTACCGGCATCTCAAATCTCCGCCGCCGCAACCACAACTTCAACCACATCTATGTTCTGCTCGGATCCAGTCAGGTAACCCACCGACCTCTATCACGGCCCCGACCTGATTGCTTAAATGGCGCATGTGAAACATCCTCATGCCTCCAAATCCCCACCGCCAGGAGCTGATGGCAGTCCATGGCGCGATGGCCGATGTGCGTGTTGACCCGGAGGAACACCTTGCCTCCACCGCCGCCGACATGGTGCAGGCTCTGGCCCAGATGAGGTGCCCCAGCGACTACCCCCCAGGACTTAACAGGTAAGACCTAACCAGCTAAATCTTACCAATACCACTTGCAACGGCTATGATTTGTATGGTTGATGTATTAAGCATGTTCATGCCTTGCTTATTTCAATACTGCACACTGTAATGTTCAAATCTTACCGTGTCCAGCTCAATTTCACCAATACCAGCAACAAACTTACAATACATGACTCAGGATATCACTAGAGATGCTGCCCATTTGCTATTAGTGGATGCTAACCCTGTTGTACTTAACATGCATGTCCATGTACTTACGCAGGGTCATAACGGTCGATGCTGTTGTTTGCCGTCGAGGTTAGCCGCATCCCATGTCTTACAATATTTCACATCATTTGTGCAATTGCGATTTAACTTCTACCATTTACTGGTTGCCTGTAGGTACACATGTCACTGGCATTGATCCACGCTTCGACCCGGAGGAACAGCTCGCCTCCGCCGTCGCTGACTTTGGGCGGGCTCTGGCCAAGATGAAGTGCCCCAACAACTATCTCTCAGTACTTACCAAGTATGTACTCACCAGTTCAATCTTACCAATACCAGTTGCAATTAATGGCTATGTTCTATACGGTCGATGTATTAAGCATGTTCTAGTAAACATGCCTAACATGTTTTAGCTACTTTCCCTACCTTTTTATAGACATCTGGGCCATTCTCTGCTCTGGCAGCACCTGCCTTATGATGTTTAACTATGCCAATTGCATTTTTATCAGTACCAGTTTCAATGGCTATTAAGCCTGTTGCAATTAACAGTTGAAATACATTTTTAAACAGTTGTATTTCAATGTCTACAAACTTACAAAACATGACTTAGGATGTTGTTAAGCCTGTTGCAATTAACAGTTGTATCCATTTTTTAATCTGTCCCTTTGCTACCATGCTACTCTCCGCAATGAAGATATACTAGAGATGCCGCCCATTTGCTATTTTTAGTGGATGCTAACCATGTTGTACTTAACATGTCTGTCCATGTACATACGCAAGGTCATAATGGTCGATGCTGTTGTTTGCCATCGAGGTTAGCTGCATCCCATGTCTTACAGTATTTCACATCATTTGTGCAATTGCAGTTTAACTTCTACCATTTACTGGTTGCCTGTAGGTACACATGTCAGTGGCACTGATCCACGCTTCGACCAGGAGGAACAGCTCGCCTCCACCGCCATTGAATTTGGGCGGGCTCTGGCCAAGATGAAGTGCCCCAGCAACTACCTCTTAGGACTTACCAAGTATGTACTCACCAGTTCAATCTTACCAATACCAGTTGCAATTAATGGCTATGTTTTGTATGGTCAATTTATTAAGCATGTTGTAGTAAACATGTCTAAAACATTTTAGCTATTTCCCCTACCTTTTTATAGACAACTAGGTCATTATCTGCTCTGGCAGCACTGAAGGAAATATGCCCTAGAGGCAATAATAAAGTTGTTATTTATATTTCCTTATATCATGATAAATGTTTATTATTCATGCTAGAATTGTATTAACCGGAAACTTAGTACATGTGTGAATACATAGACAAACAGAGTGCCACTAGTATGCCTCTACTTGACTAGCTCGTTAATCAAAGATGGTTACGTTTCCTAGCCATGGACAAAGAGTTGTCATTTGATGAAAGGGATCACATCATTAGAGAATGATGTGATTGACTTGACCCATCCGTTAGCTTAGCACATTGATCGTTCAGTTTATTGCTATTGCTTTCTCCATAACTTATACATGTTCCTATGACTATGAGATTATGCAACTCCCGAATACAAGAGGAACACTTAGTGTGCTATCAAAGTCACAATGTAACTGGGTGACTATAAAGATGCTCTACAGTTGTCTCCGATGGTGTTTGTTGAGTTGGCATAGATCGAGATTAGGATTTGTCACTCCATGTATCGGAGAGGTATCTGTGGGCCCTCTCGGTAATGCACATCACTATAAGCCTTGCAAGCAATGTGACTAATGAGTTAGTTATAGGATGTTGCATTATGGAACGAGTAAAGAGACTTACCGATAACGAGATTGAACTAGGTATTGAGATACCGACGATCGAATCTCGGGCAATTAACATACTGATGATAAAGGGAACAACGTATGTTGTTATGCGGTTTGATTGATAAAGATCTTCATAGAATATGTAGGAACCAATATGAGCATCCATGTTCCGCTATTGGTTATTGACCGGAGATGAGTCTCGGTCATGTCTACATAGTTATCGAACCCGTAGGGTCCGCACGCTTAATGTTCGGTGACGATCAGTATTATGAGTTTATGTGTTTTGATGTACCTAAGTTAGTTGGGAGTCCCGGATATGATCACGGACATGATGAGGAGTCTCGGAATGGTCGAGACATAAAGATCGATATATTGGAAGGCTATGTTTGGACATCAGAATGGCTCCGAATGAGTTCGGGCATTTTCCGAAGTACCGGGGGGGGGGGGGTTACCGGAACCCCCCGGGGAGCATATGGGCCTTAATGGGCCTTAGTGGGAGAGAAGAGAAGGCAGCCTAGGAGAGGGCGCCCCCAAGCCCAATCTGAATTGGGTTGGGGGCCAGCCCCCCTTTCCTTTCTCCTTCCCCCTCTTCCTTTCTATTCCTAGTTGGACTAGGAAAGGGGGGAGTCCTACTCCTACTAGGAGGAAGAGGACTCCCCCTTGGCGCGCTCCCTCTCCCTCCTTTATATACGTGGGGAGGGGGCACCCTAGGACACACAAGTTGATCTCTTAGCCATGTGCGGTGCCCCCCTCCATAGATTTCCACCTTGGTCATATCGTTGTAGTGCTTAGGCGAAGCCCTGCATCGGTAACTTCATCATCACCGTCATCACGCCGTCGTGCTGACAAAGCTCTCCTCCGACACTCAGCTAGATCTAGAGTTCGTGGGACGTCACCGAGCAGAATGTGTGTAGATCACGGAGGTGTCGTACCTTCGGTGCTAGGATCGATCAGATCGTGAAGACGTACGACTACATCAACCACGTTGTCATAATGCTTCTGCTTACGGTCTACGAGGGTATGTGGACAACACTCTTCCCCTCTCACTGCTATGCATCACCTAGATGGATCTTGCGTGTGCGTAGGAATTTTTTTTAATACTGCGTTCCCCAACAGTGGCATCCAAGCCAGGTCTATGCATAGATGTTATAGGCACGAGGAGAACACAAAGGAGTTGTGGGCGTGGGTATATACATATTGATTGCCGTAACTAGTTGATTCTTGATTCAGCGGTATTGTTGGATGAAGCGGCTCAGACCGACATTAGTTGAATCGGATTTAATGAACATGGTTCTTTCTGTAGATCAAAAAGCAATCACTATACCGCGTTGTGGTTTTTGATGCGTCAGTAAGAATGGTTCTTGCTCAGCCCGTAGCAGCCACGTAAAACTTGCAACAACAAAGTAGAGGACGTCTAACTTGTTTTTGCAGGGCATGTTGTGATGTGATATGGTCAATACATGATGCTAAATTTTATTGCATGAGATGATCATGTTTTGTAACAGAGTTATCGGCAACTGGCACGAGCCATATGGTTGTCGCTTTATTGTATGAAATGCAATCGCCATGTAATTACTTTACTTTATCACTAAGTGGTAGCGATAGTCGTAGAAGCAATAGTTGGCGAGACGACAACGATGCTTCGATGGATATCAAGGTGTCAAGCCGATGACGATGGTGATCATGACAGTGCTTTGGAGATTGAGATCAAAGGCACAAGATGATGATGGCCATATCATATCAATTATATTGATTTCATGTGATGTTTATCCTTTATGCATCTTATTTTGCTTAGTTCGGTGGTAGCATTATAAGATGACCTCTCACCAAATTTCAAGGTATAAGTGTTCTCCCTGAGTATGCACCCTTGCTACAGTTCATCGTGCCGAGACACCACGTGATGATCGGGTGTGATAAGCTCTATGTTCACATACAACGGGTGCAAGCCAGTCTTGCACACGCGGAATACTTGGGTTAAACTTGACGAGCCTAGCATATGCAGATATGGCCTCAGAACACTAAGACCGAAAGGTCGAGCGTGAATCATATAGTAGATATGATCAACATAGTGATGTTCACCATTGAAAACTACTCCATCTCACGTGATGATTGGATATGGTTTAGTTGATATGGATCACGTGATCACTTAGATGATTAGAAGGATGTCTATCTAAGTGCGAGTTCTTAAGTAATATGATTAATTGAACTTTAATTTATCATACCTGATACTATTTTGCATGTCTATGTTGTTGTAGATAGATGGCCCGTGCTTTTGTTCCGTTGAATTTTAATGCGTTCCTAGAGAAAGCTAAGTTGAAAGATGATGGTAGCAACTACACGGACTGGGTCCGTAACTTGAGGATTATCCTCATTGCTGCATAGAAGAATTACATCCTAGAAGCACCGCTAGGTGACAAACCCGCTGCAGGAGCAACACCAGATGTTATGAACATCTAGCAGAGAAAAGCTGATGACTACTCGATAGTTCAGTGTGCGATGCTTTATGGCTTAGAACCGAGACTTCAACGATGTTTTGAACATCCTGGAGCATATGAGATGTTCCAGGAGTTGAAGTTAATATTTCAAGCAAATGCCCGGATTGAGAGATATGAAGTCTCCAATAAGTTCTACAGCTGCAAAATGGAGGAGAATAGTTCTGTCAATGAACATATACTCAGAATGTCTGGGTACCACAACCACTTGACTCAGCTGGGAGTTAATCTTCCTGATGATAGTGTCATTGACAGAGTTCTTCAATCACTGCCACCAAGCTACAAGAGCTTCGTGATGAACTATAATATGCAAGGGATGGATAAGACAATTCCCGAGCTCTTCGCAATGCTAAAGGCCGCGGAGGTAGAAATCAAGAAGGAGCATCAAGTGTTGATGGTCAACAAGACCACCAATTTCAAGAAAAAGGGTAAAGGGGAGAAGGGGAACTTCAAGAAGAACGACGAACAAGTTGCTGCTCAAGTGAAGAAGCCCAAGTCTGGACCTAAGCCTGAGACTGAGTGCTTCTACTGCAAAGGGACTCGTCACTGGAAGCAGAACTGCCCCAAGTATTTGGCGGAGAAGAAGGATGGCAAAGTGACAGGTATATTTGATATACAAGTTATTGATGTGTACCTTACTAATGCTCGCAGTAGTGCCTGGGTATTTGATACTGGTTCCGTTGCTAATATTTGCAACTCGAAACAGGGGCTATGGATTAAGCGAAGATTAGCTAAGGACGAGATGACGATGCGCGTGGGAAATGGTTCCAAAGTCGATGTGATCGCCGTCGGCACACTACCTCTACATCTACCTTCGGGATTAGTTTTAGTCCTAAATAATTGTTATTTGGTGCCATCGTTGAGCATGAACATTATATCTAGATCTTGTTTGATGCGAGACGGTTATTCATTTAAATCAGAGAATAATTGTTGTTCTATTTATATGAGTAATATCTTTTATGGTCATGCACCCTTAATGAGTGGTCTATTTTTACTAAATCTTGATAGTAGTGATACACATGTTCATAGTATTGAAGCCAAAAGATATAAGTTTAATAATGACAGTGCAACTTATTTGTGGCACTGCCGTTTAGGTCGTATTGGTGTAAAGCGCATGAAGAAACTCCATGCTGATGGACTTTTGGAATCACTTGATTCTTGCGAACCATGCCTCATGGGCAAGATGACTAAGACTCCGTTCTCCGGAACAATGGAGCGAGCAACAGACTTGTTGGAAATAATACATACTGATGTATGCGGTCCGATGAGTGTTGATGCTCGCGGCGGGTATCGTTATTTTCTTACCTTCACAGATGATTTAAGTAGATATGGGTATATCTACTTAATGAAACATAAGTCTGAAACATTTGAAAAGTTTAAGGAATTTCAGAGTGAAGTGGAAAATCATCGTAACAAGAAAAAATAAGTTTCTACTATCTGATCGTGGAGGTGAATATTTGAGTTATGAGTTTGTTCTTCATTTGAAACAATGTGGAATAGTTTCGCAACTCACGCCACCTGGAACACCACAGCATGATGGTGTGTCCGAATGTCGTAACCGCACTTTATTGGATATGGTGTGATCTATGATGTCTCTTACCGATTTACCGCTATCGTTTTGGGGTTATGCTTTAGAGACGACTGCATTCACGTTAAATAGGGCACCATCGAAATCTGTTGAGACGACACCTTATGAACTGTGGTTTGGCAAGAAACCCAAGTTGTCGTTTCTTAAAGTTTGGGGTTGCGATGCTTATGTGAAAAGCTTCAACCTAATAAGCTCGAACCCAACTCGGAGAAATGTGTCTTCATAGGATACCCAAAGGAAACTGTTGGGTACACCTTCTATCACAAATCCAAAGGCAAGATATTCGTTGCTAAGAATGGATCATTTCTAGAGAAGGAGTTTCTCTCGAAAGAAGTGAGTAGGAGAAAAGTAGAACTTGACAAGGTAATTGTACCTACTCCCTTATTGGAAAGTAGTTCATCATAGAAATCAGTTCCAGTGATTCCTACACAAGTGAGGAAGCTAATGATGATTGATACGTCTCCAATGTATCTATAATTTTTGATTGCTCCATGCTATATTATCTACTGTTTTGGACATTATTGGGATTTATTATCCACTTTCATATTATTTTTGGGACTAACCTACTAACCGGAGGCCCAGCCCAGAATTGCTGTTTTTTTGCCTATTTTAGGGTTTCGAAGAAAAGGAATATCAAACGGAGTCCAAATGGAATGAAACCTTCGGGAACGTGATTTTCTCATCGAACACGATCCAGGATACTTGGACCCTACGTCAAGCAACCAACAGGGAGGCCACGAGGTAGGGAGGCGCGCCTACCCCCCAGGCGCGCCCTCCACCCTCGTGGCCCCCTGTTGCTCCACCAACGTACTTCTTCCTCCTATATATAGCTACGTACCCCCAAACGATCAGATACAGAGCCAAAATCCTAATTCCATCGCCGTAACTTTCTGTATCCACGAGATCCCATCTTGGGGCCTGTTCCGGAGCTCCGCCGGAGGGGGCATCGATCACGGAGGGCTTCTACATCAACACCATAGCATCTCCGATGAAGTGTGAGTAGTTTACCTCAGACCTACGGGTCCATAGTTATTAGCTAGATGTCTTCTTCTCTCTTTTTACATCTCAATACAAAGTTCTCCCCCTCTCTTGTGAAGATCTATTCGATGTAATCTTCTTTTGCGGTGTGTTTGTTGAGACCGATGAATTGTGGGTTTATGATCAAGTTTATCTATGAACAATATTTGAATCTTCTCTGAATTCTTTTATGTATGATTGGTTATCTTTGCAAGTCTCTTCGAATTACCAGTTTGGTTTGGCCTACTAGATTGATCTTTCTTGCAATGGGAGAAGTGCTTAGCTTTGGGTTCAATCTTGCGGTGTCCTTTCCTAGTGATAGTAGGGGCAGCAAGGCACGTATTGTATTGTTGCCATCGAGGATAACAATATGAGGTTTGTATCATATTGCATGAATTTATCCCTCTACATCATGTCATCTTGCTTAAGGCGTTACTCTATTCTTATGAACTTAATACTCTAGATGCATGCTGGATAGCGGTCGATGTGTGGAGTAATAGTAGTAGATGCAGGCAAGAGTCGGTCTACTTGTCTCGGACGTGATGCCTATATACATGATCATACCTATATATTCTCATAACTATGCTCAATTATGTCAATTGCTCAATAGTAATTCATTCACCCACCGTAAAATACCTATGCTCTTGAGAGAAGCCACTAGTGAAACCTATGGCCCCCGGGTCTATCTTCATCATATTAATCTTCCAATACTTAGTTATTTTCGTTGCTTTTATTTTACTTTGCATCTTTATCATAAAAATACCAAAAATATTATATTATCATATCTATCAGATCTCACCCTCGTAAGTGACCGTGTAGGGATTGACAACCCCTTATCGCGTTGGTTGCGAGGATTTTTTTTGCTTTGTGTAGGTGCGAGGGACTCGTGCGTAGCCTCCTACTAGATTGATACCTTGGTTCTAAAAAACTGAGGGAAATACTTACGCTACTTTGCTGCACCACCCTTTCCTCTTTAAGGGAAAACCAACGCAAGTGCTCAAGAGGTAGCAAGAAGGATTTCTGGCGCCGTTGCCAGGGAGGTCTACGAAAAAGTCAACATACCAAGTACCCATCACAAACCCTTATCTGCCGCATTACATTATTTGCCATTTGCCTCTCGTTTTCCTCTCCCCCACTTCACCCTTGCCGTTTTATTCGCCCTCTCTCTCTATCCTCCCTCTCTTTCTCTATTTGCCCCTTTTTGCCCATTTCTTGTTTGCTTGTGTGTTGGATTGCTTGCTTGTCACGATGGCTCCAGATAATACTAAATTGTGTGACTTTACCAATACCAACAACAATGATTTTATTAGCACTCTGATTGCTCCTCTTACCGATGTTGAATCTTGTGAAATTAATGCTGCCTTGCTAAATCTTGTCATGAAAGATCCGTTTTCCGGTCTTCCTAGTGAAGATGCCGCTACCCATCTAAATAGCTTAGTTGATTTGTGTGATATGCAAAAGAAGAAAGATGTGGATAATGATATTGTTAAATTGAAGCTATTTCCTTTTTCGCTTAGAGATCGTGCTAAAGCTTGGTTTTTGTGGTTGCCTAAAAGTAGTATTGATTCATGGAATAAGTGCAAAGATGCTTTTATCTCTAAGTATTTTCTTCCTGCTAAGATCATCTCTCTTAGAAACGATATTATGAATTTTAAGCAACTTGATCATGAACATGTTGCACAAGCTTGGGAGAGGATGAAATTAATGATATGTAATTGCCCTACTCATGGTTTGAATTTGTGGATGATTATAATTTTTTTATGCCGGATTGAATTTTGCTTCTAGAAATCTTTTAGATTCAGCCGCGGGAGGCACTTTTATGGAAATCACTTTAGGAGAAGCTACTGAACTCCTAGATAATATTATGGTTAATTATTCTCAATGGCACACTGAAAGATCTACTAATAAGAAAGTGCATGCGATAGAATAAATTAATGTTTTGAGTGGAAAGATGGATGAACTTATGAAATTATTTGCTCATAAAAGTGTTTCTTCTGATCCTAATGATATGCCTTTGTCTACTTTGATTGAGAATAATAATGAATCTTTGGATGTGAATTTTGTTGGTAGGAACAATTTTGGTAACAACGCGTATAGAGGAAACTTTAATCCTAGGCCCTATCCTAGTAATTCCTCTAATAATTATGGTAATTCCTACAAAAATTATGATGGAAATTATAATAAGATTCTGTCTGATTTTGAATCTAATATTAATGAATTTATTACTTTGCAAAAGAATTTCAATGCTTTTATTGAAGAAAAATTGCTTAAGATTGATGAGTTGGCTAGGAACGTTGATATAATTTCTCTTGATGTTGATTCTTTGAAACTTAGATCTATTCCACCTAAGCATGATATCAATGAGTCTCTCAAAGCCATGAGAATTTCCATTGATGAGTGCAAAGAAAGAACCGCTAGGATACGTGGTAAGAAAGATTCCTTTATAAGAGTGTGTTCTTCTAGTTTCCATGATAATAAATATGAAGATCTAAAAGTTATTGATGTGTCCCCTATTAAATCTTTGTTTTGAAATATGAATCTTGATAATGATGGGACTGAATATGATCCACCTTTACCTAGAAGGCGTTCCAAGAATTCAGAGTTTTTAGATCTTGATGCTAAAATTGATAAAAGTGGGATTGAAGAGATCAAAAATTTAAATATTGATGAACCCACTATTTTGGATTTCAAGGAATTTATTATGATAATTGCTCTTTGATAGATTGTATTTCCTTGTTGCAATCCGTACTAAATTCTCCTCATGCTTATAGCCAACATAAAGCTTTTACCAAACATATCGTTGATTCTTTGATGCAATCTTATGAAGAAAAACTTGAGTTGGAAGTTTATATCCCTAGAAAACTTTATGATGAGCGGGAACCAACTATTAAAACTAAAATTAAAGATCATGAATGCTATGCTTTGTGTGATTTGGGTGCTAGTGTTTCCACGTTTCCAAAGACTTTGTGTGATTTGTTAGGTTTCCGTGATTTTGATGATTGCTCTCTAAACTTGCACCTTGCGGATTCCACTATTAACAAACCTATGGGAAGAATTAATGATGTTCTTATTGTTGCAAATAGGAATTATGTGCCCATAGATTTTGTCGTTCTTGATATAGATTGCAATCCTTCATGTCCTATTATTCTTGGTAGACCTTCCCTTAGAACGATTGGTGCAATTATTGATATGAAGGAAGGGAATATTAGATTCCAATTTCCGTTAAGGAAAGGCATGGAACACTTTACTAGAAAGAAAATTAAATTACCTTATGAATCTATTATGAGAGCAACTTATGGATCGACTTCCAAAGATGGCAATACCTAGATCTATCTTTGCTTTTTATGCCTAGCTAGGGGCGTTAAACGATAGCGCTTGTTGGGAGGCAACCCAATTTTATTTTTATTCCTTGATTTTTGCTCATGTTTATTAATAAATAATTTATCTACCCTCTGTTTTTGTTGTGTTTTTTGTGTTTAATTAGTGTTTGTGCCAAGTAGAACCGTTGGGAAGACTTGGGGGAAAGTCTTGTTAATCTTGCTGTAAAAAACAGAAACTTTAGCGCTCACGAGAACTGCTGCCATTTTTATTTGGAAAGTGATATTTAGTTAATTATTTTTTAAGATGATTAATAGATAAATTCCTCACGTCCAGAAATTTATTTTAGAATTTTTGGGGTTACATATCTTGCGCTAGCTACAGATAACTACAGACTGTTCTGTTTTTGACAGATTCTGTTTTTCGTGTGTTGTTTGCTTATTTTGATGAATCTATGGCTCGTAAAATAGTTTATTAACCAAAGAGAAGTTGGAATACATTAGGTTTAACACCAATATAAATAAGTAATGAGTTCATTACAGTACCTTGAAGTGGTCTTTTGTTTTCCTTCGCTAACGGAGCTCACGGGATTTTCTACTTTAGGTTTTGTGTTGTGAAGTTTTCAAGTTTTGGGTAAAGATTTGATGGATTATTGAACAAGGAGTGGAAAGATACTAAGCTTGGGGATGCCCATGGCACCCCAAGATAATCTAAAGACATCTAAAAGCCAAAGCTTGGGGATGCCCCGGAAGGCATCCCCTCTTTCGTCTACTTCTATCGGTAACTTTACTTGGAGCTATATTTTTATTCACCGCATGATATATGTTTTGCTTGGAGCGTCTTGTATGATTTGAGTATTTATTTGTTAGTTTAACACAATAATCCTTGCTGTACACACCTTTTGAGAGAGACACACATGATTCGGAAATTATTAGAATACTCTATGTGCTTCACTTATATCTTTTGAGTTATATAGTTTTGCTCTAGTGCTTCACTTATATATTTTAGAGCACGGTGGTGGATTTGTTTTATAGAAACTATTGATCTCTCATGCTTCACTTATATTATTTTGAGAGACTTAAATAGCAAGGTAATTTTCTTAAATAATCCTATATGCTAGGTATACAAGATTAATAATAAAATTCTCTTATGAGTGTGTTGAATACCATGAGAAGTTTGATGCTTGATAATTGTTTTGAGATATGGAGATGGTGATATTAGAGTCATGCTAGTTGAGTAGTTGTGAATTTGAGAAATACTTGTGTTTAAGTTTGTGATTCCCGTAGCATGCACATATGGTGAACTGTTATGTGATGAAGTCGGGGCATGATTTATTTATTGATTGTCTTCCTTATGAGTGGCGGTCGGGGACGAGCGATGGTCTTTTCCTACCAATCTATCCCCCTAGGAGCATGCGCGTAATACTTTGCTTTGATAACTTGTAGATTTTTACAATAAGTATATGTGTTCCTTATGACTAATGTTGAGTCCATGGATTATACGCACTCTCACCCTTCCACCATTGCTAGCCTCTTTAGTACCGCGCAACTTTCACCGGTACCATAAACCCACCATTTACCTCCCTCAAAACAGCCACCATACCTACCTATTATGGCATTTCCATAGCCATTCCGAGATATATTGCCATGCAACTTTCCACCGTTCCGTTTACTATGACACGCTCCATCATTGTCATATTGCTTTGCATGATCATGTAGTTGACATTGTATTTGTGGCAAAGCCACCGTTCATAATTCTTTCATACATGTAACTCATGAGTCATTGCATATCCCAGTACACCGCCGGAGGCATTCACATAGAGTCATATTTTGTTCTAAGTATCGAGTTGTAATTGCTGAGTTGTAAGTAAATAAAAGTGTGATGATCATCATTATTAGAGCATTGTCCCAGTGAGGAAAGGATAATGGAGACTATGATTCCCCTACAAGTCGGGATGAGACTCCGGACGAAAAAAAGAGGCCATAAAAAATAGAAAATGCCCAAATAAAAAAAATGAGAGAAAAAGAGAAAAGGGACAATGCTACTATCCTTTTACCACACTTGTGCTTCAAAGTAGCACCATGATCTTCATGATAGAGAGTCTCCTTTGTTATCACTTTCATATAGTAGTGGGAAATTTTCATTATAGAACTTGGCTTGCATATTCCATGATGGGCTTCCTCAAAATGCCCTAGGTCTTCATGAGCAAGCAAGTTGGATGCACACCCACTTAGTTTATTTTTGAGCTTTCATATACTTATAGCTCTAGTGCATCCGTTGCATGGCAATCCCTACTCACTCACATTGATATCTATTGATGGGCATCTCCATAGCCCGTTGATACGCCTAGTTGATGTGAGACTATCTTCTCCTTTTTGTCTCCCCCACAACCACCATTCTATTCCACCTAAAGTGCTATGTCCATGGCTCACGCTCATGTATTGCGTGAAGATTGAAAAAGTTTTGAGAATGTCAAAAGTATGAAACAATTGCTTGGCTTGTCATCGGGGTTGTGCATGATTTAAATACTTTGTGTGGTGAAGATAGAGCATAGCAAGACTATATGATTTTGTAGGGATAACTTTCTTTGGCCATGTTATTTTGAGAAGACATAATTGCTTAGTTAGTATGCTTGAAGTATTATTATTTCTATGTCAATATTAAACTTTTATCTTGAATCTTTCGGATCTGAATATTCATGCCACATTTAAGAAGAATTACATTGAAAATATGACAAGTAGCATTCCACATCAAAAATTCTGTTTTTATCATTTACCTACACAAGGACGAGCAGGAATTAAGCCTGGGGATGCTTGATACGTCTCCAATGTATCTATAATTTTGGTTTGCTCCATGCTATATTATCTACTGTTTTGGACATTATTGGGCTTTATTATCCACTTATATTAGTTTTGGGACTAACCTACTAACCGGAGGCCCAACCCAGAATTGCTGTTTTTTTTGCCTATTTTAGGGTTTCAAAGAAAAGGAATAACAAATGGAGTCCAAACGGAATGAAACCTTTGGGAATGTGATTTTCTCACCGAACATGATCCAGGAGACTTGGACCCTACGTCAAGTAACCAATAGGGAGGCCACGAGGTAGGGGGGCGCGCCTACCCCCCAAGCGGGCCCTCCACCCTCGTGGGCCCCCTGTTGCTCCACCGACGTACTTCTTCCTCCTATATATACCTACGTACCCCCAAACGATCAGATACGGAGCCAAAACCCTAATTCCACTGCCGTAACTTTCTGTATCCACGAGATCCCATCTTGGGGCCTGTTCCGGAGCTTCGCCGGAGGGGGCATCGATCACGGAGGGCTTCTACATCAACACCATAGCCTCTCCGATGAAGTGTGAGTAGTTTACCTCAGACCTACAGGTCCATAGTTATTAGCTAGATGGCTTCTTCTCTCTTTTTGGATCTCAATACAAAGTTCTCCCCCTCTCTTGTGGAGATCTATTCGATGTAATCTTCTTTTGCGGTGTGTTTGTTGAGACCGATGAATTGTGGGTTTATGATCAAGTTTATCTATGAACAATATTTGAATCTTCTCCGAATTCTTTTATGTATGATTGATTATCTTTGCAAGTCTCTTCGAATTATCAGTTTGGTTTGACCTACTAGATTGATCTTTCTTGCAATGGGAGAAGTGCTTAGCTTTGGGTTCAATCTTGCGGTGTCCTTTCCCAGTGACAGTAGGGGCAGCAAGGCACGTATTGTATTGTTGCCATCGAGGATAACAAGATGTTTTTTTATCATATTGCATGAATTTATCCCTCTAAATCATGTCATCTTGTTTAAGGCGTTACTCTGTTCTTATGCACTTAATACTCTAGATGCATGCTGGATAGCGGTCGATGTGTGGAGTAATAGTAGTAGATGCAGGCAGGAGTCGGTCTACTTGTCTCAGACGTGATTCCTATATACATGATCATACCTAGATATTCTCATAACTGTGCTCAATTCTGTCAATTGCTCAACAGTAATTCGTTCACCCACCGAAAATACCTATGCTCTTGAGAGAAGCCACTAGTGAAACCTATGGCCCCCGGGTCTATCTTCATCATATTAATCTTCCAATACTTAGTTATTTTCATTGCTTTTATTTTACTTTGCATCTTTATCATAAAAATACCAAAAATATTATCTTATCATATCTATCAGATCTCACTCTCGTAAGTGACCGTGTAGGGATTAACAACCCCTTGTCGCGTTGGTTGCAAGGATTTTTTTTGTGTAGGTGCGAGGGACTCGCTAGTAGCCTCCTACTGGATTGATACCTTGGTTCTCAAAAACTGAGGGAAATACTTACGCTACTTTGCTACACCACCCTTTCCTATTCAAGGGAAAACCAATGCAAGTGCTCAAGAGGTAGCAATGATGAGCATGAAACTTCTGATCAAGTTACTACCGAACCTCGTAGGTCAACCAGAGTAAGATCCGCACCAGAGTGGTACGATAATCCTTTTCTGGAGGTCATGTTTCTTGACCATGACGAACCTACGAACTATGAGGAAGCGATGATGAGCCCAGATTCCGCTAAATGGCTTGAGGCCATGAAATCTGAGATGGGATCCATGTATGAGAACAAAGTGTGGACTTTGGTTGACTTGCCCGATGATCGGCAGGCCATAGAGAATAAATGGATCTTCAAGAAGAAGACTGACGCTGACGGTAATGTTACTGTCTACAAAGCTCAACTTGTTGCAAAAGGTTTTTCACAAGTTCAAGGAGTTGACTACGATGAGAACTTCTCACCCGTAGTGATGCTTAAGTCCGTCCGAATCATGTTAGCAATTGTCGCATTTTATGGTTATGAAATTTGGCAAATGGATGTCAAATCTGCATTCCTTAATGGATATCTTAAATAAGAGTTGTATATGATGCAACCAGAAGGTTTTCTCGATCCAAAAGGTGCTAACAAAGTGTGCAAGCTCCAGCGATCTATTTATGGACTGGTGCAAGCCTCTTGGAGGTGGAATATACGCTTTGATAGTGTGATAAAAGCATATGGTTTTATATAGACTTTTGGAGAAGCCTGTATTTACAAGAAAGTGAGTGGGAGCTGTGTAGCATTTCTGATATTATATGTGGATGACATATTGCTGATCGGAAATGATACTGAATTTCTGAATAGCATAAAAGGATACTTGAATAACAATTTTTCAATGAAAGACCTCGGTAAAGCTGCTTATATATTGGGCATCAAGATCTATAGAGATAGATCAAGATGCTTAATATTGGAATTTCACAAAGCACATACCTTGATGAAGTTTTGAAGAAGTTCAAAATGGATCAAGCAAAGAAAGGGTTCTTGCCTGTGTTACAAGGAGTGAAGTTGAGTGAGACTCAATGCCCGACCACTGCAGAAGATAGAGAGAAAATGAAAGTCATTCCCTATGCTTCAGCCATAGGTCCTATCATGTATGCAATACTGTGTACCAGACCTGATGTGTGCCTTGCTATTAGTTTAGCAGGGAGGTACCAAAGTAATCCAGGAGTGGATCACTAGACAGCGGTTAAGGCCATCCTGAAATACCTAAAAAGGACTAAGGATATGTTTCTCGTTTATGGATGTGACAAAGAGCTCGTCATAAACAGTTACGTCGATGCAAGCTTTGACACTGATCCTACGACTCTAAGTCACAAACCGAATACGTATTTTTATTGAATGGTGGAGCTTTCAGTTGGTGCAGTTCCAAGCAGAGCGTCGTGGCGGGATCTACATGTGAAGCGGATTACATAGCTGCTTCGAAAGCAGCAAATGAAGGAGTTCATATCCGATCTAGGTGTCATACCTAGTGCATCGGGTCCAATGAAAAATCTTTTGTGACAATACTGATGCAATTGCCTTGGCAAAGGAATCCAGATTTCACAAGAGAACCAAGCACATCAAGAGTCTTTTCAATTCCATCCGCAATCAAATCAAGGAGGGATACATAGAGATTTGCAAGATACATACGGATCTGAATATTGCAGGCCCGTTGACTAAGCCTCTCTCACGAGAAAAACATGATCAACACCAAGACTCCATGGGTGTTAGAATCATTACTGTATAATCTAGATTTTTGACTCTAGTGCAAGTGGGAGACTGAAGGAAATATGCCCTAGAGGCAATAATAAAGTTGTTATTTATATTTCCTTATATCATGATAAATGTTTATTATTCATGCTAGAATTGTATTAACTAGAAACTTAGTACATGTGTGAATACATAGAGAAACAGAGTGTCACTAGTATGCCTCTACTTGACTAGCTCGTTAATCAAAGCTGGTTAAGTTTCCTAGCCATGGACAAAGAGTTGTCATTTGATGAATGGGATCACATCATTAGAGAATGATGTGATTGACTTGACCCATCCGTTAGCTTAGCACTTTGATCGTTTAGTTTATTGCTATTGCTTTCTCCATAACTTATACATGTTCCTATGACTATGAGATTATGCAACTCCCGAACACCGGAGGAACACTTAGTGTGCTATCAAACGTCACAACGTAACTGGGTGACTATAAAGATGCTCTATAGGTGTCTCTGATGGTGTTTGTTGAGTCGGCATAGATCGAGATTAGGATTTGTCACTCTATGTATCGGAGATGTATGTCTGGGCCCTCTCGGTAATGCACATCACTATAAGCCTTGCAATGTGACTAATGAGTTAGTTATATGATGTTGCATTACGGAACGAGTAAAGAGACTTGCCGGTAACGATCGAATCTCGGGCAAGTAACATACCGATGACAAAGGAAACAATGTACATTATTTTGCAGTTTAACCAATAAATATCTTCGTAGAATATGTAGGAACCAATATGAGCATCCAGGTTCCGCTATTGGTTATTGACCGGAGATGAGTCTCGGTCATGTCTACATAGTTCTCGAACCCATAGGGTCTGCACGCTTAACGTTCGGTGATGATCGGTATTATCAGTTTATGTGTTTTGATGTACCGAAGGTAGTTCAGAGTCCCGGATATGATCACGGACATGAAGAGGAGTCTCGGAATGGTCAATACATAAAGATCGATATATTGGAAGGCTATGTGTGGACATCGTGTTGGGTTTCGTAGTAATTTCAAAAAATTTCCTACGCTCACGCAAGATCATGGTGATGCATAGCAACGAGAGGGGAGAGTGTGATCTACGTACCCTTGTAGACCGACAGTGGAAGCGTTGTGACAACGCGGTTGATGTAGTCGTACGTCTTCACGATCCGACCGATCCAAGTACCGTTACTCCGGCACCTCCGAGTTCTTGGCACATGTTCAGCTCGATGACGATCCCCGGGCTCCGATCCAGCAAAGCGTTGGGGAGGAGTTCCGTCAGCATGACGGCGTGGTGACGATTTTGATGTTCTACCGTCGCAGGGCTTCGCCTAAGCACCGCTACAATATGACCGAGGTGGAATATGGTGGAGGGGGGCACCGCACACGACTAAGGAATGATCACGAAGATCAACTTGTGTGTTTATGGGGTGCCCCCTGCCCCCGTATATAAAGGAGTGGAGGAGGGGAGGGCCGGCCCTCTCTATGGCGCGCCCTAGGGGAGTCCTACTCCCACCGGGAGTAGGATTCCCCCTTTCCTAGTCCAACTAGGAGTCCTTCCATGTAGTAGGAGTAGGAAACAAGGAAGGGGTGCAGCCCCTCCCCCTAGTCCAATTCGGACTAGGCCTTGGGGTGGCGCGCGGCCTGCCCTAGGCAGCCCCTCTCTCTTTCCCGTATGGCCCAATAAGGCCCAATACTTCTCCCGGCGAATTCCCGTAACTCTCCGGTACTCCGAAAAATACCCGAATCACTCGGAACCTTTCCGAAGTCCGAATATAGTCGTCCAATATATCGATCTTTACGTCTCGACCATTTCGAGACTCCTCATCATGTCCCCGATCTCATCCGGGACTCCGAACTCCTTCGGTACATCAAAACTCATAAACTCATAATATAACTATCATCCAAACCTTAAGCGTGCGGACCCTACGGTTCGAGAACAATGTAGACATGACTGAGACAAATCTCCGGTCAATAACCAATAGCGGGACCTGGATGCCCATATTGGCTCCTACATATTCTACGAAGATCTTTATCGGTCAGACCGCATAACAACATACGTTGTTCCCTTTGTCATCGGTATGTTACTTGCCCGAGATTCGATCGTCGGTATCCAATACCTAGTTCAATCTCGTTACCGGCAAGTCTCTTTACTCGTTCCGTAATACATCATGTCGCAACTAACTCATTAGTTGTAATGCTTGCAAGGCTTATGTGATGTGCATTACCGAGAGGGCCCAGAGATACCTCTCCGACAATCGGAGTGACAAATCCTAATCTCGAAATACGCCAACCCAACATTTACCTTTGGAGACACCTGTAGAGCTCCTTTATAATCACCCATTTACGTTGTGACGTTTGGTAGCACACAAAGTGTTCCTCCGGCAAACGGGAGTTGCATAATCTCATAGTCATAGGAACATGTATAAGTCATGAAGAAAGCAATAGCAACATACTAAACGATTGGGTGCTAAGCTAATGGAATGGGTCATGTCAATCAGATCATTCACCTAATGATGTGATCCCGTTAATCAAATAACAACTCTCTGTCTATGGTTAGGAAACATAACCATCTTTGATTAACGAGCTAGTCAAGTAGAGGCATACTAGTGACACTCTGTTTGTCTATGTATTCACACATGTATTATGTTTCCGGTTAATACAATTATAGCATGAATAATAAACATTTATCATGAAGTAAGGAAATAAATAATAACTTTATTATTGCCTCTAGGGCATATTTCCTTCACATCGTAATGGTTCCGAATGAGTTCATGCATTTTCCGGAGTAACGGGGGGTTACCGGAACCCCCCAGGGAGATATGGGCCTTAATGGGCCTTAGTGGGAGAGAGGAGAAGGCAGCCTAGGAGGGGGCGCACCCCCCAAGCCCAATCCGAATTGGGTGGGGGGCCGGCCCCCCTTTCCTTTCTCCTTCCCCCTCTTCCTTTCTATTCCTAGTTGGACTAGGAAAGGGGGGAGTCCTACTCCTACTAGGAGGAGGATTCCTCCCCCTTGGTGCGATCCCTCTCCCTCCTTTATATACGTGGGGAGGGGCACCCTAGGACACATGAGTTGATCTCTTAGCCGTGTGCGGTGCCCCCTCCATAGATTTCTACCTCGGTCATATCGTTGTAGTGCTTAGGCGAAGCCCTGCATCGGTAACTTCATTATCACCGTCATCACGCCGTCTTGCTGACGAAGCTCTCCCCCGACACTCAGCTGGATCTAGAGTTCGTGGGACGTCACCGAGCTGAACGTGTGTAGATCACGGAGGTGCCGTACCTTCATTGCTAGGATCGGTCGGATCGTGAAGACGTATGACTACATCAACCATGTTGTCATAACGCTTCCGCTTACGGTCTATGAGGGTACGTGGAAAACACTCTTCCCCTCTTGTTGATATGCATCATCTAGATGGATCTTGCGTGTGCGTAGAAATTTTTTTGAATACTGTGTTCCCCAACAAGCACCTTCCTTGTGATGTTTAACTCCGCCAATTGCATTTTTATCAGTACCGGTTTCAATGGCCATTAAGCCTGTTGCAATTAACAATTGTATCCATTTTGAAATAGTTTTATTTAAGTGGCTACAAACTTACAAAACATGAATTAGGATGCTGTTAAGCCTGTTGCAATTAACAGTTGTATCCATTTTTTAATCCGCCCCTTTGCTACCATGCTACTCTTTCGCAATGAAGATATCACTATAGATGCTGCTGTTTTATTACCATTTCTATTTTTGGTGGATGTTAACCCTGTTGTAGTTAACATTGGCTTTCCATGTACTTACACAGGGCTACAATGGGCGATGCTGTTGTTTGCCGTCGAGGTTAGCTGTATCACATGTCTTATGCACCATCTATTGATAAATATAAGTATTTTTAGAGATTCCAATATATACTACATAAGGAGCAAAATGAGTGAATCTAGATTCTAATCTAAACTATATCTATAATTCTTTATACATCCGTATGTAGTTCATATTGAAATCTCTAAAAAAATACTTGTACTTATGAACATAGGTAGTTGTATTTTACATCATTTGTGCAATCTCAGTTTAGCTTCTAACATTTACTGGTTGTTTGTAGGTACATATATGTGTGGTACTGATCTACGCTTAGATCCCTTTTGCGTATGGGTCAATGAGATATTCATGAACAAGCCTCAAGTGAGGAAACTAAGAAAGATTGTTAGGCGAAAGAAACAGGTGATTGGAATTAAACTCTTTATTTACACTTTGTCCAAGACAATAATGAACTTTAGGATGGTAAGTAATGTGTTGCCTTTTCCCCTACCCACAACAAGTTACTCTATTAGACCTCAGTATCTAATATTTTCCTCTTTTAAGTGGTTTCCGAAGCTATTTACTGATGATTACCTTGCAAACTACATGACCGGAGTGGAGGCAACTAAGGTTAAAGTATATAATTCATGCTACCATGATAATGCTCTAGAAGTCTTCCTGAAGGCGGTGAAGGATGGGCGAGCGATCGTCACAAGGGGCTGGACAAAAGTGGTTCGTGCCTATGGCATGCAGGAAGGCACATTATGGGCATTCCGCTTCTTCAACACCATCGGTAGCCAAAATGATTTACACTTGTCTCTTCACCTTTACCGCCTTTAAATATTGTGGTTCATCATAGTTAATTGCTGTCTAATCCTGTAATTACTGAACATATTGTACTGGAAATTTTATTTATGGATTCGTTGTTGAACCATTGTGCTGAGAATTTGAATTGCATGTTTCATAGTTCAAAATTTCCAATTCTAATAATAAATTACAGACAAAAATAAAAATATACAGGAGCTAATAAAATAATGTGCACACGGTTAGAAAGAAAACAACGTGTGCGGTGTAAAAAGTGAACATGCGGTCATGGAACTTTGCAAACGGTTCTGGCAGTAAAAGTGCTTGTGATGGATAGCCCAATGCCACACAATTTTGTTCATCAAATCGTGTGTGATGTAGTTGATAAAAGTAAACAGTTAACCAAGGCAGAGCGTGTGTGATAGTTACACCTTTCACACACGAGCCTATACATAAAACTGTGTGGGATGTACATATGAACAAAAACGTTTAGCGGGGACAGACTATGTGGGATGTACTTGCGATCGGAAACAATTTCGCCTGTATAATTGTATTTTTTAGCTCTATTGTACGTATTATCGTATTTGAGCGCTCGCCGATCGCACACGACCACATTTTGCCGAGCGTGTGTGCCAGGAGGGCATATCCCCGACGGTTTCTAGGTTGTGTGGGAAGGACCCCCTATCGCAGTCACTCACCTGGCGACGGTTCCGAACACCGTCACGGAAAGGGGTTAAAAACCGTTTGTATAGCACCGACGCGTATCAGTGCATATTCCTTCGACTATGAGATTATGCAACTCCCGGATACCAGAGGAATACCTTGTGTGCCATCAAACATCACAATGTAACTGGGTGATTATAAAGATGCTCTACAGGTATATCTGAAGGTGTTTGTTGGATTGGCATAGATCGATATTAGAATTTGTCACTCCGAGTATCAGAGAGGTATCTCTGGGCCCTCTAGGTAATGCACATCATAAGAAGCCTGGCAAGAAAAGTGACTAATGAGTTAGTTGCAGGATGATGTATTACGGAATGAGTAAAGAGACTTCCCGGTAATGAGATTGAACTAGGTATGTAGATACCGACGATCGAATCTCGGGCAAGTAACATACCGATGGTTAAAGGGAATTACATATGTTGTCATAACGGTTCGACTGATAAAGATCTTCGTAGAATATGTAGGAGCCAATATGAGCATCCAGGTTTCGCTATTGGTTATTGAGCAGAGAGGTGTCTCGGTCATGTCTACATAGTTCTCGAACCCGTAGGGTCCGCACGCTTAACGTTCGATGACGATTTAGTATTATATGAGTTATGTGATTTGGTGACCGAATGTTGTTTCGAGTCCCGGATGAGATCACAAACATGACAAGAAGTCTCGAAATGGCCGAGAGGTAAAGATTGATATATAGGATGATGGTATTCGGACACCGGAAGTGTTCCTGAGGGTACCGGGTACATATTGGGTCACCGAAAGGGGTTCCGGGCACCCCCGGCAAAAAATATGGGCCTTATGGGCCAAGAGGGGAAACACACTAGCCACAAGGGGCTGGTGCGCCCCGATATGGGCCGGACTAAGTGGAGAAGGAAAAGGGGAGGAGGAAAGGAAAGAGAGGGAATAGGATTCCCCCTTCCTCCCCCTCTCCCCTCTTTCCTTCCCCGTTCCATATACAAGGAAAGGGGGGCGTAGGGCAAGGCAGGGCCCCTAGGGGGTGGAGGCCAAGCCCTAGGGTGCCCTGGCTGCCTCCCCTCCCCTGCCATCTATATATATGTGGGGAGGGGGCTCCTCACAAGCACACAACATCAATTGTTAGCCGTGTGCGGCGCCCCCCTCCACAATTTACACCCCCGGTCATATTCTCGCGGTGCTTAGGCGAAGCCCTGTGCAGATCACTTCACCATCACCATCAACATGCCATCATGCTAACGAAACTCATCTACTACCTCGACACCTTGCTGGATCAAGAAGGCGAGGGACGTCACTGAGTTGAACGTGTGCAGACCTTGAAGGTGTCGTACGTTCGGTGCTTGATCGGTCGGAGCTAGAAGAAGTTCGACTACACCAACCGCGTTGTCTAAACGCTTCCGCTTTCGGTCTAAGAGGGTATGTGGACACACTCTCCCCCTCGTTTCTATGCATCTCCATGGATAGATCATTGCGTGTGCGTAGAATTTTTTTTGTTTTCCATGCAACAATTCCCAACAAATGTGGTGCACCCATGCACGGAAGTTAATCTATTTGAATAGCCGTGTCCATGGTACCAGGACGACTTGGAGTTGTATCCCGATCTATACAACTAGAACTGGGTACCGGAGATGATAAGATGGATATGTTGGCTTCGGGATTGCTTTCTCACAGGGAGTCGAGGAAGGATCTCTGGGCGTTAATGCTACAACATGCTTGCTACTTATAATATGCTAATCCGCACACTTCTAATGATGCAAGATGCTTCAGATGCTAGTCTTTGATAGGCTAGGCCTTCCCTCTATTCTGGCATTTCTGCAATTAGTCCAAAGATATAGCCCCATTCCTTTGATACTGATGCATACTTAGTATAGTTCTGATGTAAGTCTTGCAAGTACTTTGGATGAGTACTCACGGTTGCTTTGTTGCTTCATTTCCCCTATATCCGATTGTTGCGATCAGATGGCGGATCCCAGGAGCCAGATGCCATCGCCGACTACTACTATTACCCCGAGGGTGCCTACTACTATGTGGAGACCACCGACGACCAGGAGTATCTAGGAGGCTCCCAGGCAGGAGGCCTCGCCTTTTGGATCATTGTTGCTTTTGTGCCAGCCTTCTTAAGGCAGACTTGTTTAACTTATGTCTGTACTTAGATATTGTTGCTTCCGCTGACTCATATGTGTCCAGACTGATGTATTCGAGTCCTTGAGGCCCCTGGCTTGTATTGTAAATCTTGTATTATTTTAACTTGTGTCTAGAGTTGTGTTGTGATATCTTTTCATGAGTCCCTGGGCTTGATCGTACACATTGAAGGAAATATGCCCTAGAGGCAATAATAAAGTTGTTATTTTATATTTCCTTATATCATGATAAATGTTTATTATTCATGCTATAATTGTATTAACCGGAAACTTGATACATGTGTGGATACATAGACAAAACACCGTGCCCCTAGTAAGCCTATACTAGACTAGCTCGTTGATGAAAGATGGTTAAGTTTCCTAACCATAGACATGTGTTGTCATTTGATTAACGGGATCACATCATTAGGATAATGATGTGATGGACAAGACCCATCCGTTAGCTTAGCATAATGATCATTAAGTTTATTGATATTGCTTTCTTCATGACTTATACATATTCCTTTGACTATGAGATTATGCAACTCCCGGATACCGGAGGAATACCTTGTGTGCTATCAAACGTCACAACGTAACTGGGTGATTATAAAGATTCTCTACAGGTATCTCCAAAGGTGTTTGTTGGGTTGGCATAGATCGAGATTAGGATTTGCCACTCCGAGTATCAGAGAGGTATCTCTGGGCCCTCTCGGTAATGCACATCATGATAAGCCTTGCAAGCAATGGGACTAATGAGTTAGTTGCGGGATGATGCATTACGGAATGAGTAAAGAGACTTGCCGGTAACAAGATTGGACTAGGTATGAGGATAACGACGATCGAATCTCGGGCAAGTAACATACCGATGACAAAGGGAATGACGTATGTTGTCATTGCGGTTTGACCGATAAATGTCGGATTCGGGGTTCCGCAGACCCTTGAGAGGTTTGAACACTGGGGTGCGTGCGAAGAACTCCCTCTTCCTTGTATGCATGCTCAATGATCCCACAGCCTAGCTCGACGAACCCAAGGGACAAGGAACACAACAGTTTATCCTGGTTCGGGCCACCCTGCGGTGTAATACCTACTCCAGTGTTGTGGTGGATTGCCTCGAGGGGCTTAGCATGAACTAGTACGGTCAACGAACATCCTTAGGAGGTGAGGTCTTCTTGAGATCTATGAGCTAGTGAAGTGGTCAGGGTGGAATGGATCCGATCCTCCCTATGGTGGTGGCTAGGTCCTTGAGGGAGTCCTGGATTAGGGGGTGTTCGGGTAGCCGGACTATACCTTCAGCCGGACTCCAGGACTATGAAGATACGAGATTGAAGACTTCATCCTGTGTCCGGATGGGACTTTCCTTGGCGTGGAAGGCAATCTTGGCGATGCGGATATTCAAGATCTCCTACCATTGTAACCGACTCTGTGTAACCCTAACCCTATCCAGTGTCTATATAAACCGGAGGGTTGTAGTCCGTAGGACATCAACTCCATATACAACAACCATACCATAGGCTAGCTTCTAGGGTTTAGCCACCTTGATCTCGTGGTAGATCTACTCTTGTACTACCCATATCATCAATATTAATCAAGCAGGAGTAGGGTATTACCTCCATCGAGAGGGCCCGAACCTGGGTAAAAACATCGTGTCCCTTGTCTCCTGTTACCATCCGGCCTTGACGCACAGTTCGGGACCCCCTACCCGAGATCCGCCGGTTTTGACACCGACATTGGTGCTTTCATTGAGAGTTCCTCTGTGTCGTCGCCTTTAGGCCCGATGGCTCCTTTGATCATCAACAACGATGCGGTCCAGGGTGAGACTTTTCTCCCCGGACAGATCTTCGTCTTCGGCGGCTTCGCACTGCGGGCCAATTCGCTTGGCCACCTGGAGTAGATCGAAAGGTACGCCCCTGGCCATCAAGTCAGGTTTGGAAGCCTAAATTACATGGCAGACATCCGCGGAGATTTGATCTTCGACGGATTCGAGCCACAACCAAGCGCGCCGCACTGTCTCGCGGGGCATGATCTAGCTCTGTCACCGAACAGTATCCCGGAGGCCGCAAACGCACCAGCTGTGACCCTTAATTCGGAGCCAGTTGTGTCAAGCGAGGATGAGCGGTTGCACGTCACCTCGGGGTCTGTGATCTCAAAGGCGATCGAGCCAAACGCCGGCCCCACACTCCGCGTGACTCACGACTCCGAGGATCCAGACTCCTCTTCGGACTCCGAACCCCCGCGCCCCTACCGATCGAATCCGATTGGGCGCCAATAATGGAGTTCACCGCCGCGGACATCTTTCAGCACTCGCCTTTTGGCGATATCCTGAATTCTCTCAAGTCTCTCTCTTTATCAGGAGAGCCCTGGCCGAACTGCGGTCAGTGAGGATGGGATACGGACGATGAAGAAATTCAAAGCCCACCCACCACCCACTTGGTAGCCACTGTCGACAATTTAAACGACGTGCTCAACTTCGACTCCGGAGACATCGACAGCATGGATGATGATGCAGGAGATACCGATGAACCAACGCCCATAGGGCATTGGACAGCCACCTCATCTCACGATGTGTACATGGTGGATACCCCTAAAGGAAGCGACAACGAGGAAAAAGGGGATGGAATGGGAGATCGACCCCCCGAAAAGCAATCAAAGCGTCGGCGTAAACGCCGACCCAAGCCCCGCCTCGATAAAAACCCAGCCATAGAGCAGGACGAGCCGGTAGACGACGAGCAGGCCTTAGGGAAACCGTTCGAACAGGGCAACACGGATAGAGAAACCGAACATCCCTCCTCCGGCGAAAACGGCATTCCGGACGACCTCACGCCAGATAAACCCATGGAGCAGAAGAATCTCCACGAGAGGCTCATTGCAACTGCACGCAGCCTGAAAAAGCAGAAGCGGAAGCTAAAAACAGCGGAAGATGCACTCCGGATTAGATGGAGCAAAGTAATCAATACCGCAGATAAATACGGTGACGGTCGCAGCACTAAAAGCTATCCGAAAAGAAAGCTACTGCCTGAATTCGACGAAGAGGCCCTAGAGCCCTCGCATTCAAAAAATAAGAAAGCCACACGGTCGGATAGACGACCCCACAAAGCGGCAAGCGGTGCCGCACTTAAATCGGCATGCGACCCACCTAAGGATTCGCATCATGGCCCAGTTAGGTCCATTTATGGGCCAAGAAAGCAAGCTCTCGTAAGCAATGCAATAAAGCCATCATCAGAATCCGGCACACCCAAATACAGGGGCACCGCACACCCCCTATGTTTCACCGATGAGGTCCTGGACTATGAATTTCTAGAGGGATTCAAACCCGTAAACATAGAGGCATATGATGGAACAACAGACCCTGGAGTCTGGATCGAGGATTATATCCTCCACATACACATGGCTAGAGGAGATGATCTCCACACCATAAAGTATTTACCCCTTAAGCTTAAAGGGCCAGCCTGGCATTGGCTTAAAAGCCTTCCTGAAAACACAATTGGAAGTTGGAAGAGCTCGAGGATGCTTTCCGAGCAAATTTTCAAGGGACCTATGTCCGCCCTCCGGATGCAGACGATCTTAGTCACATAACTCAACAGCCCGGAGAATCAGCTCGGCAGTTTTGGAATAGATTCCTCACTAAAAAGAATCAGATAGTCGACTGTCCGGACGCTGAAGCCTTAGCAGCTTTCAGGCATAACGTCCAAGACAAATGGCTTGCCAGACACCTCGGCCAAGAAAAGCCAAGAACAATGGCCGCACTAACAAGCCTCATGACCCGCTTTTTTGCAGGAGAGGACAGCTGGTTGGCAAGGTGCAGCCCCAGCGACCTAAGTACATCCGAAACCGGGGATGGAAACGGAAAACCGCGACGCAACAAGGACCGTCGCCGGACTAAGGAAAAAAGTCCGAAGAGCACGGCAGTCAATGCCGGATTCAAAGGTTCACGACAAAATCAGACAAAACCACCCCTCCAGGATAACAGGGACGATCCATCCAACTTAAATAAAATCCTGGACAGGATATGTCAGATACACAGTACTCCCGGGAAACCTGCTAACCATACCCATAGAGATTGCTGGGTTTTCAAACAATCCGGCAGACTCAATGCCGAACACAAGGGGCTCGACACACCAAGCGAAGATGAGGACGAACCCCAAAAGCAGAGCACCAGGAAACAAAAGAACTTCCCACAAGAAGTAAAAACAGTGAACTTACTTCACATAACAAAATGTGCGGTGCCCATAAAGGTATGCACCACACCACCTATCCCCAAAGGGTCCCGCCACTGGTTGTCAAAACCAATCATCTTCGATCAGCTAGATTATTCTAGAAATATCAAGAATGCAGGCTGGACTACCTTGATACTCGATCCAATAATTGGCGGACTCCGGTTTTCAAATGTCCTTATGGACGGCGGCAGTGGACTAAACCTGATATATCAGGATATAATCCATCACATGGGGATAAACCCAGCAAGAATCCGCCGCAGCCAAACCTCCTTTCAAGGGGTAACACCTGGTCCGGACACCCATTGTATGGGTTTTCTCCGGCTCGAAGTTATATTCGGCTCTGCCGATAACTTCCGCCGCGAAAAGCTGACCTTCCATATCGTCCCGTTCTCAAGTCGCTATCAAGCACTACTGGGACGCGAAGCTTTCACCCGCTTTAACGCAATACCGCATTATGCATCTCTGACGCTTAAGATGCCCGGTCCACAAGGCATCATCTCTTTGAAGGGGAAGCACTAAGTGCGCCTCCCCAAGCGGAGGACTGTGCGGCCGCTTTGACAGCCCCACAGTAAAATGGCCTCACTAGCCAAAAAACTTCGAAATAGGTCATTAAAGACCACGAACGCAGATAGACGAGTTCGGGTCAAAATCATCATTGATGCAGGCTTAGTGGCCATATACCCCCACTAGGGGCTCCATGCATATACAATAAGAGACAATAAAGCTCAATTTTATATATTTTATACTTTGTTTATTTTAAACTTTTGTTTGGCACGACCCGTTTTCAACTCAGTTCCTCTCTTTTACAGATGAACGTCGTGCGGCGCCCGTCTAGGATACGGCACAATGGAGACACAGGCGCAGACGTGCAGTAGGGACCCGTCCTAAAGGATTCTTTTTAGATTAGGACCCTGCGTAAACCTTTTTTACTGTCTCTTGTTGCTACACATCCCCTGATTTTTTCTGATATAACCAAAGGAGGAGGCTGGCATCTTGGCATGTGGCCACGTCAGAATTTTTGCACGTACCTGGACACTAGGGGCTTTTTTTAATAAAGAGTGTTGTTTCGCTCGCACTCATAAAGACCGAACACCTTAGGGAGTGTTCGGCGTCGCGAGTTTTGGCATTATATGCATCAGCTCCGAATCATGTCTTTGGTCAAATGTTGGGTTGCCCGGCTCCTGAGTTCGGCTACCTTACGTTCCGCTCTATCGGCTAAGGTAGCACCTGGAGAACTACTGCGATTGTGCCCCGGTTCGGCCGGGAGAGCACCTCAGTAGAGAAAACCGAAAACTGGCTGTCATGATGTAGCGTGAGACTGGTCAGCCACTCGATGACCTATCGGAATCTATCGGATTCCTCCGCTTTAACGAAGGGCCGCTTCCCAGTCAGGCACATACGCGCCCGAACTCGGGCGAGCGCAGTCGCCACCAAGGGGCTACCTAAATAGTCTCACTGTTAAGCTCCTATGGCTAAGTGAAAGTGTTAAAGCATTATAGTCCGGTTGCCTGGCCCGCTGCGCTATCACCTCCTTTGTAGGACCAAGACGTTGGGTTAAGTGTGAAAATGCGTCTTCTGCGAGCACCCCCGCACTATGTGCGTGGGGGCTGAAGCCAACGACTGCCATCTTTCAGATTTTGTATATATATATATCTTAAAACGGCCGCACAGGAGGTGTTCCCAATACTTGAAGGCACAAGTATAAAAAGGCCACTACAGTTTATCAAAATATTACTTTATAATTACATATGCTATCATAACATAGCATCTTTCGAGCACTGCGTCTCTATTACACGAGCGCTTCAAGGACTTCCTGAAAATAGTGCTCGGAGGGTACTCGGCTTTTGTCCGAATCTCGGGACGCAACAACGGTGGTCTCCATCTCTGCCCAGTATGTCTTGACACGGGCAAGAGCCATCCTTGTGCCCTCTATGCATGCTGACCTCTTCATTGCATTAATACGCGGCACCGTGTCAAGGAATTGCTGCACCAAGCTGAAATAACTCTTCGGCTCCGATCTTCCCGGCCACAGATGACCCATGACGTACTTCATGGCGAGTCTGGACAACCTATTCAGTTCAGCCCATTGAGCCAAACGATCGTCCACTGTCAGTGGACGCTCTGGATTGTGAAACTGTGACCAGAAAAGCTTTTCCACTTCACGATCTTTCTGATCTCGAAAGTGTTCGGTCGCATCAGCAGCACTCGCTGCCAAATCCAGATAGGTATCCTCCACACTCCACATCCGGTCCAACGGAGCAAACTTCGGATCGCAAAATTTCCTTCGCAGCATAAAGGGCTTTCCAGCCGCAATCTGTTCGGCCTGACGCAGCTCCTCCTTCGCAGCTCTCATCGCAGAGCGCGCGTCCTTGGCATTGGCAACGGCCTTCTCTAAGTCCGTCTGTTTCGCCTGGTCTTCTTTCTCAAGAAGTCTGCAATGGTCTGCAACACTCGTTAACTTTTCGGCCATCTCGGCCATCTCTTCCTTGCTTCGGCAATGAGCAGCCTGTTCGGCTCTCAGCTCTTCAAGGGCTTTCTTGGCAGCCGCATCACTTTCTCTGGCTTGTTCTTTAGCTCGGGCAAGTTCTGCCCTAAGACTCTCCACGGTGGCCGCACCATCTGCGTCAAGCACACACATCGTAAGACACTGGCATAAAACTCTTCTTACCTGATGCCGCCCGAGGAATTACATACCTGGAGCCTCATCAAGCCGCTTGTTGACAAGCGCGATGTCGGCATCTGCCACGTCCAGTTGCCGCTTTAGTTCGGCAAAATCATTAGTTCGGCTCGATTCCGAACACCCTGCCACCTACATTCAAAGGCGACATCTTAGACCTGGGATTATGATCCTCCGCGTGCCGTCATTTCTTGACGACGCGCAGAGTCTCAGGGGCTACTATCTACACAGGGCGCATCTTATTCATGCGCAACTGACAAAAGTGTACATTATCTAATGTACCTCAAAACCCGTCAGTAAACTTTTGACGGCCTCATGCAATCCGCTCTCTGCGGATGAGATGCTTTCAATCACCATGCCCATCAATGCACGGTGCTCCTCCGAGATAGAAGCTCGCCCTAGCAGAATCTTTAGCTCCTCTGGCCGAGCACCAGATGGTGCCGGACTTGTCCCACGACCTCTTTTGAAGGCCAGACGCGGAGAACCTCGGGGGGCCACATAGCTATCTTCCGCCCCTGCCGGATTCGGAGAAACCCTCCGCGACGACACCTCAGGGTCGCCCGCCTCGCTAGGCGGCACGGTAGGGAGAGGCGTCCCGCTCTCTATCATCTCCGGAAGGAGATCCCCCGAAGACGAGCTCTGCTGAGAAGGGCTGAGGTCCGAGCTACAAGGTAAAAATTCGGTTAATCTTCTCAGATATAAATCAAGGATTTCCCTCATCCCTCAAAAGGAAAATCTTTCTCTACTTACGGCTCGCTGGAGGGCTGATCCCCTTGAGGGCGTAGTCCGGCCGAGGAACTCCCCGGCGTCGGACCCTCTGACGAGGATTTTTCCCCCCGCTTCGAGGCCATGGTTTCCGGGTCGTCAGAGGCGGCTCTCTTATTCCCCTTAGGAGAGGAATTGTCGGTTCCTCCCTTCGGAGCAGCCTCCTTCAAGGAGGCCATAGTTTCCTTGTCCTCCCCCTTGCTTCCCTCCAAAGGCATTATCTCCAGCATCCTGACCAGCACGGGATCCGGCCTGGTTTCGGGAAGGGGAGCTGGACACCTGATCAGCTTTGCCTTCGCTATCCACTCCTGTTTAAAAGGACGGCTCTTTTAGGGGCAAGTTTATGACAATTATACGGATAGAAGGTCCGGGCACAAGGTTGCTTACTTGAGTATCCGGGCGATTGCAGCTTAGGCCTGCGTCCTAGGTTAAATCCGGACACATCTCTTGTGATCCGAAGAACAGTTTATACATCTCCACGGGCGTTGCGCCCATGAAATTCTGGAGAGCTCGCGGTCCCTCTGGATTAAACTCCCACAGGCGAAGGGAGCGATGTTTGCCGGGAAATATTTGGCGAATCAGCATGACCTGCGTCACCTTGACCAGGCTGAGGTCTCCTTCCAAGAGATCCTTAATGTGGCCCTGTAACAAGGGCACGTCTTTGGGTAAACCCCAATCTAACCCTCTGTTGACCCATGACGCTAGCCGTGGTGGGGGACCCGAGCGAAAGGCAGGAGGCGCCACCCACTTGGTGCTCCGGGGAGCGGTGATATAAAACCACTCTCGTTGCCACAAGCCTAGCTCCTCTTGAAAAGAGCCCTCGGGCCATGGAGCATCAGCATTTTTGCTTATAACAGCGCCTCCGCACTCTGCGTACCGTCCCTTGATCATCTTCGGCTCCACTTTGAAGGTCTTGAGCCATAATCCGAAGTGAGGGGTAACACGGAGGAACGCTTCACACAAGACAATAAATGAGGAGATATGGAGGATGGACTCCGGAGCTAAGTCATGGAATTCCAACCCATAATAAAATAGCAGTCCCCTCACAAAGGGATCCATTGGGAAGCCCAACCCCCGAAGGAAGTGAGACATGAACACCACGCTCTCACCGGGCTGGGGAGTAGGAATGACCTGCCCTTGAGCAAGCAACCTATGCAAAATTTCGCCGGTCAGGAACTTAGCCTCCCTCAACTTTAGTACGTCCTCATCCGTGACGGAGGAGGGCGTCCATCGGCCTTGAAGGTCAGAACCGGACATCGTCGAAGGTCAGAAGCGCCTGGAATCTAGAGCCTAGGGTGTTGGAACTCGAGGCGACGGGCGAACTCGCTTGAGATTGAAAAAAGGAGTAAGGCCTTGGTCTCTTTATAAGAGGTTGAATACCAAGAGCCCTCCCCGTAACCGTTCGGGACTCGTCTTTAATCGAGGAAACGTGCTAACGGGCACGGTTGGGTTACCCACGTCCGTGTTGATGAGAATCCCGTAAAAGGGGTACACGATCTCTACTTTGACAAGACGTGCCAAGGAAACCGCCTCGCAAAACGTGCTAAGGTGGAAAAGTAAAAAGATTCGAGTAAAGGACTTGGCCATAGTGTGATGACGCACTGCGGAATACGTCAGCAGATTTGATTTGTGTTAATATTATTCTCTCTATGGCAATATGTGGAAACTTATTTTGCAGAGCCGGACACTACTCTTGGTGTTTACAATCTTCTATGAAGGACTTGGAGGAGGAACCTGCCTTGCAATGCCGAAGACAATCTGCGCGCCGGACTCGTCGTCATTGAAGCCTGGTTCAGGGGCTACTGAGGGAGTCCTGGATTAGGGGGTGTTCGGGTAGCCGGACTATACCTTCAGCCGGACTCCAGGACTATGAAGATACGAGATTGAAGACTTCGTCCCGTGTCCAGATGGGACTTTCCTTGGCGTGGAAGGCAAGCTTGGCGATGCGGATATTCAAGATCTCCTACCATTGTAACCGACTCTGTGTAACCCTAACCCCATCCGGTGTCTATATAAACCGGAGGGTTGTAGTCCATAGGACATCAACTCCATATACAACAATCATACCATAGGCTAGCTTCTAGGGTTTAGCCTCCTTGATCTCGTGGTAGATCTACTCTTGTACTACCCATATCATCAATATTAATCAAGCAGGAGTAGGGTATTACCTCCATCGAGAGGGCCCGAACCTGGGTAAAAACATCGTGTCCCTTGTCTCCTGTTACCATCCGGCCTTGACGCACAGTTCGGGACCCCCTACCCGAGATCCGCCGGTTTTGACACCGACAGTCCTATTTATTGTGACCTTGGTCCTCTTCCCAAATGTAGGCAGGAAGGGATCCCACAACGGCCAAATTTGAAGGGAGACAACTAGTAGAAGCTATCCTGCCAAAAGTAGTCTTCGACTGCAAAAGTCTCTGGTGGTGATGCTGCGGTGGGCTCCACGATGACCTCTGTCCTATCGTCCTGGCGGTCTTGGACTTGTTGCACCGATATGGAAACCTTTGCTTGATTCCTCAGGACACCGCGCCTGCGCTTGCCTCCTTGGCACCAAAGGGGAAACTGGTACACTACACCCGCTGGCGCCCGCCTGGACTTGGTCATCATGGCTCACTTCATGTGAACCTCGCGAGGTGTACCTTGCATTGATATCTCCGCTCCCCCGGGGGCCAGCCTGGTGAGGCCGCCCCTCAGGGAGGTCTTGGTGTCGTCCACCTCGCGAGGCTTGGCCCCTCACGAGGGTCTTGGGTTGTTATTGCAGAAGCAGGGCCATACCAGGCTGTTGATGGAGCCATGCCGTGGGCCGCAAGCAGGCAAGTCTGGGCACCCCCGTTCCCAGGACGCCGACAGTGGCCCCCGGGCCCAAGGCGCGCTCGAACTTGGCTTTGAGGCGAAGCCACAGGGCTAGTGCGGAGCGCTGCAGGCCCCAACCTCCTGCGGTCTCGGTTGACGCGTGGCGATTGATGACCCACAAGTATAGGGGATCTATCGTAGTCCTTTCGATAAGTAAGAGTGTCGAACCCAACGAGGAGCAGAAGGAAATGATAAGCGGTTTCCAGCAAGGTATTCTCTGCAAGTACTGAAATAAGTGGTAACAGATAGTTTTTGCGATAAGATAATTTGTAACGAGCAACAAGTAACAAAAGTAAATAAGGTGCAGCAAGGTGGCCCAATCCTTTTGTAGCAAAGGACAGGCCTGGACAAACTCTTATATGATGTAAAGCGCTCCTGAGGACACATGGGAATATCGTCAAGCTAGTTTTCATCATGTTCATATGATTTGCGTTCGGTACTTTGATAATTTGGTATGTGGGTGGACCGGTGCTTGGGTGCTGTGCTTACTTGGACAAACATCCCACTTATGATTAACCTCTATTGCAAGCATCCGCAAATACAACAAAAGTATTAAGGTAAACCTAACCATAGCATGAAACATATGGATCCAAATCAGCCCCTTACGAAGCAACACATAAACTAGGGTTTAAGCTTCTGTCACTCTAGCAACCCATCATCTACTTATTAGTTCCCAATGCCTTCCTCTAGGCCCAAATAATGGTGAAGTGTCATGTAGTCGATGTTCACATAACACCACTAGAGGAGAGACAACATACATATCATCAAAATATCGAGCGAATACCAAATTCACATGACTACTAATAGCAAGACTTCTCCCATGTCCTCAGGAACAAAAGTAACTACTCACAAAGCATAAACATGTTCATAATCAGAGGGATATTAATATGCATATAGGATCTGAACATATGATATTCCACCAATTAAACCAACTAGCATCAACTACAAGGAGTAATTAACACTACTAGCAACCTACTAGAACCAATCCCGGACTTGGAGACAAGAATTGGATACAAGAGATGAACTAGGGTTTTGAGATGAGATGGTGCTGATGAAGATGTTGATGGAGATTGCCCTCTCCCGATGAGAGGAGCATTGGTGATGACGATGGCGATGATTTCCCCCTCCGGGAGGGAAGTTTCCCCGGAAGAACACCTCCGCCAGAGCCCTAGATTGATTCCGCCAAGGTTCCGCCTCGTGGCGGCGGAGTTTCGTCCGAGAAGATGGCTTATGATTTTTTCCCATTGAAAGACTCCATATAGCAGAAGATGGCCACCAGAGGGCCACCAGGGGGCCCACGAGGTAGGGGGGCGCTGTAATACCCCGGATGTAACTTGCCTTATCTGTATTCCAACTCTTATCGTCAAGCTAGTTTTCATCATGTTCATATGATTTGCGTTCGGTACTTTGATAATTTGGTATGTGGGTGGACCGGTGCTTGGGTGCTGTGCTTACTTGGACAAACATCCCACTTATGATTAACCTCTATTGCAAGCATCCGCAAATACAACAAAAGTATTAAGGTAAACCTAACCATAGCATGAAACATATGGATCCAAATCAGCCCCTTACGAAGCAACACATAAACTAGGGTTTAAGCTTCTGTCACTCTAGCAACCCATCATCTACTTATTAGTTCCCAATGCCTTCCTCTAGGCCCAAATAATGGTGAAGTGTCATGTAGTCGATGTTCACATAACACCACTAGAGGAGAGACAACATACATCTCATCAAAATATCGAGCGAATACCAAATTCACATGACTACTAATAGCAAGACTTCTCCCATGTCCTCAGGAACAAAAGTAACTACTCACAAAGCATAAACATGTTCATAATCAGAGGGATATTAATATGCATATAGGATCTGAACATATGATCTTCCACCAATTAAACCAACTAGCATCAACTACAAGGAGTAATTAACACTACTAGCAACCTACTAGAACCAATCCCGGACTTGGAGACAAGAATTGGATACAAGAGATGAAATAGGGTTTTGAGATGAGATGGTGCTGATGAAGATGTTGATGGAGATTGCCCTCTCCCGATGAGAGGAGCATTGGTGATGACGATGGCGATGATTTCCCCCTCCGGGAGGGAAGTTTCCCCGGCAGAACACCTCCGCCAGAGCCCTAGATTGATTCCGCCAAGGTTCCGCCTCGTGGCGGCGGAGTTTCGTCCGAGAAGATGGCTTATGATTTTTTCCCATTGAAAGACTCCATATAGCAGAAGATGGCCACCAGAGGGCCACCAGGGGGCCCACGAGGTAGGGGGGCGCTGTAATACCCCGGATGTAACTTGCCTTATCTGTATTCCAACTCTTGCCATTTTCGGCACTAAGTTATGATATTTCATCGTTGTCAGGTTTTTGACTTTGTGTTGTTTTGTCGTTGTCATGCATCTCATATCATGTCATCATGTGCATTGCATTTGCATACGTGTTCGTCTCATGCATCCGAGCATTTTCCCCGTTGTCCGTTTTGCATTCCGGCGCTCCTATGTCCTCCGGTGTCCCTTTCTACCTCTTTTCATGTGCGGGTGTTAAACGTTTTCGGATTGGACCAAGACTTGTCATGCGGCCTTGGTTTACTACCGGTAGACCGCCTCTCAAGTTTCATACCATTTGGACTTCGTTTGATACTCCAACGGTTAACCGAGGGAACGAAAAGGCCTCGTGTGTGTTGCAGACAAACATCCCTCCAAAGTGGCCCAAAACCCACCTAAACCTCCTCCATCACCTAGGTCGTTCGATCACGATCGCGTGGCCAAAAACCGCACCTCATTTGGAGCTTCCTAGCTCCCTCTACCTCTATAAATAGATCCCTCCACGAAATTCCGGGTCCAAAACCACCCTAACCCTAATAATCCGCTCGCGCCGCCGGACACCGCCCTGAGCCAGTGAGAGCGCGACACGTGGCACCCAGAGCCCCACATCGCCACCTCATCCCTACGGCCCGCCGCAGCCCGCGCGGGGCCCTCCCCGGTCCGAAGTGCAGCGCCGCCCGCGCCCGTGCCTGCGTCTTCCTCCTCACGCCCGAGCGCCGCCTCTCCTCTCGCCGGCCCCCGCGCCACCGTATGCCGGCGACCGCCGTCCTTGCTGCGCCGGCGACTGGCGCCGCCCCGCCCCGGCTACCGCACCTCGCCGCCCCGTCCTCGCCACCTCGCAGACCGTTGCCAACTCCGGCCGCCGCCCCGGCAAGTCCCTGCTCCATCTCCGGCCGAACCCCGATGACTCCGGCAAGTCCCTGCTCCATCTCCGGCCGACGAACCTTGGGAGTCGCGAGCAGCTACAGTGCCGGCGAGATCCAGATCCAGATCCATCCCCTCGGTTGACTTTTTCGCCCAAAACCCTAATTATTTTGCATACTTTGACGTATCATAACTTCATCACCGTGGCTCCGATTCGTGCGTGTAGCATATCGAAATGTTCGTCTCGACGAGTACTCATTTCATCTCATTGCATCATTTTCATTTGAGCTCATCTTGATGCCTGAAATGCTGTTGGAAGAGGGCTATGTGATGTTCGTTTCAGATCTGTTATCAACATTTGCACTTTTGTCATTTTTGCCATGATTAATGTGTGCATGCTATGATCTTGAGCTCTACATGTGTTTTGAAGTATGCCATGCCATCTTTACAGGGGTGTATGCCATGTATTTTTGTGATCTCTGTGGTGACTAGCACAAGCATGCAAAGTAGCTTACTTAATGTTGCTGATTTCAGGGACTTAGAAATATTCTAAGTCTCTGCCCTATCCTTATTTTTATGCCATATGTTCATGTTGATTCCTAGTGATCCATGCCTCTTTTGAGCATGATCAGTAAGGATGTTTTGTAGATATTGTCGTGCTCTCTCCATCCATGTCTTTGTTTGCATTTATGGAGCACCCTAGCTTGAGTCAATCGAGCTCTACTTTTGCTATAAAATGTTCCTGGCAGATTGTTAACATGTTTAGCAATTTTGCCGAGCTTGTTGTTGTTGATCCGTGCATGCTATGTTGTTGTTCTTGCCATGTCTAGCTTCTATGCCATGCCTACTTGCTGGGTGTATGCTTAGTTTGTCATGCAATGCCTTGTGGTGAGTGCATCGAGCTCGTAAACATGCCTACTTGATATCTGTTTTGCCATGTTCCAGTTTTTCACTAAGTCTGAATCTGTTAATGATAATTGCTATGTTCATGTGGTTGTAATTGTATTTTCTGATCCCTTTTGGCTTATGGTCAGTAAGGGACTTTTGTTGTATGCTTGGATTAGCTTCATGAAATGCCTTGCTTTGCCATGATATGTTCCTGTAGCATGTAGTTTTCGTGCTCTAAAGATTGCTTCCTGATGTTAAATTCCTGACATGCTGTTAATTTCACCAAGTCTAAAACCTGATATCTTTTGCACTTTTGCCATGCTTGTTTGAACCTGCTAATGAGTGAATTAGCCGTAGCTCAGTGTTCATCTTTTGTCAAGCATCTTGAGTGGATCCCTGCCATGTATTTTTTTGCTATGTTAGAGTGCTGTAGCATATTGTTCTTGATGCATTTAGATGGTCTCGTGCTGTTAATCGTAGTCCGGTGCCATATTTGTTTTGCTTGCCATTTCCAATCCGTGCATCTGATTCCGGTGATATTTATATCGATTTCGACCGAAATCAACTCATCTTTCCAGTGGCACTCTTGGTTTTCCAAGTTGAGGCCAGGTTCAATAATTCCTTTCCAAATCATGCATATGCACCGCATACCGCATCTCATGACATGTATTGCATCATGTTGTTTGTGCATTGCACGTGGTTGATTGTGTCTTCCTTTGCTTGTTGTTCTTGCTTGGGTAGAGCCGGGAGATGAGTACGTGATCGAGGAGCCCATTGATTACACTTACGAGGATCAAGTCAACTCAGAGAACTTTGCAGGCAAGATGACCATACCCTCGAAATCACTTCTATCTTTGCTTGCTAGATGCTCGCTCTTTTGCTATGCCTATGCTACGATACCTACCACTTGATTATCATGCCTCCCAAATTGCCATGTCAAACCTCTAACCCACCTTGGCCTAGCAAACCGTTGTTTGGCTATGTTACCGCTTTGCTCAGCCCCTCTTATAGCGTTGCTAGTTGCAGGTGAAGATTGGAGTTTGTTCCTTGTTGAGACATGTTTATTGTTGGGATATCATCATTATATCTTGTCTATTTTAATGCACCTATATAGTTGGTAAAGGGTGGAAGGCTCGGCCTTATGCCTAGTGTTTTGTTCCACTCTTTCCGCCCTAGTTTTCGTCATACCGGTGTTATGTTCCTGGATTTTGCGTTCCTTACACGGTTGGGTTATAATGGGAACCCCTTGACAGTTCGCCTTGAATAAAACTCCTCCAGCAATGCCCAACATTGGTTTTACCATTTGCCACCTAGCCTCTTTTTCCCTTGGGTTTCCGGAGCCCAAGGGTCATCTTTATTTAAACCCCCCTGGGCCAGTGCTCCTTTGAGTGTTGGTCCGAAATGGGTAGCCTGCGGGGCCACCTCGGGGCAACTTGAGGGTTGGTTTTACTCGTAGATTGACCTATCCGAGTGTGCCTTGAGAACGAGATATGTGCAGCTCCTATCGGGATTTGTCGGCACATTCGGGCGGTGTTGCTGGACTTGTTTTACCATTGTCGAGATGTCTTGTAACCGGGATGCCGAGTCTGATCGGATTGTCTTGGGAGAAGGAATATCCTTCGTTGACCGTGAGAGCTTGTGATGGGCTAAGTTGGGACTCCCCTGCAGGGATTTGAACTTTCAAAAGCCGTGCCCGCGGTTATGGGCAGATGGGAATTTGTTAATGTCCGGTTGTAGAAGACTTGAACTTAACTTAATTAAAATGAGTCAACTGAGTGTGTGGCCGTGATGGTCTCTTTTCGGCGGACTCCGGGAAGAGAACACGGTCTCGAGTTATGTTTGAACGTAGGTTGTTCTAGGATCACTTCTTGATCATAGTTCCTCGACCGTGCCTTTGCCTTCTCTTCTCGCTCTCATTTGCGTATGTTAGCCACCATATATGCTAGTCGCTTGCTGCAGCTCCACATCATACCTTTTACCCTACCTATAAGCTTAAATAGTCTTGATCGCGAGGGTGTGAGATTGCTGAGTCCCGGTGAATCACATATTACTTCCAAAACCAGATGCAGGGACCGATGATACCATTCCAAGAGATTCAACTGAGCTCAAGCGGGAGTTCGATGAGGACTCAGGACGATACTACGTGTCTTTCCCAGATGATCAGTAGTGGTGCCCAGTTGGGGTGATCGGGGACTATGTTGCATTTGGGGTTTATCTTTATTTTGGTTCCGTAGTCGGACCTTGAGTGTAACTGGATGAATGTAATGTTATTTATGCATTGTGTGACGTGGCGAGTGTAAGCCAACCACGTATCCTTTTCCCTTATTGTATTACATGGGTTGTTGTGAAGATTACCTCACTTGCGACATTGCTTTCAATGCGGTTATGCCTCTAAGTCGTGCGTTGACACGTGGGAGATATAGACACATCGAGGGCGTTACAGGCGCGCCCTAGGTAGGGCGCGCCCCCACCCTCATGGGAAGGGTGTGGCCCCCCTGGTGAGGTTCTTGCACTCAGTATTTTTTATATATTTGGAAAACATCATCCGTGAAGTTTCAGGACTTTTGGATCTATGCAGAATAGGTCTCTAATATTTGCTCCTTTTCCATCCCAGAATCCCAGCTGCCGGCATTCCCCCTCTTTATGTAAACCTTGTAAAATAAGAGAGAATAGACATAAGTATTGTGACATAATGTGTAATAACAGCCCATAATGCAATAAATATTGATATAAAAGCATGATGCAAAATGGACATATCAACTCCCCCAAGCTTAGACCTCGCTTGTCCTCTAGCGAAAAGCCGAAATCGAAAAATGTGTCCACATGTTTAGAGATAGAGGTGTCGATAAAAATAAAATACGGACATGAGGGCATCATGATCATTCTTAGAACATCAACTTACATAATTCTTTGTCATATAATATCTGATGCTAGAGTAATAATTCAATCACAATATCAAGTATGAATCGTAAACTTCATTGAAAACTAACAAACTACAATCTCGGTCATTGAAGCAATTGGAATTTATCATAACATAGGAAAGAGTCAATGTATAAGAGCTTTTCAGCAAGTCCACATAATCAACTATCATATAATCTTTCAAAATTGCTGACACTCACGCAATACTTATGGGTATGGAGTTTTAATCGGACACAGAGAAAGATATGGGCTTATAGTTTTGCCTCCCAACATTTTACCTCAAGGGTAATGTCAATAGTAATAGTTCATGAAAACTCACATCCAATTAGCCATATATACCAGGATCTTTCCAACATATTGTGCTTGCCAAAGGATAAAATGTAAAAAGGAAGGGTGAAGGTCACCATGACTTTTATGCAATGTAGGAGATAAAAGTAAAAGGTAGGCCCTTCACATAGGGAAGCAGAGGTTTTCATGCGCTTTTATGGGTTGGATGCACAAAATCTTAATGCGAAAGAACATCACTTTATATTGCCACTTGTGATATGGACCTTTATTATGCAGTCTGTCGCTTTTATTACTTCCATATCACACGCTCGTATAAAGCTTATTTCCTCCACACCAATCAATCATACATATTTAGAGAGCAATTTTTATTGCTTGCACCGATGACAACTTACTTGATGGATCTTACTCAATCCATAGGTAGATATGGTGGACTCTTATGGCAAGACTGGTTTAAGGGTGTTTGGAAGCACAAGTAGTATCTCTACTTGGTGCAATGAATTTGGCTAGCATGAGGAGGAAAGGCAAGCTCATCATGTTGGAAGATCCAAGACAATATAATTTATCTCAGATGTAAGAAAACATAACCCATTACGTTGTCTTCCTTGTCCAATGCCAACTCTTTAGCATGTCATATTTTAATGAGTGCTCACAATCATAAAAGATGTCCAAGATAGTATATTTATATGTGAAGACCTCTCTTTCTTTATTACTTCCTATTAATTGCAACGATGACCAAAACTGTGTTTGTCAACCCTTAATAACTTTTATTCATCATACTCTTTCTATGTGAGCTCATTACTCTCCATAAGACTCATATGATCTCTTTGTTTCTTTTTATTCCTTTCTCTTTTCTTTTATTCCTTTAGGATCATGGCAAAATAATCAAGCCCTTGACTCAACACTAATCTTTATTATATAGCTCACGGACTTGATTACATAGAAGGATAATAAAGCAAAACTCACAACTAGATCATACTAAGAACTTTTATTCTACTAGATCAAGATATTACCAAAAGGATTGAACTAAGAAAAACGGTAAAGATAAAGTGATGGTGATACGATACCGGGGCACTCCCCCAAGCTTGGCAGTTGCCAAGTGGAGTGCCCATACCAGATACTCAATTCTTCTTTGTTGGTGGAGACGGTGGAGATTTTTTTGATGGCGTAGGATTCTTCCTTAATTTGCGTTTGAGGACGGAATTTTGGCCCCTTAGGTCCTTGATCTCCTGTTCCAAGCTCAGTATCTTTTTGCACAGTTCCAGTTTGTTCTCCTGCAAGAGGCGAAAAGGGATAAACTCGATCTTAGGTTTCTTTACTCTATCCGGGAGACTTGACTTTTTGAACTTCACATGCATGTCCCCAGGTTGAGGTAGTGGGACTTCATCTTCATCTGAGCTCGTCTCCTCCTTTCCCTTGGGTTCATAGTCCTCTTCTTCTTCCGGTGTCCAACCGCAATGCTCCACATCCCCATAGATCTTAGGATCTGCAAGGTAATCAGCCACGTAGCTTTCTCCTTCCGAATCCTGGGACGACATGTTGCTCTGTTTGCAGCAAGACAGCTCAAAACAAAGACAAGGGATTTTTGCGTGATACGGGACTCAAAACCTCCGGGAGATTATATAATAATTTTTACCGACCGAAATACGTGTCATGTATGAAAACAGAGTCCGGAGAGCACACGAGGTGCCCACGAGGTAGGGGGGCGTGCCCAGTAGGGTAGGGCGCGCCCTCCACCCTCGTGGAGCCCTCGTGTACTTCCCGGTCTGCTGCTTATTTTTCTATTTTTCTAAATATTTCAAAACGGAGAAATATTACCTTAAAAACTGTTTTGGAGTCGGTTTACTTACCGTACCACATACCTATTCCTTTTCGAAGTCTGAAACATTCCGGAAAGTGTCCCTTATGTATTTCTCCAGGGTTACAGTTTCGATAACATTGGTTTCAACATTTATGGGATTACCTGAGATATAATGTTTGATTCTTTGACCGTTCACCACCTTCGGATTTGTGCCTTCGAAGTTGTTGATTTTTATGGCACCGGAACGGTAGACCTCCTCAATAACGTAAGGACCTTCCCATTTAGAGAGAAGCTTTCCTGCAAAAAATCTTAAACGAGAGTTGTATAGCAATACATAATCACCTACATTAAACTCACACTTTTGTATCCTTTTATCATGCCATCTTTTAACTTTTTCTTTAAACAACTTGGCATTTTCGTAGGCTTGGGTTCTCCATTCATCAAGTGAGCTAATATCAAATAACCTCTTCTCACCGGCAAGTTTAAAATCATAATTAAGTTCTTTAATAGCCCAATAAGCCTTGTGTTCTAGTTCGAGAGGTAAGTGACATGCTTTTCCATAGACCATTTTATACGAAGACATACCCATAGGATTTTTATATGCAGTTCTATAGGCCCATAATGCATCATCAAGTTTCTTGGACCAATTCTTTCTAGACCTATTAACAGTCTTTTGCAAAATTAATTTGAGCTCTCTATTACTCAATTCTACTTGACCACTAGACTGAGGGTGATAAGGAGATGAAATTCTATGATTAACATCATATTTAGCAAGCATTTTACGGAAGGCACCATGAATAAAATGTGAACCACCATCAGTCATTAAATATCAGGGACTCCAAATCTTGGAAAAATAACTTCTTTAAGCATTTTAATAGAAGTGTTATGATCAGCACTACTAGTTGGAATAGCTTCTACCCACTTAGTAACATAATCAACAACAACTAAAATATGTGTATAACCATTAGAGGAAGGAAAAGGTCCCATATAGTCAAAGCCCCAAACATCAAATGGTTCAATAACAAGTGAATAATTCGTGGGCATTTCTTGATGTCTAGTGATATTACCAATTCTTTGACATTCATCACAAGATAAGACAAACTTACGGGCATCCTTGAAGAGAGTAGGCCAATAAAAACCAGATTGCAGTACCTTATGTGCAGTTCTATCTCCAGCATGGTGTCCTCCATAAGCTTCAGAGTGACACTTGCGTAGGATCTGTTTTGTTCATGCTCAGGTACACAACGTCTAATAACACCATCTACTCCTTCTTTATAAAGATGCGGGTCATCCCAAAAGTAATGCCTCAAATCATACAAGAACTTTTTCTTTTGCTGGTATGTGAAACTAGGTGGTGTAAACTTAGCAACAATTTAATTAGCATAATCAGCATACCATGGAGCAGTATGAGAAGCATTTATGACATTTAATTGCTCATCAGGAAAACTATCATCAATAGGTAGTGGGTCATCAAGCACATTTTCTAACCTAGACAAGTTGTCTGCAACGGGGTTCTCAGCTCCTTTTCTATCAACAATATGCAAATCAAATTCTTGTAGTAAGAGAACCCATCTAATAAGTCTAGGTTTAGCATCTTTCTTTTCCATAAGATATTTAATAGCAGCATGATCAGTGTGAATAGTTACTTTAGAATCAACAATATAAGGTCTAAACTTATCACAAGCAAATACAACTACTAAGAATTCTTTTTCAGTAGTAGGATAGTTTCTTTGAGCATTGTCTAGAGTTCTACTAGCATATTGAATAACATTTAGTTTCTTATCAACTCTTTGTCCTAGAACAACACCTACAGCATAATCACTAGCATCACACATAATTTCAAAGGGTAAATTCCAATCAGGTGGCTGAACAATAGGTGCAGAGATCAATGCTTTCTTAAGTATTTCAAATGCTTCTACACAATCATCATCAAAGACAAATGGTATATCTTTTTGTAATAAATTAGTCAGAGGTCGAGATAGTTTTGAGAAGTCCTTAATGAACCTCCTATAAAATCCGGCATGACCAAGGAAACTTCTTATACCTTTGATGTCCTTGGGACATGGCATCTTTTCAATAGCATCAACCTTGGCTTTATCAACTTCAATACCTCTTTCAGAAACTTTATGCCCCAAGACAATACCTTCATTAACCAAAAAGTGTCACTTTTTCCAATTCAAGACAAGATTAGTTTCTTCACATCTCTGCAAAACTCGATCAAGGTTGCTCAAGCAATCATCAAAAGAAGACCCATAGACAGAAAAGTCGTCCATGAAAACCTCACAAATCTTTTCACAAAAGTCATAGAATATAGCCATCATGCATCTTTGAAAGGTAGCAGGTGCATTACATAAACCAAAAGGCATATGTCTATAAGCAAAAGTACCAAAAGGGCATGTAAAAGTAGTCTTTGATTGATCTTTGGCTGACACAGGTATTTGAGAGAAACCAGAATAACCATCTAGAAAGCAAAAATGTGTATGTTTAGATAATCTTTCTAGCATTTGATCGATAAAAGGTAAGGGGTAATGATCCTTTTTAGTAGCCTTATTTAATTTGCGGAAATCAATTACCATCCTATAACCTGTAATAATTCTTTGAGGAATCAATTCATCTTTGTCATTAGGAACAATAGTAATACCTCCCTTCTTAGGGACACAATGGACAGGGCTTACCCACTAACTATCAGCAACGGGATAAATTATACCTGCCTCAAGGAGCTTTAGTATCTCCTTTCTTACCACTTCTTTCATTTTAGGATTCAGCCGGCGTTGATGATCACAAACTGGTTTGGCATCTTGTTCCAAATTAATTTTATGTTGACATAGAGTGGGACTAATGCCCTTAAGATCATCAAGAGTATACCCAATAGCAGCACGGTGCTTCTTCAGAGTTTTCAATAATCTCTCTTCTTCATGCTCTGAAAGGCTAGCACTAATAATAACATGATATATCTTTTTCTCATCAAGATAAGCATATTTAAGGGTATCAAGGTTTAAGCTCAAACATGGGATCACCCTTGGGTGGAGGAGGATCCCCTAGGATTTCAACAGGTAAATTATTTTTCAGAATAGGTTCCTGTTTAAAGAATACTTCATCTAATTCCCTTCTTTCATTCACAAACATATCGTTTTCATGGTCTAGCAAATATTGTTCTAAAGGATCACTAGGAGGTACGACAATAGAAGCAAGACCAATAATTTCATCCTTACTAGGTAATTCTTCTTCACGGTGTTGTCTACTAAATTTAGAAAAATTAAATTCATGAGTCATATCATCTAAACCCAGTAACAACATCTCTTTTGCAATCTATGGTAGCGTTGACAGTATTTAAGAAGGGTCTACCAAATATGATGGGACAAAAGTTATCTTGTGGGGAACCAAGAACAAGAAAATCAGCAGGATATTTAGTTTTCCCACACAAGACTTCAACATCTCTAACAATTCCCATTGGTGAAATAGTATCTCTATTGGCAAGTTTAATTGTGACATCAATATCTTCCATCTCAACAGGTGCAATATCATGCATAACTTCTTTGTATAAGGAATAAGGTATTGCACTAGCACTGGCACCCATATCACATAGGCCATGATAACAATGATCTCCTATTTTAACAGAAATAACAGGCATGCCTGCTACAGGTCTAGGTTTATCTTTATCACGGGGTTTAGCAATTCTAGCAGTTTCATCATAGAAATAAATAACATGCCCATCAATATTATTAGACAAGAGATCTTTAACAATAGCAATATTAGGTTCAACTTTAACTTGCTCAGGAGGTGTATATGTTTTAATATTGCTTTTATGAACCATAGTTGAAGCTTTAGCATGATCCTTTATCTTAACAGGGAAAGGTGGTTTCTCAACATAAGAAGTAGGAACAATAGGATCATTATAAGTAATAGTCTTTTCTTCAACTTTAATAGGTGCAGCTACTTTTACTTCTATGGGAGGATGATATTTAAACCACTTCTCCTTGGGGAGATCAACATAAGCAGCAAAAGATTCACAGAAAGAAGCTACTATCTTAGAGTCAAGTCCATATTTAGTGCTAAATTTACGAAAGATATCGGTATCCATAAAAGATTTAACACAATCAAAACTAGGTGTCATACCTGACTCCTTACCATTGTCGAGGTCCCAATCTTCAGAGTTGCGTTTAATTCTTTCCAATAAATCCCATTTGAATTCAATAGTCTTCATCATAAAAGAGCCAGCACAAGAAGTATCAAGCATGGTGCGATTGTTACCAGAAAGCCGAGCATAAATTTTTTGAATAATCATTTCTCTTGAGAGCTCATGATTGGGGCATGAATATAACATTGATTTAAGCCTCCCCCAAGCTTGAGCGATGCTTTCTCCTTCGCGAGGCCAAAATTTTTATATATAATTGCGATCACGATGAACAAGATGCATAGGATAAAACTTTTGATGAAATTCCAATTTCAATCATTTGTAATTCCTAGACCTCATATCATCACATAGCCTATACCATGTCGATGCATCTCCCCTCAAAGATAAGGGAAAGACCTTCTTTTTAACAACATCTCCGGGTACACCTGCAAGCTTAAATAATCCACAAACTTGATCCACATATATCAGATGTTCATCAGGATGTTTTGTTCCATCTCCTAAAAAAGAATTAGCTAGCAGTTTTTCTATCATACCCGAAGGAACTTCAAAGCAAGCATTTTGATTTTCATATTCATTTTCAGCAGGTTCAGTAGGTTGAGGAGCAACTCTTTGCTCTACTGGTCGGGGAAAAGATACCCCGAACAAGCCCCCCAAAGGATTACCTTCCATGGCAACAAGTGACAGTAAATTTCAGCACACTATATAAATTTTTCCTTACCAAATTCCACCTACCAAAGGCGCTTCACTCCCCGGCAACGGCGCCAGAAAAGAGTCTTGATGCCCACAAGTATAGGGGATCTATCGTAGTCCTTTCGATAAGTAAGAGTGTCGAACCCAACGAGGAGCAGAAGGAAATGATAAGCGGTTTCCAGCAAGGTATTCTCTGCAAGTACTGAAATAAGTGGTAACAGATAGTTTTTGCGATAAGATAATTTGTAACGAGCAACAAGTAACAAAAGTAAATAAGGTGCAGCAAGGTGGCCCAATCCTTTTGTAGCAAAGGACAGGCCTGGACAAACTCTTATATGATGTAAAGCGCTCCCGAGGACACACGGGAATATCGTCAAGCTAGTTTTCATCACGTTCATATGATTCGCGTTCGGTACTTTGATAATTTGGTATGTGGGTGGACCGGTGCTTGGATGCTGTCCTTAATTGGACAAACATCCCACTTATGATTAACCTCTATTGCAAGCATCCGCAAATACAACAAAAGTATTAAGGTAAACCTAACCATAGCATGAAACATATGGATCCAAATCAGCCCCTTACGAAGCAACACATAAACTAGGGTTTAAGCTTCGGTCACTCTAGCAACCCATCATCTACTTATTACTTCCCAATGCCTTCCTCTAGGCCCAAATAATGGTGAAGTGTCATGTAGTCGATGTTCACATAACACCACTAGAGGAGAGACAACATACATCTCATCAAAATATCAAACGAATACCAAATTCACATGACTACTAATAGCAAGACTTCTCCCATGTCCTCAGGAACAAAAGTAACTACTCACAAAGCATAAACATGTTCATAATCAGAGGGGTATTAATATGCATATAGGATCTGAACATATGATCTTCCACCAATTAAACCAACTGGCATCAACTACAAGGAGTAATTAACACTACTAGCAACCTACTAGCACCAATCCCGGACTTGGAGACAAGAATTGGATACAAGAGATGAACTAGGGTTTTGAGATGAGATGGTGCTGATGAACATGTTGATGGAGATTGCCCTCTCCCAATGAGAGGAGCGTTGGTGATGACGATGGTGATGATTTCCCCCTGCGGGAGGGACGTTTCCCCGGCAGAACAGCTCCGCCAGAGCCCTAGATTGATTCCGCCAAGGTTCCGCCTCGTGGCAGCGGAGTTCCGTCCGAGAAGATGGCTTATGATTTTTTCCCATCGAAAGACTCCATATAGTAGAAGATACCCACCGGAGGGCCACCAGGGGGCCCACGAGGTAGGGGGGGCGCGCCCTGGGGGGTAGGGCGCGCCCCCACCCTCGTGGGAAGTGTGTGGCCCCCCTGGTGAGGTTCTTGCACTCAGTATTTTTTATATATTTGGAAAACATCATCTGTGAAGTTTCAGGACTTTTGGAGCTGTGCAGAATAGGTCTCTAATATTTGTGCCTTTTCCAGCCCAAAGTCCCAGCCGCCGGCATTCTCCCTCTTTATGTAAACCTTGTAAAATAAGAGAGAATAGGCATAAGTATTGTGATATAATTAATGTGTAATAACAGCCCATAATGCAATAAATATTGATATAAAAGCATGATGCAAAATGGACGTATCAGCGATCAACGGGACGTGGGCGCCCCCACTTCCCCACGCAGCCTTGATATTCACCGGGCTTGGCTGTCGCCGCCACTGGCTAAGCTCCATCTTCATTGCTTGCCACGCGTTTCCTCGGCTCCTCCACCTTCTCAGCTCTCCCCTGTCGACATGGCGCCGAGGTTGGAGAAGAAGAAGAAAGTGAATAGCCGTGCTCTGGCCGAATCTCTGCCGGCCTTTGAGCCCACCCTCGAGCAGTCGATGGTGGTCAACCGGGAGATGCTAGACAAGGTCCGTCTGGCGCTCGCCACTAATTCCAACGAGTGGAATGCGACGGTGGCTTGGCCTGGTTCCCGCACCATGGTCGACATGGCGGCCACTGAGATCCCCATTCATCTTCACGCCTGATGAACCACAAGTATAGTGGATCTATCGTAGTCCTTTCGATAAGTAAGAGTGTCGAACCCAACGAGGAGCATAAGGAAATGATAAGCGGTTTTCAGCAAGGTATTCTCTGCAAGCGCTGAAATTATAGGTAATAGATAGTTTTGTGATAAGATAATTTGTAACGAGCAACAAGTAACAAAAGTAAATAAAGTGCAGCAAGGTGGCCCAACCCTTTTTGTAGCAAAGGACAAGCCTGGACAAACTCTTATATAGAGAAAAGCGCTCCCGAGGACATATGGGAATTATTGTCAAGCTAGTTTTCATCACGTTCATATGATTCGTGTTTGGTACTTTGATAATTTGGTATGTGGGTGGACCGGTGCTTGGGTACTGTCCTTACTTGGACAAGCATCCCACTTATGATTAACCTCTATTGCAAGCATCCGCAACTACAACAAAAGTATTAAGGTAAACCTAACCATAGCATGAAACATATGGATCCAAATCAGCCCCTTACGGAGCAACGCATAAACTAGGGTTTAAGCTTCTGTCACTCTAGCAACCCATCATCTACTTATTACTTCCCAATGCCTTCCTCTAGGCCCAAATAATGGTGAAGTGTCATGTAGTCGACGTACACATAACACCACTAGAGGATAGACAACATACATCTCATCAAAATATCGAACGAATATCAAATTCACATGACTACTAATAGCAAGACTTCTCCCATGTCCTCAGGAACAAACGTAACTACTCACAAAGCATATTCATGTTCATAGTTAGAGGGTTATCATCGGTGTCAAAACCGACGGATCTCGGGTAGGGGGTCCCGAACTGTGCGTCTAGGCGGATGGTAACAGGAGGCAGGGGACACGATGTTTTACCTAGGTTCGGGCCCTCTTGATGGAGGTAAAACCCTACGTCCTGCTTGATTTATTCTTGATGATATGGGTATTACAAGAGTTGATCTACCACGAGATCGGAGAGGCTAAACCCTAGAAGCTAGCCTATGGTATGATTGTATGTTGTCCTACGGACTAAAACCCTCCCGTTTATATAGACACCAGAGAGGGTTAGGGTTACACAAGGTCGGTTACAAAGGAGGAGATATCCATATCCGTACTGCCTAGCTTGCCTTCCAGGCCAAGTAGAGTCCCATCCGGACACGAGACAAAGTCTTCAATCTTGTATCTTCATAGTCCAACAGTCCGGCCAAAGGATAGAGTCCGGCTGTCCGAAGACCCCCTAATCCCGGACTCCCTCAGTAGCCCCTGAACTAGGCTTCAATGACGACGAGTCCGGCGCGCAGTGTTGTCTTCAGCATTGCAAGGCGGGTTCCTCCTCCGAATACACCCCGGAAGAATTTCAATACAAGGATAGTGTCTGACCCTGCAAAATAAGTTCCACATACCACCGTAGAGAGAATAATATTTCCACAAATCTAATCTGCTGACACGTTTTGGCAACATGACGTTATATCATGGCCCGGTGATTATTCAAACAGTTTCCTTTAACTAACTCCACACATAACGCGAGGCAGTTTCCTGACACGTCTTGTCAAAGCAGGGATCGTGTCCCCCTTATTACGGGATTCTCATCAATACGGGCATGGGTAACCCAACCACGCCTAGGACTCCTAGATTTTAGGTAAGTCCCAAACGGCCACTAGGAGGACGCTTGGTATTCACCCTCTTTATAAGGGGACAAGGCTTTTACTTTTTGCCCTCCCGTGCTCAATCGAATCCTTCCCCCGCCTCAAGTTCTAACACCCAAAGCCCAGGTCAGGTGCTTCGGTCCTTCAATCATGTCCGGATCTAGCCTTCAAGGCCGGTGGATGCCCTCCTCCATTACGGAAGAGGATATCAAGAAGTTGAGGGAGGCCAGATACCTGACCGCCGAGGTTTCGCATCGGCTGCCTGCCCGAGGGCAGGTCGTCCCTACTCCCGAACCCAACGAGAACATTGTGTTCATATCCCACTTCCTCCGATGTCTAGGCCTCACTTTGGATCCTTTCATTAGGGGTTTGATGTTCTATTATGGGCTAGATTTCCACGATCTAGCCCCGGACTCCTTTCTCCACATCTCGACATTTATTGTCGTATGTGAGGCCTTCCTCCGCATTACCCCTCACTTCGGCTTGTGGCTCAAGACCTTTGACGTGAAGCCGAAGATGGTCGAGGGGCAGCATGTAGTGTGCGGAGGCGTATTAATAAGCAATATCGCTGGAGCTCCATGGCCAAAGGGTTCCTTTCCAGAGGTGTCCGGATTATGGCAACGGGAGTGGTTTTACATCACAGCTCCTAGAAGTGCCAAGTGGGTGGCTGCCCCTGCTTTCTGCTTGGGCCCTTCACCACAACTGATGTCATGGATTAGCAGAGGGCTGAGCTGGGGTCCAGCCAAGGACGTGCCTATACTGCAGAGCTGCATTCAAGATCTCTTCAAAGGAGATTTCAGTCTGGTTACGGTGGTGCAAGTCATGCTGGTTCGTCGAGTCCAGCCTTGCAAACGCCGGCCCTTCCGCATGTGGGAGTTCAACCCAGAAGGACCGCACACTATTCAGAATTTCCTCGGCCTGATGCACGAGGAGATGTATAAATCATTCTTCAGACCCCAAATAGAGTGTCCAGATACTACCGAGGATGTGGGCCTGAGCAGCAACCGCACTGTCGACCAAGTAAGTAATCCTCAAGCCGAACACACCGTCTTTCATTTATCATGATGTCATTCTGAGAAATTGCTCTTTGACCAGGACTGGCTAACAAAGGCGAAGATGATTCGGTGTTCGGCCCCCCTTCCTGAGGGTTTGGACAATCCGGTATTGGAGAAGATGCTCGAGCCAACACCCTGCCCGGTGCCCTCAAAGGAAGATGAAGGGGGGAATAAAGGGGGCGAAAGCGGGCCTCCACCGCTACCTATTCCGACCGAGGGAACGAGCACCTCCGTGAGGGAGGATAACCAAGGGGAGGAATCTGACATTCTCTCACCCCGGGGAAGGAAGAGGACTACCTCTGAAGATCCGGAAACCAAGGTTTCCAAACGGGAGAAGAAATCTCCACCAGAGGGTCCTGCCTTGGAGGGTTCTCTTGCCGCACAAAGTCCGCGCGGGGATCAGCCCTCTAACAAGCTGTAAGTAATCAAAAGGTACTTTAATAGTGAAGATATACTACCTTACCTCTAAGGAAAATAACCGAAGCATTTATCTTGCAGTTCGGATCTTAGCCCTTCTCAGCAGAGCTCGTCTTCAGGGGATCTTCTTTTGGAGATGATGGAGAGAGAAACGCCTCCCCCGGACTCCCCCGCTCAAGGAGCGGGCGACCTTGAAGTGTCGTCACGGAGGACCTCGCCGGATCAGGTGAGGCCAGAAGATAATCCTATGGTCGTCCGAAGTCCCCAGTGTCCGGCTTTTGAAGAGAGCAACCAAAAGAATCCGACACCGTCTGGTATGCGGTCGGACGCACTGAGGGGTCTGCTAGAGCGAGCAATTATCTCAGAAGAACACCATACATTGATGGGTACGGTGATTGAAAGGATTTCGTCCACTGAAAGTGGGTTGCATGAAGCCTTTATGAGTCTACTGACGGGTTTTGAGGTATGTGAACTGGTATACATTTGTGATAGTACCGCACATTTTTAGGTGTGCCCTGTGTAGATAGTAGCCCCTGAGACTCTAGTTGTTGCCGAGAACGGTGGCAAACAGAGGATCATAGTCCCAGGTAATAACCATACCACATTTATGCGCAGGTGGTGGAAGCTCCGGTGGCTAGCCGGACTAATGAGTTTGCCGAACTAAAGCGGCAACTGGATGCGGCAGATGCCGACATCGAGCTTGTTAACAAGCGGCTTGACGAGGCACATGGTAAGTGATATTTTCTGGTGAATGTCACATAGTAAGAGCAGCGTGATGCCAATATCTTCAATATTTTGTGACTGCAGATGGAGCTGCCACCGTGGAAACCCTTCGGGCGGAACTTGCCCGAGCCAAAGAACAAGCAAGGAGTAGTAATGCGGCTGCTTTGAAGGCGGCCGAAGAGTTGAAAGCCGAGAAGGCCACGCATTGCGAGAGCAAAGAGAAAATGGCCAAGATGGCTGCAAAGTTAAAAGACACTGCCGACCGTTGCCAGTTCCTTGACAAAGAAAACCGAGCCAAGGCGACGGACCTTGAAAGGGCCACGATGGCAACCAGAGACACCCGTTCTGCCATGAGAGCGAAGAAGGAGGAATTGCGTGAAGCCTGTGATATTGTGGCTGGGAAGCCCTTTGTCGATGTCAAAACCGGCGGATCTCGGGTAGGGGGTCCCGAACTGTGCGTCTAGGCGGATGGTAACAGGAGGCAGGGGACACGATGTTTTACCCAGGTTCAGGCCCTCTTGATGGAGGTGAAACCCTACGTCTTGCTTGATTAATATTGATGATATGGGTAGTATAAGAGTAGATCTACCACGAGATCAGAGAGGCTAAACCCTAGAAGCTAGCCTATGGTATGATTGTATGTCCTACGGACTAAAACCCTCCAGTTTATATAGACACCGGAGAGGGCTAGGGTTACACAGAGTCGGTTACAATGGTAGGAGATCTACATATCCGTATCGCTAAGCTTGCCTTCCACGCCAAGGAAAGTCCCTTCCGGACACGGGACGAAGTCTTCAATCTTGTGTCGTCATAGTCCAGGAGTCCGGCCGAAGGTATAGTCCGGCTATCCGGACACCCCCTAATCCAGGACTCCCTCAGTAGCCCCCGAACCAGGCTTCAATGACGACGAGTCCGGCACGCAAATTGTCTTCGGCATTGCAAGGCGGATTCTCCTCCCAATTCCGTGTGCCTGTTGAATAATGTCCGGTTTCTTGTAAATGTAGCTCTCCTTGGCTTCTACGCCCAATAATGGCCGTCTTCCACGTGTCAAACGAATACGAAAAGTTAGGGTATTTTTACATTTACACCCCTAGCCACGTGAATGAGCTGCCTATTTAAGGGGACGAGGATTTAGATCCAAACCACACCTTCTCCCCTCCGCAAGTATTCATCAGAGCATATCCGACAGAGGTCCATTCTATCATGGCCGGCCGCCGCAGCTCCTCCTCTCGCCCTTCCAGCCCTCAGCCTGGAGATTGGGAGAGATGCTCCATCCCGCATAGCGAGCTAGTGACGCTCCAGACCAAGGGATTTCTCCCCCCGGCCTATATGGTCCCGGTTCGAGCCGGACTTGCCACCTATAATGGCGGAGAGCAAGCGGAGAGCGCCCCCAATCCCTCCAAAGGAGAGCGGGTATGCATTGTCCCTTACTTAATAAGAGGGCTCGGATTTCCAATTCATCCGTTTCTCCGGGGGCTCCTGGAGTTCTATGGCCTCCAGCTGCACAACCTCACGCCTGCCTCCATATTGCATATTGCGGGCTTCGTAGCCCTTTGCGAGCTGTTTTTGGGCTGCGAGGCTCATTTCGCGTTGTGGAAAAGGCTATTCTGCCTTGTGCCCCATTCTCAGAAGGGGTCAATATATCAAGTGGGCGGAGCCGAAGTGTGGCGCATCGTCGGGACCGGATATCTATCCGGAACCCCAAAGAAGGCGTCCGAGGACTGGCCTTCGGAATGGTTTTATATAGAGGACATCCCGCTGCCGGATCCTGTCCGGATCAGCCTCCCTGAGTTCGACAATGCTCCCCTAAAGAAGCGCCTAAGCTGGCGTCCACGGAGCCCTCAGAGGGAAAGTGACAAGGACGTTCTTTACTTGATGGGCCGGATAAGATTGTTAGCTCATTCTGAACTGACCATGATCGGGGTCATGGCCGCATGCATCTTGCGAGGGGTGCAGCCGCTTCAGTATAGAGGCCACCCCATGTGGGACTTCAATGGGGAGGACGACGCCACCCATCATGGCCGTAAGGGGCCGGATTCAGCTCCCGCTCTAATAAAGATCTTGTCCGCTTTGTACAAGGGAGAAGAGGAGGAATTTCTCCGCGTCAACCCACAGGGTGGATTTTCTATGTACAATCCCCCAAGTTGGGTAAGTGGACACCTTTACTTGCCCATCCGTTTTATATTCCCATCGTCAAATATTCAGTCTAACAACTTCAACGCAGGAACTGCGCCAGGCTGTTAAAGAAATAAACAGCCCCCCTCCACAACCCGAGGATCCGGGACGGTCCCTCGACCCGGCCTCTCAAGAGGATCCGGACTTATCTGTGGAGCTGATTGATGGGGTGTTTCATCAATTGAGCAAGGACAACGCCTTGGTGGCCATTACGGCCGATTACCCCAGGCTACTCCTAGCTTCATAGGTAACTGAGACCGAAGTCCCAGCACTTTGAAAAGGGATCTATCCTCGCGTGTTTTCGATTGCTGTATGACAACCATGTTTTGCAGGGGAGGTCCTTGAGACGGGAGGCCGAGCCTGCGGCGACTAGCCAACGAGGGGCGGAAAGGCCCCGCGGGCTGAAAAAAAGTGTGGTCCGGACTGAGACGCCGACGCAAAGGTATAGCGCGCCATCTTATTCCCAGGTGTTATTCCTTCAAGGCGTATTAATGCTCGTGCTCTCTTCAGGACGAAGAGGCCTCGCCGGACTATATCCGGAGAGGTTGCCAATCACGCCTCCACCAGCCAGGCTCCAAAGCCTGGTCCGGAAGCGGAGGCGAGCACAAGGCGCACACCGGACGCTCCTCCGACAGAGGATGCGGATAGGCTGTCTGCCACCAATTCCGAGGTGGAGAGTGCCATGAACCACAGGCGTCGCCGGATAGTTCTTCGCGACGCTTGTTTCTCCCAAGAGGCATTGGATGCCTTCAATTCGGCAGATGCGTACCTCCGTGCCACTCAAAATGGTCTGGCCAGAGCCACGGAGCAATATGTAAAAGACATACGGGTAAGAAAATTTTGGTAATTATATATATACCAGTAGCCCCCGAGACTTGAAACAATTAGAATAACTAATTTAAGGATCATTTGTTATGCAGGTTCTTACAGAAAAGAATACCCTACTGTCCCAGGAGCTGGAAGAGTGCAAAGCCCAACTTGAGGCCGCACTAGCCGCGGCAGGGGAGCCCAAGGAGACCCCCTCTGGTAATATACGCTTCGAAAGATAAGTATTTTGCGAAGTGCGGCATGGGTGCAAATCTCACAAATGAAATTGCAGATGGCGCCGGATTAAATCCGGAAAAGCAACAACTCCTACGCCAGCTGAAGGCTGGTGAGAGTGTGCTGACAAAGGTGAGGCGGGAGAAGAACGATCTCCAAGATGCCAACACCAAGCTGGGCATTGAACTGAAGGATGTTCGTGCCCAGCTATTGGACTCCGTTAAGGAGAATCAGCGGCTTCGACGTGGCATATTTAGTAAGTGCTTAAACGAACTTTGAAAAAAGAGTTCGGCGAGGAAGTCGACTAACAAAGTAATTTTTGTAGGTATGCTAACAGGTCGTCCTGCAGAGGAAATGCCCGGTTCTACGGGTGACCTTCTTCCCGAGCTCTCACAACTGCATGAGCGAGTTCGGCAGGTGATGCAAGGCGTCGCCCAGGCCTTGTGGCCATCCGTCTCCATGCCCGAAGGTCTTGGAGAGCTTGTAGAGAAGATGAAGGGAGCGCGGCGGTGCTTCTGATTGTGGAAGATGTCGGCCTGCCGTCAAGGCGCCAGGGAGGCCTGGGCCATGGTGAAGACGCGGTACACGAAGGCTGACCCAAACCACATGGCCGAGGTCGGACCCGTGGGGCCCGATGGGAAGGAGATCCCTGTGAGCTTAGTATACGACCAAGTAGAATTGGCCGCAAAGTATTCCCAACAGGACTGTAAGCTAGACAGCCTGTTAGATGGTATTGAAGAGGAATACAATCAGTCAGATTGACTATGTAATTTTAATTGACATGTGTAATGCCTTGTAGCCGGATTGTAGATCGTTTGTCATGGCCGACCTTTTCGCTTCAACCTCGGGACCTGACGGTCCGGAGTGTGTCCGAATACCCTTGCGGTTATATAAGAACCGGGGTATGCATGGAGACCAGGCGTAGGGATCATTAGTGCTTGAACAGACAAGTGCCCAACTAGTTATGTTATATTACATGGTTAGTAAGAAACATCTTCCAGGGAGAATACTTCCGTTAGGGGTTCCTTTCCCTGGGAGGCATGCCCTAAAGTGCATGTCCATTCTGCGAAAAGAGACGCAAGAAAAACATCTGGGGGCGTATAGATAAATAAGTGAAGACCGCCGAGTCCGGCATGAATTTCAGCTAGGAGGTTCCGCCCTTCCTCTTCGGAGATGCACCTTTGAAGGACTTCGGTAATGCTTTTCTTATAAAGCTCTTCCTCATGGACTTTATAGGCTTTGGATCGCCGCACTATGCAGCGTGCCTCATTTTGGTCCTCGGGGAGTTCCTGCCTAGTAAGGTAGGCGAGGAATGGTTCTGTCCACGGGGCGATGACGGCCATTATTACGTGGGCTGAAGGTGTTATTTCATTGGCAGAGCCTCCAATTATGTCAGAGTGTTCGGTGTCGGGCAGTGCGGTTGGGTCCGGGCTGTTATTGCCGGGTTCCCCTTCCCATACTACGGATGGCTTGAACAGCCTTTCCAAGAAGATGTTGGGGGGGAGGGACTACATCGCGTTTTGCGCCGATGCGTGCCAGGACATCTACCGCCTGATTATTTTCCTGGGCTATATGGTGAAATTTGAGCCCTTCGAACCGAGCTGACATTTTTAGGACGGCGTTGCGATAAGCTGCCATTTTTGGATCCTTGGCATCAAAGTCTCCATTTATTTGGGATATTGCGAGGTTCGAGTCCCCGCGCACCTCTAGGCGTTGAATGCCCATGGATACTGCCATCCGGAGACCATGTAAAAGGGCCTCATATTCGGCTGCATTGTTGGAGTCTGTGTACATTATCTGGAGTACGTACTGAACTGTGTCTCCTGTGGGGGACGTTAAAATGACGCCAGCCCCTAGACCGGCCAACATTTTTGAGCCGTCGAAGTGCATGATGCAGTTTGAATATGTGCCGTACTCTTTAGGGAGTTCGCCTCCGTCCATTCTGCGACGAAGTCGGCCAAAACTTGTGACTTGATAGCTCGTCGTGGCTTGTAAGTTATGTCGAACGGGAGGATCTCAATGGCCCATTTTGCAATCCGGCCCGTCGCGTCGCGGTTGTTTATAATATCATTAAGTGGCACTTCCGAGGCTACTGTTATTGAACACTCTTGAAAGTAGTGTCGCAGCTTCCGGGATGCCATAAATACCGCGTACGCAATCTTTTGATAATGCGGGTACTCTGACTTGCACGGAGTAAGGACAGTGGACACATAGTAGACCGGCTTTTAAAGGGGGAATTTGTGTCTGTCAGTTTCTCGTTCGACGACGAGCACTGCGCTTACGACCTGATGGGTTGCTGCAATGTATAATAGCACTGGTTCGCCAATGTTTGGCACGGCCAGGACTGGGTTTGTTGCCAAGATGGCTTTTATTTTGTCGAGTCCGGCCGTGGCTGCATCCGTCCACTCGAAGTGTTCGGTGCATCGAAGGAGGCGGTAAAGGGGTAGGGCCTTTTCTCCCAAGCGGTAGATAAAGCGGCTTAGAGCCGCCACGCATCCGGTTAATTTTTGTATTTGTTTGAGGTCCTTCGGGATATCCAATTGTGACAGAGCTCGGATCTTGGCTGGATTTGCTTCAATTCCTCTACCGGATACAATGAAGCCCAAGAGCTTTCCGGCTGGAACGCCGAAAATACATTTTTCTGGGTTGAGCTTGATGTCGTATGTTCGGAGGTTATCGAATGTTAGCCTCAAGTCGTCTACTAGAGATTAGACATGTCTTGTTTTAACGACCACATCATCTACGTATGCCTCCCCTGTTTTGCTGATCTGGTTTGCTAGATATGTCTGAATCATGCGCTGATATGTTGCGCCGGCGTTTTTGAGCCCGAAGGGCATTGTGTTGAAGCAAAATGGGCCGTATGGTGTGATGAATGCAGTTGCGGCTTGGTCTGACTCTGCCATCTTTATTTGATGGTAGCCGGAGTATGCGTTGAGGAAACACAACGAATCGTGTCCTGCGGTAGCGTCGATAATTTGATCGATGCGGGGGAGAGGGAAGGGATCCTTTGGGCAAGCCTTGTTAAGGTCTTTAAAATCAACGCACATGCGCCATGATTTGTCCTTCTTTGGTACCATCACCAGGTTTGCTAGCCAGTCCGGGTGTTTTATATCTTTGATGAATCCGGCCTCCAATAGCTTGGCTAGTTCCTCTCCCATGGCCTGTCTCTTAGGTTCGGAAAAACGCCGAAGAGCCTCTTTGACTGGCTTGAATCCTTTTAGGATATTTAAGCTGTGTTCAACCAGCCTGCGTGGGATTCATGGCATGTCTGAAGGGTGCCAGGCGAAAATGTCCCAGTTCTCTCGTAGGAACTCTCGCAGTGCGGCGTCTACATCAGGGTTTAATTGTGCCCCGACGGAAGCTGTTTTATTGGGGTCCGTTGGATGGACCTGGAATTTGACTATTTCGTCCGCCAGTTTAAAGGAGGTGGACTTGGATCTTTTGTCGAGTATCACATCGTCCCTATTCACCGTGGAGCACAGCGCAGTCAGTTCCTCAGCCGCTAGGGCTTCGGATAGCGCCTCGAGGGCCAGTGCGGCTGTCTTGTTTTCGGCACGGAGTGCTATGTTCGAATCACTAGCGAGAGTGATGATTCCGTTAGGCCCGAGCATCTTGAGCTTCATGTACCCGTAATGGGGTATTGCTTGGAAGATTGTAAATGCTTCCCGCCCTAGCAGAGCGTGATATCCGCTACTGAACGAGGCCACTTGGAACGTGACCTCTTCGGACCTGTAATTATCCGGCGTGCCGAACAACACATCTAGTGTGATTTTTCCTGTACAGCGCGCTTCCCGACTGGGGATTATTCCTTTAAAGGTTGTGCTGCTTCCCTCAATGCGGTTCCAGTGTATTTCCATTTTTTGAAGGGTTTCCTCATAAATGAGGTTCAATCCGCTGCCGCCATCCATGAGTACCTTGGTAAGACGAAAGCCGTCCACTATTGGACTAAGGACCAATGCGGCTGGTGCTCGGGCTTTTTGGAATTTAGGTTCATCACTGGCGTTAAAAGTAATGGCCGTGTCACTCCATGGGTTTATTATTGCTACTTGGTAGACTTCGGCAAGGCTGCGGAGTGTTCTTTTTCCCATGTTATTTGATGCGAAAGTCTCGAAGACTGTTAATACCGTACTGGTGTCTCTGGGGTGGCTTTCTGTGGCTTCTGGAATTAGAAGATCTTCGCCAATTTTTGCCACCTGCCGGAGTATCCAACATGCTCTAAGGCTGTGAGTTGGTGTGGCGCCCTCTGCACTGTGAATTTTACAGGGTCCATTAAGCCATCCTTCCAGTACGGTTCCGTGCCCTATAGAGGGCTTTTGCTTTTTGGTATTGAACCCGGGTGTCTGGCGATGATGCACCCTTTTATTTCGGACTGGGTTTGTATTCAGGGCTAGATTGTCCCAAAATTTTATTTCGGTTTTCCAAGCGCTTTCCATCGCACAGTACTTTCGTACTATGGACGCCAAGTCAGCGAAGTGTGTAATATCACGGCGACTTATGGCATTGAGGATTCCCTTGTCCGTGCAATTATTGCAGAAAAATGAAATTGCGTCTTCCTCGCGGCAGTCCTTTATCCTGTTCATAACCAGGAGGAATCTGGCCCAGTAATGATGTACTGTTTCTTCGTGCTTTTGCCTAATTTGGGATAGATCGCTTATGTACAGGTGGGTGGGTGGGATCAAATCCGAAACCTCATGCAATCTGAGCCCCAGGGGCCAAGGAGTTTCCGAACTTGGAAGTTTGGATTCTTGGATGATGTCCAATGAATCTGGCCCGTCACCTGACTTTAAGTTCAGGTCTTGAGTGATGTCCTCCCCTCCATGGATATCTGGCTTGGAGGGATCGGGAATCCGGACATAGCTAGTCCTTAAGATAGATGAAGGGTCACCGCACTGTCCCTCTACCACGACAACGTGATGGGTGACCTGGGGAGAGTTAATCTCTCTCAGATCGGGTTTAGGCCCAATTTGGTCGTAATCCGTAGCGACTCCCAGGGCGGCGATGTGATCCAAGAGCTCGTTTAGGGAAGAGAGCTCCATTGGATCTAGCTGCTCGGCGAATTCCGAGCTGACGTGAAGATTGCTTTCGATGACCCGAGTGGTCATCGTCGGTGCAGCAGCCGAACAGGCGGTCATAAGGAAACCACCTAGCCGGAGAGTTTGGCCGACAGCCAAAGCTCCCTTAGCAACGGTGCCGTCTTTAAAGATGGGATGAGGCATCCTTCCTGATGGCGACGACACAGAGGAACTCTCAATGAAAGCACCAATGTCGGTGTCAAAACCAGCGAATCTCGGGTAGGGGGTCCCGAACTGTGCGTCTAGGCGGATGGTAACAGGAGGCAGGGGACACGATGTTTTACCCAGGTTCGGGCCCTCTTGATGGAGGTAAAACCCTACGTCCTGCTTGATTAATATTGATGATATGGGTAGTACAAGAGTAGATCTACCACGAGATCAGAGAGGCTAAACCCTAGAAGCTAGCCTATGGTATGATTGTATGTCCCTACGGACTAAAACCCTCCGGTTTATATAGACACTGAAGAGGGCTAGGGTTACACAGAGTCAGTTACAATGGTAGGAGATCTACATATCCATATCGCCAAGCTTGCCTTCCACGCCAAGGAAAGTCCCTTCCGGACACGGGACGAAGTCTTCAATCTTGTGTCTTCATAGTCCAGGAGTCCGGCCGAAGGTATAGTCCGGCTATCCGGACACCCCCTAATCTAGGACTCCCTCACCCTTTTTGCTGTGGAGGAAGTTCGGAGATCCGCGGTATGCCCCTCTGGATTGGCTGTGGAGTTCGGTGAACGCATATCTGGACTTGGCGGCGAGCGATGTCGATGCGGCCGAATACTTCCGAGATCAAACAGGTCGCGAAGTGGACAAGCTGTTCTGGTCGCAGTTCAACGTGCAAGAGCGTCCGCTTCCATTGACCGATCAGCTAGCTGAATGGGCCGAACTCAATAGGTTGTCCGGACTTGCCATGAGGTCCATCGTAGATCATCTATGGCCGGAAAAGCTGAAGCCGAACAGCTATTTCAGCTTAGTGCAGCAGTTCCTTGGTGCGGTGCCGCGCATCAATATGATGAAGAGGTCGGCGTGCATAGAAGGCTCGCGGATGGCCCTTGCCCGTGTCAAAGCATACTGGGCGGAGATGGATGCTACCACCGTCGCGGTGCAGGGTTCGGCCATAGGCCGAGTGGCTGCCGAGCACTATTTTGAAGAAGTTCTTGAGGGTGCTCGTTTGATAGAGGCCCAGTGCTCGAAGAATATTATGTTTGAATGACATGTATTCCCATTGTAAAAACAATGTTTTATTGAATTTATCAAGGCTGTATTTATACTTGTGCCCGAAAGTATTGTGATGCCTCCTGTGCGGCTGTTTATGTATACATGTGTATAACCTGAAAGATTGCAGTCGTCGGCTTCAGCCCCCACGCATATAATGCAGGGGTGTTTGTAGAAGACGCGTATTCACACTTAATCCAACGTCTTGGTCCTAATAAGAAGGTGATAGCGCAGCGAACTAGGCAACCGGACTATAATGCTTTAACACTTTCACTTAGCCATAGGAGTTTGACAGTGGGGCTACTATATAGCCCCTGGTGGCTCCGCACTCATCCGAATTTGGGGTGCGTACTTGCCCGGCCAGGAAACGGCCCTTCGTTAAGGCAGAGGAATTCTAAGATTCGGATGGGTCATCGAGTGGTTGACCAGTCTCGCGCTATATCATGATAGTCAGTTTTCGGCTTTCTCTACTGAGGTGCTCGTCCAGATGAACCAGGGCACAATCGCAGTAGTTCTCCCGGTGCCGCCTTAGCCTATAGAGCGGAACGTATGGCAGCAAAACATAGGAGCCGGGCAAACCCAACATTTGACCAAAGACATGATTCGGAGCTGATGCATATAAGGCCAAACTCGCGGCGCCGAACACTCCCTAAGGTATTCGGTCTTTATGGTGTAAACCGGGCCTAAACAGTGCCCTTTGTAAGAAGCCCCTGGTGTCCAGGTACGTGCATTGTTTCGACGTGGCCACATGCCAAGACGTCAGCATCCTTCTCAATGGTACTGAGAATCCGAGGGATGTGTATCAACAAGAGACAGTAAAAAAGGTTGATGCAGGGTCTTAATCTAAAAAGAATCCTTGGAACGGGTCCCTGCTGCACGTCTGTGCCTGTGTCTCCGTTGTGCCGTATCCTGGATGGGTGTAGCACGATGGTCATCTGTAAAAGAGAGGAACTTAGGTGAAAAGTTGTCGTGCAAAAAGGTAGGTTTAAAGAAACCATGTATAATTCAAGATGAGTAAAAATTGCCACTTGTCTGCGCGCGTTGAGCCCCTTGTATTTGTAATAGGGGTGTGGCCATCAAACCTGTATGAATTACATATAGCTGCATCGGACTCGTCTAACCGTGTCTGTAGTCTTGACGACCTGTCGAATGCTTTAGTTGGTGAGGCTGTTTTAGTGTGCGGCTGCCAAGGCAGCCGCACTCTCTTCCGCGTGCAGGCATCGCTCAATATTTCCATTTACTGTAATGATGCCACGTGGACCGGGCATCTTAAGCGTGAGGGAAGCGTAATGCAGTATTGCATTAAAGCGAGCGAAAGCTTCGCGTCCAAGTAGTGCTTGATAGCCACTTTGGAACGGAGCAATGTGGAAGGTTAAATTTTCTCTACGAAGTTATCAGGGAAGCCGAATATAACCTCTAGTAGCAGGGAGCCCGTGCAATGAGCCCCCTGGGCCTGGCATTCCTCCTTTAAAGTTAGTATTGCTGTGGCAAATTTTCGTTGGGTCTATCCCCATTTTGCGGACTGTGTCCTGATATATCAGGTTTAGACTACTGTGACCGTCCACCAGGACTCGTGTGAAGTGGTATCCGTCAATTATTGGATCTAATACCAAGGCAGCCCATCCTGCACGCCAGATACTTGCCGAGTAATCCTGATGGTCGAAGGTGATCGGTTGAGACGGCCAGTGGCAGAACTCTGCGGTGATAGGCCCTTGGGCATATTTATCTGGGAGTGCCGCTTTGTTTCTCCCCTTTATCACGTGTAACACGTTTACTGTTTTGACTTCTGGTGGAAATTTCTTCTGTTCCCCAGTGCTTTGCTTGCGAGGCTCATCCTCGTCTTTGCTTGGTGTATCCTGCCCCGTATGTTCGGCGTTGAGCTTGCCGGACTGCTTGAAGACCCAACATTCTCTATGGGTATGATTTGCAGGTTTATCGAGGGTGCTATGGATCTGACATATTTGGTCCAGAATTTTGTTTAGGCTGGACAGTTCATCTCTGGCGCCTTTAGAGGGCGGCTTTTGCTGACCTAGCCGAGAGCTTCTGAATTTGGCATTTACCGCCGTGCTCTTCGGGTTGTCTTCTTTATTCCGACGCTTATTATTTTTGTTGCATCATGATTTCCCGTTTCCATCTCTAACTTCGGATGTACTTGGGTCGCTGGTGCTGCATCGGGCTAGCCAGCTGTCCTCACCCGCGCAAAAGCGGATCATGAGGCTTGTTAATGCTGCCATTGTTCTCGGCTTTTCTTGGCCAAGGTGTCTGGCAAGCCATTCGTCTCGGACGCTGTGCTTAAAAGCTGCCAAGGCTTCGGCGTCCGGACAGTCGACTATTTGGTTCTTTTTTGTAAGAAACCTGTTCCAAAGCTTTCGAGCTGACTCTCCGGGCTGTTGAGTTATATGACTCAAATCATCCGCATCAGGAGGTCGGACATAAGTCACTTGAAAATTTGCCCGAAAAGCGTCTTCGAGCTCTTCCCAGCTTCCAATGGAGCTTTTTTTTGACCATGAAGACTGCAGGGCTTACACCCCACAGCATTTTATTAAAAACACCACACACATACAGGGTTTCCTCAAGGTGAGGAAAGAAAAGAAAAACAAAGATAAAAGAAAGAAAGAGGTAGAAAAACTATACAAGGTAAGGGAGCACTATACCTATAAATGACAAAGAAAAAACAAAAGAGGCAAACAGGAACTCTCCTCAGGGAGGAAGAAAATCAATCCACTTAAGAAGGGCATCTCTAAATTTCCGTTTTATTCGGTGGGAGAGCAGAGTGGCATCATGAATGAAGCTAGTCCTCCATGCTCTGAACGAGGGTTGAATGTCAAATGGAAAGACCTTATTAATGAGGAGAGCTGTTGCATTTCTTGGAAGGCTAGTTCAGTCATAGGTAAGTAGAAAAGCTCCTGGAAAGAGCTGGCCTGAAAAACTGCCTTGACTGAGAGGTTTTTGTGGAGGCAAAAAGAAAAAAGCCTAGGAAACCGCTCTTGCAGAGGAATAGAACTGTCCCCAATGTGCCAGCAGTCTGACCAGAATTGCACTGTATCTCCACTATGAACATCAACCGATGTAACAGCTCTGAAATTATCCATCAACTTGCATACATCTTTCCACCAAAAGGAGCCACAGAGAACAGTATCATGTGGAATCCTTTCAAAGTAGTAAGAATCCCAAACTAATTGCACCCAGGGCACATCCATCTTATTATAAAATTTGCTGAGGTGTTTCAATAAGAGAGCATCATTCTGCAGTCCAAGGTTTAAAATCCCAAGCCCCCCCTTTGACTTAGGTCTACAAATAAGTTTCCAAGCCGCCAGTGAGTGACCCTTTTCCTGACCATATTTTCTCCATAAACACTGCCTTTGGATTCTTTCCAATTGTTTTAAAATACCCTGAGGGATGGACAAGGTACAAAGGAAAAAAATAGGCAAGGAAGAGATCACAGAATTGACTAATTGCAGTCTGCTCCCTTGTGGCAAGAACCATGAGCTTGCTGTCAATCTTCTCTCCATACAATCCACAAGAGGAAGGAGGTCAACTATTTTGGGCCTGGTGGTCCCCACTGGCAGCCCCAGATATGTGAAAGGCATAGTGCCTAATTTGCAATCAAAAAAGGCAGCCAGGTCAGAAGCATCCTGCTCATCTACATTAATAGGACAGATGGAGGATTTATGGAAATTGATCCGTAGTCCAGTTGCCTGTGAGAAGGAATGCAAAACTGATTTCAGAGCCCTCAGTTCACTTAGATCAGCATTTACAAATAGCAGTGTGTCATCTGCATATTGGACCACTGGGAAATCTGGATCATGGGTAAGCAGAGGCCTGCTTATTAAGCCTTGTTGGAGAAGATTGTTCACTAAAGTCTGTAGAAGATCAACCGCAATCACAAATAGTAAGGGAGAAATTGGGTCTCCTTGCTTGACTCCACATTTGCATTTGAAATGTTTACCAGGGACTCCATTCAGTAGTACAGAGGAAGTGCCAGAGGACAGCAACTGCTTAATCCAAACAATCGACCTTTCGTCAAAACCTTTTGCAATTAAGATCTTTATGATTGCCTCATGCTGGATAAAGTCAAAAGCCTTTTCAAAGTCCAACTTAAGTAAAAGGATTGGCCTTTTAGATTGATTGCACTGATGGATATACTCAAATGTCCAAGCAAGACAATCCTGGATTGTTCTTGATTTGATGAAACCATATTGGTTTTTATGCACACATTTGGTGATCTCCAGTTGGAATCTGTTAGCAGCAAGCTTTGTAAGAAACTTTAATCCAACAGAAGTTAGTGAGATTGGTCTAAAATCTCCCACACCCTCAGGTGTCTGCTTCTTTGGGACCAGGGTAATGAATGCATCATTCAAATTTTCTAATTGCACTGTTCCAGCATGAAACTCCGTAACCAATTGTATAAAATCAGCAGAAATTATATGCCAACACTTTTTTTAAAAAGAGCCCGTTAAAGCCATCAGGTCCAGGGGCCTTATCAATAGGCAGGTCCTTGATAACCTGCTCAATTTCTTTTAATTCAAAAGGTTTTGTGAGCACCTCCAAACCCTGGACCCTGGGTATTAGGGACAATATGGTTGTATCCAAAGAAATTGGCTTAACTGTCCCCATTCTGCTTTTGAAGGTTGTCAGGAATTCTCTGGCCATTTCCTCATGGTTGGATGTTACTGTTCCATCTGACAACAACAAGCTTGCCACAGAGTTTTTTCTAAACCTTTCAGTTGCCATGGCTTGGAAAAATTTGGAGTTTTCCTCTCCCACTTTGATATACCTAATTGTACATCTCTTCCTCCAGTACAAGTATTGCATGTGGAGCAGGCGTTCATGGTGCATTTTAATTATTTTCCTGAAATTAAACTCAGGCCTGGATAAAGATCTTTTATCTTCAAGATTGTCCAACCAAAGAATTACCCAGTTACACTTCTCAATCAACCTTTTAATGTGTGATAAACCTTTCTGCCATTTCTTGAGAGCAAACCTCAAAGCTTTCAGTTTGTCCACAATTATTGCCGAAATATGGGTCTTACGACTGGGGCGAGCCCAGACCTCCTGCACACATTCCATAAAGCCTGCCTGATGAATCCAAAAGTTTTCAAACCTGAAGATATGTGCTTTGGGAATTGCTGTACTGATGGCCACCAGACAAGGAACATGATCAGACGCAGTCTTTGCCAGAGGGGTCAGTTGGGTCATGGGATATACGTTAATCCAACTTGCAGAAGTAAAAACCCAGTCCAACTGTTCCAGGAGTGGCCTGTCTTGCATGTTAGACCATGTGAATTTACGTCCTTTTAGAGGAAGTTCTAACAAACCCAAATGGCCAATTATTTCATTAAAAATGAACATATCATTAATATCACCCCCGGGGAGATTTCTATTATCAATGGAACGGATGAAGTTGAAGTCCCCCATTAACATCCACATTTCATTCGGATCAATGTCCAAATTGTAAATCCAGGAGACAAACTCGTCTCGCAAGCTTTCGGGGAGGCTTTTAAGCCAGTGCCGAGCTGGCCCTTTGAGCTTGAGGGGTAAGTACTTGATGGCATGGGGATCATCTCCTCGAGCCATATGGATATGGAGGATATAGTCCTCAATCCAGACCCCAGGGTCTGTTGTTCCGTCGTATGCCTCTATGTTTACGGGTTTGAATCCCTCTGGAAATTTGTGGTCCAGCACTTCGTCGGTGAAACATAGGGGCTGTGCGGCACACCTGTATCTGGGTGTACCATGATGTTCGGATGTTTGTTGTGTTGCATCGTATGCTGGAGCGCGCTTGCGTGGTCCATAGATGGATCTGGTTGCGCCGTCCTTTTGATGCGAGCCCTCGCGTGGATTGCGTATTGGCTTATGTGCGGCGTTGTTTGCCGCTCTATGTTGGCTATGAGGTCATCTATCTGGCCAGATGGCCATTTTAATTTTTGGTTGTGGGGGGTCTAAGGCCTCATCATCGAATTCAGGTAGCAACTTCTGCTTCGGGTAGCTCTTGGTGGGGCGATTACCGCCGTACTTCGCTGCTGTGTTGAGTACTTTACTCCATCTAATTCTGAGTGTGTCTTGCGCAACCTTGAGCCTTTGCTTCTGCTTTTTTAGACTCCTCGCGGTGGCAACAAGCCTTTGACGGGCATTCTGTTGCTCCGGGTGTCTGTCCGGTGTGATGTCGTCCGGACTATTATCTTTGACAGAGTCGGGTAGTTCGGTTTGATTCTCCGTGTTGCCGTGGTCCAACGATGGTTCACCTTGCTCTAACGCTGGGTCTATATGATCGTTGTTTCTGCCGAGGCGGGATTTGGAGCGGTGCGTATGCCGCCGCTTTGACTGCTTCTCGAGGGGATAACCCTTCGTTGCGTCCTTCCGTTCCTCGTCGCCGCTTTCTTTTGGTGTGTCCACCATGTATACGTCATGTGATGAAGTGGGCGTCCAGTGCCCTGTGGGCAATGGTTCCTGTTCGTCTCCTGCATCATCGTCCATACCGTCGATGTCTTCGGAGTCGAAGTCGAGCATGTTGGTTAAGTCATCGACAGTGGCTACTAAGTGGGTGGTGGGTGGGCGGCGAATTTCTTTGTCATCCGCATCCCAATCCTGCCGAACATAGTTCGGCCAGGACTCTCCTGACAAGGAGAGATATTTTAATGAATTCAGTATGTCACCGAAGGGCGAGTGCTGAAAGATATCCGCGGAGGTGAACTCCATGATTGGCGCCCAGTCAGATTTGATAGGCACGGGCGCAGGCGGTTCGGAGTCCGTGGCCGGGGAAGGATCCGGCAGTTTGGCAACACGGCTCTCGTGAAGGGTAAGGTCGATATTCGGCTCGATCGCTGCCGAGGATATGGCCTCCGTGATGGGGCCTATCTACCCGTCCATGGATGGCGCAACTGGCTCCGAATTGAGGCTCGGAGCGCGGCTGCCGGTGCGATCTCCTGAATACGGTCCGATGGTAGAGCTGAATCGTACTCATTGTGACCGCGTGGCGCACAAGGAAGGGGCTCGCATTCGTCGAATATCAAGTCTCCGCGGATATCGGCCGTGTAATTTAAGCTTCCAAACCTGACCTGATGGCCAAGGGCGTAGCTTTCGATCTGCTCCAGATGGCCAAGCGAGTTGGCCCGCAGTGCGAAGCCGCCGAACACAAAGATCTGACTGGGGAGAAAAGTCTCACCTTGGACTGCATCGCTATCGATGATAGAAGGAGCCATCAAACCTACCGGCGAGGACACAGAGGAACTCTCAATGAAAGCACCAATGTCGGTGTCAAAACCGGCGGATCTCAGGTAGGGGGTCCCGAACTGTGCGTCTAGGCGGATGGTAACAGGAGGCAGGGGACATGATGTTTTACCCAGGTTCGGGCCCTCTTGATGGAGGTAAAACCCTACGTCCTGCTTGATTTATTCTTGATGATATGGGTATTACAAGAGTTGATCTACCACGAGATCGGAGAGGCTAAACCCTAGAAGCTAGCCTATGGTATGATTGTATGTTGTCCTACGGACTAAAACCCTCCGGTTTATATAGACACCGGAGAGGGTTAGGGTTACACAAGGTCGGTTACAAAAGGAGGAGATATCCATATCCATACTGCCTAGCTTGCCTTCCACGCCAAGTAGAGTCCCATCCGGACACGAGATGAAGTCTTCAATCTTATATCTTCATAGTCCAACAGTCCGGCCAAAGGATAGAGTCCGGCTGTCCGGAGACCCCCTAATCCCGGACTCCCTCAGGTATTAATATGCATATAGGATCTGAACATATGATCTTCCACCAAATAAACCAACTAGCATCAACTACAAGGAGTAATCAACACTACTAGCAACCCACAGGTACCAATCCCAGACTTAGAGACAAGAATTGGATACAAGAGATGAACTAGGGTTTGAGAGGAGATGGTGCTGGTGAAGATGTTGATGGAGATTGGCCCCCTCCCGATGAGAGGAGCGTTGGTGATGACGATGGTAATGATTTCCCACTCCCAGAGGGAAGTCTCCCCAGCAGAACAGCTCCACCGAAGCCCTAGATTGGTTCCGCCAAGGTTCCGCCTCGTGGCGGCCGAGTCTCATCCCAAAAGCTTGCTTATGATTTTTTCCTCAACGAAAGACTCCATATAGCAGAAGATGGGCATCGGAGGTCCACCAGGGGGCCCACGAGGCAGGGGGCGCGCCCAGGGGGGTAGGGCGCGCCCCCACCCTCGTGGCTGGTGAGTGGCCCCCCTCTCATACTTCTTGCGCTTAGTATTTTTTTATATATTCTGAAAATAACTTCCGTGAAGTTTCAGGACTTTTGGAGCTGTGCAGAATAGGTCTCTAATATTTGCTCCTTTTCCAGCCCAGAATCCCAGCTGGTGGCATTCTCCCTCTTTATGTAAACCTTGTAAAATAAGAGAGAATAGGCATAAGTATTGTGACATAATGTGTAATAATAGCCCATAATGCAATAAATATCAATATAAAAGCATGATGCAAAATGGACGTATCAACTCCCCCAAGCTTAGACCTCGCGTGTCCTCAAGCGAAAGCCGAAATCGAAAAATATGTCCACATGTTTAGAGATAGAGGTGTCGATAAAAATAAAATACATACATGAGGGCATCATGATCATTCTTAGAACAGCAACATATATATATTGTCATATGATCTCTTATGCTAAAGTAACAATTCAATCACAATTTCAAGTATGAATCATAAACTTCATTGAAAACTAACAAACTATAATCTCAGTCATTGAAGCAATTGCAATTTATCATAACATAAGAAAGAGTCAATATAAGAGCTTTTCAGCAAGTCCACATACTCAACTATCATATAGTCTTTCACAATTGCTAACACTCACGCAATACTTATGGGTATGGAGTTTTAATCGGACACAGAGAAAGATAGGGGCTTATAGTTTTGCCTCCCAACGTTTTACCTCAAGGGTAATGTCAACAATAATAGTTCATGAAAACTCACATCCAACTAGCCATATATACCAGGATCTTTCCAACATATTGTGCTTGCCAAAAGATAAAATGTAAAAAGGGAAGGTGAGGATCACCATGACTCTTATGTAAGGTTGGAGATAAAAGTAAAAGATAGACCCTTCGCAGAGGGAAGCAGAGGTTGTCATGCGCTTTTATGGTTGGATGCACAAAATCTTCATCCGAAAGAACGTCACTTTATATTGCCACTTATGGTATGGACCTTTATTATGCAGTTCGTCGTTTTTATTTCTTCCATATCACAAGATCGTATAAAGCTTATTTTCTCCCACACTAATAAGTCATACATATTTAGAGAGCAATTTTTATTGCTTGCACCGATGACAACTTACTTGAAGGATCTTACTCAATCCATAGGTAGATATGGTGGACTCTCATGGCAAAACTGGGTTTAGGGATATTTGGAAGCACAAGTAGTATCTCTACTTTGTGCAAAGAATTGGCTAGCATGAGAGGGAAAGGCAAGCTCAACATGTTGGATGATCCATGACAATATAATTTATCTCAGATGAAAGAAAACATAACCCATTACGTTGTCTTCCTTGTCCAACGTCAACTCTTTAGCATGTCATATTTTAATGAGTGCTCACAATCATAAAAGATGTCCATGATAGTGTATTTATATGTGAACCTCTCTTTCTTTATTACTTCCTATTAATTGCAACGATGACCAAAACTATGTTTGTCAACTCTCAACAACTTTTAATCATTATACTCTTTATATGTGAGCTCATTACTCTCCATAAGATCTATTTTATTTCTTTTTTATTTATTTCTCTTTTTATTTTATTCCCTCAAGATCATAGTAAAAACATCAAGCCCTTGACTCAACACTAATCTTTATTATATAGCTCACGAACTAGATTACATAGAGGGATCATAAAGCAAAACTCAAAACTAGATCATACCAAAAACTTTATTCTACTAGATCAAGATATTATCAAAAGAATCAAACTAAGAAAAACGGTAAAGATGAAGGTGATGGTGATACGATACCGGGGCACCTCCCCCAAGCTTGGCAGTTGCCAAGGGGAGTGCCCATACCAGATACTCAATTCTTATTTCTTGGTGAAGAGGGTGTTGGTTTTGTTGATGGCGTAGGCTTCTTCCTTAATTTGTGCTTGAGGATAGAATTTTGATCACTTAGGTCATCGATCTCCTGCTCAAGGCTTAATATCTTCTTGCATAATTCCTGTTTGTTTTCCTGCAAGAGCTGAAAAGGGACAAAATCGATCTTAGGTTTCTTTGCTCTATCAGGGAGGCTTGACTTTTTGAACTCCACATGCATGTCCCCAGGTTGAGGTAATGGGACTTCATCTTCATCAGAGCTCGTCTCCTCCCTTCCCTTGGGTTCATAGTCCTCTTCTTCTTCTTCCGTCGTCCAACCACAATGCTCCACATCCCCATAGACCTTAGGATCTGCAAGGTAGTCAGCCACATAGCTTTCTCCTTCCGAATCCTGGGACGACATGTTGATCTAATCTGCAGCAGGACAGCTCGAAACAAAGACAGGAGATATTTGCGTGATACATGAGTCGAAACCTCCGGGAGATTATATAATGATTTTTTACCGACCAAAATACGTAACGTGCAAGAAAACGGAGTCCGGAGAGCGCACGAGGTGCCCACGAGGCAAGGGGCGCACCCAGGGGGGTAGGGCGCAGCCTCCACCCTCGTGGAGCCCTCGTGTCCTTCCCAGACTGCTTCTTATTTTACTATTTTCTAAATATTCCAAAACGGAGAAAAATTGCCATTAGAACTGTTTTGGAGTCGGTTTACTTACCGTACCACGTACCTATTCCTTTTCGGAGTCTGAAACGTTCCAGAAAGTATCCCTTATGTATTCCTCCAGGGTTACGGTTTCAATAACATTGGTTTCAATATTTATAGGATTACCTGAGATATAATATTTTATTCTTTGATCGTTCACCACCTTCGTATTTGTGCCTTCGAAGTTGTTGATTTTTATGGCACCGGAACGATAGACCTCCTCGATAACGTAAGGACATACCCATTTAGAGAGAAGCTTTCCTACCAAAAATCTTAAATGAGAGTTTTATAGCAATACATAATCACCTACATTAAACTCACACTTTTATATCCTTTTGTCATGCCATCTTTTAACCTTTTCTTTAAACAATTTGGCATTCTCATAGGCTTGGGTTCTCCATTCATCAAGTGAGCTAATGTCAAATAACCTCTTCTCACCGTCAAGTTTGAAATCATAGTTGAGCTATTTAATAGCCCAATATGCCTTATGTTCTAGTTCGAGAGGTAAGTGACATGCTTTTCCATAAACCATTTTATACGGAGACATACCCATAGGATTTTTATATGCAGTTCTATAGGTCCATAATGCATCATCAAGTTTCTTGGACCAATTCTCTCTAGATCTATTAACAGTCTTTTGCAAAATTAATTTAAGTTCTCTATTACTCAATTCTACTTGACCACTAGACTGTGGGTGATAAGGAGATGAAATTCTATGATTAACATCATACTTAACAAGCATTTTACGGAAAGCACCATGAGTAAAATGTGAACCACCATCAGTCATTAAATATCTAGCGACTCCAAACCTCGGAAAAATAACTTCTTTAAGCTTCTTAATAGAGGTGTTATGATCAGCACTACTAGTTGGAATAGCTTCTACCCACTTAGTAACGTAATCAACAGCAACTAAAATATGTGTATATCCATTAGAGGCAAGAAAAGGTCCCATATAATCAAAGCCCCAAACATCAAACGGTTCAATAACAAGTGAATAATTCACAGGAATTTCTTGACGTCTACTAATATTACCAATTCTTTGACATTCATCACAAGATAAGACAAACTTATGGGCATCCTTGAAGAGAGTAGGACAATAAAAACCGGATTGCAATACCTTATGTGCAGTTCTATCTCCAGCATGGTGTCCTCCATAAGCCTCAGAGTGACACTTGCGTAGGATCTGTTCCTGTTCATGCTCAGGTACACAACGTCTAATAATACAATCTACTCGTTTATAAAGATGTGGGTCATCCCAAAAGTAATGTCAGAAATCATAGAAGAACTTTTTCTTTTGCTAGTATGTGAAACTAGGTGGTATAAATTTAGCAACAATATAATTAGCATAATCAGCATACCATGGATCAGTTCGAGAAGCATTTATGGCATTTAATTGTTCATCAGGAAAGCTATCATCAATAGATAGTGGGTCATCAAGAACATTCTCTAACCTAGACAAGTTGTCTGCAACGGGGTTCTCAGCTCCCTTTCTATCAATAATATGCAAATCAAATTCTTGTAGTAAGAGAACCCATCTAATAAGTCTAGATTTAGCATCTTTCTTTTCCATAAGATATTTAATAGCAGCAAGATCCGTGTGAATAGTTACTTTAGAATCAACAATATAAGGCCTGAACTTATCACAAGCAAATACAACTGCTAAGAATTCTTTTTTATTAGTAGCATAATTTCTCTGGGCATTGTCTAGAGTTGTACTAGCATATTGAATAACATTTTGTTTCTTATCAACTCTTTGCCCTAGAACAACACCTACAGCATAATCACTAGCATCACACATAATTTCAAAAGGTAAATTCCAATCAGGTGGCTGAACGATAGGTGCAGAGATTAATGCTTTCTTAAGTGTTTCAAATTCTTCTACATAGTCATCATCAAAGACGAATGGTATATCTTTTTGTAATAAATTAGTCTTAGGCCGAGAAATTTTTGAGAAGTCCTTAATGAACCTCCTATAAAAGCCGGCATGACCAAGGAAACTTCTTATACCTTTGATGTCCTTGGGACACATCATCTTTTAAATAGCATCAACTTTAGCTTTATCAACTTCAATGCCCCTTTCAGAAATTTTGTGCCCCAAGACAATACCTTCATTAACCATAAAGTGGCATTTCTCCCAATTCAAGACAAGGTTAGTTTCTTCACATCTCTGCAAAACTCGATCAAGGTTGCTCAAGCAATCATCAAAAGAGGATCCATAAACGGAGAAATCATCCATGAATATGTCACATATCTTTTCACAAAAATCAGAAAATTTAGCCATCATGCATCTTTGAAAGGTAGCAGGTGCATTACATAAACCAAAAGGCATACGTCTATAAGCAAAAGTACCAAAAGGACAAGTAAAAGTGGTCTTAGATTGATCATCAGCTGATACAGGTATTTGAGAGAAACCAGAATAACCATCTAGAAAGCAAAAATGTGTATGTTTGGATAATCTTTCTAGCATTTGATCAATAAAAGGTAAGGGGTAATGATCGTTTTTAGTAGCCTTATTTAATTTGAGGAAATCAATTACCATCCTATAACTTGTAATAATTCTTTGCGGAATCAATTCATCTTTATCATTAGGAATGATAGTAATACCTCCCTTCTTAGGAACACAATGGACATGACTTACCCACTGACTATCAGCAACGGGATAAATTATACCTGCCTCAAGGAGCTTTAGTATTTCTTTTCTTACCACTTCTTTCATCTTATGATTCAGTCATCGTTAACTGGTTTGGCATCTTTTTCCAAATTTATTTTGTGTTGACATAGAGTGGGACTAATGCCCTTAAGATCATCAAGAGTATATCCAATAGCAGCATGATGCTTCTTCAGAGTTTTCAATAATTTTTATTCCTCCTTCTCTGAAAGTTTAGCACTAATAATAACAGGATATATCTTCTTTTCATTAAGATAAGCGTATTTAAGAGTATCAGGCAATGGTTTAAGCTCAAACACGGGATCACCCCTAGGTGGAGGAGGATCCCCTAAGATTTCAACAGGCATGTTGTGTTTCAGAATAGGTCCCTATTTGAAGAACATCTCATCTATTTCCCTTCTTTCATTTTTAAACATATCATTTTCATGGTCTAGAAAATATTGTTCTAAAGGATCACTAGGAGGTACGACAATAGAAGGAAGACCAATAATTTCATCTTTACTAGGCAATTCCTCTTCACAGTGTTGTTTACGAATTTTAGAAAAGTTGAACTCATGAGACATATCACCTAAACCAATAGTAACAACATCGTTTTTGCAGTCTATCCTAGCATTAATAGTGTTTAAGAAGGGTCTACCAAATATAATGGGACAAAAGCTATCTTGTGGGGAACCAAGAACAAGAAAATCAGTAGGATATTTAGGGCCTGTTCGGTAGCTCGCCAGCTCCCAGCTTCCACGAATCCGCGAGGGAAGCTGGCCTGAACGGCCCAGCTCCAGGAAGCTGGCTTCCCAGATCGAAGCAATATCGATGTACAAAAACTTGGAGCCGCAGTTTTGTCGATCCCAGAAGCTGGATTCCTGGAGTTAGCGTTATTTACAATCGGATGCCACCGCGAAGTTCCTCACGTACCGGTTCGTTATGTTTCCCTCCGATCTGGGCCACGCCCATCCTCTCTCGTCCCGTTTCACACCGATCCTACCTGTTGAGCCGACCGGGCTCTAGCCCGCTCAGGCAGGCCGGCCTGCTAGCGTGACGAGAAGCCGAAGTGATCGAGCCGAACGGTTTTCCATCGATCCCGATTTGTGGAAGAAGCTGGCGATCGAAAACAGAAGCTGGATTTGAGGATTTCCTAGAGCCAGGGAGTTACCGAACAGGCCCTTAGTTTTCCCACACAAGACTTCAACATCTCTAACAATCCCCATTGGTGAAATAGTATCGCTATTGGCAAGTTTAATTGTGACATCGATATCTTCTAACTCAGCAGGTGCAACATCATGCATAATTTCTTTGTATAAGTCAATAGGTATTGCACTAGCACTAGCACCCATATCACACAAGCCATGATAACAATTATTTCCTATTTTAACAGAAATAACAGGCATGCCTACCAAAGGTCTATGTTTATATTTAGCACAAGGTTTAGCAATTCTAGTAGTTTCATCATAGAAATAAATAACATGCCTATCAATATTATCAGCCAAGAGATCCTTAACAATAGCAATATTAGGTTCAACTTTAACTTGCTCAGGAGGTGTATAGGTTCCAATATTGCTTTTACGAACCACAGTTGAAGCTTTAGCATGATCTTTTATCCTAACAGGAAAAGGTGGTTTCTCAACATAAGCAGTAGGAATAATAGGATCATTATAAGTGATAGTATTTTCTTCAACTTCAATAGGTCCAGCTACTTTAACTTCTACGGGAGGATGATATTTAAACCACTTCTCCTTAGGGAGATCATCATGAGTAGCAAAAGATTCACATAAAGAAGCTACTATCTCAGAGTCAAGTCCATATTTAGTGCTAAATTTACGGAAAACATCGGTATCCATAAAAGATTTAACACAATCAAACTTAGGTGTCATACCTGACTCCTTACCTTCGTCGAGATCCCAATATTCAGAGTAGCGTTTAATTCTTTCCAATAAATCCCATTTGAATTCAATAGTCTTCATCATAAAAGAGCCAACACAAGAAGTATCGAGCATGGTGCGATTGTTGTCAGAAAGCCGAGCATAAATTTTTTGAATAATCATTTCTCTTGAGAGCTCATGATTGGGGCATGAATATACCATTGATTTAAGCCTTCCCCAAGCTTGAGCGATGCTTTCTCCTTTGCGAGGCCAAAATTTTTATATATAATTACGATCACGATGAACAAGATGCATAGGATAAAACTTCTGATGAAATTCGAATTTCAATCGTTTGTAGTTCCATGATCCCATATCATCACATAGCCTATACCATGTCAATGCATATCCCTCCAAAGATAAAGGGAAGACCTTCTTCTTGATAACATCATCGGGCATACCTGCAAGCTTAAATAATCCACAAACTTCATCCACATATATTAGGTGCTCATCAGGATGTAATGTTCCATCTCCTGCAAGAGGATTAGCTAGAAGTTTTTCTATCATACCCGAAGGAATTTCAAAGTAGACATTTCCATTTTCAGTAGGTTCAGTAGGTTCAGGAGCAACTCTATGTTCTACTCGCCGGGGTGAAGATGCCCCGAACAAGCCCCTCAGAGGATTTCTTTCCATAGTAACAAGTGACAGTAAATTTCAGCACACTATATAATTTTTTCCTTACCAAATTCCACCTACCAAAGACGCTTCACTCCCCAGCAACGGCGCCAGAAAAGATTCTTGATGACCCACAAGTATAGGGGAACTATCGTAGTCCTTTCAATAAGTAGGAGTGTCGAACCCAATGAGGAGCATAAGGAAATGATAAGCGGTTTTCAGCAAGGTATTCTCTGCAAGCACTGAAATTATAGGTAATAGATAGTTTTGTGATAAGATAATTTGTAACGAGCAACAAGTAACAAAAGTAAATAAAGTGCAGCAAGGTGGCCCAATCCTTTTTGTAGCAAAGGACAAGCCTGGACAAACTCTTATATAGAGAAAAGCGCTCCTGAGGACACATGGGAATTATTGTCAAGCTAGTTTTCATCACGTTCATATGATTCGCGTTCGGTACTTTGATAATTTTGTATGTGGGTGGACCGGTGCTTGGGTACTGTCCTTACTTGGACAAGCATCCCACTTATGATTAACCTCTATTGCAAGCATCCGCAACTACAACAAAAGTATTAAGGTAAACCTAACCATAGCATGAAACATATGGATCCAAATCAGCCCCTTACAAAGCAACACATAAACTAGGGTTTAAGCTTCTGTCACTCTAGCAACTCATCATCTACTTATTACTTCCCAGTGCCTTCCTCTAGGCCCAAATAATAGTGAAGTGTCATGTAGTCGACGTTCACATAACACCACTAGAGGAGAGACAACATACATTTCATCAAAATATCGAACGAATACCAAATTCACATGACTACTAATAGCAAGACTTCTCCCATGTCCTCAGGAACAAACGTAACTACTCACAAAGCATATTCGTGTTCATAATCAGAGGGGTATTAATATTCATATAGGATCTGAACATATGATCTTCCACCAAATAAACCAACTAGCATCAACTACAAGGAGTAATCAACACTACTAGCAACCCACAGGTACCAATCCCAGACTTAGAGACAAGAATTGGATACAAGAGATGAACTAGGGTTTGAGAGGAGATGATGCTGGTGAAGATGTTGATGGAGATTGGCCCCCTCCCGATGAGAGGAGCATTGGTGATGACGATGGTGATGATTTCCCCCTCCCAGAGGGAAGTTTCCCCGGCAGAACAGCTCCGCCGGAGCCCTAGATTGGTTCCGCCAAGGTTCCACCTCATGGCGGCGGAGTCTCGTCCCGAAAGCTTGCTTATGATTTTTCCTCAACGAAAGACTCCATATAGCAGAATATGGGCATCAGAGGGCCACTAGGGGGCCCACGAGGCAGGGGGCGCGCCCAGGGGGTAGGGCACGCCCCCACCCTTGTGGCTGGTGAGTGGCCCCCCTCTGGTACTTCTTGCGCTTAGTATTTTTTATATATTCTGAAAATAACTTCAGTGAAGTTTCAGGACTTTTGGAGCTGTGCAGAATAGATCTCTAATATTTGCTCCTTTTCCAGCCTAGAATCCCAGCTGCCGGCATTCTCCCTCTGTATGTAAACCTTGTAAAATAAGAGAGAATAGGCATAAGTATTGTGACATAATGTGTAATAACAGCCCATAATGCAATAAATATCAATAAAAAAGCATGATGCAAAATGGACGTATCAACGCCCTCTTGGTAGGATTGATTCCCCCCTTTTCCGATATCTTCAATGCCATAGTCTCACATTACCAAGTCCATGCGCTGCACCTAGATCCCCAATCCATCCTTCTCCTCGCCGTATTCTCCTTCGTCTGCGAGGCCATGGTGGGCATTATTCCCTTTGTGGCCTTGTTCCACCATTTCTTCTCGCTTCACCTGACCGACGCCCGCTAGTGCTCAGGGATCGACTTCGAGCTCTTGTCAGTCATACATGGATTCTGGAAGCGGTGGGTGTTCATGGATGTCAGCGTGCTCAACTCCCTGCTCTTGCTCCCCCGGGTGCCGGCTGAACCCATGTCCGCATGGGGGCATGCGAAGCTCGTTGACCCTCAGCTTGCCCACATTTGGCGCCGGCTGGCGAGCTTGAAGGAGCTTGGGGTGACGTCGCCCATGGTGGTGAAGGAGTTCGTCCAGTGCCGCATTGCTTTGCTCCAGCGCCATTCTCGACGGATGTGGACCTTTGCTGGCAGCAGGGATGCCATGAGGCTCCATGCGCCTGCGCTTCCTCCCGAGACCCTGTGCACGGTGCTCGAGCTCCTGACTGGCGACCCTGCGCCAGCCATGCTTCTGATGGAGGGCTGCCTCCTGTACTGCTGTTCGAACACGGAGGGGATCGTGAGGTAGATGCCCCTCTTCGATGAGTGGGGGCCGCACTCGGCTGAGCTTGAGGGGCCCCGCGAGAACCCTGTCCTTGTGGTCCCCCTACCTGCCGTCCTTGCGGCGCACGTCCCGGAGGTGGACGCTGGGGGGCGGGCGCAGCCGGGTGCTGTCAGAGCGGCTGCTGACGGAGCGCCGCAGCCTGGCGCTCCCGAGATGGCAGCCCCCGAGGCGCGGGTGAGCCATCTTGAGGGGGCGATCGAAGACTTGGAACGATCCGAGGCTCCCAAGGTCGCCGCCCCTGAAGCTGGGGAAAGCAGTCCTGGAGAGCTGATGCAGCCCGGGGCTCCTGTGGTCAGCACTGCAGAGGCTCCGCAGCCCGCCCCAGAAGCTGACAGCCATGCCCCGGGTTTCGGCCAACTGCGCCTGAACTTCAAGGCACTCCTCAAGAGAAAGACACCTCCCTGCCACAGTGGGGACGCCTACCGGCCGCTGAAGCAGAGGAAATACATAGCCATAAACGAGTAAGTACCTCTTCTTTGCGATTTTCTACGTGTTGCACCCTCTCCTAACAGTGGCCCTTCAGGATCCCTTCATATGCGGCAGTGAGATCTCCTGAGGAGTGGCTTCCCCACATCCTCAGCTTGTCCCTGATCTTGAGCTCCCCCCACCAGGACACCGTGCGGGGTGCAGGGCCTGTCCGGGAGGCAGGCGTGCCGACGGGAGGCCTTGATCCTAGGTTCCTGTCATCCCTCCTTCTTGGTGCGCCCTGGGGTGCTGAAGGTGTGCTGAGGGCTCCTCCATTGGTCGTCTCTGGTGATTGGGCGGTCCCAGCCTTGGCTTCATCTTCGAGCAGTGAGGCCACGCCATTCGGTGCCTCCGCTGAGGCCCGAAGGGTGGTGAGGAAAGCACCAGTCTCCAGCCCTCCGCCAATGGCAGGCCAGCCACCTCCAGCTTCCCCAATAACCCCGGCATGAAGGATGGACTTGGTCATGCGCTGGAGCTCACGCGCAGGCGCGGTGTTTGTCGGTGTACTAGAGTAGGGGTACCCTAGTATCCCGAACTTGTGCACGGGCAGTCGCAGCATCCCGCGGCAAGGCTTGCCGGGTGACCGCCAAAGTCCTCCGTGGTTCCTTTGGAGCCATTCAAGAACAAAGTATCCAAATCAACACCCCGGCAAGAGGAGCTTGCCGGGAAGGCCAACCAAGGCACCTCAAGACCCCGGCAAGAGGAGCTTGCCGGGGAGGCCACCCAAGGCATCTCAAGGAACTTGCCGCGACGCGCCACGCGTCCCGGCAAGGCCCGGTGAGCGACAAGCTCCTGGACGCGACAAGACAATGACCGCAGCAAGGCGTTTGCCGCGGCAAGCCACCACTCTGTGTCCACGCTCCAGCACATCCACCAACGTGTCGCTCTGGGACCCTTCCCAGCGTACGTGGCGGGAGGTTGTGCAGCCAGCGGTGAGCGGTGGCAAGCGGCGCTGACAAGATTTCCGTCGTGGCGAGCGATGGCGTTCCTGACGGCCCCTTTTACACTGTTTAGGCGATGCAGACGGGCATTTAAGGCCCTTGTCCCCTGCCGTCAGGGTTAGGTATGATACACTGTAGCAGGTAGCTGTACCTTCCGCAGCACCTTTCCATTTTTACCCCTGTCTACGCTGCCACCTGTCGGTGACCCCTTGAGCATATAAAAGGAGGCCCATGCGCAACATAGGGGAAGTGAGCCAGTTCGGAGAACACTCACGCTCGGTCTCGTTAGCTGCTGAAGTGTACTGTAGCACTCCGCGCTCCCGAGCAAGAAATCAATACAAACCACAAAGCAGGAGTAGGGTTTTACACATCCGTGCGGCCAGAACCTGGGTAACTGCTCGTGTGCTTCGCCTCGATCTGCTCTTTGCACGACCTCCGCCCCCGCCGAACCGAAAGGGACTCGGCCCGCCGGTCCCATAGGTGCCCGTGGATCAGTACCCCGGCATCTTTGGCGCGCCAGGTAGGGGGGTCGAGGTTGTGTGAACCAGATCCGGCGTTCACATGAGCTAGATCTCCATCATCTTCATCGACATGCCGCCGAAGAAGAAGGCTTCGGAGGCGGCTGCTCCATCCGCCCCGCTACCACCGGAGCAAACGGCTGATGGGGCGGATGCCGGTGGAAGAACGGGCGTCGACGAGGGAGTTCACGGTGCTGCCAGGTCCAAGGACAAGGCTGCGCTGCCCATCGGCGGCGTAGCCGGCTCCCACAACGACCGGGCGCACTCCAAGACCTCGGCGTCCGTACATGCACCGCGCCCACCTCAGGAGGCGCGGGACCGGCAGCGTCACGGTACTCACGGTACCATGCGTTTGTTGGACCAAGATTGAGCTGGTGGATCTCGGAGTGCTAAAGACCAGCATGCACGCGAACATGCTGGCACGAGCGAGGCACGGTCGCCTGGACGGGATACTGCTCCTTCTAACGTAGTTAGAAGTCCGAGCATATCCCGCTCCTCGCACCGTTCGCCAACGCCACCCGCCACTGCAGCAGAAGCTTTGGTGCGAGCTCAACTGCTCCTAGACTACCCTCCAACAGCAGACAAGATCGACGACTGGAGGGCCACCATCTAGAGTCTCATCGGCTTCGCCAACGACGACACTCAGCGGCAGCCGAGCACGTCGCACCCGCGGCAAGTTAGCCAGGCACGAGCCGGTGGCGACAAGACCGGTGGGGGTGCAACCTCTGTGCACTCTCCACCCCGAAGGCCAAGATCGCCAACTCGCCGGATCCACCTTGACAGCGACTCCACCGCGTCATCAGATCCATGAGCTCGTCACGATCAGCGCCAAGTTCTTCACGAACGACAGCAAGAAGATGCTCATACTCGCATCGAGCGCTGAAGAGAAGCGCGACGTTAATCAGACCAGCGCGCTGGGCCCTCTGTTGACATGCATGCGCCAGGGGAACCAGGCGACTTGCCGTACGCGGTAGGTTGCCCTGCGTTCGCCTGTGAGCTGCGGCAAGTCTAGTGGCCCAGCATGAAGAATTTCAAGCCAGACGTACCAGAGAAGTACGACGGCAAGTCGCATCCGTCGGAGTTCCTCAGCATCTACACCATCGCGGTGCAGGCTGCCGGGGGGCGGGACGACAAGATCCTTTCCAACTACTTCCCGCTGGTGCTCAAGCCCAACGTCAGGTCCTGGCTCATGCACTTGCCGGACAACTCCATATCCTCCTGGGCAGACCTATGCCATCAGTTTGTTGGCGCCTTTACAGGCGGCCACAAACCTCATGGCCAAGAGAGTGACCTTCATCTGCTCGCCCAGAAGGAAGGAGAGCCCCTGCGCAAGTACATTCAGAGATTCAGCCGTGTACAGCACAACATCCCAGATGTCCACCCTGCCGCAGTCATCAGCGCGTTTCATCAGAGCGTGCGTAACCGCAGGATGCGGGAGGAGATGGCGATGTGCAAGATCAGAGACGTCAGTGAGCTGTATGCCCTGGCCGACAAGTGTGCACGTGCTGAAGAAGGGAGGAAACTCCCCGGAGAGAATATAGGAGCAGGAGGATCTGACAGTGAGGATGCTGCCCCGGCAAAGAAAAACCGGCGGCGGAACAGGAAGAAGAAAGGTAAAGATGTGCTAGTCGTTGAGCAGTCCGGCAACGAAGGTGGCACCAAGAAAGCCAAAGTTGGTAGCTCCGGCAAGGAGATTGCCGCATGCACCAACTGCCAGGCTGTGGCAGTCGCCGACAAGCAGGACGGCACCGACAAGCAGTACTGCAAGATTCACCGCACCAAGGGCCATGACCTCCAGAGCTGCAAGAAGGTCGAGCAGCTTGTCCAGCAACAAAAGGTTGAGTACGAGCGACGCGACAAGGAGAGGGCCCAAGGAGGCGTTGGAGAATCTGGAAAGAAGCGCGCGGGCCGGGGAGGACGCCGCGGCAAGGCCAAGCAGCGGCAAGGAGATAGACCTCCCCGCGGCCGCGACAAGGATGAAGACGACGACGATGACGAAGACATGGATGATGTTGAGACCAGTGAGCAGGAGTTCCAGAAAGCCACAGATGTCTTGTGCGTTGACGGCGGTGCTTCTCTGCATACTTCGCACCGCCAACTCAAGCAGTGGGTGCGGGAAGTCAATGCGGCAGAACCACCTGTCGAATCACGCAAGCTTCTGAAATGGTCCAGCACGCCTATCATCTTTGATATTGAGGACCACCCTGACCGCACAACTGCGGTCGGGTGCTTGCCGATGTTGGTTTCACCAACTATCCGCAACCTCAAGGTCACTAAGATGCTAGTTGACGGCGGGGCCGGCTTGAACCTGATCTCCTCCGCTGTACTCCAGAAACTCCAGATCCCTGACAGCGAGCTTGAAGAGACCGGCACATTCCAAGGAATTAACCCGGGAAGGAGCAAGCCAAAGGGGAAGGTCACGTTGCCAGTAACATTTGGCAGCGAGCTCAACTTCAGGACTGAGAGGGTCACTTTTGACGTTGCCGATATTCCATTGCCTTACAATGGGATACTTGGCCGTCCAGCACTCGCCAAGTTCATGGCAGCCTCTCACTACGCATACAACATGCTGAAGATGCCAGGCCCGATAAGCGTCATCTCTGTCCCCGGCGACAAGAAGGATGCTCTTATCTGCGCCGACAAGATCTACCGGGAAGCGGAAGCCGCAACAGACCGCAAGTCACTTGCCGTTGAAGCTCCTGCGGGGAAGAAGAAGACCAAGTCCGGCAAGAGTTCTGATGCCCACTCTGGCAAGCGCACCTCTTCGGAGTGCTGCGCTACTGTCGAGGACGCACCATCGAGCTCCACCGGCAAGTGTAAGAAGACAATGGCAGCTCTGCCGGAGACGAAGAAGGTGTCCGCCAAGGAGGACGGCACTGGTGGTACCTTCACCGTCAGTGCCACTCTCGACCCTAAATAGGAAAGCGCGCTCATTGCTTTCCTGCGGGCGAATGTCGACGTGTTTGCGTGGCAACCGTCTGACATCCCTGGTGTTCCCAGGAAAGTGATTGAGCACCACCTTGCCGTTTGTCCTCATGTGCGGCCCGTCAAGCAGAAGGTCAGGAAGCAAGTAGTGGAGCGCCAATAATTCATTGCAGAAGAGATCAAGAAATTGGAAGCAGCAGGCCTTGTCAGAGGAGTGCTCCATCCTATGTGGTTGGCCAATCCTGTAGTCGTGCGCAAGGCAAACGGGAAATGGAGACTTTGTATCGATTTTACCGATGTTAACAAAGCTTGTCCCAAAGACCCATTTCTTTTGCCGCGCATTGACTAGATTGTTGACTCCACAGCCAGATGTGATTTGCTTTCATTTCTTGACGCATACTCAGGATACCATCAGATCTTCATGGCAGAAGAAGATGAGGAGAAGACCGCATTTATTACTCCAGGTGGCACGTACTATTTTATACGGATGCCTTTCGGTTTAAAAAATGCTGGTTCAACATTTGCAAGAGTGGTCCATGTCGCTCTTGAGCCACAAATGCACAGGAATGTGGAAGCCTACATGGATGATATAGTGGTCAAGAGCAAGGACAAGGCAACTCTGATTCAAGATTTAGACGAGACCTTTGCAAATCTGCGCAAGATCAGCCTCAAGCTCAACCCAGAGAAGTGTGTGTTTGGAGTCCCCTCCGGCAAGCTTCTCGGGTTCTTCGTGTCTCAGCGGGGAATTGAAGCCAATCCCGACAAGATCAAGGCCATTGAGCAGATTGAAGCACCAAAGCGCGTCAAGGATGTACAAAGACTTGCCGGTTGCGTGGCTGCTCTCAGCAGGTTTATCTCTACGTCTGCTGAGCGCGCCCTGCCGTTTTTCAAATTATTGAAAAAGGCAGGTCCAATGAAATGGACTCCAGAAACGGAGGCTGCGCTGGAAGACTTGAAGAGATACCTGTCCTCCCCTCCAATACTTGTCGCACCTAAGCCACAAGAGAAGTTGCTGCTGTACATAGCGGCAACCAATCAAGTGGTTAGTGCTGCGTTAGTAGCAGAGAGGGAGGCAGATGACGAGCGAGCAACCACGGCAAGCGCATCCAGCGACAAGCAAGGGGCTTCCCCGGCAAGCTCTGGTCCCGACAAAGATGGATCTGCGCAGATGCGCGAGGAGACACAGAAGAAAATGGTGCAGTGCCTAGTTTACTTTGTCAGTTCCCTTCTGCAGGGGGCTAGGTCAAGGTACTCTGGCATGCAGAAATTGCTTTTTGGCCTTCTCATGGCCTCGAGAAAGCTGCGCCATTACTTCCAAGCACATGAGATCACAGTTGTCACTCGCTTTCCGCTGAAGAGGATACTACAGAATCCAGAAGCGACAGGCAGGATTGTTGAGTGGGCACTGGAACTGTCAAGCTTTGGCCTCAAGTTTGAGAGCACTTCAACTATCCAGAGCAGAGCATTGGCAGAATTCATAGCAGAATGGACGCCAACACCAGATGAAGAAATTCCAGAAACGAGCATCCCCGTCGACGGAGCAAGCAAAGAGTGGCTGATGTACTTTGACGGTGCCTTTTCGTTGCAAGGCGCCGGCGCTGGCGTGCTGCTTATCGCACCCACCAGAGAGCACCTCAAGTACGTAGTCTAGATGAACTTTCCCAAGGAGCAAGCAACAAACAATACTGCAGAGTATGAAGGCTTGCTTGCCGGCCTCAGGATCGCGGCAGACCTTGGGATCAAGAAGCTCATTATCAGGGGTGACTCACAGCTTGTCGTCCGCCAAGTAAACAAGAGCTATCAGAGTCCGTTGATGGAAGCCTACGTGGACGAAGTGAGAAAGCTAGAAGAGCACTTTGACGGCCTACAAATGGAGCATGTTCCAAGAGCTCAGAACACTATTGCTGATGGCCTGTCAAAATGCGCCGCACTTAAGTTACCTGTGGAACCAGGGATCTTTGTGCTCAAGCTGACTCAACCATCCGTAACGCCATCAACTGGACGGAGCAAGAAGAGGAAGTTGATTTCCGGTGACTATTTTCCGGCAGAGCTTCCCGAAGCCGCCGCCAAGAAGGTCCCCAAGATCAACGCTAAAAGCGCCGAGGAGCAATATGCTCCGGCAAGCCCTAGGGTTTGTTCCGTTGAAGCAGAAGCTCCCGATAAGTTTTGCTCCGGCAAGCTTGTCGGGGAACATCAAGCTCCGGCAGAGCCGTAGGTTCTCGCCGTAGAAGCGGATGTTCCCGCAGCAGCTGAGATCAACACCAAGAGTGCTGAGGAGCGGCCTGCTCCGGCATGCCCTAGGGTTTGTTCCGTTGAAGCAGAAGCTCCCGACAAGTTTTGCTCCGGCAAGCTTGCCGGGGAACGTCAAGCTCCGGTAGAGCCGCAGGTTCTCGCCGTAGAAGCGGATGTTCCCGCAGCAGCAGATTTGCCTTTAGTCCTTGTTGTCGAGCCACAAGCTCCAGCATGGGCGCAGCAGATCGTCCGTTTCCTTCAAACAGGAGAACTTCCCGAAGAGCAAGAAGAAGCGGAAAGAGTAGCCCGGCAGTCAAGTATGTACCAGTTTGTCGACAAGACACTATACAGAAGAAGACTCAATGGTGTGAAATTGAAGTGTATTCACCGGGAAGACGGACAAAAGCTGTTGGCAGAGATACATGGAGGCATATGTGGTCACCACATTGGCGCAAGAGCACTTGTCGGCAAAGCATTCCGGCAAGGTTTCTTTTGGCCGACAGCCCTCCAGGATGCAACTGCACAAGTAACCAAGTGTGAAGCGTGCCAGTTCCATTCCAAGCAGATACACCAACTAGCTCAAGCTCTCCAGACGATCCCTTTATCCTGGCCATTTTCGGTCTGGGGGCTCGACATCCTTGGCCCCTTTCCCCGAGCAGTTGGGGCTTTGAGTACTTGTACGTAGCAATCGACAAGTTCACAAAGTGGCCGGAAGTGGAGCCAGTGAGGAAGGTGACAGCACAGTCAGCAGTCAAGTTCTTCAGGTCGATTGTTTGCCGCTTCGGGATCCCTAACAGGATAATCACCGACAACGGTACGCAATTCACGAGCCGCACCTTCATGAAGTACGTCCAAGATCTTGGCGCCAAGGTCTGCTTCGCTTCTATTGCTCACCCGAGAAGCAACGGTCAAGCGGAGAGGGCAAATGCTGAAGTGCTGCGTGGGCACAAGACCAGGACTTTCGACAGGCTGCACAAGTGCAGAAGAAACTGGATCGAGGAGCTGCCGGTGGTTCTTTGGTCGATCAGAACGAAGCCAAATCGAGCCACTGGCCAGACACCTTTCGCTCTAGTCTATGGAGCAGAGGCAGTTATCCCCACAGAACTCATATACGGGTCACCTCGAGTGCTCGCTTATGATGAGCTCGAGCAAGAGCAGTTGCGACAAGATGACGCGCTGCTCCTTGAGGAAGACCATCTTCAGGCTGCTGTGCGAGCTGCTCGCTACCAGCAAGCTTTGCGCCGCTACCATAGCCGCAAAGTTAACGCCAGAAGTCTCGAGGAAGGCGACCTTGTTCTTCGGCGTGTTCAATCCGCCAAGAATTCCAACAAGTTGACGCCAAAGTGGGAAGGCCCTTACCGGGTGAAACGAGTCACTAGGCCTGGTGCTGTCCGCCTTGAGACCGAAGACGCCATTCTGGTGAGCAACTCCTGGAATATTGAGCACCTTCGTAAGTTTTACCCGTAAGGCGCGGTTGCCGGAACCTGTTCCGGCAACCACCTTTTGTACAAGTCTTGCCGCTGTTGCATGTAATCCTTTGTACAAAGCCGGGCGCAGACCCCGTGCATAAGTAAAGCTCATGTGCTCCGCACATCTTGTCAATTTCATGCTTTCTATTTTTTGCATGTGTTATCTGACACTTTGTGCAGCACCTACTCCCCGGTAAGCAATAACGAGCCGTAAGGCTCCATATCTTTATTTTCTCTTCTTTCTTTTTTCTCAAGGAAACGAAGGTCCCCTCGCCCACAAGTTTGCCGGGGGGGAAAGGAGAAGATAATGGTATGGACCAGGCGTCGTTCAAGAAAGTTTCGCCTTGCCGGGAAGCAAACAACAGAAAAGCTAAGTTGCCAAAGTTTGAACAATCAGATTTTTAAAATTTTTAAGTTATCTCCCTTGAACGACCGCACTTTGTATGGAAAACCTGTGCGCGGAGGAACCAACTCGTAGCTAGTTGCGCCCTTACTTTGTTTCGAGTCCGCTCAACAACTTAAGTGAGCTGCGACTAGTTGCGACAAGGTTTCTTGTCGGTAGCGGCACCGCCAGCAGGCTGCTGACGTCCCGCACTCAGCGCTCGCGGCTCAGGTGCCTGCACCGGCAAGTTCCCTAAAAGCGTAGGGTAAAAAGACATACAAAGGGAGGAATCAAGTAAAGGGAATAACATTGCAATCATTACCCAGAATAGAGTTATATTACAAAGATAGCTTGTCGCGGCTCTAACAGGTTGTTTTCATAACATGACAAAACAGCGACAAGAAAAGAAGAAATTGGCGGCCTAATCTACACGATCGCCCTCGATCCTCTTGATCCCGCTCACCTTGTCCACAATGGGTGCGACAAGGGCCTTGAGCGCCTCCAGATCAGCATCCGGCGGCAGGGTCTTGAGGACGTTGGTGAGGTTGAGGCCCGGATTGCGGAAGGCCACCTTCACCAACACTTTCTGAAGAGCTCCCGCGCAGATCTTGCGCGACTCGTCGGCCAGCTGCTTTGGGATCTTCTCCCGGAGCCGCTGAAGGGCCGTCGCCACGCCCTTGAAGAACAAGACGAGCTTGGCACTGGGTTGGAGGTTCTCGTCGGAGGGATACCCGAGGTCCTCCATCCCCAGCTGCGCCAGCTCCTTGTCAATATCTGTGGCAGCATTCACAAGACTCTCCGTCCAGTGCTCCACAGTCTCCCGGAAGGCATTCTGGGTGGCGGCAACACTTTCCAGCAGCGCCTTGTCGGCCTTGATCTCTTTTTTCAAGGCCGCCTCCTGCTTCTTGGCGTCGTCCAGGGTCTTGGTCAAAGCGGTCAACTTCGACTCAAGATCTGCATTGGAGTCCTTGGCGGCGCTGAGCTCTTTGCCCTTCTCGGCGAGATCGACCTCTAGCTGCGCCACCTTCGTCTCCAACTCCTTCTTGGCGGCCTCGGCGGCGGCGGTAGCGTCCTCTGCTTGCTTGAGGGCTCCGCCGAGTTTTTCCTCGCGCGCGGCAAGCTCCTCCTCGTGGGCATCAAGATTGACCTTCCGCTGCGCCAGCTCGCCCTCTTCCGCGGATAGCTTCACAGCGGCAAGTCGCTGTTGCTCTTCGACTTCGGCCTTCTCGAGGAAGAAGACCTTCTGCGCTTCGGCGAGCTGCTCCCGCTCCTCCGCCAGGGATCGGAGGGCTTCTTGGTGGAAACCCCCGAGCTCTTCCGCGCGCTTCTCGATATCTGCTCCCGCCTTTGCGACAAGCGCCTCGCGGGATTCCAGCTTGGCTTGCCGCGCGCGGTAGAGCGACATCAACTTCCGCAGCAGCCGCTCTTCTTCGGGCTTGTTGCTGCTGCTGCTTGGCGCGTCAACCAGCGTCAGCCCCGCGGAGGCGAGCACCTCCCCGTCGAAGATCTCCCCCTCGACCGGCGCCCTGGAGCTTGACGCCTAGGGGAGGTTGATGAAGACGCCTTCGCCGGCCTTCAAGTAGACGCCTGGCTGGGGCTCTTCGGAGCCTGGCGCTGCGGCAGCGGCGGACGGGTCGGCGGTCGGTGTAGCGCCTGGCGCTCCTGCGGCCTCAGGGCCGTCAGTGCGATCGCCAGACCCCTCGCCAGTTGCTGCGGCGGCAGCCTTGGCGGCCTCTGCGCCGGCGGGATCGTCAGCGCCGGCCGCTTCTTCGGCGGCAACCTCGGTCTCCATCGGCTCTGTAGCAGATGGGTCTGACAGCCGAAAAGGGGAGAAGAGTCAAGCAAAAACCCAAGAAGATCAAGAGAAGAAGAACCCAAGGGGAGTTTTGAAGCAAGAGGAGTACCTGTGCCGGGTTATGCAGTCATGGTCTCCACCGTCGGGAGGCCGCTGGCGCTCTCCCTTGCCGGAGACTTCTCCCTTACCGGGAAGCCCTCCCTTGCTGGAGAATTCTCCCTTATCGAGGGATTCTCCCTTGGCTCCTGGTGAGGCTGCTCTGCTCCTACACAGACCAGCAGTTAGATATCAGCAAAAACAAAGTATCCATGCGCACCTCACAGCGGAAAGCAAACCATATACTTACGCTGGGGGCTTCTCTGGAGAAAAGTTGTCGGGTCCGGCAAGGTTGTCTCGGGCGCACCCCCCGCCGTCGCGGTAGGTTCGTCCTTGATGACAATCACCGGGACCTTGGCTCTCTTTGCCGCTCTCTGGGCCAGAGTCCTAAAGGGAACAAGTTCAGAGCAAAGCAAATGAGATACAAGACAAAACGACAAGAACTGAAGAACAGCAAGTACAGCAAGAGAAGCTTACTCTTCTTCTTGTTCCTCGTCGGAGCTAAACGCGGAGAAGTCGAAGTCCGGCGCGTGCTCGGCGCGAGGAGGCGGAGGAGAAGCTTCCCTTGGCCGCTTGGTGGGAGCAGTGGCGGCGGTCTGAGACGACCCCGCTCCAGCTATCGTCGCGGCATGAGAAGCGGCAGGAGCAGAAGTGGTGGTCCGGGAGGGCCCCGCTCCAGTTGTCGTCGTAGCGTGGGATGCTCCCGCGGCAACAGTGTTTGCCGCGGTGGAACGTGCCACGCGGCGCGGCGACTGTTGACCCGCTTGCCGCTCCGCTACGTCACCGGCCTTGCGGAGACGCCTTCTTGGTGGGGATGGAGGCTCTGCTTGCGGCGAGCTGTCTGAAGATGAAGTGGAAGACGAGTTGATCTCCAGCGAGCCGCTCGTATCCTTGGCGGGCTCTCTCGACTCGACGTTCTGCCCGGCAAGCTCTTTCTTGCCGGCAGGCTCCCTTCGCTCGGCACGGCTTGCCGCCTCTGCTGCATCTGCCTCCTCCACGGTGAATCCAAATTCGCCCGCGGCTGCGGCTGCCGCCGCCTCTTCTAGCCTGGTGGCGATGAGTGCCATCTCCGCATCGGTGGTGTCGCGGGTGAGGCCATCCTTCTCATCGGAGCGGATCGGCACTTCTACCAAGTCATCGAAGAATTGTTGCACGACGTCGTCTGCAGGCTCCTGCCAAGTTGGCACAATTCCATGCGAGTCGCACTCCGGCATCATTGCACGGATGCGGTCGAGCGAGGAATTGTTGCACAACGGAACGACACCCCCCGGCAAACTGAACACTTCAGGATGTTGGGGGTCATACTTGAAGAGCTCCTGGAGCATCGCGTTGAGCTCCAGAACTGTGAAGTTGTAGTTGAGGCCCGGCCGCAGCCTCATGATATCCGCCGCATTCTTGAACTCCCAAGTGGGTCTCCCCCGTTCCTGCAGGGGGGCGATGCGGCGGCGAAGAAAATCTGCGCCAACGGCGCCTACAGTGAGCCCGGCAAGCCTGAGGCGCAGGATCCGGGTGACAGCAATCTTCAGCCTGTCGTCTTCCGGGGCCACGTCACTCCAATCGCTGCCGCGTGCTACTGGGGTTTGGCGCCGGGCGGTGAATGGCTGCGGGTTCTCCTCGTCAATCCAGCACCAGTCTGCCCTCCACTCCTCCCACTTGCCGCGGAATTCTCCCTCCAGATAAGTTTCCTTCTTGCCGGCCCTTGAGATCCAGGCGATTCCGCCGGATAGAGGCTCTCCTCTCTCTACTCGGGGTATGAAGAAGTGGGGAAATAGGGCTACGTTGGGATGGACTCCGACAAAGTTTTCGCAGAGATGTGCGAAAACTGCCATGGTCAGAACGGCATTGGGGGTGAAGTCAAGGAGGTGGAATCCATAGGTATTCATGATGTCGCAGAAGAATTCAGAGAAAGGCGGGCAGAGCCCGCAGTAGAAGAACAAAGCGAAGAAAGGGTATCCATTTGGAGCCTTCTTCCAAGCGGCGGCGGGGAGTACCTTCGTCCGCGGATGCGCTCGCGTCTCCGCCGACCAGAAGAGGTAGTAGTTCTCCCTCAGCTCCCTCGCGGCAAGCTTGGGGGGAAAGACTGCCCGCTCCTTCCGCAGCGCCGCAAGCCGCTGCGCCTCGGTCGACTTCACGGCCTTCCCCTTGTCGGCTTTTGGAGCCATGGCGGAAGTGGTGGAGGAGGTCAACGGCGTTGGTGATGCTGGTGGCAATGGGGGGCGGAGCGCTGCTCTCTTTTGGCTTTGGGAAGACGAGGGAGCGGCGGAGATTTCTGAGATTGGAAGCAGCAACGGGCGAATGTGCGAACTGCCCCTGTTTCCCCTGCTTATAAGGAGGAAGGGGGCGGACGTTCCGCATTTCCGAATAAAGTAACCACCCACGATCTCTCCCACGACGCCGCATTGAACGCGTGCCATTCGGGGAGGGCGCGGTGGATACGGAGAAAGATACGGCGTAACCTAGGCCGCGCGTGCCCGTGCCCTGTTTTGGGCCTGGCCCAACAGCGCTCGGCACCGTGTATGGCCCAGGCCCGGGGGCTCCTGTCGGTGTACTAGAGTAGGGGTACCCTAGTATCCCGAACTTGTGCACGGGCAGTCGCAGCATCCCGCGGCAAGGCTTGCCGGGTAACCGCCAAAGTCCTCCGTGGTTCCTTTGGAGCCATTCAAGAACAAAGTATCCAAATCAAGACCCCGGCAAGAGGAGCTTGCCGGGAAGGCCAACCAAGGCACCTCAAGACCCCGGCAAGAGGAGCTTGCCGGGGAGGCCACCCAAGGCATCTCAAGGAACTTGCCGCGACGCGCCACGCGTCCCGGCAAGGCCCGGTGAGCGACAAGCTCCCAGACGCGACAAGACAACGACCGCGGCAAGGCGTTTGCCGCGGCAAGCCACCACTCTGTGTCCGCGCTCCAGCACATCCACCAATGTGTCGCTCTGGGACCCTTCCCAGCGTACGTGGCGGGAGGCTGTGCAGCCAGCGGTGAGCGGTGGCAAGCGGCGCTAACAAGATTGCCGTCATGGCGAGCGGTGGCGTTCCTGACGGTCCCTTTTACACTGTTTAGGTGACGCAGACGGGCATTTAAGGCCCTTGTCCCCTGCCGTCAGGGTTAGGTATGATACACTGTAGCAGGTAGCTGTACCTTCCGCAGCACCTTTCCATTTTCACCCCTGTCTACGCTGCTACCTGTCGGTGACCCCTTGAGCATATAAAAGGAGGCCCATGCGCAAGATAGGGGAAGTGAGCCAGTTCGGAGAACACTCACGCTCGGTCTCGTTAGCTGCTGAAGTGTACTGCAGCACTCCGCGCTCCCGAGCAAGAAATCAATACAAACCACAAAGCAGGAGTAGGGTTTTACGCATCCGTGCGGCCCGAACCTGGGTAACTGCTCGTGTGCTTCGCCTCGATCCGCTCTTTGCATGACCTCCACCCCCGCCGAACCGAAAGGGACTCAGCCCGCCGGTCCCATAGGTGCCCGTGGATCAGTACCCCGGCAGTTTTGTACACCACAAACTCTTCCAGGAGGCAATGGGTGCGATGAGCTGACTCGGGGAAGAGCTTGGCAATGTCGACGCCTGCCTTGAGAAGGAGGGTCTTCGGCTGGCGGATGAATGGCATCAATTGAAGGTAGCCATCAACCTTGGGCACCTTCAGCATGAACACATGAATGCGAAGGCCGAGGTGTCCCTAGCGACCTCACGCAAGGTGAGGGAGTCCTGGATTAGGGGGTCTCCGGATAGCCGGACTATCTCTATTGGCCGGACTATTAGACTATGAAGATACAAGATTGAAGACTTCATCTCGTGTCCGGATGGGACTCTACTTGGCGTGTAAGGCAAGCTAGGCAATACGGATATGGATATCTCCTCCTTTGTAACCGACCATGTGTAACCCTCTCCGGTGTCTATATAAACTGAAGGGTTTTAGTCCGTAGGACAACAATCACAACATACAATCATACCATATGCTAGCTTCTAGGGTTTAGCCTCTCTGATCTCGTGGTAGATATACTCTTGTACTACCCATATCATCAATATTAATCAAGCAGGACGTAGGGTTTTACCTCCATCAAGAGGGCCCGAACCTGGGTAAAACATCGTGTCCCCTGCCTCCTGTTACCATCCGGCCTCGACGCACAGTTCAGGACCCCCTACTCGAGATCCGCCGGTTTTGACACCGACATTGGTGCTTTCATTGAGAGTTCCTCTATGTCGTCGCCGTTAGGCTTGATGGCTCCTATTATCATCGATAGAGATGTGGTCCATGGTGAGACTTTTTCTCCTCGGACAGATCTTCGTATTCGGCGGCTTTGCAATGCGGGCTAATTCGCTTGGCCTTCTAGAGCAGATTGAAAGCTACGCCCCTGGCCGCCAGGTTAGATTTGGAAGATTGAACTACACGGCCGACATCCGCGGAGACTTGATCTTCGACGGATTCGAGCCGCGGCCGGATGCACTGCACTGTCACGATGGGTATGACCTAGCTCTACCGCCGAGCAGTACCCCAGAGGCCGCGCCCTCATCAGCTCCGACCCTTAGCTCAGAGCCAACTGCGCCAATCGAGGATGGGTGGTTAGACACCGCCTCAGGGGCTGCAGTCTCAACGGCGATCGAGCCGAACACCAGCCTAACCATCTGCGAAGCCCGTGATTCCAAGGTGCCAGACTCTTTTCCGGACTCCGAACCATCCGCGCCCCTGCCAATCGAATCTGATTGGGCGCCGATCATGGAATTCACCACCGCGGATATCTTTCAGCACTCGCCCTTCGACAACATTTTGAATTCACTAAGGTCTCTCTCTTTGTCAGGAGAGCCCTGGCCGGACTATGGACAACAGGATTGGGATGCGGACAATGAAGAAATTCGATGCCCACCACCCACTTCGTAGCCACTGTCGATGATTTAACCGACATGCTCGACTTCGACTCTGAAGACATCGACGGTATGGACGACTATGTAGGAGATGAACATGAACCAGCGCCTATAGGGCACTGGAAAGCCACCTTGTCATATGACATGTACATGGTGGATACACCCAACGAAGGCAATGGCGACGAGATAGCGGAGGATGACCCCTCCAAGAAGCAACCCAAGCGCCAACGTCAGCGGCGCCGCTCTAAGTCCCGCCAAAGCAAAAGTGGTGATACCGGCACAGGAGATAATAACACTCCGGATAGTGCCGAAGACAACAACAATCCCCTCCAGCAAGATTTGGAGAAGGAGGATGAAGGAGCCAACTCTCCTGAGAGAGCGGCAGACGGAGAGGAGGAGGATGACAATTACATACCCCCCTCCGAAGACGAGGCAAGCCTCGGCGACGGTGAATTCGCTGTACCAGAGGATCCCGTCGAACAAGAGCGCTTCAAGCGCCGGCTTATGGCCACGGCAAATAGCCTAAAGAAAAAGCAGCAGCAGCTTCAAGCTGATCAAGATCTGCTAGCTAATAGATGGACTGAAGTCCTCATGACTGAGGAATATAAACTCGAGCGCCCCTCCAAGAATTACCCAAAGTACAGGTTACTACCCCGACTAGAGGAAGAAGCGTATGATACGGCTGATCGGCCACCTCGTGGCCGCGATAGAGAGGCATTGCAGCCAAAAACTCAGCCTCCACCCCGACGCCATTCAAATAAAAAGGCATGGGGAGATACGCCAGACCTGTGAGACATATTGGAGGACAAAGCAAAACATGCAAGATCGATCTACGGATCATGACGACGCACCACTCTGCAAGACGATAAACGTCACACCGGATACAGTAAATGCAAATCCGGCCGGGCCGAACACAGTGGGCAAGACCCATTCGAGCTGCGTCGCGATATAGCCCAATACAGAGGCACCGCACACCCCCTATGCTTCACAGACGAAGTAATGGAACATCAATTCCCAGAGGGTTTCAAACCTGTAAATATTGAATCATACGACGGCACAACAGATCCCGCAGTATGGATTGAGGATTTCCTCCTCCACATCCACATGGCCCGCGGTGATGACTTACACACCATCAAATACCTCCCACTAAAGCTCAAAGGACCAGCGCGGCATTGGCTTAACAGCTTGCCAGCGGAATCCATTAGCTGTTGGGAAGATCTGGAAGCCGCATTCCTCGACAACTTTCAGGGCACTTATGTGCGACCACCAGACGCCGATGACTTGAGCCACATAATTCAGCAGCCAGAAGAGTCGGCCAGGTAATTCTGGACTCGGTTCCTTACAAAGAAAAATCAAATCGTCGACTGTCCGGATGCGGAGGCCTTAGCGGCTTTCAAGCACAACATCCGAGACGAGTGGCTAGCCCGGCACCTTTGTCAGGAAAAGCCGAAATCTATGGAAGCTCTCATGACGCTCATGACCCGCTTTTGTGCGGGAGAAGACAGCTGGCTGGCTCGCAGTAATAACATATCAAAGAACCATGGTACCTCAGATACCAAGGACGGCAATAGCAGGTCACGTGACAACAAACATAAGCGCCGCATTAATAGCGAAAATACTGAGGATACGGTAGTCAATGCTGGATTCAAAGGCTCTAAACCCGGTCAGCGGAAAAAGCCATTCAAACAAAGTACGCCGGGTCCGTCCAGCTTGGACCATATACTCGATCGCTCGTGTCAAATACACGACACCCCAGACAAGCCAGCTAATCACACCAACAGGGACTGTTGGGTGTTCAAGCATGCCGGCAAGTTAATTGCCGAAAACAAGGACAAGGGGCCGCATAGCGATGACAAGGAGGAGCCCCGGCAGCCGCACACTGGAGGACAGAAGAGGTTTCCCCCGCAAGTGCGGACGGTGAACATGATATACGCAACCCACATCCCCAAGAGGGAGCGGAAGCGTGCGCTCAGGGACGTATATGCGTTGGAGCCAGTCGCCCCAAAATTCAACCCTTGGTCCTCCTGTCCGATCACCTTCGATCGCAGGGACCATTCCACTAGTATCTGTCATGGCAAATTTGCCGCACTGGTCCTAGACCCAATCATTAACGGATTCCACCTCACTCGAGTCCTTATGGATGGCGGCAGCAGCCTGAACCTGCTTTATCAGGACACAGTGCGCAAAATGGGTATAGACCCCTCAAGGATCAAACCCACAAAAACGACCTTTAAAGGCGTCATTCTAGGTGTGGAGGCCCATTGCATAGGCTCAGTTACACTGGAAGTGGTCTTCGTATCCTCGGATAATTTCCGAAGCAAAGAGTTAATCTTCGATATAGTGCCGTTCCGCAGTGGTTATCACGCGCTGCTCGGGCGAACTGCATTCACTAGATTCATTGTGGTACCGCATTATGCATACCTCAAGCTCAAGATGCCAGGACCTCGCGGAGTTATTACAGTCAATGGAAACACATAGCGCTCTCTCTGAATAGAGGAGCACACCGCGGCCCTCGCAGCAGAAGCGCAAACCAGCCTCTCAAGGCAATCAACCAGTTCGGCGCTTCAAAGCCCGGACACCTTCAAGCACGCTCGGGGTAATCGACAAATAGACCGCCTGGCGTGATCTGAGCTCGCGTAGCCATAAGGCGGCCACCCCAATCCCAGCCCAACGGTGAAACTCATGCCGCGCGTACATAATTACGCATTAAAAATACCATGGGCACAGGGGGAGGGGGGCACAACTGCGGCACGCCCCAAGACGCGGCTTAAACCGCACTAGGGGCTTCCTGTTTAGTTTTTTTTTTTAGGACCTTAATCTCCGGAAACACTGTCCGGCAGCACTATTGCCGAACACATGATGCAACAACCAAGGAGGCAGACAGCTATGCCATACCACGGAATTCCCGGGTTGATTACAGTAACGAGCGAAATATTCGATTTCATATCATTCCTCAGCTTGCCCTTGGAAGGGACATAGTCCTACTCTTTGCTTATCACACTATCTATATCATTCTGCTTTAACGCACCTTTTTGAATAAACAATGCATAACATCACGACTATTATTGCATTCCAGTTATATACATATGTGTGTTCATTAACGACGCCTTGCAACCATACACTTTGGTACGGCAATACACCAGGGGCTTGCGTACCCCACAATACGGTGTGAAAAGTCCGAACACTTTCACAAGTGCGGCACCCCGAACTTATAGCATTATATGCATCAGCTACGAATCATGTCTTTGGTCAATTGTTGGGTTTGCCCGGCTCCTATGTTTTGGTACCTTAGGTTCCGCTCTATCGGCTAAGGTAGCGCTAGGAGAACTACTGCGATTGTGCCCCGGTTTTGCCGGGCTGAGCACCTCAGTAGAGAAAGCTAAAACTAATTGTCATGATAAGGAGAGAGACTGGTCGCTGTTCGGTGAGGTTTTCGAGTCCCTAAAGACTTATGCCGCTTAGGGCGAGGGGCCGGCCCTGTCCGGCTTAAAGGTGTGTATCACGCCCCGAATTCGGCCTTCCGAGTACCAGGGGCTTCGCCGAAATTTAAAATTATTGAATTCTATGGCTAAGTGAGAGTGATAAATCATTATTAGTCCGGTTGCCTGGTTAGTTGTGCTGAGCACCTCCCTCGAAGGACCCAAACATGGGAACAATAGTGCTCAGGTTAATCCCGGACACCCCAGCACTAGTGGCATGGGGGAAGAAGACGAGGACTAGCCATCTCTCAGATTGGATAAACAGCCAAACAGAAGGTAATATTTTAAATTCACACAAGCGTTGCATAGCGCATATGAAACAAGTTTTCATCATACAGGATCACACGAGCAAGTTTACTCAAATATTACATCCTTTGAACATTCGTCCGCTACAAGACAGGCACCCTTCAGGACACCCTCATAATAAATTTCGGGGGTGCGATGCTCCTTGCCCTGCGGCGGCCCTTCCTTGATCAGCTTCACAATGTCTAGCTTGGCCCACTTCACCTTCACACGGGCGAAAGCCCGGCGTGCACCTTCGATGCAGACAGACCGCTTGATGACCTCCAGCCGTGGGCAGGCATCCACAAGCCGCCTCACCAGGCCGAAGTAGCTGTTCGGAAGGACGTCGCCAGGCCACAGCCGAACTATAAGGCCCTTCATGGCCTGTTCGGCCGCCTTGTGCAGCTCGACCAGCTGCTTTAGCTGGTCGCTCAGAGGCATTGGGTGTTCGGTCCCAGTATACTGAGACTAGAACATCTTCTCCGTTGAGCTCCCCTCCTCGGCCTGGTAAAACTGCGCGGCATCGGACACGCTGCGGGGCAAATCTGCGAATGCTTCTAGAGAGCTCCGGCTTCGGGTAAGCAATCGGTAATTTACTTTTACATGCTTGCTTTGCATATAGAAAGCCTTACCCGCCACTATCTTCTTCATCGCGTCAATCTCTTGGAGAGCCTTTTGGGCTTTGGCCTTGGCACTTTTTGCGCTCTCGAGGGCCGCGGCAAGCTCAGACTCCCGCGTCTTTGAGTCAAGCTCCAATGCCTCGTGCTTCGCCACGAGAGCCTGGAGCCTCGTGCCTCGTGCTTCTCTCGCTCGGTGCGCTCCTTGGCCGCTTTATCTTCGGCCTTGGTTAGCGCTTGCTTCAGGGTCGCCACCTCGGTCGTGGCCCCTGGCAAACATACGATGATCCTGTCATTTTGCAATCGCGTCCTCTTTTATATATACATATCTATAGACAGGGTATTACTTACCCTTGTTCTCCTCGAGCTGCCTCTTGGCAAGGCCGAGCTCTTTCCGGGACCCCTCGAGGTCCTGCTTCAGTATGGCGACCTCCGCAGTCAGTGCGGCGGACGCCAGCTGCGAAGCCTGCATATGCATATTGACATACTTATATTAGACTCCTGCGATATTATTTGATCCTCTGCTCGGCTTTTCTTTGTGAACACCGAACAAAGCATCAGAGGCTACTGTCTATGCGGTAACATTTCTAGTACATTTTAAAACACTTACCTCAAAGCCTGTTAGAAGGCTGGCACAGGCTTCAGTCAATACACTCTTAGCGGACTGAACCTTCTGGATCACCGCACTCATAATAGTGCGGTGCTCCTCGTCGATGGAAGCGATGCGAAGCGCTTCCAGCAGATTGTCCGGCGCCTCTGGATGGACAGAGGTCACCGGCACAAGTGTCTTGCCCCTCTTAGAAGGAGGCTGCCTGCCCAAGCCCGGAACCGCTGGAGGGTCCGGCGTGGTGTTCGGCTGAGGGCCGAACTCGGAGCTCTCAGGGGCCCCGTCCCCTCGGCTCCCGGAGTCCGGAAGGTCGCCTTGAGGCGCCTCCAGGACTGTCTCCCCTCGACCCGGTGCCTCTTGAGACAGCACCTCGGCGTCGACGGCAGGATGAGGGGAGGTGACGGTTGGGACTGGATCGCTATCCATGTCCGACGAGCCCAGGGAGCCGTCCGATGATACATCGATACTGGCTTGTGGCGGCCTGCATAATTATGTTCGGCGTTAGGAAAAATAGTGCGACAAAGGAATTCTATGAGTTACTCTGGTATCCGAATACTTACAATCTCCCCGGGGGCTTGGCCCGGGGCAACCACCCATCTTCGCCCTCGTCGGCGGCAGTGGAACTGTCCGGAAGGAGAATCCTCCCCTTCTTGGACCCTTCGGCCTCCCCAGTTGGGTTGGCCTTCCTTTTCTTGTCTCCCCCGCCTGGAAGGGGAACATCTTCTTCTTCCTCCTCGTCTTCGGGGAAGGAGTGCGCCGCAGAGTTATCGAACGATGAGTCCGATAACACCTGGTGCCGGGAACTCTTTCGGGTTCCCTTGGCCTTCTTGGTCTTCTCCGGCACCTTGTAAGGAGCCGGAGTCAGCATCTCCGTCAGAGAGCGCCCGCAGTATCTTCGGGCAAAGGGGCCGGGCAGTTAATCTGCCCCGACATCTCCACCCAGTCCTGTCAAAGGCATGGAGATTAGGCCCCGCACATAATTAAGCTAGGGAAAATAAATGTCCTACGGGACGTATTGAACTCATCGAACGTGCTAGGGGCTTTGCGCTTAGTCCGCGGTCCTCGGCGTGAGAAGGAGGGACCTCGGCGCTCTTGAAAAGCACCTTCCAGACGTCCTTGTGCATCATATCAAAGAGCTCTCTTAGAGTCTGGTGCCGGGCCGGGTCGAACTCCCACAAGGTAAAATCCCGTTGTTGACATGGGAGGATCCGGCGGATGAGCATAACTTGGACTATGTTGACAAGCTTGAGCTTCTTGCTCGCCATACTCCGGATACATTTCCGGAGTCCATCTAGCTCCACCAACGAACCCCATGACAAGCCCTTCTCTTTCCAGGAAGTGAGCTGTGTAGGGAATCCGGATCGAAACTCGGGGGCTGCCACCCATTTGGCGTTGCGCGGCTCGGTGATGTAGAACCAAGCCGATTGCCATCCCTTTATTGTCTCCACAAAGGAGCCTTCGAGCCATATAACGCTGGGCATATTGCCCACCATGGCTCCGCCGCATTCTGCTTGTTGGCCTCGTACCACCTTCGGCTTGATATTGAAGGTCTTTAACCACAGGCCGAAGTGGGGTCGGATGCGGAGGAAAGCCTCACACACGTCGATGAACGCCAAAATGTTGAGGATGAAGTTCGGGGCCAGATCATGAAACTCCAGCCCATAGTAGAACATGAGACCACGGACAAATGGATGGAGGGGAAACCCTAGTCCGGGGAGGAAGTGGTGAAGGAAAACTACCCTCTCGTGAGGTTCCGGGGTAGGGATGATCTGCCCCGCAGTGGGCAGCCGATGCGCGATGTTCGCGGCTAAGTATCTGGCTCCGTGCAGCTTCTTGATGTCTCCCTCCGTGACGGAGGATACCATCCACCTGCCTCCTGCTCCGGACATGGTTGGAGAAGGTTGAGGTGGGAAGTGTGGACTTGGGCGCTAGAGCTCGAGTGTGCGAAAACGGATGAGCAAAGGAGGAAGAAGGCGTGGATAGGAAGGTGAATCCTTATCCTTTTATATGGGCGGACGAAACTGAGTGTTCCCACTTGCCTGGTAAAACTCGCTTATCCCCCAAGCGCCATAATTGATGGCGCGGTTGGGTTACCCACGCCCGTATTGATGAGAATCCCGTAATAAGGGGACACGATCTCTGCTTTGACAAGGCGTGTCGAAAAACTGCCTCGCGTTATGTGCGGGGCTGGTTAAAGGAAACGGTTCAAATAATCACCGGGCCATGACATAACGTCATGCTGCCAAAACAAGCCAGCAAATTAGATCTGCGAAAATACTATGCTCTCTACGGTGGAATGTGGAACTTATTTTGCAGGGTCGGACACTATCCTCGTATTCAAATTCTTCTGTGATGTATTCGGAGAAGGAACCCGCCTTGCAATGCCGAAGACAATACTGCGCGCCGGACTCATCGTCATTGAAGCCTGATTTAGGGGCTACTGAGGGAGTCCTGGATTAGGGGGTCTCCGGACAGCCGGACTATCTCTATTGGCTATACTGTTAGACTATGAAGATACAAGATTGAAGACTTCGTCTCGTGTCCAGATGGGACTCTACTTAGTGTGGAAGGCAAGCTAGGCAATACGGATACGGATATCTCCTCCTTTGTAACCGACCTTGTGTAACCCTAACCCTCTCCGGTGTCTATATAAAACCGAAGGGTTTTAGTCCGTAGGACAACAATCACAACATACAATCATACCATAGGCTAGCTTCTAGGGTTTAGCCTCTCTGATCTCGTGGTAGATCTACTCTTGTACTACCCATATCATCAATATTAATCAAGTAGGACGTAGGGTTTTACCGCCATCAAGAGGGCCAGAACCTGGGTAAAACATCGTGTCCCCTGCCTCCTGTTACCATCCAGCCTAGACGCACAGTTCGGGACCCCCTACCCGAGATCCGCCGGTTTTGACACTGACACGAGGCCTGCGCCCGGGCCTTGAAGGAGGCCAGGGCAGCCGACCATCACCGCGAAGCTGCCGAGGAGCGCGAACGAGAACTCCTGGTCCTAAATGCTACCCTTGAGCAGTGGATTGAGGCGCGCAGGGCCGTCTTGGTGTCGATGAGGGGAGCGCCTTCCGAAGAGGAGGAGATCTAGAAATGCGAGGAGCTGGTGTTGGAGGCCTCGGACCATAGCCTCGAGTTCGAGTGGCTGGAGACGAGGGAGCGCCAGGTGGCCATGGCCAAGGATGCTGTCACCGTGCGTGAAGCCAGGATCCAGGACGAGGTTGACCGGAGGGTGGCGAAGGCCCGTGCAGATCTTGCCGACGAGGACCACCTAGCACTAGTGTTCGTGGAGGTTGAGGCTAAGGGCAGGCTCACCGCCCTTAGGACAAAACTGTATGAGGCCGAGCAGCGTGAGAGGGCCATTATGGCAGATCAGACCTCCGCCTAGGCTGACCTGGCCTCCATGTGCGCCGACTTGCTCTCCCTCTAGCAACAGATTGACGGCGCTGCATCCCTTGCATAGAAGAACGCGGACGAGGCATGTCGTCGGCGAACATTGCAGTGTGAGCAAGCTTCTATGCTCCAGGACCTCAGGGTGAGAGCCAACCGAGCCCTGAGCACTATGTGCGAGGAGAGCGCCCCTCATCCGCATGAGGAATACTACGCCAGCCACCTCCGCTTCTTCACCGAGATTGTGACGCGCCTGGAGGACCGGGCCGTGAGGGCTCGTGAGCTCGTTGAGGAGAGGAGCCGGGGCCTCCTTGGGCGCGCATTTTCACGTGTCTTCAGTCATCTTCAGAACCTCGACCCCCATTTTCACTTTGATGCTGCCATAGCCCCCGTGCTCATGGTTGTCTGAGACAACTTGCCGAACTGGGTGGACGACCACATGGACGCCCTAGTCGTGGAGTTCTCACGTGAAGATGACGCGACCATGATGGTGGTCGGAGAAGGCGGCGCGGATGACGATGATGCAGACGACGCTAGCGACAACTTTGATATCGGGGACAAAGACAACGAGGTCAGCGAAGGAGGCAGCGCCTCTGGCTAACCCCTCGCTTTACTTGCCTTAACCTGTGTAAAAAGGGGAACCTCCGGGCATGGCCCTATGGGGTGTAAGAGCATTTTAAAGGGGGCCCTTATTATGTATGAAACAAAGTGTATGAACTGACGGCACGCCTTTTTGGACAAGGCCTGAGATGCACCATCACGAGCCCGCGGGTCTCCCGAGCTCGGTAAATGTCACGCATTACCTTGACTCCGTAGGTCTTGGGCATGCCTTGACATCCTGGCCGGACCTTCCTCCTGAGGCGAGCCCTTAGAGGCTTGCGAGACTCTAGGCCTCTTGAGAAGCCTACGGCTTCGTTTGAGAGGGCCGTGCTAGGAGCGTACGTCGGACCACCGTAGGATGCGCACGCGACAATCTTGTGGCGCGTGCACTCTCGCCCCGAGGGGGTCCTATGCCGGTTACCTTGACGCACCCAACACTGTCTGCCAACCAGTCCCCATCCCGCGGGGCACTCGTGGGGGGGGGGGTCGGAGGCGTGAGCCTAAAAACAAAGCATGCAACTAGAATGCAATAAATTGGCACAAACCAGAGAAAACTCCCCCAATTTTACATAACACAAAAGAACTTCAAATCTCAATCCGAAAAAATGGCGATCAAGTTACAGAGAAAGGAGCGAAGGCAAACAGCCACGTCCGACACCTAGCTAGTCTTCTTGTCTTCCCACTAGCACAGAGCTAAGTGCTTTCACTGGATGTGAGCATAGTCATTGGGGGACAGTGTCGACGGCCAGCGCGGAGCATGGTGCTTCCACTTGGACGTGGGCGGGAGCCCCCAAGGCCGAGGGCCGGCACTCTGGAGACTCCGGGGCGTGTACAGCCTCACTCATTATTACATGAGAGTATCACGAGCGGAGACCTTCACAGGCGCGAGCCTTGCTTCATATCGCCTGACGAGGGCCCTGCCTTGCGCCTCCCCCGACAACCGTTGGGGCGTTCGAAAACCACAGCGAGACCAAGGGGCAAGGGGGAAGCTGGTGGCGCCCTCGGTGACCACGGGCCCTCCGCCGGAGGGGAAGGGCTCCCTAGCGCCTCCCCCGACAGAGGACCTACGTCCATGCGACACCTTGCTCCGTGCAGCGTGAGGGGGGCCCTGTGTCCGGGCCTCGCCCAGGCAGCCCAGTGCACTGGTCCTACCGGGAGCGGGGGCACCGTGCCGGGGTCTCCAACCTCTACCATGGCCTGGTTCACATGCGGTCCATGGTTAGCGTAAGCATGTCCCTAGGGTATCGGCCGTACCCTGTGGTTATTGTCATCGAAGGGTTCAGCAAAGCTTCCAGGCAGCTCATGGAAAGCCCCGACCTCCAGCATATCTCCTGCCCAGCTCGGCTCGGGGAACAAGCTGGGGTCTTCCTCAGGTGTGTACTCCAGGTCCATCATGCGGGGCATGTAGGCATCTGGGGCGGCTACATCGGAGCCTTTGCCTGGTCCTGGTGGCCGCGGGGCGACGCCTCAGCGTGGCCCCATAGGGGACCACCAGAGCTTGCCTCAGTCGCAGGTGATGCGGTTGCAACGGGATGAACTACGCCGATGGCTGTGTTGTTGCGGTCAAATCCTTCGGGTGCTCCGGGGGGCGCACGGGCGCGTTGGGGCACGGCGTGCACCTCTGCCACCACCTGAGGGATGGACAGGGTGAAGGAAATATGCCCTAGAGGTAATAATAAAGTTATTATTTATTTCCTTATATCATGATAAATGTTTATTATTCATGCTAGAATTGTATTAACCGGAAACATAATACATGTGTGAATACATAGACAAACAGAGTGTCACTAGTATGCCTCTACTTGACTAGCTCGTTAATCAAAGATGGTTATGTTTCCTAACCATGAACAAAGAGTTGTTATTTGATTAACGGGATCACATCATTAGGTGAATGATCTGATTGACATGACCCATTCCATTAGCTTAGCACCCGATCGTTTAGTATGTTGCTATTGCTTTCTTCATGACTTATACATGTTCCTATGACTATGAGATTATGCAACTCCCGTTTGCCGGAGGAACACTTTGTGTTCTACCAAACGTCATAACTTAAATGGGTGATTATAAAGGTACTCTACAGGTGTCTCCAAAGGTACATGTTGGGTTGGCGTATTTCGAGATTAGGATTTGTCACTCCGATTGTCGGAGAGGTATCTCTGGGCCCTCTCGGTAATGCACATCACATAATCCTTGCAAGCATTGCAACTAATGAGTTAGTTGCGAGATGATGTATTACGGAATGAGTAAAGAGACTTGCCGGTAACAAAATTGAACTAGGTATTGAGATACCGACGATCGAATCTCGGGCAAGTAACATACCGATGACAAAGGGAACAACGTTTGTTGTTATGCGGTCTGACCGATAAAGATCTTCGTAGAATATGTAGGAGCCAATATGAGCATCCAGGTTCCGCTATTGGTTATTGACCGGAGACGTGTCTCGGTCATGTCTACATTGTTCTCGAACCCGTAGGGTCCGCACGCTTAAGGTTTTGATGACAGTTATATTATGAGTTTATGAGTTTTGATGTACCGAAGTTAGTTCGGAGTCCCGGATGTGATCACGGACATGACGAGGAGTCTCGAAATGGTCGAGACGTAAAGATTGATATATTGGACGGCTATATTCGGACACCGGAAGTGTTCCGGGTGATTTCGGAGAAAACCGGAGAGCCGGAGGGTTACCGGAACCCCCCCGGGAGAAGTAATGGGCCATATGGGCCTTAGTGGAGAGAGAGAGGGGCAGCCAAAGGTGGGCCGCGTGCCTCCTCCCCCTGGTCCGAATTGGACTAGGAGAAGGGGGGCGGCGCCCCCCTTTCCTTCTCCCTCCCCACTTCTTTCCCCCTCCTAGTAGGAGTCCTACTCCTACTAGGAGGAGGACTCCTCCTTGGCACGCCATAGAGGCCGGCCGGCCTCCTCCCCTTGATCCTTTATATACGGGGGCAGGGGGCACCCCTTGACACACAAGTTGATCCACGTGATCATATTCTTAGCCGTGTGCGGTGCCCCCTTCCACCATAGTCCTTGATAATATTGTAGCGGTGCTTAGGCGAAACCCTGCAACGGTAGTACATCAAGATCGTCACCACGCCGTCGTGCTGACGGAACTCTTCCCTGACACTTTGCTTGATCGGAGTCCGGGGATCATCATCGAGCTGAACGTGTGCTAGAACTCGGAGGTGCCGTAGTTTCGGTGCTTGATCGGTCGGGCCGTGGAGACGTACGACTACATCAACCAACCGCTTCCGTTGTCGATCTAGAAGGGTACGTAGATCACACTCTCCCCCTCTCGTTGCTATGCATCACCATGATCTTGCGTGTGCGTAGGATTTTTTTTTTGAAATTACTACGTTCCCCAACAGTGGTATCAGAGCCAGGTTTTATATGTTGATGTTATATGCACGAGTAGAACACAAGTGAGTTGTGGGCGATATAAGTCATACTGCTTACCAGCATGTCATACTTTGGTTCGGCGGTATTGTTGGACGAAGCGGCCCGGACCGACATTACGCGTACGCTTACGCGAGACCGGTTCTCCCGACGTGCTTTGCACATAGGTGGCTTGCGGGTGACAGTTTCTCCAACTTTAGTTGAACCGAGTGTGGCTACGCCCGGTCCTTGCGAAGGTTAAAACAGCACCAACTTGACAAACTACCGTTGTGGTTTTGATGCGTAGGTAAGATTGGTTCTTGCTTAAGCCCGTAGCAGCCACGTAAAACTTGCAACAACAAAGTAGAGGATGTCTAACTTGTTTTTGCAGGGTATGTTGTGATGTGATATGGTCAAGACATGATGCTAAATTTTATTGTATGAGATGATCATGTTTTGTAACCGAGTTATCGGCAACTGGCAGGAGCCATATGGTTGTCGCTTTATTGTATGCAATGCAATCGCGCTGTAATGCTTTACTTTATCACTAAGCGGTAGCGATAGTCGTGGAAGCATAAGATTGGCGAGATGACAACGATGCTACGATGGATATCAAGGTGTCGCACCGGTGACGATGGTGATCACGACGGTGCTTTGAAGATGGAGATCACAAGCACAAGATGATGATGGCCATATCATATCACTTATATTGATTGCATGTGATGTTTATCTTTTATGCATCTTATCTTGCTTTGATTGACGGTAGCATTATAAGATGATCTCTCACTAATTATCAAGAAGTGTTCTTCCTGAGTATGCACCGTTGCGAAAGTTCTTCGTGCTGAGACACCACGTGATGATCAGGTGTGATAGGCTCTACGTTCAAATACAACGGGTGCAAAACAGTTGCACACGTGGAATACTCAGGTTATACTTGACGAGCCAAGCATATACAGATATGGCCTCGGAACACGGAGACCGAAAGGTCGAGTGTGAATCATATAGTAGATATGATCAACATAGTGATGTTCACCAATGAAACTACTCCATCTCACGTGATGATCGGACATGGTTTAGTTGATTTGGATCACGTAATCACTTAGAGGATTAGAGGGATGTCTATCTAAGTGGGAGTTCTTTAAGTAAATTAATTGAACCTAAATTTATCATGAAACTTAGTACCTAATAGTATCTTGCTTGTTTATGCTTGATTGTAGATAGATGGCTCGTGCTGTTGTTCCGTTGAATTTTAATGCGTTCCTTGATAAAGCAAAGTTGAAAGATGATGGTAGCAATTACACGGACTGGGTCCGTAACTTGAGGATTATCCTCATTGCTGCACAGAAGAATTACGTCCTGGAAGCACCGCTGGGTGCCAGACCTGCTGCTGGAGCAACACCAGATGTTATGAACGTCTGGCAGAGCAAAGCTGATGACTACTCGATAGTTCAGTGTGCCATGCTTTACAGCTTAGAATTGGGACTTCAACGACGTTTTGAACATCATGGAGCATATGAGATGTTCCAGGAGTTGAAGTTAATATTTCAAGCAAATGCCCAGATTGAGAGATATAAAGTCTCCAATAAGTTCTATAGTTGCAAGATGGAAGAGAACAGTTCTGTCAGTGAACATATACTCAAAATGTCTGGGTATAATAATCACTTGATTCAATTGGGAGTTAATCTTCCAGATGATTGTGTCATTGACATAATTCTCCAATCACTGCCACCAAGCTACAAGAGCTTCGTGATGAACTATAATATGCAAGGGATGAATAAGACTATTTCCGAGCTCTTCGCAATGCTGAAAGATGCGGAGGTAGAAATCAAGAAGGAGCATCAAGTGTTGATGGTCAACAAGACCACTAGTTTCAAGAAAAAGGGCAAAGGGAAGAACAAGGGGAACTTCAAAAAGAACAGCAAGCAAGTTGCTACTCAAGAGAAGAATCCCAAACCTGGACCTAAGCTTGGGGCTGCGATGCTTATGTGGAAAAGCTTCAACCTGATAAGCTCGAACCCAAATCGGAGAAATGTGTCTTCATAGGATATCCAAAGGAAACTATTGGATACACCTTCTATCACAGATCCGAAGGCAAGACTTTTGTTGCTAAGTTCGGAAACTTTCTGGAGAATGAGTTTCTCTCGAAAGAAGTGAGTGGGAGGAAAGTAGAACTTGACGAGGTAACTGTACCTGCTCCCTTATTGGAAAGTAGTGCATCACAGAAAACTGTTTCTGTGACACCTACACCAGTTAGTGAGGAAGCTAATGATGATGATCATGAAACTTCAGAACAAGATACTACTGAACCTCGTAGATCAGCCAGAGTGAGATCTGCGCCAGAGTGGTACGGTAATCCTGTTCTGGAAGTCATGCTACTAGATCATGATGAACCTACGAACTATGAAGAAGCGATGGTGAGCCCAGATTCCGCAAAATGGCTTGAAGCCATGAAATCTGAGATGGGATCCATGTATGAGAACAAAGTATGGACTTTGGTTGACTTGCCCGATGATCGGCAAGCAATTGAGAATAAATGGATCTTCAAGAAGAAGACTGACGCTGACGGTAATATTACTGTCTACAAAGCTCGACTTGTCGCAAAAGGTTTTCGGCAAGTTCAAGGGATTGACTACGATGAGACCTTCTCACCCGTAGCGATGATTAAGTCTGTCCGAATCATGTTAGCAATTGCCGCATTTTATGATTATGAAATTTGGCAGATGGATGTCAAAACTGCATTCCTGAATGGATTTCTGGAAGAAGAGTTGTATATGATGCAACCAGAAGGTTTTGTCGATCCAAAGGGAGCTAACAAAGTGTGCAAGCTCCAGCGATCCATTTATGGACTGGTGCAAGCCTCTCGGAGTTGGAATAAACGCTTTGATAGTGTGATCAAAGCATTTGGTTTTATACAGTCTATTGGAGAAGCCTGTATTTACAAGAAAGTGAGTGGGAGCTCTGTAGCATTTCTGATATTATATGTGGATGACATATTACTAATTGGAAATGATATAGAATTTCTAGATAGCATAAAGGGATACTTGAATAAGAGTTTTTCAATGAAAGACCTCGGTGAAGCTGCTTACATATTAGGCATTAAGATCTATAGAGATAGATCAAGACGCTTAATTGGACTTTCACAAAGCACATACCTTGACAAAGTTTTGAAGAAGTTCAAAATGGATCAAGAAAAGAAAGGGTTCTTTCCTGTGTTACAAGGTGTGAAGTTGAGTAAGACTCAATGCCCGACCACTGCAGAAGATAGAGAGAAAATGAAAGCTGTTCCCTATGCTTCAGCCATAGGCTCTATCATGTATGCAATGCTGTGTACCAGACCTGATGTGTGCCTTGCTATAAGTCTAGCAGGGAGGTACCAAAGTGATCCAGGAGTGGATCACTGGACAGCGGTCAAGAACATACTGAAATACCTGAAAAGGACCAAGGATATGTTTCTCATTTATGGAGGTGACAAAGAGCTCATCGTAAAAGGTTACGTTGATGCAAGATTTGACACTGATCTGGACGATTCTAAATCGCAAACCGGATACGTGTTTACATTAAACGGTGGAGCTGTCAGTTGGTGCAGTTCTAAACAAAGCGTTGTAGCGGGATCTACATGTGAAGCGGAGTACATAGCTGCTTCGGAAGCAGCAAATGAAGGAGTCTGGATGAAGGAGTTCATATCCGATCTAGGTGTCATACCTAGTGCATCGGGTCCAATGAAAATCTTTTGTGACAATACTGGTGCAATTGCCTTGGCAAAGGAATCCAGATTTCACAAGAGAACCAAGCACATCAAGAGACGCTTCAATTCCATCCGGGATCTAGTCTAGGTGGCAGACATAGAGATTTGCAAGATACATACGGATCTGAATGTTGCACACCCGTTGACTAAGCCTCTTCCACGAGCAAAACATGATCAACACCAAGGCTCCATGGGTGTTAGAATCATTACTGTGTAATCTAGATTATTGACTCTAGTGCAAGTGGGAGACTGAAGGAAATATGCCCTAGAGGCAATAATAAAGTTATTATTTATTTCCTTATATCATGATAAATGTTTATTATTCATGATAGAATTGTATTAACCGGAAACATAATACATGTGTGAATACATAGACAAACAGAGTGTCACTAGTATGCCTCTACTTGACTAGCTCGTTAATCAAAGATGGTTATGTTTCCTAACCATGAACAAAGAGTTGTTATTTGATTAACGGGATCACATCATTTGGTGAATGATCTTATTGACATGACCCATTCCATTAGCTTAGCACCCAATCGTTTAGTATGTTGCTATTGCTTTCTTCATGACTTATACATGTTCCTATGACTATGAGATTATGCAACTCCCGTTTGCCGGAGGAACACTTTGTGTTCTACCAAACGTCACAACGTAAATGGGTGATTATAAAGGTACTCTACAGGTGTCTCCAAAGGTACATGTTGGGTTGGCGTATTTCGAGAGTAGGATTTGTCACGCCGATTGTTGGAGAGGTATCTCTGGGCCCTCTCGGTAATGCACATCACATAAGCCTTGCAAGCATTGCAACTAATGAGTTAGTTGCGAGATGATGTATTACGGAACGAGTAAAGAGACTTGCCGGTAACAAAATTGAACTAGGTATTGAGATACCGACGATCGAATCTTGTGCAAGAAACATACCGATGACAAAGGGAACAACGTATGTTGTTATGCGGTCTGGCCGATAAAGATCTTCGTAGAATATGTAGGAGTCAATATGAGCATCCAGGTTCCGCTATTGGTTATTGACCGGAGACGTGTCTCGGTCATGTCTACATTGTTCTCGAACCCATAGGGTCCGCACGCTTAAGGTTTCGATGACAGTTATATTATGAGTTTATGAGTTTTGACGTACCGAAGTTAGTTCGGAGTCCCGGATGTGATCACGGACATGACGAGGAGTCTCGAAATGGTCGAGACGTAAAGATTGATATATTGGACGGCTATATTCGGACACCGGAAGTGTTCTGGGTGATTTCGGAGAAAACCGGAGAGCCGGAGGGTTACCGGAACCCCCCCGGGAGAAGTAATGGGCCATATGGGCCTTAGTGGAGAGAGAGAGGGGCAGCCAAAGGTGGGCCGCGTGCCTCCTCCCCCTGGTACGAATTGGACTAGGAGAAGGGGGGCGGCGCCCCCCTTTCCTTCTCCCTCCCCACTTCTTTCCCCCTCCTAGTAGGAGTCCTACTCCTACTAGGAGGAGGAATCCTCCTTGGCGCGCCATAGAGGCCGGCCTCCTCCCCTTGATCCTTTATATACGGGGGCAGGGGGCACCCCTTGACACACAAGTTGATCCACGTGATCATATTCTTAGCCGTGTGCGGTGCCCCCTTCCACCATAGTCGTTGATAACATTGTAGCGGTGCTTAGGCGAAGCCCTGCGACGGTAGTACATCAAGATCGTCACCATGCCGTCGTGCTGACGGAACTCTTCCCTGACACTTCGCTTGATCGGAGTCCGGGGAACGTCATCGAGCTGAACGTGTGCTAGAACTCGGAGGTGCCGTAGTTTCGGTGCTTGATCGGTTGGGCCGTGGAGACGTACGACTACATCAACCAAACGCTTCCGTTGTCGATCTACAAGGGTACGTAGATCACACTCTCCCCCTCTCATTGCTATGCATCACCATGATCTTGCGTGTGCGTAGGATTTTTTTGAAATTACTACGTTCCCCAACACAGGGAGCAGAAAGGCACCACACCCCTGCAGGCGACATCGAGCAATTCGGCGACCCGCTCCAGCAGGGCATCACGGCCGCCCTCTGCCAACCTGTAGCGTAGTAGCTCTCTCGCCACGATGATCGCGGCCCGCATGTCCGCCCACTTCCGGCGAGTGTGCGGCACCGTCGCCGCGGCATAGCCCAAAGACCACGTGGTGGCGCGCGTATGCCGAGGGGCGATGGCGGCCGGCGTCGGACCGAGCCGCCCGTGTCCGGCGGAGTTGTGCGGTGTACGAGCCACCTGGAGCGAGGAGTGGAGGTCTTCCTGGGTGGATGGCATCACCCGGGCGGGCCAAATGGCCCAGTGCTCCGCATGAGCCCTCTAATTGTCGGCCATCAGGGCTGTTGGGTGATGGCTGGCTGGCTGGAAGAAGAGAGGCCTAGACGCACCCCTACCTGGCATGCCAAATGTCAGATTCGGGGTTTGCCAGACCGTTGAGAGGTTCGAACACTGGGGTTCGTGCGAAGAACTCCCTCTTCCCCATCTACCTGCTCAACGACCCCACAACCTAGCTCGACGAACCCAAGTGACAAGGAACACATCAGTTTATCCTGGTTCGGGCCACCTTGCGGTGTAATACCCTACTCCAGCTTTGTGGTGGATTGCCTCGAGGGGTTGAGGATGAACTAGTACAGTCGACGAACAGCCTCAGGAGGTGAGGTGTTCTTGAGCTCCATGAGCTAGTGAAGTGGTTAGGGTGCAATGGATCCGATCCTCCCTATGGTGGTGGCTAGGTCCTATTTATAGTGGCGTTGGTCCTCTTCCCAAATGTAGGCGGGAAGGGATCCTACAACGGCCAAATTTGAAGGGAGACAACTAGTACAAGCTATCCTGACAAAAATAGTTGTCGGATTTCGGGTTCCGACAGACCCTTGAGGTTCGAACACTGGGGTGCGCGTGGAGATTTCGGCTCCTACCTACCTGCACCCCTCCGCCTTGCTAGGATCTAAACTCTGGCAAGAACAACACAAGAGACACATGGTTTATATTGGTTCGGGCCACCGTTGTGGTGTAATACCCTACTCCAGTGTGTGGTGTGGTGGATTGCCTCTTGGGCTGATGATGATGAACAATACAAGGAAGAACAGCCTCGCGAGGGTCTGTTCTTGGCTAGGGCGATGAACTGCTGGGAGGAGCTCAGTCACCTTTCTCTCTCTCTCTCTGATCGAAATCCTCTCTCGAGAGCCTCCTTCTCCGAACTCCTCGATCCTCTCCGTCTGTCTCTCTCCCTCTCTAGCGGGTGGCTGATCCTATTTATAGAGGCCCTGGTCCTCTTCCCAAATATCGAGCGGGAAGGGAGCCAACAATGGCGGGCTAATTTGAAGGGGGACAGCTAGTACTAGCTACCCTGACAAAAGCAGTCTTCGCCTGCGCAAAGCTCTGGTGATGACGCCGCCTTGGGCTCCACGATGACCTCCATCTCGTAGTCCTCCTGGTCTTGGTCTCGTTGCACCGAAATGGTATCCTTTGCCTGATGCCTCGGTACTCCACGGCTGCGCTTGCCCCCTTTGCACCAAAGAGGAAAGGAGGACACTGCGCGGGCTGGCACCCGCCTGGCGCCCTCGGTCGTCATGGCTTGCGTCACGGGCACCTCGTGAGGCACCCCGCCTTGATCTCTCCGCCTCCTCGTGAGCCAGCCTGATGAGGCCGTGCCTGAGGAAGCTCCGCGTCGTCCGCCCCGCGAGGCTTGGCCCCTCGCGAGGGTCTTGGGTTTGTGTTGGTGAAGACGGGCCGCGCTGGGCCCCCCTTTTGAGCCACGCCACAGGCCGCAGGCAGGCAAGTCTGGGGACCCCCGTTCCCAGAATGCCGACAATAGTCTTCGCCTGCAAAAGGCTCTGGTGGTGAAGCTGTGGTGGGCTCCGTGATGACCTCTGTCCTATCGTCCTGGCAGTCTTGGTCTTGTTGCACCGATATGGAAACTTTTGCTTGATTCCTCGGGACTCCGCACCTGCGCTTGTCTCCTTGGCACCAAAGGGGAAACTGGTACACTGCGCCCGCTGGCGCCCGCCTGGCCTTGGTCGTCATGGCCAGCCTGGTGAGGCCGCCCCTCAGGGAGGTCTTGGTGTCGTCTACCTCGTGAGGCTTGGCCCTTCACGAGGGTCTTGCGTTGTTATTGTAGAAGCAGGGCAGTACCGGGCCATTGACGGAGCCATGTCGTGGGCCGCAGGCAGGTGAGTCTGGGCACCCCCATTCCTAGGACGCTGACAATAAAGATCTTCGTAGAATATGTAGGAACCAATATGAGCATCCAGGTTCCGCTATTGGTTATTGATCGGAGATGTGTCTCGGTCATGTCTACATAGTTCTCGAACCCGTATGGTCCGCACTGAGGGAGTCCTAGATTATGGGGTCCTCGGGTGTCCGGGCTGTATTGCATGGCCCGGACTAATGGACCATGAAGATACATGATAGAAGGCCTTCCCCAATGTCCGGGTTGGACTCTCCTTTGCATGGATGGCAAGCTTAATGTCCGGATGTGTAGTTTCCTTTCTCTGTAAACTGACTCTATACAACTCTAGGCCCCTCCGGTGCCTATATAAACCTGAGGGTTTAGTCCGTAGAGACTATCAGAATTCATATAGGCTAGACACCTAGGGTTTAGCCAGTATGATCTCAAGGTGGATCAACTCTTGTAAGTTTGTAGCCCCTATACTCATCGAATATAATCAAGCAAGACGTAGGGTTTTACCTCTATTAAGAGGGCCCGAACCTGGATAAACATTGTGTCCCCCTTGTCTCTTGTTACCTTCGATCCTTAGACACACAGTTCGGGACCCCCTACCCGAGATCGGCCAGTTTTGACACCGACATTGGTGCTTTCATTGAGAGTTCCACTGTGTCGTCGTCGGCGGGATCGATGGCTCGCCTTGTCATTAACGAAAACATTACCTCTGGAGAGTCCCTAGCTCCGGGACAGCTCATCCAGCTCGACGGTTTCACCATGGGCGCCCGTGCATCTTTAAGCCAAAGGCATCCCTCGAGATCGCTAAACACCATCTTCCCGTCGGCCTTGAACACCCCGAAAAGATGGATCCATCAGATATCTCGTCCTTAAACAAGCTACTTGATCGCATCGCCGCCCTGGGAGTTGCAACAGACTACGATCGGATTGGGCTTAAACCCGATCAGAGGGAAATTAGGTCCCTGTCGATCACCCATCTGGCAGTGGTCGTAGAGGAACAAGCCAAGAATACTTCTCCTCCTAAGTTAAGAACAAGCTATGTTTGGATTTCCATGTCCTGCGAGCCGGATACCCATCTTCGGGAAGAGACCTCAGGTCCTCCAAACATAGAACCGGGTGTTCAGCCCGAAGACCGCCAGGACACTCCAGACCCTGCGTCGGTGACCTCGCAAATTCTTCAAACTTCGGATGCAATAATGGGCCAGGGTTCGGATTTTAGACCGCCCACCCACCAAAAGCAATATTCCACGAGCAATTCAGGTCCTCCAGACATATGCGACCTAATGTATGTACGGTAGCAACCTGAGGAAACGGTCCACCACTTTTGGGCCAGATTCCTCCTTGCCAAAAGCAAGATCAAGGATTGCTGCGACAACGACACGATTTCAATATTTTGCCGCAACTGTACGGACGAGGGAATCCTTAACGCCCTCAACCACCGCCGCATACTGCACTTTGCAGATTTGGCAGACATCATACAGAAGTACAGTGCAATGGAAAGCACCTGGAAGGCCCGAACAGCTTGGTGGGAACCTCCTAGCTTCAAGCAGCCATCGTACGGACAAAAAGGATGCACCCTTACGGGGCACCTGATCATCCTCCCATGGAAAAAAAAGTCAAGCCCTTTATGGGACATAGAACTGTCCTTGACACCTGCTCGAAAAACACTGTAAGATAGATACGACGCCGAATACCGAACCAACACATAGCCTTTGGGCATGTTGGGTACTCCGGCAGGTGGCTAAGAGAGGTGAGGCCCGAGAGGCACTCTTTGGAGGATGCCGATCTCAACGTTTTTTCAATCTTCGTGACCTTTTCTTCCAACAACTGGTGAAAAAGGGCATTACATGACCTTGCCAAAGTCAACCAGGTAGCCGCAATAAATCCTTGGAATGACATGGCGATAAACTTCACCGCCGATGACGAGCCAAGGGCCAGATCAGTCCGAGCACCAGCCGCTTTGGTCTTAAACCCAATAGTAGATGGCTTTCGGCTAACCAAAGTGCTCATGGACGGCGGCAGCGGATTAAACCTCATCTACGAAGATATGCTCCAGAAAATGCAGATGGACAGAAGTCGCATTGAGCAAAGCGGCACCACTTTCTGAGGCATCATCCCCAGTCGAGAAGCAATAAGCTCGTGGAAGATTAAACTCGTTTGTATTCAATGCGCCGGATAACTATAGGTCCAAAGAGTTGGTCTTCCACGTGGCTCCTTTCCACAGCGGGTATCACGCCCTGTTAGGGCGAGAAGCATTCATACACTTTCAAGCCATACCCCATTACGGGTACATGAAGCTCAAAATGCTAGTGCCCAACGAATTTCTCACTATCACTAGTGATTCGGATATAGCGCTCCGCGCCAAAAACAAAACCGCATCCCTGGCCCTCTAGGCGCTATCTGAGGCCCTTATGGCCAATGAATTAACCAATCTATGCTCTACAGTGGACAAGGACGATGTAATCCTCGACAAGAGGCCCAAATCCACTTCCTTTAAGCCAGCAGACGAAATAGTTAAATTTCAAATACACCCAACGGATCCTAATAAAACATCAGCCATTGGAGGATAGCTGGATCCAATGATCGACGCCACTTTAAGAGCGTTTCTTCATGAAAATTGGGACATCTTTGCCTGGCATCCTTCGGATATGCCAGGAATCCCACATAGACTGGCCGAACATAGCCTCAATAAAATAAAAGGGTTTTAACTAATCAAGCAAACCCTGCGGCGATTTTCCGAACCCAAGCAACAAGCTATGGGGGAGGAGCTAGCCAAACTACTTGAAGTCGGGTTCATCAGAGAGATCAAACACCCGGACTGGCTAGCAAACCTGGTCATGGCGCCAAAGAAGGACAAATCCTGGTGCCTTTGTGTCGATTTCAAAGACCTCAACAAGGCCTGCCCTAAGGACCCCTTCCCACTGCCCTGCATCGACCAAATCATTGATGGGCACGATTAACTGTGCTTCCTCAATGCATACTCCGGATACCATCAAATTAAGATGAAGGAATCCAATCAGGCCACATCGGCATTCATAATTCCGTATGGGCCTTTCTGCTTCAACACTATGCCTTTCGGACTCAAAAACGCCGGCGCCACCTACCAACGCATGATTCAAACATGCCTGGAAAAATTAATTGGCAAGACGGTGGAGGCATATGTAGATGATGTAGTCATCAAAACTAAACATGTCAAATCACTGGTGGATGACTTGCGCCTTACATTCGATAACCTCCGAACATATGACATACGACTCAATCAGAAAAAATGCGTTTTCGGTGTCCTGGCTGGAAAGCTGCTCGGGTTCATTGTTTTCAATAGAGGAATCGAAGCAAATCCAGCCAAAATCCGAGCCTTGTCACAATTGGCAACCCCAACAGTCCTAAAGCAGGTCCACAAACTAGTTGGGTGCATGGCAGCCTTGAGCTAATTTATCTCCAGATTGGGAGAAAAGGCACTGCCACTTTATCACCTGCTCCGACGTACCGACCACTTTGAGTGGATGGATGCGGCAATAGCCGGATTGGGAAAATAAGAACTCTATTAGCAAACAACCCAATCCTTGTTGCACCAAACGTCGGCGAACCTATGCTACTATACATATCAGCAACTCACCAGGTAGTGAGCGTTGTGCTCGTCGTCGAACAAGAGGAAGAGGGACATAAATTCCCACTCCAAAAACCAGTGTGATATGTATCGGCGGTACTTACACCATGTAAATCCCAATATCCGCACTATCAAAAGATAGCGTATGCAGTCTTCATGGCATCTCGAAAGCTGCGGCACTACATTCAAGAATGCTCGATCACGGTGATCTTCGAAGTGCCACTCAACGACATCATAAACAATTGAGACGCCACTGGCCGCATTGCCAAGTGGGCTATCGAGCTCTTACCATTTCAAATAACATACAAGCCACGCCGAGCTATTAAATCTCAGGTGTTGGCCGACTTTGTCGCCGAATGGACAGAAGCCGAACTCCCTAAAGAATACATCACATACTCCAACTGGGTGATGTACTTCGACGACTCCAAAATGTTAGCTGGATTGGGGGCCGGTGTCATCCTAACATCCCATACAAGGGACACAGTCTATTATGTATTACAAATCATGTATACGGACTCCAATAACGCGGCTGAATATGAAGCGCTATTGCATGGACTCCAGATGGCCGTTTCTATGGGCATACAATGCCTTGAGGTGCGTGGGGATTCGAACCTCACAATATCTCAAATAAATGGATAATTCGATACAAAAGATCCAAAGATGGCAGCCTACCGCAATGTTGTACTCAAAATATCAACTCGGTTTGAGGGGCTCGAGTTTCATCATGTGGCTCGAGACAGTAATCAAGCAGCGGACATCCTTGCTCGAATGGGCGCTAAACGTGACCCCGTCCTGCCTAACACCTTTTTGGAAAGGCTTTTTAAGCCATCGGTGGTATCGCAGGACGAGATCGGAAATACCAGTCCGGCACCGATCACACCCCAGACGCTGAACATGATTCGGATATCATCGGGGGCTCGGGCACTGAACCAACGCCTTCCGCTCATGTAATCATGGCGGTTATTTCTCCATGGACCAAACCCTTCTTGTCCTACCTTAATAGGCAGGAGCTCCCTGATGATCAGAACGAGGCCCGTCGCACAGTATGACTCACTAAAGCCTACAAAGTTCACGAAGGAGAACTCTACAAGAAAAGCACTACTAGAGTTCTTCAAAGATGTATATCCGAAGAGGAGGGGCGGCAGCTGTTGGCCGAAATGCATGCTGGCCTTGACAGCCATCACGCCGCGGCTTGGGCCCTCATAAGCAAGGCCTTCCGTACAGGCTTCTTCTGGCCCACGGCCCAAGCAGATGTACATACCCGCATACAACGCTGTGTCGGATGCCAACTCTTTGCCAATCAAAGCCATATGCCACCTACTTCCCTCAGAACTGTCCCCATTACCTAGCCTTTCGCGGTCTGGGGGCTAGACATGGTCGGACCCCTTAAATGGGGAAGCCATAAGAAGAAATATTTACTAGTCATGGTGGATAAATTCACTAAGTGGATAGAGGCCAAACCAGTAAAAACAGCTGAAGCCGGACCGGTGATAGATTTTATATCCGGTGTCGTACACCGTTATGGTGTCCCGCACAACATTATTAGTGATAACGACTCTAACTTCACAGCCGATGAGGTAAAAATTGGTGTGCTTACCTGGGCATCAAGCTCGATTACGCCTCTGTATACCACCCTCAAACAAACGGTCAAGTCGAGCAGGCTAATGGAATGATAATGAGTGGCATCAAACCCAGACCAGTGCGATCCCTAAAGGAGTCGGATAAGCACTGGGTCGAGGAACTCGATCCCGTACTCTGGGGGCTGCGGACCAAGCCCAACCGCACGACCGGATACACGCCATTCTTCATGGTGTACGACAGAGAGGCTGTCTTGCCATGCGACATTATTCATGATCCACCTCGGGTGCGCATGTATGAAGAGAGAGAGGCAGAGCTCAATCCAGGACAACTTAGATGGCCCGGAGGAGGAGCGTGATGTCGCAAAAGCCCATTCCGCATTCTTTCAACAACAAGCTCGAAGATACCAAAGAAGAGAAGTGTGGGCAAAGACTTATAACGTCAGTGAGCTTGTTTTACGCCTCACAGAGAAGAAAAAGGACAAACTCAAACCAAAATGGGAAGGTCCCTTCATTATAGATGAAGTTCTCACTTGAGGAGCCTACCGCCTTCGCAATGCATCGAATAATCGCTTAGAGCTGAAGCCTTGGAACGCCGCCCGGCTCCGAAGATTCTATGCATAAGTAGGCCATTCTTCTTATTCGTTCTTTTGTCTCCTTTTCAAAATTTTCCTTTTTTTCGTTTTTATACGTTTCCCATGGTGTGTTTGGATAAGCCGAACACTTGAGGGGTACACATCCTTAAATGTACACACCCCGCCACGACTGGGGGCTTCTGTAAGTACAGGCTTATTATTATACCAAGCCTAGAGCTCGCAATATATGTGTCGTTTGCGAATATACATCCTTTTTGCCATTATATGCACCTCTATGACTTAAGTTTTTGCCAAGCTGGGTTACCTCGCTCCTGTGCTTATGCCCTACGTTCCCGATTGTTCGACTAGCGAATAAAGGGAGCACCTCTGGGATTGTTACAACCGGGTCATCTGAAAATGTACCTCAGAGGGGTGAAGCCGAAAGCTAGTGTTCTTAAGGGAATAATTGGTCGGCACTGAAACGACAAATTGTTGCCGTATTGCAACCATCTTTAAGCACTTAGAGATAGATTTTCCGTATTACGGACCACACGCCCCGACACGTGTAATCATAATATGCCGACCCAACACTACAAAAAAGACACATCCGTGACATTTTGGGCCGAACAACATTTTTTTATGTCATGCTTATGACACTTCTATGACGATAATTGCGACAAAACCCGGTATCATCATAGATGTGGTGGGCTCCTACTTCTATGAAAAAAATCATGACAGAAAATGGGCTTTTCATCCTGGGCGGGCCGGAGACGCAGCTGCATGACATTCTTTGGGCCGTCCATGACGGAAAAACCGTGGTAGAAGCGAGGGCGAGGAAAATACCGGGGAGTTCCCAGTTATGGTGGGAGTGAAGGAAATATGCCCTAGAGGCAATAATAAAGTTATTATTTATTTCCTTATATCATGATAAATGTTTATTATTCATGCTAGAATTGTATTAACCGGAAACATATTACATGTGTGAATACATAGACAAACAGAGTGTCACTAGTATGCCTCTACTTGACTAGCTCGTTAGTCAAAGATGGTTATGTTTCCTAACCACGAACAAAGAGTTGTTATTTGATTAACGGGATCACATCATTAGGTGAATGATCTGATTGACATGACCCATTCCATTACATTAGCACCCGATCGTTTAGTATGTTGCTATTGCTTTCTTCATGACTTATACATGTTCCTATGACTATGAGATTATGCAACTCCCGTTTGCCGGAGGAACACTTTGTGTGCTACCAAACGTCACAACGTAAATGGGTGATTATAAAGGTACTCTACAGGTGTCTCCAAAGGTACATGTTGGGTTGGCGTATTTCGAGATTAGGATTTGTCACTCCGATTGTCGGAGAGGTATCTCTGGGCCCTCTCGGTAATGCACATCACATAATCCTTGCAAGCATTGCAACTAATGAGTTAGTTGCGAGATGATGTATTATGGAATGAGTAAAGAGACTTGCCGGTAACGAGATTGAACTAGGTATTGAGATACCGACGATCGAATCTCGGGCAAGTAACATACTGATGACAAAGGGAACAACGTATGTTGGTATGCGGTCTGACCGATAAAGATCTTCGTAGAATATGTAGGAGCCAATATGAGCATCCAGGTTCCGCTATTGGTTATTGATCGAAGACGTGTCTCGGTCATGTCTACATTGTTCTCGAACCCGTAGGGTCCGCACGCTTAAGGTTTCGATGACAGTTATATTATGAGTTTATAAGTTTTGATGTACCTAAGTTAGTTCGGAGTCTCGGATGTGATCACGGACATGACGAGGAGTCTCGAAATGGTCGAGACATAAAGATTGATATATTGGACGGCTATATTCGGACACCGGAAGTGTTCCGGGTGATTTCGGAGAAAACCGGAGAGCCGGAGGGTTACCGGAACACCCCCGGGAGAAGTAATGGGCCATATGGGCCTTAGTGGAGAGAGAGAGGGGCAGCCAAAGGTGGGCCGCGCGCCTCCTCCCCCCTGGTCCGAATTGGACTAGGAGAAGGGGGGCGGCGCCCCCCTTTCCTTCTCCCTCCCCACTTCTTTGCCCCTCTTAGTAGGAGTCCTACTCCTACTAGGAGGAGGACTCCTCCTTGGCGCGCCATAGAGGCCGGCCGGCCTCCTCCCCTTGATCCTTTATATACGGGGGCAGGGGGCACCCCTTGACACACAAGTTGATCCACGTGATCATATTCTTAGCCGTGTGCGGTGCCCCCTTCCACCATAGTCCTCGATAATATTGTAGCGGTGCGTAGGCGAAGCCCTGCGACGGTAGTACATCAAGATCGTCACCACGCCGTCGTGCTGACGGAACTCTTCCCTGACACTTTGCTTGATCAGAGTCCGGGGATCTTCATCGAGCCGAACGTGTGCTAGAACTCGGAGGTGCCGTAGTTTCGGTGCTTGATCGGTCGGGCCGTGGAGACGTACGACTACATCAACCAAACGCTTCCGTTATCGATCTACAAGGGTACGTAGATCACACTCTCCCCCTCTCATTGCTATGAATCACCATGATCTTGCGTGTGCGTAGGAATTTTTTTGAAATTACTATGTTCCCCAACAGTGGCATCCGAGCCTAGGTTTTATATGTTGATGTTATATGCACGAGTAGAACACAAGTGAGTTGTGGACGATATAAGTCATACTGCTTACCAGCATGTCATACTTTGGTTCGGCGGTATTGTTGGACAAAGCGGCCCGGACCGACATTACGCGTACGCTTACGCGAGACCGGTTCTCCCGATGTGCTTTGCACATAGGTGGCTTGCGGGTGATAGTTTCTCCAACTTTAGTTGAACCGAGTGTGGCTACGCCCGGTCCTTGCGAAGGTTAAAACAGCACCAACTTGACAAACTATCATTGTGGTTTTGATGCGTAGGTAAGATTGATTCTTGCTTAAGCCCGTAGCAGCCACGTAAAACTTGCAACAACAAAGTAGAGGACGTCTAACTTGTTTTTGCAGGGCATGTTCTGATGTGATATGGTCAAGACATGATGCTAAATTTTATTGTATGAGATGGTCATGTTTTGTAACCGAGTTATCGGCAACTGGCAGGAGCCATATGGTTGTCACATTATTGTATGCAATGCAATCGCGCTGTAATGCTTTACTTTATCACTAAGCGGTAGCGATAGTCGTGGAAGCATAAGATTGGCGAGACGACAACGATGCTACGATGGAGATCAAGGTGTCGCGCCGGTGACGATGGTGATCACGACGGTGCTTCGAAGATGGAGATCACAAGCACAAGATGATGATGGCCATATCATATCACTTATACTGATTGCATGTGATGTTTATCTTTTATGCATCTTATCTTGCTTTGATTGACGGTAGCATTATAAGATGATCTCTCACTAATTATCAAGAAGTGTTCTCCCTGAGTATGCACCATTGCGAAAGTTCTTCGTGCTGAGACACCACGTGATGATCGGGTGTGATAGGCTCTACATTCAAATACAACGGGTGCAAAACAGTTGCACACGCGGAATACTCAGGTTATACTTGACGAGCCAAGGATATACAGATATGGCCTCGGAACACGGAGACCGAAAGGTCGAGCGTGAATCATATAGTAGATATGATCAACATAGTCATGTTCACCAATGAAACTACTCCATCTCACGTGATGATCGGACATGGTTTAGTTGATTTGGATCACGTAATCACTTAGAGGATTAGAGGGATGTCTATCTAAGTGGGAGTTCTTTAAGTAAATTAATTGAACCTAAATTTATCATGAAACTTAGTACCTAATAGTATCTTGCTTGTTTATGCTTGATTGTAGATAGATGGCTCGTGCTGTTGTTCCGTTGAATTTTAATGCGTTCCTTGAGAAAGCAAAGTTGAAAGATGATGGTAGCAATTACACGGACTGGGTCCGTAACTTGAGGATTATCCTCATTGCTGCACAGAAGAATTACGTCCTGGAAGCACCGCTGGGTGCCAGGCCTGCTGCTGGAGCAACACCAGATGTTATGAACGTCTGGCAGAGCAAAGCTGATGACTACTCGATAGTTCAGTGTGCCATGCTTTACGGCTTAGAATCGGGACTTCAACGACGTTTTGAACATCATGGAGCATATGAGATGTTCCAGGAGTTGAAGTTAATATTTCAAGCAAATGCCTAGATTGAGAGATATGAAGTCTCCAATAAGTTCTATAGCTGCAAGATGGAAGAGAACAGTTCTGTCAGTGAACATATACTCAAAATGTCTGGGTATAATAATCACTTGATTCAATTGGGAGTTAATCTTCTAGATGATTGCGTCATTGACAGAATTCTCCAATCACTGCCACCAAGCTACAAGAGCTTCGTGATGAACTATAATATGCAAGGGATGAATAAGACTATTCCCGAGCTCTTCGCAATGCTGAAAGCTGCGGAGGTAGAAATCAAGAAGGAGCATCAAGTGTTGATGGTCAACAAGACCACTAGTTTCAAGAAAAAGGGCAAAGGGAAGAAGAAGGGGAACTTCAAAAAGAACAGAAAGCAAGTTTCTACTCAAGAGAAGAAACCCAAACCTGGACCTAAGCCTGAAACCGAGTGCTTCTACTGCAAGCAGACTGGTCACTGGAAGCGGAACTGCCCCAAGTATTTGGCGGATAAGAAGGATGGCAAGGTGAACAAAGGTATATGTGATATACATGTTATTGATGTGTACCTTACTAATGCTCGCAGTAGCACCTGGGTATTTGATACTGGTTCTGTTGCTAATATTTGCAACTCGAAACAGGGACTACGGATTAAGCGAAGATTGGCGAAGGACGAGGTGACGATGCGCGTGGGAAACAGTTCCAAAGTCGATGTGATCGCAGTCGGCACGCTACCTCTACATCTACCTTCGGGATTAATATTAGACCTAAATAATTGTTATTTGGTGCCAGCGTTAAGCATGAACATTATATCTGGATCTTGTTTGATGCGACACGGTTATTCATTTAAATCTGAAAATAATGGTTGTTCTATTTATATGAGTAATATCTTTTATGGTCATGCACCCTTAAAGAGTGGTCTATTTTTATTGAATCTCGATAGTAGTGACACACATATTCATAGTGTTGAAGCCAAAAGATGCAGAGTTGATAATGATAGTGCAACTTATTTGTGGCACTGCCATTTAGGTCATATCGGTGTAAAGCGCATGAAGAAACTCCATACTGATGGACTTTTGGAACCACTTGATTATGAATCACTTTATTATGAATCACTTGGTACTTGCGAACCGTGCCTCATGGGCAAGATGACTAAAACACCGTTCTCCGTTACTATGGAGAGAGCAACAGATTTGTTGGAAATCATACATACAGATGTATGTGGTTCGATGAATATTGAGGCTCGTGGCGGATATCGTTATTTTCTCACCTTCACAGATGACTTAAGAAGATATGGGTATATCTACTTAATGAAACATAAGACTGAAACATTTGAAAAGTTCAAAGAATTTCAGAGTGAAGTTGAAAATCATCGTAACAAGAAAATAAAGTTTCTACGATCTGATCGTGGAGGAGAATATTTGAGTTACGAGTTTGGTGTACATTTGAAACAATGCGGAATAGTTTCACAACTCACGCCACCCGGAACACCACAGCGTAATGGTGTGTCCGAACGTCGTAATTGTACTTTACTAGATATGGTACGATCTATGATGTCTCTTACTGATTTACCGCTATCGTTTTGGGGTTATGCTTTGGAGACGGCCGCATTGATGTTAAATAGGGCACCATCAAAATCCGTTGAGACGACACCTTATGAACTATGGTTTGGCAAGGAACCAAAGTTGTCATTTCTGAAAGTTTGGGGCTGTGATGCTTATGTGGAAAAGCTTCAACCTGATAAGCTCGAACCCAAATCGGAGAAACGTGTCTTCATAGGATATCCAAAGGAAACTATTGGATACACCTTCTATCACAGATCCGAAGGCAAGACTTTTGTTGCTAAGTTCGGAAACTTTCTGGAGAAGGAGTTTCTCTCGAAAGAAGTGAGTGGGAGGAAAGTAGAACTTGACGAGGTAACTGTACCTGCTCCCTTATTGGAAAGTAGTGCATCACAGAAAACTGTTTCTGTGACACCTACACCAGTTAGTGAGGAAGCTAATGATGATGATCATGAAACTTCAGAACAAGATACTACTGAACCTCGTAGATCAACCAGAGTGAGATCTGCGCCAGAGTGGTACGGTAATCCTGTTCTGGAAGTCATGCTACTAGATCATGATGAACCTACGAACTATGAAGAAGCGATGGTGAGCCCAGATTCCGCAAAATGGCTTGAAGCCATGAAATCTGAGATGGGATCCATGTATGAGAACAAAGTATGGACTTTGGTTGACTTGCCCGATGATCGGCAAGCAATTGAGAATAAATGGATCTTCAAGAAGAAGACTGACGCTGATGGTAATATTACTGTCTACAAAGCTCGACTTGTCGCAAAAGGTTTTCGGCAAGTTCAAGGGATTGACTACGATGAGACCTTCTCACCCGTAGCGATGCTTAAGTCTGTCCAAATCATGTTAGCAATTGCCGCATTTTATGATTATGAAATTTGGCAGATGGATGTCAAAACTGCATTCCTGAATGGATTTCTGGAAGAAGAGTTGTATATGATGCAACCAGAAGGTTTTGTTGATCCAAAGGGAGCTAACAATGTGTGCAAGCTCCAGCGATCCATTTATGGACTGGTGCAAGCCTCTCGGAGTTGGAATAAACGCTTTGATAGTGTGATCAAAGCATTTGGTTTTATACAGACTTTTGGAGAAGCCTGTATTTACAAGAAAGTGAGTGGGAGCTCTGTAGCATTTCTGATATTATATGTGGATGACATATTACTAATTGGAAATGATATAGAATTTCTGGATAGCATAAAGGGATACTTGAATAAGAGTTTTTCAACGAAAGACCTCGGTGAAGCTGCTTACATATTAGGCATTAAGATCTATAGAGATAGATCAAGACGCTTAATTGGACTTTCACAAAGCACATACCTTGACAAAGTTTTGAAGAAGTTCAAAATGGATCAAGCAAAGAAAGGGTTCTTGCCTGTGTTACAAGGTGTGAAGTTGAGTAAGACTCAATGCCCGACCACTATAGAAGATAGAGAGAAAATGAAAGATGTTCCCTATGCTTCATCCATAGGCTCTATCATGTATGCAATGCTGTGTACCAGACCTGATGTGTGCCTTGCTATAAGTCTAGCAGGGAGGTACCAAAGTGATCCAGGAGTGGATCACTGGACAGCGGTCAAGAACATCCTGAAATACCTGAAAAGGACTTAGGATATGTTTCTCATTTATGGAGGTGACAAAGAGCTCATCGTAAAAGGTTACGTTGATGCAAGATTTGACACTGATCTGGACGATTCTAAATCGCAAACCGGATACGTGTTTACATTAAACGGTGGAGCTGTCAGTTGGTGCAGTTCTAAACAAAGCGTTGTAGCGGGATCTACATGTGAAGCGGAGTACATAGCTGCTTCGGAAGCAGCAAATGAAGGAGTCTGGATGAAGGAGTTCATATCCGATCTAGGTGTCATACCTAGTGCATCGGGTCCAATGAAAATCTTTTGTGACAATACTGGTGCAATTGCCTTGGCAAAGGAATCCAGATTTCACAAGAGAACCAAGCACATCAAGAGACGCTTCAATTCCATCCGGGATCTAGTCTAGGTGGGAGACATAGAGATTTGCAAGATACATACGGATCTGAATGTTGCAGACCCGTTGACTAAACCTCTTCCACGAGCAAAACATGATCAGCACCAAGGCTCCATGGGTGTTAGAATCATTACTGGGTAATCTAGATTATTGACTCTAGTGCAAGTGGGAGACTGAAGGAAATATGCCCTAGAGGCAATAATAAAGTTATTATTTATTTCCTTATATCATGATAAATGTTCATTATTCATGCTAGAATTGTATTAACCGGAAATGTAATACATGTGTGAATACATAGACAAACAGAGTGTCACTAGTATGCCTCTACTTGACTAGCTCGTTAATCAAAGATGGTTATGTTTCCTAACCATGAACAAAGAGTTGTTATTTGATTAACGAGATCACATCATTAGGTGAATGATCTGATTGACATGACCCATTCCATTAGCTTAGCACCCGATCGTTTAGTATGTTGCTATTGCTTTCTTCATGACTTATACATGTTCCTATGACTATGAGATTATGCAACTCCCGTTTTCTGGAGGAACACTTTGTGTGCTACCAAAACATCACAATGTAAATGGGTGATTATAAAGGTACTCTACAGGTGTCTCCAAAGGTACATGTTGGGTTGGCGTATTTCGAAATTAGGATTTGTCACTCCAATTGTCGGAGAGGTATCTCTGGGCCCTCTCGGTAATGCACATCACATAAGCCTTGCAAGCATTGCAACTAATGAGTTAGTTGCGAGATGATGTATTACGGAACGAGTAAAGAGACTTGCCGGTAACGAGATTGAACTAGGTATTGAGATACCGACGATCGAATCTCGGGCAAGTAACATACCGATGACAAAGGGAACAACGCATGTTGTTATGCGGTCTGACCGATAAAGATCTTCGTAGAATATGTAGGAGCCAATATGAGCATCCAGGTTCCGCTATTGGTTATTGACCGGAGACGTGTCTCGGTCATGTCTACATTGTTCTCGAACCCGTAGGGTTCGCACGCTTAAGGTTTCGATGACAGTTATATTATGAGTTTATGAGTTTTGATGTACCGAAGTTAGTTCGGAGTCCCGGATGTGATCACGGACATGACGAGGAGTCTCGAAATGGTAGAGACATAAAGATTGATATATTGACGGCTATATTCGGACACCAGAAGTGTTCCGGGTGATTTCGGAGAAAACCGGAGAGCAGGAGGGTTACCGGAACCCCCCGGGAGAAGTAATGGGCCATATGGGCCTTAGTGGAGAGAGAGAGAGAGGGGCAGCCAAAGGTGGGCCGCGCGCCTCCTCCCCCCTGGTCCGAATTGGACTAGGAGAAGGGGGGCGGCGCCCCCCTTTCCTTCTCCCTCCCCACTTCTTTCCCCCTCCTAGTAGGAGTCCTACTCCTACTAGGAGGAGGACTCCTCCTTGGCGTGCCATAGAGGCCGGCCGGCCTCCTCCCCTTGATCCTTTATATACGGGGGCAGGGGGCACCCCTTGAGACACAAGTTGATCCACCTGATCATATTCTTAGCCGTGTGCGGTGCCCCCTTCCACCATAGTCCTCGACAATATTGTAGCGGTGCTTAGGCGAAGCCCTGCGACGGTAGTACATCAAGATTGTCACCACGCTGTCGTGCTGACGGAACTCTTCCCCGACACTTTGCTGGATCGGAGTCCGGGGATCGTCATCGAGCTGAACGTGTGCTAGAACTCGGAGGTGCCGTAGTTTCAGTGCTTGATCGGTCGGGCCGTGGAGACGTACGACTACATCAACCAAACGCTTCCGTTGTCGATCTACAAGGGTACGTAGATCACACTCTGCCCCTCTCGTTGCTATGCATCACCATGATCTTGCGTGTGCGTAGGAATTTTTTTGAAATTACTACATTCCCCAACAGGGAGGTCGGGGCCGAGCGAGGCATGGAGGTTTGCGCGTTTCTCTCATACACGTACGCATGTGTGTGCGAGGTGTCGCACTCTAACTGACCCGAGTGAGGCGTTGGACTCTAACTGAACCCGAGCAATTGTACTAGCTACATTACTGAACTCGAGTGATCGATCCCTTGTTGTTAACTGAACCCGAGTGATTCCTTCGCTACTATTGCTAACCGAGGCCGATCGAACCCTATTGCCTCCTTCGCTTGATGTGTTGGGATCTACGGTAGGGTGCGTCGACTGCAAATTAAAATTTCCTATGCGCAGAACAACCAAGAACATGCTACGGGATATGGATCATAGTTCGTTACCACTAGACGCGCAGTGCCGTGCAGCGGAAGAAGAGTTGGGGCAGCGCGTCTGCGTGGATCGTCTCCTCGTCCGATCTCCCTCATACAACCGGTGGTCGGTTCCCCCGTACAGGTTCGCCGGAGCGACGCAAGTGCACCGCCTCTAACGGTATCCACGCGTGCAGGAGGAACGTCGTGCGGCGGACTGCTAGGTCCGATCACACAACTGGCGGCGAGTGGAGGCGTCTATTCGCAACTCATGCAAACCCTAGTGACAGCGCCGAAGCGATAAGCCGCGTGAGTGTGCGACACCTCCACTATATATATAGGCGTCCGTCACGGGCTCAACACTTGGGCCTCTCACGGACCCTAAAGCCCATAAGTCTACTCGGCCACAATCCGAATACAGTTCGGATCACATCCGACCAGTGTCCTCAGATCCGACCTCATAGGTACCTTACCTTAAGCGCGTGACCCCTTAGGTTCAAGTTGGCTTGGTCGCAGTTCGGATCAACTCCAAACTGAACGGTTGGTAGTGGCCTCTAGCAAGGCATGGCAAACACCAAGCAGACTATGAAGCTGGTTAGCGAACCTATACATCACACTTCCATTCCTTTTGCCACACGATATATGTTGTCGAGCTCAAGGAGAGTCTGTCATCCTTGTGCTAGCCCGACCTCTTTCTCGTTCCAGTGATGCCGACCACAAACCGGATTATCTCATAATCCTTGTCGCATGGCCATGCTTATCCTGGTCGGATCACACGAGGGGCCCAGAGTATATCTCTCCTGATCGGAGGGGAAAATCCCATCTTGCTCGACCACGTCTCGCAGCATGGTTCTGGACAATCCCGAAACCTACCTTTATAACTACCCAGTTACGGAGTAGAGTTCGGTCGGCCCAAAGCAAGTCTGTCACCATCCCGAGTACATGCGTCAGCTCAGGTCTTAGGACATAGAACATATGTTGTACTAGAGACTCATAGATGGCATATCGCTGCGTCTCATAGTCGGGTCTGTCCGACCCGGACCTTATCTTGACTCGGACCCGACTACGTCTAATCTGACCAGATCCTTCCAAGTCCATATTATCTGGTTAGCATCCAATGCTCCATGGCTAGTGGGACTAAGCCATCGACCGTGTCATATGCTAGTCTAGCTGGCTGCGCGTCCACACAGCCCTTTCAACTAGGGACCTTTTAGGACAGTCATCATACAATGCATAGTCCCACAAACAAGTAATGTACTTGCTGATACACATCATTGATAATGTCCAAGGACTATCTTTATTCATAAACACATAGGAAATATCATCATACATGATTGCCTCTAGGGCATATCTCCAACATGATGAATAGTGAGCATTTCTGGGGGGTTTGGATGAATAGTTCCCGGTGGGGGTTGGATGAACAGGACCCCGTGGTGTTGCCACTGGATGAATAGGACCCCGATCGATCGGGCCGGTTGGGGGTGGATGAACATGACCCCGTGGAGGGCTGGATGAACAGGACCCCATGGAGGGCTGGTTTAATAGTAGCCAATGGAGGGCTAGATGAACAGTAGCCCATGGATGGGTGGATGAACAGGACCCCGTGGAGAGGGCTAGTTGAACATTAGCCGGTGGAGGAGCGGTGGAGGCTGGATGAACAGGAGCCCGTGGATGAACAGTCACAGGTAGAGGCTGGAGGAGGTCGACGGTGGATGAACAGTAGCCCGTGGAGGCAGTCGACGGTGGAGATGAACAGTATCCCGTGGAGTCCCGTTTTGCGGTACGCCACACCCCTCCCGATGAACAGGACCCTTGTTTCGACCGTAGCAATCCAACACAAGTATGTTTCCTCCGTTTTGCGGTACGCCACACCCCTCCAGATCAACAGGACCCTGTTTCGATCGTAGGAGGTCCAAGAGAAGTCTGTTTCCTCCGTTTTGCGGTACGCCAGACCCCTCCCGATGAACAGGATCCCATTTCGACCATGGCTGATCAAACACAAGGCCGTTTCCTCCGTTCTGCGGTCCGCCAGGCCTCGTTTTGATTGGTTGTTCCGTCCAAGACGGTTGGCTCCCGATGAACACAACGACGACGCAGTTTCTCCGTTCCGACCCAGCCATGTACACGAGCCCTGGCCGTACGTATGCGCGAGTAGGCATTCGAGACTTCGCCCGTATGTACATATGTGGCCGTATTTACTTTCTTGCACCCTAGCCGCTGTACGTATGTGTACACGATATTAACGGGACTGCGTGACATGCTACGTGCGCGCCTCTACTACGACACGTGCCCTTCCTTACACGACCACGGTTCATCGCTGCAGCCTGCAGACAGACCGATCGACCAGTATGTACGTACATGTTCGCGACCAGAATGATAATGCTACGTACGCTTCGACTAGGTGGGTCCCGACTGTCAGGCACTTCCTTGTGTGTGAAGATGTAGCTGGTGGGTCCCAGCAGTTAGGGGGCGAATCATTTTTTTGCCCGTAATATGGACGCACTTCCTTGCGTGCAAAGATGTAGCTAGTGGGTCCCAGCAGTCAAGGGGCAAATCATTTTTTTGCCCGTAATATGGACGCACTTCCTTGCGTGCATAGATGTAGTTGGTGGGTCCCAACAGTCAGGGGGAACGTTTTTTTCGTGAAATACGGTGGCCCATCTGGTGGATCCCTGCTATCAGGTGGAGGAATCATTATTTTCTGCGTAATAAGGGGGCACTTCCTTCCTGCGGCTGTGGACCCAGCTGACAGCCTCTCCATGTACAGTACTCTTCTGATGGAAGTCGTTCCTTGACCACATTGACCATGCCGCGTCGAGAGCACCACGGTGGTGGACGACAGCGAGGCCTAGGAAGGGGACGATGCAGAGCCGGGGAAGACGCGACAGTGGATGCCCACGTGGAGAGGAGTATGAGGGTTCACTAGTTCGACTTCGGTGTGAGGCTGCTGTCGCCGCAGAATAACAGGGGGTGTGGGTGAGTGGAGGGATGGCCTGGCTAGCAGTGGGAGTAGTAGGGGGTGGTGAGGCCTCTGCGGCAGCACAGCCGACCACGGGAGGCAGGAGCAGGCGGCATGACCGGCGCTGCTTTGGGCGACTGGAGCAAGAATACCAGAGGTTAAAGAAGCACTACGGTCGTTGGATGGACATCGTGCGGTCACTGGAGGTAGAATCGTTCATATTGACTAAGTTCACAAAGCCCTCCATCCCTGTCAAGTTAGTAGGCCCACAAGTCAGCCTCCCACTATGCTGGGTCCCAGCTAGCAGGGGGAGTATTCATTTTTTGTGCGTAATAAGGAGGCACTTCCTTGCGTGCGAAGATATAGCTGGCGGGTCCGAGCTGTCAGCAGGGGGAACGTTTTTTTTGCAAAATACAAAGGCCCTTCCGGTGGGTCACAAATGTCAGGTGGAGGAATCATTATTTTGCGCATAATAAGGAGGCATTTCCTTGTGTTCGACCATGGACCCAGCTGTCAGCCTCTCCACATACCCTCCACTTCCGATGGATGTCATTCGTTGACCATGTTGACCACGCCGCGCTGAGAGCACCAGGGCGGTGGACGACAGCGAGGCCTAGGAAGGGAACGAAACGGAGCCAGGGAAGAGCTGGAGTGGATGCCCACGCTGAGGGGAGTACGAGCGCTGACTGGTCGGCTGCAGGGTGAGGCTGACGTCGCCGGAAAATAACAGGATGTGTGGGTGGGTAGAGGGATGGCCTGGCGGCAGCATAGCCAGCCACGGGAGGAGGGAGCAGGCAGTCCTGCCGGTGCTGGTTCGGGCGGCTGGAGAAGGAAGATCGGAGATTGAAGAAGCACGGCGGTCGTTGGATGGACATCCAATAGTCACTGCTCTGTGTTGATTAAGTTGACAAAGCCTTGCGTACGCGTCAAATATTTTTTAGGACAGCGTCATCATGAACCTAGTAGGCCCAGAAGTCAGCCTCCAAATCTGTGGAAAACAGCATACAACCAATTAGCCATTATTTTCAATAATTTACAGCCCATTTGCTAATTCTTAAGGATATTTGAAGCCCATATTCTTTTTATTAGCATTACAGACCATATATTCTGGTCACTGCTAAAAAATTCAACGAAATCTTTCATATTTCGGTGGGGTCCGAACTCTTTTAATCACGAAATTTCGAGTCATGTTAAAAATAATTTTAAAAAAATTATATCAAAATAAAATTCAAAAAACAATTCTCTACAAAAAAATGAATGAAATTTAAAATCTCAACTAGCAAGATGGCCGTGCGTTGCACGGAACATGAAGATGCATTTGTATGAGTAGTTTATCTTGTGGGAGAAAAGACGATATTTTAATGTAATTGCCAGTTGGCTTTGGTTTTTATAAGAGTAGAGAGTAGAGAAATCCATAAAAATGATATTTTAATGTAATTGTCAGCTGGCTTTGGTTTAAAAATTTACAGCCCATTTCTTACAACTTAGAGTCCATTTTCTGTGGAAGCCCATTTCTTACTACTTACATCCCTCCTCATCTTGAAATATTTGAACCCCAACAGGGCTGAGAAAAGCAAGTAGGCCTTGGTTTTGGTATTCTCCAAAAAAAGAACTGGGCTAGCCATTTTCAGAAAGAAAAAAGATATCAACTGGGCTCTTCATGTGCTTAAATAAAAGCATAAGCGTGGGCTAGACGGGCCACAGCCCCCACACAGCGCGCAGTTGAGCTCCATCTCTGAAACTAAAAACAACTGGGCGAGCAGCTCGGTCCCTGGTGTTATCTGCTCATTTTGTAATTTTCTCGTTTATTGACTACATTGACAATGGCGTGGGACCTAGTTGTCAAACAATTAGGAGGAAGTATTCTTTGTCTTGTAACGACCCTGGTGGGTCCCTACTGTCAACCTCTCCATGTACAGTCATCTCCTGATTCCTCTTGATTGTTGACCATGTTGACAAAGCCAAACGACGGTGGGCACAGCGAGTGAACCAAGGCGAAGAACGACGGCGAGGCCTCGGACGGGAATGAACAGCAGCCGTGGAAGATGCGGCAGTGTAGTGGTAGGTGGAGGGGAGTGCGAGGGCAACAACATGCAACTCAAGTTTACAAACGGTACAAAAAGCCCAAGGATTAATTGTTCATCATATTTTTAGACAAAATCCATATTGAACATGGCAGTAACATCTAACCCAACCACTCGTTTTCGCAGTCACAGACAAATGGATCGGTCTGATCCATAAAATCAACATCCTGTGAAAAAAAATTATTTCGGGATGACTACAACTTGTTGTAAATAGAAGCCGAGCATGTTTAGAAGCCCATTTGTGTACCTGAAACTTCTTTTTTGCTGTTCAATGTGTCCATCCGTGAGAAATCTCTTGCGATAAAACTTAAGCCTCATGAACAATAGTAACCTCGCATTCAATAGGAAGAATGTGACAAAGCTTCTGTTTGCCTGGTTGGATGCCTATCCTTCCATCGTTATTGTCCACAAACGAATTTCATGAGAACTGAGAAAATCCTAGTGCTTATTACGCCACCAATTGGTTATACATTTTTCTCCATGTGGTTGTTGTACCTAAGTAGACATGAAGATTTGAAAACATTTAAAGCCTGAAAAAAGAGTATGTCGAAAGAGCAACAACTGAACGATTAATTTTAGTACAATATATATGGTCTTTCAATGTGCATGAAATCATCACCTTTATATATGAATTCTCCAAAGACCGAAAGCATCGCAGCAAGCCAATAATTATGTTCAGATCATAACTAAACATTCCGATATATAAGATCTTGACAGAATCCAGCAGCATTGATAGGCTATCCATGGACGAACTCTTCATTGAGCATATAACATAATATTAGTACCCAAAGTGTACTCCAAGATGATATAAAACTTATGCGCACAAATGAAAAATGCAGCTTATGATTACAAATATGTAGATGATAATATACGGTACCTGAAAAAGTGAGGAGCCAAACACCAACTTGTTGTGATCATCAAACAGGGCACTAATTAGACCCAAGGTCTCCAATTTGGGTCAAGAGACGACAATTATAAAAATCATCAAGGAGCAACCTTTGAAGTGAAGGGGCATCTTCGATGATGAGCTGCTATCCTTCAAAACAAATTCCAATGCTTTTAAGGTGAGGCGACTTTATTTGGAGACAACTGATAGGGATTTCAATTTCCAAAACAATCAGCAAGCGCTCTAGGGCAGGGCAACTGGAGTGGATGATGCTGTGCAGTGAGGCCTCTGATAGATAAACCACCACAAGAAAAAGTTTTTTTTAGCAGTGGGAGTCGAAGCATTTGTACCATATCATCTGGTAGATGGCACCGGGCGAAGGTGGCGGTGTGGAGAGAGGAGGAAAACCACGAGATGGACAACGGTGGTGTGGACATGAATTCTTGGTGTGTTCATGCTATGGAACTTTCATGGTAATGGTAAAACTCAAACTGCTGGAGTTTTCCGAATTCAGGGGATGTCAGCCAAGCGTCCACCGTGTCGGGTATGGACAGTAGGTAACGTGTCAGGATGCAAAGGCATTGAACGGGGCCCTGCTGGTGAGAGGAGACGATGGCTCTGAGGAGATCAAATTCAGGAAGGACAGATATCTGATGACATTTGAGATTGAGGGGCGCGGTGCGCCATAGAGGGTGCCACCGAGTTGAGAGGACTTGTGTGCGGCAGCAATCCTTGGTGGGGAGAAGCCAGATGATCTCCTCAAGGATGACGTCTGGGAGATCGCTTATGCGGTCCACTGGAGATTCTACCGGTTCCTCAGATCTGGGTGGGTGGGTGGGGGGGGGGGGGGCTCGCCGCTTCTCCCGCGCTACCGGGTGTGGGATCTACAACCGGCGTCACCGCTGGCAGGAGCCTCATCTTCTTGGCACTGGGGCCAGCCGACTCCATTTTCCTTGTGGGCGTCACGCCAAGCTCACGGGTTTGAGCAGAGTAGGCAGAGACGAGCCTAGTGGCAGTGTGAGTGGGGAAGAAGGAGGGCTGGGGTTTTCTATAGGAATAGAAGAGGAGCATATGTTTACTGTACGAGTGAGGAAGAAGGTGAGCGGGGGTTTTCTATACGAGTGAGGAAGATGGGGAGCGGGGCGAATTGGGGGGCGACGGAAGCGGGAGAGTCCAGCGAGCTGCAGTATAAGTGGAAGCGAGGAGGAAGGAGGGTTTTTCTGGGATCACCCCCTCTTCAAGAAATATGGGCTTCTCCTCGCAAAAAACAAAAACAAATGGGCTTTAAGATGGATAGGCTTTTGTATCGGCCCAGTCGGCTGCCCGTGTTTCGTACTGGAGGGCCTTGTGCTAGCGGTAGCCCAAGACACTCTCCAGCTTATTGCCCATTCGAAAGAAAAAAGAGACGCCTCCAGCTTATGGCTACTCATTGGTAACCTTTTTCAACTTGGCATCCACCAAATTAGAGGATGCGGTACTGGATGTAGACACTCACACTGGTCGCGTAGCGCGGCAAAGTGAGGTGTCAAATAACAGGTCTACAATATACTTACTAGATTGTGAAGGTTCACAGGCTAGTCAACATTCACATTAAACTAAGCTTTAGAAGATACGGTATGCATACTAACATTCAGAAGAACAAAAGTTTAGCATGTTTATGCATCTCAATGATTCACCATACTATAACCAATACAAAGCTGTGAGAAGGTGTGGAAATAAAGAAAACCGGTCGATGTTTCTGTGAGCAAAGGGCCTCTCAATGTTGCGAGCACTTTGATCATGTTGGCAACTCCACAGCTAGCTAGTTGCCTCATCTTGCAATTGATGCTGAGACATTTGCAACAAACACATGAGGCAATAGAGATGACTCAACATGGGTCCATATTGTGCAGTTCTCCTGAAATCATCTTCATTGTCCTTAATATGAAATGATAGGAAAACAATAGCTATACTTAAACGGTGTTGCAAAACAGTAGGACATATCAATAGCTCGGCATGACAAAACATGATCATCTGGACGAAGGGGATACTGGCCTGCCTGAGGAACATTATATATAATTTCATAAATCCTTAGTTGATTTCCACCTTCGGCTGCACTGCTTGCAGGCTCCTCCACACATGACAGGATCGTTCAGCACTTCAGTCAGCAAGTCAACTTACGAATAAGCTTATTTCATCTTGCGGTGGTCATTGTACCTAGTTACGAATGTAGGAATACCTGGAGCACCATGAGGTTAGCTGACAATAGGTAGATGCAGCCATATAAATTTTGTGCGGTGCTACCAAAATTGAGGTTTGTATCCCTTCCCGTTATGAGAATTCTTCTTGAAGTTGGTAGAATGTGGCGGCTTGTTCTTTGCATCAAACTTGCCTCTCCCCTGAGATTTGTTCTTGTTGTTTTGGGGCTGGTTGGGCTGGAAGTTCTTCTCGTGTACCATGTGCACACTAGAAGCTCCCTCAGTGACCCGAGCACGTGTGTCTTTTGCTCTCGCCTTCTCTTCAAAATCAAGTGCTAATGAGATCCGAAATGGAAAACTCATGTCTCTTGTTTTCCAGAGAAGTAGCAAAATTGTTCCATGAAGGTGGAAGCTTGGCAATGATGGTCCCAGCAACAAATTTGTCTGGCAACACACACTTAAAGTACTCAAGTTCCTTAGCGAGTGACAGTATCTCACGAGTCTGCTGAACAACAGAGCGCTCATCAGTCATCTTGTAGTCACATAATTTCTCCATGGCGTAAACTCGTTGCCAGCGCCCGAGGCCCCAAACGTGGCCTCGAGTGCAGCCCACATGTCTTTGCCACAGTCAAACGACATATATGAATCCACAATGGAATCATCAAGAACACTCAGCAGGGCAGCTTTGAAGAGGATTTCCATGTTCTCAAAAGCTTCCTACTGTGTAGGATTAAGATTGCCCTCAGGCTTACCCTTAGTGGCGTCATAGAAGTACATGATCTAAAACCAATATGCTACTCTTGTGCGCCACCTTTTATATTGGACCCCCTTAAAAGTAGGCGGCTTCAAAAGCGCAGCAAAACAACTCGGAGTAAATTGCCTATAATCAGGTTTCTAGATTAGATTGTTGAATATATGAGCAATTTACTATGAGATTTAATCTGAATCAATAGTAAATAGATCATGACGACAATTGCAAATATCAAAGTAATGATGCAGACCAAACCAGGAGGACAGAATCACATACTGTACAGCGGGACCAGAACCGATGTGGTTGATGTTGTCACTCATGTCATTGATGAAGAAGTTACCGAGGTCCGGGAAGAAGGCTGTCGTTGAGGAAGTCGTTGCTGGCAGCAGTCGCATGAGTGTGCTCCCCAAAACCCTGATCGCCCCCTCCCGTACAGGATCATAAAAGGTGGGGTTCGGAGGACTGTTGTCCCTTCTCGCGGTGCACGTTAGAAGGAGGGATGGGGAAGAATTGCGTGATGGCGTTAAGATTTGGAACGGTGTGAAACCATATGATACAGCGGCGGATAGGGTAGAGCCTATCAGGTTGGTCGTGCGAGTAAGACCAAGTATAATAGTACTCCCTCTGTCTCGGTTTACATGGCATGCACGTCATTCTAGGTTGAGAATTTAACTAGCTATATATGTATTATATGTGATGAAAAATATATGTTTAGAAACTACATCCGCTTAAGAATCAAATGATATACTTTTGGTGACATATAACTCATATTTAGTTAGTCAAGTGGATGATCTGGAACTACGCGCACGCCCTCTAAACTGAGAAGGAGGGAGTAGGCCTTTGGCCCAAACCCCACATCCAAGTCGATAATAGCCCCACTATTCAAAAGAATCAGAAACATCTGAGTAATTAAGGTGTCTGTTAAATATTAATTAATGACTTAATAAATTTTCCAACCAACAAAATATAAACCACGTGCATAGCTTTTGTCCTTGGACAGACTCAGTCCCAAAGAGTGTGCGTGTAGGTTTCCTATTATCATGCTCATGAAAATGCTAGAATAGATCACATTATAAAGTAGTGCAACTCACACTCAGCTACTCCCTCCTTCCATCTATATAGGGCCTAATGCGTTTTTCGATGCTAACTTTGACCAAATGTTAGAGCAATAATATATGACATGCAACTTACACAAAGCATACGGTTAAATTCATACGTGAAAGGACCTTCCAATGATATAATTTTTACATTATAGATCTCATGTACTATTAATCTTGTCAATAGTCAAAGGCGGTCTTCAAAAATGCATTAGGCCCTATATAGATGGAAGGAGGGAGTAGTAGTATGTGACTAAACTTCAGCCCCACTCACACCACACTTAGAGCATGGTTAATAGTATAGCCAACATCCGGCTATATGAAGTTGACACATCATCTAGAACCAACCTAATAGCCTACTAGTACAATAGTTAGTCCCTTTAGTATAATACTATATCATTAATAGTGGCCCTACCTTTTGTCTCACAAAGTATGTTGGAGCTCCTACTACAACCGGCTACAAGTTTATAACCCGCTTCTCTTCTCTCTCCTCTTCTCTCTCCTTCAACTAAGGACAAATACTATATTGAAATCCTTATAGCCTGCTAATGTCATCTAATTGTAGTACTTTCTCTAAAGTTACTCTCCACTATGTAGTCTGAAATTCCGGGCGTGCAGCGGGCGGTGCCCTCTCGGTCGACGCGCCGCTTCAACGGCGGAAGCAGTGAGAGGTCGCGTCGCCCTGACTTGCCATCAATATGGAGCGGCGGGCACAGCTGGTGTCGTGGATCTAATACTGACTGTAGAATGGGGGTAAGTATGAGGAGGCAAGATCCTAGCTATGGAGGAGTTGTACGCACGAGTTTACGAGTTCAGGACCTTCTCAGAGGAAGTAACAGCCCTACGTCTCGGAGCCCTGAGGTGGTCGACTGAATATATGTGTGTGAATTACAGAAAGTGCAAACCCTTGTCCCAGAGGAGGGGGTGGCTTATATAGAGTGTGCCAGGACCCCAACTCCCCTCCGTTACACAGGGTTCAATGCTCATAAAGGAAAGGCGTTACTGGTAACGTCTACAGTAAAGTGTCATAAATGTTCATAATGCTACGGTTTAAGTCCTAACCGTTGCAGAGTGGAGGGTTCCTCATCTTCTGGTGGTCGAGTGTCTTCAAGGTGGTCGAGTGAGCGCGTCTCCACGGTCGAGTGGATGATGGTTTCTCTTCGACTGCTTCTAATTATTTGTAGAGATGTCCTTGGGGAGGGTATGTTGGACTGGTCCATGACCCTACCCTAGGTACATAGCTTCATCATTAGCCCCCGAATGGATCAGGGTTTGAGTGAGGAAGGGGTTGAGAACACTTATGACCCACACTTTGTGCTATGAATATGCCTTGTCCTGGAACAATGAGTTGGGGTGACGACGTCGACTCCTTTCTCAATCGCCTTGGCCCATTCTTGGTTGTTGTCGAGTGAACTTTCATGGTAAAATTCCAAATGATGACGTAGAGGGGGTTTGTCTTCAGTCTGAGAGGTTGTTCTTCTCTCTGCGGATCTCGCGGGATTCAAATTTTTGGGAAGTGCGCCAGACGGGCGGAACCGAGGTCATCGGGACGGATTAGGCAAGTCTCCTCGATCCCCGCGCTACCTTCTTTGCCACGTACTGCACGCGCGACTGTTGTGGGATTTGTTTAGATCGCTTGGGTCCACTAGTCAGCCACTCGGTGAAAGGCCTTATAAAAGGTCTCAGGCCAGGCCTTTGCTCCGCACGCTCCCATTCTTTCTTCTCTTTCTCCTGATCCCTCCGCCACTCTCGCTTCCGCCTCGTCGCCGGACCTCTGCTCGAGCTCGATCCACCACCATGGGGAAGGAGAAGACGGCGGCGCTGGAACGCACAAAGAAGGCGACCGTGAAGGCGAAGGGCAAGCGGACCAGCCGGGGCGGATCCTCGTCGAGGTCCGGCCTGCCAGCGGGCTGGATCCAGGGCAATTGGATCTGCTCGGTAATCACGCAGGACGACCTCGACGACCTGGTGGAGGGGGGATTGATCCCTCACAAGTCGGCTCGGCTCCCGGGGGACGAAACCGAGCTGCAACCTAGAGAGGGTGAGAGTGTCCTCCTCGCAACCCACATAGATCACGGATTCTCACTGCCTCCCCACCCTTTCTTCCGGGGTTTTTTGAACTTCTTTGGGGCTCAGCTCCACCATTTCACTCTGAACACCATAGTCTATCTGGCCGCTTTCGTGTCCATGTGCGAAAACTTCTTGGGCTGTCGACCGCACTGGGGGCTTTTCAAACACATCTTCACTTGCCGTTCCCAGTCAGTCAAAAAGGCCAAGTCGAGTGACGAGAAGACGTGGGTGATCCAGATGTGCGGTGGTCTAGGGATCCAGATGAGGAGCAAGAGTACTTTCCCAGCCATGATCCTTCCTGACTCGGTCCGGGGCTGGCAGTCGACTTGGTTCTACTGCAAGGATCAGCCAACCCTTGGCCAGTCGACTGGACTTCCTCCTTTCTCCTTGGCTCGAGTGGAGAAGCCTGCTCCCCTGAAGGTAGTTCCAGAAGAGAAGGCGCGGGTCAAGGTGCTGGTTGAACGGGTCATCCAGCTTGTCCGTGACGGAGTGACCGGGATGGATCTGCTGGAGGTCTTTCTCGGTCGACGCATCCAACCTCTTCAGGCGCGCGATCATCCGATGTGGATGTACTCTGGGCTCGAGGATACCACTCGGATCCACCCAGAGGAGTTCAGCGAGGATATCTTAGAGAACTGGTTGAGGGGAATCACTCGCAACAAAGACAACCCTCGGGGGTCCAGGAGGGTGATTCCATTCGACAACTCGCACCAGCCGGAGCAGGTATATTTCTGTTTTATCAAGTATCTTTCTGATTCACCATGTGATGTCCCATTCATGGTCGACCGAATTTCCTTTGATTGTTATCCTTTCAGGACCTCATTGAAATGTAGTCGATGCCCAACGGAGTGCAGGACCCAGGCGCTGAGGAAGAAGGGAGCAGGGGCGAGAGCGGCGAGGAGCATTCGGAAGCCGAGGAGGATGAGGAGAGCGAGGAATCGACTGATGAGGAAGAAGTCGACTCGCCTCCTCGCAGGGAGAGGAGGTCCAAGCACACTCATGACCCGACAAGCGCTCCGGACTTGGTGGCTACGCCAATCGGGCAGTCCTCGAAGCGCCCCAGGACGTCTTCCCCGACGTCGACTGAGAAGGCTCCAAAGCAATCCAAGGTCGCGCCGCTCCCAGCGTCGAAAGTGCCGAAAGCCATCTCTTCCAAACCGCCCAAAGCTTTGCCCCGGATCAAAGTGACCGTTCCTACTATCTCCGGGTAACCATCTGACTCGTGCTTTATGTGGATTCGATTAACTGGGTGTAACCGATTGAATGTGGGATTTTGCAGTGCTGCTACGTCAGGGACCTCTTCATACCAGTACCGGGATGAGGAAATGGAGGATGTGGTAACCTCCAACCCAGGTATAAACTCTTACGATTTCGATTCTTGATTCTTTTAGGGTCGAGTGGTTCACTCGGGGTCGAATGATCTGTCTTGCAGCTCCACCCAACATCATTGATCTTCTGGATGACGATGAAGATGTGGCTCCTAAGCCTAGGAAGAGCAAGAAGGTAGCAGCTGGCAGGGTGGCTTGGTAAGAACCAACTGCAACGCCTCCCGTCCGTCAAGCTGAAGACGCGGGCAGGGCCACTGTGACATTCGCTGCAACCTTGTCGAGTGGGCATCCCACGTGGCCGACCGCACCTATGGTTCCTTCGACTATCCAACTCCACGCCACGGAGCTTCAAGCAGCCGCACCTGGGTCGTCTGCACACTTTTTCACCAGCTACCCCGTCCCAGACAACCAGTCGGAAGTGGCTGCGGAAGCCATCCGACAGGCTGATATGATGATGGAGCGGGTGAAGATAGTGCACGAGAGCAGTCAGGCTGCTTACGACGCTAGATGTCTAGGTGAGTATACTCTCCGACTGCTTTACTTCTCGAAAAATCTTCTTCTGCACAATCTTCTGTTGTTTGCGTAGAATTAGAGCACCCACTGGGTGTCGCTGTCATTTTTGGTAGCTTCGTTCTTCCACTCGGTCTGGGCGAGTGGGACCAGAACTGGTGGGGGCACGCTAAGTGCACCCACTGGGTGTAGTCCCCGAGACTGCGGTCGACTGTTGGCAGTCGACTGTGGTCTGAGTTCTTCTTTCTTGATGGTGCAATTGTTCTCTCTTTTCCTCTTTTTTTACTCCTTGCACTTGACTCTGGCGGGTTGGTCGAGTAGGATCAGAACCGGTGGGGGCACGCCAAGTGCACCCACTGGGTGTAGTCCCCGAGACCGCGCTCGACTGTTGGCAGTCGACTGGGGTCTGAATAGCTTGTTGTCCACTTCTTTAGGTTTTATTCACTCGGAAATGAACTGCCTTCGATCCTATCGGTTGATCTGTCTTTTGCCTTCTGCAGAAGTCTCGTACCCTTATTTCCAAGTTTGCCGAACTCGAAGAGAAGCAGAGGCAACTCAACTTAGACTTGGAATTGGCTCAGCAAAATCTGAAAAAAGCTCAAGACGAGGCCGCTGGTATGGAAGGTAACTGATTGTCGACTAAATTTCAATATATCTCTTTGATCTCTTCTTTGATTCGATTACTTCTTTTGCAGAGAAAATGAAGTTGGCTCTGGACAAGAAGGACTCGGACCTCGCTGCCGCGCAAAAAGAAGCCCAAGACAAAACCGCTCTCGCAGACAAGAAGCTTGCTTCAATCGGAACGCTTGAAGGAGAGGTGAATAAACTGAAATCTTGTCTTAATGAAGCTAACCGCGAAGTGACCATCCCGAAGAAGGACAAGGTTGTCCTGAACAAAAAGTTGGAGTCTGCGATCCGCAAGAGGAATGACACAGAAGCTTATCTGAGGACCCTCGCCAAGAAGCTATATCTCGCGCTGGAAGGTATTTCTTTTAATCCGACTGCGTTGATGCTTGCAATTGGGTCTTTCTCAGTTGATGGACTGACTTTTGGCTGCAGAACTCTGCCAAGACTTCAACGAAGAAACTGGAAGGGTCGAGACGGGTCTGGACCCTATCGCTTCCCCAGTCTGCGATGAAACTGGATGAACGTGCTCCGACTGGAGTCCCGTATCGCCAGCGCCACAAGCTACCTTGCACGCCTAAAGGAGGTTGTCTCTCGAATTGACTCCACACTTTGGCCGGGTGCGACACTTCAGAATGATCTGGAATCTCTGATGACTGGTCTGAACGAGATCCCTGACCGAGTGCAAGAATGGAAGAAATCCTCCGCCCGGTGTGGTGCTGATGTGGCGCTGTCCTTGGTGCGAGTCCATTGCAAGGAGGCTTGTGAAGACAAGCTGGCTGCGATCAAAGTTGCTAACACCAAAAAGCACGACTTCCAGTCCTTCATGGAGACTTTCATTGCTGCCGCCACTCGGATCGCTGATGGGATCGATCTGGACTCATTCGTGGAGCCCGCCAGCCCTCCTCCGGCCGAGTGAACAATCTAATGAAACTTGGATACGCTTTAAATTTGCCTCAGAATGCCGAGTGGTTTCTGTAACCGTTAAACTCCTTCGGGCTTGGTGCCCGACTACTTTTGATTCGCTGCTTGGAACCTTTTAGGATTTATTTGAATTTGGTTTATCTCCGAATGTGCTTGTGTTTGCCTCCGGATGGACTTTGCTCACTGCACCTCGTCGCCCTTGCGGATAGGGATGGAGCGGACGTTGTATTTGTGCCGCAGCTCCGAAGGATAAGGTTGTAGTCGACCTGCACCTTGTCATCCTTGCAAATGGGGATGGAGCGGATGTTGTATTCGTGCTTCAGCTCCGAAGGAGAAGGTTGCAGTCGATCTGCACCTCGTCGTCCTTGCGGATGGGGATGGAGCAGACATTCTATTTGTGCCGCACCTCCGAAGGAGAAGCTTGCAGTCGACCTGCACCTCGTCGTCCTTGCGGATAGGAACGGGTCTCAAACTTAGGCGAGTACTGGACTGCAGCTAAGCCCCCGAGTGGGAGGATTGCTCTCCATTCGGTAGGATTTTTCAAAACTTAGGCGAGTGCTGGACTGGCGTTAAGCCTCTTAGTGAGAGAACTTAGGCGACTGCTCGACTGCAGCTAAGGCCCCCGAGTGGGAGGATTGCTCTCCACTCGGTAGGGTTTTTTCAAACTTAGGCGAGTGCTGGACTGCCGTTAAGTCTCTTAGTGAGAGAACTTAGGCGAGTACTCGACTGCAGCTAAGCCCCCAAGTGGGAGGATTGCTCTCCACTCGGTACGATTTTTTCAAACTTAGGCGAGTGCTGGACTGCCGTTAAGCCTCTCAGTGAGAGAACTTCGGCGAGTACTCGACTGCAGCTAAGCCCCCGAGTGGTAGGATTGCTCTCCACTCGGTAGGATTTTTCAAACTTTGGCGAGTGGTGGACTGCCGTTAAGCCTCTTAGTGAGAGAACTTAGGCGAGTGCTCGACTGCAGCTAAGCCCCCCGAGTGGGAGGATTGCTCTCCACTTGGTAGGATTTTTTCAAACTTAGGCGAGTGCTGGACTGTCGTTAAGCCTCTTAGTGAGAGAACTTAGGCGAGTACTCTACTGCAGCTAAGCCCCCAAGTGGGAGGATTGCTCTCCACTCGCTAGGATTTTTTCAAACTTAGGCGAGTGCTGGACTGCCGTTAAGCCTCTTAGTGAGAGAACTTAGGCGAGTACTCGACTGCAGCTAAGCCCCCGAGTGGGAGGATTGCTCTCCACTCGGTAGGATTTTTTCAAACTTAGGTGAGTGCTGGACTGCCGTTAAGCCTCTTAGTGAGAGAACTTAGGCGAGTACTCGACTGCAGCTAAGCCCCCGAGTGGGAGGATTGCTCTCCACTCGGTAGGATTTTTTCAAACTTAGGTGAGTGCTGGACTGCCGTTAAGCCTCTTAATGAGAGAACTTAGGCGAGCACTCGACTGCAGCTAAGCCCCCGAGTGGGAGGATTGCTCTCCACTCGGTAGGATTTTTTTCAAACTTAGGTGAGTGCTGGGCTGCCGTTAATCCTCTTAGTGAGAGAACTTAGGTGAGTACTCGACTGCAGCTAAGCCCCCGAGTGGGAGGATTGCTCTCCACTCGGTAGGATTTTTCAAACTTAGGCGAGTGCTGGACTGCCGTTAAGCCTCTTAGTGAAGAACTTAGGCGAGTGCTCGACTGCAGCTAAGCCCCCCGAGTGGGAGGATTGCTCTCCACTCGGTAGGATTTTTTCAAACTTAGGCGAGTGTTGGACTGCCGTTAAGCCTCTTAGTGAGAGAACTTAGGCGAGTGCTCGACTGTAGCTACGCCCCCGAGTGGGAGGATTGCTCTCCACTCGGTAGGATTTTTTCGAACTTAGGCGGAACAGATTCGCGACTAAGCCCCCGAGTGGGAGGATTGCTCTCCACTCGGTAGTATTTTTTCGAACATAGGCGGAACGGATTCGCGACTAAGCCCACCCACTGGGGGATTTCAGGAGTAAATAAGAACAACACAATCGAATGAGAGAACCGTAAGCTCTTGTCTTTGATAAACGAATTACAAAAGGTGTTGCTTATTACATTTTATTCGAACAAGTGTTTAAGTATAAAAGGGGCGGAGCAGCTCCGCGTTCCAAGCCCGTGGCTCATCTTTCTGATGCTCGATATTGTTAAGATGGTATGCTCCGTTGTGGAGAACTTTGGTGACAATGAAGGGGCCTTCCCAAGTTGGAGCGAGCTTGTGTGGTTTCTGCTGATCCACTCGAAGAACCAAGTCTCCTTCTTGAAAGGCCCGACCCCTCACATTCCTGGCGTGGAATCGATGCAAGTCTTGCTGATAAATGGTCAAGTGGATCAAGGCCACCTCTCTTTCCTCCTCTAAGAGATCGACTGAATCTTGCCGGGCCTGCTCTGCTTCCGCTTCGGAGAAGAGTTCAACTCGGGGTGCATTGTGGAGCAAGTCACTTGGCAGAACAGCTTCGGCTCCATAGACTAAGAAGAAAGGAGTTCTTCCAGTCGACCGATTAGGAGTTGTCCTTAAACCCCACATAACTGATGGAAGTTCATCAACCCAAGCACCTGCTGCATGTTTGAGATCACGCATCAGTCGGGGTTTCAGTCCTTTGAGAATTAGGCCATTGGCTCTTTCTGCTTGTCCGTTCGATTGCGAGTGAGCAACAGAAGCATAGTCGACTCGAGTGCCCTGAGAGGCGCAGAAAGCTCTGAACTCATCGGAATCGAAGTTCGATCCGTTGTCTGTGATGATGCTGTGTGGGACTCCATATCTGAATGTCAATTCTCTGATAAAACTGACAGCGGTGCTAGCGTCAAGGTTCTTTATAGGTTTAGCTTCGATCCATTTGGTAAACTTGTTGACTGCAACGTGCACGTGAGTGAAGCCGCTTTTGCCGGTTCTCAGCGGTCCAACCATATCCAGTCCCCAAACAGCGAAGGGCCAGACGAGGGGGATGGTCTTTAGGGCTGACGCTGGCTTGTGAGACATATCGGAGTAAAATTGACAGCCTTCACATCTGTCGGCTATATCTTTCGCCATCTCATTTGCTCGGGGCCAATAGAAACCAGCTCGGTATGCTTTAGCCACGATGGCCCGAGAGGACGCATGGTGACCATAGGTCCCCGAGTGGATGTCATTGAGGATCATCCGACCTTCTTCTAGTGTTATGCACTTCTGACCGACTCCAGTCACACTTTCTCTAAACAGCTGCCCTCTTATCACAGTAAAAGTTTTGGATCGACGGACGATCTGTCGAGCTTCTTCTTCATCCTCTGGGAGCTCTTTCCTGAGGATGTATGCAATGTAGGGCACCGTCCAGTCAGGGGTAATGGCCAGAACCTCCATGATCAGGTCGACCACAGCTGGGACTTCGGCTTTAGTCGGATCCATGGCGCTCTTAGGTTGTGGAGGCTCTTCAGTGAAAGGGTCTTCCCGAACTGTCGGCGTGTGAATATGCTCCAAGAACACATTGCTGGGAATGGCTTCTCTCTTGGAACCTATCTTTGCCAATTCATCGGCTGCTTGATTTTTCAATCGGGGGATGTGGTGGAGTTCTGACCCCTCGAACTTCTTCTCAAGATTTCTCACCGCGTTGTAGTAACCAGTCATGGCTGGACTTTTGACGTCCCACGCCTTCATCACTTGATTAACTACCAAATCTGAGTCGCCATAGACCATGAGGCGACGGACGCCGAGTGAGATGGCCATGTGCAATCCATACAGGAGTGCTTCATATTCTGCTTCATTGTTGGAGGAATCAAAGTGAATCTGGAGGACATATCTGAGCTTGTCTCCTCGGGGGGATACCAGAACTACTCGAGCACCAGAACCGTTCAACATCTTGGATCCGTCAAAGAACATGGTCCAGTGCTCAGAGTGAACTTGAGTCGGCAGTTGCTGTTCGATCCACTCGGCGAGGAAATCTGCTATTGCTTGGGACTTGATAGCTTTCTTTGCCTCAAACTTGATATCCAAGGGAAGGAGTTCAATCGCCCACTTTGCCACTCGACCAGTTGCATCCCTGTTGTGCAGAATCTCTGACAATGGGGCGTCACTGACAACTCTCCTAGAGTGATCTGAGAAGTAGTGAGCAACCTTCTTCGTGGTCATGTAAATTCCATAGATAAGCTTCTGATAGTGAGGATATCTCTGCTTTGACGGGGTCAGGACTTCAGAAATATAATAAACTGGGCGTTGAACTTTGTACGCTTTTCCTTCTTCTTCCTGCTCGATCGTAAGTACTATACTGTCGACTTGTCCAGTGGCTGCTATATAAAGCAAAAGAGGCTCTTGCTGATTGGAGCAGCAAGCACCGGCTGGGTGGAAAGCAGGGCTTTTAGCTCTGCAAATGTTGTATCAGCATCTGGAGTCCACTTGAACTTATCTGACTTCTTCATTAGTCGGTAAAGAGGCAGCGCCTTTTCACCGAGGCGAGAAATGAATCGACTTAGGGCGGCCAAGCAACCAGTAAGCTTCTGGACATCATGCACACGCACAGGGCGTTTCATTCGGAGTATAGCGCCTACTTTCTCTGGGTTAGCATCGATTCCTCGTTCGGAAACAAGAAAACCGAGTAACTTTCCGCCTGGAACTCCAAACGTGCACTTTGATGGATTGAGCTTGATATCATACCTTCTGAGGTTGGCAAAGGTTTCAGCGAGGTCGGTAAGCAGGTCGGAACCTTTACGTGACTTGACCACAATGTCATCCATGTATGCTTCCACATTCCAACTGATCTGAGTGAGTAGGCACTCCTGAATCATCCGCATAAATGTGGCTCCGGCATTCTTCAAGCCGAATGGCATTGTGACATAACAGAAGCATCCAAACGGGGTGATAAAGCTGTCTTTATTTCGTCAGGTCTGTACAGACGGATCTGGTGGTACCCGGTGTAGGCATCCAAAAAGGACAAACGCTCGCACCCAGCAGTCGAATCGACTATCTGATCGATGCGAGGGAGAGGGAAGTGATCTTTCGGGCAGGCCCGATTGATATGCTTGAAATCGATGCACATGCGGAGTGAGTCATCTTTCTTTGGGACCATGACAACATTGGCTAACCACTCGGAGTGGTAAATCTCTCGGATAATGTAACACCCCGGATATGATTTACCCAATATGTACTCCAACTCTTGCCATTTCCGGCTTTAAGTTATTTTATTTTTCTCGGGTTCGGGTTCTTGTTTCCGTGTGTTGTTCTCGTTGTCATGCATCTCATATCATGTCATCATGTGCATTGCATTTGCATACGTGTTCATCTCATGCAATCGAGCTTTTTCCCCATTGTCCGTTTTGCTTTCCGGCGCTTCATTCTCCTCCGGTGGTCATTTCTACCTTTCTTTCGTGTGTGGGGATTAAACATTTCCGGATTGGACCGAGACTTGCCAAGCGGCCTTGGTTTACTACCGGTAGACCGCCTGTCAAGTTTCGTATCATTTGGACTTCGTTTGATACTCCAACGGTTAACCAAGGGACCGAAAAGGCCTCGTGTGTGTTGCAGCCCAACACCCCTCCAAGTTGGCCCAAACCCACCAAAACCTTCTCCATCACCTGGAGCGTTCGATCATGATCGCGTGGCCGAAAACCGCACCTCATTTGGACTCTCCTAGCTCCCTCTATGCCTATTTAAAGACCCCTCCTCGAAAATCTGGATCTCCCCGTTCGAAACCCTAGTTCCAGCACCTCCGCGCGGCCGGACACGTCCGGTCCGGCTGGACGAAATCGCCCCGCCAACCACGAGCCGCCACGTGGGCAGCCGCGCCCACATCGCCGCCTCCTCCCGCCGCCGGCCCGCTCGGCCCGCGAGGGGCCCTCCCGGGCCCGGGTCCGCCGCCACCTGCCCGCGGGACGCCGCCCTCACCGCGCCGCCCCGCTGCCCATCTCCGGTGGCCAGAGCTCCCTCGCCGCTCCGTCGCCGGCCGCGCTCCGCCACCGCGCCACCGCGCCGACCGCCGCCGACCCCGCCGCACCACGGCAACGCGCCGCCCGGAGCTCGCCGGCCCCGGCTCCGGTCTCCTCTCCAACTCCGGCGACGTCTCCGGCAAGCTTCAGCAACTCCGGCCGGTGAACGTCATAAATCGCGCCCGTGCCCCGGATCTGGATCTGAGATCCCGTTTGTGTTGACTTTTGCCCCGAAACCCTAGTTCATATGCCCTTGTTCATCGCATCGTAACATTGCATCCGTAACTTCGTTTTGGGCATATAGCATATCAAAATGTTCGTCTCAGAGAGCACATCATTTCATCTCATTGCATCATTTTCATTTGAGTTCATCTTGATGCTCGAAATGCTGTTAGAAGAGTGCTACTTGAGATAATTGTCAGATCTGCTGCTCTATTTAGATATTTGTCATTTTTGCCATGATTATTGTGTGCATGATATGCCCTGGTGCTCTACATATGTTTTGTTAAGGGTTTTGCCATCTTTCCAGAGGTGCAACCCATGTAATTTTGTGATGTGTGTGGTGACTAGCACAAGCTTGCACAGTGAGGCACTTGGTAATGCTGATTTCAGGGACTTAGCAATTCCACCAAGTCCTTGATCTGTTTATCTCATATGGCCATATGTTCATGTTGTTTCCTAGTGACCCGTGCCTCTTTTGAGGATGATCAGTAAGGATGTTTTGTTAATCTTGTAGTGCTCTATTCATCCATGTCTTCGTTTGCAATTATGGAGCACCCTAGCTTGAGTCAATCGAGCTCTACTTTTGCTATTTCGTGAATCTGGGCAGATTGTCTACTTGTTAGCGATTTTGCCGAGGATGTTGTAGTTGATCCGTGCATGCTATGTTATTGTTCTTGCAATGTCTAGATTGCATTTTGTGTATTCTTGATGGATGTATGCTTAGTTTCTCATGACTTGCTCTGTGGAGTGCATCAAGCTCGTAAACATGCCTACTTGATATCTGTTTCAGCATGCTCCAGTTTTTCACTAAGTCTGAGAACTGATTATGTTTTTGCCATGTTCACATGCTTGCAATTGTATTTTATGATCCCTTTAGGCTCAAGGTAAATAAGGGACTTTTGTTAAGCTCTTTGAGTAGCTCCATGCCATGTTTTACTTTGCCATGTTCAGGTCCTGTAGCATATAGTTTTCATGCTCCGAAGAGTGCTACCTGATCTGAAATTCCAGACAAGTGTTAATTTCACTAAGTCCGAAATCTATTTGCCATATGCATTTTTGCCATGCTTGTTTGAACCTGTTAATTGATGATTTGGCCGTAGCTCACTGCTAGAATTTTGTTAAGCATCATGTATGCATCCCTGCCATGTATTTTTATGCCATGTTTGAGTGCTGTAGCTTGTTCATCTCGTTGCATTTAGATGGCTACTTGCTGTAAATCGCAGAACGTGATCATATTTGATTTGCTTGCCATTTTCAAACCGTAACTCCGATTCCAAGCGATTTCATCTCATCTTTCCAGTGGCACACTTGGATTTCCAAGTTGAGGCCATGTTCATGCATTCCTTGTCAAATCTTGCATATGCATCACATATTGCATCCCGCATAGCATACCATCTTTGCATCATGTTGTTTGAGTTTGCACGTGGTTGATTGTGTCCTTGTTGCTTGTTTGTCTTGTTTGGGTAGAGCCGGGAGACGAGTTCGCTAACGAGGAGCCCGTTGAGTTTGCTTTCGAGGATCCAGTCAACTCTGACAACTTTGCAAGCAAGATGATCATACCCTCGAAATCACTACTATCTTTTGCTTTGCTAGATGATCGCTCTTTTGCTATGCCAATGCTACGATGCCTACCACTTGCTTTCAAGCCTCCCAAATTGCCATGTCAAACCTCTAACCCACCATGTCCTAGCAAACCATTGATTGGCTATGTTACCGCTTTGCTCAGCCCCTCTTATAGCGTTGCTAGTTGCAGGTGAAGGTTGGAGACCGTTCCTTGTTGGAACATTATTTACTTGTTGGGATATCATTATATTATCTTGTTATCTTAATGCATCTATATACTTGGTAAAGGGTGGAAGGCTCGGCCTCTCGCCTAGTGTTTTGTTCCATTCTTGCCACCCTAGTTTCCGTCATATCGGTGTTATGTTCCCGGATTTTGCGTTCCTTACGCGGTTCGGTTATAATGGGAACCCCTTGATAGTTCGCCTTGATTAAAGATTTTCCAGCAATGCCCAACCTTGGTTTTACCTTTTGCCACCTAGCCTCTTTTTCCCTTGGGTTTCCGGAGCCTGAGGGTCATCTTATTTAAACCCCCCCGGCCAGTGCTCCTCTGAGTGTTGGTCCGACTGAGCTGCCTGCAGGGCCACCTCGGGGAAAATTGAGGGTTTGTTTTACTCGTAGCTAGTCTCATCTGAGTGTGCCCTGAGAACGAGATATGTGCAGCTCCTATCGGGATTTGTCGGCACATTCGGGCGGTGTTGCTGGTCTTGTTTTAGCCTGTCGAAGTGTCTTGAAGAACCGAGGTACCGAGTCTGATCGGAACGTCTCGGGAGGAGGTCTATTCCTTCGTTGACCGTGAGAGCTTGTCATGGGCTAAGTTGGGACTCCCCTGCAGGGATTTGAACTTTCGAAAGTCGTGCCCGCGGTTATGGGCAGATGGGAATTTGTTAATGTCCGGTTGTAGATAACTTGAACCCTAACTTAACTAAAATGAATCAACTGAGTGTGTTACCGTGATGGTCTCTTCTCGGCAGTGTCCGGGAAGTGAACACGGTGTTGGAGTAATGCTTGCGCAGGTTGCTCTCTAGTTTCTCGCTCGCGCTTTGCCTCCTCTTCTTGCTCTCTTTTGCGAACTGTTTAGCCACCATATATGCTAGTCGCTTGCTGCAGCTCCACATACATTTACCTTGCCTTTCCTATTAAGCTTAAATAGTCTTGATCGCGAGGGTGCGAGATTGCTGAGTCCCTGTGGCTCACAGATTACTATTACACCAGATGCAGGGCCTGATGATTCCGCTCTAGATGGCGCGCTTGAGCTCAAGTGGGAGTTCGACGAGGACTCTCAACGTTACTACGTGTCTTTCCCTGATGATCAGTAGTGGTGCCCAGTTGGGGATGATCGGGACCGTGTCGCATGTTGGGTTATTCTTCTATTTTGGCGCCGTAGTCGGGCCATGAGTGTTTGGATGATGTAATGTTATTTATGTACTTTATTGACGTGGCGAGTGTAAGCCAACTATGTTATCTCCCCTTTTATTATCCATATTACATGGGATGTTGTGATGATTGCCTAACTTGCGACATATGCCTTCAATGCGATTATGTCTCTAAGTCGTGCCTCGACACGTGGGAGCTATAGTCGCATCGAGGGTGTTACAAGTTGGTATCAGAGCCTTCCCCGACCTTAGGAGCCCCATTGCTTGATCGTTTTAGCGGCCGAGTTGTGTCTAGAAAAATGTTTTGAGTCATCTAGGATTTATATATTGGAGAGTTTAGGAATTCTTTTTACTTCCCAGCATCCTCATCGCTCTGGTAAGGCATCCTGACATAGAGTTTTGACTCTTCTCTTCCCTAATTTCACTAAAATTTTTTTAGGATCACGCGGGAATCTTGGAATCGTTCCGATGGTTTTATGACGAGAACATTGTCTTGGTGCCTCCAGTCAGGGGTTTTGTGGAAGTGTCCCAGGGAGTTGAGCTCTAAGGTATTGTCGTCATAATTTTATTGTTGCAGTTCTGGAATACCTGAGTTTAGTACGCCGACATCGAAAATCTCTTTTATGCAGTTCGTTGGTGAGATAACCTCGACGCCACCCAGTACTGGGGCGGGAGTTCGGGAGTATCTCCATAACTTGTATAACGGATGCTTTTCGAAGGTTGAGGTAGATGGTTTCCGAAGTTTTTCTCGGTTATGTGTTGAAGGATGGATACAGCTGGATGTAGGATTTGCTAGATTTGGGTGAGATATTATGCTTCCCCTGTATCCCCAACACCTGATTGCATAACCGGAAAGGTTCGGGAGTTTCATAGGTGGGATTTCTTGTAGCTCTAGTTCTTCTTCCACGAATTTTTGGTTTGAGATTGGGATTTCTTACCGGTTATTCGTTCTTGATCCGTACCATTTTTATTTATTTCTCTACCTAAATTCTAAGTGTCTTCTCAATTTATGGATATGTGACCATTTCAAGAGGATTGCATTCGTTCATTTTGTTCGGATGTGAAGACTATATGTTGCAATTTTCATTCCGTTGGATTCAGCTTCATTTATCTATCTATGTGCTAATGGTGGTCAACCTCTTCAGGATGGCTCCCGCTAAGAGCACCAATCAGAATCAGAATCAGGATCCGCCACCACCTCCACCTCCTCCGGAGGCATGGCAAGCTCTGATGGCCGCAACCAATGCAAACACACAGTTGATCATGCAAATTCTTCAAGAGCACAACCAAGGCAACCAAGGGAACCAAGGCAACAATCAGAATCACTTTGCCACACTCAACCAGTTCCTTGCTAACGGGCCGAAGACTTTCAGCAATTGTGTTGAGGCAACCGATGCTGACGATTGGCTCGTGGATCTGTGCAAACATTTCGAGTGCAGCAACGTCAGGCCTGAGGACTTCATCAAGTTCGCTTCTTTCCAACTCAAAGATCAAGCTGCAGAATGGTTCCAGCAGTACAAGGATTCCAGAGGTGGACGTGTTATTACCTGGGATGAATTCCGTCAAGATTTCAGAGCTCATCATATTCCTCAGAGCGTGGTTGAAAGCAAGCGTGAGGAATTCCGCAACCTGAACCAAGGCTCTTTGTCTGTCTATGACTACAACAAGTTGTTTCAGAAGCTCGCCCGCTTTGCCAAGCAGGACGTCCCTGATGAGAAGAGCATGATATACCAGTTCAGGGGTGGTCTCAGAGAAGAAATTCAGCTAGCTCTTGTTCTCTTTGAGCCCTTGAGGTACGATGAGTTCTACAACATGGCATTGAAGCAAGAGGCCGCTCAACTGAGGTGTGATGCTTCCAAGAAGCGAGTCAGAGATGCTACTCCTTCTTCCTCTACTCAAGTGGCCAAGCAGCAGAAGTATTGGCTTCCTCCTCCTTCATTTCGTCAGCCATATCAGCAGAAGGGCAAAGGTGGCAGTGGATCTTCCCACCCACCCAACCCTGGCTTTTAGAACAAGACTTCGTCTCAAGCTCCAAGATCGAGTGCTCCGTACCACCGTCCGCTTTCAGAGGTCACGTGCAACAAGTGCCAATAGAAGGGTCACTATGCCAACAAATGCTTCAACCAGAGGCGTCTTCCTCCTCCTCCTGTGAGATCGGCAAGTACAGCTATGGTCAAGCATAACACCAAGCACGCCAAGGTCAACTTGATGAATGCAGCTCAGGCAGAGGACTCGTCAGATGTCATCATGGGTAACCTTCCTGTTAATGATATTCCTGCAAAAGTACTTTTTGACTCTGGTGCATCGCATTCCTTCATGTCATTCCCATTTGCATCCGAGAACAATTTTAGTACTAAGGCATTACCTAGAGCTATGCAAGTCGTCTCTCCGGCTAAACGTCTGAGTTCTAGTATGATGGTTCCGGATATTTTTATCATGATGGGTGATTTCAAGTTTCTGGCTTCTCCAAGGGTTCTTGGTAACTCGGATATTGATCTTATTCTCGGGATGGATTGGCTTTCTAAGCACAAGGCACATCTTGATTGTGCAGCCAGGCAGATTCAATTGACTCATTCGTCTGAGGATGTAATTGTCTTTGCCGCTCGGGATAATACCATCCGTCTGTTTTCTCTCAATGAGAAGGGTGAACTCGATGCCATCTCGCAAATTCCAGTCGTTTGCGAATATCAAGACGTCTTTCCAGAAGAGCTTCCAGGAATGCCTCCATAGAAGCTCGGACCTGAAGAGTTGAAGGAGATGAAGAAGCAACTCGATATTCAAGAGAGAATGGGCCTCATTCGACCTAGTTCTTCTCCGTGGGGTTGTGGTGTTCTTTTTGTGAAGAAGAAGGATGGAACGGACTGACTTTGTGTTGATTACCGTCCATTGAACAAGAAGACCATCAAGAACAAATACCCACTTCCCAACATCAATGAGCTGTTCGAACAACTCAAAGGTGCTCAAGTATTGTCCAAGCTTGACCTCCATATGGGTTATCATCAGATTTGAATCCGTGAGCAAGATATTCCCAAGATGGCTTTCAGGACAAGCTATGGGTCATATGAATACACTGTCATGTCTTTTGGCCTCGTCAACGCTCCTATGACTTTCTCTCGCATGATGAATTTCATCTTCAACGCCTACACCAATGACTTCGTTTTGGTCTATCTCGACGACATTCTGGTTTTCTCGAAGAACAAGGAAGATCATGCCAAACACTTGCGTTTGGTACTGGATAAGCTCAGAGAACACCAGTGCTACGCCAAGTTCTCCAAGTGCGAATTTTGGCTCGATGAGGTTCTTTATCTTGGTCATATTATCTCTACCAAGGGCATTGCGGTGAATCCTGAGAAGGTGTCTGCAATTGTGAATTGGGAACCTCCTCAGAACGTGAAGCAACTCCGTAGCTTCCTCGGCCTCGCAAGCTACTGCTGAAGATTCGTTGAAAACTTTTCTAAGATCGCGAAGCCTCTCTCAAATCTTCTCCAGAAGCACGTCAAGTACGTTTGGTCTCCGGAGTGTGACATTGCTTTCAACACTTTGAAAGAGAAATTGATCACTGCTCCAGTTCTGACTCCGCCTGATGAATCCAAACCGTACGAGATCTTTTGCGATGCCTCTCTCCAAGGTCTTGGCGCAGTGTTGATGCAAGAGAAGAAAGTTGTTGCTTATACCTCTCGCCAGTTGAAGCCCAACGAGAAGAACTACCCCACTCATGATCTCGAGTTGGCGGCAGTTGTGCATGCTCTTTTGACTTGGAGACATCTCTTATTGGGAAGAAAAGTGGACATTTTCACTGACCACAAGAGTCTCAAGTACATCTTCACTCAGCCTAATCTCAACCTCAGGCAGACTCGATGGGTCGAAGTGATTCAAGAGTATAATCCGAGTATCGAGTATACTCCAGGCAAGGCCAATGTGATTGCTGACGCATTGAGCAGAAAGGCTTATTGCAACAGTCTGATTCTCAAGCCTTATCAACCCGAGCTTTGTGAAGCTTTCCGCAAACTTAATCTGCAAGTTGTTCCTCAAGGTTTCCTCGCCAACCTTCAAGTCTCTCCTACCTTGGAAGACCAGATTCGCCAAGCCCAGCTTCTTGATGCTATGGTGAAAAAGGTGAAGATTGGGATTGCCAAGAGTCAACCCAAGTACAAGTGCTACCGCCTTGATGACAAGGACACTCTCTTCTTCCAGGATTGTATTGTTGTGCCCAAAGGTGATCTTCGTAAGGTTATCATGAATGAGGCTCACAATTCTCTCCTCTCCATCCACCCTGGGAGCACGAAGATGTATCAGGACCTCAAGCAGGCTTATTGGTGGACTCGAATGAAGCGCGAGATCGCTCAGTTCATGAATGAGTGTGATGTCTGCAGAAGAGTGAAGGCAGAACACCAAAGGCCAGCTGGTCTCCTCCAACCTCTTGCCATTCCAGAATGGAAGTTTGACCACATTGAGATGGACTTCGTGACTGGGTTTCCAAAGTCCAAACGTGGCAATGATGCTATATTCGTTGTCATCGACAAACTCACTAAAGTGGCTCACTTTCTGCCTATCAAAGAGTTAATCACTGCAGCTCAATTGGCGGAACTCTATACCTCTCGAATTGTCTCTCTGCACGGTATTCCACAAGTGATCTCTTCAGACCGTGGCAGCATCTTTACCTCCATGTTTTGGGATTCTTTTCAGAAGGCCATGGGCACCAACATCCGCTTCAGCACAGCTTTCCATCCTCAAACTAGCGGTCAAGTCAAGCGTGTCAACCAGATTCTTGAAGATATGCTCAGGGCTTGTGTGATCTCCTTCGGCATGAAGTGGGAGGATTGTCTTCCATATGCTGAATTCTCCTACAACAACAGTTTTCAAGCAAGTTCGGGCAAGGCCCCATTTGAAATTCTGTATGGCAGGAAGTGCCGTACCCCTCTCAACTGGTCCGAAACCGGTGAACGTCAGCTTTTGGGTAATGACTTAATCACAGAGGCAGAGGAAATGTGCAAAGTCATTCGAGATAACCTCAAAGAAGCCCAATCCCGCCAGAAGAGCTACTATGATAGTAAGCACCGTGATTTGGCTTTCGAGATCGGAGATCATGTTTACCTCCGCGTCTCTCCTATGAAAGGTACTCGCCGCTTCGGTATCAAAGGGAAGCTTGCCCCTAGATACGTGGGACCTTTCAGGATCGTCAGCAAGAGAGGCGATCTCGCCTATCAACTCGAGCTTCCTTCAAACTTTGCAAATGTTCATGACGTGTTCCATGTCTCTCAGCTCCGAAAGTGCTTCAAGACTCCTGACCGCACCGTCAACTTCGAGGACATTGAGCTCCAAGAAGATCTCTCTTATCGTGAGCACCCAGTTGCTATTCTTGAAGACACTGAATGCAAGACTCGCAACAAGTCAATCAAATTCCTCAAAGTCAAGTGGTCACACCATTCCGACCGTGAAGCTACCTGGGAACGCGAGGATCACCTCCGTTCAGAGTACCCGGGGTTCTTTCAGTCCTAGATCTCGGGACGAGATCCTTTCGTAGTGGTGGAGTGTTGTAACACCCCGGATATGATTTACCCAATATGTACTCCAACTCTTGCCGTTTCCGGCTTTAAGTTATTTTATTTTTCTCGGGTTTGGGTTTTTGTCTCCGTGTGTTGTTCTCGTTGTCATGCATCTCATATCATGTCATCATGTGCATTGCATTTGCATACGTGTTCATCTCATGCATTCGAGCTTTTTCCCCGTTGTCCGTTTTGCTTTCCGGCGCTTCGTTCTCCTCCGGTGTTCATTTCTACCTTTCTTTCATGTGTGGGGATTAAACATTTCCGGATTGGACTGAGACTTGCCAAGCGGCCTTGGTTTACTACCGGTAGACCGCCTGTCAAGTTTCGTATCATTTGGACTTCGCTTGATACTCCAACGGTTAACCGAGGGACTAAAAAGGCCTCGTGTGTGTTGCAGCCCAACACCCCTCCAAGTTGGCCCAAACCCACCAAACCCTTCTCCATCACCTAGAGCATTCGATCACGATCGCGTGGCCAAAAACCGCACCTCATTTGGACTCTCCTAGCTCCCTCTATGCCTATTTAAAGACCCCTCCTCGAAAATCCGGACCTCCCCCGTTCGAAACCCTAGTTCCAGCACCTCCGCGCGGCCGGACACGTCCAGTCCGGCCAGACGAAATCGCCCCGCCAACCACGAGCCGCCACGTGGGCAGCCGCGCCCACATCGCCGCCTCCTCCTGCCGCCGGCCCGCTCGGCCCGCGAGGGGCCCTCCCGGGCCCGGGTCCGCCGCCACCTGCCCGCGGGCCGCGCCGCCCCACTGCCCATCTCCGGTGGCCGGAGCTCCCTCGCCGCTCCGTCGCCGGCCGCGCTCCGCCACCGCGCCACCGCGCCAGCCGCCGCCGACCCCGCCGCACCACGGCAACGCGCTGCCCGAAGCTCGCCGGCCCCGGCTCCCGTCTCCTCTCCAACTCCGGCGACGTCTCTGGCAAGCTTCAGCAACTCCGGCCGGTGAACCTCATAAATCGCGCCCGTGCCCCGGATCTGGATCTGAGATCCTGTTTGGGTTGACTTTTGCCCCGAAACCTTAGTTCATATGCCCTTGTTCATCGCATCGTAACTTTGCATCCGTAACTTCGTTTTGGGCATATAGCATATCAAAATGTTCATCTCAGAGAGCACATCATTTCATCTCATTGCATCATTTTCATTTGAGTTCATCTTGGTGCCTGAAATGCTGTTGGAAGAGTGCTACTTGAGATAATTGTCAGATCTGCTGCTCCATTTAGATATTTGTCATTTTTGCCAGGATTATTGTGTGCATGATATGCCCTGGTGCTCTACATATGTTTTGTTAAGGGTTTTGCCATCTTTCCAGAGGTGCAACCCATGTAATTTTGTGATGTGTGTGGTGACTAGCACAAGCTTGCACAGTGAGGCACTTGGTAATGCTGATTTCAGGGACTTAGCAATTCCACCAAGTCCTTGATCTGTTTATCTCATATGGCCATATGTTCATGTTGTTTCCTAGTGATCCGTGCCTCTTTTGAGGATGATCTGTAGGGATGTTTTGTTAATCTTGTAGTGCTCTATTCATCCATGTCTTCGTTTGCAATTGTGGAGCACCCTAGCTTGAGTCAATCGAGCTCTACTTTTGCTATTTCGTGAATCTGGGCAGATTGTCTACTTGTTAGCGATTTTGCCGAGGATGTTGTAGTTGATCCGTGCATGCTATGTATTGTTCTTGCCATGTATAGCTTGCATTTTGTGTATTCTTGATGGATGTATTCTTAGTTTGTCATGACTTGCTCTGTGGTGAGTGCATCAAGCTCGTAAACATGCCTACTTGATATCTGTTTCAGCATGCTCCAGTTTTTCACTAAGTCTGAGAACTGATTATGTTTTTGCCATGTTCACATGCCTGCAATTGTATTTTCTGTTCCCTTTAGGCTCAAGGTCACTAAGGGACTTTTGTTAAGATCTTTGAGTATCTCCATGCCATGTTTTACTTTTCCATGTTCAGGTCCTGTAGCATATAGTTTTCATGCTCCGAAGAGTGCTACCTGATCTGAAATTGCAGACAAGTGTTGATTTCACGAAGTCCGAAATCTATTTGCCATATGCATTTTTGCCATGCTTGTTTGAACCTGTTAATGGATGATTTGGCCGTAGCTCACTACTATAATTTTGTTAAGCATCATGAATGCATCCCTGCCATGTATTTTTATGCCATGTTTGAGTGCTGTAGCTTGTTCATCTCGTTGCATTTAGATGGCTACTTGCTGTAAATCGCAGAACGTGGTCATATTTGATTTGCTTGCCATTTTCAAACCGTAACTCCGATTCCGGCGTTCTTTATATCGTTTTCAAGAGATTTCATCTCATCTTTCCAGTGGCACACTTGGATTTCCATGTTGAGGCCAGGTTCATGCATTCCTTGTCAAATCTTGCATATGCATCACATATTGCATCCCGCATAGCATACCATCTTTGCATCATGTTGTTTGAGTTTGCACGTGGTTGATTGTGTCCTTGTTGCTTGTTTGTCTTGTTTGGGTAGAGCCGGGAGACGAGTTCGATTACGAGGAGCCCGTTGAGTTTGCTTTCGAGGATCCAGTCAACTCTGACAACTTTGCAGGCAAGATGATCATACCCTCGAAATCACTACTATCTTTGCTTTGCTAGATGCTCGCTCTTTTGCTATGCCAATGCTACGATGCCTACCACTTGCTTTCAAGCCTCCCAAATTGCCATGTCAAACCTCTAACCCACCATGTCCTAGCAAACCATTGATTGGCTATGTTACCGCTTTGCTCAGCCCCTCTTATAGCGTTGCTAGTTGCAGGTGAAGATTGGAGACCGTTCCTTGTTGGAACATTATTTACTTGTTGGGATATCATTATATTATCTTGTTATCTTAATGCATCTATATACTTGGTAAAGGGTGGAAGGCTCGGCCTCTAGCCTAGTGTTTTGTTCCACTCTTGCCGCCCTAGTTTCCGTCATATCGTGTTATGTTCCCGGATTTTGCGTTCCTTACGCGGTTGGGTTATAATGGGAACCCCTTGATAGTTCGCCTTGATTAAAGCTTTTCCAGCAATGCCCAACCTTGGTTTTACCATTTGCCACCTAGCCTCTTTTTCCCTTGGGTTTCCGGAGCCCGAGGGTCATCTTATTTAAACCCCCCCCCCCCCCCCGCGGGCCAGTGCTCCTCTGAGTGTTGGTCCGACTGAGCTGCCTGCAGGGCCACCTCGGGGAAAATTGAGGGTTGGTTTTAGTCGTAGCTAGTCTCATCTGAGTGTGCCCTGAGAACGAGATATGTGCAGCTCCTATCAGGATTTGTCGGCACATTCGGGCGGTGTTGCTGGTCTTGTTTTAGCCTGTCGAAGTGTCTTGAAGAACCGAGATACCGAGTCTGATCGGAACGTCTCGGGAGGAGGTCTATTCCTTCGTTGACCGTGAGAGCTTGTCATGGGCTAAGTTGGGACTCCCCTGCAGGGATTTGAACTTTCGAAAGTCGTTCCCGCAGTTATGGGCAGATGGGAATTTGTTAATGTCCGATTGTAGATAACTTGAACCCTAACTTAACTAAAATGAATCAGCTGAGTGTGTTACCGTGATGGTCTCTTCTCGGCGGAGTGCGGGAAGTGAACATGGTGTTGGAGTAATGCTTGCGCAGGTTGCTGTCTAGTTTCTCGCTCGCGCTTTGCCTCCTCTTCTCGCTCTCTTTTGCGAACAGTTTAGCTACCATATATGCTAGTCGCTTGCTGCAGCTCCACATATATTTACCTTGCCTTTCCTATTAAGCTTAAATAGTCTTGATCGTGAGGGTGCGAGATTGCTGAGTCCCTGTGGCTCACAGATTACTATTACACCAGATGCAGGGCCTGATGATTCCGCTCCAGATGGCGCGCTTGAGCTCAAGTGGGAGTTCGACGAGGACTCTCAACGTTACTACGTGTCTTTCCCTGATGATCAGTAGTGGTGCCCAGTTGGGGGTGATCGGGACCGTGTCGCATGTTGGGTTATTCTTCTATTTTGGCGCCGTAGTCGGGCCATGAGTGTTTGGATGATGTAATGTTATTTATGTGCTTGATTGACGTGGCGAGTGTAAGCCAACTATGTTATCTCCCCTTTTATTATCCATATTACATGGGATGTTGTGATGATTGCCTAACTTGCGACATATGCCTTCAATGCGATTATGTCTCTAAGTCGTGCCTCGACACGTGGGAGCTATAGTCACATCGAGGGTGTTACAAGTTGGTATCAGAGCCTTCCCCGACCTTAGGAGCCCCATTGCTTGATCGTTTTAGCGGCCGAGTTGTGTCTAGAAAAATGTTTTGAGTCATCTAGGATTTATATATCGGAGAGTTTAGGAATTCTTTTTACTTCCCAGTCTCGTCATCGCTCTGGTAAGGCATCCTGACATAGAGTTTTGACTCTTCTCTTCTCTAATTTCACTAAATTTTTTTAGGATCACGCGGGTATCTTGGAATCATTCCGATGGTTTTATGATGAGAACATTGTCTTGGTGCCTCCTGTCAGGGGTTTTGTGGAAGTGTCCCGGGGAGTTGAGCTCTGAGGTATTGTCGTCATAATTTTATCGTTGCAGTTCTGGAATACCTGAGTTTAGTACGCCGACATCGAAAATCTCTTTTATGCAGTTCATTGGTGAGATAAGCTCGACGCCACCCAGTACTGGGGCGGGAGTTCGGGAGTATCGCCATAACTTGTATAACGGATGCTTTTCGAAGGTTGAGGTAGATGGTTTCCAAAGTTTTTCTCGGTTATGTGTTGAAGGATGGATACAGCTGGATGTAGGATTTGCTAGATTTGGGTGAGATATTATGCTTCCCCTGTATCCCCAACACCAGATTGCATAACCGGAAAGGTTCGGGAGTTTCATAGGTGGGAATTCTTGTAGCTCTAGTTCTTCTTCCACGAATATTTGGTTTGAGATTGGGATTTCTTACCGGTTATTCGTTCTTGATCCGTACCTTTTTGATTTGTTTCTCTACCTAAATTCTAAGTGGCTTCTCAATTTATGGATATGTGACCATTTCAAGAGGATTGCATTCGTTCATTTTGTTCGGATGTGAAGACTATATGTTGCAATTTTCATTCCGTTGGATTCAGCTTCATTTATCTATCTATGTGCTAACGGTGGTCAACCTCTTCAGGATGGCTCCCGCTAAGAGCACCAATCAGAATCAGAATCAGGATCCGCCACCACCTCCACCTCCTCCGGAGGCATCGCAAGCTGTGATGGCCGCAACCAATGCAAACACACAGTTGATCATGCAAATTCTTCAAGAGCGCAATCAAGGCAACCAAGGGAACCAAGGCAACAATCAGAATCACTTTGCCACACTCAACCAGTTCCTTGCTAACGGGCCGAAGACTTTCAGCAATTGTGTTGAGGCAACCGATGCCGACGATTGGCTCGTGGATCTGTGCAAACATTTCGAGTGCAGTAACGTCAGGCCTGAGGACTTCGTCAAGTTCGCTTCTTTCCAACTCAAAGATCAAGCTGCAGAATGGTTCCAGCAGTACAAGGATTCCAGAGGTGGACGTGTTATTACCTGGGATGAATTCCGTCAAGATTTCAGAGCTCATCATATTCCTCAGAGCGTGGTTGAAAGCAAGCGTGAGGAATTCCGCAACCTGAAGCAAGGCTCTTTGTCTGTCTATGACTACAACAAGTTGTTTCAGAAGCTCGCCCGCTTTGCCAAGCAGGACGTCCCTGATGAGAAGAGCGTGATATACCAGTTCAGGGGTGGTCTCAGAGAAGAAATTCAGCTAGCTCTTGTTCTCTTTGAGCCCTTGAGGTACGATGAGTTCTACAACATGGCATTGAAGCAAGAGGCCGCTCAACTGAGGTGTGATGCTTCCAAGAAGCGATTCAGAGATGCTACTCCTTATTCCTCTACTCAAGTGGCCAAGCAGCAGAAGTATTGGCTTCCTCCTCCTCCGTTTCGTCAGCCATATCAGTAGAAGAGCAAAGGTGGCAGTGGATCTTCCCACCCACCCAACCCTGGCTTTCAGAACAAGATTTCGTCTCAAGCTCCAAGATCGAGTGCTCCGTACCACCGTCCGCTTTCAGAGGTCACATGCAACAAGGGCCAATAGAAGGGTCACTATGCCAACAAATGCTTCAACCAGAGGCGTCTTCCTCCTCCTCCTGTAAGATCGGCAAGTACAACTATGGTCAAGCATAGCACCAAGCACGCCAAGGTCAACTTGATGAATGCAGCTCAGGCAGAGGACTAGTCAGATGTCATCATGGGTAACCTTCCTATTAATGATATTCCTGCAAAAGTACTTTTTGACTCTGATGCATCGCATTCCTTCATGTCATTCCCAGTTGCATCGGAGAACAATTTTAGTACTAAGGCATTACCTAGAGCTATGCAAGTCGTCTCTCCGGCTAAGCGTCTGAGTTCTAGTATGATGGTTCCAGATATTTCTATCATGATGGGTGATTTCAAGTTTCTGGCTTCTCCAATGGTTCTTGGTAACTCGGATATTGATCTTATTCTCGGGATGGATTGGCTTTCTAAGCACAAGGCACAGCTTGATTGTGCAGCCAGGCAGATTCAATTGACTCATTCATCTGAGGATGTAATTGTCTTTGCTGCTCGGGATAATACCATCCGTCTGTTTTCTCTCAATGAGAAGGGTGAACTCGATGCCATCTCACAAATTCCAGTCGTTTGCGAATATCAAGACGTCTTTCCAGAAGAGCTTCCAGGAATGCCTCCGCACCGGTCAGTTGAGTTCATCATCGATCTTGAGCCTGGTACGGAACCTGTGTGCAAGCGTCCTTACAAGCTCGGACCTGAAGAGTTGAAGGAGCTGAAGGAGCAACTCGATATTCAAGAGAGAATGGGCCTCATTCGACCTAGTTCTTCTCCGTGGGGTTGTGGTGTTCTTTTTGTGAAGAAGAAGGATGGAACGGACTGACTTTGTGTTGATTACCGTCCATTGAACAAGAAGACCATCAAGAACAAATACCCACTTCCCAACATCAATGAGCTGTTCGAACAACTCAAAGGTGCTCAAGTATTGTCCAAGCTTGACCTCCATATGGGTTATCATCAGATTTGAATCCGTGAGCAAGATATTCCCAAGATGGCTTTCAGGACAAGCTATGGGTCATATGAATACACTGTCATGTCTTTTGGCCTCGTCAACGCTCCTCCGACTTTCTCTCGCATGATGAATTTCATCTTCAACGCCTACACCAATGACTTCGTTTTGGTCTATCTCGACGACATTCTGGTTTTCTCGAAGAACAAGGAAGATCATGCCAAACACTTGCGTTTGGTACTGGATAAGCTCAGAGAACACCAGTTCTACGCCAAGTTCTCCAAGTGCGAATTTTGGCTCGATGAGGTTCTTTATCTTGGTCATATTATCTCTACCAAGGGCATTGCAGTGAATCCTGAGAAGGTGTCTGCAATTGTGAATTGGGAACCTCCTCAGAACGTGAAGCAACTCCGTAGCTTCCTCGGTCTCGCAAGCTACTGCTGAAGATTCGTTGAAAACTTTTCTAAGATCGCGAAGCCTCTCTCAAATCTTCTCCAGAAGCACGTCAAGTACGTTTGGTCTCCGGAGTGTGACATTGCTTTCAACACTTTGAAAGAGAAATTGATCACTGCTCCAGTTCTGACTCCGCCTGATGAATCCAAACCGTACGAGATCTTTTGCGATGCCTCTCTCCAAGGTCTTGGCGCAGTGTTGATGCAAGAGAAGAAAGTTGTTGCTTATACCTCTCGCCAGTTGAAGCCCAACGAGAAGAACTACCCCACTCATGATCTCGAGTTGGCGGCAGTTGTGCATGCTCTTTTGACTTGGAGACATCTCTTATTGGGAAGAAAAGTGGACATTTTCACTGACCACAAGAGTCTCAAGTACATCTTCACTCAGCCTAATCTCAACCTCAGGCAGACTCGATGGGTCGAAGTGATTCAAGAGTATAATCCGAGTATCGAGTATACTCCAGGCAAGGCCAATGTGATTGCTGACGCATTGAGCAGAAAGGCTTATTGCAACAGTCTGATTCTCAAGCCTTATCAACCCGAGCTTTGTGAAGCTTTCCGCAAACTTAATCTGCAAGTTGTTCCTCAAGGTTTCCTCGCCAACCTTCAAGTCTCTCCTACCTTGGAAGACCAGATTCGCCAAGCCCAGCTTCTTGATGCTATGGTGAAAAAGGTGAAGATTGGGATTGCCAAGAGTCAACCCAAGTACAAGTGCTACCGCCTTGATGACAAGGACACTCTCTTCTTCCAGGATTGTATTGTTGTGCCCAAAGGTGATCTTCGTAAGGTTATCATGAATGAGGCTCACAATTCTCTCCTCTCCATCCACCCTGGGAGCACGAAGATGTATCAGGACCTCAAGCAGGCTTATTGGTGGACTCGAATGAAGCGCGAGATCGCTCAGTTCGTGAATGAGTGTGATGTCTGCAGAAGAGTGAAGGCAGAACACCAAAGGCCAGCTGGTCTCCTCCAACCTCTTGCCATTCCAGAATGGAAGTTTGACCACATTGAGATGGACTTCGTGACTGGGTTTCCAAAGTCCAAACGTGGCAATGATGCTATATTCGTTGTCATCGACAAACTCACTAAAGTGGCTCACTTTCTGCCTATCAAAGAGTTAATCACTGCAGCTCAATTGGCGGAACTCTATACCTCTCGAATTGTCTCTCTGCACGGTATTCCACAAGTGATCTCTTCAGACCGTGGCAGCATCTTTACCTCCATGTTTTGGGATTCTTTTCAGAAGGCCATGGGCACCAACATCCGCTTCAGCACAGCTTTCCATCCTCAAACTAGCGGTCAAGTCAAGCGTGTCAACCAGATTCTTGAAGATATGCTCAGGGCTTGTGTGATCTCCTTCGGCATGAAGTGGGAGGATTGTCTTCCATATGCTGAATTCTCCTACAACAACAGTTTTCAAGCAAGTTCGGGCAAGGCCCCATTTGAAATTCTGTATGGCAGGAAGTGCCGTACCCCTCTCAACTGGTCCGAAACCGGTGAACGTCAGCTTTTGGGTAATGACTTAATCACAGAGGCAGAGGAAATGTGCAAAGTCATTCGAGATAACCTCAAAGAAGCCCAATCCCGCCAGAAGAGCTACTATGATAGTAAGCACCGTGATTTGGCTTTCGAGATCGGAGATCATGTTTACCTCCGCGTCTCTCCTATGAAAGGTACTCGCCGCTTCGGTATCAAAGGGAAGCTTGCCCCTAGATACGTGGGACCTTTCAGGATCGTCAGCAAGAGAGGCGATCTCGCCTATCAACTCGAGCTTCCTTCAAACTTTGCAAATGTTCATGACGTGTTCCATGTCTCTCAGCTCCGAAAGTGCTTCAAGACCCCTGACCGCACCATCAACTTCGAGGACATTGAGCTCCAAGAAGATCTCTCTTATCGTGAGCACCCAGTTGCTCTTCTTGAAGATACTGAACGCAAGACACGCAACAAGTCAATCAAATTCCTCAAAGTCAAGTGGTCACACCATTCCGACCGTGAAGCTACCTGGGAACGCGAGGATCACCTCCGTTCTGAGTACCCGGCGTTCTTTCAGTCCTAGATCTCGGGACGAGATCCTTTCGTAGTGGTGGAGTGTTGTAACACCCCGGATATGATTTACCCAATATGTACTCCAACTCTTGCCGTTTCCGGCTTTAAGTTATTTTATTTTTCTCGGGTTCGGGTTTTTGTCTCCATGTGTTGTTCTTGTTGTCATGCATCTCATATCATGTCATCATGTGCATTGCATTTGCATACGTGTTCATCTCATGCATTCGAGCCTTTTCCCCGTTGTCCGTTTTGCTTTCTGGCGCTTCGTTCTCCTCCGGTGGTCATTTCTACCTTTCTTTCATGTGTGGGGATTAAACATTTCCGGATTGGACCGAGACTTGCCAAGCGGCCTTGGTTTACTACCGGTAGACCGCCTATCAAGTTTCGTATCATTTGGACTTCGTTTGATACTCCAACGGTTAACCGAGGGACCGAAAAGGCCTCTTGTGTGTTGCAGCACAACACCCCTCCAAGTTGGCCCAAACCCACCAAAACCTTCTCCATCACCTAGAGCGTTCGATCACGATCGCGTGGCCGAAAACCGCACCTCATTTGGACTCTCCTAGCTCCCTCTGTGCCTATTAAAGACCCCTCCTCGAAAATCCGGACCTCCCCCGTTCGAAACCCTAGTTCCAGCACCTCCGCGCGGCCGAACATGTCCGGGCCGGCCGGACGAAATCGCCCCGCCAACCACGAGCCGCCACGTGGGCAGCCGCGCCCACATCGCCGCCTCCTCCCGCCGCCGGCCCGCTCGGCCCGCGAGGGGCCCTCCCGGGCCCGGGTCCGCCGCCACCTGCCCGCGGGACGCCGCACTCACCGCGCCGCCCCGCTGCCCATCTCCGGTGGCCGGAGCTCCCTCGCCGCTACGTCACCGGCCGCGCTCCGCCACCACGCCACCGCGCCGGCCTCCGCCGACCCCGCCGCACCATGGCAAAGCGCCGCCCGAAGCTCGCCGGCCCCTGCTCTGGTCTCCTCTCCAACTCCGGCGACGTCTCCAGCAAGCTTCAGCAACTCCGGCCGGTGAACCTCGTAAATCGCGCCCGTGCCCCGGATCTGGATCTGAGATCCCGTTTGGGTTGACTTTTGCCCCGAAACCCTAGTTCATATGCCCTTGTTCATCGCATCGTAACTTTGCATCCGTAACTTCGTTTTGGGCATATAGCATATCAAAATGTTCATCTCAGAGATCACATCATTTCATCTCACTGCATCATTTTCATTTGAATTCATCTTGATGCCCGAAATGCTGTTAGAAGAATGCTACTTGAGATAATTGTCAGATCTGCTGCTCCATTTAGATATTTGTCATTTTTGCCATGATTATTGTGTGCATGATATGCCCTGGTGCTCTACATATGTTTTGTTAAGGGTTTTGCCATCTTTCCAAAGGCGCAACCCATGTAATTTTGTGATGTGTGTGGTGACTAGCACAAGCTTGCACAGTGAGACACTTGGTAATGCTGATTTCAGGGACTTAGCAATTCCACCAAGTCCTTGATCTGTTTATCTCATATGGCCATATGTTCATGTTGTTTCCTAGTGATCCGTGCCTCTTTTGAGGATGATCTGTAGGGATGTTTTGTTAATCTTGTAGTGCTCTATTCATCCATGTCTTCGTTTGCAATTATGGAGCACCCTAGCTTGAGTCAATCGAGCTCTACTTTTGCTATTTCGTGAATCTGGGCAGATTGTCTACTTGTTAGCGATTTTGCCGAGGATGTTGTAGTTGATCCGTGCATGCTATGTTATTGTTCTTGCCATGTCTAGCTTGCATTTTGTGTATTCTTGATGGATGTATGCTTAGTTTGTCATGACTTGCTCTGTGGTGAGTGCATCAAGCTCGTAAACATGCCTACTTGATATCTGTTTCAGCATGCTCCTGTTTTTCGCTAAGTCTGAGAACTGATTATGTTTTTGCCATGTTCACATGCCTGCAATTGTATTTTCTGTTCCCTTTAGGCTCAAGGTCACTAAGGGACTTTTGTTAAGATCTTTGAGTATCTCCATGCCATGTTTTACTTTGCCATGTTCAGGTCCTGTAGCATATAGTTTTCATGCTCCGAAGAGTGCTACCTGATCTGAAATTGCAGACAAGTGTTGATTTCACTAAGTCCGAAATCTGTTTGCCATATGCATTTTTGCCATGCTTGTTTGAACCTGTTAATGGATGATTTGGCCATAGCTCACTGCTAGAATTTTGTTAAGCATCATGAATGCATCCCTGCCATGTATCTTTATGCCATGTTTGAGTGCTGTAGCTTGTTCATCTCGTTGCATTTAGATGGCTACTTGCTGTAAATCGCAGAACGTGGTCATATTTGATTTGCTTGCCATTTTCAAACCGTAACTCCGATTCCGGCGTTCTTTATATCGTTTTCAAGAGATTTCATCTCATCTTTCCAGTGGCACACTTGGATTTCCATGTTGAGGCCAGGTTCATGCATTCCTTGTCAAATCTTGCATATGCATCACATATTGCATCCCGCATAGCATACCATCTTTGCATCATGTTGTTTGAGTTTGCACGTGGTTGATTGTGTCCTTGTTGCTTGTTTGTCTTGTTTGGGTAGAGCCGGGAGACGAGTTCGATAACGAGGAGCCCGTTGAGTTTGCTTTCGAGGATCCAGTCAACTCTGACAACTTTGCAGGCAAGATGATCATACCCTCGAAATCACTACTATCTTTGCTTTGCTAGATGCTCGCTCTTTTGCTATGCCAATGCTACGATGCCTACCACTTGCTTTCAAGCCTCCCAAATTTCCATGTCAAACCTCTAACCCACCATGTCCTAGCAAACCGTTGATTGGCTATGTTACCGCTTTGCTCAGCCCCTCTTATAGCGTTGCTAGTTGCAGGTGAATATTGGAGACCGTTCCTTGTTGGAACATTATTTACTTGTTGGGATATCATTATATTATCTTGTTATCTTAATGCATCTATATACTTGGTAAAGGGTGGAAGGATCGGCCTCTCGCCTAGTGTTTTGTTCCACTCTTGCCGCCCTAGTTTCCGTCATATCGTGTTATGTTCCCGGATTTTGCGTTCCTTACGCGGTTGGGTTATAATGGGAACCCCTTGATAGTTCGCCTTGATTAAAGCTTTTCCAGCAATGCCCAACCTTGGTTTTACCATTTTCCACCTAGCCTCTTTTTCCCTTGGGTTTCCGGAGCCCGAGGGTCATCTTATTTAACCCCCCCCCCCCGGGCCAGTGCTCCTCTGAGTGTTGGTCTGACTGAGCTGCCTGCGGGGCCACCTCCGGGAAAATTGAGGGTTTGTTTTACTCGTAGCTAGTCTCATCTGAGTGTGCCCTGAGAACGAGATATGTGCAGCTCCTATCGGGATTTGTCGGCACATTCGGGCGGTGTTGCTGGTCTTGTTTTAGCCTGTCGAAGTGTCTTGAAGAACCGAGGTACCGAGTCTGATCGGAACGTCTCGGGAGGAGGTCTATTCCTTCGTTGACCGTGAGAGCTTGTCATGGGCTAAGTTGGGACTCCCCTGCAGGGATTTGAACTTTCGAAAGTCGTGCCCGCGGTTATGGGCGGATGGGAATTTGTTAATGTCCGGTTGTAGATAACTTGAACCCTAACTTAACTAAAATGAATCAACTGAGTGTGTTACTGTGATGGTCTCTTCTCGGCGGAGTCCGGGAAGTGAACACGGTGTTGGAGTAATGCTTGCGCTGGTTGCTCTCTAGTTTCTCGCTCGCGCTTTTCCTCCTCTTCTCACTCTCTTTTGCGAACAGTTTAGCCACCATATATGCTAGTCGCTTGCTGCAGCTCCACATATATTTACCTTGCCTTTCCTATTAAGCTTAAATAGTCTTGATCGCGAGGGTGCGAGATTGTTGAGTCCCTATGGCTCACAGATTACTATTACACCAGATGCAGGGCCTGATGATTCTGCTCCAGATGGCGCGCTTGAGCTCAAGTGGGAGTTTGACGAGGACTCTCAATGTTACTACGTGTCTTTCCCTGATGATCAGTAGTGGTGCCCAGTTGGGGGTGATCGGGGCCGTGTCGCATGTTGGGTTATTCTTCTATTTTGGCGCCGTAGTCGGGCCATGAGTGTTTGGATGATGTAATGTTATTTATGTACTTGATTGACGTGGCGAGTGTAAGCCAACTATGTTATCTCCCCTTTTATTATCCATATTACATGGGATGTTGTGATGATTGCCTAACTTGCGACATATGCCTTCAATGCGATTATGTCTCTAAGTCGTGCCTCGACACGTGGGAGCTATAGTCGCATCGAGGGTGTTACAGATAAACTCAGCTGCCAAAAGCCGAGCCACCTCTTCGCCGATTGCTTTTCTTTTCTGGACGATAGACCGTCGAAGATGCTCTTTGACTGGTTTCACTTTGGGGTCGACTCGCAAACGATGCTCAGCCAGTCCCCTGGGAACACCTGGCATGTCAGAAGGCTTCCATGCAAAGATGTCCCAGTTCTCACGGAGGAACTGGATAAGCGCTTCTTCCTATTTGGAGTCGAGTGTGGTCGAAATGTTGGTCGGAGCTGCATTGGGGTCCGTCAGGTGAATGTGAACAGACTTCGTCTCGCCAGACGACTGGAATGCTAAATCGTGGCTGGCTTCTTGGCTCGCAACAAGTCACTCGGGCCTGCATTTTTCTGGTATTCTTGCAATTCTACCACGGCCATCTGGGCATCGGCGATCTTTGAGCCCTTCTGGAAATACTCTTCCGCCTTTTTCCGATTACCAGAGATAGTGATCACTCCTCTGGGACCAGGCATTTTTAGTTTGAGGTACACGTAACAAGGTCGAGCCATGAATCGTGCATAAGCTGGCCTGCCTAGAATTGCATGATACGCACTCTGAAAATCCACGACTTCAAACGTCAGCTTTTCGTTGCGGTAATTTTTGGCATCACCGAAAACCACGTCGAGTGCAATCTGACCGAGGGACGCAGCCTTCTTGCCTGGGATGACCCCATGGAAACTCATATGGCTTTCACCGAGTCTGGACATCGGAATGCCCATTCCTTTCAACGTTTCTGCATACAGAATGTTCAGGCCACTGCCACCGTCCATCAGGACCTTTGTCAGTCGAGTGCCTTCGACCACCGGGTCGACCACCAGCGCTTGCCTCCCAGGGGTGGCGATGTGTGCTGGATGATCAGACTGGTCGAACGTAATGGCAGTCTGCGACCATTTCAAGTAACTGGGTGTCACCGGAGCGACCATGTTCACTTCTCTGTTGATGACTTTCAACCGACTCTTGTTTTCAACATCAGCAAAAATCATCAGAGTGGAATTCACGTGAGGATAACCATCATCATCTTCTCCTTCACTCTCAGCCTTGTCTTCCTCCTGCTCCTTTTCCTTGGGCTGTTTCTCTCGAAACTGTTGGATCAGGAGCCGACACTGTCGAGTGGTATGCTTTGGGTAAATGAAATTACCTTCTTCGTCTTTTTTGGTGTGGATATGACATGGCAGATCCAACACGTCATTTCCATCTTGATCTTTTACTTTCTTGGGGTTCCACGGCCCTTTGGGCTTCCCCTTGAACTTTCCTTGAACCACAGCCAAGGCCTCACCCGGAGTAGCTGGTTCGGCCTTGCGTTTTTGTTTCCGACTGGAGTTTCCTCCCCCAGCTTCGTGGGTGACTGCTTTGTGTTTTCCACTCCGGAGTCGCTCTTCCTCTTCACCATTGGCATACTTGGTGGCAATTTCCATCATCCGAGTCAGGGTCATGTTTCCTGTCCGACCCGAATTTCAGATTCAACCCCCGGTACCTGACGCCTTCCTTGAAAGCACAAATTGCCTGATGATCAGACACATCTTCTACCATGTGGTGTAGGGTGATCCACCTCTGGATATAATCCCTCAAAGTTTCATTCGGTTTCTAGACGCAACATTGTAATTCTGTCAAACCTGCTGGCCATTTGCAAGTACCCTCAAACGTTCTGACGAACACTCGGGCGAGATCTTCCCAAGTATAGATGCTGCCAGGTGCCAACTGATTCAGCCACACCCTAGCCGAGCCCTCCAACATCAGAGGAAGGTGTTTCATGGCCACCTCATCATTGCCGCCACCAATCTAGATAGCCACTCGGTAGTCTTCAAGCCAGGTGTTAGGCTTGGACTGTCCGGTGAACTTACTGACTCTAGTCGCCAACCTGAAGTTGGGGGGAATCACTACAGCTCTGATAGCTCTGCTGAAGCACTCTGGGCCAGAGACATGCACCCTATTGCTGGTTTGCGGGCCTCTGTCATGGCCATCTCAGTGAGCTATATTTCTGTCGACCAAGCCCTGCACGAGAATAGATATCGCATCAAAGCCTCACTCCCTGGGGTTGACTGGAATACCTCTTCTTACACTGTTAGGGTGCCTGTCTTCATGTGGCCGCGGCACGTATGACCCACTCCTTGGAGGAGGCGTGGGCACTCGACGGTGATCATTGCGATCGGCTCGACGATCATACTGCTCCTGGTTTCTGTACTGATCACGCCGCTCTCCACGTCCCTCACGCCTTGGGGGCGATCTCGGGCTATGGGCCGACTGGACCATATCTGCAGCCACAGATCTGCTATGGATCCTATCCCGCGACTGAGACATGGCTGTATTCTGCTCTCCTGCTACCCGGAGCAAGGCCCTGATCTACGCCAGATGTCGGCCAGCTTCTGACTGGGAAGGTTGAATCGACTCTGCTATCCGGGCAGTAGCTGCTAGGTTTTGGATTGGTGTTCGGCATACCTGCGCCGGAGGTGGAAAAGTTGGTGTCGGCTAGACTCAGGAGCACGTTGACGAGCGCGATCGTCGAGTGCGCGCTGGAGGTTCTCCAGCCGAGTGCGCTCAGCCAGATTGGCCAGGCGAGCCTGCTCCAAGGCCTGGGCCTCGGGTGTATCTCCAACTATAGGAGTATGAAGGGCATCCATGTTTCAGCGACGAAGTTCTTCTCTCTGCTGCGAGGAGAGAGGCTCAGGGCGGTACTCCTCGTGAACGCGCGACAGACCGCCGTTCCCGTCACCTCCGTCTTCACGATCGAGGCCAGGAGGGCCGTGTGGTCCATTGACTACCAGGACTTCCGCTGCCGAGTCGTTGCTGCCGCACTCGGATACAGTCTCTACGGACCCAGTCGACAGATCGAACAGGCCGTAGAGAGACTCGTCGGGCTCGATCGCCGCGACTTGAGGGGTGGTGGACTGGCGGGCCACCGCATGCTCCACCCACCGTTGAATCCTCGACCGGCCGGTGCGCTTGCTCCGGCGGGTCGCAGGAAGGGGGAAAGTCGTTGGAGTCGACTGGTACTGGGTCGACGGTTGCTGCAGGAGGACACTGCGGACACACGCGTGAAAGTGCGTCGCCCCGCGGGCAGGGAGCGCGTCGACGTCGAGTGGTGCCTCCTGAAGCCAAGCGGAGTCATCGGCGACAAACACGAGCGCGCCGAGACGGATCTCGCGGCCCTTAGCCGAACCTCCGCGTGGAATCATGATGATGGGGATCGGAAAAATTGCAACTTCTCCAATAAGTCGCTAAGACACCTACCCCAAGGTGGGCGCCAACTGTCGTGGATCTAAGACTGATAGTAGAATGGGGGTAAGTATGAGGAGGCAAGATCCTAGCTATGGAGGAGTTGTACGCACGAGTTTACGAGTTCAGGCCCTTGTCAGAGGAAGTAACAGCCCTACGTCTCGGAGCCCTGAGGCGGTCGACTGAATATATGTGTGTGAATTACAGAAAGTGCGAACCCTTGTCCCAGAGGAGGGGGGTGGCTTATATAGAGTGCGCCAGGACCCCAGCTCCCCTCCGTTACACAGGGTTCAATGCTCATAAAGGAAAGGCGTTACTGGTAACGTCTACAGTGTCATAAATGCTCATAATGCTATGGTTTAAGTCCTGACCGTTGCAGAGTGGAGGGTTCATCATCTTCTGGTGGTCGAGTGTCTTCAAGGTGGTCGAGTGAGCGTGTCTCCACGATCGAGTGGATGATGGTTTCTCTTCGACTGCTTCTGATTCTTTGTAGAGATGACCTTGGGGAGGGTATGTTGGACTGGTCCATGACCCTACCTTAGGTACATAGCTTCATCAGTTGGCGGCGGGCGGGAAGCGCATGCGGGAGGGGGAGGGGTTTTGGTGGGCCAAGAGGGTGAGAAGCCAACTTGGGATCGGTCCGGATGGGGAAATATCATGTGCTCCCATACTCACTAGTTTCATGCATATGACACTAGTCTATGTTACTACTCCCTCCTTTTCGGTTTATAGGGCTTATCTCAAAATCTTAGTTTTTCCATTTTATAAGGATCAATTTGGTTGTTCCCCATCACAAGTTTAGATTTCAAGGTGCATTAAATAATTGCATGCAATTAAGAGAAAATTGACCAATGCATGTACTTTATTCATGCATGCATTGCAATTAATACAATGGTAAACATAAATTTTTAAGGAAAACAAGAGCATTAATTGGGTGCTTTTGCAAATTACAAAAAGTATTCCACCACTCATCATCTACCTTGGTTGGTGAGATTTTCGAATTGAGCCCTATAAACCGGAAAGGAGGGAGCCCTATAAACTGGAAAGGAGGGAGCAGTATAGTAATGTTATGATGGCTTCATTTATTAGCTTGTAGACTCATCTTGTCTTGGGAAATGCTATTTTACAGTAACATATTACACCCTCCTTAACTACTTGCCACATAAGCAAAAATTTCTTGGAGTGTGCTAAGTTACTCCCACTATAACTAGTCGTACAAAGTGTGGGCTATGTAGAGGGCGTAGTAAGCAAGCTTATCATCGTTCTACGAGTTGACATGACACATCAAAGTAATAGTTTTTTTTAAAATGTACATCAAAGTACCAGTGTAGTAGTCTCCAAAAAGGGCCAACCATGTCTGGCTACCATCCCATCACGTGCTCCGTCATTCAGTATGTGCATGATTCACGTGCCATTCAAGAAAAAAACTGCGTACGTTCCATTGAAGAAAAAAAATTAAAAACAAACACGCCACTGCGTCATGGTCGAACTTTAATTCGTCCATGCGTGGTTCCCGACCCTCCACTAAGTGAAGAACTACCAAACGCGTCAAAATATCACGTGAGCTGCCTCTTCATCCAGAAATGAGCTCCACCGTGTACCCGCGCGCGTGTGTTAGGGAATGAGGCACATAGTACGTGTGTCTGTGCGTGCAATTTTTCTCTTCATGCACGTACTCAGCCTACGTTGGTGACTCTCACTTATCTCTACATCTCAACATGTACATCTACATCTGCATCTACGTCCACTACATCTACATCTACATCTACCTCTACTATAGTACAACAAGTTTTAAACATGAGACCAGCCATTTTCTTGCATGACATGACCAGCCCGTATTGCTTCTTGCTCCTCGTCTCTCTCAAAGTGCGTCCGACAGCCGATTTTGCCATCGATTGAGGTCGGTTCGCTCACACTCGGTCCCACATGTTATAAATCTAAAAAGAATACTTTGATCGACGGACCACTGAAAGGAGTATATTTTTCACCCTCAAATGTAAGTTGATGGACAAATAACCCCCCAAAGTCAATTTTTGTACGATTTTTACCCTCAAATCTCTAAAACCGGGTATCCCACCCCCTTGAGCAGTTTTAGTGTTCACATGTTAGAGTTTAGGCGGTTTTTATTGTTGACTAGGAATTGACTAATTATTTACACTAATGAAATGGCAACGACGTCGTCGGAAGCTGCGGATGTCGTCGGAGATGTACCCAATGGACCCCGACCTTCCCTACAAGGAGAGGAAATCATGCGGGTGCCTTTCAAGCTCAAGGGGTCGTCGGACTACCTCGTCGGCTCGTCGCCCGCCTACCTCTGGTCCTCCCAGAGCCTCTATCATTGTCGCGTAGCTCACGGTGTCGCTCATTTGCAGGTGGGCGCTGCTAGCTAGGAGACATAGTTGAGTTAATCGAGCCCTACTTGAAAATCAATTGTGTCCTTAACCTAAGCTCCACCACTACTAGAAGAACACTCCTGCAGAGGAGGTCGATGAGAGGCAGCACCGTGCTACCTACATTGGACATTTGATTCATAGGATAGAATGCTAAGATTTTTCCCCATGTAATCATGTGTTAATTGGCAATGTAGCATCCACCCAAGTTTTTTTCACTTCCTTTGTTTTTCCTATGTCAAACACTTTGGTTTTTTTAGGGGAACACTATGTTAATGCTATGGGATTCAAGTGGACATGCCACTCCAATGCTTTATTTTTCTTTACGAAGAGAGTACTTGCTGTTGCAAGAGCACTATGTTAATGATGTACCGGTGCAAGAGCTGCCTATATTAATTAACTGTGTAGCAGTTCATTTAGTAGTACTAGGTTAGTAGGTGACCTTGCACTTTTCTCTTCTCCTCTTCTGGAAGTCGAACAATAATGATGGTACTACAGTAGTACTTCTGGGAATCTGACACCAAATGAACTGTTGCACGTCCACCACTTGTAAGCAAAAGTTTCTCCTCGTGCCGCGAGCCACCGCGCACGCATTGGCGAGGGAGCTCGTCATTCTGCGAGTTGACATGACACATAAAAGTTATTTAGTACTGTCTCCAAAAAGGGCCGACCATGTCCATGGCTACCATCCCGTGCTCCGTCATTGAGTACATGCACTATTCACATGCCATCGAGGAGAAAAAATATTGCATAGTACTAGGCGCCATCGATGTGCACGACTCACTTACGCATTGCTTATCTCCATTTTCTTGAATGACACGTGCACCTTGATGCTAGATGTCCTGCGTGTTGGCAAAAGGATGAACAAAGCTCACGTAAACAAAGTGGAAGAACATAGGGTCCATTTGGATCCCAGCCTAAGGTTGCCACGTCCAATCTTAGTCATGCCAACATCTTAGACATGTGCTTGGTTCATTGCCGCACTTGTGGCTTGCCACACGTCTCTAGTTATATGATCCGCGTGTCATAGGCTCAATTTTTTTGCCAAATCTTGCCGCACTTGTGGTGGACATAGCCACACTTTTTGTGGCAGCCACACTTTGGCTAAGGTTAGTTATGGCAAAGGGGCTGTTTGGTTCTAGGCCTAGCATCGCTACACTTTGCCACACATTTTTGCCAAGCTTGCCTAAGGTTAGTTCATCAAAATGAGAGCCACAAGTTGGCAAGCCTAAGGGAATCTTGCCTTATTTTTTGTGTGTATGCCATGTGGGGTCCAAGTGTGGCTTGAACCAAACACTCACTTCATAGATTCTATCCTCATAGATCCCCGATGACCGAGAAGGAGCAAGGAACCTTGCGGTAGAGCGTCTGCACTCATAATATTTTATATTACTCCCTCCATCCAGGTAAATAAGTCATCTTTGGTTGTGCACCATGACCAAAAAGGAGGGAAAAACAAGAGAACTTAATGTTTATTTGCTAATTAATAGCATTGCATGAAATGAACTAACCACTACATGTTGTTGTCGGATGTGGGGTTCCGGCAAACCCTTAAGGTTCGAACACTGGGGTGCGTGCGAAGTCTTTCCTTCCTACCGATCTACGCCCTAGCTCTCTAAGATCTCACAGACGAACTCGGCGAACTCGCAACACAGAAAGACACGAGGTTTATACTGGTTCGGGCCACCGTTGTGGTGTAATACCCTACTCTAGTGTGGTGGTGGTGGATTGCCTCTAGGGCTGATGATGAACAGTACAAGGGAAGAACGGCCTCCGGAGGTTGAGGTGTTCTTGTGAGTAGGCTGTCGATCGGGTTGGATCAAGCTAAGACGAGATGAGATGCGATCAGATCAGATGCCCCTACTATGGTGGCTAGCTCTACTTATATTGACCCTGGTCCTCTTCCCAAATATGGAGGGGGAAGGGAGCCAACAACGGCGGGCCAATTCAAAGGGGGATAGCTAGTACAAGCTATCCTGACAAAAGTGGTCTTCGCCTGCCAAAAGCTCTGGTGGTGGTGCCGTCTTGGGCTCCATGATGACCTCCGTCTTGCCGTCCTCCTGGTCTTGGTCTCGTTGCACCAATATAGCAACCTTTTCCTGATGACTCGGTACTCTTCGTCTGCGCTGGCCTCCTTAGCACAAAAGAGGAAATAAGGACGCTGTGCGCGCTGGCACCCGCCTGGTGTCGTGCGTCATGGCTCACGTCATGAGGGCCTCATGAGGTTTGCCCTGCCTTGATATCTCCGCTCCTTGTGAGCCTGCCTAGCTAGGCCACTCCAGAGGGTCTTGGATGCTTTGTTAGTGAAGATGGGCTGTACGGCCTGCTGGCTCAGCCACGTCGCGGGCCGCAGGCAGGCAAGTCTGGGGACCCCCATTCCCAGAACGCCGACAGTAGCCCCGGGGCCCAAGGTGCGCTCGGTCTTGGCTTCACGGCGAATCCAAGGGCCATGTACGGAGCGCCGCAGGCCCCAAAAGCCTGCGGCCTCGATTGACGCGTGGTGGTTGATTGGACTTGGGCATCTCCGCTTCCCCGTGCTGCCTTGGCAACTGCATGACTTGACAAGTTCCTATGACATGCAAGGAAAACCATCATTACCTGCGATCATGGGAGATGCCGGTTGGCCTTCTCTTGCTATAAATGGGGAGGGGGGCGGTTCCCCCGTCGCCCATCTCTTCCTCACTTTCATGCTTCTTCCTCCTTGCTCCACTGCTGACAACAATGGCGCCCATCAGAAGGTTTTCCACTGAAGAGAATGGAAAGGCTCCCCGTGATGGTCCGGGGCCTCTTCCGCCGAAGAAAAGGTCGATCCATCGCCGTGATGAAGCGGCGATGCAAGTGGTGTTGAGGTCTTGGTGCGAGCGGCCTCCTCTGGGGTACCCGCTGCCCATGTACGCCCGAGCCGAGGGCTCGCGAGGACGAAGTGACGAGAAGTTCCACCCACGCCGCATCCGGGGTCGCCGTGCCACGGCGACGCGTGCCGTCGCCCCTGGGGTTCATGCAGCGGACTCCTCGCGCGAGTTGGTGATGTGGGCGCCGATGCCTCCAAGCTCCTGGATCCGCTTCCCGCTATTCTTCTCCAACGTGATGCCGCAGAGGGGGCCTCTCGAGCTCTGGCTGCAGCACACCGACTGCAGCGGCCCAGCGACCGGAGAGGAGATCGAAGCGGTCCCCACCGGCAAGATCTTCATGACTCGCGGCTGGGGCGAGATCGCACGGGTCTGCCATGCGAGGGGTGCCATCGCGATCCACTTTCAGTACGATGACGTTTCCACACTCTTCTTCAATGTCTTCAATGCTGAGGGCTGCCGCCTGGAGTGCTGCTCTGGAGAGGAGCGTGAGGCTGACGCGCGTCCCGCTCGCGGCCACTCCAGCAACAGCAGCCCTTGGGAGTCCAGCGGCTCTCCTGAGCTCCATGAGACTCCGGAGACGAGCGATGACAGCTACGTGCCCCCGAGCTCTCGCCGTGCTCGGAGCAGAGCTGCGGCGTCCGGCTGTCACCGCCGCTGATCTGGATGGGGTTGGCGCCGGCCTCCCGTGGCCCATTGTTGATGATGGTGTCCACCACGGAAGGATGTAGATAGGATTCCCCTCAGTATCAGCTTTTGTTTCCTGCGAAAAATCATGAATTACCCCATGGGGGGATGTAAGGGTCCGTAATGTCTTTCGTGCTTATCTTTCCTGTTATGAGAATTTGGTGAACGCATGTCCTATTAAGGCTCGGTCCCCCTTTCTTTCCCCGCGATAGCTTGTTGCTCTACGCTGATAGGTCCCGGTCCCCAGGCAGGCTACATCCGTCGCTGGTATGCCAGGTCGCGTGACGTGGTCAAGGCCAGGAGGTGTGCGGCCCGAGGTCCAGTAAGATCCCCTGAGGCGCGATGCTCAGGAGGTCCCCCTTAGCGCTCAAGCAACCATGGTAAGGCGAGAAAGGGAGTTGACGTGGCCGCAACGGGGTTGCGGCAAGGCGTGAGTGACCATTAGGCCCAAACATTTAGCCGATCCGAGTGCGGGACTTATCTTGTTGATCTTGTAGCGACTCTTGACGTTGCGCTAGGTCTGCACACCTACTCGTGCGGAATAGCTAGGACGGCCCATACGAGTTTCCCTCCCCTCATGCTCTCCTTAGTGCTCTACGTCCTCAGGTCCCGGACCTCGAGCGAGCTCAGCCGCCGCTGGTATGCCAGGTCGCGATGCCATGGTCAAGGCCAGGGGCGAGGGCTGGAGAGCCAGTAAGAGCTCCTGAGTCGCGATGCTCAGGAGCCCCCCTTTTAACACGCAAGCGAATTGCACGAGAGAAAAGGAGACTCGCGGTGCCGCCTGCTATCCTTCCCACGGGATCCCTATGAACAGGCACAAGAAGAAACATGGTTTGCCGTTACAGCTGTCAGCCTGCCGCTGGTTGCTCTGGATGAGGTGAAGGCACTGAGGGCCTAGTGAGGTGACGTGCACGGGGCGTGCTGTGAGCCAGAGCTCGACCGCTCAGATTTTTCGGCGTGGCAGGGACGGACCCATGCACCTGCGCCGTGCCTGTGTGGAGGTCCTGGGGGAGGCGATGATCGAGCATGTGATTGCAGTTGGCAGGTTAAGCATGTAGAGCAGATCAATTTGGATAAATGCAGGAAGATACATGCCACCGGGTCCGGCCCAAGCGGCCTGGGGATGATGCAGCCCGAGGGGCGCCCCCAACAAGGTAAGCTAAAGACATAAAGAAAAGGGATACATGCCGCAGGGACGGACCCATGCGGCTTGGGAATAATGCAGCCCGAGGGGCGCTCCCAGCTAAACGAGCTTGGAAGATGTCACCTGGTTCTGTAGACGAAGTAGAGTTGGTGCATCTGAAGGCGTGCATTGAAGAAATGACTCCTCATGAGCCGCCAGAACCCTGAGCCTCGGGAGGCTCCGGGGGCTCGAGAGGTTCCCTGAAGACCGTCTCCATCTCCTCCAGAACGGCATGGTACCCGGCTTCCTGAGCTGCCAGGACACGTCGCATGTTGCGCTGATAGACAACGCCACGTCCGGCAAGCCAAAGGGCATACGAACGTAGCTGTGCGGCGGGCCCTCGCAGCGGCCCACACGCGAAGGCCTGAAACGCTCCTGAGATGCGGCCCTGTTGAGCCCTGGGATGTCGATGCAGACACGCAGCCCAGCATCCTCACCAGGATGCGGAGCTGTGCCCCGTGGGCGGCTGTCGCCGCACATGGCTCTTGCTTCTTGCAGTTCCTGGGTGGTCTTGGTGATGAACTCCTGAGTGGTGGGCACTCCTTGCCCTGTGCTCTCCTGAGAGTCACATGCCGTGAAGCACGCCTCCAAGTGGTGCCCAAGTGCCTCCCTTGTGAGGTTGGCAAGGTCTGATGCCCTCCAGAAGAGAGTCCCTAAGCCCTGCCCGAGGAGGGTGCCGGGCACGCCTTCCTATGCGATGGAGGGAGGCGCCCCTGGAACGGGCGCTGGTCCTGACAAGGCTCCTGCCGCGATGCCATCCTCTTGAGGTCCTGCAGGGCGCGGCTGCTTCATCTTGGGGATGGCCTCCAGAGGGCCTTCATTTCTGCTTTCGGGGTCGTCGATTGATGTGGCTTGAAAGGTGCGCTCGAGGGAGCACACCGCATCCCTCTCTTCACACGGGACCGTGATGATTCCTCCGCTTCCTGGCATCTTGAGAACGTTGTAGCCATGATGAGTGGCTGCCATGAACTTGGCCAGGGCCAGATACCCGAGGATGGCATTGTACGGCAGGCGGATGTGCGCGACGTCGAAGTCAACGAGCTTGGTGCGGTAGTTCTTGCGCTCCCCGAAGGTGACAAACAAGCGGACCTGCCCTATCGGTGTGGTGGAGCCGTTGGTCACTCCTGAGAAAGGCTTGGTGGGCTGGAGCTGTTCATATGGCTGTCGGTGTCAAAACCGGCGGATCTCGGGTAGGGGGTCCCGAACTGTGCGTCTAAGGCAGATGGTAACAAGAGGCGGGGGACACGATGTTTACCCAGGTTCGGGCCCTCTTGATGGAGGTAATACCCTACGTCCTGCTTGATTGTTCTTGATGATATGAGTATTACAAGAGTTGATCTACCACGAGATCGTAGAGGCTAAACCCTAGAAGCTAGCCTATGGTATGATTGTATATTGTCATATGGACTAAACCCTCCGGTTTATATAGACACTGGAGGGGGCTAGGGTTACACAGAGTCGGTTACAAGGGAGGAGATCTACATATCCATATTGCCAAGCTTGCCTTCTACGCCAAGGAAAGTCCCATCCGGACACGGGACAAAGTCTTCAATCTTGTATCTTCATAGTCCAACAGTCCAGCTGTTCGGAGACCCCCTAATCCTGGACTCCCTCAGTAGCCCCTGGACCAGGCTTCAATGATGAGTCCGGCGCGCAGATTGTTTTCGGCATTGCAAGGCGGGTTCTTCTCCAAATTCTGAATATATGCTAAGTAGTGTCCGGCTCCCCATAAATGTTGCACTTCTTGGCTTCTGCGCCCACGAAGGGCTACCTTCCACGTGTCGAGCGAATGCGAGGAGCCAGGGCATTTTTACATTCGCCCCCCTAGCCATGTAAACAAATCATCTATTAAAGGGACGGGGATTCTTAGATCCAATCCACACCATCCTCCCACGGCGAGAATCCATTGGAGCGCGCTAGGAAAAATCCATTCCATCATGGCCGGCCATCGCAGCTCCTCCTCCCGCTCTCGTCGCCCTAAGCCCGGTGATTGGGAGAAGTGTTCTGTCCCGCACAGCCGATTAGTAGAGTTGCAGACCCAGGGATTTCTCCCTCCAGCGTATATGGTCCCCGTCCGAGCCGGGCTTGCCACCTATAATGGCGGGGAGCAAGCGGAATGCTTCCCCAATCCCTCCAAGGGGGAACGGGTATGCCTTGTCCCTTACTTACTAAGGGGACTTGGATTTCCAATCCATCCGTTCCTCCACGGGCCCCTGGAGTTTTACGGCCTCTAGTTGCACAACTTCACCCCTGCTTCCATATTACACATCGTCGGTTACGTTGCCCTTTGTGAGCTGTTTTTGGGCTGCAAGGCTCATTTCGAGCTGTGGAAGAGGCTATTCTGCCTTGTGCCCCGTACACAGGAGGGGTCACTTTATCAAGTGGGCGGAGCCGAAATATGGCGCATCACCAAGACCGGATACCTGTCCGGTACCCCGAAGACAACATCCGAGGACTGGCCTTCGGAGTGGTTTTACATGGAGGACGTCCCCCTTCTAGACCCTGTTCGGAGGGGTCTTCCCAAGTTCAACAATGCTCCTTTGAAGAAACGTCGAAGCTGGCGTCCATGAAGCCCCCAGGAGGGAGACAACGGGGAAGTCCTTTACCTGATGGACCGGATTAAAGTGCTGGCTCAATCAGGATTGACAATAATCGAGGTTATGTCAATATGCATAATGCGGGGGTGCAGCCGCTTCAATATCGAGAGCACCCCCTATGGTGTTTTAACGGGGAAGATGATGCCACCCGCTGCGGGCGTAAGGGACCGGACTCCGCTGCTGCTTTAGCAAAAATTCTGTCCGAGTTGTTCAAGGGAGAGGAAGAGGAGTTCATCCGTATTAAGCCACGGGATGGATTCTCCTTGTACAACCCTCCAAGCTGGGTGAGCTGTCACTCTTTACTCCCAACCTTCCTGCATTCTTCGTTGTAAATACTCACCTTGCCATTTTATGGCAGGAACTGTGGAAAGTTGTAAGGGAGGTTAACAACCCACCTCCCCGACTGGAGGACCCTGACCGGGCCCTCGATCCCGGACTCGAAGAGGATCCGGACATATTTGTGGAGCTGATAGACAGGCAATTCTATCAATTGAGCTGCGATGATGCCATGGTGGCCATAACGGCCGACTATCCTGGACTACTCCCTGCATCGCATGTAAGAAAAAACCGGAGTCCCAACTTCCAAAAAGGATCCCCTTTTACGCACTTCACCTACCATACACACATGGTGTTTTACAAGCAAGGCCTTCGGGACACCGGGCCGAACCCGCAGTGACTCGCCAACAAGGGGCACCGAAGCCGGGTAGGCTAAAAAGGAAGGCGGTTAGGATGGAGACACCAGCGCATAGGTATGACACAAACCTTGCTCCGTGGTTGTTGTGTTTCTTAAAATATAATGACGTCATTGTTTCCTAGTAGAAAAAACGCTCGCCGGACTATATCCAGAGAGGCTGCCGATCACGCTTCCACCAGTCGGCCTCCAGGGCCGGACATAGAGGCGGAAGCTAACACGGGGTGGACGCCGGATGCTCCTCCTATAGAGGATGTGGATAGACTATCCGCTACAAATTCTGAAGTGGAGAGCGCCATGAATCACAGGCGTCGCCGGGCCGTACTCCGTGACGCTTGTTTCTCCCAAGAGGCATTTGATTCCTTCAACTCAGGAGACACGTACATCCGTGCTGCTCAAAATGGTCTAGCCAGAGCCACGGACGTGTATGTAAGGGATATACGGGTAAGAAAATCTGACAATTATATGTATCAGTAGCCCCTGAGACTTGAAACAGTTGACGAAACTGATTTAAGGATCATTATTTGTGCAGGTTCTTACAGAGAAGAATTCTCGACTGTCTCAAGAGCTGGAAGAGTGCAAGGCCCAGCTAGGGGCCACTGTTGCCGCGTTTAAGGAGTCCAAGAAGGGCCCTTCTAGTAACACTTGTTTTTATTGCAAAGAATACAGGTACCAGGTAGTATACGGCATGCATGCAAGTCTACCAATAGATATTGCAGATGACCCTGGGGTGAATCTGGAGGACGTGGCGGTGAATGCGGCACGTGCTGATCGACAGCTAAATGCTGGCGAGTGCATGCTTATGCGAGTCAGGCAGGAGAAAAATAATCTCCAAGACGCCAATATCCGACTGGGCGTGGAACTGAAAGATGTCCGAGCCCAGCTTGTGGACTCCTTAAAGGAGAATAAGCAGCTTCGGCGCGGCATTTTCAGTAAGTGCTTGAACGAATCTTTAAAGGAGTTCGGCGAAGAAGCCGGCTAATAGAGTTATGTCTGCAGGTATGCTGACGGGTCGTCCCGCGGAGGAGATGCGCGGGTCTTCGGGTGATCTTCTACCAGAGCTCTCACAACTGCACGAGCAAGTTCGGCAGGTGATGCAGGGTATTGCCCGAGCCTTGTAGCCATCCGCGTTCCCACCAGGAGGCATGGGCGAGCTTATAGAGAAGCTCAAGGGAGCCCGGCGGCACTTTCGATTATGGAAGATATCAGCCTGTCGACAAGGTGCAAGGGAAGCCTGGGCTATGGTGAAGACGCGATATACGAAAGCGGACCCAAACCATATGGCCGAGGTCGGACCTGTGGGGCCCGATGGGAAAGAGATCCCCGTCAGTTTAGTGTATGATCAAGTAGAATTAGCCGCAAAGTATTCCCAACAGGATTGTAGGCTAGACAGCCTGTTGGATGGTATAGAAGAAGAATTTAATTAGTCTTAGTGATTGTGTACTTCAAGGGACATATGTAATGTCCCTAGCCGGATTGTAAATCATTTGTCATGGCGGACCTTTTCGCTTCAACCTCTAGACCCGATAGTCCGGAGTGTATCCGACTACCCGCTCGGTTATGTAAAAACCGGGGTATGCATGGAAACCAGACATAGGGGTCATAAGTGCTTGAACAGACAAGTACCCAACTAGCTATGTTATATTACATGGGTAGTAAGAAACATCTTCCAGGGAGAATAGTTCTGTTAAGGGTTCCTTTCCCTGGGTACGCATGCCCTAATGTGCATGTCCGAACTGCGAAAAGAGACGCAGGATATAAACATCTGGGGGCATGTGTAAAATTAAATAAAAGTCATCTTTTATTCACCGACCGAGTTCTCTTAAGAACACTAGCTTTCGGCTTCACCCAGTCTGAGGTACACATCCAGCTGACCTGACAGTAACAATCGCAAAGGTGCTCCCCTTATGCCCTAGCCGAATTAACGGGAACGTAGGGCATAAATACAAGAGCCAGGCAACCCAGCTTGGCCAAAACTTAAGTCATATCGATGCATATAATGGCAAAAAAAGGTACATGCGGAAGAATAGCACATGTTTGGGGCATAAAGCCCGGAAAAATAATTAGATTAAGCTTTTGTATAAGAAGCCCCCATGTATGATGAGCGTGGCTAGCGCGTCAAGATTGTGTAACCAAGACACACGTTTAGCCCTTTAGGGACTTGAAGAGAATAAAAAGAGAGAAAGAGAGAAAAGATAGACATGCAAAAAAATTGACGGAGGTAAGGAGACGAACATAGAGTCCGGCGCTAGGCATAGAATCTTCGAAGTCTGGCTGCGTTCCATGGGTTTGGCTCGAGTCGATTATCCGATGCATCCCGCAGACGGTACACTCTGCCGGTGAGAACCTGGTCAATAATGAAGGGACCTTCCCATTTGGGCTTGAGTTTGTTCTTTTTCTTCACCGGCAGGCGTAGAACTAGTTCGCCAACGTTATAGGTTTTTGCCCGTACTTCTCTACTTTGATACCTTCGAGCCTGTTGCTGATAGAATGCGGAACGGGCTTTTGCCATGTCGTGCTCCTCCTCCAGGGCGTCCAAACTGTCCTGCCGATCGAACTCGGCCTCTTTTTCTTCGTACATGCGCACTCGAGGTGAGTCATGAATTATATCCCAAGGCAGAACCGCCTCTGCGCCGTACACCATGAAAAACGGTGTGTATCCGGTAGTGTAATTCGGCGTTGACCGCAGCCCCACAGTATGGAGTCGAGCTCCTCTACCCAGTGCGTGTTTGATTCTTTTAAGGAACGCACTAATCTGGGTTTAATGCCGCTCATGATAAGACCATTTGCTCGCTCGACTTGACCGTTAGTTTACGGGTGATAGACAGAAGCATAATCGAGCTTGATGCCCATGTTGCTGCATCAAAGTTTCACCTCGTCGGCTGTAAAGTTCGTGCCGTTGTTAGTGATGATGCTGTGGGGGATGCCATAACGGTGTACAACCCCAGATATGAAGTCTATCACCGGTCCAGATTCGGCCGTTTTGACAGGTTTGGCTTCTATCCATTTGGTGAATTTATCCACCATGACCAGTAAGTATTTTTTCTTATGGGTTCCCCCTTTAAGGGGTCCGACCATATCAAGCCCCCAGACCTCAAAGGGCCAAGTAATGGGGATTGTTTGGAGAGACGTAGGCGGCATATGGCTTTGGTTTGCAAAAAGCTGGCAACCGACACAATGTTGGACCAAATGTTGTGCATCTGCTCCAGCCGTCGGCCAGTAGAAACCTGTACGGAAGGCCTTGCTTACAAGGGCCCGAGCTGCGGCGTGATGGCCACCGAGTCCGGCATGGATTTCTGCCAAAAGCTTCCGCCCTTCCTCTTCAGGGATGCACCTTTGAAGGACTCCGGTAGTGCTTTTCTTATAAAGCTCTCCCTCATGGACCTTGTAGGCTTTAGATCGCCGCACTATGCAGCGTGCCTCATTTTGGTCCTCGGGTAATTCCTGCCTGGTTAAGTAGACCAGGAATGGTTCTGTCCATGGGGCGATGACGGCCATTATTACGTGGGCTGAAGGTGTTATTTCGATGGCAGAGCCTCCGATTGTGTCAGAGTGTTCGTTATCTGGTGTTGTGGCTGGGTCCGGACTATTATTGCCGGTGTCCCCTTCCCATACCACAGATGGCTTAAATAGTTTTTCCAGGAAGATGTTAGGTGGGACAGGGTCGCGTTTAGTGCCGATACGGGCGAGGATGTACGCCTGGTTGTTTTCCCGAGCCACATGGTGGAATTCAAGCCCCTCAAACCGAGCTGACATTTTGAGGACGGCGTTGCGATATGCTGCCATTTTCGGATCCTTGGCATCGAAGTCTCCATTTATTTGTGATATTGCGAGGTTCAAGTCCCCACGCACCTCCAGGCGTTGAATTCCCATGGAAACTGCCATCCGGAGACCGTGTAATAGGGCCTCGTATTCGGCTACGTTATTGGAGTATGTATATAGTATTTGGAGTACGTATCGCACTGTATCTCCGGTGGGGGACGTCAGGACGACGCCAGCCCCCAGACCAGCCAGCATTTTAGAGCTGTCGAAGTGCATGATCCAATTTGAGTATGCGTCATACTCTTTAGGGAGTTCGGCTTCTGTCCATTCGGCTACGAAATCGGCCAGTACTTGCGACTTAATGGGTCGTCGTAGTTTATATGTTATGTCGAACGGGAGGAGATCGATAGCCCATTTGGCAATCCGGTCTGTGGCATCGCGGTTGTTTATTATGTCGTTGAGTGGTACTTCGGAGGCCACCGTAATTGAACACTCTTGAAAGTAGTGTCGTAATTTCCGGGATGCCATGAATACCGCGTATGCTATCTTTTGATAATGTGGGTACCGTGATTTGCATGGAGTGAGGACGGTGGATACATAATATAGTGGCTTTTGAAGTGGAAATTTATGTCCGTCCGTCTCTCTTTCGATGACGAGCACTGCCCTTACAACTTGGTGAGATGCCGCTATATATAACATCATTGGTTCGCCGACATTTGGCGCGGCCAAGATTGGTTTGGTGGCCAAGATGGCTTTTATTTCTTCCAATCCTGCCGTGGCTGTGTCCGTCCACTCGAAGTGTTCGGTGCGCCGAAGAAGGCGATAAAGGGGGAGTGCCTTTTCACCTTATCGGGAGATAAAGCGGCTTAAAGCCGCCACACATCCAGTTAACTTCTGGATTTGCTTGAGGTCAGTTGGGGTAGCCAACTTCGACAGAGCCCGGATTTTGGCCGGATTTGCTTCAATTCCTCTGCTGGAGACGATAAAGCCCAGGAGCTTCCCGGCGGGTACGCCGAAAACGCATTTTTCCGGATTGAGCTTAATGTCGTATGCTCGGAGATTGTCGAACGTGAGCCTCAAGTCGTCTATTAAGGAGTCAACGTGTCTAGTTTTAACGACCACATCGTCAATGTATGCCTCCACTGTTTTGCCGATCTGCTTTTCCAGACATGTCTAAATCATGCGCTGATATGTTGCACCGGCATTTTTGAGCCCGAAGGGCATTGTGTTAAAACAGAAGGGGCCGTATGGAGTGATAAATGCTGTTGCGGCTTGGTCGAACTCCGCATCTTAATTTGGTGGTAACCGGAGTATGCATCGAGGAAGCACAATGAGTCGTGTCCCGCGGTAGCGTCGATAATTTGATCAATCCGAGGGAGGGGAAGGGATCCTTTGGGCAAGCCTTATTAAGGTCCTTGAAGTCGACGCATAGGCACCAAGATTTTTCCTTCTTTGGCACCATCACCAGGTTTGCTAGCCAGTCTAGATGCTTTATTTCTCTAATGAATCCGGCCTCCAGTAGTTTGGCTAGCTCTTCTCCCATGGCTTGTCGCTTAGGTTCGGAGAAACGCCGGAGAGTCTGCTTGACCGGCTTGAATCCTTTTAGAATGTTAAGGCTATGCTCGGCCAGCCTGCGTGGGATTCCTGGCATGTTTGAAGGATGCCAGGCGAATATGTCCCAATTCTCGCGCAGGAACTCCCGTAGTGCGGCCTCTACGGTGGGGTTTAACTGTGCCCCGATGGATGCTGTTTTTGTGTGGTCCGTTGGATGGACCTGGAATTTGACTATTTCATCCGCTGGTTTAAAGGAGGTGGACTTGGATCTTTTGTCTAGTATCACGTCGTCCTTGTCCACTGTGGAGCACAGCGCGGTTAACTCCTCCGCCACAAGGGCTTCGAATAATGCCTCGAGGGCCAGTGCGGCTGTTTTGTTCTCGGCGCTGAGTGCTATGTCCGGATCACTAGCTAGAGTGATGATTCCATTGGGCCCGGGCATCTTGAGCTCCATGTACCCATAATGGGGTATGGCTTGAAAAATCGTGAATGCCTCCCGCCCTAGAAGGGCGTGGTATCCACTACTGAACGGGGCCACTTGGAATGTGATTTCTTCGGACCTGTAATTCTTCGGAGTGCCGAATACCACATCTAGTGTGATTTTTCCAGCGTAACGTGCCTCCTGACTAGGGATGATTCCTCGGAAGGTCGTGCTGCTTTGCTCAATACGGTTGCTGTCTATATCCATTTTTTTGAAGAGTCTCCTCATAAATGAGGTTTAATCTGCTGCCGCCGTCCATGAGTACTTTAGTGAGGTGAAAGCCGTCCACAATTGGACTAAGGACCAAGGCGGCTGGTGCTTGGGCTGTTCGGAATTTAGGTTCATCACTGGCATTGAAGGTGATAGCTGTGTCGCTCCATAGATTTATTGCTACCATGTGGCAGACTTCGGCAAGGCTGCGGAGTGCTCGCTTATGCCTATTATTTGAGGTGAAGGTCTCGAAGACTGTTAATACTGTATTGTTATCCACAGGAAGGTGCTCTGAGGTGTTTTGGATGAGGAGATCCGCACCGCTCTTGGTCACCTGCCGGAGTACCCAACATGCTCTAAGGCTGTGTGTTGATATGGTATCCGCTGTATCATGAATTTTGCAGGGCCCGTTGAGCCATCCCAAAAATACGGTTCCACGCCCTGTAGTGGGCTTTTGCTTCTTTGTAATCGAGTCGGGCGACTTATGAGAGTGCACCCTTTTAGTTTGGACTAGGGGTTTTGTTAGAGCCGGATTATCGCAAAATTTTGTTTGGGTTTTCCAGGCGCTTTCCATCGCGCAATACTTCCGTACTATGGCTGCCAAGTCAGTGAAGTGTGCTATGTCACAACGACTTATGGCATTGAGGATTCCCTTGTCCATGCAATTGTTGCAAAAGAACGAAATTGCGTCTTCCTCGCAGCAGTCCTTGACCTTGTTCATTACAAGGAGGAATCTGGCCCAATAGTGATGTACTGTCTCTTGCGGCTCTTGCCTAATGTGGGAAAGATCGTTTGTATCTGGGTGGGTGGATTTAAGTCCAGACTTTGACCCAATCTGAGTCCTCAGGGCGGGGGAGTTTCCGATCTTGGAAGTTCGGGCTCCGGGATGTTGCCCCGCAGGTTCGGTATGCGGCCTGATTCTAGGTTCAGGGTTAGGGTGATGTCCTCCCGTGAGCGGGTATCCGGCTCGGAGAGCTCGGGGATCCGGACATAGTTTGTCCTCAGGATAGAGGGAGAATCGCCGCATTGCTCCTCCACCACGCTATCTGATGGATGACCAATAGAGAGTTAATCTCCCTTTGGTCGGGTTTAAGCCTGATCCGATCGTAGTCCGTAGCGACTACTAAAGCAGTGATGCGATCGAAGAGCTCGTTCAAAGAGGAGAGCTCCATTGGATCCATATGCTCGTTGAATTTTGAGCCGATGTGGAGGCTATTTTTGATGACCCAAGAAATCATCATCGGCACAGCGGCCGTGCGGGCGGTCATGACGAAGCCGCCCAGTCGGAGAGTTTGACCTACAGCCCGGGCTCCCCCAGAGGTGATGTTGTCCTTGACAACGAGACGAGTCATCCCTCCTTATGATGACAACACAATGGAACTCTCAATGAAAGCACAAATGTCGGTGTCAAAACCGGAGGATCTCGGGTAGGGGGTCCCGAACTGTGCGTCTAAGGCAGATGGTAACAGGAGGCAGGGGACACAATGTTTACCCAGGTTCGGGCCCTCTTGATGGAGGTAATAACCTACATCCTGCTTGATTGTTCTTGATGATATGAGTATTACAAGAGTTGATCTACCACGAGATCGTAGAGGCTAAACCCTAGAAGCTAGCCTATGGTATGATTGTATATTGTCCTATGGACTAAACCCTCCGGTTTATATAGACACCGGAGGGGGCTAGGGTTACACAGAGTTGGTTACAAGGGAGGAGATCTACATATCCGTATTGCCAAGCTTGCCTTCTACGCCAAGGAAAGTCCCATCCGGACACGGGACGAAGTCTTCAATCTTGTATCTTCATAGTCCAACAGTCCGGCCAAAGGATGTAGTCCGGCTGTCCGAAGACCCCCTAATCTAGGACTCCCTCAATGGCACTTGGAGGTTGTCGAACGTGTCGACGGAAAGAACGTTGAGCCCTGCGCCGCCGTCGATGAGGGTCTTGGTGACCTGCACATTGCTGATGAGTGGGGAACACAGCATAGGGAGGGCGCTAGCGGTGGCCGCGCACTTGAGCTGATCCGCTGAGTTGAAAGTGATGGCGCATTGGGACCACCTGAGCGGGCGCGTAGCCTCGAGTTTGGGGAGCGCCACGTTCACCTCGCGAGCAAACTGTTTGAAGATGCACTGAGAGGCTAGGGCCTAGGCGCCGCCCAAGATGCAGGCGATTGCACGTGGCTGTTGGAAGCCCCCAGCCCCCTCGTCCTGGTGGTGGTCGTCGTTCCTTCTTGGTGGCGGCAGCGGGGGAAGACCGACGTGGCCCTCGGGGCGATCCTCATGCGGCGGGTCCCTCCAGGCGCACTCGCGAGGTTGGTCCTACCAGCGGTCCTCACGAGGCCGGTCGCGCCACTCTTGGCGCGGGCCACGGTCGTCCCAGCGTCCGCCTCCACGTCCTCCTCCATGGTCGTAGCCCCGGTCGTTGCGCTCGGGGCGTCGACCGTAGCGTCCTTCTCGTATGGCTCTGAGCTCTTGACAGTCGCTGGTGTTGTGGGTGTTCAAGTTGTGGAAGGCGCGGAACAGTCGGCCATTCTTGGATGACTCGAGCTGATCTCTACCCCGCTTGATGTCGGGCTCCGCTGCGAGCACAGTTGCCTCCTTGCGCTTCACGTCCTTGGCCTTGGCCTTCTTCTCCTCCGCGCCCACGGCTAGGAGCTCAAGGAGAGAGAGGCGCCCCTCCTCATCTCTTGCACACTTGGTCGCCAGGTTGCACAAATCCTGAGATGTGCAGAGCTCCTCGTGGATGGCGAGCTCTTCCGTCATCTTGACGTCGCGGACGCCGTCGGAAAACACGGAGATAATGGCCTCGTCCGTGACCTTGGGGATCTTGAGGCGGGTGTTGTTGAAGCGTTGGATGTACTTATGGAGGGTCTCTCCTGGTTGCTGCCTGATGCGGCGTAGATCACCCGCGGCCGGTGGGCGGTCGCGAGTGCCCTGGAAGTTGGCGATGAAGCGGTCGCGCATCTCGTCCCAGGAGGAGATCGAGCTGTGCTGCAGGTTCAGGAGCCAGGAGCGAGCTCCATCCTTGAGAGCCATGGGAAACCAGTTCACCATGACCTTTTCGTCGCCGTTGGCCGCTTCGATGCTCAGCTCATAGAGCTACAGGAACTCCGCGGGGTCGGCGGTACCGTCGTAGCGACGAGGCAAATCCGGCTTGAACTTGCCCGGCCAGGCGACGCTACGCAGCTCGGGGGTGAAGGCGCGCAGCCAGCTGTGGTTGCCGGGGCCCACTTCGGAGGTGGAGCTTGGTTTTTACGAGGTCCGCGCTGCACCGCTACGGGCGGTGCACGGTCTTGACGAGGTGGCGCGGGGAGCGCAGGTGCAGCTTCTCGCGGCCGCGGAATTTCTTGGCAGCTTCTCTCTTCGCGCGCGGGCGCCGGGCGCGGCGGATCACGTCGCGGAGCCGCGCGCTTTGGAGCGAAGGCGCCGTCTTGGGGCTGAGGTGGCGGAGGCACGCCATGAGCCCCGTCGCCCGCGGCTGGTTGAGGGGGAGGCAGAGAGTGGGACGGCGCCGGAGAGCCCCCTGCGGGACGGACGAGCTCGGCGACGCGATCGAGCCACTCCTCGTAGAGGTCGTCGACGGGGCAGTAGCGCAGGAGCTCGTTCACCGCGAGGAGCGCAGCCCATGCTTCCATGGGAGCACGGTGCGCGTGAGAAGAAGAACCGGCAGGGGTTAGCGATGGAGTGGCGGTGCGGCCGTCCTGCCGCACCGAAGGATGCAGCGAGGACGTCTGCTGCTCGTTCCCCACCGGGACGGTGGCAGCGTTGGCGGCGAGGGACGGAGAACAGCGATGCGGCCCGCTGACGGGAGCCGTCTGAGCGACGCGGGCGGTGAGGGCAGCCCGACGCTCAGCTCAAGCACGGCGAGCGTCCGCCATGGACACGATGGAGCGACGGAGCGACGAACTGATGGAAGGGAAGCTACCGTGCACCCCTACCTGGCGCGCCAAATGTTGGATGTGGGGTTCCGGCAAACCCTTAAGGTTCGAACACTGGGGTGCGCGCGAAGTCTTTCCTTCCTACCGATCTATGCCCTAGTTCTCTAAGATCTCACGGACGAACTCGGCGAACTCGCAACACAGAAAGACATGAGGTTTATACTGGTTCGGGCCACCGTTGTGGTGTAATACTCTACTCTAGTGTGGTGGTGGTGGATTGCCTCTAGGGCTGATGATGAACAATACAAGGGAAGAACGGCTTCTCGAGGTTGAGGTGTTCTTGTGAGTAGGCTCTCGATCGGGTTGGATCAAGCTAAGATGAGATGAGATGAGATGAGATGCGATCAGATCAGATGCCCCTACTATGGTGGTTAGCTCTACTTATATAAGCCCTGGTCCTCTTCCCAAATATCGAGCGGGAAGGGAGCCAACAACGGCGGGCTAATTCAATGGGGGGCAGCTAGTACAAGCTATCCTGACAAAAGTGGTCTTCGCCTGCCAAAAGCTCTGGTGGTGATGCCGTCTTGGGCACCACGATGACCTCCATCTTGCCGTCCTCCTGGTCTTCGTCTCGTTGCACCAATATAGCAACCTTTGCCTAATGCCTCGGTACTCTTCGTCTACACTGACCTCCTTAGCACCAAAGAGGAAATAAGGACGTTGTGCGCGCTGGCACCCGCTTGGTGTCGTGCGTCATGGCTCACGTCACGAGGGCCTCATGAGGTTTGCCCCGCCTTTATATCTCCGCTCCTTGAGTGCCTGCCTAGCTAGGCCACTCCATAGGAGGCCTTGCGTCGTTCGCCTCGCGAGGCTTGGACCCTCGCGAGGGTGTTGGATGCTTTGTTGGTGAAGATGAGTCGTACGGCCTGCTGGCTGAGCCACGCCGCGGGCCGCAGGCAGGCAAGTCTAGGGACCCCCATTCCCAGAACGCCGATAGTCGTGTTTGGTAGTCTCAAGTCATTGAAAACGTGCACGCCCACATCTCTTATTGGTTGATATGTCAAGAAACAAGAATGTTTATTTGCTAATTAATAGCACTACATGCACGCCCAACGATCGAGAAGGAGCAAGGAACCTCGTGGTGGAGCATCTGCACTCATAGTATTTTATATTATTAAGCGATATAAAATCAACCAATCATCTCCACAGTAGACCGAAAGAGTACGAAACACGGCAGCCGAGTGTAGTTACATAATACTACATGGCTAACCCACGCTATCACCATATTTCTTGGCCTCCGTGCAACACCTAGCTCTAGTAATCCAGCAGCTTGTATCGCTTCTCGCTCCTCGTCTCTCTCAAAGTGCGGCGGGCTGGCGTTTTTGTCGTCTATTGAGGTTGGTTAACTCATCACATGTTGGCAACATGACAAGAGCATTCTTAAAAATTGTTGTACTCTATTGTTATGCCAAGAAGAGGAAGCACTTTGACCGATGGACCAAACGAGATAGGCATGTCGTGCCGTGACTGGGTCCAGTTTCTCGTTTTGAACTTGTTTGGTGTAGTAGTAACACTTGGTTTTGACTATTGATAAGATTTTATATAGGGCCTAATGTATTATTCGAGGATGCCTTTGACTATTGATAAGATTTTATACAATTTGAAAATTATATCATTCGAAGATCCTTTCACGTTCCGTTAAAAAAGGATCAGTTCACGTACGAATTTGACTGTATGCTTTGAGCAACTTGCATGTCCTATATTGCTCTTGTTTGGATACTCTAACTTAGCTAGAGATTAGACTAACTCATGACTAACCCTGAACTAACTGTAGCCAAAGAGGTCTTTGGGTGACAGGTTTAGATTGACAATAAATGCACTTGATGGAGAGAGAAAAGTGATTTTTCAGTGGGCCCAATGAGAACTATCTCCAATTAGCACCTCTTGGGCGGGATAGTTTTTTTGGTGGGTTCGGTGCAACTTCCTCCAATTTAACCATAATGCTTGGATACTTTAGGGCTATTTGAGCCCCAACTAGCTCAAACTAACTCTAACCCATGGATCCAAATAGGGCCAAAGTTAGTCTCGGAAAACGCATTAAGCCCTATATACATGGAGACGGAGTACATGATACTAGCAAACGCTCACCATTAGTAGTAGTTCATTGGTTGATTTCAATTTTTGTTTCAGTTGTTGTGCTTCTACCATCCAATATTCACGTGTGGTTGTTTCTAGAGTAAAAAAATGAGGTACTGGTACTTACTGTGGGAAAGGTGAAGTGATGGTTGCTTTGCTCGAGCAACTTACTACTCTGGGAATATGGGGAGTACCAGCAGATTCAACGAACAGAGAAATGATGGTTGCTTCATCCAAGCAACTTACTATCCGTAAGGTGGGGCTCTGTGATTTGACTTCTCACTAGTCATTACTACTGTGGGGCAATGACCTTTCCCTGCAGTTGTGCACTCAATATTGCTGCATCGCAGGTGGAGCCGAATGAAGGATGTCCCACATGTTGGCAAAACAAAGTTGAGTTGTTTCTGGCATTGCTATCAATCCTTTAGGATTTGTTTATATGTATGCATAATTTTAATGAAATTGCACTATGATGCTATGAAGGTTTCAACTTTGGTTCCCGCGGGAAAAAAGGTTTGAACTTAGGATTCATGTGTCCTCTTGCCTCAAGATTATCTCGTTACAACATTCCATCAAATACAAATGAAACTACCATGGCTGCTAATGCATCTCAATGGTTCGCAGATCAGCGCCAATATTCACATCACAACTAAAGACAAAGTTGTGAGAAGGTGTACAAATAAAGAAAAATATATAATTGATCGATGCTGTTCGTAGTCATGGCTCCATTTCCTGGGCACAGTGTTCATTGGTTGGCATCTAGTTTCACCCAGCTCTGTAGCCAAAAAAGAGGTGTATGGAGGACATCACAATCCGATCATTTTGTGCAGCTCCACTAAAATCGAGCTGACCATCCCTGTTTGCAAACATATCCAGTCAGTGTGATTACAATAATAGTGGAACTAGATGATGAAACATAACACACACAAATAGAAGCCGATCACCTTTGTGATCTCTCTTTAGGACTAACTACTTGTTGGAGAAGATTAGGCACGAATTTGGATGAGGAGGATAGCAAAACCAATCTCCCTTTCTGTAGTCCCACAGAAATGTAAAAACGTTTCCCATGTGACATTTTGGCGGAACTGCACAAAACACTCTTAAGAAAAAAGTGATTTGTGCAGTTCACCAAAAGGTCGCAATAGCAACGAGGTGAAATAGACAGCCCTATTTGCAGAATGAGGTAGAAAGGAAACAATTACTGCCCAATAACATGAGTTGAAGACACATACGCCGACAAAAAAGAAGCATATTCCATGTAATAAGGGAAAGATAGCAGCATGGTGGTTTATCAAAATGGTTTGAGGACGAGATTGCAAGATGGAAAGTACGCCGGCCGAGATACGTTTTAAGCAAACAACTAAATAAGATCCACATGCAGGATTTTCCACATGCAAAAACATGGGAAGATGGGCAGTGGAGCAAGGCCAGAGGAAGTTGTACCTAATGGTCGTCGGGCTGAAACTAGGAGGGCGCCGGCGGCCGGGATCTGCCGATACTACGGCAGCAAGCAAGTGGCGAAGGCCCTGCCGCACCGGAGCTTGGTCAGAGAGAACGGCGGGTACCGTAGATCGGGAAGTGCTGCCTCAACGCCGTCGAATAGAGAAACGATGCACATCGTCCCTTTTCGCTGGCGCATGGGATGCGATCGGATCACTGACCAACGGTGAGAGAGAGAGGCCACCGCCGCCATGTGTGAGATGGTGTGACGACAGACAAACCCTGGTAGGCAGGCTCCGTTGTATATAGTGGAGCGGATTTTTCCATTTTCCCCACGACAATCGTTTTATATTCCATACGTGCCATTGAGGAATATATAAGTTTATTTAATACTAACTGTAAGTGCATCTAGTGGCCCTTAGTTATTTTGGTGTATTGAAGACTTATAGGTTAAGGGACTGATGCGTTTGTGAGTGTACACAGGTCTATAAGTCTATGAGGAGTTTAATATTTACAGAGAAAGTCGACACCTAAAAATGAAGTTCTTCGACTGAAGACTTTGGATTTCTGAAGACTTCCTGAAGACTTTAAAAGTGAAGAAATTGGTGTGATCCTGAAGACTTGGTATTCATTCGAGGAACATGAAGCGTGAAGACTTTTGTTTTCATAGTTTCATTTTCTCTTTCTTGAGTCAGAGGAAACATCGTACTATTAAAGGGGGTCGAGGAAATACTAAGGAAAAATTTCCAAGTGATGCTCAACTCAAATCCTACATCCACCAATCCCTTCGAGTGAAGCCATTGGAAATCTCATACAGTTCAGTCAAATTTCATCAGTGACAGAGACGAAGTTCTTATGGTCTCTGAGGAATTTGTTATGACTGAGGAGTTAGGAATTCGCCAGTGCAGATTGCCTATACAGTGAGGAATATGATAGCCCTGAGGAATCTGATACTCAAAATTCTGACCGTTGCTGTGCTATGCGCCAGCTGTCCCAAAATATCTACCCACCTAACGGTCATATCATTGAAGGGCATTTATGTATTATCATGTCGGGCTGCTCCCTAGGCTATAAATAGCCGCCCTCCTACAACCACTACTTGGTTGGCTGCTCCGAGAGAAACTAACACTTGTCATTCGAGAGCATCCCGTCCTCCGAGGACTTTGAGTGAAAATCATCGAGTGAGGAAAACCCAAACCCAAACACCTTCAAACCCAAAGTGATTGAGCATCATTGAAGAGATTGATCCTGCGTGGATCCGACGCTTGTTACCTTTGAAGATTGTGCATCTTCCAGATGGTTAGGCGTCATGGTCTAGAGCATCCAAGAGGAAGTTGTGGATCGCCGAGTGACCGAGTCTGTGAAGGTTTGGAAGTCACCTGAAGACTTACCACGAGTGATTGGGCGAGGTCTGTGTGACCTTAGCTCAAGGGGAATACGGTGAGGACTAAGTGTCCTGAGCTGCGTGTTCAGGACTGGGTGTCCGGGACTGTGTGTCCTCAGGTTTAAATACCTAGCCTCCCTAACCAGACGTACAACTATCACAGCAGTTGGAACTGGTCTACCAAATCATTGTCTTCACCGAGCTAACTGGTTCCATTTCCTCAACCCTTCCATTTCCTCATTTCTGTGTTGTGTGCTTGTTCATATCTGCTTGAAGACTTTGAATGACGACTTTCTCTATTTCCTCAGCTCAATTTCTTCAGTCTGTTTGTCTTCATTCTGTTTATCCTGTGCTTACGCTTTCTGTACTCTGTGCTTGTTTTCATTTCATCATGAAGACCATGCTCATGTTCTGTTATGTTTACTTCTGAGTACTTATTCCACTACAGGTAGTTCTTCACTCAGGAATTTCCTCACCCGCAATTTCCTCAGTGAAGAATTCATAAAAATCGCCTATTCACCCCCTCTAGTCGATATAACGCACTTTCAATTGGTATCAGAGCGAGGTACTCCCTTGTTCTGTGTGATTTTGGTTTAACCGCCTGGAGTTTTGTTATGTCGATCGCAGGTATGATCAAGGTGTCTGCTAGGTGTCCTACCTTCGATGGGAAGGAGTACCCCTACTAGAAGAACAAGATGCGCATGCATCTTGAGGCAATTGATAATGATCTCTGGTACGTTGTGGAGAATGGTGTTCCCTCTATCACTCCCACCATCAACGCTACTGATGTGAAGAGATTCAAGCAACTCGACTCTCAAGCGAAAAACATCATATGTGGCCATCTGAGCAAAGGGCAGTATGGCAGAGTGAGTGCTTTGGAGACAACAAAGCTTATCTGGGACAGGCTGTCCAAGGACAATGAGGGAGTCTCAACACAGCGTGACTCTTGAGTTGACGTTCTTCGCAATCTCTTCAACCGCTTCAAAAGACTCAACAATGAAAATGTTCAGCAAACCTTCGATCGCCTCACTGACATCTCAAATGAGCTTCAAGCACTTGGTGCCACTGATATCACCGATCATGAGGTGGTGAAGAAATTGCTGAGATCGCTTGATTCCTCATTTGATACCTTAGCATTGATGATACAAGAACGTGGAGACTATAAGTCACTTGATCCCGCTGATATCCTCGAGAGACTAAACACTCATGAGTTCCAGCTTAATGAGAAGAGAGATCTCTATGGACCAAGTTATGGTAGATCACGGGCTCTGAAGGCCAAGGCAGTGTCTGAATCTGAAGGTGAATATTCTGGTAGTAGCCTTGGTGACCCTGAAGAACTCAGCCAGGAGCTAGCAATGCTCGTGAGGAAATTCCAGAAGTTCTCGATACATGGTCGCTTTGGAAAATCCTCAAGAAGTGGTGGCTTGAGATCAGATTCCTCATCCCATGATTACAAGAAGAGACTCTGTCACAAATGCAAGAAACCCGGACACTACATTCAAGATTGTCCTCAGTGGGAAAAGGAATCAAAGAAGAAGAAGTACAAGGATTACAGTTCTAATGATTCAAAGAAGAAGAAATATTCAAAGTCCTCTTCATCAAAACCTTCAAGGTCCTCATCTCACAAGAAGAGCAGCTCCAAGAAGGCTCAGGCATTCATTGGCAAGGAAATGAACTCTGAGGCTGAATCTGAGGAAGAGGAGGAAGAGGAGGAATCTGAGGAGTCAGACTCAGGTGTGGCGAGCCTAGCCCTCGCTACCTGATGTCTACTACACAACCTTCTTCTTGTAGACGTTGTTGGGCCTCCAAGTGCAGAGGTTTGTAGGAAAGTAGCAAATTTCCCTCAAGTGGATGACCTCAGGTTTATCAATCCGGGAGGCGTAGGATGAAGATGGTCTCTGTCAAACAACCCTGCAACCAAATAACAGAGAGTCTCTTGTGTCCCCAACACACCCAATACAATGGTAAATTGTATAGGTGCACTAGTTCGGCGAAGATATGGTGATACAAGTGAAATATGGATGGTACATATATGTTTTTGTAATATGAAAATATAAAAACAGCAAGGTAACTAATGATAAAAGTGAGCACAAATGGTATTGCAATGCTAGGAAACAAGGCCTAGGGTTCATACTTTCACTAGTGCAAGTTCTCTAAACAATAATAACATAATTGGATCACATAACTATCCCTCAACATGCAACAAAGAGTCACTCCAAAGTCACTAATAGCAGAGAACAAACGAAGAGATTATGGTAGGGTACGAAACCACCTCAAAGTTATTATTTCTGATCGATCTATTCAAGAGTCCGTAGTAAAATAACATGAAGCTATTCTTTCCGTTCAATCTATCCTAGAGTTCATACTAGAATAACACCTTAAGACACAAATCAATCAAGACCCTAATGTCACCTAGATACTCCAATGTCACCTCAAGTATCCGCGGGTATGATTATACGATATGCATCACACAATCTCAGATTCATCTATTCAAACCAACACAAAGTACTTCAAAGAGTGCCCCAAAGTTTCTAACGGAGAGTCAAGACGAAAAAATGTGCACACCCCTATGCATAGGTTCATGGGCGGAACCCGCAAGTTGATCACCAAAAACTACATCAAGTGAATCAATAGAATAACCCATTGTCACCACGGTTATCCCACGCAAGACAAACATCAAGTGTTCTCCAATCCTTAAAGACTCAATCCGATAAGATAACTTCAAAGGGAAAACTCAATCCATTACAAGAGAGTATAGGGGGAGAAACATCATAAGATCCAACTATAATAGCAAAGCTCGCGATACATCAAGATCGTACCACCTCAAGAACACGAGAGAGAGAGAGAGAGATCAAACACATAGCTACTGGTACATACCATGAGTCCGAGGGAGAACTACTCCCTCCTCGTCATGGAGAGCACCGGGATGATGAATATGGCCACCGGAGAGGGATTCCCCCTCCAACAGGGTGCCGGAATGGGTCTAGATTGGTTTTTGGTGGCTACGGAGGCTTCTGGCAGCAGAACTCCCGATCTATTGTGCTCCCCGAAGTTTTTAGGGTATATGGGTATATATGGGAGGAAAAAGTACGTCGGTGGACCTCCAGGCTGTCCACGAGGCAGGGGGCGCGCCCCCCACCCTCATGGGCAGCCCGGGACTCTTCTGCTCCAACTCCGATACTCCGTGGTCTTCTTCTGGTCCAAAAATAAGTTCCGTGAAGTTTTAGGTCAATTGAACTCCCTTTGATTTTCCTTTTCTGTGATACTCTAAAACAAGGAAAAAACAGAAAGTGGCACTGGGCTCTAGGTTAATAGGTTAGTCCCAAAAATCATATCAAATAGCATATAAATGCATATAAAACATCCAAGGTTGATAATATAATAGCATGGAACAATCAAAAATTATAGATACGTTGGAGACGTATCAACATCCCCAAGCTTAATTCCTGCTCATCCTCGAGTAGATAAATGATAAAAACAGATTTTTTTTATGTGGAATGCTACCTAACATATTTATCCATGTAGTTCTCTTTATTGTGGCAAGAATATTCAGATCCATAAGATTCAAGACAAAAGTTTAATATTGACATAAAAATAATAATACTTCAAGAAAACTAACCAAGTAATCATGTCTTCTCAAAATAACATGGCCAAAGAAAGCTATCCCTACAAAATCATATAGTCTGGCTATGCTCTATCTTCACCACACAAAATATTTAAATCATGCACAACCCCGATGACAAGCCAAGCAATTGTTTCATACTTTTGATGTTCTCAAACTTTTTCAATCTTCACGCAATACATGAGCGTGAGCCATGGATATAGCACTATAGGTGGAATAGAATGGTGGTTGTGGAGAAGACAAAAATGAGAAGATAGTCTCACATCAACTAGGCGTATCAACGGGCTATGGAGATTCCCATCAATAGATATCAATGTGAGTGAGTAGGGATTGCCATGCAACGGATGCACTGGAGCTATAAATGTATGAGAGCTCAACAAAAGAAACTAGTGGGTGTGCATCCAACTCGCTTGCTCATGAAGACCTAGGGCATTTTGAGGAAGCACATCATTGGAATATACAAGCCAAGTTCTATAATGAAAGATTCCCACTAGTATATGAAAGTGACAACATAGGAGACTCTCTATCATGAAGATCATGGTGCTACTTTGAAGCACAAGTGTGGTAAAAGGATAGTAGCATTGCCCCTTCTCTCTTTTTATCTCATTTTTTTATTTTTTATTTTTTTTATTTGGACCTTTTCTCTTTTTTTATGGCCTCTTTTTTTATTTTTTCGTCCGGAGTCTCATCACTACTTATGGGGGAATCATAGTCTCCATCATCCTTTCCTCACTGGGACAATGCTCTAATAATGATGATCATCACACTTTTATTTGCTTACAACTCAAGAATTACAACTCGATACTTAGAACAAAATATGACTCTATATGAATGCCTCCGGCGGTGTACTGGGATGTGCAATGACTCAAGATTGACATGTATGGAAGAATTATGAATGGTGGCTTTGCCACAAATACGATGTCAACTACATGATCATGCAAAGCAATATGACAATGATGAAGCATGTCATAATAACGGAACGGTGGAAAGTTGCATGGCAATATATCTCAGAATGGCTATGGAAATGCCATAATAGGTAGGAATGGTGGTTGTTTTGAGGAAGATATATGGTGGGTTTGTGGTACCGGCGAAAGTTGCATGGTACTAGAGAGGCTAGCAATGGTGGAAGGGTGAGAGTGCGTATAATCCATGGACTCAACATTAGTCATAAAGAACTCACATACTTATTGCAAAAATCTATTAGTTATCGAAACAAAGTACTAGGCGCATGCTCCTAGGGGGATAGATTGGTAGGAAAAGACCATCGCTCGTCCCCGACCGCCACTCATAAGGAAGACAATCAATAAATAAATCATGCTCCGACTTCATCACATAACGGTTCACCATACGTGCATGCTACGGGAATCACAAACTTTAACACAAGTATCTCTCAAATTCACAACTACTCACTAGCATGACTCTAATATTACCATCCTCATATCTCAAAACAATCATCAAGTATCAAACTTCTCATAGTATTCAATGCACTTTATATGAAAGTTTTTATTATATCCCTCTTGGATGCCCATCATATTAGGACTAAATTCATAACCAAAGCAAATTACCATGCTGTTTAGGAATCTCAAAATAATATAAGTGAAGCATGAGAGTTCAATTATTTCTACAGAATAAAACCACCACCGTTCTCTAAAAAGATATAAGTGAAGCACTAGAGCAACAACAAACTACTGTGAAAGATATAAGTGAAGATCAATGAGTAGTCGAATAATTATGCAACTATATGAAGACTCTCTAACATTTAAGAATTTCAGATCTTGGTATTTTATTCAAACATCAAGCAAAACAAAAGAAAATAAAATGACGCTCCAAGCAAAACACATATCATGTGGCGAATAAAAATATAGCTCCAAGTAAAGTTACCGATGAACGAAGACGAAAGAGGGGATGCCTTCCGGGGCATCCCCAAGCTTAGGCTCTTGGTCGTCCTTGAATATTTCCTTGGGGTGCCTTGGGAATCCCCAAGCTTAGGCTCTTTCCACTCCTTGTTCCATAATCCATCGAATCTTTACCCAAAACTTGAAAACTTCACAACACAAAACTTAACAGAAAACACGTAAGCTCCGTTAGCGAAAGAACACAAAACACCACTTCAAGGTACTGTAATGAACTCATTATTTATTTATATTGGTGTTAAACCTACTGTATTCCAACTTCTCTATGGTTTATAAACTCTTTTACTAGCCACAGATTCATTAAAATAAGCAAACAACACACGAAAAACAGAATCTGTCAAAAACAGAACAGTCTGTAGTAATCTGTAACTAACGAAAACTTATAGGACCCCAAAAATTATAAAATAAATTTCTGGACGTGAGTAATTTATCTGTTAATCATGTGCAAAAATAATTAACTAAATAGCACCCTCCAATAAAAAATGGCAGCAATTCTCGTGAGCGCTAAAGTTTCTGTTTTTTACAGCAAGATCAACAAGACTTTTCCCAAGTCTTCCCAATGGTTCTACTTGGCACAAACACTAATTAAAACATAAAAATCAATCATAACAGAGGCTAGATAAATTATTTATTACTAAACAGGAACAAAAATAAATTTGGGTTGCCTCCCAACAAGCGCTATCATTTGACGCCCCTAGCTAGGCATGATCATTTCAATGATGCTCACATAAAAGATAAGAATTGAAACATAAAGAGAGCATCATGAAGAATATGACTAGCACATTTAAGTATAACCCACTTCCTATTCATAGGGATTTTTTGAGCAAAAAATTAATGGGGACGATAATCAACTAGCATAGGAAGGCAAAACAAGCATAACTTTGAAACTTTAAGCACATAGGGAGGAAACTTGATATTATTGCAATTCCTACAAGTATATATTCCTACCTCATAATAATTTTCAGTAGCATCATGAATGAATTCAACAATATAACCAGCACCTAAAGCATTCTTTTCATGATCTACAAGCATAGAAATTTTATTACTCTCCACACAAGCAAAATTCTTCTCATGAATAATAGTGGGAGTAAACTCAACAAAATAATTATCATGTGAGGCATAATCCAATTAAAAACTAAAATCATGATGACAAGTTTCATGGATATCATTATTCTTTATATCATACAAGTCATCACAATAATCATCATAGATAGCAACTTCGTTCTCATAATCAATTGGAACCTCTTCCAGAATAGTGGATTCATCACAAAATAAAGTCATGACCTCTCCAAATCCACTTTCATCAATATAGTCATCATAAATAGGAGGCATGCTTTCATCATAATAAATTTTCTCATCAAAACTAGGGGGACAAAAAATATCATCTTCATCAAACATAGCTTCCCCAAGCTTGTGGCTTTGCATATCATTAGCATCATGGATATTCAAGGAATTCATACTAACAACATTGCAATCATGCTCATAATTCAAATATTTAGTGCCAAACATTTTAATGCATTCCCCTTCTAACACTTTGGCACAATTTTCCTTTCCATCATACTCACGAAAGATATTGAAAAGATGAAGCGTTTGAGGCAAACTCAATTCCATATTTTTTTAGTTTTCTTTTATAAACTAAACTAGTGATAAAACAAGAAACTAAAATATTCGATTGCAAGATCTAAAGATATACCTTCAAGCACCCACCTCCCCGGCAACGGCGCCAGAAAAGAGCTTGATGTCTACTACACAACCTTCTTCTTGTAGATGTTGTTGGGCCTCCAAGTGCAGAGGTTTGTAGGACAATAGCAAATTTCCCACAAGTGGATGACCTAAGGTTTATCAATCCGTGGGAGGCGTAGGATGAAGATGGTCTCTCTCAAACAACCCTGCAACCAAATAACAGAGAGTCTCTTGTGTCCCCAACACACCCAATACAATGGTAAATTGTATAGGTGCACTAGTTCAGCGAAGAGATGGTGATACAAGTGCAATATGGATGGTAGATGTATGTTTTTGTAATCTGAAAAATATAAATACAGCAAGGAAGCTAATGATAAAAGTGAGCACAAACGGTATTGCAATGCTAGGAAACAAGGCCTAGGGTTCATACTTTCACTAGTGCAAGTTCTCTCAACAATAATAACATAATTGGATCACATAACTATCCCTCAACATGCAACAAAGAGTCACTCCAAAGTCACTAATAGCGGAGAACAAAGGAAGTGATTATGGTAGGGTACGAAACCACCTCAAAGTTATTCTTTCTGATCGATCTATTCAAGAGTCTGTAGTAAAATAACATGAAGCTATTCTTTCCGTTCAATCTATCCTAGAGTAAATACTAGAATAACACCTTAAGACACAAATCAATCAAGACCCTAATGTCACCTAGATACTCCAATGTCACCTCAAGTATCCGCGGGTATGATTATACAATATGCATCACACAATCTCAGATTCATCTATTCAAACCAACACAAAGTACTTCAAGGAGTGCCCCAAAGTTTCTACCGGAGAGTCAAGACAAAAACATGTGCCAACCCCTATGCATAGGTTCATGGCGGAACCCGCAAGTTGATCACCAAAACATACATCAAGTGAATCAATAGAATAACCCATTGTCACCACGGTGATGGGTTGGATGGGATCTATCATGTAATCGAGTTAGTTTTGTTAGGGTTTGATCTCTAGTATCCACTATGTTCTGAGATTGATGTTGCTATGACTTTGCTATGCTTAATGCTTGTCACTAGGGCCCGAGTGCCATGATTTCAGATCTGAACCTATTATGTTTTCATCAATATATGAGTGTTCTTGATCCTATCTTGCAAGTCTATAGTCACCTATTATGTGTTATGATCCATTAACCCCAAAGTGACAATAATCGGGATACTTACCGGTGATGACCGTAGTTTGAGGAGTTCATGTATTCACTATATGTTAATACTTTGTTCCGGTTCTCTATTAAAAGGAGGCCTTAATATCCCTTAGTTTCCGTAAGGACCCCACTGCCACGGGAGGGTAGGACAAAAGATGTCATGCAAGTTCTTTTCCATAAGCACGTATGACTATATTCGGAATACATGCCTACATTATATCGATGAACTAGAGCTAGTTCTGTGTCACCCTAGGTTATGACTGTTACATGATGAACCACATCTGGCATAATTCTCCATCACCGATCCATTGCCTACGAGCTTTCCACATATTGTTCTTCGCTTATTTACTTTCACGTTGCTATTGCTATCATCACTATGAAATACCAAAAACATCGCTTTTACTACCGTTAACTTTTGTTACCGTTATCACTACTATCGTATTACTTTGCTACTAAATACTTTGCTGCAGATATTAAGTTTCCATGTGTGGTTGAATTGACAACTCAGCTCCTAATACTTGAGAATATTCTTTGGCTCCCCTTGTGTCGTATCAATAAATTTGGGTTGAATACTCTACCCTCGAAAACTATTGCGATCCCCTATACTTGTGGGTTATCAAGACTATTTTCTGGCGCCGTTGCCGGGGAGGATAGCTCTATTCTTTGAGTCACTTGGGATATATATCTGCTTATCATTATGAAGAACTTGAGAGATCCAAAAACCAAGATCTATCCCTCAACTATGAGGGGTGGTAAGGAACTGCCATCTAGCTCTGCACTTGATTCACCTTCTGTTATGAGTAAGTTTGCGACACCTACACCTACACCTGCTTCTGCTATTCGTTCTGATATGTCGCATGTTATTGATGATGCCACTTCTGCTATGCATGATACTTATGATGAAACTACCTCTATGCCTAATACTACTATGCCACTTAGTGATTTTCTCGATGAACAACTTGCTAGGGCTAGAGAGATTGAAAATATTGAATCTGATGATACTGATGAAAGTGATGATGAAGAATCACTTGTTATTCCTAAGGGTTATGTCTTTGATCAAGAAGCTTCCTTAGCTATTTTAGCGTGCCAAAATAGAGCTGAACTCAAAAGATTATTAGCTAAATGGAGTAAGAAATCTCTAAATGCTAGAATGAAACCTGACCCTGCTTTTGCTAGTTCACCAATCTTTGTTACTGATAAGGATTATGAATTCTCTGTTGATCCTGATATAATTACTTTGGTTGAATCTGATCCTTTTCATGGTTATGAATCTGAAACTATTGTGGCACATCTTACTAAATTGAATGATATAGCTACCCTCTTTACTAAACATGAGAGAACTCGTTACTTTTACATCCTTAAAATATTTCCATTCTCATTAAAAGGTGATGCTAATATATGGTTTAATTCTCTTGATCCTGGTTGTGTGTGTAGTCCCCAGGATATGATTTATTACTTCTCTGCTAAATATTTCCCTGCTCATAAGAAACAAGCTGCTTTAAGGGATATATATAATTTTGTGCAAATTGAAGAAGAGAGTCTCCCACAAGCTTGGGGGAGGCTTCTCCAATTAATTAATGCTTTGCCTGATCATCCTCTTAAGAAAAATGAAATACTTGATATCTTTTATAATGGACTAACCGATGCCTCCAGAGATTACCTGGATAGTTGTGCTAGTTCTGTTTTCAGGGAAAGAACACCGGATGAAGCTGAAATTCTATTGAATAATATGTTGACAAATGAAAATAATTGGACACGTCCGGAGCCAATTCCTGAGCCTATTCCTAAACCAACTTCGAAGAAGAGGGGTATTCTATTTCTCAGTCCTGAAAATATGCAAGAGGCAAAGAAATCTATGAAAGAAAAAGGTATTAAAGCTGAAGATTTTAAGAATTTACCTCCTATTGAAGAAGTACATGGTCTTAATTTACCGCCTGTTGAAGAGACATATAATCTTAATCCTTTACCTACTGAAGAAACTCATGGTCTTGATAACCTGACACAGGTAGTAAAGGTAAATTCTCTCTATAGATATGATAAAGTTGTAATCCCATTTACTAAGTTTGCTAGCCCATGCTTAGATGAGTTTGATAAATTTATGGCTAAGCAAGAAGACTTTAATGCTTATTTTGGTAGACAATTGAAATACAATTCAAATATGCTTGAACACTTGGGTGATTATATGGCTAATGTTAAAGGTCAACTTAAACTTATTAGTAAACATGCTTCTATGGTTACCACTCAAGTAGAACAAGTACTTAAAGCTCAAAATGATTTGCTCAATGAATTGAATACTAAAGATAATGATTATGCTATTAGAGTGGCTACTAGAACTTGTAGAATGACTCAGGAACCTTTGCATCCTGAAGGCCACCCTAAGAGAATTGAGCAAGATTCTCAAAGAAATAATATAGATGTACCTAGTTCTTCTAAAAAGAAGAAAAAGAAAAATTATAAGACTTTGCATGCTTCTAGTGATCCTATTGTTGAAACACCTGAGAATCCAAATGATATTTCTATTTCTGATGCTGAAACCCAATCTGGTAATGAACCTGAAACTAGTGATAATGTTAACGATAATGTTCATAATGATGCTCAACCTAGTAATGATAATGATATAGAAATTGAACCTGCTGTTGATCTTGATAACCCACAATCAAAGAATCAACGTTATGATAAGAAATATTTTGTTGCTAGGAAACATGGTAAAGAAAGAGAGCCTTGGGTTTAGAAACCCATGCCTTTTCCTCCCAAACCATCCAAGAAAAAGGATGATCAGGATTTTGATGCTTTGCTGGAATGATTAGACCTATCTTTTTGCGTATGCGATTAACTAATATACTCAAAACCAATCCTTATGCTAAGTACATGAAAGATATTATTACAAATAAAAGAAAGATACCGGAAGCTGAAATTTCCACCATGCTTGCTAATTATACTTTTAAGGGTGGAATACCAAAGAAACTTGGAGATCCACGAGTACCCACTATACCATGCTCTATTAAAAGAAACTATGTTAAAACTGCTTTATGTGATCTTGGAGCCAGTGTTAGTGTTATGCCTCTATCTTTATATCGTAGACTTGATTTGAATAAGTTGACACCTACTGAAATATCTTTGCAAATGGCTGATAAATCAACTGCTATACCTGTCGGTATTTGTGAGGATGTGCATGTTGTAGTTGCAAACGTTACTATTTTAACGGACTTTGTTATTCTTCATATTCCGAAGGACGATATTATGTCTATTATTCTTGGAAGACCCTTTTTGAATACTGCAGGGGCTGTTATTGATTGCACTAAAGGCAATATCACTTTTCATGTTAATGGTAATGAGCATACGGTACACTTTCCGAGGAAACAACCTCAAGTTCACAGTATCAATTCTATTGGAAAAATTCCATCGATTATATTTGGAGGTTTTGAATTTCCTCTTCCTACTGTCAAGAAGAAATATGATATTCTTATTGGGGATGTGCATATCCCCGTTGAGGTAACATAGTGTTATTCGAAATTTCTCCAGTTCCATGTTCTTCGGAATGAGTTCGTTAACAAGACTTGATCAACCTTGTTAGTGGATTCCTTTTGATGATCATGAGATGGATGAAACTAGAAGGCACAACCTTCTCTACCCTCCTTCTACTTTTTGTTATTTATATTAAATTAAATAAAATAAATATTTTTCTGTCTGTTATCTGATTATCCGTGCAATATAAAAACACCTCGGAAATAAAAGTTCTCCAAATGCCCTGAAATTTAAATATGATTATTTTTCTAGAATATTTGAGAATTTATGGAACTGAGAACAAACCAGGGGGTCAACCACCTGCCCACGAGGGTGGAGGGCGTGCCCACCCCTCTAGGGCGCGCCCCCTGCCTCGTGGGCCCACGGTGGCCCTCCTCCACTTATTCCTGCACCCACACACTTCATCTTCCTCCCACAAACACGAATATCCACCTCAAGCATGAGTTCTAGCTCATTTTACTGCCATTTTCGATCTGCTTGCTCAAAGCACCTCTCACAAAACTGCTTGGGGAGATTGTTCCTTGGTATTTTACTCCTCCATTGGTCCAATTAGTTTTTGTTCTAGGGATTTATTCATTGCAAATTTTTGCTGCTTAGGTGACCCTGTTCTTGAGCTCGCATGTCAAATTAATATGGTCAAAAGTAGTTTTGATGCATGATATAGGCCCTAGGCACTTGTAGGAGTAGTTGCTATCAATATTATTGAGTTTGGTTTACTTTTATTTTGAAGTTACTAAAAAATTTAAGAATTTTTCAGAAAATGATGAGGAGACTTTTGAGGGGCTCATCGAGCCAAAGCTCGAAGGAAAAGGCACCAAAGCCTAAGTATAATGTGCCTCGCACCGCGGAGGTTCGGGCATGTGAATGGCCTTCCGAGGATTTCTTGAGAGCCGCCGGGATTTATGAAGATTTTCATGAATTGGCTCATAATGCAGGCCTCACCGCTTTCCTCCACGACCAATGCGGTCAATATCTCTTACTCACAAATACCTTTATGCAAAACTTTCATTTTCATTCTAGGAACTCACCACCTACGGTGGAGTTTCATTTATATGATGAGCATAAGGAAATGTCACTTTATGATTTTTGTTGGATTTGTCTAGTCCCTTTTGAGGGCAAGACAGAAGAACCACATCGTGATGATGTGGAGGGATTTATTGATACTATCACTGTAGGGGAAACAAGGAAGGTTTCCGATGCACGAATCACTAGCATACATTTTCCTGTTTTACGTTACTTCGCATTATTTGCTAGTCGTTGCTTAATTGGTCACGGAAACTGTGGAAACCTTAGTATCCTTGATATTATTATTTCTCTCCAAGGTTTATATGGTGATAACACTTTTAGTATGGGCGGTGTCGGTGTCAAAACCGGCGGATCTCGGGTAGGGGGTCCCGAACTGTGCGTCTAGGCCGGATGGTAACAGGAGGCAAGGGACACGAAGTTTTACCCAGGATCGGGCCCTCTTGATGGAGGTAAAATCCTATGTCCTGCTTGATTAATATTGATGATATGGGTGTTACAATAGTAGATCTACCACGAGATCAGAGAGGCTAAACCCTAGAAGCTAGCCTATGGTATTATTGTATGTTATGGTTGTTCTACGGACTAAAACCCTTCGGTTTATATAGACATCGGAGAGGGTTAGGTTTACACAAGGTCAGTTACAAAGGAGGAGATATCCATATACATATTTCCTAGCTTGCCTTCCACGCCAAGTAGAGTCCCATCCGGACACGAGACGAAGTCTTCAATCTTGTATCTTCATAGTCTAACAGTCCGGCCAATGGAGATAGTCCGGCTGCCGGAGACCCCCTAATCCAGGACTCCCTCAGTAGCCCCCGAACCAGGCTTGAATGACGATGAGTTCGGTGCGCAGTATTGTCTTCGGCATTGCAAGGCGGATTCCTCTCCAAATTCTGTGTACCTGTCGAAATAATGTCCGGTTTCTTGTGAATGTTTGTACTCCTCGGCTTCCATGCCCAATAATGGCCACTTTCCACGTGTCGAGCGAATGCGAAGAGCCAGGGTGTTTTCAGATTTACCCCCTAGCTGTGTGAATGAGCCGCCTATTTAAAAAGACGAGGATTCAGATCCAAATCACACCATCCCCCCTTGGCGTGCTTTCATCAGAGCGCACCTGACAGAGATCCATTCCATCATGGATGGTCGATGCAGCTCCTCCTCTCGCACCCCTAGCTCCAAACCGGGAGATTGGGAGAGATTTTCAATCCCACACAGCAAATTGGTGATGCTTCAGTCCAAGGGATTTCTTCCCCCAGCGTACCTGATCCCGGTTCGAGCCGGGCTTGCCACCTACAATGGCGGAGAGCAAGCAGAGAGCCGTGCCAATCCCTCCAAGGGAGAGCGGGTATGCCTTGTCCCTTATTTGGTAAGAGGGCTTGGATTCCCAATTCATCCGTTTCTCCGGGGGCTTCTGGAGTTCCACGGCCTCCAGTTGCACAACCTTACGCCTGCATCCCATCTGCATATCGCGGGATTCATAGCCCTTTGCGAGTTATTTTTGGGCTGTGAGGCTCATTTCGCTCTGTGGAAGAAGCTGTTCTGCCTTGTGCCCCGTTCTAAGAAGGGATCAATATATCAAGTGGGCGGAGCCGAAGTGTGGCGTATTGCCGGGACCGGATACCTGTCCGGGACCCCGAAGAAGACGCCCGAAGACTGGCCTTCAGAATGGTTTTATATAGAAGATGTCCCCCTCCCGGACCCTATTCGGATCGGCCTTCCGGAGTTCGACAACGCCCCTTTGAAGAAGCGCCGGAGCTAGCATCCACGGAGCTCCCTGGAGGAAGATGACAGGGACATTCTTTACCTGATGAGCTGGATAAGTTTTTTAGCTCGATCCGGATTGACCATGATCGAGGTCATGGCCACATGCATCATGCGGAGGGTGCAGCCACTTCAGTATAGAGGCCACCCCATGTGGGATTTCAACGGGGAGGATGACGCCACCCGCCACGGCCGCAAAGGGCCGGGATTAGCTGCCGATCTAATAAAGATCTTATCCACTTTGTACAAGGGAGAAGAGGAGGAATTCCTTCGTGTCAACCCGCAGGGCAGATTTTCTATGTACAATCCTCCGGGCTGGGTAAGCGGAGACTTTTTATTGCCCATCCATTTCGTATTCCCGTAGTTAAGTATTTATTCTAGCGATTTTTATCGCAGGAGCTGCGCCAGGCAGTAAAGGAGATAAACAGCCCTCCTCCGCAACCCGAGGACCCCGGACGGTCCCTTGACCCGGCCTCCCAGGAGGATCCGGACATATCTGTGGAGCTGATCGACGGGGTATTTTACCAATGGAGTAATGACAATGCCTTGGTGGCCATTACGGCCGATTACCCTGGGCTAGTTCCAGCCTCACAGGTGACTGAGACCAAAGTCCCAGCACGTAAAAAGGGATCCGTCCTTGCGCTTTTTGATTGCCGTATAATAGCCGTGTTTTGCAGGGGAGGTCCTCGGGGAAGAAGGTCGAGCCTGTGGCAACTAGCCAACAAGGGGCTGCAAGGCCAGGCAGGCTGAAAAGATCTGCAGTACGGATTGAGGCACCGGCGCAGCTGTACGGTGCGCCGTCTTTATTGCAAGACATTATTTGCGGAGGCATATTAACACCCATGCCTTCTTTTCAGGAAAAAGAGAGCTCGCCGGACTATACCCGGAGAGGCTACCAATCGCGCCTCCACAAGCCAGGCTCCAAGGCCGGATTCAGAGGCGGGAACGAATACAAGGCGTGCGCCGGGTGCTCCTCCGACAGAGGATGCGGATAAACTGTCCGCCACCCATTCCGAGGTGGAAAGTGCCATGAACCACAGGCGTCACCGGACTGTTCTTCATGACACTTGTTTCTCCCAAGAGGCATTGGATGCCTTCAACTCGGGAGACACGCACCTCCGTGCCGCTCAAAATGGTCTAGCCAGAGCCACGGAGCAGTATGTAAAAGACATACGGGTGAGAAAATTTGATGATTATATATATCAGTAGCCCCTGAGACTTGAAACAGTTAGGATAACTGATTTAAGGATCATTCATTTTGCAGGTTGTTACAGAAAAGAATACTCAACTGTCCCAGGAGCTGGAAGAGTGCAAAGCCCAACTGCAGGCCACACTAGCCGCTGCGAGGGAGCCCAGAAAGACCCCCTCTGGTAACATATCCTTCGAATGATAAGTATCGTATTAGAGTGCGGCATATATGTAGATCTGACGATAAAATTGCAGATGACGCTAGACTAAATCCGGATAAGCAACAGCTCATACGCCAGCTGAAGGCCGGTGAGAGCGTGCTGACAAGGGTGAGGCAGGAGAAGAATGATCTCCAAGATGCCAACACCAAGCTGGGCGTGGAACTAAAAGATGTTTGTGCCCAACTGTCGGACTCTGTTAAGGAGAATCAGCGGCTTCGACACGGCATATTTAGTAAGTGCTTGAACGATCTTTGAAAAAAGAGTTCGGCTAGGAAGCTGGCTGACAGAGTTATGTTTGTAGGTATGCTAATAGGTCATCCTGCCGAGGAGATGCCTGGTTCGACGGGTGATCTTATTCCCGAGCTCTCGCAGTTGCACGAATGAGTTCGGAAGGTGATGCAAGGCGTCGCCCAGGCCTTGTGGCCGTTCGTCTCCATACCCGAAGGCCTTGGAGAGCTTGCAGAAAGGCTGAAGGGAGCACAGCGGCGCTTCCGATTATGGAAGATATCGGCCTGCCGTCAGGGTGCCAGGGAAGCCTGGGCAATGGTGAAGACATGGTACACGAAGGCTGACCCGAACCACATGGCCGAAGTCGAACCTGTGGGGCCTGATGGCAAGGAGATCCCTGTCAGTTGAGTGTAAATGGAGATAGGCATCATACAAGTAGAATTGGCCGTAAAGTATTCCCAACAGGACTGTAGACTAGACAGCCTATTGGATGGCATTGAAGAGGAATTCAACCAATCAAATTGACTATGTAATTTTAAAGTGACATGTATGATGCCTTCTAGCCGGATTGTAGATTGTTTGTCGTGGCGGACCTTTTCGCTTCAACCTCGGGACCCGACAGTCCAGAGTGTATCCGAATACCCTTTCGGTTATGTAAGAACCGGGGCATGCATGGAGACCAGGCGTAGGGGTCATTAGTGCTTTATCAGACAAGTGCCCAACTAGTTATGTTATATTACATGGGTAGTAAGAAACATCTTCTAGAGAGAATAGTTCCGTTAAGGGTTCCTTTCCCTAGGTAGGCATGCCCTAAAGTGCATGTCCGGACTGCGACAAGAAGCGTAGAAAAAACATCTGGGGGCAGATATGGATAATAAATAAAAGTCATCTTTTGTTCACCGACCGAATATCCTCTTAAGAACTCTAGCTTTCAGCTTCACCCAGTCTGAGGTACACGTCCGGCTGACCCGGAGGTACATGCCCTAGCCGAATTAATAGGAACGTAGGGCATAAATACAAGAGCCAGGCAACCCAGCTTGGCCAAAACTTAAGTCATATCGATGCATATAATGGTGAAAAAAGGTACATGCGGAAGTATAACGCATGTGTTGGGCGTGATGCCCAAGTGAATAATTTAAGCTTCTGTAAAAGAAGCCCCCAGGTGTATAGAGTGCGGCTAGCACATCTATAATATAAAAGTGAGGCACAAGGTGACCCTTGAAGGCCTAGAGAAATAAAATAAAGAAAGGGAAACAAGACAGATGACGCATATGCAAAAAATGGACAAAGGGAGGGGACTAACATAAAGTACGGTGCTAGGCGTAGAATCTTCGGAGCCTGGCTACGTTCCATGGGTTCGGCTCGAGTCGACTAGTTGATGCATCCCGCAGTCGGTACGCTCCGCCAGTCAGAACTTGGTCGATGATGAAGATACCTTCCCATTTGGGCTCTAGCTTGTTCTTTTTCTTATTCGGCAGCTGGAGAACTAGTTCGCCAACGTTATAAGTTTTGGCCCGTACTTCTCTGCTTTGGTATCTGCGAGCATGTTGCTGGTAAAATGCGGAACGGGCTTTGGCTACATCGCGCTCTTCCTCCAAGGTGTCCAGACTGTCCTGCCGATCGAGCTCAGCTTCTCTTTCTTCGTACATGCGCACTCGAGGTGAGTCATGAATTATGTCACAGGGCAGGACTGCCTCTGCGTCGTACACCATAAAAACGGTGTGTATCCGGTACTACGATTCGGCGTGGTCTGCAGCCCCCAGAGTATGGAGTCGAGCTCCTCCACCCAGTGCGTGTCATACTCCGTTAAGGAGCGCACTAATCTGGGTTTAATGCCGCTCATTATAAGACCATTTGCTCGTTTGACTTGACCGTTGGTTTGTGGGTGATAGACTGAAGCATAATCGAGCTTGATGCCCATTTTGCTGCACCAGAGTTTTACCTCGTCGGCCATGAAGTTCGTGCCATTATCAGTGATGATGCTGTGGGGGACGCCGTAATGGTGTACAACCCCGGATATGAAATCTATCACCGGTCCAGATTCGGCTGTTTTAACCGGTTTGGCCTCTATCCATTTGGTGAGTTTATCCACCATGACCAATAAGTATTTCTTCTTGTGGGTTCCCCCTTTAAGGGGTCCAACCATGTCAAGCCCCCAGACCGCGAAGGGCCATGTAATGGGGATTGTTCGGAGGGCGGTGGGTGGCATGTGGCTTTGATTTGCAAAGAGCTGGCAACCGGCGCAATGTTGGACCAAGTCCTGTGCGTCTGCCCGGGCCATTGGCCAATAGAATCTTGTACGGAAGGCCTTGCTTACAAGAGCCCGGGCTGCGGCATGATGACCGCCGAGTCCGGCATGAATTTCTGCCAAAAGGTTCTACCCTTCCTCTTCGGAGATGCACCATTGAAGGACTCCGGTAGCGCTTTTTTTGTACAATTCTCCCTCGTGGACCCTGTAGGCCTTGGATCGCTGCACTATGCAGCGTGCCTCGTTTTGGTCCTCCGGAAGTTCCTGTCTAGTTTAGTAGACCAGGAATGGTTCTGTCCACGGGGCAACAATGGCCATTATTTCATGGGCTAATTGTGTTATTTCGGTGGCGGAGCCTCCGATTGTGTCAGAGAGTTCGGTTTCGGGTATTTTGGCCAGGTCTGGACTGTTGTTACTGGTGTCCCCTTCCCATGCTACGGATGGCTTGAAGAGCCGTTCCAGAAATATGTTGGGAGGTACCACGTCACCTTTTGCGCCGATGCGGGCGAGGATATCCGCCGCCTGATTGTTTTCCCGAGCCACATGGTGAAATTCGAGCCCCTCGAACCGAGCAAACATTTTTAGGACGGCATTGCGATAAGCTGCCATTTTCGGATCCTTGGCGTGGAAGTCTCCATTTATTTGGGATATCGCAAGGTTCGAATCCCCGTGCACCTCTAGGCGTTGAATGCCCATGGATACTGCCATCCGGAGACCATGTAGAAGGGCCTCATATTCGGCTGCGTTCTTGGAGTCCGTATACATTATCTGTAATACGTATTGAACGGTATCTCCTATTGGGGACGTCAAAACGACGCCAGCCCCCAGACCGGCCAACATTTTGGAGCTGTCGAAGTGCATGATCCAGTTTGAATATGTGCCGTACTCTTTAAGGAGTTCGGCTTCCGTCCATTCAACGACGAAGTCAGCCAAAACTTGCGACTTAATAGCTCTCCGTGGCTTGTAAGTTATGTGGAACGGGAGGAGCTCAATGGCCCATTTGGCAATCCGGCCTGTCGGGTCGCGGTTGTTTATAATATCGTTAAGTGGTACTTCTGAGGCTACCGTTATCGAACACTCTTGAAAGTAGTGTCGCAGCTTCCGGGATGCCATAAATACTGCGTACGCTATCTTTTGATAATGCGGGTGTCGTGATTTGCATGGAGTAAGGACAGTGGACACATAGTAAACCGGCTTTTGAAGGGGGAATTTGTGTCCGTCCACTTCTCGCTCGACGACGAGCACGATGCTTACTACTTGATGAGTTGCCGCAATGTAGAATAGCATTGGTTCGCCAATGTTTGGCATGGCCAGGACTGGTTTTGTTGCCAATATGGCTTTTATTTCGTTGAGTCCGGCCGTGGCGGCGTCCGTCCAATCGAAGTGTTCGGTGCGCCGGAGGAGGCGATAAAGGGGTAATGCCTTTTTTCCCAAGCGGGAGATAAAGCGTCTTAGAGCCGCCACGCATCCAGTCAATTTCTGTATTTGTTTGAGGTCTGTTGGGGTAGCCAACTGTCAAAACGCTTGGATTTTGGCTGGATTAGCTTCGATGCCTCTGCTGGAGACGATGAATCCCAGGAGCTTTCCGGCTGGTACGCCGAAAACGCATTTTTCCGGATTGAGCTTGATGTCATATGTTCGGAGGTTGTCGAATGTGACCCTCAAGTCGTCTACTAGAGTTTTGGCATGCTTGGTTTTAACGACCACGTCATCCACGTATGCCTCCACTGTTTTTGCAGATCTGGTTTGCCAGACATGTCTGAATCATGCGCTGGTATGTTGCGCCGGCGTTTTTTAGCCGAAGGGCATTGTGTTGAAGCAGAATGGGCCGTATGGTGTGATGAATGCCGTTGCAGCTTGGTCCGGCTCAGCCATTTTGATTTGATGGTAGCCGGAGTATGCGTTGAGGAAACACAGTGAATCGTGTCCTGCAGTAGCATCGATGATTTGATCGATGCGGGGGAGGGGGAAGGGATCCTTTGGGCAGGCCTTGTTAAGGTCCTTAAAATCGACGCACAAGCGCCAGGATTTGTCCTTCTTTGGTACCATCACCAGGTTTGCTAGCCAGTCCGGATGTTTTATGTCTCTGATGAATCCGGCCTCCAATAGCTTGGCTAGTTCCTCACCCTTGGCTTGTCTTTTAGGCTCGGAGAAACGTCGAAGAGCCTGCTTGACTGGCTTGAATCCTTTTAGGATATTTAGGCTGTGTTCGGCCAGCCTGCGTGGGATTCCTGGCATGTCTGAAGGGTGCCAGGCAAAAATGTCCCAGTTCTCGCGTAGGAACTCTCGCAGTGCGGCGTCGACATCAGGGTTTAATTGTGCCCCGATGGAAGCTATTTTTGTAGGGTCCGTTGGATGGACTTGGAATTTGACTATTTCGTCTGCCGGCTTAAAGGAGGTGGACTTGGATCTTTTATCGAGTATCACGTCGTCCCTGTTCACCGTGGAGCGCAGCGCAGTTAGTTCTTCGGCCGCTAGGGCCTCGGATAGTGCCTTAAGGGCCAGTGCAGCTGTCTTATTTTCGGCGCAGAGTGCTATGTCCGGATCACTAACAAGAGTGATGATTCCGTTGGGCCCGGGCATTTTGAGCTTCATGTACCCGTAATGGGGTATGGCTTGGAAGATTGTAAACGCCTCCCGCCCTAATAGAGCGTGGTATCCGCTGCTGAATGGGGCCACTTGGAATGTAATTTCTTCGGACCTGTAATTATCCGGCATGCCGAATACCACGTCTAGTGTGATTTTTCCAGCACAGCGTGCTTCCCGACTAGGGATGATTCCTCTAAAGGTTGTGCTGCTTTGCTCAATGATGCTCCAGTCTATTTCCATCTTTTGAAGAGTTTCCTCATAGATGAGGTTTAATCCACTGCCGCCGTCCATGAGTACCTTGGTGAGTCGAAAGCCGTCCACGATTGGACTGAGGACCAGTGCGGCTGGTGCTCGGGCCATTCGGAATTTGGGTTCTTCACTAGCGGTGAGGTAATAGCCATGTCACTCCAAGGATTTATTTCTGCTACGTGGCAGATTTCGGCTATGCCGCGGAGTGTTCGCTTGCGTCTATTATTTGACGCGAAGGTCTCAAAGACCGTTAACACCGCATTGTTGTCCACGGGATGGTGCTCTGTGGTTTTTGGGAGGAGTAGATCCTCACCACTTTTGGCCACCTGCCGGAGTATCCAACATGCTCTAAGGCTGTGCGTTGGTATTGCATCCACTGTACTGTGAATTTTGCAGGGTCCGTTGAGCCATCCCTCCAGTACGGTTCCTTGCCCTGTAGAGGGCTTCTGCTTTTTGGTAGTTAACCCAGGTGAATTGTGATAATGCACCCTTTTATTTCGGACTGAGTTTGTATTCAGGGCCGGATTATCCCAAAATTTTATTTCGGTTTTCCAGGCGCTTTCCATCGCATAGTACTTTCATACTATGGACACCAAGTCGGCAAAGCGTGTAATTTCGCGACGACTTATGGCGTTGAGGATTCCCTTGTCCGTGCAATTATTGCAGAAGAATGAAATTGCGTCTTCCTCGCGGCAGTCCTTTATCCTGTTCATGATCAGGAGGAATCTGGCCCAGTAATGGTGTACTATTTCTTCGGGCTCTTGCCTAATTTGGGATAGATCGCGTATGTTTGGCTGGGTGGGTGGAATTGAATCCGAATCCTTACCCAATCTGAGACTCAGGGGCCAAGGAGTTTCCGAACTCGAAGGTTTGGAGTCTTGGATGTTTTCCGATGAATCTAGCCCGCTGCCTGATTCTAGGTTCAGGCCTTGAGTGACGTCCTCCCCTCCGCGGGTATCCGTCTTGGAGGGATCGGGAATCCAGACATAGCTAGTCCTTAAGATATATGAAGGGTTGCCGCATTGTTCCTCCACCACTGCAATGTGATGGGTGACATGGGGAGAGCTGATCTCTCTCAGATCGGGTTTAGGCCCAATATGACCGTAGTCTGTAGCGACTCCCAGGGCGGCGATGCGATCCAAGAGCTCGTTCAGGGAAGAGAGCTCCATTGGATCTAACTGCTCGGCGAGTTCCGAGTTGACGTGAAGATTGCTTTCAGTGACCCGAGAAGTCATCGTCGGTGCAGCGGCCGAACGGGCGGTCATAAGAAAACCACCTAGTCGGAGAGTTTGGCCGATAGCCAAAGCTCCCTCAGCGATAGTGCCGTCTTTGAAGACGGGATGAGACATCCTTCCTGGTGGCGACAGCACAGCGGAACTCTCAATGAAAGCACCAATGTCGGTGTCAAAACCGGTGGATCTCAGGTAGGGGGTCGCGAACTATGCGTCTAGGCCGGATGGTAAGAGGAGGCAAGGGACACGAACTTTTACCCAGGTTTGGGCCCTCTTGATGGAGGTAAAACCCTACGTCCTGCTTGATTAATATTGATGATATGGGTGTTACAAGAGTAGATCTACCACGAGATCAGAGAGGCTAAACCCTAGAAGCTAGCCTATGGTATGATTGTATGTTATGGTTGTTCTACGGACTAAAACCCTTCAGTTTATATAGACACCGGAGAGGGTTAGGGTTACACAAGGTCGGTTACAAAGGAGGAGATATCCATATACGTATTTCCTAGCTTGCCTTCCACGCCAAGTAGAGTCCCATCCGGACACGAGATGAAGTCTTCAATCTTGTATCTTCATAGTCTAACAGTACGGCCAATGGAGATAGTCCGGCTGTCCGGAGACCCCCTAATACAGGACTCCCTCAGGCGGCATTATTACTAAATGGGTAATTCTGAACCGTACAAAGGGACCCATCTTTGGAGGCATCTATGCTTCACGCCTAGCTGCACATTTTAACATACCTATTAGGCATGCTGAGAAGGAAGAAAAAGTGTTGCCTCGTGTTTATCTAGATTATAAAAGTATGGTGGCACAAGATTTTATTGTTAAGAATAGGGAAGGAGAGCTTAAATATCAATTGTTCTTTAATAAACATCATCCTGAGACCATTACCCTGCCTGCTCCTTCTTTGTTTGATTTATCTGTAGGCACATACCTTGTTCCGTTGAAGGTTATTCACGCCTACCGGAACCCTGCACCAGCTGAGGAGCCAGAGCCGGAACCACAAATTGATCCTTCACGACAGTCTAATTACGAGTGGGATCCGGAGATGATTGTCAGCTAGTGGCAAGCTGAGTCTTCCTCTTCTTCCTCGCAGTACGACCCCAACTACTATTATGGATATCCGCCAGGCCAGCCGTGGCCATAGACCAACTTAGGCCAAAAGCCTAAGCTTGGGGGAGTATGTATTTCCCACCGATATTACATTTATGTTCACACACTCATTGCTAGATGTCGGTGCTCATACTTTTTCATTGTATCATCCATGCTAGTTTATTTTCCTTTTTATGCTTTCTTCTTGTGTGTTTAATAAACCTTAAGAAAAACCAAAAAAAATAGTTGTACCTTTTAATTAGTTTACTTTCCATGCTTGTAGTAGTAATTAAAAAGAAAACCCAAAAACATTTCCTGTTCTTCTTTTTCTTGTTGGGAGCTTTCCCGTGTAAATAGTTTTATTTCTATTCTTTTCTTTGGGGGTCGATAGGAGAAGACCATAATTAAATTGTTGACGTGGCTCTTATATGCATTATTGTTGATATGACAAAAGAGCCCATATTGCCTTGTCTTCTCATGTTTATTGAATGCTTGCAGATTCCAGCTTAGTCCAATGCACGTGCACTATTATTATTATTCACATCGTTCGGTCGTGCAAGTGAAAGGCAATTATGATGATATATGATGGACTGGCTAAGATGATAAAAGCTGGTACGAACTTGACCTCTTTTGTTTTTGTAAATATGATTAGTTCATCGTTCTTGATTCAGCCTATTATGAATAAACATGTTTACAATGACAACTAGAGATCATAGTTCCTTGTGCCATGCTTGATTAGCTATGAGTTATAATGGTTTACCTTGCGTGCCAACATGCTATTAAAATGGTTATGATGTGGTATGATAGGGTGGTATCCTCCTCTGAATGATTTAAGTGACTTGACTTGGCGCATGTTCACGCATGTAGTTGAAACAAAATCAACATAGCCTTCACGATATTTATGTTCATGGTGGATTATATCCTACTTGTGCTTGCATTCGGTGTTGATTAATTTTAATGCATGTTCATGACTGTTGTCGCTCTCTAGCTGGTCGCTTCCCAGTCTTTTTCTAGCCTTCACCTGTACTAAGTGGGAATACTGCTTGTGCATCCAAACTCCTTAAACCCCAAAGTTATTCCACATGAGTCCACTATACCTACCTATATACGGTATCTACCTGCTGTTCCAAGTAAATTTGTATGTGCCAAACTCTAAACCTTCAAATAAATATCATGTTTTGTATGCTCAAATAGCTCATGTATCAACTAGGGCTGTCTGTATCTTCCATGTTAGGCGGGTTATTCTCAAGAGGAGTGGACTCTGCTCCTCACTCACAAGATAAATGGCTGGTCACCGGGATGCCCAGTCCCATGCTTTATGAAAACTAAATCAAAATAATTGCAAACAAAACTCCCCCTGGGACTCTTGTTAGTTGGAGGCACTCGTTGTTTCGAGCAAGCCATGGATTGATGATTGTTGGTGGAAGGGGGAGTATAAACTTTACCATTCTTTTTGGGCACCACCTATAATGTGTGTAGCATGGAAGATATCGCCATCTCTTGGTTGTTATGTTGACAATGAAAGTATACTGCTCAAAATATTATTCACCTCTATTTCAAAACCGAGCTCTGGCACCTCTACAAATCCCTGCTTCCCTTTGCGAAGGGCCAATCTATTTCCTTTTATGCTGAGTCATCATCCTCTTATTAAGAAGCACGAGTTGGAGAGCACCGCTGTCATTTGCATTCATTACTGTTAGTTTACATTGAGTATGACTTGACTGTATCTCTTTTACCATGAATTACAATGTCTAGTCGGTCCTTGGTCTTTAAAGGTGCTCTGCATTTATGTTTTGTGGTCTCAGAAAGGGCTAGCGAGATACCATCTTGTTATATCATATTATGATTGTTTTGAGAAAGTATTTTCATCCGAGATTTATTATTATGGCTCGCTAGTTGATTATGCTATTGATATGAGTAAACTTGAGACCTATGCATTATTGCAAATGTGGTTAGTTATAATCTTTGCTGAAAACTTGAATACTAGCTTTACATATTTACAACAACAAGAGGAGACAGAGTTTGTAAAAGTTTTTCTTTATCACTTTCAGTTTATCAATTGAATTGCTTGAGGACAAGCAAAGATTTAAGTTTGGGGGAGTTGATACGTCTCCAACGTATCTACTTTTCCAAACACTTTTGCCCTTGTTTTGGACTCTAACTTGCATGATTTGAATGGAACTAACCCGGACTGACGCTATTTTCAACAGAATTACCATGGTGTTATTTATGTGCAGGAGCAAACGTTCTCGGAATGACCTAAAACTTCACGGAGCCACTTTTCAGAAAATAAGAAAAATACCTGCCAAAGAAGAAGGCCAGGGGGCCCACCGTCTCTCCACGAGGGTGGGGGCGCGCCCCCCTACCTCGTGGGCCCCCTGTTGCCTCTCCGACTCCAACTCCACCTCCATATATTGAGTTTCGGGGAGAAACAAATCAGGGAGAAGAAATCATCACATTTTACGGTACGGAGCCACCGCCAAGCCCTAAAACCTCTCGGGGGGGCTGATCTGGAGTCCGTTCAGGGCTCCGGAGAGGGGAATCCGTCGCCATCGTCATCATCAACCATCCTCCATCACCAATTTCATGATGCTCACCGCCGTGCGTGAGTAATTCCATCGTAGACTTGCTGGACGGTGATGGGTTGGATGGGATCTATCATGTAATCGAGTTAGTTTTGTTAGGGTTTGATCCCTAGTATCCACTATGTTCTGAGATTGATGTTGCTATGACTTTGCTATGCTTAATGCTTGTCACTAGGGCCCGAGTGCCATGATTTCAGATCTGAACCTATTATGTTTTCATCAATATATGAGTGTTCTTGATCCTATCTTGCAAGTCTATAGTCACCTATTATGTGTTATGATCCGTTAACCCCGAAGTGACAATAATCGGGATACTTACCGATGATGACCGTAGTTTGAGGAGTTCATGTATTCACTATATGTTAATGCTTTGTTCCGGTTCTCTATTAAAAGGAGGCCTTAATATCCCTTAGTTTCCATAAGGACCCCGCTGCCACGGGAGGGTAGGACAAAAGATGTCATGCAAGTTCTTTTCCATAAGCACATATGACTATATTCGGAATACATGCCTACATTATATCAATGAACTGGAGCTAGTTCTGTGTCACCCTAGGTTATGACTGTTACATGATGAACCGCATTCGACATAATTCTCCATCACCGATCCATTGCCTACGAGCTTTCCACATATTGTTCTTCGCTTATTTACTTTCCCGTTGCTATTGCTATCATCACTACAAAATACCAAAAACATTGCTTTTACTACCGTTACCATTTTTTGCCGCTATCACTACTATCGTATTACTTTGCTACTAAATACTTTGCTGCAGATATTAAGTTTCCAAGTGTGGTTGAATTGACAACTCAGTTGCTAATACTTGAGAATATTCTTTGGCTCCCCTTGTGTCAAATCAATAAATTTGGGTTGAATACTCTACCCTCAAAAACTGTTGCGATCCCCTATACTTGTGGGTTATCACTCAGCTGGTAGAGCTATACACCTCCAGGATTGTCTCCTTGCATGGCATTCTGCAATTGATATATTCAGATCGTGGAAGCATCTTTAATTCTAAGTTCCGGGACTCCTTCTAGAGGGCTATGGGCACCAACATTCGCTTCAGCACAGCCTTCCATCCTCAAACTAGTGGCCAAGTCGAGCGAGTCAATCAAATTCTTGAAGATATGCTCAGGGCTTGTGTCATTTCCTTCAGTATGAAGTGGGAAGATTGTCTTCCATATGCCGAGTTCTCCTACAACAACAGCTTCCAAGCGAGTTCGGGCAAGGCCCCATTCGAGATTCTCTATGGCAGAAAGTGTCGTACTCCTCTTAATTGGTCAGAGACGAACGCCAACTTCTTGGCAATGACTTAATCACAGAAGCTGAAGAAATGTGTGAAGTCATCCATGAAAATCTCAAAGCCGCGCAATCGCGCCAGAAGAGTTACTATGATAGCAAGCATCGTGACTTGGCTTTCGAGATCGGAGACCATGTCTACCTCCGTGTCTCTCCAATGAAAGGCACTCGTCGCTTTGGTATCCAAGGAAAGCTTGCCCCTAGATACGTGGGTCCTTTCAAGATCATTGGCAAAAGAGGTGACGTCACCTATCAACTTGAGCTTCTGTCCATTTAACACCCTCGATGCGACTATAGCTCCCACGTGTCAAGGCACGACTTAGAGACATAATCGCATTGAAGGCATATGTCGCAAGTAAGGTAATCTTTACACATCCCATGTAATATAATAATAAAGGGGAGATAACATAGTTGGCTTACACTCGCCACATCAATCAAGGTACATAAATAACATTACATCATTCAAAACACTCATGGCCCGACTACGACGCCAAAATAAAAGATAACCCAACATGAGACATGGTCCCGATCACCCCCATCTAGGCACCACTACTGATCATCAGGAAAGGAAACATAATAACGCTGAGAGTCCTCGTCGAACTCCCACCTGAGCTCGAGCGCGTCACCTAGAGCGGAATCATCAGGCCCTGCATCTGGTGTAATAGTAATCTGTGAGCCACAGTGACTCAGCAATCTCGCACCCTCGCGATCAAGACTATTTAAGCTTATAGGTAAGGCAAGGTAAAATATAAGTGGAGCTGCAGCAAGCGACTAGCATATATGGTGGCTATCCTGTTCGCAAAAGAGAGCGAGAAGAGGAGGCAAAGCGCGAGCGAGAAACTAGAGAACAACCTGCGCAAGCATTACTCCAACACCGTGTCCACTTCCCGGACTCCGCCGAGAAGAGGCCATCACGGTAACACACTCAGTAGATTCATTTTAATTAAGTTAAGGTTCAAGTTATCTACAACCGGAAATTAACAAATTCCCATCTGCCCATAACCGCGGGCACGGCTTTCGAAAGTTTAAATCCCTGCAGGGGAGTCCCAACTTAGCCCATGACAAGCTCTCACGGTCAACGAAGGAATAGACCTCCTCCCAAAACGTTCCGATCAGACTCGGTATCTCGGTTCTTCAAGACACTTCGACAGGTTAAAACAAGACCAGCAGCACCGCCTGAATGTGCTGACAAATCCTGATAGGAGCTGCACATATCTCGTTCTCAGGGCACACTCAGATGAGCCAGACGTCGGGTAGGCCAGCCCAGAGTTGCCCCTGGTAGCCCCGGACATCGCTCGGTTGGACCAACACTCAGAGGAGCACTGGCCCAGGAGGGGCTAATGTAAGATGACCCTCGGGCTCCAGAAACCCAAGGGAAAAGAGGCTAGGTGGCAAAAGGTAAAACCAAGGTTGGGCATTGCTGGAAAAGCTTTAATCAAGGCAAACTATCAAGGGGTTCCCATTATAACCCAACCGCGTAAGGAACGCAAAAATCCGGGAACATAACACCGATATGACGGAAACTAGGGCGGCAAGAGTGGAACAAAACACCAGGTGAGAGGCCGAGCCTTCCACCCTTTACCAAGTATATAGATGCATTAAAATAACAAGATAATATAATGATATCCCAACAAGTAATAAATGTTCCAACAAGGAACAGCCTCCAATCTTCACCTGCAACTAGCAACGCTATAAGAGGGGCTGAGCAAAGCGGTAACATAGCCAATCAATGGTTTGCTAGGACATGGTGGGTTAGAGGTTTGACATGGCAATTTGGGAGGCTTGAAAGCAAGTGGTAGGCATCGTAGCATTGGCATAGCAAAAGAGCGAGCATCTAGCAAAGCAAAGATAGTAATGATTTCGAGGGTATGATCATCTTGCCTGCAAAGTTGTCAGAGTTGACTGGATCCTCGAAAGAAAGCTCAACGGGCTCCTCGTTAGCGAACTCGTCTCCCTGCTCTACCCAAACAAGACAAACAAGCAACAAGGACACAATCAACCACGTGCAAGGATCAAACAATATGATGCAAGGATGGTATGCTATGCGGGATGCGATGCAGAATGCATATGCGAGAATTGACAAGGGATGCATGAACCTGGACTCAACTTGGAAATCCAAGTGTGCCACTGGAAAGATGAGATGAAATCGCTTGAAAACGATATAAAGATCACCGGAATCGGAGTTACGGTTTGGAAATGGCAAGCAAAACAAATATGACACCGGTCTGCGATTTACAGCAAGTAGCCATCTAAATGCATTGAGATGAACGTGCTACAGCACCCAAACATGACAACAAAATACATGGCAGGGATGCATTCAAGATGCTTAACAAAAGTATAGCACTGAGCTATGGCCAATTCATCCATTAACAGGTTTAAACAAGCATGGCAAAAATGCATATGGCAAACAGATCTCAGACTTAGTGAAATTAACACTTGTCTGGAATTTCAGATCAGGTAGCCCACTTCGGAGCAACAAAACTACATGCTACAGGACCTGAACATGGCAAAGTAAAGCATGGCATGGAGCTACTCAAAGAGCTTAACAAAAGTCCCTTAGTGACCTTGAGCCAAAATGGATTAGAAAATACGATTGCAAGCATGTGAACATGGCAAAAAACATAATCAGATCACAGACTTCGTGAAAACTGGAGCATGCTGAAAACAGATATCAAGTAGGCATGTTTACGAGCTCGATGCACTCGCTACGGAGCAAGTCATGACAAGATAAGCATACACCCATCAGGAATACACAAAATGCAAGCTATACATGGTAAGAACAATAGCATAGCATGCACGGATCAACTACAACATCATTGGCAAAATTGTAAACAAGTTGACAATCTGCCCAGATTCACAAAGTAGCAAAAGTAGAGCTCGATTGACTCAAGCTAGGGTGCTCCATAATTGCAAACAAAGACATGGATGGATAGAGAATTACAAGATTAACAAAACATCCTTACTGATCATCCTCAAAAGAGGCACGGATCACTAGGAAACAACATGAACATAAGACCATATGAAATAAACAGATCAAGGACTTAGTGGAATTACTAAGTCCCTGAAATCAGCACTACCAAGTGTCTCACTTCGCAAATTGCACTAGTCACCACACACATCACAAAAATACATGGGTTGCACCTCTGGAGAGATGAAAAAACCCTTAACAAAACATATGTAGAGCTCATGGGCATATCATGCACACAATAAACATGGCAAAAATGACAAATATCTAAATGGAGCAGCAAATCTGACAATTACCTCAAGTAGCCCTCTTCTAACAGCATTTCGGGCATCAAGATGAACTCAAATGAAAATCATGCAATGGAATGAAATGATGTACTCTCTGAGTCGAACATTTTGATATGCTACAAGCCAAAAACGGAGTTACGGATGCGGAGATACGACACGATGAACAGGAGCACATGGATCTGGGATTTTTGGGACTTAGAAGAAAAAACCACCTCACGGAAAAAGTCAACTCCGACCGGTCGAGGCCGGATCCGTCTTCTCCGGCGACGGCGAGGTCCGAACGCGGCGAGGGAGGCCGGGGAGCGGCCGGACTCCGGCGGGGGCGGCCGGATCTGGCTCCGGGAGGCGGCAGACGGCGCCGAGACGGCGAGTGGCGGGGCGGCGGCTTGCGGCGCCGGAGTGGGCCGGCGTTGATGGCGGCGGGCGGCGGGACACAGCGCCGGCGAGGTGGTGGTGCACGGTGGCGGCGGGGTCCCGGCAACGAGGCGGAGGCGGCGCAGCGCGGGCGGCGCTCGGGCGGCGGGGAGGCAGGCGAAGCGGCGCGGGGACTCGGGCCGGGAGGGCCGCGGTCGGGCCCCGCGGGCCGGCGCGGTGGGAGGCGGCAGCGCGCCACGTGGCGATCGCTGAGAGGGCGCGGGCGGCGGCGGACGTTGTCCGGCGCCGGCGGACACGTCCGGCGTGCGGAGAGGAGCGGGGAGCTAGGGTTAGGGTCGACTTGATCCGAAAATTTCGGGGAGGAGGCTATATTTATAGGTAGAGGGAGTTAGGAGAGTCCAAATGAGGTGCGGTTTTCGGCCACGCGATCGTGATCGAACGCTCTAGATGATGGAGCAGGTTTAGGTGGGTTTTGGGCCAAATTGGAAGGGTGTTGGGCTGCAACACACACGAGGCCTTTTCGGTCCCTCGGTTAACCGTTGGAGTATCAAACGAAGTCCAAATGATACGAAACTTGACAGGCGGTCTACCGGTAGTAAACCAAGGCCGCATGGCAAGTCTCGGTCCAATCCAGAAATGTTTAATCCCCACACACGAAAGAAAGCTAGAAATGACCACCGGAGGAGAACGAAGCGCCGGAATGCAAAACAGACAACGGGGAAAATGCTCGAATGCATGAGATGAACACGTATGCAATGCAATGCACATGATGACATGATATGCGGTGCATGACAAAGATAACAACACACAGAGACAAAAACCCGAACCCGAGAAAATAAAATAACTTAACGCCGGAAACGGCAAGAGTTGGAGTACAAATTGGGAAAGTTACATCCGGGGTTTTACAGTCCAACTTTCCAAACGTGCACGACGGGTTTCACGTGTCACAGCTTCGCAAGTGCTTCAAGACTCCTGACCACACCATCAACTTCGAAGAGATTGATCTCCAAGAAGACATGTCTTATCATGAGAATCCCGTTTCTATTCTTGAAGAAACCGAGCGCAAGACTCGCAACAAGTCTATCAAATTCCTGAAAGTGAAGTGGTCACATCATTCCGACCGAGAAGCCACCTGGGAACGCGAGGACCACCTCCGTTCCGAATATCCGGAGTTCTTTCAGTTCTAGATCTCGGGACGAGATCCTTTCGTAGTGGTGGAGTGTTGTAACACCCCAGATGTAACTTACCATATTTATACTCCGACTCTTGCCATTTTCGGCTATAAGTTATGAGATTCGTGGTTGGGTTCTTGTCTTTGTTTTGCATTTTGTTCATGTCATGCATAGCATATCGTTTCATCATGTGCATTGCATTTGCATACGTGTTCATCTCATGCATCCGAGCATTTTCCCCGTTGTCTGTTTTGCAATCCGACACTCCTACGTCCTCCGGCGCCCCCTTTTATCTCTTTTCATGTGCGGGTGTTAAACATTCTCGGAATGGACCGAGATTTGCCAAGCGGCCTTGGTACACCACCGGTAGACCGCCTGTCAAGTTTCGTGCCATTTGGAGACCGTTTGATACTCCAACGGTTAACCGGGGAACCATAAAGGCCTCGTGTATGTTGCAGCCCAACACCCCTCCAAAATGGTCCAATAACCCATCCAAACCCTTTCCATGTCCTCCGCCGTCGGATCACGATCACATGGCCGAAAACTACACCTCATTTGGACACTCCCACCTCCTTCTAGGTATAAATATGTGCTCTCCCTGTCCAAATCCGGGTCCAAACCCTAGCTAAACCTCCCCCGCCGCCACCGGACGTGTCCGTCCGGGCCGGACACCAGCGCCCTCGCCGCCGCCTGGCCAATCCCAGCGTGCCACGTGGCATCTCCGCCGCCACCCACACCCGCCGGTGGTCGTTACTCCTGGCAGGATCTAGACTGGCCCCACAGATCAATACTAGTCTTTTCTGCGCACTTTGTCCTCACTTGTGCACACCCGGAGAAACTTCCCGGTCGGTCACCCATCCTGAAACTACTCCAAGCTGAGCACGCTTAACTTTGGAGTTTTGTCCGAATGGACTCCCAGAAAAGAAGGAATTCCTTATTTATATGAGTAGTCTATCATCCCTAATAAGCCAGGCTATCATAGGCATCCCCAAGCTTAGGGTCTTTCCACTCCTTATTCTCCTCATATCAATATCTCACCCAAAGCTTGAAAACTTCAATCACACAAAACTTAACGGAACTTCATGACATAGGTTAGTATGATAAAGAGTAAACCATTCACCTTGGTACTGTCAAAGACAAAGATCATAATTGTTCTCACACAATGCCTACTGTACCATATCATTTCTACAATTTATATTGAGGAATATAAGTCATAGAAACTAGAAAACAAGCAAACTATGCAATGAAATCAGAATCTATCAGAAACAGAACAGTCTGTAATGATCTGAACACTAACCATACTTCTGCTACTCAAAAAATTATGAAATAAATTGGTGGACGTGAGGAATTTGTCTATTAATCTTCTTCAAAAAGAATCACCACCAAAGCACTCTTATGTAAAAAAATTGCAGATAATCTCGTGAGTGCAAAGTTTCTGTTTTTTACAGCAAGATCACATTAACTTTCACCCAAGTCTTCCCAAAGGTCTTACTTGGCACTTTATTGAAACAAAATCTATAAAACATGATTACTACAGTAGCTTAATCATTTAAACACACAAAAACATTAAGGGTAAATATTGGGTTGTCTCCCAACAAGCGCTTTCTTTACTGCCTTTTAGCTAGGCATGATGATTTCAATGATGCTCACATGAAAGATAAGACTTGAACATAAGGAGAGTATCATGAAGAATATGACCAGCACATTTAAATCTAACCCACTTCCTATGCCTAGGGATTTTGTGAGCACACAATTTATGGGAACAATAATCAATTAGCATAGGAAGGCAAAACAAGTATAACTTCAAAACTTTAAGCACATAGGGAGGAAAACTTGATATTATTGCACTCCTACAAGCATGTATTCCTCCCTCATAATAATTTTCAGTAGCATCATGAATCAGTTCAACAATGTTACCATCACATAAAGCATTCTTTTCATGATCTACGAGCATAGAAATTTTACTACTCTCCACATAAGCAAAATTCTCCTCATTTGGAATGGCGGGATCACTAGTTCCTAAAGTTGACACTCTTCCAAACCCGCTTTAGATGATAGTATTATTCATACTCCAAAAGATATAAGTGAAGTTCATGGAGCATTATACAATTAATATAAACTAACCAATGTCCAAGCTCAAAATGTATGAGTAAACACACGAAGCATTCTATAAAACCATACTCAAAAGATTTAAGTGAAGCACAAAGAGCAATTATATAAGATCATACTTAAAAGATATAAGTGAAGCACATGAAGCATTCTATAAATCAATGAAGGGATATCTCATACTAGCATGGTTCATAAAGGAATTACAAAAAACACAAAGGACACAAATCATGTGAACGAAACAAAAACCAAGGTATACCAATAATTGTCGAAGAAGAAAGATGGGATGCCAACCGGGGCATCCCCAAGCTTAGATGCTTGAGTATCCTTATAATATTTACTTGTGGTGGCTTGGGCATCCCCAAGCTTGATCTCTTGCCTCTCTTTATTCTTCTCACATCAGCAACTCCTCGTTCTTCGAACACTTCATCCACAAAAAACTTTAACAAAAACTTTGTGTGATCCGTTAGTATAATAAAGCAAATCACTACCTTTAGGTACTGTTGCAAACTCATTCCAATTTCATATTAGAACTATATATACTGTATTCCAACTTCACCATGGTTCATACCCCCCGACACTACCCATAGATTCATCAAAATAAGCAAACAACACATGAAAAACAGAATATGTCTAAAACAGGACAGTCTGTAGTAATATGGAGGTTTAATAAACTTCTGTAACTCCAAAAATTATGAAATAAAATTTAAAATTTGAAAAATTTATATAGAAGTAATGTGCAAAAAGTTTCAAACCCATTTGACTTTCCAGTAAAAACATAAAAAGTTTCTATTTTTGTTCTGCACATAGTAAACAAGCAATCTAATCATCCTAAAACCAAAGCTTGGCACATTATTTTTATAATACAATGGATATATATAAGGGGATAATTATTTACAGAGAAACTTACATGAAAAATTCTACATTGTTTCCATGAGCATGAACGCGAGTGCTCAAGGTCGACCCCCACTTCTTCAATGCATAACTTTCCAATCACTTCTCTTTTTGAAAAAAAATTTAGGCATGAGAGGCAAGTAATTTTTTTTGTATTTTCATTCTTAAAAAATTGTATGTTTCACCCACAAATAAACAGAAACAAAAAAGGAAAAACAAAATCTACTTAGTGAAGGAAGCAAACAAGCACACACGAGAATATCAACCCTACACTATTGCTCCCCGACAACGGCGCCAGAAAAGAACTTGATAATCCCCAAGTGCAGGGAATCATCATAGCAATTTCCAAAGGTGGAAGTGATAAGTATGGAGTGTCGAACCTACATGGAGCTAAATATAATATCAATATTCTCTCAAGCCCTATCTGCCACTGGTACGACTCTACGTACACTGAACGTTTGCTTCCAACTAGAAATAAGAAATAAAACTACGTTGTGGGTATCAAGTGGATAACTTTGTATGATATCGGAGAGCTAAAATATAAAAGTAGGTGTTGTTAGCATAAATTTAGAATATATTACTAAATAATATAAATAGCGAGTGTGGAATAATGGTGGATCGGTGTGCGGAATTGTCCTAGGCAATCATTAACAAGACCGGCAATCACTATTGCAATTTCATATGAGGGAGAGGCGTAAGCTAACATACTTTCTCTACTTGGATCATATGCACTTATGATTGTAACTCTAGCAAGCATCCGCAACTACTAAAGATCATTAAGGTAAAACCCAACCATAGAATTAAAGCATCAAGTCCTCTTTATTCCCATACGCAACAACCCCCTTACTCGGGTTTGTGTTTCAGTCACTCACCAACCCACTATAAGCGAATCATGAACGTATTGCAACATCCTACAGCGGGAATCACTCACGCTTGCACGACACGGTGGGCACCATAGGACAGCACCAAAGTAAAACATACAACTCATACCAATCTTGATCATCAATCAACCCAAAGACAAAGGATATCTACTCAAAACATCATAGGATGGCAACACATCATTGGATCATAATATGTGGCATAAAGCACCATGTTAAAGTAGGGATTACAGCGGGGTGCGGGGGAGTGGACCACATAAAAGAGATGAGGATGGTGATGATGATGGTGATGTTGATGAAGACGATCACCGCAGCTATGATTCCCCTCTCGATGGCACTCCGGTGCCACCAAGAGAGACGAGGAGAGGTTCTCTCCCTTGTGCTTCCTCCTCCATGGCCTCCCCCCTGGATGGGGAGAGGTTCTCCCTCTGGTCCTTGGCCTTCATGACGATAATGGCCCCTCCGGGATCCTCCTCCATGCCCTCCGGTGATGATGGCCCCCTCCGGCAGGGTGCCAGAGAGGGCCTAGATTGTTTTTCGGTGGCTACTAAGGCTTTTGGCAGCGGAACTCCCGATCTAGGTTAATTTTCCGAGGTTTCTGTATTTATAGAAATTTTTGGTGTCGGTCTCACGTCAAGGAGGTGCCCGAGGCATCCACGAGGTAGGCCCACACGCCTAGGGGGGGGCACCCCCCACCCTCGTGGACGCCCCGGGACTCTTCTGGCCGAACTCTTTTACTCCGGGGTCTTCTTTTGGTCCATAAAAATCGTCAAAAATTGGCACGTCAATTGGACTCTGTTTGATATTCCTTTTCTATAAAACTCAAAAACAAGGAAAAACAGAAACTGGCACTGGGCACTAGGTTAATAGGTTAGTCCCAAAAATCATATAAAATAGCATATAAATACATATAGAACATCCAAGGTTGATAATATAATAGCATGAATACTTCATAAATTATAGGTACGTTGAAGATGTATCAGGCACGTTCGTCCAATTTCTTCGGGCGAACAGTTTTTCACTTCTACTATAAATACCCCTCCCCTTCCTCACTTCGTTTTTACCCCGCTCGACCTCTCTCCTGCTCGAGCTTCCCAAAACTTAGCACCGCCGCTACTTCATCATCGCCGGTGAGGAAGAGCTTCACTGCCTCGACCTTGTCACCGTCGTACTCGCGCCGGCTGCGGATTTCTTCACTCCGCCACCGCCGTAGCTGTCTTCTTCTACCAAGTTAGGGCGTGGAAGATCTGAACTGACGAGCTTCACATCTACACTTCCCAGTACTTGTGTTCTTCATCCAGGGTAATTAAAAGTTACTTTTACTGCCCTCTTTGATTCAAATGTTTTCTACAAAATCTTCAAAAGGTGTTTATTCTTCAAATCTTCACACACTGGACACCTCCCATAAAATCTATTCTTGATCTGTTTCCCTAATCAACACTTTTCTTCAAGATTCCTCAATTGTGTGGATTTTTCAATCTATACAACTCTGGAACCTAAGTCAAAGAACACTTAGTGAAATTCTTCAAGACTCATCTGGTCAAATTCGTCAAACTTGTTCTTATTGCAAACCTTCTGAGAACGCATATGACCTCTCCAAATTCCTCGCAACTATACTCTGTTCACAGGTACAGATGTTAGCTGCTGAATCACTAGGTTCTCATCAACTTAACTCATTTGCAGCGTTCCTTGAAGAAAAGTTGCACACATCTTCAGAGAATTGGATTGCTCAAATTCCTCAGCTGAAGAAAATGGCTGATGGTAAGAATCCATGGAAGGGAGGAAAGAGGCCTGAGGTCAATACTGCTTTCGAGATTCCTGATGACATATACAAGGATTATTGCAGTACTGATGAGGCCAAATTTGGCAAGGAGGACAAAAATCAGCGCAAGGTGCGCATACGAAGGATAGAGAGGAGATGGGCACGAGAATGGAGGGAGTACAGATATGTTACTCCCAAGTATATGATGAAATTCGCTCTTAATCCACCATGCCCAAGACCTCCACTGGCACCTGGCCAAGAAGCTGATCCCACCCACCTCAAGCGTGGTGAGGACTATCCTGATGAATGGGCCAAGCGCCAGGCCAAGCTAGCCAAAATAGCTAAGGAAGTAGTGAGGAAATTTAATGAAGACTCTGCTGCTGCTGCTACCACTGCTGAGGCCTCTGCAAGCAAGCCAAAGAAGGCCATGGCAAAGAAGCCTGCTCATAAGCCAAGTGCTTCACCCCCAATGCCCTCACGGCCAAGTTCCTCAGCAATGCCCTTGTGACGCCCCGAGACCATCGCGCCAGGTGTCTTCCAGTTTTTCGCTGTTGTTGTCTTGTCATTTGTTTGTGTGTTGCATTTTTGCCATGTCATCATCCGCATTGCATCTGCATGTTTTCAAACTTGCATCCGTCTGGGTCTCCCTGTTCTCTCTATTGTCCGTTATGAGCCCAACCACACTCGCACGCGCCCGCGGCATGTCCGAAATAGTATTTTATAAGTGGCCGGAAAATGTTCTCGGAATGAGTTGAAAGTTGGCATGCGGTGTTGTTATAGTGTAGATAGGCCGCCTACCAAGTTTCATTGCATTCGGAGTGCGTTTGACGCCCCAACAAATAACTATAGCGACAATATAGTCGGTCAAATCGTCGGACGTTTTCGGTCTCCGTAAACTATTGCCGGGCGTTCCCTCTCTTTCCTCCCTAGACCATCTACAAAGTCCACTACCTACCGCCAGGCCCAACCTAACCTCTCTCGTCAACCCGCGGCCCTCCTCACGTGCGCGCCCGAAAGTTGTCCCGGACCCCACACGGGCAGTCGTCACCATTGGGTCCGAATCATCCCCAAACATCTATAAAACATCTTCATTTTGTTCGTTGGACTCCCTAGTCTATTTTTCTCGACCATCCGATTACGATCGGAGGAACGAGATAGCCCTACCCACACCCACTGACTATAAATAGCAGTGCAATCATCGGACCAATCCCTAATCCCTAGGGATCCTCCTAGTCGCCGCCACCACACTGTCTCTTCTCTGTTTTCCGCGCCCGACCAACCATCGCGCTCCGTTCCTCGATCTCCTCACCAGAAAAAATGCAAGCCGCGGTAGCAGAAGTCTGTGTCCACCTCGCCTTCGCGCTCCTGGAGACGTTCAGTGCTCGCAGCTCCTCGCGTCCGCGCACCCGCAGAGCATCAGCAGTAGTCCCGAGCGCCCCGTCCCCTCATCCTGTACCTCGATCCAGGATGGATCGGGAGCAGTGCTGCATTTTGCTCGTCATCGGCGGCCTCAACCACCAGGACGCTGCCGCCAGACCAGTAGGTCCCCTGCCTCGTGCCCCTTTCCCTTTTTCCTGACTCTCCTGCTCCTCTAACCATTTGTCTTCTCTCCTGTTGTAGCGACCAGACCTCAAACAGTCCAATCTCTGTGCTCCAGTGTCATCCCTGGATCAGTAATGCTGACACCACACAGTACTTGAAGGATTTATAGCAGAGTAGCAATCACACACTTATTACATCGAGTGTCTCAAAAGAGAACTTATTACAATAAATATGGCTTAAGGCCATCTAATAACGATAACAGCGGAAGGCTTGGAAGATAAGTGAGTCCATCAACTCCAACGGCATCACTGAGTATAGAACCATGACCTAAAACTCCTTAATCATCATCTGAAGAGTCTGCAACACTAACGTTGCAGCCCGAAACGGGTCAGCACATGGAATATGCTGGCAATGTAACACATAGAGAGTAATGGAATGAAACAACTATATGCATATTTGGCTGGTGGAAAGCTCTATGGTTACAGTTTTGTGTAAAGACAATTTTTCCCTACTGCAAAGGAATAAATTTATTTAACAATCATGGTGATTGTTAAACATTGAGAATGGTTGGCACCATTCTCAATCCCAATTAAGCATCATCATTAAACAAACCCATCAAAATTAATTTTTATAGTAACATGTTGAGATTCACATGATAATCCAGGTTCTAGATACTCAAGATTTCCATAACCGGGGACACGGCTAACCATGATTAGTTTATACACTCTGCAGAGGTTTGCGCACTTTTCCCCACAAGACTCGATCTCCTCCGTTGGATTTCTCGCACTACATGGTGTTTGAGAAACGGATGACCGAGACATAGTCTTTCAGAAGTGCTAGCACCTGACGATGGGTAGACCGTACCACCTACATCCCCTACATCTGCTAGTCTACCACTGTAAGAGTTCGCATGACTTAGTCAACTATGCTAGAGCCCATAATAGCTTGTGGCTGCACACGGAAGTTTCTAGCATGAATAATCTCATGATCCCTTTGAGCCTGGGTGGCGGTCCAAAAGAACACAGGCAATCCTGGAATACCCAGGTACCTCAATCCACCCAGATGTGTGTTTAAGTTGCCACCTTAAATAAACCATTAATTAACAATCTCACATCTGTCATGGATACACTCACCCAATCCATGTCTACTAGCATAGCATGGCATAATAAGCAAACGTAGAAGTAACTCCCAAAGGTTTGATAATAAACAGGTAATAGGTACTACCTCAACTACTTCCCAAACCCACAATTTAATTAGATCCCAATCATGCAATGTGTGAGGATTGATCTAATGCAATAAAACTGGGTAGTAGGAGGTATGATCAAAGTGTTACTTGCCTTGCTGATGATCCGCGAAACCTAGCGATTCGAAGTAGCAAGCAGCACACTCCGGGTACTTTATCACAAACAAACAAGCATACAATAAGTACTCAATTAATGCACGGGTAAAACTCAAATAAGAGATCTAACCAGAAAGTTCAACTTAAGAACTCCGGTTGGCAAAAAGAATCAAATCGAACGAAGCAACGAAAGACAAACGGCAAAAGAAACAGGCTTCGTTTACTATTCTGGATCTAAGGCAATTTTTACAGTGGCAAAAACTTGTTTGAGTTGGTTAAACGGAAAGAGGGTTTCGAGATGAAACTCCAGGCGCTTGAATCGCCTGATTCTGATAAACGAGCGAAAAGTTAGACTAAAACGAAAATTGGATCAGAAATCGCGATCAGAAAAATAGCGGATTTAATCCGAGAAAAAGAAAAACAACGAGCAGTTTAACGAACGAACGTTCGTTAACTGAATCTAAACGAAGAACGCATTTGTTAAAACGAACGAACGAGCGAACGCTCGCTAATTAGCCTAAACCGAAAAAAACCGATCTAAAGAAAAAAACAAAACAAAAAAACCTACGAAAACAGACGAAAAAACCGAACAGTTTTTCTAATAAAAATAGCGGCGGGATCGAGGTAAACCTCAGGCGGCGGGTCCGGCGGGCGGCGGCTCCGGCTCCGGCGGCGGCGGGCGGCAGCGGCTCCGGCGGCGGCAGCGGGAGGCGGCGGCGCGGATCGGGCGCGGCTAGGGTTTGGGGCGCGGGCTGGGCTGGCTCGGGCCCCGGGGCGGCGGCTTATAAAGCCCCGGCCAGGCGGAGTCCTGGTCTGTTACGGCCCAGGGTCGGTTCGGACTTTTTTTTAAATACTTACGCTCGGAAAAAAACAAAAGGACTACTAAACAGACTCCAAAAATCCCGAAATAAATTTTCCCCGGCTTCTAAAATCAAGCCGCACAGGATGAACATTTATTTGGGGCCTAAATGCAATTTTGAAAAAACACGCATTTTTCCTAAATTCAAATAAAATAGCAAATAAAACCAAATAAAATCTTATTTGATTTTTTATTAAATCCCCAATATTTCTTTATTTTGGTAAAGTCATTTTATTCCTTCTCTCATAATTTTTATAATAGAAATAATTGAAGATAAAATAAATAAAATCAAAAGATCCTATTTTCAAAATTTGAGACAACTCAAATATGAAAATAACGAAATCCCCAACTCTCTCCGAGGGTCCTTGAGTTGCGTGAAATTTCTAGGATCAACCAAAATGGAATAAATATGATATGCAATGATGATCTAGTGTATAACATTCCAAATTGAAAATTTGGGATGTTATAAACCTACCCCCCTTAAGATGAATCTCGCCCTCGAGATTCGGGTTGGCTAGAAAATAGGTGAGGGTGGTCCTTCAGCAAATCTTCCTCTCGTTCCCAGGTGGCTTCATCCTCCGTGTGGTGGCTCCACTGAACCTTGCAAAACTTGATAACCTTGCTGCGGGTGACTTGACTGGCATACTCTAGAATCTTAACTGGTTTCTCCTCATAGGTCAAATCACTATCCAGCTGAATCGCTTCCAGTGGTACCGTATCTCTCAGCGGTATGTCAGCCATCTCTGCGTGGCACTTCTTCAACTGGGATACATGGAACACGTCGTGAACTCCAGACAATCCTTCGGGCAATTCCAACTTATAGGCAACTTCTCCCATACGCTCCAAAACTTTATATGGGCCTACAAAACGTGGCACTAACTTTCCCTTAACGCCAAAGCGCTTAACTCCTCGAAGTGGTGATACTCGAAGATAAACTCGGTCTCCGACTTCGTAAACTGTCTCCTTGCATTTAGAATCTGCATAACTCTTCTGCCTGGATTGAGCTACCTTCAGCCTGTCGTGAATTAATTTCACTTTCTGTTCAGACTCCTTTATCAGATCCGGTCCAATCAACTGGCGATCTCCAACTTCATCCCAGGACAATGGGGTCCTGCACCTCCTTCCGTACAAGGCTTCGAAAGGGGCCATCTTCAAACTGGATTGATAGTTGTTGTTGTAAGAGAACTCTGCATACGGCAAATTCTCGTCCCAACTAGATCCGTAATCCAGCGCACAAGCTCTTAGCATATCCTCAAAAATCTAATTGACTCTCTCAGTCTGTCCATCTATCTGCGGCTAGAAAGCTGTGCTAAACTCCAGTCTGGTACCCAAAGTCTCATGCAATTGATTCCATAACTTTGAGGTAAATTGGGTTCCTCTATCTAATACAATGCTCCTTGGAACTCCATGCAGACATACGATCCTGGTCATGTATGTCTTTGCCAACTTTGCACTGGTATAGGTAGTCTTCACTGGAATGAAATGAGATACCTTTGTCAAACAATCGACTACAACCCATATCGAGTCATAGCCTGAAGGTGTTCTGGGCAATCCTCTAATAAAATCCATGCCTAACTTATCCCACTTCCATTCGGGTATCGGCAATGGTTGTAGCAATCCGGCTGGCTTCTGATGCTCTGCCTTTACTCTCTGACATACATCACAAACTGCTACATATTCCGCAATATCCTTCTTCATTCCGGTCCACCAGAAAATATCCTTCAAATCCAAATACATCTTGGTATTTCCTGGGTGAATCGAATATGGTGAATCATGGGCCTCTTGTAAATTAACTTCCTGATCTCCGGATCATTTGGCACATAAACACGGTCTTCAAACCATAAGGTATCATGCTCATCCTCACAAAATCCCTTAGCTTTTCCTTTGCTCATTTTCTCCTTAATAGAGGCAATCTCCTTGTCAGTCCTTTGAGCTTCTCTGATCTTATCCATCAAAGTAGACTGAATCTCCAATGCTGCTACATAGCCTCTCGGGACTATTTCCAAACATAACTCTCGAACATTTTCGGCTAACTCCCTTGGTAAATGTCCCGTCATTAGGGTGTTGACATGGCTCTTACGGCTTAACGCGTCAGCTACTACGTTAGCCTTTCCAGGGTGATAATGCAATCTCATATCATAATCCTTGATGAGCACCAACCATCTCCTTTGTCTGAGATTCAACTCCTTCTATGTGAAGATATACTTCAAGCTCTTGTGATCCGTGTACACCTCGCAATGGTTTCCAATCAGAAAATGTCTCCAAGTCATCAATGCATGCACTACGGCTGCTAACTCCAAATCATGCGTAGCATAATTCAACTCATGAGGCTTAAGTTGTCGTGAGGCATATGAAACAACTCTTCCTTCCTGCATAAGCACTGCTCCAAGACCTCGACGTGAAGTGTCACAATACACCTCATAATCCTTGGTCTGATCCGGTAAAATTAACACTGGTGAGGTAACCAAACGATTCTTCAACTCCTGAAAACTAGCCTCACATTCCTCAGTCCATATGAACTTGGTATCCTTCTTCAACAACTCCGTCATAGGCTTCGCAATCTTTGAGAAATTCTCAACAAACCTCCGGTAGTATCCTGCGAGTCCAAGAAAACTTCGGATCTCTCCAACTGTGGTTGGCGCTTCCCACTTGGTCAAAATATCAACTTTAGTGGGATCTACTGCTATACCTTCTCCGGATATAACGTGTCCGAGAAATCCAACTTCTTTCAACCAAAACTCACATTTGCTAAACTTGGCACATAACTGATGTTCTCTGAGCTTCCTAAGAACCAAACGCAAATGCTCCTTATGCTCCTCTTCATTCTTCGAGTAAACCAGCATATCATCAATGAACACTACGACGAACTTATCCAAGAACTCCATAAACACTTTGTTCATCATGTTCATGAAATATGCAGGTGCGTTAGTCAGACCAAATGACATAACGGTATACTCGTACAGCCCATACCTTGTGGTAAAAGCCGTCTTAGGTATATCCTATTCTCGAATCTTCAACTGGTGGTATCCTGATCGTAGATCGATCTTGGAAAATACCTTAGCTCCTTGCAATCGATCAAACAGATCATTGATCATCGGTAGTGGGTTTTTGTTCTTGATGGTTACTTCATTCAATCCTCGATAATCGACAACCATCCTTAACGATCCATCCTTCTTTTCTACTAGAAGTACTGGCGATCCCCAAGGTGAAGAACTTGGGCGAATGTATCCTTTATCTAGTAACTCCTTAATTTGCTTCTTAATTTCCACCAAATCGTTTGCTGGCATCCTATATGGTCTCTTTGATATTGGCCCAGTTCCTGCAAAAGCTCAATCAAAAACTCAATATCTCTATCCGGCGGCATGCCTGGCAATTCTTTTGGAAATACATCAGGGAAATCCTTCACTACTGGTACTTCCTCCTGCACAACTCCTGTTAAAAAATTTGCTTGAGTCCTCTTTGGCACATGTCGGGATACATACTTGATCCTTCTCCCTTCTGGGGTGGTAAGCAAAATTGACTTACTGGCACATTCAATATTCCCTTTATACTTTGACAACCAATCCATGCCTAATATCACATCTAATCCTTGAGATTACAACACTATTAGGTCTGATGGAAATACGTAGTTACCAAACCTTAATGGTAACCGATCACACCATAGACTAGCCATATATTCTGCTCCAGGCGAGGTTACTAACATGAGTGACCTAAGGGCTTGGGTTGGCAGTTTATACTTATCCACAAATCCCCTTGATATGTATGAATGCGATGCACTAGTATCGAAAAGAACGAGTGCAGTAAATGACTTAACCAAAAACTTACCGATTACTGCATCCAGTTGCTCTTCAACCTCCTCCACGTTAACGTGGTTCACCTGTCCCCTGTTGAAAGGGTTCGGCTTCTTCCCAGAGCTTCCATTGCCATTTCCATTCTGTGATTCAGGACATTCGTTGGCATAATGTCCGGTCTTCTGGCACTTAAAGCAAGTGACTTGGCTCAGGTCTTTCTTGGCTGGGGTTGATGGGTTGGTGCGGTTCTAGCCGTTGCTTCCTCCATTCCCATTACCAGTCTTGGGGCCATTGTGATTGTGCGAGCTACCTCCTCCATGGTTATGCTGGAAATGTCCTCCCGGTCTAGGGGTAAAACATGGCTTCTGCTGAGCTCCAGAATTGTACTTTCCTTTTCCATACTTCCTCTTGCAATTCTCAATTTGTTGTTGCTTCCCTTCAATCATAAGAGCACGATCTACCAACTCCTGGTAGTTGTTGTAGGTTGCTACCATCAACTACATGCTCAACTCATCATTTAGTCCTTCCAGAAACTTCTCCTGCTTTGCTGCATCCGTAGCAACGTCATCTGGGGCATAACGTGCTAATTTACTAAAGTCCTCCACATACTGGCCAACTGTCCGTCCTCCTTGGCGCAAGTTGCGAAACTCTCGCTTCTTAATGGCCATAGCTCCTGCTGAAACATGGGCAGTTCGAAAAGCCTGCTGAAACTGGTCCCACGTGACAGTGTCAACATGGAAAGTGGCTGTGAAATTCTCCCACCATGATGCTGCAGGTCCTTCAAGCTGATGTGCGGCAAACTTCACCTTTTCCGCATCCATGCATCCTGCTGTGGTCAACTCTCTAGCTGTCTTGCGGAGCCAATCATCTGCTACTATCGGCTCGGTGCTACTAGAAAACACCGGCGGATTCAGCCTAAGAAAACGGGCTAAGTGATCAATAGGTGGTGGTGGTGGTGGATTGTTGTTGTTGTTCCCTTGATTCTGATTCTGGACTAGCAACTGTATCAATGTGTTCTGCTGCTAGATCAACTAGGTGAGCTCCGGTGGGAAGGTAAATTCGGGGTCACGTCTCGGAGGCATCTGAGGGTTTAGAAAAGATGAGATTTAAGAATAGAGGGGGTCTAAAGAGAAAACACTACCCATATGCACATGAGGCAAAAGCAAACAATTCACTTCATTCATTCAATCAAACAAGGGCATACAATCGATCTAACTATCGCAAAAGTGCTCGGACTATAATATTTACATGGAGGACTACTACTACTGATGAGGTGGTCTACTAGAAATATTCTTCGGTTGCAGACTCCATGATATCTGCTCCAGCTTCATCAACGTAGTCATCATCGCTATGATCTGGATCCGAGTCGGTGTCATCGATGATGATGTAGTCTTCCGGGCGAATCTCCTTCGGTTCTTCATCTTCTTCTACTGGTATAGGGCCTCCCATAAATATTTTGATCTTCTTGATCAGATCGTCATTCTTATCCACTAATACTTCAATTTCTTCTTCAAAATCTTCATGTGTAGCCTTGAGTTCTTCCTCCAGTTCCTTGATTCTTGTCTTTGCCTTCTTCAGGTCTATCATGTCGGCGCACATCTGGTTCTCCTGACGTCGAATGTGCTGGTTTAACTCCTGGATAAAAGCTGCAATTGATCTATCCTTTCTGGTGCTGATCATCTCCCAGTGCTCATCTCGGCACCCACAAATCTGGTAGATAGTATCCTTGAGATCATTGCGGTAGACTTCTCCGATGCGTCCCATGGCGATGTGAGCTGCCATGCTCTTTCCTAGACTCCAATTTGGTGCATCAAAAGAAAACTCTATGGGCTCAGTGACTGGCATGAACGTCCTTCCTGGAACTTGAACTTGAATCATCCAGCACTCTTCTTCAGGTAGAGTGGCGTTGTAGGTGCCGGTGAAGCTTGGTACTCCTATGTTCAAGTATCTAGTGACTTCCTTCAAATGACGTCCAAAGGGTGTATCTTCATCCGGTTGAGTGAACTTGTTCCTTGCATCCGCCATCCTAAAAGAGTAGAAAAGATGAGAAGTCAGAAAGAGAAGAGAGTGAGTAGTGATCTAGGTCTTTAGCTTAGTCGTCGTGTCCTACAGTCAGCGTGTGCTCTGATACGATCTTGTAGCGACCCGACCTCAAACGGTCCAATCTCTATGCTCTGGTGTCATCCCTGGATCAGTAATGCTGACACCGCACAGTACTTGAAGGATTTATAGCAGAGTAGCAATCACACACTTATTACATCGAGTGTCTCAAAAGAGAACTTATTACAATAAATATGGCTTAAGGCCATCTAATAACGATAACAGCGGAAGGCTTGGAAGATAAGTGAGTCCCTCAACTACAACGGCATCACTGAGTATAGAACCACGACCTAAAACTCCTTAATCGTCGTCTAAAGAGTCTGCAACATTAACGTTGCAGCCCGAAACGGGTCAGCACATGGAATATGCTGGCAATGTAACACATAGAGAGTAATGGAATGAAACAGCTATTCTATATGCATATTTGGCTGGTGGAAAGCTCTATGGTTACAGTTTTGCGTAAAGCTAAATTTTCCCTACTACAAAGGAATAAATTTATTTAACTATCATGGTGGTTGTTAAACATTGAGAATGGTTGACAGCATTCTCAATCCCAATTAAGCATCATCATTAAACAAACCCATCAAAATTAGTTTTTATAGTAACATGTTGAGATTCACATGATAATCCAGGTACTAGATACTCAAGATGTCCATAACCGGGGACACAGCTAACCATGATTAGTTTATACACTTTGCAAAGGTTTGCGCACTTTTCCCCACAAGACTCGATCTCCTCCGTTGGATTTCTCGCACTACACGGTGTTTGAGAAACGGATGACCGAGACAGAGTCTTTAAGAAGCGCTAGCACCTTACGATGGGTTGACCGTACCACCTACATCCCCTACATCTGCTAGTCTACCACTGTAAGAGTTCGCACGACTTAGTCAACTATGCTAGTGCCCATAATAGCTTGTGGCTGCACATGGAAGTTTCTAGCATGAATAATCTCATGATCCCTTTGAGCCTGGGTGGCGGTCCAAAAGAAAACAGGCAATCCTGGAATACCCAGGTACCTCAATCCACCCAGATGTGTGTTTAAGTTGCCACCTTAAATAAACCATTAATTAACAATCTCACATCTGTCATGGATACACTCACCCAATCCACGTCTACTAGCATAGCATGGCATAATAAGCAAATGTAGAAGTAGCTCCCAAAGGTTTGATAATAAACAGGTAATAGGTACTACCTCAACTACTTCCCAAACCCACAATTTAATTAGATCCTAATCATGCAATGTGTGAGGATTGATCTAATGCAATAAAACTGGGTAGTAGGATGTATGATCAAAGTGTTACTTGCCTTGCTGATGATCCGTGAAACCTAGCGATTCGAAGTAGCAAGCGGCACACTTCGGGTACTCTATCGCAAACAAACAATCATACAATAAGTACTCAACTAATGCATGGGTAAAACTCAAATAAGAGATCTAACCAGAAAGTTCAACTTAAGAACTCCGGTTGGCAAAAAGAATCAAATCGAACAAAGCAACGAAAGACAAACGGCAAAAGAAACAGGCTTCGTTTACTATTCCGGAGCTAAGGAAATTTTTACAGTGGCAAAAACTTGTTTGAGTTGGTTAAACGGAAAGAGGGTTTCGAGACGAAACTCCAGGCGCTTGAATCGCCTGATTTCGATAAACGGGCGAAAAGTTAGACTAAAACGAAAATCGGATCAGAAATCGCGATCAGAAAAATCTACTTCGTGAAGGAAGCAAACATGCACACACGAGAATATCAACCCCACACTATTGCTCCCCGACAACGGCGCCAGAAAAGAACTTGATAATCCCCAAGTGCAGGGAATCATCGTAGCAATTTCCAAAGGTGGAAGTGATAAGTATGGAGTGTCGAACCCACATGGAGCTAAAGGTAATATCAATATTCTCTCAAGCCCTATCTGCCACTGGTACGACTCTACGTACACTGAACGTTTGCTTCCAACTAGAAATAAGAAATAAAACTACATTGTGGGTATCAAGTGGATAACTTTGTATGATATCGGAGAGTTAAAATATAAAAGTAGGTGTTGTTAGCATAAATTTAGAATATATTACTAAATAATATAAATAGCGAGTGTGTAATAATGGTGGATCGGTGTGCGGAATTTTCCAAGGCAATCATTAACAAGACCGGCAATCACTATTGCAATTTCATATGAGGGAGAGGCGTAAGCTAACATACTTTCTCTACTTGGATCATATGCACTTATGATTGTAACTCTAGCAAGCATCCGCAACTACTAAAGATCATTAAGGTAAAACCCAACCATAGAATTAAAGCATCAAGTCCTCTTTATTCCCATATGCAACAACCCCCTTACTCGGGTTTGTGTTTCAGTCACTCACCAACCCACTATAAGCGAATCATGAACGTATTGCAACATCCTACAGCGGGAATCACTCACGCTTGCGCGACACGGAGGGCACCATATGACAGCACCAAAGTAAAACATACAACTCATACCAATCTTGATCATCAATCAACCCAAAGACAAAGGATATCTACTCAAAACATCATAGGATGGCAACACATCATTGGATCATAATATGTGGCATAAAGCACCATGTTAAAGTAGGGATTACAGCGGGGTGCGGGGGAGCGGACCACGTAAAAGAGATGAGGATGGTGATGATGATGGTGATGTTGATGAAGACGATCACCGCAGCTATGATTCCCCTCTCGATGGCACTCCGGTGCCACCAAGAGAGACGAGGAGAGGTTCTCTCCCTTGTGCTTCCTCCTCCATGGCCTCCCCCCTGGATGGGGAGAGGTTCTCCCTCTGGTCCTTGGCCTTCATGACGATAATGGCCCCTCCGGGATCCTCCTCCATGCCCTCCGGTGATGATGGCCCCCTCCGGCAGGGTGCCATAGAGGGCCTAGATTGTTTTTCGGTGGCTACTAAGGCTTCTGGCGGCGGAACTCCCGATCTAGGTTAATTTTCCGAGGTTTCTGTATTTATAGAAATTTTTGGTGTCGGTCTCACGTCAAGGAGGTGCCCGAGGCATCCACGAGGTAGGCCCACGCGCCTGGGGGGGGCGGGTGGGCGCGCCCCCCACCCTCGTGGACGCCCCGGGACTCTTCTGGCCCAACTCTTTTACTCCGGGGTCTTCTTTTGGTCCATAAAAATCGCCAAAAATTGGCACGTCAATTGGACTCTGTTTGATATTCCTTTTCTGTAAAACTCAAAAACAAGGAAAAACAGAAACTAGCACTGGGCACTAGGTTAATAGGTTAGTCCCAAAAATCATATAAAATAGCATATAAATACATATAAAACATCCAAGGTTGATAATATAATAGCATGAATACTTCATAAATTATAGATACGTTGAAGATGTATCAGGCACGTTCGTCCAATTTCTTCGGGCGAACAGTTTTTCACTTCTACTATAAATACCCCTCCCCTTCCTCACTTCGTTTTTACCCCGCTCGACCTCTCTCCCGCTCGAGCTTCCCAAAACTTAGCACCGCCGCTACTTCATCATCGCCGGTGAGGAAGAGCTTCACTGCCTCGACCTTGTCACCGTCGTACTCGCGCCGGCTGTGGATTTCTTCACTCCGCCACCGCCGTAGCTGTCTTCTTCTGCCAAGTTAGGGCGTGGAAGATCTGAACTGACGAGCTTCCCATCTACACTTCCCAGTACTTGTGTTCTTCATCCAGGGTAATTAAAAGTTACTTTTACTGCCCTCTTTGATTCAAATGTTTTCTACAAAATTTTCAAAAGGTGTTTATTCTTCAAATCTTCACACACTGGACACCTCCCATAAAATCTATTCTTGATCTGTTTCCCTAATCAACACTTTTCTTCAAGATTCCTCAATTGTGTGGATTTTTCAATCTATACAACTCTGGAACCTAAGTCAAAGAACACTTAGTGAAATTCTTCAAGACTCATCTGGTCAAATTCGTCAAATTTGTTCTTATTGCAAAACCTTCTGAGAACGCATATGACCTCTCCAAATTCCTCGCAACTATACTCTGTTCACAGGTACAGATGTTAGCTGCTGAATCACTAGGTTCTCATCAACTTAACTCATTTGCAGCGTTCCTTGAAGAAAAGTTGCATACATCTTCAGAGAATTGGATTGCTCAAATTCCTCAGCTGAAGAAAATGGCTGACGGTAAGAATCCATAGAAGGGAGGAAAGAGGCCTGAGGTCAATAGCGCTTTAGAGATTCCTGATGACATATACAAGGATTATTGCACTACTGATTTGGCCAAATTTGGCAAGGAGGACAAAAATCAGCGCAAGGTGCGCATACGAAGGATAGAGAGGAGATGGGCACGAGAATGGAGGGAGTACAGATATGTTACTCCCAAGTATATGATGAAATTTGCTCTTAATCCTCCATGCCCAAGACCTCCATTGGCACCTGGCCAAGAAGCTGATCCCACCCACCTCAAGCGTGGTGAGGACTATCCTGATGAATGGGCCAAGCGCCAGGCCAAGCTAGCCAAAATAGCTAAGGAAGCAGTGAGGAAATTTAATGAAGACTCTGCTGCTGCTGCTGCTACCACTGCTGAGGCCTCTGCAAGCAAGCCAAAGAAGGCCATGGCAAAGAAGCCTGCTCATAAGCCAAGTGCTTCACCCCCAATGCCCTCACGGCCAAGTTCCTCAGCAATGCCCTTGTGACGCCCCGAGACCATCGCGCCAGGTGTCTTCCAGTTTTTCGCTGTTGTTGTCTTGTCATTTGTTTGTGTGTTGCATTTTTGCCATGTCATCATCCGCATTGCATCTGCATGTTTTCAAACTTGCATCCGTCCGGGTCTCCCCATTCTCTCTATTGTCCGTTATGAGCCCAACCACACTCGCACGCGCCCGCGGCATGTCCGAAATAGTATTTTATAAGTGGCCGCAAAATGTTCTCGAAATGAGTTGAAAGTTGGCATGCGGTGTTGTTATAGTGTAGATAGGCCGCCTGCCAAGTTTCATCGCATTCGGAGTGCGTTTGACGCCCCAACGAATAACTATAGCGACAATATAGTCGGTCAAATCGTCGAACGTTTTCGGTCTCCGTAAACTATTGCCGGGCGTTCCCTCTCTTTCCTCCCTAGACCATCTACAAAGTCCACTACCTACCGCCAGGCCCAACCTAACCTCTCTCATCAGCCCACGGCCCTCCTCACGTGCGCGTCCGAAAGCTGTCCCGGACCCAACCCGGGAAGTCGTCACCATTGGGTCCGGATCATCCCCAAACATCTATAAAACATCTTCCTTTTGTTCACTGGACTCCCTAGTCTATTTTTCTCGACCATCCGATTACGATCGGAGGGACGAGATAGCCCTACCCACACCCACTTACTATAAATAGCAGTGCAATCATCGGACCAATCCCTAATCCCTAGGGATCCTCCTAGTCGCCGCCACCCCACTGTCTCTTCTCTGTTTTCCGCGCCCGACCAACCATCGCACTCCGTTCCTCGATCTCCTCACCAGATAAACTGCAAGCCGTGGTAGTAGAAGTCCGTGTCCACCTCGCCTTCGCGCTCCTGGAGACGTTCAGTGCTCGCAGCTCCTCGCGTCCGCGCGCCCGCACAGCATCAGCAGCAGTCCCGAGCGCCCCGTCCCCTCATCCTGTACCTCGATCTAGGATGGATCGGGAGCAGTGCTGCATTTCGCTCATCATCGGCAGCCTCAACCACCAGGACGCTGCCACCGGACCAGCAGGTCCCCTGCCTCTTGCCCCTTTCCCTTTTTCCTGACTCTCCTGCTCCTCTAACCATTTCTCTTCTCTCCTGTTGTAGCAACCAGACCTCAAACGGTCCAATCTCTGTGCTCCAGTGTCATCCCTGGATCAGTAATGCTGACACCGCACAGTACTTGAAGGATTTATAGCAGAGTAGCAATCACACACTTATTACATCGAGTGTCTCAAAAGAGAAATTATTACAATAAATATGGCTTAAGGCCATCTAATAATGATAACAGCGGAAGGCTTGGAAGATAAGTGAGTCCATCAACTCCAACGGCATCATTGAGTATAGAACCACGACCTAAAACTCCTTAATCGTCGTCTGAAGAGTCTGCAACATTAACGTTGCAGCCCGAAATGGGTCAGCACATGGAATATGCTGGCAATGTAACACATAGAGAGTAATGGAATGAAACAGCTATTCTATATGCATATTTGGCTGGTGGAAAGCTCTATGGTTATAGTTTTGTGTAAAGCCAATTTTTCCCTACTGCAAAGGAATAAATTTATTTAACTATCATGGTGGTTGTTAAACATTGAGAATGGTTGATAGCATTCTCAATCCCAATTAAGCATCATCATTAAACAAACCCATCAAAATTAGTTTTTATAGTAACATGTTGAGATTCACATGATAATCCAGGTACTAGATACTCAAGATGTCCATAACCGGGGACACAGCTAACCATGATTAGTTTATACACTCTCCAAAGGTTTGCGCACTTTTCCCCACAAGACTCGATCTCCTCCGTTGGATTTCTCGCACTACACGGTGTTTGAGAAATAGATGACCAAGACATAGTCTTTCAGAAGCGCTAGCACCTTACGAAGGGTAGACCGTACCACCTACATCCCCTACATCTGCTAGTCTACCACTGTAAGAGTTCGCACGACTTAGTCAACTATGCTAGAGCCCATAATAGCTTGTGGCTGCACACGGAAGTTTCTAGCATGAATAATCTCATGATCCCTTTGAGCTTGGGTGGCGGTCCAAAAGAAAACAGGCAATCCAAGAATACCCAGGTACCTCAATCCACCCAGATGTGTGTTTAAGTTGCCACCTTAAATAAACCATTAATTAACAATCTCACATCTGTCATGGATACACTCACCCAATCCATGTCTACTAGCATAGCATGGCATAATAAGCAAACGTAGAAGTAACTCCCAAAGGTTTGATAATAAACAGGTAATAGGTACTACCTCAACTAATTCCCAAACCCACAATTTATATAGATCCCAATCATGCAATGTGTGAGGATTGATCTAATGCAATAAAACTGGGTAGTAGGAGGTATGATCAAAGTGTTACTTGCCTTGCTGATGATCCGCGAAACCTAGCGATTCGAAGTAGCAAGCGGCACACTCCGGGTACTTTATCGCAAACAAACAAGCATACAATAAGTACTCAATTAATGCACGGGTAAAACTCAAATAAGAGATCTAACCAGAAAGTTCAACTTAAGAACTCCGGTTGGCAAAAAGAATCAAATCGAACGAAGCAACGAAAGACAAACGGCAAAAGAAACAGGCTTCGTTTACTATTCTGGATCTAAGGCAATTTTTACAGTGGCAAAAACTTGTTTGAGTTGGTTAAACGGAAAGAGGGTTTCGAGATGAAACTCCAGGCGCTTGAATCGCCTGATTCTGATAAACGAGCGAAAAGTTAGACTAAAACGAAAATCGGATCAGAAATCGCGATCAGAAAAATAGCGGATTTAATCCGAGAAAAAGAAAAACAACGAGCAGTTTAACGAACGAACGTTCGTTAACTGAATCTAAACGAAGAACGCATTTGTTAAAATGAACGAACGAGCGAACGCTCGCTAATTAGCCTAAACCGAAAAAAACAGATCTAAAGAAAAAAACAAAACAAAAAAACCTACGAAAACAGACGAAAAAACCGAACAGTTTTTCTAATAAAAATAGCGGCGGGATCGAGGTAAACCTCAGGCAGCGGGTCCGGCGGGCGGCGGCTCCGGCTCCGGCGGCGGCGGGCGGCAGCGGCTCCGGCGGCGGCAGCGGGCGGCGGCGGCGCGGATCGGGCGCGGCTAGGGTTTGGGGCGCGGGCTGGGCTGGCTCGGGCCCCGGGGCGGCGGCTTATAAAGCCCCGGCCAGGCGGAGTCCTGGTCTGTTACGGCCCAGGGTCGGTTCGGACTTTTTTTTAAATACTTACGCTCGGAAAAAAACAAAAGGACTACTAAACAGACTCCAAAAATCCCGAAATAAATTTTCCCCGGCTTCTAAAATCAAGCCGCACAGGATGAACATTTATTTGGGGCCTAAATGCAATTTTGAAAAAACACGCATTTTTCCTAAATTCAAATAAAATAGCAAATAAAACCAAATAAAATCTTATTTGATTTTTTATTAAATCCCCAATATTTCTTTATTTTGGTAAAGTCATTTTATTCCTTCTCTCATAATTTTTATAATAGAAATAATTGAAGATAAAATAAATAAAATCAAAAGATCCTATTTTCAAAATTTGAGACAACTCAAATATGAAAATAACGAAATCCCCAACTCTCTCCGAGGGTCCTTGAGTTGCGTGAAATTTCTAGGATCAACCAAAATGGAATAAATATGATATGCAATGATGATCTAGTGTATAACATTCCAAATTGAAAATTTGGGATGTTATAAACCTACCCCCCTTAAGATGAATCTCGCCCTCGAGATTCGGGTTGGCTAGAAAATAGGTGAGGGTGGTCCTTCAGCAAATCTTCCTCTCGTTCCCAGGTGGCTTCATCCTCCGTGTGGTGGCTCCACTGAACCTTGCAAAACTTGATAACCTTGCTGCGGGTGACTTGACTGGCATACTCTAGAATCTTAACTGGTTTCTCCTCATAGGTCAAATCACTATCCAGCTGAATCGCTTCCAGTGGTACCGTATCTCTCAGCGGTATGTCAGCCATCTCTGCGTGGCACTTCTTCAACTGGGATACATGGAACACGTCGTGAACTCCAGACAATCCTTCGGGAAATTCCAACTTATAGGCAACTTCTCCCATACGCTCCAAAACTTTATATGGGCCTACAAAACGTGGCACTAACTTTCCCTTAATGCCAAAGCACTTAACTCCTCGAAGTGGTGATACTCGAAGATAAACTCGGTCTCCGACTTCGTAAACTGTCTCCTTGCGTTTAGAATCTGCATAACTCTTCTGCCTGGATTGAGCTACCTTCAGCCTGTCGTGAATTAATTTCACTTTCTGTTCAGACTCCTTTATCAGATCCGGTCCAATCAACTGGCGATCTCCAACTTCATCCCAGGACAATGGGGTCCTGCACCTCCTTCCGTACAAGGCTTCGAAAGGGGCCATCTTCAAACTGGATTGATAGTTGTTGTTGTAATAGAACTCTGCATACGGCAAATTCTCGTCCCAACTAGATCCGTAATCCAGCGCACAAGCTCTTAGCATATCCTCAAAAATCTAATTGACTCTCTCAGTCTGTCCATCTATCTGCGGCTAGAAAGCTGTGCTAAACTCCAGTCTGGTACCCAAAGTCTCATGCAACTGATTCCATAACTTTGAGGTAAATTGGGTTCCTCTATCTAATACAATGCTCCTTGGAACTCCATGCAGACATACGATCCTGGTCATGTATGTCTTTGCCAACTTTGCACTGGTATAGGTAGTCTTCACTGGAATTAAAATGAATCAACGGTGTGTGTTACCGTGATGGACTCTTCTCGGCGGAGTCCGGGAAGTGGACACGGTGTTGGAGTAATGCTTGCGCAGGTTGTTCTCTAGTTTCTCGCTCGCGCTTTGCCTCCTTTTCTTGCTCTCTTTTGCGAACAGGATAGCCACCATTTTTTTGCTAGTCGCTTGCTATAGCTCCACATATACTTTTACCTTGCCTTACCTATAAGCTTAAATAGTCTTGATCGCGAGGGTGCGACATTGCTGAGTCCCTGTGGCTCACAGATTACTATTACACCAGATGCAGGGCCTGATGATTCCACTCCAGGTGACGCACTCGAGCTCAAGTGGGAGTTCGACGAGGACTCTCAACGTTACTATGTTTCCTTTCCAGATGATCAGTAGTGGTGCCCAGTTGGGGGTGATCGGGACCGTGTCGCATGTTGGGTTGTCTTTTATTTTGGTGTCGTAGTCGGGCCATGAGTGTTTGATTGATGTAATGTTAATTATGTACCTTGATTGACGTGGCGAGTGTAAGCCAACTATGTTATCTCCCCTTTATTATTATATTACATGGGATGTTGTAAAGATTACCTTACTTGCGACATATGCCTTCAATGCGATTATGCCTCTAAGTCGTGCCTCGACACGTGGGAGATATAGTCGCATCGAGGGTGTTACAAAAGTGCTTAGAATTTTGTCTAGTTTCATAATATGAAACTTTCAACCATGTTTAAAATGTTTAAACTGCTGTTTGCATTAATTTGCTTAGATGCCATGCTAAAATGCTTTATTTCATAACTAAATAATCGTAGCTCCAAATTTAATAAACTTTATATGTAAATGGGGTAGAAAAATGCCTAGTTTAACATGGTGGCATCATCTTGCATGTTTAATAACTCTAAAATAGTGTTTAGGGCAGAACAGTACCAAATCTAAAATATGCACATGAGGATTTTCCGGACTTGTTGCTTGTTGTTCCGGCCTCATTTAAACTTTCCTAGATAGGTAGTTTTATCATGCTTCACCTCTTGCCATGTTTAATAACATTTAATATTGTTGGGTACATAACCGAGAGGGAACTAAATAAGTCATGTGGTGTTTCGTCAAGATGCAACTCGTTGCATATTGAGCTCCACTTAATTTTTTAGTATTGTTTGTTCACTTTGCCATGCCATGCCTCATTAAACTGGACATGCATCATACTTGGTTGTGCATCATGCCATGTTTATGTGATGGTTGTTTACTATGTTGCTTGCTTCTCCAGGTTGCTTCTCTCGTTAGCTTCGGTTCCGTTCCGGAGTTGTGAGGATTCGTTCGACTACGTCTGTTTGCCTTCTTCATGGACTCGTTCTTCTTCCTTGCGGCATCTCAGGCAAGATGACCATACCCTCGAAATCACTTCTATATTTGCTTTCTACTTGTTCATTCTATCGCTATGTCGCGTTACCTACCACATGTTATATCATGCCTCCCATATTGCCATGTCAAGCCTCTAACCCACCTTCCTAGCAAACCGTTGTTTGGCTATGTTACCTCTTTTGCTCAGCCCCTCTTATAGTGTTTCTAGTTGCAGGTGAAGTTGAAGTTTGTTCCATGTTGGAACATGGTTATGTTGGGATATCACAATATCCCTTATTTAAGTAATGCATCTATATACTTGGTAAAGGGTGGAAGGATCGACCTTATGCCTGGTGTTTTGTTCCACTCTTGCCGCCCTAGTTTCCGTCATATCGGTGTTATGTTCCTTGATTTTGCGTTCCTTACGCGGTTGGGTATTATGGGAACCCCTTGATAGTTCACTTTGAATAAAACTCCTCCAGCAAGGCCCAACCTTGGTTTTACATTTTCCAAACAACCTATTACCCTTCCCTTCGGTCGGCCAACCCAAGGGTCATCTTTATTTAACCCCCCCCCCCCCCCCCGGGGCTAGTGCTTCTCTAAGTGTTGGTCCGAACCGGGCAGCCTGCGGGGCCACCTCAGGGCAACTTGAGGGTTGGTTTTACTCGTAGCTTGACCTATCCGGTGTTGCCCTGAGAACGAGATATGTGCAACTCCTATCGGGATTGTCGGCACATCGGGCAGCTTTGCTGGTCTTGTTTTACCATTGTCGAAATGTCTTGTAACCGGGATTCTGAGACTGATCGGGTCTTCCTGGGAGAAGGAATATCCTTCGTCGACCGTGAGAGCTTGTCATGGGGTAAGTTGGGACACCCCTATAGGGTTTAAACTTTCGAGAGCCGTGCCCGCGGTTATGTGGCAGATGGGAATTTGTTAATATCCGGTTGTAGAGAACTTGACACTTAACTTAATTAAAATGAATCAACCGTGTGTGTAGCCGTGATGGTCTCTTTTCGGCGGAGTCCGGGAAGAGAACACGGTCTTGTGTTATGCTTGAATGTAAGTAGCTTCAGGATCACTTCTTGATCACTTCTAGCTTCTTGACTGTTGCGTTGCTTCTCTTCTCGCTCTCTTTTGCGTATGTTAGCCACCATATATGCTTAGTGCTTGATGCAGCTCCACCTCACTACCCTTTCCTACCCATAAGCTTAAATAGTCTTGATCTCACGGGTGTGAGATTGCTGAGTCCTCGTGACTCACAGATACTTCCAAACAGTTGCAGGTGCCGATGATACCAGTGCAGGTGACGCAAATGAGCTCAAGTGGGAGCTAGATGAAGATCTTGGTCATTGTTTTGTGTCTTTTCCGATTGATCATTAGTGGAGCCCAGTTGGGACGATCGGGGATCTAGCATTTGGGTTTATCTTCTTTTATTTTGGTTCCATAGTCGGACCTTGATTATATTCTGGATGATGTATGTTTAACTTGTATTTGTGTGAAGTGGCAATTGTAAGCCAACTCTTTATCCCTTTCTTATTCAGTACATGGGATTGTGTGAAGATTACCCCTCTTGCGACAAAACTACCATGCGGCTATGCCTCTAAGTCGTGCCCCGACACGTGGGAGATATAGCCGCATTGTGGGTGTAATAGCCCTCACGGCCAGATTCTTCAAAGCCCTCACGGCCAATTCCTCAAGATGCTCCAGCTCCTCCAAAGTCCTCAGCTCCTCCGTCAAAATCCTCAGCACCTGTGCATCTCGCCACATGCCAAAAGACAACAGGCATCTCTATTGCCTTAGGAGCTTCTGCTAGTTCTTCAGCTCCACCAAATTCATCAACTGACCCCTCTCTGCTAAAGAAAAAGGCCACTGCTGGACGAGGTTCTTGACCAAGTCCTCACAAGAAGCAGGTCACCTTTCAAGTACCGTCCAAAGATGACGAAGCTGATGATGAGGAACTTGCCGAAATCATCAGAGATAGGCAGCTCAGGGCCGCTAGAGCCAAAGGCAGCAATGTGCCATTGATACGGGATCCGAAGTTGATCCTAGACTTCATCGACCTATGGCACAAAAGGATCCCAACATACCTTTGCCGGAGATGAACCTCACTCCTGGTCAAAGTCATGTTTTGACTGCCTTCATTGATGAGGAAAAATGGAAATTTGAACAGGGAAGGAGGGTGAAGAAAGTGCAGTACAAGAAAGAGCGCTTTCTGAAGCAAAATGTCCTGAAGCTTTCACCTAAAGAACTTGTTGCTCTTCAATCTGAGATCAAGCAAGATGAATTTGATCGCTACTATGCTGACTGGCTTGGTGCCAAAGTCAGATTTGTCAAGATAACTGAGAAGTTCACTTCCAATGTTGCAGCCCCAACGCAACAAGAAAATCCTCAGGATCAGGCATCTACTCAGCGTACTAAAGAGCATGCCAGCACCGCTGATGAAAATCAGGCTACTGAAGATACTCAGAGTACTAGGGTTCATGACTGCATTCCAGCCGCTGAAGAAATTGCCAGGGCAACCACTAGTGTTGTTCCTGAAGAAAATGAAGAAGTCAGGGCAACTGCATTAGTTGTGCCTGAAGTCATTGAACCAAATTCCTCTGCTCCTCTTGCACCTACCCCAACTCTGATCCTTCCATCTGCATCAGATGTGAAGAAGATCAAGGCTGCAGAGCGTGCAGCTATGAAGAAAAGGAAGGCATCAACTGCATCAGATTCTTCAGCTCCGAAGAAGATGAAGCTGCTGACTAGCTCTTTTGACAATCCAATTGATGTTGTTCCTATCTCATCCATGCCATCAAAGGACCTTGTTCCTTTTGATGAAGAATATGAGATCCCAAGAGGATCTGGTGATGACATTCCTTCTACTGCTTCTTTAGAGCAGTTGGATGAAGAAATTGAAGCAGATGCAATCCCTTCAACCCCAATAGTCTCATCGCCCATGCCTCACTTCACTGCTGAAGAGGCCGACGTTGAGGAAAAGAATAAAGAAGAAGATGTGGACATTGGGTGCACAACTCCAGTGTTGAACGATGACTTTTGGGAAAGTCAGCACCCTAATTCTCCCTTGTTCATACCCCTTCAACAAATTCCTCAGTCCCCTGTGACCACTTAAGTTCAAATGGTATCTGAAGAACCTCATGCCACACCGTCTTTCCATGAAGAGATTCTAGCCACTAGTGCTGAAGAAAATGTTAACGAAGAATTGAAGACCCAGGTTGTCACTGAAGAAGAAGCTGAAATTGCTCAGCCAGTGGATCCTGAGATTGCGATTCCTGAGGTGGTGATGCAATTGACCGATACCCCTCAGCCCAAGCCAAAGGATCCCTTCACGAAGAAGCGGAAATTCAAGGCTGATGACTTCTTTGGCGAACATGTGTTCTTCACAGACTATAACCCTTATGACTCTGCTCATCTTAGAAGGAAGCACTTCTGGACTGCCAGCCAAGCAAACTTTTATTCTTCACTGCTCTTCAACAAGGACAAAGTCTTCGACCATGAGCATATTCCTCATGTGGACATGGAATCACTGCCTTGCTTCACCCCGGTCCTCAGTGTGATTCACAATGCAAGACTGCTCAACTTTTGCATGAATATTTGCGATTGGAATGAAGAGCTCATTCTTCAATTCTATGCAACTCTGCATATCACAGGTGATGCTGACGATGTGAACTCTTGGGTTTTGGACTGGATGACCAATAATACTCACTATAAAGCACCGGCCTCTGAATTACTTCACGCCCTGCCTGTCAGTCCTCCCCTTGAAGTCACTCGTTGCATCTATCATGAACCTGAACTCACTACCCATTACATGTAAGTGCTAATGAAGCCTCTGAAGCCTGTTCAAGCTCCAAGGACCAAATTCCTCGTAAAGGAGTTGTTTTTTGTGCTAGAAATTTCTATCGCATTCTGACGAAGACATTAAGTCCAATAGTCCAATCAAAGGCCATGATTCCAATGATGAAGAAGTTGTTGGCATCATGAAGAATATGCTATTCAACATCATACATGGCATTCCTATCAACTATCATGGTTTATTCATGAGGACTCTGGCAAATGTTGCCCTCTCTCCATTTGAGTTGAAGCCTTATGCTCCTTGGATTATGAGATTCCTCAGAACTAGGCCTTCACTCAACTACAAGGCTGATTTTTAGAATCATGTCAGTTACTTGCCCCCCATTGAAGTCCTCAAGAGGAAATTTTCCTCATCTGATGAAAAGGGCAAGGCTACTGCAATTATTGATGAATGCATTCGTCCATTGGATGGTCAGTTTCGCAAAGCTGCATCTTACTCCACCAATGAGGATTCTGCTACTCATGGTTCTGCCACCAATGCATCTAAGAAAAATCCTCAAGCCACAGCTCCTAGAGTGATGACTGGCCGTGAGCTTCTTCTTAGTCTTCACCAGAAGGTGGATCGAAACCACAAATGGGTTAAGTGTCAGTTTGGTTCTTTTCTTCACAACATGACTGCTACACACAATGTAGTGAAGAAAAACCATTACTACCACCATGAAGTCTTCGGTCGCACCTCGGTTGTCTTATCACATCTGTATGGTGAAGAAGATCTGAAGCAAATGGGTCTCAAGAAGGATTTTGACTGGTCTGCTCCTCCACCGAAGAAATTCAACAAGGTCAAGGTTCCTTCCTTGGTGGCAAGCTCATATTCTTCATCACGCGAAACCGATGAGCATGAAGACTTGGACGACACTGTGGCAGGCCCTACAACAACAAATGACCCCAACAATGCTAGCGCTCCTCCATCAACTTGATATTCTTCACGGGCGTTAGTCCTCATTTTCGATCCTTTTGGTCATTCGGTGACAAAGGGGGAGAAATTTGAGTTAGTCTTCAAGCGGGTCTATCTATATGGGCATTGTTTTGCAAAGTTACAACTCTCGTTCTTCTGATACTTTATTCGATCGAGTTGTAAACTTAAACTCTATGGTGGTCTGATACTTTGGCTGAGTTTTTCTGCATGCTTATTCCTCATTAATGTTAATGCACGCATGTCGAATTACATCAGTCACCATATTTCATCATGCATTTCAAATTCTTCATATTATATGTTAAATGTGTGTATGGATTACAAGATATAGGGGGAGATCTCCATGATTCTACTCTTCAAACTGTGCATTGCTTCAAAAGCTAATTCCTCACTATGCACATCATCAGGGGGAGTTCTTCTATATGTTGCAATCAAATTCCTCAATATCAGTATTTACACTTCATATGTTTATCCCCGTTGAAAACTTAACCTATATTGTCATCAATCACCAAAAAGGGGGAGATTGTAAGTGCATCTAGTGCCCCTTAGTGATTTTGGTGTATTGAAGACTTATAGGTTAAGGGAATGATGCGTTTGTGAGTGTACACAGGTCTATAAGTCTATGAGGAGTTTGAATTTTACAGAGAAAGTCGACCCCTAAAAATGAAGTTCTTTGACTGAAGACTATGGATTTCTGAAGACTTTCTAAAGACTTTGAAAGTGAAGAAATTGGTGTGATCCTGAAGACTTGGTATTCATTCGTGGAACATGAAGCATGAAGACTTTTGTTTTCGTAGTTCCATTTTCTCTTTCTTGAGTCATAGGAAACACCGTACTGTTAAAGGGGGTCGAGGAAATACTAAGGAAAAATCTCCAAGTGATGCTCAACCCAAATCCTACATCTACCAATCCCTTCAAGTGAAGCCATTGGAAATCTCATACAGTTCTGTCAAATTTCTTCAGTGACAGAGACGAAGTTCTTCTGGTCTCTGAGGAATTTGTTCTGACTGAGGAGTTAGGAATTGGCCAGTGCGGATTGCCTACACAGTGAGGAACATGATAGCCCTAAGGAATTTGATACTCAAAATTCCGACTGTTGCTGTGCTATGCGCCAGCTGTCCCAAAATATCTACCCACCTAACGGTCATATCATTGAAAGGCATTTATGTCTTATCATGTCGGGCTGCTCCCTAGGCTATAAATAGCCGCCTCTTACAACCACTAGCTGGTTGGCTGCTCCAAGAGAAACTGACACCTGTCATTTGAGAGCATCCCATCCTCCGAGGACTTTGAGTGAAAATCATCGAGTGAGGAAAACCCAAACCCAAACACCTACAAACCCAAAGTGATTGAGCATCACTGAAGAGATTGATCATGCGTGGATCTGACGCTTGTTACCTTTGAGGACTGTGTATCTTCCAGATGGTTAGGCGTTATGGTCTAGAGCATCCAAGAGGAAATTGTGGATCGCCGAGTGACCGAGTCTGTGAAGGTTTGGAAGTCACCTGAAGACTTACCACGAGTGATTGGGCGAGGTCTGTGTGACCTTAGCTCAAGAGGAATACGGTGAGGACTAAGTGTCCTGAGCTGCGTGTTCAGGACTAGGTGTCCGGGACTGTGTGTCCTCAGGTTTAAATACCTAGCCGCCTTAACCAGATGTACAATTGTCACAACAGTTGGAACTGGTCTACCAAATCATTGTCTTCACCGAGCTAATTGGTTCCATTTCCTCAACCCTTCCATTTCCTCATTTTTGTGTTGTGTGCTTGTTCATATCTGTTTGAAGACTTTGACTGAAGACTTTCTCTATTTCCTCAGCTCAATTTCTTTAGTCTGTTTGTCTTCATTCTGTTTATCCTGTGTTTACGCTTTCTGTACTCTGTGCTTGTTTTCATTTCATCATGAAGACCATGCTCATGTTCTGTTATGTTTACTTCTGAGTACTTATTCCGCTGCAAGTAGTTCTTCACTCAGGAAATTTCTCACCCGCAAATTCCTCAGTGAAGAATTCATAAAAATCACCTATTCACCCCCTCTAGTCGATATAACGCACTTTCACTAATGCGTCAAGTCGAACTTTGTTCCGTCTATGCGTGGTACACGACCCTCCTTCGAGTAAACAACCGCTACACACATCAAATTATCACGTGGGCTGCCTTTTAATACAGAAACAAACTCCACCATGTACCCGCGTGGGTGTGGCCGGGAACAAGACGTGAGTACATGCGTCCTGCGTGCACCTCTTCTTTAGGTGCAGGTACGTATGTGGGTGGGTGTGAGAGAGACGATTTGTGTGAAACAGAGGCAATGTGTCGATGATATCTCAAACAAAAAAATGTAACATATGCAATGTGTGTGAAACAGAGTCATGGATATATCATATATAGAGGGAGTGATCCACGAAAAGAGAGTGGAGGGATCATCGGCGTGAGGTATCGATAGAATCGAAAATAGGGATGAAGTGTGTGGCTGCGTGATCGATAAAGAGTGCCATCGAATTTGTGTTTGCCCACGTCAAAGATACAGGGTGGCTGGCCTATTGGAATTTGAGAGGGCAGAGGTGTAGTTTTTCTCTGTGGCATGGATACCTACCTACAATGTTCGATTATCGGTGTGTCGGGGGGGGGCAGAGACCTAACTATAGAGAGGTATATCGACTAGTATATGAGTGGAGAAGGAGAGAGACCTAGCTATGTATTGAGGGAGATTAATCGGCATCCATGCATATGTGTAGCAGAGGAATAAAGTTGGGAGAAAGATAAAGGTTGAGTGTGGAAGGGTTGGTGGTGGAGTGGCGTCTCACAAATGGTGGGAGAGGCCTGCTAGACAAATGGAGGGTATGAGTGCAATATCAATAAGAGAGGGCCGAGGATGTCTGTCTGTCTATGCACGTGCGTGTGAGAGACGGGTCGGGAGGTATGCAAGGATGATGAGGGGAGACGATATTGTTGTGGTAAGCATACATAACTACATAGGAAGATGAACCGTCGTGTGTTCGAGAAAGGGAGAGACATAACTAGTGAGGTAAGTCTATCGGTGCATGGGGAAAAGGAATTATAGTCGACCTAGCTATATGTAGGGAGATCGGTACGTATACATGCATGCATGTGTTAGAAGCAAATAAGGTCCAAAGAGACAGACAGGGGGAGAGGGGTGCGGCTAGGAGGTGGTGCGAGAGGCCTACTATGTCGAGGGGGGAGGAGTGTGCGAGTATGAGATCAATGAAAAGAGAGGCGGGAGTGTGCACCTGCATGGAACCTTATTGGACATAGGGGGGCATGGACGGTGATAAGAGAAGAGGGGAAGTATGTGATTGTGGTAGGCACACTTGGCTAGAGAGGTATATCTACCGGTGTGTGCCGGAAAGAAGGAGCCGGGGGGCCCACACACACCGCGGGTGAACGACCTAAAGAGAAATAACGAACATGCGCGATGGAGGACGCTGAGGGAGGGTGAGAGGGGGCGGGCATGTGCATGCATGATAGAAAGTTAGCGCTAGCTAGCTACAAAGAGAATAGGATTGTGAAGGTGTAAAAGACGAACAAAGATCATAATTGATTATAAAAAAGGGGATACAGATACTTGAAGAAGATATCATAATGTAGAACATTGATTATAATTTGGGCTAATGTGTGTCTTTTGCAGCTCAGGGCTAAAAACTTGTCATAATGTAGGGGGCGGGGCACTATACTTTGTGTGATAAACACGGTGTACGTATGGAACATGGTTTAGATTATGAATATATAGTTAGTACATCAAATGTACTATTATTTGGAATCAACATCAAGTGTATTCAAAAAATTGAATTCGAGTTGATATAGTACACATAGTTCATATCTATCTCTATAGTAATCATGTGGTGTCTTGTTAAGGTAATACACGAATGATGGTTGAAGTTGGCAACAATCATGATTGTAGATTCTTATTGAAATAGAGAAACGAATTCAAATTTAGTTCGAATTATTGCAGCAGTAGTATAGACATTTGGAATGCACTAAAATGTTGGTATGAGTAGGTTACAAGCATTATATAGCCAGCGAAAAAATTTAATTGGACATAACATGGATTCATACTCCCTCCTTCCATCTATATAGGGCTTAATGCGTTTTTAAGACCGCCTTTGACTATTGACAAGATTAATAGTACATGACATGCACAATGTGAAAATTATATCATTGAAAGCTCATTTCACACACGAATTTAACTGTGTGCTTTGTGTAAGTTGCATGTCATATATTATAGCTCTAATATTTGGTTAAAGTTAGCCTCGAAAAATGCATTAGGCCCTATATAGATGGAAGGAGGGAGTAGCTTTGAATAGCATTTGTATAGTAAAATGGGACCAGACTCTCTCTTTGTGTGGTGTGAATAGTTTTATTTTTTTCTTTTTTTCATTGAGGGAAGTGCGAATTGATTTGGTACGTACAAGTACAATATTACACGTTAGGCTTGTCCCTAAAATTCAACCCGTGCCTTGTTATATCCCAAAAATTCAGATATCGTGCTCCCAAAACTGGTGCCTTCACAACCCGCGCCTTGTTATCCCGAAATTACAACACGCGGGAAAACTCCCTCCAGCTGCCAAATCCCGACACATGAAATCCCCTTCTAACCCTGAGCCGAAAGGGCCGCTAGTTAAAATTGGTGGGGGTACTTTTGTAAAGCACCCTACATTTTTGGACAAGCGCGTCCCTAAGTCATGGTTCCCCCTCCCATCACCTCCTTTTCACCAATCGAAATCCCAGGCCGCCATAACCTCTCCGCTCCAGCCGCGAAACCCCACCCTCCTTCGTCCACCACCTCACCGCTGCCTAGCCGGAGCCTCTTCCCCGACGATGTCGTCCACCGCAACAGCTCGACATCCCTCTTCCACCTCCCTAGATGAGGATCCTTCGTCCATCTCTTCGTCCCACCGGTTCAGACGCCCCGTCCTCCACCTCCAAGGAGCTGCTCCATCCCCACAGCGCCGCCTTAACCTGCTCCACCGGAACCACAACATCCTCACCGACTCCTCGAATGAAGACGAGGCCTAATCGGTGCCACCAAAGAGGTTGTACACTCATCGCATCACACCTTCTCCTTAACTCAACCTCCTGGCGCTGACGATGCTCCATCCCGCACCCCCATGGAGTGGCTACCTCGAAGCCGGCACCGCGGGTGACATCTCCACGGCGGCTCTCCCCCAGTGCGAGGCCCCTTCGGCGACGGCGTCCATACCAGCCGAATCTGCTGCTACTGCTGCTCCGGCTCAAGCTCGCTCGCGCTACTGCTGCTACTCTCCCCCTCGCTCGTGATGCTGCTCTGCTCCGATTTAGCTACACTTCAGTCAACTGAATCGACTTACAGGTCAGTCGATTTTCAGGTGGTGGGGGCTCGCCGAAGTTAAGGAAGAACCACCCGCAGCGAGGAGGGGGGCTCGTTGGAGAGGTACCCCACTATCTATATTAGGGTTCAGGGTGGGGGCGGTGGTCGCCAGTGGTGGGGGGCACAGTGGTGGGCGGTGGTGTGGGGATCGCCAGAGAAAAAGCCTGGCACGGGGGGGGGGGGGGGGGGGCTAGAGGGCTGGCCAAGGCGGCGGCAGACCAGTGGTGGGGAGTTGTTTCGGCGCGGCGAGGTGGCCGCGGACCGGCAGTGGGGAGTTGTTTCGGGGCGGCAAGGCGACGGGGGCCGGCGATTCGGCCGGTGGTGGCTAGCGGCTCAGAGGGGTGCAGGTTGAAGATGAACTGCAGGCCCTCCCTAAACTACATGTGAAGTGCCTCTCTGCTACCATTGCGTTCAGTTTCGATGGTAACATTTAGATTCCACTGTAAATTTCAGTTTCGACAGTTAAGTTCAGAGTCAATAGTTTTGACCTCATATGTTGTAGTCAGGTGGTTTTTGGTCATGTAAATTTTACATCTATGACTTTTTGGTAATGCATTTTACATCATCTATTGGAGGTGCTATTAGAATCCCACTTGAGATTAACGATGTTTGTCTTGTGCTGCTTCAGCCTTGACGTATTACGGCTCACCGGAGGTGCTCCAACGACGGAAAGATCCATCACAACAGAGCAGTGCCCTAGACGCCGTCTACAGATTCCTCATATCTTCCTCCACACCTCTGACAGCCACCTCTTCCTCAACTTCTTCAGCAACCAACCCAATGATGCTGAGTTCGACATGACTAAGGCAAAGAGGTTGTACACTTGTTGCATCACTTATTACTCTACATTCATGTCGATCCATTATGGCTACTTTGGTTCAACGGAAAAACATAGCAATAGGAAATTTTCCTATGCCACTCTACTGTTCAATTATTCATGCATTTTGTTGAAAGGAATGGAGCAAAACATCCACCTGGACCTACTTTTCAAAATCCTATTCATGAAAACAAGACCAAGTGCACTAGTGGCAGAATAACATTCCAACTGCACACGCTTTCATATGGTTTCACTTTATTTTGGCCATGTTTCTTTGCATTCCTCTGCTCCTCCAATTCCTGTGAACCAAACACCCAAGTTGACAGAAATCATGTGTTCACTGATACGTCTCCAACGTATCTATAATTTTTGATTGTTCCATGCTATTATATTATCTATTTTGGATGTTTAATGTGCTTTAATATGCACTTTTATATTATGTTTGGGACTAACCTATTAACCGGAGGCCCAGTGCCAGCTTCTGTTTTTTGCCTATTTTAGTATTTCGTAGAAAAGGAATATCAAAACGAATCCAAATGGAACGAAACCTTCGCGAGGATCTTTCTTGGAACAAATGCAAACCAGGAGATTTGGAGTTGAAGTCTAGGACTCCGCGAAGCTTCCACGAGGCAGGAGGGCGTGCCCCCACCCTCATGGGCCCCACGGAGCTCCATCGATGTACATCTTTCACCTATATATACTCTTATACCCTAAAACATCAGGGGGAGCCATGAAACCACTTTTCCACCACCATAACCTTTTGTACCCGTGAGATCCCAACTGGGGCCTTTTCCGGCGATCTGCCGGAGGGAGATTCGATCATGGAGGGCTTCTACATCAACACCATAGCCTCTCCGATGATGTGTGAGTAGTTTACCACAGACCTTCGGGTCCATAGTTATTAGCTAGATGGCTTCTTCTCTCTCTTTGGTTCTCAATACAAAGTTCTCCTTGATGTTCTTGGAGATCTATTCGATGTAATACTTTGTGCGGTGTGTTTGCCGAGATCCGATGAATTGTGGATTTATGATCAAGTTTATCTATGAACAATATTTGGTTCTTCCCTGAATTCATATATGCATGATTTGATATCTTTGCAAGTTTCTTCGAATTATCGGTTTAGTTTGGCCTACTAGATTGATATTTCTTGCAATGGGAGAAGTGCTTAGCTTTGGGTTCAATCTTGAGGTGTCCTTTCCCAGTGACATTAGGGGCAGCAAGGCACGTATTGTATTGTTTCCATCGAGGATAAAAAGATGGGGTTTATATCATATTGCTTGAGTTTATCCCTCTACATCATGTCATCTTGCCTAAAGCATTACTTTGTTCTTATGAATTTAATACTCTAGATGCATGCTGGATAGCGGTCGATGTGTGGAGTAATAGTAGTAGATGCAAAATCATTTCAGTCTACTTAACACGGACGTGATGCCTATGTTCATAATCATTGCCTAGATATTCTCATAACTATGCGCTCTTCTATCAATTGCTCGGCAGTAATTTGTTCACCCACAGTAATACTTGCTATCATGAGAGAAGCCACTAGTGAAACCTATGGCCCCCCGGTCTCTTTCTTATTATATTGCATCTCTTTTATTATTGCATCTCATTTACTATTTTGCAATCTATACAACAAAAATACCAAAAATATTTATCTTATTATCTTTACCAGATCTCACTTTCGCAAGTGACCATGAAGGGATTGACAACCCCTTTATCGTGTTGGTTGTGAGGTTCTTAATTGTTTGTGCAGGTACTAGGTGACTTGCGTGTTATCTCCTACTGGATTGATACCTTGGTTCTCAAAAACTCAGGGAAATACTTATGCTACTTTGCTGCATCCGCCTTTCCTCTTCAAGGGAAAACCAACACATGCTCAAGAGGTAGCAAGAAGGATTTCTGGCACCGTGCCGGGGAGATCTACGCTCAAGTCAAGACATACCAAGTACCCATCATAAACTCTTCTCCATTTTCAAAATAAGAGATAATGATATTGTTAAATTGAAGCTCTTTCCATTTTCCCTTAGAGATCGTGCTAAAACTTGGTTCTCTTCTTTGCCTAAAAATAGTATTGATTCATGGAATAAGTGCAAAGATGCTTTTATCTCTAAGTATTTTCTTCCCACTAAGATCATCTCTCTTAGAAACGATATTATGAATTTTAAGCAACTTGATCATGAGCATGTTGCACAAGCTTGGGAGAGGATGAAATTAATGATACGTAATTGCCCTACACATGGTTTGAATTTATGGATGATTATACAAAAAATTTATGCCGGATTGAATTTTTCTTCTAGAAAACTTTTAGATTCGGCCGCGGGGGGCACTTTTATGGAAATCACTTTAAGAGAATCTACTAAACTCCTAGATGATATTATGGTTAATTATTCTCAATGGCACACCGAAAGATCCACTAGTAAAAAACTTCATGCGATTGAAGAGATTAATGTTTTGAGTGGAAAGATGGATGAACTTATGAAATTGTTTGCTAATAAGAGTATTTCTTCTGATCCTAATGATATGCCTTTGTCCACTTTGATTGAAAATAATAGTGAATCTATGGATGTGAATTTTTTTGGTAGGAACAATTTTGGTAACAACGCGTATAGAGGAAATTTTAATTCTAGACCATTTCCTAATAATTCCTCTAATAATTATGGTAATTCCTACGACAACTCTTATTGAAATTTTAATAAGATGCCCTCTGATTTTGAGACTAGTGTTAAATAATTTATGAATTCGCAAAAGAATTTCAATGCTTTGGTTGAAGAAAAATTGCTTAAGATTGATGAGTTGGCTTGGAACGTGGATAGAATTTCTCTTGATGTTGATTCTTTGAAACTTAGAGCTATTCCACCTAAGCATGATATCAATGAGTCTCTCAAATCCATGAGAATTTCCATTCATGAATGCAAAGAAAGAACCACTAGGATGCGTGCTAAAAAGGATTGTTTTGTGAAAGCATGTTCTTCCAGTCTTCATGATAATAATGATGAAGATCTAAAAGTGATTGATGTGTCTCCTATTAAATCTTTGTTTTCCAATATGAATCTTGATAAATATGGGACTGGAGATGAGTGAACTTTAGTTAAAAGGTGTCCCAATGATTAGGAGTTTTTAGATCTTCATAATAAAAGTGGGATTGGAGAGGTCAAAACTTTACATAGCAATGAACCCACTTTTTGGATTTCAAGGAATTTAATTATGATAATTGCTCTTTGATAGATTGTATTTCCTTGTTGCAATCTGTGTTAAATTGTCCTCGTGCTTATAATCAAAGTAAAGCTTTTACTAAACATATCGTTGATGCTTTAATGCAATCCTATGAAGAAAAGCTTGAACTGGAAGTTTCTATTCCTAGAAAACTTTATGATGAGTGGGAACCTACTATTAAAATTAAGATTAAAGATTATGAATGCTATGCTTTGTGTGATTTGGGTGCTAGTGTTTCCACGATTCCAAAAACTTTGTTTGATGTGTTAGATTTCTATGATTTTGATGATTGTTCTTTAAATTTTCACCTTGCGGATTCCACCATTAAGAAACCTATGGGAAGGATTAATGTTGTTCTTATTGTTGCAAATAGGAATTATGTGCCCGTAGATTTCATTGCTCTTGATATAGATTGCAATCCTGCATGTCCTATTATTCTTGATAGAACTTTCCTTAGATCGATTGGTGCGATTATTGACATGAAAGAAGGAAATATTAGATTCCAATTTCCGTTAAGGAAAGGCATGGAACACTTTCCTAGAATAACATTAAATTTCCTTATGAAACAATTATGAGAGCCACTTATGGATTGCATACCAAAGATGACAATACCTAGATCTATTCTTTCTTTTATGCCTTGCTAGGGGCGTTAAACGATAAAGCTTGTTGGGTGGCAACCCAATTTTATTTTTGTCCTTTACTTTTTGTTCCTGTTTAGTAATAAATAATTTATCTAGCCTCTTTTTTGATTATGTTTTTTTATTTTTTTTTATTAGTTTTTGTGCCAAGTAAAGTCTTTAGGATCTTCTTGGGTGATTGTTGTTTGATCATGCTGATAAAAACAGAAAGTATGCGCTCACGCGAATAATTTTCATTTTTTACCAGAGATAGATGAAATAACAATTCCAATTGCAATAGATCAATATATAAATTATTTAGGTCTTCCTAATTTTTCAGCATTTTTGGAGTTACGGAAGTATTCGAAACCTCCAGATTGCTACAGACTATTCTGTTTTGACAGATTCTGTTTTTCCTGTGTTGTTTGCTTATTTTGATGAAACTATGGCTAGTATCAGGGGGTATGAACCATAGGGAAGTTGGAATATAGTAGGTTTAACACCAATATAAATAAAGAAATGAGTTAATTACAGTACATTAAAGTGGTGGTTTGTTTTCTTATACTAACGGAGCTCATGAGATTTTCTGTTGAGGTTTGTGTTGTGAAGTTTTCGAGGTTTTAGGTAAAGATTTGATGGATTTTGGAACAAGGAATGGCAAGAGCCTAAGCTTGGGGATGACCAAGGCACCCCAGGGTAAAATTCAAGGACAACCAAAAGCCTAAGCTTGGGGATGCCCCGGAAGGCATCCCCTCTTTCGTCTTTGTTTATCGGTAACTTTACTTGAGGCTATATTTTTATTCACCACATGATATGTGTTTTGCTTGGAGCGTCTTGTATGAATTGTGTCTTTGATTTTTAGTTTAACACAATCATCCTTTCTGTACACACCTTTTGAGAGAGACACACATGAATCAAAATTTATTAGAATACTCTATGTGCTTCACTTATATCTTCTGAGCTAGATAATTTTTCTCTAATGCTTCACTTATATCTTTTTAGAGCAAGGTGATGGTTTTACTTTATAGAAATTATTGATCTCTCATGCTTCACTTATATTATTTTGAGAGTATTTTAGAACAGCATGGTAATTTTCTTTGGCTAAAAAGTTAGTCCTAATATGATGGATATTCAAGATGGGTATAATAAAAACTTTCATATATAGTGCATTGAATAGTTTAATACTTGATAATTGTTTTGAGATATAAAGATGGTAATATTAGAGTTGTGCTAGTTGATTAATTGTGAAATTGAGAAATACTTGTGTTAAGGTTGGCAGGTCCCGTAGCATGCACATATGGTAACCGTTGTGTGACAAATTTGAATCATGAGGTGTTCTTTGAGTGCCTTCCTTATAAGTGGCGGTCGGGGATGAGCGATGGCCTTTTCCTACCAATCTATCCCTCTAGGAGCATGCGCGTAGTTCTTGGTTTTGATGAATTGTAGATTCTTGCAATAAGTATGTGAGTTCTTTATGACTAATGTTGAGTTAATGGATTATACGCACTCTCACCCTTCCACCATTGCTAGCCTCTCTTGTGCCGCGCAACTTTTGCCGGTACCATAAACCGATCATTTACCTTCATCAAAACAGCCACCATACATACCTATTATGGCATTTCCATAGCCATTCCGAGATAAATTTCCATGCAACTTTCCACCGTTCTTTTTATTATGACATGCTTCATCGTAGTCATATTGCTTTGCATGATCATGTAGTTGAAATCATATTTGTGGCATGGCCACAATTTATAATTTTTTATACATGTCATTCTTGATTAATTGCACATCCCGGCACACCGCCGGAGGCATTCACATAGAGTCATATTTGTTCTAAGTATCAAGTTGTAATTCTTGAGTTGTAAGTAAATAAAAGTGTGATGATCTTCATTATTAGAGCATTGTCCCATGTGAGTAAAGGATGATGGAGACTATGATTCCCCCACAAGTCGGGATGAGACTCCGGACAAAAAATAAATTAAAAAAAAGAGGCCATAAAAAAAGCCCAAACAAAAAAATAAAGGAGAGAAAAAGAGAGAAGGGGCAATGTTACTATCCTTTTTCCACACTTGTGCTTCAAAGTAGCACCATGATCTTCATGATAGAGAGTCTCTTATGTTGTCACTTTTATATACTAGTGGGAATTTTACATTATAGAATTTGGCTTGTATATTCCAATGATGGGCATCCTCAAATTGCCCTAGGTCGTCGTGAGCAAGCAAGTTGGATGCACACCCACTTAGTTACTTTTGTTGAGCTTTCATACACTTATAGCTCTAGTGCATCCATTGCATGGCAATCCCTACTCACTCACATTGATATCTATCGATGGGCATCTCCATAGCCCATTGATACGCCTAGTTGATGTGAGACTATCTTCCTCCCTTTTTGTCTTCTCCACAACCACCATTCTATTCCACCCATAGTGCTATGTCCATGGCTCGCGCTCATATATTGCGTAAAAGTTGAAAAAGTTTGAAAAGGCTAAGTATGAAACAATTGCTTGGCTTGTCATCAGGGTTGTGCATGATGGGAGCATTTTGTGTGAGAGAGATGAAGCATGGCCAAACTATATGATTTTGTAGGGATGAGCTTTCTTTGGCTATGTTATTTTGATAAGACATAATTGCTTGGTTAGTATGCTTGAAGTATTAATATTTTTATGTCAATACTAAACTTTTGTCTTGAATCTTTTGGATCTGAATATTCATGCCACAATAAAGGAAATTACATTGAAAATTATGTTAGGTAGCATTCCACATCAAAAAATTTACCTACTCGAGGACGAGCAGGAATTAAGCTTGGGGATGCTTGATACGTCTCCAACGTAGCTATATTTTTTGATTGTTCCATGCTATTATATTATCTGTTTTGGATGTTTAATGGGTTTTAATATGCACTTTTATATTATTTTTGGGACTAACCTATTAACCGGAGGCCTAGTGTCGGTTTCTATTTTTTTGTGCCTATTTTAGTGTTTCGTAGAAAAGGAATATCAAACAAAATCCAAACAGAAGGAAACCTTCGTGAGGATCTTTCTTGGATCAAACGCAAACCAGGAGACTTGGAGTTGAAGTCTGGAACTTCGTGAAGCTTCCACAAGGTAGGAGGGCACGCCCAGGGGGGATAGGCACGCCCCCCACCCTGGTGGGCCCCACGGAGCTCTGCCGACGTACTTCTTTCGCCTATATATACTCTAATACCATAAAAACATCAGGGACAGCCACGAAACCACTTTTCCACCGCCGCAACCTTCTGTACGCGTGAGATCCCATCTAGGGCCTTTTCCGGCGATCTGCCGAAGGGAGATTCGATCATGGAGGGCTTCTACATCAACACCATAGCCTCTCCGATGATGTGTGAGTAGTTTACCACAGACCTTCGGGTCCATAGTTATTAGCTAGATGGCTTCTTCTCTCTCTTTGGTTCTCAATACAAAGTTCTCCTTGATGTTCTTGGAGATCTATTCGATGTAATAGTTTTTGAAGTGTGTTTGCGGAGATCCGATGAATTGTGGATTTATGATCAAGTTTATCTATGAACAATATTTGGTTCTTCTCTGAATTCTTATATGCATGATTTGATATCTTTGCAAGTCTCTTCAAATTATCGGTTTAGTTTGGCCTACTAGATTGATCTTTCTTGCAATGGGAGAAGTGCTTAGCTTTGGGTTCAATCTTGCGGTGTCCTTTCCCAGTGACAGTAGGGGCAGCAAGGCACGTATTGTATTTTTGCCATCAAGGATAAAAAGATGGGGTTTATATCGTATTGCTTGAGTTTATCCCTCTACATCATGTCATCTTGCCTAAAGCATTACTCTGTTCTTATGAACTTAATACTCTTGATGCATGCTGGATAGCGGTCGATGTGTGGAGTAATAGTAGTAGATGCAGAATTGTTTTGGTCTACTTAACACGGACATGATGCCTATGTTCATAATCATTGCCTAGATATTCTCATAACTATGCGCTCTTCTATCAATTGCTCGGCAGTAATTTGTTCACCCATCATAATACTTGTTATCATGAGAGAAGCCACTAGTGAAACCTATGCCCCTCAGGTCTCTTTCTTATTATATTGCATCTCTTTTATTATCGCATCTCGTTTACTATTTTTCAAACTATACAACAAAAATAGAAAAAATATTTATCTTATTATCTTTATCAGATCTCACTTTCGCAAGTGACTATGAAGGGATTGACAACCCCTTTATCGTGTTGGTTGCGAGGTTCTTGATTGTTTGTGCAGGTACTAGGTGACTTGCGTGTTATCTCCTATTGGATTGATACCTTGGTTCTCAAAAACTGAGGGAAATACTTACGCTACTTTGCTGCATCACCCTTTCCTCTTCAAGGGAAAACCAACGCTTGCTCAAGAGGTAGCATTCACAAATGCTCTATTTCCCATGTGCATTCCTAACCTATTCCGGTGTTTTTCCTCCTATCGCTGCGATTTTAGAATCATGCAAGCCAAATGATCCCTTACAGAATTACTTCAGTTATAGGTAGGTGTCGAAGAAAACTTTGTGTGGTTTGTCCTGCTCCTTCCGCAACATCGTCCACCTCACCTGAGCTGCTCCATCGACGGAAGCATCCACCAAACCAGACATCACGACTCCTGACCGTCTTTCGCCGCCTTAGATCTCCTTCCCTGCCGCTGGCACCAACCGCAACGGCATCACCATCATCGACTCTACAGATGAACCTGAGGAGTACATGGGTCCACAAGAGAGGTCGCACTCTTTTTTTTTTGCTTATGTTATGCATTGCTTAATATTACCTTCTACTTTATTGTCATGTTCACCCCTTAGACTCCAAGTCAGGTCCAAATTGATGTTCGAACTTGAGTTCTAAATTAGTTGTGGGGCACATATCGAGGCAGCAATGAATAGTATCTATGTCTAATATCTGGTTCACCTAGGGTATGCGTATGTTGTTCATCTTGGGTGGGAAACAAATGGTAAAGCAATCATCATCTGTTTTTTATTAAATTAAAGCAATCATCAGCCTGCTATCATTATTTTTGGATCCATCCACTAGTTGTTACCATTACTCTAGATTTCTGCATGCTCTCCTTACATAATCTCACTATATTTTTTTGTATGCATGTCAGATATTGTACACAGTCATGTTGAACATGTAGAGAAAAAGAGAAGAGTATTGTGTCGCAATACAATGTCATGCAGACATCGCTCCATGGTGGGTTCAATGGCAAACCCTCCCCCCTCTCTAGATTGTAATCCAGAGGAAGATATCTATTCTGAGGCGGATTCAGACACAGCTGCCACTCCTATTTACCCCCCAAGGTGTTTGCTCTAACTTGGCATGATGATGTTAGTCATATCATGCATATGTTGCCTTGTAGTGCCTACTTTCGACATCATATATGTCATCTGCTTAGTTTAGACATGTTATGTAATGCCACCTGTTTAGTTTCAATATCATATATGGGAATTATGTAGTCTCATGTCTTTTAGCCAGCCATAATATATGTGAAATGTGCAATGCCATCCTGTTTAACCAGGCATCATATATTTGAATGATATCTTGCCCATCCTCTTCTTCATTACATTTCCATTTGTCGACAATGTTTGTACATTAAACTACTCTTCCTGTGAATCGGCCATTTGAGTGGGTGATGGAAAAATCTGGAGTGAAAACAAGGCCTTGAGAGCAGACAGTGCTACCTGTCGAAGCAGATCTCTTGCTGGGTCCCGATAGCTCCTTAGAGATGGATTCGGAGATAGATGACCAGTCCTATTCCCCCACCGAGGTGTATGCTCTAACTTGGCATGGTTATACTGCTCATATATATCATGCATATGGTGTCTTGCTTTGCATAGTTTAGACATCATATACACAATATTCAACACCATGTTCTTAGTTCAGACATCATATATGCGAATGCCCTCTGCTTAGCATATAAATCACATATGTGAATTAAATCATGTGATCCTGATTACTTAGATAACATGTATGTGAATTATGTCATGCGATCTTGTTTAGTTAGTCATCATATCTTTGAATTATTATATGTGAAATTATGTCATGCTATCAGTTTTAGTTAAACAATATACATGTCAACTATTTCATGCCCTCTCGTTTCCACACTATATATTGCATCTATCTCTCATACAATGTCCGTATATTCAACTATGTTTCTTGTTTATCAACCATTTGAATTGGAGCGGGTGATGGCAGTATCTAGCGGAGTAAACACACGGTATTCAAATAAAATAGTGCTACCTCTTGGTGGAGATAGCACCCCGGTTGTACATGCATGAGAACCAACCCTACCACACATAACCCAGACTCTCACATATTTTCCCCTATTGCGATGGACAGAGAACCAGCTTCACCCAATCTAACCCCAACCCCAGCAGATAGTAACCCAGTTCCTGTTGACACAGCACCATCTCCACCACATAGCTCCCAAACAAGAGCAGTTAGTAAGCCAGCTCCAGTGCCCAAAGCGCCAGTACGACCACAGCGAACCCCAACTCCACCAGTTAGTACACCTATTCCTGTGGAGGAAGCACAACCAGTCATTCATAGTTTAGCATCTATCACATTTGATGTTGTTAAATCATATGTGCGTATCTTCCCATCATGGAAATATTATACTGAAGATGAAGGAAAATGCTAGTTGTAGGTGTTTGTCCAGAATTTATGTGTAAGTAATGTTATTCATGGCAATTACTTTGCTTTGTCCCATACATTCTACCCCCATGATGGTTATAATACAACAAATTTTCCCGTTTTTCTCTATAGAGAAGGACCGATTTGGAAACTCGGGATGAGGTAACCTGTGCTAATACCTCTGCTATCTTCAAGAATGCTTGGTGGCAGTATCGGAATTAGTTGAAGAAAACGTACTTCACTGGCAAAGAAACTCATCAAATTCCCTTACGTTCTCCTGAGACACATTTACTAGACGATGGCTGGGAACGCCTTGTTCTGTACTGGTCCCGAACCAGGAATGTGGTAAGGATTATGAGCTCATTTTCATTTTATGTACTATATGCTTGCGTCTTACTGTACTCTATTCATGTAGAACAAGTGCTTAAACCTGAAGAACAACTGTTCTCATTTAAGATTACATTGCTATCGTGCATAGTGCCTTGTTCTTGTATCACTGTATTTACTCATACAAACTTATTTTTAAATTGAACGATCCAATGGAAACTCGAATGGCACAATAGGTATGTTTATGCATGTTTCTTTAAGTTTTCTCTTATAAATAGCTCTATTGATTTCAATTTCAATTGTGTATACAGTTGACTTCTCATATCATGCACATTACTAGCATCACAACAGGGCCAATAGTGTTGTTGTACATGTAGACCCGTGGTACCCATCTGAAATCTTGTTGTGCCGTGTAGTTTCCCACGCTTTGTATTCTTTCAATGCTGCTTTCTCTTGAACTGATATGATTTGAACCGTGTCTCTATTTTGATTTGGCAAGACAATGCAGTGACCCTAGGACATAGATATATGTTCGTTTGATGCTTTTATAACTAGTAAATGCGCACGTGCAACGCATGTTAATATTTAGGCAATATATCAATTACACGTGGACATTAGGTATGCTATTATTTGTGTGTTAATTATGTGATTAGTGCAATATTTGGTATGATATTAATTGAACGTTAAACACGTTGAACGCTCGCCATTGGAGCAGTCTAGGTCGTTGGATTGACTTAGTTTGATGGCCGAGATCAATTGGATCTGCCCCTTTGGGTCTTTTATATTAGTATAGATGTACTACTTGGCAATAGAGACTTGGTAGTTTAATCCTGTCCACCGTACTAATGAACTGGCGCACCGAAATGAGTTTCATATACTAGTACATGCTAAAGTTGTTATGTGTCTGCTTGTTTCTTTTTTGGGCCAATTCCAGTTCTGCCCCTAACTCGAACCCACTACTCAATTTTGCCCCTAATTTTCAGGTATGCTCAGTTTTGCCCCTCCACCGTTAGTGTCACTTATAGAAATGCCCTTTTGCGCCGTTACCGTCCGGTCAAAGTACTTTGACCATCCAGAAAAAAATAGCAAAAAAAATCAAAAAAATATGAAATTTGGTGGGATCGAAGATAGTCATGTCCGCAAGGCGCGTGCACATTTTTGTGTTGGTTGGACACTCTGGGAGCTCGTGGCAAAGGAAAACAAAAATAATTTATGCCTATGAACAGTAAATTCGAAAAAAATAGCAAAAAAGTTCAAAAAAATTTGAATTTATTTGGCGTCAAAGAGGCTTGAGTGCACAAAGTGCTTGCAAGTTTTGGTGATCAAATGACGTACGGGGCGCTCTAGAGAAAAAAAACAAAATAGTGCATTTTTTCAAAGTTTTTTTGAGCTAAAATTTGTTTTTTTTCTCCACGAGCTCCTACAATGTCCAAACACAACAAAAACGTGCACACATCATGTGCACCTGAATATCTTGAGTCCCACGAAATTTCATATTTTTTTGATTTTTTTTTCTATTTTTTTTGAATTTACTGCTCGCATGTGTACAAAATTTATGTTTTCCTTTGACACGAGCTCCCGGAGTGTCTGAACGGCATGAAAATGTGCACGCGCCTTGCGGACATGACTATCTTCGATCCCACCAAATTTCATATTTTTTTGATTTTTTTTGCTATTTTTTCAGGACGGTCAAAGACCTTTGACCAGACGGTAACGGCAGAGAAGGGCATTTCTATAAGTGAAACTAACGGCCGAGGGGCAAAACTGAGCATACCTAAAAATTAGGGGCAAAACTGAGTAGTGGCTTCGAGTTAAGGGCATAGATGTAAATGTCCCTTCTTTTTTAGAATGCTGACAGAATATTGGGGAAGAGTGCCTTATTAAGCAATGGTAAAGGAAGTAATGCAAACAAGGTTCAAGATCGAGAGACATCCTTGTTGGTCTCCAACAAAGCTGATAAAAAAGCTAAGGAGAACTATCTTGAAGACAGTGAGACAACCCCAAAGTCCTGTCTTAGTTTACTGTTCGAGTTACTGGCCACTACAGCTTGCACAAGCTATTCAAACTCACTGTCTGAATCAGTTCGGTTTCTTCAGTCTCAACTACAAGCTGAAAGACATCGATCAGCTGTGCTATGATAAGAAGCGGAAGGACTGGGGAAGTCCCTGGAGCATTCAGATGCATACTTTCTGGTGCAATAGCAAGCGTTGGAGGATTTTAGCGCCAAACAGGACAAAGCTAATAAGCTTGCTAAGCTTATTGCTAGCATGGTGGATACCCAGGATAACATTTCTTGAGCTCTTCTGAAGTTGTTTCGGTTATGGACTTGTTTTCCTGCCGCGTTTATTTTCACTGGTGGCCAATTTTGACGGCCAGTGTATGTAATATGCTGCTTTGTTCCCTATATTTGCACTGGTGGCGAACTTTGATGCCCAGTGGATATAATATGTGTAATAGCTGTAATAGGCTAGCATTAGTTGCTTGCTTATTTATTTCCTTATTGTCTTGTTTAGTTGATTGCTTGTAGTCACTGCAGTTCTTTTTCTGCATTTTTCTGGTGGCCACGATAACCTATTTTTGGTAACTAGGCCACAATAATCATCATGGCAACACACGGACTGTTGTAACCATGGGCCTCCTGCGGGCCGTAGGATCCATGGGCCTTCTGCGGGCCATAGGATCCATGGACTTTCTATGGGCCGTATGATCCATGGGCCTTCCACGGGCCGTATGATCCATGGGCTTTCCACGGGCCGTAGGATCCATGGGCCTTCTACGGGGCGTATAATCATTTCGCCAAACATGGGCCATATATTCGTGGACCATAACGGGCCATTAATAGGCCATATTTAATAATGCTATGAAAACAGCCCAATGGGCCACAAACGGGCTGAATGTAACCATGGGCTGAATTTGGCCCACAAATGAAACAGGCCAGTAACGGATCGTAACTAGCCGAATTCTAGAAATGAGCCCAAGAATAAATGGGCCCTTAGAAGGCCGAAAGGTAACACGGGCTGGAAATGGCAGACGGAATAATGGGCCGTTAAAGGGTATAAAGCGATACACTGTTTGTTATGGGCCAGTTTCATCTTGGGCCTTTAATGGGCCCAGAGTTACAAAGGGCCTCGTATGGGCCAGAAGACATCATGGGCCATACATGGGCTGGAAGTTACAATGGGCTGGAAGTTAGCGGGCCGTATTGGACGGCCCAGATGAAGCTACTGGGCTTAATTCCGATAGGCCATAACATGGGCTGGGAGTTAGCGGGCCGTAAATGGGCTATATACGAACATGCCATTAAAAGGCTTTCCATGGGCTGGCCCGTTACCTTTTGACCAAGTCAAACGGGCCGGGCTTTTCACCGGAATGGGCTTCTGTTGGGCCATCCCACGTGTCGAAGTATCATAGGCTCCTCCTGTCCAATGAGTGGATGACATCTGTCCCAACGTTGATCCAACACGTGTTTCCTCTGGCCAATGAGAATTTTACACGTGGAAAATCCCCATTTGTCCCGGTTGTAAACGGGTTATTGGATCCAAAAACAGACCCGATAGCTTAACGGCGACCTATTATGGTGGATGCCATGTGTCAGTTACCCTTGACGAAAACACTTCCATGATGCGCCATTTATCATCATGGAAGTGGACACTTCCGTGATGATAATTTTGGTAATGTCATGGAACACTTCTACGATAGCACACGTATGACTATCTTGATTCTGTCATAAAACCATCATGGATGTACATGCATGACAAAAAACGTGACCTACTGTGACAAACACGTATCATCACGGAAGTGTATTTTTTTGTAGTGCAAGGAAAGGAACCTTTAATGGAACTATCTTCCTTGGAAGATGCTTCTTACATATGTAATATAACATACATCCTGAACTCGAATTTTTTGTCTATTTGAGCACAATGACTGGGTTGCTTGGTTTCCAGAAAGATACTTCCTTTTGTCCTAAGTATCCGGATACACTCCACCATTTTGGTCCGGAGGTTAAAGCCGATAGCCTGCGATGAAAAAACCATTTCACATGTTCGGATCAAACCAAAGGTCGATCATAAATGTACATTGATACATTAAGTCAAAAACCTATTCCTTCTCTATTCCATCTATAAGGTTGTCTAATCTACAGTCTTCCTACGAATATTTCACAGTGATCATTACTTGATCATAGACCAAATTTAAAGCGATTTCCTTCCCATCTGGTCCCAATGGTCCTACTCAGGCCATATGATTCGGGTCCAGTTTTGAGAAGCGTATCTTCACCATGGCCCAGGCTTCTCTAGCATCTTCACGGCAGGCAGACGTCTTCCATAGCTCGAACCGGCGTCGGGCACCTATGAATAGGTTTGCCAGGCCCTCCATACTTTCTGGAGGGGTATCAAATGGCCATAACGCCTTCACTATACTCCTCATGGCCTTCTGGGTCCGAGCATGAACGACGGACAACTCCTTTAGCACGTCGCCTTGAAACCCGGACACTACCTCCTCTGGCCGACCAGTTAATAGACCTGCCGCAACAAATTCATGATATTCCACATTATGGACTAAACATGAGTACCTATGGTGGTCCTGAATAAGAGGGCTGATAGCTGAGCCTTCAAGCTCTCTATCTCTTCGGACTATTTGTCCTTTTCCTCCTCAAGTTTTTTCTCCCTAGATGCGCCCGTTGCGGTCTCTTTCAATTCGGCCAGTTCAGTGGTGACTGCACTCGGTTGCGTCTGGTTGGTGTTCATCTCCTGAGCTAGCATAGTGTTCTTTTCTTGCAGAACCTGCAAAGATTATCGATCCTTAAATCGGTTTGCTTCACCATTTCAAGTCTCGGGGGCTACTAGCATATGGCCATGCAAATTGTATCAAATTTTACCTGTATATTGTTTGATAATAGCTGAATGACTCTGGCAAGACAGTCTCGAGCGGCTCAGATATATGCATCTATCGAACTCAGTGCGGCGAATTCTTGTTCGGACAAGGCCGAAGCACGCATAGCCTCCTTTAATCGACGGTGATTCATCACACTCTCCACTTCGGAATTCGTGACCGATATGCCAGCTGAATCCTCTTGAGGAGGCGGAACAGGCGTGGCGTCGGCTTGCATCCTAGTTGACGAGTCCGGCACCGGATTAGTGGACATCTGGCTAATCAGGCATTTTCCCACCGTCTGCCGCGTACTCCTCCTAAAGTCAAGGATAAAAGGGAGACTCTTAACATCCCAGACTCGTGCTTAGGCATGCATTAAAGCACACATGCCTCTGGGAGGACTGTGAGGTCTCCGCTGTATTCCCGGTCCCCTTTCATTTAGAATGACAGCGTTGTGTAGGGGCCGCCCTCGAGGAGATACTGTCCCTAGAGCGCCAATCCTGCTAAAATCCGGATCAGTACAACGGGTAAGGATGTAGATGAGGATCTCCTCTTATGAAGCCTCTGGATACTCACGATGCAGAATGGGTAAAGGCGAGGGTAGTCGGGGGTGATAGCCACTTCCGAACTGGCAGGGCTCGCTTGATAGAATACCTCATCATCGAATTCTATATATATGTACGGTTCCTCGCAAAAGCCAGGATCTTCATCACGATTATTATCCTCTGGCTGGCGAGCGGGACAATGGATGTCCTCGATCATCCTCCTCCATGACAGTTGGCGGCAACAACGAGTGAATTCGGTTAGTGTCTGTAATGCAATAAAATAAGCACAGATGATCGAGATATTACCCATTCAATAGGGGTGTACATGGAATAAGCCTCCCGGCAGTTTAACCGGAGAAAATCTTCCTTTTCTCCCTTGTAAAGATCAACCAAAATTGAAGCCAGTTCGGCTCGGGTATCCGTGCCTTGCCGTCTGTAACGGGACGCATCGTCTTCTCCGTTGTAACACCATAAGGGAGTTACTCTGGATTGGAGAGGCTGCACGCACCTCTTTATTGCAATTGCCATGACCTCAACTATCGAAAGTTTGGAGTGGGCGTGCAGCCTGACCTTGCTGACCAACCTCTTTATCTCCGCACTATTCTCTTCCTTAGGACTTCGAGGATGCCAGTTGAGGCACTTCTTTAGAGGAGCGCTGGAAAATTCAGGAAGGCCGCGCCTGACTGGATCCGGCAGCGGGACATCGTCCATATAGAAACATTCTGAAGACCGCTGCGGGTATGCCTCTTTAGGTGTTCCTACAAGGTATCCGGATCCGGCAATACGCCATACTTCGGCACCGCACACTTCAAATATGGAACCCCTTGGTGGCGGGGAACGAGGCAGAAGAATTTCCTCCATAATCCAAAATGGGCCTCGATGCCTAGGAATAGCTCTCAGAGGGCAACAAAACCTGAGATGTGCAAAATCGAACCTGGGGTGAGGTTGTGTGCAGTTGGGTGCCGTAAAATTCCAGTAACCCCCGGGGGAAGGGATGGATTGGAAATCCCAGGCCCCGCAACACGAATGGGACGAAGGACACTGACGGTGTCCTGGACTAGGGGGTACTCCCCACGTCATCTCCCGATCTGTTAGATTGGGCCGAGGACCCACATGGCCGTATACTCATGGGCCAGTTCAGACAGCTACCACATACAAGGAAGATTCCACAAGACTTGGTGAACAAGACAAGGACTTCTCCCCACCGGCGTATTCGGCTAGGACTCTTGTTATCCTAGGCCTCTGGTGCATTATATAAACCGAGGCCAGGCTAGTCGATAGATATATACAACAATCATACCATAGGCTAGCTTCTAGGGTTTAGCCTCTACGATCTCGTGGTAGATCAACTCTTGTAATACTCATATCATCAATATCAATCAAGCAGGACGTAGGGTATTACCTCCATCAAGAGGGCCCGAACCTGGGTAAACATCGTGTCCCCTGCCTCCTGTTACCATCTGCCTTAGACGCACAGTTCGGGACCCCCTACCCGAGATCCACCGGTTTTGACACCGACATTGGTGCTTTCATTGAGAGTTCCGCTGTGTGATCGGCAAAAGGATCAATGGCTCGCCCGCAGGTCAACTGCAATGTCGGCATCTTCATCACCGGCTCGACTGGTCACCTTGGCTCGACCGAGGACCGTGCTCCATCTCCGATCGTCATGTTCGGATGGGGGCCTTCTTCAACATCAACTCTGATATCTATCATGATCATAGAGGAATCATCCCTGGAGCTCGAGGGCTCAACGTCATCATTGCCCTCGGGCGGCCGTGCTGTTTTTATGGACAGCAAACTTGTATCCACTGTCACCGCCTCCTCTAGCGTTGATTTGACGATTGCTTCGGTGGAATAGTGTGGAATTACGTCTACAACAGCCATGCAAAATTTTGACGAGTTCTGATGGAGGAATCTCCGACAATCTATGATATACCGGAGCCCTGTCAAATCTGGACGGGAATCTGGACGAGTTTAGGGTGTGGTATCCAGAGCCCAGCTCGGAGGTCCTTTGAAAGATCTCACCGTTCATCTACTGCGGAATTCCCATATCTACCACCCCTCCAAATTTCAGCTCGATCCGACAGTTCAAACTCCGGGAACCTTCCGATGAGTGGACCAATTTTCGGATATGTTTTCTGCGCAATACGGATCCGGCCCGAATTCATGTTTCTTTATGAACGTGATATTGGACAACCTTTTTAGAGGAATTCTCTTCTAGAGTATTGTGCGTTGTTTTTAAACAAGTGCCCGTAAAATTTTAAGCCTCCCCTGAGGTCATCTTCATCATCATGCTGGTGTCAAACCAGTCCGGCAATATTGCTCCAAGGTTGCCGACCTGCGCTAGACACGTCGTCACTTTGTTGAGCCGAGCTCAACTTCTTCGGATCCTCATCTCGGCAATCGAAATAAGAGTTCGGCATCGCGAAGGATAAATCATCACCAACATCGCCTCCCCACGGATTACACGGAGCGGGCACACCAGCATCACCGCACGGTCACTTCATCAAGCTGGCATTGACCATGTCACGACCTGCATCGGCAGGGCCGCACTGTTGCTTCTTCGAGCCAATGTCCATCATGTCGAACTACTTCAACACCTCGGCTGACATGGCAGCTACAACAACTCCTCACCGGCCTGCTCCGTCACCTCGGCTAGACCGAGAACTTGGCTATTTCTTCATCAACATACTCCGGTGACTTCGGCGTCACCAGCCGACCAGCTTCGTCACGTTAGCTGGACCGAGGGCTTCGCCTCGGCAAGCCAACCTTTGGCAGCATCACCAGGCCATCGCTTTATCTCCCATCAGGCACTGGGCGTGCGGATCGATTCCCGATTTTGGGAGTCGCTCTTCTTCGGAATGCAACAACAAATAAACCAGGTGCTATTAATCCTAAAAAAATTTGCTTGTTGGGTTTATTTTTCTTAAGGAATTATTACTCTGGTTTGTTCCATCATCTGTACACAGGTCTATCAAATGGCGGCCACATTAAAAACGGTCGCGTGGTGCTTCGGTCAGTTTCCGTACATAGTTCGGCGAACGCCGCATTCGGAGCCCGGACCGCCCTGCAAATTCAGGCTTTGTCACGCCTTCACTGCGTCACACTGACGCCCTGCATCGACATTGGCCTCGGCGCCAGGCCACATTTCTTTAAATAAATTATTTTTGCGTAAAGCAATTATGCAAGGATTATATATATATATATATATATATATATATATATATTATTTCCTGGACCGCACTGTTTTATGTGTGCAGGTAATCGATTTTGACTACGTTAGGTGGTCACTACTTCGGAGTGCCGAACTCCTTGCTCGGACACCTCGGGCCTGGGGGCTGGGACCTCGGCCATGTCGAGGACTACGAACCTTGTCAGATCTGTCACAGATCAATGGGTGTCTTCGTCCCGCCACAAGCCCGAATCGCGTCATCAACACCGAGCACATTAACCAGCTAAGTTGCTTTCATGCTCAAAAAATTTCAGTTTTAAATTTTGTTTCGTTCGACCAAGCATTATACTTTTCGGCACAAAGTTGTTTGTGACAAAGTTCCTTGTCAAAAATTTGTTTGTGACGCGCATATTCAAATACCCCGTTTATTTGGGGTCTCCCTTGATAGAGCTTTTCCTCTTGCATATGATTATACTTGTACGGCTTCGTTCCTTGTTTGTGTATTACGCCACAATATGCACCATATTGACTTAAGCGATTTGCAAGCTGGGTTGCCTCGCTCCTGTGTTTACCCCTACGTTCCCGATTGTTCGGCTAGGGAGTAAAGGTTGCACCTCTGCGATTGTCACGATCGGGTCATCCGAGCCGGACCTCAGACTGGGTGAAGCCGAAAGCTAGCACTCTTACTGTTTTCAATTATGGTCGGCACACAACGGAACTCATGAGTACAAAAAATCTATTGCACAAGTCTCATAGTAATAATGAGCACCGAAGAAAGGTATCGGTGGGGGTACTATTTTCTTTGAAGATGCTTCTTACACTTCGTCAGTAATATAGCATAAGTTCCCTGAGTGCGCTTTGTCTGTTATAGCCTTATGGCCTGATTGCCTGGTCATTGGAAACACCGTCGATACTCTCGGCAGGTGGAATACATGACACTTGTCGGCCCTTGGCCAAAGAGGGAGAAGCCAACGGTCAGTTAAGACGCGTTTAAAGTTCACGTGAACACATATATGATATAAGTACTTCGGTACATACAATCATTATACATAAAATTATTTTACCCAAGTCACTTGGGGGCTCTTAAAATTTATATGAGATGCTTTATAGTAAATGTGTTTTCTTCTTGGTCGTTGCAAAGTCCTTTTCTACCGCTCCTTTTTCGACTCATGAAGTCTTGAGATCGGATGTGTCATGTTAAAGCACGACAGAAACACAATTTTTTTCCAATTTTCGAATTGCCACCGGACACTTGATCTTGTTCGGACGTCAGGTTTTTACTGACATTTTTTGGTTTTCCAAGCTTATGGCACTTTTAAACTATTTGTGTGTTTTCAGCACAAGTCTCGCAGTGCAATGCCGGACAGCTTTAGAGATTCGGCAAAAACATTCTCAGATATTGCTATATATGCATCGGTTTCGAATTGTGTCTTCGGTAAATAGTTGGGTTGCCCGGCTCCTGTGCTTGCCTCCTACGTTCCGTTTGTTCGGCTAGGTGTGCAAAGGGAGAACCACTGCGATTGTGCTTCCAGCTCACATGGTTAAGCACCTCAGTGGAGAAAGCCGAAAACTGACTGTCACAATAAGTGTAAACTGGTCAGCGATCCGATGACTGTGTTAAATGATGGGCCATTCATAACACTGGTCGAAGTGTTTACGGCTTGACCTCGACTGTCGCTGAACACTACCGGGGGCTAGTAACTGGCCTCCCAAACTAAATCCTCAACATTTTGCTCTTACATTAGAGCTGAAGTTTCATGATCATGCTTAGCATGACAACCCAAAGAAAGGAACTGATAGTGGGACTATTTTCTTTGGAAGACATTTCTTATGTTAAACAGTAATGTAAAATATCTCTCTGCGTACCTTTGTTTATAAAACCGTATGGACAGATTGCCTTGTTTGTCGTAAATCTTTGCGCTCATAAAGGCTTTATAAAGTAGGACAAACACTCCTCGGCTACTGGCCGAGGAGGTGGAAGCCGATGGTCGGTCAACAAAGTTTTGTACAATGCGGATCCGAGCATTAATGACGTAAAGTACTTGGATACATAGAGTCATTACACATAATTTGTGATTTTACTATGGTTATTGATCCTTAATTCGGCCACCCGTGCCCGCATTAAGGCTCGGGGGCTTCGGGCTTATTATTTACAAATATTAAAGGGGCACGTCGATCCCCTGATCTGGTGTTGCCACCCGACCAGTGTCTCGGGGGCTACTGCATTGCATGTTCAATACAGAAAATTTTAAGTGCAATGCAGTTTCCGAGGAGATTTTGATCCTCAGGTTGGTCGGCCGCACCCAACCTGAGTCTCGAGGACTGAGCACGCCGCTTTTTGTGTCCCGAAGTATTCTGCCGAGCTAGGACTTGATCCTTAGGCCGATTTTGCAAATCAACCTGAGTCTCAGTGGCTACTGGGATCAGCGGTCTTACGTCATCCTTCAGGTGCATCTCGGGTTTTAGACCGATACACACCTTGAGGGCTACTGGCTATATATCTCGGCAGAGAATAAATTGCACCAACCAAAAATATTGACAAAAAATCGACCCACAGTCGGGGTGGTGCACCACCTCGGAAGCAGTCCAACATAAATCTCAGGCGCGAGTGGCTGGCTCCATAGAGGGCATTTCCGGCATTAAGCTCGGCTAAACTCCTTTGACTTTTTTGAACCAAGGTGATATGACACCTCAGATATAGTCCGGCGTTGGACCCCGGATACAGTCCGGCGTTGGAGTTTGGACATAGTCCAGCGTTGGAGCTCGGATACATTCCTGCGTTGGAGCTCAGAAAGCGGTCCGGCGTTGGTGCTCGGCTGCAAAAGATACCTCGAATGCAGTCTGGCGTTGGAGCTCGGACGCGGGAGGACGCTGCCGCCCGAGAACAACTTCAAACCCGAGGTGTGGCATAAAGATAACAAGGCATTGATAAAGGCCGAAGACTTAAAGGGCTCCTCGGATACCCGACGTGTGAGATCTTCAGATTTAGCTCGGCGATCCTCAAGATCGAAGATGAGAAGATTTGTTGAACCAGTTTTCAAGACCGACGACCAAAGATGAAGAACAATTCAGAAGAATCGAGGAGCGTCCCTAACTTGAAGACCGATTCAGGGGGCTACTGACGGTGTCCTGGACTAGGGGGTACTCACCACGTCATCTCCTGATTTGTTAGATTGGGCCGATGACCCCCATGGCCGTATACTCATGGGACAGTTCGGACAGCTGCCGCATACAAGGAAGATTCCACAAGACTTGGCGATCAAGACAAGGACTTCTCCCCACCGGTGTATTTGGCTAGGACTCTTGTTATCCTAGGCCTCTGGTGCATTATATAAACCGAGGCCAGGCTAGTCGATAGATATATACAACAATCATACCATAGGCTATCTTCTAGGGTTTAGCCTCTATGTTCTCGTGGTAGATCAAATCTTGTAATACTCATATCATCAATATCAATCAAGCAGGACGTAGGGTATTACCTCCATCAAGAGGGCCCGAACCTGGGTAAACATCGTGTCCCCTGCCTCCTGTTACCATCTGCCTTAGATGCACAGTTCGGGACCCCCTACCCAAGATCCACCGTTTTTGACACCGACACACACCCTCTCCTCCTTATTTGGGTTGGGGAAGTTCTCAGCCATTGCGTCGTTGCCTATTGAATATAATCCTGCTCGAACGGGGACTAGATCTGCGAGTGGGAGGTAGCCCTGCGTATGGAGCTGGCATAGTTGCAGATGAGGCACAGAGCAACTCTGCAAATCACCCTCTTGAGGGCCATGGGGGCGCGAAGAAGAGCCTGGGGCACCGGCCATGATGGAAGGCTTTTCTTGTGGCTAGACTTGGCCGTTTTCCTTCTTCGCGATGTGAGATGGCATTTGGAGATCCATATCTCCTTATATAGATGCCATCCGAGCGTCGTGAAGGGCTTATTTGCGAAAAACCATGGATCGTTCATATTCGCCCGACATGCAAAAATCGAAGCATCGATAGGGGGGATCGTAAAAGACATCAAGGTTATCACCGGATTGTCATTGGTCCGGATTATAATGAAGAACCCTCCTTGCAAAGTCGAAGACATGGGCCGAATATTACATCGTAATTGAAGGCAAGTTCGGGGGCTACTGAGGGAGTCATGTATTATAGAGTCCTCAGGTGTCCGGGTGATACGTCTCCAACGTATCTATAAATTTTTATTGCTCCATGCTATATTATCTACTGTTTTGGACATTATTGGGCTTTATTATCCACTTTCATATTATTTTTGGGACTAACCTACTAACCGGAGGCCCAGCCCAGAATTGCTGTTTTTTGCCTGTTTTACGGTTTTGAAGAAAAGGAATATCAAACGGAGTCCAAACGGAATGAAACCTTCGGGAACGTGATTTTCTCACCGAATACAACTCAGGAGACTTGGACCCTACGTCAAGGCACGCAACAGGAGGCCACGAGGTAGGGGAGCGCGCCCTACCCTACCAGGCGCGCCCCCCATCCTCGTGGGTCCCCTGTTGCTCCACCGACGTACTTCTTCCTCCTATATATATCCACGTACCCCCAAACGATCATATACGGAGCCAAAAACCTAATTCCACCGCCGCAACTTTCTATATCCACAAGATCCCATCTTGGGGCCTATTCCGGAGCTCCGTCGGAGGGGGCATCGATCACGGAGGGCTTCTACATCATCATCCAAGCCTCTCCGATGAAGTGTGAGTAGTTTACTTCAGACCTAAGGGCCCATAGTTAGTAGCTAGATGGCTTCTTCTCTCTTTTTGGATCTCAATACAATGTTCTCCCCCTCTCTCGTGGAGATCTATTTGATGTAATCTTCTTTTTGCGGTGTGTTTGTTGAGACCGATGAATTGTGGGTTTAGGATCAAGTCTATCTATGAATAATATTTGAATCTTCTCTGAATTCTTTTATGTATGATTGGTTATCTTTGCAAGTCTCTTCGAATTATCAGTTTGGTTTGGCCTACTAGATTGGTTGTTCTTGCCATGGGAGAAGTGCTTAGCTTTGGGTTCGATCTTGCGGTGTCCTTTCCCAGTGACAAAAGGGGCAGCAAGGCACGTATTGTATCGTTGCCATCGAGGATAACAAGATGGGGTTTTTATCATATTGCATGAAACTATCCCTCTACATCATGTCATCTTGCTTAAGGCGTTACTCTGTTTTTAACTTAATACTCTAGATGCATGCTGGATAGCGGTCGATGAGTGGAGTAATAGTAGTAGATGCAGGCAGGAGTCGGTCTACTTGTCTCGGACGTGATGCCTATATACATGATCATACCTAGATATTCTCATAACTATGCTCAATTCTGTCAATTGCTCAACAATAATTTGTTCACCCACTGCAGAATACATATGCTCTTGAGAGAAGCCACTAGTGAAACCTATGGCCCCTGGGTCCCTTTCTCATCATATTAATCTCCATCGCTTTATTATTGCTTTGCTTTACTTTTTACTTTGCATCTCTATACCAAAAATACCAAAGATATTATTTATCATCTCTATCAGATCGCACTTTCGTAAGTGACCATGAAGGGATTGACAACCCCTAAGCGTGTTGGTTGCGTTGAGCTATTGTTTTTGTGTAGGTACGAGGGACTCGCGCGTAGTCTCCTACTAGATTGATACCTTGGTTCTCAAAAACTGAGGGAAATACTTACGCTACTTTGCTGCATCATCCTCTCCTCTTCGGGGAAATCCAACGCAGTGCTCAAGAAGTAGCAAGAAGAATTTCTGGCGCCGTTGCCGGGGAGTCTGCGCAAAAGTCAACATACAAAGTACCTATCACAATCCCTATCTCCCGCATTACATTATTTGCCATTTGCCTCTCGTTTTCCTCTCCCCCACTTCACCCTTGCCGTTTTATTCGCCCTCTCTCTCCATCCTCCCTCTCTTTTTCCCGTTTGCCTTCTGTTTGCTCGTGTGTTGGATTGCTTGTTTGTCGCGATGGCTCAAGATAATACTAAATAGTGTGACTTCACCAATACCAACAATAATGATTTCCTTAGCACTCCGATTGCTCCTCTTACCGATGCTGAATCTTGTGAAATTAATGCTGCTTTGCTGAATCTTGTCATGAAAGATCCGTTCTCCGGCCTTCCTAGTGAAGATGCCGCTACCCATCTTAATAGCTTCATTGATTTGTGTGACATGCAAAAGAAGAAAGATGTCTATAATGATATTGTTAAATTGAAGCTATTTCCTTTTTCGCTTAGAGATTGTGCTAAAGCTTGGTTTTCATCTTTGCCTAAAAATAGTATTGATTCATGGAACAAGTGCAAAGATGCTTTTATCTCTAAGTATTTTCCTCCCGCTAAGATCATCTCTCTTAGAAATGATATTATGAATTTTAAGCAACTTGATCATGAACATGTTGCACAAGCTTGGGAGAGAATGAAACTAATGATACGTAATTGCCCTACTCATGGTTTAAATTTGTGGATGATTATACAAAATTTTTATGCCGGATTGAATTTTGCTTCTAGAAATCTTTTAGATTCGGCCGCGGGAGGCACTTTTATGGAAATCACTTTAGGAGATGCTACTAAACTCCTAGATAATATTATGGTTAATTATTCTCAATGGCACACTGAAAGATCCACTAATAAAAAAGTGCATGCGATAGAAGAAATTAATGTTTTGAGTGGAAAGATGGATGAACTTATGAAATTATTTTCTACTAAGAGTGTTTCATCTGATCCTAATGATATGCCTTTGTCTACTTTGATTGAGAATAATAACGAATCTATGGATGTGAATTTTGTTGGTAGGAAAATTTTTGGTAACAACGCGTATAGAGGAAATTTCAATCCTAGGCCTTATCCTAGTAATCCCTCTAATAATTATGGTAATTCCTACAACAATTCTTATGGAAATTATAATAATATGCCCTCTGATTTTTAATCTAATATTAAAGAATTTATTACTTCACAAAAGAATTTTAATGCTATGATTGAAGAAAAATTGCTTAATATTGATGATTTGGCTAGGAACGTTGATAGAATTTCTCTTGATGTTGATTCTTTGAAACTTAGATCTATTCCACCTAAGCATGATATCAATGAGTCTCTCAAATCCATGATAATTTCCATTGATGAGTGCAAACAAAGAACCGCTAGGATGCGTGCTAAGAAAGATGCCTTTATAAGAGCGTGTTCTTCTAGTTCCTATGAAAATAATGATGAAGATCTAAAAGTTATTGATGTGTCCCCTATTAAATCTTTTTTTTGCAATATTAATCTTGATAATGATGGGACTGAATATGATCCACCTCTACTTAGAGGGCGTTCCAATAATTCTGAATCTTTTGATCTTGATGCTAAATTTGATAAAAGTGGGATTGAAGAAATTAAAACCCTAGATGTTGCCAAACCCACTACTATGGATTTCAAGGAATTTAACTATGAAAATTTCTCTTTGATTGATTGTATTCCCTTGTTGCAATCCGTGCTAAATTCTCCTCACGCTTATAGTCAAAATAAAGCGTTTACTAAACATATCGTTGATGCCTTGATGCAATCTTATGAAGAAAAACTTGAATTGGAAGTTTCTATCCCTAGAAAACTTTATGATGAGTGGGAACCAACTATTAAAATTAAAATTAAAGATCATGAGTTTTATGCTTTGTGTGATTTGGGTGCTAGTGTCTCTACTATTCCCAAAACTTTGTGTGATTTGCAAGATTTCTGTGATTTTGATGATTGCTCTCTAAACTTGCATCTTGCGGATTCCACTATTAAGAAACCTATGGGAAGAATTAATGATGTTCTTATTGTTTCAAATAGGAATTATGTGCCCGTAGATTTTATCGTTCTTGATATAGATTGCAATCCTTCTTGCCCTATTATTCTCGGTAGACCTTTCCTTAGAACGGTTGGTGCAATTATTGATATGAAGGAAGGGAATATTAGATTCCAATTTCCATTAAAAAAGGGCATGGAACACTTCCCTAGAATGAAAATAAAATTACCATATGAATCTATCATGAGAGCCACTTATGGATTGCCTACCAAAGATGGCAATACCTAGATCTATTCTTGCTTGTTATGCCTAGCTAGGAGCGTTAAACGATAGCGCTTGTTGGGAGGCAACCCAATTTTATTTTTATTCCTTGATTTTTGCTCATGTTTAGTAATAAATAAATTATTTAGCCTCTGTTTTGGTTGTGTTTTTTGTGTTTAATTAGTGTTTGTGCCAAGTAGAACCGTTGGGAAGACTTGGGGAAAGTCTTGTTGAACTTGCTGTAAAAAACAGGAACTTTAGCGCTCAGAGAATTGCTGTAATTTTTATTTGGAGAGTGATATTTAGTTAATTATTTTTGAAGATGATTAATAGATAAATTCTTCACGTCCAGCAATTTATTTTAGAATTTTTGGGGTTCCATATCTTGCGCTAGATACAGATTACTACAGACTGTTCTGTTTTTGACAGATTCTGTTTTTCGTGTGTTGTTTGCTTATTTTGATGAATCTATGGCTAGTAAAATAGTTTTTGAACCATAGAGAAGTTGGAATACAGTAGGTATAACACCCATATAAATAAATAATGAGTTCATTACAGTACCTTGAAGTGGTCTTTTGTTTTCTTTCGCTAACGGAGCTCACGAGTTTTCTATTTTAAGTTTTGTGTTGTGAAGTTTTCAAGTTTTGGGTACAGATTTGATGGATTATGGAACAAGGAGTGGCAAGATCCTAAGCTTGGGGATGCCCATGGCACCCCCAAGATAATCTAAGGACATCTAAAAGCCAAAGCTTGGGGATGCCCCGGAAGGCATCCCCTCTTTCATCTACTTCTATCGGTAACTTTACTTGGAGCTATATTTTTATTCACCACATGATATGTGTTTTGCTTGGAGCGTCTTTTATGATTTGAGTCTTTTCTTGATAGTTTACCACAATCATCCTTGCTGTACACACCTTTTGAGAGAGCCATACATAATTTTGAAATTGATAGAATACTCTATGTGCTTCACATATATCTTTTGAGCTCTATAGTTTTACTCTAGTGCTTCACTTATATCTTTTGAGTTATATAATTTTGCTCTAGTGCTTCACTTATATCTTTTAGAGCATGGTGGTGGATTTGTTTTATAGAAACTATTGATCTCTCATGCTTCACTTATATTATTTTGAGAGTCTTAATATCATGGTAATTTGCTTAATAATAATATGCATGGTATTCAAGATTTGTAAAACTTTCTTTTGAGTGCGTTGAATACTAAGAAAAAAATTGATGCTTGATAATTGTTTTGAGATATGAGGATGGTGATATTAGAGTCATGCTAGTTGAGTAGTTGTGAATTTCAGAAATGCTTGTGTTAAAGTTTGTGATTCCCGTAGCATGCACGTATGGTGAACCGTTTTGTGATGAAGTCGGAGCATGATTTATTTATTGATTGTCTTCCTTATGAGTGGCGGTCGGGGACGAGCGATGGTCTTTTCCTACTAATCTATCCCCCTAGGAGCATGCGCGTAATACTTTGCTTTGATAACTTCTAGATTTTTTCAATAAGTATATGAGTTCCTTATGACTAATGTTGAGTCCATGGATTATACGCACTTTCCTTCCTTCCACCATTGCTAGCCTCTCTAATACCGCGCACTTTTTGCCGGTATCATACACCCACCAAAAACATTCCTCAAAACAGCCACCATACCTACCTATCATGGCATTTCCATAGCCATTCCGAGATATATTGCCATGCAACTTTCCACCGTTCCGTTCATTATGACACGCTCCATCATTGTCATATTGCTAGCATGATCATGTAGTTGACATCGTATTTGTGGCAAAGCCACCGTTCATAATTCTTTCATACATGTCACTCTTGATTCATTGCATATCCCGGTACACTGCCGGAGGCATTCATATAGAGTCATATTTTGTTCTAAGTATTGAGTTGTAATTGTTGAGTTGTAAGAAAAATGAAAAGTGTGATGATCATCATTTTTAGAGCATTGTCCCAAGTGAGGAAAGGATGATGGAGACTATGATTCCCCCACAAGTCGGGATCATACTCCATACGAAGAATAAAAAAGAAAAAGAGGCCATAAAAAAGAGAAAGCCCAAAAAATGAGAGAAAAAGAGAGAAGGGACAATGTTACTATCCTTTTACCACACTTGTGCTTCAAAGTAGCACCATGATCTTCATTGTAGAGAGTCTGTCATTCTGTCACTTTCATATAGTAGTGGGAATTTTTCATTATAGAACTTGGCTTGTATATTCAAATGATGGGCTTCCTCAAAATGCCCTAGGTCTTCGTGAGCAAGCGAGTTGGATGCACACCCACTTAGTTTCTTTTGTTGAGCTTTCATATACTTATAGCTCTAGTGCATCCGTTGCATGGCAATCCCTACTCACTCACATTGATATCAATTGATGGGCATCTCCATAGCCCATTGATACACCTAGTTGATGTGAGACTATCTTCTCCCTTTTTGTCTTCTCCACAACCACCATTCTATTCCACCTATAGTGCTATATCCATGGCTCACGCTCATGTATTGCATGAAGATCGAAAAAGTTTTGAAAATGTCAAAAGTATGAAACAATTGCTTGGCTTGTCATCGGGGTTGTGCATGATTTAAATACTTTGTGTGGTGAAGATAGAGCATAGCCAGACTATATGATTTTGTAGGGATAGCTTTTTTTGGCCATGTTATTTTGAGAAGACATAATTGCTTTGTTAGTATGCTTGAAGTATTATTATTTTTATGTCAACATGAACTTTTGTCTTGAATCTTTTGAATCTGAATATTCATACCACAATTAAGAAGATTTACATTGAAATTATGCCAAGTAGCACTCCGCATCAAAAAAATTGTTTTTATCATTTACCTACTCGAGGACGAGCAGGAATTAAGCTTGGGGATGCTTGATACGTCTCCAACGCATCTATAATTTTTGATTGCTCCATGCTATATTATCTACTGTTTTGGACACTATTGGGCTTTATTATCCACTTTTATATTATTTTTGGGACTAACCTACTAACCGAAGGCCCAGCCTAGAATTGCTGTTTTTTGCCTGTTTTAGGGTTTCGAAGAAAAGGAATATCAAACCGAGTCCAAATGGAATGAAACCTTCAGGAACGTGATGTTCTCACCGAATACAACTCACGAGACTTGGACCCTACGTCAAGGCACATAACAGGAGGCCACGAGGTAGGGGGCGCGCCCTACCCTACCAGGCGCGCCCCCCACCCTCGTGGGGCCCCTATTGCTCCACCGACGTACTTCTTCCTCCTATATATATCCACGTACCCCCAAACGATCAGATACGGAGCCAAAAACCTAATTCCACCGCCGCAACTTTCTGTATCCACGAGATCCTATCCTGGGGCCTGTTCCGGAGCTCCGCCGGAGGGGGCATCGATCACGGAGGGCTTCTACATCATCATCCAAGCCTCTCCGATGAAGTGTGAGTAGTTTACTTCAGACCTACGGGTCCATAGTTAGTAGCTAGATGGCTTCTTCTCTCTTTTTGGATCTCAATACAATGTTCTCCCTCTCTCTCGTGGAGATCTATTCGATGTAATCTTCTTTTTGCGGTGTGTTTGTTGAGACCGATGAATTGTGGGTTTATGATCAAGTCTATCTATGAATAATATTTGAATCTTCTCTGAATTCTTTTATGTATGATTGGTTATCTTTGCAAGTCTCTTTGAATTATCAGTTTGGTTTGGCCTACTAGATTGGTTGTTCTTGCCATGGGAGAAGTGCTTAGCTTTGGGTTCGATCTTGCGGTGTCCTTTCCCAGTGACAAAAGGGGCAGCAAGGCACGTATTATATCGTTGCCATCGAGGATAACAAGATGGGGTTTTTATCATATTGCATGAAACTATCCCTCTACATCATGTCATCTTGCTTAAGGCGTTACTCTGTTTTTAACTTAATACTCTAGATGCATGCTGGATAGCGGTCGGTGAGTGGAGTAATAGTAGTAGATGCAGGCAGGAGTCGGTATACTTGTCTCAGACGTGATGCCTATATACATGATCATACCTAGATATTCTCATAACTATGCTCAATTCTGTCAATTGCTCAACAGTAATTTGTTCACCCACCGTAGAATACTTATGCTCTTGAGAGAAGCCACTAGTGAAACATATGGCCCCCGGGTCTCTTTCTCATCATATTAATCTCCATCGCTTTATTATTGCTTTGCTTTTACTTTGCTTTTACTTTTTACTTTGCATCTCTATACCAAAAATACAAAAAATATTATTTATCATCTCTATCAGATCTCACTTTCGTAAGTGACCGTGAAGGGATTGACAACCCCTAAGAACGTTGGTTGCGTTGAGCTATTGTTTTTGTGTAGGTACGAGGGACTCGCGCGTAGCCTCCTACTGGATTGATACCTTGGTTCTCAAAAACTGAGGGAAATACTTATGCTACTTTGCTACATCATCCTCTCCTCTTCGGGGAAATCCAACGCAGTGCTCAAGTGGTAGCACCGGGCTGTATAGCATGGGCCGGACTGATGGACCATGAAGATACAAGATAGAAGGCCTTCCCCCGTGTCCGGGTGGGACTCTCCTTTGCGTGGATGCCAGGCTTAATGTCTGGATGTGCAGTTTCCTTTCTCTGTAAACCGACTCTGTACAACCCTTGGCCCCTCCGGTGTCTATATAAACCCGAGGGTTTAGTCCATAGAGACTATCAGAATTCATATAGGCTAGACATCTAGGGTTTAGCCAATACGATCTCGAGGTAGATCAACTCTTGTAACCCCTATACTCATCGAATACAATCAAGCAGGACATAGGGTTTTACCTCTATTAAGAAGGCCCAAACCTGGGTAAAGATCGAGCCCCGCTTGTCTCCTGTTTCCTTCAATCCTTAGACGCACAGTTCGGGACCCCCTACCCGAGATCGGCCGGTTTTGACACCGACACGCACGCTTAACGTTCGATGATGATTTGTAGTATGAGTTATGTGTTTCGGTGACCGAAGATTGTTCGGAGTCCCGGATGAGATCACGGACATGACTAGGAGTCTCGAAATGGTCGAGAGGTAAATATTGATATATTGGAAGGTGGTATTCAAACACTGGAAGGGTTTCGAAGTGTATCGGGTACATACCGGAGTACCGGAGGAGTTACCGGAACCCCCCGGGGAAAGATATGGGCCATAGGAGGGATGCTAACCAGCCCACATGGGGCTGGTGCACCCCACACAAGGGAGGAGGCCGAATTGGTTTAGGGAAGGGGGCGCCACCCCCCCCCCCTTTCCTTCTCCTACTCCCTCTCCTTCCCCCTTTCCACCTCCATGAGAAGGAAAAGAGAGGGGGGCCGAATCCTACTAGGACTAGGAGTCCTAGTAGGACTCCCCCTCATGGCGCGCCCCTAGGTGGTCAGCCTCCTCCTCCCCTCCTTTATATACGGGGGCAGAGGGGCACCCCATAGCACACCAATTGTTCTCTTAGCCGTGTGCAGTGCCCCCCTCCACAGTTTACTCCTCCCGTCACATAGCATCGTGGTGCTTAGGCGAAGCCCTACGCGGATCACATCACCATCACCGTCACCATGCCTTTGTGCTGATGGAATTCTCCCTCGACCCTCTGCTAGATCATGAATTCAAGGGACGTCATCGAGCTGAACGTGTGCTGAACACGGAGGTGCCGTACCTTCGGTACTAAGATCGGTTGGATCGTGAAGACGTTCGACTACATCAACCGCGTTAACTTAATGCTTCCGCTTTCAGTCTACGAGGGTACATGGACACACTCTTTCCCTCTCGTTGCTATGCATCTCCTAGATAGATCTTGCATGATCGTAGGAATTTTTTTGAAATTGCATGCTATTTTCCCCAACAGTGGCATCCGATCAATAATGGTCATACTGCTTACCACCAACGTCTTATTTTGATTTGGCGGTATTGTTGGATGAAGCGGCCCAGACCAACATTACATGACCACGTTCATGAGACCGGTTCTACCGGCCTGCTTTTGCACACAGGTGGCTGGCGGGTGTCTGTTTCTCCAACTTTAGTTGAATCAAATTTAACTACGGCTGGTCCTTGTTGAAGGTTAAAACCTCACACTTGATGAAAAATCGTTGTGGTTTTGATGCGTAGGTAAGAATGGTTCTTGCTAGAAGCCCGTAGCAGCCACGTAAAACTTGCAACAACAAAGTAGAGGACGTCTAACTTGTTTTTGCAGGGCATGTTGTGATATGATATGGTCAAGACGTGATGAGATATAAATTGTTGTATGAGATGATCATGTTTTGTAAAAGTTATCGGCAACTGGAAGGAGCCTTATGGGTGTCGCTTTATTGTATGAAATGCAATCGCCATGTAATTGCTTTACTTCATCACTAAGCGGTAGTGATGGTCGTAGAAGCAATAGTTGGCGAGACGACAACGACACTACGATGGAGATCAAGGTGTCAAGCCAGTGACGATGGAGATCATGACAGTGCTTTGGAGATGGAGATCAATGGCACAAGATGATGATGACCATATCATGTCACATATTTTGATTGCATGTGATGTTTATCTTTTATGCATCTTATTTTTCTTAGTACGGCGGTAGCATTATAGGATGATCCCTCACTAAATTTCTAGGTATAAGTGTTCTCCCTAAGTATGCACCGTTGCTACAGTTCGTTGTGCCGAGACACCACGTGATGATCGGGTGCGATAAGCTCTATGTTCACATACAACAGGTGCAAGCCAGTTTTGCACATGCAGAATACTCCGGTTAAACTTGACGAGCCTAGCATATGCAGATGTGGCCTCGGAACACTGAGACCGAAAGGTCGAACATGAATCATATAGTAGATATGATCAACATAGTGATGTTCACCATTGAAAACTACTCCATCTCACGTGATGATCGGACATGGTTTAGTTCGTATGGATCATGTGATCATTTAGATAACTAGAGAGATGTCTATCTAAGTGGGAGTTCTTAAGTAATATGATTTATTGAACTTTAATTTATCATGAACTTAGTCCTAATAGTATTTGCATATCTATGTTGTAGATCAATAGCTTGCGATGTAGCTCCCTGTTTATTTTTGATATGTTCCTAGAGAAAAGTTGAAAGATGATAGTAGCAATGATGCGGACTGGGTCCATTATCTGAGGATTATCCTCATTGCTGCACAGAAAAATTATGTCCTTGATGCTTCGCTAGGTGACAGACCTATTGCAAGAGCAGATGCAGACGTTATGAACGTTTGGCAAGCTCGGTATGATGACTACTTGATAGTTTAGTGTGCCATGCTTTATGGCTTAGAACCGGGACTTCAAAAACGTTTTGAATACCACGAAGCATATAAGATGTTCCAAGAGCTGAAATTGGTATTTCAGACTCATGCCCGAGTCGAGAGGTATGAGACCTCTGACAAGTACTTTGCCTACAAGATGGAGGAGAATAGCTCAATCAGTGAGCATGTGCTCGGAATGTCTGAGTACTACAATTTCTTGAATCAAGTGGGAGTTAATCTTCTAGATAAGATAGTGAGTGACAGAGTTCTCTATTCACTATCACCAAGTTACCGGAACTCCGTGATGAACTATAATATGCAAGGGATGATGAAAACGATTCCCGAGCTCTTCACGATGCTAAAATCGGCGAAGGTAGAAATCAACAAAGAGCATCAAGTGTTGATGGTTAACAAGAACACTAGTTTCAAGAGAAGGGGCAAAGGAAAAGAAAGGGAACTTCAATAAAGAATGGCAAGCAAGTCGCCACTCCCGTGAAGAAACCCAAAGCTAGACCTAAGCCTGAAACTGAGTGCTTCTACTGCAAATGGAATGGTCACTGGAAGCGGAACTACCCCAAATTCTTGGTGGATAAGAAGGATGGCATAGTGAACAAAGGTATATTTGATATGCATGTTATTGATGTGTATTTTACTAGTGTTCATAGTAACCCGGTATTTGATACTGGTTCAGTTGCTATGATTAGTAACTCAAAATAGTGATTACAAAATGAACAGAGACTAGTTAAGGGCGAGGTAACGATGTGTGTTGGAAGTGATTCCAAGGTTGATAAGATCACCATCACACACTTCATCTATCTTCGAGATTAGTGTTGGACCAAAATAAATGTTATTTGGTGTTTGTGTTGAGCATGAATATGATTAGATCATGTTTATGGCAATATAGTTATTCATTTAAGTCAGAGGAAAATTGTTGTTCTGTTTACATGAATAAAACCTTCTATGGTCATACACCCTATGTAAATGGTTTATTGAATCTCGATCGTAGTGATACACATATTCCTAATATTGATGCCAAAAGATGCAAAGTTGATAATGATAGTGCAACATATTTGTGGCACTGCCGTTTAGGTCATATTGGTGTAAAGTGCATTAAGAAACTCCATACAGATGGATTTTTGGAATTACTTGATTATGAATCATTTGATACTTTCGAACCATGCCTCATGGGCAACATGACTAAAACTCTGTTCTCCGGAACAATGGAGCGAGCCACTGACTTATTAGAAATAATACATACCGATGGATGCGGTCCAATGAGTGTTGAGGCTTGCGGCGCGTATCGTTGTTTTCTGACCTTCACAGATGATTTGAGTAGATATGGGTATATCTACTTGATGAAACACAAGTCTGAAACATTTGAAAAGTTCAAAGAATTTCAGAGTGAAGTGGAGAATCATCATAACAAGAAAATAAAGTTTCTACGATCTTACCACGGAGGCGAATATTTGAGTTACGAGTTTGGCCTTCATTTAAAATAATGTGGAATAGTTTCACAACTCACGCCACCTGGAACACCACAGCATAATGGTGTGTCCGAACATCGTAACCGTACTTTATTAGATATGGTGCAATCTATGATGTCTCTTACCGATTTACCACTATCGTTTTGGGGTTATGCATTAGAGACAACTGCATTCACGTTAAAGAGGGCACCATCTAAATCCGTTGAGATGACTCCATATGAACTGTGGTTTGGCAAGAAACCTAAGCTGTCGTTTCTTAAAGTTTGGGGCTGGCTGCTTATGTCAAAAAGCTTCAACCTTATAAGCTCGAACCCAAATCAGAGAAATGCGTCTTCATAGGATACCCAAAGGAAACTGTTGGGTACACCTTCTATCACAGATCCGAAGGCAAGATATTCGTTGCTAATAATGGATCCTTACTAGAGAAGGAGTTTCTCTCAAAAGAAGTGAGTGGGAGGAAAGTAGAACTTGATGAGGTAATTGTACCTTCTCCCGAATTGGAAAGTAGTTCATCACAGAAATCAGTTCCAGTGATGCCTACACCAATTAGTGAGGAAGTTAATGATGATGATCTTGAAACTTCAGATCAAGTTACTACCAAACCTTGTAGGTCAACCAGAGTACGTTCCGCACCAGAGTGGTACGGTAACCCTGTTCTTGAAGCCATGTTACTAGACCATGACAAACCTATGAACTATGAGGAAGCGATGATGAGCCCAGATTCCGCAAAATGGCTTGAGGACATGAAATCTGAGATGGGATCCATGTATGAGAACAAAGTGTGGACTTTGGTTGACTTGCCCGATGATCGGCAAGCCATTGAGAATAAATGAATTTTCAAGAAGAAGACTAACATTCACGATAATGTTACTGTCTACAAAGCTCGACTTGTTGTGAAAGGTTTTCGACAAGTTCAAGGAGTTGACTATGATAAGACCTTCTCACCCGTAGCGATGCTTAAGTCTGTCTGAATCATGTTAGCAATTGCCGCATTTTATGAAATATGGCAAATGGATATCAAAAACTGCATTCCTTAGTGGATTTCTTGAAAGAAGAGTTCTCTATGATGCAACCAGAAGGTTTTTGTTGATCCTAAAGGTGCTAACAAAATATGCAAGCTCCAGCGATCCATCTATGGATTGGTGCAAGCATCTCGGAGTTGGAATATACACTTTGATAAAGTGATCAAAGCGTATGGTTTTATATAGACTTTCGGTGAAGCCTGTATTTACAAGAAAGTGAGTGGGAGCCCTGTAGCATTTCTGGTAGTATATGTGGATGACATATGGTTAATTGGAAATGATATATAATTTCTGGATAGCATAAAAGGATACTTGAATATGAATTTTTCAATGAAATACCTTGGTAGAGCTACTTATATATTGGGCATCAAGATCTATAGAGATAGATCAAGACGCTTGATAAGACTTTCAATAAGTACATACCTTGACAAGATTTTGAAGGAGTTCAAAAATGGATCAGTCAAAGAAGGAGTTCTTGCCTGTATTGTAAGGTGTGAAGTTGAGTAAGACTCAAAGCCCGACCTTGGCACAAGATAGAGAGAGAATGAAAGTCATTCCCTATGCCTCAGCCATAGGTTCTATAAAGTATGCCATGTTGTGTACCAGACCTATTATGTACCTTGCCATGAGTTTGGCTAGGGGGTACAATAGTGATCCAAGAGTAGATCACTGGACAGCTGTCAAAAATTATCCTTAGAGGACTAAGGAAATGTTTCTCGATTATGGAGGTGATAAATAGTTCGTCGTAAAGAGTTACGTCAATGCAAGCTTTGACACTGATCTAGATGACTCTAAGTATCAATCTAGATACGTATTGAACATGGGAGCAATTAGCTAGAGTAGCTCCGTGCAGAGCATTGTAGACATAGAAATTTGCAAAATAAATACGGATCTGAATGTGGCAGACCCGTTGACTAAAATTCTCTCACAAGCAAAACATGATCACACCTTAGTACTCTTTGGGTGTTAATCACATAGCGATGTGAACTAGATTATTGATTCTAGTAAACCCTTTGGGTGTTGGTCACATGGTGATGTGAACTATGGGTGTTAATCACATAAAGATGTGAACTATTGATGTTAAATCACATGGCGATGTGAACTAGATTATTAACTCTAGTGCAAGTGGGAGACTGGAGGAAATATGCCCTAGAGGCAATAATAAAGTTATTATTTTATATTTCATTGTATCATGATTGAAGGAAATATGCCCTAGAGGCAATAATAAAATTGTTATTTTATATTTCCTTATATCATGATAAATGTTTATTATTCATGCTAGAATTGTATTAATCGGAAACTTGATGCATGTGTGGATACTGTCGGCGTTCTGAGAACGGGGGTCCTCAGACTTGCATGCCTGCGGCATGGCTCAAGTGGGGGCCCAGCATGGCCCATCTTCATCAGCTCAAGCTCAAGACCCTCGCGAGGGGCCAAGCCTCGCGGGGCGGACGACAGAGAGCTTCCTCTGAGGCAGCCTCATCAGGCAGGCTCGCGAGGAGGCGGAGAGATCAAGGCAGGGGTACCTCACGAGGAGCCCGTGACGCAAGCCATGACGATCGAGACCAAGCGGGTGCCAGGCGGGCGCCGGCCTGCGCAGTGTCCTTGTTTCCCCTTTGGTGCAAAGGGGGCAAGCACAGGCCAAGGCATCGGGCAAAGGTTACCATTCCGGTGCAACGAGACCAAGACCAGCAGGGCGGCAGGACGGAGGTCACCGTGGAGCCCAAGACGGCGTCATCACCAGTACTTTTGGCAGCCGAAGACCACCTTTGGTCAGGATAACTTGTACTAGATGTTCCCCTTCAAAATGGCCAATTGTTGGCGCCCTTCCCGCTCATTATTTGGGGAGAGGCCCAGGGCCTCTATAAGTAGGACTAGCCACACAGAGTAGAGGCACATCTAGAAATCTGGTAGAGCCCTAGCAGAGAGAGAGAGGCGACTGAACTCACCCTAGCAATTCATCGCACTAGCTCAAGAACACCTCTCGCGAGGCTGTTCTTCCCTTGTACTGTTCATCAGCAGCCCCTGAGGCAATCCACCACACCACACACTAGAGTAGGGTATTACACCACAACGGTGGCCCAAACCAGTATAAACCGCGTGTCCCTTGTGTTGTTCATTGTTTCCAGCTTAGATCACGCGAGGAGATCGGACGTAGATCGGTAGGGGAGAGATCTCCGTGCGCACCCCGGTGTTCGAACCTCAAGGGTCTGCTGGAACCCGAAATCCGACATATGGCACGCACCAATCATGAAGTAGGTCCTGCACACCAATCATGAAGAGAAACAAGACCTGTCGTTACGGTTGCCAGCCAACCTTTGTCACTCCAGGGAAGTGATTGGGGCACTGAGGGCCTGGTGAGGTGGCGCCTTGCGGGGCTGCCACGGCCAGAGCTCGACCACTCAGATTTATCGGCGTTGCAGGGACGGACCCGTGCGCAGGCGCCGTGCTAGAGCGAGCAGCTCCATAGGTAGGAGTCAATCGAGCAGGCGATTAGGTCGGGTGTGTTAAGCACGCAGGAGAAAATTCATTTAAATAGACGCGAGAAAAGCAAACGCCGCTGGGCCAGGCCCGAGCAGCTCGGGGATGATGCAGCCCGAGGGGCGCCCCCAACAAGGTAAGTAAAGAGCATAAGCAAAACGGATAGATGCCGCAGGGACGGACCCACGCGACCTGGGAATAATGCAGCCCTGTGGGCGCTCCCAGCTAAAAATGGAACTTAGAAAGATGTCACCTGGTGTCGTTTGAAGATGGGTGATGTTGAAGAAGCAGGCGATGCACGGTGAAGACGTCGATCCTTAAGCGCCCCCAGGCCCAGGAGCCTCGGGAGGCTCCAGGGGCACTGGTGGGTTTCCGAGGGCCTTCTCCATCTTCGCCAGGACTGCACCATGCCTGACCTCCTGAGCCTCCAGAATGCTCCTCAGCAGGCGCTGATGAGCGGCGACAGCGCTCAGCAGGCCGAAAGGCCAGAGGCGCCACCTCAATGCCCCACGCAATGCCCCACGCGCGAAGGCCAGAGGCGCTCCTGAGACGCGGCTCAGTTGAGCCCTGGCACGTCGACACAGACGCGCAGCCCACCATCCTCGCCTAGATGTGGGGCCATGGCAGGAAGCGGCGGCTGCCGCGCATGACTCTCGACTCCTGTAGCTCCTGAGTGTTGCTTGCGATGAACTCCTGAGGGTTTGGTCTTCCTTGCCTTGTAACTTCCTGAGGGAAATGTGCCTGGAAGCACCCCTCCAAGTGGTGCCCGAGCGCCTCCCTCACGACCTCGGCAAGGTCGGTGGCTCTCCAAGAAAGAGCCCCCGAGCCCTGCCTGAGGAGGGCGCCGGGAGCGCCTTCCTATGCGAGAGAGGGTGGCGCTCCCTGATTGGGCGCAGATCCTAACCCAACACCTCCGGAGGCGCCTGCCTCCTTATGGCTTAGGCCAGGCGAAACCTTCTTCTTCTTGGGGTCGCCTCGGGAAGTCTTCCGTTTCTGTGGTCCGGTTCTTCGATTGCTGCTGCTTGGAACGCGCGCTCGAGTGAACACACTGCGTCCCTTTCTTCACAGGGTAAAGTGATGGTTCCACCGCTTCCTGGCATCTTGAAGACATTGTATCCATGGTGAGTCACTGCCATGAACTTGGCCAGGGCTGGGTACCCGAGGATGGCGTTGTATGGCAGACAGATGTGGGCGACGTCGAAGTCGATAAGCTCGGTGCGGTAGTTGTTGCGCTGCCTGAAGGTGACTGGAAGGCGAACCTGCCCTATCGGAACAGTGGAACCATCACTGACTCCTGAGAATGGCTTGGTTGGCTGAAGTTGATCGTATGGCACTTGGAGATTGTCGAACGTCTCGACGGACAGGACGTTGAGTCCTGCTCCACCGTCAATGAGGGTCCTGGGGACCTGCACGTTGCTGATGACTGGGGAGCAAAGCATCGGCAGGACTCCGTGTTGGGGGAACATAGTAATTTCAAAAATTTCCTACGCACATGCAAGATCATGGTGATGCATAGCAACGAGAGGGGAGAGTGTTGTCCACGTACCCTCGTAGACTGAAAGCATAAGCGTTAGCACAACGCGGTTGATGTAGTCGTACGCCTTCACGATCCGACCGATCAAGTACCGAACGCACGGCACCTCCGAGTTCTGCACACGTTCAACTCGATGTTGAGGGATAGTTTCGTCAGCACGATGGCATGGTGACGATGATGATGTTCTACCGACACAGGGCTTCGCCTAAGCACCGCTACGATATGATCGAGGTGGATTATGATGGAGGGGGGCACCGCACACGGCTAAGAGATCAAGAGATCAATTGTTGTGTCTTTAGGGTGCCCACTGCCTCCGTATATAAAGGAGTGGAGGAGGGGGAGGGCCGGCCCTCTCTATGGCGCGCCCTAGGGGAGTCCTACTCCCACCGGGAGTAGGATTCCCCCTTTCCTAGTAGAACTAGGAGCCCTTCCAAGTAGTAGGAGTAGGAAGGAATGAAAGGGAAGGGAAAAGGATAAGGAAGGAAGGGGGCGCCCCCCTCCCTAGTCCCATTCGGACCAGCCCATGGGGAGGGGTGCGGCCACCCTTTGAGGCCTTTCTCTCCTTTCCCGTATGGCCCAATAAGGCCCAATACAAATTCCTGTAACTCCCCGGTACTCCCGAAAATACCTGAATCACTCGGAACCTTTCCGATGTCTGAATATAGTTGTCCAATATATCGATCTTTACGTCTCGACCATTTCGAGACTCCTCGTCATGTCCCCGATCTCATCCGGGACTCCGAACTCCTTCTGTACATCAAAACTCATAAACTCATAATATAACTGTCATAGAAACCTTAAGCGTGCGGACCCTACGGGTTCGAGAACTATGTAGACATGACCGAGACACGTCTCCGGTCAATAACCAATAGCGGAACCTGGATGCTCATATTGGCTCCTACATATTCTACGAAGATCTTTATCGGTCAAACCGCATAACAACTTATGTTGTTCCCTTTGTCATCGGTATGTTACTTGCCCGAGATTCGATCGTCGGTATCTCAATACCTAGTTCAATCTCGTTACCGGCAAGTCTCTTTACTCGTTCCATAATACATCATCCCGCAACTAACTCTTTAGTTACAATGCTTGCAAGGCTTATAGTGATGTGCATTACTGAGTGGGCCCAGAGATACCTCTCCGACAATCGGAGTGACAAATCCTAATCTCGAAATACGCCAACCCAACAAGTACCTTCGGAGATACCTGTAGAGCACCTTTATAATCACCCAGTTACGTTGTGACGTTTGGTAGCACACAAAGTGTTCCTCCGGTAAACGGGAGTTGCATAATCTCATAGTCATAGGAACATGTATAAGTCATGAAGAAAGCAATAGCAACAAACTAAACGATCAAGTGCTATGCTAACGGAACGGGTCAAGTCAATCACATCATTATCTAATGATGTGACCCCGTTAATCAAATGACAACTCATGTCTATGGCTAGGAAACTTAACCATCTTTGATTCAACGAGCTAGTCAAGTAGAGGCATACTAGTGACATACTGTTTGTCTATGTATTCACACATGTATTATGTTTTTGATTAATACAATTCTAGCATGAATAATAAACATTTATCATGATATAAGGAAATAAATAATAACTTTATTATTGCCTCTAGGGCATATTTCCTTCAGTCTCCCACTTGCACTAGAGTCAATAATCTAGTTCACATCGCCATGTGATTTAACATCAATAGTTCACATTACCATGTGATTAACACCCATAGTTCACATCGTCATGTGACCAACACCCAAAAGGTTTACTAGAGTCAATAATCTAGTTCACATCGCTATGTGATTAACACCCAAAGAGTACTAAGGTGTGATCATGTTTTGCTTGTGAGAGAAGTTTAGTCAACGGGTCTGCCACATTCAGATCCATAAGTATTTTGCAAATTTCTATGTCAACAATGCTCTGCACAGAGATACTCTAGCTAATTGCTCCCACTTTCAACATCTATCCAGATTGAGATTTAGAGTTATCTGGATTAGTGTCAAAACTTGCATCGACGTAACCCTTTACGACGAACCTTTTTGTCACCTCCATAATCGAGAAACATATCCTTATTCCACTAAGGATAATTTTGACCAATGTCCAGTGATCTACTCCTAGACCACTATTGTACTCCCTTGCCAAACTCAGGGCAGGGTATACAATAGGTCTGGTACACAGCATGGCATACTTTATAGAACCTATGGCTGAGGCATAGGGAATGACTTTCATTCTCTCTCCATCTTCTACCGTGATTAGGTTTTGAGTCTTACTCAACTTCACACCTTTTAACACAGGCAAGAACTCCTTCTTTGACTGTTCCATTTTAAACTACTTCAAAATCTTGGCAAGGTATGTACTCATTGAAAAACTTATCAAGCGTCTTGATCTATCTCTATAGATCTTGATGCTCAATATGTAAGAAGCTTCACCAAGGTCTTTCTTTGAAAAACTCCTTTCAAACATTCCTTTATGCTTTGCAGAATAATTCTACATTATCTCCGATCAACAATATGTCATTCACATATACTTATCAAAAATGGTGTAGTGCTCCCACTCACTTTCTTGTCAATACAGGCTTCACCGCAAGTCTGTATAAAACTTATATGCTTTGATCAACTTATCAAAGCGTATATTCCAACTCTGAGATGCTTGCACCAGTCCATAGATGGATCGCTGGAGCTTGCATATTTTGTTAGTACCTTTAGGATTGACAAAACCTCCTAGTTGCATCATATACAACTCTTCTTTAATAAATCCATTAAGGAATGCAGTTTTGTTTATCCATTTGCCAGATTTCATAAAATGCGGCAATTGCTAACATGATTCAGACAGACTTAAGCATAGATACGAGTGAGAAACTCTCATCGTAGTCAACACCTTGAACTTGTCGAAAACCTTTTTGTGACAATTATAGCTTTGTAGATAGTAATACTACTATCAGCGTCCGTCTTCCTCTTGAAGAGCCATTTAATCTCAATGGCTCACTGATCAATGGGCAAGTCAATCAAAGTCCATACTTTGTCCTCATACATGGATCTCATCTCAGATTTCATGGCCTCAAGCCATTTTGCGGAACCTGGGCTCATCATCGCTTCCTCATAGTTCGTAGGCTCGTCATGGTCAAGTGACATGACCTCCAGAACAGGATTACCGTACCACTCTGGTGCGGATCTTAATCCGGTTTACCTATGAGGTTTCGTAGTAACTTGATCTGAAGTTACATGATCATCATCATTAGCTTCCTCACTAATTGGTGTAGTAGTCACAGGAACAGATTTCTGTGATGAACTACTTTCCAACAAGGGAGCAGGTACAGTTACCTCATCAAGTTCTACTTTCCTCCCACTCACTTCTTTCGAGAGAAACTCCTTCTCTAGAAAGGATCCATTCTCAGCAATGAATATCTTGCCTTCGGATCTGTGATAGAAGGTGTACCCAACATTTTCTATTGGGTATCCTATGAAGATGCACTAAGACGATTTGGGTTTGAGCTTATCAGGTTGAAACTTTTTCACATAAGCATTGCAACCTCAAACTTTAAGAAACGACAGCCTAGGTTTCTTGCCAAACCATAGTTCATACGGTGTCGTCTCAATGGATTTAGATGGTGCCCTATTTAATGTGAATGTAGTTGTCTCTAATGCATAACCCCAAAACGATAGCGGTAAATCTGTAAGAGACATCATAGATCGCACCATATCAAGTAAAGTACGATTACGACGTTCGGACACGCCATTACACTGCGGTGTTCCAGGTGGCGTGAGTAGTGAAACTATTTCACATTGTTTTAACTGAAGGCCAAACTCGTAACTCAAATATTTTACTTCTGCGATCATATCGTAGAAACTTTTATTTTTGTTACGATGATTCTCCACTTCACTCTGAAATTCTTTGAACATTTCAAATATTTCAGACTTGTGTTTCATCAAGTAGATATACTCATATCTGCTCAAATCATCTGGGAAGATCAGAAAATAATGATGCATACCGCGAGCCTCAATATTCATCGGACCACATACATCAGTATGTATGATTTCCAACAAATCTATTGCTCGCTCCATTGTTCCGGAGAATGGAGTCTTAGTCATCTTGCCCATGAGGCATGGTTCACAAGCATTAACTGATTCATAATCAAGTGATTCCAAAAGCCCATCAACATGGATTTTACTCATGCGCTTTACACCAATATGACCTAACCGGCAGTGCCACAAATAAGTTGCACTATCATTATTAACTTTGCATCTTTTGGCTTCAATATTATAAAAATGTGTATCACCACGATCGAGATCCAACAAACCATTTTCATTGGGTGTATGACCATAGAAGATTTTATTCATGTAAACAGAACAACAATTATTCTCTAACTTACATGAATAACCGTCTTGCAATAAACATGATCAAATCATATTCATGCTCAACGCAAACACCAAATAACACTTATTTAGGTTCAACACTAATCCCGAAAGTATAGGGAGTGTGCGATGATGATCATATCAATCTTGGAACTACTTCCAACACACATCGTCACTTCACCCTTAACTAGTCTCTGTTCATTCTGCAACTCCCGTTTCGAGTTACTACTCTTAGCAACTGAACCAGTATCAAATACCAAGGGGTTGCTACGAACACTAGTAATATACACATCAATAATCTGTATATCAAATATGCCTTTGTTCACTTTGCCATCCTTCTTATCCGCCAATTACTTGGGGTAGTTCCACTTCCAGTGACCAGTCCCTTTGCAGTAGAAGCACTCAGTTTCAGGCTTAGGTCCAGACTTGGGTTTTTTCACTTGAGCAGCAACTTGCTTGCTGTTCTTCTTGAAGTTCCCCTTTCTTCCCTTTGTCCCTTTACTTGAAACTAGTGATTTCGTTTACCATCAACACTTGATGCTTTTCTTAATTTCTACCTTCGTCAATTTCAGCATCACGAAGAGTTTGGGAATCGTTTCCGTTATCCCTTGCATATTATAGTTCATCACGAAGTTCTACTAACTTGGTGATGGTGACTAGAGAATTCTGTGACTCACTATTTTATCTGGAAGATTAACTCCCACTTGATTCAAGCGATTGTAGTACCCAGACAATCTGAGCACATGCTCACTGCTTGAGCTATTCTCCTCCATCTTTTAGCTATAGAACTTGTTGGAGACTTCATATCTCTCAACTCGGGTATTTACTTGAAATATTAACTTCAACTCCTAGAACATCTCATATGGTCCATGACGTTCAAAACGTCTTTGAAATCCCGATTCTAAGCTGTTAAGCATGGTCCACTAAACTATCAAGTAGTCATCATATTGAGCTAGCCAAACGTTCATAACGTCTGCATCTGCTCCTGCAATAGGTTTGTCACCTAGCGGTGCATCAAGGACATAATTCTTCGGTGCAGCAATGAGGATAATCCTCAGATCACGGATCCAATCCGCATCATTGCTGCTAACATTTTTCAACATAATTTTTCTCTAGGAACACAATAAACTAGGAGCAACATCGCAGGCTATTGATCTACAACATAGATATGCTAATACTACCAGGACTAAGTTTATGATAAATTAAAGTTCAATTAATCATATTACTTAAGAACTCCCACTTAGATAGACATCCCTCTAATCATCTAAGTGATCACGTGATCCAAATCAACTAAACCATAACCGATCACCACGTGAAATGGAGTAGCTTTCAATGGTGAACATCATTAGGTTGATCATATCTACTATATGATTCACGCTCGACCTTTCGGTCTCCAGTGTTCCGAGTCCATATCTGCATATGCTAGGCTCGTCAAGTTTAACCCGAGTATTTCTACGTGTGCAAAACTGGCTTGCACCCGTTGTAGATGGACGTAGAGCTTATCACACCCAATCATCACGTGGTGTCTGGGCACGACGAACTTTGGCAATGGTGCATACTCAGGGAGAACACTTTTATCTTGAAATTTAGTGAGAGATCATATTATAATGCTACCGTCAATCAAAGCAAGATAAGATGCATAAAAGATAAACATCACATGCAATCAATATAAGTGATATGATATGGCCATCATCATCTTGTGCTTGTGATCTCCATCTCCAAAGCACCGTCATGATCACCATCGTCACCGGCGCGACACCTTGATCTCCATCATAGCATCATTGTAGTCTCGCCAATCTTATGCTTCCACGACTATCGCTATCGCTTAGTGATAAAGTAAAGCATTACAGCGCAATTGCATTGCATACAATAAAGTGACAACCATATTGAAGGAAATATGCCCTAGAGGCAATAATAAAGTTATTATTTTATTTCCTTATTTCATGATAAATGTTTATTATTCGTGCTAGAATTGTATTATCTGGAAACATAATACTTGTGTGAATACATAGACAAACTAAACGTCACTAGTATGCCTCTACTTGACTAGCTCGTTAATCAAAGATGGTTATGTTTCCTAACCATAGACATGTGTTGTCATTTGATTAACGGGATCACATTATTAGGTTAATGATCTGATTGACATGACCCATTCCATTAGCTTAGCACCCGATCATTTAGTATGTTGTTATTACTTTCTTCATGACTTATACATGTTCCTATGACTATGAGATTATGCAACTCCTGTTTGCCAGAGGAACACTTTGTGTGCTACCAAACGTCACAACATAACTGGGTGATTATAAAGGTGCTCTACAGGTGTCTCCAAAGGTACATGTTGGGTTGGCGTATTTCGAGATTAGGATTTGTCACTACGATTGTCGGAGAGGTATCTCTGGGCCCTCTCGGTAATGCACATCACATAAGCCTTGCAAGCATTGCAACTAATGAGTTAGTTGTGAGATGATGTATTACGGAACGAGTAAAGAAAATTGCCAGTAACGAGATTGAATTAGGTATTGAGATACCGACGATCGAATCTCGGGCAAGTAACATACCGATGACAAAGGGAACAATGTATGTTGTTATGCGGTCTGACCGATAAAGATCTTCGTAGAATATGTAGGAACCAATATGAGCATCCAGGTTCCGCTATTGGTTATTGACCGGATACGTGTCTCGGTCATGTCTACATTGTTCTCGAACCGTAGGGTCCGCACGCTTAACGTTACGATGACAGTTTCATTATGAGTTTATGTATTTTGATGTACCGAAGGTTGTTCGGAGTCCCGGATGTGATCATGGACATGACGAGGAGTCTCGAAATGGTCGAGACATAAAGATCGGTATATTGGAAGCCTATATTTGGATATCGGAATCGTTCCGGGTGAAATCGGGATTTTACCGGAGTACCGGGGGGTTACCGGAACCCCCCCCCCCCCCGGGGGTTATTGGGCCTACATGGGCCCTAAGGGAGAAGAGGAAAGGAGGCAAGAGGTGGCCGCGCGCCCCTCCCCTCCCTAGTCCGAATAGGACAAGGAGAGAGGGGGCGGCGCCCCCCCCCCCTTTCCTTTCCCTCTTCCTCCTCTTTCCCACTTCTCCTTCTCCAACTAGGAAAGAAGGGAGTCCTACTCCCGGTGGGAGTAGGACTCCCCCTTGGCGCGCCCTCCTTGGTCGGCCGCCCCCTCCCCTTGGCTCCTTTATATACGAGGGCAGGGGGCACCCTAGAACACACAAGTTGATCTTCGTGATCGTTCCTTAGCCGTGTGAAGTGCCCCCCTCCACCATATTCCACCTCGGTCATATTGTAGCGGTGCTTAGGCGAAGCCCTGCGATGGTTGAACATCAAGACCGTCACCACGCCATCGTGCTGACGGAACTCCTCCCCGAAGCTTTGCTGGATCGGAGCCCGGGGAGCGTCATCGAGCTAAACATGTGCCAAGAACTCGGAGGTGCCAGAGTAACAGTGCTTGGATCGGTTGGACCGGGAAGACGTATGACTACTTCCTCTACGTTGCGTCAACGCTTCCGCTTCGGTCTACGAGGGTACGTAGACAACACTCTCCCTCTCGTTGCTATGCATCACCATGATCTTGCGTGTGCGTAGGAAATTTTTTGAAATTACTACGTTCCCCAGCAGTGGCATTAGAGCCTAGGTTTTATGGTTTGATGTTATATGCACGAGTAGAACACAAGTGAGTTGTGGGCGATATAAGTCATACTGCTTACTAGCATGTCATACTTTGGTTCGGCGGTATTGTTGGATGAAGCGGCCCGGACTGACATTACGCGTACGCTTACGCGAGACTGGTTCTACCGCCGTGCTTTGCACACAAGTGGCTGGCGGGTGTCAGTTTCTCCAACTTTAGTTGAACCGAGTGTGGCTACGCTCGGTCCTTGCGAAGGTTAAAACAACACCAACTTGACAAACTATTGTTGTGGTTTTGATGCGTAGGTAAGGTTGGTTCTTGCTTAAGCCCGTAGCAGCCGCGTAAAACTTGCAATAAACAAAGTAGAGGACGTCTAACTTGTTTTTGCAGGGCATGTTGTGATGTGATATGGTCAAGGCATGATGCTAAATTTTATTGTATGAGATTATCATGTTTTGTAACCAAGTTATCGGCAACTGGCAGGAGCCATATGGTTGTCACTTTATTGTATGCAATGCAATCGCCCTGTAATGCTTTACTTTATCACTAAGCGGTAGCGATAGTCGTAGAAGCATAAGATTGGCGAGACGACAACAATGCTACGATGGAGATCAAGGTGTCGCGCCGGTGATGATGGTGATCATGACGGTGCTTCGGAGATGGAGATCACAAGCACAAGATGATGATGGCCATATCATATCACTTATATTGATTGCATGTGATGTTTATCTTTTATGCATCTTATCTTGCTTTGATTGACGGTAGCATTATAAGATGATATCTCACTAAATTTCAAGATAAAAAGTGTTCTCCCTGAGTATGCACTGTTGCCAAAGTTCGTCGTGCCCAGACACCATGTGATGATCGGGTGTGATAAGCTCTACATCCATCTACAACGGGTGCAAGCCAGTTTTGCACACGCAGAATACTCAGGTTAAACTTGACGAGCCTAGCATATGCAGATATGGCCTCGGAACACTGAGACCAAAAGGTCGAGCGTGAATCATATAGTAGATATGATCAACATAGCGATGTTCACCATTGAAAACTACTCCATTTCACGTGATGATCGGTTATGGTTTAGTTTATTTGGATCACGTGATCACTTAGAGGATTAGAGGGATGTCTATCTAAGTGGGAGTTCTTAAGTAATATGATTAATTGAACTTAAATTTATCATGAACTTAGTCCTGGTAGTATTTTGTAAATCATGTTGTAGATCAATAGCTCGCGTTGTTGCTTCCCTATGTTTATTTTGATATGTTCCTAGAGAAAATTGTATTGAAAGATGTTAGTAGCAATGATGCGGATTGGATCCGTGATCTGAGGTTTATCCTCATTGCTGCACAGAAGAATTATGTCCTTGATGCACTGCTAGGTGACAGACCTATTGCAGGAGCAGATGCAGACGTTATGAAAGTTTGGCTAGCTCAATATGATGACTACTTGATAGTTTAGTGCACCATGCTTAATGGCTTAGAATCGGGACTTCAAAGACGTTTTGAACGTCATGGACCATATGAGATGTTCCAGGAGTTGAAGATAATATTTCAAGCAAATACCCGAGTTGAGAGATATGAAGTCTCCAACAAAGTTCTATAGCTAAAAGATGGAGGAGAATCGCTCAACTAGTGAGCATGTGCTCAGATTGTCTGGGTACTACAATTGCTTGAATCAAGTGGGAGTTAATCTTCCAGATAAGATAGTGATTGACAGAATTATTTAGTCACCATCACCAAGTTAGTATGTTGCTATTGCTTTCTTCATGACTTATACATGTTCCTATGACTATGAGATTATGCAACTCCCGTTTGCCAGAGGAACACTTTGTGTGCTACCAAACGTCACAACGTAACTGGGTGATTATAAAGGTGCTCTACAGGTGTCTCCAAAGGTACATGTTGGGTTGGCGTATTTTGAGATTAGGATTTGTCACTCCGATTGTCGGAGAGGTATCTCTGGGCCCTCTCGGTAATGCACATCACATAAGCCTTGCAAGCATTGCAACTAATGAGTTAGTTGTGAGATGATGTATTACGGAACGAGTAAAGAGACTTGCCGGTAACGAGATTGAACTAGGTATTGAGATACCGACGATCGAATCTCGGTCAAGTAACATACCGATGACAAAGGGAACAATGTATGTTGTTCTGTGTCGGCGTTCTGGGAACGGGAGTCCCCAGACTTGCCTGCCTGCGGCCTACGGCGTGGCTCAAAGGGGGGCCCAGCACGGCCCATCTTCACCAACACAAACTCAAGACCCTCGAGAGGGGCCAAGCCTCGCGGGGCGGACGACACGGAGCTTCCTTAGGCACGGCCTCCCTAGGCTGGCTCACGAGGAGGCGGAGAGATCAAGGCGGGGTACCTCGCGAGGTGCCCGTGACGCAAGCCATGACGACTCAGGGCACCAGGCGGGTGCCAGCCCGCGTAGCGTCCTCCTTTCCTCTTTGGTGCAAAGGGGGCAAGCGCAGCCGTGGAGTACTGAGGCATCAGGCAAAGGTTGCCATTTCGGTGCAACGAGACCAAGACCAGGAGGACTACGAGACGGAGGTCGCCATGGAGGCCAAGACGGCGTCATCACTAGAGCTTTGCGCAGGCGAAGACTACTTTTGTCAGGATAGCTGATACTTGCTGTCCCCTTTCAAATTAGCCCGCCATTGTTGGCTCCCTTCCCGCTCAATATTTGGGAAGAGGACCAGGGCCTCTATAAATAGGACCAGCCACCCACAAAGCAAAAAGGGGGTTGGGTGGTAGGAAGAAAGAGGCTCGTTAGAGAGGCTAGAAGCAGAGAGAAAGAGAGAGAGAAAGGTGGCTGAACTCCTCCCATTAGTTCATCGCCCCAAACAAGAACAGACCCTCTCGAGGCTGTTCTTCCTTGTATTGTTCATCATCATCAGCCCAAGAGGCAATCCACACACCACACACTGGAGTAGGGTATTACACCACAACGGTGGCCCGAACCAGTATAAACCCTATGTCCCTTGTGTTGTTCTTTTCATAGCTTTGATCCTAGCGTGGCGGAGGGGTGCAGGTAGGTAGGAGGCGAAATCTCCGCGCGCACCCCAGTGTTCGAACCTCAAGGGTCTGCCGGAACCCGAAATCCGACATTTGGCGCGCCGGGTAGGGGTGCGCCGGAATTCGTCTTCCACCGCCCCGCTCTCCTCCGAAATCACGCTCATGTCTGACGCACGTCGGGCCCGCGCGGAGCGCCGGGCCGCCCTCGCTTCCCGCGTCGCCCAGACAGCCCCTGTCGGCGGGCGTCCTCACTGTTCCCCATCACCTACCGTCAACGCCGCCACTAGCCCGGCGGGGGACGAGCAGCAAGCATCGTTTCAACATCCATCCGTGCGCCAAGACGGCCGCACCGCGACTCCCTCGCTCGCCCCAGCAGGATCTTCGCGCGCCCATGGAGGCTCAGGCTGCACTCATCGCGGCGAACAAGCTCCTGCGCTACCATCCTGTCGACGACGTCTACGAAGAATGGCTCGGCCGCGTCGCCGAGCTCGTCCGCGCTGCAGGGGGTTCTTCCGCGCCGTCCGTTCCGCTGCACCGCACCCCGCCCCGCGCGGGCGACGAGGCTCCGGCGGCGCCCCAGCCGCCTCCTCCCCAAGAAGACGCCATGGCTCCAAGGCGCGTGGCCCCTGGGCGGAACCCGCTCCGTCAGGTGCCAGCGCGGCAAGAGCAGAGCTGCCAAGAAGTCCCTCGCCCGCCAGAAGCTGCCCGGGCGCTCCCTGCTCCAGCACGTCGCGACCACCCTCCTGCTCCGGCGCGTGGGGACATGCAAGACCAGGCTCTCCATCACCCAAGGCCTCCCGTGGCCATAGCAGGCTGCCGCGCCTACACCACCGAGCTGCGCAGCGTTGCGTGGCCAGGAAAGTTCAAGCCGGACCTGCCTCCTCGCTACGACGGCGCGGCCGACCCTGCGGAGTTCCTCCAGCTCTACGAGCTGGGCATCGAAGCTGCCAACGGAGACGAGAAGGTCATGGTGAACTGGTTTCCCATGGCGCTCAAGGACGGGGCCCGCACCTGGCTCCTGAACCTGGCTCGAGGCACAATCTCCTCCTGGGAAGAGATGCGCACCCGCTTCATCGCCAACTTCCAAGGTACTCGCGACCGGCCACCCGCCGTGAGTGACATGCGCCGCGTCAAGCAACAGCCCGGGGAGACCCTGCAGAAGTACATCCAGCGCTTCAACAACGCACGCCTCAAGATTCCCAAGGTGACTGAAGAGGCCATCATCTCAGCCTTCTCTGACGGCGTGCGCGACGTCAAGATGAAGGAGGAGCTGGCGATGCATGAAGACCTGTGCACTTCTTTGGAGCTGTTCAACTGGGCGAACAAGTGCACCAGGGCTGAGGAAGGGCGTCTCTCCCTCCTTGAGCTGCCTGCCGCAGACCCAGAAGAGAAGAAGCTCAAGGCCGAGGAAGTGAAGCGCAAGGGGGCTGCCGTGCTCGCGGCAGAACCAGACACCAAGCGGGGCAGAGATCAGCCCGAACCTCCCAAGGGCAGCCGGTACTGCGTGTACCACGACCTCCACACCCACAACACCAGCGAATGCCAAGAACTCCGAGCCATGCGTGAAGGAAGGATCGGCCGTCGCCCTGACCGTGGTGACCGGGGATACGACCGAGGAGGAGGAAGGAACGTAGGGCGCTGGGAAGACCGTGGCCCGCGCCAGGGGTGGCGCGACCAACCTCGTGAGGATCGCTGGCAAGACCCACCTCGCAAGGGAGGCTGGAGGGATCAACCTCGCGAGGATCACCCGCAAGGCAACGCAGGCCTCCCACCGCTGCCGCCGCAGCCAAGGAGAAACGAGGACCGCCACCAGGACGAGGAGGCTGGGGGCTTCCAGGAGCCGCGCGCGATCGCCTGCATCCTGGGCGGAGCTCAGGCCCTAGCCTCTTAGTGCATCTTCAAGCAGTTCGCCCGCGAAGTGAATGCAGCCCTCCCCGGGCTCGAAGCCACGCGCCCTCTCAGGTGGTCGGCGTGCGCCATCACCTTCAGCTCAGCAGATCAACTCAAGTGTGCGGCTACAGCCGGAGTCCTCCCGATGCTTTGTTCCCCAATCATCAGCAACGTGGTGGTCACCAAGACCCTCATCGATGGCGGGGCAGGGCTCAACGTCCTGTCCGTAGAGACGTTCAACAACCTCCAAGTGCCCTACAGCCAGCTTCAGCCAACCAAGCCCTTCTCCGGTATCACCGACGGCTCCACGGTCCCGATCGGGCAGGTCCGCCTCCCCGTCACCTTCGGGGCACGCGACAACTACCGCACCGAGCTCATCGACTTCGATGTCGCTCACATCCGCCTGTCGTACAACGCCATCCTCGAGTAACCCAGCGCTGGCCAAGTTCATGGCCATGACTCACCATGGCTACAACGTCCTCAAGATGTCAGGAAGCGGCGGAGTCATCACGGTGCCCTGTGAAGAGAAGGACGCAGTGTGTTCCCTGGAGCGAGCCTTTCAGGTCGCATCACTAGAAGACCCGGATCGCGGAAGCAGGAGGCTTCCCGAGGCCGCCTCCAAGAAGAAGAAGACATCGTCCGGCCTGGCCCCTCAGGAGGTAGGCCCCTCTGGGCCCGTGCCTGCCCAGGGGGAACCTCCTTCCATTGCATAGGAAAGCGCGCCCGGCGCCCTCCTCAGGCAGGGCTCGGGGGCTCTCCCCTGGAGAGCCACTGACCTAGCAAGGGTCACGAGGAAGGCGCTGGGGCACCACATGGAGGCGTGTTTCGAAGCACGTTTCCCTCAAGAAGGAGCAAGGCAAGGAGATCCAGACCCACAGGAGTTCGTCAGCAAGGCCATTGAGGAGCTACAGGAGTCCAGAGTCATGAGAGGCGCCCACCGCCTACCAGCAGTGGCTCCCCATCCAGGCGAGAATGGCGGGCTGCGCGTCTGCGTCGACGTACCAGGGCTCAACCAAGTCGCCTCCCTGGAGCGCCTCTGGCCCTCGCGAGTGGGGCGCTGCGGAGGTCCACCCCACAGCTACGTTCGCATGCCTTATGGCTTTCTGAGCACGGCTGACGCGTACCAGCGCCTCATGAGGGGCATCACGGAGGCACAAGAGGCCAGGTGCTCCGCAGCCCTGGCGGAGATGAAGATGGCCCGCGAGGAACCGCCACCGCCTCCGGAGCCTCCCGAGGCCCCTGGTCCTGGGGGCTCATGAGGATCGGCTTCCGCAGCCCACCGAGCCGGCTACACCAACACCCCTTCGTCTTTAGCGTCATCAGGTGACATCTTTCAAGTTTCACTTCCGGCTGGGAGCGCCCCCAGGGCTGCGTTATTCCCAGGCCGCGTGGGTCCGTCCCTGCGGCGTGTATCCCTTTTATTTCGCGTCATTAGCTTACCTTATTGGGGGCGCCCCTCGGGCTGCATGATCCCCAAGCCGCTCGGGCCAGGCTCAGCGGCATGTACCCCATTTGCGCTCATTTCTGGTTATGCGTTAGAACTGCCATGCTTGATTATTTGATGCCGGTCCGCGGCGCCTCCTCTTCTCCATGTTGACCACTTGCACGTTAAAGGGGGGTACCTGAGCATTGCGACTCAGGGCTCTTACTGGCTCTCGAGCCCTCACCCTCTGGCCTTGACCACGGCATCGCGACCTGGCATACCAGCGACGGCTGAGACCAGCTCGAGGGCCGGGACCCGAGGACGTAGAGTGCAGGCATCTAACCGAACTTGTAGGGACAGAACACAAGATAAGGCCCAGTGCCAGGCGCAACCCGCCTAGAGGTAGGGCCCCGTGAGTCCCGCACTGGCTCACGGGTGCCCAGATACACCTCACCAGGCCCTACCGTGCCAGCCACGTGTCAGGGCGGGGTTGTACATGCCCCGGGGGCTCCTCCCGGAGGGGGGCCCCCTCCCACGCACCAGTGGAAGCACCATGCTCCGTGCTGGCTGACAACACTACCGAGGAGCGGCTATGCCCGTACTCATACGGAAGCGCTATGCTCCGTGCTGGTGATAAACAACTGAGGGTGGCCTCCGGGCCGCATCAACCTCAGGGAGCCCAGTGCTCAGTGTCTAGCCTCATCGCAATGCCTCCCCTCGGGAGTGCCGCGCGAGGGGGCTGGGCACGGGGGCTGCGCCAGGGTCACGCCCAGGCGCACGCCGCCCAACCAGGTCCCCACGGGCCTGGTTCGTCGCACGCCTCTCCCCGAGCGGAGCCAAGGTATGAAGGTCGTTTGAGCGTCAAGGGGGACTCCTGAGCATCGCGGCTCAGGAGCCTAACTGGTCACGTAGCCCCTCACTCCTTTGGTCCCGTCCTGGTTTCCGGTCGGGGCTATTGCTGGGTGAGGTACACGCGGGGTCGGGCTCTGCAGACGTAGGACGGTGGACCCACCCACATCACACCTCTCTACTTGCTGTTCGTGCGCCAAGGGGGACTCCTGAGCATCGCGACTCGGGAGCCTAACTTGTCATGTAGCCCCTCACTCCTTGGTCCCGTCCTGGTTTCCGGTCGGGGCTATTGCTGGGCGAGGTACACGCGGGGCCGGGCTCTGCCGGCATAGAACGTAAGCAAGTAGGAAGGAAAAGCACAAATTTCAAAGGAATTCTAAAGCAAATATTGCAGTCCACACTGTTACCCCAATATCAGGCACAAGTTTAAACGCCTCCCCGAGGCGTGATACATGTGCAGGAATTAAAAGCAGGACAGGAGCCACAATGGAGTCACTTGGCGGCGGGGGAGCAGCGCGGCATGGGTTCGCCTCACAGAGCAGCGGGGTCGGCAACGCCTTGCTCCGGCTTGGTGCTGAAGGCCCGGAACTTCCCCAGCAGAGCCTCTGCGCGACCCTTCACGGCCTCGGTAGCAGCCGCCGCACGCTTGCCGCTCACGGGCTCTAGCAGGCTGTCGATGTCGAACCTGGGATCACGAAGGTGGATGTGGGTGAGAACTCGCGTCAGTGCTACAGAAGACAGAACACGCGCCTCGGCCTCGGCCGTGGGGCCGAGGCCAAGGGAGACATCTTCAAGAGCATGGACCAAGAAGGGAAGCAGCTTGGCGGGGGCGTCCTCGGCGCCGGCCGGCGGGCTCTCCAGGCCGCTGTCGTAAAGCATCCTCAGCAAGGAGCGAGCCTTCGCCTCCAGCTCCGTGAAGGCCGCGCGTTCTTCGGCGAGGACCAGGGCCTTGCCGTCCAGCTCGGCCTTCCTCGCCCCCAATTCCTGCTCCAGCGCGCCTAGGCGGTCGCGGCGTTTCTTGAGCTTGGCCTCCCGGCCCTCGACGGCCGCCTCGCGAGCCTTCACGCCTTCTTCCTGCTCTTGGCGAAGGCGAACCTCTTTCGCGAGCTGATCCCGCAGGCCCTGCAGCTCGTCCTCTAGCACCTTGCAGTGACCACGGATGTCGACCGCCTCTCCCAGGGCTGCATCGCGAGCAGCCTTCGCCTCAAGGACAGCCTGCTTCTCCTCGTTGCATGCCGTCGAGGCCTGGACCAACGCCGCCCGAATCGAAGCATTGGAGCGAACCCATCCAGAAACCAGCTCCAAGCACCCGGCCACCAGGCGAGGGTCGGCGCTGAGAAGATCCTGCCGCAGGTGGTCCAGCTCAGCAACAGCACGGTCCAGAACGGCAGAAGGAGTCAGGGAGATAGCAGCCGGTGGAGTAGGAGGAGAAGGCGGCAGCACGGCCGCAGCATCCTGAGGCGGAGTCTGTCGCGCCCCGACAGCTGTAGCAGCAGCGGCAGACGGGAGCAACTCGGGAGTCACTTGGGCTGTGGGGGCTGAGCTCGCCCCAGCCGGCTCAGTCAGGCCCCACGAGGATGACCGGGCGGGAGAAGCTTGTGTGTCGCAGTCACCTTCCTTCAGGGGCGCTGTCACGAACGGAACCTTAGGAGCCCCCTTTGACTTCTTTGCTGCGGGCGCCAACCTATCTAAAGATGCGGACGTCAAGCCTCAGAAGCAGAGCAAGAGATAAAGACAAGAATTGAATGCTTATGGGTCGTCGCCAGTGAGCTCAAGTGGCCTCCGGCCAAATTTGAAGCCTGAAAGCCGGCTGGAAGGGTCAACCTCGGGAAGCTTGGAGGCGGAAGGTGCGTCTGCGGTTCGCCCCGGGGCCGGGGGAGACCCGCGGAAGATCAGCCCGGTCCTGTCCTTCTTCGGGATCGGGGGCGAGCTCCCGCCGTCCTGCTCGTCGTCGTCTTCGTCGTCATCCTCGTCGTCATCGTTCGGAGAGAGGCGGAGAACGCGGGACCTGTGCCGGGGGAGGGGAGCCCTCGACTCTCCGTCAGTCGCCTCAGAGTCAGGCCCTTTTCCGCGCTCCCCTCATTCTTCCTCTTTGCTGGACTCGCCGGAGGGCACGTCCACCGGTCCCTTGGGAGCCTCCAGGGGCACGGGCCCTTCCCCGTTGAAGACGGGCATGGACTTCACTACCCGCTCCCAGTCGTCGCGGAGGAACAACGGCGTAGGAGCGCCCTCCAACCTCGCCACATTGCCCCCGACCAGAGATTGGAGAACCGCAGCCAAGTCTCCGTTGGCCCAGGCCGCGGGGCTCGGGCGGGGCCTCCACATTGGAAGCGAGTACTGCCAAAGCGGAGCCAGCTGGTGCTCCAGGAACTCCCTCAGCAACGACGTGCCGGTCAGCTTCGCCGCCGCCATGTCGGCCGGCCTCAGATCCGCGTCCATCTTCTCCAACACCATCTTCACGCGGGGATACGTGAGCTCCGCTCGACCCCAGTTGCTGGAGCTCGTGGGCTGCTCGGTGGGCAAGATTAGCCGAGGGTGGATGCGCACAGCGTCCACCAAGACCCACTTGCTCCTGAAGCCCTCAATCCTCTTCCCAGAGTTTGAGATGGCAATGGCGCCACCGTACGCGACGAAGCTCGCGCACGCGGAAGCAGGACCGCGAGAGGTCCGGAGGGAGAAGTAGTGGCGCAGCAAGGCCACTGAGGGCTGCACCCCAACGTGGGCCTCTCAATAATAAGCAAAGATCGCGAGGAGAAGGACGGAGTTGGGATGGAGATGTAGACCCTGCAGCTTGTAATGGCGGAGGACAGAGAAGAAGAACTCGGAGAAGGGAGGCACCAGCCAGCAACAATGGCACTTACGAAGAGTGGATAGAAGGTGCTCCTCTGACCCTCAGGGGAGGCGGAGCCGGCCTTGAACACCTTCGCCCCGTCGATGCCTCGCGCCGTCGCTATCCGGCGCAACCGGGCAAGGCCCGCCTCTGACACGTTCGGCGGGTCCAGGGCAGACGAGTACCAAGCTGCGGCCGGGGGCTGGCGAGGCGCCATGGCTTCTTGGGTCGCACGGTCAGAGCAGATTTGGAGATTCCGGAGGAAGGAAGGAGAAGCGCAGGAAAGGGGATCTGAACAGCAACCGGGGGAAGCAAGAAGAAGGGCCTAGGCGGACGCCACTCCCTTATCAACTCGCGCGGCTGCTAAGGCGCCCACGTCCAGTCAACCGCCACGCGGCGCCCAAGGCCGCAGGCTGTTAGGGCCCACGGCGCTATGCTCTTGCCCTTCTGCCTCCCTGCACGGCCAAGTCCGGGTGCGCCTTGGGCCCGGGGGCTACTGTCGGCGTTCTGGGAACGGGGGTCCCCAGACTTGCCTGCCTGCGGCCTGCGGCGTGGCTCAAAGGGGGGCCCAGCACGGCCCATCTTCACCAACACAAACTCAAGACCCTCGCGAGGGGCCAAGCCTCGCGGGGCGGACGACACGGAGCTTCCTCAGGCATGGCCTCGCCAGGCTGGCTCACGAGGAGGCGGAGAGATCAAGGCGGGGTACCTCGCAAGGTGCCCATGACGCAAGCCATGACGACTCAGGGCGCCAGGTGGGTGCCAGCCCGCGCAGCGTCCTCCTTTCCTCTTTGGTGCAAAGGGGGCAAGCGCAGCCGCGGAGTACCGAGGCATCAGGCAAAGGTTGCCATTTCGGTGCAACGAGACCAAGACCAGGAGGACTACGAGACGGAGGTCACCATGGAGCCCAAGACGGCGTCATCACCAGAGCTTTGCGCAGGCGAAGGCTACTTTTGTCAGGATAGCTGATACTTGCTGTCCCCTTTCAAATTAGCCTGCCATTGTTGGCTCCCTTCCCGCTCAATATTTGGGAAGAGGACCAGGGCCTCTATAAATAGGACCAGCCACCCACAGAGCAAAAAGGTTGTTGGGTGGTAGGAAGAAAGAGGCTCGTTAGAGAGGCTAGAAGCAGAGAGAAAGAGAGAGAGAGAGAGAGAGAGAAAGGTGGCTGAACTCCTCCCATCAGTTCATCGCCCCAGCCAAGAACAGACCCTCGCGAGGCTGTTCTTCCTTGTATTGTTCATCATCATCAGCCCAAGAGGCAATCCACACACCACACACTGGAGTAGGGTATTACACCACAACGGTGGCCCGAACCAGTATAAACCCTATGTCCCTTGTGTTGTTCTTTTCATAGCTTTGATCCTAGCATGGCGGAGGGGTGCAGGTAGGTAGGAGGTGAAATCTCCGCGCGCACCCCAGTGTTCGAACCTCAAGGGTCTGCTGGAACCCGAAATCCGACATTATGCGGTCTGACCGATAAAGATCTTCGTAGAATATGTAGGAACCAATATGAGCATCCAGGTTCCGCTATTGGTTATTGACCGGAGACGTGTCTCGGTCATGTCTACATTGTTCTCGAACCATAGGGTCCGCACGCTTAACGTTACGATGACAGTTTCATTATGAGTTTATGTATTTTGATGTACCGAAGGTTGTTCGGAGTCCCGGATGTGATCATGGACATGACGAGGAGTCTCGAAATGGTCGAGACATAAAGATCGATATATTGGAAGCCTATATTTGGATATCGGAATCGTTCCGGGTGAAATCGGGATTTTACCGGAGTACCGGGGGGTTACCGGAACCCCCCCGGGGGTTATTGGGCCTACATGGGCCCTAAGGGAGAAGAGGAAAGGAAGCAAGGGGTGGCCGCGCACCCCTCCCCTCCCTAGTCCGAATAGGACAAGGAGAGAGGGGGCGGCGCCCCCCCTTTCCTTTCCCTCTTCCTCCTCTTTCCCACTTCTCCTTCTCCAACTAGGAAAGAAGGGAGTCCTACTCCCAGTGGGAGTAGGACTCCCCCTTGGCGCGCCCTCCTTGGTCGGCCGCCCCCTCCCCTTGGCTCCTTTATATACGGGGGCAGGGGGCACCCTAGAACACACAAGTTGATCTTTGTGATCGTTCCTTAGCCGTGTGTGGTGCCCCCTCCACCATATTCCACCTCGGTCATATTGTAGCGGTGCTTAGGCGAAGCCCTGCGACGGTTGAACATCAAGATCGTCACCACGCCGTCGTGCTGACGGAACTCCTCCCCGAAGCTTTGCTGGATCGGAGCCCGGGGAGCGTCATCGAGCTGAACGTGTGCCAAGAACTCGGAGGTGCCGAAGTAACGGTGCTTGGATCGGTTGGACCGGGAAGGCGTACGACTACTTCCTCTACGTTGCGTCAACGCTTCCGCTTCGGTCGACGAGGGTACGTAGACAACACTCTCCCCTCTCGTTGCTATGCATCACCATGATCTTGCGTGTGCGTAGGAAATTTTTTGAAATTACTACGTTCCAAGTAGAACTAGGAGCCCTACTCCCACCGGGAGTAGGATTCCCCCTTTCCTAGTAGAACTAGGAGCCCTTCCAAGTAGTCGGAGTAGGAAGGAAGGAAAGGGAAGGGAAAAGGAGAAGGAAGGAAGGGGCGCCCCCCCTCCCTATTCCAATTCGGACCAGCCCATGGGGAGGGGTGCGGCCATCCTTTGAGGCCTTTCTCTCCTTTCCCGTATGGCCCAATAAGGCCCAATACGAATTCCCGTAACTCCCCGATACTCTCAAAAATACCCGAATCACTCGGAACCTTTCCGATGTCCGAATATAGTCGTCCAATATATCGATCTTTACGTCTCGACCATTTCGAGACTCCTCGTCATGTCCCCGATCTCATCTGGGACTCCGAAATCATTCGGTAAATCAAAACTCATAAACTCATAATATAACTATCATCGAAACCTTAAGCGTGCGGACCCTACGGGTTCGAGAACTATGTAGACATGACCGAGACACGTCTCCGGTCAATAACCAATAGCGGAACCTGGATGCTCATATTGGCTCCTACATATTCTACGAAGAACTTTATCGGTCAAACCGCATAACAACATACGTTGTTCCCTTTGTCATCGGTATGTTACTTGCCCGAGATTCGATCGTCGGTATCTCAATACCTAGTTCAATCTCGTTACCGGCAAGTCTCTTTACTCGTTCCATAATACATCATCCCGCAACTAACTCTTTAGTTACAATGCTTGCAAGGCTTATAGTGATGTGCATTACTAAGTGGGCCCAGAGATACCTCTCCGACAATCGGAGTGACAAATCCTAATCTCAAAATACGCCAACCCAACAAGTACCTTCGGAGATACCTGTAGAGCACCTTTATAATCACCCAGTTACGTTGTGACGTTTGGTAGCACACAAAGTGTTCCTCCGGTAAACGGGAGTTGCATAATCTCATAGTCATAGGAACATGTATAAGTCATGAAGAAAGCAATAGCAACATACGTTGTTCCCTTTGTCATCGGTATGTTACTTGCCCGAGATTCGATCGTCGGTATCTCAATACCTAGTTCAATCTCGTTACCGGCAAGTCTCTTTACTCGTTCCATAATACATCATCCCGCAACTAACTCTTTAGTTACAATGCTTGCAAGGCTTATAGTGATGTGCATTACTGAGTGGGCCCAGAGATACCTCTCCGACAATCGGAGTGACAAATCCTAATCTCGAAATACGCCAACCCAACAAGTACCTTCGGAGATACCTGTAGAGCACCTTTATAATCACCCAGTTACGTTGTGACGTTTGGTAGCACACAAAGTGTTCCTCCGGTAAACGGGAGTTGCATAATCTCATAGTCATAGGAACATGTATAAGTCATGAAGAAAGCAATAGCAACATACGTTGTTCCCTTTGTCATCGGTATGTTACATGCCCGAGATTCGATCGTCGGTATCTCAATACCTAGTTCAATCTCGTTACCGGCAAGTCTCTTTACTCGTTCCATAATACATCATCCCGCAACTAACTCTTTAGTTACAATGCTTGCAAGGCTTATAGTGATGTGCATTACTGAGTGGGCCCAGAGATACCTCTCCGACAATCGGAGTGACAAATCCTAATCTCGAAATACGCCAACCCAACAAGTACCTTCGGAGATACCTGTAGAGCACCTTTATAATCACCCAGTTACGTTGTGACGTTTGGTAGCACACAAAGTGTTCCTCCGGTAAACGGGAGTTGCATAATCTCATAGTCATAGGAACATGTATAAGTCATGAAGAAAGCAATAGCAACAAACTAAACGATCAAGTGCTATGCTAACGGAACGGGTCAAGTCAATCACATCATTATCTAATGATGTGACCCCGTTAATCAAATGACAACTCATGTCTATGGCTAGGAAACTTAACCATCTTTGATTCAACGAGCTAGTCAAGTAGAGGCATACTAGTGACATACTGTTTGTCTATGTATTCACACATGTATTATTTTTCCGGTTAATACAATTATAGCATGAATAATAAACATTTATCATGATATAAGGAAATAAATAATAACTTTATTATTGCCTCTAGGGCATATTTCCTTCACTCCGGCCGTTGCCACGCACTTGAGCTGATCCGCTGAGCTGAACGTGATAGCGCACGCAGACCACCTGAGAGGGCGCGTGGCCTCAAGCTTGGGGAGGACTGCATTCACCTCGCGAGCAAACTGCTTGAAAATGCGCTGTGAGGCTGGGGCCTGCGCGCCACCTGTAACTCCCCAGACACACCCGCCGGTGGTCGTTACTCTTGGTGGGATCTAGACTGTCCCCACAGATCAATACTGGTCTTTTCTGCGCACTTTGTCCTCACTCATGCGCACCCGGGAGCAACTTCCCGGTCGGTCACCCATCCTGACACTACTCCAAGCTGAGCACGCTTAACTTTGGAGTTCTGTCCGAATGGGCTACCGGAAAAGAAGGAATTCCTTATTGATATGAGTAGTATATCATCCCTAATAAGCCAGGCCATCACATACATCCCCACTCAGAGGAACCGACGTCCTCGTCGGGCCACAGGAACATTCCCTCTTGGCACAACCGTCTGTGCATCCAGTCCAGTACATGTGCCATGCCGTGTGCCACGACGGGTCACAAAAGTCATGAACAACATGACCGCGCACCTGTCCGCAACCATCCGTGTATCCGCAAGGGTCGGCTCTGATACCAACTTGTAACGCCCCAGACACACCCGCCGGTGGTCGTTACTCCTGGTGGGATCTAGACTGTCCCCACAGATCAATACTGGTCTTTTCTGCGCACTTTGTCCTCACTCATGCGCATCCGAGAGCAACTTCCCGGTCGGTCACCCATCCTGACACTACTCCAAGCTGAGCACGCTTAACTTTGGAGTTCTGTCCGAATGGGCTACCGGAAAAGAAGCAATTCCTTATTGATATGACTTGTCTATCATCCCTAATAAGCCAGGCCATCACACCACCCAAGATGCAAGCGATTGCGTGCGGCTCCTGGAAGCCCCCAGCTCCCTCGTCTTGATGTTGCTCTTCGTTCCTCCTTGGCGGTGGCGGCAGAGGAGGAAGGCATGCGTTGCCGTTCGGGCGATCCTCACGAGGCTGACCTCTCCAGCCTCCGTCGCGAGGTTGGTCCTGCCAGTGATCCTCGCGAGGTCGGTCACGCCACCCTTGGCGAGGGCCACGGTCTTCCCGTCGTCCGCCACCTCTTCCTCCTCCTCGGCCATAGCCCCTGTCGTTGCGCTCGGGGCGTCGGCCGACACGTCCATCTCTCACGGCCCTGAGCTCTTGACATTCATTGGTGTTGTGGGTGTGGAGGTCGTGGTACACGCAGTACCGGCTGCCCTTGGATGACTCAGGCTGATCCCTGCCTCTCTTGATGTCTGGCTCCACTGCAAGCACGGCAGCCCCCTTGCGCTTCACGTGTTTGGCCTTGGGCTTCTTCTCTTCTGGGTCGGCAGCTGGGAGTTCGAGGAGGGAAAGGCGCCCTTCTTCAGCCCTGGCGCACTTGGTCGCCAAGTTGAACAGCTCCAGGGATGTGCACAGGTCTTCATGGATTGCTAACTCCTCCTTCATCTTGATGTCGCGTACGCCATCGGAGAACGCCAAGATGATGGCTTCTTCAGTCACCTTGGGGATCTTGAGGCGAGCGTTGTTGAAGCGTTGGATGTATTTCTACAGGGTTTCCCCTTGCTGCTGCTTGATACGGCGCAGATCGCTCACGGCCGGGGGCCGGTCGTGAGTGCCCTGGAGGTTGGCGATGAAGCGAGTGCGCATCTCGTCCCAGGAGGAGATCGTGCCAGGAGCCAGGTTCAGGAGCCAGGTGCGGGCCCCGTCCTTGAGCGCCATGGGAAACCAGTTCGCCATGACCCTTCTGTCTCCGTTGGGGGCTTCGATGCACAACTCATAGAGCTGTAGGAACTCCGCGGGGTCCGCCGTGCCATCGTAGCGAGGGGGCAGGTCAGGCTTGAACTTTCCTGGCCATGCGACACCGCATAGCTCAAGGATGAGGGCGCGGCAGCCTGCCGTGGCCACCGGTGCCTTTTGCTGGTGCTGGGCTTGTTCCTAGGGATTACCGCGCGCCGCCGCTTGGAGCAGCGCGGGGTCTTGGCGTGGAGGTGCATGGATGCGATCTTGGCGCGCCGGCGCTGGGAGTGCGCGACCACCTTCTTGGGGACGAGGGATCTCTTGGCAGCTCCTTTCTTGCTGCGCAGGCGCCGGACGCGGAGGGTCTCGTCCTGGGGCTGCGCGCCTTGGAGCCAGGGCGCCTTCTTGGGGAGGAGGTGGTGGAGGCGCCTCCTGATCCTCGCCTCCTACGTGGAATGGAGGGCGAGGCAACGAGAGGGACAGCAAGGGGGAGCCCCCTGCGGCGCGGACGAGCTCCGTGATGCGGGCGAGCCAGTCCTCGAAGAGGTCATCGAGGGGGCGGTAGTGCAAGAGCTCTCTTGCTAGGAGCAGCGCGGGCGTGGGCGATGAAGCGGCTGGAGTCAGCGACGGTGTGGCGGTGCGGCCCTCCCGCCGTACCGAAGGATGCTGGGACGAGGCCTGCTGCTCGTTCCCCGCTGGGCCGCTGGCGGCGTTGGCGGCAAGCAACGGGGAACGACGAGGACGTCCGCCGACGGGCGCTGTCTAGGCGACGCGGGTGGCGAGAGTAGCCCGGCGCTCAGCGCGAGCCCGACGAGCGTCAGCCATGGACACGACGGAAGATCACACGCGAACAGCGGAAGAAAGATTCCGGCACACCCCTACCCGGCACGCCAAATGTCGGATTTCGGGTTCCGGCAGACCCTTGAGGTTCAAACACTAGGGTGCGTGTGGAGATCTCTCCCCTACCGAACTACGCCAATCTCCTCGCGTGATCTAAGCTGGAAACAACGAACAACACAAGGGACACGAGGTTTATACTGGTTCGGGCCACCGTTGTGGTGTAATACCCTACTCTAGTGTGTGGTGTGGTGGATTGCCTCAGGGGCTGCTGATGAACCATACAAGGGAAGAACAGCCTCGCGAGAGGTGTTCTTGAGCTGGTGCGATGAACTTCTAGGGTGAGTTCAGTCGCCTCTCTCTCTCTGCTAGGGCTATACCAGATTTCTAGATGTCCCTCTACTATGTGTGGCTGGTCCTACTTATAGAGGCCCTGGGCCTCTCCCCAAATAATGAGCGGGAAGGGCGCCAACAATTGGCCATTTTGAAGGGGAACATCTAGTACAAGTTATCCCGACCAAAGGTGGTCTTCGGCTGCCAAAAGTATTGGTGATGACGCTGTCTTGGGCTCCACGGTGACCTCCGCCCTACCGCCCTGCTGGTCTTGGTCTCGTTGCACCGGAATGGTAACCTTTGCCCGATGCCTTGGCCTATGCTTGCCCCCTTTGCACCAAAGGGGAAACAATGGCACTGTGCAGGCCGGCGCCCGCCTGGTCTCGATCGTCATGGCTTGCGTCACGGGTTCCTCACGAGGTACCCATGCCTTGATCTCTCCGCCTCCTCGCGAGCCTGCCTGATGAGGCTACATCTGAGGAAGCTTTCTGTCGTCCGCCATGCGAGGCTTGGCCCCTCGCGAGGGTCTTGAGCTTGAGCTGATGAAGATGGGCCGCGTTGGGACCCCACTTGAGCCACACCGCAGGCCGCAGGCAGGCAAGTCTGGGGACCCCCGTTCTCAGAACGCCGACAGAGAGGCGACTGAACTCACCCTAGCAGTTCATCGCACCAGCTCAAGAACACCTCTCGCGAGGCTGTTCTTCCCTTGTACTGTTCATCAGCAGCCCCTGAGGCAATGCACCACACCACACACTGGAGTAGGGTATTACACCACAACGGTGGCCCGAACCAGTATAAACCTCATGTCCCTTGTGTTGTTCGTTGTTTCCAGCTTAGATCACGCGAGGAGATCGGACATAGATCGGTAGGGGAGAGATCTCGGCACGCACCCCAGTGTTCGAACCTCAAGGGTCTGCCGGAACCCGAAATCCTACATTTGGCGCGCCAGGTAGGGGTGTGCTGGAATCTTTCTTCCGCTGTTCACGTGTGATCTTATGTCGTGTCCATGGCTGACGCTCGTCGGGCTTGCGCCGAGCGCCGGGCCGCTCTCGCCACCTGCGTCGCCCAGACGGCGACCGTCGGCGGACGTCCTCGTCGTTCCCCGTCGCCTACCACCAATGCCGCCACCGGCCCGGCGGGGAATGAGCAGCAGGCCTCGTCCCAGCATCCTTCGGTACGGCGGGAGGGCCGCACCGCCACACCGTCGCTGACTCCAGCCACTTCGTCATCCCACGCCCGTCGCGCCCCCACGGACGCGCACGCCGCGCTGCTCCTGGCAAGAGAGCTCTTGCACTACCGCCATGTCGACGACCTCTACGAGGACTGGCTCGCCCGCATCACCGAGCTCATCAGCGCCGCAGGGGGCTCCCGCTTGCCGTCCCTCTCGCTGCCTCACCCTCCATTCCGCGCAGGAGGCGGGGATCAGGAGGCGCCTCCACCACCTCCTCCCCAAGAAGGCGCCCTAGCTCCAAGGCGCGCAGCCCCAGGGCGAGACCCTCCGCGTCCAGCGCCTGCGCAGCAAGAAAGGAGCTGCCAAGAGATCCCTCGTCCCCAAGAAGGTGCTCGCGCACTCCCAGCGCCGGCGCGCCAAGATCGTGTCCCTGCACATCCATGCCAAGACCCCGCGCTGCTCCAAGCAGTGGCGTGCGGTAATCCCCAGGAACAAGCCCAGCACCAACAAAAGGCACCGGTGGCCATGGTAGGCTGCCGCGCCCTCACCCCCGAGCTACGCGGCGTCGCATGGCCAGGCAAGTTCAAGCCTGACCAGCCCCCTCGTTACGATGGCATGGCAGACCCCGTGGAGTTCCTACAGCTCTACGAGCTGTGCATCGAAGCCGCCAACGGAGACAAAAGGGTCATGGCGAACTGGTTTCCCATGGCGCTCAAGGACGGGGCCCGCACCTGGCTCCTGAACCTGGCTCCTGGCACGATCTCCTCCTGGGACGAGATGCGCACTCGCTTCATCGCCAACTTCCAGGGCACTCACGACTGGCCCCCGGCCATGAGCGATCTGCGCCGCATCAAGCAGCAGCAAGGGGAAACCCTGCAGAAATACATCCAGCGCTTCAACAATGCTCGCCTCAAGATCCCCAAGGTGACTGAAGAAGCCATCATCTTGGCCTTGTCCGATGGCGTACGCGACATCAAGATGAAGGAGGAGCTAGCAATCCATGAAGACCTGTGCACATCCCTGGAGCTGTTCAACTTGGCGACCAAGTGCACCAGGGCTGAAGAAGGGCGCCTTTCCCTCCTCGAACTCCCGGCTGCCGACCCAGAAGAGAAGAAGGCCAAGGCCAAGGACGTGAAGCGCAAGGGGGCTGCCATGCTTGCAGTGGAGCCAGACACCAAGCGAGGCAGGGATCATCCTGAGTCATCCAAGGGCAGCCGGTACTGCGTGTACCACGACCTCCACACCCACAACACCAACGAATGTCAAGAGCTCAGGGCCGTGAGAGATGGACGTGTCGGCCGACGCCCCGAGCGCAACGATAGGGGCTATGGCCGAGGAGTAAGAAGAGGCGGCGGACGATGGGAAGACCGTGGCCCTCGCCAAGGGTGGCGTGACCGACCTCGCGAGGATCACTGGCAGGACCAGCCTCGCGAGGGAGGCTGGAGAGGTCAGCCTCGTGAGGATCGCCCGCACGGCAACGCAGGCCTTCCTCCTATGCCGCCACCGCCAAGGAGGAACGAAGACCAACATCAAGACGAGGGAGCTGGGGGCTTCCAAGAGCCGCGCGCAATCGCTTGCATCTTGGGTGGCGCGCAGGCCCCAGCCTCACAGTGCATTTTCAAGCAGTTTGCTCGCGAGGTGAATGCGGTCCTCCCCAAGCTTGAGGCCATGCGCCCTCTCAGGTGGTCTCTGTGCGCTATCATGTTCAGCTCAGAGGATCAGCTCAAGTGCACGGCAACGGCCGGAGTCCTCCCGATGATTTGCTCCCCAGTCATCAGCAACATGCAGGTCCCCAGGACCCTCATTGACGGCGGAGCAGGACTCAACGTCCTGTCCGTCGAGATGTTCGACAATCTCCAAGTGTCGTACGATCAACTTCAGCCAACCAAGCCATTCTCAGGAGTCACTGATGGTTCCACTGTTTCGATAGGACAGGTTCGCCTTCTAGTCACCTTCGGGCAGCGCAACAACTACCGCACCGAGCTCATCGACTTCGACGTCGCCCACATCCGTCTGCCATACAATGCCATCCTCGGGTACCCAGCCCTGGCCAAGTTCATGGCAGTGACTCACCATGGATACAATGTCCTCAAGATGCCAGGAAGTGGTGGAATCATCACCGTACCCTATGAAGAAAGGGACGCAGTGTGTTCACTCGAGCGCGCGTTCCAAGCCACAGCAATCGAAGACCCGGACCACAGAAACGGAAGACTTCCCGAGGCGACCCCCAAGAAGAAGAAGGTTTCGCCTGGCCTAAGCCATAAGGAGGCAGGCGCCTCCGGAGGTGTTGGGTCAGGATCTGCGCCCAATCAGGGAGCGCCACCCTCTCTCACATAGGAAGGCGCGCCCGGCGCCCTCCTTAGGCAGGGCTTGGGGGCTCTTTCTTGGAGAGCCACCGACCTTGCCGAGGTCGCGAGGGAGGCGCTCGGGCACCACTTGGAGGGGTGCTTCCAGGCATGTTTCCCTCAGGAAGGTACAAGGCAAGGAAGACCAAACCCTCGGGAGTTCATCGCAAGCAACACTCAGGAGCTACAGGAGTCGAGAGTCATGCGCGGAAGCCGCCGCTTGCTCGCCATGGCCCCACATCCAGGCGAGGATGGTGGGCTGCGCGTCTGCGTCGACGTGCCAGGGCTCAACCGAGCTACGTCTCAGGAGCGCCTCTGGCCTTCGCGCGTGGGGTGTTGCGAGGGTCCACCTCACAGCTACGTTCGCATGCCTTTCGGCCTGCCGAGCGCGGTCGCCGCTCATCAGTGCCTACTGAGGATCATTCTGGAGGCTCAGGAGGTCAGGCATGGTGCCGTTCTGGAGGAGATGGAGAAGGCCCTCGGAAACCCACTAGTGCCCTCGGAGCCTCCCGAGGCTCCTGGGCCTGGGGGCGCGTAAGGATCGACTTCTTCACCGCGCATCGCCCGCTTCTTCAACATCACCCCATCTTCAAACGACACCAGGTGACATCTTTCGAAGTTCTGTTTTTAGCTGGGAGCGCCCACAGGGCTGCATTATTCCCAGGTCGCGTGGGTCTGTCCCTGCGGCATGTATCCATTTTGCTTATGCTCTTTACTTACCTTGTTGGGGGCGCCCCTCGGGCTGCATCATCCCCGAGCTGCTCGGGCCTGGCCCAACGGCATTTGCTTTTCCTGCGTCTACTTGAAATGAATTTGATCTTTCGCGCTTAATTGTCACCTGCTGCTTATCGCGGACTTCTCCGCTTTCATGCAAAGCGCTTGCACGTTAAAAGGGGGGTACCTGAGCATCATGACTCATGGGCTCCTACTGGCTCTCCAGCCCTCACCCCCTGGCCTTGACCCACAGCATCGCGACCTGTCATACCAGCAGCGGCTGAGCTCGCTCGAGGGCCAAGACCTGAGGACGTAGAGCATTTGCATTCTAACCACCCTGCAGGAACACACCATTGATAAAGGCCCAGAGCCAGGCGCAACCCGCCTCGAGGTAGGGCCTCGTGAGTCCCGTGCTGGCTCACGAGTGCCCAGATACACCTCTCCTAGCCCTACCGTGCCGGCCACGTGTCAGGGAGGGGATGTACATGCCCTGGGGGCACCTCCCGGAGAGGAGCCCCCTCCCACGTACCAGTGGAAGCACCATGCTCCGCGCTGGCTGACGACACTGCCGAGGAGCGGCTATGCCCGTACACATACGGAAGCGCTATGCTCCGCGCTGGTGATAAACAACTGAGGGCGGCCTACGGCCGTACCAACCTCAGGGAGCCCAGAGCTTAGTGTCCGACGACATCGCAACGCCTCCCCTCGGGAGTGCCGCGCGAGGGGGCTGGACACGGGGGCTACGCTCGGGCCTCGCCCGAGCGCACGCCACCCAGCCAGGTCCCTCAGACCTGGTCGTCACGCGCCCCTCCCCGAGCGGAGCCAAGGTATGGAAACCCGTTTGAACGTCAAGGGGGACTCCTGAGCATCGCGACACAGGAGCCTAACTTGCCCCGTAGCCCCTCACTCCTTAGTCCCGTCCTGGTTTCCGGTCGGGGCTAACGCTGGGTGAGGTATGCGCAGGGTCAGGCCCTGCCGATGCAGAACGATCAATCCACTCCTCGTTCCCCCCTTTCCTACTTGCTGCTTGTGCGTCAAGGGGGACTCCTGAGCATCACGACTCAGGAGCCTAACTTGCCACGTAGCCCCTCGCTCCTTAGTCCCGTCCTGGTTTCCGGTCGGGGCTAACGCTGGGTGAGGTATGCGCGGGGCCGGGCCCTGCCGACATAGAGCGCGAGCAAGTAGGGGAGAAAAATGCAAATTCCAGGAAATTCAAAGCAAATATTACAAGCCATAGATTGTTTCACGACGCCAAACACAAGTTTAAACGCCTCCGTGAGGCATGCTGCATGTTGCAGGAATAAAAGCAGGACAGAAGCCGCGAAGGGATCACTCTCCAGTGGCGCCGCCTCCTGGGGCCGCGGAGCTGGCGGCACCGCGCCTGGGCAAGATGCTAAAGGCGCAGAACCTCCCAAGAAAAGCTTCGGCTCGGCCTTTCACGGCCTCAGCGGGAGCGGCTGCAAGGTCGCCGCTCACAGGCTCCAGCAGGCTGTCGAGGTCGGCGTTGGGGTCACGCAGGTAGACGTGGCTGAGGACACGCGTCAGCGCCGCCGAAGACAGGGAGCGCGCCTCGGCCTCAGCCGTGGGGCCAAGGTCGTCTATGACATCTTCAAACGCACGGACCAGGAAGGGAAGTAGCTTGGTGGGGCCGTCCTCCGCGCCGGCCAACTGCTCCTCCAAGCCGCTCTCGTAAAGCGTCTTCAGCGCGGCACGAGCCCTCTTCTCCATCTTCGCGAAGGCCACCCAATCCTCCGCCAGGACCTTCGCCTTGGCGTCCAGCTCGGTCCTCTCCGCCTGCAGCGACTGCTCCAGCATCTCCAATCGGCCATGGCGGTCCTCAAGCTCGACGTCCCAGTCCTTGACGGCAGCCTCCCGAGCCTTCATCTCCTTCTCTTTCTCCTGGCGGCCGTGGACCTCCTTGGCGAGCTCGTCGCGCAGGCTTGCTGCTCGACCTCCAGCTCCTTGCAGCGAGCCTTGGCAGCCGCAGCGTCGCCCAGGGCAGCGTCGCGAGCGGCCTTGGCTTGGTTGGCGGCCTGCTTCTCCCCATCGGAGGCCGCCACGGCCTGGCTCAGCGCTGCTCGGACGGAGGCAGCGGAACGGGCCCAGACAGAAGCTAGCTCCAAGCGCCCGGCCACTAAGCGAGGGTCCGCGCTCAGAAGATCCTCCCGCAGGTGGCTCGGCTCGCTAGCGACCTGGTCGAAGACGGCGGCAGAGGGAACAGAAGGAGCGGGAACTGGAGGAGCGGGCGAAGAAGACGGCAGCGTGATCACGGTTTGGCAGGAAGGAACCCCCTGGGCCTTGGCTGCCCCGGCTGCAGCATCGAGCACAGTCGACTCCAGGGTCAGCGGGGCCACGGGGGCTGACTCCTCGCCGAAGCGTCCCAGTCAGCCTCGCGAGGACGATCGGGCAGGGGAAGCGCGAGCCGCGCCGTCTTTGGACGAAGGCGCCATCTCGACAGGTGGACTCGCCCCAAGCAGGGCCGCAGAAGCCCCTTTCAACCTCTTCGCCGCAGGCGCCGGTCTGACAAAAGAATATGGACGTCAAGCCTCAGCGGCAGAAACCAAGCAAAGCAGGAATCAAGCACTTACTGATCGTCGCTCGCGGACCCAAGAAACCTCCAGCCGAACTTGAAGCCCGAGTGCCTGCAGCTGGGATCAGCCTCGGGAGGCCCGGAAGCAGAAGCCACGTCGGGAGGGCTGGGGCTGGCCTTAGACCGCCCAGGGATCAGAGTGGACCCTGGGGAACCAGCCCCGACCTGCCCTTCCTTGTGACCAAGGGAGAGTCCTCCCCTCCTCGCCTGGCGCCGGCATCGTCGTCATCCGGCATGGAGCGGAGGGCCCGAGACGTGAGCCTAGGGAAGGACTCCCCCGACTCCTCGCCAGTCGCCTCAAAGTCAGACTCTTCTTCCTCCGCCTCTTCTTCCTCCTCACTCCCGCTGGAGCTGCCGGAGGACACGTTCAACATCGTCAGTGCCGCAAGACCCTCGGAAGCTTCCGCGGGCACCAGCCCATCACCATTAAAGGTGGGCATGGCGTTCACCACCTGCTCCCAGTCGTCACGAAGGAACAGGGGGACGGGGGCGCCCACCGGCTTCGCCACGTCTCCCCCAACCAAGGAATGGAGGGCCGCGATCAGATTCTCATCGGTCAGGGCCTCAGAGCTTCGGCGCAAGGCGGCGTCCGCTTCCCCAAGCCTCCACAATGGGAGCGAGTGCTCCTGGAGTGGAGCCACCCGGTGCTCCAAGAACTCCCTCAGCAGCGTGGCTCCAGTCAGCTTCGCCGTCCCCAAGTCGCTCGGCCTCAGGTCCGCGTTCATCCTCTTCAGCACCGCCCTCGCACGGGGGTCGACGAGCTCCGCACGGGACCACGCGTCGACAGCCTTGGGCTGCCCCGTAGGCAACACCAGACGGGGGTGGAGGCGCCCGACGTCCACCATGACCCACTTGCTCCGGAAGCCTTCGATTCTCTTCCCAGGCTTCGAGATAGTATTGGAATTGGAGTATGCGATGAAGCTCGCACATGCGGAGACATGGCCACCAGAAACCCAGAGGGAAAAATAGTGGCACAACAAGGCCACCGAGGGCTTTACCCCGATATGAGCCTCACAGTAGTAAGAAAAAATCGCCAGGAGAAGAACAGAGTTGGGGTGGAGATGCAGAGCCTGCAAGTTGTACTGGCGGAGAACAGCAAAGAAGAATTCAGAGAAAGGAGGCACCAGACCGGCGACGATGGTGCTCATAAAGAGCGGATAGAAGGTGCTCCCCCTACATTCATGCTGGTCGGAGCCGGCCTTGAGCATAGTCGCCCCCTTGCTGCCCTGCGCCACCGTCATCAGGCGCGTGAGGACGAGGTTCTTCTCCGGCAGGTTCGGGGAATCCAGGGCCGGTGAGTACCAGGCCTCGGTCGGGGACTTGCGAGGCGCCATGGCGTGCCGGGCGAGAAGGATTGAGACAGATCTGGAGGATTTCGGAAGCAAGATGGAGGAGAGCGAGAAAGGGGATCTGGAGCGAGGTGGACGAGAACAAAGCACGTAAGTCTGGCCCGGGCACCTCTTTTGTCAGATGGACAGTTGCCGAGGCATCGTGGGGAAGCGCAGACGCCCACGTCCAATCAATCGCCACACGGCGCCCAAGGCCGCGGGCTATTAGGGCCCATGGTGCTTCATGCTTACCCCTTTGTTTCCCCGCCAGGCCAAGCCCGGGCGTGCCTTGGGCCCGGGGGCTACTGTCGGCGTTCTGAGAACGGGGGTCCCCAGACTTGCCTGCCTGCGGCCTGTGGCGTGGCTCAAGTGGGGGCCCAGCGCGGCCCATCTTCATCAGCTCAAGCTCAAGACCCGCGCGAGGGGCTAAGCCTCGCGGGGCAGATGACAGAGAGCTTCCTCTGAGGCAGCCTCATCAGGCAGGCTCGCGAGGAGGTGGAGAGATCAAGGCAGGGGTACCTCACGAGGAGCCCGTGACGCAAGCCATGACGATTGAGACCAGGCGGGCGCCGGCCTGCGTAGTGTCCTTGTTTCCCCTTTGGTACAAAGGGGGCAACCACAGGCCAAGGCATAGGGCAAAGGTTACCATTCCGGTGCAACAAGACCAAGACTAGCAGAGCGGCAGGACGGAGGTCACCGTGGAGCCCAAGACGGCATCATCACCAGTACTTTTGGCAGCCGAAGACCACCTTTGGTCAAGATAACTTGTACTAGATGTTCCCCTTCAAAATGGCCAATTGTTGGCGCCCTTCCCGCTCATTATTTCGGGGGAGGCCCAGGGCCTCTATAAGTAGAACTAGCCACACAGAGTAGAGGGACATCTACAAATCTGGTAGAGCCCTAGCAGAGAGAGAGAGAGAGGCGACTGAACTCACCCTAGCAGTTCATCACACCAGCTCAACAACACCTCTCGCGAGGCTGTTCTTCCCTTGTACTGTTCATCAGCAGCCCCTGAGGCAATCCACGACACCACACACTGGAGTAGGGTATTACACCACAACGGTGGCCCGAACTAGTATAAACCTCGTGTCCCTTGTGTTGTTCGTTGTTTCCAGCTTAGATCACGCGAGGAGATCGGACGTAGATTGGTAGGGGAGAGATCTCCGCACGCACCCCAGTGTTCGAACCTCAAGGGTCTGCCGGAACCCGAAATCTGACAGATACATAGACAAAACATCGTGTCCCTAGTAAGCCTATACGAGACTAGCTTGTTAATCAAAGATGGTTAAGTTTCCTAACCATAGACATGTGTTGTCATTTGATGAATGGGATCACATCATTAGGAGAATGATGTGATGGGCAAGACCCATCCGTTAGCTTAGCATAATGATCATTATGTTTTATTGCTATTGCTTTCTTCATGACATATACATATTCATTTGACTATGAGATTATGAAACTCCCGGATACCGGAGGAATACCTTGTGTGCTATCAAATGTCACAACGTAACTGGGTGATTATAAATATGCTCTACAAGTATCTCCGAAGGTGTTTGTTGGGTTGGCATAGATCGAGATTAGGATTTGTCACTCCGAGTATCGGAGAGGTATCTTTGGGCCCTCTCGGTAATGTACATCATAATAAGCCTTGCAAGCAATGTGACTAATGAGTTAGTTGCAGGATGATGCATTACGGAACGAGTAAAGAGGCTTGACGGTAACGATATTGAACTAGGTATGAAGATACCGACGATCAAATCTCGGGCAAGTAACATACCGATGACAATGGAAATAATGTATGTTGTCATTACGGTTCGACCGATAAAGATCTTCGTAGAATATGTAGGAACCAATATGAGCATCCAGGTTCCGCTGTTGGTTATTGACCGGAGAGGTGTCTAAGTCATGTCTACATAGTTCTCAAACCCGTAGGGTCTGCATGCTTAACGTTTGATGACGATTTTGTATCATATGAGTGTATGTGATTTGGTGACCGAATGTTGTTCGAAGTCCCTGATGAGATCACGGACATGACGAGGAGTCTCGAAATGGTCGAGTGGTGATTCATATGTTGGATGGTAGTATTTGGACACCGGAAGTGTTCTGGGGTATTGGGTACATATCGGGTCACCGGAAGGGGTTCCGGGTAACCCCCGGCAAGCTATATGGGCCTAATGGGCCAAGAGGGGAAACACACCAGCCACAAAGGGGCTGGTGTGCCCCCCCCCCATATGGGCTAGCCAAATTGGAGAAAGAAAGGGGAAGAAGGAAAGGAAAAAGGGAATAGGATTCCCCCTTCCCCCTCTTCCCTTCCTACTCCGAATAGGAATAGGAAAGGGGGAGGCCGAATTGGGAGGACCCCAAGTAGGATTCCTCCTACTTGGGGCGCCCCTTGGCTGCCTCTCCTACCCCCCAACCTATATATATATATATATATGGGGGGCACCACTAGAACACACAACAAACATTGTTAGCCGTGTGCGGCGCCCCCCTCCATAGTTTACGCCTCCGGTCATATTCACGTAGTGCTTAGGCGAAGCCCTACACGGATCACTTCACCATCACCGTCACCACACCGTTATGCTGATGGAACTCTCCCTCGACAGTTTGCAGGATCAAGAGTTCGAGGGACGTCACCGAGCTGAATGTGTGCAGAACTCGAAGGTGACGTACGTTCGGTGCTTGATCGGTCGAAATGATAAGAAGTTCGACTACATCAACCGCGTGGTATAACTCTTCTGCTTTTGGTATACGAGGGTACGTGGACACACTCTCCCCCTCTCGTTGCTATGCATCTCTGCTACCTCTTGAGCACTGCGTTGGTTTTCCCTTGAAGAGGAAAGGGTGATGCAGCAAAGTGGTGTAAGTATTTCCCTCAGTTTTTGAGAACCAAGGTACCAATCCAGTAGGAGGCCACACGCAAGTCCCTCGTACCTACACAAACAAATAAGAACCTCGCAACCAACGCGATAAAAGGGTTGTCAATCCCTTCACGGTCACTTACAAGAGTGAGATCTGATATAGATGATAAGATAATATTTTTGGTATTTTTATGACAAAGATTAAAAGTAAAGATTGCAAAATAAAATAGATTGGAAACTTATATGATAAAAGATAGACCCGGGGGCCATAGGTTTCACTAGTGGCTTCTCTCAAGATAGCATAAGTATTATGGTGGGTGAACAAATTATTATCGAGCAATTGATAGAAAAGCGAATAATTATGAAAATATCTAGGCATGATCATGTATATAGGCATCACGTCTGTGACAAGTAGACCGACTCCTGCCTGCATCTACTACTATTACTCCACACATCGACCGCTATCTAGCATGCATCTAGAGTATTAAGTTCATAAGAATGGAGTAACGCATTAGGTAAGATGACACGATGTAGAGGGATAAACTCAAGCAATATGATATAAACCCCATCTTTGTATCCTCGATGGCAACAATACAATATGTGTCGTTTCCTTTTCTGTCACTGGGATCGGGCACCGCAAGATTGAACCCAAAGCTAAGCACTTCTCCCATTGCAAGAAAGATCAATCTAGTAGGCCAAACCAAACTGATAATTTGAAGATACTTGCAAAGATAACCAATCATACATAAAAGATTTCAAAGAAGAATCAAATATTGTTCATAGATAGACTTGATCATAAACCCACAATTCATCGAATCTCGACAACACACCGCAAAAAGAGTTATATCGAATAGATCTCCAAGAAGATCGAGGAGAACTTTGTATTAAGATTCAAAGAGAGAGAAGAAGCCATCTAGCTAATAACTATGGACCCAAAGGTCTGAAGTAAACTACTCACACATCATCGGAGGGGCCATGGAGTTGATGTAGAGGCCCTCCGTGATCGATGCCCCCTCCGGCGGAGCTCCAGAAAAGGCCCCAGGATGGGATCTCTTGGGTACAGAAGGTTGAGGCGATGGAAATACGGTTTCGTGGTGCTCCTGGATGTTTTCAGGGTATATGAGTATATATAGGAGGAAGAAGTAGGTCGGTTGAGCAATGAGTGGCCCACGAGGGGGCGCCCGGGGGGTAGGCGCGTCCCCCTGCCTCGTGGACTCCTCGTTGATTGCTTGACGTCCACTCCAAGTCCTCTAGATCACATTTGTTCCAAAAATAACTCTCCCGAAGGTTTCATTCCGTTTGATATTCCTTTTCTGCGAAACACTGAAATAGGCAAAAACCAGCAATTTGCACTGGGCCTTGGGTTAGTAGGTTAGTCCCAAAAATAATATAAAGTGTAAAATAAAGCCCATTAACATCCAAAACAGATAATATAATAGCATGGAACAATCAAAAATTATAGATACGTTGGGGACGTATCAAGCATCCCCAAGCTTAATTCCTGCTCGTCCTCGAGTAGGTAAATGATAAAATAGAATTTTTGATGTGGAATGCTACCTAACATATTTATCCATTTAATTCTATTTATTGTGGCAAGAATATTCAGATCCATAAGATTCAAAACAAAAGTTTAATATTGACATAAAAACAGTAATACTTCAAGCATACTAACAAAGCAATAATGTCTTCTCAAAATAACATGGCCAAAGAAAGCTATCCCTACAAAATCATATAGTCTGGCTATGCTCTATCTTCATCACACAAAGTATTTAATCATGCACAACCCCGATGACAAGTCAAGCAATTGTTTCATACTTTCGATGGTCTCAAACTTTTTCAACTTTCACGCAATACATGAGCGTGAGCCATGGACATAGCACTATAGGTGGAATAGATGGTGGTTGTGGAAAAGACAAAAAGAAGGAGATAGTATCACATCAACTAGGCATATCAACGGGCTATGGAGATGCCCATCAATAGATATCAATGTGAGTGACTTGGGATTGCCATGCAACAGATGCACTAGAGCTATAAGTGTATGAAAGCTCAAAAAGAAACTAAGTGGGTGTGCATCCAACTTGCTTGCTCACGAAGACCTAGGGCATTTTGAGGAAGCCCATCATTGGAATATACAAGCCAAGTTCTTATAATGAAAATTTCCACTAGTAAATGAAAGTGACAACATAGGAGACTCTCTATCATGAAGATCATGGTGCTACTTTGAAGCACAAGTGTGGTAAAAGGATAGTAGCATTGCCCCTTCTCCCTTTTTCTCTCATTTTTTTCCTTTCTTTCTTTTCTTTTTTCTGGGCCTTCATTTTTTTGGCCTCTTTTTTCATCCGGAGTCTCATCCCGACTTGTGGGGGAATCATAGTCTACATCATCCTTTCCTCATTGGGACAATGCTCTAATAATGAAGATCATCACACTTTTATTTACTTACAACTCGATACTTAGAACAAAATATGACTATATGAATGCCTCCAGCGGTGTACCGGGATGTGCAATGAATAAAGAGTGACATGTGTGAAAGAATTATGAACGATGGCTTTGCCACAAATACGATGTCAACTACATGATCATGCAAAGCAATATGACAATGGAGTGTGTCATAATAAACGGAACGGTGAAAAGTTGCATGGCAATATATCTTGGAGTGGCTATGGAAATGCCATAATAGGTAGGTACGGTGGCTATTTTGAGGAAGGTAATGGTGGGTTTATGGTACTGGCAAAAGTGCGCGGTACTAGAGAGGCTAGCAATGGTGGAAGGGTGAGAGTGCGTATAATCCATGGACTAAACATTAGTCATAAAGAACTCACATACTTATTGCAAAAATCTATTAGTTATCGAAATGAAGTACTATGTGCATGCTCCTAGGGGGATATATTGGTAGGAAAAGACCATCGCTCGTCCCCAACCGCCACTCATAAGGAAGACAATCAAAAAATAAATCATGTTCCAATTTCATCACATAACGGTTCACCATACGTGCATGTGTAACGCCCCGAGACTGATGTGCCAGGTGTCCTCCAGTTATTCGTTGTTGTTGCCTTGTCATGTGCTTACGTGTCATGCATTGCATACCATGTCATCATGTGCATTTCATTTGCATACATGTTCGTCTCATGCATCCGAGCATTTTCCCCGTTGTCCGTTTTGCATTCCGGCGCTCCTATGTCTCCCGGGGTCCCTTTCTACCTCTTTTCATGTGTGGGTGTTAAACATTTCTGGATTGGACCGAGACTTGCCTTGCAGCCTTGGTTTACTACCGGTAGACCACCTGTCAAGTTTCGTACCATTTGGACTTCGTTTCATACTCCAACGGTTAACCGAGGGACCGAAAAGGCCTCGTGTGTGTTGCAGCCCAACACCCCTCCAAAATGGCCCAAAACCCACCTAAACATGTTCCATCATCTAGATCGTTCGATCACGATTGCGTGGCCACAAACCGCACCTCATTTGGAGCTTCCTAACTCCTTCTGCCTATATATATGTGATCCCCTCAAAAATTTCCGCAGATGAAACCCTAAAAATTCCCTCCGCGCGCCGCCGGACATTTCTTCTCCGCGCCGGACAATGTCCATCGCCACCGCCACCTCACCCGGACCAATCCGCCGCCGCCGCGTGTCGCCCCACGACTCCTCTCTCTCCTCCCCGCTGCCAGGCCCGCCGGGGTCCGAGGCCGGCCCCCGCGGCCCGTCTCCGCGCCGCCACTCGCCCGCGAGAGATCCCGCGCCCCGCGCCGCCCCGAGGCGCACGCGCCGCCACATTCGCCCGACCGGCCGCCGCCCACCACCGCGTCGGATGCCGTGACGCCTCGCCGCCGGCGCCATCCTTCCCGCCGGCGCCGCCCTTCGCCGCCTGCCGCCCAGTCGCCGCCGCCCCGTCCTCGCCGCCTCGCCGCGCCATCTCCAAGTCCGGCCACCACCGCTTCCCCTCGCCGACGAAGGCCTCCTCCAACTCCGGCCGGTCCAAGTCCGGCGAGTTACTCTACAGTGTTTCCCGGCAACCTTGGTTTCCGTGCACGATCTGGATCTCAGATCTGAAATTTCCCCCGGTTGACTTTTCCCTCCGAACCCTAATTTTTATGCATTTTTCAACGTGTCATAATTCTGCATCCCTAGCTCCGATTCGTGCGTGTAGCATATCAAAATGTTCGTCTCGAAGAGTACATCGTTTCATCTCATTGCATTATTTTCATTTGAGCTCATCTTGATGCCCGAAATGCTGTTGGAAGAGGGCTATGTGATGAATATGTCAGATCTGTTTCAGCAAATGGCCTTTTGTCATTTTTGCCATGTTTAATTTGTGCATGCTATGATCCTGAGCTCTACATGTGTTTTGTTATATGCCATGCCATCTTTACAGGGGTGTATGCCATGTATTTTTGTGGTCTTTGTGGTGACTAGCACAAGCATGCAAAGTAGCGTAATCGTTGATCCTGATTTCAGGGACTTAGAATTTCAGTCCTTCTCCTGTCTTTATTTTTATGCCTTATGTTCATGTTGTTTCCTAGTGATCCGTGCCTCTTTTGAGGATGATCAGTAAGGATGTTTTGTTAACATTGTGGTGCTCTATCCATCCATGTCTTTGTTTGCATTTATGGAGCACCCTAGCTTGAGTCAATCGAGCTCTACTTTTGCTATAAAATGTTCCTGGCAGCTTGTTAGCATGTTTAGCGATTTTGCCGAGGTTGTTGTTATTGATCTGTGCATGCTATGTTGTTGTTCTTGCCATGTATAGCTTCTATGCCATGTCTTCTTGATGGGTGTATGCTTAGTTTGTCATGCCATGCTTTGTGGTGAGTGCATCGAGCTCGTAAACATGCCTACTCGTTAACTGTTTTGCATGCTCCAGTTTTTCACTAAGTCTGAATCTATTTATGTTTTTGCTATGTTCACATGCTTGCAGTTGTATTTTATGATCCCTTTTGGCTCAAGGTCACTAAGGGACTTTTGTTAAGTGCTTTGAGTAGCTTCATGAAATGCCTTGCTTTGCCATGTTAAGTTCCTGTAGCATGTAGTTTTCATGCTCTAAAGTGTGCTTCCTGATGATAAATTCCAGACTTGTGTTAATTTTTCACTAAGTCTGAAACATGTTATCATTTGCACTTTTGCCATGCTTGTTTGAACCTGTTAATGAGTGATTTAGCCGTAGCTCAGTGTTCATCGTTTGTCAAGCATCTTGAGTGGATCCCTGCCATGTATTTTGTTTCCATGTTTGAGTGATGTAGCATATTTATCTTGATGCATTTAGATGGCTACTTGCTGTTAATCGCAGACCGGTGCCATATTTGTTTTGCTTGCCATTTCCAAATCGTGCATCCGATTTCGGTGATCTTTATATCGATTTCGACCAAAATCAACTCCTCTTTCTAGTGGCACTCTTGGATTTCCAATTTGAGGTCAGGTTCAATCATTCCTTTCCAAATCATGCATATGCACCGCATACCGTATCCCGCATATCATGCCTTGTTCATGTGTTGGTTGTTTACTATGTTGTGTGCTTCTTTCCGGTGTTGCTTCTTTGGGTTGGTTCCGATAACGTCGCATTTGTGAGGACCCGTTCGACTACGTCCATTTGTCTTCTTCATGGACTCGTTCTTCTTCCTTGCGGGATTTCAGGCAAGATGACCATACCCTCGAAATCACTTCTATCTTTGCTCGCTAGTTGCTCACTCTTTTGCTATGCCTATGCTGCGATACCTACCACTTGCTTATCATGCCTCCTATATTGTTGAACCAAGCCTCTAACCCACCTTGTCCTAGCAAACCGTTGTTTGGCTATGTTACCGCTTTGCTTAGCCCCTCTTATAGCGTCGTTAGTTGCAGGTGAAGATTGGAGCTTGTTCCATATTTGGAACATGGATATCTTGTTGGGATATCACAATATCTCTTATTTAATGAATGCATCTATATACTTGGTAAAGGGTGGAAGGCTCGGCCTTATGCCTGGTGTTTTGTTCCACTCTTGTCGCCCTAGTTTCCGTCATATCAGTGTTATGTTCCCGGATTTTGCGTTCCTTACACGGTTGGGTTATAATGGGAACCCCTTGATAGTTCGCCTTCAATAAAACTCCTCCAACAATGCCCAACATTGGTTTTACCATTCGCCGCCTAGCCTTTTCTTTCCCTTGGGTTCTGCAGACTCAAGGGTCATCTTTATTTTAACCACACACACACCCCCCGGGCCAGTGCTCCTCTGAGTGTTGGTCCGAAATGGGCAGCCTGCGGGGCCACCTCGGGGCAACTCGAGGGTTGGTTTTACTCATAGCTTGACCTATCTGAGTGTGCCCAGAGAACAAGATATGTATAGCTCCTATCGGGATTTGTCGGCACATTCGGGCGGCGTTGCTGGACTTGTTTTACCATTGTCGAGGATGTCTTGTAACCGGGATGCCGAGTCTGATTGGATTGTCTTGGAGAAGGAATATCCTTCGTTGACCGTGAGAGCTTGTGATGGGCTAAGTTGGGACACCCTTGCAGGGATTTGAGCTTTCGAAAGCCGTGCCCGCGGTTATGGGCAGATGGGAATTTGTTAATGTCCAGTTGTAGAAAACCTGAAGTTGACCTTAATTAAAATACATCAACCGCGTGTGTAACCATGATGGTCTCTTCTCGGCGGAGTCCGGGAAGTGAACACGGTGTTGGAGTTATGCTTGACGTAGGTTGTTCTAGGATCACTTCTTGATCATAGTTGTTCGACCGTGCTTTTGCCTTCTCTTCTTGCTCTCATTTGCGTATGTTAGCCACCATAAATGCTAGTCCCTTACTAGAGCTCCACCTCATACCTTTTACCCTACCTATAAGCTTAAATAGTCTTGATCGCGAGGGTGCGAGATTGCTGAGTCCCCGTGACTCATAGTTACTTCCAAAACCAGCTTGCAGGTGCCGAGGATACGGTGCATATGACGCAACCAAGCTCAAGGAGGAGCTCGATGAAGATCTTGTCCTTTGTATTGTTTCATTCTAGTTGATCAGTAGTGGAGCCCAGTTGGGACGATCGGCGATCTGTGTAGCATTGGGGTAGTCTTCTTTTATTTTGGTTCCGTAGTCGGACCTTGATTGTATCTGGTTGATGTAATGTTTTATTCATGTAACTGTGTGAAGTGGCGATTGTAAGCCAACTATGTATCTCTTTCCCTTATGTAGTACATGGGTTGTGTGAAGGTTACCTCACTTGCGACATTGCTTTCAATGCGGTTATGCCTCTAAGTCGTGCTTCGACACGTGGGAGATATAGCCGCATTGAGGGCGTTACAGCATGTTACGGGAATCACAAAATTTAACACAAGTATCTCTCAAATTCACAACTACTCTACTAGCATGACTCTAATATCACCATCTTCATATCTCAAAACAATCATAAAGAATCAAACTTCTCATAGTATTCAACGCACTTTATATGAAAGTTTTTATTATACCCATCTTGGATGCCCATCATATTAGGACTAGTTTTATAGCCAAAGCAAATTACCATGTTGTTCTAAAAGACTCTCAAAATAATATAAGTAAAGCATGAGAGATCAATAATTTTTATAAAATAAAACACCACGAGGGGGAAGGCACGCCCAGGGGGGTAGGCGCGCCCCCCTGCCTCGTGGCCTCCTCGATGATTGCTTGACGTCCACTCCCAGTCGTGCTTCGACATGTGGGAGATATAGCCGCATCGAGGGCATTACAAGTTGGTAATCAGAGCCTTCCCCGACTTTAGGAGGCCCCTGCTTGATCGAATCGTTGGCGTTGTTGAGTCTAGAAAAATGTTTCGAGTCATTTAGGATTATATATATCGGAGAGTCAGGAATTCTTTTTACTCCTCAGTCCCTTTGTCGCTCTGGTGAGGCATCCTGACGTAGAGTTTTGACTCTTCTCCTCTCAAATTTCACTAAAAAAATTTAGGATCACGCGGGTATCTTGGAATCGTTCCGATCGATTTGTGATGCGAACATTGTTCTTGGTGCCTCCTGTCATTTAGGGGTTGTGGCAGTGTCCTGGGGAGTTGAGCTCCGAGGTGTTGTCGTCACAATTTTATCGTTGCAGTTCTGGAATACCTGAGTTTAGTTTCGCCGACATTGAAAATCTCTTTTATGCAGTTGTTGGTGAGATAACCTCGACGCCACCCAGTACTGGGGTGGGAATTCGTGAGTATTGCCATAACTTGTATAACGGATGCTTTTCGAAGGTTGAGGTAGACGATTTCCGAAGGTTTCTTGGTTATGTGTTGAAGGATGGATACAGCTGGATGTAGGATTTGCTAGATTTGGGTGAGATATTATGCTTCCCTGTATCCCCAACACCTGATTGCATAACCGGAAAGTTTTGGGAGTTTATAAGTGGGAATTCAATTAGCTCTTAGGATATCTTTTTGACAGATGTATGATATGAAATTGGGGTTCGACGTCTAGTGGTCCGCCTATCCACAGTTGGTTTTACAGTGGTCTCGTTGTGTCTTAAAGAGTCCTTGGCTATGCCGACTCGGGGACGCTTCGTATGTCATGTGCACTGCCTTGTACATGATGGTGTTGTACGATTGAGCCCGTGTAGGCCCCACCACGAAAACTTCGGACGAAATCTCTAATTCTCTATCATATGTTTGTTCTGGCTTATTCTGCAAGCCAATCCTTTGTTTTGCTTTTGAGCTGTGGTATTCGAGTTGCTTTCAAGTCAAGAGTTGATCCCATACCTTTCCTAAGCGGTGTTCTCATACTCCTATGCGAATACTAATCCTTCTTGATAATCGAGATTGTCATGTCAATCCTTTTTTTCAACCGGCGTGTTTTCTCTTCAAGTGGATCCGATCACGTCAACATTCGCAAGATCAATTAGCAGTTCTTCTCAACGTTGTTTGTTTCATTCGTCCCAAGCTGCCTTTGTTTTTCCCGCCCACCCACCCTTTTTCCTCAAGCACTCAGATGTCTTAATCAAGCATCCATCTTATGGATATGAAGTCTCCCCATTCTGTTCCGTCAATATTCTTACCCGGTGGTTCTCGTGAAGATGCTCTACATGTTCATCATTTTTTGCATTTTTTTCATCTCCGGTGGTTTCAAGTCAAGCTTTGTTGATCATATCATTTTTCCTCGTTTCAAATACCTCCTCATGCTGGTGCACCTCTTAATCTTCCATTTCTCAATATTCAATCGTTCCGGAGTGCTCAAGATATCTCGAAGATTCGTGTTTCTACTCTACATTCGTTCAAGCTTTTTCGAGGATGTTATCTCATTCAAGTCATTTAATTCAACCGATGCAACCTCTCTTTTAAATCATCTCAACGGTGTTTCTTTGAGTGGGCCCTAACCCATAGGTCTTTTCCCAGGATCTTACCTGACTCTTTTCTTTTCCCGGGGCTATCCTCAAATTTTCTCAAAGTTTGACATAAGTATGTGTTATCATCAGTCATATGTCTTTCTCCAAGATCTTTCAAATTCATTGTTGATTCAACTTTTATATCCTTCTTTATTCCGGAGTGCCTCAACAATTCATGGTGGTGTTTCTCGTCGTCATTCTCATATTGGAAGACCGAAGAAGATTTTTCTCTCAATCTTGCTCCATTCTCTTGGAGATTCGTGATTCTAGCTTGATGTCATCCTCTCATAGTTGTTTTGAATGTGAGAATTCTTTTCACCCTTCCGGAGTAATTCAAGAGTCTTCTCAGTTTGATTATCCGGAGTCCAACAATTCAGGTTTATTCATTCTCAGCTTTCAGCTATCATTCTCCAATCTTACCAGTGCATCGTTCAAGTGATCTCTAATCAGCTCGTGATCTCTTCGTTCTCTTGTTTCTAAACTCTCTCATGTATCGTCATTCGTTTTCCAATTCTTTCCTATAAATTGTGTCCTTGCCACTTTCATTTTTCAATTCTTACGGTGGTTCATTCCAAATTTCTTTTCCTTTGTTATCATATCAATTTATTCGTTGTTTCAATCCTTCCGGTGGATCGTTGAAGACCTTCCCAAGTTTGCGCTATATCTCTCTTAATCCTTTCCAACGAGATTAAGTAGTATGCAGATTCCGTTGCTTGTCATAAATTTGAATTGGTGAAGGATAAACATAATGTAATTCTTATTCTTGTTTCATCGAGTTTATTCAATTACTGCTTTCCGGAGTGGTTCATCATATCACATTCTCGGTTCGAGATGCTTTATCTTTCCTTCCGGAGTTCCAAGTTTCCACTTTATCTCATCGCAAAGCTTCATCCAATCTTTGCAAGGATTCACCTTGTGCTTTCAACTTCTCTTTCCTTTCGTTTGATCATTCTTTTGTTTACCGGAGTTCTTCATGAAGGTTCTACATGTTGGTTCATAAAGGATTTAATTCCTTCTCGAAGTGTTCATCAACATTCTTTTCTAAGGATCTCAAGCATTTCTTCATCTCGCATTCCGGAGTGCAATTCTTTCTACCGTATCTTTGGAGGTGGTATTATGTCATTCTTGATAATTTGAGTTCATGTTTCATGATTCACATGTTGTTAAGAATGAGTTATTTTAAATCCATCAATCTCGTCATTGGAGTTATCTTGGGTTATATTTCACCTAAAGCTTTCCCTAAGGATTGTTGCTATTAATGGTGATAATATATGATCCAAGTTCTTCATCTATCCTCCCGGTGAGATAGCTTTCTCGTCTCCTTGTTGATATCAATCCAATTCTTTTCCCGTAAGTGGCTGGTTGTCACCTCATAATTTGAGATGTATTCCATAAGACCATATCAAGGTTATTCTTTTCATTGTTGGTGTTCCAACAACTCCGCTCGACCCGTCTCCTAAGGATGCCTTATCAAGCTCTTTTGTGGCATAAGTTGGCATTTTCTTCACAATTCTCCTATTTCAATTATCTATCTGCTATTCTTTCGTTCCGGAGGCTTTGTGATGTTGTTCTTTTCACCCATCATCTCAGTTTGTCAAGATCATGTTCAATTTCTTCCATTTACAGTCGAAGTGTCGTCCAAATTATATCAGTCTTATTCCTTCTCTATCTTATTTATCTGGAGTGTTGTGCCTTTTGCTCAAGTTCTTTTTCATCTTATCAAGTCTTGCATAACTTCTCAACCGGAGTGCTGCTCGAAGTTGTTCTTCCTTGTCCCTATTTTCTAACGGAGTGTTTCCAACTTCGTTCATCTCCGTTGCATTCTTTCTTTCAATTTGTTCAAACTCTCAAGGTTCTTTAGCTTCACTCATTGGTCAGAGAAGCAACTTAGTTTTACCTCTTCTCTTTCTCTTCTGTTTTCCCTCTGGTGCCATTCTAGATCTCGGGACGAGATCCTCTCGTAGTGGTGGAGTGTTGTAATGCCCCGAGACCGATGTGCCAGGTGTCCTCCAGTTATTCGTTGTTGTTGCCTTGTCATGTGCTTGCGTGTCATGCATTGCATACCATGTCATCATGTGCATTTCATTTGCATACATGTTCGTCTCATGCATCCGAGCATTTTCCCCGTTGTCCGTTTTGCATTCCGGTGCTCCTATGTCTCCCGGTGTCCCTTTCTACCTCTTTTTGTGCATGGGTGTTAAACATTTCCGGATTGGACCGATACTTGCCTTGCGGCCTTGGTTTACTACCGGTAGACTGCCTGTCAAGTTTCGTACCATTTGGACCTCGTTTGATACTCCAACGGTTAACCGAGGGACCGAAAAGGCCTCGTGTGTGTTGCAGCCCAACACCCCTCCAAAATGGCCCAAAACCCACCTAAACCTGTTCCATCATCTAGATCGTTCGATCACGATCGCGTGGCCGCAAACCGCACCTCATTTGGAGCTTCCTAACTCCTTCTGCCAATATATATGTGATCCCCTCAAAAATTTCCGCAGATGAAACTCTAAAAATTCCATCCGCGCGCCGCCGGACATTTCTTCTCCGCGCCGGACAATGTCCACCGCCACCGCCACCTCACCCGGACCAATCCGCCGCCGCCGCGTGTCGCCCCACGACTCCTCTCTCTCCTCCCCGCCGCCAGGCCCGCCGGGGCCCGAGGCCGGCCCCCGCGGCCCGTCTTTGCGCCGCCGCTCGCCCGCGGGAGATCCCGCGCCCCGCGCCGCCCCGAGGCGCACGCGCCGCCACACTTCGCCCGACCGGCCGCCGCCCACCACCGCGTCGGATGCCATGACGCCTTGCCGCCGGCGCCATCCTTCCCGCCGGCGCCGCCATTCGCCGCCTGCTGCCCGGTCGCCGCCGCCCCGTCCTCGCCGCCTCGCCGCGCCGTCTCCAAGTCCGGCCACCGCCGCTTCCCCTCGTCGGCGAAGGCCTCCTATAACTCCGGCCGGTCCAAGTCCGGCGAGTTACTCTACAGTGTTTCCCGGCGACCTTGGTTTCCGTGCACGATCTGGATCTCAGATCTGAAATTTCCCCCGGTTGACTTTTCCCTCCGAACCCTAATTTTTATGCATTTTTCAACGTGTCATAATTCTGCATCCGTAGCTCCGATTCGTGCGTGTAGCATATCAAAATGTTCGTCTCGAAGAGTACATCATTTCATCTCATTGCATTATTTTCATTTGAGCTCATCTTGATTCCCGAAATGCTGTTGGAAGAGGGCTATGTGATGAATATGTCAGATCTGTTTCAGCAAATGGCCTTTTGTCATTTTTGCCATGTTTAATTTGTGCATGCTATGATCCTGAGCTCTACATGTGTTTTGTTATATGCCATGCCATATTTACAGGGGTGTATGCCATGTATTTTTGTGGTCTTTGTGGTGACTAGCACAAGCATGCAAAGTAGCGTAATCGTTGATGCTGATTTCAGGGACATAGAATTTCACAGTCCTTGTCCTGTCTTTATTTTTATGCCTTATGTTCATGTTGTTTCCTAGTGATCCGTGCCTCTTTCGAGGATGATCAGTAAGGATGTTTTGTTAACATTGTGGTGCTCTATCCATCCATGTCTTTGTTTGCATTTATGGAGCACCCTAGCTTGAGTCAATTGAGCTCTACTTTTGCTATAAAATGTTCCTGGCAGCTTGTTAGCATGTTTAGCGATTTTGCCGAGGTTGTTGTTATTGATCCGTGCATGCTATGTTGTTGTTCTTGCCATGTATAGCTTTTATGCCATGTCTTCTTGATGGGTGTATGCTTAGTTTGTCATGCCATGCTTTGTGGTGAGTGCATCGAGCTCGTAAACATGCCTACTCGTTAAATGTTTTGCATGCTCCAGTTTTTCACTAAGTCTGAATCTATTTATGTTTTTGCTATGTTCACATGCTTGCAGTTGTATTTTATGATCCCTTTTGGCTCAAGGTCACTAAGGGACTTTTGTTAAGTGCTTTGAGTAGCTTCATGAAATGCCTTGCTTTGCCATGTTAAGTTCCTGTAGCATGTAGTTTTCATGCTCTAAAGTGTGCTTCCTGATGATAAATTCCAGACTTGTGTTAATTTCACTAAGTCTGAAACATGTTATCATTTGCACTTTTGCCATGCTTGTTTGAACCTGTTAATGAGTGATTTAGCCGTAGCTCAGTGTTCATCGTTTGTTAAGCATCTTGAGTGGATCCCTGCCATGTATTTTGTTTCCATGTTTGAGTGTTGTAGCATATTTATCTTGATGCATTTAGATGGCTACTTGCTGTTAATCGCACACCGGTGCCATATTTGTTTTGCTTGCCATTTCCAAATCGTGCATCCGATTCCGGTGATCTTCATATCGATTTCGAGTGAAATCAACTCCTCTTTCTAGTGGCACTCTTGGATTTCCAATTTGAGGTCAGGTTCAATCATTCCTTTCCAAATCGTGCATATGCACCGCATACCATATCCCGCATATCATGCCTTGTTCATGTGTTGGTTGTTTACTATGTTGTGTGCTTCTTTCCGGTGTTTCTTCTTCGGGTTGGTTCCGATAACGTCGCGTTTGTGAGGACCCGTTCGACTATGTCCATTTGTCTTCTTCATGGACTCGTTCTTCTTCCTTGCGGGATTTCAGGCAAGATGACCATACCCTCAAAATCACTTCTATCTTTGCTCGCTAGTTGCTCGCTCTTTTGCTATGCCTATGCTGCGATACCTACCACTTGCTTATCATGCCTCCTATATTGTTGAACCAAGCCTCTATCCCACCTTGTCCTAGCAAACCGTTGTTTGGCTATGTTACCGCTTTGCTTAGCCCGTCTTATAGTGTTGTTAGTTGCAGGGGAAGATTGGAGCTTGTTCCATGTTTGGAACATGGATATCTTGTTGGCATATCACAGTATCTCTTATTTAATGAATGCATCTATATACTTGGTAAAGGGTGGAAGGCTCGGCCTTATGCCTGGTGTTTTGTTCCACTCTTGCCGCCCTAGTTTCCGTCATATCGGTGTTATGTTCCCGGATTTTGCGTTCCTTACACGGTTGGGTTATAATGGGAACCCCTTGATAGTTCGTCTTGAGTAAAACTCCTCCAACAATGCCCAACATTGGTTTTACCATTCGCTGCCTAGCCTTTTCTTTCCCTTGGGTTCTGCAGACTCAAGGGTCATCTTTATTTTAACCACACACACCCCCGGGCCAGTGCTCCTCTGAGTGTTGGTCCGAAATGGGCAGCCTGCGGGGCCACCTCGGGGCAACTCGAGGGTTGGTTTTAGTTGTAGCTTGACCTATCTGAGTGTGCCCTGAGAACGAGATATGTACAGCTCCTATCGGGATTTGTCGGCACATTCGGGCGGTGTTGCTGGACTTGTTTTACCATTGTCGAGGATGCCTTGTAACCGGGATGCCGAGTCTGATCGGATTGTCTTGGAGAAGGAATATCCTTCGTTGACCGTGAGAGCTTGTGATGGGCTAAGTTGGGACACCCCTACATGGATTTGAACTTTCGAAAGCCGTGCCCGCAGTTATGGGCAGATGGGAATTTGTTTATATCCGGTTGTAGAAAACCTGAAGTTGACCTTAATTAAAATACATCAACCGCGTGTGTAACCGTGATGGTCTCTTCTTGGCGGAGTCCGGGAAGTGAACACGGTGTTGGAGTTATGCTTGATGTAGGTTGTTCTAGGATCACTTCTTGATCATAGTTGTTCGACCGTGCTTTTGCCTTCTCTTCTCGCTCTCATTTGCGTATGTTAGCCACAATAAATGCTAGTCGCTTGCTGCAGCTCCACCTCATACCTTTTACCCTACCTATAAGCTTAAATAGTCTTGATCGCGAGGGTGCGAGATTGCTGAGTCCCCGTGACTCACAGTTACTTCCAAAACCAGCTTGCAGGTGCCGAGGATACGGTGCATATGACGCAACCAAGCTCAAGGAGGAGCTCGATGTAGATCTTGTCCTTTGTGTTGTTTCGTTCTAGTTGATCAGTAGTGGAGCCCAGTTGGGACGATCGGGGATCTGTGTAGCATTGGGGTAGTCTTCTTTTATTTTGGTTCCGTAGTCGGACCTTGATTGTATCTGGTTGATGTAATGTTTTATTCATGTAATTGTGTGAAGTGGCGATTGTAAGCCAACTATGTATCTCTTTCCCTTATGTAGTACATGGGTTGTGTGAAGGTTACCTCACTTGCGACATTGCTTTCAATGCGGTTATGCCTCTAAGTCGTGCTTCGACACGTGGGAGATATAGCCGCATCAAGGGCGTTACAGCATGCTATGGGAATCACAAACTTTAACACAAGTATCTCTCAAATTCACAACTACTCTACTAGCATGACTCTAATATCACCATCTTCATATCTCAAAACAATCATAAAGAATCAAACTTCTCATAGTATTCAACGCACTTTATATGAAATTTTTTATTATACCCATCTTGGATGCCCATCATATTAGGACTAGTTTTATAGCCAAAGCAAATTACCATGTTGTTCTAAAAGACTCTCAAAATAATATAAGTGAAGCATGAGAGATCAATAATTTTTATAAAATAAAACACCACGAGGGGGAAGGCGCGCCCCCCTGCCTCGTGGCCTCCTCGATGATTTCTTGACGTCCACTCCAAGTCCTGTGGATCACGTTTGTTCCAAAAATAACTCTCCCGAAGGTTTCATTCCGTTTGGATTCCGTTTGATATTCCTTTTCTCTGAAACACTGGCAAAAAAACAGCAATTTGCACTTGGCCTTGGGTTAGTAGGTTATTCCCAAAAATAATATAAAAGTGTAAAATAAAGCCCATTAACATCCAAAAAAGATAATATAATAGCATGGAACAATCAAAACTTATAGATACGTTGGAGACATATCAAGCATCCCCAAGCTTAATTCCTGCTCGTCCTCGAGTAGGTAAATGATAAAAACAGAATTTTTGATGTGGAATGCTACCTAGCATAATCTTCAAAGTAATTCTCCTTATTGTGGCATGAATATTCAGATCCGAAAGATTCAAGACAAAAGATTAATGTTGACATAAAAATAATAATACTTCAAGCATACTAACTAAGCAATTATGTCTTCTCAAAATAACATGGCCAAAGAAAGTTACCCTACAAAATCATATAGTCTGGCTATGCTCTATCTTCACCACACAAAGTATTTAAATCATGCACAACCCCGATGACAAGCCAAGCAATTGTTTCATACTGTTGATGTTCTCAAACTTTTTCAATCTTCACACAATACATGAGCGTGAGGCATGGACATAGCACTATATGTGGAATAGAATGGTGGTTGTGGAGAAGACAAAAAAGGAGAAGATAGTCTCACATCAACTAGGCGTATCAATGGGCTATGGAGATCCCATCAATAGATATCAATGTGAGTGAGTAGGGATTGCCATGCAACGGATGCACTAGAGCTATAAGTGTATGAAAGCTCAAAAAGAAACTAAGTGGGTGTGCATCCAACTTGCTCGCTCACGAAGACCTAGGGAATTTGAGGAAGCCCATCATTGGAATATACAAGCCAAGTTCTATAATGTAAAATTCCCACTAGTATATGAGAGTGATAACATATGAGACTCTCTATCATGAAGATCATGGTGCTACTTGGAAGCACAAGTGTGGAAAAAGGATAGTAACATTGTCCCTTCTCTCTTTTTCTCTCATTTTTTTATTTGGGCCTTCTTTTCTATCTTTTTTATGGCCTCTTTTTTTCGTCCGAAGTCTCATCTCGCCTTGTGGGGGAATCATAGTCTCCATCATCCTTTCCTCACATGGGACAATGCTCTAATGATGATCATCACACTTTTCTTTATTTACAAATCAAGAATTACAACTCGATACTTATAACAAAATATGACTCTATGTGAATGCCTCCGGTGGTATATCGGGATTGCGATGAATCAAGGGTGACATGTATGAAAAATTAAGCATGGTGGCTTTGCCACAAATACAATGTCAACTACATGATCATGCAAGGCAATATGACAATGATGATGCGTGTCATAATAAATGGAATGGTGGAAAGTTGCATGGCAATATATCTCAGAATGGCTATGGAAATGCCATAATAGGTAGGTATGGTGGCTGTTTTGAGGAAGGTATATGGTGGGTTAATGGTACCGGCGCAAGTTGTGCGGTACTAGAGAGGCTAGCAATGGTGGAAGGGTGGGAATGCGTACAATTGGACTCAACATTAGTCATAAAGAACTCATATACTTATTGCAAAAATTTATTAGTTATCGAAACAAAGTACTACGTGCATGCTCCTAGGGGGATAGATTGGCAGGAAAAGACCATCGCTCGTCCCCGACCGCCACTCATAAGGAAGACAATCAATAAATAAATCATGCTCCGACTCATCACATAACGGTTCACCATACGTGCATGCTACGGGAATCACAAACTTTAGAACAAGTATTTCTCAAATTCACAACTACTCAACTAGCATACTCTAATATTACCACCTTCATATCTCAAAACAATCATCAAGTATCAAACTTCTCATAGTATTCAATGCACTTTTTATGATAGTTTTTATTATACCGATCTTGGATGCCTATCATATTAGGACTAAATTCATAACCAAAGCAAATTACCATGATGTTTTAAAGGATTCTCAAAATAATATAAGTGAAGCATGAGAGATCAATAATTTCTATAAAATAAAACCACCACCGTGCTCTAAAAGATATAAATGAAGCACTAGAGCAAAATTATCTAGCTCAAAAGGTATAAGTGAAGCACATAGAGTATTCTAATAAATTTTGATTCATGTGTGTCTCTCCCAAAAGGTGTGTACAGCAAGGATGATTGTGGTAAACTAAAAAACAAAGACTCAAATCAAACAAGACGCTCCAAGAAAAACACATATCATGTGGTGAATAAAAATATAGCTCCAAGTAAAGTTACTGATGGACGAAGACGAAAGAGGGGATGACTTCCGGGGCATCCCCAATCTTAGGCTTTTGGTTGTCCTTGTATTTTACCTTGGGGTGCCTTGGGCATCCCCAATATTAGACTATTGCATCTCCTTGTTCCATAATCCATCAAATCTTTACCCAAAACTTGAAAACTTCACAACACAAAACTTAAAAGAAAATATCGTGAGCTCCGTTAGTAAAAGAAAACAAACCAGCACTTCAAGGTACTGTAATGAACTCATTCTTCATTTATATTGGTGTTAAACCTACTTTATTACAACTTTTCTATGGTTCATAAACTCTATTACTAACCATAGATTCATCAAAATAAGCAAACAACACACGAAAAATAGAATCTGTCAAAAACATAACAGTCTGTAGTAATCTGTAGGTTTAGAATACTTTTGGAACCCCAAAAATTCTAAAATAAATTGATGGACGTGAGAAATTTACCTATTAATCATCTTCAAAAATAATTAACTAAATAGCACTCTCCAGTAAAAAATGGCAGCAAATCTCGTGAGCGCTAAAGTTTCTGTTTTTTACAGCAAGATCGCAAAGACTTTCCCCAAGTCTTCCCAAAGGTTCTACTTGGAACAAACACTAATTAAAAGCATAAAACCACATATAAATAGAGGCTAGATGAATTATTTATTACTAAACAGAATCAAAAATCAAGAAAAAAAATAAAATTGGTTTGCCTCCCAACAAGCGCTATCGTTTAACCCCCCTAGCTAGGCATAAAAGCAAGGGTAGATCTAGGTATTGTCATGTTTGGTATGCAATCCATAAGTGGACCTCATAATAGATTCATAAAGTAATTTAATTTTATTTCTAGGAAAGTGTTCCATGCCCCTTCCTTAACGGAAATTGGAATCTAATATTCCCTTCTTTCATATCAATAATTGCACCAATCGTTCTAAGGAAAGGTCTACCAAGAATAATAGGACATGAAGGATTGCAATCAATATCAAGAACAATGAAATCTATGGGCACAAAATTCCTATTTGAAACAATAAGAACATCATTAATTCTTCCCATAGGTTTCTTAATGGTGGAATCCGCAAGATACAAGTTTAAAGAACAACCATCAAATTCACGGAAACCTAGCAAATCACACAAAGTTTTAGGAATTGTGGAAACACTAAGACCCAAATCACAGAAAGCATAGCATTCATGATCTTTAATCTTAATTTTAATATTAGGTTCCCACTTATCATGAAGTTTTCTAGGGATAGAAACTTCCAATTCAAGCTTTTCTTCATAAGATTGCATTAAAGCATCAACGATATGTTTAGTAAAAGCTTTGTTTTGACTATAAGCATGCAGAGAATTTAGAACGGATTGCAACAAGGAAATACAATATATTAAAGAACAATTATCATAATTAAATTCCTTGAAATCCAAGATAGTGGATTCATTGCGATTTAAAGTTTTGACCTCTCCAATCCCACTTTTATCAATTTCTGCATCAAGATCTAAAAACTCCGAATCATTGGGACGCCTTCTAACTAAAGTTGACTCATCTTCAGTCCCATCATTATCAAGATTCATATTGAAAAACAAAGATTTAATAAGGGACACATCAATAACTTTTAGATCTTCATCATTATTATCATGGGAACTAGAAGAACATGCTTTCACAAAGCAATCTTTTTTAGCACGCATCCTAGCGGTTCTTTCTTTGCACTCATCAATGGAAATTATCATAGCTTTGAGAGACTCATTGATATAATGCTTAGGTGGAATAGATCTAAGTTTCAAAGAATCAACATCAAGAGAAATTATATCCACGTTCCCAGCCAACTCATCAATCTTAGACATTTTTTCTTCAATCAAAGCATTGAAACTCTTTTGCGAACTAATAAATTCTTTAATATTAGATTCAAAATCACAGGGCATCTTATTATAATTTCCATAAGAATTGTTGTAGGAATTACCATAATTATTAGAGGAATTACTAGGAAACGCCCTAGGATTAAAATTACCTCTATACGCGTTATTACCAAAATTGTTCCTACCAACAAAATTCACATCCATAGATTCATTATTATTATCAATCAAACTAGACAAAGGCATATCATTAGGATCAAAATAAACACTCTTATTAGAAAACAATTTCATAAGCTCATCCATCTTTCCACTCAAAACATTCATTTCTTCTATAGCATGCACCTTTTTATTAGTAGATCTTTCAGTATGCCATTGAGAATAATTAACCATAATATTATCTAGGAGTTTAGTAGCTTCTCCTAAGGTTATTTCCATAAAAGTGCCTCCCGCGGCCGAATCTAAAAGATTTCCAGAAGCAAAGTTCAATCCGGCATACAATTTTTGTATAATCATCCAAAGATTCAAACCATGTGTAGGGAAATTACGTATCATTAATTTTATCCTCTCCCAAGCTTGTGCAACATGTTCATGATCAAGCTTCTTAAAATTCATAATATCGTTTCTAAGAGTGATGATCTTAGCGGGAGGAAAATACTTAGAGATAAAAGCATCTTTGCACTTATTCCATGAATCGATACTATTTTTAGGCAAAGATGAAAACCAAGTTTTAGCACGATCTCTAAGAGAAAACGGGAATAGCTTCAGTTTAACAATATAATTATCCACATCTTTCTTCTTTTGCATATCACACAAATCAACAAAGTTGTTTAGATGGGTAGCGGCATCTTCACTAGAAAGGCCGGAAAACGGATCTTTCATGACAAGATTCAGCAAAGCAACATTAATTTCACAAGATTCAGCATTGGTAAGAGGAGAAATTGGAGTGCTAATAAATCATTATTGTTGGTATTGGAAAAATCACACAATTTAGTATTATCTTGAGCCATCGTGACAAGCAAGCAATCCAACACACAAGCAAACAAGAAAACAAGCAAAAAGAGACGAACTAGAAAAGAGAAAGGGAACGGAAAAAGAGGGCGAATAAAACAGCAAGGGTGAAGTGGGGGAGAGGCAAATGGCAAATAATGTAATGCGAGGGATAAGAGTTTGTGATGGGTACTTGGTATGTCTTGACTTGTGCGTAGACTCCCAGGCAACGGCGCTAGAAATCCTTCTTGCTACCTCTTGAGCACTGCGTTGGTTTTCCCTTGAAGAGGAAAGGGTGATGCAGCAAAGTAGCGTAAGTATTTCCCTCAGTTTTTGAAAACCAAGGTATCAATCCAGTAGGAGGCCACACGCAAATCCCTCGTACCTACACAAACAAATAAGAACCTCGCAACCAACGCGATAAAGGGGTTGTCAATCCCTTCACGGTCACTTATGAGAGTGAGATCTGATAGAGATGATAAGATAATATTGTTGGTATTTTTATGATAAAGATTAAAAGTAAAGATTGCAAAATAAAATAGATTGGAAACTTATATGATAAAAGATAGACCCGGGGGCCATAGGTTTCACTAGTGGATTCTCTCAAGATAGCATAAGTATTACGGTAGGTGAACAAAATACTTTCGAGCAATTGATAGAAAAGAGAATAATTATGAGAATATCTAGGCATGATCATGTATATAGGCATCACGTCCGTGACAAGTAGACCGACTCCTGCCTGCATCTACTACTATTACTCCACACATCGACCACTATCCAGCATGCATCTAGAGTATTAAGTTCATAAGAACGGAGTAATGCATTAGGTAAGATGACATGATGTAGAGGGATAAACTCAAGCAATATGATATAAACCCCATCTTTTTATCCTCGATGGCAACAATACAATACGTGTCGTTTCCCTTTCTGTCACTGGGATCGAGCACCGCAAGATTGAACCCAAAGCTAAGCACTTCTCCCATTGCAAGGAAGATCAATCTAGTAGGCCAAACCAAACTGATAATTCGAAGAAACTTGCAAAGATAACCAATCATACATAAAAGATTCCAGAGAAGAATCAAATATTGTTCATAGATAGACTTGATCATAAACCCACAATTCATCGGATCTCGACAAACACACCGCAAAAAGAGTTACATCGAATAGATCTCCAAGAAGATCAAGGAGAACTTTGTATTGAGATTCAAAGAGAGATAAGAAGTCATCTAGCTAATAACTATGGACCCAAAGGGGACGTGATCTTTGCTTTGACAAGACGTGTCAAAAAACTGCCTCGCGTTATGTGCGGGGCTAGTTAAAGGAAACTGTTCAAATAATCACCGGGCCATGGCATAATGTCGTGTTGCCAAAACAAGTCAGCAAATTAGATTTGTGAAAATATTATTCTCTCTACGGTGGTACGTGGAACTTATTTTGCAGGGTCGGACACTATCCTTGTATTCAAATTCTTCTATGATGTATCCGGAGAAGGAACCCGCCTTGCAATATCGAAGACAATACTGCGCGCCGGACTCATCGTCATTGAAGCCTGGTTCAGGGGCTACTGAGGGAGTCCTGGATTAGGGGGTCTCCGGACAGCCGGATTATATCCTTTGGCCGAACTGTTGGACTATGAAGATACAAGATTGAAGACTTCGTCCCGTGTCTGGATGGGACTCTACTTGGCGTGGAAGGCAAGCTAGGCAATACGGATATGGATATCTCCTTCTTTGTAACCAACCTTGTGTAACCCTAACCCTCTCTGGTGTCTATATAAACCGGATAGGTTTAGTCCGTAGGACACAACAACTACAACATACAATCATACCATAGGGTAGCTTCTAGGGTTTAGCCTCTCCGATATCGTGGTAGATCTACTCTTGTACTACCCATATCATCAATATTAATCAAGCAGGACGTAGGGTTTTACCTCCATCAAGAGGGCCCGAACCTGGGTAAAACATTGTGTCCCCTGCCTCCTGTTACCATCCGCCTTAGACGCACAGTTCGGGACCCCCTACCCGAGATCCGCCGGTTTTGACACCGACACTATGCGTTAGCGGTAGTTGTAGAAGGTATAGTTGACGAGATGACCACGACGCTACGATGGAGATCAAGGTGTCAATCCGGTGACGATGGAGATCATGACGGTGCTTTGGAGATGGAGATCAAAGGCACAAGATGATGATGGCCATATCATGTCACATATTTTGATTCCATGTGATGTTTATCTTTTATGCATTTTATTTTTCTTAGTACGGAGATAGCATTATAAGATGATCCCTCACTAAAGTTTCAAGGTATAAGTGTTCTCCCTGAGTATGCACCGTTGCGACAGTTTGTCTTGTCGAGACACCACGTGATGATCGGGTGTGATAAGCTCTACGTTCACATACAATGGGTGCAAGATAGTTTTGCACATGCGGAATACTCGGGTTAAACTTGACGAGCCTAGCATGTATAGACATGGCCTCGGAACACTGGAGACCGAAAGGTCGAACGTGAAACATATAGTAGATATGATCAACCATAGAGATGTTCACCATTGAAAACTACTCCATCTCACGTGATGATCGGACATGGTTTAGTTTATACGGATCACGTGATCATTTAGATGACTTGAGGGATGTCAATCTAAGTGGGAGATCTTAAGTAATATGATTAATTGAACTTAATTTATCATGAACTTAGTCCTGATAGTATCTGCATATCTATGTTATAGATCAATAGCTCACGTATAGCTCCCCTGTTTTATTTTGATATGTTCCTAGAGAAAAATAAGTTGAAATATGATAGTAGCAATGATGCGTACTGGGTCCGTAATCTGAGGATTATCCTCATTGTTGCATAGAAGAATTATGTACTTGATGCACCGCTAGGTGACAGACCTATTGCAGGAGCGGATGCAGACGTTATGAATGTTTGAAAAGTTCGGTATGATGACTACTTGATAGTTTAGTGCACCATGCTTTACGGCTTAGAACCAGGACTTTAAAATGTTTTGAATGCCATGGAGCATACGAGATGTTCCAAGAGCTGAAAATGATATTTCAGACTCATGCCCGTGTTAAGAGGTATGAGACCTCTGACAAGTACTTTGCCTACAAGATGGAGGAGAATGGCTCAGCCAGTGAGCATGTACTCAGAATGTCTGGGTAGTACAATCGCTTGAATCAAGTGGGAGTTAATATTCCAGATAAAGATAGTGATTGACAGAGTTCTCTAGTCACTATCACCAAGCTACTAGAACTTCGTGATAAACTATAATATGCAAGGGATGATGAAAATGATTCCCGAGCTCTTCGCAATGCTGAAATCAGCAAAGGTAGAAATCAAGAAAAAACATCAAGTGTTGATGGTTGACAAGACCACTAGTTTCAAGAAAAAGGGCAAACAAAAAGAAGGGAACTTCAAGAAGAATGAAAACCAAGTTGCCACTCCCGTGAAGAAGCCCAAAGCTAGACCTAAGCCTGAAACTAAGTGCTTCTAATGCAAAGGGAATGGTCACTGGAAGCGGAACTACCCCAAATACTTGGCGGATAAGAAAGATGGCATAGTGAACAAAGGTATATTTGATATGCATGTTATTGATGTGTATTTTACTAGTGTTCATAGTAACCCCAGGGTATTTTATATCGGTTCAGTTTCTAAGATTAGTAACTCGAATGAACAGAGTCTAGTTAAGGGCGAGGTGACGATGTGTGTTGGAAGTGATTCCAAGGTTGACAAGATCACCATCGCACACTCCCTCTACCTTCGAGATTATTGTTGGACCTAAATAAATGTTATTTGGTGTTTGCGTTGAGCATGAATATGATTGGATCATGTTTATTGCAATATGGTATTCATTTAAGTCAGAAAATAATTGTTGTTCTGTTTACATGAATAAAACCTTCTATGGTCATACACCCAATATAAATGGTTTGTTGAATCTCGGTCGTGGTTATACACATATTCATAATATTGATGCCAAAAGATGCAAAGTTGATAATGATAGTGCAACATATTTGAGGCACTGCCATTTAGGTCATATTGGTGTAGAGCGCATGAAGAAACTCCATGCGGATGGACTTTTGGAATCACTTGATTATTAATCATTTGATGCTTGTGAACCATGCCTCATGGGCAAGATGACTAAGACTCTGTTCTCCAGAACAATGGAGCGAGCCACTGACTTATTGGAAATAATACACACCGATGTATGTGGTCCGATGAGTGTTGAGGCTCGCGGCGGGTATCATTATGTTCTAACCTTCACATTTGATTTGAGCAGATATGGGTATATCTATTTAATGAAACACAAGTCTGAAACATTTTGAAAAGTTTAAACAATTTCAGAGTGAAGTGGAGAATCATTGTAACAAGAAAATAAAGTTTTTGGGATTTGATCGCAAAGGCGAATATTTGACTTACGAGTTTTGGCCTTCATTTAAAACAATGTGGAATAGTTTCACAACTCACGCCACCTGGAACACCACAGCGTAATGGTGTGTCTGAACATTGTAACCATACTTTATTAGATATGGTGTGATCTATGATGTCTCTTACCGATTTACCGCTATCGTTTTGGGGTTATGCATTAGATACAGTTGCATTCACGTTAAATAGGGCACCCTATAAATCTGTTGAGATGACACCATATGAACTATGGTTTGGCAAGAAACCAAAGCTGTCGTTTCTTAAAGTTTGGGGTTGCTATGATTATGTGAAAAAAATTCAAACTGATAAGCTCGAACCCAGATCAGAGAAGTGTGTCTTCATAGGATACCCAAAAGAAAAAGTTGGGTACACCTTCTATCACATATCCGAAGGCAAGATGTTTGTTGCTAAGAATGGATCCTTTCTAGAGAAGGAGTTTCTCTTGAAAGAAGTGAGTGGGAGGAAAGTAGAACTTGATGAGGTAATTGTACCTTCTCTCAAATTGGAAAGTAATTCATCACAAAAATCAGCTCCAGTGATGCATACACCAACTAGAGAGGATGCTAATGATAATGATCATGAAACTTCAAATCAAGTTACTACCAAACCTCGTAGGTCAACCAGAGCACGTTCTGCACCAGAGTGGTACGGTAATCTTGTTTTGGAAGTCATGTTACTAGACCATGACGAACCTACAAACTATGATGAAATGATGATGGGCCTAGATTCCGATAAATGGCTTGAGGCCATGAAATATGAGATAGGATCCATGTATGAGAACAAAGTGTGGACTTTGGTTGACTTGCCCGATGATCGGCGAGCCATAGAGAATAAATGGATCTTCAAGAAGAAGACTGACATTGATGGTAATGTTACTGTCTACAAAGCTCGACTTGTTGCGAAAGGTTTGCGACAAGTTCAAGGAGTTGACTACAATGAGACCTTCTCACCCGTAGCGATGCTTAAGTCTATCTAAATCATGTTAGCAATTGCCGCATTTTATAATCTGGCAAGTGGATGTTAAAATTTCATTCCTTAATGGATTTCTGAAAGAAGAGTTGTATATGATGCAACCAGAAGGTTCTGTCGATCCTAAAGGTGCGAACAAAGTGTGCAAGCTCCAGCAATCCATTTATGGACTGGTGCAAGCATCTTGGAGTTGGAATATACGCTTTGATAATGTGATCAATGCATATGGTTTTATACAGACTTTCAGAGAAGTCTGTATTTACAAGAAAGTGAGTGGGAGCTCTGTAGCATTTCTAATATTATATGTGGATGACATATTGTTGATTGGAAATGATATAAAATTTCTGGAAAGCATAAAAGGATACTTGAACAAAAGTTTTTCAATGAAAGACCTTGGTGAAGCTGCTTATATATTAGGCATCAAGATCCATAAAGATAGATCAAGATGCTTAATTGGACTTTCACAAAACACATACCTTGGTAAAGTTTTGAAGAAGTTCAAAATGGACCAGTCAAAGAAAGGGTTCTTGATGTATTACAAGGTGTGAAGTTGAGTAAGACTCAAAGCCTGACCACGGCAGAAGATAGAGAGAGAATGAAAGTCATTCTCTATGCCTCAGCCATAGGTTCTATACGATATGCCATGCTGTGTACCAGACCTATTGTGTACCTTGCCATGAGTTTGGTAAGGGGGTACAACAGTGATCCAGGAGTAGATCACTGCACAGCGGTCAAAATTATCCTTAGAGGACTAAGGAAATATTTCTCGGTTATGGAGGTGATAAAGTGTTCATCGTAAAGAGTTACCTCAATGCAAGCATTTACACCGATCCAGATGAATCTGAGTCTTGATCTGGATACATATTGAAAGTGGGAACAATTAGCTAGAGTAGCTCCATGCAGAGCATTGTAGACATAGAAATTTGCAAAATACATACGGGTCTGAATGTGACAGGCCCGTTGACTAAACCTCTCTCACAAGCAAAACATGATCACACCTTAGTACTCTTTGGGTGTTAATCACATAGCAATGTGAACTAGATTATTGACTCTATTAAACCCTTTGGGTGTTGGTCACATGGCGATGTGAACTATTGGTGTTAAATCACATGGCGATGTGAACTAGATTATTGACTCTAGTGCAAGTGGGAGACTGAAGGAAATATGCCCTAGAGGCAATAATAAAGTTGTTATTTTATATTTCCTTATATCATGATAAATGTTTATTATTCATGCTAGAATTGTGTTAACCGAAAACTTGATACATGTGTGGATACATAGACAAAACACTGTGTCCCTAGTAAGCCTCTACTAGACTAGCTCGTTAATCAAAGATGGTTAAGTTTCCTAACAATAGACAGTGTTGTCATTTGATGAACGGGATCACATCATTAGGAGAATGGTGTGATGGACAAGACCCATCCGTTAGCTTAGCATAATGATCGTTAAGTTTTATTGCTATTGCTTTCTTCATTACTTATACATATTCCTTTGACTATGAGATTATGCAACTCCCGGATACTGGAGGAATACCTTATGTGCTATCAAATGTCAAAACGTAACTGGGTGATTATAAAGATGCTCTACAGGTATCTCCGAAGGTGTTTGTTGGGTTGGCATAGATCGAGATTAGGATTTGTCACTCCGAGTATCGGAGAGGTATCTTTGGGCCCTCTCGGTAATGCACATCATAATAAGCCTTGCAAGCAATGTGACTAATGAATTAGTTGCAGGATGATGCATTACGGAACGAGTAAAGAGACTTGCCGGTAACGAGATTGAACTAGGTATGAAGATACCGACGATCGAATCTCGGGCAAGTAACATACCGATGACAAAGGGAATAACGTATGTTGTCATTACGGTTTGACCGATAAAGATCTTTGTAGAATATGTAGGTACCAATATGAGCATCCAGGTTCCGCTGTTGGTTTTGACCGGAGAGGTGTCTCGGTCATGTCTACATAGTTCTCGAACCTGTAGGGTCTGCACGCTTAACGTTCGATGATGATTTTGTATTATATGAGTTATGTGATTTGGTGACTGAATGTTGTTCGGAGTCCCGGATGAGATCACGGACATGACGAGGAGTCTCGAAATGGTTGAGAGGTAAAAATTCATTTATATAGGATGATAGTATTCGGACACCGGAAGTGTTCTGGGGGTACCGGGTACATATCGGGTCACGGGAAGGGGTTCCGGGCAACCCCCGGCAAGCTATATGAGCTTAATGGGCCGGAAACACACCAGCCACAAAGGGGCCGGTGCACCCCCCCCCCCCCATATGGGCTGGCCAAATTGGAGAAAGAAAGGGGAAGAAGGAAAGGAAAAGGGGAATATGATTCCCCCTTCCCCTTCTTTCCTTCCTACTCAGAATAGGAATAAGAAAGGGGGGAGGCCGAATTGGGAGGACCCCAAGTAGGAGGCCCCCTTGGCTGCCTTCCCCTCCCCTCCAACCTATATATATGTGGGGAGGGGGCACCACTAGAACACACAACAAACATTGTTAGCCGTGTGCGACGCCCCCCTCCACAGTTTACGCCTCCGGTCATATTCATGTAGTGCTTAGGCGAAGCCCTCCGTGGATCACTTCACCATCACCGTCACCACGCCGTCGTGCTGACGGAACTCTCCCTCGACACTTTGCTGGATCAAGAGTTCGAGGGACGTCACCGAGCTGAACGTGTGCAGAACTGGGAGGTGACGTACGTTCGGTGCTTGATCAGTTGGAACGAGAAGAAGTTCGACTACATCAACCGCGTTGTCAAACGCTTCCGCTTTCGGTCTATGAGGGTACGTGGACACACTCTCCCCCTCTCATTGCTATGCATCTCCTAGATAGATCTTGCGTGAGCGTAGGAAATTTTTGAAATTGCATGCTACGTTCCCCAACAATGATAAATGTTTATTATTCATGCTAGAACTGTATTAACTGGAAACTTGATACATGTGTGGATACATAGACAAAACACCGTGTCCCTAGTAAGCCTCTACTAGACTAGCTTGTTGATCAAAGATGGTTAAGTTTCCTAACCATAGACATGTGTTGTCATTTGATTAATGGGATCACATCATTTGGAGAATGATGTGATGGACAAGACCCATCCGTTAGTTTAGCATAATGATCGTTAAGTTTTATTGCTATTGCTTTCTTCATGACTTATACATATTCCTTTGACTATGATATTATGCAACTCCCGGATACTGGAGGAATACCTTGTGTGCTATCAAACGTCGCAACGTAACTGGGTGATTGTAAAGATGCTCTATAGGTATCTCCGAAGGTGTTTGTTGGGTTGGCATAGATCGAGATTAGGATTTGTCACTCCGAGTATCGGAGAGGTATCTCTGGGCCCTCTCAGTAATGCACATCATGATAAACCTTGCAAGCAATGTGACTAATGAGTTAGTTGTGGGATGATGCATTACGGAGTAAGAGATTGGCTCTCTGGGCCCTCTCTGGGCCCTCTCGGACAAGTAACCATTGTTGAGGAAATCGTTAACTCGTAGCTGCTCGGTTGGCTCACGAGTAAGAGATTAATCGGCTAATCAACAAGTTAATCGGCCATTTAATTAATTAATCAGATGATTTTTCAGTTTATCAGCTACTCGGTGACCCTACGAGTAGGGATTAATCAGCAAGTTAACTGGTTAATCGGATGAATTCTTGAACAAGGCAAGTAACATATCGATGACAAAGGGAATGACGTATGTTGTCATTGCGGTTTGACCGATAAAGATCTTCATAGAATATGTAGGAACCAATATGAGCATCCAGGTTCCGCTATTGGTTATTGATCGGAGATGTGTCTCGGTCATGTCTACATAGTTCTCGAACCCGTAGGGTCCGCACGCTTAACGTTCGACGACGATTTGTATTATGAGTTATGTGTTTTTGTGACCGAAGATTGTTCCAAGTCCCTAATGAGATCACGGACATGACAAGGAGTCTCGGAATGGTCAAGAGGTAAAGATTGATATATTGGAAGGTGATATTCGGACATCGAAAGGGTTCCGGAGTGTATCGGGTACATACCGGAGTACCGGAGGTGTTACAGGAACCCCCCGAGGAAAGATATGGGCCATAGGAGGGAGGCTAACCATCCCACAAAGGGTTGGTGCGCCCCCCACAAGGGAGGAGGCCGAATTGATTTAGGGAAGGGGGCGCCACCCTCCTTTCCTTCTCCTACTCCCTCTCCTTCCCCCTTTCCACCTCCATGAGAAGGAAAAGAGAGGGGGGCCGAATCCTACTAGGACTAGGAGTCCTAGTAGGACTCCCCCCTCATGGCGCGCCCCTAGGTGGCCGGCCTCCTCCTCCCCTCCTTTATACACGGGGGCAGGGGGCACCCCATTATTACACCAATTGTTCTCTTAGCCGTGTGCAGTGCCCCCTCCACAGTTTACTCCTCTGGTCATAGCGTCATAGTGCTTAGGCGAAGCCCTGCGCGGATCACATCACCATCACCGTCAGCACGCCATCATGCTGACGGAACTCTCCCTCGACCCTCTGCTGGATCAAGAGTTCGAGGGACGTCATCGAGCTGAACGTGTGCTGAACACGGAGGTGCCGTACGTTCGGTACTAAGATCAGTTGGATCGCGAAGACGTTCGAATACATCAACCGTGTTAACCTAGCGCTTCCGCTTGCGGTCTATGAGGGTACGTGGACACACTCTTCCCCTCTCGTTGCTATGCATCTCAAGATAGATCTTGCGTGATCGTAGGAAATTTTTTGAAATTGCATGCTACGTTCCCCAACACACATTTGCGTGTATGATTAGTGTATGATTGAATCGGGGGTGTCACACCATGGAACATGTTTTCATTCCAAACAGTTAAGAGTCTACCAAAGGCACCATTAGAGGGCAAGTGTTCAAACTTATTCAACCTTCTTGGGGAAACTTTCTTAATATAAGCAACATCAAAAGTTTCATTCTTTGTCTTTTGCAGGCAGAGGATTAAGCACCCAACTTGTTCAATCTTATTGGAGATAGCAAGTCACTTATCTAGAGAGTTAATTCTCCTCACATTTCAATTTGTATGTCCATGGTTCATGAATAATATAGCAAAATTCTGAGAGACCAAGCAAGAAACTAAAGAAAGGCAACGGTCTTTAATATAGATAAGGTCTTTGGACACTTCTCATGAGTCATAGCAGTACATTCAAGGGGTAACTTAACAAGTTTCATCCTAATTACAAACATATTCCAAAATATTATAAACTTTTCTTTAGCACTAGCTTTCCGGAGGTTGCAGCACTTGCTTTCCTCAGGCATTGGTGTTGCTGTTGCCCTTGGAGCTCTCCTGATTGTCCTTTGCTTCTTTCTTCCTCTCCATCCCACAAACCAAGTCATCCTCAACTGAGATACCGTCTAAGGGTGAACATGCCTCTACTACAAGTGCTCTCCTAAGCAAAAAGAAGAGGAAGGAAAGAATACCTCTGATGGAAACAAAGGTAAGAAGGAGCATAAGGCTCCAAGATATCAATAAAGGTTTCAAAAAAAAAAACCTGTGTAAACAAGAATAGCATGGCTTGTAATTGTGATCCTTCTCCTATTGCTGGCAAAATAGTTAAATCTCTCCACATCCTTTTGCAAGGTGGATGCCAAAATTGGTTACAGACACTGTGAAATGAAAACATGGATTGCTCGCCGCTTTAGTGTACTACTCCTTTCATATTCTCAAAAGTCTTTTAACATGTCTAGCCAGTTCAAGTAAGCCGCGGCCTGAAAACAAATACGGCCTTTTGTGACGCTCCAAATCAAACGGCTGGGCGCATACGGCCTTTCGTCCAGTGAGACGAGACAAGAAAAACGCGGGCCAATCTATCTCCACGGGCAGGGCTCTCTTACACTCAGGGCCATCAAACCGTTCCGTCATCTCCTCCAGTACGCGCCCAGTTTCGATATTGACCAGATATGACGAGCTCCAGTTTTGATCGGCGAGGAGCACCGTGCCACTCTTCTCCCCAAAGCAAATGCAATCTACTACTCCGTCAGCCTTGGGTGGTTCTATCTCGATCAAGTGCGTGCAGAGCCAGGAGGAGGCCGTGCCGCTGTCTTGACGTGTCCATATTTCCATCCACAGACCTTGAACATGCAGGCGAAGAAACAAGAGCGATCCGTCGGCGCCAACGCGGAGTTGACGTGCGTGGTAGGGGGCCAAGAAGAAGCGTGTTGCAACGGGGAAAGGGAGCTTGGCTAGAGAGGCCTCACCGATCTCGGCATCCACCGCAAAGTCGTAGACGTCCGAAAAGTCCCAGCAGAGCCAGTGCGCTGCGCCCCTTTGCACGGCGGCGTCGTTCTGCATCAGCAGGTAAGCCGTGCGCCTCTCCGGCAAACAACGGTCCAGGCAAGCGGTGGGCGCGCTCCAGCTCGGTTCGTCAGACGAGAAGGTGTAGAGATGGTAGTGCCGTCCATCCGGGCTGGCGCCGATGAGCAGCACTCGGAATAAGACGGAGAAGCCCGGCAATGGCGGCCGGGTGGAGCAAAAGTCGGCCCCTGTTAGGACGCCAAAGCCGTCCAGCCTATCGTTGTTGTCGCATGACTTGTACTCCAGTGGGGGAAGCGCCTCACACGTGCCGGCCAGCAGGTTACACATGGCAAGGTGGACGACGGTCGGGCGCGAGGCGTGATGAGTCGGGACGAAGCGCACGAGGAGGAGACCGCCGTGCGAGGCAAGCGGTGTCACACGGTCGAAGAGGGTGCCGGCTTGGGGGAGCAAGGAGCCGAGGGATCGACGGCCACGGCCGAACACCGGTTGCGGTCCTGGAACTGGAACGAAGGTTTGGGCGGCGGCTGGTCCCATGGGGAGCCCCATGATTCCCTGATGGATGTGGCATTTGTTGGCGAGGAACCCGACGAGGGAGGACGGATGGCGTGAGTTGGCCGGCCATCGGCGGCGGAGGAAGGAGGAGTCGGCTATGAGGCACCTCCACAGCTTGCACGTCGCCGCGCAACGGAAGAGTGAAGCCTCCTCAGCCAGGCGTACAAGGATCTCCAGGATGACATCGTCTGGGAGCGTGGCCGCTGGCGCTTCCATATTCTTCACCAGGTTCACGTGATCTACGGCGATTGGAGTCTGCATTCCTAGGGGCACAGCCCCGCCGCCGCCGCCGATCTGGTCGAAGTGCTTCTCTCCGAAGGAAGCTCACGCACGCACACACACGCTATTTATTTTAGATCAGGACGTGGAATACTTGCAACCGATAGCCTCTCTATGCAGATTACTACTAGTAGTAGATTTTACGGTACTGCTAAAAATCAGACTTCAGTCGACGGGCCAGCCGTCCGATCTTAAGTATCTCGTAGGCGTTTTTGTCCCTATTTCGGCCTGTCTAAGGCGTGGACTGGCCCACTTTGTTTTTTCCCGTCGAACCGATAATCCTATATGCGCGAGCACTGCTGATGGGCTGGGGCTGGGCTGTGTTTTCAGTGCGGGTTGTTGTTTTTTTTTTGTTTTTTTCTCTATCTTGTTGTTTGGGCCGCATTAAAGTGAAGAAGGGGAAGCGGCCACCCATGATGATTAAGAAGAGGGTAACGAGCAGTCAGGTTTCATTCCACTTCGTCTCTCTCCATTTCCTCAGTCTCAAATCGGAAGAACTCATTTAAAAAAAAATCGAAAAAACTCCGCAGGGGGAGAAGAGAGGCCGAGCTTGAAGATTGGCGTGCTACTGCATGCCCAAAGAGAGAGGGATGGCCGGCGTTGCTGATGGAGCGAGTTTCCCCCCTACCATTCTTGTCCATCTTTTTCTTGTTTGTCTTGTTCTTGTTCGTGGTACACCGTAGATCTGAAGAGATTAGGTTTGTTTTTTGTGTGGATCAAGCGAAGATAAATAGCTTCAACTCTATAATCGACTCCAGGATTTTTTTAGTTATTTTTTGTGTCATTATTGTTCAAGCAATCAATAGATTGGAGGTGTTTTTTCTGTGGTTCATGCGGATGTAAGGTTTGGGGTAGTTTTTCTAGTGCATCAAGGGTGGCCAGAGTGAGCGGCTGCTTTTGTTTTTTTGTTAGGTGATGTAGATGTAACGCCAAGTAAACTGCACTCTTTACTGTTTAATTTCAGTTAGGTTCAGTTAGTTTAGTTTTTTTTTATTCTTTGTCTGAAATTTATGTCTGCTACATTGTAGGAGTTCGTCACTGTGCCCATGTATCCAGTAGAGTAGATGGCATCTTGTATGTCCATATTCCCCCCTAACGCATGTTCTTTTTTTGTTTTGTATCAAATATGTGATTAGTAGTTTCAAGCAGAGAATCACCCCATAGTTTAGACCTTATTTTCTTAGGTTTGATTCTTTTGTGCATTGATGCACAATAGTCTCTCGCTCTCGCGTGTCTATCGGCAATGTTGGTGTGGTGGATTTTTGATGATGAAACCGGATTCTTTGCTTGTAGCTAGATTCACTTACCTCGATAAATAAAGCCCCGTTTTTATGTATCATCTTTTTTGTCATTCGGATATTTTGCTGCGTCTTTTGAGGTTCTTTCCAGTAAAGATTATTTTACAACCAGTAGCACTAAATTTCTTAGTAGGCCAATAGACTGAGATGAAGTGTGTTTCTCTGCTGGATTGTACTGGAAGTAGTTTTTTATCAACATGTTTTTTCTATGCTTGTAGGTGCATATAGAGAAATTTTTACACCGCTCCGTACATCCTCTGTACAGAGAGTATAGTGCACTTTTTTTACACCCTCTGTTCATGAGTAGGTGACAAGAGAGATGTGTGTTTAGGATTTTTTGCAAAGTTGAACGTTCCTTTTTGTTTTTTAGTATATAAACCTCTGCTAGTTATCCTTTTCTTTGGACACTTTTTTTCTTCTTGTTTTTTATCTGGTGAGTGCTATCACTTATACTGTTCTTAACTGGGATATTTTTGGTGTCTCAAGAAGTGCTTCTCTCATATCCCCCCATACACATTACTGAAACCATTAGTAGGAGTGATTCAATCGCTTGTTTTGTTTTATTCTAGTTGAGAGTAGTAGGTCGAAGAATATGACTATTGCTGAAACATTACTTCCGCGAAATCAGTTCCATGTTTTTTGAGGATTATCTCTGAACTCAAATCCCCTCATATGTATTACTGGACCATCACTAGGAGTTGTATAGCCCTTCTGTTTGTTTTATTAGGTTTTTCGCTGAAATCTTTTCTCTTGAAACAAGAGAGATTTTTTATTACTGCATGTATTAGCAGTAGTGTGGTATTTTTTTTTCTCATAATCCCTATCTAATCTGCAGCATGTTTTTTTCTGAAATCTTTTCTTTTTGTAAGCAGGAGATATTACTGCTGAAATCTATCACTAGGGAGTGGGTTGTTTATTTATTTTTTTTTGCTTTGACACTTTTTTTAATTCAGAAGCATGTTCAAATCTATCTTTTTTTGCGTAATCAAAAAGAGAATGATTTAATGAAAGTAAGTTTCTAGCAGCAGCATGTTTTATTTTTTTCGCCCTAAAAACCATATGAAATTAGTGCATTGTTAATTTTTTTCTTTTGTATATGAATTAATATGGTCTTTTGATAGATTCATCGTCTTTTTTATCTCCACATCGCAAATGTATATATGTTTCTTTTTTTCATCAGCGGCGACGCCAATGATATATTATCGTTATGTCGAAATCCTTTTTCTTCGGAAGCATACAAGTTTTTTTGCACTAAAAATAATTTAGCTGAATATGTATGTGTATCAGTAGCACATATTTATGTTTGTGGCCTTATTTTTATGTGCATAGGAGATGGTTTTCAGAGTTTGTCTGAGCCCTTGCTACCGTGAGAGCAACAAGCGGCATCAACATGTATGTCTGGAAGGAGTTCAAAAATACAGGAGTAACTCCACAGCTTTTATATTTTTTTGTTTTTTTATTGTCTGATCCTTATTTTTATAGGTTATACTTATTATCAAAAAATATATTTGTTGAAGGTTTATTTTTCATTGTCTGATCCTGGAGTTTTCGAAATAGAGGGGAGCCCATAGTTTAACGAGTTGTTTACACTGAATCATTGTTTTTTTATCAAGCGTGCCAAGCTCTTATGATATGGTTGGTTCATTTTTTTAAGAGTTCAGTGTATCTTTTTTGTAGCCATTTTTTTCCTTACCCATGTATAATGTACAATGTGAGGGCATAGACTTTTTGTAGAATTTTTTTGGTATGATGTTCGTGTTCAACTTGTTGATGCCGCCTGTTAATGTACAATGTTTGTTTTTTAAGAGTTCAGTTGCATGTCCCATACTAGGTATGCAACCACACGTCTTCTACAATAGTCGCAACTTGGGGGACCTTTGTTTTGTTGGAGGTGGCGGTGTCGAGAGAGAGGGGCCCAGTTGCATGCCCCCACACACGCAACTGCATGTCTTCGAGCACGGTCGCAACTACATGTCTTATAACTTGGTTGCAACTCTGACTTTGCCAGATTCATGTCCCACAATGGGCACGCGGCTGCATGTCTGCTTACTTGGTCGCAACTAGGGACCTTTGTTTTGTTGGAGGGAGCGGGGTTGAGAGAGATGGCCCCAGTTGCATGTCCCATACTAGGCATGCAACTGCATGTCTTTTAACTTGGTCGCAACTAGGGGGGCTTTGTTTTGTCGTATGGGGCCGCATCGAGAGAGATGGGTCCAGTTGCATGTCTCACACTAGGCGTACAACTCCATGTCTTCTAACTTGGTCACAACTTGGGGGAACCTTTTCTTTGTCGAAGGGGCCTACGTCGAGAGAGAGGAGCCCAGTTGCATGCCCCACACTAGACACGCAACTGCATGTCTTCGAGCATGGTCGCAACTTCATGTCTTATAACTTGGTTGCAACACGACTTTTGCCAGTTCTCATGTCCCACAATGGGCACGCAATTGCATGTCTTCTAACTTCATCACAACTGGGGGGGGCCTTTTGTTCTGTTGGAGGGGGCGGAGTCGAGAGAGATTCGGCCGAGTTGCATGTCCCACACTAGGCACACAACTGCATGTCTTCTTACATGGTCGCAATTGGGGAGACCTTTGTTTTGTCGGAGGGGGGGCGCGTCGAGAGAGATGGGGCCAGTTGAATGTCCCACACTAGGCACGTAACTGCATGTCTTCTAACTTGGTGGCAGCTTGGGGGACCTTTGTTTTGTCGGAGGTGGCGGCATCGAGAGAGAGGGGCCCAGTTGCATGCCCCCACACTAGACACGCAATTGCATGTCTTATAACTTGGTTACAACTCCGACTTTGCCAGTTTCATGTCCCACAATGGGCACACAACTGCATGTATTCTTACTTGGTCGCAATTGGGGACTTTTGTTTTGTCCGAGGGAGCGGCGTCGAGAGAGATGGGCCCTAGTTGCATGTCCCACACTAGGCACGCAACTGCATGTCTTTTAACTTGGTCGCAACTCGGGGTGGGGGCATTTATTTTGTTGAAGGGGCCGCGTTGAGAGAGAGATGGGGCCAGTTGCATGTCCCCCACACTAGGCACGCAACTGCATGTCTTCTAACTTGGTCGCAACTTGGTGGACCTTTGTTTTGTTGGAGGTGGCGACGTCGAGAGAGAGGGGGGCAGTTGCATGCCCCACACTAGGCACGTAACTGCATGTCTTCGAGCATGGTCGCAACTTCATGTCTTATAACTTGGTTGCGACTTCGACTTTGCCAGTTTCATGTCCCATAATGGGCGCGCAACTGCATGTCTTCTTACTACGGTCGCAACTGAGGACCTTTGTTTTGTCAGAGGGGGCGGCGTCTAGAGACATGGGGCCAATTGCATGTCCCTCAGTAGGCATGCAACTGCATATCTTTTAACTTGGTTGCAATTGGGGGACCTTTGTTTTGTCGGAGGGGGCAACAACGATAGAGAGGTGACCAGCTGCATGTCCAACTATACTCATGCAACCACGTGTCTTTCTAGCATGGTCATACTTAGTGTCTTCTAACTTAGTTTCAACTAGGGGCCTTTGTTTTGTCGGAGGGGTGGCGGTAAGAGAGAGGGGGCAACTATTCATGCAACTAGATGATGCCCCGCACGTTGTTGCGGGAATGTTTGCAATATTTCAATGAGATTTTGATTATATGGAACATGAATTCTTGAAACAATAGTTTTTGAAAGTATATAAAAATTAAATGTAAATAGCATAATAAAATGAAATTTTACATGCATGCATGTTGTAGTGGGTTTTTAATATGAATAGTTGCATGTTGAGATGGGCCTTTCCTTATGCATGTTGAATGATGAGGTGGCATGCTTGCATGTTGAGAGAAATATGTTAGTGGGGGCTAGCTATTTAGATATAAAAGATTTGCAAGGGCGGTCCCCCGGACTATAACTATGTCTCTTTACATACATTTTCACAACTAGATTTTTTTGCTTGGTCGGAAGGTGGCAGCTCCCCCGCGAATCCTCTACCCTCGCTATGTGTCACACGAGCACCATAACACCGCCGTTTTTTGCCATGCCTGCAAACACAAATCAAGCACCCGATCTCACAACTAGTTTGTGTGTTTTTATCTTTTTTTAAAATCATATACATTTTTGCATTTTTTTTGTTTTTCCCAAGGATTTAATAAAAAAATCAAATTTGTTTTTTGCATTTGATTCTGACAGCGCAGCTCATTTTCAAAAAAGGAGAGCATATTAAAGGAGAGAAGAGTTACTTGTCCAGATCCTCGGGCACAGCAGCTGCGCCGGTGGTGCTGCCCGACGAAAAGGGGGCAGGGGAAGCGCGGCCGTCTTCTCCATCGTCCTCCGGCGCCGCCCCGGTCAGCGAGATGGGGAACTTGGTAGGACTACATCTGAATTTTCTGTGCTTTATGAGAGCATTAGTCTAATTCTGTTCACTGTCAGTAGACATTTTGTGGTTGTGAATTTACAAGTATCCAAGTTCACTGTCAGTAGACATGTCTGAATTACTTAAGCAACATGCTTGTAAGTGTTCAGTACTCCTGTAGTACTACCGTGCAAGTGATCTGCACCTGTTAGTTTTTTACCACTGTAGTTGATGGATGTAGCTACCTTATGTGTCTCTCAAGGTAGGAGATTTGCTGCTGATAGTCTTGACTAATTAAGGCATCTCTTAATCTTTTTGACATCAATTTTTCCACATTTATTCAAAAGTTATTCTGCTTTTAGCTTCCTCTCTCCAACTCATGGAATGTTGGATTTGTAGTGCCTGTTTTGGTTTTGTTTGTCTGAACTACCAAAACAGACACTTGATGTTTTACATTTCCATAAGAAAATCTAGGAGTGTTTCCTTTTACTAGTTACAATTAGCAATATGTGAACGGATTAACCATCCTCACTTACTCTCTACCACAGTTTTATGACAAGCTTTTATTATCTCAGATTTGTTTGTTTGCCTACTAGGGGATATATGGTGCGAATCTAGATTCTGGGATGGAGTTTGCAAATGGAGATGACGATTTTTGGGTATATTTTTTCTAATGCTTTTTTTGGGTGTGAATCACGAATCTGAGGGAGTGAATTAGTGTTTTGTTTGGCTTGACCTCGTACTTTTCTGAGTGCGAAATGAAGAGAACAAATTCCATGGCTGACGTTGAAATAGAGGTAGGTAGCTGAGATTTTTTCAAAGGTAACTATTGAATTCTTATGTGATGTACTTGTACTTGGTTTTTACTGATGTCCCTTCAATTGCTTGCTTGCACTGAGCATTGCCAATGCTTGTTTGAATTTTCTAAGGCATTCAACATACTGAGATTATTATTATTTATTTACTGAGGCACTCGCATTCGGAATGACCCTGCATTTTTTTACTTTTCTTGCATGTTACAATTTGATGCATGTGCAACAGAGTACCAGATTATATTCATCAAGGCAGATAACTTAAAGAGTTTATTCTTGTTGTTCATGAAAGCACATACATGTTGTGCAAATGCACTTGAAGATGGTTGGGATGCCAGATTCATCACAGTTTGTTGATGCTGCACATGTTGGACACCAAGGTATGGCTGCTGCACATGGAGAGTGATGTTCTAAGTTCCTTTTTTTGTACACCCTTGTGAAACAACCTTTTTTCCAAAAATATCAATCTTACATGAACCGGTGTCAGCAGATTAACTGGGACTGGTCCGCAGCTGTTTGGAGTTCTTTTGCCATAGTTCCGTCCAGCACCTACAAAATGAAGAGAAAACATTGTTGCTGAGGTATATTTGACCATCCACAAGAAAGGTTCATTTTTTCTATGCCTCTGTTTCTTTTTTCTTAGTTCACACTATACATTCTTGATCTTCTGTAGTCACCGAACTAGATGTTAACCATGCTACATTTTTTTTCATATTTTTCTGTACACTAGGCAGGGTCATGTATATGCTTGTAATACAACCCCACTGTGGCAAATCTTGAAAAAAGTTCAGTCTTTCTCCTTAGTGTCTTGTGCAGGGGAGAGGGCAGCACCCTACTGATTTCTGTTTTAATTACCAAGCCATATTCTGTCCTAAAACATGAACCAATCAATCCATATACAACTTTTGTGGGGAGGAGTCCAACATCATTTTTTCATGGACATACAATTAAAAATAAAATTATTTTCTGCTGTCAGAATTGCTACAACACACATGCCAGTCAAATACTACTTGATTCAGTTTTGCCTCTTCTCTAATTTTCCTACAAATTATAACTCTAACCTATGTCCCATCAGGAATCTTCCTTACTGCTGCAGGATTGCTGTTACAAACATGAGAAGAGAGAAAAGAAAATCAGATCTAGAACAAATCAGAGAAGAGAAGGTGGGGGGAAAGGTGGGAGGGGGTGAAAATCAGAGAAGAGATCAGACGCCCTTACACAAGTGAGTTTCTCCATGCTTGTGGGCATGGGGTTTTGCCTGAGTTCAGTCAAAAAGTACAGTTCATAAAGCAGAGCAGCAAATAAGTTTTTTTGTCTTTTTTCTATGTCATCCGGGCCCACAAGCAAACAATGTCATGACCCAGCCCAACAAACAAACAAACAAGAAAAGAGAAACCAGCCCAGGTGTTAAGCCGGTTCAACCCAGCAGATGAAAAGCTACTTAACATGCCTAATCTACATATGATGACGTCAGCCGACTGAGTCTCAGTCTCAGTCGACTGAGACCTAGACAGTCCCTAGATTTTATTAGGAGCCAAATTAAGGGCGGGAGTATGTAGGAGTACTTATTATGCACGTCAACACGCGCACACCCAACCTAACTCGGTGCTGGACTTAGGCCGGCTCGGATACAAGATCCGACACTCGACCGAGACGCGCGCACGTACGCACGCACACAAACAATATACTCAAAATTTGCACACAAATTACACAAAACTTGCATTATTTTGTACCCTGAAAGAATAACTGTAAACTAGTGCAACTTCTAGAAAAATGAATTCCATACTAGACAAAAAATTATAATTTTACACCATTGAGGTCAAACTGCTGCTGCACGCACAAATATAAAGAAATGCAACAGCCAGACAATGTCATTTTTTTTACCAGTAAAAAAAAGACATACAAAAACAAAAAAAAACAGGTTATTATGCGTACTAGCATATACATCTGGACCGCGCGGGGACTTGTTGTGTGTGAAGACATACTTTTTCAGCAAACTGAAGACAAACTAGGGGGGCTTTGCGAGCGTCCAGACCGCCGCCACGTCGACGTCTGACCACCTTGGCCCACCAAAAAAAGACCACCTTCCTCTCCCTTGCTTTCCATCGAACGCCCACACCGCTTGCCATGCCAGAGCATGCAGCGACTGGCATTGATGCCGCGATTTGACAGGATGGAAGGGCGGCGCTCACGGGCGTCGCCGCTTTAATGAATAGTATCACCACCTTCTGAGCTAGTAATGATCTTCCTTCTGTTCCGACATCAAAAAGTGGGATATGATGTCGGTAATGATCTTTATCTCATCTTCTCAAGTGGAATTTCTGAGCCTCCTTGCCACTTTTCTGGTTCTGTATACACGGTTTACATAATGGAGGACCAGGTGCAGGGGAAAGGTAGGAGGACTCCCTGCACAAGACTGCTTTGTATCTAAGGGGGTGAAAACCAGGTGCAGGGAGTCCTCCTAGGACTGAATTAAGGGGGATAAGCAACAGGAAGACCAACCAAATCTACAAGATACCAGCAAGTATCTAACTGAAAATTTAGTACCCGTAAAACCACAGAGACCCACCTCCGGAAGGATGCAGATAGTACTGCTACATGACAGACGATTGACAATTTCATACCGCAAACAGAATGCAGTTAGGTAAATGCTCCAGGATGCCTAAAACTTTCACTGAGTGACTTGTCTAATTAATTCCTCTGCAAATAAAATTGGTGACATTAGTATCAAGACCAGTTGCCAGTTAAATTATGAGTAACCTAGATAACGGAAACTACCTTTTTCTCTTCTCCATGGAGACTTCAGTGAGAGCAGAAAGGATTCTTGATATCTCCACAGTGTTGTCTGCGGTCTTTTCCATTATTATTCTTGCAGTATCTAGCATTTTCCCAGCAAGATCCACATCAGAAACATCTCCAGCGCCTGCCATCTCATTGTCACCCTTCCTATCCTCCTGATCTTCGCCATTTGAGTTTTCCCCTGCTCAATGAGTATATCAGTATAAAGTTAAACCATGGCAGGAAGAAAAGCACATTGATAGAAGATCAATTATACTAGTGGTGGACTGTTTGTGAAACAAAAAACAGCAATAGAAAACAATGAGATGCATTCATATGCTTAAATCATCCAACTTAATAACCAGTATAACATACCATTGACCAATACAGTGGTCCATCTAAATAAGTATTCTGATAGAAATGTGAGACAAGAAATACTCACATTACATTACTGCATACTCATGTACCATATATAATTGCAAAAAGGTGAAACTTCTATGTTGTATAAGTTAGCACACGCAAGTACACTGGTTAGACAGCTAAATACAAGAACAATGAATGAAGCCAGTGATTCAAGTATCCATATCTGTTTAATCTGGCATTTCCATTTGGCCATTCAGGCACAAAAATAAAATAAAAATAGCTGCCACATGGCACCATACACAAGTCCAAAATATGGACAGCCCATAAACAAGCTCTTTTAGCATTAAAAGTATTTTCTGCTTTCTGTGAGATCATCAACTATTTATAGCATAACCTTGACTTGCACCATATGTAACAACAATGAGCAGAACAATTTGACAAAATGGCCTCCTACCAAACGATGACAATTCAAGAGATAAGCCCAAACGGTAAACAGGTCCAGGTTCCATACGAGACCATTTAGTTTGCAAACACATGGGTACATTATTGATTAGCAATTTATTATGTAAAATATTTAGCAGGAAAGAAAAGCTTGTGATCAGGAGATTGTAATTAACTATACAGATACAAAGAGTAATATATCTTATATGTGACTGTCTAGGGGTAAAGGCATAAAGATATACATTCTTCACTGTGAGCTTTGCTGATTGTACCCTTCTTGGGAAGGTTTCCCAGAGGATTAGTTGCCTTCTGAGCTTTCCATAGCAAGGCACATCCATATTTGTAATACACACTAGCACATTCCGGAGCAAGTTCACCATAATGTGCAACCCTAGGTGACAACAAAGGAGTAGATTTGTTATTGTTGAGGTTATAAGATACTTCCATAGAACGGAATGTAATCTGAGATAGAGTGGGATAATCATAACTAAACACCCCGATTGCTCCACTGATCATTCAGATGACAGAATGTACTAACTAGTACTCCCTCCGTTCACAAATATAAGATGTTTTAGATATTTCAACATGGACTACATACGAACTGAAATGAGTGAAAATAAAACACTAAAATGTGTTTATCTACATTCGATTCAGAAAAAAGTTAGAACATCTTATATTTATGAACGGAGGGAGTAATTATTTTCACTGTTTATTGCCTTTTATAGCGATTGATAAGTGCTTGCACAGATTATGGAGTAAAATTTGTAAGAAAGCATATAGATAAACCTCACTGCTATGAAACATTTGCAACTAGTAAGTACTCCAGAGACATAGACAGATTTACCGAATAGGATAACTCTTATCTAAGCAATTGCATTTTGAATTGATGCTCTTTCGCAGTTCAGAAATCATAAAAAATGATAGCCAGCTCCAAATTTCCAAATATTGCTATCAAATTAAAACTAGGCACTCACTACTCCCTAACACTCCAACAAACTCCATCAAGGTAGCTGTTGACACAGTAAGCCTAAACGACCGCTTGGGAACAACCTTTCCACGTGTATAACATCTGAAACCTATCAAGATCATCTCTCAAACTACAAAACATAAGGACACACGTAAACAATAACAAATCCATAACAGGAGTGAACTAACTGGATGCTTTTCCCTACAATCCTTCTCATGCCTTCGGCGTGATTGGGAGCAGAATCCTAACCTGATCGCCAGGACGCGGCTGAGGCAATCAACAGCGGCAACAAAGTCCCCCTCCTTGATGGCCATGGACCCACTGTAAAACAGCGACTCTGCCTGCCTTAGTGCTTCCCACTCCCACTCCTCATCATCTGACTCACCATTGAAGTCCGGAGAGCCCAGGCTGTCGTGCTCAACTTGAGGTACCCGGAGTATAGAGTAGGAGCTGACAACTGGAACCAAAGGGTAGGCCCTGCATCGGTCCTTGCACATCTTCCTCCCCCGCTTGGACTGGAGCTCGATTGAAAAGAAGCCATCAACCGTGCTCACCAAAATGGTATTTGCTCCCTCGACAAAGCCCATCAGAAACACTGTTATTCTTGAGGACGACGACCTAGCAGCAAATGGAAGCGAATCGCCGAGGTACATGAACGGGCACTCCACCCATTCTGCATCACCTCCTTCACTGACCTTCCTTGACCAGAGGTAGAGATGATTCCACCCACCGTCATCAGCTTTAGCAATTCCCAGCCCACCATCCTCCGCCTGAACCAGCATAACTCTCTGCGAGAATGCAGCATCATTGTCCGGTTCCGGTGGGTTGATCACATTGAGGACATGCTCAGCCAAGTTGTACTCGAGGATGTGCCCATCAAGGTACAGGAAGTACAGCAGAGAATTCCCCACGAGCAGGCCAGGATTCTCACAGAGCAAGGAAAAGCCATCGCGCCAGGGCAAGGCCAAGGCCACCTCACCCCAGGCGCCGGTCTCCGACGAGTATACGGCCGCCGACGTGAGCCACTCCGTTTCCTCCTCGAAGGGGCTGGTGAACACCAAGACAACGCGGAAGGGCCCCCCGTGGCAGTTGAGATGGTCGCACCCCTCCGCCGCACAGAGCACGGTGGCGTTGGAGTGCCCGATCTTGAGTTCCGCGGGTACCGGCACGTTCCACCAGTTGCCCGTGAACGGCTCCCAGACGAGGAGCTCCCGGTCGGTAGTATCGGAGACGAATACGGCGCGGCCGTGCCGGTAGCCGAGGACGTGCCAGGCGCGGGGGTCGGGGACGGGGAAGGAGAAGGGGGAGGTGGGCACGTATACGGGGAGATTCTCATCACCTTCCGAGTGCTGGAGGAACCCTAGCATCTTGGGTGCCCGGCGGTGCGCGTGGAGGTGGCGGAGGAAGCTGGGGGCGGAGATGATGTCGCGCCAGTGCTTGCAGACGAGGCAGGCGCGGAGGAGGCATGAGGGTTCGCTGGGAGGGAGGCGGGAGAAGATTTCCTCGAGGAGGTGGTCTGGAAGCGCCGGCGGCGAGCGGCGGAGGCGTGGCAGCTCCATGTTTCCAGACGAGCCGGGTGCCTGGGTTGGGAAGACGGAACAGGAGACCGAACTGGTGACTTGGTTCGGCTCAACCAGAAGCCATTTCCTCTCTTCTTTTTTCTGAGAACGGTTAAGCCATTTCCTAATTCTACGAGATTTTTTTGAGGGACTAATTCTACGAGTATTATTGTAGAAGTACCCATTTCCTTTCATAATTCTAGAACGGTCTATGTCCATAACTGTTGAGTCTAATATTTTTCTGTTTCGAGAAATGCATATTTGAATAATCTTATTCAAATTAAACCAGATCAAGGATGAATAATCGATAGGTACATCTTCGAGTACAACTGCAGAGGAAAAGCCTGCACACCAGGCCAGACGACACGGCCGCAGGGAAGTTCTTTGCTCCGCCTCTAGGGTGACAGAGCAAGGAACAGCTGAGTTCGTTCCTAGGGTGACCGTTTCGTAATTTGCGTTGGGCGATCTGGGTCTCGCCTTGGCCCTTATTGTCATCCATCATCGCCGCAGTTTCCCACCTGTCGACGTCGAGTTCTCGGGCGCTTGCATAGTCATGTCGCCAATATCAGGAGATGCTTGTTTCTTGTGCAATTCCATAGCCGAGTCAGGAAGCACTTGTTTGTGGAATGCACGAAAGTCAAGCTCGTGTGAAGAGAGATGAAGCTTGAGCATATTTGTACGAGACTTGCAAACTGTGATAGCAAAGAGCAAATGATAGATGTGATATGATAGCATAGAGCAAACGATGAATAATAGTACATAAATTTAATGTTTCATATGTATGTGCTTTCTCTTATTTTTCTTTTTGTCAGGTCAAATGTATTCAAGGTAGTTTTCCTAGTTTTTGTAGTTGATTTTTGTTGTATTCGTTTTTAGAGTCGGTAAAGCAACTGACTCTTCACCCAACGCTGAGGGCATCAGCTCTCTAAAGAAACATTGTAGACACCGGCCAACACCGTCTTTCCTAAGCAGACACAAAGATACTAGCCAAATATGGTTTTTTTTTCGAGCAAACTGTGAGAGGGTTTCTGTAATACTATCAAGAGAGTGAAATATGAATATTTTGCAAGATAAATACAATGACACTATGACACTATTATTACGAGCTAACCATCGACTTCCAAATATTAGAAGGCATAGCTTTCAAAATGATGATGACATGTAAACTTATGTCTCTTGTATTCTGGTAAGCAGAAGTAGCGGAAAGACAAACCATTGCATATTAAAGCTACCTTGTATATGACATCTACCCCTCGTGGTCCATATTTGTGAAGACAATCTAGACCATTGAGGCAAGAAGAAAGCTCACTTTGACGCGGCTCACGAATCCATAAGAAACTATATCGAGAGAGCTTCTCGTTGTATTACAAGCTTATTTTCACATTATTTATGGAATACACTGTATGGTCTTGCACAACATGATCATATAAAACGGAAGAGGTCTCTCTCAACTGATGAACTTGGATTTTGAGGCCTTTGAAGAACTTGTCACTCCTCAAAGCAATAACAATACAATCCATAGGTTCTTTTGAAGTGCATTGGCAGCCCATGTGCAACTATACAATCAATACCTTAGCGAGCACCAATGGCAGCCTTCTGGGGAATAACTCTTTGATCATAATTTGTTGTTTTTTAGACTACTTGTTTCATTTGGTCTATCTATTGTGCTTGGTACGTATTTTCTAAAAAAAATTAAATAGAAGTATTAAATAGTATTAAATGTTTTCATCGTTGACGGCAAACGTTTGAACTTTAATGTCAAAAAATAGTTTAAAAGGAGTTTAAGTTCGCAAAAGGAAATGAGGATCTACAACCAGTTAATAAAGAAAAGTAGTTAAATTTTAGGGATCAAGTTAGAATGCGAGCTTATTCTTAATGAGTGTATCTAGACGTGTTTCAGTGTGTAGATACACTCATTTTAGCAACAGTTAATATCATACGGAGGGAGTAGCAAAACATTTTTAGGGAGTTAAGCCTCAAGGAAAATTTTAAACTTCAAAACTCGCACCAGTCGTTCCATATACAGAGAGATTATAAGCGGGTGAGACCATCGAAATCCACTCCATTCGTTTTCGTTTCGTTCTCCGAATTAATCCGAAGCATTCTGTTCGCATGATAGCTCTGGCTTTGCATCCTCATGGTAATCATGTTATGGAGAAGAGGCGGTCTATGAGCACGTCGAACACACCGTCCCTGTCCAGCATGTTGACCCTGACGCACCTGGCGTCTCCCCCGAACTGCTCCCCTCCCCGCGCCACGATGCCGTGGCCGCGGAGGAACTCGGCGCAGTCCTCCACGCCATCCTTCTCGCAGCGCAGCCACGCGAACGCTGCATCCGATTGCGAGCCCGGTGAGAAGAACTAAACAAACTGGAGTAATGGCGGAATTCGTGTTCATGGATTAAGAATGTTCAGTATATGTTTAATGTACAGTACCGGGGTAAGCTGCCACGGTTTGCCTGCTGAAGTTGCAGTGGCCGGCGGTCTCCTCCGGGAGGCTGAAGGCGCCGGTGGCCGCCACGGCGGCGCGCAGGGCCCGCCAGCGCTCCTCCATGCGACGGCGCGCGAAGTCGAAGAGCCGGAGCCGCGTGTCGTCCTCCTCGTCGGGTCCGTAGGCGTCGGAGACGACGGCGAGGATCTTGGCGGCGCGGAGCTGCGAGTCCTTGGACACGCCGATGGTGCTCCGGTCCACGAAGTAGACCATCTTCTTGGCCACGCCGCGGTCCTTGACGAGCGCCCACCCGAGCCTGGCGCCGGCGTGGCCGGTGACCTTGGACATGGTGAAGAGCATGATGTCGTGGGCGGCGGCGCCGGTGATGGGCGTGTACTGAGGCCAGTAGTATACCAGGTCGTGGATCGCCTTGCCGGACTCGGAGCTCAGGACGGCCTCGCGGATGGCGCCGTCCGGGTTGTTGGGCGAGCAGACCAGCTCGATGTGGCCGTCGCCGTCGAACGCGTTGGCGTCGCCGGCCCACCGGTAGAACCCCGAGAGCAGCAGGTCCGTCTGCGGCGGGTACGACTGGCACGCCACGACGTACGTCCAAGATGACACCATGTCAGGCAATCACCCCACACCACACCACGAATGTAATTGAATTTGCACTTGGATCGTTTGATCTTGATTAAATACCGAGTAGTAGGGCGCCGGCGAGACGACGCCGACGGGCCATTGGGCGCCGGCGGGAGACAGGGCGTACATGGCCGCCTGGAAGAGCTGGGTGGCGCCGGTGCCGACCACGAGGTGGTAGCCGTCGTCGACGGCGGCGTTGCCGACGAGGCGGTGGACGCGGCGGACCTCGCGCTCGAACTCCGGGTCGAGGAACCAGCAGAGGCTCTGGGCATTGGAGAAGTAGCTCATCCCCGACCACCCCGGGATCGCCACCGCCGCCCGCTCCCCGACCTCCCTCCAGAACGCCTCGTACATGGTCGGGTCGCCGCTGCACGCACGCAGAACCAAAACCGGCAGTGCGGCGAAGCACGTTGTCAGATAGAGAACACCTTACCCAATCGCGCACGAAATACGTTACGGGAACACGCACAGCTCGAGGTTGATGACGGCGTCCGGCGCGATGGCCGGCTCAGGCGGCGCCGCCGACGTACCGCCGTCCATTCCGGCCCTGGCAGCAGACACCTTGCTTCTCACGCCACGCGTCACCCTTATCTTGGGCTGCGGGCGACCGTGGCCGGTGGTTTTATGTCCGGCGGGGGCGGGGGCAGCGCATGCGACAGCCCGCACGAGCAGGCATGTCATGCGTGCGAGCAGAGCACGCACACGCGCGGACGGCGGGATGAGAAGAGGTGTTTTCTGTTGGCTGATCCTCGGTGGGTGGCAGCAGACTTTGGAGCGATGCCGCCAGCAGCTCACGCAGACAGACCAGCGGCCGGTAGCGAGGCGCCAAGCCATGTGAGTGAGTGACTAGCACAGTGGCCTCGTTGCCTGCGAACTGCAACCGTATAGGTGTGGTCCTGGTGAGCCGAGAGCTAAGCACTTCGGATGAAAGTGCACGGCTCATTGCCAGCGATCTAACGATTTGTCTCTGTCGCCAAAACTCCGTGACAAATGTGATCACACGTCGCCAGCCACACGAAGAGGTTAGAGAGGTCACCGTCGTATAGATGCGTGAAAGATAAGGCAGCCATGAGCTAGTTTCACAGGTCATCAACAATAGTACTTGACGACAATAACACTAGAAGACACACTAGTCAAACTGACAATGGATAGCAATCACTAGGGCACTAGTTAACAAAAGAGCTAACACTAACTGTACGGTAGCAGCAAACGAGAAACCTGACAAATAAGAAATCCCTCCTGAATGCACGAATTGGTTCCATAGGTGTTCGCCCATCGATCATATACACATGCTGCTCCACGACTAGCAGCTGGGCTTTTATCGCCCGAACCAGCCTCTCTGGGCAGGCTGCGCATCACTGTCGTTCATCAGCTTGTCGAGCACCACGTTCAGGTCCACATTCTGACAGTTCTCTGTCAGCCTGCGCACAGTCGCCCTCACTTGCTCCTTGGAGAACCCCATCGTTGAAACCTTGTCCACCACGTCGTCGACCGCCACCCTGTTGCCGGACGAGGCACTCGGAGCAGAGCTCACTGGCGCTGCTTGGGGCAGTATTTGAGCTGTAGGGAGCTTGCCGTAGTTGCCACTTCCAGCCGAGGAGGGGCCAGTGGGGGCAAAGGGTGAAGGCGAGTTCATTCCAGCATTAACACGGTGAGACGGAGACCCGCTGTATCCATACTGCTCAGGAAAACCGCCTCCTCCCTGCTGCTTGTATCCAGCGCTGTAGGGCGGTGGTGGACCGGAGTTAGGCCTGACTGCTGGAGGCTCGTACATGCCAGGGTTTGGCCCATAGAAAGGAGGAACAGGTCCACTGGGTGGTGGCATGTAAGGGGACGGCGGGCGGACATTCAGTGGGTAGCTCTGAGCAGGAGGCCCATAAGGTGCTGCTTCTTCTGGCTGATGGGGCAAGGGTGCGGCTGGAGTTTGGGGGTTAACACTTCCAGGCGGCGGAGGTTGAGAATATGGAGCATACTGAGGCGGGTGCTGATAATGTTGTGGTGCTGCTGGAGGTGCTTGTGGCTGCGAAGCTGGTGGTGCTTGATATTGCTGGTGTGCAGCCTCTGTTGTCTGTGTGGATGGGGGATAGTAGGATTCCTGCGATATGGTCGGCACAGATGGAGCAGGTGCGACTGATTGCATTTGAGGATGCGGTAAATGACCTTGGAATTGCGGCGGAGGTTGGTTGTGAACCATTGGTGGAGGGGGCGCATTTGGAGCAGGAAGGGCAGGCAGTCCTGTTGGTTGGGAAGGAGGATAGGCCTGATGTTGTGGTTGAACAGTTGGCTGGGGCGCAGGCGGCTGCTGCCTTGAGTCCACCTGCCCAGCACTGGCATTTTCTGACTCAACATCCTCTGCTTTAGACACTTGAAGCTTCGTAAGTTGAACCTGGGCCTCAACAATTTCCTGCTTGTCACGCAAAATCTGCACACCTGCTTGAACCTGCGAGTAGTGCATACATAATTAATCTAGCTGCTGAAGAAACACTGGCGATAGTACAAAATAAATTAATACAAACATGTGTCCAGGTAGCAAATTAGTACGATAAGCACCAAAAGAAATCTTCCTACAATGTCTCAGAAAATCACATCACAATATGAAGGTACGAAACATTCTTCATGATTAACTACCAACACACTAGGTGAAGGCATGTAAAAACACTAGATGAAGAAGGCAGAAGAAAGACATGAAGCGCACTAGCATGCACAAGATGCAACAGGGGCCACAAACATATTAATAATTCCACTTGTCACCATGCCATTGTGCCCTTGAATGGAGCTGAAGGAAACTCAAAAGTGAAAACTAATGATGAAACTTATGTATTATAGGCAATTATGAAATATAGTCCTTAAATAGACAAATAAACTGCAAACTATCAACAAGATGTGAGCTAGCTGGACAAATGACCAGTAATAATAAAATCCACTATGACATGATGGGAGTATATAATCAATAGATTTCAGAGCTGTACATTCCTATTTGTATACAAAATACAAAATCAGCCAACAAGCTTCAGTCAAAAAATAGGATCAAATATTAAATAAGACAAACATCATACATAGATGAGCTAAAGAAAAAACAAAGACTATTGTTACTCAATAATAAACCAAGTTCTTTTTCATCTTGATTATCCCAACCAGTAAGCAAGTTATTGCGATAAGGTAAGCATGATCCTTTCTCTACCAATAAAAGAAAGAACAAGGAGAGGAGGGAATCAAGGGAAGATATTCACTTGCAGAGAGGAGTTGGAATAAAGCTTACCTCCCGCAGTGTGTTCTCAAATTGCCTCAGTTTTCCATCAGTGCTGCCGTTGTAGTTACCAACTGTTAACTTCAACTCGCCAACAGAGTCCTCAAGATGGTGTGTTCTGCCCTCCAGCTGTGCAAGTCTGGAGCTTACACCTTCCATTGCATGTAGCAAGTTATCAGCATATTTCTTCATGGTGCGATCAATATCTGCTATAGTGACTGCATTGAAGTTGCTCCTTTCTTCTTCATGACTAACTTTCTTCAGCACACGAGGCTCCATCATAGCAGCACTCTTTGCATGGTAAAAGAAATTAAGCATATTAATTACATATATATCACAAGGAAAGAGAAAAAAGTGAGGTGATATGAAGTGATAACAATCATGCATCACAACAACTAAAGAATTTTAAAAACCTCTTGGATTGGTTATTAATATCACATACAGCTACAGAAGTATACGGTGAATGGGTACATAAGATCCCTGTGTGCCTGTGTTAATTCTTATACTCAATCAGTTGCCAATTATATTGCACACCCTACCACTGTGCGCATAAGAAAAATGTTGAAAAACATAGTAATAACTTTGCATGCACAAATATAACATGGAACATGCTGGAGCTGGACTGCCCACTAAGATTGGTGGAATAATTAAGGACATGGCCAAATGGTCCATCCCTGCAGTTCTGGAGATAACTGTTTGCTGCTGCCTAACTATCTCTCTAACCCATGATTAAAACTATCACACACATGCACACTTCTGTCATAGTTACCATAAATGCAGCTCATGGAATTGCGCCAAAGGACATGGATTCATGATGTGCCACTACCATTTTTCTTCCAAAGTGCACGGGGAACATCTTAAGCACGCACGCAAATGCAAAGTTGCGTAACTTGATTAGGTGGCAGACCATATTTAGTTAGCTATATACACCCCCACTAAAGTGATGCCGTATTCGTTGAACATCAGACGATTTAGGTACATCAATATGAGGCATATAAGACTATGAGAAGGAGTAAGCAGCCGACCATAAAGAGCATCAATCAGCAACAAGTTGCAAACGTAGAGCCATTGCAAGAGCAGCATCTGCAATCATCCTAAAAGTACGTACAAAAACCTATGACATACTGTCATGGATATGCGTCAGCTTCCACAAGCACCGGAACCACAACTACTAGGGCTACTTTTCCCTTTTCTATCTGAATCATATATAGTGCCAAAAGGGCAACCACATCGATTCGATTTATGGGCACAACGGAATTCTACAACCGAGCAGACCAGCACTAGCTAGCAAATACTAGTGCCGACGAACAGATCTATGAACAGCAGTGCCGGACTGAAGGTGGCCAGGTAGTTTTACCTTATGTTTGGGGGACGCGGCATTGGCGTCGAGCGACCCCCAAGCGTTCGCCGCGGCCGGGGCAGGGGCCGCTGGGGCTACGGCGGCGGCGGGGGTGCGGATGGGTTGGAAGTCGTAGCTGGGCACCATCACCTCCTCCGTGGCACTGGCGCCGCGGCGCGCGTGGAGGTCGTGGCTCTCCACCACGTCGTCCTCTTGCGGGTTGGGGCCCATCAGATCGAACAGCTGGCCGCCGCCGCCGCTGCCACCGGAGGGAGGCGAGGATGCCGCGCCCGCCGCCGCGAGCCCGAGGATCTGCTTGTCCATGAACTGCGACGCGTTCATCGCGATCGGGATTTGGCCGGAGCTGGCTGGCTGGTGGCGGAAGGTGGGGAAGGGGAGGGGTAGGAGGCAATCTATCGAGGTCGGTGGGATTTGTTTCCCGGATGGAGAAGACTGCGACTCCTGCGAGTAAACGACGAAGTCCTGGTTGGGCCCGAGCAGGCGAGCCCCGCGTTCTCTTTTTGGTGGGCTGCAGTATTACTAAGGTGGGCCGTAGTTCCGTTCTCGGCCCAGATTAATTGCGGGCGAGAAGGAATCGGCATAAGTGTGTGGAGGCCCGAAGCCTGGCCCAGCCTAACGGAGAGAGATGGTGAAACGGCTCGACGCCGAGGAGCACGGTGGCCGGCGGTTTGGTAACGTCGGCCAACGACGGCGGGGATCGTCGGAGCTGCGTCGCGCGCCTGCCAGCGCCACCGATCCTCCTCCCGTCGCTCTGCTCGTCATTCGCGACGGCTGCTACCTGTCGTCTCCTGAGGTCATGAAGTCATGATCGCAGCAGCGGACTCGTAATTCTCACGAGTAGTATCATTTCCATATGAAGTAATTGTTTTTCACTTCTCTATTTCTTTCTTCTCATTTTGATTTCATGAGTACTTCATATTTTCCTCCGTATTATGTTACTAATCTTTTTTAGAACATTTTCTGCATTGTTTATAACGTGGTAAGGCGATCTAAGACGAGCACTAACCACTCTATGCCTAAGCGACGCCTAAACACCTAAAGCGGGCATAATTGCAAGCCACTGCCAGGCCGCCTTGCCGTCTAACCATCCAACATGGGACAGCTTATAAATAATGATTTAATGTATATTTTCATTGTACCATTTCTCATTGATTTTTTGTAACAGTTATCATGATCCTATCACCGGATGGTACCAGATTGATATGTAAGGATGGCTAGTACCAAGGCCTATGTTTCATTGTACCACTTCTCATTGATTTTTTTAACGGTTACCATGATCCTGTCACCGAATGGTACCAGATTGATATGTAAGGATGGCTAGTACCAAGGCATATGTTTCTTTCCCCCTCCTTCAACCAAGTCAAACGAGAGCAGTTTGGCAGGCTCGAAGGAATTATATTCAACGACTGAAGAAAGACGATGGAGTTTGGTGTTCTACCCCCTCTGATATGGACGTGTGGCCGCCTCCTATTTAAGGAGGTACTATATACAAAGGACCCTACACTATAACCTGCGGTGGTTCTGGACTACATTATACCCAAGGTAATTGATGATATAAATAGTAAACTTGAGGCCTTTTTCTGATAATGAAATTTTTGATGCTCTATTCCAGATAGGGCCGTTGAAAGCACAGGGCCCTGATGGGTTCTCGACGTGGTTTTTTCAGCGGGACTGGCTAGTCCTAAAAGAGGATGTTATTCCTGTTGTGCAGTTTTTTTGAAACAGGGTCTATGCCGACAAGTGTAAATGACACGGCGATTGTGTTGATCCAGAAGGTGCCACACCCGGCTTGCTTGAAGGACTTTCAACCAATCGGCCCGTGTAATGTGATCTACAAGGTGGCATCAAAGTGTTTGGTTAATAAGCTCCTGCCTTTTTTGGGTGACCTCATTTCTGAAAATCAATGTGCATTCATTCTAAGGCAACTTATTTCTAATAATTCAGTATTAGCCTTCGAGTGCATTAATTATATCAGGAAGGTGCTCCGGATTTCTGTGATTATAAGTTGGATCTTTCCAGCTTATGACCGTGTTGATTGGGACTTTTGGAGAAGGCCCTCCTTAAGTGGGGTTTCTCTCAACTTTGGATTTCTCATGTAATGGCTTGCGTCCACTCTGTTAAGTTCAATGGGAAGCTGTTGAAATCTTTTTCTCCATCCAGAGGCCTCAGGCAAGATGATCCATTATCCCCGTTTCTATTCTTATTTGTTGTTGCTGCCTTGTCTGCTTTGGTTAATAAGGCAATAGTGCAGGAGGGTTTAGTACCTGTAAAAATTTGCCGAAGGGCACCACCTATACCCCATCTGCTATTTGCGGATGATTCATTTCTGTTCTTTCGAGTTTCCACTCAGCAGGCTTCAGTGGTGAAAGGTTTCTTGAACATTTATGCAACATCGACGGGGCAAGTTATTAACCCTTCAAAGTGTTCAATTCTTTTCTTTGAAAAATGTCCAGCCGTTCTTATTAATGAAGTGAAGTCTATCTTGCACTACTAGAAAAAGGTCTATAGATAGGATTGATACTAATGGCGCACCAGGGAAGTAGCGCGGCACTACTATATACTAATGGCACACCTGTTGGTGATGCGCCATTAGTGTGGAAGACACTAATGGCGTACCAGAAACAGGGTGCGCCACTAGTATTAATTTTTTTTTCCATTTTTCCATACATACTAATGGCACATCAGGTCGACAATGCGCCATTACTAGTTCTAACTAGTAATGGCGCACCAGGCAGAGAGTGCGCCATTACTGTAATTTTTTTCTTATTCTTTTTTTTGCAAAACTACTAATGGCGCACCGTTTAACAGTGCGCCATTACTAGTTTAAACTAGTAATGGCGCACTATTACACGGTGCGCCATTAGTGTATATATTTATATTTTTTACTTTTTTACAAAACTTCTAATGGCGCACCACCTGCAGGTGCACCATTAGTAACCAGGGTTACTAATGGCGCATTTCTTTGTGGTGCGCCATTAGTAACCTGGGACCCCAACAAGATATTTTGGACAGCCCCACACCTACCCACTCACTTTCCCCACTTCATTCCCTCCACCTCCTTCTCCAAGCTTTCGGCTGCCTCCTCCTCCTCACCTCATTTCCACCATAGATTCATCAAAATTAAGTGGTGAAATTACCTTTTTTGATAGGTAAGTAAGGGGAAAGCTATCTTCATGATGTAGATCTACTTTTTCTCCCTAGCTCGCTCCAACAACGTGCACATGCACTTTTTGTGGCCTAGCTAGATCTATGTATGTTTGTGGTGTTGCATGTGTTTGTGGTGTTGCATATATGTTTGTGTTTGAAGGTACCGGTATTTGAAATGCGATAGTTGCCAATATTTTGCCGGAATGTTATGATTCATTTCCGTTTCGGCGAGAATTTTGGCACTATGCATGCTTTTTGGTCCTATTTTTAGGGAAGGTCATGCCAAATTTTTTCTTGGTTCTAAAATATCGTTTTGCTCTACCCCGCAGGCGACCATGGTCCGCACGATGACTGAAGGCATCGTGAATAGGTTTTTGAGCTCCGCGAAGGCCGAGATGCTTCAAAAGACCGAGACGGAGATAAGATGTCCGTGTCGAAGATGCAAGCTGAAGAGCCTTATTGCGGACCCGGATTCCGGGCAGGTGCGGGACCACCTGCTCTTGCGTGGTTTCATGGATGGCTATCGGTGGCAAGGTGATGAAGATGACTATGAAGTCGTCCATGGCCGGGGCCGGGCAAGAAATGAGGAAGGGCAACAAGATAAGTACCACCGCGGCAAGGGCGGGCGAGAAGACGAAGAATCTCCAGGACATGATCACGACGGTGATGCTGTACACAGTCATCATGTAGAAGATGTCGTACATGATGATGAGGAAGATCAAGACGAAGGGCATGATCATGAAGATGAAGATGCCGGAGCAGACGACGATGGAGGCTGGGTGCAGGACCCTCATATTCAAGAGCTGCTTCTCAAGCAGACGGATAACGCAAGAGCTGCCGCCCGAGAGAAAGCCAAGCTGGATCAACTGGAGATAGACGCGATTACTCCATTGTATGAAGGATGCAGGCCCGAGGATACCCGCCTGAAAGTAACGCTCATGGCTCTGGAGATGAAGGTAAAATACAAAATGACCGACGCATGCTTCGACGAGAACATGTCATTCTGGCACGAACGTCTTCCCAAGGGGAACAAGTGCCCGACCAGTTTCGAGGAGGCGAAGAAAATCGTGTGTCCTCTAGATTTACCGCACGTGAAATACCATGTGTGCATGAACAATTGTATCATTTATCGGGACGAGCACGCGGAGTCTACCATATGTCCGGTGTGCGGCGTCACTCGATACAAGAAGAGGAATAAAGCTCCTCGAAAATCGGTGTGGTACTTTCCGATCACTCCTCGTCTGCAGCGGTATTTCGCGGACCCTAAGGTAGCAAAGCTTCTGCGTTGGCACGCGGATAGGGAGGAGAAGAAACGGGAAGATGACAGAAATGATCCGGAGATAAATAAAAAAGACAAGATGCCGAGTCACCCTAAGGATGCGAGCCAGTGGCAAGCGTTGAACTTCGAATACCCAGAATTTGGGAAGGATCCAAGGAACATCGTGCTGGGTGAGAGCACCGATGGAGTCAATCCGTTTGGCAGCCAGAGAAGCACACATAGCACCTGGCCTGTGTTTGTGTGGATGTACAACCTTCCCCCCTGGTTGTGGATGAAGAGGAAGTACATTCACATGAGTATGCTAATTGAAGGGCCGAAACAACCAGGGAACGACATCAATCTGTATCTGGGGCTGCTGAAGGAGGAGCTAGACACGCTGTGAAAAACGCCAGCCAATACGTGGGACGCCGCAGAGAAAGAATATTTCCCTATGAGAGCCGCACTGCTCACGACGGTGCACGACTATCTCGGTTACGGATATCTCGCGGGGCAGGTAGTCCACGGATTTTCTGGATGCGTAAGGTGCATGGATGACACAACGTATCGCCAGCTAGATAGAGATCCCGGGTCTTCGAAAACCGTGTTCATGGGACATCGAAGGTGGCTTCGCGACGATGACCCGTGGAGGAAACGCAAGGATCTGTTCGATGGTGAAACCGAACCCCGAAAACGCCCATGTACGAGGAGCGGCGAGGAAATAGACGAGCTGTTGAAAAATTGGAAAGACTGCCCACTGCCGGGAAAGAAGCAAAAGGCGCCAGAGCCGGGAAAGAAGCGAAAGGCGCCAGAGCCGCTGCTGAAGGTATGGAAAACGAGGTCTGTTTTCTGGGACTTGCCGTACTGGAAGATCCACCGTGTGCCTCACAGCCTTGATGTCATGCATATCACGAAGAACGTGTGCGAGAGTCTGCTTGGTACCCTGCTCAACATGCCAGAGAGGACCAAAGATGGGCCGAAAGCAAGGGCAGACTTGAAATCAATGGGCATCAGGCAGGAGCTTCACGCTAATGATGATGATGATGATGATGAGGCGAAGCAGGACACGGAAAGTCGTCGCAAAGGCAAAAAGTCCAAGAAGACCGGAAATGACTACCCTCCCGCGTACTTCACTCTAAGTCAGGAGGAGATCGAGCAGTTTTTCACCTGCCTCCTAGGAGTAAAACTTCCTTACGGTTATGCGGGGAAGATAAGCAGATACCTAGACCCAGCAAAGCAGAAGTTCAGCGGGATGAAGTCTCACGACTGTCACGTGCTGATGACGCAGATACTTCCAGTTGCAATCTGTGGGATCATGGACGCGCACGTCTGTGAAACGCTATTTGGCCTATGCAACTTTTTCGACGCCATCTCTCGGAAGTCGATTGGCGTGAGGCAACTCAGAAGGCTACAGGAAGAGATCGTGGTGATACTATGCGAGCTTGAGATGTACTTCCCGCCCGCATTCTTCGACGTTATGGTGCATCTGCTGGTCCATATCGTGGAGGATATCATCCAACTCGGGCCGAAGTTCCTGCACAGCATGATGTCGTTCGAAAGGATGAATGGTGTCATCAAAGGATACGTTCGCAACATGTCACGTCCAGAGGGAAGTATAGCCAGGGGCTTTCTGACCGAAGAGTGCATCTCCTACTGCACGAATTATCTAGGCATCGAGAACCCCGTTGGTCTGCCCGTCAACAGGCACCTCGGCAGGCTCGCTGGATGGGGTCACCGTGAGGGTCGCCGCGAAATGCATGTCGACTTCGAGGGTCGACTCGCCGACTTTGAAAGAGCAAACCTAGTCGCGCTACAACACATAGACGTGGTCGATCCTTGGGTGGTAGAGCACAAAACCTTTATTGAGAAGACGTACAATGACCGAGGCCAACAGAGGACGGACGGAGATATACTCAAAGAGCACAACTCATATTTCACGCGTTGGTTCAAGCAGAAGTTTCCGTCGTACCCTTTACATGAGGATTCTTCCGCGGAAGAACAACTCATATTCACCTTGTCACAGGGCGCCGAGCACAACCTGATGACCTATGAGGCGTACGATACCAACGGCTACACATTCTACACTGAGGACAAGGACATGAAGAGCGATGGTTATCATAACTCCGGGGTAACGATGGAATCCTACACCGGCAACGACAAGGACAGATACTACGGAAGGATCGAGGAGATCTGGGAGCTGAGCTACGCTGGAGAGAAGGTCCCGATGTTCCGTGTCAGATGGGCCAAGAACGTCCTAAAAGAAGACCGGTATTTCACCACCATGGTTATACCCGAAGCCAAATCCAAGACCGCGGGCACAAACGTCACCGCGAAAAATAAGCCATGGGTACTGGCTTCCCAAGTGGACCAATGCTTCTTCATTAACGACCCGTCAAAACCCAGTCGTGTTGTCGTGAGGAGAGGCAAAAGGAAGATCATCGGAATGGATGGAGTAGCCAATGAGCAAGACTTCGACAAGTACGGCGACCCGGAGATCGAACATGACGACGACGATGAAGTAGCAACACACACCACAAGAAGAAGCAGGACCACCCTACCTAAAGGACGTCCGTTCCACAGAAGAACTCCATTTGCGAAAAAGAAGGGCAAGAAGATTGTGAACAGATAGCTAGCTAAGATCGATTGTATTTAAATCATAGTCCTCATATCTCGATTGTATTTCATGGGCACTTTTTGATATCATGAATATTTTTAAATCTCATGGGCACTTTTTGAATTCATGAGGACACTTGATCTCGATCCCCCTCCATCTCGATCTCGATTCCCCCTCCATCTCGATCTCGATCCCACCCGCACCCTCCCCCGCTAGCTAGCTCCACCGCCGACGACGACCCACCGCAACCCTCCCCCGCTCCACCGCCGCCGACGAGCACCCGGCCCCCCGCACCCCTGGGGAGGTTATTACTGTTTTTATAAAAAAAATATTACTGTTGGGAATCAAACCCAGGACCTCCTGGTGTGTGTGCTGCGTATTGACCAGTCGGGCTAGTGGGCGGGGTCTGTTGTAGATAGGGTTAGGTTGTATATAACTTGACAAGTCAGGCTAGATTAAATTACTTATGGCGCCCGCCTCACCCGTTTGGGTGGTGCGCCATTGCTAAGCCTCCCCCCACACTAAAATCCCCAATCTCCATTTCTGTCTAATCCCTCCCCTGCCTCGTCTCACCCGTGCCTGACCACCACCGCCCACCACTTCCCCCGTGCTCGCCGTCCCCGTCCGTGCTCGCTTCCCCCGCCGCACCCGACCACCTCCCTCACCGTCCCCCCTCCGCCCGCGCCCGCGCCCTCGCCGTCCCCCTCCCCCCGCGGCCCCGCCTGCGTCAACCTCCCTCCCGAGCGCAACAGCTAGGGTTCCTAGCCACCGCTGCCGGCCCGCCGCCGCGGCGCGCCCAGCAGGCCGAACCCTCCGCTGCCCCGCCTCCGGTACAGGACCCCAGTAGCGCCTCCCCCCATCAAGCAGCCGCTCCCACCAGCGGCGCCCCCCTCCCTGGAGCAGGCGCTCCTGCCCAGCAACGCTGCCGCCCGGAGCTATGCCGGCGACCAGTCCGTAGGCAGGTAGCCACCACTCCTTCGTCCTTCCTCCCTCTTCCCTCATCCCCCCTCCCTCCTTCCTCTTGCATCCTTTGTTCAATTTTTTGCTTGCTGCGTGATTTTTCCAGAGCATGCTCAAGTTTACATGTGAAAGGATTGTGCTTGATAGGTGTTTGTGATAATGCCTCTAAGGGAGGGGGGCATCGCGTCATTAGTCTCTGTATCAGAGTCTTTTTTTCCTAGCCGTGTTGTCACCGAAAAATGCAATAAATTCTCATGGTTCGAAACCTTTGATACTTGGCTTCTCCAAATGAGAAATTTATGCATGTAATAATTGGTTTACCTTAGTTTGCAGAAATATGAAATTAAGCCTTACTTAGTAACAATGTTTCAAGAAGATCAATTTGGAAGCTCTGCTTCACAGGATGCCTTCAGACACTTGCACATATCTTTCTAACTCATGCATTATTTCATCTATTAGACACTTCAAAGTGATGGCTATTTCCTTTACCTTAGAGGAAAAACAAAATAATATCTTCTACTTTGCCTAGAGGAAATATAATTTCATGGACTACTTGTTATATCAAATTTTTAGCTAAGTTTTGTCTCCCTGCGAAAATTGGGCAAATTCCTTCTCAAAATCACATGTTTTAACTAGGAAGAACCTGAGACACTATGGCATCAACACTTGTAAGAAAAGAAATAGCAGGAGAATGAAGATTATATTAAAAAATGGTATTAGTAGTGGTAAACAAGCATATAATTCCTCCTAGGTAGTAATAATAACTTTATGCAGGAGAGTGAAAGAAGAAGCATAGGCGATCAGGTTCGATCACGGTTGGAGAAAAATTGAGGCGTTTGTTGGCTCCAAGATAGTGATACAGGTATATACATGTGCTCTGCTTACTTGATCATATAGAAGATTTTCATATAAGAGTTACGTTTCAAGTTGCTGAACCTTTTCATATAAGTTTGCTTCCAAGGAGTTGTTCTCTGTCTGGTCCAATTCTGAAGAAATAAAAAGTGAATAGTTTGTTTGTTCCCTGTGTGGTCACTCTATTTTTTGAGTACTGACATTAGTTATGTTTGTTAGCAGCAAGATATTTAAATGAAGCTTGTTCTTTTTCAACTGTTCAACTGATGCCATGAAACTGAATATAGTAGTTGAAAACCCTGTTTTTCTTCCTGATCGTGAAAATTTGAAGTCCTGTTTGTGTTTTGGTTTTGTTGGTTGACAATTATGTTTAGTTTTTCATTTCATGGGTGCTGTAAAATGTGTAGGTGGTGAGTTGAGGCTCAGCATACAGCTTGTTTGGACTAACCAAGAGGACGAGGTATGTTGCTTGCCCAAGCTAAGTGACACGTACGCGCCAAGTTTTCTGTTATATAATTACCTGTTAGTGCTTAGTTAAACTGCATCATACGGCCATAGCAGATGGATGGTACTAGGTGTTGTTTTGTTTCTTGCCCATGTATTCAGAGAGCAGATGTGCCACTGCAGATTTCTTTTCTTGAAGGCAGCTCACATAAGTTGAGCTACAAGTGAACAACTTGCTGCTATTAGATCTGGAATGGAAGCTCACATAAGTTGAGCTGATTTTTGTCCATATGAAAGCAGAGGACCATATGGTCTGTGGCCTTTTCATCCATATGAAAGTAGAGGCACATTGTGGTGCTAGTTTGCTGGGTTTTGTCTCCGACCATCGTGTCGTGATGAATTTGCAGGTACCCCGAGAGGCCCTTGAGTTTGTCGGAATGTCGATTAACTTCCGTTCCGGCAAATTCGGGTACTCCATATGTCCTATTTTCAGCAAAGGTCATGCTGAAATTTTCCGTGAATTTTAGCATGACTTTGCTAAAAATAGGACATATGGGGTACTTGCGATAATGCATGGGCCGGGGTATCTTAGTACTTAATTAAGTAGGATCAACTGCCCCTTTATTCTTCCTGCATTAAACCATAGGTGGCAATAGAGCCAAGTGATTAGGCCCAACTTAGAATTCTCCTTAGCATCGATAAACCCTAGATGATAAACCCAACATAGGTGGCAATAGAGCCAAGTGATTAGTGCCTAGTGATTAGGCCCAACCTAGGGTGCCTCGGCATCGATAAACCCTAAATGATGAAAACTTAACTTGGCTGCCCCGGATGCCTCGGTGTCGATGAGAACCTAAATGATGTACGCTTAGGCTTTTAGGGTGCCTCGACGTCGACAAACCCTAAATGATGAAAGCTTAGGCTTTTAGGGTGCCTCGGTGTCGGCAAACCCTAAATGATGAGACCATGATCTTGTTCCTTGACAATAACCAACTTTTTGACCAAACTTTTTTCCTATTTAGAGCAAAACATGGCCCACAATGATGAGGCCGGTGGTTCGGGCGGCAAGCAATTCTGGGAGCTGTCCCAGTAGATGGAGGAACAACCTCACCGCTATGAGGACGCCGCGGAAGATACCGATCCTGATTACACAACCCCTAGTAGCGTCGGGGATGACACCACTGATGGTGCTGCCGAGGATGCCACCACTGATGATGGCGGCGCACACACAGATGGCAGCCAACCGAAGAAGCAAAGGAAGGACCGGCGCCCGAATGCGCTCCGCACCCTCAAGGAGGAATTCACTCAAGTGGACTCCGACGGGAATCCAACGGAGCCCAAACATATAGTCAAGGGGTACTCGCTTCAGCTCAGGTGCATTCTCCGGAGCACCGTCTCGATCAACATCGAGAACCTTAGGCATAAGGACCGAGGGAATTTGCGCAACCTCCTCTTCATGAAGCTGCACGAACGATACAAGTTCCCCGCCGAATTTGAAAACACACGCCTCTCAGGGAATAAAGTGAACAGTGCCGCCCTCACGAAGATGAGCACGGCCCTGTCTACATGGAAAAGCGCGGTGAAGAGAATGATTGATAAAGGTGATAGTTATGAGAAGATCAAGGCGAAATATCCTTTGATGAGCGAAGATGAGTACAAGGAGTTCAAGATCAAGTGCGAGAGCAGTGCAACCTCCGAATCAAGTCAGTGGGGGAAAGAAATGCGGGAGTTGAACTTAGGGGAACACAAACTCGGTCCCGGCGGTTACAGAGTGGCGGAGCCTATATGGGACAAGGAGGACGCGGAGCGTGCCGAGCAAGGCCTACCGCCCCGCTTCGAGAAATACAGCGGTGACAAGCAGACCAGGAATTATGTCAGGGCCCGGTACAAGGAGGACCCGATAACAAAGGAGCTTACCACGGATCCGAAGACCAGGGCGCTTGAGCTTCTTCTGGTAAGGAATACACCCCCGCGTAATTAGCTCCATATGGTTGCACTCTAATTAATCCCCAATATTTCTAAATGGTTCACGTTCCTTTCGCAGGACACTGAAAGCAGTAGCGCGGGGTCATCTAAGAGCTCCCCTTTTGACACCCCTTTAAATAGGGCGTTGAACGTAATGAAAAACAAGGATAAGCTCACTAAGCCGACATCAGCTGGTCGTGTGGCCGGCAAAGGCTTGTCCACAAAATGGGGGTCATACTATACCGCTGGTGTGCGGAAGGAGAAAAATACCAGCTCGGAAAGCCAGACGCGCGAGGTTGAAGAACTCAAGGCACAAGTGGCGCGGATTCCGGAGCTTGTCCAAGAGCAAGTGCAACAACAACTTGGAACGACGCTCAACGCCATGGTGCCTACGTTGATTCATGGGCTGACGACGTGGATTGCGGGCGGCCAACAGGGGCCTCCCCCGGTTCCCAGCTTCACGGCCAGCAACTCGCACAACGCGCAGGCGGCGCCATTGGTGTCTCCGGCGGTGGCGCCATTGGTGTCTCCGGTGAAGGCGGTATTCGTGTCTCCGGCGCCGGCACGGGCATTGGAGCTTAATGCACCCGGGTGTACGCCGGCCGGCACCTCGCCAGCAAGCGCCCCCTCCGTCAGTTGCACGCCCGCCATTGGCGGTGCCTCGACATTAGCCGAGCTCGACGGCATCACGGTAACCAAGCCTCTCGGCCGATGACTTCATCTCCTTGCCTTTGACTGGGCATCCCTGACGCCCTGTACATGTTTTCGCAGGGCACCGCCGACGTTCCTTGCACTCTTCTGCACTTCGTGGGCGCCGAGTTGGTCGATGTCGCCAAGGGCAGAATCGTTCAACCGGGCAACCCCATGTTCCACGGTAATCCGATGCCACCCACAATGTATAGGGTTGAAGTGGTTCGGGTGCTGCCAGGCTGCGACGAGCTGTTACCTCCGATTCGGCCCGCTGGGGCCGACGAAGAAGATGAGATGACCCTCAGCACCTGCGTAAACTAGCCCCTGCTTTGGCCGAAGAGCCAGATTCGTTTGGGGGCGGGGGACACCACCCCACAGACAAGACCGCCAGTCGTGCCGGCGCCAAGCCATGGCAAGAACGCCGCAACACTACCGGACCTGCCGGACATCCCTATGGCACAGGATCCGGACAGCCCTATGGCACAGGATCCGGCCGGCGACGACAACGACGACGTTACATTTACCAAAGTTGATAAGTACTTTGCCGAACATGGGTATGCTGACGAGTTCTGCGGGCCTCTTTCTCAAGAACCCAACCAAGACGACCGCGATCTAGCTGGTACGGCAGAGAAATCCAATTGCAACAGGCGTCGTCTGGCGTTCAGTTCTCAGGACACGCCTGAAGGAAATATGCCCTAGAGGCAATAATAAAGTTATTATTTATTTCCTTATAATCATGATAAATGTTTATTATTCATGCTGGAATTGTATTAACCGGAAACATAATACATGTGTGAATACATAGACAAACAAAGTGTCACTAGTATGCCTCTAATTGACTAGCTCGTTAATCAAAGATGGTTATGTTTCCTGACCATGAACAATGAGTTGTTATTTGATTAACGAGGTCACATCATTAGTTGAATGATCTGATTGACATGACCCGTTCCATTAGCTTAGCACCCGATCGTTTAGTATGTTGCTATTGCTTTCTTCATGACTTATACATGTTCCTATGACTATGAGATTATGCAACTCCCGTTTGCCGGAGGAACACTTTGGGTGCTACCAAACGTCACAACGTAACTGGGTGATTATAAAGGAGCATTACAGGTGTCTCCAAAGGTAGATGTTGGGTTGGCGTATTTCGAGATTAGGATTTGTCACTCCGATTGTCGGAGAGGTATCTCTGGGCCCTCTCGGTAATACACATCACATAAGCCTTGCAAGCATTACAACTAATATGTTAGTTGTGAGATGATGTATTACGGAACGAGTAAAGAGACTTGCCGGTAACGAGATTGAACTAGGTATTGGATACCGACGATCGAATCTCGGGCAAGTATCATACCGATGACAAAGGGAACAACGTATGTTGTTATGCGGTCTGACCGATAAAGATCTTCGTAGAATATGTAGGAGCCAATATGGGCATCCAGGTCCCGCTATTGGTTATTGACCGGAGACGTGTCTCGGTCATGTCTACATTGTTCTCGAACTCGTAGGGTCCGCACGCTTAAGGTTACGATGACAGTTATATTATGAGTTTATGCATTTTGATGTACCGAAGGTTGTTCGGAGTCCCGGATGTGATCACGGACATGACGAGGAGTCTCGAAATGGTCGAGACGTAAAGATTGATATATTGGAAGCCTATGTTTGGATATCGGAAGTGTTCTGGGTGAAATCGGGATTTTACCGAGTTACCGGGAGGTTACCGGAACCCCCCGGGAGCCATATGGGCCTTCATGGGCCTTAGTGGAAAGGAGAAAGGGGCAGCCCAAGGTGGCTGCGCACCTCCCCCCTTCCCTAGTCCTATTAGGACTAGGAGAAGGTGGCCGGGGCCCCCTCTCCCTCTTTCCCCCCTTGGGAATCCTAGTTGAAATAGGATTGGGGGGGGGAGTCCTACTCCCGGAAGGAGTAGGACTCCTCCTGCGCCCTCCTCCTGGCCGGCGCCCCCCTCCCCCTTGGCTCCTTTATATACTGAGGCAGAGGCACCCCAGAAACACACAAGTTGATCCACGTGATCTATTCCTTAGCCGTGTGCGGTGCCCCCTGCCACCATATTCCTTGATAATACTGTAGCGGAGTTTAGGCGAAGCCCTGCTGCTGTAGTTCATCAAGATCATCACCACGCCGTCGTGCTGACGGAACTCTTCCCCGACACTTTGCTGGATCGAAGTTCGGGGATCGTCATCGAGCTGAACGTGTGCTCGAACTCGGAGGTGCCGTAGTTTCGGTGCTTGATCGGTTGGATCGTGAAGACGTACGACTACTTCCTCTACGTCGTGTCAGCGCTTCCGCAGTCGGTCTGCGTTGGGTACGTAGACAACACTCTCCCCTCTCGTTGCTATGCATCACATGATCTTGCGTGTGCGTAGGAAATTTTTTGAAATTACTACGAAACCCAATAGTGGCATTCGAGCCTAGGTTATTTATGTTGATGTTATATGCACGAGTAGAACACAAGTGAGTTGTGGACGATACAAGTCATACTGCCTACCAGCATGTCATACTTTGTTTCGGCCGCATTGTTGGACGAGACGACCCGGACCAACCTTACGCGTACGCTTACGCGAGACCGGTTCCCTCGACGTGCTTTGCACATAGATGGCTTGCGGGCGACTGTCTCTCCAACTTTAGTTGAACCAAGTATGGCTGCGCCCGGTCCTTGCGAAGGTTAAAACGGAGTCTATTTGACAAACTATCGTTGTGGTTATGATGCGTAGGTGAGATTGGTTCTTACTTAAGCCCGTAGCAGCCACGTAAAACTTGCAACAACAAAGTAGAGGACGTCTAACTTGTTTTTGCAGGGCATGTTGTGATGTGATATGGTCAAGGCATGATGCTGACTTTTATTGTATGAGATGATCATGTTTTGTAACCGAGTTATCGGCAACTGGCAGGAGCCATATGGTTGTCGCTTTATTGTATGCAATGCAATCGCGATGTAATGCTTTACTTTATTACTAAACGGTAGTGATAGTCGTGGAAGCATAAGATTGGCGAGACGACAACGATGCTACGATGGAGATCAAGGTGTCGCGCCGGTGACGATGGTGATCATGACGGTGCTTCGGAGATGGAGATCACAAGCACAAGATGATGATGGCCATATCATACCACTTAAATTGATTGCATGTGATGTTTATCTTTTTATGCATCTTATCTTGCTTTGATTGACGGTAGCATTATAAGATGATCTCTCACTAAATTATCAAGAAGTGTTCTCCCTGAGTATGCACCGTTGCCAAAGTTCGTCGTGCCCAGACACCACGTGATGATCGGGTGTGATAAGCTCTACGTCCATCTACAACGGGTGCAAGCCAGTTTTTGCACAAGCAGAATACTCAGGTTAAACTTGACGAGCCTAGCATATGCAGATATGGCCTCGGAACACAGAGACCGAAAGGTCGAGCGTGAATCATATAGTAGATATGATCAACATAAACGATGTTCACCATTGAAAACTACTCCATCTCACGTGATGATCGGTTATGGTTTAGTTGATTTGGATCACGTAATCACTTAGAAGATTAGAGGGATGTCTATCTAAGTGGGAGTTCTTTAGTAATATGATTAATTGAACTTAAATTTATCATGAACTTAGTCCCTGATAGTATCTTGCTTGTTTATGTTGATTGTAGATAGATGGCTCGTGCTGTTGTTCCGTTGAATTTTAATGCGTTCCTTGAGAAAGCAAAGTTGAAAGATGATGGTAGCAATTACACGGACTGGGTCCGTAACTTGAGGATTATCCTCATTGCTGCTCAGAAGAATTACGTCCTGGAAGCACCGCTGGGTGCCAGGCCTGCTACTGGAGCAACACCAGATGTTATGAACGTCTGGCAGAGCAAAGCTGATGACTACTCGATAGTTCAGTGTGCCATGCTTTACGGCTTAGAATCGGGACTTCAACGACGTTTTGAACGTCATGGAGCATATGAGATGTTCCAGGAGTTGAAGTTAATATTTCAAGCAAATGCCCGAATTGAGAGATATGAAGTCTCCAATAAGTTCTATAGCTACAAGATGGAGGAGAACAGTTCTGTCAGTGAGCATATACTCAAAATGTCTGGGTATAATAATCACTTGATTCAATTGGGAGTTAATCTTCCGGATGATTGCATCATTGACAGAATTCTCCAATCACTGCCACCAAGCTACAAGAGCTTCGTGATGAACTATAATATGCAAGGGATGAACAAGACTATTCCCGAGCTCTTCGCAATGCTGAAAGCTGCGGAGGTAGAAATCAAGAAGGAGCATCAAGTGTTGATGGTTAACAAGACCACTAGTTTCAAGAAAAAGGGCAAAGGGAAGAAGAAGGGGAACTTCAAGAAAAACGGCAAGCAAGTTGCTGCTCAGGAGAAGAAACCCAAGTCTGGACCTAAGCCTGAAACTGAGTGCTTCTACTGCAAGCAGACTGGTCACTGGAAGCGGAACTGCCCCAAGTATTTGGCGGATAAGAAGGATGGCAAGGTGAACAAAGGTATATGTGATATACATGTTATTGATGTGTACCTTACTAGAGCTCGCAGTAGCACCTGGGTATTTGATACTGGTTCTGTTGCTAATATTTGCAACTCGAAACAGGGACTACGGAATAAGCGGGCACTGGCAAAGGACGATGCGCGTGGGAAATGGTTCCAGAGTCGATGTGATTGCGGTCGTCACGCTACCTCTACATCTACCTTCGGGATTAATATTAGACCTAAATAATTGTTATTTGGTGCCAGCGTTGAGCATGAACATTATATCTGGATCTTGTTTAATGCGAGACGGTTATTCATTTAAATCAGAGAATAATGGTTGTTCTATTTATATGAGTAATATCTTTTATGGTCATTCACCCTTGAAGAGTGGTCTATTTTTATTGAATCTCGATAGTAGTAATACACATATTCATAATGTTGAAGCCAAAAGATGCAGAGTTGATAATGAAAGTGCAACTTATTTGTGGCACTGTCGTTTACGTCATATCGGTATAAAGCGCATGAAGAAACTCCATACTGATGGACTTTTGGAACCACTTGATTATGAATCACTTGGTACTTGCGAACCGTGCCTCATGGGCAAGATGACTAAAACACCGTGCTCCGGTACTATGGAGAGAGCAACAGATTTGTTGGAAATCATACATACCGATGTATGTGGTCCGATGAATATTGAGGCTCGTGGCGGATATCGTTATTTTCTCACCTTCACAGATGATTTAAGCAGATATGGATATATCTACTTAATGAAACATAAGTCTGAAACATTTGAAAAGTTCAAAGAATTTCAGAGTGAAGTTGAAAATCATCGTAACAAGAAAATAAAGTTTCTACGATCTGATCGTGGAGGAGAATATTTGAGTTACGAGTTTGGTGTACATTTGAAAAACTGTGGAATAGTTTCGCAACTCATGCCACCCGGAACACCACAGCGTAATGGTGTGTCCGAACGTCGTAATCGTACTTTACTAGATATGGTGCGATCTATGATGTCTCTTACTGATTTACCGCTATCGTTTTGGGGTTATGCTCTAGAGACGGCTGCATTCACGTTAAATAGGGCACCATCAAAATCCGTTGAGACGACGCCTTATGAACTGTGGTTTGGCAAGAAACCAAAGTTGTCGTTTCTTAAAGTTTGGGGCTGCGATGCTTATGTGAAAAAGCTTCAACCTGATAAGCTCGAACCCAAATCAGAGAAATGTGTCTTCATAGGATACCCAAAGGAAACTGTTGGGTACACCTTCTATCACAGATCCGAAGGCAAGACATTCGTTGCTAAGAATGGATCCTTTCTAGAGAAGGAGTTTCTCTCGAAAGAAGTGAGTGGGAGGAAAGTAGAAATTGACGAGGTAACTGTACCTGCTCCCTTACTGGAAAGTAGTTCATCACAGAAAACTGTTTCAGTGACACCTACAGCAGTTAGTGAGGACGCCAATGATAATGATCATGAAACTTCAGATCAAGATACTACTGAACCTCGTAGATCAACTAGAGTAAGATCCGCACCAGAGTGGTACGGTAATCCTGCTCTGGAAGTCATGCTACTAGATCATGATGAACCTACGAACTATGAAGAAGCGATGGTGAGCCCAGATTCCGCAAATTGGCTTGAAGCCATGAAATCTGAGATGGGATCCATGTATGAGAACAAAGTATGGACTTTGGTTGACTTGCCCGATGATCGGCAAGCAATTGAGAATAAATGGATCTTTAAGAAGAAGACTGACGCTGATGGTAATGTTACTGTCTACAAAGCTCGACTTGTCGCAAAAGGTTTTCGGCAAGTTCAAGGGATTGACTACGATGAGACCTTCTCACCCGTAGCGATGCTTAAGTCCGTCCGAATCATGTTAGCGATTGCCGCATTTTATGATTATGAAATTTGGCAGATGGATGTCAAAACTGCATTCCTGAATGGGTTTCTGGAAGAAGAGTTGTATATGATGCAACCGGAAGGTTTTGTCGATCCAAAGGGAGCTAACAAAGTGTGCAAGCTCCAGCGATCCATTTATGGACTGGTGCAAGCCTCTCGGAGTTGGAATAAACGTTTTGATAGTGTGATCAAAGCATTTGGTTTTATACAGACTTTTGGAGAAGCCTGTATTTACAAGAAAGTGAGTGGGAGCTCTGTAGCATTTCTGATATTATATGTGGATGACATATTGCTGATTGGAAATGATATAGAATTTCTGGATAGCATAAAGGGATACTTGAAAAAGAGTTTTTCTATGAAAGACCTCGGTGAAGCTGCTTACATATTAGGCATTAAGATCTATAGAGATAGATCAAGACGCTTAATTGGACTTTCACAAAGCACATACCTTGACAAAATTTTGAAGAAGTTCAAAATGGATCAAGCAAAGAAAGGGTTCTTGCCTGTGTTACAAGGTGTGAAGTTGAGTAAGACTCAATGCCCGACCACTGCAGAAGATAGAGAGAATATGAAAGATGTTCCCTATGCATCAGCCATAGGATCTATCATGTATGCAATGCTGTGTACCAGACCTGATGTGTGCCTTGCTATAAGTTTAGCAGGGAGGTACCAAAGTAATCCAGGAGTGGATCACTGGACAGCGGTCAAGAACATCCTGAAATACCTGAAAAGGACTAAGGATATGTTTCTCGTATATGGAGGTGACAAAGAGCTCACCGTAAAAGGTTACGTTGATGCAAGCTTTGACACTGATCCGGACGATTCTAAATCGCAAACCGGATACATGTTTACATTAAACGGTGGAGCTGTCAGTTGGTGCAGTTCTAAACAAAGCGTCGTAGCGGGATCTACATGTGAAGCGGAGTACATAGCTGCTTCGGAAGCAGCGAACGAAGGAGTCTGGATGAAGGAGTTCATATCCGATCTAGGTGTCATACCTAATGCATCGGGTCCAATGAAAATCTTTAGTGACAATACTGGTGCAATTGCCTTGGCAAAGGAATCCAGATTTCACAAAAGGACCAAACACATCAAGAGACGCTTCAACTCCATCTAGGATCTAGTCCAGGTGGGAGACATAGAGATTTGCAAGATACATACGGATCTGAATGTGGCAGACCCGTTGACTAAGCCTCTTCCACGAGCAAAACATGATCAGCACCAAGGCTCCATGGGTGTTAGAATCATTACAGTGTAATCTAGATTATTGACTCTAGTGCAAGTGGGAGACTGAAGGAAATATGCCCTAGAGGCAATAATAAAGTTATTTTTTATTTCCTTATAATCATGATAAATGTTTATTATTCATGCTGGAATTGTATTAACCGGAAACATAATACATGTGTGAATACATAGACAAACAAAGTGTCACTAGTATGCCTCTAATTGACTAGCTCGTTAATCAAAGATGGTTATGTTTCCTGACCATGAACAATGAGTTGTTATTTGATTAACGAGGTCACATCATTAGTTGAATGATCTGATTGACATGACCCGTTCCATTAGCTTAGCACCCGATCGTTTAGTATGTTGCTATTGCTTTCTTCATGACTTATACATGTTCCTATGACTATGAGATTATGCAACTCCCGTTTGCCGGAGGAACACTTTGGGTGCTACCAAACGTCACAACGTAACTGGGTGATTATAAAGGAGCATTACAGGTGTCTCCAAAGGTAGATGTTGGGTTGGCGTATTTCGAGATTAGGATTTGTCACTCCGATTGTCGGAGAGGTATCTCTGGGCCCTCTCGGTAATACACATCACATAAGCCTTGCAAGCATTACAACTAATATGTTAGTTGTGAGATGATGTATTACGGAACGAGTAAAGAGACTTGCCGGTAACGAGATTGAACTAGGTATTGGATACCGACGATCGAATCTCGGGCAAGTATCATACCGATGACAAAGGGAACAACATATGTTGTTATGCGGTCTGACCGATAAAGATCTTCGTAGAATATGTAGGAGCCAATATGGGCATCCAGGTCCCGCTATTGGTTATTGACCGGAGACGTGTCTCGGTCATGTCTACATTGTTCTCGAACCCGTAGAGTCCGCACGCTTAAGGTTACGATGACAGTTATATTATGAGTTTATGCATTTTGATGTACCGAAGGTTGTTCGGAGTCCCGGATGTGATCACGGACATGACGAGGAGTCTCGAAATGGTCGAGACGTAAAGATTGATATATTGGAAGCCTATGTTTGGATATCGGAAGTGTTCCGGGTGAAATCGGGATTTTACCGGGTTACCGGGAGGTTACCGGAACCCCCCGGGAGCCATATGGGCCTTCATGGGCCTTAGTGGAAAGGAGAAAGGGGCAGCCCAAGGTGGCTGCGCACCTCCCCCCTTCCCTAGTCCTATTAGGACTAGGAGAAGGTGGCCGGCCCCCCTCTCCCTCTTTCCCCCCTTGGGAATCCTAGTTGAAATAGGATTGGGGGGGGAGTCCTACTCCCGGAAGGAGTAGGACTCCTCCTGCGCCCTCCTCCTGGCCGGCGCCCCCTCCCCCTTGGCTCCTTTATATACTGAGGCAGAGGCACCCCAGAAACACACAAGTTGATCCACGTGATCTATTCCTTAGCCGTGTGCGGTGCCCCCTGCCACCATATTCCTCGATAATACTGTAGTGGAGTTTAGGCGAAGCCCTGCTGCTGTAGTTCATCAAGATCGTCACCATGCCGTCGTGCTGACGGAACTCTTCCCCGAAACTTTGCTGGATCGAAGTCCGGGGATCGTCATCGAGCTGAACGTGTGCTCGAACTCGGAGGTGCCGTAGTTTCGGTGCTTGATCGGTTGGATCGTGAAGACGTACGACTACTTCCTCTACGTCGTGTCAGCGCTTCCGCAGTCGGTCTGCGTTGGGTACGTAGACAACACTCTCCCCTCTCGTTGCTATGCATCACATGATCTTGCGTGTGCGTAGGAAATTTTTTGAAATTACTACGAAACCCAACAATGCCTCCAGCTCCCGCCTTCACCGAGCCTCAGATAGCTGAGGTGCGAAATATTATCAGCCCCAACACGCTCAAGAAGGCGGTCTGTGAGCAGAACTCAGTCCCATTACAGGAGATCAAGAAGAAGGGACAGAAACGAAAGACTAACAAGGGCGCCGGTGCGAGCCAGCCGGCACCGAGTTCGATCCGTGCTCAGGACGGGCCACCTTCACCTAAGGATATCTCGAGGAGGGTGCATGTGGCAGGTAGGGTGATGCTACCACCAAATATGCTGAATGCTGCAACCAGTGCTATGCGGAGTCTGCACGACAGTGTTCTTTCTTTGGAGAAGCGGCGTCTCAGAGAGAAGGATGTGGCATACCCGGTTTTCGTGGCCAAGGTGCCAGAGGGCAAGGGCTTTGTGGATGGTGACATCGGGGGTACGATCGTCCTGCAGTTTGATGACATCTTTGCTATGTTTAACCTTCATCCGCTGCACTACACCTTCGTTCGGCTGTTTTCGCTGAGTATGGAGATGCGGATCATTAGAGACAAGACCCCGGACATCGTGATAGTCGACCCCTTCTACATGCGTGCCAAGCACTTGAGCAGCGCTGGGGACCGCCAAGTTGCGAGTTCACACCTCGAAGGCGTCATTCTGGCAAACCCAGATAAGGATAACTTCCTTGTGGCTTACTTTCCCAAGTAAGTCATCCCTTAACCGCCCCGTAACATATGATTTCTTAGATTTCGATCGTTCTTTTTTTTTAACATTCTGTGTTCTGTGTAGTGACACACATTGCACACTCATCCTCTTAAGCCCGAAATATTCCATGGCCACGTATTTAGACCCGAACTGTAACTCCAAGATAGACTACACAAATGTCAAGAAAGTTCTTGATGATGTTCTCCCCGCCTACGCCAAATCTGGAGGCACCTTCACCAGGGCAATTCGTAAGTACGGCAAGCACATGTTCTCACACAATACGAAGTTCTGCTGCGTCAAGCAGCCGCCTGGCAGTCAGAAGGATGCCTACTACGCCCTCCATCACATGCGGGCAATCGTAAGGGACCATCATCAACTTCTGCTATCATATAATCTCAAAGATTGGGCCGCGAGCTTGTCGGCAGTCCAGGACGCGGACCTCAGACAAGAATTCTTTCGCATCCAGTCGGAGTTTGCGGACATCATCCATCAAGATGTCCTTCATACTTCGGGGCAGTTCTTCCTCAGATATCAACCGTCCAACAGTGAGATAGATGAAATGCTACAAATGCAGGGTGACAACGACCGCGATTTCATGACCATCACGACAGACGGTGGCTTCATCCACGTTCCTGTCCGATGAGTCGAGTCGAAAGTAGTGATGTGTAGTTCTGAAACATTGATTGGCTCATGTTGTAATTATACTTTAATGAATTCGTATGTCTCTTTGATTTGGACAGTCGTTCAACTTAGATGTAATCGATGCTATTTATTAGTAGGACCATGAATCGTGCTATTAATGTCTTGCTTTTCTCTTCCGATCCTTTTGTTGCATACTTACATATTGCTTATGTATTGTCTGTTGTTTGGCTTGTGCATAGAGATGCCGTCATATGTCGTGTACAAGGGTAAGGTTCCCGGAGTCTACGACGACTGGGAGGAGTGTCGGAGACAGGTTCACCGTTTCAGCGGTAATAGTTACAAAGGGTACACCACTAGGGCAGAGGCCGAATCTAGATACGCCCGCTATCTAGCGGGAGAGAGGAGGGAGCGTTGGAGGAACCGGATGAAGACCAGTTTGATCGCGATGATGCTCATCGTGATGACCACAGCTCTCTTCTATGTGATGGTAGTTTAGATGATCGATATCGACTTGTAATGTGAAGACAAACTCGATACTCGCGGTCTTGAGACTTGTAATGTTTTATCTTTGTTCGGTCTTTTGAATTCGGAGACTAATATGATGAATTATATTCGGAGACTAATCTTCTATTGTATTCGATGAATCTGATGTTGATGTGTGCTGCTGTCTATATTCTGTCTAATAATATATTTTATATTCTGTCTAATAATATATTGTGTAACCTGCGCAAAAATCAGAAAAGGAAAAAAAACCAAATATTCATACTAATGGCGCATCACCACCAGGTGCGCCATTAGTATGCCAAAGGATACTAATGGCGCATCAACAGAGAATGCGCCATTAGTATGACAAAGCCATGCTTACGTATGGCCCCCCGGGAGGCACACTAATGGCGCATACTGTTACATACTAATGGCGCACTAGTTGGTGCGCCATTAGTATACCAGATACTAATGGCGCACCTATGGTGCGCCATTAGTAAGATATACTAGTGGCATGCTACTAATGGCGCATTGGTAATGCGCCATTAGTAGGCAAAACCAGTGCGCCATTAGTAAGCCTTTTCCTAGTAGTGTTGGAAGTCTCTCGAGAGGTTTTTGATCCTAAGTACTCGGGGCTCTCTGTCCAGATGGACAGATGCACAAGGGTCGTTTTGCATCGATCTTGGAGAGACTCGGTAATATACTGGTGGATTGGAGTGAACAATATATGTCTTCTGGAAGCAAGGAGATTCTAATTAAGTCCGTTGCTCAAGCAATCCTGACGTATGTTATGAGTGTCTTTCGACTTCCAGCCCAAGTGTGTGATCAGATGACTCGTTTAATGCGGCAATATTGGTGGGGTGTTGAGAGAGGCAAAAGGAAAATGTCTTGGTTGAGTTGGGATAAGATGATCATGCCAAAATCAAAAGGTGACATGGGATTCCGAGATATGCGTGTGTTCAATCAAGCCGTGCCGGCCAAACAGGCTTGGTGCCTATTGGGGTCCCCGGATAGTTTATGTCCACTTCTCCTCCATGCAAAATATTATCTCAATGTGAACTTGATGGAAACGTTTTTTCTGGCAATACTTCTGCGGTGTGGCGGGGTATTGAGCATGGTCTTGAATTGCTAAAGGAGGGCTTACTTGGAGGGTGGGTAATGGTGTTCAGATTCTTACTTGGAGAAACCTAGGGATCCCTTGTGGTCCTTCCTTCAAACCCGCTAGCCCAAAGAGAAATTGTCGACTGAATCGTGTTTCTGACTTTATGGACGAGAATGGTAATTGGAATACACGTTTACTAAATGAGCACTTCTGGCCTGTGGATGTGTTGCAAATTTGAAAGATTCACACTTCATTGTGGCAGCTTGATGATTTCCTTGCCTGGCAGTCGAAGAAGAGTGTGCGATTCACGGTGAAAAGTGCCTATCATCTGGCTATGAGAAATCATGAGGAGACCTATTCTTCAGGTGCTTCTAGTGCTCAACCTAATGGTGCAAGACCGATTTGGAGTCTTTTTTGGCAAGCAAACGTCCCGCAGAAAATGAAAGTGATGGCTTGGAAGGCGGCAATGTAGACATCTTCATACTCACAACATGCCCACTGTGCGGTGGCGAAGATGAGAGTTCTTTCCACGCCTTGGTGTCGTGTGCAGTAGCAGTGCAACTATGGGAAGGCATGCAGACGATCTGGCCGCTCCCAAGCAACGAAAAGCTTATTGATTCTGGGCAGGTATGGCTGCTTAATGTACTTGCAAACAACAATGAGAGAGTACGGGACATGGTTCTTATTTTAATCTGGAAAATCTGGAACTTGAGGACAGATGTGTTGCATGGAAAAGACCACGTCTCGGTACATAGTTCTGTTGATTTTCTTAACAGCTACTTGAACTCTATTTGGCATGCGAAGAAGTATAACGTAGAGGAGATGATAAATGGCAAGATGGTGGAGTATGAGTTCGAACCTGAACTGAGGAAAAGAGCACCTTCACAGTCTAACCCATGGCCTGCTCTGGCTCCTGGGCAAGTCGCGTTGTCGGTCGACGGCTCGTTTTCCTCCGGTGGAACCACGGGTTCCGGGATGATCCTCAGAAACTCAGAAGGTGGAGAAGGTGGACTGGTTTTTTAGCCTACTAATACCTTTTCTTCTGTAATGATGCTCTTGAAGCAGAATTACATGTGTTGAGAGAAGGTCTTGCGATCACCATGAAGGGATCAAACCTACTGGTGGTAATCCAGTCCAGTCTGATTCCTGTACGGTTCTTTCTTCACTGGCCTCAGATACTTTTGATCGGTCGGCATATGGTCATTCAATCTCAGAGATTAAGCATCTATTAGTTGGTAGAGAGTTTTTTCCTTTGAAAATTTCTAACCAAAACAGAGTAGTAGATCGCCTGGCAAACTATGGGAGGTTAGAGTGTAGCACGGCTTGTTGGCCGCAGAATTGTCCACCTTGTATCGCTGAGCTTTTGCCAGCTGAGGGCCTCTTTGATTCGCAGGATTCTCAAAATATAGGAATATGAAAAACGCAGGAATAGAGTGTCATGTCCTTTTGTACCCTATAGGATTTGGAAGTGTGTTTAATAGCACAGGAAAAACAAAGGAGTTCTACAAAGGGATTTGAGTGGATGGAAATTCTTCTCCAAAATGTAGTACAAATAAATCCTATGAAAAAATTCCAAAGGATTTCAATCCTACGAATCAAATGACCATCATAGGAAAAAAATCCTAAGGATCCAAATCCTCCAAAAATCTTATGAAATTCCGTTGGATCAAATGAGCCCTGACTGTAACTCTGATCCTATGGAATAATACTCTCTTTCACGCAGCAGAAAAAAAGTAGCACGGCGTATGTTAGTGAACTTAGGGAATCTCCAATGCGGATCACCAAACCAACATCACCAAATGTCTCCAAACACGTCTGGATGTGTCCACAAACACCCGACGGGCCGAAGGCAATTTCAACCGGAGTCACTAAATGTCCGACCCATTTGAAACAGACCAAACACAAACACAGATGAAATTTTAAGCTAAACAGATGAAATTGAAGCAAGTTCTATATATTACATGCAAACGGATGATATTTAACAGGTTCAACCTAAACTTAAACTAAACTAAACTAAAACTAGGCCAGGTACCAGACAACGACCTCATAGGCAAGGCATCTGAGGCCATTGGCACCTTCGTCGTCGTTCATCCACCATCCACGCGTCTACTCGAGCCATCGTCATCGTCATCGCACCAGTGGTGGAAGCCCCATCAGGTCGCCGCGGCCTAGACACTTTGCCGCATCGTCCATTGCCTTGTGCCGCTTGTCTTCAACGGTATCGGCAGCTCGGATGAAGAGGGCGCACTCCATCCTCACTTGGAAGAGCTGGGTGTCGAGCCAGGCCGACGGCGGGCGTCCGACTCGACATGGTCTTGGACCAGTTGAGGGCCCAAGCCTCTGTGAGCACGAATGCTGTTGCCACATGGGTCTTGGTGAACCTGCATTGTGCCTCTCCGGCGGACGCACCCTTTGAGGTAGTAGTGGAGGCGCAGGGGCAGCTTGGACGACGCCGAGGAGGACGGCTTCTCCTTGACGTCAAGGAGAACCGGGCGCCACTGGCTGCCCGGCTAGCAATGCGGCAGGGACGGTGGCTCCTCCTTCAAGTGGCAGCGGCCGTTTAGTGCTTGAGTACAATATAACTGAAACAAATATTTAATAATTGTAGATAGAAGGCACACAAAAATAGATGAAACATGAAAGCTCTGTCATTAACTTTGTAGTTGTTGGCAAGTATTCAAAGATATGCTTAAACCCAAGTAAGCTAGCTTACATCATGGTGTACATGGTGCAAACTACAAAGGAAACAAAGTATATGCTCATCCTTAGCTATGAGTTTTTCGTTAGCTTGATTTTGACTACTTCCATCCTTTTGGCCATGTATGTCAATACCTATCTATGTTTTACCGTGCAACAATCTTATTTACTATAATAATTGAGCATTATATTTTTGTCAAATGGTGCAGTTTGAAGAAGCTGACCCTTTTTGAGTTGGAAAACCTTTTTGGTTAAGCTTGTCTTTGTACAACAGGATGAACACAAATGAATTATATGTAATGTTATTAAGAATGTAGAAGTTAGTGAACAACTCTCTATAATTTTCCATGAGCTGGAAAGAGAACAACTCCCTATCAGTTAACGTATGAGAAGAAAAAACATGAACATGACATCAGTACTTCCTGTTTTGGGGGGCCATGACACACTGCCCAGTTTTATCATTTGGAGTTGCAAAAGGCTAAATGACTCCATTCTTGCCTGGTTTATGGATAATAGCAGCCTCATAGTTCGGTCTTTTGACACTGTTAAAGTGTAAGTGCTCTGTACTTTTCATCATTTGCTTCTTTGTTTTTTGGTTCTATACAATCAATACAATGTGGCAGGTCCCATAAATTGAGGAAGGATCCACTATAAGATGATCCTCCCCATAAAAATGTGCAGCTTGTACAGACGGCTAACATCACATTTGGTCGGTGCAATGCTTTACATAAGTTCAAATGTTCTCTGATGTTTTACTCATCCTTCATTCATAAATTTAGTGACCTATTTATTCTCCCCACCGCTCCGTTCTTTTCTGAATGATAGCATGGAAATTTACTGTATTGTCTTTTACCCTCGATACTTGTTTCTGTGTATATGGCTGCTGAAGGAAATATGCCCTAGAGGTAATAATAAAGTTACTATTTATTTCCTTATATCATGATAAATGTTTATTATTCATGCTAGAATTGTATTAACCGGAAACATAATACATGTGTGAATACATAGACAAACAGAGTGTCACTAGTATGCCTCTACTTGACTAGCTCGTTAATCAAAGATGGTTATGTTTCCTAACCATGGACAAAGAGTTGTTATTTGATTAACGGGATCACATCATTAGGTGAATGATCTGATTGACATGACCCATTCCATTAGCTTAGCACCCGATCGTTTAGTATGTTGCTACTGCTTTCTTCATGACTTATACATGTTCCTATGACTATGAGATTATGCAACTCCCGTTTGCCGGAAGAACACTTTGTGTGCTACCAAACGTCACAACATAACTGGGTGATTATAAAGGTGCTCTACAGGTGTCTCCAAAGGTACATGTTGGGTTGGCGTATTTCGAGATTAGGATTTGTCACTCCGATTGTCGGAGAGGTATCTCTGGGCCCTCTCGGTAATGCACATCACATAAGCCTTGCAAGCATTGCAACTAATGAGTTAGTTGTGAGATGATGTATTACGGAACGAGTAAAGAGACTTGCCGGTAACGAGATTGAACTAGGTATTGAGATACCGACGATCGAGTCTCGGGCAAGTAACATACCGATGATAAAGGGAACAACGTATGTTGTTATGCGGTCTGACCGATAAAGATCTTCGTAGAATATATGGGAGCCAATATGAGCATCCAGGTCCCGCTATTGGTTATTGACCGGAGACATGTCTCGGTCATGTCTACATTATTCTCGAACCCATAGGGTCCGCACGCTTAAGGTTTCGATGACAGTTATATTATGAGTTTATGAGTTTTGATGTACCGAAGTTGGTTCGGAGTCCCGGATATGATCGCGGACATAACGAGGAGTCTCGAAATGGTCGAGACATAAAGATTGATATATTGGACGGCTATATTCGGACACCGGAAGTGTTCTGGGGAAGTTTCGGATAAAACCGGAGTACCGGGGGGTTACCGGAACCCCCCGGGGGGTTAATGGGCCTCATGGGCCTAAAGTGAAGAAGAGGAGGGGCTGCCAGGGCAGGCCGCACGCCCCCTCTCCCCCTAGTCCGAATTGGACAAGGAGGGAGGGGCGGCGCCCCCCTTTCCTTCCTCTCCTCTCTCCCTTCCTTCCCCCTCTCCTACTTGGACAAGGAAAGGGAGGGGAGTCCTACTCCCGGTAGGAGTAGGACTCCTCCTGCGCGCCTCCTACTAGGGCCAGACGCACCCCCCCCTTGGCTCCTTTATATACGGAGGCAGGGGGCACCCCTAGACACACAAGTTGATCCATGTGATCGTTTTCTTAGCCGTGCGCGGTGCCCCCTTCCACCATAATCCTCGATAATATTGTAGCGGTGCTTAGGCGAAGCCCTGCGACGGTAGAACATCAAGATCGTCACTACGCCGTCGTGCTGACGGAACTCTTCCCCGACACTTTGCTGGATCGGAGTCCGGGGATCGTCATCGAGCTGAACGTGTGCTAAAACTCGGAGGTGCCGTAGTTTCGGTGCTTGATCGGTCGGGCTGTGAAGACGTACGACTACATCAACTGCATTGTCATAACGCTTCCGCTATCGGTCTATGAGGGTACGTAGACAACACTCTCCCCTCTCGTTGCTATGCATCACCATGATCTTGCGTGTGCGTAGGATTTTTTTTGAAATTACTACGTTCCCCAACAGTGGCATCAGAGCCTAGGTTTTATGTGTTGATGTTATATGCACGAGTAGAACACAAGTGAGTTGTGGGCGATATAAGTCATACTGCTTACCAGCATGTCATACTTTGGTTCGACGGTATTGTTGGATGAAGCGGCCCGGACCGACATTACGCATACGCTTACGTGAGACTGGTTCCCTCGACGTGCTTTGCACACAGGTGGCTAGCGGGTGTCAGTTTCTCCAACTTTAGTTGAACCGAGTGTGGCTACGCCCGGTCCTTGCGAAGGTTAAAACAACACCAACTTGACAAACTATCGTTGTGGTTTTGATGCGTAGGTAAGATTGGTTCTTGCTTAAGCCCGTAGCAGCCACGTAAAACTTGCAACAAACAAAGTAGAGGACGTCTAACTTGTTTTTGCAGGGCATGTTGTGATGTGATATGGTCAAGGCATGATGCTAAATTTTATTGTATGAGATGATCATGTTTTGTAACCAAGTTATCGGCAACTGGCAGGAGCCATATGGTTGTCGCTTTATTGTATGCAATGCAATCGCCCTGTAATGCTTTACTTTATCACTAAGCGGTAGCGATAGTCGTAGAAGCATAAGATTGGCGAGACGACAACGATGCTACGATGGAGATCAAGGTGTCGCGCCGGTGACGATGGTGATCATGACGGTGCTTCGGAGATGGAGATCACAAGCACAAGATGATGATGGCCATATCATATCACTTATATTGATTGCATGTGATGTTTATCTTTTATGCATCTTATCTTGCTTTGATTGACGGTAGCATTATAAGATGATCTCTCACTAAATTTCAAGATAAAAAGTGTTCTCCCTGAGTATGCACCGTTGCCAAAGTTCGTCGTGCCCAGACACCACGTGATGATCGGGTGTGATAAGCTCTACGTCCATCTACAACGGGTGCAAGCCAGTTTTGCACACGCAGAATACTCAGGTTAAACTTGACGAGCCTAGCATATGCAGATATGGCCTCGGAACACTGAGACCGAAAGGTCGAGCGTGAATCATATAGTAGATATGATCAACATAGCGATATTCACCATTGAAAACTACTCCATTTCACGTGATGATCGGTTATGGTTTAGTTGATTTGGATCACGTAATCACTTAGAAGATTAGAGGGATGTCTTTCTAAGTGGGAGTTCTTAAGTAATATGATTAATTGAACTTAAATTTATCATGAACTTAGTCCTGGTAGTATTTTGCAATTTATGTTGTAAATCAATAGCTCGCGTTGTTGCTTCCGTGTGTTTATTTTGATATGTTCCTAGAGAAAATTGTGTTGAAAGATGTTAGTAGCAAAGATGCGGATTGGATCCGTGATCTGAGGTTTATCCTCATTGCTGCACAGAAGAATTATGTCCTTGATGCACCGCTAGGTGACAGACCTATTGCAGGAGCAGATGCAGACGTTATAAACGTTTGGCTAGCTCAATATGATGACTACTTGATAGTTTAGTGCACCATGCTTAATGGCTTAGAATCGGGACTTCAAAGACGTTTTGAACGTCATGGACCATATGAGATGTTCCAGGAGTTGAAGTTAATATTTCAAGCAAATACCCGAGTTGAGAGATATGAAGTCTCCAACAAGTTCTATAGCTAAAAGATGGAGGAGAATCGCTCAACTAGTGAGCATGTGCTTAGATTGTCTGGGTACTACAATCGCTTGAATCAAGTGGGAGTTAATCTTCCAGATAAGATAGTGATTGACAGAATTCTCTAGTCACCATCACCAAGTTAGTAGAACTTCCTGATAAACTATAGTATGCAAGGGATGACGAAAACGAATCCCGAGCTTTTCCTGATGATGAAATCGATGAAGGTAGAAATCAAGAAAGAGCATCAAGTGTTGATGGTTGACAAGATCACTAGTTTCAAGAAAAGGGCAAAGGGAAAAGGGGAACTTCAAGAAAAACAGCAAGAAAGTTGCTGCTCAAGTGAAGAAGCCCAAGTCTGGTCCTAAGCCTGAGACTAAGTGCTTCTACTGCAAAGGGACTGGTCACTGGAAGCGGAACTACCCCAAGTGATTGGCAGATAAGAAGGATGGCAAAGTGAACATAAGTATATTTGATATACATGTTATTGATGTGTACTTTACTAGTATTTATAGCAACCCCTCAGTATTTGATACTAGTTCAGTTGCTAAGAGTAGTAACTCGAAACGGGAGTTGCAGAATGAACAGAGACTAGTTAAGGATGAAGTGACGATGTGTGTTGGAAGAGGTTCCAAGATTGATATGATCATCATCGCACACTCCCTATACTTTTGGGATTAGTGTTGAACCTAAATAAGTGTTATTTGGTGTTTGCGTTGAGCATAAATATGATTTGATCATGTTTATTGCAATATGGTTATTCATTTAAGTAAGAGAATAAATTGTTGTTCTGTTTACATGGATAAAACCTTATATGGTTACACACCCAATGAAAATGGTTCGTTGGATCTCGATCGTAGTGATACACATATTCATAATATTGAAAGCAAAAGATGCAAAGTTAATAATGATAGTGCAACTCATTTGTGGCACTGCCGTTTAGGTCATATTGGTGTAAAGCACATGAAGAAACTCCATGCTGATGGACTTTTGGAATAACTTGATTATGAATCAGTTGATGCTTACGAACCATGCCTCATGGGCAAGATGACTAAGACTCCGTTCTCCGGAACAATGCAGCAAACAACAGATTTGTTGGAAATCATGCATACTGATGTATGTGGACCGATGAATATTGAAGCTCGCAGCAGGTATCATTATTTTCTTATCTTCACAGATGATTTGAGCAGATATGAGTATATCTACTTGATGAAACACAAGTCTGAAATATTTGAAAACGTTCAAAGAATTTCAGAGTGAAGTGGAGAATCATCGTAACAAAAATAAAAGTTTCTACGATATGATCGCAGAAGTAAAATATTTGAGTTACGAGTTTGGCCTTCAGTTAAAAACAATGTGAAATAGTTTCACTACTCACGCCACCTGGAACACCACAATGTAATGGTGTGTCCGAACGTCATAGCCGTATTTTATTAGATATGGTGCAATCTACGATGTCTCTTACCGATCTACCACTATCGTTTTTGGGGTTATGCATTAGAGACAGCTGCATTCACGTTAAATAGGGCACCATCTAAATCCATTGAGACGACACCGTATGAACTATGGTTTGGTAAGAAACCTAAGCTGTCGTTTTTTAAAGTTTGAGGTTGCAATGCTTATGTGAAAAAGTTTCAACCTGATAAGCTCAAACCCAAATCGGAGAAGTGCGTCTTCATAGGATACCAAAAAGAAAATGTTGGGTACACCTTCTATCACAGATCCGAAGGCAAGATATTCGTTGCTTTGAATGGATCCTTTCTAGAGAAGGAGTTTCTCTCGAAAGAAGTGAGTGGGAGGAAAGTAGAACTTGATGAGGTAACTGTACCTGCTCCCTTATTGGAAAGTACTACATCACAAAAACCGGTTTCTGTGACACCTAAACCAATTAGTGAGGAAGTTAATGATGATGATCATAGAACTTCAGATCAAGTTGCTACTGAACCTCGTAGATCAAACAGAGTAAGATCCGCACCAGAGTGGTACGGTAATCCTGTTCTGGAAGTCATGCTACTAGATCATGATGAACCTACGAACTATGAAGAAGCGATGATGAGCCCAGATTCCGTGAAATGGCTTGAAGCCATGAAATCTGAGATGGGATCCATGTATGAGAACAAAGTGTGGACTTTGGTTGACTTGCCCGATGATCGGCAAGCAATTGAGAATAAATGGATCTTCAAAAAGAAGACTGATGCTGACGGTAATGTTACTGTCTACAAAGCTCGACTTGTTGCAAAAGGTTTTTGACAAGTTTAAGGGATTGACTACGATGAGACCTTCTCACCCGTAGCGATGCTTAAGTCTGTCCGAATCATGTTAGCAATTGCCGCATTTTATGATTATGAAATTTGGCAAATGGATGTCAAAACTGCATTCCTGAATGGATTTCTGGAAGAAGAGTTGTATATGATGCAACCGGAAGGTTTTGTCGATCCAAAGGGAGCTAACAAAGTGTGCAAGCTCCAGCGATCCATTTATGGACTGGTGCAAGCCTCTCGGAGTTGGAATAAACGCTTTGATAGTGTGATCAAAGCATTTGGTTTTATACAGACTTTTGGTGAAGCCTGTATTTACAAGAAAGTGAGTGGGAGCACTACAGCATTTCTGATAAGTATATGTGAATGACATATTGTTGATCGAAAATAATGTAGAATTATTCTGCAAAGCATAAAGGAGTGTTTTGAAAGAAGTTTTACAAAGAAAGACCTCGGTGAAGCTGCTTACATATTGAGCATCAAGATCTATAGAGATAGATCAAGACGCTTGATAAGTTTTTTTCAATGAGTACATACCTTGACAAGATTTTGAAGTAGTTTAAAATGGAACAGTCAAAGAAAGAGTTCTTGCCTATGTTACAAGGTGTGAAATTGAGTAAGACTCAAAGCCCGACCACGGCAGAAGATAGAAAGAGAATGAAAGTCATTCCCTATGCCTCAGTCATAGGTTCTATAAAGTATGCCATGCTGTGTACCTATTGTATACCCTACACTGTTTTTGGCAAGGGAGTACAATAGTGATCTAGGAGTAGATCACTGGACAGCGGTCAAAATTATCCTTAGTTGAATAAGGATATGTTTCTCGATTATGGAGGTGACAAAAGGTTCGTCGTAAAAGGATTATGTCGATACAAGATTTTGGCACTGATCCGGATGACTCTAAGTCTTCATCTGGATACATATTGAAAGTGGGAGCAATTAGCTAAAGGAGCTCCGTGCAGAGCATTGTAGACATAGAAATTTGCAAAATACACACGGATCTGAATTTTGGAAGACTCGTTGACTAAGCTTCTCTCACAAAGCAAAACATGATCACACCTTAGTACTCTTTGGGTGTTAATCACATAGCAATGTGAACTAGATTACTGACTCTAGTAAACCCTTTGGGTGTTGGTCACATGTGGATGTGAACTATGGGTGTTAACCACATAAAGATGTGAACTATTGATGTTAAATTACATGGCGATGTGAACTAGATTATTGACTCTAGTGCAAGTGGGAGACTGAAGGAAATATGCCCTAGAGGCAATAATAAAGTTATTATTTATTTCCTTATATCATGATAAATGTTTATTATTCATGCTAGAATTGTATTAACCGGAAACATAATACATGTGTGAATACATAGACAAACAGAGTGTCACTAGTATGCCTCTACTTGATTAGCTCGTTAATCAAAGATGGTTATGTTTCCTAACCATGGACAAAGAGTTGTTATTTGATTAACGGGATCACATCATTAGGTGAATGATCTGATTGACATGACCCATTCCATTAGCTTAGCACCCGATCGTTTAGTATGTTGCTATTGCTTTCTTCATGACTTATACATGTTCCTATGACTATGAGATTATGCAACTCCTGTTTGCCGGAAGAACACTTTGTGTGCTACCAAACGTCACAACGTAACTGGGTGATTATAAAGGTGCTCTACAGGTGTCTCCAAAGGTACATGTTGGATTGGCGTATTTCGAGATTAGGATTTGTCACTCCGATTGTCGGAGAGGTATCTCTGGGCCCTCTCGGTAATGCACATCACATAAGCCTTGCGAGCATTGCAACTAATGAGTTAGTTGTGAGATGATGTATTACGGAACGAGTAAAGAGACTTGCCGGTAATGATATTGAACTAGGGATTGAGATACCGACGATCGAATCTCGGGCAAGTAACATACCGATGACAAAGGGAACAACGTATGTTGTTATGCGGTCTGACCGATAAAGATCTTCGTAGAATATGTGGGAGCCAATATGAGCATCCAGGTTCCGCTATTGGTTATTGACCGGAGACATGTCTCGGTCATGTCTACATTGTTCTCGAACCCGTAGGGTCCGCACGCTTAAGGTTTCGATGACAGTTATATTATGAGTTTATGAGTTTTGATGTACCGAAGTTGGTTCGGAGTCCCGGATATGATTGCGGACATAACGAGGAGTCTCGAAATGGTCGAGACATAAAGATTGATATATTGGACGGCTATATTCGGACACCGGAAGTGTTCCGGGGATGTTTCGGATAAAACCGGAGTACCGGGGGGTTACCGGAACCCCCCGGGGGGTTAATGGGCCTCATGGGCCTAAAGTGGAGAAGAGGAGGGGCTGCCAGGGCAGGCCGCGCGCCCCCTCTCCCCCTAGTCCGAATTGGACAAGGAGGGAGGGGCGGCGCCCCCCTTTCCTTCCTCTCCTCTCTCCCTTCCTTCCCCCTCTCCTACTTGGACAAGGAAAGGGAGGGGAGTCCTACTCCCGGTAGGAGTAGGACTCCTCCTGCGCGCCTCCTACTAGGGCCAGATGCACCCCCCCTTGGCTCCTTTATATACGGAGGCAGGGGGCACCCCTAGACACACAAGTTGATCCACGTGATCGTTTTCTTAGCCGTGTGCGATTCCCCCTTCCACCATAATCCTCGATAATATTGTAGCGGTGCTTAGGCGAAGCCCTGCGACGGTAGAACATCAAGATCGTCACTACGCCGTCGTGCTGACGGAACTCTTCCCCGACACTTTGCTAGATCGGAATCCGGAGATCGTCATCGAGCTGAACGTGTGCTAAAACTCGGAGGTGCCGTAGTTTCGGTGCTTGATCGGTCGGGCCGTGAAGACGTATGACTACATCAACCGCGTTGTCATAACGCTTCCGCTATCGGTCTACGAGGGTACGTAGACAACACTCTCCCCTCTCGTTGCTATGCATCACCATGATCTTGCGTGTGTGTAGGAATTTTTTTGAAATTACTACGTTCCCCAACAGCTGCATGCATCGATTGATGCAGAGGCCGGGGGTGATCCTCCTTTTCCAAAAAACTTGTATTCTGTGTGCTGTGATGAAAGAGAGTTCTCTCCAACTGGTTGGCCCATAATTCATGAATTCTTTAGGGTTTTTTTTACAGTGGGTGGAATCCCTTCTATCAAGATCAGTTCAAGGATCCTTGCATCTGTTTTGGAATTACTATACTTAAGATTTTAGCCACATTGTCTTGTAGCTTGATGTCATGTCATTTGACCGTGGAACGCCAGTTATTACGATAAACTAACATATGATTGTGGAACATAGGTATGAACATTGATATTATGGACACTAAGACTATATGGACGACCATGATTTGACAGAACAAAAGTGCAAGAGATATTGAGAACCACCATGATTAGCCACTCTATCTTGTTGAAAAATTGTGGTTTTCAAATAATCAATTTTCTGGTTAGTACCTTTCATAAGTAGCCTCTTTCTAATGGAATAGAAATGCAGTAAAAAGTAAGGATGGTCTTTCTTGGGAACCATTAACAAATATGAAATTTCAGGAGAAGGTTGGAGCTGATGGTGAACAAGCAACGAATATACTGCGTAATTAAGTGCATATGATGAAAGGTGATGAGGTCACCAGGACACCAAGTAGAGGACGATGGCTACAGCTATAGTTCCTATGAATACTTTTTAGCTTAATTGCTGCTTAGAGCGGAAAGAGATCAAAGGGCAATTCCACTATGCTCAAAACCCGGGCACTGCTCCCAACATGGTTCTCTAAAGAACAATTATCTTGGCTAATTGAATAGTAGCTAAAGATGTATAGCTCGAGTGTGAATCGACTCCCCGCCAATTCTATATTTGATTCTCTAATCATTCCACTGCATGCGCTAAAGAACTGGTTGATTTTTGTGGTCTACATCATCATCCCTTGGTGCTTTATATTGCTTGTTCACCAGGTTTAGGATGGAAAAGAAATTGTAGGTGTGTTCCGTAAATGCAAAAGAGTACAGCTCTATCCACACTAGAAGTTTGGGTGTCATTTCTTGGGAGTTTGGGTGAAGCTCAACTGTCCTCCAATATCTGAATCCTGCTTTCTTTTCTGCATCTTTTCCTGCTCGGGTATATGAAAGATTGAACTGGTAAACTTCCTTGAATTTGCAGCCTTAATGTGTCATCCTTAAGCTTGTCAGGCCTAAAGTCTTAGAGAAGAAAACTATGCACAATTCCTCTACTTTTCTCTTTAGTAGCAGGTACATATTTCCTTCATTGGTTGGGCACAATTTCAGTGAATGACCATATAATTGGGACGGTTCTTCTGCACCAACAAGACAGGATCAGAAAGATTTTCAGAAGGTAACCATTCAGAAATGAACCAGAAATTAGCTGATGTGCTGCAAAACTTTTTTTTGTTTTCTTGTTTTTTTTCCGACAACGCGTGGATTTCTATGCCTTGATGTATGCCTCATCAATGGACAAAAAATAATGCGATTGCCTTTTGAAAACAGTGCCTTGCACTCCAGTGGCAGCACCATGCTCTTTTTTCTGTTCATTCCTCACCACCAATTAAGGCACTAACACCACTTGTTTATTGCTAATACACATCATGCCTGCTCTTAATTGCTTGGAGTTAAACTAATGGCCACCTCTTCCCCATGACACCTATCACCTATGCATATCTGTTCCACCATCTCCTTCTCACATGATGCCTAACCTTGTCCTTGTGTTATTGTATTCTTCATGGTCTTTTTACCCCTCCATGTGCTCTACCACCTCCCTATCTCATGCCTAGATTCCCCTCCTCTCGATTTCTCTCCCTAGCACCATTTTAACTATTAGACAATGCAATCTTTGCTCCTATAGGCGTTATTTGCAAGCTGGATTTCAAATATTTCCGTTCTCGAGTCCCTTCCCCCGCTTTCCCTTTCTGTTTGAATTTTGCCCACCTTTGCTTCTCCTGGCCTTTAAACTCATCTTTTCCCTTTAGTTTGTATATATATGATTACCTCATTATCTAAAAAAGTATGGTTACTTACATATTTACATGGAATAGACCCTCTTTATCACAAGATGAGACACGTGAGTACCAATAGGCACACCAGGTCTATGGGGACCTACGAGCAAATGGAATATCGATGTGTGGGTCGATAGTCACGCGGCAAAGTATCCTTAGAGTCCACTGCCTCACGTGATGTACTAATCGCTTTCGCTTAATAAAAATATCTCTGCGATACATTGAGATGCCTTTCAAGTTTCAACTATAGGTCGATTTAAATACCACTATGAATTACATGCATAAGCATCAAAGATAGCAGAGCATTCAGGAACTTGTCAGCAAAACTGATGATACCATATGCATCAAGATACCAAATAATGGAGCTAGTACACAAGTTAAGGTTGGTAGATCTAGGTGATGATGTGGGTTAAAACCTTGAAAATTGTTCACTGTGTAAACGGTGGAGATAGAGGACTTGAAACATTTTGCTATCTCTTCATTCCTCTTGATGCAAAGATGCAGAAAATGAATTCTTATTCTTCAAAAAAAAAGTATGTGGTAACTACTTATCAGTACCCTATGGTTACAGTCTGTTCTGATAATTTTGTTTTCGTATACCTAGTCTGATCTTTGTACTCATGGATGGTTCACCCTCTACTTGCGAGTTACTTATACATCAGGCCATTGGTCATTTATCTCTGCAACTCTGTTCCTCACTGTAAAAAAACAGCAGGATGTACCCTATCTTTTGGGGTGAAACAACCAACACTGCAAATAGAAGTTCTAATTCCAATGTAAATACTCTGCAAGTCCCATCATCTTCTATGGGATTAGTACTGCTGCACTGGTGGTTCAGAACTGCCCATTTACCAATGGGAATTTGGAGTTGGAAGGTAGATCTAGATCTGCGTGCCTGCGAAAATTTGCTGTCCTTTTACTATTATAATCCATCTGCTTGACACAAAAGTACAAAGGGGCAGTAACTAAACTAAGTTCCTGGCAGTGAGAAAGGCGAGATTAGATCTAACCGGGAGCATGTGACAGCCTCTCCATTGATGTGTTAGCTTCAGATCCAATCCATTCTGTTTTAATCTGCCAAGGAACAGCCTCTGCCATAAGGGTTTATATAATTGTTACTGCATGGAATGAACTGTTTCTTCTCCTTGTGTCATGTGTTACCACTGAGTGGCCAGCTGTGCTGTCTCATTTTTATTCTTGTTTCAACTTTCAACTCTAGAGAGCGGGGATAAATTCTGTGTACCTCGGTAGTTCAATTGTCACCCTGCAATGCCCAAAATTACCTTGCAGGGCTTACTGGGTAATTACAGTATCACATTGAGGAAAGAAGTATGTACCACTCTAACTAACCTAACAATAAAGGAGAAGTATTTACCAACATAAAAAATACATTTGTCTCTCTTTTTTCTTCGTGGTCGTCATCATCATCATCGTCGTTGTTTTGTGTAGTCTGACATCATATAGTTTGTGAGCAGCTGAGTTATGACTTTGCTAAATACTAGCAGAACGCCCGTGCGTTGCTACGGGCTATCCATCATGTTATCTTCAACAGACGGGCTTAATACAGAAACCCCACCCTATGACGCACTCTTATCTTTTACTGTCGGATCATCCCCTTCGCGCTCGGTTTTCCGTCGTAGTGGGCCATTTCTCGCTGGAGCCTCCTCCTTTAAAATCAAATGATGTCCACCTCATCTTCGCCATGCGTTTCAATAGGGATGAAATTTTTCATACTAACAATATAATAGAGTGAGTTAAACTAACACATACTATTGACACAAAACAAATAATAACTATAGATATCGTTCTCAAAGGTCCATTCAACTTTGCAAATGCACACTGACATGGGAGGCGAGTGACAACTTGAACGTATTCTCCGTCACCAATAAGCTCCACCTCCAGCAAATATACCATTCATTACTAGATGGATAATTGTCGTTCTTCTCTTCCCAGTCATTCCCTACATCTTCTACTCATAGCCTCCATGGTGTCGCGCACGGTGTCCCTTCGCAGGGACGCGCGGATGCATACGCTCATAACAAAAAAGACATGTCATTTTGTATATTCGAAAACTTGTGATTGTCAATTAATAGTAAATATAATGATAATAATAAATGACATAGTGCGCGGGATTAGCGATTTGTTATTGAGAAATATCTAATTTTGTTTTGGAAAATTATCGAGAAAAATTTTATGTCTGTCTTTTAGGAAGGTGATCTCAAATATATGGTATGATTTTTGAATTTTTAATTACCCATTATCTATATGATTCCCCCTTTAATTGGATTTGGTTTTTGATTGGAGAGAAAATCCTGTGGGAAGTGTGGTGTGAGGTGAGACGAAAAATAGACAGACGAAAATAAACCGGGGAGGGGAGGCTACCAACTTTCCTTTTAGGAGTAGAGATAATTGCTGACTCGGTTTCCAAATTGATTCGGTTAAAAAAATCCTATTTAAATGGCCTAATCAATTGCATACGTAATTAACTCTCTAGTTAATTAATTCCATTGATGGTTTGATTTTTGAATTGATTCAATGTTCGATTTCCAAAATATTTTCGCACGAATGGCGGCTACAAACTACGACGACGACTACTGAGTATTGTAGGAAAGATTTCCTTAACAGAGTTTTTGACATTTGAATGGACATACTTGATTTGAGAATATAGCTTGTTTGGCTATTTGCGTGACTAACAAAAAAAATATATAATATGATCGCATCCACAAATGCATGTATGTGGTGGTCCAACGACCCACCTTCCGCCATGGCCATCCTCGACTCCGTGATCAGCGTCAGGCCACGACGTCCTCCATGGTGTAGCGCACGGCGTCCCTCCGCAGAGGTGCATAGATGCGCTCATAACAAAAGAAGATACTCCCTCCGTTCCTTGATATAAGGTGTATAGATTTTTGAGAAAAAGTTCAAAATATAAGGTGTATTGCCTTGCACCACTCATTTGAATAACTTTTTAAGGGATTTGATTACATTTCCTTACATAGGGCAAGCTCCTCTATTTTTCTCATATTAATTAGTCAGGTCTAGTCTTGCCCAAAACTTGTGAAATTTTCCCTCCATGTGCATTCTTTAATTTCTGTGCCAAAAACTATACACCCTATATTTAGGAATGGAGGAAGTATGTTATTTTTGTTGTATTAGGAAAGTTATGATTATTAATTAATAGTAGAGATAATGATAATAATAAATGACATAGTGCGTGGGATTAGCGATTTATTATTAAGGCATATCTGATTTTTTTAAAGTTATCGAGAAAAATCTTATGTCTGTCTTTTAGAAGGTGATCTCAAATATATGGTATTATTTTTAAATTCTTAATTACCAAAGCAAGCATGAAACATGATCTTTCTCTTTAATGGGATTTGGTTTTTAATGGGAGGGAGAAAATCTAGTGAAAAGGGGTGGTAGGAGGTGACAAGAAAAAAAATCAGGCGAAAATAAACCATGTAGGGGAGGCTACCAACTCACTTTTTAAGAGTAGAGATATATGTCACGCAGGAATCATTATTCAGAATCTTTTTGTTACTGCTGTAGTGGTAGTATCTCCTTGTGTACTTAATCTCCAATCTTTGTGTAGGGATTTCTTGGAGACTTAAATAGGGAGATGATTTACTTGTACCATCCATGTAGAGGAAGAACCCCCAATTCAATTTATTTCAAACTGTTGGACTGTGGATGCTCTTCCCAGGTCTCACTACTAGCACTGCAATTGCCACACTTTAGAACCCAAAATTACACCAAGGTCCCTAACCACAAACTGTTAAGTAGTAACCAATCCAAGTTGTAGGCTGTGAAGTGCTTGTTATTCAATATTATCATCCTTGAGAGCTGAGACACACCCTTTCCATGATGAAGCTGCCCACCCAGATGCCATCTTTTCTTTCTCCTGGCTGCTAGCAAAGGTGTTACCGCCGTTAAAATAAAATAAAATTAGTTCACCAGCTTGGCATCGCAAAGCAATTAGACGTTGGTGATCTGATGCCTGTAGTAACAAATTTAAATACACTTAACCACCAATGGCCACTCACAATGGTGACTGTGAACAATTTTTTTTGAAGGCGGTGATAATTCAGGAGTAGAGGCATCTGAAGTTGAACAATTTCCAAGGAGAGACCGGGAGAGGGACAGGGTGTGGTAGTGTGCACTGTTGCCTCGGATCCAGAGATTCTGCAGGTACAAAGGTGGCCTTCCTCCATTGCTTCATCATCTCATCAACCCCAAATACTCTCTCCTCTTTAACCTCCCCCTCCCCCCCTCTCTCACTCTCTCTCTACTTATGCTAAACCTCTTCGCCACTCCATTAATTAGTTACTACTGCTAGGCTTGCAACATAAGCAAGACCAAGATTTGGCTCCAATTAACACCTCTAGACCACACAATTCTATAGAGTTAGCTACCACTACTACCTTGTACTCATGTTCTTGCATATACTTGTACTTCGGTAGTTGCATGGTACGACTGCAGACAAGCTAGCGTTGCTGTCATGGGTAGGCGGAGCAAATGGTGGGCGGCGGCGCTCGTCAGGTGCTGCGCGCTTGTCATGCTGTGCGTGGGCAGCGCCGTCGTCGCCGCCGTGGACGAGCAGGGCGCCGCGCTGCTCGCGTGGAAGGCGACGCTGCGCAACGGGGTTGGCGCGCTGGCGGACTGGAAGGCCGCGGACGCCTCGCCGTGCCGGTGGACCGGCGTGGCGTGCAATGCCGACGGCGGCGTCACCGAGCTGCGCCTGGAGTTTGTCGACCTCCTCGGCGGCGTCCCGGCCAACCTGGCCGGCGCCGTCGGCGCCACGCTGACCCGGCTCGTCCTCACCGGCACGAACCTGACGGGCCCGATCCCGCCGGAGCTCGGCGCGCTGCCCGCGCTGGCGCACCTTGACCTCAGCAACAATGCGCTCACCGGGTCGATACCGTCCGGGCTGTGCCGGACGGGGAGCAAGCTCGAGACGCTCTACCTCAACTCCAACCGGCTGGAGGGCGCCATCCCGGACGCCATCGGCAACCTCACGTCGCTCCGGGAGCTCATCGTCTACGACAACCAGCTCGGCGGCAGGATTCCGGCCGCCATTGGCCGCATGGCCAGCCTCGAGGTGCTCCGCGGCGGCGGCAACAAGAACCTCCACAGCGCGCTCCCCACGGAGATTGGAAGCTGCTCCAGGCTCACCATGGTCGGCCTCGCCGAGACCAGCATCACCGGCCCGCTCCCTGCGAGCCTCGGCCGCCTCAAGAACCTCACCACGCTGGCCATCTACACGGCGCTGCTCTCTGGCCCGATACCCAGAGAGCTCGGCCGGTGCAGCAGCCTGGAGAACATCTACCTCTACGAGAACGCGCTATCCGGGTCCATCCCGGCGGAGCTCGGCGCGCTCAAGAAGCTCAAGAACCTGCTGCTGTGGCAGAACCAGCTCGTCGGCATCATCCCGCCGGAGCTCGGCTCGTGCAGCGAGCTCGCGGTGATCGACCTGTCGATCAACGGGCTCACCGGCCACATCCCGGCGTCGCTCGGGAAACTCTTGTCGCTGCAGGAGTTGCAGCTCAGCGGGAACAAGATCTCCGGCACGGTGCCGCCGGAGCTGGCCCGGTGCAGCAACCTCACAGACCTCGAGCTCGACAACAACCAGATCACGGGCGCCATCCCCGCCGAGCTTGGCGGCCTCCCGGCGTTGCGCATGCTTTACCTGTGGGCCAACCAGCTGACCGGAAACATCCCGCCGGAGCTCGGCCGGTGCACTAGCCTCGAGGCGCTCGACCTGTCGACCAATGCTCTGACCGGGCCGATCCCACCGTCGCTCTTCCAGCTTCCACGGCTGTCCAAGCTGCTCCTCATCAACAACGAACTCTCCGGCCAGTTGCCAGCGGAGATTGGCAATTGCACGTCCCTCGACCGGTTCCGGGCAAGCGGCAACCACATCGCCGGCGCGATACCCCCGGAAATCGGCATGCTTGGGAGCCTCAGCTTCCTGGACCTGGGCTCCAACCGGCTGTCCGGTGCTCTCCCCACGGAGTTGTCGGGATGCCGGAACCTCACGTTCGTCGACCTCCACGACAATGCCATCGCCGGCATGCTGCCGGCAGGACTCTTCAAGGAATTGCTCTCGCTCCAGTACCTCGACCTCTCCTACAATGACATTTCCGGCGCGCTCCCGTCCGACATCGGCCTACTCACTTCGTTGACAAAGCTCATTCTCAGCGGCAACCGGCTATCCGGAGCGATGCCACCGGAGATCGGCTCGTGCTCCCGCCTCCAGCTCCTAGACGTCGGCGGCAACTCGCTCTCCGGTCACATTCCGGGGAGCATCGGCAAGATTCCGGGATTGGAGATCGCCCTTAACCTCAGCTGCAACAGCTTCTCCGGCTCGATGCCATCGGAGTTCGCAGGGCTCGTGAGGCTTGGGGTGCTCGACGTGTCACACAACCAGCTCTCCGGCGATCTCCAGGCGCTGTCCGCGCTCCAGAACCTCGTGGCGCTCAACGTCTCCTTCAACAGCTTCTCCGGCCGGCTTCCAGAGACGGCGTTCTTCGCGAAGCTCCCGACCGGCGACGTCGAGGGCAACCAGGCGCTGTGTCTCTCGCGGTGCTCTGGCGACGTCGGCGACAGTGAGCTCGAGGCACGCCGCGCCGCCCGTGTCGCGATGGCCGTGCTGCTCACCGCCCTCGTCGTCCTCCTGGTGGCCGCGGTGCTCGTCCTGTTCGGGTGGCGCCGGCGCGGCGAGCGTGCCAGCGAGGACAAGGACGCTGAGATGTCGCCGCCGTGGGACGTGACGCTGTACCAGAAGCTGGACATCGGCGTGGCCGACGTGGCCCGCAGCCTCACTCCGGCGAACGTGATCGGACACGGGTGGTCCGGCGCGGTGTACCGTGCCAACATCCCGTCGTCCGGCGTCACGGTCGCCGTGAAGAAATTCCAGTCATGCGACGAGGCGTCCGTGGAGGCGTTCGCGTGCGAGATCAGCGTGCTGCCCCGGGTGCGCCACCGCAACATCGTCCGGCTGCTGGGATGGGCGTCCAACCGCCGGACGCGACTCCTCTTCTACGACTACCTCCCGAACGGCACTCTCGGCGGCCTTCTGCACGGGGGCGCGACCGGCGCCGCCGTCGTGGAGTGGGAGGTGCGGCTCGCGATCGCCGTGGGCGTGGCCGAGGGCCTCGCTTACCTCCACCACGACTGCGTGCCGGGGATCATCCACCGTGACGTCAAGGCCGACAACATCCTCCTCGGCGACCGCTACGAGGCTTGCCTCGCCGACTTCGGCCTGGCACGAGTCGCCGATGACGGCGCCAACTCGTCGCCTCCGCCGTTCGCCGGATCCTACGGCTACATCGCTCCCGGTAAGCATTCCGCCGTCCCTTCAAAAAATCACGGCAATTCCAACTCTGCTACTCAGTTAAAATTCATTCTCCAGATGTACTACCGGATTAACATTTGTCGTCATGATTTGATGCAGAGTACGGCTGCATGACCAAGATCACAACCAAGAGCGACGTGTACAGCTTCGGCGTGGTGCTGCTGGAGATGATCACGGGGCGGCGCACGCTGGACCCGGCGTTCGGCGAGGGGCAGAGCGTGGTGCAGTGGGTGCGCGACCACCTGTGCCGGAAGCGCGACCCGGCGGAGATCGTGGACGCGAGGCTGCAAGGCCGGCCGGACACGCAGGTCCAGGAGATGCTGCAAGCCCTCGGCATCGCGCTGCTCTGCGCCAGCCCGCGCCCCGAGGACCGGCCGACCATCAAGGACGTGGCGGCGCTGCTACGCGGCATCCGGCACGACGACGGCCCCGACGCGCGGAAGGCCGGGAATGCAGAGCGGGCCGATGCGAAGAAGCCCATCTCACCCACCAAACTTATGGCTCTCACCAGGCCGGTCCAAACCCAGGCCCAGGTCCAGGCCCGAGCGAGTTCAGGTTCCCTGGGCCTACTCAACAACCGGGACGGATAGTTTAGCCTCAGGCGACTTGGCGGGCCCACTAGCGGTGCGATGTTGACAATGCAACCTTGTGTACTTTAGGGGACCCGTAGAAATTATGTATGTGTCCTTATTCACTTTTGAGGTGAGTGCAAGGGGGTGTGTCGTTTTGCTAGGTGCACGCTCTCTGGGTACAAATGTTGTTTCCTTCCGTAGGGATTTAGTGATCATAGGATACCATCTCTAGATGGTCCAGCAGGGTCATGACAGGTCAATAATTTTGTGTACCATAAAATGGGGTATAATGCAATGGAAGTTTGTGTATATTATCCAATTCATAATAATTGGCTATGAGACCAATGAAGATGTTTGTCAAAGGGAGCACATGCCACCTATTATTCCTACTGTCTCGTTTCTCTTTCTTTAGGTCAATGGTCCAACACTGGTTTGTTCTCCATTACATTACCCAGATGCGTTTTCAGAAGTTGTGGATCAGTTTGTACAAATGGGACCTGCATTTCTGGATTGAACTGTCTAACTGATTGGGCCATTATAGGCTAGCAACATGGGATAAGAGATGATACCCCATGCATTGTTGAGGTAATCTTGTTAAAATAAATGCGCAATTAGGTGCTACATAAATACCTAACATAAATAAAACTAAAGTGTGAGAGTATTATAGGTCGGATTTGCTAATTCTCTGAGGATTAACAAAGTCTCATCTAACTCATACACCAATCGTGTTAGAGATACGACACACAATCAAAACGACAAAGAACGAAAACAAGCGAGGGACATGAGATTTTAGCGTGGAAAACCCCTTCAACACGAAGGGGAAAAACACAGGCGCCAGCCAGCCAAACTTCACTATATTGGGGTAGGTTACAAACGTCGGGGATTTGCAACTAATCAACTATCCTGTGCAGCGGCTTACAAGAGGTATATATAACACATGTGACCTAGGTTAATACTGATTCGTACCGCGAGGGGCTTCGCCCCCCCCCCCCCCCGCGCACCCCCAGGCGTCCCTGTCGAGGGTGGCCCATGGGCTAACTTCAGACTCGCTACGCTCCGCTTCGTCCTAAGCCTACCGGTGACGGGCCTCGCTCCGCTCGCTCGTCAGAAGTTAGCCTCCCTCTTTATACTTGAATTTGAAGCATAACATAACAAACTCCACCTTGAGACAAATTCCATCATGTAGCATGAATGAGAACCTCCTCCCTGAACAACAAAGAAAACACTTTTGGCGCCAAACAGCCACTAGGGCTAATGAGTTATACCAACTAAGTCTGAGCAAAGCTCAAACTTAGCAACAGGAACTGGCTTTGTCAACATATCAGCAGGATTATCATGAGTACTAATCCTGCATACCCTCAGTTTACCTTACTCAACAATGTCTCGGACATAATGATATTTGACATTAATGTGCTTTGTTCTCTCATGGAACATCTGATCCTTAGTCAGGTATATGTCACTTTGAGTGACACAAAACAAGTTAATGCAATAATTATCTCCACAAAGGTCAGGATACAAACCTTTCAGCCAAACTGATTCTTTACATGCTTCTGCAATAGCCATGTATTCTGCTTTAGTGGTAGACTGGGCAACTACTGGCTGAAACGCTGCCCTCCAACTCACGGCGCAACCACCAATTGTGAACACATAGCCTGTAAGGGACCTCCTCTTGTCCAAATCGCTGGAAGCAAAATCTGAATCCACATAGCTAGCTAGTCCCTCACCAGTTCTGCCGAATTTCAAACAAGCATTGGAAGTGCCACGAAGGTACCTGAAAATCCACTAAACATCTGTAACGCCCTCGATGCGGCTATATCTCCCACGTGTCGAAGCACGACTTAGAGGCATAACCGCATTGAAAGCAATGTCGCAAGTGAGGTAATCTTCACACAACCCATGTAATACATAAGGGAAAAAGATACATAGTTGGCTTACAATTGCCACTTCACACAATTACATGAATAAAGCATTACAACATCCAAGTACAATCAAGGTCCGACTACGGAACCAAAATAAAAGAAGAACCCCAAATGCGACAAGGTCCCCGATCGACCCCAACTGGGCTCCACTACTGATCAACTAGAACGAAACAACACAAAGGACAAGATCTTCGTCGAGCTCCTCCTGAGCTTGGTTGTGCATCTGCATGGTTCATCAGCACCTGCAAGCTGGTTTTGGAAGTATCTGTGAGCCACGGGGACTCAGCAATCTCGCACCCTCGCGATCAAGACTATTTAAGCTTATGGGTAAGGTAAAAAGGTATGAGGTGGAGCTGCAGCAAGCGACTAGCATATATGGTGGCTAACATACGCAAATGAGAGCGAGAAGAGAAGGCAAAGCACGGTCGATAAAAGCATGATCAAGAAGTGATCCTAGAACAACCTACGTCAAGCATAACTCCAACACCGTGTTCACTTCCCGGACTCCGCCGGAAAGAGACCATCACGGTTACACACGCGGTTGATGCATTTTAATTAAGGTCAACTTCAGGTTTTCTACAACCGGACATTAACAAATTCCCATCTTCCCATAACCGCGGGCACGGCTTTCGAAAGTTCAAATCCCTGCAGGGGTGTCCCAACTTAGCCCATGACAAGCTCTCATGGTCAACGAAGGAATAGACCTCCTCCCGAGACATTCCGATCAGACTCGGTATCCCGGTTCTTCAAGACACTTCGACAAGTTAAAACAAATCCAGCAACACCACCCAGATGTGCCGACAAATCCCGATAGGAGCTGCACATATCTCGTTCTCAGGGCACACCAGATGAGCAAGACGTCGGGTAGGCCATCCCAGAGTTGCCCCTGGTAGCCCCGAACATCGCTCGGTTGGACCAACACTCAGAGGAGCACTGGCCCGGGGGGGTTAAAATAATGATGACCCTTGGGCGCGCGACCCCCAAGGGAAAAGAAAAGGCTATGTGGCGAATGGTAAGACCAATGTTGGGCATTGCTGGAAGAGTTTTACTCAAGGCGAACTGTCAAGGGGTTCCCATCATTACCCAACCGCGTAAGGAACGCAAAATCCGGGAACATAACACCGATATGACGGAAACTAGGGCGGCAAGAGTGGAACAAAACACTAGGCATAAGGCCGAGCCTTCCACCCTTTACCAAGTATATAGATGCATTAATTAAATAAGATATATGGTGATATCCCAACAAGTAAACAAGTTCCAACAAGGAACAACAACTCCATGTTCCAACAAGGAACATACTCTAATCTTCACCTCCAACTAACAACGCTATAAGAGGGGCTGAGCAAAGCGGTAACATAGCCAAACAACGGTTTGCTAGGACAAGGTGGGTTAGAGGCTTGGTTCAACAATATAGGAGGCATGATAAGCAAGTGGTAGGTATCGCAGCATAGGCATAGCAAAAGAGCGAGCAACTAGCAAGCAAAGATAGAAGTGATTTCGAGGGTATGATCATCTTGCCTGAAATCCCGCAAGGAAGAAGAACGAGTCCATGAAGAAGACAAACGGAACGTAGACTAACGGGTCCTCACAACGCGACGTTATTGGAACCAACCTGAAGAAGCAAACACCGGAAAAGAAGCACACAACATAGTAAACAACCAACACATGAACAAGGTATGATATGCGGGATGCGGTATGCGATGCATATGCATGATTTGACAAGGAATGATTGAACCTCGCCTCAACTTGGAAATCCAAGTGTGCCACTGGAAAGGTGAGATGAAATCGCTTGAAAACGATATAAAGATCATCGGAATCGGAGTTACGGTGTGGAAATGGCAAGCAATTCAAATATGACCACGTTCTGCGATTTACAACAAGTAGCCATCTAAAAGCAACAAGATGAACATGCTACAGCACTCAAACATGGCAACAAAACACATGGCAGGGATACATTCATGAAGCTTAACAAAAGATGAACACTCAGCTACGGCCAAATCATCCATTAACAGGTTCAAACAAGCATGGCAAAAATGCATTTGGCAAACAGATTTCAGACTTTGTGAAATTAACACTTGTCTGGAATTTCAGATCAGATAGCACTCTTTGGAGCAACAAAACTACATGCTACAGGACCTGAACATGGCAAAGTAAAGCATGGCATGGAGCTACTCAAAGAGCTTAACAAAAGTCCCTTAGTGACCTTGAGCCAAAAGGGATCAGAAAATACAATTGCAGGCATGTGAACATGGCAAAAACATAATCAGACTCTCAGACTTAGTGAAAAACTGGAGCATGCAAATCAGATATCAAGTAGGCATGTTAACGAGCTCGATGCACTCACTACAGAGCAAGGCATGACAATCTAAGCATACACCCAACAAGAATACACAAAATACAAGCTAGACATGGCAAGAACAATAACATGGCATGCACGGATCAACTACAACATCCTCGGCAAAATCGCTAACAAGTAGACAATCTGCCCAGATTCACGAAACAGCAAAAGTAGAGCTCGATTGACTCAAGCTAGGTTGCTCCATAATTGCAAACAAAGACATTGATGGATAGAGCACTACAAGATTACAAAACATCCTTACTGATCATCCTCAAAAGAGGCACGGATCACTAGGAAACAACATGAACATATGGCATCATGAAATGAACAGATCAAGGACTTAGTGGAAATGCTAAGTCCCTGAAATCAGCATTACCAAGTGCCTCACTTTGCAAGCTTGTGCTAGTCACCACACACATCACAAAAATACATGGGTTGCACCTCTGGAAAGATGGCAAAACCCTTAACAAAACATATGTAGAGCTCATGGGCATATCATGCACACAATAATCATGGCAAAAATGACAAATATCTAAATGGAGCAGCATATCTGACAAATAACTCAAGTAGCACTCTTCTAGCAGCATTTCGGGCATCAAGATGAACTCAAATGAAAATGACGCAATGTAATGAAATGATCTACTCTCTGAGACAAACATATTGATATGCTAAATGCCCAAAACGGAGCTACGGATGCGGAGTTACGACATGATGAACATGGGCATATGAAACATGGAAATCTCGGGGACTTGGTGAAATTTATACCACCGGAAAAGTCAACGGCGGACGGGGATATCCAAGACGGAGCGGATCGGGACGAGGGGAGGCGTTTGGTTCGTGAACCGGTGGATCTGGTCCCGATCCGCCAGATCCACCGGAGGTGAAGACGAGGCGGCGCCCGGAGGTTGACGCGGCGGAGGCGGCGGAGGTCGCCGGCGAGTCGGCGGTCGGGCGCGGCTCGCGGAGGCAGGGGCACGGGGTGCCTGCGGCTAGCGGCGGAGGAGGAGGCGGCTCGCCGCTCGGGCGGAGGCGGCGCGCCGGCGAAACGGCGGGAGCGGCTGGAGCGGCTCCGGCGGAGCTCATCGCCGGCGGAAGGTCGGCGAAGGCGGCGACGGCGAGGCGCACTGGAGGCGGCGGGAGCGCGCGGACGCTCGGGCGGCGGCGCGAGGGAACGGGCCCTGCGGGCCCGAGATGGGCCTAGCGGGCCGCGGCAGCGGGCGGAGGCGGAGTGCCACGTGGCGAAGCCAGATTGGCTGCGGGCGGCGGCGTAGAGGACCAAGGCTGCTTGGCAAGTCTCGGTCTAATCCGAAAATGTTTAATCCCCACACACGAGAAGAAGGTAGAAATGACCACCGGAGGAGAACGGAGCGTCGGAATGCAAAACGGACAACGGGGAAAAAGCTCGGATGCATGAGACGAACACGTATGCAAATGAAATGCACATGATGACATGATATGAAATGCATGACATGCAAGCAATGACAAGGCAACAACAGCAAATAACTGGACGACACCTGGCACATCGGTCTCGGGGCGTTACTGAAGGAAATATGCCCTAGAGGCAATAATAAAGTTATTATTTATTTCCTTGTAATCATGATAAATGTTTATTATTCATGCTAGAATTGTATTAACCGGAAACATAATACATGTGTGAATACATAGACAAACAAAGTGTCACTAGTATGCCTCTACTTGACTAGCTCGCTAATCAAAGATGGTTATGTTTCCTAACCATGAACAATGAGTTGTTACTTGATTAACGAGGTCACATCATTAGTTGAATGATCTGATTGACATGACCCATTCCATTAGCTTAGCACCCGATCGTTTAGTATGTTGCTATTGCTTTCTTCATGACTTATACATGTTCCTATGACTATGAGATTATGCAACTCCCGTTTGCCGGAGGAACACTTTGTGTGCTACCAAACGTCACAACGTAAATGGGTGATTATAAAGGAGCTCTACAGGTGTCTCCAAAGGTAAATGTTGGGTTGGCGTATTTCGAGATTAGGATTTGTCACTCCGATTGTCGGAGAGGTATCTCTGGGCCCTCTCGGTAATGCACATCACATAAGCCTTGCAAGCATTACAACTAATGAGTTAGTTGCGAGATGATGTATTACGGAACGAGTAAAGAGACTTGCCGGTAACGAGATTGAACTAGGTATTGGATACCGACGATCGAATCTCGGGCAAGTAACATACCGATGACAAAGGGAACAACGTATGTTGTTATGCGGTCTGACCGATAAAGATCTTCGTAGAATATGTAGGAGCCAATATGGGCATCCAGGTCCCGCTATTGGTTATTGACCGGAGATTTGTCTCAGTCATGTCTACATTGTTCTCGAACCGTAGGGTCCGCACGCTTAAGGTTTCGATGGCAGTTATATTATGAGTTTATGAGTTTTGATGTACCGAAGGAGTTCGGAGTCCCGGATGAGATCGGGGACATGACGAGGAGTCTCGAAATGGTCGAGACGTAAAGATTGATATATTGGAAGCCTATATTTGGATATCGGAAGTGTTCCGGGTGAAATCGGGATTTTACCGGGTTACCGGGAGGTTACCGGAAACCCCCGGGAGCCATATGGGCCTTCATGGGCCTTAGTGGAAAGGAGAAAGGGGCAGCCCAAGGTGGCTGCGCACCTCCCCCCTCCCCTAGTCCTATTAGGACTAGGAGAAGGTGGCCGCCCCCCCTCTCTCTCTTTCCCCCCTTGGGAATCCTAGTTGGAATAGGATTGGGGGGGGAGTCCTACTCCCGGAAGGAGTAGGACTCCTCCTGCGCCCTCCTCCTTGGCCGGCGCCCCCTTCCCCTTGGCTCCTTTATATACTGAGGCAGAGGCACCCCAAAAACACACAAGTTGATCCACGTGATCTATTCCTTAGCCGTGTGCGGTGCCCCCTGCCACCATATTCCTCGATAATACTGTAGCGGAGTTTAGGCGAAGCCCTACTGCTGTAGTTCATCAAGATCGTCACCACGCCATCGTGCTGACGGAACTCTTCCCCGACACTTTGCTGGATCGGAGTCCGGGGATCGTCATCGAGCTGAACGTGTGCTCAAACTCGGAGGTGCCGTAGTTTCGGTGCTTGATCGGTTGGATCGTGAAGACGTACGACTACTTCCTCTACGTCGTGTCAGCGCTTCCGCAGTCGGTCTGCGTTGGGTACATAGACAACACTCTCCCCTCTCGTTGCTATGCATCACATGATCTTGCGTGTGCGTAGGAATTTTTTTGAAATTACTACGAAACCCAACAGTGGCATCCGAGCCTAGGTTATTTATGTTGATGTTATTTGCACGAGTAGAACACAAGTGAGTTGTGGACGATACAAGTCATACTGCCTACCAGCATGTCATACTTTGGTTCGGCGGTATTGTTGGACGAGACGACCCGGACCAACCTTACGCGTACGCTTACGCGAGACCGGTTCCCTCGACGTGCTTTGCACATAGATGGCTTGCGGGCGACTGTCTCTCCAACTTTAGTTGAACCGAGTGTGGCTACGCCCGGTCCTTGCGAAGGTTAAAACGGAGTCTATTTGACAAACTATCGTTGTGGTTTTGATGCATAGGTGAGATTGGTTCTTACTTAAGCCCGTAGCAGCCACGTAAAACTTGCAACAACAAAGTAGAGGACGTCTAACTTGTTTTTGCAGGGCATGTTGTGATGTGATATGGTCAAGGCATGATGCTGAATTTTATTGTATGAGATGATCATGTTTTGTAACCGAGTTATCGGCAACTGGCAGGAGCCATATGGTTGTTGCTTTATTGTATGCAATGCAATCGCGATGTAATGCTTTACTTTATTACTAAACGGTAGTGATAGTCGTGGAAGCATAAGATTGGTGAGACAACAACGATGCTACGATGGAGATCAAGGTGTCGCGCCTGTGACGATGGTGATCATGACGGTGCTTCGGAGATGGAGATCACAAGCACAAGATGATGATGGCCATATCATATCACTTATATTGATTGCATGTGATGTTTATCTTTTTATGCATCTTATCTTGCTTTGATTGACGGTAGCATTATAAGATGATCTCTCACTAAATTATCAAGAAGTGTTCTCCCTGAGTATGCACCGTTGCCAAAGTTCGTCGTGCCCAGACACCACGTGATGATCGGGTGTGATAAGCTCTACGTCCATATACAACGGGTGCAAGCCAGTTTTGCACAAGCAGAATACTCAGGTTAAACTTGACAAGCCTAGCATATGCAGATATGGCCTCGGAACACGGAGACCGAAAGGTCGAGCGTGAATCATATAGTAGATATGATCAACATAAACGATGTTCACCATTGAAAACTACTCCATCTCACGTGATGATCGGTTATGGTTTAGTTGATTTGGATCACGTAATCACTTAGAAGATTAGAGGGATGTCTATCTAAGTGGGAGTTCTTAAAGTAATATGATTAATTGAACTTAAATTTATCATGAACTTAGTCCCTGATAGTATCTTGCTTGTTTATGTTGATTGTAGATAGATGGATCGTTCTGTTGTTCCGTTGAATTTTAATGCATTCCTTGAGAAAGCAAAGTTGAAAGATGATGGTAGCAATTACACGGACTGGGTCCGTAACTTGAGGATTATCCTCATTGCTGCTCAGAAGAATTACGTCCTGGAAGCACCGCTAGGTGCCAGGCCTGCTGCTGGAGCAACACCAGATGTTATGAACGTCTGGCAGAGCAAAGCTGATGACTACTCGATAGTTCAGTGTGCCATGCTTTACGGCTTAGAATCGGGACTTCAACGACGTTTTGAACGTCATGGAGCATATGAGATGTTCCAGGAGTTGAAGTTAATATTTCAAGCAAATGCCCGAATTGAGAGATATGAAGTCTCCAATAAGTTCTATAGCTGCAAGATGGAGGAGAACAGTTCTGTCAGTGAGCATATACTCAAAATGTCTGGGTATAATAATCACTTGATTCAATTGGGAGTTAATCTTCCGGATGATTGCGTCATTGACAGAATTCTCCAATCACTGCCACCAAGCTACAAGAGCTTCGTGATGAACTATAATATGCAAGGGATGAACAACACTATTCCCGAGCTCTTCGCAATGCTGAAAGCTGCGGAGGTAGAAATCAAGAAGGAGCATCAAGTGTTGATGGTTAACAAGACCACTAGTTTCAAGAAAAAGGGCAAAGGGAAGAAGAAGGGGAACTTCAAGAAGAACGGCAAGCAAGTTGCTGGTCAGGAGAAGAAACCCAAGTCTGGACCTAAGCCTGAAACTGAGTGCTTCTACTGCAAGCAGACTGGTCACTGGAAGCGGAACTGCCCCAAGTATTTGGCGGATAAGAAGGATGGCAAGGTGAACAAAGGTATATGTGATATACATGTTATTGATGTGGACCTTACTAGAGCTCGCAGTAGCACCTGGGTATTTGATACTGGTTCTGTTGCTAATATTTGCAACTCGAAATAGGGACTACGGAATAAGCGAGCACTGGCAAAGGACGAGGTGACGATGCGCGTGGGAAACGGTTCCAAAGTCGATGTGATCGCGGTCGGCACGCTACCTCTACATCTACCTTCGGGATTAATATTAGACCTAAATAATTGTTATTTGGTGCCAGCGTTGAGCATGAACATTATATCTGGATCTTGTTTAATGCGAGACGGTTATTCATTTAAATCAGAGATAATGGTTGTTCTATTTATATGAGTAATATCTTTTATGGTCATGCACCCTTGAAGAGTGGTCTATTTTTATTGAATCTCGATAGTAGTAATACACATATACATAATGTTGAAGCCAAAAGATGCAGAGTTGATAATGAAAGTGCAACCTATTTGTGGCACTGTCGTTTAGGTCATATCGGTGTAAAGCGCATGAAGAAACTCCATACTGATGGACTTTTGGAACCACTTGATTATGAATCACTTGGTACTTGCAAACCGTGCCTCATAGGCAAGATGACTAAAACACCATTCTCCGGTACTATGGAGAGAGCAACAGATTTGTTGGAAACCATACATACCGATGTATGTGGTCCGATGAATATTGAGGCTCGTGGCGGATATCGTTATTTTCTCACCTTAACAGATGATTTAAGTAGATATGGATATATCTACTTAATGAAACATAAGTCTGAAACATTTGAAAAGTTCAAAGAATTTCAGAGTGAAGTTGAAAATCATCGTAACAAGAAAATAAAGTTTCTACGATCTGATCGTGGAGGAGAATATTTGAGTTACGAGTTTGGTGTACATTTCAAAAACTGTGGAATAGTTTCGCAACTCACGCCACCCGGAACACCACAGCGTAATGGTGTGTCCGAACATCGTAATCGTACTTTACTAGATATGGTGCGATCTATGATGTCTATTACTGATTTACCGCTATCGTTTTGGGGTTATGCTCTAGAGACGGCTGCATTCACGTTAAATAGGGCACCATCAAAATCCGTTGAGACGACGCCTTATGAACTGTGGTTTGGCAAGAAACCAAAGTTGTCGTTTCTTAAAGTTTGGGGCTGCGATGCTTATGTGAAAAAGCTTCAACCTGATAAGCTTGAACCCAAATCGGAGAAATGTGTCTTCATAGGATACCCAAAGGAAACTGTTGGGTACACCTTCTATCACAGATCCGAAGGCAAGACATTCATTGCTAAGAATGGATCCTTTCTAGAGAAGGAGTTTCTCTCGAAAGAAGTGAGTGGGAGGAAAGTAGAACTTGACGAGGTAACTGTACCTGCTCCCTTACTGGAAAGTAGCTCATCACAGAAAACTGTTTCAGTGACTCCTACACCAGTTAGTGAGGAAGCCAATGATAATGATCATGAAACTTCAGATCAAGATACTACCGAACCTCGTAGATCAACCGGAGTAAGATCCGCACCAGAGTGGTACGGTAATCCTGTTCTGTAGGTCATGCTACTAGATCATGATGAACCTACGAACTATGAAGAAGCGATGGTGAGCCCAGATTCCGCAAAGTGGCTTGAAGCCATGAAATCTGAGATGGGATCCATGTATGAGAACAAAGTATGGACTTTGGTTGACTTTCCCGATGATCGGCAAGCAATTGAGAATAAATGGATCTTTAAGAAGAAGACTGACGCTGATGGTAATGTTACTGTCTACAAAGCTCGACTTGTCGCAAAAGGTTTTCGGCAAGTTCAAGGGATTGACTACGATGAGACCTTCTCACCCGTAGCGATGCTTAAGTCCGTCCGAATCATGTTAGCGATTGCCGCATTTTATGATTATGAAATTTGGCAGATGGATGTTAAAACTGCATTCCTGAATGGATTTCTGGAAGAAGAGTTGTATATGATGCAACCGGAAGGTTTTGTCGATCCAAAGGGAGCTAACAAAGTGTGCAAGCTCCAACGATCCATTTATGGACTGGTGCAAGCCTCTCGGAGGTGGAATAAACGTTTTGATAGTGTGATCAAAGCATTTGGTTTTATACAGACTTTTGGAGAAGCTTGTATTTACAAGAAAGTGAGTGGGAGCTCTGTAGCATTTCTGATATTATATGTGGATGACATATTATTGATTGGAAATGATATAGAATTTCTGGATAGCATAAAGGGATACTTGAATAAGAGTTTTTCTATGAAAGACCTCGGTGAAGCTGCTTACATATTAGGCATTAAGATCTATAGAGATAGATAAAGACGCTTAATTGGACTTTCACAAAGCACATACCTTGACAAAATTTTGAAGAAGTTCAAAATGGATCAAGCAAAGAAAGGGTTCTTGCCTGTGTTACAAGGTGTGAAGTTGAGTAAGACTCAATGCCCGACCACTGCAGAAGATAGAGAGAATATGAAAGATGTTCCCTATGCATCAGCCATAGGATCTATCATGTATGCAATGCTGTGTACCAGACCTGATGTGTGCCTTGCTATAAGTTTAGCAGGGAGGTACCAAAGTAATCCAGGAGTGGATCACTGGACAGCGGTCAAGAACATCCTGAAATACCTGAAAAGGACTAAGGATATGTTTCTCGTATATGGAGGTGACAAAGAGCTCACCGTAAAAGGTTACGTTGATGCAAGCTTTGACACTGATCCGGACGATTCTAAATCGCAAACCGGATACGTGTTTACATTAAACGGTGGAGCTGTCAGTTGGTGCAGTTCTAAACAAAGCGTCGTAGTGGGATCTACATGTGAAGCGGAGTACATAGCTGCTTCGGAAGCAGCGAACGAAGGAGTCTGGATGAAGGAGTTCATATCCGATCTAGGTGTCATACCTAATGCATCGGGTCCAATGAAAATCTTTTGTGACAATACTGGTGCAATTGCCTTGGCAAAGGAATCCAGATTTCACAAAAGGACCAAACACATCAAGAGACGCTTCAACTCCATCCGGGATCTAGTCCAGGTGGGAGACATAGAGATTTGCAAGATACATACGGATCTGAATGTTGCAGACCCGTTGACTAAGCCTCTTCCACGAGCAAAACATGATCAGCACCAAGACTCCATGGGTGTTAGAATCATTACAGTGTAATCTAGATTATTGACTCTAGTGCAAGTGGGAGACTGAAGGAAATATGCCCTAGAGGGAATAATAAAGTTATTATTTATTTCCTTGTAATCATGATAAATGTTTATTATTCATGCTAGAATTGTATTAACCGGAAACATAATACATGTGTGAATACATAGACAAACAAAGTGTCACTAGTATGCCTCTACTTGACTAGCTCGCTAATCAAAGATGGTTATGTTTCCTAACCATGAACAATGAGTTGTTATTTGATTAACGAGGTCACATCATTAGTTGAATGATCTGATTGACATGACCCATTCCATTAGCTTAGCACCCGATCGTTTAGTATGTTGCTATTGCTTTCTTCATGACTTATACATGTTCCTATGACTATGAGATTATGCAACTCCCGTTTACCGGAGGAACACTTTGGGTGCTACCAAACGTCACAACGTAACTGGGTGATTATAAAGGAGCATTACAGGTGTCTCCAAAGGTAGATGTTGGGTTGGCGTATTTCGAGATTAGGATTTGTCACTCCGATTGTCGGAGAGGTATCTCTAGGCCCTCTCGGTAATACACATCACATAAGCCTTGCAAGCATTACAACTAATATGTTAGTTGTGAGATGATGTATTACGGAACGAGTAAAGAGACTTGCCGCTAACGAGATTGAACTAGGTATTGGATACCGACGATCGAATCTCGGGCAAGTAACATACCGATGACAAAGGGAACAACGTATGTTGTTATGCGGTCTGACCGATAAAGATCTTCGTAGAATATGTAGGAGCCAATATGGGCATCCAGGTCCCGCTATTGGTTATTCACCGGAGATTTGTCTCCGTCATGTCTACATTGTTCTCGAACCGTAGGGTCCGCACGCTTAAGGTTTCGATGACAGTTATATTATGAGTTTATGAATTTTGATGTACCGAAGGAGTTCGGAGTCCCGGATGAGATCGGGGACATGACGAGGAGTCTCGAAATGGTCGAGACGTAAAGATTGATATATTGGAAGCCTATATTTGGATATCGGAAGTGTTCCGGGTGAAATCGGGATTTTACCGGGTTACCGGGAGGTTATCGGAAACCCCCGGGAGCCATATGGGCCTTCATGGGCCTTAGTGGAAAGGAGAAAGGGGCAGCCCAAGGTGGCTGCGCACCTGCCCCCTCCCCTAGTCCTATTAGGACTAGGAGAAGGTGGCTGGCCCCCCTCTCTCTCTTCCCCCCCTTGGGAATCCTAGTTGGAATAGGATTGGGGGGGGGGAGTCCTACTCCCGGAAGGAGTAGGACTCCTCCTGCGCCCTCCTCCTTGGCCGGCGCCCCCTTCCCCTTGGCTCCTTTATATACTGAGGCAGAGGCACCCCAGAAACACACAAGTTGATCCACGTGATCTATTCCTTAGCCGTGTGCGGTGCCCCCTGCCACCATATTCCTCGATAATACTGTAGCGGAGTTTAGGCGAAGCCCTACTGCTGTAGTTCATCAAGATCGTCACCACGCCGTCGTGCTGACGGAACTCTTCCCTGACACTTTGCTGGATCGGAGTCCGGGGATCGTCATCGAGCTGAACGTGTGCTCGAACTCGGAGGTGCCGTAGTTTCGGTGCTTGATCGGTTGGATCGTGAAGACGTACGACTACTTCCTCTACGTCGTGTCAGCGCTTCCGCAGTCGGTCTGCGTTGGGTACGTAGACAACACTCTCCCCTCTCGTTGCTATGCATCACATGATCTTGCGTGTGCGTAGGAAATTTTTTGAAATTACTACGAAACCCAACAGTGGCATCCGAGCCTAGGTTATTTATGTTGATGTTATTTGCACGAGTAGAACACAAGTGAGTTGTGGACGATACAAGTCATACTGCCTACCAGCATGTCATAATTTGGTTCGGCGGTATTGTTGGATGAGACGACCCGGACCAACCTTACGCGTACGCTTACGCGAGACCGGTTCCCTCGACGTGCTTTGCACATAGATGGCTTGCGGGCGACTGTCTCTCCAACTTTAGTTGAACCGAGTGTGGCTACGCCCGGTCCTTGCGAAGGTTAAAACGGAGTCTATTTGACAAACTATCGTTGTGGTTTTGATGCGTAGGTGAGATTGGTTCTTACTTAAGCCCGTAGCAGCCATGTAAAACTTGCAACAACAAAGTAGAGGACGTCTAACTTGTTTTTGCAGGGCATGTTGTGATGTGATATGGTCAAGGCATGATGCTGAATTTTATTGTATGAGATGATCATGTTTTGTAACCGAGTTATCGGCAACTGGCAGGAGCCATATGGTTGTCGCTTTATTGTATGCAATGCAATCGCGATGTAATGCTTTACTTTATGAGCAGGCTGCAAGAAGAAGGGTAGCCGACGAGGAGGCTGCGCTGCAAGAAGAAGGGTCGCCGGTGAGGAGGCTGATCTACCTGTAAGCAGCAGTGAAGGCTTGAATTTGGAAAGTAAGGAGGAACAGTGGAAATGTGGCTTTTGGTAGGAGGGAGTGGGCAGGGAGATAGATATTTCCGTGGTGGCAAAGAAATTTTGCTCGGTGCCGCGAGAAACTGGAGTGCAAGTGTGGTTCAAGCGGGGGCGGTGGACTGTAGACGGCGAAGCTTCCTGCGTAAGCCAGACAAGACGGTGCGCCAATATATTTTACATCACATCCCACATGATTCTTTCTAGTAGACTATTTGTGGTATACTTGATTTTTTCATTATGTTTTGAAAGACAAAATGGTGTTACGGAGGGAAAGGATGGTGTTTGAATTGCTAGAACATTTACGTACAGTGAACATGTAACTAGTACATCAGTGTCGTGTTTAAATTTGGAATTATTCCGGGTTCATTTGGCATTTTTATGCATTAATTGAGTTTCTGGGCATTTAATGTGCATAATTCAGATTTGAACTACAAGCACATGCTCCAATGCACCAAAGTTTGCTGAAAAATCGCATGTGTGTCTTTGGGTGAATTTATAGGTCCCATGCAAGAAATGAAAATAAAATTCAAACATCTGAGTGTCGTGGCTCAGCTGGAATGATTGAGAAACTTGGTTTTTTAATTCCTATAAATCCAAAACACGGCTGGAAATCATGAAACTTGGCATGGTGTCATGACATGGCACCAACATGCTGCAGTAATTTTTTTGGCCGAATTGGGACAAGCTTTGGTGTAAGGTTCTTGCAAATCGGAGCTTTCCTCAAGAAGGCTCCTGGTTCCGAGAGGGAACATCTCACCTCCGTGTGCGAAACGACATACGTACACTGCCTTCTCCCGCCTTAATTTTTTTACACAGCCAGATTAGACCAAATAGAAGTATCCTGCTAAATTTTGGAATTATTCCGTGTTTGTTTGGACTTTTTATACATTAATTGAGTTTCTGGCCATTTAATGTGCATAATTCAAATTTGAACTACAAGCACAGGCTCCAGTGCACCAAAGTTGTTTGAAAAATCACATGTGTGTCCTTGGGTGAATTTCTAGGTCCCATGCAAGAGATGGGAGTGAAATTCAAACATCTGGGCGTCGTGGCTCGGCCGGAAAGATTGAGAAACTTGGTTTTTTTAATTCCTATAATTCCAAAACACGCCTGAAAATCATGAAACTTGGCATGGTGTCATGACATGGCACCAACATGCTGCGGTAATTTTTTTGGCCGAATTGGGGCAAGCTTTGGTGTAGGTTTCTTGGAAACCGGAGCTTCCCTCAAGAAAGCTCATGGTTCTGAGAGGGAACGTGTCACCTCCGTATGCGAAACGACATACGTACACTACCTTCTCCCGCCTTAATTTTTTTACACAACCAGATTAGACCAAATAGAAGTACCGTGCTAAATTTTGGAATTATTCCGGGCTCGTTTCGCCTTTTTATGCATTAATTGAGTTTCTGGGCATTTTATGTGCATAATTCAAATTTGAACTGCAAGCACAAGCTCCAGTGCACCAAAGTTGTTTGAAAAATTACATGTGTGTCCTTGGGTAAATTTCTAGGTCCCATGCAAGAGATGGGATTGAAATTCAAACATTTGGACGTCGTGGCTCGGCCGAAAAGATTGGGAAACTTGGTTTTTTAATTCCTGTATTTCCAAAACACGCCTGAAAATCATGAAACTTGGCATCGTGTCATGACATGGCACCAACATGCTACGGTAATTTTTTTGGCCGAATTTGGACAAGGTTTGGTGTAAGCTTCTTGCAAATTGGAGCTTCCCTCAAGAAGGTTCATGGTTCCGAGAGGGAACGTGTCACCTCCGTGTGCGAAACGACATATGTACACTGCCTTCTCCCACCTTAAGTTTTTTTACACTCCAGATTAGACCAAATAGAAGTACTATGCTAAATTTTGGAATTATTTCAGGTTCGTTTGGCCTTTTTTATACATTAATTGAGTTTCTGGGCATTTAATGTGGATAATTCAAATCTGAACTACAAACACATGCTCCAGTGCACCAAAATTGTTTGAAAAATCACATGTGTGTCCTTGGGTGAATTTCTAGGTCCCATGCAAGAGATGGGAGTGAAATTCAAACATCTGGGCGTCGTGGCTCGACCGGAAAGATTGAGAAACTTGGTTTTTTAATTCCAGTAATTCCAAAACACGCCTGGAAATCATGGAACTTGGCATGGTCTCATGACATGGCACCAACATGATGTGGTAATTTTTCTGTCTGATTTGCGAAGGCCCACACATTAACAATCAACAAAGTCATTTTGGAATAAGTGATGTCACGTTACAAATCGGAAACACAAGTATTATTGAAACCGTGGGCGTTCGACTTACCAATTATGTGTGGCCACGCGTCCCCTTTTTTTATTGGCTAGGAGGTGCCATGCAGGGTAGCTATTTGAGTACGGGAGGCGTGCGATCAGACCCCTGCGCGTGCTCATCGGGAGGAGAGCCCTTTTGACCGCTACCCGCCGCGCACCTCCCTCCCAACGTCTCCATTAATGGCACCCGAGCACCTGTTCTACGGCATGGCTATATGTCTCACTAGACTGAGATTTAAGAGAGAAAAATGAAAATCTGAAAATAAAGTTTTGCATGGATCTTGATGTAAGATTCGACGGACCTATATAGCATCGACTGCAACTTATAGCAAGCATGATGAATATAAGGACGATGACATTGGATAATAATTGTCTTATATATTTATAAACATAATTAAAAAAGTCACATGCGTCAACGCCCGATATACACAAGGGCAAAAGAAGAAGGAAGACAACTAGTCTCCGCGGCGGGCGGCGATGAGCTCTTTCTTGTCCTCAAGATGTTGGTTGAGAGCATCCACGGATTCCTCCACCAGCCTTCTGCGCTCGATGCACAACATGGCATTCTTGTCCATAAGTTTCTCGACGATGACGCCGGTCCTCTTTAACAAGGTAGTGGTCTGCTCCTACTGCTCCGCACTTCCGACGATCTTCGCCCTCAGCAGGTCGCGCTTGGCTCGGAGCTTTGCATTGCTCTCATTTAGTTGTCGGATAACGTCAGTAGACTATTCAAACAAGGCTTGCAGGTCATCCTGCAACCTCACCCAGCTGGAGATCTGACCCATCTGCCTAAGGACGAGGGCACGCATGCGCCTGTAAGAGTCCTGACCTGCCCGCGAGGCATTTTCCCAGGCCGCCGCGGTGCGGGAGGACATCTCTGCCCCATTCGCAGTGCGGCGGGACATCTCTTCTGCTTCCGCGGCGTGGCCAAACCAGTCTAGTGCTTCGACGGCGCGGCGGGTCCTCCGTGCTGCTTCAGCGGCGCGGCGGGACCTCTCTGCTGCTACGGCCGTGCGGCGGGACATGTTGGCTGCTTTCGCGGCGAGGCGGGACATCTCTCGTGCTCCCGCTTCCAAGCTCGCCTCTCCCTGGTGGCAATCTCTCGACCCAGAACTCACGTTGGCCATGGCGGACGCAAGGGAACGATGATGAATGAGATGTTTGTTTTTTGACTTTTTGTGGATGAGGAGTTGAGGAGGAATGTGCAGTCATCTTGGAGTAGTAGTATTTATAACCGCGTAGTAATACGCTCCTAAGTGGGAAACTGTTTAGGTTTTGATCGGTGTGAACAGGTTTGCAATTTGGACTGTGACGGGACGCGGCCTCCCTGTTCTTCTAAAAAAATATGACGGGATGCATGCTCAAAATTTACTGACGTTATAAGTGCGACACTATTCCCAGAAGGCGTAACGTGGGCACGTACGCCTTCTCGGCCGCGTACGTGGCGTTTGCACCATAGGGTGCACCACAATAGGCAATGTCAGCACCATCGTGCACGGTTTTTTTAATTAGAATGTGTGTGCCCGTCTAGCGTACACACGTTGATCTATCTAACTGTTTCAGTTTGTTGTGGCTAATCACAAACCGTTCATCCATGTGAAGTGTATGCCATCAATCGCAGACACTTTGATCTGGCTGGCCCATTTCTGTTCTGTTACCTGATCGCAAACATTTAATCCTTCTGAAGCGTATTCCCTCAATCACACACACCTTGATCTGGCTGACCATTTCTTTTGTGTTGCCTAATCACAAACAGTTCATCCGAGTGAACCGTATGCTATATATCGCACACGCCTTCATCTGGCTGCCTGTTTCTTTTGTTCCTCCTCATCGCAAACAGTTGATTGAACTGAACTGTATGCCCTTCATCGCACACGCAACTAAAACCTGAACCGTGTTTGATGCATCCGTCATCGCAAACGTTTACACATTTCTGACGGTTTTCATACAACACCGTTTGCGATTATGGCATCGCACACAGTTTCTCGAAGGGTCTCTGATCGTAGTGTCGCGTTAGCAGCATCCTGAGTAGTGTAAAAACAATAATACTTCAAGCATACTAACAAGGTAATTATGTCTTCTCAAAATAACATGGCCAAAGAAAGCTTATCCCTACAAAATCATATAGTCTGGCTATGCTCCATCTTCATCACACAAAATATTCAAATCATGCACAACCTCGATGACAAGCCAAGCAATTGTTTCATACTTTTGATGTTCTAAAACTTTTTCAACTTTCACGCAATACACGAGCGTGAACCATGGACATAGCACTATAGGTGGAATAGAATACGGTGGTTGTGGAGAAGACAAAAAGAAGGAGATAGTCTCACATCAACTAGGCGTATCAACGGGCTATGGAGATGCCCATCAATAGATATCAATGTGAGTGAGTAGGGATTGCCATGCAATGGATGCACTAGAGCTATAAGTTTATGAAAGCTCAAAAAGAAACTAAGTGGCACTACAAAAAAAATACACTTCCATGATGATACGTGTTTGTCACAATAGGTCACGTTTTTTGTCATGCATGTAAATCCATGAAGATTTTATGACAGAATCAAGATAGTCATACATGTGCTGTCGTAGAAGTGTTCCATGACATTACCAAAATTATCATGATGGAACTGTCCACTTCCATGATGATAAATCGCGCGTCATAGAATTGCTTTTGTCAAGGGTAACCAACACGTGGCATCCACCATAACGATTCGCCCTTAAGCTATCAGGTTTCGGTTTGGATCCGATAACCCGTTAACAGCCCGGACCAATGGGGATTTTCCACGTGTAAAATTCTCAATGGCCAGAGGAACCACGTGCCGGCTCACTGTTGGGACAGATGTCATCCACTTATTGGACAGAAGAAGCCTATGATACGTCGACACGTGGCATGGCCTAACAGAGGCTCATTCTTGTGAAAAGGATGGCCCGCTTGACTTGGTCAAAAGGTAGTGGGCCAGCCCACAGAAAGCCTGTTAACGACCTGTTCGCATATAGCCCGTTTACAGCCCGCTAACTCACGGCCCGTTACGGCCTATCCGAATTAGGCCCAGTAGCGTCATTTGGGCCGTCCAATATGATTCCAGCCCATTGTAACTTCTGACCCATGTATGGCCCATGACGTCTTTTGGCCCATATGAGGCCCTTTGTAACTCTGGGCCCATTAACAACCCGTGGTGAAACTGGTGTGTAATGAACAGTGTATCACTTTATACCCATTAACGACCCATTATTCCATTGGTCCGTTTCCAGCCCGTGTTATCTTTCAGCCTTCTCAGGGCCCATTTATTCTTGGGCTCATTTCCAGCATTCGGTTACTTACGGTCCGTTACAGGCCTTTTCTGCTTGTGGGCCAAATTCAGCCCGTGGTTACAGTCGGCCCGTTTGTGGCCCGTTAATCCGTTGGGCCATTTTCATAGTGTCATCAAATACAACCGATTAAGGACGACTCGTTATGGTCAGCCCATGAATGGATGATTCCAACTCTAGCTTGTTCACGACCCATAATGTGGTATGTTATTGGTGTTGGGTGATATGTCTCCAATGCATCTACTTTTCCTGATGCTTTTCCTCTTGTTTTGGACTCTAATTTGCATGATTTGAATAAAACTAACCCCGGACTGACGCTGTTTTCAGCAGAACTACCATGGTGTTGTTTTTGTGCAGAAATAAAGTCCTCGGAATGGAACGAAACTTTGCGAGGATTTTTTATATCAATAATAAGAATTTCTGGAGCCAAGACCCACCAGAGGGGGGCACCTGGGTGAGCACAACCCACTAGGGTGCACCCCCCTCTCCTGGCGCGCCCAGGTGGGTTGTGCCCACCTTGTGGCCCCGCAGACCCTGAAACCGACGCTATAAAATCCTATTTTTCCAGAAAAAAATCAGGGAAAAAGAATTATCATGATCCACGAGACAGAGCCGCTGTCACCTCCCGTTCTTCATCGAGAGGCCAGATCTGGAGTCCGTTTGGGGCTCCGGAGAGGGGGATCTTCCTTCTTCGTCATCACCAACCCTTCTCCATCGCCAATTCCATGATGCTCCCCACCGGGAGTGAGTAATTCCTTCGTAGGCTCGCTGGTCCATGAGGAGTTGGATGAGATTCATCATGTAATCGAGTTAGTTTTGTTAGGGCTTGATCCCTAGTATCCACTATGTTCTTAGATTGATGTTGCTATGACTTTGCCATGCTTAATGCTTGTCACTTTGGGCCCGGGTGCCATGATTTCAGATCTGAACTGTTTATGTTATCACCATTATATCCATGTTATAGATCCGATCTTGCAAGTTATAGTCACCTACTATGTGTTATGATCTGGCAACCCCGGAGTGACAATAGTCGGGACCACTCCCGGTGATGACTGTAGTTTGAGGAGTTCATGTATTCACTATGTGTTAATGCTTTGTGCCGGTTATCTATTAAAAGGAGGCCTTAATATCCCTTAGTTTCCAATATGGATCCCGTTGCCATGGGAGGGTAGGACAAAAGATGTCATGCAAGTTCCTTCCATAAGCACGTATGACTATTTACGGAATACATGCCTACATTATATTGATGAACTGGAGCTAGTGCCGTATCGCCCTAGGTTATAACTGTCTCATGATGAATATTATCCAACAAGTCACCGATCCAATGCCTACGAATTTATCTTATATTGTTCTTGCTAAGTTACTACTGCTATCATCACTGTTACACTTGCTACAAAGTTACTGCTATCACTGTTACCGTTACCGTTGCTGCTGCTACTATTATCAAAACTATCATACTACTTTGCTACTGATCACTTTGCTGCAGATAATTAATCTCCAGGTGTGGTTGAATTGACAACTCAACTACTAATACCTTTAAATATTCTTTGGCTCCCCTTGTGTCGAATCTATAAATTTGGGTTGAATACTCTACCCTCGAAAACGGTTGCGATCCCTTATACTTGTGGGTTATCAAGACCTTTTTCTGGCGCTGTTGCCAGGGAGCATAGCTATATTTCTTGAGTCACTTGGGATTATTATCATATTATCACTATGAAGAATCTGAAGGATGCTAAGACTAAGATATTTCCCTCAAAGACGAGGGGAGGTAAGGAACTGCCATCCAGTTCAGCTTTAGATTCACCTTCTGTTATAAGTAAACTTGCAAAATCACCACATGCTATTAATTCTGATATGTCGCAAGTTATTGATGATGCTACTTCTGCTATGGATAATGCTTATGATGATGCTAGTACCTTGCTTGATAATGATGATGTGCCACTTGGTGAATTTCTTGATAAACAAATTGCTAGAGTAATACAACATGATGTTATTGAATCTGATGATGAACTTGAAACTGAAACTCCTGAAACACCTGCTAGAACTAGCTGATAACCCACAGGTATAGGGGATCGCAACAGTTTTCGAGGGTAGAGTATTCAACCCAAATTTATTGATTCGACACAAGGGGAGCCAAAGAATATTCTCAAGTATTAGCAGCTGAGTTTTCAATTCAACCACACCTGGAAACTTAATATCTGTAGCAAAGTGTTTAGTAGCAAAGTAATATGATAGTAGTGATAACAGTAACAAAAGGTAACAATAGTAAAAGTAATGTTCTTGGTATTTTGTAGTGATGATAGCAATAGCAACGGAAAAGTAAATAAGCGGAGAATAATATATGGAAAGCTCGTAGGCAATGGATCGGCAATGGAGAATTATGCCGGATGCGGTTCATCATGTAACAGTCATAACCTAGGGTGACACAGAACTAGCTCCATTTCGTCAATGTAATGTAGGCATGTATTCCGAATATAGTCATACGTGCTTATGGAAAAGAACTTGCATAACATGTTTTGTCCTACCCTCCCGTGGCAGCAGGGTCCTTACGGAAACTAAGGGATATTAAGGCCTCCTTTTAATAGAGTACCGGAACAAAGCATTAACACATAGTGAATACATGAACTCCTCAAACTACGGTCATCACCGGTAAGTATCCCGATTATTGTCACTTTGGGGTTAACGGATCATAACACATAATAGGTGACTATAGACTTGCAATATAGGATCAAGAACTCTCATATATTGATGAAAACATAATAGGTTCAGATCTGAAATCATGGCACTCAGGCCCTAGTGACAAGCATTAAGCATAGCAAAGTAATAGCAACATCAATCTCAGAACATAGTGGATACTAGGGATCAAACCCTAACAAAACTAACTCGATTACATGATAGATCCCATCTAACCCATCACCGTCCAGCAAGCCTACGATGGAATTACTCAAGCACAACGGTGAGCATCATGAAATTGGTGATGGAGGATGGTTGATGATGACGATGGCGACGGATTCCCCTCTCCGGAGCCCCGAACGGACTCCAGATCAGCCCTCCCGAGAGGTTTTAGGGCTTGGTGGCGGCTCCGTATCGCAAAACGCGATGATTTCTTCTCTCTGATTTTTTCTCCCCGAAACACAATATATGGAGTTGGAGTTGGAGTCGGAGAGGCAACAGGGGCCCACGAGGTAGGGGGGCGCGCCCTAGGAGGGCAGGCGCGCCCCCACCCTCGTGGAGAGGTGGTGGCCCCCCTGGCCTTCATCTTTTGCAGGTATTTTTCATATTTTCTGAAAAGTTGCTCCGTGAAGTTTCAGGTCATTCCAAGAACGTTTGTTTCTGCACATAAATAACACCATGGTAATTCTGCTGAAAACAGCATTAGTCCGGGTTAGTTCCATTCAAATCATGCAAGTTAGAGTCCAAAACAAGGGCAAAAATGTTTGGAAAAGTAGATACGACGGAGACGTATCAACTCCCCCAAGCTTAAACCTTTACTTGTCCTCAAGCAATTCAGTTGATAAACTGAAAGTGATAAAGAAAAACTTTTACAAACTCTGTTTGCTCTTGTTTTTGTAAATATGTAAAGCCAGCACTCAAGTTTTCAGCAAAGATTATAACTAACCACATTCACAATAACGCATAGGTCTCAAGTTTACTCATATCAATAGCATAATCAACTAGCGAGCCATAATAATAAATCTCGGATGACAACACTTTCTCAAAACAATCATAATATGATATAACAAGATGGTATCTCGCTAGCCCTTTCTGAGACCGCAAAACATAAATGCAGAGCACCTTTAAAGACCAAGGACTGACTAGACATTGTAATTCATGGTAAAAGAGATCCAGTCAAGTCATACTCAATGTAAATTAACAATAATGAATGCAAATGACAGCGGTGCTCTCCAACTGGTGCTTTTTAATTAGAGGGGGACGACTCAACATAAAAGTAAATAGATAGGCCCTTCGCAGAGGGAAGTAGGGATTTGTAGAGGTGCCAGAGCTCGGTTTTGAAATAGAGGTGAATAATATTTTGAGCGGTATACTTTCATTGTCAACATAACAACCAAGAGATGGCGATATCTTCCATGCTACACACATTATAGGCGGTTCCCAAACAGAATGGTAAAGTTTATACTCCCCCTTCCACCAACAAGCATCAATCCATGGCTTGCTCGAAACAACGAGTGCCTCCAACTAATAAGAGTCCCAGGGGGAGTTTTGTTTGCAATTATTTTGATTTAGTTTGCATAAAGCATGGGACTGGGCATCCCGGTGACCAGCCATTTATCTCGTGAGTGAGGAGCGGAGTCCACTCCTCTTGAGAATAACCCGCCTAACATGGAAGATACAGACAGCCCTAGTTGATACATGAGCTATTCAAGCATACAAAACAGGATATTTATTTGAAGGTTTAGAGTTTGGCACATACAAATTTACTTGGAACGACAGGTAGATACCCTATATAGGTAGGTATAGTGGACTCATGTGGAATAACTTTGGGGTTTAAGGGATTGGATGCACAAGCAATATTCCCGCTTAGTACAAGTGAAGTCTAGCAAAAGACTGGGAAGCGACCAGCTAGAGAGCGACAACAGTCATGAACATGCATTAAAATTAATCAACACCGAATGCAAGCATGAGTAGGATATAATCCACCATGAATATAAATATCGTGAAGGCTATGTTGATTTTGTTTCAACTACATGCGTGAACATGCGCCAAGTCAAGTCACTTAAATCATTCAGAGGAGGATACCACCCTATCATACCACATCATAACCATCTCAATAGCATGTTGGCACGCAAGGTAAACCATTATAAGCTCCTAGCTAATCAAGCATGGCACAAGAAACTATGATCTCTAGTTGTCATTGCAAACATGTTTATCCATAATAGGCTGAATCAGGAATGATGAACTAATCATATTTACAAAAACAAAAGAGGTCGAGTTCATACCAGCTTTTCTCATCTCAGTCAGTCCATCATATATCGTCATAATTGCCTTTCACTTGCACGACCGAACGATGTGAATAATAATAATAGTGCACGTGCATTGGACTAAGCTGGAATCTGCAAGCATTCAATAAACAGGAGAAGACAAGGCAATATGGGCTCTTTTGTCAGATAAACAATAATGCATATAAGAGCCACTTCAACAATTTAATTATGGTCTTCTCCTATCGACCCCCAAAGAAAATAAATAAAACTATTTACACGGGAAAGCTCCCAAGAAGCAAAAGAAGAATAGGAAATATTTTTGGGTTTTCGTTTTAATTACAACTACAAGCATGGAAATTAAACTAACTAAAAGTTACAACTAATTTTTTTGGTTTTTTCTTAAGGTTAATTAAACACACAAGAAGAAAGCATAAAAAGGGAAATAAACTAGCATGGATGATACAATGAAAAAGTATGAGCACCGACATCTAGCAATGAGTGTGTGAGCATAAATGTAATGTCGGTGGGAAATACGTACTCCCCCAAGCTTAGGATTTTGGCCTAAGTTGGTCTATGGCTACGGCTGGCCTGGCCGATATCCATAATAATAGTTGGGGTCGTATTGTGATGCAGCGGCTATCGCCTGCTGAGCTGCAGCGTGGCGACGAGCGGCCTCCGCTCTCCTCTCGTACTAATCTGCCTCCTCTCTGGTAATAGTATATCTTCCTTTTGCCTGATGATCAAATAAGGCAGGAGCAGGGAGAGTAATATGGACAACACGTCGTCTATCAAAGATTAGTCGATACTGGAGAGGTGATTCATTCCTCTCGACAAACTGGTGGTGAACCATAGCATTAAAGTCTAGGTAAACAGGAGGTAATTCAATATCATCTTCGAGTATGGCTATACGAAGAAAATTAGCTATGCGGGTTGCATAAATTCCTCCAAAGAAATCTCCATTAAATCTATTAAGATGCAACCTACGTGCAACAATGGCTCCCAACTTATAAGATTTATCTCCTAACACAGCACTCCTAAGAATACTGAGATCGGGGACACACATGTGACATGCCTCATCTTTACCATTAATGCATCTACCTATGAAGAGAGCAAAATAATGTATAGCTGGAAAGTGAATGCTCCCTATGGTAGCTTGTGTTATATCTCTAGATTCTCCCATAGTTATGTTAGCAAGAAAATCTCTAAATTCAGATTTGCGAGGATCCCTTATACTACCCCATTGTGGAAGTTTGCAAGCAGTGGTAAAGTCCTCTAAGTCCATAGTATAAGAATTTTCATAAAGATCAAACAGGATAGTGGGAGAATTACGTGAAGTTGAAAATTCAAACCTCCTCACAAAGGTACCGGTTAGGTTGTGATACTAACTGCACTTCTCTTCCTCGAAGCTCACAAGATCGGTGTTACGCAAATATGCATTGAATTCTTCTTTAATTCCTGCTCGATCCATAAAATTTTCAGAAGGCCACTCACAAGGACGCACTGGAGCATCTCTTGGTGGCTCTTCATCAGCATCACGCATCGCAAGCCTGGGTCCTTGCTTCCTTGAGGAACCACCTTGGAACATTTTCCTAAGCATTTTTCTTCCTCTAAAAAATTCTGAAATTTTTAGTAACTTCAAAATAAAAATAAACCAAACTCAATAAATTGATAGCAACTACTCCTACAAGTGCCTAGAGCCTATATCATGCATCGAAACTACTTGGAACCATATAAATTTGACATGCAAGCTCAAGAACAGGGTCACCTAAGCAGCAAAGATTTGCAATGAATAAAGCACTAGAACAAAAACTAATTGGACCAATGGAGGAGTCACATACTAAGGAACAATCTCCCCAAGCAGTTTTGTGAGAGGTGCTTTGAGCAAGGAGATCGAAAATGGCAGCAAAACGAGCTTCGACTCGGGTTTGAGCTGGTTATTCGTGTTTGGGGGAGGAAGAAGGAGTGTATGGGTGAAATGATAAGTGGAGGAGGGCTACCGTGGGCCCACGAGGCAGGGGGCGCGCCTAGGGTGTAGGGCGCGCCCTCCACCCTCGTGGGCAGGTGGTTGACCCCCCTGCTGTGTTCTTAGTGCCAAATATTCTAGAAAAAATCATATTTAAATTTCAGGGCATTTGGAGAACTTTTATTTTCGAGGTATTTTTATATTGCACGGATAATCAGATAACAGACAAAAAAAATATTTATTTTTATTTTATTTAATATAAATAACAGAAAGTAAAAGTGGGGTACAGAAGGTTGTGCCTTCTAGTTTCATCCATCTCATGATCATCAAAATGAATCCACTAAAATCCACTAACAAGGTTGATCAAGTCTTGTTAACGAACTCATTCCGAATAACATGGAACCGGAGAAATTTCGAATAACACTATGTTACCTCAACGGGGATATGCACATCCCCAATAATAAGAATATCATATTTCCTCTTGACAGTAGGAAGAGGAAATTCAAAACCTCCAAATATAATCGATGGAATTTTTCCAATAGAGTTGATAATATGAACTTGAGGTTGTTTCCTCGGAAAATGTACCGTATGCTCGTTACCATTAACATGAAAAGTGACATTGCCTTTAGTGCAATCAATAACAGCCCCTGCAGTATTCAAAAAGGGTCTTCCAAGAATAATAGACATACTATCGTCCTCGGGAATATCAAGAATAACAAAGTCCGTTAAAATAGTAACGTTTGCAACTACAACAGGCACATCCTCACAAATACCGACAGGTATAGCAGTTGATTTATCAGCCATTTGCAAAGATATTTCAGTAGGTGTCAACTTATTCAAATCAAGTCTACGATATAAAGAGAGAGGCATAACACTAACACCGGCTCCAAGATCACATAAAGCAGTTTTAACATAGTTTCTTTTAATGGAGCATGGTATAGTTGGTACACCGGGATCTCCAAGTTTCTTTGGTATTCCACCCTTAAGAGTATAATTAGCAAGCATGGTGGAAATTTCAGCTTCCGGTATCTTTCTTTTATTTGTAATTATATCTTTCATGTACTTAGCACAAGGATTGGTTTTGAGCATATTAGTTAATCGCATACGCAAAAAGATAGGTCTAATCATCTCAGCAAAGCGCTCAAAATCCTCATCATCCTTTTTCTTGGATGGTTTGGGAGGAAAAGGCATGGGTGAGGGAGTCCTGGATTAGGGGGTCTCCGGACTGCCGGACTATATCCTTCGGCCGGACTGTTAGACTATGAAGATACAAGATTGAAGACTTCGTCTCATGTCCGGATGGGACTCTACTTGGCGTGGAAGGCAAGCTAGGCAGTACGGATATGGATATCTCCTCCTTTGTAACCGACCTTGTGTAACCCTAACCCTCTCCAGTGTCTATATAAACCGGAGGGTTTTAGTCCGTAGGACATAACAATAACATACAATCATACCATAGGCTAGCTTCTAGGGTTTAGCCTCTCCGATCTCGTGGTAGATCTACTCTTGTACTACCCATATCATCAATATTAATCAAGCAGGACGTAGGGTTTTACCTCCATCAAGAGGGTCCGAACCTGGGTAAAACATCGTGTTCCCTGCCTCCTGTTACCATCCGCCTTAGACGCACAGTTCGGGACCCCCTACCTGAGATCCGCCGGTTTTGACACCGACATTGGTGCTTTCATTGAGAGTTCCTCTGTATCATCGCCGTTAGGCTTGATGGCTCCTACAATCATCGATAGCGATGCAGTCCAGGGTGAGACTTTTCTCCCCGGATAGATCATTGTGTTCGGCGGCTTCGCACTATGGGCCAACTCGCTTGGCCATCTGGAGCAGATCAAAAGTTACGCCCCTGGCCACCAGGTCAGATTTGGAAGCTTAAACTACACGGCCGATATCCGTGGAGACTTGATCTTCGACGGATTCGAGCCACTGCCTTGTGCGTCACGCGGTCACGATGAGTACGATTTAGCTCTACCATCAGACCGTGTTCAGGAGATTGCACCGGCAGCCGCTCTGACCCTCAATTCGGAGCCAGTTGCGCCGTCCTTGGACGGGTGGATAGACCCCGCCACGGAGGCCTTACCCTTAGCGGCGATCGAGCCGAACATCGACCTTACCCTACACGAGAGCCATGTTGTCAGACTGCCGGATCCTTCTCCGGCCACGGACTCCGAACTGCCTGCGCCCGTTCCTAGCGAATCCGATTGGGCACCGATCATGGAGTTTACCTCGGCGGATATTTTTCAGCACTCGCCCTTTGGCGACATACTGAACTCATTAAGGTCTCTCTCCTTGTCAGGAGGATCCTGGCCGAACTATGTCCAGTAGGATTGGGATACGGACGATGAAGAAATTCGCGGCCCACCCACCACCCACTTAGTAGCCACTGTCGATGACTTAACCGACATGCTCGACTTTGACTCCGAAGACATCGACGGTATGGACAATGATGCGGGAGACGAAGAGGAACCACTGCCCACAGGGCATTGGACAGCCACCTCATCATACGATATATACATGGTGGACACACCCAAAGAAGGCAATGGCGGCGAGACAGCGGAGGATGACCCCTCCAAGAAGCAACCCAAGCGCCAACGTCAGCGGCGCCGCTCTAAGTCCCGCCAAAGCAAAAGTATTGATACCGGCACAGGAGATAATAACACTCCGGATAGTGTCGAAGATGGCAACAATCCCCTCCAGCAAGATTTAGAGCAGGAGGATGGAGGAGCCAGCCCTCCAGATAGAGCGGCAGATGGAGAGGCGGAAGATGATAATTACATGCCCCCTCCGAAGACGAGGCAAGCCTCGACGATGCCGAATTTGTCGTACCAGAGGATCCCGTCGAACAAGAGCGCTTCAAGTGCCAGCTTATAGCCACGGCAAATAGCCTTAAGAAAAAGCAGCAGCAGCTTCAAGCTGATCAAGATCTGCTAGCTGACAGATGGACTGAAGTCCTCGCGGCCGAGGAATATAAACTCAAGCGCCCCTCCAAGAGTTACCCAAAATGCAGGTTGCTACCCCGACTGGAGGAAGAAGCGTATGACGCGGCTGATCGGCCACCTCGTGGCCGCGATAGAGAGGCATTCCAGCCAAAAACTCAGCCTGCACCCCGACGCCATTCAAACAAAAAGTCATGGGGAAATACGCCAGACCTGCGAGACGTATTGGAGGACAAAGCAAAACATGCAAGATCGATCTACGGATCACGTGGGCGCGCCACTATGCAAGACGATAAACGTCACGCCAGATACAATGAAAGTAAATCCGGCCAGGCCGAACACAGCGGGCAAGACCCACTCGAGCTGCGTCGCGATATAGCCCAAACAGAGGCGCCGCACACCCCCTATGCTTCACAGAGGAAGTAATGGATCATCAAATCCCAGAGGGTTTCAAACCCGTAAATATTGAATCATACGACGGCACAACAGATCCTGTGGTATGGATCAAGGATTTCCTCCTCCACATCCACATGGCCCGTGGTGATGACTTACACGCCATCAAATACCTCCCACTAAAGCTCAAAGGACCAGCGCGGCATTGGCTTAACAGCTTGCCAGCAGAGTCCATTAGCTGTTGGGAAGATCTGGAGGCCGCATTCCTCGACAACTTTCAGGGCACTTATGTGCGACCACCAGATGCCGATGACTTGAGCCACATAATTCAGCAACCAGAAGAATCGGCCAGGCAATTCTGGACTCGGTTCCTAACAAAGAAAAATCAAATTGTCGACTGTGTGGATGCAGAGGCCATAGCAGCTTTCAAACACAATATCCGCGATGAGTGGCTAGCCCGGCACCTTGGCCAGGAAAAGCCAAAATCTATGGCAGCCTTCACGACACTTATGACCCACTTTTGTGCGGGAGAAGATAGCTGGCTGGCTCGCAGTAATAACATATCAAAGAACCATGGTACTTCAGATACCAAGGACGACAATAGCAGGTCACGTCGCAACAAACATAAGCGCCACATTAACAGCGATAATACTGAAGATACGGCAGTTAATGCCGAATTCAAAGGCTCTAAACCTGGTCAGCGGAAAAAGCCATTTAAAAGAAGCACTCCGGGCCCGTCCAGTTTGGACCGCATACTCGATCGCTCGTGCCAAATACACGGCACCCCCGACAAGCCAGCCAACCACACCAATAGGGATTGTTGGGTATTCAAGCAGGCCGGCAAGTTAATTGCCGACAACAAATATAAGGGGCCAGATAGCGATGACGAGGAAGTGCCCCGGCAACCGAACATCAGAGGACAGAAGAGGTCCCTCCCACAAGTGCGGACGGTGAACATGATATACGCAACCCACATCCCCAAGAGGGAGCGGAAGCGTGCGCTCAGGGACGTATATGCGTTGGAGCCAGTCGCCCCAAAGTTCAACCCATGGTCCTCCTGTCCGATCACCTTCGATCGCAGGGACCACCCCACTAGTATCCGTCATGGCGGATTCGCCGCACTGGTCCTAGACCCAATCATCGACGGATTTCACCTCACTCGAGTCCTTATGGATGGCGGCAATAGCCTGAACCTGCTTTACCAGGACACAATGCACAAGATGGGCATAGACCCCTCAAGGATCAAACCCACAAAAACGACCTTTAAAGGCGTCATTCCAGGTGTAGAGGCCCATTGCACAGGCTCAATTACACTGGAAGTGTTCTTCGGATCCCCGGATAACTTCCAAAGAGAAGAATTAATCTTCGATATAGTCCCGTTCCGTAGTGGCTATCATGCACTGCTCGGGCGAACCACATTTGCAAGATTTAATGCGGTACCGCATTATGCATACCTCAAGCTCAAGATGCCAGGACCTCGGGGGGTCATCACAGTTAATGGAAACATAGAGCGCTCTCTCCGTACGGAGGAGCACACTGCGGCCCTCGCAGCAAAAGCGCAAAGCAACCTCTCAAGGCAATCCACCAGTTCGGCATCTCAAGACCCGGACACCTTCAAGCACGCTTGGAGTAATCGGCAACTAGACCACCTGGCACGATCTGAGCTCGCATAGCAATGCGGCCCCCACCCCAGTCCCGGCCAAACGGCGAAACTTGTGCCACGCGTACATAATCACGCATTCAAAATACCATGGGCACATGTGGGGAGGGGGGCACAACTACGACACACCCCAATACATGGCTTAAACCGCACTAGGGGCTTCTCGCTTTGTTATTTTTTCTCTTTCAGGACTTTAATCTATGGAAACCCTGTCCAACAGCATGATTGCCGAACACATGATGCAGCAACCAAGGAGGCAGAAAGCTACGTCACACCACAGAACTCCCAGGTGGATTACGATAACGAGTGAAATATTTGCTTTAATACTATTCCTCAGCTTGCCCTTGGAAGGGACTTAGTCCTACTTTTTGCTTATCGCACTATCTGTATCATTCTGCTTTAACGCACCTTTTTGAATAAACAATGCATAACATTACGACTATTATTGCATTCTTGTTTTATATATATGTGTTCATTAATGACGCCTTGCAACCGTACACTTTGGTACGACCAATACACCAGGGGCTTAAGTACCCCACAATGTGGTGTGAGAAGTCCGAACACTTTCACAAGTGCGGCACCCCGAACTTATAGCATTATATGCATCAGCTCCGAATCATGTCTTTGGTCAAATGTTGGGTTTGCCTGGCTCCTATGTTTTGGTACCTTAAGTTCCGCTCTATCGACTAAGGTAGCGCTAGGAGAACTACTGCGATTGTGCCCCGGTTCTGCTGGGCTAAGCACCTCAGTAGAGAAAGCTAAAACTGACTTGTCATGATAAGGCGAGAGACTGGTCGCTGTTCGGCGAGGTTTCGAGTCCCTAAAGACTTATGCCGCTTAGAGCGAGGAGCCGATCCTGTCCGGCTTAAAGGCGTGTATCGCGCCCCGAATTCGGCCTTCCGAATACTAGGGGCTTCGCCGAAATTTAAAATTATAGAATTCTATGGCTAAGTGAGAGTGATAAAGCATTATTAGTCCGGTTGCCTTGTTCACTGTGCTGAGCACCTCCCTCGAAGGACCCAAAAATGGGAACAAGAGTGCTCAGGTTTATCCCGAACACCCCAGCACTCGCGGCATGGGGGCAGAAGCCGAGGACTAGCCATCTCTCAGATTGGATAAACAGCCAAACAGAAGGTAATATTTTAAATTCAAACAAGCGTTGCATAGCGCATATGAAACAAGTTTTCATCATACAGGATCACACGAGCAAGTTTACTCAAATATTACATCCTTTGAACATTCGTCCGCTACAAGATGGGCACCCTTCAGGACACCCTCATAATAAATTTCGGGGGTGCGATGCTCCTTGCCCTGCGGCGGTCCTTCCTTGATCAGCTTCACGGCGTCTAGCTTGGCCCATTGCACCTTCACACGGGCGAAAGCCCGGTGTGCACCTTCAATGCAGACGGACCGCTTGACGACTTCCAGCCGTGGGAAGGCATCCACAAGCCGCCTCACCAGGCCGAAGTAGCTGTTCGGAAGGGCGTCGCCAGGCCACAGCCGGACTATAAAGCCCTTCATGGCCTGTTCGGCCGCCTTGTGTAGCTCGACCAGCTGCTTCAGCTGGTCACTCATAGGCACCGGGTGTTCTATCCCAGTATACTGAGACCAGTACAGCTTCTCCGTTGAGCTTCCCTCCTTGGCCTGGTAAAACTGTGCGGCATCCGACACGCTATGGGGCAAATCTGCGAATGCTCCTGGAGAGCTCCGGATTCGGGTAAGTAATAGGTAATTTACTTTCACATGCTTGCTTTGCATATAGAATGCCTTACCCGCCGCTATTTTCTTCATCGCGTCAATCTCCTGGAGGGCCTTTTGGGCTTCGGCCTTGGCACTATTTGCACTCTCGAGGGCCGCGGCATGCTCAGACTCTTGCGTCTTCGAGTCAAGCTCCAACGCCTCGTGCTTCATCACGAGAGCCTGGAGCTCTTGCTGCACCTCGCCCACCCGAGCCTCTTTCCTTTCCCGCTCGGTGCGCTCCTTGGCCGCTTTATCTTCGGCCTCGGATAGCGCTTGCTTCAGGGATGCCACCTCGGTCGTGGCCCCTGGCAAATATAAGATGATCCTGTCATTCTGCAATCGCGTCTTCTTTTGTATATACATATCTATAGACAGGGTATTACTTACCCTTGTTCTCCTCGAGCTGCCTCTTGGCAAGGCCGAGCTCTTTCTTGGACCCCTCGAGGTCCTGCTTCAGTGTGGCGACCTCCGCAGTCAGTGCGGCTGAGGCCAGCAGCGAAGCCTGCATACGCATATAGACATACTTACATTAGACTCCTGTGATATTATTTGATCCTCTATTCGGCTTTTCTTTTCAAACACCGAACAGAGCATCAGGGGCTACTGTCTATGCGGTAATATTTTTCCTATATTTTAACACTTACCTCAAAGCCTGTTAGAAGGCTGGCACAGGCTTCAGTCAGTCCGCTCTTGGCGGACTGAACCTTCTGGACCACCGCACTCATAATAATGCGACGCTCCTCGTCGATGGAAGCGCTGCGAAGCGCTCCCAGCAGATTTTCCGGTGCCTCTGGATGGACAGAGGTCACCGGCACAGGCATCTTGCCCCTCTTGGAAGGAGGCCGCCTGCCCGAATCCGGAACCCCTGGAGGTTCCGGCGTGGTGTTCGGCTGAGGGCCGAACTCGGAGCCCTCGGGGGCCTTGTCCCCTCTGCTCCCGAAGTCCGGAAGGTCGCCTTGAGGCGTCTCCGTGACTGTCTCCCCCCGACCCAGTTCCTCTTGAGATAATACCTCGGCGTTGTCCGTAGGGCAAGGGGAGGTGGCGGTCGGAAGTGGATCACTATCCATATCCGACGAGCCCAGGGAGCCGTCCGACGATACGTCGATTCGGGCTTGTGGCGGTCTGCATAGTCATAATTCGGTGTTAGGAGAAGCAGGGCGACAAAGGAATGCTATGAGTTACTCTGGTATCCGAATACTTACGATTTCTCCAGGGGCTTGGCCCTGGGCAGCCACTCATCCTCGCCTTCGGTGGCGATGGTAGAGTAGTCCGGAAGGAGAGTCCTTCCCTTCTTGGACCCTTCGTCCCCCCGGTTGGGGTCTTCCTTTTCTTGTCTCCCCCGACTGGAGGGGGAGTGTCTTCATCTGCCTCCTCGTCTTCGGGGGAGGAGTGCGCCGCGAAGTTATCGGACGATAAGTCCGATAAACCCTGGCGTCAGGAAATCTTTCGGGTTCCCTTGGCCTTCTTGGTCTTCTCCGGCACCTTGTAAGGAGCCGGAGTCAGCATCTCCATCAGGAGAGCGCCCACAGTGTCTTCGGGCAGAGGGGCCGGACAGTTAATCTGCCCCGACGTCTCCACCCAGTCCTGTCAAAGGCATGGAGATCAGACCCCGCACATGATTAAGCTAGGGGAAATAAATATCCTACGGGATGTATTGAACTCACCGAACGCGCTAGGCGCTTTGCGCTTAGCCCGCGGTCCTCGGCGAGAGGAGGGACCTCGGCGCCCTTGAACAACACCTTCCAGACATCCTTGTGCGTCGTATCGAAGAGCTCACTCAGAGTCTGGTGCTGGGCTGGGTCGAACTCCCACAAGTTAAAATCCCGTTGTTGACATGGGAGGATCTGGCGGATGAGCATGACCTGGACTATGTTGACAAGCTTGAGCTTCTTGCTTGCCATACTCCGGATACATTTCTGGAGTCCATCCAGCTCCACCGATGAACCCCACGACAAGCCCTTCTCTTTCCAGGAAGTGAGCCGTGTCGGCGTTCTGGGAATGGGGGTCCCCAGACTTGCCTGCCTGCGGCCTGTGGCGTGGCTCAAAGGGGGGCCCAGCACGGCCCATCTTCATCAACACAGACCCAAGAACCTCACGAGGGGCCAAGCCTTGCGGGGTGGACGACACGGAGCTTCCTGAGGCACGGCCTCATCAGGCTGGCTCGCGAGGAGGCAGAGAGATCAAGGCGGGGTACCTCACGAGGTGCCCGTGACGCAAGCCATGACGACCAAAGGCACCAGGCGGGTGCTAGCCCGCGCAGTGTCCTCCTTTCCTCTTTGGTGCAAAGGGAGCAAGCGCAGCCGCGGAGTACCGAGGCATCAGGCAAAGGTTTCCATTTCGGTGCAACAAGACCAAGACCAGGAGGACTGCAAGACGGAGGTCATCGTGGATCCCAAGGCGGCGTCACCACCAGAGCTTTGTGCAGGCGAATATTACTTTTGTCAGGATAGCTAGTACTAGTTGTCCCCCTTCAAATCAGCCCGCCATTGTTGGCTCCCTTCCCGCTCGATATTTGGGAAGAGGACTAGGGCCTCTATAAATAGGACCAGCCACCCACAGGGTAGGTAGGCAGAGGCGAAGGACGAAGAAGAGAAGATCGAAATCCGAGAGAGAGAGAAGGGTGACTGAACTCCTCCTAGCAGTTCGTCCCCCCCAGCCAAGAACAGACCCTCGCGGGGCTGTTCTTCCTTGTATTGTTCATCATCATCAGCCCAAGAGGCAATCCACCACACCACACACTGGAGTAGGGTATTACACCACAATGGTGGCCCGAACCAGTATAAACCCTCTGTCCCTTATGTCGTTCTTCCCATAGCCTAGATCTTAGCGAGGCGGAGGGGTGCAGGCAGGTAGGAGGCAAAATCTCCGTGCGCACCCCAGTGTTCGAACCTCAAGGGTCTGCCGGAACCCGAAATCCGACATTTGGCGCGCCAGGTAGGGGTGCGCCGAAATTCGTCTTCCACCACCCCGTTCTCCTCCGACCATCGCGCCCATGTCTGACGCTCGTCGGGCCTGCACCGAGCGCCGGGCCACTCTCGCTTCCCGTGTCGCCCAGACGGCTCCTGTCGGCAGGCTTCCTCGCCGTTCCCCGACACCTGCCGTCAACGCCGCCACCGGCCCGACGGGGGATGAGTAGCAAGCATCGTCTCAACATCCGTCCGTGCGGCAAGACGGCCGCACCGCAACTCCCTCGCTCACCCCAGCTGGTTCTTCGTCCCGCGCGCTCCGCGCACCCATGGAGGCTTGAGCTGCGCTCATCGCGGCAAACGAGCTCATGCGCTACCTTCCCGTCGATGATGTCTACGAAGAATGTCTCGACCGTGTTGCCGAGCTCGTCCGCGCCGCAGGGGGCTCTCCTGCGCCGTCCATTCCGCTACACCGCACCCCGCCCCACGCGGGCGACAAAGCTCCGGCGGCGCCCCGGCCGCCTCCTCCTCAAGAAGGCGCCATGGCTCCAAGGCGCGTGGCCCCCGGGCGGAACCTGCTCCGTCAGGTGCCAGCGCGGCAAGAGCAGAGCTGCCAGGAAGTCCCTCGCCCGCAAGAAGCTGCCCGGGCGCTCCCTGCTCCAGCACGTCACGACCATGCTCCTGCTCCCGCACGTCAAGACCCCGTGCTGCTCCTAGCTGCAGCGCGTGGGGACATGAAAGACCAAGCTCTCCGTCACCCAAGGCCTCCCGTGGCCACAGCAGGCTGCCGTGCCTTCACCACCGAGCTACGCAGTGTCGCGTGGCCCAGCAACTTCAAGCCAGACCCGCCTCCTCGTTACGACGGCACGGCTGACCCTGCGGAGTTCCTCCAGCTCTACGAGCTGGGCATCGAAGCTGCCAATGGAGACGAGAAGGTCATGGCGAACTGGTTTCCCATGGCGCTCAAGGAAAGGGCCCGCACCTGGCTCCTGAACCTGGCTCCAGGCACGGTCTCCTCCTGGGACAAGATGCGCACCCGCTTCATCGCCAACTTCCAAGGTACTCGCGACCGGCCACCCGCCGTGAGCGACATGCACCGCATCAAGCAACAACCCGGGGAGACCCTGCAGAAGTACATCTAGCGCTTCAACAACGCACGCCTCAAGATTCCCAGGGTGACTGAGGAGGCCATCATCTCAGCCTTCTCCGACGGCGTGCGCGATGTCAAGATGAAGGAGGAGCTGGCGATGCATGAAGACCTGTGCACTTCCTTGGAGCTGTTCAACTTGGCAACCAAGTGTGCCAGGGCTGAGGAAGGGCGTCTCTCCCTCCTCGAGCTGCCTGCCGCAGACCCAGAAGAGAAGAAGCCCAAGGCCAAGGACGTGAAGCGCAAGGGGGCTGCCGTGCTCGTGGCAGAACCAGACACCAAGCTGGGCAGAGATCAGCCCGAACCTTCGTAGGGCAGTCGGTACTGTGTGTACCACGACCTCCACACCCACAACACCAACGAATGTCAAGAGCTCCGAGCCGTGCGAGAAGGAAGGATCGGCCGTTGCCCCGACCGCGGTGACCGGGGCTACGGTCGAGGAGGAGGAAGGAACGCGGGACGCTGGAAAGACCGTGGCCCGCGCCAAGGGTGGCGCGATCAACCTCGCGAGGATCACTGGCAAGACCCGCCTCGCGAGGGAGGCTGGAGGGATCAGCCTCGCGAGGATCGCCCTCAAGGCAACGCAGGCCTCCCTCCGCTGCCGCCGCAGCCAAGGAGAAACGAGGACCGCCACCAGGACGAGGGGGCTGGGGGCTTCCAAGAGCCGCGCGCGATCGCCTGCATCCTGGGCAGGGCTCAAGCCCCAGCCTCTCAATGCATCTTCAAGAAGTTCGCCCGCGAAGTGAATGCAGTCCTCCCCAGGCTCGAAGCCACGCGCCCTCTCAGGTGGTCGGCGTGCGCCGTCATGTTCAGCTCAGCAGATCAGCTCAAGTGTGCGGCTACAGTCGGAGTCCTCCCGATGCTTTGTTCCCCAATCATCAGCAACGTGGTGGTCACCAGGACCCTCATCGATGGCGAGGCAGGGCTCAACGTCCTGTCCGTGGAAACATTCAACAATCTCCAAGTTCCCTACAGCCAGCTTCAGCCAACCAAGCCTTTCTCCGGAATCACCGACGGCTCCACCGTCCCGATTGGGCAGGTCCGCCTCCCTGTCACCTTCGGGGCATGCGACAACTACCGCACCGAGCTCATCGACTTCGACGTCGCTCACATTCGCCTGCCGTACAACGCCATCCTTGGGTACCCAGCGCTGGCCAAGTTCATGGCCGTAACTCACCACGGCTACAATGTCCTCAAGATGCCAGGAAGTGGCGGAGTCATCACGGTGCCCTGTGAAGAGAAGGACGTGGTGTGTTCCCTGGAACGAGCCTTTCAGGCCGCGTCACTGGAAGACCCAGATCACGGAAGCAGGAGGCTTCCTGAGACCGCCCCCAAGAAGAAGAAGACATCGTCCGGCCCGGCCCCTCTGGGCCCGTGCCTACCCAGGGGGAACATCCTTCCATCGCATAGGAAAGCGCGCCCGACACCCTCCTCAGGCAGGGCTTGGGGGCTCTCCCCTGGAGGGCCACCGACCTGGCTAGGGTCACGAGGGAGGCGCTTGGGCACCACATGGAGGCGCGTTTCGAAGCACGTTTCCCTCAAGAAGGAGTAAGGCAAGGAGAGCCAGACCCTCAGGAGTTCATCAGCAAGGCCATTCAGGAGCTACAGGAGTCAAGAGTCATGAAAGGCGGCCGCCGCCTAGCAGCAGTGGCTCCCCATCCAGGCGAGGATGGTGGGCTGCGTGTCTGCATCGACATACCAGGGCTCAACCGAGTCGCCTCTCTGGAGCGCCTCTGGCCCTCGCGAGTGGGGCGCTGCGGAGGTCCACCCCACAGCTACGTTCGCATGCCTTACGGCTTGCCGAATGCGGCTGCCATGTACCAGCGCCTCATGACGGGCATCATGGAGGCACAAGAGGCCAGGCGTTCTGCGGCCCTGGCGGAGATGGAGATGGTCCGCGAGGAGCCACCAGCGCCTCCGGAGCCTCCCGAGGCCCCTGGGCCTGGGGGCTCGTGAGGATCGGCTTCCGCGGCCCACCGAGTCTGCTACACCAACACCCCTGCATCTTCAACGTCATCAGGTGACATCTTTCAAGTTTCACTTCCAGCTGGGAGCGCCCCCCAGGGCTGCATTATTCCCAGGCCGCGTGGGTCTGTCCCTGTGGCGTGTATCCCTTTTATTTCATGTTGTTATCTTAGCTTGTTGGGGGCGCCCCTCGGGCTGCATGATCCCCAAGTCGCTCGGGCCAGACCCAGCAGCATGTATCCCATTTGCGTTTATTTCCGGTTATGCGTTCGACCCACCATGCTTGATTATTTGATGTCGGTCCACGGCACCTCTTCTTCTCCATGCCGACCACTTGCACGTTAAAGGGGGGGTACCTGAGCATCGCGACTCAGGGCTCTTACTGGCTCTCCAGCCCTCACCCTCTGGCCTTGTCCACGGCATCGCGACCTGGCATACCAGCGATGGCTGAGACCAGCTCGAGGGCCGGGACCCGAGGACATAGAGTGCCGACATCTAACCGAATTTGCAGGGACACATCAAAAGATAAGGCCTAGTGCCAGGCGCAACCCGCCTAGAGGTAGGGCCCCGTGAGTCCCGCGCTGGCTCACGGGTGCCCAGATACACCTCGCCAGGCCCTACCATGCTAGCCACGTGTCAGGGCGGGGCTGTACACGCCCCGGGGGCTCCTCCCGGAGGGGGCCCCCCTCCCACGTACCAGTGGAAGCACCATGCTCCGTGCTGGCTGACGACACTGCCGAGGAGCGGCTATGCCCGTACACATACGGAAGCGCTATGCTCCGCGCTGGTGATAAACAACTGAGGGTGGCCCCCGGGCCGCATCAACCTCAGGGAGCCCAGAGCTCAGTGTCTAGCCTCATCGTAACGCCTCCCCTCGGGAGTGCCGTGCGAGGGGGCTGGGCACGGGGGCTGCGCCTGGGTCATGCCCAGACGCACGCCGCCCAGCCAGGCCCCTCCCGAGCCTGGTTTGTCGCGCGTCTCTCCCCGAGCGGAGCCAAGGTACGAAGGCCGTTTGAGCGTCAAGGGGGACTCCTAAGCATCGCGACTCAGGAGCCTAACTGGTCACGTAGCCCCTCACTCCTTAGTTCCGAAAGGCTAACGGCGGTTGAGCTATGCGCGCGGCTGGGCTCTGCAGACGTAGAACGGTAGATCCACCCACATCACACCTCCCTACTTGCTGTTCATGCGCCAAGGGGGACTCCTGAGCATCGTGACTCAGGAGCCTAACTTGTCACATAGCCCCTCACTCCTTGGCCCTGTCCTGGTTTCCGGTCGGGACTAACGCTGGGTGAGGTATGCGCGGGGCCGGGCTCTGCCGGCGTAGAACATAAGCAAGTAGGAAGGAAAAGCGCAAATTTCAAGGAATTCAAAAGCAAATATTACAGTCCACACTGTTATCTCAATGCCAAACACAAGTTTAAACGCCTCCCCGAGGCATGATACATGTGCAGGAATTAAAGGTAGGACAGGAGCCACAACGGAGTGACTTGTCGGCGGTGGAGCAGCGCGGAGTGGGTTCGCCTTATGGAGCAGTGGGGTCGGCAGCGCCTTGCTTCGGCTTGGTGCTGAAGGCCCGGAACTTCCCCAGCAGAGCCTCCACGCGACCCTTCACGGCCTCGGCAGCGGCAGCGGCATGCTCGCCGCTTACTGGCTCCAGCAGGCTATCGAGGTCGATGCCGGGATCGCGAAGGTAGATGTGGGTGAGGACCCGCGTCAGTGCTGCAGAAGACAGGACACGCGCCTCGGCCTCGGCTGTGGGGCCAAGGCCAAGGGCGACATCTTCAAGAGCACGAACCAGGAAGGGAAGCAGCTTGGCGGGGCCGTCCTCGGCGCCAGCCAGCGGGCTCTCCAGGCCGCTGTCGTAAAGCGTCCTCAGCGAGGAGCGAGCCTTCGCCTCCATCTCCGTGAAGGCCACGCGGTCCTCGGCAAGAACCAGGGCCTTGTCGTCCAGCTTGGCCTTCCTCGCCCCAACTCCTGCTCCAGCGCGCCTAGGCGGTCGCGGCGCTTCCTGAGCTTGACCTCCCTCTCCTTGACGGCCGCCTCGCGAGCCTTCACGCCTTCTTCCTGCTCTTGGTGAAGGCGGGCCTCTTTCGCGAGCTGGTCCCGCAGGCCTTGCAGCTCGTCCTCCAGCGCCTTGCAGCGACCACGGACGTCGACCACCTCCCCCAGGGCTGCGTCACGAGCAGGATTCGCCTCAAGGACGGCCTGCTTCTCCTCATCGCAAGCCGTCGAGGCCTGGACCAGCGCCGCTCGAATCGAAGCGTCGGAGCGAACCCATCCTGAAGCCAGCTCCAAGCGCCCGGCCACCAAGCGAGGGTCGGCACCAAGAAGATCCTGCCGCAGTCGGTCCAGCTCAGCAGCAGCACGATCCAGAACGGCAGAAGGAGTCGGAGAGACAGCAGCCGGTGGAGTCGGAGGAGAAGGCGGCAGCGCGGTCACAGCATCCTGAGGCGGAGTCTGCTACGCCCCAACGGCTGTAGTGGCGGCAGCAGGCAAGGACACCTCGGGAGTCAGTTGGGCCGTGGGGGCTGAGCTCTCCCCAGCCGGCTCAGCCAGGACTCGCGAGGATGACCGGGCAGGAGAAGCCTGTGCGTCGCGGTCACCCTCCTTCGCGGGCAGAGGCGCTGCCACGGATGGAACCTCAGGAGCTCCCTTCGGCTTCTTTGCTGCGGGCGCCAGCCTATCCAAGAGATGCGGACGTCAAGCCTCAGAAGCAGAACAAGAAATAAAGACAAGAATCAAACGCTTACGGGTCGTCGCCAGTGAGCTCTAGCGGCCTCCGGCCAAATTTGAAGCCTGAAAGCCGGCTGGAAGGGTCAACCTCGGGAAGCTTGGAAGCGGAAGGTGCGTCTGCGGTCCGCCTCGGGGCCGGGGCAGACCCGCGGGAGATCAGCCCGGTCCTGTCCTTCTTCGGGATCGGGGGCAAGCTCCCGCCGTCCTGCTCGTCATCATCCTCGTCGTCATCGCTCGGAGAGAGGCGGAGAACGCGGGACCTGCACCGGGGGAGGGGAGCCCTCGACTCTCCGTCAGTCGCCTCGGAGTCAGGCCCTTTTTCCCGCTCCCCTCCTTCCTCCTCTTCGCTCGAGTCGTCGGAGGACACGTCCACCGATTCCCCGGGAGTTTCCATGGGCACGGGCCCGTCCCCGTTGAAGACGGGCATGGACTCCACTACCTGCTCCCAGTCGTCGCAGAGGAACAAGGGCGTAGGAGCGCCCTCCAACCTCGCCACATCGCCCCTGACCAGAGATTGGAGGACCGCAGCCGGATCTCCATCGGCCAAGGCCGCGGGGCTCGGATGGGGCCTCCACATCGGAAGTGAGTACTGCCGAAGCGGAGCCAGCTGGTGCTCCAGGAATTCCCTCAGCAGCGACGCGCCGGTCAGCTTCGCCGCCGCCATGTTGGCCGGCCTCAGATCCGCGTCCATCTTCTCCAACACCAGCTTCACGCGGGGGTCCACGAGCTCCGCTCGACCGCAATCGCTGGAGCTCGTGGGCTGCTCCGTGGGCAAGATCAGCCGAGGGTGGATGCGCCCAGCATCCGCCAAGACCCACTTGCTCCTGAAGCCCTCAATCCTTTTCCCGGGGTTCGAGATGGCAATGGCGCCACCGTACACGATGAAGCTCGTGCACGCGGAAGCAGGACCCCGAGAGGTCCGGAGGTAGAAGTAGTGGCGCAGCAAGGCCACTGAGGGCTGCACCCCTACGTGAGCCTCGCAGTAATAGGCGAAGATTGCCAGGAGAAGGACGGAGTTGGGGTGGAGATGCAGAGCCTGTAGCTTATAATGGCGGAGGACAGAGAAGAAGAACTCGGAGAAGGGAGGCACCAGGCCAGCAGCAATGGCACTTACGAAGAACGGATAGAAGGTGCTCCCTTGGCCCTCAGGGGTGGCGGAGCCGGCCTTGAACACCTTCGCCCCGTCGATGCCCCGGGCCGCCGCCATCCGGCGCAACCGGGCGAGGCTCGCCTCCGACACGCTCGGCGAGTCCAGGGCAGACGAGTACCAAGCTACGGCCGGGGGCTGACGAGGCGCCATGGCTTCCTAGGTCACGCGGTCGGAGTAGATCTGGAAATTTTGGAGGAAGGAAGGAGAGGCGCAAGAAAGGGGATCTGAGCAGCAACCGGAGAAAGTGAAAAGCAAAGCCTAGGCGGATGCCGCTCCTTTATCGACTCGCGCGGTTGCTAAGGCGCCCACGTCCAATCAACTGCCACGCGGTGCCCAAGGCCACAGGCTGTTAGGGCCCGTGGCGCTTCGCTCTTGCCCTTCCGCCTCCCTACACGGCCAAGTCCGGGCGCGCCTTGGGCCCGGGGGCTACTGTCAGTGTTCTGGGAACGGGGGTCCCCAGACTTGTCTGCCTGCGGCCTGTGGCGTGGCTCAAAGGGGGGCCCAGCACGGCCCATCTTCATCAACACAGACCCAAGACCCTCGCGAGGGGCCAAGCCTCGCGGGGCAGACGACACGGAGCTTCCTGAGGCACGGCCTCATCAGGCTGGCTCGCGAGGAGGCGGAGAGATCAAGGCGGGGTACCTCACGAGGTGCCCGTGACGCAAGCCATGACGACCAAAGGCACCAGGCGGGCGCCAGCCCGCGCAGTGTCCTCCTTTCCTCTTTGGTGCAAAGGGAGCAAGCGCAGCCGCGGAGTACCGAGGCATCAGGCAAAGGTTGCGATTTCGGTGCAACAAGACCAAGACCAGGAGGACTGCAAGACAGAGGTCATCGTGGAGCCCAAGGCGGCGTCACCACCAAAGCTTTATGCAGGCGAAGACTACTTTTGTCAGGATAGCTAGTACTAGCTGTCCCCCTTCAAATTAGCCCGCCATTGTTGGCTCCCTTCCCGCTCGATATTTGGGAAGAGGACCAGGGCCTCTATAAATAGGACCAGCCACCCACAGGGTAGGTAGGCAGAGGCGAAGGACGAAGAAGAGAAGATCGAAATCCGAGAGAGAGAGAAGGGTGACTGAACTCCTCCTAGCAGTTCGTCCCCCCCAGCCAAGAATAGACCCTCGTGAGGCTGTTCTTCCTTGTGTTGTTCATCATCATTAGCCCAAGAGGCAATCCACCACACCACACACTGGAGTAGGGTATTACACCACAATGGTGGCCCGAACCAGTATAAACCCTGTGTCCCTTGTGTCTTTCTTCCCATAGCCTAGATCTTAGCGAGGCGGAGGGGTGTAGGTAGGTAGGAGGCGAAATCTCCGCACGCACCCCAGTGTTCGAACCTCAAGGGTCTGCCGGAACCCGAAACCCGATAAGCCGTGTAGGGAATCCGGATCGAAACTCGGGGCCCGCCACCCATTTGGCGTCGCGCGGCTCGGTGATGTAGAACCATGCCGATTGCCACCCCTTTATGGTCTCCACAAAGGAGACTTCAAGCCATATAACATTGGGCATCTTGCCCACCATGGCTCCGCTGCATTCTGCTTGTTGGCCTCCCACCACCTTCGGCTTGATATTGAAGGTCTTTAACCACAGGACGAAGTGGGGCCGGATGCGGAGGAAAGCCTCACACGCGACGATGAATGCCGAAATGTTGATGACGAAGTTCGGGGCCAGATCATGAAAGTCCAGCCCGTAGTAGAACATGAAACCCCAGTCCACGGAGGAAGTGGTGGAGGAAAACTACCCTCTTGTGAGGTTTCGGGGTAGGGACGATCTGCCCCGGGGGGAGCCGATGCGCGATATTCGCGGCTAAGTATCCGGCTCCGCGCAGCTTCTTGCTATCTCACTCCGTAACGGAGGAAGCCATCCACTTGCCTCTCGCTTCAGACATGTTTGGAGGAGGTTGAGGGAAAGGATGTGGACTTGGGTGTTGGATCTCGAGTGTGCAAGAATGGATGAGCAAGGAGGAAGAAGGCATGGGTAGAAAAAGGTTAAACCTTATCCCTTTATATGGGCGGACGAAACTATGCGTCCCCACTAGCCTGGTAAAACTTGCTTATCCCCCAAGCGCCGTAATCGATGGCGCGGTTGGGTTACCCACGCCCGTATTGATGAGAATCCCTTGATAAGGGGACATGATCTCTGCTTTGACAAGACGTGTCAAAAAACTGCCTCGCGTTATGTACGGGGCTAGTTAAAGGAAACGGTTCGAATAATCACCGGGCCATGATATAATGTCATGTTGCCAAAACAAGTCAGCAAATTAGATTTGTGGAAATATTATTCTCTCTACGGTGGTATGTGGAACTTATTTTGCAGGGTCGGACACTATCCTTGTATTAAAATTCTTCCGTGGTGTATTTGGGGGAGGAACCCGCCTTGCAATGCCGAAGACAATACTGCGCGCCAGACTCATCGTCATTGAAGCCAGGTTCAGGGGCTACTGAGGGAGTCCTGGATTTGGGGGTATCCGGACGGCCGGATTATATCCTTTGGCCGGACTGTTAGACTATGAAGATACAAGATTGAAGACTTCGTCTCGTGTCCGGATGGGACTCTACTTGGCGTGGAAGGCAAGCTAGGCAGTACGGATATGGATATCTCCTCCTTTGTAACCGACCTTGTGTAACCCTAACCCTCTCCGGTGTCTATATAAACCGGAGGGTTTTAGTCCGTAGGACATAACAATAACATACAATCATACCATAGGCTAGCTTCTAGGGTTTAGCCTCTCCGATCTCGTGGTAGATCTACTCTTGTACTACCCATATAATCAATATTAATCAAGGAAGGCGTAGGGTTTTACCTCCATCAAGAGGGCCCGAACCTGGGTAAAACATCGTGTTCCCTGCCTCCTGTTACCATCCGCCTTAGACCCACAGTTCGTGACCCCCTACCTGAGATCCGCCAGTTTTGACACCGACAATGGGTTTCTGAACCCAAGGCTCTCTTTCTTTACCATGTTTCCTAGCAACAAAGTCTTTCTTATCATAACGTTGGTTCTTTGATTGTGGGTTATCAAGATCAGCAGCAGGTTCAATTTCTATGTCATTATCATTACTAGGTTGAGCATCATTATGAACATTATCATTAACATTGCCACTAGTTTCAGGGTCATTACTAGATTAAGTTTCAGCATCAGAAATAGAAATATCATTTGGATTCTCAGGTGTTTCACTAGAAGCATGCAAAGTCCTATCATTTTTCTTTTTCTTCTTTTTAGACGAACTAGGTGCATCTATATTATTTATCTGAGAATCTTGCTCAATTCTTTTAGGATGGCCTTCAGGATACAAAGGTTCCTGAGTCATTCTACCACCTCTAGTCGTAACTCTAACAACATTATCATTATCTTTACTATTCAGTTCATTGAGCAAGTCATTTTGAGCTTTAAGTACTTGTTCTACTTGAGTGGTAACCATAGAAGCATGTTTACTAATAAGTCTAAGTTCACCTTTGACATTAGCCATATAATCACCCAAGTGTTCAAGCATATTTGAATTGTATTTCAATTGTCTACTAAAATAAGCATTAAAATCTTCTTGCTTAGCCATAAATTTATCAAACTCATCTAAGCATGGGTTAGCAAATTTAGTAAATGGGATTTCAGCTTTATCATATCTATAGAGAGAATTTACCTTTACTACCTGTGTCGGGTTATCAAGACCATGAGTTTGTTCAATAGGTAATGGATTAAGATTATATGTTTCTTCAATGGGCGGTAAATTAAGACCATGTATTTCTTCAATAGGAGGTAAATTCTTAACATCTTCAGCTTTAATACCTTTTTCTTTCATAGATTTCTTTGCCTCTTGCATATCTTCAGGACTGATAAATAGAATACCCCTCTTCTTCGGAGTTGGTTTAGGAATAGGCTCAGGAATTGGCTCCGGAGATGTCCAATTATTTTCATTTGCCAACATATTATTCAATAGAATTTCAGCTTCATCCGGTGTTCTTTCCCTGAAAATAGAACCAACACAACTATCCAGGTAATCTCTGGAGGCATCGGTTAGTCCATTATAAAAGATATCAAGTATTTCATTTTTCTTAAGAGGATGATCAGGCAAAGCATTAAGTAATTGGAGAAGCCTCCCCCAAGCTTGTGGGAGACTCTCTTCTTCAATTTGCACAAAATTATATATATCCCTTAAAGCAGCTTGTTTCTTATGAGCAGGGAAATATTTAGCAGAGAAGTAATAAATCATATCCTGGGGACTACGCACACAACCAGGATCAAGAGAATTAAACCATATCTTAGCATCACCTTTTAATGAGAACAGAAATATTTTAAGGATATAAAAGTAATGAGTTCTCTCATCTTTAGTGAACAGGGTGGCTATATCATTCAGTTTAGTCAGATGTGCCACAATAGTTTCAGATTCATAACCATGAAAAGGATCAGATTCAACCAAAGTAATTATATCAGGATCAACAGAGAATTCATAATCCTTATCAGTAACAAAGATAGGTGAAGTAGCAAAAGCAGGCCCAGGTTTCATTCTAGCATTTAGAGATTGCTTACTCCATTTAGCTAATAACCTTTTGAGTTCATTCCTATTTTTTCAAGCTAAAATAGCTAAAGAAGCTTCTTTATCAAAAACATAACCCTTAGGAATAACAAGTGATTCTTCATCATCACTTTCATCAGTATCATCATATTCAATATTTTCAATTTCTCTAGCTCTAGCAAGTTGTTCATCAAGAAATTTACGAAGTGGCACAGTGGTATCAAGCATAGAAGTAGTTTCATCATAAGTATCATGCATAGCAGAAGTGGCATCATCAATAACATGCGACATATCAGAACGAATAGCAGAAGCAGGTGTAGGTGTCGCAAACTTACTCAAAACAGAAGGTGAATCAAGTGCAGAGCTAGATGGCAGTTCCTTACCCCCCTCGTAGTTGAGGGATAAATCTTGGTTTTTTGGATCTCTTAAGTTCTTCATAATGATAAGCAGATATATATCCCAAGTGACTCAAAGAATAGAGCTATGCTCCCCGGCAACAGCGCTAGAAAATAGTCTTGATAACCCACAAGTATAGGGGATCGCAACAGTTTTCGAGGGTAGAGTATTCAACCAAAATTTATTGATTCGACACAAGGGGAGCCAAAGAATATTCTCAAGTATTAGCAGCTGATTTGTCAATTCAACCACACCTGGAAACTTAATATCTGCAGCAAAGTGTTTAGTAGCAAAGTAATATGATAGTAGTGATAACGGTAATAAAAGGTAACAATAGTAAAAGTAAATGTTTTTGGTATTTTGTAGTGATGATAGCAATAGCAACGGAAAAGTAAATAAGCGGAGAACAATATATGGAAAGCTCGTAGGCAATGGATCAGTGATGGAGAATTATGCCGGATGCGGTTCATCAAGTAACAGTCATAACCTAGGGTGACACAGAACTAGCTCCAGTTCGTCAATGTAATGTAGGCATGTATTCCGAATATAGTCATACGTGCTTATGCAAAAGAACTTGCATAACATCTTTTGTCCTACCCTCCCGTGGCAGCGGGGTCCTTACGGAAACTAAGGGATATTAAGGCCTCCTTTTAATAGAGTACCGGAACAAAGCATTAACACATAGTGAATACATGAACTCCTCAAACTACGGTCATCACCGGTAAGTATCCCGATTATTGTCACTTCGGGGTTAACGGATCGTAACACATAATAGGTGACTACAGACTTGCAAGATAGGATCAAGAACTCTCATATATTGATGAAAACATAATAGGTTCAGATCTGAAATCATGGCACTCGGGCCCTAGTGACAAGCATTAAGCATAGCAAAGTCATAGCAACATCAATCTCAGAACATAGTGGATACTAGGGATCAAACCCTAACAAAACTAACTCGATTACATGATAGATATCATCCAACCCATCACCGTCTAGCAAGCCTACGATGGAATTACTCACGCACGGCGGTGAGCATCATGAAATTGGTGATGGAGGATGGTTGATGATGACAATGGCGATGAATTCCCCTCTCCGGAGCCCCGAATGGACTCTAGATCAGCCCTCCCGAGAGGTTTTAGGGCTTGGCGGCGTCTCCGTATCGTAAAACGTGATGATTTCTTCTCTCTGATTTTTTCTCCCCGAAACACAATATATGGAGTTGGAGTTGGAGTCGGATAAGCAACAGGGGGGCCACGAGGTAGGGGGGCGCGCCCTAGGAGGGCAGGCACGCCCCCCACCCTCGTGGAGAGGTGGTGCCCCCCCTGGCCTTCATCTTTTGCAGGTATTTTTCATATATTCTGAAAATTTGCTCCGTGAAGTTTCAGGTCATTCTGAGAACGTTTGTTTCTGCACATAAATAACACCATGGTAATTCTGCTGAAAACAGCGTCAGTCCGGGTTAGTTCCATTCAAATCATGCAAGTTAGAGTCCAAAACAAGGGCAAAAGTGTTTGGAAAAGTAGATACGACGGAGACGTATCACTAGCCCTCCTAGATATGAATTGCCTAAGGTACCGTAAGGTTATGTTATGAGCTAGGAGACAACTAGAGATATTCTTGCTTGCAGAGATAGAGATGATCTAGATAAATTATTATGCAAGTATAAAGAAAAATCTCTGAATGCTAGAATGAAATGTGATCCTAAGTTTGTTACTTCACCTATATTTACTGATGATAAGGATTATGAATTCTCTGTCGACCCATAGTTAATTACTTTGGTTGAATCTGATCCTTTCCATGGTTATGAAACTGAAACTGTTGTGGCACATCTTACTAAGTTGAATGACATAGCCACCCTTTTTACTCATGATGAGAAAACTCGCTATTACTTTATTCCTAAATTATTTCCGTTCTCATTAAAGGGTGATGCGCTTGGTACAATACTCTTGCTCCTGGTTGTGTGCGTAGTCCCCAGGATATGATTTATTACTTCTCTGAAAAATATTTTCCTGCTCATAAGAAACAAGCTGCCTTACAAGAAATATTTAACTTTTTTCAAATTAAAGAAGAGAGTCTCCCACAAGCTTGGGGAGGCTTTGCCAATTACTTAATGCTTTGCCTGATCATCCTCTTAAGAAAAATGAAATACTTGATATCTTCTATAGTGGACTAGCTGACGCTTCTAGGGACTTCCTAGACAGTTGTGCTGGTTGTGTTTTCAGGGAACGAACTGTTGGATAAGCTAAAGAATTATTGAATAACATACTAGAAATTTATGATGATTGGACTCTTCATGAATCACCGCCTAAACCCACTCCGAAGAAGAGGGGTATATTATATCTCAGTACTGAAGATATGCAAGAGGCAAAGAAATCTATGAAGGAAAAAGGTATTAAAGCTGAGGATGTTAAAAAATTACCTCCTATTGAGGAAAGGGCCAATTCCAGTTCTGCCCCTAAGTCGAACCCACTACTCAGTTTTGCCCCTAATTCTTAGGTATGCTCAGTTTTGCCCCTCCGCCGTTAGTGTCACTTATAGTAACGCCCTTTTGCGCCGTTACCGTCCGGTCAATGTACTTTGACCGTCCAGAAAAAAGTAGCAAAAAAAATCAAAAAAATATGAAATTTTGTGGGATCGAAGATAGTCATGTCCGCAAGGCGCTGCAAATTTTTGTGTTGGTTGGACACTCCGGGAGCTCGTGGCAAAGGAAAACAAAAATAATTTATGCCTATGAGGAGTAAATTTGAAAAAATAGCAAAAAAATTCAAAAAAAATTGAATTTATTTGGCGTCAAAGAGGCTTGAGTGCACAAGGTGCTTGCAAGTTTTGGTGATCAAATGACGTACGAGGCTCTCTAGAGAAAAAAACAAAATAGTGCATTTTTTCAAAGTTTTTTTGACCTAAAATTTGTTTTTTTCTCCACGAGCTCCTACGTTGTCCAAAGACAACAAAAATGTGCACACATCTTGCACACCTAAGTATCTTTAGTCCCACAAAATTTCATATTTTTTTGATTCTTGTTTCTATTTTTTTGAATTTACGGTTCACATGCGTACAAAAATTATGTTTTCCTTTGCCACGAGCTCCCAGGGTGTCCGAATGGCATGAAAATTTGTACACACCTTGCAGACATGATTATCTTCGATCCCACAAAGTTTCAATTTTTTTGATTTTGTTGCTATTTTTTCAGGACGTCCAAAGACCTTTGACCGGACCGTAATGATAGAGAAGGGCATTTCTATAAGTGAAACTAATGGCGGAGGGGCAAAACTGAGCATACCTAAAAATTAGGGGCAAAACTGAGTAGTGGGTTCGAGTTAAGGGCATAGATGTAAATGTCCCTTGAAGAAATACATGGGTTTAATACACCACCACTTCCTAAGGTGGTAGAGGTAAATTCTCTTATGAAATTTAATGATAATGACAATCCCCACAATATGAATCCTAGTCAATGCCTTTACGAGTTTGGAAATTATATTAGAAAACAAGACCACTTCAATGCAAATGTTATGGAACAATTTAAATACAATTCTGATATGATTGCTCGCTTGAGTGACTTGTTATTTAGAATATCAAATGATGTTAGAGGTGTTGGAAAGCATGCTTCTATGGTTCAAACCCAGCTAGAACAAGTTGCTAAATCTCAAAGAGAGTTGCTTGATGAAATGAATAATAATGTGTATGACTTTGTTGTTAGAGTTGCAACTAGAGGAGGTAAAATGACTATCGTTTGAAACACTTCGAAACCATTCCGGTGTCTGAATACTATCGTCCAATATATCAATCTTTACCTCTCAACCATTTCGAGACTCCTCTTCATGTCCGTGATCTCATGCGGGACTCTGAACAATCTTCGGTCACGAAAACACATAACTCATAATACAAATCGTCATCGAATGTTAAGTGTGCGGACCCTACGGGTTCGAGAACTATGTAGACATGACCGAGACACATCTCCGATCAATAACCAACAGCAGAACCTGGATGTTCATATTGGTTCCTACATATTCTACAAAGATCTTTATCGGTCAAACCGCAATGACAACATACGTCATTCCCTTTGTCATCGGTATGTTACTTGCCCGAGACTCTATCGTCGGTATCTTCATACCTAGTTCAATCTCGTTACCAGCAAGTCTCTTTAGTCATTCCGTAATGCATCATCCCACAACTAACTCATTAGTCACATTGCTTGCAAGGCTTATTGTGATCTGCATTACCGAGAGGGCCCAGAGATACCTCTCCGATACTCGGAGTGACAAATCCTAATCTCGATCTATGCCAACCCAACAAACACCTTCGGAGACACCTGTAGAGCATCTTTATAATCACCCAGTTACGTTGTGACATTTGATAGCATGCAAGGTGTTCCTCCGGTATTCGGGAGTTGCATAATCTCATAGTCAAAGGAATATGTATAAGTCATGAAGAAAGCAATAGAAATAAAACTTAACGATCATTATGCTAAGCTAACGGGTGGGTCTTGTTCGTCACATCATTCTCCTAATGATGTGGTCCCACTCATCAAATGACAACACATGTCTATGGTCAGGAAACTTAACCATCTTTGATTAACGAGCTAGTCAAGTAGAGGCATACTAGGGACACTTTGTTTTGTCTATGTATTCACACATGTATCAAGTTTCCGGTTAATACAATTCTAGCATTAATAAATAAACATTCATCATGATATAAGGAAATATAAATAACAACTTTATTATTGCCTCTAGGGCATATTTCCTTCAATTGGCCCATGTTTGGCCAATCGATTATACGACCCGTAGAAGGCCCATTGATGCTACTCCCCGTAGAGGGCCCATTGTTTCTACGGCCTGTAGGAGGCCCAGGGTCACTACAGTAAATATGTAGCCCATGGTTATTGTGGCCTAGTTTTAAAAAAATCGGTTATTGCGGCCACTGGCAAACCGCGGAAAAAGAACTGCACTGACTACAAGCAAACAAATAAACAAGACAAGAAGGAAATAATAAGCAAGCAAATTACGCTAGGCTATCACGGCTATTACACATATTACATCCACTAGGCATCAAAGTTTGCCACCAGTGCAAATATAGGGAACAAAGCAGCATATCACATACACTAGTTGTCAAAGTTGGCGACCAGTGCAAATAAACGCCGCAACAAAACAAGTCCAGAACTGATACCACTATAGAAGAGGTCAAGAAACAATATCCTGGGTACCCATAATGCTGGCAAGATGCTTAGCAAGCTTATTAACTTTCTCTTGTTTGGCGCTTAAATCCTCCAGCGCTTGCTGTTGCACCAGAAAGTATGCATCTGAATTTTGCAGGGAATTCCTCAGTCCTTCGGCTTCTTGCTCCAGCACAACTGACTGATGCCTTTCAGCTTGTAGCTGAGACTGAAGAAGCCGAAGTGATTCAGGCAGCGAGTTCGAAGAGCTTGTGCCAGTGGTACTGGCCAGTAACTCGAACACTACATCAACGCAGGACTGTGGGGTTGTCTCAGTATCTACAATATCGTTTTTATCACCTTTCTTGGAGACCAACATGGTTGTCTCACTATCTTGAACCTTATCTGGATTACTTTCTCTACCATTGCATAGTGGGGTGCTCTTCTCCAATATTTTGTTCGCATTCGACAAGAGAAACAAGCAGACACGTCACATATTTAGCATGTAGTATATGAAACTCATTTTGGTAAACTGGTTCAGTAGTAAGGTGGACAGGATAACAACATGAAAAAAATATCTATGTACTATGGTCACTGTATTGTCCATATCGTTCTAGTTTATGTTGCCAAATCAAGATAGAGACACAGTTCTAATCATATATTTTTAAGACACAGTAGCGTAGATGAAATATAAGTGTGAGAAACTACATAGCACTGGCAACACTTGCAATGTGCATCACATGAGAACATAACTGTTTGTACAACTGAAACTGAAAGAAACATAGAGCAAGAAGTTAGAACACCAATCCAGTTAAAGAAATAGGTTTAAAACATACCTGTTGCGCCATTGGAGTTTCAGTTGGATCCTTTAAATTCATAAGTAGTTGGTATCAGTAAATACAGTGATGCAACAACAAAGGAGTATGGACCATAGCTATGGAATCTGACCTGAGAATAGTTGCTCTTCCACTTTAAACATGGAGTTTGGGTTCACTGTGGTGGTCTTCATGCTTTGGGCACTGTAGTTGCTTTACAAACTGGTCGTGTGGGGGTACTCTGTGGTGGACATGGTGTTGTGTTAACTAGAAGTGGGTTACTCTCCGCTGGGGTTGGGGTTAGATGGGTTGTAGCTGTTGGAGAACGCAGTAATTTCAAAAAAATTCTTATGTACACGCAAGATCCATCTAGGTGATGCATAGCAACCAGAGGGGAAGAGTGTTGTCCACGTACCCTCGTAGACCGTAAGCGGAAGTGTTATGACAACGTGGTTGATGTAGTTGTACATCTTCACGACCCGACCGATCCTAGCACCGAAGGTACGACACCTCCGTGATCTGCACACGTTCAGCTCGGTGACGTGCCACGAACTCTAGATCCAGCTGAGGTCGAGGGAGAGTTTTGTCAGCACGACGGCGTGATGATGGTGATGATGAATTTACCAACGTAGGGCTTCGCCTAAGCTCTACAACGATATGACCGAGGTGGAAATCTGTGGAGGGGGGCACCGCACATGGCTAAAACAATCAACTTGTGTGTCTATGGGGTGCCCCCTCCCCCGTATATAAAGGAGGGGAGGAGGAGGCTGGCCGGCCCTAGAGGGCGCGCCAAGGGGGGAGGAATCCTCCTCCTAGTAGGAGTAGGATTCCTCCTTTCCTAGTCCTACTAGGAGGGGGAAGGAAGGAGAGGGGAAGGGAGAGGGAAAGAGGGGCCGCGCCACCCTAGTCCAATTCGGACTCCCTTGGGGGGGAGCGCCACCTCCTGGCTACTGCCCTCTCTCTCCCCTAAAGCCCACTAAGGGCCCAATAACTTCGGGGGAGGGGGGGGGGTTCCGGTAACCCTCCGGCACTCTAGTTTTATCCGAAACTTCCCTGAACACTTCCGGTGTTCGAACATAGCTGTCCAATATATCAATCTTTATGTTTCGACCATTTCGAGACTCCTCATCATGTACGTGATCACATCCGGGACTCCGAACTACCTTCGGTACATCAAAACACATAAACTCATAATGCCGATCGTCACTGAACGTTAAGCGTGCGGACCCTACGGGTTCGAGAACTATGTAGACATGACCGAGACTCGTCTCCGGTCAATAACCAATAGCAGAACCTGGATGCTCGTATTGGTTCCTACATATTCCATGACGATCTTTATCGGTCAAACCGCATAACAACATACGTTGTTCCCTTTGTCATCGGTATGTTACTTGCCCGAGATTCAATCGTCGGTATCTCAATACCTAGTTCAATCTCGTTACCGGCAAGTCTCTTTACTCATTCCGTAATGCAACATCCCGTAACTAACTTATTAGTCACATTGCTTGCAAGGCTTATAGTGATGTGCATTACCGAGAGGGCCCAAAGATACCTCTCCGGCAATCGGAGTGACAACTCCTAATCTCGATCTATGCCAACTCAACAAACACCATTAGAGACACCTATAGAGCATATTTGTAGTCACCCAGTTACATTGTGATATTTGATAGCACACTAAGTGTTCCTCCAGTATTCGGGAGTTGCATAATCTCATAGTCATATGAACATGTATAAGTTATGAAGAAAGCAATAGCAACAAACTAAACGATCATCGTGCTAAGCTAACGGATGGGTCAAGTCAATCACACCATTCTCTAATGATGTGATCCCGTTCATCAAATGACAACTCTTTGTCCATGGCTAGGAAACTTAACCATCTTTGATTAACGAGCTAGTCAAGTAGAGGCATACTAGTGACACTCTGTTTGTCTATGTATTCACACATGTACTAAGTTTCCGGTTAATAAACATTTATCATGATATAAGGAAATATAAATAACAACTTTATTATTGCCTCTAGGGCATATTTCCTTCAGTCTCCCACTTGCACTACAGTTAATAATCTAGATTACATTGTAATGATTCTAATACCCATGGAGTCTTGGTGTTGATCATGTTTTACTCGTGAGAGAGGCTTAGTCAACGGGTCTGCAACATTCAGATCCGTATGTATCTTGAAAATCTATATGTCTCCCTCCTTGACTTGATCGCGGATGAAATTGAAGCTTCTCTTGATGTGCTTGGTTCTCTTGTGAAATCTGGATTCCTTTGCCAAGGCAATTGCACCAGTATTGTCACAAAAGATTTTTATTGGATCCGATGCATTAGGTATGACAACTAGATCGGATATGAACTCCATCATCCAGACTCCTTCATTTGCTGCTTTCGAAGCAGCTATGTACTCCGCTTCACACGTAGATCCCGCCACGACGCTCTGCTTGGAACTCCACCAACTGACAGCTCCACCATTCAATAAAAATACGTATCCGGTTTGTGACTTAGAGTCATCCGGATCAGTGTCAAAGCTTGCATCGACGTAACCATTTACGATGAGCTTTGTGTCACCTGCATAAATGAGAAACATATCCTTAGTCGTTTTCAGGTATTTCAGGATGTTCTTGACCGTTGTGCAGTGATCCACTCCTGGATTACTTTGGTACCTCCCTGCTAAACTAATAGTAAGGCAGACATCAGGTCTGGTACACAGCATTGCATACATGATGGAACCTATGGCTGAAGCATAGGGAATGACTTTCATTTTCTCTCTATCTTCTGCACTGGTCGGGCATTGAGTCTGACTCAACTTCACACCTTGTGACACAGGCAAGAACCCTTTTTTTGCTTGATACATTTTGAAATTCATCAAAACTTTATCATGGTATGTGCTTTGTGAAAGTCCAATTAAGCGTCTTGATCTATCTCTATAAATATTGATGCCCAATATATAAGCAGCTTCACCGAGGTCTTTCATTGAAAAATTCTTATTCAGGTATCCTTTTTTGCTATTCAGAAATTTAGTATCATTTCCGATCAACAATATGTCATCTACATATAATATCGGAAATGCTACAGAGCTCCCACTCACTTTCTTGTAAATACAGGCTTCTCCAAAAGTCTGTATAAAACCATATGCTTTGATCACACTATCAAAGCGTATATTCCAACTCTGAGAGGCTTGCACCAGTCCATAAGTGGATTGCTGGAGCTTGCACACTTTGCTAGCACCTTTTGGATCAACAAAATCTTCTGGTTGCATCACATGCAACTCTTCTTTAAGATATCCATTAAGGAATGCAGTTTTGACATCCATTTGCCAAATTTCATAATCATAAAATGCGGCAATTTCTAACATGATTCGAACGGACGTAAGCATCGTTAAGGGTGAGAAGGTCTCATCGTAGTCAACTCCTTGAACTTGTCAAAAACCTTTTGCAACAAGTTGAGCTTTGTAGAGAGTAACATTTATGTCAGCGTCAGTCTTCTTCTTGAAGATCCATTTATTCTCTATGGCTTGACGATCATCGGGCAAGTCAACCAAAGTCCACACTTTGTTCTCATAAACGGATCCCATCTCAGATTTCATGGCCTCAAGCCATTTTATGGAATCTGGGCTCATCATCGCTTCCTCATAGTTTGTAGGTTCGTCATGGTCAAGTAAAATGACTTCCAGAACAGGATTATCGTACCACTCTGGTGCGGATCTTACTTTGCTTGACCTACAAGGTTTGGTAGTAACTTGATCAGAAGTTTCATGATCATCATCATTAGCTTCCTCACTTACTGGTGTAGGAATCACTGGAACTGATTTCTGTGATGAACTACTTTCCAATAAGGGAGTAGGTACAATTACCTCGTCAAGTTCTACTTTCCTCCCACTCACTTCTTTCGAGAGAAACTCCTTCTCTAGAAAGGATCCATTCTTAGCAACGAATATCTTGCCTTTGGATCTGTGATAGAAGGTTTACCCAACAGTATCCTTTGGGTATCCTATGAAGACACATTTCTCCGATTTGGGTTCGATCTTACCAGGTTGAAGCTTTTTCACATAAGCGTCGCAACCCCAAACTTTAAGAAATGACAACTTGGGTTTCTTGCCAAACCACAGTTCATAAGGTGTCGTCTCAATGGATTTCGATGGTGCCCTATTTAATGTGAATGTAGCCATCTCTAAAGCATAACCCCAAAACGATAGCGGTAAATCAGTAAGAGACATCATAGATCGCACCATATCTAATAAAGTGCGGTTACAATGTCCGGACACACCATTACGTTGTGGTGTTCTAGGTGGCGTGAGTTGCAAAACTATTCCACATTGTTTCAAATGAAGACCAAAATCATAACTCAAATATTCACCTCCACGATCAGATTGTAGAAACTTAATTTTCTTGTTACGATGATTTTCCACTTCATTCTGAAATTCTTTGAACTTTTCAAATGCTTCAGACTTATGTTTCATCAAGTAGGTATATCCATATCTGCTCAAATCATCTGTGAAGGTAAGAAAATAATGATACCCGTCGCGAGCATCAACACTCATCGGACTGCATACATCAGTATGTATTATTTCCAACAAGTCTATTGCTCGCTCCATTGTTCCGGAGAACGGAGTCTTAGTCATCTTGCCCATGAGGCGCATGGTTCACAAGCATCAAGTGATTCATAATCAAGTGATTCCAAACGCCCATCAGCATGGAGTTTCTTCATGCGCTTTACACCAATATGACCTAAATGGCAGTGCCACAAATAAGTTGCACTATCATTATTAAACCTATATCTTTTGGCTTCAATACTATGAACATGTGTATCACTACTATCAAGATTTAGTAAAAATAGACCACTCATCAAGGGTGCATGACCATAAAAGATATTACTCATATAAATAGAACAACCATTATTCTCCGATTTAAATGATTAACCGTCTCGCATCAAACAAGATCCAGATATAATGCGCATGCTCAACATGGGCACCAAATAACAATTATTTAGGTCTAAAACTAATCCCGGAGGTAGATGTAGAGGTAGCGTGCCGACGGCGATCACATCGACTTTGGAACCATTTCCCACACGCATCGTCACCTCGTCCTCAGCCAATCTTCGCTTAATCTGTAGCCCCTGTTTCGAGTTGCAAATATTAGCAACAGAACCAGTATCAAATACCCATGCGCTACTGCGAGCATTAGTAAGGTACACATCAATAACATGTATATCAAATATACCTTTCACTTTGCCATCCTTCTTATCCGCCAAATACTTGGGGCAGTTCCGCTTCCAGTGACCAATCCCTTTGCAGTAGAAGCACTCAGCCTCGGGCTTAGGTCCAGACTTGGGCTTCTTCACTTGAGTAGCAACTTGCTTGTCGTTCTTCTTGAAGTTACCCTTTTTCTTGAAACCGATGGTCTTGTTGACCATCAACACTTGATGCTCCATCTTGATTTCTACCTCCGCAGCCTTTAGCATTGCGAAGAGCTCAGGAATTGTCTTATCCATCCCTTGCATATTATAGTTCACCACGAAGCTCTTGTAGCTTGGTGGCAGTGATTGAAGAACTCTGTCAATGACACTATCATCAGGAAGATTAACTCCCAGCTAAGTCAAGTGGTTGTGGTACCCAGACATTCTGACTATATGTTCACTGACAGAACTATTCTCCTCCATTTTGCAGTTGTAGAACTTATTGGAGACTTCATATGTCTCAGTCCGGGCATTTGCTTGAAATATTAACTTCAACTCCTGGAACATCTCATATGCTCCATGACGTTCAAAACGTCGTTGAAGTCCCGATTCTAAGCGGTAAAGCATGGCACACTAAACTATCGAGTAGTCATCAGCTTTGCTCTGCCAGATGTTCATAACATCTGGTGTTGCTCCTACAGTGGGTTTGTCACCTAGCGGTGCTTCCAGGACGTAATTCTTCTGTGCAGTAATGAGGATAGTCCTCAAGTTACGGACCCAGTCCGTGTAATTGCTACCATCATCTTTCAACTTAGCTTTCTCTAGGAATGCATTAAAATTCAACGGAACAACATCACAAGCCATCTATCTAGAACAACATAGACATGCAAAATAGTATCAGGTACTAAGTTCATGATAAATTAAAGTTCAATTAATCATATTACTTAAGAAATCCCACTTAGATAGACATCCCTCTAATCATCTAAGTGATCACGTGATCCATATCAACTAAACCATGTCCAATCATCACATGAGATGGAGTAGTTTTCAATGGTGAACATCACTATGTTGATCATATCTACTATATGATTCATGCTTGACCTTTCGGTCTCAGTGTTCAGAGGCCATATCTGCATATGCTAGGCTCGTCAAATTTAACCCGAGTATTCTGCTTGTGCAAAACTTGCTTGCACCCGTTGTATGTGAACGTAGAGCTTATCACACCCGATCATCATGTGGTGTCTCGGCACGAACTGTAGCAACGGTGCATACTTAGGGAGAACACTTATACCTTGAAATTTAGTGAGAGATCATCTTATAATGCTACCGTTGAACTAAGCAAAAAAAAGATGCATAAAAGATAAACATCACATGTAATCAAGTATAAGTGATATGATATGGCCATCATCATCTTGTTCCTTTGATCTCCATCTCCAAAGCACCGTCATGATCACCATCGTCACCGGCTTGACACCTTGATCTCCATCGAAGCATCGTTGTCGTCTCGCCAACTATTGCTTCTACGACTATCGCTACCGCTTAGTGATAAAGTAAAGCAATTACATGGCGATTGCATTTCATACAATAAAGCGACAACCATATGGCTCCCGCCAGTTGTCGATAACTCTGTTACAAAACATGATCATCTCATACAATAAAATTTAGCATCATGTCTTGACCATATCACATCACAACATGCCCTGCAAAAACAAGTTAGACGTCCTCTACTTTGTTGTTGCAAGTTTTACGTGGCTGCTACTGGCTGAGCAAGAACCATTCTTACCTACGCATCAAAAACCACAACGTAGTATAGTGATTTCTTTTTGATCTTCAGAAAGAACCCTGTTCATTGAATCTGATTCAACTAAAGTTGGAGAAATTGACACCCACTAGCCACCTGTGTGCGAAGCACGTCGGTAGAACCAGTCTCGCGTAAGCGTAAGCGTACGCGTAATGTCGGTCTGAGCCGCTTCATCCAACAATGCTGCCGAATCAAGAATCAACTAGTAATGACAAGCAATATGTATATACCCACGCCCACAACTCCTTTGTGTTCTACTCGTGCATATAACATCTACGCATAGACTTGACTCGGATGCCACTGTTGGGGAACACAGTAATTTCAAAAAAATTCCTACGTACACGCAAGATCCATCTAGGCGATGCATCACAATGAGAGGGGAAGAGTGTTCTCCACGTACCCTCGTAGACCATAAGTGGAAGCGTTATGACAACGTGGTTGATGTAGTCATTCGTCTTCACGATCCGACCGATCCTAGCACCGAAGGTATGGCACCTTCGTGATCTGCACGCAGTTAGCTCAGTGACGTCCCACGAACTCTAGATCCGCTGAGGTCGAGGGAGAGTTTCGTCAGCACGACGGCGTGATGATGGTGATGATGAAGTTACCGACGCAGGGCTTCGCCTAAGCTCTACAACGATATGACTGAGGTGGAAATATGTGGAGGGGCACCGCACACGGCTAAAACAATCAACTTGTGTGTCTATGGGGTGCCCCTCCCCCGTATATAAAGGAGGGGAGGGGGAGGCCGGACGTCCCTAGAGGGCGCGCCAAGGGGGGAGGAATCCTCCTCCTTTCCTAGTCCTACTAGGAGGGGGAAGGAAGGAGAGGGGAAGGGAGAGGGAAAGAGGGGCCGCGCCACCCTACTCCAATTCGGACTCCCTTGGGGGGAGCGCCACCTCCTGGCTACTGCCCTCTCTCTCCCCTAAAGCCCACTAAGGGCCCAATAACTTCGGGGGAGGGGGGGGGGGTTCCGGTAACCCTCCGGCACTCTAGTTTTATCCAAAACTTCCCGGAACACTTCCGGTGTCCGAACATAGCTGTCCAATATATCAATCTTTATGTTTCGACCATTTCGAGACTCCTCGTCATGTACGTGATCACATCTGGGACTCCGAACTACCTTCGGTACATCAAAACACATAAACTCATAATACCGATCGTCACTGAACGTTAAGCGTGCAGACCCTATAGGTTCGAGAACTATGTAGACATGACCGAGAATCATCTCCGGTCAATAACAAATAGTGGAACTTGGATGATCAGATTGGTTCCTACATATTCTACGAAGATCTTTATCGATCAAACCGCATAACAACATACGTTGTTCCCTTTGTCATCGATATGTTACTTGCCCGAGATTCGATCATCGGTATCTTAATACCTAGTTCAATCTCGTTACCGGCAAGTCTCTTTACTCGTTCCGTAATGCAACATCCTGTAACTAACTTATTAGTCACATTACTTGCAAGGCTTATAGTGATGTGCATTACCGAGAGGGCCCAGAGATACCTCTCCGACAATCAGAGTGACAAATCCTAATCTTGATCTATGCCAACTCAACAAACACCATCAGAGACACATGTAGAGCATCTTTATAGTCACCCATTTACCTTGTGACGTTTGATAGCACACTAAGTGTTCCTCCGGTATTCGGCAGTTGCATAATCTCATAGTCATAGGAACATGTATAAGTTATGAAGAAAGCAATAGCAACAAACTAAATGATCATCATGCTAAGCTAACGGATGGGCCAAGTCAATCACATCATTCTCTAATGATGTGATCCCGTTCATCAAATGACAACTCTTTGTGTCGGAGAGTTGACACGGCAGATGTCCTAGAGCAAGGACTTAGTCGTAGGGACATCGCACTAGGAAGCTTAAAGGGGTTAATTGGGACAAAGGATACGAGAGAGTTTTTATACTAGTTCGGCCCCTTACGATGAAGGTAAAAGCCTACGTCTAATTGGGATTGGTATTGCTGAGGTTTCGATCTCCAAGGGGCTCAACTCGCCGACTTGGTTATCGATCTGGTTGTTTCTTGCCCTAAGCCGCCGCCGGGTCGTCCCCCTATATACACGGGTTGACGCCTGGCGGCCTACAGAGTCCTGGCCGGCTCATAAAACGTGTCTGGCCCGGTTACTTCTTTTACATGCCTTTCTCTACAAGCCTTTCTTTACATAAGTCAGTTTACAATGTTGGGCCTTAAGCCGCCTTTGGGCTTATGCCTTTTACAATTCTTAATACACTATCACCTTGAATATTACTGGGCTTCTCTCCGTAACCCACCATTGGGGTTGACCCGGCCCCTCCTGGGCGGGTCATACCTGGTAGCTATATCCCCAACATTAGGCCCCAGGTTGACTTTGAACTTTGTTCTTTGTCAATCTTCAATACTTAGATGAAATCCATCTTCTTCTGTCTGAAAAACTCTGTAACCCGCCGTGACGTCATCTTTTGAAAAAACAAAAAACTTTCATGATGTCATCTTCCAACGGACCTTTTATCTTTAATGCTTCCCGAGAATCGAGGCGTCTATATAGCTAGATAACCATTATTTGGTTCTCCCTTGATTTTCGCGCCCGTCTGTTCGCATCTTGTCCTTATAAATAGGCTTGCCCCGGCCTTCCTCATTCTTCTCTCTCTGTCTTCTTCCTGTCGCTGCCTCCCTGCTTCTCGAGCTCCGCCGCCACCATAGCACTCACTGTTGCCCTCAACGTCGGCCGCTGCACCACCCTGAGTTCGTCCAGAGAGATGCGGCAACTCTTCGCAGTAGATCTACATCTCGTAAGTTCCTTCTTTCTCACGCATCTAGATCTGTATTAGGGTTACGAGTTCATCAGTGTTCTTCGCTTGTTCATCACGGATCTTCTTGTAGCTCTTCTTCCGCAACTTCTTCTGATCCAAAAAGGAAATATAACTCGCGCGGTAGTTGTTTTGTGTCCATTTTTGATATCAGTAGATCCCTTTTTCCTGTATGGATGCTTCATTATAGCTGACGAACTCATCTGTACTAGATTTTTAGGTCTAGAATATTTTCTTTTTGGGACAGCCATTTGATCCAAAATAATAATGACAGCTTGGTAAAAACTTGTTTGCACCAAGACTTAGCTGGATTCGCTTTCTGAAAGAATCTGTAGTCATGGCGGCTTACCGCTCCAGCTTTCTTTTCCTTATATGTCATTAGCCCTTAGTTAATCCGCCGTTACTTGTTTTACATCTTCATCCTTTGACTGTTAATCTTACCGTAAACTAAACCGACATGTTGTTCTTCTCTTTTTCAGTTCCTTGCACATCATGCCGTCAAACACACCCACCATGTGTAACTGGGTCCCCTCAACCATAACTGAGGATCATTTAAAAGAGTTCTTCCTCATTGGGTTTCTACCCTCAAAAACCATCATGTCTTATCGTGCTCCTAACCCGGAAGAAGAACGACCCAATCCAAAAGATAGCGAGGTGATTATCTTTACTGACCACATGAACCGTGGCTTCTCACCGCCCGGTTCAAAGTTCTTCAGAGAGGTCCTTCACTTTTTCAAACTCCATCCTCAGGACATTGGGCCCAATTCCATCTAATATTTGTAATTTCCAAGTGCTCTATGAGGTATATCTTCAGCAAGAGCCGACTGTAGAACTGTTTAGAGAATACTTCTATCTGAACCGGCAGAACGAGTGCACCAACGGCCCTAGCTTAGAGCTTGGAGGCATCTCAATTCAGTGTCGGCAGGGTGCTGTCTTCCCTTTCATAGTTTTACCAAGTCACCCAAAGGACTGGAACCAAACTTGGTTTTACTGTCAGGACATCTCACCAGCCAATGAGAAGCCACTTCCGGGTTACCGCCCCAATTGTCTTGACTCCAAGTTCACACTTCCAGATAAACTCACTGCTGCTGAACGCAAGAGGCTGCTTCCATCCATTAGAAGAATCAACGCTTTGTTGGGGAACGGTTTAACCGGAGTTGATCTGACCCGCTGCTGGATCTCATGGCGGGTTATTCCATTAAGCCGTCGGTCAAAATTGATGTATGAATATGGTGGAGGCCCGGACGACTCTCTTCGTCATAGCCCGGTTCAACTAACCGAAGAAGACATTGTCTCAATGTCAAACCTTTTGGTGAATGGGAAATATGAAGACTGTAGTATTGTTGGGTTAAATCCCTTCTGTAAACTTAACCCGGTACCAGAAGTAAGGATATTCTGATCTCTTTTCATTTGTATTTTGCCCAGCCGTATTGTTTAGCACTGATCCTTCCTCTTGTCTTTGTAGGCTAATTCTGACTTTTGGAAAGTGAAATATGACCACGAAGCTGCCAAGAAGGCGAAAATCATCACCATGAATGCCAAGAAAACGACCCGGAGATCGAAGAAAGAAAAAGAATACCACTACTGAAGATTTGATGAAACTTGATGACACATCTGACTCGGAGGTAGCCCTTGATTCCCTTGGCCAATTTTTTAACAATCTTATTGACACCGATCCTTACCAGGATGACACTGGGGCCAGTCAGGCCGGGGAAGCTGAGTTAACTATTATTTCCTCTGACTCAGAGCCCTTACCAAGACACAAAGTTCGACGAGTGATCCGTAAAGTAAGGTTTTCTAACCCTTTAGCTCACTTGGATCCCAACTTTCATTTGAAAAAACAACAACATGAAAGCCGCCGTGAAGCTGGGTTTGAAGATGAACCGGCTATCGTCCTTCAACAAACTCCTCAGAAACGTCCGAATGAGGTTTACTTATTTCTGTCTTGAACTCTTCTTAATGGATCCTTCTCCTTGTATTTCTGTGAACTCTTTTTTATTCTTTCAGGAGGTGTCTCGTTCCTCTGGCGACTCTTCGCAAACCCAATTCCCGGCTTTCAAGACTGCTCCCGGGTAATCAGTAATCCTCCTTTCTTTTGGGTTGTTCAATTTTATCTTTATACTGACAATCCTGCAATATTTTTTCTTAGCGGCCAAGCTAAAACAAAAAAGGCGAAGGTAGCAAAACCGGCGGAAGACCCGCCAGTGCTGGCATCTGACCCGGCTAGGCCGCCTTCTCCATTAACTGACGCTCCATAAGACCCGCCTATTGACAATGAAGCAAATCCTCCGGAGCCATCTTTTGACGAAGCCATTGTGAATCCTTCTACAGCTGGACCGTCAAGCTCAACCAACCTACCATCTCCACCTGCTCAAGATGTTCAAATTACTGGGAGTTGCTTTGTTGAGCCGGGGAACCCAACGGTGCTGGCTCGGTGTACAACAAAGCAAGAGGCATTGGAGAGGCAGAAGGTTTGCTTTGACGTTGCCAACTATGACCGTCTCAATGCCAGTGACATTTTATCCAGCTATCTCAGTCATGTACACTCCAGTCGCGAGTCTGAGATCGAGATGGTCAAGCAGATTCAGTTGAAGTATGAGGTATGTTTTTTCCGGTTTACTTGTATTCCTTTAGCCCCCAAGTCTTCAGATTATGAGAGAAATAGAATAACCTGTAGACTGTAAAATATAGGTCGAGACTTTTACCTCTGAATCAATGATAAAAACAAAGCTTCACCTGTAGTCCCCAAGGACCGGTTCATTTTGATCATAAATGAATCGGTACTTAAAAATTGTTGTTAAGACCGTCTTCAAAGTACTTAATGCTCCGGTTTAACCTTGATAAACTTGCTGAACTGCATACATTAGCCCCCAAGTGCTCTTACTTTGTAAGGTACTTGGGACTTTAAATATGTTTGTAGAGTCGTAGAAATTTGATTTGGAATACATTAGCTCCCAAGTGTCAAGTACTTTACAAGTGGTTTGTTTGTAAAGTGTTTGAGACTTGAATCTTGAATTTGAATTTGAAACCAAGTCTTGACTCATCCGAATGTTTTACAGAATGCCTTATCTGAATTGAACTCTCAATTGACTGACGCAAAGACCCGGCTAGCAAATCAGGAGACAGAAATCAAATCTTCTAACTCCAAACTGCAAATAAGCCTCTCTGCAACGGAAAATTTGAAGACCAACTTTGCTGCCAAGGAGAAAACTTGGGAAAAGGAAAAAACACTTCTGACCCAACAAGCTGAGACAGCCGAAACAACTCTGAAAGAGATTTCAACCAAGATGAATGGGTTAAAGGGGCGGGTGTCTCAGATGGTAGCCGCTATCTTTCGTAAGTTTGCCTGACTTGACCTTTTATGTGTTTTTGTCAAACCGGAATATAAGCCGCTGACTGACTTTGCATGTAAAAATTTATGCAGGTCCTCGAAGCAAGAATCTGAGCCAAGACCCGTTGATTAAACTGAAAGCAGTATATACTTTAGTTGAACAATTGTATATTGGCGCACAACGAGCTCTGGCCGCCATCTCTCCTGCTAATCAAGGATCCAACCGGCTCAGCGACGTCCTGAAGAAGTTGTCCATCCTTCCTGCCAGGTTCCAAGAAGTAAAACGCTCCTGCGCGCGAGCCGGAGCTTTGACTGCCCTAAGCCGCTCCAAGGCTTGGGTGCCAGACCTAGACCCGGCGGACATAACAAGAGGCTATCCCACCGTGAAGGAGGACGGGTCTCCTTTTGATCAAGATGACTTCATGGCTTGTGTACGCGAAGTCCGGCCTCAAGTGACTAGCCTTGGAGATGACACCAACGTTGACAAGTACTAGCCGGGTTTTGATAGTGAAAATAAGAAGATGGCCACTCTCTCATACAAAGTAACAGATTTAATCCCACTAGTGAGAGAAGACACATTTGCCCCAGAGATTGACCCGGTCGGCCTGATCGACGACGAAGCTGAATTTGTCGCCGTGAATGGCTTTGATTGGTCAAAACCCAACTTCCAGCAAACATAAGGTGGCGAACTGGCAAGGGAGGGACAATGAGCATCTTCATGGGCTTATAAAGCCTTGTAATAACTTAGTTGTTAAAACACTGCATGTTTGCTTATGCCATCGCGCATAAAATACTTCTATGTGAATGTGTGTTTCCAGATGCCAATGTATGCATCGTTTAATGTTTTGTCTCTGCAATGCTTGAACTTTGTTCCTGTAAATACAAAGAAAAGACTGGCTTGGTGGTTTAAAACCAAACGGGTTTAAACACCTAATTTATAGCCAATATATCTACCTCAATAAAAACCGGAGACAAATATAAATAAAGGATAAGGGCTTAAAACTAACTCTTTAGTTAACACAACAGGTAAGTGTGTATAAGTAATAACCATACCTTGTCCCTTTTGATCTTTAGATCGCTGGTTAATTAACCCGGGTGATGAATTTGATAATTCAACCTTCATGCTTTTTTGAATACTCAATGATTACTATACCTTGGTAGGCTGTAACTTTTGATCCGTAAGCCGCCGGTGTGAATGACCCGGGCGGCTATGCTGTCAAATAGTCGAGCCGGTGAAAAGGACCAGGCTAATTGTTTGTACCATTGAAACAACAAAAAAGCAAACAATAGATAAAAATAATGTAATCCTGTATTAAAAAAGGTGGGGGTTTCTGATTCGAATACGATCAGTAAACTGGACCAAAGGGGTTAAGCTAAGGTTCGAGTACGACCATATAGCCCCCCGTGGCTTTGGCGTTGCGCCGATCAAGAGGGTACCGACAGCTATGTTCTCTTTGGTTCGAATACGAGCTATGTTTGAACAGGAAGCCCCCAAATGACCTTGAGAGGTTTTTAACGACCCTGATTCGAATACGATCCAAGTTGGACTCAAAAGGGGTTAAGCTATGATTCAGATACGATCAAGAAGCCCCCAAGTGAGTTTTGGCCTTGAGCCGATCAAGAGGGTTACGACAGCTATGTTCTCTTTGGTTCGAATACGACCTATGTTTGAACAGGAAGCCCCCAAGTGACCATGAGATTTGCAGCTAGATTCGGATACGATCATAAGCCGGAGCAAAAAAGGTTAGACTTGATTCAAATATGATCAGCTCCTTAATAGTCTTTTGAAAATGAGAAAAAACGTAGTCTTTGAAAAGAAAAGAGACCGATGGTCTTACTTTATTGCTTATCATGGTATATACAATGTGAACGTATGTACATGATGAGAGCCGGTGGCTCGGGTGTAGTATGGCCAAAGTTGAGCAATGTTCCACGGCCGGCGGGTCTCTTCCTCCGACTTACGTGAGTCTTTGTGCTCTCGAACGTCAATGAGGTAATATGACCCGTTGTTTAAGTTCTTACTGACCACAAAAGGTCCTTCCCAAGGCGGGGATAACTTGTGTGCATCTGACATATCCTGGATGAGCCGGAGCACCAAGTCGCCTTCCTGAAAAGTCCTGGACTTAACCCGGCGGCTGTGATAACGACGCAGGTCCTGTTGATAAATTGCTGACCGGGCCACTGCTAAGTCTCTTTCTTCATCCAACAAGTCAAGTGCATCCTGTCTGGGTTGTTCATTATTAACTTCAACATAAGCCGCCACACGGGGCGAGTCATGAAGGATGTCACTAGGCAATACTGCTTCTGCTCCATAAACCATGAAGAAAGGTGTGTAACCCGTAGACCTATTGGGCGTAGTGTTGATACTCCATAACACCGAGGGTAACTCCTCTACCCAACAACCCGACGTTCGCTGTAAAGGAACCATAAGCCGGGGTTTGAGCCCTTTCAAAATTTCCTGATTGGCTCTCTCAGCTTGACCATTGGATTGAGGATGAGCTACAGAAGAAACATCAAGCCGGATGTGTTCTCGTTGACAAAACTCTTCCATAGCCCCTTGCGACAGATTAGTGCCATTGTCAGTGATAATACTATGTGGAAAACCGAAACGGGAAATCACTTTTTTCATGAACTGAACCGCCGTGGCTGCATCACATTTACTCACAGGCTCCGCCTCAACCCACTTGGTGAACTTATCAACTGCCACCAGGAGATGTGTCTTTTTATCCTTAGACCTTTTGAAAGGTCCCACCATGTCAAGCCCCCAGACCACAAACGGCCAAGTGATTGGAATCATCCGGAGCTCTTGAGCCGACACATGCGCTCGTCGTGCAAATTTTTTACATCCATCACATCTACTGACCAGATCTTCTGCATCAGTGTGAGCCGTCAACCAGTAAAAACCGTGACGAAATGCCTTGGCCACTAAAGATTTTGACCTGGCGTGATGACCACAATCGCCTTCATGGATCTCACGAAGGATTTCTTGACCTTCTTCGGGGGAAACACACCGCTGAAACGCTCCGGAAACACTGCGATGATATAACTCTCCATCTAAAATCGTCATGGACTTAGATCGCTGGGTTATCTGTCGAGCCAGGGTCTCATCCGCTGGCAACTCTCCCCAGGTCATGTAAGCCAAGAACGGCACCGTCCAATCTAGGATGACATGAAGAGCCGCCACCAAATGAGCCTCCGGGTCAGGAACAACTAAATCTTCTTCTGTGGGCAACTTGACATAGGGGTTATGCAAAACATCCAAAAAGGTGTTAGGTGACACCGGCTTACGCTGAGACCCCAACCGGCTTAAGGCATCAGCTGCTTCGTTCTTTCGACGGTCAATGTGCTCCACCTGATAACCTTTAAAATGTCCTGCAACAACATCAACCTCTCGGTGATAAGCTGCCATGAGAGGGTCCTTGGAATCCCACTTGCCAGATACCTGTTGAGCCACTAGATCTGAGTCGCCAAGACATCTGACCCGGCTCAAGCTCATCTCTTTCGCCACTCAAAGACCATGGAGCAAGGCTTCATACTCTCTCGCGTTGTTAGTGCAAGGAAACATCAACCATAACACATAACAAAATTTGTCACCTCATGGGGAAGTTAACACAACTCCAGCCCCCGAGCCTTCCAACTGTCTGGACCCATCAAAATGAATAGTCCAATACGTGTTGTCTGGTCTCTCTTCTGGCATCTACATCTCCGTCCAGTCATTGATGAAGTCAACCAGGGCTTGAGATTTGATTGCAGTATGTGGAACATATTTCAACCCATGAGATCCAAGCTCAATTGCCCACTTGGCGACTCACCCAGTGGCTTCTCTATTTTGAATAATGTCTCCCAAAGGAGCAGAGCTAACCACAGTGATTGGATGTCCCTAAAAGTAATGGTTAAGCTTCCGGCTTGCCATGAACACCCCATATACAAGCTTCTGCCAATGTGGATATCACTGCTTAGATTCAATTAGTACTTCACTGACGTAATAAACCGGCCGTTGAACCGGATGCTCTTTGCCAGTCTCCTTGTGCTCCACCACAATAGCCACACTAACAGCCCGTGAGTTGGCAGCCACGTATAACAATAGCGGCTCCTTATCAATTGGAGCAGCCAGGACCGGCGGCTCAGCAAGCTGTGTCTTCAGATCCTCAAAAGCAGCGTCCGCAGCCTCGCTCCAAACAAAAACATCTGTTTTCTTCATCATCTAATACAAAGGCATTGCCTTTTCCCCTAACCGGCTTATGAACCGGCTCAAAGCAGCAACACGACCCGCCAGCCGCTGTACATCATTGATGCATGTTGGTTTGGCTAGGGATGTAATTGCCTTGATTTTCTCCGGGTTAGCTTCAGTACCTCGGTTGGACACCAAAAAACCCAAAAGCTTGCCAGCTGGGACTCCAAAAACACACTTGGCCGGGTTAAGCATCATCTTGTAGACCCGGAGATTATCAAAAGTCTCTTTCAGATCTGTGATCAAGGTTTCCTCTTTCCTATTTTTCACCACGATATCATCCACATAAGCATGAACATTACGCCCAATCTGATCGTGAAGACAATTCTACACACACCGCTGGTAAGTCGCCTGGGCACTTTTAAGCCCAAAAGGAATAGACACATAGCAGAAAGCTCCAAAGGGAGTAATATCTTCTCATGATCCTTGATCGCCATCTTAATCTGATGATAACCGGAATAAGCATCCAAAAAACTCAAATGTGCGCAACCCGCAGTAGCATCAATGATCTGATCAATACGGGGGAGAGCAAAAGGATCAGCCGGACAAGCTTTGTTCAGATCGGTGTAATCTACACACATACGCCAGGTGCCATTCTTTTTTAGTACAAGCACCGGGTTAGCTAACCACTTTGGGTGAAAGACCTCCACAATGAACCCGGCTGCTAAGAGCCGGGCCACCTCTTCTCCAATGGCCTTGCGCCTTTCTTCATTGAACCGTCGGAGAAACTGTCTGACAAGTTTGAATTTTGGATCAATATTAAGAGTGTGCTTAGCGAGTTCCCTCGGGACACCCAGCATGTCTGAAGGTTTCCATGCAAAGATGTCCCGGTTCTCACGGATGAACTCGATGAGCGCGCTTTCCTATTTTGGATCCAAGTTTGTGCTGATGATGAACTGTTTGGATGAGTCGCCAGGCACAAAATCAACCATCTTAGTGTCATCAGCTGATTTGAATTTCAACACCGGCTCATGCTCTATTGTGGGTTTCTTTAATGACGTCATGTCCGCCGGGTCAACATGATCTTTGTAAAACTTTAACTCTTCTGTTGCACAGACAGATTCGGCATAGGCAGCATCACCTTCTTCACACTCCAAGGCTATCTTCCAGCTCCCATGTACCGTAATGGTACCCTTATGACCCGGCATCTTGAGCTGCAAATACACATAACACGGCCGAGCCATGAACTTGGCGTAAGCCGGCCGCCAAACAGAACATGATATGGGCTCTTGATCTTAACCACCTCAAAGGTCAATTTCTCCGCTCTGGAGTCATACTCATCCCCAAAGGCTACTTCTAGTTCAATCTTACCAACTGGGTATGCTGACTTACCAGGTACTACACCGTGAAAAACAGTGTTGGATTGTTTAAGATTTTTATCAGTCAATCCCATCCAGCGGAATGTCTCATAGTAAAGGATGTTGATGCTGCTGCCTCCATCCATGAGTACCTTAGTAAACTTGTATCCACCGACCTGAGGTGCCACTACCAAAGCCAAGTGACCCGGATTATCAACCCGGGGCGGGTGGTCCTCTCTGCTCCACACAATAGGCTGCTCTGACCAACATAGATAATGTGGAACCGCTGGCTCAACGGCATTGACGGCTCTCTTGTGAAGTTTTTAGTCCCTCTTACATAAACTGGTGGTAAATACATGATATTGCCCAGTACTCAGCTGCTTCGGGTTGCTCTGATAACCAGACTGCTGCTACTGATTACCCTGGCCGGGTTGCTGATTATATCCTCCTTGGTGACCAGGACAACCCTGACCGTGAAAACCTCCTCCGCCTGAACCGGCGCCCGGGCCCTGGAAGCCGCCTCCAACTGAACCGCCACCTGGGCCGTGACCCCCATCAAACACATTTGAATTTTTAAATGCCTTCATGATCGTGCAATCCTTCCACAAGTGGGTGGCTGGTTTCTCCCGGGTGCCGTGCTTTGGACAAGGTTCATTCAACAACTGCTCAAGGGTGGGGCCTGACCCGCCCGATCGAGGGGGCTGTCTGCCCTTGCGCTGTTGATTACCACCCTGTGCATTAGTATTAGCAACAAACTCATCAGCCTTACATTTATTACCTCCCTGATTTGTCGGGTTATGCTGGTGACCCTTGCCGTTGCCGTTCTTCTTTCCCTTTGTTGCCTTTTCTTCGTCAGACACCGGGTTCTTGGTGCTATCAGAATCAGCATACTTGACGAGAGCTGCCATCAATGTTCCCATGTCATTACAGTCACGTTTGAGCCGCCCCAGCTTCTGCTTTACAGGTTCAAAACGGCAATTTTTCTCCAACATTAAAACTGTTGAGCCAGCATCCATCTTATTAGATGAATGTATTATCTCTTTGACCCGGCACACCCAATGGGTTGTGGATTCACCATCCTCTTGCTTGCAATTGGTCAGGTCCACAATCGACATAGGCTGCTTACACGTGTCCTATGTGGTCCCATGAGCCAATAGAATTGGGTGGCAATCCCTTCAACCAAGTCCGAGCTGTTCCATCCAACATCATGGTAAAATACTTGGCCATTACAGCGTCGCTAACCTCCAATAGTTCCATAGCCATCTCATAACTCTCAATCCAAGCCCCCGGCTGTAGGTCAGCCATGTAATTAGGCACCTTATGAGGCCCCTTGAAATCCTTTGGCAACCACTCATTGCGTATGGCCGGTACCAAGCAAGGCACGCCTCCGGTTCTTGTGGCCACTCCTGCCTCACCGAGGTTGCTGGATAAGCCGGAAAGGTTTGATAAGCCGCCTTCTCTGCCACCATTTGAGCCGCTCGTTCCGCCTCTTGACGAATCCTCTCTTGATCCGCTAAGTTAAGGGCTCCAGCCCGCACCGGCTCATGCCTATATGGCCGGTTGTGGCGTTGAGCATTACTTGACATCTCTGCAGACTCCATGTGCCTACTGTAACTCGGGCTCCGGCTTGGGCGAGGGGTTGAATGGATCCTGTCTCGACTGTAGGAGTATGCATCCTGCTGGGCCAGAGCTGTCTGAAGTAGTTCTCTTACCCTCCGGGTTTCAATTGCTGCTGGCGAGTCACCTTCCATTGGGAGAGCCGCCAAACGAGCCGACGCTGCGATGAGGTTTTCCAAAGGGTTGGAGAAGTGACCCGGAGGTGTTGACACATAATGAGGAGGAGTTGTATTTATACGAGGTGGCTCCATGGCGCGTGGCTGAACTGGTGCACCGGGTGTCGTGACCCGGTTTGCCCCCGGCGGGTTGCTCCCCCAGCCCCGGGTGTATGGAATAGGTTCCTCGGATCCAGTGTCAGAGGTAGACGCGACTGAGTTTTCTGATGCCTCCTCCTCATGACCTTGTTTGATGCATTAAGATCCACCGAGAGACGGAAAGTTTTTGCTTGAAGTTGCTGAGCACGAGCATCTAGAGCTGCTCGTTCTGCTGCCATCCGGGTTTCCTCCGCGGCTAGATTTTCCTTAGCTTGCACCATCTCCTCACGCACGCGTGCCACCTCTGTGTCGTGCTGGGCTTTTATCCGCCGGCTCTACCACGGCGGTTAACAGAGTCGTCAGCTTATCCATGAGGTCCATTAGAATCTGAGCCAGGGGCGTGCGGGGTCTCCTGACCCGGCTGCAGCCGACCCGGTAGCCACTGCTGTCGCTGCGGTAGAGTTCTGCCTGGGCTGCGTCCCTGCCATGAAGACTCCGGCCCAATTTGGCGGCTCAAAGGTGTCCGGAATACTGCTGCCATCAGAACAGCCCCCGAGCATGCTGTCTTGTAACTGGTACAAAGAGTCCGTCTCCCCCGTTGACGATGTGGTGTCAGAACAGATAGCCGTTTCACCGCCCTCTAACGATCCTTCAGAGTATTCACCGCCATGGATGCAGCCTACGAAGGCATGCTTCATGATAGATTGAACACGTGCGGTCCTCGCGCGCTGAGCCGTTTCGATGAGGTCGGTGTGGACGTCCGGCTCAGGGCCTGACTCGCCAATCCGGCCGATGAAGATGTGAATTCCGCCAAAGGGGACCCGGTACCCATACTCGATTGAGCCGGCCTCAGGGCCCCAGCCTTCGTCGTTGATGTAGAGCTTGCCGCGACGACTTTTGGTCATGCGGCCCACATCGTATCCCTTGAGCCCTTCGAAGTTGCCCTTCAAGAACTCAAATCCACCATGCGCTGTCCCCATGGTGGGCGCCAACTGTCGAAGAGTTGACACGGCAGATGTCCTAGAGCAAGGACTTAGTCGTAGGGCCATTGCACTAGGAATCTTAAAGGGGTTAATCGGGACAAAGGACATGAGAGAGTTTTTATACTAGTTCGACCCCTTACGATGAAGGTAAAAGCCTACGTCTAGTTGGGATTGGTATTGCTGAGGTTTCGATCTCCAAGGGGCTCAACTCTCCGGCTTGGTTATCGATCTGGTTGTTTCTTGCCCTAAGCCGCCGCCGGGTCGTCCCCCTATATACACGGGTTGACGCCTGGCGGCCTACAGAGTCCCGGCCGGCTCATAAAACGTGTCCGGCTCGATGACTTCTTTTACATGCCTTTCTCTACAAGCCTTTCTTTATATAAGTCGGTTTACAATGTTGGGCCTTAAGCCGCCTTTGGGCTTATGCCTTTTACAATTCTTAATACACTATCACCTTGAATATTACTGGGCTTCTTTCCGTAACCCGCCATTGGGGTTGACCCGGCCCCTCCTGGGCGGGTCATACCTGGTAGCTATATCCCCAACACTTTGTCCATGGCTAGGAAACTTAACCATCTTTGATTAACGAGCTAGTCAAGTAGAGGCATACTAGTGACAGTCTGTTTGTCTATGTATTCACACATGTACCAAGTTTCTGGTTAATACAATTCTAGCATGAATAATAAACATTTATCATGATATAAGGAAATATAAATAACAACTTTATTATTGCCTCTAGGGAATATTTCCTTCAGTAGCTGGTTCTCTATGTAACAGTGTAAGTGTGCAATCTCGAAGAGTCTCGATTATGTGTGGTGGGGCTAGTTCGTGAGCTAGTACAACCATGGTTCTATCTGCATCGACGGGTAACACCGTCTTTTGTGAAGAACGGGTTTTTGCTCCCTTAGATACTACCATCACCCCCTCCAATTCAAATGGCTGATAAACAAGGAGAGAAATTGAACGTACATACATTGTATGATAGACAGATGTGGTAATTCACATATATGTTGTCTAACCAAACAAGACAACATGACACAATTTCACATATATGATGGCTAACTAAACAGGATAGCATGACACAGTTTCAGATATATGATGGATAACTTAACAGGATATAATGGCATAATTCAACATATGATGAGTATCTGAACAGGATGACATGAAAAAACTATAAGATGTCTTTCTAAAATAGGTTGGGATGAAATAATTCACATACATGTTGTCTAAGTATACAACATGGCATGATATAATTAACATAATTGTTTCATATACTAAGCAACTGGCACTCGCATGTATGATCCCTAAACTAAGTAGATGGAATTGAATATTGTGCATATGATGTCTAAACTAAGCGATGCAAGACACCATATGCATGATATGAGAAATATAAACATTGCAAATTAGAGCATACACCTCAGGTGGGATATAGGACTGGTCATCTGTCTTTGAATCCTCCTTTGAGGAGCTAGCTGTAATCATCGAGATAGATGCTTCAACAGGTACCATTGCCTGCTCTGAAGACCTTGTTTTCACGCTTGATTTTTCCATAATCGGCTCAAATGGCTGATACACCTGAAGAGTAGTTCAATAATATACACAGATTGTCGACAGATGGAATACATAATGAAAAAAGGATGTCATGAGATAATTCACATATATGATGCCTGGCTACATGGCGGTGCATAATTCACATATATGATAACTGGCTGAAAAACATGGCATAGCATAATTCACATATCTAATATAGAAAGCAAACAGGAGGCATTCACACAGAGCATGTGTAATCTAAGCAGATGACATAGCAATGCAAGACACCACATGCATGATATGAGCAATATAACCCTGCCAAGTTAGAGCATGCACCTTGGGGGGGATACGATTGGTCATCTGTCTTTGAATCCTTGTATGAGGAGCTATCTATAACCAACAAGAAATCTGCATCAGCAGGTAGCATTGACTGCTTAGAAGACCTTGTTTTCACTCCAAATTTTCCCATGATCGACTCAAATGGCTGATGCATAGGAAGATTAGATGAATGTATAAACATTGTTGACAAATGGAATACATTATAAAAAATATGGCACGATACAATTCACATATACGATGACTAGCTAAACAGGATGGCATTGCATGATTCACGTATATGATGCCTGGCTAAAGAAGATGGCATTGCATAATTCCCATATACTCCCCCATTCCTAAATATTTGTCTTTTTAGATATTTCAAATGGACTACCACATACAGATGTATATAGACATATTTTAGAGTGTATATTCACTCATTTTGCTCCGTATGTAGTCACCTGTTGAAATATCTAAAAAGACAAATATTTAGGAATGGTGGGAGTATGGCATAGAAACCAAACGGGTGGCATTCACACAAAGCAAATATAAACTAAGTTGATGACATATAAGATGTATAATGTAAGCAATGCGAGGCGCCATATGCATGATATGACCAACATCAGCATTCCAGGTTAGAGCAAACACCTCGGGGGTAAATAGGAGTGGTCGACTCCCTCTGAATCCCCCTCTGAACAATTATCTTCCTCTGGAATAGAATCTGGAATGGCGGGAGGGGGCCCACTTTGCCCACCATGGAGCAGCGTCTGCATGACATTATATTCCCACGCAATGGTCTTCTCTTTTTCTCTACATGTCCAGTACGATTGTGTACAATAACTGACATGCATAATAAAAAACATAGTTAGATTATGTAAGGCCTAAGGGGTGCATGTAGAAATCAAGACTGATGGTAGCAAATGAGTGGATAGATCCAAAACTAATGATAGTGGGTAGATTATAGCTTCAGTTTAAAAAGATAGACGATGGATCATCTACTTTTGTTGCCCACCCAACATGAACCACATAGAAGACCCCAGATGAACAGATAGTAGACAGATACTATTCATTGCTGCCTCGATATGTTCCCTACAGGCATTTTAGAACTCAAGTTTGAACATTAGTTTGGACCTGACTCAGAGTCTAAGAGGTGAGCAGGATGATAAAGTAGCAGGTAATAAAAACCGATGTATGACGTAAGCATACACGAAAGAGTGCGACCTCTCTTCCGGAGCTGTGTAGTCCTCAGGTTCATCTGCTCAGTCGATGATGGTAATGCCGTTGGTGTGGCTGCCGGCAACAGGGAAGATGATCTGAGGCGGCGAAAGAAAGTCTACAGGGGGATCTTTGCTGCAGTGAACGCTTCCGTCGATGGTGCACTTCAGGTGGGGTGGATGACGGCATGGCAGGAGCAAGACATAACACACAGAGTTTTCTTTGACGCCTATCTGAAAATGAAGTAAATCTGCAAGGGCTCCTTACAATTGGAGGATTCTACAAATGCAGGGACAGGAAAACACATGAATAGGATAGGAATGCACGTGCAAAACAGAGCATTTGCAAACATAGGATTTCTGTCAACCTGGGTGTTTGGTTCACATGAATTGGAAGAACACAGGAATGGAGAAATATGGTCAAATTAAAGTCAAAGCATGTGAAAATGAAAATATAAGAATCTTATTATGCCAGTAATGCAATTAGTCCTGTTCTTCATGCATATTAATTTGAAAAGGACGTCCAAGTCGATATTAAAATTCCTACGTTTTTTCTTTGAAAGAGACACCAAAGGAAAAAATCCTCCATTTTTTCTTTGTTCCATTCCTTCTAACCAACTGCATGAACATTAGTACCATAGTAAAGTTTCCAACTCATATGTTTTCCTTCACTTTTTCTTTGAACCACTGGCAGCAGTCTTCAACAGGCTGAAGCCTTCCCTCAAAATATTTTGTGAGCTTATATTTGGTCCACATTAGTATCATATAATGGCTATCTTGCTAAACCGATTAAAATTGTGGTTCAAAAGAGCATTTAGTTTTCTCCCTATTAACTTTGTGACCATGATTCATTTATTTCTAGATTTGCAACTGCTTTGAACCAAAGGATCCCTGAGGGATCGACATGAATGCAGAGTAATAAAGTGATGCGATGAGTGTACAACCTCTTTGGCATAGCCTTGTCGACCTCAGCATCATTGGGTTGGACGTGGAGGATGGTGATGTTTGTATGACCGTCGGAGGCGGGGAAGAAGATCTGAGGCCTCTGGAAACAACATCGAGGTTACTGCTCTGCTGTGATGGATGGTTCCGTCATTGCAGCAGCTCCGGTGAGGTGTACAGTGGCGAGGCTGAAGCAGGACAAGACAGTCAACGTTAATATGAAGTTTAGGGCGAAACTGAATTTTACTGTCGAAACTGATTGAACTAGTAGCAAAGCACTGCAATAGAAGTTTAGGGCGTTCAAGCACTAGTAGCAGAGAAGCAGTGATCTAAATCAGCAGCCGCTCGAGCAGGGAACACACTAGCAAAGTGCAACTCGTGCAGCAGCACCGTGAGCGAGTGCTAAAGCAGCAACTCCTGTAGCTACCGGAGGTCGTGCAGCAGTAGCGAGAGAAAGAGCAGAGCAGCAGCACAAACGAGAGCAAGAGTGGAGCAACAACGCAACCGACAGCAATAGCAGCAGAGCAGCAGCATGAACAAAAGCAAGAGCGGTGTAGCAGCGCCACCGACAGCAAGAACAGAGCCGCAACGCGAGCGAGAGCCGGAGCAGCAGCAGCTAGTGATGGTGTGGAAGTCGCCGTCGAGGAAGCAACGACATGGGGGAGAGACGCCGTGGATGAAGTGGCCGGCAACGGCGAAGTCGATGGAGCCCCGCCGTGGCTGCTCAGTATCGAGCACCGGTAGCCCCGTGAGATCGAATAAAAGATAAAATACAGTTGTGAGTGCAGAACCTCCTTGGTGGCGCCGAGTAGGCCTCGACTTCGTCGGAGGAATTGGTGAGGGTGTTGCGGTTCCGGTGGGGCAGGTCAACACGACACTATGGGGATGGAGGTGGCATGATAGACGAGGCGAACGTCGGGGCAGTTCCTTAGAGGTGGAGGACGGGGCGGCTGATCCGGTAGGACGATGAGATCGACGGCGGATCCTCATCCGGTGTGGTGGATGAGGGACAACAAGCTGTTGCGGTGGACGATGTCATCGGGGAAGAGTCTCCGGTTGGGCGGCGGTCGGGTGGCCGACGGAGGAGCGTGGGGTTTCGCGGGTTTTGGCGGCCTCGGTGTACGAATGGGGGCGAAGGGGAAGGTAGGGGGGAGCCATGGCTTAGGGACGCGCTTGTCCAAAATGTAGGGTAAGTTACCAGCGTACCCCCACCGGTTTTGACCACGCGACATCGAGCCGACATTTACGGCTGAGGGGTAGAAGGGGGATTTCGTGTGTGTGGGCTGCGGGACCGATTTCGGATGAGGAAGGAGTTTTCGCACGCGTTGAAATTTCGGGATAACAAGGGGCGGCACGGGTTGAAGAGGCGGGAGTTTCATAGCAGATGAGACAAAAGACACTCGAGCTTGAAAATTTTGGGATAACAAGGCGCGGATTCCATGTTCAGCAAAACAAACATAATGTGTACAAAAAAACAATTCATACAAGGCAAAAGAGAGTCATGTCCCCTTTTACTATATTGCTATAAATGCCATTGAAAAAACTACAAGAAAAATGTAAAAGAATCGGGAGAACAAGATTACCCTGTATAGTACCAAATCAATTCGCACTTCCCTCAACAACAACAAAGAACAAATCAATTCCCACCACAAGAAAGAGTCATGTCCCTTTTTATATGATTACAAATGCCATGATCTTGCATTTCAATTTTTGAATCCATGTTATGTTGAATTTGAATATATTGTTAGGTGACCTTGCGGTTTATAATGGATGTAGTCGTACATTTTGATCTTCCATCATAGATGACCATTTTACTCCACCCTATGAACATATATATTGTCATCTACCATATGGACTAAATTTGAATCAATTTCCCTTATTTGAATATGATTGTTGTCAAGTTATACCATCATTTAAATATTATCTTGATAACAAAAAACATGCATATAGCAGTAATCATATTTCACTATGAACTACATGTACCATACGATCTCCAATTCAAATATTTGTATCCATTTTATGTTGAATTTGAAGGAAATATGCCCTAGAGGCAATAATAAAGTTGTTGTTTTATATTTCCTTATATCATGATAAATGTTTATTATTCATGCTAGAATTGTATGAACCGAAAACTTGATAGATGTGTGGATACATAGACAAAACACCGTGTCCCTAGTAAGCCTCTACTAGACTAGCTCGTTAATCAAAGATGGTTAAGTTTCCTAACCGTAGACATGTGTTGTCATTTGATGAATGTGATCACATCATTAGGAGAATGATCTGATGGACAAGACCTATCCGTTAGCTTAGCATACTAATCGTTCAATTTTATTGCTATTGATTTCTTCATGTCAAATAAATATTCCTTCGACTATGAGATTATGCAACTCCCGGATACCAGAGGAATAACTTGTGTGCTATCAAACATCACAACGTAATCGGGTGATTACAAAAATGCTCTACAGGTATCTCCGAAGGTGTTTGTTGGGTTGGCATAGATGGAGATTGGGATTTGTCACTCCGAGTATCTGATGTCGCATGAAGCTACGTCGGTATTTCCCCAAAGAGGAAGGGATGATGCAGCACATCAGTAGTAGGTATTTCCCTAAGATATGAAACCAAGGTTATCGAACTAGTAGGAGAACCAAGCAACACAACGTAAACAGCACCTGCACACAGATAACAAATCCTCGCAACCCGACGTGTTAAAGGGGTTGTCAATCCCTTTCGGGTAACGGTGCCAGAAATTGGTGCGTGACAGGAAAAAGTTGTAATGGATTGAATAAATAGATCCCAAATAAAATAAAGTGCAACAAAGTATTTTTGGTTTTTTGGATTAGTAGATCTGAAAATAAAGGCAAATAAAAATAGATCACAAAGGCAAATGGTATGAGAAAGAGATCCGGGGCCGTAGATTTCACTAGTGGCTTCTCTCTAGAAAAATAGCAAATGGTGGGTGAACAAATTACTGTTGGCCAATTGATAGAACTTCAAATACTCATGACGATATCCAGGCAATGATCATTACATAGGCATCATGTCCAAGATTAGTAGACCAACTCCTGCCTGCATCTACTACTATTACTCCACACATCGACCGCTATCTAGCATGCATCTAGTGCATTAAGTTCATGGAGAAACGGAGTAATGCAATAAGAACAATGACATGATGTAGACAAGATCTACCTATGTAGAGATAGACCCCATCGTTTTATCCTCAGTAGCAATGACAACTACGTGTCAATTCCCTTTCTGTCACTGGGATCAAGCACCGTAAGATCGAACGCACTACAAAGCACATCTTCCCGTTGCAAGATAAATAGATCAAGTTGGCCAAAAAAAACCCAAATATCGGAGAAGAAATACGAGGCTATAAGAGATCATGCATAAAAGAGATAAAAGAAACTCAAATATCTAACACCAATATAAAAAGATAGATCTGAACATAAACTCAAAGTTCATCGATCCCAACAAACACACCGCAAAAAGAGTTACATCATATGGATCTCCAAGAGACCATTGTATTGAGAATCGAGAGAGAGAGAGAGAGAGAGAGATGAAGCCATCTAGCTACTAACTACGGACCCGAGGGTCTACAAATAACTACTCAAACATCATCGGAGAGGCACCAATGGAGGTGGTAAACCCCATCCGAGATGGTGTCTAGATTGGATCTGGTGGTTCTGGACTCTGTGGCAGCTGGATCAATATTTCGTCGACTCCCCTAGGGTTTTGGGAATATTGGGGTATTTATAGAGCAAAGAGGCGGTCTCGGGGGCACCCGAGGTGAGCACAACCGACCAGGGCGCGCCTGGGCCTCCTGGCGCGCCCTGGTGGGTTGTGCCTCCCTCGGAGCACCCCCAGGCGTAGCCAGGGCCCGTTGTGTTCCTTCTGACCCATAAAAATTGTCCATAAAGTTTCGTGGCATTTGGACTCCGTTTCATATTGATTTTTCTGTGATGTAAAAAACATGGAAAAAACAACAACTGGCACTTGGCACTATTTCAATAGGTTAGTACCAAAAAATGATATAAAATGACTACAAAATGATTATAAAACATCCAAGATTGATAATATAATAGCATGGAACAATAAAAAATTATAGATATGTTGGAGACGTATCAGCATCCCCAAGCTTAACTCCTACTCGTCCTCGAGAGGGGAAGTGATAAGAACAGAATTTTTGATGTGGAATGCTGCCTAACATGTCATATCATATTTCTTTCTTTATAGCATGGACATTTGGACTTTTATATTGTTCAAAGCAATAGTCTAGTTTTGACATGATAATTTAAATACTCAAGCATATCAACAAGCAACCATGTCTTTCAAAATATCAACGCTAAAATAAGTTATCCCTAGCCCATCATGCTCAACCATTGATCCATTCATGAAACACATTCGCATATTAGCTATGTCCAATACTCAAGTATGATGATATTGCCTCCTAGTTGGTGCTTTTATAAGAGAAGATGGAGACTCAAATTCAAAATAAAAATTGCATAAAGTAAAAGATAGGCCCTTCGCAGAGGGAAGTATGGATTTGTAGAGGTGCCAGAGCTCAAAGCAAAAAACTTAGAGATAAAAACATTTGGGAGGTGTATCCATCCCACCAACGAAAATGACTTAGAGTTCCCAATACTTTCCATGCTTAGATATATCATAGGCGGTTCCCAAACAGAAAATAAAGTTTATTCCTTTTTCCATCATACTTTCACTTTCCATGGCTAACCGTATCCACGGGTGCCCTCCATACCAACACTTTTCAAGGAATTTATTATTTGATAACATAAAGTAAATTCATTTTTCAATTCGCGACTGGGCATCCCTAATACCTTTGCCTTACTCTCGTGCAATGACAAGTGAATAAACACTCATCGTGAGAATAAGACATCTAGCATGGAAAATATTAGCCACCCCTCACCGCTCCGCGAGCGAAATGAACACACAAAAGAGAAATTTATTTTTGAAAATTAGAGATGGCACATGCAAATTTGCTTAGAACGGCAAAAGAAAACCGCATATATGTAGATATAGTGGACTCATGTGGCAAAACTGGTTTAAAGGTTTTTGGATGCACAAGTAGAGATCATACTTAGTGCAAAATGAAGGCTAGCAAAAGATTGAGAAGCGACCAACCAAGAAACAAATAATCTCATAAGCGAGCATTAAGCATAACTAACACCAAATAGTGCACCACAAGTAGGATATAATTTCATTGCATGACTATTGACTTTCCTACTTGTATAGAGAATCACAAACCTTAACACCAATATTCTTACTAAAGCATAATTACTCATCAAGATGACTCACATATCACATCATCATATCTCAAAACTATTACTAATAATCAAGTGAAGATCATGAGCATAACTTTTCTTTCTCTCAAATTAGTTTAAGTGAAGCAAGCGAGAATTTCTTAAAAATTTACTAATTCTCAAAATAATCTAAGTGAAGCAAGAGAGCATTTCTTCAAAAATACTAAGCACACCATGCTCAAAAAGATATAAGTGAAGCAGTAGAGCAAGTCCATAGCTCATAAAAAATTTAAGTGAAGCATAGAGAGCAATTCTAACAAGTCATGATGTAATTTTGGCTCTCCCAAATAGGTGTGTCCAGGAAGGGATCAAGACTTAAAACACAAAATAAAACAAGCAAAGACTCATACAATACAAGACGCCCCAAGCAAAACACATAGTATGTGACGAATAAAAATATAGCTTCGAGTAAAATACCGATGGTCGTTAGAAGAAAGAGGGGATGCCACTCGGGGGCATCCCCAAGTTTAGTTGGTTGCTCATTTTTTGATAATAGCTTGGGATGCCAGGGTATCCCCAAGCTTAAGCTCTTCTACTCCTTATTCCTTCATCCATCGTAAGATAACCCAAAACTTGAAAACTTCGATCACACAAAACTCAACAAAACCTTCGTGAGATCCGTTAGTATAATAAAATAAATCACTACTATAAGTGATGTATCAAACCAATTCATATTTTGTTCTTGCATTATATCTACTGTATTCCTACTTTTCTATGGCAAAAACTCATCAAAGAAAACCATAGAGCTATCAAAATAAGCACACAACACAAAGAAAATAGAGTCTGTCAAAACAGAATAGTCTATAGCAATCCGACTATTCCGAATAGTTCTGTACCTCCAAAAATTCTGAAAAATTAGGACGACCTGAGAAATTTCTATATTGATCTACTGTATAAGGAATGGGTATTTTATCGCTCTCTGGTAAAAAATGAAAATTATTTCCCCGAGCACAAAACTTTCTGTTTTTTCAACAAGATCAAACAACTATCAACCAAGAAGATCCTAAAGGCTTTACTTGGCACAAACACTAATTAAAACATAAAAACACAATCATAACAGTAGAATAATTGTTCTAACACTCAAAAACAGGACGCAAAAATCAAAAATAAATTTTATTCATTGGGTTGCCTCCCAACAAGCGTTATTGTTTTGTGCCCCTAGCTAGGCATAAGATTTCAATGATGCTCACACAAAAGATAATAATTGAAAAGAAGAGAGCATCATGAAGCATATGACAAACACATTTAATTCTAACATACTTCCTATGCATAGGAATTTTATAAACAAACAAGTCATCAAGACAAGAAACATCTAACATATGCCAAGAAGAGGAATAAAATATTGACGATCTCAACATAACAAGAGGTAATTTTGTAACATGAAAATTTCTATAACCATATTTTCCCCTCTCATAATAATTATATGTAGGATCATAATCGAATTCAACAAGATAACTATCACATAAAATATTCTCTTCATGATCCACATGCATGCAAAGTTGACACTCTTCTAAAATAGTGGGATTATCATCAAATGAAGTCATGACCACTCCAAGCCCACTTTTATCAAAAAATTCATAAGATTCAACACTCTCCAAGTATGTGGGATTATTTTTACCTAAAGTTGACACTCTTTCAAACCCACTTTCAATATTATTCCAAACATATTCATCATGAGGCTTGAATAAATTTTCAAGATCATAAGAAGAATCACCCCAATCATGATCATTGCAAAAAGTAGTAGACATAGCAAAATTAGCATCCCCAAGCTTGGGGTTTTTCATATTATTAGCACAATTGACATTAATAGAATTTATAGTAAAATCATTGCAATCAAGCTTTTCATTCAAGGAGCTATCATGAGTCACTTCATAAATTTCTTCATCACAATTTTCAGATTCATGAATCTCAAGCAAAACTTTATAAAGATAACCTAGTGCACTCAACTCACTAGCAATTGGTTCAATGTGATTGGATCTTTTGAAAATATCAGCAAGTGGATGGGGATCCATATCAGTAGATTTTAGCAAGCGAAGATGTAAGCATATAGAAGGAACATGACAACACAAGCAAACAAAAGATCTGACGAGAAAAAGGCGAACAAAAAGGGGGGCGAATAAAACGGCAATTTTTGTGAAGTGGGGGAGTGGAAAACGAGAGGCAAATGGCAAATAATGTAAATTGCGAGGAGATGAAATTTGTGATTAGGAACCTGGTATATGTTGAAGATCCTCCCTGGCAACGGCGCCAGAAATTCCTTTTGATGTCGCTTGAAGCTACGTCGGTATTTACCCAAAGAGGAAGGGATGATGCAGCATAGCGGCAGTAGGTATTTCCCTCAGATATGAAACCAAGCTTATCGAACCAGTAGGAGAACCAAGCAACACAACATAAACAGCCCCTGCACACAGATAACAAATCCTCGCAACCCAACGTGTTAAAGGGGTTGTCAATCCCTTTCGAGCAACGGTGCCAGAAATTGGTGCGTGATGGGAAAAAGTTGTAATAGATTGAATAAATAGATCACAAATAAAATAAAGTGCAGCAAAGTATTTTTGGGTTTTTGGATTAATAGATATGAAAATAAAATCAAATAAAAATAGATCGCAAAGGCAAATAATATGAGAAAGAGACCTGGGGGCCGTAGATTTCACTAGTGGCTTCTCTCTAGAAAAATAGCAAATGGTGGGTGAACAAATTACGGTTGGGCAATTGATAGAACTTCAAATACTCATGACGATATCTAGGCAATGATCATTACATAGGCATCACGTCCAAGATTACTAGACCGACTCCTGCCTGCATCTACTACTATTACTCCACACATCGACTGCTATCCAACATGCATCTAGGGTATTTAGTACATGGAGAAACAGAGTTATGCAGTAAGAACGATGACATGATCTAGTCATGATCTATCTATGTAGAGATAGACCCCATCGTTTTATCCTTAGTAGCAATGATACATACGTGTCGGTTCCCTTTCGGTCACTGGGATCAAGCACCGTAAGATCGAACCCACTACAAAGCACCTCTTCCCATTGCAAGATAAATAGATCAAGTTGGCCAAACAAAACCCAAATATCGGAGAAGAAATACGAGGCTATAAGAGATCATGCATAAAAGAGATCAAAGAAACTCAAATACTTTCATGGATATAAAAAATAGATCTGATCATAAACTCAAAGTTCATCGATCCCAACAAACACACCGCAAAAAGAGTTACATCATATGGATCTCCAAGAGACCATTGTATTGAGAATCAAGAGCGCGATGAATCCATCTAGCTACTAACTACGGCCCCGAAGGTCTACAAAGAACTACTCACGCATCATCGAAGAGGCGCCAATAGAGGTGGTGAACCCCATCCGAGATGGTGTCTAGATTGGATCTGGTGGTTCTGGACTCTACGGTGGCTGGATCAATATTTCGCCGACTCCCCTAGGGTTTTGGGAATATTGGGGTATTTATAGAGCAAAGAGGCTGTTCGGAGGGCACCCGAGGTGAGCACAAACCACTAGGGCGCGTCTGGGCCTCCCGACACGCCCTGGTGGGTTGTGCCTCCCTCGAGGCACCCCCCAGGTTCAGCCAGGGCCTGTTGTGTTCCTTTTGGCCCATTAAAATTCTCCATAAAGTTTCGTGGCATTTGGACTCCATTTGATATTGATTTTCTGTGATGTAGAAAACATGGAAAAAACAACAACTAGCACTTGGCACTATGTCAATAGGTTAGTACCAAAAAATGATATAAAATGACTATAGAGTGATTATAAAACATCCAAGATTGATAATATAACAACATGGAACAATAAAAAATTATAGATACGTTGGAGACGTATCAATATCGGAGAGGTATCTTTGGAACCTCTCGGTAATGCACATCATAAGTATTGCAAGCAAAGTGACTAATGAGTTAGTTACAAGATGATGTATTACAGAACGAGTAAAGAGACTTGTCGGTAAGGAGATTGAACTAGGTATGTGGATACCGATGATCGAATCTCGGGCAAGTAACATACCGATGACAAAGGGAATAATGTATGTTGTCATAATGGTTCGACTGATAAAGATCTTTGTAGAATATGTAGGAGCCAATATGAGCATCTAGGTTCCGCTATTGGTTATTGACCGAGAGGTGTCACGGTCATGTCTACATAGTTCTCGAACCCGTAGGGTCCGCACGCTTAACGTTCGATGATGATTTAGTATTATATGAGTTATGTGATTTGGTGACCGAATGTTGTTCGGAGTCTGATGACCCACAAGTATAGGGTATCAATTCTAGCTCTTTTCAATAAGTAAGAGTGTCGAACCCAACAAGGAGCAAAAGTAAACGGCAAGTGGTTTTCAGCCAAGTAGTTTGATAGCAAGATAATTTGTAATGAGCAAGTAACGATAATAGTAACAAAAAGTGCAGCAAGGTAGCCCAATCCTTTTGAGGCAAAGGACAGGCCAAAACGGTCTCTTATGATAAGCAAAGCTTTCTTGAAGGTACGATGGAATTTCATCTAGTCACTTTCATCATGTTGGTTTAATTCGTGTTCGGTACTTTGATAATTTGATATGTGGGTGGATCGGTTTTTAGGTGATGTTCTTACTTGAAGAAACCTCCTACTTGTTATTAACCCTCCCGCAAGCATCCACAACTACGAGAAAAGTATTAAGAATAAATTATAACCATAGAATTAAACTTTTGGGTCCAATCGGTCCCTTACGGAATAGCGCATAAACCGGGGTTTAAGCTTTTGTCACTCTCGCGACCCATCATCTAATTGCTACTCCACAATGCATTCCCTTAGGCCCAAATATGGTGAAGTGTTATGTAGTCGACATTCACATGACACCACTAAGGGAATCACAACATACATACCATCAAAATATCAAACACATATCAAGTTCACATAATTACTTGCAACATGATTTCTTCCGTGACCTTAAGAACAAAAGTAACTACTCATAAACAATAATCATGCTCAAGATCAAAGGGGTATTAAATAGCATATTGGATCTGAACATATAATCTCCCACCAAATAAACCATATAGTAATCAACTACAAGATGTAATCAACACTACTAGTCACCCACAAGCACGAATCTGTAGGTCTGGTAACAAGATTGAACACAAGAGATGAACTAGGGTTTGAGAGGAGATGGTGCTGTTGAAGATGTTGATGGAGATTGCCCTCCCCAAGATGAGAGAGTTGTTGGTGATGACGATGACGATGATTTCCTCCTCCGGGACGGAAGTTCCCCCGGCGGAATTGCTCCGCCGGAGGGCAAAAGTGCTCCTACCCAAGTTCCGCCTTGAGACGGCGGCGCTCCATCCCGAAAGTCCTCTCCTTATTTTTTCTAGGTCAAAATGACTTATATACCAGAAGATGGGCACCAGAGGTGGGCCTGGGTGACCACAACCCACCAGGGCGCGCCTGGGCTCCCTGGCGCCCAGGTGGGTTGTGCCCACCTGGTGGGCCCCCTCTGGTAGTTATTTGCTCCAATAATTCTCAAATATTCCATAAAAAATCCTCGTGAAGTTTCAGCTTGTTTGGAGTTGTGCAGAATAGGCATTAGAATTACTCCAAAAAGCATATTATGGATAAAAACCTTATAAATAACAATAAGAAAATATGATGCAAAATGGACGTATCAACTCCCCCAATCTTAGACCTCGCTTGTCCTCAAGCAAAAACCGAAATCGAAAAACATGTCACATGCTTTGAAATGAGGATTTTGGTTTCAATTATTTTTTCTCTTCGAAAATATTTCATATTAAAATATATGAGAGGAGATAATATGACTTCTCCAAAATAAATTAAATATTGGAGGAAAAATAATATTACAATCAATATTTGTTTTTATTTGGATTTTATTTGCAATTTTGTTTGCATTAGAAAAATTGCACGTTTTCAAAAATTGCATTTTAGGGCTAAGAAAATGTTCATCTCGTTCTAAATATTTAATTTAGACGGTGAAAATTTGTTTTGGCATTTTTAGATTTTTATTTTATTTTCTAGGATTTTTCTTAGTTTCGGCGGAATTATTTTTTTAAAAAAAGTTTCTAGACCAAGCTGGGCCGAAGCCGAGCCGGCCCGTTCCGCCGCCGTCTCCCTCGCGCGCGCCGCTGTGCGCCGCACGGACGCCGAGGGGAGTCTGAGCCGGACCCCTCCCCGCGCGCCCCCTCGCCCAAGCCTCGCCGCCCCCTTTAAATAGCGGCGCCCTCAGCCCACCTTGCCACCACCACCGCCCGCCAGCCCGTGCCGCCACCTGCCGCAGCCCGCGCCGCTGCTGCCATGTGCCGCCACCGCCGCCTGAGCCCCGCCAGAGCCGCATCCCGCCGGATCCGACGAGGTAATGCACCGTCGCCGATGGTTTTTTTAGAAAACTGATTTTTTTTTAAAACCCCTAGTTCGTTTTTTTGGTTCACCGTTTTTTCCTGGTTTTTCTTTTTAGCGGACGTTCGTCCGGACATTCGTTTTAACGAACGGTTTTCGCTCGTTAGTTATAGATAATGAACGCTCGTTCGTTAGCCTGTTCATCAGTTTTTTTATCGGATTTTCCGCGATAATTTCAGATCACGATTTCTGATCCAATTTTCGTTCTAGTTTATCTTTTCGCTCGGTAGTCGGAATCAGGCGATTCAAGCGCCTAGATCTTCGTCTCGAGACCCTCTTTCCGCTTAACCAACTTGCACAAGTTTTTGCTACTGTAAAATTTGACCTAAGTCCAGATTAGTAAACAGATCTTGTTTCTTTCGCCGTTTGAGTTTCGTTGCTCCGTTCGATTTGATTCTTTTTGCAAACCGGAGTTCTTAAGTTGAACTTTCTGGTTAGATCTTCTTATTTGAGTTTTACCGGTGCTTCTTTGCTTGATTGATTATGTATGCTATTGTTTGTTTGCGATAGAATTCCCGGAGTGCGAAGCATGTTATTTGGAGTCTCTAGGTTACGCGGATCGTCAGCAAGGCAAGTAACACTTTGATCATACCCCTTTATCACCCAATTTTCATGCATTAGTTCCAATCCTCAAACATTGCATCGTTAGGATGTTATTAACATGTGGGTTGGGAAGTAGTTGATGAGGTAGAACCTATTACCCTGTTACACACAAACCCTTGGGAGTTACTTCGACGCGTTGCTTGTATTGCTATGCTATGCTCGTAGACGTGGTTTGGCTGAGTGAAATCCATGACAGATGTGAGATTGTTAATTAATGGTTCAACTTAAGGTGGCAACTTAAATACACATCTGGGTGGATTGAGGCACCTGGAGTACCCAGTGTTGCCTGTATTTTGGAAATCCCAGAGTACCCATGTGATCTTCCTATGGACCGCCACCCTGGCTCAAAGGGAACTGAGATGATTCATGCTGGAGACTTCCGTGTGCAGCCACAAGCTATTATGGGCTCTAGCATAGTTGAGTAAGTTACGTGAAGCTCTTGAAGAGGTGGATCAGTAGGTAGTGGGATTGTAGGTTTGGTATGGTTTGCCCGGAGTAGAGAGTTAATGTTTCTGAAAGACTGTGTCTCGGTCATCCGTTTCTCAAACACCATGTAGTGCGAGAAATCCAACGGAGGCGATCGAGTCTTTTGGGGAAAAGTGCGCAAACCTGTGCAGAGTGTACGAACTAATCATGGTTAGCTGAGTCCCCAGTTATGGACAAATCTTGAGTATCTAGTACTTGGAGTATATTAAGTATCTCATCACTCTAAATTAATATTGTTGGGTTGTTAATTACCTTAATTGGGATTGAGTTGGAGGAACCTTCTCAATGATGTTTCAACTACCATGATAGTTAAATTAAAAATCTATTCCTTTGTTGTAGGGAAAAATTGGCTTTTCGCAAAACTGTAACCATAGAGCTTTTCACCAGCCAAATATGCATGTAGTGATAGCATTATTCTGTTCTTGCTCTACTGTGTTACTTTGCGAGCATATTCCATGTGCTGACCCGTTTTCGGGCTGCAACGCATTATGTTGCAGACTTTTCAGACGAGGAGTAAGGTTCGCTAGGTCATTGCCGTGCAGCTCAGCTATGACGTTTGAGTTGATGGACTCACTTTATCTTCCAAGCCTTTCGCTGTTATCATATTAGATGTCCTTAAGACATATTTATTGTAATAAGTTCTCTTTGGAGACATCGATGTAATAAGTGGGTGATTGCTACTCTGTTATAAATCCTCGAGTACTATGTGTGTCGGCATTACCGATCCAGGGATGACACTGAAGCACAGAGACTTGACCGTTTGCGGGGCGCTACAAGATGGTATCAGAGCACACACTGAGTGTAGGACACGACCACTAAGCTAAAACCATAGATCACTATTCTCTTCTCATTTCTGACTCCTCTCCATTTTCTACTCTTTAGGATGGCGGACGCAAGGAACAAGTTTGCACAACCGGATGAAGAAGCACCTTTTGGACGACACTTGAAGGAAGTCACTAGGCACCTGAACATAGGAATACCAAGCTTCACTGGGACCTACAATGCCACTTTACCAGAAGAGGAGCGATGGATGATTCAAGTTCAAGGTCCAGGAAGAACCTTCATGCCAGTCACTAAACCCATAGAGTTTTCCTTCGATGCACCAACCTGGAGTCTAGGAAAGATTATGGCAGCTCACATCACCATGGGACACATTGGAGAAGTTTATCACAAGGAGCTTAAGGATACTATCTACCAGATCTGTGGGCACCGAGATGAGCAATGGGAGATGATCAGCACCAGGAAGGATAGATCAATTGCAGCTTTCATCCAGGAACTAAACCAGCACATTCGATGCCACGAGAACCAGATGTGCGCAGGCATGATAGATCTGAAGAAGGCAATGACTAGGATTGCGGAACTGGAGGAAGAACTCAAGGCTACACGTGAAGATTACGAGGAGGAAATCGTCATACTAGTGGAGAAGAATGACGACCTGATTAAGAAGATTGGAATATTCATGGGAGGCCCCACACCAGTAGAAGAAGACGAAGAACCCAAGGAGATTTGCCCGGAGGACTACATCATCATCGACGACACCGACTCCGACCTTAGCGATGATGACTTTGAAGACGAAGCTGGAGCACATATCATGGAGTCTGCAACCGAGGAATATTTTTAGTAGACCACCACATGAGTAGTAGTATTCCACCATGTAAATAGAGTAGTCCGAGCACTTTTGCGATAGTTAGACCGATTGTATTCCTTGCTTGATTGATTGAGTGAAATGTTTGTGTTTGTCTCACGTGCATATGGTAGTGCTTTCTCATTAGACCTCATTCTATTCTAATCTCTCCCCTCTAAACCCATCAGATGCCTCCGAGACGTGACCCCGGATTTGCTTTCCCACCAGAGCTCACTCAGTTGATCCAGCAGCAGAATACCCTTATGTAGTTGTTAGTTCAGAACCAAGGCAACAATTACAACAACAATCCACCACCACCACCAGTGGACAACTTAGCCCGTTTTCTGAGGTTGCAGCCGCCTGTGTTTTCCAGTAGCACCGAGACTATAGTAGCTGATGATTGGCTCCGCAGGATTGGAAGGGAGTTAACCACTGCAGGATGTACTGATGCTGAGAAGGTGCATTTTGCCGCACATCATATGGATGGACCAGCAGCATCATGGTGGGAGAATTACACTGTCGCCTACCCTATAGCCATGGTGACATGGGACCAATTTCATCAAGCCTTCCATACAACCCATGTCTCAACTGGAGCCATGAATTTGAAGAAGCGTGAGTTTCACAACTTACGCCAGGGGAACCGTGCTGTGGCTCAGTACACGGATGAGTTTAGCAAGTTATCTCGCTATGCCCCTGATGATGTGGCCACAGATGCCGCAAAGTAGGAGAAGTTCATGGAAGGGCTAAATGATGATATGAGTATGCAGTTGATGGTGGCAACATTCACCAACTACCAGGAGTTGGTAGATAAGGCTCTTATGATTGAAGGGAAGCAGCAGCAGATTGAGAGCCGTAAGAGGAAGTATGGACAAGGGCGGTATAACTCAGGAGCTCAGCAGAAGCCTCGCCTAACCCCGAACTCGGGAGGACTTGTTCATAACCATGGAGGCCACACCCATAATGGAGGAAGTAACCATAATCATACTGGACCTAGGAATGGGAATGGAGCAAGCAACAATCAGAACCGCCCCAATCCAGCCACACCCACCAAGAGAGACCTAAGCCACATTACATGTTTCAAGTGCAGGAAGAATGGACACTATGCCATGGAGTGCCCTGAAGGGAACAATGGAAACGGAAATGGGAGCGCTGGGAAGAAGCCCAATCCATTCAACAAAGGACAAGTGAACCACGTTAACGCGGAGGAGGTTGAAGAGCAGTCAGACGCGGTTATACGTAAGTTTTTGGTTAAGTCATTTACCGCTCTTGTTCTTTTTGATACTGGTGCATCGCATTCATACATATCAAGGGAATTCGTGGATAAGTTTAAACTACCGACCCAAACCCTTAGGACCCCTCTGTTAGTAAGCTCACCTGGAGCAGAGTATATGGCTAGTTGATGGTGTGACCAGATACCCTTAACCATTGGCAACCATGTTTTTCCGTCCGACCTAATTATCTTGGAGTCACAAGGATTGGATGTGATATTAGGAATGGACTAGATGTCAAAGTACGGAGGAAGCATTGACTGTGTTAGTAAGTCAATTTTTCTCACCACCCTAGAGGGAAAAAAGATCAAGTATGTATCCAGGCATGCGCCAAGAAGTAGCAAAGTAAATACCCTCACAAGAGTTGTTCAGGAAGAAGTGCCTGTAGTAAATGATTACCCAGATGTTTTACCAGAGGAGTTACCAAGCATGCCAGCGAACCGAGATATTGAGTTTTTGATAGAGCTATTGCCAGGCACAGGGCCAATATCCAAGAGACCCTATAGGATGCCCGTGAATGATCTGGAGGAGATTAAGAAACAGATCAAGGAGTTATTGGAGAAAGGTTACATTCGACGGAGTTCATCACCATGGGGAGCCCCAGTGCTTTTGGTTGAGAAGAAGGATAAATCCCTAAGAATGGTTGTTGATTATCGACCCTTGAATGAAGTGACGATTAAGAACAAGTACCCATTGCCGATGATCAATGATCTGTTTGACCAACTGCAAGGAGCTAAGGTGTTTTCGAAGATCGATCTACGATTAGGATATCATCAGTTAAAGATACGAGAAAAGGATATACCAAAGATAGCCTTCACCACACGGTACGGGCTATACGAATATACAGTCATGTCATTTGGACTAACTAACGCCCCTGCCTATTTCATGAGCATGATGAATAAAGTATTCATGGAATATTTGGATAAGTTTGTTGTGGTGTTCATTGATGTTATAATGGTATATTCGAAGAACGAAGAGGAACACAAGGAGCATTTGCGTTTAGTTCTTGAGAAACTCAGGGAACATCAGTTGTATGCCAAGTTCAGTAAATGCGAGTTTTGGTTGAAGGAAGTCGGATTCCTTGGACATGTTATATCGGGAGAAGGTATAGCAGTAGATCCCACCAAGATTCATTCAGTCACTGAATGGTTGGCACCCACTTCAGTTAGTGAGATCCGAAGTTTTCTTGGACTCACAGGATACTACCGTAGATTCATTGAGAATTTTTCCAAGATCGTGAAGCCCATGACGGAATTATTGAAGAAGGATACCAAGTTTAAATGGACGGAAGATTGTGAGGCAAGTTTCCAGGAGCTGAAGAAATGTTTGGCTACAGCCCCAGTGCTAACACTGCCAGATATACGTAAGGATTTCCAAGTGTATTGCGACGCCTCTCGCCTAGGACTTGGAAGTGTGCTTATGCAGGACGGAAGAGTTATTTCGTATGCCTCACGACAACTAAAACCACACAAGTTAAATTATGCCACGCATGATTTGGAGCTAGCAGCCATAGTGCATGCATTGAAGACTTGGAGACATTACCTTATTGAAAACCATTGTGATGTGTACACGGATCATAAGAGTTTGAAGTACATTTTCACCCAGAAGGAACTGAACCTTAGGCAGAGAAGATGGTTGGAGCTTATAACGGATTATGACATGAAGCTTCACTATCATCCAGGAAAGGCCAATGTCATAGCAGACACTTTGAGCCGAAAGAGCTACGCTAATACCCTAGAGAGCATGGGAATGCCGAAGGAGTTAGCAGAGGATCTCTGGGAACTTCGATTGGAGATTGTTCCTAGAGGTTTTGTTGCAACAATGGAGGTGCAGTCTACATTGCTGGGAAAAATTCGAGAAGCTTAGAAGGATGACAAAGAGATTGCCGAGATAAAGGAGAAAATGAGCGAAGGAAAAGCCAAAGGTTTTCGTGAGGATGAGCACGACACCCTGTGGTTTGAGGACCGTGTTTATGTGCCCAATAACACAGAGATCAGGAAGTTAATACTTCAGGAGGCTCATGACTCACCATACTCGATACATCCCGGAAACACCAAGATGTATTTGGATTTGAAGGAACGTTTCTGGTGGACAGGGATGAAGAAGGATATCACCGAGTATGTGGCTATATGTGATGTATGTCAGAGAGTGAAGGCAGAGCATCAAAAGCCAGCAGGATTGTTACAGCCTATGCCGATACCGGAATGGAAGTGGGATAAAGTTGGCATGGATTTTATCACCGGATTTCCCAGGACCAAATCAGGATATGATTCTATATGGGTAGTAGTTGACCGTTTGACCAAAGTGGCACACTTTATCCCAGTGAAAACAACTTATACTAGTGCCAAGTTGGCCAAGATATATATGATCAGGATCGTATGTCTACATGGAGTCCCGAGGACCATCGTATTAGATAGAGGAACACAATTTACTTCAAAGTTTTGGCATCAGTTGCACCAGACTTTGGGAACGAGATTGGAGTTCAGTACATCATTTCACCCGCAGACGGATGGACAGACCGAGAGAGTCAACCAGATTCTGGAGGACATGTTGAGAGCCTGTGCGCTAGATTATGGATCTAGGTGGGATGACAATTTGCCTTACGCAGAGTTCTCATACAACAATAGTTACCAAGCCAGTTTGAAAATGGCACCGTTTGAAGCACTGTATGGCTGAAGGTGCAGAACACCGTTGATGTGGGATGAAGTTGGAGACCGACAGTTGTTTGGACCGGACTTGATCAAAGAATCTGAGGAGAAGGTTAAACTGATTCGGGATAGACTGAAGGTAGCTCAGTCCAGACAGAAGAGTTATGCAGATTCGAAACGCAAGGAGGTAACCTATGAAATTGGAGACAGAGCATATCTGCGAGTATCACCTTTGCGAGGAGTAAAACATTTTGGAGTTAAGGGAAAGTTAGCCCCGAGATTTGTAGGACCTTATCACATTTTGGAACGGATGGGAGAAGTGGCCTACAAGTTGGAGTTACCTGAAGGATTGTCAGGAGTTCACGATGTGTTTCACGTTTCCCGGTTGAAGAAGTGCCATGCTGAGATGGCCGACATACCGCTAAGAGATACCGTACCCTTGGAGGCGATTCAGTTGGATAATGACTTGACTTATGAGGAGAAGCTAGTCAAGATTTTGGAGTTTGCCAGTCGAGTCACCCACAACAAGGTTATTAAGTTTTGCAAAGTTCAGTGGAGCCACCATACCGAAGACGAAGCCACGTGGGAACGAGAGGATGATCTTCGCAAAGACCATCCACACCTATTTTCTAGCCAACCCCAATCTCGAGGGCGAGATTCATCTTAAGGGGGGTAGGTTTGTAACATCCCAAATTTTCAATTTGGAATGTTATACATAGATCATTCTTGCATATAATATTTTATTGCATTTTGTCTCACGATCCTCGAAATCCTAAGCAACTCAAGGACCCTCGGAGAGAGTTGGGGATTTCCCCGGTTTTCAAATTTGATTTTATCAAATTTTGAAACGAGGATTTTGGTTTTAATTATTTTTTCTCTCCGAAAATAATTCATATTAAAATATATGAGAGGAGATAATATGACTTCTCCAAAATAAATGAAATATTGGAGGAAAAATATTAAAATCAATATTTGTTTTTATTTGGATTTTATTTGCAATTTTGTTTGCATTAGAAAATTGCACGTTTTCAAAAATTGCATTTTAGGGCCAAGAAAATGTTCATCTCGTTCTAAATATTTCATTTAGACGGTGAAAATTTGTTTTGGCATTTTTAGATTTTCATTTTATTTTCTAGGATTTTTCTTAGTTTCGGCGGAATTAATTTTTTTAAAAAAGTTTCCGGACCAAGCTGGGCCGAAGCCCAGCCGGCCCGTTCCGCCGCCGTCTCCCTCGCGCGCGCCGTCATGCGCCGCATGGACGCCAAGGGGAGTCTGAGCCGGACTCCTCCCCGGGCGCCCCCTCGCCCAAGCCTCGCCACCCCCTCGCCCCCTTTAAATAGCGCCGCCCCCACCCCGCCTCGCCACCACCACCGCCCGCCAGCCCCGCCGCCGCAGCACGCGCCGCCACCTGCCGTCGCCCGCGTCGCTGCTGCCGCCAAGCCGCCTCGACTCCGCCACCTGAGCCCCGCCGCCCGCCAGCCCCGCCGGAGCCGCACCCCGCCGGATCCGACGAGGTAACGCGCCGTCGCCGTCGGTGACGAAGCTATGTACCTAGGGTAGGGTCATGGACCTGTCCAAACTGCCCTACCCAAGGACATCTCTAGAAGAAACCACCTTTCAATCGACTTGGAAGTGTTCCACTCGACAGACTCGAAGACACTCGACCAAGAAGCAACCACTCGATCAAGACCCAACCACTCGACGACCAGGAGACCTAAAGGCCCTCCGCATGCTAACGGTCGGTTATTAAGCAGTCTTTATGGTCATCATAGCACTTTATTAGGGGCGTTACCAGTAACGCCCGACCTTAATGTATTTAAAACCCTGCATAACTGAGGGCCGGAGGGGTCCGGCGAACTCTATATAAGCCACCCCCCTCCTTAGTGTAAAGGGTTCGCACCCCTGTAAACCATACATGCATAATCCAGTCGACCACCTCCGGGCTCCGAGACATAGGGCTATTAATTCCTCTGAGAAGGGCCTGAACTCGTAAACCTCGTGTGCTTACAACTTCTCCATAGCTAAGATCTTGCCTCTCCATAGTTACCCCCTACATTACTGTCAGACTTAGAACCACAACAGTTGGCGCCCACCGTGGGGCCGGTGTTTTAGCGATTTGTTGGAGGAGTTGCGATCTTTTCTGATCCGAATCATCATGGTTTCCGGCGGAGTTTTGGTGGAGGGCCGCGAGATCCGTCTCGGCGCGCTCACGTTCATCGCCGACGACTCCGCTTGGTTTCAGGAGGCTCCGCTCGACGTGGACGCGCTCCCTGTCCGCGGGGCGACGCACTTTTGCGCGTGCGCTCGCGGCATCCTTTTGCGGCAACCGTCGACCCACTATTGGTCGGTTCCTGTGCTGTCCTCCCTCCCTGTTTCCCGCCAGCGCAAGCGCTCTGGTCGGTCGAGACTTCAGCGGTGGGTGAGACACGCGGTGGCACGCCAGTCGGCCACCCCTCAAGTCGCGGAGATTGAGCCCGATGAATCCCTCTACGGCCTGTTCGATCTGTCGACTGGCTCTACAGAGACCGCATCCAAGTGCGACAGCAGTGATCCGGCGGCGGAGGTTCTGATGGTCGATGGACCGCCCAGTCCTCCCGGTTTCCCCGCACCGACGAAGGCGCGGGTGGAGGCGACCCGTCGCGTCCCCATGAGGAATATCTCCCCGAGCCTCTCACGTCACTGCAGAGAGAAGAACTTCATCGCCGGAACATGGATGCACTGCACACTCCTATCGTTGGAGAAACCCCCGAGGCTCGTGCCTTGGAGGACGCGCTCCTGGCAAACTTGGCCGAGCGCGCTCGACTAGAGAACCTCCAGCGAGCACTCGACGAGCGTGCGCAACAACGGGTTCCCGAATCTAGTCGACGTCAGCTCTTTCCGCCCCCGCAGGTATATCGAACTCCGATTCAGAATTTAGCAGCTGCAGCCCGTATAGCAGAGTTGATTCAGCCTTCCCAGTCGGAGGCTGGCATAGGCTTGCTGCAGATCAGAGCGTTACTCCGGGCAGTAGGAGACCAGAATTCCGCTGTTTCTCAGTCACGGAACAGGATTCACAGCAGATCCGTTGCTACAGACACAGTCTAGTCGGCTCATAGCCCAAGATCGCCCCGAGGCGTGAGGGACGTGGGGACCGGCATAATCAGTACGGGAACCGTGAGCAATATGACCACGGATTCGATCGTGACGATCGACGTCGAGTGCCCACCCCTCCCCCGAGGAGCGGGTCGTATGCGCCTCGACAGCAGGATGACAGGCGCCCTCGTAGCGTTGGGCAAAGGATTCCAGTCGACTCCAGGGAGCCAGGCTTTGATGCGAGATCCATTCTCATTCAAGGTTTGGTCGACAGGAACAGAGCTCACCGAGAAGGTCACGACAGAGATGCACCTACCAGCAGTAGAGCACATGTTTCGGGGCCAGAGTGCTTTAGCGGAGCCATCAGGGCCGCCGTGATTCCTCCCAACTTCAGGTTGGCGACTGGATTCAGCAAGTTCACTGGTGTGTCCAAGCCCGATACATGGCTTGAAGACTACCGAGTGGCCTTCCAGATTGGCGGCGGCAATGATGAAGTGGCCATGAAGCACCTGCCTCTCATGTTGGAGGGCTCGGCCAGAGCGTGGCTAAACCAGTTAGCACCCAGCAGCATTTACACTTGGGAAGATCTCGCCCGAGTGTTTGTCACCACATTTGATGGAACATGCAAGCGACGGGCAGGGCTGACGGAACTGCGGTCTTGCGTGCAGAAGCCTAATGAAACATTGAGGGATTACATCCAGAGATGGATCACGTTACATCACACGGTAGAGAATGTGCCTGACCACCAAGCAGTCTGCGCCTTCAAAGAAGGCGTCAAGTATAGAGAATTGAATCTGAAATTCGGTCGGACCGGAGATATGTCTCTGAATCGGATGATGGAGATTGCCACCAAGTACGCTAATGGTGAAGATGAGGATCGACTCAGGAGTGGCAAGCTCAAGTCAGTCGCCCAAGAAACCGGAGGAAATTCCAATCGGAAACAGAAGCAGAAAGCCGAGCCAGCTGCTCCTGGGGAAGCCTTGGCCGTAACCCAAGGAATGTTTAAAGGGAAACCCAAAGGACCTTGGAACCCCAAGAAAGTTAAAGATCAGAACAGAAATGATGTGTTGGACTTGCCATGTCTCGTCCACACCAAGAAAGATGAAGAGGGTAATTTTATTTACCCGAAACATACCACTCGACAGTGTCGACTCTTGATCCAGCAGTTCCAGGCAAGAAGCCCAAAGATAAGGAAAAGGATTCGGACAAAATTGAGGACAAGGAAGATAGTAACGATGGATACCCCCAGGTAAATTCCACCCTGATGATTTTTGCTGATGTTGAAAGCAAAAGTCGACTGAAAGTTATCAACCGAGAAGTGAATATGGTTGCTCCAGCGACACCCAGTTATCTGAAGTGGTCTCAGACTGCCATAACATTCGACCGGTCCGATCACCCAACGCACATCGCCACCCCTGGGAGGCAAGCTTTGGTGGTCGACCCAGTTGTTGAAGGCACTCGACTGACCAAAGTCTTGATGGATGGTGGCAGTGGTTTGAACATATTATATGCTGAGACGTTGAAAGGGATGGGCATTCCGATGTCCAGACTCAGTACCAGCAACATGAGTTTCCATGGAGTCATTCCTGGGAAGAAGGCTGAATCACTCGGCCAAATTGCTCTTGATGTGGTTTTTGGTGATTCCAAGAATTACCGCAAAGAAAAGTTGACATTTGAAGTTGTAGACTTCCAGAGTGCCTATCACGCTATTTTGGGCAGGCCGGCTTATGCACGCTTCATGGCCCAACCATGTTACGTGTATCTCAAATTGAAGATGCCTGGCCCCAAAGGTGTGATCACTATTACGGGCAATCGGAAGAAAGTGGAAGAATGTTTTCAGAAAGGTTCAAAGATCGCTAATGCTCAGATGGAAGTGGTGGAGCTGCAGGAATACCAGAAGACTGCAGACCCGAGTGATTTGTTGCGAGCCAAGAAGCCCGCTACAGAATCAGCTTTTCAGTCATCTGGCGAGACGAAGACAGCTCACATCCACCCGACCGATCCCAGCGCTGCTCCAACTCATATCTCAACAACACTCGACTCCAAATAGGAAGAAGCGCTCATCCAGTTCCTCCGTGAGAACTGGGACATTTTCGCATGGAAACCTTCTGACATGCCGGGTGTTCCCAGGGAGCTGGCTGAGCACCGCCTAAGAGTCGACTCAAAAGTAAAACCTGTCAAGGAACATCTCCGTCGGTCCGCCGTCCAGAAGAGAAAGGCCATTGGCGAGGAGGTGGCTCGGCTCTTAGCAGCGGAGTTCATCCGAGAAATCTACCACTCCGAGTGGCTCGACAACATTGTCATGGTCCCCAAGAAGGACAAGTCACTTCGCATGTGCATTGACTTTAAACATATCAATCGGGCCTGCCCGAAAGATCATTTTCCTCTCCCCCGCATCGATCAGATAGTCGACTCGACTGCGGGATGTGACCGACTCTCTTTTTTAGACGCCTATTCTGGGTACCATCAGATCCGTCTGTATGGACCTGACGAGATCAAAACGGCTTTCATCACTCCATTTGGGTGCTTCTGTTATGTTACCATGCCGTTCGGCCTCAAGAATGCCGGAGCCACATTCATGAGGATGATTCAGGAGTGTTTGCTCACTCAAATCAGTCAGAATGTGGAAGCATACATGGATGACATTGTGGTCAAGTCACGGAAGGGTTCCGACCTGCTGGCTGACCTTGCTGAAACCTTTGCCAACCTCAGGAGGTATGATATCAAGCTTAATCCATCGAAGTGCTCATTCGGAGTTCCTGGCAGAAAATTACTCAGTTTTCTCGTTTCCGAACGGGGAATCGACGCCAATCTAGAAAAAGTCGGTACTATACTCCGAATGAAAAGTCCTGTGCGAGTGCACGATGTCCAGAAGCTTACTGGTTGCTTGGCCGCTTTAAGTCGATTCATATCTCGTCTCGGTGAAAAGGCATTTCCTCTTTACCGATTGATGAAGAAGTCCGACAAGTTCGAGTGGACTCCCGAAGCTGATGCAGCGTTTGCAGAGCTCAAAGCTCTACTCTCCACCCAGCCGGTGCTTGCTGCCCCAATCAGCAAGGAGCCTTTGCTGCTTTACATCGCAGCCATGGGACAAGTCGTCAGTACGGTACTTACGGTCGAGCGAGAAGAAGAAGGAAAAGCCTTCAAAGTTCAGTGCCCAGTATATTATATTTCTGAAGTTTTGACCCCGTCGAAGCAAAGATATCCTCATTATCAGAAGCTTGTATATGGGATTTATATGACCACAAAGAAAGTTGCTCACTACTTCTTTGATCATTCCATTACAGTCGTCATCGACGCTCCATTGTTAGAGATCCTGCACAACAGAGATGCAACTGGTCGAGTGGCAAAATGGGCGATTTAACTCCTTCCTCTAGATATCAAGTTTGAGGCAAAGAAGGCTATCAAGTCCCAGGCAATAGCAAATTTCGTCGCCGAGTGGATTGAACAACAACTGCCGACTCAGGTTCACTCGGAGCATTGGACCATGTTCTTTGACGGTTCCAAAATGCTGAATGGTTCCGGTGCCGGGGTGGTGTTGGTCTCCCCCCGAGGAGATAAGCTCAGATATGTTCTTCAAATCCACTTTGATTCCTCCAATAATGAGGTGGAATATGAAGCACTTTTATATGGGTTGCGCATGGCCATTTCACTCGACGTCCGTCGCCTCATGGTCTATGGCGACTCAGGTGGTTAATCAGGTGATGAAGGAATGGGACGTCAGAAGTCCAGCCATGACTGGTTATTGCAATGCAGTGAGAAAGCTGGAGAAGAAATTCGAGGGGTTAGAGCTTCATCACATACCCCGACTGAAAAATCAAGTAGCTGATGATTTGGCAAAAATAGGTTCCAAAAGAGAAGCCATTCCCAGCAATGTGTTTTTGGAACACATCCACACGCCATCAGTTCAGGAGGATCCCTTCACTGAAGAGGCCCCGCAGCTAAAAAGTGCCATGGATCCAACTGAAGTTGAAGTTCCAGCTGTGGTCGACCTGATCATGGAAGTCTTAGTCATCACTCCCAACTGGATAGTACCGTACATCGTGTACATCCTAAGGAAAGAACTCCCAGAGGACGAAGAAGAGGCTCGACAGATCGTCCGTCGATCCAAGGCCTTTACAGTCATAAAGGGACAGTTGTATAGAGAAAGCGCGACTGGAGTCAGTCAGAAGTGTATAACACCAGAAGAAGGTTAGATGATCCATGACGATATCCACTCGGGGACCTGTGGTCATCATGCGTCCTCTCGGACCATTGTGGCTAAAGCATACTGTCGCGGTTTTGTCACGGCAGATGTCCTAAAGGAAGGACTTAGTCGTGGAGCCATCTCTACGGGTTAGCTTGAAGGGGTTAAAGCGGACACAAGGACACAAGAGAGTTTATACTAGTTCAGCCCCTTCAAGGAAGGTAAAAGCCTACGTCTAGTTGTGATGGAATTGATGGGTGTTTCGATGACTAGGGAGCAAATAAGCTTCGCCTATGTCTCGAGTTGTTGTCTCTTGTCCTTGAACCGCCGCCGGGTCATCCCCTTATATACATGGGTGACGCCCGTCGGTTTACAGAGTCCCAACACCGGCTCATAGATGTGTCTGGTTTGGTCTCCACTTATTCCTTACTTACAATACAAGTTACATATTGACGCCGGTTTATGGCTACAGGCTCTCAGCCGATTATGGGTCTTGAGCCCTCATCTATCTTCATGGGCTTTAACATGCTTAACTACTGATGAAGTTAATCCGACCCAGATAGGCCGGTTTACGCCCAGTAGTAATATCCCCAACATTAGGCCCCAGATTGATTTGAACAGGTTCATGTCAATCCTTAGCAAAACTTCATCTTCAACGTCTTCTTGTAGTTTGGTGAACCTCCGTGATGTCATCTTCTCTGATTGCTGTAAATCGGCGTGACGTCATCTATCATAAAGAAACTATCCGTGATACCTTCTTGTTTAATAGATCTGCGATAATCGAGGCGACAGCTCTGTTTCCAAACTTGCAGCTCCTTGATTTTCGCACCTGACCCATGTCCCTTGCTTTATAAATAGGACCGAAGGGTCATTTCTTTTTCCCCTGCTTGCCCTTCTGCTTCTTCTTCCTCGCGTCGCCCAGTCTTCGGAGCTCTGCCGCCGTTGTCGACCTCTGCACCAACTTTGGCCGCTACATCACCCTGAGCGTACCAGAGCACCGCGGCGACCTTCCGCTTCTTCCTCAGCTCCGGTAAGTCTTCTATCCCTTTCATCATAGATCTGTTCTAGGGTTTCCATGTTCTCGACTGTTCATGGCTTGCTTCTTGTTCATATGATAGATCCTTAGACGAGTCTGTGAATCTTCGCTCTGTGTAGCAGTAGTTTTTATCCTCCGTTTTCACTTTCGCATATTAAGACCATAGATCTTATCCGTACCTTTGCTTATTGATTCGGCACTGCTCCTTTAGGGCCTTGAATATTTATCTCCTTTATAAACATGTTCTAGATCCAAAGCTGTAGTATAATCTTGTGAAATCTGTTTTTGTGTACTTACTCATCCGTAGTCTTGACTGTTCAATGCTTAGATCAGGCGGTTTAACTTTGTAGAAAATTTTTACGAACCGGTATATACCATTAGTCCCCTTGTTGAACCGCCAGATGTTGGCTGCTTCATGAAACTCCGGTTCAGATAGTTTTGTCTCCGGTTTAACAGTGTCCATACCAACGTATCTTGATCAAATGCATTTTTGAACCGGGATCTTCTACCTTGTAGATTCCATCATGGCCAAGCAAGTGTATGAGTGCAATTGGGTCCCTTCTCGCGTCACAGAGGATCAACTGGACGATTTAGTCCTGATTGGCGCCTTGGGCAGCAAAGATACCATCCATTGGAGGGCTCCTGGCAAAGAATGCCCCCCCTCACCTCGAGAAGGAGAGGTTGTTGTTTTCGTAGACCACTTAGCCCGGGGTTTTAAACCGCCTGGCTCTAAATTCTACCGGGATGTTCTAGCTGATTTCCAACTCCATCCGCAAGAGACTGGCCCCAACTCTGTTACAAATATGTGCCACTTCCAAGTGCTCTGTGAGGTGTTCTATCAAGAGGAGCCCATAGTGGAATTATTCAGAGATCTTTTCCATCTAAACCGCCGTACTGAGTCTACTGATGGCTCTAATACGTAGTTGGGTGGCATGGCGATTGAAAAAAGGAAAGAGGTCACATACCCTCACGCCAAGCTGCACAGTCACCCCAAGGAGTGGAATCAGACATGGTTCTACTGCAAAGACACCTCCCCTGCTGGTGAGAATCCCTTGCCTGGCTTTCATCCGGAGCGGCTCAGCAATACCCATCCTTTTCCTCAACGATTGACTGCCCAGGAGAGAAGCAAATATGCTCCTCAGCTATCAAAGCTCAGAGCCTTTATGGACAACGGTTTAACAGGGGTTGACCTTGCTCGCTGTTGGATATCATGGAGCATACTACCCCTTAGTCAGCGCTCCGGTTTGATGTGCGAATATACTGATAGTGTGGATGACCCACTGCGACATTCAAGACTCCAGCTCTCCGGTGAAGAAATCACAGAGGCTGTGCGTAAGATACTGAATGAACCGGAGCACATCTTCGCTAGAACCGGCCTGCTTCCCTTCTGTGCCACCAACAAACCGCCAGCTATAAGACTTCGATTTTTCTCTTTGCTGAATCTGTTATTGACATGTCTGGTCATTGTTTGTAATATCAGTGTCTGTATAATTAGGGCGATGATCCGTTTTGGAGCAAAAAGCTGCCGCCGGAGAAACCAGAGAAGGCAGACAAACCGGAAAGAGCAATCCGGCAAAAAACTAAAGCTTTGAAGAAGACTACCCACAGGAAAAGAACCACTGCATCTTCTAATCCGGCCCCTGATGATGAGGTGGATAATCCGGACTCTGAGGTACAGCTTGACTCACTTGGTTTATTTTTCATGCGTCTTATTGATGACGATATTTGTCAGGATGATGCCGAAGCCAGCCACGCGGATGTTGCAGAGGTAATTATTCTCTCTTCCGATTCAGAAACTTTGCCTTCACAAAAAATCCGTCAGGCAAACTGGAAAGTTAAATTTTCTCATCCTCTTGCTTATTTGGATCCTAAACTTCTTATGAAGACTCAACAACACGAGGCTCGCCGCACCACCCGGCACAGCGGCCAGGTAGTTACCTCCGCCGGTTTACCGAACAGTCCGGTTCGGAAACGTCATTCCGAGGTCTCTAACTCGCCTATCAGTGCTTGTCCTAAAGCGGGCTGCTTTCGTCAACCTCTTAATCCATCTGACTCCGATTACCAGGTTATTTCCCACTCATCTTCTAGCGAGTCATCGGCCACTCAGCTCCCGCCACTCAAAATGGTGCTTGGGTAAGCCATATTTATTGTGATGTTTGCAGTACATTGCCTTAGAACACATGTTGTATTTAATTTGGTTACTCTTCTCAGGGCCAAACCTAGGCCAAGCAAGAAGGCCTGCCTGGACAAAGCGGCCGAAGAAGATGTCATTCTTGAAGCGGCTATCTCTGAGGATATTCCCAACAATCCACCGCAGCCAGATGATGATCTTATTGCTGAAGAGAGACCTGTTGATACCTCAGGCCCTATCCAACAGCCCACAGGTTCCATCCGGATTGAAAGCTCCACCGGTCCAGCAAAATCTACTGAGAAGCCAACAGCTCCAGTGCAAACCGGCGGTACCAAGGAGGATGAGGTTGTCATTACTGGCACTATTCATGCTGAACCAAGCAATCCTGTCACTTTATCCAAACATTCTACCAAGGAAGAATTTGCTGCTTTTGGCAAAGGCACGTGGAACGCTGATCTGACGGCTTACTCTGCTTTGAACGCCCAAGATATCCATTCCGGCTATCTAAACCGGCTGTATACCAGCCGTGACTATGAAGCCGGTCTGGTTAATATGATGAAAGATAAATATGAGGTAACTTCCATATGCTCCTTCCTGCTTGTATGCTTTTATTCTTGTTGACTCTCCTAGCCCCCAAGGGCCGGTTTGAACTATTCTTTCAAACCGGGACTTAATAATATAAATCTTGATGCTTTGAAATTTGCTGATGTAGCCCCCAAGGGCCGGTTCAACTTAGCGTAGTTAAACCGGTACTTTAAGTAATTGAAACTGCCGCATCAGAATACATATGATCAAATAGCCATTAGCCCCCAAGTGCCAAGTTGAATACTTGTATTGAGCTTGGGACTTTGTAAACAATTGAAAGATAAAGATCAAATATGCATTAGCCCCCAAGTGCCAAGTTGAATACTTGTATTGAGCTTGGGACTTTGTAAACAATTGAAAGATGAAGATCGAATATGCATTAGCCCCCAAGTGCCAAGCGCATAACTTGTTATGTGGTTGGTACTTGAATCCTTCTACTGATTTGTTGAAACATATATATGTATGCCTGCAGGTGGAGCTGAAGGCGAAAGAAAGCCAAGTCATCGATCTGCGAGAAAACCTGAAAACCCAACAGGCTGAAACCTCCAAGGCAAAAGAGGAATTGGCCAGTGCCTTAAGCGCCATGGAACAACTTAAGGAGAACTTCAAGAAGAAATGGGTGGATTGGGCCACTGAAAAGTCCGCTTTGATTAAACGAGCAGAGGATGCTGAGGCTGCACTAAAACCAGTGACGGATGAACTGACCAGCATAAAGTGGCACATTCATGCCATGACCACTGCCATCTTTGGTAAGCCAGCTTGCCTTCTGAATTGGTTCTGCCTTCTTACAGAGTCGTCGGTTTATTAACCTTTTATGGTATTTCAGGGACACGCATTGGTCACTTGGGGTCAGATGTGCGGAAGAAATTGAAAGCCGCCTATACCTTGGTTGAACAATTGTATACTGGTGCCCAGCGGATCATCTGTACCGCGTCTCATAACAAACCGGCGCCCACTCTGATTCAAGATACTTTGATGAAACTGTCAGTGCTTCCTGCCCGGGTTGAAGAGCTGAAGAAATCTGCTTCTCGAACCGGTGCAATCAATGCTTTAATCCGGGCAAAAGCCTGGGTGCCAGATTTTGATCCTATTGAAGCGGCTCAGGGTTATCCCAGTTTGAAGGAAGACGGGTCAGAATTTGGTGAAGCGGATCTGCGAGCCATAAACTGGGAGGTACGTCTGCTAGCTTGTCAACTGGCTGAGGAAGCAGATTTGTCTCATTATCAAGCCCAATATGACAGCCAGAACAAGCGAATAGCTGCACCAATCCATGAATCGGAAAACCTGATCCCTCCAATCCGTAAGCATACTTATGCTCCTGATATTGACCCGCCTTCACTAATCCATGACGAAGCTGTTTTTCAAGCATTGATGGGAATCGACTGGACAACTGTGGATTTTCAGCCACTGGGTAGAGAAACGGAAGCTGAAGCAGCGCAGGATGACCCACAACCATCAGGCCAGGCTGGTGGCCAAGCTTAAACCGGAAGCCGGTTTTAAAACTGTCTCTCCTTTGTGAAAAACAATTATGTTATTATGGGCACCATGTTGCCTTGTAATAGGCTAGCTGATACCTTTGATGTTGATATGCCTTCGCGCATAACTTGTTCTTCCTGTGGTAATGAACTTTCCAAAATACTTTCTGAAATAAGAAATTCGTTAAGTGCCACCGCGGTTGTACCATCAGGCGGAATATGATGTTTGTATATATAAAGTCAAAACATCCAAAACAAAATTTTAAGTATATGATCAAAAAATTTGAGATACATAATACCTGCCACCATTGAGTGTGAAGTTGGCTTGGCCAACCTTGAAGTGGAGCTTTTGCAAACCCACACTTTGGAGGAAATAACAACTCCTGTATATGTATATGACACTGGTTACCATGTAAAATGTGCCGGGTTATAATGAACACTGTGTTACTCCATAAGAGGATGTTAACAACAAGGATCAAACCGGACAAATAGTCTCCGGATTGACGTGAACTGTGTTTCGTCAATTGATTGGTTAAAAAAATTTGTCGGTTTTAAAGAACACAATAAAAAGCAAAAAACCCCCTTCAAAGAAAAGTATGAAGCAAAAGCAACGACAAAAATGTTTGCCAAAAAAGATTTATTTAAGCTGATCAAATGGCGTAACCATGGCCAAACACGACCAAGCTCCCGTTAGGTGTAACTATGGTTCTAGTTAGCCAGGTCCCCAAGTGATTCTTGTGGCATTTATGCCGACCAAATGGCGTGGTCATGGTTCAGGTTCGACCAAGCCCCCAAGTGATTCTGTGGCCTTAGGCCGATCAAGAGGCATGACTGGTTCAGACATGACCAAGTCCCCAAGTGATCTGGTGGCTTTCGCCTATCAAGAGGCATCGTATTGGTTCGGACACGGCCAATCCTCCAAGTGATATAACACGATGCTTTTAGCAAAGAGAACTCAAGGGGTAAACCGGAGGCCGCTCTAGAGCAACTTCGTGTAACCTCACATGATGTAAAAGAACAGATACCCCGCTTTAGCTGAGGTTCCGGTTTATGATACTTAATCATAATATATACATTGTATGTACATAAGCATAGCCAATGGCTCAGGTATAGTAAGGCCGAAGATGAGCTATATTCCACGGCCTGTTGGTCTCTTCCTTTGATGTACGTGAGTCCTTATGCTCTCGAATATCGATCAGATAGTACGACCCGTTGTGCAGATTCTTGCTGACCACGAAAGGCCCCTCCCAAGGTGGGGATAGCTTATGCATATCAGTCTGATCTTGGATGAGCCGAAGCACCAAATCTCCTTCCTGGAAGGCTCTGGTTCTAACTCGGCGACTGTGATAACGACGAAGATCCTGCTGGTAAATCACCGATCGGGTGGCTGTGATGTCACGCTCTTCATCCAACCAGTCCAAAGCATCTTGCCGTGCTGTCTCGTTGTCCGCTTCAATATAAGCTGTGACACGAGGTGAATCATGACGGATATCACTGGGGAGAACCGCTTCCGCTCCATAAACCATGAAGAACGGTGTGTATCCTGTTGATCTGTTGGGTGTTGTATTGATGCTCCATAACACAGATGGTAATTCTTCTACCCAACAACCCGGCGTTCTCTGCAAAGGAACCATGAGCCGGGGCTTGATGCCTCTCAAGATCTCTTGATTAGCTCTTTCTGCTTGACCATTGGACTGTGGATGTGCCACTGATGAAATGTCGAGCCGGATGTGCTCCCGTTCGCAGAACTCCTTCATAGCGCCTTTGGATAAATTGGTACCATTATCTGTGATAATACTGTGCGGAAAGCCAAACTGGAAAATCACCTTTTTGATGAACTGAACCGCCGTGGCCGCATCAAACTTGCTAACAGGTTCTGCCTCCACCCACTTTATAAACTTGTCCACCACCACCAGGAGGTGGGTCTTCTTATCTTTGGACCTTTTGAAAGGCCCAACCATATCCAGCCCCCAAGTCGCAAATGGCCAAGTAATTGGAATCATCCTCAATTCTTGAGCCGGTACATGAGCATGTCTTGAAAATATTTGGCAACCATCACATCGTCTGACCAGATCCTTCGCATCAGCATGAGCAGTTAACCAATAGAAACCATGGAGAAACGCTTTAGCCACCAAAGACTTTGAACCGGCGTGGTGAACACAATCTTCTTCGTGGATTTCCCGCAAAATTTCACGGCCTTCTTCAGGAGACACGCAACGTTGAAAAGCTCCTGATACACTGCAATGATGCAACTCACCATTGATGACACCCATGGACTTGGATCGCCGGATTATCTGTCGGGCCAGAATCTCATCTTCTGGCAACTCGCCCCGGTTCTTGTACGCTAGATAAGGAAGCGTCCAATCCGGAATAACATGAAGAACTGTCACCAATTGAGCCTCCGGATCAGGAATGGCCAAATCCTCTTCACCAGGGATCTTCACCGACGGGTTGTGCAGCACATCCAGAAAAACATTGGGTGGGACCGGTTTGCACTGAGAGCCCAGCCGGCTTAAAGCATCCGCCGCTTCATTTTTCCGCCGGTCCACGTGGTCCACCTGATAGCCTTTGAAATAACCTGCAACAATATCCACCTCACGACGATATGCTACCATGAGTGGGTCCTTGGAGTCCCAAGTGCCAGACACTTGCTGAGCCACAAGGTCCGAATCACCGAAGCACTTAACTCGACTTAGATTCATCTCCTTAGCCATCCGAAGACCATGGAGCAAGGCTTCATACTCAGCTGCATTGTTAGTACAAGGGAACATTAAACGGAGAACATAACAAAACTTATCACCTCGCGGGGAAGTTAATACGACTCCAGCCCCCGAGCCTTCCAACTGCCTGGATCCGTCAAAATGGATGGTCCAATACGTATGATCCGGCTTTTCTTCAGGTGCTTGCATTTTCGTCCAATCATTGATGAAATCAACAAGTGCTTGAGACTTAATCGCTGTCCGAGGCACATATTTCAAAACATACGGCCCTAGCTCTATAGCCCACTTTGCAATCCGGCCAGTTGCTTCCCGGTTCTGGATGATATCTCCCAAAGGAGCATAACTGACCACCGTAATTGGGTGCCCTTGGAAGTATTGCTTAAGCTTCTGGCTTGCCATAAAAACTCCGTACACCAGCTTCTGCCAATGCGGATACCTTTGCTTGGACTCAATGAGTACCTCGCTGATATAATAGACCGGACGTTGAACCGGATGCTCCTTACCTGCCTCCTTTCGTTCCACCACAATAGCCACGCTGACCGCACGAGCATTAGCAGCAACATATAGCAGTAACGGCTCCTTGTCAATGGGAGCGGCAAGCACAGGCGGTTTGGCCAATTGCCGCTTTAAGTCCTCAAATGCTTCATCAGCAGCAGAACTCCAGACGAATTGATCCGTCTTCTTCAACATCTGATACAAAGGGATCGCCTTCTCACCAAGGCGGCTGATAAACCGGCTTAACGCGGCAATCCGGCCTGCCAGGCGTTGAACATCATTGATACACTTCGGTTTAGCCAGGGAGGTGATGGCTGTGATCTTCTCCGGATTAGCCTCAATTCCCCTGTTGGACACCAGAAAACCCAATAACTTGCCCGACGGTACACCAAAGACACACTTGTCCGGATTAAGCATCATCTTGTACGTCCTTAGGTTATCAAAGGTTTCCTTCAAATCATCAACCAGAGTCTCCTTCTCCCTGGATTTAACCACGATATCATCCATGTAAGCATGTACATTACGGCCAATCTGCTTGTGAAGACAATTTTGTACACACCGTTGATAGGTTGCCTGGGCACTTTTGAGCCCAAAGGGCATAGACACATAGCAGAAGGCTCCAAAGGGAGTTATGAATGCCGTCTTCTCCTGGTCCTTAACTACCATTTTGATCTGATGATAGCCAGAATATGCATCCAAAAAACTTAAATGCTCACAACCCGCCGTAGCATCAATGATTTGATCAATACGGGGGAGGGCAAAAGGCTCCGCTGGACAAGCTTTATTAAGATCTGTGTAATCCACACACATACGCCAGGTGCCATTTTTCTTAAGGACTAGCACCGGATTGGCAAGCCACTCAGGGTGGAAAATTTCCACAATAGAACCAGCTGATAAGAGCCTGGCTACCTCTTCTCCAATCGCCTTGCGTCTTTCTTCGTTAAACCGGCGGAGGAACTGTTTCACTGGTTTGTATTTAGGATCCACATTAAGTGTGTGCTCAGCGAGTTGCCTCGGTACACCTGGCATGTCAGAGGGCTTCCATGCAAAAATGTCCCGATTCTCATGGATGAACTCGATGAGCGCGCTTTCCTATTTCGGATCCAAGTTGGCACTAATGCTGAACTGCTTGGACGAATCGCTAGGTACGAAGTCAACAAGCTTAGTTTCTGCTGCCGATTTGAACTTCAGGGCCGGATCATGCTCCGTAGTTGGCTTCTTCAACGGAGTCATGTCCGCCGAGTCAACATTGTCTTTATAGTACTTCAACTCCTCGGTGGTACAAACCATCTCTGCATAAGCCGCATCTCCTTCCTCGCATTCCAAAGCGATTTTGCGGCTTCCGTGAACCGTTATTGTCCCCTTGTGACCCGGCATCTTGAGCTGCAAATACACATAACAGGGCCGAGCCATAAACTTGGCGTATGCCAGACGCCCAAACAGGGCATGATATGGACTTTGGATTTTCACCACTTCAAATATTAATGTCTCCGACCTGGAATCATGATCATCCCCAAAGGACACTTCAAGAGCTATCTTACCAACGGGATATGCTGATCTGCCAGGCACTACACCGTGGAATACTGTATTTGACGGTTTGAGATTCTTATCTGTAAGTCCCATACGACGGAAGGTCTCATAGTATAGGATGTTAATGCTGCTCCCTCCATCCATGAGCACCTTGGTGAACTTATAACCTCCCACCTGAGGTGCCACCACCAGAGCCAACTGACCCGGATTATCGACCTGGAGTGGGTGATCCTCTCTGCTCCATAGGATTGGCTGTTCAGACCAACGTAGATAACGGGGTGTGGCCAGTTCAACAGAGTTGACTGCCCGCCTCTAAACCTTCCGGTCTCGCTTGTCCAAGCTAGTGGTAAAGACATGGTATTGCCCATTACTCAACTGCTTTGGGTTGCTTTGGTAACCTGACTGTTGCTGCTGTTGGTTGTAACCACCCTGGTTGCTCTGGCTATTTTGACCATTATGTCCGCCCGGATTACCATTAAATCCTGAACCGGAATTTCCTCCACCGTAACCCGGCCCGGACCCTGAGCCACTGCCAGATCCGTGATCATACCGGAAATTATTAGAATTCTTGAACTCCTGCATAATAAAGCAATCCTTCCAAAGGTGGTTTGCTGGCTCCTCTTTCGTCCCATGTCTTGGACAGGGCTGGCTTAGCAGATAGTTCAGGCGGTTTGGGTTGGGGTTGGGTGCTCCACTACGATTTTTCGGCCTACCCTTGCGTCGTTGGCCATTGTCCTGTACGTTGGTATTAGCCACAAAATCCATGTTGTCATCCGCTTTATGCTTGCCTCCTCCGCCATTGCCTGCCTAGTGATGCTGCTGACCTTTGGAGCTGCTGTTCTTCTTCCCCTTCCCTGTCTTGTCATCATCAGATTCGGGATCCTTGGTACTATCAGAATCAGCATATTTTACCAAAGCGGCCATGAGGGTCCCCATGTCGGTGCAATGACGCTTCATCCGTCCCAATTTCAACTTCAGGGGCCCAAACCGGCAGTTGCCTTCTAGGGTTAATACTGCGGTGTCAGCGTTGATGCGGTCTGAGGAGTGCAACACTTGTGAAACCCGGCACACCCAATGAGTCGTTGACTCTCCTTCCTCCTGGACGCATGCAGCTAAGTCCACTATCGACATAGGCTGTTTACAGGTATCCTTGAAATTGTTGATAAACCGGGCTCGTAATTGGGCCCATGAACTGATAGAATTAGCGGGCAAGCTTTTTAACCAAGTACGGGCCGTTCCTTCGAGCATCATGGTGAAGTATTTCGCACACGCCGTGTCATCCACATCAAGCATCTCCATGGCCATCTCATAGCTCTCTACCCATGTCTCTGGTGGTTGATCCGCCGTATAATTTGGTACCTTGCGTGGGCCATTGAAATCCTTGGGCAAGTGCACGTTGCCAAAGCGGGGACGATGCAAGGCACCCCCAAAGAACTAGAAGTAACACCAGGTTCGATTGAAATGGTTGGACGAACCGGCGTGAGCTGCCGAGCCTGATGCTGTGCGGCTAACTCGGCCTCCCTACGCGCTCGGGCCCGGTTCACCACTTCCTGAGCGTCATCAGCACCACCCGCCGGGTTGTTACCACGGGGTGCTCCACGTCGTTCATTACTCGACACTGCTGGTTCATCCATATGTCTGCTATAGCTCCGACTTGGACGGGGGGTCGAGTGGATTCAGTCGCGGCTGTACGAGTACGCCTCCTGTTGGGCCAAAGCTGTCCTCAGAAGTTCCTTGACCCGTCGCGTCTCCACTGCTTGCGGCGAGTCACCTTCAACTGGAATGGCCTCCAGTCATGCAGCAGCGGCAACAAGATTGTCCATTGGGTTGGAGTAGTGACCCGGAGGTGTTAAAGCATCCCGAGGTATAACGGTGTTTTGACGAGGCGGGTCCATCTGACGGGGCTGAACCGGTGCACCGGTCCCAGGGGCTTCTGCCCGGTTCCCCTCCAGCGGATTACTGGCTCTTGGTCCTGGAGTGTTGAAAAGGTCTCTGGCCTCGAAAACCGGAGGTAAGCAGGACCGGTGCTTCCTCCTCATGACTTCATGCGACGCGCTCTGATCCAACATAAGCATGTAGGCCTGTGCGCTTAAAGCGGCCCGCTCTGCGGCCATCCTGGTGTCCTCAGCCGCCAGATCCGTTTTGGCCTGGGTGATTTGTTCCTTTACCTTTGCAATCTCCGCGTTGTGAGCGTCCTGATCTGGCGGATTAACTTCTGCCATAAGCACAGCCAACGCATCAAATAGTTCTGATAGAACCTGAGCCGGTAGGTGCACAGGGCCTCCCGCCCCGGCAACCGTTGCTGCTGCTGAACCAGAGATCGTTGCCGCGGCTGTCGAAGAGTGAAGCGCTGCTTGTGTTCCGGTCATGAATATTCCAACCCGGTTAGGCAGATCAAAGGTGTCCGGAATACTGTCGCCATTGGAACAGCTCTCAATCCGGCCATCTTGTAGCTGATAAAGAGATTCGGTTTCTCTGGTCGAAGATTTGTCACCGGAACAAACGGCAGTCGCCCCACGAAGCTCCGATCCATCCTCGTAACTCCCTCCATGGATCATTCCCACGAAGGCACGCTTCATGGCCGGTTTAACCTGGGCGGATCGCGTACGCTGAGCCGTCTCGACGAGGTCGGTGCAGATGTCCGGCTCAGGGCCCGGTTCGCCGATCTTGCCAATGAAAACGTGAATGCTACCAAAGGGGACCCGGTACCCGTACTCAATTGATCCGGCCTCGGGGCCCCAGCCTGCGTCGTCGATGTAGAGTTTGCCGTGACGACTCTTAGTCATCTGGCCTACAGCGTAGCCCTCGAGTCCTTCAAAGCGGCCCTCCAAGAACCGGAAACCATCGTACGATGGCCCCACGGTGGGCGCCAACTGTCGTGGTTTTGTCATGGCAGATGTCCTAGAGGAAGGACTTAGTCGGGGAGCCATCGCTTCGGGTTAGCTTGAAGGGGTTAAAGCGGACACAAGGACACAAGAGAGTTTATACTAGTTCGGCCCCTTCAAGGAAGGTAAAAGCCTATGTCTAGTTGTGATGGAATTGATGGGTGTTTCGATGACTAGGGAGCAAATAAGCTTCGCCTATGTCTTGAGTTGTTGTCTCTTGTCCTTGAACCGCCGCTGGGTCATCCCCTTATATACATGGGTGACGCCCGTCGGTTTACAAAGTCCCAACATCGGCTCATAGATGTGTCCGGTTTGGTCTCTACTTATTCCTTACTTACAATACAAGTTACATATTGACGCCGGTTTACGGCTACAGGCTCTCAGCCGATTATGGGTCTTGAGCCCTCATCTATCTTCATGGGCTTTAACATGCTTAACTACTGATGAAGTTAATCCGGCCCAGATAGGCTGGTTTACGCCCAGTAGTAATATCCCCAACACATACCGAGCGGGATTTTACTGGCCAAGGGCCAATGAAATGGCAAAAGAGATAGTCGACAAATGTGAAGGATGCCAGTATTACTCCAATATGTCGCACAAGCCCGCGTCAGCTCTGAAAACCATTCCACTCGTCTGGCCCTTCGCTGTTTGGGGGCTGGACATGATTGGTCCACTGAAAACGGGCAGGAGCGGCTTCACTCATGTGCTAGTAGCAGTCGACAAGTTCACCAAATGGATTGAAGCTAAGCCTAGCAAGAATCTTGATGCTTGCACTGCTATCAGTTTCATCAGAGAGTTGATATTCATATATGGAGTTCCGCACAGCATCATCACTGACAATGGGTCAAACTTCGATTCCGACAAATTCAGGGCCTTTTGCGCCTCTCAGGGCACACGAGTCGACTATGCTTCGGTCGCTCACCCTCAGTCGAATGGACAGGCGGAAAGAGAAAATGGCCTAATTCTCAAAGGACTAAAACCTCGATTGATGCGCGACCTCAAGCACGCAGCAGGTGCATGGGTCGACGAGCTTCCATCAGTTCTTTGGGGATTGAGGACGACCCCGAACCGATCGACCGGAAGAACCCCATTCTTTTTGGTCTACGGAGCTGAAGCAGTCTTGCTGAGTGACATGCTTCACAACGCCCCTTGAGTCGAGCTCTCCTCTGAAGAAGAAGCAGAACAAGCCCGGCAGGACGCAGTCGACCTCCTGGAAGAAGAAAGAGAAATGGCCATGATCCGATCGACCATCTATCAGCAAGACTTGCGTCGATTCCATGCCAGAAATGTGAAGAGCCGAGCCTTCCAAGAAGGAAACTTAGTCCTCCGCGTGGATCAGCAAAAACCACAAAAACTCGCTCCTACTTGGGAAGGCCCCTTCATAGTCACCAGAGTCCTCCACAATGGAGCGTACCACCTCTACAATGTCGGTCGCCAGATTGATGAGCCACGAGCCTGGAATGCGGAGCTACTCCGCCCCTTTTATACTTGAATTATCACTCGGATGAGATGTAATAAGAAAAAACTATTGTAGTTTATTTATCAAAGACAAGAGCGTTATAATTTTCCCAGCGATTGTTATTATTTTTGTTTGCGTAAGAAATCCCCCAGTGGGTGGCTTAGCTGCGAATCCGCTTCGCCTAAGTTTGTAAAAATAAAATCCTACCGAGTGGAGAGCAATCCTCCCACTCGGGGGCTTAGCTGCAAACCCGTTTCGCCTAAGTATTTAAAAATCATACCAACTGGAGAGCAATCCTCCCACTCGGGGGCTTAGCTGCAGTCCAGTACTCGCCTAAGTCTTCTCAATCGGAGACTTAGCTGCAGTCCGGCACTCGCCAAAGTTTGAAAAAATCCTGTCGAGTGGAGAGCAATCCTCCCACTCGGGGGCTTAGCTGCAGTCTAGTACTCGCCTAAGTCTTCTCACTCGGAGACTTAGCTGCAGTCCGGCACTCGCCTAAGTTTGAAAAAATCCTGTCGAGTGGAGAGCAATCCTCTCACTCGGGGGCTTAGCTGCAGTCCAGTACTCGCCTAAGACTTCTCACTCAGGGACTTACCGGCAGTCCGGCACTCGCCTAAGTTTGAAAAAATCCAGTGGAGTGGAGAGCAATCCTCCCACTCGGGGGCTTAGCTGTGGTCCAGTACTCGCCTAAGTCTTCTCACTCAGAGACTTAGCTGCAGTCCGGCACTTGCCTAAGTTTGAAAAAATCCTGTCGAGTGGAGAGCAATCCTGCCACTCGGGGGCTTAGCTGCAGTCCAGTACTCGCCTAAGTCTTCTCACTCGGAGACTTAGCTGCAGTCCGGCACTCGCCTAAGTTTGAAAAAATCATGTCGAGTGGAGAGAAATCCTCCCACTCGGGGGCTTAGCTGAGGTCCAGTACTCGCCTAAGTTTTCTCACTCAAAGACTTAGCTGCAGTCCGGCGCTCGCCTAAGTTTGAAAAAAAATCCTGTCGAGTGGAGAGCAATCCTCCCACTCAAGGGCTTAGCTGCAGCCCAGTACTCGCCTAAGTTTTCTCACTCGAAGACTTAGCTGTAGTTCGGCGCTCGCTTAAGTTTGAAAAAATCCTACCGAGTGGAGAGCAATCCTCCCACTCGGGGGCTTAGCTGCAGTCCAGTACTCGCCTAAGTTTTCTCACTCGAAGACTTAGCTGCAGTCCTGCACTCGCCTAAGTTTGAAAAAATCCTACCGAGTGGAGAGCAATCCTCCCACTCGGGGACTTAGCTGTAGTCCAGTACTCGCCTAAGTATTTGAAAATCCTACCGTGTGGAGAGCAAACCTCCCACTCGGGGCTTAGCTGCGGTCCAGTACTCGCCTAAGTACGAAACACATCTCAATCCTCAAGAACGACGAGGTGTAGGTCGACTGCCACCTTCTCCTGGGGAGCTTCGGCACAAATACAATGTGCGCTCCGTCCCGCTCTGCAGTAACGAGGTGCGGGTCGACCGCCACCTTCTCTTGAGGAGCTTCGCCACAAATACAATGTGCACTCCATCGCCGACCCGCAAGGGCAACAAGGCGCGGGTCGACTGTTTCCTTCTCCTTCGGAGCTGCGCTACAGATACAAAAAGTTGTCTCGAATAAAGAACGGGTTCACTCAGCAGGGGATTCATGAAGATATTCAACGATAAACCAAGTTCAGTTAAATCCTAAAGGATCCGGACCACGGATCGAAGTGCTCAGGCATTCAGCCCGAAAGAGTTTAACGGTTACAAAAACCACTTGGCATTCCGAGGAAAATTTAAGGTGAGGCATAAAATTTTGTTCACTCCGTGGGAGGAGGACTAGCAGGCTCGACGAAGTCGTCTAAATCGACGCTGTCGGCGATCCGAGTGGCTGCAGCGATGAAAATCTCCATAAAAGATCGGAAGTCATGCTTCTCGGTGTTGGCGACCTTGATTGCTGCCAGCTTATCTTGTCACACCTCCTTGCAATGGACGCGAACCAAAGACAGAGCCACATCAGCACCACACCGGGCAGAAGACTTCTTCCACTCCTGCACTCGGTCAGGGATTTTTTTAAGTCGAGTCATCAGGGACTCAAGATCATTTTGGAGCGTGGCCTCTGGCCAAAGTGCCGGGTCGATCCGCGACATGGCGACCTTCAGTCGAGCCAAGTAGTCCACGGCACCATCGATGCGGGATTCTAGTCGGAGCAGATTCATGGCAGTTTCATCTTTCATGGGAGAATTGATTGGATCCAAACCTGGTTTGATCCGCCCAGTCTCCTCCTCGAAGTTCTGGCAAAACTCTGCATTCACGATCCAAGAATAAGTCAATTTTCATACGCTGAGTCGACACAAAAAAAATCAGTCGGAACAAAATGTGCACCTTCAAGCTTGATGAACATCTTCTTGGCAAGGCTCCTCAGGTAGCTCTCCAGATCGTCCCTCCTGCGAGCGATGCCTTCCATCTTCTCACCTAGGTTGAGGTTCTCCTTCTTCCAGCGTGAGCACTCCTTGTTGGCTTCGTTTAGAGCAGATTTCAGCTTGGTATTCTCTTCTTCCAACTGGCCGACCGAAGCCAGTTTCTGTTCAGCCAGGGCGGTTCTGTCGTCAGCTTCCTTCCGAGCAGCAGCCAAATCCTGATCCTTCTTCGCCAGAGCTTCTCTCAGTTTTTTTGCAAAGAAACGATGCTTGATTCAGAAAGAGCGGAAGGGTACTCAAGCCTAAGACAGACCAGTCGACAAACTCGTCTTACCAGTGGCGCCGTCCTTGACCTTTTGCAGCTCTGTCTTGGCCAGCTCCAAGTCAAGGTTCAGTTGAATCTGTTGTTTCTCCAAATCAGCAAAGCGAGCTCCAAGATCACAAGATTTCTGAAATCAAAGGGGAGAAGTTATTTTACAGCGAAAACCGACAAAGACATTAAGTACTAAGACTATGGTCGACTGCCCGCAGTCCACCATAGTCTCGGGGACTACACCCAGTGGGTGCACTTTGCGTGCCCCCACCGGTTCTGATCCCACTCGACCGGCCCGCCGGAGTCGAGTGCAGGGAGTAAAAAAAAGAGAGAGAGAAAAGGGTAGAATTCAGACCACAGTCGACTGCTAGCAGTCGACCACGGTCTCGGGGACTACACCCAGTGGGTGCACTTGGCATGCCCCCACCGGTTCTGATCCCACTCGACCAGATCGAGTGGAAGAGACAAACAACCAGTTCGGTTTACACTCGACAAAAATGCAAAGACTATAGTCGACTGCCAGCAGTCCACCGTAGTCTCGGGGACTACACCCAGTGGGTGCACTCAGCGTGGCCCCACTAGTTCAAAAATTCAATCGACGCACCCAGTGGGTGTACAGATGCAAAGATTTTCGGAAAGAGTCTTCAGATGGCATATCCTAACAGAACAAGCGGCGACCAACTAACCTGAACGTTGCTCTGAAGAGCCGAGTTGGCATCGTAGGCATCTTGGCTGGCGTCTCGCACTGTCTTCATCTTCTCCATCATAATGCCCGCCTGGCGTATGGCTTCCCTGGCAGCATTCACCTCGTCCTCTGGGACATGATGGGTCGCAAAAACTGAAGGCGGGTCGACAGGGGCCTGAGCAGTCGACGAGGAAGGCAAGGCACTCGATAATGGAACGGCGAAGGTAACAGAACCCCGATTGGCATCGCCAGCGTCCTGAACGACTGGCTCCGCCCTCGGCGTCGATTGTGGCACCTCGCTCGCAGGAGCTTGCCTATTTTTCCTCGTCAAAGGCCTCTCGGGCTCTTCATCATCATCATCAGGGAGGTCAATAATGTTAGGGGCTGTTCAAAGTTCAATCGACAAAATCACATCACCCAATGGTACACATTGCAGTTGAATCGACCAAAATAAAGACAGTATGGCAGAAATCATACCCAGATTAGAAGTGACCGCATCCTCCATCACCTCATCATCGTCCCTGTAAGCGGAGGTCCCGGAAGTAGCAGCACTGACAGTTCCAAAGTTCCTCCGGTTAAAACAAGAAAAACAAACAACACAGAGCGTCGAGTAAATATGAAGGGAGACACTCACGCGGAAGCAATGGGGATGTCAATCTTAATCTTCGGCAACGCCTTCCGAAGCTTCGGCTTTGCGACTTTGGGATGCTTTGACACTTTTTCAGTCGGAGTTGGCGAAGAGGTCCGAGGACGCTTTGAAGACTGACCAGCTTGAGCAATCGCCTTTTCACGGGCGCTCGGTCGTTCTTGGTCAAGTTTGGACCGCCTCTCCCTGCGAGGAGGCGACTCGACTTCTTCTTCGTCACTTGGATCGTCGCTTTCTTCGTCTCCCCTACCGTCAGACTCCCATTCGCTGCTGTCGCCGCCGCTCGCTTCTCCTTCCGGGTCCTGCTCTTGCTCTCCTTTGGGCATTGAATACATTTCAATAATGGCCTGAAAGAAAGCAGGAAGAACAAAGTCAGTCGACTCAGTATGGGCAGCTGCGCGAGTGAATTCAGTTTACAAACAAAAACTCAGAATCGGACCTTCTCTGGTACATGAGACTGGTCGAGTGGAGGAACTCTCCTGGCTCCCCTGGGGTTGTCCTTGTTTCCGGTCATGCCCGACAGCCACTTCTCCAGTGTGTCGTCATCGACCTCCTCCGGGTGAATCCGAGTGGAGTCTTCAAGACCCGAATACATCCACATCGGATGGTCTCGGGCTTGAAGAGGCTGGATGCGCCGCTGAAGGAAGACCTCCAAGAGATCCATACCGGTGACCCCGTCACGGATAAGCTGGACCACTCGCTCTACCAACACCCTCACCTGCACCTTCTCCTCCGAGAGCACCTTCAAAGGGGAGGGTTTCCTCACTTGGTCCATGGTGAAGGGAGGGAGGCCGGTCGACTGCCCTGGTGTCGACTGGTCTTTGCAGTAAAACCAAGTCGACTGCCATCCGCGAACTGAGTCGGGAAGAATCATGGCCGGAAAGGAGCTTTTCCTTCTCATCTGGACACCAAGACCCCCACACATCTGAATCACTTGAGTCCTCTCGTCACTCGGATTAGCTTTTTTCACCGTCTGGGAGCGACAAGTGAAAATGTGCTTGAAAAGGCCCCAGTGAGGCCGACAACCCAGGAAATTCTCACACAAAGAAACAAAAGCGGCGAGATAAACGATTGTGTTGGGAGTGAAGTGGTGGAGTTGTGCCCCAAAGAAGTTCAGCAATCCCCGAAAGAAAGGGTGAGGAGACAAGGAAAATCCACGGTCGACGTGAGTGGCAAGGAGAACGCGCTCACCCTCCCGAGGTTGCGGCTCGGATTCCTTCCCCGGGAGCCGCGCCGATTCATAGGGGATCAGCCCTCCTTCGGCTAGGTCGTCGAGGTCTTCTTGGGTGATCGTTGAGCGGATCCAGTCGCCCTGGATCCAGCCCTTCGGCAGGCCGGTTCGCGAGGAGGATCCGCCTCGACTGGTCGCCTTCCCCTTCGACCTCATCGTCGCCTTCTTCGCCCGCTCTAGAGCCGCCGTCTTCTCCTTCCCCATCGTCGCCGGCGAAACGCATGCGGAGCGGTGGCGGTGGGGCGAGAGCGAGCGCGGTGAGGGAGCGTGAAGAGGAGAAGAGATAATGGGGACGCACTGTTCGAAGAGGCCCCGGTCCGACGCCTTATATGAGGCCGCTTTCGAGTGGCTGACTGGTAGGCCCGGGCAGCCCTGTCAAATCCCGTAACGATCGCACGCGTGATACGTGGCGAAAAAGGTGGCGCGGGGATCGAGGCGGCTCCGCTTTATCCCATCCGATTACTGCGGCCTCCCCCGTCCCTCGCGCTTCCCAAAATTCAGATCCCGCGAAATCTGCGGGCAGCAGAACAACTTGTCAGACCGAAGATCTCCTCCGCACCGTCACTCGGAGCCTTTCAAGTAAAGAAACCCACTCGACAAAAGCTAAGAATGGATCAAGGCGACTGAAAAGGAAGTTGATGTCATCACTCAGGATTCATTGATCCGAAACCAGATATGCTCATGGCATGAAAAATGAGTCGGGAAAATTCTCAACTCCTTCCCCACTCAAACCTCGATCCATTCGGGGGCTAATGACGAAGCTATGTGCCTAGGGTAGGGTCATGGACCTGTCCAAACTGCCCTACCCAAGGACATCTCTAGAAGAAACCACCTTTCAATCGACTTGGAAGTGTTCCACTCGACAGACTCGAAGACACTCGACCAAGAAGAAACCACTCGACCAAGACCCAACCACTCGACGGCCAGGAGACCTAAAGGCCCTCCGCATGCTAACGGTCGGTTATTAAGCAGTCTTTATGGTCATCATAGCACTTTATTAGGGGCGTTACCAGTAACGCCCAACCTTAATGTATTTAAAACCCTACATAACTGAGGGCCGGAGGGGTCCGGCGAATTCTATATAAGCCACCCCCCCTCCTCAGTGTAAAGGGTTCGCACCCTTGTAAACCATACATGCATAATCCAGTCGACCGCCTCCGAGCTCCGAGACGTAGGGCTATTACTTCCTCTGAGAAGGGCCTGAACTCGTAAACCTCGTGTGCTTACAACTTCTCCATAGCTAAGATCTTACCTCTCCATACTTACCCCCCTACATTACTGTCAGACTTAGAACCACGACGGTCAGGTTTTTTAGAAAACCGATTTGGTTTTTTAAAAAAAACCCTAGTTCATTTTTTGGTTCGTCGGTTTTTCCTGATTTTTCTTTTTAGCGGACGTTCATTCGGATGTTCGTTTTAACGAACGGTTTTCGCTCGTTAGTTATAGATAACGAATGCTCGTTCGTTAGCCTGTTCGTCAGTTTTCTTTTATCGGATTTTTTCCGCGATTATTTCAGATCGTGATTTCTCACCCGATTTTCGTTCTAGTTTTTCTTTTAACGAATACTCACCTAGATCTTCATCTCGAGACCCTCTTTCCGCTTAACCAACTTGTACAAGTTTTTGCTACTGTAAAATTTGACCCAAGTCCAGATTAGTAAACAGATCTTGCTTCTTTCGCCGTTTGAGTTTCGTTGCTCCGTTCGATTTGATTCTTTTTGCAAACCGGAGTTCTTAAGTTGAACTTTCTGGTTAGATCTTCTTATTTGAGTTTTACCCGTGCTTCTTTGCTTGATTGCTTGTGTATGCTATTGTTTGTTTGCGATAGAATTCCCGGAGTGCGAAGCGTGTTATTTAGAGTCTCTAGGTTATGCGGATCGTCAGCAAGGCAAGTAACACTTTGATCATACCCCTTTATCACCCAGTTTTTATGCATTAGTTCCAATCCTCAAACATTGCGTGGTTAGGATGTTATTAACATGTGGGTTGGGAAGTAGTTTATGAGGTAGAACCTATTACCCTGTTACATACAAACCCTTGGGAGTTACTTCCACGAGTTGCTTGTATTGCTATGCTATGCTCGTAGACGTGGTTTGGCTGAGTGAAATCCATGATAGATGTGAGATTGTTAATTAATGGTTCAACTTAAGGTGGAAACTTAAATACACATCTGGGTGGATTGAGGCACCTGGAGTACCCAGTGTTGCCTGTATTTTGGAAATCCCGGAGTACCCGTGTGATCTTCCTATGGACCGCCACCCATGCTCAAAGGGAACTGAGATGATTCATGCTGGAGACTTCCGTGTGCAGCCACAAGCTATTATGGGCTCTAGCATAGTTGAGTAAGTTACGTGAAGCTCTTGAAGAGGTGGATCAGCAGGTAGTGGGATTTTAGGTTTGGTATGGTCTGCCCGGAGTAGAGAGTTAATGTTTCTGAAAGACTGTGTCTCGGTCATCCGTTTCTCAAACACCATGTAGTGCGAGAAATCCAACGGAGGTGATCGAGTCTTGTGGGGAAAAGTGCGCAAACCTGTGCAGAGTGTACAAACTAATCATGGTTAGCCGAGTCCCCGGTTATGGACAAATCTTGAGTATCTAGTACTTGGAGTATCTTAAGTATCTCATCACTCTAAATTAATATTGTTGGGTTGTTAATTACCTTAATTGGGATTGAGTTGGAGGAACCTTCTCAATGATGTTTCAACTACCATGGTAGTTAAATTAAAAATCTATTCCTTTGTTGTAGGGAAAAATTGGCTTTTCGCCAAATTGTAACCATAGAGCTTTCCACCAGCCAAATATGCATGTAGTGATAGCATTATTCTGTTCTTGCTCTACTGTGTTACTTTGCCAGCATATTACATGTGGTGACCCGTTTTCGGGCTGCAACGTATTATGTTGTAGACTTTTCAGACGAGGAGTAAGGTCTTTTCAGACGAGGAGTAAGGTTCACTAGGTCGTTGCCGTGCAGCTCAGCTATGACGGATGAGTTGATGGACTCACTTTATCTTCCAAGCCTTCCGCTGTTATCATATTAGATGGCCTTAAGCCATTTTTATTGTAATAAGTTCTCTTTGGAGACATCGATGTAAGAAGTGTGTGATTGCTACTCTGTTATAAATCCTCGAGTACTGTGTGTGTGTCAGCATTACCGATCCAGGGATGACACTGAAGCACAGAGACTTGACCGTTTGAGGTCGGGTCACTACATAAACATATGACTTTTATCATAGACTTCTCATGAATAAGTGACAATTCATCACACTATCGAAGTATAAAGCAAAAACTCTATTAAAAACCAACAAACTATGTTCTCAGTCAACTTTGCAACTACAATTCATCATATTTTCAGGAAAGGTCACGTATTGGAGCCTTTAGGCAAGTCCACATACGCAACCATCATATAGTCTTCTATGATTGCTAACACTCACCGTGTACACATGAGCAAAAAATTTCAACCGGACACATAGGAATATAGGGGCTTATAGTTTCGCCTCCCAACGTACTCACTTCAAGGGTGATGTCAACAATAATAACTCATTCTATCTATATTCAACTGGACATATGTGCCTAGATCTTTCCTCATCACATGATGCTTGCCAAAGGAGAAAAATAAAAAGGAATAGAAGGAAAACTTTGACTCTTTGCATAAAAGTGAATACATAAAAGTAAAAGATAGGCCCTTCACAGAGGGAAGCAGAGGTTGCCATGCGCTTATTTGTTTGTATGCTCAACCCCTTAGTGCAAAAGAATGTCACGTTGCATTGCCCCTTGTGATAGCGACCTTTATTATGCAGTCTACCGCTTTTATTCTTCACCATCACAAGTTCGTGCAATGCTCAATTTTCTCTTACACTAAATGATCTCACACTTTTAGAAGCAATTTTTATTGCCTTTTTGCACCGATGACAACTTACTTGAGGGATCTTGCTCAATCCCTAGGTAGGTATGGTGGACACTTGAGAATAAGATTTGGGTTTAAGGGTTTTTGGATGCACAAGTAGTATCTCTACTCAGTATGGAATTTTTGGCTAGCAAAGATAGGGGGCAAGCACCACATGTTAAAGGATCTATGACAATATGCCTTCTATGTGAATATAAACAAACATAAACCATTAAGTTGTCTTCCTTGTCCAACGTCAACAGTTTTGGCATATAATATTTTGATGAGGGCTCACAATCACAAAATATTTCTAGGATAGTATATTTATATGTGAATCTTCCCTTCCCTTATTAATTCTTTCATGAGTTGCATCGTTGATTAATGCTATGTTTGTCAATCTCTAATAAAATTTCCTACTTATACTTTTCCTTATGTGGTGTCATCACCTACCATAGGATTAGTATATGAACTTTTTCATTATTTATTTCCTTTCTCTTTTTCTTTCTTATTTCCTTTTGTAAGTGCACCTAGTGCCTCGTAGTGATTTTGGTGTATTGAAGACTTATAGGTTAAGGGACTGATGCGTTTATGAGTGTACACAGGTCTATAAGTCTATGAGGAGTTTGATATTTACAGAGAAAGTCGAACCCTAAAAACGAAGTTCTTCAACTGAAGACTTTGAAAGTGAAGAAATTGGTGTAATCTTGAAGACTTGGTATTCATTCGAGGAACATGAAGCATGAAGACTTTTGTTTTCGTAGTTTCATTTTCTCTTTCTTGAGTCATATAGGAAACACCGTACTGTTAAAGGGGGTCGAGGAAATACTAAGGAAAAATTTCCAAGTGACGCGCAACTCAAATCCTACACCTACCAATCCCTTCGAGTGAAGCCATTGGAGATCTCATACAGTTGAGTCAAATTTCTTCAGTGACAGAGACGAAGTTCTTCTAGTCTCTGAGGAATTTGTTCTGAGTGAGGAGTTAGGAATTCGCTAGTGCGGATTGCCTACACAGTGAGGAACATGATAGCCCTGAGGAATTTGATACTCAAAATTCTGACCCTTGCTATGCTATGCGCCAGCTGTCCCAAAATATCTACCCACCTAACGGTCATATCATTGAAGGGCATTTATGTCTTATCATGTCGGGCTACTCCCTAGGCTATAAATAGCCTCCCCCTACAACCACTAGCTGGTTGGCTGCTCCGAGAGAAACTGACACTTGTCATTTGAGAGCATCCCATCCTCCGAGGACTTTGAGTGAAAATCATCAAGTGAGGAAAACCCAAACCCAAACACCTACAAACGCAAAGTGATTGAGCATCACTTAAGAGACTGATCCTGCGTGGATCCGACGCTTGTTACCTTTGAAGACTGTGCATCTTCCAGACGGTTAGGCGTCATGGTCTAGAGCATCCAAGAGGAAATTGTGGACCACCGAGTGACCGAGTCTGTGAAGGTTTGGAAGTCACCTGAAGATTTACCACGAGTGATTGGGCGAGGTCTGTGTGACCTTAGCTCAAGGGGAATACGGTGAGGACTAAGTGTCCTGAGCTGCGTGTTCATGATTGGGTGTCCGGTACTGTGTGTCCTCAGGTTTAAATACCTAGCCGCCCTAACCAGATGTACAACTGTCACAGTAGTTGGAACTGGTCTACCAAATCATTGTCTTCACCGACCTACCTGGTTCCAATTCCTCAACCTCTTCATTTCCTCATTTCTGTGTTGTGTGCTTGTTCATATCTGTTTGAAGACTTTGACTGAAGACTTTCTCAATCTCCTCAGTTCAATTTCTTCAGTCTGTTTGTCTTCACTCTGTTTATCCTGTGTTTTATGCTTTTTGTACTCTGTGCTTGTTTTCATTTCATCATGAAGACCATGCTCATGTTCTGTTATGTTTACTTCTGAATACTTATTCTGTTGCAAGTAGTACTTCACTCAGGAATTTCCTCACCCTAAAATTCCTCAGTGAAGAATTCATAAAAATCGCCTATTCACCCTCCTCTAGTCGATATAACGCACTTTCAATTGGTATCAGAGCTAGGTACTCCCTTGTTCTGTGTGATTTTGGTTTAACCACCTGGAGTTTTAGTTATGTCGACTGCAGGTATGATCAAGGTTTTTGCTGGGTGTCCTACCTTCGATGGGACGGACCACCCCTACTGGAAGAATAAGACGCGCATGCATCTTGAGGCACTTGCCAATGATGTCTGGTACATTGTGGAAAATGGCATCCTCTCTGTCACTTCTACCATCAACGCTGCTGATGCGAAGAGATTCCAGCAACTCAAGTCTCAAGCGAAGAACATCATATGTGGCCATCTGAGCAAAGGGCAGTATGGCAGATTGAGTGCTTTGGAGACAGCCAAGCTTATCTAGGACAGGCTGTCCAAGGTCAATGAGGGAGTCTCAACACAGTGTGACTCTCGAGTTGACGTTCTTCGCAATCTCTTCAACCTCTTCAAAAGACTCAACAATGAAAATGTTCAGCAAACCTTCAATCACCTCACTGACATCTCAAATGAGCTTCAAGCACTTGGTACCACTGATATCACCGACCATGAGGTGGTGAAGAAATTGCTGAGATTGCTTGATTCCTCATTTGATACCCTGGCATTGATGATACAAGAACGTGGACACTATAAGTCACTTGATCCCGCTGATATCCTCGAGAGACTAAACACTCATGAGTTCCAGCTTGCTGAGAAGAGAGATCTCTATGGACCAAGTTATGGCAGATCACGGGCTCTGAAGGCCAAGGCAGTGTCTGAATCTGAAGGTGAAGATTCTGGCAGTGCCTTGGTGACCCTGAAGAACTGAGCCAGGAGCTAGCAATGCTCGTGAGGAAGTTCCAGAAGTTCTCAAGACATGGTTGCTTTGGTAAATCCTCTAGAAGTGGTGACTTGAGATCAGATTCCTCATCCCATGATTACAAGAAGAGACTCTGTCACAAATGCAAGAAACCCGGACACTACATTCAAGATTGTCCTCAGTGGGAAAAGGAATCAAAGAAGAAGAAGAAGCACAAGGATTACAGTTCTGATGATTCAAAGAAGAAGAAGAAATCTTCGAAGCCCTCGTCATCAAAATCTTCAAGGTCCTCATCTCACAAGAAGAGCAGCTCCAAGAAGGCTCGGGAATTCATTGGCAAGGAAATGGACTCTGAGGCTGAATCTGAGGAAAATGAGGAAGAGGAGTCAGACTCTGGTGTGGTGAGCCTAGCCCTTGCTACCATGTTCGTTAGCAAGTCCATCTTCAACTCTGAAGAAAAGGACCTCCCCAACACTACTGATGACGGCGATGAGGACTACGCTCCCACCTATTGCTTCATGGCAAAAGGCTCAAAGGTACTCAAATATCCCTCATCTGAATCTAGTGAGGATGAATCTGATGAAAACCTCAAACCCAGCTATTCTAAACTTGCTAAGATTGTTGTGAAACTGCAAAAGGCTCTGGAAAAGGTTCAAATCATGCTAGATAAAAGCGATGATATGTTGGGCGAGGAAATGGATCGCACTAAATTTTTGACTAAAAATCTTCAGAGACTTCAGTCCAAGTTTGACAATCTTCAAGGTCATCATAACACTCTCCTATCTGATCATGAGAAGCTTTCTTATGGATTTCTTCAAAGAAAGCAAGATCTTGAGCAGTTAAGAGTGAGTTATGAAGATCTTCAGAAGGAGCGTGATTCATTACTTGCTCAACAGATCAGTGCTACTCAGGATGAATTTGTTCCTCCATGTTTGAAGTGCATTGAACGTGAAACTGCTAATTCTTCACATGAATGCTCAAATACTTCCAATGCTGCAAATTCTTCAACTGCCTCTGCTATTACTAATTCCTCATTTGAGGACATTGCTAGTATCACTGATGATGCAGGGCTAAAGGAATTGTATATGACAGGCATGTACAAAAGCCGCAAAGGGCATCGGGCTCTTTGTGACGTGCTTAAAAAGCAGATCCTCAACAAGAACCCTAGGAAAGAGGGTATTGCCTTTGAGAGGAAACTGAATGCTGATGGGACCTACTGGAAACCCGAGCAGTATCCCAAAACCTCATGGGTTGCTGCAAAGGGACCTTCAGTGGATCCATCTACTTTATCTGGCTTTACATGTGAATCTTCATATTCTTCTGATGAGTCAATTGACTCCAACTATAAACTGTTCAAAAATCAGAATGGTGAAGTATTTGCTAGATATGTTGGCACTAACTGCAGGAATGGTCCTCCTATGGAGAAAATCTGGGTTCCCAAAAGGTGCCTTGATAATCTTCAGGTGAATGTCATCATGACCCCACCTGCGAATAATAGGAACCCCAGATCAAATTCTTCATATGAATCAAAATCTTCATATGGATCCAAGTCCTCTTACAGACCAAATTCCTCAAAAGGATCAAAGTCCTCATATGAACATCATCGTTGTCGGTGTCAAAACCGGCGGATCTCGGGTAGGGGGTCCTGAACTGTGCGTCTAAGGTGGATGGTAACAGGAGGCAGGGGACACAATGTTTTACCTAGGTTCGGGCCCTCTTGATGGAGGTAAAACCCTACGTCCTGCTTGATTAATATTGATGATATGGGTAGTACAAGAGTAGATCTACCACGAGATCAGAGAGGCTAAACCCTAGAAGCTAGCCTATGGTATGATTGTATGTTGTCATATGGACTAAAATCCTCCGGTTTATATAGACACCGGAGAGGTTAGGGTTACACAAGGTCGGTTACAAAGGAGGAGATACACATATCCGTATTGCCTAGCTTGCCTTCCACGCCAAGTAGAGTCCCATCCAGACACGATACAAAGTCTTCAATCTTGTATCTTCATAGTCTAACAGTCCGACCAATGGAGATAGTCCGGCTGTCCGGAGACCCCCTAATCCAGGACTCCCACAGTAGCCCCTGAACCAGGCTTTCAATGATGATGAGTCCGGCGTGCAGTATTGTCTTCGGCATTGCAAGGTGGGTTCCTCCTCCAAATATACCATGGAAGAATTTGAACATAAGGATAGTGTCCGACCCTGCAAAATAAGTTCCGCATACCATCATAGAGAGAATAATATTTCCACAAATCTGATTTGCTGACTTGTTTTGGAAACACGAATTTATGTCACGGCCCGGTGATTATTCGAACCGTTTCCTTTAACTAGCCCCGCATATAATGCGAGGCAGTTTTTTGACACGTCTTGTAAAAGCAGAGATCGTGTCCCCCTAATTACGGGATTCTCATCAGTACGGTCATGGGTAACCCAACCGTGTCTAGGACTCCTAGATTATAGGCAAGTCCCAAACGGCTACGGAGAGGACGCTTGATATTCACCCTCTTTATAAAGGGACAAGGCTTTTACTTTTTTCCCTCCCGTGCTCAATCGAATCCTTCCCCCGCCTCGAGTTCTAACACCCAAAGCCCAGGTCAGGTGCTTCGGACCTTCAATCATGTCCGGATCTAGCCTTCAAGGCCGGTGGATGCCCTCCTCTGTTACAGAAGAGGATATCAAGAAGTTGAGGGAGGCCAGATACCTGACCGCCGAGGTCTCGCATCGGCTGCCTGCCTGAGGGCAGGTCGTCCCTACTCCTGAACCCAACGAGAACGTCGTGTTCATCTCCCACTTTCTCCGAGGTCTAGGCCTCACCCTGGATCCCTCTATTAGGGGTTTGATGTTCTATTATGGGCTAGATTTCCACGATCTAGCCCCGGACTCCTTTCTCCACATATCGACATTCATTGTCGTGTGTGAGGCCTTCCTCCGCATTACCCCTCACTTTGGCCTGTGGCTCAAGACCTTTGACGTGAAGCCGAAGATGGTCGAGGGGCAGTATGCAGCGTGCGGAGGCGCATTAATAAGCAAGATAGCAGGAGCTCCATGGCCCAAAGGTTCCTTCCCAGAGGTGTCCGAATTATGGCAACAGGAGTGGTTTTACATCACAGCTCCCAGAAGTGCCAAGTGGGCGGCTGCCCCTGCTTTCCGCTCGGGCCCTCCCCCACAACTGATGTCATGGATTAGCAGAGGACCGAGCTGGGGTCCAGCCAAGGACATGCCTATACTGCAGATCCGCATTCACGATCTCTTCGAAGGAGATTTCAGTCTGGTTATGGTGGCGCAAGTCATGCTGGTTCATCGAGTCCAGCCTTGCAAACACCGGCCCCTCCGCATGTGGGAGTTCAACCTAGAAGGGCCACGTACTATTCATAATTTCCTCAGCCTGACGCACGAGGAGATATACAAATCATTCTTCGGACCCCAAATAGAGTGTCCGGATACTACCGAGGACGTGGGCCTGAGCTGCAACCGTACCGCCGACCAAGTAAGTAATCCATTAGCCGAACACACTGTCTTTTATTTACCATGACGTCATTCTGAGAAGTCGCTCTTTGACCAGGACTGGCTAACAAAGGCGAAGATGATTCGGTGTTCGTCCCCCCTTCATGAGGGTTTGGAGAATCCGGTACTGGAAAAGATGCTCGAGCTAGCACCCTGCCCGGAGCCCTCAAAGGAAGATAAAGGGGGAAATGATGAGGTCGAAAGCGGGCCCCCATCGCTACCAATTCCAACCAAGGGAACGAGCACCTCCGTGAAGGAGGATAACCAAGGAGACGAATCCGACCTTCTCTCGCTTCGGGGAAGGAAGAGGACTGCCTTCGAAGATCCGGAAACCGAGGCTTCCAAACGGGAGAAGAAGTCTCCACTAGAGGGTCCTGCCTTGGAGGGTGCCTTTGCCGCACAAAGTCCGCGCGAGGATCAGCCCTCCAACGAGTTGCAAGTAATCATAAAGTACTTTAATAGTGGGGATATACTACCTTACCTCTGAGGAAAATAACCGAAGCGTTTATCTTGCAGTTCGGATCTTAGCCCTTCTCAGCAAAGCTCGTCTTCAGGGGATCTTCTTCCGGAGATGATGGAGAGCGAAATGCCTCCCCCGGACTCCCCCGCTCAAGAAGCGGGCGACCTTGAAGTGTCTTCGCGGAGGGCCTCTCCGGATCCGGTGAGGCCAGAAGATAATCCTATAGTCACCCAAAGTCCCCAGCGTCCGGCTCTTGAAGAGAGCAAACAAAAGAGTCTGGCACCGTTTGGTATGCAGTCGGACGTACTGAGGGAGCTGTTGGAGCGAGCGGCCATCTCAGAAGAACACCGTACGTTGATGGGTACAGTGATGGAAAGAATTTCGTCCGCCGAAAGCGGATTGCATGGAGCCTTTATGAGTCTACCGACGGGCTCTGAGGTACGTGAAATGATATACTTTTTGATAGTATCACACATTTTTAGGTGTGCCCTATGTAGATAGTAGCCCCTGAGACTGTGGTCGTCGTCGAGAACGGCGTCGAACAGAGGATCGTAGTCCCAGGTAATAACCATACCGCTTTAATGTGCAGGTAGTGGGAGCTCCGGTGGCTAGCCGGACTCATGAGTTTGCCGAACTGAAGCGGCAACTGGATGCGGCGGATGCCGACATCGAGCTTGTTAACAAGAGGCTTGACGAGGCACAGGGTAAGTGTTATTTTCTGGTGAATGCCACATAGTAAGAGCAGCATGATGCCAGTATCTTTAATATGTTGTGACTGCAGATGGATCTGCCACCGTGGAAACCTTGCGGGCGGAACTTGCCCGAGCCAAAGAACAAGCAAGGATTAGTAATGCGGCTGCTTTGAAGGCGGTCGAAGAGTTGAAAGCCGAGAAGGCCGCACATTGCGAGAGCAAAGAGAAGATGGCCCAGATGGCCGTAAAGTTAAAAGACACTACCGACAGTTGCCAGTTGCTTGAAAAAGAAAACCGAGCGAAGGCAACGGACCTTGAAAAGGCCACGATGGCGAACAAAGACACCCGCTCTGCTATGAGAGCGAAGAAGGAGGAGCTGCGTGAAGCCGGGGATATTGCGGCTGGGAAGCCCTTCATGCTACGGAGAAAATTCGGAGATCCATGGTATGCCCCTCTGGATCGGCTGTGGAGTTCGGCAGACGCATATATGGACTTGGCGGCGAGCACTGCCGATGCGGCCAAATACTTCTAAGGTCAAACAGATCGTGAAGTGGACAAGCTGTTCTGGTCGCAATTCAACGTTCTAGAGCGTCCACTTCCATTGACTGATCAGCTAGCCGAATGGGCCAAACTAAATAGGTTGTCCGGACTTGCCATGAGGTCTGTCATGGATCAGCTGTGGCCGGAAAAGCCGAAGCCGAACAGCTATTTCAGCTTAGTGCAGCAATTCCTTGGTGCGGTGTCGCGCATCAATGCGATGAAGAGGTCGGCGTGCATAGAAGGCTCGCGGATGGCCCTTGCCCGTGTTAAAGCATACTGGGCGGAGATGGATGCTACCACTGTTGCGGCACAGGGTTCGGCCATAGGCCGAGTGGCTGCCGAGCACTATTTCGAAGAGGTTCTCGAGGGTGCCCATTTGATAGAGGCCCAGTGCTCGAAGAATATTATGTTTGAGTGACATGTATTCCCATTGTAAACACAATGTTTTTATGAAATTTATTAAGGCTGTGTTTATACTTTTGCCTGAAAGTAATATGATGCCTCCTGTGCGGCCGTTTATGTATACATGTGTATAACCTGAAAGATTGCAGTCGTCGGCTTCAACCCCCATGCATATAATGCGGAGGTGTTCATAGAAAACGCGTGTTCACACTTAACCCAACGTCTTGGTCCTATTAAGGAGGTGATAGCGTAGCGAACGAGGCAACCGGACTATGATGCTTTAACACTTTCACTTAGCCATAGGAGTTTGATGGTGGGGCTACTATATAGCCCCTGGTGGCTCCGCACTCTCCCAAGCTCGGGGTGCGTATATGCCTGGCCGGGAAACGGCCCTTCGTTAGGAATTCTAACATTCCGATGGGTCATCGAGTGGTTGACCAGTCTCATGCTATATCATGACAGTCGGTTTTCGGCTTTCTCTACTGAGATGCTCGTCCGGATGACCCGGGGCACAATCGCAGTAGTTCTCCTAGTGCTACCTTAGCCGATAGAGCGGAACATAAGGTACCAAAACATAGGAGCCGGGAAACCCAACATTTGACCAAAGACATGATTCGGAGCTGATGCATATAAGGCCAAACTCGCGACGCCGAACACTCCCTAAGGTATTTGGTCTTTATGGTATAAACCGGGCCTAAATAGTGCCCTTTGTAAGAAGCCCCTGGTGTCCACGTATGTGCATTATTCTGACGTGGCCACATGCCAAGACGCTAGCATCCTTCTCAATTGTACTGAGAATCCCAGGGATGTGTATCAACAAGAGACAGTAAAAAAGGTTGACGCAGGGTCTTAATCTAAAAAGAATCCTTGGGACGGGTCCCTGCAGTACGTCTGCGCCTGTGTCTCCGTTGTGCCATATCCTGGACGGGTGTAGCACGGTGGCCATCTGTAAAAGAGAGGAACTTAGGTGAAAAGTTGTCATGCAAAAAGGTAGGTTTTAAACAAACCATGTAAATTTCAAGATGAGTAAAAATTGCCACTTGTCTGCGCGCGTTGAGCCCCTTGTGTTTATGAGAGGGGTGTGGCCATCAAACCTGTACGAATTTAATATAGTTGTGCCGGACTCGTCTAATCGTGTCCATGGTCTTGACGACCTATCGAGTACTTTAGCTGGTGAGGCCGTTTTAGTGTGCGGCTGCCAAGGCAGTCGCACTCTCTTCGGCGTGCAGGGATCGCTTAATATTTCCATTCCCTGTAATGATGCTACATGGACCGGACATCTTAAGTGTAAGGGAAGCGTAATGCGGTATTGCATTAAAGCGAGCGAAAGCTTCGCGTCCAAGTAGTGCTTGATAGCCACTTTGGAACGGAGCAATGTGGAATGTTAAATTTTCGCTACGGAAGTTATCGGGGAAGCCGAATATAACCTCTAGTAGCAGGGAGCCCGTGCAATGAGCCCTTGGGCCTGGCATTACTCCTTTAAGGGTAGTATTGCTGAGGCAAATTTTCATTGGGTCTATCCCCATTTTGCGGATTTTATCCTGGTATATCAGGTTTAAACTGCTGCCACCATCCATCAGGACTCGTGTAAAGTGGTATCCGTCAATTATTGGGTCTAATACCAGGGCAGCCCATCCTGCACACCGGATACTTGCTGAGTAATCACGATGGTCGAAAGTGATCGATTGAGACGACCAGTGGCAGGACTCCGCGGTGATAGGCCCTTGGGCATATTTTTCTGGGAGTGCCGCTTTGTTTCTCCCCTTGATCACGTGTAACACATTTACTATTTTGACTTCTGGTGGAAATTTTCTTTGTTCCCCAGTGTCTTGCTTGAGAGGCTCATCCTCGTCTTCGCTTGGTGTATCCTCCCCCTTGTGTACGGCGTTGAGCTTGCCGGACTGCTTGAAGACCCAACATTCTCTGTGGGTATGATTAGCGGGTTTACCAGGGGTGCTATGGATCTGACATATTTGGTCCAGAATTTTGTTGAGGCTGGACAGTTCATCTCTGGCGCCTTTAGAGGGCGGCTTTTGCTGACCTGGCCGAGAGCTTCTGAATCCGGTGTTTACCGCCGTGCTCTTCGGGCTGTCTTCTGTTGGGGAACGTAGCAGAAATTCAAAATTTTCCTACGTGTCACCAAGATCTATCTATGGACAGACTAGCAACAAGGGGAAGGAGAGTGCATCTACATACCCTTGTAGATCGCTAAGCGGAAGCGTTCAAGTGAACGGGGTTGATGGAGTCGTACTCGTCGTGATCCAAATCACCGATGACCAAGTGCCGAACGGATGGCACCTCCGCGTTCAACACACGTACAGCCCGGTGACGTCTCCCATGCCTTGATCCAGCAAGGAGAGAGGGAGAGGTTGAGGAAGACTCCATCCAGCAGCAGCACAACGGCGTGGTGGTGGTGGAGGAGCGTGGCAATCCTGCAGGGCTTCGCCAAGCACCACGGGAGAGGAGAAGGACTTAGGAGAGAGGGAGGGGCTGCACCAAAGGCATAAGGTGTGTATCAAGAGGCCCTCCTAACCTCACTATATATAGGGAGCCCAAGGGGGGGGTGCGCCAGCCCTAGGAGATCCAATCTCCTAGGGAGCGGCGGCCAAGGGAGGTTTCCCTCCCCCCCAAGGCACCTAGGAGGTGCCTTCCCTCCTTGGGACTCTTCCTTAGGGTTCCCCCTTCACCCTAGGCGCATGGGCCATAAGGGAAGTGGCGCCCCAGCCCACTTTGGGCTGGATCCCTTCCCACTTCAGCCCATGGGACCCTCCGGGATAGGTGGCCCCACCCGGTGGGCCCCCGGGACCCTTTCGGTGGTCCCGGTACAATACCGATGACCCCGAAACTTGTCCCGATGGCCGAAATAGGACTTCCTATATATAAATCTTTACCTCCGGACCATTCCGGAACTTCTCGTGACGTCCGGGATCTCATCCGGGACTCCGAACAACATTCGGTAACCACATACAAGCTTCCTTTATAACCCTAGCGTCATCGAACCTTAAGTGTGTAGACCCTACGGGTTCGGGAGACATGCAGACATGACCGAGACGTTCTCCGGTCAATAACCAACAGCAGGATCTGGATACCCATGTTGGCTCCCACATGTTCCACGATGATCTCATCGGATGAACCACGATGTCAAGGACTTAATCAATCCCGTATACAATTCCCTTTGTCTAGCGGTACGATATTTGCCCGAGATTCGATCGTCGGTATCCCGATACCTTGTTCAATCTCGTTACCGGCAAGTCTCTTTTACTCGTTCCGTAACACATCATCCCGTGATCAACTCCTTGATCACATTGTGCACATTATGATGATGTCCTACCGAGTGGGCCCAGAGATACCTCTCCGCTTACACGGAGTGACAAATCCCAGTCTCGATTCGTGCCAACCCAACAGACACTTTTGGAGATACCTGTAGTGTACCTTTATAGTCACCCAGTTACGTTGTGACGTTTGGTACACCCAAAGCACTCCTACGGTATCCGGGAGTTGCACAATCTCATGGTCTAAGGAAATGATACTTGACATTAGAAAAGCTTTAGCATACGAACTACACGATCTAGTGCTATGCTTAGGATTGGGTCTTGTCCATCACATCATTCTCCTAATGATGTGATCCCGTTATCAATGACATCCAATGTCCATGGTCAGGAAACCGTAACCATCTATTGATCAACGAGCTAGTCAACTAGAGGCTTACTAGGGACATGGTGTTGTCTATGTATCCACACATGTATCTGAGTTTCCTATCAATACAATTCTAGCATGGATAATAAAGGATTATCATGAACAAGGAAATATAATAATAACTAATTTATTATTGCCTCTAGGGCATATTTCCAACAGTCTCCCACTTGCACTAGAGTCAATAATCTAGTTCACATCGCCATGTGATTAACACTCACAGGTCACATCGCCATGTGACTAACACCCAAAGAGTTCTGGGTTTGATCATGTTGCTTGTGAGAGAGGTTTTAGTCAACGGGTCTGAACCTTTCAGATCCGTGTGTGCTTCACAAATCTCTATGTCATCTCCTAGATGCAGCTACCACGTTCTATTTGGAACTATTCCAAATAACTGTTCTACTATACGAATCCAGTTTACTACTCAGAATAATCTGGATTAGTGTCAAAGTTTGCATCGGCGTAACCCTTTACGACAAACTCTTTTACCACCTCCATAATCGAGAAAATTCCTTAGTCCACTAGTTACTAAGGATAACTTTGACCGCTGTCTTGTGATCCATTCTTGGATCACTCTTGTACCCCTTGATGACTCATGGCAAGGCACACTTCAGGTGCGGTACACAGCATAGCATACTGTAGAGCCTATGTCTTAAGCATAGGGGATGACCTTCGTCCTTTCTCTCTATTCTGCCGTGGTCGAGCTTTAAGTCTTAACTCCATACCTTACAACTCAGGCAAGAACTCCTTCTTTGACTGATCCATCTTGAACACCTTCAAGATCATGTCAAGGTATGTGCTCATTTGAAAGTACCATTAAGCGTTTTGATCCATCCTCATAGATCTTGATGCTCAATGTTCAAGTAGCTTAATCCAGGCCTTCCATTGAAAAACACTTTCCAAATAACCCTATATGCTTTCTAGAAATTCTACGTCATTTCTGATCAACAATATATATTTATCAGAAATTCTATAGTGCTCCCACTCACTTCTTTGGAAATACAAGTTTCTCATAAACTTTGTATAAACCCAAAATCTTTGATCATCTCATCAAAGTGTACATTCCAACTCCGAGATGCTCACTCCAGTCCTCAGAAGGATTGCTGGAGCTTTGCATCCTTATTAGCATCTTTTCAGGATTGACAAAACCTTTCGATTGTATCACATACAACCTTTCCTCTGAAAATAGTCGAGGAAACTATGTTTTGACATCCTATCTGCAAGATTTCATAAATAATGCAGTAATCGCTAATATAATTCCAACAGACTCTTAGCATCGCTACGAGTGAGAAAACCTCACCGTAGTCAACTCCTTGAACTTGTCAGAAAACATCTTAACGACAAGTCGAGCTTTCTTAATGGTGACATTTACCATCATTGTCCGTCTTCCTTTTAAAATCCATCTACACTCAACAGCCTTACGACCATCAAGTAGTTCTTCCAAAGTCTACACTTTGTTTTCATACATGGATCCTCTCTCGGATTATATGGCCTCAAGCCATTTATCGGAATCCAGGCCCACCATCGCTTCTCCATAGCTCGTAGGTTCATTGTTGTCTAGCAACATGACTTCCAAGACAGGATTACGTACCACTCTGAAGTAGTATGCATCCTTGTCATCCCACGAGGTTTGGTAGTGACTTGATCTGAAGTTTCATGATCACTATCATAAGCTTCCACTTCAATTGGTGTAGGTGCCACAGGAACAACTTCCTGTGCCCTGCCACACACTAGTTGAAGAGATGGTTCAATAACCTCATCAAGTCTCCACCATCCTCCCACTCAATTCTTTCGAGAGAAACTTTTCCTCGAGAAAGGACCCGATTCTAGAAACAATCCCTTATTGCTTTCGGATCTGAGACAGGAGGTATACCCAACTGTTTTGGGTGTCCTATGAAGATGCATTTATCCACTCTGGGTTCGAGCTTATCAGCCTGAAACCTTTTCACATAAGCGTCGCAGCCCCAAACTTTTGAGAAATGACAGCTTAGGTTTCTCTAAACCATAGTTCATACGGTGTCATCTCATCGGAATTACGTGGTGCCCTATTTAAAGTGAACGTGGTTGTCTCTAATGCCTAACCCATAGACTATTGTGGTAATTCGATAAGAGACATCATGGTATGCATCATATCTAATAGGGTGCAGTTATGATGTTCGGACACACCATCACACTATGGTGTTCCAGGCTGTATTAGTTGTGAAATGATTTCCACAATGTCTTAATTTTGTGCCAAACTCGTAATTCAGATATTCATCTCTATGATCGTATCATAGATCTTTTATCCTCTTGTCACGACGATCTTTCAACTTCACACTGAAATTACTTGAACCTTTCAATAATTCAGACTCGTGATTCATCAAGTAAATATACTCAACATCTACTCAAATCATCTGTGAAGTAAGAACATAACGATATCCACTACATGCCTCAGCACTCATTGGACTGCACACATCAAAATGTATTACTTCCAACAAGTTGCTTTCTAGTTCCATTTTACTGAAAACGAGGCTTTCAGTCATCTTGCCCATGTGGTATGATTTGCATGTCTCAAGTGATTAAAATCAAGTGAGTCCAAACGCTCCATTTGCATGGAGTTTCTTCATGCATATACACCAATAGACATGGTTCGCATGCCTCAATCTTTTCAAAAATGAGTGAGTCCAAAGATCCATCAACATGGAGCTTCTTCATGCGTTTTATACCGATATGACTTACGTGGCTGTGCCACAAGTAGGTGGTACTATCATTACTATCTTTTGGCATGAACATGTGTATCACTATGATCGAGATTCAATAAACCATTCATTTCACGTGTAAGACCATTGAAGGTATTATTCAAATAAACAGAGTAACCATTATTCTCTTTAAATGAATAACCGTATTTCGATAGACATAATCCAATCATGTCTATGCTCAACGCAAACACCAATCTCGATGGTAGAGGGAGCGTGCGATGCTTGATCATATCAACATTGGAAACACTTCCAACACATATCGTCAGCTCACCTTTAGCTAGTCTCCATTTATTCCGTAGCCTTTTGTTTCGAGTTACTAACCCTTAGCAACCGAACCGGTATCTAATACCCTGGTGCTACTAGGAGTACTAGTAAAGTACACATCAACACAATGTATATCCAATATACTTCTATCGACCCTGCCAGCCTTCTCATCTACCAAGTATCTAGGGTAATTCTACTCCAGTGGCTGTTCCCCTTATTACAGAAGCACTCAGTCTCGGGTTTGGGTTCAACCTTGGGTTTCTTCACTAGAGCAGCAGCTGAATTGCCGTTTCATGAAGTATCCCTTTGTTCCCTTGCCCTTCTTGAAACTAGTGGTTTCACCAACCATCAACAATTGATGCTCCTTCTTGATTTCTACTTTCGTGGTGTCAGACATCGCGAATATCTCAAGGATCATCATATATGTCCCTGATATATTATAGTTCATCACGAAGCTCTAGCAGCTTGGTGGTAATGACTTCGGAGAAACATCACTATCTCATTTGGAAGATCAACTCCCACTTGATTCAAATGATTGTTGTACTCAGACAATCTGAGCACAAGCTCAACAATTGAGCTTTTCTCCCTTAGTTTGCAGGCTAAGAAAATCGTCAGAGGTCTTATACCTCTTGACGTGGGCACGAGCCTGAAATCCCAATTTCAGCCCTCGAAACATCTCATATGTTTCGCGACGTTTCAAAAAACGTCTTTGGTGCCTCAACTCTAAACCGTTTAACTGAACTATCACGTAGTTATCAAAACGTGTATGTCAGATGTTCGCAACATCCACAGACGATGTTCGAGGTTCAGCACACTGAGCGGTGCATTAAGGACATAAGCCTTCTATGAAGCAATGAGGACAATCCTCGGTTTACGGACCTAGTCCGCATAATTGCTACTATCAACTTTCAACTAAATTTTCTCTAGGAACATATCTAAACAGTAGAACTGAAGCGCGAGCTACGACATAATTTGCAAAATCCTTTTGACTATGTTCAGGATAATTAAGTTCATCTTATGAACTCCCACTCAGATAGACATCCCTCTAGTCATCTAAGTGATTACATGATCCGAGTCAACTAGGCTGTGTCCGATCATCACGTGAGACGGACTAGCCAACGTCGGTGAACATCTTCATGTTGATCGTATCTACCATACGACTCATGCTCGACCTTTCGGTCTTCTGTGTTCCGAGGCCATGTCTGTACATGCTAGGCTCGTCAAGTCAACCTAAGTGTTTGCATGTGTTCCGAGGCCATGTATGTACATGCTAGGCTCGTCAACACCCGTTGTATGTGAACGTAAGGATCCATCACACCCGATCATCACGGCGTGCTTAGAAACGATGAACTGTAGCAACGGTGCACAGTTAGGGGAGAACACTTCTTGAAATTTTAATGAGAGATCATCTTATTTACTACCGTCGTTCTAAGCAAATAAGATGTATAAACATGATAAACATCACATGCAATCAAATAATAGTGACATGATATGGCCAATATCATATAGCTCCTTTGATCTCCATCTTGGGGCTCCATGATCATCATCGTCACCGGCATGACACCATGATCTCCATCATCGTGTCTCCATGAAGTTGTCACGTCATCTATTACTTCTACTACTACAGCTAACGGTTAGCAATAAAGTAAAGTAATTACATGACGTTTATGTTGACACGCAGGTCATAAATAAATTAAGACAACTCCTATGGCTCCTGCCGGTTGTCATACTCATCGGTATGCAAGTCGTGATTCCTATTACAAGAACATGATCAATCTCATACATCTCATATATCATTCATCACATCCTTTGGCCATATCACATCACATAGCATACCCTGCAAAAACAAGTTAGACGTCCTCTAATTGTTGTTGCATGTTTTACGTGGCTGCTATGGGTTTCTAGCAAGAATGTTTCTTACCTACGCAAAACCACAACGTGATATGCCAATTGCTATTTACCCTTCATAAGGACCCTTTTCATCGAATCCGATCCGACTAAAGTGGGAGAGACAGACACCCGCCAGCCACCTTATGCAACTAGTGCATGTTTGTCGGTGGAACCGGTCTCACGTAAGCGTACGTGTAAGGTTGGTCCGGGCCGCTTCATCCCACGATGCCGCCGAATCAAGATAAGACTAGTAACGGCAAGCATATTGAACAAAATCAACGCCCACAACTACTTTGTGTTCTACTCGTGCAAAGAATCTACGCAATAGACCTAGCTCATGATGCCACTGTTGAGGAACGTAGCAGAAATTCAAAATTTTCCTACGTGTCACCAAGATCTATCTATGGACAGACTAGCAACGAGGGGAAGGAGAGTGCATCTACATACCCTTGTAGATCGCTAAGCGGAAGCGTTCAAGTGAACGGGGTTGATGGAGTCGTACTCGTCGTGATCCAAATCACCGATGACCAAGTGCCGAACGGACGGCACCTCCGCGTTCAACACACGTACAGCCCGGTGACGTCTCCCATGCCTTGATCCAGCAAGGAGAGAGGGAGAGGTTGAGGAAGAATCCATCCAGCAGCAGCACAACGGCGTGGTGGTGGTGGAGGAGCGTGGCAATCCTGCAGGGCTTCGCCAAGCACCACGGGAGAGGAGAAGGACTTAGGAGAGAGGGAGGGGCTGCACCAAAGGCATAAGGTGTGTCTCAAGAGGCCCTCCTACCCTCACTATATATAGGGAGCCCAAGGGGGGGTGCGCCAGCCCTAGGAGATCCAATCTCCTAGGGGCGGCGGCCAGGGGAGGTTTCCCTCCCCCCCAAGGCACCTAGGAGGTGCCTTCCCTTCTTGGGACTCTTCCTTAGGGTTCCCCCTTCACCCTAGGCGCATGGGCCATAAGGGAAGTGGCGCCCCAGCCCACTTTGGGCTGGATCCCTTCCCACTTCAGCCCATGGGACCCTCCGGGATAGGTGGCCCCACCCGGTGGGCCCCCGGGACCCTTCCGGTGGTCCCGGTACAATACCGATGACCCCAAAACTTATCCCGATGGCCGAAATAGGACTTCCTATATATAAATATTTACCTCCGGACCATTCCGGAACTCCTCGTGACGTCCGGGATCTCATCCGGGACTCCGAACAACATTCGGTAACCACATACAAGCTTCCTTTATAACCCTAGCATCATCGAACCTTAAGTGTGTAGACCCTACGGGTTCGGGAGACATGCAGACATGACCGAGACGTTCTCCGGTCAATAACCAACAGCGGGATCTGGATACCCATGTTGGCTCCCACATGTTCCACGATGATCTCATCGGATGAACCACGATGTCAAGGACTTAATCAATCCCGTATACAATTCCCTTTGTCTAGCGGTACGATACTTGCCCGAGATTCGATCGTCGGTATCCCGATACCTTGTTCAATCTCGTTACCGGCAAGTCTCTTTTACTTGTTCCGTAACACATCATCCCGTGATCAACTCCTTGATCACATTGTGCACATTATGATGATGTCCTACCGAGTGGGCCCAGAGATACCTCTCCGCTTACACGGAGTGACAAATCCCAGTCTCGATTCGTGCCAACCCAACAGACACTTTTGGAGATACCTGTAGTGTACCTTTATAGTCACCCAGTTACGTTGTGACGTTTGGTACACCCAAAGCACTCCTACGGTATCCGGGAGTTGCACAATCTCATGGTCTAAGGAAATGATACTTGACATTAGAAAAGCTTTAGCATACGAACTACACGATCTAGTGCTATGCTTAGGATTGGGTCTTGTCCATCACATCATTCTCCTAATGATGTGATCCCGTTATCAATGACATCCAATGTCCATGGTCAGGAAACCGTAACCATCTATTGATCAACGAGCTAGTCAACTAGAGGCTTACTAGGGACATGGTGTTGTCTATGTATCCACACATGTATCTGAGTTTCCTATCAATACAATTCTAGCATGGATAATAAAGGATTATCATGAACAAGGAAATATAATAATAACTAATTTATTATTGCCTCTAGGGCATATTTCCAACATCTTCTTTATTCCGACGCTTATTATTTTTGCTGCGTCGTGATTTCCCGTTTTCATCTCCAACTTCGGATGTACTTGGGTCACTGGTGCTGCATCTGGCTAGCCAGCTGTCCTCATCCGCGCAAAAGCGGGTCATGAGGCTTGTTAATGCTGCCATTGTTCTGGGCTTTTCTTGGCCGAGGTGTCTGGCAAGCCATTCGTCACAGACGCTATGCTTAAAAGCTGCCAAGGCTTCGGCGTCCGGACAGTCAACTATTTGGTTCTTTTTAGTAAGAAACCTGTTCCAAAGCTTTCGGGCTGACTCTCTGGGTTGTTGAGTTATATGACTCAAATCGTCCGTATCCGGGGGTCGGACATAAGTCCCTTGAAAATTTTCCTGAAAAGCGTCTTCGAGCTCTTCCCAGCTTCCAATGGAGTTTTCAGGGAGGCTTTTAAGCCAGTGCTGAGCTGGCCCTTTGAGCTTGAGGGGTAAGTACTTGATGGCGTGGAGATCATCTTCTCGAGCCATATGGATATGGAGGATATAGTCCTCAATCCAGACCCCAGGGTCTGTTGTTCCGTCGTATGCCTCTATGTTTACGGGTTTGAATCCCTCTGGAAATTCATGGTCCAACACCTCATCGGTGAAACATAGGGTGTGTGCGGCACCCCTGTATCTGGGTGTACCGCGTTGTTCGGATGTTTGTTGTGTTGCATCGTATGCTGGAGCGCACTTGCGTGGTCCGTAGATGGATCCGGTTGCGCCGTCCTTTTGGTGCGAGCCCTCGCGTGGATCGTGTATTGGCTTATGTGTGGCGTTGTCCGCCGCTCTATGTTGGCCATGAGGTCGTCTATCCGGCCAGGTGGCCGTTTTGATTTTTGGTTGCGGGGGATCTAAGGCCTCCTCACCGAATTCGGGTAGCTCTTGGTGGGGCGATTACCGCCGTACTTCGCTGCTGCGTTGAGTACTTGGCTCCATCTGATTCCGAGTGTGTCTTGTGCAGCCTTGAGTCTTTGCTTCTGCTTTTTTAGACTCCTCGCGGTGGCAACAAGCCTTTGACGGGCATTCTGTTGCTCCGGGTGTTTGTCCGGTGTGAGGTCATCCGGACTATTATCTTTGACAGAGTCAGGTTGTTCGGTTTGATTCTCCGTATTGCCGTGATCCGGCGATGGTTCACCCTGCTCTAACGCTGGGTCTATATGATCGTTGTTTCTGTCGAGGCGGGATTTGGAGCGGCGCTTACGCCGCCGCTTTTACTGCTTATCGAGGGGACAACCCTTCGTTGCGTCCTTCCGTTCCTCGTCGTCGTTTTCTTTTGGTGTGTTCACCATGTATATGTCATGTGGTGAAGTGGGCGTCCAGTGCCCTGGGGGCAGTGGTTCCTGTTTGTCTCCTGCATTGTCATCCATGTTGTCGATGTATTCGGAGTCGGAGTCAAGCATGTCGGTTAAGTCATCGACAGTGGCTATTAAGTGGGTGGTGGGTGGGCCACGAATTTCTTCGTCATCCGTATCCCAGTCCTGCCGGACATAGTTCGTCCAGGATCCTCCTGACAAGGAGAGAGACCTTAACGAGTTCAGTATGTCGCCAAAGGGCGAGTGCTAAAAAATATCTGCGGAGGTAAACTCCATGATTGGCGCCCAATTAGATTCGATAGGAACGGGCGCAGGTGGCTCGGAGTCCGTTTCCAGAGAAGGATCCGACAGTTTAACAACACGGCTCTCGTGTAAGGTAAGGTCGATGTTTGGCTCGATCGCCGTTGAGGGTAAGGCCTCCGTGGCAGGGTCCATCCACCCGTCCATGGACGGCGCAACTGGCTCCGAATTGAGGGTCGGAGCGGCCGCCTATGCGATCTCCTGAACACTGTCCGATGGTAGAGCTAAATCGTACTCATCGTGACCGCGTGACGCACAAGGCAGAGGCTCGAATCCGTCGAAGATCAAGTCTCCACGGATATCGGCCGTGTAGTTTAAGCTTCCAAACCTGACCTGGTGGCCAGGGGCGTAACTTTCAATCTGCTCCAGATGGCCAAGCGAATTGGCCCGCAGTGCAAAGCCGCCGAACATGAAGATCTGTCTGGGGAGAAAAGTCTCACCCTGGACTACATCGCTATCGATGATAGTAGGAGCCATCAAGCCTAACGGCGATGACACAGAGGAACTCTCAATGAAAGCACCAATGTCGGTGTTAAAACCGGCGGATCTCGGGTAGGGGGTCCCGAACTGTGCGTCTAAGGCGGATGGTAACAGGAGGAAGGGGACACAATGTTTTACCCAGGTTCGGGCCCTCTTGATGGAGGTAAAACCCTACGTCCTACTTGATTAATATTGATGATATGGGTAGTACAAGAGTAGATCTACCACGAGATCAGAGAGGCTAAACCCTAGAAGCTAGCCTATGGTATGATTGTATGTTGTCCTACGGACTAAAATCCTCCAGTTTATATAGACGCCAGAGAGGTTAGGGTTACACAAGGTCGGCTACAAAGGAGGAGATACACATATCCGTATTGCCTAGCTTGCCTTCCACGCCAAGTAGAGTCCCATCCGGACACGAGACAAAGTCTTCAATCCTGTATCTTCATAGTCTAACAGTCCGGCCAATGGAGATAGTCCGGCTGTCCGGACACCCCCTAATCCAGGACTCCCACAATCGTGCTAACCCGTCTGTTTCGCAGGGAAGATCTAGGGATTATGGATATGTGCATTATTCTTCAAATCATTATGTTCATAAGTCCTCGAAGAATTTCTCTACTTACTCTTATGCTTACCCTAATCCCTCTTATGTGAAACAAAGTGGATTGGCATCTATGCCACCTTTCTCTTATGGAGCTCGCAGAATGATGAACTCTTTGCCACCCCTTCAGATGTGGGTGGTGAAGAAAAAGAACTAATCTCTTATGCAGGGTCAGGTCTCCAAACGAACTTAATCGTCTGAAGAATTTGCTGGAGACCCGAATATGCTTCAAAGGACGCAAGCTAATCATGAAGAAATGAATTCTCATTTCTCACGTCCTCATACTGTTCTATCTGTTTTATTACTTGATGAAATTGATCTGATGAAATTGATACCATGTTCTTCACTGATGAAGTATATGAGTTCGTAAGTTGCACTAATTCATCTGCAGGATGATCAACCCAAAGCCACTGAATGGGTCATCGATAGTGGATGTACAAATCACATGACTGGTGACAGGAGCTTATTGATGGACTCTGCTTTATCTCCATCACATCTGAAGCATATCACCTACGCTGAAAAAGGCAAAAGCAAGGTATTGGGTCTAGGTAAGGTTGCAATCTCAAAGGATCGACACATGGACAAAGTCATGCTTGTCGAGTCCTTAGGGTTCAACCTCATGTCTGTCTCGATGCTTTGTGATCTTGATATGGTTGTTGTCTTTGGCAAGTATCGTTGTGTTGTGATCATGGAAGGTGACAATTCCAAAGTCTTCGAAGGCTTTAGGAGAGGAGATTTGTATATTGTTGATTTCGCTACAAGACCACAACCTGCTACATGTCTAGTTGCAAAAGCTTCAGAAGGTTGGCTATGGCATCAACGACTTGGTCGTGCAGGCATGAGGAATCTGCACACGCTCACGAAGAAGAAGCATGTTATTGGCATTGAGGGTGTAAAATTCCTCAAGGATCACTTATGCGGATCCTGTGAAGCTGGAAAGATGACCAAGGCCAAGCATCCAGCGAAGACTATCATGACACTACTCGACCATTTGAATTGCTTCACATGGATCTCTTTGGCCCTACTCACTATGCCACATTTACTAATGTCGTATCCTTATATGGCTTTGTCATTGTTGATGATTATTCTCGATATACATGGGTCCATATCATCACTTACAAAACTGAAGTGCAGGAAGTCTTCAAACGATTTTCCTCGAGGGCTTCAACCAACTTTGGTGTGAAGATCAAGCACATCAGAAGTGATAATGGAACTGAGTTCAAGAACATTGGTCTTGATGACTATCTTGATGAACTTGGTATTACTCATGAGTTATCTGCTCCTTATACTCCTCAGCAAAATGGCGTCATGGAGCGCAAGAACAAGACTCTTGTTGAGATGGCCCGCACTATACTTGATGAGTACAAGACGCCTCCTCGCTTCTGGCCTGAGGTAATTGATACTGCGTGCCACATTATCAACAGGGTATATCTTCACAAATTCTTCAAGAAGACAACATATGAACTTCTCACTGACAAGAAACCCAGTGTGAGTTATTTCAAAGTCTTCAGTGCTAAATGTTGGATTAGAGATCCTCATCACAGTTCTAAATTTGCACCGAAAGCACATGAAGGTTTTATGCTCGGTTATGGTAAGGACTCGCACACCTATAGAGTCTTCAACACCTATCACCACAAGGTTGTTGAAACTGTAGATGTGCGGGTCAATGAGACTAATGGCTCGCAAAGAGAGCACCTACCTCCTGTGACAGATGAAATATCTCCTGAGGAATCTATTAAGTTCAAGGCTACCGAGGATGTCATTCCTACCGAAGAATCTGCTGAAGAAGTCATTCCAAAACATGAAGAACGTCATGCTGATGCACCTGAGGAAAATGGTGCTAAAGAAAATGCTGATCAAATTCCTCAACGACAACCCGCTCATCCTCGCGTTGCAAATGAAGTGCAAATTGAGAAAATCATCAGCGACATCAACATTCCAGGTCCTCTCACATGCTCAAGAGCTTCACATTTATCTAACTTTTGTGGGCACTTTGCTTTCGTCTCTATCATAGAGCCCACTAAGGTAGATGTTCTGGAGCCTGAGTGGATTCAAGCTATGCAAGAGGAACATCAATTCGAGCTCAACAACGTGTGGGAACTGGTCAAACGTCCAGATCCTCGCAAACACAATATCATCGGCACAAAGTGGATCTACCGCAACAAGCAAGATGAAAATGGCCTTGTGGTGAGGAGTAAGGCACGGCTTGTAGCTCAAGGCTACACACATGTTGAAGGAATTGACTTCGATGAAACTTTTGCACCTGTTGCTAGACTTGAAGCTATTCGCATATTACTTGCTTATGCTAACCATCATGATATCATCTTATATCAAACGGATCTAAAAAGTGCATTCCTCAATGGTAAGCTTGAGGAAGAAGTATATGTTGCTCAACCCCCAGGTTTTGAAGATCCAAAGCATCCTAACAAAGTCTTCAGGATCACCTGTGATGTGCAGTGTCGCGTAAAACTGAAGGATAAGCTCTTCATTCCAATCAACAATGGCAGAGCAAAAGTTGAGGAGGCCTGCGTCATGAAGCACACGAGGACAGGAGAGAAACAAGGTAGTGATTCCATGTCCATGTGAGGAATATGCTCATGGTAGAAGATTTTATCCTTGTTGAAGAGCAGTGAAGAATAGAAATTGGCATGGCTGGCAGTCCAGAAGCGCTTCCTCCTTAGACGAGCAGAGCCATAAGGATTGTAGTCAGTGAAGAATACATGCTCACCAAAAAGTCATCATCCTTGAATTTTTGCTTCTTCAAGAAGGGATCCTTTGGCTTGGGATGAGGGGTATCGATCAATTGCATCACCACCTCAGGAATCATAATCTTAGGATCCACAGGCTGAGGAATGTCAGTTGCTTCTTCAGTGGCAGCCTGGGTCTTCAACTCTTCAGCAGCAATGTCATCAACACTAGTGGCTGGAATCTCTTTAGGGATGGACGTAGTGGGGTGTGGTTCTTCAGAACCTATTTGAACTTCAGTAGTCACTTGGGAATGAGGAATTTGTTGGAGTGGTGTGAACAGAGGAGAATTGGGGTGCTGACTTTCCCAAAAGTCGTCGTTCAACACAGGAGTGGTGCACCCAATGTCTACATCTTCTTCTTCATCATTTCTTCAATGCCGGCCTCTTCAACAGTGAACTGAGGCATGGGCGATGAGACAATTGGGGTTGAAGGGATTGCATCCGCTTCAATTTCTTCATCCAACTGCTCTGACGAAGCAGCAGAAGGAATGTCATCATCTGATCCGCTTGGGATCACGTATTCTTCATCCAAAGGAATAAGGTCCTTTGATGGCAGGGATGAGACAGGAACAACATCAATTGGATTGTCATATGAACTTGTCAATGGCTTCATTTTCTTCGGAGCTGAAGAGTCTGATGCAGTTGATGCCTTCCTTTTCTTCACAGCTGCATGCTCTGTAGCCTTGGTCTTCTTCACATTTGATGCGGATGGAAGGATCGGAGTTGGTGTAGGCGCAGGAGGAGCAGAGGAATTTGGTTCAAGATCTTCAGGAACAACACTAGTGGTTGCCCTGGCAATTTCTTCAGCGGCTAGAATGCAGTCATCAGCCCTGGAATTAGCATTTTTTTCAGCAACCTGAGTATCATTAGCGGTGCTGGCATTTTCTTCAGTAGGCTGAGCAGAAGCTTCAGCCTGAGGAATTTCTTGTTGCGTTGGAGTTGCAACATTGGAGGTGAAATTGTCAGCTAGTCTCAGAAAATGAACCTTGGCTCCCAGCCAATCAGTGCGGTATGCGTCAAATTCATCACTGAGTTTCTTGATCTCAGATTGAATAGTGCCAGTTCTTCAGTTGTCATAGAGACAACATTTTTCTTCAGGAAGCACTCCTTTTTGTACTGCGCTTTCTTCAATTGCCGGGCCTTTTCAAATTTCCATTTTTCTTCCGAAATGAAGTGAGTCAACATATGACTTTGGCCAGGTGTCAACTTGAAGTCAGGCATGGGAGTGTTGGGGTCCTTGTGCCAGAGATCAATATAATCAAGGATCAATTTTGGATCCAAAAGCAGAGGCACACTTGTGCCTTTGGCTCTAGCGGCCCTGACTTGTCTGTCCCTGATGATTTCAGCAAGTTCTTCATCATCAGCTTTGTCTTCATCAGACGGCACTTGAAAAGCGACCTACTTCTTTTGAGGACTTGGTCGAGAGCCTCGTCCAGCAGTGGCCTTGGTCTTCAGCAGGGTGGGGCCAGTCAATGAATGCAGAGGAGCTGAAGAACTTGCAGAGGCTCCTGAGGCAATAGAGATGCCTGTTGTCCTTTGGCACGAGGCAAGATGCGCAGGTGCAGAGGACTTGGAAGGAGGAGCTGAAGACTTTGAAGGAGCTGGTGCGGCTTGAGGCAATGGCCGTGAGGGCTTTGAAACATCTGGCCATGAGGGCTTTGCAACATTGGGTCATGAGGGCATTGCAGAGGAACTTGGCTTATGAGTCGGCTTCTTTGTCATAACCTTATTGGGCTTGCTTGCAGAGGCCTCAGCAGTGGCAGCAGCAGCAGAGTCTTCATTGAATTTCCTCACTGCTTCCTTAGCTATTTTGGCTAGCTTGGCCTAGCGCTTGGCCCATTCTTTCAGAAATTTTTGACCTCTTCTGATGCTAGAGGGATCAGCTTCTTGGCCAGGTGCCAATGGAGGTCTTGGGCATGGAGGGTTTACTCCAAATTTCTTCATGTACTTGGGTGTAACATATCGATATTCCCTCCATTATCTGTCCCATCTCCTCTCAATCCTCTGGATGCGCACTTTGCGCTCATTCTTCGTCTCCTTGCCATGTTGGCCTCATCTGCTCTCAATTCTCAGGGATTTCAAAAGCAGTGTTGACTTCTAGCTTCTTTCCTCCCTTCTGAGGTTTCTTCCCATCTGCCATTTTCTTCAGTTGAGGAATCTGAACGATTGAGTTCTCTGAAGAGGTATGCAACTTTTCTTCGAGGAATGCTGCAAATGAGTTAAGTTGATGAGAACCTAGAGATTCGGCAGCGGACATGTGTACCTGTGAACAGAGTATAGGTGCGAAGAATTTGGAGATGTCATATGCGTTCTCAGAAGTTTTTGCAAAAAGAACAAGTTTGAGGAGTTTGACCGGATGAATCTTGAAGAATTTCACTAAGCGTTTTTTGACTTAGGTTCCAGAGTTGTACAGATTAGAAAATCCACACAACTGAGGAATCTTGAAGAAAAATGTTGCTTAGAGGAACAGATCAAGAACAGAAGATAAGTGAGGTGTTTAGTGTGTGAGGAGTTGAGGAATAAACACTTTTTGAAGATTTTAGGAAAACATCAGGATCAACAAGAGTAGTAAAAGTAACTTTTAATTATCCTGGTTGAAGAACACGACGAACTTGGAAGAGTAGATTGGAAGCTCGTTGACTCAGATCTTCCACGCCCTAACTTGGCAGAGGAAGACAACTACGGCGGCGGCGGAGTGAAGAAATCCGCGTCTGGCGTGAGTACGGCGGCGACGAGGTCGAGGTAGTGAAGCTCTTCCTCACCGGCAACGATGGAAGTAGCGGCGGCGCTAGGGTTTGAGAGCTCGAGTGAGGGAGTGAGGTCGAGCGGAGTAAAACCGAAGTGAGGAAGGGAGAGGGGTATTTGTAGCCGAAGTGAAAAACCGCTTGCCCGAGGAAATTGGACGAACGTGCCCTTGACCCTTCTCATTTGCTTGATATGTGTCACCCACGTACTGAGATGTGGTGATCGTGTGAGATCATGGGTGAATAGATAAGTATTATCGTGGAAGGTGCAGCGGTTTGAGCGGCAAAAGCCGAAAATTTAGATAGGATAAGTTTAAAGTTCCGTTCGCAATTTCTTCAGCTGACAAGGACACAGTGAAGATTTTGAACGAGTTTCAAATAGAACGCACATGAAGAATTTGTGAATAGACTAGGTTGAGTTGAGCATATAGGGGGAAAGGGTCCGATCACATTCACTTAGCAGAACAAGCAACTTGAAGAAATAGCAATAAGGGAATGTTGTAGAGGACATATATAGGGTCGCGCTATTCGTCACCCTGGGTGGGGAATAGTTATTCTTCACCCCCCCTCTATTTTACCATCAATGCCCCGTAATTTTACGTTCCATAACTTTTGTCTTATTTCCGACGTAAAAAGAGACTGTAAGAAAATATATAATCGTTATAAAAAATATTTTATGTTATATAAAATTACAAATGTAAAAACATAGTGTAAAATACACATAAACTGCAAATTTTCTTGTCTTATGATCTATATTTTTATTTTCTTATGCCAAATTTTACGTAATGAATCAATAAAAATGTAACTATTTAAATTGCAAATGTAATTTAATTATGAACTGATCGTAAGATTACTTTGGGTGAAGAATAACTTATTCTGCACCCTGAGTGATGAATAGTAACACTGGTCGCGCTATTCGTCACCCTGGATGAGGAATTTTTATTCCTCACCCCAGTCCATCTCTCATGGCCATTTGAAAACGTAAGAAAGATGTTCCTGTGAGGTAAAATTACAGGCTGAAACTGAAAAGAGAACTTCTATTCCGTAAAGCAAAAGACCGTAATATTATCTCCTGCATGCTAGTAAATTACTTCGTGCATGTGTGCAGCCTATATGGCCCATCAACGTGCCAATATAGAAATCAACCAATGTCGCCGTAATCTTATTGAATAAGTTTTAATCTGGAGCATTTTATGTAATCTTAGGCAATGAGTAGCTAGATCTGTTACTATTTATATTGGACCGAGTATACACCGGGTCTAGCAAAAATGAAATCAGGCCACTGATTTAACTAACGTATGCCATCACTATCTCAGTTCGGTACCAGCATTTTTGGTTAACATAAGGCCATTAATTCATCTTGTACACAAGGGCATTTTTAGTAACCACGGAATAAGAAAGTTGTCTAATAATACCATGTACTGGTTCTGGGAAATATGGCACGTAACAAAATCCATCCTTACGATTACAAATAAAATTTGTCCTGACATAATTGAACGCCACTTAGCACTAAGTAATCAGCGGCATGAAACATTCAACAATCACTATTACAAAACTGGGTGTTGCCGAACTTGAAATCTGGGTACCACCAAACTTGAAAACTGAGTACTGCCGAGCTTGATCTTCAATTAGCTTATTTGCAGGCGACCAGAGATATCCCATCAACTTCATCTGTTCAGCAATCTCTCCAGGACTATAGAGATTAAAGCATTCTAATCCATGGGCTGGAAGCAGCATAGTATCTTGTTAAATTGCACTGTAGCCTTTAGGTTCACTTTTCTTCTCGCCAAAACCTGAATTTTGCTACTGTTCTTTTGCAAAAGAAGTTCTGAAATTTCAATTTAACATTACTCCTACCCATCCTAAATACAAAAATGTTACTCTCTATCCCTCATATATTAGCTGTCAACCACTTGAACAGATACCTGTAAAACAGAATATTTTCAGTTCTCAGAAGTACAACAAACATGTAGAAGCAATTGAAATATATCAACTCGAATTTGCAGCATGCTTGAATATTGACAGGCTGCGTGAGGGTCAGTATCTATCAACGTAAGGTTCCCAACCAACCATGTAAGAAATCTAGCATACCGTACAAATTCATTCAACATTCACCTTGAGCAAAATGTAAAAATGTGAAAATCTAAGCTTAGAAAGGTTAGTGTACTATAGGTGTATGCAGTGCCATCATAGATGTGACAAAGAGCTACAAATGCACCATGCATTGGAAAAAGAAAACCTGACCCTGCATCTAGCAAATTTTGATAGATGCAAGCAGGTACCGCAAGTATTCAGTTCTGCACCTTGAGAAAGTTCTGAACCCTTCCTTATAGAGACCGTCGACAAAATGCAGATCAAAAGTGAAAATCCAGATTTTTATTAGACCGATTCAAGTTTAGCAAGATCAGGCCACTGCAATGTTTAATTTTCGATCTAATCGAAGATATGATCGGCCTTGATGGCAGTGGCTTTCCTAACTCAAAAGCTAACAAAACAGTATACTCCTTATTAGCAATTCAATGACATTGCACATTTAGATCACAGTTAATTGCATCGGGCTGAGATGATTCATGTGTATCCTTGGAGTGTGATTCTTCGATGCTTGCAGTGTGTAGCTTGTTTTTCTCATTTTATTGTGTTTTACCCTTTTTGATTTCCTTCTTTCTACAACAGAGTAGATTCACAATGATGGGATGACCATCCTAATACAGCAGAAGCTTTCTAGCCCCATTCTAAGTTAAAATGGCCGGATATGTTATTTTTAGTAAAGCGTAAAACAACAGAAATCATGTACCTCTGAAGATGTGGCCATATCAGCAACCTCATTATCCCCATTGAAAGGCATGACAAAATCAGATATACTTCCGCACGAAAAAAAAGGAATCAGATGGACTTGAAGTGTTCTCCTGAAACAAAAATAACAAGTGTTCGGTAATAACCAGTACTGACTAATACTGTACAAGAGAAGGAGAACCGTACAGATAAGTATGTAGAAGGTAAACTTAACCCTTGGGAATAAATGCAGCTTCTCTCTATCTTTTGTTTTCATTTGCTTTCTTCATTCGGTTGTCTGGCTTCTCTCATCATTTCTTTTCTACATGAGTGAAGGTAAAGATTTACCTTGGTGGCTACAATCTGATGATAGAACCTTTTTATTTCTGAAACAAATAACCCCAGATGAAAACTGTAACACAACCTTAAGTAAAAACGAAGTTCACTAGATTCAGGTAGAATAAATTAGGCTTGAGATCACCTCATGCCACACACCCGGCTACGGCATAAACAGAAACAACACTGAAAATCTGTAATTTATCAGCTCCTTTTGATTCATTATAATAGCTAGTGGGTAACGTACAAAGTGGATTAAAGAACACAGAACTGTTTTCCAACAAATATGTGTTGAAGTATTGTAGAAATTAGACTCCAAGGGCTCAAACACAAAACTGGATTCTGCCCAGAGGTTTATTCTATCAGGTTAGCACTTGCGACAGACACTTTCCATTCCATGAAAATCAAATGGACATTATGAATTCGAAAACAATGATCCGCTTGAACCCCCCCCCCCCCCCCCAAAAAAAAAAACTAACGACGTAATAAAGTAGTAACCTACTCCAAAAGGAAACAAGACTATTAGTAAAAGCAATAAATACCTACTCTTCTTGCCATTTGCAATAACAGGCTGCAGGTTGCTTTTCAGAATACTATCACACAAATCAGATTCTGATTAACCTCCTTTAAATTTCTTTGAGCTAAGTTGGCTAATTGTTTTCCTAAGACGAGCTCTTGCAACTAAACTAAATCGGATCATTTCACAACTGCAGGTAGATCAATCATACAATCACCGTAACTTATCCTAGTTTGACACACTGTATCAAAGAATTGGCTCAAACAGTTATACATTCAAGAAAGGAACAAGTGAGATTCCTCCTAAAGTCACGAGAATAAAAAGGTAACCATAACCTTTTGAGGCACCTGAGGGTCATCTGGATGTTAGGGCGACTAGTGGCACCCAGGTAGGGAAATTGCAATGGACGATGCTCAACGCCGCCCAGGACACCGGCCATGGCGCAGGCCAAACACTATGCCACGAAGACTCTCGCAAGGCCTGGACGTTGACCGACGAAGCCGCCACCAGTCGCGAAGCCTCCTACGTCCCTGCTGGCCTCAACGCTGCCGCCGACCAATGGGCGCACCCCCGGCAATACACAACGACATCACATATTAAAAAGAATTAGAAAATCATGCATACAAGAATTAGATAGTAAAAATCCCTCATATCCCAGCCCACAACAAACAAATTCATGGCAAAACGTAAATTGGTCTAAGCTGAGCATGCATCAAGTCCCAATCTTTTTTATACCCAGGGAAAGCTGCAAGAATGTACTCACAGATCCGTTGTCTCCTGCACCACCGAACCCTTGTCTCCGTCAGCCGTGATGAGAGGCCATGCACAACGCGGTTAAGAGAACAATCCACGACCAACTTGCTGAGCCATCCACAACGCCCAATGACGCTGAGGTCACCCGCCACGATATCCACCGCAGCGCCGCCCGACCCCAAAGCCTGCCGTCGCTCTCCGCGGCGCCGAGCACCACGGCCCCGCCTGCCCGTTGACCACCACACCCTCAAGCAGCCGTCGCTCACCGCACAGTATTTGTCGTTGAAAATCAACCTCTCGCATCGCCGTGATTATAGGCGAACAGGAAAGTGGGCTGAGTAGTAGTAATCCCCACGACTAGCTAAAAATATTGTGTGCCCTTTTTCTTTTCAGAGGTCGTGCACGTTTTCTAAAAGAAAAAAAAAGTAACCCGGCATGTGAAGGGATAACCTAAAATTACCTCGGGGAGTGAGAAAGATTACAGAGGGGAATCGAAGCAGAGAAATATGATTCTGGCTGGCTCGGTCGGATGGCTGGGGTGAAGAATTATTAATAAAGTTTCTATATATACTTTTTTTTTGTACTCCTGGGAGTACATATTCCCATCCTCAATATACCTCATATACGCATTAATTATACCTTTTTATCATTTTTAATATATTTTATTAAATATTCTAAGATACCTCAATACGAGTTTTGTTGAAAAAATATCATCTGCGACGTACTTTTTGTAATATGCCTTTTTCACGTACAAACACATCAGTATACATGTAAACATTTAAAAATATGTAGACTCACATGAATTTTTTCATGAAACTCATTTTGGGATATCTAATAATTACTAATGAAGTATATTAAAAATAATAAAGAGATATAGAAGACTCATCTATGTGGTATATGAGGAGCGGGAGTACGTACTCCCAGGAATACACAGCCATTTTCCTATATATATATATATATATATATATAAAGCCTATTAGTAACCTAGGGTGAAGAATTATTATTCTTCACCCTGGTCGTTCCATCGAGCCAGATACGCTACGCTAAGCCAAGCCACGGTCCCACCACCGTAAATTATATTGGCATTGAAGTAATTTTACATTTATTCCGTTGACTTATGGATCCAGCCCACTCCCCATGTCCGTCAGGTTCGAGCAGTTAGAATCTCGACGGCGACCAGCACGATGTGAGCGGCATCCAGCGGGCGATGCCGTGGTGCTTGACGGTTTGGCTCGGGTGGGCGACGGCGTGGGGCAAGTCCATGGCGGCAAGTCTCCGGAGGTGCTCGCCGACCCTGCTCGGTTTCAGTGGCACACCTCCCTGTTTTGTTTTAGTGAGGCGATGCTGTGAGCGACGGCAGGTGAGCCGTGAGCGGCAGCCGGTGAACTGTGTAGATATGCTGGAAAAGCAAAGAAAAGGCACACCCAGTAATTAAGATGTAATCCTTGTCATTTTACTGGGCAGGTGCAATTATATTCTTTAAAATGCCGACATTGCGAGAGTAAAATAAAGTATGTTAGGAATATTGTTCTTGAATTGATTCAGTAAAAAAATCCTAGTTTAATTCATGCTTTTGTGTTAAACGACATACACTCATATTATGGATTGACGTTCTCATTTATCGTAATGTACAAATGATGAGTGTACAATGGCTACTAAGGGTGTATAGGTCTAATTAACAGATCACAGAAAGGATAGGAGGAAGCTGAGCTCCGCTCTTTCTTCTGTCTAGGAGAAGTTTCTTTTTCCTTTTTAAAGACTGAACCTTATATTGGGTTTGTAGGGAAAATTTCTCTGCCTCTATTGATCGTATCCTATTCAGCAGTATACTACTAGTACCGTGGCATACCAATTATTTGGACAGATCAAAAGGCAAGTTAAAGATTAGTCAGATAAATGCTACTGTCCTCACACATCTCACATCTCATTTGGCTTCCTACATACCTGAACACACATTTATGCAGTCACACATCTCACCTTGATTACTTTGCAAATTTTGCTTGGATAGGTACTATATACAGTTGTCTTCTCTAACTTGTTATACTCGTTCATTGAATTTGCAGTGTTTGAATCCTTGTGAGAATAGAAAGAGGACATTAGCTAGTGTGAAAAATGACAACACAACTTGGACTTGCTTCTATCAACTTGAATGCCGAGATCCAATCATCACAAGCATCTTCATCTGTAACAAACATCAATCCTGTGAGCGTTAGTTCAAGAGCCTGTATTCTATGGTGATATAGGAGAAGTTGTTCCCACTGCTCCTACAAGAAGTTTAAGTTGAAGAAGAAACTTTCTTGTTCTGGCTGATGATTATTGCCATTCAATTTACCCTTATTTTCTATTCCATAATTGTTATGGCTCTGGTGCTTAATTTCCACTGGATTTCTTGTTATTTTTAAAAGATATATGCTATACATGTCTCTTCCAATGTCTTTTGTGGATGCATTTCTTAAATTAACTATTTTTGTTATGATGGCATCTCTTAGCTAGAACATCCATGTTCAATTTCAGTTCAAAATTACGAGTTCGTAAGAAGCATGACTGACGTGTAGCATGCACAATCATTCCGTATTCAGTGGGCAAAGGCCCAACCTCTGAGTATCTCAAGTCCCAACTCATTGCTACTCTATAAAAATTAAGCCTACTGTGAGAAAAAAATAATAGAGACTACACTAAGTGCAGAAGGAACCTCAAACTAACTCATCACATTGTCAAATATTCCACTGAGAAAATTATAATATACTGCATCATGTTTACATCTCATTTCATGATAAAAATGTCAGCAAACACAAAGATCAACAAACGGGACACTCCTCTGTGCGTGTATTTTGCAGTCGGTGCTACCGATAAGTGCTCCCCACTTCCCAGGGGCACGGGGAGGAGAAGCACGCCATGCTGTGCCCAGTTCGCCATCGAGAATGCCATCGTGCTCGTGCTCAAGCAGGACTGCAGGACGTCGCCGAGAAGCTAGGTGTTCACGCGTTGTGAACATGTCCAACTAAAATTAGCAAGTGACGCCATGGTTGCTTCCCCTGACGTCCACCACGCGCGGAGGCGCCTCCAAGCCAGAATGGTGATGCATCCTCGCTGCGCCGCGCGCTTCCATGATATTGCACCCTCACACCGGATCGGCCGGCCGAGCGACAGGGTTAGGTATGGTGCGAAACAAAGACTATTGTTTTTATCCAGGAGAGTTGATCATCGAACGCTCTTTTCTCTCAAAATATTGAACAACTAAATCTCATGTGGATAGACATATTTTGGAAGAGGTGTTCTAAAAAAAGAAAGGATTTAGTAGGATGGATCAACGTGATTTTCATGGTTGAAATTTACTCCAGTACGTTACTCCTATCCCAGCGGCACATCAGCTACTTCTACGTCAAGAACAGTTGTTTCCTTACGGCCACTTCGGCTGGCCGGTTTGTGTTCCTGACCTTCATGACGTAACTTACCCCATAGGTAGTAAAATTACCTCGTATGCTTTTCTGCTTCGTAATGATGCGGGTACGCATTGCTCTTTCCACGTCATAATTTTACCTCGCAAGCCTCTGGTTTCTTATGGTGTGCTCGTGGTGTGACTGGTTCGGCTGCGGTGAGGAATAACTATTCCTCACCCAGGGTGACGAATAGCGCGACCCTATATATATATTGCAAAGTTAAAAAAAACTGAGGAAAAAACTCAAATTGAATATTTTCAACTTTTGGTGGTGGCGTGACCCACCATATAAGAATGATTGATTTCAGACACCGCGTACAATTGTCGTAGGGTTCTGAGAATCAAATTCTTCGTTAATTTCTTCACATTTAGAGTGTTATTCTTCATGGATTGAAGAAAAATATTTCTTCATGTGTTGCACATCTAAGTCATCAATTTTGCATAAGTGTTAGGATGAGTGTGCTTTTCAAAGAACATTCGAAGATTCTAGGATATTCAGCTCACACCGCAACATGCTAAATCTCTTCTCATCCATGGTCTTAGTGAAGATATCGGCTAGTTGTTCTTCAGTCTTCGCATGCTCAATAGAGATATCGCCCTTCAACACATGATCACGAAGAAAATGATGACAAATCTGAATGTGCTTTGTCTTAGAGTGCTGAACTGGGTTATGAGCAATCTTGATGGAACTCTCATTGTCACAGTAGAGTGGCACATTATTCACGTTGACGCCGTAGTCCTTGAGAGTTTGCTTCATCCACAGTAGTTGAGCACAGCAAGAACCAGCAGCAATGTACTCAACTTCAGCAGTAGACAGTGATACGCAGTTCTGTTTCTTCGAGGACCAACAGACCAAGGATCGTCTGAGGAAATGGCATGTGCCAGAAGTTGACTTGCGGTCCACACGATCACCAACATAGTCAGAGTTTGAATATCCAATGATATCAAAAGTCGAGCCCTTGGGATACCATAATCCAAGTGTTGGTGTGTGAGCTAGATATCAAAGAATATGCTTCACAGCCTTATGGTGTGATTCATTCGGTGTAGCTTGAAATCGGGCACACATGCAAACACTAAGCATAATATCTGGCCTAGATGCACATAAGTACAATAAAGAACCAATCATGGAATGGTATACCTTTTGATCAAAGTCAATACCAATTTCATCAGTGCGTAGATGGCCATTAGTGGTCATAGGGATTTTGACTGCTTTGCAATCTTGCATGCCAAATTTCCTCAGTACATCCTTGAGGTATTTCTCCTGAGATATGAATATGCCATTGCGCTGTTGACAAATCTAAAGACCTAAGAAGAATTTCAATTCTCCCATCATAGACATTTGATATTATTCACGCATTATATAGGCAAATTCATCACTGTAACGTTGGTCAGTACAGCCAAAAATGATATCATCCACATAAATTTGGCACAAAAACAATTCACCATCATAAGATTTAGTGAAAAGTGTTGGGTCAAGTGAACCGGGTTTGAAGCCTTTCTTCATGAGGAATTCCTTATGTTGCACTCTCTCCGTTTGAGTTGAAGCCTTATGCTCCTTGGATTATGAGATTCCTCAAAACAAGGTCTTCACTCAACTACAAGGTTGATTTTTAAAATCACCTCAGCTACTTGCCCCCCATTAAAGTCCTCAAGCAGACTTATACCTCAGCTGATGAAAAGGGCAAGGCACCTGTTGTCATTGATGAAGGCATTCGTCCATTGGATGGTCAATTTCGCAAAGCTGCATCTTATTCCACCAATGATGACTCTGCCACTCATGACTCTGCTGCAAATGCATCCAAGCCAAATCCTCAAGCCACAGCTCCCAGGGTGATGACTGGCCGTGAGCTGCTTCTTAGTCTTCACCAGAAGGTGGATCGAAACCATAAATGGGTTAAGCGTCAGTTTGGTTCCCTTCTTCACAACATGACTGCTACCCATAATGCAGTGAAGAAAAACCATTACTACCTCCATGAAGTCTTCGATTGCACCTGGACTATCTTATCACATCTGTATGGTGAAGAAGATCTGAAGCAAATGGGTCTCAAGGAGAACTTTGACTGGTCTGCATGTCCGCCGAAGAAATTCAAGAAGGTGAAAGTTCCTTCCTTGGTGGCCAGCTCATATTCTTCATCCCGCGACACCGACGAGCATGAAGACTTGGACGACACCGCGGCAGGCCCAACAACAACAAACGACCCCAACAATGTTGTCACTCCTCCATCAACTTGATATTCCTCAGGGGCGTTAGTCCTCATTTTTCGACCCTTTAGGTCATTCGATGACAAAGGGGGAGAAATTTGAGTTAGTCTTCAAGCGGATCTACCTATATGGGCATTTTTTCTCTAAGTTACAACTCACGTTCTTTTGAAGACTTTGCTGGATCGAGTTGTAATCTTAAACTCTATGGTGGCCTGATACTTTTGCGATGATTTTCTGCATGCTTATTCCTCATTAATGTTAATGCACGCATGATGAATTACATCAGTCACCATATTTCATCATGCATTTCAAATTCTTCATATTATATGTTAAATGCGTGTATGAATTACAAGATATAGGGGGAGATCTCCATGATTCTACTCTTCAAGTGTGCATTGCTTCAAAAGCAAAATCCTCACTATGCACATCTTCAGGGGGGTTCTTCTATATCTTGCAATCAAATTCCTCAATATCAGTATTTACACTTCATATGTTTATCCCCGTTGAAAACTTAACCTATATTGTCATCAATCACCAAAAAGGGGGAGATTGTAAGTGCATCTAGTGCCCCTTAGTGATTTTGGTGTATTGAATACTTATAGGTTAAGGGACTGATGCGTTTATGAGTGTACACAAGTCTATAAGTCTATGAGGAGTTTGATATTTACATAGAAATTTGACCCCTAAAAATGAAGTTCTTCGACTGAAGACTTTGGATTTCTGAAGACTTTCTGAAGACTTTGAAAGTGAAAAAATTGGTGTAATCCTGAAGACATGGTATTCATTCGAGGAACATGAAGCATGAAGACTTTTGTTTTTGTAGTTTCATTTTCTCTTTCTTGAGTCATAGGAAACACCGTACTGTTAAAATGGGTCGAGGAAATACTAAGGAAAAATTTCCAAGTGATGCTCAACTCAAATCCTACACCTTCCAATCCCTTCGAGTGAAGCCATTGGAGATCTCATACAGTTCAGTCAAATTTCTTCAGTGACAGAGACGAAGTTCTTCTGGTCTCTGAGGAATTTGTTCTGATTGAGGAGTTAGGAATTCGCTAGTACGGATTGCCTACACAGTGAGGAACATGATAGCCCTGAGGAATTTGATACTCAAAATTCCGACCGTTGCTGTGCTATGCGCCAGCTGTCCCAAAATATCTACCCACCTAACGGTCATATCATTGAAGGGCATTTATGTCTTATCATGTCGGGCTGCTCCCTAGGCTATAAATAGCCACCCCCTACAACCACTAGCTGGTTGGCTGCTCCGAGAGAAACTGACACTTGTCATTTGGGAGCATCCCATCCTCCGAGGACTTTGAGTGAAAATCATCAAGTGAGGAAAACCCAAACCCAAACACCTACAAACCCAAAGTGATTAAGCATCACTGAAGAGATTGATCCTGCGTGGATCCGACGCTTGTTACCTTTGAAGACTGTGCATCTTCCAGACGGTTATGCGTCATGGTCTAGAGCATCCAAGAGGAAATTGTGGAATGCCGAGTGACCGAGTCTGTGAAGGTTTGGAAGTCACCTGAAGACTTACCACGAGTGATTGGGTGAGGTCTGTGTGACCTTAGCTCAAGGGGAATACGGTGAGGACTAAGTGTCCTGAGCTACATGTCAACTGTCACAGTAGTTGGAACTGGTCTACCAAATCATTGTCTTCACTGAGCTACCTGGTTCCAATTCCTCAACCTCTTCATTTCCTCAGTTATGTGTTGTGTGCTTGTTCATATCTGTTTGAAGACTTTGACTGAAGACTTTCTCAATATCCTTAGTTCAATTTCTTCAGTCTGTTTGTCTTCACTCTGTTTATCCTGTGTTTTACGCTTTCTATACTCTGTGCTTGTTTTCATTTCATCATGAAGACCATGCTCATGTTCTGTTATGTTTACTTCTGAGTACTTATTCCGCTGCAAGTAGTACTTCACTCAGGAATTTCCTCACCCTAAAATTCCTCAGTGAAGAATTCATAAAAATCGCCTATTCAACCCCCTCTAGTTGATATAACGCACTTTCAATTGGTATCAGAGCTAGGTACTCCATTGTTCTGTGTGATTTTGGTTTAACCTCCTAGAGTTTTAGTTATGTCAACCATAGGTATGATCAAGGTTTCTGCTAGGTGTCCTACCTTCGATGGGACGGACCACCCCTACTGGAAGAATAGGATGCGCATGCATCTTGAGGCAATTGCCAATGATCTCTGGTACGTTGTGGAAAATGGTGTCCTCTCTGTCACTTCCACCATCAACGCTGCTGATGTGAAGAGATTCAAGCAACTCGACTCTCAGGCGAAGAACATCATATGTGGCCATCTGAGCAAGGATAGATTGCTAAGCAAACTCTCAAAAAGAAAGGATCGAACTAACTTTTATTCATATAAAGCAAAAAGATCAAACTAAAATAAGTAAAGGCGAAAAGGTAGTGGGATGATACGACACTGGGGCACGTCCCCCAAGCTTGGCGGAAGCCAAGGGGAGTGCCCATACCCGATACTCAATTCTCCTTTAGTGGTGAAGAAGGTGATGTTGGTGATGAAGCGATCCTATCCTTAAGGATCAAGAGATTCTCCAATCGACGGATGACGCTCCGGAGATGGGTGATGTGCTCTTGGTGCAGAATATTCTCACGAGTGAGATACTTATTTTGTATGCGAACTATTTCATTGATGTGAAAGGCTTCAATCTCAGCAGGAGTAAGATGAGTAAGGTAAGGTTTAAGGATATCTTCTTCCTCCTCCTCAGCTGGCAGCGCTTGTTCGAAGACCAGAGGCTGATCTACGGTAACCTCCTTGCTCTCATCTCCTCCGATGGCTTCCGCGGGCTCTTCACTCTTCAGTTCGATCTTCATCAACCAAGCATCCTCTTCCACGTTGTTGGAGGAAGAAGAAGAAGACATGATACCTTGCTGAAAAGATCTGACAGAAAACAGCAAGAAAAGAGAACAGAGGATTTCTCCACGATATGGTGATCAACAGGTTCGGGAAGTATATATAGATTTTTTTATCTTGGAGGACAAGCATATGGAAGAAAAACAGAGTATGGAAGGTGTCCCAGGTGGAAACAACCCACCTGGGCGCGCCAGGCAAGCCTGGCGCGCCCTGGTGTCTTGTGCCCACCAGGGCATGCTTCTTGGAAGTTTATTTATTTCCTAAAATTTTAATATTCCAAAACTGATAAAAAATATTTTTGCGGATTTTTCGGAGTCCGTTTACTTACCGTATCACGTACCTCCTTATTTTCATGATTCTGGAGTGTTCCGGAAGGAATCTTTTATGTGTTCTTCCGGTGTCAAAGTTTGGATAATATTACTTTCAACATTAATGGGCATACCTGAGATATAATGTTTTATTCATTGTCCATTGACAACCTTCGGGTTAGTACCTTCAGAATTATTTATTTTGATGGCTCCAGACCGATAAACCTCCCCGATGACAGATGGGCCTTCCCATTTTGAGAGGAGTTTTCCTGCAAAGAATCTGAAACGAGAGTTGTACAAAAGAACATATTCTCTTACTTTAAACTCACACTGTTGGATTCTTTTGTCATGCCATCTTTTAACTTTTTCTTTGAATAATTTTGCATTTTCATAAGTCTGGGTTCTCCATTCATCTAATGAGCTAATATCAAATAACCTCTTTTCACTGGCAAGTTTGAAATCATAATTGAGTTCTTTGATTGCCCAATATGCTTTATGTTCTAACTCAAGAGGGAAATGACAAGCTTTTCCATAAACCATTTTATATGGAGACATACCCATAGGATTTTTATATGCTATTCTATAAGCCCAAAGTGCATCATCTAATTTCTTAGACCAATTCTTCCTGGACCTATTGACAATATTTTGCAAAATTAATTTTATTTCTCTATTGCTAAGTTCAACTTGACCACTAGACCGAGGATGATAAGGTGATGCAATTCTATGGATAACATCATACTTGGCAAGCATTTTACGGAAAGCACCATGAATGAAGTGTGAATCACCATCAGTCATTAAATATCTAGGGACTCCAAACCTTGGGAAAATAACTTCCTTAAGCATTTTAATAGAGGTGTTGTGATCAACACTACTGGTTGGAATAGCTTCTACCCATTTAGTAACATAATCAACAACAACCAAAATATGTGTATACCCATTAGAGGAAGCAAAAGGTCCCATATAATCAAATCCCCAAACATCAAATGGTTCAACAACAAGTGAATAATTCATAGGCATTTCTTGATGCTTACCGATATTACCTATTCTTTGACATTCATCACAAGATAAGACGAACTTACGGGCATCCTTGAAGAGAGTAGGCCAATAAAATCCAGACTATGATACCTTGTGGGAAGTTCTATCTCCAGCATGATGCCCTCCATAAGCTTCGGAGTGACATTTCCGTAGCATTTGTCCCTGTTCATGCTCAAGTACACAATGTCTAATAATACCATCTACTCCTTCTTTATAAAGATGTGGGTCATCCCAAAAGTAATGTCTTAAATCATAGAAGATTTTTTTGGTATGTAAATCTAGGTGGTAAATATTTAGCAACAATGTAATTAGCATAGTCAGCATACCAAGGAGTACTATGAGCAGCATTTATTGCAGCTAACTGCTCATCAGGAAAACTATCATCAATAGGTAGTGGGTCATCAAGCACATTTTCAAGTCTAGATAAATTATCAGCTACTGGGTTCTCAACTCCTTTTCTATCAATGATATGTAAATCAAATTCTTGTAATAAGAGAACCCATCGAATAAGTCTAGGTTTAGCATCTTTCTTTTCCATAAGATATTTAATAGCAGCATGGTCTGTGTGAATAGTTACTTTGGAATCAACAATATAAGGTCTAAATTTATCACAAGCAAACACAACTACTAAGAATTCTTTTTGAGTAGTAGCATAATTTATTTGAGCACTGTCTAGAGTTTTACTAGCATAATGAATAACATTAAGTTTCTTATCAACTCTTTATCCTAGAACAGCACCAACAGCATAATCACTAGCATCACACATAATTTCAAAAGGCAAGTTCCAGTCAGGTGGTTGAACAATAGGTGCAGAAATTAAGGCTTTCTTGAGTGTTTAAAGGCTTCTAAACAATCATCATCAAAAAAAGGAATGTCCTTTTGCAAGAGACTAGTAAGAGGCCTAAAAATTTTAGGAAAGTCTTTGATAAATCTCCTATAGAAACCAGCATGACCTAAGAAACTATGAATACCTTTTATATCCTTAGGACATGGCATTTTCACAATTGCATCAACCTTAGCTTTGCCCACTTCAATACATCTTTTAGAAATTTTATGACCCAAGACAATGCCTTCATTAACCATAAAGTGGCACTTCCCCCAATTTAAGACAAGATTTGTTTGTTCACATCTCTACAAAACTCGATCAAGATTGCTTAAATAATCGTCAAAAGACTTCCCATAAACAGAAAAGTCAACCATGAAAACCTCAACAATATTTTCACAAAAGTCAGAGAATATAGCAGTCATACATCTTTGAAAGGTAGTAGGTGCATTACATAAACCAAAAGGCATACGTCTATAAGCATAAGTTCCAAAGGGACAAGTAAAAGTGGTCTTTTGTTGATCAGGTTGAGAAACAGGTATTTGTGAAAAACCAGAATATCCATCAAGGAAGCAAAAATGTGTGTGCTTAGATAATCTTTCAAGCATTTGATCAATAAAAGGAAGAGGGTAATGATCTTTTCTAGTTGATTTGTTTAATTTTCTAAAATCAATTACCATTCTATAGCATGTAACAATTTTTTGTGGAATAAGTTCATTCTTATCATTAGGAACAACAATGATACCTCCTTTCTTAGGGACACAATGAACATGACTTGCCCATCTACTATCATCTCTAGAATGGATTATACCTACTTCCAGAAGTTTTAATATTTCCGGTCTTACCACTTCTTTCATCTTCGGATTTAGTCGACGTTGGTGATCAACAATGGGTTTGGCATCAGGTTCCATATTAATTTTGTGTTGACATAGATTGGGACTAATGCCCTTTAAATCATCAAGAGTATATCCAATGGAAGCTCGGTGCTTCCTTAGAACTTTTAATAATCTTTCTTCTTCATGTTCTGATATATCTTCTTTTCATAAAGATAAGCATATTTCAAAGTGTCTGGCAATTGTTTTAACTCAAACATAGGATCACCTTTAGGTGGAGAAGGACCTCCTAGAGTTTCAATAGGAAAATTGTGTTTAAGAAGAGGACATTGTTCAAAGAAAATTTTATCTATTTCATTTCTGTCTTGCATATGTAAATCATTTTCATGGTCTAACAAATATTGTTATAAAGGATCAGTAGGAGGCACAACAATAGAAGCAAGACCAATTAATTCATCCTTACTAGGCAATTCTTTTTCATGAAGCTTTCTACTACACATGGAAAAATTAAATTCACGAGACTCATCACCAAAACTAACACTGACAATTTGCTTCTCACAATCTATTCTAGCATTAACGATGTTCAAGAAAGGTCTACCAAAGATAATGGGACAAAAGTCATCTTGTGGGGAACCAAGAACAAGAAAATCAATAGGGTATTTAATTTTCCCACACAAGACTTCAACATCTCTAACAATCCCAGTCGGTGATATTGTATCTCTATTAGCAAGTTTAATAGTAACATCTATGTCTTATATTTCTGTGGGTGCTATGTCATTCATAATTTCTTGATATAAAGTGTAAGGAATAGCATTCACACTAGAACCTATGTCACATAAACCATGATAACAATGATATCCTATTTTAACTGAGATGACATGCATGCCAACAATAGGTTTATGTTTATCTTTTTTATCAGGTATGGCAATTCTAGCACCTTCTTCACAGAAGTAAATAACATGCCCATCCATATCTCCTTCCAAGAGATCTTTAACCATAGCAATACTAGGTTCTACTTTAATTTGTTCATCAGGTTTAGGTGTTCTAATATAGCTTTTGTTAACCACAGTTGAAACTTTAGCATGTTCCTTTATCCTAATAGGGAAAGGTGGTTTCTCTATATAAGCAGAAGGAACAACTGGATCAACATTATAAAGTATAGTTTCTTCTTTATCCGGTACCGATTATTTAGTTTCTTCTTTAATACGTGGGTGATATTTAAACCACTTATCTTTAGGGAGTTCAACATGAGTAGAAAATGATTCACAAAAGGAGGCTACTATCTCAGAGTCAAGTCCATATTTGGTGCTAAACTTTTGGAAAGCATCGGTATCCATAAAAGATTTAACACAATCATACATAAGTTTAATACCTGACTCTTTACCTTTGTCGAGTTCACAATCTTCAGAGTTGCGTTTAATTCTTTCCAAAAGATCCCACCGGAATTAAATAGTCTCCTTCATAAAAGAACTAGCACAAGAAGTATCAAGCATGGTTTGATCATTACGAGAAAGCCGAGCAAAAAAGTTTTGGATAATAATTTACATTGAGAGCTCATGATTGGGGCATGAATATAACATTGACTTAAGCCTCCCCAAGCTAAATGCATAGGATAATTTTTTTTGGTGGAACTCCAATTTCAAACGATTCCAATTCCAAGATCCAATATCTCGCATAACCTATACCATGCCAATGCTTTTCCCTTCAAAGATAAAGGGAAACCTTTTTCACAACTTCATCCCTGGGTAAACCTGCAAGCTTAAACAATCCAAAAATTTGTTCTACATATATCAAGTGTATATCAGGATGTTCGGTTCCATCTCCTACATAAGGATTAGCTAGCAGTTGTTCTATCATACCCGAAGGAATTTCATATTCAATATTTTCAGTAGGTGCAGTAGGTTGAGGGGTAACTAATTGTGGTTCCGGACGAGGTGAAGATACCCCAAACAAACCCCTCAAAGGATTGTTCTCCATAGTAACAAGTGAAAATAAATTTAAGCACACTATATAAATGTTTCCTTACCAAAGGCGCTTCACTCCCCGGCAACGGCGCCAGAAAATAGCCTTGATGACCCACAAGTATATGGGATCAATTGTAGCTCTTTTCGATAAGTAAGAGTGTCGAACCCAATGAGGAGCAGAAGGAAATGCCAGGTGGTTTTTAGCAAGGTAATGTCTGCAAGTGCTGAAATTGTACGTAGCCAAGTAGTTTGATGGCAAGATAATTTGTAACGAGCAAGTAACGATAATAGTAACAAAAAGTGCAGCAAGGTAGACCAATCCTTTTGAGGCAAAGGACAGGCCAAAACGGTCTCTTATGATAAGCAAAGCGTTCTTGAGGGTACACGGGAATTTCATCTAGTCACCGTCATCATGTTGGTTTAATTCGTGTTTGGTACTTTGATAATTTGATATGTGGGTGGACCGGTGCTTAGGTGCTGTTCTTACTTGAACAAACCTCCTACTTATTATTAACCCTCTAGCAAGCATCTGCAACTACGAGAAAAGTATTAAGAATAAATTCTAACCATAGCATTAAACTTTTGGCTCTAATTGGTCCCTTATGGAATAGCGCATAAACTGGGGTTTAAGCTTCTGTCACTCTCGCAACCCATCATCTAATTGCTACTCCACAATGCATTCCCTTAGGCCCAAATATGGTGAAGTGTCATGTAGTCGACATTCACATGACACCACTAAGGGAATCACAGCATACATACTATCAAAATATCGAACACATATCAAGTTCACATGATTTCTCCTGTGACCTCAAGAACAAAAGTAACTACTCACAAACTATAATAATGCTCAAGATTAGAGGGGTATTAAATAGCATATTGGATCTGAACATATAATCTTCCACCAAATAAACCATATAGTAATCAACTACAAGATGTAATCAACACTACTCGTCACCCACAAGCACCAATCTATAGTTCCGGTAACAAGATTGAACACAAGAGATGAACTAGGGTTTGAGAGGAGATGGTGTTGTTGAAGATGTTGATGGAGATTGCCCTCCCCAAGATGGGAGAGTTGTTGGTGATGATGATGATTTCCCCCTCCGGGAGGGAAGTTCCCCTGGCGGAATCGCTCCGCCCGAGGGCAAAAGTGATCCTTCCCAAGTTCCGCCTCGAGACGACGACGCTCCGTCCCGAAAGTCCTCTCCTTATTTTTTCCTAGGTCAAAATGACTTATATACCAGAAGATAGGCACTGGAGGTGGGCCTGGGTGAGCACAACCCACCAGGGCACGCCTGGGCTCCCTGGCGCGCCCAGGTGGGTTGTGCCCACCTGGTGGGCCCCCTCTGGTAGTTATTTGCTGCAATAATTCTCAAATATTCCATAAAAAATCCTCGTGAAGTTTCAGCTTGTTTGGAGTTGTGTAGAATAGGTGGCATGACGTAGCTTTTCCAGATCCAGATTTCTAGCTGCCGGAATTCTCCCTCTTTGTGTATACCTTGCATATTATAAGAGAAAAGGCATTAGAATTACTCCAAAAAGCATTATTATGGATAAAAACATTATAAATAATAGTAAGAAAACATGATGCAAAATGGACGTATCAGAGTCCCGGATGAGATCACACATATATAATATATATATAATATATATAATATATATATAGGGCTATGGTATTCGGACACTGGAAGTGTTCCAGAGGGTATCGGGTACTTATCGGGTCACGGGAAGGTGTTTCGGGTACCCCCAGCAATCCTATGGGCCATATGGGACTTGTGAAGGAACACACCAACCCACAAGGGGCTGGTGTGCCCTATAAGGCTATAGGAGGAAAAGAAGGAAAGGGGGGAAGGGCAAGGAAAGTATGGATTAGGATTCCCACTTCCTTCCCTCACCCCCTCTTTCCTTCCCCTTCATGCATACATGGAAAGGGGGAGGCCGAATTGGGAGGACCCCAAGTAGGATTCCTCCTACTTGGGGCGCCCCCTTGGCTGTCTCTCCTCCCCTCCAACCTATATATGTATATGTGGGGGGGTGTGAGGGAGTCCTGGATTAAGGGGTCCCCGGGCGTCCGGACTATGTAACATGGGCCGGACTAAAGGGCTATGAAGATACAAGACAGAAGACTTCCTCCCGTGTCCGGATGGGACTCTCCTTTGCGTGGATGGCAAGCTTGGCATCCAGATGTATTATTTCCTTTCTCTGTAACTGACTTTATACAACCCTAGGCCCCTCCGGTGTCTATATAAACCGGAGGGTTTAGTCCGTAGAGGCAATCACAATCACACAAGCTAGACTTCTAGGGTTTAGCCACAACAATCTCATGGTAGATCAACTCTTGTAATCCTCATACGCATCAATATCAATCAAGCAGGATGTAGGGTATTACCTCCATCAAGAGGGCCCGAACCTGGGTAAAACACCGTGTCCCTTGCCTCCTGTTACCATCGACTTTAGATGCACAGTTCGGGACCCCCTACCCGAGATCCGCCGGTTTTGACACCGACATTGGTGCTTTCATTGAAAGTTCCGTTGCGTCGTCACCAGAAGGTTCGATGGCTCCATCAATCACCTACAGCAATGCTGCCCTGGGAGAGGTTTTCCTCCCCGGTCAGATCTTTGTGTTCGGTGGCTTCGCACTACGGGCCAACTCGCTTGGCCATCTAGAGAAGATCAACAGCTACGCCCCAGGTCACCAGATTAGTTTTGGAAACTTGGATTATGTCACTGGCATCCGAGGAGACTTGACCTTCCAAGGATTCACGACCCCAACCTCCGCTCTGGCCTTAGAGCCGGAGTGCATTGCCAGGTCCGAAGTCAGGATTTCTAAACCCGCCAGACTATCTGTGGCCACTAAGCCTAGTATGGGAGGGCCGGAGGAAGCAGTGTCGCTGGCAACCATCATAAAGCCGGACTCTTCCCTGGACACTGGCTCCGAATTCTCGGAGTCAGCATCCTATGAGCTCGGCTGAGGAATCCCCTCCCTGCCGTACTCCAGGGATTCTCTTCTCCCTGGCCAAACCTCGCCTTTAAGAGAGGCTCTGGACTTGATGCGATCCCTCGTCATTACGAGGGAGCAACGTCCGAACTACGCCCAGCCCGGACTAGGGGCTGAGAATGGGGAATTTTACGTCCCACCCACCACCCACTTCACCTCCATTGTCGAGGACTTAACTGACATGCTCGATTACAGCTCCGAAGACATCGATGGTATGGACGACGATGCCAGAGAAGAGTAGGCCCAAAGCCCGTCGTTTACCGGACGCTGGATGGCCACCTCTTCGTATGACGTGTACATGGTGGATACACCCAAGGAGGGTGGCGGCGACAATGAGAAAAATCCAGTAGAGGATAAACCTCCCGAGATACAACCAAAACACCGACGAGGCCGCTCTAAATCATGCCGCAGCAAAGACAGCAATACCGGCACGAGAGACAACAATAATCCGGACGATGCCGAAGACCAAGAAAACCCCATCGAGCAAAACTTTGAACAATATGATTAGGATGATGGACAAGTTAGCCCTGATGAACAGGCCGCAAACAAAGACTCGGAGGACAATAATTACCTTCCACTCTCTGAGGACAAGGTGAGCCTCGGCGACGAAGACTTTATCATGCACGAGGAACCTCTCGAGTAGGAGTGCTTTAAGCAACGGCTAATAGCCACCACAAGGAGTCTGAAAAAGAAACAGAAGCAACTTCAAGCTGATCAAGATCTACTCAACGACAGATGGACTAATGTCCTGGCAGCCGAGGAATACGGCCTCGTGCGCCCAACCAAAAGTTACCCGAAGCGTAAACTGCTACCTCAATCCAATGACGAGGCACTTGAGCCCGTACCAGCAACACGTAATGGCGCTAACCGACCACCACGTGGCCGGGACAAAACGACAACTCAAGCCGATCACCGGCCCATACTATCTCGCCGTAAAGGTAGAGACACAACGGCTCGGGGATACACATATGACCTACGACAGGACCTGAAGAATAAAGCAGGTCCGGCCAGGTCGATCTACGGATCGCGGGGGCATGCCTTGATGCGCGACGACGACTATCAAGCCAAACATGACAAGCATAATCACGCCCGGACCGAAAGCCGCAGACGGACTCCATCCGAACTACATCGCGACCTGGCCCGATATAGAGGCGCCGCACACCCACTCTGCTTCACCAATGAAGTAATGGAGCATGAATTCCCAGAAGGGTTTAAACCCATAAATATCGAATCTTATGATGGAACAACAAATCCCGCAGTATGGATTGAGGACTTGCTTCTCCATATTCATATGGCCCGTGGTGATGATCTTCATGCCATCAAATACCTCCCGCTAAAACTCAGGGGACCAACTCGGCACTGGTTGAACAGCGTGCCCGAAAACTCCATTGGCAGCTGGGAGGACTTGGAAGACGCCTTCCGCGACAACTTCCAAGGCACATACGTCTGACCCCGGATGCCGACGACTTAAGTCACATAGTTCAACAGCCCGGAGAGTCAGCTAGGAAATTCTGGACAAGGTTCTTAACTCAAAAGAACCAGATCATCGACTGCCCGGATGCCGAAGCCCTAGCGGCCTTTAAGCACAGCATCCACAACAAATGGCTTGCCGAACACCTCGACCAAGAAAAGCCGAAGTCCATGGCGGCCCTCACGACACTTATGACCCGCTTTTGCGCGGGCGAAGATAGTTGCCTAGCCCGTAGCAATCATAATGCAAGCAAACCTGGCACCTCCGAAGCCAAGAATAGCAACGGCAAGCCCCGATGCAACAGGCATAAGCGTCGAAACAATGGTGACAATACTGATGACACGGCGGTCAACGCCGGATTCAGTGGCTCCAAGTCCGATCAGCGGAAGAAGCCATATAAAAGGAACAATTCGAGCTCTTCCAGCCTGGACCGCATACTCGATCGTCCATGTCAGATCCACGGCACCCTTGATAAACCAGCCAATCATACCCACCGGAGTTGTTGGGGTCTTCAAATAGGCCGGCAAGTTAAATGCCGAAGACAAGGAGAAGGGGTCGTAAAGCGAGAATGATGACGAGGAGCCCCGTCCGCCGAGCATGGGGGGGGTGGCAGAAGAAGTTTCCCCTAGGTTAAAACAATGAACATGATATACGTTACCCATATCCCCAAGAGGGAGCGCAAACATGCACTCAGGGACATCTATGCGATAGATCCTGTCGCCCCAAAATTCAACCCATGGTCGTCCTACCCGATCACTTCCGATCACAGGGACAATCCGACCAGTATCCATCATGGAGGTTCAGCCGCACCGGTCCTTGACCCAATTATTGATGGATTCCACCTCACGCGAGTCCTTATGGACGGCGGCATCAGCCTCAACCTGCTCTATCAGGATACAGTCCGCAAAATGGGCATCGATCCATCAAGGATCAAGCCCACAAAAACTACCTTTAAAGGAGTAATACCAGGTGTAGAGGCCCGCTGCATGGGTTCAATCACATTGGAAGTTGTCTTCGAATCCCTGGACAACTTCCGAAGCGAATAATTGATCTTCGACATCGTCCCCTTCCGCAGTGGCTATCACGCACTGCTTGGACGAACTGCATTTGCTTGATTCAATGCGGTGCCATGCTATGCTTATCTCAAACTTAAGATGCCCGAACCACGCGGTGTCATAACAGTCAATGGAAACACCGAGCGCTCCCTCCGTATTGAGGAGCAAACCGCGGCCCTAGCAGCAGAAGTACAGAGCGGCCTTATCAAGCAGAACCTTAATTCGGCGGCCAAGCTCTTGGACACTGTCAAACGAGTCCGGACTACTCCGCAACAGGACAGTCCATCCCGTCAGGAGCTCGACTAGCAATTCGGCCTCCGTCTAAATCCCAACCAAATGGCGGCGTACGTGCCGTGCGTACATAACTACGCACTCAAAATACCATGGGCATAGACGGAGGCGTAACTTGATTGTGGTCCATCCTACGGCTCCCACACATACTTTTCCTTTTCCTTTTCACTATTTTTAGTCTCTTCTCTACAGGCCCGTCTCGACGGCCTGATCATCGGTCCTTTCGAAGGACGGATATACCAAGGCGGCAAGCAGCACAAACGTGTGGGGAATCTCTAGATGTTCTTATTGACGATCATTCTACCTGTTTTCAGGACCCGCATGTAGCTCCCCCTTGGTCTTGGCATGATAAATAGCCCTATTGCTTATCGCACTATTCGTACAAATATACTTTGATGTATTAATCAAATTATAATGGAAACAGTTTGCGGCCCAACCTACGTGGCACTAGCTTACCACTTCATTTTATTTCGTTATTCTTATCGATTGCACCCATACATTTTGGTACACTTTAATTCACCAGGGGCATCATTATGCTCCATACTACGACAACAAAGTCCGGACACTTTTTATAGTACAGTTCGGCACCCCGAAGTTTAGCATTATATGCATCGGCTCCGAATCATGTCTTTGGTCAATAGTTGGGTTGCCCGGCTCCTGTGCTTGCTACCTTACATTCTGTCCTATCGGCTAGGGTAGTAAAGGGAGAACTACTGCGATTGTGTTTCCGGTTTACCCAAGTAAACACCTTAGTAGGGAAAGCCGAAAACTAACTATCATGATACGGCGAGAGCTGGTCAGCTATTCGGAGGTTAAAAATCTTTTGCGATTTTTGCCGCATTGTGCGACAAATCGGTCTCTACCCGATCAGGTGTCTACAACACCCTAGTCCAGATTATATACTAACTAGGGGTTGTGCCTACATTTCTATTGTCAAAATCCTATGGCTAAGTGAGAATGATAAAGCCACATAGTCCGGTTGCCTGGTTCATTGCGCTAAACACCTCCTTCAAGGACCAAACTCTTGGATCAAGAGTGTTTAGATTCATCCCGAACACCCCCGTACTAGCTACGTGAGGGCTGAAGCCGACGACTGGCCAAATCTCATATTCAACAAAATGGCCGCACAGGAGGTAAAATTTTCAAACAACAAACATTATATTATATAAGACTTTGTTTCAGAATACAGGAGGGGATAATATGAATGACTTCATTCAAAGCTAATGTCTTTTGAACACTGGCCCTCTACAATGCGGGATCCCTTTAGGACATCATCAAAATACCGCTCGGGCATGCGTTGCTCCTTGCCCACGGGCGGTCCCTCGGTGGCAAGATTGATGGCGTCCATCTTCGACCACCGCACCTTGACACGGGCGAAGGCCATCCGCGCACCTTCAATGCAGACCGACCGCTTGATGGCATCAAGTCGAGGGTAGGCATCGACCAACCGATTCATGAGCCCGAAGTAGCTGCTGGGCATAGCGTCAGCAGGCCATAGACGGATTATCAAATCCTTCATGGCCAGTTCGGCCACCCTATGCAATCCGGTCAGCTGTTTCAGCTGATCGCTAAAGGGCACCGGATGCTCTGGTGCAAGCTACTGTGACCAGAACAACTTCTTCATTGAGGTCCCCTCTTCAGCTCGGAAGAATTCCGCAGCGTCGACAACACTGCACGGCAGATCCGCAAACGGCACTGGATAACTCCAAATCTGGGTCAGTAAGAGGAACCTTTTCTTCACATACTTGCTCTGCATAATAAAGGCCTTACCCGCCGTGATTTTTCTGGCCTCCTGGATTTCCTGGAGGGCGCCCTGGGCTTCAACCCGGGCATCGTGTGCACTTTTGCGGGCCTTGGCAAGTTCAGACTCTTGGTCCGCAATATTGTGCTCCAAGGACTCGCATTTCTTCACGGCGTCCTGGAGCTCCTGCTGGACCTCACCAACCCTGGCCTCGTGTTTCTCACGAGCGGCTTGTTCCTTTGCCGCTCTCTCCTGGGATTCGGCCATCGCCTTCTTGAGGGTCTCCACCTCGGTCACCGCTCCTACAAAATATTATGGCACAATGGTCAACTCAAATCATTCATCCTTCCTGAATCTACACAAGGTCATTGCATACCTTGATGGTCTTCTAGCTGTTTTTTCATGCGGCCGAGCTCTTCCTCGGTCCGCTCCAGACTCTGCTTCAGTCCGGAGACCTCAGCAGCATGAGAGGTCGTAGCTAGCAAAGACGCCTGCTTATTCACATAGACACGTATGGTTAGTCTCCTGCGAAAATTAAGTTGATCCTCTGTCCGGCTTTTCTTTTCAAACACCGGACAATGTCTCAGGGGCTACTATCTATACTATGACATTCCTTTTGCATAAATTGCATTTTCATACCTCAAAGCCTGTTAGAAGGCTTGTGCAGGCTTCGGTCAGTCTGGTCTTTGTAGAGTGAATCCTCTCAACTACTGTACCCATGAGGGTACGGTGTTCCTCAACAATGGAAGCACTTCGCAGCGCTTCCATTAGAGTATCCGGTGCCTCTGGATGGACAGAGGTCACCGGTAGAATCGGTGCACCTCCTTCTTTCGAAGGAGGCTGCTTGCCGGATTCTGGAGCCGTATAGGTCTCCGGAATTGTATTCAGCTGGGGGCCGAATTGGTTATGGCCCCCATCGCCACTCTCCATGGGGATTTGCTCCCCCATGTGTCCGGCGGCCGATGTTTTGTTGGGGAACGTAGTAATTTCAAAAAATTTCCTATGCACACGCAAGATCATGGTGATGCATAGCAACGAGAGGGGAAAGTGTGATCTACGTACCCTTGTAGACCGACAGCGGAAGCGTTAGCACAACGCGGTTGATGTAGTCGTACGTCTTCATGGCCCGACCGATCAAGCACCGAAACTACGACACCTCCGAGTTCTAGCACACGTTCAGCTCGATGACGATCCCCGGACTCCGATCCAGCAAAGTGTTGGGGAGGATTTCCGTCAGCACGACGGCATGGTGACGATCTTGATGTACTACCGTCGCAGGGCTTCGCCTAAGCACCGCTACAATATTATCGAGGATTATGGTGGAAGGGGGCACCGCACACGGCTAAGAATATGATCACGTGGATCAACTTGTGTGTCTATGGGGTGCCCCCTGCCCCCGTATATAAAGGAGTGGAGGAGAGGAGGGCCGGCCCTCTCTATGGCGCGCCCTAGGGGAGTCCTACTCCCACTGGGAGTAGGATTCCCCTTTCCTAGTCCAACTAGGAGTCCTTCCATGTAGTAGGAGTAGGAGACAAGGAAGGGGAAGAGGGAAGAGAAGGAAGGAGGGGGCGCAGCCCCTCCCCCTAGTCCAATTCGGACTAGGCCTGGGGGGGGGGGGTGGGGGCGCGGCTTGCCTCTCCCTCTCCCCCAAAGCCCAATAAGGCCCATATACTTCTTCTCCGGTATTCCCGTAACTCCCCGGTACTCCGAAAAATACCCGAACCACTCGGAACCTTTCCGATGTCCGAATATAGTCGTCCAATATATCGATTTTTACGTCTCGACCATTTCGAGACTCCTCGTCATGTCCCCGATCTCATCCGGGACTCCGAACTCCTTCAGTACATCAAAACTCATAAACTCATAATATAACTGTCATCGAAACCTTAAGCGTGCGGACCCTACGGGTTCGAGAACAATGTAGACATGACCGAGACACGTCTCCGGTCAATAACCAATAGCGGAACCTGGATGCTCATATTGGCTCCTACATATTCTACGAAGATCTTTATCGGTCAGACCGCATAACAACATATGTTGTTCCCTTTGTCATCGGTATGTTACTTGCCCGAGATTCGATCGTCGGTATCTCAATACCTAGTTCAATCTCGTTACCGACAAGTCTCTTTACTCGTTTCGTAATACATCATCTCGCAACTAACTCATTAGTTGCAATGCTTGCAAGGCTTAGGTGATGTGCATTACCGAGAGGGCCCAGAGATACCTCTCCGACAATCGGAGTGACAAATCCTAATCTCGAAATACGCCAACCCAACATGTACCTTTGGAGACACCTGTAGAGCTCCTTTATAATCACCCAGTTACGTTGTGACGTTTGGTAGCACACAAAGTGTTCCTCCGGTAAACGGGAGTTGCATAATCTCATAGTCATAGGAACATGTATAAGTCATGAAGAAAGCAATAGCAACATACTAAACGATCGGGTGCTAAGCTAATGGAATGGGTCATGTCAATCACATCATTCTCCTAATAATGTGATCCCGTTAATCAAATGACAACACATGTCTATGGTTAGGAAACATAACCATCTTTGATTAATGAGCTAGTCAAGTAGAGGCATACTAGTGACGTTTAGTTTGTCTATGTATTCACACAAGTATTATGTTTCCGGATAATACAATTCTAGCATGAATAATAAACATTTATCATGAAATAAGGAAATAAATAATAACTTTATTATTGCCTCTAGGGCATATTTCCTTCAGTCTCCCACTTGCACTAGAGTCAATAATCTAGTTCACATCGCCATGTGATCTAACATCAATAGTTCACATCTTTATGTGGTTAACACCCATAGTTCACATCGATATGGGACCAACACCCAAAGGGTTTACTAGAGTCAGTAATCTAGTTCACATCGCTTATGTGATTAACACCCAATCAGTACTAAGGTGTGATCATGTTTTGCTTGTGAGATAATCTTAGTCAAGGGGTCTGTCACATACAGATCCGTAAGTATTTTGCGAATTTCTATGTGTACAATGCTCTGCACGGAGCTACTTTAGCTAATTGCTCCCACTTTCAATATGTATCCAGATGAAGACTTAGAGTCATCCGGATCAGTGCCAAAACTTGTATCTACGTAACCCTTTTACGATGAACCTTTTGTCACCTCCATAATTGAGAAACATATCCTTATTCCACTAAGGATAATTTTGACCGCTGTCCAGTGATCTACTCCTAGATCACTATTGTACTCCCTTGCCAAAATCAGTGTAGGGTATACAATAGATCTGGTACATAGCATGGCATACTTTATATAACCTATGGCTGAGGCATATGGAATGACTTTCATTCTTTTTCTATCTTCTGCCATGGTCGGGCTTTGAGTCTTACTCAATTTCACACCTTGTAACACAATCAAGAACTCTTTCTTTGACTGTTCCATTTTGAACTACTTCAAAATCTTGTCAAGGTATGTACTTATTGAAAAAACTTATCAAGCGTCTTGATCTATCTCTATAGATCTTGATGCTTAATATGTAGGCAGCTTCACCGAGGTCTTTCTTTGAAAAACTTCTTTCAAACACAACTTTATGCTTTGCAGAATAATTCTACATTATTTCCGATCAATAATATGTCATTCACATATACTTGTCAGAAATGCTGCATTGCTCCCACTCACTTTCTTGTAAATACAGGCTTCACCACAAGTCTGTATAAAACTATATACTTTGATCAACTTATCAAAGCGTATATTCCAACTCCGAGATGCTTGCACCAGTCCATAGATGGATCGCTAGAGCTTGCATATTTTGTTAGCACCTTTAGGATTGACAAAACCTTCTGGTTGCATCATATACAACTCTTCTTTAAATCCATTAAGGAATGTAGTTTTGTTTATCCATTTGTCAGATTTCATAAAAATGCGGCAATTGCTAACATGATTTGGACAGACTTAAGCATAGATACGATTGAGAAACTCTTATCGTAGTCAACACCTTGAACTTGTCGAAAACTTTTTGCGACAATTCTAGCTTTGTAGATAGTAACACTACTATAAGCATCCGTCTTCCTCTTGAAGATCCATTTAATCTCAATGACTTGCCGAACATGGGGCAAGTCAACCAAAGTCCATACTTTGTTCTCATACATGGATCTCATCTCAGATTTCATGGCATCAAGCCATTTCGCGGAATCTGGGCTCATCATCGCTTCCTCATAGTTCGTAGGCTCGTCATGATCAAGTAACATGACCTCCAGAACTGGATTACCGTACCACTCTGGTGCGGATCTCACTCTGTTTTTACCTACGAGGTTCGGCAGTAACTTGATCTGAAGTTAAATGATCATCATCATTAGCTTCCTCACTAATCGGTCTAGTAGTGAAAGGAACAGATTTCTGTGATGAACTACTTTCCAATAAGGGATCAGGTACAGCTACCTCATCAAGTTCTACTTTCCTCCCACTCACTTCTTTCGAGAGAAACTCCTTCTCTAGAAAGTTTCCGAATTTAGCAACAAAAGTCTTGCCTTTGGATCTGTGATAGAAGGTGTATCCAATAGTTTCCTTTGGATATCCTATGAAGACACATTTCTCCGATTTGGGTTCGAGCTTATCAGGTTGAAGCTTTTTCACATAAGCATCGCAGCCCCAAACTTTCAGAAACGACAACTTTGGTTTCTTGCCAAACCACAGTTCATAAGGCGTCGTCTCAACGGATTTTAGATGGTGCCCTATTTAACGTGAATGCAGCTGTCTCTAATGCATAACCCCAAAATGATAGTGGTAGTTCGGTAAGAGACATCATAGATCGCACCATATCTAATAAAGTACGGTTATGACGTTCGGACACACCATTACATTGTGGTGTTCCAGGTGGCGTGAGTAGTGAAACTATTTCACATTGTTTTTAACTGAAGGCCAAACTCGTAACTCAAATACTCTTCTCTACAATCAGATTGTAGAAACTTTATTTTCTTGTTATGATGATTTTCCACTTCACTCTAAAATTCTTTGAACTATTCAAATGTTTCAGACTTGTGTTTCATCAAGTAGATATACTCATATCTGCTCAAATCATCTGTGAAGATCAGAAAATAATGATTCTTGTCGTGAGCCTCAATATTCATCGGACCACATACATCAGTATGTATGATTTCCAACAAATCTGTTGCTCGCTCCATTGTTCCGAAGAACAGAGTCTTAGTCATCTTGCCCATGAGGCATGGTTCGCAAGCATCAACTGATTCATAATCAAGTGATTCCAAAAGCCCATCAGCATGGAGTTTCTTCATGCGCTTTACACCAATATGACCTAAACGGCAGTGCCACAAATAAGTTGCACTATCATTATTAACTTTGCATCTTTTGGTTTCAATATTATGATTATGTGTATCACTACGATCGAGATCCAACAAACTATTTTCATTGGGTATGTAACCATATAAGGTTTTATTCATGTAAACAGAACAACAATTTATTCTCTTACTTAAATGAATAACCATATTACAATAAACATGATCAAATCATATTCATGCTCAACGCAAACACCAAATAACACTTATTTAGGTTCAACACTAATCCCGAAATTATAGGGAGTGTGCGATGATGATCATATCAATCTTGGAACTACTTCCAACACACATCGTCACTTCACCCTTAACTAGTCTCTGTTTATTCTGCAACTCCCGTTTCGAGTTACTAATCTTAGCAACTGAACTAGTATCAAATACTGAGGGTTTGCTATAAACACTAGTAAAGTACACATCAATAACATGTATATCAAATATACTTATGTTCACTTTGCCATCCTTCTTATCCGCCAATCACTTGGGGTAGTTCCGCTTCCAGTGACCAGTCCCTTTGCAGTAGAAGCACTTAGTCTCAGGCTTAGGACCAGACTTGGGCTTCTTCACTTGAGCAGCAACTTGCTTGCTGTTCTTCTTGAAGTTCCCCTTCTTCCCTCTGCCCTTTTCTTGAAACTAGTGGTCTTGTCTACCATCAACACTTGATGTTTTTCTCGATTTCTACCTTCATCAATTTCAGCATTATGAAGAGCTTGGGAATCGTTTCCGTTATCCCTTGCATATCATAGTTCATTACGAAGTTCTACTAACTTGGTGATGGTGACTAGAGAATTCTGTCAATCACTATTTTATATGGAAGATTAACTCCCACTTGATTCAAGTGATTGTAGTACCCAGACAATCTGAGCACATGCTCACTAGTTGAGCGATTCTCGTCCATCTTTTAGCTATAGAACTTGTTGGAGACTTCATATCTCTCAACTCGGGTATTTGCTTGAAATGTTAACTTCAACTCCTGGAACATCTCATATGGTCCATGACGTTCAAAACGTCTTTGAAGTCCCGATTCTAAGCCATTAAGCATGGTGCACCAAACTATCAAGTAGTCATCATATTGAGCTAGCCAAACATTCATAACGTCTGCATCTGCTCCTGCAATAGGTCTGTCACCTAGCGGTGCATCAAGGACATAATTCTTTTGTGTAGCAATGAGGATAAATCTCAGATCACGGATCCAATCCGCATCATTGCTACTAACATCTTTCAATACAATTTTCTCTAGGAACATATTAAAATAAACACAGGGAAGAAACAACGCGAGCTATTGATCTACAACATGATTTACAAAATACTACCAGGACTAAGTTCATGATAAATTTAAGTTCATTTAATCATATTACTTAAGGACTCCCACTTAGATAGACATCCCTCTAATCCTCTAAGTGATCACGTGATCCAAATCAACTAAACCATGTCCGATCATCACGTGAGATGAAGTAGTTTCATTGGTGAACATCACTATGTTGATCATATCTACTATATGATTCACGCTCGACCTTTCGGTCTCCGTGTTCCGAGGCCATATCTATATATGCTTGGCTCGTCAAGTATAACCTAAGTATTCCGCATGTGCAACTGTTTTGCACCCGTTGTATTTGAACGTAGAGCCTATCACACCCGATCATCACGTGGTGTCTCAGCACGAAGAACTTTCGCAACGGTGCATACTCAGGGAGAACACTTCTTGATAATTAGTGAGAGATCATCTTAAAATGCTACTGTCAATCAAAGCAAGATAAGATGCATAAAAGATAAACATCACATGCAATCAATATAAGTGATATGATATGGCCATCATCATCTTGTGCTTGTGATCTCCATCTTCGAAGCACCGTCGTGATCACCATCGTCACCGGCGCGACACCTTGATCACCATCGTAGCATCGTTGTCGTCTCGCCAATCTTATGCTTCCATGACTATCGCTACCGTTTAGTGATAAAGTAAAGCATTACAGCGCAATTGCATTGCATACAATAAAGCGACAACCATATGGCTCCTGCCAGTTGCCGATAACTTGGTTACAAAACATGATCATCTCATACAATAAAATTCAGCATCATGTCTGGACCATATCACATCACAACATGCCCTGCAAAAACAAGTTAGACGTCCTCTACTTTGTTGTTGCAAGTTTTACGTGGCTGCTACGGGCTTAAGCAATAACCAATCTTACCTACGCATCAAAAACCACAACGATAGTTTGTCAAGTTGGTGCTATTTTAACCTTCACAAGGACCGGGCGTAGCTACACTCGGTTCAACTAAAGTTGGAGAAACTGTCACCCGCTAGCCACCTTTGTGCAAAGCACGTCGGGAGAACCGGTCTCGCGTAAGCGTATGTGTAATATCGGTCCGGGCCACTTCGTCCAACAATACCGCCGAACCAAAGTATGACATGCTGGTAAGCAGTATGACTTATATCGCCCACAACTCACTTGTGTTCTACTCGTGCATATAACATCAACACAAAAAACTTAGGCTCTGATACCACTGTTGGGGAACGTAATAATTTCCAAAAATTTCCTACGCACACGCAAGATCATGGTGATGCATAGCAACGAGAGGGGAGAGTGTGATCTACGTACCCTTGTAGACCGACAGCGGAAGCGTTAGCACAACGCGGTTGATGTAGTCGTACGTCTTCACGGCCCGACCGATCAAGCACCGAAACTACGACACCTCCGAGTTCTAGCACACGTTCAGCTCGATGACGATCCCCGGACTCCGATACAGCAAAGTGTCGGGGAGGAGTTCCGTCTGCAGAACGGCGTGGTGACGATCTTGATGTACTACCATCGCAGGGCTTCGCCTAAGCACCGCTACAATATTAAAAGGAGTATGGTGGAAGGGGGCACCGCACATGGCTAAGAATATGATCACGTGGATCAACTTGTGTGTCGATGGGGTGCCCCCTGCCCCCGTATATAAAGGAGTGGAGGAGGGGAGGGCCGACCCTCTCTATGGCGCGCCCTAGGGGAGTCCTACTCCCACCGGGAGTAGGATTCCCCCTTTCCTAGTGCAACTAGGAGTCCTTCCATGTAGTAGGAGTAGGAGACAAGGAAGGGGAAGAGGGAAGAGAAGGAAGGAGGGGGCACATCCCCTCCCCCTAGTCCAATTCGGACTACGCCTTGGGGGGGGGGGCGCGGCCTGCCTCTCCCTCTCCCCTATAGCCCAATAAGGCCCATATACTTCTTCTCCCGTATTCCCGTAACTCCCCGGTACTCCGAAAAATACCCGAACCACTCGGAACCTTTCCGATGTCCGAATATAGTCGTCCAATATATCAATTTTTACGTCTCGACCATTTTGAGACTCCTCGTCATGTCCCCAATCTCATCCGGGACTCCGAACTCCTTCGGTACATCAAAACTCATAAACTCATAATATAACTGTCATCGAAACCTTAAGCGTGCGGACCCTACGGGTTCGAGAACAATGTAGACATGACCGAGACACGTCTCCGGTCAATAACCAATAGCGGAACCTGGATGCTCATATTGGCTCCTACATATTCTACGAAGATCTTTATCGGTCAGACTGCATAACAACATATGTTGTTCCCTTTGTCATCGGTATGTTACTTGCCCGAGATTCGATCGTCGGTATCTCAATACCTAGTTCAATCTCGTTACCGGCAAGTCTCTTTACTCGTTTCGTAATACATCATCTGGCAACTAACTCATTAGTTTCAATGCTTGCAAGGCTTAGGTGATGTGCATTACTGAGAGGGCCCAGAGATACCTCTCCGACAATCGGAGTGACAAATCCTAATCTCGAAATACGCCAACCCAACATGTACCTTTGGAGACACCTGTAGAGCTCCTTTATAATCACCCAGTTACGTTGTGACATTTGGTAGCACACAAAGTGTTCCTCCGGTAAACGGGAGTTGCATAATCTCATAGTCATAGGAACATGTATAAGTCATGAAGAAAGCAATAGCAACATACTAAACGATCGGGTGCTAAGCTAATGGAATGGGTCATGTCAATCACATCATTCTCCTAACAATGTGATCCTGTTAATCAAATGACAACACATGTCTATGGTTAGGAAACATAACCATCTTTGATTAATGAGCTAGTCAAGTAGAGGCATACTAGTGACGTTTAGTTTGTCTATGTATTCACACAAGTATTATGTTTCCGGATAATACAATTCTAGCATGAATAATAAACATTTATCATGAAATAAGGAAATAAATAATAACTTTATTATTGCCTCTAGGGCATATTTCCTTCACGTTTCACCCTCTGGCACCACCCTGACGGCCTCCTGCGTCTCTCTCTGGCCTGGGGAGGTCCTTCAGGACAACACCTCGGTGTCACCCATGGCCTTGGGAGAAGAGGCTGCCGGAAGGGACCCGTTGTCCATCACCTTCGGATCTAGCGAATTCCTCGAAGATGAGGATCGCTGGAGGTCGGAACGAGTCGGACTGCAGCGTATGATTCAACATGTTAAAACTATGAAGCAAAGGAGCTGGATATATGTGTGCGTCTTTGAGTACTTACGATTCGGCCAGGGGCTTATCCCTGGGGCGCCATTCGGAGCTGCTATCAATATCCCACGCGGAGTTGTCCGCGGAGGAGACCTTCCCCTTCTTGGGCGCCTCTGCCTCCAGATGCATGGAGGCCGCCCTTTTCTTCCTCCCCCTTGGGGGAGACTTGCTTTCCTCCTCCCTCCTCGTCCTCGGTGTGGGAGGAGCGGGTCTCGGCGTCTTTAGACGTCACGTCCGAAGTGCCCTTATGACGGAGACCACTCTTGGTCTCCTTGGCCTTCTTCTTGGCCTTCTTCTCCAAAGCTTGGTAGGGCGCCGGAACCAGCATCTTCGTCAGAAGAGGGATTGCTGGGTTTTCGTGCAGCGGAGCCGGACACTGGATCCGCTCCGCCTTCTTTGTCCAACCCTGAAAAAATAAATGGGGAAGCTTAGGCGTCTTCCTTGAGTATGCAAGTAAAGTACACCTTGAAATATGAAAAACTTACCAAACTGGCAGGGTGGGCCAGGTCATGGCCACGGTCCTTGGTCGTCGTCGGCCATGTCTCGTTGGCCTTAAAGAGCACCTTCTAGATGTCTTCATGCGTAGTGCCAAAGAACTGTTGCAAGGTCTGGTGCTTGATCGGATCGAACTCCCACAAATGGCAAGTCCGGCTTTGGCACAGAAGGATCCGGCGAGCAAGCATCACCTGGATCACTGCTTCCTCCCGAGCATGCGTTGGTTTTCCCTTGAAGAGGAAAGGGTGATGCAGAAAGCAGCGTAAGTATTTCCCTCAGTTTTTGAGAACCAAGGTATCAATCCAGTAGGAGACCACGCGCGAGTCACCTCGTACCTACACAAAAAAAAGAACCTCGCAACCGACGCGATAAAGGGGCTGTCAATCCCTTCACGGCCACTTGCAAGAGTGAGATCTGATAGAGATAATAATAATAAGATATTTTTGGTATTTTTATGATATAGATTGAAAGCAAAGATTGCAAAATAAAATAGATTGGAAACTTGTATGATGGAAAATAGACCCGGGGGCCATAGGTTTCACTAGTGGCTTGTCTCAAGATAGCATAAGTATTACGGTGGGTGAACAAATTACTGTCGAGCAATTGATAGAAAAGCGAATAATTATGAGAATATCTAGGCATGATCATGTATATAGGCATCACGTCCGTGACAAGTAGACCGACTCCTGCCTGCATCTACTACTATTACTCCACACATCGACCGCTATCTAGCATGCAGCTAGAGTATTAAGTTCATAAGAACAGAGTAACGCTTTAAGCAAGATGACATGATGTAGAGGGGTAAACTCATGCAATATGATATAAACCCCATCTTTTTATCCTCGATGGCAACAATACAATACGTGTCATTTCCCTTTCTGTCACTAGGATCGAGCACCGCGAGATTGAACCCAAAGCTAAGCACTTCTCCCATTGCAAGAAAGATCAATCTTGTAGGCCAAACCAAATGATAATTCAAAGAGATTGCAAAGATAACCAATAATACATAAAAGAATTTAGAGAAGATTCAAATATTGTTCATAGATAATCTTGATCATAAACCGACAATTCACCAGATCTCGACAAACACACCACAAAAAGAGTTACATCGAATAGATCTCCAAGAAGATCGAGGAGAACTTTGTATTGAGATCCAAAGAGAGAGAAGAAGCCATCTAGCTAATATCTATGGACCCTCGTGGTCGCCTCGTTGGTTGCTTGACGTCCACTCCAAGTCCTCTGGATCACATTTGTTCCAAAAAATCACGCTCCCGAAGGTTTCATTCCGTTTGGACTCCGTTTGATATTCTTTTTCTGCGAAACATTGAAATAGGCAAAAAACAACAATTTGGGCTGGGCCTCCGGTTAATAGGTTAGTCCAAAAAATAATATAAAAGTGTATAAATAAGCCCATTAAACATCCAAAATAGAATATATAATAGCATGGAGCAATCAAAAATTATGGATATGTTGGAGACATATCAAGCATCCCCAAGCTTAATTCCTGCTCGTCATCGAGTAGGTAAATGATAAAAACATAATTTTTGATGTGGAATGCTTCCTAACATATTTCTCAATGTATTTTTCTTTACTGTGGCATGAATGTTCATATCCGAAAGATTCAAGATAAAATTTTAATATTGACATAAAAATAGTAATACTTCAAGCATACTAACTAAGCAATCATGTCTTCTCAAAATAACATGGCCAAAGAAAGTTCATCCCTACAAAATCATATAGTTTGGTCATGCTCCATTTTCGTCACACAAGAATGCTCTCATCATGCACAACCCCGATGACAAGCCAAGAAGTTGTTTCATACTTTAGTAATCTCAAACTTTTTTCAACTTTCGCGCAATACATGAGCATGAGCCATGGATATAGCACTATGGGTGGAATAGAATATAATGAAGGGGGTTATGTGGAGAAGACAAAAAGGATAAAGTCTCACATTGACGCGGCTAATCAATGGGCTAGGGAGATGCCCATCAATTGATGTCAATACAAGGAGTAGGGATTGCCATGCAACGGATGCACTAGAGCTATAAATGTATGAAAGCTCAACAAAAGAAACTAAGTGGGTGTTGTCGGAGTAATGGGCCACGGGTAGCCTAACCCGAGTCCCAGAACCTTTCAAGACATCAGGCCGGCTGCGCCCCTCAAGGCATCAAGGTGAAGCACCGCCTTCTGGTGGCCGGCTGGCTGGACTGCCGACTGCTAGAAGGCGGACATGCTCAGGAAGGTGGCTCCAAGACAGGCCCACTCCTGGCAGGCGGCCTCCAGAGAGGCCAGCTCCCAGCAGTTGGCCCACAGTTCCCTCAAAGTCTGCCCCCCATTAAAGAAGACAGGACAGGGTGAGGTAATAGTGTAGCCCATCCCCCCACGAATCCAGGAGCGGGCGTGGCCACAGTGCCTCATACTAGTGGAGATCTCCGCCCGGCGCGGCACTGTTGCCACTTCGCCCTTGACGTCACTCTTGATAGGCCAAGCCCTGCTCCCACGACCGCCTGTCGGTACGGCCCAAGGACGGCGGGCCCTACCGGTCAGCGAGAGCCCGGAGGGCAGCGGGAGATGCACCAGTCGGGCCCGAGGGAGGCCAGCTCCTAGCAGCCGGCTCGGTCCTTCCTCAGGGCCCCACGCACCATGAACAAGATAAGATGAAGAGTGGCTACAGTGTTCGCCCACCAGGCGGCGGGACTGTAGCCACGCCTCCCCGACCGAGCATGCGTCATTATCAACACGGCTACAGTAATCCAAAGCCGGCAGGACCCGCGAGCGGCGGAGGCGGCCTGTCGGCTCCGTACCAGACCAGCCAGCGGGGCCCACCAGGTGGCGGGCCCCAGCAGTCGGCGGAGAAGCCGACGGCCAGAGAGACTGATAGTCGGGCCCTAAGCTCGGCCGGATTACCATTGTACCCCTGGGGGGTAGGCCTATATAAACCCCCAGGGCACCAATGCAAAGGGTTCCCACCCCGTTAGAATTAGACTCATACCTAGAGGAAGGCGAGAGCAAGCCTTGCCTTCTCCCACATCTAGCATACAACTCGAGGAGCACAATTGTACTCACTTGTGCCTTAGTGATTATGCGGAGACCCCACAGAGCAGGACTAGGGGTGTTATCTCCTAGGAGAGCCCCGAACCTGGGTAAAGTTCGCCGGCGTACATGTCTACGCCTCATCCCGCTTCCGGGCACCGGCGATGTTAACTCGCTCCCACCATGATAAGCCATCCATTGGCATATGTCGCACCCAACCCCCGACATTTGGCGCCCACCGTGGACCTTTGACCTATTCTGGACGGGAACCCTTTTCCTCCCTGGCGAGCATAGCCAGCCCGGCACGCCAGACAGAGTCTGTGCCGACGCGCTGCGTGGCGCGGAGGTCGCCGACCTTGTTGGCGAGGTTCGCCTCTTCGACGAGCAGGCGTCCAATGCGGGCAATGACGGCCCCGAGAGCCGCCTCGTCATCCTCCTCGATTAGCTCCACGTAGCCAGCGAGCCCGCTGCGGATTTGGAATCCATTGGCTCCACCGACCCGATGCTTGTCGACTCCGACACCGCGTCGCTTGATACGTTCCCCACCAACGTGGTGGTCTATGACGAGCCACCTCCTCGCGAGGAGAGCGGCGAAAGCACCATCATAGAGGTGCTTGTCATCGGCCACAGTGAGCACTCTGGCGGAGATGCTCACGACCCGCTCAATGCGGCACTTCAAGACCTGACGGCGCCCATCCCAGAAGACGCCGATGCCGAGATGCTGGAAGCACGCCGCCTCCAGCTTGTCAAGGGCGCCAAGAAGCTGGCTAGCATGAGACGCCTGTCGAAAGCCTACCGGCGCGAGATGGACCGCGCTGTGGGCGGCACGCCGGCTCCCGCTGGGCCCAGCCGCCTTGGCGCGGTCCAGTAGCGCGGCGTGGCCATCGCCAGCCTGCTTGGGGCAGATCGCCCCATCTACACCACGCCCGCGGAGAATATCCGAGCTTCCCAGGCGGCAGCAGAAGAACTAGACAAGTTCGAGGGCGAAGAGCGTCGCCCGATGGCGGAGCGCGTCTAGCGGCTCCTCGATGCGGCTGCTGAGCAGCATGATGCCGGTTTCCGCACTGAGGCACCGCACTGGCAAAATGACGATCTGCCTCCCCGCCGAGACCAAGGCGCGACATCTCGGACGCCGACTGGTGACGTCTGCGGGAGAAGAGACAAGGAGCCAGCTGCCAGCCGCAGCCGGACTCGCATCACCATTGAGCGCGACCAAGACGGCCACCCAAGAGGACTGGAACAACGGGAGGACTGTCCGCCTCCTCCCCCTCGAAGGGAAAGGCGTGTCACACCACCGCCTGTTGATCACCCGACACTCGGCGACCGCCTTGGCCGCTGAGAGGGAGTCGGAGAGAACGATGCCCACCATCGGATCGACCTTCTCCACCGGTCCCTGACGCTAGAAGAGGAAGATGAATTGGGCCCACCCTGTTTCGGCCCCCGCATTCGAGACGAGCCTTTCCCCAAAGGGTTCACGCTCCCAAGAGACACGCCCAAATACACCGGCTCCGTGAAGCCAGAGGATTGGCTGGTCGACTACTCCACAACCGTCAGCATAGCCAACGGCAACAAGCGCGTTGCTGTGAAGTATGTTCGGCTCATGCTCCAGGGCACAGCCCGGACATGGCTGAATAGTCTGAAGCCCCGCAACATCAATGGCTGGGTCGACTTCACTGAAGCCTTCATCCGCAACTTCACCAGCACGTATAAGCGGCCGCCCAAACCTCGCCAGCTCTCCTTGTGCGTGCAAGGCCCCAGCGAGTCGACCCGCGACTACCTCACGCGCTGGGCCGAGCTCCGCAACTCTTGCGAAGGCGTGCATGAGGTGCAGGCTATCGAGTACTTCACCGCTGGGTGCCGAGAGCGCACCCTCCTCAAGCACCGACTCCTCTGCGACGAGCCGGCGACCCTCGACAAGCTGCTGATCATAGCAGATAAATATGCTACGGCCGACTCCTCCATGAAGGTGGAAATCCAAGTTGATGCGTCAGGCAAAGTAGCCCCTCCAGCTCCAACCCTGGCTGGCGACACCAGTCGGCGTCAGCAACCAAGCGACAAGAAGCGCAAGGCCATGCAGCCGGCTCCCACAAGACGACAGGTGGCGACAGTCGAAGACCAGCAGCCGGAGGGGCAGCCTCCATCCAAGCGCTAGAAGGGTGGCAAGCCCAACTGGCTGCCGACTTTCTCATATGAGCAAACCCTGGACGCACCCTGAAAATTCCATAGTGGTGCGAAGCCGTCCAATCATACCACTCGGAAATGCCACTGGCTCACCAGGATCGCCAAGGGAGACGGCCTTCTGCCTCCTCCGCCTGCTGGGAAGCCGCCCCTCCCCCTCAACAGCCGGTCGTTCAACCAATCGGAGCCATACAAGACGAATACCTCGAAGAGTATGGAGCTTATGTCGTGTTCACCAGTGTGGCCGACGATAGGCACAACAGACGGCAACGACAACAAGAAGTGAATGCAGTAGCATCAGAAACCCTCGAGTTCATGCATTGGTTCGAGAAGCCCATCAATTGGAGCAGAGCCGACCACCCGGAGGTGATGCCCAATCCTGGCTCCTATGCCCTGGTTCTGGATGCCACCTTTGCCACTGATAGGCGAGCTGCTCGATTTTCCCGAGTTCTGATAGATGGCGGCAGCAGCATCAATATTCTGTACAAAGATACCATGGAGAAGTTGGGAATCAGACAGACAGAGGCAGCTTCAGCTCAGTTGGACTGTATTTCATGGCATAGATCCTGGCCTTTCCTGCTCACCAATTGGCAAGATCCATATAGATGTCCTCTTCGGAGACAAGGATCACTTCCGGCGAGAGCCAGTCTAGTTCAAGGTGGTGGACCTCGAGAGCCCATACCATGCACTACTTGGCCGACCTGCACTGACCAAGTTCATGGTGGTCCCCCATTACGCTCACCTCAAGATGAAAATGCTGAGTTCTAAATTCTGACCATAGCTGGGGACTACAAGAAGTCATCCGCTTGTGCGGCTAAGAGCAGTCGATTGGCCGAGTCCCTTGTGATCGCGGCCGAGAAGCGACTCCTTGACCGAGTTGTGGCAATGGAAGGCAAGCAGCCGGACATGCCACCCCACCGCAAGGAGTTGGAAGCCGAGGGCTCGTTGAAGCCGGCCAAGGAGACAAAGAACATACCCTTGGACCTAGAGCACCAGAGAAATATGTTGTCATAGGTGCAAACCTCGACAGCAAATAGGAAGGCGACCTCGTCGATTTCCTCCATGAGAATCGGGACATCTTTGCATGGTCACCTAAAGACATGTCGGGTGTTCCGACGGATTTCGCCGAGCACAAGTTACATGTCCGATCTGATCCCAACCCAGTCAGGTAGCCCTTGCACCGCATGTCAGAGGAGAAGAGAAGAGTCATCGGAGAAGAGATAACCCGGCTGCTGGCAGCCGACTTCATCATGGAAGTGTTCTTTCCAGAATGGCTGGCCAACCCAGTCCTTGTGCTGAAGAAAAACAAGCAGTTGCACATGTGTATTGATTACACCAGCCTCAACAAAGCCTGTCCCAAAGACCCGTTTGCTTTGCCGAGAATTGACAAGGTGATAGACTCCACAGCCGGATGCGAGCTATTGAGTTTCTTGGATGCATACTCAGGGTATCACCAGATCAAGCTGAACCCGGCCGACCGGCTGAAGACCGCCTTCATCACGCCATTTGGAGCCTTCTGCTACTTAACCATGACATTCGGCTTGAGGAATGCCGGCGCCACATTTCAACGTTGCATGCAGAAGTGCCTCCTCAAACAACTCGACAGAAACGCCCATGTTTACATGGACGATGTCGTGGTGAAGACGGAGAAGCGTGGAATGCTGCTAGAAGACCTCAAAGAGACCTTTGAGAATCTACGCCGATTTCAGATCAAGCTTAACCCAGAGAAATGCGTCTTCGGAGTACCAGCCGACCAGCTTCTTTGATTCCTGGTCTCAGAGCATGGCATAGATTGCATCCCTGTGAAGATCAAGGCCATCGAGAGGATGGAAGTACCCACCCGACTGCTGGATGTGCAAAAGTTCACCGGCTGTTTGGCGTCCATCAGCCGTTTCATCAGTCGGCTGGGAGAGAAGGCTCTTCCCCTGTACCAGCTCATGAAGAAGGCCACTTTTTTTGAGTGGAACTACAAGGCGATGAAGCTTTTGACCAGCTTAAGAAGATGCTTACTACTCCGCCTGTCCTGGCGGCACCGACTCCTAAGGAGCCCGTGCTCCTCTACATCGCCGCCACCAGCCGGGTGGTCAGCACAGTCATAGTGGTAGAACGCAAGGAGGAAGGCAAGGCACTACCAGTCCAGAGACCGGTGTATTACCTGAGTGAAGTGCCGTCGGCCTCCAAGCAAAACTACCCCCACTATCACAAGATGTTCTACGGCATGCACTTTTCCGCCAAAAAATTGAAGCCGTACTTTCAAGAGCACCCAATCACTGTTATTTGCACTGCTCCGCTCACCGAGATCATTGGAAGCTGAGATGCCTCCGGCCGAGTGGCCAAATGGGCCATAGATTTGGCCCCCTACACCATTTACTACCAGCCTCGCACCGCCATCAAGTCACAGGCACTGGCCGACTTCCTCATCGACTAGGATGAGACCCAGTACCTACCACCGGCGCCCGACTCCACCCATTGGCGGATGCACTTTGATGGTTCCAAGATGCGTACCGGTTTGGGAGCCGTCATTGTTCTCACCTCTCCCAAAGGCGACAAGCTCAGATATGTGCTGCAAATCCATTTTGCTGCTTCCAACAACGTCTCTGAATATGAGGCACTCATTCACGGGCTCCGGCTTGCCAAAGAACTCGGCATTCGCCGGATCCTGTGCTATGGTGACTCCGACTTGGTGGTCCAACAGTCGTCGGGCGATTGGGATGCCAAGGACGCAGACATGGCGAGCTATTGTTTCCTCGTACAGCAACTTAGTGGGTATTTTGATGGGTGCGAGTTTCTCCATGTGCCAAGAAATGACAATGAGCAAGCAGATGCCTTGGCGCGAATCGGCTCCACCCGTCAAGCAATACCAACCGGCATCGCCCTACAACGCCTCCTCAAGCCGTCTGTCAAGCCATCGCCAGAGTCGGATTCTATCTTCGTGCCGGCTCTTCCCGAAGCAGTCGGATCCGACTCAAGAGCTCCAGCAGTCGGCACGGGAATTCTGGCAGGTGGCTCGGGGACCGCGACAGTCGCACCCGGCCAGGGATTTTAGAGCTCGGCCCAGGGACTGCAGCGGTCAGCCCGGGCACTTCAGAGCCCGACCTAGGGACTGCGGTAGTCGGTCCGGAGACTTCATCGATCCAGCAAGCGGTAGCCAACTCCAACCCGCCGCCTCCCGGCCCAACCGCCCTCGTCCAAGTTGTAGTCCTGACAGTCAAAGAAATCGCAGCACCTTCATGGGCCAGCCCGCCACCTCCCGGCCCTATCCTCGACTTCCTGGTAAACAAAGAGTTACCGACTGATGAGATCTCAGCCAGGCAAGTGCAACGCCGGGCAGCAGCATACACCATAGTTAACAGAGAGCTTGTGAGGCGCAGTGTCACCGGTGTCTACCAGCGCTGCGTCGAGCCGGAGCAAGGCGAAGCAATCCTCAAAGACATCCATCAAGGTGAATGTGGCCATCATGCGGCTTCAAGGGCACTTGTCGCCAAGGCTTTCCGCCATGGTTTTTTCTGGCCAACTGCCCTGGAAGACGCCAAGGGCTTGGTCCAGAAATGCAAAGGGTGCCAGATGTTTAGTACAAAGCCTCATCAGCCGGCTTCTGCACTCAAGACTATTCCCATAGCCTGGCCCTTTGCCGTTTGGGGCCTAGATATGTTGGGACCATTCAAGATAGCAAGAGGTGGCCTGACTCATCTGCTTGTCGCGGTAGACAAGTTCACCAAGTGGATAGAAGCAAAGCTAATCAAAAAATTGAATGGTGAGACTGCCGTGACTTTCATCTCCGACATCACCATCCGATACGGCATACCACATAGCATCATCACCGACAATAGCACGAATTTCACCACAGGTGCCTTGGCCCGTTTCTGCGCGACGCAGGGCATGTGACTGGACCTAGCGTACATTGCCCATCCACAATCAAACGGCCAGGTGGAGCGGGCAAACGGCCTTATTTTGTCCGGCATCAAGCCCCGACTGGTTGAGCCTTTGGAACGGTTGGCCGGCTGCTAGCTCGACAAGCTGCCGGCCGTCCTCTGGAGTCTACGCACAACCCCGAACAAGTCAACTGGCTTGACGCCTTTCTTCCTCGTCTACGGTGCCGAAGCCGTCATCCCAATGGACATAGAATTTGACTCCCCTCGAGTCACCATGTACACTGAGGAGGAGGCGGAAGAAGCTCATCAAGACGGCATCGATCTGCTGGAAGAGGGCCGGCTACTGGCACTCAGCCAGTCCAGCATCTACCAGCAGAGCATGCGCCGGTACTACAACCGGAAGGTCAAGCCGAGATCTTTCCAAGAAGGAGACCTTGTGCTCCGGCTGATCCAGCGAACAGCCGGCCAGCACAAGCTCTCAGTGCCTTGGGAAGGCCCCTTCATCATCAGCAAGGTGTTGGGCAACGACTCCTACTACCTGATCGATGCTCAGAAGCCTCGAGCACGCAAGAGGGACGACTCCGGCAAGGAGACAGAGCGGCCATGGAATGCAAATCTCCTTCGAAGATTTTACAGTTGATGCAGTATGTACCATGCTACCTTTTGTATTAAAGTACGAAGACTCCGGGTCCCCCGAGAAGAGCTCGGGGACTGCCCTCTTTTATCTATATGATAAGAATTATGCTTATGAGTATGTCATTTTCTTTATACCGCTTGGAGCCGGGTCCGACTAGTCGGCCCGGGGACTTGCCTTCTTGTACTATGAAGTGCTTCCTGCAGCCAGACAAGTAATGTGTTGGCACTTAAGCCGTCTCCTGCCAGAAGCCACAGCTCATAGAGCGACTGTCTGGTGGGCAGGAGCAAGGCAGAAAGGGTGTCCACATGAAAAATGACTAAGGACACAAAGCATGTGCATAGTTTGAGCCGGTTTCCCGCCTCCTACGACCGACTGTTAAGCAGCCGGCCTGCCGGCTTCTACTTAACTTGCTAGAAGGCAGAAAGGGTGTCCACATGAAAAATGACTAAGGAAAGTCTTGTAGCAGAGCTTGAGAGCATCGGCCTCGGCGCGGAGTTTTGCTTGAACGTCCAGAATCTCCTGGTTCATAGGGCCCATTCCGCCTCCCTGCACCCACCCAGCGGGCGCGGCGCTGGTCGCCTCGGTGTCTGGAATCGAGGAGCTTGCAGTGCTAGCCTCTAGCGGGCGCGGTGCCGATGCCGCCTTCGTGAGCTGGCGGCATAGGGGTGTGCGGACCCCGGGAGTCGGGCCCGTCACCATCTTGTTCCCGGCTGGTGGTGCTGGCGGGTCGACCGGCTGCTTGTCTCGCGCCTCCTTAGAAGGAGGTGGCGGGGGCACGATGACATCTGGCATGGCGACGTCGTCACCATCCCTTTCCATAGTAGGGTGCTCACCGCCGGCTTCCCCAGTCTGTGCCACGAACTTCGGTGGTGGTGGCGCAGAGTTCAGAGGGACAACAAACACTGCCTACTGGCGATGCGCGGCTTCTTCAGCATGCCTCTTCGCCGCGTCGGTGGCCTCGGCCTCCGCCAGCTTCTTCAGGGCGGCGGCCTCCGCATTGTCAGCTTCCGCCTTCTTCAGGAGGGCGGCTTGCCGCTCCTCGCACGCCTCCCGCGCGTTCCGCTCCGTCGCCTCCTGGAGGTCGGCAGCCGGATTGATCCGCCGGGTGGTGGTGGAGGTCTCCGCCGACCTCATGATGGAGCCGGCGGCCGACTTCTCGAGAGAGAGCGGAGCCCTAAAATCAAGAAAATAAAGCAAAGGAAGTTCAGAAATAGTCAATGAGAAGGAAAGCACAAAGGAAAGAAACTTACGTCGACACCATAGGGGGCGCCTTGGGGAGCTTCTGGTACTAGGCCGCCTTCGCTGCGGCCTCCTTCCGCTTGGTCGCGGCGTTCGGATTCTTGGGCTTCTTCAGCGCGCTGCCGAACAACGCGACGCCTTGCTTACACTTGCGCGCGCCGCCTCGGGCAGTCGGCTCGCTGGAGGGGCCCGCGTCCGCTTGCCAGCGCCTCGCGTGGGGCACGGCTCTTCTTTGTCTTCATCATCATTAGGCCAGGACTCAATGCCGACTTCTTCGGAGCTGCCTGCTTCGTAGACACCGCCTATCGCGGTGTCCTCCAGGGCGTCCGCCCCCAAGTCGGGGTCGTCCACATCGCTCACCGCCCGGTCCGGCTGGTAGTCACCACCCGCCCCTACGAGGGCGGTCGTCGTGTTCGACATGTAGATCTATTTCAGACAACGGAAGGCGAGCTGATCAAGATCAAAATCAAGACTAGGGCAAGTATCAGAGAGAGAGAATCAGCAAACTTACCGCAGGCAGTGGGTCGGCGCGGGAATATGGCCGCTTGCCGAAACTCCAAGACCCCTCCAGCCTGAGGCCGGAGATCTCGCTCACCAAGTTTGCAACTTCGGCAGCCGGCATCTCCTTGGTGCTCAGCCGGGACGGTTCGCGGTGACCGCTCATCCGGCTGATCAGGTGCGGCGGGTGTTGGAGCGGGAAAACCCGGAGCTCGACGAAGGCGACCAGGAAGTCAGACTCCCTAAGGCCTTCGGTGTTGATCAGCTCCCAGAGCCGTTGGATGGCAACGGTGCCGTCTGCCGACACCGGCTTCGGCTTGTAGCCCTAGCTAGCCCAGGGCTCGGCAGGCGGGTTGGCTTCGTATGCTGGCAGGTTGAGGAAGTCGGCAGCCGGGTCTACGTTCTCCACTTAAAAGTAGGATTGCTGCTGTTGGGGAACGTAGTAATTTCAAAAAATTTCTACGCACACGCAAGATCATGGTGATGCATAGCAACAAGAGGGGAGAGTGTGATCTACGTACCCTTGTAGACCGACAGCGGAAGCGTTATGACAACGCGGTTGATGTAGTCATACGTCTTCATGGCCCGACCGATCAAGTACCGAAACTACGACACCTCCGAGTTTTAGCACACGTTCAGCTCGATGAAGATCCCCGGACTCTGATCCAGCAAAGTGTCAGGGAAGAGTTCCGTCAGCACGACGGCGTGGTGACGATCTTGATGTTCTACCGTCGCAGGGCTTCGCCTAAGCACCGCTACAATATTATCGAGGATTATGGTGGAAGGGGGCACCGCACACGGCTAAGAAAACGATCACGTGGATCAACTTGTGTGTCTAGGGGTGCCCCTGCCCCCGTAGATAAAGGAGCCAGGGGAGGAGGCCGGCCAGCCCTATAGGCGCGCCAAGGAGGAGTCCTCCTCCTAGTAGGAGTAGGACTCCTACTAGGAGGGGGAAGGAAGTGGGGAGGGAGAAGGAAAGGGGGGCACCGCCCCCCTCTCCTAGTCCAATTCGGACCAGGGGGGAGGAGGCGCGCGGCCCACCCTGGCTGCCCTTCTCTTTCTCCACTAAGGCCCATATGGCCCATTACTTCTCCTGGGGGGGTCCGGTAACCCTCTGGTACTCCGGTTTTCTCCGAAATCACCCAGAACACTTCCGGTGTCCGAATATAGCCGTCCAATATATTAATCTTTATGTCTCGACCATTTCGAGACTCCTCGTTATGTCCGTGATCACATCCGGGACTCCAAACTAACTTTGGTACATCAAAACTCATAAACTCATAATATAACTATCATCGAAACCTTAAGTGTGCGGATCCTACGGGTTCGAGAACAATGTAGACATGACCGAGACATGTCTCCGGTCAATAACCAATAGCGGAACCTGGATGCTCATATTGGCTCCTACATATTCTACGAAGATCTTTATCGGTCGGACCGCATAACAACATACGTTGTTCCCTTTTGTCATCGGTATGTTACTTGCCCGAGATTCGATCGTCGGTATCTCAATACCTAGTTCAATCTCGTTACTGGCAAGTCTCTTTACTCATTTTCATAATACATCATCTCGCAACTAACTCATTAGTTGCAATGCTTGCAAGGCTTATGTGATGTGCATTACCGAGAGGGCCCAAAGACACCTCTCCGACAATCGGAGTGACAAATCCTAATCTCGAAATACGCGAACCCAACATTTACCTTTGGAGACACCTGTAGAGCTCCTTTATAATCACCCAGTTACGTTGTGACGTTTGGTATACTAGGAACGTGTATAAGTCATGAAGAAATCCTAATCTCGAAATACGCCAACCCAACATTTACCTTTGGAGACACCTGTAGAGCTCCTTTATAATCACCCAGTTGCATAATCTCATAGTCATAGGAACATGTATAAGTCATGAACAAGGCAATAGCAACATACTAAACGATCGGGTGCTAAGCTAATGGAATGGGTCATGTCAATCACATCATTCTCCTAATAATGTGATCCCGTTAATCAAATGACAACACATGTCTATGGTTAGGAAACATAACCATCTTTGATTAATGAGCTAGTCAAGTAGAGGCATACTAGTGACGTTTAGGTTGTCTATGTATTCACACAAGTATTATGTTTCTAGATAATAAAATTCTAGCATGAATAATAAACATTTATCATGATATAAGGAAATAAAATAATAACATTATTATTGCCTCTAGGGCATATTTCCTTCAGTCTCCCACTTGCACTAGAGTCAATAATCTAGATTACACAGTAATGATTCTAACACCCATGGAGCTTTGGTGCTGATCATGTTTTGCTCGTGGAAGAGGCTTAGTCAACGGGTCTGCAACATTCAGATCCGTATGTATCTTGCAAATCTCTATGTCTCCCACCTGGACTAGATCCCGGATGGAATTGAAGCGTCTCTTGATGTGCTTGGTTCTCTTGTGAAATCTAGATTCCTTTGCCAAGGCAATTGCACCAGTATTGTCACATAAGATTTTCATTGGACCCGATGCACTAGGTATGACACCTAGATCGGATATGAACTCCTTCATCCAGACTCCTTCGTTTGCTACTTCCGAAGCAGCTATGTACTCCGCTTCACATGTAGATCCCACCACAACGCTTTGTTTAGAACTGCACCAACTGACAGCTCCACCGTTTAATGTAAACACGTATCCGGTTTGCGATTTAGAATCGTCCGGATCAGTGTCAAAGCTTGCATCAACGTAACCATTTACTATGAGCTCTTTGTCACCTCCATATATGAGAAACATATCCTTAGTCCTTTTCAGGTATTTCAGGATGTTCTTGACCGCTATCCAGTGATCCACTCCTGGATTACTTTGGTACGTCCCTGCTAGACTTATAGCAAGACACACATCAGGTCTGCTACACAGCATTGCATACATGATAGAGCCTATGGCTGAAGCATAGGGAACATCTTTCATTTTCTCTCTATCTTCTGCATTGGTCGGGCATTGAGTCTTACTCAATTGACACCTTGTAGAACAGGCAAGAATCCTTTCTTTGCTTGATCCATTTTGAACTTCTTCAAAAAAATTTCAAGGTATGTGCTTTGTGAAAGTCCAATTAAGTGTCTTGATCTATCTCTATAGATCTTAATGCCCAATATGTAAGCAGCTTCACCGAGGTCTTTCATTGAAAAACTCTTATTCAAGTATCCCTTTATGCTATTCAGAAATTCTATATCATTTCCGATTAGTAATATGTCATCTACATATAATATCAGCAATGCTACAGAGCTCCCACTCACTTTCTTGTAAATACAGGCTTCTCCAAAAGTCTGTACAAAACCAAATGCTTTGAGCACACTATCAAAGCATTTATTCCAACTCCGAGAAGCTTGCACCAGTCCATAAATGGATCGCTGGAGCTTGCATACTTTGTTAGCTCCCTTTGGATCGACAAAACCTTCCAGTTGCATCATATACAACTCTTCTTCCAGAAATCCATTCAGGAATGCAGTTTTGACATCCATCTGCCAAATATCATAATTATAAAATGCGGCAATTGCTAACATGATTCGGACAGACTTAAGCATCGCTACGGGTGAGAAGGTCTCATCGTAGTCAATCCCTTGAACTTGTCAAAAACCTTTTGAGACAAGTCGAGCTTTGTAGACAGTAATATTACCGTCAGTGTCAGTCTTCTTCTTGAAGATCCATTTATTCTCAATTGCTTGCCGATCATTGGGCAAGTCAACCAAAGTCTATAGTTTGTTCTCATACATGGATCCCATCTCAGATTTCATGGCTTCAAGCCATTTTGCGGAATCTGGGCTCACCATCGCTTCTTCATAGTTCGTAGGTTCATCATGATCTAGTAGCATGACTTCCAGAACAGGATTACCGTACCACTCTGGTGCGGATCTTACTCTGGTTGATCTACGAGGTTCAGTAGTATCTTGTTCTGAAGTTTCATGATCATCATCATTAGCTTCCTCACTAATTGGTGTAGGTCTCACAGAAACTGGTTTCTGTGATGTACTACTTTCCAATAAGGGAGCAGGTACAGTTACCTCGTCAAGTTCTACTTTCCTCCCACTCACTTCTTTCGAGAGAAACTCCTAGAAAGTTTCCGAATTTAGCAACAAAAGTCTTGCCTTCGGATCTGTGATAGAAGGTGTATCCAATAGTTTCCTTTGGATATCCTATGAAGACACATTTCTCTGATTTGGCTTCGAGCTTATCAGGTTGAAGCTTTTTTACATAAGCATCGCAGCCCCAAACTTTCAGAAACGACAACTTTGGTTTCTTGCTAAACCACAGTTCATAAGGCGTCATCTCAATGGATTTTGATGGTGCCCTATTTAACGTGAATGCGGCCGTCTCTAGAGCATATCCCCAAAATGATAGCGGTAAATCAGTAAGAGACATCATAGATCGCACCATATCTAGTGAAGTACGATTACGACGTTCGGACACACCATTACGCTGTGGTGTTCCGGGTGGCGTGAGTTGCGAAACTATTCTGCATTGTTTCAAATGTACACCAAACTCGTAACTCAAATATTCTCCTCCACGATCAGATCGTAGGAATTTTATTTTCTTGTTACGATGATTTTCAACTTCACTCTGAAATTCTTTGAACTTTTCAAATGTTTCAGACTTATGTTTCATTAAGTAGATATACCCATATCTGCTTAAGTCATCTGTGAAGGTGAGAAAATAACGATATCCGCCACGAGCCTCAACATTCATCGGACCACATACATCTGTATGTATGATTTCCAACAAATCGGTTGCTCTCTCCATAGTACTGGAGAACGGTGTTTTTGTCATCTTACCCATAAGGCACGGTTCGCAAGTACCAAGTGATTCATAATCAAGTGGTTCCAAAAGTCCATCAGTATGTAGTTTCTTCATGCGCTTTACACCGATATGACCCAAACGGCAGTGCCACAAATAAGTTGCACTATCATTATCAACTCTGCATCTTTTGGCTTCAACATTATGAATATGTGTGTCACTACTATCGAGATTTAATAAGAACAGACCACTCTTTAAGGGTGCATGACCATAAAAGATATTACTCATATAAATAGAACAACCATTATTCTCTGATTTAAATGAATAACCATCTCGCATCAAACAAGATCCAGATATAATGTTCATGCTTAACGCTGGCACCAAATAACAATTATTTAGGTCTAATACTAATCCCGAAGGTAGATGTAGAGGTAGCGTGCCGACCGCAATCACATCGACTTTGGAACCATTTCCCACGCGCATCGTCACCTCGTCCTTAGGGAATCTTCGCTTAATCCGTAGTCCCTGTTTCAAGTTGCAAATGTTAGCAACAGAACCAGTATCAAATACCCAGGTGCTACTGCAAGCATTAGTAAGGTACACATCAATAACATGTATATCACATATACCTTTGTTCACCTTGCCATCCTTCTTATCCGCCAAATACTTGGGGCAGTTCCGCTTCCAGTGACCAGTATGCTTGCAGTAGAAGCACTCAGTTTCAGGCTTAGGTCCAGGTTTGGGTTTCTTCTCTTGAGTAGCAACTTGCTTGCTGTTCTTTTTCAAGTTCCCCTTCTTCTTTCCTTTGCCCTTTTTCTTGAAACTAGTGGTCTTGTTGACCATCAACACTTGATGCTCCTTCTTGATTTCTACCTCCGCAGCTTTCAGCATTGCGAAGAGCTCGGGAATAGTCTTATTCATCCCTTGCATATTATAGTTCATCACGAAGCTCTTGTAGCTTGGTGGCAGTGATTGGAGAATTCTGTCAATGACGCAATCATCTGGAAGATTAACTCCCAATTGAATCAAGTGATTATTATACCCAGACATTTTGAGTATATGCTCACTGACAGAACTATTCTCCTCCATCTTGCAGCTATAGAACTTATTGGAGACTTCATATCTCTCAATCTGGGCATTTGCTTGAAATATTAACTTCAACTCCTGGAACATCTCATATGCTCCATGACGTTCAAAACGTCGTTGAAGTCCCGATTCTAAGCCGTAAAGCATGGCACACTGAACTATCGAGTAGTCATCAGCTTTGCTCTGCCAGACGTTCATAACATTTGGTGTTGCTCCAGCAGCAGGCCTGGCTCCCAGCGGTGCTTCCGGGACGTAATTCTTCTGTGCAGCAATGAGGATAATCCTCAAGTTACGGACCCAGTCCGTGTAATTGCTACCATCATCTTTCAACTTTGCTTTCTCAAGGAACGCATTAAAATTCAACGGAACAACAGCACGGGCCATCTATCTACAATCGAACATAAACAAGTAAGATACTATGAGGTACTAAGTTCATGATAAATTTAGGTTCAATTAATCATATTACTAAAGAACTCCCACTTAGATAGACATCCCTCTAATCCTCTAAGTGATTACGTGATCCAAATCAACTAAACCATGTCCGATCATCACGTGAGATGGAGTAGTTTCATTGGTGAACATCACTATGTTGATCATATCTACTATATGATTCACGTCGACCTTTCAGTCTCCATGTTCCAAGGCCATATATGTATATGCTTGGCTCGTCAAGTATAACCTGAGTATTCCGTGTGTGCAACTGTTTTGCACCCGTTGTATTTTAACGTAGAGCCTATCACACCAGATCATCACGTGGTGTCTCAGCACGAAGAACTTTCGCAACGGTGCATACTCAGGGAGAACACTTCTTGATAATTAGTGAGAGATCATCTTAAAATGCTACCGTCAATCAAAGCAAGATAAGATGCATAAAAGATAAACATCACATGCAATCAATATAAGTGATATGATATGGCCATCATCATCTTGTGCTTGTGATCTTTATCTTCGAAGCACCGTCATGATCACCATCGTCACCGGCGCGACACCTTGATCACCATCGTAGCATCGTTGTCATCTCGCCAATATTATGCTTCCACGACTATCGCTACCGCTTAGTGATAAAGTAAAGCATTACAGCGCAATTGCATTGCATACAATAAAGCGACAACCATATGGCTCCTGCCAGTTGCCGATAACTTGGTTACAAAACATGATCATCTCATACAATAAAATTTAGCATCATGTCTTGACCATATCACATCACAACATGCCCTGCAAAAACAAGTTAGACGTCCTCTAATTTGTTGTTGCAAGTTTTACGTGGCTGCTACGGGCTTAAGCAAGAACCAATCTTACCTACGCATCAAAACCACAACGATAGTTTGTCAAGTTGGTGCTGTTTTAACCTTCGCAAGGACCGGGCTTAGCCACACTCGGTTCAACTAAAGTTGGAGAAACTGACACCCGCTATCCACCTTTGTGCAAAGCACGTCGGGAGAACCGGTCTCGCATAAGCGTACGTGTAATGTCGGTCCGGGCCGCTTCGTCCAACAATACCGCCGAACCAAAGTATGACATGCTGGTAAGCAGTATGACTTATATCACCCACAACTCACTTGTGTTCTACTCGTGCATATAACATCAACACATAAAACCTAGGCTCTAATGCCACTGTTGGGGAACGTAGTAATTTCAAAAAAATTCCTACGCACACGCAAGATCATGGTGATGCATAGCAACGAGAGGGGAGAGTGTGATCTACGTACCCTTGTAGACCGACAGTGGAAGCATTATGACAACGCGGTTGATGTAGTCGTACGTCTTCACGGCCCGACCGATCAAGTACCGAAACTACGACACCTCCGAGTTTTAGCACACGTTCAGCTCGATGACGATCCCCGGACTCCGATCCAGCAAAGTGTCGGGGAAGAGTTCCGTCAGCATGACGGCGTGGTGACGATCTTGATGTTCTACCGTCGCAGGGCTTCGCCTAAGCACCGCTACAATATTATCGAGGATTATGGTGGAAGGGGGCACCGCACACGGCTAAGAAAGCGATCACGTGGATCAACTTGTGTGTCTAGGGGTGCCCCTGCCCCCATATATAAAGGAGCAAGGGGAGGAGGCCGGCCGGCCCTATAGGCGCGCCAAGGAGGAGTCCTCCTCCTAGTAGGAGTAGGACTCCTACTAGGAGGGGGAAGGAAGTGGGGAGGGAGAAGGAAAGGGGGGGCGCCGCCCCCCTCCTAGTCCAATTCAGACCATAGGGGAGGAGGCGCGCGGCCCACCTTGGCTGCCCTTCTCTTTCTCCACTAAGGCCCATATGACCCATTACTTCTCCCGGGGGGGGGGGGGGTTCCGGTAACCCTCCGGTACTCCGGTTTTCTCCGAAATCACCCGGAACACTTCCGGTGTCCGAATATAGCCGTCCAATATATCAATCTTTATGTCTCGACCATTTCGAGACTCCTTGTTATGTACGTGATCACATCCGGGACTCCGAACTAACTTCGGTACATCAAAACTCATAAACTCATAATATAACTGTCATCGAAACCTTAAGCGTGCGGACCCTACGGGTTCGAGAACAATGTAGACATGACCGAGACATGTCTCCGGTCAATAACCAATAGCGGAACCTGGATGCTCATGTTGGCTCCTACATATTCTACGAAGATCTTTATCGGTCAGACCGCATAACAACATACGTTGTTCCCTTTGTCATCGGTATGTTACTTGCCCGAGATTCGATCATCGGTATCTCAATACCTAGTTCAATCTCGTTACTGGCAAGTCTCTTTACTCGTTTTCGTAATACATCATCTTGCAACTAACTCATTAGTTGCAATGCTTGCAAGGCTTATGTGATGTGCATTACCGAGAGGGCCCAGAGATACCTCTCCGACAATCGGAGTGACAAATCCTAATCTCGAAATACGCCAACCCAACATTTACCTTTGGAGACACCTGTAGAGCTCCTTTATAATCACCCAGTTACGTTGTGACGTTTGGTAGCACACAAAGTGTTCCTCCGGCAAACGGGAGTTGCATAATCTCATAGTCATAGGAACATGTATAAGTCATGAAGAAAGCAATAGCAATATACTAAACGATGGGTTGCTAAGCTAATGCAATGGGTCATGTCAATCACATCATTCTCCTAATAATGTGATCCCATTAATCAAATGACAACACATGTCTATGGTTAGGAAACATAACCATCTTTGATTAATGAGCTAGTCAAGTAGAGGCATACTAGTGATGTTTAGTTTGTCTATGTATTCACACAAGTATTATGTTTCCGGATAATACAATTCTAGCATGAATAATAAACATTTATCATGATATAAGGAAATAAAATAATAACATTATTATTGCCTCTAGGGCATATTTCCTTCAGCTGCCACATCTTGACCGACTGCGGCAGCTTGATGATGGGGAAGACATTTTGCGGCGACGGTCGGCGGACTGCAAGGAAGGCACCACACTGGGCAGCCACCTCCCGAATGGAGGTGCCCAGTTGGTGTAGAAGAAAGCTCCCCATAGTTCAATGGTGGGGAGAACGCTGAGGTACCCTTCGCACATCATGACGAAGGCGACCAGGAGCATCACGGTGTTGGGCGTGATATGATGAGGCTGAAGGTGGTAGAACTCGAGGAATGAGCGGAGGAAGTCGCTCACCGGCAGGCCGAAGCCCCGGATGAAGTGCGAGCAGAAGAAGACCCGCTCGCTCTCACCCAACACCGGCCAGATCTCTCCCTCCGGCGGCATGCGTGCCTTCACCTGATCTGCACCGGGGAGACGCCGCATCTCACGGAGGAAGGTTATGTGATCCTCGTTGACGTTGGATCCGTCCCAGTCCCCTCCTCGCTTGCACGCCATGGAGAGCTCGACGAAGAAAGGTGCGGCAAGGGAGATGAGAGTGGGTGGAGCAAGGAGGCTCGGGGGAACGGGCTCGACGGAGACGAACCGCAGCAGCACTCCGGCGTAGCTCGAGGGGCACTCCGGTGAAAGGAAGAAGAAAGAGGCAGGGGTGGGGTAGAGGGGCGCGCGAGCTCTGCCGCTCCCTCTCCTCCCCTACTTATAGCCTGCGGGCTATGAAGCTGAGGGGGGCGGGCGTGGGATCGTGGGATCAACTGTGCCCTCGACCCCACGTTCCCACCTTTGTCGCGCAAAGTTACTGCGTGCAGTAACTCCACGGGCGAGCGAAACGGCCCGCCTCGGCCGCAGCGGATCCGCTCGCGTGCCGTGGCCCGGTAGTGGTGGGCCCGGCCTGCTGAGGCGTCCCATCGCGCGCGTGGGCTCACAAGCTGGCCCAGCCGGCTGGCACCATGTGGCGTGCCCACGACAGGCAGCTGATCGAGAAGCTTAGCCAGCACGCCATCTGGTTCCCGCCGATGCGTTCAAAATTCCAGGAAGATCCGACTGGACGTATCTGACTCCCGCCAACCGGCTTCCCGGGAGTCAGACGAGGTTTCTTTCAGAGCACCCGGAGGAGGAAACTGTTGAGGCTCCTTGGCGCGTTGGCCGCGGTGCCTCACCAACTTCGAGGACTACTATTGGAGTAATGGGCCACGGGTAGCCTAACCCGAGTCCCAGAACCTTTCAAGACATCGGGCCGGCTGCGCCCCTCAAGGCATCGAGGTGAAGCACCGCCTTCTGGTGGCCGGCTGGCTGGAGTGCCGACTGCTAGAAGGCGGCCATGCTCAGGAAGGTGGCTCCAAGAGAGGCCGAATCCTGGCAGGCGGCCTCCAGAGAGGTCGGCTCCCAGCAGTCGGCCCACGGTGCCCTCAAAGTCTTCACCCCCATTAAAGAAGACAGGACAAGGTGAGGCAACAGTGTAGCCCATCCCCCCCCACAAATCCAGGAGGGGGCATGGCCACAGTGCCTCGTACTAGCGGAGATCTCTGCCCGGCGCGGCACTGTTGCCACTTCGCCCTTAACGTCACTCCTGACTGGCCAAGCCCTGCTCCCACGACCGCCTGTTGGTACGGCCCAAGGACGGCGGGCCCTACCGGTCAGCGAGAGCCCGGAGGGCAGCGGGAGCCGCACCAGTCGGACCCGAGGGAGGCCGGCTCCCAGCAGCCGGCTCGGTCCTTCCTCAGGGCCCCACGCACCATTAACTAGATAAGATGCAGAGTGGCTACAGTGATCTCCCACCAGGCGGCGGGACTGTAGCCACACCTCACCGACCGAGCACGCGTCATTATCAACACGGCTACAGTAATCCACAGCCGGCAGGACCCGCGAGTGGCGGAGGCGGCCTCTCGGCTCCATACCAGACCAGCCGGTGGGGCCCACCAGGCGGTGGGCCCCAGTAGTCGGCGGAGAAGCCGGCGGCCAGTGAGACTGATAGCCGGGCCCTACGCCCGGCCGGATTACCATTGTACCCCTGGTGGGGGTAGGCCTATATAAACCCCCCAGGTCACCCATGCAAAGGGTTCCCACCCCGTTAGAATTAGGCTCATACTTAGAGGAAGGAGAGAGCAAGCCTTGCCTTCTCCCGCCTCTAGCATACAGCTCGAGGAGCACCATTGTACTCACTTGTGCCTTAGTGATCATGCGAAGACCCCGCAGAGCAGGACTAGGGATGTTATCTCCTAGGAGAGCCCCGAACCTGGGTAAAGTTCGTCGGCGTACATGTCTACGCCTCATCCCGCTTCCGGGCACCGGCGACGTTCTACTCGCTCCCACCATGATAAGCCATCCATTGGCATATGTTGCACCCAACCCCCGACAGGTGTGCATCCAACTTTCTTGCTCACGAAGACCTAGGGCACTTGAGGAGGCCCATTGTTGGAATATATAAGCCAAGTTCTATAATGAAAAATTCCCACTAGTATATGAAAATGACAAAACAAGAGACTCTCTCTCATAAAGATCATGGTGCTACTTTGAAGCACAAGTGTGGAAAAAAAAGGATAGTAGCATTGCCCCTTTTTATTATTTTATTTTTTTGGGCCCTTTTTGGCCTTTTTTTATGGGACAATGCTCTATTAATGATGATCATCACACTTCTATTTATTTACAACTCAATGATTACAACTCGATACTAGAACAAGATATGACTCTATATGAATGCCTCCGGCGGTGTACTGGGATGTGCAATGACTCATGATAGACATGTATGAAAGAATTATGAACGGTGGCTTTGCCACAAATACGATGTCAACTACATGATCACGCAAGGCAATATGACAATGATGATGTGTGTCATAATAAACGGAATGGTGGAAAGTTGCATGGAAATATATCTTGGAATGGCTATGGAAATGCCATAATAGGTAGGTATGGTGGCTGTTTTGAGGAAGATATAAGGAGGTTTATGTGTGATAGAGCGTATCATATCACGGGGTTTGGATGCACTGGCGAAGTTTGCACCAACTCTCAAGGTGAGAAAGGGCAATGCATGGTACCGAAGAGGCTAGCAATGATGGAAGGGTGAGAGTGCGTATAATCCATGGACTCAACATTAGTCATAAAGAACTCACATACTTATTGCAAAAATCTACAAGTCATCAAAAACCAAGTATCACGCGCACATGCTCCTAGGGGGATAGATTGGTAGGAAAAGACCATCGCTCGTCCCCGACCGCCACTCATAAGGAAGACAATCAAATAAGACCTCATGTTTCAAATTTGTTACACAACGTTTACCATACGTGCATGCTACGGGACTTGCAAACTTCAACACAAGTATTTCTCAAATTCACAACTACTCAACTAGCACAACTTTAATATCACTATCTCCATATCTCAAAACAATCATCAAGTATCAAACTTCTCTTAGTATTCAATGCACTTATATGAAAGTTTTTTCTTTATAATATCAAAAGAAAATTACCATGTCGTTCTAAAGGACTCTCAAAATAATATAAGTGAAGCATGAGAGATCAATTATTTCTATAAAATGAAACCACCACCGTGCTCTAAAAGATATAAGTGAAGCACTAGAGCAAAAACTATATAGCTCAAAAGATATAAGTGAAGCAAATAGAGTATTCTAATAAATTCCGATTCATGTGTGTCTCTCTCAAAAGGTGTGTACAGCAACGATGATTGTGGTAAACTAAAAAGCAAAGACTCAAATCATACAAGACGCTCCAAGCAAAACACATATCATGTGGTAAATAAAAATATAGCTCCAAGTAAAGTTACCGATAGACGAAGACAAAAGAGGGGATGCCTTCCGGGGCATACCCAAGCTTAGGCTTTTTGGTGTCCTCTCATTTTACCTTGGTGTGGCTTGGACATCCCCAAGCTTAGGCTCTTGCCATTCCTTATTCCATAATCCATCAAATCTTTACCCAAAACTTGAAAACTACACAACACAAAACTCAAATAGAAAATCTCATGAGCTCCGTTAGTAAAAGAAAACAAACTACCACTTCAAGGTAATGTAATGAACTCATTCTTTATTTATATTGGTGTAAACCTAATGTATTCCAACTTCTCTATGGTTTATAAACTCCATTACTAGCCATAAATTCACCAAAATAAGCAAACAACACACGAAAAACAGAATCTGTCAAAAAACAGAACAGCCTGTAGTAATCTGTAGGTTTAGACTACTTCTGGAACCTAAAAAATTCTAAAACAAATTTCTGGACGTGAGGAATTTATCTATTAATCATATTCAAAAATAATTAACTAAATAGCACTCTCCAACAAAAAATGGCAGCAATTCTCGCGAGCGCTAAAGTTTCTGTTTTTTTACAGCAAGATCAAAAAGACTTTCCCCAAGTCTTCCCAATGGTTCTACTTGGCACAAACACTAATTAAACACAAAAAACACAACCAAAACAGAGGATAGATAAATTATTTATTACTAAACAGGAATAAAAATCAAGGAACAAAAATAAAATTGGGTTGCCTCCCAACAAGCGCTATCGTTTAACGCCCCTAGCTAGGCATATAAGCAAGGATAGATCTAGGTATTGCCATCTTTGGTAGGCAATTATTCAATAAGACACCTATAACTCCTAGGAGTTTCTTTCTTTTTATTAATTATCAAACTCCTAGGCACGAAATCAAGAAAATCATTTGTAGCAAAAGGTTCCTTAAGGATAGTGAGAAAGTTGGGGTGAACACTTATGGATTTGAGGTCCGCATTTCCCTTACTAGAAGTTTCACCCTTATTTTTAGGAACATACATCAATTTGGCAATCTTAGCATTAGAAGGAGTGTTTTTCACGGAAGAAAAGTCAGACCCTAGGTTGGTAATAATATCCTCAATTTTATCAATTCTAAATCTTGATCTATCTTTTCATTAACCATAGGTTCCTTTTCTTTAAAAAATTTAAGAGCAACTCCTACCTTATATCTGTATTGGGTAATTTGGTTATGGATCTTTCTATCCAAATTTTCAATCAACTCTATGGTGGCAACTTTATTTTCAATAATTTCAAGCCGTCGCATCACATGTTCCAAAGTTAAAATAGTTCCATTAACCAAAAGAGGTGGTGGGCCAAACAAATCTATCATAGCATTATAAGAATCAAAAGTATGGCTACCCAAGAAATTTCTTTCGGTGATGGTATCAAGAATATATCGATTCCAAGGAGTGATGCCTACATAAAAATTGCGAAGAAGAATGGAAGTAGATTGCTTCCTAGTAGATCTATTTTGTGCATTGCAAATTTTGTACCAAGCATCTTTTAGATTTTCTCCCTACCTTTGTTTAAAATCAAGAACTTCATCCTCGGGAGACAAAGGGGTAGATAAAGGACTAGCCATAACGGCGTGGCAAGCAGAAAAGAGGGCGAATAAAATGGCAAGGGTGAAGTGGGGGAGAGGAAAACGAGAGGCAAATGGCAAATAATGTGATGCGAAGGATAAGAGTTGTGATGGGTACTTGGTATGTCTTGACTTGGCGTAGATCTCCCCGGCAACGGTGCCAGAAATCCTTGTTACTACCTCTTGAGCATGCCTTGGTTTTCCCTTGAATAGGAAAGGCTGATGCAGCAAAGCAGCGTAAGTATTTCCCTTAGTTTTTGAGAACCAAGGTATCAATCCAGTAGGAGACCACGCGCGAGTCACCTCGTACCTACACAAACAAATAAGAACCTCGCAACCAACGCGATAAAGGGGTTGTCAATCCCTTCACGACCACTTGCAAGAGTGAGATCTGATATAGATAATAATAATAAGATAAATATTTTTGGTATTTTTATGATATAGATTGAAAGTAAAGATTGCAAAATAAAATAGATTGGAAACTTGTATGATGGGAAATAGACCCGGGGGCCATAGGTTTCACTAGTGGCTTCTCTCAAGATAGCATAAGTATTACGGTGGGTGAACAAATTACTATCGAGCAATTGATAGAAAAGCGAATAATTATGAGAATATCTAGGCATGATCATGTATATAGGCATCACGTCCGTGACAAGTAGACCAACTCCTGCCTGCATCTACTACTATTACTCCACACATCGACCGCTATACAACATGCATCTAGAGTATTAAGTTCATAAGAACAGAGTAATGCTTTAAGCAAGATGACATGATGTAGAGGGATAAACTCATGCAATATGATATAAACCCCATCTTTTTATCCTCGATGGCAACAATACAATATGTGTCGTTTCCCTTTCTATCACTGGGATCGAGCACCGCAAGATTGAACCCAAAGCTAATCACTTCTCCCATTGCAAGAAAGATCAATCTAGTAGGCCAAACCAAACTGATAATTTGAAGAGACTTGCAAAGATAACCAATCATACATAAAATAATTCAGAGAAGATTCAAATATTGTTCATAGATAATCTTGATCATAAACCCACAATTTATCGGATCTCGACAAACACACCACAAAAAGAGTTACATTGAATAGGTCTCCAAGAAGATCGAGTAGAACTTTGTATTGAGATCCAAAGAGAGAGAAGAAGCCATCTAGCTAATAACTATGGACCCGAAGGTCTGAGATAAACTACTCACACATCATAGGAGGGGCCATGGAGTTGATGTAGAGGCCCTCTGTGATCAATGCCCCCTCCGACGGAGCTCCGGAAAATGCCCCAAGATGGGATCTCTTGGGTACAGAAGGTTGCGGCGGTGGAATTAGGTTTTCTTGGTGCTCCCTGATGTTTTCAGTGTACATAGGTATAGATAGGAGGAAGAAGTAGGTCGGTGGAGCCACGAGGGGCCCACAAGGGTGGAGGGCGCGCCCAGGGGGTAGGCACGCCCCCTGCCTCGTGGCCGCCTTGTTGGTTGCTTGACGTCCACTCCAAATCCTCTGGATCACATTTGTTCCAAAAATCACGCTCCTGAAGGTTTCATTCCGTTTGGACTCCGTTTGATATTCTTTTTCTGCGAAACACTGAAATAGGCAAAAAAATAGCAATTTGGGCTGGGCCTTCGGTTAATAGGTTAGTCCAAAAAATAATATAAAAGTGTATAAATAAGCCCATTAAACATCCAAAACAGAATATATAATAGCATGGAGCAATCAAAAATTATAGATATGTTGGAGACGTATCAATCACATTGACAAGCTTGATGTTCTTGTCCACCATGCTCCTGATGTGCGTCTGGAGTGCTGTCAGCTTGTCCAACGAAGACCAGTCCAGGCCCTTCTCTAGCCAGGAGGTGAGCCGCATCGGGGCACCGAACTGGAATTCGGGAGCCGCGGCCCAGGTGGCGTCGCGAGGCTCTGTGACATAAAACCATTGCTGTTGCCACCCTTTCACGGTCTCCATGAAGGCACCTTTGGGCCATGAGACGTTGGGCATCTTGCTCACCATGGCGCCTCCGCACTCTTGTGTTGACCACCCACCACCTTCGGCTTCACATTAAAGATCTTTAACCACAATCCGAAGTGGGGTGGGATGCGGAGGAAGGCCTCGCACATGACAATGAATGCCGAGATGTTGAGGAAGGAGTTGGGGGCCAGATCATGGAAATCCAGCCTGTAGTACAACATGAGTCCATGGACGAATGGGTGGAGAGGGAATCCCAATCCCCGGACGAAGTGGGGGATGAATACCACCCTCTCATGGGGCTCTGGGGTGGGGATGATTTGCCCCTTTGCTGGAAGCTGGTGGGCGATTTCCTTGGCTAAATACCCAGCCTCCGGAGCTTGGTGATGTCCTTCTCCTACATGGAGGAGACTGAGGGAGTCCTGGATTAGGGGGTGTCCAGATGGCCGGACTATACCTTCAGCCGGACTCCTGGACTATGAAGATACAAGATTGAAGACTTCGTCCCGTGTCCGGAAGGGACTTTCCTTGGCGTGGAAGGCAAGCTTGGCGATACGGATATGTAGATCTCCTACCATTGTAACCGACTTTGTGTAACCCTAACCCTCTCCAGTGTCTATATAAACCAGAGGGTTTTAGTCTGTAGGACAACATACAGAACAACAATCATACCATAGGCTAGCTTCTAGGGTTTAGCCTCTCTGATCTCGTGGTAGATCTACTCTTGTACTACCCATATCATCAATATTAATCAAGCAGGACGTAGGGTTTTACCTCCATCAAGAGGGCCCGAACCTGGGTAAAACTTCGTGTCCCTTGCCTCCTGTTACCATCCGGCCTAGACACACAGTTCGGGACCCCCTACCCAAGATCCGCCGGTTTTGACACCGACATTGGTGCTTTCATTGAGAGTTCCTCTGTGTCGTCACTGTTAGGCTTGATGGCTCCTACGATCATCAATAGCGATGCAGTCCAGGGTGAGACCTTCCTCCCCGGACAGATCTTCGTCTTCGGCAGCTTCGCACTGCGGGCCAATTCACTTGGCCATCTAGAGCAGATCGAAAGCTATGCCCTTGGCCGTCAGGTCAGATTTGGAAGTTTAAACTACACGACTGACATCCGCGGGGATTTGATCTTCGACGGATTCGAGTCACTGCCGAGCGCGCCGCACTGTCACGACGATCATGATCTAGCTCTACCGCCGAACAGTGCCCTGGAGGCCGCACCCGCATCGGCTTCGACCCTTAATTCGGAGCCAACCGCACCGATCGAGGATGGGTGGTTGGACGCCGCCTCGGGGGCTGTGATCCCAACGGCGGTCGAGCCAAACACCAGCCCCGCACTCCACGAGACTCGTGACTCCAAGGAGCCGGAGTCCTCCCCGGACTCCGAACCCTCCGCGCCCCTGCCGATCATGGAGTTTTCTGCCGCAGACATCTTTCAGCACTTGCCTTTCGGCGATATTCTGAAGACACTAAAGTCTCTCTCTCTTTATCAGGAGAGCCCTGGCCGGACTACGGTCAGCAAGGTTGGGATACAGACGATGAAGAAATTCAAAGCCCACCCACCACCCACTTTGTAGCCACTGTCGACGATTTAACCGACATGCTCGACTTCGACTCCGAAGACATCGGCGGTATGGACGCCGATGAAGGAGACGATGAAGAACCAGCGCCTATTGGGCCCTCGAAAGCCACCTCGTCATATGACGTATACATGGTGGACGCACCAATAGATGACGACGAGGAGCGGAAGGACGCACCGAAGGCTTGTTCCCTTGAGAAGCAGTCAAAGCAGCGACGCAAGTGCCGCCCCAAATCCCGCCTCGACAGAAATAACTATCACACAGACCCAACGCTGGAGCAGGGCGAACCGCTGCCGGACAACGGCAATCCGGATAATCAAACCGAACAAACAAATTCTATCAAGGATAATAGTCCGGACGACACAACGCCGGACAGGCACCTGGAGCAGCAGAATGCCCGTAAAAGGCTTGTTGCCACCACGAGGAGTCTTAAAAAGCAGAAGCAAAGGCTCAAGGCTGCGCAAGACACACTCCAAATCAGATGGAGTAAAATACTCAACACAGCAGCGAGGAGGCCTGAATTCGATGAGGAGGCCTCAGACCCCCCACAACCAAATATCAAAGCAGCCACCTTGCCGGATAGACGACCCTTCTGCCAACACAGAGCGGCGTACTACGCCACTCACAATACAACATGCGACCCATGTGAGGGCTCGCACCCAAAGGACGGCGCAACAAGATCCATCTATGGACCACACAAGCACGCCCCAGCATACAATGCAACACAACAAACATCCGAACAATGTGGTACACCCAGCTACAGGGGTGCGGCACACCCCCTATGTTTCACCGATGAGGTGCTGGACCATGAATTTCCAGAGGGATTCAAACCCGTAAACATAGAGACATACGACGGAACAACAGACCCTGGGGTCTGGATTGAGGACTACATCCTTCATATCTATATGGCTCGAGGAGATGATCTCCACGCCATCAAGTACTTACCCCTCAAGCTCAAAGGGCCAGCTCGTCACTGGCTTAAAGGCCTCCCCGAAAGCTACATTGGAAGTTGGGAAGAGCTTGAAGACGCCTTTCAGGCAAATTTTCAAGGGACTTATGTCCGACCTCTGGATGCGGACAATTTGAGTCATATAACTCAACAGCCCGGAGAGGCAGCCCGAAAGCTTTGGAACAGGTTTCTTACTAAAAAGAACCAGATTGTCGACTGTCCGGACGCCGAAGCCTTGGCAGCTTTTAAGCATAGCGTCCGTGACGAATGGCTCGCCAGATACCTCGGCCAAAATAAGCCGAGAACGATGGCCGCATTAACAAGCCTCATGACCCGCTTTTGCGCAGGTGAGGACAGCTGGTTAGCCAGATGGAGCACCAGCGACCCCAGTACATCCGAAGTTAGAGATGGAAACGGGAAATCACGGCGCAACAACAATAACAAACGCCGGAATAAAGAAGACAACACGAAGGGCACGACAGTAAACACCGGATTCAAAAGCTCTCGGCCAAGTCAACAAAAGCCGCCCTCTAAAGGCACCAGGGATGAACTGTCCAGCCTCAACAAAATTCTGGACCAAGTATGTCAGATCCATAGTACCCCTGGTAAACCTGATAATCATACCCACAGAGAATGTTGGGTCTTCAAGAAGTCCGGCAAGCTCAACGCCGTACACAAGGGGGAGGATACACCAAGTGCAGACGAGGACAAGCCTCCCAAGCAAGACACTGGGGAACAAAAGAAATTTCCACTAGAAGTCAAAACAGTAAACGTGTTACACGTGATCAAGGGAAAAAACAACGCGGCACTCCCAGGAAAATATACCCAAGTGCCTGTCACCGCGAAGTCCTGCCACTGGTCGTCCCAACTGATCACTTTCGACCATCGCGATTACTCAGCAAGTATGCGACGCGCAGGAGGGGCTGCCCTGGTATTAGACCCAGTAATTGGCGGATATCACTTCACACGATTCTTGATGGACGGTGGCAGCAATCTAAACCTAATCTATCAGGATACAATCCGCGGGATGGGGTTAGACCCAACAAAAATTCGCCATAGCAATACTACCTTTAAAGTAGTAACGCCAGGACCAGGGGCTCGTTGTACGGGCTCCCTCCTACTACAAGTTATATTCGGCTCCCTTGATAACTTCCATCGCGAGCATTTAACCTTCCACATCGCTCCGTTCCAAAGTGGCTATCAAGCACTGCTCGGACGCGAAGCTTTCACTCACTTTATTGCAATACCACACTATGCCTCCCTCACACTCAAGATGACCGGTCCACGTGGCATCATTTCAGTGAACGAAAATATCAAGCGATCTCTACGCGCCGAAGAGAGTGCGGCTGCCTTGGCAGCCGCACACTAAAGGCGCCCGGACCAACGAAAGCATCCAATAGGTCGTCAAGACCTCAGACACAATTAATCAAGTCCGGCGCCGCTATTTATACCGAATAAGTGGTCACACCCCTATTTGTCAATACAAGGGGCTCAACGCGCGCAGATAAGCGGCAATTTTTTCTCATCTTGAATTATACATGGTTTCTTTAAAAACTATCTTTTTGTACGACAACTTTTTCACCTAAATTCCTCTCTTTTACAGACGATCATCGTGCTACACTCGTCCAGGATACGGCACAACGGAGACACAGGCGCAGACGTGCAGCAGGGACCCGCTCCAAGGATTCTTTTTAGATTAAGAACCTGCGTAAACCTTTTTTACTGTCTCTTGTTGATACATATCCACCGTTTAGAAGGATGCTGACGTCTTGGCATGTGGCCATGCCAGAACAATGCACGTACCTGGACACAAGGGACTTCTTACAAAGGCCATTATTTAGGCCCCGTTTATACCACAAAGACCGAATACCTTAGGGAGTGTTCGGCGTCGCGAGTTTGGCCTTATATGCATCAGCTCCGAATCATTGTCTTTGGTCAAATGTTGGGTTTGCCCGGCTCCTGTGTTTTGGTACCTTACGTTCCGCTTTACCGGCTAAGGTAGCACCAGGAGAACTACTGCGATTGTGCCCTGGTTCATCCGGACGAGCACCTCAGTAGAGAAAGCCGAAAACTGACTGTCATGATATAGCGTGAGACTGGTCAACCACTCGATGACCTGTTGGAGTGTTAGAATTCCTCCGCCTTAACGAAGGGCCGTTTTTCGGCCAGGCATGTATGCACCCCGGGATCGGGAGAGTGCGGAGCCACCAGGGGCTATCTAGTAGCCCCACTGTCAAACTCCTATGGCTAAGTGAAAGTTCTAAAGCATTATAGTCCGGTTGCCTCGCTCGCTCCGCTATCACCTCCTTAATAGGACCAAGACGTTGGGTTAAGTGTGAACGCGTGTTTTTTGCGAGCACCTCCGCATTATATGTGTGGGGGTTGAAGCCGATGGCTGCAATATTTCAGGTTATACACATGTATACATAAACGGCCGCCCAGGAGGCATCATATTACTTTCAGGCAAAAGTATAAAAATAGCCTTATAAAAAATTTATAAAAGCATTTCGCTTACAATGAGATTACATATCACTCAAACATAATATTTTTTGAGCACTGGGTCTCTATCAAACGAGCACCCTCTAGAACTTCTTCAAAGTAGTGCTCAGCAGCCATTCGGCCTATGGACGAATCCCACGCTGCAACAGTGGTAGCATCCATCTCCGCCCAGTATGCTTTAACACGGGCAAAGGCCATCCGTGAGCCCTCTATGCACGCCGACCTCTTCATCGCATCAATGCGCGGCACCACGTCAAGGAGCTGCTGCACCAAGCTGAAATAGCTGTTTGGTTTTGGCCTTTCCGGCCATAGCTGATCCACAACGGACCTCATGGCGAGTCCGGACAACCTATTCAGTTTGGCCCATTCGGCTAATTGGTCAGTCAATGAAAGCGGACGCTCGGGAGAATGGAATTGTGTCCAAAACAGCTGGTCCACTTCATGGTCCGTCTGACCCTGGAAGTACTTGGCCGCATCGGTAGGGCTCGCCGCCAAATCCATATACACATCCTCCGAACTCCACAGCCAATCCAGAGAGGCATACCGTGGGTCTCCGAACTTCCTCCGCAACATAAAGGATTTCCCAGCTACAATATCCCCGGCTTCCCGCAGCTCCTCCTTCTTCGCCCTCATAGCAGAGCGGATGTCTTTTCTCGTCGCAGCAGCCTTCTCAAGGTACGATGCCTTTGCTAGGTTTTCCTTTTCAAGAACCTGGCAACGGTCAGCGGCGGCCTTTAATTCTATGGCCATCTTGGCCATCTTATCTCGGCTCTCGCCATGCGCGGACTTCTCGGTTTTCAACTCTTCGGCCGCCTTCAAAGCAGCCGCATTACCAAACCTCGCTTGTTCCTTGGCTCGGGCAAGTTCTGCTCGCAAGGCTTCAACAATGGCAGCTCCATCTGCAGTCACAACATATTAAAGATACTGGCATCATGCTGCTCTTACTATGTGGCGTTTACCAGATAATGACACTTACCCCGTGCCTCGTCAAGCCTTTTGTTAACAAGCTTGATGTCGGCGTCTATCGCATCCAACTGCCGTTTTAAATCGGCAAACTCGCTAGTCCGGCTAGCCACCGGAGCTTCCATCACCTGCACATAGAGGCCGTATGGCTATTACCTGGGAATATGATCCTCTGTTCGTTGTCGTTTCTGACGACAACCAGAGTCTCAGGGGCTACTATCTACACAGGGCACACCTAGCATGTGCAGGACTATCATACATTATTTTACGTACCTCAAAGCCTGTTAGTAGACTCATAAAAGCTTCATGTAATCCGCTTTCGGCGGACTAGATTATCTCCATCATCGTATTCATCAGCACACGGTGTTCATCTGAGATGGCCACTCGCCCCACCAACTCCCTCAGAACATCCGATCGCACACCAGACGGTGCCGGACTCTTTTTTCCGCTCTCTTCGGGAGCCGGACATGGGGACCTTCGGGGGTCAATGGGATTACCTTCTGGCCTTACCGGACTCGGAGAGGCCCTCCGCGACGACACTTCGGGGTCGCCCGCTTCCGGAGCGGAGGAGTCCGGAGGAGGCGTTTCGCTCTCCATCATCTCTGGAAGAAGATCCCCCGAAGACGAGCTCATTTGAGAGGGGCTAAGGCCCGAACTGCAAAGATATATGCGGTGGTTATTTTCTCAGAAGAAAAAGATGGCATACCTGTACTATTAAAGTATTTCGGGTCACTTACGACTCGCTGGAGAATTGATCCCCCCGCGGACTTTGTGCGGCAAAAGCACCCCCCAAGGTAGGACCCTCTGTGGGAGACTTCTTCTCCCGTTTGGAAGCTTCGGCGTCCGAATCCCCGGGCGTAGTCCTTTTCCTCCTCCGGTCGTCTTCCTTCATGGAGACGCTCGCTCCCTCGGTTAGAACGGGCAGCGTTGGGGGCCCACGTCCGCCTGTATTATCCTCCCCAGTATCTTCCTTCAAGGGCTCCGGGTAGGGTGCGACCTGGAGCATCTTTTCCAATACCGGATTGTCCAAACCCTCAGGGAGGGGTGCCGAACACCGAATCAACTTCACCTTTGTTAGCCAGTCCTGGTCAAAAAGCAAACTCTCAGAAATAACTTCGTAACAAATGAGAGATAGTGTGTTTGGCCGGAAGATTCCTTACCTGTTCGGCGGCGCGGTTACTGCTCAGGCCCACGTCCTCGGTGATTTCCGGACACTCTACCTGAGGTCCGAAGAAGAACTTGTACATCTCCTCGTGCGTCAGGCCGAGGAATTTTGGATGACACGCGGTCCCTCGGGATTGAACTCCCACAAGCGAAGGGGCCGGCGTTTGCAAGGCTGGACTTGACGAACCAACATAACTTGTATTACCGCAACCAAACTAAAATCTCCATTGAAGAGATCTCGAATGCGGCTTTGCAGTATAGGCACGTCCTTGGCTGGACCCCGGCTCAGACCTCTGCTGATCCATGACATCAGTTGTGGTGGAGGTCCCGAGCGGAAAACAGGGGCGGCCGCCCACTTGGCACTTCTAGGAGCCGTGATGTAGAACCACTCCTGTTGCCACAATTTAGACACCTCTGGAATGGAACCTTTGGGCCATGGAGCTCCCGTCATCTTGCATATTGAGGCACCTCCACACGCTGCATGTTGCCCCTCGATCATCTTCGGCTTTACTTCAAAGGTCTTGAGCCACAAGCCAAAGTGAGGGGTAACCCAGAGGAAGGCCTCACACACGGCAATAAATGTCGTGATATGAAGAAAGGAGTTCGGAGCTAGATCATGGAAGTCTAGCCCGTAATAAAACATCAAACCCCTGACGAAAGGATCCAAAGCAAGGCCTAGACCTCGGAGGAAGTGGGAGACGAACATGACACTCTCGTTGGGTTTGGGGGAGGGGACGGCCTGCCCTTGGGCAGGAAGCCAATGCACAACCTCGGCGGTCAGATATCTAGCCTCCCTCAACTTTTTGATGTCTTCTTCCGTGACGGAGGAAGGCACCCATCGGCCTTGAAGGCTAGATCCGGACACGATTGAAGGTTCGGAGCACCTGACTTGAACTTTGGGTGTTTGAGCTTGAGGTGGGAGAAGGATTCAATTGAGCACGAGAGGAAAAAATAAAAGCCTTGTCCCTTTATAAAGAGGGTGAATATCAAGTGTCCTCTCCGTGGCCATTTGGACTTGCCTATAGTCTAGGAGTCCTAGAAGCGGTTGGGTTACCCACGCCCGTATTGATGAGAATCCCGGAATAAGGGGACACGATCTCTACTTTAACAAGACGTGCCAAGGAAACCGCCTCGCATGACGCGCTAAGGTGGGATAATAAAACGATTCGAATAAAGGCTTGGCCGTGGTGCGGTGTCACACTACGGAATACGTCAGCAGATTAGATTTGTGTAAATGTTATTCTCTCTATGGCCATATGTGGAAACTTATTTTGCAGAGGCGGACACTATCTTTATGTTCAAAATCTTGTTTGAAGTACTTGGAGGAGGAACCCGCCTTGCAATGCTGAAGACAATCTGCACGCCGGACTCGTCGTCATTGAAGCCTGGTTCAGGGGCTACTGAGGGAGTCCTGGATTAGGGGGTGTCCGGATGGCCGGACTATACCTTCAGCCGGACTCCTGGACTATGAAGATACAAGATTGAAGACTTCGTCCCGTGTCTAGAAGGGACTTTCCTTGGCGTGGAAGGCAAGCTTGGCGATACGGATATGTAGATCTCCTACCATTGTAACTGACTTTGTGTAATCCTAACCCTCTCTAGTGTCTATATAAACCGGAGGGTTTTAGTCCGTAGGACAACATACAGAACAACAATCATACCATAGGCTAGCTTCTAGGGTTTAGCCTCTCCGATCTCGTGGTAGATCTACTCTTGTACTACCCATATCATCAATATTAATCAAGCAGGACGTAGGGTTTTACCTCCATCAAGAGGGCCCGAACCTGGGTAAAACTTCGTGTCCCTTGCCTCCTGTTACCATCCGGCCTAGACGCACAATTCGGGACCCCCTACCCGAGATCCGCCGGTTTTGACACCAACAGAGACCATCCACTTGCCCTGCGCTCCAGATTCGGACATGGCTGAAGTGCTTTTTTGAGGTGGAAAGGATAGAATCTTGGGCACTGGAGCTTGAGAATGGATGGGCAGAGACAAAGAAGGCGTGGGTGAAAAGGTGAAATCCTTATCCCATTATAAAGGCTGCGAATATCAAGCGCCTCCCCACTCGCCTTAAAACTCGCCTATTCCTCAAGGGCCATGCAGACGGCGCGGTTGGATTGCCCACGCCCGTATTGATGAGAATCCCGCAATAAGGGGACATGATCTCTGCTTCAACAAGACGTGCCAATAAAACCGCATCTTGAAACTTGGAGCGGGGGGCTAAAAACGGTTTGAAATAATGACCGGGCAGTGACGTGATGTCATGCTGCAAAAGATGTCAATAGATTGGGCTCGTGAAATATTGTGCTCTCTGCGGTTGTGTTTGGTATTTGCTTTGTAGAGCCAGACATGTTTTCTGTGTTCGAAAGCTGCTTTGGAGTATTCGGAGGAGAAACCCGCCTTGCAATGCCGAAGACAATCTGCGTGCCGGACACATCATCATTGAGGCCTGGTTCAGGGGCTACCGAGGGAGTCCTGGATTAAGGGGCCCTCAGGTGTCCGGACAATGTAACATGGGCCGGACTAATGGGTTATGAAGATACAAGACAAAAGACTTCCTCCCATGTCCGGATGGGACTCTCCTTTGCATGGATGGCAAGCTTGGCGTCTGGATGTATTATTTCCTTTCTCTGTAACCGACTTTGTACAACCCTAGGCCCCTCTGGTGTCTATATAAACCAGAGGGTTTAGTCCGTAGAGGCAATCACAATCATACAGGCTAGACTTCTAGGGTTTAGCCACAACGATCTCATGGTAGATCAACTCTTGTAACCCTCATACTCATCAATATCAATCAAGCAGGACGTAGGGTATTACCTCCACCAAGAGGGCCCGAACCTGGGTAAAACATTGTGTCCCATGCCTCCTGTTACCATCGACCTTAGACGCATAGTTCGGGACCCCCTACCCAATATCCGTCGGTTTTGACACCGTCAGGGGGCACCGCTAGAACACACACCAACAATTATTAGCCGTGTGCGGCGTACCCCTCCACAGTTTACGCCTCTGGTCATATCTTCATAGTGCTTAGGCGAAGCCCTGCGTGGATCACTTCACGATCACCGTCACCACGCCGTCGTGCTAACGGAACTCTCCCTCGACACTTTGTTGGATCAAGAGTTCGAGGGACGTCATAGAGCTGAACTTGTGCAGAACTCGGAGGTGCCGTGCATTCGGTGCTTGATCGGTCGGAACAAGAAGAAGTTCGACTACATCAACCGCGTTGTCAAACGCTTCCGCTTTCGGTCTACGAGGGTACATGGAAACACTCTCCCTCTCTCGTTGCTATGCATCTCCTAGATAGATCTTGCGTGAGCGTAGGATTTTTTTTAAATTGCATGCTACGTTCCCCAACAGTGGCATCCGAGCTAGGTCTATGCGTAGATGATATGCATGAGTAGAACACAAAGAGTTGTGGCCGGTGATTGTCATACTGCTTACCACCAATGTCTTATTTTGATTCAGCGGTATTGTTGGATGAAGCGGCCCGGGCCAACCTTACATGACCACGTTCATGAGACCGGTTCCACCGATAGACATGCAACTAGTTTTGCATCAAGGTGGCTGGCGGGTGTCTATTTATCCAACTTTAGTTGAATCGAATTTGACTGCGACTGGTCCTTGTTGAAGGTTAAAACAGGAAACTTGATAAATCACCGTTGTGGTTTTGATGTGTAGGTAAGAATGTTCTTGCTAGAAGCCCGTAGCAGCCACGTTAAACTTGCAACAACAAAGTAGAGGACGTCTAACTTATTTTTGCAGGGCATGTTGTGATGTGATATGGTCAAGACATGATGTGATATACGTTATTGTATGAGATGATCATGTTTTGTAGAAGTCACTGGCAATCGGCATGAGCCTTATGGTTGTCTCTTTATTATATAAAATGCAAACGCCATGTAATTGCTTTACTTTGTCACTATGTGTTAGCGATAGTTGTAGAAGCAATAGTTGGCGAGACGACCACGATGCTACGATGGTGTCAAGGTGTCAAGCCAGTGACGATGGAGATCATGACGGTGCTTTGGAGATGGAGATCAAAGACACAAGATGATGATGGCCATATCATGTCACATATTTTGATTGCATGTGATGTTTATCTTTTATGCATCTTATTTTGCTTAGTACGGCGGTAGCATTATAAGATTATCCCTCACTAAAATTTCAAGCTATAAGTGTTCTCCCTGAGTATGCACCGTTGCGACAGTTCGTCATGTTGAGACACCATGTGATGAACGGGTGTGATAGGCTCTATGTTCACATACAACGGGTGCAAGACAGTTTTGCACATGCGGAATACTCGGGTTAAAGTTGACGAGCCTAGCATGTACAAACATGGCCTCGGAACACTAGAGACCGAAAGGTCGAACGTGAATCATATAGTAGATATGATCAACATAGAGATGTTCACCATTGAAGACTACTCCATCTCACGTGATGATCGGACATGGTTTTGTTGATTTGGATCACGTATCATTTAGATGACTTGAGGGATGTCTATCTAAGTGGGAGTTCTTAAGTAATTTGATTAATTGAACTTAATTTATCATGAACTTAGTCCTGATAGTATTTCCATATCTATGTTGTAGATCAATAGCTCACGTTGTAGCTCCCCTATGTTTTTGATATGTTCCTAGAGAAAACTTAGTTGAAAGATGATAGTAGCAATGATGCGGACTGGGTCCGTGATCTGAGGATTATGCTCGTTGCTGCACAGAAGAATTATGTCCTTGATGCACCGCTAGGTGACAGACCTATTGCAGGAGCAGATGCAGACGTTATGAATGTTTGACAAGCTCAGTATGATGACTACTTGATAGTTTAGTGCACCATGCTTTACGGCTTAGAACCGGGACTTCAAAAACATTTTGAATGCCACGAAGCATATGAGATGTTCCAAGATCTAAAATAGGTATTTCAGACTCATGCCCGTGTCAAGAGGTATGAGACCTCTGGCAAAGTACTTTGCCTATAAGATGGAGGAGAACTCAACCAGTGAGCATGTGCTCAGAATGTCTAGGTACTACAATCACTTGAATCAAGCGGGAGTTAATCTTCCAGATAAGATAGTGCTTGACAGAGTTCTCTAGTCACTATCACCAAGCTACTAGAACTTCATGATGAACTATAATGTCCAAGGGATAACGGAAAAGATTCCCGATCTCTTCGCAGTGCTGAAATCGGCAAAGGTAGAAATCAAGAAAGAGCATGAAGTGTTGATGGTCAACAAGACCACTAGTTTGAAGAAAAAGGGCGAAGTAAAAGAAAGGGAACTTCAAGAAGAATGACAAGCAAGTTGCCACTCCCATGAAGAAGCCCAAAGCTAGACCTAAGTCTGAAACTAAGTGCTTCTACTGCAAAGGAAATGGTCACTGGAAGTGGAACTACCCCAAATACTTGGCGGATAAGAAGGATGGCAAAGTGAACAAAGGTATATTTGATATACATGTTACTGATGTGTACTTTACTAGTGTTCATAGTAACCCCAGGGTATTTGATACCGGTTGATTAGTAACTTAAAACAGGAGTTGCAAAATGAACAGTGACTAGTTAAGGGCGAGGTGACGATGTGTTTTGGAAGTGATTCCAAGGTTGATAAGATCACTATCGCACACTCCCTTTACGTTCGGGATTAGTGTTGGATGTAAATAAATGTTATTTGGTGTTTGCGTTGAGCATGACTATGATTGGATCATGTTTATTGTGATATGGTTATTCATTAAGTCAGAGAATAATTGTTGTTCTGTTTACATGAATAAAACCTTCTATGGTCATACACACAATGTAAATGCTTTATTGAATCTCGATCGTAGTGATACACATATTCATGATATTGATGCCAAAAGATGCAAAGTTGATAATAATTGTGCAACCTATTTGTGGCACTACCGTTTAGGTCATATTGGTTTACATCGCATGAAGAAACTCCATGCAGATGGGCTTTTGGAATCACTTGATTATGAGTCATTTGATGCCTGCGAACCATGCCTCATGACCAAGATGACTAAAAGTCCGTTCTCCAGAACAATGGAGCGAGCTACTGATTTATTGGAAATAATACATACCAATGTATGCGGTCCGATGAGTGTTGAGGCTCGCGGTGGGTATCATTATTTTCTGACTTTCAGAAATGATTGAGTAGATATGGGTATATCTACTTAATGAAACACAAGTCTGAAACATTTGAAAAGTTCAAAGAATTTCAGAGTGAAGTGGGGAATCATCGTAACAAGAAAATAAAGTACCTATGATCTGATCGCGAAGGCGAATATTTGAGTTACGAGTTTGGCCTTCATTTAAAACAATATGGAATAGTTTCACAACTCACGCCACCTGGAACACCACAACGCATTGGTGTGTCCGAACATCGTAACCGTACTTTATTAGATATGGTGCGATCTATGATGTCTCTTACCGATTTACCACTATCATTTTGGGGTTATGCATTAGAGACAACTACATTCACGTTAAATAGGGCACCGTCTAAATCCGTTGAGACAACACCGTATGAACTATGGTTTGGCAAGAAACCTAAGCTGTCGTTTCTTAAAGTTTGGGGTTGTGAAACTTATGTTAAAAGGCTTCAGCCTAATAAGCTCAAACCGAAATCGGAGAAGTGCATCTTCATAGGATACCCTAAGGAAACAATTGGGTACACCTTTTACCACAGATCCGAAGGCAAGATCTTTGTTGCTAAGAATTGATCCTTTCTAGAGAAGGAGTTTCTCTCAAAAGAAGTGAGTGGGAGGAAAGTAGAACTTGATGAGGTAATTATACCTTCTCTCGAATTTGAAAGTAGCACATCAGTGAAATCAATTCCCCTGATGCCTACACCAACTAGAGAGGAAGCTAATGATGATTATCATGAAACTTCGGATCAAATTACTACTGGACCTCGTAGGTCGAACAGAGCATGTTCCGCACCAGAGTGGTACGGTAATCCTGTCCTGGAAGTCATGTTATTAGACCATGGGGGACCTATGAACTATGAATAAGCTATGATGAGCCCAGATTCTAATAGATGGCTTGAGGCCATGAAATCTGAGATAGGATCCATGTATGAGAACGAAGTGTGGACTTTGGTGGACTTGCCCAATGATCGGTAAGCCATTGAGAATAAATGGATCTTCAAGAGGAAGACGGACACTGATGGTAGTGTTACTATCTACAAAGCTCGACTTGTCGCAAAAGGTTTTCGACAAGTTCAAGGTGTTGACTATGATGAGATTTTCTCACTCATAGCGATGCTTAAGTCTATACGAATCATGTTAGCAATTGCCGCATTTTATGAAATCCGGCAAATGGATGTCAAAACTGCATTCCTTAATGGATTTCGTAAAGAATAGCTGTATATGATGCAACCAAAAGGTTTTGTCAATCCTGAAGGTGCTAATAAAGTGTGCAAACTCTAGCGGTCCATCTACGGACTGGTGCAAGCATTTCGGAGTTGGAATATATGCTTTGATAAGGTGATCAAAGCATATGGTTTTATACAGACTTGAAGTGAAGCCTGTATTTACAAGAAAGTGAGTAGGAGCTCTGTAGCATTTCTAATATTATATGTGGATGACATATTGTTGATTAGAAATGATATAGAATTTCTGGATAGCATAAAGGATATTTGAATAAGAATTTTTCAATGAAAAACCTCGGTGAAGCTGCTTACATATTGGGCATCAAGATCTATAGAGATAGATCAAGACGCTTGATAAGACTTTCGATGAGTACATACCTTGACAATATTTTGAAGGAGTTCAAAATGGACCAGTCAAATAAGGAGTTCTTGCCTGTATTGTAAGGTGTGAAGTAGAGTAAAGACTCAAACCCGACCACGGCAGAAGATAAAGATAGAATGAAAGTCATTCCCTATGCCTTAAGCATAGGTTCTATAAACTATGCCATGTTGTGTACTAAACCTATTGTGTACCCCGCCATGAGTTTGGCAAGGGGGTACAATAGTAATCCAGGACAAGATAACTAGACATCGGTCAAAATTATCCTTAGTTACCTTAAAGAGGACTAAGGAAATGTTTCTTAGTTATGGAGGTGATAAAGAGTTCGTCGTAAAGAGTTATGTCGATGCAAGCATTGACACCGATCTAGATGACTCTACGTCTCAATCTAGATATGTATTGAATGTAGGAGCAATTAGCTAGAGTAGCTCCATGCAGAGCATTGTAGACATAGAAATTTGCAAAATACATACGGATCTGAATGTGGCAGACCCGCTGACTAAACTTCTCTCACAAGCAAAACATGATCACACCTTAGTACTCTTTGGGTGTTAATCACATAGCGATGTAACTAGATTATAGACTCTATTAAACCCTTTGGGTGTCGGTCACATGGCGATGTGAACTATGGGTGTTAATCACATAAAGATGTGAACTATTGGTGTTAAATCACATGGCGATGTGAACTAGATTATTGACTCTAGTGCAAGTGGGAGACTGAAGGAAATATGCCCTAGAGGCAATAATAAAGTTGTTATTTTATATTTCCTTATATCACGATAAATGTTTATTATTCATGCTAGAATTGTATTAACCGGAAACTTGATAGATGTGTGGATACATAGACAAAACACCGTGTCCCTAGTAAGCCTCTACTAGACTAGCTCGTTAATCAAAGATGGTTAAGTTTCCTAACCATAGACATGTGTTGTCATTTGATGAATGGGATCACATCATTAGGAGAATGATGTGATGGACAAGACCTATCCGTTAGCTTAGCATATTGATCGTTCAGTTTTATTGCTATTGCTTTCTTCATGTCAAATACATATTCATTCGACTATGAGATTATGCAACTCTCAGATACCAGAGGAATACCTTGTGTGCTATCAAACATCACAATGTAACTAGGTGATTATAAATATACTCTACAGGTATCTCCGAAGGTGTTTGTTGGGTTGACATAGATCGAGATTAGGATTTTTCACTCCAAGTATCGGAGAGGTATCTCTGGGCCCTCTCGGTAATGCACATCATAAGAAGCCTTGCAAGCAAAGTGACTAATGAGTTAGTTACAAGATGATGTATTACAGAACGAGTAAGGTGATTTGCTGGTAACGAGATTGAACTAGGTATGTGGATACCGACGATCGAATCTCGAGCAAGTAACATACCGATGATAAAGGGAATAACGTATGTTATCATAACGGTTCAACTGATAAAGATCTTTGTAGAATATCTAGGAGCCAATATGAGCATCCAGGTTCCGCTATTGGTTATTGACCGAGAGGTGCCTCGGTCATGTCTACATAGTTCTTGAACCCGTAGGGTCCACATGCTTAACGTTCGATGACGATTTAGTATTGTATGAGTTATGTGATTTGTTGACCGAATGTTGTTTAGTGTCCCGGATGAGATAACGGACATGACGAGGAGTCTCGAAATGGTCGAGAGGTAAAGATTGATATATACTACGATGGTATTCGGACACTAGAAGTGTTCCAGAGGGTATCGGGTACTTATTAGGTCATGGGAAGGTGTTTCACGTACCCCCAGCAATCCTATGGGCCATATGGGCTTTCTAAAGGAACACACCATCCCACAAGGGGTTGGTGTGCCCTATAACACCATAGGAGGAGAAGAAGGAAATGGAGGAAGGGAAAGGAAAGTATGGATTAGGATTCCCACTTCCTTCCCTCACCCCCTCTTTCCTTAACCTTCATGCATACATGGAAAGGGGGAGGCCGAATTGGGAGGACCCCAAGTAGGATTGCTCCTACTTGGGGCGCCCCCTTGGCTGCCTCTCCTCCCCTCCAACCTATATATATGTGGGGGGCACCGCTAGAACACACACCAACAATTATTAGCCGTGTGCGGCGTCCCCCTCCACAGTTTACGCCTCTGGTCATATCTTCGTAGTGCTTAGGCGAAGCCCTGCACAGATCACTTCACCATCACCATCACCACGCCGTCGTGCTGACGGAACTCTCCCTCGACAATTTGCTGGATCAAGAGTTCAAGGGACATCATCGAGCTGAACGTGTGCGGAACTCGGAGGTGTCGTGCATTCGGTGCTTGATCAGTCAGAACGAGAAGAAGTTTGACTACATCAACCACATTGTCAAACACTTCCGCTTTCGGTCTACGAGGGTACATGGACACACTCTCCCCCTCTTGTTGCTATGCATCTCCTAGATAGATCTTGCATGAGCGTAGGAATTTTTTTTAAATTGCATGCTACGTTCCCCAACATAATTCAAATCATATTACATTGGTCTAGGTAGCGAGATGTTCGGGATAATCTAAACCCTGTTTTCATATGTATAATTTTTGGCCGAATTGGGACAAGTTTTGGTATCAGCTTCTTGCAGAATCGGAGATTCTCTCAACAAGCCTCGTGGTTCTGAGAGGGAACGTGTCACCTTTGTGTGCGAAATGATACGTTGCCTCCCCCTGATTTTGTTTACAGAGGCAACATAGAACTATATGAGTTCCCTATTAAATTTTGGAATTATTCCGAGTTTGTTAGGCCTTTTTTATACACTATAAAAACATGCCCGTGCGCTGCAATGGGAGGAAAAACATCTTTCATACACACATCCGACAACATCAGCAAACAATATTCTTTAAAAAATCTTTTTTGACACAATTTCAAACAATATGAAAATCAACTTTAAGCCTCTGGTTTACATAAAACTCGTATCAACAGTTTAATGTGCATCATCGTATAGGGGTTGGTAGTGCATTGTGCAAAACAAAGAAGATGATTATTTACCTATTTTAACCTTTAGGATATGGTAGTTGATAGGAATCAACATCCCCTATAGTGCCAATAATAGATTATGTGAGAGCATCAAACTGTCATATCTACTAAATTTGAATAGGGTAGAAAACATATATAATAGACATTTATTAAATGCCCCACATAGAGAAGATATTAATTAAGTTTACATTTTGTTAAAATTTGAAATTATTTTGGGTTCATTTGGCCTTTTTTATATATTAATTGAGTTATTGGACATTTAATGTGCATAATTCAAATTTGAACTCCAAGCACATGCTCTAGTGCACAAAAATTGGTTGAAAAATCACATGTGTGTCCTTGGGTGAATTTCTAGGTCATCATGCAAGAAATGGCAATGAAATTCAAACATCTAGGCGTCGTGACTCGACCGAGAACATTGAGAAACTTGGTTGTTAAATTCCTGTAAATCCAAAACTCGCCTGGAAATCATGGAACTTGGCATGGTGTCATGTCATGGCACTAACATGTTGTGGTAAAAAACTTGGCCAAATTGGAACAAGTCTTGGTACAAGCTTCTTGCGAACCGGAGCTTCTCTCAAGAAGGCTCGTGGTTTTGAGAAGGAATGTGCACCTTTGTGTGCAAAGCGATATACGCTGCCCCCCCCCCAATTTTCTTTATAGAGGCAACATAGAACCATATGAGTGTCGTGTTAAATTTTGGGATTAGTACGAGTTCGTTTGCTCCTTTTTATACATTAATTGAGTTTTTGGTCATTTAATGTGCATAATTCAATTTTGAGCTACAAGCACATGCTCTAGTGCACCAAAGTTGGTTGAAAAATAACATGTGTTTCCTCGGGTGAATTTGTAGGTCCCATGCAAGAAATGGGAATGAAATTCAAACATCTGGGCATCGTGGCTCGGCAGAGAACATTGAGAAACTTGGTTTTAAAATTCTTGTAAATCCAAAACACGCCTGAAAATCATGAAACTTGGCATGGTGTCATGTCATGGTACTAACATGTTGTGGTAAAAAATTTGGCCGAATTGGAAAATTCTTGGTATAAGCTTCTTGCAAACTGTAGCTTCTCTCAACAATGCTCATGGTTCTGAGAGGGAACATGTCACCTTTGTGTACGAAATGATATACACTGCCCCCCTTGATTTTCTTTACAGAGGCGACATAGAACTATATGAGTGTCGTGTTAAATTTTGGAATTATTCCGGGTTCGTTTGGCCTTTTTTATACATTAATTGAGTTTTTGGTCATTTAATGTACCTAATTCAAATTTGAACTACAAGCACATGCTCCAGTGCACCAAAGTTGGTTGAGAAATTACATGTGTGTCCTCGGGTAAATTTCTAGGTCCCATGCAAGAAATGGGAATGAAATTCAAACATTTGGGCGTCGTGGCTTGGCTGGAAACATTGAGAAACTTGGTTTTTTAATTCCTATAAATCCAAAACACGCATGAAAATCATGAAACTTGGCTTGGTGTCAGGACTTGGCACCAACATGTTGCGGTAATTTTCTGTCCGATTTGCGAAGGCGCACACATTAACAATCAACAAAGTCATTTTGGAACAAGTGCTGTCATGTTACAATCAAAAACACAGGTATTATTGAAACCGTGGGCGTTCCATACACCATTTACATGCGCCCAAACGTCCCCTTTTTTGTTAGCTAGGAGGCGTCGTGCAGGGTAGCTATTTGAGTACGGGAGGCATGGGATCAGACCCTTGCGCGTGCTTATCAGGAGAAGAGCCCTTTGACCTCCATCTGCCGCCCACCTCTCTCCCAAGGTCTCCATTAATGGCGTACGAGCCCCTGTTTAATGGCGTGGATATCTCTCACTCGACTGAGATTTAAAAGAGAAAAAAATCTGAAAAGAGAATTTTGCACGGATCTTGATGTAAGATCCGACTGACCTATATAGCATCTACGACTTATAGCAAGAGTGATGAATATATAAGGACGACGACAGTGGATAATAATTGTCTTACATAATTAGGAAGATAATTAAAAAAGCCACATGCGGCTACGCCCAAAATACACAAGGGCAAAAGAAGAAGGAAGACGCATACAACGATCTGGCTCGCTGATCTCGACTTTCTTGATGCGCTGCAGGTCACAGAGACTAGTTCTCACGGCAAGCGGCGATGATCTCTTTCATCAGTTTCATGTCCTTAATATGCTGCTTGGTAGCATCCATGGATTCCTTCACCTGCCTTTCGTGCTCGATGCAGAGCATGGCATTCCTGTCCATAAGTTTCTTGACGATGACTCCCGTCCTCTTCAACAAGGCAGCGGTCTCCTCCGCCTCCTTCGCCCCTCTGGCCCGGAGCTTCGCATTGCCCTCCCATAGTTGTCGGATGATGCTGGTAGCCTATTCAAACAAGGCTTTCATGTCATCCCGCAACCTCTCCCAGCCAGAGATCTGATCCACCTGGCTATGGACGATCGCATGCATGCACCTGTAAGAGTCGCCGCTTGCCTGCGAGACATTTTCCCAGGCCGCCGCGGAGCGGGAGGACATCTCTACTGCATTCACAATGCAGTAGGACCAGTCTGCTGCGTCGATAGCATGGTGGGACCTCCGTGTTGCTTCGGCGGAGCGGCGGGACCTCTGTGCTGCTACTTCCATGTGGCAGGACATGTCGGCTGCTTTCGCGGCGAGGCGGGACATCTCTCGTGCTTCCGCTTCCATGGTCGCCTTTCCCTGGTGGTAATCTCTCGACCCAGAACTCACGCTGGCCATGGCAGATGCAAGGGAAGGATGCTGAATGACTTGTTTGTTTTTGTGGATGAGGAGTTGAGGAGGAATGTGTTGTCATCTTGGCATAGTAGTATTTATAACCGAGTACTGATACACTCCTAAGTGGGAAACCTTTTAGGTTGTGGTCGGTGTGAACAAGTTTGCAATTAAATATAGCTAGCGTGGTAGTAATTTGGAATGTGACGAGACGCAAGCTCAAAATTTATTGACGGTTCTAGTTTCGAAGTGCATCACTATTCCAGGATGGCGTAACGTGGGCACATGTTATCAGCCATGGTGTAGCATATGCCATGGTATTTCTTTTTCTACTGCCGTCTACGTGCAATAACTGGCACCGTCAGATACATATCTTACGGTTATTGGGGTGTTCGACAGGAATAGCCTCGTGGCGAGCTATAGACTAGTCTTTATTTCACACGCATTACATCAACACATATCATCTCTCTCCCTCTTTCCCACGCACACACCTAGTCTCTCGGGACTTCTCGCACACACCATCTCTAGCTCCCTAGGTCGATGCCACCCACATACACTTGTACTCTAAGTTTAGTATGTTATACAGGAAGAGAAGAGGTGCATGCACGCACTCGTCCTCTCTCACACACGCATATGTATCTACGAGTTGTAGTGTTCTCAACCATCCGATTGTCTCTATCATAGGTTTTCTGTTGCTCCTTAGCCTTGAGATTGAGAAGTTTAAAATGTAGAGGCTAAGCTGGAGGCACGAGGTTTTGGTTAATGTGCGGGCCACACATGGCACCAACACGACACGAGCTTCGTCTACCTGGTGCGCAGTCGGGTGAGTTGTCCAAGTATAGACACAACCAAGCCCTCCTTGGTATCTGCGCCTCGACTTATGAGCAGAGAAATTAGGATCGGATGGAGTACTACTAGTAGTAGTACTACTTTGATGTGTCGCATCAACTCGCACAAGTATGCAGCACTTCCTAAACAAACAAGCATATAAGCTATTATACTTCTTACCCAAAGGATCTTTATATCCAACAGACACAAAATATCCGTTCGACTGTTGGAAATTACTTTAACTGTTGATCTGATGTCAAAGTAATTGTTGCATCACCACCAAAACCCACCATCTCTTAAGCTAAAGTAGACCGAGCTAACCCCTATATTAGCATACTAATAAGATAAACAGAAGGAATTGTAGAATCATTTAGGAGGTCAGCTTGTCAATCTGAATGTGGAGGGACACCGTCCTCGACAACCCAGCCCCAGCCAATAGCTTGGATGGAACTGTGAAGACGGCCAGCTCCTGCACGGCGACGTCGTCAGGATCCTTGCTGCTTGTCACCTCCATTTCCACCTTGACGGCGTTGGTCCTGCCTTTGGGCTCCCCCGGCGGGCCGTTCGCCCATAGCTTGGCCGGGTAGTGCGATAGTGGGGACGCCCCCACTCTGATGCAGATGATCGACACGGCGATAGGCGCTCCGATGTCGAGCATGCCGCCGGCCAAGAAAAATGCGCGGTCGTCCTCCTCCGTGAACAACAAGAGTCGTGGCTCCGACAGTGGTACTTGCAGCTGGAGCACCTTGCCGTACTCGATCCTGTGCATGGGCATGGGATGCATGGTGCTGATGTGGTGGGAGAGCGCTGGCGGCGGCCTTCGTAGCCGCCAACGGGCACTGGGCATTTGTAGGGCATGAGCGGACACACGCTCTGGTGATCGGCGAGCTTGTGGTAAGTGACGTAGAGCCCACAACCTTCATGCGGGCACTCCACCCTCACCGAGGAGAGGACGGCGTCCATTGCCATGTTCTACACGTCGAAGCCACCGCCATGCTCGCACTTCTGGCACTACCGCTGGTTCCAGGGGCGCTCACTGCGGCAGTCCGTGCAGGCCAGGTGCCCTCCCTTGCACTGCACAAATCAATCGAACATCACATCAATCAAGAAACCTGCACCTTGCTCGATCAGCCGAATGGACAAGGTGTATTCGAACCTCATACACTGGAGGCTTAAAGGGGCGGAGGCACAAGGGGCAGTGGAGCAAGGTGAGGTCCATAGAGACCATAGAGAGCTCCATCGTCGGGTCCTGATCCGTTGGCATGATCTCGCCCTCCTCGTGCACAACCATCTCTCGCTTTAGGGCTCGATCATTACAAAGTTTTACCGTCACATATTCGTACTACTTCAAGGTACATTAAATCAACACATGCAAGTATCAAAAGGAGAGTCATGGCATGCATGCACGCTTTGTAATTAATGCATCGGTAAATGCAAATTATTGAAATATATCGAGTGCACTGCATTGATGTGTCGCGTCAACTCATACAGCAAGGAGAAGTTTGATTACAACACCCTCTCCCTCGCCCATGAGCATGGTGGCTCGCAGGACTAGGAGAAGCTTTCGCTACACGCTCTCCCTCCTGCACGCGGTGGACATGCAGCAGTTCATTCGGTGTCAGATGGCCACAAGCATACTGTAGAACTCCACTACAGTAGTACCATCATTGTTGGACTTCCCAAAGAGGCGAAGAGCCAAGCGCAACCCGAACGCTCGTGTGGCAGTTTCATGTGTAGAGTAGTCTAGGATAGCGTGTACGGTGCCTCTAAGCTTAAAATCGTTGGGGTCGGCTCCATGCTATGAGGACTTCTCGAAGCATTTTTTGATTAAAATAATCTTCTGTCCCTACCTGTCATCCTGGTGATTGTAGTTTGCACGCTCATTTGTTCAAGACAGGAATGTATATTTTAATTTGTGGTGGGGGTAAATGTTAGAGGTTGCAGCAAATATATTGTACACTGCGGGTCTTTCAGCCAAGTTTGGAGGCATGCATGTGGGGCCAGTGCTATGATGTGTCGCGTCAACTCGTACAATGAGGAGAAGCTTGATTTTACTACTACACGCCTTCTCCCTCGTCCATGCACACGGTGGCTCACAGATGAGGACATGCTTTTTCTTTCTACAACAAGCTATCCCTCCTACACGCGGTGGATGGACATGAAGCAGTTAATTCAATATTATAGAAGTAGTAACATCATTGTTCGTCTTCTCGAAGAGGCAAAGAGCGAAGTGCAACCCAAACGTGGTAGTTGCGAATGCTCGCGTGACAGTCTTTGTGTAGGGGTGGGGCGTGGTGTGGAGCCTTGGAGCATGCATATAGCCAAGCTCTTGCATGAAACGAAATTGCTATGTAAGCAAGCTATAAGCCCACTATTGTACTTGGTAGTATTTCCCTGTAAACCGGAAAGGAGTATTTGCCTTTCTAGAGATTTCAACAAGTGACTGATGTCGACTACACAACCTTCCTCTTGTAGACGTTGTTGGGCCTCCAAGTGCAGAGGTTTGTAGGACAGTAGCAAATTTCCCTCAAGTGGATGGCCTAAAGTTTATCAATTCGTGGGAGGCATAGGATGAAGATGGTCTCTCTCAAGCAACCCTGCAACCAAATAACAAAGAGTCTCTTGTGTCCCCAACACACCCAATACAATGGTAAATTGTATAGGTGTACTAGTTCGGCGAAGAGATGGAGATACAAGTGCAATATGGATAGTAGATAATAGTTTTTGTAATCTGAAAATGTAAAAACAGCAAGGTAACTAATGATAAAAGTGAGTGTAAACGGTATTGCAATGCGTTGAAACAAGGCCTAGGGTTCATACTTTCACTAGTGCAAGTTCTCTCAACAATAATAACATAATTGGATCACATAAATATCCCTCAACATGCAACAAAGAGTCACTCCAAAGTCACTAATAGCGGAGAACAAATGAAGAGATTATGGTAGGGTACGAAACCACCTCAAAGTTATTCTTTCCAATCAATCCGTTGGGCTATTCCTATAAGTGTCACAAACAGCCCTAGAGTTCTTACTAGAATAACACCTTAAGACACAAATCAACCAAAACCCTAATGTCACCTAGATACTCCAATGTAACCTCAAGTATCAGTGGGTATGATTATACGATATGCATCAGACAATCTTAGATTCATCTATTCAACCAACACAAAGAACTTCAAAGAGTGCCCCAAAGTTTCTACCAGAGATTCAAGACGAAAACGTGTGCCAACCCCTATGCATAGGTTCATGGGCGGAACCCGCAAGTTGATCACCAAAACATACATCAAGTGGATCAATAGAATACCCCATTGTCACCACGGGTATCCCACGCAAAACATACATCAAGTGTTCTCAAATCCTTAAAGACTCAATCCGATAAGATAAGTTCAAAGGGAAAACTCAATCCATTACAAGAGAGTAGAGGGGGAGAAACATCATAAGATCCATCTATAATAGCAAAGCTCGCGATACATCAAGATCGTATCACCTCAAGAACACGAGAGAGAGAGAGAGAGAGAGAGATCAAACACATAGCTACTAGTACATACCCTCAGCCCCGAGGGAGAACTACTCCCTCCTCGTCATGAAGAACATTGGGATGATGAAGATGGCCACCGGAGAGGGTGCCAGAACGGGTTGGTTTTCGGTGGCTAGGGAGGCTTCTGGCGGCAGAATTCCCGATCTATTGTGCTCACCGAAGTTTTTAGGGTATATGGATATATATATATATATATAGGAGGAAGAAGTACGTCGATGGATCTCCGGGCTGTCCACGAGGCAGGGGGGCGCGCCCCCACCCTCATGGGCCGCACGGGACTCTCCTGGTCCATCTCTGATACTCCATGGGCTTCTTCTGGTCCAAAAATAAGTTCCGTGAAGTTTTAGGTCAATTGGACTCCGTTTGATTTTCCTTTTCTGTGATACTCTAAAACAAGGAAAAAATAGAAACTGGCACTGGGCTCTGGGTTAATAGGTTAGTCCCAAAAATAATATAAAAGTGTATACTAAAGCCCATAAATATCCAAATCAGATAATATAATAGCATGGAAAAATCAGAAATTATATAGACGTTGGAGACGTATCAGCATCCCCAAGCTTAATTCCTGCCCGTCCTCGAGTAGGTAAATGATAAAAACAGAATTTTTGATGTGGAATGCTACCTAACATATTTATCCATGTAGTTCTCTTTATTGTGGCAAGAATATTCAGATCCATAAGATTCAAGACAAAAGTTTAATATTGACATAAAAATAATAATACTTCAAGCATACAAACAAAGCAATTATGTCTTCTCAAAACAACATGGCTAAAGAAAGCTATTCCTACAAAATCATATAGTCTGGCTATGCTCCATCTTCACCACACAAAATATTTAAATCATGCACAACCCCGATGACAAGCCAAGCAATTGTTTCATACTTTTGATGTTCTCAAACTTTTTCAAACTTCACGCAATACATGAGCGTGAGCCATGGACATAGCACTATATGTGGAATAGAATGGTGGTTGTGGAGAAGACAAAAAAGGGGGAACATAGTCTCACATCAACTAGGCGTATCAACGGGCTATGGAGATGCCCATGAATAGATATCAATGTGAGTGAGTAGGCATTTCCATGCAATGGATGCACTAGAGCTATAAATGTATGAAAGCTCAACAAAAGAAACTAAGTGGGTGTGCATCCAACTTGCTTGCTCACAAAGACCTAGGGCATTTGAGGAAGCCCATTGTTGTAATATACAAGCCAAGTTCTATAATGAAAATTTCTCACCAGTATATGAAAGTGACAAAACAAGAGACTCTCTATCATGAAGATCATGGTGCTACTTTGAAGCACAAGTGTGGAAAAAAGGATAGTAGCATTATCCCTTTTATTTTATTTTTTATTTTTTTATTTGTCCTTCCTTTTTTATTTGGCCTTCCTTTTTTTATTTGGCCTTTCTCTTTTTTTTGGCCTTTCTTTTTTTCTTTTTTTGGGACAATACTCTATGAATGATGATCATCACACTTCTATTTATTTACAACTCAATGATTACAACTCCATACTAGAACAAAGTATGACTCTATATGAATGCCTACGATGGTGTATCGGGATGTGCAATGACTCATTAGTGACATGTATGAAAGAATTATGAACGGTGGCTTTGCCACAAATACAATGTCAACTACATGATCATGCAAAGCAATATGACAATGATGAAACGTGTCATAATAAACGGAATAGTGGAAAGTTGCATGGCAATATATCTCGTAATGGCTATGGAAATGCCATAATAGGTAGGTATGGTGGCTGTTTTGAGGAAGGTATATGGTGGGTTTAAGGTGCCGGCGAAAGTTGCGCGGTACTAGAGAGGCTAGCATGGTGGAAGGGTGAGAGTGCGTATGATCCATGGAGTCAACATTAGTCATAAAGAACTCAGATACTTATTGCAAAAATCTATTAGTTATCAAAACAAAGTACTACGTGCATGCTCCTAGGGGGATAGATTGGTAGGAAAATACCATCGCTCATCCCCGACCGCCACTCATAAGGAGGACAATCAATAAACAAATCATGCTCCGACTTTGTCACATAACGGTTCACCATACGTGCATGCTACGGGAATCACAAACTTTAACATAAGCATTTATAAAATTCACAACTACTCAACTAGCACGACTCTAATATCACCATCTCCATATCTCAAAACAATTATCAAGTATCAAACTTCTCATAGTATTCAATGCACTTTATATGAAAGTTTTTATTATATCCCTCTTGGATGCCCATCATATTAGGACTAATTTCATAACCAAAGAAAATTACCATGCTGTTATAAAGACTCTCAAAATAATATAGGTTAAGCATGAGAGTTCATCTATTTCTATAAAATAAAACCACCACTATGCTCTAAAAGGATATAAGTGAAGCACTAGAGCAAATGACAAACTACTCCGAAAGATATAAGTGAAGATCAATGAGTAGTCGAATAATCATGCAACTATATGAAGACTCTCTAAAATTAAAGAATTTCAGATCTTGGTATTTTATTCAAATAGAAAGAAAATCCTAACAAAATAAATTGACGCTCCAAGCAAAACACATATCATGTGGCGAATAAAAATATGGCTCCAAGTAAAGTTACCGATGAACGACGACGAAAGAGGGGATGACTTCCGGGGCATCCCCAAGCTTAGGCTTTTGGTTGTCCTTGAATATTACCTTGGGGTGCCTTGGGCATCCCCAAGCTTAGGCTCTTGCCACTCCTTATTCCATAGTCCATCAAATCTTTACCCAAAACTTGAAAACTTCACAACACAAGACTTAACAGAAAACTCGTAAGCTCCGTTAGTATAAGAAAGAAAATCACCATCATAAGTTACTTTAATTAACTCATTCTAAATTCATATTGGTGTAATATCAAATGTATTCCAACTTCTCTATGGTTGATACCCTCCGATACTACTCATAGATTCATCAAAATAAGCAAACAACACATAGAAAACATAATCTGTCAAAAACAGAACAGTCTGTAGTAATCTGTAACTAACGCATACTTCTGCAACTCATAAAATTCTCAAATAAATTGGTGGACATGAGTAATTTGTCCATCAATCATCTTCAAAAAGAATTAACTAAATAGCACTCTCCAGTAAAAAATGGCAGCAATTCTCGTGAGCGCTAAAGTTTCTGTTTTTTACAGCAAGATCGCAAAGACTTTCCCCAAGTCTTCCCAAAGGTTCTACTTGGCACAAACACTAATTAAAGACATAAAAACACATATAAACAGAGGCTAGATGAATTATTTATTACTAAACAGGAGCAAAAAGCAAGGAACAAAAATAAAGTTGGGTTGCCTCCCAACAAAGCGCTATCGTTTAACGCCCCTAGCTAGGCATGATGATTTCAATGATGCTCACATAAAAGATAAGAATTGAAACATAAAGAGAGCATCATGAAGAATATGACTAGCACATTTAAGTCTAACCCACTTCCTATGCATAGGGATTTTTTGAGCAAACAACTTGTGGGAACAAGAATCAACTTGCATAGGAAGGTAAAACAAGGATAACTTCCGGATTTTAAGCACATAGAGAGGAAACTTGATATTATTGAAATTCCTACAAGCATATATTCCTCCCTCATAATAATTTTCAGTAGCATCATGAATTAATTCAACAATATAACCAGCACCTAAAGCATTCTTTTCATGATCTACAAGCATAGAAAATTTACTACTCTCCACATAAGCAAAATTCTTCTCAATCGGAATAGTGGGAGTATCATAAGAGACTCGAACACTACAAATTGTTTCCACATTAAAAGAGTAATGTTCAGAAAAAGGGTAATCATAATCATGAAAAGTGTTATAAATATAATCATCACTACTTTTTATATCATACGTATCATCACAATAATTATCATAAGTAGCAACTTTGTTCTCATCATAATCGATTGAAACCTCTTCCAAGATAGTGGAATCATTACTAAATAAAGTCATGACCTCTCCAAATCCACTTTCATAATTATCGTAAGTAGGAGGCATGCTATCATCATAATAAATTTGCATATCAAAACTTGGGAGACTACAAATATCATCTTCATTAATCATAGCTTCGCCAAGCTAGGGACTAACATTAATTGCGGCAAATATATTCCCAAAAACATCATCTTCATCAAACATAGCATCCCCAAGCTTGGGCCTTTTCATATCATAAGCAGAATCACTTTCATCATCAATAGTATGGATAGCACCAATAGTATAGCAATTATCATATTCTTCGAAGCAAGTGCCAAAAAGATTTTCAAGATCATAAGAAGTATCACTATCTTCCCAATCATGATCATCACAACAAGCAATAGGCATAGCGAGATCATCATCAAGTGCATCATCTTCCACAATTATATTTTCATGAGGCACAACAGTAATAGGAGCAACATTATTTGGGAGAGATATCTTTTTACCTCTCTTCCTTTTTCTTTTCTTCTTCTTCACCACATCATGTGTGGGTTCAATCCTCTTTTTGGAGCTCCTTATTAATGAGATTGGTTGAATAGAAGGCTCCTCCTCGCTACCTGATTCATCATAAGAAATAATAGGAGGATATTGGGAAGTCTCTTCCCTTCCATTAGTATTCTCTCCGTCTTCTATTTGTTTTGTTTTCTTTATGTAATTGGCAATATAAGGGTTTTCAATGCAATTCACCGCACAATACATATAAATTTCCTCTAGATCAAAATCAAGAAATTTATCGAGATTAAATTTTGGAATACCCTCAGTTATATGTTTCATTTCTTCATAACCCAAAAGAAAACTAGGATCTTTATCATGCTCAAGGGTAATCAAGTTATCACAATTTTTGGACACGACTTGATCATGAAACAAATAGCATTGGAGCTTTAAATGACCATGTTCATTGCAAAGTTCACAAGGCTGGCGATAAATATTGAATCTTTCAGCACAAACACCTAGCCTTTCTTGCAACCATTTAGTTTCTAAATTCTTATGCCTCTTGCAATATCTATCTTCCCTATTTGGTGTGTACTTGCAAACCCAATGCACTCCACAAAAATTGACATGTTTATACACTACAAAAAATACACTTCCGTGATGATACGTGTTTGTCACAGTAGGTCACTTTTTTGTCATGCATGTACATCCATGACAAATTTATGACAGAATCAAGATAGTCATACCTGTGCTGTCGTAGAAGTGTTCCATGACATTACCAAAATTATCATCACGGAAGTGTCCACTTCCATAACGATAAATCGCGCGTCACAGAAGTGCTTTCGTCAAGGGTGACCGACACGTGGCATCCACCGTAATGGAACACCGTTAAGCTATCGGGTCGGATTTTGGATCCGATAACCCGTTAACAGCCCCGACCAATGGGGATTTTCCACGTGTAAAATCATCATTGGCTAGAGGGAACACGTGTCGGCTCATTGTTGGGACAGATGTCAACCACTCATTGGACGGAAGGCGCCTATGATACGTTGACACATGGCACGACCCAATAGAGGCCCATTCCTGTGAAAAGGCCGGCCCATTTGACTTGGTCAAAAGCTGGCAGGCCGGCCCATGGAAAGCTTGTTAACGGCCTGTTCGAATATAGCCCATTTACAGCCCGCTAACCCAAGGCCCGTTACGCCCTATCCGAATTAGGCCCAGTAGTGTCATCTGGCCATCCAATATGATTCCAGCCCATTTTCACTTCTGGCCCATGTATAGCCCATGACGTCTTTTGGCCCATATGAGGCCCTATGTGACTCTTGGCCTACTAATGGCCCATGGTGAAACTGGCCCGCAATGAACAATGTATCACTTTACACCCATTAACGACCCGTGGTGAAACTGGCCCGTAATGAACAGTGTACCACTTTATACCCATTAACAGCCCGTTATTCTATTGGGCTGTTTCCAGCCCATGTTATCTTTCGACCTTCTCAGAGCCCATTTATTCTTGGGCTCATTTCTAGCATTCGTTTACTTACGGCCCATTACTGTCATTTTCTGCTTGTGGGCCAAATTCAGCCTGTGGTTACAGTCGGCCCGTTTGTGGTCCGTTAATACGTTGGGCCGTTTTCATAGCGTCATCAAATACGGCCTATTAACGATGGCCCGTTATGGTCGGCCCATGAACGGACGATTCCAACTCTAGCCTGTTTACGGCCATAATGCGGCCTGTTATTGGCCCATGTTTGGCCATCGATCATACTGCCCGTATAAGGCCCATTGATGATACGGCCCGTAGAAGGCCCATTGTTTCTACGGCCCGTAGAAGGCCCACTGTTTCTACGGCCCGTAGAAGGCCCACTATTTCTATGGCCCGTAGGAGGCCCAGTGTCACTATAGTAAATATTAGCCCATGGTTATTGAGGCCTAGTTTTAAAAAATAGGTTATTGCAGCCACTAGCAAACCGCGGAAAAAGAACTGCAATGACTAGAAGCAAACAAATAAACAAGACAACAAGGAAATAAATAAGCAAGCAACTTACGCTAGGCTATCACGGCTATCACACATATTACATCCACTGGGCATCAAAGTTTGCTACTAGTGCAAAATAAATGCGCCGACAAAAGAATGTACAAAACTGAGAGCACTTCAAAAGGCACTAGGCTTGGCTAGGTCGCCCCCCCAAACAGCTGAAGAAGCTGAGTAGACCTCAGTTGTGTCAACGATAGATGCATCAACACTAGATTTAAGGCATGATGCTGCGCACGGCAGTCCTCTGACATCTTCATTGCATCTTTGACTTCAAGTCGAAGCTGAGCTGAAGCAAGCCTTTCCGCTTTAAGTCGAGACTGATTGAGGCAGCGACTGCACAGAGGTTGTCTCACACCTGCTGGTGAGTAGCTTCAACTCACTGTCTTCATCAAGACAGGACCTTGGGGTCATCTCGCTATCCTCAAGATGGTTTGGCTCACTATCTTCCCTAAAGTTCTGCCTGGCATAAGAGATACGAGTCTGAAAGAGAAACAAGGAGACACGTAACAGGTTTCACAATTATATAAGCAAATAAATGGATCTGTTATGCATAAGGAACATGTTTTTACAACTACAATTTGAAACTGGTAGTTGTTGCAAACATCCAATCAGATGTAAACAGCAAAGCAAACAATAGTGGAGGAAATGATGCCTACCCAAATCTATACTAGAACAAAGTTTGAAGGCTTGAGAAGGATGAACTTACATTACATGTTAACATGGGCTGGACAAAGCCCTTCTCCATGTTGATGGAAGGATAATTCAATAAATTCCCCAAAGAAAATTCTTTATAAGCGTTGCCATTATTCTACATTTTGCAAAGAGTAAATATAGATCAAATAATATTGGAAGAAACATAGGATAATGAAGCTCAGGTGCAGACTGATGATACATAATCAAATAGCAATTAATTAAGTATGCGTTACAAGGCAAAAGGGAGAGAGGTACTAACAAGAGCAATGTAGAGCCCATTATTGTTTTGAGATCGTATGATCCTTTGAGCAAGGAGATTCATCTAAAATTAGTTTTCATACAAGAGAGAAGGTAAGGCACAAGCAGAAATTTAGGATTTCAAATTTTGAATTGATATCATAGATAGTACCTGACGCTGGGCTCCCAGCAGTTCTAATAGGGGTTTGGCCACTGGAGTAGGGGTAAAGTGTGGTCCAGTTGGGCCTGTGTTTTCTGTGGCTGCTGATCTATCTGATTTAACAGGTATCACTACCTTTTCCAAATACCTAGTTTGTACTCCTTGACGACCTGCACTCACCCTCTTCCTTTTGGACACCTATTACGAAAGAACAACATTTGACTGGAAAAACATAGTGTGACGACACATGGAATAGGTACAGAAAATGGATAGGTATGGCATATACTCATATATGATGCTTAAACTAAGCAGATGGTGTAACAAAGTAGAAGTAATGCAAGAGGTCAGAAGCAAAATATGTGCGACCAATACAACTTTGCAAAGTTAGAGCAAGCACCTTGATGGGTGAATAAGATAGGCCATCCTCCACCATGCCAAGTTTGTTAGGAAGTGGATCATTCCGCAATATTCCTCTCGTGCGCCCATTCTCATATTCATTTTGATAATTTTCAATATTTGACATGCATGAAAATATAAAAACAAGTGAGATTTCTTTGTAATGCAGAAGTGATTCTAATCCAATACTGCCTCCCTGCAAACCCCTTTGTGCTATCTCTGCAATTCTTTTAAAAGATGCCATGCATGCTGTAATTTGTTGTGTGCATTAATATAATATGGCCTACTACTCAAAATATGAGAGCTCCAGAAGTGATGACACTTCGCAGATGATAGCTTCAACATATAGTAAAGAAGAACAAGTCGACCTGACCTGACAGATTCAAAATATACTAAGGGAGAACAACTCGACCTGACTAGTCGACCGCAAGAGAAGAGTATCATCTTAAAGAAGAGCAGAAGAGCAAGCAGATTGAAGATATTACAAGTCTTTTAATACAATGTCGGTTAGCCACCCATGATGAACCAGAGCGCACAGAGAAATACTATTCTTTCCGGTCTCTCCATATGTGGCTCACATGCATTTCGAAACTAAAGTAGGAACATTTAGCTAACCAATTAAACATCTCCCAGTTTCACTAATATCATCAATAATATCAGATATGAATTTGTACAACTAAGCTTGTTTAGCTCGATGGGTGGAGCAGTGCTATTACGACACGAACCACGTAGGCTGATTGTGGTCATCATAAAATGGGGAAAACATAAGCATGATGAGTACAGTGTTGACCGTGGCAGTGGGATGGCAGTTCTGAAGTTGCAAACCGCGTAAAGGGTAGTTAGCAACCGATGTTTGCTTTGAAATAACAACTATGATTTGGTATGGACAAGAATGTACAGTCAACAAGTGACAAAGAAATGCAATTATGCTGTCTCTCTATATGTCGCGACATGCATTTGGAAACTCAAGTGGGACCTTTAGCTAACCAATTAAATGTGTCGGTTAACTAATATTAGTATCATATCACAATCATATTTGAACAACTAAGCTTTCGAATTCTGAGTGTTGTGTTGTTTAGCTTGAAGGGTGGAGTAATGCTAGTACGACAGAAAGCACCTACACAGATCATAGTAGAGTAGATAAAAGGGGAAAACCCTAAGCATCAAGAGAAAAATCAGGAAAGTGGAACTAGCTGGACCAGTGGGTGGCGCACATGCTTTTCGAAACGAATATAGGAACATTAGGTGACCAATTAAACGTTCTCTGTTTTAGTGATATGAGCATCATATCAGATTCGTATTTCAACACGTAAGCTTTGGGTTGAGGTCTTGAGGAGCAGTGCTAGCACGACACGAAGCACCTACGATGATGGTAGTGAATATAAAGGGGGGAAACCATAAGCTTTACGAGTATAGTACCCGTGCCATGGCAGATCTGAAGGTGCAAACCGGACAAAGCTACTTCACAACCAATGTTTGCTTTCAACTAGCCACTACGATTTGGTACGGACAAGAAAAGTACAGTAAACAAATTATAATCTATTTTCCGGGTGAGATCAATAACGTAATCACATATGGAAGAGTACCACCTCTCTTGCGGCACCGTGTAGGCCTATGTTGATACGTTGAGGGTGCTACGGGTGCGATGGCTGTCAGCGGCGGGGAAGAAGACTTTAGACGGCAGACGGCCGGGACGGGGGATATATCCTGTTGTCGTGGACGAGGCGGTCGTAGGAGTGGCAATGGCAAGGTGGACGACGGCGCCGATGAAGCGAGAGGAGGCGATGAAAGGATGCTGGTCCAACGCCGTGGATGAGAGACGTCCATCTCTTGCAGTGGACGACGGGGTAGGGGTAGCGGCTCCGGCAAGGTGGGGGATGGGGTGGCGGACGGAGGAGGCTGGCCGCAGTGCGGAGGTTGTCGTGCCGCCGACGGTGTATGAATGGGGAAATGGAGGGGAGGGGGATCTCAAACTTTGGGACGTGCTTCTCTGAAATGGGGAAAAGTTACGAACTTATCCCCCATTTGAAATTTCGAACATTGCGTCGGTTGGTGATAGGACAGTAATCTCGCATCTCCCAAATATTTGCCGCTAACTATTTCGGGCGAGGAGAGGGTGTTTTGCCGCACACGGTTGGCGCCCACGGTGTGTGAACGGGGCTGACAGGTAGGGCGGTTGTGTCACGTCTAATGGAAGTTACACATCTGCCCCTATTTAAAATATAAGCCTACATCGATTTCGGACGAGGAGAGTTTGTTTTGCCGCCCACCGTGTATGAATGGGGAAATGGAGGAAGAGACACATGTCTTTTGGACGAGCTTGAATCAAATGTGTTTTGCCGCCCATGTTTGGCGCCCACCGTGTCTGAATGGGCTCAGAGGCCATCGTGTCATGTCTGATTGAAGTTACTAGTCCACTCCTATCGACAACAGTGTAAATCCTATCGATAAGGATGTCAAGTGTCAGGGGTAGACAGTAATTTCCATCTCGCAAACACTTGCTTCGAGCAGCCCACACATTATAGTGGGTGTTTAGCCACTTCATTCAAAACTTGGGAGAATTAGCATTCACGTTTGCCCTAGGACCTGGCAAACTAAATTCAAATCCAATTTGTATTCGATTACGAATATCCACAGATAATTATACATTTTGTTATTTATTTCTTAAAAACCACAACAAAGATTTATTCCACCTTTATATATTATTATGATTTAGAAATGCCGTGATCTTCGAATTCAGTAGGTTGGATACCGCCGGGGCACTGATCCACGGGCACCTATGGGACCGGCGGGCCGAGTCCCTTTCGGTTCGGCGGGGGCGGAGGTCGCACGAAGAGCGGATCGAGGCGAAGCACACGAGCGGTTTACCCAGGTTCGGGCCGCACGGATGCGTAAAACCCTACTCCTGCTTTGTGGTTTGTATTGAGTTCTTGCTCGGGAGCGCGGAGTGCTACAGTACACTCCAGCAGCTAACGAGATCGAGCGTGAGAGTTCCCACCCCCCTCTATGTTGCGCATGGGCCTCCTTTTATATGCTCAAGGGGTCACCGACAGGTGGCAACGTAGACAAGGGTAAAAATGGAAAGGTGCTGCGGCTGGTACAGCTACGTGCTACAGTGTATCATACCTAACCCTGACGGCAGGGGACAAGGGCATTAAATGCCCGTCTGCGTCGCCCAAATAGTGCAAAAAGGGACCGCCAGGGACGCCACCGCTCGCCACGATGGCAATCTTGTCAGCGCTGCTTGCCACCGTGTACCGCTGGCTGCACAGCTTCCCGCCACGTACGCCTGGAAGGGTCCCAGAGCGACACGTTGGTGGATGTGCTGGAGCGCAGACACAGAGTGGTGGCTTGCCGCGGCAAGCGCCTTGCCGTGGTCGTTGCCTTGTAGCGCCCGAGCGCTTGTCGCTCACCAGGCCTTGCCGGGACGCGTGGCGCGTCGCGGCAAGTTCCTTGAGATGCCTTGGTTGGCCTTCCCGGCAAGCTCCTCTTGCCGGGGTCTTGTCTCCTTATCTCGGATATGCCTTGGTTGGCCTTCCCGGCAAGCTCCTCTTGCCGGGGTCTTGTCTCCTTGGCTTGGATACTTTGTCCTTGAATGGCTACAAAGGAACCACGGAGGGCCTTGGCGGTCACCCGACAAGCCTTGCCGCGGGATGCTGCGACTGCCCGTGCACAAGTTCGGGATACTAGGGTACCCCTACTCTAGTACACCGACAGGAGCCCCCGGGCCTGGGCCATACACGGTGCCGAGCGCTGTTGGGCCAGGCCCAAAACAGGGCACGGGCACGCGCGGCCTAGGTTACGCTGTATCTTTCTCCGTATCCACCGTGCCCTCCCCGAACGGCACGCGTTGAATGCGGCGTCGTGGGAGAGATCGTGGGTGGTTTCTTTATTCAGAAATGCGGAACGTCCGCCCCCTCCCTCCTTATAAGCAGGGGAAACAGGGGCAGTTCGCCCATTCGCCGGTTGCTACTCCAATCTCAGAAATCTCCGCCGCTCCCTCGTCTTCCCAAAGCTGAAAAGAGAGCAGCGCCCCGCCCCCCATCGCCACCAGCACTACCAACGCCGTCGACCTCCTCCACCACTTCCGCCATGGCTCCGAAAGCCGACAAGGGGAAGGTTGTGAAGTCGACCGAGGCGCAGCGGCTTGCGGCGCTGCGAAAGGAGCGGGTAGTCTTCCCCCCCCAAGCTTGCCGCGAAGGAGCTGAGGGAGAACTACTATCTCTTCTGGTCGATGGAGACGCGAGCGCATCCGCGCACGAAGGTACTTCCGGCCGCCGCTTGGAAAATGGCTCCAAACGGATACCCTTTCTTCGCCTTGTTCTTCTACTGCGGGCTCTGCCCGCCCTTCTCTGAGTTTTTCTGCGATATCATGAACACCTACGGATTCCACCTCCTTGACTTCACCCCCAATGCTGTTCTGACCATGGCAGTTTTCGCACATCTCTGCGAAAACTTTGTCGGAGTCCATCCCAACGTAGCCCTTTTTCGCCACTTCTTTATGCCCCGAGTAGAGAGAGGAGAACCTTTATCCGGCGGAATCGCCTGGATCTCGAGGGCCGGCAAGAAGGACACTTATTTGGAGGGAGAGTTCCGCGGCAAGTGGGAAGAATGGAGAGCAGACTAGTGCTGGATTGACGAGGAGAATCCGCAGCCGTTTACCGCCCGGCGCCAAACCCCTGTAGCACGCGGCAGCGATTGGAGTGACGTGGCCCCGGAAGATGATAGGCTGAAGATTGCCGTCACTCAGATCCTACGCCTCAGCCTTGCCGGGCTCACTGTAGGCGCTGTTGGCGCAGACTTTCTTCGCCGCCGCATTGCCCCCCTGCAGGAACGGGGGAGACCCACCTGGGAATTCAAGAATGCGGCGGATATCATGAGGCTGCGCCTAGGCCTCAATTTCAACTTCACTGTTTTGGAGCTCAACGCAATGCTCCAGGAGCTGTTCAAGTACGACCCTCAGCATCCCGAAGTGTTCAGGTTGCCGGGGGGTGTTGTTCCGCTGTGCAACAACTCTGCGCTCGACCGCATCCGTGCAATGATGCCGCTGTGCGATTCGCATGGAATTGTCCCAACTTGGCAAGAGCCTGCAGACGACGTTGTGCAGCAGTTCTTTGACGACTTGGTCGAAGTGCCGATCTGCTCCGATGAAAAGGATAGGCTCACCCGCGACACCACCGATGAGGAGATGACACGCATCGCCACCAGGCTAGAAGAGGCGGCGGCAGCCGCAGCCGCGGGCGAATTTGGATTCACCGTGGAGGAGGCAGATGCAGCAGAGGCAGCAAGCCGTGCCGAGCGAGGGGAGCCCGCCGGCGGGAAAGAGCTTGCCGGGCATAACGCCGAGTCGAGCGAGCCCGCCAAGGATACGAGCGGCTCGCTGGAGATCAACTCCTCTTCCTCCTCATCTTCAGGCAGCTCGCCGCAAGCAGAGCCTCCATCCCCGCCAAGGAGGCGTCTCCGCAAGATCGGGGACGTAGCAGGGCGGCAGGCGGGTGAACAGTCGCCGCGCCGCGTGACGCGCTCCACCGCGGCAAGCACTGGTGCTGCGGGAGCACCTCATGCTGCTGCGGCAACTGGAGCGGTGTCGTCTCAGGCCACCGCCACCGTTCCCGCCAAGCGGCCAAGGGAACCTACTCCTCCGCCTCCTCGCGCTGGACATGGGCCGGACTTCGACTTCTCCGCGTTCAGCTCCGACGAGGAAGAAGAAGAAGAGTAAGCTTCTCTTGTTGTACTTGTAGTTCATCAATTCTTGCTGTTTTGTCTTGTATCTCATTTGCTTGACTCTGAACTTGTTCCTTTTCAGGACTCTGGCCCAGAGAGCAGCGAAGAGGGCCAAGGTCCCGGTGATTATCATCGAGGACGAACCTTCCGCGACAGCAGGGGGTGCGCCCGAGACAACCTTGCCGGACCCGGCAACTTTCCTCCAGAGCAGCCCCCAGCGTAAGTATACGGTTCGCTTTCCGCTGTGAGGCGCGCATGGATACTCTGTATTTGTTGATATCTGATTGTTGATTTGTGTAGGCGCAGAGCAGCCCCACCAGGAGCGCCCGGAGACTGCCCCCGAAAGGCCAAGGGAGAGTCCTCCGGCAAGGGGGAATTCTCCGGCAAGGGACGGCACCAGCGTCCCCCCGGCGGCGGGGACTACGACTGCCGAACCCAGTGCAGGTAATCTTCTCTTCAAAGCTTCCCTTGGGTTCTTCTTCTTGTTGGGTATTTGTTTGATTTTTCTCGCTTCTCCGGCAATCAGACCCATCTCCTGCGGAGCCGATGGAGACTGAGGTTACTGTCGACAACGCAGCTGCCACTGAAGAAACAGCCGGCGCTGATGATCCTGCCGGCGACGAGGCCGCCAAAGCTGTCGCCGCAGCAGCTGGCGAGGGATCTGGCGATCGCACTGACGGCCCTGAGGCCACAGGAGCGCCAGGCGCTATGTCGACCGCCGACCCGTCCACCACTGCCGCAGCGCCAGGCTCCGAAGAGCCCCGGCCAAGCGTCTACCTGAAGGCCGGCGATGGCGTCTTCATCAACCTCCCCTGGAAGTCAAGCTCCAGGGCGCCGGTCGAGGGAGAGAGCTTCGATGGAGAGGTGCTCGCCTCCGCTGGGCTGACGCTAGTTGACGCACCGAGCAGCAGCAGCGGCGAGCCTGAGGAGGAGCGGCTGCTGCGGAAGCTGTTGTCGCTCTACCGCGCGCGGCAAGCCAAGCTAGAATCCCGTGAGGCGCTTGTCGCGAAGGCGGGAGCAGATATCGAGTAGCGCGCAGATGAGCTCCGGGGTCTCCACCAGGAAACTCTCCGGTCCCTGGCAGAGGAGCGGGAGCAACTTGCCGAAGCGCAGAAGGCCTTCTTCCTCGAGAAGGCCGAAGTTGAAGAGCAACAGCGGCTTGCCGCTGAGAAGCTGCTTGCGCAGGAGGGCGAGCTGGCGCAGCGGAAAGTTAACCTCGACAGCCACGAGGAGGAGCTTGCCGCGCGTGAGCAAGAAATCGGCGGAGCCCTTAAGCAAGCAGAGGATGCTGCCGCAGTTGCCGAGGCCGCCAAGAAGGAGCTGGAGACGAAGGTGGCGCAGCTGGAGTCCGATCTCAAGGCGGGTGGTGAAGATCTTGCCGCACTCAAGCTTGAGCGGGAGAAGGACGCCCAGAGCAACTCAGAGCTACAGGCTCGTCTCGCCGAGAAGGGCAAAGAGCTTAGCGCCGCCAAGGACTCCAACGCAGATCTTGAGTTGAAGCTGACCACTTTGACCAAGACGCTGGAGAAAGTGGAGCACTGGACGGAGGGTCTTGTGAGTGCTGCCGCAGATATCGACAGGGAGCTGGCGCAGCTGGGAGTGGAGGATCTCGGGTATTCCTCCGATGAGAACCTCCAACCCAGCGCCAAGCTCACCTTGTTCTTCAAAGGCGTGGCGATGGCCCTCCAGCGGCTCCAGGAGAAGATCCCAAAGCAGCTAGCCGACGAGTCACGCAAGATCTGCGCGGGACCTCTCCAAAAGGTGTTGATGAAGGTGGTCTTCCGCAACCCGGGCCTCAACCTCACCAACGTCCTCAAGACCCTGCCGCCGGATGCTGACCTGGAGGCGCTCAAGACCCTTGTCACACCCATTGTGGACAAGGTGAGCGGGATCAAGAGGATTGAGGGCGATCGTGTAGACTAGGCCGCCCGTTTCCTTCTTTTCTTGTCGCTGTTGATCATGTTACGAAAACAATCTGTTAGAGCCGCGACAAGCTATTTTGTAATATAACTCTTTTCTGGGTAATGATTGCAATGTTATTCCCTTTACTTGATTACTCCTTTGTATGTTTTTTCCCTACGCTTTTAGGGAACTTGCCGGTGCAGGCACCTTAGCCGCGAGCGCTGAGTGCGGGACGTTAGCAGCCTGCTGGCGATGCTGCTACCGACAAGAAACCTTGTCGCAACTAGTCGCAGCTCACTTAAGTTATTGAGCGGACTCGAAACAAAGTAAGGGCGCAACTAGCTACGAGTTGGTTCCTCCGCGCACAGGTTTTCCATACAAAGTGCGGTCGTTCAAGGGAGATAACTTAAAAATTTAAAAAATCTGATTGCTCAAGCTTTGGCAACTTAGCTTTTATGTTGTTTGCTTCCCAGCAAGGCAAAACTTTCTTGAACGACGCCTGGTCCATACCATTATCTTCTCCTTTCCCCCCGGCAAACTTGTGGGCGAGGGAACCTTCCTTTCCTTGAGAAAAAAGAAAGAGGAGAAAATAAAGATATGGAGCCTGACGGCTCGTTATTGCTTACCGGGGAGTAGGTGCTGCACAAAGTGTCAGATCATATACGCAAAAAATAGAAAACATGAAATTGACAAGATGTGCGGAGCACATGAGCTTTACTTATGCACGGGGTCTGCGCCCGGCTTTGTACAAAGGATTACATGCAACAGCGGCAAGACTTGTACAAAAGGTGGTTGCCGGAACAGGTTCCGGCAACCGCGCCTTACGGGTAAAACTTACGAAGATGCTCAATGTTCCAGGAGTTGCTCACCGGAGTGGCATCTTCGGTCTCAAGGCGGACAGCGCCAGGCCTAGTGACTCGTTTCACCCGGTAAGGGCCTTCCCACTTCGGCGTCAACTTGTTGGAATTCTTGGCGGACTGAACACGCCGAAGAACAAGGTTGCCTTCCTCGAGACTTCTGGCATTAACTTTGCGGCTATGGTAGCGGCGCAAAGCTTGCTGGTAGCGAGCAGCTCACACAGCAGCCTGAAGACGGTCTTCCTCAAGGAGCAGCGCGTCATCTTGTCGCAGCTGCTCTTGCTCAAGCTCATCATAAGCGAGCACTCGAGGTGACCCGTATACGAGTTCCGTGGGGAGAACTGCCTCTGCTCCATAGACTAGAGCGAAAGGTGTCTGGCCAGTGGCTCAATTTGGCGTCGTCCTGATCGACCAAAGAACCACCGGCAGCTCCTCGATCTAGTTTCTTCCGCACTTGTGCAGCCTGTCGAAAGTCCTGGTCTTGAGCCCACGCAGCACTTCAGCATTTGCCCTCTCCGCTTGACCATTGCTTCTCGGGTGAGCAACAGAAGCGAAGCAGACCTTGGCGCCAAGATCTTGGACGTACTGCATGAAGGTGCGGCTCGTAAATTGCGTACCGTTGTCGGTGATTATCCTATTGGGGATCCCGAAGCGGTAAACAATCGACCTGAAGAACTTGACTGCTGACTGTGCTGTCACCTTCCTCACTGCTTCCACTTCCGGCCACTTTGTGAACTTGTCGATTGCAACGTACAAGTACTCAAAGCCCCCAATTGCTCGGGGAAAGGGGCCGAGGATGTCGAGCCCCCAGACCGAAAATGGCCAGGATAAAGGGATTGTCTGGAGAGCTTGAGCTGGTTGGTGTATCTGCTTGGAATGGAACTGGCACGCTTCACACTTGGTTACTTGTGCAGTTGCATCCTGGAGGGCTGTTGGCCAAAAGAAACCTTGCCGGAATGCTTTGCTGGCAAGTGCTCTTGCGCCAATGTGGTGACCACATATGCCTCCATGTATCTCTGCCAACAGCTTTTGTCCGTCTTCCCGGGGAATACACTTCAATTTCACACTGTTGAGTCTTCTTCTGTACAGTGTCTTGTCGACAAACTGGTACATACTTGACTGCCGGGCTACTCTTTCCGCTTCTTCTTGCTCTTCGGGAAGTTCTCCTGTTTGAAGGAAACGGACAATCTGCTGTGCCCATGCTGGAGCTTGTGGCTCGACAACAAGGACTAAAGGCAAATCTGTTGCTGCGGGAACATCCGCTTCTACGGCGAGAACCTGCGGCTCTGCCGGAGCTTGACGTTCCCCGACAAGCTTGCCGGAGCAAAACTTGTCGGGAGTTTGTGCTTCAATGGAACAAACCCTAGGGCTTGCCGGAGCAGACTGCTCCTCAGCACTCTTGGCGTTGATCTTGGGGACCTTCTTGGCGGCGGCTTCGGGAAGCTCTACCGGAAAATAGTCACCAGAAATCAACTTCCTCTTCTTGCTCTGTCCAGTTGATGGTGTTACGGACAGTTGAGTCAGCTTGAGCACAAAGATCCCTGGTTCCACAGGTAACTTAAGTGCTGCGCACTTTGATAGGCCATCGGCAATGTCGTTCTGAGCTCTTGGAACATGCTCCATCTGCAGGCCGTCAAAGTGCTCTTCTAGCTTTCTCACTTCGTCGACGTAGGCTTCCATCAACGGACTCTGATAGCTCTTGTTTACTTGGCGGACGACAAGCTGTGAGTCACCCCTGACAATGAGCTTCTTGATCCCAAGGTCTGCCGCAATCCTGAGACCGGCAAGCAAGCCTTCATACTCTGCAGTATTGTTTGTTGCTTGCTCCTTGGGAAAGTGCATCTGGACTACGTACTTGAGGTGCTCTCCGGTGGGTGCGACAAGCAGCACGCCAGCGCCGGCGCCTTGCAGCGAAAAGGCACCATCAAAGTACATCAGCCACTTTTTGCTTGCTTCCTCGCCGGGGATGCTCGTTTCTGGAATTTCTTCATCTGGTGTTGGCGTCCATTCTGCTATGAATTCTGCCAATGCTCTGCTTTGGATAGTTGAAGTACTCTCAAACTTGAGGCCAAAGCTTGACAGTTCCAGTGCCCACTCAACAATCCTGCCTGTCGCTTCTGGATTCTGTAGTATCCTCTTCAGCGGAAAGCGAGTGACAACTGTGATCTCATGTGCTTGGAAGTAATGGCGCAGCTTTCTCGAGGCCATGAGAAGGCCGAAAAGTAGTTTCTGCACACCAGAGTACCTTGACCAAGCCCCCTGCAGAAGGGAGCTGACAAAGTAAACTGGGCGCTGCACCATTCTCTTCTGTAACTCCTCGCGCGTCTGCGCAGATCCATCCTTGTCGAGACCAGAGCTTGTCGGGGAAGCCCCCTGCTTGTCGCTGGATGCGCTTGCCGTGGATGCTGGCTCGTCATCTGCCTCCCTCTCCGCTACTAACGCAGCACTAACCACTTGATTGGTTGCCGCTATATACAGCAGCAACTTCTCTTGTGGCTTAGGTGCGACAAGTATTGGAGCAGAGGACAGGTATCTCTTTAAGTCTTGCAGCGCAGCCTCCGCTTCCGGAGTCCATTTCATTGGACCTGCCTTTTTCAATATTTTGAAAAATGGCAGGGCGCGCTCAGCAGACCTAGAGATAAACCTGCTGAGAACAGCCACGCAACCGGCAAGTCTTTGTACATCCTTGACGCGCTTTGGTGCTTCAATCTGCTCAATGGCCTTGATCTTGTCGGGATTGGCTTCGATTCCCCGCTGAGACACGAAGAACCCGAGAAGTTTGCCGGAGGGGACTCCAAACACACACTTCTCGGGGTTGAGCTTGAGGCTGATCTTGCGCAGATTTGCAAAGGTTTCGTCTAAATCTTGAATCAGATTTGTCCTGTCCTTGCTCTTGACCACTATGTCATCCATGTAGGCTTCCACATTTCTGTGTATTTGTGGCTCTAGAGCGACATGGACTACCCTTGCAAATGTTGAACCAACATTCTTTAAACCGAAAGGCATCCGTATGAAATAGTACGTGCCACATGGAGTAATGAATGCGGTCTTCTCCTCATCCTCTTCTGCCATGAAGATCTGATGGTATCCTGAGTATGCGTCAAGAAATGAAAGCAAGTCACATCCGGCCGTGGAGTCAACAATCTGGTCAATGCGCGGCAAAGGAAATGGGTCTTTGGGACAAGCTTTGTTAACATCGGTAAAGTCGATACAAAGTCTCCATTTCCCGTTCGCCTTGCACACGACTACAGGATTGGCCAACCACGTAGGATGGAGCACTCCTCTGACAAGGCCTGCTGCTTCCAACTTCTTGATCTCTTCTGCGATGAATTCTTGGCGCTCCACTGCTTGCTTCCTGACCTTCTGCTTGACGGGCCGCGCATGAGGACAAACGGCAAGATGGTGCTCAATTACTTTCCTGGGAACACCGGGGAGGTCGGACGGTTGCCACGCAAACACGTCGACGTTCGCCTGCAGGAAAGCAATGAGCGCGCTTTCCTATTTAGGGTTGAGAGTGGCACTGATGGTGAAGGTACCACCAGTGCCGTCCTCCTTAGCGGACACCTTCTTGGTCTCTGGCGGAGCTGCCATTGCCTTCTTACACTTGCCAGTGGAGCTCGATGGTGCGTCCTCGATGGCAGCGCAGCACTCCGAAGAGGTGCGCTTGCCGGAGTGGGCATCAGAACTCTTGCCGGACTTGGTCTTCTTCCCCCCGGGAGCTTCAACGGCAGGTGACTTGCGATCTGCTGCGGCTGCCGCTTCCCGGTAGATCTTGTCGGCGCAGATAAGAGCATCCTTGTTGTCGCCAGGGACAGAGATGATGCTTATCGGGCCTGGCATCTTGAGCATGTTGTATGCATAGTGAGAGGCTGCCATGAACTTGGCGAGTGCTGGACGGCCGAGTATCCCATTATAAGGCAATGGAAAATCGGCAACGTCAAAAGTGACCCTCTCAGTCCTGAAGTTCAACTCGCTACCAAATGTTACTGGCAACGTGACCTTCCCCTTCGGCTTGCTCCTTCCCGGGTTGATTCCTTGGAATGTGCCGGTCTCTTCAAGCTCACTGTCAGGGATCTGGAGTTTGTGGAGTACAGCAGAGGAGATCAGATTCAAGCCGGCCCCGCCATCAACTAGCATCTTAGTGACCTTGAGGTTGCGGATAGTTGGTGAAACCAACATCGGCAAGCACCCGACCGCAGTTGTGCGATCAGGGTGGTCCTCAATATCAAAGATGATAGGCGTGCTGGACCATTTCAGAAGCTTGCGTGACTCGACAGGTGGTTCCGCCGCATTGACTTCCCGCACCCACTGCTTGAGTTGGTGGTGCGATGTATGCAGAGAAGCACCGCTGTCAACGCACAAGACCCCTGTGGCTTTCTGGAACTCCTGCTCACTGGTCTCGACATCATCCATGTCTTCGTCGTCGTCGTCATCTTCATCCTTGTCGCAGCCACGGGGAGGTCTGTCTCCTTGCCGCTGCTGGGCCTTGCCGCGGCATCCTCCCCGGCCAGCGCGCTTCTTGCCAGATTCTCCAGCGCCTCCTTGGGCCCTCTCCTTGTCGCGTCGCTCGTATTCAGCTTTTTGCTGCTGGACAAGCTGCTCGACCTTCTTGCAGCTCTGGAGGTCATGGCCCTTGGTGCGGTGGATCTTGCAGTACTGCTTGTCGGTGCCGTCCTGCTTGTCGGCGACCGCCACAGCCTGGCAGTTGGTGCATGCGGCAATCTTCTTGCCGGAGCTACCAGCCTTGGCTTTCTTGGCACCACCTTCATTGCCGGACTGCTCCATAACTAGCACATCTTTGCCTTTCTTCTTCCTGTTGTTCCGTCGCCGATTTTTCTTTGCCGGGGCAGCATCCTCGCTATCAGATCCTCCTGCTCCTGTATTCTCTCCGGGGAGTTTCCTCCCTTCTTCAGCACGTGCACACTTGTCGGCTAGGGCATACAGCTCACTGACGTCTCTGATCTTGCACATCGCCATCTCCTCCCGCATCCTGCGGTTACGCACGTTCTGATGGAACGCGCTGATGACCGCGGCAGGGTGGACATCTGGGATGTTGTGCTATACATGGCTGAATCTCTGAATGTACTTGCGCAGGGGCTCTCCTTCCTTCTGGGCGAGCAGATGAAGGTCACTCTCTTGTCCATGAGGTTTGTGGCCGCCTGTAAAGGCGCCGACAAACTGATGGCATAGGTCTGCCCAGGAAGATAGGGAGTTGTCCGGCAAGTGCATGAGCCAGGACCTGACGTTGGGCTTGAGCACCAGCGGGAAGTAGTTGGCAAGGATCTTGTCGTCCCGCCCCCCGGCAGCCTGCACCGCGATGGTGTAGATGCTGAGGAACTCCGACGGATGCGACTTGCCGTCGTACTTCTCTGGTACATCTGGCTTGAAATTCTTCGTGCTGGGCCACTGGACTTGCCGCAGCTCACGAGTGAACACAGGGCAACCTACCGCGTACGGCAAGCCGCCTGGTTCCCCTGGCGCATGCATGTCAACAGAAGGCCCAGCGTGCTGGTCTAATTGACGTCGCGCTTCTCTTCGGCGCTCGATGCGAGTACGAGCGTCTTCTTGCTCTCGTTCGTGAAGAACTTGGCGCTGATCGCGACGAGCTCATGGATCTGATGACGCGGTAGAGTCGCTGTCAAGGTGGATCTGGCGAGTCGGCGATCTTGGCCTTCGGGGCGGAGAGTGCACAGTGGTTGCACCCCCACCGGTCATGTCGCCACCGGCTCGTGCCTGGGTGACTTGCCGCGGCTGCGACGTGCTCGGCTCCCGTTGAGTGTCGCCGTTGGCGAAGCCGATGAGACTCTGAATGGTGGCCCTCCAGTCGTCGATCTTGTCTGCCGTTGGAGGGTAGTCCAGGAGCAGTTGAGCTCGCGCCAAAGCTTCTGCTGCAGTGGCGGGTGGCGGTGGCGAACGGTGCGAGGAGTGGGATATGCTCGGACTTCTAACTATGTTAGAAGGAGCAGTATCCCGTCCAGGCGACCGTGCCTCGCTCGTGCCAGCATGTTGGCGTGCATGCTGGTCCTGAGCACTCCGTGATCCACCAGCTCGATCTTGGTCCAGCAAACGCATGGTACCGTGAATACCATGACGCTGCCGGTCCCGCGCCTCCTGAGATGGGTGTGGTGCATGTACGGACGCCGAGGTCTTGGAGTACGCCCGGTTGTTGTGGGAGCCGGCTACGCCACCGATGGGCAGCGCAGCCTTGTCCTTGGACCTGGCAGCACCATGAGCTCCCTCGTCGACGCCCGTTCTTCCGCCGGCGCCCGCCCCATTAGCCGTTTGCTCCGACGATGGTGGGTTCGGTGCGGTCGGAGCAGCCGCCTCCGAAGCCTTCTTCTTCGGTAGCATGTTGATGAAGATGATGAAGATCTAGCTCGTGTGAACACCGGATCTGGTTCACACAACCTCGACGCCCCCTACCTGGCGCGCCAAAGATGCCAGGGCACTGATCCACGGGCACCTATGGGACCGGCGGGCCGAGTCCCTTTCGGTTCGGCGGGGGCGGAGGTCGCACGAAGAGCGGATCGAGGCGAAGCACACGAGCGGTTTACCCAGGTTCGGGCCACACGGATGCGTAAAACCCTACTCCTGCTTTGTGGTTTGTATTGAGTTCTTGCTCGGGAGCGCGGAGTGCAACAGTACACTCCAGCAGCTAACGAGACCGAGCGTGAGAGTTCCCACCCCCCTCTATGTTGCGCATGGGCCTCCTTTTATATGCTCAAGGGGTCACCGACAGGTGGCAACGTAGACAAGGGTAAAAATGGAAAGGTGCTGCGGCTGGTACAGCTACCTGCTACAGTGTATCATACCTAACCCTGACGGCAGGGGACAAGGGCATTAAATGCCTGTCTGCGTCGCCCAAATAGTGCAAAAAGGGACCGCCAGGGACGCCACCGCTCGCCACGATGGCAATCTTGTCAGCGCTGCTTGCCACCGCGTACCGCTGGCTGCACAGCTTCCCGCCATGTACGCCTGGAAGGGTCCCAGAGCGACACGTTGGTGGATGTGCTGGAGCGCAGACACAGAGTGGTGGCTTGCCACGGCAAGCGCCTTGCCGCGGTCGTTGTCTTGTCGCGCCCGAGAGCTTGTCACTCACCGGGAATTCCCGGGACACGTGGCGCGTCGCGGCAAGTTCCTTGAGATGCCTTGGTTGGCCTTCCCGGCAAGCTCCTCTTGCCGGGGTCTTGTCTCCTTATCTCGGATATGCCTTGGTTGGCCTTCCCGGCAAGCTCATCTTGCCGGGGTCTTGTCTCCTTGGCTTGGATACTTTGTCCTTGAATGGCTCCAAAGGAACCACGGAGGGCCTTGGCGGTCACCCGGAAAGCCTTGCCGCGGGATGCTGCGACTGCCCGTGCACAAGTTCGGGATACTAGGGTACCCCTACTCTAGTACACCGACAGATACACTCTGAGTCAAACAATTATTTCATCCAATACAATATGCTCACACGACAAACAGTTCACCTTATGTCAATCATACAAGTTCTGAGGATTACCTCGCCTAAAAAATTTGGATCATTACTACACATGGACAACATAGGGGGTCTTGCAACATAATCCATTCAGAGACATGACACAACATGCAAGTATAATAATCTAATGAAAATTTGAACTGGTATCTAAAGAAGAACCGAGATTATCTTGGGCTTCAGATAGCAGAAACAGCAGGACCCCCTCCGTCTTCAAATGCAACATTCTTACTTCCTCCAATTCTTGGGTTGCTTGCATAATGCGTGCCGCTAATTCCGTAATTTCCAGCCTCAAGATAAATATTACCTCATTCATGGTAGCCACACCATCTCTTTATGCCTCTAGTAGAGCCTCAAGCACTATAATATCTGTGCTCAGACTGCTCTCCAGTGGTGTTGCCTCTGAACTGCTACCATCTGGTAACATGGATGGTGCACTACATCCAGAAATAGATTCTGGGGTTGTACATTGTGTCCTAGTGTGAACGGCATCCTGAAAGGTTTCCGCTGGACATCAGTAAGAGATAGTTATCGTATGATCCAGGCAGTAAGCTTACATGGTAAACGATGGACGAATTATTGCCGAGCATGGAAAACTATATTTAAATGGTTCGAAGTAGCATCAGCCGAAAAGAAATTAAAATGGTAAGATGAAACTAGGGATGTAGGTGGCAAATAAACGAAATCCGCCAGTCCCATCTAGTTAGTTTTTGCTACATCCCTAGTTCATTTTCCTCAAAAAAACAAAAACTATTTTGAACTATCATACCACTAGTGGACTTTAATCGGGATTAAACCGGTCCCAGTTGACATCCCTAGTTGAAAGGGAGTGTACAACCGCTATATATGTAAGTTGCCAAGGCATCTAAGCAGTTGAAATAATCTGAGAAAGCACTTAACAGTGTGGCCTCATATAAACTACAAAGACAGTCATGTGATGAAGTTGAGAGCAAAAGTTAAGGACTCAAATGAAATAGGCATGCATTTCTTTATGATAGTACAGCAGGCACTGCTGACATATTGGCCAACTCAGGTATAGCGTAACAACAAATAAGCATTCGAATCAAGCAATAAAAGCAAAGGAGACAACTGAACTATTTGTAATTCGGTAGGATTACACGTTGAGGGCACAAGCCAAGAAAGCAGCCCACTCGCATTACATTTCACATGTCCTAAAACACACTGGCTTACCATATGTTGTTGTGAAGCCTAGCTGTTGTTGCAATGTTCTTTGAAGATATCGTCAGCATCCCGTGGTTGCAAATCTAGTTGTTGTAATTTATTCTGCACCATCTATTTAGGTAAAATTAATTTTAATCACATGCACTGGTCCGAATTGATCATCAATGGTTCATCTAAACTAATGAAAGAAGGGTGTGTGCATACACGACAATACTCCCTCCGATTCTTTTTACTTTGCGTATAACTTTTTCTCAGTTTTCTCGTAGTACTCTGCGCGTTGCCGATTCCTAGCATTGGTTTCCTTTTGTGCCCCGCCCCATCCGCCTCTGCCCTAATTAATTGGCAAATTAGTCCAGAAAAATTAAACCAGTGCCCTCCTTGGTATGCGGGTCAAGAGATATGGGCAGAGTAAATAGAATCAGAGGGAGTATATCTGCTTCCCTCTATTTTTATGCTTGTTCGAGGTGCCAGCCCCAAAAGAACAAATATTTTGCTTGATGGGGTTGGTAGCTCCATAATTAATAGAAGCATCAAATTAGTCATGCAACTTGGGAAGATCAAGAACACACAAACAAGTAATGAACAGAGGCTCGGAGCAGTGATGTAATAGCTAGCATCAGAAAATGTAGGGTAAAACGAACAAAAAGCAGCGGAACCACATGCTAGTTTGCTGATGTGTAATTAAGCATAGAGAACATTAAGCAGTCTCATGGAACCAACAGGTGGCATTAGAACAAAACTAAAGCATATTAACTATATGTGCACTGGTATGTAATTTAGCACATGTAACATGTTCACTGCCAGAAGTATGGCCCTACATGTGCAAGCAGAATAACGCGTCTCATGAAAACTGAATGATGCCCTGAAGAAATTCAAAGGTGCGGTGCTTATGCTAGGAAAGTGAACGTATGCGCCGGTCGTTGGATAATAGTACCTTATTCTCGATGGTGTATGGGTATCGTTGTCATACTTGATAGCTAAGGATCGTCGATGGTGCTCGTGTTGCGGTTGAGTTTGGGCCAGTTGTCGCCGTCGCTGAAGTGGCTCCGGTGCTACGGTTGCGGCACCTGTCGACATCCAAGAAAGCTCATATGTGGTAAGTGAACAGTTGCATGATAAAGAGAAAAAACCGAAGGAGTACAAATCGAAATAACCTGATGAGGCTGCGGCATCGGTAAAGTAGAGCCGGTGGAGTTGAATATGGCGTCCGTGGAGCGGGTCTGGTGCAATGGACGAAGGCTTCGGCGGGCGCGTTGTAGAGTGCTTTCGGTGAGGCGGATCTGTTGCGGTGGACAAGGGCTTGTATGAAGGGCCAGCGAAGGGGCGGACGAGGGAGTCAGTGAAGGGCCTATGCTGTGGTGGACGAGGGCGCCGGTTAAGCAGATCCGGTGCGGTGGACCATGATGGCGGTCAAGGAGATCTGGAGCGGTGGACAAGCCAGTCGCTGAAGCGGCTCCGATGAAGTGGTGAGTTGGCAGTTGGGGGTTCCAAGGTGCGGAAGATAGATCCGGCGGGGTGTGAGGTCCACCGCTGCGGCGGAGGACTAGATTCGGCGGCTTACCGTGGTTGGGGGGGTCGGGGAGGGGAAGGGGAGGGGCTCTGGGGAAGAATGTTGGGGGCAAAGAGGGGAATACAATGGAGTTACCAAAGCAGCCCTTTTCCGTTCATGTGGCAGGGGTAAAACAGGAATATCACAGGGCTAAACCTTCGGGCGCGTGATATTTCGATGTGAGCGGGAAGTTTGAAAGCTTTTGGCACCTAAAATTATAAGTATTCTGCTCTCGTACGGCCGACTATGATATCATGGCCGACAATTTGTTTGTTTTACACGCAAAAAAATGTGCAAGTTCTGAAAATCAATGTCTCCAACTCGAAACTTAGATTGTCCATTCAATTCAAATATGGATCATTGAGCTACTACAAGCAAATACCATCATACTGTCCAATTCAAATGAAATTCCAAATGTGTTTATCCTAAATATGATGACAAAAGCAAAAATGTGTATGTGTATGAATAAAGTGGATGATTATAAAGTTTGAACATGCCTGTATGTGTATATCTCTAGGTTTGATATATGAATTTGAAATCACGAAATCCCGGCTTAAAAAATGTACCTCTGTTTAAATGAATTACAAAAGCTAATGATGGAGACGAATTCCAAAATTCCAATCTTAGGTTTGTAATTCTGGTACATCAAGGTATATCACGCATGTTCAAAAGTATCGTTATCTCATAGTACAAACTGTGAAACAAATTGATCAACCATGAGTGCACAATATCTCAATTACGCTAAAGTCCCTCAAATATAGACACCTCACTCTTTATCTGAAGTCAACCCCCCCACCACCACCACCACACACACACACAGAGAAGTCGTTCTCTCCCCCAAACACCAACACACGAGCACATTAACACCCCTATCTCTTGTAAAGTCCGGACCCCAACATAGGTCTCTATCACTTTGTCTCTCGGGCATGCACACATCTCTTCCCTCACTCTCTAGGTCTCCCGCTATCTCTCTTACCCAAGCACACGCACTATGTAGAGTGTATATTTCCCATACACACAAAACATCGCCCCCAAACGTCTATCTCCCTAGTTATGTGGTTCTCGCGCACTCACCTCACACACCACCCCCACTGCAAACAAGCACACTTTGTCTCCTTGTGCACCACTCTCTTCTTTCTATCTCTCCCACATGCGGACCCGCCCCTAGTCGCTACTACACATGTCACACCATTCCCCGTTCCCTTATACTAGGTTTACATCATCAGTGGTCTCTCTACTCCACATACACTCACTCCCTCTCACACACAAACGCATGCACAAACACACACAGACACGCACAAACACCCATTGACCTGGATCCTCATCTCTCCTCATGTCTGCATGTGTATCTCACACACTCACTCTCTAATTATTTATATATGTCCCCACGTTACACAACACAAAGCCCCATGTACATGTCTCTCTCTATCCTCCACACACATAGACACAAAGAATCTGTTATCATTGCCTCAGTCTCTAACATATCACACACGCACTCTCTCTCTCTCTCTCGCAAACACGCTCAACAAGGGTTTCCCCGTGAATAACTTACCGTCTATTCATGAATAGTCATGGCAGTACGGCGAACACGAGACGTGAAAAAGAATAAATCTACACGTGCTTAGACCACCTAGTATGACTACTAGGACTAGGGCAAGCCAAAAAGCGCGGCGCCGTCACCCCCTCCTTGTCGGCGACGGGAAAATCTTCGTTTTACACAGTCGAGAAGTCATTGTGCTAAGGGCCCACATGCTGAGGCATTGAATAGAATGTAGATGCTAGTTTACGGAATCAAGTATCGATAATACGTTTGTATCTCCATACTTATATTTCTTATCTTATAAAAAACCGAGTTGGTGATGATGGTATGTGTGCCATCTTGCAATATAGACCGTCCGATCTATATCTGACAAATGGAAATTAAACTAAAAGATACCCGCACCCCTCTCCACATTTGCAGACAAGGCCTTCCCTCGTTCATCCTTATCTCCAACAAACCTCATTGTTGAGCAATTAAGAAAGGAAGCCTCTCGAACAAACTGGCCTGGTGGCCGCTACCAGCGTCGTCAATCCCCATGCCTCCGCTCAGTTTGACCACCAACCACCACCACACCCCACTTCTCTTCACCTTATCTCATATTTCTCGAGATATCATTAGTTTATACACATGGGATTACTCCCACAAGGGTCAATCACAACAAGTGTTTTATAAAAAAATGCATCTTGATGTTCTGTGCAATGCACGAATCTTGCTAGTACTCCTACACAAGACTAAGTTGGTGATGCTGGTGTGTCTGCCATCTGTCGTTTCTGACCATTAGATCTACATCTAACGATTGTGAGGTAAGTTGTTGCCTTTTCTCACCAACATCCCACTTGTCTACCAATTTGCAGAAAAACTCATAATTAGTATCTTAAAACCAACCACATCCTGCCCTGACCTTACCAAAACAGCCCAAGGAATATATTCTAATTGAAACATAATATATCTCTAGTGACATATGTATATCAAAATTACAGTGTTTTGTACCAAGTTTGTGAATAAGTATTATTCTAATTATGATCCGTTGCAACGGACATGAACATTGCTAGTATTTCCAAACATGCATTTCTTTTCCTAGTATTCCATAGTTTCGAGTTTTCCATCAAGATATTAGTCACTCATGGTTGATATTTACTTTCAATCATGTACACATATGCACAATGTAACTAGCCTTGCTTATTGGCTTCCAAAGCTTAACTTTCACTCCTACTTTATGTAGAGTATTTAACAAAAAACTACCACTTTCAACCAGCCCTAGGAGGAATCTATTGTACAAAAAATAGCAAAAACATACCCGAAATTTCTTAATCCACGCCAAAAACTACCTAGTACTCCTACCGATTTGGTTCGTTTAAACCCATTTATGACAGGGTTGGCCCACATGTCCGTGCTGACGAGGCAGCTTAAACCAACACATTTTGTTTGACTGTTGACATGAGGGACCCACATCTGACTTTCTATCCTGTTATTCCCCCTCAAATCATTATTTTTCCTGAACATTACTTCAAACAGTACTGATGCGTGTTCGTCGGTGGCGCCGGTGATGAGCGAGTTGGCTGCTGCTCCGCCGGACAGGCCGGACGCCGCGCTGGCCTCCGCACGGGTTGGCAGGCTGGCCCAAGCATGACCCACGAGCGAGCGAGCCGCCCGCTGGCCTTCGCTCGAGCGAGATGGCTGGCCTTAGCGCGGCGTGCGCGAGCAAGCTGCCGCGCTGCCTTGCCAATCTAGCTAGCAAACCTTGCAGACAAGCAGCTGGACGGAGCTATCTTGGCTAGCTAGCGGCCGCGAGCGCCGGACGGAGCTGGCATCCGGGCTGCCGCAACATGGGCTCCGCACCGCCGGTGGTTTTGACCTTGCCTTCTGCCGGCGGCGGTAGCTGCGTCCCATGGCCAAGGATGACTAGGTGGACGAGCCAGAGGTAGGAGGTCACTCAAGGATTTTTGTTGGTAAGAGCATGTACAATGGTTGATAAGGTAGTCTTATCTTAAGTCTGCCACGTATGCAAGTGGTAGTAGTTTCTTGGCATTTTAGTGGTTTCTTGCATTATTAGAGCAAGTACAATAGAGCTAAGTCAGCGAGCTATAAGAAATAAACTACTACTACATGTTGGCTATAAGATGGGCTGGAGATGACATGGCACTGGCTTATAGCCAGCAGCTGGCTATACTATTAACCATGCTCTTAGGGGTTTCTTGTAAGGAACAATGTACGTACTACTAGCGACAAAAGGCGATTCTAGATTGCGTTGTACTCCAACGAGTACTACTAGTGGTCGCGGGACTGTATACCTCGTTTTGTGGGTTCGATCCCGGCCGAACGCACGGCGGCCTTTTTTAAAATAGTACTACTACACTTCGCTGCGAGCCAATATTTTACACGGGTAGTTTGAGTTTTGAAGTCAAACGGACGTGCGGCCCCACAATCTAGGTGCACTAGACAGCCTAGCCACGTGAACGAGTTTTCCTTCCCAGCATCCCGTGGCTCGCGTGCTCGCCCTAGCCGCACCTCGCTTGCAGCTTCCAGCTAGTAGCATATTTAAACTAGCGCCTCCCAATTAAGCCCGAGTAGCCGGAAAAGCATGGCGGGGCATTGGGAACTGTGCAATATGGCTCTGTACGTAAAGTGCTCTACTACTACTCTGTAGCTTGTGGCGTTGCATGCATGGACTTCACTCCATTATCGGCTCTACTATAAAAGAAATTCCTCTTGCCATGTTTTTTTTGAAACGGAGGCAAAAGCTTTGATTCATCTCATTCATAAAGAAGGAACTACTAAAAAAGTTCGACAAGATCCATTACACCTCCACAAATGGAAGTGAAAAGCCTAGTCTCGCTGTATCAAATAACTCAAATGTTCTGCCCCCGCAGTTACTGTCGCTGATAAACAGGCTGCTAGTGTGTGCGTGAGAGGAGTGGCTGAGTAGGCCAGCTACGTGAGAGGAGCGGCTGAATAGAGCACCGAGAGTACCCACTAGGCCACTACGCAGGTGTACTTCCCCTGCATTGATAGTACAACGATGGTTCTAGAGAACAGTAGTACCCTCCACTTCCAACTGTAGCTCCTTGGCCCTGAGATTCAAGAGTTCAAAATGGGTGCACTATACTAGACTAGACTAGAAGTACAGTACATCACACTACTAGTTGAGAAAAGTAGTACTAGTACTGCTACAGTACAAGTACGTACTCCTCCATCACATAATGTAAGACATTTTTTGACACTAGTTGGCGTGTACAAAAAATGGCAAAAACATACCCAGAATTTCTTAATCCACGCCAAAAACTACTACCTAGTGCCAAAAATTTCTTACTAGTGCTATTATTTACAGTATAATGCAATCCCATAACGTTCCATAATCCCTTTTTTTCAAAAAAATCACTTCTAGAGAGAAGATTGCTATCTCCACGCGAGCTTCTCATAGGCCAGCACCACCGCATGCAGTCATGTGAGAGAGAGGGAGACATCCATGCAGCATGCAGAGAGAGGAGAATGAGGGCGGACAGCCAATGGGCTGCATGGGGCATTTATAGCTGCTAACTCCTCCCATCCATGTGCCAGGGGTATTTTCGTCCAGAAAGCATGCAGCGATCCCCTGCCTTGGTATCCGGGTCTGCTCTTATGCGCAGAGTAAAAAGAATCAGAGGGAGTACTAGTAGTAAATAATAGCCTCGCCCCTTCGCTGAGGAACGATCTACAGTTGGAAGGGACGAGGCCCTGCGGTTACTACACTCTTATCTCCTCCTCGCCAGTTCCCCTCCCCCCGAAGAGAAGACAGTTCGTCGCTGCTCCCATGGATTCGCCAGGCGGTTCTCCTCCTCGTCGGGGCTGGGAGACCTTGGATGACGATCCTGTGGGAGAAATCGCACGCCGCTCCGACGTCCTCACCGCCGCAAGACTCGGTGCTTCCTGCACCAACTTTTTCAAGACGCTGCTTAAACAGGCCATGCTTGTTGGTCTTCCATGCATCCTCGAGGAGAAGGTTCTTCTATGGGACAATCCTTCGAATAGTCCACCGCTCCCTGGCCATGGTTGCACGTTGACTCCGCTAGAGTTGCCGACGTTGAGAGGTAGTAGGATTTTGTCCGATGAGCAGGTCAGTAAATGGAGTTTGATCATGTAGTACATAGTTATTCCATTTCCATCCTGTAATTTCTCCACTGCCCACCGTCTTATATATAGGTCTGGTCGGTGCCAACAAAGATTTTCTTGCATACCTCCAGCCGGATACCACCATCATTTTGCACAACGTCCACAACAGTGCGACCGTTCTGGTAGACCCCTTCTCCACCATTGGAATCGGCCTTCCGGACTGGTTGGGCAAGAATACGTATGATGATGCCTACATGAGATTGAAGAAGATAGAAATTGCGGACCCGCCGACAAAGCGATGTGGCTACGACGATTACTATCTCATCGCGGTGTTCGACATAAGGATTGCCATCAATGCAGGAGGCAGTAACAGAAGAGGCTGGCGCATGTTGGCGGCGGCAGATTTGTACCCCTACACGTTCGAAGATGCCGTGCGCCATCTAGGCCGCATCTTCGCGGTGACAAGCCAGGGGACTTGTTTCATCTGGTTGACATCCTACGGTACGGGAGATTACAAAGGGAATGCACAAACCATCATTTGCATCCCTAACGGTACTCCATTATTTTGTAGGGACCAGTCATCCCCCGATCAAAATAAGATCGCCGATCCTGGATGTGCATTTGCATCCGCGATTCGGTCTAACCTGGAAACTTGCAGCTGAATTTGGCATATTGGGATCAACTATCTTAGCCGTCGTTACCCATGGTACCACTGATGTGCAACATGGTCACATAATCTACCACGATCGGGCCGTCACCATCTACCCAGGTATTCCATTTTTTAACCCTCTCGCCTTCTCTTTCATTGTTGTACTAGTAGTATACTTTGTAGTACTAGTAGGAGTACTTTTTACCTTGGAGGACACGTATAGCTAGCTAGGCCCTTGAAGACTTGAACCCACTAGCTGCCACTATTTTTGTTTTTCCATGTCTTACTATCTCATCCATGTAGCCAAGAGTGGCTATATATAATAAGCCGGTTATTTTACTTCCTCTATACCGGAGTAGTACTATTTGCTGCACAGTATTACTAACCGCCACATTTGAGCACAACATTATTATGCATGGACCTTGACTATGTACGTCACCATGTGTCCAGATCTGGGATGTCGCGTGTACCAGATGAACGGCGCCGAGTTCGACCCCCGTGATGCTACGTGGGTGCCGAGGAGCACTCTTGGAGAGTACTCGTTTTTCATCAGGGACAGCTACCCCATTGTGAAGCGGATGCCACCTTCCGTGCACGACATGGAAGGCCTACCGTTCATGAAGCATGGTTGTGTCTTCAGTGCGCACCGCCGGATGAACGACATGCTGGGACACGCTATCCCTGATTTATGCCGCTTCAACTTGGATGAGTCTCCATCGTGTGGAACCGGACTAGAAAGCTGCATCAATGATTTCTGTTGCCCACCGCTATGGATCGTGCCATCCATGAAGAACACCTGGGACTGGAACCTGGAGGAGGACATGTAGCCCATCTATAACGTGTATGTGGAGTACGGTAATTGTGGACGGTAGCGCTGTGAATATATGTAGACTAGTCATGCACAAATTTATCACATGAGTTGGAGATGAACTTGTGTGGCATACTGGCATTTGTCCTTTAGAATTTATTACTAGTAAATGTGTTATGTGTATGTGCAACTTTTGTGGTTGTTGCACGGGCTCCAACACACTCTTTGAGAAAAAAAGGTGGCACAGCTTTGGATATACATGACGTGGCAGCATCATACAGTAGCATCATTCGCTATAGTTGTACTAGTACACTCCTACTAGGACGACAACTCCTATAAAACCTTGCGCTTGGCTCTTTGCCTCTTCGGGAGGTTCAACAGTCCGTACTCGTGTGAACCTTGCACTTGGCTCTTCGCCTCTTCGGAAGGTCCAACAATGATGATACTACAGTACAATATGCTTCTGGCAATCTGACACCGATTGAACTGCTGCACATCCACCGCAAGGGCGAGGGAGAGGGAGAGGGAGAGGGAGAGGGAGAGGGAGAGGGAGAGGGCGTTGTAGTCAAAACCCTCTCCTCGTCCTGCGAACCACCGCACGCGTGGGCGAGGGAGAGGCGTAGTAAGCAAGCTTCTCCTCGTTCGGCGAGTTGACAGGACACATCAAAGCAGTACTAGTACTAGTAGTAGTAGTCCATACTGCGTCCTTTCCGATTAATATGGCTTAATTTGAAACGAGAAAAATACACTGGTGGTCAACGTATGTAACAGTACGCTCTTTACGGTCACATATATAGTTTTGCGGCGATTATGCGATCACTAGCTCATCATAGAGCACCGTATTGCACCCTACTAACCGGCCACATAGTCGACGTGGCACTTTGTTGACTGGTTAAATTGTCACCTGGTTTCTAGGTCCCACCTGTCAGTTGGCAGAGCAAAGAAATCAGTTAAACAAAACTTTACGCAGGCACGACACGATTCCAACCCTTGCGCACGAACCGCCCTGGCTGTTTATGTGAGTGCATGCATGTGTCCTCCCTCAGTCTTCCAACAAAGAGTGTACTACATGATGTGCATCTACACTTCCAAAGTGTTTAGCCTTTAATCTAAATCGATATTGATTGACTAATGCACCAACTTGTGCTGTAGGTATAGGCTACATGTCTATCCTTAATTACAGCATGCAACGGCCTTCATTTAATCTTCTTATCTCAATGGTTGCATGCACACATAAGTCTGCTACTTTTGGGCGTTAATTATGCCCCGGTCAATGTGTAAATCTCTAAATGTACAGTCTTTCATGGACGTAGGGAGTAGGTTGAGCACTTGAGCATGAGCGTGTGTGTAGCGTTGTGTGTTGTGTGCCGCATGGGTGCGTGAGTGTTGCGTGCGTCCATGTGTACGTGTGAGTGTTGCATGTTGCATGCATGCATGCATGGGGCTTACTCCCTCCCATTGACATGTCCATTTGGCTATAGATTTCAACAAGTGACTAGGTACGGAGCAAAATGAGTGAAGTGAGCGTAGAGGCATAGGGATACTGTAGAAAGGAAGTCCTCGCGATCCATTTATTCCCCATCTCGGTCAGAGAGAACTATTCAACTAGTCTTCGCAGTGAAGTGACAATACACACTGCAGCAGATGGGACACGTAATTAATAAGCTGAACCAGCGTGTTGGTGTTACTAAATCAGTCGGTTATGTTTGGTAGTCTCAAGTCATTGAAAGCATGCACAACCCACATATCTTATTGGTTGATATGCCACAAAACAAAAAACGAGAAGGGAGTTGATGTACGGTGCCTAAGTGTTTTGGGATTATTTGGTTTTCGTAAGGTGACTTACACACCTAGACGGAGGGAGTAGTATAATTGAGATTGAATGCACTTTCTTCCCCGTCTTCCACTCTTCTTCCTCCTCTCTTCCCCATCATCGGCCGCACACCATTTACCCCCGCTCACTACTCGCCCGCCCGCGCCATCTTCCTTGGTAGCTCACGCGTACCATATCCCCCCGCTCACTGCTCGGCCACATGAGGAGAAGCTTCTTCGCTCGCCCGCCCGAATCCACTTCCCCGCTGGCTCGCAGGCACCGAAACCCCAATGGCAGAACCGACTGACACGCAGAGCCGCGATTGGAACTCCCTCCCCGATGTTCTCTTGGAGCAGATCTGTAGTCATATGGACCTACTCAGCACCGTCCATCTAGCCGCATGCTTGGTGTCTTTGTACCATCTACTCGTCTACAACCGGCCGGCTCTTTTCAAGACACCCTGCTTGTTGATTCCTGATCCTCGTAGGTGGCCCAGACACCGACTTGACGATCCTACAGAGGTTGTCGTGGTGCCCCTCGACATGCTACCACTACCCGTCCACCTGTCCTTCATGCGCGGCCACTACTGGGCGGGCATGAAGGCCAACTGGATCGTCCTCATCCACCACACCGGTAGTCCGTGGCATCTTGTGGATATCTACACCCAGCGAGAGATCACCCTTCCATCGTTGGATACCGCTGCCATCGAGCCTCGCGGCCCGCCGGACACTCCTTCCTACTACGCACGAGACGCGTCAAGCTTTTGGCTCGACCTCTGTTTGCAGAAAGTTGTAATCTACGAAGTGCGCACACCATCAGAAGACTACATGGATTACAAGCTCATTGCCTTGTTCAACAAGGGATTAGTCTATCTGGAATCTGGTCGCCATACATGGTTATGGCTCATCATCAATCTTGTTGAGGAAACATTTATGTCTGATGCTATAGTGCATGATGGCATCGTTTACGCGGTCGACGCACAGATTGGCTACCTATATTGGTGGAATCTATCGTCATGTAATTGTTCTATCTCACCTCATCTTTACCTTATGAATACGACTGCCTATTCATTTGTTACAAATTTAGAATGCATAGCATGTCTATAACCACATCATTGCTATATGTTCCTCTCATTTCCTAGATTTTTATGACCACACATGTTATTGTTAGAGTTGATCTGAGAACAATTGGCATCTAATGATTGGTTGAATACACTAGCACATATGCCCGTGCATTGCAACGGGAGAAAAAATATTGCATGCCCTTAACTCAATGACCATATCTCAAGACTTCCAAATGTGACGACATATATTTCAACATAGCACCACACCCCTGCCGCCTTTTATACTTCTTCCGCCCTTATTGATAGTTGCCACATTGTCCACTTGGTCATACCACGTCTGAAAGTTGTCAATCTTGAGGCGATCAGCTCGGGCACTGCACGACACACCTGTCATTGAAGTTTGCCAATGCAAGGAGATGTTTACAGTTTTAGAAACTATAATCTCATCAAGTTGGCATAAGGGCCACCCTGCGCAATCTACTCCTCGCACCTAGTCCATGGATCGTCCCGCATAAGGATTGGCAACAATTAGTAGCAGGGAAACACTACCAAACACTTCCATACTCTTTTGGGATATATAAGACATGCAACTTCTATGAAGACAATTTATTTTGTATATACCTAAAGACAATTGTCTTGTTTTCTGCTTGCATGTATAAATCTTCGCCATATACTTCATAGGCGATCTAGGTATATATGCTTCCCGCGTATGTGGTAACCTATGTACATAATGTTAGTCCAGCAATGTGCAATCCTATTTGGACTATGGATGGTGTTCACTTCGTTTCTAACTTTATGTCGTAGTAGTTATTACCATGCTTCCCGCGACTGTGCTAACACGTTTAAATATGTTAGTCCAAAAATGTCGTATCCAATTTGGACTATGGATGGTGTTCGTTTCCTTTCCGGATTTTTTGTTGGGTAGTAGTTAGTACCACTCTACCAGTCTATGAAGGACACAAACAAACACCAAATCCAACTTCAGTTAACAATGATTAGCAGCAAAACCTCTTCATGTTTAGTTATTTTCCAAGTCAATTAAAAAAAGATCAACAACACTCATGTTTTTCTATCTTGAGCCTTTCAACCTGGCACGTACGTGCATGGAGAGTTTGAATTATTCACATCCTTTTCTCTGAGTCCCTCCAGCTATTTTTCATCCATTGATCAGGGCAACACAGGCAACGTGAATCAACATGCATATCCATCGTCCTTAAATAATTCATGTCCTCATGAATCGTTTAATAGCCCACATAATAGCAGCCCATATTATATATATATAGAAAGTTAATTATCCTATCTTTCCAGCATCCCATATTTATCGTCTCTTTCCTTCCTTAGCTTAGCCACCTCTTTCCTTTCTTAGCCTCTACATATATATATATATATATTTCCTTCCTTAGCCTCTCTTCCTTCCACGAGCTCTTCTCTGTCATAATCATCTTCCTGATACCGAAGGAACTAAGAGACGTATATAAGTTGGGTATATTGTATGTAAAGGAGCGAGGTGGGATAATTTAAAAACGCAGTCAACTTTGATTCCTACACACAACAGGGGCTAGTTCAGTGGCCACAACATTGTTTACTATCATGGAGGTTGTGAGTTCGATACCTTCACCAGCGAATATTTTTTTGGATACGTGGGCCAGAATTGTTGGGCCATGGACGAACCTGGCAGATGTCCAAGCATGTACGATAGCCAAGCCACGTACAAAGAAAAACTAACGGAAACGAAAAAAGGACCGCGGGTTCTAATTTCGAAAAGCAAAGGGACTTTTTTATAAAAACACCACGACGGTGAACCCGGAGACTCAATCCGTGCTTTATTATTAGGGAGAGATATTATGAGCATAACATCATGCTTGCTATATGTTACTCTCGTTTACAAGATTTTTATAACAACGCATGTTATTGCTTAGAGTTGATATGAGAACAGTAGTAGTAAGTGCTATGGTAGAATATGAGTAGGCGCTGTCATAGCTATTTTCCTCTCATTGTTACATGATGTTTGAACCATGACATATTGCTAGAATATGAAAGCCATTGGCTTATTTTTTTAACTTGGGGTATGATTATGACCACGGCATTGCAATTCTCTGTCTATGATATGTGTCACTGTTATAATAATCTTAATTCCACACATACTCTGAACATGATTGTTTATTTTTGTCCTTTTGGTCTCCAATTTGAATTGTTGCAGCCGACGCAAATGTGCTGGCCTTCATGATTCCAGGACCTGGAATCATACCAGCCGATGGGTGGTGGTTTATCGCTCGTTCAGCTAGCGGCGTTCATTTGATGCTCATCCGCACGTACCAAATTGACCAAACCATTACATCAAACCACATGCAGTACAATGCGTGGGGCGTTTGTGACATTGATGGCTATGGCTGCTTCGTGTTCGAGAAAGATCCCAGCTCCGTTGGGCCAGGCGTATTCAACTAGAGGCGGGTTTACAGCCTCGGCAACCACTCCTTGTTCCTCGGGCTCAATTATCCGATCATCCAACCAATCATTGATGATATCACCAGCGATGATTACTGTGCTATGCAAGTTCCATTCGCGAGGGGGGCTGTGTTTACACATCATACCATGGGTTTCATGAATCACCATATCCAGAGATTCGTCGACAAAGCTTGTTGCCAGATAATCTTCAGTGTGTTAAAGGCATAAAGCTTCCATGCGATGGATGGCTTTTGCAAACCTGACATGCAGCGATGTGGTTCATGCCAACACCAAATATGCACAACTTGATTCATGCTGATATCTAAATTGAGCCATGTATTCTGCTGCTGTAGCACGACCCTCTTTTGTTGGATATTATGTAATGTTGTTAGTTTGAAGCACTCCTCTGGTTTGAAGGATAGATACCTTCCTGGGATCAAGTGCATCCTAACTCACCTGCGTAGGATGTACTAATAATGATGATGGAGATGCTGTGCAGAAGCCATATATATATCAGTTAGGCTTCAAGTGCGTACTTATTAGTTAAACCTATGTATAAATCGTGACACTAAATACGACTAGTAAGTAGTACAGTAGCAGTACTAGTATACGTTGGTCAAATTATTCATCATGTCCACACATTGAATTGACGTGACAACACGCTGCGCGTGAGGTGACACAAGAATCCCGGCGGCGTGTTCGGGTATTCTGGACTTCAGATTTGGAGTACCACTTATCTGCCAAAATCTTTCATCATTCACTTAAAAAAGTCGATTGATCATACATTGAGTACCATATAACTGGAGTTACCGATGCAAGTCGAAGAAGGATTGGCCCGTGCTGCCGGCTGGCGTCAAGTTTGATCCCACGGATCAGGAGCTGATTGAGCACCTTGAGGCCAAAGTGAGTGCTGACAGCGCGAGATTTCAGTCTCTCATCGATTTGTTCATACCAACCATCGATAGGGAGCACGGCATATGTTACACCCAACCCGAGAAACTTCCAGGTAAGACACCGATCGGCCGTCTACTTGCACAAACATATTCCTTTGTTTATAGCTCTATTTTTCTTTTTAGACGCAGGCCTGGTGAAGCAATTACAATTTGATAGTTAATAAAAAGTGAAACAAGTGACTGCAACATGCCAAAGATGTTATGAAAATGCCAACTAGGTACACTAAAACCTGTATTCCACAATACTGCAGGTATCACACTGAGTTGCCTAAGGAAGCATTTCTTCCAGCGCAATTCCAGGGTGTTCAAAAGGGGCGCGTGGACGCGTCACAAGATACAGTCGGAGTGCGGCATGCACGCGATGTGGCACAAGACTGGCAATACCTTGCCGGTGATGGTCAACGGATGGTAGGCGGGCAGCAAAAAAGGTTCTGGTGCTGCACACCAACAAGAACTTCGACCAGCAGAGGACCAACTGGGTGATGCACCAGTACCACCTCGGGGACTTGGAGCAAGAGAAGGAGCGGGAGCTGGTCCTCTGCAAGATTTTCTACGAAACGAACACTAGGGCCAGGAGTAAAAAGATTATAAGTTAGTTTGGTATTGGTAGTTGTACTACCTTGTCGTCCGCAAGTTGGTATTGTTGTTAACGATCTTTTGGTATGAACTTGCATTTGCTTACAACCATCATGCCGAGGGTCGACGTGGATATAAAGCTGAATCATTTGTTTTGAAACAAATTTTCATGCACCTGATTTTTATTTGATGGGTAGCATAAGCACCCGCCGTTCGAATTCCCAGTTCTCCGATTTTTTCGAAACAAGTGCATGCACTTATTATCACGATGAAAAAACAATATCCGTGCTGCATCCCAGTTATCAGTCTGCACTTGCAGAATTCTCTCGTTTATTGAGCACGTATATTGTTTTTTCAGGTCGAGCAAGTTTCAACTGAGCTGTAGATTGCCCAGGGTTGTTTTGTTTTTAACAGGCCCAGCCCATGACGACAACGGGGCACAAAGATCCAGCAGGTATCTACTGGCCTTTGGCCCGCCATCGTTAGTTATATTTTGTCTTACAACATCCGCAGGCAGTTTTTTTAGTGAATCAAACACACAGCCCAGTTCTATTTTCCTCTTGAAACGCATGTCCTACATATGTTTTCTAATCTCTACCTATAGTTTTACTAGTTCATATACACGTATCATTATATTGAAAACACATAAAATTCCCTTTTCATATTTACATCCTTATTTTTTTTGTTTTTTCCCACCCAGCGCAGATTTTTTACCACTGGTTTTCCCATAAACCAACTAAATTGTCCCACGTCTTATTTGCTTACAAAAACAAAACGATTTTTTGGGCAAATCAATAAGTTCTTAAAAAAATGTTTATCATTTCGGGATTACAACAGTTCGGACTCCACCAAAATATGAAAAATAAGGTTGGACTTTTTGACCGTGGTCCTGGGCAGAAAATGGGCTGTAATAAATTACTTAAGAATTAGCAAATGGGCTGCAAATTATAAAAAATAGCAAATGGGCTTTATGTTGTCTGCCACAGATTTGGAGGCTAACTTGTGGGCCTACTAAGTTCATGCGTACACAAGGTTTCTCAAAAAAGAAACTTAGTCAACAATCAACTACCAGCGTCAGACCGTTAGATGTCAATCTAACGGCAATCATGCTTCTTCAGTCTCTGATCTTCCTGCCCCAGCGGCCCAAACCAGCACCGTCGGAACCGCCTGCTCCCACCTCCCGTGGCTGGCAGTGCTGCCGGGAAGGCCTCACGACCCCATCATACTCACATCACTGGCCTGTCTATCCCTCTACTCACCCACACCTCCTGTTATTTTCCGGCGACGGCAGCTGAACCAGTCAACCCTCGTACTCTCCACCGCGTGGGCAGCCACTGCCGTGTCTTCCCCGGCTCCGTGTCGTTCCCTTTGTAGGCCTCGCCATCGTCCACCGCCATGGTGCTCTCGGCGCGGCGTGGTCAACGATGTCCATCCAATGGCCGTAGTGCTTCTTCAACCTCTGGTCTTCTTGCCCCAGCCGCCCAAAGCAGCGCCGGTTGTGCCGCATGCTCCTGACTCCCGTGGCCGGCTGTGCTGCCGCGGAGGCCTCACCATCCCCATACTACTCCCACCGCTGGCCAGGCCATCCCTCCACTCACCCACTCCCCCTGTTATTCTGCGGCGACGGCAGCCTCACACCGCAACCGAACCAGTGAACCCTCATACTCCTCTCTGCGTGGGCATCCACTGCCGCGTCTTCCCTGGCTCCGCGTTGTCCCCTTCCTAGGCCTCGCCGTCGTCCACCGCCGTGGTGCTCTCGGTGCGGTGTGGTCAATGTGGTCAACGACTGAATTCCATCGGAAGAGTACTGTACGTGGAGAGTCTGACAGCTGGGTCCACGGCAGCCACAAGGAAGTGCCTCCTTATTACGCACAAAATAATTATTCCTCCACCTGACAGCAGGGACCCACCAAACGGGCCACCAGTATTTCATGGAAAAAATGTTTCCCCCTGACTGTTGGGACCCACCAGACGGGCCACCTTATTTCGCAAAAAAAAGGTTTGCCGCTGACTGCTGAGATCCACCGGACGGACCATAGTATTTCGCGAAAAAAATGTTCCCCCCGCCGTCAGCTCGGACCCACCAGAAGTGCCTCGTTATTACGCACAGAAAAATGAATACTCCCCCTGCTAGCTGGGACCCAACCTGGTGGGAGGCTGACTTGTGGGCCTAATAAGTTGACGAGGATGGATGGCTTTGTCAACTTAGTCAATATGAACGATTCTAGCTCCAGCGACCGTACGATGTACATCCAATGGCCGTAGTCCTTCTTCGACCTCTGGTCTTCTTGCTCCAGCCGCCGAAAGCTGCGCCGGTCATGCCGCGTGCTCCTGCTTCTCATGGCCGGCTGTGATGCCGCGGAGGCCTCACCGCCCCCTACTACTCCCACCGCTGGCCCATGCTATCCCTCTACTCACCCACATCCCCTGTTATTCTGCGGCGACGGCAGCCTCACACCGCAGCCGAACCAGTGAACCCTCGTACTCCTCTCCGCGTGGGCATCCACTGCCGCGTCTTCCCCGGCTTCGCGTCGTCCCCTTCCTAGGCCTCACTGTCGTCCACCGCCTTGGTGCTCTCGGCGCGGCGTGGTCAATGTGGTCAACGACCGACTTCCATCGGAAGAGTACTATACGTGGAGAGGCTGACAGCTGGGTCCACGGCCACAGCCTAGTTTTTTTGTGATTTACCAAGTACGTCACTTTGTCAGGCCTGTTGGCCTGTAAATCTTTCAAGACGAGGAGAGCTTCATTCAGCTGGCCGAGAAAATGGCCCATCAGTAATGAGAAATGGGATGTACATTTTTAAAACACATCAAACCGGCAATTAGTTTAAAATATCTTTTTTTTCGTTTCGAGATTTTAAATTACATTAATTTTTATGCGTGGAGAATTTGTTGGATTTTATATTGATATACATTTATTTTTAAAATTAGTTTGAATGTGAGTCAAAATTTTAGGATTAAAAACAGTTCGGACCGCACCGAAATATGCAAAATTTCGTTAATTTTTTAACCGTGGCCACAATATGGGCTGTAATGCTAACAAAAAGAATATGAGCTCCAAAAAAAACCTTAAGACTTAGCAAATGGGCTGTAAATTATTAGAAATAATGGCAGATGGGCTGTATTGTGTTTCCCACATATTTGAGGCTTTCCTAAAAAAAGGTTGACGCACAAGCACTGACTGTTGGATGTCCATCCAATAGCCGTCGTGCTTCTTCAATCTCTGCTCTTCCTACTCCAGCCGCTCAAACAAGCGCCGGCAGGATTGCCTGCTCCCTCCTCCTCGCGGCCGGCTGTGCTACCACGCAGGCCTCATCGCCCGACCGTACTCCCATCGCTGGCCTAGCCATCCCTCTACTCACCCACACCTGCTGTTATTCTCCGGCGACGGCAGACGAACTAATAAACCCTCATACAGTCGTACTCCCCTCCGCGTGGGAAACAACTGCCGAGTCTTCCCTGCCTCCGTGTTGTCCCCTTCCTAGGCCTCGCCGTCGTCCACTGCCCTGGTGCTCTCGGCGCGGCGTGGTCAACGTGGTCAATGATACGTCTCCAACGTATCTATAATTTTTGATTGCTCCATTCTATATTATCTACTGTTTTGAACTATATTGGGCTTTATTTTCCAGTTTTATATTATTTTTGGGACTAACCTATTAACCGGAGGCCCAGCCCAGAATTGCTGTTTTTTTGCCTATTTTAGTGTTTCGGATAAACAGAATATCAAACGGAGTCCAAATGGAATAAAATCTTCGGGAACGTGATTTTCTCACCAAACGTGATCCAGGAGACTTGGACCTTACTTCAAGTGATCAAAGAGGAGGTCACGAGGGTGGAGGGCGCGCCTCCCCTAGGGCGCGCCCCCTGCCTCATGGGCCCCTCGGTGCTCCACCGACGTACTCCTTCCTCCTATATATACACACGTACCCCCAAACGATCAAAACAGGAGCCAAAAACCTAATTCCACCGCCACAACTTTCTGTATCCACGAGATCCCATCTTGGGGCCTGTTTCGGAGCTCCGTCGGAAGAGGGCCGTCATCACGGAGGGCTTCTACATCATCCTAGCCCCTCCGATGAAGTGTGAGTAGTTTACCTCAGACCTTCGGGTCCATAGTTGGTAGCTAGATGGCTTCTTCTCTCTCTTTGAATCTCAATACAAAGTTCTCCCCCTCTCTTGTGGAGATCTATTCGATGTAATCTTCTTTTTGTGGTGTGTTTGTTGAGACCGATGAATTGTGGGTTTATGATCAAGTCTATCTATGAATAATATTTGAATCTTTTCTGAATTCTTTTATGTATGATTGGTTATCTTTGCAAGTCTCTTCGAATTATCCATTTGGTTTGGCCAACTAGATTGGTAGTTCTTGCCATGGGAGAAGTGCTTAGCTTTGGGTTCGATCTTGCGGTGTCCTTACCCAGTGATAGAAGGGGCAGCAAGGCACGTATTGTATCGTTGCCATCGAGGATAACAAGAAGGGGTTTATTTCATATTGAATGAATTTATCTCTCTACATCATGTCATCTTGCTTAAGGCGTTACTCTGTTTTTAACTTAATACTCTAGATGCATGTTGGATAGCGTTCGATGAGTGGGGTAATAGTAGTAGATGCAGAATCGTTTTGATCTACTTGTCACGGACGTGATGCCTATATACATGATCATGCCTAGATATTCTAATAACTATGCTCAATTCTGTCAATTGCTCAACAGTAATTTGTTCACCCACCGTAGAATACTTATGCTCTTGAGAGAAGCCACTAGTGAAACCTATGTCCCCCGGGTCTATTCTCATCATATCAATCTCCATTACTTTAATCTTGCTTTGCTTTTTTACTTTGATTTTACTTTTTACTTTGCATCTTTATACCAAAAATACCAAAAATATTATATCTATCAGATCTCACTCTCGTAAGTGACCGTGAAGGGCTTGACAACCCCTAATCGCGTTGGTTCCGAGTAGCTATCGCTTTGTGCAGGTACGAGGGACTTGAGCGTGGGCTCCTACTGGATTGATACCTTGGTTCACTAAAACTGAGGGAAATACTTACGCTACTCTGCTGCATCATCCCTTCCTCTTCGGGGAAAACCAACGCAAGCTCAAGACATAGCAAGAAGGATTTCTGGCACCGTTGCCGGGGAGTCTACGCAAAAAGTCAATATACCAAGTACCCATCACAATCCCTATCTCTCGCATTACATTATTTGCCATTTTCCTCTTGTTTTCCTCTCCCCCCAATTCACCCTTGCCATTTTATTCGTCCTCTCTCTCTATCCTCCCTCTCTATTTGCCTCTTTTTGCCTCTTTTTGCCCGCTTGCCTTTTGTTTGCTCGTGTGTTAGATTGCTTGTTTGTCGCGATGGCTCAAGATACTACTAAATTGTGTGACTTCACCAATACCAATAATAATGATTTCCTTAGCACTCCGATTGCTCCTCTTACCGATGCTGAATCTTGTGAAATTAATACTGCTTTGTTGAATCTTGTTATAAAAGATCAATTCACTGGCCTTCCTAGCGAAGATGTCGCTACTCATCTGAATAGCTTCGTTGATTTATGTGATATGCAAAAGAAAAAAGATGTCAATAATGATGTCATTAAATTGAACCTATTTCCTTTTTCGCTTAGAGATCGTGCTAAAGCTTGGTTTTCGTCTTTGCCTAAGAATGGTATTGATTCATGGAACAAGTGCAAAGATGCTTTTATCTCTAAGTATTTTCCTCCCGCTAAGATCATCTCTCTTAGAAACGATATAATGAACTTTAAACAACTTGATCATGAACATGTTGCACAAGCTTGGGAGAGAATGAAATTAATGATACATAATTGCCCTACTCATGGTTTGAATTTGTGGATGATTATACAAAATTTTTATGCTGGATTGAATTTTGCTTCTAGAAATCTTATAGATTCGTCCGTGGGAGGAACTTTTATGGAAATCACTTTAGGATATGCTACTAAACTCCTAGATAATATTATGGTTAATTATTCTCAATGGCATACTGAAAGAACTTCTAATAAAAAAGTGCATGCGATAGAAGAAATTAATGTGTTGAGTGGAAAGATGGATGAACTTATGAAATTATTTGCTACTAAGAGTGTTTCTTCTGATCCTAATGATATGCCTTTGTCTACTTTGATTGAGAATAACAATGAATCTATAGATGTGAATTTTGTTGGTAGGAATAATTTTGGTAACAACGCTTATAGAGGGAATTTTAATCCTAGGCCATATCCTAGTAATCCTTCTAATAATTATGGGAATTCCTACAATAACTCTTATGGAAATTATAATAACATGCCCTCTGATTTTGAATCTAATATTAAAGAATTTATTTCTTCGCAAAAGAATTTTAATGCTATGATTGAAGAAAAATTGCTTAAGATTGATGATTTGGCTAGGAACGTTGATAGAATTGCTCTTGATGTTGATGCTTTGAAACTTAGATCTATTCCACCTAAGCATGATATTAATGAGTCTCTAAAAGCCATGAGAATTTTAATTGATGAGTGTAAAGAAAGAACCGCTAGGATGCGTGCTTCCAAAGATGCCTTTATTAAAGCGTGTTCTTCCAATTCCTATGAAAATCAAGATGAAGATTTAAAAGTTATTGATGTGTCTCCAATTAAATCTTTATTTTGCAATATGAATCTTGATGAAACTGAATATGATCTTCCTTTACCTAGAAGGCGTTCTAAAAATTCGGAGTATTTAGATCTTAATGATGAAATTGATGAACGTGGGATTGAAAGAAATAAAAATCTAGATGTTGCTAAACCCACTATATTGGATTTCAAGGAATTTAATTATGAAAGTTTCTCTTTGATTGATTGTATTTCCTTGTTGCAATCCGTGCTAAATTCTCCACATGCTTATAGTCAAAATAAAGCCTTCATCGAACATATTGTTGATGCCTTGATGCAATCTTATGAAGAAAAACTTGAGTTGGAAGTTTCTATCCCTAGAAAACTCTATGATGAGTGGGAACCAACTATTAAAATTAAAATTAAAGATCATGAGTTTTATGCTTTGTGTGATTTGGGTGCTAGTGTCTCTACTATTCCCAAGACTTTGTGTGATTTACTAGATTTCCGTAATTTTGATGATTGCTCTCTAAACTTGCATCTTGTGGATTCCACTATTAAGAAACCTATGGGAAGAATTAATGATGTTCTTATTGTTGCAAATAGGAATTATGTGCCCGTAGATTTCATTGTTCTTGATATAGATTGCAATCCTTCTTGCCCTATTATTCCTGGTAGACCTTTCCTTAGAACGGTTGGTGCGATTATTGATATGAAGGAAGGGAATATTAGATTTCAATTTCCATTAAAAAAGGGCATGGAACACTTTCCAAGAAATAAAATAAAATTACCATATGAAATTATCATGAGAGCCACTTATGGATTGCCTACCAAAGATGGCAATACCTAGATCTATCCTTGCTTGTTATGCCTAGCTAGGGGCGTTAAACGATAGCGCTTGTTGGGAAGCAACCCAATTTTATTTATTCCTTGATTTTTTCTCCTTCTTAGTAATAAATAAATTACTCAGCCTCTGTTTTGGTTGTGTTTTTTGTGTTTAATTAGTGTTTGTGCCAAGTAGAACCATTGGGAAGACATGGGGAAAGTCTTGTTGAACTTGCTGTAAAAAACAGAAACTTTAGCGCTCACGAGAACTGCTGTCATTTTTATTTGAAGAGTTCTATTTAGTTAATTATTTTTTAAGATTATTAATAGATAAATTCCTCACGTCCAGCAATTTATTTTAGAATTTTTGGGGTTACCGATCTTGCCCTAGCTACAAATTCTACAGACTGTTCTGTTTTTGACAGATTCTGTTTTTCGTGTGTTGTTTGCTTATTTTGATGAATCTATGGCTAGTAAAATAGTTTATAATCCATAGAGAAGTTGGAATACAGTAGGTTTAACACCAATATAAATAAAGAATGAGTTCATCACAGTACCTTGAAGTGGTCTTTTGTTTTCTTTCGCTAACGGAGCTCACGAGTTTTCTATTTTGAGTTTTGTGTTGTGAAGTTTTCAAGTTTTGGGTGAATTCTTTTGATGGATCATGGAACAAGGAGTGGAAAAGAGCCTAATCTTGGGGATTCCCATGGCACCCCCAAGATAATCCAAGGACACCATAAATTCAAAGCTTGGGGATGACCCGGAAGGCATCCCCTCTTTTCGTCCACTTCCATTGGTAATTTACTTGGAGCTATATTTTTATTCAATAACATGATATGTGTTTTGCTTGGAGCGTCTTGTATTATTTGTGTCTTTGTTTGTTACTATGCCACAATCATACTTGTTGTACACACCTTTTGAGAGATCCATACATGAATTAAAATTTGATAGAATACTCTATGTGCTTCACTTATATCTTTTGAGCTTTATAGTTTTGCTCTATGTGCTTCACTTATATCTTTTGAGCGTTATAGTTTTGCTCTATGTGCTTCACTTATATCTTTTGAGCGTAGTAGTTTTGCTCTATGTGCTTCACTTATATCCTTTGAGCTAGATAATTTTTCTCTATGTGCTTCACTTATATCTTTCGAGCTAGATAATTTTGCTCTATGTGCTTCACTTAGATCTTTTAGAGCACGGTGGTGGATTCATTTTAAAGAAACTATTGGTCACTCATGCTTCACTTAAATTAATTTGAGAGTCTCTTAATAGCATGGTAATTTGCCTAATAATAATATGCTTGGTATTCAAGATTTTTTAAACTTTCTTTTGAGTGTGTTGAATACTAAGAAAAGATTGAAGCATGATAATTGTTTTGAGATATGGAGGTGATAATATTAAAGTCATGCTAGTTGAGTAGTTGCGAATTTAAAGAATACTTGTGTTGAAGTTTGTGATTCCCGCAGCATGCACATATGGTGAACCGTTATGTGATGAAGTCGGAGCATGATTTATTTATTGATTGTTTTCCTTATGAGTGGCAGTCGGGGACGTGCGATGGTCTTTTCCTACCAATCTATCCCCCTAGGAGCATGCACATAATACTTTGCTTTGATAACTTCTAGATTTTTGCAATAATTATATGAGTTCTTTATGACTAATGTTGAGTCCATGGATCATACGCACTCCCACCCTTCCACCCTTACTAGCCTCTCTAATACCACGCAACTTTCGCCGGTATCATACACCTACCATATACCTTCCTCAAAACAGCCACCATACCTACCTATTATGGCATTTACATAGTCATTCCAAGATATATTGCCATGCAACTTTCCACTATCTAGTTCATCATGACACATCCATCATTGTCATATTGCTTAGCATGATCATGTAGTTGACATAGTATTTGTGGCAAAGCCACCGTTCATAATTCTTTCATATTTGTCACTCTTGATTCATTGCATATCCCGGTACACCGCCGGATGCATTCATATAGAGTCATACTTTGTTTTAGTATCGAGTTGTAATCATTGAGTTGTAAATAAATAGAAGTGTGATGATCATCATTCAATAGAGCATTGTCCAAAAAAAAGAGAAAGGCCAAAGAAAAAAAGAAGGCCCAAAAAATTAAATAAATAAAACGGGGCAATGCTACTATCCTTTTTCCACACTTATGCTTCAAAGTAGCACCATGATATAGCGAGTCTCATATATTGTGCTTCAAAGTAGCACCATGTTCTTCATATAGAGAGTCTCATATGTTGTCACTTTCATATACTAGTGGGAATTTATGTTATAGAACTTGGCTTGTATATTCCAATGATGGGCTTCCTCAAATTGCCCTAGGTCTTTGTGAGCAAGCAAGTTGGATGCACACCCACTAGTTTCTTTTGTTGAGCTTTCATACATTTATAGCTCTAGTGCATTCGTTGCATGGCAATCCCTACTCACTCACATTGATATCTATTGATGGGCATCTCCATAGCCCGTTGATACGCCTAGTTGATGTGAGACTATCTTCTCCTTTTTTGTCTTCTACACAACCACCATTCTATTCCACCTATAGTGCTATATCCATGGCTCATGCTCATGTATTGCGTGAAGATTGAAAAAGTTTTGAAAAAGTTAGAGTATGAAACAATTGTTTGGCTTGTCATCGGGGTTGTGCATGATTTAAATACTTTGTGTGGGGAAGATGGAGCATAGCCAGACTATATGATTTTGTAGGGATAACTTTCTTTGGCCATGTTATTTTGAGAAGACATAATTGATTTGTTAGTATGCTTGAAGTATTATTATTTTCTATGTCAATATAAACTTTTGTCTTGAATCTTTCTAATATGAATATTCATATCACAATTAAGAAGATTTGCATTGAAATTATGCCAACTAGCACTCCGCATCAATAATTCTCTTTTTATCATTTACCTACTCGAGGACGAGCAGGAATTAAGCTTGGGGATGCCTGATACGTCTCCAACGTATCTATAATTTTTGATTGCTCCATGCTATATTATCTACTGTTTTGGACTATATTGGGCTTTATTTTCCACTTTTATATTATTTTTGGGACTAACCTATTAACCAGAGGCCCAGCCCAGAATTGCTGTTTTTTTCCTATTTCAGTGTTTCGGATAAACAGAATATCAAACGGAGTCCAAACGGAATAAAATCTTCGGGAACGTGATTTTCTCACCTTACGTGATCCAGGAGACTTGGACCCTACTGCAAGGGATCAAAGAGGAGGTCACGAGGGTGGAGGGCGCCCCCCTAGGGCGCGCCCCCTGCCTCGTGGGACCCTCGGTGCTCCACCGACGTACTCCTTCCTCCTATATATACACATGTACCCCCAAACGATCAGAACAGGAGCCAAAAACCTAATTCCACCGCCGCAACTTTCTGTATCCACGAGATCCCATCTTGGGGCCTGTTCCAGAGCTCCGCCGGAAGAGGGCCGTCATCATGGAGGGCTTCTACATCATCCTAGCCCCTCCGATGAAGTGTGAGTAGTTTACCTCAGACCTTCAGGTCCATAGTTGGTAGCTAGATGGCTTCTTCTCTCTCTTTGAATCTCAATACAAAGTTCTCCCCCTCTCTTGTGGAGATCTATTCGATGTAATCTTCTTTTTGCTGTGTGTTTGTTGAGACCGATGAATTGTGGGTTTATGATCAAGTCTATCTATGAATAATATTTGAATCTTTTCTGAATCCTTTTGTGTATGATTGGTTATCTTTGCAAGTATCTTCGAATTATCCGTTTGGTTTGGCCAACTAGATTGGTAGTTCTTGCCATGGGAGAAGTGCTTAGCTTTGCGTTCGATCTTGCGGTGTCCTTACCCAGTGACAGAAGGGGCAGCAAGGCACGTATTGTATCGTTGCCATCGAGGATAACAAGATGGGGTTTATTTCATATTGCATGAATTTATCTCTCTACATCATGTCATCTTGCTTAAGGCGTTACTGTGTTTTTAACTTAATACTCTACATGCATGCTGGATAGCGGTCGATGAGTGGAGTAATAGTAGTAGATGCAGAATCGTTTTGATCTACTTGTCACGGACGTGATGCCTATATACATGATCATGCCTAGATATTCTCATAACTATGCTCAATTCTGTCAATTGCTCAACAGTACTTTGTTCACCCACCGTAGAATACTTATGCTCTTGAGAGAAGCCACTAGTGAAACCTATGGCCCTCGGGTCTATTCTCATCATATCAATATCCATTACTTTAATCTTGCTTTGCTTTTTTACTTTGCTTTTACTTTTTACTTTGCATCTTTATACCAAAAATACCAAAAATATTATATCTATCAGATCTCACTCTCGTAAGTGACCGTGAAGGGCTTGACAACCCCTAATCGCGTTGGTTGCGAGTAGCTATCGCTTTGTGCAGGTACGAGGGACTTGAGCGTGGGCTCCTACTGGATTGATACCTTGGTTCTCAAAAACTGAGGGAAATACTTACGCTACTCTGCTGCATCATCTCTTCTTCTTCGAGGAAAACCAACGCAAGCTCAAGATGTAGCAGTCAACGACCGACATGCATCTGAAGTGGAATGTACGTGGAGAGGCTGACAGCTGGGTCCACGGCCGCATGCAAGGAAATGCCTCCTTATTACGCGCAAAATAATGATTCCTCCCCTGACATCAGGGACCCACCGAAAGGGCCTTTGTATTTCGTGAAAAAAACGTTACCGCCGCTGACAGCTCGGACCCACCAGCTATATCTTCGCACGCAAGGAAATGCCTCCTTATTACGCTAAAAAAATGAATACCCCCCTGCGAGCCGGGGCCCGCCTTGGTGGGAGGCTGACTTGTGGGCCTACTAAGTTGATGGGGATGGAGGGCTTTGTCGACTTAGTCCATATGCACGATTCTAGCTCCAGTGACCGTACCATGTCCATCCAACGGCCGTAGTGCTTCTTCAACCTCTGGTCTTCTTGCTCCAGCCGCCCAAACCAGCGCCGGTCGTGCCTCGTGGTCCTGCCTCCCGTGGCCGGCTGCGATGCGGCGGAGGCCTCACCACCCCCTACTACTCCCACCGCTGGCCAGGCCATCCCTCTACTCACCCACACCCCCTGTTATTCTAGGGCGACGACAGCCTCACACCGCAGCAAACCAGTGAACCCTCGTACTCCTCTATGCGTGGGCATCCACTGCCGCGTCTTCCCCGGCTCCACGTCGTCCCCTTCCTAGGCCTCGCCATCATCCACCGCCCTGGTGCTCTCAGTGCGGTGTGGTCAACGTGGTCATGGAATGGCTTCCATCGGACGTGGACTGTACATGGAGAGGCTGACAGCTAGGTCCACAGCCGCAGCAAGGAAGTGCCTCCTTATTACGTGCAAAATAAGTATTCCTCCACATGACAGCGGGACCCACCGGATGGGCCACTAGCTACATCTACTGACTGCTGGGACCCCCTGACTGCTGGGACCCACCAGCTACATCTTCGCAGGCAAGGAAGTGCCTGACAGTCGGGACCCACCTGGTCGAAGCGTACGTAGCGTTGTCATTTTGGTCGCGAACGTGTACGTACATACTGGTCGATGTAGAGGCGTGCACGTGTCGTAGCAGAGGCGCGCACGTGTCATAGTAGAGGCGCGCACGTAGCATGTACACGTACGTACAACGGCCAGGGTGCAAGAAAGAAAATACGGCCACATATGTGTACATACGGGTGGGGTCTCGAACGCCTACTCGTGCATATGTACGGCCAGGGCTATTGTACATTGCTGGGTCGAAACAGAGAAACAACGTCGTCGTCGTGTTCATGGGGAGGCAACAGAATGCGTCGTGTTCATGGGGAGGCAACGGAATGCGTCGTGTTCATCGGGAGGGCTTGGACGGAATAGGCGATGGAAACGAGGCCTGGCGTACCGCAGAACGGAGGAAACAGCCTTGTGTTCGACTGGCCACGTTCGAAACGGGATCCTGTTCATCGGGAGGGGTCTGGCGTACCGCAAAATGGAGGAAATGGACCTCCTACGGTCGAAATGGGGGTCCTGTTGATCGGGATGGGTGTGGCGTACCGCAAAACGGAGGAAACGGACTTGTGTTGGAGCGCTACGGTCGAAACGGGGGTCCTGTTCATCGGGAGGGGTGTGGCGTACCACAAAACGGGACTCCACGGGATACTGTTCATCTCCACCGTCGACCTCCTCCAGCCTCCACGGGCTCCTGTTCATCCAGCCTCCACCGCGCGCTACTCCACCGGCTACTGTTCAACCACCCCTCCACCGTCTACTGTTCATCCAGCCCTCCACACCACGGGGTCCTGTTCAACCACCCCTCCATGGGCACCCCTCCACCGTCTACTGTTCATCCAGCCCTCCACACCACGGGGTCCTGTTCAACCACCCCTCTACCGTCTACTGTTCATCCAGCCCTTCACACCACGGGGTCCTGTTCATCCACCCCTCCACGGGCACCCCTCCACTGTCTACTGTTCATCCAACCCTCCACCACGCCACGGGGTCCTGTTCATCCAGAGGCAACGCCACCGCTCACTGTTCGTCCAAACCCCCCCGCAACACTCACTGTTCATCCCATCGATCGGCTTCAGTTAGCAGCAGTAGCGAAGGAATCGCTCGATCGGATTCAGTTAACAACCATCGATCGATCGCTCGGGTTCAGTGACGTGTAGCCTGCAGTGCAATCGCTCGGGTTCAGTTAGAGCCCAACGCCTCGCTCGGGTTCAGTTAGAGCCAACGCCTCGCACACTCGCGCGTACGTGTACGAGAGAAACGCGCATCGCTTGGCCCCCGACCTTCCACCGTAACTGGGAACTCCCCGAAATTTTCCTCCCCCTCGCTTCTACCACGGTTTTTTCCGTCATGGACGGCCCAAAGAATGTCATGCAGCTGCGTCTCCGGCCCACCCAGGACGAAAAGCCCATTTTCTGTCATGATTTTTTGTCATAGAAGTAGGAGCCCACCACATCTATGATGATACCGGGTTTTGTCACAATTATCGTCATAGAAGTGTCATATGTATGACAGAAAAAAATTCGTTCGGCCCAAAATGTCACGGATGTGTCTGTTTTTTGTAGTGATAGGAGACATTTTCATCATAACTAGTGCAATCATCATTAGTACTATGGATATTCAAGGAGTTCATACTAACAACATTGCAATCATGCTCATCATTCAAAGATTTAGTGCCAAACATTTTAATGGATTTTTCTTCTAACACTTTGGCACAATTTTCCTTTCCATCATACTCATGAAAGATATTAAAATGATGAAGCGTATGAGGCAAACTTAATTCCATTTTTTGTCATTTTCTTTTATAAACTAAACTAGTGATAAAACAAGAAACTAAAAGACTCGATTGCAAGATCTAAGGATATACCTTAAAGCACTAACCTCCCCGGGAACGACGCCAGAAAAGAGCTTGATGTCTACTACACAACCTTCTTCTTGTAGACGTTGTTAGGCCTCCAAGTGCAGAGGTTTGTAGGACAGTAGCAAATTTCCCTCAAGTGGATGACCTAAGGTTTATCAATCCGTGGGAGGCGTAGGATGAAGATGGTCTCTCTCAAGCAACCCTGCAACCAAATAACAAAGAGTCTCTTATGTCCCCAACACACCCAATACAATGGTAAATTGTATAGGTGTACTAGTTCGGCGAAGAGATGGAGATACAAGTGCAATATGGATAGTAGATAATAGTTTTTGTAATCTGAAAATGTAAAAACGGCAAGGTAACTAATGATAAAAGTGAGCGTAAACGGTATTGCAATATGTTGAAACAAGGCCTAGGGTTCATAATTTCACTAGTGCAAGTTCTCTCAACAATAATAACATAATTGGATCACATAACTATCCCTCAACATGCAACAAAGAGTCACTCCAAAGTCACTAATAGCGGAGAACAAACGAAGAGATTATGGTAGGGTAGGAAACCACCTCAAAGTTATTCTTTCCAATCAATCCGTTGGGCTATTCCTATAAGTGTCACAAACATCCCTAGAGTTCGTACTAGAATAACACCTTAAGATACAAATCAACCAAAACCCTAATGTCACATAGATACTCCAACGTCACCTCAAGTATCCGTGGGTATGATTATACGATATGCATCACACAATCCCAGATTCATCTATTTAACCAACACAAAGAACTTCAAAGAGTGCCCCAAAGTTTCTACCGGAGAGTCAAGACGAAAATGTGTGCCAGCCCCTATGCATAGGTTCATGGGCGGAACCCGCAAGTTGATCACCAAAACATACATCAAGTGGATCAGTAGAATACCCCATTCTCACCACAGGTATCCCACGCAAGACATACATCAAGTGTTCTCAAATCCTTAAAGACTCAATCCGATAATATAACTTCAAAGGGAAAACTCAATCCATTACAAGAGAGTAGAGGGGGAGAAACATCATAAGATCCAACTATAATAGCAAAGCTCGCGATACATCAAGATCGTATCACCTCAAGAACACGAGAGAGAGAGAGAGAGATCAAACACATAGCTACTGGTACATACCCTCAGCCCCGAGGGAGAACTACTCCCTCATCATGGAGAGCACCAGGATGATGAAGATGGCCACTAGAGAGGGATTCCCCCTCCGGTAGGGTGCCGGAACGGGTCTAGATTGGTTTTCGGTGGCTATGGAGGCTTCTGGCGGCGAAACTCCCGATCTATTGCGCTCCCTGAAGTTTTTAGGGTATATGGATATATATAGGAGGAAGAAGTACGTCGGTGGATCTCCGGGCTGTCCATGAGGCAGGGGGGCGCGCCCAGGGGGTGGGCGCGCCCCCACCCTCGTGGGCAGCCTGGGACTCTCCTGGTCCATCTCCGATACTCCATGGGCTTCTTCTGGTCCAAAAATAAGTTCCGTGAAGTTTTAGGTCAATTGGACTCCATTTGATTTTCCTTTTCTGCGATCCTCTAAAACAAGGAAAAAACAGAAACTGGCACTGGGCTCTGGGTTAATAGGTTAGTCCCAAAAAATAATATAAAAGTGTATAATAAAGCCCATAAACATCCAAATTAGATAATATAATAGCATGGAACAATAAAAAATTATAGATACGTTGGAGACGTATCAGTGACTACACCCTAAATGAGTACATATGGAGCAAAATGAGTGAATCTACACTGTAAATAAATATGTAGTTCTCTCATTTTCCTTTCCACCTTGGTCCCGGTGCACAATATTGAGTATATTACTACTGACTAGTCTCTTTTTCACACGCATTTATGTTGATACGGCTTGAATGCCAACGACGCAGAGGGTAGTGGTTCCCGAAACGTTGAACGGCCAATGATGCCTCCACATTCAATTAGCATGCAGAGGTAGGAGTAAGTAATTGGAGAAGCAGAATGGAGCCAGCACGATGTGAATGCAACGCAGTTTGGACTCTCATATAAAGGCGCCCCACCACTCCAATCCATCTACTCCTAGTCTCTGCGCAACTCTGCCCACTCCAATCCAAGACCAAGACCAAGAGACCAGAAGCCACAAGCACCCATGGCGTCAATGGATGTGTGCGGCAGTCGGCTGTGCCAGGTCGTCCAAGACGTCGACCTACGGCCCCACACGACATAGCGTTTCTAGACGGTGCTAGCGACCGCCGGCGTCATAGCCCTCATCGACGCCGGCTTCGCCTCTCGCATGTTCCAGATGATGGTCGACTCCATCCGCAGGTTCACCGCTGTCAAGAAGCGCGCGGACGACCTTGATGTACTGCTCCAGACCACGTGCCCAGGCTCCTCGTTGTCTGCTACCCTCATCGGCCTCCAAGGTGACAAACTCTTTGAAGCACTGGTGGCCCTGCAGCTGTCGGAGGTCGTGATGAAGAATGTGCACCTCGAGGCCGCGCTCGCCGCGCAGCGCCTCGCCATGCGAGAAACCATCGATCTGCACATCCACGTCTACAAGGAAATCATCTACATAGGCCACTACAAGGCCAGTGAGGACAGAAAGACATTGGCCTTCTTCCAGTGGCTGGAATCTTTGGACGCCATTTTTCATAAGCACGTCGACCTGGCCACGAAAGCCGCTGCTACTTAGCCGCCGTTCAGTGGGCCAGCGCCCTGAGTCGAGGAGGTGGACGTCGTCAATGGATGCATATTTCTTCTTGCCTCCTGTACCCAGCACTGCATCGCCTCGTGGCCTTAATGTTTTATTAGTATATGGCATTTTTATTCAAGTCATAACGTTTTCACTGTGTGGTGGGGCCGCAGTTGAGCAAACCGACCATCAGCAAATCCCCACCCCGCCCACCGCGTGTCGGCTGAGTTTAGAATTAGAAGAGAGAAATGAGGGAGAAGAGCTAGCTATAGCACAGACATTGTTGTCAGATGGGACTCGTGTTGATAGAATAGAAGTACCGAGCACTCGTACCTCTTTTTTAGGGAAAAAGTAGTCGTACGTCTAGTACCACTAGTTGGGTGCGTGCGACCTATACCCGTCATCACTTTAGGTCTCCTTTTCGAAACGAAGCTACGCTTCATAGTACATATTTTTTTCATGCATTTATCCTCCTATATGTACTCCTAGGCTATTTCCGCGTGCTCTCTTTCGCTGACATGTGGGTCATAGAGCATATTGGTCGTAGTGCATGCACGACTCGGAGCATATGCAACCATGCCGGGGTACTTTACATTTCAGACCTCATAAATTACATGCAAACCCCCTGCAGAAGAATAAATGAATTACTACATGAAACCGGATTATTTTCATAGAAACCGGAGAACGTTCATTAAATTTTGGACATAACACGTTTATAAAAAACGACCGGACCTAAAACAGTCGATGGGCCTCCTTGATTCACAGGATACTAAAAACACAGGAATGGGGAAAGTATGATGGCGATGAACCGAGACGAGGAGAACTCTAACTCAGTTAGAGGTTAGAGTTAGATTCTAAGATTGAACTAACTCTAACCAAAGAGGTGTTTGGATGGCAGGGTTAGATTGATAATAAATGCTCTTTCTCAATCATTTGACTATTTTGGACCCTATTTCCCGCCGGATTTGGAGTGGCCGGCTCTTGTGTGGCCTCCTCCCTCTGACAATTGACCTAAACGAACCATCTTTACAAATCAAGCGTGCAAAACATGATAAATTTTATTTTGTCCATACAAATAAGACATCCCACTTAAACATACAAGTCGTCAATCAAGCTTCACAAAAAATTACACTCCATGAAACAAAGCTTGAGCTAACTCATCACGGAAGGCATTCATGATAGGGAGGGAGCCCCTGACGCACCCAGGGAGGAGTTCATCATCATCGCCCTGGAGGAAGGCTCTGTAGAGCCCAAGCCCCGGGAACCCCTCCGACGCTGGCGCTTACGAGTTGAGGTCGAGATCAGCATGGGTAGTAGGGCCGCTTGCCGACGACTGCGAACTGAATATTTGGGCCTCTAGAAATAATGCAAGCCTGAAACTGAAATACCTAGAAAGGTGAACTAGATCTTTGGTCCTCTAGAAATAATGCAAGCCTGAAACTGAAATACCTAGAAAGGTGAACTGAATCTTTGGGCCTCTAGAAAGATTTATTACCTCCTCAAGCAGCATCAAATAATTCCATGTGTGCACCACAAATCTATACCAAGTTTAATCAGGATCTACTTTTCCAAATCAGAATTAGCGCTTGAGCGAGTAAGATCAATTATATGGTTGTGAGACAGAGAAGGAACGAACAAACTCACACCTCTCGCGACCTCCCTGGTAGATGCGCCGTCGCCGTGCACGACAGAGGGAGAAAAATGACCGATGAAGGGGGAGCGGGGCGAGCTTCGGAGACGGAGGGAGAGGGCGACCGGAGGAGGGCGTCAGAGGCCGGAGGGAGAGGGAGGACGGAGGAGGGAGAGGGCGACCGGTGGAGTGGCGCTTGGGTGGGAGGCGCGGTGGGGAACAAAGAGGAGTTGTGCGAGGGGGGGGGGTTGGAGGGAGCGATCTGGTGCGGGTAGGGGAGATTTTTTTTAGTTCTCTTGTAGTGGGCCCGAGGAGAACTAACCCAATTAGAACCTCTCCACCAGCTAGTTTTTTAGCTGGGTTAGAGCAAACTAGCTCAAACTAACCCCTCCTGTTTGGATACTTTGAGGCTATTTCAGCCCAAACTAGCTCTAACTCAGGGATCCAAACAAAGAGGAGTAGTACTATACATGCTACAGACTGGACTGTAGCACATTGTTTTTATGGCCATATCACCACATTGTTTCCTACTGCTGGTTCACTGGGCTGCCGTGGTTCGCACTGTTGGTTCACTCAGGGATCCAAACAAAGAGGAGTATGGCCTATCGCCTGCTGGTTCACTGGGCTGCCGTGGTTCGCACTCCTCCAACGTGAGTGGTAGTACTAGGAGTAGTATATACACTATATATACCGCATGATTCTTTGCTCCTTCTTACGTACTTTGTCGACATGTGGGAGAGCTAGCATCTGGGTCGATGTGTCATGCACCAGATTAGTGTGGGGAACGGAAGGGGGGCATCACCCCGGTTGTAGCGCCAGTAATTCATGACTATAGTGAGTAGTCATATCACAAGTCTTTCCAGCAGTAACGCGCCGTCAAACCGCACAGCCCTACCTTTCCAGTAAGTAAGTTGAATCCGCTACTCCCTCACCCTCCTCGCCTCTCTGTCAAACCGCCTACACGAAAACTGCCGCACGTACTACTCGGGAAAAGCCCCGCCCTCAACTTTTAACTACACGAAAATAGTTCGAGCTTGTTCGTTCCATATAAATACCAGTACTGTATGTTTATTCACCCATGGGGTTGTTCAATGAATGGAGGGCTGGGGAGCACAAGTGAACAATACTACTACTAGTAAGTAGGAGTCATATAGTTAGTCACGGTAAATAGAGAGTTTCTTTTCTTTAATGCCACATACACAAATTGAAACGCTTGTTGTGGAGAGAAAAAGATAATCACTCCACTCTATATGTAGGCAGGGGCCTAAGCGCTTGCTTTACTAGGGTTGCTCTCTTCATTCTCCCATCCTCTCCAGATCTAAACAAGATAGCGGTAGCGACATTTTCTCTCTGCTCACCGCTGGTCATAGATCCGGCCGGATCCCTTCGGCCGGTGTGTGTAGAGGACTAGATGCATAGTTCGCACGGTCATCGCCGGTGAGGGAGGAAACCCACAGCTGCCAGCGGGGCCCGATCCTCTACCCGTGTTGTTCTCTTCGACACACCGCCGGCTCGGGAGGTCCTCCTACCCTTCTTCCTCCCTGCCATATTGTGCGCAGATCCGACCTGCCACCGCTGACATCCCGACGACCCTCGGGTATAAGTTCTTCGAAAGAGGCCTTGCTCTACTGCCCCAGCTCCCCACGTGTCTACATTTGCATGCTTTTCTACTTCCATAAGCTCGTCCAAAGCCACCTGAATTTTTAGTATTATTAAAGGTAAAGCTACTTCATGCATTCGAATCTAGGACTTGGTTCAAACAACAAAGAAAGGGGAGAAACTCATAGCATGAATCTAGGACTTGATTCAAAGAGGAAATAACAGGAGGAGTAGTAGAAACAGGATACCCAACCAGTCTCTTGGTTGAAAGGGGAAATAAAGGGAAACCACAGTACAAACTGGATAAGGAACAGATCTATTATTGGTTGAAAAAAGGATAGAAAGTGGCGGCTGGTGGACAAGTCAACAGAGTATGTCCAGGACTAGATTTGCTGCCCTCACAGAGTAAAATGTCTCCAGGATTAGATTTGCTGCCCTCACAGATATGAATAAACTCGGCATCACCATTTTATGCATCCTTGTAGGTACATTGTGTTGATGCGTCCACTGTCGCATGCCCTTATACCAACTTTTTGTTGTTGTTAATGTAAGGGCGCACGTAAAATGAAGCGATCACACTGTTACCTTAAGGACATGTCTAACCAGTGTTATTGTTAATCTAATGCCTCCAGTGATATGATGCAATTAAACTGTGTTACAAATGGTACTCCTGTTGTTTTCCCCAGTATGATAAGTAAGTTGCTTCTTTATGCTGCTGAGTGTCCTGGTGTCACCACGGTCCCATGCCCTTAAACCAACTCTTTAGTTGTTGTTGATTTACTATATCTGGTAAACAAGCAATGTCACCATTAAAGTAATCCCATATTTGATGAATGTCATTGTTGATCGTAATGCTTCCGGTAACATGAAGCATTGCTGACGTTTTAAAATTTCTACTGTCCTTGCGTGATTGCCATGAACATAATTAAGATGCTTCTTTTGATTTCGTGTATGTTTCATATCTTCTTATTGACCAGCAACTGTTTTTTATATCTTTTTGTGCAGATAGGGATATCCATTTCACCTTGTTGCTATTGTGACCTTTTCACTACTACAGGTTGCTGCTAACGCGACACTACGATCAAAGACCCTTCGACGAAACTATGTGCAATGCCATAATCGCAAACGGTGGTGTAAAAAACCGTCAAAAAAGGTGCAAAACGTTTGCGATGACGGATGCATCAAACACGGTTCACATTTTAGTTGCGTGTGCAAAGCAGGGCATACGGTCAATCCAGATGAACTGTTTGTGATTAGACAGAACAACAGAAACGGGCAGCCATATTAATGCGTGTGCGATATACGGCATACGGTTCGCTCCGATGAACTATTTTCTATTAGGGAAAGCAACAGAAACGGTCAGCGAGATCAAGGTGTGTGTGATACACGGCATACGGCTCAGTCAAATGAACTGTTTTCGATTAGGGAAGAGAACATAAATGGCTCAACTTAACAAGATGTGTGTGATACGCGGCTAAAAGTCCCGGAGGTTAATTCGAGAACAAGTACACAGAGGTTAATTGGACATACATGACTTATAAGTTTCACATAAATCATATCACTTTTTTGGAAAACATTTAATTGCGTTGAATGTACATAATGGCCCGTCGTATTAGTTGAATTAACCTCGAGGTCCATGTTTTGGAAACATGTCGTAAAGTAATGGGAGTTCTGTTAGATGAGCTATCGGTAGGGAAGTTGGTCCTTGCTGCTGTAGGATCCCTCTTTGCATCCTTTATTGGGCACCCGTATGACCGACTGTTGCCGCCCAATGGTCAATGCCACGTCCCCTGCATGGAAGTTTTTGCATCGGGTAACTGCATCGTCGCGCCGTTCCCGGCGCAACCGCATGCACACGAACGTGCGTGCTCGTGCACCGGCCCCAAACACTGGCAGCACAACTTATAAATTGACGGATGGAGTACTAGTTATAGTGATGCATATAATTAAGCAAAGGGATCGCACATGTCTGTCTTGACTAGAACAAGAATGCAATAGAACAATAAGAATTAAGGCCATGATGATGCGATCGTAGTGGTGGTTACAGGAGGCAAGAAAGAAAGATGCATCCATCAACGTACGACCTCCTCCTCTTCAACTCAGTATGCCGGGCCACCGTCTAGCGGCTAAGGAGTGGTGGCTTTTATGGCGAGGTCAAGGTGCTTCTCAGCTAAGGCATCCAAGGCTTCCAGCCGGTTGAAGAAGGTCAACATCATAGCGTCCTCACTGGCCTTGTAGATACCTATGTACATGATTCGCTCATACACATGGATGTGTAGGTCTATGATTTCTTGCAGGGCGAGGCGCCTCGCAGTGAGCGTGACCTCCAGGTGGACATTCATTGTGGCGTCGGCAGGCAGTCGCAGGGCCACCGGTGCTTGAAAGAGGTTCTGACCATGGAGGACGATTAGGATGGCAGGCAATGAGGATCCCGGGTGCGTGAGCCGGAGGAGTACGGCGATGTCGTCCGCGAGCTTCTTGACGACGGTGAACCTGTTGTTGGTGCGAACGGTCATCTGATCGTACTGAGAGTCGTAGTTGGCGTCGACGGCGGCCATCCACCAGCCGGTCGCCAACACCGTGTGGAGACGATCCACGGTGCCATGCCGTAAGTCGGCGTCGTGGACCATCTGGCATAGCCGCTGGCCACTCGCGCGCATCGCTGCCATGGGTCTGGAGTGAGCACTTTTGCGCTTATTATTGTTGGTGCTTAGGCAAATGCTTAGGTGCGTACGATGTGGCAGATGCATCGGAATGGAGGGGCGCCTTTATATGAGTGCAAACCGCGTTGCATTCACATCATGCTGCCTCTTTTCCCAGTCCTCCTCCCATTACTTCCCTCATGCATTCACACGATGCTAATTGAAGGAGGATGCATCATTGGCTGTTCAACATTTCGAGAACCGCTACCCTCTCCCTCGTCCGCATTAAAGTCGTACCGGGAACTGTGCCGCCTGCTGTCAAATCGAATAGTACTGCGCCACCCGCTGCATGTCCGGCTGAACACACCTCCTCGCCTCCATCTATGCTTAATTATTGAATTTTAGTTGCAAAAATTAGATACTGCTAGTGATTTTTAGCTTCATATTTTGAAAAATCGCAGTGTTACAAGGTTGGCAACTGGCAATGTTACTAGATCAACAAATGTCAATCTTTCTAGTTTGACAAATGGCAACATACCCAATATGAGAGATGCAGATCGCACCAAATTGTTTGTAAGTGGTTCACATGGGTCATCCAAAAGAACCATTTTGTGTACGGGTGTTCTATCTAAAATGTTTGTGATCAAGAGCCATTAAAACCTATAGCCATTAAAACCAAGACACGTGGCGTCACGTGAATGGTTAACATAACGCACACGGTTTGAATTATACAAATGTTTGAGATATTAAAGTGGCAGCTATTTTTTCAAAATGCCTTTGTTGGCTGTTATTCGAGTGCACTTCTCTCAAAATGGACACGAAAAATACCAAAGCATGTCGGGTGCCATTCCATTATAGCATGCCAAGTTTCATGAATTTCAGACGAGTTTTGGATTTATTATAATTTAAAACAAAGTATCTCAACGTTTTGCCGGCCGAGTGATGGTGGCAGGGTGTTTGTCATTCATTCCCATTTCTTGCATGGGACCTAAGCATGCACCCAAGGACAAGGATTTGATTTTTCAACCAACTTATATGTAGTGGAGCATGTGCATGTAGTTCAAATTTGAATTATGCACATAAATGCATTGAAACTCACTTAATGCATAAAAATGTCCAAACGAACCGCGAAAAATCCCAAAAAATAACACAACACTCATATTGTTCTATGTTGACATGAGAAAATTTTTGAAATCAATAAGAGGCAATGGATATCGTTTCATCCCCAAAGGTGGGGCGTTCCCTACCGAACCATCATGCTTGTTGTGAGAAGCTCTGGTTTGTGAGAAGCATATACCCAAACCTGTCCCCGGATGGGACAAAAAATTACCATGGCATGTTGTTGCCATTACATGAAAGCATGCCAAGTTTCATGAATTTCAGACGAGTTTTGATTTACTAGAATTTAAAAACAAAGTACCTCAACGTTTTGCCAGAAATCAACGTTGCCCTGGTGTTTGAAATTCATTCCAATTTCTTGCTTGGTGTCGGGGATATACCCCACGGTAAGACCCGGCCGGAAGTATGATCCAGCCGGACTTGACGGCTCACAGAGACCCGGCGTGTCTTCGATGACTTACTGATGACCCCAACGGCGGGTCAGATGGATGATAAGGCCCAAGGCCCAGAAGGCCGGTTCATGTGATGGTGGGCCGGCTTAAGAGGAGGACATAAGGAATATTCTCCTACAAAGGAAGCAAGACTAGGACTCCACCTGTAATAGAGTAATCCTAATCCTACTAGGACTAGTCATGTAACCCACCCCTTCAACTTGTATAAGGAGGGGCAGGGCTCCCCAAAAGGGGGACATGCAACAAAAAATCTCTAGGGCTAGACACAAAGGGGGAGCCGGCTTATGCGGCGGCTCTCTCATGAGCATAATGAGATCTAGTCACAAACAACATGTAGGGCTATTACCAGATGATGTTTCCCGGGGCCCGAAGCTGTCTAAATCCTTGTCTTGTGTGTTGATCCGCCTTGCGTCTCTCATCCCGATCAACCCCTCTCAAGCTACCACAAAGATGCGTTGGCCTCATGACTAAGTCCTCACACTAGGACATCTGCCTTGATAATTCCACAACACATGGGACCTAAGCATGCACCCAAGGACACATATTTGAATTTTCAACAAATTTATATGCATGAGAGCATGTGCATGTAGTTCAATTTTGAATTATGCACATAAATGCATTGAGAACTCACTTTATGCATAAAAATGTCCAAACGAACCTCAAAAAATCACAAAAAATAACACAACACTCATGTTGTTCTATGTAGACACGAGAAATTTTTCGAAAGTGATAAGAGGCAATGGATATCATTTCGTCCCCAAAGGTGGGGTGTTCCCTACCGAAACCATCATGCTTATTGTGAGAAGCTCTGGTTTGTGGGAAGCACACACCCAAACCTACCCCAAATGGGACAAAAAATTTACCATGGCATGTTGATGCCGATCCCTTATAGCATGCCAAGTTTCATGAATTTCAGACGAGTTTTGGATATACTAGAATTTAAAAACAAGGTATCTCAATGTTTGCGGCCGAGTGAAGGTGGAAGGGTGTTTGACATTCATTCCCATTTCTTGCAGGGGACCTAAGCATGCACCCAAGGACAAAGATTTGATTTTTCAACCAATTTATATGCACTGGAGCATGTGCATGTAGTTCAAATTTGAATTATGCACATAAATGCATTGAAAACTCAGTTAATGCATAAAAATGTCCAAACGAACCCTGAATAATTCCAATTCTGTTATGACACACATATAGTTGCATGTTCATTGCAGATAAAAGGACTAGCAATTCAAACACCGTCCATGGCTGCTGTGACCCCTTTATGTAATTCAAATCAAGACGAAAAATCAAGTAGATCCCACATAGTTTATTATAACCAACCATGTGAGATGCAGCACAAAATATCTTGGAGCACCGTCGGAGTATAGTAAGCATACGGCTTACGCGAGAAGGTGCAGCGGCTATAGTCCATAGCCCGCTCTGAATAAGGGGCCGTGTCTGATGACACTTTGCGCGCCAGTTTTTTCGCTGAAGCGATTCCAAATTTTCGGCTTCCGCGGAAATATCTACCTCCCCGCCCCTCCCCATTACCAAAAGCCACATTTCCCCTATTTATGCCTTCCTTTCCAAGTTGAAACCTTCACTCCTTGCTTGTAGCGTCGCCTCCTCGTCGGCGACCCTCCTTCACGCTGCTCGGCCTCGCTTATCCAGGTAGGTAATCCACACCCGACCCCCATCCTCCTCCTCCTTCCACATCCCACATGCCCCGACCGCCGGCGCGAGCGCGACACCTTCCACCCAAATCACCGACCCTTCCACCAAATAAGCACCGGCCTAAGCCATGGTGCACGCAGTATAGCCAGGATCTCAAGGAGCATTTGGCAGTGGAGAAGCAAATCGCGGCCGCATGCGCGGATGAGGTCGCGATGGCTGCCATTCGTGCCGACCCCCAGATCTTGGAGGAGCACCTCGCCGTCGAGGCCACCGTTGACGCCTCGCGCGCTAACACCGCGACGCGGTTGGCTGCTTTAAACGACAGTTCGTGGCATTTTCTCGAGGCCACCGTCGGTGCCTTCGACGAAGACTACGAGGTGTTTTCTCAGCGTGCACGTGCTTACCTCATCTCGAGAGCTAGCAGGTTGGTGTCCGGCGCGGCTCAGGCAACTCACCACTACAACGAGGGCACCCACGATGCGGAGGCCTCGCCCTCTTCCTTGTCCAAGGGGCCGATCGTCATCGATATCTCCGACAATGAGGAGTAGCTTGTCTTATGATCTCACTATAAGGACCCATGTTTAGTTTGCTAGCTACTGCCTTTCCTTAGCAAATTCTATTGAACTGTGCTAGCTACTTTTACCATGCAATCTTCTGCTATAGTGTATATGTTCTATATGTCGTCCAATGTGGTGTTCAGTTAACTGCTTGGTTCAATTCTGCAAATGTGATGTTTAATTCTTCAGCGTGCAATATTTCCAAGTTGTTAAGCATGCTTGGTTTGGTTCATTGTCTGATCTTCTATTACGAGTATGTTATATTGTGCAATGTGGTGCTCAGTTAACGTTTGGTTCATTTGTTGTGGTGTTTAATTAACTGCTTGGTTCAATTCTGCAATGCGATGTTTAATTGTTGTGGCCGCATTCTCTTATTGTATACCATGTGAGGAATAAATCGAATTTGGCTGCACCTAATACATGAGAAACATATAGAAGTGCTATATTTCCTAGTTCTTAAATCATGCTTGGTTTAGATAAATGGGTTTTCCATGTGGCTTGAATTAATCTGATGAATCTGCAATGTGCTTATTTTTCATCAACATATTTTACTGATAGCATGCGAACCCTTACTTAACCTGATGACTAACTACCTTATATGTGTTGCAGGGAAACAATGGGAAGCACTGAGTCTTACAAGATGGTACTAACTATTATACCTTGCCTTTTTTTATTCCTTTGCCCCATTTCCAATATAGAGAAGATATTTATGCACATCCTTGTTTTCAGGCTTCACTGATGATTACCTCTCAAACCACCTCTGTGGTCCGGAGGGAGGAAAGTTTTCATACAACACCCATGGTTCAATATTGAAGTGTTCCTGAAGAGGTCGAAGGATGGACGGTCAATCATCCACATGCACTGGCCTAAAGTTGCAAAGACCTTCAACACGAATGAAGGCTCAATATTCGCCTCCCGCTTTAGCAGTTTTCCAGATGAGTGATGACCCACAAGTATAGGGGATCTATCGTAGTCCTTTCGATAAGTAAGAGTGTCGGACCCAATGAGGAGCAGAAGGAAATGATAAGCGGTTTTTAGCAAGGTATTCTCTGCAAGCACTGAAATAATAGGTAACAGATAGTTTTGTGATAGGATAATTTGTAATGAGTAACAAGTAACAAAAGTAAACAAAGTGCAGCAAGGTGGCCCAATCCTTTTTGTAGCAAAGGACAAGCCTGGACAAACACTTATATGATGTAAAGCGCTCCCGAGGACACATGGGAATATCGTCAAGTTAGGTTTCATCACGTTCATATGATTCGCGTTCGGTACTTTGATAATTTGGTATGTGGGTGGACCGGTGCTTGGGTACTGTCCTTACTTGGACAAGCATCCTACTTATGATTAACCTCTATTGCAAGCATCCGCAACTACAACAAAAGTATTAAGGTAAACCTAACCATAGCATGAAACATATGGATCAAAATCAGCCCCTTACGAAGCAACGCATAAACTAGGATTTAAGCTTTTGTCACTCTAGCAACCCATCATCTACTTATTACTTCCTAGTGCCTTCCTCTAGGCGCAAATAATGGTGAAGTGTCATGTACACTACAAAAAAAAAGACACATCCGTGACATTTTGGGCCGAACGAAGTTTTTTTCTATCATACATATGACACTTCTATGGCGATAATTGTGACAAAACCCGGTATCATCATAGATGTGGTGGGCTCCTACTTCTATGAAAAAAAATCATGACAGAAAATGGGCTTTTTGTCCTGGGTGGGCCGGAGACGCAGCTCCATGACATTCTTTGGGCCGTCCATGATGGAAAAACCCGTGGTAGAAGCGAGGGGGAGGAAAATTTCGGGGAATTCCCGGTTACGGTGGGAGGTCGGGGGCCGAGCGATGCGCGTTTCTCTCGTACACGTACGCGCGTGTGTGCGAGGCGTTGGTTCTAACTGAACCCGAGCGAGGCATTGGGCTCTAACTGAACCCGAGCGATTGCACTGCAGGCTACGCGTTACTGAACCCAAGCGATCGATCGATGGCTGTTAACTAAACCCGATCAAGCGATTCCTTCGCTACTGCTGCTAACTGAAGCCGATCGATGGAGTGAACAGTGAGCGTTGCGGGGGGGGGGGGGGGGTTGGAAGAACAGTGAGTGGTGGCGTTGCCTCTGGATGAACAGGACCCCGTGGTGTGGTGGAGGGCTGGATGAACAGTAGACGGTGGAGGGGTGCCCGTGGAGGGGTGGATGAACAGGACCCCGTGGTGTGGAGGGCTGGATGAACAATAGACGGTGGAGGGGTGGTTGAACAGGACCCCGTGGTGTGGAGGGCTGGATGAAAAGTAGATGGTGGAGGGGTGCCCGTGGAGGGGTGGTTGAACAGGACCCCGTGGTGTGGAGGGCTGGATGAACAGTAGACGGTGGAGGGGTGGTTGAACAGTAGCCGGTGGAGTAGCGCGCGGTGGAGGCTGGATGAACGGGAGCCCGTGGATGAATAGTCACAGGTGGAGGCTGGAGGAGGTCGACGGTGGATGAACAGTAGCTCGTGGAGGATGGAGGGGGTCGACGGTGGAGATGAACAGTATCCCGTGGAGTCCCGTTTTGCGGCACGCCACACCCCTCTCGATGAACAGGACCCCCGTTTCGACCATAGCGCTCCAAGACAAGTTCGTTTCCTCCGTTTTGCGGTACGCCACACCCCTCCCGATCAACAGGACCCCCGTTTCGACCGTAGGAGGTCCGTTTCCTTCGTTTTGCGATACGCCAGACCCCTCCCAATGAACAGGATCCCGTTACGAACGTGGCCGGTCGAACACAAGGTCGTTTCCTCTGTTCTGCGGTACGCCAGGCCTCATTTCCATCGCCTATTCCATCCAAGCCCTCCCGATGAACACGACGCATTACGTTGCCTCCCCATGAACACGACGCATTCCGTTGCCTCCCCATGAACACGACGACGACGTTGTTTCTCCGTTCCGACCCAGCCATGTACACAAGCCCTCGCCGTACGTATGCGCGAGTAGGCATTCGAGACCCCGCCCATATGTACATATACGTGGCTGTATTTTCTTTCTTGCACCCTGGCCGCTGTATGTACGTGTACATGCTACGTGCGCGCCTCTACTACGACACGTGCGCGCCTCTACTATGACACATGCACGCCTCTACATCGACCAAAATGTGCGTACAAGTTCGCGACCAGAATGACAACACTACGTACGCTTCGACCAGGTGGGTCCCGACTGTCAGGCACTTCCTTGCCTGGGAAGATGTAGCTGGTCGGTCCCAGCAGTCACGGGGTGAATCGTTTTTTTTGCCCGGACACTTCCTTGCGTGCGAAGATGTAGCTGGTGGGTCCCAGCAGTCAGGGAGAAACATTTTTTTCACAAAATATGGTGGCCCGTCCAGTGGGTCCCGCTGTCAGGTGGAGGAATAATTATTTTGCATTAATAAGGAGGCACTTCCTTGCTGCGGCCGTGGACCCAGCTGTCAGCCTCTCAACGTACAGTCCACGTTCGATGGAAGCCGTTCCTTGACCACGTTGACCACGCCGCGCCGAGAGCACCAGGGCGGTGGACGACGGCGAGGCCTAGGAAGGGGACGACGCGAAGCCGGGGAAGACGCGGCAGTGGATGCCCACGCATAGAGGAGTACGAGGGTTAACTGGTTCTCTGCGGTGTGAGGCTGCTGTCGCCGCAGAATAACAGGGGGTGTGGGTGAGTAGAGGGATGGCCTGGCCAGCGGTGGGAGTAGTAGGGGGCAGTGAGGCCTCCGCCGCATCGCAGCCGGCCACGGGAGGCAGGAGCACGAGGCACGACCGATGCTGGTTTGGGCGGTTGGAGCAAGAAGACCAGAGGTTGAAGAAGCACTACGGCCGTTGGATGGACATCGTACGGTCACTGGAGCTAGAATCGTGCATATTGACTAAGTTGACAAAGCCCTCCGTCCCCGTCAACTTAGTAGGCCCACAAGTCAGCCTCCCACCAAGGTGGGTCCCAGCTAGCAAGGGGTATTCATTTTTTTGAGCATAATATGGAGGCACTTCCTTGTGTGCGAAGATATAGCTAGTGGGTCCGAGCTGTCAGCGGCGGTAACATTTTTTTCACGAAATACAGAGGCCCTTTCGGTAGGTCCCTGATGTTAGGAGAGGAATCATTATTTTGCGCGTAATAAGGAGGCATTTCCTTCCGTGTGGATGTGGACCCAGATGTCGGCCTCTCCATGTACAATCCACTTCAAATGCATGTCGGTTGTTAACCAGGCCGCGCCGAGAGCACCAGGGCGGTGGACGACGGTGAGGCCTAGGAAGGGAACGACACGGAGGCAGGGAAGACTTAACAGTTGTTTCCCACGCAAAGGGGAGTATGACTGTACGAGGGTTTATTGGTTTGTCTGCCGTCACCAGAGAATAACAGCAGGTGTGCGTGAGTAGAGGGATGGCTAGGCCAGCGATGGGAGTACGGTGGGGCGGTGAGGCCTGCGCGACAGCACAGCCGGCCACGGAGAGGAGGGAGCAGGCAGTCCCGCCGGCGCCTGTTTGAGCGGCTGGAGCAGGAAGAGCAGAGATTGAAGAAGCACGACGGCCGTTGGATGGCCATCCAACAGTCACTTCTTGTGCATCAACCTTTATTTTTAGGAAAGCCTCAAATCTTTGGAAAACAGCATACATCCCATCTGCCATTATTTCTAATAATTTACAGCCCATTTGCTAATTATTAAGGTTTTTTGGAGCCCATATTCTTTTTGTTAGCATTACAGCCCATATTGTGGCCACGGTTAAAAAATTATACGAAATTTTGCATATTTCGGTGCGGTCCGAACTGTTTTTAATCCCAAAATTTTGACTCACATTCAAACGGATTTTAAAAATAAATGTATATCAATATAAAATCCAACAAATTCTCCACGCGTAAAAATTAATGTAATTTCAAATCTCGAAATGGAGAAAAGATATTTGAAACTAATTGCCGGTTTGATGTGTTTTAAAAATGTACAGCCCATTTCTCATTACTGATGGGCCATTTTCTCGGCCAGCCGAATGAAAGCTCTCCTCATCTTGAAAGATTTGCAGCCCAACAGGCCTGACAAAGCGACTTACTTGGCAAATCACAAAAAAAACTGGGCTGTGGCCGTGGACCCAGCTGTCAGCCTCTCCACGTATAGTACTCTTCCGATGGAATGTCGTTGACCACGTTGACCACGCCGCACCGAGAGCACCAAGGCGGTGGACGACGGCGAGGCCTAGGAAGGGGACGACGCGGAGCCGGGGAAGGTGCAGCAGTGGATGCCCACGCGGAGAGGAGTATGAGGGTTCACTGGTTCGGCTGCGGTGTGAGGCTACCGTCGCCGCAGGGCCTGGCTAGCGGTGGGAGTAGTAGGGGTGATGAGGCCTCATCGGCAGCACAGCCGGCCACTGGAGGGAGGAGCAGGCGGTCTCCCCGGCACTGGTTTGGGCGGCTGGTGCAAGAAGAGCAGCGATTGAAGAAGCAACAGGACCGTTCGTTTCAAATCCAATGGTTACTGCTGCTAGAATCGTTTGTTCACTAAGTTGACAAGCCCTGTGTACGCGTCAACTTAGTAGGCCCACAGGTCAGCCTCCCAACTGGTGCGCCCCAGATGTCAGTGGGAGGAATCATTTTTTCGCATAATAAGGAGGCAGTTGATTGCGTGCGGCCAGGCCAGCGGAGGGAGTAGGGTGGGCCAGGGAAGCTTGCGCGGCATCACAGCGGGCCACAAGAGGAGGGAGCAGGCAGTCCCGCCGGCGCTACTTTAGGCGGCTGGATCAGGAAGATCAGAGATTGAAGAAGCACGTCGGCCGTTGGATGGACATCCAACATTAACTGCTGCTAGAATCGTGTGTTCACTGACAAAGCCTTGCGTAAACAAGTCAGCCTCAAAATCTGTGGCGTGTACAGCCCATTTGCTATTATTTTTCTAATTATTACTCATTTTCTAATTCATATGGAATTTATTGCAGCCCGTTTTCCATTTTTAGAATTGCTGGCCATTTTCTGGTCAGTACCAGGGTCAAAAAATTAACTAAATATGTGGGAAATTTTGAAAATTCGCAAATTTTTGCTGGGGAACGAAATATTCTTAATCCAAAAATTAATAGCCATACTAAAACAAATTTAAAAATAAATTAGTACTATGTCATGTTAAATCCAATGAAATACGTATAAGATATCAGTGAAGAACAAAACAAAAAAAGAAACTTATATCCCATTTGCTATAATTTTTTTGGAATTTTCAACCCCTTTTGATATTACTTTTAACAAACATTGACCATACTCTTAAGCCAGGCCGGAATGCATCCCTCCTCGTCTTGAAAGATTTGCAGCCCAGTAATTCGGAGAAAACAAATAGGCCTAGCTTGGGTATTCTTCAAAAAGAAATACTGGGCTACCTATTTTCCCAAAGAACTGGCGCATGAGCATTTAGCTTTATTTATTTATTTACTTATTTATGTTTAGGGGACCATGAGCATGTACCTGGGCCGGATTCATGTGAGAGCCTCCCTTCCAGTTAATTATGGGCTTCTCTATTGGGCCTTCATCAGTGGGATGCATGATATCAACAAGTGGAAAATGTGTTCCGAGTTTCAAAAAAAAATATGTTCCATACAACAAATAGTATGCGCTACGTACTGTACGGGGCACTAAAGGATCGAACCATGCAACGACTTCCAAAACATTGTGTTTGTCAGTCTAACAACACATTTATTCAACCAACAGACGAAATATACCACTGATTGTACATTGAAAACAGCAGCAGCAGCAACCAGGGCTGGGGGTGCAACAGAAGTAGTAAGCAGGTCAGAAGAGTGAAGACGCAACTCTCTCTTCCAAACCAAACATCAGCCATCATTACAAAAGGGCTACCAAAAAAGAACAAGTGTATGCATCAAACAAAATAAAGATCCTACTACACCAAGTGTACGCATCTAACTAACTGGCTCAGTTAGACGTTACTATTTTTTTTGAAACGGAGGCAAAAGAATTACCTCATCGATTAATTAAGAAGAAGAGAATTGCCTGGTTAATCTACGGAAAACCAGGCTAAAACCGAAGACGTTACTATTTATTAAGCTACAGTGGAGTCGCAGATGGAGAGGAGTGGGAAACTTCACTGGTTCGGGTGCGCGGCAGCACAGCCGCGGTGGTTAGAAGGGAAAACATAAATTGGACACGGCATTACTTTTATAAGAGACTTGCGTTTTATACCCCACAGTAGGCATACTAACAAGTTCACACACAAATACAACAGAAAAGGTAAACATTCATATCAAACTCAGGTTCACAGGACACGTTCGTATCCATAGCCAACATTCACAATCAACAACTCAAAAGATTCATATATACACAAGCTCAGCATATCTATGCATCCAAATGATTAATAGATCACACGACAATATTCATACATAATTTACAAAAAGATTCAGATATACACATGTTCAGTATGTTTATGCATCCAAATGATTGAGATCACAGCCAATATGATCCATGGACGAACTTTAATTACCTAGGGTACAGACTGGTAAATGGTGTTCAATCGGAGGTACTTCTTGCTAAAATTAGTTCTTGTACGAGTAAACTTTCGAGTATATAAGAGGCAGCATAAACAATCTGAACTTTGCTTGTAGGTTTATCCACAAATAGTGGCCTCGTGCCCAGGGAGGTTTGAGCAACTAGGCCACTACTTTCATCCAACCAGTTTATTGGGTCATCTTGGTCTTGTATCTCGCCAAAATTCTACATTGAAGACGAGAAAGGAGGCGGTTGAGAAAATGAACCACCCAAATTTTTTGTGCAGTTCAACTGAAATGGAGCATCCTTGGCGTGCAGACTAATTAAGTGCCAGATGAATATACGCGTCAACCAACTTGTCTGGAATCTTTAGACTCCATGCCATATAGTTCGCTACCATATGTGCCGATAACCAAAAGGCACAAGTTGGGACCAAAGACTGGACTGCATTTTTCTGGGCTATGCACCAAGCAATATTTTTGGCATTCACTCTCCTAACACTTGGAGTTTGACAATTGGTTGACGCCGGTTAATACTCGAATGAATATAGGCACTTCTTGTCAACATCGATGCTTGTCCTAGTGAACTTTGGAGTACATAGCAGCAGCATAAGTACCTGTCCATCTAATCATTTTGTGCAGTTCTACTGAAATCACCCGATGTAATGATTTGCCTGTGAGTTCAGGCTCCAAATTACTCCATTATGAAATCGGCAAACAGTAGCACAATACCAAATTACCAATACATATGACATGCACAATAATCAGGATAAAGACCAGTACCAACCTGTGTGACGTAGCATATCAATTACTATTTCCTTTGACTGGAAGCCGAGATAAGCCAAGCAACTAACAACAAAGGAAGAAAGCATGCGGAGTTTAGCAACTGACAGGAAAGGACGGAAGCTGTCGAGGCAATGAAGCACCCAAAGTTTTTGTGCAGTTCCACCAAAATCGAGCATCCCTGTTGGCACATATATTAAGAGAGTGAGATTACTGTAATAGTGGGACTAGTTTATGAAACATACACTAACAAATAGAAGCACCCTCATTATCTTAATGGGTAAAGTTAGCAACATAGTAGTCTTGCTTAAAGAGAGGTATTAGTTTATTTAATCAGTGCCAATTAGCTCAACTCAACACTCAAAGCATTGCCATTTATCATAGGTTGCAAAACTTTAACGTGCAAAGATAAAGGAGTTTCTCATGACAGTAGCACGATACAAATAGAGATGATAGCAAACTAATATGGATGAAGGCCTTAGGCCCGTACCAACCTGAGAAAAAAGCTTATTCGTGTAGTCCCATAAGAGATGATAAAGCACTCACTGGAATCACACAATAGTATATATTTTTGTGCACTTCAAATGTATGGTTGAAATCACTCTTGTTTACCAGTGCTAAGATTATATCGAAAGATTATCAAGAACTTCCAGCAGAGTTAAAGCACTGGCTGGGATACAGTTCATTGTATTGTCTTGTGTAGTTCCATTTAATGTATGATTGGCACAACATGATCCCTGTTTGCACAAGTAGGAACAAGGTGAAACCTTCATTAGCTTAGTGAGAAAGGATAGGAAGACATTAGCATATTACTCAACCAGTAGCATCAAATTCATGATGGACAATACGCAAAACATTGCCTCATTGAACCAATGGCAATAAATTGACATGCAAAACAATAACACTATTATGTCATGACACTAGTAATATTCTCTCCCTGCTCCACCACATGATTCACCTCCATAGACAAACATACACACGTACATGATTCAGCATAGGGTCCTACTAAAGATTTGTTTAAATGCAACAAGAAAATTAGGCAGTAATAAATTAGTGGTACTTAAGTACTCCTAATTAATTAAGTGAGACAGCAGAAGTGGAAGGGCTCCCTGGAGGATCGTCTCACATGTAAGGTAGTCGTTGCCGGAGCCCTTGAATGGCCTCGACTGAGGCCTCTGGCTTTAGCAAGATCGCCTTGGCACTGTTTATTCTTCTTCTTCTTCCTCTTCATGCTCTGTTTCTCTTTCTCCTCACCAGTTGATGAAACCAAGTACATGATTGGCCTTCTAATTCAGAATTGGTTTTGTCAGTGAGGGAGTACAAGTGTACTAGTAAAAACAGCATTATTTTCTCATGGCAGTCAGAAAATAGAGATGAACACATGCATTAAATATCATTCTTACCTAAAGGAAGGTTATGGCGCCAATATGGATGATGAGGATTGGAACATAGATCTCCCTTTGTGCAGTTCCACCAAAATGAACCAACTGTTCCATTCTAACATTCCAGTTAAACAGCACAAAAGTCACTTCTTTTAAGAAGAGTTTTGTGCAGTGCACCAAAAGGTCACAACAGCAACCAGGTGAATTGGATATCCCTGTTTGCACAAAAAGGCACAGAGGAAACGGTCAGAGTCTCAAACAATTACAGGCAAAAACATTTGGCTAAACTTGTCATGGCTTATAACAGTGGGTGCACCAGCAGTCCAGCACCATGTACGTAAACAGGGGTATAAAGTGGTGATTCATAGTTTGTTGCCCCGAGAAACAAACATCCAAGAAACATATCTGGGTTGGTCCCATTTTTTCACTCTAGCCACCTACTCCTATGTGTGGATAGCAAATCTAGTCCTGGTCATACCACTGTGTACAGCGTTACCCCTATATTTCCCTTTTCGACCAAGAGACCGGTTGGATGGCCAGTCTGTACTACTTTCACCCCCTTTCCTTCCTGTTTGTACCAAGTCCGATGTACATACTAAATTCCCCCACCCCCACTTTATTTCTTGTTTCAACCAAGTACTCCCTCCATCCAGAATTACTTGTCATCAAAATGGATGTGTCTAGAACTAAAATACATCTAGATACATCCATTTCAATGAAAAGTATTTTCAGACGGAGGGAGTACAAGATTCGACTCCATGAAGTAGCTTTACCTCTAACAATAGAAGAAAAAAATATGTGATGTTGGACCATCCGATCGGGAGGGGCTGAGAGGAAGAAAATGATGCACATGCGGCAATGTAGCGAGCTGGGGAAGTAGAGCTAAGGCGGTTTCGAACGAAGATATACCTGAAGGTCGTCGGGATGTGGATAGGTGGGCGGCGGGAGGCCGGATCCGCCCATAGGCAACGACGAAGGGATCGGAGGACCTCCCGCGCCGGCGCTCGGCCAGAGATAATGGTGCGGCCGGCAGTGGGTCTCCTCCCTTGCTGTCGACGATGGCCTAAACGCTGCCCTTCCTCCCCTTCACCGGCGGAGGGGGATACGTCCGGATCTGTAACCAGTGGTGAGCATAGAAAGCCAGTGTTTTTTGAAGGGAGAAAGACAGTGTTACTACCCCTATCTTGTTTAAATCTGGAGAGGATGAGAGTGTGTGAATAGAGCAACCCTAGCAAGCAAGCATGGAGGCTCCGGCCTATATATACGTAGTGAGCAACCCTAGCAAGCAAGCAACCCCTATCTTCGTCAACTCGTACAAGACCGAGAAATTTCATTACTACAACGCCCTCTCCCTTGCGGACTGAGCTCCGGTGCCTTAACTGCACCTGCCTTTGGCTGCATGATAGGAGGGCCAACTACCTGTTGGGCCCACCTGTCATGGACGCAAAGGCAGGAGAAGTAAGTTGAAGCTTTCGCTATCCCTCCCGCACGAGGTGGACAGACATGCAGCAGTGCATTCGATACTGTAGAAGTAGGAGTAATCATTATTGTTCGCCTTCTTGAAGAGGCGAAGAGCCAAGCGCAACCCGAACGTGGCAGTTGCGAACGCTCGCGTGGTGTGGTTCCTTAGAGTACTAGCCAGGCTCTTGCATGAGACAAAATTGCTATTGTTTAACAATTAAACTCCATTATCCATTGGGTGATACTCATTCTACATAGGTCCACGCGCTTAGCATGGTTTCCTCCTGGGGTCACCAATGTTTATTTGCTAATTAATAGCATTGCATGCAATGAACTAGCCATTGCAAGTCATTAAAATCATGCATACCTCTCATATCTTATTGGTTGATATGTCAAGAAACAAGAAACAAGGTAGAAGTTAATGCACCGCGCCTAAGTGTTTTGGGACTATTTGGTTTTCGTAAGGCTGGTCATAGTGGGGAGTAACTTAGACTAGTGTCATGCATATGACACTAGCCTAAATTACTACCTTCATAATGCAAAGTAACATAATAATAGTATTTTAGATGGCTTCATTTATTAGCTTGTAGACTCATCTTATCTTGAAAAGCGCTATGTTACAGTAACATATTATGTTACCACCTCTCATTAATTACTTGCCACATAAGCAAAAAATTCTTGGAGTGCGCTATGTTACTAGCTAAGGTTGCCTGTAATGGGAGTATCATAGGTAGTATCATGCATGCCAACTAAGCAATTTTGATGAAGTGGCATAGAATTAAATGAAGAAAGAGAGGCTTGAGTATCATATTATGATACCATATCATATTAAATGATGTGCTACTTTGTGTCATGCATGGCAATAAATGTAGTCATCTATGATACCAACATATGATACTATGCATTAGGGACATAGTATCGTAGACTAGTATCATATGCATGATACTAGTATATGATACTCCCCATTACAAGCAGCCTAAGTTACTCCCACTATGGCTAGCCTAAGATGACTTAAACACCTAGACGAAGGGAATAGTATAGCCCTGTAAACCAAAAAGGAGTATTTTCCTTTCTAGAGATTTCAACAAGTGACTAGACTACACCATGTGCAGTACTCCCTCCCTTCCGGTTTATAGGGCTCAAATCTCAAATCTCATGAACCAAGGCATTTTGCGATTGGAGGAATGTATCTCGTGCTTTATAAAACTACCCTAATTAAACTCATGCATTAATTACGTAGTTCTCTCGTTTTCCTCTCCGCCTTGGTCGTGGTGCACAATATTGAGCACTCCTATATGACTAGCCGCTCTATCTACATGCGGGACATTTCAAAGCATCCGGGCCTGCGTGCCATCCACCAAATCACAGCGAGGTGCTACATTCGAGACTCACCTATAACCCCGGTGTGGCCATCATGACCCATCATATCACAAAACCCACACCTTTACCAGCAGTGGTAAGGTGGCCTCCAAGCTGGACTGGACGAAGCAACCATCATTTCACTGGAACGCTCGTTCAAGCCCTTTCTTCCCTTTCTTGAAGAAAACCTCACTCCAGGGTACTCATTTCTGCCATTTTTCTTCTGTACCGATGAAGGAAAGGTGGGCGAATCAGTTATGCTACTATATTTTCATTCCAAGAATCTTCTTTTTGTGAAGCACCGACCGATTCTCACATCCTATTCTTTTCACGTTTTCATTGCGATTGTGGTTTCCTTTCAATTGCTTTTTGTTTGTCAGTTCATTGATGGATCCTGGAGCAGTAGGCAAAGAGTTGCCGGCGGACAACCCACTGGAGATAGCGATCTCCAGGAAGTGAGCACCGACCAACGAGTTGACCATGTTGGCGGGCCAACCCATGGAGACGAAGAACTCCAAGAAACAAGCATTGGCCAAAGAGTTGAGGACGTTGGCGGACGAACTCCTCAAAGCAAGTTGGAAGAACGGCAAGGGCCCCACCGTGCCTACCCCAGGAACTCTGATTGCCACCTATGTGAGGCTCAAGACCGAGTTTGAGGAGATAGTCGTCGTTAAGAAGCAGTATTCCCCTAGCAAGGTGATTGTTGGATTTCGGGTTCCGGCAGACCCTTGGGGTTCGAACACTGGGGTGCGCGCGGAGATTTCGCCTCCTACCTACTTGCACCCCTCCGCCTCACTAAGATCTAAGCTATGGAAAGAACAACATGAGAGACACATGGTTTATACTGGTTCGGGCCACCGTTGTGGTGTAATACCCTACTCCAGTGTGTGGCGTGGTGGATTGCCTCTCGGGCAGATGATGATGAACAATACAAGGAAGAACGGCCTCGCGAGGGTCTGTTTTTGGCTGGGGGGGACGAACTGCTAGGAGGAGTTCAGTCACCCTTCTCTCTCTCTCTTCTCGATTGTTTATCTCGATCTCCCCCCAACCTCTACGATCCTGTGGGTGGCTCGTCCTATTTATAGAGGCCCTGGTCCTCTTCCCAAATATCGAGCGGGAAGGGAGCCAACAATGCGGGCTAATTTGAAGGGGGACAGCTAGTACCAGCTATCCTGACAAAAGTAGTCTTCGCCTGCACAAAGCTCTGGTGGTGACGCCGTCTTGGGCTCCACAATGACCTCCGTCTTGCAGTCCTCCTGGTCTTGGTCTTGTTGCACCGAAATGGCAACCTTTGCCTGATGCCTCGGTACTCCGCGGCTGCGCTTGCCGCCCTTGCACCAAAGGGGAAAGGAGGACAATGTGCGGGCTGGCACCCGCCTGGCGCCCTTGGTCATCATGGCTTGCGTCACGGGCACCTCGTGAGGTACCCCGCCTTGATCTCTCCGCCTCCTCGCGAGCCAGCCTGATGAGGCCGTGCCTGAGGAAGCTCCGCGTCGTCCGCCCCGCGAGGCTTGGCCCCTCGCGAGGGTCTTGGGTCCGTGTTGGTGAAGATGGGCCGTGCTGGGCCCCCCTTTGAGCCACGCCGCAGGCCGTATGCAGGCAAGTCTGGGGACCCCCGTTCCCAAAACGCCGACAGTAGCCCCCGGGCCCAGGGCGCGCCCGGGCTTGGCCGTGCAGGGAGGCGAAAGGGCAAGAGCGAAGCGCCGCGGGCCCTAACAGCCTGCGGTCTTGGGCTCCGCGTGGCGGCCGATTGGACGTGGGCGTCTCCACTTTCCCATGGCGCCTCGGCAACTGCATGGATTGGACAAGTCCCTGCATGCAAAGCGGGTCATAATTACCTGCGATCGTGGGGGCCGTCGGTTGGCCCTCGCCAGCTATAAGTACGGATCGGCACGTGCCCTTCCAGTTCATCCCCCTTGCTTCTCCTTCTTCTTCATGGCCCCGTCGAGGAGGTTATCGGCCGCAGAGAAGGGGAAGGCTCGCCAGGTTGAGCCTGCCTCTCCCCCGCCCAAGGGCGGCCGAGGGTGCCCTTGCAAACACCCTGTGGCCACCACGGCAGCTCCCCGCGGCCGTGGAGACGATTTCCAGCACGGCGACGGGCGGATTGCTGCGACCGGGGGGCGTGCTCTGGTCGCGCGTCCCCCTAGGCCGCGCTTTCATGCTGCAGAGGTGCTGCCGGAGTTCGTCGTGTGGTCGGCGGAGCCGACTAGCACCCGGCTTCCACTTCCTCGCTTCCTCCTCGGCGAGCTCCCGGCCGGCGCCCCGGGCGGCCTCTGGCTTCAGGTCGACGCCTGCTGCAGCCGGTCCTCATGGGCTTCACTGGAGGTCTCCGCAGGCGGGAACCTGGCCCTGGCCCGCGGTTGGCAGATGTTTGCCCGCGCACGTGGCCTGAGCCGTCGGTGCACCATGCACCTCAAGTTTGATGGCGATGCCACCCTCTACGTGAGGGTGTTTGGGGAAGATGGTCGCCGTGCAGGGTGCTGCCCCGAGGACGACGACCGCGGCCGGGAGCCCAGCTTCGGCGATGATGGAGAGGACAACGCTCGCGTGACTGGCGGCGCTCAGGGTTCCCCAAGCTTCTCCGGTTCTTCTTCAAGCGGCGACTCTTCTAGCGGTGGCCGCGGTCAGCCTCCACGCCGTCGTATCTGCTTCGGAGGTGGTAGCGTGTCCGCCCACCGTCGCGCCCCGGTGAAGCGCGAGCAGCTCGAGTCTTCCCTGCAGGCCGGTGTGAGGCGAGCTGCGCCTGATTTGTTCTTTCTTTTTCTTTTTCCTGCGTAAAAAGACAGTAGTGTGGAGCCCCGCGGGGGCGTGTTTGGGTTATTGCTGTTAATCATCGTTCTGCTTCTGTTATCGTGCCTTCCGGCTACGTGCCCGCGCGTGGATAGTTCCCGACCCTAGCGGTGGGGGGGCGACCGACCCAGGCCCTGTGTTCGTGTCGCGGTGCCCGTGGGGCACGGACTGGAGGGGTGCTCCTGTAATGGACCCGGTCACAAACCCTTTGAACGACTAGGACAGGAACACTCGCAAGGGCGCTCGGCTGCCCCCCCCCTCGCGAGGCCTTGCATAAGAGAAATCAAGGCAGGAGAGTGAAAAGTCGAAGAACCACAAGCCAAAGACGGCAACAACTTCGATAAAACTTCGAATGAGAAGGAACAAGCCAACTGCGGAAAGCAAATGAAAAGCCGCGTCCGGCACCTAATCTAGTCTTCGACGTCTTCTCACCAGCGCGGAGCTAAGTGCTGCCACTGGGCGTGGGAGGGAGCCCCAGGGCCTGAGGCCGGCGCTCCTGAGACTCCGGGGCGTGTACAGCCCCAACTCATTATTACGTGAGAGTGTCATGGGCGGCGAGCTTCACAGGCGTTGGCCTTCTTCACAGGCTCCGGGCCTTTTCCAAAACGCGACAGCTTCACAGGCATTCGCCTTCTTCACAGGCTCTGGGCCTTTTTCCAAACGCTACAGCTTCACAGGCATTCGCCTTCTTCACAGGCTCTGGGCCTTTTCCAAAACGCGACAGCTTCACAGGCATTCGCCTTCTTCACAGGCTCTGGGCCTTTTCCAAAACGCTACAGCTTCACAGGCATTCGCCTTCTTCACAGGCTCTGGGCCTTTTCCAAAATGATACAGCTTCACAGGCATTCGCCTTCTTCACATGCTCTGGGCCTTTTCCAAAACGCGACAGCTTCACAGGCATTCGCCTTCTTCACAGGCTCTGGGCCTTTTTAGGGGTAGAACCTCCGGAGGTGCTGGATGTTCCATGCGTTCTGGACCGGCACCCCCTCCTGAGTCTCCAAGCGCGCGGAGCTGGGCCTGGAAACATGAACAACTTTGAATGGGCCCTCCCACATGGGAGAGAGCTTGTGCAGCCCCTCCCTGGAGAGAACCCGCCTGAGCACGAGGTCTCCTACCTCGAGAGTTCTGGGGCGGATGTTGCGGCAGTGATATCGCCGCAGTGCTTGTTGGTACCTCGCCACTCGCAGCGCGGCTTCTCGGCGACGTTCCTCCCCCAGCACGAGGTCCATCCCCCGCATGGCATCCTACTGCACCTCGTCGAATGTCAGGACCCGCGCGGAGCAACGTCTGACCTCGTGAGGGAGGACCGCTTCGGCTTCGTAGACCAGGAAGAATGGGGTCTCTCCAGTCGGCTTGGTTGCGGTTGTGCGGATGGACCACAACACGGACTGAAGCTCGTCGTACCAACTTCTGCCGCAGGCCTCCAGCTTCTTCTTGAACGTCCTGGTCTTGAGGCCCCTCAGGACCTCTGCGTTGGCTCGCTCGGCCTGGCCGTTGCTTCGGGGGTGCGCCACCGAAGTGTAGCATATCTGCGTTCCAAGGTTAGCACAGTATGTTTTGAAGAGGTTACTGGTGAACTGTGAACCGTTGTCCGTGATGATGTGGTTCGGCACCCCGAACCGGCTCATGATGCCCTTGATGAACTTGACTGCGGAACCCGCGGGAATGGTGCGGACAGCCTCTACTTCAGCCCACTTGGTGAACTTGTCCACGGCGACTAGAGGTAGCGGTAGCCCCCTGGCGCCCGAGGAAACGGGCCCAAGATGTCCAGCCCCCAGACTGCGAATGGCCACAAAAGGGGTATAGTCTGCAGGCCTCCTGCTGGCTGATGGATCTGCTTAGCGTGGAACGGGCAGGCCTCACAAGCTTTCACTAGTTTGACGGCGTCATTGAGTGCGGTGGGCCAATAAAACCCACTGCGGAACGCCTTGCCGACGAGGGTCCGTGATGATGAATGATGTCCACAGTCTCCGCCGTGTATATCTTCCAGCAGTTCCTTCCCTTGCTCCCTGGAGATGCAGCGCAGGGATACATCGTTTGGTCGCTTCCGGTAGAGCTCTCCATCCTTGATGCAGTATGCCGTGGCCTGGCGTGCCACTCGCTCCGCTTCCTCCTCCTTCTCCGGCAGGGTCCCTTGTGTTAAGTAACTCCGGAGCTCCATGATCCAGCATCCCTCCTGAGGTTCCATCGTCAGGAGCAGGCGTGCTCCTAAGGCCGGGCCACAGGCCGGAGCTCCTGAGGCTGGTGGCTGGGGGATCTCCTCCCGAGGCTGAGCCGTGTTTGACAATGACAGCAGGGCTGAGTGCTTGAAGAGCCGCTCCTCGAAAACGACAGGCTCCTGAGGTAACCGCCTGGACGCCCGTTTGGCGATGTCGTCGGCCTCTTGATTGGTGCCACGGGGCACATGCTGCAACGCCTGAGGCTGGTGGCTGGGGGAGCTCCTCCCGAGGCTGAATCGTGTTTGACAATGACGGCAGGGCTGAGGGCTTGAAGAGCCGCTCCTCGAAAACACCAGGCTCCTGAGGTAACTGCCTGGACGCCCGTTTGGCGATGTCGTCGGCCTCCTGATTGGTGCCAGGGGCACATGCTGCAACTCCAACCCCCAGAACTGCTTCTCCATCCTGCGGACCTCCGCAAGGTAGGCTTCCATGTGCTCATCTTTCGGCTCGTACACCTTGTTGGAGAAATTGACAAGGAGCTGCAAATCGCCCTTGATGGTGAGGCGTTTCACCCCCAGGGCAGCTGCGGCCTTCAAGCCCGCTATTAAACCTTCGTACTCCGCTATGTTGTTGGAGACCTTTTCACCTTGCTGGAAACAGAGCTGCACAGCGTAGTAGAGCTTGTCCTGAGTGGGCGATATAAGCACCGCCCCAGTGCCATGCCGGGAGAACGCCCCATCGAAGTACATGACCCAGCCTTCTAGCGCCTTGCTTCCCGGGGAGAGGGACCGATCCTCGTCGGCCTTGAGACCAGGTGCCTCCGTCCATTCTGCCACAAAATCCGCCAACGCTGCTCCCTTGATGACTCTGGTCGTGCTGAATTCGAGCTAAAACGCTTGCAGTTCTATGTTCCACTCAGCGACCCTTCAAGCTGAGTTAGGGCTCCTGAGCACTCTCTCTAGGGGGTATGACGAGACGCCCTTGATGGGGTGACCCTGAAAATAGTGCCGCAGCTTGCACGAGGCCACCAGTAGCGCGAGGAGGAGTTTTTGAGGCATAGGGTACCGTGCCCTCGCATCCCGCAACACCGTGCTGACGAAGTACACTGGGTGCTCAACGAGGTTGGGTGCGTCAGTGCTGGCGGCTCCCTTCGGAGACCATGGCGCCACTTGAGGCGATGAGGCCTCCTGAGGCTGGCCATCTGGGAGAGGGGCCTCTTCCGCCTCTGGTGCACTCCTCTGCGGCGGCTGATCCTCCTCAGCCGCGGTGGCGGTTTCTGTGGGCCTTCCTTGTTCCTGTTTTGCCTTGTCCCGGGCTGCTGCTGCGGTTTTGATTCGACGCTCCTCTCTAACCGCCACCAGGGCTGCGCTGGTGGAGTAGGGAGTGGCGGCGAGGTAAAGCACCAGGGGCTCTTGAGGGCGCGGAGCCACCATGACCGGTGGGCTGGTCAGGTATCTTTTGAGATCCTGGAACGCCTTGTCGGCCTCTTCAGTTCACTCAAAGGGCCCCTATTTCTTCATTAGCTAGAAGAAGGGCAGCGCTCGTTCCCCCAACTTGGAGATGAAGCGCCCTAGCGCGGTCACGCGCCAAGTGAGCTTTTGCATTTCTCTGAGGGTCTTTGGCGGGCTCATGTCTTCCACCGCCTTGACCTTTTCCGGGTTAGCCTTGATGCCTCGGTGGGACACGAGGAAACCCAAGAGCTTGCCCGAGGGGACTCCGAACACACACTTCTCTAGGTTGAGCCATAGGTTCATTTCGTTGAGGCTCGCGAAGGTTTCCTCCAGGTCTTGTATCAGGGTCCTGGCCTCCTGAGACTTTACCACAATGTCATCGACGTAAGCTTCAACATTGTTCCCGAGCTGCGGGCCCAAGGTGATGTGCATCAGCCGCTCAAAGGTCGCCCTGCGTTACGCAGCCCGAATGGCATGCATGTGTAGCAGTACACCCCACACGGGGTTAGGAAGGCTGTCTTTTCAACGTCTTCTACTGCCATCTTGATCTGGTGATACCCAGAGAAGGCATCCAAGAAGCATAGCAGGTCGCATTCCGCGGTGGAATCGACGATCTGGTCGATGCGGGGGAGCGGGAAAGGATCTTGCGGGCATGCTTTGTTGAGGTTGGTGAAGTCGACACACATGCGCTCCTTCCCTCCCTTCTTTGGCACGATGACAGGGTTGGCCAACCAATCCGGGTATCGGACCTCGCGAATGACCCCAGTGGCTTCGAATTTGCGGGTCTCTTGGACGATGACGGCCTGCTTTTCTGTGGACTGCGGCCTGGCCTTCTGCTTTATAGGGCACACGTTGGGGCACACGTTGAGGTTATGCTCGATTACACTCCTAGGGACCCCTGCCAACTGGTCAGGCTCCCAAGCGAATACCTTCTTGTTTGCGCGCAGGAACCCAACCAAGGCCTCCTCCTGCTTGGGTTCGAGGTTGGCGCCTATGGTGAAAGTGGCGTTGGTGGACCCGTCCTCATCGATGGGTACCTGCTTGGTTTCTGCCTTGTCTTGGGTGAACAACTGTTTCTTCTTGGCGGGTGCAGCCCCCTTGGGCTCGGGGGTCTCCAAGTCGGCGGGCTGTGCCGACGCTGCCGTCTTGAAGGAGAGCTTGAGCACCCACAGCGCGTCTCCGGTGTCCCCGTGCACGGTGAGGACACCGCTGCTCCTGGGCATCTTCATGAGGTTGTACGCCGGGTGCGTCGCGGCCATGAACTGGGCCAGCGCTGGGTAGCCGAGGATGGCGTTGTAGGGGAGGCCGATGGGGGCGATGTCGAAGTCGACCAGCTCCGTGCGGAAGTTGTTGTAGGTGCCGAAGGTTACTGGGAGCTGGATTTGTCCCAAGGAGCTGGATGATCCGCCCCCAACGCCTGAGAAGGGCCGGCTGGGTTGCAGCCGTTCCAGGGGTATCCAGAGGAGGTTGAAGGCCTCGACCGAGAGCATGCTGAGGCCCGCGCCGCCATCGATGAGAGTTCTGGTGACGGCCACCTGGCAGATGGTGGGGGTGCACAGCATGGGGAGCGCACCCGAGCAGGCCGAGTTGGAGGGGTGGTCCTCCGAGCTGAAGGTCAGGCCGGCCTTGGGCGCCGCCCGGTCCGGGAGAGCCCCCTGCCGCGTGGAAGCGGCGCTAACCCGGTGGATGAACGGCTTGACGTGGTGACTTGTAGGCGGCGCCTGCGAGCCGCCCAGGAGGGCCGCGACGACCAGGGTGTTGGTGTAGCGCGATGGGCGGGGAAGAGGCTGCGGGGCTCTTCGTAAGAGGCTACGGAGGCTGCCGGCAGGTGGAGCAGCCATGTGCGCAGAGCGCCGGTGAGGGCCATGGGGAGCCCGTTGGCCATGACCCTATCATCACCTCCAGCTTCGAGGAGGGCCTCCTCGCTCGCCAGCAAGAAGGCCAGCAGATCTGTCGCGCCGCCGTAGCGCGGCGGCGTCGTTGGCTTGAACTTGTCCGGCCACCGTACCCATTGCAGGGCTGGGGCCAGGGCTCGGAGCCCCCTGGCCACCGTCTTGGCGCCGGCGGCCCGAGCGGGCGATGCGCTACTCATCGCGAGGCAGGCCGTGGCGGTGGCGGAAGAGAAAACTCTGGTGCACCCCCTACCTGGCGCGCCAAATGTCGGATTTCGGGTTCCGGCAGACCCTTGGGGTTCGAACACTGGGGTGCGCGCGGAGATTTCGCCTCCTACCTACCTGCACCCCTCCGCCTCGCTAAGATCTAAGCTATGGAAAGAACAACACGAGAGACACAGGGTTTATACTAGTTCGGGCCACCGTTGTGGTGTAATACCCTACTCCAATGTGTGGCGTGGTGGATTGCCTCTTGGGCTGATGATGATGAACAATACAAGGAAGAACGGCCTCGCGAGGGTCTGTTCTTGGCTGGGGGGACGAACTGCTAGGAGGAGTTCAGTCACCCTTCTCTCTCTCTCTATTCTCGATTGTTTATCTCGATCTCCCCCCAACCTCTACGATCCTGTGGGTGGCTGGTCCTATTTATAGAGGCCCTGGTCCTCTTCCCAAATATCGAGCGGGAAGGGACCAACAATGGCGGGCTAATTTGAAGGGGGACAGCTAGTACTAGCTATCCTGACAAAAGTAGTCTTCGCCTGCACAAAGCTCTGGTGGTGACGCCGTCTTGGGCTCCACAATGACCTCCTTCTTGCAGTCCCCCTGGTCTTGGTCTTGTTGCACCGAAATGGCAACCTTTGCCTGATGCCTCGGTACTCCGCGGCTGCGCTTTCCCCCCTTGCACCAAAGGGGAAAGGAGGACACTGTGCGGGCTGGCACCCGCCTGGCGCCCTTGGTCGTCATGGCTTGCGTCACGGGCACCTCGTGAGGTACCCCGCCTTGATCTCTCCGCCTCCTCGCGAGCCAGCCTGATGAGGCCGTGCCTAAGGAAGCTCCGCGTCGTCCGCCCCGCGAGGCTTGGCCCCTCGCGAGGGTCTTGGGTCCGTATTGGTGAAGATGGGCCGTGCTGGGCCCCCCTTTGAGCCACACCGCAGGCCGCAGGCAGGCACGTCTGGGGACCCCCGTTCCCAGAACACCGACAGTGATGGCCCCGAACGAGGATGAGGAGATGGCTCCCGGAGGGATGAGATCCCCCGGTGAGCTGCACAAGGTAAAAAATAATGGCTTATTACCATAGTTCTGGTTTTTGATTATTTGCAATGTGCTTGCTAATATGTTAGGGTTGTGCAGGTGCCAGTGGACGTCCTTGATGATTCCGATGTCGTGGCCCGTCGTGTTGCCATCGCCCCAAAGATCGATTCCGATGCCGTTGTCCATCCTATGGACATCTGTCAGGACCCCGATTCCAAGTCACATCGATCTAGCCGGTAACACCTCATATCACTTTGCGGCCTCACGCACGGTATTCCCACGGGTGTCGCCTTACCATGGCCCGGGACCGTTTGCGCCTTTTGGCTCACGTATATGATAATGTCGCTAGCATCCATATGATAGAGAACCCGGGCCGACATGGCTAGTCGTGAACCCAAAGCGGCACTAACCTATGGGGACAGGCATACATGAATCACATCGAGCATGTCGGTCAGCAGCGTGTGAATCCGGGCTGTAGCACTGGGCTAACATGACTCCGGGAACCCGGGCTGTAGCAGGCTAGGCAGGACTCCGGATGTCACCGCGTGACATTTCCCCGAAGGAACAGACACAGGAACGAAGTACACATGCCGGCCAGTCAAGTGTCCTGAGCAGTAGTGCTGGGCTAGCAGGACTCCGGTGAACCGGGCTGTAGCGGACTACTATGGCTCATGGAAGCACTAGACTACATTTCCCCATAAGAGAGGCTGCCAAGGATAAACAACTAGGTTGTCGGATCCCACACATACCAAGCATTTCAATCATACACACAATATGCTCGATATGTGTAAATACAACATGGCATCACAACATAACTCTACCACTTAAGTATTTATTCATTAGACTCCGAGGAGCGAGAAATTACAAACATGGGTCTCATGACCCAACAAACATAGCATACAAATCAAGGCACAAGCGGAAGCTTAACATGTCTGAGTATAGACATGTACAAATGGAAAAGGCTAAGAAGTCTGACTATCTACCAGATCCTGCCAAGGGCACAAGATCGTAGCTGAGGTATCAAGCTAACGTCGAAGTCCACGCGAAACTACTAGCGAGACTGGAGTCTCTCTGCAAAACATAAGTTAAGAAAACGTGAGTACAAAAGTACTCAGCAAGACTTACATCAGAACTAGCTACATATGCATCGGTATCAACAAGGGGGGGGGGTGGAGTTTAACTGCAGCAAGCCAGCTTTGACTCAGTGGCTAACCTGAACTACGACTGCAAGCAACTCTTTTGAGGTGGCGCACATGAGTCCATATATTCACCATTCAATACACCACTATGGATCCGCTCTTGTCTCCCTACGAGAAGGCCATCCATAGCACTCACACTTATCTTGCGGGTTTTAGAGTATCCACTTTCACTTGTCTATGAACTATGCAAGGGTTCCAAGTTTCCATATCCGAGGAATCCGGCTATTCGAATAGATAATGATAACCCTGAAGGGGTGTACTTCTTCACACAGGCTCCCACCACTTACCACCATATACACGTCATGTATCTCGGCAACCTTCAAGCGGAAGCCTGGCGAGGGTGTCGGCCACGGCCTACCTAAACACTTAAGTCTCTAGTCCAGGTTTATCGCCTATCCAGGTTCCATCCGCAGGGAGTCCGGCCGAGGTTTCCACATACGGCCCCGAACGATGTGAACAGGGTTCCCGAGACACCAAACGGGCGCCCGGTACACCGTGCCACGGTGTATCTACCGCAACATAGCCCACCCCTAGGGTCAGCGCTACACACGGCCGCCAACACATAACCTACAAACACCAGAAACTAGTTGCAACTCCTGGACAGAGTACTAGGGTGATTAAGAAGCCGAGAGGGTCAATTAAGGATCCCAATGAGTGGTAGTAGCTGTTCATGGATCACGGACACAGAACTCAGTTCCTGAGGACGGTTTCAATGAGACAACCCACCATGTACTCCTACATGGCCTCTCACCGCTACCTTTACCAAAACGTGTTCACACACTTAGCTCACACACAGTAGGACATGTTCATCACTGTTCCAATTCACCCCCGATGAATCAGACCTGACTCAACTCTAAGTAGTAGCAGGCATGAAAAACAAGCATGAATGAGTAGGCACATCAGGGCTCAAACAACTCCTACTCATGCTAGTGGGTTTCATCTATTTACTGTGGCAATGACAGGTCATGCAGAGGATAAGGGGTTCAACTACCGCAACAAGTAATAGATGAATCGTTGTTGTCCTAATGCAGTAAAAGAGAGCAGGTGCGAGAGAGTGGGCTTGTATCGGAATGAACAAGGGGGTTGTGCTTGCCTGGTACTTCTGAAGATAGCAATAGCTCTTCATCGGTGTCATCGAACTCATAATCGGAACCACGTTTACCGAGAGGGGACAATACCGGCAAACAAGGAAGAAACACAATCAATGCAATGCAACAATATGATGCATGCTCATGACATGGCAATATGCTGTTGATTAAACTAATGCAACTAGCAACCATATTAAATGAAGTTGGTTTGAACCATAGGTTCAAATTCAAACTCCATAAGTGAGAGTTTAAATTCCATTTATGTGAATTGGCCTAAACAGCATCCATAAGTTGCTCTAACATGCATGAAAATGCCATAAACAGATTCCTTGAATTTTTCTGATAATTTTTCATATATAATTTATTTCATTTGGAGTTACGGTTGAATTTCTATGATTTTTGGAAGTTTTGGACATTTTCTGAATTAAATAAATCATTTCTAATTTATTTAAAATCCAGAAAGCATTACTGCGTCAGCCTGACGTCAGAATGATGTCATCAGGTCAACTATGGCTGGCCAGGTCAAACCTGACCAATGGGGCCTACTGGTCAGTGACACAGTGCTGGCTCGAGTCACTGACAGGTGGGACCGGTCAAAGGCCATGTCAGCAAAGTCAACCTGACGTGTGGGCCCGGTGGTTTAGTCTAAGTTAAACAGGGAATAAATCCTGGGGTTAATTAGCGCGTGGGGCCCATCCGTCAGTGGCACAGTAATTAGCTAATGGCGTCATTAGTGTTAACTAAGTGTGCCACGTCGGAGTCACCGGAGTTCAGCCGGCGGTGACCAAAACCGTGGCGGCAACTCGCCGGAGTTGCTCGGGTTTCGCGTACAGGCCGCGGTTTGAGCCGCGGTTGGTCCCCACGGGTAGCTGGTGTTTCAGCGCGTCGCCTGGTGGCAGTAGCCGGGCCTGGGGTGGCCGGAAAAGACGCCGACGACGACGTTGGCGGCTGCCGAAGCTTGGGCGAGCTCGGGGTCGTCGCTAGGAGGCACAGCAGGAGGTGCGGAGGGGTGCTGCGGGCTCCTGGGGACACAGCGAGTGCGGTGAAGTGCTCGGTTGCGAGCTTGCGTGGGTGTGGCCACGGCTACGCCATGGCCGGCGGCAAGATGCTCTCGGGCTCGAAGAGGGCGGCGACTACACGGTGCAAACGAGCAGGGGGGAAGTGGGGATCGAAGGAGAAGCTCACGGGGAGTGCAGCGGTGGTCTTGGGGAGCTCGGGGAAGCAACGGAGTGGGCGCACGGTCGCCGGCGATCTCGGCGGACCGAGGTTGAAGAAGACGGTGATGGCGGTGCTGCGGTGCGTCCCGGCTTGCTTGACTTGGCGGAGAGGTCGGGGCGATGTGGCGGAGCGCCTGGACTGGTCAGGGAAGCGAGGGGGAGGCGGTGGACATGGCAACGATGAGCGGCGGTGATGGCTCCGCTCGGCTTTGGGAGAGAGAGCGAGGCAGGGATTGAGCGAGAGCGTCAAGGGGGTCCAGGGGGGTAGCGTGGCGTCGCAGAGGGAGTCCAAGGCGACGAGGGGGCAGCCAGGCAGGCAACTGCCGGCGTGGCACGCCGTGGCGCCGTGGCTGTCTTCTCCTCTGCCTTCTGGCAGCAGGAAGAAGACGCCCCTGCCCTCGATGGGCCGGCCAGGTGGCTGGGTTGCCAGGTGGCTGGGCTGCCAAGTGGCTGGGCCTAGCACAGGGGAGGCCCAGGTTTGTTCCTTCTCTCTCTCTCTTTTATTTAGTTTATGTTTTCTATTTTTCTGTAATTGTTTTGACTTAATTAAAATGCTAAGGCATTTTCTAAAACCCTGAAAATAATTGTGGGCTCTGTACGGAATATTTTCAACAGCCCTCACTTAAGTTCAGAATTATTTGGACATTTAAGATATTACATAGCATTTAATTGTCCAAATGCAAATATGTATGAATTAACTCCAAAATCCAGAAATGTCCTAGAAATGTGTACATCATTTTTGGAAGAAGTTTTCACCCATTCCAAAATTGATGAACTTTTCTAAAAGCCATTTTGGGTAGATGGAAAAGATTTAATTTGACCCTAGTTGTATTTCACTTGCTGCTAGGGTTTATCAGTCCCCATTTCAAAATTAATAGAATTTAGACATGATGCATGGAGGCTAATGCAAAGGCAGGCATGGCCTGAACTGGGGCTGTGACAGCTCACCCCCACTAAACAAGAATCTCGCCCCGGGATTCAGGTGTAGGGTAAGATGAAGGGGGAACACAAACTAACATAATCTTCACGATCCAGGTTGCACCTCTTAGGGTTGTTGATTCGTTGCATACATTGACTCTACATCCTTGCCTTTGAGATCTTCATCCACGCGATGACGAGAAGAAAAGAAACTCTCGAAGAATCGATCTTCTTGAAGATCGAGCAACCAACGATCAACTCACAGAACGAGACATAGCGACATCTGTAGAGATGAGACACGATACATACATCAAGAATGATGGAAATGAGCATATGACAAGGTTTAAGTAAGTAGCGGAATTCCCACACCTAGGAGGGTGGTGAACGGTGTCAATGTAGCGAGGGGTTGGGTTGCCATGATGCCATAGCGAGACATCTTAAGGAAGGTGACTTGCAGAAATATTCCTTTAAGTGGCAAAAAGAATTACTTTTGATACAAAGATCATTGAAACTCTTTATACCAGCCTGAGGTAATCACAATCGATCGTTGGAAGGGGTTTGAAAGAATGGCATACTCTGACTAGGATGGATGATGTGGACTATCTTGTTGAAGACAACGCAATGGATGATTTTTGCTTATCATCGGAAATGGATGGGACCCATGGTAAGTCCACTTTTGAAGATTATCCTAAACAACAACTACTGAGGTGCAGGTTGGGAACAAAATGCAAATGTTGGGAATGATTCTGGTAACTGGGGAAGAAACCCAACAGTAGAGAGAGATTCCACTGTTTGAAAGGTTATGGCATAATTGAAGAAACTGAGAACGGATCCTAGTTAATGCCGACGATAAATCCTAGTGCTTACGCGTGTTCTCAAGAACTTGAGCATCTCCATATTCATCAAGGTTTTACCAATATCTGTGTCAAGGATCCTGGCAACACAACATACCACCATGATGAATGGTGATGGATGATGCAGATGCAAAGGAAGATAACACTTTCTCAGGTTTCACCTTAGCGAGGCCAAGGAAACAAAATCTGGATGATCGGCCGAGAGACAATTAGCACTCCGCTTCTAATGTTCTCCTTGATGTGCTAGGATAACCCATTTATTGCTATGGTTTGGTATCTAGGACATCAAGTAAAAGGTCGGACTTCGGGAGCACAAGAATCCGTAAGGATTAACTACGGAGGTAAATCCTACGAAATCCTCATGGGAAGGTGGCCAACTTTCTTCAATCGAGATACTACAATAATAGGTCTTCCGGCTGGATGTGTTGGCCACGACATCCACTTTACCGGTTATCGACAGACCAATATTATAGTTCTTGGAAAATGCTCCAACCATCATATCTGCCTAAGATTCAGATCTGGTTGGTGTCAGGATATTCCAGACTCATCGAGTCTAGAAAGGAAAATTAAGGTTTGCAACACAAATCGACGAGACGACGTTGAGAGATTCTTGGGGGAATGAACTACGGTAGTAAGCTCCAAAACATGAGTCGGTTCTGCTACAAGCATGTGAACACGTTGTCCTAGACAAGCATGGTCACCTGGTAGTCTTAAAATGAAACACTACCGAGTTCAGGGGGAACCATCAACGAGGATATCGAAGTCCTTGTGTAGGTCTAACTCTTAATAAGAAACTTCTTCTCCTTGAACAAATCAATAAGTGGCTTGGTGTGCTAGGGATACGTATAGAATGTAGATGATCAGTCTATCAGACCATAGAATACTTCACACATGCATGACTGACTTGGGATGATTCCAGAGGAAGCAAAACAAACTTTCCCGAATTCACGGCGGCAACTTACATCAAATGCACGTGAATCAAAGGAAGTCACTTCTTTCATCCAAACATATACTTCATGAACGGGGCGTGAAGAAAATGCTTACACAAGTTTCCAACACTAGCTGGATGTTCAACACAATCATGGAGGAGACAAAATGCTGCCGATGGGCTCAACAGCAACTCATCGGAATTTCCATATCACTGGACTTCCACCACTATGGGAACAATGTGATAGTATTGGTCAGACCAAAGATATAATGGTGTATGCTCGAGGGACAACTGCAAGTAAGACAACATTACGAACATCGTTGGTTCTAATTTGATTTGACGATAGCCCCCACCCAAATCAAGGTTTTGATAAGACAATAGATTCAACAACCGATCACGAGGAACAATCGATGAAGATATCATCTCTCTTCAACACACACGCACACAAGGATATCCCATAGAACGAACTAAGTTAGGCAAGCGTTTATCTTCCAACTCTCCAAGTTGTTGTTTAGCTTAACCAACTAGCTCAGGGTATCCAACACAGATTCTTGGAGAATGGATGGTTTAGAGGAAAACCAACTTGATCACGAGCTCAACATAACAGTCAGGGGACAACCTGGTAATACTTCCGAGAAGATATTCAGAAAATCATGAACCACCGATATGTTACTAAGCTCGAGAACAACCTTGCTTTTCAGGGCAAGATGATATGATCAAAAGAGTGAGGGATTGACACAATCCTAACTCATTGATCGAAGAGTGCACCAGGAAAAGTGGACTAGGTAGCACGATCAATCTTAGGATGATGATTCAATAACCAACACGCTAAGAAATAAATTATTGTCCATTAGCTACCTAGCAACTAGTTGCTAGGAGTATTGATTTCACACATCATGGTTCACTTGCCGGCATTCCGGTTGCGACAACACGGGGCCGAGGAATGAAAAATGATGGTAATAAGTATCACTGTGTCAAGAATTCATGAGAGAGGGTGCAATTCTCATGACAATCCTGACATAAAGGGGGTAATACTCCAGGGTAGAATAGAGCAAAAGCTGGATTGCATTTTGATCTGCGGAATACAACTGCTTTGACCCAATCCTGGATATGGATGAGGTACTAGAGGTTGTTTCTCCTAGTCATTCTGGAATTGAATGGCTTGACGGACCACAAGAATTATAGGCATCGATGAACACAAATGCACACATACTCTTGGCTATCAACTGATAGAAGATGGTCGGAATACAACTGAAGAGGAACAACTCGAGGAACATATAATTTTCTGAGTTGTGGATGCATAGATTAGTATGTCGAGCATAGCTCAACATTTCTTCCGGACAACCCATCCAGAATGGTAGGACTGGCAGATTCACAATGAAGAATGGAGAACTCATCAGGAGCACTCTTGTTGTGATCTTTTGATCCAACAAACTTCTGCCATAAGTGGCTCATAGTATTTGGAAGAAGGAAATACCACGGACCTCGAGGACTAATGCAGAGGTTACTAACATCCTAAAGGTACGAGCAACACTATCAACAGGATGTAAGTAGAATGAATCTTGGGTTTAAGGACCCAGAAATAAAATACCTACTAACTAAATGGCATCACGGGATGCTTTCGAGAATGGTGGCCAGAATCATCACACTAGGGACACAAAGCATTACTAGATTACTGGGTGGTTCTCTAGGACAACTAGGGTCATAATAATAGTTCCAACATATATGTCGAGGCAATAGAGTACCTCAACTGACCAGTTAGTGTGATTAATCTGGCCCAAATGGACGTCAGGAACAGGAGGAAGGGGTTTGCAAATGCATCAGACTATTCAGAAACCTGGAATGACTCGGACTGACCACTCAACATTACAATATCAAGGTTCTGAGGCCAGCTATGAGCATACAGAGGTAAAAGGAACTGAACTGAGACTTGAATCCAACAATCCTATAAGTCTACGGATTAGTAACACGTCATCCTGATAGATAGATGAGAAGGCCTAGTTTCTTAACCCACGTAGAATGAGAAGAGAATGACTCAGATCAGAGAGCATAAGGTAAAGGAGTAAAAAGAGCCTTACGTTCCCTTCCACAATCAATTCCCCTACATAACTAAAGCATTTCTAGACACAACTTCGACCGGTTTGGCTTGGTAAACCTACAGGTAGTCAGGCTCTGATACCAACGCTGTCAGGACCCTGATTCCAAGTCACATCGATCTAGCCGGTAACACCTCATATCACTTTGCAGCCTCACGCACGGTATTCCCACGGGTGTCGCCTTACCATGGCCCGGGACCGTTTGCGCCTTTTGGCTCACGTATATGATAATGTCGCTAGCATCCATATGACAGAGAACCCGGGCCGACATGGCTAGTCGTGAACCCAAAGCGGCACTAACCTATGGGGACAGGCATACATGAATCACATCGAGCATGTCGGTCAGCAGCGTGTGAATCCGAGCAGTAGCACTGGGCTAACAGGACTCCGGGAACCCAGGCTGTAGCAGGCTAGGCAGGACTTCGGATGTCACCGCGTGACATTTCCCCGAAGGAACAGACACAGGAACGAAGTGAAACACATGCCGGCCAGTCAAGTGTCCTGAGCAGTAGTGCTGGGCTAGCAGGACTCCGGTGAACCGGGCTGTAGCGGACTACTATGGCTCATGGAAGCACTAGACTACATTTCCCCATAAGAGAGGCTGTCAAGGATAAACAACTAGGTTGTCGGATCCCACACATACCAAGCATTTCAATCATACACACAATATGCTCGATATGTGTAAATACAACATGGCATCACAACATAACTCTACCACTTAAGTATTTATTCATTAGACTCCGAGGAGAGAGAAATTACAAACATGGGTCTCATGACCCAACAAACATAGCATACAAATCAAGGCACAAGCGGAAGCTTAACATGTCTGAGTATAGACATGTACAAATGGAAAAGGCTAAGAAGTCTGACTATCTACCAGATCCTGCCGAGGGCACAAGATCGTAGCTGAGGTATCAAGCTAACGTCGAAGTCCACGCGAAACTACTAGCGAGACTGGAGTCTCTCTGCAAAACATAAGTTAAGAAAACGTGAGTACAAAAGTACTCAGCAAGACTTACATCAGAACTAGCTACATATGCATCGGTATCAACAAGGGGGGGGGTGGAGTTTAACTGCAGCAAGCCAGCTTTGACTCAGTGGCTAACCTGAACTACGACTGCAAGCAACTCTTTTGAGGTGGCGCACATGAGTCCATATATTCACCATTCAATACACCACTATGGATCCGCTCCCGTCTCCCTACGAGAAGGCCATCCATAGCACTCACACTTATCTTGTGGGTTTTAGAGTATCCACTTTCACTTGTCTATGAACTATGCAAGGGGTCCAAGTTTCCATATCCAAGGAATCCGGCTATTCGAATAGATAATGATAACCCTGCAGGGGTGTACTTCTTCACACAGGCTCCCACCACTTACCACCATATACACGTCATGTATCTCGGCAACCTTCAAGCGGAAGCCTGGCGAGGGTGTCGGCCACGGCCTACCTAAACACTTAAGTCTCTAGTCCAGGTTTATCGCCTATCCAGGTTCCATCCGCAGGGAGTCCGGCCGAGGTTTCCACATACGGCCCCGAACGATGTGAACAGGGTTCCCGAGACACCAAACGGGCGCCCGGTACACCGTGCCACGGTGTATCTACCGCAACATAGCCCACCCCTAGGGTCAGCGCTACACACGGTCGCCAACACATAACCTACAAACACCAGAAACTAGTTGCAACTCCTGGACAGAGTACTAGGGTGATTAAGAAGCCGAGAGGGTCAATTAAGGATCCCAATGAGTGGTAGTAGCTGTTCATGGATCACGGACACAGAACTCAGTTCCTGAGGACGGTTTCAATGAGACAACCCACCATGTACTCCTACATGGCCTCTCACCGCTACCTTTACCAAAACGTGTTCACACACTTAGCTCACACATAGTAGGACATGTTCATCACTGTTCCAATTCACCCCCGATGAATCAGACCTGACTCAACTCTAAGTAGTAGCAGGCATGAAAAACAAGCATGAATGAGTAGGCACATCAGGGCTCAAACAACTCCTACTCATGCTAGTGGGTTTCATCTATTTACTGTGGCAATGACAGGTCATGCAGAGGATAAGGGGTTCAACTACCGCAACAAGTAACAGATGAATCGTTGTTGTCCTAATGCAGTAAAAGAGAGCAGGTGCGAGAGAGTGGGCTTGTATCGGAATGAACAAGGGGGTTGTGCTTGCCTGGTACTTCTGAAGATAGCAATAGCTCTTCATCGGTGTCATCGAACTCATCATCGGAACCACGTTTACCGAGAGGGGACAATACCGGCAAACAAGGAAGAAACACAATCAATGCAATGCAACAATATGATGCATGCTCATGACATGGCAATATGCTGTTGATTAAACTAATGCAACTAGCAACCATATTAAATGAAGTTGGTTTGAACCATAGGTTCAAATTCAAACTCCATAAGTGAGAGTTTAAATTCCATTTATGTGAATTGGCCTAAACAGCAGCCATAAGTTGCTCTAACATGCATGAAAATTCCATAAACAGATTCCTTGAATTTTTCTGATATTGTTTCATATATAATTTATTTAATTTGGAGTTACGGTTGAATTTCTATGATTTTTGGAAGTTTTGGACATTTTCTGAATTAAATAAATCATTTCTAATTTATTTAAAATCCAGAAAGCATTACTGCGTCAGCCTGACGTCAGAATGATGTCATCAGGTCAACTGTGGCTGGCCAGGTCAAACCTGACCAGTGGGGCCTACTGGTCAGTGACACAGTGCTGGCTCGAGTCAATGACAGGTGGGACCGGTCAAAGGCCACGTCATCAAAGTCAACCTGATGTGTGGGCCCGGTGGTTTAGTCTAAGTTAAACAGGGAATAAATCCTGGGGTTAATTAGCGCGTGGGGCCCATCCGTCAGTGGCACAGTGATTAGCTAATGGCGTCATTAGTGTTAACTAAGTGTGCCACGTCGGAGTCACTGGAGTTCAGCCGGCGGCGACCAAAACTGTGGCGGCAACTCGCCGGAGTTGCTCGGCTTTCGCGTACAGGCCGCGGTTTGAGCCGCGGTTGGTCTCCACGGGTAGCTGGTGTTTCAGCGCGTCGCCTGGTGGCAGTAGCCGGGCCTGGGGTGGCCGGAAAAGACGCCGACGACGACGTTGGCGGCTGCCGGAGCTCGGGCGAGCTCGGGGTCGTCGCGAGGAGGCACAGCAGGAGGTGCGGAGGGGTGCTGCGGGCTCCTGGGGACACAGCGAGTGCGGTGAAGTGCTCGGTTGCGAGCTTGCGCGGGTTTGGCCACGGCTACGCCATGGCCGGCGGCGAGATGCTCTCGGGCTCGAAGAGGGCAGCGACTACACGGCGCAAACGAGCAGGGGGGGAAGTGGGGATCGAAGGAGAAGCTCACGGGGAGTGCAGCGGTGGTCTTGGGGAGCTCGGGGAAGCAACGGAGCGGGCGCACGGTCGCTGGCGATCTCGGCGGACCGAGGTTGAAGAAGACGGCGATGGCGGTGCTGCGGTGCGTCCCGGCTTGCTTGACTTGGCGGAGAGGTCGGGGTGATGTGGCGGAGCGCCTGGACTGGTTGGGGGAGCGAGGGGGAGGCGGTGGACATGGCAACGACGAGCGGCGGCGATGGCTCCGCTCGGCTTTGGGAGAGAGAGCGAGGCAGGGAGAGAGCGAGAGCGTCAAGGGGGTCCAGGGGGGTAGCATGGCGTCGCAGAGGGAGTCCAGGGCGACAAGGGGGCAGCCAGGCAGGCAGATGCCGGCGTGGCACGCCGCTGCGCCGTGGCTGTCTTCTCCTCTGCCTTCTGGCAGGAGGAAGAAGACGCCCCTGCTTTGTTCCTTCTCTCTCTCTCTCTCTTTTATTTAGTTTCTGTTTTCTATTTTTCTGTAATTTTTTTGACTTAATTAAAATGCTAAGGCATTTTCTAAAACCCTGAAAATAATTGTGGGCTCTGTATGGAATATTTCCAACAGCCCTCACTTAAGTTCAGAATTATTTGGACATTTAAGATATTATATAGCATTTAATTGTCCAAATGCAAATATGTATGAATTAACTCCAAAATCCAGAAATGTCCTAGAAATGTGTACATCATTTTTGGAAGAAGTTTTCACCCATTCCAAAATTGATGAACTTTTCTAAAAGCCATTTTGGGTAGATGGAAAAGATTTAATTTGACCCTAGTTGTATTTCACTTGCTGCTAGGGTTTATCAGTCCCCATTTCAAAATTAATAGAATTTAGACATGATGCATGGAGGCTAATGCAAAGGCAGGCAAGGCCTGAACTGGGGCTGTGACAACATCGCCCCAGAAATCGATTCCCATGCCGTTGTCTGTGCTGTGGTCATTGCCCGAGAGATCGATGACAAGAAATAGTTGGTCGGGCAAATCCTTCAGGGTAGTTTGCATTGCCCTGTGTTTAATTACCAGAACGATGCGTGTTATCAAACCATCTTAGGGCTAGTGCACTGTCTTGTGTGGGCGGATCTTGCTACTTTTGTTTGATAGTGAATCATGCGATGAATCATGCGAACCCTCTCCGACTTATGGAAACAGATGTATCCTCACCAGCTTTTCATGTAATATATGGCATGATTAGATGTAAGTTTGAACTTTTTATCATATCAGCAGGGCTTGTTTGATGATTCTTGGTGTTAGTAGGCTAGCTATTGTGCGAGCTATAGTACTTGCAAAACAGTCACCGAAGAGAAACGTTGGGGCTGATGAGCTCGTGGTACGCTTATACTTATCCCTCGTCGATCGACCAATAGCCCTAGCTCCTAAAATTGTAGGCATAGCGATCGACGACCTAGGCGGGCTAGTTTGGCCTAGTGGGTTTCAGTGATATGACGTGCAACACAAAATCATAGCAGTGCAGAGACGTACTTCCTCCGTTCCAAAATAGATGATCTATGCGGGCTAGTTTTCCCTAGTGGGTTTCAGTGATATGATGTGGTACAGTGCCATCCAGTCTTTGCGTGTGGTAGCGGTATTGTGGGTACAGTAAGTTTTCTTGAAGAAGCGGAATTCAACGAAGTCATGATGGTTCCTTCGTCCGAACAACTTACAGTGGGAAAGGTTGGGCCTGCGATACGCTTGGGGTAGACCAGGATAATTTTGTGCATGGCAGGTGGACCAGGATGGTCGACGTCCCACATGTCGGTGAATGAAAGTATTCTTTCTGATATAGAGGACGAGCAACGAGTATTCATTGTTTATTTTTGATGAAAGCTATTGTCTCCACTGTTACGACGGAGGAGTGTGAAACACGGCAGCCCAGTGAACTTGGCATGTGCACCACTCCCTCCTTCCTCATGTAATGCCCAGGTTACAGCTTTTTCTCACTTTCTCTCTATCTATTTCCTATCAAATGTTTTTTACCTTTCTTTTTTTAAGACACAATTGTTTTTTATGAATTTTTTAGAATTATTTTTTTATACCGAGGAGCACGTGTAGAGACAGGCTCTTGCAGAGCCCACTCCTTGACTTTGTCAATGCCTCTCTCTCCTCCACATAAGGAGTACTACTGTACTTGCTATGCATGCATGCGGTAGGCAGCTGGCGTCTTGAGGGGCCAGGGCGGTGAGAGCGGGCTCCGGAAGCGGTCCGGACTCTAGCATAATTTTGGTTTTTATAGTATTTCTTTCTCCATTGACAGGTAGGCCTGCGTACATAGATAAAGAACACGAGCTGATGAGGTGCATGCGGACTGTTTGACTAGTCAACCAGACAAATACGGAGCTATACGTTGAGCCAGTGACCGTATAATCACCATATCTCCTATACAATGATCAAAGTGAGCTATCAAGACAAGTTCGATGACCGCCAATGCATTTTACTTGATAATAAATGACCAAGATTGAAGGGGAATCCAAATTTGCTTCATCTTCTGTCCTTGAGCTCTTGACAAACCAATGCACTATACGGTTGTCTGGCCACTCCACCCCAGAGCTCTCACCAAGTGTCATTCATGCCACCGCGTCGCACACTAACCGGTAAGGCAGCGATGGAATCCCGTCGCGCCGAGTTCCTCGCCGCCCACGACCGCACACAAAATGGTAGGGAAGCGATGGCATCTCGCCGTGCCGAGTTCATCGCCGCTCGCGACCTCACAACTATGTGGGAGGAATTTGAAGATGCCAAGGCCGAATGGGCGGTAGAGCAAGAGGCGGCCAAAACCGCACAGAGGGAGCGGAAAAGTCAGAAAGCACTCAAGAAAATAGAGGCCCGCCGCCGCAAGAAAGAAAAGGACGCACGCGCTGCTACGGAGAGGTCGGCGGAGATCCAAGCACGGTGGGGTGTCGCCGACAAAGCCGGGAAGGAGAACGACAGCGTTTGGCCAGCATGTGAGAAGTAGTAGTACTAGTAGTTAGTGTGTGTGTGTGAGAGAGAGTACGAGCATGTGCCAGTACTACTAGTTGCTACTGTAGTTTTTAGAGCAAATTACCAGTACATTAGGCTAGACTAAATGGAAAAATTCCTATCCTAAGCATCAAATGGCATCTCTTTCTCTATAGGAATTGAGATGCATGTCATCTCACTTCCTATGATTTTCATATTCCTATCCTATGAACGAAAGGACGCCTTTGTTGGAGTAACTATTGTAGCTAGCAGTACTACCGGTACAGTAGTTTTCTTCAAGAAGCGGAATTCAACGAAGTCATGATGGTTCCTTCGTCCAAGCAACTTCAAAGTGGGAAGTGGGCCTGTGATTTGATGGCTCATTAGTCATGGTTACTGCGGCGCGACAACCTGGGTGACTCCCTTGGAGTTCTCTGTGCATGGCAAGTGGACCAGGATGGTCGACGTCCCACATGTTGGCGAACGGAAGTATTCTTTCCGATATCGAGGAGCAAGGAAACCGCATGGTATAGTATCACAGCTGATTGGTTCGCAAAAAAATAATATCACTGCCGATTTATAATTTTTTATTTCTCATGAATGCTAGCATTTCAACTCTTACGACGAAGGGTGCCAAACACGACACGTGCTGGATGTCCCACGCGTCAGCGAAAGGAGTGGGACATGAACAGCGTGGTAGAGCCCAGCATAAAAAATAGCGTGGTAGAGCCTCTCCACTTCTTCCACTTCTGGGTCGGAGACCACACGTAGTAGTACTTAGTGGTATGAACGATACAAAGTGCGACCTGGAGACAAAGACACGTCTAGTTGGAAGGTCTCGGGGCATACACGTAAACAAATATAAAAGTTAATATGTGCCTCCAACTAATATAGTAGTAGTAGAGTACTTAGGCACGTACTCCATAACATCACCGTGCATTGCACATACAACATTTAGTGGTAGTACGTAGTAAGAGACAAATGCCGCCCAAGAGCTCCCTTCTCGACCTACTTTTGGGTGTTTGGTAGAGTGTATGGAGGGTGCATGAGTCCACACTAGTTTAGCACAAATACACTAGAAGCATGCATGAAGAGGGGTGTTGAGTTGAGCATGCATGAAGAGGGAACAACTATGCTGAGACGAGAACGCAACCAAACACACCCTATATGCCACGCATGTTCATACCATTTGTGCCTTTCTACTTCACTTACTGCGCTACATTACTCAGGTTCGTACGTCCACTCATGGGTACATGTTCGTCTCGTAGTTCCAGTCCCACGTGTTCTTCATATAGATGGAACGATCCTTGCATAACACGTGCACCTTGATGCTAGATGTCTCGCGTGTTGGCAAAAGGATGAACAAAGCTCACGTAAAAAAACAGAGTGGAAGAACATAGATTCCGGACGACCGAGAAGGAGCAAGGAACCTTGTGGTGGAGCGTATGCACTCATAATATTTAATATTATTCAGCGATATAAAATTAACCAATCATCTCCATAGTGGACTGGAAGAGTACGAAACATGGCAGCCCAGTGTAGTATCATACTAGTACATAGCTAACCCACGCTATCACCATATTTCTTGGCTTCCGTGCGACACCTATCTCTAGTAATCCAGCAGCCTGTATCGCTTCTCCCTCCTCGTCTCTATCAAAGTGCGGCGGGCTGGCATTTCTGCCGTCTATTGAGGTCGGTTAACTATCACATGTTAGCGACATGCCAAGAGCATTCTAAAAAAATTCCTTTCACGTTCCGTGTTCAAAAAGAAAAAAAATCCTTTCACGTACGAATTTGCCTGTATGCTTTGAGCAACTTGCATGTCCTATACTGCTCCTGTTTGATACTCTAACTTAGCTAGAGGTTAGACTAACTCATGACTAACCCTGAACTAACTGTAGCCAAAGAGGTGTTTGGGTGACAGGGTTAGATTGACAATAAATGCACTTCATGGAGAGAGAAAAGTGATTTTTTAGTGGTCCCAATGAGAACTATCTCCAGTTAGCACCTCTTGGGTGGGATAGTTTTTTTGGTGGGTTCGGTGCAACTTGCTCCAATTTAAACCATCATGCTTGGATAGTTTAGGGCTATTTGAGCCCCAACTAGCTCAAACTAACTCTAACCCATGGATCCAAACAGGGCCTATGGCCAGTCTCGACGCGGAGCAGTCGCGTGCACCGGGAAGCAGCGCTCTCTCGGCCCTCGCGCCACTTCAAAGCCGGCGCCAGGGAGTGGTCGCCTCCGCTCTGGCCGGGCATTAATGCGGCACTGACGCTCCAGGGGGACGCTGACCGTTTCACGCGGGAAGCGCGCGCTGGCAAGGGAGTATAGGTTTTGAACCGTTTCAGGTGTAGTACTGGTAGTTTACAAAACTACTCAATTATTGCACTCAGTTTCCTAAGAAATTGTGGTAAAAAACGTTACTCCTCAGCCCGCTTCCCTTCTCCTTCCATTGCCACCACCCGCGCACGTCCGCGGGAAGTGACCGGTCAACCCTTATATAGGAGTGCTAGCACAAAAAGATGCATGCATGACCACTAAAATTTCCATATTAAAGCGTCGCTCCGGCGGGAGTATGGCGTATGTTGTTACATTCGGCCGGCCCATGGCTACCGGGCGACGACGACCAGAGAAGAGGCGGCGGGAGGGGAATGAATGCAGCTACTGTTTGGGTTCGCCTTCCGGCTTAAATAAATGCACAGCATCACGTGTACCTGCGGGTGCACAAATTGTAACATACATGTCTGCTTAAGTGGGCGTCACGTAACTGGTGTGTGTGTGAGAGAGAGATTCTGAGAGACAGAGTGCGTGTGTGCGACTCTACTCTTTGGACATGTACTCAACCTTTTGCATCGGGATATAAGTATAATGGTATTTACTTTAGCTAGTGATTTACGTGGCCATGTTAACGTGGTTGTGTCAAAAAAATGTCACTTCCTGCTCATGATTTGCATTATATAATTACAAGCAAGATTCTCGTGCATTGCACGGAACATCAATATGCATTTTTTTTACAGAACACCTGTTGTGATTGACCCATGCAGGAGTAAGCTCATGTGTAAAAACTAGTGATATCTCAAGAATTTTATCGGAAAACTGGTATCTCGAGAATGTCATCAAAAAAATGAAAGATGAGAGATAAGGCGAGGAGGAGTGGAGCGTGGTGGTGACTGGTGGTCGGAATGGGGATGGACGGCGCCGGCAGGCGGCAGCGGCCACCATGCATGCTAGATTGTTCCAGAGACTTATTCCTTTTTTAATTGCTGAGCAATGAGGTTGTGAGAGATAATGATGTGGAGAGAGGTGCCGGTATCTTTTGTAAAATTATCATAGTTTGCTTTCTATCCTCAGATATAGATCATACGGTCTGTATTACAAGATGGCAGGCACACCATCACCACCAACTTGTTTTTTTATAAGGGTACAGATGATAAGTTTGCTGACTACTAAAGTAAAGTGGAATTTGTCCATGTTATGCAAGTAAATAAAGGTGATTGTTTATCATACGGGTAAGGTTGGATGAAGGGTGGTAGGAACAAATGCTCCACCTAGAGCATGTGTGTGTGAGATGGAGTCTTAGTGTGTGTGCGTGAGAGAGAGAGAGGAGAGAGAGAGATGGAGTCTTAGTTTGTGTGTGTGTGAGAGAGAGGGAGAGAGATGGAGTCTTACTGTGTGTGGGGGGGCGGGCGTGCGTGCTTGCGTGTGTGTGTGTGTGTTTGTGTGTGTGTGTGAGAGAGAGATGGAGTCTTAGTGTGTGTGTGTGTTGGGGGGGTGCGTGCGTCTGTGTGTGTGTGTCATGGGGTCCTCTGTGGCGGATGTAATTTAAGTGTGCATGGCTTTCATCATAGAGAGGTGATGTGTATGGCAGAAGCCACCAACGATGGGGTGCGAGAGAAAATGCCCGTAGAGAGGGGAGAGAAGGTGTGTGCGCGTGAGAGGAGTCGACTTCGAGAGAACGTGTTTGTTCGAGAGACACCGAGGAAGACTACTATATATCGATGGTGCATGTAGGCGGGAATTAGGCTAAGGGATGGTCTTATTGGTTTTGGGGATATAGGGGAAGAGTGAGAGGCGGGGGGAGGGGGGGGTAGCTAGAAGGAGATTGTTAAGTGTGAGTGTGTGTTTTACCCATCCAGGCGGAAGTTATGTGCACAAAAGAGGAGAACGATTCGAGGTGGCGTTAGGATTGAGGGTAATTAACTACGTATGGAGACATAGAGACCTTGAACGTGCATGTGTGAGAGGTATACATGTATACGTGGGATGCGTGTGTGCGCGCGCGCGCATGATCGAGATAAAAGAAACAAGACATAAGTCATAAGATCAACGACATGGGAGAGACGGATCGGTATGACAATATGCATGCATGTGAGAATGCATGGAAGAAGTCCCGACAATTGAGCATGTGTTTTTGTCTTTAAGAGATAGTGGCGTGGGCTGGAGCATGCATCTATGGCGAGCAGAGGGAGTGAGGCGCAACGATTGTGCAAAAGAGACCAACCTATAAATGCATATGTATGGAGAGACATATATAGTGTGGGTGATAGGAAGCAAGACTCTGTGTGAGAAAGAAATGTTGATGGAGAAACTACAGATAGATACAGAGATGGAGATGCTAGCTAGAGGGACATCCGCTAGTTTGGGTGTTGGAGATGACCGTCGGGTGGTTCAAAGGGTGAAGTTATATATGTGTGTGAGAGGGCACTTGACTGCATGTAGAGAGAAACATATGTAGTGTGCGTGATAGGAATCAAGAGTGAGGGCGAGAAAGAAGGTTGATGGAGAAACAGATAAATACAAAGATAAAGATGCTAGCTAGTGTGCATTAGAGATAGGAGTCGAGTGGATCAGAAGGCTGGGTTATGTGTGTGGGTGTAAGAGAGATAGAGAGAGGGTGCGTGTGAGTCACATACAAACAGATACCAGAGAGAAATGAGATCCAGAGAGACGGAGTTTTGTGTCTGCGAGAGAGAAAGATATTTCACAACGAGAGTGATAGCTAGAGAGACATATGAGGGAACGCAAGATATCTCTAGGGAGAGAGGGTGTTTGTGAGAGACATACAAGAGAAAAATGGAGAAATATGAGACCCTGGGAGACAGAGTTTGTGTTTGTGTGTGAGAAAGAGATATTGATGAGGAAGAGTCGTAGGTTCTCATATCTAAGGAGCGAAAGACATCTCTGTATGAGGGGTGTGCGAGTGGCACACATGGGAATAATAGAGAGAAATGAGACCCCAGGAGACAAAGTTTTGTGTTTGTGTGAGAGAAAGAGATTCCACATGGAGAATCATAGTTAGAGACAAATAGCAGGGAGCGAGATATACTTAGAGAGAGATAGAGTGATGAAGGTCGAGGGAGAGAGTACCGTCAGTGTGTTACGAAGATAAAAGATCATTGTCGACATACAGGTAGCACGAGAGATACCTGAGAAACGATGAACGCGTATAGGTCCAGAGAGATAGTCCTATATAAGCATGAGTGATAGCTATATGAGACGAATATCTGGATTAAAGGGGATTCAAATCTTTAAACTGGAGATCACGACATCGATAATATCATAACGCAAATTGGTGTATCAAACATGCATATTCATTTGAATTTGGGCACACGTGTAATGTTATATAGTTTATCAATATTGGTGATCCATAGATTCTTCAATTACAAACAATGCACGGTTTATATGCAATTAATGTCTAAATGGGATTACACTATATGTTGCGTGTGTGAAACACATTATACATGTTTGAGAAGAAAAAAACCCGCATGAAACACACATTAATTGGAGACAGTTAGCGAGGAATGCATACATTGGATTTCAACATAAAGTGGTTTCAAATATTTGAAAATCCAAATTGATGGATACAACCTTATGAATCTGAGATCATGCCATTTGTAAACCATATTTATGTATAAATGGTGTTGTGCTTTTGAAAGTATATATAAAAAAATGATGTATATAGAATGTAATTCAAATTGAAAATGGATCCCGCCCGGAAAAAAGAATACAAACGGGATTCGAATTGAGTTGGCACGGTAAACGTGCACTCTGCAAAATTTGAACAAAGCGGGGAAAGTCGCAGTAACCGCCCGGAACCAAAATCTGCGAGATGGAAATCACTGCTGCCTATCCCTGCCACGCAAAGCCTATATGCTGGATTTCTATAGGTTTCGATAGGGGTAGGTTTGTAATTTCACCCAAACATGATGTAACCGCCTGTCACCCGGATTCATACATGATGGGCGCCAAAACACAGTGTGTCCTCGGCCGAAATCGACTCCCTCCCCGATTCATATTCATACACGGTGGGCGCCAAAAACAAACTCTCGTCGGCAAATATTCGGTGTATGCGAGATTACCGTCCTATCCCCGACCGACTAGTGTTGCTGTGATGTAGTAGAAATTTGAAACGAGGGCTAAGTTTGTATATTTCCTCGCATTTGAGACAAGTGCGCCCTAAATACATGGTTCCCCCTTCCTCTCTACGTCCCTTTTCCCCATTCATACTCTGTGGGCGCCAAAACACCCTCTCCACCCCACCCTCCTCCGTCCGCTGCCGTCCGCCACCCCATCCACCACCGTCCTCCTCCACCATGCTGGAGCTGATACCCCGACGCCGCCGTCCATTACAAGAGATCGACCTCTCTCATCCACGGCTTCGGACCGGGATCCTTGCATCCCGTCCTCTCGCTTCATCCCCGCCGTCGTCCACCTTGCCGGCGCCGCTCCTACGACCGTCTCGTCCACCGCGCCCTGCCGCCACCGTCTACCCTCCTAGATCTGCTTCCACGCCACCGATAGCCATCGCTACCGCATCACCGTCAAATTCTCAGTAGATGCCTACACGGCGCCGCACCAGAGGCGGTACTATTTCGTATCTGCTCAACTTGTTTATCGCAGCAAGAAAATAGATCGCCACTGCTTTACTCTGATTTCTTGTCTTGGTTGCGAAGTTGCCTTTGTCCGGTTTGCACCTTCAGATCCGCCATGGCACGCTCAACACCATACTCGCAATGCTTATGGTTTTCCCCTTTTATATTCCACACTAGTTAAATCACAGTAGACTAAATTTCAAAATTGGGTCAGTCGATTTTTCAAAGCTCGCTGGAGTTCGCCGGTGCGATCGAAGGGGCTCAGGTGGCTGTGGGGCCTTGCCGAACGAAGAAAACTCGACGCGGGTGGGGGTTGGGGTGGGGTGGGGGTGGCAGAGGAACACAGGCGGTGGGGGCCGGTGGTCCGGTCGGCGGCCCGTGCGGTGTTCTGTATGGGAAGAATCAGAGACGAGGAAGAAGAAGGGTTAGGAGACGTAGGATCTTCATCCAACCGCCTGAAATGGTCGAGAGACAGCTAGGAGTTGCATTCTTAATGCGCTCTCGTTCATCATGTGTGGGCACTGCGCAACCAACATTTCATTATCCAAAATCTGCTTGCTCTTCTTTACCATGTTCCTCTCCCGTTCTTCTTTAATGTGTACTCTCTCTCCGTTCCTAAATACAAGTCTTTGTATAGATTCCACCATGGACTACATGTGGAGCAAAATAAGTGAATCTACACTCTAAAATGTACCTGGATACATCTGTATGTGATCCATAGTGGAAATCTCTACCAAGACTTATATTTTGGAACGGAGGGAGTATGATAGTAGTACAGTATGTTCCTTGTACTAAAGATGAGCAGGGACATTTGAAGTGTAGAGGTCTATACGGTCGATTGTGATGGACACTTTGAGCCTCTTTGATTCGTAGGATCTTGTAAGCATAGGAATAGGATTTGTAGTGGCTTGCCCACTTGAATCCTATAAGAATAGCAAGGAAATGCGGGGAGCTATGTCGCCTTTGAGAATTACATTGATATTAATAGTACCACACCTTCACTTGAAGAGAGCTGGTATCCGAAGCCTTTCTAGCCGTACCAGCAATACTAGCACATATATTCCAGCAAGTTCCACTTTGCTGATTTTACTCTGATGCTTAAGGTTTTCCCGTTATATCTACACTATGATCTGTGTAGCTGCTTTGTGTCGCACTAGCAGCAGTCCACTCTTGAAGCTAAACACTACAATGACTTACAAAATTGGCACCAAGGCATTGAGTGCCATTCTGGATGCAATGAAACTCATACGCTCCCCACCTGTTGCTTCTTGTTCAGAATATCATCCTAATGACCATTCTAACCTTGAGGAGTCAAAGGCAGATGGCCTGTCCTGTTCACCCATCAAGATGTATGTTCTAATTTGGCAATGTTTTATTGATTGCGGGTATCTTGCATATGTTGTCTTGCATTTCTTCTACTTTGTTGCACCGCCATCTGCTTAGTTTACTCGTCATATATGTCGAGATGCCATGCCCATCCATTATCAATACATATTCCATCTGTCATCATACCATGTTTTTCCACTCAAATGCTATTCTTGTGCAGCAGACATCAAAAAGGAAGAGGGTGATTGCCGAACCTGAAGGAGCACCAGCAAAGTCCTTGAAAAACGTGGTGGTGCCGGAGAAATCAGACAACACCCCACTTATATTGGCTGTACAACCAGTGACACAAAACGTAGGACCGACTCCAGCAGACTGTACCCATACTTCACTGGCCACACCACTAGCCCCACCACACAGGACCTGCACTCCAGCAAAAGGTATACCAATTTCATTTGCCATAGCACCAGCTGTACCACAGAAAAATCCCACTCCAGCAAAAAGTACAGCAAGTCCACCGGCCGAAGACCTATCCCAACTACAGAGATAGCCAATTCCTGCAGATTGGAACCCCATTCCATTTATTCTCAGTTTAAAAGACAATGCTTTCAATGTTGTTAGGGACTACATGCATATATTCCCATCATGGGAAGATTATTGTGAAGACAAACACCATTTTCACATCTTCCTGTCCAACTTACGTGTAAGTGCTATTATTCATGGCTATTATTTTCCTATTTTTTGTTGATTAAACACATCAATGATTTACATTACATTGTTGTAACTAGGCGAGGGTCAATCTGGATAGTCATGACGAGCAAAGCTTGCTTGTGCTTTTCAAGGAAGCATTGCAGCAGTATCGGTGTTACCTGAGGAAATCACACTTTGATGGCAAGTCTATAAACGAATTTCCGGTGAAGTCTCCTGTGCTAAATTTAGAAGACATTGAATGGAAAAACCTTGTTATGCACTGGTCTCGTTCCCAGGATGAGGTACTGTCTATGAAATCACATGAAAATTTGAACTTCTACTTTTCCGCATGTACCTTACAGATCTTTTTGCAGGAAATATGCTCGAAGAAGAATTCCGGTTTGACAAGAACGACAGGATAACGCAAATATGTTGCCCGCTGCTTTGCTCTTGTTAGTACATGTTGTCCTGTATCACTGTACTTGCATACATACCTGGTTCATTATGTGACAGCAGTATGCATGATAGCTTGTTATCAATTGTTTGCTCCAAATTATCTGATCTGTATGAATGGTTACATTAGTGTAGAATATATCCAATGCCAATGTTTTTTTAGCTCTGCATTGTTCTTGTAAGTACATGCTGTCCTTTATCAGTGTATTTATAATGGTAGGTAGTTGTTCATGTACCATCACTCTGCAGCTTAATTTTCCTTTGCCCTCCATTTTCTACACATCAGATCTATATTTACTCTTACCATAAGGTTGGTACTGAAGAAGTTTAGCTGTGCATTGCTCTTGGCTGTACCTTTTGCCTGTATCGCTGCACTTACATTTATAGCTACTTGCTTATGTAGCATCACTCTTCATCTTATCTTAAATATTCTCCATTTTTTCGTATATTATCACATCTATATTTACTCTTAACAAAATGTAGAATAAAGGCAATGCTTTTGAAGAAGATTCTGTGGTAAACTTCTTGAATTGCCCCCCCCATCAGCATGGACAAGGCCTTTATAGAGCCTGTCTTCACCAATAATGTAAGTTTGTCCATCTCAAGCCTTCAAACTTTGTTGTATATATTTGGTTAGGCATGACTGCAACAGCTATTTATTTTTGGTGTTTGCATCAAATTGCTTGTTTAAAGTTTATTATATGTAGTTCATAAACAAAAGTTCGTCCTTTCTCAATTTAAGTTTTCAGTTGTACAACCAAGTTCCTTCTTCATACCATGTAAATTAAACTATACAAAGCAAGTGATCTTCTTTTGCACTGCATGTATGCTTCTGTTCTTCATCTGTAATCCAGTGGTGTGGTGAACCTACCCACTACAGCACAATGTCATATTTTTCAATGTCTTAACTATGAAAAATGTCATATCATTCTACTATTATTTAAACCGTCTCTTTATTTGCCAATCTGAAATGGTATAAATTGACAGCACACTAACCATTGATACTTATGAGTTCTTGATCTGTAATCCAGTTGTGTCATGAAGCTGCCAACTCCTTCACAATGTCATTTCCTGCCATGTCTTGACCTGAACAATACCATATTGTGTTAATGCAAATTTAAACTGTGTCACTTTATTCGTCAGTAAGAAATGTGATGAATTGTCAGCACTGATACTTTTATGTGCAAAACATGTCATTTGTCTACTTTTTTATCTTTAAGAGTGAGGAAGATATAAGTGTTGAACAAGCGCAGTCTCATCATCTTGCTCAGCTGCTTGCGCTGCAGCTCCCCAACAGGGCTCACCTTTCTTGAACTCTATTGAAGTGCTGTCGGTTTTGTATATTGTTTTGTCGGCGTGTTTATTTGCACTGTTGGCGATCTTTGATGCCTAGTGTATGTAATCTGCTGTCTGCTTGTGCTTTATTATCATAGTGGCGAACTTTGATGCCCAGTGGATGTAATATGCCGTAATTTCTTTATCGTATAGTATAGGTTTTTTCTTATTCACAATGCTGCAGTTATTTTACTGTATATATATCCTGTCTTCGCAGTAAACCGGCCAAATCGTAAAATTACGGTACATAATCGGGCTTTCATGCAATCACGATGTAGGTTGGGCCTGAAACGTGCCGATCAGCTCACGGGCCGGAAGCAGCCCGAAATGAACCCCGGCCCATGATTGTGCGAATCAAATCATGGGCTTTTAACAGGCCAAAAAATTGTCTCGGTCCTTGTTTGGCCCAATCAGATATCGGCTACGAGCAGGCCGGAGGCAAACTGGGCCGTAGTTAGGCCCAACTATATGACGGGCTTTTAACAGGCTGAAATTAATATAGGGCCGAAATGTTAAACGGGCCCTTAATAGGCCAAAACTAATATCAGGCCGAACTACTAAGTGGGCCTTTAGCAAGTGGGCCCAAAAGCATAATGTCCAGTTGACGGGCTGAATCTGATATGGGCCATAATTAGGCCCAAAACCTCTTAAAGGGCCGAACCTGATCTGGGCCGTAATTTGGCCCAGAACGTGGTAGGCTTTTAACGGGCCGGATCTCATATGGGCCACTATTAGGCCCGGAGCGTGGCAGGCCATTAATAGACCGTATCAAATATGGGCCGGCATTTGGCCCAAAACATGGCAGCCAGTTAACGGGCCGGCCTACTAAGGTCCTCAAAATCTTGTGGGCCTACAGCTGGGCCGGACCATTAATGTCGGTGAAATCTCGTGGGCCTTTAGCTGGGCCGGCCCGTTATGATCCGCAAGAATTTTGTGGGCCTTTACCTGGGCCGGCCTATTATGGCACACAAAAATCTTGTGGGCCTTTACCTGGGCCGGCCCATTATGGCCCGTGAAATCTTGTGGGCCTTTAGCTGGGCCAGCCCATTATGGTCCGCAGAATCTCATGGGCCTTTAGCTGGGCCGGCCCATTATGGTCCGCAAAATCTTGTGGGCCTTTAGTTGGGCCGGCCCATTTAAACTTGTTGGGCCGTGCCACGTGTCAACGTATCATAGGCGCCTTCTGTCCAGTGAGTGGATGACATCTCTCCCGACGATGAGCCGACACGTGTTTCCTCTAGCCAATGATGATTTTACATGTGGAAAATCCCCATTGGTCGGGGCTATTAACAGGTTATCGGATCCAAAACCTGACCCGATAGCGTAACGGCGTTCCGTTACGGTGGATGCCACGTGTCGGTCACCCTTGACGAAAGCAGTTCTGTGACGCGCGATTTATCGTCATGGAAGTGGACACTTCCGTGATGATAATTTTGGTAATGTCATGGAACACTTCTACGACAGCACAGGTATGACTATCTTGATTCTGTCATAAATTTGTCATGGATGTACATGCATGACAAAAAAGCGACCTACTGTGACAAACACGTATCATCACGGAAGTGTATTTTTTTTGTAGTGGTAGTCGACGTTCACATAACACCACTAGAGGAGAGACAACATACATCTCATCAAAATATCAAACGAATACCAAATTCACATGACTACTAATAGCAAGACTTCTCCCATGTCCTCAGGAACAAACGTAACTACTCACAAAGCATATTCATGTTCATAATCAGAGGGGTATTAATATGCATATAGGATCTGAACATATGATCTTCCACCAAATAAACCAACTAGCATCAACTACAAGGAGTAATTAACACTACTAGCAACCCACAGGTACCATGACAAGAATTGGATACAAGAGATGAACTAGGGTTTTGAGAGGAGATGATGCTCGTGAAGATGTTGATGGAGATTGCCCTCTCCCGATGAGAGGAGCGTTGGTGATGACGATGGCGATGATTTCCCCCTCCCGGAGGGAAGTTTCCCCGGCAGAACAGCTCCTCTAGAGCCCTAGATTGGTTCCACCAAGGTTCTGCCTCGTGGCGGCGGAGTCTCGTCCGGGAAGATGGCTTATGATTTTTTTCTCATCGAAATACTCCATATAGAAGAAGATGGCCATCGGAGGGCCACCAGGGGGCCCACGAGGTAGGGGGCGTGCCCAGGGGGGTAGGGCACGCCCCCCACCCTCGTGGGCAGGGTGTGGCCCCCCAAGTGAACTTCTTGCGCTCATTATTTTTCATATATTCTGAAAAGGCCTTCCGTGAAGTTTCAGGACTTTTGGAGCTGTGCAGAATAGGTCTCTAATATTTGCTCCTTTTCCAGCCCAGAATCCCAGCTGCCGGCATTCTCCCTCTTTATCTAAACCTTGTAAAATAAGAGAGAATAGGCATAAGTATTGTGACATAATGTGTAATAACAGCCCATAATGCAATAAATATCGATATAAAAGCATGATGCCAAATGGACGTATCAACTCCCCCAAGCTTAGACCTCACTTGTCCTCAAGCGAAAGCCGAAATCGAAAAATATGTCCAGATGTTTAGAGATAGCGGTGTCAATAAAAATAAAATATGGACATGAGGGCATCATGATCATTCTTATAACAACAACTTATATAATTCTTGTCATATGATCTCTTATGCTAGAGTAACAATTCAATCACAATTTCAGGTATGAATCATAAACTTCATCGAAAACTAACAAACTATAATCTCAGTCATTGGAGCAATTGCAATTTATCGTAACATAGGAAAGAGTCAAATATAAGAGCTTTTCAGCAAGTCTACGTACTCAACTATCATATAGTCTTTCACAATTGCTAACACTCACGCAATACTTATGGGTATGGAGTTTTAATCGGACACAGAGAAAGATAGGGGCTTATAGTTTTGCCTCCCACCGTTTTACCTCAAGGGTAATGTCAACAATAATAGTTCATGAAAACTCACATCCAGTTAGCCATATATGCCAAGATCTTTCCATCATGTTGTGCTTGCCAAAAGATAAAATGTAAAAAGGAAGGGTGAAGATCACCATGACTCTTATGTAAGGTAGGAGATAAAAGTAAAAGATAGGCCCTTCGCAGAGGGAAGCAGAGGTTGTCATTTGCTTTTATGGTTGGATGTACAAAATCTTAATGCGAAAGAACGTCACTTTATATTGCCACTTGTGATATGGACCTTTATTATGCAGTCTGTCGCTTTTATTTCTTCCATATCACACGATCGTATAAAGCTTATTTCCTCCACAACAATCAATCATACATATTTAGAGAGCAATTTTTATTGCTTGCACCGATGACAACTTACTTGAAGGATCTTACTCAATCCATAGGTAGATATGGTGGACTCTCATGGCAAAACTAGTTTAAGGGTGTTTGGAAGCACAAGTAGTATCTCTACTTGGTGCGATGAATTTGGCTAGCATGAGGGGGAAAGGCAAGCTCAATCATGTTGGATGATCCATGACAATATAATTTATCTCAGATGTAAGAAAACATAACCCATTACATTGTCTTCCTTGTCCAACGTCAACTCTTTAGCATGTCATATTTTAATGAGTGCTCACAATCATAAAAGATGTCCAAGATAGTATATTTATATGTGAAGACCTCTCTTTCTTTATTACTTCCTATTAATTGCAACGATGACCAAAACTATGTTTGTCAACTCTCAACAACTTTTATTCATCATACTCTTTATATGTGAGCTCATTACTCTCCATAAGATCCATATGATCTCTTTTATTCTTTTTGTTCTTTCTCTTTTCTTTTATTCACTCAAGATCATGGAAAAATAATCAAGCCCTTGACTCAACACTAATCTTTATTATATAGCTCACGGACTTGATTACATAGAAGGATCATAAAGCAAAACTCAAAACTAGATCGTAGTAGTAACTTTTATTCTACTAGATCAAGATATTACCAAAAGGATCGAACTAAGAAAAAATGGTAAGGATAAAAGTGATGGTGATACGATACCGGGGCAGTCCCCCAAGCTTGGCAGTTTCCAAGAGGAGTGCCCATACCCATGTGATTATGTCTCTCTTTTCGGGGATGGTGATGTGATATTCTTGGCGATGATGCCCCTCAGGATACGATTCTCCTCCTTCAACTTATTGACTTGCTGCTTGAGGTCCATTATTTCCTTTCGAAGTTTTCCTGTAACAGCCAAAGCTCCCTGGACCCAAGGGTGCTGCATAGCTGCAGGAGAACCAGTGACACTCTTTTTCATATTCTCATAAGAAAGAAATTTAACATTGGAAGGGATAACTGAGTTTGTAATAGCGGAGCTCTGCAGTTCCCCAATTGTGAATCCAGCTCGTAAGTGGGAAGTGACTTCTTGATCCTCCTCCATGGCATCTATCCTCTTCAAATCAGCCTCCATCTCTTCCTCCGTTGCTGGCCCAAAGTGGTCAACATTGTTGTTTGTCATTGATCTCGGTGCCGAATGAGACACCCGGCTCTCCCTGACTAACTCTTGCAAAGACATCTTGCTCTAATCTGCAGCAGAAACAACTCGAAACACAAATAGAGGATAATTGCGTGATACGGGAGTCAAAACCTCCGGGAGATTATATAATGGCTTTTTACCGACCAAAATACGTGTCGTGCACGAAAACAGAGTCCGAAGAGCACACGAGGTGCCCACGAGGTAGGGGGCACGCCCAGGGGGTAGGGCGCGCTCTCCACCCTTGTGGAGCCCTCGTGTCCTTCCCGGACTGCTTCTTATTTTTCTATTTTTCTAAATATTCCAAAATGGATGAAAATTGCCATTAGAACTGTTTTGGAGTCAGTTTACTTACCGTACCACATACCTATTCCTTTTCAGAGTTTGAAACGTTCCGGAAAGTGTCCCTTATGTATTCCTCCGGGTTTACGGTTTCAATAACATTGGTTTCAACATTTATGGGATTACCTGAGATATAATGTTTAATTCTTTGACTGTTCACCACCTTCGGATTTGTGCCTTCGAAGTTGTTGATTTTTATGGCACCGGAACGATAGACCTCCTCGATAACGTAAGGACCTTCCCATTTAGAAAGAAGTTTTCCTGCAAAAAATCTTAAACGAGAGTTGTATAGCAATACATAATCACCTACATTAAACTCACGCTTTTGTATTCTTTTGTCATGCCATCTTTTAACTTTTTCTTTAAATAATTTGGCATTCTCATAGGCTTGGGTTCTCCATTCATCAAGTGAGCTAATGTAAAATAACCTCTTCTCACTGGCAAGTTTGAAATCATAATTGAGCTCTTTAATAGCCCAATAAGCCTTATGTTCTAGTTCGAGAGGTAAGTGACATGCTTTTCCATAAACCATTTTATACGAAGACATACCCATAGGATATTTATATGCAGTTCTATAGGCCCATAATGCATCATCAAGTTTCTTGGACCAATTCTTTCTAGATCTATTAACAGTCTTTGGCAAAATTAATTTGAGCTCTCTATTACTCAATTCTACTTGACCACTAGACTGTGGGTGATAAGGAGATTCAATTCTATGATTAACATCATATTTAGCAAGCATTTTACGGAAAGCACCATGAATAAAATGTGAACCACCAGCAGTCATTAAATGTCTAGGGACTCCAAACCTTGGAAAAATAACTTCTTTAAGCATTTTAATAGAGGTATTATGATCAACACTACTAGTTGGAATAGCTTCTAACCACTTAGTAACGTAATCAACAGCAACTAAAATATGTGTATATCCATTAGAGGCAGGAAAAGGTCCCATATAATCAAAGCCCCAAACATCAAATGGTTCAATAACAAGTGAATAATTCATAGGCATTTCTTGACGTCTACTAATATTACCAATTCTTTGGCATTCATCACAAGATAAAACAAACTTACGAGCATCCTTGAAGAGAGTAGGCCAATAAAAACCGGATTGCAATACCTTGTGTGCAGTTCTATCTCCTGCATGGTGTCCTCCATAAGCCTCGGAGTGACACTTGCGTAGGATTTGTTCCTATTCATGCTCAGGTACACAACGTCTAATAACACCATCTACTCCTTCTTTATAAAGATGTGGGTCATCCCAAAAGTAATGCCTCAAATCATAAAAGAACTTTTTCTTTTGCTGGTATGTGAAACTAGGTGGTATAAATTTAGCAACAATATAATTAGCATAATCAGCATACCATCGAGCAGTATGAGAAGCACTTATGACATTTAATTGTTCATCAGGAAAGCTATCATCAATAGGTAGTGGGTCATCAAGAACATTCTCTAACCTAGACAAGTTGTCTGCAACGGGGTTCTCAGCTCCCTTTCTATCAATAATATGCAAATCAAATTCTTGTAGAAAGAGAACCCATCTAATAAATCTAGGTTTAGCATCTTTCTTTTCCATGAGATATTTAATAGGAGCATGATCAGTGTGAATAGTTACTTTAGAATCAACAATATAAGGTCTGAACTTATCACAAGCAAATACAACTGGTAAGAATTCCTTTTCAGTAGTAGCATAATTTCTCTGAACATTGTCTAGAGTTTTACTAGCATATTGAATAACATTTAATTTCTTATCAACTCTTTGCCCTAGAACAGCACCTACATCATAATCACTAGCATCACACATAATTTCAAAGGGTAAATTCCAATCAGGTGGCTGAACAATCGGTGTAGAGATCAGTGCTTTCTTAAGTATTTCAAATGCTTCTACATAATCATCATCAAAAACAAATGGTATATCTTTTTGTAATAAATTAGTCAGAGGCCGAGAAATTTTTGAGAAGTCCTTAATGAACCTCCTATAAAAACCGGCGTGACCAAGGAAACTTCTTATACCTTTGATGTCCTTGGGACATGGCATCTTTTCAATAGCATCAACCTTGGCTTTATCAACTTCAATACCTCTTTCAGAAACTTTATGCCCCAAGGAAATACCTTCATTAACCATAAAGTGGCACTTCTCCCAATTCAAGACAAGATTAGTTTCTTCACATCTCTGCAAAACTCGGTCAAGGTTGCTTAGGCAATCATCAAAAGAGGATCCATAGACGGAAAAATCGTCCATGAAAACCTCACAAATCTTTTCACAAAAGTCAGAGAATATAACCATCATGCATCTTTGAAAGGTAGCAGGTGCATTACATAAACCAAAAGGCATACGTCTATAAGCAAAAGTAACAAAAGGGCAAGTAAAAGTAGTCTTTGATTGATCATTGGCTGACATATGTATTTGAGAGAAACCAGAATAACCATCTAGAAAGCAAAAATGTGTATGTTTGGATAATCTTTCTAGCATTTGACCAATAAAAGGTAAGGGGTAATGATCTTTTTTTGTGGCTTTATTTAATTTGCGGAAATCAATTACCATCCTATAACCTGTAATAATTCTTTGTGGGATCAAATCATCTTTATCATTAGGAACGACAGTAATACCTCCCTTCTTAGGGACACAATGGACAGGACTCACCCACTGACTATCGGCAACGGGATAAATTATACCTGCCTCAAGAAGCTTTAGTATTTCCTTTCTTACCACTTCCTTCATCTTAGGATTCTGCCGTCGTTGATGATCACGAACTGGTTTGGCATCTTCCTCCAAATTTATTTTGTGTTGACACATAGTGGGACTAATGCCCTTAAGATCATCAAGAGTATATCCAATAGCAGCACGGTGCTTCTTCAGAGTTTTCAATAATCTCTCTTCTTCATGCTCTGAAAGGTTAGCACTAATAATAACAGGATATATCTTTTTCTCATCAAGATAAGCATATTTAAGAGTATCAGGTAAAGGTTTAAGCTCAAACACAGGATCACCCTTGGGTGGAGGAGGATCCCCTAGGATTTCAACAGGCAAATTGTGTTTCGGGATGGGTTCCTGTTTAAAGAATACGTCATCTATTTCCCTTCTTTCATTCATAAACATATCATTTTCATGGTCTAGCAAATATTGTTCTAAAGGATCACTAGGAGGTACGACAATAGAAGCAAGACCAATAATTTCATCTTTACTAGGCAATTCCTCTTCACAGTGTTGTTTACGAAATTTAGAGAAATTAAATTCATGAGACATATCACCTAAACCAATAGTAACAACATCCTTTTTGCAATCTATCTTAGCATTAACAGTGTTCAAGAAGGGTCTACCAAATATAATGGGACAAAAGCTATCTTGTGGGGAACCAAGAACAAGAAAAGCAGCTGGATATTTAGTTTTCCCACACAAGACTTCAACATCTCTAACAATTCCAATTGGTGAAATAGTATCTCTATTGGCAAGTTTAATTGTGACATCAATATCTTCTATCTCAGCAGGTGCAATATCATGCATAATTTCTTTGTATAAGTCATGAGGTATAGCACTAGCACTGGCACCCATATCCCATAAGCCATGATAACAATGATCTCCTATTTTAACAGAAATAACAAGCATGCCTACCAAAGATCTTGGTTTATCTTTAGCACAAGGTTTAGCAAATCTAGCAGTCTCATCACGGAAATGAATAACATGCCCATCAATATTATCATACAAGAGATCTTTAACAATAGCAATATTAGGTTCAACTTTAATTTGCTCAGGAGGTGTATAAGTTCTCATATTGCTTTTACGAACCAAAGTTGAAGCTTTAGCATGATCCTTTATCCTAATAGGGAAAGGTGGTTTCTCAACATAAGAGGTAGGAACAATAGGATCATTATAAGTGATAGTATTTTCTTCAACTTTAATAGGTGCAGCTACTTTTACTTCTATGGGAGGATGATATTTAAACCACTTCTCCCTAGGGAGATCAACATGAGTAGCAAAAGATTCACAGAAGGAAGCTACTATCTCAGAGTCAAGTCCATATTTAGTGCTAAATATACGAAAAACATCGGTATCCATAAAAGATTTAACACAATCAAATTTAGGTGTCATACCTGACTCATTACCTTCATCGAGGTCCCAATCTTCAGAGTTGCGTTTAATTCTTTCCAATAAATCCCATTTGAATTCAATAGTCTTCGTCATAAAAGAGCCAGCACAAGAAGTATCGAGTATGGTGCGATTGTTATCAGAAAGCCGAGCATATAAATTTTGAATAATCATTTCTCTTGAGAGCTCATGATTGGGGCATGAATATAACATTGATTTAAACCTCCCCCAAGCTTGAGCGATGCTTTATCCTCGCGAGGCCAAAAATTATATATATAATTGCGATCACGATGAACAAGATGCATAGGATAAAATTTCTAATGAAATTCCAATTTCAATCGTTTGTAGTTCCATGACCCCGTATCATCACATAGCCTATACCATGTCAATGCATCTTCCTTCAAAGATAAAGGGAAGACCTTCTTCTTAATAACATCTCCGGGTACACCTGCAAGCTTAAATAATCCACAAACTTCATCCACATATATTAGGTGCTCATCAGGATGCGTTGTTCCGTCTCCTGCAAAAGGATTAGCTAGCAGTTTTTCTATCATACCCGAAGGAATTTCAAAGCAGACATTTTCATTTTCAGTAGGTTCAATAGGTTGAGGAGCAACTCTTTGCTCTACTGGTCGGGGTGAAGATACCCCGAACAAGCCCCTCAGAGGATTACTTTCCATAGTAACAAGTGGCAGTAAATTTCAGCACACTATATAAAATTTTCCTTACCAAATTCCACCTACCAAAGGCGCTTCACTCCCCGGCAACGGCGCCAGAAAAGAGTCTTGATGACCCACAAGTATAGGGGATCTATCGTAGTCCTTCCGATAAGTAAGAGTGTCGAACCCAACGAGGAGCAGAAGGAAATGATAAGCGGTTTTCAGCAAGGTATTCTTTGCAAGCACTGAAATAATAGGTAACAAATAGTTTTGCGATAGGATAATTTGTAATGAGTAACAAGTAACAGAAGTAAATAAAGTGCAGCAAGGTGTCCCAATCCTTTTTGTAGCAAAGGACAAGCCTAGACAAACTCTTATATGATGTAAAGCGCTCCCAAGGACACATGGGAATATCGTCAAGCTAGGTTTCATCACATTCATATGATTTGCGTTCGGTACTTTGATAATTTGGTATGTGGGTGGACCGGTGCTTGGGTACTGTCCTTACTTGGACAAGCATCCCACTTATAATTAACCTCTATTGCAAGCATCCGCAACTACAACAAAAGTATTAAGGTAAACCTAACCATAGCATGAAACATATGGATCCAAATCAGCCCCTTACGAAGCAACGCATAAACTAGGGTTTAAGCTTCTATCGCTCTAGCAACCCATCATCTACTTATTACTCCCTCCATTCCTAAATATTTGTCTTTCTAGACATTTCAAATGACTACTACATACGGATGTATGTAGACATATTTTAGAGTGTAGATTCACTCATTTTGCTCCGTATGTAGTCACTTGTTGAAATGCCTAGAAAGACAAGTATTTAGGAACGGAGGGAGTACTTCCCAATGCCTTCCTCTAGGCTCAAATAATGGTGAAGTGTCATGTAGTCGACGTTCACATAACACCACTAGAGGAGAGACAACATACATCTCATCAAAATATCGAACGAATACCAAATTCACATGACTGCTAATAGCAAGACTTCTCCCATGTCCTCAAGAACAAACGTAACTACTCACAAAGCATATTCATGTTCATAATCAGAGGGGTATTAATATGCATATAGGATCTGAACATATGATCTTCCACCAAATAAACCAACTAGCATCAACTACAAGGAGTAATTAACACTACTAGCAACCCACAGGTACCAATCCTAGACTTGGAGACAAGAATTGGATACAAGAGATGAACTAAGGTTTTGAGAGGAGATGGTGCTGGTGAAGATGTTGATGGAGATTGCCCTCTCCCGATGAGAGGAGCGTTGGTGATGACGATGGCGATGATTTCCCCCTCCCGGAGGGAAGTTTGCCCGGCAGAACAGCTCCGCCAGAGCCCTAGATTGGTTCCGCCAAGGTTCCGCCTCGTGGCGGCGGAGTCTCATCCGGGAAGATGGCTTATGATTTTTTTTCTCATCGAAAGACTCCATATAGCAGAAGATGGCCATCGAAGGGCCACCAGGGGGCCCACAAGGTAGGGGGCGCGCCCAAGGGGGTAGGGCGTGCCCCCACCCTCGTGGGAAGGGTGTGGCCCCTGTGATGAACTTCTTGCGCTCATTATTTTTCATATATTCTGAAAAGGCCTTCCGTGAAGTTTCAGGACTTTTGGAGCTATGCGGAATAGGTCTCTAATATTTGCTCCTTTTCCAGCCCAGAATCCCATCTGCCGGCATTCTCCCTCTATATGTAAACCTTGTAAAATAAGAGAGAATAGGCATAAGTATTGTGACATAATGTGTAATAACAACCCATAATGCAATAAATATCGATATAAAAGCATGATGCAAAATGGACGTATCAATGAGATGCATCTCTCTATGTACCGTCTATGATGCTAATTTCGAAAGGTTTTAAATGTTGCATGTGAAACTTGCTGCTGGTGCAGTTGTGTAATGGGCTAGTTGTGTGCTGAAGCTATATCATGTTGTACTCTGGTGTATTTCAATTATGAAATCTTGCTTCCTTAATATGGAAATGGAATATATTATGTGCTTAATATGAATGTCAATTATATTAGTAAATGGATTATTAATAATAGGGCAACTAGCCCACTAATTGGCCAATTAGCTTGCTAATTGGGTTTTCCTATTGCAAACATTTATTGAGAAAACACCGTGGGCGATGACCTCAGGCAACGCACACAGTTTCTAGGCATAAACCGTGTTGGATTAATGAACAAGCACACATGATATTCTGTTGAAAACTGTTTGCATTACGCCACCTTGCGCAACCGTTTTCCTTGGAGTGACTGTGTGGGATGTATATACGAACAGAAACGTTTAGTGGTGACTAACTGTGTGGGATGTACTTACGATCGGAAATGATTTCGCCTGTATAATTTTTTTAGCACTACTATACGTATTTCTGTATTTAAGTGCTCGCCGGTCGCACACGACCTTATTTTGCTGAGTGTGTGTGCCAGGAGGGCATATCCTCGATAGTTTTTGGGTCGTGTGAGAATGACCTCCCTATCGCCCACACTCACTAGGTGACGGGTCCGAACATCGCCGCAGAAAGTGGTTAAAACCCGTTTGTATAGCACTGACGCGTACCAGTGTTTGGTGAACTGCACAAAACACTTTTTTGGAATAAGTGTCTTGTGCAGTTCAACTAAAATGTCATGTGGGCAACATCTCTCAATTTTGGTGGAACTGCACAAAATGGTGATCGGAGTTTCCAAAATCTCCGTCACATTCTGCTGGTAATCTCGTGCAAGATTTTATTTGCCTTTGCGAGATGAGCCATCATTGTCACCACAATGGCACTTTATTTTAGTGGAACTGCACAAAAGGATAAGAAAATTGTAGTTGCACCTTACATGAGCAGGACAGCCAGCCTTAATGTTGCTCAATTTTTGTGCAACTACTAAAGAAGAACCTACCAACTCACGAGAGCAAGTACTTCTTGCTAGCTGAATGATGAAATCTTTGCTTCATTTCAGGTAAACTGCAGAAAAAGTCACATGAATTGAATCATCGAGTGGAGCTGTAGGTTGACTTCCACTAGTGCCACTATTATAGTAATCATGCTCTTTATTATCTGTGATGTGCAAGAAGGAATACTCAACTACAGATGTTGTGATGGTCAAGAGCATTCGCCAAGTTCTTGGGTTGTATGACACGGCTAGCCAAGATGGATTTAATCCTGATATTCACTTTATCAAAAGGCTCTAATGGGCTGGTTCTGAATCTTGCAAGCTGGGAATCAATGAGATGTGTAGGCATCTTTGTTGTACTTATTATTTGAATCTTATTTGTTGGTTCTGAATCTTGCAAGCTGGGAATCAATGAGATGTGTAGGCATCTTTGTTGTACTTATTATTTGAATCTTATTTGTTGGTTCTGAATCTTGCAAGCTGGGAATCAATGAGATGTGTAGGCATCTTTGTTGTACTTATTATTTGAATCTTATTTGTTGGTTCTAAATCTTGCAAGCTGGGAAACACGGCATGATGATGCAGAGGATAGCAACCATAACAAACAGTTCAAACTTGGTTGTATTATCTGTGTGAAAGTGCGACAAATGTGTTGATCGTGTGCATCCTGAGAATAATAATTCTATTTGTTGGGCATGTTGATCCCGTGGCACTGGTAGAACGAGCCAATGCATTGCTTGTTTTAAGAATAAATTTCAATTAAAGCTAATTAAATTTAAGTAAAGTGACCACTAACACTTGTTATTACAGTACCAATACAGACCCGCTCGTGAACCGACTTGTGGCCGGAATAGGTTTCTTAATGGAGACATTTGAATGTGTCGAGGGTGCATGTTCTACCAGGCGTGCAACGGGTGAGGGAGGGATAGTAACTGTTGTCGCCTGTACACACTCAGTTTACTGTTGAATCCAGTTTCCCAAGAGCCAAAAAACGAACTACTGCCATCGTCTACCCACTTGTTCACTTGAAGAGAGTCCAATGGCGATCTGAGGGGTGAGCCTTCTAGATATGAACTTCAGCAAGGAGTTCACCTTTGAGTTCGCTGTTCAGTCCCATGGCTGCACCAAGTTGAATGTGATGTACACCAACGATCCGGACTCGGTGAAGCTCTGCCTCACCGAGTTCAAGAAGTACCTACAGGATGAGAAAGCACAAGGTCGCAGAACTAGACCATGTACCCATCCGTTCATCTCCCAACAGGGACCAACAGATCGCCATCGCCCAGGTATGCGTGCGGGGCGAGGTTCTCGTCTACCACTACAGTAGGGCCATCATAGGTTCTGGAGCATTCGCCAATTTCATCGGTAGCGCCGACTACACCTTCGCTATGGTGGATAGAAGGAAGAGCGTGACGATTCGTCCATCTAGTGCAACAAGCTTGTCAACATCCAAAAGCAATACAAGATCATCGGCAATGGGTAGGAGAAGGACTCCATGGTTGACCTCGCTGAGACCATCATCGACCTCTGCTACGCCAACATGAAAGAAGACAATGATACCAAGGCCCTGAACATGTGGGAGGTACCTATGAATCTAGCCTACATACCTACGCGGTGAAGGACGCATACGCATGCTACGACATGTACATGCGGATCTTGGACATGAGGGCGTGTCTACTTCTCGTAACAGACGAGTACACGGACAGCCGTAGCATCATGATCAAGCGTGCCAGGAAGGTCTAGATGTTGTACTTTATATGTTTAAGCACCTTTATCATCTGAGTGTTTCATGCATTACCCTATGTGTCATAATTATATGTTTTTCCTGAAACATTTCTTCTAAGAACCCATTAACCTGTTTGCATTTTTAGTGGCTATTTTCTTATGTATGTAACTAGTTCACTCGGTTGTCATGCTTCGAATCTCCTTCCTCCCAACATATTCCCCTTCTCAGGTGGACCCAGCAGGTCTCATACACAGACATATGGGACCAACCACCTATCCATTTGTATTTCTTTATTTTGTTCAATCTTTCGTCCTCTTCCTATACAGCGGATGGCGGCGCTGCCACGCATGCCTTGGTGACCCATCATAGCCTATGGCGTTGGCCAGGCTATCCCTCTACTCCCACACATTGTCCGGCAGCGGCAGCTCCATCGGCCCACCCTACACCCGAACAAGTCAACCCTCGTACCCCCCTCAGCCTATGTCTTCCCCCGCTCCGGTTCATTCGGTCTTAGGTCTCGACGTCGTCCTCCGCCTTGGTGCTCTCACTGTGGCGCCGCCGTCTGTCGTTCCCAACATGGTCAACAAAACAAGAGGAATCGGGAGAAGACTGTTCGTCGAGAGGCTGACAGTCCCATGCCCACCATGTCCATGGCCTAGGTTTTGTTGTTTAACATGGGCAGCCCATGACATGTTTCAACTTTTTTTGGATCCATCAGGTATCAAGCGGCCTCTGGGCCTCCCAGCCTAGCATTTCTATAACATCAACAGCCCAAGTTATGTTTGTTTTTTCAAGACGACGCACAACTCAGTTCTATTTTCCTATAAGAATGCAAAACCAAACCTATGTTTTCCCTTCTATAATAGTATATATATATACACATATCTTATTTTATTACATATATATATATATAATAGAGACAACATAAGGTTCCGTTAAACCTGTCATTCGTCCAACCATTTTATAGACCTTCCCACTTCCTTTATTTTTCGTTTTTATTAATCCTATATCTGAATTTTCTCCCACTTTCTTTTTCGATGTAATATGTGTGTTCTCCCAGTACTTTTCTCTAGAACCAACTCAACTGTCCCACATCTAGCCTAAAAAATAATAATACCCCACGTCCTATTAACTCATCAAATTAAAATGATGTTTTATTTCGTAAATCGAAAGTTCTTACAAAATAATAATAATAATTGTTTATATATAACTTGGCAAGTTAACTCCTAATGATTGCGTACATAAGCTAGCAAAGATTTTACTGACCAATGCAGTAATAGACGTGCAATCATGTGTTTATGTTTTTATAACATTTCTCCGTCCAGCCCAACATGATATTTTCACCCAGCCCAGCAAGTCCGCGGATTTCGAGAAAAATGCAAATGGGCTTTAAATTCTACCATAATATATAAATGGCTACATAGATGCTACATCATTGTTTCACCCAGCCCACCAAATGGACTGGCTGACATGTGGGCCAGTAGGTCAAAATCTAAGCACTTTCGCAAAAAATAAAAATACAAAGGTCGAAGCCTAAGCAAGGCGTTGGATTTACATCCAATGGCCGGCATTCTTTTTCAATCTCTCGTCTTCTTCACCCAGTGCTGCCGGGACCGCCTGCTCCAGCCTCCAGCGTCTAGCGGCATATTTTGCATGCCTCGCTGCAAAACGCTACCCCGCTGACGGCCAGGCCATCCCTCCACTCCTCCGCACCTCATCTTATTCTCTGTCGAGTGTAGGCCCACCCCGCACCCAAACAAGTCAAGTTTCCCACTCCTCTTCGTCTGCGACTCCACTGTCGCGTCTTCCCCATCTCCGGGGCATTCCAGTCTCGGGCCTCGCTGTCGTCCACCAGCTTGGTGCGGGGTGTGGTCAACAAACGAGAGTCATCGGAAGATGACTGTACGTGGAGAGACTGACAGTGGGGACGCACCACGCCCAAGGGCGCATGCATGCAACTACATTCTTTTTACACTAAAAATAATGTTTTCTCCCCCTGACAGCTAGGACCCACCATCTACATCTTCGCATGCAAGGAAGTGCGTCCTTATTAGGGGCAAAAAAAGTATTCTTCCCCCTGACAGCTGGGACCCACCTGGTCGAAGCGTACATAGCGTTGTCTGTGTACATAACGGTCGATCGGTCTGTCTGCCATGATGAACCATGGCCGAGTAAGGAGCGGTGGAAGTTCAGGCAGTCCATTCAAAATCGTGTACACGTACATACAGCTAGATGCCAAAAAATACGGCCACGTATGTACATACGGGTGGGGTCTCGAACGCGTACTCGCGCATACATATGGCCAGGGCTCATGTACATGGAGAGGCCACAGACGCCAACAACGGCGTCCTGTTCATCAGAAGCCAACCGGCTAGGTCGGAACGGATAAACTGTGTCATGTTCATGAGGAGGCAACGGAATGCATCGTATTCATCGGGAGGAAATGGAATACGTCATGTTCATCGGGAGCCAACCGGCTTGGAGGGAATAGCCGAAACAAGGTCTGGCATACCCCAGAACGGAGAAAACGGGCCTTCTGTTCGACCGCGTACGGTCGAAACGGGGTCCTGTTCATCGGGAAGGGTCTCGCGTACCGCAAAACAGAGGAAACGGACTTGTGTTCGACCACGTATGGTCAAAACGGGGTCCTGTTGATCGGGAGGGGTGTGGCGTACCGCAAAACGGAGGAAACAGACTAGTGTTGGAGTGCCTACGGTCGAAACGAGGTCCTGTTGATTGGGAGGGGTGTGGCGTACCACAAAACGGGACTCCACAGGCTACTCTTCATCCACCGTCGACTTCCTCCAGCCTCCACCTGGTACTGTTCATCCACCATTGACTTCCTCCAGCCTCCACCAGCTACTATTCATCCACGGAGTCCTGTTCATCCAGCCTCCACTGGCTACTATTCATCCAGCCCTCCACGGGGTCCTATTCATCCAGGCTCCACTGGCTACTGTTCAACCAGCCCTCCACGGGGTCATGTTCAACCAGCCCCTCCATGGGGTCCTGTTCAACCAGCCCTCCACGTACGGGGTACCTCCATCGGCTACTGTTCATCCACCCCCACGCCTCCTCGATCGGGGTCCTATTCATCTAGCGGCAACAGCCTCTACTACCACGAGATCCTGTTCATCCAACCCCGAGCGGGAACTGTTCATCCAACCCCCGCCGGGAACTGTTCATCAAGAGGCAGCTTCGATCGGCTTTAGTTAGCAGCAGTAGTGAAGGAATCACTCAGGTTTAGTTAACAGCAAGGGATCGATCGGGGTTCAGTAGCGTAGCTAGTGCAACCGCTCGGGTTCAGTTAGAGCCCAACGCCTCGCTCGGGTTCAGTTACAGCGCAACACCTCGCACACACACGCGTACGTGTACGAGAGAAACGCGTAAACCTCCATGCATCACTCGGACCCGACCACCCACCGTAACCAGGAACTCCCCAATATTTTCCTCGCCCTCGCTTCTACTACGATTTTTCCTTCATGGACGGCCCAAAGAATGTCATGCGGGTGCGTCTCCGGCCCGCCCAGGACAAAAAGCCCATTTTCTGTCATGATTTTTTTCATGGAAGTAGGAGCCCACCACATCTATGATGATACCGAGTTTTGTCACAATTATCGTCATAGAAGTGTCATAAGCATGACATAAAAAATCCATTCGGCCCAAAATGTCACGGCTGTGTCTTTTCTTTGTAGTGTGGGTGTGCATCCAACTCTCTTGCTCACGAAGACCAAGGGCAATTTGAGGAAGCCCATCATTGGAATATACAAGCCAAGTTCTATAATGAAAAATTCCCACCAGTATATGAAAGTGACAACATAGGAGACTCTCTATCATGAAGATCATGGTGTTACTTTGAAGCACAAGTGTGGTAAAAGGATAGTAACATTGCCCCTTCTCTCTTTTCTCTAATTGTTTTATTGGGCCTTCTCTCTTTTTTGGCCTTTTTTCGTCCGGAGTCTCATCTCGACTTGTGGGGGAATCATAGTCTCCATCATCCTTTCCTCACATGGGACAATATTAATGCTCTAATAATGAAGATCATCACACTTTTATTTACTTACAACTCAAGAATTACAACTTGATACTTAGAAAAAAATATGAATTTATATGAATGCCTCCGGCAGTGTACTGGGATGTGCAATGAATTAAGAGTGACATGTACGAAAGAATTATGAACGGTGGCTTTGCCACAAATACGATGTCAACTGCATGATCATGCAAAGCAATATGACAATGATGAAACATGTCATAATAAACGGAACGGTGGAAAGTTGCATGGAAATATATCTCGGAATGGCTATGGAAATGCCATAATATGTAGGTATATATGGTGGCTGTTTTGAGGAAGGTATATGGTGGGTGTATGGTACCAGCGAAAGTTGTGCGGTACTAGAGAGGCTAGCAATGGTGGAAGGGCGAGAGTGCGTATAATCCATGGACTCAACATTAGTCATAAAGAACTCACATACTTATTGCAAAAATCTATTAGTTATCGAAACAAAGTACTACGCACATGCTCCTAGGGGGGATAGATTGTTAGGAAAATACCATCGCTCGTCCCCGGCCACCACTCATAAGGAAGACAATCAATAAATAAATCATGCTCCGACTTCATCACATAACGGTTCACCATACATGCATGCTATGGGAATCACAAACTTTAACACAAGTATTTCTACAATCCACAATTACTCACTAGCATGACTCTAATATCACCATATTTATATCTCAAAACAATCATAACGAATCAAACATCTCATAGTATTCAATGCACTTTATATGAAAGATTTTATTATACCCCCCTTGGATGTCTATCATATTAGGACTAAATTTATAACCAAAGCAAATTACCATGCTGTTTAGAGACTCTCGAAATAATATAAGTGAAGCATGAGAATTCAATAATTTCTATAAAATAAAGCCACCGTCGTGCTATAAAAACATATAAGTGAAGCACTAGAGCAAAATTTCCTAGCTCAAAAGATATAAGTGAAGCACATAGAGTATTCTAATAAGCACATAGATATAAGTGAAGCACATAGGATGATTTTGGCAAACTAAAAATCAAAGACTCATGTCATACAAGACGCTCCAAGCAAAACACATATCATGTGGTGAATAAAAATATAGCCTCAAGTAAAGTTACTGATAGACGAAGACGAAAGAAGGGATTCCTTCTGGGGCATCCCCAAGCTTAGGCTCTTGCCACTCCTTATTCCATAGTCCATCAAATCCTTACCCAAAACTTGAAAACTTCACAACACGAAACTCAACAGAAAATCTCATAAGCTTCGTTAGTATAAGAAAATAAATCACCACTTTTGGTACTGTTGTGAACTCATTCTTTATTTATATTGGTGTAATACAGGGCCGTCTCCAGAAATTTGGGGGCCCAGGGCGAATATCAAAATAGGGGCCTATTTTTTGTAGTAAATCATATAATTGAAGAACTAATGTAAGTAAAGTATAGGCTCACTTAATTATATAACTTCAAATATGACTTATTTGGTACGATATCTAGGAAATATGCCAAATACTAATGGTATAAAATAGTAAAGAATGGTACTTCTTTTGAAGCACCGGAATCATACTTCCTTCCGGGATGCATGTGAAGGAAATATGCCCTAGAGGCAATAATAAAGTTATTATTTATTTCCTTATATCATGATAAATTTTTATTATTCATGCTAGAATTGTATTAACCGGAAACATAATACATGTGTGAATACATAGACAAACAGAGTGTCACTAGTATGCCTCTACTTGACTAGCTCGTTGATCAAAGATGGTTATGTTTCCTAACCATAGACATGAGTTGTCATTTGATTAACGGGATCACATCATTAGGAGAATGATGTGATTGACTTGACCCATTCCGTTAGCATATCACTTGATCGTTTAGTTTGTTGCTATTGCTTTCTTCTTGACTTATACATGTTCCTATGACTATGAGATTATGCAACTCCCGTTTACCGGAGGAACACTTTGTGTGCCATCAAACGTCACAATGTAACTGGGTGATTATAAAGGTGCTCTACAGGTGTCTCCGAAGGTACTTGTTGGGTTGGCCTATTTCGAGATTAGGATTTGTCACTCTGATTGTCGGAGAGGTATCTCTAGGCCCTCTCGGTAATGCACATCACTTAAGCCTTGCAAGCATTGCAACTAATGAGTTAGTTGCAGGATGATGTATTACGGAACGAGTAAAGAGACTTGCCGGTAACGATATTGAACTAGGTATTGAGATATCGACGATCGAATCTCGGGCAAGTAACATACCGATGACAAAGGGAACAATGTATGTTGTTTTGCGGTCTGACCGATAAAGATCTTCGTAGAATATGTGGGAGCCAATATGAGCATCCAGGTTCCGCTATTGGTTATTGACCGGAGACGTGTCTCGGTCATCTCTACATTGTTCTCGAACCCGCAGGGTCCGCACGCTTAAGGTTTCGATGACAGTTATATTATGAGTTTTTGAGTTTTGATGTACCGAAGGAGTTCAGAGTCCCAGATGAGATCGGGGACACGACGAGGAGTCTCGAAATGGTCGAGACGTAAAGATTGATATATTGGACGACTATATTCGGACATCGGAAAGGTTCCGAGTGATTCGGGTATTTTTCGGAGTACCGGAGAGTTACGGGAATACGTATTGGGCCTTATTGGGCCATATGGGAAAGAAGGAAAAGGGCCTCAAGGGTGGCCACACCCCTCCCCTTGGTCTGGTCCGAATTGGACTAGGGAAGGGGGGGCGCCCCCTTCCTTCCTTCTCCTTTTCCCTTCCTCTTCTCCTATTCCATATGGGAGGTGGAATCCTACTAGGACTACCAAGAATAATAGGACATGTAGGATTGCAATCTATTGGTTTCTTCATTGTTTATTGTCCTTCTTTCTTACGCTCCTTCTTCTTCTTCTTCTTCTTCTTCTTCTTCTTCTTCTTCTTCTTCTTCTTCTTCTTCTTCTTTCTTTCTTTCTTTCTTTTTCTCCTTTCTCTTGGTTTTGTAGTGGCTATGATTTCATCGGCTAGTCTACTTGAGGCTGCTGGATCTGCTTGCTCTAATGTCTACAGGGTCGTGTTGTCTATCAGGTACCTTGTGCAAACTATGTCTTGAAATTGTCTGAGTTGTTCTAAAGTATCCATCAGGGCAATTGTTTGTTGCACGACTGAGTTCTTGTTTTTTTCATCCAATCTCTCTTCTTTTTATTGCATTGGTGTTTAGCCCTGGTGGTTACTGCGGGTATCTGTTCTGCTTCATGGAGCACTTTTTCCAACAATTTCTTTATCCTTTGGAATCTTTCTTCTGGTCCTGTGCTGATGCTTTTGTTTAGTTCCCTAGTTCCACTGGTGCCGACACGTGGTTCGCGCCGGCATTTGGGTGGAGGTGGTAGTAGTTTAGTCGTGTTCTGGTGTTGCTGTTGTTTGGGATGTTCTCCTGCTATTTGGTGAACTAAAGACGAAGTTGATGATGTGCTGTCATAGAAGATACTCTCTGTTGTTCCTTTCCATGTCTGCATCGTTTCGGTGGAATGGAGTTGATTAGAATGGAAACCGTTTTCAAAAAGGGAAGGACTGATTTATATACAATATAGCTATACCTATATTTTGCCAAATTCGTAGTCATCTGGTCGTGCTTTTCCGTCCCTTTTCATGCCTGCTCTAGCTATTTTTGCTAGGTCACTCTCTTTGAGATGGTTTGCTCGTGGTAATGAGGTCTTGTCCATTATCTTTGCAATCTTCCTCATTTCCTTTGTGTTGGTTGGCAGCAGCAGGGAGTCGAGGTACATGATTACTGACCCCTGTGCCAAACCATTGACCTGCTTTTTGTTCTTTTCTTCTTGAGGAAAATTTATGTGGTTCCGCCATATCTTGGCTCCTTCCTTAATACTTTCGATGATTACCTCACAGAAATCCATCTTTGCCATTTCCGGATAGTCCATGTCCTCTACCATTATAGCTTGTCGGGAGAAGATAGCGGCGCTTGACCCGCAGACAACGCTGTGGAAAAAAATAAGGAAAAATATTTTAACTGATTTCCTGTTTGACTGTTCGTCATCTAGTTCCACCAATTTTTTAGCTCCGTGAACAGTTCTTTTGGCGTGAAATTTGTAGGTTTGAAGCCAAGGTCTAACATCAGTTCTTTCATTGAAGTTGGGCTCTTCGCTGGCCTTGGTGCTGACTTTTCCATGTCGTTTGGGTATCCAAACACCTTGTGTATAGCTTCCTTGGTAATCTTGATTTTCTTGTCTTCGGTACCATCACCAAAGGTTATTGTCATGCTTTCTATGTCCAGGTTGTCGTAGATATGTGCTGCAAGCGGCCTACAGATGGAGCCCTTTATTTTGCAGTTCTGTATGCTGCCAAATCCGGACGTCCTAATATCTTGCTTGTGACGGTCTTTAAGTAAATTCCATGCTTTCTTGACATGAGCGCATGCTGCCCCTGCCTTGATTTGGAATTTCTCTTCGTTTGTTTTTTGTTGTTCTTCATCAACTGTTGGTGCTGCCAATTCTTTTCCGCTTGTCTTTCTCCTCTTTCTGTCCCTCTGGCCTGATTTGGGTTGTTTCAGAAGAAAAAAATTTAGGGTTTTGTTAGAAAGGAACGTTAGATCCTGAGTGCTGAATAGTGGTATTCAAAATTAGTACATGAGTGTGTTTGTACATCGTTGTCATGTTCTGCGTCGCTGTGGTGCTCTTCGGCATCATCGCCGTCTGTAGGAATGAAATCTGCATCATGTTCTCTGTCATCGTTGTCATCATTGGTATCGGAACCTTTGCTGTTGGTATCGTCTTGTTATTTTTCTACCCTTTGTTATTTGTTTTTCTTCTTGCGTTCACCTTGTTTCATCATGGCAGTAGGTGCTGTTGGCTAAAGTACCATTAGAGTTAATGGTTGAGGCTGCAAGGTACTAGTGTCGACGATGTTTTCAGCATTGTCCTTTTGCTTTTGCCTTTTTGCTCCAGGAGTAAAAACAGTGCTGGTATATGATTTTCTCTTTTTTTTGCTAGTTGCTAGATGTTTAATCCTGTTCAGCCTGGTGTAAGTTACCATTTCTGCCGCAGGTGGTTTGTTCCTCATGTTTTGTTCTGTGTCCTTTTCTGACGAACGCGGAGACATGATGTGTGTTTTTGCGCTTTCAATATCACTGTCTTCGTGTCCTGTATAATGACTAGGTAACAAAAAAGGATATTCTTTTGTCCGAAAATAATTGATACACATTTAAAATATATATCTTCCACGATTATGCATAAGGAATGTGAAACTCCCAAAGGGGATTTTTAGTTTTCTTTTATTGGGTTAAGAAAGGTTATTACTACTATTACCGATTGAGCTAATCAGGGGATGGAAGAAAATATTAATTATGGTTATCAGTGCAGCTGGGGAACTGAAGTTAGGGTGAAGCATTTTCTGAGACAAAAATGCACTCTGCAGGTGATATTTCATAATGGGAGGAATATCATAAATGATAGTTGAAGATTTATTGGGTAAGTTAAACTGTTTTTGAATTAAAAATAAGATAGTGTGTGAACATTTTTAATGTTTTCTATAAAGAAATATATAAAAAATGGCAAGTAGTTTTATTTGTAGACATAGTTAAGTTATTGTTGTCAAGGATAGCAGTTAAGTTATTAATGTCTCAATATAGTTTTTTGTAGATGGACAATGGACACTTTTGGTCAAACCTTTGACAGGAGCTTGCTGGATTGCATGCTCTTGAGCAGGGTCTTCGTCAGTATTTTGTTGGGTTTTAGCTTCTTCGTGAGGATTTGTCATTGCTGCATAAAATGGGCAGGTGTTAGAAGCAGAGTCGAGTGTCCCAGGAAAAAACCCTGCGTGGTGTGAAAACAAATTTGCATGTATAGAGAGGCATGGGTTGTTTTACCCTAGAAGCATAGGGTACACCTATTATTTGTTCACGGTTTTTCACACCAGAGGCTCTTAATTTGAAAAACGGTTACATTGACGGGACAAGGGATGTAGAAAATCTCGTACGACTATCAGGTTTGGCCTCTCAGAATGCTTGCAGGGTTGGATCTATCGATGTATTCTAGTTACTGATGTTTCAGGTTTTTTACCTTTGAGCACAAATTGTATGGCGAAAATTCCAGGGCGGAGAGCATTAGCATTTCTATTAAATCTCATCTCTACGCTAATTCAATTTGTTAGGCAAATTGACTTAGGTTATTGGAAAACTCCTTGGTAGCAGTGGCTAGGGTTGCTGTTCCTGGAAGTGGAAAAATCACTACGATCTACCCGGTGGAATGGAGTGGGATAGAATGATAATTACCTTCAATTACTTGTGCGGTGTTCTTCGCTTCCATCCGCTTATTGTGTCGTTGCTCTTTTTTTGTTACGATTTCCGCCGCCGCTGTTGAAGTCCTCGCCGTCGGTCGCCGCATTCGGCGGGGTTATTGGTGTTGTCGCGGGCAGTGTGTGGCTGTGTGTATGTCGGATTTGAGGGTGGTTGGCGAACGCGGTGGCGGTTGTCTGGTGACACGAACTCGATTTTGAATTTGTGTTTGTGTGCAGAAGGAAGGAGGAGAGCGTGCTGGAGTGATGAAGGTTTCGAGATTTACTTTGCGGAAGGGGAAGCAAGCTAGTAGAAGAGGGAGGGAGAGATGGAAACCATCGAACCGTCTCTAATCTTCAACCGTCCGTTTGAGCATCAAGATTCGTTGTGCTTGGCTTGGGTTTTTTTGTGTGCTACAGTATTATTATTATTTTTAGTGTTGAGACTGGTAGTGCTGAAGTGGAGCCTCTCTACAGGCATGTGGATGCAGGCACATGAGGCACGGAAGTGCAGATTCTACGGGCACATAGATGCAGGCACAGGAGGCACGGAAGTGTAGGTTCTACAGGCGGTGCGGTGGCAGAGGCATGTGTTAGAATGCTCGGTTAAAGAGGCATGGTTGTGATGTTTCAAGAGCGATGCGGGCGTGGCAGTGGGACCATATAAGAGTCACTGCGTATGTTTCGTTAGGCACGTGAGGCACGTGGGTTCAGGCACGGAAGGCAGAAAAGGTGAATCCACAACAGGAACGTACGTGTGTTTTCTCAAGTCACGGGTGTGCACTCTCTGGATGCACAAAAATGTGGCGGCAGAGGCATGGGTCCGACTACTCGGTTACAGAACCATGGTCGTGAAGTCACGTGGGTGTGGCATTACGGGGCACGTAAGAGTCTCGGCAAGTGTCACGTTGCGCACGTGGGTGCAAGGACGTAAGGCACAAAAGTGAAGGCACCACAGGCACGTACGCGCACTCTCTGGCTGCACAAAAGTGTGGCGACAGAGGCATGGGTTCGAGTACTCGGTTAGAGAACCACGGTTGTGAAGTCACATGGGTGTGGCACTACGGGGCACGTAAGAGTCGCGGCAAGTGTCACGTTGGGCACGTGGATGTAGGCACAAGAGGCACGACATTCCAGGCAACGCAGGCACGGACTTGTGGCTTCTCGGGGCATGGGGTATTAACCGTGCGGATGCAAAAAGAGTGCAGTGGCAGACGCATGTGTTAGGATGCTTGGTTACAAAGGCACGGTTGTGAAATCTCAAGAGCCACGCATGTCACGTTGCGCATGTGGGTGCATGTACGTGTAGGCACAGAAATGCAGGCACCACACGTACGTATGTGCACTCTCTGGATGCACAAAAGTGTGGCGGGAGAGGCATGGGTCCGAGTACTCGGTTAGAGAACCACAGTTGTGAAGTCACGTGGGTGTGGCACTACGGGGCACATAAGAGTCTCGGGAAGTGTCAGGTTGTGCATATATGTGTACTCTCTGTATGTACAAAAAGTGTGGCGGTAGAGGCATGGGTCCGACTACTCGTTTAGAGAACCACAGTTGTGAAGTCACGTGGGTGTGGCATTAGGGGGTATGTAAGAGTCTCGGCAAGTGTCACGTGAGGCACGTGGGTGCAGGGACGTGAGGCACAGAAAAGAAGGCACCACGTTTGTGAAGTCACGTGGTAGTGCTGAAGTGGAGCCTCTCTACAGGCATGTGGATGCGGACACAAGAGGCACGGAAGTGCAAGTTCTACAGGCATGTAGACGTAGGCTCAGGAGGCAAGTGTCGCATGAGGCACGTGGATGTAAGCATCGGAGTCACGGAAATGAAGCCTACACAGGCACGGCCATGCTGCTTCTCGAGGAATGGGTATCAACCCTGTGGATGTACAAGAGTGCGTTGGGAGAGGCATGTGTTAGAATTCTTGGTTAAAGAGGCACGGTTGTGAAGTCTCAGGAGCGACGTGGGCGTGGCAGTGGGACCATGTAAGAGTCATGGCGCATGTTACGTTAGGCACGTGCGGCACGTGGGTTCAGGCACGGAAGGTAGAAAAGGTGAATCCACAACAGGCACGTATGTGTGTTTTCTCAAGTCACCGGTGTGCACTCTCTGTATGCACAAAAAGACTGGCGACAGAGGCATGGGTCCGCGACTACTCGGTTAGAGAACCACGGTTGTGAAGTCACGTGGGTGTGGCACTACGGGGTATGTAAGAGTCTCGGCAAGTCTCACGTGAGGCACGTGTGTGCAGGGACATAAGGCACAGAAATGAAGGCACCACGTTTGTGAAGTCACGTGGTAGTGCTGAAGTGGAGCCTCTCTACAGGCATGTGGATGCAGGCACATGAGGCACGGAAGTGAAGGTTCTACAAGCACGTAGACGCAGGCACAGGAGGCATTGAATTGTGGGTTCTACAGGCAGTTAGAGAACCATGGGACAGGAAAGTGTCGCGTGAGGCACGTGGATGTAAGCATCAGAGTCACGGAAATGAAGCCAACACAGGCACGGCCATGCTGCTTCTCGAGGCACAGGTATCAACCCTGTGGATGTACAAGAGTGCGTTGGGAGAGGCATGTGTTAGAATTCTTGGTTAAAGAGGCACGGTTGTAAAGTCTCAGGAGCGACGCGGGCGTGGCAGTGGGACCATGTAAGAGTCACGGCGCATGTTACGTTTGGCACGTGAGGCACGTGGGTTCAGGCACGGAAGGCAGAAAAGATGAATCCACAACAGGCACGTACGTGTGTTTTCTCAAGTCACTGGTGTGCACTCTCTGTATGCACAAAAAGTCTGGCAGCAGAGGCATGGGTCCGACTACTTGGTTAGAGAACCACGACTGTGAAGTCATGTGGGTGTGGCACTACAGTGTATGTAAGAGTCTCGACAAGTGTCACGTGAGGCACGTGGGTGCATGGACGAAAGGCACAGAAATGAAGGCACCACGTTTGTGAAGTCACGTGGTAGTGCTGAAGTGGAGCCTCTCTACAAGCATGTGGATCCGATCAATAGGACCCCCGTTTCAACCGTAGGAGGTCCGTTTCCTCCATTTTGCGGTACACCAGACCCCTCCCGATGAACAGGATCCCATTTCGAGCGTGGCCGGTCGAACACAAGGTCGTTTCCTCCATTCTGCGGTACGCCAGGCCTCGTTTCCATCGTTTGTTCCATCCAAGCCCCCCGATGAACACGACGATGCATTCTGTTTCGACCCAGCCGGTTGGCTCCCCATGAACACGATGACGACAATGTTTCTTCGTTCCGACCCAGCCATGTACACGAGCCCTGGCCGTACGTACGTGTGAGTAGGCATTCGAGACCCCGCCCGTATGTACGTACGTGGCCGTACTTACTTTCTTGCACCCTGGCCGTTGTACGTACGTGTACATGCTACGTGCGCCCTCTACTACGACACGTGCGCGCCTCTACATCGACCAGTATGTACAGACACGTTCGCTACCAGAATGACAACGCTACGTATGCTTCGACCAGGTGGGTCCCAACTGTCAGGCACTTCCTTGCGTGCGAAGATGTAGCTGGTGGGTCCCAGCAGTCAGGGGGCGAACCGTTTTTTTTGCTCGGACGCACTTCCTTGCGTGCGAAGATGTAGCTGGTGGGTCCCAGCAGTCAGGGGGACGAATCGTTTTTTTTCCCCGGACGCACTTCCTTGCGTGTGAAGATGTAGCTGGTGGGTCCCAGCAGTCAAGGGGTGAATCGTTTTTTTGCCCGGACGCACTTCCTTGCGTGCGAAGATGTAGCTGGTGGGTCCCAGCAGTCAGTGGGAAACGTTTTTTTTTGCGAAATATGGTGGCCTGTCCGGTGGGTCCCCGCTGTCAGGTGGAGGAATAATTATTTTGCGCGTAATAAGGAGGCACTTCCTTGCTGCGGCCGTGGACCCAGCTGTCAGCCTCTCCACGTATAGTACTCTTCCGATGGAAGTCGTTCCTTGACCACGCCGCACCGAGAGCACCAGGGCGGTGGAAGACGGCGAGGCCTAGGAAGGGGACGACGTGGAGTTGAGGAAGACGCGGCAGTGGAAGCCGGTGCGGAGAGGAGTACGAGGGTTCACTGGTTCGGCTATGGTGTGAGGATGCCGTCGCCGCAGGGCCTGGCCAGCAGTGGGAATAGTAGGGGGCAGTGAGGTCTCCGCGGCAGCACAGCCGGCCACGGGAGGCGGGAGCATGCGGCACGCCCGGTGCTGCTTTGGGCGGCTGGAGCAAGAAGACCAGAGGTTGAGGAAGCACTACGGCTGTTGGATGGACATCATACGGTCACTAGAGCTAGAATCGTTCATATTGACTAATTTCACAAACCACTCCGTCCCCGTCAACTTAGTAGGCCCACAAGTCAGCCACCCACCAAGGTGGGTCCCAACTAGCAAGGGGAGTATTCATTTTTTTTTGTGTGTAATAAGGAGGCACTTCCGGTGGGTCCGAGCTGACAGCGGGGCGAACGTTTTTTTCATGAAATACGGTGACTCGTCCAGTGGGTCCCAGCAGTCAGGGGGGAAACATTTTTTTTTTGCAAAATACGGTGGCCCGTCCGGTGGGTCCCTGTTGTTAGGTGGAGGAATCATTATTTTTCACGTAATAAGGAGGCACTTCTTTGCTGCAGCTGTGGACCCAGCTGTCAGCCTCTCCACGTACAGTACACTTCCGATGGAAGTCGTTCCTTGACCATGTTGACCATGCCGCGTTCCGTTGCATGCATGCGTCCATGGGCATGGTGTGTCCCCACTGTCAGCCTCTCACGTACAGTCATGTTCCAATGACTCTCGGTTGTTGACCACATCGTGCCGGGCGCACCAAAGGCCGGTCGACGACAGCGAGGCCCTAGAATAGAATGACCCGGAGATGGGGAAGACGGGGCAGTGGAGTCGCAAATGGAGAGGAGTGGGAAACTTGAATGGTTCGGGTGCGCGGCAGCACAGCCGCGGTGCTGCCCACGGGAGACAGGAGCAAGAACAGAGGTTGAAGAAGGAGCACGGCTGTTGGATTAACATCCAACGGTCCAGCTGCTAGAATCATTTGTTGATTAAGTTGACAAAGCCCTGCGTACATGTCCGCTTAGTAGGCCCACAAGTCAGCCACCAAATCTATCGGGTCCCAACTGTCAACGGGGGGAATATTTTTTTCGCATAACAAGGAGGCACTTCCTTTCATGTGAAGATACAGCCGGTGGGTCCCAGCTGTCAGGTGGAGGAAACATTTTTTCAGCTTAATAAGGAGGAACTTTCCTTGCGTGCGACCATGGACCTCATGGGTCCCAACCGTCAGGCTCTCCACGTACAGTCCTCTTCTGATGACTCTCATTTGTTGACCATGCTGCACCGAGTGCAGCGAGGCGGTGGACGACGGCGAGGCCCCGTATGGGAACGACTTGGAGATGGGAAGACACGGTAGTGGAGTCATAGATTGAGTGGAGGAGAAGGGTTATAACTGGTTCTGGTGTGACGTGGGGCTGCAGTCGGTGGAGAATAATAGTAGGTGTGGAGGGGTGGAGGGATAGCCTGGCCGGCGGTGGGGTAGCGCTTCGCAGCGATGCATGCTAAGCAGAGCCGCTAGCCGCCAGAGGCCGGACCAGGCAGTGCCAGCAACGCTGGAGGAAGACGACGAGAGATTGAAGGTGCATGCTGACCAAGTTGACAACGCCCTGCGTAGGCTTCGACCTATTGGCCCACATGTCAGCCTACAAAAATGTGGCATATATCTAACCCATGTTTTCTAGAATGTACAGTCCATTTGCTGGGTTGGGTGAACAAATAATTTCGCATCAATGCGGCCCATTTATATTATCTAAGAAATCCCAACCCATTTGCACTTGCTTCAAATACACGAATTAGCTGGGCTTGTTATATATATAATGTTATGTTAGAAGGAGCAATTAATATCAAAAATAAACCGGAGAGGCACATTTTTTATATACATAATTAACAAATTAGTGAGTTATTGCTCAAAATAAAAATGAGCGCGTTATTATTACATTGGTCCTTAAAATCTTCGCAAGCTTTTGTACGCAATCACAAGGATTTTCCTTGCCTGTGAGTCAAAAACAACCAGGATTTTCCTTGCCAACTTCTGTTAAACATTTACTTTTATAAGTTAATAACACATGGGATGTTTTCATAATGTATATATAAGTCTCTATAAAATATACGATAATAGTAATAATATAAATATATATAATGTGGTTAAAAAATAAATTGGGTTGCCGATCTTTAAGAAAAAGCCCATAGGCCGGTATGGACCTCAAAAAATAAGTTGAAACCACTGTCACCCGTATGTCGTGGGTTACACATGTTAAAATACAAAACCTAGGCCTAGCTGATACTTGTTCGCCCTCTGGAAAAAAATGATACCAGATCCCCGAGCGAACTGGATTATAGAGGGGGCCGGTGGCACGACTGAAGAAGCACATCAGGAGAGATTTTTTTTCTTCAGTGGATGGCTCTCGATGGCGTTTTTTACTTGCCTCTGTACCATAAAACTTGTATTTTTAGCCTCCCAGTCCGTCGTGGAGTAGTAGCCCATTTGCTGGGCGGGCCAACCTATAGAAACTAGCACTCGATTTTTCATCAAGCCCCCAAAACAACGCAGTACTATGTTTGTTTTGAGGCCGAAAACATTACGACGGGGGTTGAGCGGGGGAGGGGGCAAGACAGAGCAAAAAGATTAAAAAGAGCTGATGCGTCGTTGCTACCCTAACAAAGCAGGTGCAATTCTTCTCGGGAAGAAGCTGTGCCGTTGACACCCACACGTCACATACCCCATAGTAGGCATACTAACAAGTTCACACACAAGCACAATAGAAAAGGTAAACATTCATATCAAACTCAGGTTCACAGAACACGTTCCTATTCATAGCCAACATCCACTATCCACAACTCAAAAGATTCATATATACACAAGTTCAGCATGTCTATGGATCCAAATGATTGATAGATCACACAACAATATCCATAGATAATTCACAAAAAGATTCATATATACACATGTTCAGTATGTTTATACATCCAAATGATTGAGATCACAGCCAATATGATCCATGGACGAACTTTAATTACCTAGGGTACAGACTGGTAAATGGTGTTCAGTCGGAGGTACTTCTTGCTAAAATTAATGCTTGTACGAGTAAACTTTCGAGTACATAAGAGGCAGCACAGACAATCTGAACTTTGCTTGTAGGTTTATCCTCAAATAGTGGCCACGTGTCGAGGGAGGTTTGAGCAACCTGGCCACTACTTTCATCCAACTAGTTTACTGGCTCATCTTGGTCCTGTAGCTCGCCAAAATTCTACATTGCAGACTAGTAAATGGTGTTCAGTCGGAGGTACTTCTTGCTAAAATTAATGCTTCTACGAGTAAACTTTCGAGTACATAAGAGGCAGCACAGACAATCTGAACTTTGCTTGTAGGTTTATCCTCAAATAGTGGCCTCGTGCTAAGGGAGGTTTGAGCAACTTGGCCACTACTTTCATCCAACTAGTTTACTGGCTCATCTTGGTCCTGTATCTCGCCAAAATTCTACATTGCAGACGAGAAAGGAGGCGGTTGAGAAAATGAACCACCCAAATTTTTTGTGTAGTTCAACTGAAATGGAGCATCCCTGGCGTGCAGACTGATTAAATGCGAGATGAATATACGCGTCAACCAACTTGTCTGGAATCTTTAGACTCCATGTCATACGGTTCGCTACCATATGTGCAGATAACCAAAAGGCACAAGTTGGGACCAAAGACTAAACTGCGTTTTTCTGGGCTATGCGCCAAGCAATATTTTTGGCATTCACTCTCCTAATACTTGGAGTTTGGCAATTGGTTGACACCGGTTGATACTCGAATGAATATAGGCACTTCTTGTCAACATCGATGCTTGTCTGAGTGAACTTTGGAGTACATAGCAGCAGCATAAGTACCTGTCCATCTAATCTTTTTGTGTAGTTCTACTGAAATCACCAGATGTAATGATTTGCCTGCGAGTTCAGGCTCCAAGTTACTCCTTTATGAAATCGGCAAACAGTAGCACAATACCAAATTACCAATACATATGACAAGCACAATAATCAGGATAAAGACCAGTACCAATTTGTGTGAGGTAGCATATCAATTACTATTTCCTTTGACTGGAAGCCTAGATAAGACAAGCGACTGACAGCAAAGGAAGAATGCAAGCCGAGATTAGCGACTAACAGGAAAGCAAGTAAGCTGTCGAGGCAATGAAGCACCCAAAGTTTTTGTGCAGTTTCACCAAAATCGAGCATCCATGTTGGCACATATATTGAGAGAGTGAGATTACTATAATAGTGGGACTAGTTGATGAAACATACACTAACAAATAGAAGCACCCTCATTATCTTAATGTGTAAAGTTAGCATTCCCTCCCTCCTCCACCAGATGATTCACCTCATAGACAAACATACACACGTACATGATTCAGCATAGGGTGCTACTAAAGATTTGTTTAACTCCGACAGGAAAATTAGGCAGCAATAAATTAGTGGTACTTAAGCACTCCTAATTAATTAAGTGAGACAGCAGAAGTGTAAGGGCTCCCTGGAGGATTGTCTCACATGTAAGGTAGTCATTGCCGGAGCCCTTGAATGGCCTCGACTAAGGCCTCTGGCTTCAGCAAGATCGCCTTGGCACTGTTTACTCTTCATCATCTTCTTCTTCTTCTTCTTCTTCCTCTTCATGCTCTGTTTCTCAGTCTCCTCACCAGTTGGTGAAACCAAGTACATGATTGGCCTTCTATTTCAGAATTGGTTTTGTCAGTGAGGGAGTACAAGTGTACTAGTAAAAAATAGCATTATTTTCTCATGGCAGTCGCAAAATAGAGATGAACACATGCATTAAATATCATTCTTACCTAAAGGAAGGTTACGGGTGCCAATATGGATGATGAGGATTGGAACACAGATCTCCCTTTGTGCAGTTCCACCGAAATGAACCAACTGTTACATTCTGACATTCCAGTTAAACAACACAAAAGTCACTTCTTTTAAGAAGAGTTTTGTGCAGTGCAGCAAAAGGTCACAACAGCAACCAGGTGAAATGGATATCCCTGTTTGCACAAAAAGCTACAGAGGAAACAGTCAGAGTCTCAAACAATTACAGGCAAAAACATTTGGCTAAACTTGTCATGGCTTATAACAGTGGTATGGCTTCATTTTTACCAGGGGCATTAGATTAAGAACAGCTAAATATTTGGTATAAGGGCATGGGATAGTGGGTGCACCAGCAGTCCAGCACCATGTACCTAAATAGGGGCATAAAGTGGTGATTCATAGTTTGTTGCCCCGAGAAACAAACATACAAGAAACATATCTAGGTTGGTCCCATTTTTGTTCACTCTAGCCACCTACTCCTATATGTGGATAGCAAATCTAGTCCTGGTCATACCACTATGTACGGTGTTACCCCTATATTTCCCTTTTCGACCAAGAGACTGGTTGGATGACCAATCTGTACTACTTTCACCCCCTTCCCTTCCTGTTTGTACCAAGTCCGATGTACTACATTCTAAATTCCCCCACCCCCACTTTATTTCTTGTTTGAACCAAGTACAAGATTCGACTCCATGAAGTAGATTTACCTCTAACAATAGAAGAAAAAATAGGTGACGTCGGACCATCCGATCGAGAGGGGCTGAGAGGTAGAAAATGATGCACATGCAGCGACGTAGCGAGCTGGGGAAGTAGAGCTAAGGCAGTTTCGAAGGAAGATATACCTGAAGGTCGTCGGGATGTGGATAGGTGGGCGGCGGGAGGCCGGATCCGCCCACACTAGGGCAACGACGAAGGGATCGGAGGACCTCTCGCGCCGGCACTCGGCTAGAGATAACGGTGCGGCCGGCAGTGGGTCTCCTCCCTCGCTATCGATGACGGCCTAAACGCTGCCCCTCCTCCCCTCCACCGGCGGAGGGGGATACGTCCGGATCTGTAACCAGCGGTGAGGATAGAAAGACATTGTTTTTTTAAGGGAGAAAGACAGTGTTACCACCCCTATCTTGTTTAGATCTGGAGAGGATGAGAGTGTGTGAATAGAGCAACCCTAGCAAGCAAGCACGGAGGCTCCGGGTTATATATACGTAGTGGGGTAGTTTTCCTTTTTCACTCCATCAAAACAATCGTTTAAAATTGTGTACTACGTGCCAGGTCGCCGTTTTTTTAGTTGTTGATTGTTTTTGAGATAGCTACCCGCTTGTTCCAAGTGGTGTTATGGTGTGCCAGGTCGCACTTTGTATCGTTCAAGTTTGGTACAAGTCCCTCCATTAAATGAACAACCACCCCCTCATAAAAATTGTGAACAAGCCCACGGCTAAAATCATCGGAAACATGGGTTGCCCCAACATGCATTATTATTTATATTTTCCACTCCCTCCGTTCCTAAATATAAGTCTTTTTTATTAGCCACACCTAAGACAAGAAATTTTTTATTAGCAGTGAACCCCACATGTCATAGACACAAAAAGTGTGGCAAGATTCCCTTAGGCAAGCCAAAGTGTGTCTAACAATTTGAGCAACTCAAGTTAGGCAAGTGTGGCAAGTGTGGGAAAAATAATGTGGAAACATAAGACAAACATAGTCACAATCCAAATAACCCTAATTTTTTGTGACATGCATGAAAATTTGGTTAGTTAAATTTATAGTCAAAATTTGGCAAGGTGCATCAAATCAACACATGCAAGTATCAAAAGGGAAGTCATGGCATGCATGCATGCGTTGTACTCCCTCTGTTTCCAAATATAAGTCTTTTTAGAGATTGCAACAAGTGACTACATACGAAGCAAAATATGTCTACATACATCCGTATGTAGTAGTCCATTTGAAATGTGTAAAAAGACTTATATCGAGTGCAGTGCATTGATGTGTCGTGTCAACTCGTACAACGCCCTCTCCCTCACGGACTGAGCTCCGGTGCCTTAACTGCACCTGCCTTTGGTTGCATGACAGGTGGGCTAACCACCTGTTGGGCCCACGTGTCATAGACGCAAAGGCAGGAGCAGTAAGTCAGTGAAGTTGCGTCCCTCCCTCGCGCATGAGCGTGGTGGCTGGCAAGACTAGTAGGAGCTTTCGCTACACGCTTCTTGATGGCGGCGAACTTGCGGATGGAGTTGACCATCATGTCGTCCATGTGAGAGGTGAAGCCGGCGTTAGTGAGGGCTACGACGCCGGCGGTCGCCAGCCTCGTCTGGAAACGCTGCGCGGTGCGGGGCCGCAGGCCGGCGCCTTGGATGATTTGGCACAGCCGACTGCCGCTCGCGACCATCACCTCCATAGGTGCTTTTGGCTCCTGGTCACTTGGTCTTTATATGAGAATCCAAACTCTGTTGCATTCACATCATGCTGGCTCTATTCTGCTTCTCTAATTAATTCCCTCTACATGTAGAGTAATTTGAGGATGCATCATTGAACGTTCAACATCTCGGGAATCGCTACCCTCTCCCTCCTTGGCATTCAAGCACCTATGGAGGCGAGGCGACTGCCGCTCGCGTCTATCGCGTGTCAGGAGACATTCCCATCGACGACGAGGTGCCTATGGTGACTTCATAAATTTCAAGATGATAGTACTAGTATACTCAATATTGTGCACCGCGGCCAAGGCCAAGAGGAAAACGATAGAACAACGTATTTATTTACGGTGTAGATTCACCCATTTTGCTCCATATGTACTCCGTCTCGGTGTAGTCTAGTCACTTGTTGAAATCTCTAGAAAGGCAAATACTCCTTTCTGGTTTACAGGGCTATACTAGCAAGTAGTACTACAATAGTGGGCTCACATAACAATTTTGGCTCATGCAAGAGCCTGGCTATATGCCTGCTCCAAGGTTCGCAACTGCCATGTTTGGGTTGCACTTGGCTCTTTGCCTCTTCGAGAAGACGAACAATCATGTTACTACTGCTGCTTCTACAGTATCGAATCCACTATTGCATGTTCGAATCCACTGCTGCATGTCTGTCCACCGCGAGCGGGAGGGATAAGCAAAAGCATGTCCTCATCTGCGAGCCACCGCGCTCATGGGCGAGGGAGAAGGCGTGTAGTAGTAGTAAAATCAAGCTTCTCCTCGTTGTATGAGTTGACGCGACACATCATAGCACTGGCCCCACATGGTTGCCTCTAAACTTGGCTGAAAGACCCGTAGTGTACAATACTCCATTTGCTGCAACTTCTAACATTTACCCCACCACAAATTAAAATATATATTCCTGTCTTGACCAGATGAGCGTGCAAACTAGAATCACCAGGATGACAGGTAGGGCCAGAAGATTATTTTAACCAAAAATATAGCATGGAGCCGACCCCAACGATTTTAGGGCCTGTTTGGTTCCAATAAGTCACCTGACTTATAAGTCAGGTGACTTAAAACCAGTGACTCATAAGTCACGCCTGTTTGGTTGTCATCTGACTTATAAGTCAACTGACCACACCTTCTCACCTTGTTTTTTATGTAAAGGTGATGGGACCCATGCAAAAGGGGGTGACTTATAAGTTGGGTCTGTTTGGCAAAATAAGTCACTTTTTTCAATTTTCGACTTATAAGTTGGTGACTTATTTGGAACCAAACAGGCCTTAAGCTTACATGCACGGTACATGCTATCCTAGACTACTCTACACATGAAACTTCCACACGAGCGTCCGGGCTGCGGTTGGCTCTTCGCCTCTTCGGGAAGTCGAACAATGGCCCTGTTTGGATACTCTAACTCAGTTAGAGGTTAGAGTTAGATTCTAACCCTGAACTAACCCTGAACTAACTCTAACCAAAAAGGTGTTTGGATAGCAGGGTTAGATGGAGCACGGATACGGCGAGGCACCTTCACGGGCAGTGTGAGAGGGAGGGAGGGAGAGGACAAGAAGCTTTGAGGAAGTGAGGAGGGATCTGCCTCGGGAAGAGCAAGAGAAAAATGTGTTTTTAGTGGTCCTGAGAAGAACTAACCCAAATAAGCACCTCTTGGGTGGGTCAGATTTTTTGGATAAGTTAGATGCATCTAACCCAAACTAACCCTCCTGTTTGGATATTTTTGGGTTAGTTGAGTCCAAACTAACCCAAACTAACTCTAACCCATGGATTCAAACAAGGCCAATGATGGGGTACTACTGCAGTGGAGGAGTACTACAGTATGCTTCTGGCCATCTGACGCCGATTGAACTGCTGCATGTCCACCGCGTACGGGAGGGAGAGCGTGTAGCGAACAAAAGCTTCTCCTAGTCCTGCCAGCCACCACGCTCATGGGCGAGGGAGGGACGTAGCTTCATTGACTTATTGCTCCTGCCTTTGCGTCCATGACAGGCCGGTGGCCCACCTGTCATGCAGCCAAAGACAGGTGCGGTTAAGGCGAGAGGGCATTGTAGTAATCAAACTTCTCGGTCTTGTACGAGTTGACGCAACACATCAAAGCACTGCACTCGATATATTTCAATATTTTGTGTTTACCGATGCATTAATTACAACGCATGCATGCATGCCGTGACTCTCCTTTTGATACTTGCATGTGTTGATTTAATGCACCTTGAAGTAGTATGAATATGTGATAGTAAAGCTTTGTAATGCCCCGACCCTAATAAAGCGAGAGATGGTTGTGCACGAGGAGGGCGAGATCATGCAGACGGAACAGGACCCGACGATGGAGCTCTCTATGGTCTCGATGGACCTCACCTTGCTCCACTGCCCCTTGTGCCTCCGCCCCTTGAAGCCTCCAGTGCATGAGGTTCGAATACACCTCATCCGTTTGGCTGATCGAGCAAGGTGCAGGTTTCTTGATTGATGTGTTGTTCGATTGATTTGTGCAGTGCAAGGGAGGGCACCTGGCTTGTGCGGACTGCCGCATCGAGCGCCCCGGGAACCAGCGGCAGTGCCAGAAGTGCGAGCGCGGCGGTGGCTTCGACGTGCGGAACACATCGGTGGACGCCGTCCTCTCCTCGGTGAGGGTGGAGTGCCCGCACGAAGGCTGTGGGCTCTACGTCACTTACCATAAGCTCGCTGATCACCAGAGCGTGTGTCCGCTCGCGCCCTACAAATGCCTCGTGCCCGTCTGCGGCAATGAAGGCCCGCCACCGGTGCTCTCCCACCACATCAGCACCGTGCATCCCATGCCTGTGCACAGGATCCAGTACGGTAAGGCGCTCCAGCTGCAACTGCCACTGTCGGAGCCACAGCTCTTGCTGTTCACGGAGGAGGACGGCCGCGCGTTTTTCTTGGTCGGCGGCGTGCTCGACATCAGCGCGCCTATCGCCGTGTCGGTCGTCTGCATCAGAGCGGGGGCATCCCCACTGCTGCACTACGTGGCCAAGCTGCGGGCGAACGGCCCGCCGGGGGAGCCCAAAGGCAGGACCAACACCGTCAAGCTGGAAATGGAGGTGACAAGCAGCAGGGATCCCGGCGACGTCACCGTGCAGGAGCTGACATTCTTCACAGTTCCGCCCAAGTTGCTGGCCAGGGCTAAGTTGGTGTCCCTCCACATTCAGATTGACAAGCTCACATCCTAAATGATTCTACAGTGCCTTTTGTTTATCTTAGTAATATGCTAATTTAGGGGTTAGCTCGGTCTACTTTAGCTTAAGAGATGGTGAGTTTTGGTGGCGATGCAGCAATTACCTCGACATCAGATCAACAGTGAAAGTAATTTCGAACAATCGAATGGATATTTTGTGTCTGTTGGATATAAAGATCCTTTGGGTAAGAAGTAACAGCTTATATGTTTTTTTCGAAACGGAACAGCGATACTAGTATAATTTTTGTTGACATGCACTAATATTTTCGAAACAGACATTGGGCTGTAGCTAGAAGGGCGGTTGGGACGCGGCATCGGCCCATACCGCGGTGACCCCCATTGGGACGCACTGACTGTGAATTTTCTCCCTCGCCGATGTCGACCACGTCCACGCAGAACATTGCTCCCTTCCCCTAGCTGCGGGATCAAAACGGATATGTGACCAGCGGTGTGTCCACCGTCGTTCTATGTTTGTGAAGAGAGCAACCCAAGCAAGCAGGCTTTTAGCTTAGGCTCCTGCTAGTGTATGTATAGTGGTTTTCTTTTTCTCTCCATATCAACCATTTTATATTGCGTACGTGTCATTGAAGAGTGAAATGATGGTTGCTTCTTCCGACTAACTTAGTGTGTGATTTGACTGCTCCTTTAGTGGCCCCTACACGTACTCCCCCTACGTGTATGCAACAGTCACACGTACACATGGACGCAAAAACACGCATGACGCCCTAATGCATGCATGTCCGAGCACACGACGGAACACGCACGGTCACACTCAAGTGCTCAACCTACACGTGCATGCACACACATACTCAGCCAGGGTGAGCTAGTGACCGTATAAACACCGGAAAATGTATATTTTGAGCACAATGAGCGTATTATGAAGTCCACTCACCGTATTTTTACGAATATACAGTGACATACATTGTATTTATCTCGTTTGAAATTAAGCCATATTAACCAGAGAGGAGGCAGTATGGAGTAGCATTACTTTGTTGTGTCCTGTCAACTTGCCGAACAAAGAGAAGCTTGCAGGACGGGAGAAGCTTGCGCGCGCTGGCTCGCAGGACAAGGAGAAACTTTTGACTATGCAAGTTGTCCTTCACTCAGGCGGTGGACGTGCAACAGTTAATTCGGTGTCATATTGCCAGAAGCATACACTATACTAGTAGTACTATTATTGATGCACTTCCCGAAGAGGCGAACAGCCAAGCGCAAAGTTTACTAGTACTAGTACTACTACTATAGTCTATATAGGTAGTACTAGGAACCGGATGTAGGAGCGTCTGCACTCTTATTATATTTTTAAAATGTGATAAAGCAATATTCAACACATTTGGTTCTCTTCGAGGGTTCTCGCATGTGATAATGGAAGTTGATTGCATGGAACACTCGCCACAATTCTCGCTTAATTCTGGCTCATATCTTGTTACAAATAGGAGCGCTTGGTAATATTTCCTCTTTTTTTGTTATTCAGCATGTAAACAGGTGAGCAAACCTTGCGGCACATCTTTGTGCGAACCATGCTTGCTGCACTTTGAATGTGGCCGAGAGCTGGCTTGATGAAACACCTCGCTTCCTACTTCTTTTTTGTGGGGTACCTCGCTTCCTAGTGACCAGTGTCTTGGCTGATCGTCCTAAGAATGCTTATATATGAATAAAGCTCTCTCATTTACCCGCAAAAAAGATTAAGCCATATTAACCGGAAAGGAGGGAGTATGGACTAGCACTACTTATTGGTGTGTCCCGCCAACTCGCAAAATGAGGAGAAGCTTGCAGGACAAGGTGAAGCTCGCTTACGCCTTTTGACTAATGCAACGTACCCTCGCCCAGGCGGCGGACATGCATCAGTTCATTCGGTGTCAGATTGCCAGAGGCATACACTGTAGTACTGAACATGCGGAGTATCATCATTGTTCGACTTCATGAAGAGGCGAAGAGCCAAGTGCAAGGTTTAGTAGTACGAGTAGTACTACTACTAGAACCGCATGGTGGAGCCTCTGTACTCTTATTTTTTAATCTCTGATAAAGTACACATTTATTCCGGAGAAGGGCTGAAAACGGCAGCCCAACATGTAATGATGATATCAATCAACCATGCTCGAATATATCTTGGCCTCCGTGCGAGCCCGTCTGTGTGTTCTCGCTCCGCGTCTCTCTCAAGGAACGGCGGGTTGGCCATTTTGCCGTCAATTGAGATCGGTTTGCTCACACTTCGGTCCCACATGTCAGTGATATGCCAAGAGGAGGTGCGTTGACCGACTGGCCATACGCGTACTTGGTTTTGCACCTTCATACTACTCCTCCCTCCATCACAGTTTATAGGGCGCGCTTCATTATGATGCATTTCTCTCAATGCATTTCCACCACAAGAGAGACTTTAGACGTGTTTGGTTTAATGCTCAATTAATTAGGGCGTGGTAACCGCAATTTTCTCTCGATGTAGTACTACAGAGTGGAGTAAGTGCATGCATGTGTCAACCCAGGGTGGAAGCACTACATGCATGTGTGTACGCATTATTTCCTCTAGTAATAGACACCGTGCTATGACTACCAATGCTATTTTTCAGGGCGATTGCTAGTCGCCTTGGTCCCAGAGATTTTCTCTTTTTCTAAAGCACGCTCTATAAACAGTGACGGATGGAGTAGTATGAGCGGATTCAAAGAAGAGCGTATTGATGGTTGCTTCTTCCAAGCAACTTACAGTGGGAAAGGTGGGTGTCGGTGTCAAAACCGGCGGATCTCGAGTAGGGGGTCCCGAACTGTGCATCTAGGCCGGATGGTAACAGGAGGCAAGGGACACGAAGTTTTACCCAGGTTCAGGCCATCTCGATGGAGGTAAAACCCTACGTCCTGCTTGATTAATATTGATGATATGGGTAGTACAAGAGTAGATCTACCACGAGATCAGAGAGGCTAAACCCTAGAAGCTAGCCTATGGTATGATTGTTGATGTGTATGTTGTCCTACGGACTAAAACCCCCCGGTTTATATAGACACCGGAGAGGGTTAGGGTTACATAGAGTCAGTTACAATGGTGGGAGATCTGAACATCCGTATCGCCAAGCTTGCCTTCCACGCCAAGGAAAGTCCCTTCCGGACACGGGACGAAGTCTTCAGTCTTGTATCTTCATAGTCCAGGAGTCTGGCTGAAGGTATAGTTCGGCTATCCGAACACCCCCTAATCCAGGACTCCCTCAGTAGCCCCTGAACCAGGCTTCAATGAAGACGAGTCCGGCGCGCAGATTGTCTTTAGCATTGCAAGGCGGGTTCCTCCTCCAAGTACTTTATAGAAGATTTTAAACACAAAGATAGTGTCCGGCTCTGCAAAATAAGTTTTCCACATATTGCCATAGAGAGAATAATATTTACACAAATCTAATCTGCTGACGTATTCTGTAGTGCGACACACCACGGCCAAGCTTTTATCCGAGTCGTTTCATTATCCCACCTCAGCGCGTCATGCGAGGCGGTTTCCTTGGCACGTCTTGTCAAAGCAGAGATCGTGTCCCCCTATTTCGGGATTCTCATCAATACGGGCGTGGGTAACCCAACCGCGCCTTTGATTACGGCGCTTGGAGATAAGCGAGTTTTACCAGGCTGGTGGGGACATGTAGTTGCGTCCACCCATATAAGGGGATAAGGATCCACCTTTTCACCCACGCCTTCTTCCTCCTTTGCCTATCCATTCTTGCGCACTCGAGCTCCAGCGCCCAAGTCCGCACTACCACCTCAACCTTCTCCAGTCATGTCCGGAGCGGGAGGCAAGTGGATGGTCTCCTCCGTCACGGAGGGACACATCAAAAAGCTGAGGAAGGCCAGATATCTGGCTAGCGACATCGCGCACCGGCTTCCCGAAAAGGGGAAGCTCATCCCCACTCCTAGGCCCCATGAGAGAGTGGTATTCCTCCCCCATTTCCTCCGCGGACTGGGCTTCCCTCTGCATCCATTTGTCCGGGGGCTCATGTTCTACTACGGCCTGGATTTCCACGATCTGGCCCCGAACTTCGTCCTCAACATCTCGGAGTTTATCATCGTGTGCGAGGTGTTCCTCCGCATCTGCCCCCATTTCGGCCTATGGCTTAAGACTTTCAACGTCAAGCCAAAGGTGGTGCGCGGCAGCCAGGCAGAGTGCGGCGGTGCCATGGTTGGCAAGATGGCCAACGTCATGTGGCTCGAGGGCTCCTTTGTGGAGACCCTGAAGGGGTGGCAATCATGGTGGTTTTACGTCACCGAGCCGCGCGACGCCGAATGGGTCGCACCCCCTGAGTTTCGATCCGGCCCCCTACGCGGCTCACCTCCTGGAAGGAGACAGGCCTGTCTTGGGGTAAAAAAGAAGAGCTGACTGGACTCCAAACATGCATCCAAACCTTGGTGGACAAGAAGCTCAAGCTTGTCAACGTAGTCCAGGTTATGCTCATCCGCCTGATCCTCCCGTGTCAACGACGGGCCTTCAACCTGTGGGAGTTCGACCCGGCGCAGCATCGAACTCTAAACAGGCTCTTCGACACGACGTACGAAGATGCCTGGAGGATGCTTTTCAAAGGCGCCGAGGCTCCCACATCCGCTACCGAGGATCGCGGATTCAGTACTCAGCATCACGCTCATGCGGTAAGTTGTTTTTGTCCTTTTACAGGGTATCAGTTTTTCATAGTTTGACTCTATGCGGGATCTAAGCTCCCTTATCTTTGACAGGATTGGGAGGTGACGTCCGGACAGATCAACTGTCCGGCTCCTTGGCCCGAAGGCCCAGCGGACGCTCGCTTGGTGAAGCTGCTGGTTCTGGCGCCCTATGTGGTGCCAGAGAAGAAGGCCACGAAAAGGGCCACGGGGACTCGAAAGAGTGCCCGGCGCCAGGAGGTATCGGATTCATCATCCGATGGTCCCGAAGCGCCTTCCTATCATGAAGACAAGGAGGAAGAAGAAGAGACCTCTCCCCCTCCAGCGGGAGGAGAGAAGAAAAGGAAGGCCGCCCTCTCTGAGGAGGCCGGAGGGTCCAAGAAGGGGAAAACCCTTCCTCCGGACTACTCCAACGACGCCGACGACGGCGGAGAGGAGTGGCAGCCCAGGGCCAAGCCCCTGGCAAAATCATAAGTATCCGGATACCGGAGTAATTCATAGTATTCTTTTATTGCACAGCTTTCCCTTATGTCGAATATGCTTATGCAGCCCACCCAAAGACCGGCTCGACGTGTCGTCGAGCGGCTCACTGGACTCGTCGGATGTGAACTCGCTTCCGACGGCTTCCTCCCCTGCCCTATGGACGACACTGAGGTGTTGTCCCAACAAGTTCCAAGCAGGGAGGAGGTGGTCCCGGAGGCGCCGCAAGGCGACCTCCCGGACTCCAGGAGTAAAGGGGATGAAACCCCATAGGGCTCCAAGTCCGGCTCTAGGCCGGACACCGCTCCGGAACCTTCAAGGGTTCCGGAGTCCGGCGGGGGACCTCCTTCCAAGAGGAGCAAGTCCACCATGCCGGCGACCCCCATCCACTCGGAGGCGTCGGACAATATGTTGGAGGCGCTCCAAGGCGCCTCCATCGACGAGGAGCACCGCGCTATTATGAGTGCGGTGGTCCAGAAGGTTTAGTCCGCCAAGAGCGGACTGACCGAAGCTTGTACTAGCCTTTTGACAGGCTTTGAGGTAAGTAAATAATGTGTAAATAATATTACCGCATAGATAGTAGCCCCTGATGCTCTGTTGGGCGTTCGGGAAGAAAATCCGAATAGAGGATCAAAAAATTCGCAGGAGTCTAACAAAAGGAGTCAATATGCGTATGCAGGCTTCTCTGCTGCCGTCCGCCATACTCACTGCGGAAGTGGACACGCTGAAGCAGAGCCTCGAGAAGTCCGAGCAAGAGCTCAGGCGTGCCAAGAAGCAGCTCGAGGAGAAGGAAGGTAAGAAATACCTTGGTTAAATATGTATATAAAAAAGGTGCAATTGCAAGAAATGACAGGATTAACATGGCTATTATAGGGGCCACATCTGAGGTGGTGAGCCTTAAGCAAGCGTTGCTCACAGCCGAGAAGAGTGCGGCCGTGGAGCGCACCGAGCGAGAGAGGTATGAGGCCAAGGTTGGCAAGGTGCGGCAAGAGCTCCAGGTTCTCATGAAGAAACATGAGAGTTTGGAGCTTGACTCGAAGACGCGAGCGTCCGAGCTCGCGGCGGCTATTGAAAATGCCAAGTCTGCCAAGGCCGAATCCCAGAAGACCCTCCAGGAGTAGGATGAGGTGAAGGAAATAGCGGCGGGTAAGGCTTTCTTTATGCAAAGTAAACACATAAACATGAGTTACTTGATACTTACCCGAATCCGGAGCTCTCCAGGGGCATTTGCAGATCTTCCCCGGAGTGTATCTGATGCCGCCGCATTCTATCGAGCCGAGGAGGGCAGCTCGACGGAGAAGGTGTTATGGTCTCAGTATGCTGAGGCCGGACACCCCGTGCCCCTGAGCGACCAGCTGAAGCAACTGGTCGAGCTCCACAAGGCGGCCAAACAGGACATGAAGGGCCTCCTAGTTCGGCTGTGGCCTGGAGAGGCTCTGCCTGGGAGCTATTTCGGGCTGGTGCGGCGGCTGGTGGAGGCCTGTCCAAGGCTCGAAGTCATCAACCGCTCCTTCTGTATTGAAGGTGCCCGTAGGGCCTTTGCCCGCGCTAAGGTGCACTGGGGCAGGCTGGATGCGGAGAAGCTTGTGAAGGACGGGCCACCAACGGGGAAAGAGCATCACAAGCCCGAAAATTACTATAAGGATGTTCTGAAGGGTGCCCGCCTTGTGGTGGATGAATGTACTATGGATGTAATTTTTGAGTAAAACTCGCTCGTTTTTGTCCTGTGCGCTGAAAACTTGTTCATATGCGCTGAGTAATGCTGCTTGAATTTAAAATATTACCTTCTGTGTGGCTGTTTATCAATACTGAGAGATGGCGAGTCATCGGCTTCTGCCCCCTTGCCAATAGTGCTGGGGTGTTCGGGGATAAATCCGGGCGCTCTTTTTCCCATGTTTGGGTCCTTCGAGGGAGGCGCTCAGCCAGACGAACGAGGCAATCAGACTATAATGCGTGAACACTCTCACTTAGCCATAGAATTCTATAATTTTAAATTTCGGCGAAGCCCCTAGTATTCGGAAGACCGAGTTCGGGGCGCTATCCACGCCTTGGCCGGACAGAGCCAACTCGTCGCCCTAAGCGGCATAAGTCTTTAGGGACTAGAAAAAAAACCTCTCGAACAGCGACCAGCTCTTGCTTCATCATGACAGTCAGTTTTAGCTTTCTCCACTAAGGTGCTCGGCCCAGCTCAACTGGGGCACAATCGCAGTGGTTCTCTAGTGCTACCTTAGCCGATATAGCGGAATGTAAGGCACCAAAACATAGGAGCCGGGCAAACCCAACTATTGACCCAAGACATGATTCGGAGCCGATGCATATAATGTTATAAGTTCGGGGTGCCGCACTTGTGAAAGTGTTCGGACTTCTTACACCATATTGAGGGGTGCTAAAAGCCCCTGGCGTATTTTGGCCGTACCAAGTTGTACGGGTGCGACATGTCGTTAAGGAACATTTATTTATAAAAAGATAGTGCAAAAATAGACAAAAGCTATGCATTGTTTATTAAAAATAGCTGCGATCAAAGCAGAACGATACAAGTAATGCGATAAATGAAAAGTTGGACTATTTAACATGTCTGCTCCAGGGGCAAGCTGCGAAATAGTATGCAAAACAGGTATACTGCTCGTGATAGAGACCACCTGGGATTTCCGTAATGCGGCATGGCTTGTCTGCTTCCCTAGTTCCTGCATCGTTTGTGCGGCAATTGAACTGCCGAACAGGCCTTCCGAAGAGTAGAGTCCTGGAAGTAAGAGAAAAGTAAAAAATTGGCAGCCCCTGGTGCGGTTTAAGCCGTGTTTTGGGTGTGCCGCAATGGTGCCCCTCCCCCTATGCCCATGGTATTTTTAGAGCGTAATTATGTACGCGAAGTACTGGCGTCGCCTTTTTGCTAGGGTTGGGGTTGGGGCCGTATTGCTACGCCTGCTCGAAACGGGACATGCGGTCTTGTTGTGGGTTACTCCGGGTGCGCTTGACGGTGTTCGGATGTTTAATGGCCGTTCTGGAGAACTGCCTGGAGAGGCTGCTTTGTACTTCTGCTGCAAGGGCTGCCGTGTGCTCCTCCGTTCGGAGGGAGCGTTCGGTGTTTCCATTGACCGTAATTACTCCACGAGGGCCTGGCATCTTGAGCTTAAGGTATGCGTAGTGCGGTACCGCATTGAATTTGGCGAATGCGGTTCGTCCGAACAGTGCATGATAGCCACTGCGGAATGGGACTATGTCGAAGACCAATTCCTCGCTTCAGAAATTATCCGAGGATCCGAAGACCACTTCAAGTGTGACTGAGCCTGTACAGTTGGCCTCTACACCTGGTATTACGCCTTTAAAGGTCGTTTTGGTGGGCTTAATCCTCGAGGGATCGATGCCCATTTTTCGCACTGTATCCTGGTAAAGCAGGCTCAAGCTGCTGCCGCCGTCCATGAGGACTCTAGTGAGATGAAATCCGTCAATAATTGGGTCTAGAACCAATGCGGCAAATCCGCCATGACGGATGCTAGTGGGATGGTCTCTTCGATCAAAGGTGATCGGGCAGGAGGACCATGGGTTGAACTTTGGGGTGACTGGCTATACCGCGTATACGTCCCTTAACGCGTGCTTCCGCTCCCTTTTTGGGACGTGGGTGGCATATATCATGTTCACCGTCCGCACTTGTGGGGAAAAACCCTTCTGTCCATTGTTGTTCGGCGGCCGGGGCTCCTCGTCGTCATCGCTATGCAGCCCCTTGTCTTCATTGTTGGCGCTTAACTTGCCTGCCTGCTTGAACACCCAACAATCCCTGTTGGTGTGATTGGCCGGCTTTTCGGGGGTGCCATGTATTTGGCACAAGCGGTCGAGTATTCGGTCCAAGCTGGATGGGCCCCTAGGATTCCTTTTGAATGGCTTTTTCCGCTGACCGGATTTAGAGCCTCTGAATCCGGCATTAACTGCCATATCCTCAGCATTGTCACCGTTAATGCGGCGCTTCTGCTTGTTGCGACACGACCTGCCACTAATGTCCCTGGTGTCTGAACTACCGGGGTTCTTGGTCATATTGTTGCTATGAGCAAGCCAGCTGTCTTCTCCCACGCAAAAGCGGGTCATGAGTGTCGTGAGTGCTGCCATAGATTTCGGCTTTTCCTCTCCAAGGTGCCGGGCCAGCCACTCGTCACGGATATTGTGCTTGAAGGATGCTAGGGCCTCAGCGTCCGGACAGTCGACTATTTGATTTTTCTTTGTTAGGAACCGTGTCCAGAATTGCCTGGCCGATTCCTCTGGCTGCTGAATTACGTGACTTAGGTCATCAGCGTCATGGGGGTCGCACATAAATGCCCTGGAAATTGTCGAGGAATGCGGCTTCCAGGTCCTCCCAACAACTGATTGATCCTGTTGGCAAGCTGTTGAGCCAATGCTGAGCTGGTCCTTTAAGCTTGAGTGGGAGGTATTTGATGGCGTGAAAGTCGTCGCCGCGGGCCATGTGGATATGAAGGAGATAATCCTCGATCCATACCGCAGGGTCTGTTGTGCCATCATATGATTCGATGTTTACGGGTTTGAAACCCTCGGGGATTTGATGATCCATTATTTCGTCTGTAAAACACAGTGGGTGTGCAGCGCATCTGTACTGGGCGATATCCTGACGTAGCTTCAATGAGTTTTGTCTACTGTGTTCGGCCCTGCCGAATTTGTGGCCGGCATGACGGTTACCGTCTCAAGCCATGGGGTGCCCACGCGATCCGTAGATCGATCGTGTTTGCCTTGCCTTGTCCTCCAACATGTCTCGTAAGTCCGGCGCATATTCCCGTGCCTTGGTACGGGGTGTGGCTTGAGTGGAGGGCCGGGAGGCCTCTCTGTCGCGGCCACGAGGTGGCCGTTCAGCCGCATCAAGTGCTTCCTCCTCTAATTGGGGTAGCAACCTGCGCTTTGGGTAACTCTTGGAGGGGCATTCGAATTTATGCTCTTCGGCCGCAAGGACTTCGGTCCATCCGTCAACCAGCAAATCTTGATCAGCTCGGAGCTGTTGCTATTTTTTCTTGAGGCTTCTTGCCGTGGCCATAAGCCTGCGTTGGAAACGCTTTTGCTCAACGGGATCCTCTGGCACGACGAATTCGTCGTCGTCGAGGCTTACCTCGTCTTCGGAGGGAGGCATATAATTATCGTCCTCGACCTCTCTGTCTGCCGCTCTCTCATGAGGGATGGTTTCTCCATCCTCCTGTGCTAAACCTTGCTGGAGGGGGTTTTCTTCGGCACTCTCTGGAGTATTATTATCTCCCGTGCTGGAATCACCGTTTTTGTGTTGGCGGGATTTTGAGCGGCGCCGCAGACGCCAACGCTTGGGCTGTTTCTTGGAGGGGTCATCCTCCGTTGTTCCATCGCCCTCTCCCTCTTTTGGGGTGTCCACCATGTATATGTCATATGACCAGGTGGCTTTCCAGGGCCTAGTAGGCGCTTCTTCTTCATCATCTCCTTCATCGGCGTCCATACCGTCGATGTCTTCGGAGTCGAAGTCGAGCATGTCGGTTAAGTCGTCGACAGTGGCTACAAAGTGGATGGTGGGTGGGATTTGAATTTCTTCATCGTCCGTACCCCAACCTTGCTGACCGTAGTCCGGCCAGGGCTCTCCTGATAAAGAGAGAGACTTCAGTGACTTCAGGATATCGCCGAAAGGCGAGTGCTGAAAGACGTCCGCGGCCGTGAACTCCATGATCGGCGCCCAATCGGATTCGATCGGCAGGGGCGCGGAGGGTTCGGAGTCCGGAGAAGAATCCGGCTCCATGGAGTCACGAGTCTTGCAGAGTACGGGGCTGGTGTTCGGCTCAACCGCCGTTGGGATCACAGCCCCCGAGGCAGCGTCCAACCGCCCATCCTCTATCGGCGCGGTTGGCTCCGAACTAAGGGTCGGAGCCGATGCAGGTGCGGCCTCCAGGGCACTGTTCGGCAGTAGAGCTAGATCATGCTCGTCGTGATAGTGCGGTGCGCTTGGCGGTGGTTCGAATCCGCCGAAGATCAAGTCCCCGCGGATGTCAGCCGTGTAGTTTAAATTTCCGAATCTGACCTGACGGCCAGGGGCGTAGCTTTCGATCTGCTCTAGATGGCCAAGTGAATTGGCCCGAAGTGCGAAGCCGCCAAAGACGAAGATCTGTCCGGGGAGGAAGGTCTCACCCTGGACTGCATCGCCATTGATGATCGTAGGAGCCATCGGGCCTGACGGCGACGGCACAGAGGAACTCTCAATGAAAGCACCAATGTCGGTGTCAAAACCGGCGGATCTCGGGTAGGGGGTCCCGAACTGTGCGTCTAGGCCAGATGGTAATAGGAGGCAAGGGACACGAAGTTTTACCCAGGTTCGGGCCCTCTCGATGGAGGTAAAACCCTACATCCTGCTTGATTAATATTGATGATATGGGTAGTACAAGAGTAGATCTACCACGAGATCAGAGAGGCTAAAGCCTAGAAGCTAGCCTATGGTATGATTGTTGATGTGTATGTTGTCCTACGGACTAAAACCCCCCGGTTTATATAGACACCGGAGAGGGTTAGGGTTACATAGAGTCGGTTACAATGGTGGGAGATCTGAACATCCATATCGCCAAGCTTGCCTTCCACGCCAAGGAAAGTCCCTTCCGGACACGGGACGGAGTCTTCAATCTTGTATCTTCATAGTCCAGGAGTCCGGCTGAAGGTATAGTTCGGCTATCCGTACACCCCCTAATCCAGGACTCCCTCAGTGGGGCTTATGATTTGACTGCTCATTACTCACTATTAATGTGGCCCAACGACCGGTCTGAGTCTCCCATGCGGCTATGCACTACCCCCTCGGTTCTTAAATATACTCTAGAGTATTTGTCTTTCTAGATATTTCAATGAGTGACTACTCAAATATTTGTCTTTTTAGAGATTCAAATGGACTATTACATATGGATGTATATAGACATATTTTAGAGTGTAGATCCACTCATTTTGCTCCGTATGTAGTCACTTGTTGAAATCTCTAGAAAGACAAATATTTAGGAACGGAGGGAGTACACATACGAAGCAAAATGAGTGAATCTATACTCTAAAATATGCCCATTTGAAATTTGTAAAAAGACAAATATTGTTGATGACAGTTGCGATGACAAAAAAGAAGCATATTTCTTGTCCTAAGGGAAGATAACACCACGGTTGTGTTTGTCTAAAACAGTGTGAGGACGAGATTGCAATATGGAAAGTACGCTGGACGAGCTACGTTTTGTGCAAAGAACAATGGAAGATCCACATGCAGCGACGTGGGAAGACGGGCAGTGGAGCAAGGCCGGAGGGGATACCTGGAAGTCGTCGAGATGTAACTAGGTGAGTGGCAGCGAGCAGAATTTGCCCATACTGCGATAGAGAGCAGGTGGCGTAGGCCCTACCGCACCGGAGCTTTGTCAGAGAGAACGGCGCATACCGCAGATCGGGGCGTGCTGCCTCGGCACTGTCGAACGGAGAAATGATGCACGTCCTCCCTTTCAGCCGACGGACGGGGTGCGGCCGGATCAGTGAACAGCGGTGAGAGAGAGAGAGGCCACCGCAGCCTTGTGTGAGATACTCTGAAGAGAGACAAACCAGGCAGGGAGGCTCCATTGTATATAGTGGAGCGGACTACCTTTTTCTCCATAAAAATCATTTTATATTCTGTGTACGTGCCATTGAGCGATATAACTTTATTTAAAAATAAGGCGCCAACGCATCAAGTCGAACTTTGTTTCGTGCACGCGTGGTACACGACCTCCGTAGGTAAACAACCGCTACACACGTTCAAATTAGCACGTGGGCTGCCATTTCGTACAGAAATGAGCTCCACCGTGTACCCGCGCGGGTGTGGCTGGGCACGAAGCGTGAGTACGTCTGCACGGTGCGCCTATTCTCTTCTTGTATACGTGCACCACCTACATGGGGTTGTGTGAGAGAGATACAAACGTAGAGAGATATAGTGTGTGGGTTCATGAGAGTTTTTTTAGGGGAGGGGGGTCAATCAAAAAATGCAACATATGCAATGTGTGTGAAATAGAGTCCTAGATATATCATATATATAGAGGGGGCAATCCACGAGCAGAGAGTGGAGGTATCATCGACTTGAGGTGTCCATAGAATCGAAGAGCGGGATGATGTGTGTGCGTGTGTGCGTGCGCGCGGTCAATAAAGAGTGCAATCGAATTTGTGTGTGCCCACGTCAAAGATATAGAGTGGCTGGCCTACTAGAACAAGAGAGGGGACAGGTGCGGTTTGTCTCTGTGGCATGGATACCTACCTACAGCGCTTGACTATCGGTGTGTGGTGGGGGAAGGGAGGCCTAATTAACTATAGAGGTACAATGGCTGGTATACGTGTGGAGGAGGAGAGAGGCCTACCTCATGTATTAAGGGAGATCGATCTACCTCATGTATTAAGGGAGATCGATCAGCATCCATGCATATGTGTAGGAGAGGAATAAGGTTGGGAGAGAGACGGAGCTAGAGTGTTGGAGGGGTGGTTGTGGAGTTGCTTCTAACAAATGGTGGGATAGGCTTGCTAGACAACCGGAGGGCACGCCTGCAATATCAATAAGAGAGGGGATGGATGCCTGTCTGTGCACATGCGTGTGAGAGATGGGTTAGGAGGCATGCACGAATGATGAGGGGGGAAAGATATGGCTGTGGTAAGCAGACATAACTACATAGGAAGATCAATTGTCCTTTATCAGAGAAAGGAGAGACATAACATGTGAGGTAAGTCGATCGATGGGGGGAATAGTTAAACTCGACCTAGGTATATGTTGGGAGATCGATCGGTATACATGCATGTGTGTGTTAGAAGCAAATGAGGCACGGGGAGAAGGATAGAGAGAGAGAGGGATGCATCTAGGAGGTGGTGCGAGAGTCATACTATATCGAGGGGGAAGGAGTGTGCGAGTATGAGATCGATGAAAAGAGTGGTGGGAGTGAGGCATGGGCGGTGATAAGACAAGAGGGAAAGCTTGTGTTTGTGCTAGGCACAGCTGGATAGAGAGGCATATCGATCGATGTGTGCCGTAAAGAAGGAGCTGGCGGCCTACACACACCGTGGGTGAACGAACTAAAGTGAAAAGATGAATTTGCACGATGGAGCTAGAGAATGCTGAGGGAGGGTGATAGGGATGCGGGCGTCTGCATGCACGAGAGAAAGTTAGCACTAGCTAGCTACAAAGATAAGAGGATTGTGTGGGTGTAAAACACGAATAGAGATCATACTTCATTATAAAAAGCGAATTCGAATATTTGAAGAATTTATCATAGTATTTCAAACCGATGCATGTGTGAATATATATATATATAACGGTGATACACATGGTGTGGTTATGAACATGTTATACTACATATAATATATTTTATCTCTACTCTTATAAAAAACCGGAGTTATTGATGATGGTGCCATCCTGTAATATAGGTCGTCCGATTTATATCTGACAGATAGGAAAGAAACTATGGCAATTTTGAAAAAAGATACCCACGCCCCTCTCCATATTTGCAAATTAGGCCTCCCCTTGATCATGTTGATGTTCTGTGGAACACATGGGCATCTTGCTAGTACTTCGTATAACATATAAAACATTGATCATAATTTGGGCTAATGTGTGGCTTTTGCAGCTCAGGTCTAAATACTTGTCATAATGTAGGGGGCGGGGCACTATACTATGTGTGATAAACACGGTGTACATGTATGGAACATGGTTTAGATTATGAATATATAGTTAGTACATCAAATGCACTATTATTTGGAATCAACATCAAGTGTATTCAAAATATAGAATTTGAGTTCATATAGTACACATAGTTCATATCTATCTCTATAGTAATCATGTGGTGTGTTATTAAGGTAATACACGAATGATGGTTGAAGTTGGCAACAATCATGATTGTAGATTCTTATTGAAATAGAGAAACGAATTCAAATTTAGTTCGAATTGCAGTGGTAGTATAGACATTTGGAATGCACTAAAATGTTGGTATGAGTAGGTTACATGCATTATAGAGCAAGCGAAAAAAATTAATTGGACATAACATGGATTCATACTACCGAATAGCATTTAATTGCACTAAATTGTTGGTATGAGTAGCTTTAAATAGCATTTTTATAGTAAAACAGGGCAAGACTCTCTCTTTGTGTGGTGTGAATAGTTTTATTTTTTTCGTTTTCTTTTTGGCTAAGGGAAGTGCGAATTGATTTGGTACGTACAAGTACAATATTAAATGTTAGGCTTGTCCCTAAAATTCAACCCGTGCCTTGTTATATCCCGAAAATTCAGATATCGTGCTCCCAAAACTGGTGCCTTCAAAACCCGCGCCTTGCTATCCCGAAATTACAACACGCGCGAAAACTCCCTCCAGCTGCCAAATCCTGACACGCGAAATCCCCCTTCTAACCCTGAGCCGAAAGGGCCGCTAGTTCAAATCGGTGGGGGGGGGTACTTTTGTAACACACCCTACATTTTGGACAAGCATGTCCCTAAGTCATGGTTCACCCCCTCCCATCGCCTCCTTTTTGCCATTCGAAATCCTAGGCCGCCATAACCTCTCTGCTCCAGCCGCGAAACCCCACCCTCCTCCGTCCGCCACCTCACCGCGGCCTAGCCGGAGCCTCTTCCCCGACGACGTCGTCCACCACAACACCTTGACGTCCCTCGTCCACCTCCCCGGATGAGGATCCGTCGTCCATCTCGTCGTCCCGCCGGTTCAGCCGCCCCATCCTCCACCTCCAAGGAGCTGCTCCGACGATCGCCTCGTCTATCTCGGCTGCTCTATCCCCACAGCGCCGCCTTAACCCGCTCCACCGGAACCGCAGCATCCTCACTGACTCCTCGGACGAAGCCCAGGCCTACTCGGCGCCACCAAAGAGGTTGTACACTCATCGCATCACACCTTCTCCTTAGCTCGACCTCTCGGTGCCGACGGTGCTCCATCCCGCACCCCCATGGAGCGGCTACCTTGAAGCCGGCGCCGCGGGCGACATCTCCACGGCGGCTCTTCCCTAGTGCGAGGCACCTTCGGCGGCGTCGTCCATACCAGCCGGATCTGCTGCTGCTGCTCCGGCTCTCGCTCGCTCGCTCACGCTGCTGCTGCTCCGGCTCGCGCTCGCTCGCGCTACTGCTGCTGCTCTCCCCCTCGCTCGTGTTGCTGCTCTGCTCTGATTTAGCTACACTTCAGTCGACTGAATCGACGTTTGGGTCAGTCGATTTTCAGGGGGTGGGGGGGCTCGCCGGAGTTAAGGAAGAACCACCCGCAGCAGGGACGAGGGCTCGCCGGAGAGGTACCCCACTATCTATCTTAGGGTTCAGGGAGGGGGCAAGGGGCCTATAGGACTAGCCGGGGTGGCGGCGGACTGGCGGTGGGGAGTTGTTTCGGGGGGGCGAGGCGGCGCTGGGGCCGGCGGTTCGGCCGGTGGTGGCTGGTGGCTCAGGGGGTGCAGGTTGAAGATGAACAGCAGGCCCTCCCTAAACTACATGTCAAGTGCCTCTCTGCTACCATTGCGTTCAGTTTCGACAGTAACATTCAGATTCCACAGTTAATTTCAGAGTCAACAGTTTTTACCTCATATGTTGTAGTCGGGTGGTTTTTGGTGATGTAAATTTTACATCTATTTTATATCATCTATTGGAGATGCTATTAGAATCCCACTTGAGTTTGACGATGTCTGTCTTGCGCTGCTTCAGCCTTGACGTCTTACGGCTCACCGGGGCTGCTCCAACGAAAGAACGATCCATCAGAACAGAGCAATGCCCTGGACGCCATCTATAGATTCCTCAGATCTTCCTCCACACCTCCGACAGCCACCTCTGCCTCAACTGCTTCAGCGACCAACCCAATGATGCTGAGGTCGACATGTCCACGGCAAAGAGGTTGTATACTTGTTGCATCACTTATTACTATACATTCATGTCGATCCATTAGGGCTATTTTGGTTCGACGGAAAAACATAGCAATAGGGAATTTTCCAATGGCACTCTACTATTCAATTATTCATGCATTTGTTTGAAAGGAATGAAGCAAAACATCCACCTGGACCTACTTTTCAAAATCCTATGCATGAAAACAAGACCAAGTGTATTAGTGGCAGAATAACATTCTAACTGTACACGCTTTCATATGTTTTCACTTTATTTTGGCCATGTTTCTTTGCATTCCTCTGCTCTTCCAATTCCTGTAAACCAAACACCCAAGTTGACAGAAATCTTGTGTTTACAAATGCTCTGTTTACCATGTGCATTCCTATCCTATTCCGGTGTTTTTCCTATCACTGCGTTTTTAGAATCATGCAAGCCAAATGAGCCCTTACAGAATTACTTCAGTTACAGGTAGGTGTCGAAGGGGACTTTGTGTGGTTTGTCCTGCTCCTGCCGCGACGTCGTCCACCTCACCTGAGGTGCTCCATTGACAGAAACATCCACCAAACCAGACATCACGACTCCTGACCATCTTTCACCGCCTCAGATCTCCTTCCCTGCCGCCGGCACCCACCGCAATGGCATCACCATCATCGACTTAGCAGATGAACCTGAGGAGTACACCGGTCCACAAGATAGGTCGCACTCTTTTGATTCTGCTTATGTTATGCATTGCTTAAAATTACCTACTACTTTATCGTCCTGTTCACCTCTTGGACTCCAAGTCAGGTCCAAATTAATGTTCAAACTTGAGTTCTAAATTAGTTGTGGGGCACATATCGAGGAAGCAATGAATAGTATCTCTCTCTAATATCTGGTTCACCTAGGGTATGCCTAAGTTGTTCATCTTGGGTGGGAAACAAATAGTAAAGCAATCATCATCTGTCTTTTTATTAAATTAAATCAATCATCAGTCTGCTATCATTATTTTTCGATCCATCCACTGGTTGTTACCAACACTCTAAATTTCTGCATGCTCTCCTTACATAATCTCACCATATTTTTTTGTATGCATGTCAGATATTGTACATAGTCATGCTGAACATTGATACGTCTCCAACGTATCTATAATTTTGATTGCTCCATGCTATATTATCTACTGTTTTGGACTATATTGGGCTTTATTTTCCACTTCTATATTATTTTTGGGACTAACCTATTAACCGGAGGCCCAGCCCAGAATTGTTGTTTTTGCCTATTTCAGTGTTTCGGATAAACAGAATATCAAACGGAGTCCAAATGGAATAAAATCTTCGGAAACGTGATTTTCTCACCGAACGTGATCTAGGAGACTTGGACCCTACTTCAAGGGATCAAAGAGGTGGTCACGAGGGTGGGGGGCGCCCTCCCTAGGGCGCGCCCTTACCTCGTGGGCCCCTCGGTGCTCCACCGACGTACTCCTTCCTCCTATATATACACACGTACCCCCAAACGATCAGAACAGGAGCCAAAAACCTAATTCCACCGCCGCAACTTTCTGTATCCACGAGATCCCATCTTGGGGCCTGTTCCGGAGCTCCGCCGGAAGAGGGCCGTCATCACGGAGGGCTTCTACATCATCCTAGCCCCTCCGATGAAGTGTGAGTAGTTTACCTCAGACCTTCGGGTCCATAGTTAGTAGCTAGATGGCTTATTCTCTCTCTTTGAATCTCAATACAAAGTTCTCCCCCTCTCTTGTGGAGATCTATTCGATGTAATCTTCTTTTTGCGGTGTGTTTGTTGAGACCGATGAATTGTGGGTTTATGATCAAGTCTATCTATGAATAATATTTGAATCTTCTCTGAATTCTTTTATGCATGATTGGTTATCTTTGCAAGTCTCTTCGAACTATCCGTTTGGTTTGGTCAACTAGATTGGTAGTTCTTGCCATGGGAGAAGTGCTTAGCTTTGGGTTCGATCTTGCGGTGTCCTTACCAAGTGACAGAATGGGCAGCAAGGCACGTATTGTATCGTTGCCATCGAGGATAACAAGATGGGGTTTATTTCATATTGCATGAATTTATCTCTCTACATCATGTCATCTTGCTTAAGGCGTTACTCTTTTTTTAACTTAATACTCTAGATGCATGCTGGATAGCGGTCGATGAGTGGAGTAATAGTAGTAGATGCAGGCAGGAGTCGGTCTACTTGTCTCGGACGTGATGCCCATATACATGATCATACCTAGATATTCTCATAACTATGCACAATTCTATCAATTGCTCAACAGTAATTTGTTCACCCACCGTAGAATACTTATGCTCTTGAGAGAAGCCACTAGTGAAACCTATGGCCCCCGGGTCTATTCTCATCATATCAATCTCCATCACTTTTATATTGTTTTGCTATTTACTTTGCCTTTACTTTTTTACTTTGCATCTTTATATCAAAAATACCAAAAATATTATATCTATCAGATCTCACTCTCGTAAGTGACCGTGAAGGGCTTGACAACCCCTAATCGCGTTGGTTGCGAGTAGCTATCGCTTTGTGCGGGTACGAGGGACTTGAGCGTGGGCTCCTACTGGATTGATACCTTGGTTCTCAAAAACTGAGGGAAATACTTACGCTACTCTGCTGCATCATCCCTTCCTCTTCAGGGAAAACCAACGCAAGCTCAAGACGTAGCAAGAAGGATTTCTGGCGCCATTGCCGTGGAGTCTACGCAAAAAGTCAACATACCAAGTACCCATCACAATCCCTATCTCTCGCATTACATTATTTGCCATTTGCCTCTCATTTTCCTCTCCCCCCAATTCATCCTTGCCGTTTTATTCGCCCTCTCTCTCTATCCTCCCTCTCTATTTGCCTCTTTATTTGCTTGTGTGTTAGTTTGTTTGCCTGCTTGTCGTTATGTCTGAAACTGGGGAAGTTATCGCCAATTTGGGCGATAACAATATCATAGAAAATTCTGATACTCCTGCTAAAGAACCTACCATCTTTCATACAAAAAAATTCCGTGTTGGTAGTGGTAATATTATTGGAAAAGGAGTTATTCAAGATTTCTTTACTTGTGCCGGTGCTTTACCTTCTATGGGTAGTTCTATCCTTCACAGAACTAGTAGTCTTGCAGACGCTATTGCCATGCTTGTAGTTTAACTTGAAAGACAATTCATGCACATGCATCGTTCTATACAAAGGATTTTTCTGGAATTTTCTAATATTGAGCATTCTTCTGTTAAGCGTGCCGCTACTATCTTTTTGGCTCATGAGTTTAGATTCATAATAAGAGAAGCCAAAGAAATCTTTGCGCATTATAGGGTGGATGCTTGCCGTCCTCCCATGGAGGCTATCCTCTTTGATCAAGAAGAAATAATGCGTTTTCAATCTCTAGATTATGTTGCTTTCAATGAAAATCTTAGAAGAAAGGTTCCTACCAATGTTTTAGTTGACAGAATTTCTGATCTTAATGATGATTTGGCTATTCGAAATAATGAACTAGGATATTCTCTTGAATATAGGCTCACAAAGTCCTGTCAAAAGAATGCTTATAATGATGAATTGGTGGTGCATTATGAAGGACCAAAGGAGGAACCTATACCTCCCAAGGTTGATCTTGGGGACTTTTGTCCCGCTAAATTTAATCCTTTTGATTACTTTTGCTTGCCTCAAAGAAAACTTTCTGCCGAACGTAGAGAATATGAAATGAGTTTCACCAATCTATCTTATTACTATGGCAATACCTAGATCTATTCTTGCTCGTTATGCCTAGCTAGGGGCGTTAAACAATAGCGCTTGTTGGGAGGCAACCCAATTTTATTTTTATTCCTTGATTTTTGCTCCTATTTAGTAATAAATAAATTATTTAGCCTCTGTTTTGGTTGTGTTTTTTTTGTGTTTAATTAGTGTTTGTGCCAAGTAGAACCGTTGGGAAGACTTGGGGAAAGTCTTGTTGAACTTGCTGTAAAAAACAGAAACTTTAGCGCTCACGAGAACTTCTGTCTTTTTTATTTGAAGAGTGATATTTAGTTAAATATTTTTGAAGATGATTAATAGATAAATTCCTCACGTCCAGCAATTTATTTTAGAATTTTTGGGGTTCCAGATTTTGCGCTAGCTACAGATTACTACAGACTGTTCTGTTTTTGACAGATTCTGCTTTTCGTGTTTGTTTGCTTATTTTGAAGAATCTATGGCTAGTAAAATAGTTTATAATCCATAGAGAAGTTGGAATACAGTAGGTTTAACACCAATATAAATAAAGAATGAGTTCATTACAGTACCTTGAAGTGGTCTTTTGTTTTCTTTCGCTAACGGAGCTCACGAGTTTTCTATGTTGAGTTTTGTGTTGTGAAGTTTTCAAGTTTTGGGTGAATTCTTTTGATGGATCATGGAACAAGGAGTGGCAAGAACCTAAGCTTGGGGATTCCCATGGCACCCCCAAGATAATCCAAGAACACCAAAAAGTCAAAGCTTGGGGATGCCCCGAAAGGCATCCCCTCTTTTCGTCCACTTCCATCGGTAATTTACTTGGAGCTATATTTTTATTCACCAACATGATATGTGTTTTGCTTGGAGCATCTTGTATTATTTGTGCCTTTGTTTGTTAGTATGCCACAATCATCCTTGCTGTACACACCTTTTGAGAGAGCCATACATGAATTAAAATTTGATAGAATACTCTATGTGCTTCACTTATATCCTTTGAGCTAGATAATTTTGCTCTATGTGCTTCACTTATATCCTTCGAGCTAGATAATTTTGCTCTATGTGCTTCACTTATATCTTTTGAGATAGATAATTTTTCTCTATGTGCTTCACTTATATCTTTTGAGCGTTATAATTTTGCTCTATGTGCTTCACTTAGATCTTTTAGAGCACGGTGGTGGATTCGTTTTAAAGAAACTATTGATCTCTCATGCTTCACTTAAATTAATTTGAGAGTCCCTTAATAGCATGGTAATTTGCCTAATAATAATATGCTTGGTATTCAAGATTTGTGAAACTTTCTTTTGAGTGTGTTGAATACTAAGAAAAGATTGAAGCATGATAATTGTTTTGAGATATGGAGGTGATAATATTAAAGTCATGCTAGTTGAGTAGTTGTGAATTTAAAGAATACTTGTGTTGAAGTTTGTGATTCCCGTAGCATGCACGTATGGTGAACCGTTATGTGACGAAGTCGGAGCATGATTTATTTATTGATTGTCTTCCTTATGAGTGGTGGTCGGGGACGAGCGATGGTCTTTTCCTACCAATCTATCCCCCTAGGAGCATGCGCGTAATACTTTGCTTTGATAACTTCTAAATTTTTGCAATAAGTATATGAGTTCTTTATGACTAATGTTGAGTCCATGGATTATACGCACTCCCACCCTTCCACCCTTGCTAGCCTCTCTAATACCGTGCAACTTTCGCCGGTATCATACACCTACCATATACCTTCCTCAAAACAGCCACCATACCTACCTATTATGGCATTTCCATAGCCATTCCGAGATATATTGCCATGCAACTTTCCACCATCTAGTTCATCATGACACATCCATCATTGTCATATTGCTTAGCATGATCATGTAGTTGACATAGTATTTGTGGCAAAGCCACCATTCATAATTCTTTCATACTTGTCACTCTTGATTCATTGCATATCCCGGTACACCGCCGGAGGCATTCATATAGAGTCATACTTTGTTTTAGTATCGAGTTGTAATCATTGAGTTGTAAATAAATAGAAGTGTGATGATCATCATTCAATAGAGCATTGTCCCAAAAATGGAGAAAGGCCAAAGAAAAAAAAGAAGGCCCAAAAAAAGGGGCAATGCTACTATCCTTTTTTTCCACACTTATGCTTCAAAGTAGCACCATGATATAGCGAGTCTCATATATTGTGCTTCAAAGTAGCACCATGTTCTTCATATAGAGAGTCTCATATGTTGCCACTTTCATATACTAGTGGGAATTTTACGTTATAGAACTTGGCTTGCATATTCCAATGATGGGCTTCCTCAAATTGCCCTAGGTCTTCGTGAGCAAGCAAGTTGGATGCACACCCACTAGTTTCTTTTGTTGAGATTTCATACATTTATAGCTCTAGTGCATCCGTTGCATGGCAATCCCTACTCACTCACATTGATATCTATTGATGGGCATCTCCATAGCCTGTTGATACGCCTAGTTGATGTGAGACTATCTTCTCCTTTTTGTCTTCTCCACAACCACCATTCTATTCCACCTATAGCGCTATATCTATGGCTCACGCTCATGTATTGCGTGAAGATTGAAAAAGTTTTGAAAAGTTAGAGTATGAAACAATTGCTTGGCTTGTCATCGGGGTTGTGCATGATTTAAATACTTTGTGTGGGGAAGATGGAGCATAGTCAGACTATATGATTTTGTAGGGATAACTTTCTTTGGCCATGTTATTTTGAGAAGACATAATTGCTTTGTTAGTATGCTTGAAGTATTATTATTTTCTATGTCAATATAAACTTTTGTCTTGAATCTTTCTAATATGAATATTCATACCACAATTAAGAAGATTTGCATTGAACTTATGCCAAGTAGCACTCCGCATCAAAAATTCTCTTTTTATCATTTACCTACTCGAGGACGAGCAGGAATTAAGCTTGGGGATGCCTGATACGTCTCCAACATATCTATAATTTTTGATTGCTCCATGCTATATTATCTACTGTTTTGGACTATATTGGGCTTTATTTTCCACTTTTATATTATTTTTGGGACTAACCTATTAACCGGAGGCCCAGCCCAGAATTGCTGTTTTTTGCCTATTTCAGTGTTTCGGATAAACAGAATATCAAACGGAGTCCAAGCGGAATAAAATCTTCGGAAATGTGATTTTCTCACCGAACGTGATCCAGGAGACTTGGACCCTACTGCAAGGGATCAAAGAGGTGGTCACGAGGGTGGGGGCGCCCCCCCTAGGGCGCGCCCCCTACCTCGTGGGCCCCTCGGTGCTCCACCGACGTACTCCTTCCTCCTATATATACACACGTACCCCCAAACGATCAGAACAGGATCCAAAAACCTAATTCCACCGCCGCAACTTTCTGTATCCATGAGATCCCATCTTGGGGCCTGTTCCGGAGCTCCGTCGGAAGAGGGCCGTCATCACGGAGGGCTTCTACATCATCCTAGCCCCTCCGATGAAGTGTGAGTAGTTTACCTCAGACCTTCGGGTCCATAGTTAGTAGCTAGATGGCTTCTTCTCTCTCTTTGAATCTCAATACAAAGTTCTCCCCCTCTCTTGTGGAGATCTATTCGATGTAATCTTCTTTTTGCGGTGTGTTTGTTGAGACCGATGAATTGTGGGTTTATGATCAAGTCTATCTGTGAATAATATTTGAATCTTCTCTGAATTCTTTTATGCATGATTGCTTATCTTTGCAAGTCTCTTCGAATTATCCGTTTGGTTTGGCCAACTAGATTGGTAGTTCTTGCCATGGGAGAAGTGCTTAGCTTTGGGTTCGATCTTGCGGTGTCCTTACCAAGTGACAGAAGGGGCAGCAAGGCACGTATTGTATCGTTGCCATCGAGAATAACAAGATGGGGTTTATTTCATATTGCATGAATTTATCTCTCTACATCATGTCATCTTGCTTAAGGCGTTACTCTGTTTTTAACTTAATACTCTAGATGCATGCTGGATAGCGGTCGATGAGTGGAGTAATAGTAGTAGATGCAGAATCCTTTCGATCTACTTGTCACGGACGTGATGCCTATATACATGATCATGCCTAGATATTCTCATAATTATGCACAATTCTATCAATTACTCAACAGTAATTTGTTCACCCACCGTAGAATACTTATGCTCTTGAGAGAAGCCACTAGTGAAACCTATGGCCCCCGGGTCTATTCTCATCATATCAATCTCCATCACTTTTATATTGTTTTTATATTTACTTTGCCTTTACTTTTTTACTTTGCATCTTTATATCAAAAATACCAAAAATATTATATCTATCAGATCTCACTCTCATAAGTGACCGTGAAGGGCTTGACAACCCCTAATCGCGTTGGTTGCGAGTAGCTATCGCTTTGTGCGGGTACGAGGGACTTGAGCGTGGGCTCCTACTGGATTGATACCTCGGTTCTCAAAAACTGAGGGAGATACTTACGCTACTCTGCTGCATCATCCCTTTCTCTTCGAGGAAAACCAACGCAAGCTCAAGACGTAGCAACATGTAGAGAAAAAGAGAAGAGTTTTGCACGGCAATACAATGGCATGCAGACATCGCTCCATGGTGGGTTCAATGGCAAACCCTCCCCACCCCTCTCCAGATTGTAATCCAGAGGAAGATATATGTTCTGAGGCGGATTCAGACGCCGCTGACCACTCCTATTTACCCCCCAATGTGTTTGCTCTACCTTGGCATGATGACGTTAGTCATATCATGCATATGTTGCCTTGTAGTGCCTACTTTTGACATCATATATGTCATCTGCTTAGTTTAGACATGTTTTGTAATGCCACCTGTTTAGTTTCTATATCATATATGAGAATTGTGCAGTCTCATGTCTTTTAGCCAGCCATAATATACGTGAAATGTGCAATGCCATCCTGTTTAACTAGGCATCATATATTTGAATGATATCTTGCCCATCCTTTTCTTCATTACATTTCCATTTGTCGACAATGTTTGTACATTAAACTACTCTTCCTGTGAATCAGCCATTTGGGTGGGAGATTGAAAAATCTGGAGTGAAAACAAGGCCTTTAGAGCAGACAGTGCTACCTGTCAAAGCAGATCTCTTGTTGTGTCCCGATAGCTCCTCAGAGATGGATTCAGAGACAGATGACCAGTGCTATTCCCCCATCGAGGTGTATGCTCTAACTTGGCATGGTTATACTGCTCATATCATGCATATGGTGTCTTGCATTGCATAGTTTAGACATCATATACACAATATTCAACACCATGTTCTTAGTTCAGACATCATATCTAATGCCCTATGTTTAGCATATAAATCACATATGTGAATTAAATGATGCGATCATAATTACTTAGATAACATGTAGGTGAATTATGTCATGCGATCATGTTTAGTTATTCATCATATCGTTGAATTATGTTATGCTATGCTATCCAGTTTAGATATACATCATATATGTGAAATTATGTCATGCTATCCATTTTAGTTAAACAATATACATGTCAACTATTTCATGACCTCTTTTTTCCACACTATCTATTGCATCTGTCTCTCATACAATGTCTGTACATTCAACTATGTTTCCTGTTTATCAGCCATTTGAATTGGAGCGGGTGATGCCAGCATCTAGCGGACTAAAAACATGGTCTTCAAATAAAACAGTGCTACCTTTTGGTGGAGATAGCACCCCAGTTGTACATGCACGAGAACCAGCCCTACCACACATAACCCAAATTCCTGCAGATTGTACCCCTACTGCAATTGACAGAGAACCAGCTTCACCCAATCTAACCCCCACCCCAGCAGATAGTAACCCAGTTCTTGTTGACATAGCACCATCTCCACCACAGAGCTCCCAAACAAGAGCAGTTAGTAAGGCAGCTCCAGTGCCCAAAGGGCCGGTACTACCACGGCGAACCCCAACTCCACCAGTTAGTATGCCTATTCCTGTGGAGGAAGCACAACCAGCTAGTCGTAGTTTAGCATCTATCGCATTTGATGTTGTTAAATTGTATGTGCGTATCTTCCCATCTTGGAAATATTATACTGAAGATTAAGGAAAATGCCAGTTGCATGTGTTTGTCTAGGATTTATGTGTAAGTAATGTTATTCATGGCAATTACTTTGCTTTGTCCCATACATCCTACCTCCATGATGGTTATAATACATCAAATTTTCCCATTTTTGTCTATAGAGAAGGACCGATTTGGAAACTTAGGATGAGATAACCTGTGCTAATACCTCTGCTATCTTCAAGAATGCTTGGTGGCAGTATCGAAATTATCTGAAGAAAACGTACTTCACCGGCAAAGAAACTCATCAAATTCCCTTACGTTCTCCTTAGACACATTTACTGGACGATGACTGGGAACGCCTTGTTCTGGACTGCTCCCGAACCAAGAATGTGGTAAGGTCTATGAGCTCATTTTCTATTTTAAGTACTATATTATTGCGTCTTACTGTACTCTGTTCATGTAGAACAAGTGCCTAAACCTGAAGAACAATTGTTCTAATTTAAGATTCCATTGCTATCATAGCTCAAAAAAGCGCTAGGCGTTAATTGTGCATTTTGCTACCGCCTTGCGCTTTACTGACCAAAGCGCATGCTTATGCGTAGTTATGCACAGATTAAGCGTAGTTATGTGCAATGTGTTTTGCCAATGCCTAGAGCCTAGGCGCGCTTAAGCGCTCGCTTAGGCACGCCTTTTTTAACTATGATTGCTATCGTGCATACTGCTTTGCTCTTGTATCACTGTATTTACTCATACAAACTTATTTTCAAACTGAAGGATCCAATCGAAACTGCAATGGCACAACAGGTATGTTCACACATGTTTCTTTAACAGGCTTGCTCTTATCAATAGCTCTGTTGATTTCAATTTCAATTGTGTATACAGTTGACTTCTCATATCATGCACATTACTAGCATCACAGCAGAGCCAATAGTGTTGTTGTACATGTAGACCCGTGGTACCCATCTGAAATCTTGTTGTGCCGTGTAGTTTCCCACGCTTTGTATTCTTTCACTGCTGCTTTGTCTTGAACTGATATGATTTGAACCGTGTCTCTATTTTGATTTGGCAAGACAATGCAGTGACCATAGGACATAGATATATGTTTGTTTAATGCTTTTATTATGTACTAGTACTTGGCAATAGAAGACTTGGTAGTTTAATCCTGTCCACCTTACTAATGAACTGGTTCACCGAAATGAGTTTCATATAATAGTACATGCTAAACTATTATGTGTCTGCTTGTCTCTTCTTTTAGAATGCTGACAGAATATTGGGGAACAGTGCCTTATTAAGCAATGGTAAAGGATGTAATGAAGATAAGGTTCAGGGTAGTGACACATCCTTGTTGGTCTCCAACAAAGCTGAAAAAACAGCTAAGGAAGACTATCTCAAGGACAGTATGACAACCCCAAAGTCCTGTCTTGGTTTGTTGGAGTTACCGTCCACTACCGCTTGCACAAGCTATTCAAACTCACTGTCTGAATCAGTTCGGTTTCTTGAGTCTCAATTGCAAGCTGAAAGACATTGATCGGTTGTGCTGCGACAAGAAGCGGAAGGACTGCAGAAGTCCCTGGAGCATTCAGATGCATACTTTCTGGTGCAACAGCAAGCGTTGGAGAATTTTAGCGCCAAACAGGACAAAGCTAATAAGCTTTCTGAGCTTATTGCCAGCATGGTGGATACCAAGTTTCTTGAGCTCTTCTGAAGTTGTTTTAGTTATGCTCTTATTTTGCTGCCGCATTTATTTGCACTGGTGGCCAATTTTGACAGCCAGTGTATGTAATATGCTGTTTTGTTCCCTATATTGGCACTGGTGGCGAACTTTGATGCCCAGTGGATGTAATATGTGTAATAGCGGTAATAGGCTAGCGTTAATTGCTTGCTTATTTATTTCCTTATTGTCTTGTTTAGTTGTTTGGTTGTAGTCACTGCAGTTCTTTTTCTGTGTTTTTCTAGTGGCCACAATAACCTATCTTTGGAAACTAGGCCAGAATAATCATGGCAACACACGGACTGCTGTAACCATGGGCCTCCTACGGGCCGTATGATCCATGGGCCTTCTACGGGTCGTAGGATCCATTCGCCTTCTATTTGGGCCGTAGGATCCATGGGCCTTCTACAGGTCGTACGATTCATGGGCCTTTTACGGGCTGTAGGATCCATGGGCCTTCTACGAGGCGTATCATCATTTCACCAATCATGGGTCGTACTATTCGTGGACAATAACGGGCCGTTAATAGGTCGTATTTGATAACTCTATGAAAACAACCCAACGGGGTTTTTTTGACATGAAAACGGCCCAACGTATTATCGGGCTACAAATGGGCCGACTATAACCACGGGCTGAATTTGGCCCACAAGCAGAAAATGACAGTAACGGGCCGTAAGTAAACGAATGTGGAAATGAGCCCAAGAATAAATGGGCACAACGGAATAATGGGCCGTTAATGGGTATAAAGTGATACACTGTTCATTACGGCCCAGTTTCACCGCGTGACGTTAATGGGTATAAAGTGATACACTGTTCATTATGGGCCAGTTTTACCATGAGCCATTAATGGGCCGAGAGTAATAAGGGCCTCATATGGGTCGAAAGACGTCATGGGCCATACATGGGCCGGAAGTTAAAATGGGTTGGAATTATATTGGACGGCCCAGATGACGCTACTGGGCCTAATTCGGATAGGTCGTAAACGGGCCCTGGGTTAGCGAGTTGTAAACAGGCCGGCCCGCCACCTTTTGACCAAGTCAAACGAGCCGTCCTTTTCATAGGAATGGGCCTTTGTTGGGCCGTGACACGTGTCGACGTATCATAGGCGCTTTGGGTCCAATGAGTGGATGACATCTGTCCAACATGGAGCCGACACGTGTTTCCTCCAGCCAATGATGATTTTACACGTGGAAAATCCCCATTGGCCGGGGTTGTTAACGGGTTGTCGGATCCAAAACCGGACCCGATAGCTTAACGGCGTTCCGTTACGGTGGATGCCACGTGTCGGTCACCCTTGACGAAAGCACTTATGCGATGCGCGATTTATCGTCATGGAAGTGGACACTTCCGTGATGATAATATTGGTAATGTCATGGAACACTTCTACGATAGCACAGGTATGACTATCTTGATTCTATCATAAATTTGTCATGGATGTACATGCATGACAGAAAACATGACCTACTATGACAAACACGTATCATCACGGAAGTGTATTTTTTTGTAGTGGGCTGTGAAGTTTCAGGAGTGACGCGGGCGTGGTAGTGGGACCATGTAAGATTCACGGTGCATGTTATTACGTTATAGGCACGTGAGGCATGTCGGTGCAGTTACGGAAGGCAAAAATGGTGAATCCACAATAGGCACGTACGTGTGTTTTCTCAAGTCACGGGTGTGCACTCTCTGGATGCACAAAAGTGTCTCTGCAGAGGCATGGGTCCGACTTCTCGGTTAGAGAACCATGGTTGTGAAGTGACGTGGGTGTGGCACGATGGGCCCCGTAGGAGTCACGGCAAGTGTCACGCGGGGCATGTGGATGTACGCACATGAGGCACGGCATTGAAGGCACAGGAGGCACGGATGCTGGTATAGGAGGCACTGAAGTAAAAACACTACAGTGACGGACATGAGGCACTTAACTTGAAAATAGTTACAATCAAGGGACAACGGGCAGAGAAAATCTGGTGTAATTACCAAGTTTGAGCTCTCAGTATGCTCGCAGTATTTGAATCGTTTGAGGTATTCTAGTTAGTGATGTGGCAGGTATAGTACTTTTAAACACATATCGTGTGCTGAAAATTCCATAGCAGGGAGCAGTAGCGTTTCTGTTAAATGTCGTGTGTACGGTACTTCAATTTTTTAGACAAGTTGATTTTGGATAGTGCAAAACTCGGCTTATCGCCTCCAGTGGTCTATTCTGTCTGTTCGTCTTTTTTTGTTGTGATCTCCGCCGGCGGTGTTGAAGTCCTCGCTTCGTCGCCGTCGGGTGGGTACTTTGTGTCGGGTGGTTAGAACAGCAAACGGGGTTTCACCTTTGTTCACCTTTGGAACGCCCTGTAAAAATTGAACTTCCCATCTAGTCTTTTCCTTTTCGAATTTTTCACCCAGTAATATTTCATATACTTCTTTAAACCTAGGCACCTGGGGATTGCATTTTGTTTTTGTTTTAAAGAGACATGTGGTGTAATTTGTAAAACTGAAAGATGGTGTTATTTACAATTCTTACCATTTTGTCTTTATGGTTATCGTATTTGTTATGCTCCTTTTCTTTGTTGGCTTCGTTGATTTCCATGTTAGCAATCTGCTTAATTAGTTTGACATCATGCACGTGTCGATCACGTTGATTTTTCAGTATTCTTGCCTCTTCAATTCTTCAAGAGAGGTTTCTTCAGGTTCGATGATTTGAAGCTTCCTTCTATATCTGTCGAGCACGAATAGTGTGTATCGGTCTTCCTTTTCAAATGGCATGAATACCTGTGGTACAAAAGTTTTATTGTTAGAGGAGAGTTTAGAATATAGTAACCTGTTTGAAATGCTTGTTTTTATTTTGTTGTATGGAAAACGCTATTACCATTTTTGCTGTTTTGAGCTTCTCTGATTGACATTTCTTAAGGAACAAAGGAACCAAGACATCCTTTTCTCGTGTGAAATCATCTCTGAAGTTCTTCATAGATTTTCTTTTATCCTTTAAACCCGGAATATGTTGCGGGCAACAAATAAAAAACAATAAAAACGAGTTAGAAAAAGTAGATCGGTACCAAGAGATTAAACAATAGTTGCAAAAAGATGAGTTTATATGATCACTGTGATTTTTTTTGAAATTTACCTCTGCAAAGCTTGGGCCTAATAATAGTCTATATCTTTTGTGTACAGTTTGGTTTCTACTTTCCCATGCTTCTGCTAATCCATCGAGCACCTTCTTTTCCATTCCTTGACGTTTTTTCTTGTTTGCAGGCCCAAATATTTCCTTTAGCTTTGATCCAGTAAGAGTTGTGCTTTTGCTTTGTGGTTGATCTCTCAAGAATACTACTTAACTGCTTACACACAGGGCAGTAGAAGAAATTTTTGTTGAGAAAGTCATTAACTAAGCAAGCTGATAAACATGAATTTAAGGTTCTTTCCAGTTTCCTTTCTTTTTGTGTGATTGCTGCCTAACTTTAACTAATTTCAGGTGTAAAAGGAACCAAGTTACCTTTTGAATTTGTCCTGCCATGTGTCACTCATGACTATGTCGCAGAGCTTGTTTGCCTTATCCATGTGTATAAACGAATGCCGGTGTTGCGGGTATTTCTTGCTGCTCCCTGATTGATGCTGGTTTTTTCGTCTCGCTCTGTCAAAACAGATAAAAAATTATGGCTATTGTTTCTAAAGAAATATCTGAAGCTCTAGTCATGTTCACTGATGGTAAAAATGAAAATAGTTATATTACCTTTCATGGGTGAAAAAAGGTTTGTAGTCTCTGGTTTGAAATCTTTGAGTTTTCCAGGAAGTTGATGGTGCTTTATTTGGTTGGTTTTACCAAACATGAGTGTGTATACGTACTCCGGTTTCCATTCGGCACCGACCTTGATGGGCTGCAGGCATGTCAAAATGTATGGTTTATAGTTACGTGTTGTTCACAATTGTTAATAAACTAATTACGATAATAAAGAAACCAAGTTATTTGATGTGTATGTACTGGTAACTTACATGAAAATCCTCTTTGTCCTTAACCAGTTCTTTCCCATTATAGTATTTCACAAATTGGGCCATGAAGTGACCACATTGTGTTCCTTCTTGCTTTGGTGTGCAGATCCTGTGAGGCCTTTCTGCTATCCTTCCCCAGTCTGGTTCGTTCTTGTGTTTTAGTTTGTGGTGCTTGTTCATCAGCACGGACATCCTTCTCATTTGTTATTGCATTATGGTTTTGTTATTTGGGTGCGGCATTGAGAAAAGTAAGAGTATCATACTATCATGAGGAAAAGAGCAAATCAATGTACAAAAAGTACGTACCAGTTCTACTCGATGCACGTGGTGTTGACTCCAAGACAAATCGGCGTAGTTTATGTAGTTCAGTGAGTCAAGGATGTCGATGCTATCTCTGTACTTGTTCAGTACTTGTTCAGTACATAGAGCATGTAGTGGTTGTCTGTGTGATGAGGTATCATGATCTACGTTGAGAGAGGAGATCATTATTGATGTAAAAATTGAATTTCATTTAATTGTTGAAGCTCAAAGAGAATAGGTCATGTGCTCAGTAATAATACTGAACTTACCATCTTCGAATGCAGGATGTTTTTATCTCGCACGAGGAGTTCAAATCCTTTTAGTGCATCATCCTCATTGAATTATGATAGCTCTCCTTTATTATAATTGAGACCGAGCACCAGCTTCAAGAAAGAGAGTGTGTGGTTTTAGTTAAATATTCTATCATAGTAATGATGGTGGTGTTTTTGTGGGTGAGGTATGCATACATTTACGAAACCTGCAGGGGGTATAGTTGTGTCGTCTGGGTTGAATTGTTCTTGCTCTGTCCATTCCTCCAGTAACGCGTTTAGCATGGAGCCCTCCATCTGGATTTCTTCTTTTCCTGCTTGTTCCATGAAGGATTTTGCTGAAATGCAGTCTTCTCGCTTTGAGCTTTTATATAGCGATTATCTACAAGGAGGGTTTGGAAGTAGGTGAGTGAATTGTTAGTTGGATGTTAGAGAATCTGCAGCTCTCTGTAATCGTTTCCATGGAACTAGGAGAATCTACTTACCCTCCGCATTCTCTCTGTCCTTGTCGGATCATCAGATATCTATAGAGTTGGATGGCCTTTTCTTTGTAAATGAAATCTCCTAGAACAAGTGATGCAACCTTGACTTTCCCAGATTCCTTTCTTGGTCGTTTGAATCGTCTCTTGATTGAGATTATGTTTGCTGAGCTGATCTCTGATGATTGAATCATTGAGGGTTTTGGGGAACTTCTGTGCACTCTTGCAAGATGCCTCGCCTTTTTCTTGTCGTTACCGAACTATGCATGTTCGTTAGGCTGCCCAGATGTTGGTGTTCCCTTTTTTGTGTTGTTGTTTTTGATGCTCGGTTCTGCTAAGACTACAGCATTGCGTTTCCACATTTGAAGTATCTTTTCTATTAAATCCTTATCTTTCTGCTTCTTTTCTTCTTGTGCATGTTTCACCTCGGGTGATGCTCCTGGTATGCGATCTTCGTCGACAGGGTTCTTGTTCTGTTTGCAAAGCTCATGTTGGCGAGTTGGTACGCTATTTGTCCTGTTATCACCTTCTAAAGGAGAGCTTGTTATGTCTTCTACCTTTTTATCTGGGGGTGGTCTGTCTGGTTCTATCGGTGGATCTTTCCGTTCATTTTCCTTTTGTAAATCAGTGTCTGGCTGCACGTGTTGTTCCCTCTGTAAACCAGCATCTGTCTGGGCTTGTTCTTCCGTGAGTGCTTCTTCAGACGCCTTGGTGGTATCCTTGCTGCTCACATCATAATCTTCTTTCTCCTCATCGCTCCTTGTGTCATTAATGTCAATAACTTTTATCTCCTGAGCGCTCGTCCTAGTGTGCTCGGGAGTTGGAGGAATCTCTTCTTGAATTATATCACAATGTATTCGTTGCATTTCACTGTCTTCCATATCGACCTCAGAGTTCAGCATATCTATTAAAATAAAAAATAAAAACTTATTGGTGTGTCTCTGAAAATTATGTAAGTAGAATTTTACTTTGTTGTCTTCAGAAAGAGAAACCTTTGGTGTAGTTGATTAATGACAGTGCGGCCGTATCTCTGTATTGGCTGATTATTTGATAGAGAATTTTCTTCCTCAACTCTGGGACTTGTTCTTCTCTTAGTGACATTGTTTCTCCACCATCGGTGTAGTGCTTTGCGTTCATGAACATATAGAATGCACAGTCGAGTCTGCAAGTATAAGGATGATTGGTTATTGTCGATGTCCAAAGATGGTTGGGCAGTTTAGGTGAAGTTGTCCTAACATCCTATGTTTTTTATGGATTGCATTAATAATTTAATTGTTACAGTGAGTAAGGAAAAGGAGAAAGGTTTGTAGTGCTTACGTTTTTCCCTAAAGTGGCACCTGCATTTTGACCTTTTTGAAATGGTCAATACTACTTGGAGACAGTTGGAGCAATTTGCTTATTTGCTTCCATATCCTCTTTACTCTGCTTGTTACTGTGTTGAAATAATCAATTGTGCCTGGATATTCATCTGGTAAAGAGTCAAGGAGTTCAAAGCGCTCTTTTTTCATGTTAATTGTAACAATGAAGTAGTGGCCCACAACTCCTTGTTGAACAGGCCCGCCTATGCAAACTGGTAGAAAGAATTGCAGAATGCAAAATAAATAAATAAGGGATCCTTCTTGGATTTAGTCATGATTTGTTGATCGTTAGACGAAATTGTAGTGCCGAGATTGTATCTCTTATCTGTAACATGAGATGTGCTTACCATGTCGAAATCTTGTAGTTGCTCTCCTTCTTCCAGATCAAGGAATCTTTTAAGCCTTTTAGGCATTGTCTTGTCTCTGATGTGTGCTTTGTCTTTATTTTTGAACTCCAATGGATCTTCGTGGTTGGCCATGCGTATTGATGCCTGCTTTTTTGTCACATGTGCGTAAAAGAGATTTGTAAATTCAATTGTACAGAAAGGTTGATTGATCGATAGAGTGATATTCATTGTTGAAACTTGAGCTTTACTAACGGTGTTGTATATTGATAGAATCTTTCTCTTTGTGCCCCTGAGTTGCTTTTTCAACATCTGTAGCATGACTGCCATGGTTTTGCTGCGCACTGCCTTTCCAATCTCGAAGCTTTGTGCCATGAGGTTGACCGTTACTGTTGACGCCTCTGTATTTATTAAAACCTCGTGCCTGCAACACATATATATATATGTATATATATATACAGGTATACATATAAAATGTTTAAGGGAGGAAATCATCGGAAGAAAATAATTCTTTGGTCGTAACATGAACTTACCCTTTGTCCTTATTCGCTGTCATGACGTTGTTGTACAGGCATTCGATCCCTTCATCTTTTGTGCCTTCTTCAATGGCCAGGTTTTGTATGATCAACGGTTCACATTCTGTTTGAGTGCTGTCCTGGGTTACCATCGTGTTTGTGGCGGCAACATCTTTTTATAGCACAATGTTTCTTGTCTGATGGTGCGGCCTTTTTGCTTGTTGTTGTCTGACTCTCTCTGGAATGTTTGCTGCATGGTTTTCCAATGCAGTGTGGCCCTTTGCTTCTTTGCTTGTGTCTGCGTGCGTGTTTTGTTGATGTTTCTGCGTGATCGTGCAAAAGCGTGGTTAAAAAATAATTAAACATGCTCGTTATTTACATTGTAGTTTAGTGTCCGTTCCCTAAGAAAAATACTCAAATGTTTAGCGTGTCTTTGAACTTTTTTTTGTAGCTTCACCTTTTCAGTCGTTTCCGCCGGTGCTGCCTCTTTGACCTTTTCTTCAGTGAGTGGAGGTTTTTGGAGCTCCTCTAGATCTTTTTCGTTTTGTTCATCCGTGGTGTCATCGTTTTTGTCTTGTGGCTGTTGAGACATAAAGGTATGTAAATGAGATTGCATTTGTGTCTTTTTTCACTCAAATTTCTAATTTCCTTAAAAGCAGCTTATCTCACTTCACCTTTTCGATCTTTTGCGTCGACATTGCCATCCCTGTTATTTCTTGCCTGGAGAGTGAAGGTTTTCTAGTTTGGTCTATGGCGGTTACGATGTCTGTTGTTGGAAGAACATCTTCCGCTTGTTCCATTCCCTTGTGTTGTTATGTTTGTTGGTCTTGAATATTGGTGCTCTCCTCTGTTTCTTGCATCTGTCAGAACGCAAAAAGTAATTAAAATGTGTTTGTGTTTCTTTCTATGGATGCATTTTTTTATATGCTATAGAAAGAGATTTTGTAGCTTGACCTCTACATTCAATCTCTCTGCTGCCGTGCCTATCACTTCTTCTTTGTCTTCTGGAGTTTCTGTACATTGTCGAGCGGTAGCAGCACTTTCTATCGCTTCTTGAGGCACATCTTCTGCTTCATTTGTTTCTTTCTTCTGTTCAATCAGAAAATGTAAATAAATTTTGGGCTTCATCTGTGCATGCATAACTTTTTTGTTTTAATGTTGTAGGAGCAGATGCATGTAGCTTTACCTCTTTGGTCTTCGATGTTGGTGGCATGTCTTCCGGTTGTGTTTGGCATGTGAAGACTGCTCTTTGGTCACCATTTGCCCTTGTTTTTTGGTTTGTTTCATTTGTACTCCTTGCTGTTCTTTGGCACAACCGTCCTCGTTTGTTTCCTGCGTTTCATGAAAAAGGAAAAGCATGATTCATTGCTTGTAATTCTTGTTTTATGTGACAAGTTGTACTTGGCAGTACATTTCTTATAAATTTTGGAAAAATGGTTCTTGTTGAATTTTACCTTTGCGTCGGTGGTTAGGATATCCGTTTGTGCGTCCACTTTTTCTTTGCTTTGTATACCAGCCTTGGGTCTGTCACCAGGTGGAGTGTCTGAGGCTTTCTCCCCTGTATCGATCATCTGGATTGCTCTTGTACTGAGAAGCTCTTCTCTATCAACTTTTTTTTGCATGGGCATCCTCTTCCTTTTGTTGTGCTTGTAATACCTGATAGATGAAACAATATGAGTTGACAGTATTTGGGTAAAGTGGGTTTGGAAGTTTTACCTCTTCTTTGTGGTTTTCTTCTTGTTTTTCTGTTGTGCTGTTAATGGTCGATGCTAGATCAGTCCATGCCTCGTTCGCGGGACTGTCGATATGATTGTTGTTGTAAATATGTTTGTTGTTGCTCAAAGATGTTGTCTGTATTGTATTACTATTTGAAGTCTGAACTTTGGACACAGTGGTGTGCATGTCTAAATGCAATTAGTAAGTTATGTCCCAGTATTGAGCAAGCATATATTGTATCCATTATTATAGAACGAGAGATATGTCACACGATATTGTATTATAATTTCCATACTCAACCTTTACAAGATACATCGTGCATTTACAAGAATATGTGATGGTATCATTGTAAACTTTCAGTAGAATGCTTATTCAACATTGTCGTGAACAATTCATAAATATTACAGAAGAACATTCGGCACACAGACGCAAGCGACAAGAACTTTGTTACTTAAACCACATTGAAAAAAAATTAAAATCACACAACACAACTGTTTCATATCAAAAACCGCTCCATCCATTCAGAAGCACGGTTCGGCCAGAACAAAAGCCACACGCGTGCCTCCACTTTGGTTAAAGACAAACCTCGGTGACATCAACGGACGATGTCTGCGTACCACCAGAAACATTGCCAAAAAAAAGCACGTCCATGCTTCTGACATACATATAACCGTGGGCTATCATACATATTCCTGCCTGAAGCCAGCGTACATAAAAACAGTGGCTCCCCTGGGTCAACGACTGCCTGAAAAAAATTGCAATACCAGAGTCACGAACCGTGACTCGATTTCAGATGCAAACATGCCTCTCATTAGGAACCATCATGCCTCCCGTCAATTTGCATCCCCCGACATATCGACCATGCCTCTCATGTTACAATGACCGTGCATCTAATAACATCATCACCGATCCTCTCCTAAAGACACACCCAACCATATCTGATTAAACATGTGATTAAAAATTAAAACACAGAAGCACGAGTATGCTTTTCAGCATGTACAACCGTGCCTCACAAAAAGTATGTGAGGCGGGATAGGCACGTAGAAGACTCCGCTGGGAGGCAGCACAGCTGTGCAACCACAGTGAGAGGCAGTTGGACGAGTCAAACGTCTCGCATCCCCATAACACCTCGGAATGCACGCACACCATCAACAAAACAGCATTCATTCCATTTCCTAGGATAAAAAATAAAAAAGAAGCACTCATTACTACTCTTGATCTCTCAAGACTGCTTTATATTTAAATAAGCTCTCACTCCCTCAGCCAAATCACAGCTCACTTGCCTTCTCCGTCGCCTGCTTCTAGGGTTCGTGCTTCTTCCCCGCACACAATCTGATTTCAAACAAGTTATGGTAGAGTTTTTATTGGGTCTCTCGATTAATTTCTAAGTCGTGCTTCTCTCGTAGATTGCTGGCCGTGGGTGCTTGCCCTAAGATTCCCATCCCAACCCATCTGCCTTATCCGTCCGCCTACTTCTAGGGTTCGTGCTTCTTCCTTTCACATAGTCTCATTTCAAACAAGTTATTGTAGAGTTTTTATTGGGTCTCTCAATTAACTTCTAAGTCATGCTTCTCTCGTAGATTTGCTGGCCATGGGTGCTTGCCCTAAGCTTCCCATACCCCAATCTCCGTTCGTCGACGCCTGTTCTTCTTCTCTCCCAGGTAAAAAGCATATGCGTAAGCAGCATGCTCCAATCCGTATTTACGTTTTGAAAAAGATATTTAAATTATTACTGTTTTATGTTTAGCTTTTTCATTTGATAGTTATTGAAGCATCAGATCCGGTACAACGACTTCATTCTCTAAAGCAATAAAAAAACCATTTGAAAATATAAAAAAGTGATCTAAACTCTATCATACTGCTTTTCTAGAAGGACTAGATGAGAAGATTTCTGGTAAATTTGTAGTTGTTGTCTGCCTTCGTACGGATATTTTTAATATGGCTAGCGTAGCTGAAGCTAGTACTTGTCTACCTTCAACGTTGAAGCTTGTTTTAAATTGTTATAATATTCTTGTTTTCTTAACATAGTTGTTCTGAATTATTTAGGTATGACTTTCCCTACCTGTCGCCAACCAGGCGGCCCTTGCGAACCACACCCTGAAGTTCTCCAGCACTTTGAGGTTATTCTTGATGAAAATTGCTGGAGCCGCATGGTTAGTAAGCATTACTAACATATTAGTTGCTTACAACACAGTAGAAATCGTCGTTGTTACTCATACACCCTTGCACCTACACTAGGTTCCCCTGCTGTCACTTCTTCGCACCTGTCTTGTGTTTTCATTTTCCATTAGTTTGCCTGCCCATACCTTGATTACTATAGTGCATCTTCAGTTCTAATTAAAATTAGTCAACATATGCCAAAAATCTGTAATTCTTATCAAAAATTCATATCCAATTTAAGAAAAAATTTAACATTAATAATACGTGAGTTCAAATTTATACTTACAGGTTATTATTTGTACTATTTTTTCCAGTATGTACCTTGTAATGTCAGAGCTTTTCTCGCTGAATACATTGAGAGAGGAAGAAAAATGCAAGAAAAATGCATAAAGAGAAGGTAGAGCCAGCCCTTCTTACACATGAAGGAAGGTCTTACAATGCTTTGTTTAAGCATAGGGCGAACTACACAAAGTTCTGCGGTGGTGAGTGGAACATCTTTGCGGATGACTATGAACTTCGTGTTTGAGACCGCATAGAATTTGAACTACCAGGCGAGGGTCTTAATCTCGAATTACAAACATATCGGGATGACAAAAGGCTACTTCCATTACCCCACGTTGGTAGATATTTAATATTACAAACTTATCTTCTTTCGCTATAACTTTATATGCAAGAATCAAACTGAATAATATTAACCCCGTGTTGGATATAACTTTATCTAACTTTAAAATCTTTTTCTTTTTCTAGCTCTCGACGATCTTTCTTCTAACGATTTCGACCATGTTCACTGTTGTGTCTACTCTAAGGATATTGAGCTACCTACGACCACACACGATTCTTTCTACAATGCCTTTTCGGAGATACTTTCATCTGTTGTCGTCCATTGTTCCACGTCTTGACTCCCACTAACACCAAAGACTGCGTCACGGTTGGTTACAATTGTCCTTGTTAAAATACCAAACATATTTTGCTCATATGTAATATAAACAATACTGACGTAATATTGCTTATATGTAAAATTATAAAGAACTTGTTTATTCAAACCTAAAACAACAAAACTTTTGTTGTTCTCTTAATATGTTGTTTTATCTGTTTACACACAAACCTGAACATGCCAGGAATTATATTACTTTCAATATGGAATTTCTTAATGTTTGTGCACTCAACGTATTCAGTCATTCTTTTATTTATTTTCCAAGTGACAAATCAACGGTTTTAATTTCAATTTCTTCTAGAAAATTCCGAGGAGCGTTGTCTCGACACTGAAGAGATGGGTGGACATGCCAACCAATGGCAGGGTGACCCTTGAAGCTCCTGATGAACCAACCCATGTCATCACTCCTTCGTCGTACTACATCTCCAAAAACGATGGCAGGATGGTAATAGAAAAGTCTTCTTTCAGAGACTTCATATCAGCTGCATCCTTTGTTGAAAAGAACGTTGTTCTAATCACTTTCAAAGAGCGCCATGACCATTCTGTGTCCATCATCATTCAGCACATTCTGTAGATTCGGTCGGAACCATCACCTAAAATGGAAGCAAGCAGTGTATCTCCTAGGATGTCAGCGCTCATTTCATGATGATGCCTCCAGCAGCAAAACACTGGTTAATATAAGTTTGCTAGTTAGGATGGTAGAGTAATGTAACTATTATGGCCCATGTGCTTGCTTGAACTATTGAAATGATCTTTTGCAACTTATGTAGCTCTTACCGACACTCAACTTGTTGTTTCAACCATCAGAATGATCCTTTGCAACAAATACTATTGGAACTATCGGAATGATTCATGCGAAAAAATCATAATTCAAAAAACCAAAAAACAAAAAGAATCATTTTCAAAAATCAAATGAAACAAGAATTAGTTTTTGATTCAAAACCTATAGCAATGCCATCTTATCAAACTTATTCAAACCATCTAGTGAAACATATCTCAATTAAAAACCAAACAGGACTCCATTTTTAAGTCCAAACTATATTCACTTCAACTTTTCCTAAACACACACTTGTGCACCGAATAACATAACGACAGTGCCTCCCTAACCAAGGAAGATTGTTAATTGAGAAACATGTTTTCGCAACAAAGGCACGACCATGCATCTGCTGAGTGTTCTACCGTTTACACGACTACTTTCACAGCCAAAGATGGAATACACACATATGGATCACGCACGCAACACGCAATGAATAAAAAAATTCAATGAACAAGATAAGTGAAAATCTTTAAAAAACAGATAAAACAAACGCCTGTTTCCAAAAATCTACGCCTGGAACCGTCGGGTGACTAGCAACTGCTCTTTGGCGGTTTCCTTTTTGCACGACAAAAGATCCCTTTCACTTTTCCGACTCCATTTGCATCCTCTTCCTTGAAAGTTTCTTGCCGGCTGCAGTTCACCACCGCACACCTCCAGCCATGGACGACGAGAAACTAACAACACTCACCGAACACATCACTACCCACGGTACAACCATGCTGGAGGTGGTGTACACAAACAACCCAAGGACCATGGAGCGGATCATCAAAAAGTATGAGGAATGGCTAAAGTAGGAGAAGAACAAGTTCGTCAGCCTTGACCTCGAGTACACACGTAAGAGCAGTTACATACAACAAGGGATCGCCGTCGTCCAACTTGCCATGCACGAGCATGTCCTTGTATACCACTACTGCAGGTCCGAGCGCTCCCAGGCGTTAGTTGACTTCCTGCAACAAAAAGCGGTAACTTTCACTAGCGTCGACACCAGGAACGACAAGACCATGCTTGCCCGTGCATGGATCAAAATTCCAAACGAGCACCACGTCGACATCCAGAGGCTATTTTGCATCAAGGGTGGTGGAGAAAGGGACTCCATGGGTGACCTTGCAGCGGCCATCATCGACCCCTCATACAAGAACATGAAGAAATCATTCCCAAAGGAGAAGCACCAGTTCTGTGAGTGGAAGCCACTTTCCCCCATACACCTTGAGTACGCGGCAAAGGACGGGTATGTTAGCTACGAGTTGTATCGTAGAATACTAATCATCAAGACGGGCTACGTCACCTCCACCAACAACCAATGAAAGAAAGACTCCTCCCACGTAAGAACAAAGACGAGGGATCTTCCAGCGGCTGGAAGCGCCGGAAGGGAAACAGTGGTTGGTAAATTGCGAGAAAATGGATATCTACATTAAACTAGTAGGATCATGCCGTGATTGATTGATCTGCCGTGATCGAGGGATCGGGTGCGTGGCACTAGTATTATGATAATTTAGATTGAATGAACCCATGTTGTAAATATGTTTGTTGTTGCTCAAAGATGTTGTCTGTATTGTATTACTATTTGACGTCTGAACTTTGAACACAGTGGTGTGCATGTCTAAATGCAATTAGTAAGTTATGTCCCAGTATTGAGCAAGCATATATTGTATCCATTATTATAGAACGAGAGATATGTCACACGATATTGTATTATAATTTTCATACTCAACCTTTACAAGATACATCATGCATTTACAAGAAAATGTGATGGTATTGTTGTAAACTTTCAGTAGAATGCTTATTCAACATTGATGTGAACAATTCATAAATATTGCAGAAGAACATTCGGCACACAGACGCAAGTGACAAGAACTTTGTTACTTTAACCACATTGAAAATAAAATAAAATCACGCAACACAACCATTTCACATCAAAAACCGCTCTGTCCATTCAGAAGCACGGTTTGGCCAGAACAAAAGCCACATGTGTGCCTCCACTTTGGTTAAAGACAAACCTCAGTGACATCAACGGACCATGTCTATGTACCACCAGAAAATTGCCAAAACAAAAGCACATCCATGCTTCTGACATAATATAACCATGGGCTATCATACATATTCCCGCCTGAAGCCAGCGTGCATAAAAACAGTGGCTCCCCTGGGTCAACGACTGCCTGAAAAAAATTGCAATACCAGAGTCACGAACTGTGACTCGATTTCAGATGCAAACATGCCTCTCATTAGGAACCATCATGCCTCCCGTCAATTTGCATCCCCCGACATATCGACCATGCCTCTCCTGTTACAACAACTGTGCATCTAATAACATCATCACCGATCCTCTCCTAAAGACACACCCAACCATATCTGATTAAACATGTGATTAAAAAACTATAACACAGAAGCACGAGTATGCTTTTCAGCATGTACAACCGTGCCTCACAAAAAGTATGTGAGGCAGGATAGGCACGTAGAAGACTCCGCTGGGAGGCAGCACAGCTGTGCAACCACAGTGAGAGGCAGCTGGACGAGTCAAACGTCTCACGTCCCCATAATACCTCGGAATGCACGCACACCATCCACAAAACAGCATTCATTCCATTTTGCAGGATAAAAAATAAAACAAGAAGCACTCATTACTACTCTTGCTCTCTCAAGACTGCTTTATATTTAAATAAGCTTCGACTCCCTCAGCCACATCACAACTCACTTGCCTTCTTCGTCGCCTGCTTCTAGGGTTCATGCTTCTTCCCCGCACACAATCTGATTTCAAACAAGTTATTGTAGAGTTTTTATTGGGTCTCTCGATTAATTTCTAAGCCGTGCTTCTCTCGTAGATTGCTGGTCGTGGGTGCTTGCCCTAAGCTTGCCATCACAACCCATCTGCCTTATCCGTCTACCTACTTCTAGGGTTCATGCTTCTTCCTTTCACACAGTCTCATTTCAAACAAGTTATTGTAGAGTTTTTATTGGGTCTCTCGATTAACTTCTAAGCTGTGCTTCTCTCGTAGATTTGATGGCCGTGGGTGCTTTCCCTAAGCTTCCCATACCCCAATCTCCGTCCGTCAACGCGCGTTCTTCTTCTCTCCCAGGTAAAAAGCATATGCGTAAGCAGCATGCTCCGATCCGTATTTACGTTTTGAAAAAAGATATTTAAATTATTACTGTTTTATGTTTAGCTTTTTCATTTGATAGTTATTGAAGCATCAGATCCGGTACAACGACTTCATTCTCTAAAGCAATAAAAAAACCATTTGAAAATCTAAACAAGTGATCTAAACTCTGTCATATTGCTTTTCTGGAAGGACTAGATGAGAAGATTTTTGGTAAATTTGTAGTTGTTGTCTGCCTTCGTACGAATATTTTTAATCTATCCCTAATAATAAAGCACAGATTGACTCCATGGGTTCACCATCACAATACGCTTTCTTCTTATGTCATAATACGCTTTTACAATTTGTATGGATAAAATCGTAATATAAACGAGGTGGTACTAATTTTCGTCCGCCGTGTGCCTTCGTACATTACGTCGCTACCCCACGTTTTTTCTCGTGCGTCGCTGAGTTTTAATATGGCTAACGTAGCTTAAGCTAGTAGTTTTCTACCTTCAACGTTGAAGCTTGTTTTAAATTGTTATGATATTCTTGTTTTCTTAACATAGTTGTTCTGAATTATTTAGGTATGATTTTCCCTACCTACCACCAACCAGGCAGCCCTTGCAAACCACACCCTGAAGTTCTCCAACACTTTGAGGTTATTCTTGATGAAAATTGCTGGAGCCGCATGGTTAGTAAGCGTTACTAACATATTAGTTGCTTACAACATAGTAGAAATCGTCGCTGTTACTCATACCCCCCTTGCACCTACACTAGGTTCCCCTGCTATCACTTCTTCGCACCTATCTTGTGTTTTCATTTTCCATTAGTTTGCCTGCCCATACTGTTGTGCGTACGTTGTACCCTGCATATGTATAGGACTAGGGTCTGTATTTATACCGTTGTCTCTCTCTCTCCCCATATATTTGTACATCTTGGGAGACAAGTAGAGGCCGGTCCACCCTGTACCTATATATGTGCACCATGCACACGATCAATGATTATCGATTCGTGCAATCTCATTCTTCCTAACTAACATGGTATAAGTTTAGCACGCTGATCCTATTCCCACCTTCCGCACCAGCCGCCACCGCACCCTACAGCCGCCGACGCCTACCTTGCGTCGCCACCGCCGCTGTCCACCGACGCCGCCGCGCCCTGATACGTCCATTTTGCATCATGCTTTTATATCAATATTTATTGCATTATGGGCTGTTATTACACATTATGTCACAATACTTATGCCTATTCTCTCTTATTTTACAAGGTTTACATAGAGGGAGAATGCCGGCAGCTGGGATTCTGGGCTGGAAAAGGAGCAAATATTAGAGACCTATTCTGCACAGCACCTAAAGTCCTGAAACTTCACGGAAGACGTTTTCAGAATATATAAAAATACTGAGCGCAAGAAGTTCACCAGCGGGGCCACACCCAGCCCACGAGGGTGGGGGCGCGCTCTACCCCCCTGGGCGCGCCCCCCTACCTCGTGGGCCCACCTGGTGGTCCCCCGGTGTCCATCTTCTGCTATATGAAGTCTTTCGATGAGAAAAAAATAAGAAGCCATCTTCTCGGACGAAACTCCACCGCCATGAGGCGGAACCTTGGCGGAACCAATCTAGGGCTCCGACAGAGCTGTTCTACTGGGGAAACTTCCCTCCGGGAGGGGGAAATCATCGTCATCGTCATCACCAACGCTCCTCTCATCGGGAGAGGGAAATCTCCATCAACATATTCATCAGCACCATCTCCTCTCAAAACCCTAGTTCATCTCTTGTATCCAATTCTTGTCTCCAAGTCCGGGATTGGTACCTGTAGGTTGCTAGTAGTGTTAATTACTCCTTGTAGTTGATGCTAGTTGGTTTATTTGGTGGAAGATCATATGTTCAGATCCTATATGCATATTAATACCCCTCTGATTATGAACATGAATATGCTTTGTGAGTAGTTACGTTTGTTCCTGAGGACATGGGAGAAGTCTTACTATTAGTAGTCATGTGAATTTGGTATTCGTTCGATATTTTGATGAGATGTATGTTGTCTCTCCTCTAGTGGTGTTATGTGAACGTCGACTACATGACACTTCACCATTATTTGGGCCTAGAGGAAGGCATTGGGAAGTAATAAGTAGATGATGGGTTGCTAGAGTGACAGAAGCTTAAACCCTAGTTTATGCGTTGCTTCGTAAGGGGCTGATTTGGATCCATATGTTTCATGCTATGGTTAGGTTTACCTTAATACTTTTGTTGTAGTTGTGGATGCTTGCAATAGACGTTAATCATAAGTGGGATGCTTGTCCAAGTAAGGGCAGCACCCAAGCACCGGTCCACCCACATACCAAATTATCAAAGTACCGAACGCGAATCATATGAGCATGATGAAAACTAGCTTGATGATATTCCCATGTGTCCTCGGGAGCGCTTTTCTCTATATAAGAGTTTGTACAGGCTTGTCCTTTGCTACAAAAAGGATTGGGCCACCTTGCTGCTCTTTATTTACTTTTGTTACTTGTTGCTCGTTACAAATTATCCTATCACAAAACTATCTGTTACCACTTGTTTCAGTACTTGCAGAGAATACCTTGCTGGAAACCGCTTATCATTTCCTTCTGCTCCTCGTTGGGTTCGACACTCTTACTTATCGAAAGGAATATGATAGATCCCCTATACTTGTGGGTCATCAAGACTCTTTTCTGGCGCCGTTGCCAGGGAGTGAAGCGCCTTTGGTAGGTGGAATTTGGTAAGGAAAATTTTATATAGTGTGCTGAAATTTACTGTCACTTGTTACTATGGAAAGTAATCCTCTAAGGGGCTTGTTCGGGGTATCATCACCACAACCAGTAGAGCAAAGAGTTGCTCCTCAACCTACTGAACCTACTGAAAATGAAAATGTTTGCTTTGAAATTCCTTCGGGTATGATAGAAAAACTGCTAGCTAATCCTTTTGTAGGAGATGGAACAAAGCATCCTGATGAGCATCTAATATATGTGGATGAAGTTTGTGGATTATTTAAGCTTGCAGGTGTACCCGGAGATGTTGTTAAGAAGAAGGTCTTCCCTTTATCTTTGAAGGGAGATGCATCGACATGGTATAGGCTATGTGATGATATGGGGTCATGGAACTACAAACGATTGAAATTGGAATTTCATCAGAAGTTTTATCCTATGCATCTTGTTCATCGTGATCGCAATTATATATATAATTTTTGGCCTCGCGAAGGAGAAAGCATTGCTCAAGCTTGGGGGAGGCTTAAATCAATGTTATATTCATGCCCCAATCATGAGCTCTCAAGAGAAATGATTATTCAAAAATTTTATGCTCGGCTTTCTGATAGCAATCGCACCATGCTTGATACTTCCTATGCTGGCTCTTTTATGATGAAGACTATTGAATTCAAATGGGATTTATTGGAAAGAATTAAATGCAACTCTGAAGATTGGGACCTCGACAAAGGTAAGGAGTCAGGTATGACACCTAGGTTTGATTGTGTTAAAACTTTTATGGATACCGATGTTTTCCGTAAATTTAGCACTAAATATGGACTTGACTCTGAGATAGTAGCTTCTTTCTGTGAATCTTTTGCTACTCATGTTGATCTCCCCAAGGAGAAGTGGTTTAAATATCATCCTCCCATGGAAGTAAAAGTAGCTGCACCTATTAAAGTTGAAGAAAAGACTGTCACTTATAATGATCCTATTGTTCCTACTGCTTATGTTGATAAACCACCTTTTCCTGTTAGGATAAAGGATCATGCTAAAGCTTCAACTGTGGTTCGTAAAAGCAATATTAAAACTTATACACCTTCTGAGCAAATTAAAGTTGAACCTGATATTGCTATTGTTAAAGATCTCTTGGCTGATAATATTGATGGGCATGTTATTTATTTCTGTGATGAAACTGCTAGAATTGCTAAACCTTGTGCTAAAGATAAACCTAGACCTGTGGTAGGCATGCCTGTTATTTCTGTTAAAATAGGAGATCATTGTTATCATGGTTTATGTGCTATAGGTGTTAGTGCTAGTGCAATACCTATTAGCCTATATAGAGAAATTATGCATGATATTGCACCTGTTGAGTTAGAAGATATTGATGTCACAATTAAACTTGCCAATAGAGATACTATTTCACTAATGGGAATTGTTAGAGATGTTGAAGTCTTGTGTGGGAAAACTAAATATCCTGCTGATTTTCTTTCTCTTGGTTCCCCACAAGATAGCTTTTGTCCCATTATATTTGGTAGACCCTTCTTGAACACTGTTAATGCTAAGATAGATTGCAAAAAGGATGTTGTTACTATCGGTTTAGATGATATGTCTCATGAATTCAATTTCTCTAAATTTAGTAGACAACACGGTGAAGAAGAATTACCTAGTAAGGATGAAATTATTGGTATTGCTTCTATTGTCGTACCTCCTAGTGATCCTTTAGAACAATATTTGCTAGACCATGAAAATGATATGTTTATGAATGAAAGAAGGGAAATTGATGAAGTATTCTTTAAACAGGAATCTATTCTGAAACACAATTTGCCTGTTGAAATCCTAGGGGATCCTCCTCCACCCAAGGGTGATCCCGTGTTTGACCTTAAACCGTTGCCTGATACTCTTAAATATGCTTATCTTGATGAGAAAAAGATATATCATGTTATTATTAGTGCTAACCTTTCAGAGCATGAGGAAGAGAGATTATTGAAAACTCTGAAGAAGCACTGTGTTGCTATTGGGTATACTCTTGATGATCTTAAGGGCATTAGTCCCACTCTATGTCAACATAAAATAAATTTGGAAGAAGATGCTAAACCAGTTCGTGATCATCAACGACGGCTGAATCCTAAAATGAAAGAAGTGGTAAGAAAGGAAATACTAAAGCTCCTTGAGGCAGGTATAATCTATCCCGTTGCTGATAGTCAGTGGGTAAGCCCTGTCCATTGTGTCCCTAAGAAGGGAGGTATTACTGTCGTTCCTAATGATAAAGATGAATTGATTGCTCAAAGAATTATTATAGGTTATAGGATGGTAATTGATTTCCGCAAATTAAATAAGGCCACTAAAAAGGACCATTACCCCTTACCTTTTATCGATCAAATGCTAGAAAGATTGTCCAAACATGCACATTTTTGCTTTCTAGATGGTTATTCTGGTTTCTCTCAAATACCTGTGTCAGCCAAAGATCAATCAAAGACTACTTTTACTTGCCCTTTTGGTACTTTTGCCTATATACGTATGCCTTTTGGTTTATGTAATGCACCTGCTACCTTTCAAAGATGCATGATGGCTATCTTCTCTGACTTTTGTCAAAATATTTGTGAGGTTTTCATGGACGATTTCTCCGTCTATGGATCTTCTTTTGATGATTGCTTGAGCAACCTTGATTGAGTTTTGCAGAGATGTGAAGAAACTAATCTTGTCTTGAATTGGGAAAAGTGCCACTTTATGGTTAATGAAGGTATTGTCTTGGGGCATAAAGTTGCCATGCCCCAAGGAAATCAAAGGTATAAGAAGTTTCCTTGGTCACGCCGGATTTTATAGGAGGTTCATTAAGGACTTCTCAAAAATTTCTTGGCCTCTGACTAATTTATTACAAAAATATATACCATTTGTCTTTGATGATGATTGTGTAGAAGCATTTGAAATACTTAAGAAAGCATTGATCTCCGCACCTATTGTTCAGCCACCTGATTGGAATTTACCCTTTAAAATTATGTGTGATGCTAGTGATTATGCTGTAGGTGCTGTTCTGGGGCAAAGAGTTGATAAGAAATTAAACGTTATTCAATATGCTAGTAAAACCCTAGACAATGCTCAAAGAAATTATGCTACCACTGAAAAAGAATTCTTAGCAGCTGTATTTGCTTATGATAAGTTCAGACCTTATATTGTTGATTCTAAAGTAACTATTCACAATGATCATGCTGCTATTAAATATCTTATGGAAAAGGAAGATGCTAAACCTAGACTTATTAGATGGGTTCTCTTGCTACAAGAATTTGACTTACATATTGTTGATAGAAAGGGAGCTGAGAACCCCGTTGCAGACAACTTGTCTAGGTTAGAAAATGTGCTTGATGACCCACTACCTATCGATGATAGCTTTCCTGATGAGCAATTAAATGTCATAAATGCTTCTCATACTGCTCCATGGTATGCTGATTATGCTAATTACATTGTTGCTAAGTTTATACCACCTAGTTTCACATACCAGCAAAAGAAAAAGTTCTTCTATGATTTGAGGCATTACTTTTGGGATGACCCACATCTTTATAAAGGAGTAGATGGTGTTATTAGACGTTTTATACCTGAGCATGAACAGGAACAGATCCTATGCAAGTGTCACTCCGAATCTTATGGAGGACACCATGCTGGAGATAGAACTGCACATAAGGTATTGCAATCTGGTTTTTATTGGCCTACTCTCTTCAAGGATGCCCGTAAGTTTGTCTTATCTTGTGATGAATGTCAAAGTATTGGTAATATTAGTAGACGTCAAGAAATTCCTATGAACTATTCACTCATTATTGAACCATTTGATGTTTGGGGCTTTGACTATATGGGGCCTTTTCCTTCCTCTAGTGGATATACACATATTTTAGCTGTTGTTGATTATGTTACTAAGTGGGTAGAAGCTATTCCAACTAGTAGTGCTGATCATAACACTTCTATTAAAATGTTTAAAGAAGTTATTTTTCCAAGATTTGGAGTCCCTAGATATTTAATGACTGATGGTGGTTCACATTTTATTCATGGTGCTTTCCGTAAAATGCTTGCTAAATATGATGTTAATCATAGAATTGCATCTCCTTATCACCCACAGTCTAGTGGTCAAGTAGAATTGAGTAATAGAGAGCTCAAATTAATTTTGCAAAAGACTGTCAATAGGTCTAGAAAGAATTGGTCCAAGAAACTTGATGATGCATTATGGGCCTATAGAACTGCATATAAAAATCCTATGGGTATGTCTCCGTACAAAATGGTTTATGGAAAAGCATGTCACTTACCTCTCGAACTAGAACACAAGGCATATTGGGCTATTAAAGAGCTCAATTATGATTTTAAACTTGCCGGTGAGAAGAGGTTATTTGATATTAGCTCACTCGATGAATGGAGAACCCAAGCCTACGAAAATGCCAAGTTGTTTAAAGAAAAAGTTAAAAGATGGCATGATAAAAGGATACAAAAGCGTGAGTTTAATGTAGGTTATTATGTACTGCTATACAACTCTCGTTTAAGATTTTTGCAGGAAAACTCCTCTCTAAATGGGAAGGTCCTTACGTTATCGAGGAGGTCTATCGTTCCGGTGCCATAAAAATCAACAACTTCGAAGGCACAAATCCGAAGGTGATGAACAGACAAAGAATCAAACATTATATCTCAGGTAACCCCATAAATGTTGAAACCAATGTTATTGAAACCGTAACCCCGGAGGAATACATAAGGGACACTTTCCGGAATGTTTCAGACTCCGAAAAGGAATATGTATGTGGTACGGTAAGTAAACCGACTCCAAAACAGTTTTAAGGCAATATTTCTCCGTTTTGGAATATTTAGAAAAATAGAAAAATAAGAAGCATTCCGGGAAGGACACGAGGCCTCCACGAGGGTGGAGGGCGCGCCCTACCCTACTGTGCGCGCCCCCCTACCTCGTGGGCACCTCGTGCGCTTTCCGGACTCCATTTTCTTACATGTTACGTATTTTGGTCGGTAAAAATTCATTATATAACCTCCCGAAGGTTTTGACCACCGTATCACGCAAAAATCTCTTATTCTTGTTTCGAGCTGTTTTCTGCCAGGGTTGTCGAAGTTAAGCATCATGTCGTCTCCCTCCTCCTCCAACAATGAGGGCAACGATGCTTGGATAATGAAGATAGAGCTGAAGAGAGAAGAACCCATGGAGATCAACAAGGATGAAGGGATCAAGAACGCCACGGAGGACCAACCTCCGGCAACAGAAGACATCCTTCAACTTGATCACAATCTTCTTACCCCAACTGAGATCAAAGCTTTCAAGATGATTGAGTTAGCCCGTATACAAAATAAGTATCTCATGCATGAAAATATTTTGTTGAAGCAGCATATCATCGCACTCAAAGGCATTATCCGCAAGTTAGAAGACCTCCTACGCTCGATGTGTGACTATCCATCATCAACAACTCCACCTTCTTCACCAACAAAGGAGACATAATCACATGGGTATGGGCACTCCCTTGGCAACTGCCAAGCTTGGGGGAGTGCCCCGGTATCATATCACCATCACTTTTATCTTTACTATTTTTCTTAGTTTGATCCTTTTGATAATATCTTGATCTAGTAGAATAAAGTTTATGGCATGATCTAGTTTTGAGTTTTGCTTTATGATCCCTCTATGTAATTGAGTCCATGAGCTATATATAATAAATATTAGTGTTGAGTCAAGGGCTTGATTATTTTGCCATGGTCCTAAGTGAATAAAAGAAAAGAGAAATAATAAAAAGGGGAAACAAAGGGATCATATGGATCTTATGAAGAGTAATGAGCTCACATAGAAAAGGTATGATGAATAAAAGTTGTTGAGAGTTGACAAACATAGTTTTGGTCATCATTGCAATTAATAGGAAGTAATAAATAAAGAGAGGTCTTCACATATAAATATACTATCTTGGCCATCTTTTATGATTGTGAGCACTCATTAAAATATGACATGCTAAAGAGTTGATGTTGGATAAGGAAGACAACGTAATGGGTTATGATTTCTTACATCTGAGATAAATTATATTGTCATGGATCATCCAACATGGTTGAGCTTGCCTTTCCCCCTCATGCTAGCCAAATTCATCGCACCAAGTAGAGATACTACTTGTGCTTCCAAATACCCTTAAACCAGTTTTGCCATGAGAGTCCAACATACCTACCTATGGATTGAGTAAGATCCTCCAAGTAAGTTTTCATCGGTGCAAGCAATAAAAATTGCTCTCTAAATATGTATGACTCATTAGTGTGGGAGAAAATAAGCTTTATACGACCGTGTGATATGGAAGAAATAAAAGCGACAGACTACATAATAAAGGTCCATATCACAAGTGGCAATATAAAGTGACATTCTTTCGCATTAAGATTTTGTGCATTCAACCATAAAAGCACATGACAACCTCTGCTTCCCTCTGCGAAGGGCCTATCTTTTACTTTTATCTCCTACCCTGCATAAGAGTCATGGTGATCTTCACCCTTCCTTTTTACATTTTATCCTTTGGCAAGCACAGTATGTTGGAAAGATCCTGATATATATGGCTAATTGGATGTGAGTTTTCATGAACTATTATTGTTGACATTACCCTTGAGGTAAAACGTTGGGAGGAAAAACTATAAGCCCCTATCTTTCTCTGTGTTCGATTAAAACTCCATACCCATAAGTATTGCATGAGTGTCAGCAATTGTGGAAGACTATATGATAGTTGAGTATGTGGACTTGCTGAAAAGCTCTTATATATTGACTCTTTCCTATGTTATGATAAATTGCAATTGCTCCAATGACTGAGATTATAGTTTGTTAGTTTTCAATGAAGTTTACGATTCATACTTGAAATTGTGATTGAATTATTACTCTAGCATAAGAGATCATGTGACAAGAATTATGTAAGTTATTGTTCTAAGAATGATCATGATGCCCTCATGTCCGTATTTTACTTTTATCGACACCTCTATCTCCAAACACGTGGACATATTTTTCGGTTTCGGCTTTCGCTTGAGGACAAGAGAGGTCTAAGCTTCGGGGAGTTGATACGTCCATTTTGCATCATGCTTTTATATCGATATTTATTGCATTATGGGCTGTTATTACACATTATGTCAGAATACTTATGCCTATTCTCTCTTATTTTACAAGGTTTACATGAAGAGGGAGAATGCCGGCAGCTGGGATTCTGGGCTGGAAAAGGAGCAAATATTATAGACCTATTCTGCATAGCTCCAAAAGTCCTGAAACTTCACGGAAGACGTTTTCAGAATATATAAAAAATACTGAGCGCAAGAAGTTCACCAGGGGGGCCACACCCTGCCCACGAGGGTGGGGGCGCGCCCTACCCCCCTGGGCACGCCCCTCTACCTCGTGGGCCCCCTGGTGGCCCTCCGGTGGCCATCTTCTGCTATATGAAGTCTTTCGATGAGAAAAAAATAAGAAGCCATCTTCTCAGACGAAACTCCGCCGCCACGAGGCGGAACCAATCTAGGGCTCCGGCAGAGCTGTTCTGCCGGGGAAACTTCCCTCTGGGAGGGGGAAATCATCGCCATCGTCATCACCAACGCTCCTCTCATCGGGAGAGGGCAATCTCCATCAACATCTTCATCAGCACCATCTCCTCTCAAAACCCTAGTTCATCTCTTGTATCCAAGTCCGAGATTGGTACTAGTAGGTTGCTAGTAGTGTTAATTACTCCTTGTAGTTGATGCTAGTTGGTTTATTTGGTGGAAGATCATATGTTCAGATCCTATATGCATATTAATACCCCTCTGATTATGAACATGAATATGCTTTTTGAGTAGTTACGTTTGTTCCTGAGGACATGGGAGAAGTCTTGCTATTAGTAGTCATGTGAATTTGGTATTCGTTCGATATTTTGATGAGATGTATGTTGTCTCTCCTCTAGTGGTGTTATGTGAACGTCGACTACATGACACTTCACCATTATTTGGGCCTAGAGGAAGGCATTGGGAAGTAATAAGTAGATGATGGGTTGCTAGAGTGACAGAAGCTTAAACCCTAGTTTATGCGTTGCTTCGTAAGGGGCTGATTTGGATCCATATGTTTCATGCTATGGTTAGGTTTACCTTAATACTTTTGTTGTAGTTGCGGATGCTTGCAATAGAGGTTAATCATAAGTGGGATGCTTGTCCAAGTAAGGGCAGCACCCAAGCACCGGTCCACCCATATACCAAATTATCAAAGTACTGAACACGAATCATATGAGCGTGATGAAAACTAGCTTGACGATATTCCCATGTGTCCTCGGGAGCGCTTTTCTCTATATAAGAGTTTTTCCAGGCTTTTCCTTTGCTACAAAAAGGATTGGGCCACCTTGCTGCACTTTATTTACTTTTGTTACTTGTTGCTCGTTACAAATTATCCTATCACAAAACTATCTGTTACCACTTGTTTCAGTATTTGCAGAGAATACCTTGCTGGAAACCGCTTATCTTCTCCTTCTGCTCCTTGTTGGGTTCGACACTCTTACTTATCGAAAGGACTATGATAGATCCCCTATACTTGTGGGTCATCACGCCCCTTCCCCTCGCAGCCGCCGCCTTCCCCTCTGCCGCTGCTGCCTTCCTCCCCAAGTCGCCGCCGCGCCCTAAAACTCTAACCCTACCCTGCGCCTCCGCCACTACCCTCCTCCCACCCGAGCCACAACACCCCTCTCCTTGCCGCTGCTCCCATGGCGTCTCCCCACTCGAGCAACTCCAACCCGTTCGCCGGACTCATGCCCGACGCCACCGCCGTTCGTGATCTTTACATCCACACCCGCGTCCCCTTCAAGCTTGACCAGTCTACCTCCTTGTACTACGCGTGGAAGACCTACTTCAACCTCGTCTTCCGTGAGTACCACCTCCTCGAGCACGTCGACGGGACCGTGGATGGCGATCTCATGGTGGATGATCCGGACTGGGCAGCCATTGAGGCCTCCCTCGTCCGGTGGTTCTACCTCACCGTCTCCCCGGACATCTTCCACACGGTCGTCTCGGAGGATGACGACGCGTGTGCCGTGTGGACCAAGATCAACAACCTCTTCACCGATAACAAGCTTCAACGTCCTGTGTTTTTGCAGCAGGAATTTTTCAGGTGCCACCAAGATGACTCCTCCATCGATGACTACTGCATGCGCCTCAAGCGCCTCGCCAATGAGCTTCGCGACATCGGCGCCAAGGTGTCGGACGAGCTCATGCTTAGCACCCTCACCACCTGCCTCAATGAGGATTTCGGCAACGTAGCCTCGAACCTCTCCCTACTGCCGAACCGACCTTCCAGTCCGTCGCCGCGTATTTACGCTTGGAGGAACGCCGAATGAAGAAGGTCAAGGCTCGTGTCCACCACACCGCCCTCGCCGGCGGGACATCTCGTGGACAGCCACAGCCCGCACCGCCCCAACCACGTCCGCCGGCGGCACCGGGGTACTACCCCCTCCCGCCCGCTCCGCTCGCACCTCCCGCTCCTCAGCAACAGCAGCAGGGCGGGGGTGGCGGTCGCCCCAACAGTAGCAGCTTTAGCAGCCAGGGTACGGGGGGGGGGGGGGGGGGCAACGCCAACACCAGCCCTCCTTGCCCTGGGTCATCAGCCCTAACCCATGGACCGGCGTGGTCCACGCTTACCACATGTCGGTCCCATGGGCCCCGGGCATCCTCGGGCCGCACCCGGCCGGACCTCAGGCGCACCTCGCCGCCGCACCCTACCAGGCGGGTGGGGGCGGCCACGCACCGAGCGGCTTCGCCCCGGGTGGCTACGCACCTCTGCCGGCGCCCGCCTCCTTCGGTTGCGTGCCGCCGCCCGCACCGGCTCAGCCCGGCGGCTACCCGCTTCCTCCGGCTCCATGGGATCCCACTCTGCTCGCTGCACTTCACTCGGCGCCGTCTCCCTCCAACTACGGAGGTGGCGGTGATTGGTACATGGACACGGGGGCTAACGCCAACATAACATCGCACACTGGTAACCTTGCCTCTTCCTTCCCGGTCACCACTTCGAACCGCATCACCTTTGGTGATGGTTCCTCCGTACCCATTACTCATATCGGCCATAGTTTCTTTCAGTCTAATTCTATGCCTATTAACATGTCTAATGTTCTTGTCTCACCTAACCTAGTTAAAAATCTTATCTCCGTTCGTCGTCTTGCACGTGACAATCCTCTCACCGTTGAATTTGATGGCCTTGGTTTCTCTGTGAAGGACGCCCGTACGCGGATGGTGCTCCACCGATGTGACAGCCCCGACGACTTATACCCGGTGCACTCCGCCTCCACCACCACCGCCACCGCCTCTCCAGTCGCCCTCGCCGCAGGTGTCGACCTCTGGCATGCACTCTTGGGTCACCCCAACTCCACCGTCCTTCGCTAGATTCTCATGAGTTTTTCCTTTTCATGTAATAAATTCGACGAGCACACTTGTCATGCTTGCCGTCTCGGCAAACATGTTCGTCGACCGTTTAGCGAGTCAAACACTATTTCTTCTTTTCCGTTTCAGTTAATCCACAGTGATGTTTGGACATCTCCAATTGTGAGCAACACCGGTTTATTATATTATCTTGTTTTACTTGATGATTTCTCTCACTTTGCGTGGACGTTTCCGCTCTGTCGCAAATCCGAAGTTCTCGCCACTCTCACGGCCTTTTACTCCTACATCACTACCCAGTTCGAGCGCCCTATCCTCACCACCAAACTGACAACGGCAAAGAGTTTGACAATGCTGCCACTCGCCATCTTCTCGCCTCTCACGGTACCACTTTTCGTCTCACGTGCCCCTACACATCTCAGCAGAACGGCCGCGCCGAGCGGATACTCCGCACTCTTAACGACTGCGTCCGCATGTTGTTGTTTCACTCCAACGTGCCCCCTCGGTTTTGGCCTAATGCTCTTGCCACCGCCGCTCTCCTAGTTAACATTAGGCCTTGTCGTCCACGCTGGAACTACACCCCCCACCACCTTCGTTTTGGTTCCCCTCCTTCCTACAATGGTCTTCGCATCTTCGGATGTTTGTGTTATCCCAGCACCGCCTCCACTACACCACACAAACTCGCACCTCGCTTCATAGCATGTATCTTCCTAGGCTACCCCCCTAACACCAAAGGTTACCGGTGCTACGACCCCGTCTCCCACCGGGTGTACACCTCCCGACACGTGTACTTTGATGAGCGGGTTTTTCCTTTTCATCAGGTACCGCCTTCTGCAGCAGACTCGGCCCTCCATGATGGTGTCTCGGATGCGGACTCGGTGCAGCCCCCGGCGCGACCTCTCCTGGCCCCGGCGTGGCTCCCACCGGCTCCTCCCGGTGCGGCCTCGGCACGCCCCCTCACGGAGGGCCCCTCTGTTGTGGCCCCTGCCGCGGGCCCCTCCGCCGCGGCCCCGGCTGCACACATCCCGGCATGGCCCCGCATGGCCCTGGGTGGCCCTTCGGCTACCACCATGCCGGGTGACGTCGATGGCCCCGCCCCGGCCGGCGCTACCTCCTCGGCTGGCCCTGCCACTTCAACTAGCTCCGGTCCCGCTGTGACGCCGGGAGTGATGGACTCTTCACCACCCCCGTCCGTTGCTCCCGCCGCAGCAGACCCGCCTTCTGCCGGCATGGTGACACGGTCTCGCGCCAGTATCCACCGCCCCAGCACGCGCTAAGTTGCTGATGAGTACGTGTGCGCGGTGTCGACATCATCCTCTCCACCGTCGCCCATCCCCTCGTCTGCACGCGCCATTCTCTGTGATCCACATTGGCTCGCCGCGATGCGCGAGGAGTTTGATGCATTGCAGCGCAACCGCACATGGCATCTTGTGCCGCGACCCCCTCACGCCAACGTCATCAGTGGGAAATGGGTCTTTCGTCACAAGACCAATGCCGACGGTTCTCTCGAGCGCTACAAGGCTCGTTGGGTGGTGCGCGATTTCCACCAGCGCGCCGGCGTGGACTTCACCGACACCTTCCCCCCGATCGTTAAACCGGGCACGATTCGTACGGTGCTTCAGCTGGCAGTCTCCCGGGCCTGGCCAGTGCATCAATTGGATGTCTCCAACACGTTTCTGCACGGCCACCTCACGGAGCGGGTCTTCTGTGAGCAGCCGACTGGCTTCGTCGACGCCGAGCATCCCGACCATGTCTGCCTGCTCTCTCGGTCCCTCTATGGACTGAAGCAGGCCCCCAGGGCATGGTACCAGCGTATGGCTGGGTTCCTACAGCAGCTTGGGTTTCATACAACTTGCTCCGACGCATCTCTGTTCGTCTATCATCAAGGCACTGTCACTGCGTACTTGCTGCTCTATGTGGATGACATTATCCTGACGGCATCCTCGCCTGGCATTCTTCAGCAGCTCACGGCTCGTCTTCGCGATGAGTTTGCCCTCAAGGATCTTGGAGCGCTGCACTACTTCCTTGGCATTGAGGTCGTTCGCCGTGCCGATGGGTTCTTTCTACATCAGCAGAAGTACACTCATGAGCTTCTCGAGCGCGCGGGCATGCTTAATTGCAAAACCGCGTCCACGCCTTGGAGGGTTCCCCTGCACCAGATGTGGTGGTCTGCCACTCCATCGTCGGCGCCCTGCAGTATCTCACCCTCACTCGGCCTGACTTGCAGTATGCAGTTCAGCAAGTGTGCCTCCACATGCACTCCCCGCGTGATTCCCATTGGACTCTGGTGAAGCGTATTCTTCGGTATATACGCGGCACTATGACCATAGGACTCACCCTGACGGCTTCCTCCTCCATCGACATGGTTGCCTACTCCGACGCTAATTGGGCTAGGTGCCCGGACACACGTCGCTCTATGTCAGGCTATTGTGTCTACCTCGGGCCTTCGCTGATATCGTGGTCGTCCAAGCGGCAGGCCACGGTCTCTCGCTCGAGTGCCGAGGCGAAGTATCGGGCAGTGGCTAACACTGTTGCTGAGTGCTCTTGGCTCCGTCAGCTTCTCCAGGAGTTTCTTTGTGTGGTCCCCAAGGCGACGATCATCTACTGTGACAACGTCTCTGCCGTCTACCTCTCCGCCAACCCCGTCCACCATCGCCGTACGAAGCATATTGAGCTCGACATTCACTTCGTTCGTGAGCAGGTGGCTCTCGGGAAGGTTCGTGTTCTACACGTTCCTACCACTCAGCAGTTTGCCGATGTCATGACTAAGGGACTACCGACCCCAGTCTTCGAGGAGTTTCGACCGCGGGGGGCTGTTGAGCGTACGTTGTACCCTGCATATGTATAGGACTAGGGTCTGTATTTATACCGTTGTATCTCTCTCTCCCCCCGTATATTTGTACATCTTGGGAGACAAGTAGAGGCCGGTCCACCCTGTACCTATATATGTGCACGATGCACACAATCAATGATTATCGATTCGTGCAATCTCATTCTTCCTAACTAACACATACCTTGATTACTATAGTGCATCTTCAATTCTAATTAAAATTAGTCAACATATGCCAAAAATCTGTAATTCTTATCAAAATTTCATATCCAATTTAAGAAAACTTTTAACATTAATAATACGCGAGTTCAAATTTATACTTACAGGTTGTTATTTGTACTATTTTCTCCAGTATGTACCTTGTAATGTCAGAGCTTTTCTCGCTGAATACATTGAAGAGAGGAAGAAAAAAGCAAGAAAATGTGTAAAGAGCAGGTAGAGCCGGCCCTTCTTACACATGAAGGAAGGTTTTACAATGCTTTGTTTAAGCATAGGGCGAACTACACAAAGTTCTGCGGTGGTGAGTAGAACATCTTTGCGGATGACTATGAACTTCGTGCTGGAGACCGCATAGAATTTGAACTACCACACGAGGGTCTCAATCTTGAATTACAAACATATCGGGATGACAAAAGGCTGCTTCCATTACCCCACATTGGTAGGTATTTAATATTACAAACTTATCTTCTGTCGTTGTAACTTTATATGCAAGAATCGAACTGAATAATATTAACCCCGTGTTGGATATAACTTTACCTAACTTTAAAATCTTTTTCTTTTTCTAGCTCTCGACGATCTTTCTTCTGACGATTTCGACCATGTTCACTGCTGTGTCTACTCTAAGGATATTGAGCTTACCTACGACCAGACATGATTCTTTCTACAACGCCTTTTCGGAGATACTTTCATCCGTTGACGTCCATTTGTCCACGTCTTGACTCCCACTAACACCAAAGACTGAAACATGGGAAGTTCGAAAAGCCTGCTGGAATTGGCCCCACGTGACAGTGTCGACAGGGAAAGTGGCTGTGAAATTCTCCCACCATGATACTGCTGGTCCTTCAAGCTGATGTGCGACAAACTTCACCTTCTCCGCATCCGTGCATCCTGCTGTGGTCAACTCTCCAGCTGTCTTGCGGAGCCAATCATCTGCTACTATCGGCTCGGTGCTACTGGAAAACACCGGCGGATTCAGCCTAAGAAAACGGGCTAAGTGATCAACGGGTGGTGGTGGTGGTGGGTTGTTGTTGTTGTTCCCCTGATTCTGATTCTGGACTAGCAACTTCATCAATGTGTTCTGCTGCTGGATCAACTGGGTGAGCTCCGGTGGGAAGGTAAATCCGGGGTCACGTCTCGGAGGCATCTGAGGGTTTAGAAAAGATGAGATTTAAGAATAGAGGGGGTCTAAAGAGAAAACACTACCCATATGCACATGAGGCAAAAGCAAACAATTCACTTCATTCAATCAATCAAACAAGGGCATACAATTGATCTAACTATCACAAAAGTGCTCGGACTACTATATTTACATGGTGGACTACTACTACTGATGAGGTGGTCTACTAGAAATATTCTTCGGTTGCAGACTCCATGATATCTCCTCCAGCTTCATCAACATAGTCATCATCGCTATCATCTGGATCCGAGTCGGTGTCGTCAATGATGATGTAGTCTTCCGGGCGAACCTCCTTGGGTTCTCCGTCTTCTTCTACTAGTGTAGGGCCTCCCATAAATATTCCAATATTCATTGTTAGGTCGGCATTCTTATCCACTAATACTTCAATTTCCTCTTCATAATCCTCACGAGTAGCCTTGAGTTCTTCCTCCAGTTCCTTGATTCTTGTCTCTGCCTTCTTCAGATCTATCATGTCGGCGCACATCTGGTTCTCTTGACGTCGAATGTGCTGGTTTAACTCCTGGATAAAAGCTGCAATTGACCTATCCTTCCTGGTGCTGATCATCTCCCAGTGCTCATCTCGGCGCCCACAAATCTGGTAGATAGTATCCTTGAGATCATTGCGGTAGACTTCTCCAATGCGTCCCATGGCGATGTGAGCTGCCATGCTCTTTCCTAGACTCCAAGTTGGTGCATCAAAAGAAAACTCTATGGGCTCAGTGACTGGCATGAACGTCCTTCCTGGAACTTGAACTTGAATCATCCAGCGCTCTTCTTCAGGTAAAGTGGCGTTGTAGGTTCCGGTGAAGCTTGGTACTCCTATGTTCAGATATCTAGTGACTTCCTTCAAATGACGTCCAAAGGGTGTATCTTCATCTGGTTGAGTGAACTTGTTCCTTGCATCCACCATTCCTAAAAGAGTAGAAAAGATGAGAAGACAGAAAGAGAAGAGAGTGAGTAGTGATCTAGGTCTTTTAGCTTAGTGGTCGTGTCCTATAGTCAGCGTGTGCTCTGATACCATCTTGTAGCGACCAAACCTCAAACGGTCCAATCTCTGTGCTCCGGTGTCATCCCTGGATCAATAATGGTGACACCACACAGTACTTGAAGGATTTATAACAGAGTAGCAATCACACACTTATTACATCGAGTGTCTCAAAAGAGCACAATAAATATGGCTTAAGGCCATCTAATAACGATAACAGCGGAAGGCTTGGAAGATAAGTGAGTCCATCAACTCCAACGGCATCACTGAGTATAGAACCACGACCTAAAACTCCTTAATCGTCGTCTGAAAAGTCTGCAACATAAACGTTGCAGCCCGAAACGGGTCAGCGCATGGAATATGCTGGCAAAATAACACATAGAGAGTAATGGAATGAAACAGCTATTCTATATGCATATTTGGCTGGTGGAAAGCTCTATGGTTACAGTTTTGCGTAAAGCCAATTTTTCCCTACTGCAAAGGAATAAATCTTATTTAACTATCTTGGTAGTTGTTAAACATTGAGAATGGTTGACAGCATTCTCAATCCCAATTAAGCATCATCATTAAACAAACCCAGCAAAATTAATTTTAGACTAACATGTTGACATGCACATGATAATCCAGGTACTAGATACTCAAGATGTCCATAACCGAGGACACGGCTAATCATGATTAGTTTATACACTCTGCAGAGGTTTGCGCACTTTTCCCCACAAGACTCGATCGCCTCCGTTTGGTTTCTTGCACTACATGGTGTTTGAGAAGACGGATGACCGAGACATAGTCTTTCAGAAGCGCTCGCACCTTACGATCAGGTAGACCGTTACACCTACTTTCCCCTACATCTGCTAGTCTACCACTGTAAGAGTTCGCACAACTTAATCAACTATGCTAGAGCCCATAATAGCTTGTGGCTGCACACGGAAGTTTCTAGCATGAATAATCTCATGATCCCTTTGAGCCTGGGTGGCGGTCCATAAAGAAAACAGGCAATCCTGGAATACCCAGGTACCTCAATCCACCCAGATGTGTGTTTAAGTTGCCACCTTAAGTAAACCAGTAATTAACAATCTCACAGCTGTCATGGATTTCACTCACCCAATCCACGTCTACTAGCATAGCATGGCATAATAAGCAAACGTAGAAGTAACTCCCAAAGGTTTGAAAATAAACAGGTAATAGGTACTACCTCAACTACTTCCCAAACCCACAATTTAATTAGATCCTAATCATGCAATGTGTGAGGATTGATCTAATGCAATAAAACTGGGTAGAGGGAAAACATGATCAAAGTGTTACTTGCCTTGCTGATGATCCGGGAAACCTAGCGATTTGAAGTAGCAAGCGGCGCACTCCGGGTACTCTATCGCAAACAAACAAGCATACAATAAGTACTCATCTAATGCACAGGTAAAACTCAAATAAGAGATCTAACCAGAAAGTTCAACTTAAGAACTCCGGTTGGCAAAAAGAATCAAATCGAATGAAGCAACGAAAGACAAACGGCAAAAGAAACAAGCTTCGTTTACTATTCTGGATCTAAGGCAATTTTTACAGTGGCAAAAACTTGTTTGAGTTGGTTAAATGGAAAGAGGGTTTGAGACGAAACTCCAGGTGCTTGAATCGCCTGATTCCGATAAACGAGCGAAGAGTTAGACTAAAACGAAAATCGGATCAGAAAACGCAATCGGAAAAATCGCGGATTTAATCCGAGAAAAAGAAAAATGACGAACGTTCGTTAAAACGAACGAACGGACGAACGCTCACTATTTAAATAAACCGGAAAAACCGGTCTATTTAAAAAAACCAAAACTAAAAAAACAAACAAAACCGTCGGAAAAACCGAAGGCGAAAAATACCTCCGGCAACTCCGGCGACGGCAGCGGCGAGGCGGCGGCGCGGTGGCGGCGGGGCAGCGGAGGCGGGGCGGTGTGGCGAGGCGGCGGCGGGCTAGGCGGCTAGGGTTTGAGGGGGGGTCCGGCTGGGCCTCCCCGGCTTATAAAGCCGAACGGGCCTTGTGTCCGGGTCGGACACAGCCCGTAGGTCGGTTGCGTTTTTTTTAAATAGTTACGCTCAGAAAAAAACAAAAGGAATACTAAACGGACTCCAAAAATCCCGAAATAAATTTTCCCCGGCTTCAAAAATCAAGCCGCACAAGATGAACATTTATTTGGGGCCTAAATGCAATTTTGAAAAACGCACATTTTTCCTAAATTCAAATAAAATAGCAAATAAAACCAAAATAAAATCTTATCTGATTTTTTTATTAAATCCTCAATATTTCTTTATTTTGGGAAAGTCATTTTATTCCCTCTCTCATATTTTTGTAATAGAAATAATTGAAGATAAAATAAATAAAATCAAATGATCCTATTTTCAAAATTTGAGACAACTCAAATATGAAAATAAAGAAATCCCCAACTCTCTCCGAGGGTCCTTGAGTTGCGTGAAATTTCTAGGATCAACCAAAATGCAATAAATTTGATATGCAATGATGATCTAGTGTATAACATTCCAAATTGAAAATTTGGGATGTTACAAACCTACCCCCCCTTAAGATGAATCTCGCCCTCGAGATTCGGGTTGGCTAGAAAATAGGTTAGGGTGGTCCTTCAGCAAATCTTCCTCTCGTTCCCAGGTGGCTTCATCCTCCGTGCGGTGGCTCCACTGAACCTTGCAAAACTTGATAACCTTGCTGCGGGTGACTCGACTAGCATACTCTAGAATCTTTACTGGTTTCTCCTCATAGGTCAAATCACTGTCCAACTGAATTGCTTCCAGTGGTATCGTATCTCTCAGCAGTATGTCAGCCATCTCTGCGTGGCACTTCTTCAACTGGTATACATGGAACACGTCGTGAACTCCTGACAATCCTTCGGGCAATTCCAACTTATAGGCTACTTCTCCCATACGCTCCAAAACTTTGTATGGGCCTACAAAACGTGGCGCTAACTTTTCCTTAACTCCAAAGCGCTTAACTCCTCGAAGTGGTGACACTCGAAGATAAACTCGGTCTCTGACTTCGTAAACTGTCTCCTTGCGTTTAGAATCGGCATAACTCTTCTGCCTAGATTGAGCTACCTTGAGCCTATCGCGAATCAATTTCACTTTCTGTTCAGACTCCTTTATCAAATCCGGTCCAAACAACTGGCGGTCTCCAACTTCATCCCAGGACAATGGGGTCCTGCACCTCCTTCCGTACAAGGCTTCGAAAGGGGCCATCTTCAAACTGGATTGATAGCTGTTGTTGTAAGAGAACTCTGCATACGGCAAATTCTCGTCCCAACTAGATCCGTAATCTAGCACACAAGCTCTTAGCATATCCACCAAAATCTGATTGACTCTCTCAGTCTGTCCATCTGTCTGCGGGTGGAAAGCTGTGCTAAACTCCAGTCTGGTTCCCAAAGTTTCATGCAGTTGATTCCAGAACTTTGAGGTAAACTGGGTTCCTCTATCTGATACTATGCCTCTTGGAACTCCATGCAGACAAACGATTCTAGTCATGTATATCTTTGCCAACTTTGCACTGGTATAGGTAGTCTTTACTGGAATGAAATGAGCTACCTTTGTCAAACGATCGACTACAACCCATATCGAGTCATAGCCTGAACGTGTTCTGGGCAATCCTGTAATAAAATCCATGCCCAACTTATCCCACTTCCATTCGGGTATCGGCAATGGCTGTAGCAATCCGGCTGGCTTCTGATGCTCTGCCTTTACTCTCAGACATACATCACAAACTGCTACATATTCCGCAATATCCTTCTTCATTCCGGTCCACCAGAAAATATCCTTCAAATCCAAATACATCTTGGTATTTCCTGGGTGAATCGAATACGGTGAATCATGGGCCTCTTGTAAAATTAACTTCCTGATCTCCGGATCATTTGGCACATAAACACGGTCTTCAAACCATAAGGTATCGTGCTCATCCTCACGAAATCCCTTAGCTTTTCCTTTGCTCATTTTCTCCTTTATCTCGGCAATCTCCTTATCAGTCTTTTGGGCTTCTCTGATCCTATCCATCAACGTAGACTGAATCTCCAATGCTCCTACATAGCCTCTCGGAACTATTTCCAAACAAAGCTCTCGAAGATTTTCGGCTAACTCCCTTGGTAAATCTCACGTCATTAAGGTGTTGACGTAGCTCTTACGGCTCAACGCGTCAGCTACTACGTTAGCCTTTCTGGGGTGATAATGCAATTTCATATCATAATCCTTGATGAGCTCCAACCATCTCCTTTGTTTGAGATTCAACTCCTTCTGTGTGAAAATATACTTCAAACTCTTATGATCTGTGTACACCTCGCAATGGTTTCCAATCAAAAAATGTCTCCAAGTCTTCAGTGCGTGCACTACGGCTGCTAACTCCAAATCATGCGTAGCATAATTCAACTCATGAGGCTTAAGCTGTCGTGAGGCATATGAAACAACTCTTCCTTCCTGCATAAGCACTGCTCCAAGTCCTCGACGTGAAGCGTCACAATACACCTCATAATCCTTGGTCTGGTCTGGCAAAATCAACACTGGTGAGGTAACCAAACATTTCTTCAACTCCTGAAAACTAGCCTCACATTCCTCCGTCCATTTGAACTTGGTATCCTTCTTCAACAACTCCGTCATAGGCTTCGCAATCTTTGAGAAATTCTCAATAAACCTCCGGTAGTATCATGCGAGTCCAAGAAAACTCCGGATCCCTCCAACTGTTGTTGGCGCTTCCCACTTGGTCACAGTATCAAGTTTAGTGGGATCTACTGCTATACCTTCTCCGGATATAACGTATCCGAGAAATCCAACTTCTTTCAACCAAAACTCACATTTGCTAAATTTGGCATATAATTGATGTTCTCTGAGCTTTCCAAGAACCAAACGCAAATGCTCCTTATGCTCCTCTTCATTTTTCGAGTAAACCAAGATATCATCAATGAACACTACGACGAACTTATCCAAGAACTCCATAAACACTTTGTTCATCATGTTCATAAAATATGCAGGTGCGTTAGTCAGACCAAATGACATAACGGTATACTCGTACTGCCCATACCTGGTGGTAAAAGCCGTCTTGGGTATATCCTGTTCTCGAATCTTCAACTGGTGGTATCCTGATCGTAGATCGATCTTGGAAAATACCTTAGCTCCTTGCAATCGATCAAACAGATCATTGATCATTGGTAGTGGGTACTTGTTCTTGATGGTTACTTCATTCAATCGATAATCAACAACCATCCTTAACGATCCATCCTTCTTCTCCACTAGAAGTACTGGCGATCCCCAAGGCGATGAACTTGGGCGAATGTATCCTTTATCCAGTAACTCCTTAATTTGCTTCTTAATTTCCACCAAATCCTTTGCAGGCATCCTATATGGTCTCTTTGATATTGGCTCGGTGCCTGGAAAAAGCTCAATCAAAAACTCAATATCTCTATCCGGTGGCATGCCTGGCAATTCCTCTGGAAATACATCGGGGAAATCCTTCACTACTGGTACTTCCTCCTGCACAACTCATGTTAAACAATTTACTTGAGTCCTCTTCGGCACATGCCGGGATACATACTTGAGCCTTCTCCCTTCTGGGGTGGTAAGCAAGATTAACTTACTGGCGCAATCGATGTTTCCTCCATACATCGACAACCAATCCATACCCAGAATTACATCCAAACCTTGTGATTCCAATATTATCAAATCTGAGGGGAACACATGCCTACCTATACTTAATGGCACTTGAAAACATCCTTGACTAGCCATATACTCCGCTCCTGGTGAGCTTACTAACATAGGTGTTCTAAGTACTTTGGTGGGCAGATTATACTTATCCACAAATCCCCTTGATATGTATGAATGCGATGCACCAGTATCGAAAAGAACAAGTGCAGTAAATGACTTAACCAAAAACTTACCGATTACTGCATCCGACTGCTCTTCAACCTCCTCCACGTTAACGTGGTTCACCTGTCCCCTATTGAAAGGGTTCGGCTTCTTCCCAGAGCTTCCATTGCCATTTCCATTCTGTGATTCAGGACATTCATTGGCATAATGTCCGGTCTTCTAGCACTTAAAGCAAGTGACTTGGCTTAGGTCTCTCTTGGCTGGGGTCGATGGGTTGGTGCGGTTCTGGCCGTTGCTTCCTCCATTCCCATTACCATTCTTGGTGCCATTGTGATTGTGCGAGCTACCTCCTCCATGAGTATGCTGGAAATGTCCTCCCGGTCTAGGGGTAAAACGAGGCTTCTGCTGAGCTCCTGAAGTGTGCTTCCCTTGTCCATACTTCCTATTGCGGTTCTCAATCTGCTGCTGCTTCCCTTCAATCATGAGAGCACGATCTACCAACTCCTGGTAGCTGTTGAAGGTGGCTACCATCAACTGCATGCTCAACTCATCATTCAGTCCTTCCAGAAACTTTTCCTGCTTTGCTGCATCAGTTGCAACATCATCTGGGGCATAACGTGCTAGCTTACTAAAATCCTCTACATACTGGCCAACTGTCCGTCCTCCTTGGCGCAAGTTGCGAAACTCTTGCTTCTTCATGGCCATAGCTCCTGCTGAAACATGGGCAGTTCGAAAATCCTGCTGGAACTGGCCCCACGTGACAGTGTCGACAGGGAAAGTGGCCGTGAAATTCTCCCACCATGATGCTGCTGGTCCTTCAAGCTGATGTGCGGCAAACTTCACCTTCTCCGCATCCGTGCATCCTGCTGTGGTCAACTCTCCAGCTGTCTTGCGGAGCCAATCATCTGCTACTATCGGCTCGGTGCTACTGGAAAACACCGGCAGATTCAGCCTAAGAAAACGGGCTAAGTGATCAACAGGTGGTGGTGGTGGTGGGTTGTTGTTGTTGTTCCCCTGATTCTGATTCTGGACTAGCAACTGCATCAATGTGTTCTGCTGCTGGATCAACTGGGTGAGCTCCGGTGGGAAGGTAAATCTGGGGTCACGTCTCGGAGGCATCTGAGGGTTTAGAAAAGATGAGATTTAAGAATAGAGGGGGTCTAAAGAGAAAACACTATCCATATGCACATGAGGCAAAAGCAAACAATTCACTTCATTCAATCAATCAAACAAGGGCATACAATTGATCTAACTATCACAAAAGTGCTCGGACTACTATATTTACATGGTGGACTACTACTACTGATGAGGTGGTCTACTAGAAATATTCTTCGGTTGCAGACTCCATGATATCTGCTCTAGCTTCATCAACATAGTCATCATCGCTATCATCTGGATCCGAGTCGGTGTCGTCGATGATGATGTAGTCTTCCAGACGAATCTCCTTGGGTTCTCCGTTTTCTTCTACTGGTGTAGGGCCTCCCATAAATATTCCAATATTCATTGTTAGGTCGGCATTCTTATCCACTAATACTTCAATTTCCTCTTCATAATCTTCACGAGTAGCCTTGAGTTCTTCCTCCAGTTCCTTGATTCTTGTCTTTGCCTTCTTTAGATCTATCATGTCGGCGCACATCTGGTTCTCTTGACGTCGAATGTGCTGGTTTAACTCCTGGATAAAAGCTGCAATTGACCTATCCTTCCTGGTGCTGATCATCTCCCAGTGCTCATCTCGGCGCCCACAAATCTGGTAGATAGTATCCTTGAGATCATTGCGGTAGACTTCTCCAATGCGTCCCATGGCGATGTGAGCTGCCATGCTCTTTCCTAGACTCCAAGTTGGTGCATCAAAAGAAAACTCTATGGGCTCAGTGACTGGCATGAACGTCCTTCCTGGAACTTGAACTTGAATCATCCAGCGCTCTTCTTCAGGTAAAGTGGCGTTGTAGGTTCCGGTGAAGCTTGGTACTCCTATGTTCAGATATCTAGTGACTTCCTTCAAATGACGTCCAAAGGGTGTATCTTCATCTGGTTGAGTGAACTTGTTCCTTGCATCCACCATTCCTAAAAGAGTAGAAAAGATGAGAAGACAGAAAGAGAAGAGAGTGAGTAGTGATCTAGGTCTTTTAGCTTAGTGGTCGTGTCCTATAGTCAGCGTGTGCTCTGATACCATCTTGTAGCGACCAAACCTCAAACGGTCCAATCTCTGTGCTCCGGTGTCATCCCTGGATCAATAATGCTGACACCACACAGTACTTGAAGGATTTATAACAGAGTAGCAATCACACACTTATTACATCGAGTGTCTCAAAAGAGCACAATAAATATGGCTTAAGGCCATCTAATAACGATAACAGCGGAAGGCTTGGAAGATAAGTGAGTCCATCAACTCCAACGGCATCACTGAGTATAGAACCACGACCTAAAACTCCTTAATCGTCGTCTGAAAAGTCTGCAACATAAACGTTGCAGCCCGAAACGGGTCAGCGCATGGAATATGCTGGCAAAATAACACATAGAGAGTAATGGAATGAAACAGCTATTCTATATGCATATTTGGCTGGTGGAAAGCTCTATGGTTACAGTTTTGCGTAAAGCCAATTTTTCCCTACTGCAAAGGAATAAATCTTATTTAACTATCTTGGTAGTTGTTAAACATTGAGAATGGTTGACAGCATTCTCAATCCCAATTAAGCATCATCATTAAACAAACCCAGCAAAATTAATTTTAGAGTAACATGTTGACATGCACATGATAATCCAGGTACTAGATACTCAAGATGTCCATAACCGAGGACACAGCTAATCATGATTAGTTTATACACTCTGCAGAGGTTTGCGCACTTTTCCCCACAAGACTCGATCGCCTCCGTTTGGTTTCTCGCACTACATGGTGTTTGAGAAGACGGATGACCGAGACATAGTCTTTCAGAAGCGCTCGCACCTTACGATCGGGTAGACCGTTACACCTACTTTCCCCTACATCTGCTAGTCTACCACTGTAAGAGTTCGCACAACTTAATCAACTATGCTAGAGCCCATAATAGCTTGTGGCTGCACACGGAAGTTTCTAGCATGAATAATCTCATGATCCCTTTGAGCCTGGGTGGCGGTCCATAAAGAAAACAGGCAATCCTGGAATACCCAGGTACCTCAATCCACCCAGATGTGTGTTTAAGTTGCCACCTTAAGTAAACCAGTAATTAACAATCTCACAGCTGTCATGGATTTCACTCACCCAATCCACGTCTACTAGCATAGCATGGCATAATAAGCAAACGTAGAAGTAACTCCCAAAGGTTTGAAAATAAACAGGTAATAGGTACTACCTCAACTACTTCCCAAACCCACAATTTAATTAGATCCTAATCATGCAATGTGTGAGGATTGATCTAATGCAATAAAACTGGGTAGAGGGAAAACATGATCAAAGTGTTACTTGCCTTGCTGATGATCTGAGAAACCTAGCGATTCGAAGTAGCAAGCAGTGCACTCCGGGTACTCTATCGCAAACAAACAAGCATACAATAAGTACTCATATAATGCACAGACAAAACTCAAATAAGAGATCTAACCAGAAAGTTCAACTTAAGAACTCCGATTGGCAAAAAGAATCAAATCGAACGAAGCAACGAAAGACAAACGGCAAAAGAAACAAGCTTCGTTTACTATTCTGGATCTAAGGCAATTTTAAAGTGGAAAAAACTTGTTTGAGTTGGTTAAACGGAAAGAGGGTTTCGAGACGAAACACGGCCCGTAGGTCGGTTGCGTTTTTTTTTTTAAAAATAGTTACGCTTAGAAAAAAACAAAAGGAATACTAAACGGACTCCAAAAATCCCGAAATAAATTTTCCCCGGCTTCAAAAATCAAGCCGCACAAGATGAACATTTATTTGGGGCCTAAATGCAATTTTTAAAAACACGCATTTTTCCTAAATTCAAATAAAATAGCAAATAAAATCTTATCTGATTTTTTTATTAAATCCTCAATATTTCTTTATTTTGGGTAAGTCATTTTATTCCCTCTCTCATATTTTTGTAATAGAAATAATTGAAGATAAAATAAATAAAATCAAATGATCCTATTTTCAAAATTTGAGACAACTCAAATATGAAAATAACGAAATCCCCAACTCTCTCCGAGGGTCCTTGAGTTGCGTGAAATTTCTAGGATCAACCAAAATGCAATAAATATGATATGCAATGATGATCTAGTGTATAACATTCCAAATTAAAAATTTGGGATGTTACACTATAGATTCGGTCGGAACCAGCACCTAAAATGGAAGCAAGCAGTGTATCTCCTAGGATGTCAGCGCTCATTTCATGATGATGCCTCCAGCAGCAAAACACTGGTTACTATAAGTTTGCTAGTTAGGATGGTAGAGTAATGTAACTATTATGGACCATGTGCTTGCTTGAACTATCGAAATGATCTTTTGCAACTTATGTAGCTCTTACCGACACTCAACTTGCTGTTTCAACCATCGGAATAGTCCTTTGCAAGAAATACTGTTTGAACTATCGGAATGATTCATGTGAAAAAATCATAATTCAAAAAACCAAAAAATGGAAAGAATCATTTTCAAAAATCAAAGGGAGAGATATGTCACACGATATTGTATTATAATTTTCATACTCAACCTTTACAAGATGCATCGTGCATTTACAAGAATATGTGATGGTATCATTGTAAACTTTCAGTAGAATGCTTATTCAACATTGGCGTGAACAATTCATAAATACTACAGAAGAACATTCAGCACACAGACGCAAGCGACAAGAACTTTGTTACTTTAACCACATTGAAAAAAAATTAAAATCACACAACACAACCATTTCACATCAAAAACCGCTCCGTTCATTCAGAACATCCTTGCTATTGCACACAAGTTCCTCTCCGTACATCAATTCTGCACGATGCCACAAAACTACACTACCGTGTGCAACTGACCCATGTACAATCGTCGCTCTCTAAGTGTCTACTCAACCCATGCCTGTGGTGCCATGCACCCGTGACCCTAGAGACTTCACACCTGTGCATCCACAACTGAGCCTCTCTAACCAAATATTCGGACCGATGCCTCTGCTGCCATACATCCGTGCCTCTATAAACTTGACAGCAGCAAGAGGGTTCAAAATCGTGCCTCCTCACAACTGTGCTTGTACTGACTTCACTTCCGTGCCTTCGTTTACTCGATCGACGTGCCTCACATGAAACCCACAGTAACTCTACGTGCTCCGCACAAGTGATTGCCCGTGCAACTTTGGTGCCGCACACACGCTCCTCTCTGTATACCCGTGCCTCCACACAACTGTGCTTGTACTGACTACAATTCTGTGCCTCCGTTTGATCAATTACGTGCCTCACATAAAACCAACAGTAACTCTACGTACTACACACACGTGCCTCTCGCATGAAACCCATAGTATCTCTACGTGTTCGGCACGCGTGATCGCCCGAACAACTTTGGCGTTGCACACACGTACCTCTCAGTATACCCGTGCCTCCTCACAACCGTGCCTGTACTGACTTCAATTCAGTGCCTGCATTTGCTCAATCCACGTGCCTCACATAAAAGAGATGCACAGCCATGCCTCAGAGTAAACAACACACGTGCCTCTTCTGTATAGATAACTATGACCCCAATTAAACAACATCCGTCCAAAAAACATATTTAAAAGAGATGCCCAGCCATACCTCTTCTACAAACATACAACAGCAATGAACAATTAGGTTCATATCGTTTCATATATCTAGATAACATTAAACCGTAGCATAGATTTTTAAACAAAATCCATTATGTTCAAAGGCTATAACTAACATCACTGCCACAGAAGATTGAGGATAACAACAAGCCTCCCATCACGCTCTTTGAAAGTTATCAGCACCAAGTTGTTTACTTCAATAGATGATGCCTGGAGAAAATCACTGAAACCTTTCTGTTTGAACACCATTCTATTACCCAAGCCAATGAAGTAGGAGCAAGGAGTGCTCACATATATATCATCATCACCAGATTCCAAAGTAACTTCAAGGGTTAAAACGCCAGTCCTAGGAAAAGTCACAAACTCCTTAAAACTCCTCACAACAATACCAGGAATAACCTGGAAAAAAACATCAAGCTATCAGAAATAGAACAAAAATTCAAAACTATAAATAGAAGAGGTAATAAAAATAAATAAATAAACAGAAACAAAGAAAAACAATGAAAAAAATCTGACTATACGATGACCATTAACATTCATGGAATCAATCCTATGAACAAAAGGACAACAGGGTATGTAGTCATCATCAAAGAGTTGACACCTCATGAAATACATCTGCTAATAATTAAGAAAAACACCACGGGTGTAATAACAACTCCCAACAAGTTCCATCTCGGAGTCACTCAAACCATCAAGAGTTACAAAATATAATTACACAGGCTCAAGGGAACAAAAAAATCATCATGTACAATAAAACAAACTAAAAACTTCCTTAAAAAAACCTTACCAACCGACGGTAAAGGAGACAACGCATCTCCACGACCAACATGATAAAAATCAATACCAATCCACGTTCCATAATGTTCAAGCCTAATGGTCATTATATCACGAGGACGAACACCATAATCACTGACCAATCGTTCCCAGGAAGGACAATGGAATTTGCTCCTCACCCGACCATGACTAAACAGAACACCATACAAATAACTCTCATTGCACTGAAGAGCAAGATCAGTATCTTCGTCACCCCCCATTATGGCTAAAGCCCTACACTCCTCGATGTAACAAGCAAGATGAGCTCTAACACTAGAAGGAACATACTCCACAACAAATCAAAACAAGGATCATAATTAAAACCTAAACAGCATGGGCAGCACCAAAAGAAATAAGCGTGTGTGCCAAAAATTGAACAATTATAAAATGATATTCTTACAACACGCCTCCAACAACGCCGATCCAGGACTGATATGTCTCCATCGTATCTAATTTTCCAAACACTTTTGCCCTTGTTTTGGACTCTAACTTGTATGATTTGAATGGAACTAACCCGGACTGGCGCTGTTTTCAGCAGAATTGCCATGGTGTTGTTTTATGTGCAGAAAACAAATATTCTCGGAATGACCTGAAACTCCACGGAACATCTTAGGAAAAATAATAAAAAATCCTCGCCAAAGATGACGACCAGGGGGCCCACACCCTTCTCACGAGGGTGGGGGCGCCCCCCTACCTCGTGGGCCCCCTGGATGCCCTCCGACGCCAACTCCAACTCTATATATTTGCTTTCGGAGAGAAAAAATCAGAGAGAAGAAATCATCGCGTTTTATGATACGGAGCCACCGCCAAGCCCTAAAACCTCTCGAGAGGGCTGATCTGGAGTCCGTTCGGGGCTCCGAAGAGGGGGATTCGTCGCCTCGTCATCATCAACCATCCTCCATCACCAATTTCATGATGCTCACCGCCGTGCGTGAGTAATTCCATCGTAGGCTTGCTGGACGGTGATGGGTTGGATGAGATTTATCATGTAATCGACTTAGTTTTGTTAGGGTTTGATCCCTAGTATCCATTATGTTCTGAGATTGATGTTGCTATGACTTTGCTATGCTTAATGCTTGTCACTAGGGCCCGAGTGCCATGATTTCAGATCTGAACCTATTATGTTTTCATGAATATATGTGAGTTCTTGATCCGATCTTGTAAGTCTATAGTCACCTACTATGTGTTATGATCCGGCAACCCCAAAGTGACAATAATCGGGACCACTCCCAGTGTTGACCATAGTTTGAGGAGTTCATGTATTCACTATGTGCTAATGCTTTGTTCCGGTTCTCTATTAAAAGGAGGCCTTAATATCCCTTAGTTTCCAATAGGACCCCGCTGCCACGGGGGGGTAGGACAAAAGATGTCATGCAAGTTCTTTTCCATTAGCACGTATGACTATATACGGAATACATGCCTACATTACATTGATGAATTGGAGCTAGTTCTGTGTCACCCTATGTTATGAATGTTACATGATGAACCGCATCCGGCATAATTATCCACCACTGATCCGGTGCCTACGAGTTTTCCATATACTGTTTTACGCTTATTTACTTTCCCGCTGCTACTGTTACAATCACTACAAAATACCAAAAACATTACTTTCGCTGTCTTTACTTTTGTTGCTGCTACCACCACTATCATATTACTTTGCTACTAAACACTTTGTTGCAGATACTAAGTTTCCAGGTGTGGTTGAATTGACAACTCAGCTGCTAATACTTGAGAATATTCTTTGGCTCCCCTTGTGTCGAATCAATAAAATTGGGTTGAATACTCTACCCTCGAAAGCTGTTGCGATCCCCTATACTTGTGGGTTATCAAGACTAATTTCTGGCGCCGTTGCCGGGGAGCATAGCTCTATTCTTTGAGTCACTTGGGATTTATATCTGCTTATCATTATGAAGAACTTGAGAGATCCAAAAACCAAGATCTATCCCTCAACTACGAGGGGAGGTAAGGAACTACCGTCTAGCTCTGCACTTGATTCACCTTCTGTTATGAGTAAGTTTGCGACACCTACACCTGCTTCTGCTATTCGTTCTGATATGTCGCATGTTATTGATGATGCCACTTCTGCTATGCATGATACTTATGATGAAACTGCTTCTATGCCTGATACTACTGTGCCCCTTGGTGAATTTCTTGATGAAAAAATTGCTAGGGCTAGAGAAAAAGAAATTAGTGAATCTGAATACGATGATGATAGTGATGATGAAAATATGTCTGTTATTCCTGAGGGCTATCTTTTTGATATGGAATCTTCTGCTGCTATTTTAGCTTGCAAAGATAGATATGAGCTTAAGAGGTTATTAGTTAAATGGAACAAAGAATCACTTAGAGATAAAATGAAACCCGACCCTGCTTTTGCTACTTCACCTATATGTGTTCCTGATAAGGATTATGAATTCTCTGTTGATCCTGATATAATTACTTTGGTTGAGTCTGATCCATTTTATGGCTATGAATCTGAAACTGTTGTGGCACATCTTACTAAGTTAAATGATATAGCTGCCCTGTTCACTAATGATGAGAGATCGCGTTACTTCTATATACTCAAAATATTTCCGTTCTCATTAAAGGGTGATTCTAAGATATGGTTTAATTCTCTTGATCCTGGTTGTGTGCGTAGTCCCCAGGATATGATTTATTACTTCTCTGCTAAATATTTCCCTGCTCATAAGAAACAAGCTGCTTTGAGGGAAATATACAACTTCGTGCAAATTAAAGAAGAGAGTCTCCCACAAGCTTGGGGGAGGCTTCTCAAGTTACTTAATGCTTTGCCTGATCATCCTCTTAAGAAATCTGAAATACTTGATATCTTTTATAATGGACTAACCGATGCTTCCAGAGATTACCTGGATAGTTGTGCTGGTTCTCTTTTCAGGGAAAGAACACCAGATGAAGCTGAAATTCTATTGAATAATATGTTGACAAATGAAAATATTGGGCACCTCCTGAGCCAGCTCCTGCTCCAATTACTGAGCCTATTCTTAAACCAACTCCGAAGAATAGAGGTGTTCTATTTCTCAGTCCCGAAGATATGAAAGAGGCAAAGAAATCTATGAAAGAAAAAGGTATTAAAGCTGAAGACGTTAAGAATTTACCTCCTATTAAAGAAATACATGGTCTTAATATACCGCCTGTTGAACAAACATATGATCTCAATTCTTTATTTATTGAAGAACCTCCTGATCCCGATATCCCGACACAGGTAGTAAAGGTAAATTCTCTCTATAGATATGATAAAGCTGAAGTCCCTCCTACTAAAATTGCTAGTCAGTGCTTGGATGAGTTTGATAACTTTATGTTTAAGCAAGACGGCTTCAATGCTTATTTTGGTAGACAATTAAAAGAAAATGCTTATATGATTATACGCTTGGGTGATTATATGGCTAATATTAAAGGTGAACTTAAACTTGTTAGCAAACATGCTTCTATGGTTACCACTCAAGTAGAACAAGTACTTAAGGCTCAAAAAGAAGTGCTTGATGAAATGAATAGTAAGAAAAATGATTATGCTGTTAGAGTGGCTACTAGAACTGGTAGAATGACTCAGGAACCTTTGTATCCTGAAGGCCACCCTAAGAGAATCGAGCAAGATTCTCAAAGAAATAATATTGATGTTCCTAGTTCTTCTAAAAAGAAGAAGAAGAAAAATGATAGAACTGTGCAAACTTCTAGTGAACCTATTGCTGAACCACCTGATAATCCAAATGATATTTCTATGTCTGATGCTGAAACACAATCTGGTAATGAACATGAACCTAGTGAAAATATTAATGATGATGTTCATAATGATGCTCAACCTAGTAATGATAATGATGTAGAAATTGAACCTGCTGTTGATCTTGATAACCCACAATCAAAGAATCAACGTTATGATAAAAGAGACTTTGTTGCTCGGAAACATGGTAAAGGAAGGGAACCTTGGGTTCAGAAACCCATGCCTTTTCCTCCGAAACCATCCAAGAAAAAGGATGACGAGGATTTTGAGTGCTTTGCTGAAATGATTAGGCCTATCTTTTTGTGTATGTGATTAACTGATGTGCTCAAAACAAAACCTTATGCTAAATATATGAAGGATATCATTACTAATAAAAGAAAGATACCGGAAGCTGAGATTTCCACCATGCTTGCTAATTATACTTTTTTAAGGGTGGAATACCAAAGAAACTTGGAGATCCCGGAGTACCTACTATACCTTGCTCCATTAAAAGAAATTATATTAAAACTGCTTTATGTGATCTTGGAGCCCGTGTTAGTGTCATGCCTCTCTCTTTATATCGTAGACTTAACTTGAATAAGCTGACACCTACTGAAATATCTTTGCAAATGGCTGACAAATCAACTGCTATACCTGTCGGTATTTGTGAGGATGTGCCTGTTGTGGTTGCAAACGTTACTATTTTAACGGACTTTGTTATTCTTGATATTCCCGAGGATGATAGTATGTCTATTATTCTTGGAAGACCTTTTCTTAATACTGCAGGGGCTGTTATTGATTGCAACAAAGGCAATGTCACTTTTCATGTTAATGGTAATGAGCATACGGTACACTTTCCGAGGAAACAACCTCAAGTTCATAGTATCAACTCCATTGGAAAAATTCCATCGATTATAATTGGAGGTTTTGAATTTCCTCTTCCTACTGTCAAAAAGAAATATGATATACTTATTATTGGGGATGTGCATATCCCCGTTGAGGTACCCTAGTGTTATTCGAAATTTCTCCGGTTTCATGATTCTCGGAATGAGTTTGTTAACAAGACTTGATCAACCTTGTTAGTGGATTCTTTTTGATGAGCATGAGATGGATGAAACTAGAAGCACAACCTTCTGTACCCCACTTTTACTTTCTGTTGTTTATATTAAATAAAGTAAAAATAGTATTTTTCTGTCTGTTTCCTGACTTATCCGTGCAATATAAAAATATCCCGAAAATAAAAGTCCTCAGAATGCCATGCCAATTTAATATGATTTTTTCGGGAATATTTAAGGATTTACTGTGCAAAAATTACCGCGGGAGGAGCTGCCACCTGGCCACGAGGGTAGTGGGCGCCCCCCCCCCCTCTAGGGCCTGCCCCCTGCCTCGTGGGCCCACGGTGGCCCTCCTCCACTTATCCCAGCACCCATCTTCTTCCTCTGTCTCACACAAACCCGAAAAACCAACTCAAGCACGAGTTCCAGCCACTTTTGCTGTGATTTTCGATCTCCTTGCTCAAAGCGCCTCTTGCAAAACTGCTTGGGGAGATTGTTCCTTGGTATGTGACTCCTCCATTGGTCCAATTAGTTTTTGTTCTAGTGCTTTATTCCTTGCAAATTTGTGCTGCATAGGTGACCATGTTCTTGAGCTTGCATGTCAAATTTATATGGTTCCAAGTAGTTCTAATGCTTGATATAGGCTCTAGGCACTTGTAGGAGTAGTTGCTATCAGTTTTATTGAAGTTGGTTCACTTTTGTTTGAAGTTACTAAGAATTTCAGATTATTTCAGAAAAATAATGAGGAAATTTTTGAGGGGCTCATCGAGCCAAAGCTCAAAGGAAAAGGCACCGAAGCCTAAGTATAATTTGTCGCGCACCGCGGAGATTCGGGCGTGTGAATGGCCTTATGATGATTTCTTGAGAGCAGTCGGTATCTATGAAGATTTTCATGAATTGGCTCACAATGCAGGCCTCACCGCCTTCCTCCACGACCAATGCGATCAGTATCTCTTACTCACAAATACTTTTGTGCAAAACTTTCATTTTCATTCTAGGAACTCACCACCTATGGTGGAGTTTCATTTATATGATGAGCATAAGGAGATGTCACTTTATGATTTCTGTCGGATTTGTTTAGTCCCTTTTGAGGGCAAGATAGAAGAACCACATTATGATGATGTGGCTGGGTTTATTGATACTATCACTATAGGAGAAACTAGGAAGGTTTCCGATGCACGAATTACTAGCATACATTTTCCTGTTTTACGTTACTTTGCATTATTTGCTAGTCGTTGTTTAATTGGACGAGGAAACTATGGAAACCTTAGTATCCCTGATATAATTATTCCGCGCCACGGTTTATATAGTGATAACACTTTTAGTATGGGCGGTATTATTGCTAGACGGTTAAGTATGAACCATACTAAGGGTCCCATCTTTGGAGGTATCTATGCTACACGCCTAGCTGCACATTTTAACATACCTATTAGGCATGCTGAAAAGGAAGAAAAGGTGCTGCCCCGTGTTTATCTAGATCATAAAAGTATGGTGGCACATGATTTTATTGTTAAGAATAGGGTAGGAGAGCTTAAATATCAATTGTTCTTTAACAAACATCATCCTAAGACTATTATCCTGCCTGCTCCTTCTTTGTTTGACTTGATTGTAGGCACGTACCTTGTTCCGTTGACAGCTATTCACGCCTACCGGAACCCTGCACCAGCCGAGGAGCCGGAACCGGAACCACAATTTGATCCTTCACGGCAGTCTAACTATCAGTGGGATCTGGAGATGATTGCCAGCCAGTGGAAATCGGAGCCTTCTTCTTCCTCATCACAGTACGACCCCAACAACTATTATTATGGATATCCGCCAGGCCAGCCGTGGCCATAGACCAACTTAGGCCAAAAGCATAAGCTTGGGGGAGTACGTATTTCTCACCGACATTACATTTATGTTCACACACACTCATTACTAGATGTCGGTGCTCATACTTTTTCACTATGATATCCATGCTAGTTTATTTTCTTTTTCCCGCTTTCTTGTGTGTTTGCTAAACCTTAAGAAAAACCAAAACAAATTAGTAGTATTTTATTTTTCTGCTGTAGTAGTAATAATTAAAAAAGAAAACCCAAAAATATTTCCCGTTCTTCTTTTGCTTGTTGGGAGCCTTCCCGTGTAAATAGTTTTATTTCTTTTCTTTTCTTTGGAGGTCAGTAGGAGAAGACCATATTTAAATTGTTGAAGTGGCTCTTATATGCATTATTGTTGAATTAACCCAGAGCCCATATTGCCTTGTCTTCTCCTATTTATTGAATGCTCGCAGATTCTAGCTTAGTCCAATGCACGTGCACTCTTATTATTATTCACACCGTTTGGTCGTGCAAGTGAAAGGCAATTATGATGATATATGATGGGCTGACTGAGATGAGAAAAGCTGGTATGAACTCGACCTCTTTTGTTTTTGTAAATATGATGAGCCCCTCGTTCTTGATTCAGCTTATTATGAATAAACATGTTTGCAATGACAATTAGAGATCATAGTTGCTTGTGCCATGCTTGATTAGCTATGAGTTATAATGGTTTACCTTGCGTGTCAACATGTTATTGAGATGGTTATGATGTGGTATGATGGGGTGGTATCCTCCTTTGAATGATTTAAGTGACTTGACTTGGCACATGTTCACGCATGTAGTTGAAACAAATCAACATAGCCTTCACGATATTTATGTTCATGGTGGACTATATCCTACTCATGCTTGCATCCAATGTTTATTAATTTTAATGCATGTACATGGTTGTTGTCACTCTCTAGTTGGTCGCTTCCCAGTCTTTTGCTAGCCTTCACTTGTACTAAGCGGGAATACTGCTTGTGCATCCAATCCCTTAAACCCCAAAGTTATTCCAGATGAGTCCACTATACCTTCCTATATGCGGTATCTACCTGCCGTTCCAAGTAAATTTGTACGTGCCAAACTCTAAACCTTCAAATAAACATTCTGTTTTGTATGCTCGAATAGCTCATGTATCAACCAAGGCTGTCCTTATCTTCCATGTTAGGCGGGTTATTCTCAAGAGGAGTGGACTCCGCTCCTCACTCACGAGAAAATGGCTGGTCACCGGGATGCCCAGTCACATGCTTTATGCAAACTAAATCAAAATTAATTGCAAACAAAACTCCCCCTGGGACTTGATGTATGTTGGAGGCACTCGTTGTTTCGAGCAAGCCATGGATTGATGCTTGTTGGTGGAGGGGGAGTATAAACTTTACCATTCTGTTTGGGAACCGCCTATAATGTGCTTAGCATGGAAGATATCGCCATCTCTTAGTTGTTACGTTGACAATGAAAGTATACCGCTCAAAATACAATTTATCTCTATTTCAAAATTGAGCTCTGGCACTTCTACAAATCCCTGCTTCCCTCTGCGAAGGGCCTATCCATTTACTTTTATGTTGAGTCATCACCCTCTTATTAAAAAGCACTAGCTGGAGAGCACAGCTGTCATTTGCATTCATCACTATTAATTTATATTGGGTATGACTATGATTGGATCTCTTTTACCATGAATTACAATGTCAAGTCAGTCCTTGATCTTTAAAGGTGCTCTGCATTTATGTTTTGCGGTCTCAGAAAGGGCTAGGGAGATACCATCTTGTTATATCATATTATGATTGTTTTGAGAAAGTGTTGTCATCCGAGATTTATTATTATGGCTTGCTAGTTGATTATGCTATTGATATGAGTAATTATGAGACCTGAGAATTATTGCAAATGTGGTTAGTTATGATATATGCTGAAAACTTGAATACTGGCTTGACATAGTTACAACAACAAGAGCAAACAGAGTTTGTAAAAGTTTTTCTTTCTTTCAGTTTGTCAACTGAATAGCTTGAGGACAAGCAAGGGTTTAAGCTTGGGGGAGTTGATACGTCTACGTCGTATCTACTTTTCCAAACACTTTTGCCCTTGTTTTGGACTCTAACTTGTATGATTTGAATGGAACTAACCCAGACTGACGCTGTTTTCAGCAGAATTGCCATGGTGTTGTTTTATGTGCAGAAAACAAATATTCTCGGAATGACCTGAAACTCCATGGAACATCTTAGGAAAAATAATAAAAAAATCCTCGCCAAAGATGAAGACCAGGGGGGCCACACCCTTCTCACAAGGGTGGGGGGCGCCCCCCCCCCCCCCTAGGGCGCGCCCCCCTACCTCGTGGGCCCCCTGGATGCCCTCCGACGCCAACTCCAACTCTATATATTTGCTTTCGGAGAGAAAAAATCAGAGAGAAGAAATCATTGCGTTTTACGATACGGAGCCGCCGCCAAGCCCTAAAACCTCTCGGGAGGGCTGATCTGGAGTCCGTTCGGGGCTCCGGAGAGGGGGATTCGTCGCCGTCGTCATCATCAACCATCCTCCATCACCAATTTCATGATGCTCACCGCCGTGCGTGAGTAATTCCATCGTAGGCTTGCTGGACGGTGATGGGTTGGATGAGATTTATCATGTAATCGAGTTAGTTTTGTTAGGGTTTGATCCCTAGTATCCATTATGTTCTGAGATTGATGTTGCTATGACTTTGCTATGCTTAATGCTTGTCACTAGGGCCCGAGTTCCATGATTTCAGATCTGAATCTATTATGTTTTCATGAATATATGTGAGTTCTTGATCCGATCTAAGTCTATAGTCACCTACTATGTGTTATGATCCGGCAACCCCGAAGTGACAATAATCGGGACCACTCCCGGTGATGACCATAGTTTGAGGAGTTCATGTATTCACTATGTGCTAATGCTTTGTTCCGGTTCTCTATTAAAAGGAGGCCTTAATATCCCTTAGTTTCCAATAGGACCCCGCTGCCACGGGAGGGTAGGACAAAAGATGTCATGCAAGTTCTTTTCCATAAGCATGTATGACTATATACGGAATACATGCCTACATTACATTGATGAATTGGAGCTAGTTCTGTGTCACCCTATGTTATGACTGTTACATGATGAACCGCATCCGGCATAATTATTCATCACTGATCCGGTGCCTACGAGTTTTCCATATACAGTTTTATGCTTATTTACTTTCCCGCTGCTACTGTTACAATCACTACAAAATACCAAAAACATTACTTTCGTTGTCTTTACTTTTGTTGCTGCTACCACCACTATCATATTACTTTGCTGCTAAACACTTTCCTGTAGATACTAAGTTTCCAGGTGTGGTTGAATTGACAACTCAACTGCTAATACTTGAGAATATTCTTTGGCTCCCCTTGTGTCGAATCAATAAAATTGGGTTGAATACTCTACCCTCGAAAGCTGTTGCGATCCCCTATACTTGTGGGTTATCAAGGACCACACTGAACCCATCTACAGAAGAATCAACAGAAGAACACGGGCCACCAGGCATATGGCAAAAAGGACAAGCCATAACTGCAAGGAACACAATGGTTATCAATAAATAATCCCACAAAACCAAGTTGAAACTTGACATCTGATAGGGTTGGTAGTCCCCACCCGTAACTACCCCATAAATCTCCATATCCCAGAAATATAATGGGAACAAAAAGAGAAACGGGAAAGGGAAACAGGGTACCCACGAAGGTAGCCGGTAGGGAACGGCGATATCGCGAACGGGGAAGCGCGGTCGACGCTAAAGAAGGACTGCCGTAAGAGCAGGCAACAAGCGCGGTGGCTGAGACAGGGGCCGCCATAACCACGTGACAAGAGCGGCGGCTGCGACGGGTGGAGACAACGGCAAAGAAAGAACAGTGCGCGATGACGGTTCACCCACACCAGAGAGAAACAGATCTCAAAACAGATCAAAAGGTATTACAAAACATTAAAAGTATAAGGACTAAAGTGAAAAAAGGAAAAACCACAAAGGGAAATCGGAAACCGTAAATCACAGGAGAAGCCGTGCGCGCGACACGTGTCGCACGCAGGCGCCTCAGAAAAGTCTCTCAAGCGCTCCGCGCGTGACACTTGGCGCGCGGGGAGCGCTCCCGACTAATCGTTGCGGGGAGCGCTCCTCAATTAGTGATTTTGCCATATTGACCACATATTTTCATGTATCGGGACCGTATTGAAGCAATACGCAAGTTTTGGAACTGAATTGGACGTCGCCAGCGAGTACGAGAACTACAGATGCAACCACATCCACCACAACACTGAAGCATCTTTTAACATGTTCACGTCTGTGACTTGTTGTGTAGGCCCTCCATGCACCTAGCTCATGCGCAAGCGCTCACACGTGGGAGAGTAGTGTAACACCCCGGATGTAACTTGCCATATTTGTACTCCGACTCTTGCCATTTTCGGCTCTAAGTTATGAGATTCCCTTGTGGTTTGGTTTTGTCTTTGTTTTGCATTTTTTCCATGTCATGCATCTCATATCATGTCATCATGTGCATCGCATTTGCATATGTGTTTGTCTCATGCATCCGAGCTTTTTCCCCATTGTCCGTTTTGCAATCCGACACTCCCACATCCACTGGCGCCCCCTTTTGCCTCTTTTCGTGAGCAGGTGTTAAACTTTCTCGGAATGGACCGAGATTTTCCAAGCGTCCTTGGTACACCACCGGTAGACTGCCTGTCAAATTTCGTGTCATTTGTAGTCCGTTTGATACTCCAACGGTTAACTGGGATAACCGTAAAGGCCTCGGGTGTGTTGCAGCCCAACACCCCTCCAAAACGGCCCAATAACCCTTCCAAAACCCTTCCATGTCCTCCCTCGTCGGATCACGATCGCGTGGTCGAAAACTACACCCCATTTGGACACTCCAAACTCCTCCTACTTATAAATATGTCCTCCTCGTCCAAAACCCCAGATGAAACCCTAGCAAATTCCCCTCTCCGCAGCCGGACAAAATCCCCACCGACGGACATGTCCGCCGTCCTCGCCGCCGCCACGTGTCGCCTCCTGGTTCATTGAGACGCCGCTCCCACTTCGCCGTCCACCCGCGAGCCGGCCCGCGCGTCCGCCCGCCGCCGCCCGCGAGCCGCGCCTCCCAGCGCCGACCTCCGCCGCCGTGCTCCAGCTCCACCGCGCCAACTCCGGTCGGCCGCCTCTGCGTCGGAGCACCGCCGCGGCGCACCTTGCCGCGCCTCTCTGCCGGCGCGCGCCCGCGCCAACTCCGACCCCCTCGCCGCCATCTCCTCCATCGCCGCCCCGGCTCCACTCGACGCCGGTGACCCCAGATCTGGCAAGTCCCTCTTCTCCGGCGAGGCCCAGCGCAACTCCGGCCATCTTCCGGTGATCCTCGTTTTCCGTGCCACGAAACCCTAGATCCAGTCTGGAGGGGTAAATTTCCACTAAGTCTTTATCTCTGCAACATTTTCAGGCCGTGTTCAACATGCCATAACTCGGTGACCGTAGCTCTGTTTCATGCGCATGATATATCAAAATGTTCATCATGATGTGCTATTAATTTCATTCCATTGTGCCATGCTTGTTTGAGAAGATGCCCAAATCACTGATGCAAGAGTGCTATAAATTGTTAGGTGTTGTTTCTTATCAGAGTATGAGGATTTATCATTTTTGCCACATTTGTTGTGTGCTGCATATGGGCATGAGCTCTACATGTGTTTTAGACTATGCCATGCCATATTTACAGGGGTGCTAGCCATGTATTTTTGTGATCTCTGTGGTGACTAGCACAAGCATGCAAAGTAGCCTTCGTGATATTGCTGATTTCAGAGACTTTTACCAAGTCTTTTCCCTGTTGTTATTTTTATGCCATGTAACCATGATGCTACAGTGAGATCTATTCTTGTTTTGAGTTGCTTCAGTAAGGATGATTTGAACATATGGTTATGCTCTATCCATCCATGCCCCTGTTTGCAATTATGGAGTGCTCTAGCATGTCTTAATCTGGCTCTACTTTTGCTATAAAATGTTCCTGGCAGATTGTTTACATGTTAATCAATTTTGCCATGGTTGTTATTGTTGATACATGCACGCTATGAACTTGCTCTTGCCATGGTTAGCTTCATGAACATGTCTTCTTGCTTTTAGTATGCTTGTCTTGTCATGAAATGCTTTGTGATGAGTGATTTGAGCTCGCAAAGATGCCTTCATAATTCTGTTTATGTCATGCTCTGTTTTTCTGCTAAGTCTGAATCTGTTAATAAAACTTGCTATGTTTACATGGGTGCCATCATCTCTTCTGTGCCTTTTTGGCTCATGGTCAGTAAGGGACTTTTGTTCTATGCACTTAGTAGATTCATGACATGCCTTGGTTTGCTATGATATGTCCCTGTTGCATGTTGTTTGCTAGCTCTAAACATTGCCTCCTGATGTTAATTCCTGGCATGTTGATATTCTCACTAAGTCTGTGATGCTGATATCTTTTGCACTTTTGCCATGCTTGTTTGAACCTGCACTTGTGTGAATTAGCTGTATATCAGTGTTCATGTTTTGTCAAGCATCTTGAGTAGATCACTGCCTTGTGCTTTGTTGCTATGTTGGAGTGCAGTAGCTTAGTTTCTTGTTGCATCCTAGATGGCATCGTGCTGTTAATCGCAGAATTGTGCCATTCTTGTTTTGCTTGCCAATTGCAAACCGTGCATCCGATTCCGGTGATCTTTATATCGATTTCAACGGAAATCATCTCATCTTTCCAGCAGCACACTTGGTTTTCCAAGTTGATGCCTTGATCAATCTTTCCCTTCCAAAGCACGCATATGCATTGCATATCACATCCCGCATGTCATGCCATGTTTTGCATCATGTTGCTTGTTCATTGCACCGTGGTTGATTGTTGTTCCTTTGCTTGTGTTCTTGCTTTGGGTAGAGCCGGGAGACGAGTGCGTGATCGAGGAATCTATTGAGTACGCTTACGAGGATCAAGCTTTCGTCAACTCTGAGAACTTTGCAGGCAAGATGACCATATCCTCGAAATCACTTCTATATTTGCTTGCTAGTTGTTCGCTCTATTGCTATGCTGCAATACCTACCACTTGCTATATCATGCCTCCCATATTTCCATGTCAAGCATCTAACCCACCTTTTCCTAGCAAACCGTTGTTTGGCTACGTTACCGCTTTGCTCAGCCCCTCTTATAGCACTGCTAGTTGCAGGTGATGTTGAAGTTTGTTCCTTGTTGGAACATGGTTATTGTTGGGATATCATTATTATATCTTATTTACTTTAATGCATCTATATACTTGGTAAAGGGTGGAAGGCTCGGCCTTATGCCTGGTGTTTTGTTCCACTCTTGCCGCCCTAGTTTCTGTCATACCGGTGTTATGTTCCTTGATTTTGCGTTCCTTACGCGGTTGGGTGTTATGGGAACCCCTTGACAGTTCTCCTTGAATAAAACTCCTCCAGCAAGGCCCAACCTTGGTTTTACCATTTGCCACCTAAGCCTTTTTTTCCTTGGGTTCCGCAGACTCAAGGGTCATCTTTATTTTAAACCCCCTGGCAAGTGCTCCTCTGAGTGTTGGTCCAAACTGGGCGATGTCCGGCGCCCCCTGGGCAACCAGGGTTTATGCCAACCCGACATCTTGCCCATCCGGTGTGCCCTGAGAATGAGATACGTGCGACTCCTATCAGGATTTGTCGGCACATCGGGTGGCTTTGCTGGTCTTGTTTTACCATTGTCGAAATGTCTTGTAACCGGGATTCCGAGTCTGATCGGGGTGTCCTGGGAGAAGGAATATCCTTCGTTGACCGTGAGAGCTTGTGATGGGCTAAGTTGGGACACCCCTGCGGGGTTTTGAACTTTTGAAAGCCGTGCCCGCGGTTATGGGCAGATGGGCATTTGTTAATGTCCGGTTGTAGAGAACTTGACACCTAACTTAATTAAAATGAATCAACCGCGTGTGTTGCCGTGATGGTCTCTTTTCGGCGGAGTCCGGGAAAAGAACACGGCCTCGTGTTATGCTTGAACGTAAATACCTTCAGGATCACTTCTTGATCATTATTAGCTTCTCGACCATGCCTTGCTTCTCTTCTCGCTCTCTTTTGCGTGATTTAGACACCATATATGCTAGTGCTTGCTGCAGCTCCACCTCACTACCCTTTTCCTACCTTTAAGCTTAAATAGTTTTAATCATGAGGGTGTGAGATTGCTAAGTCCCCATGACTCACAGATACTTCCAAAACAGATGCAGGTGCCGATGATGCCAGTGCAGGGGACGCTACCGAACTCAAGTGGGAGTTCGACGAGGATTTGGGCCGTTACTATGTTTCTTTTCTGGATGATCAGTAGAGGAGCCCAGTTGGGGCGATCGGGGATCTAGCATTTGGGGTTGTCTTTCTTTATTTTGGTTCTGTAGTCGGACCTTGATTGCATTCTAGATGATGTATGATATATTTATGTATTGTGTGAAGTGGCGATGGTAAGCCAACTCTTTATCCATTTCTTATTCAATACTCCCTCCGTCCGCTAGAAAGTGTGCGTCTGGCTCGAGTATTTTTCCCAGAATAAGTGTACGTCTCGCTCAGCAGCGATCCATCGAGGTAATTTTGCATTCACCCCCTTGGTCTATGCCTCGAGGCAACCGCAGCGGTCGACCACCCAATCCACTCGTTTTCTCCCCCAACGACCCGATCCACTCGTCCTCTCCCCAAATATTTCCCCAATCTTCCTCCTCTCCCAGAACGCCTCTCCTCCCCCGATCCAATCCCAGTTCGCTAGGAGTCAATCCTCCAATCCAAGGCAATCGCTGGTCATCGAGAGAGTAATGGCGGCCAGTCTATATAAACTCCTAGTACGGTGTGTGCCTCACTGGAGCCATGGCGGCAGCGGAGCGGGCGGCGAAGCAGGCGGTGGAGCGGAAGCCGACGATGGCCGCGACGGCCGGCGGCGCTACACGCGACCGCGGAGGATCTGGTTCTGGAGGCCCTCATCGTGCTTGTGCAGTCAAGTTTCGAGTGCGTACGCCCTCGTACATCCTTCGGCGGTGGAGATTCGGTTGCGGCGCCAAGATCCTTGACCTGGACGAGGACATAGGGGCTGATGGTGAAACAGGTGTAGGCCATGGAGGCGTCGTACCCGGTGCTGCAGCGGGTCATGCGGCTAACCAGGTCGACGCGGCAGCAGGTACTAACCAGGTCGACGGCACGCGGCATCAGTGTGTCTTGGAGCTGACCATGATGGAGCGGCCGTAGGTGCTGGGAATGTAGCGGAGAAGATGAGCAAGCACTTCTAGCTTCGTAAGTTGGCTGGATGCAAAATCTTCAATTTGTTTGACTTGTAGTTTGGCTGGATGTAGCAAGTATGGCTGCATATTTTTATGTTCTGCAAGTATGAAAATCGATTCGTACTATTGGAGTATGGCAGATATTACTACTATGGATGATCTATTGTTATGGTGATTAGTGTCCTGGTCTCTAAAGATAATTTTTTGTTATGAATGATCTATTGTTATGGTGATTAGTGTCCTGGTCTCTAAAGATAATATTTGGTTATGGATGATCTCTTGTTATGATGCATAATTTTAGATTTTTTATTCTGTTCCAATTTTAAGTTGGATAAATAATTGGATAGACAAAAGATAAAAATTACTCTTGACATGGATTGGATAGACATAAGATCAATTCCTTGTCCCTATAGCTACTTCGAATGATGATGAAAATTACATTCTTTATTTGACATGAAAATTACTCTGGCAATGGATACTAGATGACGGATAATTTACATTCTTCATTTATGATTTAGATGATGCATGGCCAGAGTAATGCTGGAAGTGGCATGAAAATTACTCGATGCTAGATGATGCATATTTTTAGATTTTCAATGTTGTTCCAATTTTAAGTCGGATAAATAATTGGATAAACAAATGATGAACTCAATATTAGTTGGATAAACAATTTCAACCCAATGTCCAGCATTACAAAAGTTGATGCATCTAATATTACAACTTCTAGTTGGCTGCATGACGCTCTCATATAGTTCGCGATCATAGTCTAAAACATTAGGAAGATTTCCTGCCCATTCTAGGCCATCCTTGTACATGTGAAGGATCTTGTAGTCGTTGCCTCCACCTCTCTTCATGGCCTCAATTAAGCAGCCTTGTAGTGTTAGGAAAATTATGTTTATCTTATTAGCATCATAGGCATCATATTCATGCTGCACATTGTTGATTAGCTTATCTAAATTGTTAGACACCAGCGTATCCAATATGGACTGTAGTGAAGAAAATAGGCCAAGGTCTAGGCAATTCATATCGGGTGAGTTCGAGGGTTGTTGCATTAGGCTAATATCAAGCCAAGTTTAGGCAACAGCATTAAGGAAACCTGGATCATTACTTGGGACATGTGTGGGCGCATTGTCTTGCTGGATCCATATGGTCTCACCTACGAGCTCTTGAGGCCAAACTGCTTGAATAGTTGGTAGTACCTTTTCAATCAAAATTTGCCTCGACGTTTCTCTCTTTACTGAGATTGTTTTGGTGATTAGTGTCCCTCTTGGACGGTAATCACTTTTCCTTGGCGCTGGCTCCTACAAACAACAACCCAAATCAAGTTAGATTAAGTATTGATGTTCATAATTAATAAAAGAATTAAAGGTTGAAATTCACCTTTTCGATAAAGGGCCAAATGCCTATCTTCACATCAAAATGCAAATACCTTCTACATTGTATCTAGGCCTCGCGATAGCAACCAAAAACATGATTTTGCCAATGGAGTTCTTATTTTGCACAGTCCTATGTGGGTCTTCTTCTGATGGCAGCTTATAGAATTTCATGGTCTTCTGAGTAGTGTTAAACCACTTTTCATCTATATGGATTATGTTTCGCATATCCCTGAACGTGGGTCTATTTTGCAAACTTTGCTGGTCAAACATAGAGAGACAAAACTGCAGCCTGGACTTTTGGTTTGATTCCTTCAAATATGGTTTGAGTGAGATTGAATGCCTATCGAGCAAGCCGTCCATAAACATCCTATGTAGTGTGCTTTTCTTCACACCCAAAGCTCTTGCGAGGCTGCGTATAGTTCTCCTTTGACTCTGAGGAATCTCAGCAACCATATTGAGGTCAACTACAATCCTTTTACGCCCACTGTTTTTCGGCTTCCTAGATCTTACATCAACGGGTACGCATTGTCGAAGACACTCCTTCGCTCTCCTCCAAACACGCCTGACCTTGTGCACTAAAACATGGAACATGTTTGCAACTTCTCTAGTAGTGGTCTTCTTTAATTTCCGATTGACACTTCTTGCTAGCAATTCTTCATAAATACCAGTCCTTTGCAAATCTGTTAAATTCTTGTATTTGTCTTCATCTTGAACTTGCTCATTATCTTGTTCCTCTTGCTCGACATGCATGTCTTGTTCTGGTGCTGAATCATACATGGTTTCATCTCGTTCTAAATCATCAAGCTCTTCTTCCTCAAACTGAATCTCTATGTCGCCTGCATACGCACCGTAGTCCTCCTGGTCAACTTCAAGGTTATGTAGAGCTTCATTCATTGCTTGCACTTCCTCTTCTATGCTCTGGAAAACACCACCTTGTTCTTCAAGATCATCGTCTACAAGATCAGGATTAGCTACTGCATGCAAAAGAATTAAACAAGAAGAGTTGAATAGATCAGCAAAGAGTACCTGGGTCCATGTTTAGATCAAAGTGATGTTCGGGCTGGAGTTCCTCATGCAAGGCAGCTTCAAGTTCATCATCTACAAGGTGAGATTTTGTGATTAGTTGGGTATGATTGTAATTAAACATTCAAATGTGCTATTACTAAATTTTGTACTAACCTGATTCATCCAATTCATGCAGATCCTCTCCATGGGCAACATGGGGCTGATGTTCATCTTCTACCTCAAAGCACCATCATGATTAGCTACTGTATGCAAAAGAATTGAACAAGAAGAATTGAACAGATCAACAAAGAGTACCTAGGTCCATGTTTAGATCAAAGTGGTGTTCAAGCTGGAGTTCATCATGCAAGGCAGCCTCATCTTCTTCCTGTAGAGGTTGCTCATGCAAGGCAGCTTCATGTTCTTCCTCATTTGGTGCTGCTATGTTCAAGTACATGGCCATGGATAGTGTGTGTGGTGTACTGTTTGCTTCATGTGAGCTACCTTTTGTAGCTGGATTAGACGCTTGGGTTCTAATTTCTCTGGCGCCACTTCTAATTTCTCTGGCACCAAGTAGTACTATTATTACTTTAGTAGTTTAAATGGTGGGAACAATGAAAGTGGAGCTCAACTCTCTGGCGCCAAGTACTTTCTGGTATTTTGGATTGATTTTTGCTTCGTGTTGGCATTAACTATACACTTGAATCGAAGCAACACCACAACTGCCAGTAGCTTAAATGAGGGGTGGATGGGGGTTTCTACAAAATTCCTTAATTTGTCTTGAAACACCCAAACGCACACTTTCTAACGGACGGAGGGAATACATGGGATGTGTAAAGATTACTCCTCTTGCGACATGCCTACCATGCGGTTATGCCTCTAAGTCATGCCCCGACACGTGGGAGATATAGCCGCATCGTGGGTGTTACAAGTAGATGACGGGAGAAAGGCGCCTAGTCCTGCAAGTGCTACACCGCTAGCGTGGAATGTATCCGGTGCATCCACTTTTGTGGTGCTATTGCTTCATCCGATGTCGTAGAATATTTTTAAAAACTGAAGAAAAAATTACACATTGGTGCAACATCAATGTAGGTTGTCATAAAATTTCGTATCAAAATTTGCAACGTTTTTTGAGATAAAAAAATTAGCAACTTTGACATCAGTGTGATAATGGGCCGATTCTAAGACCTAACTTATGTGATGTACTATTTAGTTTGAATTTATCATTTTTGTTTCCAAAGCTATGTTTCGGATTCTGACTTGAATTTTTGTGACAACCTACATTGTCGTTGTGTGATTGTGCTAAATTTTTTCAGAATTTTCAAAACAAAATAAAATGTGCAACGTGAATTCGGTGCATCGTTAGCACCACAACCACCGGTGCACCAGACATTCTCCCAGCAGCAGCGATGTCGTGGTGGGCTCATGGCAGATGCTATGGGATGGCTAAAGAGAAGGACAGGCAAGAGGCAACCGGTGGGCTCCAGAGGCGAGGTTGGTACGAGCGAGCGTGAGACACAAGGCGAGGTTGGTACGAGCGAGCGTGAGACACAAGACGTACCCAGGTTCGGGGCTCTCCAAAGATATAACACCCCTAGTCCTGCCGAGTGTGGTTTATATGAGGATGGTACAAGCTTGCTCCTAGAGCTGTTTTGGGGAGGAAGGAAGGCATACCAGTGCAAAAGATGCTCCTTCTCCGTGTGTGTGTGTGTGTGTGTTCTACTGATGATCGATCGACCCTTTGCATGGAGGAGCACCAAGGGGTTCTTATAGGCTGGCCCCCAGGGTTACAATGCTAAAGTTACATGGGCGCGGGGCTGGGATATCAGTGTCTAGGAGCCGGCAGTGGGGGTCGCCGGGGCGCACGGTCTGTCGGGTGCGGGCCGTACGAAGCCCGCCAGGCACGGGTACAGCCGGCTGTTGGGTACTATAGGCACGTTGTGCCAGACGTCATGGGACAGCTGCACCGTCTTACTATAGGGTTGCGCCTCTAAGACGCTGACCGCGCCAGGCGGTTGCTTGGTCGGCACGATAACCGCGCCCGCTGGAGTCCGCGTAAAGGGGAGCGCACTGTAGCCATGCTCCTTTGTCGATGGAGGTTTGTCTTGTGGGAACCGACCGTAGACCCTCTCCCTGTTTTGCGCGCGGCCCATTTTTTCCTTTTCTTTTTGTAACCTTCAAAACATATGTGTGAGAAGTAGGATTCGAATCCTCGAGCACTTGGTTTACTTCGACCCACTGTAACCAACTCTGAAAGCTCATTTGCTACATGTGGGCACTTCTTCTTCCCTTCTTGTTGCGTCTTCTTCGTCTCTTTTTCTTGTTCGCTTTATCTCTGGTTTAATTCATAATTTTGTTATTTCTTCTTGTTTTTGCCTTTTATTCTTCATTTTCTTAAATTCATGAACTTTTTTAACAATCTTTAACGTCTTCAAGTTTCTAACTGTTTTTTAAATCCATGAACATTTTCGTGCATTCGTGGATTTTTTTCAAATCCGTGAACTTTATTCAAAGGCATGAATGTTTTTTAATTTCACTTTTTCAAATTCATGAACTTTTTTCACTCAAGTTTGTGATTTTGCTTTCAAATAGATGAACTTTTTTTAATTTCCTCAAGTTCGTTCAAATTTGCAAACATTTTTTTTCTAAATGATGCACTTTTTTCAAATTCATGAATTTTTGTTGAAATGGGTTAATATTTTTTTCAAATCGGTGAATTTTTTTCAAAGGGATATTTTTTTCAAATTGATTTTTCAATTTTGTGATTTTTTTTCAAATTGATGGACCTTTTGAAATTGCTGAACTTTTTATAAATTCGTGAATTTTTTCAATATTCTTTAAAATATAATTTAGATCGATGAACTTTTGTCTATTTCGTTAACCATTTTCAAATTCAGGAACATTTTTTCAAATTGCTGAACCTTTTTCAGTTTTGCGGACTTATTTGAATTTCCTGAACTTTTTCCAAATCGATGATTGTTTTAAACTCATGAATTTTTCTTTAATCCATTAACATTTTTTTGAATTTCAAAAACAAGCAAGCGATTTTTTTTAGTTAACAAAACAGTTGCAGTTCCAACAAGCAAACTAATACTTACGAGCACAAGCGGTCAACGCGAAGCGAAGGTGCGAGGTACTTGGGTCTTGGCCGACTTAGGCGAGCGTAAGCGCCAAGTTATCTTCCGGGCGCATAAGGCACCAAGGAGAAGGTCTCCATGGATCTACAACGCTTAATGCGAGGTGGAAACAATGCTTGCCATATTCATGGGTTAGTTGGGCGGTAACGAGTGTAAAAAATGTATGTTGCTCGTGTATCAAAAAATTGAACATCAAAACATCAATTTTAGAATGTTGATCGTGTATCAAAAAATGCTAATCGTATATTTCTAAACTATTAAACATGTACTAAAAAAAGTTCCTAATACATGCAACAAAGTACAATGTATATAAAAAAGTAGCCATAAAACAAAAATATTAGAAAAATGTTAATAATCTATTTAAAATATGCAATGTGTATGAAAAATATTCTTAATGTATACAAAAAATGTAGAACCTGCATTGCAAATTGAGCATAAAAGAAAAAACTTAAAAAATGTTGACTGTGTATAAAAAAGGTTAATCTTATAATGTTAAACATGTATTTAAAATGTTCCCTGTATATACCAAAAATGTAGAATGTATATGAAAATGTAGTCATGAAACATAAATTTAAGAAAAATATTAATCATATATTTTAAAAAAATTAGACATGTATAAAAATCTTTTTGATATATACAAAAAATATGTAAGAAAAATGTAGACATGTGTTGAAGAAAAAACGAAAGAAACGGAAGAACAAAATAAAAGAAACACCTAAAGGACGAAGAAAGATAGAGAGCACAACGAAAACCGTGAAAATTTGGGAGAAAAACAAAAGGTCTAAAGTGAAACAAAGGAAACCAAAGAATAACGGTGAAGAAATGAGGAAAACAAAAGAACGAAAGAAAACCACAAAAAAAGGATGAACAAACAAAGGAAAAAAATAGATACAAAAGGAATAAAAACCAAAGAAAAAGTGGTTTTTTTAGAAACATACAAAAGAACCGAGTAAATCATAGAAAAACAAAGAAAAGACAAAAATAATGAAATAAACGAAGATTATTGATGAATAGCAAAGTAAAGGATAAAACGAAAGAACCATGAAAGAAATAAAGAAAATTGAAGAAAAATAGGAAAAAATGAAAAAGGCAAAAAAAAGCCGGATAAACAGGGATCATCACAAGCCCCGATCGAACTGAAGCGAACGCGCGAAGAAGAACCGGCGAATGAAGAAAAAACGCTGAATGGGCTGGCCCAGAAACGATAGGGAAAAGAAAACCTTCATGTGAGATGAAAGCTACACGCCTACACTTGCTATAAGCAAGATATAGCTCTTGCGCTCGCTAGGTGGCAAGTTTATGTCTCCCTTGCAGGCTCAAGATCGTGTTGCCTACAACGAGCAGGCAGTGTGTGGGCCAATTAACAATGTGTTTTGTCACGTTGATCTCATGCTGGCACCATGTACGTATTTTTTCCTTTTTACCTTTTGTTAAAATTTTGGGAGAAACTAAAAACACATATTAGGAAAAATAATTTAGTTAATATGTCACATTTCAAAAATGTTCTTGAATTTTAAAAAATGTATGTGATGATTTAAAAATGTTATAGAATGTAAAAATGTTATGTGATTCAAAAAAATTCACACTATACTAAAAAAGTACGTTACAACAATGTTCACGTGTTTCAAAGTTATATTTGTGATATTTATAAATAATGTTTATACTCCATCCGTTTCTAAAAAGCCCTTTTATAGATAAGAATATGGACTATATACAGATGTATATAGACATATTTTAGAGTGTAGATTCATTTATTTTGCTCTGTTTGAAGTCCATATTGGAATCCCTAAAAAGTCTTATATTTAGGAACGGAGGGAGTATAATTATTATTTTTTGCATAGTTTGAAAAATATGTTTCATATCATTCAATAAAAATATCTCAACTTGTATTTGAAAAAGTTTAACACGTACTGGAAAATTATTCAAAAAAACATTTTAAATAATATATTAATCATGTATTTGATAATTGTTAAACGCATGTAAAAGTGTTTTAGATGTATACGAAAAATGTACAATGTGTTAGAAAAAATAGACATCAAAACATACATTTCAAAAAGGGCAATCATGTATAAAAAATGTTTCTGCTGTATAAAAAGTATATACAATGTGTATGAAAAAATTAAACATGTGCTGGAAAACCGTAAAAAATCCGAAGAAGGAAATAAAGAATGCCAAAAAAGAAAAATCAAAGAAAACCCTATAAAACCCGAAGAAAACCGATACGAAAATAGTGGAAAGCTGAGATAATACCAAAGTCGAAAAATACTCGCGCTCATCTACATTGTTGGGCCAACCATGTAGTCGCCTCGATGTAAGCGATTCCTATAGAAGTGAAACATAACCCTGGCGCTAACTAGCCGAAACAATACTAGCTGGTGCATTTAGCACCCAATAGGGATTGAACAAGGTGGGCAAAGAGCGCGGAGCAACTAATCAACAGGTAACCTCCACAGGCTTCTCACAACGATCAGTTATGCTGCACCGTATGGTGAGCCTAGCTATCGTCATGTGTCGCGTGCTGGATGCACCCGCATGACATTTTTTTTTCTACATGTGTTTTTTTGGGGTTTTGGCTACTTGTGGGTTTTCAGACTTTCCTTAGTTTTTTCTAGGTTTTTGCAATACACAGACACACACACGTGCGCTCTTATGAAGCACACCGTGTGAAAAAATATAATTGTACTACACGATGACACACAAATGCGCTTTTCAAAAAGTGAAAAGAATAACACAATTGTGCTTCACCCTGACACACAATTGTGCTTCCTGAAAAGGTGAAAATCACAGTTGTGCTTCATGGTGAAGCACATATGTGCTTCTCGAAAAGCGAAAAGCGATGAAGCACAGAGCATGGTTGTGTTTCACGATGATGCACGGTTGTGCTTTTTTAGATTTATATATTCCCGGTTTTTCTTTAGGGAAAAAGTTTGTTTAAATCTTTACCTAATAATAAAGTTATTAATGCTTCTGTCCGTATGTTGTAGAGTTGTCTTTAAAGTTGACACAAATTACAACCCAATGCCACTGCTAAGTGAAAAAACGTTGTCTTGGTTCATATATATATATATATATATATATATATATATATATATATATATATATATATATATATATATAGCAGTCATCTATTAAATCAAAAGCGGTCATGCGCTTCCTATTAAAAAAAGGCGGCCATGCGCCCCAGTGGTCCGACTCGTGTATCTCCACCTGAGCATCTCCAATAGATGGTTCAAATGTAAAAATAACTAACTTTTGAACCGTCTGGGGCAAAAAACACTGCTCCAACAGACAGTCCATATAGGTCGCTCGCTGGCAATTAATCTCCATACGCGCAGTCTTTTTTCCCTCTCGTTAGGGTTTCCTTCTCCCATGGCGATTCCGTCGCCGACGTCGAGTTCTTGCCTTCCCGCCCCCAATCTGCCTCACCTGGTGAATGATTCGGGCTGACTAAGGGGGGGGGGGGGGTCTTAGTATCCCTACCCGGCCTTGATCGTTGCTGGTTGGGACGAGGGGGTTTTGGGTCCGCTTCAACAAGCCCGATCTGTTTTTCATCTCGGGCTAGGGTTTCACGATGGCGACGCTGGGGAAAGATCAGGAGGAAGCAGCTGGATCTTTGTCCGCGGCAGAGGTAGAGCAACTAATGGCAAAACTAGGGCTTCGAGAGGAGGACCTAGATGATGTGGTTTTCGATGAAAAAGAAGCCCCTCCGGCAACAGCTAGATGGATGGCAGTCTGTAGGGTTCATATCTCTAAACCCTATAGCCAGTACTGGTTTTTCAAGAACATGAGATCAGCTTGGGATCTTGCACATGATGTGAAGTTCGGTCCTTTGGAGGAAAATCGCTATACGCTGCAGTTCTTTTGCCTTGGCGATTGGGAACGGGTGATGAACGACGGACCCTGGAACTTCAGAGGCAATGCCATGATATTGGAGCCGTATGATGGAATAACCAAACCAACCTTGGTAAATCTGGACTATCTCAATATTTGGGTGCAGATCCATGATGTGCCGGATCTGTATGCCCATCTGGTACCCGCGTTAGCTGCAAAGGTGGGTCAGGTCCCGTTCACCGAGCCTTTAACACAGGACTTTGCTGGAAATTTGTATAGAGTCTGGGTGAGAATCAATGTGCATAATCCTCTGAAAAATGCGGTTTATATGATCCATGATTCAAAGAGATAGATCTACCGCGTGAGGTACGAATGGCTACCAGATTGGTGTGCTGTTTGTGGCCACCTCGGGCATGTCTACAAGGAGCACGATGATGGAAACCACTACCCGTCTGCTCTATTTTTCAAGGATCTCTGGGCAAGCTGGCAAATGAGGACAGGGGCAGGCCTAGGAGGGGGGCGTGGACGCAGAAGAAGAGGCGGTAGGCGAGGTGGCGGCACGGCTGGCAGAACACAAGTGCCAACAGGACATGCTGCTGGGGAGGATTCTGACCCTGACGCAGAGATGGATGAAGCTGGCAAAAATAGGAAAAGGACTTCAGAACAACATGCGCCTTTGGGTGGCTCGGCACCTCCATCGGGACAGAAACCTTTGCTGACACTACCGCCTAGTACATCAATACCAGAGAGCCTGTCCTCTAAACAAGAGCAGAAGCAGATGCGTACCAACACAGGAAAGAACTCAGATAAGAAGGGATCAGCTCCCGTTAAAACCAATGATGCAAAACCGGCGACCTCCCGTGGGGAGGATCGCCGGGCACAATGAATCTACTGTGTTGGAATTGTCGCGGTGCGGGTAAAGCTGCGACAATTCGAGAGCTTCGCGACTTAGCGAAGCAATTTGCCCTGACAGTGCTATGCATAGTGGAAACACAAATCTCTAAAGCATGTGTCGAAAGTCTTGCTCGTACTCTAGGTTTTAATCATGCTTATGCAGTTAGTAGTGTGGGCCGCAGTGGCGGCATTAGATTGTTTTGGAATAATGGAATAAAACTTGATGTTTTTGGTTACTCTAAGTATCATGTAGATGCAACTGTCTTTGTACCGAATCAGGAAGAATGGCGTCTAACATGTGTATATGGTGAAGCACAAGTGGCGGAGAGATATAAGACTTGGGATCTCCTCAAGTCTTTGGTGCCTGCGAGCTCTCTGCCATGGCTTTGCTTAGGAGATTTCAACGAAGTTCTTCATCCTCATGAACATGTGGGAGTGGGACAAAGGAGGCGTTCACAAATCCAAGGGTTTCGGGATGCAGTGGATGTTTGCGCACTGACTGACCTCGGATACCATGGCAAACAATGGACTTTTGAGAAGAAGACGGCAGGAGGCGGTTACTGCCGGGTAAGACTGGATCGCGCCTTGGCCAATACGGAATGGACCACGATGTTCCCACATGCGATACTAAGCCATGAAACTAGGGCTGCATCTGATCATTGCCCGATCTACAGTTGGAGCCTTCGACCCCGGTGCAAGCAACATCAAAATTGTTCCGTTATGAGGTTTACTGGGAGAGGCATGAGGACTTCGGCTCTTCTCTCCAAGCATTGTGAAGCGGCGCTCCCGAAGGACTAACAGTCGAGCAGATGAGCAGAAAGCTCAGCGACTTGTCGGCGTCTTTAAGGCAGTGGAGTGGGGCTACCATTGGCTGTGTTGCAAAGGAGATAAAAAATTTGAAAAAGGAGTTGTCAGTTTTACAGAATGACCCCCAAAGAATTGCGCCATCACATGCAGAGATAAAAACTACAGACCATCTCGCCGAGCTCTACCGTATGGAGGAGATGATGCAGCGGCAAAGATCTAGGGTGGATTGGCTCAAGGATGGTGACAAGAACACCAAATTTTTCCAGAGACGAGCTAGTATGCGCCGGCGCAAGAACACAATCAAGTCTCTCGAGCGGCCGGATGGTTCAGTGACAAATGACCAAGCTGAGATGGCTATACTAACTAATGATTTTTACAAAAAATTTGTTCAGATCAGAGGGCACTTCAGATATGGACACCGTTCTTAATTCAGTTCCTGTGAAAGTCACACATGCAATGAACGAAGGGCTCACAGCTCCTTATACGGGAGGCGAGGTGAAATCAACACCTTCTAGATGTACCCCACCAAGGCCCCGGGCCCTGACGGATACGTGGCTCATTTCTTTCAAAGGCACCGGGAGTTGTGTGGACTTGAAGTAACCAATGTTGTTCTTCGGATCCTTAGGGGAGAAGAAAGTCCTGACACGATAAATGAGGCTATTTTAGTCTTAATTCCAAAGGTGAAAGATCCCGCTAACCTATCCCAATTCAGACCTATTAGTTTGTGCAATGTACTTTACAAAATTGCTTCCAAGGTTTTATCTAATAGGCTGAAACAAATCCTCCCTGAGATTATATCCGAAGAGTAGTCTGCTTTTGTTCCGGGGCGTGTCATCACTGATAACATCATTACTACCTATGAATGTCTGCATTTTATGAAGAGAAACGAAGCTCAGAGGAACAAATTTTGTGCTATCAAACTCGATATGATGAAGGCGTACGATCGCGTGGAGTGGAACTATTTGGAAGCTATTATGACCAAGATGGGGTTTGCACCATCCTGGATTGCTTTGGTCATGATAATGATAACTTTGGTAAAGTTTTCTGTTTTGTTTAATGGGGGCAAACTCGAACAATTCTCCCCCACAAGAGGAATCCGTCAAGGAGACCCCATTTCTCCATATCTGTTTTTGATTGCAGCGGAGGGCCTTTCGTGCCTCTTAAAAACCCAAGATGAATCATCACACCTCACTGGAATTCGAGTGGCGCCGACGGCTCAGTCGGTAAGCCACTTGTTATTTGCTGATGATAGCCTGCTGTTTGTCAAAGCCAGCTCTGTTGGAGCAAATGAGTTGTCTGCCTTAATGGAAAATTATTGCAATGCTTCGGGCCAAAGGATAAATCTAGCTAAGTCCTCAGTCTTTTTCAGCAAGGGCTGCCCTTCTTCTTTAAAACTTGAGGTAAAGAATGCTCTGAATATCTCAAATGAATCCCTTTCTGATAAATATTTGGGAATGCCTTCTGATATGGGAAATTGCAAGAACGGGGCCTTTAAGTTTCTAAAGGACCGTGTATGGAGCAAGGTCAAGGGATGGTTGGAAAAACTGTTGTCTGCGGGAGGGAAAGAAGTCCTTATAAAATCGGTAGCACAGTCAATTCCAGTCTATTCCATGTCATGTTTCAGACTTCCGCGTGGCCTCTGTGAACATATCAACTCGTTGATTAGGAAGTTCTGGTGGGGCAGCAAAGAGGGAAAACGGAAGCCTAGCTGGGTCTCTTGGAGCACAATGACACAACCAAAATATTGTGGAGGCCTGGGTTTTCGAGATATTGAACTTTTCAACCTTGCTCTCCTCGCTAGACAGGCATGGCGAATCCTTGTGGACCCTGAATCACTTAGTGCTCGCACGCTAAAGGCCAAGTATTACCCGTCAGGAGAGTTTCTACATGTCGAACTAGGTTCGGCCCCCTCCCAGATATGGCGTGCCATTATTGATGGACGCGAGGCGCTCAAGCAAGGTCTGATACGGAGAGTAGGAAATTGTTACTCAACAAGCATATGGCATCACAACTGGCTACCGAGACCTTCAAACATGAGGACAATCATTAGCAGAGTGGCCAATCCACCACAGTTGGTCAATGAACTCATTTTGCCTAGTGCTGAATTGTCGGAGTTGAAGGAAATATGCCCTAGAGGCAATAATAATGTTATTATTTTATTTCCTTATATCATGATAAATGTTTATTATTCATGCTAGAATTGTATTATCCGGAAACATAATACCTGTGTGAATACATAGACAAACCAAACGTCACTAGTATGCCTCTACTTGACTAGCTCGTTAATCGAAGATGGTTATGTTTCCTAACCATAGACATGTGTTGTCATTTGATTAATGGGATCACATCATTAGGAGAATGATGTGATTGACATGACCCATTCCATTAGCTTAGCACCCGATCGTTTAGTATGTTGCTATTGCTTTCTTCATGACTTATACATGTTCCTATGACTATGAGATTATGCAACTCCCATTTGCCGGAGGAACACTTTGTGTGCTACCAAACGTCACAACGTAACTGGGTGATTATAAAGGATCTCTACAGGTGTCTCCAAAGGTACATGTTGGGTTGGCGTATTTTGAGATTAGGATTTGTCACTCCGCTTGTCGGAGAGGTATCTCTGGGCCCTCTCGGTAATGCACATCACATAAGCCTTGCAAGCATTACAACTAATGAGTTAGTTGCAAGATGATGTATTACGAAACGAGTAAAGAGACTTGCCGGTAACGAGATTGAACTAGGTATTGAGATACCGACGATCGAATCTCGGGTAAGTAACATACCGATGACAAAGGGAACAACGTATGTTGTTATGCGGTCTGACCGATAAAGATCTTTGTAGAATATGTGGGAGCCAATATGAGCATCCAGGTTCCGCTATTGGTTATTAACCAGAGACGTGTCTCGGTCATGTCTACATTGTTCTCGAACCCGTAGGGTCTGCACGCTTAAGGTTTTGATGACAGGTATATTATGAGTTTGTGCATTTTGATGTACCGAAGTTTGTTCGGAGTCCCGGATGTGATCACGGACATGACGAGGAGTCTCGAAATGGTTGATACATAAAGATTGATATATTGGAAGCCTATATTTGGATATCGGAAGTATTCCGGGTGAAACCGGGATTTTACCGGAGTACCGGGAGGTTACCAGAACCCCCCGGGAGGTATATGGACCTTAGTGGGCTTTAGTGGAAGAGAGGAGAGGTGGCCAGGGCTGGGCCGCGCGCCCCTCCACCCCTAGTCCGAATAGGACAAGGAGAGGGGGCGGCGCCCCCCCTTCCTTCTCTCTCTCCTCTTTCCCCCTCCCGAATCCTATTCCAACTAGGAAAGGGGGGAATCCTACTCCCGGTGGGAGTAGGACTCCTCCTGGCGCGCCCTCCTCCTGGCCGGCCGCACCTCCCCCTGCTCCTTTATATACGGGGGCAGGGGCCACCCCTAGACACACAAGTTGATCCACGTGATCATATTCTTAGCCGTGTGCGGTGCCCCCTTCCACCATAATCCTCGATAATATTGTAGCGGTGCTTAGGCGAAGCCCTGCGACGGTAGTACATCAAGATCGTCACCACGCCGTCGTGCTGACGGAACTCCTCCCCGACACTTTGCTGGATCGGAGTCCGGGGATCGTCATCGAGCTGAACGTGTGCTAGAACTCGGAGGTGCCGTAGTTTCGGTGCTTGATCGGTCGGGCCGTGAAGACGTACGACTACATCAACCGCGTTGTGCTAACGCTTCCGCTGTCGGTCTACAAGGGTACGTAGATCACACTCTCCCCTCTCGTTGCTATGCATCACCATGATCTTGCGTGTGCGTAGGAAATTTTTTGAAATTACTACGTTCCCCAACAGTGGCATCCGAGCCAGGTTTTATGTGTTGATGTTATTTGCACGAGTAGAACACAAGTGAGTTGTGGGCGATATAAGTCATACTGCTTACCAGCATGTCATACTTTTATTCGGCGGTATTGTTGGACGAAGCGGCCCGGACCGACATTACGCGTACGCTTACGCGAGACCGGTTCTCCCGACGTGCTTTGCACAAAGGTGGCTAGCGGGTGACAGTTTCTCCAACTTTAGTTGAACCGAGTGTGGCTACGCCCGGTCCTTGCGAAGGTTAAAACAGCACCAACTTGACAAACTATCGTTGTGGTTTTGATGCGTAGGTAAGATTGGTTCTTGCTTAAGCCCGTAGCAGCCACGTAAAACGTGCAACAACAAAGTAGAGGACGTCTAACTTGTTTTTGCAGGGCATGTTGTGATGTGATATGGTCAAGACATGATGCTAAATTTTATTGTATGAGATGATCATGTTTTGTAACTGAGTTATCGGCAACTGGCAGGAGCCATATGGTTGTCACTTTATTGTATGCAATGCAATCGCGCTGTAATGCTTTACTTTATCACTAAACGGTAGCGATAGTCGTGGAAGCATAAGATTGGCGAGACGACAACGATGCTACGATGGAGATCAAGGTGTCGCGCCGGTGATGATGGTGATCACGATGGTGCTTCGAAGATGGAGATCACAAGCACAAGATGATGATGGCCATATCATATCACTTATATTGATTGCATGTGATGTTTATCTTTTATGCATCTTATCTTGCTTTGATTGGCGGTAGCATTATAAGATGATCTCTCACTAATTATCAAGAAGTGTTCTCCCTGAGTATGCACCGTTTCAAAGTTCTTCGTGCTGAGACACCACGTGATGATCGGGTGTGATAGGCTCTACGTTCAAATACAACGGGTGCAAAACAATTGCACACGCGGAATACTCAGGTTATACTTGACGAGCCAAGCATAGATAGATATGGCCTCAGAACATGGAGACCGAAAGGTCGAGCGTGAATCATATAGTAGATATGATCAACATAGTGATGTTCACCAATGAAACTACTCCATCTCACGTGATGATCGGACATGGTTTAGTTGATTTGGATCACGTAATCACTTAGAGGATTAGAGGGATGTCTATCTAAGTGGGAGTTCTTTAAGTAATATGATTAATTGAACCTAAATTTATCATGAAACTTAGTACCTGATAGTATCTTGCTTGTTTATGTTTGATTGTAGATAGATGGCCTGTGCTGTTGTTCCGTTGAATTTTAATGCGTTCCTTGAGAAAGCAAAGTTGAAAGATGATGGTAGCAATTACACGGACTGGGTCCGTAACTTGAGGATTATCCTCATTGCTGCATAGAAGAATTACGTCTTGGAAGCACCGCTGGGTGCCAGGCCTGCTGCTGGAGCAACACCAGATGTTATGAACGTCTGGCAGAGCAAAGCTGATGACTACTCGATAGTTCAGTGTGCCATGCTTTACGGCTTAGAATCGGGACTTCAACGACGTTTTGAACGTCATGGAGCATATGAGATGTTCCAGGAGTTGAAGTTAATATTTCAAGCAAATGCCCGGATTGAGAGATATGAAGTCTCCAATAAGTTCTATAGCTGCAAGATGGAGGAGAACAGTTCTGTCAGTGAGCATATACTCAAAATGTCTGGGTATAATAATCACTTGATTCAATTGGGAGTTAATCTTCCAGATGATTGCGTCATTGACAGAATTCTCCAATCACTGCCACCAAGCTACAAGAGCTTCGTGGTGAACTATAATATGCAAGGGATGAATAAGACTATTCCCGAGCTCTTCACAATGCTGAAAGCTGCGGAGGTAGAAATCAAGAAGGAGCATCAAGTGTTGATGGTCAACAAGACCACTAGTTTCAAGAAAAAGGGAAAAGGGAAGAAGAAGGGGAACTTCAAAAAGAACAGCAAGCAAGTTGCTACTCAAGAGAAGAAACCCAAACCTGGACCTAAGCCTGAAACAGAGTGCTTCTACTGCAAGCAGACTGGTCACTGGAAGCGGAACTGCCCCAAGTATTTGGCGGATAAGAAGGATGGCAAGGTGAACAAAGGTATATGTGATATACATGTTATTGATGTGTACCTTACTAATGCTCGCAGTAGCACCTGTGTATTTGATACTGGTTCTGTTGCTAATATTTGCAACTCGAAACAGGAACTACGGATTAAGCGAAGATTGGCTAAGGACGAGGTGACGATGCGCGTGGGAAATAGTTCCAAAGTCGATGTGATCGCAGTCGGCACGCTACCTCTACATCTACCTTCGGGATTAGTATTAGACCTAAATAATTATTATTTGGTGCCAGCGTTAAGCATGAACATTATATCTGGATCTTGTTTGATGCGAGACGGTTATTCATTTAAATCAGAGAATAATGGTTGTTCTATTTACATGAGTAATATCTTTTATGGTCATGCACCCTTAAAGAGTGGTCTATTCTTATTAAATCTCGATAGTAGTGACACACAGATTCATAGTGTTGAAACCAAAAGATGCAGAGTTGATAATGATAGTGCAACTTATTTGTGGCACTGCCGTTTGGGTCATATCGGTATAAAGCGCATGAAGAAACTCCATACTGATGGGCTTTTGGAACCACTTGATTATGAATCACTTGGTACTTGCGAACCGTGCCTTATGGGCAAGATAACAAAAACATCGTTCTCCGGTACTATGGAGAGAGCAACAAATTTATTGGAAATCACACATACAGATGTATGTGGTCCGATGAATGTTGAGGCTCGTGGCGGATATCGTTATTTTCTCACCTTCACAGATGACTTAAGCAGATATGGGTATATCTACTTAATGAAACATAAGTCTGAAACATTTGAAAAGTTCAAAGAATTTCAGAGTGAAGTTGAAAATCATCGTAACAAGAAAATAAAATTCCTACGATCTGATCGTGGAGGAGAATATTTGAGTTACGAGTTTGGTGTACATTTAAAAGAATGTGGAATAGTTTCACAACTCACGCCACCCGGAACACCACAGCGTAATGGTGTGTCCGAACGTCGTAATCATACTTTACTAGATATGGTGCGATCTATGATGTCTCTTACTGATTTACCACTATCGTTTTGGGGATATGCTCTAGAGACGGCCGCATTCACGTTAAATAGGGCACCATCAAAATCCGTTGAGACGACGCCATATGAACTGTGGTTTGGCAAGAAACCAAAGTTGTCATTTCTGAAAGTTTGGGACTGCGATGCTTATGTGAAAAAACTTCAACCTGATAAGCTCGAACCCAAATCGGAGAAATGTGTCTTCATAGGATATCCAAAGGAAATTATTGGATACACCTTCTATCACAGATCCGAAGGCAAGACTTTTGTTGCTAAATTCGGAAACTTTCTAGAGAAGGAGTTTCTCTCGAAAGAAGTGAGTAGGAGGAAAGTAGAACTTGACGAGGTAACTGTACCTGCTCCCTTATTGGAAAGTAGTACATCACAGAAACCAGTTTCTGTGACACCTACACCAATTAGTGAGGAAGCTAATGATAATGATCATGAAACTTCAGAACAAGATACTACTGAACCTCGTAGATCAACTAGAGTAAGATCCGCGCCAGAGTGGTACGGTAATCCTGTTCTGGAAGTCATGCTACTAGATCATGATGAACCTATGAACTATGAAGAAGCAATGGTGAGCTCAGATTCCGCAAAATGGCTTGAAGCCATGAAATCTGAGATGGGATCCATGTATGAGAACAAAGTATGGACTTTGGTAGACTTGCCCAATGATCGGCAAGCAATTGAGAATAAATGGATCTTCAAGAAGAAGACTAACGCTGACGGTAATATTACTGTCTACAAAGCTCGACTTGTCGCAAAAGGTTTTCGGCAAGTTCAAGGGATTGACTACGATGAGACCTTCTCACCCGTAGCGATGCTTAAGTCTGTCCGAATCATGTTAGCAATTGCCGCATTTTATGATTATGAAATTTGGCAAATGGATGTCAAAACTGCATCCTGAATGGATTTCTGCAAGAAGAGTTGTATATGATGCAGCCGGAAGGTTTTGTCGATCCAAAGGGAGCTAACAAAGTGTGCAAGCTCCAGCGATCCATTTATGGACTGGTGCAAGCATCTCGGAGTTGGAATAAACGCTTTGATAATGTGATCAAAGCATTTGGTTTTGTATAGACTTTTGGAGAAGCCTGTATTTACAAGAAAGTGAGTGGGAGCTCTGTAGCATTTCTGATATTATATGTAGATGACATATTGCTAGTCGGAAATGATATAGAATTTCTGGATAGCATAAAAGGATACTTGAATAAGAGTTTTTCAATGAAAGACCTCGGTGAAGCTGCTTACAAATTGGGCATTAAGATCTATAGAGATAGATCAAGACGCTTAATTGGACTTTCACAAAGCACATACCTTGACAAAGTTTTGAAGAAGTTCAAAATGGATCAAGAAAAGAAAGGATTCTTGCCTGTGTTACAAGCTCCGACCAATGTAGAAGATAGAGAGAAAATGAAAGATGTTCCCTATGCTTCAGCCATAGGCTCTATCATGTATGCAATGCTGTGTACCAGACCTGATGTGTGTCTTGCTATAAGTCTAGCAGGGAGGTACCAAAGTAATCCAGGAGTGGATCACTGGACAGCGGTAAGAACATCCTGAAATACCTGAAAAGGACTAAGGATATGTTTCTCATATATGAAGGTGACAAAGAGCTCATCGTAAATGGTTACGTTAATGCAAGCTTTGACACTGATCCGGACGATTCTAAATCGCAAACCGGATACGTGTTTACATTAAACGGTGGAGCTGTCAGTTGGTGCAGTTCTAAACAAAGCGTTGTGGCGGGATCTACATGTGAAGCGGAGTACATAGCTGCTTCGGAAACAGCAAACGAAGGAGTCTGGATGAAGGAGTTCATATCCGATCTAGGTGTCATACCTAGTGCATCGGGTCCAATGAAAATATTTTGTGACAATACTGGTGCAATTGCCTTGGCAAAGGAATCCAGATTTCACAAGAGAACCAAGCACATCAAGAGACGCTTCAATTCCATCCGGGATCTAGTCCAGGTGGGAGACATAGAGATTTGCAAGATACATACGGATCTGAATATAGCAGACCCGTTGACTAAGCCTCTTCCATGAGCAAAACATGATCAGCACCAAAGCTCCATGGGTGTTAGAATCATTACTGTGTAATCTAGATTATTGACTCTAGTGCAAGTGGGAGACTGAAGGAAATATGCCCTAGAGGCAATAATAATGTTATTATTTTATTTCCTTATATCATGATAAATGTTTATTATTCATGCTAGAATTGTATTATCCGGAAACATAGTACCTGTGTGAATACATAGACAAACCAAACATCACTAGTATGCCTCTACTTGACTAGCTCGTTAATCGAAGATGGTTATGTTTCCTAACCATAGACATGTGTTGTCATTTGATTAATGGGATCACATCATTAGGAGAATGATGTGATTGACATGACCCATTCCATTAGCTTAGCACCCGATCGTTTAGTATGTTGCTATTGCTTTCTTCATGACTTATACATGTTCCTATGACTATGAGATTATGCAACTCCCGTTTGCCGGAGGAACACTTTGTGTGCTACCAAACGTCACAACCTAACTGGGTGATTATAAAGGAGCTCTACAGGTGTCTCCAAAGGTACATGTTGGGTTGGCGTATTTCGAGATTAGGATTTGTCACTCCGATTGTCGGAGAGGTATCTCTGGGCCCTCTCGGTAATGCACATCACATAAGCCTTGCAAGCATTACAATTAATGAGTTAGTTGCAAGATGATGTATTACGAAACGAGTAAAGAGACTTGCCGGTAACGAGATTGAACTAGGTATTGAGATACCGACGATCGAATCTCGGGTAAGTAACATACCGATGACAAAGGGAACAACGTATGTTGTTATGCGGTCTGACCGATAAAGATCTTTGTAGAATATGTGGGAGCCAATATGAGCATCCAGGTTCCGCTATTGGTTATTGACCAGAGACGTGTCTCGGTCATGTCTACATTGTTCTCGAACCCGTAGGGTCCGCACGCTTAAGGTTTTGATGACAGTTATATTATGAGTTTATGCATTTTGATGTACCGAAGTTTGTTTAGAGTCCCGGATGTGATCACGGACATGAAGAGGAGTCTTGAAATGGTCAAGACATAAAGATTGATATATTGGAAGCCTATATTTGGATATCGGAAGTGTTCCGGGTGAAATCGGGATTTTACCGGAGTACCGGGAGGTTACCGGAACCCCCCGGGAGGTATATGGGCCTTAGTGGGCTTTAGTGGAAGAGAGGAGAGGTGGCCAGGGCTGGGCCGCGCGCCCCTCCATCCCAAGTCCGAATAGGACAAGGAGAGGGGGCGGCGCCCCCCTTCCTTCTCTCTCTCCTCTTTCCCCCTCCCGAATCCTATTCCAACTAGGAAAGGGGGGGAATCCTACTCCCGGTGGGAGTAGGACTCCTCCTGGTGCGCCCTCCTCCTGGACGGCCGCACCTCCCCCTGCTCCTTTATATACGGGGGCAGGGGGCACCCCTAGACACACAAGTTGATCCACATGATCATATTCTTAGCCGTGTGCGGTGCCCCCTTCCACCATAATCCTCGATAATATTGTAGCGGTGCTTAGGCGAAGCCCTGCGACGGTAGTACATCAAGATTGTCACCACGCCGTCGTGCTGACGGAACTCCTCCCCGACACTTTGCTGGATCGGAGTCCGGGGATCGTCATCGAGCTGAACGTGTGCTAGAACTCGGAGGTGCCGTAGTTTCGGTGCTTGATCGGTCGGGCCGTGAAGACGTACGACTACATCAACCGCGTTGTGCTAACGCTTCCGCTGTCGGTCTACAAGGGTACGTAGATCACACTCTCCCCTCTCGTTGCTATGCATCACCATGATCTTGCGTGTGCGTAGGAATTTTTTTGAAATTACTACGTTCCCCAACAGGAGTAATGGGCCACGGGTAGGCCAACCCGAGCCCCCTGACCTTTCAAGACATCGGGGCAGGCTGCGCCCCTCAAGACCACAGGGCAAAGAGCTGCCTCCTGGGGAGTCTGCGGCAAGGCGGCCGACTGCCCGCTCACGGCCGAGTTCCAGGGACGACTTCCAGTGAAGCCGGCTTTGGAGAGTCGGTCGGCGACTCCAACAAACCGTGACCTCATCAAGGGGGACGGGGCTGGGACGTGGCTACAATGAAGCCCACTCCCCGCCCCTTACCAAGGGCAGGCATGGCTACAGCGCGCCATACTTGGGAGGATCTCCCTGCGGCGTGGCACTGTTGCCCAGCCGGCCCTGACATCAGCACCACTGTACCTGGTCCTGCGCCCACGACGGCTTGTCTGTATGGCCTGGAGGCAGCAGGGCCCACCAGCCAGCGAGACCTCGGGAGACGGCGGGAGCACCACTAGTTAGACCCAACGGGAGTCGGCCTGGGGGAGTCGGCCGAGCCCTCCCCCGGGGCCCACGTGCCATTAATCGAGAAGAGATGGGGAGTGGCCACAGTGATCGCCCGCCAGGCGGCGGGGCTATTGCCATGACCCCATGACCAAGCTTGCATCATCAGGAGCACGGCTACAGCAATCAGCAGCCGGCAAGACCCGCCCACGGCGGACGCGGCCTGTCGGCTCCGTACCAGACCAATCGGCGGTCCCCAGCAGCCGACGGAGAAGTCGGAGGTCGGAGACACTGACGGCTGGGCCCGACCCAGTCACATTACCATTGTACCCCTGGGGGTAGGCCTATATAAACCCCCCAGGGCACCCATGCAAAGGGTTGGATCCTAGAAGTTCTATACCTCACCAGATAGAGGGAGAGAGCTAGCCCTGCCCTCTCCTACCACCATACACAGCTCAAGGAGCAACCGTGTAAACCCTTGACTATAGTGATCATGCGGAGACCCTCAGAGCAGCAGTAGGGGTATTATCTCCCCGGAGAGCCCTGAAGCTGGGTAAGATTCGCCGGCGTGCATGTCTTCGCCTCATCCCGTTTCTAGGCACCGGCGACGTTCTACTCGCCCCCACCATGATAAGCCATCCGTTGGCATATGTCGCACCAAACCCCCGACATTTGGCGCCCACCGTGGGGCATGGTGCACCACCGTCCGGAGATCTGTTTTGGACGGGAACCCTTTTCCTCCTTGGCGAGCGCAGCCAGCCAGGCACGCCAGATGAAGTTTGCGTCGATGCGCTGCGCGGCGTGGAGATCACCTGCGCAGCCAGCTCCTTGGCCGAACTTGTCGGCGAGGTCTGCCTCTCCGACGAGCCTGCGTCTGACGTAGGCGTAGGCGGCCCCGAAAACCTCCTCGCGAGCCTCCTCGATCAACTCCACGTTTCTGGCGAGCCTGCCGTAGACTTGGAGTCCGTAGGCTCCACCGACCCGATGCTGGTCGACTTCGACACCGCGTCGGTCGACGCGTTCCCCTCCAACGTGGTGGTCTACGACGAACCTTTTCCCCACGCCGGAGAGCGACGGGAGCACCATCACTGAGATGCTCATCATCAGTCATGACGAGTTCCCTGGTGGAAGGGCACCCGACTCACTCGGCGCGACTCTCTCCATTCTTTTCCGTCAATGTTCTTACCCGGTGGTTCTCATGAAGATGCTCTACTAGTTCAATATTCTCCATTCTTTTCTTCTCCGGTGGTTTCAAGTCAAGCTTTGTTGATCTTACCCTTTTCCTCATTTCAATACCTTCTCATACCGGTGCACTTCATAATAATTCACTTATCGCTATTCATTTGTTCCGGCGTGCTCAAGTTTTCTCAAAAGGCTCGTCTTGTCATTCAAGATCCTTTCAAGCTCTTTCGAGATTGCTATCTCATTCAAGCCATTTAATTCAACCGGTGCAACCTCTCTTTTAAATCATTTCAACGGTGTTTCTTTTGAGTGGGCCCTAACCCACAGGTCTTTTTCCAGGATCTTACCTGACGCTTCTAATTCTCCCGGAGATATCCTTAAAATTATTTTTGAAGTTTGACGTAAGAATGAATTGCCATCAGTCAAATGTCTTTCTCCAAGATCTTTCAAAATTCTTTTCATCGTTGGCTCAATCTTTCCATTCGTCATTTCGGAGTGTCTAAATAATTCATGGTGGTGTTTTTCGTCATCATTCTCAACATTTAAAGACCAAGGAATAATTTTCTCTTCAATCATATCCGTTCTCGTGAAGATTCGTGATTCTAGCTTGTTGCCTTCCTCTCATAATTGCTTTCGATTGTGAGAATTCTTTTCACCCAGCCGAAGTAATTCAGGAGTCATTCTAGTTTGTTTCTCCGGAGGCTATCAATTCAGAATTATTCATTCTCAGCTTTCAACTCTTTTTCTCTAAATCTTACCGGTGCATCATTCAAATATTCTCTAATCAGCTCATAGTCTCGTCGTTCTCATGGATCTAAATTCTCTCAAGCATCTTCGTGTATTTGCTAATCCTTCCCGGAGTTTCTTCATGTTTTAATCGTTCTTTTTCAATTCTGACGGTGGTTCGCTCAAGATTCTTCTTCCTTCATTTGCCATATCAACTTATTCGTTGTTTCAACCCTTCCGGTGGTTCGTTCAATACCTTCTCAAGTTTGCGCTATATCTATCTTAATCCTTGATACGAGAATAAGTAGTGTGCCAAATCCGTTGCTTGGCATCAATTTAATTGATGAAGGATAAGCATAATGTAATTCTTATTCTTGTTTCATCCAAGTGATTAATTCCTTATTCCGGAGGTTCATCAAAATTCTTGATTTCTTTTGCTCATCTTTCTTTCCCGGAGTTCCAAGCTCTAATTATCACGGAGGTTCATCTAAATCATTACAAGGTTTCACCTTGTGTTTTCAACTTCTCTTTCCTTTTGTTTGATCATCCTTTTGTTACCGGAGTTCTTCTTGAAGGTTCTACATGATGGTCCATCAAGGATTTAATTCCTCCTCGAAGTGTTCATTAAGATTCTTTTCAGAGGAGCTCAAGTATTCTTTATCTTGCATTTCAAAGTGCAATTCTTTCAACCTTATCATTTGAGGTGGTGCTATGTCATTCTTCATAATTTGAGTTCATGCTTTCATGATTCACATCTTGTTAAGAGTGAGATATGTTAAATCCATCAACCTCTTCGTTGGAGTTTTTCTTGGGTTATATATCACCTAAAGCTTCCCCTAAGGATTGTTGCTATTATGGTGCTTATAAATGACCCAAGTTCTTCATTCATCTTTTCCAGTGCGATATACTTTCTCGTCAATTTGTTCATATCAATCCAATTTTTTTTCGGTGAGTGGCAGGTTGTCACCTCATAATTTGAGATGGATTCCATAAGTCCATATCAAGCTTATTCTTTTCGTTGTTGGTTTTCCAACAACTCCGTTCTAGCATTTGTCGCAAGCGTGCTCCCTCGAGATCTTGTTTCCCTTCGTTCATCCCATTCCATTCTTACTTTTGTTCCGGAGGCAGTGTATTGTGATTTCATCAACTATCTTCTCATCTTATCAAGTTCTTATTTAATTCCTTTTCTTTTCAATCGGAGTGCTTTCAACCTTGTTCTTCCTTGTTCCTCTTTTCTAATGGAGTGTTTTCAGCTTTGATCATCTCCGTTGTTTCCTTTACTCAAAATGGCTTAACCTCGCAAGGTTCTTTGGTTTCACTTGTTTGTCAAAGAAGCAACTTAGTTTTACCCCTTCTCTTTCTCTTCAGTTTTCCCTCCGATGCCATTCTAGATCTCGGGACGAGATCCTCTCGTAGTGGTGGAGTGTTGTAACGCCCCGAGGCCGATGTGCCAGGTGTCCTCCAGTTATTCGCTGTTGTTGTCTTGTCATTGCTTGCGTGTCATGCATTGCATATCATGTCATCATGTGCATTTCATTTGCATACATGTTTGTTTCATGCATCCGAGCATTTTTCCCGTTGTCCGTTTTGCATTCCGGCGCTCCGTTCTCCTCTGGTGGTCCTTTCTACCTTTCTTTCGTGTGTGGGGATTAAACATTTCTGGATTGGACCGAGTCTTGCCAAGCGGCCTTGGTTTACTACCGGTAGACCGCCTGTCAAGTTTCGTACCATTTAGACTTCGTTTGATGCTCCAACGGTTAACCGAGGGACCAAAAAGGCCTCGTGTGTGTTGCAGCCCAACACCCTTCCAATTTGGCCCAAAACCCACCTAAACCTATTCTATCATCTAGAGCGTTCGATCATGATCGCGTGGCCAAAAACCGCACCTCATTTGGACTCTCCTAGCTCCCTCTACCTCTATAAATACACCCCTTCATTTTCGTTTTCGGATCTTTCCCCGAAACCCTAGCCATCTCCCTCCTCGCGCCGCCGGACACGTCCATCCCGCACCGGACATGTCCGCCGGACGCGTCACTCCGGCGAATCCCGTCGCGCCACGTCACCCCGCCGCCGCTCCCCTCCACTTAGCGCGCGCCACCTGGCCGGCCACCGCGCCCCACTTCGCCCCCGCGCCCGCTGGCCTGCGGAACCCAATTCGGGCCCGCGCGAGCCCGCAACCGCCGCCGCCTGGTGACCGTGCCCGCGCCGCCTCCCGCTCCTTGCCGCGCCGCCCCGATGCGCCCGCGCCTCGCCGGTGCAGCCGCCCGCCGCCTTGCGCCTCGCATCGCCGGATCCCCGCCGCCACGTCGCCGCCCTGGATCTGCACAGCCGCGCCGCCGTGTATCCCTTTCTTCGGCCAGATCCAGCCTCTGCCGGCCCGTTCTTGCCGGATCCGCCCCGCACCACCGTCCCCAGTCTTCTCCGTTGCCGGCGCCGTCGTCCTGTCGTTCGCCGCCGTCGGCCTCCGCTCGGCGCGTCGGGAAGAGGAGCCCCGCCGCTCGTTCTCTCGTGGGCCGCAGCTTCTTCAGGCCCAGCCGTGCTGGCCTACCTTGCCTCCTCTCTTTTGGGCCGAAGCCCATGGTGAGCTGCCCCTGTTAAACCCCGCTCTGTGCGTTTTATAGTTTTTGACGCTCGCCGGGAAAAACTGCTAAGTCCCCAAAATTCCCAGTTTCATATGCCCATCTTCATCATGTCGTAACTTTGCGTTCATAGCTCCGATTCGTGCATATAGCATATAAAAATGTTCGTCTCAGAGAGTACATCATTTCATCTCACTGCATCATTTTCATTTGAGTTCATCTTGATGCCCGAAATGCTGTTAGAAGAGTGCTATTTGAGATAGTTGTCAGATCTGCTGCTCCATTTAGATATTTGTCATTTTTGCCATGATTATTGTGTGCATGATATGCCCTTGAGCTCTACATATGTTTTGTTATATGCTTTGCCATCTTTCCAGAGGTGCTATCCATGTATGTTTGTGATGTGTGTGGTGACTAGCACAAGCTTGCAAAGTGAGGCACTTGGTAATGCTGATTTCAGGGACTTAGCATTTCCATTAAGTCCTTGATCTGTTCATTTCATGATGCCATATGTTCATGTTGTTTCCTAGTGATCCGTGCCTCTTTTGAGGATGATCAGTAAGGATGTTTTGTTAATCTTGTAAGTGCTATATCCATCCATGTCTTTGTTTGCAATTATGGAGCACCCTAGCTTGAGTCAATCGAGCTCTACTTTTGCTATTTCGTGAATCTGGGCAGATTGTCTACTGGTTAGCGATTTTGCCGAGGATGTTGTAGTTGATCCGTGCATGCTATGTTATTGTTCTTGCCATGTCTAGCTTGTATAATGTGTATTCTTGATGGTTGTATGCTTAGATTGTCATGCTTTTCTCTGTAGTGAGTGCATCGAGCTCGTTAATATGCCTACTTGATATCTGTTTCAGCATGCTCCAGTTTTCACTAAGTCTGAGAACTGATTATGTTTTTGCCATGTTCACATGCTTGCAATTGTATTTTCTGATCCCTTTTGGCTCAAGGTCACTAAGGGACTTTTGTTAAGCTCTTTGAGTATATCCATGCCATGCTTTACTTTTCCATGTTCAGGCCCTGTAGCATATAGTTTTCATGCTCCAAAGAGTGCTATCTGATCTGAAATTCCAGGCTTGTGTTAATTTCACTAAGTCTGAAATCTGTTTATCAATTGCATTTTTGCCATGCTTGTTTGAACCTGTTAGTGGATGAATTGGCCGTAGCTCAGTGTTCATCTTTTGTTAAGCATCATGAATGGATCACTGCCATGTATTTTGTTGCCATGTTTGAGTGTTGTAGCATGTTCATCTTGTTGCATTTAGTTGGCTACTTGCTGTAAATCGCAGACCGTTGTCATATTTGAATTGCTTGCCTTTTCCAAACCGTAACTCCGATTCCAGTGATCTTTATATCGTTTTCAAGCGGTTTCATCTCATCTTTCCAGTGGAACACTTGGATTTCCAAGTTGAGGCCATATCCTATCATTCCTTGTCAAATCATGCATATGCCTCGCACACCGCATCCCGCATATCATACCATGTTCATGTGTTGGTTGTTTACTTTGTTGTGTGCTTCTTTTCCGGTGTTTGCTTCTTCGGGTTGGTTCCGATAACGTCGCGTTTGTGAGGACCCGTTCGTCTACGTCCGTTTGTCTCCTTCATGGACTCGTTCTTCTTCCTTGCGGGATATCAGGCAAGATGATCATACCCTCGAAATCACTTCTATCTTTGCTTGCTAGTTGCTCGCTCTTTTGCTATGCCTATGCTGCGATACCTACCACTTGCTTATCATGCCTCCCATATTGTTGAACCAAGCCCCTAACCCACCTTGTCCTAGCAAACCGTTGTTTGGCTATGTTACCGCTTTGCTCAGCCCCTCTTATACCGTTGTTAGTTGCAGGTGAAGATTGAAGTTTGTTCCTTGTTGGAACATGGATATGTTGTTCCTTGTTGAAACATGTTTACTTGTTGGGATATCACAATATATCTTATTTAATTAATGCATCTATATACTTGGTAAAGGGTGGAAGGCTCGGCCTTATGCCTGGTGTTTTGTTCCACTCTTGCCGCCCTAGTTTCCGTCATATCGGTGTTATGTTCCCGGATTTTGCGTTCCTTACGCGGTTGGGTTATAATGGGAACCCCTTGACAGTTCGCTTTGAATAAAACTCCTCCAGCAAGGCCCAACCTTGGTTTTACCATTCGCCACCTAGCCTTTTTCCCTTGGAGTCGCGCATCCCGAGGGTCATCTTATTTTAACCCCCCCGGGCCAGTGCTTGTCTAAGTGTTGGTCCAAACTGAGTAGACTGCGGGGCCACCTCGGGGAAACTTGAGGGCTGGTTTTACTTGTAGGATGTCTCATCCGGTGTTGCCCTGAGAACGAGATATGTGCAGCTCCCATCAGGATGTCGGCACATCGGGCGGCTTTGCTGGACTTGTTTTACCATTGTTGAGGATGTCTTGAAGAACCGGGATACCGAGTCTGATCGGAATGTCTCGGGAGGAGGTCTATTCCTTCGTTGACCGTGAGAGCTTGTCATGGGCTAAGTTGGGACACCCCTGCAGGGATTTGAACTTTCGAAAGCCGTGCCTGTGGTTATGGGCAGATGGGAATTTGTTAATGTCCGGTTGTAGATAACTTGAACCTTAACTTAATTAAAATGAATCAACCGCGTGTGTAACCGTGATGGTCTCTTTCCGACGGAGTCCGGGAGGTGAACACGGTGTTGGAGTTATGTTTGACGTAGGTTGTTCTAGGATCACTTCTTGATCATAGTTTATCGATCGTGCTTTGCCTTCTCTTCTCGCTCTCATTTGCGTATGTTAGCCACCATATATGCTAGTCGCTTGCTGCAGCTCCACCTCATACCTTTTACCTTACCCATAAGCTTAAATAGTCTTGATTGCGAGGGTGCGAGATTGCTGAGTCCCCGTGGCTCACAGATACTTCCAAAACTAGCTTGCAGGTGCCGATGAGTCCGTGCAGATGATGCAACCAAGCGCAGGAGGAGCTCGATGAAGATCTTGTCCTTTGTGTTGTTTCGTTCTAGTTGATCAGTAGTGGAGCCCAGTTGGGGTCGATCGGGGACCGTGTCACTTTTGGGGTTCTTCTTTATTTTTGGTTCCGTAGTCGGACTTTGATTGTATTTGGATGTTGTAATGCTTTTTTCATGTAATTGTGTGTAGTGGCGATTGTAAGCCAACTATGTATCCTTTTCCCTTATGTATTACATGGGTTGTGTGAAGATTACCTCACTTGCGACATTGCTTTCAATGCGGTTATGCCTCTAAGTCGTGCTTCGACACGTAGGAGATATAGCCGCATCGAGGGCGTTACAGCGACCGAGACGGCCGCCCAAGAGCAGTGGAACGACGGGACGACTGTCCGCCTCCCCCTCCCCGCAAGGAGAGGTGAGTCTCCCCACCGCCTGTTGACCATCCAACTCTCGGTGACCGCCTTGGCCGCCGAGAGGGAGTTGGGGAGAATGACGCCCGCCACCGGATCGACCGACTTCACCGGTCCCTGGCGCTAGAAGAAGAAGACGAGCTGGGTCCGCCTTGTTTCGGGCCCCGCATTCGGGACGAGCCCTTTTCTAGAGGGTTCACGCTCCCAAGAGACACGCCCAAGTATACCGGCTCCGTGAAGCCGGAAGACTGGCTAGTCGACTACTCCACGGCTATCAGCATAGCAAATGGCAACAAGCGTGTCGCCGTAAAGTATGTTCCGCTCATGCTCCAGGGCACGGCCCGGACATGGCTGAACAGCCTAAAGCCCCGCAGCATCAACAGCTGGGTCGACTTCACCGAAGCATTCGTCCGCAACTTCACCAGCACATACAAGCGTCCTCCCAAGCCTCGTCAGCTCTCCTTGTGCGTGCAAGGTCCTGACAAGTCGACTCGCGACTACCTCACGCATTGGGCCGAGCTCCGGAACTCCTGCGAGGGCGTGCACGAGGTGCAGGCCATCGAGTACTTCACAGCCGGGTGCAGGGAAGGCACCCTCCTCAAGCACAAGCTCCTCTGCGACGAGCCAAAAACCCTCGACGAGCTGCTGATCATAGCGGACAAGTATGCTACGGCCGACTCCTCCATGAAGACGGAAATTCAAATCAGCACGACTGGCAAAGTAGCTCCTCAGGCTCCAAGAACTCCGGCAGCAGACGCCGGCCGGCGACAACAGCAGGGCGACCACAAGCGCAAGGCCCCGCTGCCGGCTTCCAGCAGCCGGCAGGTCGCGACCCTCGAAGCCCAGCAACCAGAGGAGCATCCTCCGCCCAAGCGACAGAAAGGCGGCAAGCCGAACTGGTTGTCGGCCTTCTCCTACGAGCAGACCTTGGATGGACCATGCAAGTTCCACAGCGACGCGAAGCCATCGAATCACACCACTCGGAAGTGCCACTGGCTCACCAGGATCGCCAAGGGAGACGGCCTCCTGCCACCCCCGCCTGCTGGGCAGCCGCCTCCGCCTCCGCCTCCGCCCCAGCAGCCGGCAGTCAGGCCAGTCGGCGCAGTACAAGACGAGTACCCTAAAGAGCACGGAGCCTACGTGGTGTTCACCAGTGTGGCTGATGATCGACGCAGCAGGCGGCTGCAGCGACAGGAGGTGAACGCAGTAGCCTCAGAGACGCCAGAGTTCATGCATTGGTCCGAGAGGCCCATCAGCTGGAGCAAGGTTGACCACCCAGAAGTGATGCCGAGTCCGGGCTCCTACGCCTTGGTCCTGGACGCCACCTTTGCCACGGACAAACGGGCCGCGTGTTTTTCACGAGTCCTGATAGATGGGGGCAGCAACATCAACATCCTGTACAAAGCCACCATGGAGAAGTTAGGAATCAAGCAGAGACAGCTTCAGAACAGCCGGACTGTGTTCCACGACATTGTTCCTGGGCTTTCCTGTTCACCAATCGGCAAGATCCTGATTGACGTCCTCTTTGGGGACAAAGATCACTTCCGAAGAGAGTCTGTTTGGTTTGAGGTGGTGGACCTTGAGAGCCCGTACCATGCGCTGCTTGGCCGGCCCGCCTTGGCCAAGTTCATGGCGGTCCCCCACTACGCCTACCTCAAGATGAAGATGCCCAGTTCCAGGGGAATTCTGACTGTGGCCGGCGACTACCGGAAGTCCTCCGCCTGCGCGGCCGAGAGCAGTCGGCTGGCCGAGTCCCTGGTGATTGCGGCCGAGAAGCGACTCCTTGAGCAAGCTGTGGTGATGGCCGGCAAGCAGCCGGAGATATCGCCCGACCCGAAGGAGTCGGAAGCCGAAGGTTCGTTCAAGCCGGCCAAAGAGACAAAGAAGATACCCTTGGATCCGGAGCACCTAGAGAGGTACGCTGTCATAGGTGCAAACCTCGACAGCAAATAGGAAGGCGAGCTCGTCGATTTCCTCCATGAGAATCGGGACATCTTCGCATGGTCTCCCAAAGACATGCCAAGTGTGCCGACGGAATTCGCCGAGCACAAGTTACACGTCCGATCTGATGCAAAGCCGGTCAGGCAGCCCCTGCGCCGCTTATCAGAAGAGAAGAGAAGAGTTGTCGGAGAAGAGATAGCCCGACTCCTAGCAGTCGGCTTCATTATGGAAGTTTTCTTCCCGGAGTGGCTGGCGAATCCGGTCCTGGTGCTAAAGAAGAACAAGCAATAGCGAATGTGTATTGACTACACGAGCCTCAACAAGGCCTGCCCCAAGGACCCGTTTGCTCTGCCAAGAATTGATCAGGTGATGGACTCCACAGCCGGATGCAAGCTGTTGAGTTTTTTGGATGCGTACTCAGGATATCACCAGATCAAGCTGAACCCGGCTGACAGATTGAAGACCGCCTTCATCACGCCGTTTGGAGCATTCTGCTACCTCACCATGACGTTCGGCTTGAGGAATGCCGGTGCCACCTTTCAGCGTTGCATGCAGAAATGTCTCCTCAAGCAGCTCGGCAGGAACGCCCACGTCTACGTGGATGATGTGGTGGTGAAGACGGGGAAGCATGGAACACTGCTGGAAGACCTCAAGGAGACCTTTGAGAACCTGCGCCGATTCCAGATCAAGATCAACCCCGAGAAGTGCGTCTTCGGAGTACCAGCTGGCCAGCTGCTAGGCTTCCCGGTCTCTGAACGCGGCATAGAATGCAACCTAGTAAAAATCAAGGCCATCGAGAGAATGGAGGTACCTAGCCGACTGCTGGATGTGCAGAAGTTCACCGGCTGCTTGGCGTCCATCAGCCAATTCATCATTCGGCTGGGCAAGAAAGCTCTCCCCTTATACCAACTCATGAAGAAGACCACTTTTTTTGAGTGGAACCATAAGGCGGACGAAGCTTTCCACCAGTTGAAGAAGATGCTGACTACTCCACCCGTCCTGGCGGCTCCGACTCCCAAGGAACCTATGCTCCTGTACATCGCCGCCACCAGCCGAGTAGTCAGCACAGTCATTGTAGTAGAGCGCAAGGAGGAAGGTAAGGCGCTACCTGTCCAGAGACCAGTATATTACCTGAGCGAGGTACTGTCGACCTCCAAGCAGAACTACCCCCACTACCAGAAGATGTGCTATGGCGTGCACTTTGCCGCCAAGAAATTGAAGCCTTACTTTCAAGAACATCCAATCACGGTGGTCTGCACGGCTCCACTTGCCGAGATCATCAGTAGCCGAGATGCCTCTGGTCGAGTGGCCAAGTGGGCCATAGAGCTGGCTCCTTACACCATCTACTACCAGCCCCGCACCGCTATCAAGTCACAAGCACTTGCCGACTTCCTCGTCGACTGGGCCGAGACCCAGTACCTGCCTCCAGCACCTGACTCCACCCATTGGCGGATGCACTTCGACGGCTCCAAGATGCGCACCAGCTTGGGAGCCAGCGTCGTTCTCACCTCTCCCAAAGGCGACAAGCTCAAATATGCACTGCAAATCCATTTTTTCGCCTCCAACAACGAGGCCGAGTACGAGGCGCTCATTCACGGGCTCCGGCTTGCCAAAGAACTTGGCATCCGCCGGATCTTGTGTTATGGCGACTCGGACTTAGTGGTCCAGCAGTCGTCTAGCGATTGGGACGCAAAAGATGCAAACATGGCGAGCTACCGTTTCCTCGTGCAGCAACTCAGCGGGTATTTCGAAGGGTGCAAGTTCCTCCATGTGCCAAGAAACGACAACGACCAAGCAGACGCCTTGGCACGAATCGGCTCTACCCGCCAAGCAATACCATCTGGCGTCACCCTTCAACGCCTCCTCAAGCCGTCTGTCAAGCCTTCACCAGAATCAGACTCCATCTTTGTGCCGACTCCTCCCGAAGACGGCGGATCCGACTCCAGAGCTCCGGCAGTCGGAACGGGGACTTTGGCAGGAGACTCCAAAGCAGCCATAGTCGAGCCCGGCCCGGGGACTGCGGTGACGGACTCGAAGATTCCAAAACTCGGCCCAAGGACCGAGCCAGTCGGCCTGGGGACTTCATCAGCCCAACAAGCGGCTCTTGACTCCAGCCCGCCGCCTCCCAGCCCAGCCGCCCTCATCCAAGTCGCAGTTCTGATAGTCGACGAAATAGCAGCACCCTCATGGGCCTAGCCCATCCTCAAATTTCTGGTGAACAAAGAGCTACCAACTAATGAGACGTCAGCTCGGCAAGTACAACGCCGGGAAGCAGCTTATACCATAATCAACAGAGAGCTGGTCAGGCGCAGCGTCACTGGTGTCTACCAACGCTGCGTAGAGCCAGAGCAAGGCCAGGCGATCCTCAAAGACATCCATCAAGGCGAATGTGGCCACCATGCGGCTTCAAGAGCACTCGTCGCCAAAGCTTTTCGGCACGGTTTCTTTTGGCCGACTGCCTTGGAGGAGGCCAAGGAGTTGGTCCAAAAATGCAAAGGGTGCCAGAAGTTCAGCTCCAAGCCACACCAGCCGGCTTCCGCGCTCAAGACCATCCCCATTGCTTGGCCTTTCGCAGTTTGGGCTCTAGACATGGTGGGACCATTCAAAACAGCACGAGGTGGTTTAACTCACCTACTTGTCGCAGTGGACAAGTTCACCAAGTGGGTGGAAGTAAAGCCAATTAAGAAACTGAACGGTCTGACTGCCGTGACCTTCATCACCGATATCACAATTCGGTACGGCATACCACACAGCATCATCACCGACGACGGCACAAATTTTGCCAAAGGAGCCTTGGCCCGTTTCTGCGCAACACAGGGCATCCGACTGGACCTAGCGTCCGTCGCCCACCCGCAGTCAAACGGCCAAGTGGAGCGAGCAAACGGCCTCATCCTGTCCGGCGTCAAGCCTCGGTTGATCGAGCCTCTGGAGCGCTTGGCTGGCTGCTGGCTCGACGAGCTGCCAGCCGTCCTCTAGAGTCTGCGCACGACTCCAAACAAGTCAACCGGCTTCACGCCCTTCTTCCTCGTCTACGGTGCCGAAGCCGTCATCCCAACGGACATAGAGTTCGACTCCCCACGAGTCACCATGCACACCGAGGAGGAAGCAGAAGAAGCACGACAAGACGGCGTTGATCTGCTGGAAGAGGGCCGGCTGCTGGCACGCAGCCGGTCCGGCATCTACCAGCAGAGCCTGCGCCGATACCACAACAGGAAGGTCAGGCCAAGATCTTTCCAAGAAGGCGACCTTGTGCTTCGGCTGATCCAGCGAACAGCCGGCCAGCACAAGCTGTCGCCGCCTTGGGACGGCCCTTTCATCATCAGCAAAGTATTAGGCAACGACTCCTACTACCTGATCGACGCTCAGAAGCCCCGAGCACGCAAGAAGGACGACTCTGGCAAGGAGACAGAGCGGCCATGGAATGCAAATCTTCTCCGAAGATTTTACAGTTGATGCAGTATGTACCACGCTACCTTTTGTATTAAAGTACCAAGACTTCGGGCCCCCCGAGACGAGCTCGGGGACTGCCCTCTTTTGTCTGTATGATAAAAATTATGCCTACAAGTATGTTTACTCTTTGTCATACCGTGTGGCACCGGGCTCGACAAGTCGGCCCGGGGACTTGCCGCCTTGCACTATGAAATGCTTCCTGCAGCCGGACAAGTAGTATGTAGCATCTAAGCCGTCTTCTGTCAAAAGCCGCAGCTCGCAGAGCGACTGTACGGTGGGCTGAGGTAAGGTAGAATGCGTGCTCGCACGAAAAATGGCTAAGGACTCAAAGCATAAAACATAGCTCAAGACGGCTTCCAGCCTTTCTCGCAAATCGATTCTCGGATAGTCAGATTGTCGTTTTCTATCCAACTTGCTCAAAGAATCTTGAAATCGGCTAAGTACTTGCTTTCCCAAAGTAGCCTAGCACTTGATCCAGCAACAGTCTGCAGAGTGGCTGTCCGATTGGCAAGGCAGGCAACTAGGGGAAAGCGGCAAAGGAAAACATCCAAAAGAACAATGAGCAAGAAAGGATAGATATATAAATTTACATAACATAGGCCCTTGGCCGAATTGTCAAGCAGAGGTTCAAAATACACCCCGCGGGTGGAATTGTGTGAATTAACAAGTTCTTCAAAAGACTACTGAAGCAGATAAAACAAAAGGCACAGCGGTAGCTTAGGAGGCGGCAGACGGAGTCGGGGGGTCGGAGGAGGCGCCAGCATCAGTCGTCGGGGCGGTCGGCCGGCTAGTCTCGGCTTGATCGCCTCCGGCAGCAGTCGGATCGGTCGCACGCGGCTCGTTGCTGGAGGCGCGGTCGGGCTGAGGCTGGCCGTCTTCTGGTGCCTCCGCCTCGCCCTCATCCTCCGCCTCGTCCTCCTCCTCAACGCTGGAGCCGATCACCTCCGCCGAGTCTTCGCCGTAGTCTGGGTTCATCCCAAACCACTCCGGCGGGACCTCCTCGCCGTCTTCAGACCGCTCGGGGACGAAGATGCTCGTATCGGTGTACTCGGCGATCGCCGCAGCACGCTTTACGAGGGCGTCTTCCGCAGCCGCCAGCTCTGACTGGGCCTCCGACCGAAGCGTGGCCAACCGGTCTAGATCCAGACCCGGGTACCACGCCTTGACGAAATCCAAGGCCCGGCGTGCTCCAGCCCGGGCCGAAGAGCCCTTCCAGGCCTCGAGGCGACCAGCCGCGACCTCCAACCAGTTGGCCGTCAGGCTGGGGGTGCGCGGAGCCTGCATATCCGTCCAAAGGGCGGAGATCGCCTGGCCGCCGATGCGCTGAAGCCGGCGCAGCATCCGGTGCGCCGGCCGGAGGCGAGCCTCGATACTCAAGATGTGCTCATCAAGAGTTCGGGGGGCGTCGGCGGCGATCTCTGCGCCCTCCGCCCTCCGACTTGCATGATCGGCCTCGATGGCTTGGATAGCGGCCTGCGACTGTCCAGGGAAGAAGTCTGTAAAAGATGCGAAGAAACAGAAAAGCGAGTCAAAAAACCAAGAGTCGGCACGACCTAAGTCGGCAGCTCAAAGAAAGAAAACAAAGAGACTCACCATCAACGATGTCTTCGATCTCGTGGAAGCCGGAGGATAGCAATGCCTCCTTGTCAGACCAGGAAGAGCGCTCGCTCGCGAACTCGGCCAGGAGGGCGGCCTCCGTCTCCCTCTGCGACTTCGCGAGCAGCCCCTTCTGCTCTGCCAACTGAGTGGCCAGCAGATTGCGCTCCGCAGCGAGCTTGCTACACTCCTCCCCTTTGGCGAGCAGGGCGGAGTTGGCTTCACTCAGCTACTGTTGAAGAGCAGCGTTGGCCCCTGAAGGAAAGAAAGAAAGACAGCAGTCGTCAATAAAGTAGGTCGCCGGGGAGATCCGGCCCGACTGCTCAGCAGTCGGCCCGAATCTCGGGGACTACAGCCCGCGGGTGCGCTAGCGCGCCCCCGGAGAGAAGAGAAAAAGGAGAAGGACTTACTCTGGCTCTCCGCCAAGTCGGCGGTCCGCTTGCCCAACTCTTCAACATTACAGTTGAAGGCGGTGACGCGGAGGTTGTGGTAGTCCTGCAACAAGCATTTAAGACAAAATTAGTGCCCAGAAGTTCATCAAATTGGAGTTCCGGGCCGCCTGCTCAGCAGTCGGCCCGAAACTCGGGGACTACACCCAGTGGGTGCACTGGCGCGCCCCCACAGAGAAGAACAAGAAAACAAGGCTCAAAGAAAAAACATACCCGTACGGCCGCCCGTGACGCTAGGAACGCCTTGGTGCAGCTCTGGAGGGCGTCGCCCTCAGCGCGGCGTTCCGCCTGGATGTCCAGGAGCGCCCGGTTCAGCGACCCTGTGCCGCCTCCCCGCACCCACCCAACGGGTGCGGCGCTCGTCGCCTCGCCGTCTGGAGCCGCCGAGCTGGCGGTGCCGGCTTCCAGGGGGCGGGGTGCTGAAGTCGCCTTCTCCCGAAGACGGCGCGCTGGCGAGCCGACCTGTAGGAGTAGCCTCGCCACGGCCTTGTCTTCGGTCGGCGGCACCGGAGGGTCCGCTGGCCGCTCGCCTCGCATGCCTTCAGACGGCGGCGGAGGCGGCGGCGAAACGTTCACGCCCGGAGTAGAAGGCTCGCCACCTTCCCTCTCCTCGACAAGGTTCTCCCCGCCGGCTCCTCTAGTCTGCCCCGTGAACTCCGGCGGCGGCGGCGCAGAGTTCAGCGGGGTAACAAGCAAGGCCGCCTAATGGCGTGCGGCTTCCTCAGCCTGCTGCTTCGCCACGGCGGCAGCTTCGGCCTCCGCTAGTTTTTTCTTGGCGGAGGCCTCCGCCCTGTCGGCCTCCGCCTTCTCCAGGCGGAGGGCTTCTTCTTCATTGCGCTTCTCCTGCGCATTCCGCTCCGTCGCCTCCCGGAGGTTGGCAGCGGGGTCTATCCGCCGAGTGGTGGCGGGAGTCTCCGCTGACCCCATGACGGAGGCGGCGGCAACCCGCTCAAGAGAGAGGGGAGCCCTGAAGAAAGAAGGGCGAGCAGAGACTCAGACAAAACGAGAAGAAAGAATAAATTTTGAAGACAGAATACTTACGCAGAGACCAACGGCGGCTTCTTCACTTCCTTACGGAAGCGGATGGCCTTCGCGGCCGCCTCATCCCGCCGGGTCGCCGCAGCCGAGCCCTTGGGCTTCTTCGGCCGCCTGCCGAACAAAGTCGGCGTAGCCCGGCGCTTCTTCCCGCCGCCTAGAGCGCCCGACGCGGCAGAAGAGCCCGCGCCCGGCTGGCTGGCTCCTGGCCGATGGCGAGGGGCGAATCCTTCCTCGGCGTCGTCTTCAGGCCAGTCGGCAAAGGTGGCCGAGGGCCTGAAGTCGCCTGTCGTCCCTCCTCCTCCCTCGGCATCGTCTTCCAGAGCCGCCGCCCCCAGATCGGGGTCGTCGACATCGCTCTCCACCCGGTCGGCGGCGAACTCACGGGCCGGCCCCGAGGTGCCGGCTGGTGAGTGAAGAAGGGGATTCTAACCAAAAAGCAGGCTGATTAGAACAAGACTCGGCAAGAAGAAGACAATCTAAAGAAAAGAAAGGCGACTCACCACGGGCGGGGGGTTGGCGTGGGAGTATGGCTCCTTGCCGAATCGCCAGTCCTCCGGAGCTTGCTATCCGAGAGGTAGTTCACCATCAGGGCCACCTCTTCGTGAGGCATGTCCTTGGTGCACATCCGACTCGGGTCACGGCCCCCGCTCATCTGGCATATCAGGTGAGGACGGCTTTGGAGTGGGAGAACTCGGCGCGAGACGAAGGCCGCCAGCAGGTCTGGACCAGTCAGCCCCTCCGACTGCGTCAGCACTCGAAGTCGCGTGATGGCGCCGGCTCCCGCAGGCGTCAGCGACCTGGCCCGGTACGACCAGTTGGGAAGTCTGCCAGCCGGCGGGCCGGCTACGAAGGCCAGCAGATTGACCCAGTCGCCCCTCGTGGCGACGTTCCTGACGTAGAAGTAGGACCGCTGCCACATCTCCACCGACTTCAGCAGCGAGATGGAGGGGAAGTGGTTGTCGGCTCCTGTCCTCCGCACGGTGATGAAGGTGCCGCACTGAGCCGGCACGCCCGCGGCTTGGGTGCTGAGCTTGGAGAAGAAGAACTCCCCCCAGAGCTCGAGGGGGGGAGGACTCCGAGGAAGCCTTCGCACAGAGCCACGAAGGCAGACAGCAGCACCACCGTGTTGGGGGTGAGGTGGTGCGGCTGGAGTCCGTAGAACTCCATGAACGACCGGAAGAAGCTGCTCGCCGACAGCCCTAGCCCGCGTAGGCAGTGTGAGCGGAAGATGACCCGCTCGCCCTCCTGCGGGGCAGGGGAAATCTCCCCCTCCGGCGCGAGGCGCACCTGCACGCGATCCTCGCCGGGAAGCCGACGGGTCCGGCGGAGGAACTCGATGTGGTCCTCGTGGACCTTGGAGCCGTCCCAGGTGCCGGAGCGCATTGGGGGAGGCATGGCGGCGGAGGAAGAGCTCATCGCGAAGCTAACACCACGGCGTCCGCCGGAGCTTGGGCGTGCGGCAGAGCGAAGAAGCGAAGAAGAGAGGAGGAAGCAAGAGAGCGAGGAGCTGCGAGGAGGAAGAAGCGAGGGGTAGTGGGAAGGAGGGGCGTGCGTGCCCCCCCTCTTCCCCCCACTTATAGCCCTATGGGCTGCGAAGCCGAGGGGGCGGACGTGGGGATTTACTGCGCCCGCAGCCCCACGACCCCCACGATCCACATAAAGTTACTGCGCGCAGTAACTTTACGGGAATCCCAGCCGCCCGTCGGGGCCGCAGCGGATCTGCTCGGGCGCCAAGGCGCGGAAGTGGCGGGCCCCACCTATGGGCCTGTCTCGTCGTGCACGTGGGCTGGCAGGACGGCCTGGACACGTGCCCTCACGTGACAGGCCAGGAACGGGCGGCGTCCTGGAAGCTTAGCTAGCACGCCACTTGAAATCCCGCTGCGACGTTCGAACTACTGAGCAAGTCGGAATAGTGTGAGTCCGAGTTGGGCAAGTCCGACTCCTTCTAGTCGGCCCGGCAGAAGTCAATCAAGACCCTGTGTTGAGCTCCGGAGAGGGAAACTGCTGAGGCTTCTCGGTCGATCGTCTGTGGCGCCTCACCAGCTTTGGGCACTACTGTCGGAGTAATGGGCCACGGGTAGGCCAACCCGAGCCCCCTGACCTTTCAAGACATCGGGGCAGGCTGCGCCCCTCAAGACCACAGGGCGAAGAGCCGCCTCCTGGGGAGTCTGCGGCAAGGCGGCCGACTGCCCGCTCACGGCCGAGTCCCAGGGATGACTTCTAGTGAAGCCGGCTTTGGGGAGTCGGCTGGCGACTCCAACAAACTGTGACCTCATCAAGGGGGACGGGGCAGGGGCGTGGCTACAATGAAGCCCACTCCCCGCCCCTTACCAAGGGCAGGCATGGCTACAGCACGCCGTACTTGGGAGGATCTCCCCACGGCGTGGCACTGTTGCCCAGCCGGCCCTGACATCAGCACCACTGTACCTAGTCCTGCGCCCACGACGGCTTGTCTGTACGGCCTGGAGGTAGCAGGGACCACCAGCCAGCGAGACCTCGGGAGACGACGGGAGCACCGCCAGTTGGACCCAACGGGAGTCGGCCCGGGGGAGTCGGCCGAGCCCTCCCCCGGGGCCCACGCGCCATTAATCAAGAAGAGATGGGGAGTGGCCACAGTGATCGCCCGCCAGGCGGCGGGGCTGTTGCCATGACCCCATGACCAAGCTTGCATCATCAGGAGCACGGCTACAGCAATCAGCAGCCGGCAAGACCCACCCGCGGCGGACGCGGTCTGTCGGCTCCGTACCAGACCAGTCGGTGGGCCCCAGCAGCCGGCGGAGAAGTCGGAGGTCAGAGACACTGACGGCTGGGCCCGCGCCCAGTCACATTACCATTGTACCCCTGGGGGTAGGCCTATATAAACCCCCCAGGGCACCCATGCAAAGGGTTGGATCCCAGAAGTTCTATACCTCACCAGATATAGGGAGAGAGCTAGCCCTGCCCTCTCCTACCACCATACACAGCTCAAGGAGCAACCGTGTAAACCCTTGACTATAGTGATCATGCGGAGACCCCGCAGAGCAGCACTAGGGGTATTATCTCCCCGGAGAGCCCCGAAGCTGGGTAAGATTCGTCGGCGTGCATGTCTTCGCCTCATCCCGTTTCCAGGCACCGGCGACGTTCTACTCGCCCCCACCATGATAAGCCATCCGTTGGCATATGTCGCACCAAACCCCCGACATGAATGGAATCGAACACTGATTGACGAAACTTTCCTGCCAACAGATGCCGCAGCAATATACTCTATCCCTCTGTGCACTCGGAACATTGAGGACTTCTGGTCTTGGGTGCATGAAAGAAGTGGGGTGTTTCCAGTTCGCTCATCTTATCGTATGTTAGTTGAAACAAAGCTCACGAGAGAGGCTTGGCTGGAAGGAAGGGCTGTTTCTTCAAATCTGGATAGAGAAAAACAATCATGGAAAGCGTTGTGGAGAGTGGAGGTTCCACCAAAGCTGAAAATATTCCTATGGCGACTAGCTCAGCAATCAATCCCAACTGCGGATCTAAAGCATCATCGCAATATGTCTACAACCACTTGTTGTGGCCTCTATGGAGCTGAGGATTCCTGGCAACACTCGTTGCTCCATTACACGGTCGCTAGATGCGTTTGGGCCTTGCTTGATCAAGATCTTGTGGAAGCTTTGAACACCACTACAGAACCAGATGCAAAAAGATGGCTTTTCTCGGTCCAGGAGATGCTCACCCCGCAAGAGTTCATCTTGGTAACCACAACTTTATGGGCACTTTGGTTTGCACGAAGACAGGCACTACATGAAAACATATTCGAGAGCCCGCTGTCTACATACCAGTTCATCCTGAAGTTCATCCGGGAGATTGAGGAATGCAAATCGAAGAAAGCAACGACTGGGTTACCAAGGGCAGCTCCTGCGCAGTTACGATGGATCCCTCCCCCGGAAGGAACTGAAAAAATCCGAGTCAACGGAGTCGTTTCTAGAGATGGCAATTTTGGCTCATTCAGTGCCATTTGCAGAAACTCATCAGGAGCTTTTTTGGGTGCTTCGGTGATCAAGATCCATGGAGTTACGGATCCGGCGATGCTTGAAGCGCTGGCATGTCGAGAGGCGCTTGCGCTTGCAGCAGATTTGGACCTTGCTCAGATTCTGGTCGCTAGTGACAGCCAAGGGGTAGTGAAAAATATCAAGGACCGAACTGGGGGTGCCTACTCTAGTATCACGAAGGAGATTGTGGAAACATCAATTAGATTTGATAGTTGCACCTTCATATTTGAAGGTAGAGCCACTAATATTGAGGCACATAGCCTCACTAAGCATGCTTTTGGTCTGGATTACGGGCGTCATGTGTGGCTGTTAAACCCTCCAAACATTTCTTGTATCCCTACGAATTTGTTTGATTAATAAATAAAGTGTATTTAGACTAAAAAACAGACAGTCCATATGCAAAAAAAATGGACGGCGGCCTCCTTGTGATGTAAAATGCAACACCTCGCGATGCAAATATACATCACGAGATGCATCTGGTCCAAAACTAGCCGCCGCCCGCGAACGCCCAACCACCACTTCATTTTTGTTCCCGCCCGCGCCCGTCCGCCCGCCCGGGACACAGCCGGTCGGAATCCGCCGCCGCGACCGCCCAAAACCTCGCCGTCGGCGCCGCCACCACCCCACATCCCCTCCGCCGCCCTTCGCCCTCGTCGCCCCCGTCGTCTCCCCGCCGCCGCCCGTCCGCCGCCGAATCGAGTGGTAGCCGGCGCGGGATTCGGCCCCTTCGGCGGTCCGCCTTCCACGGTAAGCCTCCGCCGGATCTTTTAGGCTGCCGCCGACCTCCTCCCGTCGGCAGCGAGCCTGTCCATGGCCGTTGCGCCGGCCGCATGACCGCCTCCCTCCGCCCGGCTGCCGAACTAGTCTTCGCCGCCCGCCGAGCTCCTCTTGGCCGGCCTCCAACCTCATTTCTGTTGGGGAACGTTGTAGAAAACAAAAATTTTCCTTTGGTTTCACCTAGATCCATCTATGAGTTCATCTAGCAACGAGTGATCGGATTGCATCTACATACCTTTATAGATCACGCGCGGAAGCGTTCAAAGAACGGGGATGAGGAAGTCGTACACGACGTGATCCAAATCACCGGAGATCCTAGCGCCGAACGGACGGCACCTCCACATTCAACACACATACGGTCAGCGTGACGTCTCATCCTTCTTGATCCAGCAAGGGGGGGAGGAGAGGTTGATGAAGATCTAGCAGCATGACGGCGTGGTGGTGGATGCAGGGGTCACCGCAGCAGGGCTTCGCCGTTCTACTGCGAGAGGGAGAGGTGTAGCAGGGGAGAGGGAGGCGCAAAGACTCAAGGGTGCGGCTGCCCCTCCCTCCCCCCTTTATATAGGCCCCCTAGGGGGTGCGCCGGCCCTAGGAGATGGGATCTCCTAGGGGGGGCGGCCAAGGGGTGGAGTGGCCCCCAAGCTAGGTGGGGCGCCCCCCCACCCTAGGGTTCCCAACCCTAGGCGCATGGGGTGGGCCAAGGGGGGCGCACCAGCCCACTATGGGCTGGTTCCCTCCCCACTTAGCCCATGGGGCCCTCCGGGATGGGTGGCCCCACCCGGTGGACCCCCGGGACCCTTCCGGTGGTCCCGGTACAATACCGGTGACCCCCGAAACTCTCCCGATGGCCGAAACTGCACTTCCTATATATAATTCTTCACCTCCGGACCATTCCGGAACTCCTCATGACGTCCAAGATCTCATCCGGGACTCCGAACAACTTTCGGGTTACTGCATATTCATATCTCTACAACCCTAGCGTCACCGAACCTTAAGTGTGTAGACCCTACGGGTTCGGGAGACATGTAGACATGACCGAGATGGCTCTCCGGTCAATAACCAACAGCGGGATCTGGATACCCATGTTAGCTCCCACATGCTCCTCGATGATCTCATCGGATGAACCACGATGTCGAGGATTCAAGCAACCCCGTATACAATTCCCTTTGTCAATCGGTACGTTACTTGCCCGAGATTCGATCGTCGGTATCCCAATACCTCGTTCAATCTCGTTACCGGCAAGTCACTTTAATCGTACCGTAATGCATGATCCTGTGACCAGACACTTGGTCACTTTGAGCTCATTATGATGATGCATTACCGAGTGGGCCCAGAGATACCTCTCCGTCATACGGAGTGACAAATCCCAGTCTTGATCCGTGTCAACCCAACAGACACTTTCGGAGATACCCGTAGTATACCTTTATAGTCACCCAGTTACGTTCTGACGTTTGGTACACCCAAAGCACTCCTACGGTATCCGGGAGTTACACGATCTCATGGTCTAAGGAAAAGATACTTGACATTGGAAAAACTCTAGCAAACGAACTATACGATCTTGTGCTATGTTTAGGATTGGGTCTTGTCCATCATATCATTCTCCTAATGATGTGATCTCGTTATCAATGACATCCAATGTCCATAGTCAGGAAACCATGACTATCTGTTGATCAACGAGCTAGTCAACTAGAGGCTTACTAGGGACATGTTGGTGTCTATGTATTCACACATGTATTACGATTTCCGGATAACACAATTATAGCATGAATAAAAGACAATTATCATGAACAAGGAAATATAATAATAATCCTTTTATTATTGCCTCTAGGGCATATTTCCAACAGTCTCCCACTTGCACTAGAGTAAATAATCTAGTTACATTGTGATGAATCGAACACCCATGGAATTCTGGTGTTGATCATGTTTTGCTCTAGGGAGAGGTTTAGTCAACGGATCTGGTACATTTAGGTCCGTATGTACTTTACAAATATCTATGTCTCCATCTTGAACATTTTCACGAATGGAGTTGAAGCGACGCTTGATGTGCCTGGTCTTCTTGTGAAACCTGGGCTCCTTGGCAAGTGCAATAGCTCCAGTGTTGTCACAGAAGAGTTTGATCGGCCCCGACGTATTGGGTATGACTCCTAGGTCGGTGATGAACTCCTTCACCCAAATTGCTTCATGCGCTGCCTCCGAGGCTGCCATGTACTCCGCTTCACATGTAGATCCCGCCACGACGCTCTGCTTGCAACTGCACCAGCTTACTGCCCCACCATTCAAAATATACACGTATCCGGTTTGTGACTTAGAGTCATCCAGATCTGTGTCGAAGCTAGCGTCGACGTAACCCTTTACGACGAGCTCTTCGTCACCTCCATAAACGAGAAACATTTCCTTAGTCCTTTTCAGGTACTTCAGGATATTCTTGACCGCTGTCCAGTGTTCCTTGCCGGGATTACTTCGGTACCTACCTACCAAACTTACGGCAAGGTTTACATCAGGTCTGGTACACAGCATGGCATACATAATAGTACCTATGGCTGAGGCATAGGGGATGACACTCATCTCTTCTATATCTTCTGCCGTGGTCGGACATTGAGCTGACCTCAATTTCACACCTTGCAACACAGGTAAGAACCCCTTCTTAGACTGATCCATATTGAACTTCTTCAATATCTTATCAAGGTATGTGCTTTGTGAAAGACCTATGAGGCGTCTTGATCTATCTCTATAGATCTTGATGCCTAATATATAAGCAGCTTCTCCAAGGTCCTTCATTGAAAAACTCTTATTCAAGTAGGCCTTAATGCTGTCCAAAAGCTCTATATCATTTCCCATCAAAAGTATGTCATCTACATATAATATGAGAAATGCTACAGAGCTCCCACTCACTTTCTTGTAAACGCAGGCTTCTCCATAAGTCTGCATAAACCCAAACGCTTTGATCATCTCATCAAAGCGAATGTTCCAACTCCGAGATGCTTGCACCAGCCCATAAATCGAGCGTTGGAGCTTGCACACCTTGTCAGCATTCTTAGGATCGACAAAACCTTCCGGCTGCATCATATACAATTCTTCCTTAAGGAAACCATTAAGGAATGCCGTTTTGACGTCCATTTGCCATATCTCATAATCATAGAATGCGGCAATTGCTAACATGATTCGGACAGACTTCAGCTTCGCTACGGGTGAGAAAGTCTCATCGTAGTCAACCCCTTGAACTTGTCGATAACCCTTAGCGACAAGCCAAGCTTTATAGATGGTCACATTACCATCCGCGTCTGTCTTCTTAAAGATCCATTTATTTTCTATGTCTCGCCGCTCAACGGGCAAGTCAGTCAAAGTCCATACTTTGTTTTCATACATGGATCCTATCTCGGATTTCATGGCTTCCAGCCATTTGTCGGAATCCGGGCCCGCCATCACTTCTTCATAGTTCGAAGGTTCTCCGTTGTCTAACAACATGATTTCCAAGACAGGGTTGCCGTACCATTCTGGTGTGGAACGTGTCCTTGTGGACCTTCGAATTTCAATAGGAGCTTGATCAGAAGTATCTTGATCATCATCATTAACTTCCTCTCTAATTGGTGCAGGCACCACAGGAACATTTTCCTGAGTTGCGCCACTTTCCGGTTCAAGAGTTAATACTTCATCAAGTTCTACTTTCCTCCCACTTACTTCTTTCGAGAGAAACTCCTTCTCTAGAAAGGATCCATTCTTGGCAACAAAGATCTTGCCTTCGGATCTGAGGTAGAAGGTATACCCAATAGTTTCTTTAGGGTATCCTATGAAGACGCATTTTTTTGACTTGGGTTTGAGCTTTTCAGGTTGAAGTTTCTTGACATAAGCATCGCATCCCCAAACTTTTAGAAACGACAGCTTAGGTTTCTTTCCAAACCATAATTCATACGGTGTTGTCTCAACGGATTTTGACGGAGCCCTATTTAAAGTGAATGCGGCAGTCTCTAAAGCATAGCCCCAAAATGATAGCGGTAAATCGGTAAGAGACATCATAGATCGCACCATATCTAATAGAGTGCGATTACGACATTCGGACACACCATTACGCTGAGGTGTTCTAGGCGGCGTGAGTTGTGAAACTATTCCACATTTTCTTAAGTTTGTGCCAAATTCGTGACTCAAGTATTCTCCCCCATGATCTGATCGCAAGAACTTGATTTTCCTGTCACGTTGATTCTCAACCTCACTCTGAAATTCCTTGAACTTTTCAAAGGTCTCAGACTTGTGTTTCATTAAGTAGACATACCCATATCTACTCAAGTCATCAGTGAGGGTGAGAACATAACGATAACCACCGCGAGCCTCAACACTCATTGGACCACACACATCAGTATGTATGATTTCCAATAAGTTGGTTGCTCGCTCCATTGTTCCTGAGAACGGAGTCTTGGTCATTTTACCCATGAGGCATGGTTCGCACGTGTCAAATGATTCGTAATCAAGAGACTCTAAAAGTCCATCTGCATGTAGCTTCTTCATGCGTTTGACACCTATGTGACCAAGGCGGCAATGCCACAAGTATGTGGGACTATCATTATCAACCTTACATCTTTTGGTACTCACACTATGAATATGTGTAGCATTACGCTCGAGATTCATTAAGAATAAACCATTCACCATCGGAGCATGACCATAAAACATATCTCTCATATAAATAGAACAACCATTATTCTTGGATTTAAATGAGTAGCCATCTTGTATTAAACGAGATCCTGATACAATGTTCATGCTCAAACTTGGCACTAAATAACAATTATTGAGGTTCAAAACTAATCCTGTAGGTAAATGTAGAGGTAGCGTGCCGACGGCGATCACATCGACCTTGGAACCATTCCCGACGTGCATCGTCACCTCGTCCTTCGCCAGTCTCCGCTTATTCCGCAGCTCCTGCTTTGAGTTACAAATGTGAGCAACCGCACCGGTATCAAATACCCAGGAGCTACTATGAGTACTGGTAAGGTACACATCAATTACATGTATATCACATATACCTTTCGTGATGCCGGCCTTCTTGTCCGCTAAGTATTTGGGGCAGTTCCGCTTCCAGTGACCACTTCCCTTGCAATAAAAACACTCAGTCTCGGGCTTGGGTCCATTCTTTGGCTTCTTCCCGACAGCTTGCTTGCTGGGCGCGGCAACTCCCTTGCCGTCCTTCTTGAAGTTCTTCTTACCCTTGCCTTTCTTGAACTTAGTGGTTTTATTCACCATCAACACTTGATGTTCCTTTTTGACTTCTACCTCTGCTGATTTCAGCATTGCAAATACTTCAGGAATGGTCTTTTCCATCCCCTGCATATTGAAGTTCATCACAAAGCTCTTGTAGCTCGGTGGAAGCAACTGAAGGATTCTGTCAATGACCGCGTCATCCGGGAGATTAACTCCCAGCTGAGTCAAGCGGTTATATAACCCAGACATAGTGAGTATGTGCTCACTGACAGAACTGTTTTCCTCCATCTTACAGCTGAAGAACTTGTCGGAGACTTCATATCTCTCGACCCGGGCGTGAGCTTGAAAAACCATTTTCAGCTCTTCAAACATCTCATATGCTCCGTGTCTCTTAAAACGCTTTTGGAGCCCCGGTTCTAAGCTGTAAAGCATGCCGCACTGAACGAGGGAGTAATCATCGGTACGTGTCTGCCAAGCGTTCATAACGTCTTGTTCTGCAGGGAGAACAGGTGCGTCACCTAGCAGTGCTTGTAGGACATAATCTTTCTTGGCAGCTATGAGGATGATCCTCAGGTTCCGGACCCAGTCCGTATAGTTGTTGCCATCATCTTTCATCTTGGTTTTCTCTAGGAACGCGTTGAAGTTGAGGACAACGTTGGCCATTTGATCTACAATACATGTTGTAAAGATTTTAGACTAAGTTCATGATAATTAAGTTCATCTAAATCAAATTATTCAATGAACTCCCACTCAGATAGACATCCCTCCAGTCATCTAAGTATAACATGATCCGAGTTAACTAGGCTGTGTCCGATCATCACGTGAGACGGACTAGTCAACATCGGTGAACATCTTCATGTTGATCGTATCTTCTATACGACTCATGCTCGACCTTTCGGTCTACTGTGTTCCGAGGCCATGTCTGTACATGCTAGGCTCGTCAAGTCAACCTAAGTGTTTGCATGTGTAAATCTGTCTTACACCCGTTGTATGTGAACGTTGGAATCTATCACACCCGATCATCACGTGGTGCTTCGAAACAACGAACTGTCGCAACGGTGCACAGTTAGGGGGAACACTTTCTTGAAATTATTATGAGGGATCATCTTATTTACTACCGTCGTTCTAAGTAAACAAGATGCAAAAACATGATAAACATCACATGCAATCAAATAATAATAGTGACATGATATGGCCAATATCACATAGCTCCTTTGATCTACATCTTGGGGCTCCATGATCATCTCGTCACCGGCATGACACCATGATTTCCATCATCATGATCTCCATCATCGTGTCTCCATGAAGTTTCTCGCCAACTATTACTTCTACTACTATGGCTAACACGTTTAGCAATAAAGTAAAGTAATTTACATGGCGTTTCTCAATGACACGCAGGTCATACAAAAAATAAAGACAACTCCTATGGCTCCTGCCGGTTGTCATACTCATTGACGTGCAAGTCGTGATTCCTATTACAATAGCATGAACATCTCATACATCACATATATATCATTCATCATTCATCACAACTTTGGCCATATCACATCACAAAACACTTGCTGCAAAAACAAGTTAGACGTCCTCTAATTGTTGTTGCAAGTTTTACGTGGCTGCAATAGGGCTCTAGCAAGAACGTTTTCTTACCTACGTGAAAGCCACAATGTGATTTGTCAACTTCTATTTACCCTTCATAAGGACCCTTTTCATCGAATCTTCTCCAACTAAAGTGGGAGAGACAGACACCCGCCAGCCACCTTATGCAACTAGTGCATGTCAGTCGGTGGAACCGGTCTCACGTAAGCATACGTGTAAGGTTGGTCCGGGCCGCTTCATCCCACAATACTGCTAAAGCAAAATAATACTAGTAGCGTCAAGAAAGTTGACAACATCTACGCCCACAACAAATTGTGTTCTACTCGTGCAAAGAGAACTACGCATAGACCTAGCTCATGATGCCACTGTTGGGGAACGTTGCAGAAAACAAAAAATTTCCTACGGTTTCACCAAGATCCATCTATGAGTTCATCTAGCAACGAGTGATCGGATTGCATCTACATACCTTTATAGATCACGCGCGGAAGCGTTCAAAGAACGGGGATGAGGAAGTCGTACACGACGTGATCCAAATCACCGGAGATCCTAGCGCTGAACGGACGGCACCTCCGCGTTCAACACACGTACGGTCAGCATGACGTATCCTCCTTCTTGATCCAGCAAGGGGGGAGGAGAGGTTGATGAAGATCCGGCAGCACGACGGCGTGGTGGTGGATGCAGGGGTCACCGCAGCAGGGCTTCGCCGTTCTACTGCGAGAGGGAGAGGTGTAGCAGGGGAGAGGGAGGCGCCAAGACTCAAGGGTGCGGCTGCCCCTCCCTCCCCCCCCCTTTATATAGGCCCCTAGGGGGTGCGCCGGCCCTAGGAGATGGGATCTCCTAGGGGGGGCGGCGGCCAAGGGGTGGAGTGGCCCCCAAGCTAGGTGGGGCGCCCTCCCACCCTAGGGTTCCCAACCCTAGGCGCATGGGGTGGGCCAAGGGGGGCGCACCAGCCCACTATGGGCTGGTTCCCCTCCCCACTTAGCCCATGGGGCCCTCCGGGATGGGTGGCCCCACCCGGTGGACCCCCGGGACCCTTCCGGTGGTCCCAGTACAATACCGGTGACCCCCGAAACTCTCCCGATGGCCGAAACTGCACTTTCTATATATAATTCTTCACCTCCGGACCATTTCGGAACTCCTCGTGACGTCCAGGATCTCATCTGGGACTCTGAACAACTTTCGGGTTACTACATATTCATATCTCTACAACCCTAGCGTCACCGAACCTTGAGTGTGTAGACCCTACGGGTTCGGGAGACATGTAGACATGACCGAGATGGCTCTCCGGTCAATAACCAACAGCGGGATCTGGATACCCATGTTGGCTCCCACATGCTCCTTGATGATCTCATCGGATGAACCACGATGTCGAGGATTCAAGCAACCCCGTATACAATTCCCTTTGTCAATCGGTACGTTACTTGCCCGAGATTCGATCGTCAGTATCCCAATACCTCGTTCAATCTCGTTACCGGCAAGTCACTTTACTCGTACCGTAATGCATGATCCCGTGACCAGACACTTGGTCACTTTGAGCTTATTATGATGATGCATTACTGAGTGGGCCCAGAGATACCTCTCCGTCATACGGAGTGACAAATCCCAGTCTTGATCCGTGTCAACCCAACAGACAATTTCGGAGATACCCGTAGTATACCTTTATAGTCACCCAGTTACGTTCTGACGTTTGGTACACCCAAAGCACTCCTACGGTATCCGGGAGTTACACGATCTCATGGTCTAAGGAAAAGATACTTGACATTGGAAAAACTCTAGCAAACGAACTATACGATCTTGTGCTATGTTTAGGATTGGGTCTTGTCCATCACATCATTCTCCTAATGATGTGATCTCGTTATCAATGACATCCAATGTCCATAGTCAGGAAACCATGACTATCTGTTGATCAACGAGCTAGTCAACTAGAGGCTTACTAGGGACATGTTGGTGTCTATGTATTCACACATGTATTACGATTTCCGGATAACACAATTATAACATGAATAAAAGACAATTATCATGAACAAGGAAATATAATAATAATCCTTTTATTATTGCCTCTAGGGCATATTTCCAACAATTTCTTATCACCGTCGCCGTCCGGAGCCGACCGCAGCCGTCAACAGCAGCCAATCCAACCGGCGGCCATCTTCTTCCACCGCGGCCGTACAGTGGCTGGACAGCGGCTGAACAGCAGCCGGCGACTGCTGGCCGGTTTTGGACCATGAATTTGGACCATCTATTGGAGTTGCTCTTTTGGACCATGAATTTGGACCATCTGTTGGAGTTAGCCTTTTTTCGGAGCTCCAAAACGCACTTTTTGACGGTGCAAAATTTACATCTCCGATTTTGGACCGTCATAATTTGGACCATCTATTGGAGATGCTCTTAGAGAGTTGGGTTCGATCCCAGCTTACTACTCCCCTTCTTTCTCTACGAATACTAAGAGGATGCGCTGCATTCACCAGTAAGGCTCGGTTTAATCTTTCTCTTTTTTCAGGCAGATTCAAATGCTTCTTATCTTTCAAACCTCAATTCTAAATCTAACATGTTATATATGAAAATCACTCAGAAAAATATGTATATTTCAGAAGAAAAAAAATGTTGATTCCAGATATGCTATTATCTTGCATGTTAATTATTTCTAAAATTATATTTAAGGTGCAACCTTAATCAGTACCTTCTTTACATGGCGTATTTTAAAAATACCTATTATATATGTTTCCTACCCCATTTATGTAAACAAGTGGCTTAATGTTGATTTTTCATATTCTTTGAAATTGTGCTCACAAAGATTTTTGGAAACACCTTGAGCACACTAAAAAATCATCCAACCTTTTTTTTGCGCAACATCACTTATCATGTTGTCTGTTATGTGGCATCATGAAAAATTTCAATGGATTTGCTATTGTCATTGAGTGTGTGTATGATGGGTGATTTTTTTCTCCCGTTACAACGCACGGGCATATTTGCTTGTCAATTATCATGGGATCTAGCTAGTTCATAGATTTCGACGCGAGAAACACAATGATAAAAATGGTTTGTGATTTAAACACACAGTCTAAATTATAAAATGTGTTGAAAAACAAATCTACGAGAAAACACAAAATTCCCATAGTGTCACACATACAACGTGCCACTTGTCACACCAGAGGAAGTATGAGTAACCAAGGGTATCCGTAACTAATGATTTCGGATAGAGTGATGATTTTTGTTTAAGCGATCGAGGCCGGGCTAAATGGCCGGACGAGGTAGGCTTAGGCCAAATCCACCGCGCGACCCCATCTTGTCCGGGTGTGTCCGTTTGGGGTAGAACGGACGAATAGCGCGGCCCAACGCGCAGCCCCAAACTGACAAATGTCCGGATTCCGTCTGTTTTCGACCGATCCCCAGCCCAAACTTGCGCCGAGTTTGGGGTCAAACGGACATCGCGCGGACGGGCTCGTCGCACGCCCTTGTCCTCCCGTGGCCCGCCTGTCGGGGACACTAGCAGTCCCTTCGTTTCCAATGCCTCCACCCCCTCCCCCCGCCGGCGCCGCCGCTATTCTCCGGCCACCTCCTGCCACGGGCGTCCATACCAAACAACATCTCGACATGGCCACCAACACGCTCGAGCTTTCGCCGTAGTTTTGGCCGTCGATCAGAGGAGATTTGGTCGTCGCCGTCTTTGTCGGTGACAGAGGGGACACGACCGCCAGCGACGTACCACGGCGGCCGCGGCAGCTTCCGACGAGAGCTCCAGAGCGGCCAGTAGCCGGCCGGCAACCACCCCTACTGCGTTGATCATCGCGGCCTCTTTGCCACCACGACCGCAATGTGTTCGACACTTTGCCACAAAGGTATGGATAGTGGAGATGAATTTTTCTTCCATCACTTCCTTTGTTCATCGGACGATTCGTCGTCGGATGATGAAGATCTAGTGGTGGCTGCATTGGTCGTTCACGACCACATTCAACGGCAGCTTCCTCGGTACAGGGGGTCAGTCCCTGGCCGTGCTCCCAACCTGAACCGCAACAGGGAGAGAGGCCACGCCCTTCTCTATGTCGATTACTTTTCCAACACCCCGCTCTTCAAGCCGGATAAATTCTGTCGCCGTTTTCGAATGGCAAGGCATGTGTTCAATCATATCTGAGAGGGAGTGGTTGCTCATGACCCATACTTCGAGTGCAAGACGGGTGCCCTTAGCAAGCTTGGATTCTCCTCTTACCAGAAATGCACCGCGGCCATCCGCATGCTTGCATATGGAATTCCAGGCGATTTGGTGGATGAGTGTGTCCATATGGGTGAGACAACATGTCTGATGTCAATGTACAAGTTCTGTCAGGCTGTGATCGAGGTGTTTGGCCCAGAGTACTTGGGGCAGCCAACTGCCGCTGATACAGAGAGATTGTTGGCGATCAACGCAGCTAGAGGCTTTCCAGGCATGCTTGGCAGCATAGATTGTATGCACTGGGAGTGGAAGAACTGTCCATTTGCTTGGCAGGGCCAGTACAAGGGGCATGTCAAGGCGTGCACTGTCATATTAGAAGCGGTGGCTTCGCATGATCTTTGGATATGACATTCTTTCTTTGGCATGGCAGGTTCTCACAATGATATCAATGTGCTGCAGCGTTCTCCAGTCTTCGCAAGGCTTGTAGAAGGCCACTCCCCACCTATCAACTTTGAGATCAACGGCCACCAGTACAACAAGGGATACTATCTAGCTGATGGTATATATCCTCAGTGGTCAACTTTTGTGAAAACAATCTCGAAACCCCAAAGTGAGAAGAGAAAGAGATTTGCCCAAATGCAAGAGAGTGCTAGAAAGGATGTGGAACGTTCTTTTGGTGTGCTTCAATCCCGATGGGGTATTGTTCGAAACCCTGCACTGTCATGGGATGAAACGAAGCTTTGGGAGGTGATGACTGCTTGTGTGATCATGCACAATATGATCGTCGAGGACGAGCGTGATGAGAGTATCTTCGACCAAGGATTTGATTATCAAGGTGAAAATATTGAGCCCCTGCACCAAGACCAGGCCACATTTGAACAGTTTGTCCAATTCTACCGTGAGCTGCGTGATTGGCACATTCATTTGAATCTTCAAAATGACTTGGTTGAGCACGTGTGGGATCACATTGACAACCAATAGATGTATTGGTTCATTTTATGTTCAGTTAAGACAATTTTGATTTGGTTGTAAAACTATTTTATTAAAGACAATTTTGATTAGGTTGTAAAACTATTCTAATTTCTAGATAAATATTTGAACGTGCAAACTAGTTTTGATGAAAATATGAGATTTTTTGCCCTGACGGACAGGATGAGGCAAACGGATGCGGCCGCGCGGTGGACGCACGGTCACCGCATTCCAGGACACGCCCGGACACGAACTCATTACCCTGTCCAAATAGATAGAATCCGAACAAAACAGACATCCGTTTGGGATCACGCAATGAAGTTGGCTTGTAGGGCCATTTCCAATGGGAGCTCCCCGCGTGCGTTGCCTCCGCACCGCAGCGACGAAACGAACGTTACCCTGACACAAGTGACAATGTTATGGTAATCCTAGCCATCCGTCGCTTCCGTGGCCGCTCCGCAAGCCAAGTGTATTTATGGACCATCCACATCCACGTGACCGCGTAGGTCCATCTGCCTCCTTTCTCCACATCTCATCTCCAGCTCCAACCTCCATTTCGCATCAGGATGAAGGGAACTCTCTCTCCCGTCTGGCAACCTGCATGTTGATTTCTAAGTTGTTATAGCTTGAACTTCCCGAGTTCATATTCTGCTTTCAGAAGGTCATGGTTTTATTTCCTTTGGCTGGCCGAGCTCCAGATTCGTCTCTAACTATGTCATCCTCGCTCCGTGAGTTTGTTGCTGTACTCATTCTTGATTTGGCGTACATCTTCTTTTTGCTGGTTCAGTTGATGCGTTCTTCTCGTAGTTTGATTGATTCCGGCGTGCCGATGATGATGCAAAAGCATCGGTGAATTCTGGATGAATGCGCTTGCGCACCACAAGGTGTGCGGCTTTGGTGATATCCACTGCGCTATACTCTGAGGCACGCATGCCGGATGCATGGATCCATCTTCTAAGGTTTTGTTTCTTTTGCTCGATTTCAAGGCCGGTTTGAGACTGTAGATTGGCTTCTTTGGAGTTTAAGTGGTCTCTGGCAGACGTGCAAAATGCTGGTCTTTTTGGAAATAATTTTTTGTGTTGCACAGGCACTTCCTGCGAAAAGATTTCGCCAACTGAGATTTGTCGTCACACAGGAAAAAAAATGGCTGGGAGCTGGTCCCAAATGTAAATTTCCTGACAAGGCTTCTAGGTTTGGGTGAGGGCAATCACCATCTGTGTGCTATGTGCATAACTTTTTTTATTTGGGGGGAGATATGTACGAAAAACTTGGAAAGAGAAATAGCACTATCCATAATATAAGACGCTTTTGCAAGCTATACATAAGACGTGCACAAAATGCACCTACAAATGTGGGCACAATGGATGTGGAGTATGTGCACCTGAGCACAAATGCACCTTGATGAACAATAAAATCAAAAAAAGTAAACAAATTAAAAATGAATTATACGATAAACTTTGACAAATATTCTGTATGCTTGCAAAATTTCAGCATGTAATGCCATTCGTCGAAGTCGTGCCAAAAGAAAAAAACAAAATCAATGTTCCAAAAATGCTACTTTTGAAAACATTTTGGAGTAGTGATTTTTTTTCACGACTTTCCAAGAATGTCATTTCATGCTAAAATTTATTAAGCATACAAAATATTTGTCAAAGTTTATAAAAAATCACAAATTTTCAGTTTTTTTACTATATTTTCATTTTATTGTTCATTAGGGTGCATTTTAGCTCGGGGTCAGGATAAGACTTTCGGCACAACAGGGTATATGTGTTGTGTAACCTCATTCTTTGTCTGGGGTTGCTCCGAGAATAAATATCCATTTTTTATCGTCCACTCTAGGGGTTGCAGACACACTTGCACGTAGCCGTTACAACAATAGCAGGGAAGTGAAGAGCACGCAACGGCATTCAAGGATGGAGGTGGACCTATCGGGACGGGGATAATCATTTCGGTCTTAGGAACCTATGGTTTTGGTACTACATCACCAAATAATCCTTACAATTACTAAGCTGTCTAGAAATAGAGGCCTAGTAAAGCTCCATGGTTTTTTTGAAGTGGGCCCGTGTGTAAAGGTTTGGTTTGATCGTGCGTCCCGCATGACAGTATAAAAACTGACATCCTACTGAAACACTTTTCAAATAAAAATAAGAAAAGCATTTAGGAATTGTATTTTTTGTGAATTCCCAAAATGTTCACAGATTTTTAAAAACTTTTGTGGATTTAAAGAATGCTCGTAAAATTATAGATTCTTCACGAGTATGAAAAAAGTATTTATGAATTCTAAAAAATGTTTACGGGTGCTATAATTGTTCATGTTTTTAAAAAAATGGTCACGAGTTCTATAATTGTATATGTTCAGAAGATTGTTGCAGTCAGGGTGGCAGAACACTACCACATCGTCTGTGTAGAGCCAGACACTAAAAGCAGTGTGACAAGTCGTCAGGCGTTGCAGACCATCGCAAGCGCGCCGCCTAGGTGATCAGGGAGTTGAGAACATTCACACAAAGGGTGAAGAGAATGGGTGAGAATGAGTGAGAACATTCACACAAAGGGTGAACATTCACACACGAGTTTAGGCCGTGGAGAACATAATCAAGATCCATTCGCGTGAGCAGCGGCCAAATCCAAAATGGGATACAGTGTCAAGAAGGAATGCCCAAGATACAAAATCGATACAAAATCAAAGGAGCGCGTAATGTCAAGCTTGAGGAGGAGCCTGGGCATCTTCAGGTTGTACAGAAGGGCGAGGTCTGCTACACGAGCAGAAAATTGTCGTGGATGCAACGTCTAAATATGAATGCGCTCTGATTAATCGAAACCATTGTCTGCAGCTTGGGCTTGAGCTTTCACAGAGAGCGTCGTGGCGTCAGGTCGTTTGGACAGAACGTGATGAACGCCTCGTTGCACCTTTGACAAACTGTACGCCCCCAAATTCAAGCTCTAACCATGGTCGACAAGAACTCGAAAGTCTTTCCCTGTCAATTTGATTCGGCACTAGTGGAAATGCCAGCCTTTAGCCAAGTAATTAGTTTCCTCAGCCTTATAGAATATCTAAAAAAAATTGTAATATCCCACCCTTGAGAGCAAATAGCGAACTAAAATTCTACTCTGAATCTCTTCATGGCCTATCCTCAAGTACTATGCGGCCAAGGAGATAAGGACTACGAACTTTGGTCTTGATCCTCCATGAACTACCTCCCTGTCATGCTTGTGATCACCAAATTCCGTTGGTGCCAGGTACAATGCGAGTCAACGTTCGCCCTTTCAATTAAATTCGAGTGCAAAAAAAACCCTATATCTTGGAGTATTATCATAACAAGCATGCATACAAAGAAATTATAATTAAAGACTTTTGTGGTATAGTATTAATTCGCTGGAATTAGCATATGTGGCCTGAGTAAACAGTATTGGTTCCATCCTAGCTAGGGGCACCGGATGTCCAAGAGCAACGATGAGAAGTTTTATTTCCGATGTAGTTGAAGTAGTTGTTTGAACTAGTAATAGTTGGAGTTGGGACTAGTTGGAGTAGCAGTAGTTTGATGGATGTAGTAGTTTAAACTATGTTTAATTATGCTTCAATTAGAACTATGTTTAATTATGTTTTAGTTTGAACTATGTTTGCTTTAAATGAGCTTGCTATGTTTAAAATGTTGTAGTAGTTGAACTGGTTTACATATTCAAATACATCATCTGTTGGAGTAGTAGTTTTACATCATCAAATATACATTATCTATTGGAGTCGAAACATATTCAGAGATGTAAAAACCACATTTTAATGGTGTAAATTAAACAACACCTACTTTTACATCTTCAAATATCCATCATCTATTGAAGATGGTCTTAAGAAGTACTATGCGGCCAGGTAGTGTGAACTTTGGTAATCACCAAATTCCGTTGGTGCCACGTGCAATGCGAGTCAATGTCCCTCCTTTCAAATAAATTCGAGTGCAAAAAAACTCTATCTATGATCATAAACAAGCATGCATGCAAAGAAATTATAACTAAAGACTTTTGTGGTATATTAATTTTGCTGGAATTAGCATCTGTGGCCTGAGTAAGCAGTATCGGTTCCGTCCTAGCTAGGGGCACCGGACGTTCCTGCCAGGCCCGCCGTAGTAGAAGTAGCTGCCCCACGCGCCGCCCTGGCCGCCGGCGATGTCGTAGCACCCCGGGTGGTCGGCGAGGAGCCGTAGCCCGGCCGCCGGGATGAGGTTGTTGTCCCAGTCCACGACCTGCACGTTCCGGAAGTAGGCCGCGCGGCCGTACCCTTCGCCGGGGAACCGGCCGCTGCCCATCTGCGTGGGCGTGTGCGACCCGGACGGCCGCGTGTTGACCGCCTCGCCGCCGAACTGCACCATGTCGGCGCCGCCGCGGCCGCGCGCGCCCAGGTGGGTGAAGAGGGAGGACGGCCAGTAGCCCACGAGCGCGCCCGACGGGCCCAGCTGCAGCCACCAGTTGCCCTTCTTGGGGTCCTTCCAGATCATGAGCGTGATGTCGAACTGCCGGCCGCCGTAGGCCGACACCGGCGTGATGGCGGCGCCGATCACCACCCGGCCGTTGGTCTGCACGAACCCCGCGCAGTGCAGGTTGTAGCACCCCGTCTCCTGGTACGCGTCGTTCTGCGTCGCATACGCAGACATGCATTTCGCACAAGAATTTAACCTTCTTTTTCTTGAATTTTCATGGACGAACACTTGAAGATGATTGAACTTTCAGACGACAATCGTTTAGAGAGCTTACGGTCCAGTAGGTGAAGAACCTGGGGCTGTTGTCCCCGTACAGCTCAGGGCTGACCTGCCAGCCGGCCTCGATGGTGTTGAGGTCGTTGCCGAAGGAGCCGGAGATGACCCAGATCTGGGACAGGCTGAACTCCGCCGGCGACGACACGTGCGCCGGCCACACGTTCAGGCTCGCCTTGGCGCCGTAGAACTGCCCGCCGCTCACGTACCCCACCGCGTGCTGTATACGGACCACAGTGACATTCAGTATCCGGTACACTAGTACTGTGGCCGTATCCTTGTGTCTGCATCCGTGTCCAAATGACTGACTGATAGTACTGTACTAAACAGAGACTGAAATAGAGGAAGTGGTCATCATGCTGGCCGGCGACTGACTGACCTCATGGCCGTTGCTGGTGGAGTCCCGCCGTGCCGCGGCACTCCGGGGCTTCATCCCGAACCTCCGGACGGAGCTGGCCCTGAGCAGGTCGCCCTCCGTCGCCCGCCTAACCGGTATCGTCCCCTTGGGGCACCACTCGCCGGAGCTCCTCCACGTCTGCGGCAAGACCTCCTCCTCGTCGTCTGCCACGGCGCCGGCATTCCCTGGCCGCGCCGCAGGTTCGTCCTGCACCAACCATTCCATTACTGATCATCTCAAACACAGACGCGAGAACACGATGCACATTGCAGTCGGGCAGTCAGTCAATCAGAACAACACTGCACGTACCTCTGGTTTCTGGCCTCTCAGCCTGGGATGATCGAACGCGGGCTGCAGGTGAGAGGGCACGCAGTCTATGACGTCGCCGTCGGGGCTCTGCAAGATTACCAAAATCAGTCCCTGCCAAGAAACGGGACAAATCACACGTACCATGTGACGAACGAAGGAGCAGAACGTGTGTCGTAGAGTAGTACGTGCCTGGATCGTCTTGACAGAGGCTTCCCTGACCCTGGCGAGCCGGGCCTTCATCCGCCGGAGCCCGAGCTGCTCCTCCCCGAATGTGCTGCCATTGCCCGCCGTCGCGGAGGAGACGAGGACGGGGAAGACGAGGAGGAAAGAGACGAACCAGGCAATGATTGGGCAGCAGCAAGAAGCCATTGACGCGGACGCGGCCCTGAGTTTCGTAGCAGCCTAGCCAGGTAGGATCAGAAGAAGAAGAAGAAGCTTTAATACTCTTGTGAGGCGCACACCGGCATTGGCGCGGTTGTCTTCTTCCTGCCGCCCGCCTCCTGCTGGCTATAAATACACGCATCCATAGATTTACTAGATAGACGGATAAGTAGATACCTGGGAGAATGGCGCTAAACGAACCAGCAGCGAGACGGAATTATGAGCAACTCATTTGGCCGTCTCTGCGCTCCGGGCCTTTTCTTCCGTGCGAGTGCGACGGACCAGCACAGCATAATTGTCTCGAAATGAGCACCGCGCGTAGCCATGCCTCCATCATTTTTCCCTAGCCCATATGTCCCCTCTCCCACTCCACGCTGTTGCACTTTTGGTCTTTCTTTTAGTAGATCTCAGTGGAGGCCAGCCCAGTGGCATGGCATGGTATGGTATGTAAGCTTTTCTTTCCACTGCAGGACGATGGGTGCCCTCCATGTGCCGAGAGATCTGTGCAATGTCCAGAACACTGCTTGGTTACTGGTTAGGCAGAACATGTTTTACATCCTGTTACCTTGAGTCCGTCCAGCAGTACAGACTGCGTACTTCAGAGCCACGATCGAGGTTGCTGGATTCCAATCCAGGACATGCCTGGCTCCTTTGATTCAAAAGAATTTCATAGGATTTTTAATCCTTATGATATTTTTCGCGTGTTGGTCATTTGATTCATAGTAATGGTATCCTTAGGAAGTTTTTCTTATGCTTCACTTGCACTTTATTTTTGGATGAATTTTCTTTTCATCCAATCAAACCTCTTTATACAATTCATTTGTTTTTCACGGGCTAGCAGACACTTTTTCACGCAAATTCCTATAGTTTTCTAACCTTAGGGCCTATTTGATTCATAGGATCTAAAAATGCAAAAATAATATAGGATGACACATGCAAAACAGAGGATTGTGAAAACACGTGAATCTGCATAATTGAGTTTTTGACTCGCAATAATACGAAAAGACACATGAATTGTGAAAACAATGGTCAAAGTAAGGTTTCTCATATATGGTAAAACACTCTTTTATCCAGATTTCTATAGTTTTCTAATCTCATACTCCCTCCGTCCCAAAATAAGTGTCTTGAGATTAGTACAAATTTATGCTAGAGCTAGTATAAAGTTGAGACACTTATTTTAGGATGGAGGGAGTATGATTTAGTGGGGCTATATTAACAATAACGTTAGAAACATAAACATTTTGCCAAGAGTACATAAACCATGTAAAAGTCGACAATAATGCTGCAGGAGGAAGTAAGGTCAGTACTACAGATCACTGACATGCATTTTGAGGAAAAGTACTTGGGCCTGCCGACACCGGAGGGTCGGATGTCTAAGGGACGTTTTCAGAATTTACAGACTCGATTAACCAAACGATTGATACAGTGGGGAGATGGCCTTTTGGCGCAACCGGGGAGAGAAGTGCTGATTAAGTCAGTTACACAGGCTCTCCCAACTTACATTATGGGTGTCTTCAAGCTACCCTTTTCGGTTTGTGATGATCTTACGCACATGGTGTGGAATTTTTATTGGGGGTCGGCAAAGGGCAAGAGGAAGGCATAGTGGAAGAATTGGGACTATCTCATGCAGCCTAAGGACGGGGGTATTGGCTTTCGTGATTTCAGGCTGTTTAATCAAGCTCTGTTGGCTAGGCAGGCGTGGAGGCTCCTAACCAAGCCTGATAGCCTTTGTGCTAGGGTTTTAAAAGCACGTTATTATCCTGATGGCAAGTTGGAAGACACGGTTTTTGCTGGAAAAGGATCATCTTCATGGCAAGCTATATGTCATGGTCTGGAACTGTTGAAAAAAGGGCTGCTGTGGAGAGTTGGAGACGGTGCAAGCATAAGGGTTTGGCGAGATAGTTGGATCCCGAGACCCTTCTCTTATAAACCGATCTCTCCGCAAGGGCGATGCCGCATTCGGTTCGTCTCTGGTTTTCTGAACCCTAATGGGTCGTGGAATATTGAGCTCCTTCGGGACTACTTTGTGGCTGCAGATGTGCATGAAATATTGAAGATTCGCGCCTCACCCAGATTGGAGGGAGATGTGATTGCATGGGGTCCTGGTCGGCATGGTATTTTTTCTGTCAAATCAGCATACGAGTTGGCCTTTGACGAGGATCATCGAGGTACCGCGACTGCGTCCAGCGCGTCGCCTTCAGGAAGCTGTGCATGCTGGGATTTCATCTGGAAGTGTGATGCCCCTCCAACTATCAAGCACTTTGGATGGCGCATGGCAATTGATGCACTCCCTACTTGGCAGAGGAAACATTGTATTGGGCTGGAGACTACGAGTTTATGCCCGGTATGTGGGACAGAAGAGGAGGATAATTTCCATCCGTTTGTCTGGTGTCAATTCGAACGTGATCTGTTTGTGGCTATGGCCAAGGTATGGAGGCTTCCAGACATTACATCTATACTGAATAATGGTAAGGAACGGCTGCTACACGTCCTGAGTCCTCTTATGAACTTGAACGCACAATGATAGTAATGATTTTTTTGGAGAAGTTGGTTTGTCCGGAATGAGCTCACTCATGCTAAGCCTGCCCCGCCGATGGAAGTCTCGGTACGTTTCCTGCAAAGTTACTTGGAGTCTTTGATTGGTATCAAGCAAAACCCACAAGCTGATCCGACCAAGGGAAAATCATATGTTGAATGGCGAATCCCAAGGAAGAGGGGGAGTAGTGCTGGAGATCAGGAGAAACGAAGATGGACGAAGCCGGATCCGGGGTGGTGCAAGTTGAACACTGATGGCTCTTTTGTTGCGTCAGGTGAAGCTGGGGCGGGTATGATCCTGCGTGATCATATGGGTGCGATCAACTACTCGGCTTGCAGGGTGTTGTACTCGTGCAGGAAACCCCTCGAGGCGGAGCTGTGCGCGTGTATGGAAGGCTTGTCCCTGGCGATACAGCGATGTGATGTGCCGATAGTGTTGGAGTTGGATTCTCTTGAAGCGGTCACTCTCATATCAAGCTCGGGAACGGATCGCTCGGTTTACTCTTCAATTGTTAGAGAGATCAAGTACTTATTGGGTTTAAGGAAAACTTGTATTTCCCATATTTTTGGAACTCAAAATAAAGCTAGTGACAGTTTAGCTAGTTTTGCTAGAACCCAAGGTAGAACCATGACTTGGTTAGGAGCTGGTCCAGTTGAAGTTGTGGAAATAGCATCGAATGAATGTAAGGACCTTGTGATTGAGTAATACAATGCTATTTCACCCGCAAAAAAATGATGTAGTTGATACCGATGCAATTGTCAATGACAAAAATGCCCTTCAGGAGGAGAAAATATGCATTTTTTAACATAGGAGAAATATGCAGTTGATAAAGGATAAAGTTGAAGCTGAAAAGAATATGCATTGTTCAAAAAACAGTCGATTAATGCTCAGAGACTCACCAAATAGTCGATTAAAAGATTAATCGGCCAATTAACTGATTAATCGGCCAAACTGCTGGCTGCCGCCACCAAAAAAATCACTCCTCTCCGCTGATGTCGGAGGAAGCTGCAGGATGAAGCCGATGTGGCCGACGGCGGCGGCGGGGATCTTGCTCGCGTTGTGGGGGTGTCCTCGGGCAGGGCGGATTCTCCCTTGACGATGGCGGCAGCATCGATGTTTTGGGCGGCTGCTCGGTTCCGGCAGGTTAGGCCGGTGGCCTGCCTCCTCGTTTGCGCGTCGTACTGCTGCCACTCGAGCGCGGCGTTGGAGTGCGGGGCGGGCCGGCATGGCATGATGGCGGGCCGGCCGCTGCCATTTCCGTCAGATCTAGCGCCTGGAGCCACGGGTTGTGAACAGCGTGGGTCAATGCCCTGCGCCATGATGTCGATGGCGTCGGCTTGGTGGAGGCAGCGGTGTGGTGGCGGCCTTGTGCTCTTATCGCATCATGACAATGTTCTGCTTGATCGGTCCCCCTTGATCTGGCTGTCGATGTGTTCCGGAACTAATGCCGGAGATCTTGCCCAAAGATATCTGGATCGGACAGTATCTGGTCGTTTGCGTCCATATGAGCCTATCTGGCTCAAGGAGGGCGTGGCGTGAAGCTCTGCTATTTGTTTACACCATGGGACATGTCGGCATCTCGATTTCCATGGCACAGACAACGGCGGAGAAAGTCTTGATGGTTGAGATCGAAGGATCAGTAAGGCGGAGGGGACCTTGAAGGCGATGGAGTCAGCCAGGTGTTTGATAACTTGCAGTAGCAGCAGTGTCAAGTGGGGGCAACAACACTGGAGGATTTCATTTTTTGGTGGTGCCCCTCGAGTGCCGAGTCGTGACTTCCAGGGTGAAAACCTAAGGTCTGGCCTTCAGTGGTTTTGCCTGGCAATTGCCTTGTTGAAGGTATTGTTTTGAGAACTCGGTCTTTCTCTAGGGTGAAAACCTATGATCTTGGATCGGGTGACGCCGCCGCTTGTGCACTGTTTTCTTCTTGAAGGCGTCGCTTTTGCAGACCTTTTATGTTTTCCGGGTTTTGTCTTTGATGGTGGTTCATATGTTGCTATTGGGAGGAGTTGACCACTGTGGCGAGGTCTTTTTTCATTTCTTTTTTGTTTTGTTTTCAGGCTGTGTGCATCCTGAATGTATTTGTTGTGCGATGGCGGAAACGTCTAACCCGATGTGGGTGATGTGTACGTGTTTATATAGCAGGGGCGCACCTCCCTGTACAGCGCATACAAGTTGTTGGAGATTACATCTTGGAGAGAAAGAAAGATCTTAGATAGAGATAAACCTTAACAACCTAGTCTAACTAACTAGGACTCCTAACAACCGAAGCAGACCAAGATGGTGCGGCAGCAGATATGATGCGTGTTTGACACCCCCCCTTAATCACAACTTCATTAAGTTGAGATTATGCCTGAAGTTCTCAAAGCTTCTCACAGGCAAAGCCTTGGTAAAACCATCTCCAAGCTAATATTTGGAGTGAATAAAGCGAATATCAAGTTGCTTTTGAGCAACTCTTTCTCGAACAAAATGAAAGTCTATTTCAATATGTTTTGTCCTTGCATGAAATACTGGATTAGCGGACAAATAAGTTGCATCAAGATTGTAACACCACAGACATGGAGCTGGTGTGTTCTTTATACCCAATTCTTTCAGCATGGATTGAACCCATATAATTTCAGCTGTAGCATTTGCAAGTGCTTTATATTCTGCTTCTGTGTTGGATCTAGAAACAGTAGCTTGTTTTCGAGCACACCAATAAATCAAGTTTGGTCCAAAAAAGATTGCAAAACCATCAGTGGAGCGCCTGTCATCCAGGCATCCTGCCCAGTCAGAGTCAGAAAAGGCACTGACCAGATTAGAGGATGATTTGCTGAAATCTAGGCCAATGCTCAAAGTTCCTTTGACATATCTCACTATGCGTTTTGCAGCAGTAAAATGAACAGTTGTAGGTGCATGAAGAAACTGACATACTTTGTTGGCAGCAAAAGATATATCAGGCCTGGTCAGAGTAAGATATTGAAGTGCTCCTACCAAGCTTCTATACTTTGTGCTATCTTCTTGAATCAAAAGATTACCTTCTGTGAGAGACAATTTTTCTGAGCTGGATAATGGAGTAGGTGTAGGCTTACAACCTTGTAGACCAGCCTTTTTTACTAGATCAGTTGCATACTTTTCCCGGGAGATATGGAGTCCATCTGTGTGCTTCTTCACCTCAATTCCAAGAAAATAATGCAAATCACCAAGATCTTTTAGATCAAAATCTACACTCAAATCTTTCAATAGTCCTATGATTGCTTCATTGATGAGCTTGTCACAATGATATCATCAACATATATTAAAACAAATATGCATGTGTTGGACTTGTTGTAGATGAACAAAGAAGTGTCAGATTTTGATGGAATAAAATCAAGTGCTTGCATTTTATGACAGAGTCGAGAGTACCATGCTCTCGGTGCTTGCTTCAACCCATAGAGTGCCTTGTCAAGTTTACACACATAGGAGGGAGATTTCTTGCTTTCAAACCCAGGAGGTTGCTTCATGTACACTTCCTCTTCCAGAACACCGTGAAGAAACGCGTTCTGTACGTCTAACTGTCTGAGGCTCCAACCCCTAGAAACAGCAATAGACAAAACTAGACGAATGGTTGCAGCTTTAACAACTGGACTAAACGTATCCTCATAGTCAATACCATATCGTTGTTTAAACCCCTTTGCAACTAGCCTAGCTTTGTAACGGTCGGTAGTTTCATCAGATTTTCTCTTAATCCTGAAAACCCACTTGCAATCAATTAAATTTTTACCTTGTTGTGGAGGAACTAAGTGCCATGTGTTATTTTTCCTTAGAGCCATATATTCTTCATTCATCGCTTTTTGCCATTTTTCATCACCAAGTGCTTCTTCTAGAGTATGAGGTTCACCTGTAGAACAAATCATGCCATATTTTGTTACACGTTTGTAATCAACATGTTGTATTACTCCCTTTTGTAGTCTTGTACGCCTTGGAGACATAGCCAAATTTTCGGCCGCAGAGGATCCCGCGGCGTGAACATGAGTTGCTGCAGGAACTGATCCCAAGGAAGATCCACGCGTTGCAGTGGCAGGTTCTACCTCGCTCGGATTTTCTGTGGAAGAATCCAGCAGCCGTGCATGTGCAGACTCCGCAGAAGATCCCGCCAGAGGGGCGGACTCATCATGGCCACCTGATGAAGAATCATCCTCAGGTTGGGCGCTGGTCAGGCGCGTGGGCACGCACGCATCGACGCTGGATCCCGCGCCAGCTTCGGGCCCCACATTGGTCGGGCGAGTCGGGGGACGCCGCTTGTAGCATACCAGCTGGTTGGAGAAGCGTGTGCCGCCTGTACCAATTGTGCGATGACATGTGGCAGATGGTGATTGGCACGGAGGCGGTGTCGTTCTGCAGCCTGCAGGTGACGACGTGGCGCGCGCCTGGACCGAGGCGGGTGCGCGTGTAGAGTGCACCCCTGGTGCATCTGCTGCCACCGATCCCAAGGAGGATCTGATGCCCTGCGGGCGAACAAATCCCGAGGAGGATTTGTCTCCAGATTCCGGGCACATGAAATATGGCTCCGGATGAGGGGGTTTTTCACCATTTTCTTCTCTGTTTTCGCCGTTTTCTTCGCTGTTTTCACCTGTAACACCACAAGGCTCATGCATGTCATCAGTAAGAGGGTTAGTCAACAGTTGATCATCACAATCATTTCCCCCTTGATTAACACCGGAGAGATGAGGAGGCAAAAGAAGAATCTCTTAGCGAAGAAGAGCACCGACGTTAGGATGAAGATCGGCAAAAGGAAACTTGGTTTCATCAAAGACAATATCGCGTGAAATATAGACACGGCCAGTGGCAACATCGAGGCACTTGACACCTTTATGTTGGTTGCTACAGCCTAGAAAAACACATTGTTTTGAGCAAAACATGAGCTTGTGTTTGTTGTAGGGGCGAAGATTGGGCCAACAGGCACACCCGAAGACACGAAGAGATTTGTAGTCGGGTTTAGTGTGAAGGAGTCGTTCTAGTGGAGTTTCATTGTTAATGACTCGACTAGGAAACATGTTTATGATATGAACAGCTGTGAGGAAAACCTCATCCTAGAACTTGAGAGGCATTGATGCACCAGCTAGGAGGGCTAACCCAACCTCAACTATGTGTCTGTGCTTACGTTTGGCAGAGCCATTTTATTGGTGAGCGTGGGGGCATGACACATGATGTGATATGCCAAGGGTTTGGAAGAAAGAGTTTAATTTCTCGTATTCCCCTCCCCAATCAGACTGAACTGCAATGATCTTACTATCAAATTTTCGTTCAACGAGAGCTTGAAAGTTTTGAAAAACTTGAAAGACATTTGATCTTCTTTTGAGAAGATAGATCCAGGAGAATTTACTGTAGTCATCTATGAAACTCACATAATAAGTATGTCTACCAATAGAACTGGGGGCAAGTGTTGGAAATATGCCCTAGAGGCAATAATAAAATGGTTATTATTATATTTCCTTGTTCATGATAATTGTCTATTGTTCATGCTATAATTGTGTTATCCGGAAATCGTAATATATGTGTGAATACATAGACCACAACATGTCCCCAGTGAGCCTCTAGTTGACTAGCTCGTTGATCAATAGATGGTTACGGTTTCCTAACCATGGACATTGGATGTCATTGATAACGGGATCACATCATTAGGAGAATGATATGATGGACAAGACCCAATCCTAAGCATAACACAAGATCGTGTAGTTCGTCTGCTAAAGCTTTTCTAATGTCAAGTATCATTTTCTTAGACCATGAGATTGTGCAACTCCCGGATACCGTAGGAATGCTTTGGGTGTGCCAAACGTCACAACGTAACTGGGTCACTATAAAGGTGCACTACGGGTATCTCCGAAAGTGTCTGTTGGGTTGGCACGAATCGAGACTGGGATTTGTCACTCCGTATGACGGAGAGGTATCTCTGGGACCACTCGGTAATGCATCATCATAATGAGCTCAATGTGTCTAAGCAGTTAGTCACGGGGTCATGCATTACGGAACGAGTAAAGTGACGTGCCGGTAACGAGATTGAACGAGGTATCGGGATACCGACGATCGAATCTCGGGCAAGTAACGTACCGATTGACAAAGGGAATTGCATACGGGATTGATTGAATCCTCGACATCGTGGTTCATCCGATGAGATCATCGTGGAGCATGTGGGATCCAACATGGGTATCCAGATCCCGCTGTTGGTTATTGGCCGGAGAGATGTCTCGGTCATGTCTGCATGACTCCCGAACCCGTAGGGTCTACACACTTAAGGTTCGATGATGCTAGGATTATAGGGAAAGTTTGTACGTGGTTACCGAATGTTGCTCGGAGTCCCGGATGAGATCCCAGACGTCACGAGGAGTTCCGGAATGGTCTGGAGATAAAGATTTATATATGGGAAGTCCTCATTCGGTCGCCGGAAGTGTTCAGGGGTCTATCGGTATTGTACCGGGACCACCGAAAGGGTTCCGGGGGTCCACCGGGAGGGTCCACCTGCCCCGGAGGGCCTTATGGGCTGAATATGGAGGGGAACCAGCCCCTAGGTGGGCTGGGCGCCAAACCCCCCTAGGGCCCATGCGCCTAGGGTTGGGGGGGACCCTAAAGGGGCGGCCCCCCTTTGCTTGGGGGGCAAGCCTCCCCTCCTTGGTCGCCGCCCCCCTCTAGATCCATCTGGAGGGGGCCGGGGCCGCCCCCCCCTTTCCCTTGCCCCTATAAATAGAAGGGGGTGGGAGGGCAGCTGCACCACATCCAAGGCGCAGCCCTCCCCCTCCCCAACACCTCCTCCTCCTCCCGCGACGCTTGGCGAAGCCCTCCCAGAGTACCACGCTGCTCCAACACCACCATGCCGTCGTGCTGCTGCTGGAGTTGTCTTCCCCAACCTCTCCCTCTCTCCTTGCTGGATCAATGCATGGGAGACGTCATTGGGCTGCACGTGTGTTGAACGCGGAGGCACCGTTGTTCGGCGCTTGGATCCGAATCAACCGCGATCTGAATCGCCACGAGTACGACTCCCTCATCCGCGTTCTTGTAACGCTTCCGTGTCGCGATCTTCAAGGGTATGAAGATGCGCTCCCCTCTCTCTCTCGTTGCTAATTTCTCCATAGATTGATCTTGGTGATGTGTAGAATTTTTTTAATTTCTGCAACGATCGCCAACAGCAGGGCCCCAAACATCAGAGAAGATTAATTGCAAGGGTTTGGTAGAAACACTAGTAGATATAGGACAAGGAAATTGATGACTTTTCGCTCGTTGACAAGAATCACAAATAGTTTCAAGATCACGCCCACCAACATACGGGAGCTTATTTTTCCTAAGCAATTTTTCAACTAAAGAGAAAGCAGCATGTCCTAGTCGATCGTGCCACCGTGTTGAAGAGAGTTAGGCAACACCATAGGCTTGTTTATTGGATCTTCTACGCTCCGGGATCAACGGGCAGAGTCCTCGAATGCATCTACACGATAGAATTTTCTTCGTTGCCTGATCCTTGATCAAGAAAAAATAAGGATGAAACTCAAGGAAGACATGGTTATCAATGGCAATTCTATGCACAGAGAGTAGATTCTTATCGGCACTAGGAACTAGCAAGATTTTCTTTAGATGAATTTTACGACGAGGGGTACTAAAAAGTGAATGACCAACGTGACTGGTCCTCATACCTTCGCCGTTGGCAGTGTAGATTTGGTCTTTGCCACGATATTTCTCCTTCATGGTGACCTTCTCGAGCTCGTTGGTGATGTGATTTGTCGCCCCGCTGTCGACGTACCAGTTTGTGTCGACGCCATAGGAGCCATCCGCAGTAGCAGCAACCTTGTCCTTGTCTTGGGAGGAGTCATCATCTTCGTCATAGCGATACCAACAGTCTTTGGCCGTGTGCCCAAGCTTGCCACAGATTTGGCAGCGTGGTGCATCAGGGCGAGACATGTTGGAGCCGCCGCCATGACGAGGCTTGGAGTTGGTGGGCGCCCGTTGCGAGAGTTGCTGGAGCTGCCGTTGTTGTTGCTTCCTGACCGCCCCTTGTTGCGGGGAGATCCACACGAGCGAGGGCCACCACCACGGCCACGAGATGCGGCGTTGGCAGAGGACTTGAAGCCGCCGGAGGAGGGAACCGAGCCATGCGCTGATCAAAGTTACTCGGCATGGCGTAGAGCTCGTCGATGGTGACGGGCGTGACGCGGGCATCGAGGGCGGAGACGAGCGGCTGGTAGTCGACGTCGAGGACGTGGAGGATGTACGAGATTAATTCGTCATCCTGGATAGGCTTGCCGGCGGCAGCGAGTTCATCAGCGAGGCCGCGGAGGGAGGCGAAGTAGGAGGCGACCGACCGGTTGCCCTTCTGCGTGTTGATGAGCGCAGTCCTGATGTTGTTGACGCGGCTGAGTGACTGGGCCGAGAACATGCCCGCCAGTGCCACCCAGAGTTCGCGTGCCGTGGTGATCGCGGTGACCGCGACCAGCACCTCCTTGGAGAGGGTACTCAGCAGATAGCCAAGCACCTGTTGATCCTCCCGGACACCAAAGTGGGTGGAAAGGGTTGGGCTCAGAAGACTCCTTGTCGTCCTTGTCCTTGATGACGTGGAGTCTAGCCGGCTCCGGCGCGGTGCCGTCGATGTAGCCGAAGACACCGGTGCCCCGCAGGTGGGGTGTGACCTGAGTGCGCCACAGCACGCAGTTCGTGCGGTTGAGCTTCTCGGTGACGATGCAATCGGAAGGCTAGATTGGAAGAGGAAGGCTCTGATTACCATGTGCGATGGCGAAAACGTCTTACTCGATGTGGGCGACGTGTACGTGTTTATATAGCAGGGGCGCACCTCCCTGTACAGCGCATACAAGTTGTTGGAGATTACATCTTGAAGAGAAAGAAAGATCTTAGATAGAGATAAACCTTAACAACCTAGTCTAACTAACTAGGACTCGTAACAACTGAAGCAAATCAAGATAGTGCGGCAGCAGATATGATGCATGTTTGACATTTGTGACTTTTTGTTGATGTAGAGACTGAGTGTAATTGGTATCTTAATATATCCCTTATTTAAAAAAAGAATTTAACTGGAAGACTCGGCTATTAATCCTTGATCATAATGCAGGACTAGCAAGACACGTAACGAATGGAATTGATTCACTGATTGGACTTGAGCTGCGAAGAAAACAAGACAAGGCAGACAGCAAAGTGGAGTAGGGCCGTCGCAAGCACGGCCATTCTCCAGTCTGCACCACCACTTACGCCTGCCATTTGGGCACTGCATCCTGCTCTTTTGGCCGCTCTACTGCACCTACCTATAGGTACAGGGCCACAGAGGAGACACTCTCACACTGCTCCCGCTGCATTGTTGGTGAAGGAGAGGTCCACAGCTGGCTGGAGTGGATGCAGTGAGAATCAGCTGCCTTTTGGAAGGAGCGGCGTGGAGGAAAGGCTAAACATATCTCAGTGGGAGCAACTGCTAATGCTGGGGTGGGGCTGCGTCTTAACAAAAAGATTCCGTACAGGGTTAAAAGTGTCGAAGTATATTCTCCACTCTTCTTCCCGGATCAAGTTTTGGGGTAAATTCAGTACCCAAGAGGTCTCCATTTTGACAAAAAAAAATTAGAAAAGGAGGATGACCCCCGGCCTCTGCATCTGGATGATGCATGCGGCCGCTTTATTAATTATTCTCATAAGACCTTATAAAGTCATACAATAGTAAGACTAAAACCACCGTCTAAGTAACAACTGTCGCTACACCTATTCAATTGATGAAGAGGCATTGATAGCCTAGGCCTAATACTAAACAGAAATCACAGTCAGACCTAACATCTAAGACCTGAGGTCCCAACCAGGACGTCTGTCGGGTATGAGAACCCACCAGTCCGGCGTGCTCCTCAACCAGGACGTCTGCCGGGTATGAGGCCGCCGCAGCCACTTGCCACAAATCCATCTTCAGAGCTGTACTGTTGCATCTACCTTGCACAGTCTAGCTACCGTCGACGCCACCACGACGCCAGACAGCTTCCTCCTCCTGCGCGAGTCCATCTCCGCGCATCGGACACCGAGTCTCCACTACGCCATGCCGCCGAGACCCACCGTCGATGATACTGTTGATGCCACACCGCTCCACCTACATGCCATCTCGCGTCGACTCCGAACTACCAGCAACTCCACCACCCTGAGCAGTCCTCGGCCACACCTTCAGGAAGGAACACGACACCAAAGTGTCATCGTCGCCCAAACAGAGGAACAGAGGCTTTCGCCTACGCTCATGGCAGAGGTGGGGGGCGTATGATCCACACCGAAGCCTCCAGGAAGGGAATCGGCGCCGAAGGCGTCGACTTTGGTGTGGCCGCCACGCCGGCCTGGAGTTTCCCTCGGATCCATGCCCACCAGCCAGATCCATCCAGGCAGTATTGGCGTCGACCGTAGTCGCTACCGTAGCCAGCACGAACCGGAGTAGATCGAGTCGGAGACGACGCCTCACATGGAACTCCGGTCGGCCATCGAGGAGCCGCCGTAGCGCCGCCACCACCACGCCGCCCATGCAGTCGTGGAAGGCCCCCCCATCTACACCCACGGGTGTCGTCCGCCAGGCAGGCCGCACCGCGCGCCACCGATCGAGGCCGCCGCTCCGAGATCCCCGCGCCGCCCGAGGCACCAGCGATCAGATCTGAAACAGATCGACCACAACCACCATAGGAGCGCCCCGAACGGCCCCCCACACGACCACCGGGGGAAACAGCTCCTGCCGTCACCCCCTGAGTCCTCGCCGTCGCGCCCCGTCGCCAACGCGCCGCCGAACGCCTCCCGCGCCAAGTCCGGCCGCTGCGGGGAGGCCGCCGCCGCCGCCAACCAGGCTTTGCCCGGCGGCGAGCAGGAGAGGTGGGAGAGGGAGCCGAGGGCTTGGCGGCGCTAGGGTTCCCCCCTGGTCGCTGCGCGGGGGCGACCCAGGGGAGAGGAGGGGAGGGCGCTCACCCTCTTCCTCAAGAATTCGTATGCTCTTTAAAAATGGGGGAGAATTTCACTTCTCCGGCCTCTGCACCAACTAGGGATGCATACGGTCATTTTAGTATGAGTATCAAGATAAACATGGTCCTCAGAATTTTTTTTAATGAGTATCAAGATATTTTTTGATGAGTGGTTCCACCACACACCAAACTTGATCATCAATAAATGGGGGAAAACCCCTGTGCATCACCTGTCAATTATAGGAATTGAACTCGGCTCGTTAGGCTGCACAACCGCATGCCCAACCACTAAGCCAAGGCTCTCTTTGCAACTGGCCAATGTAAAAAATTGCGGCCTGCCTTAGTTCGATGTCTACTCCCTCCATTCCAAGCTAATTGGAGTTTTAAGTTTGTCCTAAGTCAAATTTAGATAAGTTTGACCGAGTATATAAGAAAGTTAAGATATAGAAAAATAAAAATTAAAGTGTCAAAATATATTTTATTTGCTGTTGTAGATGTTGATATGTTTTTGTAGAGACTTGGTCAAAAAAAAAAATTGACTTGGAACAAAGCTAGAATTTCAGTTCATTTAGAAAGGAGAAGACCTTTGAATGAAGTGCATGGGCAATTTGCTCTGCTTGAGCCTTTGAATGAACTGCATGGGCAATTTGCCAAAGATGAATGGTTAATGGCATGCTGATAAAGCAAAAGCTTTTTCTGCAAATTTACAGCGAACGATCAATCCTTGCGGGAATTAGGGAGGGAAAGTGCTGCGTTCGAAACAGGACCATAGAATGTGGTGGTGTTTCGCTACATCCATTTCCACATTCAATCATTGACCTTTTAAATTGACTGCACGCTCCTTTCCATGCCCAAAATGGCTAGCTGGTGTTACCTACATGTCATGTTCTACCTTGCCTACAAGTTTATATATACATGTGATAGTAGCTTAGGCATTTTTCTAATAAGAAAACATTAGCTTAAGCACGCATGAGGGGCTCTAAACAATGCATGAGTTGGAAAACGTGAAAACAGAAACAAAAAATAGACAACCAGAATGTTCCTTTGATCATGTGAGAATGAAAACACCGGGCACTGCTGAGAAGAGGCCTTTAGATGGTGTAAAGCAAATAAGCATGAAATTTGAGATTAAGGGTTAGTTGATTTTTAGCGAGAAAAGTAGAGACAAACAGACAAGATGCACTGGAACATTCAAAAGAATTTGTCCATTAGGTTGGTCCTCGTGTGTTATTTCGTCCATAAGCAAAAAATAATAATTCCCCATCCTACAAAATTCCTATGATTCGATTCTAAGATCCAGACTGTAGGAGTAGAGACTTCTTCGTAGTAACTGCCCAACTTCCCTGTCGAGACTGCCCAACTTTTGTGTCGATGACAATTTAGTCAAACCTCTGATTGACTTTAGTCGGCCCGAGTTTGTTTCCAACCAGTCTCACTTTGTCTACTGATTTGAATGGAAAAAATATACATCCTAGTATTGGATCTATTGCTCGGGATTGTAATGATTTAGCTGAGTAGTCAAAATCCATTGCTTTGTCCCAGGTTTCTTCTGAAACTTGGCTGTCCGCTATTGGAACAGATAAAGCTCCTCCTACAGTTGATGTCCGCAATCTCGCTGTAGAAAACTGGGACAGATCATCCAGCTTCTTTCACTTCTGTGTCAGAAAATATACTAGTACCTGGAAAGAAGGAAAAGGCTCTTCTCCACTTTGTGCATGACAGAACAAGGCATATCTGAGAACCCAGACACAAACCACAAACAACACGGCCACACCATCATTTCTCACTCCCGGGGTCTCAAAGGTTGTTTACCTGCTTCGTCGTCCTTGGCAAGCAAATTGCACACAAAAGCAGCTTCAGCAATCTGCAAACTGTGAAATGGATGGGAGTATTAGCACAACGGTTCAGTTTTTTGTCCTAGCGGGCAGCTAGAGACATTCTGGACAATGGATCATAGCGACAGTGACAATGCAGTGGTTGAAAGAGACACCGGGCTAGCGGTAAGCAACTTACATGCTGCCTCATTCCCCTTTCTCTTTGGTACCACAAACATCATAATACAAATCTAGCACTAGATCCACCCAAAAAAGAAGCGGGAGAAAATATCCAATGAAATGTACGACCAGGAATCGAACATGATAATAAAAGGGAAAATAACAAACAGATGAAGGTGCCGGAGGAGCACACTGATGAATATTATTGGTCACGCGACAGAAATCATTTACCTGTGGAGGGCTTGATGGTCTCTTCGGGTCCAAAGCAGCATGTCACACGTCAATTCGTCACATGCTATGTCAACAACTCTCCTGATGATGTCAGATCGCCATTGACATGTATCCGAATACAGTAGATTACTTGTAAACTGGTAATTCTACCAATACTATCATAAAAGCACCAGAGGTCTGATGAAGATGAACTGAGAGTATCAAAGTCCACAGAAGTAGATAGGTCCCGTATCTTTGACGAAACATACTTCTGACCATCTAGATTATCAACAAATATGTTATGAATCAATGTGAACATTGCAGTTCCATACGCTCGATTCACATTCAGATCACCGAATAATACTGAACGAATGAACATGCCACAAGATGCAACTGGTTCCATAAATTTGCAGAAAGGATTTTCTCAAGAATAGAACTTAAGTGGTTCTTCCAGATCCAACTGTGGATAGTTGCTTACGGTTCCAGTTACAATGCTGAGCTGAGCTGTGAGCTAACATGTGTACTAACCTAGCGCTATATGAAGCATAAGTTTATCTCTTTACAACACCCTATTGTACTCTCTAGAGTACAACAAATTATATCTAACACACGCCAAAAATCGCTGCTATTTTCTGTCACCTCCACCCCTTTTCCTTTAGGTATATGCAAACTGGCAGTATTCTGCTTGTAAGGGAGAAAACCTTTACATGGCAGATGTCCCCTGCACTATATACTCATCATCTTGCTGCTATAAATGACTGCACAGGAAAAAGGAATTACGTAAGCAAAGCAGAGTGTTATTTCTTAGGCCAAATCAGGTTCATGGGAAGTAAATTTGGCAACTGGTTGGCCTATGTTTGTGCAGGCTCATCCACAACAAAAGTTAAAGGTCCTGAACTCACTGAGTTAAGAAGCTTCAGACCGGCTCCGCGTGTAAACTTCCTTGCAAAGAGGAAGCAAGGTGCTGGTCTCTCATTACTTGTGCACCACTCTCTTCTATATTCGGTCTCATAATATATATTATCAATATCCTACAAAAAATATAAAGAGATAGACCCTCAGTGAACAGTTAGAAATTGTCCTAGGCACTTCTTACAGGCAATTTATTTTACAGACATGCATCTTATTATGCCAGAACTACCGCATGGAAATCAAAGTATGTATCTCTCATCACCGATTTTGCCATCGATGTAGCTAGATATCAACTTCTATCAAACTCAGCAAACCAAAACAAATAATAAAAGCATACATGGTTTTTCTGTGAAATACAAAAAAAAAATACAATCATCTTTCTAGGGAATACAGTGTTCAGATTTGACAGAAACATATACCTTAATGGATTTTATAAGTGCGGGTGTAGCATCAGAGACTTTGTATGTTACAGGATGCCATCCACGCCTTTCACGATCTTTAGAAGATGATAGATCCCATGCGCTATGTGTAACTGATCTCCGGGTAAGCTCTTCTTCAAGCCCATTTTGCTGTAACAGAGATATGTCATGTGCATTTGTGTAGAGAACAAATTCAAGGTATGTTACAATGATTATTGACTTACTGCAAGCAATGTTTGAACATAGTGCTCATCTGGTATGCAGTTATGTGCCTTCCATGCCTCAGCAGGCTGGGTAAAATGAGGACATGTAACACGTAAGACTACCAATTGAACTTTTCCAGTGAAACAACCATAAACAAATGTACTTATTGAGTTCATAAGTAAATCTTGAAGGCTTAGATAATTATTTGGTTAAGAAAATATTTTAGGAAATATAAGAAATACAGTAGACATATGAGTAGTGGTTCTATGCACTCTTAAGAAGTTAAAATATATGCCGCGCTTAAAATTTGGCTTCACTACATATACGTACAGGAATATTGCAGAAATAACACAGATTAATCTAACTTTGGTTCCACTTCCGTATACGAGATCCTTGTGAGCGCACAAACTATCACACATAGTGTTATCTATTTTCATGTATAAGCTTTAACTTGTCCATAGTTTGAGAACAATACCTCCTTTATAATTGCATAGGTTGATGAAAACAAACAAAAATCAATTCATTTGGATGGGTACTAGTTAACATTAAAGCAAATACAGGCACGGATCAAGTTCATGCCTGCAATTCATGTCACAGGAATAAGGCCAGATGTTAACATCCAGAACCCACAGGAAAACAAATGGCATGATGAACACAACCTCTAATCTGTCATGTATTCTAGACATACTCCAGGTACAAACTGCATCAAAAACAAGCTTTGAACTATTTTCACAGAAGAAAAAAGGACAGCATGAACCACGGTTCAAGATACTCCAGAAATAGATGGATTGGTATTTTGTTAAAGGGTCTCACTTACAATAGGTTTATCCCAGTCCCGCCAGAACTCTGGTAAGGGCCTTCTCTGCAGCAAATAAAAGATATACTTTCTTCAATAAGAACAGGCACAGAAAAAAAAATCAAGTTCCCATGTATGTACAGATGGAAAAACTGTCATTTGTACATGCATACGCTACAGCACCATATGTAAGTACAGATGTAAAAATTGTCAGAACTTAGTAGAATAATAAGAAGTGTACAACTATTTAAGTGCCATTATCTTGATGATGCGAAACTACTACCTTGTGAAGTCATGTCCATCTATGAACTATGTTACAGTACTGAATATTTCTGCACATAGAACATACAATTATTGAGGCACGTACCCTGCAATGCTTCTTGAATTCTGGCAACACCACATCATCATAAACCACAACTTCAGCATGCTTTTTAATCAGCACAGCCCACTGTATGGCGAGTTAGGGCGGCAGAGATACAAGAATGAGTTTGTTAGACACACAAAAATTCAAGTTAAACTTTTATTTTCCATCTTTCTTCTTTCATCAGTAAAAGCGGAAAGGTACCTGCGAGCCTTTTCTCCAATTCTCCACCGGGATGATTGGGTCCATTCGTGGATTGTACCTGCCCTGTTTTGTATCGGCGAAACTGCCAGCATTACACAATTGGATGCTATTAGTCAGACTATAAGATCAGCTAAAAGAAAAGCTTACATCTTAATATGAACAGATCTGCAATATGTTATGCTAGCAATCGATCTAAAAGGTCAAGGTGCATGAAAACACTAAGACAATGTAAAATGGAAAAGGATATGATGAACTATATTGTCATTCATAAATACTGACTGATACTCATTCTTAATCAAGGCTAGGAGACATAATGCAAAACTGAGATGTTTATACCTGTCCACAAAGCTGGTTGATGCAGACATTATGTAGTCATAAGTGTAGTTGAAATTGTACAATGGTACACAACTGGCAGAGAGAGAAGATCCTAGTAAGCACGAATTCAATATTAAGATCCAAATACGTTCATAAATGATGTGCGCAGTGCATAACCATTTTGACGAAAACAAGTTTGTAAAAAATAAATGTCGGATTGTTGAGTATTAGTAACTGTTGAGTCAAACACCAGAGCCATGTAGAAGATCTCAAATTTGCAACAGACCTAAATTTGGTAAATGGGTATAGCTATACATATGGATTACCATTATAGGCACTTATCCGAGACAACCAACAGAACATAGGGACAATTGGAAAATATAACCCAGGATTCACTTCCTGCAAAACAAATGTTCTCTCCAAGTCACAGAAAACACGGTTATGAATAACCTGGTGATCTACTGATTGTAAAAGTAGGATTTCCTGCGAGCAATAATAAGCACTTAAAAAATACAATTTGAGTCTACCAGTATGTTTAGGTGGAAAGGGAAACAACAGAGATATCTGAACTGGACCTAAATGTGAATGACATGAAAATTCCTTTTTTAAGGGCGTGGAGACGGTGTACAAAAGGGAAGAAAACTCGTGACTGGTCTAAAGGAAAAATGTCCAATTATGTCTTAGCACTACCACATTGCAATTTTTTAAGGGCGTGGAGACGGTGTACAAGGGCGTGGAGAAGTGCATTTTTAGCGGTGTGGTCCATTGTTGGGTATGTTGAAATATATTGCTCACCTCCCTCCATCAGTTCGGACTTTTGGATGAGTTGGTCGGTGCATGAATTCAATATGGTATCAGAGCCAAGAGATCTTGAGTTCAAGACCCTGCCAATGCAGTATTAAATAAAACGATTCTGCGGCCTACATCGATCCCACGTCTAAGGACTAAAATAGCCTAGACGTGAGGGGGAGTGTTGAAATATATTGCCCACCTCCCTCCATCAGTTCGGACTTTTGGATGAGTTGGTCGGTGCATGAATTCAATAGGGTAGCTTCAAACCTATACCCCCCGCCGCCCCTAGTGTGTATAACATGTTCGGCAACTGGTTGAGGTGTATTGATAAAAAAAATCTTTCCATATCCTTGTGGGGTGGGAAGCCTTGTGTTGGGCTTTGTGGCTTTCCATGAATGATGTGGTTTTTAACAAAAAGAGTATTTCATCTCGTGTGTAAGTTATTCAGGCATGTACACGTTGGCTCCGTGCGTGGTCTATCATGCAAAGGTACGTGGTCTATCACGAGTTTTTTTCTGTAAAACCCTACTTTTGAGTTCTCTCGGACATGTTGGTTGTGTGCATGTTATGCAGAGTTTGGGCTCAGTGCGGTTGTATTAGCTTGATATAACGATTGAATGAAATTCCATTTATTGGAAAAAGTAAGACAATCTACATGGGACAACAAAAGAAACATTGACACAATCTCAGGACATAATACAGCAGATTTTCCACTTTACTAATTAGTGTATTGCAGCAAGAGCTCAAACACCACATAAGTGATGTGTTAAACAGTACAAGTTCCCCCTTTAGACCTTATGCTTCATTGATTTCATTCTTTTGTGCAAATTGCCATTCTAAGAACAGCATCGAACTGTACCTGTCGGACACAAAAACGAAGCGCTCATTGAAGGGATCCTTGAGTGCATGGCTGAGAAGGATGCGCTCGGCCTCGATCATGCTCGCCTCCCCCCAATCCACCTGAATGCCAAAAAAGTTAAAATCATGTCGGCAGCAATGGAGCATCGAACGCAGAGATCACATATTATGGTAGGAACTGTCAGCACTAACCTGGACGCTGTTGTTGACCTGCCGGTTGTAAAAGAAGCGGGAGCGGGTGGTGGCGCGGGTGAGCACGAAGCCTGGCCGCGAGTGCACGAAGATGGAGAACCTCCCCTCATTGTCGCCCTGATCCGCATAATAAGAATCACAATGCGACTTGAGATTAATTCATTCATTCGCTCCCGCATTGGTGAAATCGAGACGGCGATCGAGAGATGGAGCGAGAAGGGCGGGGGGGGGGGGGGGGGGGGGGGGGCGTACACGGAAGAATGCGTCCCAGACGAGGTCGAGCGGGAGGCGGTTGCGGGCGATGAAGAGGAAGGCGACCCTGGCGTTCCCCGGCGGCAGCGGCGCCTCCTCCACCTCGGCCAGGACCACCGGCCCCTCGTGCCTTCCCCCTCCTCCTCCCGCCGCGGCCGCCTGCTCCTTCCCTCCCTCCGCGTCCAGCGGCGGGGAGGAGCCGTGCAGGAGCAGGAGGAAGACGCCGGTGACGCAGAGGCAGAGCACCAGCAGCACCGCCGCCGCCGCGCTCCTGCCGCCCCTGCCGTACGAGTGCCGCCGCGGCCTCATTCCCCGAGACGGGTCGGCTAGTGCTCCGTGCTATATAGTGGTATTACCGTCTCACCGCCGGCGCCGCTCCTCCCGCTCGCGGCATTGGGGGCGAGCAGAGCGTGGCAGAGCAGAGCAGAGCGGAGCGGAGAGCGCCTCAGGTCAGATCTCGAGCTCCCGCGGCTGCGCGGGGGGAGTGAGGTGCGGTCTCGTGGTCTCGGGAGGTTGGTGGTGGTTGCACTTGCGCCGCAGCGGGGAGGCGGGGGATCGAATCTCGGCAGGCTCCGCTCGCTTGCTTGCCGGGGCAGCGCGGCAGCGGCAAGTAAAGCTAGCAGTCTCGTGAGAGATACTCCTGAACGGGCGTGCCAACCACCTACCGGGAACGGGAACGGGAACGGTGCGGATCCACGCTCCAGTGAGGTCGGGGCAGCGGCAACGGTGCGGATCCAAATCAGTCCCGAAGAGGGCGGGGCGGGGGCGGGGAGAGGGAGCAGCAAAGGGGCATGTCGTGGTCTGACAGTGGCACGTGGACTTCACATTATTCACATTGACTAGCTCCCCGTCCTAAAGTTGCATCAAAGCGACACGCCGGTGCCGACTGTCGGATTTCGGGTTCCGGCAGATCCTTGAGGTTCGAACACTAAGGTGCGCGCGGAGATTTTGTCTCCTACCTACCTGCACCCCCCCTCCCCGCCATGCTAGGATCTAAAATTACAGAAAGAACAACACAAGAGACACAGGGTTTATACTGGTTCGGGCCACCGTTGTGGTGTAATACCCTACTCCAGTGTGTGGTGTGTGGATTGCATCTTGGGCTGATGATGATGATGAATACAAGGAAGAACAGCCTCACGAGGGTCTGTTCTTGGCTAGGGCGATGAACTGCTCGGAGGAGTTCAGTCACCCTTCTCTCTCTCTCTGCTTCCTCCAACCGACCGAACCCCTTGCTATGTGGGTGGCTGGTCCTATTTATAGAGGCCCTGGTCCTCTTCCCAAATATCGAGCGGGAAGAGAGCCAACAATGGCGGGCTAATTTGAAGGGGGACAGCAAGTATCAGCTATCCTGACAAAAGTAGTCTTCGCATGCGCAAAGCTCTGGTGATGACGCCGTCTTGGGCTCCACGGTGACCTCCGTCTCGTAGTCCTCCTGGTCTTGATCTCGTTGTACCAAAATGGCAACCTTTGCCTGATGCCTCGGTACTCCGCGGCTGCGCTTGCCCCCTTTGCACCAAAGAGGAAAGGAGGACGCTGCGCGGCTGGCACCCGCCTGGCGCCCTGAGTCGTCATGGCTTGCGTCACGGGCACCTCACGAGGTACCCCGCCTTGATCTCTCCGCCTCCTCGTGAGCCAGCCTGACGAGGCCGTGCCTGAGGAAGCTCCGTGTCGTCCGCCTCGCGAGGCTTGGCCCCTCGCGAGGGTCTTGGGTTTGTGTTGGTGAAGATGGGCCGTGCTGGGCCCCCCTTTGAGCCACGCCGTAGGCCGCAGGCAGGCAAGTCTGGGGACCCCCGTTCCCAGAACGCCGACACCGACCGACGTGCTAAACGGAGCCGACAAACCGACCGCAGCGTGCTTACTGAGAGCATCTTCAACAGACGCGCCAAACTAGCACCGTGCCGCAAAATCCCCCCTTTTAGCGCGCGCAACCGGAATAGCTGCTCCAGCGGGCGCGCGAAAACCGCGCGCGCGGCATACGTAGTCCAGCGCGCGGGCCGAAACGCAATTGCGCACCGCTTATTTGCTGCGTCCGCTCCCGCGCGCTGGACTCTCGCGCGCTCGCTCGCACCTCCCACCCCCCCTCCAGCCGCGCCGCCGCCGCCGACCGCGCCACCCGGCGACCATTCCGGCGCTTCCCCGGCCTATCCCCGCCCCACGCGCGCTTTCTCCGGCCCCCCTCTAGGCCCGCCGCCCCGCGCGCGTGCTGGTCCGCCGACGAACAGCGCCCGCGCGCTCGCTGGCGCTCGGCGCCCGCTAGGTGTTCGACAAAACGCCTAGAAGGTATGTATTGCTCAAAAGCCATGAATTTCGTGCATGTTGATTGTAGTTTTTTATTTATAGCATAGTATTCAACATTGTAAATGAGTTCATCGTATGATTCTTCCGAAGAAGAATTTGATATGGAAGAGGAGGAGGATCTTGCAATGATCCTAGCTATGCATATTAATAAAAAATCGAAACACGGTGGTTCGGTTATGGGTCGGCAAAAAATTTGGAGGGATAGGATCGATGCCCACAACAGATTGATCATGCATTATTTTGCGAAGAATCCCACATACCCCGAGTCATATTTTCGTCGCCGGTTTAGCATGAGCACCGAGTTGTTCAGGCGCATTGCAGAGAAACTAGCGAGCCATGACCGCTTTTTCAGCAAAGGAGGAATGCCGCCGGAGAGCTCGGGCATAGCACCTTTCAGAAGGTGACAGCCGCTTTGCGTATGTTGGCATACGGTATACCGACTGATCTAGTTGATAATCACTTGGCTATGGGTGAGAGCCAAGCCATCATGTGTGTCAAGCGCTTCGCAGTCGGAATTGTGCAAGTGTTTGGCAAGGAGTATTTGAGATCTCCCAACGTTGAAGACGTCGCAAGGCTTTTGGCGATGAACAAAGCTTGCGGCTTTCCTGGCATGCTTGGCTCAATAGATTGCATGCATTGGAGTTGGAAGAATTGTCCAAAGGCATGGCATGGGCAATTCCACGGCCAAAAAAAGGGTTCCACTATAATCCTTGAAGTGGTGGTCGATCAAGAGACTTGGATTTGTCATGCATTCTTTGGAATGCCTGGATCTTTGAATGACATCAATGTTGTCAACCAGTCACCACTGATGAGTAAGATTGCAAATGGGGAGTTGCCACCGGTGCAGTTTGTAGCAAATGGCCGTACATACAACTATGGCTATTATCTAGCGGATGACATCTATCCAAAGTGGCAAACCTTTGTCAAGCCGTTGAAAAAGCCGGAAGGTAAGAAAAATCTTGATTTCCATAATGCTCAGGCGGTGGCTAGAAAATATGTGGAGAGAGCTTTTGGGATTTTGCAAGCCCAATTTGCTATTGTGAGAGGACCGGCTAGATTTTGGGATCAAAAGATGCTTTGATACATAATGCACGCTTGTGTGATCATGCACAACATGATCATCGAGAATGAGCGTGGCCAAAATGTAGACTACTCTCAGTATGAGCTCTTGGGATATCCCGTGCGAGTGTGACGGAGGGCTGAAAGGGTGGCCCGTTTTGTTGCCTCCTATCATGCCATTCGACGTCCTGCAGCGCATAATGATCTTCAGAAGGATCTCATTGAGGAGTGGTGGGCATGGAATGGACAACAAAGAGCATCATGATTTGTGCGTTCGTTATTGTACTGTTGAACTATTTGTTGTGTTTAATTGCACTATTTGTTGTATTGAACAATAAACTGTTTGTTTGAGTTGTAATAAACGAAATTGAACTATTTATTTTTGTTTGTTTTTGATTTTTTTGCTTTTGTTTTTGAATGCATATGTTGTTTGTGCGAGTCACGCGTGCTGCATTTTTACGCGCTGCTGGAGCGGCGCGCGCGCTGCATTTTAGCACGGCTGCTGGAGCCATCGCCGCGCCAAACCAGGCGATGCGCGCGCGGCATACGTGTTTTTTGCGCGCGGCGCAACCGACGCCTGTTGGAGATGCTCTGACCCATGGGACGTGGGAATAGCAGTAAAACTGGTTTAAGAGGGGTGTAAAATTGGGCGGTAAAGTATAAGGATGGGTGAATTCCATATACGCCACTCAAAACTTTGCCCTTACCCTAGTCTCTGTTATTGAAAATTTCCCTCTCCCAAATATGCCATTGAAAATTTGCACGTGTACAGATATGCCACTATGGCCAGTTTGACCGTTAGTTGACTGTCAAGTGGCCTGTGAAAAGACGACTTTGCTCCTAGTACTGTAGCGACGACGTACTGTAGCATTCCGAACAAATTTGGCCAATCTCGAATTGCAGGGCATCCGTACTATAGCGACGATATCCTGTAGCATCCGAACAGATTTGAAATTCAAACAATTTTTTTGAATTTCAAAATAAATCTCCGTAATTTCAAATTATGAATTCCTAACACTTATTTTGAAAAAGTTGTTCGCAATTTCAGAAAACTGGCATTTTTTTGTAAAAGTGGACGCTACAATACATTTGCCCGCAATTTCGAAAGTGACCAAATTTGTTCAGAATGCTAGTGTATCACCGCTACAGTCTAGGAGCAAAAACGTCTTTCCAAGTGCCGCTTGACAGTCAACTAAGGGTCAAACTGACCATAGTGGCATATCTGTATGCGGTGCAAATTTTCAATGACATATTTAGGAGAGTGAAATTTCCAATGACAGATGGGAATACGGGCAAGTTTTGAGTGGCATGTATGGAATTCACCCTATAAGGATGTGTGGTACAATGTTGTTGTTTTAGAAGTGTCACGACACGATTGCGGTGGAAGAAAGAGAAACCATGGAAAAAGTTTTGCATTCTCTTAATTAAGAAGACGTTGTTGTTCTCAAAAAGAAAAATAAATTAAGAAGGTGATGTCTTAGAGCAACTACAACATGAAAACATTAGCCAGGAGCTCTTCCCTACTCCACAAGAAAACATCTTAGCTTTATCTTCTCCTTCCTTCAGCGCCGCTGACAGTCCGCATCATCTCCAATGGCCTTTGGGCCACGAATGTGTGGAGGATCTTGACCCTTTCCCGGAGGAAGGGACCTCATTCTTATTTTTGTTAGGTTCAGCGTTTTGGTTGGGGTTGTGTGACGGTGGTGATGTATCCTAGCAGAAATAATGTCTCCCACTTTCTACCTCATTTTGATGGTGCGTCTAGTATTGTCGGAGGACGTGTGGAGGTGTCTCTCCATTAGATCCCGCGGGGATTCGGTCGGTGCTGGTCTTTGGTGAATCTGTTTGGATCCGGTCTTTGCTTGTCTTCGTTCGGGTGTTTACAGGTTTGATCCTTCTGGTCTAAAATTTTCTTCATCGGCGATGGTTGCTGCTCTAGTGCGTTGTTCCCATGGGTATTAGCACGACGAATTTCCGACTTTTACTACAACAAGGTTTGGATGGATCTAGTGAAGGAAGGGCAATGACGTCGATTCGTATTCGACTCGCTCCAGTGCTTGTATGTAACACCCCGGATATGATTTACCCAATATGTACTCCAACTCTTGCCGTTTCCGGCCTTAAGTTATTTTATTTTCTTGGGTTCGGGTTTTTGTCTCCGTGTGTTGTTATCGTTGTCATGTATCTCATATCATTTCATCATGTGCATTGCATTTGCATACGTGTTCATCTCATGCATCCGAGCATTTTCCCCGTTGTCCGTTTTGCATTCCGGCGCTTCGTTCTCCTCCGGTGGTCATTTCTACCTTTCTGTCGTGTGTGGGGATTAAACATTTCCGGATTGGACCGAGACTTGCCAAGCGGCCTTGGTTTACTACCGGTAGACCGCCTGTCAAAGTTTCATACCATTTGGACTTCGTTTGATGCTCCAACGGTTAACCGAGGGACCGAAAAGGCCTCGTGTGTGTTGCAGCCCAACACCCCTCCATTTTGGCCCAAAACCCACCTAAACCCTCTCCATCATCTAGAGCGTTCGATCACAATCGCGTGGCCGAAAACCGCACCTCATTTGGACACTCCTAGCTTCCTCTACCTCTATATATAGACCCCCTCCTCAAAATTCGCGGATCCCCTTCGTCCAAACCCTAGATCCACCCTCTCCGTGCGGCCGGACACGTCCGCCGACGCCCGCGACCAACCACAGGGCGCCATGTGTCGCCGTCGCCACCACCAACCGCGCCGGCCCGGAGAGCCCGCACGCGGCCCTCCCGGCCCGGGTCGCCACCGCCGCCGCCCGGGGCTTCCTCCTCGCCGCACCGCCTCGCGCCGCCACGCTCCCGCTTGCCGGCCGCCGCACCTCCTCGCCGCCGGAGCCCGCGGAAGCAACTCCGGCGAGCTCCGGTCGCCGCCCCCGCCGCGCCCTCGCCGCCCGCCGCCGCGGCCGCGCCGCCGCACGCCTCGGCGAGGCCCGGCCTTCCTCCTCCCTCCTCGACGCCGGCAAGTCCAACTCCGGCGCCGGTCTTCTCGGCGAACCTCGGAGAACGCGCCCCGCTACAGTATCCAGATCTAGATCGGATCGGTTGACTTTTTGCCCGAAACCCTAAATTTTACGCTATGTTCATTGCATCGTAACTTTGCATCCGTAGCTCCATTTTGGAAATATAGCATATCAAAATGTTCGTCTCAGAGAGCACATCATTTCATCTCATTTCATCATTTTCATTTGAGTTCATCTTGATGCCTGAAATGCTGTTGGAAGAATGCTATTTGAGATAATTGTCAGATCTGCTGCTCCAATTAGACATTTGTCATTTTTGTCATGATTATTGTGTGCATGCTATGCCCCTGAGCTCTACATGTGTTTTGTTATATGTTTTGCCATCTATCCAGAGGTGAACCCATGTATTTTTGTGATGTGTGTGGTGACTAGCACAAGCTTGCAAAGTGGTGCATTCGTTAATGCTGATTTCAGGGACTTAGCAATTCCACTAAGTCCTTGGACTGTTTATCTCAATATGCCATATGTTCATGTTGTTTCCTAGTGATCCGTGCCTCTTTTGAGGATGGTTAGTAAGGATGTTTTGTTAGTCTTGTAGTGCTCTATCTATCCATGTATTTGTTTGCAATTATGGAGCACCCTTGAGTCAATCGAGCTCTACTTTTGTCATTTCGTGAATCTGGGCAGATTGTCTACTTGTTAGCGATTTTGCCGAGGATGTTGTAGTTGATCCGTGCATGCTATGTTATTGTTCTTGCCATGTCTAGCTTGTATTTTGTGTATTCTTTATGGGTGTATACTTAGATTTTCATGACATGCTCTGTAGTGAGTGCATCGAGCTCGTAGACATGCCTACTTGATATCTGTTTTCAGCATGCTCCAGATTTCACTAAGTCTGAGAACTGATTATGTTTTTGCCATGTTCACATGCTTGCAAATGTATTTTCTGATCCCTTTTGGCTCAAGGTCACTAAGGGACTTTTGTTAAGCTCTTTGAGTAGCTCCATGCCATGCTTTACTTTGCCATGTTCAGGTCCTGTAGCAGGTTTCCATACTCCAAAGAGTGCTATCTGATCTGAAATTCCAGACAAGTGTTAATTTCACTAAGTCTGAAATCTATTTACCAAATGCATTTTTGCCATGCTTGTTTGAACCTGTTAATTGATGAATTAGCCGTAGCTCAGTGCTAGTCTTTTGTTAAGCATCATGAGTGGATCCCTGCCATGTATTTTGATTCCATGTTTGGGTGCTGTAGCATGTTCATCTTGTTGCATTTAGATGGCTACTTGCTGTAAATCGTAGAACGTGGCCATATTTGAATTGCTTGCCATTTCCAAACCGTAACTCCGATTCCGGTGATATTTATATCGTTTTCAAGCGATTTCATCTCACCTTTCCAGTGGCACACTTGGATTTCCAAGTTGAGGCCAGGTTCATTCATTCTTTGTCAAATCTTGCATATGCATCCCATATCGCATCCCGCATAGCATACCATCCTTGCATCATATTGTTTGAGCTTTGCACGTGGTTGATTGTGTCCTTGTTGCTTGTTTGTCTTGTTTGGGTAGAGCCGGGAGACGAGTTCGCTAGCGAGGAGCCCGTTGAGTTTGCTTTCGAGGATCCAGTCAACTTTGACAACTTTGCAGGCAAGATGATCATACCCTCGAAATCACTACTATCTTTGCTTTGCTAGATGCTCGCTCTTTTGCTATGCCTATGCTATGATGCCTACCACTTGCTTTCATGCCTCCCAAATTGCCATGTCAAACCTCTAACCCACCATGTCCTAGAAAACCGTTGATTGGCTATGTTACCGCTTTGCTCAGCCCCTCTTATAGCGTTGTTAGTTGCAGGTGAAGATTGGAAACCGTTCCTTGTTGGAACATTATTTACTTGTTGGGATATCATTATATTATCTTGTTATCTTAATGCATCTATATACTTGGTAAAGGGTGGAAGGCTCGGCCTCTCGCCTAGTGTTTTGTTCCACTCTTGTCGCCCTAGTTTCCGTCATATCGGTGTTATGTTCCCGGATTTTGCGTTCCTTACGCGGTTGGGTTATAATGGGAACCCCTTGACAGTCCGCCTTGAATAAAACTCCTCCAGCAATGCCCAACCTTGGTTTTACCATTTGCCACCTAGCCTTTTCCCTTGGGTTTCGCGGACTCAAGGGTCATTGAGGGAGTCCTGGATTAGGGGGTGTTCGGGTAGCTGGACTATACCTTCAGCCGGAGTCCTGGACTATGAAGATACAAGATTGAAGACTTCGTCCCGTGTCCGGATGGGACTTTCCTTGGCGTGGAAGGCAAGCTTGACGATGCGATATTCAAGATCTCCTACCATTGTAACCGACTCTGTGTAACCCTAACCCTATCCGGTGCCTATATAAACCGGAGGGTTGTAGTCCGTAGAGAATAAACTCCATACACAACAATCATACCATAGGCTAGCTTCTAGGGTTTAGCCTCCTTGATCTCGTGGTAGATCTACTCTTGTACTAGCCATATCATCAATATTAATCAAGCAGGAGTAGGGGTTAACCTCCATCGAGAGGGCCCGAACCTGGGTAAAACAAAGTGTTCCCTGCCTCCTGTTACCATCCGGCCTAGACGCACAGTTCGGGACCCCCTACCCGAGATCCGCCGGTTTTGACACTGACATTGGTGCTTTAATTGAGAGTTCCTCTGTGTCGTCACCTTTAGGTCCGATGGCTCCTTCGATCATCAACAACGACGCGGTCCAGGGCGAGACTTTTCTCCCCGGACAGATCTTCGTCTTCGGCGGCTTCGCACTGCGGGCCAATTCGCTTGGCCACCTTGAGCAGATCGAAAGCTACGCCCCTGGCCATCAGGTCAGGTTTGGAAGCCTAAACTACACGGCCGACATCCGTGGGGACTTGATCTCCGATGGATTCAAGCCACAGCCAAGCGCGCCACACTGTCTCGATGGGCATGATATAGCTCTGCCGCCGAACAGCGCTTTGGAGGCTGCACACGCACCGGTTCCGACCATTGATTCGGAGCCCACTGCGCCAATCGAGGATGAGCGGTTGGACGTCACCTCAGGGGCTGCAATCCCAAAAGCGATCGAGCCGAACGCTAGCCCCGCACTCTGCACAACCCGTGACTCCAAGGGTCCGAACTCCGAACCCCCCGCGCCCCTGCCAATCGAATCCGATTGGGCGCCGATGATGGAGTTCACAGCCGCAGACATCTTTCAGCATTCACCTTTTGGCAACATCCTGAAATTCTCTTAAGTCTCTCTCTTTATCAGGAGAGCCCTGGCCGGACTACGGTCAGCGAGGATGGGATACGAACGGCGAAGAAATTCAAAGCCCACCCACCACCCACCTGGTAGCCACGGTCGACAATTTAAGTGACGTGCTCAACTTCGACTCCGGAGACATCGACAGCATGGATGACGATGCAGGAAATACCAACGAACCAACGCCCATAGGGCATTGGACAGCCACCTCATCTCACAATGTGTACATGGTGGACACCCCTAAAGGAAGCGACAACGAGGAAAAAGGGGATGGGACGAGAGATCGACCCCCCGAAAAGCAATCAAAGCGTCGGCGTAAACGCCGACCCAAGCCCCGCCTCGACAAAAACCCAGCCATAGAGCAGGACGAGCCGGTAGACGACGAGCAGGCCTTAGAGCAACCGTCCGAACAGGGCAACACGGATAGAGAAACGGAACATCCCTCCCCCGGCGAAAACGGCATTCCGGACGACCTCACGCCAAATGAACCTATGGAGCAGAAGAATCTCCATGAGAGGCTCATTGCAACTGCACGCAGCCTAAAAAAGCAGAAGCGGAAGCTAAAAACAGCGGAAGACGCACTCCGGATCAGATGGATCAAGGTAACCAATGCCATAGATAAGTACGGCGACAATCGCCGCACTAAAAGCTATCCGAAAAGAAAGCTACTGCCTGAAATCGACGAAGAGGCCTTAGAGCCCTCGCATTCAAAAAATGAAAAAGCCACACGGTCGGATAGACGACCCCATAAAGCGGCAAGCGGCGCCGCACCTAAATCGGCATGCGGCCCTCTTAAGGATTCGCATCATGGCCCAGTCAGGTCCATTTACGGGCCAAGAAAGCAAGCTCTTGTAAGCAACGCTATGAAGCCATCATCAGAATCCGGCACACCCAAATACAGGGGCGCCGCACACCCCCTATGTTTCACCGATGAGGTCCTGGACTATGAATTCCCAGAGGGATTCAAACCCGTAAACATAGAGGCATATGATGGAACAACAGACCCTGGAGTCTGGATCGAGGATTATATCCTCCACATACACATGGCAAGAGGAGATGATCTCCACGCCATAAAATATCTACCCCTTAAGCTTAAAGGGCCAGCCCGGCATTGGCTTAAAAGCCTTCCAGAAAATACAATTGGAAGCTGGGAAGAGCTCGAGGATGCTTTCCGAGCAAACTTTCAAGGGACCTATGTCCGTCCTCCGGATGCAGACGATCTCAGTCACATAACTCAACAACCCGGAGAATCAGCTCGGCAGTTCTGGAATAGATTCCTCACTAAAAAGAATCAGATAGTCGACTGTCCGGACGCCGAAGCCTTAGCAGCTTTCAGGCATAACGTCCGAGACGAATGGCTCGCCAGACACCTCGTCCAAGAAAAGCCAAGAACAATGGCCGCACTAACAAGCCTCATGACCCTCTTTTGTGCAGGGGAGGACAGCTGGTTGGCAAGGTGCAGCCCCAGCGATCCAAGTACATCCAAAACTAGGGATGGAAACGGAAAACCGTGACGCAACAAGGACCGTCGCCGGACTAAGGATAAAAGTCCGAAGAGCACGGCAGTCAATGCCAGATTCAAAGGCTCACGACAAAATCAGGAAAAATCGCCCCCAGGATAACAGGGACGATCCATGCAACCTAAATAAAATCCTGGACAAGATATGTGAGATACACAGTACTCCCGGGAAGCCTCCTAACCATACCCATAGAGACTGTTGGGTCTTCAAACAATCCGGCAGACTCAATGCCGAACACAAGGGGCTCGACACACCAAGCGAAGACGAGGACAAACCCCAAAAGCAGAGCACCAGGAAACAAAAGAACTTCCCACAAGAAGTAAAAATAGTGAACTCACTTCACATAACAAAACGTGCGGTGCCCGTAAAGGTATGCACCACACGGCCCATCCCCAAAGGATCCTACCACTGGTTGTCAAAACCGATCACCTTCGATCAGCTAGATTATTCTAGGAATATCAAGAATGTAGGCTGGACTGCCTTGATACTCGATCCAATAATTGGCGGACTCCAGTTTTCAAATGTCCTTATGGACAGCGGCAGTGGACTCAACCTGATATATCAGGATACAATCCAGCACATGGGGATAAACCCAGCAAGAATCCACCGCAGCAAAACCTCCTTTCAAGGGGTAATACCTGGTCCGGACACCCATTGTACGGGTTTTCTCCGGCTCACAGTCACATTCGGCTCTGCCAATAACCTCCGCCGCGAAAAACTGACCTTACATATCGTCCCGTTCTCAAGTCGCTATCAAGCACTACTGGGACGTGAAGCTTTCGCTCGCTTTAACGCAATACCGCATTATGCATCTCTTACGCTTAAGATGCCCGGTCCACGAGGCATCATCTCTTTGAAGGGGAAGCACTAAAGTGCACCTCCCCAAGCGGAGGACAGTGCGGCCGCTTTAACAGCCCCACAGCAAAATGGCCTCACCGGCCAAAAAAACTTCAAAATAGGTCATTTAAAGACCACGAACGCGGATAGACGAGTTCGGTGCAAAATCATCATTGATGCAGGCCTAGAAGCCATATAGCCCCGCACTAGGGGCTCCACGCATATACAATAAGAGACAATAAAGCTCAAACTTACATATCTTACTTTATACTTTGCTTATTTTAAACTTTTTCGGCACGACCCGTTTTCAACTCAGTTCCCCTCTTTTACAGATGAACGTCGTGCGGCACCCGTCTAGGATACGGCACAACGGAGACATAGACGCAGACATGCAGTAGGGACCCGTCCTAAAGGATTCTTTTTAGATTAAGACCCTGCGTAAACCTTTTTTTACTGTCTCTTGTTGCTACACATCCCCTGGTTTTTCTTTCTAATATAACCAAGGAGGAGGCTGGTGTCTTGGCATGTGGCCACGTCAGAATTTTTGCACGTACCTGGACACTAGGGGCTTTTTTAATAAAGAGTGTCGTTTGGCCCGCACTCATAAAGACCGAACACCTTAGGGAGTGTTTGGCGTCGCGAGTTTTGGCATTATATGCATCAGCTCCGAATCATGTCTTTGGTCAAATGTTGGGTTGCCCAGCTCCTGAGTTCGGCTACCTTACGTTCCGCTCTATCGGCTAAGGTAGCACCTGGAGAACTACTGCGATTGTGCCCCCGGTTCGGCCAGGGCGAGCACCTCAGTAGAGAAAGCCGAAAACTGACTGTCATGATGTAGCGTGAGACCGGTCAGCCACTCGATGACCGATCGGAATCTATCGGATTCCTCTGCTTTAACGAAGGGCCGCTTCCCGGTCAGGCACATACGCGCCCCGAATTCGGACGAGCGCAGTTGCCACCAAGGAGCTACCTAAAGAGTCTCATTTTCAAACACCTATGGCTAAGTGAAAGTGTTAAAGCATTATAGTCCGGTTGCCTGGCCCGCTGCGCTATCACCTCCTTTGTAGGACCAAGACGTTGGGTTAAGTGTGAAAATGCGTCTTCTGCGAGCACCCCCGCACTATGTGTGTAGGGGCTGAAGCCAACGACTGCCATCTTTCAGATTCTATACATATATATATATATATACCTTAAAACGGCCGCATAGAAGGTGTTCACAATACTTGAAGGCACAAGTATAAAAAAAGGCCACTACAGTTTATCAAAATATTACTTTATAATTACATATGCTATCATAACATAGCATCTTTCGGGCACTGCGTCTCTATTACACGAGCGCCTTCAAGAACTTCCTGAAAATAGTGCTCGGAAGGTACTCGGCTTTGGTCCGAATCTCGGGACGCAACAACGGTGGTCTCCATCTCTGCCCAGTATGTCTTAACACGGGCAAGAGCCATCCTAGCGCCCTCTACACATGTTGACCTCTTCATTGCATTTATACGCGGCACCGCGTCAAGGAATTGCTGCACTAAGCTGAAATAACTCTTCGGCTCCGATCTCCCTGGCCACAGGTAACCCACGACGTACTTCATGGCGAGTCCAGACAACCTATTCAGTTCGGCCCATTGAGCCAAACGATCATCCACTGCCAGTGGACGCTCTGGATTGAGAAACTGCGACCAGAAAAGCCTTTCCACTTCGCGATCTTTCTGATCTCGAAAGTGTTCGATCGCATCAGCAGCACTCGCTGCCAAATCCAGATAGGTATCCTTCACACTCCACATCCGGTCCAACAGAGCAAATTTTGGGTCGCAAAATTTCCTTCGCAGCATAAAGGGCTTTCCAGCCGCAATCTGTTCGGCCTGACGCAGCTCCTCCTTCGCAGTTCTCATCGCAGAGCGCGCGTCCTTGGCATCGGCAACGGCCTTCTCTAAGTCCGTCTGTTTTGCCTGGTCTTCTTTTTCAAGAAGTCTGCAACGGTCTGTAGCGCTTTTTAACTTTTCGGCCATCTCGGCCATCTTTTCCTTGCTTCGGCAATGAGCAGCCTGTTCGGCTCTCAGCTCTTCAAGGGCTTTCCTGGCGGCCACATCACTCTCGCTGGCTTGTTCTTTAGCTTGGGAAAGTTCTGCCCTAAGATTCTCCACGGCGGTCGCTCCATCTGCGTCAAGCACATACATCATAAGACACAGGCGTAGAACTGTTCTTACCTAATGCCGCCCGAGGAATTACATACCTTGAGCCTCATCAAGCCGCTTATTAACAAGCGTGATGTCAGCATCTGCCACGTCCAGTTGCCGCTTTAGTTCGGCCACATCATCAGTTCGGCTTGATTCCGAACACCTCGCCACCTACATTCAAAGGCGACATTTTAGACCTGGGATTATGATCCTTTGCGTGCCGTCATTTCTTGACAACGCGCAGAGTCTCAGGGGGCTACTATCTACACAGGGCGCACCTTACTTATGCGCAACTGACAAAAGTGTACATTATCTAACGTACCTCAAAACCCGTCAGTAAACTTTTGACGGCCTCATGCAATCCGCTTTCTGTGGATGAAATCCTTTCAATCACCGTGCCCATCAATGCATGGTGCTCCTCTGAGATAGAAGCTCGCCCCAGCAGAATCTTTAGCTCCTCCGGCCGAGCACCAGATGGTGTCGGACTTGTCCTATGGCCTCTTTCAAAGGCCGGACGCGGAGAACTTCGGGGGGCCGCACTGCCACCTTCCGCCCCTGCCAGATTCGGAGAAACCCTCCGCGACGACACCTCAGGATCGCCCGCCTCGCTAGGCGGTACGGCAGGGGGAGGCGTCCCGCTCTCCATCATCTCCGGAAGAAGATCCCCCGAAGACGAGCTCTGCTGAGAAGGGCTGAGGTCCGAGCTACAAGGTAAAATTTTGGTTAATCTTCTCAGATATAAATCAAGGATTTCCCTCATCCCTCAAAAGGAAAATCTTTTCTCCACTTACGGCTCGCTGGAGGGATGATCCCCTTGAGGGCGTAGTCCGGCCGAGGAACTCCCCGGCGTCGGATCCTCTGACAAGGACTTTCTCCCCCGTTTCGAGACCATGGTTTCCGGGTCGTCAGAGGCGGCTCTCTTCTTCCCCTTAGGAGAGAAATTGTCGGTTCCTCCCTTCAGAGCAGCCTCCTTCGAGGAGGCCATAGCTTCCTTGTCCTCCCCCTCCAAAGGCATTATCTCCAGCATCTTGACCAGCATGGGATCCGGCCTGGTTTTAGGAAGGGGAGCCGGGCACCTGATCAGCTTTGCCTTCGCTATCCACTCCTGTTTAAAAGGACGGCTCTTTTAGGGGCAAGTTTATGACAATTATACGGATAGAAGGTCCGGGCACAGGGTTGCTTACTTGAGTATCCGGGCGATTGCGGCTTAGACCTGCATCCTCGGTTAAATCCGGACACATCTCTTGTGATCCGAAGAACAGTCTATACATCTCCGCGGGCATTGCGCCCATGAAGTTCTGGAGAGCTCGCGGTCCCTCTGGATTAAACTCCCACAGGCGAAGGGGGCGACGTTTGCCGAGCAATATTCGGCGAATCAGCATGACCTGCGTCACCTTGACCAGGTTGAGGTCTCCTTCTAAGAGATCCCTAATGCGGCCCTGCAACAGGGGCACGTCTTTGGATAACCCCCAATCTAATCCTTTGTTGACCCATGACGCTAGCCATGGTGGGGGACCCGAGCGAAAGACAGGAGGCGCCACCCACTTGGCGCTCCTGGGAGCGGTGATATAGAACCACTCTCGTTGCCACAAGCCGAGCTCCTCTTGAAAGGATCCCTCGGGCCATGGAGCATCGGCATTCTTACTTATGACAGCACCTCCGCATTCTGCGTGCCGTCCCTCGATCATCTTCGGCTCCACTCCAAAAGTCTTGAGCCATAATCCAAAGTGAGGAGTAACACGGAGGAATGCTTCGCACACGACGATGAATGAGGAAATGTGGACGATGGACTCCGGGGCTAATTCATGAAATTCCAGTCCGTAATAAAACAGTAGACCCCTCACGAAGGGATGCATCGGGAAGCCTAACCCCCGAAGGAAGTGAGACATGAAGACTACGCTCTCACCGGGCTAGGGATTGGGAATAGCCTGCCCTTGAGCAGGTAACCTATGCGGAATTTCGGCGGTCAAGAACTTAGCCTCTCTCAACTTTAGCACGTCCTCCTCCGTGACGGAGGAGGGCATCCATCGGCCTTGAAGGTCGGAACCGGACATTGTTCAAGGTCCGAAGCGCCTGGAATCTGAAGCCTAGGGTGCTGGAACTCGAGGCGACGGGCGAACTCGTTTGAGATTAGAAAAAGGAGTAAGGCCTTGGTCTCTTTATAAGAGGTAGAATACCAGGAGCCCTCCCCGTAACCGTTTGGGACTCGCCTTTAATCGAGAAAACATGCTAACGGGCACGATTGGGTTACCCACGTCCATATTGATGAGAATCCCGTAAAAAGGGTACACGATCTCTGCTTTGACAAGACGTGCCAAGGAAACCGCCTCGCAAAACATGTTGAGGTGGAAAAGTAAAAACGATTCGAGAAAAGGACTTGGCTGTAGTGTGATGGCGCACTGCAGAATACGTCAGCAGATTTGATTTGTGTTAATATTATTCTCTCTATGGCAATATGTGGAGACTTATTTTACAGAGCCGGACACTACTCTTGGTGTTTATAATCTTCTATGAAGGACTTGGAGGAGGAACCCGCCTTGCAATGCCGAAGACAATTTTGCGCGCCGGACTCGTCGTCATTGAAGCCTGGTTCAGGGGCTACTGAGGGAGTCCTGGATTAGGGGGTGTTCGGGTAGCTGGACTATACCTTCAGCCGGAGTCCTGGACTATGAAGATACAAGATTGAAGACTTCGTCCCGTGTCCGGATGGGACTTTCCTTGGCGTGGAAGGCAAGCTTGACGATGCGATATTCAAGATCTCCTACCATTGTAACCGACTCTGTGTAACCCTAACCCTATCCGGTGCCTATATAAACCGGAGGGTTGTAGTCCGTAGAGAATAAACTCCATACACAACAATCATACCATAGGCTAGCTTCTAGGGTTTAGCCTCCTTGATCTCGTGGTAGATCTACTCTTGTACTAGCCATATCATCAATATTAATCAAGCAGGAGTAGGGGTTAACCTCCATCGAGAGGGCCCGAACCTGGGTAAAACAAAGTGTTCCCTGCCTCCTGTTACCATCCGGCCTAGACGCACAGTTCGGGACCCCCTACCCGAGATCCGCCGGTTTTGACACTGACATTGGTGCTTTAATTGAGAGTTCCTCTGTGTCGTCACCTTTAGGTCCGATGGCTCCTTCGATCATCAACAACGACGCGGTCCAGGGCGAGACTTTTCTCCCCGGACAGATCTTCGTCTTCGGCGGCTTCGCACTGCGGGCCAATTCGCTTGGCCACCTTGAGCAGATCGAAAGCTACGCCCCTGGCCATCAGGTCAGGTTTGGAAGCCTAAACTACACGGCCGACATCCGCGGGGACTTGATCTCCGATGGATTCAAGCCACAGCCAAGCGCGCCACACTGTCTCGATGGGCATGATATAGCTCTGCCGCCGAACAGCGCTTTGGAGGCTGCACACGCACCGGTTCCGACCATTGATTCGGAGCCCACTGCGCCAATCGAGGATGAGCGGTTGGACGTCACCTCAGGGGCTGCAATCCCAAAAGCGATCGAGCCGAACGCTAGCCCCGCACTCTGCACAACCCGTGACTCCAAGGGTCCGAACTCCGAACCCCCCGCGCCCCTGCCAATCGAATCCGATTGGGCGCCGATGATGGAGTTCACAGCCGCAGACATCTTTCAGCATTCACCTTTTGGCAACATCCTGAAATTCTCTTAAGTCTCTCTCTTTATCAGGAGAGCCCTGGCCGGACTACGGTCGGCGAGGATGGGATACGAACGGCGAAGAAATTCAAAGCCCACCCACCACCCACCTGGTAGCCACGGTCGACAATTTAAGTGACGTGCTCAACTTCGACTCCGGAGACATCGACAGCATGGATGACGATGCAGGAAATACCAACGAACCAACGCCCATAGGGCATTGGACAGCCACCTCATCTCACAATGTGTACATGGTGGACACCCCTAAAGGAAGCGACAACGAGGAAAAAGGGGATGGGACGAGAGATCGACCCCCCGAAAAGCAATCAAAGCGTCGGCGTAAACGCCGACCCAAGCCCCGCCTCGACAAAAACCCAGCCATAGAGCAGGACGAGCCGGTAGACGACGAGCAGGCCTTAGAGCAACCGTCCGAACAGGGCAACACGGATAGAGAAACGGAACATCCCTCCCCCGGCGAAAACGGCATTCCGGACGACCTCACGCCAAATGAACCTATGGAGCAGAAGAATCTCCATGAGAGGCTCATTGCAACTGCACGCAGCCTAAAAAAGCAGAAGCGGAAGCTAAAAACAGCGGAAGACGCACTCCGGATCAGATGGATCAAGGTAACCAATGCCATAGATAAGTACGGCGACAATCGCCGCACTAAAAGCTATCCGAAAAGAAAGCTACTGCCTGAAATCGACGAAGAGGCCTTAGAGCCCTCGCATTCAAAAAATGAAAAAGCCACACGGTCGGATAGACGACCCCATAAAGCGGCAAGCGGCGCCGCACCTAAATCGGCATGCGGCCCTCTTAAGGATTCGCATCATGGCCCAGTCAGGTCCATTTACGGGCCAAGAAAGCAAGCTCTTGTAAGCAACGCTATGAAGCCATCATCAGAATCCGGCACACCCAAATACAGGGGCGCCGCACACCCCCTATGTTTCACCGATGAGGTCCTGGACTATGAATTCCCAGAGGGATTCAAACCCGTAAACATAGAGGCATATGATGGAACAACAGACCCTGGAGTCTGGATCGAGGATTATATCCTCCACATACACATGGCAAGAGGAGATGATCTCCACGCCATAAAATATCTACCCCTTAAGCTTAAAGGGCCAGCCCGGCATTGGCTTAAAAGCCTTCCAGAAAATACAATTGGAAGCTGGGAAGAGCTCGAGGATGCTTTCCGAGCAAACTTTCAAGGGACCTATGTCCGTCCTCCGGATGCAGACGATCTCAGTCACATAACTCCGGATGAGCGGTTGGGTTATAATGGGAACCCCTTGACAGTCCGCCTTGAATAAAACTCCTCCAGCAATGCCCAACCTTGGTTTTACCATTTGCCACCTAGCCTTTTCCCTTGGGTTTCGCGGACTCAAGGGTCATTGAGGGAGTCCTGGATTAGGGGGTGTTCGGGTAGCCGGACTATACCTTCAGCCGGACTCCTGGACTATGAAGATACAAGATTGAAGACTTCGTCCCGTGTCCGGATGGGACTTTCCTTGGCGTGGAAGGCAAGCTTGGCGATGCGATATTCAAGATCTCCTACCATTTTAACCGACTCTGTGTAACCCTAACCCTATCTAGTGCCTATATAAACCGGAGGGTTGTAGTCCGTAGAGAATAAACTCCATACACAACAATCATACCATAGGCTAGCTTCTAGGGTTTAGCCTCCTTGATCTCGTGGTAGATCTACTCTTGTACTACCCATATCATCAATATTAATCAAGCAGGAGTAGGGGATAACCTCCATCGAGAGGGCTCGAACCTAGGTAAAACAAAGTGTTCCCTGCCTCCTGTTACCATCTGGCCTAGACGCACAGTTCGGGAGCCCCTACCCGAGATCCGCCGGTTTTGACACCGACAGTCATCTTATTTTAAACCCCCCCGGGCCAGTGCTCCTCTGAGCGTTGGTCCAACCTAGAGCACCGTGCGGGGCCGTCCCTTGGCAACTTGGGTTACGTTGGCTCACGTACGCTTAGCTTATCCGGTGTGCCCTGAGAACGAGATATTTGCAGCTCCTATCGGGATTTGTCGGCACAGCGGGTGGTGTTGCTGGACTTGTTTTACCATTGTCGGAGTTGTCTTGTAGAACCGGGATACCAAGTCTGATCGGAATGTCTCGGGAGGAGGTCTATTCCTTCGTTGACCGTGAGAGCTTGTCATGGGCTAAGTTGGGACTCCCCTGTAGGGATTTGAACTTTCGAAAGCCATGCCCGCGGTTATGGGCAGATGGGAATTTGTTAATGTCCGGTTGTAGATAACTTGAACCTTAACTTAATTAAAATGAATCAACTGTGTGAGTTACCGTGATGGTCTTTTCTCGGCGGAGTCCGGGAAGTGAACACGGTGTTGGAGTAATGCTTGCCGCAGGTTGCCCTCTAGTTACTCGTACACGCTTTGCTCTCTCTTCTCGCTCTCTTTTGCGAATAGGTTAGCCACCCTATATGCTAGTCGCTTGCTGCAGCTCCACATATTTACCTTGCCTTACCTTTTTAAGCTTGAATAGTCTTGATCGCGAGGGTGCGAGATTGCTGAGTCCCTGTGGCTCACAGATTACTTCCAAACCAGATGCAGGGCCTGATGATTCCGTTCCAGATGACGCGCTTGAGCTCAAGTGGGAGTTCGACGAGGACTCACGCCGATACTACGTGTCTTTCCCTGATGATCAGTAGTGGTGCCCAGTTGGGGTGATCGGGACCGTGTCGCTTGTTGGGTTATCTTTTATTTTGGCGTCGTAGACGGGCCATGAGTGTTTGAATGTTGTAATGCTATTTGTGTACTTTGATTGACGTGGCGAGTGTAAGCCAACTATGTATCTCCCCTTTTATTATCTATATTACATGGGATGTTGTGAAGATTTCCTAACTTGCGACATTGCTTTCAATACGGTTATGTCTCTAAGTCGTGCCTCGACACGTGGGAGCTATAGCCGCATCGAGGGCGTTACATTGTAATAGTCGCTAGGTGGTCCATGGATCTTGTTATAATTTTTATTACCTCTAGTATTTTTTGTATTGCCAAAAATAAAGATGGATAGATTGGAAGTTTCTCGCATAAAAATAAGAGCAACTATAAGAGTTTCTCCAGAAAACTTGGATGTCTATACGTTTTAAGGAAAGTTTCCGAAAAGTTGTTTTTGTCAGATCCAGTAAGCTGCATTCCGACGGGGCGACAACGACGACGCATCAAGAAGTTTCAGGCGTTTTCTAACCCGTCAAAAGTTTACGGGAAAGAAAGGAAGTTGGGTTCAAGTTTACAATATCCTCTAAATTTATATCATATTTACAGTATCTGTTGGAGACGTATTTTTTCCAAACTTGCTTTAAATGGTAGCCTTTTAGTGGATACGAGATATGTTGGAGATGCTCTTAGCATAATATGTTTCACCACATTTTTAAAAATAACTATTTATTAGAGATAAAACTATGTACACGTGGAGATAACCCATTGTACACATGTTTTTATGCCATTTATAAATTACATGAAAAGCTTAAAATAAGATTATCTTATGAACATTGTATATATCCTAAGTTTACTCTCATGAAAAATGCAAGTACCTTATTGCAACAAGTAATAAGGGTATCTCCAAAGCGGACCTTCAAACCTTCACTATATGTCCGGATCACATTGTTCAGACCATTTTTGCCATCCAATGGGGTCTCTTATATGTCCACTTAGCAGTTCAGAGATACAGATTCCAGTATCCTAGCAACAAACATGAGGAGCTTTGCCGGAGTCTAGACATGCACTTGACCAACACAGAGCTTCAACGGGCCCTCCTCTCTTTCCCCTCTCTTCACATGCATGGTCCCCTCTTCTCTCTCTCCTCCCAACTAGACATCACACTATAACATCCCACCACATGCATGGTCTCCCACTACTCTCTCTCTCTTGCCAACCAGATTAAATTTGTGAATACAATTGGATGGCTCTCTCTCGCATCATATACGCGGACCATGTCTGAACATAAAAACAGACATTTGCGGTGTCCATTTACGGGTCAGCGTTGGAGATGCCCTAAGTTTGTTCCTTTTGGATTGTAAGTACAAGTTGCATTGGAAAAAACATGAAAAATCTTATTAATAGGAGATCTAGACTCGATGGTACTGACGTGACTGGCACAACGGTGCAAACAATTCGCAATTTGGGCACTCGGTTTAAGAGATGCTTGGATTAGAAATTTGAATCTCGCTAAAAACTTTACATACAGACAATCTCAAATCCTCCTATCCAATAAAATTTCAATTACGAATAGGCCGGCCCATTGTGGATTCCTCTAGATCTATGAATGTGAGGGGGTTGGGTATGAGGAATGGCGGTTTTTTATAGATGAAAAAAGATCACGCGACCTCACAGGGCAACTTTTGCTAAAACTTGAGCGGTTTCTTTAAGTGAAACTTTGATTATTTAGGAAAGCCTTGTTATTTCCAATAAATTGCTTGAAAATAGATCGATCCATCCAAAGCTTGCCCTACTTGTTCCACTCGCAATAATAGTAGATCCATCGTTATCCTTTCCGGCAATGGAGGGTGATGCAATACTCATGTCAGGTTTTAGATTCAAAGAGAGATGTCAAGCATGCGTCGAATATGACCGCTCACCTTGTCCGACCCCGCCTCTTCCACTAGAATTTGCTTGTTAATTTTTTATTCTAAACATGTCAAAAACTCTCTGAGAATGACAAGTGGCATCATAAGGTGCCATCGGAGGTAATTGAGGGTAACCTTTGTAAGGTATCCCTAACTCATAATTAAAACCGAAAAGAAACCAAAAGAAAAACCAGGTGTGGCTTGGAACTGTGCTAGGGCTAGAAGCACATTTACTTGAGCGGCTGCTCAACTATACCTCACTATGGTGCGGAAAAGTATTCCGCCTTATCTAGCATTCAAAGGAGCACCAATTTAAGGGGTAGGGGTGATTGATGTGTATAGAGGTTCGAGAGTGATCAACGAGCGTCGCTTCGTGGCATGATGTAGGGTGGGTATTCCGTGTATCTTGTTTTTTCAGGGTTTCTTTAGTTATACTCCCCTCTCCCTTCCAAATATAAGGTGTATTATCTATACCAATATAAAAAGACTCAAAGTGGTAGATCCAATAAATCTCGGTCATCAAACCATGTCAACCCAACGATCTATATTGCTCCAATGGTGAGTGTTCAACATGTTTAGCGTGCAAATAATCTCATACCAAATATCAATATCTTCACTATTCACGTAATTAATGTGTAATTGATATCCTATCTAATGCCAATGTGTAATTATTTTTTTCCCTAATATTGATGTGCAATACGCACTTACTAGTTATTGTAAAAAGGCTAACACTTTTTTATGTTTGACCAAGTTTATAGGAAAATTATGAACATCTACAATAAAAAAATAAAAAAAATATTTGATAATGAATCTAATGATATTGATTTGATATTGTGGTTATTAATATTTTTATTTATAGTCTTGGTCAAACTAGAAAAGTTTCATTTTAAAAAATTATACACCTTATATTTTGATATTTGGTGTTGAAGCCTATTAACACATAGTCTAGTTTTGAAGATCTACCCAAAGGATGCAGTGACGAAACTGTTGAACATTCAGTTCAATTGATATTTTAATTTGATGTTTGGTTCTTGTAAAAGAAAAGCACGCACATCATCTGTTTCTTCTTAGTCTGCATACATAATTTGTTTAAGTCAAATTTTGTAAAGTTTGACCAATGTCACAAAAAAGAAATCAACATTCACCGCATCATGAACTTAGTTTTCATACTATATAACTTTCATATTGTATGCAATTTAACTTCAACCAAATTTTATATACAGAGTAAAAAGAAACAGAGGAGTACAAACAACCCTCCATCTCAATCCAGTGGAATTTTTTTTGAATGTTCACCGGGGGGGGGGGGGAGGAACTCCCCACCTGAATTGTATTCATTTGCCTATGAGGCTTTACAGCCTTTTGCAAGATGGGTTCAAGTGAACCAGAGATATAGGGAGCACGGGAGGAGAAGAGATAAAAGAAAACAACAAGCACCGACAAAACACCTCACAGGGAGAACAAAGAGGGAAAACACAACACAAACAAAAGCACCACCCGTGTAGTCGAAAGGCATCGGCCAACCGAGACCAAGCCAAGACACTGCACCATCGACACCATCGAAAGGCATCACGCACCGAGACTGCACAACACCGCGACACCACCTGTGTCGTGGGGTACATTCGAAAGGACACGCAAGGCCGAGACGACGCCATGGCACCTGTGCATCGCCGACGAAGTTGAAGGGCATCGCCTGACAGACCCAACCAAGACACTGTACCGTCGACGCAATCGAGGATGACGCGCTTCCGAGACTACACAACGCCGCAGCACCACCTGTGTCGTGGGGCACAGTCGAAAGGCCATGTGGGGACAAGAGGCGTCACAGCACCTGTGTGTCACCGGCGAGGTCGCTGGGCATCGCCTAGCAGAGACACACGAAGGAGCACTCGAGCACGACCCATAAGAACACCAACGAGATTGAAATCCCGTCAGGAAGGAAAGCCGTCCAGCCCCAAGCCACAGCCCTCCCGGGTGGGAGGAAGCCGCATCCATGGCCGCCACAGCGAAGCCATGAAGCTCGACAACCTGACGGACAAGCGTCCATCCAGACTGATAGCAAGACAAGGGGGGACCTCCCCGACCGCCCACGGCTGCACCCCACGTGGAGAGCAGGCCGCATCCATGGCCGCCATCTGCCTGCCAAGGAACCGCTGGCCAGTGCAAATGCAGCAGGCTGATAGACGATAGAAGAGCTGACCAACGGCGTCGCCCGACACCACGCCGGGCAACACCACACAGGTAGCCCAAGGATACCCACCAAGCACCACCCAATGCCTACGCAGGCAAACAACAAGGGAAGCTCGAACTTCAGCAGAGAAGAGGAACGGGGGGCGCCCCACAATGGATCCGAGCTAGACCCAGCCGGATACGGCCGCGCACGCCGTAGCATGCCCGAGCAGCGACAGATCTAGGGTGAAAGATCATGGATGTCGCCTAGAGGGGGGTGAATAGGCGCTTTAAAAAAATTACGGTTTAGGCTTGAACAAATGCGGAATAAACCTAGCGGTTAATTTGTCAAGCACCAAACCTACAACAACTAGGCTCACCTATGTGCACCAACAACTTATGCTAAGCAATATAAACTACTAGGTGATAGAAAGATATATGACAAGAAACAATATGGCTATCACAAAGTAAAGTGCATAGGTAAAGGGCTCAGGTAAGAGATAACCGAGGCACGCGGAGATGACGATGTATCCCGAAGTTCACACCCTTGCGGATGCTAATCTTCGTTTGGAGCGATGTGGAGGCACAATGCTCCCCAAGAAGCCACTAGGGCCACCGTAATCTCCTCACGCCCTCGCACAATGCAAGATGCCATGATTCCACTAAGGGACCCTTGAGGGCGGTCACCGAACCCGTACAAATGGCAACCCTTGGGGGCGGTCACCGAACCCGTACACTTTGGCAACCCTTGGGGGCGGTCACCAGAACCCGTCAAATTGCTCGGGGTGATCTCCACAACCTAATTAGAGACCCCGACGCTTGCTCGGAGCTTTACACCACAATGATTGAGCTCCGAATACCACCAACCGTCTAGGGATCCCAAGCACCCAAGAGGAACAAGCTCAAGGGTACCAAGCACCCAAGAGTAATAAGCTTCTCAACTTATAACTTCCACGTATCACCGTGGAGAACTCAAACTGATGCACCAAATGCAATGGCAAGGGCACACGGAGTGCCCAAGTCGTTCTCTCTCAAATCCCACCGAAGCAACTAATGCTAGAGAGGAAAATGAGAGGAAGAACAAGAAAGAGAACACCAAGAACTCCAAGATCTAGATCCAAGGGGTTCCCCTCACATAGAGGAGAAAGTGATTGGTGGAAATGTGGATCTAGATATCCTATCCCTTTTCTCTAAAAAACTAGCAAGAATCCACGGAGGGATTGAGAGTTAGCAAGCTCTAAGAAGGTCAACAATGGGGGAAGAACACGAGCTCAAAAGATAAGGTTGAATGGGGAAGAAGACCTCCTTTCATAGGAGCTCCCGAATCCAACTGTTATGTGCTCAGTCCGCGCACGAGCGGTACTACCGCCCAGGGGAGCGGTACTACCGCCCGGGCGGTAGAACACGGAGAGCGGAGCAAAACAGAGGGCGAGGCAGAGCCGTATGAGCAGCACTACCGCTGGAGCCAGTGGTACTACCGTAGGCCGCAACGGTACTACCGCTGGGACCGCGCACAACGCCTACCATGAGCACAGGGAGAAGGAACAAGGAGGAGGGCCATTGAGCGGCACTAGGGGCAGTGGTAGTCGCGGTACTACCGCACACGAGCGGTACTACCGCTCCTACTGCCGCTGAACCCAACACGAGAAAACCACGTCTCGAGTCGAGGCAGTACCAGCATGGAACCGGAGCCGTACTACCGCTTATGGCCATAGGCGGTACTACCGCTGTGCGACATCGGTACTACTGCTTTGTGGCGATACGCGGTACTGCCGCTCCGGCCCAGCGGTACTACCGCTGGCGCCATCCTTATGCCACTTCCACGAAAACAAGTATACTCCAAGGAAAACCAGAACTGCCAAAACTTCTGCAAGTGAGCTCCGAATTGAGCAAACTCAATCTTGTTGGATACAAGACGACGAGTAGCATCAAAACAACGACTGGTTATAGTAAGAAGAGGCAGGGGAGGTATGTTGTAACGCCCCGAGACCGATGTGCCGAGTGTCCTCCAGTTATTCGCTGTTGTTGCCATGTCATTGCTTGTGTGTCATGCATTGCATATCATGTCATCATGTGCATTTCATTTGCATACATGTTCATCGCATGCATCCGAGCATTTTCCCCGTTGTCCATTTTACAATCCGGCGCTCCTATGTCACTCGGTGTCCCTTTCTACCTATTTTCGTGAGCGGGTGATAACGTTTTCGGATTGTACCGATACTTATCATGCGGCCTTGGTTTACTACCGGTAGACCGCCTGTCATGTTTCGTGCCATTTGGACTTCGTTTGATACTCCAACGGTTAACCGAGGAACCGAAAAGGCCTCGTGTGTGTTGCAGCCCAACACCCCTCCAAAGTGGCCCAAAACTCACCTAAACCCACTCCATCTTCTCGGTCGTTCGATCACGATCACGTGGCCGAAAACCGCACCTCATTTGGACTCTCCTAGCTCCCTCTACCTATAAATATGTGGCCTCCCCCGAAATTTCCGCGCAGATCTAACCCTAGTCTTCTTCATCCTCGCACCGCCGGACACGTCCCCGTCGAGCCGGACATGTCTGCCGGACGCGTCACCCGGACCAATCAGAAGAGGCCACATCGCCTTCCCCGCCGCCTTAGCGAATCCGGCGCCGCCACCTCACCGTCCTCTCTCTCCTCCCCTGCTGCGGCCCGTGGGGCTCGAGGCAGGCCCGCCCGGGCCCGGATCCGCCGCGACCGCGCCGAGCCGCGCCGTCCAGCTCCCGTCGATGCCGTGCCCACGCGCCAACCGAGACCGCCGCCGCCGCCATGTGCCCTCTCACCGGCGCCGCCCCGCCCCGCCGCCTAGGCCGCCGTGCGCCGCCTCCACCGCCCGCCGCCTTCGCGCCTTGTCGGGCGCGAGCTCGCCGCCGCCATCCGCCGTTGCCAGGCCGGCCCGAGCACCTCTTCTCGCCGGCGCGCCCCGCTCCTCCCGCCGGAGTCCCTCGTCGCCGGAGCAAGCCGCCTCGCCGGAGTCCTCCTCCCTCGCCGGCGGGATCTGGTGAGGGTGGACCAGATCCACCGGTTCGCGAACCAAATACCCGCGCCGTCCCCGGATCTCTTCGTCCCGGAACCTCCTCGTCCCGGTTCCCGCGAGGTCTAATTTCTCTAAGTCCTTTTCCCCCCTCATCCTTTTAGCGTTTTTCATCATGTCATAACTTCATCACCGCTGCTCTGATTCGTGCGTGTAGCATATCAAAATGTTCGTCTCGACGAGTACATCATTTCATCTCATTGCATCATTTTCATTTGAGCTCATCTTGATGCCCGAAATGCTGTTGGAAGAGGGCTATGTGAGGAATTATGTTAGATCTGTTTCAGCAGATGGCATTTTGTCATTTTTGCCATGATTAATGTGTGCATGTTATGATCCTGAGCTCTACATGTGTTTTGTAGAATGCCATGTAATCTTTACAGGGGTGTATGCCATGTATTTTTGTGATATTTGTGGTGACTAGCACAAGCATGCAAAGTAGCATAATCGTTGATGCTGATTTCAGGGACTTAGAATTTCATTAAGTCCTTGTCCTGATTTTGTTGTTATGCCATATGTTCATGTTGTTTCCTAGTGATCCGTGCCTCTTTTGAGGATAATCAGTAAGGATGTTTTGTTAATATTGTGGTGATCTATACATCCATGTCTTTGTTTGCATTTATGGAGCACCCTAGCTTGAGTCAATCGAGCTCTACTTTTGCTATAAAATGATCCTGGCAGATTGTTGACATGTTTAGCGATTTTGCCGAGGATGTTGCTATTGATCCGTGCATGCTATGTTATTGTTCTTGCCATGTCTAGATTCTATGCTATGTCTTCTTGATGGGGTATGCTTAGTTTGTCATGCCATGCTCTGTAGTGAGTGCATCGAGCTCGTAAACATGCCCACTCGTTAACTGTTTTGCCATGCTCCAGTTTTTCACTAAGTCTGAATCTGTTTTTGTTTTTGCTATGTTCACATGCTTGTAATTGTATTTTCTAATCCCTTTTGGCTCAAGGTCATTAAGGGACTTTTGTTATATGCTTTGAGTAGCTTCATGCCATGCCTTGCCTTGCCATGATATGTTCCTGTAGCATGTAGTTTTCATGCTCTAAAGATTACTTCCTGATGATAAATTCCTGACATGCTGTTAATTTCACAAAGTCTGAAACTAGTAATCTTTTACAATTTTTCCATGCTTGTTTGAGCTTGCTATTGAGTAAATTAGCCGTAGCTCAGTGTTCATCTTTTGTCAAGCTTCATGAGTGGACCCCTGCCATGTATTTTGTTGCCATGTTTCAGTGTTTTAGCATATTTATCTTGATGCATTTAGATGGTCACTTGCTGTTTATCACAGACCGGTGTCATACTTGTTTTGGTTGCCATTTCCAAAACGTGCATCCGATTCCGGTGATCTTTATATCGATTTCGACCGAAATCAACTCCTCTTTCCAGTGGCACTCTTATATTTCCAAGTTGAGGCCAGGTTCAATCATTCCTTTCAAATCATGCATATGCACCGCATACCGCATCCCGCATATCATGCCATGTTCATGTGTGGTTTATTTACTTTGTTGTGTGCTTCTTTTCGGTGTTGCTTCTTGGGGTTGGTTCCGATAAAGTCGCGTTTGTGAGGACCCGTTCGACTACATCCGTTTGTCTTCTTCATGGACTCGTTCTTCTTCCTTGCGGGATTTCAGGCAAGATGACCATACCCTCGAAATCACTTCTATCTTTGCTTGCTAGTTGCTCGCTCTTTTGCTATGCCTATGCTGCGATACCTACCACTTGCTTATCATGCCTCCCTTTTTGTTAAGCCAAGCCTCTAACCCACCTTGTCCTAGCAAACCGTTGTTTGGCTATGTTACCGCTTTGCTCAGCCCCTCTTATAGCGTTGTTAGTTGCAGGTGAAGATTGGAGTTTGTTCCTTGTTGGAACATGGATATTTTGTTGGGATATCGCAATATCTCTTATTTAATTAATGCATCTATATACCTGGTAAAGGGTGGAAGGCTCGGCCTTATGCCTGGTGTTTTGTTCCACTCTTGCCGCCCTAGTTTCCGTCATATCGGTGTTATGTTCCCGGATTTTGCGTTCCTTACACGGTTGGGTTATAATGGGAACCCCTTGACAGTTCGCCTTGAATAAAACTCCTCCAGCAAGGCCCAACCTTGGTTTTACCATTCGCCACCTAGCCTTTTCTTTCCCTTGGGTCGGCCAGCCCAAGGGTCATCTTTATTAAACCACCCGGGCCAGTGCTTCTCTAAATGTTGGTCCAACCCAGAGCACCGTGCGGGGCCGTCCCTTGGCAACTTGGGTTACGTTGGCTCCCGTACGCTTAGCTTATCCGGTGTGCCCTGAGAACGAGATATGTGCAGCTCCTATCGGGATTTGTCGGCACAGCGGGTGGTCTTGCTGGACTTGTTTTACCATTGTCGAGGATGTCTTGTAACCGGGATTCCGAGTCTGATCGGATTGTCTTGGGAGAAGGAATATCCTTTGTTGACCGTGAGAGCTTGTGATGGGCTAAGTTGGGACACCCCTGCAGGGATTTGAACTTTCGAAAGCCGTGCCCGCGGTTATGGGCAGATAGGAATTTGTTAATGTCCGGTTGTAGAAAACCTGAAGTTGATCTTAATTAAAATACATCAACCGCGTGTGTAACCGTGATGGTCTCTTTTCGGCGGAGTCCGGGAAGTGAACACGGTGTTGGAGTTATGCTTGACGTAGGTTGCTCTAGGATCACTTCTTGATCATAGTTATTCGACCGTGCTTTTGCCTACTCTTCTCGCTCTCATTTGTGTATGTTAGCCACCATATATGCTAGTCTCTTGCCGCAGCTCCACCTCATACCTTTTCCCTACCTATAAGCTTAAATAGTCTTGATCGCGAGGGTGTGAGATTGCTGAGTCCCCGTGACTCACGGATACTTCCAAAACCAGTTTGCAGGTGCCGATCTTATCGAGCAGGTGACGCAACCAAGCTCAAGGAGGATCTCTATGAAGATCTTGTCCTTTGTGTGGTTTCGTTCTAGTTGATTAGTAGTGGAGCCCAGTCGGGACGATCGGGGATCTGTGTAGCTTTTGAGGTAGTCTTCTTTTATTTTGGTTCTGTAGTCGGACCTTGATTGTATCTGGTTGATGTAATGCTTTATTCTTGTATTGTGTGAAGTGGCGATTGTAAGCCAACTATGTATCTTTTTCCTTATGTATTACATGGGTTGTGTGAAGATTACCTCACTTCGACATTGCTTTCAATGCGGTTATGCCTCTAAGTCGTGCTTCAACACGTGGGAGATATAGTCGCATCAAGGGCGTTACAAGTTGGTATCAGAGCCTTCCCCGACTTAGGAGCCCCCTGCTTGATCGAATCGCTGGTGTTGTTGAGTCTAGAAAAATGTTTTGAGTCATTTAGGATTATATATATAGGGGAGTAGGATTCTTTTTACTCCTCGGTCCCTTCGTCGCTCTGGTGAGGCATCCTGACGTAGAGTTTTGACTCTTCTCTTCTCAAATTTCTCTAAAAAAAAATTTAGGATCACGCGTGTATCTTGGAATCGTTCTGATGGTTTTGTGACGAGAACATTGTTCTTGGTGCCTCCTGACATTTAGGGGTTGTGGCAGTGTCCCGGGGAGTTGAGCTCCGAGGTGTTGTCGTCACAATTTTATCGTTGCAGTTCTGGAATACCTGAGTTTCGCCGACATCGAAAATCTCTTTTATGCAGTTGTTGGTGAGATAACCTTGATACCACCCAGTACTGGGGCGGGAGTTCGGGAGTATTGCCATAACTCGTATAACGGATGCTTTTCGAAGGTTGAGGTAAATGATTTCTGAAGGTTTCTTGGTTATGTGTTGAAGGATGGATACAGCTAGATGTAGGATTTGCTAGTTTTGGGTGAGATATTATGCTTCCCCTGTATCCCCAACACCTGATTGCATAACTGGAAAGTTTCGGGAGTTTATAAGTGGGAATTCAAGTAGCTCTTAGGATATCTTTCCGACAAATGTATAATATGAAATTGGGGTTCGACGTCTAGTGGTTCGCCTATCCACGGTTGGTTTTACAGTGGTTTCATTGTGTCTTAAAGAGTCCTTGGCTATGCCAACTCGGGGACGCTTCGTATGTCATGTGCACTTCCTTGTACATGATGGTGTTGTACGATCGAGCCCGTGTAGGCCCCACCACGAAAACTTCGGACGAAATCTCTATCATATGTTTGTTCCGGCTTATTTTGCAAGCCAATCCTTTGTTTTGTTTTTGAGCTGTGGTATTCGAGTTGCTTCGATGTCAAGTGTTGATTCCATACCTTTTCGAACCGGTGTTCTCATACTCCGATGTGAATACAAATCCTTCATGATAATCGAGATTGTCATTCCAATCCTTCTCAACCGGCGTATTTCTCTTCAAGTGGATCCGATCAACATCCGCAAGATCAACTCAAGTTTTCTCAATGTTGTTTGTTTCATCCGTCTCCAAGTTGCCTTTGTTTTTTCCCGCCCACCCACCCTTTTTCCTTAAGGACTAAGATTTCTTTATCAAGTATCTATCTTATGATTATGTAGTCTCTCCATTCTTTTCCGCCAATGTTCTTACTCGGTGATTCTCATGAAGATTCTAACGGAACCTCAAGTTCATCATCATTCTTTCTTTTCTTCTCCGGTGGATTCAATTCAAGCCTTATGTGTTGATCACATACTATTTTCCTTGTTTCAAATGCTTTTCTTATGCCGATGCACCTCTCAATCATCCATTTCTCGCTAATCATTGTTCCGGAGTGTTGAAGATATCTCAGAAGATTCATGTTTCCACTCTTAATCCGTTCAAGCTATTTTGAGGATGTTATCTCATTCAAGTCATTTATTCAACCGGCGTAATATATCTTTTAAATCGTTCAACGGTGTTTCTTTTGAGTGGGCCCTAACCCACAGGTCTTTTCCCAGTATCTTACCTGACTCTTCTTATTTTCCGGAGCTTTTCAAATTCATTTCAAAGTTTGACGTAAGAATGATTTGTCATCAGGCATATGTATTTCTCCATGATCTTTCGAATTCTTTCCGTCGATTGATTCAACCTTTCCATTATTCATTCTCCCGGAGTATCTAAACAATTCTTGGTGGTGTTTCTCATCGTCATTCTCAACATTTGAAGACCAAAGAAGATTTTTCCTCCATATCTTGCTCCATTCTCTTCAAGATTCGTGATTCTAGCCTGTTGCCATCCTCTCATAATTATTTTCGATTATGGGAATTCTTTTCACCCATCTGAAGCAATTCAAGAGTCTTCTCAGTTTGTTTATCCGGAGTCCATCAATTCAGATTTATTCATTCTCAGCGTTCAGCTCTCATTCTCCAAATCTTACCGATGCATCATTCAAGTATTCTCTTGTCATCTCGTGACCTCTTCGTTCTTATGTATCTAAATCCCCTCAAGTATCCTCATTCGTTCTCTAATTCTTCCCGGTGTTTCCTTATCTTCTCTTCATTCTTTTTCAGTTCTTACGGTGGTTCGTTCAAGATCTCTCTTCCTTGGTTATCATATCAATTTATTCGTTGTTTCAATCCTACCGGTGGTTCGTTGAAGACCTTTCCAAGTTGACGCTATATCTATCTTAATCCTTTCTACGAGAATAAGTAGTATGTAAAATCCGTTGCTTGTCATCAATTTAATTTGGTGAAGGATAAGCATAATGTAATTCTTATTCTTGTTTTCATCCAAGTGATTAATTCCTTATTCCGGAGGTTCATCAAAATTCTTGTTTTCAGTTGTTCATCTTTCTTGCCGGAGTGCCAAGTTTTCTCGGTTATGTCATTGCGAAGCTCCATCTAAATCATTACAAGGTTTCACCTTGTATTTTCAACCTCTCTTTCTTTTCGTTATCCTTTTGTTTACCGGAGTTCTTCATGTAGGTTCTACATGATGGTTCATCAAGGATTTAATTCCTTCTCGAAGTGTTCATCAAGATTCTTTTCTGAGGAACTCAAGTTTCCTTCATCTTGCAATCCAGAGTGCAATTCTTTCTACCGTACCATTGGAGGTGGTATTATGTCATTCTTGATAATTTGAATTCATGTTTCATGATTCACATGTTGTTAAGAATGAGGTATTTCTAAATTCATCAATCTCGTCATTGGAGTTATCTTGGGTTATATTTTCACCTAGAGCCTTCCCTAAGGATTGTTGCTATTTATGGTGCTTATAAATGACCCAAGTTCTTCTTTTATCCTCCTGGTGAATAAGTTTATCGTCTCCTTCTTGGTATCAAGTCAATCTATTGTTCCGTTAGTGGCAGAATTTCACCTCATAGTTTTGAGAAGTTTTTCATAAGCCCACTACCAGCTTACTCTTTTCGCTGTTGGTTTTCCAACTACTCTGTTCGACCCTTCTCCTAAGGATGCCTTTTCAAGCTCATTCGAGATAGAAGATATTGTTCTCTCCTCCGTTCTTTCCATTCCATTCTCTCTTTTCTTCCGGAGGCATTGTGATGTTGCTCTCGTCAACCCTCCTTTTTGTTCTTGTCAGGACCTTGTTCTTTTCATGCTTATCCATTTAACCGGAGTGTTGTGTCTTTTTTCTCAAGTTCTTTTCGCCTTATCAAGCCTTGCATCTCTTTTCAACAGGAGTACTTTCTGAGATCTTTCTTACCCCTTGTTCCATTCATTCAATAGTTCCGGAGGCTGTATGTTGTGATTTCATCAAGTGTCTTCTCATCTTACCAAGTTCTTATTCTATTCCTTTTCTTGTCAACCAGAGTGCTGTCCGAGTTTGTTCTTCCTTGTTACTCTTCCCTACCGGAGTGTTTTCAACTTTGTTCTTATTCGTTGTATTCTTTTCTCAAAATGGCTCAACCTTTTTCAAGGTTCTTTGGTATCACTCTTTTGTCAAAGAAGCAACTTAGTTTTACCTCTTCTCTTTCTCTTCCGTTTTCCCTCCGGTGCCATTCTAGATCTCGGGACGAGATCCTCTCGTAGTGGTGGAGTGTTGTAATGCCCCAAGACCGATGTGCCAGGTGTCCTCCAGTTATTCGCTGTTGTTGCCATGTCATTGCTTGCGTGTCATGCATTGCATATCATGTCATCATGTGCATTTCATTTGCATACATGTTCGTCTCATGCATCCGAGCATTTTCCCCGTTGTCCGTTTTACAATCCGGCGCTCCTATGTCACTCGGTGTCCCTTTCTACCTATTTTCGTGTGCGGGTGTTAAACGTTTTCGGATAGGACCGATGCTTGTCATGCGGCCTTGGTTTACTACCGGTAGACCGTCTGTCATGTTTTGTGCCATTTGAACTTCGTTTGATACTCCAACGGTTAACCGAGGAACCGAAAAGGCCTCGTGTGTGTTGCAGCCCAACACCCCTCCAAAGTGGCCCAAAACTCACCTAAACCCCCTCCATCTTCTCGGTCGTTCGATCACGATCGCGTGGCCAAAAACCGCACCTCATTTGGACTCTCCTAGCTCCCTCTACCTATAAATATGTGGCCTCCCCCTAAATTTCCGCGCAGATCTAACCCTAGTCTTCTTCATCCTTGCGCCGCCGGACACGTCCCCGTCGAGCCGGACATGTCTGTCGGACGCGTCACCCGGACCAATCAGAAGAGGCCACGTCGCATTCCCCGCCGCCTTAGCGAAGCCGGTGCCACCACCTCACCGTCCTCTCTCTCCTCCCCCGCCGCGGCCCGTGGGGCTCGAGGCAGGCCAGCCCGGGCCCGGATCCGCCGCGACCACGCCGAGCCGCGCTGTCCAGCTCCCGTCGACGCCGTGCCCGCGCGCCAACCGAGACCGCCGCCGCCAAGCGCCCTCTCGCCGGGGCCGCCCCGCCCCGCCGCCTAGGCTACCGTGCGCCGCCTCCACCGCCCGCCGCCTTCGCGCCTCGCCGGGCGCGAGCTCGCCGCCGCCATCCGCCGTTGCCAGGCCGGCCCGAGCACCTTTTCTCGCCGGCGCGTCCCGCTCCTCCCGCCGGAGTCCCTCATCGCCGGAGCGAGCCGCCTCGCCGGAGTCCTCCTCCCTCGCCGGCCGGATCTGGTGAGGGTGGACCAGATCCACCGGTTCGCGAACCAAACGCCCGCGCCGTCCCCGGATCTCTTCGTCCCGGAACCTCCTCGTCCCGTTCCCGCGAGGTCTAATTTCTCTAAGTCCTTTTCCCCCCTCATCCTTTTAGCGTTTTTCATCATGTCATAACTTCATCACCGCTGCTCTGATTCGTGCGTGTAGCATATCAAAATGTTCGTCTCGACGAGTACATCATTTCATATCATTGCATCATTTTCATTTGAGCTCATCTTGATGCCCAAAATGCTGTTGGAAGAAGGCTATATGAGGAATTATGTCAAATCTGTTTCAGCAAATGGCATTTTGTCATTTTTGTCATGATTAATGTGTGCATGTTATGATCCTGAGCTCTACATGTGTTTTGTGGAATGCCATGTAATCTTTACAGGGGTGTATGCCATGTATTTTTGTGATATTTGTGGTGACTAGCACAAGCATGCAAAGTAGCATAATCGTTGATGCTGATTTCAGGGACTTAGAATTTCACCAAGTCCTTGTCCTAATTTTGTTGTTATGCCATATGTTCATGTTGTTTCCTAGTGATCTGTGCCTCTTTTGAGGATGATCAGTAAGGATGTTTTGTTAATATTGTGGTGCTCTATCCATCCATGTCTTTGTTTGCATTTATGGAGCACCCTAGCTTAAGTCAATCGAACTCTACTTTTGCTATAAAATGATCCTGGCAGATTGTTGACATGTTTAGCGATTTTGCCGAGGATGTTGCTATTGATCCGTGCATGCTATGTTATTGTTCTTGCCATGTCTGGCTTATATGCTATGTCTTCTTGATGGGGTATGATTAGTTTGTCATGCCATGCTCTGTAGTGAGTGCATCGAGCTCGTAAATATGCCCACTCGTTAACTATTTTGCCATGCTCCAGTTTTTCACTAAGTCTGAATCTGTTTATGTTTTTGCTATGTTCACATGCTTGTAATTGTATTTTCTAATCCCTTTTGGCTCAAGGTCACTAAGAGACTTTTGTTATATGCTTTGAGTAGCTTCATGCCATGCCTTGCCTTGCCATGATATGTTCCTGTAGCATGTAGTTTTCATGCTCTAAAGATTGCTTCCTGATGATAAATACCTGACATGGTGTTAATTTCACAAAGTCTGAAACCAGTAATCTTTTGCACTTTTGCCATGCTTGTTTGAGCTTGCTATTGAGTAAATTAGCCGTAGCTCAGTGTTCATCTTTTGTCAAGCTTCATGAGTGGACCCCTTCCATGTATTTTGTTGCCATGTTTGAGTGTTTTAGCATATTTATCTTGATGCATTTAGATGGTCACTTGCTGTTTATCGCAGACCGGTGCCATATTTGTTTTGCTTGTCCTTTCCAAACCGTGCATCCGATTCCGGTGATCTTTATATCGACCGAAATCAATTCCTCTTTCCAGTGGCACTCTTGGATTTCCATGTTGAGGCCAGGTTCAATCATTCCTTTCAAATCATGCATATGCACCGCATACCGCATCCCGCATATCATGCCATGTTCATGTGTGGTTTATTTACTTTGTTGTGTGCTTCTTTCCGGTGTTGCTTCTTGGGGTTGGTTCCGATAAAGTCGCGTTTGTGAGGACCCGTTCGACTACATCCGTTTGTCTTCTTCATGGACTCGTTCTTCTTCCTTGCGGGATTTCAGGCAAGATGACCATACCCTCGAAATCACTTCTATCTTTGCTTGCTAGTTGCTCGCTCTTTTGCTATGCCTATGCTGCGATACCTACCACTTGCTTATCATGCCTCCCTTTTTGTTAAGCCAAGCCTCTAACCCACCTTGTCCTAGCAAACCGTTGTTTGGCTATGTTACCGCTTTGCTCAGCCCCTCTTATAGCGTTGTTAGTTGCAGGTGAAGATTGGAGTTTGTTCCTTGTTGGAACATGGATATTTTGTTGGGATATCACAATATCTCTTATTTAATTAATGCATCTATATACCTGGTAAAGGGTGGAAGGCTCGGCCTTATGCTTGGTGTTTTGTTCCACTCTTGCCGCCCTAGTTTCCGTCATATCGGTGTTATGTTCCCGGATTTTGCGTTCCTTACACGGTTGGGTTATAATGGGAACCCCTTGACAGTTCGCCTTGAATAAAACTCCTCCAGCAAGGCCCAACCTTGGTTTTACCATTCGCCACCTAGCCTTTTCTTTCCCTTGGGTCGGCCAGCCCAAGGGTCATCTTTATTAAACCACCCGGGCCAGTGCTTCTCTAAATGTTGGTCCAACCCAGAGCACCGTGCGGGGCCGTCCCTTGGCAACTTGGGTTACGTTGGCTCCCATACGCTTAGCTTATCAGGTGTGCCCTGAGAACGAGATATGTGCAGCTCCTATCGGGATTTGTCGGCACAGCGGGTGGTCTTGCTGGACTTGTTTTACCATTGTCGAGGATGTCTTGTAACCGGGATTCCGAGTTTGATCGGATTGTCTTGGGAGAAGGAATATCCTTCGTTGACCGTGAGAACTTGTGATGGGCTAAGTTTGGACACCCCTGCAGGGATTTGAACTTTCGAAAGCCGTGCCCGCGGTTATGGGCAGATGGGAATTTGGTAATGTCCGGTTGTAGAAAACCTGAAGTTGATCTTAATTAAAATACATCAACCGCGTGTGTAACTGTGATGGTCTCTTTCCGGCGGAGTCCGGGAAGTGAACACGGTGTTGTTGTTATGCTTGACGTAGGTTGCTCTAGGATCACTTCTTGATCATAGTTGTTCGACCGCGCTTTTGCCTACTCTTCTTGCTCTCATTTGCGTATGTTAGCCATCATATATGCTAGTCGCTTGCGCAGCTCCACCTCATACCTTTTCCCTACCTATAAGTTTAAATAGTCTTGATCGCGAGGGTGTGAGATTGCTCAGTCCCCGTGACTCACGGATACTTCCAAAACCAGTTTGCAGGTGCCGATATTATCGAGCAGGTGATGCAACCAAGCTCAAGGAGGAGCTCTATGAAGATCTCTTCCTTTGTGTGGTTTCGTTCTAGTTGATTAGTAGTGGAGCCCAGTCGGGACGATCGGGGATCTGTGTAGCTTTTGGGGTAGTCTTCTTTTATTTTGGTTCCGTAGTCGGACCTTGATTGTATCTGATTGATGTAATGCTTTATTCTTGTATTGTGTGAAGTGGCGATTGTAAGCCAACTATGTATCTTTTCCCTTATGTATTACATGGGTTGTGTGAAGATTACCTCACTTGCGACATTGCTTTCAATGCGGTTATGCCTCTAAGTCGTGCTTCGACACGTGGGAGATATAGCCGCATCGAGGGCGTTACATATGCCTAACAAATAGAGGAGTGAAACCTCCAAAAAGGAAGAACCGACATGACCTCCAACATCGAAAACATCATAGAAGATGCACGTGAACTCCGTTTTCGATGAAAACGGGCTTGTCATGAAAATGACCATAAGCTTCAAATCTCACAAGGAGAATAATCAAACAAGAACCAAAAAAGATGATGCAAGGATGCAATGGTTTGAGCTCTCTATGAACGATACGGTCAAGCTAATCATCGAGAGCCCCCCTTGATAGTACAGCAATCGATCCTATAACCCTTCCAGTCAAAAAAAAATCGATCCTATAACCCGGTCTCCCAACTACCACCATGAGACCGGAAAAATAGAAAACATATCAAGGGAAAACCTTTGGCTTGCACATGGTCCACTTGAGCTAGATGATGACGATCTTGACTCCCTCAAGTTGGACCATCTTTCTTAATTGCGTTGGCTTGATGAAGACTAGTTGATTGCTCCCCATACTCCATTATGGGTGAGCCACTCTTCCGCACATCTTCATGAATCCATTGTTAACACAATGGACGACAGGCTTCAAGCATTTAATCTCTTCATGATGCTCCACTTGAACTTGCACACCGCAACCTAACCCCACAAAGAACTCTCACGAAGACCATGGGTTAGTACACAAAGCGTAATTGACAATGCTTACCATACCATGGGATCACTTGATCCCTCTCGGTACATCTTCTACGCTTTGTGGGTTGATCAACTTGATTCACTCTTTGACTTAGTCTTGATCAACCTCTCACAAGACCAATCTTTAGGTAATTCCTTGAATAGCACCTTGGTCGACACAAACTCTCCTTGAAACCAACACATGTATTCCAAGAAAAGCCTATGGACAAAACCTTCAAATATAACTCAAGGCAACCATTAGTCCATAGAGATTATCATCAATTACCAAAACCAAACATGGGAGCACCGCATGTTCTTTCATAGGGCGAGCCCAATGAAGCGCCACCGCCTGGGAACCACCTCCCGCACCGCGCAGAGACCCCCGATGCTGGACCACCCCGCAGCCGTGGACGGACGGCCGCACACGCCATCGGCCGCACGAATCGGAGCACCGCCGGGAGCAGTCAGGGGCCACCACGCATGCACCACCACCGGAGCGCCCAAAACTCCGCAGATCTCACACGAGAGAGCCGACAAACCCGCGAGGAACGAGACCCGCCAACGCCAGCCGCCGCAGGGGCTTTGCCCAGCGACGTGTGCCGGCGACGGCGGGGGAGGGAGGGGGTGGAGGGGGCGGCGGCGGGTGGCGGTTGGGGTTTTCGCCCAATATGTGGTGGCAATATGTGGTGCAACGACCCCACCACACGCATTTAAAGGTACCTAGTGATTTCAGCTCAATGCGTGAGATTGTCAAAAGAAAAAATGATATCCATGGACACCTAGGACATATTTTATAGACCCCCCCCCCCGGTGAGATCACGAAAATTTGCTCATGACAAGAGTCGAACTCCAGTCTACAAGGTACGCCACAACGAACTTGCCACTGGGCTACTGCCCAGTCCTGGGCCCAACCCAATTCCCTTCTTTTTTCAATTTTATTTCTACATTCTCCTTTTTATTTTGGAAAAAACTAACGCCCACACGTGTGACATCTTGCACATCGCTCACACGCTTCCTTTACCACTCACTTTGCCACATGTAAACAGATGACATCAGTAGAAATCTTTTTGGTTTCGGCTTAAAAATGTTTTATCTCTTAATTAAAAAATTGAATTAAAAATCCTTTTCACCATTATACCCGTCTCGACGAGATCTTCAAAACTAGACCCCATGTTGATATATTTCGACGAAAAAAATTTGTCCAAAAGTTGCCATGATGTTTACATTGTAGTTGCCATAGTGCTTAAAGTAAAGTTGCCATGTGGTAATTTCATTTTGTATAGCATGGCAATTTTAGTATTTTGGTGATGGCAACTCCAGCACTTTGACCATGAAAATTACTTTTTGTATGAACCATGGCAATTTAAGGTGCATGTATCATGGCAATTTTAGTTTATGGTTCATGGCAAGTCTAGTTTCTTAATTTCCTATTTTATAAATGTCAAAATTTACTTTTAAATGTAGAAGAAATAACTGAAACATATCATGACAACTTCAATGTAAACACCATGGCAATTCATGTGCAATAGATATGGCAACTTTTAATCCAAAAAAATTCATCAAAATATATTGATATGAGATCTAGTTTTGAAAATCTCATCGCGAGGGATTTAATGATGAAAATGAATCTTCAATCGGATTTTTTATTTAAGAGATAAAATATTTTAAAAACTGAAAATCCAAAAAGATTTTCACATACATGCATGCGGTGACGTGGCAGAGTCTGTGTTTTATAGGGCGTGTGGGAGGGTTTCGCTCCCCCACACCTGTGGGCGTTACCATTGTCCTTTATTTTTTATTTTATTCATTTTAATTTCTTTATTCTTACCTTTGCTTCTCTTTTTAAGGTTGCATGTTTTTTCTCGTTTTTTCAAAACATATGACCTTTTTCTCTAAATACTTGAATATATATATTTGTATGTAGGAAATAAATTTTAAATATGAGATTAATATTTTTATTCAGATATTTTATTTTTCCATTTTTTTGCAATATATAAACTTTTCAATATCTGAAATTTATTATAATACTTAAAAAATTTAACATCAATGTTAGATTTGCGACTTATGACAAAAGGCGCCAATAATCACTAAACCTGTTGAGACGGTTTAATTTAGTCACTTAACTCCAACAAAACCCTTTTGACCCACTAAAGTTGTTGAATTTATTTGGCTTGCTAGACTATTTTTTTTTTGCAACGAACCAATTATGCTGTTAAACAATGGACCCAGCCACCCAGGTTGGCACAGCAAACAAAATTCACTTCCACTGCATAATCAAGGAACTTGCACCCATTAAAAAAAAGGAACTTGCACCTATTAAAAAAAAGGAACTTGCACCCATTAAATTTGTACCCAGAAATAAACTCAGTTTTTGCTGGTTCAAAAAGTGTGACTCCCTCTGTTCAAAGAGTATAAGATAGTTTAACTCTTTTCTGAATTGGAGGTATATAAACACGTTTTAGTGTGTTTGTTCGCTTATTTCTGTCTGCATGTAGTTTATATTGGAACAGAACATCTTATATTTGTGAACAGAGCAAGTAAGTACTTCCTCCGTTCCTAAATATAAGTCTTTTTAGAGATTTTACTATAGACTACATACGAAGCAAAATGAATGAATGTACACTTTAAAATATGTCTACATTCATCCGTATGTAGATTGTAATGCAATCTTTAAAAAGACTTATATTTAAAAACGGAAAGGGGGTACTACTGAATCACCCAGAATTTGTAATACACAATATCTAACATTCAGGGAAGCTAACAAAAGCAAGGGAAACTTCAGATCAAAAGCTCAAATAGAAGAAAAAAGATGCGAGCAACATATAGTTCAACAAGGAATTCCATAGCTCTGATCAGCATATAGTTCAACAGGCCGTAGATGGTTCGACATTCTTTCGCATTGTGGAAGCTGTTATGAAGCAGCAACAAATTAGGATTTAGGGACGAGGCCCACCGAATCTATTCGTGGCCTAGTTACCAAATCGGATGTATGTCATGCTTCCAATTCGACAGCCTCCGACTAACGGTGCCCTTCCAAAAGTATTTTTAACATCAGATAAAAAAAATATTTTTAACATCAATGTTAGATTTGGCACCAATAATCACTAAACCCATTGAGAGTTTGTGACGGTTTAATTTAATCATTTAACTCCAACATTATCTTTTTTTTTGCATCACTAACAATACTCTTTTACCCACTAAAGTTGCTGAATTTATTTGGCTTGCTAAGTACTCCCTCCGTTCCAAATTACTCGTCGCAGAAATGAATGTATCTAGAACTAAAATACATCTAGATACATTCATACCTGCGACAAGTAATTCGAAACGGAGAAAGTATTGACTAGGTATTTTTTTGGCAACAAACCCGTTATGCTCTTGAACATGGGCCCAGCCACCCAGGTTGGTAGCAAACAAAATTCAGTTACACTGCATTAGCCAGTTTTTGAACCCAGTAGTACTACTGAATCAAGGAACTTGCACTCATTAAATTTTTAGCAAGAAATAAACTCAGTTTTCGCCAGTTAGAAAAGTACTACTACTGAATCGCCCAGAATAATCTAAGTGACTGAATCAAATTGGAAAGAAAAGAAAAAGACAAATAAAAGTGCCCGCATGAATCTTGGCGTAATATCAATGGCATATGAATTAGATGTACAATACTTAACATCTAGATGTGCTTTAGCAAAACTGAATTTGTAACACACAATATCTAACATTCAGGGAAGCTAACAAAAGCAAGGAATAACAATTCATTTATATCTATATCTAGATATATACCAATATAAAAAAACCAAAGATGCAGATCCAACTGATCAGTCATTGAACTAAGTTAATTCAACAACCTAGACTGCTCCAATGACGAGCATTAAATGTGTTTAACGTGTAATTAATATCATATCAAATATTGCATTAATCATAAGATTAACACACAAATAATAGCATACCTAAAATTCACGTGCAATTAATATATTACCTAAATATTTTGCACATTTACTAGTAAACCAAAATCAGCATTACATGCCCCAAATCTCCTACTGAAGCCCCTCAACAACCGAATACCATCACATGCATGGATGCACAAACCAATTAGATAAAACTCTATCAAAAGCTCGAATACAAGAAAAAAGCTGCGAACAACACACAGCTCGACGTGGAAGTCATTCGCAATGTATTGTTCAACAGGAAATCCGTCTTAGATGGTTCGACATTCTTTCGCATGCTTAACCAAAACACATGTAAAAATGGCTTGACGATCTCAAGATCCAGGCATTTCAATATAGACACGGAATCTATCCAACCGACGACACTTTCGAACAGTTCCGAAGTTCCTCGATCATGGTGGTTCAAATCCAACGCCAGGACGCCACGCGATATTCCAGATCATAGATGTAATAGCCAGGCAATCACCACTCCTTCACTAGCTAACGACCCTCACGGCCTCACCCCCATCCATCGATCTCCTAGAAGACGAACGGGTTCGCAGCGGCCGGCGGCACGGTGGTTCCGCCGCAGTGGCGAGTGGCGTACCTCAGGCCCGGCTCCGGGATCATGGACCGCTTTCGTTCCCCGGGCACCATCAGGTTGCCGTCCTTGTCTTCGTAAGTCTGCACCACCAAATGCAACCCAACATATACCAAATTCCCAATCAGCAAAGAACGTAACTACAGTACAAGTCTACAACTACTGTCAGATCAAGAGTCACAGTAGGGTGCCCGATCGATCGCGTTACGGACCTCGATGTCGCCGAAGGCGGAGGCTAACCACGGCTCTGACCCGGTGCATCGCAGGAAGTGCCGGTCGCCGTAGACGTCGACGGGGATGATCTCGTGGCCGTCGCCACCCGCGTGGTGCGCACACAGCTCGGAGCAGAAGGCGAGGCCGCAGCCGATGCAGAACGAGTCCCTCCGGTACCCCGCGGGTGCCACCGAACCCTCCGTCTCGTCCGTGGCGGCTGCGCTGGTGTCGTGGCCTCGGTGGTGCTCCCCGCAGCAGTGCTCGCAGAAGGCGGCGCCGCCACAGGTGTTGCAGACGCGATCCCTGGTGCACGTCTTGGAGAAGTCTGCGGTCCCGAGGTGAGTCATCCACCAAGGCAACTCCTCGCCGTCCTCAACCTCCCCGTTCCACTGGAAAGGTACGAACAGGTTGCCATGCTCGTCCACGAAAGCCTGCAGCCAAATTAAGAATCAACAGACAAAGAAACTACCAACCACTCCCAGATCGATCTAAAAACACGGCATGGTTGATCGATCAAGTCACCGACCAGCCTGAGCAAGCAGTGCAATGCGGGGAACCACCACTCGGAGCCGGTGCATCGCACGCAGTGCCACTCGATGAACTCGTCGATGGGGATGACCTCGTGGCCCTCGCCGCTTGTGTGGTGCGCGCACAGGTCGGAGCAGAAGACCACGCGGCAGCCCGTGCAGAACGAGTCTCTCCGGTGCACCACGGTAGCCTCCAAGCCGTCCTCCTCCGGGATGTAGGCGGCGGTGTCGTGGCCTGGGTGGTGTTCCCCGCAGCAATGCCCACAGAAGGCGGCGCCCACGCAGGTGTTGCAGACCCGGTCCCGGGCGCACGTCTTGGCGAAGTCGGTGGTGACGAGCTCGAACATCCACGGAGGAGGCCACGGTCCGTCCTCGACCGGCTTTGCAGCTGCAGCCGGCTTCCGGTGCAGCGGCACCAGCAGATTGCCCTCGTTGTCCCGGAAGGTCTGCAGCATAGCCAAACCAGTCGGGGAACCCCGAATCAACTGGCACGATCAATCAATTCGAGAGTAAAAAACCCCGAATCCATGGATCTCGTGGAGACCTGGATGCCCGCGAAGACGGCGAACCACCGCTCCGACCCGGTGCATCGCGCGCAGTGCCATCCTTCGTACTCGTCGACGAGGATAACCTCGTGGCCCAGTCCGTGGTGCGCGCACAGCTCGGAGCAGAACGCGACGCGGCAGCCGATGCAGAAGGAATCCCTCCGGTGGTCGGTGGCGTCGTCGTCGGTGGGGGCGGGGGAGGTGACGTGGCCGCGGTGGTGCTCCTCGCAGCAGTGGCCGCAGAAGGCGGCGCCGCCGCACGTGTCGCAGACGCGGTCCCTGGAGCACGGCTTGGAGAAGTCCGCGGCGGCGAGATGAGAGACCCAGGGAGGGCGCTGCTCTCCGCCCTCCGCCGCCGCCGCCGCCCTTCCGTGGCCGCCGAGGTAGGGCATGGTCACCGGATCCCCGCAGTTGCAGCAGCGACGCGGCAGCGGCAGCCCCATCCCGCGGCGGCTCCGATCCTTCCTTGCACGGCCCAACTTTTTTGGTTCTTTCTTCTGAAGGGAAGAGAGAGGATCGGGTGGGTGTGTGTAGGCTTGTTTCCCAGCGGAAGATGTGTAGGGCTTTATATAGGCCCGAGTGGTGTTCGGGCCTAACTTACGCTGGGAGTTGTTGGGCTGCTCCGCACTGCAGTGTACTCCCTCCGTCTATGAATAAGTATACATCTAGTTTTTATCTTAAATTAAAGTTTTAAAACTTTGACCATCTTTCTAGAAAAAAGTAAAAGCATTTATGGAACCAAATTAGTACCACTAGATTGGTTTTTAATTGTACTTTGATAATATATCAATTTGATGCCATATATATTACTATTATTTTTTATAAAGTTGGTCAAAATTTTAAAACTTTGACTTAGCACAAAAGCTAGATGTACATTTATTTACGGACGGAGAGAGTACACAGTTGTACACACTGTTTTTCTTTCTTGGGGCATATCTGGGATCCTCTGCAATCATCTACGTATCCCTCAAAAAAAAAGCAATCATCTACGTGAGCTCTAGCACTAATGAATATTCATATATTATTATTGACCCATACGGCAGCTCCAACCAACACCCCATCAGAAGTCGCACTCATACAAAATGTAGTAATACTATGAGTTATGTCGTTTCCATCTCTCGGTGGATCTTAACCAAACATACATCAGGCAAGAGTTGCAAAAGTTCCAACTCCCCTTTCTTCATGCCAACATAAGTGCCCTTTGTTCGACACTGAATCTGACAAATGCTTCTACACATTTAAGCAATCCTTCTTGAGGAACATAGGATTAGGGGATATGATGGCAATATAAAAGTCTGGAATATGATGGCAATGTAAAAGCCTGTCAGACAAGGCCCCAGCTCCACGTCTTCGACACTAGAACAATCTGAAATATTATCCAAAGAGGAATTGACAACCATACCCGTGTGATCTTGCATCACACCAACACTAAAAATTTCTATTGGTGTGTTTTTAGAAGGGTTTGTTTTAGAAGTGATCCCTACTTAGATAATTTTGTGATCAGCAAAAGACCATTAACAATCTCTTTCTTGATTGACACTTCACTTGCTTGTCTTTGTTTGCGGTTCGAACAATATTTTTTTTAAAAAGAAGGATCCCGACCTCTGCATCAGAGCGATGCATACGGTCACTTTTATTAAAAAGCAAATAAGTTCAACACAATTCTTGAAGTCTCAAACAAACGAACCCGAAAAACGCTCATAAAGAGCAAAAGAGTAAAAGTAAAGCCACACCCGGCTGGCAAAATGAAGATAGAAAAACCAATTGCCTATTCTATTACATAACCGTTATCCAAACCAGTTGAAAATAACTCGTACTACCATCTTCCATCGGATAGATCCAGTAACCAAACGCTCCCTGGCCGGATCAACGCAGTGGCTCGGAAGATAACCTGCAAAAAATGAGTATTTGTTGTTCTGTTAAAAACCAAATCATTTCTACAGTTTCATACTGCCCATAATAAGGCACATACTCCCACACGAATATGTCTCGCTGTTACGGAATCTATCCCGTCAAGTCAAGTCCCAAATAACGTGTTGATAGTATTCGGAGGAGAAATATTAAAAGCTATGTGAACGTCCGCCATAATTTTTTTGCCAACAGGCAGTCAAGAAAGAGGTGTTTGATGGATTCATCCTGGTCACAAAAACTACATAAACAAGTCATTTTAACTAAGGACAATCTGGCAAAGTGTAACTGGACAGGACCTACTATATGTAGTTTTTGTGATCGGGATGAAACTATCGAACACCTTTTTCTTGACTGCCCGTTGGCAAAAGTTCTATGGCGGACAGTACACATAGCTTTTAACATTACTCCTCCTAATTCTGTCAGCATATTATTTGGGACGTGGCTTAACAGGATAGAGTCCGAAACAATGAGACACATTTGCGTAGGAGTATGTGCTTTATTGTGGGCAGTCTGGAACTGCAGAAATGATTTGGTTTTTAACGGAACAACAAATATTCATTTTTTGTAGGTTATCTTCTGAGCCACTGCGTTGATCCGTATGTGGTCGCTACTCACTCCGACGGAGGCCAGGGAGCGTTTGGTTACTGGATCTATCCGGTGGCAGATGGTAGCACAGGATATTTTCAATCGGTTTGGATGGCGGTCATGTAATAGGATTTGCAATTAGTTTCCCTATCTTTCTTATGCCAGCCGGTTGTGGCTTTATGGCTACTTTTTTATTGGCTCTCTGTGAGCTTTTCTGTACTTTCATTGAGACTTTAAGACCTTTGTTGGACCTATTTGCTATTTTATTAAGTTGGCCGTATGCATCTTTCTGATGCAGAGGCTGGGGAGACCCCACTTTTCGAAAAAAAACAAAAACTACATCTTTTGGAACCAGTCCAGTTGCGTTTTGCCAAATTGTTCTTAGTTAAAATGACTTGTTTGTGTACAAACCACATAAACACTTTAACTCTCAAAGGTACTTTGACATTCCAGACATGTTTTGAACTAGGAATAGAGCTAGCGTTGATAACATCCAGATACATGGATTTAACCGTAAATTCTTCATTCCTAGTTAGCTTCTAGCACAACTGATTTGGTTGTTGAGAAAGCTGCACATCCATCAATCGTCTCACCAGATGGAGCCAAGCTTCCCAACGGTTTCCGGCTAGCGTTCCCCTGAAGTGAATATTGAGAGGAGTGGACTGAAGTACTGTTGCCAGGAAGGCGTCTCTCCTTTGAACAATGCTATAAAGAGAAGGATATTGAAGCGCGAGGGGTGTTTTCCCTAACCATGTATCCTCCCAGAATATCGTAGAGGTACCGTTACCGACTATAAACTTTGTCCTATTGAAAAAGACTGTTTTAACTCTCATCAGTCCTTTCCAAAAAGGCGAGTCCATCGGCCTCACTGTCACTCGGGACAAAGTTTTGGAACGAAGGTACTAATTACGGAGAATCTGTGCCCATGTGGCCTCCGTCTCTACAGATAGCTTATACATCCACTTGCTGAGAAGACGTCTGTTCTTCACCTCAAGATTTTCGATACCCATGCCCCCTTGTTCTTTCGGTCGACAAATAATATCTCATTTAGAAAGTCTATATTTTCTCTTCAGGTCATCACTCTGCCAGAAGAAACGGGAACGATAGAAATCTAGTCTTTTTCGAACTCCAACCGGTACCTCGAAGAAAGACAAAAGAAACATGGGCATACTCGTGAGAACTGAATCAATAAGAATTAATCAGCCCCCATATGACATCAGCTTTCCCTTCCAGCAACTCGGTTTCTTCTCAAATCGATCCTCAATGCACTTCCATTCTCTGTTTGTTAGCTTGCGGCGATGAATTGGTATGCCCAAATACGTGGAAGGTAAGGCCCCCAATTCACATCCCAACAATTGTTTATACTGAAGGAAATATGCCCTAGAGGCAATAATAAAGTTATTATTTATTTCCTTATATCATGATAAATGTTTATTATTCATGCTAGAACTGTATTAATCGGAAAGATAATACATGTGTGAATATATAGACAAACAGAGTGTCACTAGTATGCCTCTACTTGACTAGCTCGTTAATCGAAGATGGTTATGTTTCCTAACCATAGACATGAGTTGTCATTTGATTAACGAATCACATCATTAGGAGAATGATGTGATTGACATGACCCATTCCGTTAGCTTAGCACACGATCATTTAGTATGTTGTTATTGCTTCCTTCATGACTTATACATGTTCCTATGACTATGAGATTATGCAACTCTCGTTTACCGGAGGAACACTTTGTGTCTTACCAAACGTCACAACGTGTGACGCCCGGGTATTTAAGCTACAGTAAACCTCTTCTAATGATGCCACGTCACCTCGATTACTGTTGCTAATCTCACGTTAGTTCGAAAACGGTTCGAATTCAAGATCAAAAACCAAGTCAAACGGTAAAAGTTTTTAAACGTTAAAACTAAAATGTTCTATGAGTGGCCCATAATCCATAATAAATATTGGTGAAGAAAACACACTTTTATAAAAATATTTAGATGCTCTAAAATAAGTAGAGCAGCAACAAAAACAATTAATTAATTGCCTTTTATAATTAATAAAATATTAAACTATTTTAATTGGGTGCCATAATTATTGAGGCAGTAGTATATTTATAAATGCAAATTTAGGTACTAGTGGTAAGTTTTATAAAACTAAATTCAAAAGGTAACTAAAATAAAACAATTAAGAAAAGAATAACTAAAAAGTAAAGGCCAAACAAAACGAAAAGGTTGGGGGAAAAGAAACCCCACCCCGTATCCCCCCAGGCCTAGCCCACCGGGGGCAAAACCACCCCACCAGGCCCAACCCACACCACACTTGCCCCCCTCATCTCCAGCTACAGAAACAGGGATAAGTGTGGCGCTCATCCGCCGGCGCCATTGCCGGCGATGCACACACGTCGCCCATCCGCACCCCCACCCTGCCTGCAAGACCTACCCCGCGCCCCCCGGCGAACCCTAGCGCCATTCATTCCCTTCATGTGTCGCTTCCCTTCTCTCCCACGCGAATCCAAGAACAGTCGTCGCCATGGATTTGCTGCCGGCGCGACCACCGACCTCCCCTCGCCGCTCTATTGTGTCCAGCCGCTCCGCAATGTTCCACTATGCCCTCTACGCCAACGAACGCGACCCAGGAGCTGTCACCGCGTCGGGATCGAGCCGTCTTCCACCTCTACATCACCGTCCCCATCGCCGGAACCCGTCGCCGTCGAGCTCTCCCCCGAGCCCGCTTTACACGTCTACAGGCTCACCGTGAGCATCTAGTCCCTTCCCCTCTCTCTCCCGCGCGTATCCACCACCGTAGTCGTTCCCCTGCTCGAGGCCGAAGTCGTTGTCCGCCTTGGCCACGAGCTCGTCGTGGCTGTGCGCGCAGCCCAGCTCACCACGGCCAAGCCTTGCCCCAGTCGCGTCACACCGCACCTCGCCCCATTCCCGCCGCTGCCTTCCCAACGCCCGCTCCTGGACGCGTGCGCTATTGGCCGCGCCGTGACCATGTCCGGCCACGCCGGAGCCGCACCAGGGTTGCGCCTTCCGCCGCGGCCGTGGCTCCACCCCCCGTGCCCCACATGCCCGCCTGCGCCTCTGTGCCTCCTCCTTTCTCCCTTGTCGCGCCGCCCGCGCCCTGCTCCTCTGCTACCCGCGCCATCGCCACTCCTCGCGCCGCAGCCGCTCGTCGCCCGCTCACCCGTGGCCTGCTCCCCCACCGCCAGGCCCGCCTTCGCTGACACCTGCAGGACCGCGCGCCCGCGCCGCTGCCAGCGCCGCTGTGGCCGCCCCGTGCTCGCGCGCCCGCCCGTGGCCTCGCCGGGGCCGCGCCTGCCGCCGGAGCCCCTCGACCGCGTCGGGACCTCGCCGGCATACACAAGCACGCACGCGCGTGATTAAACGGCGGTTGACCGCTGACTTAGGGGCCCACCTTGCCTAATTAGCCATTAAAAAAAGAATATGCCCTAAAAAGACACTGCCAATGGGCCCCTCATCTTATTAACCTAAATTAGATTAGTTTAAATAAATAGTTAATACTGTGTCCATGACACGTGGGACCCATGCTCCCTGTTTGAGTGGATAAGGCCGAACCAGTCAGCCTCTGTTGACTGGGTTGTTGACCCAGTCAACAATGGCCCACCAGTCAGTCCCTTAGTGGCCTGACCCAAGAAAGTGTGTCCGGCCAAATGGGATCGAGCGTGTTGGGTTATGTGGTGCACCCCTGCAGGGAAGTTGATCTATTTGAATAGCCGTGTCCCTCGGTAAAAGGACGACCCGGAGTTGCACCTTGACCTTATGACAACTAGAACCGGATACTTAATAAAACACACCCTTCCAAGTGCCAGATACAACCGGTGATCGCTCTCTCACAGGGCGACGAGGGGAGGATCATCGGTTAGGATTATGCTATGCGATGCTACTTGGTGAACTTACCATCTACTCTCTTCTTCTGCTGCAAGATGGAGGTTACCAGAAGCATAGTCTTCGATAGGACTAGTTATCCCCCTCTTATTCCGGCATTCTGCAGTTCAGTCCACATATGATACCCTTATTCCATTTGATACCAATGCATACATATGTAGTGTAGCTCCTTGCTTGCGAGTACTTTGGATGAGTACTCACGGTTGCTTTGCTCCCTCTTTTCCCCCTTTCTATACCCGATTGCTGCGACCAGACGTTGGAGCCCAGGAGCCAGACGCCACCGTCGACGACGACTACTACTACTCAGGAGGTGCCTACTACTATGTGCAGCCCGCTGACGACGACCAAGAGTAGTTTAGGAGGATCCCAGGCAGGAGGCATGCGCCTCTTTCGATCTGTATCCCAGTTTGTGCTAGCCTTCTTAAGGCAAACTTGTTTAACTTATGTCTGTACTCAGATATTGTTGCTTCCGCTGACTCGTCTATGATCGAGCTCTTGTATTCAAGCCCTCGAGGCCCCTTGCTTGTATTATGATGCTTGTATGACTTATTTATGTTTTAGAGTTGTGTTGTGATATCTTCCCGTGAGTCCTTGATCTTGATCGTACACATTTGCGTGCATGATTAGTGTACGATTGACTCGGGGGCGTCACAAGTTGGTATCAGAGACGACTGCCTGTTGGAATCCCCCTTCCATACTCCTTGACCGAAGTTGAGTCTAGTCGATGAAAATTGTTTTACTAACTTGGTTGTGCGGCCCATGGGCCCACGTCGCCATTGGGTGGTATTAGGATCTTTTATTCCTCGTCTATACTCTGGGATTCTGATCTCTCTTCTATTCGGGTTAAATGATTTGCAAAAAAAAAATTAACTTTAGGTTCTCGAAAATACTTTCTCCCGGAGAGACCCTCACTCCAGATGATTGCTTGGTGCGCCGAAGGATTTCAAAGATACTCTCCGATGTTATCCCGAGAACTTGTGACATCGCTATTGCAATTCCCTTCCATCGATAAACCCCTATGGATAACCACGTGCAGTTGCCATTCATACAATCATTCCCCGTTGATCTTGTTATTACAAGATACCCTAGAATTTTCACTATTGTTCCGAGAATAATTTGTGCCTACCGCCTTGCAGTTTTTGCCACTATCATACCGAGTATCGTTCATCCCCAGTTGTTCATGTGTTTCAGAAGGGTCTTCGAAATAATATTCGATCTTCCGAAAATCCTTAGCAGCTTATTGCTCTTGTAATTCTTGCTTGCTTGCATTATGGTTAATCCCATAAGTATAGTAATCTTATTGGCATCCTTTGCCACTATCATTTTGAGCCCGTTGATTCATTGAGTGTGAATGCTCGCAATCCTCAACTAGATCCTAGAATTCATCCTTCCGGCTCAGACATCATTTTAAACATGAGTTGGATCTCGACCAATCAAATTGCCATCGATTGTACCCCTAAGGCTATTCAGCTTATCCATCCTTAATCAGAGTGTTTGCTTCTGATCCCTTAATTTGGAAATCATCATTCCTTTGCATTTGAGCTTTGAGTTAGTCAGTTGTTTCTATAATCTGATCTCCTTGCATTCTTCTTCCTCTGGTTGAGTACCGATGCTCACATCAGATCCCTTGTGGACCACTAGATCCTTTGTTGGATTTTACCCGACAACGTCCTTCATATTCAATAAGCCTGTGAGCCTTTCCTCGGATACATAATGCCTTTGGTAAATTGTATCCTCTCCTTTCTCAAGCATGCTCTACTTTCGAGCTTGTGTTAATTATTCTTGAAATTTGTGGTATATGCTCCTAAGATGCCCGATGGGTTGAATCTATGCCTTCCCCAAACCGTATGAACCTGAAAGTTTTCGCGAGTCATACTCTTCTGTTGTTTTGCTAGATAAATTTCTACACTACAGTTTCATCAAAAGCGAGAAGTAAAATGAAAGGTTATGCATTGAAGAAGTGGGAGTCGACCTTGAACCTTTGTGTTCATGCCCATGGACACGATCTAGATCCTACCATGGAAGCTTCTTGTAATAATAACTATTTCCTTGATATAATATCCTTTGGTATCAGTGAATTGATTTTTGGCAATCGTGGTTTCGACCATATGTTCTTCGTTCACCCCATTTCACGGGCAAGTTTAAGCACTTGTCTTCCGTGGATCAATACACCAGTCCAGCCTTTACTTTGATCTTCTGTCGAGTATTACACCCTGGTACCTCGATAATATCAAGAACTACATAACCTCTTATGAGTTCTTCATCAAGTACTACATTCTCACTGATTTCAATTTTTCATGGGCTCTAAGTTATTAAACACTCAAAGACCGATAAATGAACCGAGCCCACACTACGGTTCCCTATTTGGCTATATCATTATTGTGATGATTTTAACTGTGCTACCTGGTCCTTATTCCCAGAGCATAGCTTTCGACGATGAGCTAATCTTACGTCGATCTTCCTCGTCATAACAATTGTCCTTGAATGACAAGCTTGATTTCAAGTTTGTGTCGTACCTATGGTTTCAATAACTTCTCGCTTCATCATTTCGTTGACTTGAAGTCATCGCCGATCGGTTACATCTTCTTGAAACCTCTCGACAAATGTGTCGTGATCATCATCAACATTTTGACCCCTTCCAAGATATCAATTGAATTCATGATGATAAGTACCATCCTTGCCCTCGATGATTTGTGTTATCATCGACCACTTTATTGCCTTCCGTTCAACACAAACTTGTTCGTGTCTCTAGCACCCTATTGCTTACAAGTTAATGGTCGACATTTCATTCTTAGACTATTGGTTGTTGAATCACCTTTCTAACATTGATGATGCTACCTAAGACCATATTTTGGGTGCACTTTTCAACCAATGCTTAATTGTGTATGTTTTCCTCGAGCATACATCCTTATATCATTTGATACGACTAATGTTATGTCCTTGTTCATGTAATTGTGGAAATCCATCTTTTTGGAAATCTCAATGAGTTGGCGCTGAGTCCATCAGCCACCTCCCCACCCTCTCCTTGATTTAATGATGAACTCTTGTTTCAGAACTGTCTTTCATAGTACATTTCCCGAGAATCTTACAATGTCGTCTCGTCAATTTGTTTTGCACCTTTTCTTCTCAGACCTCCTGAGCCTGAGGTATCCCGACACCGATCAGATCTGAATCTCAGTCAAATATAATGGTTGGGACATATTTACAAGAGTTATAACATTGGTCCTTATATACCGGTAAGGTGATGTCATGCCTAACTCAACTAGCCGGAGGACCTATTGTTATAGTTTCCATTTTTAGCAAGGTTAACCATTCTTCCCTGAGGAAATTGTAAGACTTATTATATAAGTTGTTCCTGATGAATCCTTTGTATATCAAAGTCCGACCTTTTCTTGAAGACCATGTCAATGCTATCTCGATGCATGTCTGTGGTACTCCAATTTTCAATGAACATTTGAAGCCCAATGCTAAATGTTTCTTCTCAATTATCCAAACATTGTTGTATGGGTAATGTCACGAAATTCCTCTCCCCTTACCTAAACGGTTTTCTACCTTCTATCTGGTCTTGGATATCATGCTGTGCTTGTCCTTGGGAAGGGTATACCCCTGGAATATGTGTTTTAACACATTTCCTGTCCATTGTTCTTCTTAATCTGATAATCATATTTTCCTTTCCTATGTTTGGTTTAACTTTTCTTGTGATCTATATGATCTAAGCAGTAATATTCACCTGCTTATGTAAACACCTCGTTGTACAATTCTGTCAGCAATACCCTGTTACTATTGTTGATGACATTCCGGTAACCACCGATGGACGAGAACTTTGCCTACTGGTCCACCTCGTCCAACGAGCAGGAAAATGGTTCTCCTCGTCCCACGCCCTTGGTACCAACATTGTTGCCGACATAACTGACAGGCTATCCTCTGATATGCCTTGTTATCATGACTGTGCAAAATATCACCGCCCTTTTTACTTTTAACCCACATGGTGGGCCCATAATCCACAGTTCCACAGGATCGAAACCTGACTCTCCTGTACACCCCCTGTTCTTAAGGTTGTTCCTCGCGCGTGACCTCATATGTAATTCATGAGCCACCTTCCTAGTGACCTATTCTGGTATCAGACGCAATACTTATTCTCGTTGCTCTGAACCCCTTTTCACGCCCTATTTCAGGCATCGAACGATTGCCTGCCCGCTTGAAACCTTTCATGGTACCTTCTTACTTGCTCTCGATATCTTCTTAAGTTCAATTCGAGAGTTACTTTCCAACACCTTCCCCCGATGTTATCGACCAGATAGTCGACCTTGCAGAGGTCTGTTCTCCTGGAATGCCCACCCTTTATTCTTTTGTAAGTACGGTGAAATTCCAAAGAAAAGATGATGAATTCATCATGGTGACATGAAGCAGACAAATGAAGACGTCAATGTAATGGATCGACCTCGTTCAGAATAGCAACCAAGACCGATAAGATTCGTTAGAATTTCGTAACCAGATCTTTCCCCCTTACTACACCTCTTAAATCCCGGGACGAGATTTCTTGTAGTGGAGGAGAATTGTGACGCCCGAGTATTTAAGCTACAGTAAACCTCTTCTAATGATGCCACGCCACCTCGATTACTGTTGCTAATCTCGCATTAGTTCGAAAATGGTTCGAATTCAAGATCAAAAACCAAGTCAAACGGTAAAAGTTTTCAAACGTTAAAACTAAAATGTTCTATGAGTGGCCCATAATCCATAATAAATATTGGTGAAGAAAACACACTTTTATAAAATATTTAGATGCTCTAAAATAAGTAGAGCAGCAACAAAAACAATTAATTAATTTCCTTTTATAATTAATAAAATATTAAACTATTTTAATTGGGTGCCATAATTATTAAGGCAGTAGTATATTTATAAATGCAAATTTAGGTACTTGTGGTAAGTTTTATAAAACTAAATTCAAAAGGTAACTAAAATAAAACAACTAAGAAAAGAATAACTAAAAAGTAAAGGCAAAACAAAACAAAAAGGTTGGGGGGAAAGAAACCCCTCCCCGTATCCCCCCTGGACCTAGCCCACCGGGGGCAAAACCACCCCACCAGGCCCAACCCACACCACACTTCCCCCCTCATCTCCAGCTACAGAAGCAGGGATGAGCGTGGCGCTCATCCGCCGGCGCCATTGCCGGCGATGCACACACGTCGGCCATCCGCACCCCCACCCTGCCTGCAAGACCTATCCCGCACCCCCCGGCGAACCCTAGCGCCATTCATTCCCTCCCTGTGCCGCTTCCCTTCTCTCCCACGTGAATCCGAGTATAGCCATCGCCATGGATTTGCTGCCGGCACGACCACCGACCTCCCCTCGCCGCTCTATTGTGTCCAGCCGCTCCGCAGTGTTCCCCTACGCCCTCTACGCCAACGAACGCGACCCGTGAGCCGTCACCGCATCGGGATCGAGCCGTCTTCCACCTCTTCATCGCCGTCCCCATCGCCGAAACCCGTCGCCGTCGAGCTCTCCCCCGAGCCCGCTTTGCACGTCTACAGGCTCACCGTGAGAATCTAGTCCCTTCTCCTCTCTCTCCCGCGCGTATCCACCACTGTAGTCGTTCCCCTGCTCGAGGCCGAAGCCGTTGTCCGCCTTGGCCACGAGCTCGTCGTGGCTGTGCGCGCAGCCCAGCTCACCACGGCCAAGCCTTGCCCCAGCCGCGCCACACCGCACCTCGCCCCACTCCCGCCGCTGCCTTCCAAATGCCCGCTCCTGGACGCGCGCGCTGTTGGCCGCGCCGTGACCATGTCCGGCCATGCCGGAGCCGCACCAGGGCTGCGCCTTCCGCCGCGGCCGTGGCTCCACCTCCCGCGCCCCACATGCCCGCCTGCGCCTGCGCGCCTCCTCCTTTCTTCCTTGTCGCGCCGCCCGCGCCCTACTCCTCTGCTGCCCGCGCCATCGCCACTCCTCGCGCCACAGCCGCTCGTCACCCGCTCGCCCGTGGCCTGCTCCCCCACCGCCAGGCCCGCCTTCGCTGACGCCTGCAGGACCGCGCGCCCGCGCGCCGCTGCCAGTGCCGCCGTGGCCGCCCCGTTCTCGCGCGCCCACCCGTGGCCTTGTCGGGGCCACGCCTGCCGCCGGAGCCCCTCGACCGCGTCGGGACCTCACCGGCATACACAAGCACGCACGCGCGTGATTAAACGGCGGTTGACTGCTGACTTAGGGGCCCACCTTGCCTAATTAGCCATTAAAAAAAGAATATGCCCTAAACAGACACTGCCAATGGGCCCCTCATCTTATTAACCTAAATTAGATTAGTTTAAACGAATAGTTAATACTGTGTCCATGACACGTGGGACCCATGCTCCCTGTTTGAGTGGATAAGGCCGAACCAGTCAGCCTTTGCTGACTGGGCTGTTGACCCAGTCAACAGTGGCCCACCAGTCAGTCCCTGAGTGGCCTGGCTGGGTACACTTCTGTGTACATATAGCATTTTTGCTATTAAATTCAGATTAATAATATTTTAGAAAATGATTTAAAACTTTAAAGATTAATATAAAATAAACCGTAACTCGGATGGAAAAACTTTGTATATGAAAGTTGCTCAGAACGACGAGACGAATCCGGATACGCAACCCGTTCGTCCGCCACACATCCCTAGCATAGCAAACACGCAACTTTCCCCCTCCGGTTCATCTGTCCGAAAACGCGAAACACCGGGAATACTTTCCCGGATATTTTCCCCCTTCGTCGGTATCACCTAATACCGCGTTAGGGCATACCTAACACCGTGTATTACCTTGTTATGTTTTGTGATGCTTTGTTTGCTCCGTATTTACTGTTTCTTCCCCCTCTTCTTCTCCGCTAGACCCCGAGACCGTTGCTGATGATACTGAGTACGACTACGTCACCGACGACCCTTCTTCCTGTACAACAAAGCTTCCAGGCAAGCCCCCCCCCTTGATCACCAGATATCGCCTACTCTCCTCAATACTGCTTGCATTAGAGTAGTGTAGCTTGTTACTGCTTTCTGTTAATCCTATTCTAATGCATAGCCTGTCATTGTTGCTACAACTGTTGATACCTTACCTGCAATCCTAAATGCTTAGTATAGGATGCTATATTATCATCAGTGGCCCTACACTCTTGTCCGTCTGCTATGCTATACTACTGGGCTGTGATCACTTCGGGAGGTGATCACGGGCATATGATATGTACTTGTACTGTTACATTACTTATGATACTGTTCGAAGATGGGGGCTGAAGGGGCAGGTGGCTCCATCTCGGTAGAGGTGGGCCTGGGTTCCCAACGGCCCCCGACTGTTACTTTGTGCCGGAGCGACAGGGCAGGTTGAGACCACCTAGGAGAGAGCTGGGCCTGGCCCTGGTCGGCGTTCGTGGTTATTTCAAGATAACACGTTTAACGAGATCTTGGTATTTGATCTGAGTCTGGCCACTGGCCTATACGCACTAACCATCTACGCAGGGACAGTTATGGGCACTCGACGTCGTGGTATCAGCCGAAGCCTTTGTGACGTCACCGACTGAGCGGCACGCGCCGGGTTGGACCGTGTAACGCGACTTCCTTTGTAATGGAGGTTGCTAGGTCTGCTCACCGGCCGCCCACGCAACGTGCAGGTGTGCAATGGGCGATGGGCCCAGACCCCTGCGCCATAGGATTTAGACCGGCGTGCTGACCTCTCTGTTGTGCCTAGGTAGGGCTGCGACGTGTTGATCTTCCGAGGCCGGGCATGACCCAGGAAAGTGTGTCCAGCCAAATGGGATCGAGTGTGTTGGGTTATGTGGTGCACCCCTGCAGGGAAGTTGATCTATTTGAATAGTCGTGTCCCTCGATAAAAGGATGACCCGGAGTTGTACCTTGACCTTATGACAACTAGAACCGGATACTTAATAAAACACACCCTTCCAAGTGCCAGATACAACCGGTGATCGCTCTCTCATAGGGCGACGAGGGGAGGATCATCGGTTAGGATTATGCTATGCGATGCTACTTGGTGAACTTACCATCTACTCTCTTCTTCTGCTGCAAGATGGAGGTTACCAGAAGCGTAGTCTTCGATAGGACTAGTTATCCCCCTCTTATTCCGGCATTCTGCAGTTCAGTCCACATATGATACCCTTATTCCATTTGATACCAATGCATACATATGTAGTGTAGCTCCTTGCTTGCGAGTACTTTGGATGAGTACTCATGGTTGCTTTGCTCCCTCTTTTCCCCCTTTCTATACCCGATTGCTGCGACCAGACGTTGGAGCCCAGGAGCTAGACGCCACCATCGACGACTACTACTACTACTCGGGAGGTGCCTACTACTACATGCAGCCCGCTGACGATGACCAGGAGTAGTTTAGGAGGATCCCAGGCAGGAGGCATGCGCATCTTTCAATCTGTATCCCAGTTTGTGCTAGCCTTCTTATGGCAAACTTGTTTAACTTATGTCTGTACTCAGATATTTTTGCTTCCGCTGACTCGTCTACGATCGAGATCTTGTATTCGAGCCCTCGAGGCCCCTGGCTTGTATTATGATGCTTGTATGACTTATTTATGTTTTAGAGTTGTGTTGTGATATCTTCCCGTGAGTCCCTGATCTTGATCGTACACATTTGCGTGCATGATTAGTGTATGATTGAATCGGGGGCGTCATACAACGTAACTGAGTGATTATAAAGGTGCTCTACAGGTGTCTCGGAAGGTACTTGTTGGGTTGGCGTATTTCGAGATTAGGATTTGTCACTCCGATTGTCGGAGAGGTATCTCTGGGCCCTCTCGGTAATGCACATCACTTAAGCCTTGCAAGCATTGCAACTAATGAGTTAGTTGCGGGATGATGTATTACGGAACGAGTAAAGAGACTTGCCGGTAACGAGATTGAACTAGGTATTGAGATGCCGACGATCGAATCTCGGGCAAGTAACATACCGATGACAAAGGGAACAACGTATGTTGTTATGCGGTCTGACCGATAAAGATCTTCGTAGAATATGTGGGAGCCAATATGAGCATCCATGTTCCGCTATTGGTTATTGACCGGAGATGTGTCTCGGTCATGTCTACATAGTTCTCGAACCCGTAGGGTCCGCACGCTTAACGTTACGATGACAGTTTTATTATGAGTTTATGTGTTTTGATGTACCAAAGGTTGTTCGGAGTCCCGGATGTGATCACGGACATGACGAGGAGTCTTTAAATGGTCAAGACATGAAGATTGATATATTGGAAGCCTATGTTTGGATATCGGAAGTGTTCCAGGTGAAATAGTGATTTTACCGGAGTACCGGAGGGGTTACCGAAACCCCCCGGAGGCTATTGGGCCTTATGGGCCCAAGTGGAGGAAGAGGAGAGGCGGCCAAGGGGCAGCCGCGCGCCCCTCCCCCCAAGTCCGAATTGGACAAGGAGGGGGGGCGGCGCCCCCCTTTCCTTTCCCCTCTGTCCTCCTTCCCCCCCAAGTCCTAATCCAACTAGGAAAAAGGAGGGGAGTCCTACTCACGGTGGGAGTAGGACTCCTCCGGCGCGCCTCCTCCTATGGTCGGCCGCACCCCCTTGCTCCTTTATATACGGGGGCAGGGGCACCCCATAGACACAACAATTGATCATTGATCTCTTAGCCGTGTGCGGTGCCCCCCTCCACCATAGTCCACCTCGATAATACTGTAGTGGTGCTTAGGCGAAGCCCTGCGTCGGTAGAACATCAACATTGTCACCACGCCGTTGTGCTGACAAAACTCTCCTTCAACACTTGGCTGGATCGGAGTTCACGGGACGTCATCGGGCTGAATGTGTGTTGAACTCGGAGGTGCCGTACGTTCGGTACTTGATCGGTTGGATCGTGAAGACGTACGACTACATCAACCGCGTTGTGCTAACGCTTCCGCTTTCAGTCTACGAGGGTACGTGGACAACACTCTCCCCTCTCGTTGCTATGCATCAACATGATCTTGCGTGTGCGTAGGAATTTTTTTTGAAATAACTACGTTCCCCAACAGTGGCATCCGAGCCAGGTTTAATGCGTTGATGTTATATGCACGAGTAGAACACAAGTGAGTTGTGGGCGATATAATTCATACTGCTTACCAGCATGTCATACTTTGGTTCGGCGGTATTGTTGGATGAAGCTGCCCGGACCGACATTACGCGTACGCTTACGCGAGATTGGTTCTACCGACGTGCTTTGCACACAGGTGGCTGGCGGGTGTTAGTTTCTCCAACTTTAGTTGAACCAAGTGTGGCTACGCCAAGTCCTTGCGAAGGTTAAAACAGCACCAACTTGACAAACTATCGTTGTGGTTTTTGATGCGTAGGTAAGAACGGTCCTTGCTAAGCCCATAGCAGCCACGTAAAACTTGCAGCAACAAAGTAGAGGACGTCTAACTTATGGACCCAACAGTAATATGTCATCCACATATGCATCAGCAGCAGGCCTGGCACCCAACGGTGCTTCCAGGATGTAATTCTTCTGTGCAGCAATGAGGATAATCCTCAAGTTATGGACCCAGTCTGTGTAATAAGGTTTTCGACAAGTTCAAGGGATTGACTACGATGAGACCTTCTCACCCGTAGCGATGCTTAAGTCTGTCCGAATCATGTTAGCAATTGTCGCGTTTTATGATTATGAAATATGGCAGATGGATGTCAAAACTGCATTCTTGAATGGATTTCTGGAAGAAGAGTTGTATATGATGCAACCGGAAGGTTTTGTCGATCCAAAGGGAGCTAACAAAGTGTGCAAGCTCCAGCGATCCATTTATGGACTGGTGCAAGCCTCTCGGAGTTGGAATAAACATTTTGATAGTGTGATCAAAGCATATGGTTTTATACAGACTTTTGGAGAAGCCTATATTTACAAGAAAGTGAGTGGGAGCTCTGTAGTATTTCTAATATTATATGTGGATGACATATTGTTGATTGGAAATTGTAAGTGCATCTAGTGCCACCCCTAGTTGGTTTTGGAGTATTGACGACAAACCTGGTTGAGGGACTAATGTGTTTGTGAGAATTGCAGGATAACACAGGTAGTAGTCCCTCATTGATTCGGTTTACCTACCGGAGAAGACCCCTAAAAATGTGTGAAGACACTGAAGATAATGGTGGTATGTGAAGATATTCACATTGAAGACTATGACATGAGAAGACATCTATGAAGTCTTTGGAGCGCGAAGACATAGTTGTTTCGTAGTTTCATTTTATTCTTTGTTGAGTCATAGGAACCACCGTACTGTTAAGTGGGGTCCAAGTGAACAAAGTCAGAATGACTGAAGTGATGCTCAACCAAATCCTAAGTCTTCGAGCGAAGACAATGAGAGCAAATCTTATCCAGAGCTGATGAGTCAGCTTTACTTGTATCCCAAGTCAAGCTATCGCGTGTGTTTGAAATCTGACCGTTGGAACACGTGTCAGTTCCTTAGTGACCCAGGGTCATTTCGGACAAATCAGGTTGGGTTGCCTAGTGGCTATAAATAGCCCACCCCCTACACCATAAATTGGTGGCTGCTCAGAGTTAGTGCATGACTTTTGTCGTTTGAGAGCAACCCACCTCAAAGCCTTCGAGAGAGAAATCCTTGCGAGGACAAAGCCCTAAACACCCAGAGCCAAAGAGTGTTAGGCATCACTGAAGTCTTTTTGTCTGTGTGATCTTAAGACTTGTTACACTTGAGGACTGTGAATCCTCCAGCCGGTTAGGCGTCGCATTTTGAGCATCCAAGAGTCATTGTGGATCGCCAGTGAACGAGGTCTGTGAAGGTTTGGAAGTCTACCTTGAAGACTTACCTGAGTGATTGGGCGAGGACTGTGTGTCCTTAGCTCAAGGGGAATAAGGTGAAGACGCGGTCTTCTGAGTTGAATCTCAGCCTCCCTAACCAGACGTACAGTTGTCACAGCAACTGGAACTGGTCCAACAAATCCTTGTCTTCACCAAGCAACTGGTTATATCCCTTCATTCTCTTCATTTATAGTTGGTCCTTGTGAAGTCATTGACCGCTTGCATTATCTGTTTGTCTTCACAGTGTGACTGTTTGTTCTGATTGGCTTCATGCTATCTTCCGCCCGGATCCATACTGCCTAGCTGCTAATAGTCTTCGTGCTTTCACTTCTTTGAATACTTGACTATGGCTTGCCTAGTGTAGTCTACCTTCCGCTGCATGTTAATTATAGGTTCATTTTTATCGTTTGTTTTTTAAACTTCCATGTATTGAAGACTTTCATAAAAATCGCCTATTCACCCCCCCTCTAGTCGATCACTAGCACTTTCAATTGGTATCAGAGCAAGGTACTCCTTTGTTCTGTGTGATTCGGTTTAACCACCTGGAGTTTTAGCTATGTATACTGCAGGGATAATCAAAGTCTCCACTGTGTGCCCTGTCTTCGATGGCACTGATTACCCCTACTGGAAGAATAAGATGTGCATGCATCTTGAAGCCATTGATGTCGATCTATGGTATGTCGTCAAGAAAGGCGTTCCCAAGGCTGGTGAAGGCGTCACGCAGCTGATGTCAAGAAGTTCATTCAACTGGATTCTACTGCCAAGAACATCATCTGTGGTCATCTGACCAAAGGATAGTATGGCCGTGTGAGTGCTCTAGAAACATCGAAGCTAGTCTGGGACTGGCTCTCCAAGCTCAACGAAGGCGTCTCAACCCTGAGAGATCAAAGGATCAGTGTCCTTCGCAACCGCTTCAACAGAAACGACAATGAGAATGTTTAGCTCACATTTGATCACCTCACTGACATCACAAATGAGCTTCATGCTCTCGGCGCCACTGAGATCACCAAGCATGAAATCGTCAAGACTCTCCTGAGATCTCTTGACAGCTTGTTTGACACACTAGCCCTGATGATTCAAGAACTACCCGACTTCAAGACACTCGATCCGTCTGACGTACTTGAGAGGTTCAACACACATGAGTTTCAGCTTTTTGAGAAAAGAGATATCTACGGTCCCAACTATGGCCGAACTCGCGCTTTGAAGGCAAAAGTTGTTTCCTCATCTGAAGAAGAATCTGATTGCAGTTCTAGTGATCCTGAAGACATTGGAAAGGAGCTTGCTATGCTTGTGAAGAAGTTCCAAAAATTCACCAAGAAGAAAGGCTTCAGAAAGTCTTCACGATCCAGCTCAAGAAATGATGATGCTTCCACTCATGACCACAAGAAGAGAACATGCCACAAGTGCAAGAAACCTAGTCACTACATCTCTGAGTGTCCGCAGTGGGACAATGAAAACAAGAAGAAGAAGAGCAAGGAATATGATTCTGATGATAAGAAGAAGAAGAAATCCTCAAGGTCTTCTTACAAGTCTTCATCACACAAGAAGAGCTCATCTGGCAAGGCTCGTGCTTTTGTTGGCAAGGAGATGGATTCAGAGGAGGAGTCTGCTTCTGAGGAGGCGGAGGTGGAGTCTAAGGAGGAGTCCGACTCTGGCATTGCAAGTCTGGCTCTAGCTACAGCCTACGTTGCCAAGTCCATCTTCAACATTGAAGACAATGGCTCCGTCACCTACGCTGATGCTAATAGCAAGGACGACTCCGCTCCCTGATACGTCTCCAACGTATCTATAATTTTTGATTGTTCCATGCTATTATATTATCAACCTTGGATGTTTTATATGCATTTATATGCTATTTTATATGATTTTTGGGACTAACCTATTAACCTAGAGCCCAGTGCCAGTTTCTGTTTTTTCCTTGTTTTAGAGTATCGCAGAAAAGGAAAATCAAACGAAGTCCAATTGACCTGAAACTTCACGGAACTTATTTTTGGACCAGAAGAAGACCACGGAGTATCAGAGATGGACTAGGAGTCCCGGGCTGCCCACGAGGGTGGGGGCGCGCCCACCCCCTTGGGCGCGCCCCCTGCCTCGTGGACAGCCCGGAGGTCCACCGACGTACTTCTTCCTCCCATATATACCCATATACCCTAAAAACTTCGGGGAGCAGAATAGATCGGGAGTTCCGCCGCTAGAAGCCTCGGTAGCCACCGAAAACCAATCTAGACCTGTTCCGGCACCCTGCCGGAGGGGGAATCCCTCTCCGGTGGCCATCTTCATCATCCCGGTGCTCTCCATGACGAGGAGGGAGTAGTTCTCCCTCGAGGCTGAGGGTATGTACCAGTAGCTATGTGTTTGATCTCTCTCTCTCTCTCTCTCTCGTGTTCTTGAGGTGGTACGATCTTGATGTATCGCGAGCTTTGCTATTATAGTTGGATCTTATGATGTTTCTCCCCCTCTACTCTCTTGTAATGGATTGAGTTTTCCCTTTGAAGTTATCTTATCGGATTGAGTCTTTAAGGATTTGAGAACACTTGATGTATGTCCTGTATGGGATACCCGTGGTGACAATGGGGTATTATATTGATCTACTTGATGTATGTTTTGGTGATCAACTTGCGGGTTCCGCCCATGAACCTATGCATAGGGTTTGGCACACGTTTTCGTCTTGACTCTCCGGTAGAAACTTTGGGGCACTCTTTGAAGTACTTTGTGTTGGTTTGAATAGATGAATCTAAGATTGTGTGATGCATATCGTATAATCATACCCGCGGATACTTGAGGTGACATTGGAGTATCTAGGTGACATTAGGGTTTTGATTGATTTGTGTCTTAAGGTGTTATTCTAGTACGAACTCTAGGATAGATTGAACGGAAAGAATAGCTTCATGTTATTTTACTACGGACTCTTGAATAAATCGATCAGAAAGAATAACTTTGAGGTGGTTTCATACCCTACCATAATCTCTTCGTTTGTTCTCCGCTATTAGTGACTTTGGAGTGACTCTTTGTTGCATGTTGAGGGATAGTTATATGATCCCATTATGTTATTATTGTTGAGGGAACTTGCACTCGTGAAAGTATGAACCCTAGGCCTTGTTTCAACACATTGCAATACCGTTTACGCTCACTTTTATCATTAGTTACCTTGCTGTTTTTATATTTTCAGATTACAAAAACCTTTATCTACCATCCATATACCACTTGTATCACCATCTCTTCGCTGAACTAGTGAACCTATACAATTTACCATTGTATTGGGTGTGTTGGGGACACAAGAGACTCTTTGTTATTTGTTGCAGGGTTGCTTGAGAGAGACCATCTTCATCCTATGCCTCCTACGGACTGATAAACCTTAGGTCATCCACTTGAGGGAAATTTGCTACTGTCCTACAAACCTCTGCACTTGGAGGCCCAACAACGTCTACAAGAAGAAGGTTGTGTAGTAGACATCAAGCTCTTTTCTGGCGCCGTTGCCAGGGAGGTTAGTGTTTGAAGGTATATCTTTAGATCTTGCAATCGAAAATTTATTTTTTTGTTTTATCACTAGTTTAGTTTATAAAAGAAAACTACAAAAAAATGGAATTGAGGATACCTCATATGCTTCATCTTTTTAATATCTATCATGAAAATAAGGATTCCGATAGTTGTGCTCAAGTGCTAGAAGAAGAATGCATTAGAATGTTTGGCACTAAATATTTGAATGATGAGCATGATTGCAATGTTGTTAGTATGAATTCCTTGAATATCCATGATGCTAATGATATGCAAAGCCACAAGCTTGGGGAAGCTATGTTTGATGAAGATGATATTTTTTGTCCCCCAAGTTTTGATGAGCAAATTTATTATGATAAAAGTATGCCTCCTATTTATGATTATTATATTGATGAAAGTGGATTTGGAGAGGTCATGACTTTATTTTGTGATGAATCCACTATTTTGGAAGAGGCTCCAATTGATTATGAGAACAAAGTTGCTATCTATGATGATTATTATGATGACTTGTATGCTATAAAGAATAATGATATCCATGAAACTTGTCATCATGATTTTAGTTTTCAATTGGATTATGCCTCACATGATAATTATTTTGTTGAGTTTGCTCCCACTATTATTCATGAGAAGAATTTTGCATATGTGGAGAGTAATAAAAATTCTATGCTTGTATATCATGAAAAGAATGATTTAGGTGCTGGTTATATTGTTTAATTCATTCATGATGCTACTGAAAATTATTATGAGGGAGGAATATATTCTTGTAGGAGTTGCAATAATATCAAGTTTCCTCTCTATGTGCTTAAAGTTTTAAAGTTATGCTTGTTTTGCCTTCCTAAGCAAGTTGATTCTTGTTCTCATAAGTTGTTTGCTCACAAAATCCCTATGCATAAAAAGTGGGTTAGACTTAAATGTGCTAGTCATATTCTTCAAGATGCTCTCTTTATGTTACAATTCTTATCTTTTATGTGAGCATCATCATGCCTAGCTAGGGCGTTAAACGATAGCGCTTGTTGGGAGGCAACCCAACTTTATTTTTGTTCCTTGCTTTTTGCTCCTGTTTAGTAATAAATAATTTATCTAGCCTATGTTATGATTGATTTTTATGTTTTAATTAGTGTTTGTGCCAAGTAGAACCTTTGGGAAGACTTGGGGAAAGTCTTGTTGATCTTGCTGTAAAAAACAGAAACTTTAGTGCTCAGGAGATTAGCTGCCATTTTTCACTGGAGAGTGCTATTTTAGTTAATTCTTTTTGCAGATGATTAATAGATAAATTCCTCACGTCCAGAAATTTATTTTAGAATTTTTGGGGTTCCAGAAGTTTGCGTTAGTTACAGATTACTACAGACTGTCCTGTTTTTGACAAATTCTGTTTTTTGTGTGTTGTTTGCTTATTTTAATGAATCTATGGCTAGTAAAATAGTATATAAACCATAGAGAAGTTGAAATACAGTAGGTTTAACACCAATATAAATAAAGAATGAGTTTATTACAGTACCTTGAAGTGGTGTTTTGTTTTGTTTCGCTAACGGAGCATACGAGTTTTCTGTTAAGTTTTGTGTTGTGAAGTTTTCAAGTTTTGGGTAAAGATTCGATGGATTATGGAATAAGGAGTGGCAAGAGCCTAAGCTTGGGGATGCCCAACGCACCCCAAGGAAATATTCAAGGACAACCAAGAGCCTAAGCTTGGGGATGCCCCGGAAGGCATCCCCTCTTTCGTCTTCGTTCATCAGTAACTTTACTTGGAACTATATTTTTATTCACCACATAATATGTGTTTTGCTTTGAGCGTCAATTTATTTTGTTAGGATTTTCTTGCTGTTATTTATAACAATGTTTTGCATCTTTTCTTTCAATAAAAGTGGCATTGATAGCCTTTACTATGCCTATTTTACAAGTCTTCATGTTGCTATTTGAAAACAGAAAGTTTACCGCTGTTGCAATAATTCCATAGAAAAGTAAGAATGTGATAAAATATTAAGCTCTGATAAATTTACTATATTGGGAATTTTCTTTCATAATTTTTGGAGTTAGGGAAGTATGGATCTTGCTGCACTCTTTACAGACTGTCCTGTTTAGGCAGATTGCTGTTATGTTTGCATTGTTTGCATATGTTTGCTTCTTTAATGATTCTATTTGACTATATAACTATTAAATATACAGAGGCATTTAGTATGCATTGTTGAATAATAATTTTAGTGATTTGCTACAGTAGAGTATGATAAGGTTTTTGCAATGGTTTATACTAACTTATCTCACGAGTCCTTGTTGAGTCTTGGTGGATGAAGCTTTTGAGATTTAGGGAGACCGTGATATGAGAGGAATTAAGGAGACACAAAAGCTCAAGCTTGGGGATGCCCAAGGCATCCCAAGATAATATTTCAAGAAGTCTCGAGCGTCTAAGCTTGGGGATGCCCCGGTTGGCATCCCACCTTTCTTCTTCAACAACTATTGGTTAGTTTCGGTTGATCCTAAGTTTTGGCTTCTTCACATGATGTTTGCCATTCTTAGAATGTCATTTTATTTTGCTTTGCTTGTTGTTTGAATAAAATAACAAGATATGAAATTATTAAATGTTAGAGATTCTTCACATAGCTAAGTAATTATTTAACTACTCATTGATCTTCACTTATATCTTTCGGAGTAGTTTGTTGTTGCTCTAGCGCTTCACTTATATCTTTTTAGAGCACGGTGGTGGTTTTATTTTGTAGAAATAGATGAACTCTCATGCTTCACTTATATCATTTTGAGAGTCCTAAACAGCATGGTAATTTGCTTTGGTTATGAATTTAGTCCTAATATGATGGGCATCCAAGAGGGATATAATAAAAACTTTCATATAAAGTGCATTGAATACTATGAGAAGTTTGATACTTGATGATTGTTTTGAGATATGAGGATGGTAATATTAGTCATGCTAGTGATTAGTTGTGAATTTGAGAAATACTTGTGTTGAAGTTTGTGATTCCCGTAGCATGCACGTATGGTGAACCGTTATGTGATGAAGTCGGAGTATGATTTATTTATTGATTGTCTTCCTTATGAGTGGCGGTCGGGAACGAGCGATGGTCTTTTCCTACAAATCTATCCCCCTAGGAGCATGCGCATAGTACTTTGTTTCGATAACTAATAGATTTTTGCAATAAGTATGTGAGTTCTTTATGACTAATGTTGAGTCCATGGATTATATGCACTCTCACCCTTCCACCATTGCTAGCCTCTCTAGTACCGTGCAACTTTCACCGGTACCATAAACCCACCATTTACCTCCCTCAAAACAGCCACCATACCTACCTATTATTGCATTTCCATAGCCATTCCGAGATATATTGCCATGCAACTTTCCACCATTCCGTTTATTATGACACACTTCATAATTGTCATATTGCATTGCATGATCATGTAGTTGACATTGTATTTGTCGCAAAGCCACCATTCATAATTCTTTCATATATGTCACTCATGAGTCATTGCACATCCCGGTACACCGCCGGAGGCATTCATATAGAGTCATATCTTGTTCTAAGGATCGAGTTGTGATTCTTGAGTTGTAAGTAAATAAAAGTGTGATGATCATCATTATTAGAGCATTGTCCCAGTGAGGAAAGGATGATGGAGATGATGATTCCCGCACAAGTCGGGATGAGACTCCGTACGAAAAATAAAATAAATAAATAAATAAAAGAGGCCATAAAAAAAGAAAAAATAAGAAGAACATAAGGCCCAAACAAAAAAATGAGAGAAAAAGAGAGAAGGGGCAATGCTACTATCCTTTTACCGCACTTGTGCTTCAAAGTAACACCATGATCTTCATGATAGAGAGTCTCCTATGTTGTCACTTTTATATACTAGTGGGAATTTTTCATTATAGAACTTGGCTTGTATATTCCAATGATGGGCTTCCTCAAAATGCCCTAGGTCTTCATGAGCAAGCGAGTTGGATGCACACCCACTTAGTTTCTTTTTGAGCTTTCATACACTTATAGCTCTAGTGCATCCGTTGCATGGCAATCCCTAATCACTCACATTGATATCTATTGATGGGCATCTCCATAGCCCATTGATATGCCTAGTTGATGTGACACTATCTTCTCCTTTTTGTCTTCTCCACAACCACCATTCTATTCCACCTATAGTGCTATATCCATGGCTCACGCTCATATATTGCGTGAAGATTGAAAAAGTTTGAGAACATCAAAAGTATGAAACAATTGCTTGGCTTGTCATCGGGGTTGTGCATGATTTAAATATTTTGTGTGGTGAAGATAGAGCATAGCCAGACTATATGATTTTGTAGGGATAGCTTTCTTTGGCCATGTTATTTTGAGAAGACATGATTACTTGGTTAGTATGCTTGAAGTATTATTATTTTTATGTCAATATTAAACTTTTGTCTTGAATCTTATGGATCTGAATATTCTTGCCACAATAAAGAGAACTATATGGATAAATATGTTAGGTAGCATTCCACATGAAAAATTCTGTTTTTATCATTTACCTACTCGAGGACGAGTAGGAATTAAGCTTGGGGATGCTGATACGTGTCCAACGTATCTATAATTTTTGATTGTTCCATGCTATTATATTATCAACCTTGGATGTTTTATATGCATTTATATGCTATTTTATATGATTTTTTGTACTAACCTATTACCCTAGAGCCCAGTGCCAGTTTCTGTTTTTTCCTTGTTTTAGAGTATCGCAGAAAAAGAAAATCAAACGGAGTCTAATTGACCTGAAACTTCACGGAACTTAATTTTTGTACCAGAAGAAGCCCACGGAGTATCGGAGATGGACCAAGAGAGTCCCGGGCTGCCCATGAGGGTGGGGGCGCGCCCACCCCCTGGCACGCCCCCCTGCCTCATGGACAGCCAGGAGGTCCACCGACGTACTTCTTCCTCCCATATATACCCATATACCCTAAAAACTTCAGGGAGCAGAATAGATCGGGAGTTCCGCCGCCAGAAGCCTCCGTAGCCACCGAAAACCAATCCAGACCCGTTCTGGCACCCTGCCGAAGGAGGAATCTCTCTCCGGTGGCCATCTTCATCATCCCGGTGCTCTCCATGACGAGGAGGGAGTAGTTCTCCCTCGAGGCTGAGGGTATGTACCAGTAGCTATGTGTTTGATCTCTCTCTCTCTCGTGTTCTTGAGGTGGTACGATCTTGATGTATCGCGAGCTTTGCTATTATAGTTGGATCTTATGATGTTTCTCCCCCTCTACTCTCTTGTAATGGATTGAGTTTCCCTTTGAAGTTATCTTATCGGATTGAGTCTTTAAGGATTTGAGAACACTTGATGTATGTCTTGTGCGGGATACCCGTGGTGACAATGGGGTATTCTAGTGATCCACTTGATGTATGTTTTGGTGATCAACTTGCGGGTTCCGCCCATGAACCTATGCATAGGGGTTGGCAAACGTTTTCATCTTGACTCTCCGGTAGAAACTTTGGGACACTCTTTGAAGTACTTTGTGTTGGTTTGAATAGATGAATCTGAGATTGTGTGATGCATATCGTATAATCATACCCGCGGATTCTTGAGGTGACATTGGAGTATCTAGGTGACATTAGGGTTTTGATTGATTTGTGTCTTAAGGTGTTATTCTAGTATGAACTATAGGATAGATTGAACGGAAAGAATAGCTTCATGTTATTTTACTACGGACTCTTGAATAGATCGATCAGAACGAATAACTTTGAGGTGGTTTCATATCCTACCATAATCTCTTCGTTTGTTCTCCGCTATTAGTGACTTTGGAGTGACTCTTTGTTGCATGTTGAGGGATAGTTATATGATCCCATTATGTTATTATTACTGAGGGAACTTGCACTAGTGAAAGTATGAACCCTAGGCCTTGTTTCAACGCATTGCAATACCGTTTACGCTCACTTTTATCATTAGTTATGAGGGAGTCTTGGATTAGGGGGTGTCCGGACAGCCGGACTATATCCTTTAGCCGAACTGTTGGACTATGAAGATACAAGATTGAAGACTTCGTCTCGTGTCCGGATGGGACTCTCCTTGACGTGGAAGGCAAGCTTGGCAATACGGATATGTAGATCTCCTCCCTTGTAACCGACTCTGTGTAACCCTAACCCCCTCCGGCGTCTATATAAACCGGAGGGTTTAGTCCGTAGGACAACAACAATCATACCATTGGCTAGCTTCTAGGGTTTAGCCTCTATGATCTCGTGGTAGATCAACTCTTGTAATACTCATATCATCAAGATCAATCAAGCAGGACGTAGGGTATTACCTCCATCGAGAGGGCCCGAACCTGGGTAAACATCATGTCCCCCGCCTCCTGTTACCATCCGCCTTAGACGCACAGTTCGGGACCCCTACCCGAGATCCGCCGGTTTTGACACCGAGATTGGTGCTTTCATTGAGAGTTCCACTATGCCGTCACCGTAAGGCTTGATGGCTCCTTCGATCATCGGTAACGATGCGGTCCGGGGTGAGGTTTTCCTCCCCGGACAGATCTTCGTATTCGGCGGCTTCACACTGCGGGCCAAATCGCTTGGCCATCTGGAGCAGATCAAGAGCTACGCCCCTGGCCATCAGGTCAGGTTCGAAAACTTAAACTACACTGACGACATCCGCGGAGACTTGATCTTCGACGGATTCAAGCCCATGTCAGGTGTGCCGCACAATCACGACGAGCATGACGCAACTCTGCCGTTGGACATTGTTCCAGAGATCACACCTGCAACTACTCCGGCCCTCAATCCGGAGCAAACCGTGCCATCCGAGCACGGGGGGATAGACCCTGCCATGGAGGCCGCACTCTCAGTGGCGATAGAGCCGGATACTGACTTCACCCCTTACGAGAGCCGTGTTGCCAAACCACTGGATTTGTCTCCGGCCACAGACTCAGAGCCGCCTGCGTCCACGCCTATCAAATCCGATTGGGTGCCAATCATGGAGTTCACCTCCGCGGATACCTTTCAGCACCCACCTTTCGGCGACGTGCTAAATTCATTAAGGTCTCTCTCCTTGTCAGGAGAACCTTAGCCGAACTATGTCCGGCTAGAATGGGATGCGGACGACGAAGAAATTCGCTGCCCACCCACCACCCACTTAGTAGCCTCTGTCGACGATTTAACCGACATGCTCGATTTCGACTCCGAAGACATCGACGACATGGACGACGATGAAGGAGAGGAACAGGAACCAGTGCCCAGAGGGCGCTGGACAGCCACTTCACCACATGACATATACATGGTGGATACACCCAAAGAAAACAATGACGAAGAGCGGCAGGATGCAGCGAAGAATAGCTCCCTCGAGAAGCAAGCAAAGCGTCGGCATAGGCGTCGCTTAAAATCCCGCCGCGACAAAAACAACGATAATAGCGCAAGAGAAAATAACACTCCAGTCGACTCCAGAGGAAACAACGACCACACTGACCCAGCGGCAGAGCACGATGAAACTGCAAACGGCGAACATAGTACGGATCCGATGTCCGAACACGGCGACACCGAGGATAAACCTCATCAAACCCCCTCTGGGGAGGAAAACAATCCGGACGAAGATGCACACATCATCCCGGAAACGCACTTGGAACAAGAGAACCTCCACATAAGGCTTACTGCCGCAGCGAGGAGTCTGAAGAAGCAGAAGCAAAGGCTTAAGGCCGCACAAAATACGCTCAACAGCAGGTGGAACAAAGTGCTCGACGACAAAGAAATGTATGGTGAAAGTTACCACACAAAGAGCTATCCAAAGCGCAAGCTATTACCTGAATTCGACGATGAGGCCTTAGAGCCCACACAGCCGAAAAATAAAATGGCCAACCGGCCGGATCAACCACCTTGTGACCGCGATAGAGCAGCTAACAAGGCCGCACATAAGTCAACACACGATCTACATGAGGACTTGCACCAAAACTCCAGTGTGACCAGATCCATCTATGGATCTAGGAAGCATGCTCCGGCACAAAATCAAAACCGAATACTACAATCGTCCGAACACCATCCAAATACAGGGGTGCCGCACACCCCCTATGTTTCACCGATGAGGTGCTGGACCACGAATTTCTAGAAGGATTCAAACCAGTGAACATAGAGGCGTACGACGGGACCATAGACCCTGGGGTCTGGATTGAGGACTTTATCCTCCATATCCATATGGCTCGCGGAGACGATCTCCACGCCATCAAGTACTTGCCCATCAAGCTTAAAGGACCAGCTCGGCACTGGCTGAAAAGCCTCCCCCACTACAAGAAATATGTCAACTAGTGACCTTCTCTTAGTGACCCTAGCTGAATTGGTCGTAAATCCACGACCATTTTGCTTGGAAGGGCTCAAACCCTGAATTGCCTTACACCAAATGGTCACAAAGCAGACAAGAGTGGTCCATGACCTTATTTCTACCTGATTACGACCAATATAAATGGTCATGAGGTTGTGGACGTGGATGCATTAGTACTTATTGCTATGACTAGGCGCCACCTCATCAGTTTTGCCTATGTGTCATGTCCATGTGTCAATTTTTTCCCTAGGTTGTGAAGCAACCTATATTTCCGTCATTCCCAAAATTCCCCAAAAAATCTCATAAATTCTTTGGGTCATATCTTCGTCAAATATGGAAAAAATCCTTCCTTTCCTAGTTCAAAAATAATTCAACAATATTCATTTTCCTATTCTGTTCACAACAACACTTTGTGAAGGAAGTACCACTTTGGCATACCCAAATAGTATCCATTTTCTACAGTGCTTTCCTATGCCCAAATAACCATCCTACACCAAATTCCAGCTCAATCCATTCATTATTTTGAGCCCACCTTCAACATTCATATTTATGTCCAATGTGGTACTTTGTAAAGCAAGTACCACCTAGGCTCCTCCTTTTGAGCTGAAAATTTGTGAAGACGGTCTTCTTAGTAACTGATCATCCTCAGCCAAAACTCACGCCCATTAGCCATGTACATTTCCCGTACCGCTAATCAAACACTTGGCTGCTAATTCATGTTTGAGCATCGATCGGTCTCCTCGTGAGAATCTTATGTTGTAATTTTCTTCCTAGCACCTACTGGGGAGTGCCCAACCCACTAGACATGCCTAGGCAGCCCAGAACACATGGCAATGCCACGATCACGCGGTGACCACGCGGCGGGCATGCGAGTTTACGCGCTCTAGAGTTGGGGCCCTCGGCCACCGCCCAAACCTCGACGTATCGCCACCAAACCATGTATTTATGATTAAATAGGTACTTATGTAACTAGAAATGATTTTTGGAAAAAATAAATAGCAAACTATGAGGCAACTGCAGTTCATATTTGACCCGCTTCCAACTGAATCGGCGGAAATTTGTCTTTTTCACGAGAGGTGGATCAAAACTTTTGACACCCAACCATTTTATCAATTGTGAATCAAATATGGCCTAGTATTTTAGAAAATTGATTTGGTCCAATTTTGCAACAAATATATGGTAGGTCCTTCACAAAAAAAAACTCATTTCAGGCACTCGGAAAATGGAAAATGGTTTTTTCATCCAAAGAAAATGAAAACTTCCTTAGACAACATTGTTTTCCATTCCAATATGCACCCTTGTGCACAATATGAGATCATTTGAACAAACTATGCCATGAATGTGGCCATAAGATTGATCATTTGGCTTGAAAACCCTGAATCTTCACGCGTGATAGCTCATTTCTGAGAACACTTTTTTAAAATAATTGTCGTATTACAAGCTTATTATTTTTCCTGAAAACTTGGTCACATATAATGACACAAAGCGAAGGTTTCCCAATTTTTTGATTTTTTTTGAATTTTTTATGCCCGTTTCAAAATGCGGTCAAAACGGCGGGCATGACCGTTCCTAGCTAGTGGTTGAATCTTGGTATTTTTTTGGTGTTTCTCTGATTAAAAAGATACTTATGTACCTAGAAATGATTTTTGTAAAAAATAAAGAGCAAACTATGAGGCAGCTCCAGCTCAAATTTGACCCGCTTCCAGCTGAATCAGCGAGAATTTGTCTTTTTCACGAGAGGTGGATCAAAACTTTTGACACCCAACCATTTGGTCAATTGTGAATCAAATATGGCCTAGTATTTTAGAAAAATGATTTGGTCCAATTTTGCAACAAATATATGGTAGGTCCTTCACAAAAAGAACTCAATTCGGGCACTCGAAAAATGGAAAATGAATTTTCCATGCAAAGAAAATGAAAATTCCCTTAGGCAACATTGTTTGGAATTCCAAGATGCACCCTTGTGCACAATATGAGATCATTTGAACAAACTATGCCATGAATGTGGCCATAAGATTGATCATTTGGCTTGAAAACCCTGAATCTTCACGCGTGATAGCTCATTTCTGAGAACACTTTTTTAAAATAATTGTCGTATTACAAGTTTATTATTTTTCCTGGAAACTTGGTCACATATAATGACGTTATGACACAATGCGAAGGTTTCCCAATTTTTTGATTTTTTTTGAATTTTTATGCCCGTTTCAAAATGCGGTCAAAACGGCGGGCATGACCGTTCTAGCTAGTGGTTGAATCTTGGAATTTTTTTGGTGTTCCTCTGAGTAAATAGATACTTATGTACCTAGAAATGATTTTTGTAAAAAATAAAGAGCAAACTATGAGGCAGCTCTAGTTCAAATTTGACCCGCTTCCACCTGAATCGGCGGGAATTTGTCTTTTTCACGAGAGGTGGATCAAAACTTTTGACACCCAACCATTTGGTCAATTGTGAATCAAATATGGCCTAGTATTTTAGAAAAATGATTTGGTCCAATTTTGTAATAAATATATGGTAGGTCCTTCACAAAAAGAACTCAATTCGGGCACTCGGAAAATGGAAAATGAATTTTCCGTGCAAAGAAAATGAAAACTCCCTTAGGCAACATTGTTTGGAATTCCAATATGCACCCTTGTGCACAATACGAGATCATTTGAACAAACGATGCCATGAATGTGGTCATAAGATTGATCATTTGGCTTGAAAACCCTGAATCTTCACGCGTGATAGCTCATTTCTGAGAACACTTTTTTAAAATAATTGAAGTATTACAAGTTTATTATTTTTTATGGAAACTTGGTCACATATAATGACACAATGCGAAGGTTTCCCAATTTTTTGATTTTTTTTGATTTTTTTATGCCCGTTTCAAAATGCAGTCAAAACGGCGGGCATGACCGTTCCTAGCTAGTGGTTGAATCTTGGATTTTTTTTGGTGTTTCTCTAATTAAATAGATACTTATGTACCTAGAAATGATTTTTGTAAAAAATAAAGAGCAAACTATGAGGCAGCTCCAGCTCAAATTTGACCCACTTCCAGCTGAATCGGCGAGAATTTGTCTTTTTCACGAGAGGTGGATCAAAACTTTTGACACCCGACCATTTGGTCAATTGTGAATCAAATATGGCCTAGTATTTTAGAAAAATGATCGGTCCAATTTTGCAACAAATATATGGTAGGTCCTTCACAAAAAGAACTCAATTCGGGCACTCACAAAATGGAAAATGAATTTTCCGTGCAAAGAAAATGAAAACTCCCTTAGGCAACATTTTTTGGAATTCCAAGATGCACCCTTGTGCACAATATGAGATCATTTGAACAAACTATGCCATGAATGTGGCCATAAGATTGATCATTTGTCTTGAAAACCCTGAATCTTCACGCGTGATAGCTCATTTCTGAGAACACTTTTTTAAAATAATTGCCGTATTACAAGTTTATTATTTTTCCTGGAAACTTGGTCACATATAATGACACAATGCAAAGGTTTCCCAATTTTTTGAATTTTTTGAAATTTTTGTGCCCGTTTCAAAATGTGGTCAAAACGGCGGGCTTGACCGTTCCTAGCTAGTGGTTGAATCTTGCAAAACTTTTGATGTTTCTCTGATTAAATAGATACTTATGTACCTAGAAATGATTTTTGGAAAAAATAAAGAGCAAACTATGAGGCAGCTCCAGTTCAAATTTGACCTGCTTCCAGCTGAATCGGCAGAAATTTGTCTTTTTTAGGAGAGGTGGATAAAAGCTTTTGACACCCTTCCATTTGGTTAATTTTGAATTAAATATGGTCTACTATTTTAGAAAATTGTTTTGGTCCAATTTTGCAACAATTATTTGGTAGGTTCTTCACAAAAAACCTGCATTTTGGGCATTCGAAAAATGGAAAATGAGTTTTTCGTGCAAAGAAAATGAAAAATTCCTTAGTTAACATTTTTGGTCATTCAAGATACAAACTTGTTCACAATGTGAGACCATTTTTTTAATTTTTCATGTGTAAAAGTAGAAGAAAAACAAAATAAAATACACAAATCACATATACTTTATTCCCATTGGTGGAGTTGGTTTGACACGGATTGATGACATGGCGCCCATCCATCCATCCATCATCCCACATCCATCCATCCATTTATCTATAGAGAACAAAAAAGAAAAAAGAAAATGAAAAGGGGAAACCCCACAGACCCACCCACCCTGATCCCATCCCTCCCACACCCCCTCTCGTCTCCCACCCACCCCCGATCCCATCCCTCCCAAACCCTAAACCGCACTCCTTCCTCGGCTCCTCGCCGCCGCCACCTCCTCCCCGTCCCGCAACGGCGCCCACCTAGATCCGTGTTCTCCCTCCCAGATCCAATCCGCCCTCCCGCCCTCCATCTCCATTCCTGCGCCCATCCACCTTGCCCTCCCGCCCCGGCCATCTCCATTCCTGCGCGCGTCAGCCACCTCCCTCCGGCGGAGTTCGACCCCCCTCTCCCGCGCCCATCCACAGGCCTCGCGATGGATGTTGCTCTGCAGACGCCAAGGCCACCACCGCGCGCTCGCCCGCAAGCAGTTCGTGCTCGAGGTCATCCACCCGAGCACCAAATCCTAACCACCCGTGCTCGAGGTCAAACACGTGGTCCTGCTCCGCAAGGTTCGTCGAGCGCATCTCCGCCAGGAGGGAGGCACCTCGCCGTCTCCTCGCCCCGACCGCCCGGCCGTTGGTAAGCAGTCCCTCCCGATCCGCCCCGCTCGCCTCCTAGTGGCCCGCGTCTCCGCGCTTGGGCCGGTCAGACCGCGGCCTACTTGGCGCGCCTCCCGATTCGGATCTGCTCGATCCCTCGGCGTGGCTCGCCGGGAGCCTCCTTGCGCGGGGCCCATCCCCGTCGGATTCGGCCACCGGCCTGCCTACCTGCCTGCCCGTGCCTACGCCGCTACTGACGATTTAGTCAAGCCTAGGTGCCTGTCTTCATTGGAGTCGCTGCGCTGTCGGTGCTCCGGCCCAGTCCTGCCTCCGCGTGCTGCTGGGTGGCCGAGCTCCAGATCTCATAGCCGGCGTGTCCCTGCCCAAAAGGGGAGGGCTGGGGATTTTTTTTTCCAATGCGTCGAGTAGATTCGCGTTGCTACTTCTGCAGTTTTGCTAGTCGCTCTCATTCATTCCTTGTTTGAGCTTCCGCATGCGCAACTACTTGCTTATTGCTGACACGAATTTCCGAAGAAATCCGGCTCTAATCCTGTACATGTAGATAGATTTGTCATGGATTCGATCCTTGCTTGAGAAGATAGCACCACATCGGGCTAGTCTTACTTTTTTTTGGTTCGGAACCACCAGCACACGAGTCTCCTCGTGCTCGGGGTGTGCCTCCATTCGGCACGTTTTGCCTTTGAGATACGCTGCAATTTACTACTTACAAGCTGTTGGTTGCTCTGCCTTGTCGAGTTGCTGATGACCATAACCATTTGCAGCTCGTCGTTGGTGGTTCCTGGCAAGCAAGTGAAGCCCAGCTGGCATGGCGGCCAACCTGCCCTTCCTGCCGAACGCGTGCAGCTCTCTAGTTCTCTCATGTCTGCTGCACGCACGCATGCTACTGCTCTCTGGTGACTTGCTACACACACACTGCAACAACAGGTAGAGCTGCCTTTCATCTCCCTTTGTACTGTTGGTCATGGGGTGGTGCTGCTCCTCTCCCTTTCTCGAATCGGTAGCTTCATTATTCCCAAATAAATGTGTGCTTCTATTTAGATTCTGCCCATAACATGTTTGATGTTATGCTTATGAGGAGTTGAAATTCATTTTTTCCAGGTTCTTCTTTGGTGTATCAGGCCTGGTGTAATTTGTTTTCAAAAGTGAGCTTGTTGTACAGTCCAATTCATCTGGGAAAATTAACTTATGGAGAGTTCTTCGTGATGTTGCTTGCATATATTTCTTTTGTCTAACAAACTGGATGCTTAAATTTTGGATATAAACATTGAGTAGGTGCTAAAATGTTTTGCTAATAATAGTTTCCAGCTTGCTCTTAGCAGAACTACATAACTATAAAAATACATCAAAACTATTATAGCTCAATCAATTTGCATATTTTAATTATGTGTACTCAAAATTGAACTGTTATCAGAATTGTGATATTGTGCATTGGCTTGCTGAACCCTTGTGCTGGCTAGAAATGCAGAATTGTGATATTGTGCATTGGTTTGCTGAACCCTTGTGCTGGCTAGAAATGCAGAATTGTGATATTGTGCTGGGAGCACTCTTGCTACAGTCATTAGCTCATAAGCATCAGACCATATGTTTTCTTATAAGCAAATATTGATGGTTGCAAGATAAGTTAAAATATACTAGTGCTACCTTGAAATGTCAAATACATGTTCGCTCTCAGCTGGGATATTGGATAGTACTTAGTTATGTGACTCGTTCATGTTCGCGCTGCTTGTTAAGTGATTACCTTTATGTACTTGCTACAAGTAAGATGGTCAATACATGCTTGTTTTGTATCTATTCCAGAACAGTTTGCTTGGTCGCCTGATGCTTGATGCATGTATAATGTGACTCACACATCATGAAATCTGAATAACTTTGACATAGTTGCTCTGTTATCTTGCACTGGGTTGATACTTGTCATTTTCCCTTCCCAAATATATCTCAGTTTTGCTGTTATGAGAATGCTATATGCATGGTTTCTTATTAGATCTCAAATTCTGCAGCTATTTTTCATTGTTAGGAGAATGTTGTATGCACGGCTTCACTTGATTATATTCCTAACTTTTCTGATTTATAACTCGCAGATTTTGGTCTTAATTCGTCAAAAGTTGCTGTACAAGGAACTACAGGAGAAGAATCCTAAAGAAAACTTGCACCCAACAATGTGTTTTAGCTCCCTGGAGCTAGACATGTTAATATTTAGCTGTATTTATATTTCAATACCTGATTTGTACCGCCGTGATTGTAAAGTACCTGCCATGATTTGGCTGCCGTTTGAAAATTTATGTGTTATTGGCTCTGTTTGAATCAAGTTATTGGTTGCACAAATAGAGAACTGACGTGTGGCACCTAAACAACACAACTGGTCCCATTTCACTAGTGGATCCTTTAAAATTTGGTCGTGGAACCAAAAATTTGGTCGTGGAACCAACGACCTTTTACTATCGCAAAGAAGGTCACTAATTTCAGTTTACGACCGCCAGCTTTTGACCTTCTGTTTTTGGTCACAAAAAGGTCGCAAATGAAAAACTATGACCTTTCAGTGACCAATAGTGGTGGTTACAAGTTGACATATTTTCTTGTAGTGCCCGAAAACTCAATTGCAAGTTGGGAGGAGCTCGAGGATGCTTTTCGGGCTAATTTTCAAGGGACCTACGTCCGACCTTCGGATGCAGACGATTTAAGTCATATAATTCAACATCCCGAAGAGTCAGCCCGAAAGCTTTGGAACAGGTTTCTCACTAAGAAGAACTAAATCGTCGACTACCCGGACGCCGAAGCCTTAGCAGCTTTCAAGCACAGCGTCCGAGACGAATGGCTCGCCAGACACCTCGGCCAAGAAAAACCGAGAACAATGGCAGCCCTGACAAGCCTCATGACCCGCTTTTGCGTGGGTGAAGATAGCTGGTTAGCCCACAATAGCACCAGCTACCCAAGCACATCCGAAGTCAGGGATGACAATGGAAAACCACGACGCAGTAAAAGCAAGCGTCGAAATAAAGAAGACATCCCAGATAATACGGCGGTAAACGCTGGATTCAGGGGCTCTCGACCAGGTCAGCGGAAAAAGCCTTTCAAAGGCAGCAGAGATGGACCGTCCAGCCTAAACAATATTCCAGACAAACTATGCCAGATTCATGGCACCCCCGATAAACCTGCAAATCACATCCACAGAAAATGCTGAGTCTTCAAGCAGGCCGGTAAGCTAAACACCGAACACAAGGGGAGGGAGACACCAAGCGAAGACGAGGACGAACCTCGCCAGCAAATCACTGGAGGACAGAAAAAATTTCCACCAGAGGTTAAGACAGTAAACATGATCCACGTGACGAAGAGGAGAAGCAAACATGCACTCCGAGACATACGCGCCGTAGAGCCCGTCACCCCTAAGTTCGACCCATGGTTGGCCTGCCCGATCACTTTTGATCGCAGGGATCACCCGACAAGCATCCGACATGAATGATTGGCTGCCTTGGTGTTAGACCCAATAATAAACGGATATCATCTCACCGAGTCCTTATGGACGGCGACAGTGGTCTAAATCTGATATATCAGGACACAGTCCGCAAAATGGGGATAGACCCGACAAAAATCAGCCACAGTAATACTACCTTCAAGAGAGTAATACCAGGCCCAGAGGCCCGCTGCATGGGCTCTCTATTACTAGAGGTTGTATTTGGTTCTTTCGACAACTTCCGAAGCGAAAAGTTAACCTTCTACATCGCTTCATTCCGAAGTGGCTATCAAGCACTACTCGGAAGAGCGGCTTTCGCTCATTTTAATGTAGTACCACATTACGCTTCTCTCAAGCTTAAGACGCCCGGTCCACATGGCATCATCACCATTAGCGGAAATATTGAACGTTCCTTACAAGCGGAAGAACGTGCGGCGGCTTTAACAGCTGAACACTAGACGGCCTCACCAACCAGAATAAATGACCGATCGTCAAGACTGCGGATATGGTTAGAAGAGTCCGGCGCATCACTAGATATATCTGAGATTGGTTTGATGGTTATACCCTCATAGGAGGTACCAGGGGCTTCCCGCGTGTAATCAGGGCTAGTTCGGCTCAACTTGACTTATCTTGAATTTTAATGGTTTATTGAGAATAACCAATTTTCTGGCATGACAATTTTCACCTAAGTTCTTCTCTTTTACAGATGACAATCGTGCTACACCCATCCAGGACACGGCACAACAGAGACACAGGCGCAGACATGCAGCAGGGACCCGCTCAAAGGTTTCTTTTCAGATTAAGACCCTGCATAAACCTTTTTTACTGTCTCTTGTTGTTCACATCCTCCGGATACTCAATACAACTGAGAAGAATGCTGACGTTATTGGCATTTCACCACGTTAAAATATTGCATGTACCTGGACACTCGGGGTTTATTATTAAGGGCATTGTTCAGCCCATCATATGTTATAAAGACCGAATACCTTAGGGAGTGTTCGACGTCGCGAGTTTGGCCTTATATGCATCAGCTCCGAATCATGTCTTTGGTTAAATGTTGGGTTTGCTCGGCTCCCATGTTTTGCTACCTTACGTTCCGCTCTGTTGGCTAAGGCGGCACTGGGAGAACTACTGCGATTGTGCCCTGGTTCATCCGGATGAGCACCTCAGTAGAGAAAGCTGAAAACTGACTGTCATGATAAAGCGCGAGACTGGTCAACCACTCGATGACTTAGCGGAATCTTCGGGATTCCTCCGCATTAACGAAGGGCCGTTTCCCGATCATGTATGTACGCGCCCCGTATTCGGACGAGCGCGGAAGTACCAGGGGCTATATAGTAGTCCCACCGTCAAACTCCTATGGCTAAGTGAAAGTGTTAAAGCAATATAGTCCGATTGCCTCGTTCGCTGCGCTACCACCTCCTTAATGGATCAAGACGTTGGATCAAGTGAGAATACGCGTTTTTTGCGAACACCCCCGCATTATATGCGTGGGGCTGAAGCCGACGACTGCAAACTTTTAGGTTATACATATATACATAAACGGCCGCACAGGAGGCATCATAATACTTTCAGGCAAAAGTATAAACACAACCTTTATAATTCAATAAAACATTGTTTTTACAATGGGAATACATGTCACTAGAGCATAATATTCTTCGAGCACTGAGCCTCTATTGAACGAGCACCTTCAAGGACTTCTTCAAAGTGGTGCTCGGCAGATACTCGGCCTACGGCCGAACTCTGGGTTGCAATAGCGGTGGCCTCCATCTCTGCCCAGTATGTCTTAACACGGGCAAGTGCCATACGCGCACCCTCTATGCACGCCGACCTCTTCATAGCGTCAATGTGCGGCACAGCACCAAGAAACTGTTGCACTAAACTAAAATAAATATTCGACCTTGGCCCTTCCGGCCACAGATGATCCACAACAGACCTCATGGCAAGACCGGACAACCTATGGAGCTCGGCCAACTCGGCCAATCGCTCATTCAACAGCAGCGGACACACTGGACCATGGAACTGTGACCAGAATAGCCTTTCCACTTCACGATCTTTTTCATCCTTGAAGTACTCGGCCGCGTCAGCAGCACTGGCGGCCAAATCCACGTATGCTTGCAGAACTCCATAGTTGATCAAGAGGGGCATACTTCGGATCTCCGAACTTCGTATGCAACAAAAAGGGCTTCCCAGCCGCGATATCTCCAGCTTGATGCAGCTCCTCCTTCGTCGCTCCGATTTTAGAGCGGGCTTCCTTGGCTGCTACCATGGCCTTCTCCAGGTCCGTCGCCTTTGCTCGGCTTTCTTTTTCAAGAAGCTGGTAATGGTCAGCGGCATCTTTCAACTCAACGGCCATCTTGGCTATTTTTTTCCTTGCTTTGGCAATGCGCAGCCTGTTCGGCTCTCAGCTCTTCGACCGCCTTTAGAGTGGCCGCATCACTATTCCTGGCTTGTTCCTTGGCTCGGGCAAGTTCCGCCCGAAGGATCTCCACGGCGGCAGCTCCATCTGCAGTCACAACATATTAAAGATACTAGCATCATGCTCCTCTTACTATGTGTCGATTACCGAAGAAATCACATACCCTGTGCCTTGTCGATCCGCTTGTTGACAAGCACGATGTCGGCATCTGCCGCATCAAGTTGCCACTTCAGCTCGACAAACTCACCAGTTCGGCTAGCCACCGGACCTTTAGCCACCTGCACATGAAGGCGGCCTGATTATTACCTGGGACTATGATCCTCTGTTTGCTGCCATTCTCGGCGGCAACCAGAGTCTCAGGGGTTACTATCTGCATAGGGCACACCTAACTTGTGCGGTACTGTCAAAAACATATTGTAAGGGCATATTTATCCCTAAGGTGTTTTGGTGATTGATGAGAATGCTTTTGCGGACTAATCGTGTGCCTTGAGTTTCCCAGACGTTTCATCGCTAGGCACAAGACGGTTTGGTGCCCCTCGAAGACTGTTGAAGACGGCGTCTTTTCTACATTTTTTTTGGTGCATTTGAGTCGTAGGAAAGCCGTACTATCAAGAGGGGGTCCGCGTCGGAAAGGTTTGGGTGGAATCATCACGTACACGTTTTCTTCCTTGTCCCCTCCTTTCCCTGCACTTTGGAGCATCCTCCGTTGATCCTCTTTTCCCTTGTCCTGACTGCTGTTGGTGTGCTTGCGGTAGTACTGCTCCTTGTTGAGCGGTAGTACCGCAGGCACCCGCGGTAGTACCGCACTTCGGCACGGTAGTACCGCAGGTGCCCACGGTAGTACCGCTCCTCTGGAGCCGCAGTACCGTGGCCCCCAGGCCAAGTACCGCTCCTTCGTGGTAGTAGGGGCGGATGTAATTTTTTACATCCACACCACTGCGGTAGTACCACATCCCTTGCGCGGTATTACCGTGCGCGGCCTGGATCAGCTGCCAGGCGGTAGTACCGCTCCTCTGCGGTAGTACTGTGTCGGATTTTTGCTTCTTCCATTTACCAGCGGAAGTAGGCATGGATGTATCTTTATCCGCGCTCTTCCCAGGCTAGGGGTTTTCTGCCTTGCGGTAGTACCGCAAGGGGGAGCGGTAGTACCGTGCCCACGGCAGTACCGCCCTCAGCTCTTGTGCTACAAGTCTGCCCTAGCTGCTGCTGCGGTAGTACCGCGGGTCCGCACGGTAGTACCGCTTGTCAGCAAGCGGAAGTACCGCGGGTCCGCACGGTAGTACCGCGGGTCCGCACGGTAGTACCACGTGTCCTTGCGGTAGTACCGCTTGTCAGCAAGCGGAAGTACCGCGTGGCCCTGCGGTAGTACCGCTGGTCTGGGGCGACAGTACCGCTGGTCGCAGGCTGGTAGGTGGATAACGGTTGGATTTTTGTCCTAAGCTATAAAAGGGTATCTTCTTCCTCTAGTTGACCACCTCTTCCAACCCTAAGCTCCGTTGTTGCTCCAAGCTGCATTTTCGCCCGATCTCACTCCCTAGCCAATCAAACTTGTTGATTTGCTTGGGTGTGGTTGAGAAGGCCCCGATCTACACTTTCACCAAGAGAAATTTGATTCCCCCACTAATCCCTTGCGGATCTTGTTACTCTTGGATGTTTTGAGCACCCTAGACGGTTGAGGTCATCGCGGAGCCATAGTCCATTGTGGTGAAGCTTCGTGGTGTCATTGGTGTTAGAGTTATATTAATATTGTCTTTTGGCCTTTTGCATTCTAGTCTATTGGCATCCTCTTGTAGCCTTTTGGCATCCTCATGTATGTGTATATATGTTGGCTTTGACCTCCTAATAATACAAGTTGTTTTCCTCTTAACATGGTATTAGAGCTCTAGGTTTTTTTTTCGATCCAATCTCCCACCGGCCCGTTCTGCTCCTCCGCTCCTGCGGGTGTCCACACATCGATCCATAGCTGGCTGTTGGATCCCATCGAGACTTGGTCTCATTGATCCAATCGCTGTTGCTCCTCTCCGTGTAGAAACTAGAGACTCTGCATGAGTAGCTTGAAGTTCCCCATGAGACTTAGAAAGTTTGGTGAGCTCTCCTTTGACATTCTTGTAGCCAAGGTCAAGGTGCTCAAAATCCTCTTTAAGTTTACAATGAGTAACTTCAATCTCTTCTTTTAAAGACCTCAAATCACTAAGACATTGATGAGCCTTAGCAAGTTCATGTTCAAGTTGTTCACTTTTTGCTTGCTCGTTAAGAAATAAGTCATTACGTTTTTGAAAGCAAGCAAGAACATCTTGGAACCTTTTATAAATGTTATTTTTAGCTATATGAAGAGTTTTCCCAATATCATAGAGATTTTGAGTAAAGTCATCATCATCCTCATTACAACTATCATCATTATCACTAAGAGAAGATGATACCTTGTATTACCTCTTGCCATTAGGCACATGTGAACAAAGGGGGTTGATGATGATTCTTTTGGAGAAGAGGGTTCTTCATCAATCAAGCATGCCTCATCTTTCTTGATTTCCTCTACATGGTTAGTCACAGGACAACTAGAGGAAACCAAAGCATTTCTATCATGGCAACATGGGAGATCAAGCATATCATCACACGATATTTCTTCACTCACCATGTCATTACCTTGTGGCATGACACATGTTGGTGAAGTGGAAGATATTGAAGTGTCCAAGTAATTGGAGGTGGAAGCAATAGAGAGTTTTTCATGATTTAAAAATGTGGAGAACTCCTCCATTAACTCCCCGAAAAGAATATTGTCTTCATCAAGATTGGACCCACCATATATATCTTTAAGTTTGGTCCAAGCCTCATGAGCCGACTTGCAAGTTGAGATTTCCTTAAACACTTCGAAGGATATAGCTTGGTCAATGGCACTCAAAACTTGACTATCAAGATGCATATCCTCAAGTGATGGAGATTGTCCATACTTTAGATTTGAATCCCCTATAACAACAATCCGCAAAGCATTTGGACCCATGGCCTGAAAGTGACAAAGCATGTGTAATCTCCACATAATGTAATTTCTGCCATTAAAACAAAATGTGCCATCGTGCACTAGTTCACTAGTCGACATCGTTACTCTCTAAGCGGTGAAGACTAATAAGGAGAGACCGGGCTTTGATACCAATTGAAAGGACCACGATGTCGCCTAGAGGGGGGTGAATAGGCGTTTTTAAATCTTCTATGGATTTGGCTATATCCTAATGAGGAAATAAACTAAGCGGATACTTTTCAAGCACAAATCCTAAATATACTAGGCTCACTAAGTGCACCAACAACTTAGCATAAACAAGATGAGACTAACGAGGATATGAGTAAGCACAAGTAATTCACACAAACTTACTCAATGTATATCACGAGATATGGAAATGACTAATACACACAACCACCAGTAAGCAATACAAGCTTACACAAATTGTATCACAATATATGGAATTGAATGATACAAGAAAACTCAAGTAAGTTACACAAATTTACTTGAGCAATATCACAATATATGGAAGTGTATGACACAAGTTAGTAATTCACACTAATCACAAAGTATATCAATAGTAGCAAGTATGAATTTCGGAATATGAAGTGTAGGCCTAAATAATCTCTACAAGGAAATGGCCAACACAATATAATGAACCACCACAATATAATGAGGACAACAAGATATAGTGAATGCATGGTCAAATGACCAAAGTAAACCACAAGTAAGGAGTTAGGGTTAGGGATAACCAAAGTCACGGAGACGAGGATGTATCCCGATGTTCACTTCCTTGGAGGGAAGCTAGTCACCGTTAGAGAGGTGGATGTTACCACGAAGGCACACCAACGCCACGAAGGCTCACCCTATTCTCCTTGAGATATCACCACGAGGGTGATTCCCAACCACTAGTGGTAGACCTTGAGGCGGCCTCCAAACCTTCACAAACTTTCCGGGGGACAAATCACAAGTTGATTCCTCACCGGAGCACTCCTACCGCCTAGGAGTCTCCAACCTCCAAGAGTAACAAGATAAAGGGGGAAATGCTCAAGACTTGCTCAAATCACAAATTGCTTTGGTCAAAAGAGAGAGGAGGAGTTGGTGTATGCTTGGATCAAATATCTCTCAAGAACTCTCACAAATCTCTTCAGGGTCTAGCACGAGAAGGCTCAAATCCTTCTCTCTCAAATCCCACCAAAAGCAACTAATGATATGGAGGAATGGGAGAGGAGAGGAACAATGGAGGAGGTCAACAAATGAACCCTAGATCCATGGGATAGTTTTCCCCCAAATGGATTGGAGTTTTGAGGCTTGGTGGAGGAGGATAGAGCTCAAAAGAATAGGGAAATCTCAGATCCAAAAAGCTCTCGCTCGATGGGGAAGAAGGGTGCCTTATATAGTGCCCCACCAAATCTGCCCGTTACGCACAGAAAAACGCAGCCCGGAACTTCTGGGTAGGCCCGGAACTTCCGGGCCAGCTATTGGACACATATGTGCAAACTTTCTGATTAGCCCGGAACTTGGCCCGGAATCTGCCCGGAACTTCTGGCCCCCGGAACTTCCGGGCTCCCTTTGGACCAGATATGTGCAAACTCTCTGGTTAACCCAGAACTTTCCCCGGAACTTCCTGCCCCCAGAACTTCCGGGCTGCCCGGAACTTCCGTCCCCGCAGAAAACAGCCAGCATACCGAAAGTACAACATGCATGACTTTTTCATACGAACTCCAATTTCGATGATCTTGGGCTCGTTTTGAAGCTATGGAAAAACCCCAGGTCCTCACATAGAGAACCATACAAGATCAACCAAAATGGAGGATGCCAAATATGCAAAGGTGTTATCCTAGATTTGGGAAACCTATTTGGCTTTGATTTTCTTTGGTATATAGGATAGGAGTGGAATTGTGTAGAGAAGATGTTCACTTGAGCCAATCCATCACGAACCCCTTTGATCCCCTCTTAATAGTGCGGGATCCCTATAACTCAAGAATCATAAAAGAGCTATACAACATAGCTATCGAGAATCCATTTTTGAGTGTATGTGTTTCTTCGGTGGTCATCATTCCACAACACTAACATCAAAGGAACTAATACCTTTGACTCGAGCCTTTCACTTTCACTTGATGTTGATGTTTCTTCTTGGCTCAAGCTGAAGGCAAGACATTGGTGAAGTCTTCAAATAGCTCCCCCATACACAATGTGGGAAGCTTTGCTTTGCATTCATCTTCACGTGTCCATCACATGATCATCTGCAAGCTTCAAGCATGTAATTCTCCAGACTGCCTATCTTGAACTTTGCCCTTGTAAATCATGATCATCATCACTTGATGTCATCCTCTCATGGGCACTTGAAATATTTCTCTTTATGTAAGTCCATGAGAATCACCTAGCCCACACAGACATAGAAAACACATAGAATGGGTTAGTACACAAAGCGCAATTGACAAATTCTAACCGTACCACAAGACCTCATGTGGCACATGATTGGCGCTTGTGTGTTGACAATCTTCGATCTTCATCTTGGTCAACATTTATCTTTGCTCCATGATTAATCTTGATGCACAACTATATGTATATGGCATTCATTCCGAATCCATTCAATCTCCTTCTTGCATCACCCATGGAACAATCCTTCCTATATAACTTGATGCCATAGTTTCTTCATAGGAATTGTCATTCATTATCAAGTCTCAATGCATATGTTTATGTTGATGGATTACATCCATCAATTCGTTCAATATTCTTCATGCATTGCAAATGGAACTTTCCTTCAAATGTATATCACAATGCAAACATTAGTCCATTAGGATTGTCGTTTAATTACCAAAACCATGCATGGGGACTATATGTACTTTCAGTGGTCCTGTAGAGAAATCAACAATATACAAATCTCCTCTCCTAAAGCCTTCGAAGACTTTGGAATTGCCAGCTTCCATGATCACAACACAACGATACTTGCCAAAGACAACAACCATATCAAGATCACAAAGCATTGAGACAGACATGAGGTTGAACCCTAAGGACTCGACAAGCATGACTTTGTCCATGTGTCGATCCTTTGAGATTGCAACCTTACCTAGACCCAATACCTTGCTTTTGTCTTTGTCAGCGTAGGTGATATGCTTCAGATGTGATGGAGATAAAGCAGTGTCCATCAATAAGCTCCTGTCACCAGTCATGTGATTTATACATCCACTATCAAGGACCCACTCAGTGGCTTTGGGTTGATCATCCTGCAGATGAATTAGTGCAACTTACGAACTCATATACTTCATCAGTGAAGAATATGGTATTAAACTCATCAGATTAATTTCATCAATCAATAAAACAGATAAACCAGTATGAGGACGTGAGAAATAAAAATTCATTTCTTCATGATTAGCTTGCGTCCTTTCAAGCACATTCAGGTCTCCAGCAAATTCTTCAGACGATATAAGTTCGTCTGGAGACCTAATCCTGTATAAGAGTGTTGGAAATATGCCCTAGAGGCAATAATAAAATTGTTATTATTATATTTCCTTGTTCATGATAATTGTCTATTGTTCATGCTATAATTGTGTTATCCGGAAATCATCATACATGTGTGAATACATAGACCACAACATGTCCCTAGTGAGCCTCTAGTTGACTAGCTCATTGATCAATAGATGGTTACGGTTTCCTGACCATGGACTTTGGATGTCATTGATAACGGGATCACATCATTAGGAGAATGATGTGATGGACAAGACCCAATCCTAAGCATAGCGCAAGATCGTGTAGTTCGTTTGCTAAAGCTTTTCTAATGTGAAGTATCTTTTCCTTAGACCATGAGATTGTGCAACTCCCGAATACTGTAGGAATACTTTGGGTGTGCCAAACGTCACAACGTAACTGGGTGACTATAAAGGTGCACTACAGGTATCTCCGAAAGTGTCTGTTGGGTTGGCACGAATCGAGACTGGGATTTGTCACTCCGTATGACGGAGAGGTATCTCTGGGCCCACTCGGTAAGACATCATCGTAATGAGCTCAATGTGACTAAGGGTTGGTCACGGGATGATGTGTTACGGAACGAGTAAAGTGACTTGCCGGTAATGAGATTGAACGCGGTATTGAGATACCGACGATCGAATCTCGGGCAAGTAATGTACCGATTGACAAAGCAAATTGTATACGGGATTGCTTGAATCCTCGACATCGTGGTTCATCCGGATCATCGTGGAACATGTGGGAGCCAACATGGGTGTCCAAATCCTGCTGTTGGTTATTGGCCGGAGAGTTGTCTTGGTCATGTCTGCATGGTTCCCGAACCCATAGGGTCTACACACTTAAGGTTCGATGACTCTAGGGTTATTAGGAAGACTAGTATGTGACTACCGAATGTTGTTCGGAGTCCTGGATGAGATCCCGGATGTCACGAGGAGTTCCGGAATGGTCCGGAGGTGAAGATTTATATATAGGAAGTTGTCATACGGTCACCGGAAAGGTTCGGGGGCATATCGGTATTGTACCGGGGCCACCGGAGGGGTTCCAGGGGTCCACCGGGAGGGGCCACCTCTCTCGGAGGGCCTCATGGGCCGTAGAGGAAAGGGAACCAGCCCCAAGTGGGCTGGGCGCACCCCCCCCCTTGGGCCCATGCGTCTAGGGTTGGGGGGAAACCCTAGAGGGGGCGCCCCCTTGCTTGGGGGGCAAGCCACCCCCTTGACCGCCCCCCTTTAGATCTCATCTAGAGGGGGCAGGCCCCCTTCCTCCTTCCCCTATAAATAGAGGGGCAAGGGGAGGGCTGCACACCACATCAAAGGCGCAGCCCCTCCCCTTCCCAACACCTCTCCTCCTCTGTTAAGAGCTTGGCGAAGCCCTGCCGGAGTACTGCCGCTCCACCACCACCACGCCGTCGTGTTGCTATTGGAGCTCTCTTCCTCAACCTCTTCGTCCTCCTTGATGGATCAAGGCGCAGGAGACGTCTCCGCTTCGTACGTGTGTTGAACGCGGAGGTGCCGTCCGTTTGGCGCTAGGATCATCGGTGATTTGGATCATGTCGAGTACGACTCCATCAACCCCGTTCTCTTGAACGCTTCCGCTCGCGATCTACAAGGGTATGTAGATGCACTCCTCTCCCTCTCGTTGCTAGATGACTCCATAGATTGATCTTGGTGATGCGTAGAAAATTTTAAATTTCTGCTACGATCCCCAACGGTGGTATCAGAGCTAGGTCTATGCGTAGTTTCTATGCACGAGTAGAACACAAGTTGTTGTGGGCGTCGATTTTGTCAATTTACTTGCCGTTGCTAGTCTTATCTTGATTCGGTGGCATCATGGAATGAAGCGGCTCGGACCGACCTTACATGTACGCTTACGTGAGACTGGTTCCACCAACTGACATGCACTAGTTGCATAAGGTGGCTAGCGGGTGTCTGTCTCTCCCACTTTAGTCGGATTGGATTCGATGAAAAGGGTCCTTATGAAGGGTAAATAGAAATTGGCATATCACGTTGTGGTTTTGGCGTAGGTAAGAAACGTTCTTGCTAGAAACCTATAGCAGCCACGTAAAACTTGCAACAACAATTAGAGGACGTCTAACTTGTTTTTGCAGCATATGCCGTGTGATGTGATATGGCCAAAAGGATGTGATGAATGATATATGTGATGTATGAGATTGATCATGTTCTCATAATAGGAATCACGACTTGCATGTCGATGAGCATGACAACCGGCAGGAGCCATAGGAGTTGTCTTAATTTATTTATGACCTGCATGTCAACATAAATGTCATGTAATTACTTTACTTTATCGCTAACCGTTAGCCATAGTAGTAGAAGTAATAGTTGGCGAGACAACTTCATGAAGACACGATGATGGAGGTCATGGTGTCATGCCGGTGACGGTGATGATCATGGCGCCCCGAAGATGGAGATCAAAAGGAGCAAAATGATATTGGCCATATCATGTCACTATTTGATTGCATGTGATGTTTATCATGTTTTACATCTTATTTGCTTAGAACGACAGTAGCATAAATAAGATGATCCCTCGCAATAATTTCAAGAAAGTGTTCCCCCTAACCGTGCACCGTTGCTAAGGTCCGTTGTTTCGAAGCACCACATGATGATCGGGTGTGATAGGTTCTAACGTTTGCATACAACGGGTGTAAGCCAGATTTACACATGCAAAACACTTAGGTTGACTTGACGAGCCTAGCATGTACAGACATGGCCTCAGAACACGGCAGACCGAAAGGTCGAACATGAGTCGTATAGAAGATACGATCAACATGAAAATGTTCACCGATGATGACTAGTCCGTCTCACGTGATGATCGGACATGGCCTGGTTGACTCGGATCATGTATCACTTAGATGACTAGAGGGATGTCTATCTGAGTGGGAGTTCATTAAATAATTTGATGAGATGAACTTAATTATCATGAACATAGTCTAAAAATCTTTGCAATATGTCTTGTAGATCAAATGGCCCACACTAATGTTGCCCTCAACTTCAACGCGTTCCTAGAGAAAACCAAGCTGAAAGACGATGGCGGCAACTATACGGACTGGGTCCGTAACCTGAGGATTATCCTCATAGCCGCCAGGAAAGCATATGTCCTTGATGCACCGCTAGGTGAAGCACCTGCTTTCCCTGCAGAACAAGACGTTATGAACGCTTGGCAGACGCGTAGTGATGATTACTCCCTGGTTCAGTGCGGCATGCTTTACAGCTTAGAACCGGGGCTCCAAAAGCGTTTTGAGAAACACGGAGCATATGAGATGTTCCAAGAGCTGAAAATAGTTTTCCAAGCTCATTCCCGGGGCGAGAGATATGAAGTCTCCGACAAATTCTACAGTTGTAAGATGGAGGAGAATAGTTCTGTCAGCGAGCACATATTCAAAATGTCTGGGTTGCACAACCGCTTGTCTCAGCTGGGAGTTAATCTCCCGGATGATGCGGTCGTTGACTGAATCCTTCAGTCGCTCCCACCTAGCTACAAGAGCTTTGTGATGAACTTCAATATGCAGGGGATGGAAAAGACCATTCCCGAGGTATATTCAATGCTGAAATCAGCGGAGGTGGAAATCAAAAAGGAACATCAAGTGCTGATGGTGAATAAAACCACTAAGTTCAAGAAAGGCAAGGGCAAAAAGAACTTCAAGAAGGACGACAAGGGAGTTCCACGCCCGGTAAGCAAGCTACCGGGAAGAAGCCAAAGAATGGACCCAAGCCTGAGACTGAGTGCTTTTATTGCAAGGGAAACGGTCAATGGAAGCGGAACTGCACCAAGTACTTAGCGGATAAGAAGGCCGGCAATGCCAAAGGTATATGTGATATACATGTTATTGATGTGTACCTAACCAGCGCTCGTAGTAGCTCCTGGGTATTTGATACCGGTGCAGTTGCTCATATTGGTAACTCAAAACAGGAACTGCGGAATAAACGAAGACTGGCGAAGGACGAGGTGGCGATGCGCGTCGGGAATGGTTCCAAGGTCGATGTGATCGCCGTCGGCACGCTACCTCTACATTTACCTACGGGATTAGTTTTAAACCTCAATAATTGTTATTTAGTGCTAGCTTTGAGCATGAACATTGTATCTGGATCTCGTTTAATGCGAGATGGATACTCATTTAAATCTGAGAATAATGGTTGTTCTATTTATATGAGAGACATGTTTTATGGTCATGCCCCGCTGGTCAATGGTTTATTCTTATTTAATCTCGAACGTGATGTTACACATATTCATAGTGTGAATGCCAAAAGGTGTAAGGTGGATAATGATAGTCCCACATACTTGTGGCACTGCCGCCTTGGTCACATTGGTGTCAAACGCATGAAGAAACTCCATGCAGATGGACTTTTGGAGTCTCTTGATTATGAATCATTTGATAGGTGCGAACCATGCCTCATGGGCAAAATGACCAAGACTCCGTTCTCCGGAACAATGGAGTGAGCAACCAACTTATTGGAAATCATACATACTGATGTGTGCGGTCCAATGAGTGTTGAGGCTCGCGGTGGCTATCGTTATGTTCTCACCCTCACTGATGACTTGACTAGATACGGGTATGTCTACTTAATGAAACACAAGTCTGAGACCTTTGAAAAGTTCAAGGAATTTCAGAGTGAGGTTGAGAATCAACGTGACAGGAAAATCAAGTTCTTACGATCAGATCATGGGGGAGAATATTTGAGTCACGAATTTGGCACGCACTTAAGGAAATGTGGAATAGTTTCACAACTCACGCCGCCTGGAACACCACAGCGTAATGGTGTGTCCGAACGTCGTAATCGCACCCTATTGGATATGGTGCGATGTATGATGTCTCTTACCGATCTACCGCTATCATTTTGGGGTTATGCTATAGAGACTACCACATTCACTTTAAATAGGGCTCCGTCAAAATCCGTTGAGACGACACCGTATGAATTGTGGTTTGGTAAGAAACCTAAGCTGTCATTTCTGAAAGTTTGGGGATGCGATGCTTATGTCAAGAAACTTCAACCTAAAAAGCTCGAACCCAAATCGGAAAAATGTGTCTTCATAGGATACCCTAAAGAAAATATTGGGTATACCTTCTACCTCAGATCCGAAGGCAAGATCTTTGTTGCCAAGAATGGATCCTTTCTAGAGAAAGAGTTTCTCTCGAAAGAAATAAGTGGGAGGAAAGTAGAACTTGATGAAGTATTGCCTCTTGAACCGGAGAGTGGCGCAGCTCAAGAAAATGTTTCTGAGGTGCCTGCACCAACTAGAGAGGAAGTTAATGATGATGATCATGAAACTTCAGATCAAGTTGCTATTGAACTTCGTAGGTCCATGAGGACACGTTCCGCACCAGAGTGGTACGGCAACCTTGTCCTGGAAATCATGTTGTTAGACAATGGTGAACCTTCGAATTATGAAGAAGCAATGGCGGGCCCAGATTCCGACAAATGGCTGGAAGCCATGAAATCCGAGATAGGATCCATGTATGAAAATGAAGTATGTACTTTGACTGACTTGCCCGTTGATCGGCGAGCCATAGAAAATAAATGGATCTTTAAGAAGAAGACATACGCGGATGGTAATGTGACCATCTATAAGGCTCGGCTTGTCGCTAAGGGTTATCGACAAGTTCAAGGGGTTGACTACGATGAGACTTTCTCACCCGTAGCGAAGCTGAAGTCTGATCAAATCATGTTAGCAATTGCCGCATTCTATGATTATGAGATATGGCAAATGGACGTCAAAACGGCATTCCTTAATGGTTTCCTTAAGGAAGAATTGTATATGATGCAGCCGGAAGGTTTTGTCGATCCTAAGAATGCTGACAAGGTGTGCAAGATCCAACGCTCAATCTATGGGCTGGTGCAAGCATCTCGGAGTTGGAACATTCGATTTGATGAGATGATCAAAGCGTTTGGGTTTACGCAGACTTATGGAGAAGCATGTGTTTACAAGAAAGTGAGTGGGAGCTCTGTAGCATTTCTCATATTATATGTGGATGACATACTATTGATGGGAAATGATATAGAATTCTTGGAAAGCATAAAGGCCTACTTGAACAAGTGTTTTTCAATGAAGGAACTTGGAGAAGCTACTTATATATTAGGCATCAAGATCTATAGAGATAGATCAAGACGCCTCATTGGTCTTTCACAAAGTAAGTACCTTGACAAGATATTGAAGAAGTTCAATATGGATTAGTCCAAGAAGGGGTTCTTGCCTGTATTGCAAGGTATGAGATTGAGCATGGCTCAATGCCCAACCACGGTAGAAGATAGAGAAAAGATGAGTGTCGTCCCCTATGCCTCGACCATAGGGTCTATCATGTATGCCATGATGTGTACCAGACCTGATGTAAACCTTGCCGTAAGTTTGGTAGGAAGGTACCAAAGTAATCCCAGCATGGAACACTGGACAACGGTCAAGAATATCCTGAAGTACCTGAAGAGGACTAAGGATATGTTTCTCGTTTATGGAGATGACGAAGAGCTCGTCGTAAAGGGTTACGTCGATGCTAGCTTCGACACAGATCTGGATGACTCTAAGTCACAAACCGGATACGTGTATATTTTGAATGGTGGGGCAGTCAGCTGGTGCAGTTGCAAGCAAAGCGTCGTGGCAGGATCTACATGTGAAGCGAAGTACATGGCAGCCTCGGAGGCAGCACAAGAAGCAATCTGGATAAAGGAGTTCATTACCGACCTAGGAGTTATTCCCAATGCGTCGGGCCCGATGACTCTCTTCTGTGACAACACTGGAGCTATTGCCCTTGCCAAGGAGCCCAGGTTTCACAGGAAGACCAGGCATATCAAGCGTCGCTTCAACTACATTCGTGAAAATGTTCAAAATGGAGACATAGATATTTGTAAAAAGTGCATACGGACCTGAATGCCGCAGATCCGTTGACTAAACCTCTTCCTCGAGCAAAACATGATCAACACCAGAACTCTATGGGTGTTCGATTCATCACAATGTAACTAGATTATTGACTCTAGTGCAAGTGGGAGACCGTTGGAAATATGCCCTAGAGGCAATAATAAAATGGTTATTATTATATTTCCTTGTTCATGATAATTGTCTATTGTTCATGCTATAATTGTGTTATCCGGAAATCGTAATACATGTGCGAATACATAGACCACAACATGTCCCTAGTGAGCCTCTAGTTGACTAGCTCGTTGATCAATAGATGGTTACGGTTTCCTGACCATGGACATTGGATGTCATTGATAACGAGATCACATCATTAGGAGAATGATGTGATGGACAAGACCCAACCCTAAGCATAGCGCAAGATCGTGTAGTTTGTCTGCTAAAGCTTTTCTAATGTCAAGTATCTTTTCCTTAGAACATGAGATTCTGCAACTCCCGGATACTGTAGGAATACTTTAGGTGTGCCAAACGTCACAACGTAACTGGGTGACTATAAAGATGCACTACGGGTATCTCCGAAAGTGTCTGTTGGGTTGGCATGAATCGAGACTGGGATTTGTCACTCCGTGTGATGGAGAGGTATCTCTGGGCCTGCTCGGTAAGACATCATCGTAATGAGCTCAATGTGACTAAGGGTTGGTCATGGGATGATGTGTTACGGAATGAGTAAAGTGACTTGCCGGTAACGAGATTGAACAAGGTATTGGGATACCGACGATCGAATCTCGGGCAAGTAACGTACCGATTGACAAAGGGAATTGTATACGGGGTTGCTTGAATCCTCGACATCGTGGTTCATCCGATGAGATAATCGTGGAACATGTGAGAGCCAACATGGGTATCCAGATCCTGCTGTTGGTTATTGGCCGGAGAGTTGTCTCGGTCATGTCTGCATGGTTCCCGAACCCGTAGGGTCTACACACTTAAGGTTCGATGATGCTAGGGTTATTAGGAAGACTTGTATGTGATTACCGAATGTTGTTCGGAGTCCCGGATGAGATCCCGGACATCATGAGGAGTTCCGAAATGGTCCGGAGGTGAAGATTTATATATAGGAAGTTGTCATACGGTCACCGAAAAGGTTCGGGGGCATATATGTATTATACCGGGGCCACCGGAGGGGTTCCGGGGGTCCACCGGGAGGGGCCACCTCTCTCGGAGGGCCTCATGGGCCGTAGAGGAAAGGGAACCAGCCCCAAATGGCTGGGCGCACCCCCCCTTGGGCCCATGCGCCTAGGGTTGGCGGGGAAACCCTAGAGGGGACGCCCCCCTTGCTTGGGGGGGCAAGCCACCCCCTTGGCCCCCCCTCTAGATCTCATCTAGAGGGGGCCTGACGGTGTCCTGGACTAGGGGGTACTCATCACATCGTCTCCCGATCAGTTGGATTGGGCCGAGGACCCCCATGGCCGCATACTCATGGGCCAGTTTGGACAGCTGCCGCATACAAGGAAGATTCCACAAGACTTGGCGATCAAGACAAGGACTCCACCCCACCGGCGTATTCGGCTAGGACTCTTGTTATCCTAGGCCTCTGGTGCATTATATAAACCGAGGCCAGGCTAGTCGATAGAAGATATATACAACAATCATACCATAGTCTAGCTTTTAGGGTTTAGCCTCCTTGATCTCGTGGTAGATCTACTCTTGTACTATCCATATCATCAATATTAATCAAGCAGGACGTAGGGTTTTACCTCCATCAAGAGGGTCCGAACCTGGGTAAAACATCGTGTCCCCTGCCTCCTGTTACCATCCACCTTAGACGCACAGTTCGGGACCCCCTATCCGAGATCCGCCGGTTTTGACACCGACATTGGTGCTTTCATTGAGAGTTCCGCTGTGTGATCGACAAAAGGATCGATGGCTCGCCTGCAGATCAACTGCGACTTCGGCATCTTCGTCACCAGCTCGACTGGTCATCTTGGTTCGACCAAGAATTGCTCCCCGTGTTCGGATCACCATGTTTAGACGAGGGCCTTCATCAAAAATCAACTCCGATCTCTATCAAGATCACGGAGGAATCATCTATGGAGCTCGGGGGCTCAACGTCAACATTGCCCTCAAGCGACCGTGCTGTTTTTTTGGACAGCAAACTCGTATCTGCCGCCACCACCTCCTCAAGTATCGTTTTGATGATCGCTTTGGTGGAATTGTGTGAAATTGAGTCTATAACAACCCTGGAAAATTTCGTCGAGTTCCGATGGAGGAATCTTTGGCGATCCACGATATACCAGAGCCCTGTCAAATCTAGACGGGAATTTGGATGAGTTTAGGGCGTGGTGTACAGCTTCTAGCTCGGACGTCCTTTGGAAGATCCAACCGTTGATCGGCTGAGTAATTCCTATATCCACCACCTCTCAAAATTTTAGCTCGATCCGACCGTCCAAACTCTGGGAACCTTTCGATTAGTGCATCACTTTTCAGATCTGTTTTCTGCGCGAAAACGAATCCGACCCGAGTTCATCTTTTTTATGAACGGAATTTCAGACATCCCTTTTGAAGGAAGTTTTGTATGGGGTATTGTGTTTTGTTCCCGAACACATTCCACTAACTTTAAGATCTTTTGAACATGATCTTCAACATCATGCTGGTGTCAAACCAGTCCTGCAATATTACTCCACGGCTGCCGACCTGCGCTAGACACGTCGTCCCTTTAGCCGAGCTCAACTTCTTCAGATCATCATCTCGGCAAGCCGAACAAGAGTCCGGCATCGCGAAGGATAAATCATCATCAACATCGCCGCCCCATGGATTACACGGAGCGGGCATACCGGCATCGCCGCACGATCGCTTCATCAAGCCGGCATCGACCACGTCACGACCTGCATCGACAGGGCCGCACTATTGCTTCTTCAAGCTGGTGTCCATCACGCCGACCTACTTCGACTCATCGGCTGACGTCGAGGCTTAGACATCTCGGCTGGACCGGGGGCTTCGCCATCTCTTCATCAACCTACTCCGGACACTTCGGCGTCACTAGCCGACCAGCTCTGTCACGTTAGCTGGGCCGAGGGCTTTGCCTCGGCGAGTCAACCTTTACCAGCATTGCCATGCCGTCGTTTTATCGCCCATCAGGCAATGGGTGTGCGGAGCGAGTCCCAATTTTGGGAATCACCTTCCTTCGGATTGCTATAATAAATAAACTAGGTGCTATTAATCTCAGTATTTTTTTTGCTTGTTTGGGTTCATTTTTCCCAAGGAATTATTACTCTGATTTGTCCATGATATGTACACAGGTCTATCAAATGGTGACCGCATTAACGATGGCCACGTGGTGGTTCGATCAGTTCCCGTACATAGTCCGGCGAACGCCGCATCCGGAGCTCGGACCGACCTGTGAATTCAGGCTTTGCCACGCCTTTACTACATCACGCCGACGCCCTGCATCGACATTGACTTCGGTGCCAGGCCATATTTCTTCTATTCCTCACTTTGCATAAATTATTTATTATGCAACAGTTTTTTTAATTATCATTATTACTATTATCTCCGGTTTGCACTATTTTTTGTGCACAGGAAAATGATCCAGGGACTTCGGCGTCACTCTGCCGGTCTGCATTGACCATGCTATGTCACCACTTCGGTGTGTCGAGCTCTCCGCTCCGCCACCTCGGGACCGGCTTGGGGGATGGAACCTTGCCCCGTATCAAGCTCGGACTGCGTCATCAGTACCGAACATATTAACCAGCTAAGTCGTTTTCATGCTCAAAGCTTTAATTTCTAACTTGTGTTCGGTTCGGCCAAGCATTATACTTTTTTGGAAAAAAGTTGCTTGTAAAATTTTTTCCTTGCCCAAACTTTGTTTGTGACGCATAAATTCAAATACCCAATTCGTTTGGGGGCTTCCTTCATGAAGCTTTTCCACTTGCATATGATTATACTTGTACGGCTTCGTTCCTTGTTTGTGTATTATGCCACAATATGCACCATATTGACTTAAGCGATTTGCAAGCTGGGTTGTCTCGCTCCTGTGTTTACCCCTACGTTCCCGATTGTTCGGCTAGGGAGTAAAGGGAGCACCTCTGTGATTGTCACGATCGGGTCGCCCGAGTCGGACCTCAGACTGGGTGAAGCCGAAAGCTAGCGCTCTTATAGTTTTCAATGATGGTCGGCACACAACGGAACTCATGAGTACAAAAAATCTATTGCACAAGTCTCATAATAACAATGAGCACCGAAGAAAGGTATCGGTGGGGGTACTATTTTCTTCGAAGATGCTTCTTACACTTCACGGTAATATAGCATAAGTTCCCTGAGCGCGCTTTGTCTGTTACAGCCTTATGGCCTGATTGCCTGGTTATTGGAAACACCATCGATATTCTTGACCGATAGAGTACATAACACTTTTCAGTCCTTGACCGAAGAGGGAGAAGCTGACGGTCGGTTAAGACGTGTTTAAAGTTCAGTTGAACATAGATATGATATAAGTACTTCGGTACATGCAATCATTCTTCTACCCAAGTCACTTGGGGGCTCTTAAGTTTATTTGAGCCGTTTTATAATAAGTGTTCTTCTTCTTAGTCGTTGCAAAGTTTTATTATTATTATTTATCACTCCTTTTTTCGACACGAGTGTGCGGTCACTAGCCGGGGAGCCTAATTTCTCTCTCAAAGCCGCTAGAGTTTAGTTTGCTAAACTGGCCTGATGAGAAGTACTCCGTCCTCGGGATAGGAGGTTGAAGCCGTAGGCTGACCCGCTCGAAGTCTTGAGATAGGATGTATCATGTTAAAGCACGACAGAAGCACTTCCTTTTTCTAAGACCAACTTTCGGATTGGCACCGAATACTTGATATTGTTCGGACGTCATGTTTTTACTGACGTTTCTTGGTTTTCCAAGCTTTTTGGCACTTTTAAACTATTTGTGCTTTTCCAGCATTAGTCTCGCAGTGCAATGCCGGACACCTTTAGGGATTCGGCAAAAACATTCTCAGATATTGCTATATATGCATCGGTTTCGAATTGTGTCTTCGGTCAATAGTTGGGTTGCCCGGCTCCTGCACTTGCTTCCTATGTTCCGTTTTGTTCGGCTAGGCGTGCAAAGGGAGAACCACTGCGATTGTGCTTCCAGCTCACATGGTTAAGCACCTCAGTGGAGAAAGCCGAAAAGTGACTTTCACAATAAGCGTAAACTGGTCAGCGATCCGATGACTATGTTAAATGATGGGTCGTTCATAACATTGGCCGAAGTGTTTACGGCTTGACCCCGACTGTCGCCGAACACTACCGGGGGCTATTAACTGGCCTCCCAAACTAAATCCTCAATATTTTGCTCTTACATTAGAGCTGAGGTTTAATGATCATGCTTAGCATGACAACCCAAAGAAAGGAACCGATAGCGGGACTATTTTCTTTGGAAGACATTTCTTCTGTTAAACAGTAATATAACTCTCTGCGTACCTTTGTTTATAAAACCGTATGGCCAGATTGCCTTGTTTGTTGTAAATCTTTGCCCTCATAAAGGCTTTATAAAGTAGGACAAACACTCCTCGGCTACTGGCCGAGGAGGTGGAAGCCGATGGTCGGTCAACAAAGTTTTGTACAATGCGGATCCGAGCATTAATGACGTAAAGTACTTGGATACATAGAGTCATTACACATAATTTGTGATTTTACTATGGATATTGATCCTTAATTCGGCCACCCGTGCCCGCATTAAGGCTCGGGGGCTACTGGGCTTCGGGCTTATTATTCACAAATATTAAAGGGGCACATTGATCCCCTGATCTGGTGTTACCACCCGACCAGTGTCTCGGGGGCTACTGCATTGCTTGTCCAATGCAGAAAATTTTATGTGCAATATAGTTTCCGCGGAGATTTTGATCCTCAGGTTGGTCGGCCGCACCCAACCTGAGTCTCGAGGACTGAGCACGCCGCTTTTAGTGTCCCGAAGTATTCTGCCGAGCTTGGACTTGATCCTCAGGCCGATTTTGCAAATCAACCTGAGTCTTAGTGGCTACTGGGATCAGCGGTCTTATGTCATCCTTCAGGTGCATCTCGGGTTTTAGACCGGTACACACCTTGAGGGCTACTGCCTATATATCTCGGCAGAGAATAAATTGCACCAATAAAAAATATTCACAAAAATCGGCCCACATTCGGGGTGGTGCACCACCTCAGAAGCAGCCCGGCATAAAGCTCGGGCGCTAGTGGCTGGCTCCATAGAGGGCATTTCCAGCATTAAGCTCGGCTAAACTCCTTCAAACTTCTTTGAACCAAGGTGATTTACGACACCTCGGATATAGTCCGGCGTTGGAGCTCGGATATACAGTACGGCGTTGGAGCTCGGATACATAGTCCGGCATTGGAGCTCGGGTACATTCCGGCGTTAGAGCTGGGAAGCGGTCCAGCGTTGGTGCTTGGTCGCAAAAGATACCTCGAATACAGTCCGGCGTTGGAGCTCGGACGCAAGAGGACGCTGCCGCCCGAGAACAACTTCAAACCCGAGGTGTGGCATAAAAATAACAACGCATTGGTAAAGGCCGGAAACTTAAAGGGGCTCCTCGGATACCCGACGTGTAAACTCGTTGAATGCATTTCGGCGATCCTCAAGATCGAAGATGAGAAGATTTGTTGAACCAGTTTTCAAGACCGTCAACAGAAGATGAAGAACAGTTCGGAAGAATCGAGGAGCATCCCTAACTTGAAGACCGGTTCAGGGGGCTACTGACGGTGTCCTGGACTAGGGGGTACTCATCACATCGTCTCCCGATCAGTTGGATTGGGCCGAGGACCCCCATGGCCGCATACTCATGGGACAGTTTGGACAGCTGCCGCATACAAGGAAGATTCCACAAGACTTGGCGATCAAGACAAGGACTCCACCTCACCGGCGTATTCGGCTAGGACTCTTGTTATCCTAGGCCTCTGGTGCATTATATAAACCGAGGCCAGGCTAGTCGATAGAGGATATATACAACAATCATACCATAGGCTAGCTTTTAGGGTTTAGCCTCCTTGATCTCGTGGTAGATCTACTCTTGTACTATCCATATCATCAATATTAATCAAGCAGGACGTAGGGTTTTACCTCCATCAAGAGGGCCCGAACCTGGGTAAAACATCGTGTCCCCTGCCTCCTGTTACCATCCACCTTAGACGCACAGTTCGGGACCCCCTACCCGAGATCCGCCGGTTTAGACACCGACAGGGCCGGCCTCCCTTCCTCCTTCCCATATAAATAGAGGGGCAAGGGGATGGCGGCACACCACATCAAAGGCGCAGCCCCTCCCCTCCCAACACCTCTCCTCCTCCGTTAAGAGCTTGGCGAAGCCCTGCCGGAGTACTGCCGCTCCACCACCACCACGCCGTCGTGCTGCTGTTGGAGCTCTCTTCCTCAACCTCTCCCTCCTCCTTGCTGGATCAAGGCGTGGGAGACGTCTCCGCTCCATACGTGTGTTGAACGCGGAGGTGCCGTCCGTTCGGCGCTAGGATCATTGGTGATTTGGATCACGTCGAGTACGACTCCATCAACCCGGTTCTCTTGAACGCTTCCGCTCGTGATCTACAAGGGTATGTAGATGCACTCCTCTCCCTCTCATTGCTAGTTGACTCCATAGATTGATCTTGGTGATGCGTAGAAAATTTTAAATTTCTGCTACGATCCCCAACAAAGAGATTAGTTCTTTTTCTTCACCACCCACATCTGAAGGGGTGGCAAAGAGTTCATCATTCTGCGAGCTCCATAAGAGAAAGGTGGCATAGATGCCAATCCACTTCGTTTCACATACGAGGGGTTAGGGTAAGCATAAGAGTAAGCAGAGAAATTCTTCGAGGACTTATGAACATAATGATTTGAAGAATACTGCATATATCCATAATCCTTAGATCTTCCCTGTGAAACAGACGGGTTAGCACGATGATGTTCATATGAGGACTTTGATCCTTTTGAGGAATTTGATCCATGTGAGGAGTTTGGTCCGTATGAGGACTTGGATCCATATGAAGAATTTGGTCCATATGAAGAATTTGATCAGGGGTTCCTATTCTTCACAGGTGGTGTCATGATGACATTCACCTGAAGATTTTTAAGGCACCTTTTGGGAACCCAGATTTTCTTCATAGGAGGACCGTTCCTGCAGTTAGTGCCAACATATCTAGCAAATACTTCACCATTCTGATTTTTGAACAGTTTATAGTTGGAGTCAATTGACTCATCAGAATAATATGAAGATTCACATGTAAAGCCAGATAAAGTAGATGGATCCACTGAAGGTCCCTTTGCAGCAACCCATGAGGTTTTGGGATACTGCTCAGGTTTCCAGTAGGTCCCATCAGCATTGAGTTTCCTCTCAAAGGCAATACCCTCTTTCCTAGGGTTCCTGTTGAGGATCTGCTTTTTAAGCACGTCACAAAGAGCCTGATGCCCTTTGAGGCTTTTGTACATGCCTGTCATATACAATTCCTTCAGCCCTACATCATCAGTGATACTAGCAATGTCCTCAGATGAGGAATTAGTGATAGCAGAGGCAGTTGAAGACTTTGCAGCAATGGAAGTATTTGAGCATTCAGGTGAAGAATTAGCAGTTTCACGTTCAATGCACTTCTAACATGGAGGAACAAATTCATCCTGAGTAGCGCTGATCTGTTGAGCAAGTAATGAATCATGCTCCTTCTGAAGATCTTCATAACTCACTCTTAACTGCTCAAGATCTTACTTTCTTTGAAGAAATTCATAAGAAAGCTTCTCATGATCAGATAGGAGAGTGTTATGATGACCTTGAAGATTGTCAAACTTGGACTGAAGTCTCTGAAGATTTCTAGTCAATTTTTTAGTGTGATCCATTTCCTCGCCCAACATATCATCGCTTTTATCTAGCATGTTTTGAACCTTTTCAAGAGCCTTTTATAGTTTCACAGCAATCTTAGCAAGTTTAGAATAGCTTGGTTTGAGGTTTTCATCAGATTCATCCTCACTAGATTCAGAGGAGGGATATTTGAGCACCTTTGAGCCTTTTGCCATGAAGCAATAGGTGGGAGCGTAGTCCTCATCGCCGTCATCAGTAGTGTTGGGGAGGTCCTTTTCTTCAGAGTTGAAGATGGACTTGCTGACGAACGCAATAGCGAGGGCTAGGCTCGCCACACCAGAGTCTGACTCCTCAGATTCCTCCTATTCCTCATTTTCCTCAGATTCAGCCTCAGAGTCCATTTCCTTGCCAACGAACGCCCGAGCCTTCTTGGAGCTGCTCTTCTTGTGAGATGAGGACCTTGAAGGTTTTGATGACGAGGACTTTGAAGATTTCTTCTTCTTCTTTGAATCATCAGAACTGTAATCCTTGTACTTCTTCTTCTTTGATCCCTTTTCCCACTGAGGACAATCTTGAATGTAGTGTCCAGGCTTCTTGCATTTGTGGCAGAGTCTCTTCTTGTAATCATGGGATGAGGAATCTGTTCTCAAGTCACCACCTCTTGAGGATTTACCAAAGCGACCACGTCTTGAGAACTTTTGGAACTTCCTCACGAGCATAGCTAGCTCCTGGCTCAGTTATTCGGGGTCACCAAGGCTACTGTCAGAATCTTCACCTTCAGATTCAGACACTGCCTTGGCCTTCAGAGCCCTTGATCTACCATAGCTTGGTCCATAGAGATCTCTCTTCTCAGCAAGCTGGAACTCATGAGTGTTTAGTCTCTCGAGGATGTTGGCGGGATAAAGTGACTTATAGTCTCCACGTTCTTGTATCATCAATGCCAAGGTATCAAATGAGGAATCAAGCGATCTCAGCAATTTCTTCACCACCTCGTGGTCGGTGATATCAGTGGCACCAAGTGCTTGAAGCTCATTTGAGATGTCAGTGAGGCGATCGAAGGTTTGCTGAACATTTTCATTGTCGATTATTTTGAAGCGGTTGAAGAGATTTCGAAGAACGTCAACTCAAGAGTCACGCTGTGTTGAGACTCCCTCATTGACCTTGGACAGCCTATCCTAGATAAGCTTAGCTGTCTCCAAAGCACTCACTCTGCCATACTGCCCTTTGCTCAGATGTCCACATATGATATTCTTCGCTTGAGAGTCGAGTTGCTTGAATCTCTTCACATCAGCAGCGTTGATGGTGGGAGTGACAGAGGGAACACCATTCTCCACAACGTACCAGATATCGTTATCAATTGCCTCAAGATGCATGCGCATCTTATTCTTCCAGTAGGGGTAGTCCATCCCATGGAAGGTAGGACACCCAGCAGAAACCTTGATCATACCTGCGGTCGACATAACTAAAACTCCAGGCGGTTAAACCAAAATCACACAGAACAAGGGAGTACCTTGCTCTGATACCAATTGAAAGTGCGTTATAATGACTAGAGGGGGGTGAATAGGCGGTTTTTATGAATTCTTCACTGAGGAATTTCAGGGTGAGGAAATTCCTGAGTGAAGAACTACTTGCAGCGGAATAAGTACTCAGAAGTAAACATAACAGAGCATGAGCATGGTCTTCATGAAGAAATGAAAACAAGCACAGAGTACAGAAAGCGTAAACACAAGATAACACATGATAAGACAAATAGATTGAAGAAATTGAACTGAGGAAATAGAGAAAGTCTTTAGTTAAAGTCTTCAAACAGATATGAACAAGCACACAACGTAGAAATGAGGAAATGGAACCAGGTAGCTTGGTGAAGACAATGATTTGGTAGACCAGTTCCAACTGCTGTGACAGTTATACGTCTGGTTAGGGTGGCTAGGTATTTAAACCTAAGGACACACAGTCCCGGACACCCAGTCCTGAACACGCAGCTCAGGACACCCAGTCCTCACCGTATTCCCCTTGAGCTAAGGTCACATAGACCTCGCCCAATCACTCGTGGTAAGTCTTCAGGTGACTTCCAAACCTTCACAGACTCGGTCACTCGGCGATCCACAATTTCCTCTTGGATGCTCTAGACCATGACGCCTAACCGTCTGGAAGATGCACAATCTTCAAAGGTAACAAGCGTCGGATCCATGCAGGATCAATCTCTTCAGTGATGCTCAATCACTTGGGGTTTGTAGGTGTTTGGATTTGGGTTTTCCTCACTTGATGATTTTCACTCAAAGTCCTCGGAGGATGGGATGCTCTCAAATGACAAGTGTCAGTTTCTCTTGGGGCAGCCAACCAACTAGTGGTTGTAGGGGGCGGCTATTTATAGCCTAGGGAGCAGCCCGACATGATAAGACATAAATGCCCTTCAATGATATGACCGTTAGGTGGGTAGATATTTTGGGACAGCTGGCGCATAGCACAACAACGGTCGGAATTTTGAGTAGCAAATTTCTCAGGGCTATCATGTTCCTCACTGTGTAGGCAATCCGCACTGGCGAATTCCTAACTCCTCAGTCAGAACAAATTCCTCAGAGACCAAAAGAACTTCGTCTCTGTCACTGAAGAAATTGACTGAACTGTATGAGATTTCCAATGGCTTCACTCGAAGGGATTGATAGGTATAGGATTTTGAGTTGAGCATCACTTGGAAATTTTTCCTTAGTATTTCCTCAACCCCCTTTAACAGTACGGTGTTTCCTATGACTCAAGAAGGAGAAAAAGAAACTACGAAAACAAAAGTCTTCATGCTTCATGTTCCTTGAATGAATACCAAGTCTTCAGGATTACACCAATTTCTTCACTTTCAAAGTCTTCAGAAATCCACAGTCTTCAGTCGAAGAACTTCATTTTTAGGGGTCGACTTTCTCTGTAAATATCAAACTCCTCATATATTTATAGACTTGTGTACACTCACAAATGCATCAGTCCCTTAACCTATAAGTCTTCAATACACCAAAATCACCAAGGGGCACTAGATGCACTTACATGCTTCAAAGTAGCACCATGTTCTTCATATAGAGAGCCTCTTGAGTTATCACTTTCATATACTAGTCGGAATTTTTCATTATAGAACTTGGCTTGTATATTCCAATGATGGGCTTCCTCAAAATTCCCTAGGTCTTCATGAGCAAGCAAGTTGGATGCACACCCACTTAGTTTCTTTTGTTGAGCTTTCATATACTTATAGCTCTAGTGCATCCGTTGCATGGCAATCCCTACTCACTCACATCGATATCTATTGATGGGCATCTCCATAGCCCCTTGATACGCCTAGTTGATGTGAGACTATCTTCTCCTTTTTTGTCTTCTCCACAACCACCATTCTATTCCACATATAGTGCTATATCCATGGCTCACGCTCATATATTGCGTGAAGATTAAAAAATTTTGAGAACATCAAAAGTATGAAGCAATCGCTTGGCTTGTCATCGGGGTTGTGCATGATTTAAATATTTTGTGTGGTGAAGATAGAGCATAGCCAGACTATACGATTTTGTAGGGATAACTTTCTTTGGCCATGTTATTTTGAGAAGACATGATTGCTTAGTTAGTATGCTTGAAGTATTATTATTTTTATGTCAATATTAAACTTTTATCTTGAATCTTTCGGATCTGAACATTCATGCCACAATAAAGAAAAAATTACATTGAGAAATATTCTAGAAAACATTCCACATCAAAAATTCTTCTTTTATCATTTACCTACTCAAGGACGAGCAGGAATTAAGCTTGGGGATGCTTGATACGTCTCCAATGTATCTATAATTTTTGATTGCTCCATGCTATTATATTATCTATTTTGGATGTTAATGGGCTTTATTTTACACTTTTATATCATTTTTGGGACTAACCTACTAACTGGAGGCCTAGCCCAAATTGCTGTTTTTTTTTGCCTATTTTAGGGTTTCGTAGAAAAGAATATCAAACAGAGTCCAAACGGAATGAAACCTTTGGGAACGTGATTTTCTCAACGAACGTGATCCAGGAGACTTGGAGTGGGCGTCAAGAAACAATCAAGGAAGCCACGAGGCAGGGGGAGCGCGCCTACCCCCCTGGGCGCACCCTCCATCCTCGTGGGGCCCTCGTTGCGCCACCGACCTACTTCTTCCTCCTATATATATCCACGTACCCCCAAACATCCAGGAGCACCACGAAACCTAATTCCACCGCTGCAACCTTCTGTACCCGAGAGATCCCATCTCGGGGCCTTTTCCGGAGCTCCGCCGGAGGGGGCATTGATCATGGAGGGCCTCTATATCAACTCCATGGCCTCTCCGGTGATGTGTGAGTAGTTTACTTCAGACCTTCGGGTCCATAGTTATTAGCTAGATGGCCTCTTCTCTCTCTTTGGATCTCAACACAAAGTTCTCCTCGATCTTCTTGGAGATCTATTCGATGTAATCTTCTTTTGCGGTGTGTTTGTCGAGATCTGATGAATTGCGGGTTTATGATCAAGTTTATCTATGAACAATATTTGATTCTTCTCTGAATTCTTTTATGTATGATTGGTTTATCTTTGCAAGTCTCTTCGAATTATCAGTTTGGTTTGGCCTACTAGATTAATCTTTCTTGCAACGGGAGAAGTGCTTAGCTTTGGGTTCAATCTTGCGGTGCTCGATCCCAGTGACAGAAAGGGAAACAACACATATTGTATTGTTGCCATCGAGGATAAAAAGATGGGGTTTATATCATATTGCATGAGTTTATCCCTCTACATCATGTCATCTTACTTAAAGCATTACTCTGTTCTTATGAACTTAATACTCTAGATGCATGCTGGGTAGCGGTCGATGTGTGGAGTAATAGTAGTAGATGCATAATCGTTTCGGTCTACTTGTCGCGGACGTGATGCCTATATACATGATCATACCTAGATATTCTCATAACTATGCTCAATTCTATCAATTGCTTGACAGTAATTCGTTTACCCACTGTAATACTTATGCTCTTGAGAGAAGCCACTAGTGAAACCTATGGCCCTCGGGTCTATCTTCCATCATATTAATCTTCCAACACTTAGTTATTTCTATTGCCTTAGTTTGCATCTTTATTTCTCTTTATCATAAAAATACCAAAAATATTATCTTATCATATCTATCAGAGATCACTCTCGTAAGTGACCGTGAAGGGATTGACAACCCCTTTATCGCGTTGGTTGCGAGGTTCTTATTTATTTGTGTAGGTGCGTGGGACTCAAGCGTGATCTCCTACTGGATTGATACCTTGGTTCTCAAAAACTGAGAGAAATACTTATGCTACTTTACTGCATCACCCTTTCCTTTTCAAGGGAAAACCAACGCAGTGATCAAGAGGTAGCAATCTGGTGGTGGGGGTTGGCCGGCGGCGCGTGGCGGCGATGGTGCATGCCCGGCGGCTCCGATGCTATGAGCTCGTCGGGCGACGCAGGTAGGGCAACGGCCAAATGTGGCCGTTGCTCCGGCCATGGGCGGCGACGTGTGGAGGTCCGTCGGTGGTAGACTTCCGGTGTCGTGGCGGCTTCATGGTGGCTTGGCGGATCTGCTTGCGGCGGCGGCCGGCTTCTTTGGCGTCGGCTTGTCTGCGATCGGACCGTTTTGGCCTTCACTCCATCTCCTTGGCGCTCGGTCGCTACTCCCTTCGAAGGGCTAGCCCTTTCCCAGCTGCGGTCCATTGCTCGTCTCGTGCCCGGTGCAGGAGGACCGAGCTCGTCTCGCGCACGGTGCAGCAGGACTGACCTCGTCCCTGCCCCACGGTGCTGCAAGACCGATCTCGTCTCGCGCTCCGGGCTACGGGTTGGGTCGATGGATGCCAATGTTGGCCGACCTATTGGGTCCCGACGCAAGGGTGGGCCAGGGGTGCAAAGGCAGATCCTTTTCTGCTCGTCTCTTTGGTTGGGGTAGCGGCGGGTCTCGGGTGCAGTGGTGTCAAGGTCTTGGATGTCGGGACGGCGGTGTTGGGGATCGTAGCAGAATTTAAAATTTTCTACGCATCACCAAGATCAATTTATGGAGTCATCTAGCAACGAGAGGGAGAGGAGTGCATCTACATACCCTTGTAGATCGCGAGCGGAAGCGTTCAAGAGAACGGGGTTGATGGAGTCGTACTCGACATGATCCAAATCACCGATGATCCTAGCGCTGAGCGGATGGCACCTCCGCGTTCAACACACGTACGGAGCGGAGACGTCTCCTGCGCCTTGATCCAGCAAGGAGGAGGGAGAGGTTGAGGAAGAGAGCTCCAACAGCAGCACGATGGCGTCGTGGTGGTGGAGCGGCAGTACTCTGGCAGGGCTTCACCAAGCTCTTAACGGAGGAGGAGAGGTGGTGGGGAGGGGAGGGGCTGCGCCTATGATGTGTTGTGCAGCCCTCCCCTTGCCCCTCTATTTATAGGGGAAGGAGGAAGGGGGCCGGCCCCCTCTAGATGAGATTTAGAGGGGGGCGGCGGCCAAGGGGGTGGCTTGCCCCCTTTAGGGTTTCCCCCCAACCCTAGGCGCATGGGCCCAAGGGGGGTGCGCCCAGCCCACTTGCGGCTGGTTCCCTTTCCTCTACGGCCCATGAGGCCCTCCGAGAGAGGTGGCCCCTCCCGGTGGACCCCCGGAACCCCTCTGGTGGCCCCGATACAATACCGATATGCCCCCGAACCTTTCCGGTGATCGTATGACAACTTCCTATATATAAATCTTCACCTCCGGACCATTCCAGAACTCCTCGTGACGTCCGGGATCTCATCCGGGACACCGAACAACATTCGGTAATCACATACAAGTCTTCCTAATAACCCTAGCGTCATCGAACCTTAAGTGTGTAGACCCTACGGGTTCGGGAACCATGCAGACATGACCGAGACAACTCTCCGGCCAATAACCAACAGCGGGATCTGGATACCCATGTTGGCTCCCACATGTTCCACGATGATCTCATCGGATGAACCACGATGTCTAGGATTCAAGCAATCCCGTATACAATTCCCTTTGTCAATCGGTACGTTACTTGCCCGAGATTCGATCGTCGGTATCCCAATACCTCGTTCAATCTCGTTACCGGCAAGTCACTTTACTCGTTCCGTAAAACATCATCCCGTGACCAACCCTTAGTCACATTGAGCTCATTACGATGATGTCTTACCGAGTGGGCCCAGAGATACCTCTCCGTCATACGGAGTGACAAATCCCAGTCTCGATTCGTGCCAACCCAACAGACACTTTCGGAGATACCCGTAGTGCACCTTTATAGTCACCCAGTTATGTTGTGACGTTTGACACACCCAAAGTATTCCTATAGTATCCGGGATTTGCACAATCTCATGGTCTAAGGAAAAGATACTTGACATTAGAAAAGCTTTAGCAGACGAACTACACGATCTTGCGCTATGCTTAGGATTGGGTCTTGTCCATCACATCATTCTCCTAATGATGTGATCTCGTTATCAATGACATCCAATGTCCATGGTCAGGAAACCGTAACCATCTATTGATCAACGAGCTAGTCAACTAGAGGCTCACTAGGGACATGTTGTAGTCTATGTATTCACACATGTATTATGATTTCCGGATAACACAATTATAGCATGAACAATAGACAATTATCATGAACAAGGAAATATAATAATAACCATTTTATTATTGCCTCTAGGGCATATTTCCAATAGTCTCCCACTTGCACTAGAGTTAATAATCTAGTTACATTGTGATGAATCGAACACCCATAAAGTTCTGGTGTTGATCATGTTTCACTCGAGGAAGAGGTTTAGTCAACGGATCTGCGACATTCAAGTCTATACGCACTTTACAAATATCTATGTCTTCATTTTGAACATTTTCACAAATGGAGTTGAAGCGACGCTTGATATGCCTAGTCTTCATGTGAAACCTGGGCTCCTTGGCAAGGGCAATAGCTCCAGTGTTGTCACAGAAGAGAGTCATCGGGCCCGACGCATTGGGAATAACTCCTAGGTCAGTAATGAACTCCTTTATCCAGATTGCTTCTTGTGCTGCCTCCGAGGCTGCCATGTACTCCGCTTCACATGTAGATCCCGCCACGACGCTTTGCTTGCAACTGCACCAGCTGACTGCCCCACCATTCAAAATATACACGTATCCGGTTTGTGACTTAGAGTCATCCAGATCTGTGTCGAAGCTAGCATCGACGTAACCCTTTACGACGAGCTCTTCGTCATCTCCATAAACGAGAAACATATCCTTAGTCCTCTTTAGGTACTTCAGGATATTCTTGACCGCTTTCCAGTGTTCCATGCTGGGATTATTTTGGTACCTTCCTACCAAACTTACGGCAAGGTTTACATCAGGTCTGGTACACAGCATGGCATACATGATAGACCCTATGGTCGAGGCATAGGGGACGACACTCATCTTTTCTCTATCTTCTGCCGTGGTCGGGCATTGAGCCGTGCTCAATCTCATACCTTGCAATACAGGCAAGAACCCCTTCTTGGACTGATCCATATTGAACTTCTTCAATATCTTGTCAAGGTACGTACTTTGTGAAAGACCAATGTGGCGTCTCGATCTATCTCTATAGATCTTGATGCCTAATATATAAGCACCTTCTCCAAGGTCCTTCATTGAAAAACACTTGTTCAAGTAGGCCTTTATGCTTTCCAAGAATTCTATATCATTTCCCATCAATAGTATGTCATCCACATATAATATGAGAAATGCTATAGAGCTCCCACTCACTTTCTTGTAAAAATAGGCTTCTCCATAAGTCTGCGTAAACCCAAACGCTTTGATCATCTCATCAAATCGAATGTTCCAACTCCGAGATGCTTGCACCAGCCCATAGATTGAGCGTTGGAGCTTTCACACCTTGTCAGCATTCTTAGGATCGACAAAACCTTCCGGGTGCATCATACAATTCTTTCTTAAGGAAACCATTAAGGAATGCCGTTTTGATGTCCATTTGCCATATCTCATAATCATAGAATGCGGAAATTGCTAACATGATTCGGACGGACTTCAGCTTCGCTACGGGTGAGAAAGTCTCATCGTAGTCAACCCCTTGAACTTGTCGATAACCCTTAGCGACAAGCCGAGCCTTATAGATGGTCACATTACCATCCGCGTCTGTCTTCTTCTTAAAGATCCATTTATTTTCTATGGCTCGCCGATCAACTGGCAAGTCAGTCAAAGTCCATACTTCGTTTTCATACATGGATCCTATCTCAGATTTCATGGCTTCCAGCCATTTGTCGGAATCTGGCCCGCCATTGCTTCTTCATAGTTCGAAGGTTCACCATTGTCTAACAACATGATTTCTAGGACAGGGTTGCCGTACCACTCTGGTGCGGAACGTGTCCTTGTGGACCTACGAAGTTTAGTAGCAACTTGATCTGAAGTTTCATGATCATGATCATTAACTTCCTCTCTAGTTGGTGCAGGCACCTCAGGAACATTTTCTTGAGCTGCGCCACTCTCTGGTTCAAGAGGCAATACTTCATCAAGTTCTACTTTCCTCCCACTTACTTCTTTCGAGAGAAACTCTTTCTTTAGAAAGGATCCATTCTTGGCAACAAAGATATTGCCTTAGGATCTGAGGTAGAAGGTATACCCAATAGTTTCTTTAGGGTATCCTATGAAGACGCATTTTTCCGATTTGGGTTCGAGCTTTTCAGGTTGAAGTTTCTTGACATAAGCATCGCATCCCCAAACTTTCAGAAATGACAGCTTAGGTTTCTTACCAAACCACAATTCATACGGTTTCGTCTCAACGGATTTCGATGGAGCCCTATTTAAAGTGAATGCGGCAGTCTCTATAGCATAACCCCAAAATGATAGCGGTAGATCGGTAAGAGACATCATAGATCGCACCATATCCAATAGGGTGCGATTACGACGTTCGGACACACCATTACGCTGTGGTGTTCCAGGCGGCATGAGTTGTGAAACTATTCCACATTTCCCGAAGTGCATGCCAAATTCGTGACTCAAATATTCTCCCTCACGATCTGATCGTAAGAACTTGATTTTCCTGTCACATTGATTCTCAACCTCACTCTGAAATTCCTTGAACTTTTCAAAGGTCTCAGACTTGTGTTTCATTAAGTAGACATACCCATATCTACTCAAGTCATCAGTGAGGGTGAGAACATAACGATAGGCACCGCGAGCCTCTACACTCATTGGACCGCACACATCAGTATGTATGATTTCCAATAAGTTGGTTGCTCGCTCCATTGTTCCGGAGAACGGAGTCTTTGTCATTTTGCCCATGAGGCATGGTTCGCACGTGTCAAATGATTCATAATCAAGAGACTCCAAAAGTCCATCTGCATGGAGTTTCTTCATGCATTTGACACCAATGTGACCCAGGCGGCAGTGCCACAAGTATGTGGGACTATCATTATCAACCTTACACCTTCTGGCATTCACACTATGAATATGTGTAACATCACATTCGAGATTAAATAAGAATAAACCATTGACCAGCGGGGCATGACCATAAAACATGTCTCTCATATAAATAGAACAACCATTATTCTCAGATTTAAATGAGTAGTCATCTCGCATTAAACGAGATCCAGATACAATGTTCATGCTCAAAGCTGGTACTAAATAACAATTATTAAGGTTTAAAACTAATCCCATAGGTAAATGTAGAGGTAGCGTGCCGACGGTGATCACATCGACCTTGGAACCATTCCCGATGCGCATCGTCACCTCGTCCTTCGCCAGTCTCCGTTTATTCCGCAGTTCCTGTTTTGAGTTACAAATATAAGCAACTGCACTGGTATCAAATACCCAGGAGCTACTATGAGCGCTGGTTAGGTACACATCAATAACATGTATATCACATATACCTTTGGCATTGCCGGCCTTCTTATCCGCTAAGTACTTGGGGCAGTTCCGCTTCCATTGACCGTTTCCCTTGCAATAAAAGCACTCAGTCTCAGGCTTGGGTCCATTCTTTGGCTTCTTACTGGCAGCTTGCTTACCGGGCGTGGAACTCCCTTGTCGTCCTTCTTGAAGTTTTTTTTGCCCTTGCCTTTCTTAAACTTAGTGGTTTTATTCACCATCAGCACTTGATGTTCCTTTTTGATTTCCACCTCCGCTGATTTCAGCATTGAATATACCTCGGGAATGGTCTTTTCCATCCCCTGCATATTGAAGTTCATCACAAAGCTCTTGTAGCTAGGTGGGAGCGACTGAAGGATTCAGTCAACGACCGCATCATCCGGGAGATTAACTCCCAGCTGAGACAAGCGGTTGTGCAACCCAGACATTTTGAATATGTGCTCGCTGACAGAACTATTCTCCTCCATCTTACAACTGTAGAATTTGTCGGAGACTTCATATCTCTCGACCCGGGCATGAGCTTGGAAAACTATTTTCAGCTCTTGGAACATCTCATATGCTCCGTGTTTCTCAAAACGCTTTTGGAGCCCCGGTTTTAAGCTGTAAAGCATGCCGCACTGAACCAGGGAGTAATCATCACTACGCGTCTGCCAAGCGTTCATAACGTCTTGTTCTGCAGGGAAAGCAGGTGCTTCACCTAGCGGTGCATCAAGGACATATGCTTTCCTGGCGGCTATGAGGATAATCCTCAGGTTACGGACCCAGTCCGTATAGTTGCTGCCATCGTCTTTCAGCTTGGTTTTCTCTAGGAACGCGTTGAAGTTGAGGGCAAGATTAGCATGGGCCATTTGATCTACAAGACATATTGCAAAGATTTTTAGACTATGTTCATGATAATTAAGTTCATCTAATTAAATTATTTAATGAACTCCCACTCAGATAGACATCCCTCTAGTCATCTGAGTGATACATGATCCGAGTCAACTAGGTCGTGTCCGATCATCACGTGAGACGGACTAGTCATCTTCGGCGAACATTTTCATGTTGATCGTATCTTCTATATGACTCATGTTCGACCTTTCGGTCTTCTGTGTTCCGAGGCCGTGTCTGTACATGCTAAGCTCGTCAAGTCAACCTAAGTGTATTGTGTGTGTAAATCTGGCTTACATCCGTTGTATGCGAACGTTAGAACCTATCACCCCCGATCATCACGTGATGCTTCGGAACAACGGACCTTAGCAACGGTGCACAGTTAGAGGGAACACTTTCTTGAAATTATTGTGAGGGATCATCTTATTTATGCTACCGTCATTCTAAGCAAATAAGATGTAAAACATGATAAACATCACATGTAATCAAATAGTGACATGATATGGCCAATATAATTTTGCTCCTTTTGATCTCCATCTTCGGGGCGCCATGATCATCATCGTCACCGGCATGACACCATGACCTCCATCATCATGATCTCCATCATCGTGTCTTCATGAAGTTGTCTCGCCAACTATTACTTCTACTACTATGGCTAACGGTTAGCGATAAAGTAAAGTAATTACATGACGTTTATGTTGACACGCAGGTCATAAATAAATTAAGACAACTCCTATGGCTCCTGCCGGTTGTCATACTCATCGACATGCAAGTCATGATTCCTATTACAAGAACATGATCTATCTCATATATCACATATATCATTCATCACATCCTTTTGACCATATCACATCACACGGCATATGCTGCAAAAACAAGTTAGACGTCCTCTAATTGTTGTTGCAAGTTTTACGTGGCTGCTATAGGTTTCTAGCAAGAACGTTTCTTACCTACGTCAAAACCACAACGTGATATGCCAATTTCTATTTACCCTTCATAAGGACCCTTTTCATCGAATCCGACCCGACTAAAGTGGGAGAGACAGACACCCGCTAGCCACCTTATGCAACTAGTGCATGTCAGTTGGTGGAACCAGTCTAACGTAAGCGTACGTGTAAGGTCGGTCCGGGCCGCTTCATCCCACGATGCTGCCGAATCAAGATAAGACTAGTAATGGCAAGTAAATTGACAAAATCGACGCCCACAACAACTTGTGTTCTACTCGTGCATAGAAACTACGCATAGACCTAGCTCATGATGCCACTGTTGGGGATCGTAGCAGAATTTAAAATTTTCTACGCATCACCAAGATCAATCTATGGAGTCATCTAGCAACGAGAGGGAGCGGAGTGCATCTACATACCCTTGTAGATCGCGAGCGGAAGCGTTCAAGAGAATGGGGTTGATGGAGTCGTACTCGACGTGATCCAAATCACTGATGATCCTAGCGCCGAACAGACGGCACCTCCGCGTTCAACACACGTACGGAGCGGAGACGTCTCCTGCGCCTGATCCATCAACGAGGAGGGAGAGGTTGAGGAAGAGATCTCCAATAGCAGCACGACGGTGTGGTGGTGGTGGAGCGGCAGTATTCCGGCAGGGCTTCGCCAAGCTCTTAACGGAGGAGGAGAGGTGTTGGGAAGGGGAGGGGCTGCGCCTATGATGTGTTGTGCAGCCCTCCCCTTGCCCCTCTATTTATAGGGGAAGTAGGAAGGGGGCCGGCCCCCTCTAGATGAGATCTAGAGGGGGGCGGCGGCCAAGGGGGTGGCTGGCCCCGGTACAATACCGATATGCCCCCGAACCTTTTCGGTGATCGTATGACAACTTTCTATATATAAATCTTCACCTCCGGACCATTCCGGAACTCCTCGTGACGTTCGGGATCTCATCCGGGACTCCGAACAACATTCGGTAATCACATACAAGTCTTTCTAATAACCCTAGCGTCATCGAACCTTAAGTGTGTAGACCCTACGGGTTCGGGAACCATACAGACATGACCGAGACAACTCTCCGGCCAATAACCAACAGCGGGATCTGAATACCCATGTTGGCTCCCACATGTTCCACGATGATCTCATCGGATGAACCACGATATCGAGGATTCAAGCAATCCCGTATACAATTCCCTGTGTCAATCGGTACGTTACTTGCCCGAGATTCGATCGTCGGTATCCCAATACCTCGTTCAATCTCGTTACCGGCAAGTCACTTTACTCGTTCCGTAACACATCATCCCATGACCAACCCTTAGTCACATTGAGCTCATTACGATGATGTCTTACCGAGTGGGCCCAGAGATACCTCTCCGTCATACGGAGTGACAAATCCTAGTCTCGATTCGTGCCAACCCAACAGACACTTTCGGAGATACCCGTAGTGCACCTTTATAGTCACCCAGTTACGTTGTGATGTTTGGCACACCCAAAGTATCTCTACAGTATCCGGGAGTTGCACAATCTCATGGTCTAAGGAAAAGATACTTGACATTAGAAAAGCTTTAGCAGACGAACTACACGATCTTGCGCTATGCTTAGGATTGTGTCTTGTCCGTCACATCATTCTCCTAATGATGTGATCCCGTTATTAATGACATCCAATGTTCATGGTCAGGAAACCGTGACCATCTATTGATCAACGAGCTAGTCAACTAGAGGCTCACTAGGGACATGTTGTGGTCTATGTATTCACACATGTATTACGATTTCCGGATAACAGAATTATAACATGAACAACAGACAATTATCATGAACAAGGAAATATAATAATAACCATTTTATTATTGTCTTTATGGCATATTTCTAACAGGCGGTCCTGGTGGTGATGCACGGTGCTCTTGGGCAGAGCCCGTGTCTTGGCGCTGCCCGGTGACCATGGCCGTGTTGGCGGCGTGGTTGCCGGGGTGTAGTGTTCGATGGCGGTGAGTGTTGGCCGGGGTAAAAACCTGCTCTATCTTCGGACGGACGGGCGACGGCGAAGCTCGTTTCTTTTTTAAAGGCGTCGTCGCGGCTCTCATCGTCCATCGTGCGGCTTCGGAGAAAACTCTAATCCTCAGATCGAGCGGTGGCGGCGCTCCGGTTTCGTATCTAGAAAACGTAACTTTAAACATACGCACATTTCTTCCCTGCCTATTTAAGTCTCCTGCAGGCGAGCGCCGTTGCCTCTCCCTCCTAGCGCCACCCATCCCGTTCCCACACCCCGCCGGCGGCAACGAATTCCAGCGAAAAGCGAGGCGAGGCCGGACCGATGGCGGCGGCGCGGTGGCAGCAGCAGGGGGAGGCGCAGAAGCTGCGGTGCACCAAGGAGCCGTACGTGGATGACGACGGCACTCACAGGATGTACGTATGCGCTCAAACCAAAAGCATCGATGCTTCCGCTGCTTGATTGCTCGCTTCAATTTCGCTCCCGCCGCCCAAGTCTATTTCACTGACGGATTTTTTTTGTCTTCGCTTCTGCCGCTGTTTGCTCGGATGATTTGCGTCTCTTCAGAAAGAGCATGCGGTTCAGCACCTTGTCCGGCGGCGAGGTCCGCAAGTCCGCGGAGGCGCAGGTCTATAACGGCTGGATCTACGACGAGAACCGCAAGCCCGCTCCCGGCGGTTTGCTCGACACGCGGATGGTATGCTGCTGCTCTTTCCGCTACTTGAGGCTGTCTGTCTGTGTGCGTGTGTGTGTGTATTTATGTTGCTTCGCACGATGAAGGGCATGCCACCTTTTGTGTCCGTGTAAGATGTAGTAGATGCTTTACTAATTGATCAATCCGTGGCATATATGGTATAGCTGTAATCCGAGGACCAGCTCTTGTTGGGACATTTCACGCAATATTTTGCAATAAAAGGTCGTCATTTTTCGAAATAAATTAAACGAAATGCTCGCGAGATTCACCCTGAGAAATTTCAGGGAGCTGCAAACAGAGTATATATATGGGGAGTGCCACTGTGAGGGGTTTATGAACAATTCAGAATTATATATACTGCTTCCTGTAAAAGGAATGCCACTGTCTTGTGTGTGTGTTGTGTGTGTGTTGTGTGTGTGTGTGTGTGTGTGTGTGTGTGTGTGTGTGCAATGCATTGTCTTACTGAACAATACTTGTGTGGCATATAGTTGTAATTAGAGGGCTGGGCTCTTGTTATGACATTTCAACAAATTTTTGCCAGCCGATGAATAAAAGTCTTCCTTGTGAAATAAATGAGCCAATGGAAGATTTCTGTGATATATCGTGACAAATTTCAGGGAGCTGCAAACAAGTTTGGGGAGTGCACAACTTGCCACGGTTCATACACCGAGTGCCCGGGCCATTTCGGTTACATCAAGCTTGCGCTTCCGGTTTTCAACATCGGATTCTTCAACAGTACCGTCAATGTGTTGAAGTGCATCTGCAAGGCAATGTTTTTTTCCTTATATGTCTGATCATGTTTTAGTTTTTCCTTTCCTTAACCACTCCTCACGATGCGATGCCTTTGCAGCGCTGCAGCAGGGTTCTTCTTTCGGAGAAAGACCGCCAAGAGTTTTTGAAGAGGATGAGGAATCCGAGAGCAGAAGTACTGCACAAAAGCGTCATCCTGAGTAAAGTTAGGGACAAATGCAGGCCATGCCGTTGCCACTGGTGTGGATACATGAATGGCAAGCTTACTTCTAATGCTTCTTTTATCTTTCTTATGTTGCTCATCACTTGAAAAATACTAGTACGTAGTAATAAACACCTGACCTGACAGCTTTTAGAACTTAACCTTCTATTTTGGGTTGCATGTACAGGTGTAACTAAGAAGGGGCCAAAGGACAGAGGAGGCTTGGCAATTGTTCATGACTGTAGCAAAACTTTGGACAGAACTACAGAAGAACTTCGGTCTGCTTTATCACACAAGAAAGAAAAACTATCCTTTCCTTCTGTTCACCTGTTAGACCCTCAAACCGTCCTCGCTCTTTTCACAAGAATGACTGATGAGGTAGATGTCGTTTGTCATGTTACAGGAGTACTTGTTACTTTCGGTAGAGTACCACAATTTATCAAACATAGGTTCTCTTGCTTGATTGGTTTTGTCATACTTCAGGACTGTGAACTGCTGAACCTTGGTGACAGACCCGAGAAACTTATCATTACAGAGATTGCAGTGCCACCTGTGCCCATCCGTCCTTCTGTTTTTGTTGGTGGTAATAAAATGAGGTTTGTTCTCTGTAATGGTGTTTCAGCATAGCCACGTGCCATTGAAATGCCACTAATGTCTTTGCTTCTTGCAGCAATGAAGATAGTATTACTTGCATATTGAAGAATATTGTTACTGCAAATCACATAATTAAAGAGGCCCTTAAAAAAGGCGAATCACCCGTGAATTGCTTTGTAAGATAACTCAGAGCACTTCATTTGTTTTTCCAACATTCTCTTATATTTAGTACCATTTCTCTTTCACCTCTGTGGAGGGCGACTTTTGTGTTCTCTGATTTCTTTTTCATTACATTTTAGAAATTAGTCTGCCTCTATATGTTCATGTAATTCCCAAGGCCAGAACTGATTGTTTCGTTGGATAAGATGATGAGTTCTGCTCCAGACGCAGTATAAATTTTTGTTGGCTTTATGGAAGTGCTGTTCAGGATATAATGATTTAAGGTCTGAGTTGAAAATAGATAAACTGTGCCAACAAAATTGAATATTTTGAACTAATAACTTCAACTGTGACTTATGACTTCCTATTGTTCTTCCTGTATTGGCTGGTGGCTGGTGCATCATCAACTTCACCATTCAAAGGGTTCTGTAATTCTGATATTTTAATTGATAATTTATTCTACACATTCTTAATTAGATTATACAAACTTAGAAATAAATTTGATGTTGTATTTATGCTGCACAATTTGCATTGTGATCATTTTCACTCTGGTAGTACTTCTATTCGACTTGTTTGGGACTAAAGGCTTTGTTGTTGTTGTAGTACTTATATTCGACTAATCAAAGTGCCATTTCTGTTGAGATACTCTAACACAATTTTCTTCTTTGTTTCTTTGAAGAATTCCTGGCAAGACCTTCAACTCCAAGTTATTGAATATATCAACAGTGATGCCCCCTCTCTTTCTGATTCACAACATCGTGGCCTTATGCAAAGACTCAAAGGGAAGACAGGTCGATTTCGTGGGAACTTGTCTGGGAAACGTACTGAGTACACTGGGAGGACTGTCATATCTCCTGACCCAAATTTGAGAATAACAGAGGTACTTGTCCATAGGTTACCGATGCTATTTATTTTCACCCTCCAATTGATTTTTCATGTCATTATTAATTCGAACTTCAGGTGGCTATTCCTGTTTTGATGGCTCGAGTCATAACATAGAGAAGCCCGATTTTTATTTTCCTCTGTGAAATCCTTTTTTTTCCGTATGCATGTTTGTCCATGTTAGCCTTCTTACTAAAGTTTTGACCCATGTATGAATATTGACCATGTTCTTTTTTTGCAGCCTATTGAGCTTTGGACGGGCAAGCAGTTATTCAGTGTGTTAGTACGTCCTAACGCGTGTACAAAGGTGTTTCTGAATCTTACCGTTGAAGAGAAAATTTACATGAAACTTAAAGAACGTGACAAAAAGGCAATTACAGTTTTGGAAGAGACAATGTGTCCGAATGATGGTTTTGTCTACTTCCGAAACAGTGAGCTTTTATGTGGGCAAGTTGGCAAGAAAACTTTGGGTGAGAAAACTAGTGATGGCTTTGCTAAAAATGCCTTTAATAAGATTATTTTGATTTCTGATTTCATGATTCATCTCAAGAACCATTGCTTGGGGTTAGAAGGCTGAACTGCTATTGTAGTTTTGTATGCATCTTCCTAATAAACTGTTCTGTTTGTACAGCAGTATTTTTCTTTTTCATTATAATGCTTCGTATTGTTTTACATTCCTGAGTAATGAAAATTGTTTATTTGATGTTGGAATGGTACTATTTCATCTTGACTCATAAAATGAGCTATGCACGTCCCACCTGAGCAGCTAAAGAAGCGAACCTGTGATTAGTCCACCTTACCGTGCTCCACTTCTGTAGAAAGTTTAACTTAACTCTGCAATGATAATCTTTTGCCTATTACAAATTAAATTGGGAAATTCTATGCAAAGTTTAGGATGTAATTTGAGAAAGCTTAGGATGGGTCCTTGAACGTTCCAAGTTATCTGCTGTCTGAAACAAAGTATTGCATGATTGTATCTGAGCACCGATTTTATTATGGGTATCCTGTATCCAGGTCATTCTAGATTCTAGAACAATGTGTACTGCGTTCTTTGAATGTTTCCTTCTTCTTTAGGATTTTGTTACTCAGCCATAACTCTGACATGTTTTAGTCTCATGAAGCACTCCATAAACCACATATAATAAATGATGTGCCTTTTGTCATCCATGTTTGTAAAAATCACTGTTCGCCTGTGCTAATTTTTGAATTTTCATATTTCTTGACATATTTCGAAGCAAACAAAGTTTTATTGGATTTTTATCTGCAGGTAATGGGAATAACGAGGGCATGTTCTCTGTTCTTATAAGAGATTATAATTCTCATGCTGCAGCGAGCTGTATGAATCGTTTGGCAAAGTTTAGGTGAGGCTTGTTTTATGATTTGTACAATTCACGTTATCTTTCTTGGTTATTAGTAATTTGGTGCCGTATCGGTAATTTGCTCCTGTGTGCTTGCTCAATTGGAGAATGAGAATGGAAGGACATCCTCTTTATTCCCTTTTAGCATGTAAACTTGTCTTCTTTTTTTGAAAAGGAGGTTGAAACCCCTGGCCTCTGCATCCAAGGATGCATGCAGCTTGTCAAACAACTTATCAACCTGTCACGTTGGCCTCTTTCTCATGCGCCGCACCAGGAGTCTAGGAGTCCACCAGGAGATAGGCTAGGTAGTTAGTTGATATCTATCTATTGTAACCTACTCTATCCCTTCCTCTCCAAGTCTCCTGTAAGATCTCATGTATGCGCTACAGGGTTGTTGCGCCCCTGCCTATAACACGTACCACGCCCCCTCGCATCGAGGACAAGGCGTTTCCGCATATCGCACATGGTAATCAGAGCGATCCTCTCCAAAGCCATCTAGCGATCCAATCTCCAGCCATGTCTTCCTCCGGCGCTTCCCAGACCAACCTCAGCGGCCAAGTCACGGAGAAGCTGACCCGCACCAACTATGTCCTCTGGCGCGCGCAGGTGACGCCGCAGCTCAGGGGCGCGGGAGTCTTTGGCTACGCCGAAGGCACAACACCGGAGCCGGCCAAGTTCCTCACCACCAAAGATAAGGATGGGAAGGAAACCTCTGAGCCCAACCCTCTCCACCATCTCTGGGTCCGGGAGGACCAGCAGGTGCTGGGCTATCTCCTCAGCACCCTCACCAAAGAGGTCCTGCTGCAGGTGACCACGATCACCACGGCGAGCATGCTCTGGACGACGCTCGCAGGTATGTTCTCCTCGCAGTCTTTGAGCCGTGTCAATAACATACGCACGGCCCTGCTCAGCGCGCAGAAGGGCACCCAATCGGTCGCCACCTTCTTCGCCCACATGCGTGGCCTCGCCGATGAGCTGGCGGCCGCCGGCAAGCCTCTGCAGGACGACGAACTCATCAGCTACATCCTTCACGGCCTCGACATGGAGTAGCAGCCCTTGGTCTCTGCCCTCGATGTCCGCACCACCCCGGTATCTCTCGATGAACTCTTCTCTATGTTGAGTAACTTCGATCAACGGGTGGCCATGTACCAAGGGTCGGGCGGCTTCAAATCTTCTGCCAACGCCGCGACCCGTGTCTCCCACGTGTCGAGGCACGACTTAGAGGCATAATCGCATTGAAGGCATATGTCGCAAGTTAGGCAATCTTCACAACATCCCATGTAATATAAATCATAAAGGGGAGAAACATAGTTGGCTTACACTCGCCACGTCAATCAAGTATATAAATAACATTACATCAACCAAACACTCATGGCCCGACTACGGCGCCAAAATAAAAGATAAACCAACAAGCGACACGGTCCCAATCACCCCCAACTAGGCACCACTACTGATCATCAGGAAAGGAAACATAGTAACGTTGAGAGTCCTCGTCGAACTCCCACTTGAGCTCAAGCGCGTCTCCTGGAGCGGAATCATCAGGCCCTGCATCTGGTGTAATAGTAATCTGTGAGCCACAGGGACTCAGCAATCTCGCACCCTCGCGATCAAGACTATTTAAGCTTATGGGTACGGCAAGGTAAATATATGTGGAGCTGCAGCAAGCGACTAGCAAAATATGGTGGCTATCCGGTTCACAAAAGAGAGCGAGAGGAGGAGGCAAAGCGCGAGCGAGAAACTAGAGAACAACCTGCACAAACATTACTCCAACACCGTGTCCACTTCCCGGACTCCGCCGAGAAGAGGCCATCACGGTAACACACTCAGTTGATTCATTTTAATTAAGTTAAGGTTCAAGTTATCTACAACCGGACATTAACAAATTCCCATCTGCCCATAACCGCGGGCACGGCTTTCGAAAGTTCAAATCCCTGCAGGGGAGTCCCAACTTAGCCCATGACAAGCTCTCACGGTCAACGAAGGAATAGACCTCCTCCCAAGACGTTCCGATCAGACTCGGTATCTCGGTTATTCAAGACACTTCGACAGGTTAAAACAAGACCAGCAACACCGCTCGAATGTGCCGACAAATCCCGATAGGAGCTACACATATCTCTTTCTCAGGGCACACTCAGATGAGCGCTCCGTGCAACTAAAACCAAACCTCGAGTTTCCCCGAGGGGGCGCTGCACAGGACTCTAGGTTGGACCAACACTCAGAGGAGCACTGGCCCGGGGGGGGGGGGTTAAAATAAGATGACCCTCGAGCTCCGGAAACCCAAGGGAAAAAGAGGCTAGGTGGCAAATGGTAAAACCAAGGTTGGGCATTGCTGGAAAAGCTTTAATCAAGGCGAACTATCAAGGGGTTCCCATTATAACCCAACCGCGTAAGGAACGTAAAATCCGGGAACATAACACCGATATGACGGAAACTAGGGCAGCAAGAGTGGAACAAAACACCAGGCATAAGGCCGAGCCTTCCACCCTTTACCAAGTATATAGATGCATTAAGATAACAAGATTATATAATGATATCCCAACAAGTAAATAAATGTTCCAACAAGGAACGGCCTCCAATCTTCACCTGCAACTAGCAACGCTATAAGAGGGGCTGAGCAAAGCGGTAACATAGCCAATCAACGGTTTGCTAGGACAAGGTGGGTTAGAGGTTTGACATGGCAATTTGGGAGGCTTGAAAGCAAATGGTAGGCATCGTAGCATTGGCATAGCAAAAGAGCGAGCAAACTAGCATAGCAAAGATAGTAGTGATTTCGAGGGTATGATCATCTTGCCTGCACAGTTGTTAGAGTTGACTGGATCCTCGAAAGCAAACTCAACGGGATCCTCGTTAGCGAACTCGTCTCCCGGCTCTACCCAAACAAGACAAACAAGCAACAAGGACACAATCAACCACGTGCAAGGACCAAACAAGATGATGCAAAGATGATATGCTATGCGGGATGCGGTGCGGGATGCAAAATGCAAGATGTGACAGAGAATGCATGAACCTGGCCTCAACTTGGAAATCCAAGGGTGCCACTGGAAAGATGAGATGAAATCGCTTGAAAACGATATAAAGAACGCTGGAATCGGAGTTACGGTTTGGAAATGGCAAGCGATTCAAAAATGACACCGGTCTGCGATTTACAGCAAGTAGCCATCTAAATGCAATGAGATGAACATGCTACAGCACCCAAACATGACAACAAAATACATGGTAGGGATGCATTCAAGATGCTTAACAAAAGTCTAGCACTGAGCTACGGTCAATTCATCCATTAACAGGTTCAAACAAGCATGGCAAAAATGCATATGACAAACAGATCTCAGACTTAGTGAAATTAACACTTGTCTGGAATTTCAGATCAGGTAGCACTCTTCGGAGCAACAAAACTATATGCTACAGGACCTGAATATGGCAAAGTAAAGCATGGCATGAAGCTACTCAAAGAGCTTAACAAAAGTCCCTTAGTGACCTTGAGCCAAAAGGGATCAGAAAATACAATTGCAAGCATGTGAACATAGCAAAAACATAATCAGTTTTCAGACTTGAAAACTGGAGCATGCTGAAAACAGATATCAAGTAGGCATGTTTACGAGCTCGATGCACTCACTACGGTGCAAGTCATGACAAGCTAAGCATACATCCATCAAGAAGGCACAAAATGCAAGCTAGACATGGCAAGAACAATAGCATAGCATGCACGGATCAACCACAACATCATCGACAAAATTGCAAAAAAGTTGACAATCTGCCCAGATTCACAAAGTAGTAAAAGTAGAACTCGATTGACTCAAGCTAGGGTGCTCCATAATTGCCAACAAAGACATGGATGGATAGAGCACTACAAGATTAACAAAACATCTTTACTGATCATCCTCAAAAGAGGCATGGATCACTAGGAAACAACATGAACATATGGCAACATGAGATAAACAGCTCAAGGACTTAGTGGAATTGCTAAGTCCCTGAAAACAGAATTAACAAGTGCACCACTTTGCAAGCTTGTGCTAGTCACCACACACATCACAAAAATACATGGGTTGCACCTCTGAAAAGATGACAAAACCCTTAACAAAACATATGTAGAACATCAGGGCATATTATGCACACAATAATCATGGCAAAAATGACAAAAAGCTAAATGGAGTAGCAGATCTGACAATTATCTCAAGTAGCCCTCTTCTAACAGCATTTCAGGCATCAAGATGAACTCAAATGAAAATGATGCAATGGAATGAAATGATGTACTCTCTGGGATGAACATTTTGATATGCTATATGCATGAATCGAAGCTACGGATGCAAAGTTATGAGGCCATGAACAGGAGCACTTGGATCTGAGAATTTCGGGACTTAGAAGAAATTAGACCTCGCGGGAAATGGGACGAGGAGGACCCGGGATGAGGAGATCCGGGGAACAGCGCGGGCGTTTGGATCGGGGACCGGTGGATCTGGTCCAACCACCAGATCCGGCCGGTGAGGGAGGAGAACTCCGGCGAGGCGGCGGCTCCGGCGACGATGGGCTCAGGCAAGAGGAGCGGGGCACGCCGGCGAGGAGAGGTACTCGGGCCGGCCTAGCAAGGGCGGATGGCGGCGGCGAGCTCGCGCGCGGCGAGGCGCGAAGGCGGCGGGCAGTGGTGGCGGCGCACGGCGGCTCGGGCCGGCTTGCTCCGGCGGCGGCGGCTCGGAGGAGGAGGCGGCGCGCTCGGGCGGCGGGGAGCGGTGCGGGCGGCGGCGCGCTGGGCCGTGGGGGCCGGCCTCGGGCCCCGGCGGGCCTGGCGGCGCGCGGGACGGCGATGATGGGCGCGGGACAGGTGGCGCTCGACGATTGGTCGGCGGCGGATCGGACGTGTCCGGCCGGCGCGGAGAGGAAAAAATTAGGGTTTCGGGGAAGAGGGAGATCCGGATTCGGAGGGGTTCTTTAAATAGGCATAGAGGGAGCTAGGAGAGTCCAAATGAGGTGCGGTTTGCGGCCACGCGATCGTGATCGAACGATCTAGATGATGGAGAAGGCTTAGGTGGGTTTTGGGCCAAATTGGAGGGGTGTTGGGCTGCAACACACACGAGGCCTTCTCGGTCCCTCGGTTAACCGTTGGAGTATCAAACGAAGTCCAAATGATACGAAACTTGACAGACGGTCTACCGGTAGTAAACCAAGGCCGCATGACAAGTCTCGGTACAATCCGGAAATGTTTAATCCCCACACACGGAAGAAAGCTAGAAATGACCGCCGGAGGAGAACGAAGCGCCGGAATGCAAAACGGACAACGGGGAAAATGCTCGAATGCATGAGACAAACATGTGTGCAAATGCAATGCACATGATGACATGAGATGAGATGCATGACAACGATAACAACACACGGAGACAAAAACCCGAACCCGAGAAAATAAAATAACTTAACACCGGAAACGGCAAGAGTTGGAGTACAAATTGGAAAAGTTACATCCGGGGTGTTACACCTGTCGACATCCGTCCCAAGATGGACGGTGGCATAGAATTGAGCCACTAAATCCGCATCGAAGTCCTTGTTGAATTGCATGATTCTGAGAATGTTCAACTGAGTGCACATCTGAAGGGCTTCGCCAAAGTACTCTGGTTCCTTCTCCATAGCATCAGTGTCAGTGGAGCGAACATCAACAAAAAGATTCTTCTTGGCCTTGATCACATCAAAGTAGATGGCAAATTGAAAACGGTTCCAGAACGGGCGGTTGACCAAAGTGGGTTCTTGGTCCACCGCATAGGGGTTGCGGCGACGCTTCTCCCAAAACTCCTTGTTGGTCATCTCAGTCACAGTCTTCCCCTTTGGCTTGTTGGCGGATCGCTTGAATTGCTGAGGAGGTGGAGGAATACTTGCAGATGCACTTGCTGGAGGCGGTTGGGTGCTCAAGGAACCACCGGCTGGCTCTGAGGTGCGGTAGCGTTTTGATGTAGTACGTCCGGGGTTGATACAGCGACCTTGCTGCTTGGAATGGTCATCACCTGGAGCCAAACACAAGAACACGCAAAACAATCAGAAAGAACGAGCATAAGCCAACAAACTCAACAAAAAAGATCAAGGTAAGGCAGGAAAATGATGGATTTTGGCATGCAGCGGTAATATCGTGACATGCCTGCGGTAGTACCGCCCCAAAGGGAGCAGTAGTACCACTCTAGGTCAAGCGGTAGTACCGCTCCAAAAAGAGCGGTAGTACTGCTCGAGGCGGAGAAACAACAGTTTCCTACAGCACGAGGCGGTGAAACAACGGTTTTCTACTACCGTGGTCAAATCCGGCACTACCGACCTACCAAATTCAAAAATAATCCTACCAAACTCTAATCGAGATAGTCTAGTTGCCTTCTCCAACCAACTCAAGCCTAGATTTAGCCCAAAATCTAGAGATGCAACCACCATTGCCCCTAAGAAACAAGATCTCAAAACGAGACAAAAAGAAAGAAGGAACCGGGGCAATACCGGCATCCATGGCAAGAGAACGGGGTGAGGATCGACTCCACCAAAGGAAATGGAGAGGAACGCCCCGGAGACGGAGATCCGCCGGAGCCCTCCCGCGGCGAGTGGAGGCTGGAGAGAGGAAGAGAAAAGAGGGGGCGAAGTGAATGGGTATGGGGGAGAAGAAACCTCCCCTGCCCCGACTTAACCCCCTGGTCCCGTCCCTCAGCGGTAGCACCGTGCTGGGGGGCGGTAGTACCGCTCATGAGCGGTAGTACCGCGCACCACCAGCGGTAGTACCGCCCATCACGCCATGGCAACCAAACCAACAAGGCTTTTGCTCGTAGAAACGACAAAAACGGCAAGAGAAAAGAAGAGCCAGCAAAAAGACCAAGACACACCTCTTCAAACGAGGGCGGTGGCCGAGGCCACTTATGTTTGAGTCAAAAGGTATGGCGCCGCGAAGATTTTAACCTTGGGCCCATGAACAAAACTCGTCTTTGAAGCACAAGTACCATCAACAATGGCTAAAGTAAAAGACTTGATCGAATTTATGCACAATGGGGGGAGGGAGAGTTCATTGAGAGAACAACACTCCCCCTATTTCCATGCCTACACCTAAACTAGACAACAAATTGAGCGTGGTAGAGTGTGCAAGGGTTCAAGCCACATTGCTCGAATCAATGATATTTAGCTCATGCCTTAACTCGCGAAATCTTGCTTCATCCAAGGGCTTCGTGAAAATATCTGCAAGGTTGTCATGAGTGTTGACATAGTTGAGCTCGATCTCTCCTCGCCTAATGCGATCCCGGATGAAGTGATACCGAATCTCAATATGCTTCGTCTTGAAGTGTTGCACCGGGTTGAGAGAAATCTTGATGGCACTTTCATTATCACACCAAAAAGGCCCTTTGTCACAACTGACACCATAATCCTTTAAAGTTTGCCTCATCCATAGGAGCAGTGCACAACAACTACCGGCGGCAACATACTCCGCCTCAGTGGACGAGAGAGACACACAACTTTGCTTTTTGGAAGACCAACTTACCAAAGAGCAACCAAGGAATTGGCACCCTCCGGAAGTGGACCTCCTATCCACTTTGTCTCCCGCCCAATCGGAATCCGAGTACCCTACAAGCTTGAAGTTTGATCCTCTTGGGTACCATAAGCCAAAGTTTGGGGTATGAACCAAATATCGAAAGATTCGTTTAACCGCCACATAGTGACTTTTCTTAGGTGCGGCTTGAAACCGTGCACAAATTCCCACACTCAACATGATGTCCGGTCTAGATGCACAAAGGTAAAGCAAGGATCCAATCATGAAACGATATACCTTTTGATCCACCACTTTACCATTGGGATCTAAGTCAAGTTGGCACTTGGTGGGCATTGGAGTGGAGGCCGGCTTGACGTCACTTAGCTTGAATCTCTTGAGCATGTCTTGAGTGTATTTGGATTGATTGATAAAGGTTCCTTCTCTTCTTTGCTTCACTTCGAACCCTAGAAAGAACTTCAACTCTCCTATGGAGGACATCTCGAACTTTGAGGTCATGAGAGCGGCAAATTCCTAATTGAAAGCTTTTTTAGGAGAACCAAAGATAATATCATCAACATATAATTGGCACACAAACAACTCCCCTTTGACCTTCTTAGTAAAAAGAGTGGGGTCGATTAGCCCAACTTTAAAACCACGGTCTTGTAACAACTCGGTAAGGTGGTCATACCACGCACGTGGGGCTTGTTTAAGGCCATAGAGCGCCTTATCGAGTTGATACACATGATCGGGAAAGTAGGGATCCTCGAACCCGGGGGGTTGCTTGACGTAAACCAATTCATTAATAGGACCATTAAGAAAAACACTCTTCACATCCATTTGTTGTAACTTAAAGTTATGATGAGAAGTATATGCAATCAACATGCGAATGGATTCAAGACGAGCAACAGGAGCAAAGGTTTCACCATAGTCGATACCCTCGACCTGGGAGTAGCCTTGTGCTACCAAACGAGCCTTGTTGCGAATGATAATCCCATGGGCATCTTGCTTGTTCTTAAATATCCACTTGGTTCCTATGACATTGTGATTCCCGGTTGGTCTTGGCACCAATCTCCACACTTTGTTGCGCTCGAAGTTGTTGAGTTCTTCATGCATGGCATTGAGCCAATCCGGATCTTCTAGCGCTTCATAGACCTTGTGGGGTTCCACACAAGAGACAAACGCGTGATGCTCACAATAATTAGCTAATTGTCTACGAGTGCTTACCCCCTTTCTTAAGTTTCCAAGCACATTTGTCATGAGATGATCCTTGGTGGAGAGCTTGGAAGCAACCTTGGCGGCACGACGCTCTAATTCCTCCTCGGGGGTGAGACGAGGAGTGGTCACTTGATCATCTTGAGCGTCGTCATGGGCTTGTTCTTGTTCTTGAACTTGCTCGGAGGAGAGAACTTGACCTTGGACATCACTTGATGTGTCAACATCGTCTTGAGCGTGATCTTGCCCTTGGTCATGTTCTTGAGGATGAGAGCCTTCATGTTGTTCTTCGGAAGCGTGTGGGCCTTGGGTTGGTGATGGCTCCACTTGCGTGGAGCTTTGTCCTTCTCCTTCGGCCATAAGGGGTTTCTCAATGGGTAGGATAAAGCCAACACCCATTCTTCTTCTGGCTTGGGGAGAAATTTCATCACCTACATCACAAGTGCCACTTTGCTCAACTTGGGAGCCGTTATTCTCATCAAACTCCACGTTACACGTCTCCTCAATAAGTCCCGTGGATTTATTGAGGACATGGTAAGCATGAGAGTTTGTAGCATAGCCAACATATATGCCCTCATAAGCTCTAGCCTCAAATTTAGACAACCGAACACCTTTCTTGAGAATGAAACACTTACACCCGAATACCCGGAAGTACTTGAGGTTGGGCTTATTACCGGTGAGTATCTCGTATGGAGTCTTGTTCAAGCCCTTGCGGAGGTAGAGCCGATTGGATGCATGACACGTGGTGTTGATGGCTTCGGCCCAAAAGTTGTACGGAGACTTGAACTCTGCCATCATGGTCCTTGCCGCATCCATCAACGTCCGGTTCTTCCTCTCCGCAACACCGTTTTGTTGAGGGGTGTATGGTGCAGAATATTGATGCTTGATTCCCTCATCACTAAGAAATTCATCCAAGGTGTAGTTCTTGAATTCGGTGCCGTTGTCATTTTTTATTGTCAAGATCTTTGCATTGTGTTGACGTTGTGCTTCATTTGCAAAGTCAATAACGGTTTGTTGGGTCTCGCTCTTCCTCTTGAAGAAATACACCCACGTGTACCTTGAGTAGTCATCCACAATCACCAAGCAATACTTCCTACCTCCAAGACTATCGAAGGATGGGGACCCAAAGAGATCCATGTGAAGGAGCTCCAAGGGCCTCTTTGAATAAATGATAGTCGTGGGAGGGTGAGCCTTCTAATGTAGCTTTCCTTCGATACAGGCACTGCAAGCATGATCTTTACAAAACTAACATTCGTTAGTACACGGACATGGTCCCCCTTGAGAAGACTTTACAAATATCTCATATTGACATGGACTAAATGGCGATGCCAAAGCCATCCCACGTCAACTTTAGCCATTAGGCACGTCGCGGTCTTAGTGGGTCGCTCCGAAAAGTTAATCACATATAGACCGTTCTCGACGTTCCCAATAAAGACTACTTTAAGAGTCTTGCTCCACAAGAGGGCCACGGTATCAATATCAAAGAAAGTGGCAAAGCCCATGATTGCAAGTTGACGAACGGAAAGTAAATTGTATGTAAGGGACTCAACAAGCATGACCTTCTCGATCGTGAGATCATGAGAGATGACCACCTTGCCAGGTCCCAATACCTTAGAAGATGAGGCGTCACCCCACTCGACATTGGTGGGCATAGATGGAACTTTGTGCACGTCCACCACCAAGTCCTTACTTCCGGTCATATGATTTGTAGCTCCGCTATCGAGCAACCATGATCCACCACCGGAAGCAAACACCTACAAGAGATCAATGCTTGGTTTTAGGTACTCATTTTGTAATGGGTCCTTTGATGTTAGTAACAAGGGTCTTGGGAACCCAAATAGACCATTCAATGTACTCATGAAGAGAACCAACAAATTTGGCATAAACATGCCCATCACTAGCACGGCATAACACATAAGAAGGGTTAAAATCGCCGGCTTTGTTGAGAGGGGTGACATTGCCCTTCTTGACATTGTTCTTCTTCTTCTCCTCGGGGGCACTCTCTCCCTCCTCCACAAAGGTTTGCATGAGGGGAGGAGGTCGTTTGGTCTTGTCATTCTTCTTCTTATTCTTGGAGTCGGGCACGTACCCAACCCCTTCCTTGGCCACACCTCCCTTTTGGTTGATCAAGAGATCGTTGAGATTCTTTTTGCCTTGTATGCAAGTTGCAAGACCTCTCTCAAGTTGCTCCTTCAACTTAGCATTTTCCTCAACAAGATGTATATGCTCACAACACGGGTTAGTAGCATTTGCATTATCAATTAAAACCATATGAGGAAAAGTTGCTTTCTCCTTAGTTAGCTTCACTTGGAGTTGATCATGAGACTCCTTGAGACTAGCGTGAATACCCTTCAAGGCCTTGTGGGCCTTGTCAAGTATATCAAACTCCTCTTTGAGTCTAGCAAGATCAACCCCGAGTTTGGCCTTCTCGGAATTTAGCACACGAGAAACAATGAGGACATGATCATAATCTTTCTTTAACTTAGCATGATCAACGTTGTGTGACTCCTCAAGAGCCAAACGAAGACCACGCTCTTCCTCAAGAGCATTGGAAAGATCCGAAATCTCATCGGCATAGTCACGACTATGCCCTTCCATCTTAGAGATGGTGTCTTCGTGAGCCTCAATCATGTCATTGGCTTCACCAAGTTGTTCCAAGAGAGCAACAAAGTGCTTCTTGGATTTTCCCTTGAGTTTTCCCATAAAGGCCTCAAACTCGTTAGCCTCCGCATTAGCTCCCTCAAGTTCATTAATGCTATCTGTCGGGGAAGGATGATTAATGAAGGTAGTTTTGATGTTAGGGGTTACCTTGTTGGTGGCTTTAGCCATGAGGCACTTGGCGGTGATGCTCTCATTGGGTGAGTCGAAGAGAGACACCCGTGACGTTGTTGCAATGGCAACGGAGGCCATGGCAACCGACTCATCATCTTCATCATCCTCATTGTACTCTTCTTGCACAACCAAGGCCTTGGGAGGAGTCTTCTTGATGAAGTTCTTGTTGGGGAACGACTTGGCCTTGTCCTTTCGGATGAGTTTGCCACCATTGTCTTCCCTCTTCTCATACGGGCATTCCGCAACGAAATGACTCACGTTGCCGCAATTGTAGCAAGTCCTTACACGTTGCTTGCCCCTTGTGCCACTCGAGTTGTTTTTGCTAAAGTTTGGCCTCGAGTTTTTCTTGCTCCAAAATTGCCTTGAAGCAAGTGCCATGTGTTTATGATATGCATACTTCGTATCTCCGGGGTTGCTCTCCTCTTCTTCCTCTTCTTCTTCTTCCACGGTGAGCTTGGCCTTCGATGCAAGGTTAGGCTTCTTTGCCCGTTGAGAACGGAGCACCGCATTGTCGGCGGTCTTGTCCAAAATGTTCATGGCCACAAAATCATCCAACACTTCGCTTGAGGTCAAAGTGTGGAAGTCCGGTCTTTGACGGATGACGGAGGACATGGCCTTGTGATAGGGCATCATTGCCTTGAGGAATTTGCACTTGATCCAATTGTCATCCGTGTCCTTGCTCCCGTGATCTCGTAGTGAGACCGTGAGTTTGGTTACTCTCCGATAAAGCTCACGAGGTTCTTCATCTTCTTTCATTGCAAACTCATCGGCCTCATCTTGTATCACTTCATAATTGGAGCGTTGAATGCTTGCGCTTCCCCGGTAGAGAGAGACAACACAATGCCATGCATCTTTGGCCAAGGCGAAGGGACGAAGATGAGGTAGGTCTTCGGGTGGAATTGCATATTGAATGATGAAGAGAGCATTCTCATTGAATTGATTGTCCGCGGCTTCCCGAGGAGTGAAGTTGCTTGGATCATGTGGATAGAACCCTTCTTCAATGATTCTTCAAAGGTTAGTGTTCACATGATTTAAATGACATTTAAAGCGGTAAACCCAAGAATCAAAATCCTCATTTTTCACAATCTTAGGGGGAGGACCGGCATGATTCAAATGAGTAGAAGGAACCGGTCCACCATAAACAAGTGGTGGTTCCACATGGCAAAGATGCCGGTGCCATTCTTACCACTAGAAGAAGGAGCCTTTTCACTACTAGCTTCCCCCTTGTCGGGGATAGCATCCGTCACCTTGTTGGCGGGGTTACCCACTTTCAACGGTGCGGTGGATAGTTTAAGCCCCTCAAGAAATTTAGTAAACATGCTTTCAACTTCGGTCGTCATGGAGGTTTTCAATGTCTCCAAGGCCACATTGAACTCCTCACGAGAGACCGACGTTCCCCCATCTCCCGTAGACGAGATCGGATTCACACCGGAGTGTTCCTCCATACCGTCTACGGTATCAACCATACTCTTTGAACGGTAAAGTCCTTAATAAAGAGACGAGGCTCTGATACCAATTGAAATGATCGATATGGTTGACTAGAGGGGGGGTGAATAGGCAACTACCAATTTTTACTTTTCTTTACCAAATTAAACTTTGCATCAAAGTAGGTTGTCTAGATGTGCAACTAGGTGAGTAACCTATATGATGCAATAACAATAAGCATACAAGCAAGCACGGGAAGAAACATTAAAGAGTTTGCACAAGTAAAGGTAAGAGATAACCAAGAGTGGATCCGGTGAAGACGAGGATGTGTTACCGAAGTTCCTTCCTTTTGAGGGGAAGTACGTCTCCGTTGGAGCGGTGTGGAGGCACAATGCTCCCCAAGAAGCCACTAGGGCCACCGTATTCTGCTCACACCCTCACACAATGCGAGATGCCGTGATTCCACTATTGGTGCCCTTGAATTGTAACGCCCTCGATGCGGCTATATCTCCCACGTGTCGAAGCACGACTTAGAGGCATAACCGCATTGAAAGCAATGTCGCAAGTGAGGTAATCTTCACACAACCCATGTAATACATAAGGGAAAGAGATACATAGTTGGCTTACAATCGCCACTTCACACAATTACATGAATAAAGCATTACAACATCCAAATACAATCAAGGTCCGACTACGGAACCAAAATAAAAGAAGAACCCCAAATGCGACAAAGGTCCCCGATCGACCCCAACTGGGATCCACTACTGATCAACTAGAACGAAACAACACAAAGGACAAGATCTTCAACGAGCTCCTCCTGAGCTTGGTTGCGTCATCTGCACGGACTCATCGGCACCTGCAAACTGGTTTTGGAAGTATCTGTGAGCCACAGGGACTCAGCAATCTCGCACCCTCGCGATCAAGACTATTTAAGCTTATGGGAAAGGGAAAGGTATGAGGTGGAACTTAGCCCATCACAACCTCTCACGGTCAACGAAGGAATAGACCTCCTTCCGAGACATTCCGATCAGGCTCGGTATCCCGGTACAACAAGACATTTCGACAGGGTAAAACTAAACCAGCAACACCGCCCGAATGTGCCGACAAATCCCGATAGAAGCTGCACATATCTCTTTCTCAGGGCACACTCAGATGAGCGCTCCATACAACTAAAACCAAACCTCGAGTTTCCCCGAGGGGGCGCTGCACAGGACTCTAGTTCGGACCAACACTCAGAGGAGCACTGGCCCGGGGGGGGGGGGTAAAATAATGATGACCCTCAGGAGCGCGACTCCCAAGGGAAAAGAAAAGGCTAGGTGGCAAAATGGTAAAACCAATGTTGGGCATTGCTGGAAGAGCTTTACTTAAGGTGAACTGTCAAGGGGTTCCCATTATTACCCAACCGCGTAAGGAACGCAAAATCCGGGAACATAACACCGATATGACGGAAACTAGGGCGACAAGAGTGGAACAACACACCAGGCATAAGGCCGAGCCTTCCACCCTTTACCAAGTATATAGATGCATTAATTAAATAAGATATATTGTGATATCCCAACAAGTAAACATGTTCCAACAAGGAGCAACATCTCCATGTTTCAACAAGGAACAAACTTCAATCTTCACCTGCAACTAACAACACTATAAGAGGGGCTGAGCAAAGCGGTAACATAGCCAAACAATGGTTTGCTAGGACAAGGTGGGTTAGAGGCTTGGTTCAACAATATAGGAGGCATGATAAGCAAGTGGTAGGTATCGCAACATAGGCATAGCAAAAGAGCGAGCAACTAGCAAGCAAAGATAGAAGTGATTTCGAGGGTATGATCATCTTGCCTGAAATCCCGCAAGGAAGAAGAACGAGTCCATGAAGAAGACAAACGGACGTAGACGAACGGGTCCTCACAAACGCGACGTTAACGGAACCAACCCGAAGAAGTAACACCGGAAAGAAGCAAACAACATAGTAAAACAACCACCACATAAACATGGCATGATGCACAATCAAGCATGATGCATGTCCGGTTTAATGAAGCATGGCATGGAAAAATGCACAAGCAATACTACAAATTAAGTGAAGCTCAATATGCAACTCCGTTGCATATTGACGAAACACCATGTGACTTATTTAGTTCTCTCTCGTTTATGTACCCAACAAGATTAAATGTTGTTAGCATGGCAAGAGGTGAAGCAAATGAAAACTACCTATCTAGTCAAGGTTAAATGAGGCCGGAAGCAACGAACAACAATTCCGGAAACTCCTCATGAGCATATTATAGATTTGGTACTGTTCTGCCCTAAACACAATTTTAGAGTTGTTTAACATGCAAATAAAGGTCACCATGTTAAACTAGGCATTTTTCTACCCCATTTACATATAAAGTTTATTAAATTCCGAGTTACGGTTATTTAGTTATGAATTAAACCATTTTAGCATGGCATAGGGGCAAATTTAAACAAACATCATTTTAAACATTTTAAACATGGATGAAAATGACATATTATTAAACTAGACAAAATTCTGAGCAAGTTTCATATATAAATCATTTTAAACCGATGCACGAATTGTGAGTTATTATATGCATGAACATGAGGGTCTTTTCTGTAAAACTGCAGTCTCAGGAATAAAAAGCTAAAATCACAACAGGGAAATAAAAACACGCTGGGCCGAATCCAGTCGCGGGCCTAACAGGAACAAGCGCTGGGAGGGGGATTTCTCACCATGGGCTATGGCCCAGGTCGGTGGAAGAGGCCAATGCAGGACGCAGCAGGCCGAGGCCCACCCGGATGTATGCAGGCCGAGCGATCTGGCACGGGAGGCCGAACGAGGCCGGGTCAACGAAGCCGGCCGGACGCGTCGTCTACCTCCTTCGAAAGGAACAGAGGCGAGGCAGAGGGCCATGGCGCGGCGACTTCAGGCGAGGGGACGGCAAGGAGGTGCTGGGACGGCGGGATCTGGCGTGTCTGGGTGCGGGGATGGAGCTCCAGCGGCGCGAGGATGTTCTTCGGCTCGGTGGAGCTGGCCTTGCAGAAGAAACACGGCGGCGCGTGGTGCTCGTCGCAGAAGAGGGCGACTGCAGCGAGGCAGAGGAACGGACGAAGCTCCTGCAGGGCGGGCGTCCATGGCATCCCTGATGGAGGTGGCCACCGGCGGCAGCGCTCCGGCAACGAAGCTTCTCCCTGACGCCGGCGGGGTTGCAGGTGAACTCCTGTACCTGGTACAGGGAGAGAACGAGGGGTGAGGTAGAGAGGAGAGAAGCCAGGGAAGGAAACGGAGAGTGGGAGAGCAGGGAGAGGGGCAACCTGGTCCTGGACGTGGTCGCCGGCAGCCGAGTCGACGGAGGGCGCGGCCTGCGGCGGCCTGCGAGGTCGAGGCCTCGATCCAACCTGGATCGATCCAACCTGGATCGAGCGCTGTCTGGTGGTTGGAAGGATGGATGGATCGGGAAGGCAGGGGAGGCCCTAATTGGAGCGACGGGGAAAACGAGGTGGACGAGGGGATCAGGGAGGATCCCGATGTGGGAGTTGGCAAGTGGCGGCGCGAGGAGGAAGGATGGGACAGCTTTCCTTGATTTTAGGGTTGGACTGATACATATATAGCAGGTGGATATTAGGTTAGGGGCTATCTCGACCCTACGATCGCAAACGGACGATCGCGGATAAAATAGCTAGGGAGTCCAAATAAGAAAACGGAGACGTTTTGTAGATGTTTGGGGATGTTCTGGATCCAACGGTGACAATTGCCCGGGTCGGGTCCGGGACAACTTTTCGGACGCGCGCGCGAGGGGGTTTGATGCACTGAGCAGAGAGGGTTTCGGACCGTGCGGTCGCATCAGACAACTCCGGAAGCGAAGAGGGGAAGGAGGATGGATTAGGGGGGGCTGTGGCGAGACTGCGAGGGGGAGAAGAGAGAGAGGGCCCGGCATCTGTTTCCGGAGACCGAAAACGTCCGACGTTAGACCGACTATAATGTCGCTATAGTTAATCGTTGGGGCGTCAAACGAACTCCGATTGTGATGAAACTTGGCAGGCGGTCTACCTACACTATAACAAGACCGCACGCCAACTCTCATCCCATTCCGAGAACATTTTCCGGCCACTTATAAAATAATATTTCGGACATGCCGCGGGCGCGTGCAAGTGTGTCTGGGCTCAGAACGGACAACGGAAGGAACGAGGAGACCAGGACGGATGCAAGTTTTGAAAAACATGATGATGCAATGCACATGATGACATGGCAAGATGCAACACGCAAGCAAATGACATGACAACGACAGCGAATAACTGAAAGACACCTGGCACATCGGTCTCGGGGCGTTACAACACTCCACCACTACGAGAGGATCTCGTCCCGAGATCTAGAATGGCACCGGAGGGAAAACGGAAGAGAAAGAGAAGAGGTAAAACTAAGTTGCTTCTTTGACAAACGAGTGAGATCAAAAAACCTTGAAAAGGTTAAGCCATTTCGAGAAAAAGAATAACGAAGATGACAAATTTGAAAACACTCCGTTAGAAAAGAGGGACAAAGAATATTGCGGAAAACCTTGAGGTTGAAGGGCAAGATGTCTATTGAAACCACTCCGGTTAAAACAAGATAGAGAAGGATTAAGAATGATATATAATTTGAGCAGCACTCCGTCTGAGGAGGGAGGCAAAACTTGGCAGAATGGGAAAAATTCAAAAAGCAGGCACGACACTCCGGTTAAAAGGATAAGGGCGAAAAGAACACGATCCTGACAAAACAAGAAGATGGGTTGCAGAGAGCAACATCACAATGCCTCCGGAACGAAAGAGTAGAGTAAAGATAATTGAGACAAACGAATGTAGAAGACAATGCCAACTTCTGTTACAAAAGAGCCTGAAAAGGCATCTTTAGGAGAAGGGTTGAACGGAGTTGTTGGAAAACCAACAACGAAAATGATAAGGTTGATATGGTCTTATGGAATACAACTCAAATTATGAGGTGACAACCTGCCACTCACGGAAAAAGGAATTGGATTGATATGAACGAGGAGACGAGAAACTTATTTCACCGGGAGGATAAATGAATAACTTGGGTCATTTCTAAACACCATAGATAGCAACAATCCTTAGGGAAGGCTTTAGGTGAAATATAACCCAAGATAACTCCAATGACGAGATTGATGGATTTGAAATATCTCATTCATGACAACATGTGAATCAAGAAACATGAATTCAAATTATCAAGAATGACATAATACCATCTCCAATGATACGGTTGAAAGAATAGAAGTCCGGATTACAAGAAGAAGAATGCTTGAGCTCCTCTGAAAAGAATCTTGATGAACCCTTCGAGAAGGAGTTAAATCCTTGAAGAACCATCATGTAGAACCCCCATGAAGAACTCCGGTAACAAAAGTATGATCCAACGAAAAGAAAGAGAAGTTGAAAGCACAAGGTGAAACCTTGTAAAGATTTAGATAGATCTCCGTGATAACATAATTGCGAGAGCTTGGAACTCCGGGAAAGAAAGATGAGCTATTGAAACCCATAATATGTATGATGAACCACTCCGGAAAAAGGAATTAACCATATAGGTGAATCAAGAATAAGAATTACATTATGCTTATCCTTCACCAATTAAATTGATGACAATCAACGGATTTGGCACACTACTTATTCTCGTAGAAAAGATTAAGAGAGATATCGATAACTTGATAAGGACTTGATGGAACCGCCGGTGGGATTTGGAACAACGAATGAATTGATATGATAAACAAGGAAGAGAAATCTTGAATGAACCACCGTTAGAATTAAAATGACCAAAGGAAAGATAGAGGAACACCGGGAAGAATTATGAAATGAACGAGTATACTTGAGAGGATTTAGATACATGAGAACGAAGAGATCACGAGCCGATTAAAGATCACTTGAACGAAACACCGGTAAAATTTGGAGAATGATAGCTGAAAGCTGAGAATGAATAAATCTTAGATGATGGGCTCTGGATGAACAAACTGAAAAGGCTCCTGAATTGCTCCGGATAGGTGAAAAGAATTCTCACAACCGAAAATAATTATGAGAGAATGGTATAAAGCTAGCACCATGAATCCTGAAGAGGCAAGAACAAGATTGAGAGAAATTCTTCTTCGGTCTTCAAATCCGAGAATGACGACGAGGAACACCACCAAGAATTATTGAGTACTTCGGAATAAAGAAGAATATAAAAGTTGAATCAACAATGAAATGAATTTGAAAGATCTTGGAGAAAGACATTTAACTGATGATAAATCATACTTACGTCAAACTTCGAAAGGAAATTTTGAGGATAGCTCCGGGAAAATAGGAAGAGTCAGGTAAGATCCTGGGAAAAGACCTGTGGGTTAGGGCCCACTCAAATAAAACACCGTTGAATGATTTGAAAGAGAGGTTGCACCGGTTGAGTTAAATAGCTTGAATGAGATAAACATCCTCAAAAGATCTTGAACGAAAGCAGAGTAGAAACATGAATCTTCGAGATATCTTGAGCACTCTGGAACAAAAGAATAGCAAGGAGTGGATGATTAAGAGGTGCACCGGCATGAGAAGGTATTTAAAAACGAGGAAAAAGGGTATGATCAACGCCAAAAGCTTGAATTTGTTCCACCGGAGAGGAAAACGAGTGAAGAGTGACGAACTTGAAGCTCCGTTAGGATCTTCATGAGAATCATCGGATAAGGATATTGACAGAAAAGGAATGAAAAGGCCTCGCATCAATAAGATGGATACTTGATTAAGAAATCTGAATCCTTAAAGAAAATGGATTGGGTGGGTGGGAAAAAACAAAGGCAGCTTGGGACGGATGAAACAAACAACATTGAGAAGAACTGATAATTGATCTTGTGAATGTTGAAGTGATCGGATCCACTTGAAGAGAGACACCCCGGTAGAATAAGATTGGCATAACAATCTCGATTATCGAGAAGGATTAGTATTCACATCGGAGTATGAGAACACCATTTGGGGAAGGTATGAAATCAACACTTGACATTGAAGCAACTCGAATACCACAACTCAAAACAAAACAAAGGATTGGCTTACAAAATAAGCCGGAACAAACATATGATAGAGGTTTCGTCCAAAGTTTTCGTGGTGGGGCCTACACGGGCTCGATCGTACAACACCATCATGTACAAGGCAGTGCATATGACATACGAAGCGTCCCCGAGTCGGCATAGCCAAGGACTCTTTAAGACACAATGAGACCACTGTAAAACCGACCGTGGATAGGCGGACCACTAGACGTCGAACCCCAATTTCATATCATACATCTGTCGGAAAGATATCCTAAGAGCTACTTGAATTCCCACTTATGAAACTCCCAAACCTTTCCGGTTATGCAATCAGGTGTTGGGGATACAGGGGAAGCATAATATCTCACCCAAACTAACAAATCCTACATCCAGCTGTATCCATCCTTCAACACATAACCAAGAAACCTTCGGAAATCATCTACCTCAACTCTCGAAAAGCATCCGTTATACAAGTTATGGCAATACTCCCGAACTCCCGCCCCAGTACTGGGTGGCGTCGAGGTTATCTCACCAACGAACTGCATAAAAGAGATTTTCGATGTCGGCGTACTAAACTCAAGTATTCCAGAATTGCAACGATAAAATTATGACGACAACACCTCAGAGCTCAACTCCCCGGGACACTTCCACAAAAACCCCTGACAGGAGGCAGCAATACAATGTTCTCATCATAAAACCATCGGAACGATTTCAAGATACCCGCGTGATCCTAAATTTTTTTTAGTGAAATTTGAGAAGAGATGAGTCAAAACTCTACGTCAGGATGCCTTACCAGAGCGATGAGGAGACTGGGAAGTAAAAAGAATTCCTAAACTCTCCGATATATAATTCCTAAATGACTCAAAACATTTTTCTAGACACAACTCAGTCGCTAATAACGATCAAGCAATGGGGCTCCTAAGGTCGGGGAAGGCTCTGATCACCAACTTGTAACGCCCTCGATGCGGCTATATCTCCCACGTGTCGAAGCACGACTTAGAGGCATAACCGCATTGAAAGCAATGTCGCAAGTGAGGTAATCTTCACACAACCCATGTAATACATAAGGGAAAGAGATACATAGTTGGCTTACAATCGCCACTTCACACAATTACATGAATAAAGCATTACAACATCCAAATACAATCAAGGTCCGACTACGGAACCAAAATAAAAGAAGAACCCCAAATGCGACAATGGTCCCCGATCGACCCCAACTGGGATCCACTACTGATCAACTAGAACGAAACAACACAAAGGACAAGATCTTCAATGAGCTCCTCCTGAGCTTGATTGCGTCATCTGCACGGACTCATCGGCACCTGCAAACTGATTTTGGAAGTATCTGTGAGCCACAGGGACTCAGCAATCTCGCACCCTCGCGATCAAGACTATTTAAGCTTATGGGAAAGGTAAAGGTATGAGGTGGAGCTGCAGCAAGCGACTAGCATATATGGTGGCTAACATACGCAAATGAGAGCGAGAAGAGAAGGCAAAGCACGGTCAATAAAAGTATGATCAAGAAGTGATCCTAGAACAACCTACGTCAAGCATAACTCCAACAACCGTGTTCACTTCCCGGACTCCGCCGGAAAGAGACCATCACGGTTACACACGCGGTTGACTCATTTTAATTAGGTTAAGGTTCAAGTTATCTACAACCGGACATTAACAAATTCCCATCTGCCCATAACCGCGGGTACGGCTTTCGAAAGTTCAAATCCCTGCAGGGGTGTCCCAACTTAGCCCATCACAAGCTCTCACGGTCAACGAAGGAATAGACCTCCTCCCAAGACATTCCGATCAGGCTCGGTATCCCGGTACAACAAGACATTTCGACAGGGTAAAACTAAACCGGCAACACCGCCCGAATGTGCCGACAAATCCCGATAGAAGCTGCACATATCTCTTTCTCAGGGCACACTCAGATGAGCGCTCCATACAACTAAAACCAAACCTCGAGTTTCCCCGAGGGGGCGCTGCACATGACTCTAGTTCGGACCAACACTCAGAGGAGCACTGGCCCGGGGGGGTAAAATAATGATGACCCTCAGGAGCGCGACTCCCAAGGGAAAAGAAAAGGCTAGGTGGCAAAATGGTAAAACCAATGTTGGGTATTGCTGGAAGAGCTTTACTTAAGGCGAACTGTCAAGGGGTTCCCATTATTACCCAACCGCGTAAGGAACGCAAAATCCGGGAACATAACACCGATATGACGGAAACTAGGGCGGCAAGAGTGGAACAACACACCAGGCATAAGGCCGAGCCTTCCACCTTTTACCAAGTATATAGATGCACTAATTAAATAAGATATATTGTGATATCCCAACAAGTAAACATGTTCCAACAAGGAACAAACTTCAATCTTCACCTGCAACTAACAACGCTATAAGAGGGGCTGAGCAAAGCGGTAACATAGCCAAACAATGGTTTGCTAGGACAAGGTGGGTTAGAGGCTTGGTTCAACAATATAGGAGGCATGATAAGCAAGTGGTAGGTATCGCAGCATAGGCATAGCAAAAGAGCGAGCAACTAGCAAGCAAAGATAGAAGTGATTTCGAGGGTATGATCATCTTGCCTGAAATCCCGCAAGGAAGAAGAACGAGTCCATGAAGAAGACAAACGGACGTAGACGAACGGGTCCTCACAAACGCGACGTTAACGGAACCAACCCGAAGAAGTAACACCGGAAAGAAGCAAACAACATAGTAAAACAACCACCACATAAACATGGCATGATGCACAATCAAGCATGATGCATGTCCGGTTTAATGAAGCATGGCATGGAAAAATGCACAAGCAATACTACAAATTAAGTGAAGCTCAATATGCAACTCCGTTGCATATTGACGAAACACCATGTGACTTATTTAGTTCTCTCTCATTTATGTACCCAACAAGATTAAATGTTGTTAGCATGGCAAGAGGTGAAGCAAATGAAAACTACCTATCTAGTCAAGGTTAAATGAGGCCGGAAGCAACGAACAACAATTCCGGAAACTCCTCATGAGCATATTATAGATTTGGTACTGTTCTGCCCTAAACACAATTTTAGAGTTGTTTAACATGCAAATAAAGGTCACCATGTTAAACTAGGCATTTTTCTACCCCATTTACATATAAAGTTTATTAAATTCCGAGTTACGGTTATTTAGTTATGAATTAAACCATTTTAGCATGGCATAGGGGCAAATTTAAACAAACAACATTTTAAACATTTTAAACATGGATGAAAATGACATATTATTAAACTAGACAAAATTCTGAGCAAGTTTCATATATAAATCATTTTAAACCGATGCACGAATTGTGAGTTATTATATGCATGAACATGAGGGTCTTTTCTGTAAAACTGCAGTCTCAGGAATAAAAAGCTAAAATCGCAACAGGGAAATAAAAACACGCTGGGCCGAATCCAGTCGCGGGCCTAGCAGGAACATGCGCTGGGAGGGGGATTTCTCACCATGGGCTATGGCCCAGGTCGGTGGAAGAGGCCAATGCAGGACGCAGCAGGCTGAGGCCCACCCGGATGTATGCAGGCCGAGCGATCTGGCACGGGAGGCCGAACGAGGCCGGGTCAACGAAGCCGGCCGGACGCGTCGTCTACCTCCTTCGAAAGGAACAGAGGCGAGGCAGAGGGCCATGGCGCGGCAACTTCAGGCGAGGGGACGGCAAGGAGGTGCTGGGACGGCGGGATCTGGCGGGTCTGGGTGCGGGGATGGAGCTCCAGCGGCGCGAGGATGTTCTTCGGCTCGGTGGAGCTGGCCTTGCAGAAGAAACACGGCGGCGCGTGGTGCTCGTCGCAGAAGAGGGCGACTGCAGCGAGGCAGAGGAACGGACGAAGCTCCTGCAGGGCGGGCGTCCATGGCATCTCTGATGGAGGTGGCCACCGGCGGCAGTGCTCCGGCAACGAAGCTTCTCCTTGACGCTGGCGGGGTTGCAGGTGAACTCCTGTACCTGGTACAAGGAGAGAACGAGGGGTGAGGTAGAGAGGAGAGAAGCCAGGGAAGGAAACGGAGAGTGGGAGAGCAGGGAGAGGGGCGACCTGGTCCTGGACATGGTCGCCGGCAGCCGAGTCGACGGAGGGCGCGGCCTGCGAGGTCGAGGCCTCGATCCAACCTGGATCGATCCAACCTGGATCGAGCGCTGTCTGATGGTTGGAAGGATGGATGGATCGGAAAGGCAGGGGAGGCCCTGATTGGAGCGACGGGGAAAACAAGGTGGACGAGGGGATCAGGGAGGATCCCGATGTGGGAGTTGGCAAGTGGCGGCGCGAGGAGGAAGGATGGGACAGCTTTCCTTGATTTTAGGGTTGGACTGATACATATATAGCAGGTGGATATTAGGTTAGGGGCTATCTCGACCCTACGATCGCAAACGGACGATCGCGGATAAAATAGCTAGGGAGTCCAAATAAGAAAACAGAGACGTTTTGTAGATGTTTGGGGATGTTCTGGATCCAACGGTGACGACTGCCCGAGTCGGGTCCGGGACAACTTTTCAGACGCGCGCGCGAGGGGGTTTGATGCACTGAGCAGAGAGGGTTTCGGACCGTGCGGTCGCATCGGACAACTCCGGAAGCGAAGAGGGGAAGGAGGATGGATTAGGGGGGCTGTGGCGAGACTGCGAGGGGGAGAAGAGAGAGAGAGGGCCCGGCATCTGTTTCCGGAGACCGAAAACGTCCGACGTTAGACCGACTATAATGTCGCTATAGTTAATCGTTGGGGCGTCAAACGAACTCCGATTGTGATGAAACTTGGCAGGCGGTCTACCTACACTATAACAAGACCGCACGCCAACTCTCATCCCATTCCGAGAACATTTTCCGGCCACTTATAAATAATATTTCGGACATGCCGCGGGCGCGTGCAAGTGTGTCTGGGCTCAGAACGGACAACGGAAGGAACGAGGAGACCAGGACGGATGCAAGTTTTGAAAAACATGATGATGCAATGTATATGATGACATGGCAAGATGCAACACGCAAGCAAATGGCATGGCAACGACAGCGAATAACTGAAAGACACCTGGCACATCGGTCTCGGGGCGTTACAAAGGCGACGACCGAACCTTTACAAACAAGGTTGGGGCAATCTCCACAACTTAATCGGAGGCTCCCAACAAGACCACGAAGCTTCACCACAATGGACTATGGCTCCGTGGTGACCTCAACCGTCTAGGGTGCTCAAACACCCAAGAGTAACAAGATCCGCTAGGGATGAGTGGGGGAATCGAAAATCCCTTGGTGGAAGTGTAGATCGGGGCCTTCTCAACCACTCCCGAGCAAATCAACAAGTTTGATTGGCTAGAGAGATAGATCGGGCGAAAATGGAGCTTGGAGCATTTAATGGAGTTTGAGCAATAAATGTAGCTTGGGGGAGGAAGAGGTAAGTGAGAGAGAAGAAGGGGACTCCCTTTTATAGTGGGGGCAACAATCCCGTTGCCCCCCACCAACCAGCCCCACACAGGGCGGTACTACCGCTGAGAGGGGGCGGTACTACCGCCAGGACAGCGGTACTGCCGCGTCATCCAGCGGTACTGCCACGCTGAGGAGACTAGTAGGGAAAAGACCCAAACGCGGTACTACTGCGGTGGTAGGGGCGGTACTGCCGCGGTGGTAGGGGCGGTACTACCGCTCCTGGAACGGTACTACCGCCTCTACAGCCGCAACTAGTGCCGCAAAACCCGACATGAGAAAAAGACCTCTCGAATCGAGGCGGTAGGAGCCAGACTGACCAGCGGTACTATGGCAGCGGGGTCACGGGCGGTACTATCGCTGTGGAGCGGTACTGCCGCTTGTGACCCTTCGGCCGTACTACCGCAGGCAGTGCGGTACTACCACTAGGGCGACGCGAGAGAGAGAGAATCTCTCAAAGATGCTGAGGACAAGGCGGAGGTGCTAGGCCCCCGGCGGTACTACTGTTGTGGAGCCGCGGACGGTACTACCGCTGTGGAGCGGTACTACCGCTTGGCTCCTCAGCGGTACTACCGCTGGGTGTGCGGTACTACCGCTTGGACCCAGACAAGACAAGGAAGAGAGGAGAGATCTCTTCAATGGAATGGAGATGCACAGAGGGTGAGAAGCTGATGTGTACGTGATGATTTCACCCAAGCAAAACCCCAGCGGACCCCCTCTTGATAGTACGGTGCCCTCTATGCAACTAGTCCACCGAGAAAGAAACGAAAGAGCTACACCGTCTTGAAATACACTCTGAGGGGAAGAAAGCGTCTCGTGCCAGGGGAGAATCTGTGAATTATACAAAGCACAAGATTAGTCCGCAAACATGTTGTCATCAATCACCAAAACTATCTTGAGAGAAATATGCCGTAACACCAGAGTCGCCAGACTGGCCAGGTGGATCTGCACCAGAATCCACGCCAACGGCCTCGCCAGGTGCGGTCGGACGAGATCCAGCGCGCGACTCCTTCGAGCCAACCACGCGGCGTCCCGCGGCTGGGGAGGCGGCCTTCCCCGCCCCGCGCCAACCAGACGTTGACACGCGGCGTCCTGCGGCTGGGTCTCGGTTCCCGACCCAGCCGATCTGCTACAAAAGGCGCGACTTGCGCCGTCCGACAGGCGCTGCCCCGACAGGCGCGAGACCCCGCGTCGATGGCCCGCTCCTGCCATCATGCGCCCATGATGAGCTCCGCGGGGCGGGATCTTCTGTGACTGCAGCAACGTCTGCGTCTTCACCACCCGCCGCAGAAGATCCAGCACGCACAGATCCCGCTGCTGCTGCTGTCTCAGGATCTGCTGTGGGATCGTCTGTGCCACCAACTGCTGCTGCACCATCTCCTCGCCGTACACGTTTGCAAAAAGGAGTAATATAGTCTATTGATTATAAACATGTGACAAAATATGGCATGGTGTGTTCTACAGGTGAGCCAGGTGAGCCGCACATGTTTGAAGCAGCACTAAAAGATGAAAAAGTGGAAGAAGGCTATGAATGAAGAATTTGTAGCATTGCAGAAAAATAAAACGTGGCATTTGGTTCCTCCAAGACAAGGTAAAAATTTTATTGACTGCAAATGGGTATTCAGAATTAAGAGAAAATCTGATGGAACAATTGATCGTTACAAAGCTAGACTCGTTGCAAAGGGCTTTAAACAACGATATGACATAGACTATGAGGACACGTTTAGTCCTGTTGTGAAAGTTGCCACTATTCGTCTTGTTTTGTCCATTGTCGTTTCCAGGGGCTGGAGTCTGAGACAGCTAGACGTGTAGAACGCGTTCCTCCATGGTGTTCTGGAAGAGGAAGTGTACATGAAGCAACCTCCTGGGTTTGTGAACAAAAATAAACCTTCTTATGTGTGCAAACTTGACAAGTCACTGTATGGGTTGAAACAAGCTCCAAGAACATGGTACTCACGCCTCAATCACAAAATGCAAACACTTGGCTTTGCTCCTTCTAAGTCTGACACCTCACTGTTTATTTACAACAAGTACAATACATATATATTTGTACTCATATACGTTGATGATATTATTGTCACGAGTTCATCAGATGAGGCCATTACAGGACTGTTAAAGAATCTCAGCACTGAGTTTGCTCTTAAGGATCTTGGAGACTTGCACTATTTCCTAGGGATTGAGGTAAAGAGACATGAGGATGGACTTCATCTCTCTCAGGAAAAGTATGCAGCAGATCTGGTAAAGAAAGCTAGTCTGCAAGGTTGTAAACCCTCACCCACTCCTTTGTCAAGTTCAGAAAAATTGTCACTTACAGAAGGGCAGCCTCTAAGTCCAGATGATAGTACAAGGTACAGAAGCCTGGTAGGTGCACTTTAATATTTAACACTTACTAGGCCTGATATTTCTTTTGCTGTCAACAAAGTTTGCCAATTCCTCCATGCACCCACCACAGTTCATTTGACTGCTGCAAAACGGATTGTTAGATATGTCAAGAACACTCTTAATGTTGGTCTCAATTTTAGTAAGTCACCATCTACACTTGTCAGTGCCTTTTCAGACTCTGATTGGGCAGGTTGCCTGGATGATAGGCGGTCTACTGGTGGTTTTGCAGTATTTTTTGGTCCCAACTTAATATCGTGGTGTGCAAGAAAGCAAGCTACTGTCTCTAGATCCAGTACAGAGGCAGAATATAAGGCACTGGCAAATGCAACAGCAGAGATTATCTGGCTACAATCCATTTTGAGGAAACTTGGTGTTAGAGGCACTCAACCTTCATGTTTATGGTGTGACAATCTAGGTGCTACCTATCTCTCTGCTAATCCAGTTTTTCATGCCAGGACAAAGCACATTGAGATAGACTTTCACTTTGTGAGAGAAAGGGTTGCCAAGAAGCAACTTGAGATTCGTTTTGTGCACTCCAGAGATCAAATTGCAGATGGGTTCACAAAACCTTTGCCTACTAGAAGCTTTGAAGATTTCAAACATAATCTCAACTTGATGAAGTTGTGATTAAGAAAGGGTGTCAAACAACTTATCAACCTGTCACGTTGGCCTCTCTCTCATGCGCCGCACCAGGAGTCTAGGAGTCCACCAGGAGATAGGCTAGGTAGTTAGTTGATATCTATCTATTGTAACCTACTCTATCCATTCAATAGAACCTGACAGAACAAATACATGCCATCTTTCTGGCGACCTTTGTTGCTACACCCCTACAAGCTTGATGATGTGCCTTGACCTGGCACCAACATACACCATCCAACCCGATGGCCTCGCCAAGCCATCCCACAGAGAGCTGAGAGCACCAACCAGTCTAGCAGACCCTTAGCATGCACCACATGCACACTCTCTAGAATCCGCCACCACCATCTTCCGCCGTCCCATCTTCAGGAGGGGATCAATGCATTGACCTTGCGAGGCCCAACTGCCGTCGACGCCAGACAACGTCACCACCCTGCGTGCATACAGCCACATGCATCCATCGCCGGGACTCAACAGCGCCACGCCGCCAAGACCCACTATGGTCGATGCGGTACATGCAACGCCACTCCACCTTTTGGCCCCTCCAGCCAGCACCTCCTCCAAAACGATGCCCCCAGAAAGGAAAACGGCATCAAAAGCGGTGATATCATCTGATCCGCGAGACCCAGATCTAGACTTTCCCCTGAAGCAGCCCGAGCAAGCTGACACGGACTGCAACGATGACGCCTCGACAAGGAAACGACGTCAAAGACGGCGCTATCCTCCGCCATGGCCGAAGTTGGGATGATTTTCACCGGCATCCGTGCTACCCTGACTCCGCAGCTGACTGCATCCGCGTGGAGCCACGCCGTGAAGATGCACGCAGCCGCCGAAACGTCGGTAGAGGACCTCCAGCCGCACCTCACCGACCCTCCACACGCCGCTGGCTGGCCAAGGGCCACACCACGACGGATCTGAACGGGGATCAGATCCATGACCACCAACCATCGCTTGAGAGCACGCCGGAGACCGATCCCTATTGACCCTCCGGCCATGGAGGCGACCGCTGCCGCCGCCCGACCAGGGGACTCCATCCTGGCTGCCGCGCTCGATGGTCCAGCGACGACCACCCGCCTCCCCGGAGAGGATCTCCCATAGGTGGCCCATGAGACCGCTGGGGATCAAATCCCCGCCGCCCCCATCATGGGCGCTGCGCGGCCTTGTCCGGCAGTGGCCTCCGGGAGTGGCGAGGAGAGAGAGATCGGGAGGAGGGTGGCGGTGGCCGGCTAGGGTCACGGAAAGAGGAGGATCACGGGAGGAAGATGAGATTGGGACTAGGGCGGTGGCGTCTGTCTAGGTTTAAGTTGTCTATCCATTTTATATCTCTCATTTAGGTTTCAGAGATCATGCTTGGTGAAAACTTTGCCCAATTTCTTCATATATCTGTCTGTCTCATTGGATTTTTTCAGGTTCTGAATTATAGTTGCTCACTCGCATCATGTTGCCAAATTGTTGTGTGAAATTAGTATGTGAAATTTTTTCCGCTAAAAGAAGTGCATGAAATATTGTTCTGATCCATGTTGCATACTTTTCACCTGCAGTGCAAGATTTATAGAGAATCATGGTTTCTCAATTGGTGTGGATGATGTCCAACCAGGAGAAAGTTTAAATCAGAAAAAGAAAATAACAATAGATGAAGGGTATGAAAAATGCCATGAGCTTATTACCCTATATTCCAAAGGTGACCTCATACCGCAACCTGGTTGCAACAGAGCTCAAACACTGGAGTCTCAGATATCTTGTGTTCTAAATAATTTAAGAGAAACGGCCGGAGATGTAAGTTAACTAATTAGCTTGTGAATTATCTCTAATCTGAATCTGATCCTTCTTGTTGTATTGCATATAGTATACAAGTTCAAAATATAGTGTCAGTGAAGGATGACCGCCTTTCAGTATTATATTTGTTAAAGAAATTTTGGAAATTATCACAACTTTGCACATGCCAGACCTCCTGAAATTCAAACCTTCCTTTTTTTTATGTGAAAACCTCTTCTCTGTTTCTCTGTTTTTATTAGCTAGGCAGTTTTGTTTTTCCTTGCTTGCTTTTTAGCTTCTATGTTAGGTTGCAGTCACTTGGTGGCTTTGTGTACTTGTCGCCTTATTTAGCGGTTTCTCTAATACAAGGTAACACACTTTAGGTGCGTTTTAGAGGTAAATCATCACAACTATGCAGTGTTACTGAGTTAAATTCTCTTGTATGGATGTTCTCATCACTAGCCTAATTTTAAGTGAGGCTTTAGTGAAAAAATTGATGGATGCATTAATTCAGTCCAGTGACTAACCCAGTATGTCCATTTTGACTTCACCATACTTGTGTATTGAGTGACTTGAGTTGGAACTTATTTTTCAGGATTGTATGAGTACGCTTCACTGGAGGAACAGCCCATTGATTATGTCTCAGTGTGGATCTAAAGGTTCTCCAATCAATATTAGTCAGATGGTTGTATGTGTTGGACAACAATCAGTTGGAGGACGCCGTGCCCCAAACGGTTTTATAGATCGAACACTTCCCCACTTTCCTATTAATTCAAAGACCCCTGCGGTAAGAACAGGTCTTAAAAATATGATTTGCTCAGGCAACCATTTCTTGTGTTGGCTATCCCTAATTCTGTTCCAATAAAAGAAGTTCTGCAAATGTTATGAACATACTGAAACCACACACTGCCATCTTATGTTCTTATGTAACTTCCTAACTGAGCACTCCTTAATTGATATCAGCTCCTTTTCATATGCCATATACTACGACACCTAAAACTTTGCTGAATGGTGAGGCAAAAGTTTGCTTGTTGAGGATGGTCCGTCAATTCTATTGCGTGATATCTTGTAGAAAGGGGACTTTCAGGTCAAGATTAGCTCAGTACCATCACTAAGATGCATAAATTTAAATATCCCATTGACTTTGAGGATGACTTGTACGGCGTGTACATTGGATGATATTTTCGAACATTGTGTTCTCTCGATGATATTGATAAATGTTGCCATTTGTTTTGCAGTAGCGGTAGTATTTTCCATACGCTATTACATGATAGGAAATTTTTAGTCTGAATTATTCTACATGTATATTTATCTCTGTTGCAGCAACTTTTTACCTTCTACTCGTGGCAACTGCCATTTTATTTGTATTCAGTGCATGAAATCAGCATATTTTTACAGTGCAAATGTATGTTCTCTTCGGGTAAGTTATTATTATGTCATTCATTGGCAGGCGAAAGGTTTTGTTGCTAATTCCTTCTATACGGGTTTGACTGCTACTGAGTTTTTCTTCCATACGATGGGTGGACGAGAAGGTCTTGTTGACACAGCGGTATGTCTAAACTTAGACCATCTTTTGGTTCCATACTTGCATGTCTCCAAATTTGTACTCTATCTCAGCTTCTTTTGTTATGGTTGCTTAAATTTGTAATCATAGGTAAAAACAGCAGAAACTGGATATATGTCCCGCAGACTAATGAAGGGTCTTGAAGATCTCTCAGTTTTCTATGATCAGACTGTCCGTAACGCTAGCGGCGGTATTGTTCAGTTTGTCTATGGAGATGATGGTATGGATCCTGTAAAGATGGAAGGAAAAGGTGGTCGTCCCTTAAATTTGGACCAATTGTTTATGAAAGTCATGGTTAGTTTTAACATGCATGAATACTTTCTTAGGTTGACGAAGATAAGGGTTCCTTGTGCTCTGAGCATTGATCGGTGACGATTTAACTTTGTAGGCCACATGTCCGCAAAGGGGACATGACACGTTATCTCCAGAGTTAATCTTGCAAATGTTTAATGATAAGCTCTCCAGACAAGATGCCTCATCTGGTGGTTGTAGCGATAAGTTCAAGGAGATGTTAACAAAATTCTTTGAGGACCGCATCAAAATGCTTAGAAGCACAAGGAGAGCGCTTCAACTAGATGAAGATCGTGTGGGAAAGAGGGACTCTAGCATTGAAGAACGCGTTGCTGCTGATATTTCTGGCATATCCGCGAAACAACTGCAGGTGTGTATAAAATCTTGCATGTACTAAATCATCATTATTTTACCAAACTACTGTAATCTTAAGCACGTCGCCTATGATTGTGTATCTGCAAGATGAAACTAGATTTTGTGCAGTAAAATGTTCCATCAAGTAGATCGTTTTGGTAACGTTATATTGTTGTGGTTATTAAGTGACTGCATTTCTAAAAACATCAAAGCCCTTCGAAAGTCGGCCTGTGGGTAGAAACAGTGGCATTTTATTAAGGTCATGGTCTATAGTTATCTGCACATCTGCAACCTTTAGGACTATCTCATTCTAGTCCACCAAATGCTGACCAATGAGAGCCCTATAAAAGTCGGCCTGTGGGTAGAAACAGTGGCATTCTTGTGACGAACAATTTTAAATAACCAGGGTACAAGGATTTTTTTATCAGTTTGTTTGTGCATTTTGTTCTTCTGTGGTTCTGCTATATGATTATTATATCCTTTTTCCTGGCACAGGTTTTCTTGGACACTTGCTTATCTCGTTATCACTCAAAAATAATCGAAGCAGGAGCATCAATTGGGGCAATTGGGGCACAGAGTATTGGAGAGCCTGGGACCCAAATGACATTGAAAACCTTCCATTTTGCAGGAGTAGCTAGCATGAGTATCCTTCCTTTACTTTGTATTTAAATAAAATGGTATAGTCATTGTGGCATGTTAATGATGCGGAAGTTTATTTTCTGAAACTTATCATTAGGGGGCTACTATGATTTATTATCTAATGAGTATGATAAAAAATTTCAACAATACATACAAAGAAGTTTTATGGTTACTGTTGATATGGTAGGGCTCTATGGCATACAAAATGCAGAAATATAAATATAGGACGTTGAATCTACTACAGTTCAATATCCTTCAAAGATTTGTTTCCTTAAGAACAACAAAGATGTTACTCTTGGAGTTCCCCGCATTAAGGAAATCATCAATGCTGTTAAAAAGATAAGCACACCAATTATCACCACAGAACTTTTGTCTGAGCAGGATGAGTTGTTTGCAGCCAAAGTGAAACGTTCAATTGAGAAAGTAGTGCTGGGTGAGGTAAGTTATTCAGATAATTATATTCTTTTGAATTTGTATATGCACTTAAAGGAAGTTTGTGTGCTTGCATTTTGCTCTGGGTATTGTTAAACATGTCACATAAATTTAGTGCATTCATAGTTACAAAGAATTGTCATTTGACATTCTCCCAGGCATTAAATATACATGCACTTCATCAATCTTTGGGCTTTGCTATGGATGCAAAATCTTCGATTTGTTGTTTGGCTGTCTAGCAAATATATTATAAAAATATTCATGTATGTGTTTTATGAGCTATGTATAGATAATGTTTACAATTTGTTAGTTTAATATAACAAGTCTTGCATTATTATGTGTGAATTTGCATATGTTGGTTTGAGCCGAGATTGTTGAATGTTTTAGTTTGTCTAGTCATGTGCTTTTGCATGAACTCAAAATGAAGAAAAAGATCTGCGCATGCTATATGCCCTGTGCATTTTTTTCTTCGAAAAGGAGGTTGAAACCCCGGCATAACAGATAACTTTTGTAAGGAAGCACTCAACTTGACGACAAACCTTGTTATGTTCAACAGGTGGCAGCAGCCATAAAGATTGTCTTAAAATCAAACCAGCCATATTTGGTTGTTGAACTCGATATGCAGCGCACAGAAGGGTACATGGGAATCTCTTCTGACACTGTGCAGTTTTCAATACTAAATGATCCAAAAATAAAGTTAAAGTCTGAGGTAAACAAAGCTCTGTGGTTGCGTAATGTGCCCAATATTTTCTCTGCAATTGTATTTATGATATATCATATTTACAGCATGTTCGTGTCATCGATGAAGCCAAGTTGAGAATATATCCAACTGGAAAAGATAAGTCCAAACTTCAGCTTGAGCTGCACAATCTCAAATCGATGCTTCCAAAACTGATTGTAAAGGTAAACGAAGTATGACGTAAATTTTCTTCCATTATGATGATGTAGCTGACCTTCCTATTGATCAATGCAGGGCATTTCAAGTGTTGAAAGAGCTGTTGTCAACCCTGTTTTAAGACGCGATGGAACTTTCGACAGATACAACCTGTTGGTTGAAGGGTAAGGATTCTTATTTATTGCTTCTGTAAGTTGTTTATAAGAATCACTGTGACTTCTTCAATGCTAGTCTGAGATGATAATATGCCAACCAAACAATTTTTTATTGCAGAACAAACCTCATGAAAGTTTTGGGTACTCCTGGAGTTGATGCTAAGAGAACAAAAAGTAACCACATTTTGGAAGTGAACAAAACACTTGGAATTGAAGCTGCAAGGAGATCTATCATTGATGAAATTCGGTATACCTTTGAAAATAACAACATGATGATTGATCTGAGACATATGATGCTTCTGGCAGACCTGATGACATACAAGGTTTGTAGAATCATCTTACACTGATCACCATTTTAATCATCCATCCATCTGCCTCAAGGATGATTAATAACTGTGCATATGCTGCCGGTTTCGCAGGGCGAAATTTTGGGCATCACGGCTGGCGGCATCGCGAAGATGAAAAGCAGCGTGCTGATGCTGTCTTCATTCGAGAGAGCTTCGGAGCATCTCTTCAACGCTTTGTACGCTGGTCGCGAGGATCAGATAGAGGGAGTTAGTGAATGCATCATCATGGGCATACCCATGCAACTCGGCACTGGTATCCTCAAAGTCAGGCAAAGGTACGTGTAATGTATTGCCCTCAACTCTCTGTTGCAAAAGAACACCTGTCTAAATTTAATTACTATTTTATTGTTCTTAACCTGTTTTGGACGGCACTGTATTTTCATTGTTATGTGGTGCAATCCTTAACCAAACAGACAAGATTAAATGGGTGGCATTTATTTTCCTTGCAGGCTCCAGGATTTGCCTGAATTCAAGTACCAGCCCGATCCAATTCTACTGTGAGATCGAAGAAGCTTGGATTTGGAGATGCATGACATAGGACTGTACTTTCTTTACAACTCGTTTGACACTCCTCATTTCATGTGGTAGAAACGAAATGAAATCTATGTTAGGATTTCATTTGGTTGAAATGAAAATCCAATTGCAAAAAACTTGTTTGGCTGCTACAAGGATTTGTAAATTGCAATGACTCCCATATCATGATGTTTGGCTGTCATTTTGGCAAGAATTGTTGATAAACCCACACATAGTTTGGCTTCAAAAATTAGATGTATCAAGTTGCGGCACACAATATTTCATATAAGAAGCAGCTCCATAAAGCACAAATCCACATACTGAAATTCAATTACAACTGCAATATCCATCTCCATAAAGCACACAGTCTTGTAAAAGAAAAACAAAGGTTCAAGACTTCAAAGTTAGTACTAAGAAAGGTTTGGAAGACAAAATACTACAACTTGTCATCACAAGTGTATTTTTTCGATAAAGGGTGGATTTTATTGGCTCAAAAAGGACCATCAAGAGGAACAAACCCTAAGAGCACACACCCCGGCCCCTGCATAGCTAGAATGCACATAGCCAACACCAATGCACGCACACAAAAAATACGTCTGGCAAGGAAAAAGAAAAAAAATCCAAAGTGATAAGATCCGTTATAGACAAACTACAACAATCACCATAACCACACCAACGATCTCATGGCACCACACAGATGACGAAGTTCTTCAACAACAACGTCTTCAGAAGGGAGCGACACTCAAACGTCACCGTCACCGGATCCAACCACCAAGGCTAGAATCTAGGTTTTCACCCTGAAGAATCAATCCGGGCATATCCAAGCAATGCCTTCAGCAAGGTAACAATGTAAAAACATCACCATTGCCAGGTATAACCAACTCGAGCCAGACCTAGGCTTTCACCTTGGAGCTCGCGACCTAATGCTCGAGTAGCACCACCATCAAAGTCATCAAGTGTTGCCACCGCCACTTCTGTGCGATCTTAGAAGCTACATGTGATGCGACTGGCGCCGCTGCACAACCATCCCTATGTGTCAAAGTCGTCGTCCATAATTTGTATCTCACCGCCGAAGTCAACCACCGAATATTGAGCCGAAGACTCCCGAAGATCTTTCAATGACCACCGCCGTCGTGGAGCCGTAGGAGGTCGCTGCAACATAGTTTGCAGCCATCACCATTCGGCCGACCAGATCTGAATCACCACCACCAAGTCGTGGACCGTAGAGAGCCCGATGCATGCCCCATGCCAGCCATGAGCGCCAACAGCCAAACTGGCCACGTTCTGCAGCTCTGCACCATTGGGTGGCAGTGACGCTCCGCCGGTGCTAGGTGTCATTGCCACCAGGGGAGGCTGTGCATAGGGATTTTTCCGGTGATTGGTGCGGTCGCCGATCCATTTTTCCAGACATGGCCAAAACAACTAGCCGCAATCCAGGCCTCCGTCGGGCCTTCGGTCCACAGAGGAGCAGATCGGGCCAATCAGCCAGGCCTTCGCGACGCGGTATCTCGGCGGAGGACTCGCCAGACTAGCATATTGATGGAGTTCTAAGGCTGATCATAGTGGGGAATAACTTATACTGGTGTCGTGCATATGACACTAGTCTAAGTTACTACCTTCGTAGTGCAAAGTAACATAGTAGTAGTGTCATAGATGACTTCATTTTTTATCTTGTAGACTCACCTTTCTCAGGAAGCACTATATTACAGTAACATATTATGTTACTCTAAGCACCTCTCTCCTCATTAACTACATGCCACATAAGCAAAATTTTCTTGAAATGCGCTATGTTACTACCTAAGTTACTGAAAGTGCGTTATATCGACTAGAGGGGGGGTGAATAGGCGATTTTTAAGAAAGTCTTCAAAACTTGGGAGTTATGAAGACAAACAGCGAAGATTATGCCTATTACTATGCAGCAGAAGTTAGATTACACTAGGCCAGCCATAGTCATGTATTCAATAGAGTGAAAGCACAGTGACAAACAGCTTCAGTGTAATAAGGATCAAGTAGGAAGAAGTTATGAAGCCAAACAGATCATGCATTCACGTTGTGAAGACAAATGATAAAGCAAGCATGCAATGACTTCACAATGAATAACAGTAAGTCAAAGGAAGTGAAGATGAAACCAGTGACTCGTTGAAGACAATGATATGTTGGACCAGTTCCAGTTGCTGTGACAACTGTACGTCTGGTTGGAGCGGCTAGGTATTTAAACCTTAGGACACACAGTCCCGGACACCCAGTCAAGGACACTTAGTCCAGGACACCCAGTCCTCACCGTATTCTCCTTGAACTAAGGTCACACAGACCTCGTCCAATCACTCGCGGTAAGTCTTCAGGCAACTTCCAAACCTTCACAGACTTCGTTCACTGGCAATCCACAATGTCTCTTGGATGCTCAGAACGCGACGCCTAACCGTCTGGAGGATGCACAGTCCTCAAGTGTAATAAGTCTTCAGATCACTCAGACACGAAGACTTAAGTGATGCCCAATTTACTCTGGCACTGGGTGGTTAGGGCTTTTCTCCTCACTAGGAATTTTCTCTCAAAGGCTTCGAGGTGGGTTGCTCTCAAACTACAAAAGCCGTGCACTGAAATCTGAGCAGCCAACCGTTTATGGTTGTGGGGGTGGGCTATTTATAGCCACTTGGCAACCCGACCTGATTTGTCCGAAATGACCCTGGGTCACTAAGGAACCGACACGTGTCTCAACGGTCAGATTTCGAACTCTCATGGCAACTTTACTTGGGCTACAAGCAAAGCTGACTTGTCCGGCTCTGGGCAAGATTTGCTCTCATTGTCTTCGCTCGAAGACATAGGTTTTTGATTTAGGCATCACTTAAGTCATTCTGACTGGTTCTCCTGGACCCCACTTAACAGTACGGTGGTTCCTATGACTCAACACAAAATAAAAGGAACTACGAAAGATCTAAGTCTTCGAGCTCCATAGGCTTCATAACGTGTCTTCTTTTGTCATAGTCTTCAATGTGAATATCTTCATATACCACCTTTGTCTTCAATGTCTTCATACATTTTTAGGGGTCATCTCTGGTAGTAAACCGAATCAATGAGGGACTTCTACCTGTGTTTTCCTACAATTCTCACAAACACATTAGTCCCTCAACTAGGTTTGTCGTCAATACTCCAAAACCAACTAGGGGTGGCACTAGATGCACTTACAATCTCCCCCTTTTTGGTGATTGATGACAAACTAGTTGAAGTTTTCAACGGGGAATATAAAGTGTGAAGTCTGTAAAGGAATTGTCATCATAAGTTGCAAGTGCTCTCCCTGAAGATGTGCATATAAGTTAATTTGCTTTTGGAATGCAAATGCACATGGCAGGTTGTACTTGTGGAGATCAGCTTCAGCTTATGATGACAATCTACTATGCATGTGAAAGTATATGAAGATAATAACATGCATAATGGAAAATGGACGTCTGCAGAATGAGATGAGTGCGGAATTTATCGTCGCACATGCGGAATTTATCTTCGCAAAAGGAGTGGTAAAACAAGTAGCAGACGACCATCGAGTTTTAGTGTTTACAACTCAAAAGAACCAAATGAAGTAAAACGAGAGTTGCAAACACGAAGCAAGTATAACAAAATAAGGCACCCGCCCATATTGACCCGCTTGAAGACTATAAACATCATATGCTTCTCCCCCTTTTGTCAGGAATGACCAAAAAGGTTTGAAGACATAGAGTTTTCTACGCGTTCCCAGACGCAGCAGGGTCGGTGGAGTTGTTTGGCGGTGCTGAGCTTTGAGGTGCTGAAGCGGGTGGTGGTGAAGTAGCATCATCATCGTGATCAATGATCCTCGCAGTGACGGTGGCAGCAGATGAGGAATACTCAGAGTCTTCAAGTGACGGTGTATTGCGCATCACAGCCCTCCTAGGAGGTGTGGTGTCAAATTTGAAGCGCTCTGTGAAGCCATCCTCTTCAAGTTCAGCTTTAGTGCAGATCATTGAGAGCCCTTTCCACGTACGACAGCAAGTCTCATGCGTAACGAAGGCATTCTTGGTGGCCAGGTTTCGAAGACGATTGACATCCACCAAGAGGCTCTTCATCTGACGTTTCAGCCAGTCGTGATGCCTATCTTGCTTTTGGTGAAGGGCCACAAGAAGCTCTCGGTCAGTGAGGACACGAGCACGCTTCTTGGGTCTTGGAGCGTTTGTGCTATCTGTGGCTTCAGTTGATGCTGGTGCACGTGTAGTGCCAGCCATCGGATAGACTCTTGAGATGGCTTCAACACCTTCGACATTCTGAGTGAAGCTCTGGTGTTCGGCATTTTGAAGACTTATTGGTTACTTGGCAGGCTCAGGGTATATTGCTTCAGCAGAGGTGTCCACATCTGGCAAGAAGATCCGATAGTTGCGGGCTGAGGGCTGATGTGAAGTTGCAGAGTGAATCTTGATCAGCCTCATAACCCAAGGAGCATAAAACTTCAAACCAAAGAGATCTGAGCCGGATGCTGCAAGTTGGCGTATAAAGAGATCCTGTGCGTTGAAGCATTTGCCATGCAGAATACAGAAGATGAGAGTCTTCATTGCACCTTCAACCTTGGCATATGGAGAGTGCCCCTTAATGGGCCATAGAGTCCGCCTGACGATGTGATATATGGTTCTGGGCAGGTACTCTAAGTCTTCAATGAAGAACTCAATTGGATAGGGTGCATCCTGAGGCAATGGCTTCATCATTGAGAGCATCTGACTCATATTTGGCTCAGGACACTGAAATATGCTCTCAATTGCTTCAGCATGGGGTTGGCAGCCTTCTTCAAAGAATTCGCCAGGAGTGGGAAGGCCGGTAAGCTCAATGATATCGAAAGCATTGGCTTCATGATGGACATTGCCGGTCATCCACTCCAGGACCCAAGTCTTCGGATCTCTGTTGTAGCCTTTGATATGCAGGGTGGCATAGAACTGGAGCAGAAGCTCTTCATTCCAGTGCTCTTCATCGGTGATAAACGGCAGCAGACCCACTTGCTTGAAGCAATCCAGTGCGTCTTCCAGGCTAGGCAGGCCAGCAACAGCTTCAACCTCAAGGCGCTTGTGAGGAAAGATGCGGCCTTGATTGTATAGGATGCATGAATAATAGCTGCGTTGTTGATAGCTCCAGAACCTATCTGATACAATCCGTTCCCTTGAATAAGGGTTCTTGGAGCTGTTGAAAAACGTGTTGTCTGCCCTGAAGCTGTTGATGTTGAAGGATCCAGGAGCTGATGCAGGACCTGGGAACCTTGGCAGTCGCGGGATCGGCTTCTGGACCTGGGGCCTGTGCGCAACATGATAATTGAATTGGGGACCGGCAGCAGACTCAGACACAGAAGATTCAGGAGCAGTAGCTTCATTGTCTTCTGAAGCTGTTGTTGGGGAGGGCTCCACATTTGCTTCGGCATTGTTTGTGGCAGCCTCAACATTTGCAGCCTCCACACGTGTAGTGGGAGGGATGAACTCAGGCACGTTCTCCTGGAGAACTGCTTCTTGTTGGTGCGGGGGAGTTGGAGCTTGTGGTATTTCTGCATGCTCTTCGGCTGATGCAGCCGGAATGTCGTCAGCAGCCTGAGCCCTTGGCCCTTTGCGAATCCTACGGAATGTAGGCGACGCCTGTGGAGTTGCAGTGGGCTGTGGCTCATTATCTTCCTCCTGTGGGCGATCTGCCCACGATGCATCTTGTGTGATTGGCGTCAATGGACAACCAATGCTGATCAGTTCGCTTGTCTCAAGCTTAGGAAGAGCTGCATCACCTTGGACATTGTCTTGGAGACCAATGTCTTCAGCAGCGTTGGGGTCGGCTGCTAGAATGTCTTCAGCGTGCGGAGCCTCTATGAAAGCAGGCTCATGCACTGTTAACTGACGATCTGCGTCAGGATAGCGGACGGAGAGGGGTTCAACTATCAAGGGCTCTGTGGGAGCAGCCCGAGATTTCTTGGTCTTGCGCTTCTTGATGGTGGGGTCAGAAGGAGAGGCTTCAGAGTGTTTCCTCTTCCTAGCTTCAGCCTCTGCAGTCCGTGTCTTCTTGAGTTCTGAGGCGGTTGATCGACTCTTTGGCTTCGAGCCAGTCGTTGCAGCGGGGAAGACAATCGGAGCAGTTTCTGACCTTGGCGCCTCTGGTTCAGGCACAGCAGGCTTCTTTTTCTTCTTCGCGGCCACCCTGGGGTCAATGCCGGGACGCCCAAGTGCCTTGCGCTTTTCGGCCTCATTGTAGGACTGCACGCAGCGATCAGCCAGAGTCTTCATGCGCTCTCGCGAGCCTTGAGCTTCGGCACGCATCTTCAGAAAGTTCTCTTTCAGCTCATGCAACATGATCTTGAAGTTTTTCACTTCTTGCATGCTGAGCTTGGCCACGTGCTTCTTGAACTGAGCCTTTTCAAAATCAATTTTCTGCTTCAGTTCAACAATGCGCTAGGCTATTGCAAGTTCTGAAGCAATTGCGCCTTGAAAGGCAACGCTGAGGCCTATGGGCAGCTGCAGATCGTCGAAGCTGATGTCCGGTGAGGCAAACCATTCATCGATGAAGTTGTGGATGATGGCGACATCAAACAGAGGCAGATTGTTGAAGATTTCAGCCTCCTCCTTGCTCTTGATGAGCTGCTCAAGAGCGTCATCTCCAAGATCTTCATCGCTTGATAGATCAATGGTTTCGCAGCGCAGAATGGCAGCAGCTGTGAGCTCTTTGCCTGTGTGTGGCTGAGGCTTCTTGGCTTCTTGGGGCTTGGAGACTCGTGATAAGTCTTCAGACTGCACACTGGCTTCAGGAGGTGCAGTTGCCAATGGCTTCGCTCTTGAGATTTTGGGAGAAGCGGCTGGCTTTGAAGCTTTTGGCTTCTTCTGCTTTGGCTTCGGCGCAGCAGGGGCGTCATCAGACTCAGTATCTGCTAGAGGGTCATTCACGGCAGTCCCTTGGACTAGGATGCGGGTGATGAGGCCTGCAAGATTGGCATACGGCCCGATGATATTGGGATCGGCGTCGCGTGTGCCATCTGCCCTTGGTTCAGAGGGACCAGGGTTGAAGTCTAATCCCAGCTTCTTCTTGTTTTGCTTTGTAGAGTTCTGAGCAAATTGGAAGTTGCGCTTGAACAGATTGTCATCGCGACACCAGAGAAGTGATGACGGATGTGCTTCAGCTGGCTGTGGTCCTCTCACCATGCATGGATAGAAGCCTTGAGCAATGGCTTCGTCTCTGGACCTGGGTACGAGATTTTTGTATAATACGTCTCCCCACGGTCTCTTGATGGCGCACTTTTCGGCATACTCCTGAGTGACGAAGCGGTATTGAAACCATTGCTCTGCCCAATATCTTCGAATCCATTGGATTCGTATCTTGCGCTGACCATAGCTTTCTTCAGGATCAGTTTTGTACATCTCTGCCAATTCATCAGGCAGATCTTTGGACGTTTCACCACGTCTCTGTCTGCCTCCCTTCCTTGCTGCTATTTCTGAAGCCATGAATCTTAACTTGGAAGGCTTCAAGATGTTCAAAGTCTTCAAAGGCTTCCTTTTGCTTGACCAACAAGAACTGGCTTCAGGAGAGTTGATGTGATGCTGCAAGTACTCTGCAAATGAATGCAGACTATGAGAACCAAAGGATTCTCCCACGGACAAGTACCTGTGACAGCATTAAGGTGCGAGGGAAGGGGAAGAGGTCATATGCATTCTCAGAAGGTTTTGAAGATAAATTGGTTTAGAAGACATTGACCTCATCGTGCGAAGACATTCACTCATAGATAAGAAGTTGGTTCCAGATTTGTACGAACCCACAGATCAGTACAAGTGAGGAATCGAACTACTTCGTAATGCACAAGTGAATATCTAGGTAGGTTATGAGATGCAGACTGAGAGAGATGTAACTTGTGAGAGCAGAAACTTCTTATGGCAGAAAGTGACTGAACTATAGGATCAAGAGAGGCTGTAAAAAGAGGTTTTATTTACCACACTTGGAACTGCTAGACGAAGTGGGAGTTGAGGCCGAGAAGTTCGATCCTTTGTGCCCTAACTTGGCGACGGAAGACACCTACGGTGACGGCGGAGAGAGCGATGTCCGCTGTCGGCGTGAAAAACGGCGTCGGAGAGGTTGCGGCAGTGAAGCGCTTCGTCGTCGAGAGCTAGCGGTGGCGCTAGGGTTCGTGCGAGGGTGGAAGAAGGAGATAATGACTGCGGTAAGTGTGAATTTATAGACTCAGAGGTGGCATTGTGCTATTACTCAGGTGCCCCTGGCGATTCGCATCTGAACAGCACGTGGCCATCATGCGGTATTTTGGGGGCAGTTCCGCGTCCCACGCTCGCCTAAATTGTCGGGCGGTCGTTCCTACTTCTCCGGATCTTATATGGAGGAATGAGCATTAAAAACGGACTTTTATGGTTGTCTCTGTGTCTTCAGCTGACAAGGACACAGTGAAGACATTCGACAGTTTCAACAGAATGCATATGACTTGGAGAGATAGAGTTTGAGATAGAAAGCATAGAGAGGTAAGGGTCCGATCACATTCACTTAGTTCAAAAGATTCAAATAAGAAGACATAGCTATAAGTGAATGCTGTAGAGGACAGAACACCAGTACATATATATATATCTATATAATCAACGCAATGAAGATAATCATGAAGACATATTGAGATTGAAGCCAAACCAAATGTGAAGACATTACGAGGTAACGCCATGAGTGAAACACTTCAAAATAGAACGTTTGGTGGTGGCGTTACCCACCGTATAGGAAGTATTAGACCCAGATACGGCGCACAATTATCATGGCGCTCTGAAGTCAAATTCCACATTAATGTATTCACACTTAGAATGTATGTCTTCATTGATTGAAGATATACGTTACTTCGTGTGTTGCACATCTAAATCATCAATATGCATAAGTGTTAGGATGTGTGCCTGATCACAGGACATTTGAGGATTCCAAGATATTTAGCTCACACCGTAACTTGCAAAACCTCTTCTCATCCAAGGGCTTGGTGAAGATATCTGCCAATTGCTCTTCAGTGTTGACGTGTATGATATCAATGTCTTCCTTCACAACATGATCTCTGAGAAAGTGATGACGAATTTCAATGTGCTTTGTCTTCGAGTGCTGAACTGGGTTGTTGGCAATCTTGATGGCGCTTTCGTTGTCGCAGTAAAGTGGCACTTGCTTCAGATGAATGCCATAATCCTTGAGTGTTTGCTTCATCCACAGAAGCTGAGCGCAGCAAGATCCAGCAGCAATGTATTCAGATTCAGCAGTGGATAGAGATACACAGTTCTGCTTCTTTGAAGACCAACATACAAGTGATCGTCCCAGAAAGTGACATGTGCCTGATGTAGACTTGCGATCAACTTTGTCACCAGCATAATCAGCATCCGAAAATCCAACCAAATCAAACTCTGAGCCCTTTGGATACCATAATCCTAGAGTTGGGGTGTGAGCCAAATATCGAAGAATTCGCTTCACAGCTAAGTGATGCGACTCCTTTGGTGCCTCTTGAAATCGAGCACACATGCAAACACTAAGCATGATATCTGGCCTAGATGCACATAAATAAAGCAAAGACCCAATCATGGAGCGGTATACCTTTTGATCGAACTCTTTACCATTGTCGTCAGGACCTAGATGATGTTTGGCTGGCATCGGTGTTGTGAAGCCTTTGCAGTCTTGCATACCGAATTTCTTCAGGCAATCTTTGAGATACTTCTCTTGAGATATGAAGATGCCATTGCGCTATTGTCGGATTTGAAGACCAAGAAAGAACTTCAGCTCCCCCATCATGGACATCTGATATTGCTCTTGCATCATATATCAAACTCTTCACTATACTTCTGATTGGTGCAGCCGAAGATAATGTCATCCACATATATTTGGCACACAAACAGTTCACCATCGTATGTCTTCGTGAAAAGAGTGGGATCCAGGGAACCAGGTATGAAGCCTTTGCTCTTCAGAAAGTACTTGAGTGTATCATACCAGGCCCTCGGGGCTTCTTTGAGGCCATACAGTGCCTTGTTGAGCTTGTATACCATATCAGGATGTTTTGGATTTTCAAAGCCAGGTGGTTGTGCAACATACACTTCTTCTTCAATCTTGCCATTGAGAAAGGCACTTTTCACATCCATTTGATATAGAAGTATGTTATGATGATTTGCATAGGCCAGCAGTATGCGTATGGCTTCAAGCCTAGCCACAGGAGCAAATGTTTCATCGAAGTTAATGCCCTCCACTTGAGTATATCCTTGAGCAACGAGCCGAGCTTTGTTTCTGATAACTTGACCATGCTCATCTTGCTTGTTGCGGTATATCCATTTGGTGCCTATTATGTTGTGCTTCCGTGGATCAGGACGCTTAATCAGTTCCCATACATTATTCAGCTCAAACTGTTGAAGCTCTTCTTGCATAGCTTGAATCCATTCAGATTCCATGAAGGCTTCTTCAACTTTCTTGGGTTCTGATATTGAGACGAATGCGAAATGCCCACAGAAGTTTGCTAGCTGAGTTGCCCTTGAACGAGTGAGTGGACCAGGTGCATTGATGCTATCAAGTATTCTGTCAATCTGTACTTCATTTGCAACACGAGGATGTATAAGGCGAAGACTTTGCTCTTGCTGATCTGCGTTGTTGTTTGGAGGAATGTCTTCATGCTGAGCATTGTCTTCATGTTGATCAGGTGCTGAGATGATGAGTTCTTCTTCAGGATGAGCTTCAGAAGCATAATCTCTCCAGTTCCCATAAGCTTGATTGATTCACTAGCTGGGACTTCATCTAGCACATTTGGCAATTGCTCTCTTTGTGAACCATTTGTTTCATCAAACCATACATCCATTGTTTCGACCACTTTGTGATGGAAGAGATTGAAGACTCTGTAGGAGTGTGAATCCTTTCCATATCCAAGCATGAAGCCCTCATGTGCTTTTGGTGCAAACTTTGAGGTGTGGTGTGGGTCCTTGATCCAGCATTTTGCGCCAAATACTCTGAAGTAACTGACATTTGGCTTCTTGCCTGTTAGGAGTTCATAAGATGTCTTGTTCAGAAGCTTGTGAAGATAAACACGATTGATTGTATGGCATGCAGTATCAATGGCTTCAGTCCAGAACTTTATTGGAGTCTTGTATTCATCTAGCATTGTTCTGGCCATCTCAATGAGTGTTCTGTTCTTGCGTTCGACGACGCCATTCTGCTGTGGCGTGTATGGAGCCGAGAATTCATGTGTGATGCCCAAGGTATCCAGATATGTATCAAGGCCAGTGTTCTTGAATTCAGTGGCATTGTCACTTCTGATGTGCTTTATCTTGGCGCCAAAATTGTTCATAGCTCGATTTGCGAAGCGTCTGAAGACATCCTGCACTTCAGTCTTGTAAAGGATTATGTGTACCCAAGTATATCTAGAGTAATCATCAACAATGACGAAGCCATAGAGGCAAGCAGTAGTAGTAAAAGTTGAGTAGTGAGTGGGACCGAAAAGATCCATGTGGAGCAGTTCGAACGGTTGTGTAGTAGTCATGATTGTCTTCGAAGGATGTTTTGCCCTTGTCATCTTCCCTGCTTCACAGGCACCGCATAAATGATCTTTCTTGAACTTGACGCCCTCGATGCCTATGACGTGCTTTTTCTTCGCAAGGGTGTGGAGGTTCCTCATGCCAGCATGCCCAAGCCTTCGATGCCAAAACCAGCATTCTGAAGCTTTTGCAAGAAGACATACTGCAAGTTGTGGTCCTGCTGAGAAATCTACCACGTACAAATCACCTTTCCGATACCCTTCAAACACTAGAGATTTGTCAGATTCCATTAGCACCAGGCAACGATATTTTCCAAACATTACAATCATATTCAAATCGCAAAGCATTGAGACAGACATTAAGTTGAAGCCAAGGGATTCAACAAGCATGACTTTATCCATGTGTTGATCCTTTGAGATTGCAACTCTACCTAGACCCAATACCTTACTTTTACCAGTGTCAGCAAATGTGATGTGGCTCTTGTCGGATGGACGTAAAGTTGAGTCCATAAGAAGGCTTCTTCTGCCAGTCATGTGATTTGTACACCCACTGTCAATAATCCATTCTGAAGACTTTGAAGTCGCTGGTGTCGTACCCTACAGTGTAGTTAGGGGGATAGGCTTCACGAAGAGAATTGTGAAGCATAAACATTTGACGAACCAGTGGGTTATGAAAACTTAGATCCAGATTAGGACTAATAGGGAGAGTAGCATGCGATTCAGGAGCAAAGTACATAATGATGCCATTCGGGCATTTTATCTTGCGCCCTACAAGATTTTTAAGGTCCCCAGCAATAGCTCAGAAGATTTTGTTTTTTCTACTGGAGACCTTTCCCTGCAAAAGAGAGTTAAGCTTTCTTAACCACCCACATCTTCAAGGGTGGCTTAGAAGCAATAAGTCTAAGTGCAGCATCTGAGAATTTTGGCTTTGAAGCCTTAGCAAACAGTCTAGCAGGTGGACAATAATACTCATAGGAATAAGCAGAATAATTTTTGGTCACATAAACACGATTCGATGAACCGCTCTCATATTCATATGCCTGAGTATAGTTTCCCTGCAAAATATTTGCGTTAGTGCGACTCAGGTGAGTCCTCTGTTTGTATGAAGCCTTTGGACCATATGAAGCCTTCGGTCTGAGGTTTGTCTTCTTTAAGTGAGGTGTTATGAAGACATTCACAGGAAGATTTTTCAGACACCTTTTCGGAACCCAGATCTTCTTCATAGGCGGTCCATTCCTGCAGTTAGTACCAATGTACCTGGCAAACACTTCACCATTTTGATTCTTAAACAGTTTATAGTTTGCATCAAAGGATTCATCAATGATAATGGGGTTAGCACAAGTGAAGCCAGATAAGTTGGATGGATCTGCTGAAAGTTCCTTTGCAGCAACCCATGTGGTTTTGGGGTACTGCTCAGGTTTCCAGTAAGAGCCATCTGCATTGATTTTCCTCACAAATCCAACACCCTCTTTCCTAGGGTTTCGATTCAGGATCTGCTTCTTGAGGACATCACATAGTGTCTGATGTCCTTTGAGACTTTTGTACATCCCTGTTTCAAGCAATGTCTTCAACATAGCATTCTCATTAGCAATAGCAGTGGTATCCTCAGCAGAGGGGTTAGTTACCACGTCAACAGTTGAAGATATTGCAACAGCAGTAGCAGTGGAACATTCAGCAACAGAATTAGCATTATCACGCTCAATGCATTTAAGACATGGTGGTTCAAATCCTTCCTGAGCGGGACTGGTCTGTTCAGAGCGAAGTGACTCGTTTTCCTTTTGAAGATCTTCATGAGCCACCCTCAATTTCTCAAGTTCTTGCTTCCTTTGAAGATAATCATAGGAAAGCTTTTCATGAGTTGTTGAGAGAGTATCATGACGATCTTCAAGTTCCTGATACTTAACGTGAAGGTTTTTTATGTCTTCAATTAAGGATTCAGATCGAGTCATTTCAGCACCCAACAGATCATCGCTTCTGTCTAACAGTTTTTGAATATGTTCCATAGCTTTCTGTTGTTCAGTTGCAATTTTAGCAAGTGTTTTGTAGCTAGGTTTTGAATCACATTCAGAGTCATCGTCACTAGATGTTTCATAGCGAGTAGTGCGTGTGTTTACCTTGGCACCGCGTGCCATGAAGCAGTAGGTAGGAGTGAAGTCGTTCTTGTCATTTGCGTCGGTGTCGGTGATGCAGTCATTATCTTCAGTGTTGAAGATGGACTTGGCGACGTATGCTGTAGCCAGACTCGCAATGCCAGAATCAGACTCCTCCTCAGACTCCACCTCTGCCTCTTCAGATGCGGACTCCTCCTCTAAATCCATCTCCTTTCCAACAAACGCACGTGCCTTGCCAGATGAGCTCTTCTTGTGTGATGAAGACTTTGATGAAGACTTGGAAGAAGACTTTGAGTATTTCTTCTTCTTCTTGTCGTCAGAATCATATTCCTTGCTCTTCTTCTTCCTTCTGTTCTCAATGTCCCACTGTGGACACTCAGAGATGAAGTGCCCAGTTTTCTTGCACTTGTGACATGTTTTCTTCTTGTAGTCATGAGCAGAAGCTTCATCATTCCTTGAGCTTGATCGTGAAGATTTTCTGAAGCCTTTCTTCTTGGTGAATTTTTGGAACTTCTTCACTAGCATTGCAAGTTCTCTTCCAATGTCTTCAGGATCATCAGAACTGCAGTCAGATTCTTCTTCAGATGAGGAGACAGCTTTTGCCTTCAAGGCGCGAGTTCGCCCATAGTTTGGACCGTAGATATCTCTTTTCTCAAAAAGCTGAAACTCATGTGTGCTGAGCCTCTCAAGTATGTCAGACGGATCGAGTGTCTTGAAATCAGGACGTTCTTGAATCATCAGGGCCAGGATGTCAAACGAACTATCAAGTGATCTCAGCAGCGTCTTGACGATTTCATGTTTGGTGATCTCAGTGGCGCCGAGGGCTTAAAGCTCGTTGTTGATGTCAGTGAGTCTGTCAAATGTGTGCTGGACATTCTCATTGTCATTTCGCTTGAAGCGGTTGAAGAGATTGCGAAGGACACTGATTCTTTGATCTCTCTGGGTTGAGATGCCTTCATTAACTTTGGAGAGCCAGTCCCAGACTAGTTTGGATGTCTTCAAGGCACTCACACGGCCATACTGTCCTTTGGTCAGATGACCACAGATGATATTCTTGGTAGTAGAGTCCAGTTGAATGAATTTCTTGACATCAGCAGCAGTGACACCTTCTCCAGCCTTGGGAACGCCGTTCTCGACGACATACCATAGGTCGACATCAATGGCTTCAAGATGCATGCGCATCTTATTCTTCCAGTAGGGATATTCAGTTCCATCGAAGACGGGGCAAGCAGCGGAGACTTTGATTATCCCTGCAGTCGACATAGCTAAAACTCCAGGTGGTTAAATCGAATCACACAGAACAAGGGAGCACCTTGCTCTGATACCAATTGAAAGTGCGTTATATCGACTAGAGGGGGCGTGAATAGGCGATTTTTAAGAAAGTCTTCAAAACTTGGGAGTTATGAAGACAAACAGTGAAGATTATGCCTATTACTATGCAGCGGAAGTTAGATTACACTAGGCCAGCCATAGTCATGTATTCAATAGAGTGAAAGCACAGTGACAAACAGCTTCAGTGTAATAAGGATCAAGTAGGAAGAAGTTATGAAGCCAAACAGATCATGGATTCACGTTGTGAAGACAAATGATAAAGAAAGCATGCAATGACTTCACAATGAATAACAGTAAGTCAAAGGAAGTGAAGATGAAACCAGTGACTCGTTGAAGACAATGATATGTTGGACCAGTTCCAGTTGCTGTGACAACTGTACGTCTGGTTGGAGCGGCTAGGTATTTAAACCTTAGGACACACAGTCCCGGACACCCAGTCAAGGACACTTAGTCCAGGACACCCAGTCCTCACCGTATTCTCCTTGAACTAAGGTCACACAGACCTCGTCCAATCACTCGTGGTAAGTCTTCAGGCGACTTCCAAACCTTCACAGACTTCGTTCACTGGCAATCCACAATGTCTCTTGGATGCTCAGAACGCGACGCCTAACCGTCTGGAGGATGCACAGTCCTCAAGTGTAATAAGTCTTCAGATCACTCAGACACGAAGACTTAAGTGATGCCCAATTTACTCTGGCACTGGGTGGTTAGGGCTTTTCTCCTCACTAGGAATTTTCTCTCAAAGGCTTCGAGGTGGGTTGCTCTTAAACGACAAAAGCCGTGCACTGAAATCCGAGCAGCCAACCGTTTATGGTTGTGGGGATGGGCTATTTATAGCCACTTGGCAACCCGACCTGATTTGTCCGAAATGACCCTGGGTCACTAAGGAACTGACACGTGTCTCAACGGTCAGATTTCGAACTCTCATGGCAACTTTACTTGGGCTACAAGCAAAGCTGACTTGTCCGGCTCTGGGCAAGATTTGCTCTCATTGTCTTCGCTCGAAGACATAGGTTTTTGATTTAGGCATCACTTAAGTCATTCTGACTGGTTCTCCTGGACCCCACTTAATAGTACGGTGGTTCCTATGACTCAACACAAAATAAAAGGAACTACGAAAGATCTAAGTCTTCGAGCTCCATAGGCTTCATAACGTGTCTTCTTTTGTCATAGTCTTCAATGTGAATATCTTCATATACCACCTTTGTCTTCAATGTCTTCATACATTTTTAGGGGTCATCTCTGGTAGTAAACCGAATCAATCAGGGACTTCTACCTGTGTTTTCCTACAATTCTCACAAACACATTAGTCCCTCAACTAGGTTTGTCGTCAATACTCCAAAACCAACTAGGGGTGGCACTAGATGCACTTACAGTTACTCCCAATATGACTAGCCTAATGCATTGTCCCAATGGATATTGATTGAGTTCCAACTGCTCACACCGAAGTTGCAATCAAAGAATAGATGTTTGTTTGTTTCTAGTCGCTTTGCAAATTTTACTGACCCATGAAATGGGTGAAATTCGGCCTCTTGGGATTTTCTCAGAAAATCTCGAACAAAAAGCACAATCAAGAATTAGATATTTTTTTAAACAAAAAATGAGAAAAATTTGAACAGAAACATGCAAATTTTGAACTCAAGCAACAATGAAATATAGCACAATGAAATTGAAAGGAAAATGATCCATTAGTTGCTTATACACACAGAAATAACTCCAATTAAGCAGACTACACGAAGAGACACAATTTTGGCAATAGAGCAATCTAGAAATGCACGGAATCAGGAATCCGAAGTTGCTTAAACTCCAATCAGTAACTCGGTTTAGTACATGATGACTTTGATTTGTTGGTACTTCTCAAGTACTGGCCTCGAGCTACAGGGTGAAAATCCAATATCTGACCCTATTTGATTATATCTGGCAATGACGATGTTTTTTGTGTCATTATTTTGTTGAATGCATTGCTCAGATTTGCTCGAACTTGTTTTTCACGGTGAAAACCCATGATCTCGCATTCGGTGGTTGGATTAGGCGACAGTGGTGCTTGAGCGTCGTTCCCTTCCCGAACGCATTGCTGTTGAAGAATTGTAATTGTGATTTTAAGATATGGTTGGCACGGATATGGTCACTATTGTAGCTTGTTGATCATTGTTTTGATCGATTCTTTTCTTTTTAATTCACCATGGCATAACTTCGATCATGTATGACTATGCTAGTTGCCGGTGTAGTTTTGTGTGTGTGGGTGCTTTGGTATTGACTGTGTATTTGCATTCACTTAATGCTATATTTTGAATTAATAAAAATCTACCATTCATAGAGAAAATACATTACAAATTCCAAATAGTTCAATTAGCAGAATTCTCACGCCAGTACTCATCTCCGAATCATCAATCGCCCCGCTAGGCACGTAAGGTCTCGTTTTGGCCGCCCGAACAAGCATGGCCCAACTAGCGGAGAGGACACACAAGGGCCATTGAGCCTTTTTGCCTCGCAGGCTGCGTCCCCAGGCCTTTGACCCTGTGGTCGTCCTGGTGCCCCTCGCCGTGGTGGCGCGAGCACATCTAGCACGTGGAAGACACCTCCACTCAAGGAGGAAACATAGGTGAAACTGAAAATAAGGTATGGGAGCTTTGTATGGGCCTTTTACACCATCTGATGGGAAGTGTAGACTAGGCCGAAGGCTAGAACGAACCAAAAATTCAAATAGGACTGACCGAAATCCAAAACCTTGGACCCAACACGTCGGCGAGCCCGACTTTGTCTCGCTTATGGCGATACACAAGCTTGTCTCGCCTTAGGAGTCACTACTAATGGGCCGGTCGAAGTAGCTTCCGACAGCCTAGTTTATTTTTCTTCTCTGTTTTTTCATTTGTTTTTTTATGTGTTTTTTGTTTTTTTTTTCATATTTTTAAGAACATTAAGATTACATATATTTCAAAACTTAGATTTACTTAAAATAAATTAAAAACCATGAATTTGAAAAGTGTTAATGCAATGTATTTTTAGCATAACTAAAAAATATGATATCATTTGAAAAAACATTGTGACATTTAAAAAATGTTCATACATTTCATAAAAATGTAATTTAAAACTTAAAGAATCTTATAGTTTGTACAAATTGTTAGTGTGATTAATAAATTATTTTCTACCATTAAAAACTTCAAACATTTTAAAAATATGTTCATGAAATTAACAAAAATGTTTATACAATGTACAAAAATGTTCACATAGTTTAAGGAAAATGTTTGTACCATTCAGAAAAATATTTCGTACCATTCAGAAAAATGTTTCATCCTGTATTTAAAAAATGGTTAACACATATTAAAAAATATATTCAAAAAAATGAATTCTAAAAAATATGTTAAACATGTACGGACTATATAAATAATGTTTCAGATGTATACGAAAATGTATAATGTGTATTAAAAAGGTAGGCATCAAAATATATACTCCCTCCGTAAAGAAATCTAAGAGCATTAAGATCACTACTTTAGTGATCTAAATGCTGTTATATACTATTTCTTTACGGTGGTAGTATTTGAGAAAAGATTAATCATGTATTTAAACATAATTAAACATGCATAAAAATATTCCTGATGTATACATGAAATATCCTGTGCTGAAAAAAAAACTGGTGGAAGCCGAAGAAAGAAACAATGAAAGATGAAGAAAAAGAAAGAAAGAGAAAAAACCTGAGGAAAACCAATGCAAACATTGAAAAATCGATAATGGAAATCACATATTAAAAAACTCACGCAAATTGCTAAAATACTGGGCCGGCTCATTACCACACAGACCGAGTTAAGTCTCGCATTGGGCGAGAAACAGCCCTGTCGTCCGTCGGCGAGATCGGGAGCTTTCCTCTGGTTTTCCAGCTTCCTAGTTCACCTGGCCACCTGGGCTCCTACCTCGCGTCGGATTCCGGATTCGGGACTTCAACGCGGTGGGATTCCACTTCCGACGACCTGGATGATTTAATCACGCTGCTAATCAGGCCAAGAAGCGACCTACACCGTCCGATCCAGATTTCAAATATCTAATCTGTCAATCCATCTTCCCCGCCAACTGATTAGTACATTGGCACTGCTTGGTTCCCACGCTTCCGGCAATCCGGCTCCGACGCCAACACGGCGACCTCCCACCGCCACGCGCTTGACATAACCCTAGCCCCGCCCCTCTTTCCGGCGTTTCCTTCTCGCCCCTCGCCTCCTCCCCTTCCTCCACAGCCCCATCGCCATGTCGACGTCTATGTGGAAGAAGCGCCCGTCTTCCGGCATGCTTGAGGTCCGCCGCGAGCTCGAGCGACGCCGGAAGCTCGCCGTGGCCGCCAAAGGGAGAGTTGCAATGAAGCCCCCTGCCGTGCAGCCGCCGCCTCGTAGATCGGTGGTGCTGATCCCGTCCGTGTCGCCAGGCGCCGCCACCATGGAGCTCGCCAGCCCGACAAGGGACGAAGTTGCAAAGAAGTGCTCCACCCGGCCGCTGCCGCCGCACCGGCCTGCGCTGTCCCCGCTCGCAACACCCAAGCCGGCCTCCAAGAAGATCGACTACATGGACATTGGAGAGGCTGAGGAGAGGCGCACTGCCCCGCCGCGCCGAGACCCGCTGAACCCGACCGCGTCCGCCGTGAAGGTTGCAACCGGAGCAATTCCCAAGAAGCCCTCTGCCCCTCCTCCGTCACCATGCCAGTCCGCGCCGATCCCGCGCGCGCCGGCTGCCGCCATGAAGCCACCCAGTTCGAGTTCGAGCACATCGGAAGCAGAGTACACCAAGAAGACGTCATCCGCACCGATCCCGCCGCGCCGTTCGTCCATCTCGGTGAAGAAGGGCACGCCAGTGAAGGTGCGCACCCTGCTGGCGAACCTGCCGACGGGGGAGCGCCTCGTCTTCTCGCTCAACGCCGTCGCCGTCTCCGACGCAGAGGATGGCTACATCGATGTGCGGTACAACGGCAACTACCCTCCCGACGATCCATCTCGAGCCGTGCGCGTCGCCGTGGGCGACGTCAAGATCATGCCGCTCACCCAGTGAGGACAAGACGGCCGCGAAGTCTTCCGCTACTGAAGAAGTTCTAGGAGCGGATGCCAGTACCCAGTAGTTTCCTTGTATACACGAAGGAATTAGGGACCTGAAGATGTCTTCTTGCAAGTTTTTTGGTCATGGAAGGCACTGTCAGTGTCAAGATGTAGCTAGCCAGTCAAGACGTACCACCGTCTGAATGTAAATCTCGGGAGTCCTAGATCATGCACTCCTATGATGTACTGTAATGAATTTCTCATGAATGGAATACAAATCATTTGCTTCAAATTGTTTCGGTAGGCCCAAGACAAACTAACCGGCAAAAGCATGTGTGTAGCACAATGCTTGATTAAACACTTTGGATTCATGAGCGTGATGGTTCATGCTCATCATAACCCAACGGGACGACGGGTTCTACACTCTCACAACCGTAGTGAAGTTGCTGTATGTGCAAACTCTTCAGTTAGCCTGAAATTGTTCAGTTGCAGCTACCTTATGTCTGCTGCTATTTTATCATATTCATTCATGCCTTCTTGTAATCAAATCTGGTATACTAGCATGTAGTAGTACATTTTATTTTTATTTTCGGATGAAAGATATCATGATTAAAGTTAAAACGGATAGATCATGTGGCAGACTCAAAATATGCTGAAAAGGATCCTTGACAGAAAACAGAAAAACGCACTGGGTTCCAATGATAACAATGGTGTCATCGTCGCGTGAAGAGAAAACAGGATGGACCTACTAGCAACATCGACTCTCATGCAATCCATAAAGAGATGATGGTCTTACTCTGCCATCAAATGCAGGATTCTTCAGAACCAAAGCGCTTGGCTAACTGAACATTCGAAGTTCGAACTATTTGGATAACGTACACTCCATACAACACAGGTTGCATCAAAATTTACTATCGATGCCAATATTTGGAGGCATGTACAAGTGTGTGCTAGAAGTGCAAACAAGAATTCAAGAACTGTACTATTGGAAAACCATCTTATATTCGCAAAAAAAAAGGGAAAGCCAACTTAAATGTATCATTATGTTACTAGTCCATTAATCAAATAATTTTGAAAAGCCATCTTAATGTTAAATGTAGCCTATAGCACTCTTTGATCTGTATTCGTGTTGAGTACTCACCCCAATCATCATATCTCACTTGTGAAACGGCATTTCTCGATTTTATGTTTTGGATGATGATGACAACTCTTGATGGTCTAAACGTGTGCTTTATGTTTCAGGTTCTCGATGCTTAGGCTTACATCGGATTGCTATTACCTCTCGAAGGAAAAGATCGAAGACGTGTCCTCTACGGTTTTATTTTCTTTGGTCGTAGAGTACCCGTACTATCAAGAGGGAATCCTCATTAGGAAGCTCTGGGGGAATCAGTTCACGTACACTTTTCTCACCCTCTCTTTGCCTTCCTCAGGTGTGTGTGAGAGAGAGAGTTTTCCTTGCCTCTTCCCCTCTTTTCTTTTATGCTCATTGTTTCTGCCCAGCGGTTGTACCGCTCTCTGGAGCGGTTGTACCGCTGGGTCTTGTCGCTCACCAGCTGTGCTCGAGCGGTTGTACCGCTGCCTCCGGGCGGCGGTACCGCCACCATGCTCTGCAACAGTTGGGGCGGTGGTTCCGTCCATGCACCGCTCCAGTACCGCTCTCGCTTCTGGTTTGATGCGGTTCTTGGGCGGTAGTGGCCCGGTTGGTCCGGTCGTTCCACGATGACCGGTACCACCGGTGGTCCGAGCGGTTCTTCCGCTCAGGACTTAGCCACCCAAGAGCTCAAGGCCATACGGTTGTTCCGGCCAGGCACCGCCCAAGTACCGGTCAAGCTCCTGTTTTGATGCGGTGTTTGTGCGGTGGCCAGGCGGTTAGTCCGGTTATTTTTCTTAGCCGGTACTACCGCCCCCTGGTCCGGTTGTACCGCTTGGTAGGGTTCTACTGATACACCGTGAGTCCCGGTTGTACCGGGACGAGGACCGGTTGTACCGCTGCAGTGCTAAAATCACAGTAATGGTTGGAAATTGAGGGTGACTATATAAGGGAGCTTCTCCCACCTACCACACCCACCTTTGACCTCTCTCACTCCACCATTGATGCCCTTCAAGCTCTCTTGCCCGATCTCTCTCTCTAGCCACTCAAACTTGTTGATTTGCTAGGGATTGAAGGAGGAGACCTAGATCTACACTTCCACCAAAGGATATTTGGTTCCCCCATACTTTCTTGTGTGGATTTTGTTACTCTTGGGTGTTTGAGCACCCTAGACGGTTGAGGTCACCTCGGAGCCATATTCCATTGTGGTGACGCTTCGTAGTTTCGTTGGGAGCCTTCAATTAAGTTGTGGAGAGAGCCCCAATCTTGTTTGTAAAGGTTCGGTAGCCGCCTTCAAGGGCACCAATAGTGGAATTACGGCATCTCGCATTGTGTGAGGGCGTGAGGAGAATACGGTGGCCCTAGTGGCTTCTTGGGGAGCATTGTGCCTCCACACCGCTCCAACGGAGACGTACTTCCTCTCAAAGGGAAGGAACTTCGGCAACACATCCTCGTCTCCACCGTCTCCACTCTTGGTTATCTCGTGCCTTTATTTAAGCTAGCTTACTTGTTTTATATCTCTTGCTTGCTTGTGTACCTATCCTCGTTGCATCATATAGGTTGTTCACCTAGTTGCATTTCTAGACAACCTATTTTGATGCAAACTTTAACTTGTTAAAGAAAAGCTAAAAAATTGTTAGTTGCCTATTCACCCCCCTCTAGTCAACCATATCGATCCTTTCAATTGGTATCAGAGCCTCGTCTCTTTATTAAGGACTTTACCGTCCAAAAAGTATGGTTGATACCGTAAACGGTGTGGAGGAACACTCCGGTGTGAATCCGATCTCGTCTACGGGAGATGGGGGAACTTCGGTCTCTCGTGAGGAGTTCAATGTGGCCTTGGAGACATTGAAAACCTCCATGACGATCGAAGTCGAAAGTATGTTTACTAAATTTCTTGAGGGGCTTAAACTATCCACCGCACCGTTGAAAGTGGGTGATCCCGCTAACAAGGTGACGGATGCTATCCCCGACAAGGGGGAAGCTAGTAGTGAAAAGGCTCCTTCTTCTAGTGGCAAGAATGGCACCGGCATCTTTGCCCATGTGGAATCACCACTTGTTTATGGTGGACCGGTTCCTTCCACTCATTTGAATCATGCCGGTCCTCCCCCTAAGATTGTGAAAAATGAGGATTTTGATTCTTGGGTTTACCGCTTTAAACGTCATTTAAATCATGTGAACACTAACCTTTGGAGAATCATTGAAGAAGGTTTCTATCCACATGATCCAAGCAACTTCACTCCTCGAGAAGCCGCGGACAATCAATTCAATGAGAATGCTCTCTTCATCATTCAAGATGCTATTCCACCCGAAGACCTACCTCATCTTCGTTCTTTCGCCTTGGCCAAAGATGCATGGCATTGTGTCGTGTCTCTCTACCGGGGAAGCGCAAGCATTCAACGCTCCAACTATGAAGTGGTACAAGATGAGGCCGATGAGTTTGCAATGAAGGAAGATGAAGAACCTCGTGAGCTCTATCGGAGAGTAACCAAACTCGCGGTCTCACTACGAGATCACGGGAGTAAGGACACGGATGACAATTGGATCAAGCGCAAATTCCTCAAGGCAATGATGCCCTATCACAAGGCCATGTCCTCCATCATTCGTCAAAGACCGGACTTCCACACTTTGACCTCGAGCGAAGTGTTGGATGAGTTTGTGGCCATGAACATTTTGGACAAGACCGCCGACAATGCGGTGCTCCATTCTCAACGGGCAAAGAACCCTAACCTTGCATTGAAGGCCAAGCTCATAGTGGAAGACGAAGAAGAGGAAGAAGAGGAGAGCAACCCCGAAGATACGAAGTATGCATATCATGAACACATGGCACTTGCTTCAAGGCAATTTTGGAGCAAGAAAAACTCAAGGCCAAACTTTAGCAAAAACAACTCGAGTGGTACAAGGGGCAAGCAACGTGTAAGGACTTGCTACAATTGCGACAACGTGAGTCATTTCGTTGCGGAATGCCCGTATGAGAAGAGGGAAGACAATGGTGGCAAACTCATCCGAAAGGACAAGGCCAAGTCGTTCCCCAACAAGAACAACTTCACCAAGAAGACTCATCCCAAGGCCTTGGTTGTGCAAGAAGAGTATAATGAGGACGATGACGATGATGAAGATGATGAGTCGGTAGCCATGGCCTCCGTTGCCATTGCAACAACGTCACGGGTGTCTCTCTTCAACTCACCCAACGAGAGCATCACCGCCAAGTGCCTCATGGCTAAATCCACCAACAAGGTAACCTCCAACATCAAAACTACCATCATTAATCATCCTTCCCAAATGGATAGCATTAATGAATTTGAGGGAGCTAATGTGGAGGCTAACGAGTTTGAGGCCTTTATGGGCAAACTCAAGGGAAAATCCAAGAAGCACTTTATTGCTCTCTTGGAACAACTTGGTGAGGCCAATGACATGATCGAGGCTCATGAAGACACCATCTCTAAGATGGAAGGACATAGTCGTGACTATGCCGATGAGATTTCGGATCCCTCCAATGCTCTTGAGAAAGAGCGTGGTCTTCATTTGGGTCTTGAGGAGTCACACAACGTAGATCATGCTAAGTTAGAGAAAGATTATGATCATGCCCTTGTTGTTTCTCGTGTGCTAAATTCTGAGAAGGCCAAACTCGGGGTTGATCTTGCTAGACTCAAAGAGGAGTTTGATATACTTGACAAGGCCCACAAGGCCTTGAAGGGTATTCACGCTAGTCTCAAGGAGTCTCATGATCAACTCCAAGTGAAGCTAACTAAGGAGAAAGCAACTTTTCCTCATATGGTTTTAATTGATAATGCAAATGCTACTAACCCGTGTTGTGAGCATATACATCTTGTTGAGGAAAATGCTAAGTTGAAGGAGCAACTTGAGAGAGGTCTTGCAACTTGCATACAAGGCAAGAAGAACCTCAACGATCTCTTGACCAACCAAAAGGGAGGTGTGGCCAAGGAAGGGGTTGGGTACGTCCCCGACTCCAAGAACAAGAAGAAGAATGACAAGACCAAACGGCCTCCTCCTCTCATGCAAACCTTTGTGAGGGAGGGAGAGAGTGCCCCCGAGGAGAAGAAGAAGAATAATGTCAAGAAGGGCAATGTCACCCCTCCCAACAAAGCCGGCGATTTTAATCCTTCTTATGTGTTATGCCGTGCTAGTGATGGGCATGTTTATGCCAAATTTGTTGGTTCTCTTCATGAATACATTGAATGGTCTATTTGGATTCCTAAGACCCTTGTTACTAACATCAAAGGACCCATTACAAAATGGGTACCTAAAACCAAGCATTGATCTCTTATAGGTGTTTGCTTCCGGTGGTGGATCATGGTTGCTTGATAGCGGAGCTACAAATCATATGACCGGAAGCAAGGACTTGGTGGTGGACGTGCACAAGGTTCCATCTATGCCCACCAATGTCGAGTGGGGTGACGCCTCATCTTCTAAGGTATTGGGACTTGGCAAGGTGGTCATCTCTCATGATCTCACGATCGAGAAGGTCATGCTTGTTGAGTCCCTTGCATACAATTTACTTTCCGTTTGTCGACTTGCAATCATGGGCTTTGCCACTTTCTTTGATATCGATACCGTGGCCCTCTTGTGGAGCAAGACTCTTAAAGTAGCCTTTGTTGGGCATGTCGAGAACGGTCTATATGTGATTAACTTTTCGGAGCGACCCACTAAGACCGCGACATGCCTAATGGCTAAAGTTGATGTGGGATGGCTTTGGCATCGCCGTTTAGCCCATGTCAATATGAGATCTTTGCAAAGTCTCCTCAAGGGGGACCATGTCCGTGGACTAACGAATGTTAGTTTTGCTAAAGATCGTGCTTGCAGTGCCTGTATCGAAGGAAAGCTACATGAGAAGGCTCACCCTCCCACGACTATCATTTATTCAAAGAGGCCTTTGAAGCTCCTTCACATGGATCTCTTTGGGCCTCCATCCTTCGATAGTCTTGGAGGTAGGAAGTACTGCTTGGTGATTGTGGATGACTACTCAATGTACACGTGGGTTTATTTCTTCAAGAGGAAGAGCGAGACCCAACAAACCATCATTGACTTTGCAAATGAAGCACAACGTCAACACAATGCAAAGATCTTGACAATAAGAAGTGACAACGGCACCGAGTTCAAGAACTACACCTTGGATGAATTTCTTAGTGATGAGGGAATCAAGCATCAATATTCCGCACCATACACCCCTCAACAAAACGGTGTTGCGGAAAGGAAGAACCAGACATTGATGGATGCGGCAAGGACCATGATGGCGGAGTTCAAGTCTCCGTACAACTTTTGGGCCAAAGCCATCAACACCGCGTGTCATGCATCCAATCGGCTCTACCTCCGCAAGGGCTTGAACAAGACTCAATATGAGATACTCACCGGTAACAAGCCCAACCTCAAGTACTTCCGGGTATTCGAGTGTAAGTGTTTCATTCTTAAGAAAGGTGTTCGGTTGTCTAAATTTGAGGCTAGAGCTCATGAGGGCATATTTGTTGGTTATGCTACAAACTCTCATGCTTACCGTGTCCTCAATAAATCCACGGGACTTATTGAGGAGACGTGTAACGTGGAGTTTGATGAGAATAACGGCTCCCAAGTGGAGCAAAGTGGCACTTGTGATGTAGGTGATGAAATTCCTCCTCAAGCCATAAGAAAAATGGGTGTTGGTTTTATCCTACCCATTGAGGAACCCCTTGTGGCCGAAGGAGAAGGACAATACTCCACTCAAGTGGAGCCATCACCAACCCAAGGCCCACACGCTTCCGAAGAACAAAGTGAAGGCCCTCAACCTCATGAACAAGATCAAGGGCAAGATCATACTCAAGACGGTGTTGACACACCAAGTGATGCCCAAGGTCAAGTTCTTTCCCCCGAGCAAGTTCAAGATCAAGAACAAGTTCATGACGGTGCTCAAGATGATCAAGTAACTGCTCCTCAACTCACCACCGAGGAGGAATTAGAGTGTCGTGCCGCCAAGATTGCATCCAAGCTCTCCACCAAGGATCATCTCATGACGAATGTGCTTGGAAGCTTAAGAAAGGGGGTAACCACTCGTAGACAATTAGCAAATTATTGTGAGCATCACGCATTTGTCTCTTGTGTGGAACCCCACAAGGTCTATGAGGCGCTAGAAGATCCGGATTGGCTCAATGCCATGCACGACGAACTCAACAACTTCGAGCGCAACAAAGTATGGAGATTGGTGCCAAGGCCAACGGGGAACCACAATGTCATTGGAACCAAGTGGATATTCAAGAACAAGCAAGATGCCCATGGTATTATCATTCGCAACAAGGCTCGTTTGGTAGCACAAGGCTACTCCCAAGTCGAGGGTATCGACTATAGTGAAACCTTTGCTCCCGTTGCTCGTCTTGAATCCATTCGCTTGTTAATTGCATATGCTTCTCATCATAATTTTAAGTTACAACAAATGGATATGAAGAGTTGTTTTCTTAATGGTCCCATTAATGAATTGGTTTACGTCAAGCAACCCCCCGGGTTCGAGGATCCCTACTTTCCCGATCATGTGTATCAACTCGATAAGGCGCTCTATGGCCTTAAACAAGCCCCACGTGCGTGGTATGACCACCTTACCGAGTTGTTACAAGACCGTGGTTTTGAAGTTGGGCTAATCGACCCCACTCTTTTTACTAAGAAGGTCAAAGGGGAGTTGTTTGTGTGCCAATTATATGTTGATGATATTATCTTTGGTTCTCCTAACAAAGCTTTCAATGAGGAATTTGCCGCTCTCATGACCTCAAAGTTCGAGATGTCCTTCATGGGAGAGTTGAAATTCTTTCTAGGGTTCGAAGTGAAGCAAAGAGGAGAAGGAACTTTCATCAATCAATCCAAATACACTCAAGACATGCTCAAGAGATTCAAGCTAAGTGACGTCAAGCCGGCTTCCACTCCAATGCCCACCAAGTGCCAACTTGACTTAGATCTCAATGGTAAAGTGGTGGATCAAAAGGTATATCGTTCCATGATTGGATCCTTGCTTTACCTTTGTGCATCTAGACTGGACATCATGTTGAGTGTGGGAATTTGTGCACGGTTTCAAGCCGCACCTAAGGAAAGTCACTATGTGGCGGTCAAACGAATCTTTCGATATTTGGCTCATACCCCAAACTTTGGCCTATGGTACCCCAGAGGATCAAACTTCAAGCTTGTAGGGTACTCGGATTCCGATTGGGCGGGAGACAAAGTGGATAGGAAGTCCACTTCTGGAGGGTGCCAATTCCTTGGTTGCTCTTTGGTAAGTTGGTCTTCCAAAAAGCAAAGTTGTGTGTCTCTCTCGTCCACTGAGGCGGAGTATGTTGCCGCCGGTAGTTGTTGTGCTCAACTCCTATGGATGAGGCAAACTTTAAAGGATTACGGTGTCACTTGTGACAAAGTGCCTCTTTGGTGCGACAATGAAAGTGCCATCAAGATCTCTCTCAATCCGGTGCAACATTTCAAGACGAAGCATATTGAGATCCGGTATCACTTCATCCGGGATCACATTAGACGAGGAGAGATCGAGCTCAACTATGTCAACACTCATGACAACCTTGCAGATATTTTCACGAAGCCCTTGGATGAAGCAAGATTTCGCGAGTTAAGGCATGAGCTAAATATTATTGATTCGAGCAATGTGGCTTGAACCCTTGCACACCCTACCACGCTCAACTTGTTGTCTAGTTTAGGTGTAGGCATGGACATAGGGGGAGTGTTGTTCTCTCAATGAACTCTCCCTCCCCCCATTATGCATAAATTGATTGTGTCTTTCACATTAGCCATATTTGATGGTACTTGTGCTTCAAAGACGAGTTTTGGTCATGGACCCAAGGATAATTCTTCGCGGTGCCATACCAATTGACTCAAACATAGGTGGCCTCGGCCACCGTCCTCTCTTCGGGCAGTTGGAGTTAGCCTTACTGCTCTCGTGTTGTTTTCTCTCTTTCTCTCTTTGCTCTTTGTGTTAGGTTCTCCTAGGATGTTGTTTCTCTCCTGTTTTTGTGCCCCTTCTTCCTCCCTTCGAATTGCACTCATTTGATCTTGGCTTGGGCTTAGGTGGTCGGGCGGTACAACCGGCACCACGAGCGGTTCTACCGCTGGTATCGGGTTGTGCTATCCCAAGGGTTTCCGTTCGGTGCCTAGGTGGTTCCACCGCACAATCCCACGGTAAACCACGTCCGGTTCTACCGGTTGTTGCCGTACGGTACTACCGCTACCTTCTAGGCACCGGAAGTACCGCCTACCGATCTGTACCAGACGAGCGGTACAACCGCTCCCCTAAGCGGTTCTACCGGGGCGTGCGTACGGGCCTATATATACTCGACGGGGCTGAAGGGCTGTCTTTTTCCCTTCGTCCTCGTTCCTCTTTTTCTTGCCCTAGCCGCCGGCCATCTCTACCCCTGCCCCGGAGTGCGTCTCGCGCTTCGGATCCTTGGCTCTCCGTGGATTCTCTCCGTGGAGGCCTTCCGATCTCTTCCCATGGATGGTGGTAATGCCTCGTGTTCTTTGCCTCTAGATGTTTGTTTAGGGTTATTCCTTGCCTAGGGCTTTACCCATCTTTCCGCGCTTAGTGTTCATTCTATGGCTTAGAAGAGTTCGTTGTTAGCCTCCTGTCTTGTTTGCAGCACTTAGAATTCGGAATATTACTTGTGTGATTCGTATGACTCGGTTAGATCTATCTTCCCTGGTAGTGCCACTGTCAGCGGTTCTACCGCCCCTACGGGCGGTACAACCGCTAGAGCGGTACTACCGGTGGAAGATCCGGTACAACCGGAGTATATCAACCACTAAGCACTGTTCTATCTTCTCTGTTGTTGCAACTTGTTCCTTTTCTGCTAGTGGGTGCAATCCTCTCATCCTTGTTGGGTTTTTGTGTGTTCTTTTCGTGTGTGTGTTCAGGTGGCTCTAGTTCTCGCTCTGCTCCTCGCAAGACCAAGAAGAGGGCACGAAGGACCTTGCGACCGGTTGTGTCAGATGATGAATAAGTTGTGATTCCCACCAAGCCCACTCGCTGTGAAAAGTCTGCAGCTGCTAAGCAACGTGTTGTCATGCCGTTGCATCATTGGAAAGCCAAGGATTGGGAAGCCTACCGCTCAAGGAATCCGCAAGTGCGGATTGTTCATGAACTCTTTGAGCACAACAAGAACAGATATGCCAAGCAGTGGACAATTGATTTTGATCATTGGAGAAACAACATGGAGTATTTTGGTGAGGCACTAGCTCTCTACGAGGAGTTTGATCTTGTCAAGATCATGTCAGTCAACTGTGACTTTGATGTTCAACTTATCCATCAGTTCTATGCCACGGTTCATTTTGGAGAAGATGATGCGCGAACTCTCACCTTCATGTGTCGCAATGAATTATTTCACGTTCCCTGGAGGGCTTTCTTCAATGCTATTGGGTACGAGGATACCGGTCTGCAAGGAAGGGGTGGCATTCGCCCTCATGATTTTCCTGAGTCCATATCTAAGGAGAAGCTTGCCCCTCTGTACATTAGGGGCCGTGGGATTATTGGAGAATCCAAGGATTTGGAGAAGGTCTATGACATCATGCACCGAGTGTTCCGCAATGTGCTCTTGCCCAAGGTGGGCAATTAAGATGAGATTCATGGCTATCTAGTTGATTTGATGGTTGCTATGAAGACCATGGTGGGGACAGGGGCAACGTTCGATGTGTCCAATTGGCTGTGGCATGAGATGTACAACATGGTCATCTACCGTAAAGTCCCAATCTACGCTCCGTTTATCATGTGCTTTCTGAACTCTGTGTGGGTTGTTCGTCGTCCTGGAGAGCTCCTCACTTCTCCAGACAACCTCACTGTTCATGAGGTCAAGCTCCTTAAGAAGAAGAAGCATGCCGAGCCTCGCTTCCCTGAACATGCTCCTGAGGATGTCTATGCTACTTCTGACGATGAGGACTTTGAGCTGGAGCCAGGGGCCAAGCCTTCGTGGGTGGCCAAACTTACTGCCAAAGTGAAGAAGACCTTTTGTCTCCAGGCTGACATCCAGAAGAAGATGTATGAGGCACATGTCAATGAGAAGCTTGCACGGCGTCGCCAAATTGCAATGATGAAGCACCTCAACATGCAGGTTCAGAGTGGCTCTGAGAAGAGCATCACCCCAGAGGAGCGTTGGATCTCTACCCATAGCACCTGGACTGATGATGAAGCCCCTCCCCAGCCATCATCCTCGTTTGCAGCAGCGGACAATGCCATGGAAGAATCTGATCATGACGACGATGACGACTCTGATGATGAAGATCCAGATGCGACTGAGGAGTCAGAGGAGGACGCCTGAGCTTTGGGTCGCTAGCTTCGCTCTTTTCCTTTTTGGTGTCTTGATGCCAAAGGGGGAGAGGGTTCTATAGGTCTTAGGGATTTGCTTGGGCTGTTTTCTCTTGTTCTCATGTTTTGTGTTTGTTTGTGGACTTGGTTCGTTCCGTGCTGTGTGTGAGACTTGCTACTCCGTTTACCTTTCTGTTCGTAGGTCTTTATCGTTATTATTGCCTCTAAGTATTATATTGTCTATCCTTTTGAGCTCAGAGTGATGAGTCTATAAAATCTAGGGGGAGTCTAGTCCTGAAAGTGTGCTCATGCTTTCTAACAGCTAGTACTTGTTGGGGCACACATTCAGGGAGAGTTCCGTCTAGATTTCATTGACTTATCTCTTGCAAATCGTGTTGTTGTCATCATCCACCAAAAAGGGGGAGATTGAAAGGGCATTTCCCAACTTTATGTTTTGGATGATGATGACAACCCTTGGTGGTCTAAACGTGTGCTTTATGTTTCAGGTTCTCGATGCTTAGGCTTACATCGGATTGCTATTACCTCTCGAAGAAAAAGATCGAAGACATGTCCTCTACGGTTTTATTTTCTTTGGTCGTAGAGTACCCGTACTATCAAGAGGGAATCCTCATTAGGAAGCTCCGGGGGAATCAGTTCACGTACACTTTTCTCACCCTCTCTTTGCCTTCCTCAGGTGTGTGTGTGAGAGAGAGTTTTCCTTGCCTCTTCCCCTCTTTTCTTTTATGCTCACTGTTTCTGCCCAGCGGTTGTACCGCTCTCTGGAGCGGTTGTACCGCTGGGTCTTGTCGCTCACCAGCTGTGCTCGAGCAGTTGTACCGCTGCCTCCGGGCGGTGGTACCGCCACCATGCTCTGCAACAGCTGGGGCGGTGGTTCCGTCCATGCACCGCTCCAGTACCGCTCTCGCTTCTGGTTTGATGCGGTTCTTGGGCGGTAGTGGCCCGGTTGGTCCGGTCGTTCCACGATGACCGGTACCACCGGTGGTCCGAGCGGTTCTTCCGCTCAGGACTTAGCCACCCAAGAGCTCAAGGCCATACGGTTGTTCCGGCCAGGCACCGCCCAAGTACCGGTCAAGCTCTTGTTTTGATGCGGTGTTTGTGCGGTGGCCAGGCGGTTAGTCCGGTTATTTTTCTTAGCCGGTACTACCGCCCCCTGGTCCGGTTGTACCGCTTGGTAGGGTTCTACTGATACACCGTGAGTCCCGGTTGTACCGGGACGAGGACCGGTTGTACCGCTGCAGTGTTAAAATCACAGTAATGGTTGGAAATTGAGGGTGACTATATAAGGGAGCTTCTCCCACCTACCACACCCACCTTTGACCTCTCTCACTCCACCATTGATGCCCTTCAAGCTCTCTTACCCGATCTCTCTCTCTAGCCACTCAAACTTGTTGATTTGCTAGGGATTGAAGGAGGAGACCTAGATCTACACTTCCACCAAAGGATATTTGGTTCCCCCATACTTTCTTGTGTGGATTTTGTTACTCTTGGGTGTTTGAGCACCCTAGACGGTTGAGGTCACCTCGGAGCCATATTCCATTGTGGTGACGCTTCGTGGTTTCGTTGGGAGCCTCCAATTAAGTTGTGGAGAGAGCCCCAATCTTGTTTGTAAAGGTTCGGTAGCCGCCTTCAAGGGCACCAATAGTGGAATTACGGCATCTCGCATTGTGTGAGGGCGTGAGGAGAATACGGTGGCCCTAGTGGCTTCTTGGGGAGCATTGTGCCTCCACACCGCTCCAACGGAGACGTACTTCCTCTCAAAGGGAAGGAACTTCGGCAACACATCCTCGTCTCCACCGTCTCCACTCTTGGTTATCTCGTGCCTTTATTTAAGCTAGCTTACTTGTTTTATATCTCTTGCTTGCTTGTGTACCTATCCTCGTTGCATCATATAGGTTGTTCACCTAGTTGCATTTCTAGACAACCTATTTTGATGCAAACTTTAACTTGTTAAAGAAAAGCTAAAAAATTGTTAGTTGCCTATTCACCCCCCTTCTAGTCAACCATATCGATCCTTTCAACTTGGAAAATTTCAATATCAACTGTATGGATTACAAGCACCAATAATTTTACTGACTCGTGCAACAAAAATGGAACTAAAACTAGCATTCTTCGCCTCAAAGACAATTGCAACAATTAATATGGTAGAGGAAAGAAACAACTTACTACACCCACTCTATCTTTTACAAGTGTGCAATAAGTGAAACAACCTATTGAAGCGTTCGACATTAAATCTCTTTGAAGAGTGATATGAGTCCCCACCTTAGAAGTGAGAATCCAAGGCCACATAATGCACTATTATCGGAGGCGCATAGGCTATTGAACCGCTATTTTGTCTTGGGATACTAAAGAAGAATGCCAAGAGCACAAAAGTATGAAGCACAAAAACAAAAACACAAAGTACTCCAGAAAAGAAAGATGGATCAAGAACCATTGATTTGCAAAGGCAAAACACCACTTCCTCTCTGGCATCGACTAAGACAAACATGTCAATGCCAAGATTGAACCGCCATACATATAGGTCTCGACCATCGGGATGGGGCAACAAAGTCACAAACATTGAAGTTTAAATGTATAATCTAGAATCAGATTGGCCGAGAAAATTGGCAAGAAAGCTGACAAACGAGGCGATGGTGACAATGGTTCCTTTGTATTGGCAATTGGGAGCTAAGGGTGAATTGTGCTTGATCAGCAGGTAGTTTTGAGCGGATGGTGGTGTATGGGCAGATTTTCCTTTTTTATGCCCGCTTCATCCTTTTTTGTTCTCTTTCTTTTAATGTCCACTTCACTAATCTCATTAGTTACCTCACTTCATAGGTAGGAAATTCGTCCGGCCTAAGCTATCTCGGTCCATCAAAGCTCCGACTCTTGACTAGATTCATAAACAAGGCGACTAATTAGCCTACCCACTTTCCTACTGAGCGCTAAGCAGGGAGCGACCAACAACTTCTCACTCCCGATGCAACAAGGTGGGTTTCCCTATTTCTTCACATTGTGTGTGTGTGTGTGTGTTGGGGGGGCATTGAATCATGCTATTTTTTTAATGTTTTTTTCATTAGTCGAGTACATGTTGCATTATAAAGTGGCCATTACACCATGTGTGAACTACAGATTGCATCAAGAAAGCATAGGTTGCACTAAGCACATGTTGCGTCACGCATGAAGTATATATTGAGTCGGCGAGTACATGTTGCACTGCGGAAAAAGCACTGATTCACCAGTGAGTACATGTTACACTACACGGAGGAGTACATGTTTGTCAGAAAGCACATATTGCACTCTGTGTGAACCATAAGTTGAAGGGTACACAATAGTGATTTTCTTTTGTATGGGGTAAATAGTGATTTCCCTTTTCTTTTATTTTCTTCTTTTTTTAGTCTTTAGAGCATTTCATAATTAAGGCTTTAGCCCGGCCTCTCAAAGGCCCAAGTCTAACAGGCCGAACCAGCAACCGAGCTTGAAAAAGCCTAGAGCACAGTTGGCCCAGCGACAGAATCATATGGCCTTTCACTCTCCATCCCGCGTGATGCGCCAACTGTATAGCGGGACGGCGGTTGTCCGACGGCCACCGATCCCGGAGGGCTGCGCCTCGGCGGGATCCCCTAGACGGTTTCTTGCTGCTCAAATCAGGTGGTCTTATCTCCATGGAGAAGCTGACGTGGTGGTTTCTTTGGTTGAAGCTACCTCATGGGACCAAGGGCACCGCGCCTGCCGCCCGCGCTGTGTTCGACCTTATGGCGCTGAAGCACAGGCACCGCTGAGGCCACCTTCGATCGCCGTGACGGGGTTCGAGGCCGCACAGACGAGTTTCGTGTGTGGCTAGATGCTGAGTTCAGGGTCAACGAGTTGCTGTCACCTGCGATGGATGGATGAAAGAGGGAGATTGGCAGCTGCTCCTGCTCTGGAAACACACGGATGCTGACCGACGAACCAACGCATGGTGAAGTTGTACATTTCAGACGCGCAAAGCTGCAGACGGATCAACTTATCCGGCTTCTTCAGAGTCTTCTACCTCTATTAGTTTGCAAAAATTGCAGTTGGATCGAGTACCAACCTAGCCATCAGCCTTAGCGAACTTGGTTGCTTCCTCGACACTCGCAGCCCCTGACATGACATGGGTTGGTAATGGTTATAGGGATTCCACTGCACATTGTCATCTCGTCATTTCGTCAAGCAGCTGTGCCTCTGCACCATGAAGGTGAAGGGTGATAATCTTCTCATAATAGCATGGAGTCAACGACCGATCATGCGAGCAAAAGCGCTTTTGCCGACAGATTATCTGAAAGGAGATGTGCTTTCCGATCTCCAAACTGAAAAAGGCGTCCAGTCCCAGCTGATTGGGTGCCTCATATGCAAAGATAAGTGCTGCTGTCGACGTTCTGCATGGGGGAAGGTGTGGCTGATTTGCTCGAGCACATGGTTAGCCATGCAAATTTACATCTTACGTGCCATTGCAGCTAGGTTAGTCGTTGTCCATTCAATCTATTAATCATTGCAATGCATTTTGTATGGATTGTTTGGGATTTTTGGCTTCACAACTAATAAAATTATGCAGCATACATAAAATGAAAGGAAGTGCCTGGACTGGGATTCAAGAGGAATCCTAAAAAACTTTGAAATTCAGTAATTACCGAGAAATAAACCACCACCAACTGCACACATAAGGAATAATGTATGGCACATTAATACACCATCATATTTCGTCATGTAGCCAAATTGTTGTGTTGTGTTGTATTTTGTTGCATGATGATGCCATAGTAATGAATTTCTTGGCGAAATAAAAATGATTCTAGTTAATAATTAGAGGAATCTTATGGCATGCCGCATGATGTGATGCTACATTGGCCTGTTTTCATATTATTCTAAATTCTTCAAATCCCCTCCTTGTTTTCTATGATAAAGGATGACCCTTGTTAATCCCACTCATTGCACGATGTTCCCTTCAGAATAGCAACATTATTTAATTACAATGAAAATGTTTTTTGTCAAATGATCTGAATATAATAATATACTCATGCCAAATACTATGGATGTTATGGTACAAGGGTAGGGTTTCTCTACACCATTGTTTCCAAGTAGCAAATGATTGTTCCACATGCGTGATCCAACAGCATGCAAAATGGATTTATGCATTTGTCCAAGAATGTTTGCTTAAGACGGCTTGTTCTATGATGTCTTATGTTAGAATATAGCTCTCCGTGATGCTTAATTAAACAGTTCGCTTTAGGATAAGCAAGTACAAGTACATTCCATCATACACCCAACTTTGTCACCTGATTCATGTCCTGTCCGATAACCCGAATCCCAACTCCCGTGGGTGTGAGCAAGTAAGAAACGTGCAAGCAAAAGGGAAAATGTTATGGAGGCACAAGTCAAAGCCAGCTCAATAAGGAGCCAGTACTAAATTGTTTGAATGCAGAACAAAGTCAATCTTGGACCAATGATGCAACCATTACACCAACAGCACATCATTGTCTTCATGCTACCGACCGATGAGTAGTTGGGAACATCAGTCATCTACAGATCTACTGACCCCTTTCAATTCTTCTCTGAACCTCTGTTCATGCATACAAAAGTCTTCACAGTTGTGGTTTAGTAGCTGAATGATCAATCAAAATGACTGGAAAATTGCTGAAGGCAGCTGGCTCACCAGAAGGAACAGCATGTTTGCAATGCAGGGGTTTCACAGGTGTGCTGATCACAGTTGAATTCTCGCAAGGATCCAGAAAAATTATTGTGTTTCAAGCGGCCTGAAGTCTGAAATGAGATGCAATTGCTCATTTGATGTGCTCCAGGATTCAGAGTCTAAACCAAAAAGGTGGGCGTGGTTGTGCATCATTAGGACTGCGATGCTGCTTTCGGATAACAGCACAACTGTATGTCTCTATCTGATTGGACTTGCTCTCCCCATGGAATCCCTGCTACGTGCAGTTGAACCGAAGCAAACAAAGTAGAGTGTGAGCTGGTGCGACCCATGCATGCTGCTGCATTGCTGCCTGTCATAGCATGGGGATGGACACAACTGCTGTGGTGGTTACTGTAAGTTTTTTTCTCTCTCTCTTACCTTTCTTGCTTCCCGTGGTCTCTTGAGATTCAATTCTGTCACTGTCACTCCAATGCAAAAGTCACTTTTCCACTACCTTATAATTGAAACGCCACTAGTGGGTCTGGCTCACTTGGTTACTGATTGGCCTTTTTCCTCCTCATGCATGTCAGCGATTGTTTCATCATAGTACAATTATGGTGTGCTGTCTTCAGTTATGTGAAACCAGAAGTATGTCGTCGTGGTTCGAAGTATGCAGAAGGCACAGCCACTCACTGAACCTGCTGAATTCCTTTGTTTTGGGTTAGATGGCCAACAGTATCTCCAATAGTTGATAGCCTGCTAAGTAGGAATTTCTGTGCTATCTGGTTGCTTAAATAGTCAGAAATTTTATTTATTTTCCTATAGGCAAACAATGTAAGTACGCTCTATTCGTTTTATTTATCACCAAACCTGAGCAAGAACACTATTTAATCAACCATGGAAGCATCATGTAGTTGTCCTTATGCTACCAAATCAAGGAGGGCAGTTGAACTGTTTAAGCACGTACCCGCTGTAAAGTGCACCAGTTTACTAATCTCCAGTGCCCTTTTCATTCTTGTCACTAGATATCACCCAGAAGAAGCTGAACTAACAAGTCAAAGCAACAAGGTTAGCCTTTAAAATACCTGATAACTAGCTCTGCATTATTCAGAGCTACTCTGATTATTCTAATCATATATCTGTAACCGGGATTCTGCATTTCTACATGCTCTACCTTCTCCTTTGGCTTGTATTGCATTTTCACTAGTAGGAGCCCAGCACATTCCCTGACTGTGATACACAGAGCAGGTAGGCGTTTGACAACACCTTTCCCCCCTTTTTGCAGCTTAGGCTCCTACCACACCACAGCAATGGGGGTTTATACACATCTTCCCAACTCCGGGGTAGCAGCTATCCTGTAAGTTCAGCTCCCCCTTTCTAGTTTACACAGTTGCATCATAACATCGTAGCAATGGCCATTCCGCTTGCGCTTCTTCTATCTCTGCTCTTTGGCATCCTGCTTGCACCGGAATGTGTAGCCACACCGGACATGGCTCCTACCACTCTGCTGCAGGTGAAGTCCGATCTCATCGATCCTCAAGGCATCCTCTCCGACTGGTCGCCGAAGGCTGATGTCTGCTCCTGGCACGGTGTTTCATGCCTGCTGGGAGAGGGCATTGTGACAGGCCTCAACTTGTCGGGATACGGCCTATCCGGCACGATATCGCCAGCGATATCTGGCCTGATATCTGTGGAGTTCATTGACCTGTCCTCCAACTCCCTCACCGGGCCGATCCCGGCAGAGCTCGGCATGCTGCAGAACCTGAAGACGCTGCTCCTCTACTCCAACGCCCTCGTCGGCACCATCCCTCCGGAGCTGGGCCTCCTTGGGAACCTAAAAGTTCTCAGGATTGGCGACAACAGGCTGCACAGCGAGATACCACCGCAGCTCGGCAACTGCACGGAGCTCGAGACCATGGGGTTGGCCTATTGCCAGCTGAGTGGTGCCATTCCTCACCAGATTGGCAACCTGAAGAACCTGCAGCAGCTGGTCTTGGACAACAACACTCTCACCGGAAGCATCCCGGAGCAGCTTGGTGGTTGCGCAAATCTGCGTAGTCTGTCAGTGTCTGATAATAGGCTGGGTGGCATCATTCCCTCGTTCATTGGCAGCCTGAGTGTTCTCCAGTCTCTCAACCTTGCAAACAATCAGTTTTCCGGTGCGATTCCGGCGGATATTGGGAAGCTATCCAGCCTGACATACCTCAACCTGCTCGGCAACAGCCTGACAGGCGCCATCCCGGAAGAGCTGAACCAGCTGAGCCAGCTGCAGGTTCTTGACTTGTCCAAGAACAACATCTCTGGAGTGATCAGCATCTCCACATCACAGCTGAAGAACCTGAAGTACCTTGTGCTCTCTGACAATGTTCTTGATGGTACCATACCTGAAGGCCTCTGCCCTGGCAACTCGAGCTTGGAGAGCCTGTTCCTTGCCGGGAACAACCTCGAAGGAGGCATCGAGGGGCTGCTCAACTGCATTTCTCTGCGATCCATCGATGCGTCGAACAACAGCTTCACCGGAAAGATTCCGTCGGAGATCGACCGGCTGTCGAACCTTGTCAACCTTGTGCTGCACAACAACAGCCTTACCGGCGTTCTGCCACCTGAGATAGGTAACTTGAGCAACCTGGAGATGCTGTCCCTGTACCACAATGGCCTCACCGGTGTGCTCCCGCCGGAGATCGGCCGGCTGCAGAGGCTGAAGGTCTTGTTCCTGTACGAGAATCAGATGTCTGGGACCATACCTGATGAGATCACCAACTGCACGAGCTTGGAAGAGGTGGACTTCTTCGGCAACCATTTCCATGGGACTATCCCTGAGAAGATCGGGAACCTCAAGAGCCTAACGGTGCTTCAGCTCCGGCAGAATGACCTGTCCGGCTCAATCCCAGCGAGTCTCGGGGAATGCAGGCGGCTGCAGGCATTGGCATTGGCGGACAACCGGCTCTCCGGCGCACTGCCGGACACGTTCAGGCTTCTCACCGAGCTCAGCATCATCACCTTGTACAATAACTCCCTTGAGGGGTCGCTGCCCGAAGCACTGTTCGAGCTGAAGAACCTGACGGTGATCAACATCTCGCACAACAGGTTCAGCGGCAGCGTCGTGCCTCTCCTTGGCTCGAGCTCCCTCTCCGTGCTGGTGCTGACCGACAACAACTTCTCCGGTGTCATTCCGACAGCAGTGACACGGTCGAGGAACATGGTCAGGCTTCAGCTGGCCGGCAACCATCTCACCGGTGCAATCCCGGCCGAGTTGGGCGACCTGACGCAGCTCAAGATGCTTGACCTCTCATCCAACAACCTCTCCGGCGATATCCCATCGCAGCTCTCCAACTGCTTGCAGCTCACCCATCTGAACCTTGAGCGTAACAGTCTGACAGGCGCCGTGCCTTCCTGGCTCGGCGGCCTGCGGTTCCTTGGAGAGCTCGACCTCTCGTCGAATGCATTGACCGGCGTTATACCGGTGGAGCTCGGCAACTGTTCGAGCCTTCTCAAGCTGTCTCTCAGCGGCAACCGTCTCTCCGGCAGCATTCCGCAGGAGATAGGAAGGCTCACGTCCCTGAACGTTCTAAACCTGCAGAAGAACAGTCTCACCGGCGTCATACCGCCCACACTCCGGAGGTGCAACAAGCTCTATGAGCTGCGCCTGTCGGAGAACTCGCTGGAGGGGCCGATCCCCATGGAGCTCGGGCAGCTGTCAGAGCTGCAGGTGATGCTGGACCTAAGCCGGAACAGGCTGACCGGACAGATTCCGACGTCCCTCGGCAACCTCGTGAAGCTGGAGCGGCTGAACCTGTCCTCCAACCAGCTCCACGGGCAGATACCAGCCTCGCTGCTGCAGCTCACCAGCCTGAACCGCCTCAACCTGTCGGACAATCTCCTCTCCGGCACGATACCCGCCGTGTTATCGAGCTTCCCGGCCGCGTCCTACGCCGGCAACAACGAGCTTTGTGGCGCGCCGCTACCGACGTGCGGGGCGAACGGGAGGCGCCTGGCGAGCGCCACGGTGTCCGGCATCGTGGCGGCCATCGCCATCGTCTCGGCCACTGTGTGCATGGCTCTGCTGTACATAATGCTCAGGATGTGGAGCAATTGGAGGGAGGTGTCGGTGTCGAGCTCGGACGGTGAGGAGCCGGAGGCGCATGGCAAAGGGGGCAAGTGCTGCGCCGGGGACGGGAAGTACTGGAAGGTCGGTTCGGGCTTGGTCGTCGCGCCGTCGACGGAGGAGAAGTACAGCTCGGCGTCGGAGAGCAGCGTTCTCCATGGGAAGCTCACGGAGGCGAGCGCCATCAACTCCAAGGGCTAGCAGCGCGGCTTGCATGCTGTGGTTGAATCTCAAAATGTTTGTGTATTATCAGTGGCTGTTTCTTGTATCAAAGTTATCGGTCGCCACCGTTAAGCATTTTGTTCTCGTTTCTCTAATATATTATCTTCATGTTTTAAATTTTGTTCGTGGGTTCTTCATCTGAAGCTAAAGCTTTTTCAATTATCAGAGGACTTTATTGTAAACTTGGAAAACCTTCATCAGATGATTAAATGATCGATTGCTCACATGCACCCTGAAGACTACAGCTCTTAGCTAGAATAACGTACTCCCTCCGCTTTCTTTTTTACTCTGTGTATAAAATTTGTTTGAAGTCAAACTACATAAATAAGTTTGACCAAATTTATCTTAAAAAATAACAACATTTACAGTACAAAAGTTATATAGTATAAAAATTAATTTCATGATGCATCTAAAAAAAAGATATTGATTTTATATTGTGAGTGTTGATAATTTTTCTTATATAGTTAGTCAAACTTTACAAAGTTTGATTTTGGACAAATTATATATTTTTTGACAAAGGAAATATATTAATATCGTGAAGATACCAATTACCCCCAGCCTTCGCAACAACGAAATGTTGTATAGACATTATGGATGCGCACAACCTTACAACAGAAAGGAAGAAGAAGAAGAAAAAAGATCCCGCTACGGTGATTAAAACCATGTAGCTGCAACACAAACCACTGCATAGGTAGCACGCGGAGTCCAAATTCTCCAAAAAGATGCCTCCAGATACACTTTTTTGTGCAGAATAGATTATACTGATTAAATGTGATGTTTGTGTGCAGGTGGTGTTGATGATCCACCAGATGGTTTGGAAGGTCTCATTGTCAGGTTGCACTACTTCCAAAGGTTTGTAGTACTGGAGGGTATGCTTGAGTATGTAGGTGGTTTGGTGGTAGAGTTTCCTGTTGAGAAAGCCAAAATGGATTATGAAGCAATTTTGTCATATGCACAAGATATGTATCATGTGGAAAGAGGGCATTGCAAAAGGGATTGTAGCTACAAACTACATCGGCTAGTTCCTATCAAATCATTGGAAGATGGGCCGCTTTGTTTGTGTGATAATTCAAAGATGGAGAGTGGCACAGCTAATGGTGATTGTGATGTCATTTATGTGGAGGAAAGTATCGGCTTTTCATGGAACATTCTTTTTTCTGAAATGTTGTGCATTGTTTTCATATGTAGCAACCGAGAAATAGCACATGGGCATATCATATTGCAGCATCACTGATTTTGTAGCAACATAACTAAATTTGTATAGCAACATGGCAAACATACCTAACAACACATCTTCAGACCAAACTTATACTAACTTATATGCTGAACTAACAACATACCTAACATCACTTCTTCATATCCCCGGTCCCCAAAAGTCATTCATCTTTATATCTTCAGTCCTACACATTTTAGTATCTTCATGCTCATTAACTGACCACCCTTTAGGCACTCAGAGCGGCGCACATGCATCAGGCGTGGAGAGCGGCGCACATGCATCAGGCGCACAGAGCGGCGCACCCCCTCCTTCACACCCCTCCTTTTCTTTGTCACAACACTCTGCACCACCACTGCCTCGTCTTCTTCCTTGGCATTCTTCTTCACAAGGACAACAACATCAAGATCCACGTCGGCCACGTCGATAGGATTCTCCTTGTTACTATGCACCTCGTCCCTCTCGTCGTCAGCAACAACAACAATTGGCCAGGCGGATATGAAAGTTGGGGTTGACTGGCACTAGCAAGGCAATCACCATGTCCACGACGCGTACCACCCTTGACGCGACATGGTGTGGATCTAGCTATGGTGGGGGGACGATGGAGCGATACATCCACAACCTCGCGCACTGAGCCAAATCAGGAGATCTGGTGTCATGCATGGCCCATAGCAGAATCGCCGCCGGAGGAACTCCTTGGCCTCAGGGAAGGCATGAGCCTTCTCCGTTGATGTCATCACGTCGATGAGACCCCACACGTGGTTTGGAACCAACGGGAGATCCCCTCCCAACTCCGCACGAAACACTAGATTTTCGCCAGTCAACTCCTCAATTGTGTGCTGCCAAGTTACGTTGTTCTCCATGGCGGGTAGTGATCGACGGTTGCCTCTACGAAGCTTTTGGGAGTGGAAAGTGGAGAGTGGGGAGTCGAGAGTGGAGAATGGGGGGTGGGAAAGGTGGAGAGTGAGGTTATATCGATGCAGCATGCGAATAGTCCGCACGTTTGTCCAGTGCACGACAACCACTTGAACTAATTAGTGCACACAATTGAAACTATTGCACTCTAAATCTCTGAATCCCTACATATATGTGCCTCTCTGCATCTAAATCTCTGCACATATGTGCACACATATCTGATATTTGCCGAAACCACATATCTAAAATTGAATTAGCATTTTTATGTGAATTTCCACATGTCCGCGTAACCACAAATTCATAGAAATTCAGATGCAATTACACAAAACAAAATTCAGTGTCATTTTGCACACATATCTGGACATTCATTTTCAGTGAAATCAAGCACACATCTCTGAACACAATATCAACATCATCACTTGTATGCATGTAAGTCAAACACATAAAACAACAAAAGACAACAACTTGAAAGTTCATCTTCAGCTTCTCAAATTGCTTCTTCACTGCAGCCATTTCTTCAACATGTCTACCTTGCAAGTCAAGGGCAAACACATCTGCAGCACCAAGACTTGACTTGGCGTCCATCAGCAAATGCTCTATTTGTTGCTTCTCAATCTTCATCTTCCTCACATCAGTCTTCAAACGGATCACAACACCACACGGGTCACCTAGCAGATGTGTGAGGAACTCACTGTAAGGATCATCATGCCACTTAAAAAAACGGCAATCGGCACCTTGTATCACACACATGTGTGATGAACAACAACAAGCATCAGTCCACAGTGCGCCAAATCAACTGAAATGCAAAAATTTTGAGCCGAGTCTAAAGAAACCGATTTTTTACCTTTGATTTTGAGTAGTTGTAGTACATGTGCCCTAGATAGGCGAGGCTCCATGAATCCAATGTGACAACTTCATGTTGCAGTGCCACATAATCTCAAGCATATACTCAAGCGGCCGCTCTCGGTATGTCACCAGTGACTACGAAGGTGAAGCCTGGGCCGAGGAGCTATGGCTTCGTGAAGACATAGCGAATGACGACCGTGACATGATTGTCCATGAAGAGCTGCGCAGGGCGTAGAAAGAGCGACACACGACGAGGACGGCAATGAATCGCCAACCAAGGGAGAGAGGAAGAGAGGAAAAGAGGAATAGAGCTAGGGTTCCTCACGACAGAGAGATGAATAAAGGAGCCAGTCCATGTGTAATATCCAGCCAGCAAGATTGTGCCAGTCAACCATGCGAGTCAGTTCAAGAGAAGTCAAAACCACCTTAAATCCAGACCATAACCACTCCAGGTCCTAATTTATTCAGAGGATTCTATTTTATTTATTCTATCCGAACAAGCCAAACATTCTTTGAGGAGACACTAGTGAGGGCTGCCAAATGGGTGAATCATATTCGACGCTCATTGCATCGAATTCTCTCGACCAAACGTCCAACTGGGCGCGTCTATACATCGTCCCACTACTGGTGGATGGGTCAGGCCCAACGTCATCCATGGTAGGGACATCAAATGTCCAGCATGGCGAGCGCAGGACTGATTTTTATACTCTTTACTAGGCATATGCCCGTGCGCTGCCACAGAAACCCAGACATTGTCAATGCATAAGAGCATTAAAAACAATATGGTATTCTGAGATCACCACACACTATAATCTACCCGATCTTGATGGGCACTCTTTTGTCTAGGGAAAGAATTTGTGCAAATAGTAGAATGTCCGTGCGTTGCCATCCAACATCTTATTGGCATATTGTCACCATCTAATTGCAACCTCTTGTGTAGTTTGTTCAGGTAACTCGAAGCACCTCTCAACATCTGGCATTCCTTTTCATGTACAACATGGAAACGGCTAAGATTTTGTCACTCCATTAGGTGTCTATGATCATACGACACTGTTCAAGCTATTACCATGATAGAATTTACTAGGAACTAACAGGGGTAAATATATTTTTTGAGTATCTGGTTGGCATCTTGTCGTCATCTAATTGCATCAGCTTGTACAGTTAACTCGAAGCACCTCTCAACATGTAGCATTCTTTGTGGTGTACAATATGGGAACGGCTAAGATTGTCTCACTCCATCAGGTTTCAATGACCATCTGACTGTTCAAGCTATTTCATACTATTTCCTTTTTTGTAGTGTTTGAACGTAATGCACATGTTGTCAGCATAGTTATTCAGAGTTGCTGTATTCATTGTTTGAACAGTATTGTTTCTATGCATATCTTCGAAATTCTTCACGCAAAATTTATCTCACAATTATTGTTTTCTGGAAATGAAATTATCCTCTCATCAAATTTAATAGCTATGATTGTGCTCTATAGCAAATCAATTAGGCCTTTTTAGCAACATCAATTGTAAAGATGTTGGATGTCTTGCTATGTGCTATGAGGGTGTGACATTACTAAGGTTTTGATAAAATTGTGCTGCCAAACAAGTCTTACGGTTTTGAAAAAAGGCACCAACTCTTTCTAAAATAATATGATACAAATTCTTTTGGAATTGTCCTAAACAATCTGGTACCTTTTATAAATAATATGTTAACTCTGTAGAACAGAGTGATAAACAGAGGCTAGACACACAAGAATCTTGCTGTCTATATCTATATCTAGAGGCGTACAAAGCATAGTGGTAGTGCATTGTAGTGAACAAGTACAAAAAATGTATAAATGTATACTAAAATAAAGTATATTGAGGGTTGTGAGAATTAACTCTAGTTCCTTTTTGAATGAGGCAAGCATGATATAATTGAAGATGTACTCGACTGCATGTTTGACCCATGAAAGTTGGGCACTGTCTCCATTTGTGCGGGCACAACCTCGATTGGTACGTGTACAACTAATATGGAAGATCGATAGTTGGTGAGGGACGAGATGCGAGCGAGGGACTAGTAAACGACAGGCGGTGAAATAGGAGGATCACAATATATGATGAAGAGTCCGAGGGTACTGATTGATGACCAATTTTTTAGGTAACAATGCATACAATTCTTCTATCCATGCGTGATCCTGATTCAAAAATTTCCAAAGTATAACTGCACGAACCAAAAAAAACATCATCGGATCATAGTTTAAGCAAAATAATTAACAAAATAATTTTCTACTTCACATGCTTGTAAACAAAAAAGGAACGATAGAATTTCTTTTTTTTCTTTCCTTTTCCTACTTCACATTTCGGGCGTGTTCGGCAATGCTTGATTTTATTTCTTTCCTTTTCTTTCACTAGCATGTGAAGTAGGAAATCATTTCATTATTGTTTTTCCTAAACTGTGATCCAGGGTTGATTCTTTTGGCTAGTGCAGGATGGAATCAAAATCAAGTGTTGACATATTATGAACACACCCGACACATGAAGTATGAAAAGGAAAGAAACAAATCTTTTTGTTTACAATCACGTGAAGTAGGAAATTATTTTGTTAATTGCTTTTCCCAAACTATGATCCGATGCTGATTCTTTTGGCTAGTGCGAGATGGAATCCAAATCAAGCATCGCCATAGTATTAATAATATGGATGTACGTTCCAAAATTATACCTTGGTAGGTTTTGAATTGGAATCATGCACGGATGGAAGAATTATATGTGTGCTTTTCAGAAAGCCAAAACTACCTAATAAATCATCCGTCCTCCTATTTCACCAACCATCGTTCACCGGCCCCTCGCTCGCATCTCGTCTCTCACCAACTATCGATCACCCAAGGAGGTTGTGCCCACACCAATCTGAGGTTATGCCCGCACCAATGGACGCAATGTCCAACTTTCATGACGTCAATCATCCAGTCGACTACATCTTCAACTACATCTCGCTTGCCTTGCACAAACAGGAATTAGAGTCAGTTCTGACATCCCTCAATGTATTTTATTTTAGTATACATCTATACATTTTTCACACTTGTTTGCTGCAGACCACTAGCAATATGATTTGCATAGTCCTGTAGATATAGGTATAGCCAGCAAGATTGTTGTGTGTCTAGCCTCTGTTTATCTCTATTTTCAACATAGCTAACTTATTATTTAGAAAAGGTACCAGATTGTTTGGGACAACTACAATTCTTTTGTATCATATTATTTAAGAAAGAGTTTGTGCCTTTTTTAGACACTGTAAGGCTTAGTTTAGCAGCATAGTTTTATCAAATCTTAGTAATGTCACGCCCTCATAGAAAGACATCCAACATCTTTACAATTAAATCACCTATTGTTTCACCTAAAAAAGAAAGATCAGACCGATCGATAGGAAATCCCTAGAACTAAACTGACATTAATCAAAAGAAGTGCCAAGTTGAGGAGAAAATAGTATGTCTCCCCTAGGGAAAATGGCATGCATGAGATGCAGAGCCCTTGACGCGCGACTCAAAATCGATGTCACGAGGGCCGAGATTCCACGCGGCGCCCCCAATGCTCATCATAGTGCGAACTGACACCCTCTGCAACCTAGAATCCAAAGAAGTGTGCGGTCGCCATCCATTTCACATGGAGAGGCCGCGACATGTGGAGACGAGGACCAGGGAGGCTGAGACGAAAAGCAGTGAAGACCGCGGGGCGGCGTCATTGCGGGGTGCCTTGAGAGGAGACCGATGGAGGCTGTGTGGGAACTGTGGGGAGATAGTGTCGGTGGCAATAGGGAGGAGGGAGGGGGGGGGAGGAGATCAAGGGTTGGGGATGGCAACATAGATGCATGCATGTGTGGTGGGTTCCACCGGCCATTGCTTTCATTGTGTCGGTTCTTTTGCCTCATGGAAAATCGGGGGGGGGGGGGGGGGGGGGGGGGAACGGGACGACGGAGGATGTGAAATGGGAGAGGCAGACGAAGGTCGAGCGGAACTGAAACGTTAGTACAATATTTTTTTAAGTAGTGATATAATTATATATATGCAATTGCCGGTGCATTGCAACGGAGGCATACATATTTTACTTGTCAACATTAATTTAGTCAAACAGAAATATATTAAAATACAAAATTAGAATCCTCATGCAGATAAAGAAGAAAATATGGACTTACCGTTACATTTAAATCACTCATCCACTACTTCTTTCATCTTATTCTTCTTCCACTGATTCTCTTCATCTCCTCAATGCATGCTCCCCATCTCCGTTAATGGTACATCCAACCTCACAATTACCCAACCCTCTCGCAAAACCAAAGTATGCGTCAAGCGCCAAATTAGTGCACCAAAATATGCATCAGATCGACATCCTAAAAAGTTGGCGTCAGAGAAAAATGTAAAGAAAATTCTTGTTGCATAGCTAGTATAGATGTAGAAAAATTCTCCACCTAGCAATTATCTTGGTGTCCCAGATACATGCTCCCCATCACCGTTAATGGTACATCCAATCTCACGATCCTCCAAGCCTCCTGCAAACCCAAGGTATGTTAAGCGCCAAACCGGCATGCAGATTAGCGCACCAAAATATGATCACATCTGCATCCTGAAAAAATGGCATCGGAAAAAGATGTAGAAGAATTTCTTGGCGCATAGCTGGTATAAATGTAAAAAAATTAGACTTGGAAATTATGTGGTACTTGCAGATACTCTGACATGCCTAAATTTGTGACCATAATGCAAGATCTTTTTTTTAACGGGGAATGCAAGATCCATGCAAGGTGCATGTATGTAATCAGGTATAGCAAAATTTATGTTGGATGGATGGGTGAATAGAAGCAAGAAGGCTAATTACAAGGTGGGATTGGTCGACGTAGTGCGTGAGGGCCCGTTTGTCCTGTTGACGAGTGCCATGCATGGCAGTTGGCAGGGAAACCTCCTCGTTGTTCACCCTTGTGTTGTACTACTAGTTCATCTCCTTGATACAATGCTGCATATGTAAGTAAAAATATTGAGTTAACAATGTGCTGCATTGAGAAATCTGAGTAATTAAGTAAAAATAAGTAGCAAAAGTATCCTGTAATCGACTACATAATCATCTGTACGTGTGCATACTATATGCAACGAACCGTCAAGCAGTGCCCTGCCCACGTACGTACAGGGTCTCATAACCATGGCGTACGTGCATGACTCGCTCGGCAGGCGACAGCATGCATGCAGGGATCATTGTTCAGGCGGGTCGTGGAGGAGCTGGGTGTGACGGACCAGACGATGGACGTGATGCGAGTGTGGTGGAGTCGCTGCTGGTCCGCTAGCGACGACGAGGTCTGGGACTCATATATAGGTGACGCGACGAACTTTGTGCCAGGCGCCATGGAGCTGGCCGCGGAGGGGACGGGCGTGGCGGTGCCGGACGCGGTGTGCAGCAGTTGGACACGGCGACGACAGCGATGCATCGTCCTGGCCGTCGTTGAGAAAGTGCTGCACGTACTCCCTCCGTTTCTTTTTACTTCATATATAAGATTTGATCAAAGTCAAACTACACAAAATTTGATCAAATTTATATATAAAAAAATATAAACATCTACAATACTAAAACTATATAGTATGAAAATACGTTTCATGGCGCATCTGTTAATATTGATTTCATATTATTAATGCTTATATTTTTTAATATAAAATTAGTCAAATTCTATAAAACTTGACTTTGATCAAACCTTATATACGCATTAAAAAGAAACGGAGGGAGTAGTACATGGCTGGGTTGAGGTCGGCCATCGACATCGTGTGCGTCAAGAGATCGACCCTCTGCTCCAGGACTGGCCACTGTTGAGATTGACATCGTTTGCGCATGTCAAGCGATCGGCGGCGGTGGAACCCTAGGTTTGGCAGACAAGAGAGTTGGTCGGTCTTATGATGCAGGATGGGCTTGGGCCGATCGAGTTCTGGACCAGCCAGATGATATCGCCGCCCTAGGGACAAGTTCTCTGAACCGAGCGGAACGGAGCGCTGCAACGTGGGTAGGTCTTTTGCCTAAAAAAGCCAAAAAAAGAACAAACGTAAGTAGGTCTTGATGAAAGAAGGGGCAAAACGAGAATATTACCTTTCTTTTTTTAAGAAGAGAAGAGAAGAGATAGGAGAGATACATATGACCGGTTGTTTCACTAGAAAATGTTATTTTCCTATTTTTCCAAATGAAAGTTGAACTCTTTTTAACATACCTTTTAAAGTGTTCGTATATTTGAAAAGGTACACCGTGTGATAAGAAAAGTTAATAATTTATTTTGAAAAATATTAGAGTATGCCATAAAAAATGAAATAATATATTTTTAAAAATATCGCATATTACAAAAATATCAATCGTGTTTTTTCAAAGATGTTCTGCCATGTGTGTACAAAATGGTCATCATTTATTAAAAAGTGGTCGCCGTGTAATTGCAAATTGTTCAAAATGTTTTCAAAAAAGCCTACCGTGTATTCATAAGAATGTTTGACATGCATCTGAAAAAAGTTCAGCGTGTGTTTAAAAAATGTTCAGTTTCTATTTAAAAATTGTTCACCAGGCATTTGAAAAATGTTCAACGCCCATTTAACAAATATTCAACATGTACAGAAAAAATTCCAAAATGTATCTAAAAATGCTCACTGGGTATTTTAAAATTGTTCACCGTGCATTTGACAAATGCCCAACGTGCATTTAACAAATATTCAACATACATATTTAAATATTCACCATGCATATAAAACTTGTTCAATGTGCATTTAACAAATGGTTAACATTAATAAAAAAATCCAACATATATTTAATAATGTTTAAATGATCACCATGCGTGTAAAAAATGTTTAGTGTCTATTAAAAATTTCAACCTGCTTTTGATAAAAAACAGAGAAAAGAAAACCCAAAACAGGGAGACAGAAAACGAACAAAAAAGAAAAAGGAAAAAAATTGTAAAGCCAACACATGAAAAAAAGGAAAAAAACGGACAAAATCTTCTTAAAATTGTCGAAAGTTTGCCAAAATCGCTCCAAAACTACCTCTTGGAAGGTTCCAAGCAACATATGTCTTTTTTAGACCCTGCGGGTGATATGTAGGTCTCGCAAGTATGGACTGGCACAAATTGAGCAATCGATCGAGCGGTAGCAGTTTTGTTAGGAGTCCCGACACTTTTCTTTGTTTTTCAGTATCGTTTTTGTAAGTTTATTTCATTTCCTTTTCGTTTTCCCTTTTGTTATATATATATATATTTTTATTTTTCCTTCAAAAAATATTGGACAAACTTTTTTTAACTCGTGAACAGTTTCTATAATACTCAAATGTTTTTAAAATTCAGGAACTTTAAAAAAATCATGATCACTTTTCTAGAACGTAATGAGGGTTATATTGCCACAGTATTAAACTCGATACCGCTTAATATCCAATTTAGGAGACCCCTAGCAGGGGACTGGAATGTACAGTTGCACCTGGTCCATAGGTTGATGGATGTTCACCTATCCGATCATGTGGATACAATACGCTGGAAGTTAAACACGAATGGAATCTTCTCAATGAAATCCATGTATTCGGACCTCATTGATTCCGGGCCATTGTTGAGGTCTTTACACATTTGAAAGATTAAAGTTCCACCTCGAATTAAAAAAATTATGTGGTTCTTACATAAAGAAGTCATTCTAACCAAAGATAATTTGGTAAAAAGGAATTGGGTTGGTAACTCCAGGTGCTGCTTTTATGATCAAAATGAAATGATTAAACATCTCTTTCTCGAATGTCGTCTTGCAAAATTATTGTGGTGATCAGTTCATATAGCTTTTAGGGTTCATCCCGCAAGGAGTATAAACACGTTATTTGGGACGTGGCTTAATGGAATGGACATACACATAGCTAAGCATATTCGGATTGGAATATGTGCATTATTTTGGGCTATATGGAACACTAGGAATGATGTGATTTTTAATGGGACAAAATTCAATAACCTTTTACAGGTTATCTACAGAGCTACAACTTGGATCCGTACGTGATCCTTACTCGCGCATGCGGACTTCAGGGAGCTTATGATTATTGGGTGCAACCGCTGAAAGATGGTAGCACGGACTATCTTCAGCCGATTTGCGTGATGAGCTAATAATAGGCTAGGTGTGTAAGCATCGTAGCTTGTTTTTTATCGCCGGATATGGCACTTTTCAGTTCTATATCGCTGGATGTGGCGCTTTTCAGTTTTATTTGCTTTCAACTATTGCTCAGTTTATGAGTCTTTTTGGACCTTAAGACTTTGTTACGTTTTTATTTAATAATATGGCTGCATACTTTTAAACAAACTCCGAATATTTTTTTTATAACACACTAACATACTTTTTAGTTTAAAAAAAAACTACAGCAGCTGGTCTGAAAACCAGAAGTAAAAACTGAGGAAACAATATCGTTCCGCAAGGAGCCATGGATAAAGAGGTCTTTGCGATTTCCCGGCAATTTGACGCAAAAATCGTCTATTATGGGGTCTCTCTCACCAACACAACCGGTCAACTATAAGCGCATCTCCAACAAGGTCCTTAATAGTTTTGTTAAAAAACTACTTCAGCAGGGACCCTATCCTAGCCCCTAAATCATCCCAGAACTGGAGCATTTTGTCAAAGTAGTTGAGTTTATTTGATTGTATCAAATCTAAAAAAAACTGAATTGAACATTTGATCTTTGAACTGAGGCCAGTGAGGCAACGATGAAACATTTTGTTGTTTTCTTACTAGAGCCGTATTTTTAGATGTCTTTGACTAGTATTAAGTACAAACTACTATTTAATACTCCCTTCGTACATAAATATAAGATGTTTTAGATATTTCAATATGAACTACATACATATTAGAATAAATGATTGAACATACCAAAACAGTTTTAATGTCTATATACATCAAATTCAGAAAAAGTTAAAACATCCTGTATTTATGAACAGAGGGAGTAGTATTTCACGCGGGAAATTTTACTCGACTCGCTAATGCTTTTAGGCTGAGATAGTTCCTAAAATTAGTGGCACAATGACGATGAAGTGACGTCACGTTTCCTTTTATATCCGGTGGAATGTACTTCCAACAATGGAAGAAATATTTGGTATATTTCTTACGAACTAGTACAAAAAACACCAAAAATGATCTAATTATCTATATTTGATTCTCTCTTTCCTTATGCATAGATAATTTTGTATATATACGAGTCCAAAAGGCGTGCCAATTGCTAGCTAGAACTCTCGTTTTAAGTGCAAAATGATGATATAATAAGGTGCCCATTGTTAGGCGTCAAGCAATTTCACTGTAATACCCTGATTTGGTGGCGGGTGCAAGCAGCACGCCGAGGCATCTCACCGCATCCTTTCCCCTGTTCCACATAATCCTTTTCGTTCCATTTTTACTCGATGGATTCGTCTCACGCTGTCAGCTGGGCCCTCAGTTCATACATCAGCCGCGATTCCAGGATAACAAAGGCCGATCGAACGCCACCCGTTCTGCTCCCCGAATCCCAGGCCCCTGAAGAGCTTTCGATGATTTCCTCCTCGCCAACCGCCGCCGCTGCCGCTGCCGCTGAGCGCCGCCCGGTCCCAGCAACGAGCTTTCTCGCCCGACAGTCGTTTTCAGTGCAGGCAAAGGGCCATTGACCGCACAACTTCAACGACAGAATCATTGCGCCATGGAACGGAAGCGAGGGATCTCCAGTGAGTCCCAGTCCCAGGTGTGAGGATGAGCGAGCGCGCACGCCTAGAACGAACGACGGGTCGCTGAATCCGCCTGCGCTTGGTATATATTCCTTGCTCATTGCTCGGCCCGTGCGTGTTAGTGCCGGACGCGACGCGCTGTCAGCGGCGCCTGGGAGGGAATCCGCAGGTTATTCCGTGGCCGCCTCGCTTTTCGGTGGAGCTTTGCGAGGCCGATCAGGCGTCAGTTCATGGCGGATCTCGCCGGCTTTTTTCAACCTGCGTCGGTCGCAGACGGCACCTTTTCTGGCTTTGCTGCCTCCGCCTGCCGCCTGTCACCTGAACGCACCCGTCGAGCCAATGGGTCTCGTGCCGTCGCATGCTGCCGCACAAGAGTGGAGATGCCACTCGCCCGTCCGTCCGTCCGTCGGGACCTTTCGTCGTACGTCCGGTCCGGTGCACCGCTTGGCGCTTGCTCTTTCCAAAAGTCACCAAGACAAAATGTATACTACAAATACAGCATGTTTCTATTATCTGCGAAACCCAAGCACAGGCCAAAGCAGACAAGGCCATGGTGATGAACTGATGATATGCTGGTTCCACAGTTTACATTTGATGAGCTGCGATTTGCGGCAGGATTTTTCTTATTTGTCTCCGCAAATAGGTTTTGTACCTGTATTTGAATTTGTGTGCCATTGTTCTCGCAAAAAAAAAAAGAATTTGTGTGCCATTGTGCATTGATGCTTATTTTTTTTAGTTTTATTGTGCATTGATGTTGTTGTTTCTTTGGCCTTAGAGGGAAAAACTAGATTTTTGATTTTAATTTTTCTAAACATCATGATCATGACAAAGTATGTATGTCCTCATGATTGATCTGCTTTAGTGAGTTTTTTTTTGAGGTAGTGAGTTACCAAAGATAAGAGGTTGATTTTTAGGGGCTGTTTGATTCTAGGACTAGCGTTGTCACATTTTGCCATACATTGTTGTCAAGCTTGCATAAGGTTAGTTCATCAAAATGAAAGCCACAAGTTGGCAAGTCTAAGAAAATCTTGCCACACTTTTTGTGTATATGCCATGTGGGACCCAAATGTGGCTTGCTTAAGGTGTGGCTTGAACTAACAAATGTTGACTGAGAAATAACTATGTCTAAGTGAAGTGAGCTATAGACATTCCCAATATAAAACCGGTTGAAATTTCTTCAGGTTCCAGGAGGCAGAGTTGCACTGTATATATCGAAGTGACTTTGCTGCGGTCTAATCGGGCAACCGATGCTCCTTTTTCCCTCGTTTACCATCGGAAACTGCAAGTCTTTTCATCACCCCCAAAAAAACATGAACGGTTAAGTTACCATTGGAAAGCGGAAATCCCCTTGAACGAGTGACTAAATTGAGTCAACTGCTGTGAACTTCCCCAAAAAGAGTCTTGAGGGCCGTCTTCATGCAACGAATAAAACCAAATTTTGGTAGTAGTATGAGTATACTAAAATTTTCTCAAACTCTGTTCTGATTTCTGAAACCAATCGAACTTTAAAAGAAAATCAGCACTGGGTTCTTGACAATCTTTTTTCAGGCTAAGTTAGTAACGGATATATGACCAAATTGAACACCAAGAAGACGCAGAGACAGCCCATTCAATCAATGCAAAATCAATAACTGATTCGGTAGACCGTATGTACAAGAGGAAAATTACAGTGCACCAGTTGGGTAGACTTTGCAAAGACAGAGGTCGAAAGCAGTCAGCCCCACCGGCGGCCGATCACAGGTTGTGCAGCGGGTTCGACCCCGTCGGCGCGAACCTCTTGTCGTCCCGGAAGAAGCCGCCGAATCGCCGCGGGGCGAAGGGAGCGATGGTGGTGGCGCGGCCGCCCCGAGTCTGACGGCCCACCGTCCTCCTCCGCTCCTGCCTCCACTGCTCCGCCGGCACCGGAGCCAAGACGCCGGTGCGTGATGCAGAGTCAGGGGCGGAAGGTGACGGGACGACGAGGAGCGACGCCCCCCTCAGCGCGAGAGGGATGAGGGAGAGCAGTACGAGAATCTTGACGCAGTTCATGCCGGCGGCTCCCTCTCTCTCTTTCTCTCTCGGCGTAGATATTGGTTGGGGCGGCGGAGTGAGCGGATATATGGGAGCGGCCGGTGAGTGAGAGGAGACGACAGTGGCGAGCATTGGCGTTGGTTGGCAACTTGCGTAAATGCGTAATCGGCAATGATGGACGGAATGGATGCAGTCATGCGGAGAGAGAAGAAACAGAGAGTGATTTGACGTAGGAGGGAGGGAGGGGGGAGCAATGAGCCAAAGGGGGAGCAGCTTTCTAGAGGAGCAAGTGAGCCCAGCGTCGCGTATTATTCGTACCGGTTTTCGATTGGACGGGTGAGGAATCATGAAATGACAGTGGCATCCCTCACTGGCTCACTGGCTCTCGCTCTCTCCTCCCGAAACAACTAAGTTGATGCGTGCAAAATAGTGGCATCCTGGCTTAACCCATGACACTGTCAGGGCATGATTGTTATGTGGAGGTGGATTCAGGGTGAGTAGTTCAGGATAGATCTAGGTTCTCATGGAGTGGAGTACCCACAAAAAGAAAAAGGTACTCATGGAGTAGTAGAGGTGTTATGTTGATGTACCAACTCACGGTTGATGAATAGATTGGAAGTTTTCTCGAAAAAAAAAACTCACGGTGAAGGGTTGATACTTTTCTCCCCATAACATATTGATGAACATGTTTGTGCGTACTCGAGAAAAAAAGATTATAGCTGTGGCGTGACGATGAAGAAAAGAGAAGGCCTATACTAAAGACATCTTCAAGAATTTGTGCTTCAGTTCTGCAAAAAAAATGTTTCTGCTAGAAGGGGATTCTTTGGAGAGTAGGAAATGGCCGAAGCATCAGAATTTGGCGTGACAACTGGATTCCTAGACCATTCAGTTTCAAACCGGTTACCACTCAGGGCACATGCAGAATCAGGTTTGTGGCGGATCTGTTTAATCCTAACGGCTCTTGGAATCTGGCCTTACTTCAACAATACTTCCTCCTAGCTGATGTTGTGGAAATCTCTAAAATTAGAGCATCCCCGAGACAGGAGGAAGACATCATTGCTTGGGGGCCAGGCAAACAAGGTGTATTCTCTATGAAAAGCGCTTACAACTTTGCGTTTGAAGAGGTTTATCGATATGCAGAATCGGCCTCCAGTTCAGCCCCGGATGGTAGACGAAAAGGATGGCAGCTGATATGGAAATGTGACATACCCCCTTCGGCCCGTAACTTTGCTTGGAGAGTGGCAGTTGATTCTTTGCCAACCTGGCAAAATAAGCATAAACGCGGGCTGGAAACATCTGAACTCTGTACGCTTTGTGCTACAGAACTTGAAGATAATTTTCACCCATTTTTGCGGTGCCCTCTTGGCCGGAATTTATGGTATACAATGGCGGAGGTCTGGTCCCTGCCAGATATCAATATGGTAGAGCATACGGGGAAAGAGTGGTTGTTGCATGCTTCAGATCCTATGTCCGATGTTGATCGATCCATGTTACTGATGACCTTGTGGCGTACTTAGTTTGTCCGGAATGAGGTGGTCCACCATAAACCCCCACCTCCCGCTGAGTCCTCGAAAAGGTTCCTGGTGAGCTATCTCGATTCCCTGCTAGGACTTAAAACTGATACATGCAACTATCAGGGAAAGGGTAAGACTCCTATTGCTACACCAGTGGTGAGCTCCAAATTCCACGCATATTGGTCGATGGAAATTGCCGGATGCTGGTTGGGTCAAGTTGAACACAGATGGATCGGTTGGTGAATATGGTAGTGCTGGTGCTGTCATGGTCCTTAGGGACGACAAGGGAGCTATTATTTTTTCATCATGTCGAGCGCTTTTCTCTTGCAGAGATGTGTTGGAAGCTGAGCTATGTGCGTGCATGGAAGGTCTCTCTTTGGCGATCCAACGCACCGAGCTACCAATTATCGTGGAGATGGATTCTATGGTTGCCATGATGATGATTCAGGCGCAAGGAGTGGATAGATCCTTATATTCAGCCATTGTAAGAGAGATTAAGTATATTTTGAGTCTACATAGGTCTTGTATTACTTTTGCTAGTCGTTCTCAGAATAAGGTTAGCAACAGTCTAGCTTCTTTTGCGAGGATTGAAGATAGGATTATGACTTGGTTTGGTTCAGGACCTTCAATAGCTGTAGAGCTAGCCCTTGCTGATTGTAACTCCTTTGTTTTTGAGTAATACAAGTCTTCTACCCGCAAAAAAAGAAACTTAGAGCAACATCAACTATCCGATGCCTCCCAGCTACGTCGCGCCGAGGGGAGGGTCTCGCAGGGCAACCTTCTTCAAGTGAACCCATAGTTTTTTTTATGCAGTCGCGGGCTCATATGTGAAGGAAATATGCCCTAGAGGCAATAATAAAGTTGTTATTTATATTTCCTTATATCATGATAAATGTTTATTATTCATGCTAGAATTGTATTAACCGGAAACTTAGTACATGTGTGAATACATAGACAAACAGAGTGTCACTAGTACGCCTCTACTTGACTATCTCATTAATGAAAGATGGTTAAGTTTCCTAGCCATGGACACGAGTTTTTATTTGATGAACGGGATCACATCATTAGAGAATGATGTGATTGACATGACCCATCCGTTAGCTTAGCACTTTGATCGTTTAGTTTACTGCTATTGCTTTCTTCATGACTTATACATGTTCCTATGACTATGAGATTATGCAACTCCCGAATATCGGAGGAACACTTAGTGTGCTATCAAACGTCACAATGTAACTGAGTGATTATAAAGATGCTCTACAGGTGTCTCCGATGGTGTTTGTTGAGTTGGCATAGATCAAGATTAGGATTTGTCACTCCGATTCTCGGAGAGGTATCTCTGGGCCCTCTCGGTAATGCACATCACTATAAGCCTTGCAAGCTATGTGACTAATGAGTTAGTTGCGGGATGTTGCATTACGGAACGAGTAAAGAGACTTGCCGGTAACGAGATTGAACAAGGTATGATGATAGTGACGATCGAATCTCGGGCAAGTAACATACCGATGACAAAGGGAACTGCTACCTCTTGAGCATGTGTTGGTTTTACCTTGAAGAGAAAAGGGTGATGCAGCAAAGTAGCGTAAGTATTCCCCTCAGTTTTTGAGAACCAAGGTATCAATCCAGTAGGAGACCACACGCGACTCACCTCGTACCTACACAAACAAATAAGAACCTCGCAACCAACACGATAAAGGGGTTGTCAATCCCTTCACGGCCACTTGCAAGAGTAAGATCTGATAGAGATAATAATAATAAGATAAATATTTTTGGTATTTTTATGATATAGATTGAAAGTAAAGATTGCAAAATAAAATAGATTGGAAACTTGTATGATGGAAAATAGACCCGGGGGCCACAGGTCTCACTAGTGGCTTCTCTCAAGATAGCATAAGTATTACGGTGGGTGAACAAATTACTATCGAGCAATTGATAGAAAAGCGAATAATTATGAGAATATCTAGGTATGATCATGTATATTGGCATCACGTCCGTGACAAGTAGACCGACTCCTGCCTGCATCTACTACTATTACTACACACATCAATCGCTATCCAGCATGCATCTAGAGTATTAAGTTCATAAGAACAGAGTAACGCTTTAAGCAAGATGACATGATGTAGAGGGATAAACTCATGCAATATGATATAAACCCCATCTTTTTATCCTCGATGGCAATAATACAATACGTGTCATTTCCCTTTCTGTCACTGGGATCGAACACCGCAAGATTGAACCCAAAGCTAAGCACTTCTCCCATTGCAAGAAAGATCAATCTAGTAGGCCAAACAAAACTGAAAATTCGGAGAGACTTGCAAAGATAACCAATCATACATAAAAGAATTCAGAGAAGATTCAAATATTATTCGTAGATAATCTTGATCATAAACCCACAATTCATCGGATCTCGACAAACACACCGCAAAAGAAGATTACATCGAATATATCTCCAAGAGAATCAAGGAGAACTTTGTATTGAGATCCAAAGAGAGAGAAGAAGCCATCTAGCTAATAACTATGGACTCGAAGGTCTGAGGTAAACTACTCACACACCATCAGAGGGGCCATGGAGTTGATGTAGAGGCCCTCCGTGATCAATGCCCCCTCCGGCGGAGCTCCGGAAAAGGCCCCATGATGGGATCTCTTGGGTACAGAAGGTTGGGGCAGTGGAATTAGGTTTTCATGGTGCTCTCTGATGTTTTCAGGGTACATATGTATATATAGGAGGAAGAAGTAGGTCGGTGGAGCCACGAGGGGCCCACAAGGGGCCCATGAGGGTGGAGGGCGCGCCCAGGGGGTAGGCGTGCCCCCTGCCTCGTGGCCTCCTTTTTGATTGCTTGACGTCCACTCCAAGTCCTCTGGATCACGTTTGTTCCAAAAATCACGCCCCTGAAGGTTTCATTCCGTTTGGACTCCGTTTGATATTCTTTTTCTACGGAACACTGAAATAGGCAAAAACAGCAATTTGGGCCGGGCCTCCGGTTAATAGGTTAGTCCCCAAAATAATATAGAAGTGTATAAATAAGCCCATTAAACATCCAAACAGAATATATAATAGCATGGAACAATCGAAAATTATAGATACGTTGGAGACGTATCAAGCATCCCCAAGCTTAATTCCCGCTCTTCCTCGAGTAGGTAAATGATAAAAACAAAATTTTTGATGTGGAATGCTTCCTAACATATTTCTCAATGTAATTTTCTTTATTGTGGCATGAATGTTCAGATCCGAAAGATTCAAGATAAAAGTTTAATATTGACATAAAAATAATAATACTTCAAGCATACTAACTAAGCAATCATGTCTTCTCAAAATAACATGGCCAAAGAAAGTTCATCCCTACAAAATCATATAGTTTGGTCATGCTTCATTTTCGTCACACAAGAATGCTCTCATCATGCACAACCCCGATGACAAGCCAAGCAATTGTTTCATACTTTAGTAATCTCAAACTTTTTTCAACTTTCACGCAATACATGAGCGTGAGCCATGGATATAGCACTATGGGTGGAATAGAATACAACGAAGGGGTTATGTGGAGAAGACAAAAAAGGAGAAAGTCTCACATTGACGCGGCTAATCAATGGGCTAGGGTGATGCCCATCAATTGATGTCAATGCAAGGAGTAGGGATTGCCATGCAACGGATGCACTAGAGCTATAAATGTATGAAAGCTCAACAAAAGAAACTAAGTGGGTGTGCATCCAACTTGCTTGCTCAGGAAGACCTAGGGAACTTGAGGAGGCCAATTGTTGGAATATACAATCCAAGTTCTATAATGAAAAATTCCCACTAGTATATGAAAATGACAAAACAAGAGACTCTCTATCATAAAGATCATGGTGCTACTTTGAAGCACAAGTGTGGAAAATGGATAGTAGCATTGCCCCTTTTTATTTTATATTTATTTATTTTATTTTTTGGGCCTTTTTTTATTTGGCCTTTCTCTTTTTTTCTTTTGGAACAATGCTCTATTAATGATGATCATCACACTTCTATTTATTTACAACTCAATGATTACAACTCGATACTAGAACAAGATATGACTCTATATGAATGCCCCCGGCGGTGTACCGGGATGTGCAATGACTCATGAGCGACATGTATGAAAGAATTATGAACGGTGGCTTTTCCACAAATACGATGTCAACTACATGATCATGCAAGGCAATATGACAATGATGATGCGTGTCATAGTAAACGGAATGGTGGAAAGTTGCATGGCAATATATCTCGGAATGGCTATGGAAATGCCATAATAGGTAGGTATGGTGGCTGTTTTGAGGAAGATATACGGAGCTTTATGTGTGATAGAGCGTGTCGTATCACAGGGTTTGGATGCACCGGCGAAGTTTGCACCAACTCTCAAGGTGAGAAAGGGCAATGCACGGTACCGAAGAGGCTAGCAATGATGGAAGGGTGAGACTGCGTATAATCCACGGACTCAACATTAGTCATAAAGAACTCACATACTTATTGCAAAAATCTACAAGTCATAAAAAACCAAGTATTATGCGCATGCTCCTAGGGGGATAGATTGGTAGGAAAAGACCATCGCTCGTCCCTGACCGCCACTCATAAGGAAGACAATCAAATAACACCTCATGTTTCAAATTTGTTACACAACGTTTACCATACGTGCATGCTACGGGACTTGCAAACTTCAACACAAGTATTTCTCAAATTCACAACTACTCAACTAGCACAACTTTAATATCACTATCTCCATATCTCAAAACAATCATCAAGTATCAAACTTCTCTTAGTATTCAATGCACTTATATGAAAGTTTTTTATAATATCAAAAGCAAATTACCATGCTGTTCTAAAGGACTCTCAAAATAATATAAGTGAAGCATGAGATATCAATTATTTTTATAAAATGAAACCACCACCGTGCTCTAAAAGATATAAGTGAAGCACTAGAGCAAAAACTATATAGCTCAAAAGATATAAGTGAAGCACATAGAGTATTCTAATAAATTCCGATTCATGTTTGTCTCTCTCAAAAGGTGTGTACATCAAGGATGATTGTGGTAAACTAAAAAGCAAAGACTCAAATCATACAAGACGCTCCAAGCAAAACACATATCATGTGGCGAATAAAAATATAGCTCCAAGTAAAGTTACCGATGAACAAAGACAAAAGAGGGGATGCCTTCCGGGGCATCCCCAAGCTTAGGCTTTTTGGTGTCCTTGTATTTTACCTTGGGGTGCCATGGGCATCCCCAAGCTTAGGCTCTTTCCACTACTTGTTCCATAATCCATCGAATCTTTACCCAAAACTTGAAAACTTCACAACACAAAACTTAGCAAGAGAATCTCGTGAGCTCCGCTAGCGAAAGAAAACAAAACACCACTTCAAAGGTACTGTAATGAACTCATTCTTTATTTATATTGGTGTTAAACCTACTTTATTCCAACTTCTCTATGGTTCATAAACTCTTTTACTAGCCATAGATTCGTCAAAATAAGCAAACAACACACGAAAAACAGAATCTGTCAAAAACAGAACAGTCTGTAGTAATCTGTAGCTAACGCAAACTTCTAGAACCCCAAAAATTCTAAAATAAATTTATGGATGTGATTAATTTATCTATTAATCATCTGAAAAAGGAATTAACTAAATATCACTCTCCAATAAAAAATTGCAGCAATTCTCGTGAGCGCTAAAGTTTCTGTTTTTTACAGCAAGATCAAAAAGACTTTCCCCAAGTCTTCCCAACGGTTCTACTTGGCACAAACACTAATTAAACAAGGTAAATCGCCATGATAATGGTAAGGTAAATCGCGAAAACTCATCTCATACTCTCTACGTAAGCAAGCTTTCTTTGTGGCAAGCAAAAGTAATCAAAAGGGCTAAATTTAACGGGACAAAAGTCCCCAAGATCAAGCTCGGGAGGTGTTGGTTCCTCCTTTGGCCCCTCATATTGCACAACCAATTCATCATTATAAGCATTCTTTTGGCAAAAAGTCATGAGCCTTTGTTCAAGGGAAAAACCTAGCCCATTGTTCTGGATAGCAAAATTATCATTAAGTTCAGAGATCCTATTAACAAGAACATCGGTAGGAACCTTTTTTCTAAGGTTTTCATTAAAAGCAACATGATCTAAAGATTGTAAACGCATAATGTCTTCTTGATAAAAAAGGATTGCTTCTATGGGAGGACGGCCAACATCCACCCTATAATGCGCAAAAATTTCATTTGCTTCTTTTATTATAAATCTAAACTCATGAGCTAAAAAGATGGCTGCTCCTCGCTTAACAGAAGAATGCTCAATATAAGAAAATTCTAGGAAAATCCTTTGTATGGAAGGATGCATATGTAAAAATTCTCTTCCAAGTTCAACTATGAGCAAAGATATAACATCTGTGAGACTACTAGTTTTATGAAGAATAGACCCGCTCATGTTGGGCAAAGCACCGGCACAAGTAAAGAAATCTTGAATAACTCCCTTCCCAATAATGTTACCGCTACCAATCCGAAACCTTTTAGTGTGTAAAATAGTAGGATTTTCAAGAGGATCATCAATAGCATCAAAGTTTTCCATATTATTATCCTTATCAATGATAACCTCCCCAGTTTCAGACATGAAGACAACAAGTTGCAAAAATAATGAGCACACAGAAGGCAGGAAGGAAAAAGAGGCGAACGGGAAAGAGAGGGCGAATAAAACGGCAAGGGTGAAGTGGGGGTGAGGAAAATGAGAGGCAAATGGCAAATAATGTAATGCGAAGGATAAGAGTTGTGATGGGTACTTGGTATGTCTTGACTTGGCGTAGATCTCCCCGGCAACGGCGCCAGAAATCCTTCTTGCTACCTCTTGAGCATGCGTTGGTTTTCTCTTGAAGAGGAAAGGGTGATGCAGCAAAGTAGCGTAAGTATTTCCCTCAGTTTTTGAGAACCAAGGTCTCAATCCAGTAGGAGACCACACGCGAGTCACCTCATACCTACACAAACAAATAAGAACCTCGCAACCAACGCGATAAAGGGGTTGTCAATCCCTTCACGGCCACTTGCAAGAGTGAGATCTGATAGAGATAATAATAACAAGATAAATATTTTTGGTATTTTTATGATATAGATTGAAAGTAGAGAGTGCAAAATAAAATAGATTGGAAACTTTTATGATGGAAAATAGACTCGGGGGCCATAGGTTTCACTAGTGGCTTCTCTCAAGATAGCATAAGTATTACAGTGGGTGAACAAATTACTGTCGAGCAATTGATAGAAAAGCGAATAATTATGAGAATATCTAGTTATGATCATGTATATAGGCATCATGTCCGTGACAAGTAGATCGACTCCTGCCTGCATCTACTACGATTACTCCACACATCGACCGCTATCCAGCATGCATCTAGAGTATTAAGTTCATACGAATAGAGTAACGCTTTAAGCAAGATGACATGATGTAGAGGGATAAACTCATGCAATATGATATAAACCCCATCTTTTTATCCTCGATGGCAACAATACAATACATGTCGTTTCCCTTTCTGTCACTGGGATCGAACACCGCAAGATTGAACCCAAAGCTAAGCAATTCTCCCATTGCAAGAAAGATCAATCTAGTAGGCCAAACCAAACTGAAAATTCGAAGAGACTTGCAAAGATAACCAATCATACGTAAAAAAAATTCAGAGAAGATTCAAATATTGTTCATAGATAATCTTGATCATAAACCCATAATTCATCGGATCTTGACAAACACACCGCAAAAGAAGATTACATTGAATAGATCTCCAAGAGAATCTAGGAGAACTTTGTATTGAGATCCAAAGATAGAGAAGAAGTCATCTAACTAATAACTATGGACCCAAAGGTCTGAGGTAAACTACTCACACATCATCGGAGGGGCCATGGAGTTGATGTAGAGGCCCTCCGTGATCAATGCCCCCTCCGGCGGAGCTCCGGAAAAGGCCCCAAGATGGGATCTATTGGGTACAGAAGGTTGCGGCGGTGGAATTAGGTTTTCGTGGTGCTCTCTGATGTTTTCAGGGTACGTAGGTATATATAGGAGGAAGAAGTAGGTCGGTGGAGCCACGAGGGGCCCACGAGGGCGGAGGGCGCGCCCCCTGCCTCATGGCCTCCTCGTTGATTGCTTGACGTCCACTCCAAGTCCTCTGGATCACGTTTGTTCCAAAAATCATGCTCCCGAAGGTTTCATTCCGTTTGGACTCCGTTTGATATTCTTTTTCTGTGAAACACTGAAATAGGCAAAAAACAACAATTTGGGTTGGGCCTCCGGTTAATAGGTTTGTCCCAAAAATAATATAAAAGTGTATAAATAATCCCATTAAACATCCAAAACAAAATATATAATAGCATGGAACAATCAAAAATTATAGATACGTTGGAGACGTATCAGGAACAACGTATGTTGTTGTGCGGTTTGACCGATAAAGATCTTCGTAGAATATGCAGGAACCAATATGAGCATCCATGTTGCACTATTGGTTATTGACCGGAGATGAGTCTCGGTCATGTCTACATAGTTCTCGAACCCGTAGGGTCCGCACGCTTAATGTTCGATGACGATTGATATTATGAGTTTATGTGATTTGATGTACCGAAGGTTGTTCGGAGTCCTGGATGTGATCACGGACATGATGAAGAGTCTTGAAATAGTCGAGACATGAAGATTGATATATTGAAAGGTTATGTTTGCACACCGGAAAGGTTTCAGATTAGTTCGGGCATTTTCTGGAGTACCAGGGGGTTACTGGAACCCCCTTGGGGCTTAATGGGCCTACATGGGCTTTAGTGAAAGAGAGGAGGAGGCGGCCAAGAGGTGGGGAGCGCCCCCCAAGCCCAATCCGAATTGGGAGGGGAGCCGCCCCCTTTCCTTTCTCTCCCTCTTCCCTCCCCCCTCCTAGTAGGACTAGGAAAGGGGGGAACCTACTCCTAGTAGGAGTAGGATTCCTCCCTTGGGCGCGCCCTAGGAGGCCGGTCAACCCCCCTCCACTCCTTTATATACGGAGGATGGGGGAACCCCATAGACACAAGTTGATCTCTTAGCCGTGTGTGGTGCCCCCTCCACAGATTTCCACCTCAGTCATATTGTCGTAGTGCTTAGGCGAAGCCCTGCGTCGGTAACTTCATCAGCACCGTCACCATGCTGTCGTGCTGACGACACTCTCCCTCGGCCTCAGCTAGATCTAGAGTTCGAGGGACGTCACCGAGCTGAATGTGTGGAGATCGCGGAGGTGCCGTGTGTTCGACACTTGATCGGTTGGATCGCGAAGACGTTCGACCGCATTACTTAACGCTTCCGCTTTCGGTCTACAAGGGTACGTGGACACACTCTCCCCGCTCGTTGCTATGCTTCTCCTAGATAGATCTTGCGTGATCATAGGAATTTTTTTGAAATACTACCTTCCCCAACAGTGGCATCCGAGCCAGGTCTATGCATAGATGTTATATGCATGGGTAGAAAACAAAGGAGTTGTGGGTGTGGGTATATACATATTGCTTGTCGTCACTAGTTGTTTCTTGATTTGTCGGTATTGTTGGATGAAGCGGCCCGGACCGACATTACATGACTGCGTTCATGAGACTGGCGCTACCGACGTGCTTTACACATAGGTGGCTGGCGGGTGTCGGTTTCTCCAACTTTAGTTGAATCGGATTCAATGAACATGGTTCTTTCTGAAGATCAAAAAGCAATCACTATACCATGTTTGCCATAGGTAAGAACGGTTCTTGCTAAGACCGTTGCAGCCACGTAAAACTTGTAACAACAAAGTAGAGGACGTCTAACTTGTTTTTGCAGGGCATGTTGTGATGTGATATGGTCAAGACGTGATGATATATAATTTGTTGTATGAGATGATCATGTTTTGTAATAGTTATCGGCAACTGGCAGGAGCCATATGGTTGTCGCTTTATTGTATGAAATGCAATTGCCATGTAATTGCTTTACTTTATCACTAAGCGGTAGCGATAGTCGTAGAAGCAATAGTTGGCAAGACGACAACGATGCTTCAATGGAGATCAAGGTGTCAAGCCGATGACGATGGTGATCATGACGGTGCTTTGGAGATGGAGATCAAAGACACAAGATGATGATGGCCATATCATGTCACATATTTTGATTGCATGTGATGTTTATCTATTATGCATCTTATTTTTGCTTAGTATGGCGGCAACATTATAAGATGATCCCTCACTAAATTTAAAGGTATAAGTGTTCTCCCTGAGTATGCACCGTTGCTACAGTTCGTCGTGCCGAGACACCAGGTGATGATCGGGTGTGATAAGCTCTACGTTCACATACAACGGATGCAAGCCAGTTTTGCACACGCAGAATACTCGGGTTAAACTTGATGAGCCTAGCATATGCAGATATGGCCTCGGAACACTAAGAGCGAAAGGTCGAGCATGAATCATATAGTAGATATGATCAACATAGTGATGTTCACCATTGAAAACTACTCCATCTCACGTGATGATCGGACATGGTTTAGTTGATACGGATCACGTGATCACTTAGATGATTAGAGGGATGTCTATCTAAGTGGGTGTTCTTAAGTAATATGATTAATTGAACTTTAATTTATCATGAACTTAGTACCTTATCGTATTTTGCATGTCTATGTTGTTGTAGATAAATGACCCATGCTACTGTTCCGTTGAATTTTAATGCGTTCCTAGAGAAAGCTAAGTTGAAAGATGATGGTAGCAACTACACGGACTGGGTTCGTATCTTGAGGATTATCCACATTGCTGCACAGAAGAATTACGTCCTGGAAGCATCGCTAGGTGCCAAACCCGCTGCAGGAGCAACTCAAGATGTTATGAACACCCGGCAGAGAAAGCTAATGACAACTCGATAGTTCAGTGTGCCATGCTTTACGGCTTAGAACCGGGACTTCAACGACGTTTTGAACGTCATGGAGCATATGAGATGTTCCAGGAGTTGAAGTTAATATTTCAAGCAAATGCACGGATTGAGAGATATGAAGTCTCCAATAAGTTCTACAGCTGCAAAATGGAGGAGAATAGTTCTGTCAGTGAACACATACTCAGAATGTCCGGGTACCACAATCACTTGAATCAGCTGTGAGTTAATCTTCTGGTTGATAGTGTCATTGACAGAGTTCTTCAATCACTGCCACCAAGCTACAAAAGCTTCATGATGAACTCTAATATGCAAGGGATGGATAAGACAATTCCCGATCTCTTTGCAATGCTAAAGGCTGCGGAGGTAGAAATCAAGAAGGAGCATCAAGTGTTGATGGTTAACAAGACCACCAGTTTCAAGAAGAAGGGCAAAGGAAAGAAGGGGAACTTCAATAAGAACGGCAATCAAGTTGCTGCTCAAGTGAAGAAGCCCAAGTTTGGACCTAAGCTTGAGACTTAGTGCTTCTACTTCAAAGGGATTGGTAACTGGAAGTGGAACTGCCCCAAGTATTTGGCGGAGAAGAAGGATGGCAAAGTGAAAGGTATATTTGATATACATGTTATTGATGTGTACCTTACTAATGCTCGTAGTAGCGCCTGGGTATTTGATATTGGTTCTGTTGCTAATATTTGCAACTCGAAACATGGGCTACGGATTAAGCGAAGATTGGCTAAGGACGAGGTGATGATGCGCGTGGGAAATGGTTCCAAAGTCGATGTGATCGCCGTCGGCACACTACCTCTACATCTACCTTCGGGATTAGTTTTAGACCTGAATAATTGTTATTTGGTGCCAGCGTTAAGCATGGACATTATATCTGGATCTTGTTTGATGCGAGACGGTTATTCATTTAAATCAGAGAACAATGGTTGTTCTATTTATATGAGTAATATCTTTTATGGGCATGCACCCTTGATGAGTGGTCTATTTTTACTAAATCTTGATAGTAGTGATACACATATTCATAGTATTGAAGCCAAAATATATAATTTTAATAATGATAGTGCAACTTATTTGTGGCACTGCTGTTTAGGTCATATTGGTGTAAAGCGCATGAAGAAACTCCATGCTGATGGGCTTTTGGAATCACTTGATGCTTGCGAACCATGCCTCATGGGCAAGATGACTAAGACTTCGTTCTCCGGAACAATGGAGCAAGCAACAGACTTGTTGGAAATAATACATACAGATGTATGTGGTCCGATGAGTGTTGATGCTTCACAGATGATTTGAGCAGATATGGGTATATCTACTTGATGAAACATATGTCTGAAACATTTGAAAAGTTCAAAGAATTTCAGAGTGAAGTGGAAAATCATTGTAACAAGAAAATAAAGTTTCTATGATCTGATCGTGGAGGTGAATATTTGAGTTATGAGTTTGGTCTTCATTTGAAACAATGCAGAATAGTTTCGCAACTCATGCCATCTGGAACACCATAGCGTAATGGTGTGTCCGAACGTCGTAATCATACTTTATTAGATATGGTGCGATCTATGATGTCTCTTATTGATTTACCGCTATCGTTTTGGGGTTATGCTTTAGAGACGGTTGCATTCACGTTAAATAGGGCACCAACTAAATCCATTGAGACGACACCATATGAACTGTGGTTTGGCAAGAAACCCAAGTTGTCGTTTCTTAAAGTTTGGGGCTGCGATGCTTATGTGAAAAAGATTCAACTTGATAAGCTTGAACCCAAATCGGAGAAATTTGTCTTCATAGGATACCCAAAGGAGACTGTAGGGTACACCTTCTATGACAGTTCCGAAGGCAAGATATTCGTTGCTAAAAATGGATCCTTTCTAGAGGAGGAGTTTCTCTCGAAAGAAGTGAGTGGGAGGAAAGTAGAACTTGATGAGGTAACTGTACCTGCTCCCTTATTGGAAAGTAGCTCATGACAGAAATTAGTTAGAGTGACTCCTACACCAATTAGTGAGGAAGCTAATGATGATGATCATGAAACTCCTGATCAAGTTACTACGGAACCTCGTAGGTCAACCAGAGTAAGATCCGCACCAGAGTGGTACGGTAATCCTGTTCTGGAAGTCATGTTACTTGACCATGACGAACCTACGAACTATGAGGAGGTGATGATGAGCCCAGATTACGCAAATGGCTTGAGGCCATGAAATCTGAGATGGGATCCATGTATGAGAACAAAGTGTGGACTTCGGTTGACTTTCCCGATGATCGGCAAGCCATAGAGAATAAATGGATCTTCAAGAAGAAGACTGACGCTGACGGTAATATTACTGTCTATAAAGCTTGACTTGTTGCAAAAGGTTTTTGACAAGTTCAAGGAGTTGACTACGATGAGACCTTCTCACCCGTAGTGATGCTTAAGTCCGTCCGAAGCATGTTAGCAATTGCCGCATTTTATGATTTTGAAATTTGGCAAATGGATGTCAAAACTGCATTCCTTAATGGATATCTTAAAGACAAGTTGTTGATACGTCTCCGTCGTATCTATAATTTTTGATTGTTCCATGCCAATATTCTACAACTTTCATATACTTTTGGCAACTTTTTATATTATTTTTGGGACTAACATATTGATCCAGTGCCCAGTGCCAGTTCCTGTTTGTTGCATGTTTTATGTTTGGTAGAACATCCATATCAAACGGAGTCCAAACGGGATAAAAACGGATGGAGCTTATTTTTGGAATATTTGGAAAATCTGGGAGAAATATCAACGTGAAACGGTGTCCGAGGTGGGCATGAGGTAGGGGGCGCGCCCCACCCCCCTAGGCGCGCCCCTGACCCTCGTGGTCCACCCGTAAGGCGGTTGATGCCCTTCTTCGGCCGCAAGAAAGCTATTTTTTGGTAAAAAAATCACGGCGAAGGTTTCGGTCCAATCGGATTTACGGATCTCCATATATATACGAAACGGTGAAAGGGCAGCAGAAGAGAACGTAGAAATAGAGAGAGACAGAGAGACAGATCCAATCTCGGAGGGGCTCTCGCCCCTCCCATGCCATGGAGGCCAAGGACTAGAGGGAAAACCCTTCTCCCATCTAGGGAGGAGGTCAAGGAAGAAGAAGATGAAGGGCCCCCTCTCCCCTTCTCTTCCGGTGGCGCCGGAACGCTGCCGTGGCCATCATCATCATCATCATCATCATCATCATCACCGCGATCTACACCAACACCTCCGCCATCTTCACCAACATCTCCATCACCTTCCCCCCTCTATCTACAGCGGTCCACTCTCCCGCAATCCGCTGTACCCTCTACTTGAACATGGTGCTTTATGCTTCATATTATTATCCAATGATGTGTTGCCATCCTATGATGTCTGAGTAGATTTTCGTTGTCCGATCGGTGGTTGATGAATTGCTATGATTGATTTAATTTGCTTGTGGTTATGTTGATGTCCTTTGGTGCCTATCATATGAGCGCACGCGTGGATCACACCCTAGGGTTAGTTGTATGTTGATAGGACTATGTATTGGAGGGGTAGAGTGACAGAAGCTTCAACCTAGCATAGAAATTGATGCATACATGATTGAAGGGGGACCAATATATCTTAATGCTATGGTTGGGTTTTACCTTAATAACGTTAGTAGTTGCGGATGCTTGCTAATAGTTCCAATCATAAGTGCATAGAATTCCAAGTCAGGGATGACATGCTAGCAGTGGCCTCTCCCACATAATACTTGCTATCAGTCTAGTAAAGTAGTCAATTGCTTAAGGGCAATTTCGCAACTCCTGCCACCACTTTTCCACACTCGCTATATTTACTTTATTGTGTCTTTACTTAAACAGCCCCTACTTTTTATTTACGTAATCTTTATTATCTTGCAAACCTATCCAACAACACCTACAAAGTACTTATAATTTCATACTTGTTCTAGGTAAAGCGAACATCAAGCGTGCGTAGAGTTGTATTGATGGTCAATAGAACTTGAGGGAATATTTGTTCTGCCTTTAGCTCCTCGTTGGGTTCGACACTCTTACTTATCAAAAACTGTTGCGATCCCCTATACTTGTGGGTTATCAAGACCTTTTTCTGGCGCCGTTGCCGGGGAGCAATAACTTGGGGTGAATATTCTCGTGTGTGCTTGTTTGCTTTATCACTAAGTAATTTTTATTTGCTGTTCTTAGTTGTTCTTTATCTTTAGTTATGGATATGGAACACGAAATACCAAAAAAATTAGGTGTACCTGCTATTCATGGAGATGGGGAACCTCCTAAAACCCTCGATGCTCGTTATGTGACAGAAATTATGTACTACTTTGATAATCCTGAGAAAACCCCATTCAATCTGGTAATGGGAGTAACGTTGGATCAACGTGAATACTTTAGGGATTATCGCTTGACACAAAAAGGGAAACTATTATGGGATCAAATTTATATATTGAAGTGGTATGCTCGGCAAGTATGCTTGAGTTATAATTATACTTGTTGCTCTAGGATGAAGGCTCCACACTGAGGGAGTGCTGGATTAGGGGGTCTCTGGACAGCCGGACTATATCCTTTGGCCGGACTGTTGGACGATGAAGATACGAGATTGAAGACTTCGTCCCGTGTCCGGATGGGACTCTACTTGGCGTGGAAGGCAAGCTAGGCAATACAGATATGTATATCTCCTCCTTTGTAACCGACCTTGTGTAACCCTAGCCCCCTCCGGTGTCTATATAAACCGGAGGGTTTTAGTCCGTAGGACAACATACAATCATACCATAGGCTAGCTTCTAGGGTTTAGCCTCTTTGATCTCGTGGTAGATCAACTCTTGTAATACTCATATCATCAAGAACAATCAAGCAGGACGTAGGGTATTACCTCCATCAAGAGGGCCTGAACCTGGGTAAACATCGTGTCCCCTGCCTCATGTTACCATCCGCCTTAGACGCACAGTTCGGGACCCCCTACCCGAGATCCGCCGGTTTTGACACCGACATTGGTGCTTTCATTGAGAGTTCCACTATGTTCTCATCATAAGGAGGATGGCTCGCCTCGTTGTCAAGGACAACATCACCTCTGGGGGAGCCCTGGCGGTAGGCCAAACTCTCCGACTAGGCGGCTTCGTCATGACCGCCGGCTCGGCCGCGGCGCCGACGATGACTTCTCGGGTCATTGAAAATAGCCTCCACACCGGCTCGAAATTCGCCGAGCAGATGGATCCAATGGAGCTCTCCTCTTTGAACGAGCTCTCAGATCGCATCGCCACTCTGGGAGTCACTACGGACTACGATCGGATCGGGCTTAAACCCGACCAAAGGGAGATTAACTCTCTGCCGGTCACCCATCAGATAGCGGTGGTGGAGGAGCAATGCGGCGATTCTCCCTCTATCCTGAGGACGAACTATGTCCGGATTCCCGAGCTCCCCGAGCTGGATACTCGCTCACGGGAGGACACCGCCCTAACCCTGAATCCAGAATCAGGCCACATACCGAACCCACAGGGCAACATCCCGGAGCCCGAACTTCCAAGATCGGAAACTCCCCTGCCCCGAGATCACAAATTGGGTCAAGGTCTAGAATTAAATCCACCCACCCACCCAGATACAAATGATCTTTCCCACATTAGGCAAGCGCCCCAAGAGACAGTACATCACTATTGGGCTAGATTCCTCCTTGTAATGAACAAGGTCAAGGACTGTCGCGAGGAAGACGCAATTTTGTTCTTTTGCAACAATTGCACGGACAAGGGAGTCCTCAAGGCCATAAGTCTCCATGACATAGCACACATCGCTGACTTGGCGGCCATAGTACGCAAATACTGTGTGATGGAAAGTGCCTGGAAAACCCAAACGCAATTTTGGGATAATCCGGCTCTGACAAAACCCCTAGTCCGGACTAAAAGGGTGCACTCTCATAAGTCGCCCGACTCAATTACAAAGAAGCAAAAGCCCACTACAGGGCGTGGAACCGTATTGGAGGGATGGCTTAACGGGCCCTGCAAAATCCATAGTACAGCGGATACCATATCAACACACAACCTTAGAGCATGTTTGGTACTCCGGCAGGTGGCCAAAAGCGGTGAGGATCTCCTCACCCAAAATACCTCAGAGCACCTTTCCACGGATAACAATACAATATTAATGGTCTTCGAGACCTTCGCCTCAAATAATAGGCGTAAGCGAGCACTCCGCAGCCTTGCCGAAGTCTGCCATGTGGCAGCAATAAATCCATGGAGCGACACGGCTATCACCTTCAATGCCAGTGACGAACCTAAATTCCGAACACCCGAGCACCAGCCACTTTAGTCCTCAGTCCAATTGTGGACGGCTTTCGGCTCACTAAGGTGCTCATGGACGGCGGCAGCTGATACGTCCATTTTGCGTCATGCTTTTATGTTAATATTTATTGCATTATGGGCTGTTATTTCACGTTATGTCACAATACTTATGGCTATTCTCTCTTATTTTACAAGGTTTACCATGAAGAGGGGGAATGCCGGCAGCTGGAATTCTGGCTGGAAAAGGAGCAAATATTGGAGACCTATCCTGCGCAACTCCAAAAGTCCTAAAACTCCACGGAATATCTTAAAATAAATAAAGAAAAATCGTCGCCAAAGATGAAGGCCAGGGGGCCCACACCCTGCTCACGAGGGTGGGGGGCGCGCCCCTCCCCCCTGGGCGCGCCCCCCTACCTCGTGGGCCCCCTGGTGGCTCTCCGACGCCCATCTTCTCCTATATGAAGTCTTTCGATGAGAAAAAAAATCATAAGCAACCTTTCGGGATGAGACTCCGCCGCCACGAGGCGGAACCTTGGCGGAACCAATCTAGGGCTCCGGCAGAGCTGTTCTGCCAGGGACACTTCCCTCCGGGAGGGGGAAATCATCACCATCGTCATCATCAACGCTCCTCTCATCGGGAGAGGGCAATCTCCATCAACATCTTCACCTGCACCATCTCATCTCCAAACCCTAGTTCATCTCTTGTATCCAATTCTTGTCTCTAAGTCCGGTATTGGTGCTAGTAGGTTGCTAGTAGTGTTGATTACTCCTTGTAGTTGATGCTAGTTGGTTTACTTGGTGGAAGATCATATGTTCAGATCCTTTATGCATACTATTACCCCTCTGATTATGAACATGAATATGCTTTGTGAGTAGTTATGTTTGTTCCTGAGGACACGGGAGAAGTCTTGCTATTAGTAGTCATGTGAATTTGGTATTCGTTTGATATTTTGATGAGATGTATGTTGTCTAACCTCTAGTGGTGTTATGTGAACGTCGACTACATAACACTTCACCATTATTTGGGCCTAGAGGAAGGCATTGGGAAGTAATAAGTAGATGATGGGTTGCTAGAGTGACAGAAGCTTAAACCCTAGTTTATGCGTTGCTTCGTAAGGGGCTGATTTGGATCCATATGTTTCATACTATGGTTAGGTTTACCTTAATACTTTTGTTATAGTTGCGGATGCTTGCAATAGAGGTTAATCATAAGTGGGATGCTTGTTCAAGTAAGAACAGCACCCAAGCACCGGTCCACCCACATATCAAATTATCAAAGTACCGAACGCGAATCATATGAGCGTGATGAAAACTAGCTTGACGATATTCCCATGTGTCCTCGGGAGCTCTTTTCCTTATATAAGAATTTGTCCGGCTTGTCCTTTGCTACAAAAAGGATTGGGCCACCTTGCTGCACCTTATTTACTTTCGTTACTTGTTGCTCGTTACAATTTACCTTATCACAAAACTATCTGTTACCACTTATTTCAGTACTTGCAGAGAATACCTTGCTGAAAACTGCTTATCATTTCCTTCTGCTCCTCATTGGGTTCGACACTCTTACTTATCGAAAGGACTACGATAGATCCCCTATACTTGTGGGTCATCAAGACTCTTTTCTGGCGCCGTTGCCGGGGAGTGTAGCGCCTTTGGTAGGTGGAATTTGGTAAGGAAAAATTTATATAGTGTGCTGAAATTTTCTATCACTTGTTACTATGGAAACTGAATCTCTGAGGGGCTTGTTCGGGGTATCTTCACCCCATCCAGTAGAGCAAAGAGTTGCTCCTCAACCTACTGAACCTATTGAAAATGAAACTCCTTTTGCATTTCCTTCGGGTATTATGGAAAAACTGCTGGCTAATACTTTTACAGGAGATGGGACAAAGCATCCCGACGAGCATCTACGCTATTTGGATGATATTTGTGGATTATTTAAGCTTGCAGGTATACCCGATGATGTTGTTAAGAAGAAGGCTTTCCCTTTATCTTTGGAGGGAGACGCATCGACATGGTATAGGCTATGTGATGATACGAGATCATGGAACTATAAAAGAATGAAATTGGAATTTCATCAAAAGTATTACCCTATGCATCTTGTTCATCGTGATCGCAATTATATGTATAATTTTTGGCCTCGCGAAGGAGAAAGCATCGCTCAAGCTTGGGGGAGGCTTAAATCAATGTTATATTCATGCCCCAATCATGAGCTCTCAAAATTGACAATTCTCCAGAATTTTTATGCTCGGCTTTCTGATAACAATCGCACCATGCTCGATACTTCTTGTGCTGGCTCTTTTATGATGAAGTCTATTGAATTCAGATGGAATTTATTGGATAGAATTAAACGCAACTCTGAAGATTGGGACCTCGACGAAGGTAAGGAGTCAGGTATGACACCTAAGTTTGATTGTGTTAAATCTTTTATGGATACCGATATTTTCCGTAAGTTTAGCACTAAATATGGACTTGACTCTGAGATAGTAGCTTCTTTCTGTGAATCTTTTGCTACTTATGTTGATCTCCCCAAGGAGAAGTGGTTTAAATATCATCCTCCCATAGAAGTAAAAGTAGCTGCACCTATTTAAGTTGAAGAAAAGACCATCACTTATAATGATCCTATTGTTCCCACCTCTTATGTTGAGAAACCACCTTTCCTTGCTAGAGTAAAGGATCATGCTAAAGCTTCAACTGTTGTTTGTAAAAGCAATACCAGAACTTATACACCTCCTGAGCAAGTCAAAGTAGAACCTAATATTGCTATTGTTAAAGATCTCTTGTCTGATAATATTGATGGGCATGTCATTGAATTCTCTGGTGAAACTGCTAGAATTGCTAAACCCTGTGATAGAGATAAACATAGACCTGTGGTAGGCATGCCTGTTATTTCTGTTAAAATAGGAGATCATTGTTATCATGGCTTATGTGATATGGGTGCTAGTGCTAGTGTTATACCCATTGACTTATATAAAGAAATTATGCATGATATCGCACCTGCTGAGTTAGAAGATATTGATGTTACAATTAAACTTGCCAATAGAGATACTATATCTGCAATGGGAAGTGTTAGAGATGTTGAAGTCTTGTGTGGGAAAACCAAATATCCCGCTGACTTTCTTGTTCTTGGTTCTCCACAAGATAGCTTTGGTCCCATTATTTTTGGTAGACCCTTCTTGAATACTGTTAATGCTACGATAGACTGCAAAAAGAATGTTGTTACTGTTGGCTTGAATGATATGGTTCATGAGTTTAATTTCTCTAAATTTAGTAAACAACATCGTGAGGAAGAATTGCCTAGTAAGGATGAAATTATTGGTCTTGCTTCTATTGCTGTACCTCCTAGTGATCCTTTAGAACACTATTTGCTAGACCATGAAAATGATATGTTTATGAATGAAAGAAAGGAAATAGATGAAATATTCTTTAAACAGGAACCTATTCTGAAACACAATTTGCTTGTTGAAATCCTAGGGGATCCTCCTCCACCCAAGGGTGATCCCGTTTTTGAGCTTAAACCGTTGCCTGATAATCTTAAGTATGCTTATCTTGATGAAAAGAAAATATATCCTGTTATTATTAGTGCTAACCTTTCAGAGCATGAAGAAGAAAGATTATTGAAAACTCTGAAGAAGCACCGTGCCGCTATTGGATATACTCTTGATGATCTTAAGGGCATTAGTCCCACTCTATGTCAGCATAAAATAAATTTGGAAGCGGATGCTAAACCAGTATGTGATCCTCAATGACGTTTGAATCCTAAAATGAAAGAAGTGGTAAGGAAGGAAATACTCAAGCTTCTGGAGGCAGGTATAATTTATCCCGTTGCTGATAGTCAGTGGGTAAGTCATGTCCATTGTGTCCCTAAGAAGGGAGGTATTACTGTTGTCCCTAATGATAAAGATGAATTGATTCCTCAAAGAATTATTACAGGTTATAGGATGGTAATTGATTTCCGCAAATTAAATAAAGCCACTAAGAAAGATCATTACCCCTTACATTTTATTGATCAAATGCTAGAAAGATTATGCAAACATACACATTATTGCTTTCTAGATGGTTATTCTAGTTTCTCTCAAATACCTGTGTCGGCTAAAGATCAATCAAAGACTACTTTTACATGCCCTTTTGGTACTTTTGCTTATAGACGTATGCCTTTTGGTTTATGTAATGCACCTGCTACCTTTCAAAGATGCATGATGGCTATATTCTCTGATTTTTGTGAAAAGATTTGTGAGGTTTTCATGGACGACTTTTCCATCTATGGTTCCTCTTTTGATGATTGCTTGAGCAATCTTGATCGAGTTTTGCAGAGATGTGAAGAAACTAATCTTGTCTTGAATTGGGAAAAGTGCCACTTTATGGTTAATGAAGGTATTGTCTTGGGGCACAAAGTTTCTGAAAGAGGTATTGAAGTTGATAAAGCCAAGGTTGACGCTATTGAAAAGATGCCATGTCCCAAGGACATCAAAGGTATAAGAAGTTTCCTTGGTCACGCCGGATTTTATAGGAGGTTCATTAAGGACTTCTCAAAAATTTCTCGGCCTCTGACTAATTTATTACAAAAAGATGTACCATTTGTCTTTGATGATGATTGTGTAGAAGCATTTGAAATACTTAAGAAAGCATTAGTCTCTGCACCTATTGTTCAACCACCTGATTGGAATTTACCCTTTGAAATTATGTGTGATGCTAGTGATTATGCTGTAGGTTCTGTTCTAGGGCAAAGAGTTGATAAGAAATTAAATGTTATCCATTATGCTAGTAAGACTCTAGACAATGCTCAAAGAAATTATGCTACTACCGAAAAGGAACTTTTAGCAGTTGTGTTTGCTTGTGATAAATTCAGACCCTATATTGTTGATTCTAAAGTAACTATTCACACTGATCATGCTGCTATTAAATATCTTATGGAAAAGAAAGATGCTAAACCTAGACTTATTAGATGGGTTCTCTTGCTGCAAGAATTTGATTTGCATATTGTTGATAGAAAAGGAGCTGAGAACCCAGTTGCAGACAACTTATCTAGGTTAGAGAATGTTCTTGATGACCCACTACCTATTGATGATAGCTTTCCTGATGAACAATTAAATGTCATAAGCACTTCTCGTAGCACTCCATGGTATGCTGATTATGCTAATTATATTGTTGCTAAATTTATACCACCTAGCTTCACATACCAACAAAAGAAAAAGTTCTTTTATGATTTGAGACATTACTTTTGGGATGACCCACATCTTTATAAAGAAGGAGTAGATGGTGTTATTAGACGTTGTGTACCTGAGCATGAACAGGAATAGATCCTACTCAAGTGTCACTCTGAAGCTTATGGAGGACACCATGCTGGAGATAGAACTGCACATAAGGTATTGCAATTTGGTTTTTATTGGCCTACTCTCTTCAAGGATGCCCGTAAGTTTGTTTTATCTTGTGACGAATGTCAAAGAATTGGTAATATTAGTAGACGTCAAGAAATGCCTATGAATTATTCACTTGCTATTGAACCATTTGATGTTTGGGGCTTTGATTATATGGGACCTTTTCCTGCCTCCAATGGATACGCTCATATTTTAGTTGCTGTTGATTACGTTACTAAGTGGGTAGAAGCTATTCCAACTAGTAGTGCTGATCATAACACTTCTATTAAAATGCTTAAGGAAGTTATTTTTCCGAGGTTTGGAGTCCCTAGATATTTAATGACTGATGGTGGTTCACACTTTATTCATGGTGCTTTCCGTAAAATGCTTGCCAAATATGACGTTAATCACAGAATTGCATCTCCTTATCACCCACAGTCTAGTGGTCAAGTAGAATTGAGTAATAGAGAGCTCAAATTAATTTTGCAAAAGACTGTTAATAGGTTTAGAAAGAATTGGTCCAAGAAACTTGATGATGCATTATGGGCATATAGAACTACATATAAGAATCCTATGGGTATGTCTCCGTATAAAATGGTTTATGGAAAAGCATGTCACTTACCTCTCGAACTAGAACATAAGGCATATTGGGCTATTAAAGAGCTTAACTATGATTTCAAACTTGCCGGTGAGAAGAGGTTATTTGATATTAGCTCACTTGATGAATGGAGAACCCAAGCCTATGAAAATGCCAAGTTGTTGAAAGAAAAAGTTAAAAGATGGCATGACAAAAGGATACAAAAGCGTGAGTTTAATGTAGGCGATTGTGTATTGCTATACAACTCTCGTTTAAGATTTTTTGCAGGAAAACTTCTCTCTAAATGGGAAGGTCCCTACGTTATCGAGGAGGTCTATCGTTCCGGTGCCATAAAAATCAACAATTTCGAAGGCACAAATCCGAAGGTGGTAAATGGTCAAAGAATCAAGCACTATATCTCAGGTAATCCTATAAATGTTGAAACCAATGTTATTGAAACCGTAACCCCGAAGAATACATAAGGGACACTTTCCAGAACGTTCCAGACTCCGAAAAGGAATAGGTATGTGGTACGGTAAGTAAACCGACTCCAAAATAATTTTTAAGGCAATATTTCTTCGTTTTGGAATATTTAGAAAAATAGAAAAATAGGTAGCAGTCCAGGGAGGACACGAGCCCTCCACGAGGGTGGAGGGCGCGCCCCCTACCTCGTGAGCACCTCGTGTGCCCTCTGGACTCCATTTTCCTGCACGATACGTATTTTGGTCGGTAAAAATTCATTATATATTCTCCCGAAGGTTTTGACCCCCGTATCACGCAAATATCCCCTGTTTTCGTTTAGAGCTGTTTCCGTTGAAGATTTGAGAATTCCGGAGACTAGATCATCCTTCTATGAGGGTGAGCCTATGCCATGGAAGGGGACGACAAGCTTGCGTCATCAACAACACCTCCACCTCCAACAACAAAGAAGGGGACCTCATCACATGGGTATGGGCACTCCCCTTGGCAACTGCCAAGCTTGGGGGAGGTGCCCCGGTATCGCATCACCATCACAACTCCTATCTTTACCGTTTTTCTTAGTTCGATCCTATTAGTAGTATCTTGATTTAGTAGAATAAAGTCACGGCATGATCTAGTTTTGAAGTTTGCTTTATGATCCCTCTATGCAATCTAGTCCGTGAGCTATATATAATAAAGATTAGTGTTGAGTCAAGGGCTTGATTATTTTGCCATGATCTTGAGTGAATAAAAGAAAGAATAAAAAGAAACGAAGAGTTAATATTGATCTTATTGAGAGTAATGACTTCACATAGAAAGAGTATGATGATTAAAAAGTTGTTAGGAGTTGGCAAATATATAGCTTTAGTCATCGTGGCAATTAATAGGAAGTAATAAGGAGAGAGAGGTTTCACATATAGATATACTATCATTGACATCTTTCATAATTGGGAGCACTCATTAAGTATGACATGCTAAAGAGTTGATGTTAGACAAGGAAGACAACGTAATGGGTTATGTTTTCTCGCATCTCAGTTAAAGTATATTGTCATGGATCATTCAAACATGTTGAGCTTGCCTTTCCCCCTCATGCTAGCCAAATTCTCAGCACCAAGTAGAGATACTACTTGTGCTTCCAAATACCCTTAAACCAGTTTAGCCATGAGAGTCCACCATATCTACCTATGGATTGAGTAAGATCCTTCAAGTAAGTTGTCATCGGTGCAAGCAATAAAAATTGCTCTTTAAATATGCATGACTTATTAGTGCAGAGAAATAAGCTTTGTACGAACTTGTTGTGGACGCAATAAAAGCGACGGACTGCATAATAAAGGTTCACATACAAGGGGCAATATAAAGTGACGTTCTTTTGCATTAAGATTTTGTGCATCCAACCATAAAAGCGCATGGCAACCTCTGATTCCCTCTGCGAAGGGCCTATCTTTTATTATTATCCTCTATCTTATGCAAGAGTCAAGGTAATCTTCACCTTTCCATTTTTCATTTTATCCTTTGGCAAGCACTTCATGGTGGGGTGATCCTGATATATATATCCAATTGGATGTACGTTAGCATGAACTATTATTGTTGACATCACCCAAAGGTGAATAAGTTTGGAGGCAGCATTATAAGCCCCAATCTTTCTTTGTGTCTGATTGAAACTTCATAACCACAAGTATTGCGTGAGTGTTAGCAATTATGAAGGACTAAGTGATAGTTGAGTATGTGGACTTGCTTTTAAGCTCTGACATAGACTCCTTCCGATGTTATGATAAATTGCAATTGCTTCAATGACTGAGGTTATAATTTGTTAGCGCCTAATAAGGTTTCTGATTCATACTTCTGCATTGTGAAAAGATCATCACTTGAACATAAGTAATCATATGACAAATCTATATATGTTGCTGTTATGAAACAATCATGATACCTTCATGTCCGTATTTTATTTTTATCGATGCCTCTACCTCTAAACATGAGGACATATTTATTGTTATCGGCTTTTCGCTTGAGGACAAGCGAGGTCTAAGCTTGGGGGAGTTGATACGTCCATTTTGCGTCATGCTTTTATGTTAATATTTATTGCATTATGGGCTGTTATTTCACGTTATGTCACAATACTTATGGCTATTCTCTCTTATTTTACAAGGTTTACCATGAAGAGGGGGAATGCCGGCAGCTGGAATTCTGGCTGGAAAAGGAGCAAATATTGGAGACCTATTCTGCGCAACTCCAAAAGTCCTGAAACTCCACGGAATATCTTAAAATAAATAAAGAAAAATCGTCACCAAAGATGAAGGCCAGGGGGCCCACACCCTGCTCACGAGGGTGGGGGGCGCGCCCCTCCCCCTGGGCGCGCCCCCTACCTCGTGGACCCCCTGATGGCTCTCCGACGCCCATCTTCTCCTATATGAAGTCTTTCGATGAGAAAAAAAATCATAAGCAACCTTTCGGGACGAGACTCCACCGCCACGAGGCGGAACCTTGGCGAAACCAATCTAGGGCTCCGGCAGAGCTGTTCTGCCGGGGACACTTCCCTCCGGGAGGGGGAAATCATCACCATCGTCATCACCAACGCTCCTCTCATCAGGAGAGGGCAATCTCCATCAACATCTTCACCTGCACCATCTCATCTCCAAACCCTAGTTCATCTCTTGTATCCAATTCTTGTCTCTAAGTCCGGGATTGGTGCTAGTAGGTTGCTAGTAGTGTTGATTACTCCTTGTAGTTGATGCTAGTTGGTTTACTTGGTGGAAGATCATATGTTCAGATCCCTTATGCATACTATTACCCCTCTGATTATGAACATGAATATGCTTTTTGAGTAGTTACATTTGTTCCTGAGGACACGGGAGAAGTCTTGCTATTAGTAGTCATGTGAATTTGGTATTCGTTCGATATTTTGATGAGATGTATGTTGTCTAACCTCTAGTGGTGTTATGTGAACGTCGACTACATAATACTTCACCATTATTTGGGCCTAGAGGAAGGCATTGGGAAGTAATAAGTAGATGATGGGTTGCTAGAGTGACAGAAGCTTAAACCCTAGTTTATGCGTTGCTTCGTAAGGGGCTGATTTGGATCCATATGTTTCATGCTATGGTTAGGTTTACCTTAATACTTTTGTTGTAGTTGCAGATGCTTGCAATAGAGGTTAATCATAAGTGGGATGCTTGTTCAAGTAAGAACAGCACCCAAGCACCGGTCCACCCACATATCAAATTATCAAAGTACCGAACGCGAATCATATGAGCATGATGAAAACTAGCTTGACGATACTCCCATGTGTCCTCGGGAGCTCTTTTCCTTATATAAGAATTTGTCTGGCTTGTCCTTTGCTACAAAAAGGATTGGGCCACCTTGCTGCACCTTATTTACTTTTGTTACTTGTTGCTCGTTACAATTTACCTTATCACAAAACTATCTGTTACCACTTATTTCAGTACTTTGCAGAGAATACCTTGCTGAAAAACCGCTTATCATTTCCTTCTGCTCCTCGTTGGGTTCGACACTCTTACTTATCGAAAGGACTACGATAGATCCCCTATACTTGTGGGTCATCAGCAGTGGATTAAACCTCATTTATGAGGAAACTCTCCAAAAAATGGAAATAGACATCAACCGTATTGAGCAAAGCAGTATGACCTTCCGAGGAATCATCCCTAGTCGGGAGGCACGTTGTGCTGGGAAAATCACACTTGATGTGGTATTCGGCACTCCGGAGAATTACAGGTCCAAAGAAATTACATTCCAAGTGGCCCCATTCAGTAGCGGATACCACGCCCTTCTAGGGCGGGAGGCATTCATGATTTTTCAAGCCATACCCCATTACCGGTACATGAAGCTCAAAATGCCCGGACCCAATGGAATCATCACTCTAGTTAGTGATCCGGACATAGCACTCCGCGCCGAGAACAAAACAGCCGCACTAGCCCTCGAAACATTATCCGAAGCCCTTGTGGCGGAGGAATTAACCGCGCTGCGCTCCACGATGGACAGGGACGACGTGATACTAGAAAAAAGATCCAAGTCCACCTCCTTTAAACCAGCGGACGAAATAGTCAACTTCCAAGTCCATCTAATGGACCCCACAAAAACAGCATCCATTGGGGCACAGTTAAACCCCGCTGTAGACGCCGCACTACGGGAGTTTCTGCGCGAGAATTGGGACATATTCGCCTGGCATCCTTCAGACATGCCAGGAATCCCAGGCAGATTGGCCGAGCATAGCCTTAATGTTCTAAAAGGGTTCAAGCCGGTCAAGCAGACTCTTCGGCGTTTCTCCGAACCTAAGTGACAAGCCATGGGAGAAGAGCTAGCCAAGCTATTGGAGGCCAGATTTATTAGAGAAAAAACATCCGGACTGCCTAGCAAACCTGGTGATGGTACCAAAGAAGGACAAATCCTGGCGCCTATGCGTCGACTTCAAAGACCTTAATAGGGTTTGCCCAGAGGATCCCTTTCCACTCCCTCGCATCGATCAAATCATCGATGCTACCGTAGGACACGAATCACTGTGCTTCCTCGACGCATACTCCGGTTACCACCAGATTAAGATGGCGGAGTCTGATCAAGCCGCAACGGCATTTATCACGCCATACGACCCCTTCTGTTTTATCACAATGCCCTTCGGGCTCAAAAACATCGGCGCAACATATCAGCGCATGATCCAGACATGTCTGGAAAAGCATATCAGCAAGACTGTGGAGGCATATGTAGACGATGTGGTCAATAAACCAGACACGTCGACTCTTTAATAGACGACTTAAGGCTCACGTTCACCAATCTCTGAACATACGACATTAAGCTCAATCCGGAAAAATGCGTTTTCGGCATTCCCGCGGGAAAGCTCCTGGGCTTCATCGTCTCCAGTAGAGGAATTGAAGCAAATCCGGCTAAAATCCGAGCTCTATCGCAGTTGGCTATCCCAACTGACCTCAAGCAAATCCAGAAATTAACTAGATGTGTGGCGGCTTTAAGCCGCTTTATCTCTCGATTAGGAGAAAAGGCACTTCCCCTTTATCACCTTCTTCGGTGAACCGAACACTTCGAGTGGACGGACGCAGCCATGGCCGGACTGGAAGAAATAAAAGCCATCCTGGCCACCAACCCAATCTTGGCCATGCCAACTGTTGGCGAACCAATGCTATTATATATAGCGTCAACTCATCAAGTTGTAAGCGCAGTGCTCGTCGGCGAACGAGAGATGGACGGACATAAATTCCCACTTCAAAAGCCGGTATATTATGTATCCACCGTCCTCACTCCATGCAAATCACGGTACCCACATTATCAAAAGATAGCATACGTAGTATTCATGGCATCCCGGAAATTACGACACTACTTTCAAGAGTGTCCAATCAGGGTGGCCTCCGAAGTACCACTCAATGACATAATAAACAACCGCGATGCCACGGGCCGGATTGCCAAATGGGCCATCGAGCTCCTCCCGTTCGACATAACATACAAACCATGGTGAGCCATTAAGTCACAAGTATTGGCCGATTTCGTCGCCGAATGGATGGAAGCCGAACTCCATAAACAGTACGGCGCATACTCCAATTGGATCATGCACTTCGACGGCTCTAAAATGCTGGCTGGTCTGGGGGCTGGCATCGTCTTGACGCCCCCACCGGAGATACAGTGCAATACATACTCCAAATACTATACATAGACTCCAATAACGCAGCCGAATACGAGGCCCGAGTACACGGTCTCCGGATGGCAGTCTCCATGGGCATCCAACGCCTAGAGGTGCGTGGGGACTCGAACCTCGCAATATCCCAAATAAATGGAGACTTCGACGCCAAGGATCCGAAAATGGCGGCATATCGCAACGCCATCCTCAAAATGTCAGCTCGGTTCGAGGGGCTTGAATTCCACCATGTGGCTCGGGAAAACAACCAGGCGGCGGACATCCTCGCCCATATCGGTGCTAAACGCGACCCTGTCCCACCGAACATCTTCCTGGAAAGACTGTTTAAACCATCCATGGTATGGGAAGGGGACACCAGCAAAAATAGTCTGGACCCAGCCACAACCCCAGATACCGAACACTCTGACACAATCGGAGGCTCTGCCACCGAAATAACACCTTCAGCCCACGTGATAATGGTCGTCATTGCTGATGAAGCTATGTACCTAGGGTAGGGTCATGGACCTGTCCCAGCTGCCCTACCCAAGGACATCTCAAGAAGAAATCACCTTTCAATCGACTTGGAGGTGTTTCACTCGACAAACTCGAAGACACTCGACCAAGAGGCAATCACTCGACCAAGGTCCAATCACTCGACGGCCAGGAGACCTAAAGGCACTCCGCACGCTAACGGTCGGTAATTAAGTGGCTTTTATGGTCATCATAGCACTTTATTAGAGGCGTTACCAGTAACGCCTCACTTTAATGTATTTAAAACCCTGCACAACTGAGGGCCGGAGGGGTCGGGCGGACTCTATATAAGCCACCCCCTCCTCAGTGTAAAGGGTTCGCACCCCTGTAATTCATACACACATAATCCAGTCGACCGCCTCCGGGCTCCGAGACGTAGGGCTATTACTTCCTCCGAGAAGGGCCTGAACTCGTAAACCTCATGTGCTTACAACTTCTCCATAGCTAAGATCTTGCCTCTCCATACCTACCCCCCTACATTACTGTCAGACTTAGAACCATGACAGTTGGCGCCCACCTTGGGGCCGGTGTTTTAGCGATTTGTTGGAGGAGTTGCGATCTTTTCCGATCCAAATCATCATGGTTTCTGGTGGAGTTTTGGTGGAGGGCCGCGAGATCCGTCTCGGCGTGCTCACGTTCATCGCCAACGACTCCGCTTGGCTTCAGGAGGCTCCGCTCGACGTGGACGCACTCCCTGTCCGCGGGGCGACGCACTTTCGCGCGTGCGTCCGCGACGTCCTCTTGCGGCAACCGTCGACCCACTATCGGTCGGCTCTTGTGCTGTCCTCCCTCCCTGTTTCCCACCGGCGCAAGCGCTCTGGTCGGTCGAGACTTCAGCGGTGGGTGAGACACGCGGTGGCACGCCAGTCGGCCACCCCTCAAGTCGCGGCGATCGAGCCCGACGAATCCCTCTACGGCCTATTCGACCTGTCGACTGGCTCCGCAGAGACCGCATCCGAGTGCGACAGCAGCGATCCAGCGGCAGAGGTTCTGATGGTCGATGGACCACCCAGTCCTCCGGGTTTTCCCCGCACTGACGGAGGCGCCGGTGGAGGCGACCCGTCGCGTCCCCATGAGGAATATCTCCCCGAGCCTCTCACGTCGCTGCAGAGAGAAGAACTGCGTCGCCGGAACATGGATCCACTGCACACTCCTATCGTTGGAGAAACCCCCGAGGCTCGTGCCTTGGAGGACGCGCACCTGGCAAACTTGGCCGAGCGCACTCGACTGGAGAACCTCCATCGAGCACTCGACGAGCGTGCGCGACAACGGGTTCCAGAATCCAGTCGACGTCAACTCTTTCCGCCCCCGCAGGTATATCGAACTCCGATTCAGAATTTAGCAGCTGCAGCCTGTATAGCAGAGTCGATTAAGCCTTCCCAGTCGGAGGCTGGCAGAGGCTTGCTGCAGATCAGAGTGTTACTCTGGGCAGCGGAAGACCAGAATTCCGCTGTCTCTCAGTCGCGGAACAGGATTCATAGCAGATCCGTTGCTGCAGACACAGTCCAGTCGGCCCATAGCCCAAGATCGCCCCCGAGGCGTGAGGGACGTGGGGACCGGCGTAATCAGTACGGGAACCGTGAGCAGTATGATCACCGATTCGATCGTGACGATCGACGTCGAGTGCCCACCCCTCCCCCGAGGAGCGGGTCGTATGCGCCTCGACAGCAAGATGACAGGCGCCCTCATAGTGTTGGGCGAAGGATTCCAGTCGACCCCAGGGAACCAGGCTTTGATGCAAGATCCATTCTCGTTCAAGGTTTGGTCGACAGGAACAGGGCTCACCGAGGTCACGATAGGGATGCACCTACCAGCAGCAGAGTACATGTTTCAGGGCCAGAGTGCTTTAGTAGACCCATCAGGGCCGCTGTGATTCCTCCCAACTTCAGGTTGGCGACTGGAGTCAGTAAGTTCACTGGTGAGTCCAAACCCGATACTTGGCTTGAAGACTACTGAGTGGCCGTCCAGATTGGCGGCGGCAATGATGAAGTGGCCATGAAGCACCTGCCTCTAATGTTGGAAGGCTCGGCCAGAGTGTGGCTGAATCAGTTAGCACCCAGCATCATTTACACTTGGGAAGATCTCGCCCGAGTGTTTGTCACCATATTTGAAGGAACATGCAAGCGACCGGCAGGGCTGACGGAACTGCGGTCTTGCGTGCAGAAGCTGAATGAAACTTTGAGGGATTACATCCAGAGATGGATCATGTTACATCACACAGTAGAGAATGTGCCTGACCACCAAGCAGTATGTGCCTTCAAAGAAGGTGTCAAGTACAGAGAACTGAATCTGAAATTCGGTCGAACCGGAGATATGTCTTTGAATCGGATGATGGAGATTGCCACCAAGTACGCTAATGGTGAAGATGAGGATCGACTCAGGAGTGGCAAGCTCAAGCCAGTCGCTCAAGAAACCGGAGGAAATTCCAATCGGAAACAGAAGCGGAAGGCCGAGCCAGTTGCTCCTGGGGAAGCCTTGGCTATGACTCAAGGAAAGTTTAAGGGGAAACCCAAAGGACCTTGGAACCCCAAGAAAGTTAAAGACCAAGACGGAAATGATGTGTTGGATTTGCCATGTCACATCCACACCAAGAAAGATGAAGAGGGTAATTTCATTTACCCTAAACATACCACTCGACAGTGTCGACTCTTGATCCAGCAGTTCCAGGGCAAGCAGCCCAAAGATAAGGAAAAGGAGTCAGACAAAGTTGAGGACAAGGAAGATAGTGATGATGGATACCCCCAGGTCAATTCCACCCTGATGATTTTTGCTGATGTTGAAAGCAAAAGTCGACTGAAAGTTATCAACTGAGAGGTGAATATGGTTGCTCCGGTGACACCCAGTTATCTGAAGTGGTCTCAGACTGCCATCACATTCGACCGGTCCGATCACCCAACGCACATTGCCACCCCTGGGAGGCAAGCTTTGGTGGTCGACCCAGTTGTTGAAGGCACTCGACTGACCAAAGTCTTGATGGATGGTGGTAGTGGTTTGAACATACTATATGCTGAGACGTTGAAAGGGATGGGCATTCCGATGTCTAGACTCAGTACCAGCAACATGAGTTTCCATGGAGTCATTCCTGGGAAGAAGGCTGAATCACTCGGCCAGATTGCTCTTGATGTGGTTTTCGGTGATTCCAAGAATTACCGCAAGGAAAAGTTGACGTTTGAAGTTGTAGACTTCCAGAGTGCCTATCACGCCATTTTGGGCAGGCCGGCTTATGCACGCTTCATGGCCCGACCATGTTATGTGTATCTCAAATTGAAGATGCCTGGCCCCAAAGGTGTGATCACTATTACGGGCAATCGGAAGAAAGCAGAAGAATGTTTTCAGAAAGGTTCAAAGATCGCTGATGCTCAGATGGCAGTGGTGGAGCTGCAGGAATACCAGAAGACTGCAGACCCGAGTGATTTGTTGTGAGCCAAGAAGCCCGCTAGAGAATCAGCTCTTCAGTCGTCTGGCTAAACGAAGACAGCTCACATCCACCCGACTGATCCCAGCGCTGCTCCAACTCATATCTCAACAACACTCGACTCCAAATAGGAAGAAGCGCTCATCCAGTTCCTCCGTGAGAACTGGGACATTTTCGCATGGAAGCCTTCTGACATGCCAGGTGTTCCCAGGGAGCTGGCTGAGCATCGCCTATGAGTCGACTCAAAAATAAAACCTGTCAAAGAACATCTCTGACGGTCTGCCGTCCAGAAGAGAAAGGCTATTGGCGAGGAGGTAGCTCGACTCTTAGCAGCGGAGTTCATCCGAGAGATCTACCACTCCGAGTGGCTCGCCAACGTTGTCATGGTCCCCAAGAAGGACAAGTCACTTCGCATGTGCATTGACTTTAAACATATCAATCGGGCCTGCCCGAAAGATCATTTTCTTCTCCCCCGCATCGACCAGATAGTCGACTCGACTGCGGGATGTGAGCGACTGTCTTTTTTAGACGCCTATTCCGGGTACCATCAAATCCGTCTGTATGGGCCCGACGAGATCAAAACAGCTTTCATCACTCCATTCGGGTGCTTCTGTTATGTTAGCATGCCATTCGGCCTCAAGAATGCTGGAGCCACATTCATGAGGATGATTCAGAAGTGTTTGCTCACTCAAATTAGTCAGAATGTGGAAGCATACATGGATGATATTGTGGTCAAGTCACGGAAGGGTTCCGACCTGCTGACTGACCTTGCTGAAACCTTTGCCAACCTCAGGAGGTATGACATCAAGCTTAATCCATCAAAGTGCACATTCGGAGTTCCTGGCGGAAAGTTACTCGGTTTCCTCGTTTCCGAACGGGGAATCGACGCAAATCCAGAAAAAGTCGGTGCTATACTCCGAATGAAAAGTCCTGTGCGAGCGCACGACGTCCAAAAGCTTACTGGTTGCTTGGCCGCTTTAAGTCGATTCATCTCTCGTCTCGGTGAAAAGGCATTGCCTCTTTACCGATTGATGAAGAAGTCAGACAAGTTCGAGTGGACTCCTGAAGCTGATGCAGCGTTTTGCAGAGCTCAAAGCTCTGCTCTCCACCCAGCCAGTGCTTGCCGCCCCAATCAGCAAGGAGCCTTTGCTGATTTACATCGCAGCCACGGGACAAGTCGTTAGTACGGTACTTACGGTCGAGCGGGAAGAAGAAGGAAAAGCCTTCAAAGTTCAGCGCCCAGTATATTATATTTCTGAAGTTTTGACCCCGTCGAAGCAAAGATATCCTCATTATCAGAAGCTTGTATATGGGATTTATATGACCACAAAGAAAGTTGCTCACTACTTCTCTGATCATTCTATTACAGTCGTTAGCGACGCTCCATTGTTAGAGATCCTGCATAACAGAGATGCAACTGGTCGAGTGGCTAAATGGGCGATAGAACTCCTTCCTCTAGATATCAAGTTTGAGGCAAAGAAAGCTATCAAGTCCCAGGCAATAGCAGATTTCGTCGCCGAGTGGATTGAACAGCAACTGCCGACTCAGGTTCACTCGGAGCATTGGACCATGTTCTTCGACGGTTCCAAAATGCTGAATGGTTCCGGTGCCGGGATGGTGTTGGTCTCCCCCCGAGGAGATAAGCTCAGATATGTTCTTCAAATCCACTTTGATTCCTCCAATAACGAGGCAGAATATGAAGCACTTTTATATGGGTTGCGCATGGCCATTTCACTCGGCGTCCGTCGCCTCATGGTCTATGGCGACTCAGATTTGGTGGTTAATCAGGTGATGAAGGAGTGGGACGTCAGAAGTCCAGCCATGACTGGTTATTGCAATGCAGTGAGAAAGCTGGAGAAGAAATTCGAGGGGTTAGAACTTCATCACATACCCCGACTGAAAAATCAAGCAGCTGATTATTTGGCAAAAATAGGTTCCAAAAGAGAAGCCATTCCCAGTAATGTGTTTTTAGAACACATCCACACACCATCAGTTCAGGAGGATCCCTTCACTGAAGAGGCCCCGCAGCCAAAAAGTGCCTCGGATCCGACTGAAGTTGAAGTTCCAGCTGTGGTCGACCTGATCATGGAAGTCTTGGTCATCACTCCCTACTGGACAATACCGTACATCGCGTACATCCTAAGGAAAGAGCTCCCAGAGGACGAAGAAGAGGCTCGACAGATCGTCTGTCAATCCAAGGCCTTTACAGTCATAAAGGGACAGTTATATAGAGAAAGCGCGACTGGAGTCAGTCAGAAGTGTATTACACCAGAAGAAGGTCAGATGATCCTTGATGATATCCACTCGGGGACCTGTGGTCATCATGCGTCCTCTCGGACCATTTTGGCTAAAGCATACCGAGCGGGATTCTACTGGCCCAGGGCCAATGAAATGGCAAAAGAGATAGTCAACAAATGTGAAGGATGTCAGTATTACTCCAATATGTCTCACAAGCCCGCGTCAGCCCTGAAAACCATTCCACTCGTCTGGCCCTTTGCTGTTTGGGGGCTGGACATGGTTGGACCACTGAGAACGGGCAGGAGCGGCTTCACTCATGTGCTAGTAGCAGTCGACAAGTTCACCAAATGGATTGAAGCTAAGCCTATCAAGAATCTTGATGCTTGCACTGCTATCAGTTTCATCAGAGAGTTGATATTCAGATATGGAGTTCTGCACAGCATCATCACTGATAATGGGTCGAACTTCGATTCTGACAAATTCAGGGCCTTTTGTGCCTCTCAGGGCACATGAGTCGACTGCGCTTCGGTCGCTCACCCCTAGTCGAATGGACAAGCGGAAAGGGAAAATGGCCTAATTCTCAAAGGACTGAAACCTCGATTGATGCGCGATCTCAAGCACGCAGCAGGTGCATGGGTCGACGAGCTTCCATCAGTCCTTTGGGGATTGAGGACAACCCCGAACCGATCGACCGGAAGAACCCCATTCTTTCTGGTCTACGGAGCCGAAGCAGTCTTGCCGAGTGACCTGCTTCACAACGCCCCCCGAGTCGAGCTCTACTCTGAAGATGAAGCAGAACAAGCCCGGCAGGATGCAGTCGACCTCCTGGAAGAAGAAAGAGAAATGGCCATGATCCGATCGACCATCTATCAGCAAGACTTGCGTCGATTCCATGCCAGAAATGTGAAGAGTCGAGCTTTCCAAGAAGGAGACTTAGTCCTCCGAGTGGATCAGCAGAAACCACACAAACTCGCTCCTACCTGGGAAGGCCCCTTCATAGTCACCAGAGTCCTCCACAATGGAGCATACCACCTCTATAATGTCGATCGCCAGATTGATGAGCCACGAGCCTGGAATGCGGAGCTCCTCCGCCCCTTTTATACTTGAATTCTCACTCAGATGAGATGTAATAAGAAAAACTCCTGTAGTTTATTTACCAAAGACAAGAGCATTATAATTTTCCCAGTGATTGTTATTGTTTTTGTTTGCATGAGAAATCCCCCAGTGGGTGGCTTAGCTGCGAATCTGTTTCGCCTAAGTTTGTAAAAATAATTTCCTGCCGAGTGGTGAGCCAGCCTCCCACTCGGGGGCTTAGCCGCGAACCCGTTTCGCCTAAGTATTTGAAAATCCTACCGAATGGTGAGCCAGCCTCCCACTCGGGGGCTTAGCTGCAGTCCAGTACTCGCCTAAGTATTTGAAAATCCTACCGAGTGGTGAGCCAGCCTCCCACTCGGGGGCTTAGCTGCAGTCCAGTACTCGCCTAAGTATTTGAAAATCCTACCGAGTGGTGAGCCAGCCTCCCACTCGGGGGCTTAGCTGCAGTCCAGTACTCGCCTAAGTTTGAAAAATCCTATCGAGTGGTGAGCCAGCCTCCCACTCGGGGCTTAGCTGCAGTCTAGCACTCGCCTAAGTATTTGAAAATCCTACCGAGTGGTGAGCCAGCCTCCCACTCGGGGCTTAGCTGTAGTCCAGTACTCGCCTAAGTTTGAAAAATCCTACCGAGTGGTGAGCGACCCTCCCACTCGGGGGCTTAGCTGCAGTCCAGTACTCGCCTAAGTATTTGAAAATCCTACCGAGTGGTGAGCCAGCCTCCCACTCGGGGGCTTAGCTGCAGTTCGACACTCGCCTAATTCTCCCAGTTGGAGGCTTAGCTGCAGTCCAGTTCTCGCCTAAGTTTGAAAAATCCTACCGAGTGGTGAGCGACCCTCCCGCTCGGGGGCTTAGCTGCATTCTAGTACTCGCCTAAGTTTGAAAAATCCTACCGAGTGGTGAGCGATCCTCCCGCTCGGGGGCTTAGCTGCAGTCCAGTACTCGCCTAAGTTTGAAAAATCCTACCGAGAGGTGAGCGACCCTCCCACTCGGGGGCTTAGCTGCAGTCCGGCACTCACCTAAGTTCTCCCACTTGGAGGCTTAGCTGCAGTCCAGTACTCGCCTAAGTTTGAAAAATCCTACCAAGTGGTGAGCGATCCTCCCGCTCGGGGGCTTAGCTGTAGTCCAGTACTCGCCTAAGTTTGAAAAATCCTACCGAGAGGTGAGCGACCCTCCCACTCGGGGGCTTAGTTGCAGTCCGGCACTTGCCTAAGTTCTCCCACTTGGAGGCTTAGCTGCAGTCCAGTACCCGCCTAAGTTTGAAAAATCCTACCGAGTGGTGAGCGATCCTCCCACTCGGGGGCTTAGCTGCAGTCCAGTACTCGCCTAAGTACGAAACACATCTCAACCCGCAAGGACGACGAGGTGCAGGTCGACTGCCACCCTCTCCTCGGGAGCTTCGCCACAAATACGACGTACGCTCCATCGCCGACCCGCAAGGACGACGAGGTGCAGGTCGACTGCCACCTTCTCCTTGGGAGCTTCGCCACAAATACAACGTGCTCTCCATCCCACTCCGCAAGGACGACGAGGTGCAGGTCGACTGCCGCCTTCTCCTTGGGAGCTTCTCCACAAATACAACGTGCGCTCCATCGCCGACCCGCAAGGACGACGAGGTGCAGGTCGACTGCCACCCTCTCCTTGGGAGCTTCGCCACAAATACGACATACGCTCCATCGCCGACCCGCAAGGACGACAAGGTGCAGGTCGACTGCCACCTTCTCCTTGGGAGCTTCGCCACAAATACAACATGCGCTCCATCCCACTCCGCAAGGACGACGATGTGCAGGTCGACTGCCGCCTTCTCCTTGGGAGCTTCGCCACAAATACAACGTGCGCTCCATCACCGACCCGCAAGGATGACGAGGTGCAGGTCGACTGCTACCTTCTCCTTCGGGGCTGCGCCACAAATACAAAAGTTGTCTCGAGTAAAGAACGATTTCCACTCGACGGAGGATTCATGAAGATATTCAACGATAAGCCAATTTCAGATAAATCCTAAAGGTTCCGGACCATAGATCAAAGTGCTCGGGCATTCAGCCCGAAAGAGTTTAACGGTTACAAAAACCACTCGGCATTCCGAGGCAAATTTAAGGTGAGGCATAAAAGTTTGTTCACTCCGCGGGAGGAGGACTGGCAGGCTCGACGAAATCGTCTAGGTCGATGCCGTCGGTGATCCGAGTGGCTGCAGCGATGAAAGTCTCCATAAAAGATCGGAAGTCATGCTTCTGGGTGTTGGCGACCTTGATTGCTGCTAGCTTATCTTGTCGCACCTCCTTGCAATGGACATGAACCAAAGACAGAGCCACATCAGCACCACACCGGGCAGAAGATTTCTTCCACTCCTGCACTCGGTCAGGGATCTCATTAAGTCGAGTCATCAGAGACTCAAGATCATTCTGGAGCGTGGCCTCTGGCCAAAGTGCCGGGTCGATCCGTGACATGGCGACCTTCAGTCGAGCCAAGTAGTCCACAACACCGTCGATGCGGGATTCCAGTCGGAGCAGATTCATGGCAGTTTCATCTTTCATGGGAGAATTGATTGGGTCCAAACCTGGCTCAATCCGTCCAGTCTCCTCCTCGAAGTTCTGGCAAAACTCTACATTCACGATCCAAGGATAAGTCAATTTTCGTACGCTGAGTCGACGAAAAAATCAGTCGGAATAAAATATGTACCTTCAAGCTTGATGAATAACTTCTTGGCAAGGCTCCTCAGATAGCTCTCCAGATCGTCCCTCCTACGAGCGATGCCTTCCATCTTCTCGTACAGGTTGAGATTGTCCTTATTCAAGCGTGTGCACTCCTTGTTGGCTTCGTTCAGAGCAGATTTCATCTTGGTATTCTCTTCTTGCAACTGGCCAACCGAAGCCAGTTTCTGTTCAGCCAGAGCGGTCCTGTCGTCAGCTTCCTTTCGAGCAGCAGCCAAATCCTGATCCTTCTTCGCCAGAGCTTCTCTCAGTTTTTCTGCAAAGAAATGATGCTTGATTCAGAAAGAGCAGAAGGGTACTCAAGCCTAAGACAAACCAGTCGACAAACTCGTCTTACCATTGGCGCCGTCCTTGGCCTTTTGCAGCTCTGTCCTGGCCAGCTCCAAGTCAAGGTTCAGTTGGATCTGCTGTTTCTCCAAGTCAGCAAAGCGAGCTCCAAGATCACAAGATTTCTGCAATCAAAGAGGAGAAGTTATTTTATAGCGAAAAACGATAAAGACAATAAGTACTAAGACTACGGTCGACTGCCCGCAGTCCACCATAGTCTCGGGGACTACACCCAGTGGGTGCACTTTGCGTGCCCCCACCGGTCTGATCCCACTCGACCGGCCTGCCGGAGTCGAGTGCAGGAAGTAAAAAAAAGAGGGGGAGAGAAAGAAGAACTCAGACCACAGTCGACTGCCAGCAGTCGACCGCGGTCTTGGGGACTACACCCAGTGGGTGCACTTGGCGTGCCCCCACCGGTTCTGATCCCACTCGACCAGACCGAGTGGAAGAGACAAACTGCCAGTTCGGTTTACTCTCGACAAAATAAAAAGACAACAGTTGACTGCCAGCAGTCCACCATAGTCTCGGGGACTACACCCAGTGGGTGCACTCAGCGTGCCCCCACTAGTTCAAAAATTCAATCGACGCACCCAGTGGGTGTACAGATGCAAAGATTTTTGGAAAGAGTCTTCAGATAGCATATCCTAACAGAACAAGCGGTGACCAACTAACCTGAACGTTGCTTTGGAGAGCCGAGCTGGCGTCGTAGGCGGCCTGACTGGCTTCCCGCACCATCTTCATCTTCTCCATCATGATGCCCGCCTGGCGTATGGCTTCCTTGGCAGCATTCACTTCGTCCTCTGGGACATGATGGGTCGCAAAAACTGAAGGTGGGTTGACGGGGCCTTGAGCAGTCGACGAAGAAGGCAAGGCACTCGACAGTGGCACGGCGAAGGTAACCGAACCCCGATTGGCGTCGCCAGTGTCCTGAGCGACTGGTTCCGCCCTCGGCGTCGACTGTGGCACCTTGCTTGCAGGAGCTTGCCTATTCTTCCTCGTCAAAGGCCTCTCGGGCTCTTCATCGTCATCGGGGAGGTCAATAATGTTGGGAGCTGTGCAAAGTTCAATCACCAAAATCACATCACCCAATGGTGCACATTGCAGTTGAGTCGATCAAATAAAGACAGAATGGCAGAAATCATACCCAGATTGGAAGTGACCACATCCTCCATTACCTCATCCTCGTCCCTGTAAGTTGAGGTCCCGGAAGTAGCTGCACTGCCAGTCCCAAAGTTCGTCTGGTTAAAACAAGAAAAACAAACAGCGCGGGGCGTCGAGTGAATACAAAGGGAGACACTCACGCGGAAATGACGGGGATGCCAATCTTAATCTTCGGCAACGCCTTCCGAGTCTTCGGCTCTGCAACTTTGGGATGCTTTGGCGCTTTTTCGGTCGGGGTTGGTGAAGAGATCCGAGGACGCTTTGAAGACTGACCAGCCTGAGCAGTCGCCTTTTCGCGGGCGCTCGGTCGTTCTTGGTCAAGCTTGGATCGCCTCTCCCTGCGAGGAGGCGACTCGACTTCTTCTTCGTCACTTGAGTCATCGCTTTCTCCGTCCCCTTCACCGTCAGAAGTCCATTCACCACTGTCGCCGCCGCTCGCCTCGCCTTCCATATCTTGCTCTTGCTCTCCGTTGGGCATTGAATACATTTCGATAAGGGCCTGAAAGAAAGCAGGAAGAATAAAGTCAGTCGACGCGGTATAGACGGCTGCGCGAGTGAATTCAGATTACAATCAAAAGCTCGGAATCGGACCTTCTCTGGTACATGGGACTAGTCGAATGGAGGAACTCTCCTGGCTCCCCTGGGGTTGTCCTTGTTTCCGGTCATGCCCGACAGCCACTTCTCCAATGTGTCGTCGTCGACCTCCTCTGGGTGAATCCGAGTGGAGTCATCAAGACCCGAATACATCCACATCGGATGGTCTCGAGCTTGAAGAGGCTGGATGCGCCGCTGAAGGAAGACCTCCAAGAGATCCATACCGGTGACCCCGTCACGGATAAGCTGGACCACTCACTCGACCAGCACCCTCACCTGCGCCTTCTCCTCCGGGAGCACCTTCAGAGAGGAGGGTTTCCTCACTTGGTCCATGGTAAAAGGAGGGGGGCCGGTCGACTGCCCTGGCGTCGACTGGTCTTTGCAGTAAAACCAGGTCGACTGCCATCCGTGAACCGAGTCAGGAAGAATCATGGCTGGAAAGGAACTTTTCCCTCTCATCTGAACACCAAGAACCCCGCACATCTGAATCACTTGAGTTCTCTCGTCACTCGGATTGGACTTTTTCACCGTCTGAGAGCGACAAGTGAAAATGTGCTTGAAAAGACTCCAATGAGGCCGGCAACCCAAGAAATTCTCGCACAAAGAAATGAAAGCGGCGAGATAAACGATTGTGTTGGGAGTGAAGTGGTGGAGTTGTGCCCCAAAGAAGTTCAGAAATCCCCGAAAGAAAGGGTGAGGAGGCAAGGAAAATCCACGGTCGACGTGGGTGGCGAGGAGAACGCGCTCACCCTCCCGAGGTTGCGGCTCGGATTCCTTCCCTGGAAGCCGCGCCGATTCATGGGGGATCAGCCCTCCTTCGGCTAGGTCGTCGAGATCCTCTTGGGTGATCGTCGAGCGGATCCAGTCCCCCTGGATCCAGCCCTTCGGCAGGCCGGTCCACGAGGAAGATCCGCCCCGACTGGTCGCCTTCCCCTTTGACTTTGCCGTCGCTTTCTTCGTCCGCTCCAGAGCCGCCATCTTCACCTTCCCCATCGTTGCCGGTGAGACGCGTACGGAGCGGTGGCGCTGGGGCGAGAGCGAGCGCGACGAAGGAGGTTGAAGAGGAGAAGAGACAATGGGGACGCACTGTTCAAGAGACCCTGGTCCAACGCCTTATATGAGGCCGCTTCCGAGTGGCTGACTGGTAGGCCCGGGCGGTCCTGTCAAATCCCGTAACAATCGCACGCGCGATACGTGGCGAAAAGGGTGGCGCGGGGATCGAGGTGGCTCTGCCCTATCCCATCCGATTAATGCGGCCTTCCCCATCCCGCGCGCTTCCCAAAATTCGGATCCCGCGAAATCTGCGGGAAGCAAAACAACTTGTCAGACCGAAGATCTCCTCCACACCATCACTCGGAGCCTCTCAAGTAAAGAAACTCACTCGACAAAAAACTAAGAATGGATCAAGGCGACTGAAAAGGAAGTTGCTGTCATCACTCAGGTTCATTGATCCGAAACAAGATATGCTCATAGCATGAAAAATGAGTCGGAGAAGTGCTCAACTCCTTCCCCACTCAAACCTCGATCCATTCGGGGGCTAATGATGAAGCTATGTACCTAGGGTAGGGTCATGGACCTGTCCCAGCTGCCCTACCCAAGGACATCTCAAGAAGAAATCACCTTTCAATCGACTTGGAGGTGGTTCACTCGACAGACTCGAAGACACTCGACCAAGAGGCAATCACTCGACCAAGGTCCAATCACTCGACGGCCAGGAGACCTAAAGGCACTCCGCACGCTAACGGTCGGTAATTAAGTAGCTTTTATGGTCATCATAGCACTTTATTAGAGGCGTTACCAGTAATGCCTCACCTTAATGTATTTAAAACCCTGCACCACTGAGGGCCGGAGTGGTCGGGCAGACTCTATATAAGCCACCCCCTCCTCAGTGTAAAGGGTTCGCACCCCTGTAATTCATACACACATAATCCAGTTGACCGCCTCCAGGCTCCGAGACGTAGGGCTATTACTTCCTCCGAGAAGGGCCTGAACTCGTAAACGTCGTGTGCTTACAACTTCTCCATAGCTAAGATCTTGCCTCTCCATACCTACCCCCCTACATTACTGTCAGACTTAGAACCACGAAAATCGCCCCGTGGACAGAACCATTCATGGCCTACCTAACTAGGCAGGAACTACCAAGGACCAAAATGAGGCACACTGCATAATGCGGTGATCTAAAGCCTACAAGGTCCATGAGGGAGAGCTTTATAAGAAAAGCACAACCGGAGTCCTTCAAAGGTGCATCTCCGAAGAGGAAGGGCGGAAGCTTTTGGCAGAAATCCTTGCCGGACTCGGCGGCCACCACGCCACAGCTTGGGCCCTTGTAAGCAAGGCCTTCCATACAAGTTTTTATTGGCCGACGACCCGGGCAGATGCAGAACATCTGGTCCAACATTGTGTTGGTTGCCAGCTTTTTGCAAACCAAAGCCACATGCCACCTACCGCCCTCCAAACAATCCCCATTACTTGGCCCTTTGCGGTCTGGGGGCTTGATATGGTCGGACCCCTTAAAGGGGGAACCCATAAGAAAAATTACTTACTGGTCATGGTGGATAAATTCACCAAATGGATAGAAGCCAAACCTGTCAAAACGGCTAAATCCGGACCGGTGATAGACTTCATATCCGGGGTTGTACACCGTTATGGCGTCCCCCACAGCATCATCACTGACAACGGCACGAACTTTATAGCCGACAAGGTGAAATTTTGGTGCAGCAACATGGGCATCAAGCTCGATTATGCTTCTTTCTATCATCCGCAAACTAACGGTCAAGTCGAACGAGCGAATGGTCTTATCATGAGCGGCATTAAACCCAGATTAGTGTGGTCCTTAAAGGAATCAGACACTCATTGGGTAGAGGAGCTCGACTCTGTACTATGGGGGCTGCGGACCACGCCGAATCGCACTACCGGATACACACCGTTTTTTATGGTGTACGGCGCTGAGGTGGTGCTGCCTTGCGACATAATTCATGACTCACCTCGAGTGCGCATGTACGAAGAAAGAGAGGCAGAGCTCGATCGGCAGGATAGTTTGGATGCCCTGGAGGAGGAGCACGACGTGGCAAAAGCCCGTTCCGCATTCTATGGGCAACATGCTCGAAGGTATCAAAGCAGAGAAGTGCGGGCCAAAACCTATAACGTTGGCGAACTGGTTCTACGCCTGTCGGAGAAGAAAAAGAACAAGCTCAAGCCCAAATGGGAAGGTCCCTTCATTATCGACCAGGTTCTGACCGGCGGAGCGTACCGTCTGCGGGATGCATCAGATAACCAACTCGAGCCAAACCCATGGAACGCAGCCAGACTCCGAAGATTCTACGCCTAGCGTCGGACTCTATGTTTGTCTCCTTACCTCCATTAATTTTTTGCACATCTGTTTTCTCTCTCTTTCTTTCTCTTTTTTCTCTTCAAGGCCCTAAAGGGCTAAAACTTGTGTCTCGGTTACACAATCTTGACGCACTAATCGCGCTCAACATACCTGGGGGCTTCTTCTACAAAAGCTTAATATAATTATCTTTCCGGGCTTTATGCCCCGCACATGTGTTATTCTTCTGCATGTACCTTTTTTCTCCATTATATGCATCGATATGACTTAAGTTTTGGCCAAGCTGGGTTGCCTGGCTCTTGTATTTATGCCCTATGTTCCCGTTAATTCGGCTAGGGCATAAGGGGACCACCTCTGCGATTGTTACTGCCGGGTCAGCCGGACGTGTACCTCAGACTGGGTGAAGCCGAAAGCTAGCGTTCTTAAGGGAATATTCGGTCGATGAATAAAAGACGACTTTCATTTAATTTACTACACGCCCCCATATGTTTTTAGCCTGCGTCTCACAGTTCGGACATGCACATTAGGTCATGCGTACCCAGGGAAAGGAACCCTTAACGGAACTATTCTCCCTGGAAGATGTTTCTTACTATCCATGTAATATAACATAGCTAGTTGGGCACTTGTCTGTTCAAGCAGTTATGACCCCTACGCCTGGTTTCCATGCATACCCCGGTTTTTTACATAACCGAGTGGGTATTCGGATACACTCCGGACTATCAGGTCCAGAGGTCGAAGCGAAAAGGTCCGCCATGACAAATGATCTACAATCCGGCTAGGGACATTACATATGTCACTTGAAGTACACAGTCACTAAGACTGATTAAATTCTTCCTCTATACCATCCAACAGGCTGTCTAGCCTACAATCCTGTTGGGAATACTTTGCGGCTAATTCTACTTGGTTATACACTAAACTAACAGGGATCTCTTTCCCATCGGGCCCCACAGGTCCGACCTCGGCCATGTGGTTTGGGTCCGCCTTGGTATATCGTGTCTTCACCATAGCCCAGGCTTCCCTTGCACCTTGTGAGCAGGCTGATATCTTCCATAATCGGAAGCGCCGCCGCGCTCCCTTGAGCTTCTCTATAAGCTCCCCCATGCCTCCTGGCGGGGACGCGGATGGCCACAAGGCTTGGGCAATACCCTGCATCACCTGCCGAACTTGTTCGTGCAGTTGTGAGAGCTTTGCTAGAAGATCACCCGAAGACCCGGGCATCTCCTCCGCGGGACGACCCGTCAGCATACCTGTAGACATAACGCTGTTAGCAGGCTTCTTCGCCGAACTCCTTTAAAAAGTTCGTTCAAGCACTTACAAAAAATGCCGCACCGAAGCCGTTTATTCTCCTTCACGGAGTCCACAAGCTGGGCTCAGACATCTCTCAGTTCCACGCCCAGCCAGATATTGGCGTCTTGGAGATCATTTTTCTCCTGCCTGGCGCGTGTCAGCACACGCTCGCCAGCATTTCGCTGTCAATCATCACGTGCCGTATCCGCCTCCACGGCCTCCGGATTCACTCCGGGGCCACCTGCAACATCTATTGTTAGGTGTGCATACATGCCGCATACTACCTGGTACCCATATTCTTTGAAATAGACAAAAGTGTTACCAAGGGGGCCCTTTTTGGACTCCTTCAATGCGGCAACAGCGGCTTCCAGCTGGGCCTTGCACTCGTCCAGCTCTTGAGACAATTGGGAATTCTTCTCCGTAAGAACCTGCACAAATATTGATCCTTAAATCAGTTGTGTCAACTATTTCAAGTCTCAGGGGCTACTGATACATATAATCATCAGATTTGCTTACCCGTATATCCCTTACATACTGGTCTGTGGCTCTGGCTAGACCATTTTGAGCAGCACGGATGTACGCGTCTCTGGAATTGAAGGGATTAAATGCCTCTGGCGAGAAACAAGCGTCACGGAGTACGGCCCGGCGACGCCTGTGATTCATGGCGCTCTCCACTTCTGAATTTGTAGCGGATAGTCCATCTGCATCCTCTGTAGGAGGAGCATCCGGCATCCTCCCCATGTTGGCTTCCGCCTCTATGTCCGGCCCTGGAGCCCGACTGGTGGAGGCGTGATCGGCAGCCTCTCCGGATATAGTCCGGCGAGCGTTTTTTCTATTAAAGAAACATGGACGTCATTACACTTTGAGAAAGACAACAACCACGAAGCGAGGTTTTGTGTCATAGCTCTGCGCCGGCGTCTCCGTCCTGACCACCTTCCTTTTTGTCCTACCCGGCTTCGGTGCCTCTTGTTGGCGAGTTGCTGCGGGTTTGGCACAGCGTCTCGAATGCCTTCCCTGTAAAACACCATATGTGTATGGTAGGTGAAGTGTCTAAAAGGGGATCCTATTTTTGGAGTTGGGATTTTGTTTTTCTTACGTGCGACGCAGGGAGCAGTCTGGGATAGTCGACCGTTATGGCCACCATGGCGTCATCGCGGCTCAATTGATAGAATTGCATGTCTATCAGCTCCACGAATATGTCCGGATCCTTTTCGAGTCCGGGACCGAGGGCCCGGCCAGGGTCCTCTGGTTGTGGAGATGGGCTGTTGACGTCCCTTACAGCTTTTCGCAGTTCCTGCCGTAAAATGGCAAGGTGAGTACCTATGATGAAGAATGCAGGAAGAATGGGAGTAACGAGGTATAACTCACCCAGCTTGGAGGGTTGTACATGGAGAATCCATCCCGTGGCTAGATACGGATGAACTCCTCTTCCTCTCCCTTGAACAACTCGGACATAATTTTTGCCAAAGCAGCAGAGGAGTCCGGTCCCTTACGCCCGCAATGGGTGGCATCATCTTCCCCGTTAAAACACCACAGGGGGTGCCCTCAATATTGAAGTGGCTGCACTCCCCGCATTATGCATATTGACATAACCTCAATTATTGTCAAACCTGATTGAGCCAGCGCTTTAATCCGGTTCATTAGGTAAAGGACCTCTCCGTTGTCTTCCTCCTGGGGGCTCCATGGGCGCCAGCTTCGGCGTTTCTTCAAAGGAGCATTGTTGAACTTAGGAAGACCCCGCCGAACAGGGTATGGAAGGGGGACGTCCTCCATATAAAACCACTCCGAAGGCCAGTCTTCGGACGTGTTCTTTGGAGTGCCGGATAGGTATCCGGTCTCGATGATGCGCCATATTTCGGCTCCGCCCACCTGATAAAGCGACCCCTTCTGTGTGCGGGGCACAAGGCAAAATAACCTCTTCCACAGCTCGAAATGAGCCTCGCAGCCCAGAAACAGCTCACAAAGGGCAACATAACCAGCGATGTGTAGTATGGAAGCAGGGGTGAAATTATGCAGTTGGAGGCCGTAGAACTCCAGGAGCCCGCGGAGGAATGGATGAATTGGAAATCCGAGCCCCCTTAGTAAGTAAGGGACGAGGCATACCCGCTCCCCCTTAGAGGAGCTGGGGAAGCTCTCCGCTTGCTCCCCGCCATTATAAGTGGCGAGCCCGGCTCGGACGAGGACCATATACGCTGGAGGGAGAAATCCCTGAGTCTGCACCTCTACTAATCGATTGTGTGGGACGGAACACCTCTCCCAATCACAGGGCTTAGGGCTACAGGGGCGGGAGGAGGAGCTGTGGTGGTCGGCCATGTTGGAATGGATTTTTTACGAGCGCGCTCCGATGGATTCTCGCCGTGGGAGGATGGTGTGGATTGGATCTAAGAATCCCCATCCCTTTAATAGACAATTTATTTAACTGGCTAGGGGGCGAATGTAAAAACGCCCTGGCTCCTCGCATTCGCTCGACGCATGGAAGATGGCCCTTATTAGGCACAGAAGCCAAGCAGTCCAACATTTATGGGAGCCGAACACTATATACAGATATTCAAGATTTGGAGAAGAACCCGCCTTGCAATGCCGAAGACAATACTGCATGCCGGACTCATCGTCATTGAAGCCTGGTTCAGGGGCTACTGAGGGAGTCCTGGATTAGGGGGTCTGCAGACAGCCGGACTATATCCTTTGGTCGGACTGTTGGACTATGAAGATATGAGATTGAAGACTTCGTCCCGTGTCCGGAGGGGACTCTACTTGGCGTGGAAGGCAAGCTAGGCAATACGGATATGTATATCTCCTCCTTTGTAACCGACCTTGTGTAACCCTAGCCCCCTCCGGTGTCTATATAAACCGGAGGGTTTTAGGACAACATACAATCATACCATAGGCTAGCTTCTAGGGTTTAGCCTCTTTGATCTCGTGGTAGATCAACTCTTGTAATACTCATATCATCAAGAACAATCAAGCAGGACGTAGGGTATTACCTCCATCAAGAGGGCCCGAACCTAGGTAAACATCGTGTCCCCTGCCTCCTGTTACCATCCGCCTTAGACGCACAGTTCGGGACCCCTACCCGAGATCCGCCGGTTTTGACACCGACACACACCTTCCCTTTTCATGCAAATTTAATGATAATGAAACCTTAGCTTCTTATGATAATGGTATATATGATTACTATGATGTGGAACAAATAGAAGAATTTGTTGCTTTTAAGGGTGCCTATGAAATTGAATCTTTGTTTGAAAAGTATGAAGCTTTTGATGATGATGTTTATAGGCCTGAAAATTTAGCTATCCTAAAATATTTCTATGATAATTATGAATATAATTCCTATATTAGTGCGCTTATTGAGAAAGTCTCCGCTGTCCAAGAAGAGACTAATATTTTGCAGGAATCTATGGAAAAAGAAGTTGATGAAACTGTGAGCTCATTGGATGAAAAAGATGAGGAAGAGAGCGAAGAACAAAAGGAGGAAGAGAGGATTGATCACCCGTGCCCACCTTCTAATGAGAGTAACTCTTCAACTCATACATTGTTTAATTTCCCTTCGTGCTTACCGAAGGATGAATGCTATGATAATTGCTATGATCCCGTTGATTCTTTTGAAATATCCCTTTTTAATGATGCTTGCTATGCTTGTGGCCAAGATGCCAATATGAATTATGCTTATGGAGATGAACTTGCTATAGTTCCTCATGTTAAACATGAAATTGTTGCTATTGCACCCACGCATGATAGTCCTATTATCTTTTTGAATTCTCCCGACTACACTATATTGGAGAAGTTTACCCTTATTAAGGATTATATTGATGGGTTGCCTTATACCGTTGCACATGATGATTTTTCTGAATATAATATGCATGTGCTTGCTGCTCCTACTTGCAATTATTATGAGAGAGGAACTATATCTCCACCTCTCTATGTTTCCCACATGATAAAATTGCAAGAAACTGTTTATACTATGCATTGGCCTTTACTATGTGTGCATGAATTGTTCTTTTATGACATGCTGATGCATAGGAAGAGAGTTAGACTTCGTCATTACATGATATATGTTACTTTGTGCTCACTACTAAATTATAAATGATTGTTACTTAAAATTGGCTTTGATATACCTTGGGATCGGGGTGGATTCACTACTTGAGCACTATATGCCTAGCTTAATGGCTTTAAAGAAAGCGCTGCCAGGGAGACAACCCGGAAGTTTTAGGGAGTCATTTATTTCTGTTGAGTGCTTTCATATAGTTTTAAAACAACAAAAATAAAGAGGGGAACCCAAAACTTTTTCAAAAGGAAAGTGAAAGTGAGAGAGACAAGCATTGTTGAAGTGGGAGAGCCCCTTGAACTTTGTTCATGCTGATGGCAACTTTGTGAATCTTGATTACAGAAACTTTTCAACAAAAATAATTATCCCCTTGTACAATTCCATTGTATTATAGAAATAATGTGCCAAGGTTTGCCTTTAGGATGTTTACATTTGCTTGATGGTCTGTACGGTGCAGGACAGAAACTTTGGCTGTAGTGCACAATTTTACATTTTTTTACTGGAACGTCAAATGGTTCTGATTCTTTTTGCACTGTCTTTCTATACAAATTGTTTATTTTTCCTAATTTTGGCAGATTTGTTCAAGTACAAGAGGTATGGTGAATGTTCAGATTTTTACAGACTGTTCTGTTTTAACAGATTCTGTTTTTGATGCATAGTTTGATTGTTTTGATGAAACTAATGATTTATATCAGTGGATTAAGCCATGGAAAAGTTATATTATAGTATACACAATGCTAAAACAAAATATGAATTGGTTTGCAATAGTACTTAGAGTAGTGATTTGCTTTATTATACTAACGGATCTTACCGAGTTTTCTGTTGAAGTTTTGTGTGGATGAAGTGTTCGATGATCGAGAAGGTCTCGATGTGAGATGAAGGAAGAGAGGCAATAGCTCAAGCTTGGGGATGCCCGAGGCACCCCAAGTAAATATTCAAGGATACTCAAGTGTCTAAGCTTGGGGATGCCCCGGAAGGCATCCCCTATTTCTTCAACAAGTATCGGTATGTTTTTGGATTTGTTTCATTCATGCGATATGTGCAATCTTGGAGCGTCTTTTGCATTTAGTTTTCATCTTTATTTTATGCACCATGCTGGTATGAGATAGTCCTTGGTTGATTTATAGAATGCTCTATGCACTTCACTTATATCTTTTGAGTATGGCTTTATAGAATGCTTCATGTGCTTCACTTATATCATTTGAAGTTTGGATTGCCTGTTTCCCTTTACATAGAAAACCGCCATTTGTAGAATGCTCTTTTGCTTCACTTATATTTGTTAGAGCGTGGGCACATCTTTTGTAGAAAGAATTAAACTCTCTTGCTCACTTATATCTATTTAGAGAGATGACAGGAACTGGTCATTCACATGGTTAGTCATAAAATCCTACATAAAACTTGTAGATCACTGAATATGATAGGTTTGATTCCTTGCAATAGTTTTGTGATATAAAGATGGTGATATTAGAGTCATGCTAGTGGGTAGTTGTGGATTAGTAGAAATACTTGTGTTGAGGTTTGTGATTCCCATAGCATGCACATATGGTGAACCGTTATGTAACGAAGTCGGAGCATGATGTATTTATTGATTGTCTTCCTTATGAGTGGCGGTCGGGGACGAGCGATGGTCTTTTCCTACCAATCTATCCCCCTAGTGGCATGCGTAGTAGTACTTTGCTTCAAGGGCTAATAAACTTTTGCAATAAGTATGTGAGTTCTTTATGACTAATGTTGAGTCCATGGATTATACGCACTCTCACCCTTCCATCATCGCTAGCCTCTCTAGTATCGCACAACTTTCACCGGTACCATAAACCCACCATATACCTTCCTCAAAACAGCCATCATACCTACCTATCATGGCATTTCCATAGCCATTCCGAGATATATTTCCATGCAACTTCCATCATCATCATATACATGACTTGAGCATTCATTGTCATATTTCTTTGCATGATCGTAAGATAGCTAGCATGATGTTTTCATGGCTTGTCCATTTTTTATGTCATTGCTACGCTAGATCATTGCACATCCCGGTACACCACCGGAGGCATTCCTATAGAGTCAGTTCTTTGTTCTAGTATCGAGTTGTAATATTGAGTTGTAAGTAAATAAAAGTGTGATGATCATCATTATTAGAGCATTGCCCCAAGGAAAAAAAGAGAGGCCAAAGAAGCCTAAATAAAAAAAGGGGGCCAAAGAAGCCCACAAAAAGGGGGCAATGTTACTATCCTTTTACCACACTTTTGCTTCAAAGTAGCACCACGTTCTTCATATAGAGAGTCTCTTGAGTTATCACTTTCATATACTAGTGGGAATTTTCATTATAGAACTTGGCTTGTATATTCCAACGATGGGCTTCCTCAAATGCCCTAGGTCTTCATGAGCAAGCAAGTTGGATGCACACCCACTTAGTTTCAGTTTGAGCTTTCATATACTTATGGGTCTAGTGCATCCGTTGCATGGCAATCCCTACTCACTCACATTGATATCTATTGATGGGCATATCTATATCTCGTTGATACGCCTAGTTGATGTGAGACTATCTTCTCCTTTTTGTCTTCTCCACAACCATCATTCTATTCCACCTATAGTGCTATGTCCATGACTCATGCTCATGTATGCGTGAGGTTTGAAAATGCTGAAGCGCGTTAAAAAGTATGAAACAATTGCTCGGCTTGTCATCGGGGTTGTGCATGATGTGAATATTTTGTGTGGTGAAGATGGAGCATAGCCAGACTATATGATTTTGTAGGGATAACTTTCTTTGGCCTTGTTATTTTGAAAAGACATGATTGCTTTATTAGTGGGCTTGAAGTATTATTGTTTTTTATGTCAAATGATAGACTATTGCTTTGAATCATTCGTGTCTTAATATTCATGCCATGATTAGACATATGATCAAGATTATGCTAGGTAGCATTCCACATCAAAAAATATCTTTTTTAATCATTTACCTACTCGAGGACGAGCATGAATTAAGCTTGGGGATGCTGATACGTCTCTGTCATATCTATAATTTTTGATTGTTCCATGCCAATATTCTACAACTTTCATATACTTTTGGCAACTTTTTATATTATTTTTGGGACTAATATATTGATCCAGTGCCCAGTGCCAGTTCCTGTTTGTTGCATGTTTTATGTTTCATAGAATACACATATAAAATGGATTCCAAACGGGATAAAAACGGACGTAGCTTATTTTTGGAATATTTGGAAAATCTGGGAGAAAGATCAACACGAAACGGATCCGAGGTGGGCACGAGGTAGGGGGCGCGCCCCACCCCCTAGGCGCGCCCCTGACCCTTGTGGTCCACCCGCAAGGCGGTTGATGCCCTTCTTCGGCCGCAACAAAGCTAATTTTTGGTAAAAAAAATCACGGCGAAGGTTTCGGTCCAATCGGAGTTATGGATCTCCATATATATACGAAACGGTGAAAGGGCAACAGGAGAGAACACAGAAACAGAGAGAGACAGAGAGACAGATCCAATCTCGGAGGGGCTCCCGCCCCTCCCATGCCATGGAGGCCAAGGACTAGAGGGAAAACCCTTCTCCCATCTAGGGAGGAGGTCAAGGAAGAAGAAGATGAAGGGCCCCCTCTCCCCTTCTCTTCCGGTGGCACCGGAACGCTGCCGTGGCCATCATCATCATCATCATCATCATCATCATCATCATCACCGCGATCTACACCAACACCTCCGCCATCTTCACCAACATCTCCATCACCTTCCCCCCTCTATCTACAGTGGTCCACTCTCCCGCAATCCGCTGTACCCTCTACTTGAACATGGTGCTTTATGCTTCATATTATTATCCAATGATGTGTTGCCATCCTATGATGTCCGAGTAGATTTTTGTTGTCTGATCGGTGGTTGATGAATTGCTATGATTGATTTAATTTGCTTGTGGTTATGTTGATGTCATTTGGTGCCCATCATATGAGCGCGCACGTGGATCACACCCTAGGGTTAGTTGTATGTTGATAGGACTATGTATTGGAGGGGTAGAGTGACAGAAGCTTCAACCTAGCATAGAAATTGATGCATACATGATTGAAGGGGGACCAATATATCTTAATGCTATGGTTGGGTTTTACCTTAATGAACGTTAGTAGTTGCGGATGCTTGCTAATAGTTCCAATCATAAGTGCATAGAAATCCAAGTATGGGATGACATGCTAGCAGTGGCCTCTCCCACATAATACTTGCTATCGGTCTAGTAAAGTAGTCAATTGCTTAGGGGAAATTTCGCAACTCCTACCACCACTTTTCCACACTCGCTATATTTACTTTATTGTGTCTTTACTTAAACAGCCCCTAATTTTTATTTACGTAATCTTTATTATCTTGCAAATCTATCCAACAACACCTACAAAGTACTTCTAGTTTCATACTTGTTCTTGGTAAAGCGAACATCAAGCGTGCGTAGAGTTGTATCGGTGGTCGATAGAACTTGAGGGAATATTTGTTCTACCTTTAGCTCCTCATTGGGTTCGACATTCTTACTTATCGAAAACTATTGTGATCCCCTATACTTGTGGGTTATCAGTTGTATATGGTGCAACCAGTAGGTTTTGTCGATCCAAAAGGTGTGATCAAGGCATATGGTTTTATACAGACTTTTGGAGAAGCCTGTATTTACAGGAAAGTGAGTGGGAGCTTTGTAGCATTTCTGATATTATATGTGGATGACATATTGTTGATCGGAAATGATACTGAATTTCTGGATAGCATAAAAGGATACTTGAATAAGAATTTTTCAATGAAAGACCTCGGTGAAGCTGCTTATATTTTGGGCATCAAGATCTATAGAGATAGATCATGACGCTTAATTGGACTTTCACAAAGCACATACCTTGATAAAGTTTTGAAGAAATTCAAAATGGATCAAGCAAAGAAAGGGTTCTTGCCTGTGTTACAAGGTGTGAAGTTGAGTCAGACTCAGTGCCCGACCACTGCAGAAGATAGAGAGAAAATGAAAGTCATTCCCTATGCTTCAGCCATAGGTTCTATCATGTATGCAATGTTGTGTACCAGACCTGATGTGTGCCTTGCTATTAGTTTAGTAGGGAGGTACCAAAGTAATCCAGGAGTGGATCACTGGATAGCGGTCAAGAACATCCTAAAATACCTGAAAAGGACTAAGGACTCTCGTTTATGGAGGTGATAAAGAGCTCGTCATAAACTGTTACGTTGATGCAAGCTTTGACACTGATCCGGATGATTCTAAGTCACAAACCGGATACATATTTATATTAAATGGTGGAGTTGTCAGTTGGTGCAGTTCCGAACAGAGCGTCATGGCAGGATCTACGTGTGAAGCGGAGTACATAGCTGCTTCGGAAGCAACAAATGAAGGAGTCTGAATGAAGGAGTTCATATCCGATCTAGGTGTCATACCTAGTGCATCGGGTCCAATGAAAATCTTTTGTGACAATACTGGTGCAATTGCCTTGGCAAAGGAATCCAGATTTCACAAGAGAACCAAGCACATTAAGAGACGCTTCAATTCCATCCGCGATCAAGTCAAGGAGGGAGACATAGAGATTTGCAAGATACATGCGGATCTGAATGTTGCAGACCCATTGACTAATCCTCTCTCACAAGCAAAATATGATCAGCACCAAGACTCCATGGGTGTTAGAATCATTACAGTGTAATCAAGATTATCGACTCTAGTGCAAGTGGGAGACTGAAGGAAATATGCCCTAGAGGCAATAATAAAGTTGTTTTTTATATTTCCTTATATCATGATAAATGTTTATTATTCATGCTAGAATTGTATTAACCGGAAACTTAGTACATGTGTGAATACATAGACAAAAGAGTGTCACTAGTATGCCTCTACTTGACTAGCTCGTTAACCAAAGATGGTTAAGTTTCCTAGCCATGGACATGAGTTGTCATTTGATGAACGGGATCACATCATTAGAGAACGATCTGATTGACATGACCCATCCGTTAGATTAGCACTTTGATCGTTTAGTTTACTGCTATTGCTTTCTTCATGACTTATACATGTTCCTATGACTATGACATTATGCAACTCCCGAATACCGGAGGAACACTTAGTGTGCTATCAAACATCACAACGTAACTGGGTGATTATAAAGATGCTCTATAGGTGTTCCGATGGTGTTTATTGAGTTGGCATAGATCGAGATTAGGATTTTTCACTCTGATTTTCAGAGAGGTATCTCTGGACCCTCTCGTTAATGCACATCACTATAAGCCTTGCAAGCAATGTGACTAATGAGTTAGTTGCGGGATGTTGCATTACGGAACGAGTAAAGAGACTTGCCGGTAATGACATTGAACTAGGTATGATGATACCGACGATCGAATCTCGGGCAAGTAACATACCGATGACAAAGGGAACAACGTATGTTGTTGTGTGGTTTGACCGAAAAAGATCTTCATAGAATATGTAGGAACCAATATGAGCATCCAGGTTCTGCTATTGGTTATTGACCGGAGATGAGTCTCGGTCATTTCTACATTGTTCTCGAACCCGTAGGGTCCGCACACTTAATGTTCGATGACGATTAATATTATGAGTTTATGTGATTTGATGTACCGAAGGTTGTTCAGAGTCCCTGATGTGATCGCGGACATGACGAGGAGTCTCGAAATGGTCGAGACATGAAGATTGATATATTGGAAGGTTATGTTTGGACACCAGAAAGGTTTCAGATTAGTTCGAGTATTTTCCGGAGTACCGGGGGGTTACCGGAACCCCTGAGGGCTTAATGGGCCTACATGGGCTTTAGTGGAAGAGAGGAGGAGGCGGCCAAGAGGTGGGGCACGCCCCCAAGCCCAATCCGAATTGCGAGGGGGGCCGCCCCCCTTGCCTTTCTCTCCCTCTTCCCTTCCTTCCCCCTCCTAGTAGGACTAGGAAAGGGGGAACCTACTCCTAGTAGGAGTAGGATTCCCCCCTTGGGGCGCGCCCTAGGAGGCCGGACGGCCCCCTCCTCCACTCCTTTATATACGGAGGAGGGGGCACCCCATAGACACAAGTTGATCTCTTAGCCGTGTGCGGTGCCCCCCTCCACAGATTTCCACCTCGGTCATATTGTCGTAGTGCTTAGGCAAAGCCCTGTGTCGGTAACTTCATCATCACCATCACCACGCCGTCATGTTGACGAAACTCTCCCTCGGCCTCAGCTGGATCTAGAGTTCGAGGGACGTCACCGAGCTGAAGGTGTGCAGACCACGGAGGTTCTGTGCGTTCGGTACTTGATCGGTTGGATAGCGAAGATGTTCGACTACATCAACCGCGTTACTTTACGCTTCCGCTTTTGGTCTACAAGGGTACGTGGACACACTCTCCCCGCTCGTTTCTATGCTTCTCCTAGATAGATCTTGCGTGATCGTAGGAATTTTTTTGGAATACTATGTTCCCCAACAATATGCACGCTGGTGAACAGTAAAATCAAAAAAATAGTAAAAAGACCAAAAAAACTGATTTTTTTGGAATGAACATTGGCGAATGAACCAGTTCTTGTTCCCAAGAAAGTTTAGATTTTTTATATTTTTTGATTTTATTGTTCACGAGGGTGCATATGAGCTTGGAAGAAGAAAAATTATGTCCCACTAGAAGGTACTAAAATAACAACAGAAACGGGGCAGCACACAACTAGCTCGCAATCAAATTAAAGAGAAGCACAAAAAGTACATCCTAAAGCATGCGACAATGAGGTTTTCATCCACTAGCGTCTCCACCCATGCGCCAGGTATAAGACTTCATTTGCTTCTCTTTCGAAGAGTCTTGCCCCCACCCCACAACTACACCCATGTTTTTCATGTTTTGTCCGTATAATTGATCATATAGTTTGTAAATGGCATTCAAAGTGAATAAGCAGTAAAGGACTAGTCACCCATTTCTTTTGAAAACATGAATCATTTTTGACAAGTAAATAGTCGAAAGTATAGTTTCATCCCCACTGAACCAAGTTGTTTGTCCTGTTTTCTTGGGAAGCCATACTTGAAATGAACTAATCACATTATATGGCCCATATAAAAATTAAAAGCACATTTAGAACATTCCACAATTTTCTAGTAATTGTCCATTCCAAGAACAAGTGGTCAATATTCCCAGCTTGCACACATGATTGGCATTTATCATCCCCATGGCAACCCTTCTTCATCAGGTTATTCCTAGTGTGTATACTTTGCCTCAATACCAGCCACAGGAAAATCATGATATTCAAACGTAGTTTGACCTTCCAATGGAACTTATTTCTAAATGTTATGTTAGGTGGAAACAATTTTTGTTACATGGATTAGTTGCCAAGAATCATCTGATAGTATTAGGATCATCCAACAAAACTACATCAATACACAAATTCTTAATAGACTCCCACAGTTCTAGGTTTCCTCCCCATAATGTTCTCCTAAATTATATTGCTACCCCAACTATTGTTTATCACCTCACTGAAGGAAATATGCCCTAGAGGCAGTAATAAAGTTATTATTTATTTCCTTATATCATGATAATGTTTATTATTCATGCTAGAATTTTATTAACCAGAAACTTAGTACATGTGTGAATACATAGACAAACAGAGTGTCACTAGTATGCCTCTACTTGACTAGCTCGTTGAATCAAAGATGGTTAAGTTTCCTAGCCATAGACATGAGTTGTCATTTGATTAACGGGATCACATCATTAGATAATGATGTGATTGTTGTGGTTTTGTCACGGCAGTTGTCCTAGAGAAAGGACTTAGTCGTGGAGCCATCGCTACAGGTTAGCTTGAAGGGGTTAAAGCGGACACAAGGACGCAAGAGAGTTTATACTAGTTCGGCCCCTTCAATGAAGGTAAAAGCCTACCTCTAGTTGTGATGGAATTGATGGGTGTTTCGATGACTAGGGAGCAAATAAGCTTCGCCTATGTCTCGAGTTGTTGTCTGTCCTTGAACCGCCGCCGGGTCGTCCCCTTATATACATGGGTGACGCCTGCCGGTTCAGAGAGTCCCAACACCGGTTCATACTCGTATCCGGGTTGGTCTCTCCTTGTTCCTAACTTATATTACAAGTATATGCACAAAGCTGATGTACGGCTATAGGTTGTAAACCGACTATGGGCCCTGGGCCTTTATTTGCCTCTTTGGGCTTTAACACCTTTGAACTACTGATAGAGTTAACCCGGCCCAGGTAGGCCGGTTTATGCCCAGTAGTAATATCCCCAACATTAGGCCCCAGATTGATTTGAACAGGTTCATGTCAATCCTTAGCAACAATCTTCGTCTTCAACATCTTCTTGTAGTTGTTGAACCGCCGTGACGTCATCTTCTCTGTTTGCTGTAACTGGCGTGACATCATCTGTCATAAAGAAAACATCCATGATATCTTCTTGTTTAATAGATTCGCAATGACCGAGGTGACCGCCCTACTTCCAAAATCTGCGGTCCCTTGATTCCCGCGCCTGACACATGTCCTTTGCCTTATAAATAGGCCCGAAGGGTCATTTCTTTTCTTCCCTTCGTTCCCTTCCTCTCCGTCTTCCTCACGTCGCCAGTCTCAGAGCTCCGCTGCCGCCGTCGTCTTCTGCATCACCCTTGGCCGCTGCATCAACTTGAACGCACCAGAAAGCCGCGACGACCTTCCGTGTTTTCCTCAGCTCTGGTAGGTCTTCTGTTCTTCTCAACATAGATCTGATCTAGGGCTTCGTGTTCTTGCGGTGTTCCTCACTTGTTCATACTCATGTACTAGATCCTGGATGCACATGTAAACCCTTGCTTTGTGTAGCGGTAACTTTCAGTATCCGCCGCTAGTTTCCTGCCCAAAACCATAGATCTCACATATACTTCTGCTCATTGATTCAATACTGTTCTGCTTTGATCTTCGACTATTTTTCTTATTTTCTGAACTTGCTTCAGATCCAATGCCGTAATAAGATCTTGTGAAACCTGTTTCTGCATACTTAACCATTCGTAATCTCAATTGCTTCAATGTTTAGGTCAGGCGGTTTAACTTTATAGAAAATTTTCCAAACCGGTATATGCCATTAGTCCCCTTGTTGAACCGCCAGATGTTGGTTGCTTCATGAAACTCCGGTTTAGATAGATCTGCTTCCGGTTTAACATTGCACATATCAATGTACTTTGTAGATTTCATCATGGCCAAGCAAGTGTATGAGTGCAATTGGGTCCTTTCTCGCGTCACAGAGGATCAACTAGACGATTTAGTCCTGATTGGCGCCTTGGGCAGCAAAGACACCGTCCATTGGGGTGCTCCTGGCAAAGAGTGCCCCTCCACACCTCAAGAAGGAGAGGTTGTTGTTTTTGTAGACCACTTAGCCCGGGGTTTTAAACCGCCCGGTTCTAAATTCTACCGGGATGTTCTAGCTGATTTCCACCTCCATCCGCAAGACACTGGCCCCAACTCTGTTACAAATATGTGCCACTTCCAAGTGCACTGTGAGGTGTTCTTTCAAGAGGAGCCCACAGTGGAATTATTCAGAGATCTTTTCCATCTAAACCGCCGTACTGAGTTTACTGATGGCTCTAATACGAAGCTGGGTGGCATGGCGATTCAAAAAAGGAAAGAGGTCACATACCCTCACGCCAAGCTGCACAGTCACCCCAAGAAGTGGAATCAGACATGGTTCTACTGCAAAGACACCTCCCCTGCTGGTGAGAATCCCTTGCCTGGCTTTCGTCCGGAGCGGCTCAGCAATACCCATCCTTTTCCTCAACGATTGACTGCCCAGGAGAGAAGCAAATATGCTCCTCAGCTGTCAAAGCTCAGATCCTTTATGGCCAACAGTTTAACAGGGGTTGACCTTGCTCGCTGTTGGATATCATGGAGCATACTGCCCCTTAGTCAGCGCTCCAGTTTGATGTGCGAATATACTGATAGTGTGGATGACTCACTGCGACATTCAAGACTCCAGCTCTCCGGTGAGGAAATCATAGAGGCTGTGCGTAAGATACTGAATGAACCGGAGCACATCTGCACTAGAACCGGCCTGCTTCCCTTCTGTGCTACCAACAAACCGCCAGCTGTAAGACTTTGATTTTTCTCTTTGCTGAATCTGTTATGGATATGTCTGGTCATTGTTTTTAATATCAGTGTCTGCATAACTAGGGCGATGATCCGTTTTGGAGCAAAAAGCTGCCGCAGGAGAAACCAGAGAAAACAGATAAACCGGAAAGAGCAACCCGGCAAAAAACTAAAGCTGTGAAGAAGACTGCCCACCGGAAAAGAACCACTGCATCTTCTAATCCGGCCCCTGATGATGAGGTGGATAATCCGGACTTTGAGGTAGAGCTTGACTCACTTGGTTTATTTTTCATGCGTCTTATTGATGATGATATTTGTCAGGATGATGCCGAAGCCAGCCATGCGGATGTTGCAGAGGTAATTATTCTCTCTTCCGATTCAGAAACTTTGCCTTCACAAAAAATCCGTCAGGCAAACTGGAAAGTTAAATTTTCTCATCCTCTTGCTTATTTGGATCCTAAACTTCTTATGAAGACTCAACAACACGAAGCTCGCCGCACCACCCGGCACAGCGGCCAGGTAGTTACCTCCGCCGGTTTACCAAACAGTCCGGTTCGGAAACGTCATTCCGAGGTCTCTAATTCGCTTGTCAGTGCTTGTCCTAAAGCGGGCTGCTTTCGTCAACCTCTTAATCCGTCTGACTCCGATTATCAGGTTATTTCCCACTCATCTTCTGGCGAGTCGTCGGCTACTCAGCTCCCACCGCTCAAAACGGTGCTTGGGTAAGCTATATTTATGGTGGTGTTTGTAGTATATTGCCTTAGAACATATGCTGTATTTAATTTTGTTATTCTTCTCAGGGCCAAACCTAGGCCGAGCAAGAAGGCCCGCCTGGATAAAGCGGCCGAAGAAGATGTCATTCTTGAGCCAGGCACCACACCCAATCTTGAAGCGGCTATTCCTGAGGATATTCCCAATGATCCACCGCAGCCAGATGATGATCTTACTACTGAGGAAATACCTACTGATACCTCAGGTCATATCCATCAGCCCACAGGTTCCCTCCGGGTTGAAAGCTCCACCGGTCCTGCAAAACCTACTGACAAGCCAACAGCTCCAGTGCAAACCGGCGGTACCAATGATGATGAAGTTGTCATTACTGGCACTGGCCATACTGAGCCAAGCAATCCTGTCGCTTTATCCAAACATTCTGCCAAGGAAGAACTAGCTGCTTTTGGCAAAGGCAAGTGGAATGCTGATCTGACGGCTTACGCTGCTCTGAACGCCCAAGATATCCATTCCGGCTATCTAAACCGGCTGTATACCAGCCGTGACTATGAAGCCGGTCTGGTTAACATGATGAAGGATAAATATGAGGTAACTTCCATATGCTCCTTCCTGCTTGTATGCTTTCATCCTTGCCGACTCTCCTAGCCCCTAAGGGCCGATTTGAAATATTCTTTCAAACCGGGACTTAATAATATGAATCTTGATGCTTTGAAATTTGCTGATGTAGTCCCCAAGGGCCGGTTCAACTTAGTGTAGTTAAACCGGTACTTTAAGTAATTGAAACTGCCGCATCAGAATACATATGATTAAATAGCCATTAGCCCCCAAGTGCCAAGTTGAATACTTGTATTGATCTTGGGACTTTGTAAACAATCGAAAGATGAAGGGGTAAATCGGAGGCCGCTTTAGATCAAATATGCATTAGCCCCCAAGTACTAAGCGCATAACTTGTTATGTGGTTGGTACTTGAATCCTTCTACCAGTTTGCTGAAGCATATATCTCTATGCATGCAGGCGGAGCTGAAGACGAAAGAGAACCAAGTCATCGATCTTCAAGAAGCCCTGAAAACCCAACAAGATGAAACCTCCAAAGCAAAAGAGGAATTGACCAGTGCTTTAAGCGCCATGGAACAACTTAAGGAAAACTTCAAAAAGAGATGGGTGGACTGGGCCACTGAGAAATCCGCTTTGATCAAACGAGCAGAGGATGCTGAGGCTGCACTAAAACCAGTGGCAGATGAACTGACCAGCATAAAGCGACACGTGCATGCCATGACTGCTGCTATCTTTGGTAAGCCAGTTTTCCTACTGAATTGGCTCTGCCTTCTGACAAAGTCACCGGCTTATTAACCCTTTATGGTATTTCAGGGACACGCATTGGTCACTTGGGGTCAGATGTACGAAAGAAGCTAAAAGCCGCCTATACATTGGTTGAACAATTGTATACTGGTGCCCAGCGGATCATCTGTACCGCCTCTCATAACAAACCGGCACCTACTTTGATTCAAGATACTCTGATGAAACTGTCGGTGCTTCCTGCCCGAATTGAAGAGCTAAAGAAATCTGCTGCTCGAACCGGCGCAATCAATGCTTTAATCCGGGCAAAAGCCTGGGTGCCAGACTTTGATCCTGTTGAAGTGGCTCAGGGCTATCCCAGCTTGAAGGAAGACGGATCAGAATTCGGTGAAGCGGATCCGCGAGCGATAAACCGGGAGGTGCGTCCACTAGCTTGTCAGTTGGCTGAGGAAGCAGACTTGTCTCGTTATCAAGCACAATATGACAGTCAGAACAAGCGAATAGCTGCGCCAATCCATGAATCGGAAAATCTGATTCCTCCAATCCGTAAGCATACTTACGCTCCCGATATTGACCCGTCCTTGCTGATCCACGATGAGGCTGTTTTTCAAGCATTAATGGGAATCGACTGGACAACTGTGGATTTCCAGCCATTGGGTAGGGATACGGAGGCTAAAGCGGCGCAGGACGACCCACAACCATCAGGCCAGGCTGGTGACCAAGCTTGAACCGGACGCCGGTTTAAAACTGCCTCTTCTTCGCGAAAAACAATTATATTACTATGGGCACCATGTTGCCTTGTAATAGGCTAGCTGATACCTTTGATGTTGATATGCCTTCGTGCATAATCTGTTCTTCCTGTGGCAATGAGCTTTCCAAAACACTTTCTGAAATAAAAAATTCGTCAAGTGCCACCGCGGTTGTACCGTCAGGCGGAATATGATGTCTGCATATATGAAATCAAAACAAAATTTTAAGTATGACCAAATTTTGAGATACATAATACCTGCCGTCATTGAGCGTGAAGTTGGCTTGGCCAATCTTGAAGCGGAGTTTTGCAAACCCATACTGTTTGGAGGAGATAACAGCTCCTGTATATATATATATATATATATATATATGTATGACGCTGGTTTACCATGTAAACCGTGCCGGGTTATGATAAACACCGTGTTACTCCATAAGAGGATGTTAACAACAAGGATCAAACCGGACAAATAGTCTCCGTATTGACGTGAACTGTGTTCCGTCAATTGATTGGTTAAAAAACTTTGTCGATTTAAAGAACACAATAAAAAGCAAAAAACCCCCTTCAAAGAAAAGTATGAAGCAAAAGCAACGACAAAAATGTTTGCCAAAAAAGATTTATTTAAGCTGATCAAATGGCGTAACCATGGCCAAACACGTCCAAGCTCCCGTTAGGTGTAACTATGGTTCTAGTTAGCCAGGTCCCCAAGTGATTCTTGTGGCATTTATGCCGACCAAATGGCCTGGTCATGGTTCGGGTTTGACCAAGCCCCCAAGTGATTCTGTGGCCTTAGGCCGATCAAGAGGCATGACTGGTTCAGACATGACCAAGTCCCCAAGTGATCTGGTGGCTTTCGCCTATCAAGAGGCATGGTATTGGTTCGGACACGACCAATCCTCCAAGTGATATAACATGATGCTTTTAGCAAAGCGAACTCAAGGGGTAAACCGGAGGCCGTTTTAGAGCAACTCCGTGTAACCTCACATGATGTAAAAGAACAGATACCCCGCTTTAGCTGAGGTTCCGGTTTATTATACTTAATCATAATATATACATTGTATGTACATAAGTATAGCCAATGGCTCAGGTATAGGAAGGCCGAAGATGAGCTATATTCCACGGCCTGTTAGTCTCTTCCTCTGATGTACGTGAGACCTTATGCTCTCGAATATCGATCAGATAGTACGACCCGTTGTGCAGATTCTTGCTGACCACAAAAGGCCCCTCCCAAGGTGGGGATAGCTTATGCATATCAGTCTGATCTTGGATGAGCCGAAGCACCAATTCTCCTTCCTGGAAGGCTCTGGTTCTGACTCGGCGACTGTGATAATGACGAAGATGCTGCTGGTAAATCACCGACCGGGCGGCTGCGATGTCATGCTCTTCATCCAACCGGTCCAAAGCATCTTGCCGTGCTGTCTTGTTGTCCGCTTCAACATAAGCCGTGACACGAGGTGAGTCATGACGGATATCGCTGGGGAGAACCGCCTCCGCTCCATAAACCATGAAGAATGATGTGTATCCTATTGATCTGTTGGGTGTTGTATTGATGCTCCATAACACAGATGGTAATTCTTCTACCCAACAACCCGGCGTTCTCTACAAAGGAACCATGAACCGGGGCTTGATGCCTCTCAAGATCTCTTGATTAGCTCTTTCTGCTTGACCATTGGACTGTGGATGTGCCACAGATGAAACATCAAGCCGGATGTGCTCCCGTTCGCAGAACTCCTTCATAGCACCTTTGGATAAATTGGTACCATTATCTGTGATAATACTGTGCGGAAAGCCAAACCGGAAAATCACCTTTTTGATGAACTGAACCGCCGTGGCCGCATCACACTTGCTAACAGGTTCTGCCTCCACCCACTTTGTAAACTTGTCCACCGCCACCAGGAGGTGGGTCTTCTTATCTTTGGACCTTTTGAAAGGCCCAACCATATCCAGCCCCCAAGTCGCAAACGGCCAAGTAATTGGAATCATCATCAATTCTTGAGCCGGTACATGAGCACGTCTTGAAAACCTTTGGCAACCATCACATCGTCTGACTAGATCCTTCGCATCAGCATGAGCAGTTAACCAATAGAAACCATGGCGAAACGCTTTAGCCACCAGAGACTTTGAACCGGCGTGGTGACCACAATCTCCTTCGTGGATCTCCCGCAAAATTTCACGGCCTTCTTCAGGAGACACGCAACGTTGAAAAGCTCCTGATACACTGCAATGATGCAACTCACCGTTGATGACAGCCATGGACTTGGATCGCCGGATTATCTGCCGGGCCAGAATCTCATCTTCTGGCAACTCGCCACGGTTCTTGTACGCCAGATAAGGAAGCGTCCAATCCGGAATAACATGAAGAACTACCACCAATTGAGCCTCCGGATCAGGAATGGCCAAATCCTCTTCACCAGGGATCTTCACCGACGGGTTGTGCAGCACATCCAGAAAAACATTGGGTGGGACCAGTTTGCGCTGAGAGCCCAGCCGGCTTAAAGCGTCTGCCGCTTCATTTTTCCGCCGGTCCACGTGGTCCACCTGATAGCCTCTGAAATAACCTGCAACAATATCCACCTCACGACGATATGCTGCCATGAGTGGGTCCTTGGAGTCCCAAGTGCCAGACACTTGCTGAGCCACAAGGTCCGAATCACCGAAGCACTTAACTCGACTTAGATTCATCTCCTTAGCCATCCGAAGACCATGGAGCAAGGCTTCATACTCAGCTGCATTGTTAGTACAAGGGAACATTAAACGTAGAACATAACAAAACTTATCACCTCGTGGGGAAGTTAATACGACTCCAGCCCCCGAGCCTTCCAACTGCCTGGATCCGTCAAAATGGATGGTCCAATACGTATGATCCGGCTTTTCTTCAGGTGCTTGCATTTCCGTCCAATCATTGATGAAATCAACAAGTGCTTGAGACTTAATCACTGTCCGAGGCACATATTTCAAACCGTACGGCCCCAGCTCTATAGCCCACTTTGCAATCCGGCCAGTTGCTTCCCGGTTCTGGATGATATCTCCCAAAGGAGCAGAACTGACCACCGTAATTGGGTGCCCTTGGAAGTATTGCTTAAGCTTCCGGCTTGCCATAAAAACTCCGTACACCAGCTTCTGCCAATGCGGATACCTTTGCTTGGACTCAATGAGTACCTCGCTGATATAATAGACCGGACGTTGAACCGGATGCTCCTTACCTGCCTCCTTTTGTTCCACCACAATAGCCACGCTGACCGCTCGAGCATTAGCAGCAACATATAGCAGTAATGGCTCCTTGTCAATGGGAGCGGCGAGCACAGGCAGATTGGCCAATTGCCGCTTTATGTCCTTAAATGCTTCATCAGCAGTAGAACTCCAGACGAACTGATCCGTCTTCTTCAACATCTGATACAAAGGGGTCGCCTTCTCACCAAGGCGGCTGATAAACCGGCTTAACACGGCAATCCGGCCTGCCAAGCGTTGAACATCATTGATACACTTCGGTTTAGCTAGGGAGGTGATGGCTGTGATCTTCTCCGGATTAGCCTCAATTCCCCTGTTGGACACCAGAAAACCCAATAACTTGCCCGCCGGTACACCAAAGACACACTTGTCCGGATTAAGCATCATCTTGTACGTCCTTAGGTTATCAAATGTTTCCTTCAAATCATCAACCAGAGTCTCCTTCTCCCTGGATTTAACCACGATATCATCCACGTAAGCATGTACATTACGACCAATCTGCTTGTGAAGACAGTTTTGTACACACCGTTGATAAGTTGCCTGGGCACTTTTGAGCCCAAAGGGCATAGACACAAAGCAGAAGGCTCCAAAGGGAGTTATGAATGCCGTCTTCTCCTGGTCCTTAACTGCCATTTTGATCTGATGATAGCCAGAATATGCATCCAAAAAACTTAAACGCTCACAACCCGCCGTAGCATCAATGATTTGATCAATACGGGGGAGGGCAAAAGGATCTGCTGGACAAGCCTTATTAAGATCTGTGTAATCCACACACATACGCCAGGTGCCATTTTTCTTAAGGACTAGCACCGGATTGGCAAGCCACTCAGGGTGAAAAACTTCAACAATAAAACCAGCTGCTAAGAGCCTGGCTACCTCTTCTCCAATCGCCTTGCGTCTTTCTTCGTTAAACCGGCGGAGGAACTGTTTCACCGGTTTGTATTTAGGATCCACATTAAGTGTGTGCTCAGCGAGTTGCCTCGGTACACCCGGCAAGTCGGAGGGCTTCCATGCAAAAATGTCCCGATTCTCACGGATGAACTCGATGAGCGCGCTTTCCTATTTGGGATCCAAGTTGGCACTAATGCTGAACTGCTTGGACAAATTTCCAGGTACGAAGTCAACAAGCTTAGTTTCTGCTGCCGATTTGAACTTCAGGGCCGGATCATGCTCCGTAGTTGGCTTCTTCAACGGAGTCATGTCTGCCGGATCAACATTGTCTTTATAGTACTTCAACTCCTCGGTGGCACAAACCGACTCTGCATAAGCCGCATCTCCTTCCTCGCATTCCAAAGCGATTTTGCGGCTTCCGTGAACCGTTATTGTCCCCTTGTGACCCGGCATCTTGAGCTGCAAATACACATAACAGGGCCGAGCCATAAACTTGGCGTATGCCGGACGCCCAAACAGGGCATGATATGGACTTTGGATTTTCACCACTTCAAACGTTAATGTCTCCGACCTGGAATCATGATCATCCCCAAAGGCCACTTCAAGAGCTATCTTACCAACGGGTTAGGCTGATCTGCCAGGCACTACACCGTGGAATACTGTATTGGACGGTTTGAGATTCTTATCTGTAAGTCCCATACGACGGAAGGTCTCATAGTATAGGATGTTAATGCTGCTCCCTCCATCCATGAGCACCTTGGTGAACTTATATCCTCCCACCTGAGGCGCCACCACCAGAGCCAACTGACCCGGATTATCAACCTGGAGTGGGTGATCCTCTCTGCTCCATATGATTGGCTGTTCAGACCAACGTAGATAATGGGGTGTGGCCGGTTCAACAGAGTTGACTGCCCGCCTCTGAACCTTCCAGTCTCGCTTGTCCAAGCTAGTGGTAAAGACATGGTACTGCCCACTACTCAACTGCTTTGGGTTGCTTTGGTAACCTGACTGTTGTTGCTGTTGGTTGTAACCACCCTGGTTGTTCTGACTATTTTGACCATTATGCCCGCCCGGATTACCATTAAATCCTGAACCGGAACTTCCTCCACCGTAACCCGGCCCGGATCCTGAGCCGCCACTAGATCCGTGATCATACCAGAAATTATTAGAATTCTTGAACTCCTGCATAATAAAACAATCCTTCCAAAGGTGGTTTGCTGGCTCCTCCTTCGTCCCATGTTTTGGTCAGGGCTGGTTTAGCAAATAGTTCAGGCGGTTTGGGTTGGGGTTGGGCGCTCCACTACGATTTTTCGGCCTGCCCTTGCGCCGCTGGCCATTGTCCTGTACATTGGTATTAGCCACAAAATCCATGTTGCCATCCACTTTACGCTTGCCTCCTCCGCCATTGCCTACCCAGTGATGCTGCTGACCTTTGGAGCTGCTGTTCTTCTTCCCCTTCCCTGTCTTGTCATCATCAGATTCGGGATCCTTGGTACTATCAGAATCAGCATATTTTACCAAAGCGGCCACGAGGGTTCCCATGTCGGTGCAATGACGCTTCATCCGCCCCAATTTCAACTTCAGGGGCCCAAACCGGCAGTTGCCTTCTAGGGTTAATACTGCGGTGTCAGTGTTGATGCGGTCTGAGGAGTGCAACACTTGCGAAACCCGGCACACCCAATGAGTCATTGACTCTCCTTCCTCCTGGACGCATGCAGCTAAGTCCACTATCGACATAGGCTATTTACAGGTATCCTTGAAATTGTTGATAAACCGGGCTCGTAATTGGGCCCACGAGCTGATAGAATTAGCGGGCAAGCTTTTTAGCCAAGTACGGGCCATTCCTTCAAGCATCATGGTGAAGTATTTCGCGCACGCCGCGTCATCCACATCAAGCATGTCCATGGCCATCTCATAGCTCTCTACCCATGTCTCTAGTGGTTGATCCGCCGTATAATTTGGTACCTTGCGTGGGCCTTTGAAATCCTTGGGCAAACGCACGTTGCGTAAAGCGGGGACGAGGCAAGGCACCCCCAAAGAACTAGAAGTAACACCAGACTCGATTGAAATGGTTGGACGAACCGGCGTGAGCTGCCGAGCCTGATGCTGTGCGGCTAACTCGGCCTCCCTACGCGCTCGGGCCCGGTTCACCACTTCCTGAGCATCATCAGCACTACCCGTCGGGTTCTTACCACGGGGTGCTCCACGTCGTTCATTACTCGACACTGCTGGTTCATCCATATGTCTGCTGTAGCTCCGGCTTGGATGGGGGGTCGAGTGGATTCGGTCGCGGCTGTACGAGTACGCCTCCTGTTGGGCCAAATCTGTCCTCAGAAGTTCCTTGACCCGTCGCGTCTCTACTTCTTGCGGCGAGTCACCTTCAACTGGAATGGCCTCCATTCGTGCAACAGCGGCAACAAGATTTTCCATTGGGTTGGAGTAGTGACCCGGAGGTGTTAAAGCATCCCGAGGTATAATGGTGTTTTGACGAGGCGGGTCCATCTGACGGGGCTGAACCGGTGCACCGGTCCCAGGGGCTTCTGCCCGGTTCCCCTCCGGCGGATTACTGGCTCTTGGTCCTGGAGTGTTGAAAAGGTCTCTGGCCTCGAAAACCGGAGGTAAGCGGGACCGGTGCTTCCTCCTCATGACTTCATGCGACGCGCTCTGATCCAACATAAGCCTGTAGGCCTGTGCGTCTAAAGCGGCCCGCTCTGCGGCCATCCTGGTGTCCTCAGCCGCCAGATCCGCCTTGGCCTGGGTGATCTGTTCCTTTACCTTTGCAATCTCCATGTTGTGAACGTCCTGATCTGGCGGATTAACTTCCGCCATAAGCACAGCCAACGCATCAAATAGCTCTGATAGAACCTGAGCCGGCGGGCGCACGGGGCCTCCTGCCCCGGCGGCCGTTGCTGCTGCTGAACCGAAAACCGTTGCCGCAGCTGTCGAAGAATGAAGCGCTGCTTGTGTTCCGGCCATGAATATTCCAACCCGGTTGGGCAGGTCAGAGGGGTCCGGAATACTGTCGCCATCGGAACAGCTCCCAATCCGGCCATCTTGTAGCTGATAAAGAGATTCGGTTTCTCCGGTCGAAGATTCGTCACCGGAACAAATGACAGTCGCCCCGCGAAAACCCGATCCGTCCTCATGACTTCCTCCATGGATGACTCCCACGAAGGCACGCTTCATGGCCAGTTTAACCCGGGCTGATTGCGCACGCTGAGCCGTCTCGACGAGGTTGGTGCAGATGTCCGGCTCAGGGCCCGGTTCACCGATCTTACCAATGAAAACGTGAATGCTACCAAAGGGGACCCGATACCCGTACTCAACTGAGCCGGCCTCGGGGCCCCAGCCTGCATCGTCGATGTAGAGCTTGCCGCGACAACTCTTAGTCATCCGGCCTACAGCATAGCCCTCGAGTCCTTCAAAGCGGCCCTCCAAGAACCGGAAACCATCGTGCGATAGCCCCACGGTGGGCGCCAACTGTCGTGGTTTTGTCACGGCAGTTGTCCTAGAGAAAGGACTTAGTCGTGGAGCCATCGCTACGGGTTAGCTTGAAGGGGTTAAAGCGGACACAAGGACGCAAGAGAGTTTATACTAGTTTGGCCCCTTCAATGAAGGTAAAAGCCTACCTCTAGTTGTGATGGAATTGATGGGTGTTTCGATGACTAGGGAGCAAATAAGCTTCGCCTATGTCTCGAGTTGTTGTCTGTCCTTGAACCGCCGCCGGGTCGTCCCCTTATATACATGGGTGACGCCTGCCGGTTCAGAGAGTCCCAACACCGGTTCATACTCGTATCCGGGTTGGTCTCTCCTTGTTCCTAACTTATATTACAAGTATATGCACAAAGCTGATGTACAGCTACAGGTTGTAAACCGACTACGGGCCCTGGGCCTTTATCTGCCTCTTTGGGCTTTAACATCTTTGAACTACTGATAGAGTTAACCCGGCCCAGGTAGGCCGGTTTATGCCCAGTAGTAATATCCCCAATAGTGATTGACTTGACCCACTCCGTTAGCTTAGCACAATGATCGTTTAGTTTGTTGCTACTGCTTTCTTCATGACTTATACATGTTCCTCTGACTATGAGATTATGCAACTCCCGAATGCTGGAGGAATACTTTGTGTGCTACCAAACATCACAACGTAACTGGGTGATTATAAAGGTGCTCTATAGGTGTCTCCGATGGTACTTGTTGAGTTGGCATAGATCGAGATTAGGATTTGTCACTCCGATTGTCAGAGAGGTATCTCTGGGACCTCTTGGTAATGCACATCACTATAAGCCTTGCAAGTAATGTGAGTAATGAGTTAGTGTGAGATGATGCATTACAGAACGAGTAAAGAGACTTGCTGGTAACGAGATTAAACTAGGTATTGAGATACCGACAATCGAATCTAGGGCAAGTAGCATACCGATGACAAAGGGAACAACATATGTAGTTATGCGGTTTGACCGATAAAGATCTTCGTAGAATATGTGGGAGCCAATATGAGCATCCAGGTTCCGCTATTGGTTATTGACCGGAGATGAGTGTTGGTCATGTCTGCATAGTTCTCAAACCCGTAGGTCTGCACGCTTAACGATCGGTATTATCATTTTATGTGTTTTGATGTACCTAACGTTGTTCGGAGTCCCAGATGAGATTAGGGACATGATGAGGAGTCTCGAAATGTCCGAGACGTAAAGATTGATATATTGGAAGGCTATATCCGGACATCCGAAAGATTCTGAGTGGTTCGGGTATTTATCGGAGTACCGGAGAGTTACGGGAATTCGCCGGGGAGTATATGGGCCTTATTGGGCTTTAGGGGAGAGTGAGGGGCTGCCTAGTGCAGGCTGCACGCCCCCCTAGGCCTAGTCCGAATTGGACTAGGGGGAGGGGCGGCGTCGCCTCCTTCCTTCTCTTCTCTCTTCCCCTTCCTTCTCTCCTATTCCTACTACTTGGAAAGGGGGGAATCCTACTCCCGGTGGGAGTAGGACTCCCCAGGGCGCGCCATAGCAGAGGGCCAGCCCTCCCCTCCTCCACTCCTTTATATACGGGGGGGGGGGGTACCCCATGGACACACAAGTTGATAATTGATCTTTAGCCGTGTGCGGTGCCCCCTCCACCATAATCCACCTCGGTAATATCATAGCGGTGCTTAGGCGAAGCCCAGTTCCGGTAGCAACAACATCACCGTCATCACGTCGTTGTGCTGACGAAGCTCTCCCTCGAAGCTCTACTGGATCGTGGGTTTGTGGGACGTCACCGAGCCGAACGTGTGTAGATCGCGGAGGTGCCGTATCTTCGGTACTAGATTGGTCGATCGTGAAGACGTTTGACTATATCAACCGTGTTGTCATAACGCTTCCGCTTACGGTCTACGAGGGTACGTAGACGATACTCTCCCCTCTCGTTGCTATGCATCACCATGATCTTGCATGTGCGTAGTATTTTTTTTGAAATTACTGTGTTCCACAACAGTGGCATTCGAGCTAGGTCTATGAGTAGATGTTATATGCACGAGTAGAACACAAAGGAGTTGTGGGCGTGGGTATATACATATTGCTTGCCATCACTAGTTGATTCTTGATTTGGTGGTATTGTTGGATGAAGCGGCTCAGAACGACATTACGCATACGCTTACCCGAGACTGGTTCTACCGACGTGCTTCGCACACAGGTGGCTAGTTGGTGTCAGTTCTCCAACTTTAGTTGAATCGAATTCAATGAACATGGTTCTTTCTGAAGATCAAAAAGCAATCACTATACCGCGTTGTGGTTTTTGATGCCTAGGTAAGAACGGTTCTTGCTCAGCCTGTAGCAGCCACGTAAAACTTGCAACAACAAAGTAGAGGACGTCTAACTTGTTTTTGCAGGGATGTTGTGATGTGATATGGTCAAGACATGATGCTAAATTTTATTATATGAGATGATCATGTTTTGTAATGGAGTTATCGGCAACTGGCTGAAGCCTTATGGTTGTCTCTTTATTGCATAAGATGCAAGCACCATACAATATCTTTACTTTATCGCTATGCGATAGCAATAGTTGCAAAAGCAATAGTTGGTGAGACGACCATGTGACAACACGTTGATAGAGATCAAGATGATGGAGATCATGGTGTCATGCCGGTAACGATAGAGATCATGACGGTATTTTGGAGATGGAGATCAAAGGCACAAGATGACGATGGCCATATCATGTCACATATTTTGATTGCATGTGATCTTTATCCCTTATGTATCTTATTTTGCTTAGTTTGGCGGCAGCATTATAAGATGATCTCTCACTAAATTTCAAGGTATAAGTGTTCTCCCTGAGTATGCACCGTTGCGACAGTTCGTCGTGCCGAGACACCACGTGATGATCGGGTGTGATAAGCTCTATGTTCACATACAACGGGTGCAAGCCAGTTTTGCACACGCGGAATACTCGGGTTAAACTTGATGAGCCTAGCATATGCAGATATGGCCTCAAAACACTGGAGACCGAAAGGTCGAGCGTGAATCATATACTAGATATGATCAACATAGTGATGTTCACCATTGAAAACTACGGCATCTCACGTGATGCTCGGACATGGTTTAGTTGATATGGATCACGTGATCACTTAGATGATTAGAGACATGTCTATCTAAGTGGGAGTTCTTAAGTAATATGATTAATTGAACTTTAAATTTATCATGAACTTAGTCCTGATAGTATTTGCATATCTACGTTGTAGATCAATTGCTCGCATATAGCTTCCCCGTTTTATTTATGATATGTTCCTAGAGGAAACTATGTTGAAAGATGCTAGTAGCAATGATGCGGACTAGCTTTGTGATATGAGGATTATCCTCATTACTGCACAGAAAAATTATGTCCTTAATGCACCGCTAGGTGACAGACCTATTGCAGGAGCAGATGCAGATGCTATGAACGTTTGCCAATGCTCGGTATGATGACTGCTTGATAGTTTACTGCACCATACTTTACGGCTTAGAACCGGGAATTCAAAACATTTTGAACGCCACGGAACATATAAGATGTTCTAAGAGTTGAAATTGGTATTTCATACTCATGCCCGTGTCGAGAGTGTTATGAGACCTCTGACAAGTGACAAGTACTTTGCCTACAAGATGGAGGAGAATAGCTCAACCAGTGAGCATGTGCTCAGATTGTCTGAGTACTATAATCTCTTGAATCAAATGGGAGTTAATCTTCCAGCTAAAAAGGTGATTGACAGAGTTCTCTAGTCACTATCACCAAGTTACTGGAACTTCGTGATGAACTATAATATGCAAGGGATGATGAAAAACGATTCCCGAGCTCTTCATGATGCTAAAATCGACGAAGGTAGAAATCGAGAAAAGCATCAAATGTTGATGGTTGACAAGACCACTAGTTTCAAGAAAAGGGCAAAGGGAAGAAGGGGAACTTCAAGAAGAATGGCAAGCAAGTTGCTGCTCAAGTGAAGAAGCCCAAGTCAAGACCTAAGCCTGAGACTAAGTGCTTCTACTGCAAAGGGACTGGTCACTTGAAGCAGAACTGCCCCAAGTATTTGGCGGATAAGAAGGATGGAAAAGTGAACAAATGTATATTTGATATACATGTTATTGATGTGTACTTTACTAGTGTTTATAGCAACCCCTCAGTATTTGATACTAGTTCAGTTGCGAAGGGTAGTAACTCAAAACGGGAGTCGCAAAATAAACAGAGATTAGTTAAGGGCGAGGTGATGATGTGTGTTGGAAGTGATTCTAAGGTTGATAAGATCACCATCGCACACTCCCTTTACCTTTGGGATTAGTGTTGAACCTAAAATAAATGTTATTTGGTGTTTGCATTAAGAATGAATATGATTGGATCATGTTTATTGCAATACGATTAATCATTTAAGTCAAAGAATAATTGTTGTTCTATTTAAATGAATAAAACCTTCTATGGTCATACACTCAATATAAATGGTTTATTGAATCTCGATCGTAGTGATACACATATTCATAATATTGAAGCCAAAAGATTCAAAGTTAATAATGATAGTGCAACTTATTTGTGGCACTGCCGTTTAGGCCATATTGGTGTAAAGCGCATGAAGAAACTCCATGTTGATGGGATTTTGGAATCACTTGATTATGAATTAGTTGATGCTTGCGAACCATGCCCCATGGGCAAGATGACTAAGACTCCATTCTCCGGAACAATGGAGCGAGCAACAGACTTGTTGGAAATAATACATACTGATGTATGCAGTCCAATGAGTGTTGAGGCTCGCGGCAGGTATCATTATTTTGTGACCTTCACATATGATTTGAGTAAGATATGGGTATATCTTCTTAATGAAACATAAATTCGAAACATTTGAAAAGTTCAAATAATTTCAGAGTGAAGTGGAAAATCATCGTAACAAGAAAATAAAGTTTCTACGATCTGATCATGGAGGAGAATATTTGAGTTATGAGTTTGGTCTTCATTTGAAACAATGCAGAATAGTTTCGCAACTCACGCCACCTGGAACACCACAGCGTAATGGTGTGTCCGAACATCGTAACCGTACTTTATTAGATATGGTGCAATCTATGATGTCTCTTACCGATTTACCACTATCATTTTGGGGTTATGCATTAGAGACAGCTGCATTCACGTTAAATAGGGCATCATCTAAATCCGTTGAGACAACACCATATGAACTGTGGTTTGACAAGAAACCAAAGTTGTCGTTTCTTAAAGTTTGGGGTTGCGATGCTTATGTGAAAAAGTTTCATCCTGATAAGCTCAAACCCAAATCGGAGAAATGTGTCTTCATAGGATACCCAAAGGAGACAGTTGGGTACACCTTCTATCACAGATCCGAAGGCAAGACATTCATTTCTAAGAATGGATCCTTTCTAGGGAAGGAGTTTCTCTCGAAAGAAGTGAGTGGGAGGAAAGTAGAACTTGATGAGGTAACTGTACCTGCTCCCTTATTGGAAAGTAGTTCATCATAGAAATCTATTCCTTGACTCCTACACCAATTAGTGAGGAAGCTAATGATGATGATCATGTAACTTCAGATCAAGTTACTACCGGACCTCATAGGTCAACCAGAGTGAGATCCGCACCAGAGTGGTATGGTAATCCTATTCTGGAGGTCATGTTACTTGACCATGACGAACCTACGAACTATGATGAAGTGATGATGAGCCCAGATTCCGCGAAATGGATTGAGGCCATGAAATCCGAGATGGGATCCATGTATGAGAACAAAGTATGGACTTTGATTGACTTGCCCGATGATCGGCGAGTCATTTAGAATAAATGGATCTTCAAGAGGAAGACGGACGCTGATAGTAGTGTTACTATCTACAAAGCTCGAATTGTCGGAAAATGTTTTCGGCAAGTTCAAGGTGTTGACTACGATGAGATTTTCTCACTCGTATCGATACTTAAAAGTCTGTCCGAATCATGTTAGCAGTTGCTGCATTTTATGAAATCTCGCAAACGGATGTCAAAACTACATTCCTTAATGGATTTCTTAAAGAAGATTTGTATATGATGCAAGCAGAAGGTTTTGTCGATACTAAAGGTGCTAACAAAGTGAGCAGGCTCCAGTGATCCATCTATGGACTGGTGCAAGCATCTCGGAGTTGGAATATATGCTTTGATAAAGTGATCAAAGCATATGGTTTTATACAGACTTGCAGTGAAGCCTGTATTTACAAGAATGTGAGTGGGAGCACTACAACATTTCTGATAAGTTTATGTGAATGACATATTGTTGATCGGAAATAATGTAGAATTTTCTGGAAAGCATAAAGGAGTGTTTGAAAAGAGTTTTTCAAAGAAAGACCTCGATGAAGCTGCTTACACATTGAGTACATACCTTGACAAGATTTTGAAGTAGTTCAAAATGGAACAGTCAAAGAAGGAGTTCTTTCCTGCGTTGTAAGGTGTGAAGTTGAGTACAGACTCAAAACCCGATCACAGCAGAAAATAGAAAGAGAATGAAAAGTCATTGCCTATGCCTCAGTCATAGGTTCTATAAAGTATGCTATGCCGTGTAATAGTCCTATTGTATACCTTAGCATGATTCTGGCAAGGGAGTACAATAGTGATCTAGGAGTAGATCACTGGAGAACGGTTAAAATTATCCTTAGAGGACTAAGGAAATATTTCTCGGTTATGGAGGTGATAAAAGAGTTCGTCGTAAAGAGTTACATCCATGCAAGCTTTTTACATCGATCTAGATGACTCTAAGTCTCGATCTGGATACATACTGAAAGTGGGAGCAATTAGCTAGAGTAGCTCCGTGTAGAGCATTGTAGACATAAAAATTTGTGAAATACATACGGATTTGAATGTTGCACACCCCTAGACTAAACTTCTCTCACAAGAAAAACATGATCACTCTTTGGGTGTTAATCACATAGTGATGTGAACTAGATTATTGACTCTAGTAAACCCTTTGGGTATTAGTCACATGGAGATGTGAACTAATCACATAAAGATGTGAACTAGATTATTGACTCTAGTGCAAGTGGGAGACTGCTACCTCTTGAGCACTGCGTTGGTTTTCCCTTGAAGAGGAAAGGGTGATGCAGTAAAGTAGCGTAACTATTTCCCTCAATTTTTGAGAACCAAGGTATCAATCCAGTAGGAGACTACACGCAAGTCTATCATACCTACAAAAACAAATAAGAACCTCGCAACCAACGCGATAAAGGGGTTGTCAATCCCTTCATGGTCACTTACAAGAGTGAGATCTGATAGAGATAATAATAATAAGATAAATATTTTTGGTATTTTTATGGTATAGACTGAAAGTAAAGATTGCGAAATAAAATAGATGTGTAACTTATATGATAAAAGATAGACCCAGCGGCCATAGGTTTCACTAGTGGCTTCTCTCAAGATAGCATAAGTATCACGGTGGGTGAACAAATTACTGCTGAGCAATTGATAGAAAAGTGCATAATTATGAGAATATCTGCATGATCATAAACATATGCATCACGTCCGTGTCAAATTGACCAAAACGATTCTGCATCTACTACTATTACTCCACACATCGACCGCTATCCAGCATGCATCTAGAGTATTAAGTTCATAAGAACAGAGTAATGCATTAGGCAAGATAACATGATGTAGAGGGATAAACTCATGTAATATGATATAAACCCCATCTTTTTATCCTCGATTGCAACAATACAATACGTGTCTTGCTGCCCATGCTGTCACTGGAAAAGGACACCACAAGATTGAACCCAAAGCTAAGCACTTCTCCCATTGCAAGAAAGATCAATCTAGCAGGCCAAACCAAACTGATAATTCGAAGAGACTTGCAAAGATAATTAAATCATGCATATAAGAATTCAGAGAAGAACCAAATATAGTTCATAGATAATCTTGATCATAAACCCACAATTCATCGGATCTCGACAAACACATCGCAAAAAGAGTTACATAGAATAGATCTCCAAGAAGATCGAGGAGAACTTTGTATTGAGATCCAAAGTGAGAGAAGAAGCCATCTAGCTAATAACTATGGACCCGAAGGTCCGAGGTAAACTATTCACAAATCATCAGAGAGGCTATGGTGCTGATGTAGAAGCCCTCCTTGATTGATTCACCCTCCGGTGGAGCTCCGGAAAAGGCCCCAAGATGGGATCTCTTCGGTACAGAAGGTTGCAGCGGTGGAAATAGGGTTTCGTGGTGCTCCTGGATGTTTTCGGGGTACATGGATATATATATAGGAGGAAGAAGTAGGTCGGTGGAGCTGCGAGGGGCCCACGAGGGTGGGGGGCGCGTCTCCCTACCTCGTGGCCACCTTGTTTCTTTCTTGACGTCTACTCCAAGTCCCATGGATCACGTTTGTTCCAAAAATAACTCTCCCGAAGGTTTCATTCCGTTTGGATTCCGTTTGAAATTCTTTTCTACGAAACACTGAAATAGGCAAAAAAAACACCAATTTGCACTGGGCCTTGGGTTAGTAGGTTAGTCCCAAAAATAATATAAAACTGTAAAAATAAGCCCATTAACATCCAAAACAGATAATATAATAGCATGGAACAAACAAAAATTATAGATACGTTGGAGACGTATCATAGACTGAAGGAAATATGCCCTAGAGGCAATAATAAAGTTATTATTTATTTCCTTATATCATGACAAATGTTTATTATTGCTACGTCTTGAGCTTGCGTTGGTTTTCCCCGAAGAGGAAGGGATGATGCAGCAGAGTAGCGTAAGTATTTCCCTCAGTTTTTGAGAACCAAGGTATCAATCCAGTAGGAGCCCACGCTCAAGTCCCTCGTACCTGCACAAAGTGATAGCTACTCGCAACCAACGCGATTAGGGGTTGTCAATCCCTTCAGGGTCACTTACGAGAGTGAGATCTGATAGATATAATATTTTTGGTATAAAGATGCAAAGTAAAAAGTAAAAGCAAAGTAAAAAGCAAAGCAAGATTAAAGTGATGGAGATTGATATGATGAGAATAGACCCGGGGGCCATAGGTTTCACTAGTGGCTTCTCTCAAGAGCATAAGTATTCTACGGTGGGTGAACAAATTACTGTTGAGCAATTGACAGAATTGAGCATAGTTATGAGAATATCTAGGCATGATCATGTATATAGGCATCACGTCCGTGACAAGTAGATCGAAACGATTCTGCATATACTACTATTACTCCACTCATCGATCGATCCAGCATGCATCTAGAGTATTAAGTTAAAAACAGAGTAACGCCTTAAGAAAGATGACATGATGTAGAGAGATAAATTTATGCAATATGAAATAAACACCATCTTGTTATCCTCGATGGCAACGATGCAATACGTGCCTTGCTGCCCCTTCTGTCACTGGGTAAGGACACCACAAGATCGAACCCAAAGCTAAGCACTTCTCCCATGGCAAGAACTACCAATCTAGTTGGCCAAACCAAACGGATAATTCAAAGAGACTTGCAAAGATAACAAATCATACATCAAAGAATTCAGAGAAGATTCAAATATTATTCATAGATAGACTTGATCATAAACCCACAATTCATCGGTCTCAACAAACACACCACAAAAAGAAGATTACATCGAATAGATCTCCACAAGAGAGGGGGAGAACTTTGTATTGAGATTAAAAGAGAGAGAAGAAGCCATCTAGCTACTAACTATGGACCCGAAGGTCTGAGGTAAACTACTCACACTTCATCGGAGGGGCTAGGATGATGTAGAATCCCTCCGTGATGACGGCCCTCTTCCGGCGGAGCTCCAGAACAGGCCCCAAGATGGGATCTCGTGGATACAGAAAGTTGCGGCGGTGGAATTAGGTTTTTGGCTCCTCGTCTGATCGTTTGGGGGTACGTGTGTATATATAGGAGGAAGAAGTACGCCAGAGGAGCAACGAGGGGCCCATGAGGCAGGGGGCACGCCCTAGGGAGGGGGCGCCCCCCACCCTCATGACTGCCTCTTTTGTTCCTTGGAGCAGGGTCCAAGTCTCCTGGATCACGTTCGGTGAGAAAATCACGTTCCCGAAGATTTTATTCCGTTTGGACTCCGTTTGATATTCCGTTTCTTCGAAACACTGAAATAGGCAAAAAACAGCAATTCTGGGCTGGGCCTCCGGTTAATAGGTTAGTCCCAAAAATAATATAAAAGTGGAAAATAAAGCCCAATATAGTCCAAAACAGTACTCCCTCCGTTCCTAAACACTTGTCTTTCTAGGCATTTCAACAGGTGACTACATACGGAGCAAAATGAGTGAATCTACACTCTAAAATATGTCTACATACATCCGTATGTAGTAGTCATGTGAAATGTCTAGAAAGACAAATATTTAGGAACGGAGGGAGTAGATAATATAGCATGGAGCAATCAAAAATTATAGATACGTTGGAGACGTATCAGGCATCCCCAAGCTTAATTTCTGCTCGTCCTCGAGTAGGTAAATGATAAAAAGAGAATTTTTGATGCGGAGTGCTACTTGGAATAATTTCAATGCAAATCTTCTTTATTGTGGTATGAATATTCAGATTAGAAAGATTCAAGACAAAAGTTTATATTGACATAAAAAATAATAATACTTCAAGCATACTAACAAAGCAATTATGTCTTCTCAAAATAACATGGCCAAAGAAAGTTATCCCTACAAAATCATATAGTCTGGCGATGCTCCATCTTCACCACACAAAGTATTTAAATCAAGCACAACCCCGATGACAAGCCAAGCAATTGTTTCATACTCTAACTTTTTCAATCTTCACGTAATACATGAGCGTGAGCCATGGATATAGCACTATAGGTGGAATAGAATGGCGGTTGTGGGGAAGACAAAAGGAGGGGAAGATAGTCTCACATCAACTAGGCCTATCAACGGGCTATGGAGATGCCCATCAATAGATATCAATGTGAGTGAGTAGGGATTGCCATGCAATGGATGCACTAGAGCTATAAATGTATGAAAGCTCAACAAAAGAAACTAGTGGGTGTGCATCCAACTTTCTTGCTCACGAAGACCAAGGGCAATTTGAGGAAGCCCATTATTGGAATATACAAGCCAAGTTCTATAATGTAAAATTCCCACTAGTATATGAAAGTGACAACATATGAGACTCTCTATATGAAGAACATGGTGCTACTTTGAAGCACAAGTGTGGAAAAAGGATAGTAGCATTACCCCTTTTTTTGGGCCTTGTGTTTTTTTCTTTGGCCTTTCTCTTTTTTTTGGGACAATGCTCTATTAAATGATAATCATCACACTTTTATTTATTTACAACTCAATGATTACAACTCGATTCTAAAACAAAGTATGACTCTATATGGATGCCTCCGGCGGTGTACCGGGATATGCAATGAATCAAGAGTGACAAGTATGAAGAAATTATGAATGGTGGCTTTTCCACAAATACTATGTCAACTACATGATCATGGTAGCAATATGACAATGATGAATGTGTCATGATGAACTAGATGGTGGAAAGTTGCATGGCAATATATCTCGGAATGGCTATGGAAATGCCATAATAGGTAGGTATGGTGGCTGTTTTGAGGAAGGTGTATGGTAGGTGTATGATACCCGCGAAAGGTGCACGGTATTAGAGAGGTTAGCAAAGGTGGAAGGGTGAGAGTGCGTATAATCCATGGACTCAACATTAGTCATAAAGAACTCATATACTTATTGCAAAAATCTAGAAGTTATCAAAGCAAAGTATTATGCGCATGCTCCTAGGGGGATAGATTGGTAGGAAAAGACCATTGCTCGTCCCCGACCGCCACTCATAAGGAAGACAATCAACAAATAAATCATGATCCGACTTCGTTACATAACGGTTCACCATACGTGCATGCTACGGGAATCACAAACCTTAACACAAGTATTCTTTAAATTCACAACTACTCAACTAGCATGACTTTAATATTATCACCTCCATATCTCAAAACAATTATCATGCTTCAATCTTTTCTTAGTATTCAACACACTCAAAAGAAAGTTTCACAAATCTTGAATACCAAGCATATTATTATTAGGAAAATTAACATGCTATTAAGAGACTCTAGAATTAATTTAAGTGAAGCATGGGAGATCAATAGTTTCTTTAAAACATATCCACCATCGTGCTCTAAAAGATCTAAGTGAAGCACATAGAGGAAAATTATAACGCTCAAAAGATATAAGTGAAGCCCATAGACCAAAATTATCTAGCTCAAAAGATATAAGTGAAGCACATAGAGCAAAACTACTTAGCTCAAAATATATAACTGAAGCACATAGAGCAAAATTATCTAGATCAAAAGATATAAGTGAAGCACATAGAGCAAAACTACTTAGCTCAAAAGATATAAGTGAAGCACATAGAGTATTCTATCAAATTTTAATTCATGTATGGCTCTCTCAAAATGTGTGTACAGCAAGGATGATTGTGGCATACTAAAAAACAAAGACACAAATAATACAAGACGCTCCAAGCAAAACACATATCATGTTGGTGAATAAAAATATAGCTCCAAGTAAATTACCGATGGAAGTGGACGAAAGAGGGGATGCCTTCCAGGGCATCCCCAAGCTTTGACTTTTTGGTGTCCTTGGATTATCTTGGGGGTGCCATGGGCATCCCCAAGCTTAGGCTATTGCCACTCCTTGTTCCATGATCCATCAAAAGAATTCACCCAAAACTTGAAAACTTCACAACACAAAACTCAAAATAGAAAACTCGTGAGCTCCGTTAGCGAAAGAAGACAAAAGACCACTTCAAGGTACTGTAATGAACTCATTCTTTATTTATATTGGTGTTAAACCTACTGTATTCCAACTTCTCTATGGATTATAAACTACTTTACTAGGCATAGATTCATCAAAATAAGCAAACAACACACGAAAAACAGAATCTGTCAAAAACAGAACAGTCTGTAGTAATCTGTAGCTAGCGCAAGATCTGGAACCCCAAAAATCCTAAAATAAATTTCTGGACGTGAGGAATTTATCTATTAATCATCTGAAAAAATAATTAACTAAATAACACTCTTAAAATAAAAATTACAGCAGTTCTCGCGAGCGCTAAAGTTTCTGTTTTTTACAGCAAGTTCAACAAGAATTTCCCCAAGTCTTCCCAACGGTTCTACTTGGCACAAACACTAATTAAACACAAAAAAACACAACCAAAACAGAGGCTAAATAATTTATTTATTACTAAACAGGAGCAAAAAGCAAGGAATAAAAATAAAATTGGGTTGCCTCCCAACAAGCGCTATCGTTTAACGCCCCTAGCTAGGCATAAAAGCGAGGATAGGTCTAGGTATTGCCATCTTTGGGAGGCAATCCATAAGTGGCTCTCATGATAGTTTCATATGATAATTTTATTTTCTTTCTAGGAAAGTGTTCCATCCCCTTTTTCAATGGAAATTTAAATCTAATATTCCCTTCCTTCATATCAATAATCGCACCAACCGTTCTAAGGAAAGGTCTACCAAGAATAATAGGGCAAGCAGGATTGCAATCTATATCAAGACCAATGAAATCTACGGGAACATAATTCCTATTTGCAACAATAAGAACATCATTAATCCTTCCCATAGGTTTCTTAATAGTGGAATCCGCAAGATGCAAGTTTAGAGAGCAATCATCAAAATTAAGGAAATCTAGCAAATCAGACAAAGTCTTGGGAATAGTAGAGACACTAGCACCCAAATCACAGAAAGCATAAAACTCATGATCTTTAATTTTTATTTTAATAGTTGGTTCCCACTCATCATAGAGTTTTCTAGGGATAGAAACTTTCAACTCAAGTTTTTCTTCATAAGATTGCATCAAGGCATCAACAATATGTTCGGTGAAGGCTTTATTTTGACTATAAGCATGTGGAGAATTTAGCACGGATTGAAACAAGGAAATACAATCAATTAAAGAGCAACTTTCATAATTAAATTCCTTGAAATCAAATATAGTGGGTTTAGCAACATCTAGATTTTTATTTCTTTCAATCCCACTTTCATCAATTTCATCATTAAGATCTAAATACTCCGAATTTTTAGAACGCCTTCTAGGTAAAGGAAGATCATATTCAGTTTCACCAAGATTCATATTGCAAAACAAAGATTTAATAGGGGACACATCAATAACTTTTAGATCTTCATCTTGATTTTCATAGGTATTGGAAGAACACGCTTTAATAAAGGTATCTTTGGAAGCACGCATCCTAGTGGTTCTTTCCTTGCACTCATCAATGGAAATTCTCATGGCTTTGAGAGACCCAGTGATACCATGCTAAGGAGGAATAGATCTAACATTTAAAGAATCAAACTCAAGAGAAATTCTATCAACATTTCTAGCCAAATCATCAACTTTAAGCAATTTCTCCTCAAGCGAAGCATTAAAATTCTTTTGTGAATTCATAAACTCTTTAACACTATTCTCAAATTCAGAGGGCATCTTATTATAATTTCCATAAGAGTTGTTGTAGGAATTCCCATAATTATTAGAAGGATTACTAGGATATGGCCTAGGATTAAAATTCCCTCTATAAGCATTGTTACCAAATGTATTCCTACCAACAAAATTCACATCCATAGATTCATTATTATTCTCAATCAAAGTAGACAAAGGCGTATCATTAGGATCAGAAGAAACACTCTTAGTAGCAAATAATTTCATAAGTTCATCCATCTTCCCACTCAACACATTAATTTCTTCTATCGCATGCACTTTTTTATTAGAAGTTCTTTCAGTGTGCCATTGAGAATAATTAACCATAATATTATCTAGGAGTTTAGTAGCATCTCCTAAAGTGATTTCCATAAAAGTGCCTCCCGCGGCCGAATCTAAAAGATTTCTAGAAGAAAAATTCAATCCGACATAAAATTTTTGTATGATCATCCACAAATTCAAACCATGAGTAGGGCAATTACGTATCATTAATTTCATTCTCTCCCAAGCTTGTGCAACATGTTCATGATCAAGTTGTTTAAAGTTCATAATATCGTTTCTAAGAGAGATGATCTTAGCGGCAGGAGAATACTTAGAGATAAAAGCATCTTTGCACTTGTTCCATGAATCAATACTATTCTTAGGCAAAGACGAAAACCAAGCTTTAGCACGATCTCTAAGAGAAAAAGGAAATAGCTTCAATTTAACGACGTCATTATTGACATCTTTTTTATTTTGCATATCACATAAATCAATGAAGCTATTCAGATGAGTAGCGGCATCTTCACTAGGAAGGCCGGCGAATTGATCTTTCATAATAAGATTCAACAAAGCGGTATTAATTTCACAAGATTCAGCATTGGTAAGAGGAGCAATCGGAGTGCTAGGGAAATCATTATTATTGGTATTGGTGAAGTCACACAATTTGGTAGTATCTTGAGCCATCGCGACAAACAAGCAATCTGACACACGAGCAAACAAAAAGCAAGCGGGCAAAAAGAGGCAAATAGAGAGGGAGGATAGCGAGAGAGAGAGCGAATAAAACGGCAAGGGTGAATTGGGGTGAGAGGAAAACGAGAGGCAAATGGCAAATAATGTAATGCGAGAGATAGGGATTGCGATGGGTACTTGGTATGTTGACTTTTTGCGTAGGCTCCCCCGCAACGGCGCTACAAATCCTTCTTGCTACGTCTTGAGCTTGCTTTGGTTTTCCCCGAAGAGGAAGTGATGATGCAGCAGAGTAGCATAACTATTTCCCTCAGTTTTTGAGAACCAAGGTATCAATCCAGTAGGAGCCCACGCTCAAGTCCCTCGTACCTGCACAAAGCGATAGCTACTCGCAACCAACATGTTTAGGGGTTGTCAATCCCTTCACGGTCACATACGAGAGTGAGATCTGATAGATATAATATTTTCGGTATTTTTGGTATAAAGATGCAAAGTAAAAAGTAAAGCAAAGTAAAAAAGCAAAGCAAGATTAAAGTGATGGAGATTGATATGATGAGAATAGACCCGGGGGCCATAGGTTTCACTAGTGGCTTCTCTCAAGAGCATAAGTATTCTACGGTGGGTGAACAAATTACTGTTGAGCAATTGAAAGAATTGAGCATAGTTATGAGAATATCTAGGCATGATCATGTATATAGGCATCACGTCCATGACAAGTAGATCGAAACGATTCTGCATCTACTACTATTACTCCACTCATCGACCGCTATCCAGCATGCATCTAGAGTACTAAGTTAAAAATAGAGTAACGCCTTAAGCAAGATGACATGATGTAGAGAGATAAATTTATGCAATATGAAATAAACCCCATCTTGTTATCCTCGATGGCAACGATGCAATACGTGCCTTGCTGCCCCTTCTGTCACTGGGTAAGGACACCGCAAGATCGAACCCAAAGCTAAGCACTTCTCCCATGGCAAGAACTACCAATCTAGTTGGCCAAACCAAACGGACAATTCGAAGAGACTTGCAAAGATAATGAATCATACATAAAAGAATTCAGAGAAGATTCAAATATTATTCATAGATAGACTTGATCATAAACCCACAATTCATCGGTCTCAACAAACGCCGCAAAAAGAAGATTACATCGAATAGATCTCCACAAGAGAGGGGGAGAACTTTGTATTGAGATTCAAAGAGAGAGAAGAATCCATCTAGCTACTAACTATGGACCCGAAGGTCTTAGGTAAACTACTCACACTTCATCGGAGGGGCTAGGATGATGTAGAAGCCCTCTATGATGACGGCCCTCTTCCGATGGAGCTCCGGAACAGGCCCCAAGATGGGATCTCGTGGATATAGAAAGTTGCGGCGGTGGAATTAGGTTTTTGGCTCCTCGTTTGATCGTTTGGGGGTATGTGTGTATATATAGGAGGAAGAAGTACGTTGGAGGAGTAACGAGGGGCCCACGAGGCAGGGGGCGCGCCCTAGGGTGGGGCCCACCCTCGTGACCGCCTCTTTTGTTCCTTGGAGCAGGGTCCAAGTCTCCTGGATCACGTTCAGTGAGAAAATCACGTTCCCGAAGATTTTATTCCGTTTGGACTCCGTTTGATATTCCGTTTCTTCGAAACACCGAAATAGACAAAAACAGCAATTCTGGGCTGGGCCTCCGGTTAATAGGTTAGTCCCAAAAATAATATAAAAGTGGAAAATAAAGCCCAATATAGTCCAAAACAGTAGATAATATAACATGGAGCAATCAAAAATTATAGATACGTTGGAGACGTATCAATTATTCATGCTAGAATTGTATTAACCGGAAACTTAGTACATGTGTGAATACATAGACAAACAGAGTGTCACTAGTATGCCTCTACTTGACTAGCTCGTTGAATCAGAGATGGTGAAGTTTCCTAGCCATAGACATGAGTTGTCATTTGATTAATGGGATCACATAATTAGAGAATGATGTGATTGACTTGACCCACTCCGTTAGCTTAGCACGATGATAGTTTAGTTTGTTGCTACTGCTTTCTTCATGACTTATACATGTTCCTCTAACTATGAGATTATGCAACTCCCGAATACCAGAGGAACACTTTGTGTGCTACCAAACGTCACAACGTAACTGGGTGATTATGAAGGTGCTCTAAGGTGTATCCGATGGTACTTGTTGAGTTGGCATAGATCGATATTAAGATTTGTCACTCCGATTGTGGGAGAGGTATCTCTGGGCCCTCTCGGTAATGCACATCACTATAAGCCTTGCAAGCAATGTGACTAATGAGTTAGTTGTGGGATGATGCATTACGGAACGAGTAAAGAGACTTGCCGGGAATGAGATTAAACTAGGTATTGAGATACCGACGATCGAATCTCCGGCAAGTAACATACTGATGATAAAGGGAACAACATATGTTGTTATGCGGTTTGACCGATAAAGATCTTCGTAGAATATGTGGGAGCCAATATGAGCATCCAGGTTCCGCTATTGGTTATTGACCGGAGATGAGTCTCGGTCATGTCTACATAGTTCTCGAACCTGTAGGCTCCGCACGCTTAACGTTTGGTGAGGATCGGTACTATGAGTTTATGTGTTTTGATGTACCGAAGGTTATTCGGAGTCCCGGATGAGATCAGGGACATCAAGAGGAGTCTTGAAATGTTCGAGACTTAAAGATCGATATATTGGAAGGCTATATTCGGACATCGGAAAGGTTCCGAGTGGTTCGGGTATTTATGGGAGTACCGGAGAGTTACGGAATTCACCGGGGAGTATATGGGCCTTATTGGGCTTTAGGGGAGAGAGAGGGGCTGCCTAGGGCAGGCCGGACGCCCCCCAAGGCCTAGTCCGAATTGGACTTGGGGGAGGGGCAGCGCCCCCTCCTTCCCTCTCTTCTCTCTTCCCCTTCCTTCTCCCCTACTCCTAGTACTTGGAAAGGGGGGAATCCTACTCCCGGTGGGAGTAGGACTCCCCAGGGCGGGCCATAGTAGAGGGCCGGCCCTCCCCCTCTGCCACTCCTTTATATACGGGGGAGGGGGGCACCCCATGGACACACAAGTTGATCATTGATCTTTAGCCGTGTGCGGTGCCCCCCTCCACCATAATCCACCTCGGTAATATCGTAGCGGTGCTTAGGCGAAGCCCTATTCCGGTAGTAACATCATCACCGTCATCACGCCGTCGTGCTGACGAAGCTCTCCCTCGAATCTCTACTGGATCGTGAGTTCATGGGACGTCATCGAGCCGAACATGTGCAGATCGCGGAGGTGCCGTATCTTCGGTACTAGATTGGTCGATCGTGAAGACGTATGAATCACTACAAAAAAATACACTTCCGTGACGATACGTGTTTGTCAAAGTAGGTCGCTTTTTTGTCATGCATGTACATCCATGACAAATTTATGACAGAATCAAGATAGTCATACCTGTGCTGTCATAGAAGTGTTCCATGGCATTACCAAAATTATCATCACGGAAGTGTCCACTTCCATGACGATAAATTGCACGTCACAGAAGTGCTTTCGTCAAGGGTGACCGACACGTGGCATCCACCGCAACGGAACGCCGTTAAGCTATCGGGTCGGGTTTTGGATCCGATAACCCGTTAACAGCCCCGACCAATGGGGATTTTCCACGTGTAAAATCATCATTGGCTGGAGGAAACACGTGTTGGCTCATTGCTGGGACAGATGTCAACCACTCATTGGACGGAAGGCGCCTATGATACGTCGACACGTGGCACGGCCCAACAAAGGCCCATTCCTGTGAAAAGGCCGGCCCATTTGTCTTGGTCAAAAGCTGGCAGGCCGGCCCATGGAAAGCCTGTTAATGACCTGTTCAAATATAGCCCATTTACAGCCCGCTAACCCAAGGCCCATTACGCCCTATCCGAATTAGGCCCAGTAGCGTCCTCTGGGCCATCCAATATGATTCCAGCCCGTTTTCACTTCTGGCCCATGTATGGCCCATGACGTCTTTCGGCCCATATGAGGCCCTATGTAACTCTTGGCCTACTAATGGCCCGTGGTGAAACTGGCCCGTAATGAACAGTGTATCACTTTACACCCATTAACGGCCCATGGTGAAACTGACCCGTAATGAACAGTGTATCACTTTATACCCATTAACGGCCCGTTATTCCGTTGGGCTGTTTCCAGCCCATGTTGTCTTTCGGCCTTCTCAGAGCCCATTTATTCTTGGGCTCATTTCCAGCATTCGTTTACTTACGGCCCGTTACTGTCATTTTCTGCTTGTGGGCCAAATTCAGCCCGTGGTTACAGTCGACCAGTTTGTGGTCCGTTAATACGTTGGGCCGTTTTCATAGCATCATCAAATACGGCCTATTAACGATGGGCAGTTATGGTCGGCCCATGAATGGATGATTCCAACTCTAGCCCGTTTACGGCCATAATGCGGCATGTTATTGGCCCATGTTTGGCCATCGATCATACTGCCCGTATAAGGCCCATTGATGATACAGCCCGTAGAAGGCCCATTGTTTCTACGGCCCGTAGAAGGCCCACTGTTTCTATGGCCCGTAGGAGGCCCAGTGTCACTACAGTAAATATTAGCCCATGGTTATTGTGGCCTAGTTTTAAAAAATAGGTTATTACAGCCACTAGCAAACCATGGAGAAAGAACTGCAATGACTAGAAGCAAACAAATAAACAAGACAACAAGGAAATAAATAAGCAAGCAACTTACGCTAGGCTATCACGGCTATCACACATATTGCATCCACTGGGCATCAAAGTTCGCCACCAGTGCAAATAAACGTGCCGACAAAAGAATATACAAAACTGAGAGAACTTCAGAAGGCACTAGGCCTCGCCAGTTCGGGCCCCCCCAAACAGCTGAAGAAGCTGAGTAGAGCTCAGTTGTGTCAACGATAGATGCATCAACACTAGATTTAAGGCATGATGGTGTGCACGGCAGTCCTCTGACATCTTCATTGCATCTTTGACTTCAAGTCGGAGCTGAGCTGAAGCAGGCCTTTCCGCTTTAAGTCGAGACTGAAGAAGTCCAACTGATTGAGGCAGCGACTGCACAGAGGTTGTCTCACACCTGCTGGTGAGTAGCTTCAACTCACTGTCTTCATCAAGACAGGACCTTGGGGTCATCTCGCTGTACTCAATATGGTTTGGCTCACTATCTTCCCTAAAGTTCTGCCTGGCATAAGAGATATGAGTCTGAAAGAGAAACAAGGAGACACGTAACAGGTTTCACAATTATATAAGCAAATAAATGGATCTGTTCTGCATAAGGAACATGTTTTACAACTACAATTTGAAACTGGTAGTTGTTGCAAACATCCAATCAGATGTAAACAGCAAATCAAACAACAATGGAGGAAATGATGCCTACCCGAATCTATACTAGAACAAAGTTTGAAGGCTCGAGAAGGATGAACTTACATTACATGTTAACACGGGCTGGACAAAGCCCTTCTCCATGTTGATGGAAGGATAATTCAATAAATTCCCCAAAGAAAATTCTTTATAAGCGTTGCCATTATTCTACATTTTTCAAAGAGTAAATATAGATCAAATAATATTGGAAGAAATAGAGGATAATGAAGCTCAGGTGCAGACTGATGATACATAATCAAATAGCAATTAATTAAGTATAGTGTTACAAGGCAAAAGGGAGAGAGGTACTGACAAGAGCAATGCAGAGCCCATTATTGTTTTGAGATCGTATGATCCTTTGAGCAAGGAGATTCATCTGAAATTAGTTTTCATACAAGAGAGAAGGTAAGGCACAAGCAGAAATTTAGGAGTTCAAAATTTGAATTGATATCATAGACAGTACCTGACCCTGGGCTCCCATCAGTTCTAATAGGGGTTTGGCCACTGGAGTAGGGGTAAAGTGTGGTACAGTTGGGCCTGTGTTTTCTGTGGCTGCTGATCTATCTGATTTAACAGGTATCACTACCTATTCCAAATACCTAGTTTGTACTCCTTGACGACCTGCACTCACCCTCTCCCGTTTGGACACCTATTACGAAAGAACAACATTTGACTGGAAAAAACATAGTGTGAAGACACATGGAATAGGTACAAAAAATGGATAGGTATGGCATATACTCATATATGATGCTTAAACTAAGCAGATGGTGTAACAAAGTAGAAGAAATGCAAGAGTTCAGAAGCAAATATGTGCGACCAATACAACTTTGCAAAGTTAGAGCAAGCACCTTGATGGGTGAATAAGATAGGCCATCCTCCACCATGCCAAGTTTGTTAGGCAGTGGATCATTCCGCAATATTCCTCTCGTGCACCCATTCTCATATTCATTTTGATAATGTTCAATATCTGACATGCATGAAAACATAAAAACAAGTGAGATTTTCTATGTAATGCAGAAGTGATTCTAATCCAATACTGCCTCCCTGTAAACCCCTTTGTGCTATCTCTGCAATTCTTTTAAAAGATGTCATGCATGCTGTAATTTGTTGTGTGCATTAATATAATGTGGCCTACTACTCAAAATATGAGAGCTCCAGAAGTGATGACACTTCGCAGATGATAGCTTCAACATATAGTAAAGAAGAACAAGTAGACCTGACCTGACAGATTCAAAATATACTAAGGGAGAACAACTCGACCTGACCAGTCGACCGCAAGAGAAGAGTATCATCTTAAAGAAGAGCAGAAGAGGAAGCAGATTGAAGATATTACAAGTCTTTTAATACAATGTCGGTTGGCCACCCATGATGAACCAGAGCGCACAGAGAAATACTATTCTTTCCAGTCTCTCCATATGTGGCTCACATACATTTTGAAACTAAAGTAGGAACATTTAGGTAACCAATTAAACATCTCTCGGTTTTACTAATATCAGCAATAATATCAGATATGAGTTTGTACAACTGAGCTTGTTTAGCTCCATGGGTGGAGCAGTGCTATTACGACATGAACCACGTAGGCTGATTGTGGTCATCATAAAATGGGGAAAACATAATCATGATGAGTACAGTGTAGACCGTGGCAGTGGGATGGCAGATCTGAAGCTGCAAACTGCGCAAAGGGTAGTTAGCAACCGATGTTTGCTTTGAAATAACAACTAAGATTTGGTATGGACAAGAAAGTACGGTCAACAAGTGACAAAGAAATGCAATTATGCTGTCTCTCTATATGTCGCGACATGCATTTGGAAACTCAAGTGGGACCTTTAGCTAACCAATTAAATGTATCGATTAACTAATATCAGTATCATATCACAATCATATTTGAGCAACTAAGCTTTCGAATTTTGAGTGTTGTGTTGTTTAGCTTGAAGGGTGGAGTAATGCTAGTACGACAGAAAGCACCTACGCAGATCATAGTAGAGTAGATAAAAGGGGAAAACCCTAAGCATCAAGAGAAAAATCAGGAAAGTGGAACTAGCTGGACCAGTGGGTGGCGCACATGCTTTTCGAAACGAATATAGGAACATTAGGTGACCAATTAAACGTTCTCTGTCAACACGTAGGCTTTGGGTTGAGGTCTTGAGGAGCAGTGCTAGCACGACACGAAGCACCTACGATGATGGTAGTGAATATAAAGGGGGGGAACCATAAGCTTTACGAGTATAGTGCCCGTGCCATGGCGGATCTGAAGGTGCAAAAACCTAACAAAGCTACTTCGCAACCAATGTTTGCTTTCAACTAGCCACTACGATTTGGTACGAACAAGAAAAGTACAGTAAACAAATTACGATCTATTTTCCAGGTGAGATCAATAACTTAAGCACATATGGAAGAGTACCACCTCTCTTGCGATGCCGTGTAGGCCTATGCTGATACATTGAGGGTGCTGCAGGTGCGATGGCTGTCGGCGGCGGGGAAGAAGACTTTAGACGGCAGACGGCCGGGTTGGGGGATATATCCTGTTGCCGTGGACGAGGCGGTCGTAGGAGCGGCAAGGGCAAGGTGGACGACGGCACCGATGAAGCGAGAGGAGGCGATGAAAGGATGTTGGTCCAGCGTCGTGGATGAGAGACGTCCATCTCTTGCAGTGGACGACGGGGTAGGGGTAGCGGCTCCGGCAAGGTGGAGGATGGGGTGGCGGACGGAGGAGGCTGGCCGCAGTGTGGAGCTTGTCGTGCTGCTAACGGTGTATGAATGGGGAAATGGAGGGGAGGGGGGATCTCAAACTTTGGGACATGCTTCTCTGAAATGGGGGAAAGTTACGAACTTATCCCCCGTTTAAAATTTCGGACATTGCGTCGGTTGGGGATAGGACGGTAATCTCGCATCTCCCAAATATTTGCCGGTAACTATTTCGGGCGAGGAGAGGGTGTTTTGCCGCCCACGGTTGGCGCCCACGGTGTATATATGGGGCAAACAGGTAGGGCGGTTGTGTCACGTCTGATGGAAGTTACACATCTGCCCCTATTTAAAATATAAGCCTACATCGATTTCGGACGAGGAGAGTTTGTTTTGCCGCCCACCGTGTATGAATGGGGAAATGGAGGAAGAGACACATGTCTTTCGGACGAGCGTGAATCAAATGTGTTTTGATGCCCACGTTTGGCGCCCACCGTGTCTGAATGGGCTGAGAGGCCATCGTGTCACATCTGATTGAAGTTACTAGTCTACCCCTATCGACAGCAGTGTAAATCCTGTCGATAAGGATGTCAAGTGTCAGGGGTAGACAGTAATTTCCATCTCGCAAACACTTTCTTCGAGCAGCCCACAAATTATAGTGGGTGTTTAGCCGCTTCGTTCAAAACTTGGGAGAATTAGCATTCATGTTTGCCCTGGGACCTGGAAAACTAAATTCAAATCAAATTTGTATTCGATTACGAATATCCATAGATAATTATACGTTTTGTTATTTATTTCTTCAAAACCACAACAAAGATTTATTCCACCTTTATATATGATTATGATTAAGAAATGCTGCGATCTTCGAATTCAGTAGGTTGGATACACTCTGAGTCAAACGGTTATTTCATCCAATACAATATGCTCACACGACAAACAGTTCACCTTATGTCAATCATACAAGTTCTGAGGATTACCTCACCTAAAAAATTTGGATCATTACAACACATGGACAACATAGGGGGTCTTGCAAAATAATCCATTCAGAGACATGACACAACATGCAAGTACAATAATCTAATGAAAATTTGAACTGGTATCTAAAGAAGAACCGGGATTATCTTGGGCTTCAGATAGCAGAAACAACAGGACCTCCTCCGTATTCAAATGCAACATTCTTACTTCCTCCAATTCTTGGGTTGCTTGCATAATGCGTGCTGCTAATTCCGTAATTTTCAGCCTCAAGATAAATATTACCTCATTCATGGCAGCCACACCACCTCGCGGCCCGCCGGACACTCCTGCCTACTACGCACGAGACGCGTCAAGCTTTTGGCTCGACCTCTGTTTGCAGAAAGTTGTAATCTGCGAAGTGCCCACACCATCAAAAGACTACATGGATTACAAGCTCATTGCCTTGTTCAACAAGGGATTAGTCTATCTGGAATCCGGTCGCCATACATGGTTATGGCTCATCATCAATCCTGTTGAGGAAACATTTCTGTCTGATGCTATAGTGCACGATGGCATCGTTTACGCGGTCGACGCACAGATTGGCTACCTATATTGGTGGAATCTATCGTCGTGTAATTGTTCTATCTCATCTCATCTTTACCTTATGAATACGACTGCATGTTCATTTGTTACAAATTTAGAATGCATAGCATGTCTATAACCACATCATTGCTATATGTTACTCTCGTTTACAAGATTTTTATAACAACGCATGTTATTGCTTAGAGTTGATATGAGAACAATAGTAGAAAGTGCTATGGTAGAATATGAATAGGCGCTGTCATAGTTGTTTTCCTCTCATTGTTACATGATGTTTGAACCATGACATATTGCTAGAATATGAAAGCCATTGGCTTATTATTTTTAACTTGGGGTATGATTATGACCACGGCATTGCAATTCTCTGTCTATGATATGTGTCACTGTTATAATAATCTTAATTCGACACATACTCTGAACATGATTGTTTATTTTTATCCTTTTGGTCTCCAATTTGAATTGTTGCAGCAGACGCAAATGCGCTGGCCGTCATGATTCCAGGACTTGGAATCATACCAGCCGATGGGTGGTGGTTTATCGCTCGTACAGCTGACGGCGGTCATTTGATGCTCATTCGCGTACCAAATTGACCAAACCATTACATCAAACCACATGCAATACAATGTGTGGGGAGTTCATGACATTGATAGCTATGGCTGCTTCGTGTTCAAGAAAGATCCCAGCTCCGTTGGGCTAGGCGTATTCAACTGGAGGCGGGTTTACAGCCTCGGCAACCACTCCTTGTTCCTTGGGCTCAATTATCCGATCATCCAACCAATCATTGATCATATCACCGGCGATGATTACTGTGCTATGCAACTTCCATTCGCGAGGGGGGGGGCTGTGTTTACACATCATACCATGGGTTTCATGAATCACCATATCCAGAGATTCATCGACACAGCTTGTTGCCAGATAATCTTCAGTGTGTGAAAGGCATCAAGCTTCCATGCGATGGATGGCTTTTGCAAACCCGACATGCGGCGATGTGGTTCATGCCAACATCAAATATGCACAACTTGATTCGTGCTGATATCTAGACTGAGCCATGTATTCTGCTGCTGTAGCACGACCCTCTTTTGTTGGATATTATGTACTATTGTTAGTTTGAAGCACTCCTCTGGTTTGAAGGGTAGCTACCTTCCTGGGATCAAGTCCATCCTAACTCACCTGTGTAGGATGTACTGATAATGATGATGGAGATGTTGTGCAGAAGCCATATATATCAGTTAGGCTTCAAGTGCATTCTTGTTAGTTAAACCTATGTATAAATCGTGACACTAAATACGACTAGTAAGTAGTACAGTAGCAGTACTACTATACGTCGGTCAAACTATTCATCATGTCCACACATTGAATTGACGTTACAACACGCTGCACGTGAGGTGACACAAGAATCCCGGCGGCGTGTTCGGGTATTCTGGACTTCAGATTTAGAGTACCACTTATCTGTCGAAATCTTTCATCATTCACTTAAAACAGTCGATTGATCATACATTGAGTACCATATAACTGGAGTTACCGATGCAAGTCGAAGAAGGATTGGCCCGTTCTGCCGGCTGGCGTCAAGTTTGATCCCACGGATCAGGAGCTGATCGAGCACCTTAAGGCCAAAGTGAGTGCTGACAGCGCGAGATTTCAGTCTCTCATCGATTTGTTCATACCAACCATCGATAGCGAGCACGGCATATGTTACACCCAACCTGAGAAACTTCCAGGTAAGACACTGATCGGCCGTCTACTTGCACAAACATATTCCTTTGTTTATAGCTCTATTTTTCTTTTTAGACGCAGACCTGGTGAAGCAATTACAATTTGACAGTTAATAAAAAGTGAAACAAGTGACTGCAACATGCCAAAGATGTTATGAAAATGCCAACTAGGTACACTAAAACCTGTATTCCACAATACTGCAGGTATCACACTGAGTGGCCTAAGGAAGCATTTCTTCCAGCGCAATTCCAGGGCGTTCAAAAGGGGCGCGTGGACGCGTCGCAGGATACAGTCGGAGTGCGGCATGCACGCGATGTGGCACAAGACCGGCAATACCTTGCCGGTGATGGTCAAAGGTCGGCAGACGGGCAGCAAAAAAGGTTCTAGTGTTGCACACCAACAAGAACTTCGACCAGCAGAGGAGCAACTGGATGATGCACCAGTACCACCTCAGGGACCTGGAGCAAGAGAAGGAGCGGGAGCTGGTCCTCTGCAAGATTTTCTACCAGACGAACACTAGGGCCAGGAGTAAAAATATTATAAGTTAGTTTGGTATTGGTAGTTGTACTACCTTGTCGTCCGCAAGTTGGTATTGTTGTTAACGATCTTTTGGTATGAACTTGCATTTGCTTCCAACCATCATGCCGAGGGTCGACGTGGATATAAAGCTGAATCATTTGTTTCGAAACGAATTTTCAGGCACCTGATTTTTATTTGATGGGTAGCATAAGCACCCGCAGTTCGAATTCCAGTTCTCCAATTTTTTTGAAACAAGTGCATGCACTTATTATCACGATAAAAAAATATCCGTGTTGCATCCCAGTTATCAGTCTGTACTTGCAGAATTCTCTCGTTTATTCAGCACGTATATTGTTTTTTCAGGTCAAGCAAGTTTCAACTGGGCTGTAGATTGCCCAGGGTTGTTTTGTTTTTAACAGGCCCAGCCCATGATGACAACGGGGCACAAAGATCCAGCAGGTATCTACTGGCCTCTGGCCCGCCAGCGTTAGTTATATTTTGTCTTACAACATCCGCAGGTAGTTTTTTTACTGAATCAAACACACAGCCCAGTTCTATTTTCCTCTTGAAACGCATGCCCTACATCTCTACCTATAGTTTTACTAGTTCATATACACATATCATTATATTGAAAACACATAAAATTCCCTTTTCATATTTACATCCTTATTTTTGTTGATTTTTCCCACCCAGCGCTGATTTTTTTACCACTGGTTTTCCCTTAAACCAACTAAATTGTCCCACGTCTTATTTGCTTACAAAAACAAAATGATTTTTGGCAAATCAATAAGTTCTTAAAAAAATGTTTATCATTTCGGGATTACAACAGTTCGGACTCCACCGAAATATGCAAAATAAGGTTGGACTTTTTGACTGTGGTCCTGGGTAGAAAATGGGCTGTAATAAATTCCTTAAGAATTAGCAAATGGGCTGCAATTATAAAAAATAGCAAATGGGCTTTATGTTGTCTGCCACAGATTTGGAGGCTGACTTGTGGGCCTACTAAGTTCATGCGTACACAAGATTTCTCAAAAAAGAAACTTAGTCAACAATCGACTCTACCAGCGTCAGACCGTTAGATGTCAATCTAACGGCAATCGTGATTCTTCAGTCTCTGATCTTCCTTCCCCAGCCGCCCAAACCAGCGCTGTCGGAACCGCCTGCTCCCGCCTCCCGTGGCCGGCAGTGCTGCCGGGAAGGCCGCACGGCCCCATCATACTCGCATCCCTGGCCTATCTATCCCTCTACTCACCCACACCTCCTATTATTTTCCAGCGACGGCAGCCGAACCAGTCAACCCTCGTACTCTCGACCGTGTGGGCAGCCACTGCCGTGTCTTCCCCGGCTCCGTGTCGTTCCCTTCGTAGGCCTCACCGTCGTCCACCGCCCTGGTGCTCTCGGCGCGGCGTGGTCAACGATGTCCATCCAATGGCCGTAGTGCTTCTTCAACCTCTGGTATTCTTGCCCCAGCCACCCAAAGTAGCGCCGGTCGTGCCGCATGCTCCTGACTCCTGTGGCCGGCTGTGCTGCCGCGGAGGCCTCACCGTCCCCATACTACTCCCACCGCTGGCTAGGGCATCCCTCCACTCACCCACTCCCCCTGTTATTCTGCGGCGACGGCAGCCTAACACCGCAGCCGAACCAGTGAACCCTCGTACTCCTCTCCGCGTGGGCATCCACTGCCGCGTCTTCCCCGGCTTCGCGTCGTCCCCTTCCTAGGCCTCGTCGTCGTCCACCGCCATGGTGCTCTCGGCGCGGCGTGGTCAATGTGGTCAAGGACCGACTTCCATCGGAAGAGTACTGTACGTGGAGAGGCTGACAGCTAGGTCCACGGCAGCCGCAAGGAAGTGCCTCCTTATTACGCGCAAAATAATTATTCCTCCACCTGACAGTAGAGACCCACAGGACGGGCCACCAGTATTTCACGGAAAAAACGTTTCCCCCTAACTGCTGGGACCCACCGGACGGGCCACCGTATTTCGTGAAAAAAACGTTTGCCCCTGACTGCTGGGACCCACCGGACGGACCACAATATTTCATGAAAAAAACGCCCCCCCCCCCCGCTGTCAGCTCGGACCCACCGGAAGTGCCTCCTTATTACGCATAGAAAAATGAATACCCCCTGCTAGCTGGGACCCAACCTGGTGGGAGGCTGACTTGTGGGCCTAATAAGTTGACGAGGATGGAGGGCTTTGTCAACTTAGTCAATATGAACGATTCTAGCTCCAGTGACCGTACGATGTCCATCCAACGGCCATAGTGCTTCTTCAACCTCTGGTCTTCTTGCTCCAGCCGCCCAAAGCTGCGCCGGTCGTGCCGCGTGCTCCTACCTCTCGTGGCCGGCTGTGATGCCGCGAAGGCCTCACCGCCCCCTACTACTCCCACCGCTGGCCCATGCTATCCCTCTACTCACCCACACCCCCCTGTTATTCTGCGGCGACGGCAGCCTCACGCCGTAGCCGAACCAGTGAGCCCTCGTACTCCTCTCCGTGTGGGCATCCACTGTCGCGTCTTCCCCGGCTCCGTGTCGTCTCCTTCCTAGGCCTCTTCGTCGTCCACCGCCTTGGTGCTCTCGGCGCGGCGTGGTCAATGTGGTCAACGACCGACTTCCATCGGAAGAGTACTGTACGTGGAGAGGCTGACAGCTGGGTCCACGGCCACAACCCAGTTTTTTTGTGATTTGCCAAGTAAGTCGCTTTGTCAGGCCTGTTGGGCTGCAAATCTTTCAAGACGAGGAGAGCTTCATTCGGCTGGCCGAGAAAATGGCCCATCAGTAATGAGAAATGGGCTGTACATTTTTAAAACACATCAAACTGGCAATTAGTTTAAAATATCTTTTTTTTATTTCGAGATTTTAAATTACATTAATTTTTATGCGTGGAGAATTTGTTGTATTTTATATTGATATACATTTATTTTTAAAATCAGTTTGAATGTGAGTTGAAATTTCAGGATTAAAAACAGTTCGGACCGCACCGAAATATGCAAAATTTCGTTATTTTTTTAACCGTGGCCACAATATGGGCTGTAATGGTAACAAAAAGTATATGGGCTCAAAAAAAACCTTAAGAATTAGCAAATGGGCTGTAAATTATTAGAAATAATGGAAGATGGGCTGTATGCTGTTTTCCACAGATTTGAGGCTTTCCTAAAAAAAGGTTGGCGCACAAGCACTAACTGTTGGATGTCCATCCAATGGCCGTCGTGCTTCTTCAATATCTGCTCTTCCTGCTCCAGCCGCTCAAACAAGCGCCGATGGGACTGCCTACCCCCTCCTCCTCACGGGCGGCTGTGCTGCCGCGTAGGCCTCACCGCCCGACCGTACTCCCATCACTGGCCTAGCCATCCCTCTACTCACCCACACCTGCTGTTATTCTCCAGTGACGACAGACGAACCAGTAATTCCTCGTGCAGTCGTACTCCCCTCCACGTGGGAAACAACTGCCGAGTCTTCCCCGCCTCCGTGTCGTCCCCTTCCTAGGCCTCGCCGTCATCCACCGCCCTGGTGCTCTCGGCGCGGCGTGGTCAACGTGGTCAATGACCGACATGCATCTGAAGTGGACTGTACGTGGAGAGGCCGACAGCTGGGTCCATGGCCGCACGCAAGGAAATGCCTCCTTATTACGCGCAAAATAATGATTCCTCCCCTGACATCAGGGACCCACCGAAAGGGCCTCTGTTTTCACGAAAAAAACGTTACCGCCGCTGACATCTCGGACCCAGCAGCTATATCTTCGCAAGCAAGGAAGTGCCTCCTTATTACGCTAAAAAAATGAATACCCCCTGCTAGCTGGGACCCACCTTGGTGGGAATCTGACTTGTGGGCCTACTAAGTTGACGGGGACGGAGAGCTTTGTCAACTTAGTCAATATGCATGATTCTAGCTCCAGTGACCGTACGATGTCCATCCAATGACCGTAGTGCTTCTTCAACCTCTAGTCTTCTTGCTCCAGCCGCCCAAACCAGCGCCGGTCGTGCCTCGTGCTCCTGCCTCCCGTGGCCGGCTGCGATGCGGCGGAGGCCTCACCGCCCCTACTCCCACCACTGGCCAGGCCATCCCTCTACTCACCCACCCCCCTGTTATTCTGCGGCGATGGCAGCCTCACACCGCAGTGAACCAGTGAACCCCCGTACTCCTCTACGCGTGGGCATCCACTGATGCGTCTTCCCCGGCTCCACGTCGTCCACTTCCTAGGCCTCGCCGTCGTCCACCGCCCTGGTGCTCTCGGCGCGGCGTGGTCAACGTGGTCAAGGAACAGCTTCCATCGGACATGGACTGTACGTGGAGAGGCTGACAGCTGGGTCCACGGCCGCAGCAAGGAAGTGCCTCCTTATTACGTGCAAAATAATTATTCCTCCACCTGACAGTGGGACCCACCGGACGGGCCACCGTATTTTGTGAAAAAAAAACGTTTCCCCTGACTGTTGGGACCCACCAGCTACATCTTCGCACGCAAGGAAGTGCGTCCGGGCAAAAAAAAAACGATTCGCCCCCTGACTGCTGGGACCGACCAGCTACATCTTCGCAGGCAAGGAAGTGCCTGACAGTCGGGACCCACCTGGTCGAAGCATACGTAGCGTTGTCATTCTGGTCGCGAACGTGTACGTACATACTGGTCGATGTAGAGGCGCGCACGTGTCGTAGTAGAGGCGCGCACATGTCGTAGTAGAGGCGCGCACGTAGCATTTACACGTACGTACAGCGGCCAGGGTGCAAGAAAGAAAATACGGCCACGTATGTGTACATACGGGCGGGGTCTCGAACGCCTACTCGAGCATACGTACGGCGACGGCTCGTCTACATGGCTGGGTCGGAATGGAGAAACATCGTCGTCGTCATGTTCATGGGGAGGCAACGGAATGCGTCGTGTTCACGGGGAGGCAACAGAATGCGTCGTGTTCATCGGGAGGGCTTGGACGGAACATGCGATGGAAACGAGGCCTGGCGTACCGCAGAACGGAGGAAACGGCCTTGTGTTCGACCGGCCACGTTCAAAACGGGATCCTGTTCATCGAGAGGGGTCTGGCGTACCGCAAAACGGAGGAAACGGACCTCCTATGGTTGAAACGGGGGTCCTGTTGATCGGGAGGGGTGTGGCGTACCGCAAAACAGACGAAACGGACTTGTGTTGGAGCGCTACGGTCGAAACGGGGGTCCTGTTCATCGGGAGGGGTGTGGCGTACCGTAAAACGGGACTCCACGGGATACTGTTCATCTCCACCGTCGACCCCCTCCAGCCTCCACGAGCTACTGTTCATCCACCGTCGACCTCCTCCAGCCTCCACCTGCGACTGTTCATCCACGGGCTCCTGTTCATCCAGCCTCCACCACGCGCTACTCCACCGGCTACTGTTCAACCACCCCTCCACCGTCTACTGTTCATCCAGCTCTCCACACCACGGGGTCCTGTTCAACCACCCCTCCACGGGCACCCCTCCACCGTCTACTGTTCATCCAGCCTTCCACACCACGGGGTCTTGTTCAACCACCCCTCCACCGTCTACTGTTCATCCAGCCCTCCACACCACGGGGTCCTGTTCATCCACCCCTCCACGGGCACCCCTCCACCGTCTATTGTTCATCCAGCCCTCCACCACACCACGGGGTCCTGTTCATCCAGAGGCAACGCCACCGCTCACTATTCATCCAAACCCCCCTGCAACGCTCACTGTTCATCACATCGATCGACTTTAGTTAGCAGCAGTAGCGAAGGAATCGCTCGATCGGGTTCAGTTAACAGCCATCGATCGATCGCTCGGGTTGAGTAACGCGTAGCCTGCAGTGCAATCGCTCGGGTTCAGTTAGAGCCCAACGCCTCGCTCGGGTTCAGTTAGAGCCAACGCCTCACACACACGCGCGTACGTGTACGAGAGAAACGCACATCGCTCGGCCCCCCGACCTCCCACCGTAACCGGGAACTCCCCGAAATCCCCCCCCCTCGCTTCTACCACGGTTTTTTCCGTCATGGACAGCCCAAAGAATGTCATGCAGCTGCGTCTCCGGCCTGCCCAGGACGAAAATCCCATTTTCTGTCATGATTTTTTGTCATAGAAGTAGGAGCCCACCACATCAATGATGATACCGGGTCTTGTCACAATTATCGTCATAGAAGTGTCATATGTATGACAGAAAAAAATTCGTTCGGCCCAAAATGTCACGGATGTGTCTTTTTTTGTAGTGAATACATCAACCGCGTTGTCATAACGCTTCCGCTTACGGTCTACGAGGGTACGTAGAAGATACTCTCCCCTCTCGTTGCTATGCATCACCATGATCTTGCGTGTGTGTGCTACCTCTTGAGCACTGCGTTGGTTTTCCCTTGAAGAGGAAAGGGTGATGCAGCAAAGTAGCGTAAGTATTTCCCTCAGTTTTTGAGAACCAAGGTATCAATCCAGTAGGAGGCTACGTGCGAGTTCCTCGTACCTGCACAAAACAAATAAATCCTCGCAACCAACGCGATAAGGGGTTGTCAATCCCTACACGGTCATTTACGAGAGTGAGATCTAATAGATATGATAAGATAATATCTTTGGTATTTTTATGATAAAGATGCAAGGTAAGATAAAAGGCAATGAAAATAACTAAGTGTTGGAAGATAAATATGATGAAGATAGACCCGAGGGCCATAGGTTTCACTAGTGGCTTCTCTCAAGAGCATAAGTATTTTACGGTGGGTGAACAAATTACTGTTGAGCAATTGACATAATTGAGCATAGTTATGAGAATATCTAGGTATGATCATGTATATAGGCATCATGTCCGAGACAAGTAGACCGACTCCTACCTGCATCTACTACTATTACTCCACACATCGACCGCTATCCAGCATGCACCTAGAGTATTAAGTTCATTAGAATAGAGTAACACCTTAAGCAAGATGACATTATGTAGAGGGATAAATTCATTCAATATGATAAAAATGCCATCTTGTTATCCTCGATGGCAACAATACAATACGTGCCTTGCTGCCCCTACTGTCATTGGGAAAGGACACCGCAAGATTGAACCCAAAGCTAAGCACTTCTCCCATTGCAAGAAAGATCAATCTAGTAGGTAAAACCAAACTGATAATTTGAAGAGACTTGCAAAGATAACCAATCATACATAGAAGAATCCGGAGAAGATTCAAATATTGTTCATAGATAAACTTGATCATAAACCCACAATTCATCGGTCTCAACAAACACACCACAAAAGAAGATTACATCGAATAGATCTCCACAAGAGAGGGGGAGAACTTTGTATTGAGATCCAAAAAGAGAGAAGAAGCCATCTAGCTAATAACTATGGACCCAAAGGTCTGAGGTAAACTACTCACACTTCATCGGAAGGGCTATGGTGTTGATGTGGCCCCAAGATGGGATCTCATGGATACAGAAAGTTACGGCGGCGGAATTAGGGTTTTGGCTCTGTATCTGATCGTTTGGGGGTACGTAGGTATATATAGGAGGAAGAAGTACGTCGGTGGAGCAACAGCGGACCCACGAGAGTGGAGGGCACGCTTGGGGGGGGGGGGGGGGGGGGGGTAGGCGCGCCCCCTACCTCGTGGCCTCCCTGTTGGTTGCTTGACATAGGGTCCAAGTCTCCTGGATCTTGTTCGTTCCAAAAATCACGTTCCCGAAGGTTTCATTCCGTTTGGACTTCGTTTGATATTCCTTTTCTTCAAAACCCTAAAATAGGCAAAAAATAGCAATTCTGGACTGGGCCTCCGGTTAATAGGTAAGTCCCAAAAAATAATATAAAAGTGTACAATAAAGCCCAATAATGTCCAAAACAGTAGATAGTATAGCATGGAGCAATAAAAAATTATAGATACGTTGGAGACGTATCAAGCATCCCCAAGCTTAATTCCTGCTCGTCCTCGAGTAGGTAAATGATAAAAACAGAATTTTTGATGTGGAATGCTACTAGAAATAATTTCAATGTAATTCTTCTTAATTGTGGCATGAATATTCAGATCCGAAAGATTCAAGATAAAAGTTTGATATTGACATAGAAATAATAATACTTCAAGCATACTAACTAAGCAATTATGTCTTCTCAAAATAACATGGCCAAAGAAAGTTCATCCCTACAAAATCATATAGTTTAGTCATGCTCCATTTTCTTCACACAAGAATGCTCTTGTCATGCACAACTCCGATGACAAGCCAAGCAATTGTTTCATACTTTAGTAACCTCAAACTTTATAAACCTTCACGCAATACATGAGCGTGATCCATGGAGATAGCACCATGGGTGGAATAGAGTATAATGATGGGGGTTATGTGGAGAAGACAAAAAGGAGAAAATCTCACATCAACGAGGCTAATCAATGAGCTATGGAGATGCCCATCGATTGATGTTAATGCAAGGATTAGGGATTGCCATGCAATGGATACGCTAGAGCTATAAATGTATGAAAGCTCAACAAAATAAACTAGTGGGTGTGCATCCAACTTGCTTGCTCACGAAGACCTAGGTCACTTGAGGAGGCCCATTGTTGGAATATACAAGCCAAGTTCTATAATGAAAAATTCCCACTAGTATATGAAAGTGACAAAACAAGAGACTCTCTATCATGAAGATCATGGTGCTACTTTGAAGCACAAGTGTGGAAAAAAAAGATAGTAGCATTGTCCCTTTTCATTTCTCTCTTTTTTTGGGCCTTCTTTTTTTATTTGGCCTTTCTCTCTCTTTTTTTATTTGGGACAATGCTCTATTAAATGATGATCATCACACTTCTATTTATTTACAACTCAATGATTACAACTCGATACTAGAACAAGGTACGACTCTATATGAATGCCTCCAGCGGTGTACCGGGATATGCAATGAATCAAGTGTGACATGTATGAAAATTATGAACGGTGGCTTTGCCACAAATACAATGTCAACTACATGATCGTGCAAAGCAATATGACAATGGTGAACGTGTCATGATAAACGGGATGGTGGAAAGTTGCATGGCAATATATCTCAGAATGACTATGGAAATGCCATAATAGGTAGGTATGGTGGCTATTTTGAGGAAGATATAAGGAGGTTTATGTGTGAAAGAGCGTATCATATCACAGGGTTTGGATGCACCGGCGAAGTTTGCACCAACTCTCAATGTGAGAAAGGGCAATGCACGGTACCGAAGGGGCTAGCAACGATGGAAAGGTGAGAGTGCGTATAATCCATGGACTCAACATTAGTCATAAAGAACTCACATACTTATTGCAAAAATGTACAAGTCATCAAAAACCAAGCACTACACGCATGCTCCCAGGGGGATAGATTGGTAGGAAAAGACCATCGCTCGTCCCCGACCGCCACTCATAAGGAGGACAATCAAAGAACACCTCATGTCTCAAATTTGTTACATAAAGTTTACCATACGTGCATGCTACGGGACTTGCAAACTTCAATACAAGTATTTCTCAATTTCACAACTACTCAACTAGCACAACTTTAATATCACTACCTCCGTATCTCAAAACAATCATCACGCATCAAACTTCTCTTAGTATTCAAAACACTCATAAGAAAGTTTTTACTAATCTTGAATACCTAGCATATTAGGATTATTTAAGAAAATTACCATGCTATTTAAGACTATCAAAATAATCTAAGTGAAGCATGAGAGATCAATAGTTTCTATAAAACAAATCCACCACCGTGCTCTAAAAGATATAAGTGAAGTACTGGAGCAAAACTATATAACTCAAAAGGTATAAGTGAAGCACATAGAGTATTCTAATAATTCCCGAATCATGTGTGTTTCTCTCAAAAGGTGTGTAAAGCAAAGATGATTGTGGTAAACTAAAAAGCAAAGACTCAAATCATACAAGATGCTCCAAGCAAAACACATATCATGTGGTGAATAAAAATATAGCTCCAAGTAAAGTAACCAATGGAAGTAGACGAAAGAAGGGATGCCTTCCGGGGTATCCCCAAGCTTTGGCTTTTTGGTGTCCTTAGATTATCTTGGGGGTTCCATGGGCATCCCCATGATTAGGCTCTTGCCACTCCTTGTTCCATAATCCATCAAATCCTTACCCAAAACTTGAAAACTTCAGAACACAAAACTTAAGGTAGAAAATCTCGTGAGCTCCGTTAGCGAAAGAAAACAAAAGACCACTTCAAGTTGCTGTAATGAACTCATTCTTTATTTATATTGGTGTTAAACCTAATGTATTCCAACTTCTCTATGGTTTATAAACTATTTTACTAGCCATAGATTCATCAAAATAAGCAAACAACACACGAAAAACAGAATCTGTCAAAAATAGAACAGTCTGTAGTAATCTGTAGCTAACGCAAGATCTGGAACCCCAAAAATTCTAAAATAAATTGATGGACGTGAGGAATTTATCTATTAATCATATGAAAAAATAATTAACTAAATATCACTCTTCAAATAAAAATGGCAGCAGTTCTCGTGAGCGCTAAAGTTTCTGTTTTTTAAAGCAAGATTAACAAGACTTTCTCCAAGTCTTCCCAACGGTTCTACTTGGCACAAACACTAATTAAACACAAAAAAACAACCAAAAAAGAGGCTATATAGTTATTTATTGAATAAAAGCAAGGAAAAATATTGGGTTGTCTCCCAACAATCTCTTTTCTTTAAAGCCTTGTAGCTAGGCATTGATAATTTTAATGATGCTCACATGAAAGACAAGAATTGAAGCACAAAAGGAGCATTATAAAGCATGTGACAAACACATCTAAGTCTAACATACTTCCTATGCATAGGCATCTTATAGGCAAACAAATAATCAAGGCAAGCAAAAACTAGCATATGCAAGGAAGCGGAAAAAAACAATAGCAATCTCAACATAACGAGAGGTAATTTAGTAACATGAAAATTTCTACCACCATATTTTCCTCTCTCATAATAATTACATGTAGCATCATAATCAAATTCAACAATATAGCTATCACAAAACATATTCTCAACACGATCCACATGTATGCAAAGTTGACACTCTTCGAAAATAGTGGGATTAACATTAACTAAAGTTGTGACCTCACCAAACCCACTTTTATCAAAAACTTCATAAGATTGAACATTCTCCAAATATGTGGGATCTAAAGTTGACACTCTTCCAAACCCAATTTCAATATTATTGCAAACATTATAATCAATCTCATATTCATCATGGGGCTTAAATAAATTTTCAAGATCATAAGAAGAATCACCCCAATCATGATCATTGCAACAAGTAGTATACATAGCAAAATTAGCATCCCCAAGCTTAGGGTTTTGCATATTATAAGCACAATTGACATTAGTAGAATTTATACTATCATCATTGCAATCATGCTTTCTATTCAAAGATCCATCGTGAATCAGTCCATAAAGTACTTCATCCCAATTTTCAGATTCACGAATTTCGAGCAAAACTTCATAAAGATAATCTAGTGCACAAAACTCACTAGCAATTGGTTCATCATAATTGGATCACTTAAAAAGATTAGCAAGCGGATGAGGATCCATAGATCTTAAGTTCTCCGTTTAGCAATAAATAAACAACTATTCCAACCAACCGAGCAAACGAGCCAAGCAAGACATCAAAGCAAATGGAAAGACGAACAAAAGAAGGGCGAATAAAACGGCAAGGGTGAAGTGGGGGGAGAGGAAAACGAGAGGCAAATGGCAAATAATGTAATGTGGGAGATAAGGGTTTGTGATGGGTACTTGGTATGTTTGACTTTTGCGTAGACCTCCCCGGCAACGGTGCCACAAATCCTTCTTGCTACCTCTTGAGCACTGCGTTGGTTTTCCCTTGAAGAGGAAAGGGTGATGCAGCAAAGTAGCGTAAATATTTCCCTCAGTTTGAACCAAGGTATCAATCCAGTAGGAGGCTATGCGCGAGTCCCTCGCACCTGCACAAAACAAATAAATCCTCGCAACCAACGCGATAAGGGGTTGTCAATCCCTACACGGTCACTTACGAGAGTGAGAACTGGTAGATATGATAAGATAATATTTTTGGTATTTTTATGATAAAGATGCAAGGTAAAATAAAAGGAAATGAAAACAACTTAGTGTTGGAAGATTAATATGATGAAGATAGACCCGGGGGCCATAGGTTTCACTAGTGGCTTCTCTCAAGAGCATAAGTATTTTATGATGGGTGAACAAATTACTGTTGAGCAATTGACAGAATTGAGCATAGTTATGAGAATATCTAGGTATGATCATGTATATAGACATCACGTCCGAGACAAGTAGACCGACTCTTGCCTGCATCTACTACTATTACTCCACACATTGACCACTATCCAACACGCATCTAGAGTATTAAGTTCATAAGAATAGAGTAACGCCTTAACCAAGATGACATGATGTAGAGGGATAAATTCATGCAATATGATAAGAAAAACCCATCTTGTTATCCTCGATGGAAACAATACAATACATGCCTTGCTGCCCCTACTGTCACTGGGAAAGGACACCGCAAGATTGAACCCAAAGCTAAGCACTTCTCCCATTGCAAGAAAGATCAATCTAGTAGGCCAAACCAAACTGATAATTCAAAGAGACTTGCAAAGATAACCAATCATACATAAAAGAATTCAGAGAAGATTCAAATATTTTTCATTGATAAACTCGATCATAAACCCACAATTCATCAATCTCAACAAACACACCGCAAAAGAAGATTACATCGAATAGATCTCCACAAGAGAGGGGGAGAACTTTGTATTGAGATCCAAAAAGAGAGAAGAAGCCATCTAGCTAATAACTATGGACCCGAAGGTCTGAGGTAAACTACTCACACTTCATCGGAAGGGCTATGGTGTTGATGTAGAAGCCCTCCGTGATCGATGCCCCTCCGGCGGAGCTCCGGAACAGGCCCCAAGATGGGATCTCGTGGATACAGAAAGTTACGGCGGTGGAATTAGGGTTTTGGCTTCGTATCTGATAGTTTGGGGGTACGTAGGTATATATAGGAGGAAGAAGTACGTCGGTGGAGCAACAGGGGGCCCACGAGGGTGGAGGGCGCGCCTGGGGGGGGGGGGGGGGGGTAGGCGCGCCCCCTACCTCGTGGCCTCCCTGATGGTTGCTTGACGTAGGGTCCAAGTCTCCTGGATCTTGTTCGTTCCAAAAATCACATTCCCGAAGGTTTCATTCCGTTTGGACTCCGTTTGATATTCCTTTTCTTCGAAACCCTAAAGTAGGCAAAAAACAACAATTTTGGGCTGGGCCTCCGGTTAATAGGTTAGTCCCAAAAATAATATAAAAGTGTATAATAAAGCCCAATAATGTCCAAAACAGTAGATAATATAGCATGGAGCAATCAAAAATTATAGATACGTTGGAGACGTATCAGTGCGTAGGATTGTTTTTTAAATTACTGTGTTCCCCAACACTCACCCACATAAATATTATTATTAATACAAATACCATAAATTGGGTATAGCCTTTATCTACCCATCCTCCCAGAAACGAGAATTTCTCCCATTGCCAATGAAAACAAATATTTCATTGGCAATTCCTAGTAGGACAAGTAGAAATATTGTTGTATTCTAAAGCTTCCTCCTTAGAATCCACAAATTAATCTATTCACTCTGATGAAAGTTTATTTAAATTCGAAAAAAAATCAAAGTCACACAGAGCGAACTTAAAACAATTAGCGCTATTGAAACCATCTTTCAAAACGAAAACAATGGCATTAGCATATTGACACAATCACCAATTGTTTCATCAAGAAGTCCTTTGATTAGCCTAAAATATCTGACATTATCAAGTAACTTGTCACGAGCATCTGCTCGAAGATCAAATAACAGGGAGACAGAGAATCCCCCTATCTCAGCCCTTTAAAAGTAGGAAATAGGGACCAATAGCATCATTAACTTTGATGCTTACATGCCCCCACCTCATACTCACCTAATCCAATCCCTCCACTTGTTATTAAAGTCTTTTTGTTTAAGCACTTGATAAATAAATGTCATTTTATGCCATCATAGGATTTTTGGAACTCCAAGTTGGACATTTGATTTCTTCCCTTTTATGGACAAATTTTAAGGCCTCATGTAAAATAGGCACCCACTCCATAATATATCTCACCTTGACAAATGTTTTGTGAATAGGGCGATAATTGCATGTATGTCACTATTAAGTCTATTCACACTAAGATTTTTGTGAAGATAGTAAAGCTAAAATTATATAAGAATACATGCCTAAATTTTGAGTTAGTTTGGTATCTTTGCATTTAGGAACTGAATGACCAGCCTATAATTTAACATTGAAATGTCTAAAAATTCCACTATGAAATTCATCAAACAAACCCTTTAGATCATTACTAAGTAACCCCCTGTCCCAAAAGTGATAAATTTATGTAGCTGTCGGTGTCAAAACCGGTGGATCTCGGGTAGGGGGTCCCGAACTGTGCGTCTAAGGCGGGTGGTAACAGGAGGCAGGGGACACGATGTTTTACCCAGGTTCCGGCCCTCTTGATGGAGGTAAAACCCTACATCCTGCTTGATTATTCTTGATAATATGAGTAGTACAAGAGTTGATCTACCACGAGATCAGAGAGGCTAAACCCTAGAAGCTAGCCTATGGTATGATTGTATGTTGTCCTACGGACTAAAACCCTCCGATTTATATAGACACCGGAGGGGGCTAGGGTTACACAAGGTCGGTTACAAAGAAGGAGATATACATATCTGTATTGCCTAGCTTGCCTTCCATGCCAAGTAGAGTCCCATCCGGACACGGGACGAAGTCTTCAATCTTGTATCTTCATAGTCCAACAGTCGGGCCAAAGAAGGAGATTGCAAGGCGGGGGGCATTCGGAGGAGGAGTCCGGCTACTGATGGACCCCCTAGGAAATTCAAAGTCACCAGGCTTCAATGACGACGAGTCCGGCGCGCAGTGTTGTCTTCGGCATTGCAAGGCGGGTTCCTCCTCCGAATACGCCACAGAAGAGTTTGAATACAAGGATAGTGTCCGACCCTACAAAATAAGTTCCACATACCATCGTAGAGAGAATAATATTTCGACAAATCTAATCTGCTGACACGTTTTGGCATCATGACATTACGCCATGGCCCGGTAATTATTCGAACCGTTTTTCTTTAACCATCTCTGCACACAATGCGAGGCAGTTTCTTGACATGTCTTTGTCAAAGCAGAGATCATGTCCCCTTATTACGGGATTCTCATCAATACGGGCGTGGGTAACCCAACCACGCCACGAATTACGGCACTTGGGGGATAAGCGAGTTTTACCAGGCTAGTGGGGGCACATAGTTTCGTCCGCCCTTATAAAGGGATAAGGTCTCACCTTTTTCTACCCACACCTTCTTCCTCCTTGCTCATCCATTCTCGCGCACTCGAGCTCCAACGCCCAAGTCCACATCCTTCTCCTCAACTCTCTCCAAACATGTCCGGAGCGGGAGGCAAGTGGATGGCCTCCTCCGTCATGGAGGGGCACATCAAAAAACTGCATGGGGCCGGATACTTAGCCGCGGATATCACGCACCGTCTGCCAGCCGCGGGGCAGGTTGTCCCTACCCCGAAACCTCACGAAAGGGTGGTTTTCCTCCCCCACTTCGTCTGTGGACTGGGGTTTCCCCTCCATCCATTCGTCCGCGGCCTCATGTTCTATTACGGCCTGGACTTTCATGATCTCGCCCTGAATTTCATCCTCAACATCTCGGCGTTCATCGTCGTGTGCGAGGCTTTCCTCCAAATCTGGCCCCACTTCGGCCTGTGGCTGAAGACCTTCAATATCAAGCCGAAGGTGGTGGGCGGCCAACAAGCGGAGTGCGTCAGAGCTATGGTGGGCAAAATGCCCAACGTTATATGGCTCGAGGGCTCCTTCGTGGAGACCATAAAGGGGTGGCAATCGGGGTGGTTCTACATCACCGAGCCGCGCGACACCAACTCGGTGGCGGCCCCCGAGTTTCGATCCGGAATCCCCACACGGCCAACTTCCTGGAAGGAGAAGGGTCTGTCCTAGGGTTCATCGGTGGAGCTGGACGGACTCCAGAAGTGTATCCGAAACATGATAAGCAAGAAACTCAAGCTTGTCGACATAGTCCAGGTCATGCTCTTCCCCCGGATCCTCCTGTGCCAACATCGGGATTTCAACTTATGGGAGTTCGACCCGGCCCAGCACCAGACTCTACACGAGCTCTTAGACACGCCACATAAGGACATTTGGAGGGTGCTATTCAAGGGCGCCGAGGTCCCTCCTTCTCTTACCGAGGACCGCGGGCTAAGCGCGAAGCGCCCTGCGAATTCGGTAAGTTCTGTACATCTGGTAGGATATTTATTTCCCATAGCTTAACCATGTGCGGGGTCTGAGCTCCCATGCCTTTGACAGGACTGGGTGGAGACATCGGAGCAGATTAACTGTCCGGCCCCTCTGCCCGAAGACACTGTGGACGCTCTCCTGACGGAGACGCGGACTCCGGCCCCTTATGAGGTGCCGAAGAAGACCAAGAAGAAGGCCAAGGGAACCCGAAAGAGTTCCCGGCGCTAGGTGATCTCGGATTCATCGTCCGATGACACCGAGACGCATTCCTCCCGTGAAAATGAGGAGAAGGAAGATGAAGATTCTCCCCCTCCAGCCGGGGGAGACAAGAAAAGGAAGACCGCCCCAACCGGGGAGGCCGAAGGGTCCAAGAAGGGAAGGACTCTCCTTCCGTACTGCTCCACCACCGCACCGACGGCGCAGACGAGTGGCTGCTCAGGGCCAAGCCCCTGGCGAAGTCGTAAGTATTCGGATACCAGAGTAACTCATAGCATACGTTTGTCGCACTGCTTCTCCTAACGTCGAATATGATTATGCAGTCTTCCCCAAGCTCGTATCGATGTATCATCGTCGGACGGTTCCTTGGACTCGTCGGACATGAATAGTGGTACACTTCCAACCGCCTCCTCTCCTTGCCCTACGGATAATGCCGAGGTATTGTCTCAAGGTGCACCGAGTCGGGGGGGACAGTCCCGGAGGCGCCTCAAGGCGACCTTCCGGACTCCAGGAGCAAAGGGAGCAAGGTTCCCGGGGGCTCCAAGTTTGGCTCTCAGCCGAACACCGTGCCGGAACCTCCAGTGGTTCTGGACTCGGGCAGGCGGCTCCCTTCCAAAACGGGCAAGCCGCCCGTGCCGGTGACCTCTGTCCATCCAGAGGCACCGGACAACCTGCTGGGAGCGCTTCGCGGCACTTCCATCGACGAAGAGCACCGCACTATTATGAGTGCGGTGATCAAGAAGGTTCAGTCCGCCAAGAGCGGACTGACTGAAGCCTGTGCCATCCTTCTAACAGGCTTTGAGGTAAGTATTTAAAATATAGGAAAAATATTACCGCATAGACAGTAGCCCCTGATGCTCTGTTTGGTGTTCACAAAGAAAAGCCAAATAGAGGATCGAATAATATCTGCAGGAGTCTAATATAAGTATGTCTGTATGCGTATGCAGGCTTCGCTGCTGACCTCTGCTGCACTGACTGCGGAGGTCGCCACACTGAAGCAGGACCTCGAGGGGTCCGTGAAAGAGCTCAGCCTTGCCAAGAGGCAGCTCGAGGAGAACAGAGGTAAGTAATACCTTGTCTATATATAAAATAAAATGTGGTTGCGAAATGACAGGATCATCATGAATGTGCCAGGGGCCACGACCGAAGTGGCGACCCTGAAGCAAGCACTGTCCGAGGCCGAAAACAAAGCGGCCAAGGAGCGCACCGAGCGGGAAAAGCAAAAGGCATGGGTGGGCGAGGTGCGGCAAGAGGTCCAGGCTCTCGTGAAGAAGCACGAGGCTTTGGAGCTTGACTCGAAGACACGAGAGTCCGAGCTTGCCACGGCCCTCGAGAGCGAAAAGAATGCCAAAGCTGAAGCCCAAAAAGCCCTCCAGGAGATCGAGGCGATGACGAAGATAGTGGCGGGTAAGGCATTCAATATGCAAAGCAAGTATGTGAAAGTAAATTACTTGTTACTTACCCGAGTCCGGAGCTCTCCAGGAGCATTCGCAGATTTGCCCCGCAGCGTGTCGGATGCCGCGAAATATTACCAGGCCGAGGAGGGAAGCTCAATGGAGAAGTTGTTCTAGTCTCAGTATACTGGGACCGAACACCCGATGCCTATGAGCGACCAGCTAAAGCAACTGGTCGAGCTGCACAAAGCGGCCGAACAGGCCATGAAGGGCTTTATAGTCCGAATATGGCCTGGCGACTCCCTTCCCAACAGCTACTTTGGCCTAGTGAGGCGGCTTGTGGATGCCTGCCCACGGCTGGAAGTCATCAAGCGGTCCGTCTACATCGAAGGTGCCCGCCGGGCTTTTGCCCGTGCAAAGGTGCACTGGGCCAAGATGGACGCTGAGAAGCTGGTGAAGGGGGGCTGCCGCAGGGCAAGGAGCATCGCCACCCCAAAATGTATTATGAGGGTGTCCTGAAGGGTGACCGTCTTCTGGCGGACGAGTGTGCGAAGGATGTAATTTTTGAATGAACTTGCTCGTGTGATCCTTGTATTATGAAAACTTGTTCATATGCGCTATGCAACGCTTGTTTGAATTTAAAATATTACCTTCTGTGCAGCTGTTTATCAAATCTGAGAGATGGCCAGTCGTCGGCTTCTGCCCCCATGCCACGAGTGCTGGGGTGTTCGGGACAAACCTAAGCACTATTTTTCCCATTGTTGGGTCCTTCGAGGGAGGTGCTCAGCACAACGAACAAGGCAATCAGACTATAATGCTTTATCACTCTCACTTAGCCATAGAATTCTACAATTTTAAATTTTGGCGAATCCCCTAGTATTCGGAAGGCCGAATTCGGGGCACTATACACGCCTTAAGCCGAACAAAGCCAACTCCTCGCTCTAAGCGGCATAAGTGTTTAGGGACTCGAGACCTCTCGAACAGCGACCAACTCTCACCTTATCATGACAGTCAGTTTTAGCTTTCTCTACTAAGGTGCTTAGCCCAGCTGAACCGGGGCACAATCGCAGTAGTTCTCCCAGTGCTACCTTAGCCGATATAGCGGAACGTAAGGTACCAAAACATGGGAGCCGGACAAACCCAACTATTGACCCAAGACATGATTCAGAGCTGATGCATATAATGCTATAAGTTCGGGTGCCGCACTGTCTAAAGTGTTCGGACTTCTCACACCATATTATGGGGTATGCTTAAGCCCCTGGCGTATTGGCCGTACCAGAGTGTACGGGTGCTGAATGTCATGAATGAACACACACACACACACACACACACATATATAAGAAGAATAGAGAATGCGATAATAGTCTAGCGTTATGCATTGTTTATTCAAAAAGGTGCGTTAAAGCAGAATGATACAAGTAGTGCGATAAGCAGAAAGTAGGACTATTTGACATGTCCCCTCCAAGGGCAAGCTGAGGAATGGTATTTAAAGCAAGTATTTCACGCGTTATCGGAATCCACCTGGGAGTTCAGTCGTGCGAAGTAGCTTTCTGCCTCCTTGGTTGCTGCATCATGTGTCCGACAATCATACTGCCGGACAGGGTTTCCAGAGATTCAAGTCCTGAAAGAGAGAAAAATAACAAAGCGGGAAGCCCCTGATAGGTCTCCAACGTATCTATAATTTTTGATTGCTCCATGCTATATTATTTACTGTTTTGAATGTTTATGGGCTTTATTTTCCACTTTTATATTATTTTTGGGACTAACCTATTAACCGGAGGCCCAACCCAGATTTGCTGTTTTATGCCTATTTCAGTGTTTCGAGAAAAAGGAATATCAAACGGAGTCGAAATGGAACGAAATCAACTAGAGAAGTTATTTTTGGAAGGAAAGCAACCCAGGGAACTTGGAGTGCATGTCAGGGGAGACACGGGCTGCCCACGAGGGTGGGGGGCGCGCCCACCCCCCTAGGGCACGCCCCCTGCCTTGTGGGGCCCTCGTGGCTCCTTCGACGTACTTCCTGCACCCATATATATCATCATACCCTAAAACTTCCAGAACAGACAATAGATCGGGAGTTCCGCCGCCAGAAGCCTCCGTAGCCACCGAAAACCAATCTAGACCCGTTCCGGCACCCTGCCGGAGGGGGCAATCCCTCTCCGGTGGCCATCTTCATCATCCCGGTGCTCTCCATGACGAGGAGGGAGTAGTTCTCCCTCGGGGCTGAGGGTATGTACCAGTAGCTATGTGTTTGATCTCTCTCTCTCGTGTTCTTGAGATGATACGATCTTGATGTACCACGAGCTTTGCTATTATATTTGGATCCTATGATGTTTCTTCCCCCCTCTACTCTCTTGTAATGGATTGAGTTTCCCCTTTGAAGTTATCTTATCGGGTTGAGCCTTTAAAGATTTGAGAACACTTGATGTATCTCTTGCCGTGCGTATCTGTGGTGACAATGGGATACCACATGATTCACTTGATGTATGTTTTGGTGATCAACTTGCGGGTTCCGCCCATGAACCTATGCATAGGGGTTGGCACACGTTTTCGTCATGATTCTATGGTAGGAACTTTGGGGCACTCTTTGAGGTCCTTTGTGTTGGTTGAATAGATGAGTCTGAGATTGTGTGATGCATATCGTATAATCATACCCACGGATACTTGAGGTGACATTGGAGTATCTAGGTGACATTATGGTTTTGGTTGATTTGTGTCTTAAGGTGTTATTCTAGTACGAACTCTAGGGTTGTTTGTGACACTTATAGGAATAGCCCACCGGATTGATTGGAAAGAATAACTTTGAGGTGGTTTCGTACCCTTCCATAATCTCTTTGTCCGTTCTCCGCTATTAGTGACTTTGGAGTGACTCTTTGTTGCATGTTGAGGGATAGTTATGTGATCCAATTATGTTAGTATTGTTGAGGGAACTTACACTAGCGAAAGTATGAACCCTAGGCCTTGTTTCAACACATTGCGATACCGTTTACACACACTTTTACCATTAGTTACCTTGCTGTTTTTATATTTTCAGATTACAAAAACTATTGTCTACTATCCATATACCACTTGTATCACCATCTCTTCGCCGAACTAGTGCACCTATACAATTTACCATTGTATTGGGTGTGTTGGGGACACAAGAGACTCTTTGTTATTTGGTTGCAGGGTTGCTTGAGAGAGACCATCTTCATCCTACGCCTCCTACGGATTGATAAACCTTAGGTCATCCACTTGAGGGAAATTTGCTATTGTCCTACAAACCTCTGCACTTGGGGGCCCAACAACGTCTACAAGAAGAAGGTTGTGTAGTAGACATCAAGCTCTTTTCTGGCGCCGTTGCCGGGGAGGTTAGTGCTTGAAGGTATATCTTTAGATCTTGCAATTGAGTCTTTTAGTTTCTTGTTTTATCACTAGTTTAGTTTATAAAAGAAAACTAAAATATGGAATTGATTTTACCTCATACGCTTAATCTTTTTAATATCTTTCCTGAGTATGATGGAAAGGAAAATTGTGCTCAAGTGCTAGAGGAAGAAATCTATAAAATGTTTGGCACTAAATATTTGAATGATGAGCATGATTACAATGTTGTTAGTATGAATTCCTTGAATATCCATGATGCTAATGATATGCAAAGCCACAAGCTTGGGGAAGCTATGTTTGATGAAGATGATATTTTTTGTCCCCCAAGCTTGGATGAGCAAATTTATTATGATGAAAGCATGCCTCCTATCTATGATGATTATTGTGATGACACGTATTCTTTAAAGAACAATGATAACCATGAAACTTGTCATCTTGATCTTAATTTTCAATCACATGATAGTTATTTTGTTGAGTTTGCTCCCACTATTATTCATGAGAAGAAATTTGCTTATGTGGAGAGTAGTAAATTTTCTATGCTTGTAGATCATGAAAAGAATGCTTTAGGTGCTGGTTATATTGTTGAATTCATTCATGATGCTACTGAAAATTATTATGAGGGAGGAACATATGCTTGTAGGAGTTGCAATAATATCAAGTTTCCTCTCTATGTGCTTAAAATTTTGAAGTTATGCTTGTTTTACCTTCCTATGCAAGTTGATTCTTGTTCCCATAATTTTTTTTATCACAAAATCCCTATGAATAGGAAGTGGGTTAGACTTAAATGTTCTAGTCATATTCTTCATGATTCTCTCTTTATGTTACAATTCTTATCCTTTATGTGAGCATCATTGAAATCATCATGCCTAGCTAGGGGCGTTAAATGATAGCGCTTGTTGGGAGGCAACCCAATTTTATTTTAGCTCCTTGCTTTTTGTTCCTGTTTAATAATAAAAAAATCCATCTAGACTCTGTTTAGATGTGGTTTTATGTGTTTAATTAGTGTTTGTGCCAAGTAGAACCGTTGGGAAGACTTGGGGAAAGTCTTGTTGATCATGATGTAAAAAACAGAAACTTTAGCGCTCACAAGAATTACTGCCATTTTTATTTGGAGAGTGATATTTAGTTAATTCTTTCTGAAGATGATTAATAGATAAATTCCTCAGGTCCATAAATTTATTTGAGAATTTTATGAGTTCCAGAAGTATACGTTTGATCCAGATTACTACAGACTGTTCTGTTTTTGACAGATTCTGTTTTTCATGTGTTGTTTACTTATTTTGATGAATCTATGGCTAGTAAAATAGTTTATAAACCATAGATAAGTTGGAATAAAGTAGGGTTAACACCAATATAAATAAAGAATGAGTTCGTTACAGTACCTTGAAGTAGTGATTTGCGTTCTTATACTAACGGAGCTTATGAGTTTTCTACTTTAAGTTTTGTGTTGTGAAGTTTTCAAGTTTGGGTAAGGATTCGATGGACTATGGAATAAGGAGTGGCAAAAGCTCAAGCTTGGGGATGCCCAAGGCATTCCAAGATAATATTTCAAGAAGTCTCAAGCGTCTAAGCTTGGGGATGCCCCGGTTGGCATCCCACCTTTCTTCTTCAACAATTATCGGTTAGTATCGGTTGATCCTAAGTTTTTGCTTCTTCACATGATGTTTGCTATTCTTAGATGTCATTTTATTTTGCTTTGCTTGATGTTTGAATAGAGTACCAAGATTTGAAATTATTAAATGTTAGAGAGTCTTCACATAGTTGCATAATTATTCGACTACTCATTGATCTTCACTTATATCTTTCTGAGTAGTTTGTCATTTCCTCTAGTGCTTCACTTATATCTTTTAGAGCATGGTGGTAGTTTTATTTTGAAGAAATAGATGAACTCTCATGCTTCACTTAGATTATTTTGAGAGTCTTAAATATCATGGTAATTTTCTTAAAATCCTAATATGCTAGGTATACAAGATTAATAATAAAACTTTCTTATGAGTGTGTTGAATACTATGAGAAGTTTGATGCTTGATAATTGTTTTGAGATATGAGGATGGTGATATTAGAGTCATGCTAGTTGAGTGGTTATGAATTTGAGAAATACTTGTGTTGAAGTTTGTGATTCCTGTAGCATGCACGTATGGTGAACCGTTATGTGATGAAGTCGGAGCATGATTTATTTATTGATTGCCTTCCTTATGAGTGGCGGTCGGGGACGAGCGATGGTCTTTTCCTACCAATCTATCCCCCTAGGAGCATGCGCGTAATACTTTGTTTTGATAACTAATAGATTTTTGCAATAAGTATGTGAGTTCTTTATGACTAATGTTGAGTCCATGGATTATACGCACTCTCACCCTTCCACCATTGCTAGCCTCTCTAGTACCGCGCAACTTTCGCCGGTACCATATACACCCACCATATACCTTCCTCAAAACAACCACCATACCAACCTATTATGGAATTTCCATAGCCATTCCGAGATATATTGCCATGCAACTTTCCACCGTTCCATTTATTATGACACGCTTCATCATTGTCATATTGCTTAGCATGATCATGTAGTTGACATCATATTTGTGGCAAAGCCACCATTGATAATTCTTTCATACATGTCACTCATGAGTCATTGCACATCCCGGTACACCGCCGGAGGCATTCATATAGAGTCATATCTTGTTCTAAGTATCGAGTTGTAATTCTTGAGTTGTAAGTAAATAAAAGTGTGATGATCATCATTATTAGAGCATTGTCCCAGTGAGGAAAGGATGATGGAGACTATGATTCCCCCACAAGTTGGGATGAGACTCCGGACGAAAAAGAAAGAAATGAGGCAAAAGAAGCCCAAATAAAAAAAGAGAAAGAAAAGAGGCCATAAAAAGAGAAATGTCCCAAATAAAAAAATAAAAAAATGAGAGAAAAAGAGAGAAGGGGTAATGCTACTATCCTTTTACCACACTTGTGCTTCAAAGTAGCACCATGATCTTCATGATAGAGAGTCTCCTATGTTGTCACTTTCATATACTAGTGGGAATCTTTCATTATAGAACTTGGCTTGTATATTCCAATGATGGGCTTCCTCAAATTGCCCTAGGTCTTCGTGAGCAAGCGAGTTGGATGCACGCCCATTTAGTTTCTTTTTGAGCTTTCATATACGTATAGCTCTAGTGCATCCGTTGCATGGCAATCCCTACTCACTCACATTGATATCTATTGATGGGCATCTCCATAGCCCGTTGATACGCCTAGTTGATGTGAGACTATCTTCTCCTTTTTGTCTCCTCCACAACCACCATTCTATTCCACCTATAGTGCTATGTCCATGGCTCACGCTCATGTATTGCGTGAAGATTGAAAAAGTTTGAGAACATCAAAAGTATGAAACAATTGCTTGGCTTGTCATCGGGGTTGTGCATGATTTAAATATTTTGTGTGGTGAAGATGGAGCATGGCCAGACTATATGATTTTGTAGGGATAGCTTTATTTGGCCATGTTATTTTGAGAAGACATGATTGCTTAGTTAGTATGCTTGAAGTATTATTATTTTTATGTAAATATGAACTTTTGTCTTGAATCTTATGGATCTGAATATTCATACCACAATTTAGAAGAATTACATTGAAATTATGCCAAGTAGCACTCCGCATCAAAAAATTCTGTTTTTATCATTTACCTACTCGGGGACGAGCAGGAATTAAGCTTGGGGATGCTGATACGTCTCCAACGTATCTATAATTTTTGATTGCTCCATGCTATATTATTTACTGTTTTGAATGTTTATGGGCTTTATTTTCCACTTTTATATTATTTTTGGGACTAACCTATTAACCGGAGGCCCAGCCCAGATTTGTTGTTTTATGCCTATTTCAGTGTTTCGATAAAAATGAATATCAAACGGAGTCGAAACTGAACGAAATCGACTGGAGAAGTTATTTTTGGAAGGAAAGCAACCCAGGGAACTTGGAGTGCACGTCAGGGGAGACGCGGGCTGCCCACGAGGGTGGGGGCACGCCCACCCCCTAGGGCGTGCCCCCCTGCCTCGTGGGGCCCCCGTGGCTCCTCCGACGTACTTCCTACACCCATATATATCGTCGTACTCTAAAACTTCCAGAACGGACAATAGATCGGGAGTTCCGCCGCCAAAAGCCTCTGTAGCCACCGAAAACCAATCTAGACCTGTTCCGGCACCCTGCCGGAGGGGGCAATCCCTCTCCGGTGGCCATCTTCATCATCCCGGTGCTCTCCATGACGAGGAGGGAGTAGTTCTCCCTCAGGGCTGAGGGTATGTACCAGTAGCTATGTGTTTGATCTCTCTCTCTCTCTCTCTCGTGTTCTTGAGATGATACGATCTTGATGTATCACGAGCTTTGCTATTATATTTGGATCCTATGATGTTTCTTCCCCCCCCCCTCTACTCTCTTGTAATGGATTGAGTTTCCCCTTTGAAGTTATCTTATCGGATTGAGTCTTTAAAGATTTAAGAACACTTGATGTATGTCTTGTCGTGCGTATCTGTGGTGACAATGGGATACCACGTGATTCACTTGATGTATGTTTTGGTGATTGCTACATCTTGAGATTGCTTTGGTTTTCCCCGAAGAGTAAGGGATGATGCAGTAGAGTAGCGTAAGTATTTCCCTCGGTTTTTGAGAACCAAGGTATCAATCCAGTAGGAGCCCACGCTCAAGTCCCTCGTACCTGCACAAAGCGATAGCTACTCACAACCAACGCGATTAGGGGTTGTCAAGCCCTTCACGGTCACTTACGAGAGTGAGATCTGATAGATAGAATATTTTTAGTAGTTTTGATATAATGATGCAAAGTAGAAAGTAAAAGCAAAGTAAATAGCAAAACAATATAAAAGTGATGGAGATTGATATGATGAGAATAGACCCGGGGGCGATAGGTTTCACCAGTGGCTTCTCTCAAGAGCATAAGTATTCTACGGTGGGTGAACAAATTACTGTTGAGCAATTGATAGAATTGAGCATAATTATGAGAATATCTAGGCATGATCATGTATATAGGCATCACGTCCATGACAAGTAGATCGAAACGATTCTGCATATACTACTATTACTCCACTCATCGACCGCTATCCAGCATGCATCTAGAGTATTAAGTTAAAAACAGAGTAACGCCTTAAGCAAGATGACATGATGTAGAGAGATAAATTCATGCAATATGAAATAAACCCCATCTTGTTATCCTCGATGGCAACGATACAATACGTGCCTTGCTGCCCCTTCTGTCACTAGGTAAGGACACCGCAAGATCGAACCCAAAGCTAAGCACTTCTCCCATGGCAAGAACTACCAATCTAGTTAGCCAAACCAAATGGATAATTCGAAGAGACTTGCAAAAATAACCAATCATGCATAAAAGTATTCAGAGAAGATTCAAATATTATTCATAGATAGACTTGATCATAAACCCACAATTCATCTGTCTCAACAAACACACCGCAAAAAGAAGATTGCATCGAATAGATCTCCACAAGAGAGGGGGAGAACTTTGTATTGAGATTCAAAGAGAGAGAAGAAGCCATCTAGCTACTAACTATGGACCCGAAGGTCCGAGGTAAACTACTCACACTTCATCAGAGAGGCTATGATGATGTAGAAGCCCTCCGTGATGACGGTCCTCTTTCGGCGGAGCTCCGGAACATGCCCCAAGATGGGATCTCGTGGATACAGAAAGTTGCGGCGGTGGAATTAGGTTTTTGGCTCCTGTTCTGATTGTTTGGGGGTACGTGTGTATATATAGGAGGAAGGAGTACATCAGTGGAGCATCGAGGGGCCCACGAGGCAGGGGGCGCGCCCTAGGGGGGGTGCACCCCACACCCTCGTGAACACCTCTTTGCTTCCTTGCAGTAGGGTCCAAGTCTCCTGGATCACGTTCGGTGAGAAAATCACGTTCCCGAAGATTTTATTCCGTTTGGACTCCGTTTAATATTCCGTTTATCTAAAACACTGAAATAGGCAAAAAAAACAGCAATTCTGGGCTGGGCCTCCGGTTAATAGGTAGTCCCAAAAATAATATAAAAGTGGAAAATAAAGCCCAATATAGTCCAAAATAGTAGATAATATAGCATGGAGCAATCAAAAATTATAGATACGTTGGAGACGTATCAGGCATCCCCAAGCTTAATTCCCGCTCGTCCTCGAGTAGGTAAATGATAAAAAGAGAAGTTTTGATGCGGAGTGCTACTTGGCATAATTTCAATGTAAATCTTCTTAATTGTGGTATGAATATTCAGATTAGAAAGATTCAATACAAAAGTTTATATTGACATAGAAAATAATAATACTTCAAGCATACTAACAAAGCAATTATGTCTTCTCAAAATAACATGGCCAAAGAAAGTTATCCCTACAAAATCATATAGTCTGGCTATGCTCCATCTTCCCCACACAAAGTATTTAAATCATGCACAACCCCGATGACAAGCCAAGCAATTGTTTCATACTCTAACTTTTTCAAAACTTTTTCAATCTTCACGCAATACATGAGCGTGAGCCATGGATATAGCACTATAGGTGGAATAGAATGGTGGTTGTGGAGAAGACAAAAAGGAGAAGATAGTCTCGCATCGACTAGGCGTATCAACGGGCTATGGAGATGCCTGTCAATAGATATCAATGTGAGTGAGTAGGGATTTCCATGCAACGGATGCACTAGAGCTATAAGTATATGAAAGCTCAAAAAGAAACTAAGTGGGTGTGCATCCAACTTGCTTGCTCATGAAGACCTAGGGCAATTTTAGGAAGCCCATCATTGGAATATACAAGCAAAGTTCTATAATGTAAAATTCCCACTAGTATATGAAAGTGATAACATGAGAGACTCTCTACTATGAAGATCATGGTGCTACTTTGAAGCACAAGTGTGGTAAAAGGATAGTAGCATTGTCCCTTCTCTCTTTTTCTCTCATTTTTTATTTATTATTTTTTTATTTGGGCATTTTCTTCTTTTTTTATGGCCTCCTTTTTTTTATTTGGGCTTCTTTGGCCTCTCTTTTTTTCGTCCGGAGTCTCATCCCGACTTCTGGGGGAATCATAGTCTCCATCATTCTTTCCTCACTGGGACAATGCTCTAATTATGATGATCATCACACTTTTATTTTTCTTATAACTCAACAATTACAACTCGATACTTTGAACAAAATATGACTCTATGTGAATGCATCCGGCGGTGTACCGGGATATGCAATATGACAATGATGAACGTGTCATGAACGGAACGGTGGAAAGTTGCATGGCAATATATCTCGGAATGGCTATGGAAATGCCATAATAGGTAGGTATGGTGGCTGTTTTGAGGAAGGTATATGGTAGGTGTATGATACCGGCGAAAGTTGCGCGGTATTAGAGAGGCTAGCAAGGGTGGAAGGGTGAGAGTGTGTATAATCCATGGACTCAACATTAGTCATAAAGAACTCATATACTTATTGCAAAAATTTAGAAGTTATCAAAGCAAAGTATTACGCGCATGCTCCTAGGGGGATAGATTGGTAGGAAAAGACCATCGCTCGTCCCCGACCGCCACTCATAAGGAAGACAATCAATAAATAAATCATGCTCCGACTTCATCACATAACGGTTCACCATACGTGCATGCTACGGGAATCACAAACTTTAACACAAGTATTCTTTAAATTCACAACTACTCAACTAGCATGACTTTAATATTATCACCTCCATATCTCAAAACAATTATCATGCTTCAATCTTTTCTTAGTATTCAACACACTCAAAAGAAAGTTTCACAAATCTTGAATACCAAGCATATTATTATTAGGAAAATTACCATTCTATTAAGAGACTCTCGAATTAATTTAAGTGAAGAATGGGAGATCAATAGTTTCTTTAAAACATATCCACCACCGTGCTCTAAAAGATCTAAGTGAAGCACATAGAGGAAAATTATAACGCTCAAAAGATATAAGTGAAGCCCATAGAGCAAAATTATCTAGCTCAAAAGATATAAGTGAAGCACATAGAGCAAAACTACTTAGCTCAAAAGATATAAGTGAAGCACATAGAGCAAAATTATCTAGATCAAAAGATATAAGTGAAGCACATAGAGCAAAACTACTTAGCTCAAAAGATATAAGTGAAGCACATAGAGCAAAATTATCTAGATCAAAAGATATAAGTGAAGCACATAGAGCAAAACTACTTAGCTCAAAAGATATATGTGAAGCACATAGAGTATTCTATCAAATTTTAATTCATGTATGGCTCTCTCAAAATGTGTGTACAGCAAGGATGATTGTGGAATACTAACAAACAAAGACACAAATAATACAAGACGCTCCGAGCAAAACACATACCATGTTGGTGAATAAAAATATAGCTCCAAGTAAATTACCGATGGAAGTGGACGAAAGAGGGGATGCCTTCCAGGGCATCCCCAAGCTTTGAATTTTTGGTGTCCTTGGATTATGTTTGGGGTGCCATGGGAATCCCCAAGCTTAGTCTATTGCCACTCCTTATTCCATGATCCATCAAAAGAATTCACCCAAAACTTGAAAACTTCACAACACAAAACTCAAAATAGAAAACTCGTGAGCTCCGTTAGTGAAAGAAAACAAAAGACCACTTCAAGTAATGTAATAAACTCATTCTTTATTTATATTGGTGTTAAACCTACTGTATTCCAACTTCTCTATGGATTATAAACTATTTTACTTGCCTTAGATTCATCAAAATAAGCAAACAACACACGAAAAACAGAATCTGACAAAAACAGAACAGTCTGTAGTAATCTGTAACTAGCGCAAGATCTGGAACCCCAAAAATTCTAAAATAAATTTCTGGACGTGAGGAATTTATCTATTAATAATCTTCAAAAAGAATTAACTAAATATCACTCTTCAAATAAAAATAACAGCAGTTCTCGTGAGCGCTAAAGTTTCTGTTTTTTTTACAGCAAGTTCAACAAGACTTTCCCCAAGTCTTCCCAACGGTTCTACTTGGCACAAACACTAATTAAACACAAAAACACAACCAAAACAGAGGATAAATAATTTATTTATTACTAAACAGGATCAAAAATCAAGGAATAAAAATAAAATTGGGTTGCCTCCCAACAAGCGCTATCGTTTAACGCCCCTAGCTAGGCATAACAAGCAAGGATAGATCTAGGTATTGCCATCTTTGGTAGGCAATCCATAAGTGGCTCTCATGATAGTTTCATATGGTAATTTTATTTTCTTTCTTGGAAAGTGTTCCATGCCCTTTTTTAATGGAAATTGAAATCTAATATTCCCTTCCATTATATCAATAATCGCACCAACCGTTCTAAGGAAAGGTCTACCAAGAATAATAGGGCAAGAAGGATTGCAATATATATCAAGAACAATGAAATCTACGGGCACATAATTCCTATTTGCAACAATAATAACATCATTAATTATTCCCATAGGTTTCTTAATAGTGGAATCCTCAAGATGCAAGTTGAGAGAGCAATCATCAAAATTACGGAAATCTAGTAAATCACACAAAGTCTTGGGAATAGTAGAGACACTAGCACCCAAATCACACAAAGCATAGAACACATGATCTTTAAATTTAATTTTAATAGTTGGTTCCCACTCATCATAGAGTTTTCTAGGGATAGAAACTTTCAACTCAAGTTTTTCTTCATAAGATTGCATCAAGGCATCAACAATATGTTCGGTGAAGGCTTTATTTCGACTATAAGCATGTGGAGAATTTAGCACGGATTGCAACAAGGAAATACAATCAATCAAAGAGGAATTTTCATAATTAAATTCCTTGAAATCCAATATTGTGGGTTTAGCAACATCTAGATTTTTATTTATTTCTATCCCACTTTCATCAATTTCATCATTAAGATCTAAACACTCCGAATTTGTAAAACGCCTTCTAGGTAAAGGAAGATCATATTCAGTTTCATCAAGATTCATATTGCAAAATAAAGATTTAATTGGAGACACATCAATAACTTTTATATCTTCATCTTGATTTTCATAGGAATTGGAAGAACACGCTTTAATAAAGGCATCTTTGGAAGCACACATCCTAGCGTTTCTTTCCTTACACTCATCAATTAAAATTCTCATGGCTTTTAGAGACTCATTAATATCATGCTTAGGTGGAATAGACCTAAGTTTCAAAGCATCAACATCAAGAGCAATTCTATCAACGTTCCTAGCCAAATCATCAATCTTAAGCAATTTTTCTTCAATCATAGCATTAAAATTCTTTTGCGAAGAAAAAATTCTTTAATATTAGATTCAAAATCAGAGGGCATCTTATTATAATTTCCATAAGAGTTGTTGTAGGAATTCCCATAATTATTAGAAGGATTACTAGGATATGGCCTAGGATTAAAATTCCCTCTATAAGCGTTGTTACCAAATGTATTCCTACCAACAAAATTCACATCCATAGATTCATTATTATTCTCAATCAAAGTAGACAAAGGCGTATCATTAGGATCAGAAGAAACACTCTTAGTAGCAAATAATTTCGTAAGTTCATCCATCTTCCCACTCAACACATTAATTTCTTCTATCGCATGCACTTTTTTATTAGAAGTTCTTTCAGTGTGCCATTGAGAATAATTAACCATAATATTATCTAGGAGTTTAGTAGCATCTCCTAAAGTGATTTCCATAAAAGCGCCTCCCGCGGCCGAATCTAAAAGATTTCTAGAAGCTAAATTCAATCCGGCATAAAATTTTTGTATAATCATCCACAAATTCAAACCATGAGTAGGGCAATTACGTATCATTAATTTCATTCTCTCCCAAGCTTGTGCGACATGTTCATGATCAAGTTGTTTAAAGTTCATTATATCGTTTCTAAGAGAGATGATCTTAGCGGGAGGAAAATACTTAGAGATAAAATCATCTTTGCATTTGTTCCATGAATCAATACTATTCTTAGGCAAAGACGAAAACCAAGCTTTAGCACGATCTCTAAGCGAAAAAGGAAATAGCTTCAATTTGGCAACATCATTATTGACGTGTTTTTTCTTTTGCATATCACATAAATCAACGAAGCTATTCAGATGAGTAGAGGAATCTTCACTAGGAAGGCTGGCGAATTGATCTTTCATCACAAGATTCAACAAAGCAGTATTAATTTCACAAGATTCAGCATCGGTAAGAGGAGAAATCGGAGTGCTAAGGAAATCATTATTATTGGTATTGGTGAAGTCACACAATTTAGTAGTATCTTGAGCCATTGCGACAAGCAAGCAATCTAACACACGAGCAAACAAAAAGCAAACGGGCAAAAAGAGGCAAATAGGGAGGGAGTATAGGGAGAGAGAGGGCGATTAAAACGGCAAGGGTGAATTGGGGGAGAGGAAAACGAGAGGCAAATGGCAAATAATGTAATGCGAGAGATAGGGATTGTGATGGGTACTTGGTATATTGACTTTTTGCGTAGACTCCCCGGCAACGGCGCCAGAAATCCTTCTTGCTACGTCTTGAGCTTGCGTTGGTTTTCCCCGAAGAGGAAGGGATGATGCATCAGAGTAGCGTAAGTATTTCCCTCAGTTTTTGAGAACCAAGGTATCAATCCAGTAGGAGCCCACGCTCAAGTCCCTCGTACCTGCACAAAGCGATAGCTACTCGCAACCAACGCGATTAGGGGTTGTCAAGCCCTTCACGGTCACTTACGAGAGTGAGATCTGATAGATAGAATATTTTTGGTATTTTTGATATAAAGATGAAAAGTAAAAAGTAAAAGCAAAGTAAATAGCAAAACGATATAAAAGTGATGGAGATTGATATGATGAGAATAGACCCGGGGGCCATAGGTTTCACTAGTGGCTTCTCTCAAGAGCATAATATTCTACGGTGGGTGAACAAATTACTGTTGTGCAATTGATAGAATTGAGCATAATTATGAGAATATCTAGGAATGATCATGTATATAGGCATCACGTCCGTGACAAGTAGATCGGAACGATTCTGCATATACTACTATTACTCCACTCATCGACCGCTATCCAGCATGCATCTAGAGTATTAAGTTAAAAACAGAGTAACGCCTTAAGCAAGATGACATGATGTAGAGAGATAAATTCATGCAATATGAAATAAACCCCATCTTGTTATCCTCGATGGCAATGATACAATACGTGCCTTGCTGCCCCTTCTGTCACTGGGTAAGGACACCGCAAGATCGAACCCAAAGCTAAGCACTTCTCCCATGGCAAGAACTACCAATCTAGTTGGCCAAACCAAATGGATAATTCGAAGAGACTTGCAAAGATAACCAATCATGCATAAAAGAATTCAGAGAAGATTCAAATATTATTCGTAGATAGACTTGATCATAAACCCACAATTCATCGGTCTCAACAAACGCCGCAAAAAGAAGATTACATCGAATAGATCTCCACAAGAGAGGGGGAGAACTTTGTATTGAGATTCAAAGAGAGAGAAGAAGCCATCTAGCTACTAACTATGGACCCGAAGGTCTGAGGTAAACTACTCACACTTCATCGGAGGGGCTAGGATGATGTAGAAGCCCTCTATGATGACGGCCCTCTTCCGATGGAGCTCCGGAACAGGCCCCAAGATGGGATCTCGTGGATATAGAAAGTTGCGGCGGTGGAATTAGGTTTTTGGCTCCTCGTTTGATCGTTTGGGGGTATGTGTGTATATATAGGAGGAAGAAGTACGTTGGAGGAGCAACGAGGGGCCCACGAGGCAGGGGGCGCCCTAGGGGGGGCGCCCCCCACCCTCGTGAACAGCTCTTTCCTTCCTTGCAGTATGGTCCAAGTCTCCTGGATCACGTTCAGTGAGAAAATCACGTTCCCGAAGATTTTATTCCGTTTGGACTCCGTTTGATATTCCGTTTATCTGAAACACTGAAATAGGCAAAAAAACAGCAATTCTAGGCTGGGCCTCCGGTTAATAGGTTAGTCCCAAAAATAATATAAAAATGGAAAATAAAGCCCAATATAGTCCAAAACAGTAGATAATATTGCATGGAGCAATCAAAAATTATAGATATGTTGGAGACGTATCACTGATCAACTTGCGGGTTCCGCCCATGAACCTATGCATAGGGGTTGGCACACGTTTTCGTCGTGATTCTCCGGTAGGAACTTTGGGGCACTCTTTGAGGTCCTATGTGTTGGTTGAATAGATGAATCTGAGATTGTGTGATGCATATCGTATAATCATACCCACGGATACTTGAGGTGACATTGGAGTATCTAGGTGACATTAGGGTTTTGGTTGATTTATGTCTTAAGGTGTTATTCTAGTATGAACTCTAGGGCTTTTTGTGACATTTATAGGAATAGCCCACCGGATTGATTGGAAAGAATAACTTTGAGGTGGTTTCGTGCCCTACCATAATCTCTTCGTTCGTTCTCCGCTATTAGTGACTTTGGAGTGACTCTTTGTTGCATGTTGAGGGATAGTTATGTGATCCAATTATGTTAGTATTGTTGAGGGAACTTACACTAGAGAAAGTATGAACCCTAGGCCTTGTTTCAACACATTGCAATACCGTTTACGCTCACTTTTACCATTAGTTACCTTGCTATTTTTATATTTTCAGATTACAAAAACTATTATCTACTATCCATATACCACTTGTATCACCATCTCTTCGCCGAACTAGTGCACCTATACAATTTACCATTGTATTGGGTGTGTTGGGGACACAAGAGACTCTTTGTTATTTGGTTGCAGGGTTGCTTGAGAGAGACCATCTTCATCCTACACCTCCTACGGATAGATAAACCTTAGGTCATCCACTTGAGGGAAATTTGCTACTGTCCTACAAACCTCTGCACTTGGGGCCCAACAACGTCTACAAGAAGAAGGTTGTGTAGTAGACATCAGCCCCTAGTGCGGTTGAGCCGCGTCTTGGGGCGTGCCGTAGTTGTGCCGCCCTCCCCACCTGTGCCCATGGTATTTTAAATGCGTAATTGTGTACGCGTGGCATGGATTTCGCCATTTGGATGGGACTGGGGCGGGGGGCCGCATTGCTATGCGAGCTCGGAACGTGCCAGGCAGTCTTGTTGCTGATTACTCCGGGCGCACTTGAAGGTGTCTGGGTCTTTAATCGCCGAATTGGTGGACTGCCTTAAGATGCTGCTTTGCGCTTCTGCTGCGAGGGCCGCAGTGTGCTCCTCCATGCGGAGAGAGCGCTCTGTGTTTCCATTGACTGTGATGACCCCCCGAGGTCCTGGCATCTTGAGCTTGAGGTATGCATAATGCGGTACCACATTGAATCTCGCAAATGCGGTTCGCCCGAGCAGTGCATGATAGCCGCTGCAGAACAGACTATATCGAAGATTAACTCCTTGCTTCAGAAGTTATCCGAGGATCCGAAGACCACTTCTAGTGTGACTGAGCCTGTGCAATGGGCCTCTACACCTGGTATGACGCCTTTGAAGGTCGTTTTTGTTGGTTTGATCCTTGAGGGATCTATACCCATTTTGCGCACTGTGTCCTGATAAAGCAGGTTCAGGCTGCTGCCGCCATCCATAAGGACTTGAGTGAGGTGAAATCCATCAATGATTGGGTCTAGGACCAGTGCGACGAATCCGCCATGATGGATACTAGTGGGGTGGTCCCTGCGATCGAAGGTGATCAGACAAGAGGACCATGGGTTGAACTTTGGGGCGACTGGCTCCAACGCATACACGCCCCTTAGCGCACGCGTCTGATCCCTCTTGGGGATGTGGGTTGCGTATATCATGTTCACCGTCCGCACTTGTGGGCGGAACCTCTTCTGTCCTTCGGTGTTTAGCTGACGGGGCTCCTCCTCGTCATTGCTATGTGACCCCTTATCTTTGTTTTCGGCATTTAACTTGCCGGCCTGCTTGAACACCCAACAATCCCTGTTGGTGTGGTTGGCTGGCTTGTCGGGGGTGCCGTGTATTTGACACGAGCGGTCGAGTATACGGTCCAAACTGGACGGGCCCGGAGTGCTTCTTTTGAATGCCTTTTTCCGCTGACCGAGTTTAGAGCCTTTGAATCCGGCATTGACTATCGTATCCTCGGTATTGTCATTGTTGATGCGGCGCTTGTGTTTGTTGCGACGTGACCTGCCATTGCCGTCCTTGGTATACGAAGTACCATGGTTCTTTGATATGTTATTGCTGTGAGCCAACCAGCTGTCCTCTCCCGCACAAAAGCGGGTCATGAGTGTCATGAGGGATGCCATAGATTTCGGCTTTTCCTGGCCAAGGTGCCGGGCGAGCCACTCGTCGCGGATGTTGTGCTTAAAAGCTGCTAGGGCCTCTGCGTCCGGATAGTCGACGATTTGATTTTTCTTTGTCGGGAATCGTGTCCAGAATTGCCTGGCCGATTCCTTTGGCTGCTGAATTATGTGGCTCAAGTCATCGGCATCTGGTGGTCGCACATAAGTGCCATGGAAGTTGTCGAGGAATGTGGCTTCCAGATATTCCCAACAGCCAATGGACTCTGCTGGCAAGCTATTGAGCCAATGTCGAGCTGGTCCTTTGAGTTTGAGTGGGAGGTATTTGATGGCGTGTAGATCGTCACCGCGGGCCATGTGGATGTGCAGGAGGAAATCCTCGATCCATACCGCAGGATCTGTTGTGCCGTCGTATGATTCGATATTTACGGGTTTGAAACCCTCTGGGATTTGGTGATCCATTACTTCGTCTGTGAAGCATAGGGGGTGTGCAGCGCCTCTGTACCGGGCTATATCGCGACGCAGCTCAAATGAGTCTTGTCAGCTGTGTTCGGCCCGGCCGGACTTACTTTTACTGTATCCGGCGTGACGGTTATTGTCTCGCGTAGTGGCTTGCCCTCACGATCCGTAGATCGATCTTGCGTGTTTTGCTTTGTCCTCCAATACGTCGCGCAAGTCTGGTGTATTTCCCCATGTCCTGAAATTTTTATTTGAGTGATGTCGGGGTGCGGGCTGAGCTTTTGGCTGAAATGCCTCTCTGTCGCGGCCACGAGGTGGCCGATCAGTCGCGTCATATGCAGGAGATGTAGGTTTTGGTGCTTCTTCCTCCAGTCAGGGTAGCAACCTGCGTTTTGGGTAACTCTTGGAGGGACGTTCGAGTTTATATTCCTCGACCGCAAGGACTTCAGTCCATCTGTCAGCTAGCAAATCTTGATCAGCTTGAAGCTGCTGTTGCTTTTTCTTAAGGCTATTTGCCGTGTCTATAAGCCAGCGCTTGAAGCTCTCTTGTTCGACGAGATCCTCGGGCACGACAAATTCGTGATCGTCGAGGCTTGCCTCGTCTTCGGAGGGAGGCATGTAATTATCATCCTCCGCCTCTCCATCTGCCGCTCTCTCGGGAGGGCTGGCTTCTCCATCCTCCTGCTCTACATCTTGCTGGAGGGGATTGTTATTATCCTCGGCACTGTCCGGAGTGCTATTATCTCCTATGCCGATGTCACCGTTTTTGCTTTGGCGAGACTTAGAGCGGCGCCGCTGACGTCTGCGCTTGGGTTGCTTCTTGGAGGGGTCATCCTCCGCTGTCCCGTCGCCATTGCCTTCTTTGGGTGTGTCCACCATATATATGTCATATGACGAGGTGGCTGTCCAGTGCCCTGTGGGCAGTGGTTCTTGTTCGCCTCCTGCATCGTCGTCCATGCCGTCAATGTCTTCGGAGTCGAAGTCGAGCATGTCAGTCAAATCATCGACAGTGGCTACTAATTGGGTGGTGGGTGGGCGGCGAATTTCTTCGTCATCCACATCAAAATCCTGCCGGACATAGTTCAGCCAGGACTCTCCCGATTAGGAGAGAGACCTTAATGAGTTCAGTATGTCGCCGAAGGGCGGGTGTTGAAAAATATCCGCGGAGGTAAACTCCATGATCGGCGCCCAGTCGGATTCGGTAGGCACGGGCGCAGGCGGTTCGGAGTCCGTGGCCGGGGAAGAATCCGGTAGTTCGGCGTCAGGGCTCCCGTGAAGGGTAAGGTCGATACTCGGCCCGATCGCCAATGAGAGTGCGGCCTCTGTGGCGGGGTCTATCCACCTGTCCATGGATGGTGCAACTGGCTCCGAATTGAGGGTCGGAGCGGTTGCCGGCACGATCTCCTGAACACTGTCCGGTGGCAGAGCTAAATCATGCTCATCGTGACTGTGTGGCGCACTAGGCAGGGGCTCGAATCCGTTGAAGTCAAGTCTCCGCGGATATCGGCCGTGTAGTTTAAGCTTCCAAACCTGACCTGGTGGCCAGTGTAACGCCCCAAGACCGGAGCTTCAGGTGCCTTCCATGTTTTCCGGGTTTCGTCGTGTGTTTTGTTTTGTCTGTTGCATTCATCTTTGCATCTTGTGCATTGCATCATGTCATCATGCCATTATTATTGCAACCATTTCAAAACTCTTTTAAATAAATCATATGGATCTTTGATCCATTTAAATCGAGGGAAGGATGACTTCTCTTTATAACATATCCTCCCGATATTAGGGAGCTATGTTAAATATGCCATTTTCGGAATCACCCTCAAACACACTTGCAGTTAAATTATATGCCTTTCATAATTTCCTTTCCAACCTTCTCCAAACCCTATGCCCAATTATTTCCCTAACCTTTGCTCTTTCTCTTTTTCTCCTTCCTTTTTTTCTGTAAGAGAAGAGAAGTGAGGAGAGAGGGAGCCCAGCTACCAACCCATTTTGGCCCAAGGCCCAGCCGCCCCCACCAGCTCCATAACCCTAGCTACCCCGATCCCCTCCACTCGATCCCCATCTCTCCCTCTCGTTCCTGTCCGCCGCCACACACGCACGCCAGGAGGAGCGACGCTCGATCCCCTCGTCTCTCTTCTTCCCTCGCGCCACAGGAGAGGCCTCTGCGCGATCCCATCCTCCCCGACGCCCTCTCCTACCTCACGCCATGTTTTGCCCCGCCACGAATGCCCAGAAGACCTCACGGTTTCCTCCCCCAGACTTCGTCGTCTGCTCGAGAGGAGCTCGCGGCTGCCCGACGGCGGAGCTCCTCCGGCCATGGCGCCCGCGCTGGCGACCCTGCAGGTCGCTGCCCCGCTCCCTCATCCCGTGTCACCGGAGCCCAGCAGGTCGACGACCGCTCCTCCTCTTCCTCGCGTCGCCCTCCGCCGTCAAGTGCCACCCCCGTCCGGATCCGTCAGGCCCTGCCATGGCTGCGCCGCCCTAGGACTTCGTCGGCCTCCTGTCCCGACGCGACCTGTTGCTGGCCTCGGCAAGGCCAGCGCCTCCTCCTCCTTTCCTCATCCGTGCTGGTAGCGGCCTCCCACGCCCCAGCATCGTCACCTCCTGGAACCGCTGGTTCTCCTCGTCACCGAGCCTTGCGCCTTCTCCTCGCCCTGCCCCCATGTCCAGTGTGTGCGCCATCGCCTCCTTGCTGCTGCCCGCCTGAGGTCCTTTCGTCTCGCTGGGTTTTGGATTGGCAAGAACGACATGTCAAGACCCGTACCCGGACCGTCAAGCACCTTCTCCAAGGAGTTTTCCAAGTACCATGACATTACGACCCTCGAACGCGTCAAGTACCACTACTGTCAAGTACCCCTTCGGATGCGCCAAGTTCGTCTACACGAAAACGCCAAGTACCACTCATGTTGGCAAGACCCGCAAGTCGGACCCCGAACGATCAACGTCTCGTGGACCGTGTACAACTACCGTCGCCCCGAAGACGTTGGAGTCATCAAGTACCTCTCCGAACAAACGCGAACGACTACCGTCGCAAGAACGGGACCGGAAAGTCCGAAGACCCCAAGTACCACAACACCGATGACATGAATGACTACGGAAACTCGTGCAACGATAAACATGTACCACTACCGTCGCCGAGATCGCGAGAACCTCTATCCTTGACCCTAGAGCGTGCGAGAACGACTACTTCCACTACCGCCGTCGCAAGAACATCTACTTCCTCTACTTTGCACCGAACGAGAACTGTCCCGCTTGCACGCTTCGGAGGTATAACCTCGAGTCGACATCCGCGAACGAATGCTTGCGATGTTTGAAATGCTCGCGTTTGCACCGTGCCCGACGTGTTTCTTGCATGTTCCCTATTGCTATACCGTCGACTCATGGGACACCCGGTATCCGGGAGCGCCCCACCATCTTTTGCATGCATCCGCACACTTCTCCTTTGCATCGGTATCTCAATCGAGTTACCGGAACCGGAACGTTGCCGTGGCACCGTTTTCGTTATCGTCGCCGTGGAACCTTTTCTTTCCACCACGGTGACAAATGCTTCATAATGCTCTTGTCAACTTTTAATAAAAATTGCATAAAACTTGCACATGTCATCCGCATCATGATAACAACAATTAAAATGTTTAAAATTGTTGTTTGCTTTAAATTGCTAATGCATATGGGGATTTACCGGATTTGTTGTTTGTTATATCTGGCCCCATTTAAACTGTTTAAATGGTATAGTTTTGTTATGCTTCACCTCTTGCCATGTTAACCAACATTTAATATTGTTGAGTACCTAACCGAGAGTGAACTAAATAATTGATGCGATGTTCCGTCAATATGCAACGGAGTTGCATATTGAGCTCCACTTAATTTGTAGGATTGCTTGTGCACTTTGCCATGCCATGCTTCATTAAACCGGACATGCATCATACTTGATTGTGCATCATGCCATGTTTTTGTGATGGTTGTTTATTATGTTGTTTTGCTTCTTTCCGATGTTGCTTCTTCGGGTTAGTTCCGATAACGTCGCGTTTGTGAGGATTCGTTCGACTACGTCCGTTTGTCTTCTTCATGGACTCGTTCTTCTTCATTGCGGGATCTCAGGCAAGATGACCATACCCTCGAAATCACTTCTATCTTTGCTTGCTAGTTGCTCGATCTGTTGCTATGCCTATGCCGCGATACCTACCACTTGCTATATCATGCCTCCCATATTGCCATGTTAAGCCTCTAACCCACCTTGTCCTAGCAAACCGTTGTTTGGCTATGTTACCGCTTTGCTCAGCCCCTCTTATAGCGTTGCTAGTTGCAAGTGAAGACTGGAGTTTGTTCCTTGTTGGAACATGGATATTTGTTGGGATATCACAATATCTCTTATTTTAATTAATGCATCTATATACTTGGTAAAGGGTGGAAGGCTCGGCCTTATGCCTGGTGTTTTGTTCCACTCTTTCCGCCCTAGTTTCCGTCATACCGGTGTTATGTTCCTTGATTTTGCGTTCCTTACGCGGTTGGGCTATAATGGGAACCCCTTGACAGTTCGCCTTGAATAAAACTCCTCCAGCAAGGCCCAACATTGGTTTTACCATTTGCCACCTAGCCTTTTTCCCTTGGGTTCTGCAGACTCAAGGGTCATCTTTATTTAACCCCCCCGGGCCAGTGCTTATCTAAGTGTTGGTCCGAAACGGGCAGCCTGCGGGGCCACCTCGGGGAAACTTGAGGGTTGGTTTTACTCGTAGCTTGACCTATCCGGTGTTGCCCTGAGAACGAGATATGTGCAGCTCCTATCGGGATTGTCGGCACATCGGGCGGCTTTGCTAGTCTTGTTTTACCATTGTAGAAATGTCTTGTAGCCGGGATTCCGAGTCTGATCGGGTCTTCCTGGGAGAAGGAATATCCTTCGTTGACCGTGAGAGCTTGTGATGGGCTAAGTTGGGACACCCCTGTAGGGTTTTGAACTTTTGAAAGCCGTGCCCGCGGTTATGGGCAGATGGGAATTTGTTAATGTCCGGTTGTAGAGAACTTGACACTTAACTTAATTAAAATGCATCAACCGCGTGTGTAGCCGTGATGGTCTCTTCTTGGCGGGGTCCGGGAAGTAAACACGGTGTTGGAGTTATGCTTGAACGTAAGTAGTTTCAGGATCACTTCTTGATCACTTCTAGTTCACGAACGTGCTTTTCCTTCTCTTCTCGCTCTCATTTGCGTAAGTTAGCCACCATATATGCTTAGTGCTTGCTGCAGCTCTACCTCACAACTTTTCCCTACCCATAAGCTTAAATAGTCTTGATCGCGAGAATGTGAGATTGCTGAGTCCCCGTGACTCACAGATTACTTCCAAAACCAGCTTGCAGGTGCCGATGTTATCGTACAGGTGACACAACCAAGCTCAAGGAGGAGCCCGATGAAGATCGTGTTCATTGTGTTGTTTCGTTTCCAGTTGATCAGTAGTGGAGCCCAGTCGGGACGATCGGGGATCTGTAGCATTAGGGGTAGTCTTCTTTTATTTTGGTTTCGTAGTCGGACCTTGATTGTATCTGGATGATGTAATGTTTTATTCATTTATTGTGTGAAGTGGCAATTGTAAGCCAACTCTGTACCTCTTTCCTATTTAGTACATGGGATGTGTAAAGATTACCCCTCTTGCGACATTGCCTACAATGCAGTTATGCCTCTAAGTCATGCTCCGACACGTGGGAGATATAGCCGCATCATGGGTGTTACAAGTTGGTATCAGAGCCTTCCCCGACTTAGGAGGCCCCTGCTTGATCGAATCGCTGGCGTTGTTGAGTCTGGAAAAATGTTTTGAGTCTTATAGGATTATATATATCGGAGAGTAGGATTCTTTTTACTCCTCAGTCCCTTCGTCGCTCTGGTGAGGCATCCTGACGTAGAGTTTTGACTCTTCTCATCTCAAATTTCACTACTTTTTTTAGGATCACGCGGGCATCTTGGAATCGTTCCGATGGTTTTGTGACGAGAACATTGTTCTTGGTGCCTCCTGACATTTAGGGGTTGTGGCAATGTCCCGGGGAGTTGAGCTCCGAGGTGTTGTCGTCACAATTTTATCGTTGCAGTTCTGGAATACCTGAGTTTCGCTGACATCGAAAATCTCTTTTATGCAGTTGTTGGTGAGATAACCTCGACGCCACCCAGTACTGGGGCGGGAGTTCGGGAGTATTGCCATAACTCGTATAACGGATGCTTTTCGAAGGTTGAGATAAATGATTTCCGAAGGTTTCTTGGTTATGTGTTGAAGGATGGATACAGCTGGATGTAGGATTAGTTAGTTTTGGGTGAGATATTATGCTTCCCCTGTATCCCCAACACCCGATTGCATAACCAGAAAGTTTCGGGAGTTTATAAGTGGGAATTCAAGTAGCTCCTAGGATATCTTTCCGACAGATGCATGATATGAGATTGGGGTTCAACGTCTAGTGGTCCGCCCATCCACAGTTGGTTTTACAGTGGTCTCGTTGTGTCTTAAAGAGTCCTTGGCTATGCTGACTCGGGGACGCTTCATATGTCATGTGCACTGCCTTGTACATGATGGTGCTGTACGATCGAGCCCGTGTGGGCCCCACCACGAAAACTTCGGACGAAATCTCTATCATATGTTTGTTCCGGCTTATTCTGGAAGCCAATCCTTTGTTTTGTTTTTGAGTTGTGGTATTCGAGTTGCTTCGAAGTCAAGTGTTGATTTCATACCTTTCCTAAGCGGTATTCTCATATCCCTATGTGAATACTAATCCTTCTTATTTATCGAGATTGTCATCCAAATTCTGTTTCCAACTGGTGCACTTCTCTTCGAGATGATCCCATCATTCTCCCCATCCGCAAGATCAATTCTAAGTCTTCTCAACGGTATTTGTTTCATCCGTCCCCAAGTTTCCTTTGTTTTCCCGCCCTCCCACCCTTTTCCTTCAAGGAATCAGATTTCTAAATCAACTATCAATTTTATTCATGTGAAGTCTCTTCATCCTTTTCTTTCAAGTTTTGATCCGGTGATTTATCGTGGAGATTCTAACGGAGCTTCAAGTTCGTCATTCGTCATTCTTTTATTCTCCGGTGGATTCAATTGGGTAAATCGATACAGTTGAGTACACCTTCTATCACAGATCCGAAGGCAAGACATTCGTTGCTAAGAATGGATCCTTTCTAGAGAAGGAGTTTCTCTCGAAAGAAGTGAGTGGGAGGAAAGTAGAACTTGATGAGGTAACTGTACCTGCTCCCTTATTGGAAAGTAGTTCATCATAGAAATCTGTTCCTGTGACTCCTACACCAATTAGTGAGGAAGCTAATGATGATGATCATGAAACTTTAGATCAAGCTACTACCGAACCTCGTAGGACAACCAGAGTATGGTCCGCACCAGAGTGGTACGGTAATCCTTTCTGGAGGTCATGTTGCTAGACCATGACGAACCTAGGAACTATGAGGAAGCGATGATGAGCCCAGATTCCGCAAAATGGCTTGAGGCCATGAAATCTGAGATGGGATCCATGTATGAGAACAAAGTGTGGACTTTGGTTGACTTGCCCGATGATCGGCAAGCCATCGAGAATAAATGGATCTTCAAGAAGAAGACAGACACTGATGGTAATGTTACTGTCTACAAAGCTTGACTTGTTGTGAAAGGTTTTCGACAAGTTCAAGGAGTTGACTACGACGAGACCTTCTCACCCGTAGCGATGCTTAAGTCCATCCGAATCATGTTAGCTATTGCCGCATTTTATGATTATGAAAGTTGGCAAATGGATGTAAAGACTGCATTCCTGAATGGATTTTTGGAAGAAGGGTTGTATATGATGCAACCTGAAGGTTTTATCGATCCAAAAGGTACTAACAAAGTGTGCAAGCTCGAGCGATCCATTTATGGACTGGTGCAAGCATCTCGGAGTTGGAATATATGCTTTGATAAAGTGATCAAAGCATATGGTTTTATACAGACTTACGATGAAGCCTGTATTTACAAGAAAGTGAGTGAGAGCACTACAACATTTCTGATAAGTATATGTGAATGACATATTGTTGATCAGAAATAATGTAGAATTTTCTGGAAAGCATAAAGGAGTGTTTGGAAAAAACGGTTTTTCAAAGAAAGACCTCGATGAAGCTGCTTACACATTGAGCATCAAGATCTATAGAGATAGATCAAGACGCATAAGTTTTTTCAATGAGTACATACCTTGACAAGATTTTGAAGTAGTTCAAAATGGAACAGTTAAAGAAAGAGTTCTTACCTGTGTTACAAGGTGTGAAATTGAGTAAGACTCAAAGCCCGACCACGGCAGAAGATAGAAAGAGAATGAAAGTCATTCCCTATGCCTCAGCCATAGTTTCTACAAAGTATGCCATGCTGCGTACCAGATCTATTGTATACCCTACACTGAGTTTAGCAAGGGAGTACAATAGTGATATAGGAGTAGATCACTGGACAACAGTCAAAATTATCCTTAGTGGAATAGGATATGTTTCTCGATTATGGAGGTGACAAAAGGTTTGTCGTAAAGGGTTATGTCGATGCAAATTTTGACACTGATCCAGATGACTCTAAGTCTCAATCTGGATACATTTTGAAAGTGGGAGCAATTAGCTAGAGTATCTCTGTTTGACATAGAAATTTGCAAAATACATACGGATCTGAATGTGGCAGACCCGTAGAATAAACTTCTCTCACAAGCAAAACATGATCACACCTTAGTACTCTTTGGGTGTTAATCACATAGCGATGTGAACTAGATTATTGACTGTAGTAAACCCTTTGGGTGTTGGTCACATGACGATGTGAACTATGGGAGTTAATCACATGGTGATGTGAATTATTGATGTTAAATCACATGGCGATGTGAACTAGATTATTGACTCTAGTGCAAGTGGGAGACTGAAGGAAATATGCCATAGAGGCAATAATAAAGTTATTATTTATTTACTTATTTCATGATAAATGTTTATTATTCATGCTAGAATTGTATTAAGCGGAAACATAATAGATGTGTGAATACATAGACAAACATAGTGTCACTAGTATGCCTCTACTTGACTAGCTCGTTAATCAAAGATGGTTAAGTTTCCTAACCATACACATGAGTTGTCATTTGATTAACGGGATCACATAATTAGGAGAATGACGTGATTGACTTGACCCATTCCGTTAGCTTAGCACTTGATCGTTTAGTATGTTTCCTATTGCTTTCTTCATGACTTATACATGTTCCTATGACTATGAGATTATGCAACTCCCGTTTACCGGAGGAACACTTTGTGTGCTACCAAACATCACAACATAATTGGGTGATTATAAAGGTTCTCTACAGGTGTCTCTGAAGGTACTTGTTGTGTTGGCGTATTTTGAGATTAGGATTTGTCACTCCGATTGTCGGAGAGGTATCTCTCGGCCCTCTCAGTAATGCACATCACCATAAGCCTTGCAAGTAATGTGACTAATGAGTTAGTTGCGGGATGATGCATTACAGAACGAGTAAAGAGACTTGCCGGTAACGAGATTGAACTAGGTATTGAGATACCGATGATCGGATCTCAGGCAAGTAACATACCGATGACAAAGGGAACAACTTATGTTGTTATGCGGTTTGACCGATAAAGATCTTCGTAGAATATGTGGGAGCCAATATGAGCATCCAGTTTCCGCTATTGGTTATTGACCGGAGACGTGTCTCGGTCATGTCTACATAGTTCTCGAACCCGTAGGGTCCGCACGCTTAAAGTTCGGTGATGATTTGCATTATGAGTTTATGTGTTTTGACATACCGAAGGTAGTTCGGAGTCCCGGATGAGATCGGGGACATGACGAGGAGTCTCGAAATGGTCGAGATGTAAATATCGATATATTGGACGACTATATTCGGGCATCGGAAAGGTTCCAAGTGATTCGGGTATTTTTCGGAGTACGGGGGAGTTACGGGAATACGGGGAAGAAGTGTTGGGCTTTAATGGGCTTTAGTGGGAAGGAGAGGCAGCAGCCAGGAGGTGGCGCGCGCCCCTCCCAAGCCCAGTCCGAATTGGACAAGGGGTTTGGGGCGCGGCCCCCCTCCCTTCCTTCTCCCCTTCCCTCCTTTCCCCCCTTCTCCTAGTTGGACTAGGAATGGAGGAAACCTACTCGTACTAGGAGTAGGAATCCTACTCCCTTGGCGCGTGTGACGCCCCCGATTTAATCGTACACTAATCATACACGCAAACGTGTACGATCAAGATCAGGGACTCACGGGAAGATATCACAACACAACTCTACAAATAAAATAAGTCATACAAGCATCATATTACAAGCCAGGGGCCTCGGGGGCTCGAATACAAGAGCTCGATCATAGACGAGTCAGCGGAAGCAACAATATCCGATCACAGACATAAGTTAATCAAGTTTGCCTTAAGAAGGCTAGCATAAACTGGGATACAGATCGAAAGAGGCGCAGGCCTCCTGCCTGGGATCCTCCTAACTACTCCTGGTCATCGTCAGCAGGCATCACGTAGAAGTAGGCACCTCCGGTGTAGTTGGAGTCGTCGTCGAAGGTGGCGTCTGGCTCCTGGGCTCCAACATCTGGTTGCGACAACCAGGTAGAAGGGATAGGGGGGAAAGAGGGAGAAAGCAACCGTGAGTACTCATCCAAAGTACTCGCAAGCAAGGAGCTATACTACATATGTATGCATTGGTATCAAATGGAATAAGGTTATCATAGGTGGACTGAACTACAGAAAGCCGGAATAAGGGGGGATAGCTAGTCCTTTCGAAGACTACGCTTCTGGCAGCCTCCGTCTTGCATCATGTAGAAGAGAGTAGACTGAAGTCCTCCAAGTAGCATCGCATAGCATAATCCTAACCGATGATCCTCCCCTCGTCGCCCTGTGAGAGAGCGATCACCGGTTGTATCTGGCACTTGGAAGGGTGTGTTTTATTAAGTATCCGGTTCTAGTTGTCATAAGGTCAAGGTACAACTCCAAGTCGTCCTGTTACCGAAGATCACGGCTATTCGAATAGATTAACTTCCCTGCAGGGGTGCACCACATACCCCAACACGCTCGATCCCATTTGGCCGGACACACTTTCCTGGGTCATGCCCGGCCTCGGAAGATCAACACGTCGCAGCCCCACCTAGGCACGACAAAGAGGTCAGCACGCCAGTCTAAACCTATGCGCACAGGGGTCTGGGCCCATCGCCCTTAGCACACCTGCACGTTGCGTACGCGGCCGAAAGCAGACCTAGCCTAGTGGCGTTCCAGTCCAATCCGGCGCGCGCCACTCAGTCGCTGACGTCACGAAGGCTTCGGCTGATACCACGATGCCGGGATACCCATAACTACTCCCGCGTAGATGGTTAGTGCGTAAAGACCAAATGGCCAGACTCAGATTAAATATCCAGATCTCGTTAAGCGTGTTAAGTATCCGTGAACGTCGACCAGGGCCAGGCCCACCTCTCTCCTAGGTGGTCGGAACCTGCCCTGTCGCTCCGCCTCAAAGATCCACTCGCGGGTGCTCCTCAAGCCGACCCGTCTTTAGTCACCACATGTATCATGTATAAAGTATATAGTATATACCCGTGATCAACTCCCGAGTGATCACGGCCCGATAGTATAGCATGGCAGACGGACAAGGATGTAGGGCCACTGATGATAAACTAGCATCCTATACTAAGCATTAGGATTGCAGGTAAAGGTAACAACAGTAGTAGCAAGGACAGGCTATGCATCAGTATAGGATTAACGGGAAGCAGTAACATGCTACCCTACTCTAATGCAAGCAGTATAGAGAAGAGTAGGCGATATCTGGTGATCAAAGGGGGGGCTTGCCTGGTTGCTCTGGCAAGAGAGAGGGATCGTCAACTCCGTAGTCGTACTGGGTAGCAGCGGCGTCGGTCTCGGTGTCTAGCGAGAGAAGAGGGGGGAGAAACAATAAATATTTAAGCAAACAGATGCATAGCGATGCATGACATGACAAGTAGCGGTGCTAGGGGTGCCCTATCGCGGTATGAGGTGATACCGGTGAAGGGGGGAAACATCCGGGAAAGTATCCCCGGTGTTTCGCGTTTTTGCACACATGAAACAGAGGGGGAAAGTTGCGTGTTCGCTATGCTAGGGATGCGTGGCGGATAAACGGGTTGCGTATTCAAATTCGTCTCGTCGTTCTGAGCAACTTTCATGTACAAAGTTTTTCCATCTGAGCTGCGGTTTATTTTCTATTAATTTTAAAAGATTTAAATCATTTTCAGGATTTATTTAATTATTTTAATACAACATTATCCAGAACAGTGCTTGCTGACGTCATCATGACGTCAGCATGACGTCAGCAGTCAACAGAGGTGTTGACTGGTCAACTGACGTGTGGGTCCCGCTGTCATACTCTGATAACTAATTAATTTGGCTAATCTAATCAGGATTAGTCAGGTTAATTAATTAATTTGGCTATTCTAATCAGGATTAATTAAGTTAATTAATTCTTTAACTAATTAATTAATTAAATTAATTATTATTTATTTTTTTAACTAAAACGTTCTGGGCAGGGGCCCACTTGTCATAGGCCCCAGGGGCCTTTGCGGGTGTGCGGGTTACGGGCGTCACCCCAACAGGCAGGGGCGCTCGGTGCTACGGGCGCTAGCCCATTTGGGCGCACGCCTAGGTTACCAGGGAGGCGCCGGCCATGGCGGGGTGCCGGAGCAGCACGGCGAGGGGGCGGGCACGCGCGGTGAACGGCGCCCGCAGCGGAGCAGCAGCAGCAGCAGCAGGGCTGCACGGCGGAGGGAAAGCGGCGGCAGGGGGGCGGCCAAGGCGTGGCCATGGCATAAGCGCACGGGAGGCGTCGGGGCGTCGTGGCGTGCGGTGGAGCGCGGCTAGGGGAGGCGCCGAACATAGTGGTGGGCAGCAGTAGCAGAAGAAGGCGCGGCCAGAGAACCCGGAGCGCGGGTAGGTGCGAGCTCACCGGGGGCTGGCCGCGACGGGGCACGCGAGGGCGAGCGCCTGGGCGCGGGGATGGTGCGGTTGGTGAGGGAGACGAGTTCAGCACGGGGGGAGAGGGAGCATGGGGCGGTGCTCACGTTCGATGCAGGGAAGGGGCGGCGTGGCTCGATGGCGTCCGGCGAGGAGGAGGATGGGGACGGGCGGCGAGCTGGTGCGGATCCAGCGACGGAGCTCGGTGCCGGGGCAGCGCACGCGAGGCGGCGCCTGGCGCCGGTGATGACGACGGGAGGCGTCGGGCTTGGCGAGGCGTCGGTGGGGGAGGGTTCTGGCGCGGGAGTGGCGACGGAGGTGGGAGCAGGGGAGGGAGAGGCGAGCTCAGGGGAGGAGCAGGGCGTGGCCGGCGGGAGGAGCTGCGGGTCGAGCGGGAGCGCTCTCTCTCGCCGCTGGCGGCGCGAGATGGGAATGAGGGAGAGATGGGGATCGGGTCGAGACGGGTTAGGGTTAGTAGCGAGGTGGGGGGGCCAAACAGGCCAGGCGCGGGGTGGGCCAGCTGGCTGTCGGCCAGATGGGCCAAATGGCCCCAGGGGAGGGGGGGTTCTCTTTGTTTACTTTTGTCCTCTTTTAGTATTTTTATTTTCTATTTTAATTTTAATTACACATTATTTTTACTTAGCAAAATATGACTATAGCTCCTAAAATAATGTTTCGAAAATAACCCTCAGCCACAAAAGGTTTTAACCCAAAATAAAATAGTTTAGTGTTTTATAAAATACCAAGGCATTGAAATAATATTTTTGCTACCGTTTAAATCTTTTTAGTGCATTTATTCATTATATAAAAAAATGTGGATTCTACATCATAATCATCTATGCATTAACTGGCACAACCCGAACATTTTGTTTTAAAATATTTGAATTTTTTTTGACGTCTGCCCTTATTTCGGATTTGACTTTGAATCGGTTTCGAACTAACGCGAGATTAGCAATAGAAATCGAGGTGACGTGGCATCACTAGCAGAGGTTTACTGTAGCTTGATTATCCGGGCGTCACAGTTCTCCTCCACTACAAGAAATCTCGTCCCGAGATTTAAGAGGTAGTGAAAGGGGGGAAGGTTTGGTAACGAATCTAGCGGGTCTTCTTATCCTGGCTTGCTCTTCTCGAAGAGACCGATCCAATACATTGATGTCCTCATTTCTCTGCTTCGGGTCATCATGATGAAGTCGACATCCTTTCTTCGGGATCTTCATCGTACTTACGAATAGGTAACGGGGCAGATCGGCAACGACAGAATGCTATAAGGGTAATAATCTGGGATTAACCCATGAATGAGCATATGAGTACCTCTCGAGTTGAACAAATAAATCACATCGAGAGTAAAGTTCGAAGGTGCAATAAGAAGTTTCAAGCAGCCAGGCAATCGTTCAATGCCTAGTCAGAAGGTGAAAGGGGTTTCAAGCGATGGAATAATTATTGTGTTCGATGCCAGATTTGATGATCTCATCGAAAGGTGGCTCATGAATTACCTATGAGTCCACGCGGGAGGAATAACTTTGGGAACAGGGGGTGTACAGGAGAGTCAGGTTTTGATCCTGTGGAACTGTGGGTTATGGGCCCACCATGTGGTTGAAAGTAGGAAGGGGGCCGACATCTTGCATGGCCACGATAGCAAGGCGTGTCAGAGGGTAGCCTGTCAGTTATGTCGGCAACAACATCGATACCAAGGGCGAGGGACGAAGAGAACCATTTTCCTGCTCGTTGAACGAGGCGGGCCAATAGGCAAGGTTCTCGTCCATTGGTGGCTACCGAAATGTCATCAACAATAGTAACAGGGTCTTGCCGACAGAATTGTACACCTGCTTATACAATATAGATCACAAGAAGGTTTAAACAAACCAATGGAAAGGAAAAGTGATTATCAGGTTTAAATAGAACAATGGAAAGGAAAATGTGTTTAAACACATATTTCAAGGGTATATTCTTCCCAAGGACAAGCAGAACATATTATCCATGACAGGATATAATGTAGAAAACTTTTTAGATAAGGGGAGAAAAATTTCATGACATTAACCATACAATAGTGTTTGGACAATAGAGCAAGAAACATTTAGCACGGGTCTTCAAATGTTCTTGCTGAAAATCAGAGTACCACAGACATGCTTCGAGATAGCATTGCATGGTCTTCAATCAAAGGTCAGACTCTGGATACACGAAGGGATTCATCATTAAGCCAAGGAGAGGATGAGGAGGTGGCTGATGGACTCAGCGATAATACAACGAGGTATCCAAAAATATGGATTTCCACAGTTATGTGAACAAGGAGATAACATTTGTTGGATCAAATGATATTATGATGTATGCTCGAGGAAATCATACACAATTAAAAATTGGTTGAAAGGTGCACCCGACATATGGGCTTAGGTAGCACAATCAATGTTAGAATGGTGATTCAATTATCGGAAGACTTAGAATGAAACTATCGCCCATTCACTTCAAATCAATAGGGTTGCTTAGAAGTTTTGAATTCACACGTCATAGCTCAATTGTCGGTATTCCGGTCAAAAACAATACGGGGACCAAGGAATGTACGGAGATGGCGAGAAGTATTATCATACCAAGAATTTTTAAGAGGTGGTGAAATTCTCACAACATTCTTGACATAAAAGATGGCAATACTCCAAGGTAAAGGAGAACAAATGCTGGATAGCAAGGATCTCAAGGTATAACACAAAACACGAACAAGTTTGTGTTGAACGGGAGGCAATCGAGTGGTCGATGATAACACAAATCATCGAGGGCAAGGAGGGTACTTCTCATCATGAATTCAATTAATATCTTGGAAGGGGTCAAAATGTTGATGATGATCACGACAAATCTTATCGAGAGGCTCCATGAGGATGCAATCGCTCGGCGATGACATCAAGCCAAGGGAATGGTGAAGCAAAATGTTATTATAACCATAGATAAGATGCCATCTCAGAATTCAGAGTTGTCTCTCAAGACAAATAATATGATGGTGAAAGTTCGATGTAAGCTTAGAGCACTGTCGGGATTGTGTCCCGAGGATGAAGGACATAGGTAGAATGGTTAAGCAGTCAGCCTGACAATGATGATGTAGTCAACCAGCTGGGAATGACACTATCGAGTACAAACTCGTAAGCATTGAAGATTACTAAGAGTTGTTGAATCGCAGTGCGGACTCGATTCAGTTATCGATGTCTTTCAGTGTTAAATAACTCAGAGCCCACGAAAAATTGGAATCAATTAAAATGTAGCACTTGATGAAGAACTCATAAGTAGTTATGCAGTTCCATGATAATCTTGAGATACCAAGGGGGTAATACTCGACGACAAATTAAAGTAGAGGTTGGACTGGGGTATTACACTGCAGAAGACAAGTGCTTAAACTTGCACGAGAAATGGTATTTAAAGGAGAACATGGTCGGAACCACGATTGCAAAAGGCCAGATCCCAGATATAAGATGAACTTATACCAAAGGAATAATTAATTTAAGAGAAGCTTTAATGATAAGATCTACATCGTGTCCATGGGCATGAACGCAAGGTTCAAGGTCGACTCCCACTTCTTCAATGCAATAACTTTCATTCACTGCTCTAGTTAAAAATGATTTCAGTGTCAAAACCTACCTGGTGAATTACCAGAGGAGTATAACCCATGAAAACTTTCGGGTTCACACAGATTAAGAAAGGCATAGGTTCAACCTATCAAGGTATTGTGGAATCATATACCACAAGATTCAATCATAAATACCACCAGCTCGAAAACAGAGCATGGTTGAGAAAACAGAGGATACAATTCACCAAAAGCATTATCTATCCGAGGAAAGGCTCACAAGGTTATTGAATAAGGAGGACACTGTCAAATAATAATCCAATAAAGGATCTGACGGTCCATAGCGGAGCTGATGTGAGCATCGGCATACAATCAGTTGAAGAAAGGATGCAAGGGCATCAGATTATAGGACACCTGAATGATTCGATGCTTAGATATCAAAGGAATTATGATTTCCAAAGAGAAGGATCAGAAGCAGACGCTCTGATCAAGGGTGGATAAGTTCAATAGACCTAAGGGTACAATTGACGGCAAACAGATTGGTCGAGAACAAGCTCATGTTCCAAAAATGACGTCAGAGCCAGAAAGATAATTTAAAAGGATCAACTGATAATTGCGTGCATTCGGACTCATGTTGAATCAATAAGATCAAAATGGCGGTGTCTAAGGATACCAACGAATATTGCCAGACATATGGAAAGCACCCATAATGCAAGCAGACAAGTATCGCAGAACCATAAGCTACTAAGGATTTTTGGAGGCTCGAATAGTATTTCGAAGACCATTGTGAAACACATGTATCCACTTGGGATGAGCGGATACTTAATAAGTGCGAGAAATTATTCGAAGGGTTATCCAGGTTGCAAAGAACTGCAAGGGCAGTGGGCACAGGGTATTATCGGAACAAGAGAGAGAATTTTCAGGGTATCTTGTAATAACAAGATTAACTAGGAATAAAAGTAAGGGTGACAGGTGTAAGTATTTATCCATAAGGATTTATCGATGGTCGGGAATTGCAAAAGTGGTCGGCACAAGTCTCGAGAGAATATTAAAGAGTATCTTCGGAATCTTCTGGTGCAGTAGACGATCATCCTAATAAGGTGCTCTCCAGGTGGAAGTAGTAACGAGATCCTAGAGTCAGAGTTAGTAAATTCATTTTAACCCGAATAGAAGAGAGATCAGAGCCCCAGAGTAAGGATCGAGGAGTAAAAAATCCTAATACCACCCGATGGCGACGTGGGCCCGTAAGGCACACAGCCAAGTTAGTAAAAGTTTTTGCAATGTCTAGACTCGACTTCGGCCAAGGAGTGTGGAAGGGGGATTCCTACAGGCAGTCAGCTCTGATACCAACTTGTGACGCCCCCGATTTAATCGTACACTAATCATACACGCAAACGTGTACGATCAAGATCAGGGACTCACGGGAAGATATCACAACACAACTCTACAAATAAAATAAGTCATACAAGCATCATATTACAAGCCAGGGGCCTCGAGGGCTCGAATACAAGAGCTCGATCATAGACGAGTCAGCGGAAGCAACAATATCTGAGCACATACATAAGTTAATCAAGTTTGCCTTAAGAAGGCTAGCATAAACTGGGATACAGATCGAAAGAGGCGCAGGCCTCCTGCCTGGGATCCTCCTAACTACTCCTGGTCGTCGTCAGCAGGCATCACGTAGAAGTAGGCACCTCCGGTGTAGTTGGAGTCGTCGTCGAAGGTGGCGTCTGGCTCCTGGGCTCCAACATCTGGTTGCGACAACCAGGTAGAAGGGATAGGGGGGAAAGAGGGAGAATGCAACCGTGAGTACTCATCCAAAGTACTCGCAAGCAAGGAGCTATACTACATATGTATGCATTGGTATCAAATGGAATAAGGTTATCATAGGTGGACTGAACTACAGAAAGCCGGAATAAGGGGGGATAGCTAGTCCTTTCGAAGACTACGCTTCTGGCAGCCTCCGTCTTGCATCATGTAGAAGAGAGTAGACTGAAGTCCTCCAAGTAGCATCGCATAGCATAATCCTAACCGATGATCCTCCCCTCGTCGCCCTGTGAGAGAGCGATCACCGGTTGTATCTGGCACTTGGAAGGGTGTGTTTTATTAAGTATCCGGTTCTAGTTGTCATAAGGTCAAGGTACAACTCCAAGTCGTCCTGTTACCGAAGATCACGGCTATTCGAATAGATTAACTTCCCTGCAGGGGTGCACCACATACCCCAACACGCTCGATCCCATTTGGCCGGACACACTTTCCTGGGTCATGCCCGGCCTCGGAAGATCAACACGTCACAGCCCCACCTAGGCACGACAGAGAGGTCAGCACGCCGGTCTAAACCTATGCGCACAGGGGTCTGGGCCCATCGCCCTTAGCACACCTGCACGTTGCGTACGCGGCCGAAAGCAGACCTAGCCTAGTGGCGTTCCAGTCCAATCCGGCGCGCGCCACTCAGTCGCTGACGTCACGAAGGCTTCGGCTGATACCACGACGCCGGGATACCCATAACTACTCCCGCGTAGATGGTTAGTGCGTAAAGACCAAATGGCCAGACTCAGATTAAATATCCAGATCTCGTTAAGCGTGTTAAGTATCCGTGAACGTCGACCAGGGCCAGGCCCACCTCTCTCCTAGGTGGTCGGAACCTGCCCTGTCGCTCCGCCTCAAAGATCCACTCGCGGGTGCTCCTCAAGCCGACCCGTCTTTAGTCACCACATGTATCATGTATAAAGTATATAGTATATACCCGTGATCAACTCCCGAGTGATCACGGCCCGATAGTATAGCATGGCAGACGGACAAGGATGTAGGGCCACTGATGATAAACTAGCATCCTATACTAAGCATTAGGATTGCAGGTAAAGGTAACAACAGTAGTAGCAAGGACAGGCTATGCATCAGTATAGGATTAACGGGAAGCAGTAACATGCTACCCTACTCTAATGCAAGCAGTATAGAGAAGAGTAGGCGATATCTGGTGATCAAAGGGGGGGCTTGCCTGGTTGCTCTGGCAAGAGAGAGGGATCGTCAACTCCGTAGTCGTACTGGGTAGCAGCGGCGTCGGTCTCGGTGTCTAGCGAGAGAAGAGGGGGGAGAAACAATAAATATTTAAGCAAACAGATGCATAGCGATGCATGACATGACAAGTAGCGGTGCTAGGGGTGCCCTATCGCGGTATGAGGTGATACCGGTGAAGGGGGGAAACATTCGGGAAAGTATCCCCGGTGTTTCGCGTTTTCGCACAGATGAAACAGAGGGGGAAAGTTGCGTGTTCGCTATGCTAGGGATGCGTGGCGGATAAACGGGTTGCGTATTCAAATTCGTCTCGTCGTTCTGAGCAACTTTCATGTACAAAGTTTTTCCATCTGAGCTGCGGTTTATTTTCTATTAATTTTAAAAGATTTAAATCATTTTTAGGATTTATTTAATTATTTTAATACAACATTATCCAGAACAGTGCTTGCTGACGTCATCATGACGTCGTCAGCATGACGTCGGCAGTCAACAGAGGTGTTGACTTGTCACCTGACGTGTGGGTCCCGCTGTCATACTCTGATAACTAATTAATTTGGCTAATCTAATCAGGATTAGTCAGGTTAATTAATTAATTTGGCTAATCTAATCAGGATTAATTAAGTTAATTAATTCTTTAACTAATTAATTAATTAAATTAATTATTATTTATTTTTTTCAACTAAAACGTTCTGGGCAGGGGCCCACTTGTCATAGGCCCCAGGGGCCTTTGCGGGTGTGTGGGTTACGGGCGTCACCCGAACAGGCGGGGGCGCTCGGTGCTACGGGCGCTAGCCCATTTGGGCGCACGCCCAGGTTACCAGGGAGGCGCCGGCCATGGCGGGGTGCCGGAGCAGCACGGCGAGGGGGCGGGCACGCGCGGTGAACGGCGCCCGCAGCGGAGCAGCAGCAGGGCTGCACGGCGGAGGGAAAGCGGCGGCAGGGGGGCGGCCAAGGCGTGGCCATGGCATAAGCGCACGGGAGGCGTCGGGGCGTCGTGGCGTGCGGTGGAGCGCGGCTAGGGGAGGCGCCGAACATAGTGGTGGGCAGCAGTAGCAGAAGAAGGCGCGGCCAGAGAACCCGGAGCGCGGGTAGGTGCGAGCTCACCGGGGGCTGGCCGCGACGGGGCACGCGAGGGCGAGCGCCTGGGCGCGGGGATGGTGCGGTTGGTGAGGGAGACGAGTTCAGCACGGGGGGAGAGGGAGCACGGGGCGGTGCTCACGTTCGATGCAGGGAAGGGGCGGCGTGGCTCGATGGCGTCCGGCGAGGAGGAGGATGGGGACGGGCGGCGAGCTGGTGCGGATCCAGCGATGGAGCTCGGCGCCGGGGCAGCGCACGCGAGGCGGCGCCTGGCGCCGGTGATGACGACGGGAGGCGTCGGGCTTGGCGAGGCGTCGGTGGGGGAGGGTTCTGGCGCGGGAGTGGCGACGGAGGTGAGAGCAGGGGAGGGAGAGGCGAGCTCAGGGGAGGAGCAGGGCGTGGCCGGCGGGAGGAGCTGCGGGTCGAGCGGGAGCGCTCTCTCTCGCCGCTGGCGGCGCGAGATGGTAATGAGGGAGAGATGGGGATCGGGTCGAGACGGGTTAGGGTTAGTAGCGAGGTGGGGGGGCCAAACAGGCCAGGCGCGGGGTGGGCCAGCTGGCTGTCGGCCAGATGGGCCAAATGGCCCCAGGGGAGGGGGGTTCTCTTTGTTTACTTTTGTCCTCTTTTAGTATTTTTATTTTCTATTTTAATTTTAATTACACATTATTTTTACTTAGCAAAATATGACTATAGCTCCTAAAATAATGTTTCGAAAATAACCCTCAGCCACAAAAGGTTTTAACCCAAAATAAAATAGTTTAGTGTTTTATAAAATACCAAGGCATTGAAATAATATTTTTGCTACCGTTTAAATCTTTTTAGTGCATTTATTCATTATATAAAAAATGTGGATTCTACATCACAATCATCTATGCATTAACTGGCACAACCCGAACATTTTGTTTTAAAATATTTGAATTTTTTTTGACGTCTGCCCTTATTTCGGATTTGACTTTGAATCGGTTTCGAACTAACGCGAGATTAGCAATAGAAATCGAGGTGACGTGGCATCACTAGCAGAGGTTTACTGTAGCTTGATTATCCGGGCGTCACAGCGCGCCCCTCCTAGGGCTGGCCTCCTCCTCCCTTGATCCTTTTTATATGGGGGCAGGGGGCACCCCAGTAAACACAAGTTGATTATTGATCCCTTAGCTGTGTGCGGTGCCCCCCTCCACCATAATCCACCTCGATCATATCATAGAGGTGCTTAGGCGAAGCCCTGCGTCGGTAGCAACATCATCACCGTCAACACGCTGTCGTGCTGACGGAACTCTCCCGTGAATCTCTCCTGGATCGGAGTTCGTGGGACGTCATCGAGCTGAACGTGTGCTAAACTCGGAGGTGCCGTGCGTTCGGTACTTGGATCGGTCGGATCGTGAAGACGTTCGACTATATCAACCGCGTTCTCATAACGCTTCCGCTTACGGTCTATGAGGGTACGTGGACGATACTCTTCCCTCTCATTGCTATGCATCACCATGATCTTGCGTGTGCGTAGGAAATTTTTGAAATTGCTACGTTCCCCAACACTAGGGCCATGGGGGCGTGGTGGATCTCGGCAAGGGCCGGCGGGAGGGCTCCGTTTTTAGTCGTTTCTTTCAGTTTTGTTAGGGTTTGTGTTCTGCTCAGGAAGATGAGATGGCGGCGGCTCCCTGCTGATGGAATAAATGTCTCCCCGCCTAGACCCCGTTCCGGCGGTGTGTCTAGCACCATTGGTGGGCGTGTGGAGGCGTGTCTCCGGCGGATCTATCTTTTGTGGATTTGTTCGGATCTCGTCGTTGTTCGTCTATGTTTGTGTGTCTTTGAGTTGGATCCTTCTGGTCTACGTTATTCTTCATCTGCGGTGGTTGCTGTTCTGGTGCGCTGGTCCTACGAGGCCTTAACACGACGATTTCCCGACTGTCTACTACAACAAGTTGTGCCCGACTCCGGCGATGGAGGGGCGATGACAGCGGCGCGCCTTCGGCTCGTTTCAGTGCTTGTAGTCGTCGCTAGGTGGTCTACGGATCTGGATGTAATTTTTATTATTTCTGGTATTCGTTCTAATGTCATGATTGAAGATGAATAGATTGAAAATTTTCTCGCAATCTTTTTTTCCCTAATCTTGCTCAAGGAGAGGTAAAATGAATTTCCCTCATCCATCCATTAGCCTTAGCATGACAGTATCTATATTTCTATCTCCCCCGAGGGTTTCTTTTTCTTTTTCTCCTTGCAACCATTTCAAAAGTCAAACTTTCTAGCATATTATATTACGGCTTTATTACATTCATATGAAGGAATCCTCAGGTTTCATTAGTGTTTCAAGTTGTTGTCTCAACTCTTTTTGTTCCGTTCTCGCGTGTGCAGTTAAACGAGATGTCACTTTCCAATTCCTTACACAGAGCATGTTCCCTTTCCATCCCTTTAAGGGAATGTACAATGATGCTATTTTAGCAGTGTCATATAGGATAAATGATGAGATGGAGGAGAGAGAACCCGTAAGAAAAAACTTGTCTTCTCTTATTTAAGAGAAGACAAGAGATGATTTCTTAGCACAATATGTCACATCACATTTTTAGAAATAACTAGTTATTGAAGAAAAAGCTAAGACATAACTCACTGTAGACGTCTTTTTTTGTCATATCTAAATTACATGTAAGACTTAAGATAAAATTATCTTATCAACCATTGTACATGCCCTAAGTTGCTCCTCAAATTTCCTTACTCACTCGACCAAAAACAACTTATGCACGCTCAAACAATGGGGTTCTAGCCTATAAAATTGTCATGGTGTGAATTCTTACCGCGTCAACGTGAAGAAAAGAGAAGAAAATACCTCTATTTACCACCTCTCCAACGAATGTAGTTCTTCTCGTATATATTATGTATATCCGTATCATTCATCATATAATTAACTAATGTCCATATGGTATAATTTTTCTTAAAGGCTCCTTTAAAGCCACTATAAAGGTTGAACTTACGACGATTTGCTAGAGTTGCTTCAAGACATCTCATATATCTTGATGTGCTTTCGCAAAACCGATGGTGATTATCCCTTCTGGATCCGAATGGGTCAAAACTAGTTCCAGTATAAAATCTTGCTTCAACATCCAAACGCACTCCTGATTTCCTCAATGGAATCCTCCTGTTCCACTCGCTCACGTACGAATAAAACAAGAATTAAGCCTGCCGAGTCCCGTTTTGTTTGCTACCCTGCCTGATGGATCATCCTCAAAACCCGGCCTGCAAACAGCTACTAGCAGCTACAAAACGTGCAGAGATGCGTGGTTGCATCGCATGAGAGTGTGTGCCCGCCGCTGCCGGCCAAGTCCAGAAGCAGAGCCCTTATTGACAACGGCAGTTATACACCAATGAAGCGTTCCATCCAACAGCACCCGCCAAACTCCCTTCGCTCGACCTCTCCATCTCTATCACCAAGCCAGCTTCAGTGCCAGCAACAGCTACAGTGGCAACAGTGAGCTGATGTTTTCATGGATGCATGCATGCATGCTGATAGAGGGTGATGGGCCCGCAGGGTCCAGAACTGGAAAACGGAAGCTAGTGACATGCGTTGCCATCCCCAGTTCACTACCACTAACGCTACGCTAGGAACCAGCAGCATCTCTGATTGCTCCAACACACGGATCAGGCACGTGGTCCATGGCTCTGTACTTCACCGCTCTGGGCTTGTGATGCTTTGTCATGCATCGGAATAGTTCTGCGTGCAGGCCGGTGGTCAGAAAGCCAGAAACCAAGCTAGAGCATAAGCGCTCTGAAGCTCGCTTGTGTCTGTTGTCACAATGTCTGCGTCTTGTTTGCGGCAGGGTGTTGTCTGTCAGCTGTTTGGGTACACTAACATGCCAAATGTTCCACCTAATGCTACTAATAGTCATTAAAAATCCCGAGAAAGAAAAATTAAGTGTGACTACAGTCAGCCTTAGTAAGCTTGATAAGATTAAGACAGAAGCTTTGAGTTTTTTTGGTTTTTGTGAGAAGAAGAAATGAACAGTTGGTAGGGGGGAAATAATATACCTACAGAAATATTTTCTATATTCAGTTCTGTTTTCTTTCCGCCAATTGGATATATGCACTCTTTTAACCTAGGGGGGCTATACGCACAATTGTGCTACCACCCAAGACGGCTGTGCCACGCTCCCTCCATTTCGAAGTTTGGAAAACCATGATTGGTGATGAAGATTTCAAGAAAAAAAAAACATGTCACGAAAGTTCTAAGATAAAAGGGTGGTGGCAGAGGGCAGAAAATATTAACTGAAATTTTGTCTCTGTGTCTCCTCAGAGATTTATTGACAGGCGCTAAATTATTATGTCATGCATGGTTCATCAATCCAAGTCGTTTCAGAAAACGTTTATGACCATCGCAAGTCTTTCCGACGGGCGGGAGCGCGGCATCACGGTAAACGGGTGGGAAACCCAGATATGTTCCCTGGCATGTCAAATGGTTACGAGATCACCTTGGCCCAGAGAGCTGAACTGCCTCCAGCTCCACGGAGTTATGCTCCTCTTCACTGTAATGCGCAGGAGACAGCACAATCTTGGGGGTTTCCATTCCGTGCTCCGGTGCCTTGACATCCTTCAATCTCTCCCATCTCCCCGCGACCGACCCATCTCCCTCCAGCATCCTGACGACTTCAGACATCCTTGGGCGGTGGGCTGCCCTGTACATTGTGCAGAGCAAGGCTAGCTGGACCATCTCCTCCGCCTCGGCGTAGTTGTAGTTGTACTTCAGCCTCTCGTCCACGAACGAGCTCAGCAGGCCATCGTTAAGGAGCTGCCTTGCCTGCAGGAAGACCATCACACATCCATGTGAGATCAATGGCCGTTCATGGCACATTTTGCGCAACAAGTTCTTCAACTCTTGGATATTATGTGAAAAGGTTTATTTGATCCTAAGAAAAAACATTGTAATGTTCTGTAGTACTAATGGAGTATATGAGTTGCTTGTTGCCTTAATCGAAGATAAAGATTTACATTCCTAAAAATGGCAAAAGATTGACAGTAATGCTCATAAGTTAATAATTAAGATATAAGAGTAATAAGAGATGTAGTGTTTCTTCCGTACGTGTTCAATCAGAAATGTAATGGCAAGAATGACCTAAAGAGACATCATGTTTACCAAGAAGAAATGTAATGCATTTGGCACAAAAGGAAGGACTTACCCAATCAACCACTCCTCCCTTCTCAAACTCATCCGGATTAACGTCCAACCTTTTTCGACCAGTCATTAGCTCGATCAACAAGAGTCCATACGCGAAAACATCGGTCTTATCCGATGATTCACCTGTCAACAGATACTCAGGAGCGATACGCCCAAATGTCCCACGGATTGCTGTGAAAACATGGGACTGCCCTTGACCCAAGAGCTTTGCCAGCCCAAAATCGGAGACTATCGCTTGAAAATGTTCATCAAGAAGAATATTGGACGCTTTTATGTCGCGATGGATTATTCTTGGATCACACCGCTCATGCAAATAGGCGAGCCCTCGCGCCGCGCCAAGCGCAATCTTCTTTCTCCCTGCCCAGTCTAACGCAGGTCTTCCGCTCACATATGCTGACAAAACCCACGGAAAACACTTTGCTCAATTTGCTAATAGTAAAAATAAAATAAAATAACTTCATTCTGAAAACAAGTACGAATAGAGTCTGCAGAGAAAGAGTAATAAAAGTGATTTTTTTATTAGCAACACAACATATAATCAACTAATTAGTCCAATGTATTATCCTTTGTTCGCAGAGTAACAAATCATTGACTGTTCAAGAATTTTCACACATTTGCATTTTTCACTGGACATGTTGATGTGCACCAAGATATTTTATGAATGAATCTGACACTAACTATTTGTTAGAGTCATAATAATCCCTCAGCTTCTTCTTGGATGAAACCGAGTGATTGTTACCTGATATATACTAGGTTCCATCATACTTTGTAACTCTGCTCTTTCTTACTTATTGTTATAAAACAAATGCAGTCAACCTTTTTCAAAACTTTGATTATACATAGAAGTATTTATTTTTGTCATAAGAAATTTAGTACTAATGGATAACCATATAAAATACAGCCCCTTTTACAAGTTAATGATTCTCAAATCAGTAATTAGTACAAGCAGGTGTCAAGTATTTATCTCCAAGATTGTGCGGTTGCTCAAAATGGCAAAGGGAAAAGAACGTATGTAGTATTTACCTTGGTTATCTTGATATAAAAACAGTGATGAAAACACAAGCTAGGCAACCAATTAGGTCAACCATGAATTTCTATTACTTGTCATATGAAGGAAGTGCATTATAGTTTTTGATTAAAAATAGGATATATTATATAACCCACATCTATGCGTATATAAAGATACATAATGATAAACTAACCTTGTAATTTGGAAGCAACAGTTCCATTTAGCATGTAAGGGTATACAAGGATCCTCTCATTATCTTCAGAGCAGAACCCAATTAGATTAATGAGGTTGCGGTGAACAACCAAGCTCATGACTTCAACTTCTGTGTGGAATTGAACTTCACCAGCAGAAACAAATTCCCTCAACCTTTTCACAGCTGCAATGGTGCCATCAAGCAAAATACCCTTGTATACTATCCCAAATCCTCCATGCCCCAAGATGTTATTTGGGTGGAAGCTGTTGGTAGCTTGTTTGATATCCTTGAGCGTGTACATCTTCAGATGACCATGGCTTACTTCTGAGTTCTTTTTGTCTGGAAAACATTTACCCCTTACCATAAGCAGTCATCAGGTATATAGAGTGCTACAAAGTAACATAACAAATGAATGCCCACTGTAGCTGATGCACAAGAAAGTTGAGTAACTAGTTATGTGACCATGATCATTAAGCGCATGAAAAAGTTGGTATTTCGCATTGAATTCTAGGAAGGAATTCAAATGTTCAATTGTGTTGAGGGAAAAATTGTAAGCTACTACCTCTGTAACTTAATATACGTTTTTTGACACTATCATAGTGTCTAAAAACATCTTACATTAAGTTATGGAGGGAGTATTTCATAAGGAAAATAAAAAGGCAACCATGACATGACTAAAAATAGAATATACATAGAAGATTCTGAAAATGAGGTGATTATGATCGTCTAACTGTATCAAACACATCTCCTAACCAATGTATGACTGTGTGGCAAGGCCAAAACAAATGGATAGGGAGTGAGTGAGGATTGAGGAGATAAACTTCTTCCCAAGCAAAGGTTGGCAAAGAGTAGCTAAAACTTTGTTGTTGTACAAGATAGAAGAAGTCAATCATATAAATGTGGCAGTGATAATCAAAATGCTATCAAAGTAGTTTTTATAATAACCAATCTATTAGATACGGTGGGAACCATTTGATCAAATATCTATAAATGTAGCAGTGATAATCAAAATGCTATCAAGTTGCGCTTATTTTTGCCGGTCTGGAATGGAGAGTCTTTGACATGTGGACCACGATCTGAGACGTCAGATCGTGAGCTGTTACCGACTTGGACGTGGGTTCAGCCCACGTCTCTCCACGCGGCTGCACGTATGTATGTGGGGCGTCTGCAAACCCTAGCCGTCAAGCGAAACAGATCGTATCTGCCTCTACTCCCACTATCGTTCCATTGCCGATGCTGCCGCCGGTGATCCCATCCCATCCGCCACGTACACGGTCGACGGGAGAGCAGGCCTACGAAACTCCGCCTCTCGGATCCTGTACGAGAGAGGGGCGATTAGGTTTTTGGGGAGCGATTACGCGACTGCTCGCCTCCGATCGACTACTTCCTCTACATCCGCGTCACCTTCGTCATCACCATGTCCAGCAACGCAGAACATGCTGCCGCCGAGAAGCTCTAAGCCGAGAAGAAGGCCGTCGAGGACGCTGCTGCTATCACCGCCGCCGCTGCGGCCTCTGCGTGGCCTACTGGAGGGTATAACTCGTTTATCCTGCTCCTATTGATTTCTGTTTTAGCCATGCTAGCATTATACGTAGATGGATCTGCTAGTAGCGTAGTATGTGCTTGCATGATCGAATATCATTATGTTTTTTTCTGACAATGCCATGCTAGTAATTTATTCGTGGATTAATTTAGTCAAAAACTGCCTATTTACTCAGCAGAACATATAATGCTAGGGATGAGGAATGTAATGACCTGAGGCACATGCCTGCTAGGGGTCCATAGCATGTATATTCCATGTACTATATGTGTAGAAATCTAGTCACAACCAAGAATGCTCGAATCATTTTCTTATTTTTCCCCGGGGCCTCCAGAACAATTAGGCCAACCATGCATAAGGTTAGCTACTAGTATTATTAAAACACTTCCTATTAGCCTAGTAGTTAGCACATATGAGTTCGGTGTTGAACAACACAACCTATATTATGTCCCACCTTTTCATAATGTTTGGCTCCACTATTGTGCTAGGAGTGGAGGGCAAAAGATCTCAAAGACGTTAGCTCTATATAACTATCTATATTTTAGTGAATGAGTACACGAAGGAGATGAATGTGGTAAATAAGGTTATCAGTCGCCCTTAAGCATATGACTCATGATATATTAGGAGTAACCGAACTATACCTGATAGTGTGGTAACATGGATTTGGATACCCAACATGTTCTAATTCTTTCCAGCCCTGATAAAGTTAGTCACGTGCAAATACCTTGGGTAACCATTGAACACAAGAGAAATGTGTCATTGACAAGGTCTGCTTGAGATGAGAGTATGAGTTTGAATCATTTTTTGATTATCCTTACGACTATCGAGTGATAGTTAACCTCCCAAATTGTGTGATAATACAAATAGACAAGTTAAAATTAGGATTCATGTGGGAGGGTATTAGGATAGAAAAAGTTAAATGCATGTAGTGCTTGCTTAATTGAGCAATGGCATGTTGCCAATAATAATTGCTAGGCTTGGTTAAATCCAGAAGGCACAGTAGCAAATATGGCTATGGTACCATTGGATAAGAAAAGAGAGGCCATTGTACGGCTCAGAAATTTCTTACAACGATAACTTCAAATCAATGGATTCCAAATCGATTTCACTGCAATTATATAGACGATTCACCTTTGAACAAACATCACAAAATGATATTGGTTTATTCATGACAAAAAGTGTCATCATCGTGAGGTTTTCGTCGTACATCAACAAGTTTCTTGTAGTGTCATATCAGTTTCCTTGCAATAAGGTTGCACTTGATTATGAACCAAATGATGGATCCCCCCTTATGGTAGATATAGAGAGTAACTTGTGAGCAAATGTACTTCATTCCATAGATTAGAAAGGGGTAGTGAACCAAGAGCACCCTTTTAAACGAACGCGCAGCTTCCAGTTCCAAGGATCCATAGAAGATTTTGGCATCAAACAACAATGTAGAGCTCACATGAACCCAAGTGCAAAACTAGGCTCGGGATCATCCTATATTAATGTGTGCGAGTTTTGAGAATACTAGATATGAGAACAAGAGATAGAGATATAGAGTGAGAAGCTGGCCTAGGTTGAGGGGCTACGGTGGTGGTTGGCTGGCTTGCTCTAGTTGTGAGGTGGAGGAGGCATTGCTAGGTGAAGACTTCATCGACGGTGATGGCTGCAGCCGCCATTTCCCCTTCTTGAAGGTGTCGATTTTGGCATTTTTTCACCCCCATGCTCTCAGACCCCGAGAGAAATCTCAGACCCGAGGTTCCCAAGTCGGATGGTGTCGATGTCTCTACTCTGTTTCCTCCTTGGGGGCATCTTCTTGGATTATTTCTGCTTTAGGAGGACTCACCTCTTGCTACTCCATCTCCACCTCGGCTTTGATCCCCGACTGGCCATTATTTAGGCGACTCGAGTGGAGCTTTCCTGGATGTCCTGGTGTTGGCCTCGACAAACCGCTGCCCTTCGACCTCGGCGACAATGCACCGGTACTGCGCCCTTCGTTCTCGATGCGTGTTGCCTTCTCGGCTTCACCGGCGGCACACCGGTGCTTCCGCTCGAACTCGGCTATCAGACGTTCTTCATTCGTGCGAGTAACTTTTCTCGGTATGCTTCTACTTTGGTGTCTCCTTTCCGTCAGGGTTGTGCTTCATGGTGGCCCGAATGACGTTTGCGTGAACATCCCGGGGTGGCCTTGGCGGCACGCTGGCATTCAATCTCAGCGGCGGTACACCGATGCCACGCCCTTCGGTCTCGGTGGTGCATTGTCTTTCAGACTCGTCGGTGCACACCGGTGTTGCGGCACGAACATGGCTATCCGACACCATTCGTTCGTGCCGGTGATGTTCCGTTGCTAGCTGCTGTTTTGGTGCCCGCCTTTTTCTCCCTAGGCCTTGTTGCGGTTCATTACGTGTGGTGGAACGAGCTGCTCAGCGGAGCTCGCTACTGAGATGTCCGCCTCCTGGGGTTTTGGTTTGGTTCTATAGCCAGCCATTCCCTCCATTTCTTTCTTTCTTCTAGTTTTGGGCTCTCCTCTTGGTGCCTTCCTCTATAATTTTCTTTTGCGCCTCATGTGCGCTTACATCTATTTGTACTGACTACCAAGTCACCTTCGAGTTGGAATATAACAAACGGTGGGTTTTTTGCCCCCCTTAATCTCAGAAAATATTGTGTGGGTTGCAGAGGTGTCATTCGCTCACGGGTGAGCAACCCAATGAATATTTTGTTCCTCTATAGCTATGTTAGGTTCAAAAGGAAAGGTGTTCCCCTGCTTGTTCTTGAGCACGCGCAAGGCGGTGATTCTTGCTGAAAAACCAAAGGGCTAAAGCCCTCTAGCTTTTAAGATGGAGTCTGCAACTTCAAAGCTACTGTTTTCCGTCCTCCTGTCGAGTGGGCATTTCCTTTGTCTATCGTGTTTCTCACTTGGCTTCATCCCGAACGAAGGAGGCATGATGGTGGGCGCATGCGTGTGCCGAATGCAGAGACTACAAGACGACGCCGGAAGCGGCTCGCTTCTATTCTCGATTGGATATAGATGGGGAACCTCTATAGACTGTCTTTTTTCAACAATCTCTCTAAAACACATACGAGAAAATTGCACTTCACGACGTGAAAAACAAAGAGTTTTGCTCGATTGGCTCTCCTAGGCTTCCGCCTACACTTCCTTTTCTCTTAAGTTTACAACAATGTGGTGAGTAATATCCTCCATCAAGGTTGTGAGGATCACTTACTAAGAATTGGGTCAGACTCCAGTGATAAGATCATAAATCACAAGATCATAACTATGAGAGTCGTAGTATCATAGATTCGACTAATTAAAATCGTAGAATAATCCAAATGAGTTTAGACGATTAATCTGTAGAATCATTTGATAGAACTGCCATTTTCTACAATAAAGAATTCTGGATCAGTCGTTACTTGGCTCGAACATTGCATTGGCCTTCCTTTGCAAAGGTACTAGTGTGGAGATGAACACATGGAAATATGATGAAATGAGTGAAAAGAGAAGATTCTTCACTTTTTCCAAGAAACAACATTTTGGCAAAAAAAATTGGTGGCTAATGGAACATGGGAGGAGATCAGTTATAGAGATCTCACACATCATCCAAGAAAATCCGCATTTGTCCTTGTGAATCAGATGTTGATGCCACAAGTTGAACTCTTTTGTGTTTGTATCATCTCCGTACGGTGCAAAAGGAGTAGAGATAACTGGTGGGCAGCCGAGCTAATAGCCCCTTGCAAGCGATTTCAGATGAGGCAAACTGTCCATTTTTGAAGGTCACATGTCCGGTGCCTTTCCATTTATGACAGTTTTCTTTTTTTGTGCAACTTTTGGAAATTACAATACCAGCTTTCGAGAATTCACAGCTTAGCTTTCAGAATTCTAAACTTTCGGAATTTCATCTTCCAATAAAATTTTGGAATTTCAACAAGTTCAAAAATATGAACTTTCAGAAATTTTGATATTTTCAAAGTCTGCTTTTGGAATTTCAGAAAGTTCATGATTTGGACTTTCAAAAAATTTGAACTTTCAAAATCTGGAACTCTTTCATAGGGAAAAAGGGGAAAGTTACATGTGTGTGGGCCTCACACCAGAAAAAGTCAAACATATGAGAGCAAAGTAGAGAGAAGCAACACATGTGGAATCCTCCTGACCATGTACCGACACGGGCCAACACACATGCGGACCAAGGGAATGGTTTGCCACGAGGGAGCCCATTCGGGGCGCAAATAATCAACAGAAGTTTCGATATCCAAAAACGATCCATACAAAACCGAGTGGCTTCGCAAAGCTCCCAATGAAGCGGAGTGAACTAAAAGAAGAAGGTGCAATTGTTTTGTCGCCTAACCACCGGCTTGTGGTCCTCTCTAGAATGATGACCTTGGCATCCTTGACATTTCGTGTCTCGGGACTGCACTCCACACACAATGGTTAAATGACTGCATTGTACCGATTGCTCTTGCCATGGGTTGTGCTCGACCTCCACCACCATGATGATGTGACGTCTCTCTTCCATTCATACGCTAATTGGGTCATGGCTGACATGACCTTAACATACTTTTGGGAGGACACATGGATCAAAGAAACATGTGTTGACATAACGCCAACCATCTATGCCATAGTCCCACCGAAGTCCTGATTTAGGAGCATTGTCAAGCAGGGGCTCATGAACTGAGCTTGGACTGTGAAATACATCGAGCTTTGGAACTTTTGTCCCTTTACTCTGATCACGACCTTGTTATTTAATATGATGACGGGTAACTCACCCGGTCAATACACTTCTGATTAATGCCACCTCGCTTGATTCTGTAACTTGCTGAGTAACCAACACTGGAAGCTCATTTGGCACACATGGGCACGAAATAAGGTGTCATAGATCCACACATGTTTTTGCATGCCATAATAGGTGTTGGATCGGCCTCGACTAGACTTGCTTACCGAGGCCTCCCACACTCGCTAGCATGTGTGATCTATGATCAATTGCGAGTGACACTACAATACATCCTTGTTGATTGTTCCTTCTCGGTCATTCTCTTGGTCACACTCCACATCTAGTGTGCCGCAAAGGGGTGATGACTTCCGGCATTGGTGGGCAATGATCATGCACTCTTCAAGCTCGAGACCCAAGAACGACATAGCTTCACTAATCATGTTGAGTGTATGGTGAATATGGAAGCACTTGAACGACAAAACCTTGAATGGTGCATGAGCTGACGCCTCATATGGCTCCTAGACACTATAAAAATCAGCCACATGCATGGTGTAGGGCATGTGCGAAAGGGCCGAGTGAAATCAGACTGGAGAGTAGCCCTAGATCTGAGGACGGTGTGTGATTGGCGACAAAGCCCCCATCGGTTTTGCGACAAAACTGTTGTAACATACCCTTCTTTCTCAATGCAATGTTAAGTTCCCTAAATTGCTAATAATGTTGTATGTTTACTAAAGTTGCCTAGGAACATAACCTAGATATAAAAATAAAAAATAGAGCCGGGAGACCCCAAGCTCACAATAAATTATTATGATCCTCCTCTGCAAACCAAGACATGAACATGTCACTCCTCCAGATGTAGGAGGTAAATAATAAGCAATGCAAACTCATACACAGCATTGGAGAGCACGTGGTTACCATCTATCTCAGCAAATATCCGGAGGCGCCGCCTACGCCACTGCTGAGTAGCCTCGAAGACTCCAAATAAGGCGACAGTTACCACAGAGCCAATTGATACGCAGATCACCACCAATTTGATGGTTGCTGCAACGCTTTGTGAGTGAGCTGCAACAAATTAGAATTGAGTGTAAGTAGCACACATGGGATACCGTGGAGAAACCCAAACATGATTAACCCTACCATATTATATGAAACAAGATTCTTCATATTTGGGCAAAGAAGAATAAATGTCTTACTGGGCGGGTCTAGTGCGGGGACAGTGATCTCTTGCTGCAAAACTGTGGAGGCGGCGCAACTTCCTCCGCAACCGGGATAATGTAACAGCGGATTTCCGGAAACGCTGTCGTCGTTCCAGCATGTGCCATGAAAAGAGAAGAAGAAAATCAGGTCAGAACTAGTTTTCTTCCAAGACCACATGTGGACTGAGAGGGCAGGAAAAAAGAAAGTGAACTGAACTAGAAATCACTTACAGTACATTCCTTATGTTGAAAGCCTCCACCGTGCCGCTCAGGTTGTTGAAGGACAGATCCCTGAGAAATAGAGCGATTTTCAAGCTAACTTATCATAACGTACGTAAAAATCATCAGCGAATACCAGATTTTCCACAAATTTAAGAAGAGGAAAGACAGTGATTAGTAGACTGAGAAAAGGAAATACATGACGAAGAGGCTGCTAGAATTGATCAGCGAGTCAGGTATCGTGCCGTTGAGCTGATTGTTTGACAGGGAAAGATGTCGTAGCAGCGGCAGCCCTCCAATGGCGTCGGGAATAGGGCCAGAGATTGAGTTATGGTGCAATAACCTGTGGAAGAAAACACCCAGACCCGGATCAAACCTTCGTATTCCTGCGTTCCGAACGGATGAGCGTAAAGTACGTAGTGCTATCGAACAGGGCTTACAGATTGCGCAGTCGCCGCAGCTTCCCGATCGCCGGCGAGAGTGTGCCGGCCAGGCCCATGTTCTGCAGTTGTCTGCAAGCAGGAGAGAGAAACCATGCATGAGTCAGAAAACTTCAAACCAAGCACACGGCACGGAAAGGATTAGTTAACGGCGCGGCGGTACGTACAGTGAGTCGATACGGCCGACGGAACATGTGACCCCCGTCCACCGGCACCGGTGACGGCCGGCAGTGACGATCCAGTCTCCGAGAATTCCGTCCGGGTCATGGAGCGCCGCCTTGATGGCCATCAGAGCCTTCACTGCAAAACCACGCCACAACGGCCGTCGATCGACCATGCAATGCAAAAAGGAGTGAGTAGATGAACTGAATTTAATCTGGTTCGAAAGAAAAAGAGGGGTACTAGCTAGCTAGAACCAAAGGAAGAGCTAAATCATCATGGATATGCAGTTTCTTCTACACGAGAAGCAATCACGAAAAACCTGGACGGATTACGTCCGGCGAGCTCAGCACAGAGCGAAGATCAAGGAAAAGGGCCGGAGAAGCCGTCGCGCACAGGAAGGACGACGAGTCGACGATCGATCGAGCGTTGCAAGCAAGGCAACTCCGAGAGGGGCAGATCTAGGTAGGTAGGGCCTAGGGGGGAGAGGAGTACGTACATTCCTCGGCGCGGGAAGAAACATGCTCCGCCCTGGACGCCGAAGCCACGACCCCTCCCAGCACGGCCACAGCTAGGGCCAGCACCGCCGCCGCCCTGATCACGCCCCAGGAAGCCCCACGCCCGGCCATGGCGGCCACCGCGGCCACAACGATCGACGAGGACGACGACGCGCACGGCGAGCGAGAGGGGGAGCGAGAGGACGGAAGCGCTGGGAAGGGAAACTGCCCCGGAGCGACAGCAGGGAGTACGGAGGAGAAAAGCGGACGGTGCAAACGGAAATGCCGCGGTACTAGGCGGCAGCGCGGGGTAGTGCCTGGCAGCCGGGCGCGGGGCGAGGAGGAAAGCTGGAGCAAACGGGTGCGCGCGCGCTGCTTGTCGGCTACTGCACGCCCGCCTGGCCTGTCCCTCGCCCGGGCTTCGGTCGGTCGGTTACCGGTGCGGCGGAGGGTAGGGGGGGTGGACGGCGGGTCTCGGCCGCGCGCGGGCGTGCGTCACAGGGCGCGTGAGGCGGGTGCTTGGAGCTGCGGAAAACGCCGAGGGCACGCGTATGCATGCATGCATGCTGCATCCTGCCCCTCGCGCTTTTCTCCTGGCCTTATTTAATTGGAGATACACTGGGGTTGGAAGATTTTACGCACTCGCACCGGATGGATATCCGGTGATTAACTCGCTGCCAGTTATGGGGTCGCTACGAACAAGGAAAAGGATACTCCTCCTTCGTGATTTATTGCGCTGAGATATCCCGGCACTGCGATTTTGGAACGAAAACGAAGGATCGATCGAGGTTCCATTTTTGTATGCACTGGCCAGTTATTGAGTTGCGATTTTGCGGACAAGGGAAAGTTCCTCAATGGGATTTACTGGGCTGCAGTTACTGAGAATATCTCATTCTTCAAAGATTTTGCTATTGGACCAGGCCAGCTGGGAAATCCCAGTGCAATAATTTAGTTCCAGATGTTGGAATAATAAAAACGAGGCTCCATTTTGTACGCTCAGGTAAGGTTTTTTCTGAAACTGAGGCAAATTTTTTGCCTCGTCGATTAATTAAGAAGAATAGAGTTTTTCAGTTAATTTCAGAAAATCGGGTAAAAATCGATACAAACAACCCACATGCGTACTACTCACACAACACGAAACACCATGACCGCACATGTGGCCCTCCTAATGCATCACAACCGCAATTCTCCACACTTGCACAAAACAACGAAGCTCCAGACAAGAACACCGCACACAAAAGAAATGAAGCACCCTCCATCATGAAGTCACGGGCGCCTTCCGAATGACGCCGCTTTTCTCGCTTTTGTTTGTCTTTGCTTTCTCCCTGTTGGGTTTCTCCTTCAGGAGGCACCCACCTGTATAGTCGGATCGAGGCTGATCAGCCACCCATTTGTTAACAAAGTCGTACAACTCATTGTACTTCTTGACTTAGTTGTCATCAACCAAGGGGCTCTTAGGAGCAGGCACCAACCATTTGGCCTCAACGACATCATTGGCCCGAGAAACCACCGACATGACATCCTCCACCACAGGGACCCTTGACACAATGGACTTCGGCATCTCCAGTTGCTCACGTGACAGAGGCGAAACATGCCCCTCACACAAGGTCGACGACGAGTCCACCTCCAACCTCTGCAAGGACAGAGGCGAAGCAGGGCTCAAACATATATCCCGAAGCTCAGGCATTAGCTGTAGCACCGAAGTCGCAAGCACAGCAGCGATGGACTTGCCCAAGACAGTAGGCAACACAGCGGTTGAAGCAAACATTGTCGGTGAATTGTCCCGAACACAAGGGAAGAAACAACCATAGGTCTCTGCTCCTTCGCCCTTCGTGGTGCCAACATCGGCCACACCAAGAGACCATGTCGTCAGTGTGGTATGCAGTATAGCTGGCACAAGGGAGAGCCTACTCAAAGCAGCCTCTGCTCGCTCCATAAAGCTCTCAATATGTGCCTGCCAGCCTTGAAGCAACTCAGTTTGGTCAGCAAGAGCAGATTGAAGCACCACATCGGATGGGGTTGTCGGGCTAGCGGAAGCAGAAACCATAGAGGCCCAAGACCCACGGCGAAGCTCATTGGAGGGAAGCACAGATTTCATTTGGCCTTCTCTTGGAGCAGGAGTCTGACGATGCTGGGTGCCGAGGCGAAAGACGGGCGACATGACAAGACATGACAGTTCCTATGTTTCCACAGCCACCATTAGTGAGGGAGACGATGGAGGTGAATCCCTTGCACATGGCCACATGAGTCAGGAGGAAGGAGCTTGCCCACCATTTGAGGAATGGGACGTCGTTGTAGGGGATGGTAGTAGGCAGTCTGCACCATGAGAAGATCTCATGCCACACTTGATGTGAGAAGGAGTTGGCGTTGAGCAGGTGTTGCATACATTCTGGCTTTTGATCACAGAAGATGCAAGAGGAGTTGTGGGACAAACCTTGGCAGGCAAGGTACTCATCGGTCCAGCACTGCCCCTGGACGGCAAGGCATAGATGAACTTTGACCCGAAGCGGATCCCAAGTTTTCCATGTCAGGCGCCAGTGAGGGTCGGTGATGGAGCCGATGAAGAGCTGGTCGTAGTAGGATGGCTGAGTAAACTCCGATTTTGTCCACCGCCATTGAATCTTGTCAGGAGCATCGGAGAGGTGAACTAGCCCGACTTGGCGCCAAAGGTCAACAAACTCTACGAGGATGGCTGGGCCAAGCACACCATAGATGTCTGGACCCAGGATCACAAGTGCAAACCCTCTTTGTCTGTCTGCGCTGGGCACTCGGAGGCGGGGCGACCATTGATCTAGTGATCGGTCTAGAAGCAGCAGGAGCGGCCATCATCGACGTGCCAGAGGGTGGACCTGGAAAATGCCTCTAGACTTTGGGTCAGAGTGAAGGTGCAGGTGTTGGGGAGCATAGTGATTCAAAAAATTCCTACGATCATGCAAGATCTGACTAGGAGATGCATAGCACCGAGAGGGGAGAGTGTGTCCACGTACCCTCGTAGATCGAAAGCAGAAGCATTATGTTAACGGGGTTGATGTAGTCGAACGTCTTCACGATCCAACCGATCCAAGTACCGAACGTACGGCACCTCCGTGTTCAGCACACGTTCCGCACGATGACGTCCCTCGAGCTCTTTATCCAGTAGAGGGTCGAGGGAGAGTTCCGCCAGCACGACGGCATGGCGACGATGATGATGAAGTTACCGGTGCAGGGCTTCGCCTAAGCACTATGACGATATGACTAAGGTGTTAAACTATGGAGGGGGGCACCGCACATGGCTAAGAGATTGTCTGTTGCGCCTTTGGGGTGCCCCCTGCCCACGTATATAAAGGAGGGGGGAGAGAGGCCGGCGGCCAGGAGGGGCGAGTCCTAATTGGACTCCTAGTCCAAGTAGGATTCGCCCCCCCTTCCTTTCTTCCATCGGAGGGAATAGGAAGGAGAGGGAGAGGGAAAGGGAAGGGGGGAGCCTCCCCTCCTCCTTGTCCTATCCGGACTCCCAGGAGGGGGCGCGCGGCCACCCCCCTCGGCGGGCTTCCCTCTCTCTCCCTTAGGCCCATGTTGGCCCAATACTTCCCTGGGGGTTCCAGTAACCCCTCGGTACTCCAGAAAAATACCCGAATCACTCGGAACCATTCCGATGTCCGAATATAACCTTCCAATATATGAATCTTTACCTCTCGAACATTTCAAGACTCCTCGTCATGTCTGTGATCTCATCCGGGACTCCGAACAAACTTCGGTCATCAAATCACATAACTCATCATACAAATCGTCATCGAACGTTAAGCGCCCGGACCCTACGGGTTCGAGAACTATGTAGACATGACCGAGACACATCTCCGGTCAATAACCAATAGCAGAACCTGGATGCTCATATTGGCTCCTGCATATTCTACGAAGATCTTTATCGGTCAAACCGCATAACAACATACGTTATTCCCTTTGTCATCGGTATGTTACTTGCCCGAGATTCGATCGTCGGTATCGTCATACCTAGTTCAATCCCGTTACCGGCAAGTCTCTTTACTTGTTCCATAATGCATTATCCCGCAACTAACTCATTAGTCACATTGCTTCCAAGGCGTATAGTGATGTGCATTACCGAGAGGGACCAAAGATACCTCTCTGATACACGGAGTGACAAATCCTAATCTCGATCTATGCCAACTCAACAAGCACCTTCGGAGACACTTGTATAGCATCTTTATAATCACCCAATTACGTTGTGACGTTTGATAGCACACAAGGTGTTCCTCCGGTATTCGGTAATTGCATAATCTCATAGTCAGAGGAATATGTATAAGTCATGAAGAAAGCAATAGCAATAAAACTAACAATCATAATGCTAAGCTAATGGATGGGTCTTGTCCACCACATCATTCTCTAATGATGTGATCCCATTCATCAAATGACAACACATGTCTATGGTCAGGAAACTTAACCATTTTTTATTAACGAGCTAGTCAAGTAGAGGCATACTAGGGACACTCTGTTTGTCTATGTATTCACACATGTACTAAGTTTCCGGTTAATACAATTCTAGCATGAATAATAAAAATTTATCATGATATAAGGAAATATAAATAACAACTTTATTATTGCCTCTAGGGCATATTTCCTCCAGTCTCCCACTTGCACTAGAGTCAATAATATAGCTTACATAGTAATGATTCTAACACCCATGGAGTCTTGGTGCTGATCATGTTTTGCTCGTGAGAGAGGCTTAGTCAACATGTGTGCAACATTTAGATTCGTATATATTTTGCAAATCTCTATGTCTCCCTCCTTGACTTGATCACGGATGGAATTGAAGCGTCTCTTGATGTGTTTGGTTCTCTTGTGAAATCTGGATTCCTTCGCCAAGGCAATTGCTCCAGTATTGTCACAAAAGATTTTCATTGGACCCGATGCACTAGGTATTACACCTAGATCGGATATGAACTCCTTCATCCAGACTCCTTCATTTGCTACTTCCGAAGCAGCTATGTACTCCGCCTCACACGTAGATCCCGCCACGATGCTCTGCTTGGAACAACACCAACTTACAGCTCTGCCATTCAATATAAATATGTATCCGGTTTGTGACTTAGAGCATCTGGATCAGTGTCAAAGATTGCATCGACGTAACCATTTACGTCGAGCTCTTTGTCACCTCCATAAATGAGAAACATATCCTTAGTCCTTTTCAGGTATTTCAGGATGTTCTTGACCGCTGTCTAGTGATATACTCCCGGATTACCATGGTACCTCCCTGCTAAACTTATAGCAAGGCACACATCTGGTCTGGTACACAACATTGCATACACGATAGAACCTATGGCTGAGGCATAGGGAATGACCTTCATTTTCTCGCTATCTTCTGCAGTGGTCGGGCATTGAGCCTGACTCAACTTCACACCTTGTAACACAGACAAGAACCCTTTCTTTGACTGATCCATTTTGAACTTCTTCAAAACTTTATCAAGGTATGTGCTTTGTGAAAGTCCAATTAAGCGTCTTGATCTATCTCTATTGATCTTGATTCCCAATATATAAGCAGCTTCACTCAGGTCTTTCATTGAAAAATTCTTATTCAAGTATCCTTTTATGCTATCCAGAAATTCTGTATTATTTCCAATCAATAATATGTCATCCACATATAATATTAGAAATGATACATAGCTCCCACTCACTTTCTTGTAAATACAGGCTTCTCCAAAAGTCTGTATAAAACCATATGATTTGATCACACTATCAAAGTGTATATTCGAACTCCGAGAGGCTTGCACCAGTCCATAAATGGATCGCTGGAGCTTGCACACTTTGTTAGCACTTTTAGGATCGACAAAACCTTCTGGTTGCATCATATACAACTCTTCTTTAAGATATCCATTAAGGAATGCAGTTTTGACATCCATTTGCCAAATTTCATAATCATAAAATGCGGCAATTGCTAACATGATTCAGATAGACTTAAGCATCGCTACGAGTGAGAAGGTCTCATCGTAGTGAACTCCTTGAACTTGTCGAAAACCTTTCGCCACAAGTCGAGCTTTGTAGACAGTAACATTACCGTCAGCGTCAGTCTTCTTCTTGAAGATCCATTTATTCTCTATGACTTGCCTATCATCGGGCAAGTCAATCAAAGTCCACACTTTGTTCTCATACATGGATCCCATCTCAGATTTCATGGCCTCAAGCCATTTCGCGGAATCTGGGCTCATCATCGCTTCCTCATAGTTCGTAGGTTCGTCATGGTCAAGTAACATGACCTCCAGAACAGGGTTACCGTACCATTCTGGTGCGGACCGTACTCTGGTTAACCTACGAGGTTCGGTAGTAACTTGATCTGAAGTTTCATGATCAGCATCATTAGCTTCCTCACTAATTGGTGTAGGAATCACTCGAACTGATTTCTGTGATGAACTACTTTCCAATTTGGGAGAATGTATAATTACCTCATCAAGTTCTACTTTCCTCCCACTCACTTCTTTCGAGAGAAACTCCTTCTCTAGAAAGGATCCATTCTTAGCAAGGAATATCTTGCCTTCAGATCTGTGATAGAAGGTGCACAGTCTCTTTTGGGTATCCTGTGAAGACACATTTCTCCGATTTGGGTTTGAGCTTATCAGGTTGAAGTTTTTTCACATAATCATCGCAGCCCCAGACTTTAAGAAATGACAGCTTAGGTTTCTTGCCAAACCACAGTTCATATGGTGTCGTCTCAATGGATTTAGATGTTGCCCTATTTAACGTCAATGCAGCCGTCTCTAAAGCATAACCCCAAAAAAATAGCGGTAAATCAGTAAGAGACATCATAGATTGCACCATATCTAATAAAGTATAGTTACGACGTTCGGACACACCATTACGCTGTGGTGTTCCAGGTGGCGTGAGTTGCGAAACTATTCCACATTGTTTCAAATGAAGACCAAACTCATAACTCAAATATTCACCTCCACGATCAGATCGTAGAAACTTTATTTTCTTGTTACGATGACTTTCTACTTCACTCTGAATTTCTTTGAACTTTTCAAATGTTTCAGACTCAAGTTTCATCAAGTAGATATACCCATATTTGCTCAAATCATCTGTTAAGGTCAGAAAATAACGATACCCGCCGCGAGCCTCAACACTCATCGGACCGCATACATCAGTATGTATTATTTCCAATAAGTCAGTTGCTCGCTCCATTGTTTCGGAGAATAGAGTCTTAGTCATCTTGCCCATGAGGCATGGTTCGCAAGCATCAAGTGATTCCAAAAGCCCATCAGCATGGAGTTTCTTCATGCGCTTTACACCAATATGACCTAAACGGTAGAGCCACAAATAAGTTGTACTATCATTATTAACTTTGCATCTTTTCGCTTTAATATTATGAATATGTGTATCGCTACAATCGAGATTCAACAAAAATAGACCACTCATCAAGGGTGCATGACCATAAAAGATATTACTCATATAAATAGAACAACCATTATTCTCTGATTTAAATGAATAACTGATAACCCAAAAGTATAGGGGATCGCAACAGTTTTCGAGGGTAGAGTATTCAACCCAAATTTATTGATTCGACACAAGGGGAGCCAAAGAATATTCTCAAGTATTAGCAACTGAGTTGTCAATTCAACCACACCTGGAAACTTAATATCTGCAGCAAAGTGTTTAGTAGCAAAGTAATATGATAGTAGTGGTAGCGGTAGCAAAAGGTAATGATAGTAAAAGTAATGTTTTTGGTATTTTGTAGTGATGATAACAATAGCAACGGAAAAGTAAATAAGCGTAGAACAATATATGGAAAGCTCGTAGGCAATGGACCAGTGATGGAGAATTATGCCAGATGCGGTTCATCATGTAACAATCATAACATAGGGTGACACAGAACTAGCTCCAATTCATCAATGTAATGTAGACATGTATTCCGAATATAGTCATACGTGCTTATGGAAAAGAACTTGCATGACATCTTTTGTCCTACCCTCCCGTGGAAGCGGGGTCCTAATGGAAACTAAGGGATATTAAGGCCTCCTTCTAATAGAGTACCGGAACAAAGCATTAGCACATAGTGAATACATGAACTCCTCAAACTATGGTCATCACCGGTAAGTATCCCGATTATTGTCACTTCCGGGTTAACGGATCATAACATATAATAGGTGACTATAGACTTGCAAGATAGGATCAAGAACTCTCCTATATTGATGAAAACATAATCGGTTCAGATCTGAAATCATGGCACTCGGGCCCTAGTGACAAGCATTAAGCATAGCAAAGTCATAGCAACATCAATCTCATAACATAGTGGATACTAGGGATCGAACCCTAACAAAACTAACTCGATTACATGATAGATCTCATCCAACCCATCACCGTCCAGCAAGCCTACGATGGAATTACTCACGCATGGCGGTGAGCATCATGAAATTGGTGATGGAGGATGGTTGATGATGACGATGGCGACGGATTCCCCTCTCCGGAGCCCCGAACGGACTCCAGATCAGCCCTCCCGAGGTGTTTTAGGGCTTGGCGGCGGCTCCGTATCGTAAAACACGATGAATCCTTCTCTCTGAAACCAAATATATATAGTTGGAGTTGAGGTCGGAGGAGCTCCAGGGGGCCCACGACGTAGGGGGCGCGCCCTAGGGGGGGGCAGGCGCGCCCCCCACCCTCGTGGACAGGTGGTGGGCCCCCTGGTCTTCATGTTTTGCAAGGATTTTTTATTATTTCCGAATAGATGTTCCGTGAAGTTTCAGGTCATTCCGAGAACTTTTGTTTCTGCACATAAATAACACCATAGCAATTCTGCTGAAAACAGCGTCAGTCCGGGTTAGTTCCATTCAAATCATGCAAGTTAGAGTCCAAAACAAGGGAAGAGTGTTTGGAAAAGTAGATATGACGGAGACGTATCAACTCCCCCAAGCTTAAACCTTTGCTTGTCCTCAAGCAATTTAGTTGATAAACTGAAAGTGATAAAGAAAAACTTTTACAAACTCTGTTTGCTCTTGTTGTTGTAAATATGTAAAGCCAGCATTCAAGTTTTCAGCAAAGATTATGACTAACCACATTCACAATAACGCTTAGGTCTCAAGTTTACTCATATCAATAGCATAATTAACTAGCGAGCAATAATAATAAATCTGAGATGACAACACTTTCTCAAAACAATCATAATATGATATAACAAGATGGTATCTCGCTAGCCCTGTCTGAGACCGCGAAACATAAATGCAGAGCACCTTTAAAGATCAAGGACTGACTAGACATTGTAATTCATGGTAAAAGAGATCCAGTCAAGTCATACTCAATGTAAACTAACAATAATGAATGCAAATGACGGCGGTTCTCTCCAACTGGTGCTTTTTAATAAGAAGATGATGACTCAACATTAAAGTAAATAGATAGGCCCTTCACAGAGGGAAGCAGGGATTTGTAGGGGTGCCAGAGCTCGGTTTTGAAATAGAGATGAATAATATTTTGAGCGGTATACTTTCATTGTCAACATAACAACCAAGAGATGGCAATATCTTCCATGCTACACACATTATAGGCAGTTCCCAAATAGAATGGTAAAGTTTATACTCCCCCTCCACCAACAAGCATCAATCCATGGCTTGCTCAAAACAACGAGTGCCTCCAACTAACAAGAGTCCCAGGGGGAGTTTTGTTTGCAATTATTTTGATTTGATTTGCATAAAGCATGGGACTGCGCATCCCGGTGACCAGCACTTTCTCGTGAGTGAGGAGCGGAGTCCACTCCTCTTGAGAATAACCTGCCTAACATGGAAGATACGGACAGCCCTAGTTCATACATGAGCTATTCGAGCATACAAAATAGGATATTTATTTGAAGGTTTAGAGTTTGGCACATACAAATTTACTTGGAACGGCAGGTAGATACCGTATATAGGTAGGTATGGTGGACTCATATGGAATAACTTTGGGGTTTATGGAGTTGGATGCACAAGCAGTATTCCCGCTTAGTACAGGTGAAGGCTAGCAAAAGACTGGGAAGTGACCAGCTAGAGAGCGACAACAGTCATGAACATGCATTAAAATTAATCAACACCGAATGCAAGCATGAGTAGGATATAATCCACCATGAACCTAAATATCGTGAAGGCTATGTTGATTTTGTTTCAACTACATGTGTGAACATGTGCCAAGTCAAGTCACTTAAATCATTCAGAGGAGGATACCACCCTATCATACCACATCACAACCATTTTAATAGCATGTTGGCACGCAAGGTAAACCATTATAAGCTCCTAGCTAATCAAGCATGGCAGAAGAAACTATGATCTCTAGTTGTCATTGCAAACATATTTATTCATAATAGGCTGAATCAGGAACGATGAACTAATCATATTTACAAAAACAAGAGAGGTCGAGTTCATACCAGCTTTTCTCATCTCAGTCAGTCCATCATATATCGTCATAATTGCCTTTCACTTGCACGACCGAATAGTGTGAATAATAATAATAGTGCACGTGCATTGGTCTAAGCTGGAATCTGCAAGCATTCAATAAACAGGAGAAGACAAGGCAATATGGGCTCTTTTGTCATATCAACAATAATGCATATAAGAGCTACTTCAACAATTTAATTCTGGTCTTCTCCTATCAACCCCCAAAGAAAAGAAAAGAAATAAAACTATTTACACGAGAAAGCTCCCAACAAGCAAAAGAAGAACATGAAATCTTTTTGGGTTTTCTTTTTTAATTACTACTACAAGCATGGAAAGTAAACTAATTAAAAACTACAACTAATTTTTTTTGGTTTTTCTTAAGGTTTTATTAAACACACAAGAAGAAAGCATAAAAGGAAAATAAACTAGCATGGATGATACAATGAAAAAGTATGAGCACCGACATCTAGCAATGAGTGTGTGAACATGAATGTAATGTCAGTGGGAAATGCATACTCCCCCAAGCTTAGGCTTTTGTCCTAAGTTGGTCTATGGCCACGGTTGGCCTGACGGATATCCATAATAATAATTGGGGTCGTACTACGATGAAGAAGACTCTGATTGCCACTGGTTGGCAATCATCTTTGGATCCCAATGGTAATTAGACTGTCGTGGAGGATCAACTTGTGGTTCCGACTCAGGCTCTGTGGCTGATGTAGGGTTCCGGTAGGCGTGAATAGCCTCTAACGGAACAAGGTATTGGCCTGAAGATAAATCAAACAAGGAAGGAGCAGGCAAGGTAATGGTCTCAGGATGATGTTTATGAAAGAACAATTTGTATTTAAGTTCCCCTTCCCTATTCTTAACAATAAAATCGTGTGCCACCATACTCTTATAATCTAAATAAACATGAGGCAGCAATTTTTCTTCCTTCTCATAATGCCTAATAGGTATGTTAAAATGTGCAGCTAGGCGTGAAGCACATATGCCTCCAAAGATGGGGCCCTTTGTACGGTTCAGACTTAACCGTTTAGCAATAATACCACCTATACTAACAGAGTTATCACTGAATAAACCGTGGAACGAAATAATAATATCAGGAACACTAAGGTTTCCACAGTTTCCACGACCAATTAAGCAACGACTAGCAAATATCGCAAAGTAGCGTAAAACAGGAAAATGTATGCTAGTGATTCGTGCATCGGAAACCTTCCTCGTTTCCCCTACAGTGATTGTATCAATAAACCCATCTACATCACCGCGATGTGGTTCCTCTGTCGTGCCCTCGAAAGGGACCAAACAAACCCAACAAAAATCATAAAGTGACATCTCCTTATGCTCATCATATAAATAAAACTCCACCGTAGGTGGTGAGCTCCTAGAATGGAAATGAAAGTTTTGCACAAAGATATTTGTGAGTAAGAGATACTGGTCGCGTTGGTCATGGAGGAAAGCGGTGAGGCCTGCATTCTCAGCCAATTCATAAAAATCTTCATAAATCCCGGCTGCTCTCAAGAAATCATCGGAAGGCCATTCACACGACCGAACCTCCGCGGTGCGAGGCAGATTATATTTGGGCTTCTGTGCCTTTTCCTTCGAGCTTCGTCTCGATGAGCCCCTCAAAAATCTCTTCATTATTTTCTGAAAAATTCTGAAATTTTTAGTAACTTCAAAATAAAAGTAAACCAAACTCAACAAAATTGATAGCCACTACTCCTAGAAGTGCCTAGAGCCTATATCATGCATCAAAACTACTTTTGACCATATAAATTTGACATGCAAGCTCAAGAACAGGGTCACCTAGGAAGCACAAATTTGCAATGAATAAAGCACTAGAACAAAAACTAATTGGACCAATGGAGGAGTCACATACCAAGGAACGATCTCCCCAAGCAGTTTTGTGAGAGGTGCTTTGAGCAAGGAGATCGAAAATGGCAGCAAAATGAGCTTGGACTCGGATTTGAGCTGGATATTCGTGTTTGTGGGAGGAAGAAGTAGTGTGTGGGTGCAGGAATAAGTGGAGGAGGGCCACCGTGGGCCCACGAGGCATGGGGGCGCGTCCAGGGGGTAGAGCGCGCCCCTGACCCTCGTGGCCAGGTGCCAGCTCCTCCTGCTGTGTTCTCAGTGCCAAATATTCTCAAATATTCCAGAAAAATCATATTTAAATTTCAGGGCATTTGGAGAACTTTTATTTTCGGGGTATTTTTATATTGCACGGATAAATCAGATAACAGACAGAAAAATAATATTTTTATTTTATTTAATATAAATAACAGAAAGTAAGAGGAGGGTACAAAAGGTTGTGCCTTCTAGTTTCATCCATCTCATGCTCATCAAAAGGAATCCACTAACAAGGTTGATCAAGTCTTGTTAACGAACTCATTCCGAATAACATGGAACTGGAGAAATTTCGAATAACACTATGTTACCTCAACGGGGATATGCACATCCCCAATAACAAGAATATCATATTTCTTCTTGACAGTAGGAAGAGGAAATTCAAAACCTCCAAATATAATCGATGGAATTTTTTCCAATAGAGTTGATACTATGAACTTGAGGTTGTTTCCTCGGAAAGTGTACCGTATGCTCATTACCATTAACATGAAAAGTGACATTGCCTTTAGTGCAATCAATAACAGCCCCTGCAGTATTGAAAAAGGGTCTTCCAAGAATAATAGACATACTATCGTCCTCGGGAATATCAAGAATAACAAAGTCTGTTAAAATAGTAACGTTTGCAACCACAACAGGCACATCCTCACAAATACCGACAAGTATAGCAGTTGATTTATCAGCCATTTGCAAAGATATTTCACTAGGTGTCAACTTATTCACATCAAGTCTATGATATAAAGAGATAGGCATAACACTAACACCGGCTCCAAGATCACATAAAGCAGTTTTAACATAATTTCTTTTAATGGAGCATGGTATAGTGGGTACTCCTGGATCTCCTAGTTTCTTAGGTATTCCTCCTTTAAAAGTATAATTAGCAAGCATGGTGGAAATTTCAGCTTCCGATATCTTTCTCTTATTTGTAACAATTTCTTTCATGTACATAGCATAAGGATTCATTTTAAGCATATCAGTTAATCGCATACGTAAAAAGATAGGTCTAATCATTGCAGCAAAGCGCTCAAAATCCTCATCATCCTTTTTCTTGGATGGTTTGGGAGGAAAAGGCATGGGTTTTCTGAACCCAAGGCTCTCTTTCCTTACCGTGTTTCCTAGCAACAAAGTCTTTCTTACCATAACATTGATTCTTTGATTGTGGGTTATCAAGATCAACAGCAGGTTCAATTTCTATATCATTATCATTGCTAGGTTGAGCATCATCATGAACATTATCATTAACATTATCACTAGTTTCAGGTTCATTACCAGATTGTGTTTCAGCATCAGAGATAGAAATATCATTTGGATTCTCGGGTGTATCAACAATAGGTTCACTGGAAGCATGCAAAGTCCTATCATTTTTATTTTTCTTCCTTTTAGAAGGACTAGGTGCATCTATATTATTTCTTTGAGAATCTTGCTCAATTCTCTTAGGATGGCCTTCAGGATACAGAGGTTCCTGAGTCATTTTACCACCTCTAGTCATAACTCTAACAGCGTTATCATTATTCTTACTATTCAATTCATTGAGCAAATCATTTTGAGCTTTAAGTACTTGTTCTACTTGAGTGGTAACCATAGAATCATGTTTACTAATAAGTTTAAGTTCACCTTTGACATTAGCCATATAATCACCCAAGTGTTCAAGCATATTTGAATTGTATTTCAATTGTCTACCAAAATAAGCATTAAAATCTTCTTGCTTAGCCATAAATTTATCAAACTCATCTAAGCATGGGCTAGCAAACTTAGTGAATGGGATTTCAGCTTTATCATATCTATAAAGAGAATTTACCTTTTCTACCTGTGTCGGGTTATCAAGACCATGAGTTTCTTCAATAGGTGAAGGATTAAGATCATACGTTTCTTTACCAGGCGGTAAATTAAGACCGTGTATTTCTTCAATAGGAGGTAAATTCTTAACATCTTCAGCTTTAATACCTTTTTCTTTCATAGATTTCTTTGCCTCTTGCATATCTTCAGGACTGAGAAATAGAACACCTCTCTTCTTTGGAGTTGGTTTAGGAATAGGCTCAGGAAGTGCCCAATTATTTTCATTTGTCAACATATTATTCAATAGAATTTCAGCTTCATCCGGTGTTCTTTCCCTGAAAACAGAATGAGCACAACTATCTAGGTAATCTCTGGAAGCATCGGTTAGTCCATTATAAAATATATCAAGTATTTCATTTTTCTTAAGAGGATGATCAGGCAAAGCATTAAGTAACTTGAGAAGCCTCCCCCAAGCTTGTGGGAGACTCTCTTCTTCAATTTGCACAAAATTATATATATCCCTTAAAGGAGCTTGTTTCTTATGAGCGGGGAAATATTTAGCAGAAAAGTAATAAATCATATCCTAGGGACTACGCACACAACCAGGATCAAGAGAATTAAACCATATCTTAGCATCACCCTTTAATGAGAACGGAAATATTTTAAGGATATAAAAGTAACGAGTTCTCTCGTCATTAGTGAACAGGGTGGCAATATCATTTAATTTAGTAAGATGTGCCACAACAATTTCAGATTCATAGCCATGAAAAGGATCAGATTCAACCAAAGTAATTATATCAGGATCAACCGAGAATTCATAATCCTTATCGGTAACAAAGATAGGTGAAGTAGCAAAAGCAGGGTCAGGTTTCATCCTAGCATTTAGAGATTGCTTATTCCATTTAGCTAATAACCTCTTAAGTTCATAACTATCTTTGCAAGCTAAAATAGCTAAAGAAGCTTCTTTATCAAAAACATAACCCTTAGGAATAACGGGCAAGTCTTCATCATCACTTTCATCAATATTATCAGATTCAAGATTTTCATTCTCTCTAACCCTAGCAAGTTGTTCATCAAGAAATTCACCAAGTGGCACAGTAGTATCAAGCATAGAAGTAGTTCCACCATAAGTATCATGCATAGAAGAAGTGGCGTCATCAATAACATGTGACATATCAGAATGAATAGCAGAAGCAGGTTTAGGTGTCGCAAGCTTGCTCAAAACAGAAGGTGAATCAAGTGCGGAGCTAGATGGCAGTTCCTTACCTCCCCTCGTAGTTGAGGGATAAATCTTGGTTTTTGGATCTCTCAAGTTCTTCATAATGATAAGCAGATATAAATCCCAAGTGACTCAAAGAATAGAGCTATGCTCCCCGGCAACGGCGCCAGAAAATAGTCTTGATAACCCACAAGTATAGGGGATCACAACAGCTTTCGAGGGTAGAGTATTCAACCCAAATTTATTGATTCGACACAAGGGGAGCCAAAGAATATTCTCAAGTATTAGCAGTTGAGTTGTCAATTCAATCACACCTGGAAACTTAATATCTGCAGCAAAGTGTTTAGTAGCAAAGTAATATGATAGTAGTGGTAGCGGTAGCAAAAGGTAATGATAGCAAAAGTAATGTTTTTACTATTTTGTAGTGATGATAACAATAGCAACAGAAAAGTAAATAAGAGAAGAACAATATATGGAAAGCTCATAGGCAATGGATCAGTGATGGAGAATTATGCCGGATGCGGTTCATCATGTAACAATCATAACATAGGGTGACACAGAACTAGCTCCAATTCATCAATGTAATGTAGGCATGTATTCTGAATATAGTCATACGTGCTTATGGAAAAGAACTTGCATGACATCTTTTGTCCTACCCTCCCATGGCAGCGGGGTCCTAATGGAAACTAAGGGATATTAAGGCCTCCTTTTAATAGAGTACCGGAACAAAGCATTAGCACATAGTGAATACATGAACTCCTCAAACTATGGTCATCACCGGTAAGTATCTCGATTATTGTCACTTCGGGGTTAACGGATCATAACACATAATAGGTGACTATATACTTGCAAGATAGGATCAAGAACTCTCATATATTGATGAAAACGTAATAGGTTCAGATCTGAAATCATGGCACTCGGGCCCTAGTGACAAGCATTAAGCATAGCAAAGTCATAGCAACATCAATCTCAGAACATAGTGGATACTAGGGATCAAACCCTAACAAAACTAACTCGATTACATGATAGATCTCATCCAACCCATCACCGTCCAGCAAGCCTACGATGGAATTACTCACGCACAGCAGTGAGCATCATGAAATTGGTGATGGAGGATGGTTGATGATGACGATGGCGACGGGTTCCCCTCTCCGGAGCCCTGAACGGACTCCAGATCAGCCCTCCCAAGAGGTTTTACGGCTTGGCGGCGGCTCCATATCATAAAACGCGATGAATCCTTCTCTCTGATTTTTTCTCTCCGAAACCAAATATATAGAGTTGGAGTTGAGGTCGGAGGAGCTCCAGGGGCCCATGAGGTAGGGGGCGCGCCCTAGGGGGGCAGGCGTGCCCCCACCCTCGTGGACAGGTGGTGGCCCCCCTGGTCTTCATCTTTTGCAAGGATTTTTTATTATTTCCGAATAGATGTTTCATGAAGTTTCAGGTCATTCCGAGAACTTTTGTTTCTGCACATAAATAACACCATATCAATTCTGCTGAAAACAGCGTCAGTCCGGGTTAGTTCCATTCAAATCATGCAAGTTAGAGTCCAAAACAAGGGCAAAAGTGTTTGGAAAAGTAGATACGACAGAGACGTATCAATAACCGTCTCGCATTAAACAAGATCCAGATATAATGTTCATGCTCAACGCTAGCACCGAATAATAATTATTTAGGTGTAAAACTAATCCCAATGGTAGATGTAGAGGTAGCGTGCCGACGGCGATCACATAGACTTTTGAACCATTTCCCACGCGCATCTTCACCTTGTCCTTTGCCAATCTTCATTTAATCCGTAGCCCATGTTGCAAATATGAGCAACAGAACCAATACTTCACTTTGCCATCCTTCTTATCCGCCAAATACTACGAGAATACTTGGGGCAGTTCCGCTTCCAGTGACCAGTCCCTTTGCAGTAGAAGCGCTCAGTCTCAGGCTTAGGTCCAGACTTGGGCTTCTTCCCTTGAGCAGCAACAGGCTTGCTATTCTTCTTGAACTTTCCCTTCTTCCCTTTGCCCTTTTTCTTGAAACTAGTGGTCTTGTTCACCATCAACACTTGATGCTCCTTCTTGATTTCTACCTCCGCAGCCTTTAGCATCGTGAAGACCTCAGGAATGGTCTTTTCCATACCTTGCATATTATAGTGATTGAAGAACTCTGTTAATGACACTATCATCAGGAAGATTAACTCCCAGCTGAGTCAAGTGGTTATGGTATCCAGACATTCTGAGTATGTGTTCACTGACAGAACTATTCTCCTCCATTTTGCAGCTGTAGAACTTGTTGGAGACTTCATATCTCTCAACTCGGGTGTTGGATTCGGGTTCCGGCAGAACCTTGAGGTTCGAACACTGGGGTGCGCGCGGAGATTTCGCCTCCTACCTACCTACACCCCTCCGCCATGCTAGGATCTAAAACTACGGAAAGAACAACACAAGAGACACGGGGTTTATACTGGTTCGGGCCACCGTTGTGGTGTAATACCCTACTCCAGTGTGTGGTGTGTGGATTGCCTCTTGGGCTGATGATGATGAATACAAGGAAGAACAGCCTCGCGAGGGTCTGTTCTTGGCTGGGGCGATGAACTGCTCGGAGGGGTTCAGTCACCTTTCTCTCTCTCTCTCTCTCTCTCTCTCTCTCTCTCTTTCTCTCTCTACTTCCGACCGAACCCCCTCCTCCCAGACCCTTGCTTTGTGGGTGGCTGGTCCTATTTATAGAGGCCCTGGTCCTCTTCCCAAATATCGAGCGGGAAGGGAGCCAACAATGGCGGGCTAATTTGAAGGGGGACAGCAAGTATCAGCTATCCTGACAAAAGTAGTCTTCGCCTGCGCAAAGCTCTGGTGATGACGCCGTCATGGGCTCCACGGTGACCTCCGTCTTGTAGTCCTCCTGGTCTTGGTCTCGTTGCACCGAAATGGCAACCTTTGCCGGATGCCTCGGTACTCCGCGGCTGCGCTTGCCCCCTTTGCACCAAAGAGGAAAGGAGGACGCTGCGCGGCTGGCACCCGCCTGGCGCCCTGAGTCGTCATGGCTTGCGTCACGGGCAACTCGTGAGGTACCCCGCCTTGATCTCTCCGCCTCCTCGTGAGCCAGCCTAACGAGGCCGTGCCTGAGGAAGCTCCGCGTCATCCGCCCCGCGAGGCTTGGCCCCTCGCGAGGGTCTTGGGTTTGTGTTGGTGAAGATGGGCCGTGCTGGGCCCCCCCTTTGAGCCACGCCGCAGGCCGCAAGCAGGCAAGTCTGGGGACCCCCGTTCCCAGAACGCCGATAGTAGCCCCCGGGCCCAAGGCGCGCCCGGACTTGGCCGTGCAGGGAGGCGGAAGGGCAAGAGCGAAGCGCCGCAGGACCTAACAGCCTGCGGCCTTGGGCGCCGCGTGGCGGTTGACTGGACGTGGGCGCCTTAGCAACCGCGCGAGTTGATGACACTGCTTCCTGCTTAGGCCCTGCTTCCTGCTTTCCCCGGTTGCTGCTCAGATCCCCTTTCTTGCGCCTCTCCTTCCTTCCTCCGAAATTTCCAGATCTGCTCTGACCGTGCGACTTAGGGGACCATGGCGCCTTGCCAGCCCCCGGCCGCAGCTTGGTACTCGTCTGCCCTGGACCCGCCGAACGTGTCGGAGGCGAGCCTTGCCCGGTTGCGCCGGATGGCGACGGTGTGGGGAATCGACGGGGCAAAGGTGTTCAAGGCCGGCTCCGCCACCCCTGAGGGTCAAAGGAGAACCTTCTATCCGCTCTTCGTAAGTGCCGTTGTTGCTGGCCTGGTGCCTCCCTTCTCCGAGTTCTTCTTCTCTGTCCTCCACCATTACAAGCTACAGGCTCTACATCTCCATCCCAACTCCATCCTTCTCCTGGCAATCTTTGCTTATTATTGCGAGGCCCACATTGGGGTGCATCCCTCAGTGGCCTTGCTGTGCCACTACTTCTACCTCCGGAATTCTCACGGTCCTGCTTCTGCGTGCGCGAGCTTCATCGCGTACGTTGGCGCCATTGCCATCTCGAATCCTGGGAAAAGGATTGAGGGCTTCAGGAGCAAGTGGATCTTGGTGGATGGTAGGCGCATCCACCCTCGGCTGATCTTGCTCACGGAGCAGCCCACGAGCTCCAGCGACTGGGGTCGAGCGGAGCTCGCGGATCCCCGCGTGAAGATGGTGTTGGAGAAGATGGACGCGGATCTGAGGCCGACCGACATGGCGGCGGCGAAGCTGACCGGCGTGTCGCTGCTGAGGGAGTTCCTGGAGCACCAGCTGGCTCCGCTTCGGCAGTACTCACTTCCAATGTGGAGGCCCTGTCCGAGCCCCGCGGCCTTGGCCGACGGAGACCTGGCTGCGGTTCTCCAATCTCTCGTTGGGGGCAATGTGGCGAGGTTGGAGGGCGCTCCTACGCCTTTGTTCCTCCACGACGACTGGGAGCGGGTGGTGAAGTCCATGCCTGTCTTCAACGGGGAGGGGTCCGTGCCCCTGGAAGCTCCCGAGGGACCGGTGGATGTGCCCTCCAACGACTCCAGCGAGGAGGAGGAAGGAGGGAAGCGGGGAAAAGGGCTTGACTCTGAGGCGACTGACGGAGAGTCGAGGGCTCCCCTCCCACGGCGCGGGTCTCGCATTCTCCGCCTCTCTCCGCGCGATGACGATGAGGATGACGACGAAGACGACGACAAGGACAACGACGAGCAGGACGGCGGGAGCCCGCCCCCGATCCCGAAGAAGGATAGGACCGGGCTGACCTCCCGCGGGTCTCCCCCGGCCCCGGGGCGAACCGCAGATGCACCTTCTGCCTCCAAGCTTCCCGAGGTTGACCCTTCCAGCCGGCTTTCAGGCTTCAAATTTGGCCGGAGGCCGCTTGAGCTCACTGGCGACGACCCGTAAGCATTCGATTCTTGTCTTTATCTCTTGCTCTGCTTCTGAGGCTTGACATCCGTATCTTTTGGACAGGCTGGCGCCCGCAGCAAAGAAGCCGAAGGGGGCTCCCGAGGTTCCATCCGTGGCGGTGCTTCTGCCTGTGAAGGAGGGTGACCGCGACGCACAGGCTTCTCCTACCCGGTCGTCCTCGCGAGGCCTGGCTGAGCCGGCTGGGGCGAGCTCAGCCCCCGCAGCCCAAGTGGCTCCCGAGGTGCTCTTGCCTGCCGCCGCCACTACAGCTGTCGGGGCGCGGCAGACTCCGCCTCAGGATGCCGCGGCTGCGCTGCCGCCTTCTCCTCTTACTCCACCGGCTACTGTTTCTCCAACTCCTTCTGCCGTTCTGGATCGTGCTGTTGCTGAGCTGGACCGACTGCGTCAGGACCTTCTTGGCGCCGACCCCCGCTTGGTGGCCGGGCGCTTGGAGCTGGCTTCAAGATGGGTTCGCTCCGACGCCTCGATTCGGGCAGCGCTGGTCCAGGCCTGGACGGCATGCGACGAGGAGAAGCAGGCCGTCCTTGAGGCGAAGGCTGCTCGTGATGCAGCCCTGGGGGAGGTGGTCGACATCCGTGGTCGCTGCAAGGCGCTGGAGGATGAGCTGCAAGGCCTGTGGGACCAGCTCGCGAAAGAGGTCCACCTTCGCCAAGAGCAGGAAGAAGGCGTGAAGGCTCGCGAGGCAGCCGTCGAGGGCCGGGAGGCCAAGCTCAGGAAGCGCCGCGACCGCCTAGGCGCGCTGGAGCAGGAGTTGGGGGTGAGGAAGGCCGAACTGGACGGCAAGGCCCTGGTTCTCGCCGAGGACCGCGCGGCCTTCACAGAGTTGGAGGCGAAGGCTCGCTCCTCGCTGAGGCGGCTTTACGACAGCGGCCTAGAGAGCCCGCTGGCTGGCGTCGAGGACGGTCCCGCCAAGCTGTTTCCCTTCCTGGTTCACGCTCTTGAAGATGTCGCCCTTGGCCTTGGCCCCACGGCCGAGGCCGAGGCGCGTGTCCTGTCTTCTGCAGCACTGACGCGGGTCCTCACCCACATCTACCTTCGCGATCCCGGTGTCGACCTCGACGGCCTGCTGGAGCCAGTGAGTGGTGAGTGTGCCGCTGCCGCTGCTGAGGCCGTGAAGAGTCGCGCGGAGGCTCTGCTGGGGAAGTTCCGGGCCTTCAGCACCAAGCCGGAGCAAGGCGCTGCCGACCCCGCTGCTCCGTGAGGCGAACCCACTCCGCGCTGCTCCCCCGCCGACAAGTGACTCCGTCGTGGCTCCTGTCCTGCTTTTAATTCCTGCACACGTATCATGCCTCAGGGAGGCATTTAAACTTGCGTTTGGCATTGAGATAATAGTGTGGACTGTAATATTTTCTTTTGAACTCCTTGAAATTTGCGCTTTTCCTTCCTACTTGCTTATGTTCTACGCCGGCAGAGCCCGGCCCCGCGCGTACCTCACCCAGCAATAGTCCCGACCGGAAACCAGGACGGGACCAAGGAGTGAGGGGCTACGTGACAAGTTAGGCTCCTGAGTCGCGATGCTCAGGAGTCCCCCTTGGCGCACGAACAGCAAGTAGGGAGGTGTGATGTGGGTGGATCTACCGTTCTACGTCTGCAGAGCCCGGCCGCGCGCGTGCCTCACCCAGCGATGGTCCCGATCGGAAACCAGGACGGGGCCACGGAGTGAGGGGCTACGTGACCAGTTAGGCTCCTGAGTCACGATGCTCAGGAGTCCCCCTTAACGCACAAACAGCAAGTAGGGAGGTATGATGTGGGGGGATCCACCGTTCTATGTCTGCAGAGCCCGGCCGCGCGCGTGCCTCACCCAGCGATGGTCCCGACCGGAAACCAGGATGGGGCCACAGAGTGAGGGGCTACGTGACCAGTTAGGCTCCTGAGTCGCGATGCTCAGGAGTCCCCCTTGACGCTCAAACGGCCTTCGTACCTTGGCTCTGCTCGGGGAGAGACGCGCGACGAACCAGGCTCGGGGGGACCTGGCTAGGCGGCATGCGTCTGGGTGTGACCCAGGCGTAGCCCCCGTGCCCAGCCCCCTCGCGCGGCACTCCTGAGGGGAGGCGTTACGATGAGGCTAGACACTGAGCTCTGGGCTCCCTGAGGTTGATGCGGCCCGGGGGCCACCCTCAGTTGTTTATCACCAGCGCGGAGCATAGTGCTACCGTATGTGTACGGGCATAGCCGCTCCTCGGCAGTGTCATCAGCCAGCGCGGAGCATGGTGCTTCCACTGGTACGTGGGAGGGGGTCCCCTCTAGGAGGAGCCCCCGGGGCGTGTACAGCCCCGCCTTGACACGTGGCTGGCACGGTAGGGCCTGGCGAGGTGTATCTGGGCACCCGTGAGCCAGCGCGGGACTCACGGGGCCCTACCTCTAGGTGGGTTGCGCCTGGCACTGGGCCTTATCTTGTGATGTGTCCCTGCAAATTTGGTTAGATGCCTGCACTCTACATCCTCGGGTCCCGGCCCTCGAGCTGGTCTCAGCCGTCGCTGGTATGCCAGGTCACGATGCCATGGACAAGGCCAGAGGGTGAGGGCTGGAGAGCCAGTAAGAGCCCTGAGTCGTGATGCTCAGGTACCCCCCTTTTAACGTGCAAGTGGTCGGCAAGGAGAAGAAGAGGTGCCGTGGACCGGCATCGAATAATCATGCATGGTGGGTTTAACGCATAATCGGAAATAAATGCAAATGAGATACATGCCACTGGGCATGGCCCGAGCGGCTTGGGGATCATGCGGCCCGAGGGGCGCCCCCAACAAGGTAAACTAACGACGCGAAATAAAAAGGGATACGCGCCGTAGGGATGGACCCACGCGGCCTGGGAATAATGCAGCCCTGGGGGCGCTCCCAACTGGAAGTAAAACTCGAAAGATGTCACCTGATGATGTTGAAGACGAAAGGGTGTTGGTGTAGCAGACTCGGTGGGCTGCGGAAGCTGATCCTCATGAGCCCCCAGGCCCAGGGGCCTCGGGAGGCTCCGGAGGCGCTGGCGGCTCCCGCGGGCCATCTCCACCTCTTCCAGGGCTGCGGAACGCCTGGCCTCTCGTGCCTCCGTGATGCCCTCATGAGACGCTGGTACGCGTCAGCCGCGCTCGGCAAGCCGTAAGGCATGTGAACGCAGCTGTGGGGTGGACCTCCGCAGCGCCCCACTCGCGAGGGCCAGAGGCGCTCCAGGGAGGCAACTCGGTTGAGCCTTGGTATGTCGATGCAGACGCACAGCCCACCATCCTCGCTTGGATGGGGAGCCACTGCTGGCAGGCGGCGGCCGCCTTTCATGACTCTCGACTCCTGTAGCTCCTGAATGACCTTGCTGACGAACTCCTGAGGGTCTGGATCTCCTTTCCTTGCTCCTTCTTGAGGGAAACGTACTTCAAAACACGCCTCCACGTGGTGCCCAAGCGCCTCCCTCGTGACCCTAGCTAGGTCGGTGGCCCTGCAGGGGAGAGCCCCCGAGCCCTGCCTGAGGAGGGCGCCAGGTGCGCTTTCCTATGCGATGGAGGGAGGTTCCCCCTGGGCAGGCGTGGGCCCAAAGGGGCCTGCCTCCTGAGTGGTCAGGCCGGACGATGTCTTCTTCTTCTTAGGGGCGGCCTCGGGAGGCCTCCTGCTTCCATGATCCGGGTCTTCCAGTGACGCGGCCTGAAAGGCTCGTTCCAGGGAACACACCGCGTCCTTCTCTTCACAGGGCGCCGTGATGACTCCGCCACTTCCTGGCATCTTAAGGACGTTGTAGCCGTGGTGAGTTGCGGCCATGAACTTGGCCAGCGCTGGGTACCCAAGGATGGCGTTGTACGGTAGGCGAATGTGGGCGACGTCGAGGTCGATGATCTCGGTGCGGTAGTTGTCGCGTGCCCCGAAGGTGACAGGGAGGCGGACCTGCCCAATCGGGACCGTGGAGCCGTCGGTGATACCGGAGAAAGGCTTGGTTGGCTGAAGCTGGCTGTAGGGCACTTGGAGGTTGTTGAATGTTTCCACGGACAGGACGTTGAGCCCTGCCCCGCCATCGATGAGGGTCTTGGTGACCACCACGTTGCTGATGATTGGGGAGCAAAGCATCGGGAGAACTCCGGCTGTAGCCGCACACTTGAGTTGATCTACTGAGTTGAACGTGATGGCGCACGCCGACCACCTGAGAGGGCGCGCGGCTTCGAGCCTGGGGAGGACTGCGTTCACTTCGCGGGCGAACTGCTTGAAGATGCGTTGAGAGGCGGGGGCTTGTGCTCCGCCCAAGATGCAGGCGATCGTGCGCGGCTCCTAGAAGCCCCCAGCCTCCTCGTCCTGGTGGCGGTCCTCGTTTCTCATTGGCTGCGGCGGCAGCGGTGGGAGGCCTGCGTTGCCTTGCGGGCGATCCTCGCGAGGCTGATCCCTCCAGTCTCCCTTGCGAGGCTGATCCCTCCGTCCTCTCTCGCGAGGCGGGTCTTGCCAGCGATCCTCGCGAGGTTGGTCGTGCCACCCTTGGCGCGGGCCACGGTCTTCCCAGCGTCCTGCGTTCCTTCCTCCTCCTCGACCGTAGCCCCGGTCACCGCGGTCGGGGCGACGGCCGATCCTTCCTTCTCGCACAGCTCGGAGTTCTTGACATTCGTTGGTGTTGTGGGTGTGGAGTTCGTGGTACACGCAGTACCAGCCGCCCTTGGAAGGTTCGGGCTGATCTCTGCCCCGCTTGGTGTCTGGTTCTGCCGCAAGCACGGCAGCCCCCTTGCGCTTCACATCCTTGGCCTTGAGCTTCTTCTCTTCTGGGTCTGCGGCAGGCAGCTCGAGGAGGGAGAGACGCCCTTCCTCAGCCCTGGCGCACTTGTTCGCCAAGTTGAACATCTCCAAGGAAGTGCACGGGTCTTCATGCATTGCCAGCTCCTCCTTCATCTTGACGTCGCGCACGCCATCGGAGAAGGCCGAGATGATGGCCTCGTCAGTCACCTTGGGAATCTTGAGGCGTGCGTTGTTGAAGTGCTGGATGTACTTCTGCAGGGTCTCCCCGGGTTGTTGCTTGATGCGGCGCATGTCGCTCACGGCGGGTGGCCGGTCGCGAGTGCCTTGGAAGTTGGCGATGAAGCGGGTGCGCATCTCCTCCCAGGAGGAGATTGTGCCTGGAGCCAGGTTCAGGAGCCAGGTGCGGGCCCCATCCTTGAGCGCCATGGGAAACCAGTTCGCCATGACCTTCTCGTCTCCATTGGCAGCTTCGATGCCCAGCTCGTAGAGCTGGAGGAACTCCGCAGGGTCGGCCGTGCCGTCGTAGCGAGGAGGCAGGTCTGGCTTGAACTTGCCGGGCCATGCGACGCTGCGTAGTTCGGTGGTGAAGGCGCGGCAGCCTGCTATGGCCACGGGAGGCCTTGGGTGATGGAGAGCCTGGTCTTGCATGTCCCCACGCGCAGCAGCTGGGAGCAGCGCGGGATCTTGACGCGCGGGAGCAGGAGCATGGTCGCGACGTGCTGGAGCAGGGAGCGCCCGGGTAGCTTCTTGCGGGCGAGGGACTTCTTGGCAGCTCTGTTCTTGCCGCGCTGGCACCTGACGGAGCGGGTTCCGCCCAGGGGCCACGCGCCTTGGATCCATGGCGTCTTCTTGAGGAGGAGGCGGCCGGGGCGCCGCCGGAGCCTCGTCGCCCGCGCGGCGCGGGGTGCAGTGCAGTGGGACGGACGGCGCAAGAGAGCCCCCTACGGCGCGGACGAGCTCGGCGATGCGGTCGAGCCATTCGTCGTAGACGTCGTCGACGGGACGGTAGCGCAGGAGCTCGTTTGCCGCGATGAGCGGCCTGAGCCTCCATGGGCGCGCGGAGCGCGCGGACGAAGAACCAGCCGGGGCGAGCGAGGGAGTTGCGGTGCGGCCGTCTTGCCGCACGGACGGATGCTAGGACGATGCTTGCCGCTCGTCCCCCGCCGGACCGGTGGCGGCGTTGACGGCAGGTGACGGGGAACGGCGTGGATGCCCGCCGACAGGGACCGTCCGGGCGACGCGGGAAGCGAGTGCGGCCCGGCTCTCGGTGCGGGCCCGACGAGCGTCAGACATGGGCGTCATGGTCGGAGGAGAACGGGGTGGTGGAAGACGAATCCCGGCGCACCCCTACCTGGCGCGCCAAATGTTGGATTTCGGGTTCCGGCAGACCCTTGAGGTTTGAACACTGGGGTGCGCGCGGAGATTTCTCCTCCTACCTACATGCACCCCTCCGCCATGCTAGGATCTAAAACTACGGAAAGAACAACACAAGAGACACGGGGTTTATACTGGTTCGGGCCACCGTTGTGGTGTAATACCCTACTCCAGTGTGTGGTGTGTGGATTGCCTCTTGGGCTGATGATGATGATGAATACAAGGAAGAACAGCCTCGCAAGGGTCTGTTCTTGGCTGGGGCGATGAACTTCTCGGAGGGGTTCAGTCACCTTTCTCTCTCTCTCTCTTTCTCTCTCTGCTTCCGACCGAACCCCCTCCTCCCAGACCCTTGCTTTGTGGGTGGCTGGTCGTATTTATAGAGGCCCTGGTCCTCTTCCCAAATATCGAGCAGGAAGGGAGCCAACAATGGCGGGCTAATTTGAAGGGGGACAGCAAGTATCAGCTATCCTGACAAAAGTAGTCTTCGCCTGCGCAAAGCTCTGGTGATGACGCCGTCATGGGCTCCACGGTGACCTCCGTCTCATAGTCCTCCTGGTCTTGGTCTCGTTGCACCGAAATGGCAACCTTTGCATGATGCCTCGGTACTCCGCAGCTGCGCTTGCCCCCTTTGCACCAAAGAGGAAAGGAGGACGTTGCGCGGCTGGCACCCGCCTGGCGCCCTGAGTCGTCATGGCTTGCGTCATGGGCACCTCGTGAGGTACCCCGCCTTGATCTCTCCGCCTCCTCATGAGCCAGCCTGACGAGGCCGTGCCTGAGGAAGCTCCACGTTGTCCGCCCCGCGAGGCTTGGCCCCTCGCGAGGGTCTTGGGTTTGTTTTGGTGAAGATGGGCCGTGCTGGGCCCCCCCTTTGAGCCACGCCGCAGGCCGCAGGCAGGCAAGTCTAGGGACCCCCGTTCCCAGAACGCCGACATCGGGCATTCGCTTGAAATATTAACTGCAACTCCTGGAACATCTCATATGCTCCATGACGTTCAAAACGTCTTTGAAGTTCCTATTCTAAGTCATAAAGCATGGCACACTGAACTATCGAGTAGTCATCAGCTTTGCTCTACCAGACGTTCATAATGTCCGGAGTTGCTCCTGCAGCGGGTCTTGCACCTAGCGGTGCTTCCAGGACGTAATTCTTTTGTGCAGCAATGAGGATAATCCTCAAGTTACAGACCTAGTCCGTGTAGTTGCTACCATCATATTTCAACTTAGCTTTCTCTAGGAACACATTAAAATTCAAGGGAACGGTAGCACGGGCCATTGATCTACAACAACATATATATGCAAAAACTATAAGGACTAAGTTCATGATAAATTAAAGTTCAATTAATCATATTAGTTAAGAACTCCCACTTAGATAGACATCCCTCTAGTCATCTAAATGATCATGTGATCCATATCAACTAAACCATGTCTGATCATCACGTGAGATGGAGAAGTTTTCAATGGTGAACATCTCTATGTTGATCATATCTACTATATGATTCACGTTCGATCTTTCGATCTCAGTGTTCCAAGGCCATATCTGCATATGCTAGGCTCGTCAAGTTTAACCCGAGTATTCTGCATGTGCAAAACTGGCTTGCACCCGTTGTATGTGAACGTAGAGCTTATCACACCCGATCATCCCGCGGTGTCTCGGCACAACGAACTATAGCAATGGTGCATACTCAGGGAGAACACGTATACCTTGAAATTCAGTGAGAGGTCATGTTATAATGCTACTGCCGTACTAAGCAAAATAAGATGCATAAAGGATAAACATCAAATGCAATCAAAATATGTGACATGATATGGCCATCATCATCTTGTGCCTTTGATCTCCATCTCCAAAGCACCGTCATGATCTCCATCATCACTGGCTTGATGCTACCTCTTGAGCATGCGTTGGTTTTCCCTTGAAGAGGAAATGGTGATGCAGCAAAGTAGCGTAAGTATTTCCCTCAGTTTTGAGAACCAAGGTATCAATCCAGTAGGAGACAACGCACGAGTCACCTAGTACCTGCACAAAAAATCAAGAACCTTGCAACCAACATGATAAAGGGGTTGTCAATCCCTTCACGGTCACTCGCAAAAGGGAGATCTAATAAAGATAGTTAAGTAAATATTTTTGGTATTTTTGTTGTATAGATTGGAAAGTAAAGATTGCAAAATAGTAAACGAGATGCGATGTAAATAAAAGAGATGCAATATAATAAGAAAGAGACCCGGGGGCCATAGGTTTCACTAGTGGCTTCTCTCAAGATAGCATGTATTACGGTGGGTGAACAAACTACTGCCGAGCAATTGAGAGAAAAGTGCATAGTTATGAAGATATCTAAGGCAATGTTCATGAATATAGGCATCACGTCCGTGTCAAGTAGATCAAAACGATTCCGCACCTACTACTATTACTCCACACGTCGACCGCTATCCATCATGCATCTAGAGTATTAAGTTCGTAAGAACAGAGTAACGCACTAAGCAATATGACATGATGTACAGGGATAAACTCAAGCAATATGATATAAACCCCATATTTTTATCCTCGATGGCAACAATACAATACGTGCCTTGCTGCCCCTACTATCATTGGGAAAGGACACCGCAAGATTGATTCCAAAGCTAAGCACTTCTCCCATTGCAAGAAAGATAAATCTAGTAGGCCAAACAAAAACGATAATTTGAAGGGACTTGCCAAGATATCAAATCATGCATATAAGAATTGAGAGAAGAACCAAATAATATTCATACATCATCTTGTTCATAAATCCACAATTCATCGGATCTCGGCAAACACACCGCAAAGGAGTATTACATCGAATAGATCTCCAAGAACAGGAGCACTTTGTATTTAGAACCAAAGAGAGAGAAGAAGCCATCTAGCTAATAACTATGGACCCGAAGGTCTGTGGTAAACTACTCAAGCTTCATCAGAGAGGCAATGGTGTTGATGTAGAAGCCCTCCGTGATCGATTCCCCCTCCGACAGATCACCGGAAAAGGCCCCATGATGGGATCTCATGGGTACAGAAGGTTGCGGCGATGGAAAAGTGGTTTCGTGGCTCTCTCTGATGTTTCTAGGGTATAAGAGTATATATAGGCGGAAGAAGTACGTCGGTGGAGCTACGAGGGGCCCACGAGGGTGGGGGCGCGCCTACCCCCCTGGGCGCGCCCTCCTGCCTCGTGGCTTCCTCATGGAGTTCCATACTTCGACTCCAAGTCTTCTGGATTGCTTTCGGTCCAAGAAAGATCATTGCAAATGTTTCATTCCGTTTGGACTCCGTTTGGTATTCCTTTTCTGCAAATCTCTAAAATAGGCAAAAAAACAGAAACTGGCACTAGGCCTCCGGTTAATAGGTTAGTCCCAAAAATAATATAAAAGAGCATACTAAAGCCCATTAAACATCTAGAATAGATAATATAATAGCATGGAACAATCAAAAATTATAGATACGTTGAAAGACGTATCAAGCATCCCCAAGCTTAATTCCTGCTCGTCCTCGAGTAGGTAAATGATAAAAACAGAATTTTTGATGTGGAATGCTACCTAACATAATTATCAATGTACTTTTATTTATTGTGGCATGAATGTTCAGATCCGAAAGATTCAAGACAAAAGTTTAATATTGACATAAAAACAATAATACTTCAAGCATACTAACAAAGCAATCATGTCTTCTTAAAATAACATGGCCAAAGAAAACTATCCCTACAAAATCATATAGTTTGGCTATGCTCTATCTTCATCACACAAAATATTTAATCATGCACAACCCCCGATGACAAGCCAAGTAATTGTTTCATACTTTTGATGTTCTCAAACTTTCTCAATCTTCACACAATACATGAGTGTGAGCCATGGATATAACACTATAGGTGGAATAGAGGGGTGGTTGTGGAGAAGACAAAATGGAGAAGATAGTCTCACATCAACTAGGCGTATCAACGGGCTGTGGAGATGCCCATCAATAGATATCAATGTGAGTGAGTAGGGATTTCCATGCAACGGATGCACTAGAGCTATAAGTGTATGAAAGATCAACAAAAGAAACTAAGTGGGTGTGCATCCAACTTGCTTGTTCACGAAGACCTAGAGCATTTTGAGGAAGCCCATCATTGGAATATACAAGCCAAGTTCTATAATTAAAAATTCCCACTAGTATATGAAAGTGACAAAATAAGAGACTCTCTATCATGAAGATCATGGTGCTACTTTCAAGCACAAGTGTGGAAAAAGGATAGTAGCATTGTCCCTTCTGTCTTCTTCTCTCTCTTTTTTTGTTTGGCTTCTTTGTCCTCTTTTTTTATTTCCTCACACGGGACGATGCTCTAATAATGATGATCATCACACTTTTATTTACTTACAACTCAAGAATTACAACTCGATACTTAGAACAAAATATGACTCTATGTGAATGCCTCCGGCGGTGTACCGGGATGTGCAATGAATCAAGAGTAACATGCATGGAAGAATTATGAATGGTGGCTTTGCCACAAATACGATGCCAACTACATGATCATGCAAGGCAATATGACAATGATGGAGTGTGTCATAATAAACGGAACGGTGGAAAGTTGCATGGCAATATATCTCGGAATGGCTATGGAAATGATATAATAGGTAGGTATGGTGGCTGTTTTGAGGAAGGTAAATGGTGGGTTTATGATACCGGCGAAAGTTGCGCGGTACTAGAGAGGCTAGCAATGGTGGAAGGGTGAGAGTGCGTATAATCCATGGACTCAACATTAGACATAAAGAACTTACATACTTATTGCAAAAATCTATTAGTTATCGAAACAAAGTACTAGGCGCATGCTCCTAGGGGGATATATTGGTAGGAAAAAACCATCGCTAGTCCCCGACCGCCACTCATAAGGAAGACAATCAAAAAATAAATCATACTCCGACTTCATCACATAACGGTTCACCATATGTGCATGCTACAGGAATCACAAACTTTAACACAAGTATCTCTCAAATTCACAACTACTCAACTAGCATGACTCTAATATCACCATCTTCATATCTCAAAACAATCATAAGGAATCAAACTTCTCATAGTATTCAATGCACTTTATATGAAAGTTTTTATTATACCCACCTTGGATGCCCATCATATTAGGACTAATTTTATAGCCAAAGAAAATTACCATGCTGTTATAAAAGACTCTCAAAATAATATAATTTAAGCACGAGAGATCAATAATTTCTATAAAATAAAACCGCCACCGTGCTCTAAAAAGATATAAGTGAAGCACATAGAGTATTCTAATAAATTCGGATTCATGCTTGTCTCTCCCAAAAGGTGTGTACAGCAAGGATGATTGTGGTAAAATAAAAATCAAAGACTCAAATAATACAAGACGCTCCAAGCAAAACACATATCACATGGTGAATAAAAATATAGCCTCAAGTAAAGTTACAGATAGACGAAGATGAAAGAGGGGATGCCTTCCGGGACATCCCCAAGCTTAGGCTTTTGGTTGTCCTTGAATTCTACCTTGGGGTGCCTTGGGCATCCCCAAGCTTAGGCTGTTGCCACTCCTTATTCCAAAATCCATCAAATCTTTACCCAAAAACTTGAAAACTTCACAACACAAAACTTCAACAGAAAATCTCATGAGCTCCGTTAGTATAAGAAAATAAACCACCACTTTAAGGTACTGTAATGAACTCATTCTTTATTTATATTGGTGTAAAACCTACTATATTTCAACTTCTCTATGGTTCATACCCCCCCTATACTACTCATAGATTCATCAAAATAAGCAAACAACACACGAAAAACAGAATCTGTAAAAAAATAGAACGGTGTGTAGCAATGTGTAACTTTCGAATACTTCTGTAACTCCAAAAATTCTGAAAAATTAGGACGGACTGAACAATTTGTATATTGATCTACTGCAAGTGGAGTAGGTATTTTATCGCTCCCTGGTAAAAAATGAAAATTAATTTCGTGAGCGTAAAAGTTTCTGTTTTTTACAGCAAGATCAAACAACTATCACCCAAGAAGATCCTACTGGCTTTACTTGGCACAAACACTAAATAAAACATAAAAACACAATCGTAACAGAAGCTAGATGAATTATTTATAACTAAACAGGACCAAAAAGCAATGAACAAAAATAAAATTGGGTTGCCTCCCAACAAGCGCTATCGTTTAACGCCCCTAGCTAGGCATTGAGATTTCAATGATGCTCACATGAAAGGTAAGAATTGAAGCACAAAGAGAGCATCATAAAACATGTGACAAACACACTTAAGTCTAACATACTTCTTATGCATAGGCATTTTATAAGCAAAAAAATTATCAAGGCAAGCAAAAACTAGCATATGCAAGGAAGAAGACAGGGACGATAGCAATTTCAACGTGAAGAGAGTTAATTTAATATCATGAAAGTTTCTACAACCATATTTTCCTCTCTCATAATAATTACATGTGGGATCATAAGCAAATTCAACAATATATCTATCTCATAACATATTCTCAACACGATCCACATGCATGTGAAGTTGACACTCTTCCAAAATAGTGGGATTAACATTAGCTAAAGTCATGGCCTCTCCAAACCCACTTTTATCAAAAAATTCATAAGATTGAACATTCTCCAAATATGTGGGATCTAAAGTTGACACTCTTCCAAACCCTCTTTCAATATTATTGCAAACACTATTATCAATCTCATATTCATCATGGGGCTTAATAAATTTTCAAGATCATAAGAAGAATCACCCCAATCATGATCATTGCAAAAAGTAGTGGACACAGCAAAACTAACATCTCCAAGCTGAGGGTTTTGCAAATTATTAGCACAATTGACATTAATATAATGTATAATAACATCATTGCAATCATGCTTTTTATACAAAGATCTATCATGAATCACTTCATAAAGTACGTCATCAAAATTTTCTGATTCACGAATTTCAAGCAAAACTTCATAAAGATAATCTAGTGCACATAACTCACTAGCAATTAGTTCATCATAATTGGATCTCTTAAAAAGATTGGCAATCGGATGAGGATCCATAAATCTTAGGTTCTCTGATTTGTAATAGATACACGATTATTCCAAGCAAATGAGCAAACGAGCAAAATAAGACATCGTGGCAAACGAAAAGACGAACAGAAGAGGGGCGAAGAAAAGGCAAATCTTTTCGAAAATTGTTTTAGAAGTGGGGAGAGGAAAACGAGAGGCGAATGACAAATAATGTAATGCGACGGGGAAGAGTTTATGATGGGTACGTGGTATGTCTTAACTTGGCGTAGATCTCCCCGGCAACGGTGCCAGAAATCCTTCTTGCTACCTCTTGAGCATGAATTATTTTTCCCTTGAAGAGGAAAGGGTGATGCAACAAAGTAGCGTAAGTATTTCCCTCAGTTTTGAGAACCAAGGTATTAATCCAGTAGGAGACAACACACAAGTCCCCTAGTACCTGCACAAACAATCAAGAACCTTGCAACCAATGCGATAAAGGGGTTGTCAATCCCTTCACAGTCACTCGGAAATGTGAGATCTAATAAAGATAGTAAAGTAAATATTTTTAGTATTTTTGTTGTATAGATTGGAAAGTAAAGATTGCAAAATAAATAGTAAACTAGAATTGTAGATCGGAAACTTATATGATGTAAAGTAGACCCGGGGGCCATAGGTTTCACTAGTGGCTTCTCTCAATATAATATATATTACAGTGGGTGAACAAATTACTGCCGAGCAATTGATAGAAAAGCGCATAGTTATGAGAATATCTAGGCATGATCATAAACATAGGCATCACGTCCATGTCAAGCCGACCGAAACGATTCTTCATCTACTACTATTACTCCACACATCGACCGCAATCTAGCATGCATCTAGAGTATTAAGTTCATAAGAACAAAGTAACGCATTAGGCAAGATGACATGATGTAGAGGGATAAACTCAAGCAATATGATATAAACCCCATCTTTTTATCCTCGATGGCAACAATACAATACGTGCCTTGTTGCCGCTACTATCACTTGGAATGGACACCACAAGATTGAACCCAAAGCTAAGCACTTCTCCCATTGCAAGAAAGAACAATCTAGTAGGCCAAACTAAACCAATAATTCGAAGAGACTTGAAAAGATATCAAGTCATGCATATAAGAATTCAGAGAAGAACCAAATAATATTCATAGATAATCTTGTTCATAAATCCACAATTCATCATATCTCGGCAAACACACCACACAAGAGTATTACATCGAATAGATCTCCAAGAACATCGAGGAGAACTTTGTATTGAGAATCAAAGAGAGAGAAGAATCCATCTAGCTAATAACTATGGACCCGAATGTCTATGGTAAACTACTCACGCTTCATCGGAGAGGCGATGGTGTTGATGTAGAAGCCCTCCGTGATCGATTCCCCCTCTGGCAGATCGCCGGAAAAGGCCCCAAGATGCGATCTCACGGGTACAGAAGGTTGCGTCGGTGGAAAAGTGGTTTCGTGGGTATCTCTGATATTTCTAGGGTATAAGAGTATATATAGGAGGAAGAAGTACGTCGGTGGAGCTACGAGGGGCCCAGAAGGGTGGGGGCGCGCCTACCCCCCTGGGTGCGCCCTCCTGCCTCGTGGCTTCCTCGTGGAGTTCTAGACTTTGACTCCAAGTCTTCTGGATTACTTTTGGTCCAAGAAAGATCATCGCTAAGGTTTCATTCCGTTTGGACTCCATTTGTTATTCCTTTTCTGCAAAACTCTAAAATAGGCACACAAAAACAGAAACTGGCACTGGGCCTCTGGTTAATAGGTCAGTCCCAAAAATAATGTAAAAGAGCATATTAAAGCCAATTAAACATCCGAAACAGATAATATAATAGCATGGAACAATAATAAATTATAGATACGTTGGAGACGTAACACTTGACACCTTGATCTCCATCGTAGCATCGTTATTGTCTCGCCAACTATTACTTCTACGACTATCGCTACCGCTTAGTGATAAAGTAAAGCAATTACATGGTGATTGCATTTCATACAATAAAGCGACAACCATAAGGCTCCTGCCAGTTGCCGATAACTTTTACAGAACATGATCATCTCATACAACAATTTAAATCTCATCACATCTTGACCATATCACATCACAACATGCCCTGCAAAAAACAAGTTAGAAGTCATCTACTTTGTTGTTGCAAGTTTTATGTGGCTGCTACGGGCTTCTAGCAAGAATCGTTCTTACCTACGCATCAAAAACCACAACGATTTTTCATCAAGTGTGTTGTTTTAACCTTCAATAAGGACTGGTCATAGTCAAACTCGATTCAACTAAAGTTGGAGAAACAGACACCCGCTAGCCACCTGTGTGCGAAGCACGTTAGTAGAACCAGTCTCATGAACGCGGTCATGTAATGTCGGTCCGGGACGCTTCATCCAACAATACCTCTGAATCAAAGTAAGACATTGGTGGTAAGCAGTCTGACTATTATCGCCCACAACTCTTTGTGTTCTACTTGTGCATATATCATCTACGCATAAACCTGGCTCTGATACGACTGTTGGGGAACATAGTAATTCAAAAAAAATCCTATGATCATGCAAGATCTAACTGGGAGATGCATAGCAACGAGAGAGGAGAGTGTGTCCACGTACCCTCGTAGACCGAAAGCGGAAGCGTTATGTTAACGCGATTGATGTAGTCGAACGTCTTCACAATCCAACCGATCCAAGTACCGAACGTATGGCACCTCCGTGTTCAGCACAGTTCAGCACGATGACGTCCCTCGAGCTCTTTATCCAGTAGAGGGTCGAGGGAGAGTTCCGTCAGCACGACGGCGTGGTGACGGTGATGATGAAGTTACCGGCACAGGACTTCGCCTAAGCACTGCGATGATATGACCGAGGTGTTAAACTATGGAGGGGGGCACCGCACACGGCTAAGAGATTGTCTGTTGTGCCTTCAGGGTGCCCCCTGCCCACGTATATAAAGGAGGGGAGAGAGAGGCCGGCGGCCAGGAGGGGCGCGCCATGGGGGGAGTCCTACTTGGACTCCTAGTCCAAGAAGGATTCGCCCCCCCATTCCTTTCTTCCACCAGAGGGAATAGGAAGGAGAGGGAGAGGGAAAGGGAAGGGGGCGCCGCCCCCTCCTTGTCCTATTCAGACTCCCAAGGAGGGTGGAGTGCGGCCACCCCCCGCGGGCTTCCCTCTCTCTCCCTTAGGCCCATGTTGGCCCAATACTTCCCCAAGAGGTTCCGGTAACCCCTCGGTACTCCGAAAAAATACCCGAATCACTCGGAACCATTTCGATGTCCGAATATAACCTTCCAATATATGAATCTTTACCTCTCGAACATTTCGATACTCCTCGTCATGTCCGTGATCTCATCCGGGACTCCGAACAAACTTTGTTCATCAAATCACATAACTCATAATACAAATCGTCATCGAACGTTAAGCGTGCGGACCCTACGGGTTCGAGAACTATGCAGACATGACTGAGACACATCTCCGGTCAATAACCAATATCGGAACCTGGATGCTCATATTGGCTCCTACATATTCTATGAAGATCTTTATCGGTCAAACCATATAACAACATACATTATTCCCTTTGTCATCGGTATGTTACTTACCTGAGATTCGATCGTCGGTATCATCATACCTAGTTCAATCTTGCTACCGACAAGTATCTTTACTCATTCTGTAATGCATTATCCCGCAACTAACTCATTAGTCACATTGCTTGCAAGGATTTTAGTGATGTGCATTACCGAGAGGGCCCAGAGATACCTCTCCAATACACGGAGTGACAAATCCTAATCTCGATCTATGCCAACTCAACAAACACCTTCAAAGACACCTGTACAGCATCTTTATAACCACCCAGTTACGTTGTGACGTTTGATAGCACACAAGGTGTTCCTCCGGTATTCGGGAGTTGCATAATCTCATAGTTAGAGGAATATGTATAAGTCATGAAGAAAGCAATAGCACTAAAAAACTAAACGATCATAATGCTAAGCTAACGGATGGGTCTTGTCCATCACATCATTCTCTAATGATGTGATCCCGTTCATCAAATGACAACACATGTATATGGTCAGGAAACTTAACCATCTTTGATTAATGAGCTAGTCAAGTAGAGGCATACTAGGGACACTCTGATTGTCTATGTATTCACACATGTACTAAGTTTCCGGTTAATACAATTCTAGCATGAATAATAAACATTTATCATGATATAAGGATATATAAATAACAATTTTATTATTGCCTCTAGGGCATATTTCCTTTAGCAGGTGTTGCCACCGTGTGAAGCTATCCGTACGCTGCAGCCACAACCAGGGCACGTGGAGGGTGATGCTGGTATTGTGCAGGTCGTGAACGCCCAGGCTACTAAGGGAGAGTGGGCGGCACACCTTGGGCCAGGCGACGGGACAGTGGTCGCCACGAGCATCCTGGCGGTCAATTCATAGGAAACTTTAGATGATGCAATTTACGTAAAATACGGCAGTAGCTCAAATTTTAAGTGTCATGTTATCAACATTTTTTCTTCAAAATACGGCAGGAACTCTGTGCATTCTAATTAGCAGGAGAAACGTTTGATTTATTGAAAAGAGTGTAGAGTTGGGAACGCTCAAATCAGGTCATCATTCACGACTACTAGAAGCAACATGTGCGCTTTGCCTTGTCGGGTGGCATAAGCATGATGTAATTGTAGACGTTGTTATGATAAGATGTTTCACAAAGAGTCTCTATGCAACAAGTTACAATCTAATTGATGTGATATAGAAGCAATGTATATATCTATGTGTCCCTTTGCCTATAGAGAAAACATACTGTTTCATATTACATGCTAATCGTTACCCAAAAAGGCTTCCGCCCCGCTTTATATATAGCCACAACCACACATTACATCCACCAAGACAACAAGAAATGAAAAATAAAATTGACATGGATACAAAACACTACTGAATAGCTAACGAGCTCCGAAGGACCCAACAAACTAGGACATCAGAGGCCGCGACAGCCTTGGGTCATGCCATCGACGCTCCCGTGACATGGGAGCTATTCGTCGGAGGAGGAAAGCCATGCTCCATCACTTCCCAAGGCCAACCCTGTTTTTTCACCATCCGTCACTGCCTCTGAAGGGCTTGCTTGATTACTAGGGAATCAATCCACTAGTGGAACTGATCCTGACGTGGATTGGGTTGACCCCATCTGAAAGTGCAACTATCCCTAGGTGGTTTTGGTAATTCCTAACAACATATAGCTCATTGAGCTAATGCTATTCCAATATTAATATTTCAGGAAAAGCTCAATGAATGGCATGGCATGGATGAAGAAAGTGGATCCCTCAAAATATTAAGGACAAAAAGATTGGCTCAAGCTCAAAGCTCAAGCCTCTACACTTTATATTTTAGTGATGCAAGATTACATTGAGTCTATAGGAAAAGCCAATACTATCAAGGAGGGATGAGGTGTTGTTTAATGAGGTTCTTGCTTCATAGTGCTTAGTGATATGCTCCAAAACACTCAACTACCTTCCCACATCCACATATGACCTAAACCAAAAGTCAAACTCGGCCCAGCGATTCTTTCTATCCGGCGCCACCAAGTTCAAATGTCATAGCCACTGCCACAAACCCTAGGCAAATCGGTCTCACCGATAGGGATCTCTGTCACACCGAGATGGGGTTGTAATCTCTCTGTTTCCCTTCGTAACGTTTCGGTCCTACCGAGATGAGCGATCGGTCCCACCGAGATTGCAATGTAAACTCTCTGTTTCTCTTTTGTAACACTTCGGCCTCACCGAAATGAGCGATCGGTCCCATCAAGTTTACCTGACCAACTCTCTGGTTAGCTTATTACCAAAATCGGTCCCACCGAGTTTGTGTAATCGGTCACACCGAGATTATGTTATGCCCTAACCCTAACCATATTGGTCCTACAGAGTTGCATCTCAGTCCCACCGAAAATCCTAACGGTCACTAGGTTTGCTGAATCGGTCTGACCGAGTTTCTCCATTCGGTCTCACCGAGATTGGTAAATTGTGTGTAACGGTTAATTTTTGTGTGGAGGCTATATATACCCCTCCACCCACTCTTCATTCGCGGAGAGAGCCATCAGAACATACCTACACTTCCAATACACATTTTCCGAGAAAGAACCACCTACTCATGTGTTGAGGCCAAGATATTCCATTCCCACCATATGAATCTTGATCTCTAGCCTTCCCCAAGTTGCTTTCCACTCAAATCTTCTTTCCACCAAATCCATATCCTGTGAGAGAGAGTTGAGTGTTGGGGAGACTATCATTTGAAGCACAAGAGCAAGGAGTTCATCATCAACACACCATTTGTTACTTCTTGGAGAGTGGTGTCTCCTAGATTGGCTAGGTGTCACTTGGGAGCCTGCGACAAAGATTGTGGAGTTGAACCAAGGATTTTGTAAGGGCAAGGAGAACGCCTACTTCGTGAAGATCTACAGCTAGTGAGGCAAGTCCTTCGTGGGCGATGGCCATGATGGGATAGACAAGGTTGCTTCTTCATGGACCCTTCGTGGGTGGAGCCCTCCGTGGACTCGCGCAACCGTTACCCTTCGTGCCTTGAAGTCTCCATCAACGTGGATGTACGATAGCACCACCTATCGGAACCACGACAAAAACATCCATGTCTCCAATTGCGTTTGAATTCTCCAAACCCTTCCCTTTACATTCTTGCAAGTTGCATGCTTTGTTTTCCGCTGCTCATAGACTCTTTGCATGCTTGCTTGAATCGTGTTAAGATTGCTTGACTTGTGCTAAGATAGCTAAAATCTGCAAAAGACTAAAATTGGGAAAAGGATAGATTTTTATTTGGTCAAGTAGTCTAATCACCCCCCCCCTCTAGACATACTTTCGATCCTACAAGTGGTATCAGAGCTTTGGTCTCCATTTGCTTTGATTTCCATAGATTTTGGTGGTCATAGCCTTGGTTTCACAACCTAGGAGAGTATGGCGTCTAGCGAGGGAAATTATCACCGTAGAGGTACTTACTTTGATGGTACTAATTTTGCTAGTTGGAAGCATAAGATGAAAATTCATATTATTGGACATAACCCCGCCGTTTGGGCTATTGTGTGTGTTGGCTTGCAAGGTGAATTCTTTGATGGGAGAGAACCGAATCGTGAAGCTACCGCGGATGAGTTGAAGATGCTACAGTACAATGCTTAAGCTTGTGATATCCTCTTCAACGGATTGTGCCCCAAAGAATTCAACAAAATCAGTCGTCTTGAGAATGCAAAGGAAATTTGGGATACTTTGATTTACATGCATGAAGGTACCGACTCCGTCAAGGAATCCAAGTTGGATGTGCTTCAAAGTCAACTTGACAAGTTCAAAATGAAGGATGGTGAAGGTGTCGGTGAAATGTACTCTAGGATTGCTCTTATCACAAATGAGATTGCCGGCTTAGGAAGTGAAGAGATGACCGACAAATTCATCATCAAGAAGATCCTAAGAGCCTTGGATGGAAAATACGATACTGTATGCACATTGATCCAAATGATGCCAAATTACAAAGATCTCAAGCCAACGGAAGTCATTGGAAGAATTGTTGCTCATGAGATGTCACTCAAGGATAAGGAGGAGCTCCATAACAAGTCAAGTGGTACTTACAAAGCCTCATGTGAAGCTCCCACATCATCAAGTGAGAAACAAACCTTCAATGAAGAATTAAGCCTAATGGTGAAGAACTTCAACAAGTTCTACAAGAGTAGAAGCAAGGAGAGAAGTTCCAAGTCAAAGTCCTACAATCATCGTAGAGGTCCTTACTTCAGAACAACTTCTCTCCTTGCTTCTACTCTTGTAGAAGCAAGGAGAGCGGCTCACCCCAGAGCACGCATGGCCTGGCCAACCTGTTGTCGGGGACAGGATGACAACCCTGGCAACTTCACCTCTGAAGAAAACCCATACATCATCACCATCTCCATCCAAGACCTAGAAGCCCATCGCAACTATCGAGCAGGGACACTACTGAGCACCGGCAGACCACCACTGTGCCAAACTCCTGACTATGCCGAACTCCTAAGGCGGTGCCTTCAAGAAGTAAACAACGTTGACGCCTTGCCGCTGCCCAATCCAGAGATTCTAGGATTTCGCTTGGAACCAAGAGGCGGAGGGAAGGGAGTAAGTATTGATGTCACCCACCAGGGAGGGAGCGGCGCCACAAGCGTCACCAACATCATGATCGACATCAGGTCAAGGGTTTCCCCCGACCTAGAGCTTGCACCCAACGCCCCGCTAACCAACAGAACATGACACCCGAAGATCGCCCACATCCCTTTCGAGCATGGAGGACAAGGCGCAGGTGAATCCACCATCTTCAGATCGAGATCCATGCCCGCCACCACCTCGCCACCGAATGCGGCCAAGTACGGCGCACCGCAGCTCCAGCGTCGCCACCCCCATCGGCGTGGAGGAAGCGCCCTCTCCGACCGTGGCCATCGCCACTCATGACACCCATAGCCCCTAGGGGACCAGATTGGCCTTGCAAGACCTAGCCCCCATCGCCATCGACACGGAGCCACACCGCTACCTCCCAGCACGGAAACTACCGGATCCACGTGTCCCTACCTCTGAAGTGCCCGTCCGACCTGCGCTACCAAGATCTCGACTAGGGGAGGAAGAAGAGAATCCTGGCCGCCGCCAACATCGAGGAGAAGGTGGGGACGGGGGGAGGAAGTCTCGCTACTTGTGAGCCATGTTGGGATTTCCCTGAAGAGGAGAGAAAGATGCAGTATAGTAGAGATAAGTATGTCCCTCAATTAAGAACCAAGGTTATCAATCCAGTAGGAGAACCAGGCGAAACCTCGTTAACAGCACCTACACACAAAAGAGCAAATACTTGCACCCAACGCGATCAAGGGGGTTGTCAATACCCTCAGCGGTTATTTGCAAGGATCAAATCTCGTAGTGACAGATAGGTAAAATAAAACACAAAATAAAATAATGGTAAATAAATTGCAGCAAGGTATTTTTGGATTTTATATATGATAAAAGTAGACCTGGGGCCATAGTTTTCACTAGAGGCTTTTCTCTTAAACAAAAAACATATGATGGGTAAACAAATTACGGTTGAGCAATTGATAGAAAAGCGCATAGTTATGATGATATTCAAGGCAATGATCATGTATATAGGCATCATGTCTGAGACAAGTAGACCGACTCCTTCCTGCATCTACTACTATTACTCCACCCATCCACCACTATCCAGTATGCATCTAGAGTATTAAGTTCATAAAAAACGAAGGAACGCCTTAAGCAAGATGACATGTGATACGTCCATTTTGCATCATGCTTTTATATCGATATTTATTGCATTATGGGCTGTTATTACACATTATGTCACAATACTTCTGCCTATTCTCTCTTATTTTACAAGGTTTACATAAAGAGGGAGAATGCGGCAGCTGGGATTCTGGGCTGGAAAAGGAGCAAATATTAGAGACCTATTATGCACAGCTCCAAAAGTCCTGAAACATCACGGAAGCTATTTTCATAATATATAAAAACTATTGAGTGCAAGAAGTTCCAGAGGGGGCCCACACCCTGGCCACGAGGGTGGGGGGCGTGCCCTACCCCCCTGGGCGCGCCCCCCTACCTCGTGGACCCCCTAGTGGCCCTCCGATGCCCATCTTTTGCTATATGGAGTCCTTCATTGAGGAAAAAAATCATAAGCAAGCTTTCGGGATGAGACTCCGTCGCCACGAGGCAAAACCTTGGCGGAACCAATCTAGGGCTCCGGTGGAGCTGTTCTGCTGGGGAAACTTCCCTCCGGGAGGGGGAAATCATCACCATCGTCATCACCAACGATCCTCTCATCGGGAGGGGGTCAATCTCCATCAACATCTTCACCACCACCATCTCCTCTCAAACCCTAGTTCATGTCTTGTATCCAATTCTTGTCTCTAAGTCTGGGATTGGTACTTGTAGGTTGCTAGTAGTGTTGATTACTCCTCGTAGTTGATGCTAGTTGGTTTATTCAGTGGAAGATCATATGTTCAGATCCTATATGCATATTAATACCCCTCTGATTATGAACATGAATATGCTTTGTGAGTAGTTACGTTCGTTCCTGAGGACATGGGAGAAGTCTTGCTATTAGTAGTCATGTGAATTTGGTATTCGTTCGATATTTTGATGAGATGTATGTTGTCTCTCCTCTAGTGGTGTTATGTGAACCTGGACTACATGACACTTCACCATTATTTGGGCCTAGAGGAAGGCATTGGGAAGTAATAAGTAGATGATGGGTTGCTAGAGTGACAGAAGCTTAAACCCTAGTTTATGCGTTGCTTCTTAAGGGGCTGATTTGGATCCATATGTTTCATGCTATGGTTAGGTTTACCTTAATACTTCTGTTGTAGTTGCGGATGCTTGCAATGGGGGTTAATCATAAGTGGGATGCTTGTCCAAGTAAGGACAGCACCCAAGCACCGGTCCACCCACATATCAAATTATCAAAGTACCGAACGCGAATCATATGAACGTGATGTAAACTAGCTTGACGATAATTCCCATGTGTCCTCGGGAGCGCTTTCTTCTATATAAGAGTTTGTCCAGACTTGTCATTTGCTACAAAAAGGATTGGGCCACCTTGCTGCATTTTATTTACTTTTGTTACTTGTTGCTCGTTACAAATTATCTTATCACAAAACTATATGTTACCTATAATTTCAGTGCTTGCAAAGAATACCTTGTTGAAAACCGCTTATCATTTCCTTCTGCTCCTCATTGGGCTCGACACTCTTACTTATCGAAAGGACCACGATAGATCCAATATACTTGTGGGTCATCAAGACTCTTTTCTGGCGCCGTTGCCGGGGAGTGAAGCACCTTTGGTAGGTGGAATTTGGTAAGGAAAAATGTATGTAGTGTGCTTAAATTTACTGTCACTTGTTACTATGGAAAGTAATCCTTTGAGGGGCTTGTTCGGGGTATCTTCACCCCGACCAGTAGAGCAAAGAGTTTCTCCTCAACCTACTGAACCTACTAAACCTACTGAAAATGAAAATGTCTACTTTGAAATTCCTTCGGGTATGATAGAAAAACTTCTAGCTAATCCTTTTGCAGGAGATGGAACATTACATCCTGATGAGCACCTAATATATGTGGATGAAGTTTGTGGATTATTTAAGCTTGCAGGTATGTCCAATGATGTTATCAAGAAGAAGGTCTTCCCTTTATCTTTGAAGGGAGATGCATTGACATGGTATAGGCTATGTGATGATATGGGATCATGGAACTACAAATGATTGAAATTGGAATTTCATCAGAAGTTTTATCCTATGCATCTTGTTCATCGTGATCGCAATTATATATATAATTTTTGGCCTCGCGAAGGAGAAAGCATCGCTCAAGCTTGGGGGAGGCTTAAATCAATGTTCTATTCATGCCCCAATCATGAGCTCCCAAGAGAAATGATTATCCAAAAAAATTATGCTCGGCTTTCTGACAACAATCGCACCATGCTCGATACTTCTTGTGCTGGCTCTTTTATGATGAAGACTATTGAATTCAAATGGGATTTATTGGAAAGAATTAAACGCAACTCTGAAGATTGGGATCTCGACGAAGGTAAGGAGTCAGGTATGACACCTAAGTTTGATTGTGTTAAATCTTTTATGGATACCGATGTTTTCTGTAAATTTAGCACTAAATGTGGGCTTGACTCTGAGATAGTAGCTTCTTTCTGTGAATCTTTTTCCACTCATGTTGATCTCCCTAAGGAGAAGTGGTTTAAATATCATCCTCCCATAGAAGTAAAAGTAGCCACGCCTATTAAAGTTTAAGAAAAGACTATCACTTATAATGATCCTATTATTCCTACTGCTTATGTTGAGAAACCACCTTTTCCTGTTAGGATAAAAGATCATGCTAAAGCTTCAACAGTGGGTCGTAAAATCAATATTAGAACCTATACACCTCCTGAGCAAGTTAAAGTTGAACCTAATATTGCTATTGTTAAGGATCTCTTGGCTGATAATATTGATGGGCATGTTATTTATTTCTGTGATGAAACTGCTAGAATTGCTAAACCTTGTGCTAAAGATAAACATAGACCTGTGGTAGGCATGCCTGTTATTTTCGTTAAAATAGGAGATCATTGTTATCATGGCTTGTGTGATATGGGTGCTAGTGCTAGTGCAAAATCTATTGACTTATACAAAGAAATTATGCATGATATTGCACCTGCTGAGTTAGAAGATATTGATGTCACAATTAAAATTGCCAACAGAGATACTATTTCACCAATTGGGATTGTTAGAGATGTTGAAGTCTTGTGTGGGAAAACTAAATATCCTGCTGATTTTCTTATTCTTGGTTCCCCACAAGATAGCTTTTGTCCCATTATATATGGTAGACCCTTCTTAAACACTGATAATGCAAGGATAGACTGCGAAAAGGATGTTGTTACTATTGGTTTAGGTGATATGTCTCATGAGTTCAACTTTCCTAAATTTCGTAGACAACACCGTGAAGAGGAATTGCCTAGTAAAGATGAAATTATTGGTCTTGCTTCTATTGTCGTACCTCCTAGTGATCCTTTAGAACAATATTTGCTAGACCATGAAAATGATATGTTTATGAATGAAAGAAGGGAAATAGATGAAGTGTTCTTTAAACATGGACCTATTCTGAAACACAACTTGCATGTTGAAATCTTAGGGGATCCTCCTCCACCCAAGGGTGATCCCGTGTTTGAGCTTAAACCATTGCCTGATACTCTTAAATATGCTTATCTTGATGAAAAGAAGATATATCCTATTATTATTAGTGCTAACCTTTCAGAAAAGGAGGAAGAAAAATTATTGAAAACTCTGAAGAAGCACGATGATCTTAAGGGCATTAGTCCCACTCTATGTCAACACAAAATAAATTTGGAGAAAGATGCCAAACCAGTTATTGATAACCAACGACGGTTGAATCCTAAGATGAAAGAAGTGGTAAGAAAAGAAATACTAAAGCTCCTTGAGGCAGGTATAATTTATCCCGTTGCTGATAGTCAGTGGGTAAGTCATGTCCATTGTGTTCCTAAGAAGGGAGGTATTACTGTCGTTCCTAATGATAAAGATGAATTGATTCCGCAAAAAATCATTACATGTTATAGGATGGTAATTCATTTCCGCAAATTAAATAAGGCTACTAAAAATGATCATTACCCCTTACCTTTCATTGATCAAATGCTAGAAAGATTATCCAAACATACACATTTTTGCTTTCTAGATGGTTATTCTGGTTTCTCTTAAATACCTATGTCAGTTGATGATCAATCAAAGACCACTTTTACTTGCCCTTTTGGTACTTTTGCTTATAGACGTATGCCTTTTGGTTTATGTAATGCACCTGCTACCTTTTCAAAGATGCATGATGGCTATATTCTCTGACTTTTGTGAAAAGATTTGTGAGGTTTGCATGGAGGATTTCTCCGTTTATGGATCCTCTTTTGATGATTGCTTAAGCAACCTTGATCGAGTTTTGCAGAGATGTGAAGAAACTAACCTTGTCTTGAATTGGGAGAAGTGCCACTTTATGGTTAATGAAGGTATTGTCTTGGGGCACAAAAATTTTGAAAGGGGCATTGAAGTTGATAAAGCTAAAGGTGATGCTATTGAAAAGATGTCGTGTCCCAAGGACATCAAAGGTATAAGAAGTTTCCTTGGTCATGCCTGTTTTTATAGGAGGTTCATTAAGGACTTCTTAAAAATTTCTCGGCCTCTGACTAATTTATTACAAAAAGATATACCATTCGTCTTTGATGATGATTGTGTAGAAGCATTTGAAATATTTAAGAAAGCATTGATCTCTGCACCTATTGTTCAGCCACCTGATTGGAATTTACCTTTTGAAATTATGTGTGATGCTAGCGATTATGCTGTAGGTGTTGTTCTAGGGAAAAGAGTTGATAAGAAATTAAATGTTATTCAATATGCTAGTTAAACTCTAGACAATGCCCAGAGAAATTATGCTACTACTGAAAAAGAAATCTTAGCAGTTGTATTTGCTTGTGATAAGTTCAGACCTTATATTGTTGATTCTAAAGTAACTATTCACATGGATCATGCTGCTATTAAATATCTTATGGAAAAGAAAGATGCTAAACCTAGACTTATTAGATGGGTTCTCTTGCTACAAGAATTTGATTTGCATATTATTCATAGAAAGGGAGCTGAGAACCCCATTGCAGATAACTTGTCTAGGTTAGAAAATGTTCTTGATGACCCACCACCTATTGATGATAGCTTTCCTGATGAACAATTAAATGTCATAAATGCTTCTCATACTGCTCCATGGTATGCTGATTATCCTAATTACATTGTTGCTAAATTTATACCACCTAGTTTCACATACCAGCAAAAGAAAAGTTTTTCTATCATTTAAGACATTACTTTTGGGATGACCCACATCTTTATAAAGAAGGAGTAGATGGTGTTATTAGGCGTTGTGTACCTGAGCATGAACGGAACAGATCCTACGTAAGTGTCACTCCGAAGCTTATGGAGGACACCACGCTGGAGATAGAACTGCACATAAGGTATTGCAATCCGGTTTTTATTGGCCTACTCTCTTCAAGGATGCCCGTAAGTTTGTCTTATCTTGTGATGGATGTCAAAGAATTGGTAATATTAGTAGTGTCAAGAAATTCCTATGAATTATTCACTTGTTATTGAACCATTTGATGTTTGGGGCTTTGATTATATGGGACCTTTTCCTGCCTCTAATGGGTATACACATATTTTAGTTGCTGTTGATTATGTTACTAAGTGGGTAGAAGCTATTCCAACTAGTAGTGCTGATCATAACACCTCTATTAAGATGCTTAAAGAAGTTATTTTTTTCCGAGGTTTGGAGTCCCTAGATATTTAATGACTGATGGTGGTTCACATTTTATTCATGGTGCTTTCCGTAAAATGCTTGCTAAGTATGATGTTAATCATAGAATTGCATCTCCTTATCACCCACAGTCTAGTGGTCAAGTAGAATTGAGTAATAGAGAACTCAAATTAATTTTGCAAAAGACTGTCAATAGATCTAGAAAGAATTGGTCCAAGAAACTTGATGATGCATTATGGGCCTATAGAACTGCATATAAAAATCCTATGGGTATGTCTCCGTATAAAATGGTTTATGGTAAAGCATGTCACTTACCTCTCAAGCTAGAACATAAGGCTTATTGGTTTATTAAAGAGCTCAATTATGATTCCAAACTTGCCGGTGAGAAAAGGTTATTTGACATTAGCTCACTTGATGAATGGAGAACCCAAGCCTGTGATTATGTATTGCTATACAACTCTTGTTTAAGATTTTTTTTGTAGGAAAACTTCTCTCTAAATGGGAAGGTCATTACATTATCGAGGAGGTCTATCATTCCGATGCCATAAAAATCAACAACTTCGAAGGCACAAATCCGAAGGTGGCGAACGGTCAAAGAATCAAACATTATATCTCAGGTAATCCTATAAATGTTGAAACCAATGTTATTAAAACCGTAACCCCGGAGGATGTAACACCCCGGATGTAACTTTCCCAATTTGTACTCCAACTCTTACCGTTTCGGCGTTAAGTTATTTTATTTTCTCGGGTTCGGGTCTTGTCTCCGTGCGTTGTTATCTTTGTCATGCATCTCATATCATGTCATCATGTGCATTGCATTTGCATACGTGTTCATCTCGTGCATTCGAGTATTTTCCCCGTTGTCCGTTTTGCATTCCGGCGCTTCGTTCTCCTCCGGTGGTCATTTCTACCTTTCTTTCGTCTGTGGGGATTAAACATTTCCGGATTGGACCGAGACTTGCCAAGCGGCCTTGGTTTACTACCGGTAGACCGCCTGTCAAGTTTCGTGCCATTTGGACTTCGTTTGATACTCCAACGGTTAACCGAGGGACCGAAAAGGCCTCGTGTGTGTTGCAGCCCAACACCCCTTCAATTTGGCCCAAAACCCACCTAAGCCTTCTCCATCATCTAGATCGTTCGATCACGATCGCGTGGCTGAAAACCGCACCTCATTTGGACTCTTCTAGCTCCCCCTATGCCTATATATAGCCCCTCCTCCGAAAATCCGGATCCCCCTCGTCCAAAACCCTAAAAAAAATAGTCTCCGCGCCGGCCGGACACGTCCGCCCGCGCCAGACATCACCGCCGCCGCGAATCGCGCGCCTCCACGTGGCCAAGCCGCCCCACATTGCCGCCTCAGTCCCGCCGGCCCGCTCGGCCCGGCCGGGGCCCCCGAAGCCCATCGGCTCCACCCCGCCGCCTGGGTGCCCGCGCCGCCCGACCGCCGTCGGGCCACCGCCCGCCGCCATCCGCCACCTCCCCGCCGGGGCCCCCGAAGCCCATCGGCGTCCGTGCCGCCTCACCGCCTCCCCCACCCCGGATCCCGCGCCTCCTCGTCTCTCCCTCGACTCCAGTGACGCCCCGCAGCTCCGGCGAGCGCGAACTCCGGCGCCGGCCGTCCTCGGTTTCCGCGCTTCGGATCTGAGATCTGTTTTTTTAGGGTTGACTTTTCTGAGAAAACCCTAGCTCATATGCCCTTACTCATCGCATCGTAACTTTGCATCCGTAGCTCCGTTTTTGACATATAGCATATCAAAATGTTCATCTCATAGAGTACATCATTTCATTCCATTGCATCATTTTAATTTGAGTTCATCTTGATGCCCGAAATGCTGTTAGAAGAGGGCTACTTGAGATAATTGTCAGATCTGCTGCTCCATTTAGCTATTTGTCATTTTTGCCATGATTATTGTGTGCATGATATGCCCATGAGTACTACATATGTTTTGTTAAGGGTTTTGCCATCTTTCCAGAGGTGCAACCCATGTATTTTTGTGATGTGTGTGGTGACTAGCACAAGCTTGCCAAGTGAGGCACTTGGTAATTCTGTTTTCAGGGACTTAGCATTTCCACCAAGTCCTTGAGCTGTTTATCTCATATGCCCATATGTTCATGTTGTTTCCTAGTGATCCTTGCCTCTTTTGAGGATGGTTAGTAAGGATGTTTTGTTAATATTGTAGTGCTCTATCCATCCATGCCTTTGTTTGCAATAATGGAGCACCCTAGCTTGAGTCAATCGAGCTCTACTTTTGCCACTTTGTGAATCTGGGCAGATTGTCTACTTGTTTGTGATTTTGCCGATGATGTTGTAGTTGATCCGTGCATGCTATGCTATTGTTCTTGCCATGTCTAGCTTGCATTTTGTGTATTCTTGATGTGTGTATGCTTAGCTTATAATGACTTGCTCCGTGTTGAGTGCATCGAGCTCGTGAACATGCCTACTTGAGTTATGTTTCAGCATGTGCCAGTTTTCACTAAGTCTGAAAACTGATTATGTTTTTGCCATGTTCACATGCTTGCAATTGTATTTTCTTATCCCTTTTGGCTCAAGGTCACTAAGGGACTTTTGTTAAGCTCTTTGAGTAGCTCCATGCCATGCTTTACTTTGCCATGTTCAGGTCCTGTAGCATGTAGTTTTGTTGCTCCGAAGTGTGCTACCTGATCTGAAATTTCCAGACAAGTGTTAATTTCACTAAGGCTGAAATATGTTTGTCATATGCATTTTTGCCATGCTTGTTTGAACCTGTTAATGGATGAATTGGCCGTAGCTCAGTGCTAGACTTTTGTTAAGAATCATGAATGCATCCCTGCCATGTATTTTTATGCCATGTTTGGGTGCTGTAGCATGTTCATCTCATTGCATTTAGATGGTTACTTGCTGCAAATCGCAGACCGGTGTCATATTTAAATCGCTTGCCATTTCCAAACCGTAACTCCGATTCCGGCGTTCTTTATATCGTTTTCAAGCGATTTCATCTCATCTTTCCAGTGGAACGCTTGGATTCCCAAGTTGAGGCCAGGTTCATGCATCCCTTGTTAAATCTTGCATATGCATCCCGCATCGCATCCAGCATAGCATACCATCTTTGCATCATATTGTTTGGTCCTTGCACGTGGTTGATTGTGTCCTTGTTGATTGTTTGTATTGTTTGGGTAGAGCCGGGAGACGAGTTCGCTAACGAGGAGCCCATTGAGTTTGCTTTCGAGGATCCAGTCAACTCTAACAACTATGCAGGCAAGATGATCATACCCTCGAAATCATTACTATATTTGCTATGCTAGATTGCTCGCTCTTTTGCTATGCCAATGCTACGATGCCTGCCACTTGCTTTAAATCCTCCCAAATTGCCATGTCAAAACCTCTAACCCACCATGTCCTAGCAAAGCGTTGATTGGCTATGTTACCGCTTTGCTCAGCCCCTCTTATAGCGTTGCTAGTTGCAGGTGAAGATTGGAGGCCGTTCCTTGTTGGGATCATTTATTTATTTGTTGGGATATCATTATATTGCCATGTTATCTTAATGCATCTATACACTTGGTAAAGGGTGGAAAGCTCGGCCTCTCGCCTAGTGTTTTGTTCCACTCTTGTCGCCCTAGTTTCCGTCATATCGGTGTTATGTTCCCGGATTTTGCGTTCCTTACGCGGTTGGGTTATAATGGGAACCCCTTGATAGTTCGCCTTGATTAAAGCTTTTCCAGAAATGCCCACCCTTGGTTTTACCATTTGCCACCTAGCCTCTTTTTCCCTCGGATTTCCGGAGCCCGAGGGTCATCTTATTTTAAACCCCCCCGGGCCAGTGCTCCTCCGAGTGTTGGTCCACCTCGTCAGCCGCCGGTGGCCACCAGGGGCAACTCTGGGCTGGCCTACCAGAAGTTTGGACAATCTGAGTGTGCCCTGAGAACGAGATATGTGCAGCTCCTATCGGGATTTGTCAGCACATTCGGGCAGTGTTGTTGGTCTTGTTTTAACCTGTCGAAGTGTCTTGAAGAACCGAGATACCGAGTCTGATCGGCACGTCTTGGGAGGAGGTCTATTCCTTTGTTGACCGTGAGAGCTTGTCATGGGCTAAGTTGGGACTCCCCTGCATGGATTTGAACTTTCAAAAGACGTGCCCGCGGTTATGGGCAGATGGGAATTTGTTAATGTCCGGTTGTAGATAACTTGAACCTTAACTTAACTAAAATGAATCAACTGAGTGTGTTACCGTGATGGCCTCTTCTCGGCGGAGTCCGGGAAGTGGACACGGTGTTGGAGTAATGTTTGCGCAGGTTGTCCTCTAGTTTCTCGCTCGCGCTTTGCCTCCTCTTCTCGCTCTCTTTTGTGAATTAGTTAGCCACCATATTTTGCTAGTCGCTTGCTGCAGCTCCACATATATTTGTACCTTGCCTTACCTATAAGCTTAAATAGTCTTGATCGTGAGGGTGCGAGATTGCTGAGTCCCTGTGGCTCACAGATTACTATTACACCAGATGCAGGGCCTGATGATTCCACTCCAGGAGACGCGTTTGAACTCAAGTGGGAGTTCGATGAAGACTCTCAATGTTACTATGTTTCTTTTCTTGATGATCAGTAGTGGTGTCCAGTTGGGGGTGATCGGGACCGTGTCGCATGTTGGGTTATCTTTTATTTTGGCGCCGTAGTCGGGCCATGAGTGTTTGGATGATGTAATGTTATTTATGTCCTTGTTTGACGTGGCGAGTGTAAGCCAACTATGTTATCTCCCCTTTATTATATATGTTACATGGGATGTTGTGAAGATTGCCTTACTTGCGACATATGCCTTCAATGCGATTATGCCTCTATGTCGTGCCTCGACACGTGGGAGATATAGTCGCATCGAGGGTGTTACAAGTTGGTAATCAGAGCCTTCCCCGACCTTAGGAGCCCCATTGCTTGATCGTTTTTAGCGGCCGAGTTGTGTCTAGAAAAATGTTTTGAGTCATTTAGGATCACGGGGGTATCTTGTAATCATTCCGATGGTTTTATGATGAGAACATTGTCTTGGTGCCTCCTATCAGGGGTTTTGTGGAAGTGTCCCGGGGAGCTGAGCTCTGAGGTGTTGTCGTCATAATTTTATCATTGCAGTTCTGGAATACCTGAGTTTAGTACGCCGACATCGAAAATCTCTTTTATGCAGTTCGTTGGTGAGATAACCTCGACGCCACCCAGTACTGGGGCGGGAGTTCGGGAGTATCGCCATAACTTGTATAACGGATGCTTTTCGAAGGTTGAGGTAGATGATTTCCGAAGTTTTTTCTCGGTTATGTGTTGAAGGATGGATACAGCTGGATGTAGGATTTTCTAGTTTGGGTGAGATATTATGCTTCCCCTGTATCCCCAACACCTGATTGCATAACGGAAAGGTTCGGGAGTTTCATAGGTGGGAATTCTAGTAGCTCTAGTTATTCTTCCATGGATATTGGTTTGAGATTGGGATTTCTTACCGATTATTCGTTCTTGATCCGTACCTTGTTGATTTATTTCTCTACCTTAATTCTAAGTGGCTTCTCAATTTATGGATATGTGACCATTTCAAGAGGAATGCATTCGTTCATTTTGTTCGGATGTGAAGACTATATGTTGCAATTTTCATTCCATTGGATTCAGCTTCGATATTTGTCTATCAATGTGCTAATGGATGTCAACCTCTTCAGGATGGCTCCTCCAACGCGCACGACTCCGAATCCTGATCCGCCACCACCTCCACCTCCTCCGGAGGCATGGCAAGCTGTGATGGCCGCAACCAATGCAAACACACAGTTGATCATGCAAATTCTTCAAGAGCACAATCAAGGCAACCAAGGGAACCAAGGCAACAATCAGAATCACTTTGCTACACTCAACCAGTTCCTTGCTAATGGGCCAAAGACTTTCAGCAATTGTGTTGAGGCAACCGATGCTGGCGATTGGCTTGTGGATCTGTGCAAGCATTTTGAGTGCAGTAACGTCAGGCCTGAGGACTTTGTTAAGTTCGCTTCCTTCCAACTCAAAGATCAAGCTGCAGAATGGTTCCAGCAGTACAAGGATTCCAGAGGTGGACGTGTTATCACTTGGGATGAATTCCGTCGAGATTTCAGAGCTCATCATATTCCTCAGAGCGTGGTTGAAAGCAAGCGTGAGGAATTCCGCAACCTGAAGCAAGGCTCTTTGTCTGTCTATGACTACAACAAGTTGTTTCAGAAGCTCGCCCGCTTTGCCAAGCAGGACGTACCTGATGAGAAGAGCATGATATACCAGTTCAGGGGTGGTCTCAGAGAAGAAATTCAGCTAGCTCTTGTTCTCTTTGAGCCCTTGAGGTACGATGAGTTCTACAACATAACGTTGAAGCAAGAGGCTGCTCAATTGAGGTGTGATGCTTCCAAGAAGCGAGTCAGAGGTGTTACTCCTTCTTCCTCTACTCAAGTGGCCAAGCAGCAGAAGTATTGGCTTCCTCCACCTCCGTTCCGTCAGCCGTATCAGCAGAAGAGCAAAAGTGGCAGTGGATCTTCCCACCCACCCAACCCTGGCTTTCAGAACAAGACTTCGTCTCAACCTCCAAGATCGAGTGCTCCGTATCACCATCCGCTTTCAGAGGTCACGTGCAACAAGTGCCAACAGAAGGGTCACTATGCCAACAAGTGTTTCAACCAGAGGCGTCTTCCTCCTCCTCCTCCTGTCAGATCGGCAAGTACAGCTGTGGTCAAGCATAACCCCAAGCATGCCAAGGTCAACTTGATGAATACAGCTCAGGCAGAGGATTCGTCAGATGTCATCATGGGTAACCTTCCTGTTAACGATGTTCCCGCAAAAGTTCTTTTTGATACTGGTGCGTCTCATTGTTTCATCTCGAAGCCTTTTGCATCTAGGCATGAGTTGACTTCCCAAGTTATGCATAAACCGTTAGCAGTTGTCTCTCCGGGTAAATGTTTGCTCGCTAACCATGAGATTCCGGATATTTCTATCATGATGGGTGATTTCAAGTTTCTGGCTTCTCCAATGGTTCTTGGTAACTCGGATATTGATCTTATTCTCGGAATGGATTGGCTTTCTAAGCACAAGGCTCAGCTTGATTGTGCAGCCAAGCAGATTCAATTGACTCATTCGTCTGAGGATGTAATTGTCTTTGCCGCTCGGGATAATACTATCCGTCTGTTTTCTCTCAATGAGAAGGGTGAACTCGATGCCATCTCGCAAATTCCAGTCGTTTGCGAATATCAAGACGTCTTTCCAGAAGAGCTTCCAGGAATGCCTCCGCACCGGCCAGTTGAATTCGTCATTGATCTTGAGCCCGGCACAGAACCTGTGTGCAAGCATCCTTACAAGCTCGGACCTGAAGAGTTGAAGGAGCTGAAGAAGCAACTCGATATTCAAGAGAAAATGGGTCTCATCAGGCCTAGTTCTTCTCCGTGGGGTTGTGGTGTTCTTTTTGTGAAGAAGAAGGATGGAACGGACCGACTTTGTGTTGATTACCGTCCATTGAACAAGAAGACCATCAAGAACAAATACCCACTTCCCAACATTAACGAGCTGTTCGAACAACTTAAAGGTGCCCAAGTATTCTCCAAGCTTGATCTCCGTATCGGTTATCATCAGATTCGAATCCGTGAGCAAGATATTCCCAAGACGGCTTTCAGGACAAGCTATGGTTCATATGAATACACTGTCATGTCTTTTGGCCTCGTCAACGCTCCTCCGACGTTCTCTCGCATGATGAACTTCATCTTCAACGCCTACACCAATGACTTCGTTTTGGTCTATCTCGACGACATTCTGGTTTTCTCGAAGAACAAGGAAGATCATGCCAAGCACTTGCGTTTGGTACTCGATAAGTTGAGGGAACACAAGTTCTACGCCAAGTTCTCCAAGTGTGAATTTTGGCTCGATGAGGTTCTTTATCTTGGTCATATCATCTCTGCCAAGGGCATTGTCGTGAATCCTGAGAAGGTGTCTGCAATTGTGAATTCGGAACCTCCTCAGAACGTGAAGCAACTCCGTAGCTTCCTCGGTCTCGCAAGCTATTGCCGAAGATTCGTTGAAAACTTTTCTAAGATCGCGAAGCCTCTCTCTAATCTTCTCTAGAAGCACGTCAAGTACGTTTGGTCTCCGGAGTGTGACATTGCTTTCAACACTTTGAAAGAGAAATTGATCACTGCTCCAGTTCTGACTCCGCCTGATGAATCCAAGCCGTACGAGGTCTTTTGTGATGCCTCTCTCCAAGGTCTTGGCACAGTATTGATGCAAGATAAGAAAGTTGTTGCTTATACCTCTTGCTAGTTGAAGCCTAATGAGAAGAACTACCCCACTCATGATCTCGAGTTGGCGGCAGTTGTGCATGCTCTTTTGACTTGGAGACATCTCTTATTGGGAAGAAAAGTGGACATTTTCACTGATCACAAGAGTCTCAAGTACATCTTCACTCAGCCTAATCTCAACCTCAGGCAAACTCGATGGGTCAAAATGATTCAAGAGTATAATCCGAGTATCGAGTATACTCCAGGCAAGGCCAATGTGATTGCGGATGCATTGAGCAGGAAAGCTTATTGCAACAGTCTGATTCTCAAGCCTTATCAACCCGAGCTTTGTGAAGCTTTCCGCAAACTTAATTTGCAAATTGTTCCTCAAGGTTTCCTCGCCAACCTTCAAGTCTCTCCTACCTTAGAAGACCAGATTCGCCAAGCCCAGCTTCTTGATGCTATGGTGAAAAAGGTGAAGATTGGGATTGCCAAGAGTCAACCCAAGTACAAGTGCTAGCGCCTTGATGACAAGGATACTCTCTTCTTTGAGGATCGTATTGTTGTACCCAAAGGTGACCTCCGTAAAGTGATCATGAACGAGGCTCACAATTCTCTCCTCTCCATCCACCCTGGGAGCACGAAGATGTATCAGGACCTTAAGCAAGCTTATTGGTGGACTCGAATGAAGCGCGAGATTGCTCAATTCGTGAATGAATGTGATGTCTGCAGAAGAGTGAAGGCAGAACACCAAAGGCCAGCTGGTCTCCTCCAACCTCTTGACATTCCAGAATGGAAGTTTGACCACATTGAAATGGACTTCGTGACTGGGTTTCCAAAGTCCAAGCGTGGCAATGATGCTATATTCGTTGTCATCGACAAACTCACTAAAGTGGCTCACTTTCTGCCTATCAAAGAGAAGATCACTGCAGCTCAATTGGCGGAACTCTATACCTCTCGAATTGTCTCTCTGCACGGCATTCCACAAGTGATATCTTCAGACCGTGGCAGCATCTTTACCTCAAAGTTTTGGGATTCTTTTCAGAAGGCCATGGGTACCAACATCCGCTTCAGCACAGCTTTCCATCCTCAAACTAGCGGTCAAGTCGAGCGTGTCAACCAGATTCTTGAAGATATGCTCAGGGCTTGTGTGATCTCCTTCGGCATGAAGTGGGAGGATTGTCTTCCTTATGCTGAATTCTCCTACAACAGCAGTTTTCAAGCAAGTTCGGGCAAGGCCCCATTTGAAATTCTGTATGGCAGGAAGTGTCGTACCCCTCTCAACTGGTCCGAAACCGGTGAACGTCAGCTTTTGGGTAATGACTTAATCACAGAGGCAGAGGAAATGTGCAAAGTCATTCGAGATAACCTCAAAGCAGCCCAATCCCGCCAGAAAAGCTACTATGCTAGTAAGCACCGTGATTTGGCTTTCGAGATCGGAGATCATGTTTACCTCCGCGTCTCTCCTATGAAAGGTACTCGTCGCTTCGGTATCAAAGGGAAGCTTGCCCCTAGATACGTGGGACCTTTCAAGATTGTCAGCAAGAGAGGCGACCTCGCCTATCAACTCGAGCTTCCTTCAAACTTTGCAAATGTTCATGACGTGTTCCATGTCTCTCAGCTTCGAAAGTGCTTCAAGACTCCTGACCGCATCGTCACTTCGAGGACATTGAGCTCCAAGAAGATCTCTCCTATCGTGAGCACCCCGTTGCTATTCTCGAAGAGACTGAACGCAAGACTCACAACAAGTCAATCAAATTCCTCAAAGTCAAGTGGTCACACCATTCCGACCGTGAAGCTACCTGGGAACGCGAGGATCACCTCCGTTCTGAGTAACCGGCGTTCTTTCAGTCCTAGATCTTGGGACGAGATCCTTTTGTAGTGGTGGAGTGTTGTAACACCCCGGATGTAACTTTCCCAATTTGTACTCCAACTCTTGCCGTTTCGGCGTTCAGTTATTTTATTTTCTCGGGTTCGGGTCTTGTCTCTGTGCGTTATTATCTTTGTCATGCATCTCATATCATGTCATCATGTGCATTGCATTTGCATACGTGTTCATCTCGTGCATTCGAGTATTTTCCCCGTTGTCCGTTTTGCATTCCGGCGCTTCGTTCTCCTCCGGTGGTCATTTCTACCTTTCTTTCGTGTGTGGGGATTAAACATTTCCGGATTGGACCGAGACTTGCCAAGCGGCCTTGGTTTACTACCGGTAGACCGCCTGTCAAGTTTCGTGCCATTTGGACTTCGTTTGATACTCCAACGGTTAACCGAGGGACCAAAAAGGCCTCGTGTGTGTTGCAGCCCAACACCCCTTCAATTTGGCCCAAAACCCACCTAAGCCTTCTCCATCATCTAGATCGTTCGATCACGATCGCGTGGCCGAAAACCGCACCTCATTTGGACTCTCCTAGCTCCCCCTATGCCTATATATAGCCCCTCCTCCGAAAATCCGGATCCCCCTCGTCCAAAACCCTAAAAAAAATCGTCTCCGCGCCGGCCGGACACGTCCGCCCGCACTGGACATCACCGCCGCCGCGAATCGCGCGCCGCCACGTGGCCGAGCCACCCCACATCGCCGCCTCAGTCCCGCCAGCCCGCTCGGCCCGGCCGGGGCCCCCGAAGCCCATCGGCTCCACCTCGTCGCCTGGGTGCCCGCGCCGCCCGACCGCCCTCGCGCCACCGCCCGCCGCCTCCCCACTGGCGCGCGCGCCGCCGCCCGCCGCCCGCTGCCCGGCCGGTCGCCGCCCGCGCCGTCCGCGGCCGCCTCGGCATCCGTGCCGCCTCGCCGCCTCCCCCACGCCGGATCCCGCGCCTCCTCGTCTCTCCCTCGACTCCGATGACGCCCCGCAGCTCCGGCGAGCGCGAACTCCGGCGCCGGCCATCCTCGGTTTCCGCGCTTCGGATCTGAGATCTGTTTTTTTAGGGTTGACTTTTCTCAGAAAACCCTAACTCATATGCCCTTACTCATCGCATCGTAACTTTGCATCCGTAGCTCCGTTTTTGACATATAGCATATCAAAATGTTTACCTCAGAGAGTACATCATTTCATTCCATTGCATCATTTTCATTTGAGTTCATCTTGATGCCCGAAATGCTGTTAGAAGAGGGCTACTTGAGATAATTGTCAGATCTGCTGCTCTATTTAGCTATTTGTCATTTTTGCCATGATTATTGTGTGCATGATATGCCCATGAGTACTACATATGTTTTGTTAAGGGTTTTGCCATCTTTCCAGAGGTGCAACCCATGTATTTTTGTGATGTGTGTGGTGACTAGCACAAGCTTGCCAAGTGAGGCACTTGATAATTCTGTTTTCAGGGACTTAGCATTTCCACCAAGTCCTTGAGCTGTTTATCTCATATGCCCATATGTTCATGTTGTTTCCTAGTGATCCTTGCCTCTTTTGAGGATGGTTAGTAAGGATGTTTTGTTAATATTTTAGTGCTCTATCCATCCATGCCTTTGTTTGCAATAATGGAGCACCCTAGCTTGAGGCAATCGAGCTCTACTTTTGCCACTTTGTGAATCTGGGCAGATTGTCTACTTGTTTGCGATTTTGCCGATGATGTTGTAGTTGATCCGTGCATGCTATGCTATTGTTCTTGCCATGTCTAGCTTGCATTTTGTGTATTCTTGATGTGTGTATGCTTAGCTTATAATGACTTGCTCCGTGTTGAGTGCATCGAGCTCGTGAACATGCCTACTTGAGTTATGTTTCAGCATGTGCCAGTTTTCACTAAGTCTGAAAACTGATTATGTTTTTGCCATGTTCACATGCTTGCAATTGTATTTTCTTATCCCTTTTGGCTCAAGGTCACTAAGGGACTTTTGTTAAGCTCTTTGAGTAGCTCCATGCCATGCTTTACTTTGCCATGTTCAGGTCCTGTAGCATGTAGTTTTGTTGCTCCGAAGTGTGCTACCTGATCTGAAATTTCCAGACAAGTGTTAATTTCACTAAGGCTGAAATCTGTTTGCCATATGCATTTTTGCCATGCTTGTTTGAACCTGTTAATGGATGAATTAGCCATAGCTCAGTGCTAGACTTTTGTTAAGAATCATGAGTGCATCCCTGCCATGTATTTTTATGCCATGTTTGGGTGCTGTAGCATGTTCATCTCATTGCATTTAGATGGTTACTTGCTGTAAATCGCAGACCGGTGTCATATTTAATCGCTTGCCATTTCCAAACCGTAACTCCGATTCCGGCGTTCTTTATATCGTTTTCAAGCGATTTCATCTCATCTTTCCAGTGGCACGCTTGGATTCCCAAGTTGAGGTCAGGTTCATGCATCCCTTGTTAAATCTTGCATATGCATCCCGCATCGCATCCAGCATAGCATACCATCTTTGCATCATATTGTTTGGTCCTTGCACGTGGTTGATTGTTTGGGTAGAGCTGGGAGACGAGTTCGCTAACGAGGAGCCCGTTGAGTTTGCTTTCTAGGATCCAGTCAACTCTGACAACTTTGCAGGCAAGATGATCATACCCTCGAAATCACTACTATATTTGCTATGCTAGATTGCTCGCTCTTTTGCTATGCCAATGCTACGATGCCTGCCACTTGCTTTAAAGCCTCCCAAATTGCCATGTTAAAACCTCTAACCCACCATGACCTAGCAAACCGTTGATTGGCTATGTTACCACTTTGCTCAGCCCCTCTTATAGCATTGCTAGTTGCAGGTGAAGATTGGAGGTCGTTCCTTGTTGGGAACATTTATTTATTTATTAGGATATCATTATATTGCCATGTTATCTTAATGCATCTATACACTTGGTAAAGGGTGGAAGGCTCAGCCTCTCGCCTAGTGTTTTGTTCCACTCTTGCCGCCCTAGTTTCCGTCATATCGGTGTTATGTTCCCGGATTTTGCGTTCCTTACGCGGTTGGGTTATAATGGGAACCCCTTGATAGTTCGCCTTGATTAAAGCTTTTCCAGCAATGCCCAACCTTGGTTTTACCATTTGCCACCTAGCCTCTTTTTCCCTTGGGTTTCTGGAGCCCGAGGGTCATCTTATTTTAAACCCCCCCCCCCCCGGGCCAGTGCTCCTCTGAGTGTTGGTCCACCTCGTCAGCCGCCGGTGGCCACCAGGGGCAACTTTGGGCTGGCCTACCGGAAGTTTGGCCAATCTGAGTGTGCCCTGAGAATGAGATATGTGCAGCTCCTATCGGGATTTGTCGGCACATTCGGGCGGTGTTGCTAGTCTTGTTTTAACCTGTCGAAGTGTCTTGAAGAACCGAGATACCGAGTCTGATCGGAACGTCTTGGGAGGAGGTCTATTCCTTCGTTGACCGTGAGAGCTTGTCATGGGCTAAGTTGGGACTCCCCTGCAGGGATTTGAACTTTCGAAAGCCGTGCCCGCGGTTATGGGCAGATGGGAATTTGTTAATGTCTGGTTGTAGATAACTTGAACCTTAACTTAACTAAAATGAATCAACTGAGTGTGTTACCGTGATGGCCTCTTCTCAGCGGAGTCCGGGAAGTGGACACGGTGTTGGAGTAATGCTTGCGCAGGTTGTCCTCTAGTTTCTCGCTCGCGCTTTGCCTCCTCTTCTTGCTCTCTTTTGCGAATAAGTTAGCCACCATATTTTGCTAGTCGCTTGCTGCAGCTCCACATATATTTGTACCTTGCCTTACCTATAAGCTTAAATAGTCTTGATCGCGAGGGTGCGAGATTGCTGAGTCCCTGTGGCTCACAGATTACTATTACACCAGATGCAGGGCCTGATGATTCCGCTCCAGGAGACGCGTTTGAGCTCAGGTGGGAGTTCGACGAAGACTCTCAACGTTACTATGTTTCTTTTCCTGATGATCACTAGTGGTGTCCAGTTGGGGGTGATCGGGACCGTGTCGCATGTTGGGTTATCTTTTATTTTGGCGCCGTAGTCGGGCCATGAGTGTTTGGATGATGTAATGTTATTTATGTCCTTGTTTGACGTGGCGAGTGTAAGCCAACTATGTTATCTCCCCTTTATTATATATGTTACATGGGATGTTGTGAAGATTGCCTTACTTGCGACATATGCCTTCAATGCGATTATGCCTCTAAGTCGTGCCTCGACACGTGGGAGATATAGTCGCATCGAGGGTGTTACATAGGAATACATAAGGGACACTTTCCGGAACATTTCAGACTCCGAAAAGGAATAGGTATGTGGTACGGTAAGTAAACCGACTCCAAAACAGTTCTAATGGCAATTTTTCTCCATTTTGCGTTCAAAACGGTAAGTAAAATAAGAAGCAGTCCGGGAAGGACATGAGGGCTCCACGAGGGTGGAGGGCGCGCCCTACCCCCTGGGCGTGCCCCCTACCTCGTGGGCACCTCGTGTGCTCTCCGGATTCTGTTTTCTTGCACGTTGCGTATTTTGGTCGGTAAAAATTCATTATATAATCTCCCGAAGGTTTTGACTCCTATATCACGCAATTGTCTCCTGTTCTTGTTTCGAGCTGTTTTCTGCCAGGGTTGTCAAAGCCAAGCATCATGTCGTCTCCCTCCTCGTCCAACAATGCGGGCAACGATGCTTGGCTAATGAAGATAGAGCTGAAGAGAGAAGAACCCATGGAGATCAACAAGGATGAAGGGATCAAAAAGGCCACGAAGGACCAAGTTCCGGCAACATAAGACATCTTTCAACTTGATCGCAATCTTCTTACCCCAACTAAGATCGAAGCTTTCAAGGTGATTGAGTTAGCTCGTATATAAAACAAGTATCTCACACGTGAAAATATTTTGTTGAAGGAGCATATCATCGCACTCAAGGGCATTATCTGCAAGTTGGAAGACCTCCTACGCTCGATGTGCGACTATCCATCATCACTAACACCCTCCTCACCGACGAGAAAGGAGACATAATCATATGGGTATGGGCACTCCCCTTGGCAACTGCCAAGCTTGGGGGAGGTGCCCCGGTATCGTATCACCATCACACTCCTATCTTTACCGTTATTCTTAGTTCGATCCTTTTAGTAATATCTTGATCTAGTGGAATAAAGTTTTTTGTATGATCTAGTTTTGAGTTTTGCTTTATGATCCCCCTATGTAATCGAGTCCGTGAGCTATATAATAAAGATTAGTGTTGAGTCAAGGGCTTGATGATTTTGCTATGATCCTGAGTGAATAACAGAAAAGAGAAAGAATAAAAGAAATAAAAGAGATCATGTGGATCTTATGGAGAGTAATGTGCTCACATATAAAGAGTATGATGAATAAAAGTTGTTGAGAGTTGACAAACATAGTTTTGGTCATCGTTGCAATTAATAGGAAGTAATAAAGAAAGAGAGGTCTTCACATATAAATACACTATCTTGGACATCTTTTATGATTGTGAGCACTCATTAAAATATGGCATGCTAAAGAGTTGACATTGGACAAGGAAGACAACGTAATGGGTTATGTTTTCAAACATCTGAGATAAATTATATGTCATGGATCATCCAACATGATTGAGCTTACCTTTCCCCTCATGCTAGCCAAATTCTTTGCACCAAGTAGAGATACTACTTGTGCTTCCAAATACCCTTAAACACAGTTTTTCCATGATCTACCTATGGATTGGGTAAGATCCTTCAAGTAAGTTGTCATTGGTGCAAGCAATAAAAATTGCTCTCTAAATATATATGATTGATTGGTGTGGAGGAAATAAGCTTTATACGATCTTGTGATGTGGAAGAAATAAAAGCGACAGAGTACATAATAAAGGTCTATATCACAAGTGGCAATATAAAGTGACGTTCTTTTGCATTAAGATTTTGTGCATCCAACCATAAAAGCGCATGACAACCTCTGCTTCCCTCTACGAAGGGCCTATTTTTTACTTTTATCTCCTACCTTACATAAGAGTCATGGTGATATTCACCTTTCCTTTTTACATTTTATCTTTTGGCAAGCAAAATATGTTGGAAAGATCCTGGTATATATGGCTAATTGGATGTGAGTTTTCATGAACTATTATTGTTGACACCTATCTTTCTCTGTGTCCGATTAAAACTCCATACCCATAAGTATTGCGTGAGTGTTAGCAATTGTGAAAGACTATATGATGGTTGAGTATGTGGACTTGCTGAAAAGCTCTTATATTGACTCTTTCCTATGTTATGATAAATTGCAATTGCTTCAATGACTGAGATTATAGTTTGTTAGTTTTCAATGAAGTTTATGATTCATACTTGAAATTGTGATTGAATTTTTGCTCTAGCATAAGAGATCATATGACAATAATTATATAAGCTGCTATTCTAAGAATCATCATGATGCCCTCATGTCCATATTTTATTTTTATCGACACCTCTATCTCTAAACATGTGGTCATATTTTTCGATTTCGGCTTTCGCTTGAGGACAAGCGAGGTCTAAGCTTGGGGGAGTTGATACGTCCATTTTGCATCATGCTTTTATATCGATATTTATTGTATTATGGGCTGTTATTACACATTATGTCACAATACTTATGCCTATTATCTCTTATTTTACAAGGTTTACATAGAGGGAGAATGCCGGCAACTGGGATTCTGGGCTGGAAAAGGAGCAAATATTAGAGACCTATTCTGCACAGCTCCATAAGTCCTGAAACTTCACGGATGCTATTTTCAGAATATATAAAAAATATTGAGCGCAAGAAGTTCCAGAGGGGGCCCACACCCTGGCCATGAGGGTGGGGGCGCGCCCCCCTGCCTCGTGGGCCCCCTGGTGGCCCTTTGATGCCCTTCTTCTGCTATATGGAGTCCTTCGTTGAGGAAAAAAATCATAAGCAAGCTTTCGGGACGAGACTCCGCCGCCACGAGGCAGAACCTTGGCAGAACCAATCTAGGGCTCCGGCGGAGCTGTTCTGCCAAGGAAACTTCCCTCCGGGAGGGGGGAAACATCACCATCGTCATCACCAATGATCCTCTCATCGGGAGGGGTTCAATCTCCATCAACATCTTCACTAGCACCATCTCCTCTCAAACCCTAGTTCGTCTCTTGTATCCAATTCTTGTCTCTAAGTCTGGGATTGGTACCTGTAGGTTGCTAGTAGTGTTGATTACTCCTCGTAGTTGATGCTAGTTGGTTTATTCGGTGGAAGATCATATGTTCGGATCCTATATGCATATTAATACCCCTCTGATTATGAACATGAATATGCTTTGTGAGTAGTTACGTTCGTTCATGAGGACATGGGAGAAGTCTTGCGATTAGTAGTCATGTGAATTTCGTATTCGTTTGATATTTTGATGAGATGTATGTTGTCTCTCCTCTAGTGGTGTTATGTGAACGTCGACTACATGACACTTCACCATTATTTGGGCCTAGAGGAAGGCATTGGGAAGTAATAAGTAGATGATGGTTGCTAGAGTGACAAAAGCTTAAACCCTAGTTTATGCGTTGCTTCGTAAGGGGCTGATTTGGATCCATATGTTTCATGCTATGGTTAGGTTTACCTTAATACTTCTGTTGTAGTTGCGGATGCTTGCAATGGGGGTTAATCATAAGTGGGATGCTTGTCCAAGTAAGGATAGCACGCAAGCACCGATCCACCCACATATCAAATTATCAAAGTACCAAAAGCGAATCATATGAACATGATGAAAACTAGCTTGACGATAATTCCCATGTGTCCTCGGGAGCGCTTTCTTCTATATAAGAGTTTGTCCAAGCTTGTCCTTTGCTACAAAAAGGATTGGGACACCTTGCTGCATTTTATTTACTTTTTTTACTTGTTGCTCGTTACAAATTGTCTTATCACAAAACTATCTGTTACCTATAATTTCAGTGCTTGCAGAGAATACCTTGCTGAAAACCGCTTATCATTTCCTTCTGCTCCTCGTTGGGTTCGACACTCTTACTTATCGAAAGGACTACGATCGATCCCCTATACTTGTGGGTCATCAACATGATGTAGACAAAGTAAATCCAACCAATATGAATAAACCCTATTGTTTTCCCCTTAATGGCAACAATACGAATACGTGTCTTGTCCCCTACTTTTGTTGGGGAACGTAGTAATTCAAAAAAAATCCTACGATCATGAAAGATCTAACTAGGAGATGCATAGCAATGAAAGGGGAGAGTGTGTCCACATACCCTCATAGACCGAAAGCGAAAGAGTTTAGTAACGCGGTTGATGTAGTCGAACGTCTTCACTATCAAACCGATCCATGTACCGAACGTATGGCACCTCCATGTTCAACACACATTCAGCACGATGACGTCCCTCGAGCTCTTGATCCAGTAGAGGTTTGAGGGAGAGTTTCGTCGGCACGACGTTGTGGTGACGGTGTTGATGATGTGATCCGCGTAGGGCTTCGCCTAAGAACTACGGCAATATGACCGAGGTGGTAAACTGTGGAGGGGGGCACCACACACGGCTAAGACAATTGATGTTGCGCCTTTGGGGTGCCCTCTGCCCATGTATATAAAGGAGGGGGGGAGGAGGCCGGCCAAGGGGGAGGCGCACCAAGGGGGAGTCCTACTAGGACTCCAAACCTAGTAGGATTCGCCCCCCTTCCTTCCAACGGGAGAGGGGGAAAGGGGAAAGGAGGGAGAGAGAGAACGAGAAGGAAAGAGAGGGGCTGCACCCCCTCCCCTTATCCAATTCGGATTGGGGCAAGGGGGGAACGCCCCACCTCCTGTGGCCTGCCTCCTCTCCTCCACTATGGTCCATTAGGCCCAATAACTTTCCTCGGAGGGTTCTGGTAACCCCTTCGGTACTCTGGTATGTACCCGATACACTCCGGAACCCTTCCGGTGTCTGAATACTACCTTCCAATATATCAATCTTTACCTCTCGACCATTTCGAGACTCCTCGTCATGTCCGTGATCTCATCCGGGACTCCAAACAAACTTCGGTCACCAAACACATAACACATAAATACGAATCGTCATTGAACGTTAAGCGTGCGGACCCTACGGGTTCGAGAACTATGTAGACATGACTAAGACACCTCCCCGGTTAATAACCAATAGCGGAACCTGGATGCTCATATTGTCTCCTACATATTCTACGAAGATCTTTATCGGTCAAACCGCATAACAGCATACGTTATTCCCTTTGTCATCGGTATGTTACTTGCCCGAGATTCAATCGTCGGTATCATCATACCTAGTTCAATCTCTTTACCGGCAAGTCTCTTTACTTGTTCCGTAATGCATCATCCCACAACTAACTCATTAGTTACATTGCTTGCAAGGCTTATAGTGATGTGCATTACCGAGAGGGCCCAAAGATACCTCTTCGATACACGGAGTGACAAATCCTAATCTTGATCTATGCCAACTCAACAAACACCTTAGGAGACACTTGTGGAGCATCTTTATAATCACCCAGTTACGTTGTGACGTTTGATAGCACACAAGGTGTTCCTCTGGTATTCGGGAGTTGCATAATCTCATAGTCAGCGGAATATGTATAAGTCATGAAGAAAGCAATAGCAATAAAACTTAACGATCATTGTGCTAAGCTAACGGATGGGTCTTATCCATCACATCATTCTCTAATGATGTGATCCCGTTCATCAAATGATAACACATGTATATGGTTAGGAAACTTAACCATGTTTGATTAACGAGCTAGTCAAGTAGAGGCATACTAGGGACACTCTGTTTTGTCTATGTATTCACACATGCACTAAGTTTCCGGTTAATACAATTCTAGCATGAATAATAAACATTTATCATGATATAAGGAAATATAAATACTAACTTTATTATTGCCTCTAGGGCATATTTCCTTCAATCTCCCACTTGCACTAGAGTCAATAATCTAGTTCACATCGCCATGTGATTTAACACCAATAGTTCAAATCACCATGTGACCAACACCCAAAGGGTTTACTAGAGTAAATAATCTAGTTCACATCGCCATGTGATTAACACCCAAAAGAGTACTAAGGTGTGATCCTGTTTTGCTTGTGAGATAAGTTTAGTCAATGGGTCTGCCACATTTAGATCCGTATGTATTTTGCAAATTTCTATGTCTACAAAGCTCTGCATGGAGCTACTCTAGCTAATTGCTCCCATTTTTAATATGTATCCAGATTGAGACTCAGAGTCATCCAGGTTAGTGTTAAATCTTGCATCGACGTAACTCTTTACGATGAACTCTTTATCACCTCCATAACCGAGAAATATTTCCTTAGTCCTCTAAGGATAATTTTGACCGTTTTCCAGTGATCTACTCATGGATCACTATTGTACCCCTTTGCCAAACTCATGGCAAGGTACACAATAGGTTTGGTATACAACATGGCATACTTTATAGAACCTATGGCTGAGGCATAGGGAATGACTTTCATTCTCTCTCTATCTTCTGTCATGGTCGGGTTTTGAGTCTTTACTCAACTTTATACCTTACAACTCAAGCAAGAACTCCTTTGACTGATCCATTTTGAACTCCTTCAAAATCTTATCAAGGTATGTACTTATCGAAAGTCTTATCAAGCATCTTGATCTATCTTTATAGATCTTGATGCCCAATATGTAAGTAGCTTCACCGAGGTCTTTCTTTGAAAAACTCCTTTGAAACACTCCTTTATGCTTTCTAGAAAATTCTACATCATTTCTGATCAACAATATGTCACTCACATATACCTATCAGAAAGGCTGTAGTGCTCCCACTCACTTTCTTGTAAATACAGGCTTCACTGCAAGTGTATATAAAACTATATGCTTTGATCAACTCATCAAAGCGTATATTCCAACTCCGAGATGCTTGCACTAGTCCATAGATGGATCGCTGGAGCTTGCACACTTTAGTAGCACCTTTAGGATTGAGAAAACCTTCTGGTTGCATCATATACAACTCTTCTTTAATAAATCTATTAAGGAATACATTTTTGACACCCATTTGCCAGATTTCATAAAATGCGGCAACTGCTAACATGATTCAGACAGACTTTTAAGCATCGATATGAGTGAGAAAATCTCATCGTAGTCAACACTTTGAACTTGTCGAAAACATTTTGCGACAATTCGAGCTTTGTAGATAGTAACACTACTATCAGCGTCCGTCTTCCTCTTGAAGATCCATTTATTCTCAATGGCTCGCCGATCATCGGGCAAGTCAATCAAAGTCAATACTTTGTTCTTACATGCATCCCATCTCATGTAACGACCAAACCTCGAAGGATTTGAGTCTCTGTGCTTACCGTGCTAGTCCCTGGATCGAACTCGCTAGCACACACAATATAGATGAATACTAGAATAGCAAGTGCATCATTTATTACAACGTATGATCCAGAATGTATAAAATAAAACAATCTGCATAGCACTTGGCTAGCTTTATTCAATCAAACAGCGGAAAAGTAGCAGAAATATAACGATGAATCCCATCATAGCCCACTGGCGATGTTGAGTGCAGACTCACGACCCTAACGGTACCTTACTCTTCGTCTGAATATCCTGCAACATGAGACGTTCCAGCCATATAGGTCAATACTTGGAATGCATTGGCAAGTTGCACAGGAGTAATAATATAACAGACCTACATGTATATGCATAGTATATCAAAAGGAAGGCTTGGGGGTTTATTTTGCAGAAAGCTGATTTTGTCCTAATAACTACCTAATAGTCAAATTTTTATTTAGTTCTTTTATTACTACAATTAAATGCACAAGGTTGAGTTGGCAAAATCAACTCCAACCTACCCTTTTATTAAGTTGCCCAACAAATTTATTAAGTGTCACATCTGTCAAGATCATCCAACAACTGTAACGACATAGTGGCTCAAATTTACCCATAACCGGGGGCACGGCTAATCATGATTAGTTTTAATACTCTGCAAAGTTTTGTATTCTTTACCCACTGGACCCAATCCAAAGATTGATACGAAGTCTTTCAGAAGAGGTTCCCTTAACCACCTGACGGCCACATCCCACCTACATATGCTACATCTGTCGACACAGTCTGGGCAAGGGTTCCAACAACTTATCAACTAAGCCAGAGCCTATATAGCCAGTGGCCGCACATGGAAGCTACTAGTCACTAAGTCTGTCTGATCTTTTTGAACCTGGGCGGCATTCCACTTAGGGTGCACTCTCATGAGCGCATGGCCTTAGAAAAGGTGCAAGACCCCATGATGCCTTCCCTCAACACCAAGCAATACCACTTCCGCCCAGAGGTGAATTAAATCCTTAATTACTACTCAATTCAGTTATATATATGATCCTCACATAAACTCAATGAATACATGAACCACCCCCGTCTACAAAGCATAGCAAACTACAACTACCACGATTTGCAAAACACGGGAAGATAGCTCAATAGCATAGCAAAATTATATATTAATCCTATACATGCATATATTCATAGTGTGATATAACTACATGCATAGAAAACAATAGGTAAAGGATGATCAACATGTAACTTGCCTTGGTTTTGGTTCAGAAAGTCACACTCCTGACAATAGCTCGCATCGCACTCCAGACAATCTACACGTTTCACACAATTCAACAATCAATCACCGGAACACGAAAAGAACCAAAACAAAACCAACAACAAGAAAATCATTTTTAAAACTCAACAACAGAATCTTAACATCACCTAAATTGCACTACGGTCACAACGCAAAAAGAATCACTCGATTCCGATAAACGGTTTGAGAGTTATGGCCTCCGGAAGGTTCAATTCAAATTCAAACGAATTCAAATTTGAACAGAGCAAACATGTGCAAAGTTGGTACTGTGATTGCATAGGAAAAATAATTACCTAAATTGGATTTATAGAATAGGAGTTATAGCTAATTGAAGTTAGAGTTGAAAACTGAAAAAGAACAAAAACCAACAGAAAACTCCTGGCTGCTCATGCGTTTACTGTAGCGGTGGCCACGTGTCGTCTCGTGATTGGCCTAGGCCATGCTGTGCGTGTGTGCTCACCAGAGAAACAAAGAAAACGACAGTGGTCTCGGGCGTTGGCGGCAGCGCTCCTCCGATGGGTCTCCGGCGAAGGCAACGTGACGGACGGGTGCGGTGTCGAGCGGCGGAGGCGGTGGTGGTGCTCAAAGGTGGCGGGGCATCCTCGAGCGGCGGTGGCGAAGATGTGAACTCCGGCGAACTCAAGTGAAGTTGGCCGGCTTGTTCCTCTCCCTCTGCTGCGTTTTCAACAACACAAAAACGTCAGGCGAGGGCGGCTTCGAGTGGGGAATCCAAAAGGACGAACTGCAGCGGCAGGGCTTACTAACGGCGACGAAATCCACCGGCGAACGACGGCGAACTCCGAGCTCGATGGTGAGATCCGTTTTCGCCCTACAGCGCGTGCGGCAACGAAGAGGATCGGGAGAAGGGGTGCGGCTTCCCTGGGGTCTTCTGCTTGTGCACGGCAGCTCGGGCTCGCTCGGGGTGGACCAGGGGCGCGGCGTGGACCGGCTCGGCCTCGGCGTGCGTGCGTGCGTACGGCGCGCGGTGTCCGGCTCGATGGAGGGGACGAACCGGGGCGCGGGACCCGCTGTCAGCGGCTGGAGGCGAGGTGGATCGGGCGCGGGTCGGTGCGAGCGACGCTGCGGCGTACCGCTTCGCGGGAAGCGGGCTGATGGGCTGCGGGCGGTGGCTGTTGCGCATTGGGCCACGGTTGCGCGACTGGGGCGCTGCGCTGTTTTTTTTAACACAACAGCAGAAAACAAAATAAATAAAATAACATACACAATATAAAATCTAAATAAAAATACCTAGACACACAGTAAAAATAGCTCTACAGCTATAAACTACAGGAATACTAGTTCCTCACCTAATGAAATTTTAGAAATTCATTTTGATGCAATAGGCCACTCAAACAGCAATAGAACAATCAAATAAAATATTTTTAAGATCACAAAATTACCAGAACATATCAGATGAACTGGAAATAATATTATGCACATTATGAAAAAATTTAAAATAGGGGAGAAGTCATGTTATCTCCACTCCAAATAAATTGCCTTTTGTTGCATAATGATTCAAATATTGCAGAAAGACAAATAATGCAATAAAAATATGATATGCATATGAATGATCTAATAACATCCTAATTTAGGAAAATTGGGATGTTACAAACCTACCCCCCTTAAGATGAATCTCGCCCTCGAGATTCGGGCTGGCTAGCAAATAGGTGTGGGTGATCCTGCCTGAGATCTTCCTCTTGTTCCCAGGTAGCTTCCTCCTCTGTATGATGAATCCACTGAACCTTGCATAACTTGATTGTCTTGGTGTGAGTAACTCTCTCTGCTGTCTCCAGAATCTTAACAGGCTTCTCCTCATATGTCAAATCACTCTCCAACTGAATTGCCTCAAGTGGCACTGTGTCCCTCAATGGAACATCCATCATCTCTGCATGGCACTTCTTCAACTGAGATACATGAAACACATCGTGAACTCCTGACAAGGATTCTGGCAACTCCAACTGATAAGCTACCTCTCCTCTACGCTCCAAGATCTTGTAAGGCCCCACAAAGCGTGGTGCTAACTTACCCTTAATTCCAAACCTCTTAATTCTACGAAGTGGTGAAACTCGAAGGTATGCACGGTCTCCTACCTCATATTTCACCTCCTTACGTTTAGCATCTGCATAACTCTTTTGCCTGGACTGTGCTATCTTCAGTCTATCATGAATCAACTTGACCTTCTCCTCAGCATCTCTGATCAAGTCTGGTCCAAAGAATTGACGCTCTCCAACCTCATCCCACATCAACGGTGTCCTGCACTTTCTGCCATACAATACCTCAAATGGTGCCATCTTCAGACTAGCCTGATAACTGTTATTATATGAGAACTCTGCATAAGGTAAATTATCATCCCAACTGGACCCATAGTCCAAAGCACAAGCTCTCAACATATCCTCCAAAACCTGATTTACCCTCTCTGTCTGCCCATCTGTCTGTGGATGGAAAGCTGTACTGAACTCCAGCCTGGTGCCCAAGGACTCATGCAACTGACGCCAAAACTTGGACGTGAACTGAGTACCTCTATCCGACACTACCTTCCTTGGAACTCCATGCAGACAAACAATTTTAGACATATAAATCTTTGCTAGCTGAGCACTGGTATAAGTAGTCTTTACCGAGATGAAGTGAGCAACTTTAGTCAAACGATCAACAACTACCCAAATAGAATCATAACCTGATCGAGTCCTAGGTAGACCTGTAATGAAATCCATACCAATCTCGTCCCATTTCCAATCAGGTATAGGCAATGGCTGTAACAAACCTGCTGGTCTCTGATGTTCTACTTTAACCCTCTGGCACACATCACATGTTGCAATATATCCAGCAATTTCCCTCTTCAGGCTAGGCCACCAAAATCTTCCCTCGAATCCAAATACATCTTAGTATTACCTAGGTGAATAGAATAAGGTGAATCATGCGCCTCCTGAAGAATCAACTTCCTGATATCTGCGTCTTGAGGTACACAAATACGCTTCTCAAACCATATGGCTCCATGTTCATCCTCATGGAAACCTTCTGCCGTACCTTTAGCCATATTCTCTTTTATCTCAGCAATCTCCTTATCACCCTTTTGAGCTTCTCTGATCCTATCAAGCAAAGTAGGCTTTACCTCAAGTGTTGCCAAATATCCCTTAGGAACCATCTCCGACCTGAGATTCCTGAACTGTTCACATAACTCGGGTGGCATATTATCAACATTAATTGCATTAGCATGGCTCCTACGACTCAATGTGTCAGCAACAACATTAGCCTTACCAGGATGATACTGCACATTCAAATCATAATCCTTAATAAGCTCCAACCATCTCCTCTACCTGAGGTTCAAATCCTTCAGAGTAAAAATATACTTCAAGCTCTTATGATCAGTAAATATATCACAATGATTACCAATAAGATATGGCCTCCAAGTTTTCAATGCATGCACAACTGAGGCTAACTCCAAATCATGTGTAGGATAATTATGCTCATGATTCTTAAGCTGACGTGAAGCATATGAAACAACTTTACCTTCCTGCATCAAAACACTCCCAAGTCCTTGACGAGAAGCATCACAATATACCTGGAAGTCCTTATGTATATCCGGCAGAGTTAAAACTAGTGCTGTAACCAAACGCTGCTTCAACTCCTGAAAGCTGGCTTCACATTCATCAGTCCAAAAAAAAATTCTTCTCTTTATTCAACAATTCAGTCATAGGCTTTGCAATCATAGAAAAGTTCTCAATAAATCTCCTGTAATAACCTGCAAGGCCCAAAAAACTGCGAATCTCTCCAACTGTCGTGGGTGTCTCCCACTCTGTAACTGCAGCAACCTTAGATGGATCAACTGCAACTCCATTACCTGACACAACGTGTCCAAGGAATGCTACCTCATCCAGCCAAAACTCGCATTTGGTGAATTTGGCATACAACTGATGTTCCCTCAATTTCTCCAATACCAAACGCAGATGCACCTCATGCTCTTGCTTATTCTTGGAGAACATCAATATATCATCAATGAAAACAACCACAAATTTATCCCAGAACTCCATAAACACCTTGTTCATCATATTCATGAAGTATGCAGGGGCGTTAGTCAATCCAAATGACATAACAGTATATTCATACAACCCATACCTCGTAGTAAAAGCAGTCTTGGGAATATCTTCCTCACGAATCTTTAATTGATGATAACCAGAACGAAGATCAATCTTAGAAAACACAGTAGCTCCCTCCAACTGGTCAAATAGATCATTTATCATAGGTAAAGGATACTTATTCTTAATGGTTACCTCATTCAGAGAACGATAATCAACACACATCCTCAAGGTCCCATCCTTCTTCTCCACAAACAAAACTGGAGCTCCCCAGGGTGAAGAACTTGGGCGAATAAATCCTTGTGCCTGCAATTCTCTTATCTGCTTCTTCAATTCCTCCAACTCTTGAGAAGGCATTCTATATGGTCTCTTTGCAATAGGCCCAGTGCCTGGTATTAAATCAATAAGAAACTCAATATCTCTATCTGGTGGCATACCTGGCAACTCCTCTGGAAACACATCTGGATAATCTCTCACAACTAGCACCTCTTCCAGGCTACCCCCCTTAAGAGAGTTCACATGTACCTGGTCACGCTTATACTTACATACATATTTGATACTCTTCCCTCCTGGTGCACTGAGAGTAATAGATCGACTGGCACAATCAATACGACCTTTATATAACTGCAACCAATCCATACCCAAAATAATATCCAGACCTTGTGACTTCAATATAATCAAATCCGTAGGAAACACATGCTTCCCAATAGACAAAGTCAACTGATGACAACCAACACCTGCTATCATCTCATCTCCTGGAGAAATCACTCTAATAGGCATACTAAGGGTTTTGGTTGGCAAGAATAGATGAGGTATAGATATAATAGGGCTAAAGACTATGTATATATAAATATATTATACCCATATGCATAATATGATCAAGCCAACAGAACACAACAACGAATAGCACAAACAAACAAACAACAAACAATATGATAATATTATATATATAGTTGAATAATTTCGACACTAAGCAATTTAACAAACAACTACCAATAAAGCAAACAATCTAGTATCTTCATACCACGAAAGTGGGCATAATTAGATACGCTAACACGATAACGTTGCAATATAAAACAAACATGAATGGTGGTCTCAGCACTAGCTCCTACTTAATTAACTGGTCAAGATAACTTGAGGGGGTTAACTAATAAACAGCAAGAAGTATAGCTGGTTTATAAAATAATTTTCACTCCTATGGCTTTTCTAATCCATTTTCTAGGGTCACGTCCTACAGTCAACACACTGCTCTGATACCATCTGTAACGACCAAACCTCGAAGGATTTGAGTCCCTGTGCTTACCATGCTAGTCCCTGGATCGAACTCGCTAGCACACACAGTATAGATGAATACCAAAATAGCAAGTGCATCATTTATTACAACGTATGATCCAGAATGTATAAAATAAAACAACCTGCATAGCACTTGGCTAGCTTTATTCAATCAAACAGCGGAAAAGTAGCAGAAATATAATGATGAGTCCCATCATAGCCCACTGGCGATGCTGAGTGCAGACTCGCGGCCCTAACGGTACCTTACTCTTCGTCTGAATATCCTGCAACATGAGACGTTGCAGCCATATAGGTCAATACTTGGAATGTATTGGCAAGTTACACAGGAGTAATAATATAGTAGACCTACATGTATATGCATAGTATATCAAAAGGAAGGCTTGGGGGTTTATTTTGCAGAAAGCTGATTTTGTCCTAATAACTACCTAATAGTCAAATTTTTATTTAGTTCTTTTATTACTACAATTAAATGCACAAGGTTGAGTTGGCAAAATCAACTCCAACCTACCCTTTTATTAAGTTGCCCAACAAATTTATTAAGTGTCACATCTGTCAAGATCATCCAACAACTGTAACGGCATAGTGGCTCAAATTTACCCATAACCGGGGGCACGGCTAATCATGATTAGTTTTAATACTCTGCAGAGTTTTGTACGCTTTATCCACTAGACCCAATCCGAAGATTGAGACGAAGTCTTTCAGAAGAGGTTCCCTTAACAACCTGACGGCCACATCCCACCTACATATGCTACATCTGTCGACACAGTCTGGGCAAGGGTTCCAACAACTTATCAACTAAGCCAGAGCCCATATAGCCAGTGGCCGCACATGGAAGCTACTAGTCACTAAGTCTGTCTAATCTTTTTGAACCTGGGCGGCATTCCACTTAGGGTGCACTCTCATGAGCGCATGGTCTTAGAAAAGGTGCAAGACCCCATGATGCCTTCCCTCAACACCAAGCAATACCACTTTCGCCCAGAGGTGAATTAAATCCTTAATTACTACTCAATTCAGTTATATATATAATCCTCACATAAACTCAATGAATACACGAACCACCCCCGTCTACAAAGCATAGCAAACTACAACTACCATGATTTGCAAAACACGGGAAGATAGCTCAATAGCATAGAAAATTATATATTAATCCTATACATGCATATATTCATAGTGTAATATAACTACATGCATAGAAAACAATAGGTAAAGGATGATCAACATGTAACTTTCCTTGGTTCTGGTTCAGAAAGTCACACTCCTGACAATAGCTCGCGTCGCACTCCGGACAATCTACACGTTTCACACAATTCAACAATCAATCACCAAAACACGAAAAGAACCAAAACAAAACCAACAGCAAGAAAATCATTTTTAAAACTCAACAACAGAATCTTAACATCACCTAAATTGCACTACGGTCACAACACAAAAAGAATCACTCGATTCCGATAAACAGTTTGAGAGTTATGGCCTCCGGAAGGTTTAATTCAAATTCAAACGAATTCAAATTTGAACAGAGCAAACATGTGCAAAGTTGGTACTGTGATATTGTGCTGATTTTTGTGAGTGCATAGGAAAAAGAATTACCTAAATTGGATTTATAGAATAGGAGTTATAGCTAATTGAAGTTAGAGTTGAAAACTGAAAAAGAACAAAAACCAACAGAAAACTCCTGGCTGCTCATGCGTTTACTGTAGCGGTGGCCACGTGTCGTCTCGTGATTGTCCTAGGCCGTGCTGTGTGTGTGTGCTCACCAGAGAAACAGAGGAAAATGATGGCGGTCTCGGGCGTTGGCGGCGGCGCTCCTCCGGTGGGTCTCCGGCGAAGGCGAGGTGACGGACGGGTGCGGTGTCGAGCGGCGGAGGCGGTGGTGGTGCTCAAAGGCGGCGGGGCGTCCTCGAGCGGCGGTGGCGAAGACGTGAACTCCGGCGAACTCTGGTGAAGTCGGCCGGCTTGTTCCTCTCCCTCTGCTGCGTTTTTGGCAACACAAAGACGTCGGGCGAGGGTGGCTTCGAGTGGGGAATCCAAAAGGACGAACTGCGGCGGCAGGGCTTACTAACGGCGACGAAATTCACCGGCGGACGACGACGAACTCCGAGCTCGATGGTGAGATCCGTTTTCGCCCTACAGCGCGTGCGGCAACGAAGAGGATCGGGAGAAGGGGTGCGGCTTCCCTGGGGTCTTCTGCTTGCGCACGGCAGCTCGGGCTCGCTCGGGGTGGACCAGGGGCGCGGCGTGGACCGGCTCGGCCTCGGCGTGCGTGCGTGCGTACGGCGCGCGGTGTCCGGCTCGATGGAGGGGACGAACCGGGGCGCGGGACCCGCTGTCAGCGGCTGGAGGCGAGGTGGATCGGGCGCGGGTCGGTGCGAGCGACGCTGCGGCGTACCGCTTCGCGGGAAGCGGGCTGATGGGCTGCGGGCGGTGGCTGTTGCGCATTGGGCCACGGTTGCGCGACTGGGGCGCTGCGCTGTTTTTTTTAAACACAACAGCAGAAAACAAAATAAATAAAATAACATACACAATATAAAATCTAAATAAAAATACCTAGACACATAGTAAAAATAGCTCTACAGCTATAAACTACAGGAACACTAGTTCCTCACCTAATGAAATATTAGAAATTCATTTTGATGCAATAGGCCACTCAAACAGCAATAGAACAATCAAATAAAATATTTTTAAGATCACAAAATTACCAGAACATATCAGATGAACTGGAAATAATATTATGCACATTATGAACATTTTTAAAATAGGGGAGAAGTCATGTTATCTCCACTCCAAATAAATTGCCTTTTGTTGCATAATGATTCGAATATTGCAGAAAGACAAATAATGCAATAAAAATATGATATGCATATGAATGATCTAATAACATCCTAATTTAGGAAAATTGGGATGTTACATCTCAGATTTCATGGCCTCAAGCCATTTCGCAGAATCTGGGCCCATCATCGCGTCCTCATAGTTCGTAGGTTCGTCATGGTCTAGTAACATAACTTCCAGAACAGGATTACCATACCACTCCGTTGCAGGCCGTACTCTGGTTGACCTACGAGGTTCGGTAGTAACTTGATCTGAAGTTTCATGATAATCATCATTAGCTTCCTCACTAATTGGTGTAGGAATCACTGGAACTGATTTCTGTGATGAACTACTTTCCAATTCGGGAAAAGGTACAATTACCTCATCAAGTTCTATTTCCTCCCACTCACTTCTTTTGAGAGAAACTCCTTCTCTAGAAAGGATCCATTCTTAGCAACAAATATATTGCCTTCGGATCTGTGATAGAAGGTGTACCCAACAGTTTCTTTTGGGTATCCTATGAAGACGCACTTCTGTGATTTGGGTTCGAGCTTATCAGTTTGAAACTTTTTTTCACATAAGCATCGCAACCCCAAACTTTAAGAAATGACAGCTTAGGTTTCTTGCCAAACCATAGTTCATACGGTGTCGTCTCAACGGATTTAGATGGTGCCCTATTTAACGTGAATGCAGTTGTATCTAATGCATAACCCCAAAACGATAGTGATAAATCGGTAAGAGACATCAAAGATCGCACCATATCTAATAATGTACGGTTACGATGTTCGAACACACCATTACGCTGTGGTGTTCCATGTGGCGTGAGTTGTGAAACTATTCCACATTGTTTTAAATGAAGGCCAAACTCGTAACTCAAATATTCGCCTCTGTGATCAGATCGTAGAAACTTTATTTTCTTGTTACGATGATTCTCCACTTCACTCTGAAATTCTTTGAACTTTTCAAACGTTTCAAACTTGTGTTTCATTAAGTGGATATACTCATATCTGCACAAATCATCTATGAAGGTTAGAAAATAATGATACCCGCCCCGAGCCTCAACACTCATTGGACCGCATACATCGCTATGTATTATTTCCAATAAGTCATTGGCTCGCTCCATTGTTTCGGAGAACGGAGTTTTAGTCATCTTGCCCATGAGGCATGGTTTGCAAGCATCAAGTGTTTCATAATCAAGTGATTCCAAAAGCCCATCAACATTGAGTTTCTTCATGCGCTTTACACCAATATGACCTAAACGGATGTGCCACAAACATGTTGCACTATCATTATTAACTTTGCGTCTTTTGGCATCAATATTATCAATATGTGTATCACTGCGATCGAGATTCAGTAAACCATTTACATTGGATGTAAGACCATAGAAGGTTTTGTTCATGTAAACAGAACAATAATTATTCTCTGACTTAAATGAATAACTGTATCGCAATAAACATGATCCAATCATATTCATGCTCAACGCAAACACCAAATAATATTTACTTAGGTCCAATACTAATCCCGAAGGTAGAGGGAGCATGCGATGGTGATCTTATCAACCTTGGAATCACTTCCAACATACATCGTCACCTCGCCCTTAACTAGTCTCTGTTCATTTTGCAGCTCCTGTTTTGAGTTACTAATCTTAGCAACTGAACCGGTATTAAATACCCTGGGGCTACTATGAACACTAGTAAAGTACACATCAATAACATGTATATCAAATATACCTTTGTTCACTTTGCCATCCTTCTTATCCGCCAAGTATTTGGGGTAGTTCTGCTTCCAGTGACCATTCCCTTTGCAGTAGAAGCACTTAGTTTTAGGCATAGGTCTAGCTTTGGGTTTCTTCACGGGAGTGGAAACTTGCTTGCCATTCTTTCTTGAAGTTCCCTTTGTTTTCCTTTGCCCCTTTTCTAGAAACTAGTGGGCATGTTAACCAGCAACACTTGATGCTCTTTCTTGATTTCTATCTTCGCCGATTTTAGCATCGCGAAGAGCTCGGGAATCGTTTTCGTCATCCCTTGCATATTATAGTTCATCACGAAGTTCCAGTGACTTGGTGATAGTGACTAGAGAACTCTGTCAATCACTATCTTATCTGGAAGATTAACTCCCACTTGATTCAAGCGATTGTAGTACTCAGACATTCTGAGCACATGCTCACTGGTTGAGCTATTCTCCTCCATCTTGTAGGCGAAGTACTGAAAGGATCGAGAAGAGGTGTCTAGAGGGGGGGTGATTAGACACTAATTGCCAAAAGTTGCAGTTTTTAATATTCTTAAGTTTAAGTGGAGTTTAAGAACAAGTTTAACAAACACAATACATATCAAGCAAGCATGCAATGAGTATATGAGCAGCGGGAAGTAAAGCATGCAACTTGCAAGAATGTAAAGAGAAGGGTTTGGAGTATTCAAACGCAATTGGAGACATGGAGGTTTTTGTCGTGGTTCCGATAGGTGGTGCTATCGTACATCCACGTTGATGGAGACTTCAACCCACGGAGGGTAACTGTTGCGCGAGTCCATGGAGGGCTCCACCCATGAAGGGTCCACGAAGAAGCAACCTTGTCTATTCCATCACGGTCGTCGCCCACGAAGGACTTGCCTCACTAGTGGTAGATCTTCACGAAGTAGGCGATCTCCTTGCCCTTACAAACTCCTTGGTTCAACTCCACAATCTTGTTGGAGGCTCCCAAGTGACACCTAGCCAATCTAGGATACACCACTCTCCAAGAAGTAACAAATGGTGTGTTGATGATGAACTCCTTGCTCTTGTGCTTCAAATGATAGTCTCCCCAACACTCAACTCTCTCTCACAGGATTTGGATTTGGTGGAAAGAAGATTTGAGTGGAAGCAACTTGGGGAAGGCTAGAGATCAAGATTCATATGGTTGGAATGGAATATCTTGACCTCAACACAAGTGTAGGTGGTTCTCTCTCTGAAAATGTGTATTGGAAGTGTAGGTATGTTCTGATGGCTCTCTCCACAAATGAAGAGTGGGTGGAGGGGTATATATAGCCTCCACACAGAATCTAACCGTTACACACAATTTGCCAAACTCAGTGGGACCGAATGGTTAAACTCGGTCGGACCGATTCAGCAAACCTAGTGACCGTTAGGATTTTTGGTGGGACTGAGATGCAACTCGGTAGGACCGATGTGCTAGGGTTAGGGTAAAACCAAAACTCGGTTTGACCGATTACTCAAATTCGGTGGGACCGATTTGGGTAATAAGCGAAACAGAGAGTTGGCCAAGCAAACTCGGTGGGGCCGATTGCATATCTCGGTGGGACCGAAAATATTGCAACAGGTAACAGAGAGTTTGCAAGCCCATCTCGGTGAGACCGAGATCCCATCGGTGAGACCGAACTGATTAGGGTTTCTGGCAGTGGCTATGTTAACTGAACTCGGTGGCTCCAGATAGAAAGAATCGGTGGGGCCAAGTTTGACTTTTGGTTTAGGTCATATGTGGATGTGGGAAGGTAGTTGAGGGTTTTGGAGCATATCACTAAGTACTTTGATCAAGCAAGCCATTAAGCAACACCTCATCCCCTCTTGATAGTATTGGCTTTTCCTATAGACTCAATGTGATCTTGGATCACTAAAATAGAAAATGTAGAATCTTGATCTTGAAGCTTGAGCCAATCCTTTGTCCTTAGCATCTTGAAGGGGTTCCACATCCTCTAGTCCATGCCACTCCATTGTTGAACTTATCTGAAACATACTAGGTAAAAGTGTTAGTCCAACAAGAGATATGTTGACATTAATTACCAAAACCACCCAGGGAGCACTTGTGTTTTCAATCTCCCCCTTTTTGGTAATTGATGACAACATACATCAAAGCTTTAAATTAAGATATAGAGAATAGCAAGTAAAGGTTTGGAAAGACATGTAACATGCATAGGCTCCCCCTACATGTATGCAATCATGTGAATATTGAATATAGGAGCATGTGAATGCGTAAACATGACAGAGTAAGCAATGTGTTACATGTATCTTGGCTATATGCATCAGAGCAAATGATGTGAATGTGAGAAATATACCTTCATGCTCATGAGTCCTTCTTGCAAACAGTATGTACATCAGCAAGAACTTCTCATTCACATGACTGTGATGCATATACTTACCTTGTGGTATTGAGTTGGCTTAGGATGGGATGAACCTGCGCAAACAAGGTTAAATAACACAGATATACCTACTGACCAGAGCAAACAAGAGAAACCACAAAAGAACCAAGACTGGGATGACATGTAGAGTGAGTACTAAGTACCACATTGGATATAGACATGCCCCCCAAAGGTAAAGATATGCAATAAAATCAGAGATTTCCTTCCCTTAGATGTCTTGCTCCCCCTGAATCTGCATGGGATATTGGGAGAAGATAGGGAACAGAAAATCAGAGCAACAAAAAAGAAACAACAGAGCTTGAGCTAAAGCAAGCAACCAAACATGTCTTTCCCCTCTTAAAGACATGTGACATCTCTCCTCTTGAACACCAAGCATCTGGGGTCTTTGATGATATTACTTTCTCCTAGTTGAGAAACTCTCTCCCCCTGAGTACTCACTCTTTCTCCCCCTATAGGAAGGATTAAGCTTTGATGTGATCTCTCTCTCCCCCTTTGACATCAATTTCCAAGTAGGGCTCTTCTGGACATGTGATACAAATGGGTTGGTCCTCGAGTCACAGAGCAAAGCAGCATGTCTAATATGATGCTGGCAGAGGACAAGAATCATTGAGTGGAGCTGGAGCAAACAGAAATCAGGAATAAGTGGCAAGTTGGTTTTCCTGTGATGAAATCGGTGACTCCGAGTTGTGTGCTTCGGTTGCACCGAAGGATTTCGTTTGGGCCGAAGAGAACAAACCGGTGTGACCGAGTTCATCAGAGTGAAACCACTTGTCACCTCAGCTCACTAGACAAGTAAGATCTCACAAGGATATGCAATGAATTAACTGAAAGATTTGCAATGAATTTGATGCAGAAAATGCAGAACAAAAAGGAAAGAAAAGAAACTAAAGGTTCTAGATGAAGTTTTTTTTTGAAAGGGGAAACAAATATGCAAATGCAAAAGCACGGAGAAACACTAGAGAACTTCATCTAGAAATGGTCGGTGACAAAGTCACCTATGTTAGAGTATATTGACTTAGGAGTCAAGTAAGAGCACTTGATCATAGATCATACTCATCGTTTAAGCTCAAAATGGGGTTACCATTTTTCGTTTAAGCCTTTTGATGTATTCACATCTTGTCGAGTTGCTTTGACTCATGACTTGGAGTAAATCTTCTTTAAGATGGAATAACATACCTTGGGTGGTGGTGTTGATCTTGTTCATGTAGTTGAACTTGTGTGGGTTGCTCAAGGTTGATGTAGTTCATCAAAGGTTGGGAGCACCACTTGGAGTTTGAGTTCATCTACCTACATGGGTTAGCTTTGCAAGGAAGAGAACTTGTGTATCCAAGATGACAATCATGAGACTCAACATGAAATTTGCCAAAGGATATGTTTGAATGGTTTCGTGCTTCCTTGTCTTCAACCACCATTGTGTAGAAACTTGGTGATGTAGAAATTGCTCAAGATGTGAGTGAGTTGCAATCGCATAGATTTAGATTCAACCAAGTACCTACATGGGTTAGATAACATGCAAGGTACAAATATATCCAAGACATATGAATAGCATCATAAGAGAAATATCGAGGATTAGTCATAGGCTCATGCCCCGCATGTATCAAATGGAGTTCCTACTCCAAGTTTGACGCATCAATGATGTTCAATTCACCTCTCAACCTGCAAAACACTTTCTCATCAAGTGGTTTAGTGAATATATCCGCCAATTGCTTATCGGTGCGAACATGCTTAAGGTTAATGTCCCCTTTTGCAACGTGATCTTGAATGAAATGATGACAAACTTTAATATGCTTAGTTCGAGAATGTTGCACGGGATTGTGAGCTATCTTAATAGCACTTTCATTGTCACATAGCAATGGAACATGTTTCACATATATCCCATAATCTTTAGGAGTTTGGGTCATCCAAAGTAATTGAGCGCAACATGAACCAGCGGCAATGTATTCCGCTTCGGCGGTGGATAAGGATACCGAGTTTTGTTTCTTGGAAGACCAAGACACAAGAGATCTACCAACGAATTGACAAGTACCCGAAGTGGACTTTCTATCAACCTTGTCTCCGGCATAGTCCGAATCGGAGTAGCCAACAAGATCAAAAGAGGACCTCTTAGGATACCAAATGCCAAAATTTGGTGTATGGATTAGGTATCTCACTATCCTTTTCACAGCCTTAAGATGACATTCTTTAGGAGCAGCTTGATATCGTGCACACATGCACACACTTAGCATAATATCGGGACGAGAGGCACATAGATATAACAATGAACCAATCATAGAGAGATAAACCTTTTGATCAACTGGTTCACCATCTTTTGTCAAATCAAGATGCCCACTAGTAGGCATGGGTGTAGTCATACCTTTGCATTCTTGCATATTGAACTTCTTGAATAAGTCATTGGTGTACTTCGTTTGAGAGACAAAGGTACCTTCCTTAGTTTGCTTGATTTGCAAACCGAGAAAGAATTTGAGTTCACTCATCATAGACATCTCAAACTTCTCCGACATTAGCTTTCCAAACTTCTCACTAAAATGAGGGTTAGTTGAACCAAATATGATATCATCAACATAAATTTGGCACACAAATAGTTCTCCATTAACCCTTTTAGTAAAAAGAGTAGAATCAATTTTACCAATTTCAAAGCCTTTTTCAATAAGGAACTTGGTCAAGCATTTATACCATGCTCTAGGAGCTTGTTTAAGACCATAAAGGGCTTTGTGAAGTTTGTAAACATGATTAGGTTTCTTAGGATTGACGAAGCCGGGAGGTTGCTTAACATAAACTTCCTCTTCGATTTTGCCATTTAGAAAAGCACTCTTAATGTCCATTTGGTACAAGGTGATATCATGGTGATTAGCATAAGCAAGTAAGATGCGAATGGACTCAAGTCTAGCAACGGGAGCATATGTCTCACCATAGTCCATACCTTCAACTTGTGTGTAGCCTTGGGCGACGAGACATGCTTTGTTGTGAACCACTTGTCCATCTTCATCTTGCTTGTTGCGAAACACCCATTTGGTACCAATGATGTTGTGGTTGTTGTCGGGTTTCTCGACTAATGTCCACACTTGATTTCTCTCAAAGTTGTGTAGCTCTTCATGCATAGCGTTTATCCAATCCGGATCCTCCAATGCTTCTTCAACCTTCATAGGTTCAATGCTAGAGATGAATGAGTAATGTTCACAAAAGTTAGCTAAACGAGTTTTAGAGCGAGTGATTCTCCCGGTTTGGATATCATTGTATATTTGCTCGATGGGATGATCCTTAGAAATTCTTGCTCGAACTCGTGAAAGATTTTGCTTGGGTCGGGGTGGAACATCCTCTTCATCTTGTTCTTCTTCTTGTCCTTCTTCATTGTTGACGTTGTCATTCTCTTGTCATGGTTGAGAAGGAGGTTGTTGATGTTCATCTTGGTGTGCTCCCTCGTTTTCTTCATCTTGGCGTGTCCCACTTGTGGATGCTTCCGTATCAACTCTTGGTTCACCTTATCGTGAGGTAGAAGCTTCCACTTGGATGGACGAGGTACTCTCCTTCACTTCCGTTGGACGAATCTTACCAATGGACAAGTCTTGAATTGCTTCCGAAGGGTCTTTGTCTCCTACATCAATTGGCAATTGCTCTACTTGCGAGCCATTAGATTCATCAAACTTCACATCTACCGTCTCTTCAACCTTTCGGGTGAAATTGTTGTAGACACGGTAAGTGTGAGAGTTTGAGCCATAACCAAGTAGGAAACCTTCATGAGATTTAAGAGCAAATTTAGAACAACGATGCTTATCAAGAATGTAGCACTTTGAGACGAATACTCGAAAGTATCCAACTTGGGGTTTGTTACCGGTGAGGAGCTCGTATGCCGTCTTGCCAGGTAGCTTGTGAAGATACAAGCGATTTATTGCATGGCAAGCTGTCTCAACTGCTTCTGCCCAAAAGTGCTTTGGCGTTTTGTACTCATCAAGCATCGTTCTTGCCATCTCGATAAGAGTCCGGTTCTTCCTTTCAACAACTCCATTTTGTTGAGGTGTGTACGTAGCCAAGAACTCGTGTGAAATCCCTTCTTCGCCAAGAAAGGTGTCCACATTTGCGTTCTTGAACTCCGTTCCTTTGTCACTCCGAACCTTCTTGATCTTCATGTCAAACTGATTTTGGGCCTTCCTAGCGAAGTTTTTGAAGATCTTTTGGACCTGCGATTTGTCATCAAGAAAGAACACCCACGTAAATCTTGAAAAATCATCAACTATGACTAGACCAAATGAGTTACCACCGAGACTCTTGTAGGCATTTGGACCAAAGAGATCCATGTGAAGTAGCTCGAGTGGTCTTCTTGTGGTCATGATGTTCTTCACGCGGTGACTTCCTCCAACTTGTTTCCCTGCTTGACAAGCACTACAAAGTCTATCCTTGTCAAATATGACATCTTTTATTCCAAGGATATGATCACCTTTAATAAGCTTATCAAGATTTCGCATACCAACATGACCTAGTCTCCTATGCCACAACCAACCTTTAGAAGATTTAGCAATTAAGAAAGTTTTAGGTTGAGACTTTTTAGTGAAATCAACAATGTAAAGATCTCCTCTACCTATACCGGTAAAGACCATTTTATGATTGTCTCTACGAAACACTTGGCAATCTACTTCAGTGAATAAGACATTGAAACCGAAATCAGCAAGTCTAGATACTGAAAGTAAGTTGTAGCCAAGAGATTCAACGAGCATGACATTTTGTATGGAGCTATCATGTGAGATGGCCACCTTACCAAGGCCAACCACCTTACCCTTTTGAGGGCCGTCATTTTCAGCAAGCTCACGGAACATGTCTTTATCTCCGGTCATATGATCAGTACATCCACTATCAAGGACCCATTCCTTTCCTCCAGCCATGTAGCCGCGAAGATTTGCCATAAGACCAAAGTGTCTCATCGCATCATCGAGATCATAGTCACTATCATCATCCTCATCCAAGTATTCATATTCAACATCATCTTGTGATTGATCAATTCCTAGAGAGGGCAGTTCATTAGATAAATGATCATTTCTATAGTTATCTTTATGAATTCTAATAGCTCTGGAAATGATATTGCAAATGATTCCAACATCTCCTTTGGCACTCGTAAGATTAGTAAGCTCAAATAAGTAGTCACCAAATTTGGGATCATTGGAACTCATCTTAATAAAAGCAATAGACTTATGGAGGATTTCATCTAGATCTTTCAAGGAATGATTTGCAAAGAGTTCCTCAAGAAATTTCCATATGGTGTAGGCACACTTAAGAGTAGGAAAACATCCAATCAAGTTTCTAGGCAAGCCTCTAGTGATAAGATTAACAGTTCTAAGATTGCGAATCATGCCAATATCTTCATCTAGGGTAGGGTGCAAAGGATCAACATGAGGTGCACAAGGGCTAGTAATGTACTTGTTCAAATGATATTCATTGAAAATCTCAAGCATTTCATTTTTCCACTCATGAAAATACTCTCCAGCAAGAATAGGCACTCTATGTCTAAGACTCCCCAAAGTAGACACATCCATCTTCCTCCAATGGTGTTTAAACCAAGGCAATGGAGACCAATGCTCTGATACCAATTGAAAGGATCGAGAAGAGGTGTCTAGAGGGGGGTGATTAGACACTAATTGCCAAAAGTTGTAGTTTTTAATATTCTTAAGTTTAAGTGGAGTTTAAGAACAAGTTTAACAAACACAATACATATCAAGCAAGCATGCAATGAGTATATGAGCAGCGGGAAGTAAAGCATGCAACTTGCAAGAATGTAAAGAGAAGGGTTTGGAGTATTCAAACACAATTGGAGACACGGAGGTTTTTGTCGTGGTTCCGATAGGTGGTGCTATCGTACATCCACGTTGATGGAGACTTCAACCCACGGAGGGTAACTGTTGCGCAAGTCCACAGAGGGCTCATCCCCACGAAGGGTCCACGAAGAAGCAACCTTGTCTATTCCATCACGGCCGTCGCCCATGAAGGACTTGCCTCACTAGCGGTAGATCTTCACGAAGTAGGCGATCTCCTTGCCCTTACAAACTCCTTGGTTCAACTCCACAATCTTGTTGGAGGCTCCCAAGTGACACCTAGCCAATCTAGGAGACACCACTCTCCAAGAAGTAACAAATGGTGTGTTGATGATGAACTCCTTGCTCTTGTGCTTCAAATGATAGTCTCTCCAACACTCAACTCTCTCTCACAGGATTTGGATTTGGTGGAAAGAAGATTTGAGTGGAAGCAACTTGGGGAAGGCTAGAGATCAAGATTCATATGGTTGGAATGGAATATCTTGACCTCAACACAAGTGTAGGTGGTTCTCTCTCTGAAAATGTGTATTGGAAGTGTAGGTATGTTTTGATGGCTCTCTCCACAAATGAAGAGTGGGTGGAGGGGTATATATAGCCTCCACACAGAATCTAACCGTTACACACAATTTGCCAAACTCGGTGGGACCGAATGGTTAAACTCGGTCGGACCGATTCAGCAAACCTAGTGACCGTTAGGATTTTCGGTGGGACTGAGATGCAACTCGGTAGGACCGATGTGCTAGGGTTAGGGTAAAACCAAAACTCGGTTTGACCAATTACTCAAACTCGGTGGGACCGATTTGGGTAATAAGCGAAATAGAGAGTTGTCCAAGCAAACTCGGTGCGGCCGATTGCATATCTCGGTGGGACCGAAAATATTGCAACAGGTAACAGAGAGTTTGCAAGCCCATCTCGGTGAGACCAAGATCCCATCGGTGAGACCGAACTGATTAGGGTTTCTGGCAGTGGCTATGTTAACTGAACTCGGTGGCTCCGGATAGAAAGAATCGGTGGGGCCGAGTTTGACTTTTGGTTTAGGTCATATGTGGATGTGGGAAGGTAGTTGAGGGTTTTGGAGCATATCACTAAGAACTTTGAGCAAGCAAGCCATTAAGCAACACCTCATCCCCTCTTGATAGTATTGGCTTTTCCTATAGACTCAATGTGATCTTGGATCACTAAAATAGAAAATTTAGAGTCTTGATCTTGAAGCTTGAGCCAATCCTTTGTCCTTAGCATCTTGAAGGGTTCCACATCCTCTAGTCCATGCCACTCCATTGTTGAACTTATTTGAAACATACTAGGTAAAAGTGTTAGTCCAACAAGAGATATGTTGACATTAATTACCAAAACCAAGGAGCACTTGTGCTTTCAAGTACTTGTCAGAGGTCTCATACCTCTCGACACGGGCATGAGTCTGAAATACCAATTTCAACTCTTGGAACATCTCATATGCTCTGCGGCGTTCAAAACATTTTTGAAGTCCCGGTTCTAAGACGTAAAGCATGGCGCACTAAACTATCAAGTAGTCATCATACCGAGCTTGCCAAATGTTCATAACGTCTGCATCTGCTCCTACAATAGGTCCATCACGTAGCAGTGCATCAAGGACATAATTCTTCTGTGCAGCAATGAGGATAATCCTCAGATCATGGATCCAGTCCGCATCATTGCTACTATCATCTTTCAACTTATTTTTTCTCTAGGAACATATCAAAGATAAACGGGGAACTATAACGCGGGCTATTGATCTACAACATAATTTGCAAATACTATCAGGACTAAGTTCATGATAAATTAAAGTTCAATTAATCATATTACTTAAGAACTCCCACTTAGATAGACATCCCTCTAGTCATCTAAATGATCACATGATCCATATCAACTAAAGCATGTTCGATCATCACGTGAGATGGAGTAGTTTTCAATGGTGCACATCTCTATGTTGATCGTATCTACTATATGATTCACGTTCGACCTTTCGGTCTCAGTGTTCCGAGGCCATATCTGCATATGCTAGGCTCGACAAGTTTAACCCGAGTATTCTGCACATGCAAAACTGGCTTGCACCTGTTGTATGTGAACGTAGAGCTTATCACACCCGATCATCACGTGGTGTCTCGGCACGACGAACTGTAGCAACGGTGCATACTCAGGGAGAACACTTATACCTTGAAATTTAGTGAGAGATCATCTTATAATGTTACCGTCGTACTAAGCAAAATAAGATGCATAAAAGATAAGCATCACATGCAATCAAAATATGTGACATGATATGGTCATCATCATCTTGTGCCTTTGATCTCCATCTCTAAAGCACCATCATGATCTCCATCGTCACCGGCTTGACACCTTGATCTTCACCGTAGCGTCGTTGTCGTCTCGCCAACTAGTGCTTCTACAACTATCGCTGCCGCTTAGTGATAAAGTAAAGCAATTACATGGCGATTGCATTTCATACAATAAAGCGACAACCATAAAGCTTCTGCTAGTTGCCGATAACTTCTACAAAACATGATCATCTCATACAACAATTTATATCTCCTCACGTCTTGACCATATCACATCACAACATGCCCTGCAAAAACAAGTTAGACGTCCTCTACTTTGTTGCTGCAAGTTTTACGTGGCTGCTACGGGCTTCTAGCAAGAACCGTTCTTACCTATGCATCAAAACCACAATGATTTTTCGTCAATTGTGCTGTTTTAACCTTCAACAAGGATCGGCCATAGTCAAACTCGATTCAACTAAAGTTGGAGAAACAGACACCCGCTAGCCACCTGTGTGTGAAGCACGTCGGTAGAACTAGTCTCATGAACGCGGTCATGTAATGCCGGTCTGGGCCGCTTCATCCAACAATACCGCCGAATCAAAGTAAGACATTGGTGGTAAGCAGTATGACTATTATCGCCCACACCTCTTTGTGTTCTACTCATGCATATATCATCTATGCATAGACCTGGCTCTGATACCACTATTGGGGAACGTAGTAATTCAAAAAAAATCCTACGATCACGCAAGATCTAACTAGTAGATGCATAGAAACGATAGGGGAGAGTGTGTCCACGTACCCTTGTAGACCGAAAGCGGAAGCGTTTAGTAACGTGGTTGATGTAGTCGAACGTCTTCACGATCCAGCCGATCCAAGTACCAAACGTACGGTACCTACGTGTTTAGCACACGTTCAGCACAATGACGTCCCACGAGCTCTCGATCTAGTAGAGGGTCGATGGAGTTTCGTCAGCACGACGGTGTGGTAACGGTGTTGATGATGTGATCCGTGCAGGGCTTCGCCTAAGCACTACGACAATATGACCGAGGTGGTAAACTTTGGAGGGGGGCACCGCACACGGCTAAGACAATTGATGTTGTGCCTTTGGGGTTCCCTCTACCCACGTATATAAAGGAGGAGGGAGGAGGAGGCCGGCCAAGGGGGAGGCGCACCAAGGGGGTGAGTCCTACTAGGACTCCAAACCTAGTAGGATTCGCCCCCCCCCCCACCCCTTTCCTTCTAACAGAGAGGGGGAAAGGGGAAAGGAGGGAGATGGAGAAGGAAAGAGGGGGGCCGCGCCTCCTCCCCTTGCCCAATTCGGATTTGGGCAACGGGGGCGCGCCCCACCTCCTGTGGCCTATCTTCTCTCCTCCACTATGGACCATTAGGCCCAATAACTTTTCCCGGAGGGTTCCGGTAACCCCTCCGATACTCCGGTATGTACCCGATACACTCCGGAACTCCGGTGTCCGAATACAATATATCAATCTTTACCTCTCGACCATTTCAAGACTCCTCGTCATGTCCGTGATCTCATCCGGGAATCCGAACAAATTTCGTTCACCAAAACACATAACTCACAAATACAAATCGTCATCGAGCGTTAAGCGTGCGGACCCTACGGGTTTGAGAACTATGTAGACATGACTGAGACACCTCTCCGGTCAATAGCCAATAGCGGAACCTGGATGCTCATATTGGCTCCTACATATTCTACGAAGATCTTTATCGGTCAAACCACATAACAACATACGTTATTCCCTTTGTCATCGGTATGTTACTTGCCCGAGATTCGATCGTCGGTATCATCATACCTAGTTCAATCTCGTTACTGGCAAGTCTCTTTACTCGTTCCATAATGCATCATCCTGCAACTAACTCATTAGTTACATTGCTTGCAAGGCTTATAGTGATGTGCATTACCAAGAGGGCCCAGAGATACCTCTTCGATACACGGAGTGACAAATCCTAATCTTGATCTATGCCAACTCAACAAACACCTTCGGAGACACCTATAGATCATCTTTATAATCACCCAGTTACATTGTGACGTTTGATAGCACACAAGGTGTTCCTCCGGTATTCGGGAGTTGCATAATCTCATAGTCAGAGGAATATGTATAAGTCATGAAGAAAGCAATAGCAATAAAACTTAACGATCATTATGCTAAGCTAACGGATGGGTCTTATCCATCACATCATTATCTAATGATGTGATCCCGTTCATCAAATGACAACACATGTCTATGGTTAGGAAACTTAACCATCTTTGATTAACAAGCTAGTCAAGTAGAGGCATACTAGGGACACTCTGTTTTGTCTATGTATTCACACATGCACCAAGTTTCCGGTTAATACAATTCTAGCATGAATAATAAACATTTATCATGATATTAGGAAATATAAATAATAACTTTATTATTGCCTCTAGGGCATATTTCCTTCAACTTTGTCACTGGGATATAGAGCACCGCAAGATTGAACCCATTACAGAGCACATCTCCAGTTGCAAGATAAATCAATCTAGTTGGCCAAATCAAACAAATAGATCAGAGAGAAATACAAAGCTACAATAATCATGCATAAAAGAATTCAGAGAAGACTCAATTAATATTCAAAAATAATATGATCGTAAACCCACAATTCAATGCATCCCAACAAAACACATCGCAAAGGAAGATTACATCGAATAGATCTCCAAGAATATCGAGAAGAACATTGTATTGAAGATCAAAGAGAGAGAAAAATCCATCTAGATACTAGCTATGGACCCTTAGGTATGTGGTAAACTACTCACACATCATCGGAAGGGCAGCAAGGTTGATGTAGAAGTCCTCCGTAATTGAATCCCCCTCCGGCAGAGTACAAAAAAGGCCTCCAGATGAGATCGCAGAAGAACAAAAACTTGTTGCGGCGGAAAAAGTATTTTGGGTGCCTCTCTGTTGGTTTCCTAATTTTAGAGAATTTATGGAGGTGGAATCACGGCACGCCCTGTTGCCTTGTTGTCTCCTCATTTGCCTTCTGGTCTCCTCCCAAAGCTCCTAGGGTCTCTCTTGTCCAAGAAAATCATTAAAAAGTTCAGTAGAATTTCGACTTGTTTTGGTACTGCTGGAAAACCAAAAACAGGTAAAAAAATAGCTACTGGCACTTGCACTAGGTTAATAGGTTAGTCCCAAAAAAGATATATAATTGCATATAAAACACCCAAGATTGATACTATAATAGCATGGAACAATCAAAAATTGCAGATGCGTTGGAGACGTATCAAGCATCCCCAAGCTTAATTCATGCTCGTCCTCGAGTAGGTAAATGGTAAAAACAAAATTTTTGATGTGGAATGCTACCTAACATGTTTATAATGTAATATTTCTTTTATGGTAGGAATATTTAGATCTGAGTGATTCAAAGCAATAGTCTATAATTTGACATAAAGACATCAATACTCAGGCATACTAACAAACAATCATGTCTTTCAAAATAAAAATGCTAAAGAACGCTATCCCTACAAAACCATATAGCCTTGTCATGCTCCATCTTCTTAACACAAAATGTAAATCATGCACTGCCCCAGTGTTAGCCAAGCAATTGGTTCATACTTTTTAACACGCTTTAGTTTTTTCAACCCCCACGTAATACATGAGCGCAAGCCATGGATATAGCACTAATGGGTGGAATAGAATACGGTGGTAGAGATTAATATGAAGAAGACAAAAACGGTAGAAAGTCTCACATCGATGCGGCTAATCAACAGGCTATGGAGATGTCCATCAACTAATGTCAATGCAAGGAGTAGGGATTGCCATGCAATGGGTGCACTAAAAGCTATAAGTGTATGAAAGTTCAGACTGAAAACTAAGTGGGTGTGCATCCAACTTGCTTGCTCTAGAAGACCTCGGGCATTTGAGAAAGCCCATCATCTGAATATACAAGCCAAGTTCTATAATGAAAAATTCCCCCTAGTATATGAAAGTGACTACATAGGAGGCTTTATATGAAAAATATGGTGCTACTTTCAAGTACAAGCATGGAAAAATATAGTAACATTGCCCCTTCTCTTTTTTTTGGTGAGCTCTTTTTGGCCTCTTTTTTCTGGGCTCTTTTTGGACTCTCCTTTTCCTCACTGGGACAATGCTCTAATAATGAATAATGATGATTATCACACTTCTATTTACTTACAACTCAAAATTACAACTCGATACTAGAACAAAATATGACTTTATATGAATGCCTCTGGCAGTGTACTGGGATGTGGAATGATATACTCCCTCTGTAAACTAATATAAAAGCGTTTAGATCACTACTTTAGTGATATAAATGATCTTATATTAGTTTACAGAGGGAGCATAAAAATGATGAATGGTGGCTGAGCCACAAATACTATGTCAGCTATATAATCATGCATAGCAATATGAAAATGATAATGTGTGTCATAATAAACGGAACAGTGGAAGTTGCATGGCAATATATCTCAGAATGGCTATGGAAATGCCATAATAGGTAGGTATGGTGGCTGTTTTGAGGAAGGTATAAGGAGGCTTATGTGTGATAGAGCGTATCGTATCACGGGGTTTGGATGCACCGACGAAGTTTGCACCACATCTCGAGGTGAGAAAGGGCAATGCACGGTACCGAAGAGGCTAGCAAATTGCGAAATGCAAGAGTGCGTATAATCCATGGACTCACATTAGTCATAAAGAACTCATATACTTATTGCGAAAGTCTATTAGCCCTCGAAGCAAAGTACTACTGTTGTAGGGTGTAACCCTAAGAGGGATCTTTTCGCACTTGGAGGGGAAAAGGGATGAACACCAAGAACACAAAGAGGAATTCACTCCAACAAAACCCAATTACACATCCATTAGAATAGCAAACACATAGATCCACAAGAATATAAGCACAATCCAAGGAAACAAGCACTAGGTAAAGTTCTTCCCACTCCTAAGGAGGTGAGGTCTTGATGATAGTCTTCTCCTAAGAGGAGGTCCTGAAATCCACTTGGGATCCTCTCCAAAGAGGTCTTGATCTCCAAGAGGAGGGGTAGAAGGAGCAAAGCTCTCTAAATATCTCTCATATACTTTGCTAACCCTAACTAATAGCCTAGGTACGAAATATATAGGTTGGGGGGGAAAGGGGACAACTTGAGAGGCAAGAAAGGGTGCCCTCAGCTGAAACCTGGGAGGCCCGTGCGCACGGGGGTCCCGTAGGCACGTGATACGTCTCCAACGTATCTATAATTTTTTATTATTCCATGTTGTTATATTATCATTCTTGGATGTTTTATATTCATTTTATAGCAACTTTATATCATTTTTTGGGACTAACCTATTGACATAGTGCCCAGTGCCAGTTGCTGTGTTTTGCTTGTTTTTTACTTCGTAGAATATCCGTACCAAACGAAGTCTAAATGCCACGAAACTTTTTGGAGATTTTTTTCTGCCCAGAAAACAACTTGGGAACCAAGGAAGTACCAAAGGGGAGGCCCATGGGGCCCACAAGGCACCAGGGTGCGCTAGAGGCCCCTAGCGCGCCCTAGTGGGTAGTGGGGCCCACATGCCCCCTCTCCACCGCCTCTTAGCTCTATAAATACCCAAATATTCCAGAAACCCTAGGGAGTCGACGAAAAACAATTCCAGTCACCGCAAGTTCTAGAACCACGAGATCTAATATAGAGCCCTATTCCGACACTTTGCCGGAGGGGAACACGATCGCGGAGGGGTTCATCATCCTCATTGGTGCTCCTCCGATGATGCGTGAGTAGTTTATCACACACCTACGGGTCCGTAGGTAGTAGCTAGATGGCTTCTTCTCTCTTTTTGATTCTCAATACAATGTTCTCCTCGATGTTCTTGGAGATCTATTTGATGTAATGACTTTTTGCGGTGCGTTTGTTGGGATCTGATGAATTGTGAGTTTATGATCAAATCTATCTATGAATATTATTTGAGTCTTCTTTGATCTCTTATATACATGATTATTATAGCCTCGTATTTCTTCTCCAAAACTTTGGTTTGGTTTGGCCAACTAGATTGATTTTTCTTGCAATGGGAAGAGGTGCTTTGTGATAGGTACGATCTTGCGGTGCTCAATCTCAGTGACAGAAGGAGAAGTGGCATGCATGTATCGTTGCCATTAAGGATAAAAAGATGGGGTCTATTCCTACATGAATAGATCTTGTCTACATCATGTCATCGTTCTTATTGTATTAGTATCGCTGCACTAATTTCATCCAGAATACATGCGTTTGGTATCAAAAAAGCAAAAGAAGTAGTGTGTTTGCCATTGTTGCATGTCAATTGTTACCTATTGTGAGACTTTTGCCTTGATTTCTTGGTACTCAAAAGATATACTCCTACATTTTAATGTTTTTTCACAGTGAGAGCAAGTTGCACGACCAATTGTTGTCATATGTTTTAGAATTTCCTATGTTGCATGCTCTGCTGCCTGAAATGTTGCATACTAATATGATATTTATTTGCATGTAGGTTCATAGACTAGAATTTGTGTGCCTCCTAAATCCATATGCTCTCATAACTTCATAAGCATGCATGTGTATTTTGCTTATCTGTTACCTTCACCTCAATGTGCTACTTGGCACATGCTGCCAATATGTAAGTGGATATTGCAAATTGATGATTTCTTGTATGTGGTACTATAACCCAGGATGATCAAAGAAGGACATAGGAACAAGTCTAAGTATGCTTTCATCGTTAGAGGGATAATCAGTAGTATGGGAGAAAGGAGTTCTTGCGTTGCTCATGCTCGTCGAAATTGTAATAATGTTAGTCATGCCTTGGCTAATTTTGGTAAGGTGTGCCGTCGGACTATGGTTTAGCTAGGCTCTGGACTAGATGAGGTCATGGAACTTGTAGGACGAGATTGTAACATTTAAACTCTGAGTAATGAAAGAATTTATTCACAAAAAAAACTATAGGCTTCTGCCCATGCGCTCCAAGGTTGTGAGTTGTGATTTTTTTTATCAACGGAAAGGAGGAGGATTGTTTGGTGCAACGGCAATAAAAACCACACCAATGACCAGTGAAGTTGCAGACCAACATATGCTACTAGAAGGGCCTTATAAAGTCACTAAAGAAACTTGCCACCGTCTTTTGTTCTCACCCACCCGCAAAAAAGAAGTATTTTGTTCTCACGGAAGTACACTTTTGTTGAATCCATGCTACTGTGATGTATTTACCCCTACCCCTAAGACACAATGGACCTACTGTCGGAAGAGGCTTGAATCCATGTTATTTGGTGCAATGGGTTAGATTAGATCTAGGCAAAGAGGCACAAATTAGGCCCACATTGCATGGCACCCTGATGAATATATAATAAACCACTGTATGCCTTTTTTCCCATATTAGCATAAATATTTATAAAAATAGAAGAAAATGGTACAGATTATTGAAAATGATGCTACATATTTTCAAATAATCCTTCTCCTCATTTTTAAGCATTACAAAGGATACAAAATATTACCACGCTGATAAGCACTTTTTAGCAAACAACTCTGGGTTTGAACTAGGACCTTGGGCCATTTGGCGCAACGGGTAATCTAGTAGACTCAATTGATATGCCGCCTCTTTAGGGGCCAAGGGGGTAACAAATTTTTATTGATGTGATGACCAAACCACATATGACATGTATGCATATGACATATTAAATACTTTAGGAATGGACCCTTTTAGCTGGCGAACGCTCGTTGAGGAGGATGGTATTTGCGAACGTTTTTCATGGCAATTTTAGTTATAGGGGTTGTAGCCAATTTTAGACTAACATGACAATTCCTCGTAGAGAAGGCAATGTTTTTCTAAAAACTACCACCGTATATCTCGATCAAATGGCTGTGAAGGCGTTTGTGGGGAGTTTCTTTCCGGCAAACGTTCGCCAGTTAGCATTACCATTAGGAATTATTATATCCATCCGCTTATTCCACTTTCAGTGAGTGCATATAAATTATTACTTTTTTCTTGTTTTTTTACTGCTCTATCATGTGCAGTGATATTTCACGATGTAGGTAGATCACCAGATATATACTTCTACATTCGAAGTTTTCTTGTATATTTTAGTGTGACCAGATTAATATAACATTATACAAATCAAACAACTACGTACCACTAATTCCTAACGATAACGATCCTCCGATCAAAGAGGCACTAAACACCGAAAAGTGCATACAGAGGCTGAGCTCCATAGTGCTCTTTATTTTTTTAGCAAAAATACTATTTCCACATATTGAGAAAAAAGTATATACATAGATGTGTGTGTCTGTGTGTGTAAAATTTGTAATATACACATATAAAATTTGATGAACATATATGTTCATATGTAATGTATACAAAAAAGATAAATACACACAGATTAAAATGGGCTTTTTGTTTGTTGTTTTTGGGCTAGATATTTATCTTTTTTTTGTAGCATGCGAATAATCGAATTACCTGATGAAACCTGTACCTACTTGAAGAACATACATATGTGTTTGTACCTACTTGAATACACACAAATTGTCCATTTATTATTATTTCGCAAAACAGGCTCCATGGAGCCCGGCCTCTGCAACGCCATACTCCACTAAACACGCAAATCAACAAAGCTTTCTATATGCTGTACATTCAAAAGTGGAATTGATACAGTAAGCGCTCATAGCCCACAAATTTACAAGATCCGTGTTAATTTCCATACATTCCAATACCTCCACCATTCACATTTCACTCTTTTTTTCATAGTAGATATAACATCAGTCTGGACTAAGTTCCGTGCTCTAAATACTTCGCTAACAAGTGTTTGTGTATTTGTGCAAACTCTTACTGGCATTGCCGTTTTCTTCAAACTCGCCCTGCTACTCAATCACCTTCAGAGGGGAGCGTCGTTGTCGTCCCCGAGGATTGACAGAGAGAATGGTGCGATAGCGATATTGAATGTCGAGGATCCAACCTTGTCAATGTGCTTCATCTCAAAATCACCTTCCTGCAATTCAGAACATTTATTCAGGTCAAGCTTAACTTTTCAGATATGCCGCAAGGCGTAAACATCCAAATGCAACAAACAGCTCAAAACAACTGAGTCGAGGATAAGGTGCCAAGTCTTTGGTATGAGTTCCAGAGATCAAAGAATCATAAGAATCTCTTGTGTGGGTACAAGTGGACCAGTACTGTCTTCTTTAAAAACATGGAGGCATGGGTTGTGAAGAAATTGTGCAAGAAAAGAAACCTGTATCATCTTACCATTCTCCCATTTGGAGTGTTTAGTGGGCATGCGGATGAGTACTCAAAACCCGTCTTTGGGAATATCACAGGTTGCTCTCCCACTACACCAACACCCCTGACAAGAATTGAACAAGTCTTATTAGTGTTTTGATTAAGATAATTACAATGTGGTGATTATATCACAAAGACTAACCAAACATTCTCTGTCCTTCCATTCGCATCAGTGACAATCCAGTGTCGTCTGAGAAGCTGTACAGCACGCTGAGAATTATTTGTAATTCTGATTCTGTAGGCAAAAAAGAACTTCCCCTTTAAGGGTTGGCTCCGGCTTTCAATATAGACACTCCTGACTTGAACCCTTATCCCCTGTAACATCCAAATTTCTCAACAATATTAGGAAATCAAGTTGAAATTGGTCAACGGTGTAAAGAATTTTTTTATCTATATATCATTAAAATGTAGTACTATGACGAAGATTATGAGAAAATAAGTAGTTCTGATCAATTCCTAGGTTGGTTCAGCTTTTCCTTAACAGCGGAACTTCCAAAAAACATATCCTTACAGCCATCCCAAGTTATACATGTGAAATAGCATCGCACAACCACATCTTTCATGTAAAATAGTTCCCTCCAATAAAATGTAATTAAATCAAAGAATTAACAGAGTTGGGAAGTGGTGCATTGCACATCAATCACGGCACATGTAAATTCAACATGCATGCTAACATGTACAAAAAGTTGAGCGGTAGACCCAACACCAGTAAAGGTTGAGATTATGTTAAAAAGAAAAGAGTGCCATAACATGTGGATTGACCTAGTCGTGCACAAAGCGTGCAGTTTTGACCAAGTGGGGTACAAAAAAATTCCTAGACCCTGACCCTGTTGGCCTCTTATGTTTCTTTCGCTTTTCATAGTAGTTACTAAGTTTCCTAGTGAATTCTTGCTCACATAACTAGCTGGTGTCTTTTCAACGCTCCAATGATGTCATAGAAAATTTCAAAATTATAGTAAACCTTAATGCTGAAGTTCAAACAGCCGAATGATTACCTAGAAAACTCAGCAGATTATGTGTTGTGAAAGGGAGATGTCAGAATTCAGTTTTAGAAAAGATAACAAAGTTGCAGCTTCAGAGAATTATTCAACCAGAAGAAATACCAGAGTTGTAGCATCACTAGAACATTTGAGGAGGGAGTGCGGAGCCAAAATCATCAGTTCATCTCTGTACTTGGCAGCATCCTGAAAAGTACAAGTGCAGAAAAAATTTATGAACACCATAGAATGCTAAGAGGAGAACAAAACATGTTTGCTTGAGACCAGTAAGACGACGAAATAGCTCTAAGCCTATAAGAGTGAAGTGGTACAAATTGAGCACTAAGTATTGATCACATTGACAGTTCAAACAATGATAACAGAAAAGGCACAATTTCCAACCATGAGTGGAACAGAGGAGATAGAGTATGGCCGCATGCTTGTTAAAATGTCTGCCTTAAGACTTCCTTTCATTGCAATAGACTCTTCAAACATGAGGGAGAAAAACACTAAGGCATCCAGTTAAATTGTTGAATCAGTGGTCAGCACAGGAATGGGAGATAGAAGCTGTGCAGCATCGTACTTCTATACTAAGCCGCTGCGTCATTTTGGTTTAATCAGCTATTCTTACCGTAGCTGGGCGGTAAGATCCAACTTTGCCAATGCCTAAAGGGGAATTCTACATTCCTGTGTTCTTGTATGGAAATGTAGCAACTAGAAGCTAGATGTTGCAAAATTGGCAGCAGGAACAATGGCAATGGATGAGTGCAGTACCGCAAACCTCTCCTCCTCGACCGCCTTCTTCAGCGAGCGGCGGAGGCGGAGGACGGGCTCTTCTTCCTCGAACAACCTCAACGAGTCCCTCAGCCTCGCCGCCTCCTTGTAATCCTGCAACAAATTGCAACTTACAGTCGCCGAGCAGCACAGATTTGCATTGGTTGGTAGCAATTTGCGCATTCTGCGGGCTGTACCTCGAGTTGGGCGGCTACGGCGAGCTGCTGCTTGAGCATAGCGTACTTCTGGCTCCTCAACAAGAAGGCCGCCGCCGTCTTGTCACCCTCCGCCTTCCCCGCGGCCTCCTCCGCCTCCTCGTCACTGCCCGGCGAGTTGGAGCTCGAGTTGGCATCGGATGACGGTGGGGACGAGGACGCGGCCGCCACGACCGCCCTCCGTGCGGCGGACGAGCTCCTCTGCGGCCATCTCGTTGTTCTTGGACGCCGCCGCATCCAGACAGCCGTCGGCGCCGCCGGCGGCGAGCTCAGGCCCACCCACTGCATCCTCTCCCACCGCCCAGGAAAAACCAAATCGAATTCGAGTTCGGCGGCGATTGGATAGGCGACAGATCGCCGCGGTTTCTTGGAGGCAGGCGGGCGAGCGGCTGCCTCAGGCTTTTTCCTCCGCGCTGCTGGCTAAAATTAGCCGCTGTTCTCGGCCCCCATTTCTGTGGCTCCGCCCGTCGCCAACGCCGAGAAACCCCAGCCCTGATATTCTTGCGGATAATTCGTGCGGATTAGCGACTAGCGCATCATCATTGGATGGAACAAGAATGTGTTGGAATCAGGAAAGGAAAGATCCCGTCTTGCGGGCAGCACACCCACACGCACGCAGCACGCACAGGGATCCGTCTCCGTCCGTCACTCGCGTCGCCGTCCGTCGGTCACTGTAATATTTACTTCGCCGGCGCTAAAATAATGAATAAATGAAAGGAAAAATAGGTCACCCACCGTTATCGGAGAGGTTGGCTGTGGATAACCCATGGACTAGTAACACATTTCTTGTGAGTTTTCCTTTCCAGAAATTCCCTTTTGAGCTATGTTTGGTTTCATCTTTAACTCATGAAAAAGTTCAAAAAAACATGAATTTACACTGCGGTATTATAAAAAACTAATGTCCGTCATATACTCTGTGACGAGCAGATGCCATGGCATGATTCATAGTGGTTCAACCGATAAATATACTTTGGATGTGACACAATCATAGCCACAGATTTCAAAAAGAAAAATGATGCATGTATATCTCGAGGGACGGAAGATGGTTGGTTGGTAAACAGTTTTCACGGATTCAAGATTCACATCTTTTCAAAGGTTTTTTTGTTTCGCTCACGCTTCCTCTTGGGGGCAAATTTGCATTCACATTGTCTGGGTCTTGCTCCACTCTTTCGTGCTAGTCATCATCACGATTTTGTCACATTTGCTCATCGTCATGTCATTCTCGTTGGAACCCAACCACACTTGTATTCGGAAGCACTCGTATAATGTATGAATTGACTTCCTATCACCTATTCTCTGTGTGCCTCCCCGTGCTTTTCTGCGAGTCTTTCTGCATTGTTTTCACAAAGGAATTTTGCAAGCTCGTTTAGGGGTGGATGGACGAAGAAGTTGTTGCATGGAGAATATGCACGTTTTTCTTCTTCTTGCTAGAGTGTTTCCTCTTTCAAAAAAACTTCATCTAGATGTCCTTCTCTCTTTTTTTCTAGTTAGATTCTTTGCTTCTAGTCAATTCATTGCAAATCTTTGTGAGAGCTTATTGCCAAGTGAGCGAGTTGACAAAACTTTCTCTCTGCCTTGAACTCGGTCTCTGCGACCTAAACCACATCGGTTCCACCAAGATACAATCAACATTGCACATTTGTTCATCGGTACAACCGAAGAGGACATACTCGGGGCATCGATGTGATCCTTATGTGATAACTCCATCTTGGATTCACCGATAGATATAAATAGGAGACACCGATTTCACTACAGAAAGAACTTTCTGTCAAACCCCATTTATTTCTTTTCCAGCTCCACTCAATGATTCTTTCCCTCTACCTACATCTAAAGCTAAGTCATGGCTAGTTGTGCCTCTCGAGTACCACACGTATTTGACCAATAAACTTGGAGCTAGACTCTTCATGAAAACTGGTGTCAAAGGGGGAGAGAGATGCACATGAAAGCTTACTTACAAATCTCTTCCTATAACAAAAGGGATACCCTAAAGGGAGAGATATGCATTTTATAGGAGGAGAGAAGTCTACATGCTTCTAAGAGGGGAGAAACATGTTCTTGATCCTAGTTGGTCCATTTGCTAGGAAGTGCTTCTTCTTGAGCTTGCGTTGGTTTTTCTCTTGAAAAGAAATGGGTGATGCAGCAAAGTAGAGATAAGTATTTCGCTCGGTTAAGAACCAAGGTATCAATCCATTAGGAGGCACAAGCAAGTCTCCAATCTATGCACCTGCACAAACTAACAAACACTTGCACTCAACGCGAAAAGGGGGTTGTCAATCCCTTCACGGTCTCGAACAAGAGTGAGATCTAACAGAGATAGGTATAAAAGATAAATAAAAAGGCAAACTAAAATAAATCTAAATAAATTACAGCAAAGTATTTTTGGGGTTTTTGGTTTATAGATCTGAATATATATGATGGAAAATAGACCCAAAGGCCATAGGTTTCACTAGAGGCTTCTCTCTTGAAAGAAAACATATGGTGGGTAAACAAATTACTGTCGAGCAATTGATAGAAAAGCGCAAAGTTATGACGATATTGAAGGCAATGATCATGAATATAGGCATCGCGTTCATGTCAAGTAGACCGAAACGGTTCTGCATCCACCACTATTACTCCACACATCGATCGCTATCCAACATGCATCTAGAGTATTAAGTTCATAAGAATAGAGTAACACCTTAAGTAAGATGACATGATGTAGAGGGATAAACTCAAGCAATGTGATGAAAACCCCATCTTTTTACCCTTGATGGCAACAATACAATACGTGCCTCGCTACCCCTACTATGTCACTGAATGAGGACACCACAATATTGAACCCAAAACTAAGCACCTCTCCCATTGCAAGAAAAATCAATCTAGTTGGCCAAACCAAACCGATAATACGAAGAGAAATACAAAGATATTTGATCATGCATAAAATAGTTCAGAAATGACTCAAATAATATTCATAGATAATCTGATCATAAATCCACAATTCATCGGATCTCGACAAACACACTGCAAAAGAATATTACATCGGATAGAACTCCAAGAACATCGAGAAGAACATGGTATTGAAGATCATAGAGAGAGAAGAAGCCATCCAACTACTAGCTATGGACCCGTAGGTCTGTGGTAAACTACGCATACTTCATCGGAAGGGCAGCAATGTTGATGTAGGTGCCCTCCGTGATCGAATCCCCCTCCGGCAGGATGCCGGAAAAGGCCCCAAGATGGGATCGTACGGGAACAGAGGCTTGCATTGGCGGAATAGTATTTTGGTTGATGCCTCTGATGGTTTGGGAATATTTGGGTATTTGTGGAGCAAAGATTAGGGTTAGAGGACACCCGAGGGGCCCACAAGAGCCCTTAGGGCGCCCCCCTGGGGCGCGCCTAGGTGGCTTGTGGCCTCCTCGGCCATCTTTTTACCCCCTCTTCAAGTTCCATGTATGTCTTCTAGTCCAAGAAAATTCATCGCGAAAGTTTTATTCTATTTGGACTCCGTTTGATATTCCTTTTCTGTAAAACTCAAAACAAGGAAAAAATAGAAACTGACATTGGGCTCTAGGTTAATAGACGAAAAATAATGTAAAATAGCATATTAATGCATATAAAACATCCAAAGCGGATAATATAATATCATGGAACAATAAAAAATTATAGATACGTTGGAGACGTATCAAGCATCCCCAAGCTTAATTCCTGCTCGTCCTCGAGTAGGTAAATGATAAAAATAGAATTTTTTATGTGGAATGCTCCCTAACATATTTATCCATGTAATTTTCTTTATTGTGGCATGAATATTCAGATCCATAAGATTCAAAGCAAAAGTTTAATATTGACATAAAAACAATAATACTTCAAGCATACTAATAAAGCAATCATGTCTTCTCAAAATAATATGGCCAAAGAAAGTTATCCCTACAAAATCATATAGTCTGTCTATGCTCCATCTTCACCACTGATGTCTACTACACAACCTTCTTCTTGTAGACGTTGTTGGGCCTCCAAGTGCAGAGCTTTGTAGGACAGTAGCAAATTTCCCTCAAGTGGATGACCTAAGGTTTATCAATCCATGGGAGGCGTAGGATGAAGATGGTCTCTCTCAAACAACCCTGCAACCAAATAACAAAGAGTCTCTTGTGTCCTCAACACACCTAATACAATGGTAAATTGTATAGGTGCGCTAGTTCGGCGAAGAGATGGTGATACAATTGCAATATGGATGATAGATATGAATATTTGTAATCTGAAAATATAAAAACAGCAAGGTAACTAATGATAAAATTGAGCACAAACGGTATTGCAATGTGTTGAAACAAGGCCTAGGGTTCATACTTTCACTAGTGCAAGTCCTCTCAACAATAATAACATAATTAGATCATATAACTATCCCTCAACATGCAACAAAGAGTCACTCCAAAGTCACTAATAGCGGAGAACAAACGAAGAGATTATGGTAGGGTACGAAACCACCTCAAAGTTATCATTTCTGATCGATCTATTCAAGAGTTCGTAGTAAAATAACATGAAGCTATTCTTTCCGTTCAATCCATCATAGAGTTCATACTAGAATAACACCTTAAGACACAAATCAACCAAAACCCTAATGTCACCTAGATACTCCAATGTCACCTCAAGTATCCATGGGTATGATTATACGATATGCATCACACAATCTCAGATTCATCTATTCAACCAACACAAAGAACTTCAAAGAGTGCCCCAAAGTTTCTACCAGAGAGTCAAGACGAAAACGTGTGCCAACCCCTATGCATAAGTTCACGAGGTCACGGAACTCACAAGCTGATCACCAAAACATACATCAAGTGGATCACGTGATATCTCATTGTCACCACAGATAAGCACATGCAAGACATACATCAAGTGTTCTCAAATCCTTAAAGACTCAATCCGATAAGATAACTTCAAAGAGAAAACTCAATTCATCACAAGAGAGTAGAGGGGGAGAAACATCATAAGATCCAACTATAATAGCAAAGCTCGCGATACATCAAGATCGTGCCAACTCAAGAACACGAGAAAGAGAGATCAAACACATAGCCACTGGTACATACCCCCAGCCCCGAGGGTGAACTACTCCCTCCGCGTCATGGAGAGCACCGGGATGATGAAGATGGCCACCGGAGAGGGATTTCCCCCTCCTGCGGGGTGCCGGAATGGGTCTAGATTGGTTTTCGGTGGCTACAGAGTCTTCTGGCGGCGGAACTCCCGATCTATTGTGTTCCCTGATGTTTTTAGGGTATATGGACATATATATGCGAAAGAAGTCGGTCAGGGGAGCCACGAGGGGCCCATGAGGGTGGGGGCGCACCCAGGGGGTAGGGCACGCCTCCCTCCCTCGTGGCTTCCTCGAAGCTTCCCTGATATCTACTCCAAGTCTCCTGGATTGCTTCCGTTCCAAAAATAACTCTCTCAAAGGTTTCATTCCGTTTGGACTCCGTTTGATATTCCTTTTCTCCGAAACACTGAAATAGGTAAGAAAACAACAATTTGGTTGGGCCTCCGGTTAATAGGTTAGTCCCAAAAATAATATAGAAGTGTATAATAAAGCCCATAAACATCCAAAACAGATAATATAATAGCATGGAACAATCAAAAATTACAGATACGTTGGAGACGTATCAGCATCCCCAAGCTTAATTCCTTCTTGTCCTCGAGTAGGTAAATGACAAAAATAGAATTTTTGATGTGGAATGCTTTCTAGAATATTCTTTAATGTATTTTTCTCTATTGTGGCATGAATGTTCAGATCCAAAAGATTCAAGATAAAATTTTATTGTTGACATGAAAATAATAACACTTCAAGCATACTAACAAATCAATCATGTCTTCTCAAAATAACATGGTCAAAGAAAGTTATCCCTACAAAATCATATAGTCTGGCTATGCTCTATCTTCATCACAAAAAATATTTAAATCATGCACAACCCCGATGACAAGCCAAGCAATTGTTTCATACTTTTGATGTTCTCAAACTTTTTCAATCTTCACGCAATACATGAGCGTGAGCCATGGATATAGCACTATAGGTGGAATAGAATGGTGGTTGTGGAGAAGACAAAAAGGAGAATATAGTCTCACATCAACTAGGCGTATCAGTGGGCTATGGAGATGCCCATCAATAGATATCAATGTGAGTGAGTAGGGATTTCCATGCAACGGATGCACTAGAGCTATAAGTGTATGGAAGCTCAAAAAGAAACTAGGTGGGCATGCATCCAAGTCACTTGCTCACGAAGAGCTAGGGCATTTTGAGGAAGCCCATCATTGGAATATACAAGCCAAGTTCTATAATGAAAGATTCCCACTAGTATATGAAAGTGACAACATAGGAGACTCTCTATCATGAAGATCATGGTGCTACTTTGAAGCACACGTGTGGTAAAAGGATAGTAACATTGTCCCTTCTCTCTTTTTCTCTCATTTTTTTATTTTTTTATTTGGGCCTTCTTTTTTTGCCTCTTTTTTTCTTTTATTTTTTATTTTTTGTCCGGAGTCTCATCCCGACTTGTGGGGGAATCATAGTCTCCATCATCCTTTCCTCATTGGGACAATGCTCTAATAATGATGATCATCACACTTCTTTTTACTTAGAACTCAAGAATTACAACTCAATACTTAGAAAAAAATATGACTATATGTGAATGCATTCGGCGGTGTACCAGGATATGCAATGAATCAAGAGTGACATGTATGAAAGAATTATGAACGGTGGCTTTGCCAGAAATACTATGTCGACTACATGATAATGCAAAGCAATATGACAATGATGAAGCGTGTCATAGCAAACGGAACGGTGGAAAGTTGCATGGAAATATATCTCGGAATGGCTATGGAAATGCCATAATAGGTATGTATGGTGGCTGTTTTGAGGAAGGTATATGGTGGGTTTATGGTACCGGTGAAAGTTGCGCGGTACTAGAGATGCTAGCAAATGTGGAAGGGTGAGGGTGCGTATAATCCATGGACTCAACATTAGTCATAAAGAACTCCAATACTTATTGCAAAAATCTATTAGTTATCGAAACAAAGTACTACGCGCATGCTCCAAGGGGGATAGATTGGTAGGAAAAGACCATCACTCGTCCCCGACCGCCACTCATAAGGAAGGCAATCAATAAATAAATCATGCTCCGACTTCATCACATAACGGTTCACCATACGTACATGCTACGGGAATCACAAACTTCAACACAAGTATTTCTCAAATTCACAACTACTCAACTAGCATGACTCTAATATCACCATCTCCATATCTCAAAACAATCATCAAGTATCAAACTTCTCTTAGTATTCAATGCACTTATATGAAAGTTTTTATAATTCCATGTTGTTCTAAAGGACTCGCAAAATAATATAAGTGAAGCATGAGAGATCAATTATTTCTATAAAATAAAACCACCGACGTGCTCTAAAAGATATAAGTGAAGCACTAGAGCAAATGACAAACTACTCCGGAAGATATAAGTGAAGATCAACGAGTGGTCGAATAATTATGCAACTATGTGAAGACTCTCTAATATTTAATAATTTCAGATCTTGGTATTTTATTCAAACAGAAAGAAAAACTAAATAAAATAAAATGACGCTCCAAGCAAAACACATATCATGTGGTGAATAAAAATATAGCTCCAAGTAAAGTTACCGATGAACGAAGACGAAAGAGGGGATGCCTTCCGGGGCATCCCCGAGCTTAGGCTCTTGGTTGTCCTTGAATATTACCTTGGGGTGCCTTGGGCATCCCCAAGCTTAGTCTCTTGCCACTCCTTATTCCATAGTCCATCGAATCTTTACCCCAAACTTGAAAACTTCACAACACAAAACTTAACAGAAAACTTGTAAGCTCCGTTAGTATAAGAAAATAAATCACCACTTAGGTACTGTTGTGAACTCATTCTAAATTCATATCGGTGTAATATCTACTGTATTCCAACTCATCTATGGTTCATACCCTCCAATACTACTCATAGATTCATCTAAATAAGCAAACAACACATAGAAAACAGAATCTGTCAAAAACAGAACAGTCTGTAGTAATCTGGATCAAACATATACTTCTGAAACCCCAAAAATTGTAAAATAAATTGCTGGACGTGAGGAATTTATCTATTAATCATCTGCAAAAATAATTAACTAAATATCACTCTCCACTAAAAAATGGAAGCAATTCTCGTGAGCGCTAAAGTTTCTGTTTTTGTACAGCAAGATCACAAAGACCTTCCCGAAGTCTTCCCAAAGGTTCTACTTGGTACAAACACTAATTAAAAGCATAAAACCACATCTAAACATAGGATATATGAATTATTTATTACTAAACAGGAGCAAAAAGCAAGGAACAAAAATGAAGTTGGGTTGCCTCCCAACAAGCGCTATCGTTTTAACGCCCCTAGCTAGGCATGATGATTTCAATTATGCTCACATAAAAGATAAGAACTGAAACATAAAGAGAGCATCATGAAGAATATGTCTAGCACATTTAAGTCTAACCCACTTCCTATGCATAGGGATTTTGTGATCAAACAATTTATGGGAACAATAATCAACTAGCATAGGAAGGCAAAACAAGCATAACTTCAAAACTTTAAGCACATAGAGAGGAAACTTGATATTATTGCAATTCCTACAAGCATATATTCCTCCCTCATAATAATTTTCAATAGAATCATGAATGAATTCAACAATATAACCAGCACCTAAAGCATTCTTTTTGTCGGCGTTCTGGGAACGGGGGTCCCTAGACTTGCCTGCCTGCGGCGTGGCTCAAAGGGGGGCCCAGCGCGGCCCATCTTCATCAACACAGACCCAAGACCCTCGCGAGGGGCCAAGCCTCGCGGGGCAGACGACACGGAGCTTCCTCAGGCACGACCTCATCAGGCTGGCTCACGAGGAGGCGAAGAGATCAAGGCGGGGTACCTCACGATGTGCCCGTGACGCAAGCCATGACAACCAAAGACGCCAGGCGGGCGCCAGCCCGCGTAGTGTCCTCCTTTCCTATTTGGTGCAAAGGGAGCAAGCGCAGCCGCGGAGTACCGAGGCATCAGGCGAAGGTTGCCATTTCGGTGCAACAAGACCAAGACCAGGAGGACTGCAAGACGGAGGTCATCGTGGAGCCCAAGACGGCGTCACCACTAGAGCTTTGTGCAGGCGAAGACTACTTTTGTCAGGATAGCTAGTGCTAGCTGTCCCCTTCAAATTAGCCCGCCATTGTTGGCTCCCTTCCCGCTCGATATTTGGGAAGAGGACCAGGGCCTCTATAAATAGGACCAGCCACCCACAGGGTAGGCAGAGGCTGAGGACGAAGAAGAGAAGATCGAAATTAGAGAGAGAGAAGGGTGACTGAACTCCTCCTAGCAGTTCGTCCCCCCAGCCAAGAACAGACCCTCGCGAGGCTGTTCTTCCTTGTAGTGTTCATCATCATCAGCCCAAGAGGCAATCCACCCCACCACACACTGGAGTAGGGTATTACACCACAATAGTGGCCCAAACCAGTATAAACCCTGTGTCTCTTGTGTCGTTCTTCCCATAGCTTAGATCTTACTGAGGCGGAGGGGCGCATGTAGGTAGGAGGCGAAATCTCTGCGCGCACCCCAGTGTTCGAACCTCAAGGGTCTGCCGGAACCCGAAATCCGACATTTGGCGCGCCAGGTAGGGGTGCGCCAGAATCCACCTTCTACCGCTTCGCGCCCCGTCGCGTCGTCATCGCCATGTCCGGCGACCAGGCGGGCAACCCGGATCCATGGGCGGCGTGGCCCGCCCGCGCAGAGCCGCTCGCCTCGGGCGACCCCGTGCCCCAGGCAGCTCGCGGTCCGCAGGGCGCTGCGGGCCGCGGGCGACGCGAACAGGCTTCGACAGCTCTCACACCGCGGCAGGCGCGGTCGGCAGCAAGGGCCTCCAATCACACCGCGACCACGACACCGTACACCCGCCGGGAGCAGGCGAACTCGAGGGCCGCGCTCACGGTGGCCCGAGAGCTGTTGCAGTACAGAGCTGCTGGAGGGCGGCCGCGACATGCTGCTGGAGCGGGTGGCAGAGCTCTTGGGCTTCGCCGCCTCGGGGGCTCACCCCATCTGCACCCAGCTCCCATCTCAAGCCCAAGGCGGCCCGCGCAGGGGCTCCGCGCGCGCCCGCAGGCTCCAAGGCTACTCCAACGCCAGCGAAGCTGTCAGTACCGAACCGGCTGCGGCGCTGCCCCCGCTCCCGGTCCGCGAAGAAGGAGGGCGCGACGCGACCCACGGCCCCAGTGGACAGCCGCGCTACCACCCCATGGTGGGTGCGTCAAGCAGAGCTGCGTGGCTCGTGGAGCACCACGGCACGGCCTTCGGGATGACGGCACCAGAAGAATACGTGCCCCTCATGATGGACCAAGGACACCCTCACGAGGGCGAACAAGGCTCGCCCCTCATCCCAAGCTGGGGGGACGAGGCGCCAGAAGCTGAGCCCTTCCAGGAGTCCCGGGACGGTCCCACTGGGCACGCTGGAGGCAACGATTATCGGGTACCGCTAATTCTTCAGGAGCAGGCATACGCTAACCATGGATCACAGGAGGTGCAGGTCGCCACAGCGAGCAGCTGCCCCGCTCCCACAGTCTCCTACCCCTCGGGAGGAGGGCGCAGGGGGCTGTAGGAGAGGAGCCGAGATCCGACATCACCACCGTGGTGTTCGGAGCAAGGTGTTCTCAGGAGGTAGGACCTCCGCTGGGGAGGTGCCTCAGGGCCTGCCCCTGGCGGAGGACCCGTGGTCATCGGGGGAACTGCTGGCGACTGCTCTACCCCATCGGCGGCGTCCTGGTTTCCGATTGTCGTTGATGGCACTAGAGTGTGGCGCAAGGCGGGGCCCTCGTCTGGCGATATGAAGTAAGGCCGGTACCTGTGAAGAAGGCCCAGTGCCTGTGATGCTCGCCGCCCCGTGACACTCTCACGTAATAATGAGTGGGGTTGTACACGCCCCGGAGTCTCAGGGGTGCCGGCCTCAGGCCCTGGGGCTCCCTCCCACACCTAGTGGCAGCACTTAGCTCCGCGCTGGTGAGAAGACGTCCAAGACTAGATTAGGTGCCGGACGCGGCCTTTTGTCTGCTTTCGTTGCTTTTCCCTTTGGTTGTCGCTTTCCCCCGCTGGATTCAAGTTGGATTCGAATTTGAGATTTGCGTGTGTTCGGGGAAGGGGTGCTTAGTCTGGTTCAAGCAATTTCTCACGTTTTGGTTACCACTTCACCTCAGCTGCCTCCCCTCGTGAGCCCCTCGCGAGCCGGGTCAGGCCTAGCTTGCGCGCAGCCCAGACTGCCGCCGCCGCGTCCTCTCAGGAGGGTGTTTTACTGCAGATCCTATGGATTCAATCAGGGAACACTGAGGACCCCGCAGCCTCCCACGGGCTACCTCAGGGCCAGCACGGGACAAAGGTAAACTAGCCGACCAGCGCGTCGCTTAAGCCAACCACTTGGCGCGGGCGCATGGGCAATGTAGCGTCTACTAATACGATGAACACAAGTTTTACATAAGGGGCTCCCCCTCCAAAATTCTCTCACCGCCATCAGGCCAAAACCTGAGGTCTATTCATACAGGGTAAGGAAGTAAGAACGATGCACAATCAGTCGGATAAATCCCCCAATGCATCCTCTGGAGCACCACCGGAGCCGTTGCCGACGTCGCTGAACTCGCCATCGATGTCCGCGTCGCCGCCAGTGGCGTCAGGGCCGTTCACCACACCGCCCTCGTCGGCAGCCACGATCACGCCGTCGTTGTCTGAAGCGAAGGCCCTGATAAGAGCATCCACATTGTCTTCCACCCAGTGCACCAGATCCTCTCGGACGGCCTGGGGACTGGGGCGATGGCGGCGTCGAAATCGAAGTGGGGATCCATGTTCCGGAGATGGCTGAAGATGCGAGAAAAGGCGCGCCCGAGCAGGGCGCGGCTCCTCTCCTCCACCAACCTGTCAGCCCTGACCGACCGCGCCTCCAGCTGCGTCACCACGTCAGTGAAGAACTGAAGATTGCCGGCGTAGTTGACTGCGTGCGGCTCGCCAACAACCGCCTCGCAGATGTTGCCCAAGGCTGCGTTGGCTCTCTCCCGGAGCGTGGTGAGCATGGGGCCGTGCTCATGCTCCAGGATCCGCCGCTGACGTATCTCGTCCGTATTCTGGCGCGCAACGACCTCAGCCTCCTCCACCCGCTGGTGGAGAAGGAGCACCTCGGCCTGGGAGGTGGTTAACTCACCTTGCGCCACCTCAAGGGCGGCCCGGAAAGCATCGGCCCGCCGCGTCGCCTCCTCCAGCTTGGCCCTCAAGGCAGCAGTCCTGCCTTCAGCCTCGGCCCGGATCAACCCCAGCTTCCCTTCGAACTCATGCTCGAGGTTCAAATGCGCCATCGCCACCCGGCGTCCGACCTCCTCCAGGACACGAGCTTCCTGTGCAGCGACATCATCCTCCGCCTGCGTCACCAAGCGCTCCCTCATCTCCAGACCCTCGTACTCGCGGGTACGTTCGGCGGCTTCCAGCGTCAGCGCCTCCTCACGCTTCTGGAGCTCAGCTGAGTCGCCAGAGGCCACCTTCATCGACGCGAGGGCTGCCTCGCGCAGCTCCACCTGCTCCTCCAGTGAGTGGCACCAGGCCAAGAGCTCCCGAGCCCGCTCCTCCGCAGCCGTTCGCCGCTGGTCAGCTTCCCGGGCCTCCTCGGTGGCCCAAGATCGGGCCTCCCGAGAGGCCACCAGCGACGCCTTAGCCTCTGCGTCGTCAAGATCGCGCTGACGGCGCGCAAGGGCGATGGCACCCTCCAGCTCGCGCCTCTCTGCAGCCAGGCGCAGGCCCTCGGCCTCAAGGCACGCGTCTTCATCAGCAAGCTCCTCACCAAGCAGGCTTACCGCATCAGCCGCCCTTCGAAGGAATCCTTGGCGGAGAGCGTGACACTCCCGAGCGCGCTCGAGCACGTCTTCCACACCATCATCTGCCCCAAGCAAGCGCCGGGGGCCACGAACCAGCACTCCCCCTCCGGGCAGGGGGCTGGGGGCTGGCACCCTCGCGATGGCCGAGCACGCCACGCCAGAAGCTCGGCCTGGAGCCAGCCCGTCCCCAGGTGAAGAGCGCAGGGAGCGCCTCAGCCAATCGCAGTCCACGACCAGGCGAGAAGCCCACGGCAGGCTGGCTATGCCACGAGAAGGCCCGCGAAGGAGGATCGCGAGGTGCGCAGGGCCACGATGCGCCTCGAGACGGTTCGCCTCTCCGATCGCCCTCATCGCAAGGGCTCTGCTGCTAGGAGTGCTTGAGGACGGTGGAGGGGGCGAAGCCAAGGGGGACGGCACCTCAGCCGTCTCCGCAAGCTCAGCTGGAAGGGGCCTGCGGAGCAAGGGTCAGTAAAAGCAACAGAAGGATCGGGAGCTGGGAAAGGAGAAGGCTTACTCATCAGTGGTGAAGTACTTCCTACGCTTCAGCAGGCGACAAGGGTAATCGTCGCCCAGGGCCTCCCTTCTCTTCCGGAGGGCCTCAAAGTCCACGCGGAAGCGACCCAAGAGTTGGGCACAGGGATCAACCTGCGACGAAGACGGAGCGTCAAGGCGATCTGCGTCAGAGGCGCCCGCCTGATGCGCGCTGCCAATCGCCTCGCCAAGAGAAGCAGCTGGAGCCTCAGGGGCCTCGTTCACAGGCGCTGAGGGCAGCTGCTTGCCACCCTCGGCCTCAGCAGCACGGGCCCCAGGAGCCGCTCCCTCATGAGCATCGCCCTGCGCTGTCACCCCGCCAGGAGCCCCCTCGGCCTCTGGCGCCTCATGCCTCCCTGCTCCGCCGCTTGAGGAAGAGTCGCCGTGGCCGACTAGAAGGGCAGTCACCATCACTGGGTTCTCGCGAGGTCCCTGGAGGCCGGTGGGGCGCGACCCCCACTCATCAAAGATAGGCATCTGCTTCACAAAATCACCCCTGCTCTAGCAGAGGTACAGCAAGGCCCCTCCCTGCTAGATGCTGCCAGGGTTGGGGTCCCCAGTCAGGGTCAAGAGCGCTGTCCTCAGCACTTCAGGCGTCAGGTCCTCTTCCTGGTGCCTCATACGATCATCGCGCCTGCTGAAGGCCCACATCCGGCGGGAGTGGCGTTGGAGAGGAGCAACGCGGCGTAGCAGGAACTCCTTCACCACCTTGGGCGATGTCATGCCAAGCGACCTCAGGAACGCGAAGTGGTGCCAGACGAAGACAAGCCGGGGGCTCTCAAGCGTCTCCTGGCCCCAGCCCGAATTGGGGACAGCAGGTGAAGTTGGCTCTGATAGCAGGGGCTGGGCACCCCTGCATCCACATACAGCCACCGCTCGCGGAACCCAGCCGCGGGCAGAGGGAGCTTGAAGTCAATCCCAGAGGCCGCTGTCTCAGACGCGGCAACGAAGCTCACGCACGCCCAGCATTGGGTAGGGTCGACAAGGCGCAGTGAGAAGAAGTGGGGTAGCAAGGCAGCCGAAGGAAGGATGCCCATCATAGCCTCGCAAACAAAGGCGAAGACCGAAAGGAGGGTGATGGATTCAGGACCCAGATGCATCATGTGGATCTGATAGTGGGAAAGCACGGCATTAAAGAAATCAGAAAAGGGAGGAACCAGACCCGCCCACAGGGCGTCGGCGAAATACGGGACCTCGGTGACTATCCTGTCGATGGAGAAGTGGGACGCGGGCTAGGCCGTCGTCCTCGCGCATTCGTTGAAGATAGTGGCCAGAGCCGAGCTGACCTTGCCCAAGCCCTCGGCGGGGGCCGCCAATGGCGGCGGGCAAGGCGGAGGCACGGGTTTCTTCCCCCTTCCCTTCTTCGTCGGAGCCATGGCGATGGGAAGGAGGGGGGGGGGAAAGTTCGAGATTGGGTTGAAAATAGAAGCTGGAGTTCGAGCGGAGGAAGGACAGAGGGTGCTCGAGCGACAGAAAGGGGAGCGGCTGTGTACAACCACGAGTCCGCCTAGCATGGCGCAAAATAAGGGGGGCGTGGGGGAACAGTGCCGCCCACGTCCAATCAACCGCCACGCGGCGCCCAAGGCCACAGGCTGTTAGGGCCCGCGGCGCTTCGCCCTTGCCCTTCCGCCTCCCTACACGGCCAAGTCCGGGCGCGCCTTGGGCCCGGGGGCTACTGTCGGCGTTCTGGGAACGGGGGTCCCTAGACTTGCCTGCCTGCGGCCTGCGGCATGGCTCAAAGGGGGGCCCAGCGCGGCCCATCTTCATCAACACAGACCCAAGACCCTCGCGAGGGGCCAAGCCTCACGGGGCAGATGACACGGAGCTTCCTCAGGCACGGCCTCAATAGGCTGGCTCGCGAGGAGGCGGAGAGATCAAGGCGGGGTACCTCACGAGGTGCCCGTGACGCAAGCCATGATGACCAAAGGCGCCAGGCGGGCGCCAGCCCGCGCAGTGTCCTCCTTTCCTCTTTGGTGCAAAGGGAGCAAGCGCAGCCGCGGAGTACCGAGGCATCAGGCGAAGGTTGCCATTTCGGTGCAACAAGACCAAGACCAGGAGGACTGCAAGACGGAGGTCATCGTGGAGCCCAAGATGGTGTCACCACCAGAGCTTTGTGCAGGCGAAGACTACTTTTGTCAGGATAGCTAGTACTAGCTGTCCCCCTTCAAATTAGCCCGCCATTGTTGGCTCCCTTCCCGCTCGATATTTGGGAAGAGGACCAGGGCCTCTATAAATAGGACCAGCCACCCACAGGGTAGGCAGAGGCCGAGGACGAAGAAGAGAAGATCGAAATTAGAGAGAGAGAGAAGGGTGACTGAACTCCTCCTAGCAGTTCGTCCCCCCCAGCCAAGAACAGACCCTCGCGAGGCTGTTCTTCCTTGTATTGTTCATCATCATCAGCCCAAGAGGCAATCCACCACACCACACACTGGAGTAGGGTATTACACCACAATGGTGGTCCGAACCAGTATAAACCCTGTGTCTCTTGTGTCGTTCTTCCCATAGCTTAGATCTTAGCGAGGCGGAGGGGCGCAGGTAGGTAGGAGGCGAAATCTCCGCGCGCACCCCAGTGTTCGAACCTCAAGGGTCTGCCGGAACCCAAAATCCGACACTTTTCATGATCTACAAGCATAGAAATTTTATTACTCTCCACATAAGCAAAATTCTTCTCATTCGGAATAGTGGGAGTATCATAAGAAACTCGAATACTATAAATTGTTTCCACATTAAAGGAGTAATGTTCAGAAAAGGGTAATCATAATCATGACAAGTTTTATAAATGTAATCATCACTACTTTTTATAACATAAGTGTCATCACAATAATCATCATAAGTAGCAACTTTGTTCTCATCACAATCAATTGAAACCTCTTCCAAGATAGTGGAATCATTACTAAATAAAGTCATGGACTCTCCAAATCCACTTTCATAATTATCACAATAAGATTCAACACCCTCCAAAATAGTGCGATCATTACTTACTAAAGTTGACACTCTTCCAAACCCACTTTCATCAATATAATCATCATAAGTAGGAGTATAATCATAATAAATTTGCATATCAAAACTTGGGAGACTACAAATATCATCTTCATTAAACATAGATTCCCCAAGCTTGGGACTAACATTAATTGCATCAAATATAGTCTCAAACATGTCATTCTCATCAAACATAGCATCCCCAAGCTTGGGCCTTTTCATATCATAAGCATAATCACTCTCATCATTAATAGTATGGATAACACCAATAGTATAGCAATTATCATCATCACAATGAGTAATAGGGGCAACATCATTTGGGAGGGATACCTTTTTACCTTTACTTCTCTGTCTTTTCTTTTTCTTCTTCACATCATGTGTGGGTTTAATCCTCTTTTCGGAGCTCCTTATTGATGAGATTGGTTGAATAGAAAGCTCCTCCTCGTTACCTGATTCATCATAAGAAATAATAGGAGGATATTGGGAAGCCTCTTCCCTTTCATTACTATTCTCTTCATCCTCTATTTTTTTCTTTTCTTTATGTAATTGGCAATATAAGGATTTTCAATGCAATTCACCGCACAATACATAAGAATTTCTTCTAGATCAATATCGAGGAATTTCTCAAGGTTATATTCTGGAATATGCTTAGTTATACGTTTCATTGCTTCATAACCCAAAAGCAAACTAAGTTCATTATGATGTGCAAGGGAAATCAAATCATCACAATTTTTGGACACGATACGATTATGAAACAATTTGCATCGGAGATTTAAATGACCATGTTCATTGCAAAGTTCACAAGTATGGTGAAGAAATATTAAATTTTCAGCACAATCATCTAGCCTTTCTTGCAACCCCAAATACTTATGCCTCTTGCAAAATCTATCTTCCCTATTTGGTGTGTACTTGCAAACTCTATGCACTCCACAAAAATTGACATGCTTATAAGAGACATTTTCATTATGACTAGTGCAATCATCATTAGTACTATGGATATTCAAGGAGTTCATACTAACAACATTGCAATCATGCTCATCTTTCAAAGATTTAGTGCCAAACATTTTATAGACTTCTTCTTCTAGCACTTGAGCACAATTTTCCTTTCCATCGTTCTCACGAAAAATATTAAAAAGATGAAGCATATGAGGCAAACTCAATTCCATTTTTTGTAATTTTCTTTCATAAACTAAACTAGTGCTAAAACAAGAAACAAAAAGATTCGATTGCAAGATCTAAAGATATACCTTCAAGCGCTAACCTCCCCGGCAACGGCGCCAAAAAAGAGCTTGACGTCTACTACACAACCTTCTTCTTGTAGACATTGTTGGGCCTCCAAGTGCAGAGGTTTGTAGGACGGTAGCAAATTTCCCTCAAGTGGATGACCTAAGGTTTATCAATCCGTGGGAGGAACAACCCTGCAACTAAATAAAAAAGAGTCTCTTGTGTCCCCAACACACCCAATACAATGGTAAATTGTATAGGTGCACTAGTTCAGCGAAGAGATGGTGATACAAGTGCAATATGGATGATAGATATGAGTATTTGTAATCTGAAAATATAAAAACAGCAAGGTAACTAATGATAAAAGTGAGCACAAACGGTATTGCAATGTGTTGAAACAAGGCCTAGGGTTCATACTTTCACTAGTGCAAGTCCTCTCAACAATAATAACATAATTGGATCATATAACTATCCCTCGACATGCAACAAAGAGTCACTCCAAAGTCACTAATAGCGGAGAACAAACGAAGAGATTATGGTAGGGTACGAAACCACCTCAAAGTTATCCTTTCTGATCGATCTATTCAAGAGTCCGTAGTAAAATAACACGAAGCTATTCTTTCCGTTCAATCTATCATAGAGTTCATACTAGAATAACACCTTAAGACACAAATCAACCAAAACCCTAATGTCACCTAGATACTCCAATGTCACCTCAAGTATCCGTGGGTATGATTATATGATATGCATCACACAATCTCAGATTTATCTATTCAACCAACACAAAAAACTTCAAAGAGTGCCCAAAAGTTTCTACCGGAGAGTCAAGACGAAAACGTGTGCCAACCCCTATGAATAAGTTCACGAGGTCATGGAACTCGCAAGTTGATCACCAAAACATACATCAAGTGGATCACATGATATCCCATTGTCACCACAGATAAGCACATGCAAGACATACATCAAGTGTTCTCAAATCCTTAAAGACTCAATCCGATAAGATAACTTCAAAGGGAAAACTCAATTCATCACAAGAGAGTAGAGGGGGAGAAACATCATAAGATCCAACTATAATAGCAAAGCTCGTGATACATCAAGATCGTGCTAACTCAAGAACACGAGAGAGAGAGAGAGAGAGATCAAACACATAGCTACTGGTACATACCCTCAGCCCCGAGGGTGAACTACTCCCTCCTCGTCATGGAGAGCGCCGGGATGATGAAGATGGCCATCGGAGAGGGATTTCCCCCTCCGGTAGGGTGCCGGATCGAGTCTAGATTGGTTTTTGGTGGCTACGGAGGCTTCTGGCGGCGGAATTCCCGATCTATTGTGTTCCCTGATGTTTTTAGGGTATATGGACATATATAGGCGAAAGAAGTTGGTCAGGGGAGCCACGAGGGTGGGGGCGCACCTCCCTGCCTCACGGCTTCCTCGAAGCTTCCTTGACGTCTACTCTAAGTCTCCTGGATTGCTTCAGTTCCAAAAATAACTCTCCCGAAGGTTTCATTACGTTTGGACTCCATTTGATATTCCTTTTCTTCGAAACACTAAAATAGGCAAGAAAACAACAATTTGGGCTGGGCCTCCGGTTAATAGGTTAGTCCTAAAAATAATATAAAAGTGTATAATAAAGCCCATAAACATCCAAAACAGATAATATAATAGCATGGAACAATTAAAAATTATAGATACATTGGAGACGTATCAATCACACAAAGTATTTCATCATGCACAACCCCGATGACAAGCCAAGCAATTGTTTCATACTTTTAGTGTTCTCAATCTTTTTCAACTTTCACGCAATACATGAGCGTGAGCCATGGATATAGCACTATAGGTGGAATAGAATATGTTGGTTGTGGAGAAGACAAAAAGAAGGAGAAATGCTCACATCAACTAGGCGTATTAACGGGCTATGGAGATGTCCATCAATAGATATCAATGTGAGTGAGTAGGGATTAAGGATGGCAACGGATCGGGTTCGGCCCGGGTTGAACAATATTAAATCCATATCTGAATCCACGAGGATATTCTTTGCCCATCCAGGAAAAAACCCGTGGGCAAAAAAATATGTCCATGTCCAAACCCGATGGATATCCATAACCAATGGATATCCATCGAGTCCTATAAACACATATACATAATACCTTGAAAAATTGCATAACATGGCACAACATTCGAATGAAGACTCAGATTCTCTTAAAATGGCATTGCACAATAGCACAACATTAAATAAGTTTTCAAATGCTCACAACATAATTTCTCAATCTTAGTTTCTTACAAAATGACATATGAATAGTCCAACATTAAATAATGACAAGTACAACCAGGAGACATATGTACATCATAGTTCTCATTATGAATGAAAAAGGTATTTTTTTAGGCATCATCTTCTTTCTTCAGCGCATGGCGGACTAATCTTCAGTTATGATAGACTCAGATGCATCCTTGATGTGAACAGATCATAAGAACAATAATTGAAGACATGGAAAAAAACAAATATTGTATCATGTAAAAATCAACTATAATGAGTGGAATATGTCACCATAGTTTCTTCATCATCATCAAGAACACTTTGAAATGCCGCAAAGAGAGGGGAGTTGCTATCCCTTTATGCAACATTTAGGTGATGAAGGAACACTCAGTAAAAAATTCCCAACGATAACCCAGGCATCGCCTTGTGCTCCATCATGAGAAGCCATTGCCCTATACAATGAAGAAAGTCTTCCATTTCAATTAAAATGGAACCACGTTCGTAATGTATGAACCGTACAAATTCTGTACCTAAAATGAAATTTTTACAACCAAATTTTTACAAATTCTATACCTAAAGCAAGGGACTGTGAGATCTTTTGTAACCCACTTGATTGAAATTCGAAAATGAACTGACTGATTTGGTAAACAAGAATTATTAATTAAGATGCATATATATATATAGATCAGGTCATGCGTAGAAAAGTATAATCGACTGAAATTGACCACTACAATCTCTTGTTCTCTGATTTGCAGTCAGATATTAATTTTTAGTCAGATATGTAGTCAAATCTGACTGAAATTGAATGCAACAGAATACAGATCAGGTCATCTTGTAAACTCCATTTTTTTACTACCACCAACTAACAAACATAAATTGACCACTGCGAATCTCTTAGTCTCTACTCCAATTACTAATAATACAAAGTCATGCAAGCACGTATGTCATGCACATCCATGCACAAGAGGACTAGATGTACACGAGCAGAAGGAAAAAAAACTTACCCTGATGGTTGGTTGTTTGGTGTGGTTGTCACCTCCACGACGCGGTCCTACTCCTCGTCGCCCTCTACGTCGGCCTCGCTCCACCTCGGTGACGCCGCCATACTCCTGGCCGTGTGCCCCGCCTCACGCTGCATCGTCGCGCTCCACCTCGTTGCCGCACATGTGAACTGGTGGTATCTTGCGTGCTTGGAAATGCTTAGATGGAGGAGTGTGGCGGATCTATGGAGATGGAGATGTGGGGTGGATCTATGGAGATGGACTTGGCCAGCCACCTTCCCGATGAGTGGGTAGCTGACTAGCTGTAGTGCGGCACCACATGTGGATGGCGACGCAGGCTATATCTAGGTCCACAGGAGTAAGAGTCGAGGAGACGAGAAGATATTTAATGATGATTCACAAGTCATTTACCAAGGAGATAAAAATGGGAAGGAGCGGTGGAGTAATTACTAAGTGGGGATTAGTGAAATTTCCTTTGCTTTTTTATTATAATAAAGAAAAGCTGACAAGGTATATACTTACGGGCCTGGTTCGGGTATATCCATGGGTATGAATTTATGCCATGCCCTATCCACAATTAATGGGGTCAGGTTTGGACGTTGTCCATGGGTATAAAATTGTATCCAAACCATGTCCATTCAAGTTGGATATCCGCGGGTATCCATATCCATGGATAAAATTGCCATCCTTAGTAGGGATTGCCATGCAACAGATGCACTAGAGCTATAAGTGTATGAAAGCTCAAAAAGAAATCAAGTGGGTGTGCATCCAACTCGCTTGCTCACAAAGACCTAGGGCAATTTGAGGAAGCCCATCATTGGAATATACAAGCCAAGTTCTATAATGAAAAATTCCCACTAGTATATGAAAGTGACAAAATAGGAGACTCTCTACCATGAAGAACATTGTGCTACTTTGAAGCACAAGTGTGGAAAAAGGATAGTAACATTGTCCCTTCTCTCTTTTCTCTCATTTTTTGTTGGGCTTCTTTGGCCTCTTTTATTTTATTTGGGCTTCTTTGGCCTCTTTTATTTTTTATAAAGTCCGGATACTCATCCCAACTTGTGAGGAAATCATAGCTTCCATCATATTTTCCTCACATGAGACAATGCTCCAATAATCATGATCATCACACTTTTATTTACTTACAACTCGATACTAGAACAAAATATGACTCTATATGAATGCCTCCGACGGTGTACCGGGATGTGCAATGATCTAGCGTAGCAAATGACATAAAAACGGACAAGCCATGAAAACATCATGCTAGCTATCTTACGATCATGCAAAGCAATATGACAATGATGGTGCATGTCATAATAAACGGAATGGTGGAAGTTGCATGGTAATATATCTCTAAATGGCTATGGAAATGCCATAATAGGTAGGTATGGTGGCTGTTTTGAGGAAGGGTATATGGTGGGTTTAATGCACTGGCGAAAATTGCGCGGTACTAGAGAGGCTAGCAATGGTGGAAGGGTGAGAGTGCGTATAATCCACGGACTCAACATTAGTCATAAAGAACTCACATACTTATTGCAAAAAAATATTAGTCATCGAAACAAAGTACTACATGCATGCTCCTAGGGGGATAGATTGGTAGGAAAATACCATCGCTCATCCCCGACCGCCACTCATAAGGAAGACAATCAAAAAAATAAATCATGCTCTGACTTCATCACATAACGGTTCATCATACGTGCATGCTACAGGAATCATGAACTTTCACGCAAGTATTTCTATCAATCCACACTTACTAACTAGCATGACTCTAATATCACCATATTTATATCTCAAAACAATCATAAGGAATCAAACTTCTCATACTATTCAATGCTCTTTATACGAAAGTTTTTATTATATCCCTCTTGGATGCCCATCATATTAGGACTAAATTCATAACCTAAGCAAATTACCATGTTATTTAAAGACTATCAAAATAATATAAGTAAATCATGAGATTTCAACAATTTCTATAAAATAAAACCACCGCCGTGCTCTAAAATGATATAAGTGAAGCACTAGAGCAAACTGCCTAGCACAAAAGATATAAATGAATCACATAGAGTATTCTAATAAATTCACGATTAATGAGTGTCCCGCTCAAAAGGTGTGTACAGCAAGGGTGATTGTGGCAAACTAAAAACAAAAGACTCATATCATACAAGACGATCCAAGCAAAACACATATCATGTGGTGAATAAAAATATATCCTCAAGTAAATCTACCGATGGAACAAAGACGAAAGAGGGGATGCCATCCGGGGCGTCCCCAGACTTAGATTCTTGGTTGTTCCTGGATATTACCTTGGGGTGCCTTGGGCATCCCCAAGCTTAGGCTCTTTCCACTCCTTATTCCATAGTCCATCAAATCTTTACCCAAAACTTGAAAACTTCACAACACAAAACTCAACAGAAAACTCATGAGATTCGTTTGTATAATAAAATAAACCACCACTTTAGGTACTGTTGTGAACTCATTCTAAATTTATATTGGTGTTATATCTACTGTATTCCAACTTCTCCATGGTTCATACCCCCCAATACTACCCATAGATTCATCAAAATAAGCAAACAACACATAGAAAACAGAATCTGTCAAAACAGAACAGTCTGTAGCAATCTGAAAACTTCATATACTTCTGTAACTCCAACAATTCTGAAAAAAATAGGAAAAGCTAGGCGATTTGTAAACAATTCAGATCAAAATCATGTTTCTGTTATTTTTTTAAAATTCTGGCAATGAGCGCAAAAGTTTTTGTTTTTCAGCAAGATCAAATCCACTGTCACCATAGACCATCCCAAAGGTCTTTCTTGGCTCAAACGCTAAATAAAACACCAAAACACAATTACTATAGAAGTAATAATGTGTATTTATTGAAAAACAGAACCAAACACAAAAAACACAAAATAAAATTGGGTTGCCTCCCAACAAGCGCTATTGTTTAACGCCCCTAGCTAGGCATAAAACATAGATCTTGGTATTGTCATCTTTGGTATTCAACTATTCAATTGCACACTTATAACCCCTAGGAGGTTCTTTGGGTTTATTGGTAATCACACTCCTAGGTAAGAAATCAAGAAATTCACTTGTAGCAATTGGTTCCTTAACAATATTGATAAAGCTAGGGTAAACACTCATCATCTTAAGATCCTCATTCCCTTTACTAGATGATTCACCTTTATTTTTAGGAACATAAATAAACTTAGTAGCCTTGGTAGGAGGAAAATTTGGAGTAGTTTTAATGGAGGCAAAAGCGGAACCCAAGTTGGTAATAATATCTTCTAGCTTATCAATTCTAGTAGACCCTAGATCTATTTTCTCATTAACTATGGGTTCATTTTCCTTTAGATTCTTTAAAGTCATTCCCTCCTTTGATCCAAGTTGAGTAATATGATTGTGGATCTTCATATCCAGATCTTCAATAAGTTCTATGATAGAAATTTTATTCTTGATAATATCAAGCCTTTGCATCACATGTTCCAAATTTAAAATTGTTTCATTAACTATGAGTGGTGGTTAGCCTACCAAATCTATCAAAACATTATAAGCATCAAAATTATGGCTACTACTACCTCTTGAGCATGCGTTGGTTTTCCCTTGAAGAGGAAAGGGTGATGTAGCAAAGTAGCGTAAGTATTTCCCTTAGTTTTTGAGAACCAAGGTATCAATCCAGTAGGAGATAACACACAAGTCACTTAGTACCTGCACAAACAATCAAGAACCTCACAACCAACGCGATAAAGGGTTGGCAATCCTTTCACGGTCACTTGCGAAAGTGAGATCTGATAAAGATAGTAAGATACATATTTTTGGTATTTTTGGTTGTATATATTGGAAAGTAAAGATTGCAAAATAGCAAACAAGATGCGATGTAAATAAAAAGAGATGCAATATAATTTTCACTAGTGGTTTCTCTCATGATAGCATGTATTACGGTGGGTGAACAAATTACTGCCGAGCAATTGATAGAAGAGTGCATAGTTATGAGAATATCTAGGCAATGATTATGAAATATAGGCATCACATCCGTGTTAAGTAGACCGAAATGATTCTGCATCTACAACTTTTACTCCACACATCGACCGCTATCCAGCATGCATCTAGAGTATTAAGTTCATAAGAACAGAGCAATGCATTAAGCAAGATGACATGATGTAGAGGGATAAACTCAAGCAATATGGTATAAACCCCATCTTTTTATCCTCGATGGCAACAATACAATACGTGCCTTGTTGCCCCTTGTCGGTGTCAAAACCGGCGGATCTCGGGTAGGGGGTCCCGAACTGTGCGTCTAAGGCAGATGGTAACAGGAGGCGGGGGACACAATGTTTACCCAGGTTCGGGTCCTCTCGATGGAGGTAATACCCTACTTCCTGCTTGATTGATCTTGATGATATGAGTATTACAAGAGTTGATCTACCACGAGATCGTAGAGGCTAAACCCTAGAAGCTAGCCTATGATTATGATTGTTGTTGTCCTACGGACTAAACCCTCCGGTTTATATAGACACCGGAGGGGGCTAGGGTTACACAGAGTCGGTTACAAGGGAGGAGATCTACATACCCGAATTGCCAAGCTTGCCTTCCATGCAAAGGAGAGTCCCACCCGGACATGGGACGAAGTCTTCAATCTTGTATCTTCATAGTCCAACAGTCCGGCCAAAGTATATAGTCCGGCAGTTCGAGGACCCCCTAATCCAAGACTCCCTCAGTAGCCCCTGAACCAGGCTTCAATGACGATGAGTCCGTCGCGAAGATTGTCTTCGGCATTGCAAGGCGGGTTCCTCCTCCGAATACACCATAGAAGATTTCGAACACAAGGATAGTGTGCGCTCTGCAAAACAAATTCCACATACCACCGAGAGTATAATATTTCCACAAATCTAATCTGCTGACAACTTTTCATAACGTGACATCACGCCATGGCCCGGTCATTATTCGAACTGTTTTTCTTAACCAGCTACTGCACATATTGTGAGGCGGTCTTCTTGGCATGTCTTGTCGAAGCAGAGATCATGTCCCCTTATCACGGGATTCTCATCAATACGGGTGTGGGTAACCCAACCGCGCCATCAATCACGACGCTTAGGGAATAAGCGAGTTTACCAGGCAGGTGGGGAGGCACATAGTTTCTTCCGCCCTTATAAAGGGACAAGGACTCCTCCTTTTCACCCACGCCTTCTTCTTCCCTGCCCATCCATTCTCGGGCACTCGAGCTCCAGCGCCCAAGTTCGCATTTTCTCCGCAAAACCACTCCAAACATGTCCGGAGCGGGAAGGAAGTGGATTGTCTCCTCTGTTACGGAGGAGAACATTACGAAGCTCCAGGAAGCCGGATACCTAGCCGCAGATATCGCGCACCGGCTCCTAGACGCGGGGCAGATCGTCCCTACCCCCGAACCTCACGAAAGGGTTGTATTCCTTACCCATTTCGTCCACGGGCTGAGATTTCCCCTCCACCCATTTGTCTGCGGGCTCATGTTCTACTACGGCTGGACTTCCACGATCTGGCCCCCAATTTCATCCTCAACATCTCGGCGTTTATCATCGTGTGCGAGGCCTTCCTCCGCATCAAGCCCCACTTCGGCCTGTGGCTGAAGACCTTCAACGTTAAACCGAAGGTGGTGGTCGGCCAACAAGCGGAGTGCGGAGGCGCCATGGTGGGAAAAATGCCCAACATCACATGGCTCGAAGGCTCCTATGTGGAGACCATGAAGGGGTGGCAATCGGGGTGGTTCTACATCACCGAGCCGCGTGACACCAACTGGGTGGCGGCCCCCGAATTTCGATCCGGCATCCCCATGCGGCTCACCTTCTGGAAAGAGAAGGGCCTATCCTGGGGTTCATCGGTGGAGCTGACCGGACTCCAGAACTGTGTTAAAAACATGATAAGCAAGAAAATCAAGCTTGTCAACGTGGTCCAGGTCATGCGCTTCCGCCTGATCCTCCCGTGTCAAAGACGGGCATTCAATATGTGGGAGTTCGACCCGGCTAAGCACCAGACGCTACGAGAGATCTTTGACACAACGCACCAGGACATCTGGAAGGTGATGTTCAAGTCCGCCGAGGTACCTCCTCCCCTTATCGAGGATCGCGGACTCAGCGCAAAGCGCCCTGCCAATCCGGTGAGCTCCTTATATCTCATAAGATGTTTCTTTCCCCAGTATAATCATGTGGGGGATCTAAGCCTCCACGCCATTTAACAGGACTAGGTCGCATCAGCGGAGTGGATCGATTGTCCGGCCCCACTGCCTGAAGATCCAGCAAGGGCTCTCTTAACGGAGATGCTGGTTCCGGCGCCCTATGAGGCGCCGAAGAAGAAGGCCACGGGGACCAGGAAAGGTCTCCGGCGCAAGGTCGTATCGGACTCATCGTCCGATAACACCGAGGTGCCCTCCTCCCACGAAAACGAGGAGGAGGAAGAGGAAATTTCTCCCCCCAGCCGGGGGAGACAATAAAAGGAAGGCTGCCCCGTCAGGGGAGGCCGGAGGGTCCAAGAAGGGAAGGACTCTCCTTCCGGACTGCTCCACGGCGGCCGCTTTTAGCGACGAGAAGTGGTTACCCAGGGACAAGCCCCCGGCGAAGTCGTAAGTATCCGGATACCATAATAGTTCTTGGTATATTTTATTTTATTGCTTCTTATCATGCCGAACATGATCATGCAGCCCATCCAAAGCCCATATCGACTTATCCTCTTCGGATGAGTCTTTGGGCCCGTCGGAGATGAACAAGGATTCACTCCCGACCGCCTCCTCCCCCTGCCCTACGGACGACGTCGAGGTGTTGTCTTAAAGGGTACTGAACCAAGGGGAGACAGTTCCGGAGGCGCCCCAAGGCGACATTCCGGACGTTGGGTGCACGAGGGGAAAGACTCCCATGGGCTCTAATGCCGGGGGCAGCAAGTCTAGCCCCCAGCCGAATACTGCGCTGGAACCTCCAGTGGTTCCGGATTCTGTCAGGCGACCCCTCGCCAAGGGGGGCAAGCCGTCTATGCCGATGGCCTCTGTCCATCCAGAGGCATCGGACAATTTGCTGGAAGCGCTTCGCGGCGCTTCCATTGACGAAAAGCACCGCACTATCATGGGTGCGGTGGTCAAGAAGGTTCGGTCCGCCAAAACCGGACTGACTGAAGCCTGTGCCAGCCTCCTAACAGGCTTTGAGGTAAGTAATCAAATTATGAGAAAATGTTACAGCATAGACTATAGCCCTTGATGCTCTGTTTGGTGTTCACAAAGAAAGGCCGAACAGAGGATCAAATAATAATCACATGATCTAATCAGAATATGTCTATGTGAATAAGCAGGCTTCACTGCTGGCCGCTGCTGCTCGCACGGCGGAGGTCTCCGCACTGAAGCGGGACCTTGAGCGGTCCGAGGAAGAGCTCAGCCTTACCAAGAGGCAGCTCAAAGAGAACAAAGGTAAGTAATACCTCGACTGTTTATTGATAAAAAAGTGGTTGTTAGATCACAGGATCGTCATGAATTTTGCTAGGGGCCACGACCGAAGTGGCTGCCCTGAAGAAGGAGCTGTCCGAGGCCGAAGGCAAAGCGGCCAAGGCTCGCGCCGAGCGCGAGAAGCAAGAGGCCCGAGTCGGTGAGGTTCAACAAGAGCTCCAGGAGTTTGTCAAGAAGTACGAGTCCTTGGAGCATGACTCTAAGACGCAAGGGTCCGAGCTTGCGAAGGCCCTCGAGAACGCACAAAATGCCAAGGCCGAAGCCCAAAAGGCCCTCCAGGAAATTGAGGCGGTCAAGAAGATAGCGGCGGGTAAGGCATTCATTATGCAAAGCAAGCATGTGATGGAAACTTTCCTTTTACTTACCCGAATTCGGAGCTCTCCAGGAGCGTTCGCAGATCTACCCAGCAGCGTGTCGGATGCCACGGAGTTCTACCGGGCTGAGGAAGGGAGCTCGACAGAGAAGTTGTTCTGGTCTCAGTATACTGGGACCGAACATCCGATGCCCTTGAGCGACCAGTTGAAGCAACTGGTCGAGCTTCACAAGGCGGCCAAACTGGCCATGAAGGGCCTCATAGTACGACTGTGGCCTGGCGAGCCCCTGCCAGGCAGCTATTTCGGCCTGGTAAGGCGGCTTGTGAACGCCTGCCCACGGTTTGAAGTCATAAAGCGGTCTGTCTGCATTGAGGGTGCGCGCAGGGCTTTTGCCCGGGCGAAAGTGCACTGGGTGAAGATGGACGCCGAAAAGCTGGTGAAGGAGGGGCCGCCAGAGGGCAAGGAGCATCGCCACCCCGAAAAGTATTATGACAGTGTCCTGAAGGGTGCTCGCCTTATGGCAGAGGAATGTGCTAAGGATGTAATATTTGAATGAATGTACTCATGTGATCCTGTAATGTGGAATGAGCTCATGTGCGCTATGTAACGCTTGTTAATTTAAAATATTACCTTCTGTGCGGCTGTTTATAAAATTTGAGAGTTGGCCAGTCGTCGGCTTCTGCCCCCATGTAACTAGTACTGAGGTGTTTGGGGTAAACCTGACCACTCTTTATCCCAGTTTTGGGTCCTTCAAAGGAGGTGTTCAGCACAACGAACCAGGCAATCAGACTATAAAGCTTTATCACTCTCACTTAGCCATAGAAGTCTACAATTTTAAATTTCGGCGAAGCCCCTAGTATTCGGAAGGACGAACTTGGGGCGCTATGTACGCCTAAATCGGACAAGGCTGACTCCTCGCCCGAAGCGGAAACAATTTTTAAGGATTTCAGACCTCTCGAACAGCGACCAGCTATCGCCACATCATGACAGTCAGTTTTCAGCTTTCTCTACTAAGGTGCTCATCCGGAAGAACTGGGACACAATCGCAGTAGTTCTCCCAGTGCTACCTTAGACGATATAGCGGAATGTAAGGTACCAAAACATGGGAGCCGGGCAAACCCAACTATTGACCCAAGACATGATTCAGAGCTGATGCATAAATGCTATAAGTTCGGGATGCCGCACTGTCGAAAGTGTTCGACTTTTCATGCCATGTTATGGGGTACACTGAAACCCCTGGCGCACTGGTCGTATCAGAATGTACGGGTGCGATTTGTTGTAAATAAGCAGACAGGGAAAAAAGATAAATGAATGCAATAATGAGCTAATGTTGTACATTCACTACAAAAAAAGACACATCCGTGACATTTTGGGCCGAACGAAATTTTTTTTCTGTCATACACATGACACTTCTATGACGATAATTGTGACAGAACCCCGTATCATCATAGATGTGGTGGGCTCCTACTTCTATGACAAAAAATCATGACAGAAAATGGGCTTTTCGTCTTGGGCGGGCCGGAGACGCAGCTGCATGACATTCTTTGGGCCGTCCATGACGGAAAAAATCGTGGTAGAAGCGAGGGGGAGGAAAATTTCGGGGAGTTCCTGGTTACGGCGGGAGGTCGGGGGCCAAGCAATGCGCGTTTCTCTCGTACACGTATGTGTGTGTGTGTGCGAGGTGTTGGCTCTAACTGAACCCGAGCGAGGCGTTGGGCTCTAACTGAACCCAAGTGATTGCACTGCAGGCTACACGTTACTAAACCCGAGCGATCGATCGATGGCTGTTAACTGAACCCGATCGAGCGTTTCCTTCGCTACTGCTGCTAATTGAAGCCGATCGATGCTGCCTCTGGGATGAACAGTGAGCGTTGCGGGGGGGGGGGGGGTTGGATGAACAGTGAGCGATGGCGTTGCCTCTGGATGAACAGGACCCCGTGGTGTGGTGGAGGGCTAGATGAACAGTAGACGGTGGAGGGGTAGTTGAACAGGACCCCATGGTGTGGAGGGCTGGATGAACAGTAGACGGTGGAGGGGTGCCCATGGAGGGGTGGTTGAACAGTAGCCAGTGGAGTAGCGCGCGGTGGAGGCTGGATGAACAGGAGCCCGTGGAGGCTGGAGGAGGTCGACGGTAGCCCGTGGAGGCTGGAGGAGGTCGACGGTGGAGATGAACAGTATCCCATGGAGTCCCGTTTTGTGGTACGCCACACCCCTCCCGATGAACAGGACCCCCGTTTCGACCGTAGCGCTCCACACAAGTCCGTTTCCTCTGTTTTGCGGTACGCCACACCCCTCCCGATCAACAGGACCCCCGTTTCGACCGTAGGAAGTCCGTTTCGTCCGTTTTGCGGTACGCCACACCCCTCCCGATCAACAGGACCCCCGTTTCGACCGTAGGAGGTCCGTTTCCTCCGTTTTGCGGTACGCCAGACCCCTCCCGATCAGCAGGACCCCGTTCCGAACGTAGGAGGTTCATTTCCTCCGTTGTGCGGTACGCCAGGCCTCGTTATTCCGTTCCGACCCAGCCGGTTAGCTCCCACGCGTTCCGTTGCCTCCCGATGAACACGACGCATTCCGTTGCCTCCCCATGAACATGACGCATTCCGTTGCCTCTCCATGAACACGACGACGACGCTGTTTCTCCGTTCCGACCCAGCCATGTACACGAGACCTGGCCATACGTATGCGCGAGTAGGCGTTCGAGACCCCGCCCGTATGTACACATACATGGCCATATTTTCTTTCTTGCACCCTGGCCGCTGTACGTACGTGTACATGCTACGTGCGCGCCTCTACTACGACACGTACGTGCCTCTACTATGACACGTGCGCGCCTCTACATCCACCAGTATATATGTACGTACACGTTCGCGACCAGAATGACAACGCTACGTACGCTTCGACCAGGTGGGTCCCGATTGTCAGGCACTTCCTTGCGTGCGAAGATGTAGCTGGTGGGTCCCAATAGTCAGGGGGGTGAATCGTTTTTTTTTCGGACGCACTTCCTTGCATGCGAAGATGTAGCTGGTGGGTCCCAGCAGTTAGGGGGGCGAATCGTTTTTTTTGCCCGAATGCACTTCCTTGCGTGCGAAGATGTAGTTGGTGGGTCCCAGCAGTCAGGGGGAAACATTTTTTTCGCGAAATACGGTGGCCCGTCCGGTGGGTCCCCGCTGTCAGGTGGAGGAATCATTATTTTGCGCATAATAAGGAGGCACTTCCTTGCTGCGATCGTGGACCCAGCTGTCAGCCTCTCCACGTACAGTCCACGTCCGATGGAAGTCGTTCCTTGACCATGTTGACCACCGCGCCGAGAGCACCACGGCGGTGGACGATGGCGAGGACTAGGACGGGGACGACTCGGAGCCGGGGAAGACGCAGTAGTGGATGCCCACGCGAAGAGGAGTACGAGGGTTCACTGGTTCGGATGCGGTGTGAGGCTGCTGTCGCCGTAGAATAACAGGGGGTGTGGGTGAGTAGAGGGATGGCCTGGCCAGCGGTGGGAGTGGTAGGGGGCGGTGAGGCCTCCGCGGCATCACAGCCGGCCATGGGAGGCAGGAGCACGCGGCACGACCAGCGCTGGTTTGGGCGGTTGGAGCAAGAAGACCAGAGGTTGAAGAAGCACTACGGCCGTTGGATGAACATCGTACGGTAACAGGAGCTAGAATCGTTCATATTGACTAAGTTGACAAAGCCCTCCGTCCCCATCAACTTGGTAGGCCCACAAGTCAGCCTCCCACTATGTTGGGTTCCAGCTGGCAGGGGGAATATTCATTTTTTTTGTGCGTAATAAGGAGGCACTTCCTTGCGTGCGAAGATAGCTGGTGGGTCCAACATGTCAGCGGGGGGCACGTTATTTTCGTGAAATACAGAGGCCCTTCCGGTGGGTCCCAGATGTCAGGTGGAGGAATCATTATTTTGCGCGTAATAAGGAGGCATTTCCTTGTGTGCGGCCATGGACCCAGCTGTCAGCCTCTCCACGCACAGTCTACTTCCAATGGTGTCGTTCATTGACCACATTAACCACGCCGCGCCGAGCGCATGCAAGGTGATGGACGACGGCGAGGCCCCGGACAGCAATGAGCCAGAGATGGGAAGACGCAGGAGGAGAGTCGCAGACGGAGAGGTGTACGAGGGTTAACTGGTTCTAGTGCGGTGTGGTTCGGCAGTCGGTGGAGAAGAACAGGAGGTGTGGAGGGGTGGAGGGATGGCCTGGTCAATGGTGGAGTAGCGCTTCATAGCGAAGCGTGCTAAGCAGAGCTGCTAGCAGCAGGAGGCGGGAGGTGGTCCCGGCAACGCTGGAGGAAGAAGACGAGAGATTGAAGATGGATGCCGGTCGTTGGATGTAAATCCAACGGCTAACATGTCAGAATCATTTGTTGACTAAATTGACAACGACTTGCGTTGGCTTCGACCTATTGGCCCACATTTCAGCCTCCAAAAATGTGGCACGTATTCAAACCATTTTTCAGAATTTACAGTCTTTTTTTTGCGCGGTAGAATTTACAGTCAATTTTATCTTTTTTTTTTAATTGCAGCCATTAGCTGGGCTGGGTGAACAAATAATGTAGCGTCAATGCGGCCCATTTATTTATTTCCTAAAAAATTACAGGCCATTTGCACTTTCTCGAAATACACGATTTTGCTGGGCTGATTCTAATTATAATGTTTGGTTGGGCTAGCAATGTTATCAAAAAATAAAAAGGGGCTGAGCATTTTGTTGTAAATATATTTAAATAATAAGTGATATTATTACATTCGTCCTTAAATCTTACCAAGCTTTTGTACACAATCACTAGGATTTTCGTGCCAAAATAATTCAGGATTTTATTTGTTAAGAAATTATTTTTATAAGTTAATAAGATGTGGGATATTGTTTTCTTACATATGTAAGTATCTGTTAAATATATGATGACAATAAAAATAATATATAATAACATATAAAATAATTTAAATATATATAATATAGTTAGAAGGGAAACATAAGTTGGACCTGACGTTCCTATTCTTATATACAAAAATAGAATAGACATCTGCGTTTTCTTAAAAAAATACATAAATTGGGCTGTCAAAAATAAAACCTCAGATGGGAGGTCCATAGGCCGGTCGATACATGACGGCCCTAAGAAAATACAAACAGGCCTATGGACCTCCCATCCAAGGTCGTGGGCTGTGCATGTTAAAAATGAAAGCCTAGACGGGGCAGCCCAAAACCACATCCAACACTTGCCAAAACTTCGTCCCTCGTTTTCTCTGTGTTTCGCACACTCGACATTGTGTGGGCATTTTGACCGTGCATCATATGAAGATGTGCTATGCATGAATGTTGATCAGCATGATGTTAACTGGATGGTAGTTCCATTTTCGACCATGAATAAAACTTCCAACATGATGTTAACCCTGTTTGAAAAGGATGTGTTAATATAAATGCTCTGCCTCTGAAAGTTGCAGTTTCTTATCTGAAACTGAACTTGCAGTTTCTTATCTAAAACTGAAACTTGCAGTTTCTTCTCTGAGAATCACATTGTCTGCGCTTTTATACTCCTATGAAATTACATTTTTTAAGTGCTAAAAATAGATCTCTAGAATTCATAAAATACTTCATATGCTCAATACTGCAAATATGAAATTCAAAAGACATTCATATCTGAAAGTACTCTCAAAATACACAACAAAAAACACAATTCACAACCTGCAAATACTGACAACCCTAAGCTCCTCCTGACAATTCACAACCTGCCCGACTATTGGGCTGGGGGGGGGGGGCAGCCCCCTCCTATTCCTCAGCGGTAGACAGCCGCCCCGTGAGACGATGTGAACGGCGAGGGAGATGATGGCAGGGAAGCGTCGTCGGGCCAACTACTTTTCTCCTCTTGCAGTTGGGTTCGGTCGACGAAGACTCCACCGGCTCGCTCTGGCAGGACACCCTCACAAACGGCACCCTGTAGATGCTCGATCCTTCAATCTCTGGTGGATGCTCCATCTGGGATCGATACTCCCACCACCGCTCCCTCACGATCGGATTCGGTGAATCTGTTTGCTCCATGGCCCAGACGAGCAGCTCTATGTAATCCGGCGTGACTCCCTCCAGGAGTATCGCTGCCTTTTCGCTCTGTTGCATATATTTGGCCATGGATGTCGCCGTCGCCGCTAGTTGGTCCTTGTTGTCAAACCAAGACTGTATCTCCAACATCCTAGCTAGCTTCACAGGGTCGCCGTCTACGATCCTCACGTATCGGTTGCACTCCTCCATCGATCTACTTCTCCACAGCACCTTCACTCGCCGGCGGTGGTTTTTGAATGGAAGAGGAGAGGAGCAGCGCTGGTTTTGGATTAGAACGGGAGAGGAGCGACGTTGGTTTTGGACTGGAACAGGAGAGGAGGGGTGGTGGTTTTGAAATGGAAGAGGAGAGGAGCGACGCTGCATTTAGATTGGAACAGGAGAGGAGCGGCGGTGGTTTAAGAGGAGAAGAGCGGAAGAGCGGCGCTGGTCTTGGAAGTATTTTTTTGTTGTTTTGCGTATTTTGGGTCAAAGTTTGACCACGTACTGTATTTGACAAGAAAAATGTGAATGCATGTCACCAAAAATCGTATCGTTTGGTTCGTATCTGAATGTACTTTCAAATTATATTATTTTTGCAACGTGTAACATATATTTTATGTGCGAAAATCATGGTTAATTATGACCCAGAATAAAAGGGAGACTAGTTAATGTGGGGTCGCTTTCTTAATTGAAGGGTAAATTGATTTTTATTTTGATCCAGTAACAGCGCGCCGGCCCTCTCTTCCAATCCTAAATCGCTGTCGCACGCTCCTCCCCCTCTTCTCCATTGCAAAACCACCTCCTCTCCTCTCCATCATCTCCATTCCAAAACCACCTTCTCGCCTCTCCCTCTTCTGATCTCCATTGCAAAACCACCTCCTCTCCTCTCCATCATCTCCATTCCAAAACCACCGTCTCGCCTCTCCCTCTTCTGATCTTCTCCATTGCAAAACCACCTCCTCATGCACATGGCCCGGAGGCGCAGTTGTCGTCATTTTGATCTGAAGCGCCGGATTATAACATATAACACGAAAAAATGCCACATGACAAGAAATCATAACCTCACTGCCCAAAGGAGACAACATGAATCCCGGCAGACAAACTAGACGAGGAACAAAGCTCAAATTAAAGATAAACTCATAGAAAAGGGGTCCGTCGATAGATGTCCTAATTAACATAGCCGTCTTGACCTAGATGGCAGCCGAGTAGTCACTGTTCGTGCATGTGCCCCCAATGACTAGCCCAACTCAGTTGTCGCTGTTTAACCCTCACAGTGATTCGAAGCACATGACAACTAATTTTGCGAGATGACAAGAAACCTTTTTTTAGATTTCTCACCACAACTACAGCCATGTACAACACAGCCTGCATGATATGTAGACGATAGCCAATCCAGGCGTGTCTGCTGGAGTCTGGTCACATGCATGGACGAACTGATCTTCCGTGTCTTGCAGGGATCGTCCAGGCACCAACGTAGTACAACACTTCTCTAGTACTATCGTTCGTCTCCCTCTTCTATTAAGTCACCCGACTTGCGGGGCCGGGGAGTGTACCTATGGTCGGTTCTCAATTGCCGTCCCACATGTGTGTGCAAATGCAATATGACGCGCGTTCCATTCAGAGAGCAGCGTGCTAGACCGACCAACCGTCTGGGGTGCGACACGAACGCGACGGGCGTGCTGTATACTCCGTACATGTGTACCGCCGTTTTATAGATGCTTTGCTCCATGGCGCGGGCGCAATCCATGGATTCAAAATTAGTAGAATGTATACTATTTAAAAGTCGAGGGCGAGGCTTTTCCTGCGTGGTAGGCGGCGGGGCAGTTCCACCTAGTCGGTTCGACAGAGACGCGAGAAGACGAGGGAGTAGGCTGCTGCAAACGTAGGGCTGTGTGATTTGACAGCGAGTTACTGCTGGACAGGTGGGGCCCCATGATTTTACTTGCCATTATCATTTTAACTGCGGCGCTATGACCGGCGTGAGTCTCCCGATTCCTGACCACCTCCATTACGAAGAAAGAGATAGAGAGGAGTAAAAAATAATACACTTATAGCCAACCTTATAGCCAACCTTGTTGTAGTATGAGTGACTAAGTGATGACTATGTATGACATGCCAACATCAGATAGCCCAACGCACCATGTTAAATCCCCAAGGGCGCGACCGCGCGAGCGATGCGACGGTCATGGTAGGCGCGACCATGATATGGGCTGCTGGCAGCCCTTGGATCTGAGATCAAACGGTCGCATACTAAGTTGCTGAAAATTTGCAGAATAACCCTCCAGGATAGGATATCACCCATAGGTCTAGAATCACGCCATGCAACTATTCGATCTCAGATCCAAGGGCTCTCGGAAGCCCGTATCATGGGAGAATGGAAAGCCACTACCCTGCCGTTCGCATGCTGGCAATTCGCTCCTACTTGTCCCCGCACGTCCTTCAATACTACGGCGGTTCGCTCCTAGTCGTCCCGTCCATTCACATTACGGCAGTTCCACTAATCCTAACCCTCCTCCCAAATCCATGGCGTCCCAAATCTCCATGATCGGCGGTGAGTACAAGGTTAGAACCATCACCGGCGATGAGTTCAATGTCATCTACACCCGTTCTTCCGCGATGGTGAAAGGATGCCTTTCTTGCTTCAGATGCATGTTCGAAAACTCAGATGATGAGTGGGTTGCTGGGCTAGATGTTGAGTACACCATAGTCCTGGGACCAGAGAAGGATCTAAAGGACGAAGAGAGGAAGAAGCCCACCGTGATCCAGGTTTGCGTACATAACGTTTGCTTGGTCTACCACATATGCCATGTCGATGTTGAGTGCCAGGATTTTAAGAACTTCCTCAAGGACAAAACAGTAAAATTCATTACTGTAGACTTTAAGAACGACAGGGATGTCTTGCGTTGGATAGGTCTCATTGTAGGCAACCCCTTCGACCTCCAGAAGAATCGGCTGGTGTCCTCTCGTCAGCCTTCAATGCTAACCCTGGCAGGAGCCATGGTTCATCCTTCGTACGGTAAACTGGAGAAACCTCCATACACGTTTCATCGTCATGCATGGCAGCGGAATGTACTAGATATAGACCACATCCACTATGCTGCAATGGATGGCTACCTTTGCTTCAATATCTACAAGGGTTGGATGAAGAGCAATAGCCAAGTGTGCGGTTCAAGCAAAGAAGTATCGGCCAAGAGGAAGAGGGACAAGGACGAAGTCGAGGACTCCGAGTAAGGTGGCAATGTCGTTGCTCATGGTGGTTCTAATGCAGTGTCTACCGAAATAGTTGCAAAGTTTAATTTCAGGTGCTTAATTTAATTTGAGGGGTGTGTTGTGTTGAGCCCCCAGCAGAACTATGTTATGTTTCTTCTCGTTACTTTAACTCTTCAGTACGTACATACTAGTATTTCTTACATTTCATCTTTTAGTTGGTATAGTACTACCACTCGTTTCTTCACATTATATATGTACAATATATATGGCCAACATCATATAGCCAGCAGTTTAGTTGTCAAAGAATTTCAGGGTGCTTAGTTTTGTCAAAGAATTCCAGGATGGTTAGAGGGTGCTTGGATCCAAGGGACTTATTTTAGTCTGACTAAAAATAGTCTCTTTAAGAGGCTAAAGTTCCAAGCACCCCTGACTAAAGAGGGGATAAAACTAGTCTTGAGACTAAATTTTTTTAGTCAGGGGTACCCCTACTAAAATGTGGATTAGTCATCTCTCTACTCATTTAACTCCTCTCCTTTAACATAGGCGAGTTCTGGATTGGAGGGTTTGGAGGATAATAAATGCTCATTAACTTGATTTTAGCCTTTTTAGTATTTGGATCCAAGCATGGGTGAGGCTAGCATGTTTTAGTCCCACTACTTTTAGTCATGGGACTAAAACGTATCCAAGCACCCTCTTAGTTTTATTTGAGGGGTGGCTTGTGCTGGACACCATTATTGTGACTAGCCTTTTTAATAGTACTATATGCATAATTTGGCGATGAGCGCTCTCTATATGTACCACCTTTTTTTTAATTTCAAGTTTTTCTCCATGGCGCAATCCATCGATACTACCGTTGTACAAAAGTATACATTTCTTAAAAGGCTAGAGGGCGGGGCAGTCTAGCTTGGTCGGTTTCATGAGAGGCGAGGGCCTTTGTGATTTGACGGCTCATTACTGCTGGAAGGCGGGGCCTTATGATTTGACTGCTCGTATAAATGCACCGATGACCTGATGGAGGAGGAGCAAAGAACCGTGCGGTATACTCAAGTTTTCCACTGGAGTAGTACTACAACGGAGGAGCACGAAACACGGCAGCCCATCGCCCTATGGCGATAAAAATGATCTAATTTGCTAGTCATCTCATTGTTAGTATTGTTCTATTCATTCCCTCAAAAAAACCATTGTTATATTCATGCCTCGCAGAGAACGTGACACGTGCGGCGAAACACCCGAAGCAAAAGATGAAACACAGGAGCAAAATAAGAAGGAAGATTATCACCCCAAATGATCTAATTCGCCACGGAGTCGTAACTGCTTATTCATGGCCTCCACGACCTCCATCTCCTTGCGCGTCTCCTCCACCATCTTCTTCATTCTGTCCATGACGCGGGATTTCTCGACGCGAGCCTTCATCATCTGTTCCACGGCCGCATTACGTACCTTGGCAGCAGCCGGGTGCTCGATGCGGAGCTTCGCCAACTCCTCCTTCTGTTCCATGACGAGGGCTTGCAGCATCTTCATCGAGGAACTACTATTCTCATGCAGCTTCTTCCAGCCGGCGTTCTTCTCCTTCAACAGGTCGATCTCGTGGCAGAGCTTCGCCTTGTCCTCCTGAAGTCGCGGGATTTCGCCGGTCGCCTTCTTCTCTGAGGCAATGCTCTTCTTCAGCAGCATCACCAAGCCGGCGGTCAACTCCCCCTGCTGATTGAGCTCAGCGGGCATGTCGTCGAGGCTCTCCTTCAGCAACTCCATCAAGCCTTGGATGAACTCCTTCTGCTTATTGAGGTGCTTATTGAGCTAATCGGGCATGCCGTCGAGGGATAACGACTCCAGCTTCGTCGGCTCGGCATGTTCGCCTCCGCAGCTAGGGCGCTCCTGGGAGCCATCGCCTGCCCATGAGAGATCTTTCGAGGTCTCTGAGTGGCGGCGAGCCCTCTTTTTTTCCGCAGCCTTGGTTGCCGTTCCCTTGTAACGAGTAGTTCTCGACCTAGAGCTCTGCTCACCGGCCATGTCAACGACGGACGAAGAAGAAGCACTTATGAGGAGGAAAGGTAGAGTAATTTTTGGTTAGGTAGTTCCCCTTTTTATAACCTAAGTACTAGCTCTAGTACTAATACCTGCATAGTGGGAACACGTTCAGGTTTGGTACGTACTAGTAGGTGTGAGCAGGCTTTCGAATGTGATGGGAACAAGGTAAAGATTAATTAATGGTTTTGGTTTCGAGGCCCAAAACGGCTCCCGATGAGTTTAGCAGAACATAAATTTCAAGTACTACATTGCTCAAATGCGTAAATATTATGTTACTGTCAAAAATTGGCAGAAAATACGAAGGAGACCAATGGAAGTACTACTAGCAACCCACGATTTAACTACTCGCATGCGCGCAGTGGAGTAATAATGTCTTTCTTCCGCCCTCACGTCCACTCAATTTGCATGCCTGTATTAATTGACCATCAATGAAGTGAACGACTTTACACGCGTCAAATTATCACATGGGGTGGATCTTGCTACAAAATTGCGTCCGCCCGTGTACCCGCGTGTGCATGCGAGGGAATGAGTGTGTGCGTGGCGTGCGTGGCGTGCGTGCACATCTTCTCTTCGTGCATGTACCGCCAGTATGGCTCAGGGCGGATGAGTACATTCTTCTGGAACCAGCAGCACGTCATTGTGATCAATCCACGCAAGGAGGTCGCGACAACGCCTCCACATGTGCCACATGGCTTCATGAACTGTAAGAGAGACACTGTGTAGCTTGCCATTGGTATTGTAATTTATGTGTTTTGCACATACTCGAAGTACTAGTAAGGTACACGTGCATTGCACGCATAAGATTTTGCAACCAAATTATGAATAAATACCACACTATAGCATGTAAGCTCTGAGTCATATATGCCTGATGTAGCCCTTCGTTTAATTCTTATAGTTCATCTCATTCAAAATCAATTAGTTTTTATAAAAAAGCTAAGAACGCGGGAATAGGAAAAACATGGGATTATAGTGGAATGTCGTCTTGAATCCTACAGGATTGTACGAGTGTTTGATTGTGCATAGAAAAAACACAGAATTCTTTCAAAGAGGTTTGAGTGGATGGGATGTCTATGAAATCTAGTGCAAATGAATCATATGGAAAAAATCCTATGGTTTACAATCCTACTAATCAAACAACCAAGATAGGAAAAATTCCTAATGATTAGAATCTTCCAAAATTCCTTTGAGAATCCTTTGAATCAAAGAATCCCTTAATCTATTTTATGATTCATGGAATTGTGCGTTGTAAAGCATAAAGTAAAAACAAATAATGGCAATTCAACTAGAAAAAAAGTTTGGGCAGTTATGATACGGAAGATTCTAGAACAAAAGAGAACCACTATTGTTTTGAGATTTGTGCATTATGCTTAAGTTCAACCATGGAGTCCGCTAGATTGTACATGTGGCAAAATCCGGTGGGGGGCTAGAAGATGGTGCGAGGGGCCAAGTGGAGGGAGACTGTGAAGGAATGCACAAGTGCGAGATCGATATTTAGAGAGAGGGGGCGAACACGTGCGCTGTTGCGCGCAGTGGCGGAGCCAAATGAGCTAGGGGGCCAAGCATTGCTAATCCTTTACGAGGAGGGTCAATTCATGAACTTAAATCATTTTTAGTAGCAATTGTCTAATGATCACATTCATATTAGCCTCGATATATAGTGATGTTAGGGGGGAGGGGGCAGGGCCCTTACTGCCCCCTGTATTCGCCATTGTGCACGCGTCTGAGAGATGAAGTGAAAGGCATGGATGATGAGAGGGGGACGTTGGATATATAATTAATGTGGGTGTATTAGCTACATATGTTAATCCTATATAGAGAGGTATAGATTGATCGATGTGGACGTGGGAAAGAGGGTGAGACCTCACTGGATATATCGATTGATCGGTTTGTGTGGAAAACTATGAAAGACCTAGCTATATACACACATACATAGAGGAACATCGATCGTTGCGCATGCACGCATGAGAGATAAAGAATGCCTGATATGATGTAGAGGGGGATGTGTGTGGGTGTGTGCCTTCATGGGAGACCGGCCTGAAGAAAAAGATTGCATGCATGCGATGGATAATGCCGACCGGTAGTGTGTGTGCATGCATGCACGAGAGAAAGTTAGTGGTACAATTATAAAGAGAAGACTACTGTGTGGGTGTAAAAGAATAGGTGAGGTCATAATCAATGTAAAGTTGAATTCAAATATTTGAATAATAGATCCTGATGTTTGAAACCCATGCATGCATGAATATAACGGAGATCTGCGCGGTGTGGTTTGGAAACGAGCATGTTGTAATGTATACACATTGAACAAGGTCAGACTGATTTGAATTTGAGATACCGATGGCAGACATCATTTGGCCACGTCGCATCCGTGCATGGACACACTATTCTAATTGGAGATGATGGGCGGCTTTCGCATCACATATCTATATCTATACCCCTATATATATATTATATTTTATATTTTTTTATATTATGTGCGGGTAACTTTAACTTTGAAAGATGGTCGTTGGATGAGGCGAATCCGATGGTCCAAAGATGGCAAATTTGAGCACTACTGGCCGTTGGATATCATCTAGATTCCACCAGATTTCGCCACATGTATAATCTAGAAGACTCCATGGTTGAAATTAAGCATAATGCACAAACATCAAAACACAAGCACTTCTTATTTGTTCTAGAATCTTCCGTATCAGAATTGCCCAAATGTTTTTCTACATGATTTGCCATTATTTTTTTTTACTTTATGTCTTACGACACACAATTCCATGAATCTTAAAATAGATTAGCTTTCTTATAAAAACTAGATGATTTTGAATGAAATGAACTATAAGAATTAAACGGACATCTACATCATGCATATATGACTCAAAGCTTGCATGCTATAATGTGGTATTTATTCATAATTTGGTTGCCAAATCTCATGCGTGCAATGCACGTGTACCTTACTCTAGTCTAAATGGTGTTTGTCTATGTGTTGTGCGTGTTGAGGTGCAAATTGTCTTTTTTTGGGTACACGTTAAGCTTGTTCTTCCAAAATTTCAAGCCGCGCCTTGTTATGCCAAAAATTCAAGCTAGCGTCTCTGTCTATCGTGCTGCGAAACTCCCGCCTCTTCAACCCACGCCTTGTTAGCCTGAAATATTTAGGATATATCTTTGTCTTGTTGTGCTCCGACAACTCCCTCCATCTCAACCCGTGCCTTGCTATTCCGAAATTACAACGCGCGCGAAAACTCCCACCTCCTGTGAAATCCTGACACGCGAAATGCCCGTGGTACCCCTGAACCGAAAGAATCGCCTCAAATCGGTGGGGGTACTTTCGTAACTTACCCCACATTTCGAACAAGCGCGTCTCTAAGCCATGGTTCCCCACTGCCATCCCATCCGCCCACCCATTCGTACACCGAGGCCGCGAAAACCCGCGACGAAACCCCACACCCTACTCCGTCCGCCACCCAGCCGGAGCCTCTTCCCCGACGATGTCGTCCACAGCAACACCTCGACGTCCCTCATCCACCGTACTGGATGGGGATCCGTCGTCGATCTCATCATCCCGCCGGTTCAGCCACCCTGCCCTGACGTTCCCCTCGTCTTTCGTGCCACCTCCATTCCCACACTGTCGTCTTCACCTGCACCACTGAAAGAGCATCATCATCACCGTTTCCTCGGATGAAGCCGCGGCCTAATCGGCGCCACCAAAGAGGTTGTACACTAATTGCCGAATTTTCTTCTTGATTTGATCTCACGGTGTTGCCGACGCTCGGTCCCGAGCCTACGCGGCACGGCTCCATCCACGGCGGTGTCGCCGGCCACTTCCTCCACGGCATCGCTCCCTCGGCGGCGACATCCACATCAGTAGGAGCTGCTGCTGCTTTAGCTCTCGCTCGCGCTGCTGCTTTGCTCTTGCTCACGGTCCCCTGCCTATTCTGCCCTTGCTATTGCTCTTGCTCGCGCTGCTGCTCTCACTCTTGCTCTTGCTTGCGATGCTGCTCCGATTTAGCTACACTTTAGTCGACTGAGTCGACTTTTGGGTCAGTCGATTTTCAGGGGTGGGGGGGGGGGGCTCGCCGGGGTGAAGGAAGAACCAGCCACAGCGGGGAGGGGGGCTCGCCGGAGAGGTACCCCACTATCTATCTTAGGGTTCAGGATGGGGGCGGTAGTCGCCGGCGGTGGCGGGGCGTTGGCGGGGCGGTGGCATGGGGATCGCTGGAGAAAAAGCTCGGCATGGGGGGGGGGCTAGAGGGTTGGCCGGGGCGGTGGCGGACCGGCGGTGGGGAGTGTTTTCGGGGCGGGCGGGGCGGCGCACCACCGGCCACGGGCGGCGGGGGGCTACTGTTTGGCCGGTGGTGGCTGGCGGCTCAGGGGTGGAGGTTGAAGATGAATCGCAGGCCCTTGATTTCGTATCCAACGGCTGCAAAATCGACTGACCAGAGATGAAAAAGTCAGTCGACCACGTGTAGCCTCACCTTGCTAGTGCGTTCAGTTTCGACAGCAAAATTCAGTTTCGACAGTTAAGTTCAGTTTCGACAGTTAAGTTCAGTTTCGACAGTTAAATTCAGTTTCGAAAGTTAAGTTGAGAGATGAGCGGCTGATGTATTTTACATCTAGCACTTTGTGGTTATGTATTTTACGTCATGTATTGGAGATGATATTAGAATTCCACTCAGGTTAACGTTGTTCATTGTCTCTCTTGTCTTGCTTCAGCCTCGGCGTCGCACAACTCACCGGAGCTGCTGCAACGACGAAACCCTCCATCACAGCGGAGCAGTACCTCAGGCTCCATCTCCAGACGCCTAAGATCTTATTCCCCTCCTCCGACAGCCAAGTCAGCCGGAGCATCCTCACCGGCCAACCCAATCACGCTGAGATCGACATGGCTTCGCCAAAGAGGGTTGTACACTTGTCGCATCTCTTTTTTACTCTACATGTTATATATATTGTCCACTGAGCACTCGTAGTAACGGGAAATATGATTATTTTATCCTACTATATAACAAGCAGTGAGGTACCAGGCAACTTAGCTATCCGTGATGGACTCTCATGAACGCCATCATTATTTATCTCTGCGCGTTTGAGCTATGCATTTGTCAATGGGCCTGGGAGTTGAGCTAGTATGGCAGTGGCCTGGGTCCAAAGTAATAGAAGTAGCACAAAAACATTTTTTTAGTGTAGGATTTTCCTTGCTCAAGCCTGCCTACTAGAATCGCAAGTGCTTGAAAGGAAAAGTGAATGAAAAACATCGGAATTGGAAAGTTTCCTACGGTACTACTTTTCATGAATTTGGTGCAAAGGAATGGAGCAAAGGAAAACTGTAGGATTTGTTCCTTTAGTGTCTCCTTGAAAGAAAAACCGTAGGAATTCTAATTTCCATTTTTCCTCCTTTTCATATTCCTATTCATCAAGCACAAGACTAAGAGATAGTAGCATAATAGCATAATAACCGTACATTTTATGCTACTATGCTACTATCTCTTGCATTGCTTACTGTACGGTTATTATGCTATTATGCTACTGTAACACCCTCGACGCGGCTATATCTCCCATGTGTCGAAGCACCACTTAGAGGCATAACCGCATTGAAAGCAATGTCGCAAGTGAGGTAATCTTCACAACAACCCATGTAATACATAAGGGAAAGAGATACATAGTTGGCTTACACTCGCCACGTCACACAAATAGCATAAATATCATTACATTCATCCAGATACACTCAAGGTCCGACTACAGAACCCAAAATAAAGAACAACCCCAAATGCGACAAAGTCCCCGATCGCCCCAACTGGGCACCACTACTGATCATCTGGAAAGGAAACGTAGTATCGTCCTGAGTCCTCATCAAACTCCCACTTGAGCTCAGTCGAATCACCTGGAGAGGTATCATCGGTCCCTGCATCTAGTTTTGGAAGGAATCTGTGAGTCACGGGGACTCAGCAATCTCACACCCTCGCGATCAAGACTATTTAAGCTTATATGTATGGTAAAGGTATGAGGTGGAGCTGCAGCAAGCGGCTAGCATATTTGGTGGCTAACATACGCAAATGAGAGCGAGAAGAGAAGGCAAAGGCACGGTCGAACAACTATGATCAAGAAGTGATCCTATAACAACCTACGATCAAACTTAACTCGAGACCATGTTCTCTTCCCGGACTCCGCCGAAAAGAGACCATCACGGCCACACACTCTGTTGATTCATTTTAATTAAGTTAAGTTTAAAGGTTATCTACAACTGGACATTAACAAATTCCCATCTGCCTATAACTGCGGGCATGTCTTTCGAAAGGTCAAATCCCTGCAGGGTGTCCCAACTTAACCCATCACAAGCTCTCACGGCCAACGAAGGATATTCCTTCTCCCAAGACAAACCGATCATACTCGGAATCCCGGTTACAAGACATCTCGACAATGGTAAAACTAAACCAGGAAAGCCGCCCGAATGTGCCGACAAATCCCGATAGGAGCTGCATATATCTCGTTATCAGGGCACACCAGATTGTCCAAGGTTCCGGTAGGCCAGCCCAAAGTTGCCCCTGGTGGCCACCGGCAGCTGACAGGTTGGACCAACACTCAGAGGAGCACTGGCCCGGGGGTTTAAACAAAGATGTCCCTTGAGTCCGCGGAACCCAAGGGAAAAAGAGGCTAGGTGGCAGATGGTAAAACCAATGTTGGGCATTGCTGGAGGAGTTTTATTCAAGGCGAACTGTCAAGGGGTTCCCATTATAACCCAACCGTGCAAGGAACGCAAAATCAAGGAACATAACACCGATATGACGGAAACTAGAGCGGCAAGAGTAGAACAAAACACCAGGCATAAGGCCGAGCCTTCCACCCTTTACCAAGTATATAGGTGCATTAAAGTAGACAAGATAATATGATGATATCCCAACAAGGAACAAACTCCAAACTTCACCTGCAACTAGCAGCGCTATAAGAGGGGCTGAGCAAAACGGTAACATAGCCAAACAACGGTTTGCTATGACAAGGTGGGTTAGAGTTTTGACATGGCAACACGGGAGGCATGATAAGCAAGTGGTAGGTATCGTGGCATAGGCATAGCAATAGAGCGAGCATCTAGCAAGCAAAGATAGAAGTGATTTCGAGGGTATGGTCATCTTGCCTGCAAAGTTCTCCGAGTTGACTTGATCCTCGTAAGCATACTCAACGGGCTCCTCGATCACGTACTCGTCTCCCGGCTCTACCCAAAGCAAGAAACACAAGCAAAGGGAGACACAATCAACCACGTGCAATGCACAAGCAACATGATGCAAAACATGTCATGATATGCGGGATGCGATATGCGATGCATATGCATGATTCAGAAAGGAATGATTGAACTTGGCTTCAACTTGGAAAACCAAGAGTGCCACTAGAAAGGGGAGTTGATTTCGATCGAAATCGATATAAAGATCACCGGAATCGGATGCACGGTTTGGAAATGGCAAGCAAAACAAATATGGCACCGGTCTGCGATTAACGGCACGAGGCCATCTAAATGCATCAAGAACAACATGCTACAGCACTCTAACATAGCTACAAAATACATGGCATAAAAATATTGACAGGACAAAGACTTAGAATATTTCTAAGTCCCTAAAATCAACAACATTAAGTGAGCTACTTTGCATGCTCGTATCACTCCACAAAGTGCACAAAGGGGCATGGAATAAATACTAGCATGAAGTAGACATGAAAATGAAGCTATCCATGTGCACAGCAACCTCATGGCAAGTTTGCATTAAATCACACAAAAATGACAAAACAACAACATGATGCAAAATGCCATGTTTATGAACTTGCTCAAATGCATAAACTAATGCCACCATTGGATTGGTGGGATTTTTCTACCCCAAAAACATATATAATATGTTGGGGTTGCTATAGAAAAATCATCACAAGTGCAATAAGTTAGAAACTGCCCTAAATGGAATATGACAGAATTGGCATTTTCCTTATTTGGAAACGTCCAGAAATGGACTTGCCTGAAATGGATAGATTCCACATGCCAGAAATGGAATATTCGCTGGGAATAAAAAGAAAAGGAAAACATGGGGCTATGCGAGGATGACAAGTGGGGTCATCCTGCCAGCGAGTCATGTGGAAGATAAAAAAGGGGAGGGTTTAACATGCGCCCGCGGGGGATCGAACCCGGGTCTCCGCGGTGTGGGCTTGCGTGGTCACCCACTGGGCTAGCTTGGTGCCACTGGAAAGATATGGGGTTCGGCCTCCTATGAGCTGATCCCAGACGGAGATGACATCCAGATCGAGGCCAGATACGACGACGGTGGCGGCGACGGCGGCAACTGACAGAGCAGAGGAGCTCCGACGGGCGTGCGGGATCGACAGGGGAGCACGTGCAGCAGAGAGCTTGGGCGCTCGAGCACGAGCATAGCTCTGCTTGGGGCCATGGCGTGCGCAGCGAGCAAGGAAGCAGCACGACGCTGCAGCGAAGCAGACATGACGCGCGTGGGTGAGGATGCGCGTGGGTGCGACATGCGCGCAGCGGGGCACACAATAGATTCCGAAGCGGGGAACGCATGGGCATGCGGCAGCAGGTACAACAGCTACACAACAGCAACAACAACAAAAAATGCAGACTTGCCGGAGCACCGAGAGCGCGTCAAAGACACGGATCGGCCGAGTCCTACAGGGTGTCTACACGACATGCAAAAGACTGGAGAGGGAGGTGCGTTACCCAGCTCATCCTAGGACATGACGAGCTCGACGGTGACGCGCTGAAGGCGACAAGAGGGAGCTATGAACTTGGCGAAGATGCTGTCCGGGAAGAAGAGGAAGAAGAGGACAACGGGGAGGTAGATCCAGAGGCCGTAGAGGTGCGTGCGTCGAAGTAGGATACGTAGGGGAACTTGGCGGTCTTCTCCACGGCGTCCGAGGTGATGGGAGGCGCGGCAAGCGTCTATCCCGAGCTGAAGCTCGAGCTCAACCGGGTCATGGCGGGCATGGCGAGGGCGAGGCGTGGCTAGCCTTACCTGGCGGCAGCGATGGAAGGAGAGGAGGGGGATCGGTCGAGGCGAGACCCTAGGGCACTGGGGACAACTTTATAGGTGTCTAGGGAGCTTCTCCGGGCGTCAAATCAACGAGGTTGTCGACGTGGACATGCTGGATGCGCACCGTACAGGAGGTTGATGACACCTCTGTACGCGTGGGCTGGATGGGCTGCTGGACTGCGCCTGGCTGCGGTGCCTAGGTGGGCTGCTGGCTGCGGGAGGCCCAGGTAAGGCATTTTTCCTTCCCTTTATTTGTTGTTTAGCTAATAAGCAGCGGCAAGGAAAATTAAAAGGCCAGGGGCTAGGAGAGGAGTTTTGCAGATATAAAAAATACCCTCAAGCTCCTGGAATTATGGGCCATTTGAATAAATTGCTTTGGAGATTTTTAAAGGAAGAAAATTAAATCAAGTTTGAATTAAATTCAACCTTGAGTCAATTTTTAACCTAACCAAAACATATTCAAATGAGTTGAAAATTGGCAGAGAGGATGCAGGCTTGGTGCAAGATTTACAGGGAGAAGATGAACATTTAAAGAGAAGGGAAAGTGGCACTTGTCAAAAGAAGGAAGTAGGGGGGAAGGAGGAGGTGGAGATGAGGGGGAAAGTGATGAAGCTTGGATCCCAAGGATCATGCCACAAACAACAAGATAAGATGAAGATGCACATGATGATGCCATGATGCCACAAGATGAACATGAAATGAAATGCATGGCAATAATAAAACAAAACAAAGGCAAAAACCCAACCATGAGGGAAAATCATAACTTAGTGCCGGAAATGGCAAGAGTTGGAATACAAATATGGCAAGTTAAATATGGGGTGTTACAGCTACTATCTCTTTCATCAAGCACAAGACTAAGAGATAGTAGGATTTCTACCTTGCATTGCTTACTGTATACACTTAAGATGTCATCTGCTTTGTTTAGACATGCTTTGTGTCAATGCCATCTGTTTAGTTTATTTATCGTATATGTGAATCATGCAATGCCATCTTGTCTAGCCAGGCATCATATATGTGAATTGCAATGCCACCCTGGTTAGCCAGTCATCCTATATGTAAATTATATCATGCCATCACTTTTTTATTACGTGTTAAATTTGTCAACAATTTTAGTACATTCAATTACTCTTCCTGTGCATCAGCCATTCGGCACGGTCATGGAAAAATCTGGAGTGGAAACAAGGTCTTCAGAGCAGACAATGCTATCTGACGAAGCACATGTCTTGCTGGTTACCGATAGCTCCTCAGAGGAGGATTCAGAGACAGATGACCAGTCATATTCCCCCCCGAGGTGCATGCCCTAACTTGGTAGGGTTATGTTGCTCATATCGTGCGTATGGTATCTTGCATTGCTATGTCATTTTCTTAGTTTAGACATGCTTTGTGTGAATGCCACCTGTTTAGTGTCTAATTACCATATATGTGAATTATGCAATGCCATCTTGTTGCAAGACATTATATATGTGAATTATGCAATATTATCTTGTTGCAAGGCATTATGTATGTGAATTATGCAATGCCATGATGTTTAGGCAAGCGTCATATATGTGAATTATATCATGTCGTCCTTTTTTGTATTTCTCATTGCTTTTGTCGACAATGTTTGTATATTCAACTACTCTTCCTATGCATCAACCATTTGAATTGGTGATGGAGAATCTGGAGTGAAAACAATGTCTTCAGAGCAGACAATGCTACCTGCTGAAGCAGATATCTTGTTGGTTACAGATAGCTCTTCAGAGGAGGATTCAGAGGCAGATGACCAGTCCTATTATCCCCCTGAGGTGTATGCTCAAACTTGGCAGGGTTATATTACTCATATAATGCATATGTTGTATTGCAATGCTTAGTTTTTACATCATATACACAATATTGAATGCCATCTCCTTAGTTGACACATCATATATGCGATTGCCCTCTGCTCACTTCCTTAGTATATAAATCATATATTTGAATTATGTCATGCCATGATGTTTACATAGATAGCATGTATCTGAATTATGGCATGCCAACCCATTTTCTAAAGACACAATATAGTTATATCATCTCATCCTGTTTACATAGTCATCATATTTTTAATTATGTCATTATATCCGTGAATTATATCATGCCATCATGTTTCCATCGACGGCATGTTTGTGATTTATGGCATGCCAACCACTTTAATAGACACATCGTATAGTTATATCATGTCATCCTGTTTACATAGTCATCATATTTTGAAGTATGTCATTCTATCCTGTTTAGTTAGCCATCATACATGTGAAATTGTGTCATGCTATCCTGTTTAATTAGCCATCATATATGTGAAATTATGTCCTGCTATTCGGTTTGCTTAGACAACATAAATGTGAATTATTTCATGCCCTGTTTTCTTCCCTACTATCCTGTCTATCTTACAATGTCTGTACATTCAATTACTTTTCTTGTTTATCAGCCATTTCAATTGGAGGGAGTGATGGCAGTATCTGTGGGAGTAAAAACAAGGTCTTCAGAAAAGATCATGCTACCTGTCGATGCAGATAGAACCACGGTTGTACTTGCCCAAGAACCAGCCCCACCACACATAACCCACACTCATGCACCTTGTACCCCTACCCAGTTGGACAGAGAACCAGCTACACCCCTTCTAACCCCAACCCCAGCAGATAGACACCCAGTTCCCGTTGACACAGCGCCGTCTCCACCACAGAGCACCCAAACACGAGCAGTTAGTAAGGCAACTGCAGTGCCCAAATCACGAGGACCACCACTCCGAACCCGAAGTCAACGCTTAAAGCAGAAGAAGAATTGTTCTCAGGTCAGGTTCCGTAGCTATGGTTCATACTACTTTGCTCTTGCATCACTATATTTATGGATACCAACTAATTTCAAATTTGAAGGATGCAATTGAAACTCCAATGGCGCAACAGTTATGTTTTAAACCTGTTTGGCTGTTTGCTGTTGTAACTTGCTCTATGTTGATTTTAGTTTCAATTGAATAAACAGTTATGTTCTCATGCCATGCACATTACATGTGTTGTTATTGCTGTGTAGTTTCCCACACTTATATTCTGTCTATGCTACTTTTTCTTAAATAGATATGATTCGAACTGTATCTATCTTGATTTGGCAACATAAACTAGAATGATATAGACCATATAGTGACCATACTACATAGATATATGTTTGTTTCATGCTGTTATCCTGTCCACCTTACTACTGAACTGGTTTACCAAAATGAGTTTCATATACTACATTGTAAACCTGAGATGTGTTTGTTTGTTTCTCTTTTAGAACGCGGATAAAATATTGGAGAAGAGTACCCTGTTATGCAATGGTAAAGGAAGTAATGCAGATAAGGTTCAAAATAGTGAGACATCCCTGTTGGTCTCCAAGAAAGCTGATAAAAACTATATTGAAGACACTGCGACAACCCCAAAGTCCTGTCTTGATGTAGTGTTCGAGTTACTGGCTACCTCTGCTGGCACCAGCTCTTCGAACTCGTTGCCTGAATCAGTTCGGCTTCTTGAGTCTCAACTTCAAGTTGAAAGACATCGATTAGTGTTGGAAATATGCCCTAGAGGCAATAATAAATTAGTTATTATTATATTTCCTTGTTCATGATAATCGTTTATTATCCATGCTAGAATTGTATTGATAGGAAACTCAGATACATGTGTGGATACATAGACAACACCATGTCCCTAGTAAGCCTCTAGTTGACTAGCTCGTTGATCAATAGATGGTTACGGTTTCCTGACCATGGACATTGGATGTCATTGATGACGGGATCACATCATTATGAGAATGATGTGATGGACAAGACCCAATCCTAAGCATAGCACTAGATCGTGTACTTCGTATGCTAAAGCTTTTCTAATGTCAAGTATCATTTCCTTAGACCATGAGATTGTGCAACTCCCGGATACTGTAGGAATGCTTTGGGTGTGCCAAACGTCACAACGTAACTGGGTGGCTATAAAGGTACACTACAGGTATCTCCGAAAGTGTCTGTTGGGTTGGCACGAATCGAGACTGGGATTTGTCACTCCGTGTAAACGGAGAGGTATCTCTGGGCCCACTCGGTAGGACATCATCATAATGTGCACAATGTGATCAAGGAGTTGATCACGGGATGATGTGTTACGGAACGAGTAAAGAGACTTGCCGGTAACGGGATTGAACAAGGTATCGGGATACCGACGATCAAATCTCGGGCAAGTATCGTACCGCTAGACAAAGGGAATTGCATACGGGATTGATTAAGTCCTTGACATCGTGGTTCATCCGATGAGATCATCGTGGAACATGTGGGAGCCAACATGGGTATCCAGATCCCGCTGTTGGTTATTGACCGGAGAGTCATCTCGGTCATGTCTGCATGTCTCCCGAACCCGTAGGGTCTACACACTTAAGGTTCGGTGACGCTAGGGTTATAGAGATATTAGTATGCGGTAACCCGAAAGTTGTTCGGAGTCCCAGATGAGATCCCGGACGTCACGAGGAGTTCCGGAATGGTCCGGAGGTAAAGAATTATATATAGGAAGTGCTATTTCGGCCATCGGGACAAGTTTCGGGGTCACCGGTATTGTACCGGGACCACCGGAAGGGTCCCGGGGGTCCACCGGGTGGGGCCACCTGCCCCGGGGGCCACATGGGCTGTAGGGGGTGCGCCTTGGCCTATATGGGCCAAGGGCACCAGCCCCAAGAGGCCCATGCACCAAGAGAAGAGGGGAAAGGAAGAGTCCTAAAGGGGGAAGGCACCTCCGAGGTGCCTTGGGGAGGATGGACTCCTCCCCCCCTTGGCCGCACCCTTCCTTGGAGGAAGGGGCAAGGCTGCGCCCTCCCCCTCTCCCTTGGCCCTATATATAGTGGGGGGAAGGGAGGGTAACGAGATCTAAGGCCTGGCGCCTCCCTCTCCCTCCCACGACACATCTTCCTCCTCCCGCAGTGCTTGGCGAAGCCCTGTTGGAATCCCGCTACTTCCACCACCACGCCGTCGTGCTGTTGGATCTCCATCAACCTCTCCTTTCCCCTTGCTGGATCAAGAAGGAGGAGACGTCGCTGCTCCATACGTGTGTTGAACGCGGAGGTGCCGTCCGTTCGGCGCTAGGATCATCGGTGATTTGGATCATGACGAGTACGACTCCATCAACCCCGTTCTCTTGAACGCTTCCGCGCGCGATCTACAAAGGTATGTAGATCCACTCCTCCCTCGTTGCTAGATGACTCCATAGATAGATCTTGGTGACACGTAGGAAAATTTTGAATTTATTCTACGTTCCCCAACAGTGGCATCATGAGCTAGGTCTATGCGTAGTTTCTATGCACGAGTAGAACACAAAGTAGTTGTGGGCGTTGATTTTGTTCAATATGCTTGCCGTTACTAGTCTTTTCTTGATTCGGCGACATCGTGGGACGAAGCGGCCCGGACCGACCTTACACGTACTCTTACGTGAGACTGGTTCCACCGACTGACATGCACTAGTTGCATAAGGTGGCTAGCGGGTGTCTGTCTCTCCCACTTTAGTCGGATCGGATTCGATGAAAAGGGTCCTTATGAAGGGTAAATAGCAATTGGCATATCACGTTGTGGTCTTTGCGTAGGTAAGAAACGTTCTTGCTAGAAACCCATAGCAGCCACGTAAAACATGCAAACAACAATTAGAGGACGTCTAACTTGTTTTTGCAGGGTATGCTATGTGATGTGATATGGCCAAAAGGATGTGATGAATGATATATGTGATGTATGAGATTGATCATGTTCTTGTAATAGGAATCACGACTTGCATGTCGATGAGTATGACAACCGGCAGGAGCCATAGGAGTTGTCTTAATTTATTTATGACCTGCGTGTCAACATAAACGTCATGTAATTACTTTACTTTATTGCTAAAGCGTTAGCCATAGTAGTAGAAGTAATAGATGACGAGACAACTTCAAGAAGACACGATGATGGAGATCATGGTGTCATGCCGGTGACAAGATGATCATGGAGCCCCAAGATGGAGATCAAAGGAGCTATATGATATTGGCCATATCATGTCACTATTATTTGATTGCATGTGATGTTTATCATGTTTATACATCTTATTTGCTTAGAACGACGGTAGTAAATAAGATGATCCCTCATTACAATTTCAAGAATGTGTTCTCCCCTAACTGTGCACCGTTGCTAAAGTTCGTCGTTTCGAAGCACCACGTGATGATCGGGTGTGATAGATCCTTACGTTCACATACAACGGGTGTAAGACAGTTTTACACATGCAAAACACTTAGGGTTAACTTGACGAGCCTAACATGTGCATAGACATGGCCTCGGAACACAAGAGACTGAAAGGTCGAGCATGAGTCGTATGGTAGATACGATCAACATGAAGATGTTCACCGATGATGACTAGTCCGTCTCACGTGATGATCGGACACGGCCTAGTTGACTCGGATCATGTAATCACTTAGATGACTAGAGGGATGTCTATCTGAGTGGGAGTTCATAAGATGAACTTAATTATCCTGAACATAGTCAAAAGGTCTTCGCAAATTATGTCGTAGCTCGCGCTTTAGTTCTACTGTTTAGATATGTTCCTAGAGAAAATTTAGTTGAAAGTTGATAGTAGCAATTATGCGGACTAGGTCCGTAAACTGAGGATTGTCCTCATTGCTTCATAGAAGGCTTATGTCCTTAATGCACCGCTCAGTGTGCTGAACCTCGAACGTGGTCTGTGGATGTTGCGAACATCTGACATACACATTTTGATAACTACGTGATAGTTCAGTTAAACGGCTTAGAGTTGAGGCACCGAAGACGTTTTGAAACATCGCAGAACATATGAGATGTTCCAAGGACTGAAATTGGGATTTCAGGCTCGTGCCCACGTCAAGAGGTATAAGACCTCCGACGATTTTTTCTTAGCCTACAAACTAAGGAGAAAAGCTAAATTGTTGAGCTTGTGCTCAGATTGTCTGAGTACAACAATCATTTGAATCGAGTGGGAGTTGATCTTCCAGATGAAATAGTGATGGTTCTCCGAAGTCATTACCACCAAGCTGCTAGAGCTTCGTGATGAACTATAATATATCAGGGACATATATGATGATCCTTGAGATATTCGCGATGTTTGACACCACAAAAGTAGAAATCAAGAAGGAGCATCAATTGTTGATGGTTAGTGAAACCACTAGTTTCAAGAAGGGCAAGGGCAAGAAGGGATACTTCATGAAACGGCAAATCAGCTGCTGCTCTAGTGAAGAAACCCAAGGTTGAACCCAAACCCGAGACTAAGTGCTTCTGTAATAAGGGGAACAGCCACTGGAGCAGAATTACCCTAGATACTTGGTAGATGAGATGGCTGGCAAGGGCGATAGAAGTATATTGGATATACATTGTGTTAATGTGTACTTTACTAGTACTCCTAGTAGCACCAGGGTATTAGATACTGGTTCGGTTGCTAAGTGTTAGTAACTCGAAATAAAAGCTACGGAATAAACGGAGACTAGCTAAAGGTGAGCTAACGATATGTGTTGGAAGTGTTTCCAATGTTGATATGATCAAGCATCGCACGCTCCCTCTACCATCAAGATTGGTGTTTGCGTTGAGCATAGACATGATTGGATTATGTCTATCGCAATACGGTTATTCATTTAAGGAGAATAATGGTTACTCTATTTATTTGAATAATACCTTCAATGGTCTTACGCCTAAAATGAATGGTTTATTGAATCTCGATCGTTGTGATACACATGTTCATGCCAAAAGATAGTAATGATAGTACCACCTACTTGTGGCAATGCCACGTAAGTCATATAGGTATAAAACGCATGAAGAAGCTCCATGTTGATGGATCTTTGGGCTCACTCGTTTTTGAAAAGTTTGAGACATGCGAACCGTGTCTATTGGTGTATATGCATGAAGAAACTCCATGCAGATGGATCGTTTGGACTCACTTGATTTTGAATCACTTGAGATATGCAAATCTTACCACATGGGCAAGATGACTGAAAGCCTCGGTTTCAGTAAAATGGAACTAGAAAGCAACTTGTTGGAAGTAATACATTTTGATGTACGCAGTCCAATGAGTGCTGAGGCGTGTAGTGGATATCGTTATGTTCTTACTTCACAGATGATTTGAGTAGATGTTGAGTATATTTACTTCATGAATCACGAGTCTAAATTATTGAAAGGTTCAAGTAATTTCAGGGTGAAGTTGAAAGATCGTCGTGACAAGAGGATAAAATATCTATGATATGATCATAGAGATGAATATCTGAATTACGAGTTTGGCACAGAATTAAGACATTGTGGAAATTGTTTCACAACTAATACAGCCTGGAACACCATAGTGTGATGGTGTGTCCGAACATCATAACTGCACCCTATTGGATATGATGCATACCATGATGTCTCTTATCGAATTACCACAATAGTTTATGGGTTAGGCATTAGAGACAACCACATTCACTTTAGAAGGGGCACCACGTAATTCCGATGAGATGACACCGTATGAACTATGGTTTAGAGAAACCTAAGTTGTCATTTCTTAAAAGTTTGGGGCTGCGACACTTATGTGAAAAAGTTTCAGGCTGATAAGCTCAAACCCAAAGCGGATAAATGCATCTTCATAGGACACCCAAAAACAGTTGGGTATACCTCCTGTCTCAGATCCGAAAGCAATAAGGGATTGTTTCTAGAATCGGGTCCTTTCTCGAGGAAAAGTTTCTCTCGAAAGAATTGAGTGGGAGGATGGTGGAGACTTGATGAGGTTATTGAACCGTCTCTTCAACTAGTGTGTGGCAGGGCATAGGAGGTTGTTCCTGTGGCACCTACACCAATTGAAGTGGAAGCTTATGATAGTGATCATGAAACTTCAGATCAAGTCACTACCAAACCTCGTAGGATGACAAGGATGCGTACTACTTCAGAGTGGTACGTAATCCTGTCTTGGAAGTCATGTTGCTAGACAACAATGAACCTACAAGCTATGGAGAAGCGATGGTGGGCCCGGATTCCGATAAATGGCTCGAGGCCATAAAATCCGAGAGAGGATCCATGTATGGAAACAAAGTGTAGACTTTGACAGAATAGCTTGATGGTCGTGAGGCTATTGAGTACAGATGGATTTTTAAAAGGAAGACAGACAATGATGGCAAGTATCACCATTAAGAAAGCTCGACTTGTCGTTAAGATGTTTTCCGACAAGTTCAAGGAGTTGACTACGATGAGACTTTCTCACTCGTAGCGATGCTAAGAGTCTGTTGGAATTATATTAGCGATTACTGCATTATTTATGAAATCTTGCAGATAGGATGTCAAAACATTGTTTCCTCGACGATTTTCTTGAGGAAAGGTTGTATGTGATACAACCGGAAGGTTTTGTCAATCCTGAGAGATGCTAATAAGTATGCAAAGCTCCAGAAATCCTTCTGAGGACTGGAGTAAGCATCTCGGAGTTGGAATGTACGCTTTGATGAGATGATCAAAGATTTTGGGTTTATACAAAGTTTATGAGAAACTTGTATTTCCAAAGAAGTGAGTGGGAGCACTATAGAATTTCTGATGAGTATATGTTGTTGACATATTATGGATCAGAAATGATGTAGAATTTCTGGAAAGCATATAGGGTTATTTGAAAAATGTTTTTCAATGGAAAACCTGGATTAGGCTGCTTGAGTATTGAGCATTAGGATCTATGAGGATAGATCAAAACGCTTAATGGTACTTTCAAATGAGCACATACCTTGACATGATCTTGAAGGTGTTCAAGATGGATCAGTCAAAGAAGGAGTTCTTGCCTGAGTTGTAAGGTATGAAGTTAAGACTTAAAGCTCGACCACGGCAGAATAGAGAGAAAGGACGAAGGTCGTCCCCTATGCTTAAGACATAGGCTCTACAGTATGCTATGCTGTGTACCGCACCTGAAATGTGCCTTGCCATGAGTTAGTCAAGGGGTACAAGAGTGATCCAAGAATGGATCACAGGACAGCGGTCAAAGTTATCCTTAGTAACTAGTGGACTAAGGAATTTTCTCGATTATGGAGGTGATAAAGAGTTCGACGTAAAGAGTTACGTCGATGCAAGCTTAACACCTATCCGGATAGCTCTGAGTAGATACCGGATACGTATAATGGAGCAACAATTTAGAATAGCTCCAAGTAGAACAGTTATTTGAAATGGCTCCAAATATAGCGTAGTAGCTGCATCTACAAGATGACATAGAAATTTGCAAAGTACATACGGATCTGAATGTTGCAGACCCGTTGACTAAAACCTCTCTCACAAGCAAAACATGATCAAACCCAGAACTCATTGAGTCTTAATCACATGATGATGTGAACTAGTTTAGTGACACTAGTAAACTCTTTGGATGTTGGTCACATGGCGATGTGACCTGTGAGTGTTAATCACATGACGATGTGAACTAGATTATTGACTCTAGTGCAAGTGGGAGACTGTTGGAAATATGCCCTAGAGGCAATAATAAATTAGTTATTATTATATTTCCTTGTTCATGATAATCGTTTATTATCCATGCTAGAATTGTATTGATAGGAAACTCAGATACATGTGTGGATACATAGACAACACCATGTCCCTAGTAAGCCTCTAGTTGACTAGCTCGTTGATCAATAGATGGTTACGGTTTCCTGACCATGGACATTGGATGTCATTGATAACGGGATCACATCATTAGGGGAATGATGTGATGGACAAAGACCCAATCCTAAGCCTAGCACAAGATCACGTAGTTCGTATGCTAAAGCTTTTCTAATGTCAAGTATCATTTCCTTAGACCATGAGATTGTGCAACTCCCGGATACCGTAGGAGTGCTTTGGGTGTGCCAAACGTCACAACGTAACTGGGTGGCTATAAAGGTACACTACAGGTATCTCCGAAAGTGTCTGTTGGGTTGGCACGAATCGAGACTGGGATTTGTCACTCCGTGTAAATGGAGAGGTATCTCTAGGCCCACTCGGTAGGACATCATCATAATGTGCACAATGTGATCAAGGAGTTGATCACGGGATGATGTGTTACGGAATAAGTAAAGAGACTTGCCGGTAACGGGATTGAACAAGGTATCGGGATACCGACGATCGAATCTCGGGCAAGTATCGTACCGCTAGACAAAGGGAATTGCATACGGGATTGATTAAGTCCTTGACATCGTGGTTCATCCGATGAGATCATCGTGGAACATGTGGGAGCCAACATGGGTATCCAGATCCCGCTGTTGGTTATTGACCGGAGAGTCATCTCGGTCATGTCTGCATGTCTCCCGAACCCGTAGGGTCTACACACTTAAGGTTCGGTGACGCTAGGGTTATAGAGATATTAGTATGCGTTAACCCGAAAGTTGTTCAGAGTCTCGGATGAGATCCCGGACGTCACGAGGAGTTCCGGAATGGTCCGGAGGTAAAGAATTATATATAGGAAGTGCTATTTCGGCCATCGGGACAAGTTTCGGGGTCACCGGTATTGTACCGGGACCACCGGAAGGGTCCCGGGGGTCCACCGGGTGGGGCCACCTGCCCCGGGGGCCACATGGGCTGTAGGGGGTGCGCCTTGGCCTATATGGGCCAAGGGAACCAGCCCCAAGAGGCCCATGCACCAAGAGAAGAGGGGAAAGGAAGAGTCCTAAAGGGGGAAGGCACCTCCGAGGTGCCTTGGGGAGGATGGACTCCTCCCCCCCCTTGGCCGCACCCTTCCTTGGAGGAAGGGGCAAGGCTGCGCCCTCCCCCTCTCCCTTGGCCCTATATATAGTGGGGGGAAGGGAGGGCAACGAGATCTAAGGCCTGGCGCCTCCCTCTCCCTCCCACGACACATCTTCCTCCTCCCGCAGCGCTTGGCGAAGCCCTGTTGGAATCCCTCTACTTCCACCACCATGCCGTCGTGCTGTTGGATCTCCATCAACCTCTCCTTTCCCCTTGCTGGATCAAGAAGGAGGAGACGTCGCTGCTCCATACGTGTGTTGAACGCGGAGGTGCCGTCCGTTCGGCGCTAGGATCATCGGTGATTTGGATCATGACGAGTACGACTCCATCAACCCCGTTCTCTTGAACGCTTCCGCGCGCGATCTACATGGGTATGTAGATCCACTCCTCCCTCGTTGCTAGATGAATCCATAGATAGATCTTGGTGACACGTAGGAAAATTTTGAATTTATGCTACGTTCCCCAACAATTAGATGTTATGCGACAGGAAGCCGAAGGACTGAGGAAGTCCCTGCAGAATTCAGATGCATACTTTCTAGTGCAACAGCAAGCGCTGGAGGACTTAATCGCCAAACAGGAGAAAGTTAATAAGCTTGCTAAGCATCTTGCCAGCATTATGGGTACCCAGGATATTGCTTCTTGAGCTCTTCTAAAGTGGTTTTAGTTCTGGACTTGTTTTGCTGTGGCGTTTATATGCTGCTGGGTTCCCTATATTTGCACTGGTGGCGAACTTTGATGCCCAGTGAATGTAATATGTGTAATAGCTGTGATAGCCTAGTGTAAGTTGCTTGCTTATTTATTTCCTTGTTGTCTTGTTTATTTGTTTGCTTGTAGTCAGTGCAGTTCTTTTTCTGCGGTTTGCTAGTGGCTGCAATAACCTATTTTTTAAAACTAGGCCACAATAACCATGGGCTAATATTTACTGTAGTGACATTGGGCCTCCTACGGGCCATAGAAACAGTGGGCCTTCTACGGGCCTTATAAACAGTGGGACTTCTACGGGCCGTAGAAACAATGGGCCTTCTGCAGGCTGTATCATCAATGGGCCTTATACGGGCCGTATAATCGATTGGCCAAACATGGGCCAAACAGACCGCATTCTGGCCATAAACAGGCTAGAGTTGGAATCCTCCGTTCATGGGCCGACCATAACGGGCCATCGTTAATAGGCCGTATTTGATGACGCTATGAAAATGGCCCAATGTATTAACGGACCACAAACGGGCCGACTATAACCACGGGCTGAATTTGGCCCACAAGCAGAAAATGACAGTAACGGGTCGTAAGTAAAAGAATGCTGGAAAATAGCACAAGAATAAATGGGCTTTGAGAAGGCCGAAAGATAACATCGGTTGGAAACGGCCCAACGGAATAACGGGCCGTTAATGGGTATAAAGTGATACACTGTTCTTTACGGGCTAGTTTCACCACAGGCTGTTAATGGGTGTAAAGTGATGCACTGTTCATTACGGGCCAGTTTCACCATGGGCTGTTAATAGGCCAAGAGTTACATAGGGCCTCATATGGGCCGAAAGACGTCATGGGCCATGCATGGGCCAGAAGTGAAAACGGGCTGGCATCATATTGGATGGCCCAGATGACGCTACTGGGCCTAATTCGAATAGGGCGTAACGGGCCTTGGGTTGGCGGGCTATAAATAGGCTATATGCGAACATGCCGTTAACAGGCTTTCCATGGGCCGGCCCGCCACCTTTTGACCAAGTCAAACGGGCCAGCCTTTTCACAGGAATGGGCCTCTGTTAGGCCGTGCCACGTGTCGACGTATCATAGGCGCCTTCTGTCCAATGAGTGGATGACATTTGTCCCAGCGATGAGCCAACGCGTGTTTCCTCCAGCCAATGATGATTTTACACGTGGAAAATCCCCATTGGTCGGGCTGTTAACGGGTTATCGGATCCAAAACCCGACCCGATAGCTTAACGGCGTTCCGTTACGGTGGATGCCACGTGTCGGTCACCCTTGACGAAAGCACTTCTGTGACGCACGATTTATCGTCATGGAAGTGGACACTTCCGTGATGATAATTTTGGTAATGTCATGGAACACTTCTACGACAGCACAGGTATGACTATCTTGATTCTGTCATAAAATCATTATGGACGTACATGCATGACAGAAAACGCGACCTACTGTGACAAACATGTATCATCATGGAAGTGTATTTTTTTTAGTGATTGTTATTTAGATGATACATCAAAGCGTATGCATACATGTAATGCAATAAGTAAAAGATAGGACTATTTGACATGTCCTATCCAAGGTCAAGCTGCGTGTGAGTATGCCAAACAGGTATATCGATCGTTATCATGGACCACCTGAGGATTCCCTTGTACATCAAAGCTTCTTACTTCCTTGGTGTTTCCTTCCCGTGACGGGTCCGATAATCAGACAATCGGAGAGGGCCTTTAGAGAATAGGGGCCTGAAAGGAAGAAAATGTTAAAGGTATACGGGTCCTGAAGCGGTTGAGCCGCATTGTGGGCTGTGCCATGGCCGTGCCTCCGCCTATGCCCATGGTATCTTGAGTGCATAATTATGTACGCGCGGCGCAAATTTTGCCGCTTGACTGGGACTACGACGGAGGCCGAATTGCTAGGCGAGCTCTAAACGTGCCTGGCGATCCTCTTGCAGGGTACTCCGGACTCGCTTAAAGGTGTTCGGGGTCTTTTTTGCCCAATTGGCGGTTTGTCTCATCAGGCTGCTTTGCGTTTCTGCTCCGAGGGCCGCAGTGTGCTCCTCTGTGTGGAGCGAGCGTTCTGTGTTTCCATTAACTATTATAACCCCGCGAGGTCCTGGCATTTTGAGCTTGAGGTATGAATAATGCGGTACCGCATTGAATCTGGCAAATGCGGTTCGTCCGAGCAGTGCGTGATAGCCACTACGGAAGGGGACAATATCGAAGATTAACTCCTCACTTCGGAAGTTGTCCGGAGATCCAAAGACCACTTCCAGTGTGATTGAGCCCGTGCAACAGGCGTCTACACCTAGGATGACACCTTTAAAGGTGGTTTTGGTGGGTTTGATCCTCGAGGGGTCTACACCCATTTTACGCAATGTATCCTGATAGAGCAGGTTCAGGCTGCTGCCACCGTCCATAAGGACTCGAATGAGGTGAAATCCGTCAATGATGGGGCCAAGGACCAATGCGACAGAACCGCCATGACGGATACTGGTGGGGTGCTCTCTACGATCGAAGGTGATTGGACAAGAAGACCATGGGTTGAACTTTGGGGCGACTTGCTCCATCGCATAGACGTCCCTCAGTGCACGCTTCCATTCCCGCTTGGGAATATGGGTTGCGTATATCATGTTTACCGTTTTCACTTGGGGAGGAAATTTCTTCTGTCCTCCTGTGTTCGGCGGCCGAGGCTCCTCCTCGTCGTCGCTATGCAGTCCCTTTTCCTTGTTTTCGGCATTCAACTTGCCAGCATGTTTGAACACCCAGCATTCTCTGTTGGTTTGGTTGGCTGGTTTATCGGGGGTGCCGTGAATTTGACACGAATGATCGAGTATGCGGTCCAAGCTGGACGGGCCCGGATTGCTTCTTTTGAACGGCTTTTTCTGCTGACCGGATTTAGAGCCACTGAATCTGGCATTAACTGTCGTGTCTTCGGCGTTGTCGCCATTGTTGCGGCGCTTGTGTCTGTTGCGACGTGGCTGCCGTTGCTATCTTTGGCATCTGAATTGCCAGGGTTTCTTGATGTGTTGTTGCTGCGAGCCAGCCAGCTATCCTCGCCCGCACAAAAGCGGGTCATGAGTGTTGTGAGGGCTGCCATGGATTTCGGCTTTTCTTGGCCGAGGTGTCGGGCGAGCCACTCGTCGCGGATGCTATGCTTAAATGCCGCTAAGGCCTCGGCATCCGGACAGTCGACAATTTGGTTCTTTTTAGTTAGGAACCGAGTCCATAATTTCCTGGCTAATTCCCCTGGCTGTTGGGTTATGTGACTCAAGTCATCGGCATCTGGTGGTCGCACATAAGTGCCCTGGAAGTTGTCAAGGAATGCGTCCTCCAAATTCTCCCAACTGCCAATGGAGTTTGCTGGCAGGCTATTGAGCCAATGCCGAGCAGGTCCTTTGAGTTTTAATGGGAGGTACTTGATGGCATGTAGATCGTCACCGCAGGCCATGTGGATGTGGAGGAGGAAATCTTCGATCCATACCGCGGGGTCTGTTGTACCATCATATGATTCAATGTTCACGAGTTTAAAACCTTATGGGAATTCGTGATCCATTACTTCATCAGTGAAGCATAGGGGGTGTGCGGCGCCTCTGTGCTGGGCTATATCACGACGCAGTTCATACGAGTCTTATCTGCTGTATTCGGCCCGACCGGATTTGCTTTTAGTATATCCGGCGTGACGGTCGTCGTCACGCGTTGGGGCGCGCCCCCGTGATCCGTAGATCGATCTTGCATGTCCTGCCTTGTTTTCCAATACGTCTCGCAGGTCCTGCGTGTTACCCCGGGCCTTGGTATTTTTCTTTAACTGGCGACGGGGTGCGGGCTAGACTTCGGCCTGACATGCCGCTTTGTCTCGGCCACGAGGTGGCCGGTCAGCCGCATCATACGCTGGAGGTGTAGGCTTTAATGCTTCTTCCTCGAGTTGGGGAAGCAACCTGCGCTTTGGGTAACTTTTGGTTGGGCGCTCGAGTTCGTATTCCTCAGTCGCCAGGACCTCAGTCCATCTATTCGCTAGCAGATCTTGGTCAGCTTGAAGCTAATGTTGCTTTTTATTCAGGCCTTTTGCTGTGGCTATAAGCCGGCGCTTGAAGCACTCCTGTTCGGCGGGATCCTCAGGCATGATAAATTCTTCGTCGCCAAGGCTCACCTCGCCTTCGGAGAGAGGCATGTAATTGTCATACTCTGATTCTTCGACTGCTGCCTGTTCCTTAGGGCTAGCTTGCCCATCCTCCTGCTCGAGGCCTGGCTGGAGGGGATTGTCTTCGTCTTCGGCGCTATCCGCAGCGTTATTGTCTCTTGTTTCGGTACCGCCGCTTTTGCTATGGCGGGGCTTAGAGTGGCGCCGTTGACGTTGGTGCTTAGATTGCTTCTCGAGGGGATTATCCTCTGTTGCCTTATTGCCATCGCTTTCTTTGGGGGTGTCCACCATGTATATATCATATGATGAGGTGGCAGTCCAGCGCCCTGTGGGCGGTGGTTCCTGTTCTTCTCCTACATCGTCGTCCATACCATCGATGTCTTCGGAGCCGAAATCAAGCATGTCGGTTAAGTCGTTGACAGTGGCTATTAAGTGGGTGGTGGGTGGGGAACGAATTTCTTTGTCGTCCTCTTCCCACTCAAGCCGGACATAGTTCCGCCAAGGGCCTTCCGACAAGGAGAGAGACCTTAATGAATTCAGCACGTCGCCCAGGGGCGAGTGCTGAAAGATATCCGCGGAGGAAAACTCCATAATCGGCGCCTGTTGGTGTCAAAACCGGCGGATCTGGGTAGGGGGTCCCGAACTATGCGTCTAGGCCGGATGGTAACAGGAGGCAGGGGACATGATGTTTTACCCAGGTTCGGGCCCTCTTGATGGAGGTAAAACCCTACGTCCTGCTTGATTGATATTGATGATATGGGTAGTACAAGAGTAGATCTACCACGAGATCAAAGAGGCTAAACCCTAGAAGCTAGCCTATGGTATGATTGTATGTTGTGATTGTTGTCCTATGGACTAAAACCCTTCGGTTTATATAGACACCGGAGAGGGTTAGGGTTACACAAGGTCGGTTAAAAAGGAGGAGATATCCATATCCGTATTGCCTAGCTTGCCTTCCACGCCAAGTAGAGTCCCATCCGGACACGAGACGAAGTCTTCAATCTTGTATCTTCATAGTCTAACAGTCCGGCCAATGGAGATAGTCCGGCTGTCCAGAGACCCCCTAATCCAGGACTCCCTGAGTAGCCCCTGAACCAGGCTTCAATGACGATGAGTCCGGCGCGCAGTATTGTCTTCGGCATTGCAAGGCGGGTTCCTTCTCCGAATACATCACAGAAGAATTTGAATACGAGGATAGTGTCCGATCCTGCAAAATAAGTTCCACATACCGCCGTAGAGATAATAATATTTTCGCAAATCCAATTTGCTGACTCGTTTTGGCAGCATGACGTTATGTCATGGCCCGGTGATTATTCGAACCGTTTCTTTTAACCAGCTCCACACATAACGCGAGGCGGTTTCTTGACATGTCTTGTTGAAGCGGAGATCATGTTCCCCCAATTACGGGATTCTCATTAATGCGGTCGTGGGTAACCCAACCGTGTCTAGGACTCCTAGATTATAGGCAAGTCCTAAACGGCTACGGAGAGGACGCTTGATATTCACCCTCTTTATAAAGGGACAATGTTTTTCACTTTTTCCCTCTCGTGCTCAATCGAACCCTTCCCCCGCCTCGAGTTCTAACACGCAAAGCCCAGGTTAGGTGCTCCGGATCTTCAATCATGTCAGGATCCAGCCTTCAAGGCCGATGGATGCCCACTTCCGTTACGGAAGAGGACATTAAGAAGTTGAGGGAGGCTAGATATCTGACCACCAAGGTTTCGCATCGGCTGCCTGCTCGAGGGCAGATCGTCCCTACTCCCGAACCCAACGAGAACGTCGTGTTCGTCTCCCACTTCCTCCGAGGTATAGGCCTCACTCTAGATCCCTTCGTCAGGGGTTTGATGTTCTATTACGGGCTAGATTTCCACGATCTAGCTCCGGACTCCTTTCTCCACATCTCGACATTTATTGTCATGTGTGAGGCCTTCCTCCGCGTTACCCCTCACTTCGGCCTGTGGCTCAAGACCTTTGAAGTAAAGCCGAAGATGATCGAGGGGCAACATGCAGCGTGCGGAGGTGCATCAATAGGCAAGATGGCAGGAGCCCCATGGCCGAAAGGTTCCTTTTCAGAGGTGTCCGAATTATGGCAACGGGAGTGGTTTTACGTCACGGCTCCCAGAACTGCCAAGTGGGCGGCTGCCCCTGCTTTCCGCTCGGCCCCCCCACCACAACTGATGTCATGGATTAGCAGAGGTCTGAGCTGGGGTCCAGCCAAGGACGTGCCTATACTGCAAAGCCGCATCCGAGATCTCTTCGAGGGAGATTTTAATTTGGTTGTGGTAATACAAGTTATGTTGGTTCGTCAAGTCCAGCCTTGCAAACGCCGGCCCCTTCGCTTGTGGGAGTTCAACCCAGAGGGACCGCGTGCCATTCAAAGTTTCCTCGGTCTGACGCACGAGGAGATGTACAAGTCATTCTTCGGACCTCAAGTAGAGTGTCCGGATATTATCGAGGACGTGGGCCTGAGCAGTAACCGCGCCACCGAACAAGTAAGAGACCCTCTGGCCGAACACACTATCTTTTATTCGTCATGAAGTCATTTCTGAGAGTCCGCTTTTTGACCAGGACTAGCTAACAAAGGCAAAGATGATTCGGTGTTTGGCCCCCCTCCCTGAGGGTTTGGAAAATCCGGTATTGGAAAAGATGCTCGAGGTCGCACCTTGCCCGGAGCCCTCGAAGGAAGATACGAGGGGGGGGGATAATACGGGCGGACGCGGGCCCCCATCGCTGCCCGTTCCAACTGAGGGAATGAGCGTCTCCATGAAGGAGGATAACCGGGGGAGGAAAAGGACTGCTTCCGAGGATCCGGAAGCCGAAGCCTCCAAACAGGAGAAGAAGTCTCCCACAGAGGGTCCTACCTCGGGGGGTGCTTTTGCCGCACAAAGTCCGCGGGGGGGTCAGCCCTCCAACGAGTCGTAAGTGATCCAAAATACTTTAATAGTAAAGGTATGCTATCTTTTTCTGAGAAAATAACCACCACATATATTTTGCAGTTCGGGCCTTAGCCCCTCTCAGCTAAGCTCGTCTTCGGGGGATCTTCTTCCAGAGATGATGGAGAGCGAAACGCCTCCCCCGGACTCCTTCGCTCAAGAAGCGGGCGACCCCGAAGTGTCGTCACGGAGGGCCTCTCCGGATCCGGTGAGGCCAGAAGATAATCCCATAGACCCCCGAAGTCCCCAGCATCCGGCTCCCGAAGAGAGGAGACAAAAGAGTCCGGCACCGTCTGGTATGCAGTCAGACGTTCTGAGGTAGTTGGTGGGGCGAGCGGCCATCTCAGAAGAACACCGTACGCTGATGGGTACGCTGATGGAGAGAATTTCGTCCGCCGAAAGCGGATTACATGAAGACTTTGTGAGTCTACTGACAGGCTTTGAGGTACGTGAGATAATATGTGATAGTACTGCACATGTTAGGTGTGCCCTGTGTAGATAGTAGCCCCTGAGACTCTGGTGGTCGTCGAGAACGGCGGTGAACAGAGGATCATATTCCCAGGTAATAACCAGACTGCCCCTATGTGCAGGTGGTGGAAGCTCCGGTGGCTAGCCGGACTAGTGAGTTTGCCAAATTAAAACGGCAACTAGATGCGGCAGACACCGACATCGAGCTTGTTAACAAGAGGCTTGACGAGGCACGGGGTAAGTGTTATTATCTGGTGAATGCCACATAGTAAGAACAGCATGATGCCAGTATCTTTAATATGTTGTGACTGCAGATGGAGCTGCCATCGTGGAAACCTTGCGGGCAGAACTTGCCCGAGCCAAGGAACAAGCGAGGATTAGTAATGCGGCTGCTTTGAAGGCGGCCGAAGAGTTGAAAGCCGAGAAGGCCGCACATTGCGAGAGCCAAGAGAAGATGGCCAAGATGGCCGTAGAATTAAAAGACACTGCCGACCGTTGCCAGGTCCTTGAAAAAGAAAACCGGGCGAAGGCAACGGACCTTGAGAAGGCCACGATGGCGGACAAAGACACCCGTTCTGCTATGAGAGCGAAGAAGGAGGAGCCGCGGGAAGCTGGGGATCTTGCAGCTGGGAAACCCTTCATGTTACGGAGGAAGTTCAGAGATCCACGGTATGCCTCTCTGGATCGGCTGTGGAGTTCGGCAGATGCGTATATGGATTTGGCGGCGAGTCCTGCCGATGCGGCCAAGTACTTCCAAGGTGAGACAGATCGTTAAGTGGAGAAGCTGTTCTGGTCGCAATTCAACGTTCCAGAGCGTCCGCTGTCATTGACTGACCAGCTAGCCGAATGGGCCGAGCTGAATAGGTTGTCCGGACTCGCCATGAGGTCTGTTGTGGATCAGCTATGGCTGGAAAAGCCAAAGCCGAACAGCTATTTCAGCTTAGTGCAGCAGTTCCTTGGTGTGGTGTCGCGCATTAATGCGATGAAGAGGTCGGTGTGCATAGAAGGCTCGCGGATGGCCCCTGCCCGTGTTAAAGCATACTGGGCGGAGATGGACGCTACCACTGTTGCAGCGCAGGGTTCGGCCATAGGCCGAGTGGCTGCTGAGCACTATTTCGAGGAGGTTCTCGAGGGTGCTCGTTTGATAGAGGCCCAGTGCTCGAAGAATATTATGTTTGAGTGATGTGTATTCTCATTGTAAACACAATGCTTTTATGAAGTTTTATAAGGCTATGTTTATACTTTTGCCTGAAAGTAGTATGATGCCTCATGTGCGGCCGTTTATGTATACATGTGTATAACCTGAAAGATTGCAGCCGTCGGCTTCAACCCCCACGCATATAATGTAGAGGTGCTCGCGAAAAACGCGTGTTCACACTTAACCCAATGTCTTGGTCCTATTAAGGAGGTGATAGCGTAGCGAATGAGGCAACTGGACTATAATGTTTTAACACTTTCACTTAGCCATAGGAGTTTGACAGTGGGGCTACTAGATAGCCCCTGGTGGCTCCGCACTCTCCCGATCGCGGGGTGCGTACATGCCTGGCCGGAAAACGGCCCTTCGTTAAGGCGGAGGAATTCTAACATTCCGATAGGTCATCGAGTGGTTGACCAGTCTCACGCTATATCATGACAGTCAGTTTTCCACTTTCTCTACTGAGGTGCTCGTCCGATGAACCAGGGCACAATCGTAGTAGTTCTCCTGGTGCTACCTTAGCCGATAAAGCGGAACGTAAGGCACCAAAACACAGGAGCCGGGAAAACCCAACATTTGACCAAAGACAATGATTCGGAGCTGATGCATATAAGGCCAAACTCGCGACGCCGAACACTCCCTAAGGTATTCGGTCTTTATGGTATAAACCGGGCCTAAATAGTGCCCTTTGTAAGAAGCCCCTTGTGTCCAGGTATGTGCATTATTCTGACGTGGCCACATGCCAAGACGTCATCATCCTTCTCAACTATGCTAAGAATTCGGTGGATGTGTATCAACAAGAGACAGTAAAAAAGGTTTACGCAGGGTCTTAATCTAAAAAGAATCCTTGGAGCGGGTCCCTGCTGCACGTCTGCGCCTGTATCTCCGTTGTGCCGTATCATGAACGGGTGTAGCACGATGATCATCTGTAAAAGAGAGGAACTTAGGTGAAAAAGTTGTCGTGCAAAAGGATAGTTTTAAAAGAAACCATGTATAATTCAAGATGAGTAAAAATTGCCACTTGTCTGCGCGCGTTGAGCCCCTTGTATTTCTAATAGGGGTGCGACCATTGATCCGGTATGAATTACATATAGCTGCGCCGGACTCGTCTAACCGTGTCCGAGGTCTTGACAACCTGATAAATGCTTTAGTTGGTCAGGCCGTTTTTAGTGTGCGGCTGCCAAGGCAGCCACACTCTCTTCGGCGCGCAAAGATCGCTTAATACTTCCGTTCACTGTAATGATGGCACGTGGGCCGGGCATCTTGAGTGTGAGGGAAGCGTAGTGTGGTATTGCATTAAAGCGAACGAAAGCTTCGCGTCCGAGTAGTGCTTGATAGCCACTTTGGAACGGAGCGATGTGGAAGGTTAAATGTTCGCTACGGAAGTTATCAGGGAAGCCGAATATAACCTTTAGTAGCAGGGAGCCCGTGCAATGAGCCCCTGGGCCTGGCGTTACTCCTTTAAAGGTAGTATTGCTTTGGCAAATTTTTGTTGGGTCTATCCCCATTTCGCGGATTGTATCCTGGTATATCAGGTTTAGACTGCTGCCACCGTCCATCAGGACTCGTGTGAAGTGGTATCCGTCAATTATTGGGTCTAATACCAGGGCAGCCCATCCTGCATGCCGGATACTTGCTGAGTAATCACGATGGTCGAAAGTGATCGGTTGAGACGACCAGTGGCAGGACTCTGCGGTGATAGGCCCTTGGGCATATTTTTCTGGGAGTGCCGTTTTGTTTCTTCCCTTGATCATGTGTAACACGTTTACTGTTTTGACTTCTGGTGGAAATTTCTTTGTTCCCCAGTGTCTTGCTTGAGAGGCTCATCCTCGTCTTCGCTTGGTGTATCCCCCCCTTGTGTATGGCGTTGAGCTTGCCGGACTGCTTGAAGACCCAACATTCTCTGTGGGTATGATTAGCGGGTTACCAGGGGTGCTATGGATCTGACATATTTGGTCCAGAATTTTGTTTAGGCTGGACAGTTTGTCTCTGGCGCCTTTAGAGGGTGGCTTTTGCTGACCTGGCCGAGAGCTTTTGAATCCGGCATTTACTGTCGTGCTCTTCGTGCTATCTTCTTTATTCCGGCGTTTTTTATTGCTGTTGCGCCGTGATTTCCCGTTTCCATCTCTAACTTCAGATGTACTAGGGTCGCTGGTGCTGCATCTGGCTAGCCAGCTGTCCTCACCCGCGCAAAAGCGGGTCATGAGGCTTGTTAATGCTGCCATTGTTCTCGGATTTTCTTGGCTGAGGTGTCTGGCAAGCCATTCGTCACGGACGCTATGCTTAAAAGTTGCCAAGGCTTCGGCGTCCGGACAGTCGACAATTTGATTCTTTTTAGTAAGAAACATGTTCCAAAGTTTTCGGGATGACTCTCCGGGCTGTTGAGTTATATGACTCAAATCGTCCGCGTCCGGAGGTCGGACATAAGTCCCTTGAAAATTTGCCCGAAAAGCGTCTTCGAGCTCTTCCCAGCTTCCAATGGAGTTTTCGGGGAGGCTTTTAAGCCAGTGACGAGCTGGCCCTTTGAGCTTGAGGGGTAAGTACTTGATGGCGTGGAGATCATCTCCTCGAGCCTTATGGATATGGAGGATACAGTCCTCAATCCAGACCCCAGGGTCTGTTGTTCCGTCGTATGCCTCTATGTTTACGGGTTTGAGTCCCTTTGGAAATTCATGGTCTAGCACCTCGTTGGTGAAACATAGGGGGTGTGCAGCACCCCTGTATCTGGGTGTACCGCGTTGTTCGGATGGATCTGGTTGCACCGTCCTTTTGGTGCGAGCCCTCGCGTGGATCGCGTATTGACTTGTGGGTGGCGTTGTTTGCCGCTCTATGTTGGCCGTGAGGTCATCTATTCGGCCAGGTGGCTGTTTTTATTTTTGGTTCTGGGGGGTCTGAGGCCTCCTCATCGAATTCAGGTAGCAACTTCCGCTTTGGGTAGCTCTTGGTGGGGCGATTGCCGTCGTACTTCGCTGCTGTGTTGAGTACTTTGCTCCATCTGATTTGGAGTGTGTCCTGCGCAGCCTTGAGCCTTTGCTTCTGCTTTTTCAGACTCCTCGCGGTGGCAACAAGGCCTTGACGGGCATTCTGTTGCTCCGGGTGCCTGTCCGGCGTTATGTCGTCCGGACTATTATCTTTGATAGAATTGGTTTGTTCGGTTTGATTCTCCGTATTGCCGTGGTCCGGCAGTGTTTCACCCTGCTCCAACACTGGGTCTGTATGATCGTTATTTCTGCCGAGGCGGGATTTGGGGCGGCGCTTGCGCCGCCGCTTTGACTGCTTCTCGAGGGAACAAGCCTTCGGTGCGTCCTTCTGTTCCTCGTCGTCGTCTTCTTTTGGTGTGTCCACCATGTATACGTCATATGATGAGGTGGTCATCCAGCGCTCTGTGGGCGGTGGTTCCCCTTCGCCTCCCGCATCGTCGTCCATACCGTCGATGTCTTCAGAGTCGAAGTCGAGCATGTCGGTTGAGTCGTCGACAGTGGCTATTAAGTGGGTGGTGGGTGGGCATCGAATTTCTTCGTCGTCCGCATCCCAATCCTATTGGCCATAATCCGGCCAGGGCTCAACTGACAAAGAGAGAGACCTTAGTGAATTCAGAATGTCGCCGAAGGGCGAGTGCTGAAAGATATCCGCGGCGGTGAATTCCATGATCAGCGCCCAATCGGATTCGATTGGCAGGGGCGCGGATGGTTCGGAGTCCGGAAAAGAGTCCGGCACCTTGGAGTCACGGGCTGCACAAAGGGTTAGGCTGGTGTTCGGCTCGATCACCGTTGAGACTGCAGCCCCTGAGGCGGTGTCTAACCACCCGTCCTCGACTGGTGCAGTTGGCTCCGAGCTAAGGGTCAGAGCTGATGCGGGCGCAGCCTCTGGGGTACTGTTCGGCGGCAGAGCTAGGTCATACTCATCGCGACAGTGCGGCGCGCCCGGCTGTGACTCGAATCCGTCGAAGATCAAGTCTCCGCGGATGTCGGCCGTGTATTTCAAACTTCCAAATCTGACCTGATGGCTAGGGGCGTAGCTTTCAATCTGCTCCAGATGGCCAAGCAAATTAGCCCGCAGTGCAAAGCCGCCGAATACAAAGATCTGTCCGGGGAGAAAAGTCTCACCCTGGACCGCATCGCTATCGATGATAGTAGGAGCCATCAAGCCTAACGGCGATGACACAGAGGAACTCTCAATGAAAGAACCAATGTCAGTGTCAAAACCGGCGGATCTCGGGTAGGGGGTCCCGAACTGTGTGTCTAGGCCGGATGGTAACAGGAGGCAGGGGACACGATGTTTTACCCAGGTTCAGGCCCTCTTGATGGAGGTAAAACCCTACGTCCTGCTTGATTGATATTGATGATATGGGTAGTACAAGAGTAGATCTACCACGAGATCAGAGATGCTAAACCCTAGAAGCTAGCCTATGGTATGATTGTATGTTGTGATTGTTGTCCTACGGACCAAAACCCTTCGGTTTATATAGACACTGGAGAGGGTTAGGGTTACACAAGGTCGGTTACAAAGGAGGAGATATCCATATCCGTATTGCCTAGCTTGCCTTCCACGCCAAGTAGAGTCCCATCTGGACACGAGACGAAGTCTTCAATCTTGTATCTTCATAGTCTAACAGTCCGGCCAATGGAGATAGTCCGGCTGTCTGGAGACCCCCTAATCCAGGACTCCCTCAGTGCCCAATCAGATTCGATAGGCACGGACGCAGGCGGTTCGGAGCCCGTGGCCGGGGATGAATCCAAGTGTCCGGCAACACAGGTCTCGTAGGAGGTGAAGTTAGTATTCGGCTCCATCGCCGCTGAGTGTGCAGCCTCCGTGGCGGGGTCCATCCACCCGTCCTCGGATGGCGCGATCTGCTCCAGACCGAGGGCCGGAGTTGCCACAGGGATGATCTCCCGAACCCTGTCCGGTGGAAGAGCTAAGTCATGCTCGTCGTGACTGTGTGGCGCACCTGACACGGGCTCGAATCCGTCGAAGACCAAGTCTCCACGGATGTCGGGAGTATAGCTTAAGTTTCCAAATCTGACCTGACAGCCAGGGGCGTAGCTCTCAATCTGCTCTAGATGGCCAAGCGAGTTGGCCCGCAGTGCGAAGCCGCCGAATACGAAGATCTGTCCGCGGGGAAAAACCTCACCCTGGATCACATCATTGCCGATGATCGAAGGAGCCATCAAGCCTTATGGTGATGGCACAGTGGAAATCTCAATGAAAGCACCAATGTCGATGTCAAAACTGGTGGATCTCGGGTAGGGGGTCCCAAACTGTGCGTCTAAGGCAGATGGTAACAGTAGGTGGGGGACACAATGTTTACCCAGGTTCGGGCCCTCTCGATGGAGGTAATACCCTACTTCCTGCTTGATTGATCTTGATGATATGAGTATTACAAGAGTTGATCTACCACGAGATCGTAGAGGCTAAACCCTAGAACCTAGCCTATGATTATGATTGTTGTTGTCCTACGGACTAAACCCTCCGGTTTATATAGACACTGGAGGGGGCTAGGGTTACACAAAGTTGGTTACAAGGGAGGAGATCTACATATCCGAATTGCCAAGCTTGCCTTCCACGCAAAGGAGAGTCCCACCCGGACACGGGACGAAGTCTTCAATCTTGTATCTTCATAGTCCAATAGTCCGGCCAAAGTATATAGTCCGTCAGTCCGAGGACCTCCTAATCCAGGACTCCCTCACCCCTACTGTCACTAGGAAAGGACACCGCAAGATTGAACCCAAAGATAAGCACTTCTCCCATTGCAAGAAAGATCAATCTAGTATCCCAAACTAAACCGATAATTCGAAGAGACTTGCAAAGATATCAAATCATGCATATAAGAATATAGAGAAGAACCAAATATTATTCATAGATAAACTTGATCATAAATCCACAATTCATCGGATCTCGGCAAACACACCGCAAAAAAGTATTACATAGAATAGATCTCCAAGAACATCGAGGAGAACTTTGTATTGAGAACCAAAGATAGAGAAGAAGCCATCTAGCTAATAACTATGGACCCAAAGGTCTGTGGTAAACTACTCCCACATCATCGAAGAAGGCTATCGTGTTGATGTAGAAGCCCTCCGTGATCGAATCCCCCTCCGGCAGATCGCCGGAAAAGGCCCCAGATGGGATCTCACGGGTACAGAAGGTTGAGGCGGTGGAAAAGTGGTTTCGTGCCCCCCCTAATGTTTTTAGGGTATAAGAGTATATATAGGCTAAAGAAGTACGTCAGTGGAGCTCCGTGCGGCCCACGAGGATGGGGGGGCGCCTACCCCCTGGGAGCGCCCTCCTATCTCGTGGACGCCTCACGGAGTTCCAGACTTCCACTCCAAGTCTCCTGGTTTGCGTTTATTCCAAGAAAGATCATCGCGAAGGTTTTGTTCCGTTTGGATTCCGTTTGATATTCCTTTTCTATGAAACACTAAAATAGGCAAAAAAAACAAAAACTGGCACTGGGCCTCCGGTTAATAGGTTAGTCCCAAAAATAATATAAAAGAGCATATTAAAGCCCATTAAACATCCAAAACAGATAATATAATTGCATGGAACAATAAAAAATTATAGATATGTTGGAGACGTATCAAGCATCCCCAAGCTTAATTCCTGCTCGTCCTCGAGTAGGTAAATGATAAAAATAGAATTTTTGATGTGGAATGCTACCTGACATAATTTCAATGCATTTTTCTTTATTGTGGCATGAATGTTCAGATCCGAAAGATTCAAGACAAAAGTTTAATATTGACATACAAATAATAATACTTCAAGCATACTAACCAAGCAATTATGTCTTCTCAAAATAACATAGCCAAAGAAAGCTCATCCCTACAAAATCATATAGTTTGGCTATGCTTCATTTTCCTCACACAAAATGCTCCAATCACGCAATATATGAGCGCGAGCCATGGACATAGCACTATAGGTGGAATAGAATGTTGGTTGTGGAGAAGCCAAAAAGGAGGAAGATAGTCTCACATCAACTAGGTGTATCAATGGGCTATGGAGATGCCCATCAATAGATATCAATGTGAGTGAGTAGGGATTGCCATGCAACGGATGCACTAGAGCTATAAGTGTATGAAAGCTCAACAAAAGAAACTAAGTGGGTGTGCACCCAACTTCCTTGCTCACGAAGACCTAGGGAAATTTGAGGAAGCCCATCATTGGAATATACAAGCCAAGTTCTATAATGAAAAATTCCCACTAGTATATGAAAGTGACAACATAGGAGACTCTCTATCATGAAGATCATGGTGCTACTTTGACGCACAAGTGTGGAAAAAGGATAGTAACATTGCCCCTTCTCTCTTTTTCTCTTATTTTTTGTTTGGGCCTTCTCCCTTTTTTATGGCCTCTTTTTTTCATCCGGAGTCTCATCCCGACTTGTGGGGGAATCATAGCTTCTATCATCCTTTCCTCACATGGGACAATGCTCTAATAATGAAGATCATCGCACTTTTATTTACTGACAACTCAAGAATTACAACTCGATACTTAGAACAAAATATGACTCTATGTGAATGCCTCCGACAGTGTACCGGGATGTGCAATGAATCAAGAGTGACATGTATCAAAAATTATGAATGGTGGCTATGCCACAAATACGATGTCAACTACATGATCATGCAAAGCAATATACCTACGATGAAGCGTGTCATAATAAACAGAACAGTGGAAAGTTGCATGGCAATATATCTCGGAATGGCTATGGAAATACCATAATAGGTAGGTATGGTGGCTGTTTTGAGGAAGGTAAATGATGGGTTTATGGTACCGGCGAAAGTTGTGCGGCACAAGAGAGGCTAGCAATGGTGGAAGGGTGAGAGTGCGTATAATCCATGGACTCAACATTAGTCATAAAGAACTCACATACTTATTGCAAAAATCTACAAGTCGAAAAAAACAAGCACTACGCGCATGCTCCTAGGGGGATAGATTGGTAACAAAAGACCATCGCTCGTCCCCGACCGCCACTCATAAGGAAGGCAATCAAAGAAACACCTCACGCTTTAAATTTGTCACACAACGGTTACCATACGTGCATGCTACGGGACTTGCAAACTGATGTCTACTAAACAACCTTCTTCTTGTAGACGTTGTTGGGCCTCCAAGTGTAGAGGTTTGTAGGACAGTAGCAAATTTCCCTCAAGTGGATGACCTAAGGTTTATCAATCAGTAGGAGGCGTAGGATGATGATGGTCTCTCTCAAGCAACCCTGTAACCAAATAACAAAGAGTCTCTTGTGTCCCCAACACACCCAATACAATGGTAATTTGTATAGGTGCACTAGTTCGGCGAAGAGATGGTGACACAAGTGGTATATGGATAGTAGATAATAGTTTTTGTAATCTGAAAATATAAAAACAGCAAGGTAACAAGTGATAAAAGCGAGCGTAAACGGTATTGCAATGTGTTGAAACAAGGCCTAGGGTTCATACTTTTGCTAGTGCAAGTTCCCTCAACAATAATAACATAATTGGATCACATAACTATCCCTCAACATGCAACAAAGAGTCACTCCAAAGTCACTAATAGCAGAGAACAAACGAAGAGATTATGGTAGGGTACGAAACCACCTCAAAGTTATTCTTTCCAATCAATCCATTGGGCTATTCCTATAAGTGTCACAAACAGCCCTAGAGTTCGTACTAGAATAACACCTTAAGACAAAAATCAACCAAAACCCTAATGTCACCTAGATACTCCAATGTCACCTCAAGTATCCATGGGTATGATTATACGATATGCGTCACACAATCTCAGATTCATCTATTCAACCAACACATAGAACCTCAAAGAGTGCCCCAAATTTTCTACCGGAGAATCACGACGAAAACGTGTGCCAACCCCTATGCATAGGTTCATGGGCGGAACCCGCAAGTTGATCACCAAAACATACATCAAGTGAATCACGTGGTATCCCATTGTCACCGCAGATACGCACGGCAAGACATACATCAAGTGTTCTCAAATCTTTAAAGACTCAATCCGATAAGATAACTTCAAAGGGGAAACTCAATCCATTACAAGAGAGTAGAGGGGGAAGAAACATCATAGGATCCAAATATAATAGCAAAGCTCGCGATACATCAAGATCGTACCATCTCAAGAACACGAGAGAGAGATAGATCAAACACATAGCTACTGGTACATACCCTCAGCCCTGAGGGAGAACTACTCCCTCCTCATCATGGAGAGCACTGGGATGATGAAGATGGCCACCGGAGAAGGATTCCCTCCTCCGGCAGGGTGCCGGAATGGGTCTAGATTGGCTTTCGGTGGCTACGGAGGCTTCTGGCGGCGGAACTCCCGATCTATTGTGCTCCCCGATGTTTTTGGGTATATGGAGATATATAGGAGAAAGAAGTACGTCAGGGGAGCCACGAGGGGCCCACGAGGGTGGAGGGCGTGCCCAGGGGGGTGGGCGCGCCCCCCTACCTCATGGCCTCCTCGAAGCTTCCCTTACGTGCACTTCAAGTCTTCTGGGCTTCTTTCCTTCCAAAAATGAGTTCTGTGAAGTTTCAGGTCAATTGGACTCCGTTTGATTTTCCTTTTCTTCGAAACCCTAAAACAGGCAAAAAACAGAAACTGGCACTGGGCTCTGGGTTAATAGGTTAGTCCCAAAAATAATATAAAAGTGTATAATAAAGCCCATAAACATCCAAAACAGAAGATAATATAGCATGGAGCTATCAAAAATTATAGATACTTTGGAGACGTATCAGCATCCCCAAGCTTAATTCCTGCTCGTCCTCGAGTAGGTAAATGATAAAAACAGAATTTTTGATGTGGAATGCTACCTAACATATTTATCCATGTAGTTCTCTTTATTGTGGCAAGAATATTCAGATCCATAAGATTCAAGACAAAAGTTTAATATTGACATAAAAACAATAATACTTCAAGCATACTAACTAAGCAATCATGTCTTCTCAAAATAACATGGCCAAAGAAAGCTATCCCTACAAAATCATATAGTCTGGCTATGCTCCATCTTCACCACACAAAATATTTAAATTATGCACAACCCCGATGACAAGCCAAGCAATTGTTTCATACTTTTGATGTTCTCAAACTTTTTCAATCTTCACACAATATATGAGCATGAGCCATGGATATAGCACTATAGGTGCAATAGAATGGTGGTTCTGGATTAGAGAAAAAGGAGAAGATAGTCTCACATAAACTAGGCGTATCAACGGGCTATGGAGATGCCCATCAATAGATTTCAATGTGAGTGAGTAGGGATTGCCATGAAACGGATGCACTAGAGCTATAAATGTATGAAAGCTCAACAAAAGAAACTAGTGGGTGTGCATCCAACTCGCTTGCTCACGAAGACCTAAGGCATTTTGAGGAAGCCCATCATTGGAATATACAAGCCAAGTTCTATAATGAAAGATTCCCACTAGTATATGAAAGTGACAACATAGGAGACTTTCTATCATGAAGATCATGGTGCTACTTTGAAGCACAAGTGTGGTAAAAGGATAGTAGCATTGTCCCTTCTCTCTTTTTCTCTCATTTTTTTATTTTTATTATTTGGGCCTTCTCTTTTTTTATGGCCTCTTTTCTCACTTTTTTGGGGCTTCTTTGGCCTCTTTATTTATTTATTTTCGTCCAGAGTCTCATCCCGACTTGTGGGGGAATCATAGTCTCCATCATCCTTTCCTCACTAGGACAATGCTCTAATAATGATGATCATCACACTTTTATTTACTTATAACTCAAGAATTACAACTCGATACTTAGAACAAAATATGACTCTATATGAATGCCTCCGGCGGTGTACCAGGATGTGCAATGACTCATGAGTGACATGTATGAAAGAATTATAAATGGTGGCTTTGCCACAAATACGATGTCAACTACATGATCATGCAAAGCAGTATGACAATGATGGAGCGTGTCATAATAAGCGGAATGGTGGAAAGTTGCATGGCAATATATCTCGGAATGGCTATTGAAATGCCATAGTAGGTAGGTATGGTGGCTGTTTTGAAGAAGGTATATGGTGGGTTTATGGTACCGGCGAAAGTTGCGCGGTACTAGAGAGGCTAGCAATGGTGGAAGGGTGAGAGTGCGTATAATCCATGGACTCAACATTAGTCATAAAGAACTCACATACTTATTGCAAAAATCTATTAGTTATCGAAACGAAGTACTACGTGCATGCTCCTAGGGGGATAGATTGGTAGGAAAAGACCATCGCTCGTCCCCGACCGCCACTCATAAGGAAGACAATCAATAAATAAATCATGCTTCGACTTCATCACATAACGGTTCACCATACGTGCGTGCTACGGGAATCACAAACTTCAACACAAGTATTTCTCAAATTCACAACTACTCAACTAGCATGACTCTAATATTACCATCCTCATATCTCAAAACAATCATCAAGTATCAAACTTCTCATAGTATTCAATGCACTCTATATGAAAGTTTTTATTATATTCCTCTTGGATGCCCATCATATTAGGACTAGTTTCATAACCAAAGCAAACTACCATGCTGTTCTAAAGACTATCAAAATAATATAAGTGAAGCATGAGAGTTCATCTAATTCTTCAAAATAAAACCACCACCGTTCTCTAAAAAGATATAAGTGAAGCACTAGAGCAAACGACAAACTACTCCGAAAGATATAAGTGAAGATCAATGAGTAGTCGAATAATTATGCAACTATGTGAAGACTCTCTAAAATTTAATAATTTCAGATCTTGGTATTCTATTCAAACAGCAATCAAAGCAAAATAAAATGACATTTAAGAATAGCCAACATCATGTGAAGAAGCAAAAACTTAGGATCAACCAAAACTAACCGATAGTTGCTGAAGAAGAAAGGTGGGATGCCAACCGGGGCATCCCCAAGCTTAGACGCTTGAGACCTCTTGAAATATTATCTTGGGATGCCTTGGGCATCCCCAAGCTTGAGATTTTGTGTCTCCTTAATTCCTCTCATATCACGGTCTCCCTAAATCTCAAAAGCTTCATCCACACAAAACTCAACAAGGACTCGTGAGATAAGTTAGTATAAACCATTGCAAAAACCTTATCATACTATATTGTAGCAAATCACTAAAATTATTATTCAACATTGCATACTAAATGCCTCTGCATATTTAATAGTCCTATCCTCAAATAGAATAATTAAAGAAGCAAACATATGCAAACAATGCAAACATAACAGCAATCTGCCTAAACAGGACAGTCTGTAAAGAGTGCAGCAAGATCCATACTTCCCTAACTCCAAAAATTATGAAAGACAATTCCCACAGTAGTAAATTTATCAGAGATTAATATTCAAAAGGTTTCAACATTTTATCACATTCTGACTTTTCTAGGGAATTATTGCAACAGCGGTAAACTTTCTGTTTTCAAATAGCAACATGAAGACTTGTAAAATAGGCATAGTAAAGGCTATCAACGCCACTTTTATTGAAATAAAAGATGCAAAACATTGTTCTAAATAACATCAAGAAAATCCTAACAAAATAAATTGACGCCCCAAGCAAAACACATATCATGTGGTGAATAAAAATATAGCTCCAAGTAAAGTTACCGATGAACGAAGACGAAAGAGGGGATGCCTTCCGGGGCATCCCCAAGCTTAGGCTCTTGGCTATCCTTGAATATTACCTTGTGGTGCCTTGGGAATCCCCAAGATTAGGCTCTTGACACTCCTTATTCCATAGTCCATCGAATCTCTACCCAAAACTTGAAAACTTCACAACACAAAACTTAATAGAAAACTCGTAAGCTTCGTTAGTATAAGAAAGCAAATCACCATCATAAGGTACTGTAATGAACTCATTATTTTTTTATATTGGTGTTAAACCTAATGTATTCCAACTTATATATGGTTTATAAAATATTTTACTAGCCATAGATTCATCAAAATAAGTAAACAACACATGAAAAATAGAATCTGTCAAAAACATAACAGTCTGTAGTAATCTGGATCAAACGTATACTTATGGAACTCATAAAATTCTGAAATAAATTTCTGGACCTGAGGAATTTATCTATTAATCATCTTCAAAAATAATTAACTAAATATCACTTTCCAAATAAAAATGGCAGTAATTCTCGTGAGCGCTAAAGTTTCTGTTTTTTACAGCAAGATCAACAAGACTTTCCCCAAGTCTTCCCAACGGTTCTACCTGACACAAACACTAACTAAAACATAAAAACTAGATAATAATAGAGTCTAGATAAATTATTTATTTCTAAACAGGAGCAAAAAGCAAGGAACAAAAATAAAATTGGGTTGCCTCCCAACAAGCGCTATCATTTAACGCCCGTAGCTAGGCATGATGATTTCAATGATGCTCACATAAAAGATAAGAATTGTAACATAAAGAGAGCATCATGAAGAATATGACTAGCACATTTAAGTCTAACCCATTTCCTATGCATAGGGATTTTGTGAGCAAACAACTTGTGGGAACAAGAATCAACTTTCATAGGAAAGCAAAACAAGCATAACTTCAAAATTTTAAGCACATAGAGAGAGGAAACTTGATATTATTGCAATTCCTACAAGCATATATTCCTCCCTCATAATAAATTTCAGTAGCATCATGAATGAATTCAACAATATAACCAGCACCTAAAGCATTCTTTTCATGATCTACAAGCATGGAAATTTTATTACTCTCCACACAGGCAAGATTCTTCTCATTCGGAATAGTGGGAGTATCATAAGAGACTCGAATACTATAAATTGTTTCCACATTAAAAGAGTAATGTTCAGAAAAAGGGTAATCATAATCATGACAAGTTTTATAAATATAATCACTACTTTTTATAGCATAAGTATCATCACAATAATCATCATAGGTAAGAGGCATGCTATCATCATTATAAATTTGCATATCAAAACTTGGGAGACTAAAAATATCATCTTCATTAATCATAGCTTCCCCAAGCTTGGGACAAACATTAATTGCAGCAAATATATTATCAAAAACATCATCTTCATCAAACATAATATTCCCCAAGCTTGGGCCTTTTCATATCATAAGCATAATCACTCTCATCATTAATAGTATGGATAGCACCAATAGTATAGCAATTATCATATTCTTCCAAGCAAGTGCCAAAAAGATTGTAAAGATCATAAGAAGTATCATTATCTTCCACAATTATATTTTCATGAGGCACAATAGTAATGGGAGCAGCATTATTTGGGGGAGATATCTTTTTACCTCTCTTCCTTTTTCTTTTCTTCTTCTTCACCACATCATGTGTGGGTTCAATCCTCCTTTTGGAGCTCCTTATTAATGAGATTGGTTGAATAGGAGGCTCCTCCTCGTTACCTGATTCATCATAAGAAATAATAGGAGGGTATTGGGAAGTCTCTTCCCTTTCATTAGTATTCTCTTCATCTTCTAATTGTTTTCTTTTCTTTATGTAGTTGGCAATATAAGGATTTTCAATGCAATTCACCGCACAATACATATAAATTTCCTCTAGATCAAAACCAAGGAGTTTATAACGGGCAAATTCTGGAAGATAGTTAGTTATACGTTTCATTTCTTTGTAACCCATAAGCAAACTAAGTTCATTATGATGTGCAAAAGAAATCAAGTCATCACAATTTTTGGAAACGATTAGATCATGAAACAATTTGCATCGGATGGTTAAATGACCATGTTCATTACAAAGCTCACAAGTATGGCCAAGAAAATTTAAATTTTCAGCACAAACATCTAGCCTTTCTTGCAACAATTTAGTTTCTAAGTACTTATGCCTCTTGCAAACTCTATCTTCCCTATTTGGTGTGTACTTGCAAACCAAATGCACTCCACAAAAATTGACATGTTTATAGGAGACATTTTCATCATAACTAGTGCAATCATCATTAGTACTATGGATATTCAAGGAGTTCATACTAACAACATTGCAATCATGCTCATCATTCAAAGATTTAGTGCCAAACATTTTAATGCATTCTTCTTCTAACACTTTGGCACAATTTTCCTTTCCATCATACTCACGAAAGATATTAAAAAGATGAAGCGTATGAGGCAAACTTAATTCCATTTTTTTAGTTTTCTTTTATAAACTAAACTAGTGCTAAAACAAGAAACAAAAAGATTCGATTGCAAGATCTAAAGATATACCTTCAAGTGCTAACCTCCCCGGAAACGGCGCCAGAAAAGAGCTTGATGTCTACTACACGACCTTCTTCTTGTAGACGTTGCTGGGCCTCCAAGTGCAGAGGTTTGTAGGATAGTAGCAAATTTCCCTCAAGTGGATGACCTAAGGTTTATCAATCCGTAGGAGGCGTAGGATGAAGATGGTCTCTCTCAAGCAACCCTGCAACCAAATAACAAAGAGTCTCTTGTGTCTCCAACACACCCAATACAATGGTAAATTGTATAGGTGCACTAGTTCGGCGAAGAGATGGTGATACAAGTGGTATATGGATAGTAGATAATAGTTTTTGTAATCTGAAGATATAAAAACAGCAAGGTAACAAATAATAAAAGTGAGCGTAAACGGTATTGCAATGTGTTGAAACAAGGCCTAGGGTTCATACTTTCGCTAGTGCAAGTTCCCTCAACAATAATAACATAATTGGATCACATAACTATCCCTCAACATGAAACAAAGAGTCACTCCAAAGTCACTAATAGCGGAGAACAAACGAAGAGATTATGGTAGGGTACGAAACCACCTCAAAGTTATTCTTTCCAATCAATCCGTTGGGCTATTCCTATAAGTGTCACAAACAGCCCTAGAGTTCGTACTAGAATAACACCTTAAGACAGAAATCAACCGAAACCCTAATGTCACCTAGATACTCCAATGTCACCTCAAGTATCCATGGGTATGATTATACGATATGCGTCACACAATCTAAGATTCATCTATTCAACCAACACATAGAACCGCAAAGAGTGCCCCAAAGTTTCTACCGGAGAATCATGACGAAAACGTGTGCCAACCCCTATGCATAGGTTCATGGGAGGAACCCGCAAGTTGATCACCAAAACATACATCAAGTGAATCACGTGGTATCCCATTGTCACCACAGATACGCATGGCAAGACATACATCAAGTGTTCTCAAATCTTTAAAGACTCAATCCAATAAGATAACTTCAAAGGGGAAACTCAATCCATTACAAGAGTGTAGAGGGGGGAAGAAACATCATAGGATCCAAATATAATAGCAAAACTCGCGATACATCAAGATCGTACCATCTCAGGAACACGAGAGAGAGAGAGAGATCAAACACATAGCTACTGGTACATACCCTCAGCCACGAGGGAGAACTACTCCCTCCTCGTCATGGAGAGCACATGGATGATGAAGATGGCCACCGGAGAAGGACTCCCCCTCCGGCAGGGTGCCAAAATGGGTCTAGATTGGCTTTCGGTGGCTACGGAGGCTTCTGGCGGCGGAACTCCCGATCTATTGTGCTCCCCGATGTTTTTAGGGTATATGGAGATATATAGGAGAAAGAAGTACGTCAGGGGAGCCACGAGGGTGGAGGGCGCGCCCAAGGGGGTGGGCGCGCCCCCTACCTCGTGGCCTCCTCGAAGCTTCCCTTACGTGCACTTCAAGTCTTCTGGGCTTCTTTCCTTCCAAAAATGAGTTCCGTGAAGTTTCAGGTCAATTGGACTCCGTTTGATTTTCCTTTTCTTCGAAACCCTAAAACAGGCAAAAAACAGAAACTGGCACTGGGCTTTGGGTTAATAGGTTAGTCCCAAAAATAATATAAAAGTGTATAATAAAGCCCATAAACATCCAAAACTGAAGATAATATAGCATGGAGCAATCAAAAATTATAGATACGTTGGAGACGTATCACAAACCTCAACACAAGTATTTCTTAATTTCACAATTACTCAACTAGCATGACTCTAATATCACCATCTTTATATCTGAAAACAATTATCAAGTATCAAACTTCTCATAATGCACTCTATATGAAAGTTTTTATTATACCCATCTTGAATGCCCATCATATTAGGACTAATTTTATAACCAAAGAAAATTACCATGCTGTTCTAAGAGACTCTCAAAATAATATAAGTGAAGCATGAGAGATCAATAATTTCTATAAAATGAAACCACCACCGTGCTCTAAAAAAGATATAAGTGAAGCACTAGAGCAAAATTATCTAGCTCAAAAGATATAAGTGAAGCACATAGAGTATTCTAATATATTTCGATTCATGTGTGTCTCTCCAAAAAGGAGTGTACAACAAGGATGATTGTGATAAACTAAAAAGAAAAGACTCAAATCATATAAGACGCTCCAAGCAAAACACATATCATGTGGTGAATAAAAATATAGCCTCAAGTGAAGTTACCGATAGACGAAGACGAAAGAGGGGATGCCTTCCGGGGCATCCCCAAGCTTAGGCTTTTGGTTGTCCTTGAATTTTACCTTGGGGTGCCTTGGGCATCCCCAAGCTTAGGCTCTTGCCACTCCTTGTTCCAAAATCCATCAAATCTTTACCCAAAAACTTTGAAAACTTCACAACACAAAACTCAACAGAAAATCTCATGAGCTCCGTTAGTATAAGAAAGCAAACCACCACTTTAATGTACTGTAATTAACTCATTCTTTATTTATATTGGTGTTAAACCTACTGTATTCCAACTTCTCTATGGTTCATACCCCCCGATACTACCCATAGATTCATCATAATAAGCAAACAACACGCGAAAAATAGAATCTATCAAAATAGAATAGTCTATAGCAATCTGGAGGTTTTGAATACTTATGTAACTCCAAAAATTGTGAGAAATTAGGACGAGCTAAATAATTTGTATATTGATCTACTTCAGCTGGAATTGGTATTTTATCGCTCTCTAGTAAAAAAATGAAAATTATTTCCGTGAGCCCATACTTTTTGTTTTTTCAGCAAGATCAAACAACAATCACCCAAGAAGATCCTAAAGGCTTTACTTGGCACAAACACTAATTAAAACATAAAAAACACAATCATAACAGAGGCTAGATAAGTTATTTATTACTAAACAGGAACAAAAAGTAAAGAACAAAAATAAAATTGGGTTGCCTCCCAACAAGCGCTATCGTTTAACACCCCTAGCTAGGCATAAAAGTAAGAATTGATCTAGGTATTGTCATCTTTGGTGAGCAATTCTTCAATTCAACACTCATTTCCCTTAGGAGGTTCTTTGTTTTTCTTGAAGATCAAACTCCTGGGCAAGAAATCAAGAAATTCATTTGTAGCAAAAGGTTCCTTAATGATAGCGAAAAGGTTGGGGTGAACACTTATTGATTTGAGATCTTCATTCTCCTTACTAGAAGATTCACCCTTATTTTTAGGAACATACATAAACTTGGCAACTTTGGTAGAAGGATGGTTTGAGGTGTTTCTAACGGCAGAAAAAGCAGACCCCAAGTTGGTAATAATATTCTCAGGTTTATCAATTCTAGTGGAATCTTGATCTATCTTTTCATTAACTATGGGTTCCTTTTCCCTAAAAAAATTCAGAGTAACTCCTACCTTAGATCCATATTGGGTAATTAGGTTGTGAATCTTTTTATCCAAATTCTCGATCAACTCTATAGTGGCAATTTTATTTTCAATAATATCAAGCCTTTGCGTCACATGTTCCAAGGTTAAAATAGTTCCATTGACCAAAAGAGGTGGTGGGCCTAACAAATCTATCATAGCATTATAAGAATCAAAAGTATGGCTACCCAAGAAATTCACTCTGGTAATGGTATCAAGAATATATCTATTCCAAGGGGTGATGCCAACGTAAAAATTGCGAAGAAGAACGGAAGTAGATTGCTTTCTAGTGGATCTATTTTGAGCATTGCAGATTCTATACCAAGCATCTTTTAGATTTTCTCCCTCCCTTTGTTTAAAATTAAGAACTTCATTATTGAGAGTACTAACAATGATAGAAGGACTAGCCATGAAGGCGACACAAACGATCTAACACACGGACGCACAAAAGGCAAGCGAAAAGAGACGAACGCAAACGGGGCGAATAAAACGGCAAAGGTGAAGTGGGGGAGAGGAAAACGAGAGGTAAATGGCAAATAATGTAATGCGAGGGATAAGAGTTTATGATGGGTACTTGGTATGTATTGACTTGAGCGTAGATCTCCCCGGCAACGGCGCCAGAAATCCTTCTTGCTACCTCTTGAGCATGCCTTTGGTTTTCCCTTGAAGAGGAAAGGGTGATGCAGCAAAGTAGCATAAGTATTTCCCTCAGTTTTTGAGAACCAAGGTATCAATCCAGTAGGAGATAACACGCAAGTTACCTGGTACCTGCACAAACAATCAAGAACCCCGCAACCAACGCGATAAAGGGGTTGTCAATCCCTTCACGGTCACTTGCGAAAAGTGAGATCTGATAAAGATAGTAAGATAAATATTTTTGGTATTTTTATTGTATAGATTGGAAAGTAAAGATTGCAAAATAGTAAATGAGATGCGATGTAAATGAAAAGAGATGCAATATAATAAGAAAGAAACCCGGGGGCCATAGGTTTCACTAGTGGCTTCTCTCATGATAGCATGTATTACGGTGAGTGAACAAATTACCGCCGAGCAATTGTTAGAAGACGCATAGTTATGATAATATCTAGGCAATGATTATGAAATATAGGCATCACGTCCGTGTTAAGTAGACCGAAACGATTCTGAATCTACTACTATTACTCCACACATCGACCGCTATCCAACATGCATCTAGAGTATTAAGTTCATAAGAACAGAGTAATGCATTAAGCAAGATGACATGACGTAGAGGGATAAACTCAAGCAATATGATATAAACCCCATCTTTTTATCCTCGATGGCAACAATACAATACGTGCCTTGCTGTCCCTACTGTCACTGGGAAAGGACACCGCAAGATTGAACTCAAAGCTAAGCACTTCCCCCATTTCAAGAAAGATCAATCTAGTAGGCGAAACTAAACCGATAATTCGAAGAGACTTGCAGAGATATCAAATCATGCATATAAGAATTCAGAGAAGAACGAAATATTATTCATATATAAACTTGATCATAAATCCACAATTCATCGGATCTTGGCAAACACACCGCAACAAAGTATTACATCGAATATATCTCCAAGAACATCAAGGAGAACTTTGTATTGAGAACCAAAGAGAGAGAAGAAGCCATCTAGCTAATAACTATGGCCCCGAAGGTCTATGGTAAACTACTCACAAATCATCAGAGAGGCTATGGTGTTGATGTAGAAGCCCTCTGTGATCGAATCCCCCTCTGTCAGATGGCCGGAAAAGGCCCCAGATGGGATCTCATGGGTATAGAAGGTTGCGGCAGTGGTGTCGGTGTCAAAACCGGCGGATCTCGGGTAGGGGGTCCTGAACTGTGTGTCTGAGGTTGATGTTAACAGGAGACGGGAGACATGATGTTTACCCAGGTTCGGGCCCTCTCTATGGAGGTAATACCCTACTTCCTGCTTGATTGATCTTGATGAATATGAGTATTACAAGAGTTGATCTACCTCGAGATCGTAATGGCTAAAACCCTAGAAGTCTAGCCTATATGATTATGATTATCTCTACGGACTAAACCTTCCGGTTTATATAGACACCGGAGGAGACTAGGGTTATACAAAGTCGGTTATAGAGAAAGGAATCTTCATATCCAAACACCAAACTTGCCATCCACGCTGTCGTGGAATTATCACGGCAGATGTCCTAGTGTGAGGACTTAGTCGTGAGGCCAACGCATCTATGTGGTAGCTTGATAAGGGTTGAGCGGAATCGAGAGATGCAACATAAGACAAGGATTTAGACAGCTTCGGGCCTCGGGAAACATCATCCGGTAATAGCCCTACATGCTGTTTGTGGCTAGATCTCATTATGCTCACGAGAGAGTCGCCGCATAAGCCGGCTCCCCTTTATTTGTGTCTAGCCCTAGAGATTGTTTCTTGTCTCCCCCTTCTGGGGTGCCCTGCCCCTCCTTATATATGTTGAAGGGGCGGGTTACATGACTAGTCCTATTAGGATTAGGATTACTCTATTACAAGTGGAGTCCTAGTCTTGCTTCCTTTGTAGGAGAATATTCCCTATGCCTTTCTTCTTAACCCGGCCCATCATAACATGAGCCGGCCTTCTGGGCCTTGGGCCTTGTCATCCATCTAAAACACCCGCCGGGTCACCAATGAGTCTTCAGGCTCGTGAGTCGTCACACCAGTGACCCGCCAGACACGTGAGTCACCAATCCTCTCACGGGTTACCAAGCAAATGCCAAGTCCGGCCAGGTCATACCACGAGGTATATCCCCGACATTAGCCCCCAGTTTAATTTGGATTTATCCATGTTAAACTGATCGTGTATACACAAGAACAAATTTAACAGGTTATGCTCCGGGTTAAATATTCTTGTAAGCCGACACCTGATCATCCTTAACTCCTTGTTATTTCCTTCTTCTAGAAAATCCGGGTCAATAGACCAGCTTCATAATCAATTTTCTTGTAGAAGAAAATATTGCAAATAAATAATCCATTTGAGTCGGCCTTCAATGCTCTGACTTGACAAAATATTGGTCTTCAAATATTCAACTGATATTCAGCCGACTTTAAAATGTAGAACTTATTCGAGCTATGATCTCCAAAATTGCTGAGTTATAATAACTGGTGATTCTGGGTCATGATTGTTGCCGACGCCAGGTCATAATTATTGGTGACGCCGGGTCATGATTGTTGCAAACACCGGGTCAATCTGGTTAGCTCAAAAATGAGAATTTGAAGATATATCTTCCTTATATCCATATTACCTATAGCCCCCAAGTCTTGAGCAGAATAAAGTGATGACTTAAGACTTGCTTCAATATAAATATTATCATTTTAAAGAAATCCATGTTGTTCATCTCAGTCACTAGCAAAGACTGAATAATCCATATATGTAGCCCCCAAGTGCCGGGTTGTCATGCTTGTAGCAACCTGGGACTTGTAATTTCCTGATGCCCATAAAAACTTCAACCAATGTAGCCCCCAAGGGCCAGGTCATTAAGCAATAATGAGCAGGGACTTTGTAGATATGATCATGTAGATTTGAACAGCAACGTGTAGCCCCCAAAGGCCGGCTCAGTAAGATAATATTGAGCTGGGACTTTGTATATAATTCATTGATAATAACATCATATGATGTAACCCCCATCATGGGGCTTGAACCCACGTCCACAAGGTTAAGAGCTTTATGCTTTACCAACTGAGCAGTGGATCCTTCAATATAATGGATTAAGACTTGTGTACCTTAAATTTTTGATAGGAGCAATTGGTAGCCCCCAAGGGCCGGCTCATTATGATGTGATGAGTCGGGTCTTCAATAAGTTGATCAAAAAATGACTTTACATTAGCCCCCAAGTGCCATGGTGCATGCTGGCAGTGACATGGGAATTGCATATTTGATGTAATCTCAATCTGAATAATGTAGCCCCCAAGTGCCGGGTCGTAAGCCTGCAGCGACTCGGGACTACTCCCTCCATTGTAAAAATAAATTATGTCCATTGATAAAATAATAACCATTGCGTTGAAGTGACTTTGAAGACCTCCATCATAATATTGGCTATTGATAACCACAATAAAAATCCAGCCATGTTGGCTATTAAAGATTTGAATTATATAATCCGGTTTGGAAAATCGGTTCCTGTGATATTGAATCATACTGCCGGTTTAGGATACCTGTGCAGTCAGGGTGATAACCTAATCTTTAGAAGCCAAAACTTCCAAATGTTTATGATTGTCATATATGGTGACTTATCATCCAAAGTCAAGCCGGGTTAATCGAAACCACATATATGCTTCAGATAAAAAAGGTCTCAAGACAAAACCAAAGATTGTTTTCAAAAAACTTAAGCCAAAAAGAGAAAAAATGAGGCTTCTGATTCGAATACGATCAGTAAACCGGACCAAAAGGGGTTAAGCTAGGATTCAAATACGATCATGAAGCCCCCTAGTGGTTTTGGCGTTGCGCCGATCAAGAGGGTACCGGCAGCTATGTTCTCTTTGGTTCGAATACGACCTATGTTTGAACAGGAAGCCCCCAAATGACCTTGAGAGTTTTAACGACTCTGATTCGAATACGCTCAAAGTCGGACCCAAAAGGGGTTAAGCTACGATTCAAATACGATCAAGAAGCCCCCTAGTGGGTTTGGCATTGCCCGATCAAGAGGGTACCGACAACTATGTTCTCTTTGGTTCAAATACGACCTATGTTTGAACAGGAAGCCCCCAAGTGACCATATAAGCTTTGGCATTGAGCCGATCAAGAGGGTACCGACAGCTATGCTCGATGAGCAGGAAGCCCCCAAGTGACCATAATAAGATAACCCGTAATGCAGGACACCCATGTTTGAACCGCGCATCATGGCAGCAAGCTCTTTTTGGCAACCTTTAATTTTTCCTGAGAACTCAACTTTGCAAGAGATAATTCTTCTTGAGCTGGAATTTTAAACCGGATATTGAGAGTTTCAGAGCTTCATGCGAGACAGATTTCCCTTAAACTGGATTTTGAACTGGAATTCTTCTTTTTAAGCCAGAAATTTTCTGACGCTCTTTTACCTTTTCATTAATAGGGCAGTAGCCTCTGGGGCCGGGTTATTTTTCCCTGCAATGACCCGGACTTCTTGAATTCACTGAGATTGGCAAGATTTGCTGAGTCATACCATTGTAACCCCCGAGTCTTAAGATTACTCGAGGAGTTGGCTTGAGACTCTTCATGCTTGACCATGATATGACCAATGGATTACTGGAATATGTTGAATCTCGGTGGGTTAAAATTGACCCTGTCCATGGACCCGTCCGGTGTAGGCAAGGGCCATAGCTTGATGGCCTCTTTTGTTATGATGATTTTTTCTGCATAAGAAATTGCACAAACGAGAGTAATTGTTCTCGAAGAAAATAAAAATATATCAATAACAATTGATTGGACAGCCTTCACCTGATTCGTCTGAATGACGAGTCGTATATCGCGTCTATGGATCACCTCCAATAAATTTCATGGCGATTTAGCCACTCTCCGTATGTTGAGGCAAAGGCGGCTCGCCAAGCGGGGGTCGCTCCACGCGAGGTGGCAGAGGCGACGATGAAGGCAGCGGCTTGAAGCGCAACCACAACAGAGCTGGAGCTGGGTGGCTCGAATGCTCGGGGTCATATTGACCAAACCACATCACTCTAGCAGATTTTTTTAGACAAACACAGACAGACGCTGGTACTGGATAATGGCGGACGTAGTCAGACGAACGTCTAACTCAGCTGATCTGATGTACTTATAGCACCCCGTGGTCTCCTTTTCTTTTTTTTTGATTTCCACGTGGGTAGAAAGACTGCATGTAGACTTGTCTTTTTCTTTTCTTTGAATAATGATTGTCCAGGAGTACCATGCTGTGTCAACCTCTCCCCCGTTTTTTGTGAAAGAAGCATCTTTTGGTTCTTCGCTGTTGTAGCAGTTCATCTTCAGTTTCCCGTTGTTTAACAATAGGCCTCGGTGACAGAAACAAGCCACCGGCTCAAAGCAAGGAGAACAGCAACCGAAACCACGGCGTCTTGCTGGTGGCTGCTGCGGCCGGGTCACTCGGGGGCGGTTCAAAGCGGGCCGCTGCTGAAGTGATCGGTCCGGGCGGCTTGACACTGAGGAGAGGTACCCCACGACAGTGGCGTGTTAGGCAGAACAAGGTCATGGTGCGCGGCACGGCCGTCGGAGGCGGACGGCGGCTTGGTGGGCAGCAACTCTCCTGCTGCGATGGTGGCTCTCCCGCCGCAGTGGCGGTTTTGGTGATGTACTTGCACCAGTTTTCTCAACCGTAGCTTCCCAGTAAAATGATTTGCTTGGGCAACTTGAGAGTCCTTACGCGTATTGTATCACAAGTCTCAAAAAATAATCCCTTGAGGCTGAGCCGAAATTTTTGATATATTTGATTAACAAAATCAGATGCAATGCTTCCCTTCTCCTCGCTTTCAAATGCCATCTCAATGTAAACAATACAGAAGTTGCGACCAATTGACGTTGAAACAGACTCAGTATAGATCTTCCATAAATCAAGTTTGGGCATATAAATCTCAGGGCTGTGCTTCACCCGTTTGTTGATGTGGCTGATTACCTCCATAGAGAGCTTGTGTACAGATGCGGATGTGGAGGCGAAACGAAGTAATGGAGCAAGGGGGCACATGCACAAGCAACGGGGCGAGGCGGGCATCCGGCGAGGGTCAGCCGCATGAGCATCTGGTCCAAGGCGTGCTCCCTCCCCGTGTTAGTCCGAGCCGGCGTGGCAGCGACTCGGAGCGGCGGCTCAAGGTGGTACCCGAGCAGGCGTGCGGATGAGGTGGCTCGAGGAAACGGAGTCAGGCGGCTCAAGACGGGAGCAGTCGCAGGTACTGCTGTGGTGAGGGCAGCGGACGCGGCTCGGTCCGCGCAGGGTCGACGCCGGCGAGGAAAAGACCCGTAGCTAAAGGATACGAACGGCTTGACGGAGCCAGAGCCACGGTCGATAGGGGTGACCCGGTTGCGGCTCGTCGGCAGCGGGCGACGGGCCAATCAGCGACGAAAGGCGATGGCCGGTGAATCCGGGTCGTGGCTGTGTTCGTTTCCGGATCGTTGATTGCAATTTCAGATGCGATCGACGACTTGTCATGTTGGCGGCTTAGAAGCGATGATGAGGCCGCGTCGACTTTGATTTGAAGTGGCGGATGGAGACAACTCGTAACGAGGCAAGGGCGGCTCTTGCGTGAGACGGCCCACGGCGGCAAAGCTGCGCCGGTAAGGCAATTTGGCACAGTTTGCAGCCGTTGACCACAGACGGAGATTTGAAATAGGGCTCGGACGCTGCGACAGAGGCGGGGCGTTCAGGCGGCTCTTCTGTTGACGAAGTGAGGGCAGGCCAGAGCAAGGCCGAGTCGGAGCGGAGGCCACTCGGAGTCGGAGTCCGGCGGTTTAAAGCAGGCGGCGGCTTGCCGAGGCCGAGTTGAAGACGGACATCGCAGACGGCTCGGGGTCAGTTTGGCTGCTCAAAGCGAGGTGACGGAGCCATCGCCTGCATCCGCCCATGAAAGTCCCCGACGAGGCGGCGGCATCAGCCGGCTTGACAGGGGAGACAACGGGCGGACCCATGCGGGAAGACGCGGGAGGCCAGCATAGACGGCGGCCGCGGCAAAGGGGCGAACAACGAGGCCCAGCAGCTTAGAATGAGGCGGGCCCGCCGGCGGCGGCTTGGTACTGCACGACGCGGCGGCAGCGGCAGCGGCCGCGGAGGTCATGACGCCGACCGGCGGCAGCGGCACAACCGCGGCCGACTTGCGAGCGGGGCCGCGGCCGACTTGCGAGCGGGGCCGCAGCCGTCAGGGCGGAGGAGACCGGGTTGCAGTCGTCCCCGTTCCTGGGTCATGACCCGGTCCACTTCCGGGTTGATTTTTTTTCTTCATCAGATTGACTGTATGCTGGCGTACGGATCTGGACCCTGCAGCTCGTGTCTCCTCAGATTGATACGGATTGGTATGACGCAGCATGCAACAGCTACCACAAAACTCCTCTCGGCCTTGTCGACACGCAATTGTAGCCGAAAAGAACTGATTCTCATATTCTGATTCGACGGATCACGTTGCCTCGGCGATGCATCAAACGCCATACGCTTATACTGCTAGCTTCAAAATCAACAATTCTGATAAAAAACATTGAATGTTTCGGCTCTGCCGAAGACTATCCCATGCTGGCTCTCCTTCATCCGGCTAATTGCCAATTTCTCGATCCCTAAAAGTGTTTCCTTCAAGAACTCAACACCACCGTACGCGAGCCCCACGGTGGGCACCAACTCTCGTGGAATTGTCACGGCAGATGTCCTAGTGTGAGGACTTAGTCGTAAGGCCAACGCATCTATGTGGTAGCTTGAGAGGGGTTGAGCGGAATCGAGAGACGCAACATAAGACAAGGATTTAGACAGCTTCGGGCACCGGGAAACATCATCCGGTAATAGCTCTACATGCTGTTTGTGGCTAGATCTCATTATGCTCATGAGAGAGTCGCTGCATAAGCCGGCTCCCCTTTAGTTGTGTCTAGCCCTAGAGATTGTTTCTTGTCTCCCCCTTCTGGGGTGCCCTGCCCCTCCTTATATATATTGAAGGGGCGTGTTACATGACTAGTCCTATTAGGATTAGGATTACTCTATTACAAGTGGAGTCCTAGTCTTGCTTCCTTTGTAGGAGAATATTCCTTATGCCTTTCTTCTTAATCCTGCCCATCATAACATGAGCCGGCCTTCTGGGCCTTGGACCTTGTCATCCATCTAAAACATCCGCCGGGTCACCAATGAGTCTTCAGACTCGTGAGTCGTCACACCAGTGACCCGCTAGACACGTGAGTCGCCAATCATCTCGCGGGTTACCAAGCAAATGCCAAGTCCGGCCGGGTCATACCGCGAGGTATATCCCCGACACACGCCAAGGAGAGTCTCATCCGGACACGGGTGAGAGTCTTCGGTCTCATATCTTCATAGCCCATCAGTCCGGCCCATGTCCAATAGGTCGGACGCCCGAGGACCCCTTAGTCCAGGACTCCCTCAGTAGCCACTGAACCAGAATTCAATGACAAGGTGTCCGGTGCGCAGATTGTCTTTGGCATTGCAAGGTGGGTTCCTCCTCCGAATACTCCAACACAGTCTTCGAACGCGTCCGGATCTGAAAAACACAAGTACCACACACCACCGTAGAGAGTATAATATTTCACGAGTCCAATCTGCTGACAACTTTTTGTAACGTGATATCACGTCCCTGCGCGGTTATTATTTCGAACCGGTTTTCGGCCTGCCACTCCAAATTTCGAGATGCAATTTTATAGGCACGTCTTGTCAAAGTAGAGATCGTGTCCCCTTATTACGGGATTCTCATCAATACGGGTATGGGTAATCCAACCATGCCACCTGCACGGCCCCTGGGGAATAGGCGAGTTTTATGGCGAGTGGGGAGGCGCTTGACATTCACTGCCTTTATAAGGAGATAAGGATTCACCTTTTTCACCCACGCCTTCTCTCTTTTCGCCTACCCACTCTCGAGCTCCAGCGCCCAAGTTCTCATCTTTCCTGCCCCAAGAGAGCACTCCAACCATGTACAGATCGCAGGGCAAGTGGATGGCCTCCACCGTCAAGGAGAAGGACATCACCCAGCTTAGGGAGGCCGGATATTTGGCCAAGGAGGTTGCCCATCGGCTTCCGACCGAGGGACAGATCGTCCCTACCCCGGAGCCCATGATGAGAGGGTAGTTCTCATCCCCCACTTCGTCCGCAGGCTGCGATTCCCACTCCACCCCTTCATCCGCGGGCTCACGTTCTACTATCGGCTGGATTTCCATGATCTGGCCCCCAATTCCTTCCTCACCATTTCGGCGTTCATCATCGTGTGTGAGGCTTTCCACCGCATCCCGCCCCCACTTCGGACTGTGGCTGAAGACCTTCAATGTAAAGCCGAAGGTGGTGGGCGGCGAATACCCAGAGTGCGGAGGTGCCATGGTGAGCAAAATGTCCAACGTCTCGTGGCCCAAAGGCACCTTCGTGGAGACCGTCAAGGGGTGGCAGAAGTTGTGGTTCTACGTCACCGAGCCCCGTGACACTACCTGGGTCGCGGCTCCCAAATTCAAATCCGGAGCCCCAATGCGGCTCAGCTCCTGGCAAGAGAAGGGCCTGGATTGGTCTTCGTCGGACGAGCGGACAGCGCTCCAGACGCGCATCGGGAGCATGATGGACAAGAACATCAAGCTTGTCGATGTGATTCAGGTGATGCTAGTCCGCCGGATCCTTCCATGCCAGAGCCGGGCTTGCCACCTATGGAAGTTCGATCCGGCCGAGCACAAGACCCTGCAACGGTTCTTCAGAACTACACACGAAGATATCTGTAAGGTGCTCTTCAAGGCCAACGAGACGTGGCCGAAGACCACCGAGGACCGTGGGCACGACCTGGCCCATCTCGCCAGTTCGGTAAGTTTTCCGTTGTTTCAAGGTGTATTCCTTACTTGCTTATTCAAGGAGGGTGTCCGAACTTCCCCATTTGTTTTTTCAGGGTTGGACGAAGAAGGCGGAGTGGATTCAGTGTTCGGATCCGCTGCCCGAGGATCCAACCATCCCGCGTCTAACGAAGATACTGGTTCCGGTGCCCTACAAGGTGCCGGAGAAGAAGGCCAAGGGGACCAGAAGTGGCCTCCGTCCCAAGGGTACTTCGGACGTGGTGTCCGAAGACGCCGATACTCACTCCGCCGCCGAACACGACGAGGAGGAGTAAGAGGAGGAAGAAAGCAACTTCCCCCTCCCCGAGGGGGGGGGAAGAAAAGGGCGGCCTCCATAGATCTGGAAGCAGAGGCCTCCAAGAAGGGAAAGGCTTCCCTCACGGTTAGCTCCGCATGGGACGTCGATAGAAGCCCAGAACGGCGTCCTCGAGATAAGCCCCTGGCCGAATCGTGAGTATCCGAAGATCCTGACGCATTCATATATCCGCCTCTTTAGTTAATAATTTTAACATGTCGAATCATGCATTTGCAGTCCGGCTCGTTCCGCCCTTGAGCGATCCTCGTCTTCGGGGAACTCACTGGACCGGAAGGTGATGGACAGTGGGTCCCCTCTGACAGCCTTCTCTCCCAGGGCCATGGATGACACCGAGGTGTTGTCCCGAAGGATCCTCGGCTAGGGAGAGACGCAGGAGGCCATCAAGACGGCGCCAGAGGGCGAGACCTCGGCCGCCGGACACATGGGGGAGCAGATCCCCATGGAGACTGGCGATGGGGGCCATGTCCACTTCGGCCCCCAGCCGAACACGGTCCCGGAGAACTATAAGGCTCCAAAATCTTGCAAGCAGCCTCCTTCATTGGAAGGAGGTGTGCCCATTCCGCCGGTGACCTTTGTCCAACCAGAGGCGCCGGTGCAAAGCGCTTCCATCGTTGACGAACACCGCACCCTCATGGGTGCGGTGATTGAGAAGATTCAGTCTGCAAAGAGCGGACTGACCGAAGCCTGCACAAGCCTTTTAACAGGCTTTGAGGTAAGCAATGCAATTTGTGAAAAGAAAGTCACAGTATAGATAGTAGCCCCTGAGACTCTGTTCGGGGTTCAGAAAGAAAAGCCGAACAAAGGATCAAATAGTTTTTTGCAGGAGACTAACCATGTATGTCTATGTCAATAAGCAGGCATCGATGCTAGCCGTGACTTCTCATGTTGTTGAATTCTCCGGACTGAAGCAGAGGCTGGAGCAGACCGAGGAAGAGCTCGGTCATGCGAAAAAACAGCTGGAGGACAATCAAGGTATTCAATCATTTTATGCATGTCCAGAAAGTATGAATGTTTTTGTGCTGACCGTAGTGCCGTGATATTTTCATAGGGGCGGAGACCGAGGTGGAGGCCCTCAAGAAGGCACTGGACGAGGCCGAGGGGAGTGCGGGAAAGGAAAAATGCACCCAAGAAAAGCATGAGGCCAGGGTTGGTGAGGTCCAGCAGGAGCTCCAGGACGCCGTGAAGAAATGCGAGTCCTTGGAGCGCCAGAATGCGGACTAAGAGTCCGAACTCGCTAAGGCCCGCCAAAGCGCACAAGAGGCCTGGGCCGAAGCCCAAGGCACCCTCTGGGAGATCCAAGAGGCCAAGAGATCGCGGCGGGTAAGGCTTTTATTATGCAAAGCAAGTATGGGAGCAAGAGGTATCTCTTACTGACCCGGATTTGGAGTTCTCCAGGGGCGTTTGTGGATTTGCCGCGCAGTGTTTCTGACGCTACGGAATTCTTCCGTGCTGAAGAGGGGAGCTCAACGGAGAAGCTGTTCTGGTCGCAATACCTTGCGCCAGAACATCCGGTGCCCTTTAGCGACCAGCTAAAACAGTTGGTCGAGCTGCATAGGGTGGCCGAACTGGCCATTAGGATTTAATAATCGGGTTGTGGTCTGCAGAAGCTATACCCAACAGCTACTTCGGCCTCGTGAAGCGGCTGGTCAATGCCTGCCCTTGGCTTGATGCCATCAAGCGGTTGGTCTACATAGAATGTGCGCGGATGGCCTTCGCCCGTGTCAAGATACAATGGGCGAAGATGGACGCCGTCAAGCTCGCGACTGAAGGACCGCCGTGGGCAAGGAGCACTGCACGCCCGAGCGGTATTTTGAAGATGTTCTGAAGGGATCCCGCATTGTGGTGGAGTAATGTGCTAAGGACATTATTTGTGAATGAATACATTCATGTAATCTCGTCCTGTATGATGAAAACCAGGCTGATATGTAATATAATGCTTTGTTGTTTATTATCTAAAGTTTTACCTCCGGTGCGGCCGTTTTATCAAGTCTGAGAGTTGGCCAGTCGTCGGCTTCAGCCCCCATGTAGGTAGTACGGGGGTGTTCGGGATTAATCTAAACACTCTTTATCCAAGAATTTGGTCCTTAAAGGAGGTGTTTAGCGCAACGAACCAGGCAATTGGACTATGTGGCTTTATAACCCTCACTTAGCCATAGGAGTTTGACAATAAAATTTAGGCGCAGCCCCTAGTATCCGAACTAGGGTGCTGTAAACACCTGATCAGATAAGAACCGATTCATCACATAACGCAGAAAAAATCGCTCAAGATTTGAAACCTCCGAAGAGTTGACTGGCTCACGCCGCATCATGACAGTCAGTTTTTTGCTTTCTCTACTGAGGTGCTCATCCGGATAAACCAGGACACAGTCGCAGTAGTTCTCCCTTTACTACCCTAGCCGATATAGTGGAACGTAAGGCAGTAAGCACAGGAGCCGGGCAACCCAACTATTGACCAAAGACATGATTCAGAGCCAATGCATATAATGCTAAATTCGGGGTGCTAAACTATACTGTAAAAAGTGTTCAGACTTTGTTGCCGTATTATGGGGAGCAATGAAGCCCCTGGCAGACTAAAGCGTACCAAAGCGTATGGGTGTGATTTGATAAGATTATCAAAAGAACAAACTAGTGCCGTAGAAGTTGGGCTGCAAACTGTTTCCATTATAGTTTGATTAATACGTCGAAGCGTATTTGTACACGTAGTGCAATAAGCAATATGACTATTTAATATGCCACAACCAAGGGAGAGCTGCGTGCGGGTCCAAAAAATAGGTAGAGTGATCGTTAAAGAGACCACCTAGAAATTCCCTTATACGTTAGTGCTTTGTGCCGTCTTGGTGTATCTATCCTTTCGAAAAGTCATGTGATCAGGCTGTCCGAAAAGGCTTGTGGAAAAGAAACCTGAAAAGGAAGGAAAGAAAAAAAGTGAAAGTATGAGAGCGCCAAGGTAGGTCGAGCCGTATTATGAATCACAATGTAGTTATGCCTCCATCTATGCCCATGGTATTTTGAGTGCATAGTTATGTATGCGCGGTACGAACGCCGCCACTTGGTAGGGGCTGGGATGGAGGCTGAATTGCTAGTCGAGCTCTTGACGAGCTGGGCTGTCCTGCTGCGGAGTAGTCCGGACTCGTTTGACGGTGTCCGGGAGCTCGGCCGCCGAATTGAGGTTCTGCTTGGAGAGGCCGCTTTGTACTTCTACTGCTAAAGCAGCGGTGTGCTCCTCAATACGGAGGGAGTGTTCCGTATTTCCATTGACTGTTATGACACAGCGCGGTCCGGGCATCTTGAGCTTGAGATAAGCATGGTGTGGCACCGCATTGAATCGAGCAAATGCGGTTCGTCCGAGCAGTAAGTGATAGCCACTGTGGAAGAGGACCGATATCGAAGATCAACTCTTCGCTTCAGAAGTTGTCCGAAGATCCGAAGTCAACCTCTAGTGTGATTGAGCCCGTACAGCGGGCCTCTACACCTGGTATGACTCCATTAAAGGTAGTCTTTGTGGGCTTGATCCTTGAGGGATTAATACCCATTTTGCAAACTGTATCCTGATAGAGCAGGTTCAGGCTGCTGCCACCATCCACGAGGACTCGCGTAAGATGGAATCCATCAATGATTGGTTCAAGGACCAGTGCGGCTAAACCACTGTGACGGATACTGGTCATGTGGTCCCTGCGATCGAAAGTGATCGGGCAGGAGGACCATGGGTTGAATTTTGGAGCGACTTGCTCTATCGCATAGACGTCCCTGAGCGTGCGCTTGCGCTCCTTCTTGGGGATGTGGGTAGTGTATATCATGTTCACCATTTTGATTTGAGGGGGAAACTTCTTCTGTCCCCCTGTGTTTGGTGGACGGGGCTCCTCGTTGTCGTTCTCGCTTTGCGACCCCTTCTCCTTGTCTTCGGCATTTAACTTGCCGGCCTGTTTGAAGACCCAACAACTCCTGTTGGTATGATTGGCTGGTTTATCAGGGGTGCCTGATACGTCCATTTTGCATCATGCTTTTATATCGATATTTATTGCATTATGGGCTGTTATTACACATTATGTCACAATACTTATGCCTATTCTCTCTTATTTTACAAGGTTTACATAAAGAGGGAGAATGCCGGCAGCTGGGATTCTGGGCTGGAAAAGGAGCAAATATTAGAGACCTATTCTACACAGCTCCAAAAGTCCTGAAACTTCACGGAAGTTATTTCTAGAATATATAAAAAATAATGAGCGCAAGTACCAGAGGGGGCCACCCACCAGCCACGAGGGTGGGGGCGCGCCCTACCCCCTGGGCGCGCCCCCCTGCCTCGTGGGCCCCCTGGTGGCCCTCCGATGCCCATCTTCTGCTATATGGAGTATTTCGTCGAGGAAAAAGATCATAAGCAAGCTTTCGGGACGAGACTCCACCGCCACGAGGCGGAACCTTGGCAGAACCAATCTAGGGCTCCGGCGGAGCTATTCTGCCGGGGAAACTTTCCTTAGGGAGGGGGAAATCATCACCATCGTCATCACCAACGATCCTCTCATCGGGAGGGGGTCAATCTCCATCAACATCTTCACCAACACCATCTCATCTCAAACCCTACTTCATCTCTTGTATCCAAACCTCAGATTGGTACCTGTGGGTTGCTAGTAGTGTTGATTACTCCTTGTAGTTGATGCTAGTTGGTTTACTTGGTGGAAGATCATATGTTCAGATCCATTATGCATATTAATACCCCTTTGATTATGAACATGAATATGCTTTGTGAGTAGTTATGTTTGTTCCTGAGGACATGGGAGAAGTCTTGCTATTAGTAGTCATGTGAATTTGGTATTCGTTCGATATGTTGATGAGATGTATGTTGTCATCCCTCTAGTGGTGTCATGTGAACGTAGACTACATGACACTTCACCATTGTTTGGGCCTAGAGGGAGGCATTGGGAAGTAATAAGTAGATGATGGATTGCTAGAGAGACAGAAGCTTAAACCCTAGTTTATGCGTTGCTTCGCAAGGGGCTGATTTGGATCCATATGTTTCATGTTACGGTTAGGTTTACCTTAATACTTCTGTTGTAGTTGCGGATGCTTGTAATGGGGGTTAATCATAAGTGGGATGCTTGTCCAAGTAAGGACAACACCCAAGCACCGGTCCACCCACATATCAAATTATCAAAGTACCGAACGCGAATCATATGATCGTGATGAAAACTAGCTTGACGATAATTCCCATGTGTCCTCGGGAGCGCTTTTCTCTATATAAGAAATTGTCCAGGCTTGTCCTTTGCTACAAAAAGGATTGGGCCATATTGCTGCACTTTATTTACACTTGTTACTTGTTACTCGTTACCAATTACCTTATCACAAAACTATCTATTACCGATAATTTCAGTGCTTGCAGAGAATACCTTGCTGAAAACCGCTTATCATTTCCTTCCGCTCCTCGTTGGGTTTGACACTCTTACTTATCGAAAGGACTATGATAGATCCCCTATACTTGTGGGTCATGAAGACTCTTTTCTGGCACCGTTGTCGGGGAGTGAAGCACCTTTGGTAGGTGGAAGTTGGTAAGGAAAAATTTATATAGTGTGCTGAAATTTACTGTCACTTGTTACTATGGAAAGTAATCCTTTGAGAGGCTTGTTAGGGGTATCTTCACCCCGACCGGTAGAGAAAATAGTTGTTCCTCAACCTACTTAACCTACTGAAAATGTTTACTTTGAAATTCCTTCGGGTATGATGGAGAAACTGCTAGCTAATCCTTTTGCAGGAGATGGAACATTGCATCCCGACTTACACTTAATCTATGTGGATGAAGTTTGTGGATTATTTAAGCTTACAGGTATGCCCAGTGATGTTATCAAGAAGAAGGACTTCCCTTTATATTTGAAGGGAAATGCATTGACATGGCATAGGCTATGTGATGATATGGGATCATGGGACTACAAACGGTTGAAAGTGGAATTCCATCAGAAGTTTTATCCTATGCATCTTGTTCATCGTGATCGTAATTATATATATATATTTTGGCCTCGCGAAGGAGAAAGCATCGCTCAAGATTGGGGGATGCTTAAGTTAATGTTATATTCATGCCCCAATCATGATCTCTCAAGAGAAATGATTATTCAAATTTTTTATGCTCGGCTTTCTAACAACAATTGATCCATGCTCGATACTTCTTGTACTAGTTCTATTATGATGAATACTATTGAATTCAAATGGAATTTATTGGAGAGAATTAAACACAACTCTCAAGATTGGGATCTCGACAAAGGTAAGGAGTCAGGTATAACACTTAAGTTTGATTGTGTTAAATCTTTTATGGATACCGATGTTTTCCATAAATTTAGCACTAAATATGGACTTGACTCAGAGATAGTAGCTTCTTTCTGTGAATCCTTTGCTACTCATGTTGATATCCCTAAGGAGAAGTGGTTTAAATATAGTCCTCCCATTCAAGTAAAAGTAGTTGCACCTATTAAAGTTGAAGAAAAGACTATCACTTATAATGATCCTATTGTTCCTACTGCTTATGTTGAGAAACCATCTTTCCCTGTTAGAATAAATGATCATGCTAAAGTTTCAACTGTAGTCAACAAAAGTAATATTAGGACACACAAACCCCCTGAGCAAGTTAAAGTTGAACCTAATATTTCTATGGTTAAAGATCTCTTGGATGATAATATTGATGGGCATGTTATTTGCTTCTGTGATGAAGCTGCTAGAATTGCTAGGCCTGATACTAAAAATAAACATAGACCTGTTGTAGGCATGCCTGTTATTTCTGTTAAAATAGGAGATCATTGCTATCATGGCTTATGTGATATGGGTGCTAGTGCAAGTGCAATACCTCATTCCTTATACAAAGAAATTATGCATGATATTGCACCTGCTGATATAGAAGAGATTGATGTCACAATTAAGCTTGCCAATAGAGACACAATTTCACCAATTGGGATTGTTAGAGATGTTGAAGTCTTGTGTGGGAAGGCTAAATATCCTGCTGATTTCCTTGTTCTTGTTCCCCCTCAAGATAGCTTTTATCCCATTATATTTGGTAGACCCTTCTTGAATACTGTTAATGCTAAGATAGATTGCAAGAAGGATGTTGTTACTATTGGTTTGGATGATATGTCTCATGAGTTTAATTTTTCTAAATTTCGTAGACAACCCCGTGATGAAGAATTGCCTAGTAAAGATGAAATTATTGGTCTTGCCTCTATTGTTGTGCCTCCCCATGATCCTTTAAAACAATATTTGCTAGACCATGAGAGTGATATATTTATGAATGAAAGAAGGGAAATAGATGAAGTATTCTTTAAACAAGGACCCATTCTGAAACACAATTTGCCTGTTGAAATCCTAGGAGATCCTCCTCCACCCAAGGGTGATCCCGTGTTTGAGCTAAAACCATTACCTGATACTCTTAAATATGCTTATCTTGGTGAAAAGAAGATATATCCTGTTATTATTAGTGCTAACCTTTCAGAGCATGAAGAAGACAAATTATTGAAAACTCTGAAGAAGCACCGTGCTGCTATTGGATATACTCTTGATGATCTTAAGGGCATTAGTCCCACTCTATGTCAACACAAAATAAATTTGGAGAAAGACGCCAAACCAGTTATTGATCACCAACGACGGCTGAATCCTAAGATGAAAGAAGTGGTAAGACAGGAAATATTAAAGCTCCTTGAGGTAGGTATAATTTATCCCCTTGCTGATAGTCAGTGGGTAAGTCTTGTCCATTGTGTCCCTAAGAAGGGAGGTATCATTGTTGTTCCTAATGATAAATATGAATTGATTCCGCAAAGAATTATTACAGGTTATAGGATGGTAATTGATTTCCGCAAATTAAATAAAGCTACTAAAATGATCATTACCCTTTGCCTTTTATTGATCAAATGCTAGAAAGATTATCCAAACATACACATTTTTGCTTTCTAGATGGTTACTCTGGTTTCTCTCAAATACCCGTGTCAGTTGATGATCATGCAAAGACCACTTTTACTTGCCATTTCAGTACTTTTTCTTATAGACGTATGCCTTTTAGTTTATGTAATGCACCTGCTACCTTTCAAAGATGCATGATGGTTATATTTTCTGACTTTTGTGAAAAGATATGTGAGGTTTTCATGGACGATTTCTCCATTTATGGATCCTCTTTTGATGATTGCTTGAGCAACCTTGATCGAGTTTTGCAGAGATGTGAAGAAACTAATCTTGTTTTGAATTGGGAGAAATGCCACTTTATGGTTAATGAAGGTATTGTCTTGGGGCATAAAATTTCTGAAAGAGGTATTGAAGTTGATAAGGCTAAAGTTGATGCTATTGAAAAGATGCCATGTCCCAAGGACATTAAAGGTATAAGAAGCTTTCTCGGTCACGCTGGTTTTTATAGGAGATTCATTAAGGACTTCTCAAAAATTTCTCGGCCTCTGACTAATCTATTACAAAAAGATATTCCTTTTGTCTTTGATGATGATTGCGTAGAAGCATTTGAAATACTTAAGAAAGCATTGATTTCAGCACCTATTGTTCGGCCACCTGATTGGAATTTACCCTTTGAAATTATGTGTGATGCTAGTGATTATGTTGTAGGTGCTATTCTAGGGCAAAGAGTTGATAAGAAATTGAATGCTATTTAATATGCTAGTAAAACTCTAGACAATGCCCAGAGAAATTATGCTACTACTGAAAACAAATTTTTAGCAGTTGTTTTTGCTTGTGATAAGTTCAGACCTTATATTGTTGATTCTAAAGTAACTATTCACACTGATCATGCTGCTATTAAATACCTTATGTTAAAGAAAGATGCTAAACCTAGACTTATTAGATGGGTTCTCCTGCTACAAGAATTTGATTTGCATATTATTGATAGAAAGGGAGCTGAGAACCCCGTTGCAGACAACTTGTCTAAGCTAGAAAATGTTCTTGATGACCCACTACCTATTGATGATAGCTTTCCAAATGAACAATTAAATGTCGTAAATGCTTCTCAAACTGCTCCATGGTATGCTGATTATGCTAATTATATTGTTGCGAAATTTATACCACCTAGTTTCACATACCATCAAAAGAAAAAGTTCTTCTATGATTTGAGACATTACTTTTGGAATGACCCACATCTTTATAAAGAAGGATTAGATGGTATTATTAGACATTGTGTACCTGAGCATGAATAGGAACAGATCCTACGCAAGTGTCACTCCGAAGCCTATGGAGGGCACCATGCTGGACATAGAACTGCACACAAGGTATTGCAATCCGGTTTTTATTGGCCTACTCTCTTCAAGGATGCATGTAAGTTTGTCTTGTCTTGTAATGAATGTCAAATAATTGTTAATATTAGTAGACGTCAAGAAATGCCTATGAATTATTCACTTGTTATTGAACCATTTGATGTTTGGGGCTTTGATTATATGGGACCTTTTCCTTCCTCTAATGGGTATACACATATTTTAGTTGCTGTTGATTACGTTACTAAGTGGGTAGAGGCTATTCCAACTAGTAGTGCTGATCATAACACCTCTATTAAGATGCTTAAAGAAGTTATTTTCCCGAGGTTTGGAGTCCCTAGATATTTAATGACTGATGGTGGTTCACATTTTATTCATGGTGCCTTTCGTAAAATGCTTGCTAAGTATGACTTTAATCATAGAATTGCATCTCCTTATCACCCACAGTCTAGTGGTCCAGTAGAATTGAGTAACAGAGAGCTCAAATTAATTTTGCAAAAGACTGTTAATAGATCTAGAAAGAATTGGTCCAAGAAACTTGATGATGCATTATGGGACTATGGAACTGCATATAAAAATCCTATGGGTATGTCTCTGTATAAAATGGTTTATGGTAAAGCATGTCACTTACCTCTTGAATTAGAACATAAGGCATATTGGGCTATTAAATAGCTCAACTATGACTTCAAACTTGCCGGTGAGAAGAGGTTATTTGACATTAGCTCACTTGATGAATGGAGAACCCAAGCCTATGAAAATGCCAAATTGTTTAAAGAAAAACTCAAAAGATGGCATGACAAAAGGATACAAAAGCGTGAGTTTAATGTAGGTGATTATGTATTTCTATACAACTCTCGTTTAAGATTTTTTGTGGGCAAACTTCTCTCTAAATGGGAAGGTCCTTACGTTATCAAGGGGGTCTATCATTCCAGTGCCATAAAAATCAACAACTTCGAAGGCACAAATCCGAGGGTAGTGAACGGTCAAAGAATCAAACATTATATCTTAGGTAATCCTATAAATGTTGAAACTAATATTATTGAAACCGTAACCCTGGAGGAATACATAAGGGACACTTTCCGGAACGTTTCAGACTCCGAAAAGGATTAGGTACGTGGTACGGTAAGTAAACTGACTCCAAAACAGTTCTAATGGCAATTTTTCTCTGTTTTGGAATATTTAGAAAATAGGAAAATAAGAAGCAGACCGGAAAGGACACGAGCTTCCACGAGGGTGGAGGGCGCGCCCCCTACCTCGTGGGCACCTCGTGTGCTCTCCGAACTCCGTTTTCTTGCACAATACTTCTTTTGGCCGGTAAAAATTCATTATATAATCTCCCGAAGGTTTTGGCCACCGTATCACGCAAATATCTCTTGTCTTTGTTTCGAGCTGTTTTTCTGATAGATCTAGGTCGTCATGTCGTCTTCAAGTGCCCCCAAGGGCAAGTTCTTCGAGAAGGACATCAACCCCTAGCTCGCGGAGGTGCTGCAACACCCTCAAACCATTGAGATGCGTGAGGGGTTGTTGCACATCCGCGATGTTGAGGGACCAAGGAGGACCGGAAGCATGGAGGCTAGGCTCGAGGCATTGGAGCAACAAGTTTTCAAGTGTCAAGAGATGGTGGAGCGTGGACTCGACTCCAATCACATTATGATCACGGAGTTCACCAACAATCACAAGCTGGACGTCAAGGACATTGGGGAGGCCATTGATACGTCTCCAACGTATTTATAATTTTTGATTGTTCCATGCTATATTATATTCTGTTTTGGACATAATTGGGCTTTATTATACACTTCTATATTATTTTTGGGACTAACCTATTAACCGGAGGCCTAGCCCAGAATTGATGTTTTTTGCCTATTTCAGAGTTTCGCAGAAAAAGAATATCAAACGAAGTCCAAACGGAATGAAATCTTCGGGAACGTGATTTTTGGAACGAACGTGATCCAGAGGACTTGGACCCTACATCAAGAAAGCTACCAAGAAGGCACGAGGTAGGGGGGCGCGCCTACCCCCCAAGCGCACCCTCCACCCTCGTGGCGCCCACGTTGCTCCACCGACGTACTTCTTCCTCCTATATATACCTACGTACCCCCAAACTACCAGATACGGAGCCAAAAACCTAATTCCACCACCGCAACCTTCTGTACCCGTGAGATCCCATCTTGGGGCCTTTTCCGGAGCTCCGTCGAAGGGGGCATCGATCACCGAGGCTTCTACATCAACACCATAGCCTCTCCGATGATGTGAGAGTAGTTTACCTCAGACCTTTGGGTCCATAGTTATTAGCTAGATGGCTTCTTCTCTCTCTTTGAATCTCAATACAAAGTTCTCCATGATTCTCGTGGAGATCTATTCGATGTAATCTTCTTTTGTGGTGTGTTTGTTGAGACCGATGAATTGTGGGTTTATGATCAAGTTTATCTATGAACAATATTTGAATCTTCTCTGAATTCTTTTATGTATGATTGGTTATATATCTTCGCAAGTCTCTTTGAAATATCAGTTTGGTTTGGCCTACTAGATTGATCTTTCTTGCAATGGGAGAAGTGCTTAGCTTTGGGTTCAATCTTGTGGTGTCCTTTCCCAGTGACAGTAGGGGCAGCAAGGCACGTATTGTATTGTTGCCATCGAGGATAACAAGATGGGGTTTATATCATATTACATGAGTTCATCCCTCTACATCATGTCATCTTACTTAAAGTGTTACTCTGTTCTTTTGAACTTAATACTCTAGATGCATGCTGGATAGCGGTCGATGTGTGGAGTAGTAGTAGTAGATGGAGGCATGAGTTGATCTACTTGTCTCGGACGTGATGCCTATATACATGATCATACCTAGATATTCTCATAACTATGCTCAATTCTGTCAATTGCTCAACAGTAATTTGTTTACCCACCGGAATACTTATGCTCTCGAGAGAAGCCACTAGTGAAACCTATGGCCCCCGGGTCTATTTTCCATCATATTAATCTGCTGTTAACAAGCTATTTCTGGTGCCGTTTTTATTTCGCTTTATTTACTTTTCATCTTTATCATAAAAATACCAAAAATATTATCTTATCATATCTATCAGATCTCACTTTCGTAAGTGACCGTGAAGGGATTGACAACCCCTTTATTGCGTTGGTTGCGAGGATTTTATTTGTTTGTGTAGGTGCGAGGGACTCGTGCGTGGCCTCCTACTGGATTGATACCTTGGTTCTCAAAAACTGAGGGAAATACTTACGCTACTTTGCTGCATCACCCTTTCCTCTTCAAGGGAAAACCAACGCAGTGCTCAAGAGGTAGCAAGAAGGATTTCTGGCACCGTTGCCGGGGAGATTTGCGCCAAGTCAAGTCAAGATTTGACTCCCGACAACGAGCCATTTCTGGCGCCGTTGCCGGGGAGTCTACACAAAAGTCAACATACCAAGTACCCATCACAAACCCTTATCTCCCACATTACATTATTTGCCATTTGCCTCTCATTTTCCTCTCCCCCACTTCACCCTTGCCGTTTTATTCGCCCTCCTTTTCATTCGCCCTTTCTTTCGCTTGTTTCGTCGCTATGGCTAGTCCTTTATCCGCTCCTTTGTCTCCTGAGTTTGAGGTTCTTCACTTCAAACAAAGACAAGGAGAAAACTTAGAAGATGCTTGGTTTAGGATGATGGAATCTTATCATAATTGCACCCTAGAGGTGAATTTTAGAATTTTGCTTCGCAATTTTTATGTTGGACTAAATATGTCTCATAGACAACTCTTGGACTGCGTTGCCAAAGGAAATTTTATCGAAATCGATCCTAGTGTTGCGCATGAAATTATAGAGGGGATAGTGGGAACACTACCTCAACAAAAGGGGCCTCATCATACCCAGGAAGAAACCCAAGTTTTTGAGAAAATTTGCGAAGTAACGAAAATATTACAAAAATCTCTTGAACCTCTTAAGATTATTAGCGGGAATCTTCACTGCATGAATATGTTGATCAGTCTTTGTAATAAGCGGTTGGACTCTTTAGATCTAAAAATTTCCGAATATGAAGGAAAACGTAAAGAACCTCCCAGATTCGAGCATGACTCCGCTAAAAAATTAAAAGATGGCAATACCTAGATATATCTTTGCTTTTATGCGTAGCTAGGGACGTTAAACGATAGCTCTTGTTGGGAGGCAACCCAATTTTAATTTTATTCCTTGATTTTTGATCCTGTTTAGTAATAAATAATTTATCTAGCCTCTGTTTTGGTTGTGTTTTTTGTGTTTAATTAGTGTTTGTGCCAAGTAGAACCGTTGGGAAGACTTGGGGAAAGTCTTTTTGATCTTGCTGTAAAAAACAGAAACTTTAGCGCTCACGAGAATTGCTGCCATTTTTATTTGGAAAGTGTTATTTAGTTAATTATTTTTGCATCTGATTAATAGATAAATTCCTCGCGTTCGGAAATTTAGTTTAGAATTTTTGGGGTTCCAGAAGTTTGCGTTAGCTACAGATTACTACAGACTGTTCTGTTTTTGACAGATTCTGTTTTTCGTGTGTTGTTTGCTTATTTTGATGAATCTATGGCTAGTAAAATAGTTTATAAACCATAGAGAAGTTGGAATACAGTAGGTTTAACACCAATATAAATAAATAATGAGTTCATTACAGTACCATGAAGTGGTGTTTTGTTTTCTTTCGCTGACGGAGCTCACGAGATTTTCTATTTTGAGTTTTGTGTTGTGAAGTTTTCAAGTTTTGGGTTAAGTTTTGATGGATTATTGAACAAGGAGTGGCAAGAGACTAATCTTTGGTATGCCCATGGCACCCCAAGGTAAAATTCAAGGACACTCAAAAGCCTAAGCGGGGCATCCCCTCTTTCGTCTTCGTCTATCGGTAACTTTACTTGGAGCTATATTTTTATTCACCACATGATATGTGTTTTACTTGGAGCGTCTTGTATGATTTTAGTCTTTGCTTTTTATTTTACCACAATCATCCTTGCTGTACACACCTTTTGAGAGAGACACACATAATTCAGAAATTGTTAGAATACTCTATGTGCTTCACTTATATCTTTTGAGTTATATAGTTTTTGCTCCAGTGCTTTACTTGTTGGAAATATGCCCTAGAGGCAATAATAAATTAGTTATTATTATATTTCCTTGTTCATGATAATCGTTTATTATCCATGCTAGAATTGTATTGATAGGAAACTCAGATACATGTGTGGATACATAGACAACACCATGTCCCTAGTAAGCCTCTAGTTGACTAGCTCGTTGATCAATAGATGGTTACGGTTTCCTGACCATGGACATTGGATGTCATTGATAACGGGATCACATCATTAGGAGAATGATGTGATGGACAAAGACCCAATCCTAAGCCTAGCACAAGATCATGTAGTTCGTATGCTAAAGCTTTTCTAATGTCAAGTATCATTTCCTTAGACCATGAGATTGTGCAACTCCCGGATACCGTAGGAGTGCTTTGGGTGTGCCAAACGTCACAACGTAACTGGGTGGCTATAAAGGTACACTACAGGTATCTCCGAAAGTGTCTCTTGGGTTGGCACGAATCGAGACTGGGATTTGTCATTCCGTGTAAACGGAGAGGTATCTCTGGGCCCACTCGGTAGGACATCATCATAATGTGCACAATGTGATCAAGGAGTTGATCACGGGATGATGTGTTACGGAACGAGTAAAGAGACTTGCCGGTAACGAGATTGAACAAGGTATCGGGATACCGATGATCGAATCTTGGGCAAGTGTCGTACCGATAGACAAAGAGAATTGTATACGGGATTGATTAAGTCCTTGACATCGTGGTTCATCCGATGAGATCATCGTGGAACATGTGGGAGCCAACATGGGTATCCAGATCCCGCTGTTGGTTATTGACCGGAGAGTCTTCTCGGTCATGTCTGCATGTCTCCCGAACCCGTAGGGTCTACACACTTAAGGTTCGGTGACGCTAGGGTTATAGAGATATTAGTATGCGTTAACCCGAAAGTTGTTCGGAGTCCCGGATGAGATCCCGGACGTCACGAGGAGTTCCGAAATGGTCCGGAGGTAAAGAATTATATATAGGAAGTGCTATTTCGGCCATCGGGACAAGTTTCGGGGTCACTGATATTGTACCGGGACCACCGGAAGGGTCCCGGGGGTCCACCGGGTGGGGCCACCTGCCCCGGGGGGCCACATGGGCTGTAGGGGTGCGCCTTGGCCTATATGGGCCAAGGGCACCAGCCCCAAGAGGCCCATGCGCCAAGAGAAGAGGGAAAGGAAGAGTCCTAAAGGGGGAAGGCACCTCCGAGGTGCCTTGGGGAGGAGGGACTCCTCCCCTGGCCGCACCCTTCCTTGGAGGAAGGGCCAAGGCTGCGCCTCCCCCCTCTCCCTTGGCCCTATATATAGTGGGGGGGGGGGGAAGGGAGGGCAGCCCAACCTAAGCCCTGGCGCCTCCCTCTCCCTCCCATGACACATCTCCCTCCTCCTGCAGCGCTTGGCGAAGCCCTGTTGGAATCCCGCTACTTCCACCACCACGCCGTCGTGCTGCTGGATCTCCATCAACCTCTCCTCCCCCCTTGCTGGATCAAGAAGGAGGAGACTTCGCTGCTCCGTACGTGTGTTGAACGCGGAGGTGCCGTCCGTTCGGCGCTAGGATCATCGGTGATTTGGATCACGACGAGTACGACTCCATCAACCCCGTTCTCTTGAACGCTTCCGCGCGCGATCTACAAGGGTATGTAGATCCACTCCTCCCTCGTTGCTAGATGACTCCATAGATAGATCTTGGTGACACGTAGGAAAATTTTGAATTTATGCTACGTTCCCCAACAGTGGCATCATGAGCTAGGTCTATGCGTAGTTTCTATGCACGAGTAAAACACAAAGTAGTTGTGGGCGTTGATTTTGTTCAATATGCTTACCGTTACTAGTCCAATCTTGATTTGGCAGCATTGTGGGATGAAGCGGCCCGGACCGACCTTACACGTACTCTTACGTGAGACTGGTTCCACCGACTGACATGCACTAGTTGCATAAGGTGGCTAGCGGGTGTCTGTCTCTCCCACTTTAGTCGGATCGGATTCGATGAAAAGGGTCCTTATGAAGGGTAAATAGCAATTGGCATATCACGTTGTGGTTTTTGCGTAGGTAAGAAACATTCTTGCTAGAAACCCATAGCAGCCACGTAAAAAATGCAAACAACAATTAGAGGACGTCTAACTTGTTTTTGCAGGGTATGCTATGTGATGTGATATGGCCAAAAGGATGTGATGAATGATATATGTGATGTATGAGATTGATCATGTTCTTGTAATAGGAATCACGACTTGCATGTCGATGAGTATGACAACCGGCAGGAGCCATAGGAGTTGTCTTAATTTATTTATGACCTGCGTGTCAACATAAACGTCATGTAATTACTTTACTTTATTGCTAACTGTTAGCTATAGTAGTAGAAGTAATAGTTGACGAGACAACTTCATGAAGACACGATGATAGAGATCATGATGATGGAGATCATGGTGTCATGCCGGTGACAAGATGATCATGGAGCCCCAAGATGGAGATCAAAGGAGCTATATGATATTGGCCATATCATGTCACTATTATTTGATTGCATGTGATCTTTATCATGTTTATACATCTTGTTTACTTAGAACGACGGTAGTAAATAAGATGATCCCTCACTAAAAATTTCAAGAAGGTGTTCCCCCTAACTGTGCACCGTTGCGAAAGTTCGTCGTTTCAAAGCACCACGTGATGATCGGGTGTGATAGATTCTTACGTTCACATACAACGGGTGTAAGCCAGATTTACACACGCGAAACACTTAGGTTGACTTGACGAGCCTAGCATGTACAGACATGGCCTCGGGACACAAGAGACCGAAAGGTCGAGCATGAGTCGTATGGTAGATACGATCAACATGAAGATGTTCACCGATGATGACTAGTCCGTCTCACGTGATGATCGGACACGGCCTAGTTGACTCGGATCATGTAATCACTTAGATGACTAGAGGGATGTCTATCTGAGTGGGAGTTCATAAGATGAACTTAATTATCCTGAACATAGTCAAAAGGTCTTCGCAAATTATGTCGTAGCTCGCGCTTCAGTTCTACTGTTTAGATATGTTCCTAGAGAAAATTCAGTTGAAAGTTGATAGTAGCAATTATGCGGACTAGGTCCGTAAACTGAGGATTGTCCTCATTGCTTCATAGAAGGCTTATGTCCTTAATGCACCGCTCAGTGTGCTGAACCTCGAACGTCGTCTGTGGATGTTGCGAACATCTGACATACACATTTTGATAACTACGTGATAGTTCAGTTAAACGGTTTAGAATTGAGGCACCGAAGACGTTTTGAAACGTCGCGAAACATATGAGATGTTTGGAGGGCTGAAATTGGGATTTCAGGCTCGTGCCCACGTCAAGAGGTATAAGACCTCCGACGATTTTCTTAGCCTGCAAACTAAGGGAGAAAAGCTCAATTGTTGAACTTGTGCTCAGATTGTCTGAGTACAACAATCATTTGAATCGAGTGGGAGTTGATCTTCCAGATGAGATAGTGATGTTTCTCCGAAGTCATTACCACCAAGCTGCTAGAGCTTCGTGATGAACTATGATATATCAGGGACATATATGATGATCCTTGAGATATTCGCGATGTTTGACACCGCGAAAGTAGAAATCAAGAAGGAGCATCAATTGTTGATGGTTGGTGAAACCACTAGTTTCAAGAAGGGCAAGGGAACAAAGGGATACTTGATGAAACGGCAATTCAGCTGCTGCTCTAGTGAAGAAACCCAAGGTTGAACCCAAACCCGAGACTGAGTGCTTCTGTAATAAGGGGAACAGCCACTGGAGCAGAATTACCCTAGATACTTGGTAGATGAGAAGGCTGGCAAGGTCCATAGAAGTATATTGGATATACATTGTGTTGATGTGTACTTTACTAGTACTCCTAGTAGCACCAGGGTATTAGATACCGGTTCGGTTGCTAAGTGTTAGTAACTCGAAACAAAAGGCTACGGAATAAACGGAGACTAGCTAAAGGTGAGCTGACGATATGTGTTGGAAGTGTTTCCAGGGTTGATATGATCAAGCATCGCACGCTCCCTCTACCATCGAGATTGGTATTAAAACCAAAATAATTGTTATTTGGTGTTTGCGTTGAGCATAGACATGATTGGATTATGTCTATCGCAATACGGTTATTCATTTAAGGAGAATAATGGTTACTCTGTTTATTTGAATAATACCTTCAATGGTCTTACACCTGAAATAAATGGTTCATTGAATCTCGATCGTAGTGATACACATGTTCATGCCAAAAGATAGTAATGATAGTACCACCTACTTGTGGCACTGCCACTTAAGTCATATCGGTATAAAACGCATGAAGAAGCTCCATGTTGATGGATCTTTGGGCTCACTCGTTTTTGAAAGGTTTGAGACATGCGAACCATGTCTATTGGTGTATATGCATGAAGAAACTCCATGCAAATGGACCGTTTGGACTCACTTGATTTTGAATCACTTGAGACATGCAAATCATACCACATGGGCAAGATGACTGAAAGCCTCGTTTTTCAGTAAAATGGAACTAGAAAGCAACTTGTTGGAAGTAATACATTTTGATGTGTGCAGTCCAATGAGTGCTGAGGCATGTAGTGGACATCGTTATGTTCTTACTTCACAGATGGTTTGAGTAGATGTTGAGTACATTTACTTGATGAATCACGAGTCTGAATTATTGAAAGGTTCAAGTAATTTCAGGGTGAAGTTGAAAGATCGTCGTGACAAGAGGATAAAAGATCTATGATATGATCATAGAGATGAATATCTGAATTACGAGTTTGGCACAGAATTAAGACATTGTGGAAATTGTTTCACAACTAATACAGCCTGGAACACCGTAGTGTGATGTCCGAACATCATAACTGCACCCTATTGGATATGATGCATACCATGATGTCTCTTATCGAATTACCACGATAGTTTATGGGTTAGGCATTAAAGACAACCACATTCACTTTAAATAGGGCACCACGTAATTCCGATGAGATGACACCGTATGAACTATGGTTTAGGGAAACCTAAGCTGTCATTTCTTAAAAGTTTGGGGCTGGGACGCTTATGTGAAAAAGTTTCAGGCTGATAAGCTCGAACCCAAAGCGGATAAATGCATCTTCATAGGACACCCAAAACAGTTGGGTATACCTCCTGTCTCAGATTCGAAAGCAATGAGGGATTGTTTCTAGAATCGGGTCCTTTCTCGAGGAAAAGTTTCTCTCGAAAGAATTGAGTGGGAGGATGGTGGAGACTTGATGAGGTTATTGAACCGTCTCTTCAACTAGTGTGTGGCAGAGCACAGGGAGTTGTTCCTGTGGCACCTACACCATTTGAAGTGGAAGCTTATGATAGTGATCATGAAACTTCAGATCAAGTCACTACCAAACCTCGTGGGATGACAAGGATGCATACTACTTCAGAGTGGTACGTAATCCTGTCTTGGAAGTCATGTTGCTAGACAACAATGAACCTACGAGCTATGGAGAAGCGATGGTGGGCCCGGATTCCGATAAATGGCTCGAGGCCATAAAATCCGAGAGAGGATCCATGTATGAAAACAAAGTGTAGACTTTGGCAGAACGGCTCGATGGTCGTAATGCTATTGAGTACAGATGGATTTTAAAAGGAAGACGGACAATGATGGTAAATGTCACCATTAAGAAAGCTCGACTTGTCGTTAAGATGTTTTCCGACAAGTTCAAGGAGTTGACTATGATGAGACTTTCTCACTTGTAGCGATGCTAAGAGTCTGTTGGAATTATATTAGCGACTACTGCATTATTTATGAAATCTTGCAGATAGGATGTCAAAACATTGTTTCCTCGACGTTTTTTGAGGAAAGGTTGTATGTGATACAAACCGGAAGGTTTTGTCAATCCTGAAGATGCTAATAAGTATGCAAAGCTCTAGCAATCCTTCTAGGGACTGGAGTAAGCATCTCGGAGTTGGAATGTATGCTTTGATGATGATCAAAGATTTTGGATGTATATAAAGTTTATGAGAAACTTGTATTTCCAAAGAAGTGAGTGGGAGCACTATAGAATTTCTGATAAATATATGTTGACATATTGTTGATCAGAAATGACGTAGAATTTCTGGAAAGCATATAGGGTTATTTGGAAAGTATTTTTCAATGGAAAGCCTGGATTAAGCTACTTGAACATTGAGCATCAAGATCTATAAGGATAGATCAAAATTCTTAATGGTACTTTCAAATGAGCACATACCTTGACATGATCTTGAAGGTGTTCAAGATGGACCAGTCAAAGAAGGAGTTCTTGCCTGAGTTGTAAGGTATGAAGTTAAGACTTAAAGCTCGACCACGGCAGAAGAAAGAGGAAGGACGAAGGTCGTCCCCTATGCTTTTATCATAGGCTCTCTACAGTATGCTATGCTGTGTACCGCACCTGAAGTGTGCCTTGCCATGAGTTAGTTAAGGGGTACAAGAGTGATCCAAGAATGGATCACAGGACAGCGATCAAAGTTATCCTTAGTAACTAGTGGACTAAGGAATTTTCTCGATTATGGAGGTGGTAAAAGAGTTCGTCGTAAAGGGTTATGCCGATGCAAACTTTGACACTAATCCAGATTATTCTGAGTAGTAGACTCGATTCGTATAGTAGAACAGTTATTTGGAATAGCTCCAAATATAGCGTAGTAGCTGCATCTACAAGATGACATAGAGATTTGCGAAGTACATACGGATCTGAAAGATTCAGACCCGTTGACTATAACATCTCTCACAAGCATAACATGTTCAAACCCAGAACTCATCGAGTGTTAATCACATGGTAATGTGAACTAGATTATTGACTCTAGTAAACTCTTTGGGTGTTAGTCACATGGGGATGTGACCTTGAGTGTTAATCACATATCGATGTGAACTGGATTATTGACTCTAGTGCAAGTGGGAGACTGTTGGAAATATGCCCTAGAGGCAATAATAAATTAGTTATTATTATATTTCCTTGTTCATGATAATCGTTTATTATCCATGCTAGAATTGTATTGATAGGAAACTCAGATACATGTGTGGATACATAGACAACACCATGTCCCTAGTAAGCCTCTAGTTGACTAGCTCGTTGATCAATAGATGGTTACGGTTTCCTGACCCTGGACATTGGATGTCATTGATAACGGGATCACATCATTAGGGGAATGATGTGATGGACAAAGACCCAATCCTAAGCCTAGCACAAGATCATGTAGTTCGTATGCTAAAGCTTTTCTAATGTCAAGTATCATTTCCTTAGACCATGAGATTGTGCAACTCCCGGATACCGTAGGAGTGCTTTGGGTGTGCCAAACGTCACAACGTAACTGGGTGGCTATAAAGGTACACTACAGGTATCTCCGAAAGTGTCTGTTGGGTTGGCACGAATCGAGACTGGGATTTGTCACTCCGTGTAAACGGAGAGGTATCTCTGGGCCCACTCGGTAGGACATCATCATAATGTGCACAATGTGATCAAGGAGTTGATCACGGGATGATGTGTTACGGAACGAGTAAAGAGACTTGCCGGTAACGAGATTGAACAAGGTATCGGGATACCGACGATCGAATCTCGGGCAAGTGTCGTACCGATAGACAAAGGGAATTGTATACGGGATTGATTAAGTCCTTGACATCGTGGTTCATCCGATGAGATCATCGTGGAACATGTGGGAGCCAACATGGGTATCCAAATCCCGCTGTTGGTTATTGACCGGAGAGTCTTCTCGGTCATGTCTGCATGTCTCCCGAACCCGTAGGGTCTACACACTTAAGGTTCGGTGACGCTAGGGTTATAGAGATATTAGTATGCGGTAACCCAAAAGTTGTTCGGAGTCCCGGATGAGATCCGGGACGTCACGAGGAGTTCCGGAATGGTCCGGAGGTAAAGAATTATATATAGGAAGTGCCATTTCGGCCATCGGGACAAGTTTCGGGGTCACCGGTATTGTACCGGGACCACCGGAAGGGTCCCGGGGGTCCACCGGGTGGGGCCACCTGCCCCGGGGGGCCACATGGGCTGTAGGGGGTGCGCCTTGGCCTATATGGGCCAAGGGCACCAGCCCCAAGAGGCCCATGCGCCAAGAGAAGAGGGAAAGGAAGAGTCCTAAAGGGGGAAGGCACCTCCGAGGTGCCTTGGGGAGGAGGGACTCCTCCCCTGGCCGCACCCTTCCTTGGAGGAAGGGCCAAGGCTGCGCCTCCCCCCTCTCCCTTGGCCCTATATATAGTGGGGGGGGGAGGGAGGGCAGCCCAACCTAAGCCCTGGCGCCTCCCTCTCCCTCCCATGACACATCTCCCTCCTCCCGAAGTGCTTGGCGAAGCCCTGTTGGAATCCCGCTACTTCCACCACCACGCCGTCGTGCTGCTGGATCTCCATCAACCTCTCCTCCCCCCTTGCTAGATCAAGAAGGAGGAGACGTCGCTGCTCCGTACGTGTGTTGAACGCGGAGGTGCCGTCCGTTCGGCGCTAGGATCATCGGTGATTTGGATCACGACGAGTACGACTCCATCAACCCCGTTCTCTTGAACGCTTCCGCGCGCGATCTACAAGGGTATGTAGATCCACTCCTCCCTCGTTGCTAGATGACTCCATAGATAGATCTTGGTGACATGTAGGAAAATTTTGAATTTATGCTACGTTCCCCAACAATGGCATCATGAGCTAGGTCTATGCGTAGTTTCTATGCACGAGTAGAACACAAAGTAGTTGTGGGCGTTGATTTTGTTCAATATGCTTACCGTTACTAGTCCAATCTTGATTCGGCGGCATTGTGGTATGAAGCGGCCCGGACCGACCTTACACGTACTCTTACGTGAGACTGGTTCCACCGACTGACATGCACTAGTTGCATAAGGTGGCTAGCGGGTGTCTGTCTCTCCCACTTTAGTCGGATCGGATTCGATGAAAAGGGTCCTTATGAAGGGTAAATAGCAATTGGCATATCACGTTGTGGTTTTTGCGTAGGTAAGAAACGTTCTTGCTAGAAACCCATAGCAGCCACGTAAAACATGCAAACAACAATTAGAGGACGTCTAACTTGTTTTTGCAGGGTATGCTATGTGATGTGATATGGCCAAAAGGATGTGATGAATGATATATGTGATGTATGAGATTGATCATGTTCTTGTAATAGGAATCACGACTTGCATGTCGACGAGTATGACAACCGACAGGAGCCATAGGAGTTGTCTTAATTTATTTATGACCTGCGTGTCAACATAAACGTCATGTAATTACTTTACTTTATTGCTAACCGTTAGCTATAGTAGTAGAAGTAATAGTTGACGAGACAACTTCATGAAGACACGATGATAGAGATAATGATGATGGAGATCATGGTGTCATGCCGGTGACAAGATGATCATGGAGCCCCAAGATGGAGATCAAAGGAGCTATATGATATTGGCCATATCATGTCACTATTATTTGATTGCATGTGATGTTTACCATGTTTATACATCTTGTTTACTTAGAACGACGGTAGTAAATAAGATGATCCCTCACTAAAAATTTCAAGAAGGTGTTCCCCCTAACTGTGCACCGTTGCGAAAGTTCGTCGTTTCAAAGCACCACGTGATGATCGGGTGTGATAGATTCTTACGTTCACATACAACGGGTGTAAGCCAGATTTACACACGCGAAACACTTAGGTTGACTTGACGAGCCTAGCATGTACAGACATGGCCTCGGGACACAAGAGACCGAAAGGTCGAGCATGAGTCGTATGGTAGATACGATCAACATGAAGATGTTCACCGATGATGACTAGTCCGTCTCACGTGATGATCGGACACGGCCTAGTTGACTCGGATCATGTAATCACTTAGATGACTAGAGGGATGTCTATCTGAGTGGGAGTTCATAAGATGAACTTAATTATCCTGAACATAGTCAAAAGGTCTTCGCAAATTATGTCGTAGCTCGCGCTTCAGTTCTACTGTTTAGATATGTTCCTAGAGAAAATTCAGTTGAAAGTTGATAGTAGCAATTATGCGGACTAGGTCCGTAAACTGAGGATTGTCCTCATTGCTTCATAGAAGGCTTATGTCCTTAATGCACCGCTCAGTGTGCTGAACCTCGAACGTCGTCTGTGGATGTTGCGAACATCTGACATACACATTTTGATAACTACGTGATAGTTCAGTTAAACGGTTTAGAATTGAGGCACCGAAGACGTTTTGAAACGTCGCGAAACATATGAGATGTTTGGAGGGCTGAAATTGGGATTTCAGGCTCGTGCCCACGTCAAGAGGTATAAGACCTCCGACGATTTTCTTAGCCTGCAAACTAAGGGAGAAAAGCTCAATTGTTGAACTTGTGCTCAGATTGTCTGAGTACAACAATCATTTGAATCGAGTGGGAGTTGATCTTCCAGATGAGATAGTGATGTTTCTCCGAAGTCATTACCACCAAGCTGCTAGAGCTTCGTGATGAACTATGATATATCAGGGACATATATGATGATCCTTGAGATATTCGCGATGTTTGACACCGCGAAAGTAGAAATCAAGAAGGAGCATCAATTGTTGATGGTTGGTGAAACCACTAGTTTCAAGAAGGGCAAGGGAACAAAGGGATACTTGATGAAACGGCAATTCAGCTGCTGCTCTAGTGAAGAAACCCAAGGTTGAACCCAAACCCGAGACTGAGTGCTTCTGTAATAAGGGGAACAGCCACTGGAGCAGAATTACCCTAGATACTTGGTAGATGAGAAGGCTGGCAAGGTCCATAGAAGTATATTGGATATACATTGTGTTGATGTGTACTTTACTAGTACTCCTAGTAGCACCAGGGTATTAGATACCAGTTCGGTTGCTAAGTGTTAGTAACTCGAAACAAAAGGCTACGGAATAAACGGAGACTAGCTAAAGGTGAGCTGACGATATGTGTTGGAAGTGTTTCCAGGGTTGATATGATCAAGCATCGCACGCTCCCTCTACCATCGAGATTGGTATTAAAACCAAAATAATTGTTATTTGGTGTTTGCGTTGAGCATAGACATGATTGGATTATGTCTATCGCAATACGGTTATTCATTTAAGGAGAATAATGGTTACTCTGTTTATTTGAATAATACCTTCAATGGTCTTACACCTGAAATAAATGGTTCATTGAATCTCGATCGTAGTGATACACATGTTCATGCCAAAAGATAGTAATGATAGTACCACCTACTTGTGGCACTGCCACTTAAGTCATATCGGTATAAAACGCATGAAGAAGCTCCATGTTGATGGATCTTTGGGCTCACTCGTTTTTGAAAGGTTTGAGACATGCGAACCATGTCTATTGGTGTATATGCATGAAGAAACTCCATGCAAATGGACCGTTTGGACTCACTTGATTTTGAATCACTTGAGACATGCAAATCATACCACATGGGCAAGATGACTGAAAGCCTCGTTTTTCAGTAAAATGGAACTAGAAAGCAACTTGTTGGAAGTAATACATTTTGATGTGTGCAGTCCAATGAGTGCTGAGGCATGTAGTGGACATCGTTATGTTCTTACTTCACAGATGGTTTGAGTAGATGTTGAGTACATTTACTTGATGAATCACGAGTCTGAATTATTGAAAGGTTCAAGTAATTTCAGGGTGAAGTTGAAAGATCGTCGTGACAAGAGGATAAAAGATCTATGATATGATCATAGAGATGAATATCTGAATTACGAGTTTGGCACAGAATTAAGACATTGTGGAAATTGTTTCACAACTAATACAGCCTGGAACACCGTAGTGTGATGTCCGAACATCATAACCGCACCCTATTGGATATGATGCATACCATGATGTCTCTTATCGAATTACCATGATAGTTTATGGGTTAGGCATTAAAGACAACCACATTCAATTTAAATAGGGCACCACGTAATTCCGATGAGATGACACCGTATGAACTATGGTTTAGGGAAACCTAAGCTGTCATTTCTTAAAAGTTTGGGGCTGCGACGCTTATGTGAAAAAGTTTCAGGCTGATAAGCTCGAACCCAAAGCGGATAAATGCATCTTCATAGGACACCCAAAACAGTTGGGTATACCTCCTGTCTCAGATTCGAAAGCAATGAGGGATTGTTTCTAGAATCGGGTCCTTTCTCGAGGAAAAGTTTCTCTCGAAAGAATTGAGTGGGAGGATGGTGGAGACTTGATGAGGTTATTGAACCGTCTCTTCAACTAGTGTGTGGCAGAGCACAGGGAGTTGTTCCTGTGGCACCTACACCATTTGAAGTGGAAGCTTATGATAGTGATCATGAAACTTCAGATCAAGTCACTACCAAACCTCGTGGGATGACAAGGATGCATACTACTTAAGAGTGGTACGTAATCCTGTCTTGGAAGTCATGTTGCTAGACAACAATGAACCTACGAGCTATGGAGAAGCGATGGTGGGCCCGGATTCCGATAAATGGCTCGAGGCCATAAAATCCGAGAGAGGATCCATGTATGAAAACAAAGTGTAGACTTTGGCAGAACGGCTCGATGGTCGTAATGCTATTGAGTACAGATGGATTTTAAAAGGAAGACGGACAATGATGGTAAATGTCACCATTAAGAAAGCTCGACTTGTCGTTAAGATGTTTTCCGACAATTTCAAGGAGTTGACTATGATGAGACTTTCTCACTCGTAGCGATGCTAAGAGTCTGTTGGAATTATATTAGCGACTACTGCATTATTTATGAAATCTTGCAGATAGGATGTCAAAATATTGTTTCCTCGACGTTTTTTGAGGAAAGGTTGTATGTGATACAAACCGGAAGGTTTTGTCAATCCTGAAAGATGCTAATAAGTATGCAAAGCTCCAGCAATCCTTCTAGGGACTGGAGTAAGCATCTCGGAGTTGGAATGTATGCTTTGATGATGATCAAAGATTTTGGGTGTATACAAAGTTTATGAGAAACTTGTATTTCCAAAGAAGTGAGTGGGAGCACTATAGAATTTCTGATAAATATATGTTGACATATTGTTGATCAGAAATGACGTAGAATTTCTGGAAAGCATATAGGGTTATTTGGAAAGTATTTTTCAATGGAAAGCCTGGATTAAGCTACTTGAACATTGAGCATCAAGATCTATAAGGATAGATCAAAATTCTTAATGGTACATTCAAATGAGCACATACCTTGACATGATGTTGAAGGTGTTCAAGATGGACCAGTCAAAGAAGGAGTTCTTGCCTGAGTTGTAAGGTATGAAGTTAAGACTTAAAGCTCGACCACGGCAGAAGAAAGAGGAAGGACGAAGGTCGTCCCCTATGCTTTTATCATAGGCTCTCTACAGTATGCTATGCTGTGTACCGCACCTGAAGTGTTCCTTGCCATGAGTTAGTCAAGGGGTACAAGAGTGATCCAAGAATGGATCATAGGACAGCGGTCAAAGTTATCCTTAGTAACTAGTGGACTAAGGAATTTTCTCGATTATGGAGGTGGTAAAAGAGTTCGTCGTAAAGGGTTACGCCGATGCAAACTTTTACACTAATCCAGATTATTCTGAGTAGTAGACTCGATTCGTATAGTAGAACTGTTATTTGGAATAGCTCCAAATATAGCGTAGTAGCTGCATCTACAAGATGACATAGAGATTTGCGAAGTACATACGGATCTGAAAGATTCAGACCCGTTGACTATAACATCTCTCACAAGCATAACATGTTCAAACCCAGAACTCATCGAGTGTTAATCACATGGTAATGTGAACTAGATTATTGACTCTAGTAAACTCTTTTGGTGTTAGTCACATGGGGATGTGACCTTGAGTGTTAATCACATATCGATGTGAACTGGATTATTGACTCTAGTGCAAGTGGGAGACTGTTGGAAATATGCCCTAGAGGCAATAATAAATTAGTTATTATTATATTTCCTTGTTCATGATAATCGTTTATTATCCATGCTAGAATTGTATTGATAGGAAACTCAGATACATGTGTGGATACATAGACAACACCATGTCCCTAGTAAGCCTCTAGTTGACTAGCTCGTTGATCAATAGATGGTTACGGTTTCCTGACCATGGACATTGGATGTCATTGATAACGGGATCACATCATTAGGGGAATGATGTGATGGACAAAGACCCAATCCTAAGCCTAGCACAAGATCATGTAGTTCGTATGCTAAAGCTTTTCTAATGTCAAGTATCATTTCCTTAGACCATGAGATTGTGCAACTCCCGGATACCGTAGGAGTGCTTTGGGTGTGCCAAACGTCACAACGTAACTGGGTGGCTATAAAGGTACACGATAGGTATCTCCGAAAGTGTCTGTTGGGTTGGCACGAATCGAGACTGGGATTTGTCACTCTTTGTAAACGGAGAGGTATCTCTGGGCCCACTCGGTAGGACATCATCATAATATGCACAATGTGATCAAGGAGTTGATCACGGGATGATGTGTTACGGAACGAGTAAAGAGACTTGCCGGTAACGAGATTGAACAAGGTATCGGGATACCGACGATCGAATCTCGGGCAAGTGTCGTACCGATAGACAAAGGGAATTGTATACGGGATTGATTAAGTCCTTGACATCGTGGTTCATCCGATGAGATCATCGTGGAACATGTGGGAGCCAACATGGGTATCCAGATCCCGCTGTTGGTTATTGACCGGAGAGTCTTCTCGGTCATGTCTGCATGTCTCCCGAACCCGTAGGGTCTACACACTTAAGGTTCGGTGACGCTAGGGTTATAGAGATATTAGTATGCGGTAACCCGAAAGTTGTTCGGAGTCCCGGATGAGATCCGGGACGTCACGTGGAGTTCCGGAATGGTCCGGAGGTAAAGAATTATATATAGGAAGTGCCATTTCGGCCATCGGGACAAGTTTCGGGGTCACCGGTATTGTACCGGGACCACCGGAAGGGTCCCGGGGGTCCACCGGGTGGGGCCACCTGCCCCGGGGGGCCACATGGGCTGTAGGGGGTGCGCCTTGGCCTATATGGGCCAAGGGCACCAGCCCCAAGAGGCCCATGCGCCAAGAGAAGAGGGAAAGGAAGAGTCCTAAAGGGGGAAGGCACCTCCGAGGTGCCTTGGGGAGGAGGGACTCCTCCCCTGGCCGCACCCTTCCTTGGAGGAAGGGCCAAGGCTGCGCCTCCCCCCTCTCCCTTGGCCCTATATATAGTGGGGGGGGGGGAGGGAGGGCAGCCCAACCTAAGCCCTGGCGCCTCCCTCTCCCTCCCATGACACATCTCCCTCCTCCCGAAGTGCTTGGCGAAGCCCTGTTGGAATCCCGCTACTTCCACCACCACGCCGTCGTGCTGCTGGATCTCCATCAACCTCTCCTCCCCCCTTGCTAGATCAAGAAGGAGGAGACGTCGCTGCTCCGTACGTGTGTTGAACGCGGAGGTGCCGTCCGTTCGGCGCTAGGATCATCGGTGATTTGGATCACGACGAGTACGACTCCATCAACCCCGTTCTCTTGAACGCTTCCGCGCGCGATCTACAAGGGTATGTAGATCCACTCCTCCCTCGTTGCTAGATGACTCCATAGATAGATCTTGGTGACATGTAGGAAAATTTTGAATTTATGCTACGTTCCCCAACAATGGCATCATGAGCTAGGTCTATGCGTAGTTTCTATGCACGAGTAGAACACAAAGTAGTTGTGGGCGTTGATTTTGTTCAATATGCTTACCGTTACTAGTCCAATCTTGATTCGGCGGCATTGTGGTATGAAGCGGCCCGGACCGACCTTACACGTACTCTTACGTGAGACTGGTTCCACCGACTGACATGCACTAGTTGCATAAGGTGGCTAGCGGGTGTCTGTCTCTCCCACTTTAGTCGGATCGGATTCGATGAAAAGGGTCCTTATGAAGGGTAAATAGCAATTGGCATATCACGTTGTGGTTTTTGCGTAGGTAAGAAACGTTCTTGCTAGAAACCCATAGCAGCCACGTAAAACATGCAAACAACAATTAGAGGACGTCTAACTTGTTTTTGCAGGGTATGCTATGTGATGTGATATGGCCAAAAGGATGTGATGAATGATATATGTGATGTATGAGATTGATCATGTTCTTGTAATAGGAATCACGACTTGCATGTCGATGAGTATGACAACCGGCAGGAGCCATAGGAGTTGTCTTAATTTATTTATGACCTGCGTGTCAACATAAACGTCATGTAATTACTTTACTTTATTGCTAACCGTTAGCTATAGTAGTAGAAGTAATAGTTGACGAGACAACTTCATGAAGACACGATGATAGAGATAATGATGATGGAGATCATGGTGTCATGCCGGTGACAAGATGATCATGGAGCCCCAAGATGGAGATCAAAGGAGCTATATGATATTGGCCATATCATGTCACTATTATTTGATTGCATGTGATGTTTACCATGTTTATACATCTTGTTTACTTAGAACGACGGTAGTAAATAAGATGATCCCTCACTAAAAATTTCAAGAAGGTGTTCCCCCTAACTGTGCACCGTTGCGAAAGTTCGTCGTTTCGAAGCACCACGTGATGATCGGGTGTGATAGATTCTTACGTTCACATACAACGGGTGTAAGCCAGATTTACACACGCGAAACACTTAGGTTGACTTGACGAGCCTAGCATGTACAGACATGGCCTCGGAACACAAGAGACCGAAAGGTCGAGCATGAGTCGTATGGTAGATACGATCAACATGAAGATGTTCACCGATGATGACTAGTCCGTCTCACGTGATGATCGGACACGGCCTAGTTGACTCGGATCATGTAATCACTTAGATGACTAGAGGGATGTCTATCTGAGTGGGAGTTCATAAGATGAACTTAATTATCCTGAACATAGTCAAAAGGTCTTCGCAAATTATGTCGTAGCTCGCGCTTCAGTTCTACTGTTTAGATATGTTCCTAGAGAAAATTTAGTTGAAAGTTGATAGTAGCAATTATGCGGACTAGGTCCGTAAACTGAGGATTGTCCTCATTGCTTCATAGAAGGCTTATGTCCTTAATGCACCGCTCAGTGTGCTGAACCTCGAACGTCGTCTGTGGATGTTGCGAACATCTGACATACACATTTTGATAACTACGTGATAGTTCAGTTAAACGGTTTAGAATTGAGGCACCGAAGACGTTTTGAAACGTCGCGAAACATATGAGATGTTTGGAGGGCTGAAATTGGGATTTCAGGCTCGTGCCCACGTCAAGAGGTATAAGACCTCCGACGATTTTCTTAGCCTGCAAACTAAGGGAGAAAAGTTCAATTGTTGAACTTGTGCTCAGATTGTCTGAGTACAACAATCATTTGAATCGAGTGGGAGTTGATCTTCCAGATGAGATAGTGATGTTTCTCCGAAGTCATTACCACCAAGCTGCTAGAGCTTCGTGATGAACTATGATATATCAGGGACATATATGATGATCCTTGAGATATTCGCGATGTTTGACACCGCGAAAGTAGAAATCAAGAAGGAGCATCAATTGTTGATGGTTGGTGAAACCACTAGTTTCAAGAAGGGCAAGGGAACAAAGGGATACTTCATGAAACGGCAATTCGGCTGCTGCTCTAGTGAAGAAACCCAAGGTTGAACCCAAACCCGAGACTGAGTGCTTCTGTAATAAGGGGAACAGCCACTGGAGCAAAATTACCCTAGATACTTGGTAGATGAGAAGGCTGGCAAGGTCGATAGAAGTATATTGGATATACATTGTGTTGATGTGTAATTTACTAGTACTCCTAGTAGCACCAGGGTATTAGATACCGGTTCGGTTGCTAAGTGTTAGTAACTCGAAACAAAAGGCTACGGAATAAACGGAGACTAGCTAAAGGTGAGCTGACGATATGTGTTGGAAGTGTTTCCAGGGTTGATATGATCAAGCATCGCACGCTCCCTCTACCATCGAGATTGGTATTAAAACCAAAATAATTGTTATTTGGTGTTTGCGTTGAGCATAGACATGATTGGATTATGTCTATCGCAATACGGTTATTCATTTAAGGAGAATAATGGTTACTCTGTTTATTTGAATAATACCTTCAATGGTCTTACACCTGAAATAAATGGTTCATTGAATCTCGATCGTAGTGATACACATGTTCATGCCAAAAGATAGTAATGATAGTACCACCTACTTGTGGCACTGCCACTTAAGTCATATCGGTATAAAACGCATGAAGAAGCTCCATGTTGATGGATCTTTGGGCTCACTCGTTTTTGAAAGGTTTGAGACATGCGAACCATGTCTATTGGTGTACATGCATGAAGAAACTCCATGCAAATGGACCGTTTGGACTCACTTGATTTTGTATCACTTGAGACATGCAAATCATACCACATGGGCAAGATGACTGAAAGCCTCGTTTTTCAGTAAAATGGAACTAGAAAGCAACTTGTTGGAAGTAATACATTTTGATGTGTGCAGTCCAATGAGTGCTAAGGCGTGTAGTGGACATTGTTATGTTCTTACTTCACAGATGGTTTGAGTAGATGTTGAGTACATTTACTTGATGAATCACGAGTCTGAATTATTGAAAGGTTCAAGTAATTTCAGGGTGAAGTTGAAAGATCGTCGTGACAAGAGGATAAAAGATCTATGATATGATCATAGAGATGAATATCTGAATTACGAGTTTGGCACAGAATTAAGACAGTGTGGAAATTGTTTCACAACTAATACAGCCTGGAACACCGTAGTGTGATGTCCGAACATCATAACTGCACCCTATTGGATATGATGCATACCATGATGTCTCTTATCGAATTACCACGATAGTTTATGGGTTAGGCATTAAAGACAACCACATTCACTTTAAATAGGGCACCACGTAATTCCGATGAGATGACACCGTATGAACTATGGTTTAGGGAAACCTAAGCTGTCATTTCTTAAAAGTTTGGGGCTGGGACGCTTATGTGAAAAAGTTTCAGGCTGATAAGCTCGAACCCAAAGCGGATAAATGCATCTTCATAGGACACCCAAAACAGTTGGGTATACCTCCTGTCTCAGATTCGAAAGCAATGAGGGATTGTTTCTAGAATCGGGTCCTTTCTCGAGGAAAAGTTTCTCTCGAAAGAATTGAGTGGGAGGATGGTGGAGACTTGATGAGGTTATTGAACCGTCTCTTCAACTAGTGTGTGGCAGAGCACAGGGAGTTGTTCCTGTGGCACCTACACCATTTGAAGTGGAAGCTTATGATAGTGATCATGAAACTTCAGATCAAGTCACTACCAAACCTCGTGGGATGACAAGGATGCATACTACTTCAGAGTGGTACGTAATCCTGTCTTGGAAGTCATGTTGCTAGACAACAATGAACCTACGAGCTATGGAGAAGCGATGGTGGGCCCGGATTCCGATAAATGGCTCGAGGCCATAAAATCCGAGAGAGGATCCATGTATGAAAACAAAGTGTAGACTTTGGCAGAACGGCTCGATGGTCGTAATGCTATTGAGTACAGATGGATTTTAAAAGGAAGACGGACAATGATGGTAAATGTCACCATTAAGAAAGCTCGACTTGTCGTTAAGATGTTTTCCGACAAGTTCAAGGAGTTGACTATGATGAGACTTTCTCACTCGTAGCGATGCTAAGAGTCTGTTGGAATTATATTAGCGACTACTGCATTATTTATGAAATCTTGCAGATAGGATGTCAAAACATTGTTTCCTCGACGTTTTTTGAGGAAAGGTTGTATGTGATACAAACCGGAAGGTTTTGTCAATCCTGAAAGATGCTAATAAGTATGCAAAGCTCCAGCAATCCTTCTAGGGACTGGAGTAAGCATCTCGGAGTTGGAATGTATGCTTTGATGATGATCAAAGATTTTGGGTGTATACAAAGTTTATGAGAAACTTGTATTTCCAAAGAAGTGAGTGGGAGCACTATAGAATTTCTGATAAATATATGTTGACATATTGTTGATCAGAAATGACGTAGAATTTCTGGAAAGCATATAGGGTTATTTGGAAAGTATTTTTCAATGGAAAGCCTGGATTAAGCTACTTGAACATTGAGCATCAAGATCTATAAGGATAGATCAAAATTCTTAATGGTACATTCAAATGAGCACATACCTTGACATGATCTTGAAGGTGTTCAAGATGGACCAGTCAAAGAAGGAGTTCTTGCCTGAGTTGTAAGGTATGAAGTTAAGACTTAAAGCTCGACCACGACAGAAGAAAGAGGAAGGACGAAGGTCGTCCCCTATGCTTTTATCATAGGCTCTCTACAGTATGCTATGCTGTGTACCGCACCTGAAGTGTGCCTTGCCATGAGTTAGTCAAGGGGTACAAGAGTGATCCAAGAATGGATCACAGGACAGCGGTCAAAGTTATCCTTAGTAACTAGTGGACTAAGGAATTTTCTCGATTATGGAGGTGGTAAAAGAGTTCGTCGTAAAGGGTTACGCCGATGCAAACTTTTACACTAATCCAGATTATTCTGAGTAGTAGACTCGATTCGTATAGTAGAACTGTTATTTGGAATAGCTCCAAATATAGCGTAGTAGCTGCATCTACAAGATGACATAGAGATTTGCGAAGTACATACGGATCTGAAAGATTCAGACCCGTTGACTATAACATCTCTCACAAGCATAACATGTTCAAACCCAGAACTCATCGAGTGTTAATCACATGGTAATGTGAACTAGATTATTGACTCTAGTAAACTCTTTTGGTGTTAGTCACATGGGGATGTGACCTTGAGTGTTAATCACATATCGATGTGAACTGGATTATTGACTCTAGTGCAAGTGGGAGACTGTTGGAAATATGCCCTAGAGGCAATAATAAATTAGTTATTATTATATTTCCTTGTTCATGATAATCGTTTATTATCCATGCTAGAATTGTATTGATAGGAAACTCAGATACATGTGTGGATACATAGACAACACCATGTCCCTAGTAAGCCTCTAGTTGACTAGCTCGTTGATCAATAGATGGTTACGGTTTCCTGACCATGGACATTGGATGTCATTGATAACGGGATCACATCATTAGGGGAATGATGTGATGGACAAAGACCCAATCCTAAGCCTAGCACAAGATCATGTAGTTCGTATGCTAAAGCTTTTCTAATGTCAAGTATCATTTCCTTAGACCATGAGATTGTGCAACTCCCGGATACCGTAGGAGTGCTTTGGGTGTGCCAAACGTCACAACGTAACTGGGTGGCTATAAAGGTACACGATAGGTATCTCCGAAAGTGTCTGTTGGGTTGGCACGAATCGAGACTGGGATTTGTCACTCCGTGTAAATGGGGAGGTATCTCTGGGCCCACTCGGTAGGACATCATCATAATGTGCACAATGTGATCAAGGAGTTGATCACGGGATGATGTGTTATGGAACGAGTAAAGAGACTTGCCGGTAACGAGATTGAACAAGGTATCGGGATACCGACGATCGAATCTCGGGCAAGTGTCGTACCGATAGACAAAGGGAATTGTATACGGGATTGATTAAGTCCTTGACATCGTGGTTCATCCGATGAGATTATCGTGGAACATGTGGGAGCCAACATGGGCATCCAGATCCCGCTGTTGGTTATTGACCGGAGAGTCTTCTCGGTCATGTCTGCATGTCTCCCGAACCCGTAGGGTCTACACACTTAAGGTTCAGTGACGCTAGGGTTATAGAGATATTAGTATGCGGTAACCCGAAAGTTGTTCGGAGTCCCGGATGAGATCCCGGAAGTCACGAGGAGTTCCGGAATGGTCCGGAGGTAAAGAATTATATATAGGAAGTGCTATTTCGGCCATGGGGACAAATTTCGGGGTCACCGGTATTGTACCGGGACCACCGGAAGGGTCCCGGGGGTCCACCGGGTGGGGCCACCTGCCCCGGGGGGCCACATGAGCTGTAGGGGGTGCGCCTTCGCCTATATGGGCCAAGGGCACCAGCCCCAAGAGGCCCATGCGCCAAGAGAAGAGGGAAAGGAAGAGTCCTAAAGGGGGAAGGCACCTCCGAGGTGCCTTGGGGAGGAGGGACTCCTCCCCTGGCCGCACCCTTCCTTGGAGGAAGGGCCAAGGCTGCGCCTCCCCCCTCTCCCTTGGCCCTATATATAGTGGGGGGGAAGGGAGGGCAGCCCAACCTAAGCCCTGGCGCCTCCCTCTCCCTCCCATGACACATGTCCCTCCTACCGCAGCGCTTGGCGAAGCCCTGTTGGAATCCCGCTACTTCCACCACCACGCCGTCGTGCTGCTGGATCTCCATCAACCTCTCCTCCCCCCTTGCTGGATCAAGGAGGAGACGTCACTACTCCGTACGTGTGTTGAACGCGGAGGTGCCGTCCGTTCGGCGCTAGGATCATCGGTGATTTGGATCACGACGAGTACGACTCCATCAACCCCGTTCTCTTGAACGCTTCCGCGCGCGATCTACAAGGGTATGTAGATCCACTCCTCCCTCGTTGCTAGATGACTCCATAGATAGATCTTGGTGACACGTTGGAAAATTTTGAATTTATGCTACGTTCCCCAACATTACTTATATCTTTAGAGCACGGTGGTGGATTTGTTTTATAGAAACTATTGTTCTCTCATGCTTCACTTAGATTATTTTGAGAGTCCTACAAAACAGCGTGGTAGTTTGCTTTAATTATGATAGGCATTCAAGATTAGTGATTTTTTTTTCTTATGAGTGTGTTGAATACTATGAGAAGTTTGATACTTGATAACTGTTTTGAGATATGGAGATGGTGATATTAGAGTCATGCTAGTTGAGTAGTTGTGAATTTGAGGAATACTTGTGTTGAAGTTTGTGATTCCCGTAGCATGCACGTATGGTGAACCGCTATGTGACGAAATCGGAGCATGCTTTATTTATTGATTGTCTTCTTTATGAGTGGCGGTCGGGGACGAGCGATGGTCTTTTCCTACCAATCTATCCCCTTAGGAGCATGCGCTTAATACTTTGTTTCAATAACTAATAGATTTTTTTAATAAGTATGTGAGTTCTTTATGACTAATGTTGAGTCCATGGATTATATGCACTCTCACCCTTCCACCATCGCTAGCCTCTCTAATACTGCGCAGTTTTCGCCGGTATCATACACCCACCATATACCTTCCTCAAAAAAGCCACAATACCTACCTATCATGGCATTTCCATAGCCATTCCGAGATATATTGCCATGCAACTTTCCACACTTCTGTTTACTATGACACGCTCCCTCATTGTCATATTGCTTTCCATGATCATGTAGTTGACATTGTATTTGTGGCAAAGCCACCGTTCATAATTCTTTCATACATGTCACTCTTGATTCATTGCATATCCTGGTACACCGCCGGAGGCATTCACATAGAGTCATATTTTGTTCTAAGTATTGAGTTGTAATTGTTGAGTTGTAAGTAAATAAAAGTGTGATGATCATCATTTTTAGAGCATTGTCCCAAGTGAGGAAAGGATGATGGAGACTATGATTCCCCCACAAGTCGGGATGAGACTCCAGACTAGATAAAAAAAGAGAAGCCATAAAAAAATAGAAAAGGCCTAAATAAAAAATGAGAAAAAAGAGAGAAGGGACAATGCTACTATCCTTTTACCACACTTGTGCTTCAAAGTAGCACAATGATCTTCATGATAGAGAGTCTCCTATGATATCACTTTCATATACTAGTGGGAATTTTTCATTATAGAACTTGGCTTGTATATTCCAATGATGGGCTTCCTCAAATTGCCCTTGGTCTTCGTGAGCAAGTGAGTTGGATGGACACCCACTTAGTTCCTTTTGTTGAGCTTTCATATACTTATAGCTCTAGTGCATCCGTTGCATGGCAATCCCTACTCACTCATATTGATATCTATTAATGGGCATCTCCATAGCCCATTGATACGCCTAGTTGATGTGAGACTATCTTCTCCTTTTTTGTCTTCTCCACAACCACCATTCTATTCCACATATAGTGTTATGTCCATGGCTCACGGTCATGTATTGCGTGAAGATTGAAAAAGTTTGAGAACACCAAAAGTATGAAACAATTGCTTGGCTTGTCATCGGGGTTGTGCACGATTTAAATACTTTTGTGGTGAAGATAGAGCATAGCCAGACTATATGATTTTGTAGGGATAACTTTCTTTGGCCATGTTATTTTGAGAAGACATAATTGCTTAGTTAGTATGGTTGAAGTATTATTATTTTTATGTCAATATTGAACTTTTGTCTTGAATCTTCCAGATCTGAATATTCATAACACAATTAAGAGAATTACATTGAAATTATGCCAAGTAGCATTCCACATCAAAAATTCTGTTTTTATCATTTACCTGCTTGAGGACGAGCAGGAATTAAGCTTGGGGATGCTTGATACGTCTCCAACGTACCTATAATTTTTGATTGTTCCATGCTATATTATATTCTGTTTTGGACATTATTGGGCTTTATTATACACATTTATATTATTTTTGGGACTAACCTATTAACCGGAGGCCGAGCCCAAAATTGTTGTTTTTTTGCCTATTTCAGAGTTTCGCAGAAAAAGAATATCAAACGGAGTCCAAACGGAATGAAACCTTCGGGAACGTGATTTTTGGAACGACGTGATCCAGAGGACTTGGACCCTACGTCAAGAAAGCTACCAGGAAGGCACGAGGTAGGGGGCGCGCCTACCCCTCCTAGGCGTGCCCTCCACCTTTGTGGGGCCCACATTGCTCCACCGACGTACTTCTTCCTCCTATATATACCTACGTACCCCCAAAGTACCAGATACGGAGCCAAAAACCTAATTCCACGGCCGCAACCTTCTGTATCCGTGAGATCCCATCTTGGGGCCTTTTCTGGAGCTCCGCCGGAGGGGGCATCAATCACGGAGGGCTTCTACATCAACACCATAGCCTCTCCGATGATGTGTGAGTAGTTTACCTCAGACCTTCGGGTCCATAGTTATTAGCTAGATGGCTTCTTCTCTCTCTATGGATCTCAATACAAAGTTATCCATGATTCTCGTGGAGATCTATTCAATGTAATCTTCTTTTGCGGTGTGTTTGTTGAGACCGATGAATTGTGGGTTTATGATCAAGTCTATCTATGAACAATATTTGAATCTTCTCTGAATTCTTTTATGTATGATTGGTTATATATCTTCGCAAGTCTCTTTGAAATATCAGTTTGGTTTGGCCTACTAGATTGATCTTTCTTGCAATGGGAGAAGTGCTTAGCTTTGGGTTCAATCTTGTGGTGTCCTTTCCCAGTGACAGTAGGGGCAGCAAGGCACGTATTGTATTGTTGCCATCGAGGATAACAAGATGGGGTTTATATCATATTGCATGAGTTTATCCCTCTACATCATGTCATCTTACTTACAGCGTTACTCTGTTCTTTTGAACTTAATACTCTACATGCATGCTGGATAGCGGTCGATGTGTGGAGTAATAGTAGTAGATGCAGGCAGGAGTCGGTCTACTTGTCTCAGACATGATGCCTATATACATGATCATACCTAGATATTCTCATAACTATGCTCAATTCTGTCAATTGCTCAACAGTAATTTGTTTACCCACCGTAATACTTATGCTCTCGAGAGAAGCCACTAGTGAAACCTATGGCCCCCGGGTCTATTTTCCATCATATTAATCTCCCGTTAACAAGATATTTCTCTTGCCATTTTTATTTCGCTTTATTTACTTTTCATCTTTATCATAAAAATACCAAAAATATTATCTTATCATATCTATCAGATCTCACTTTCGTAAGTGACCATGAAGGGATTGACAACCCCTTTATTGCGTTGGTTGCGAGGATTTTATTTGTTTGTGTAGGTGCGAGGGACTCGTGCGTAGCCTCCTAATGGATTGATACCTTGGTTCGCAAAAACTGAGGGAAATACTTACACTACTTTGCTGCATCACCCTTTCCTCTTCAAGGGAAAACCAACGCAGTGCTCAAGAGGTAGAAGCCATCTTCAAGCTTCATGAGAAAATCGAGCACCTCCAAGCCCAGATCTATGACACTACAAAAAAAAAGACACATCCGTGACATTTTGGGCCGAACGAAATTTTTTTCTGTCATACATATGACACTTCTATGACGATAATTGTGAGAAAACCCGGTATCATCATAGATGTGGTGGGCTCCTACTTCTATGACAAAAAATCATGACAGAAAATGGGCTTTTCGTCCTGGGAGGGCCGGAGACGCAGTTGCATGACATTCTTTGGGCCGTCCATGATGGAAAAAACCATGGTAGAAGCGAGGGGGAGGAAAATTTCGGGGAGTTCCCGGTTACGGTGGGAGGTCGGGGGACGAGCGATGCGCGTTTCTCTCGTACACGTATGCGCGTGTGTGCGAGGCGTTGGCTCTAACTGAACCCGAGCGAGGCGTTGGGCTCTAACTGAACCCGAGCGATTGCACTATAGGCTACGCGTTACTGAACCCGAGCGATCGATCGATGGCTGTTAACTGAACCCGATCGAGCAATTCCTTCGCTACTTCTGCTAACTGAAGCCGATCGATGCTGCCTCTGGATGAACAGTGAGCGTTGGGGGGGGGGGTTGGATGAATAGTTCCCGGTGGGGGTGGATGAATAGGACCCCGTGGTGTTGCCTCTGGATGAACAAGACCCCGATCGATCGAGCCGGTTGGGGCTGGATGAACAGGACCCCGTGGAAGGCTGGATGAACAGGACCACCCCGTGGAGGGCAGGATGAACAGTAGACGATGGAGGGCTGGATGAATAGTAGCCCGTGGAGGGGTGGTTGAACAGGAGCCCGTGGAGAGGGCTAGTTGAACAGTAGCCGGTGGAGTAGCGCGCGATGGAGGCTGGATGAACAGTCGCAGGTGGACGCTGGAGGAGGTCGACGGTGGATGAACAGTAGCTCATGGATGCTGGAGGGGGTCGACGGTGGAGATGAACAGTATCCCGTGGAGTCCCGTTTTGCGGTACGCCACACCCCTCCCGATGAACAGGACCCCCGTTTCGACCGTAGCGCTCCAACACAAGTCCGTTTCGTCTATTTTGCGGTATGCCTCACCCCTCCCGATCAACAGGACCCCTGTTTCGACCATAGGAGGTCCGTTTCTTCTGTTTTGCGGTACGCCAGACCCCTCCCGATCAACAGGACCCCGTTCCGAACATAGGAGGTCCATTTCCTCCGTTGTGCGGTACGCCATGCCTCATTTCCATCGCCTGTTCCGTCCAAGCCCCCCCAATGAACACGACCACCCATTCCGTTCTGACCCAGGCGGTTGGCTCCCACGTGTCCCATTGCCTCCCGATGAACACGACGCATTCCGTTGCCTCCCCATGAACACGACGCATTTCGTTGCCTCCCCATGAACACGACGCATTCCGTTGCCTCCCCATGAACACGATGACGACGCCTTTTCTCCGTTCTGACCCAGCCATGTACACGAGCCCTCGCCGTACATATGCGCGAGTAGGCATTCGAGACCCCGCCCGTATGTACACATACGTGGCCGTATTTTCTTTCTTGCACCCTGGCCGCTGTACGTACGTGTACATGCTACGTGCGCCTCTACTATGACACGTGCGCGCCTCTACATCGACCAGTATGTACGTACACGTTCGCGACCAGAATGACAACGCTACTTACGCTTCGACCAGGTGGGTCCCGACTGTCAGGCACTTCCTTGCCTGCGAAGATGTAGCTGGTGGGTCCTAGCAGTCAGGGGGTGAATCGTTTTTTTGCCCGGATGCACTTCCTTGCGTGCGAAGATGTAGCTGGTGGGTCCCAGCAGTCAGGGGGAAATGTTTTTTTCACGAAATACAGTGGACCGTCCGGTGGGTCCCAGCTGTCAGGTGGAGGAATCATTACTTTCCGCGTAATAAGGAGGCACTTCCTTGCTGTGGCCGTGGACCCAGCTGTCAGCCTCTCCACGTACAGTCCACGTCCGATGGAAGGCGTTCCTTGACCACGTAAACCATGCCATGCCGAGAGCACCAGGGCGGTGGACAACGGTGAGGCCTAGGAAGGGGATGACACGGAGGTAGGGAAGACTCGACAGTTGTTTCCCATGCGGAGGGGAGTACGACTGTACGAGGGTTTACTGGTTCGTCTGCCGTCGCCAGAAAATAACAGCAGGTGTGGGTGAGTAGAGGGATGGCTAGGCCAGCGATGGGAGTACGGTCGGGCGGTGAGGCCTGCGCGGCAGCACAGCCGGCCGCGAGGAGGAGGGAGCAGGCAGTCCCGCCGGCGCTTGTTTGAGCGGCTAGAGCAGGAAGAGCAGAGATTGAAGAAGCACGATGGCTGTTGGATGGACATCCAACAGTCAGTGCTTGTGTGTCAACGTTTTTTTAGGAAAGCCTCAAATCTGTGGAATACAGCATACAGCCCATCTGCCATTATTTCTAATAATTTACAGCCCATTTGCTAATTCTTAAGGTTTTTTTGGAGCACATATTCTTTTTGTTAGCATTACAGCCCATATTGTGGCAATGGTTAAAAAATTATACGAAATTTTGCATATTTCGGTGCAGTCCGAACTGTTTTTAATCCTGAAATTTCGACTCACATTCAAACTGATTTTAAAAATAAATGTATATCAATATAAAATCCAACAAATTCTCCATGCATAAAAATTAATGTAATTTAAAATCTTGAAATGAAAAAAAGATATTGGAAACTAATTGCTGGTTTGATGTGTTTTAAAAATGTACAACCCATTTCTCATTACTGATGGGCCATTTTCTCGACCAGCCGAATGAAAGCTCTCCTCGTCTTGAAAGATTTGCAGCCCAACAGGCCTGACAAAGCGACTTACTTGGCAAATCACAAAAAAACTGGGATGTGGCCGTGGACCCAGCTGTCAGCCTCTCCACGTACAATACTCTTCCGATGGTAGTCGTTCCTTGACCATGTTGACCACGCCGTGCGGAGAGCACCACGGCGGTGGACGACGGCGAGGCCTAGGAAGGGGACGACGCGGCAGTGGAAGCCCGCACGGAGAGGACTACGAGGGTTCACTGGTTCGGCTGCGGTGTGAGGCTGTCGTCGCCGCGGGGCCTGGCCAGCAGTGGCAATAGTAGGGGCGGTGAGGCCTCTGCGGCAGCACAGCCGGCCACGGAAGGCAGGAGCATGCGGCACGACCGGTGCTGCTTTGGGCGGCTGGAGCAAGAAGACCAGAGGTTGAAGAAGCACTACGGCCGTTGGATGGACATCGTACGATCACTGGAGCTAGAATTGTTCATATTGACTAAGTTGACAAAGCCCTTCATCCTCGTCAACTTAGTAGGCCCACAAGTCAGCCTCCCAGCAAGGTGGGTCCCAGCTAGCCGGGGGAGTATTCATTTTTTGTGCGTAATAAGGAGGCACTTCCGGTGGGTCCGAGCTGACAGCGGGGGGGGGGGGGGGATGTTTTTTCGCAAAATACGGTGGCCCGTCCGGTGGGTCCCAACAGTCAGGGGAAAAGAGTTTTTCACAAAATACTGGTGGCCCATCCAGTGGGTCCCCGCTGTCAGGTGGAGGAATAATTATTTTGCACATAATAAGGAGGCACTTCCTTGCTGCGGCCGTGGACCCAGCTGTCAGCCTCTCCACGTACAGTCCACGTTCGATGGAAGCTGTTCCTTGACCACGTTGACCACGCCGCGCCGAGAGCACTAGGGCGGTGGACGACGGCGAGGCCAGGAAGGGGACGACGCGGAGCCGGGGAAGACGCGGCAGTGGTTGCCCACGCGTAGAGGAGTACGAGGGTTCACTGGTTCGCTGCGGTGTGAGGCTGCCGTCGCCGCAGAATAACAGGGGGTGTGGGTGAGTAGAGGGATGGCCTGGCCAGCGGTGGGAGTAGTAGGGGGCGGTGAGGCCTCCGCCGCATCGCAGCCGGCCACGGGAGGCAGGAGCACGAGGCACGACCAGCGCTGGTTTGGGCGGCTGGAGCAAGAAGACTAGAGGTTGAAGAAGCACTACAGCCGTTGGAGGGACATCGTACGGTCACTGGAGCTAGAATCGTGCATATTGACTAAGTTGACAAAGCCCTCCGTCCCCGTCAACTTAGTAGGCCCACAAGTCAGCCTGCCACTAAGGTGGGTCCCAGCTAGCAGGGGGTATTCATTTTTTTATGCGTAATAAGGAGGCACTTCTGGTGGGTCCGAGCTGACAGCAGGGGGAACGTTTTTTTTTTGTGAAATACGGTGGCCTGTCGGGTGGGTCCCAACAGTCAGGGGCAAACGTTTTTTCACGATATACTGGTGGGCGTCTAGTGGGTCCCTGCTATGAGGTGGAGGAATAAGTATTTTCCGTGTAATAAGGAGGCACTTCCTTGTGGCTGCCATGGACCCAGCTGTCAGCCTCTCCACGTACAGTATTCTTCCGATGGAATTCGGTCGTTGACCACATTGACCACGCCGCGCCGACAGCACCACGGCGGTGGACGATGGCAAGGCCTAGGAAGGGGACGACGCGGAGCCAGGGAAGACGCGGAGCCAGGAAAGACGCGGCAGTGGATGCCCACGCGGCTTGGAGTACGAGGGTTCACTGGTTCGGCTGCGCTGTTGTCGCTACAGAATAACAGGGGGTGTGGGTGAGTGGAGTGGAGGGATGGCCTGGCCAGCGATGAGAGTAGTATGGGGGCGGTGAGGCCTTCGCGGCAGCACAGCCGGCCACGGGAGGCAGGAGCAGGCGGCACGACCGACGCTGCTTTGGGCGGCTGGAGCAAGAAGACCAGATGTTGAAGAAGCACTACGGCCGTTGGATGGACATCGTACGGTCAGTCGAGCTAGAATCATGCATATTGACTAAGTTGACAAAGCCCTTTGTCCCCGTCAACTTAGTAGGCCCACTATACTGGGTCCCAGCTAGCAGGGGGAGTATTCATTTTTTTTGTGCGTAATAAGGAGGCACTTCCTTGCGTGCGAAGATATAGCTGGTGGGTCCGAGCTGTCAGCGGCGGTAACATTTTTTTCACGAAATACAGAGGCCGTTTCGGTGGGTCCCAGATGTCAGGTGGAGGAAATCATTATTTTGCGCGTAATAAGGAGGCATTTCCTTGCGTGCGGCCGTGGACCCAGCTGTCAGCCTCTCCATGTATAGTCCACTTCAGATGCATGTCGGTCGTTGACCACACTGACCACGCCACGCTGAGAGCACCAGGGCGGTGGACGACGGCGAGGCCTAGGAAGGGAACGACATGGAGGCAGGGAAGACTCGACCATTGTTTTTGTTTCCCACGCGGAGGGGAGTACGACTGTACGAGGGTTTACTGGTTCGTCTGCCGTCGCCGAAGAATAACAGCAGGTGTGGGTGAGTAGAGGGATGGCTAGGCCAGCGATGGGAGTACGGTGCGGCGGTGAGGCCTCCACGGCAGCACAGCCGGCCGCGGGGAGGAGGGAGCAGGCAGTCCCGCCGACGCTTGTTTGAGCGGCTGGAGCAGGAAGAGCAGAGATTGAAGAAGCAAGACGGCCGTTGGATAGACATCCAACAGTATACAGGCCATCTGTGGAAAGCCTCAAATCTGTGGAAAACAGCATACAGCCCATCTGCCATTATTTCAAATAATTTACAGCCCATTTTCTAATTCTTACGGGTTTTTTTGGAGCCCATATTCTTTATGTTAGCATTACAGCCCATATTGTGGCCACGGTTAAAAAATTATACGAAATTTTGCATATGTTAGTGCAGTCTGAACTATTTTTAATCCCGAAATTTCAAGTCACATTCAGAATGATTTTAAAAATAAATGTATATCAATATAAAATCCAATAAATTGTCCACGCATAAAAATCAATGCAATTTAAAATCTTGAAATGAAAAAAGATATTTTAAAATAATTGCCGGTTTGATGTGTTTTAAAAATGTACAGCCCATTTCTCATTACTGATAGGCCATTTTCTCGGCCAGCCGAATGAAGTTCTCCTCGTCTTGAAAGATTTGCAGCCCAGCAGGCCTGATAAAGCGACTTACTTGAAAAATCACAAAAGAACTAGGCTAGCCATTTTCAGAAAGAAAAAAAACTACTGGGCTGGTCTATGGTAAACATAAAATAAAAGGCTATCTAGACAGGCCAGAGTGTCCCGCACAACCCAGTATTTCCGAACGGACGTGTAGGCTGGGGCGCCTCTTCATGAACCGTGGCAAACTCGCAACCGTCCGCCGACTCTTCGCCTTTCCCTCTCAATTTGGAACTGCTATCGCACTCTCTTCCTCTCCCTCCTCCATTTTCCTTCAGCCCTTCACCCTTTCTTCTGCCATTGTTCGATCGTCTTCTCCATGGAGGGAACATGCCGAAAACGACCCCATTATTCTTGCCCCGATCTAAAAGATGACGTGGTGGAGGAACTCATTGATCGGTGTGACGTCATCACCTCGGCTAGCATGGCAGGTTCGTTCAAGCCCATTCTCGACTCAACTAATAACATCATTACAAAGAACCCAAGAGTCAAGAAGCGGTCTGATCTCCCCTATCTTCTTTGTCGTGACCCTGATGACTGGCGCCGGCACGACGGAGGCCTCGCCCTGTGCCAGTTGATGCCGCTTGATAATGATACGTATGATGTTAAGATGCCATCGCTCGAGGGCAAGGCTTGGGCGGGCGCAAATGGAGATTGGGTTGTTTACATTGGGTCCAACTGCGAGTGGGAACTTGTGAATGTGTACACTCATCACCGGGTTCCACTTCCAAAAATCTCAGCACACTGCCCAGAGGTTGAGCACACCGGTAATGTACGCACATTCAAATACGATCATGGTGACTATCTTCTATGGAAGATAGCAATTTGTCGAGTTCCCAACCGCTCTTGGAATTACAACAACTATCAAGTTGTTGCTATCTTCGACAAGCTTGTTGCCGTCCTTCGTGGTTCGACTCGATGGATATTGCTCAAAAATCAGTTTCTATACACGGATGATTACTGTGATGCAATTCAATATGAGCGCCTTGTGTTTGCTGCCACCACGCGTGGCACTGTTTTTGCATGGAATCCTAGTAGTTTCAGTACGTTTGTCTTCCACCGTAATTATAATTGTTTCATCCACATGCATGCGGGTTCGCAAGTTTCCCTTTACTAATTAACCTTGTTCTTGTGTTTCCAAGGTCCTATGAACATCCCACCACCTATACTTGAAATTTTTTATAACCAAGGGGGAGATGATGATGGTGATGATCACGAGCATGAGGACGAGCAGCGCCGATATACTCTGTGGCGCCTGGCAACTTATTCCGATGGATCACCTCTTCTTGTGTGTATACAACCCCTGATGATGTTACTGGTAAGGAAGCAGGTGTCTCCCATGGTCGCACTCTCCGGACCTATTCCAACACCCGTTGCATGGTATTCGGGATGGATACTAGTGTGCTAGCGCCAACTCCTTCTCCCTGGCACAGAATTGATAGTCTTGGAGAAAACTCACTCTTCCTTGGACAAAACTATCTGATGATGGTGAAAGGCGATCCAAATGCTGCTGACACATTTATGAGAAGCAACTATGTCTATACCTCGGGCATTTGGGTGGTTCCCTACCCTCGTACTGATATAATAGGCCGATTCAGCCTGGATGATCGGTCCTGCGTTGGTCTCCAGATCAACAACAGATGGCCCGTCCAGAGAATCAGTTGTGGTTCAAAGCAAGCGTTTCCAACGCCGCGGAATGGTTGAGTTGAAGTTCATTTCATGGCTTGTTATTTGTTGTGTGGTGAAAACTTTAGTATTTATAATGTATCCTCGTTGTCGATGTGGTTTGATGACCTGTTGTATGTAATAAAATGATATGCCTATGATAAACTTACTAAATTTATGAATGGCTTTCGAGTCGCTTCTCTAAACTTGTACTAGCTTCACATGCTTCGTGTGTCGGGCGGGTGTTTTTACTGTAGCCATATGTTAATGTGTTCGTTGTACGTAACCAGCACCTTGAATCCTCGATACTAGTATACTATATACTAGTAGGAGTAAGTAGTAGGAGTAGTAGGGTGGCATGGGCCAGAACAAGCATTCATGTCCAGGAGTACGGCACACGCCACCACCACGACATCCATCTGACACCATATTATTTCTTGGAGTCCGTGCTAGAGCAATCTCTTCAACCTCGTCGTTTCTCTAAGGCTGGTTATAGTGGGGAGTAACTTAGACTAGTGTCATGCATATGACACTAGTCTTTGTTACTACCTTCATAGTGCAAAGTAACATACAAGTAGTATCATAGATGATTCCATTTATTACATTATAGACTCATTTTTCTTTGGTTTGCGTTATGTTATAGTAACATATTATGTTACTCCAAACATTTCTCTCCTCATTAACTATATGCCACATAAGCAAACTTGTCTTGAAATGCGCTATGTTACTTGCTAAGTTACTCCCACTATGACCAGCCTAACTTCAGCCATCGCGCGACGGGCGAGGTGGGGGTTTGCCGATAGTTGGTTTCCTTAACTGCGGTCCCACTTGTAAGGCCAACTCCAACGCACGACCCCAAATGAACCTCCGTTTTGCACGAACTCCAACGATAATTTTGACTAGAAAAGCAAGACCAAAGAAAACAAGAACCACAAGAATACATTTTACTACTCCTGTAAGTTGGATTAGTGCCTTCTCGATGCATTCATTGTTTATCTGCGGAGGCTCAATCTTGCGTGCTTCTTTCTTCTTCGAGTGTAAAGAAGTAGATGTTGCTTCCTCGCATCTAGTCTCATGTCTAGCCTCTATTCTAGTAGGAGTATCAACAAGTGCACTAATCTCATCCGAGAGCAGAACCAAAGATTTGGTCGGGTTCTTCCTCCTTTTGCTGACATGTGGGACATCCAGCATCCAGGTCGTGTCATGAAAGAAAATAGAGTGGTAGTTGAAGCCACGAGATGTGCATCTTGGGTTAAACTGTAAATAGAATCTTACTACTCTTGAGTAACTCCAAAAGCGGCCACCAAAGATCTTTATTGGATTTGTTTTTCATCACCAGCACGTCGAGGTGAAAGATGTGCAGGTTCAGTGGGTCCTCTTGTGTTTTCACTGACATGTGGGGCCGCATGTGAGCAAACAGATGATGGGCTCCGTGCATTCGCTGGCTGGCTAAGAAGAGAGATAGAGGAGGGCTGAGCACGGACTGCATGAAATTTGTTCTACGTACCTCGATATAGTGGGGTGGCATGGGCCATAACTCAGTAGCATTCACGTCTAGCAGTACGGCACACGCCACCCACATGAGTCCCATCCGACACCAATTTTCTTGGAGTCCATGCTACAACCATCTCTTCTCCCTCCTGTTTTCTCAGCCATCGCGCGGTGGGCGGGGTGGGGGTTTGCCGATAGTCGGTTTGCTCAACTGCGGTCCCACTTGTAAGTGAAAATGCAACACCGCACATATTCCCGCTTGAGCGGCGTGCCAGACCAACCGTGTGGGGGTGCGACGCGAACACGGCAGGCTTTTCCTTTTGAAATCGTAACTTGTAAAATTTGGTTCTGCTCCATGGCGTGACCGATAGATAGAAAATAACGATTTTGCCTAGAGTAATGAGAAGTTTGGTTCTGGCGCCGTTCATGCATGGAGTACGTATGAAAATTATGAAGTTGATGCGAAAGGTAAGATAATCACTGTAGTATCATATACTACTACATGGATTTGACGGAAAGATAAAAATACATACGGATCCATCAACGCTCAACGACATCCTCATGCCCTAATTCGCCGGGTCACCAACTGACGTGTGAGGAGCAGCTGCGTTGGCGGCGAGCTCAACGTGCTTCTGAACAGTGCCGTCCAAGGTTGCCCTGCGCTCCAAGAAGGCCAGCGTCCTATCGTCCTCCTCTTGCATGTAGTAGTCCTTGTGGACGATTTACGCGTAGACGTGGGTGATTATGTCGATGGTGTCTTGCTGCGCCAGGCGCTGCGCGGTGAGCGCGACCTTGAGGTCGACATTCTCTGGCGCGACGGCGGGTAGTCGCGGGGCCACCAGTGCGTCGAAGAGGTTGTTACCATAGTGGCCGTTGAGGGTGGCGGGCATCGCAGAGCCTGGGCGCGTTGGCTGGAGGCTTATGTCAAAGTCGTCCGCAAGCTTCTTGACGATAGTGAATTTGTCGAGGAAACCGACGAGGACCTCGTCGAACAAGGAGACGAAGCTATCGTCCAAGCGGCCCCTCACCCTGGCGGCCTCAAGCAATACTACCTGGAAACGTTCCTCGGTGCCGGGCCGCAGGCCGGCGTCGTGGACCATCTGGCACAGCCGGCTGATGCTCGCGCTCATCGCCTCCATGGGTCTAGCGTAGCTTCTAGTCAACTGATCTTGTGATTCGAGTGATCACTCAGCCCTTGGTTAGGGTGCGTAGGTGCGTAGGATTTCATACTACTCCCCGGGCCTCTACTGCACCTGCCTTTGGCTGTATGATAGGTGGGCCAGCCACCCCCTGGGGCCATGTGTCATTCACCCAAAGGCAATTGCCGTAAGTCAATGAAGCTGCGTCCCCCTCCGTGTCGGTGCAGTATAGTCATCTCACTAGACCTCTAGTTGGGGCCAAACGAGAGAAGTTTGATGTTTACTGGTTTATTGGTCCCCTTTGCATTTTGCGCCAAGTTTTGACCTTTGATTTAACTATTAAATGTTAATGCATGTAAACAAAAATGTTGTGTAAGTCACCTTATGAAAACCAAATAATCCCAAAATACTTAGGCATGGTGCATTAACTCCCTCCTTGTTTCTTATTTCGTGACATATCAACCAATGAGAGATGTGGGCCGTGCATGCTTTCAATGACTTGAGACTACCAAACATGACATGCAGTGTTTAGTTCATTGCATGTAATCCTATTAGTAGTCTAGTTAGGAGTAGCAAAAAAACATTAAGTTCTCTCACCGATAGGAATAAAACACCATGTATTTATTTACAGAGGGAGTAGTACATTTTTGGTGACATGCATTACTAGATATTGCTAGTCAAATACTAAAATCCAGATGGACATGGTAGTACTCCTAAATCCAGACGGTGGTGCTACTAGTACTAGTAGTAGTACTACCAATGTAGTAATAGGAGTACTAGCACTGCACTATCCGTTGGTCAAATTATTACGTGCTGCTCCTCACAGTGAAGTGACAAGACCCTGCGCCGAAGATGACAACTAGCTATAGGCGCCGTGTTCGGCATACCATAGTCAGCCTCACTGTCTGCAGTCACTATCATCATGGCTGTACAGCTAGCCTGCTTACAACTAGCCCTGTTCGACATAATTTCCCGTGCGTAGATGCCCGTGCATTGCACGGAACACCAAGATTGGGGGTGGACGGCTCCGGCAGCGGCCATCGCGCCAGATTTTTCCACGACCTTCTAGTCCTATATGTGGTGGGGAGGAGACAAGACTGATTGTGAGGGACAAGGAGTTGTTTGTAAATAGGGAACAAGTGCGGGCATCTTTTTGCAAAAATGGAGAAGCTTGGTTTGTATGCGTCAGATCTAGATCCAACGGCTATTGGTGAAAGATGGGAGGCACAACATCATCACCAACTCAGGACCTGTTTGGTTCGCAGGATTTTGAAAACGCAGGAATAGGTCACCCTGTGCGTTCGGTTTATTCGGTTTACATGGTCCGATTTATACGGTTTTTCAGTTTGTACGGTATTAATACTTTGGTAAATATGGTATGAAATTAAAATAGGTTCGGTTTCAGTATATACCAAATTATTTCGGTATGGTTTCGGTATATACCATAAAAACCAAAGTTGACACGAATTTGGAAATGACATAATAATAATTAGCAAAGTTATGACTCAAAACACATACTATTCTACACAAATAGTATATGACTATATATATAAGTATATATGCATGCATTGATTCATCTGTTGATGGTTATGGACGTGCTTAGCATTTTTAAAATAGAAAAATGACTATGTTACAAGAAAAAAATTACGTGCTTAGTAGTGCATTTGACTCATGTACAAGAAAAATGACAACTTGTATGGTTGTTCATCTCAAGAAATATAAATTTACTTTTTACTTCGGTTTATTCGGTTAACCGTTTGGTTTTCCGGTATATACCATAAAAACCAAGTTCAAATCGGTATGAGAAGTTCATACCATACCGAAACCAGAAACCATAAAAACCATAAAATTGGTTCAGTTTGGTTTATTTTCGGTATGGTTTTTTGGTTCGGTTTTTAAATGCACAGAGTGAGGAATAGGACACGGCAATATTACAAGTTTCAAACTGATATTACAAATGTTAGGAGTAATGCTGCACCTACGAAGAGGGAATTACTAGGAAGTTTACGTAAGAACTTTCGTTACTAATGGGCAAATAAGTTTATGGTTTTCGAGTCCACCGCCCTGACAAGTCACTAATGGGCAAATAAGTTTTCGAGTCTCTGGCCACTTGATGTTTCAAAAACAAATTCAGTGTCTGCGGAGAAATGAGCTCCACCGTGTACCCGCGCGGGTGTGGCTGAGCACGAAGCGTGAGTACGTGCACGGTGCACCTATTCTCTTCTTGTATACGTACACCACCTACATGGGGTTGTGTGAGAGAGGTACAAACCTAGAGAGATATAGTGTGTGGGTTCTTGAGAGTTTTTTTGTGGTGGGGGGGGGGTCAATCAAAAAATTTAACATATGCAATGTGTGTGAAATAGAGTCCTGGATATAACATATATATAGAGGGGGCGATCCACGAGAAGAGAGTGGAGGTATCATCGGCTTGAGGTGTCCATAGAATCGAAGAGAGGGATGATGTGTGTGTGCGTGTGCGCGCGCGCGATCGATAAAGAGTGCCATCGAATTTGTGTGTGCCCACGTCAAAGATATAGAGTGGCTGGCCTACTGGAACGTGAGATGGGACATGTGCAGTTTGTCTCTGTGGCATGGATACCTACCTGCAGCGCTCGACTATCGGTGTGTGGTGGGGGAAGAGGAAGGCCCAATTAACTATAGAGGTACAATGGCTGGTATATGTGTGGAGGAGGAGAGAGGCCTGCCTCATGTATTAAGGAGATCGATCTGCCTCATGTATTAAGGGAGATCGATCGGCATCCATGCATATGTGCAGGAGATGAATAAGGTTGGGAGAGAGACAGAGCTAGAGTGTTGGAGGGGGTGGTAGTGGAGTTGCTTCTAACAAATGGTGGGATAGGCTTGCTAGATAAACGGAGGGCACGCCTGCAATATCAATAAGAGAGGAGATGGTTGCTTGTTGTCTGTGCACGTGCGTGTGAGAGACGGGTCAGGAGGCATGCATGAATGATGAGGGGGGACGATGTGGCTGTGGTAAGCAGACGTAACTACGTAGGAAGATCAATCACCCTTTGTAAGATAAAGGAGAGACATAACTTGTGAGGTACGTCGATCGATGGGGGGTAGATAATGTCGATCTAGGTATATGTTGGGAGATCGATCGGTATACATGCATGTGTGTGTTAGAAGCAAATGAGGCACGAGGAGAAGGATAGAGAGAGAGAGGGATGCATGTAGGAGGTGGTACGAGAGGCATACTATATCGAGGGGGAGGAGTGTGCGAGTACGAGAACGATGAAAAGAGTGGTGGGAGTGAGGCATGGACGGTGACAAGAGAAGAGGGGAAGCTTGTGTTTGTGCTAGGCACACCTGGCTAGAGAGGCATATCGATCGATGTGTGCTGTAAAGAAGGAGTTGGGGGGCCTACACACACCGTGGGTGAACGACCTAAAGTGAAAGGACGAATTTGCGCGATGAAGCTAGAGAATGCCGAGGGAGGGTGAGAGGGATGCGGGCGTGTGCATGCACAAGAGAAAGTTAGCGCTAGCTACAAAGATAAGAGGGTTGTGTGGGTGTAAAAGACGAATAGAGATCATATATACTTCATTATAAAAAGCGAATTCGGATATTTGAAGAATTTATCATAGTGTTTCAAACCTGCGGATGTGTGAATATATATAACGGTGATACACATGGTGTGGTTATTAACATGGTATACTACATTTAATATGTTTTATCTCTATTCTTATAAAAACGGAGTTGTTGATGATGGTGTGCCTGCCATCCTGCATTATAGGCCGTCTGATTTATATCTGGCGGATAGCAAGGAAACTATGATGGTTGAAGTTGGCAACAATCATGATTGTAGATTCTTATTGAAATAGAGAAACAAATTCAAATTTAGTTCGAATTGCAGCGGTAGTATAGACATGTGGAATGCACTAAAATGTTGGTATGAGTAGGTTACATGCATTATACAGCAAGCGAAAAAATTTAATCGGACATAACATGGATTCATACTCCCTCCTTCCATCTATATAGGGCGTAATGAGATTTTTAAGACCGCCTTTGACTATTGACAAGATTAATAGTACATGACATGCACAATGTGAAAATTATATCATTGAAAGAACCTTTCACAGACGAATTTAACAGTGTGCTTTATGTAAGTTGCATGTCATATATCATTGCTCTAATATTTGGTCAAAGTTAGCATCGAAAAACGCATTAGGCCCTATATAGATGGAAGGAGGGAGTAGCTTTGAATAGCATTTGTATAGTAAAACGGGGCAAGACTCTCTCTTTGTGTGGTGTGAATAGTTTTATTTTTTTGTTTTCTTTTTGGTTGAGGGAAGTGCGAATTGATTTGGTACCTACAAGTACAATATTACTACACATTAGGCTTGTCCCTAAAAGTCAACCCGCGTCTTGTTATATCCCGAAAATTCAGATATTGTGCTCGCAAAACTGGCGCCTTCACAACCCGCGCCTTGCTATCCCGAAATTACAACGCGCGTGAAAACTCCCTCCAGCTGCCAAATCCCGACATGTGAAATCCCCCTTCTAACCCTGAGCCGAAAGGGCCGCTAGTTCAAATCGGTGGGGGGTACTTTTTTAACACACCCTACATTTTGGACAAGCGTGTTTCTAAGTCATGCTTCACCCCCTCCCATCGCCCCCTTTTCGCCATTCAAAATCCCAGGCCGCCATAACCTCTCTGCTCCAGCCGCGAAACCCCACCCTCCTCCGTCTGCTACGTCACCGCTGCCCAGCCGGAGCCTCTTCCCCGACGATGTCGTCCAGCGCAACAGCTCGACGTCCCTCGTCCACCCCCCGGATGAGGATCCGTCGTCCATCTCGCCGTCCCGCCGGTTCAGCCGCCCCGTCCTCCACCTCCAAGGAGCTGCTCTGATGATCGCCTCGTCTATCGCGGCTGCTCCATCCCCACAGCGCCGCCTTAACCTGCTCCATCGGAACCGCAGCATCCTCACCGACTCCTCGGACGAAGCCGAGGCCTACTCGGTGCCACCAAAGAGGTTTTACACTCATCGCATCACACCTTCTCCTTAACTCAAACTCCCGGCGCCGACGGTGCTCCATCCCGCACCCCCATGGAGTGGCTACCTTGAAGCCGGCGTCGCGGGCGACATCTCCACAGCGGCTCTCCCCCAGTGCGAGGCCCCTTCGGCGGCGGCGTCCATACCAGCCGGATCTGTTGCTGCTGCTCCAGCTCTCGCTCGATCGCTCGCTCGCCCAGCTGCTTCTGCTGCTCTCCCCCTCGCTCATGCTGCTGCTCTGCTCCGATTAAGCCACCCTTCAGTCGACTGAATCGACTTTTGGGTCATTCGATTGAATCGACTTTTGGGTCAGTCAATTTTCAGGGGTTGGGGGGGCTCGCCGGAGTTAAGGAAGAACCACCCACAGCGGGGACGGGGGCTCGCCGGAGAGGTACCCCACTATCTATCTTAGGGTTCAGGGTGGGGGCGGGGGGCCTAGAGGGCTGGTCGGGGCAGCGGTGGCGAGTCGTTTCGGGGCAGCGAGGCGGCGCTGGGGCCGGCGGTTCGGCCGGTGGTGGTTGGCGGCTTAGGGGGGTGCAGGTTGAAGATGAACTGCAGGCCCTCCCCGAACTACATGTCAAGTGCCTCTCTGCTACCATTGCATTCAGTTTCGATAGTAGCATTCAGATTCCACAGTAAATTTCAGTTTCGACAGTTAAGTTCAGAGTCAATAGTTTTTACCTCATCTGTTGTAGTCAGGTGGTTTTTTGTGATGTTAATTTTACATCCATTTTACATCATCTATTGGAGATGCTATTAGAATCCCACTTGAGATTGACGATGTCTGTCTTGTGCTGCTTCAGCCTTGACGTCTTACGGCTCACCGGAGCTGCTCCAACGACAGAACGATCAGTCACAACAGAGTAGTGCCCTGGACGCTGTCTACAGATTCCTCAGATCTTCCTCCACACCTCCGACAACCACCTCTGCCTCAACTGCTTCAGCGACCAACCTAATGATGCTGAGGTCGACACGGCTACGGCAAAGAGGTTGTACACTTGTTGCATCACTTATTACTATACATCCATGTCGATCCATTAGGGCTATTTTTGTTCAACGGAAAAACATTGATCCACTGGTTGTTACCATCACTCTAAATTTCTTCATGCTCTCGTTACATAATCTCACCATATTTTTTTCGTATGCATGTCAGATATTGTACACAGTCATGCTAAACATGTAGAGAAAAAGAGAAGAGTTTTGCGCGGCAATACAATGTCATGCAGACATCGCTCCATGGTGGGTTCAATGGAAAACCCTCCCCACCCCTCTCCAGATTGTAATCCAGAGGAAGATATCTGTTCTGAGGCGGATTCGGACGCCACTGACCACTCCTATTTACCCCCCAAGGTGTTTGCTCTACCTTGGCATGATGATGTTAGTCATATCATGCATATGTTGCCTTGTAGTGCCTACTTTTAACATCATATATGTCATCTGCTTAGTTTAGACATGTTCTGTAATGCCACATGTTTAGTTTCTATATCATATATGGGAATTATGCAGTCTCATGTCTTTTAGCCAGCCATAATATATGTGAAATGTGCAATGCCATCCTGTTTAACCAGGCATCATATATTTGAATGATATCTTGCCCATCCTTTTCTTCATTACATTTCCATTTGTCGACAATGTTTGTACATTAAACTACTCTTCCTGTGAATCAGCCATTTGGGTGGGAGATGGAAAAATCTGGAGTGAAAACAAGGCCTTCAGAGCAGACAGTGCTACCTGTCGAAGCAGATCTCTTGTTGGGTCCCGATAGCTCCTCAGAGATGGATTCAGAGATAGATGACCAGTCCTATTCCCCCACTGAGGTGTATGCTCTAACTTGGCATGGTTATACTGCTCATATCATGCATACGGTGTCTTGCATTGCATAGTTTAGACATCATATACACAATATTCAACACCATGTTCTTAGTTCAGACATCATATCGAATGCCCTCTATTTAGCATATAAATCACATATGTGAATTAAATGATGCGATCCTGATTACTTAGATAACATGTAGGTGAATTATGTCATGCGATCATGTTTAGTAATTCATCATATCTTTGAATTATGTTATGCTATGCTATCCAGTTTAGATAGACATCATATATGTCAAATTATGTCATGCTATCCGTTTTAGTTAAACAATATACATGTCAACTATTTCATGCCCTCTTTTTTCCACACTATCTATTGCATCTGTCTCTCATACAATGTTTGTACATTCAACTATGTTTCCTGTTTATCAGCCATTTGAATTGGAGCGGGTGATGCCAGTATCTAGCGGACTAAAAACACGGTCTTCAAATAAAACAGTGCTACCTCTTGGTGGAGATAGCACACCAGTTGTACATGCACAAGAACCATCCCTACCACACATAACCCAAACTCTCGCAGATTGTACCCCTACTACGATGGACAGAGAACCAGCTTCACCCAATCTAACCCCAACCCCAGCCGATAGTAACCCAGTTCCTGTTGACACAACACCATCTCCACCACAGAGCTCCCAAACAAGAGCAGTTAGTAAGGCAGCTCCAGTGCCCATAGGGCCAGTACTATCACGGCGAATCCCAACTCCACCAGTTAGTACGCCTATTCCTGTGGAGGAAGCACAACCAGCTAGTCGTAGTTTAGCATCTATCGCATTTGATGTTGTTAAATTGTATGTGCGTATCTTCCCATCTTGGAAATATTATACTGAAGATGAAGGAAAATGCCAGTTGCAGGTGTTTGTCCAGGAGTGATGTGTAAGCAATGTTATTCATGGCAATTACTTTGCTTCGTCCCATACATCCTACCTCCATGATGGTTATAATACAACAAATTTTCCCATTTTTCTCTATAGAGAAGGACCGATTTGGAAACTCAGGATGAGGTAACCTGTGCTAATACCTCTGCTATCTTCAAGAATGCTTGGTGGTAGTATCGGAATTACCTGAAGAAAATGTACTTCACCGGCAAAGAAACTCATCAAATTCCCTTACGTTCTCCTGAGACACATTTACTGGATGATGACTGGGAATGCCTTGTTCTGTACTGGTCCTGAACCAAGAATGTGGTAAGGTCTATGAGCTCATTTTCTATTTTTAAGTATTATATTCTTGCGTCTTACTGTACTCTGTTCATGTAGAACAAGTGCCTAAACCTGAAGAACAACTGTTCTAATTTAAGATTCCATTGCTACCATAGGACATAGATATATGTTTGTTTGATGCTTTTATTATGTACTAGTACTTGGCAATAGAAGACTTGGTAGTTTAATCCTGTCCACCTTACTAATGAACTGGTTCACCGAAATGAGTTTCATATACTAGTACATGCTAAACTTGTTATGTGTCTGCTTGTTTCTTCTTTTAGAATGCTGACAGAATATTCGGGAAGAGTGCCTTATTAAGCAACGCTAAAGGAAGTAATGCAGATAAGGTTCAGGATAGTGACACATCCTGTCTTGGTTTAGTGTTGGATTTACTGGCCACTACCGCTTGCACAAGCTATTCAAACTCACTGTCTGAATCAGTTCGGTTTCTTGAGTCTCAATTACAAGCTGAAAGACATCGATCAGCTGTGCTGCGACAAGAAGCGGAAGGACTGCGGAAGTCCCTGGAGCATTCAGATGCATACTTTCTGGTGCAACAACAAGTGTTGGAGGATTTTAGTGCCAAACAGGACAAAGCTAATCAGCTTGCTAAGCTTATTGCCAGCATGGTGGATACCCATGATAACATTTCTTGAGCTCTTCTGAAGTTGTTTCAGTTATGCTCTTGATTTGCTGCCGCATTTATTTGCACTGGTGGCCAATTTTGACGGCCAGTGTATATGATATGATGCTTTGTTCCCTATATTTGCACTGGTGGCGAACTTTGATGCCCAGTGGATGTAATATGTGTAATAGCCGTGATAGCCTAGCGTTAGTTGCTTGCTTATTTATTTCCTTGTTGTCTTGTTTATATGTTTGCTTGCAGTCATTCCAGTTCTTTTTCCACGGTTAACTAGTGGCTACAATAACCTAATTTTTAAAACTAGGCCACAAAAACCATGGGCTAATATTTACTGTAGTGACACTGGGCCTCCTACGGGCCGTAGAAACAGTGGGCCTTCTACGGGCCGTAGAAATAATAGGCCTTCTACGGGCCATATCATCAGTGGGCCTTATACGGGCCGTATGATCGATTGGCCAAACAGGGGCCAATAACAGTCTGCATTATGGCCGTAAACGGGCTAGAGTTCGAATCGTCCATTCATGGGCCGACCGTAATGGGCCATCGTTGATAGGCCGTATTTGATGACGCTATGAAAACGATCCAACGTATTAACGGACCACAAACGGGCCAACTGTAACCACGGGCTGAATTTGGCCCACAAGCAGAAAATGACAGTAACGGGCCGTAAGTAAACGAATGCTGGAAATGAGCCCAAGAATAAATGGGCTCTGAGAAGGCCGAAAGATAACATGGGCTGGAAACGGCCCAACGGAATAACAAGCCGTTAATGGGTATAAAGTGATACACTGTTCATTACGGGCCAGTTTCACCACGGGCCGTTAATGGGTGTAAAGTGATACACTGTTCATTATGGGCCAGTTTCACCATGGGTCGTTAATAGGCCAAGAGTTACATAGGGCCTCATATGGGCCGAAAGACGTCATGGTCCATACATGGGCCAGAAGTGAAAACGGTCTGGAATCATATTGGATGGCCCAGATGACACTACTGGGCCTAATTTGGATAGGGCGTAATGGGCCTTGGGTTAGCGGGCTGTAAATGGGCTATATGCGAACAGGCCGTTAACAAGCTTTCCATGGGCCGGCCCACCAACTTTTGACCAAGTCAAATGGGCCGGCCTTTTCACAGGAATGGGCCTCTGTTGGGCCGTGCCACGTGTCGACGTATCATAGGCGCCTTCCGTCCAATGAGTGGTTGACATCTATCCCAATGATGAGCCGACATGTGTTTCCTCCAGCCAATGATGATTTTACACGTGGGAAATCCCCATTGGTCGGGGCTATTAACGGGTTATCGGATCCAAAACCCGAACTGATAGCTTAACGGCGTTCCATTACGGTGGATGCCACGTGTCGGTCACCCTTGACGAAAGCACTTCTGTGATGCGCGATTTGTCGTCATGGAAGTAGACACTTCCATGATGATAATTTTGGTAATGTCATGGAACACTTCTACGATAGCACATGTATGACTATCTTGATTCTGTCATAAATTTTTCATGGATGTACATGCATGACAAAAAAAGCGACCTACTGTGACAAACACGTATCATCACGGAAGTGTATTTTTTTGTAGTGTGACCTGCAAAATCAAAACTGTGAGTATGAATATAGATTCAAGAGGATGAGTTTGGCTGCAGATTTGAGGATTCAGGAGACTCGATCATCCTTCTATGATGGTGAGCCTATGCCTTGGAAGAGAGACGACAAGCCTGCATCATCAACAACCCCACCTTCTTCACCAACAAAGAAGAACTGAGTATCTGGTATGGGCACTCCCCTTGGCAATTGCCAAGCTTGGGGGAGTGCCCCGGTATCGTATCACCATCACTTTTATCTTTACCGTTTTTCTTAGTTCGATCCTTTTGATAATATCTTGATCTAGTAGAATAAAGTTTTAGTATGATCTAGTTGTGAGTTTTGCTTTATGATCCTTCTATGTAATCGAGTCCGTGAGCTGTATATAATAAAGAATAGTGTTGAGTCAAGGGCTTGATGATTTTGCTATGATCTTGAGGGAATAAAATAGAAGAGAAGAAATAAAAAAGAAACAAAGAGATCATATGGATCTTATGGAGAGTAATGTGCTCACATATAAAGAGAATGATGAATAAAAGTTATTGAGAGTTGACAAACATAGTTTTGGTCATCGTTGCAATGAATAGGAAGTAATAAAGAAAGAGAGGTTCACATATAAATATACTATCTTGGACATCTTTTATGATTGTGAGCACTCATTAAAGTATGAAATGCTAAGACTTGATGTTGGACGAGGAAGACAACGTAATGGGTTATGTTTTCTTACATCTGAGATAAATTATATTTTCATGGATCGTCCAACATGTTGAGCTTGCCTTTCCCTCTCATGCTAGCCAATTTCTGTGCACCAAGTAGAGATACTACTTGTGCTTCCAAATATCCCTAAACCCAGTTTTGCCATGAGATTCCACCATATCTACCTATGGATCGAGTAAGATCCTTCAAGTAAGTTGTCATTGGTGCAAGCAATAAAAATTGCTCTCTAAATATGTATGACTTATTAGTGTGGGAGAAAATAAGTATTATACGATCTTGTGATATGGAAGAAATAAAAGCGATGGACTGCATAATAAAGGTCCATATCACAAGTGGCAATATAAAGTGACGTCTTTTGCATTAAGATTTTGTGCATCCAACCATAAAAGCGCATGACAACCTCTACTTCCCTCTGCGAAGGGCCTATCTTTTACTTTTATCTTCTAAATTACATAAGAGGCATGGTGATCTTCACATTCCTTTTTACATTTTATCCTTTGGCAAGCACAATATGTTGGAAAGATCCAGATACATATAGCTAATTGGACGTGAGTCTGCATGAGCTATTATTGTTGACATTACCCTTGAGGTAAAACGTTCGGAGGCAAAAATATAAGGCCCTATCTTTCTCTGTGTCTGATTGAAACTTCATACCCATAAATATTGCATGAGTGTCAGCAATTGTGAAAGACTAAAAGATGGTTGAGTATGTGGACTTGCTGAAAAGCTCTTATATTGAATCTTTCCTATGTTATGATAAATTGCAATTGCTCAATGACTGAGATTAGAGTTTGTTGGTTCTCAATGAATTTTATGATTCATACTTGAAACTGTGATTGAATTGTTACTTTAGCACAAGAGATCATATGGCAAGAATGATCATGATGCCCTCATGTCTGTATTTTATTTTTATCGACACCTCTATCTATAAACATGTGGACATGTTTTTCGATTTCGGCTTTCGCTTGAGGACAAGCGAGGTCTAAGCTTGGGGGAGTTGATACGTCCATTTTGCATCATGCTTTTATATCGATATTTATTGCATTATGGGCTGTTATTACACATTATGTCACAATACTTATGCCTATTCTCTCTTATTTTACAAGGTTTACATAAAGAGGGAGAATGCCGGCAGCTGGGATTCTGGGATGGAAAAGGAGCAAATATTAGAGACCTATTCTGCACAGCTCCAAAAGTCCTGAAACTTCACGGAAGTTATTTCCAGAATATATAGAAATACTGAGCGCAAGAAGTACCAGAGTGGGGCCACCCACCAGCCACGAGGGTGGGGGCGCGCCCTACCCCCCTGGGCGCGCCCCCTGCCTCGTGGGCCCCTGGTGGCCGTCTGATGCCCATCTTCTGCTATATGGAGTCTTTCATTGAGGAAAAAAATCATAAGCAAGCTTTCGGGACGAGACTCCGCTGCCACGAGGCGGAACCTTGGCGGAACCAATCTTGGGCTCCGGCGGAGCTGTTTTGCCGGGGAAACTTCCCTCCGGGAGGGGGAAATCATCACCAACGATCCTCTCATCGGGAGGGGGTCAATCTCCATCAACATCTTCACCAGCACCATCTCATCTCAAACCCTAGTTCATCTCTTGTATCCAATCTTTGTATCCAAACCTCAGATTGGTACATGTGGGTTGCTAGTAGTGTTGATTACTCCTTGTAGTTGATGCTAGTTGGTTTACCTGGTGGAAGATCATATGTTCAGATCCATTATGCATATTAATACCCCTCTGATTATGAACATGAATATGCTTTTTGAGTAGTTACATTTGTTCCTGAGGACATGGGAGAAGTCTTGCTATTAGTAGACATGTGAATTTGGTATCCGTTTGATATTTCGATGAGATGTATGTTGTCATCCCTCTAGTGGTGTCATGTGAACGTCGACTACATGACACATCACCATTGTTTGGGCCTAGAGGGAGGCATTGGGAAGTAATAAGTAGATGATGGGTTGCTAGAGTGACAGAAGCTTAAACCCTAGTTTATGCGTTGCTTCGTAAGGGGCTGATTTGGATCCATATGTTTCATGCTATGGTTAGGTTTACCTTAATACTTTTATTGTAGTTGCAGATGCTTGCAATGGGGGTTAATCATCAGTGGGATGCTTGTCCAAGTAAGGACAGAACCCAAGCACCTGTCCACCCACATATCAAATTATCAAAGTACCGAACGCGAATCATATGATCGTGATGAAAACTAGCTTGACGATAATTCCCATGTGTCCTCGGGAGCGCTTTTCTCTATATAAGAAATTGTCCAGGCTTGTCCTTTGCTACAAAAAGGATTGGGCCATCTTGCTGCACTTTATTTACACTTGTTACTTGTTACTCGTTACCAATTACCTTATCACAAAACTATCTGTTACCGATAATTTCAGTGCTTGCAGAGAATACCTTGCTGAAAACTGCTTATCATTTCCTTCTGCTCCTCGTTGGGTTCGACACTCTTACTTATCAAAAGGACTGCGATAGATCCCCTATACTTGTGGGTCATCAGTGCCATGGATCTGACATGGGCGATCGAGTATGCGGTCTAGGCCGGAAGGGCCCTGATTATTTCTTTTATATGGCTTCTTCTGTAGGCCGGTCTTGGCGCCACTGAATTTGGCGTTGACCGCTGTGTCATCTGTATTATCACCGTTGCTTCGATGCTTGTGCATGTTGCGTCGGGGCTTGCCGTTGTTATTTCTGGCTTCCAAAGTGCCATGTTAGCTTGTATTGTTATTGCTATGGGCTAGCCAGCTATCTTCGCCCGCGCAAAAGCAGGTCATGAGTGCTGTGAGGGCCGCCATGGACTTCAGCTTTTCTTGGCCGAGGTGTCGGGAAAGCCATTCGTCCTGGATGCTATGTTTAAAGGCCACTAGGGCTTCGGCATCCAGACAATCGACGATCTGGTTCTTTTTGGTTAAGAATCTGGTCCGGAATTTCCTGGCTGACTCTCCGGGCTGTTGGATTATTTGACTCAAGTCGTCGGCATCCGGAGGTCGAACATATGTACCTTGCAAGTTGTCAAGGAACGATTCTTCCAAGTCCTCCCAGCTGCCAATGGAGTTTTCAGGCAGGCTGTTCAGCCAGTGTCGGGGTGGCCCCTTGAGTTTTAGGGGGAGGTATTTGATGGCATGAAGATCATCGCTGCAGGCCATGTGAATATGGAGAATAAAGTCTTCAATCCATACCACAGGATCTGTGGTTCCATCATATGATTCGATATTCACGGGTTTGAACCCTTCTGGGAATTCATGTTCCATTACTTCACCAGTGAAGCAGAGGGGGTCTGCGGCGCCTCTATATCGGGCTAGGTCGCGACGTAGTTCGGATGGAGTCCGTCTGCGATTTTTGGCTCGGACGTAGTTGTGCTTGCCATGTTTGGCTTGATAGCCGTTGTCACGCGTCGGGGCACGCCCCCATGATTCGTAGATCGATCTGGATGGACCTGCTTTATTCTTCAGGCCCTGCCGGAGATCATACGTGTATGCCCGAGCTGTTTTATTCCTGTCTTTACCGCGAGGTAGTACGGGCTGGTGTTCGGCTTGAGTTGCCGTTTTGTCCCGGCCGTGTGGGGGTCGATCAGTCGCATTACACGCTTATGGTGCGGGCTCAAGTGCCTTGTAATCGAATTGAGGTAGCAGTTTACGCTTCGGGTAACTTTTGGTTGGGCGCTCAAGGCCGTATTCTTCTGCTGCCAGGACATCAGTCCATCTATCGTTGAGCAGATCTTGATCAGCTTGAAGTTGTTGCTACTTCTTTTCAGGCTCCTTGCAGTGGCTATTAGATGTTTCTTAAAGCACTCCTGCTTGAGAGGTTCCTCAGGCACGATAAAGTCTTCGTCGCCGAGGCTCACCTCATCCTCAGAGAGTGAAAGATAATTGTTGTCCTCCGAGTCTTCGTGCACGGCCTGTTCATCAGGGCTGACTCGCCCATCTTCCCGTTCGTCCTGTCCGGAAGTTGGCTCAATGGGGTCTTCATTATCTTTGGCATCGTCTAGATTATTATTTTCTCCTGTGTCGGTATTGCTGTCTTTCTCATGACATGACTTAGAACGGTGCCAGTGTCGTCGGCGCTTTGGCTGTGTCTCAGGAGGTTTATGTTCCACTGGGTCTTCTTTGTCATCGCCGTTAACTTCTTTGGGTGTGTCCATGTTGTATACGTCATAGGAGGAGGTGGCTGTCCAGCTCCCGGTAAATGGCGGGTCTTGGGCCTGCTCCTCTTCGGCATCGTCGTCCATACCATCGATGTCTTCGGAGTTGTAGTCGAGCATGTCGGTTAGATCTTCGACAGTGGCTATTAAGTGGGGGGTGGGTGGGAAGCGAAATTCCCCATCATCAGCCCCCAGTTGAAACCAGATATAATTCGGCTCTGAGTCCCCTGCTAAAGAGAGGGTTTTTAATGAGTTTAGCACATTGCCTAAAGGTGAGTGTCGGAAGATGTCCGCGGAACTGAATTCGACGATCGGCGCCTGGTAGGGCTCGGCGGACGCGGATGCCTGTACGTCGGAACCAGTGACCGGAGATGAATCCGGGGGTCCGGTGACGCAGGCCCTGCTTGAAGTTGAGTCTATGTGCGGCTCCAACGCCGACGAGTCTGTGGCTTCCATGACGGGGTTAAGCTTCCCGTCTTCGGATGGCACAAGCTGCTCCGGATCTAGGGCCAGAGCGCTTACAGGCGCAGTCTCCTGGGTATGGTCTGATGACAGATTTAGGCCATGTTCATCGCGGTGACAGGGAGCGGCTGCCATGGGCTCAAATCCGTCGAAGATCAAGTCTCTGTAGATAGCAGAAACGTAGTTCAAGCTTCCAAACCTGACCTGACGGCCAGGGGTGTAGCTGTCGATCTGCTCTAGATGGCCAAGCGAGTTGGCCCGCAGTGTGAAGCCGCCGAATACGAAGATCTGGCCAGGGAGAAATAAATCTCCCTGGGTAGCGTTGTTGATGATGGATGGAGCCAGCGAACCTTCTGATGACGGCACAACGGAACTCTCAATGAAAGCACCAATGTCGGTGTCAAAACCGGCGGATCTCGGATAGGGGGTCCCGAACTGTGCGTCTGAGGTTAATGGTAACAGGAGACGGGGGACACGATGTTTACCCAGGTTCGAGCCCTCTCTATGGAGGTAATACCCTACTTCCTGCTTGATTGATCTTGATGAATGTGAGTATTACAAGAGTTGATCTACCTCGAGATCGTAATGGCTAAAACCCTAGAAGTCTAGCCTATATAATTATGATTATCTCTACTGACTAAACATTCCGGTTTATATAGACACCGGAGGAGACTAGGGTTATACAAAGTCGGTTATAGAGAAACGAATCTTCATATCCGAACACCAAACTTCCCATCCATGCCAAGGAGAGTCCCATCCGGACACGGGTGAGAGTCTTTGGTCTCGTATCTTCATAGCCCATCAGTCCAGCCCATGTCTAATAGGCCGGACACCCGAGGACCCCTTAGTCCAAGACTCCCTCAGGTGGAGAAGTGGTTTCATGGCTCCCCCTGATGTTTTTAGGGTATAAGAGTATATATAGGCGAAAGAAGTACGTCGGTGGAGCTCCGTTGGGCCCACGATGGTGGGGGGCGCGCTTACCCCCTGGGCACGCCCTCCTATCTCGTGGATGCCTCACGGAGTTCCAAACTTCCAATCCAAGTCTCCTGGTTTGCGTTTGTTCCAAGAAAGATCCTCGCGAAGGTTTCATTCCGTTTGGATTCCGTTTGATATTCCTTTTCTATGAAACACTCAAATAGGCAAAAAAACAGAAACTAGCACTGGGCCTCCGGTTAATAGGTTAGTCCCAAAAATAATATAAAAGAGCATATTAGAGACCATTAAACATCCAAAACAGATAATATAATAGCATGGAACAATTGAAAATTATAGATACGTTGGAGACGTATCAACTACCCAAGAAATTTCCTCCGGTAATGGTATCTAGCACATATCTATACCAAGTAGTAACGCCCACATAAAATTGTGAAGGAGAACGGTAGTAGATTGCTTACGAGTAGATCTATTTTGAGCATTGAAAATTCTATACCAATCATCTTTTAAATTTTCTCCCTCCCTTTGCTTAAAATTAAGAACCTCACTTTCAGGGGTACTAACAATGGTAGGAGGACTAGACTTATAATCAAGCGATCCAACATACAAGCAAACAAAAGGCAAATGAAAGAGGGGCGAATAAAAAGGCAAATATTTTTGTATTTTTCTAAAAACGTTTTAGAAGTGCGGGAGAGGAAAACGAGAGGCAAATGGCAAATAATTTAATGCAAGAGATGAGAGTTTATGATGGGTACTTGGTAGGCTAGATGTAGAACCTCCCCGGCAACGGCGCCAAAAATTCTTTCTGCTACTTCCTGAGCTCGCGTTGATTTTTCCCTTGAAGAGGAAAGGGTGATGCAAAAAAGTAGAGATAATTATTTCCCTCAGTTAAAACCAAGGTATCAATCCAGTAGGAGGCACAAGCAAGTCTCCAATCTATGCACCTGCACAAACTAACAAACACTTGCACTCAATGCGAAAAAGGGGTTGTCAATCCCTTCACAGTATCGAACAAGAGTGAGATCTAATTGAGATAGGTATAAAAGATAAATAAAAAGGCAAACTAAAATAAATCTAAATAAATTGCAGCAAATTATTTTTGAGTTTTTGGTTTATAGATCTGAAAATATATGATGGAAAATAGACCGGGGGGCATAGGTTTCACTAGAGGCTTCTCTCTTGAAAGAAAACATACAATGGGTAAACAAATTATTGTCAAGCAATTGATAGAAAAGCGCAAAGTTATGACCATACCCAAGGCGATGATCATGAATATAGGCATCACGTCCGTGTCAAGTAGACCGAAACGATTCTGCATCTACTACTATTACTCTAGACATCAACCGCTAGAACCAGGTCTTCCACCGGGCGGTCAGCCAAGTACTAAAGCCCCATGCATCTAGAGTATTAAGTTCATAAGAATAGAGTAACGCCTTAAGTAAGATGACATGATATAGAGGGATAACTCAAGCAATATGATGAAAACCCCATCTTTTACCCTTGATGGCAACAATACAATACGTGCCTCGCTACCCCTGCTATGTCACTGGGGGCACCGCAAGATTGAAATCAAAACTAAGCACCTCTCCCATTGCAAGAAAAATCAATCTAGTTGGCCAAACCAAACTGATAATTCGAAGAGAAATACAAAGATATTTGATCATGCATAAAAGCGTCCAAAAAAGACTAAAATAATATTCATAGATAACCTGATCATAAATCCACAATTCATTGGATCTCGACAAACACACCGCAAAAGAATATGACATCGAATAGAACTCTAAGAACATTGAGGAGAACATGGTATTGAAGATCATAGAGAGAGAAGAAGCCATCTAGCTACTACCTATGGACCCATAGGTCTGTGGTAAACTACTCATGCTTTATCAGAAGGGCAGCAATGTTGATGTAGATGCCCTCTGTGATCGAATCCCCCTCTGGCAGGATGCTGGAAAAGGCCCCAAGATGGGATCTCACGGGAACAGGGGCTTGCGGCGGCGGAAAAGTATTTTGGTGGATGCCTCTGATGGTTTGGGAATATTTGGGTATTTATGGAGCAAAGATTAGGGTTAGAGGACACCCGAGGGGCCCACAAGCCCTCAGGGTGCGCCTAGGTAGCTTGTGGCCTCCTCGGCCATCTTCTGACCCCCTCTCCAAGTTTCGTGTATGTCTTCTGGTCCAAGAAAAATCATCGCAAAAGTTTTATTCCGTTTGGACTCCGTTTGATATTCTTTTTCTGTAAAACTCAAAAACAAGGAAAAAATAGAAACTAGCACTAGGCTCTAGGTTAATAGATTAGTCCCAAAAATAATATAAAATAGCATGTTAATGCATATAAAACATCCAAAGCAGATAATATAATAGCATGAACAATTAAAAAATATAGATACGTTGGAGACATATCATGAAGTTACCTGTATTTGCTATCGTTCTTACTCTCGTTTTGTCTCACCCTACCTACTCCCAATATCCAATGCTAGATCGGGGGGAGGAAGTTCAAGATTAGGGGAGAAAAATCATCTTTGGAACTCTATTGTAAATTTTGTTTGATCTTTTGGGGACATGATTGCACCTAAGGAAGCATTCACCTAGTGATACTTACTCCCATACATGTCATCCCAATCTTGGTATTCTTGTTGGTCTTGTGTCAATTCTTCTTTGAAGAGATTATGCTGTGTAATCTAACCTTGGTTTCTCAAGCTAGTCTCTTCAGGAAATTAATCAAGGACCTCAAGGTAAGTATATGTATCTTACTCATGTGCATGATGATCTCTTGCTTATTGCACATATTGTTTGCAAGAAAAAAATCATGAACATGACGATACTACTTTCTCATTCTTTTGCTCTGATGCATATAGCCAAGACACATGTAACTCATTACAAATTTCTTTCTATTGTGCATTCACATTTCATGAGGTATTATCACTTATATGAGTGCACACTTGTAGGGGGGGCATATGCATGTTACATGTTTTTTCAAAGCTGACATACATTTTCGGTTATATCTCTATTTGTAGCTTTGATGTATGTTGTCATTGATAACACACAAGTATAGGGGATCGCAACCATTTTCGAGGGTAGAGTATTCAACCCAAATTTATAGATTCGACACAAGGGGATCCAAAAGAATATTTGAAGGTATTAGCAGCTGAGTTGTCAATTCAACCACACCTGGAGATTAATTATCTACAACAAGTAATCAGTAGCAAAGTAATATGATAGTTTTGATAGTGGTGAGAGAAGCAATAGTAATGGTAACAGTGATAGCAGTAATTCTGTAGGAAGTGTAACAGTGATGATAGCAGTAGTAACTTAGCAAGAACAATATAAGATAAATTCGTAGGCATTGGATCGGTGATTTGTTGGATGATATTCATCATGAAACAATTATAACCTAGGGTGATATGGCACTAGCTCCAGTTCGTCAATATAATGTAGGCATGTATTCCGTAAATAGCCATATGTGCTTATGGAAAGAACTTGCATGGCATCTTTTGTCCTACCCTCCCGTGGCAGCGTGGTCCTATTGAAAACTAAGGGATATTAAGGCCTCCTTTTAATAGAGAACCAGAACAAAGCATTAACACAAGTTGAATACATGAACTCCTCAAACTAAGGTCATCACCAGGAGTGGTCCCGACTATTGTCACTCCGGGGTTGCCGTATCATAACACGTAGTAGGTGACTATAACTTGCAAGATCGGATCTAGAACATGGATATATTGGTGATAACATAAATGGTTCAGATCTGAAATCATGGCACCCGGGCCCAAAGTGACAAGCATTAAGCATGGCAAAGTCATAGCAACATCAATCTAAGAACATAGTGGATACTAGGGATCAAGCCCTAACAAAACTAACTCGATTACATGATGAATCTCATCCAACTCCTCACCGACCAGCGAGCCTACGAAGGAATTACTCACTCCCAGTGGGGAGCATCATGGAATTGGAAATGGAGAAGGCTTGGTGATGATGAAGAACAAAAATCCCCCTCTCCGGAGCCCCAAACGGACTTCAGATCTGGCTCCCGATGAAGAATAGGTGGTGACGGCGGCTCCGCTTCGTGGATCGCGATAATTCTTTCTCCCTGATTTTTTCTGGAAAAATAGGATTTATAGCATCGGTTTCAGGGTCTGCGGGGCCACTAGGTGGGGACAACCCACCTGGGCGCGCCAGGAGAGGGGGCGCACCCTGGTGGGTTGTGCCCACCCAAGTGCCCTCTCCAGTAGGTCTTGGCTCCAGAAATTCTTATTTATTATATAAAAATTCCTCGCAAAGTTTCGTTCCATTCCGAGAACTTTTATTTCTGCACAAAAACAACACCATGGTAGTTCTGCTGAATACAGTGCCAGTCCGGGGTTAGTTTCATTCAAATCATGCAAATTAGAGTCCAAAACAAGAGGAAAAGCATTAGGAAAAGTAGATACGTTGGAGACATATCAACTCCCCCAAGCTTAAACCTTTGCTTGTCCTCAAGCATTTCAGTTGATAAACTGAAAGTGAAAAAGAAAAACTTTTACGAACTCTTTTGCTCTTGTTTGCATAAATAAGCTTAAACAGCACCCAGGTTTTCAGCCAACATTATAACTAACCATGCCGGCAATAACTCTTATAGATTATATTAACTCATATCAATGACATAATCAGCTAGCGAGCAATAATAAGACATCTCAAATGGCAACACGCTGTCAAAACAACCATGATATAATATGACAATAGTGGTATCTCGCTAGCCCTTTCTGAGACCGCAAAACATAAATGCAGAGCACCTCCAAAGTCCAAGTAGCGACTAAACGTTGTAATTCATGGTAGAAAAGATCCAGTCATGATGCACCCAACATTAGCTACACACAATGCATAAGTCATGACAGCTGTGCTCTTAGGTTTTGGCGCTTGTTTTAGAAGGTGATGACAAAACATAAAAGTAAATATATAGTCCCTTCGCAGAGAGAAGCAGTGATTTTCAGAGGTGCCAGAGCTCAAGTTTTTAAAATAGAGATAAATGATATTTTGAGACATGCACCCCTCTCATTTACTTCACGGCCATCAGTTATCAATATCTCCCATGCTAAACAAGCTAGTGGCAGTCCCCAAGCGATAAAAAGTAAAGGTTTTGACTCCATTGGGAGTTTTTCTTTGATGATTTAAGTGATTAACTCTTTTTGTGTTTGCAATTTGGGACTGGGCATCCCTATTACTGCCCTTTTCTCGTGCGATGGCGAGTGAATAAACACTCGACCTGAGAATAACCCTCTTAGCATGGAAGATACCGACCACCTCCTGTCGTTCCATGAACGATCCAGGAACACAAAAAGGATATTTTTTAGAAGTTTTTAGAGGTGGCATGATACGTCTCCAATGTATCTATAATTTATGAAGTATTCATGCCAATATATTATCATTCTTGGATGTTTTACAATCATTTTATAGCAACTTTATATCATTTTTTGGGACTAACCTATTGACCCAGTGCCCAGTGCCAGTTGCTATTTTTTGCTTGTTTTTTACATCGTAGGAAATCAATATCAAACGGAGTCCAAACACCGTGAAACTTTTTGTGGATTTTTATGGGCCAAAGCAGCACTTGGGGGTGCCCCGAGGGGGGCACAACCAACCAGGACGCGCCAGGGGGCCCTAGCGCGCCCAAGTGGGTTGTGCCCACCTCGGTGGCCTCCCGTACCCCTTCTTTGCACTATAAATTCCCAAATATTCCGAAACCCTTTAGGGTTAACCTAGATCAGAAGTTCCGCCGCCGCAGGGCTTCGCAGCCACCAAAAACCAATCTAGACCCGTTCCGGCACCCTACCGGAGGGGGAAATTATCTCCAGTGGCCATCTTCATCATCCCCGCGGCCACCATGATGAGGAGGGAGTAGTCCACCCTCGGCGCTGAGGGTTTGTACGAGTAGCTATGTGTTTAATATCTCTCTCTCTCTCTCTCTCGTGATCTATATCATGGGCTTTGTTAATATAGATGGATCATATGATGTTTCTCCCCTCTATACTCTTGTTGTGATGAATTGAATCTTTACCCTTTGAAGTTTTGTCATGTCAGATTGAATGTTCAGATTTGAGAACACATGACGTATGTCTTGCGGTATGAATACTTGAGGTGACAATGGGGTATCTTATTGATTCACTCAATATACGTTATGGCACTCAACTTGCGGATTCCCGCGGTGATATTGGGGTAATCTATGCATAGGGGTTGATGCATGTTTTTGTTATCTTTTCTATGATAGAAACTTTGGGGTCTCTTTGTAGTTCCTTGTGTGGATTGAGTATTATGAATATGAATATGCTTTGGTGTTATTCTAGTACGAACGCTAGGATAGATCGAATGGAAAAAATAGCTTTGCGTTATTTTAGTATGAACTCTTGAATAGATCAAGCGGAAAGAATAGCTTCAAGGTGGTTTCATGCCCTACAAACAATTCCTATCTTTTGTTCTCCGCTAATAGGAACTCAGGAGTGATTCTTCGTTGCACTTTGAGGGATAATCATATGATCCAACTATGTTAGCACTGTTGAGAGGTTGCACTAGTGAAAGTACAAACCCTAGGCCTTGTTTTTAAGCATTGCAATACCTTTTTTGTGCCCGTTTACTATTTGATACCTTGATGTTTTTATTTATTCAGATTATAAAAATATATTTCTACCATCTATATTACACTTTTATCACCATCTCTTCGCTGAACTAGTGCACCTATACAATTTGCCATTGTATTGGGTTGTTGGGGACACAAGAGATTTCTTGTATTTGGTTGCAGGGTCGTTTGAGAGAGACCATCTTCATCCTACACCTCTCACGGACTAATAAACCTTAGGTAATCCACTTGAGGGAAAATTGCTACTATCCTACAAAACTCCGCGCTTGGAGGCCCAACACATGTCTACAAGAATAAAGTTTCATAGTAGACATCAAGCTCTTTTCTGGCGCCGTTGCCGGGGAGGTGAGTGCTTGAAGGTATATCTTTAGATCTTGCAATTGAATCTTTTAGTTTCTTGTTTTATCACTAGTTTGGTTTGTGAAAGAAAACATAAAAAACGGAATTGAGGTTGCATCATATTATTGATCATCTTTATAATATCTTTCTTGAAAATGATGGTTCGGAAAATTGTGCTCAATTGTTAGAAGAAGAAGTCAATAAAATGTTTGGCACAAAATATTTGAATGATGAGCATGATTGCAATGTTGTCAGTATGAATTCTTTGAATATCCATGATGCTAATGATATGCAAGGCCATAAACTTGGGGATGCTATATTTGATGAATATGATATTTTTATTCCCCCAAGTTTTGATGAGAAAATTTATTGTGATGATTGCATGCTTCCTATTTACGATTATTATATTGATGAAAGTGGATTTGGAGAGGTCATGACTTTATTTAATGATGAATACACTATTTTGGAGGAGGTTACAATTGATTACGACAACAAAGTTCCTATATATGATGATTATGGTGATGACATGTATGCTATATTGAATAATAATAACCATGAAACTTGTCATCATGATTTTAATTTCCAATCACATGAGAGTTATTTTGTTGAGTTTGCTCCCACAATTATTGATGAGAATAAATTTGCTTATGTGGAGAGTAATAAAATTTCTATGCTTGTGAATCATGAAAAGAATTCTTCATGTGATAGCTATGTTGTTGAATTCATTCATGATGCTACTGACAATTATTATTAGGGAGGAACTTATGCTTGCAGGAATTGCAATAATATCAAGTTTCCTCTCTATGTGTTGAGAATCTTGAAGTTTTGCTTGTTTTGCCTTCCTATACTAGTTGATTCTTGTTCCCATAAATTGTTTGCTCACAAAATCCCTATGCATAGGAAGTGGGTTAGACTTAAATGTGCTTGTAATGTGCTTCATGATGCTCTCTTTATGTTTCAATTCTTATCTTTTATGCGAGTATCATTGAAATCATCATGCCTAGCTTAAAAGGCATTAAAGAAAAGCGCTTGTTGGGACACAACCCAAAACTTTTACCTACTGTTTTTGTGTGTTCACATGATTAGGATACTGTAGTAATCATGTTTTATTGCTTTCATTTCAATAAAGTGCCGAGTAAGACCTCTGGGATGGTCTACGGTGATAGTTGATTCGATCTTGCTAAAAACAGAAACTTTTGCTCTCAGAAAATCAATTCTCATTTTTAAAAGAAGCGTGATAAAATGCTGATTATTTTTGCAGAAGATTAATAGACAAATTATCCAGGTTTTCCTAATTTTTCAGAATTTTTGGAGTAGCAGAAGTATGGTTGGAGTATAGATTACTATAGACTTTTCTGTTTTTGACAGATTCTGTTTTCAATGCATAGTTTGCTTGTTTTCTAGTTTCCATGGCTTATATTGCTCAATATAAATTATGGAAATGATATGATACAGTAGACATTGTGTGAATAACAATTATGAATCTTTTCTTTAACAGTACCAAAAGTGAAATGGTTTGCTCTTTATCATACTAACCTATCTCATGAAGTTCCGTTAAGTTTTGTGTGATTGAAGTTTTCATGTTTTGGGTGAGATGTCGATATGAGGAGAATAAGGAGTGACAAGACCCTAATATTTGGGATGCACAAGGCACCCCAAGTTAATATCTAAGGAAGATCCAAGCAACTAAGCTTGGGGATGCCCCGGAAGGCATCATCTCTTTCGTCTCCAACATTACCGGTAACCTTACTTGGAGCTATGTTTTCATTCGTCACATGATATGTGTTTTTCTTGGAGCATCAATTTATTTTGTTAGGATTTGCTTGCTGTTATTTATAATAATGTTTTGAATCTTTTATTTATATAAAAGTGGCAATGATAGCCTTTGCCATGATAGCCTTTACCAAAAACAGCCTTTACTAAACTATAGAAATAAGCATTCTTTACTAAACTATAGTTTAGTAAAGAATGCTATAGTATAAGGCTATCATTGCAAGAGTATCTATAGTTTAGTAAAGAATGCTATAGTATAAGGCTATCATTGCAAGAGTATCTATAGTTTAGTAAAGAATGCTTATTTCTATAGTTTAGTAAAGGCTGTTTTGGCAGAGTACTGTTTTGGCAGATTGCTGTTATGTTTGCATATGTTTGCTTGTTTAATGATTCTATTTGAGGATAGGAGTATTAAGTATGCAGAGGCCTTTAGTATGCAATGTTGAATAATAATTTTAGTGATTTTCTACAGTAGAGAATGATAAGGTTTTTGCATTGGTTTATACTAACTTATCTCACGAGTTCTTGTTGAGTTTTGTGTGGATGAAGCTTTAGAGATTTAGGAAAACCGTGATATGAGAAGAATTAAGGAGACACAAAAGATCAAGCTTGGGGATTCCCAAGGCACCCCAAGATAATATTTCAAGAAATCTCAAGCATCTAAGCTTGGGAGGCATCCCACCTTTTTTCTTCAACAATTATCGGTTAGTATCGGTTGAGCCTAAGTTTTTGCTTCTTCACATGATGTGTACTATCCTTGGATTTTCATTTTATTTTGTTTTTCTTGCTGTTTTAATAAAGTACTTAGATATGGAAGTTTTTAAATAAAATAGAGTCCTCAAATAGTTGCCAAGGAGGCTAAGTAAGCAGCATTCACATCCCATCAACGAAGCTCTTTCCTATGTCATTTACTCTTGTGCTTCACTTATATCCTATGAGTAAATTGTTGAATAAATTGAATGTCATGAAGTTGAAATCATACCATGCCTAGTGGTAGCCTCACACGGGGTTTAGAAAGTGAAATCTTTTGAGGCTTGACAATCACAATATTGATCATGCAAGCAATTCCCGAATAATTAGTATAAGGAAGAGAACTTTCACATATAAATACACTATCATGGAAATATTTTGTGATTGTGAGTGAGGGAGTCCTGGATTAGGGGGTCTCTGGACAGTCAGACTATATCCTTTGGCTCGACTGTCGGACTATGAAGATAAAAGATTGAAGACTTCATCCCATGTCCGGATGGGACTCTCCTTGGCGTGGAAGGCAAGCTTGGCAATACGGATATGTAGATCTCCTCCCTTGTAACCGACTCTGTGTAACCCTAGCCCCCTCCGGTGTCTATATAAACCGGAGAGTTTAGTCCGTAGGACAACAACAATCATACCATAGGCTAGCTTCTAGGGTTTAGCCTCTACGATCTCGTGGTAGATCAACTCTTGTAATACTCATATCATCAAGATCAATCAAGCAGGAAGTAGGGTATTAACTTCATCGAGAGGGCCCAAACCTGGGTAAACATCGTGTCCCCCGCCTCCTGTTACCATCCGCCTTGCATGCACAATTCGGGACCCCCTACCAGAGATCCACCGGTTTTGACACCAACGTTGGTGCTTTCATTGAGAGTTCCACTATGCTGTCACGGTAAGGCTTGATGGCTTCTTCGATCATGGGTAACGATGCGGTCCAGGGTGAGGTTTTCCTCCCCGGACAGATCTTCGTATTTGGCGGCTTCGCACTGCAGGCCAACTCGCTTGGCCATCTGGAGCAGATCGGGAGCTACGCCCCTAGCCATCAGGTTAGGTTCGGAAACTCGAACTACACTACCGACATCCGTGGAGACTTGATCTTCGACGGATTCGAGCCTATACCAGGTACGCCGCACGATCACGACGAGCATGATTTAGCTCTGCCGTTGGACAGTGTTCGGGAGATCACACCTGCAACTACTCCGGCCTTCAATCCGGAGCAAATTGCGCCATCAGAGGACGCGTGGATAGACCCCGCCATGGAGGCCGCACTCTCAGTGGCGATAGAGCCAGATACTGACTTCACCCCTTATGAGAGCCGTGTTGCCGAACCACTGGATTCATCTCCGGCCACGGACTCCGAGCCGCCTGCGTCTGTGCCTATCGAATCCAATTGGGCGCCGATCATGGAGTTCACCTCCGCAGATATCTTTCAGCACTCACCTTTCGGTGATGTGCTAAATTCATTAAGGTCTCTCTCCTTGTCAGGAGAACCTTGGCCGAACTATGTCCGGCTAGAATGGGATGCGGACGACGAAGAAATTCGCTCCCCACCCACCACCCACTTAGTAGCCACTTTTGACGATTTAACTGACATGCTCGACTTCGACTCTGAGGACATCGACGGTATGGATGACGATGTAAGAGACGAACAGGAACCACTGCCCACAGGGTGCTGGACCGCCACCTCATCATATGATATATACATGGCGGACACCCCCAAAGAAGGCAATGGCGACGAGACAGCGGAGGATGACCCCTCCAAGAAGCAACCCAAGCGCCGACGTCAGCGGCACCGCTCTAAGTCCCGCCATAGCAAAAGTAGTGATACCGGCACAAGAGACAATAACACTCCGGATAGTGCCGAAGAAGACAACAATCCCCTCCAGTGTACGATGCGGCTGACCGGCCACCTCGTGGCCGAGCCAGAGAGGCATTTCAGCCTGAAGTTCAGCCTGCACCCCGCCGCCACTCAAACAAAAATACCAAGGCCCGGGGCAACACGCTGGACCTGCGAGACGTATTGGAAAGTAGGGCAAAACATGCAAGGTCGATATACTGGTCACGGGGGCACGCGCCAACGCAGGACGATGACCGTCACGCCGGATACACTAAAAGTAAATTCGGCCGGGCCAAATACAGTAGACAAGACTCATATGAACTGCGTCATGATATAGCCCAGCACAGAGGCGCCACACACCCCCTATGCTTCACTGATGAAGTTATGGATCACGAATTCACGGAGGGTTTTAAACCCGTAAATATCGAATCGTATGATGGTACAACAGATCCCGCTGTATGGATTGAGGATTTCCTCCTCCACATCCACATGGCTCGCGGTGATGATCTACATGCCATCAAGTACCTCCCACTAAAACTCAAAGGACCAGCTCGGCATTGGTTGAATAGCTTGCTAGCAGACTCCGTCGACAGTTGGGAGGATTTGGAAGATGCATTCCTTGACAACTTACAGGGCACTTATGTGCGACCACCGGATGCTGATGACTTGAGCCATATAACTCAGCAGCCAGGGGAATCGGCCAGGCAATTCTGGACATGGTTCCTAACGAAGAAAAACTAGATTGTCGACTGTCTAGATGTAGAGGCCTTAGCGGCATTCAAGCATAACATCCGTGACGAGTGGCTCGCCCGGCACCTCGGCCAGGAGAAGCCGAAGTCTATGGCAGCCCTCACGACACTCATGACCCGCTTTTGTGCGGGCGAGGATAGCTGGCTGGCTCGCAGCAACAACACATCAAGGAATCCGGGCACTTCGGATACTAAAGATGCCAATGGCAGACCATGTCGTAATAGAAACAAGCGCCGCAACAACGGCGATAACGCTGATGATACGACACTCAATGCCGGATTCAGAGGCTCTAGATCCGGTCAGCGGAAAAAGCCATTCAAAAGAAGTACTCTGGGCCCGTCCAGTTCGGATCGCATACTTGATCGCTCGTGTCAAATCCACGGCACCCCGATAAGCCAGCCAATCACACCAACAGAGAATGCTGGGTGTTCAAGCAGGCCGGCAAGTTGAATGCCGAAAACAAGGACAATGGGCTGCATAGTGATGACGAGGAGGAGCCCCGGCCGTCGAACATGGAAGGACAGAAGAGGTTTCCCCCACAAGTGAAGACGGTGAACATGATATATGCAACCCACATTCCCAAGAGGGAACGGAAGCGTGCACTAAGGGACGTCTATGCGTTGGAGCCCGTCGCCCCAAAGTTCAACCCATGGTCCTCTTACCTGATCACCTTCGATCGCAGGGACCACCCCACTAGTATCCATCATGGCGGATCCCCCGCATTGGTCCTAGACCCCATCATTGACGGATTTCACCTCACTCGAGTCCTTATGGACAGCGGCAGCAGCCTGAACCTTCTCTATCAGGATACAATGCACAAAATGGGTATAGACCCCTCGAGGATCAAACCCACCAAAACCACCTTTAAGGGCGCCATCCCAGGTGTAGAGGCCCATTGCACGGGCTCAATCACACTGGAAGTGGTCTTCAGATCTTCGGACAACTTCCGAAGCGAGGAGTTAATCTTTGATATTGTCCCGTTTCGCAGTGGCTATCACGCACTACTCGGGCAAACCGCATTTGCAAAATTTAATGCGGTACCGCATTACGCATACCTCAAGCTCAAGATGCCAGGACCTAGGGGGGTCATAACAGCCAATGGAAACATAGAACGCTCGCTCCGCACGGAAGAGTACACAGCGGCCCTCGCAGCAGAAGCACAAAGCAGCCTTTTAAGGCAAACAACCAATTCGGCGATACAGCCCCCGAACACCGTCAAGCGAGTCTGGAGTAACCTGCAATAGGATCACCTGGCACGTTCAGAGCTTGCCTAGCAATTCGGCCCCCGTCCTAGTCCCAGTCAAGCAACGAAATCCATGCCGCGCGTACATAATTACGCACTAAAAAATACCATGGGCATAGGCGGGGGCATGATCAGGGAACGTCCCGCAATGTGGCTTAACCGCCCTAGGGGCTGCATACCTTTATCATTTTTTCTCTTTCAGGACCTTACTCTCTGGAAGCCCTTTCCGGCAGTATGATTGCCAGACACATTACGGGAAGGAACAACCAAGGAGGCAAGAAGCTAAGATGTAGAAGGGAACCCCCAGGTGGTCTCTAATAACAATCGACATACCCGCTTTTTACTACCCGTACGCAGCTTGCCCTTGGATAGGACATGTCAAATAGTCCTATTTTTTGCTTATTGTACTACTTGTATCAGTAGGCTTCGACGTATTATTTAAATAACAATGCATAGCATTAGTCTATTATTGCATTATCCATCCCTTTTTTCTTATATGTTCATTTACGACAACTTGCACCCGTACATTCTGGTACGGTCAGTACGCCAGGGGATTTCATTTACCCCATAATACGGCCTGAGAAGTCCGAACACTTTCGACAGTGCGGCACCCCGAACTTATAGCATTATATGCATCAGTTCTGAATCATGTCTTGGTTCAATAGTTGGGTTTGCCCGGCTCCCATGTTTTGGTACCTTACGTTCCGCTATATCAGCTAAGGTAGCACTGGGAGAACTACTGCGATTGTGTCCCGGTTCTTCCGGACGAGCACCTCAGTAGAGAAAGCTGAAAACTGTCTGTCATGATAAGGCGAGAGTTGGTCGTTGTTCGAGAGGTCTCAAGTCCTTAAAGACTTTTTCCGCTTCGGGCGAGGAGTCGGCCTTGCCCGACTTAGGCGTATATAACACCCTAAATTCGGCCTTCCGAATACTAGGGGCTGCGCCAAAATTTAAAATTGTAGACTTCTATGGCTAAGTGAGAGTGATAAATCCATATAGTCCGATTGCCTGGTTCGTAGTGCTGAACACCTCCCTCGAAGGACCCAAAATTGGGATAAAGAGTGCTCGAGTTTATCCCGAACACCCCAGTACTAGTTACATGGGAGCAGAAGCCGACGACTGGCCAACTCTCGATTTTATAAACAGCCACACAGAAGGTAATATTTTAAATTCAAAAAGCGTTGCATAGCGCAAATGAACTCGTTTCACATTACAGGATCACATGAGCATGTTCATTCAAAAATTACATCTCTAGCACATTCCTTGTTGGGGATCGTAGCAGAAATTTAAAATTTTCTACGCATCACCAAGATCAATCTATGGAGTAATCTAGCAAAGAGCGGAAGGAGAGTGCATCTACATACCCTTGTAGATCACTAAGCGGAAGCGTTCAAGTGAACGGGGTTGATGGAGTCGTACTCGTCGTGATCCAAATCACCGATGATCCTAGCGCCGAACGGACGGCACCTCCGCGTTCAACACACGTACGGTTGGGAGACGTCTCCTCCTTCTTGATCCAGCAAGGTGAGAGGAGAAGTTGAGGGAAAACTCCGGCATCACGATGGCGTGGTGGTGATGGAGCTCGTGGTTCTCCGGCAGGGCTTCACCAAGCACTACGGAGGAGGATGAGGTGTTGGAGGAGGACGAGGGCTGCGCCAGGGGAAGGGTGCGGCTGCCCTCTCTCTCCGTCACTATATATAGGGGGAAGGGAGGAGGGGGACGCGCCCTAGGGTTCCCTAGGGGAGGGGCGGCGGCCATAGGGGAAACCCTAGATGGGTTTGGGCGCCCCCACCCCCTAGGAAACTTGCCCCCCAAGCTGGGAGGGGCGGCTGCCCTAGGGGTGACGCCCCCACCTCTCCTGATTATGTGAGATGGGGTGGGAGGGGCGCTCAGCCCCTTAGTGGGCTGATGTGCCCTCTCCCCTTGGCCCATATGGCCCCCAAAGCTTGCCGGGGCCTCCGAAACCCCTTTCGGACACGCTGGTCATCACCTGGTACCCCCGGAACAATTCTGGACTCCAATACCCTTCGTCCAATATACCGATCTTCACCTCCGGACCATTTTGAAGCTCCTCTTCATGTCCGAGATCTCATCTGGGACTCGGAACAACCTTCGGTAACCACATACTATTTCCCATAACAACTCTAGCGTCACCGAACCTTAAGTGTGTAGACCCTACGGGTTCGGGAACCATGCAGACATGACCGAGACAACTCTCCGGCCAATAACCAACAGCGGGATATGGATACCCATGTTGGCTCCCACATGTTCCACGATGATCTCATCGGATGAACCACGATGTCGAGGATTCAATCAATCCCGTATACAATTCCCTTTGTCCAGCGGTATTGTACTTGCCCGAGATTCGATCGTCGGTATCCGATACCTTGTTCAATCTCGTTACCGACAAGTCTCTTTACTCGTTCCGTAACACATCATCCCGTGATCAACTCCTTGGTCACATTGTGCACATTATGATGATGTCCTACCGAGTGGGCCCAGAGATACCTCTCCGTCACACGGAGTGACAAATCCCAGTCTCGATTCGTGCCAACCCAACAGACACTTTCGGAGATACCTGTAGTGTACCTTTATAGCCACCCAGTTACGTTGTGACGTTTGGCACACCCAAAGCACTCCTATGGTATCCGGGAGTTGCACAATCTCATGGTCTAAGGAAATGATACTTGACATTAGAAAAGCTTTAGCATACGAACTACACGATCTTTGTGCTAGGCATAGGATTGGGTCTTGTCCATCACATCATTCTCCTAATGATGTGATCCCGTTATCAACGACATCCAATGTCCATGGTCAGGAAACCGTAACCATCTATTGATCAACGAGCTAGTCAACTAGAGGCTTACTAGGGACATGATGTTGTCTATGTATCCACACATGTATCTGAGTTTCCTATCAATACAATTCTAGCATGTTTAATAAACGATTATCATGAACAATGAAATATAATATAATAATAACTAATTTATTATTGCCTCTAGGGCATATTTCGAACAGTCTCCCACTTGCACTAGAGTCAATAATCTAGTTCACATCGCCATGTGATTAACACTCACAGGTCACATCGCCATGTGACCAACATCCAAGAGTCTACTAGAGTCAATGATCTAGTTCACATCACTATGTGATAAACACTCAAAGAGTTCTGGGTTTGATCATGTTATGCTTGTGAGAGAGGTTGTAGTCAACGGGTCTTGCCATATTCAGATCCCTATGTATTTCACAAAACTTTATGTCATATCGTAGATGCTGCTACCACATTCCACTTGGAGCTATTCCAAATTGTTGCTCCATTATACATATCCGGTATCTCTACTTAGAGCTATCCGGATAGGTGTTAAGCTTGCATCGACATAACTCTTTACGTCAAACTCTTTATCACCTCCATAACCGAGAAACATTTCCTTATTTCTCTAAGGATAATTTTGACCGCTATCTGGTGATCTACTCCTAGATCACCTTTGTACCCTCTTGCCAGACATGTGGCATGGCACACATCAAGTGCGGTACTTCAGCATGGCATACCGTATAGAGCCTATGACAAAATCATAGGGGACGACCTTCGTCCTTCCTCTTTGTTCTGCGGTGGTCAAGCTTTGAGTCTTACTCAACTTCACACCTTACAACTCAGGTAAGAACCCCTTCTTTAACTGATCTATTTTGAACTCCTTCAAAAACATGTCAAGGGGTGCGTTCTTTGAAAGCACCATCAGGCGTCTTGATCTATCTCTATAGATCTTGATGCCCAATATGTAAGCAGCTTTATCCAGGTCTTCCTTTGAAAAACACTCTTCAAACAACCGTTTATGCTTTCCAGAAATTCTACATTATTTCGGATCAACAATATGTCATCCACATATACTTATCAGAAATGTTGTAGTGCTCCCACTCACTTTCTTGTAAATACAAGTTTCTAGCAAACATTGTATAAACCTAAAAGCTTTGATCACTCTATCGGAGCATGTATTCTGACTCCGAGATGCTTGCTCTAGTCCATAGAAGGATTGCTGGAGCTAGCATACCTTTTAGCATCCTTAGGATTGACAAAACCTTTTATTGTATCACATACAACTTTTTCTTACGAAAACTGGTAAGAAAACTTGTTTTGTCATCTATCTGTCAGATTTCATAATCGAAAAATACAGCTAATGCTAACATGATTCCGACAGACTTAAGCATCGCTACGGGTGAGAAATTCTCATCGTAGTCAACTCCTTGAACTTGTGAAAAGACTCTTTCCCACAAGTCGAGCTTCATAGACGGTAACATTACCGCCCACGTCCGTCTTCTTCCTAAAGATCTATTTATCTCAATGGCTTGCCGATCATCGGGCAAGTCCACCAAAGTCCATACTTTGTTCTGATACATGGATCCTATCTCGGATTTCATGGCTTCTAACCATTTATTGGAATACGGGCCCACCATCGCTTCTCCATAGCTCGTAGGTTCATTGTTGTCTAACAACATGATATCTAAGACAGGATTACCGTACCACTTAGGAGTAGTACATATCCTTGTCGACCTACGAGGTTTGATAGCAACTTGATCCGAAGCTTTATGATCACTATCATTAACTTCCTATTCAACAGACGTAGGCGCCATAGAAAACATCTTTCTGTGTTGCATCACTCTCTGGTTGAAGTAAAGGTTCGACAACCTCATCAAGTTCTATCTTCCTCCCACTCAATTCTTTCGAGAGAAACTCCTTCTCGAGAAAGGACACGTTCTTAGCGACAAACAATTTGCCCTCAGATCTGAGATAGAAGGTATACCCAACTGTTACCTTTGGGTATCCTATGAAGATGTATTTGTCCGCTTTGGGTTCGAGCTTCTCCGGCTGAAGCCTTAAGCATCGCAGCCCCAAACATTGAGAAACGACAACTTCGGTTTCTTGCCAAACCAATGTTCATACGACGTCGTCTCAACGGACTTAGATGGTGTCCTATCTAAAGTGAATGCAACTGTCTCTAACGCATAACCTCAAAATGAAAACGGTAGATTGATAAGAGACATCATAGATCGCACCATATCTCATAGTGTTCGATTACGACGTCTGGACACACCATTACCTTGCGTTGTTCCAGGTGGTTTCAACTGTGAAACAATTCCACAATGTCTTAAGTGATTGCCAAACTCATAACTCAGAAAATCCCCTTTTGATCAGATCTTAGGAACATGATCTTATTGTTATGATGATTCTTAACTTCACTCTGAAATCGCTTGAACTTTTCAAACGTTTCAGACTTGTGCTTCATTAAGTAGATATACCTATATCTACCCAAATCGTTAGTGAAGATGAGAAAATAGCGATATCCACCGCACGCTTCAATTCTCATTGGATCACACGCATCAGCATGCATGATTTCCAACAAGTCACTTGCCCGTTTCATTGTACCTGAAAACGGGGTCTTAGTCATCCTGCCCATGAGGCATGGCTCGCATGTGTCAAGTGATTCAAAATCAAGTGACTCCAAACATCCATCGACATGGAGTTTCTTCATGCATCTTACGCCAATATGACCTAAGCGGCAGTGCCACGAGAAAGTGGTACTATCATTATTAACTCTACATCTTTTGGCATGAACATGTGTATTACCACGACCGAGATTCAATGAACCATTCACATAGGGTGCATGACCATGAAAGGTATCATTCATGTAAATAGGATAACCATTATTCTCTAATTTAAATGAATAACCATATTGCAATGAACATGATCTAATCATATTCATGCTCAACGTAGACACCTGATAACATTTATCTAGGTTCAATACTAAACCCGAAGGCAGTTGGAGTATGCGATGGTGATCTCATCAACTTTGGAAACACTTCCAACACACATCGTCACCTCGCCCTTAGCCAGTCTCCGTTTAGTCCGTAGCTTTTGATTCAAGTCACCAATAATAGTAACTGAACCGGTATCCAATACCCAGGTGCTACCAGGAGTACTAGTGAGGTACACATTAATAACACGTATATACTTTGTTGAAGTTGCCAGCCTTCTTATCTACCATGCATTTGGGGTAATTCCGCTACCAGTGACCGTTCCCCTTACAATAGAAGCACTCAGTCTAGGGTTTGGGTTCAACCTTGGGTTCCTTCACTGGAGCGGCAACTGGTTTGCCATCCATGAAGTTTCCCTTCTAGCCCTTGCCCTTCTTGAAACCAGTGGTCTTGTTAAACCATCAACACTTGATGCTCCTTCTTTGATTTCTACCTTTTGCGGTCTTAAGCACCGCGAACAGCTCCGGGATCAACTCCATCCCTTGCATGTCGTAGTTCATCACGAAGATCTAGTAGCTTAGTGATAGTGGCTAGAGAACTCTACCAATCACTATCTTATCTGGAAGTTTAACTCCCACTTGATTTAAGTGATTGTAGCACCCAGACATTCTAAGCACATGCTCATTAGCTGAGCTATTCTCCTCCCTCTTGTTGGCAAAAGAACTTGTCAGAGGTCTCACACCTCTCAACACGGGCATGAGCCTGAAATCCCAATTTCATCTCTTGGAACATATGTTCTATGGCGTTCAAAACGTCATTGGAATCCCGATTCTAAGTCGTAAAGTATGGTGCACTAAACTATCATGTAGTCATCAGGATGTGTCTGTCAGGTGTTCACAACATCCACAGATGATGTTGTAGGGGTTTGCACATCGAGCGGTGCATCAAAGACGTAAGCCTTCTGTGTGGCAGTGAGGACACTCCTCGGACTATGGACCTAGTCCGCATCATTGCTTACAATATCTTTCAACTTAATCTTTCTCTAGGAACGTTTTGAAACAGGGAGCTACAATGTGAGCTATTTATCTACAACATATTTGTGAAGACAATTTAGACTATGTTCATGATAATTGAGTTCATCTAATCAAATTATTTAATGAACTCCCACTCAGATAGACATCCCTCTAGTCATCTAAGTGAAACATGATCCGAATCGACTAGGCCGTGTCCGATCATCACGTGAGACGGACTAGTCATCAACGGTGAACATCTCATGTTGATCGTATCTTCTATACGACTCATCTTCGACCTTTCGGTCTTCCGTGTTCCGAGGCCATGTCTGTACATGCTAGGCTCGTCAAGTCAACCTAAGTGTTTTGCGTGTGTCCCGAGGCCATGTCTGTACATGCTAGGCCCGTCAACACCCGTTGTATTCGAACGTTAGAATCTATCACACCCGATCATCACGTGGTGCTTCGAAACGACGAACCTTCGCAACGGTGCACAGTTAGGGGGAACACTTTTCTTGATATTTTAGTGAGGGATCATCTTATTTAAGCTACCGTCGTTCTAAGCAAATAAGATGTAAAACATGATAAACATCACATGCAATCAAATAGTGACATGGTATGGCCAATATCATTTTGCTCCTTTTGATCTCCATCTTCGGGGCTCCATGATCATCGTTGTCACCGGCACGACACCATGATCTCCATCATCGTGTCTTCTTGAAGTTGTCTCGTCATCCATTACTTCTACTACTATGGCTAACGCTTTAGCAATAAACTAAAGTAATTACATGACGTTTATGTTGACACGCAGGTCATAAATAAATTAAGACAACTCCTATGGCTCCTGCCGGTTGTCATACTCATCGACATGCAAGTCGTGATTCCTATTACAAGAACATGATCAGTCTCATACATCACATATATCATTCATCACATCCTTTTAGCCATATCACATCACAAGGCATATGCTGCAAAAACAAGTTAGACGTCCTCTAATTGTAGTTGCAAGTTTTTACGTGGCTGCTATAGGTTTCTAGCAAGAACGTTTCTTACCTATGCGAAAACCACAACGTGATATGCCAATTTCTATTTACCCTTCATAAGGACCCTTTTCATCAAATCCGATCCGATTAAAGTGGGAGAGACAGACACCCTCTAGCCACCTTATGCAACTAGTGCATGTCAGTCGGTGGAACCAGTCTCACGTAAGAGTACGTGTAAGGTCGGTCCGGGCCGCTTCATCCCACGATGCCGCTGAATCAAGATAAGACTAGTAACGGCAAGCAAATTGACAATATCGACGCCCACAACTGCTTTGTGTTCTACTCGTGCATAGAAACTACGCATAGACCTAGCTCATGATGCCACTGTTGGGGATCGTAGCAGAAATTTAAAATTTTCTACGCATCACCAAGATCAATCTATGGAGTAATCTAGCAACGAGGGGAAGGAGAGTGCATCTACATACCCTTGTAGATCGCTAAGCGGAAGCGTTCAAGTGAACGGGGTTGATGGAGTCGTACTCGTCGTGATCCAAATCACCGATGATCCTAGCGCTGAACGGATGGCACCTCCGCGTTCAACACACGTACGGTTGGGAGACGTCTCCTCCTTCTTGATCCAGCAAGGTGAGAGGAGAAGTTGAGGGAAAACTCCGACAACACGACGGCGTGGTGGTGATGGAGCTCGTGGTTCTCCGGCAGGGCTTCGCCAAGCACTACGGAGGAGGATGAGGTGTTGGAGGAGGAAGAGGGCTGCGCCAGGGGAAGGGTGCGGCTGCCCTCTCTCTCCCTCACTATATATAGGGGGAAGGGAGGAGGGGGAGGCGCCCTAGGGTTCCCTAGGGGAGGGGCGGCGGCCACAGGGGAAACCCTAGATGGGTTTGGGCGCCCCCACCCCCTAAGAAACTTGCCCCCCAAGCCGGGAGGGGCGGCTGCCCTAGGGGTGACGCCCCCACCTCTCCTGATTATGTGAGATGGGGTGGGAGGGGCGCTCAGCCCCTTAGTGGGCTGATATGACCTCTCCCCTTGGCCCATAAGGCCCCCCAACGCTTGCCGGGGCCTCCGAAACCCCTTTCGGACACGCTGGTCATCACCTAGTACCCCCGGAACAATTCCGGACTCCAATACCCTTCGTCCAATATACCGATCTTCACCTCCGGACCATTCCGGAGCTCCTCGTCATGTCCGAGATCTCATCCGGGACTCAGAATAACCTTCGGTAACCACATACTATTTCCCATAACAACTCTAGCGTCACCGAACCTTAAGTGTATAGACCCTACGGGTTCGGGAACCATGCAAACATGATCGAGACAACTCTCTGGCCAATAACCAACAGCGGGATATGGATACCCATGTTGGCTCTCACATGTTCCATGATGATCTTATCGGATGAACCACGATGTCGAGGATTCAATCAATCCCGTATACAATTCCCTTTGTCCAGCGGTATTGTACTTGCCCGAGATTCGATCGTCGGTATCCAATACCTTGTTCAATCTCGTTACCGGCAAGTCTCTTTACTCGTTCCGTAACACATCATCCCGTGGTCAACTCCCTGGTCACATTGTGCACATTATGATGATGTCCTACCGAGTGGGCCCAGAGATACCTCTCCGTCACACGGAGTGACAAATCCCAGTCTTGATTCATGCCAACCCAACAGACACTTTCGGAGATACCTGTAGTGTACCTTTATAGCCACCCAGTTACGTTGTGACGTTTGGCACACCCAAAGCACTCCTATGGTATCCGGGAGTTGCACAATTTCATGGTCTGAGGAAATGATACTTGACATTAGAAAAGCTTTAGCATATGAACTACACGATCTTTGTGCTAGGCTTAGGATTGGGTCTTGTCCATCACATCATTCTCCTAATGATGTGATCCCGTTATCAACGACATCCAATGTCCATGGTCAGGAAACCGTAACCATCTATTGATCAACGAGCTAGTCAACTAGAGGCTTACTAGGGACATGGTGTTGTCTATGTATCCACACATGTATCTGAGTTTCCTATCAATACAATTCTAGCATGGATAATAAACGATTATCATGAACAATGAAATATAATATAATAATAACTAATTTATTATTGCCTCTAGGGCATATTTCCAACATTCCTCCACTACAAGGCGGGAACCCTTCAGGACACTGTCATAATACATTTCGGGGTGGTGATGCTCCTTGCCCTTCAGCGGCCCCTCCTTCACCAGCTTTACGGCGTCCAGCTTCGCCGAGTGAACCTTCGCCCGGGCAAAAGCCCTGCGCGCACCCTCAATGCAGACGGACCGCTTTATGACTTCAAGCCGTGGGCAGGCATCCACAAGCCTCCTCACCAGACCGAAGTAGCTGCTAGGCAGGGGATCGCCAGGCCACATCCGGACTATAAGACCCTTCATGGCATGTTCGGCCGCCTTGTGAAGCTCAACCAGTTGCTTCAGCTGGTCACTCAAGGGCATTGGGTGTTCGGTCCCAGTATACTGAGACCAGAACAACTTTTCCGTCGAGCTCCCCTCCTCAGCTCGGTAAAACTCTGCGGCATCCAACACACTGCGGGGAAGATCTGCGAACGCTCCTGGAGAGCTTCGAACTCGGGTAAGTATAAGGAAAGTTTCCTTCACATGCTTGCTTTGCATAATGAATGCCTTACCCACTGCTATCTTCTTCACCACATCAATCTCCTGGAGGGCCTTGTGGGCTTCAGCCTTGACTCTCTGTGCGCTTTCAAGCGCCTTCACAAGCTCGGACTGTCGTGTCTTAGAGTCAAGCTCCAAGGACTCGTGTTTTTTGGCGAGAGCCTCGAGCTCTTGCTGCACCTCGCCTACCCGGGCTTCCTGCTTTTCTCGCTCAATGCGCTCCTTGGCTGCTTTGTCTTCGGCCTCGGACAACACATTCTTCAGGGTCGCCACCTCGGTCGTGGCCCCTGGAAAATTCATGATGATCCTATTATTTTACAACCGAATTTTTTTTAATATATAGACAAGGTATTGCTTACCTTTGCTCTCCTCGAGCTGCCTCTTAGTAAGGACGAGCTCTTCCTCGGACCGCTCAAGGTCCTGCTTCAGTGCAGCGACCTCTGCAGTACGTGCGGCAGCGGCCAGTAGTGAAGTCTGCATATGCACATAGACATATTCTGATTAGACTCCTGAGTCATTATTTGATCCTCTATTCGGCCTTTCTTCGCGAACGCCAAACAGAGCATCAGGGGCTACTGTCTATGCGGTAATATTTCCCTATATTTTGATTGCTTACCTAAAAGCCTGTTAGGAGGCTGGCACAAGCTTCAGTTAGTCCGTTTTTGGCGGACTGAACTTTCTCGATCACCGCACTCATGATAGTGCGGTGCTCTTCGTCGATGGAAACGCCGCGAAGCGCTTCCAGCAAGTTGTCCTGTGCCTCTGGATGGACAGAGGCCACCGGCACGGGCGGCTTGCCCCTCTTAATGGGGGGTCACCTGCCGGAGTCCGGAACCACCGAAGGTTCCGGCGCAGTGTTCGGCTGGGGGCCGAACTTGGAGCCCGTGGGAGAATTGCTCCCTTTGCGCCCAGGGTCCGGAAGGTCGCCTCGAGGCGCCTCCCTGGACTACCTCCCCTCAGCTCGGTGCCTTTTGAGACAACACCTCGACGGTGTCCGTAGGGCAAGGGGTGGAGGCGGTCGGAAGTGAATCACTATTCATATCCGATGAGTCCAAAGAACCGTCCGACGAAGATACGACGATACGGGCTCGGGACGGACTACATAATCATATTCGGCGTAAGGAGAAGCCGTGCAATAAAACATACCATTAATTACTATGGTATCCGGATACTTACGACTTCGCCAGGGGCTTGTCCCTGGGTAACCACTGTTGGTGGCCGTCGTGGAGCAGTCCGGAAGGAGGGTCCTTCCCTTCTTGGACCCTTTGGCCTCCCCGGTTGGAGCGGCCTTCATTTTCTTGTCTCCCTCGGCTGGGGGGGAGAACTTTCCTCTTCCTCCTCCTCCTTTTCATGGGAGGAGTGCGCTTTGGAGTTATCGGACGATGAGTCCGATATAACCTTGCGCCGGAGACCCTTTTGGGTCCCTGTGGCCTTCTTCTTGGCCTTCTTCACCGGCACCTCGTAAGGCGCTGGAACCAGCATCTCCGTTAGGAGAGCATCTGCAGGATCTTTAGGCAGGGGGCTGGGCAATCGATTTGCTCCACTGTCTCTACCCAGTCTTGTTAATGGCATGGAAGCTTAGATCCCGCACATGATTAAATTGGGGCAAATAAATATCCTGTGAGGTACCTCGGCGCCCTTGAACATCACCTTCCAGACGTCCTTGTGCGTCGTGTCGAAGAGCTCTCATAGCGCATGGTGCTTGGCTGGGTCGAACTCCCACAAATTGAATACCCATCATTGACACGGGAGGATCTGGCGGAAGAGCATGACCTGGACCACGTTGATGAGCTTGATTTTCTTGCTCATCATGTTCTTGATGCAGGTCTGGAGTCCGGTCAGCTCTACCGGGGAACCCCAGGTGTCGGTGGCAAAACCGGCGGATCTCGGGTAGGGGGTCCGAACTATGTGTCTAAGGCGGATGGTAACAGGAGGTAGGGGACATGATGTTTACCCAGGTTCAGGCCCTCTTGACGGAGGTAATACCCTACGTCCTGCTTGATTGTTCTTGATGATATGAGTATTACAAGAGTTGATCTACCATGAGATCGTAGAGGCTAAACCCTAGAAGCTAGCCTATGGTATGATTGTATGTTGTCCTACAGACTAAACCCTCCGGTTTATATAGACACCGGAGGGGGCTAGGGTTACACAAAGTTGGTTACAAGGGAGGAGATCTACATATCCGTATTGCCAAGCTTGCCATCCATGCTAAGTAGAGTCCCATCCGGACACGGGACGAAGTCTTCAATCTTGTATCTTCATAGTCCAACAGTCTGGCCGAAGGATATAGTCCGGCTGTCCGGAGGCCCCCTAATCCAGGACTTCCTCAGTAGCCCCTGAACCAGGCTTCAATGATGATGAGTCTGGCGAGCAGATTGTTTTAGGCATTGCAAGGTGGGTTCTTCTCCAAATTCTGAATATCTGCTGAGTAGTGTTCGGCTCCCCATAAATGTTGCACTTCTTGGCTTGTGCGCCCAATAAGGGCTATCTTCCACGTGTCGAGCGAATGCGAGGAGCCAGGGAGTTTTTAAATTCGCCCCCTAGCCATGTAAATAAATTGTCTATTAAAGGGACGGAGATTCTTAGATCCAATCCACACCATCCTCCCACGGCGAGTATCCATCGGAGCGCGCTTGGAAATATCCATTCCAACATGGTCGGCCATCGCAGCTCCTCCTCCCGCTCCGGTAGCCCTAAGCCCGGTGATCGGGAGAAGTGTTCCGTCCCGCATAGCCAATTAGTAGAGTTGCAGACCCAGGGATTTATCCCTCCAACATATATGGTCCCCGTTCGAGTCGGGCTCGCCACCTATAATGGCGGAGAGCAAGCGGAGAGCTTTCCCAATCCCTCCAAGGATGAGCGGGTATGCCTTGTCCCTTATTTACTAAGGGGACTTGGATTTCCAATCCATCCATTCCTCCGCAGGCTCCTGGAGTTTTGTGGCCTCTAATTGCATAATTTCACCCCCGCTTCCATATTACACATCACCGGTTATGTTGCCCTTTGTGAGCTGTTTCTGGGCTGCGAGGATCATTTCGAGCTGTGGAAGAGGCTATTCTGCCTTGTGCCCCATACACAGGAGGGGCCACTATATCAAGTGGGCAGAGCCAAAATACGGCGCATCGCCGGGACCGGATACCTGTCCGGTACCCCAAAGAAGACGTCCGAAGACTGGCCTTCGGAGTGGTTTTACATGGAGGACTTCCCCCTTCCAGACCCTATTCGGAGGGGTCTTCCCGAGTTCAACAATGCTCCTCTGAAGAAACGCCGAAGCTGGCGCCCATGGAGCCCCCAGGAGGAAGACAACAGAGAAGTCCTTTACCTGATGGACCGGATTAAAGTGCTGGCTCTATCAGGATAGACAATAAATCGAGGTTATGTCAATATGCATAATGCGGGGGGTGCAGCCACTTCAATATCGAGGGCACCCCCTGTGGTGCTTTAACGAGGAAGATGATGCCACCCACTGCAGGTGTAAGGGACCGGACTCCGCTGCTGCTCTAGCAAAAATCCCGTCCGAGTTGTTCAAGGGAGAGGAAGAGGAGTTCACCCGTATCAAGCCACGGGATGGATTCTCCATGTACAACCCTCCAAGCTGGGTGAGATGTCACTCTTTATTCCCAACCTTCTCGCATTCTTTGTCGTAAATACTCACCTTGCCGTTTCACAGCAGGAACAGCGAAAAGCTGTAAGGGAGGTCAGCAGCCCACCTCCACAACTGGAGGACCCTGACCGGGCCCTCGATCCCGGACTCGAAGAGGATCCGGACATATTTGTGGAGCTGATAGACAGGACGTTCTATCAATTGAGCTGTGATGACGCCATGGTGGCCATCATGGCCGACCATCCAGGGCTACTCCCTGCATCGCATGTAAGAAAAAACCGAAGTCCCAACTTCCGAGAAGGATCCCCTTTTATGCACTTCACATTACCGTACACATATGGTGTTTTACAGGGAAGGCCTTCGGGACGCCATGCCGAACCCGCAGTGACTCGCCAACCAGGGGCACCGAAGCCGGGTAGGCCAAAAAGGAAGGCGGTCAGGACTGAGACGCCGGCGCAGAGGTATGATACAAAACCTCGCTCCGTGGTTGTCGTCTTTCTTAAAATATAATGACGTCCATGTTTCCTAGTAGAAAAAACGCTCGCCGGACTATATCCAGAGAGGTTGCCGATCACGCCTCCACCAGTCGGACTCTAGGGCCGGACATAGAGGTGGAAGCTAACATGGGGCGAACGCCGGATGCTCCTCCTACAGAGGATGCAGACCGACTATACGCTACAAATTTCAAAGTGGAGAGCGCCATGAATCACAGGCGTCGCCGGGACGTACTCCGTGACGCTTGTTTCTCCCAAGAGGCGTTTGATGCCTTCAACTCAGGAGACGCGTACATCCGTGCTGCTCAAAATGGTCTAGCCAGAGCCACGGACCAGTATGTAAGGGATATACGGGTAAGAAAAACCTGATGATTATATATATCAGTAGCCCTTGATACTTGAAACAGTTGACGCAACTGATTTAAGGATCATTATATGTGCAGGTCCTTACAGAGAAGAATTCCTAATTGTCTCAAGAGCTGGAAGAGTGCAAGGCCCAGCTAGGGGCCGCTGTCGCTGCGTTGAAGGAGTCCGAGAAGGGCCCCTCTGGTAACACTTGCTTCCATTGCAAAGAATACATGTACCAGATAGTATGCGGCATGCATGCAAATCTAACAATCGATGTTTGCAGATGACCCCGGAGTGAATCCGGAGGCCGTGGCGGTGAATGCGGCACGTGCTGATCGACAGCTAAATGCTGGCGAGCGCGTGCTTACGCGAGTCAGGCAGGAGAAAAATAATCTCCAAGGCGCCAATATCCGGCTGGGCGTGGAACTGAAAGATGTTCGAGCCCAGCTTGTGGACTCCGTGAAGGAGAATAAGCGGCTTCGACGGGGCATTTTCAGTAAGTGCTTTGAATGAACTTTGGAAGGAGTTCGGCGGAGAAGCCGACTAACAGAGTTATGTCTGCAGGTATGCTGACGGGTCATCCCGTGGAGGAGATGCCCGGTCTACAGGTGATCTTCTACCAGAGCTCTCACAACTGCACGAACAAGATCGTCAGGTGATGCAGGGTATTGCCCAAGCCTTTTGGCCATCCGCGTCCCCGCCAGGAGGCATGGGGGAACTTATAGAGAAGCTCAAGGGAGCGCGGCAGCGCTTCCGATTATGGGATATCGGCCTGCCGACAAGGTGCAAGGGAAGCATGGGCTATGGTGAAGACGCGATATACCAAAGCTGACCCAAACCACATGGTCGAGGTCGGACCTTTGGGGCCCGATGGGAAGGAGATCCCCGTCAGTTTGGTGTATGACCAAGTAGAATTAGCCGCAAAGTATTCCCAACAGGATTGTAGGCCAGACAGCCTGTTGGATGGTATAGAAGAAGAAATTAATCAGTTTTAGTGACTATGTACTTCAAGTGACATGTATAATGTCCCTAGCCGGATTGTAAATCATTTGTCATGGCAGACCTTTTTGCTTCGACCTCTGGACCCGATAGTCCAGAGTGTATTCGAATACCCGCTCGGTTATGTAAAAACCGGGGTATGCATGGAAACCAGGCGTAGGGGTCATAAGTGCTTGAACAGACAAGTACCCAACTAGCTGTGTTATATTACATGGATGGTAAGAAACATCTTCCAGGGAGAATAGTTCTGTTAAGGGTTCCTTTCCCTGGGTACGCATGCCCTAATGTGCATGCCCTAATGTGTTATATTACATGGATATTAAGAAACATCTTCCAGGGAGAATAGTTCTGTTAAGGGTTCCTTTCCCTGGGTACGCATGCCCTAATGTGCATGTCCGAACTGTGAAAAAGAGACGCGGGCTATAAACGTCTGGGGGCATGTCCCAAATTAAATAAATGTCATCTTTTGTTCACCGACCGAATATTCCCTTAAGAACGCTAGCTTTCGGCTTCACCCAGTCTGAGGTACACATCCGGCTGACCCGGCAGTAACAATCGCAGAGGTGCTCCTCTTATGCCCTAGCCGAATTAACGGGAACGTAGGGCATAAATACAAGAGCCAGGCAACCCAGCTTGGCCAAAACTTAAGTCATATCGATGCATACAATGGCAAAAAAGGTACATGCGGAAGAATAACACATGTGCGGGGCATAAAAGCCCAGAAAAATAGATATATTAAGCTTCTGTATAAGAAGCCCCCAAGTATAATGAGCGCGGTTTAGCGCATCAAGATTGTGTAGTCAAGACACAACTTAGCCTTTTTAAGGCATTGTGGAGAAGAAAAAGGAAGAGAGAAAGAGAGAAAAGACAGATAACGGATATGCGAAAAATTTACGGGGGTAAGGAGACGAACATAGAGTCTGGCACTAGGCGTAGAATCTTCGGAGTCTGGCTGCGTTCCATGGGTTTGGCTCGAGTCGATTGTCCGATGCATACCGCAGACGGTACGCTCCACCGGTCAGAACTTGGTCAATAATGAAGGGACCTTCCCATTTGGGCTTGAGCTTGTTCTTTTTCTTCTCCGGCAGGCGTAGAACTAGTTCGCCAACGTTATAGGCTTTGGCCCATACTTCTCTGCTTTGATACCTTCGAGCCTGTTGTTGATAGAATGCGGAACGGGCTTTTGCCACGTCGCGCTCCTCCTCTAGGGCATCCAAACTGTCCTACCGATCGAGCTCGGCCTGTTTTTCTTCATACATGCGCACTCAAGGTGAGTCATGAATTATGTCTCAAAGCAGAACCGCCTCTGCGCCGTACACCATAACAAACGGTGTGTATCCCGTAGTGCGATTCGGCGTGGTCCGCAGCCCACATAGTACGGAGTCGAGCTCCTCTACCTAGTGCGTGTTTGATTCCTTTAAGGACCGCACTAATCTGGGTTTGATGCCGCTCATGATAAGATGTTTGCTCGCTCGACTTGACCGTTAGTTTGCGGGTGATAGACAGAAGCATAATCGAGCTTGATGCCCATGTTGCTGCACCAAAGTTTCACGTCGTCGGCTGTAAAGTTCGTGCTGTTGTCAGTGATGATGTTGTGGGGGATGCCATAACGGTGTACAACCCCAGATATGAAGTCTATCACCGGTCCGGATTCAGCCGTTTTGACAGGTTTGCCTTCTATCCATTTGGTGAATTTATCCACCATGACCAGTAAGTATTTTTTCTTATGGGTTCCCCCTTTAAGGGGTCCTACCATATCAAGCCCCCAGACTGCAAAGGGCCAAGTAATGGGGATTGTTTGGAGAGCACTAGGCGGCATATGGCTTTGGTTTGCAAAAAGCTGGCAACCGACACAATGTTGGACCAGATGTTGTGCATCTGCTCGGGCCGTCGACCAATAGAAACCTGTACGGAAGGCCTTGCTTACAAGGGCCCGGGCTGCAGCGTGATGGCCGCCGAGTCCAGCATGGATTTCTGCCAAAAGCTTCCGCCCTTCCTCTTCGGAGATGCACCTTTGAAGGACTCCGGTGGTGCTTTTCTTATAAAGCTCTCCCTCGTGGACCTTGTAGGCTTTAGATCGCCGCACTATGCAGCATGCCTCATTTTGGTCCTCGGGTAGTTCCTGCCTGGTTAGGTAGGCCAGGAATGGTTCTGTCCACGGGGCGATGACGGCCATTATTTCGTGGGCTGAAGGTGTTATTTTGATGGTAGAGCCTCCGATTGTTGTCAGAGTGTTCGGTATCTGGTGTTGTGGCCGGGTCCGGACTATTGTTACCGGTGTCCCCTTCCCATACCACGAATGGCTTAAACAGTTTTTCCAAGAAGATGTTAGGTGGGACAGGGTCACGCTTAGCGCCGATACGGGCGAGGATATCCACCGCCAGGTTGTTTTCCCGAGCCACATGGTGGAATTCAAGCCCCTCGAACCGAGCTGACATTTTGAGGACAGCGTTGCGATATGCCGCCATTTTCGGATCCTTGGCATCGAAGTCTCCATTTATTTGAGATATTGCGAGGTTCGAGTCCCCACGCACCTCCAGGCATTGAATGCCCATGGAAACTGCCATCCGGAGACCGTGTAATAGGGCCTCGTATTCGGCTGCATTATTGGAGTCTGTGTATAGTATTTGGAGTACGTATTGCACTGTATCTCCGGTGGGGGATGTCAGGACGACGCCAGCCCCCAGACCAGCCAGCGTTTTAGAGCCATCATAGTGCATGATCCAATTGGAGTATGCGCCGTACTCTTTAGGGAGTTCGGCTTCTCTCCATTCGGCGACGAAATCGGCCAGTACTTGCAACTTAATGGCTCGCCGTGGTCTATATGTTATGTCGAACGGGAGGAGCTCAATAGCCCATTTGGCAATCCGGCCCGTGGCATCACGGTTGTTTATTATGTCGTTGAGTGGTACTTCTGAGGCCACGGTAATTGAACACTCTTGTATGCTATCTTTTGATAATGTGGGTACCGTGATTTGCATGGAGTCAGGACCATGGATACATAATATACCGGCTTTTGAAGTGGGAATTTTTGTCCGTCCGTCTCTCGTTCGACGACGAGCACTACGCTTGCAACTTGGTGAGTTGCCGCTATATATAACAGCATTGGTTCATCGACATTTGGCGCGGCCAATATTGGGTTGGTGGCCAAGATGGCTTTTATTTCTTCCAATCCGGCCGTGGCTGCATCCGTCCACTCGAAGTGTTCGGTGCGCCGAAGAAGGCGATTGAGGGGGAGTGCCATTTCTCCTAATTGGGAGATAAAGCGGCATAAGGCCGCCACACATCCAGTTAACTTCTGGATTTCTTGAGGTCAGTTGGGATAGCCAACTGCAACAGAGCCCGGATCTTAGCCGGATTTGCTTCAATTCCTCTACTGGAGACGATAAAGCCCAGGAGCTTTCTGGCGGGTACGCCAAAAACGCATTTTTCCGGATTGAGCTTAATGTCGTATGTTCGGAGATTGTCGAACGTGGGCCTCAAGTCGTCTATTAAGGAGTCGACATGTCTGATTTTAACGACCACATCATCGACGTATGCCTCCACTGTTTTGCCGATCTGCTTTTCCAGACATGTCTGAATCATGCGTTGATATGTTGTGCCGGCGTTTTTGATCCCGAAGGGCATTGTGTTAAAACGGAAGGGACCATACGGAGTGATAAATGCCGTTGCGGCTTGATCGGACTCCGCCACCTTAATTTGGTGGTAACCAGAGTATGCGTCGAGGAAGCACAATGAGTCTTGTCTTGCGGTAGCGTCGATAATTTGATCGATGCGAGGGAGGGGGAAGGGATCCTTTGGGCAAGCCTTATTAAGGTGCTTGAAGTTGACGCATAGGCGCCAGGATTTGTCCTTCTTTGGTACCATCACCAGGTTTGCTAGCCAGTCCGGATAATTTAGTTCTCTAATGAATCCGGCCTCCAGTAACTTGGCTAGCTCCTCTCCCATGGCTTGTCGCTTAGGTTTGGAGAAACACCGAAGAGTCTGCTTGACCGGCTTGAATCCCTTTAGAATGTTAAGGCTATGCTCGGCCAGCCTGCGCGGGATTCCTGGCATGTCTGAAGGATGCCAGGCGAATATGTCCAAATTCTCACGCAGGAACTCCCGTAGTGCAGCGTCTACAGCAGGGTTTAACTGTGCCCCGATGGATGCTGTTTTTGTGGGGTCCGTTGGATGGACTTGGAATTTGACTATTTCATCCGCTGGTTTAAAAGAGGTGGACTTGGATCTTCTGTCTAGTATCACGTCGTCCCTGTCCACTATGGAGCGCAGCGCGGTTAATTCCTCCGCCACAAGGGCTTCAGATAATGCCTCGAGGGCCAGTGCGGCTGTTTTGTTCTCGGCGCGGAGTGCTATGTCCGGATCACTAGCTAGAGTGATGATTCCATTGGGCCTGGGCATTTTGAGCTTCATGTACCCGTAATGGGGTATGGCTTGGAAGATCATGAATGCCTCCCGCCCTAGAAAGGCATGGTATCTGCTACTGAACGGAGCCACTTGGAATGTAATTTCCTCGGACCTATAATTCTCCGGAGTGCCGAATACCACATCTAGTGTGATTTTCCCAGCGCAACGTGCCTCCCGACTAGGGATGATTCCTCGGAAGGACGTGCTGCTTTGCTCAATATGGTTTCTGTCTATTTCCATTTTTTGAAGAGTCTCCTCATAAATGAGGTTTAATCCGCTGCCGCCGTCCATGAGCACTTTAGTGAGCCGAAAGCCATCCACAATTGGACTGAGGACCAAGGCAGCTGGTGCTCGGGCTGTTCGGAATTTAGGTTCGTCACTGGCATTGAAGGTGATAGTCGTGTCACTCCATGGATTTATTGCTGCAACGTGGCAGACTTCGGCAAGGCTGCGGAGTGCTTGCTTACGCCTATTATTTGAGGCGAAGGTCTCGACGACTGTCAATACTATATTGTTATCCACGGGAAGGTTCTCTGAGGTGTTTTGGATGAGGAGATCCTCACCGCTCTTGGCCACCTGCCGGAGTACCCAACATGATCTAAGGCTGTGTGTTGGTATGGTATCCGATGTAGTATGAATTTTGCAGGGCCCGTTAAGCCATCCCTCCAATACGGTTCCATGCCCTGTAGTGGGATTTTGCTTCTTTGTAATTGAGTCGGCCGACTTATGAGAGTGCACCCTTTTAGTTCGGACTGGGGGTTTTGTCAGAGCCGGATTATCCCTAAATTTTGTTAGGGTTTTCCAGGCACTTTCCATCGCATAGCACTTCTGTACTATGGTCGCCAAGTCAGCGAAGTGTGCTATGCCACGGCAACTTATGGCGTTGAGGATTCCCTTGTCCGTGCAATTGTTGCAAAAGAACGAAATTGTGTCTTCCTCGCGACAGTCCTTGACCTTGTTCATTACAAGGAGGAATCTGGCCCAATAGTGATGTACTGTCTCTTGGGGCTCTTGCCTAATGTGGGAAAGATCATTTGTATTTGGGTGGGTGGGTGGATTTGAGTCCAGACCTTGACCCAATCTGAGACCCCGGGGCGGGGGAGTTTCCGATCTTGGAAGTTCGGGCTCCGGGATGTTGCCCCATAGGTTCGGTATGCAGCCTGATTCTAGGATCAGGGTTAGGGTGATGTCCTCCCGTGAGCGGGTATCCGGCTCGAAGAGCTCGGGAATCCGTACATAGTTCATCCTCAGGATAGAGGGAGAATCGCCGCATTGCTCCTCCACCATCGCTATCTGATGGGTGACCGGCGGAGAGTTAATTTCCCTTTGGTCGGGTTTAAGCCCAATCCGATCGTAGTCCGTAGCGACTACCAAAGTGGCGATGTGATCCAAGAGCTCGTTCAAAGAGGAGAGCTCCCTTGAATCCATCTGCTCGGTGAATTTCGAGCCGATGTGGAGGCTATTTTCGATGACCCTAGAAGTCATCGTCGGCGCGGCGGCCGAGCGGGCGGTCATGACGAAGCCGCCTAGTCGGAGAGTTTGGCCTACAGCGAGGGCTCCCCTAGAGGTGATGTTGTCCTTGACAACGAGACGAGCCATCCTTCCCTATGATGACGACACAGTGGAACTCTCAATGAAAGCACTAATGTCGGTGTCAAAACCGGCGGATCTCGGGTAGGGGGTCCCAACCTGTGCGTCTAAGGCGGATGGTAACAGGAGGCAGGGGACACGATGTTTACCCAGGTTCGGGCCCTCTTGATGTAGGTAATACCCTACATCCTGCTTGATTGTTCTTGATGATATGAGTATTACAAGAGTTGATCTACCACGAGATCGTAGAGGCTAAACCCTAGAAGCTAGCCTATGGTATGATTGTATGTCGTCCTACGGACTAAACCCTCCGGTTTATATGGACACCGGAGGGGACTAGGGTTACACAAAGTCGGTTACAAGGGAGGAGATCTGCATATCGGTATTGCCAAGCTTGCCATCCACGCCAAGGAGAGTCCCATCTGGACACGGGACGAAGTCTTCAATCTTGTATCTTCATGGTCCAACAGTCTGGCCGAAGGATATAGTCCAGCTGTCCGGAGACCCCCTAATCCAGGACTCCCTCACCAGGACAGGCCCTTCTCCTTCCAGGAGGTGAGCCGCGTGGGGATTCCAGATCGAAATATGTGGGCCGCCACCCAGTTGGTGTCGCGCGGCTCGGTGATGTAGAACCACCCTGATTGCCACCCCTTTATGGTCTCCACATAGGAGCCTTCGAGCCAGGTGACGTTAGGCATTTTGCCCACCATGGCGCCTCCACACTCCGCTCGCTGGCCGACCACCACCTTCGGTTTAACATTGAAGGTCTTCAGCCACAGGCCGAAGTGGGGCCTGATGCGGAGGAAGGCCTCGCACACGACGATAAATGCCGAGATGTTGAGGATGAAATTGGGGGCCAGATCATGAAAATCCAGCCCGTAGTAGAACATGAGCCCGCGGACAAACGGGTGAAGGGGAAATCCCAGTCCGCGGACAAAGTGGGTAAGGAAAACTACCCTCTCATGGGGTTCAGGCGTAGGGATAATCTGTCCCGCATCTGGCAGCAGGTGCGCGATGTCCGCGGCCAGATATCCGGCTTCCCGTAGCTTTGTGATGTTCTCCTCCATGACGGAGGAGACCATCCACTTGCCTCCTGCTCCAGACATGCTTGGAGTAAGGAGAAAGACGCGAACTTGGGCGCTGTTGCTCGAGTGCGCGAGAATGGATAAGCAAGGAGGAAGAAGGCGTGGGTAAAAAGGGTGAATCTTTGTCCCTTTTTGAGGGCGGAAGAGGCGATGCACCTCCCCACTTACCTGGTAAAATCGCTTATTCCTCGAGTGCCGTAATTGATGGCGCGGTTGGGTTACCCACATCCGTATTGATGAGAATCCCGTGATAAGGGGACATGATCTCTGCTTCGACAAGACGTGTCAAGAAAGCCGCCTCACGATATGTGCAGTGTTGGTTGAGAAAAATGGTTCGAATAATGACCGGGCCATGGCATGATGTCATGTTGCGAAACGTGTCAGCAGATTAGATTTTTGGAAATATTATTATCTCTATGGTGGTATGTGGAACTTGTTTTGCATAGCCGAACACTATCCTTGTGTTCAAAATCTTTTATGGAGTATTCGGAGGAAGAACCCGCCTTGCAATGCCGAAGACAAATCTGTGTGCCGGACTCATCGTCATTGAAGCCTGGTTCAGGCGCTACTGAGGGAGTCCTGGATTAGGGGGTCTCTGGACAGCCGGACTATATCCTTTGGCCGGATTGTTGGACTATGAAGATACAAGATTGAAGACTTCATCCCGTGTCTGGATGGGACTCTCCTTGGCGTGGAAAGCAAGCTTGGCAATACGGATATGTAGATCTCCTCCCTTGTAACCGACTCTGTGTAACCCTAGCCCCCTCTGGTGTCTATATAAACCGGAGGGTTTAGTCCGTTGGACAACAATAATCATACCATAGGCTAGCTTCTAGGGTTTAGCCTCTATGATCTCGTGGTAGATCAACTCTTGTAATACTCATATCATCAAGATCAATCAAGCAGGAAGTAGGGTATTGCCTCCATCGAGAGGGCCCGAACCTGGGTAAACATCGTGTCCCCCGCCTCCTGTTACCATCCGCCTTAGACGCACAGTTCGGAACCCGCTACCCGAGATCCGCCGGTTTTGACACCGACAGTGCGCCCCCATCAAAATATTATATGCCAAAATTTTCGACATTGGACAAGGAAGTCAACATAATGGTTTATGTTTGTTCATATTCACATGGAAGTTATATTGTCATAGATCATGTGGTGCTTTCCCCCCATCTTTGCTAGCCAAGAATTCCGCACCAAGTAGAGATACTACTTGTGCATCCAAAAACTCTTAAACCCAAATCTTATTTTCAAGAGTCCACCATACCTACCTAAGGATTGAGCAAGATCCTTCAAGTAAGTTGTCATCGTTGCAATAAGGCAATAAAAATTGCTTCTGAAGTGTAGTATCATTTACTGTAAGAGAAAATTGAGTGGTGTACGAACTTGTGATGGTAAAGCAATAAAAGCGACAGACTGCATAATAAAGGTTGCTATCACAAGGGGCAATATAACGTGACATTTTTTGCACTAAGGGATTGAGCATACAAACAAATAAGCGCATGGCAACCTCTGCTTCCCTCTGTGAAGGGCCTATCTTTTACTTTTCAGTATTTACTTTTATGCAAAGAGTCAAAGTATTCCTCTCTATTCCTTTTTATTTTTTTATTTTGGTAAGCATCATGTGTTGAGGAAAGATCTAGGCACATATCTCCAGTTGAATATGGGTAGCATGAGTTATTATTGTTGACATCACCCATGAGGTGAATACATTGGGAGGCAAAACAATAAGCCCCTATCTTTCTACGTGTCCGGTTGAAATGTTTTGCTCATGTGTATGCAGTGAGTGTTAGCAATCATAGAAGACTATATGATGGTTGAGTATGTGGAGCTCTTACTTAAACTCTGTTGAATAAGTTGAATTGCAATTGCTTGGTGACTAAGAACATAGGTTGTTGGGTTTTTAAGAGAATTCATTGTTTGAACCTTAACATGTGAATTGGTTTCCACGATAACATGAGAAGTTTTATAATAAAGAATTGCTGTTATGATGCTAGGAAAAGTGATTGAAATTATCATCGATCAAACTTATGCACTTTGTTAGCATTCACACTTCATAAATTATTTCTTTTATCATTAACCTACTCGAGGACGAGTAGGAATTAAGCTTGGGGATGCTGATACGTCTCCAACATATCTATAATTTATGAAGTATTCATGCCAATATATTATCATTCTTGGATGTTTTACAATCATTTTATAGCAACTTTATATCATTTTTTGGGACCAGTGCCAGTTGCTGTTTTTTTGCTTGTTTTTTACACCGCAGGAAATCAATATCAAACGGAGTCCAAACACCATGAAACTTTTTGTAGATTGGGCCAGAAGACTCCCGATGGGCCAAAGCAGCACCTCGGTGGTGCCCCGAGGGGGGCACAACCCACCAGGGCGCGCCAGGGCCCCCTGGCATTCCCAGGTGGGTTGTGCCCACCTCGGTGGCCTCCCATACCCCTTCTTTGCACTATAAATTCCCAAATATTCCGAAACCTTCGGGGTTAACCTAGATCAAAAGTTCCACTACTACAGGGCTCCGTAGCCATCGAAAACCAATCTAGACCCATTCTGGCACCCTACCGGAGGGGGAAATCATCTCCGGTGGCCATCTTCATCGTCCCGGTGGCCACCGCAATGAGGAGGGAGTAGCCCACCCTCGGGGCTGAGGGTTTGTACCAGTAGCTATGTGTTTAATCTCTCTCTCTCATGATCTATATCATGGGCTTTGTTAATATAGATGGATCATATGATGTTTCTCCCCTCTATACTCTTATTGTGATGAATTGAATCTTTCCCCTTTGAAGTTTTGTCATGTTAGATTGAATGTTCAGATTTGAGAACACATGACATATGTCTTGCGGTATGAATACTTGAGGTGACAATGGGGTATCTTATTGATTCACTTGATATACGTTATGGCACTCAACTTGCGGATCCCCGCGGTGATATTGGGGTAATCTATGCATAGGGGTTGATGCATGTTTTTATTATCTTTTCTCCGATAGAAACTATGGGGTCTCTTTGTAGTTCCTTGTGTGGATTGAGTATTATGAATATGAATATGCTTTGGTGTTATTCTAGTACAAACTCTAGGATAGATCGAACGGAAAAAATAGCTTTGCGTTTTTTTAGTACGAACTCTTGAATAGAACGAGCGGAAACAATAGCTTTGAGGTGGTTTTGTACCCTGCAAACAATTCCTATCTTTTGTTCTCCGCTAATAGGAACTCGGGAGTGATTCTTCGTTGCACTTTGAGGGATAATCATATGATCCAACTATGTTAGCACTGTTGAGAGGTTGCACTAGTGAAAGTACGGACCCTAGGCCTTGTTTTTAACCATTGCAATACCATTTTTGTGCTTGTTTACTATTTGATACCTTGCTGTTTTTATTTATTCAGATTATAAAAATATATTTCTACCAACCATATTACACTTTTATCACCATCTCTTCGCCGAACTAGTGCACCTATACAATTTTCCATTGTATTGGGTGTGTTGGGGACACAAGATATTTCTTGTATTTGGTTGCAGGGTCGTTTGAGAGAGACCATCTTCATCCTACACCTCTCACTGTTTGATAACCTTAGGTCATCCACTTGAGGGATAATTGCTACTGTCCTACAAAACTCTGCACTTGGAGGCCCAACACGTGTCTACAAGAATAAAGTTGCGTAGTAGACATCATGGCACATGCAAATTTACTTTGGACGGCAGGGTAATATCGCATATAGGTAGGTATGGTGGACTCATCTAGAATAACTTTTGGGTTCAAGGTTTTTGATGTACAAGCAGAATTCCCACTTAGTATAGGTGAAGGCTAGCAATTAGATTGAGAAGCAGCCAACTAGAGAGCAACAACGATCATGAACATGCATTATGCATAAGTAACATTGGACACTAGCATGAGTAGGATATGAACACCATGAACATAATTATCATAGAGACTATGTTGGTTTTGATTCAACTACATGCATGAACATGTGCCAAGTCAAGCCACTCGAACATTCAGAGGAGGATACCATATCATCATACTACATCACAATCATTTTAACACAATGTTGATATCCAAGATAAATCATTATTCACTCCCAGCTACTTATGCATGGCATGAGAAACTATAATCTCTAATTGTCATTGCAAACATGTTTAATCATAATGGGCTAAATCATGGATACTAGGTTAAACATATTTACACAAACAGAACAAGTCGAGTTCATGCCAGTTTCTCCCTGCCACGGCCAGTTCATCAAATATCATCATTATTGCCTTTCACTTGCATGACCAAACGATATGAAAATAATAATAGTGCAAGAGTGCCATGGACTAAGCTGGAATCTGCAAAATATTTTATTCATTAGGAGAATACAAGGTAAAATGGGCTCTTTATTAGTTCAACCGTTATTCATATGAGAACCACTCAACATTTTCATCGTGGTCTTCTCCGTGGTACAACTCAAATAAAAAGAAAAGAAATTCAGAGAAACACACTGAAATATTTTTGGAGTTTTTGGTTTTCTTGAACAAGCAAATAAAAGGGAAAAGCAAAAACGAGAAAAAACTATTTACACAGGAAAGCTTCCAACAAGCAAAAGAAGAACAATGAAATCTTTTTGGGTTTTATTTTTAATATTACTACTAAGCATGCATAGAAAGTAAACTAACTACAACTAACTTTTTTTGGTTTTTCTAAAGTTTTTCAAACACACAAGAAGAAAGCAGGGAAAATAAATCTAAGCATGGATGATACAATTAAAAATGTGCACACTGACAGATGAAAATGAATGGACATGAATGTAACCTCGGTGAGAAACACGTACCCCCCCCCCCACAAGGTTAGGCTTTTGGCCTAACTTGGTAGTCGATCAGAAGCCTGGATAGTAGTTGGGGTTCTGAGGAGCGGGCATCCATTGATCCCACTATTGAGGCTCCTCCTCTACCTCTGTAGCAGCCTGAGCGTTCCGGTAGGCGATGATGTCCGCAGGCATAATCCTATATCCACCCCTGGCAACAGAATCAAACAAAGCAGGAGCGGGCAATGGAATAATATCACGAGTGATGACACTAAAAACCAGGTTATATGGAATAGGGATGTTAGGAGACTCTTTATCAGTGAAATGGTGGTGATCCATGGCAGCACGGTCTATAAACCTTGGTCAGAGGGTAATCATGAGGGCCTATCTCAACCTCAAATTCAGTAGCATAAATACCACCATGAATTCTACCCTTGAATTTATTAAGGTGGAGGCGACGAGCCACAATAGCTCCTAAGCTATAAGGTGTTGTCGCCCTCTAATGCATGACGCAAAACAGCAAGGTCTGGTGAGCTGAGCGCACCCACCTTCTCCCTAGCAAGCAAGAATTTTGCAATGAAAAAAGCAAAGTAATGAACCGCAGGAAAATGCAAGCCAGGGGCAGTGATAGCTGACACCCCTCTCTCATTTCCCACTGTCAAAGTGTGATAAAAAGCCTCAAACTCAGCCGGCCTAGACTCGGCTAATCTCCCATCAGAGGGGATCATGCATATGTCACAAATTCAGTAAATGGTATCTGATGGTTTTCCGCATATAAACAAAACTCACTTCAGGAGGATTATTCCTAGGGAGAAAAGTAAAGCTTTGAACAAAGATGTTTGTGAGGATTTGGTGCTGTTCACACTCATCTGCGATGAAGTTGGTGAGGCCGGCATTAGCAGCATATTGTGCGAATTCCTGAAGGATTCCAGTCTCTTCCAGGAACAGGGTGTGCGGCCATTCACACGGCCGTACTTCCGCCAACCACCAAGGATGGAGATCACTGTCAGATGACTCCCCAGTAACACCCTTGGAGTTCTTCTTGGAGCCAAACTTCCTAGAGATATTCATGGTTTTCCTATGAATAAAATTATGAAATTTATTAGTGCACAAATTTTCTCAACAAAACTTCACAAAAATGATACCAACTACTCAGAGGGATACATAGAGGCCATAGCAAGCATTCAAACTACTTAGAACACTAAGAATTCAACATGAAAGCTCATCTACAACAGCACCAAGAGTAGCTAATTATTCAAAATAGGGGTTTTATCATTTATGCCACTGGTTATGTCTCACTACTCAGTTTTGCCACTAAGAATTTCAACTGCTCAAAAATGCCATCACTTCGTTAGGCGCATGCTCAAAAATGCCACTGGACATCATTACTGCCAGCTCAAATCTCGTTTGCCATGTTATAATGACCAAAATACCTATAGACCAACACGTCAGCTCTCCCTCTACCTCACTACAACAAAGTGTGGGTCCCACTTGATCCCAACATCGTTCTTATTTTTCTCTGAAATTATTCACTTACTTACTCCTGACAAGTGTCGTCCACACTTATCATTGTGAGATAGAGAGCTCACATGTGGGTATAGGGGAATTTTTGTCATATAAGATGGTCAATGAGTTTGACCTAACAATAACGATGTATAATGGCATTTTTGAGCAAACATCTAATGAACGATGGCATTTTTGAGATATCTAATGGCATTTTTGAGCAAGCATCTCACAGAACGATGTCATTTTTGAGAAGTAATAATTTCTAATGGCAAAACTGAGTAGTAGGACACAGCTAGTGGCATAAATGATAAAACCCCAAAATATAAACCACTAAAACAAAAACAAAATGGATAAACGGTGGAGTGACACACCAAGCAACAATCCCCCGAAACAGTTTCAGAAATGGAGCTTCGAGCAAAGAGATCGAAATCCACGGGTTTGAGAGCAAGAACACGGGAGAGAGAGCAATGGAGATTTTTTTTCTAGAGGTAGGTGATGATGTGGCGTAAAGAGATAAGTGAGGGGGCCAAGTGGGGACCAAAACCCACCAGGGCGCGCCTAGGGGTCCTGGCACGCCCAGGTGGGTTGTGCCCACCTAGTGCACCTCCCTCTGATGTTATTTGCACCAAAAATTCAGAATTATTCAGAAAAAAATCATATTAAATTTTTAGGGCATTCTGAGAACTTTTGTTTTTTGGTCATTTTTTATTGCACGGGAAAAATCAAAAAACAGACAAAACATGGCATTTTATTTTATTTAACTAATAAAAACAGAGAATAAAAACAGGGACAGAAGGTAGTGCTTACTAAATTCATCAACTTCATACCGTTAAAAAATGATCCATTAATAAGGTTGATCAAGTCTTATTAACAACCACTTTCGATTAGCATGAAACCGAAGAACTTTCGTAAATTACTAAGTTACCTCAATGGGGATATGAATGTCCCCAACAATAAGCATTTCATATTTCTTTTTGACATTAGGTAGTGGTATTTGAAAACTTCCAATAGTGATTGTCGAAGATTTTTCAATAACATTAATACCATTCACTTGGAATTGTTTCTTCGAAAAGTGCAGTGTATGCTCATTACCATTGATATGAAAAGTGACCATGCTTTTATTGCAATCAATAACAGCCCCTGCAGTATTCAAGAAGGGTCTACCAAGGATAATTGACATGTTGTCATCCTCGGGCATCTCAAGTATACCAAAGTCAGTTAAAATAGTAACATTAGCAACAACAACGGGCACATCCTCACAGATACCGGTAGGTATGGCAGTTGATTTGTCAGCCATTTGCAAAGATATTTTAGTAGGTGTGAGTTTATTCAAACCAAGTATTTTATATGAAGAGAAAGGCATAACACTAACACCGGCTCCTAAATCACACAAAGAAGTTTTCACATAATTCTTTTTGATGGAGCAAGGTATAGTTGGTATTCTCGGATCTCCAAGTTTTTTAGGTACTCCATCTTTAAAAGTATAATTAGCAAGCATAGCGGAGATTCCAGCTTCTGGTATTTTTCTCTTATTAGTGATGATGTCTTTCATATACTTTGCATAAGGAAGCATTTTCAAGATATCAGTCAAGCGAGTACGCAAAAATACTAGCCTTAGCATTTCAGCAAAGCGTTCAAATTCTTCATCATCATTCTTTTTAGTTGACTTAGGTGCAAAAGGCATAGGTTTTTGAACCCACAGTTCTCTTTCTTTACTGTGTTTTGTAGCCACGAAGTCTCTTTTATCATACCTTTTATTCTTAGGTTGTGGGTTATCAAGATCAACAGGTGGTTCTATCTCAACATCATTGTCTGGTCCTTTATTATTTGGTTCAGTGTCTTCATGAACATCAGCATTATCTTTCTCATTATCACTAGGTGGATGTTCATTACCAGACTGAGTTTCAGCATCTGAGATAGAAATTTCATTATCATTATCACGAGGTTTCTCTATTTCAGGTTCACTAGGAGCATGTGTACTCCTATCATTTTTCTTTTTAGAAGAACTAGGTGCGGTAGTTTTAGCTCTTTGTGAGTCTTGTTCAATTCTTTTTGGGTGTCCTTTAGGGTAAAGTGGTTCCTGAGTCATTTTACCTCCTCTAGTTGCAACTCTAACAGCAAAGTCATGCATATTATTATTCATTTCATCAAGAAATTCTCTTTGACATTTAGCAACTTGTTCTAACTGGGTTTGGACCATAGAAGCATGCTTTCCAACACCTCTAACATCATTTGATATTATAAATAACAAGTCACTCAAGCGAGCAATCATATCAGAATTGTATTTCAATTGTTTCATAACATTTCCATTGAAGTGATCTTGTTTTCTAATATAATTCTCAAACTCATAAAGGCATTGGCTAGTAGGATGCATATTGTGAGGATTATCATATCATTGAACTTCATAAGAGAATTTACCTCTACCACCTTAGGCAGTGGTGATGTATTAAGCCCATGTATTTCTTCAATAGGAGGTAAAATTTTAACATCCTCAGCTTTAATACATTTTTCCTTCATAGATTTCTTTGCCTCTTGCATATCTTTAGGCAGAGATATAATATACCCCTCTTCTTCGGAGTGGGTTTAGGCAGTGGTTCAGGAAGAGTCCAATCATCATAATTTTTCAATATGTTATTCAATAATTCTTCAGCTTGTCCAACTGTTTATTCCCTAAAAACACAACCAACACAACTATCTAGGAAATCCCTAGAAGCATCGGTTAGTCCATTATAGAAGATATCGAGTATTTCGTTTTCCTTAAGTGGATGATCAGGCAAAGCATTAAGTAACTGGCAAAGCCTCCCCCAAGCTTGTGGGAGACTCTCTTCTTTAATTTGAGCAAAATTAAATATTTCCTGTAAGGCAGCTTGTTTCTTATGAGCAGAAAAATATTTTTCAGAGAAGTAATAAATCATATCCTGAGGGCTATGCACACAACCAGGATCAAGAGTATTGTACCAAGCTTTAGCATCACCCTTTAATGAGAATGGAAATAATTTGAGAATAAAGTAATAGCGAGTTTTCTCATCATGAGTAAAAAGGGTGGCTATGTCATTCAACTTAGTAAGACGTGCCACAACAGTTTCAGTCTCATAACCATGGAAAGGATCAGATTCAACCAAAGTAATCAACTCTTGGTCGACAGAGAATTCATAATCCTTACCATCAATAAAGATAGGTGAAGTAGCAAACTTAGGATCACATTTCATTCTAGCATTCCGAGATTTTTCTTTATACTTGCATAATAATTTCTCTAGATCATCTCTATCTCTGCAAGCAAGAATATCTCTAGTTGTTTCTTCACACATAGCATAACCTTCAAGTATCTTAGGCAATTCATATCTAGGAGGGCTAGTTCTAACATGTGTTTCAGGAGTTTCAGTTTCAAGCTCATCATCAGATTCAACAGCATCATGTTGTATAACTCTAGCAATTTGTTTATCAACAAAGTCACCGAGTGGCACATCATCGTTAGTAAAGGTACTAGCATCATCATAAGCATTATCCATAGCAGAAGTAGCATCATCAATAACTTGCGACATATCATAATTAATAGCATGTGGTGGTGTTGCAAATTTACTTATAACAGAAGGTGAATCTAAAGCAGAACTGGATGGCAGTTCCTTACCTCCCCTCGTCTTTGAGGGAAATATCTTGGTCTTACCATCCTTCAGATTCTTCATAGTGATAATTTGATAATAATCCCAAGTGACTCAACAAATATAGCTATGCTCCTCGGCAACGGCGCCAAAAAAAGGTCTCGATAACCCACAAGTATAGGGGATCACAACAGTTTTCGAGGGTAGAGTATTCAACCCAAATTTGTAGATTCGACACAAGGGGAGCCAAAGAATATTTGAAGGTATTAGTAGCTAAGTTGTCAATTCAACCACACCTGGAGATTAATTATCTGCAGCAAGTAATTAGCAGCAAAGTAATATGATAGTTTTGATAGTGGTGACAACAGCAATAGTAACAGTAACAGTGATAGCAGTAATTTTGTAGCAAGTGTAACAGTGATGATAGCAGTAGTAACTTAGCAAGAACAATATAAGATAAATTCGTAGGCATTGGATTGGTGACTTTTTGGATGATATTCATCATGAGACAGTTATAACCTAGGGCGATACGACACTAGCTCCAGTTCGTCAATATAATGTAGGCATGTATTCCGTAAATAGTCATACGTGCTTATGGAAAGAACTTGCATGCCATCTTTACCCTCCCGTGGCAGCGGGGTCCTATTGGAAACTAAGGGATATTAAGGCCTCCTTTTAATAGAGAACCGAAACAAAGCATTAACACACGATGAATACATGAACTCCTCAAACTACGGTCATCACCGAGAGTGGTCCCGACTATTGTCACTCTGGGGTTGTCGGATCATAACACGTAGTAGGTGACTATAACTCGCAAGATCGGATCTAGTACATGGATATAATGGTGATAACATAAATGGTTCAGATCTAAAATCATGGCACTCGAGCCCAAAGTGACAAGCATTAAGCATGGAAAAGTCATAGCAACATCAATCTAAGAACATAGTGGATACTAGGGATCAAGCCCTAACAAAACTAACTCAATTACATGATGAATCTCATCCAACTCCTCAACGACGGCCTACGAAGGAATTACTCACTCCCGGTGGGGAGCATCATGGAATTGGCGATGGAGAAGGGTTGGTGATGATGAAGAACGAAGATCCCCCTCTCCGGAGCCCCAAACGGACTCCAGATCTGGCCTCCCGATGAAGAACAAGAGGTGGCGGCGGCTCCGTTTCGTGGATTGTGATAATTCTTTCTCCCTGGTTTTTTCTGGAAAAATAGGATTTTATAGCGTCGGTTTCGGGGTCTGCGGGGCCACCAGGTGGGGACAACCCACCTGGGCGCGCCAGGAGAGGGGGCGCGCCCTAGTGGGTTGTGCCCACCCAGGTGCCCCTCTTCGGTAGGTCTTGGCTCCAGAAATTTTTATTTATTATATAAAAATTCCTCGCAAAGTTTCGTTCTATTCCAAGAACTTTTATTTCTGCACAAAAACAACACCATGGTAGTTCTGCTGAAAACAGCATCAGTCTGGGGTTAGTTTCATTCAAATCATGCAAATTAGAGTCCAAAACAAGAGGAGAAGCGTTAGGAAAAGTAGATACATTGGAGACGTATCAGTCATCAATTACCAAAAAGGGGGAGACTGAAAGCACACTTGCCCCCTTGGTGGTTTTGGTACACTGGTACGCGTCGGTGCTATACAAATGGTTCTTAACCCCTTTCCACGACGGCATTTGGAACCGTCACCTAGTGAGTGACGGCGATAGGGCGGTCCTTCCCACACGACCCAGAAACCATCGAGGATATGCCCTCCTGGCACACACACTCGACAAAATGAGGTCATGTGCGACCGACGAGCGCTCAAATACGAAAATACGTACAGTAGAGCTAAAAACTACAATTATATAGATGAAATTGTTTTTGGTCGCAAGTACATCCCACACAGTCAGTCCACGCTAAACATTTCCGTTCGTATGTACATCCCACACAGTCGCTCCAAGGAAAACGTTTCCGTTCACATGTACATCACACACAATTTCCCCCGTTAAATCGTTCGTGATAGTGTTGCCATTGCACACGATATTAACAATTTTATCTTTTGCGTTATTGAATGCATCACAGACGATGCGTAGAAGAAATTGTGTGGCAAAGGCTGTCCATCACATACAGCTTTTATCTGGTAAACGTTTGCGCAAGGTGGCCTAACGCAAACAGTTTTCAAGAGGATGTCATGTGTGCAATTGAGATTGATCGCACACGTAGTGGATCCTAGAAACATTTCTAATCTCCATGTCTATCGCACACGTTTCGCTTTCGCAAACCATGTGCAGTGTAATCCCTAATTAATCCCTAATTTGAAAATCACATGTTTTGAATTTGAAAGTAGGCAATCACTTATTTCATATCCAACCATGTTTATTACAAATATAGGTTCAACCACGAATGCATAATTCGATGCACAGGTACATATATTGAAGAACTACAGAAGCACCAAGTAAAGAATGATGAACCATAGCTGTACTAAAGACTGTAAAGAGAGAGGCGAAAGACATTTGGTTGCTGGAGAAGGTGAAGCGGAATGCCCATATTATGCCCTCCTCCATGCGTAATGCGCGCACGACTCTAGGCCAACCCATTGTGATGGCTGCCCGTCCATCCTTAACCGTCTTCATTACGACTTCTCGATGCTCACTGTACTCTGTGTTGGGGATATAACTATTTGTGTAAGCCGCCCAGGAGGGGCCGGGTTACGCAAAGGACTCATCAGAAGAAGCCCAAGATCAAGCATGAAGATGGCGGTTCAATAAAGGGTCTAAAGCCCACAGGCGACTTAAGGCCCATAGTGGTAAACCGCCATGATGGCATGACTTGTATCATAAGGTAGAATTAACTAGTCACCGAGCCGGAGACTGTCTATGAGCCGGCCGGGACTCTGTAGGCCGCAGGGCGTCAACCCGTGTATATAAGGGGACGACCCGCCGGCGGCTTAGGGAAGAAAAACAACTCATCGAGAGCCAGGCATAGCGTATCTCGCTCCCTGGTCATCGAAACCTCAAGCAATACCAACCCAACTAGACGTAGGCCTTCCTTCACGGTAAGGGGCTGAACTAGTATAAACCTCTCGTGTCCTTTGTCCCGATTAACCCCTTTAAGCTTCCTAGTTGCGATGGCTCCACGACTAAGTCCTTGCAAGAGGACATCTGCCATGACAATTCCACGACAGTTGGCGCCCACCGTGGGGCCAGCGCACGGTGGATTCGAGTTCTTAAAGGGCAGCTTTGAAGGGCTCAAGGGATACGCAGTTGGCCGGATGACCAAGAGTCGTCGCGACAAGATCTACATCGACGACGAAGGCTGGGGCCCTGACGCCGGTTCAATTGAGTACGGCTACCGGGTCCCCTTTGGCGGAATTCACGTCTTCATCGGCTGGATTGGTGAGCCAGGCCCTGAGCCAGACAGCTGCACCGACCTCGTCGAGACGGCTCAGCGTGCGAAACCCGCCCGAGCTCAACCCGTCGTGAAGCGTGCCTTTGTGGGTTGCATCCATGGAGGTGAACTTCCTGAAGGATCGGAAGGTGATGGTGAGCCGGCCGTCCTCTCTGACGATAATTCATCCGCCGGCTCAACAGATTCGCTGTATCAAGTTCAAGATGGCGTGCTTGGGGGCTGTTCCGATGGCAGCACTATTCTGGACCTCCCAAAGTCGCCAAACCGGGCAGGAGTCTTCATGGCTGGTACTCAACCCGGCCAAAATTCTACGGCTTCAGCAGCGATAACGTCTGGGTTAGGAGCAGCCGGGGCAGGAGGCCTTGTGCGCTCACCGGCTCAGGTGCTGATGGATCTCATGGATAAGCTTACGGCTTTGTTAACTGTTACAGTCATCCCTGCGAACCAATTTGAGCATGAGGCGGAGGTGGCACAGGTTCGCGACGAGATCGCCCGGGTCAAAGAAACCTTAGCAGCTGAGGACGCTAGATTAGCAGCAGAGCGGGCGGCTTTGGACGTACGGGCGCAACAACTTCAAGCAGAGGCCTTGCAGCTCACGTTGAGCCTGAACGCATCTAATGAGGTAATGAGGAGGAGACATTAGAAAACTCAGTCCCGTTTACCTCAGAATTATGATCCTCGGAATCTCTTTGCTACACCCGGGGCCGGCCCAAGTAACCCGCCAGGTGCGAATCAGCTTATTACATCCGGAGTGCGAGGTCCAGTCCGGCCTCACGGGATGGCACCGCCTTACGGCAATATGGCACCGCCCAATTACGTGCCAATACCGCAGGGTCACTTCTCCAACCCCATGGAGAACTTAATTGCAACGTCAGCACGTTTGGCGGCTCTCCCGGTAGATGGGGATGATCCGACAGCGGTGGAAACCCGGAAGATCAGAGAACTTGTCCAAACAGCCCTGGCTCAACAAGAGACCTACTCCTACAGCCGGGATAGGATTCACTTGACTCCTCCGCCCTGGTTAGCTCCGCCTCGTCAAAATCAGAGCCCGAGTTATAGTAGGCACATGGAATCAGAGGCCTTGTCAAGTAACGCTCAGCGCCGGAACCAGCCCGGCGGGCATAACCCGGTTAAGGATCGAATACGTCAGGAGGACGAGCGGGCAGCTCAGCTAGCGGCTCAGCTAGCAGCCCAACAGAACTCACCGACTTACCCGACGACTTCCGTTGAAGTGGGGGTTGCTACTAGAACCGGAGGAGTTCCTTGTCTGGTACCGGCTTTACATAATGTACGTCTGCTCAAGGATTTCAAGGGGCCTCAGAAGGTGCCGAATTATACGGCCGATTTACAGCCTGGGGCATGGATTGAAAGTTATGAGATGGCTATGGAGCTGCTAGAGGTTAGTGATGAGGCGATGGCTAAATATTTCACCATGATGCTGGACGGAACGGCCCGTTCTTGGTTAAAGGGTTTGCCACCCAACTCCATTAGTTCATGGGCGGAGCTAAAAGCCCGTTTCATCCAGAACTTCAAAGATACTTGCAAGCAGTCTATGTCAATTGTGGATCTGACAAATTGTAAGCAGGAAGAAGGTGAATCTACGACTCATTGGGTGCGCCGGTCAAGGATATAATACATTCGTCTGACAAGATGGATGCCGGCTCAGCAGTTCTCATGCTGGAGAAGGAGCCTCTGAGACAGAAGTTGGGGCGCCTTAAGCGTGATTGCAACGATATGGGGACGCTGATGGCGGCTTTAGTCAAGTATGCCGATTCTGATAGTACCAAGGATCCCGCGTCTGATGAGGAAAAGACAGGGAAGGGAAAGAAGAACGGCAATGGAAAGGGTCAGCAGCATAACCCGGCGAGTCAAGGAGGCAATAAGCGTAAGGCGGACAGTAACCCGGAATTTGTGGCCAATGCATAGGGTAACAATCAGAAGCGCAAGGGAAAGCCACCCCGGTTTGGTGGGTCAGGTCCATCTCTCGAGCAACTACTCAATGAACCCTGCCCGAAACACGGTACCCGGGAACGACCAGCGACTCATTTATGGAAGGATTGCGCAATCATGAAAGCTTTCAAGAATTCAAACACATTTGATGGCAATCAAGGCCCAGGCGACGGTTCAGGAGCCGGCGGCTTTCATGGCCCGGGCGGTGGTTCAGGATCCGGTTTTCAGGGAAACCAGGGTGGTTATAATCAACAACAGTCTGGTCAAGGAGGTCAGCAGCAGCAGCAGTCGGGTTATCAGAGCCATCCGAAACATTTAAGCAGTGGGCAGTATCACGTGTTCACCACAAGTTTGTGTAAACGTGATCAGAAAGTTCATAAGAGGGCTGTGAATTCTGTTGAACCGGCAGTCCCTCGTTACTTGAGGTGGTCGGAACAGCCTATTGTCTGGAGCAGGGAGGATCACCCTCCCCGGGTTGATAATCCGGGTCAACTGGCCCTAGTGGTGGCACTGCAAGTTGGTGGTTATAAGTTTACTAAAGTGCTCATGGATGGAGGTAGCAGCATCAACATCCTCTATTACGAGACCTTTCGGCGCATGGGCTTAACTGACAAGAATTTAAAGACTTCCAACACCGTCTTCCATGGAGTGGTGCCCGGTAAGTCAGCATATCCTGTGGGGAAGATTGAGCTAGAGGTGGCCTTCGGAGACGAGCATGATTCTAGGGCGGAAAAGTTAACTTTTGAGGTGGTCAAAATCAAGAGTCCATATCACGCTTTGTTCGGGCGGCCAGCCTATGCCAAATTCATGGCACGGCCGTGTTATGTGTATCTATAGCTCAAGATGCCGGGTTACAAGGGTACCATCACTGTGCATGGAAGCCGAAAGGTGGCCCTGGAGTGTGAAGAGGGCGATGCGGCTTACGCCGAGTCTGTCTGTGCAGCAGAGGAGCTCAAATTTTATCAAGATAATGTTGACCCGGCAGATATGACTTCTCTCAAGAAGCCGACTACGGAGCATGACCCGGCCATGAAGTTTAAATCGGCTGCAGAGACTAAGCTTGTTGATTTCACTCCAGGCGATTCATCTAAGCAATTCAGCATCAGTGCCAACTTGGATCCTAAATAGGAAAGCGCGCTCATCGAGTTCATCCGTGAGAACCGGGACATCTTTGCATGGAAACCTTCTGACATGCCGGGTGTACCGAGAGAACTCGCTGAGCACACTCTTAATATTGATCCGAAGTATAAGCCGGTCAGGCAATTTCTGCGGCGATTCAATGAAGAGCGACGAAAAGCTATAGGAGAAGAGGTCGCCCGGCTCTTGGCGGCTGGGTTTATTTTTGAAGTTTTTCACCCAGAATGGTTGGCTAACCCGGTGCTCGTACTCAAGAAAAATGGCACCTGGCGGATGTGTGTGGATTACATGGACCTAAATAAGGCTTGTCCGGCTGATCCTTTTGCTCTCCCCCGTATTGATCAAATCATTGATGCTACGGCAGGTTGTGCGCGTTTGAGTTTTTTGGATGCTTATTCTAGCTATCATCAGATCAAGATGGCAGTTAAGGACCAAGAGAAAACGGCTTTCATCACGTTCGGAGCCTTCTGCTATGTGTCTATGCCATTTGGGCTCAAGAGTGCCCAGGCGACTTATCAACGATGTGTACAGAATTGTCTTCACGATCAGATTGGGCGCAATGTTCATGCTTATGTGGATGACATAGTAGTGAAATCCAGAGAGGCAGAAACCTCGATATCTGATCTCAGAGAAACCTTTGACAATCTCCGGGTTTGCAAAATGATGCTTAACCCGGAGAAGTGTGTATTTGGTGTGCCTGCAGGCAAGCTTTTGGGATTCTTGGTCTCAAACAGGGGCATCGAGGCTAATCCGGAGAAGATTAAGGCAATCACTTCCTTGGCTAAACCGGCATGTATTAATGATGTTCAGCGATTGGCGGGTCGTGTTGCCGCTTTGAGCCGGTTCATAAGCCGGTTAGGTGAGAAGGCCCTACAGCTGTACCAATTAATGAAGAAGGCAGACACCTTTGTCTGGAGTGATGCGCTAATGCTGCTTTTGAGGATTTGAAGAGGCAGTTATCTGAACCGCCGGTTCTTGCGGCTCCAATTGACAAATAGCCTTTGCTATTATATGTGGCTGCTAATTCACGAGCCGTCAGTGTGGCGATTGTGGTAGAGCGCAAGGAGGCTGGTAAGGAACACCTGGTTCAACGGCCGGTTTATTATGTCAATGAGGTACTCATCGAGTCAAAGCAAAGATATCCTCATTGGCAGAAACTTGTTTACGGGGTGTTCATGGCAAGCCGGAAGCTGAAGCAATACTTCCAAGGTCACCCTATCACTGTGGTAAGTTCTGCCCCCTTGGGAGACATTATTCAGAACAGAGAGGCTACAGGACGAGTCGCCAAATGGGCCATCGAGCTCGGGCCTCATGGTCTGAAGTACGCGCCGCGCACTGCCATTAAGTCCCAAGCTTTGGTGGATTTCATCAACGACTGGACAGAGCTATAGGCACCTGAGGAGAAGCCCGATAACACTTATTGGATTATTCACTTTGATGGGTCCAGACAGTTGGAAGGCTCGGGGGATGGAGTTGTATTAACTTCCCCTCAGGGTGACAAATTTTGTTATGTGCTCCGGCTTATGTTTCCTTGCACTAACAATGCAGCTGAGTATGAGGCCCTGCTCTGTGGTCTCCGGATGGCCAAAGAGATGAACTTGAGCCGGGTAAGATGCTTAGGAGACTCAGACCTTGTGGCTCAACAGGTGTCAGGCAAGTGGGACTCTAAAGATCCCCTCATGGCGGCTTACCGTCGTGAAGTCGATGTTGTGGCTGGATATTTCAAGGGTTACGTAGTGGAACACATTGATCGAAGGAAGAATGAGGCGGCGGATGCCTTAAGCCGGCTGGGGTCTCAGCGTAAGCCGGTGCCGCCGAACACCTTTCTTGATGTTTTGCATAATCCTTCTGTTAAGTTACCTACAGAAGAAGATCTGGCAATACCAGACCCGGAGGCACAGCTGGTGGCAGCTCTCCACGTTACCCCGGATTGGACAGTGCCTTATTTGGCTTACATGACCCGGGGAGAGTTGCCAGAGGACGAGACCTTGGCAAGACAAATCGTCCGGCGGTCCAAGTCCATGACAATTGTCAATGGCGAGTTACATCATTACAACGTCACTGGAGTGATTCAACGTTGCGTGTCACCTGCAGAGGGTCAGGAGATCCTTCATGAAATTCATGAAGGTGATTGTGGTCATCACGCCGGCTCAAAATCTCTTGTGGCCAAAGCCTTCCGTCATGGGTTCTATTGGCTGACGGCTCGTGCTGATGCGGAAGACCTGGTCAGTAAATGTGACGGATGTCAGAAATTCTCACGACGAGCCCATGTGCCGGCTCAAGAGTTAAGGATGATTCCAATTACCTGGCCGTTTGCAGTCTGGGGGCTTGATATGGTCGGGCCTTTCAAGAGATCTAAGGATAAAAAGACTCACCTCTTGGTGGCAGTTGACAAGTTCACAAAGTGGGTGGAGGCGGAGCCAGCCAGTAAGTGTGATGCAGCCACAGCAGTCCAGTTTATGAAAAAGGTGATTTTTCGCTTTGGTTTTCCACACAGCATCATAACTGATAATGATACTAACCTTTCCAAAGGATCTATGGAAGAGTTCTGTCAACGAGAGCATATCTGGCTTGACGTTTCAGCTGTAGCTCACCCTCAATCAAATAGCCAAGCAGAACGAGCCAATCAAGAAATCTTGAAGGGTATCAAGCCCCAGCTCTTGGTCCCTTTACAGCGGACGCCGGGTTGTTGGGTGGAGGTGTTACCTTCTGTACTTTGGAGCATCAATACTACCCCTAACAGATTTACGGGTTACACGCCTTTCTTTATGGTGTATGGAGCAGAGGCGGTCCTGCCAAGTGACATCCGTCACGATTCACCCCGTGTGGCGGCTTATGTTGAGGAAGACAATGAAAAAGCTCGGCAAGATGCACTTGACCTGTTGGATGAAGAGAGAGACTTGTCAATAGCCCGCTCGTCGATTTACCAGCAAGACCTGCGTCGCTACCACAGCCGCCGGGTTAAGTCCAGAACCTTTCAGGAAGGCGACTTAGTGCTCCGACTCATCCAGGATCAATCTAACATACACAAGCTATCCCCTCCTTGGGAAGGACCCTTTGTGGTCAGCAAGAATCTGAACAATGGATCATACTACCTTATCGACGTTTGAGAGCACAAAGACTCACGTAAGTCGGAGGAGGAGACCCGTCGGCCGTGGAATATCGCCCATCTTCGGCCTTATTATATTTGAGCTGTCAGCTCTAATGTATATATACTTATACTATGTTACATCAGGTTGTTAAGAACCAGGTGAACTTATATGTGCCAATTTTCAGGAGTTAAGTTTACCCTCAGGGGTTGGTTTATATAAGCCGGAAAAAACAGCTGTGAGCACTGCAGGGCAATGCAAGGTATTTTTGCAAAGGACATAACAGATTCATACAAACTACAAAGAGAATAATGGCGGCGGCTTATGCAAGTATTAAGGGCCATAAGCATGCGCAAAGGCATAGCAAAACTCAAGGTATCTTTTACTTTGTTACAAGACTCCCCGAGTCCGAATGATGCATTGTTTTCTACGATGACATAAGCAGGTGGTGCCTGACAAGCTACTCTTGGGGTTGACTTGAAGCCCCCGGGTTATCCTTCTCCGTCTCTCCGCCGGCTGCTTTGTCCTGGAAGGATGATGAGGCCTAGTCAATGCCACTCAAGGCTTCAAACTCAGCTTCATCATCTATTAAACCGGTTGGGTCGACTTCAGGAGCAAAGGTGTGCTTACGGGTTGGAGGGATCAAGCTGACATCGTCGTAATGCGGCATGGGGATTCTCCGGTTCTCCTTGTCATAACCTGGCTGACACTTGGTGAGGTCAGTATCGTTCCCAATAAGAGTAGCCACCGGACGTATATCCTTCACACAGGCGGTGAAATCCTTATCATTAAACACGGTGCCATCTTCCTTTAAACTTGGATACCCAAGAGCAATGTCAGCGGGGTCTAGTTCTGGAAGCCACGCCTTGGCCCGGCTCAATGCGGCTATAGCTCCGGTTCTTGCAGATGCTCGTCTTAACTCTTGGATTCACTGAGGTAGCACAGCAAGCCGCTTCAGCACATCTTGCAGGAGATAAGGAACATCGTTTGATAAAGCCACAACGGCCAGAGCACGTTGTGACCCGGTGTAGAGTTGTTCCACCAGAGTATAAACCACCTTCAGCTTGATCACCATGTTTTGCTTAAGATTTGTGCTCCTGGGGCCTGCGTTATTAAGCATAAGGTGAGTCAGAGGAGACAACTGAAATGGTCATTCAAGGAGTTTTGCAGTGTTTAAGGTTTGGTAAGTCACTCACCGAATATTGCTGAAACCATTCGAGATATCTGGCGCTTTAAGTCGGACAGTTCGGCCGTTGCTTCCGCAAGCGATGCCTCTGCTGTCTCGGCCCGGGTCACCAGTGCGGCCTTTTCATCAGCCTAAGTTTTCTTCTCTGATTGAAAATTTTGCTTCAACTTCTCTTGTTCAGAGACGCTGAATTCAAATTTGGAGTTGGCCTTTTCAATTTCACTTTCCTGGGTTGCCAGACGATTCTTCAAATTAGCAATCTCCGATTCAAATTTACTTATGGTGGCCTGCATTGCACCAGATAGTAGTAAAAGTTACGGTAAGTACTATTAAGTCCCAAGCACTTTGCAAGCAAAGATACTTGACACTTGGGGGCTAATGGATACTGAAGCTTTCTAAATTATTAAGCCGGTCCTGAATATTAAGTCCCAAATACCTTGCAAGCAAAGATTTTTGGCACTTGGGGGCTAATGTATATCACAAGTTAAAGGTATTGTGTTACATACGGTTCAATTATTTTTTTCTTTAAGCCGGGTAAGTAGCTCTAACAATTTTTCTAAGTCTACAGCGTATTTATTCATAAGCAATAGACTTGGGGGCTGGTACAGTAAGTGTTATTGAAAGTAAGTTAGCATAAGTCATACCTCAGATTTTTGCTGTATCTGCTTCACCATGTCAATTTCCAGGTCACGGCTGCTTTGTACTTGATTGATATAGCCGGAGACAATCTCTCCAATACTCAAATGAGTATAGTCAGCGACATCCAGCTTGGCCTTCCGGCGTTCCACCAATTCCTTTTTAGAACACTTGGCAAGTGCAGACGGCTGTGCCGGCTCAACAAACTAAGTCTTGAGAATTTCAACTTCCTGATCATTTGCCTTGGCGGGGCGAGGAGCCTCCGGGTTACCAGAATCATTGAGGGTTTGTTCAGTAGGCGGGTCAGAGGAAGATATAGGAACATCATGAGACGGTTGAGGCGGCGGCTCGTGAGCAGAGGCATCAGGAGTAGCTGTGCCCAACTCTGGTTCAGTCACAACCGGCTCTTGGGGCGGCTTATTCTTTTTTTCCCTTTTGCTGGGCTTTACTTGCACACTGTGGAAAAGGTAGACAAGTTAAATACAGCAAATATGAGTAAAATAAAGCATAAGGTACAACAAGTTTATATTACCCGGGAGCAGTTTTGAAGGCTGGCATGTTGGACTGCATAGACTCACCAGAGGAAGGTGAAATATCCTGATAGTTGGAGTCAGAATAATTGAGAGGCTAACAAATGAAGCCTGCCAAAGGAAAAAGAAGGTGTAAATCGGAGATAAACTCAGTCTGGCGTTTCCTGGTCACATCAGGTAAGCCGGAGGAGAGTTCCGCGTCTTTGCTGGTCCGGGTCTGCCTCCGGCTCTCATAATTCTGTCGCTTCAAAAGAAAGTCAGGATCTTGGTAAGCCAAAGGATGTGAAAATCTTACTTTTTGGGTTACTCTTCGAATTTTCTGACGCGGCTGAAGCTCGGAGTCGGAGGAGATTACAATTACCTCTTCCTTGACGGGTTGGCTGTTGCCCGTGTCTTCTTGAAAGAAGGTTAGCATTAGTAAGGTAGAAATAAAGGAGAAAGGGAATTTCAAAGGTTACCTCTTCCTCATTATCATCAGTATCATCAAGCTGAAATAGCTCAGAGGCGCTTGGCTTCCTTTTCCTTGAGGTGGTGGGCTTGGTGGTTTTCTTTTCGGCTCTCTTGGCCGCCCTGGCTTTCTTGGCCGCCTCATGATCATATTGCGTGTTCCAGAAGCTATCATTTGCCTGTAAAAGGTTATAATTAGTTATGTGTAAGAATACAGCCTAACATGATAAAACATAACCCGATGGCTGGAAACTTACTGCAGGGGCGGGTTCTTCTGGCAAAAAGGTAGTAAGCCGAACTCATTACTATTCACTGTGCCCTCTTTCAACAAGGACTGAGTTGTTGCTTCCACTACGTCATCTGGTAAGTCTTCAGGGTTATGACATTGAGGGTCATTCTTCTCGCCTGAATAATTACACATTAAGCCGGGGCGGCGGCTTAACGGAATTATTCTCCAAGCAATCCAAACTCGGACCAAGTCAATGCCATCTAAGTCGTTCCCTAAAAGAGCTTTAATCCTCTTGATTTTGGGGGTGAGTGGCAGGCGTTCAATAGCTGTCAACTTATCCGGCAGCGGGTGAGTAGGTTCAAGGCGCAATGCACGGAAGCCGGGCAGTGGATTTTCGCCAGCCGGAGAAGTATCTTGGCAGTAGAACCATGTCTGGTTCCAGTCCTTTGGATGACTCGGCAATTCAGCATAAGGGAATAGGCAGTCTCTCCGCCTTTGAATTGATATGCCACCAAGCTCCAGACTGGGCCCGTTGGCCCGTTCATTCTGCCGGTTCAAATAGAACAATTCCTTGAACAGGAGTAGGCTGGGTTCTTCTCCAAGGTAAACCTCACAGAAAACTTGAAAGTTGCAGATATTTGACACGGAGTTGGGCCCGATGTCTTGAGGTCTTAAGTCAAAGAAGTGCAAATCGTCTCTAAAGAATTTTGAACCGGAAGGAGCAAATCCCCGGCTCATGTGATCGGTAAAAATGATCACCTCCCCTTCCTTGGGTTGAGGTTTCTCTTCAGATGGGTCAGGAGCACGATAAGACATGACGTCCTTCTTGGGCAGATGGACGGACTTCACAAACTCTGACAATTTGCTCTCCGAAACAATGGATGGGACCCAGTTGCAGGTAATCAGAGGTTTAACAGCTTAGGGTGCCATTGAGTAAATTGAAGCCTACAACAAGATAAAGGAAATTTTCCGGTTTATTATAACCCGGAGAATAAGTATTATTGGGTTGTCTGAGATGGCGGCTTAAGTAGGGGCCTAATGACATACAGGTGGTTGTGTGATAATGTTTAAACAGCTGCAAGTAGTTCTAACTGTCTAAAGATTAAAAAGGAGCACTGAAGAGGAAAACTATCAAGGGTTTGCAACGGGCGGCGATGAACACCGACGAACTCAGGAGGCCGCAATGGAGATCTAAAAGCATGGAAGGAAAAGGACTTACGGATGCAGAGCTGTTGCAGGGTTCCGTCGCGTTTTTCTGGTCAAGTTAGGTTGATGCAGCGGCCTAAGTTGGAGAAGACGAGGAAATCTGCGGCGGCGGCAGAGCTCGAGCGGCAGATAAACAGTGCGAGGAGGAAGACGACCGAGGAAGGAGAATGGGAAAGACCTAGGTCACACCTATTTATAAGGAAGGGCCGACTAAGACGGCGCGAGAAACGAGGGGACCGAACATCATTATCCAGCGACCCCGACGCCTCGTTTTTCGGAATGGTCAGTAAAGGCAAAGATCCGTTGGAAGATATGATGGAGTAAAATATGAATTTAATTGAAGATGATGTCACGATGGGTTAACGCGGATCCAGAAGATGACGTCATGGCGGGTTAAAACCTTTGCGCAGACAAGAAGACTGAAGGCTTCTTTCTTAAGGTATTTTAAGATTGACATGAACCGGTTCAAATCAATCTGGGGCCTAATGTTGGGGATATAACTATTTGTGTAAGCCGCCTAGGAGGGGCCGGGTTACGCAAAGAAGGACTCATCAGAAGAAGCCCAAGATCAAGCATGAAGATGGCGGTTCAATAAAGGGTCTAAAGCCCACAGGCGACTTAAGGCCCATAGTGGTAAACCGCCATGATGGCATGACTTGTATCATAAGGTAGAATTAACTAGTCACCAAGCTGGAGACTGTCTATGAGCCGGCCGGGACTCTGTAGGCCGCAGGGCGTCAACCCGTGTATATAAGGGGACGACCCGCCAGCGGCTTAGGGCAGAAAAACAACTCATCGAGAGCCAGGCATAGCGTATCTCGCTCCCTGGTCATCGAAACCTCAAGCAATACCAACCCAACTAGACGTAGGCCTTCCTTCACGGTAAGGGGCTGAACTAGTATAATCCTCTCGTGTCCTTTGTCCTGATTAACCCCTTTAAGATTCCTAGTTGCGATGGCTCCACGACTAAGTCCTTGCAAGAGGACATCTGCCGTGACAATTCCACGACACTATGGATGAAATACTTTAACCTTCATTGCATGTCCACCAATCATGTACTTTGCGAGGTAATCTTGAGTGAAGTGCTTCAGGAACCACTGCGAACGAAAAAGATTCACACACTGTTGTCCAACAACTCATTATGGGCGGTAAAAAGAGAAGGTTGCAGAGTTTGTAGTTACCATCCTACAACTCACTGTTGTGTTGGATAGAGCATAAACAAATAATTTGCTTGCCACCATTCGTATTTATTTGCTCATAATCCTTATCAGTTTCCTCACTTGATGCTTGTTCATGAATATCTCATTGCCCCATACGCAAAAAGGGTCGATGCGTGGATGCTTGCCAAGGGCATATGTACCTACAAGCAACAAGTCAATATTAGAAGCTAACAAGTGTCACGGCCTGGATCTATATGCACTACATTATGGAACGACGGGAGGAGTACAAGCCGAGGGATAAAGCTAACCTCGACGGAAAATGGTGGCCACTCCCGCTGTTGTCCTACATAAGTAGTGGAAAGGTACGATAAGTACAGCAACCTTAACATCAAACAAATATAGCAAAGGTAAACAACATCATCTCCAAATGATAGCTTGAATGTGTTGGTTTCAGCATGTTGTTAAAGCAAATATAAAATGGAAGGCAATGTTACCGACAACAGGCTTAACAGCCATCAAATATTGCAATTCAAACTGGTATTGTTGAAAATGAATAGAACGTAGGTAATGCTTAAAATATCACACTGGATAAATGTGTAAAACTAAAATAAAGGGCATGTGTTAACTACACCAGCAATAACTGGAACCAAATATAGCCGTTTGGTATTGATGTAGTCGAGCGGCACAGTTCCGACTTGCACATAATGAACAACACATTGTGAATGACTGAAATAAACAAGGCATAAATGACCAGTATAACAACCAAATATAACCATTGAAAACTGGACAGAGTCTCACTGCAACCAACCTAACAAGCAAATACAGATAAACAGGGCATATGCTTGAAAACTGGACAAATTCTCACTCCAACCAACCTAACAAGCAGATACAGATAAACAAGGCATCTGCTTGATAACTAGACAAATGCTAAAAAGAGCAACCTAACAACCAAATACAGATAAACAAGGCATCTGCTTGATAACTGGACAAATGCTCACTGCAACCATACTAAGAACCAAATACATATAAACAAGGCATCTGCTTGATAACTGGAAAAAATGCTCACTCCAACCAACCTAACAACCAAATACAGATAAACAAGGCATCTACTCACTATGAACAACCAAATATAGCCATTCGTGAAACTAAAGTGGACAATTCATACTTAAACATCACATAGCCCTATTGAACAATAAATTTTTGCATAACTGAAATAATTAAAGACGACACAGTTAAAGCACCACACGACAAATGCTACTACAACAAATGGTACGGGTTGGCAAGATAGAAAAGGTAAGATTTGCTGATAGAATGTTGCCTCACATTTCATGGACGGGATCCTTCCAGTTGGAAGAGCACAGACCCATGGTGCACTCTCTGATGTCACATATGGGTTGTTTCACCTTGGAAGAACCTTCGTGGGTGCCCCCCTCGTGGTCGTGGTCGATGAGATAAGTCACTTGGCAATTGAGGATCCCACGCCGCCGCCATAGAACGTGTCCTTCAGAAATGACAAAATGGGCTCGATGGCGTATAAAGTTCGCAAATCCTTGATCGCTTGGCGGAGGAGATCAGCGGCAGGGCCGTCGAAGAGATCAACAACGGTTAAACCAGAGGGGTTGGGGATGGACCACTTAACCTGTGACATGGCCCGCGTGAAGCCGTCGCTGTGGACGAGCTTGATGTCGTAGCGAGCTTTCCCAAGATACAGTAATACGCTAGCCCACTGATATGAAGCCTTCGACATGGCAACATAGTCAACATCGTCGCCGGCTTCCGCGGCGACGTGTTGCTCCGAGATCGACAGGTCGGGGCAAACGGCAGCCACCTTGCCAACGTCCGCCGGAGAGGCCATGATAAACATCCTCTTGGCTGAATGCTCGTCGGGCTCCCCGGGATACATGGTCGAGCTTAGGCTGCGACATTCTAGAGCAGCGGGTGTGGATCTGGCGGGGAGGGACATCGCATGCCTCATCCAAAAACTCAGGGGAGTGGGGGGACGGTATGGGAATCGTTGGGTAACCTGAACTTTATTATCTAAGCTAGGAGGAACGGGCAGACCGGTAGGGGGTGGCGGCAGCCCCAAGCTAGGGTTCGAGGGGGGAGGGGCAGGTGGGGGACTGGGGAGGGGGTGTTTGAGGATATGCCGCGGCTATTGAAAATTTTGCTAATGGTGGGTGGAGATGGTGGTGGACGAGGGAGAGCGACGGTTCAAATTCCTCGGCTACTGCAATTTTACTATAAGGTCAGTACTGAAGGGGGGTGGGCGATGGTTGAATTACGGCGGCTACTAAAATTTGGGTAAAGGAATTGATGCAGGGCGGAAGTGCCCAAGATCGCGCACGGTCCAATAACAATATGCGTGTATGTAATAAGGAAAAGTGGCGTGGAACCACTGATTTTTGCAACGCTCAAGGCGGGTAGTTTGTTTTTATATTTCTAGCTAGCTGGTCAATCACACACGGTCCGTCCTAATTTCCAAATAAACTTACCCGCCTATAGCTTGCACAGGTGGTGGTTTTACAGCGCATTTGCATCGCACACGGTTAAGCAGTACCTCCACCCTTTGCTCGCGCTTGCGCGGTCGTGGTGATTTTACAGCGCACTTGCATCGCACATGGTTGAGCCAGTACCTCCACCTTTGCTCGCGCTTGCGCGGGCGTGGTGATTCACAGCGCACTTGTATCGCACATGGTTAAGATATTATACCCGTGTCCATTGAGCGTCATCAGAGTCTTTACAACAAAAAATAATGCTAGTGTCGGAGTAATGGGCCACGGGTAGCCTAACCCGAGTCCCGGAACCTTTCAAAACATCGGGCCGGCTGCGCCCCTCAAGATGTCAAGATGAAGCGTCGCCTTCTGGTGGCCGGCTGGCTGAACGGCCGACTGCCAGAAGGCGGCCATGCTCAGGAAGGCGGCTCCAAGACAGGCCGACTCCTGGCAGGCGGCCTCCAGAGAGGCCGGCACCCAGTAGTTGGCCCACGGTGCCCTCAAAGTCTACACCCCCATTAAAGAAGATAGGACAGGGTGAGGCAACAGTGTAGCCCATCCCCCCCCGAATCCGGGGCCGGGCGTGGCCACAATGCCTCATGCCAGCGGAGATCTCCGCTCGGCGCGGCACTGTTGCCACTTCACCATCGACATCACTCCTGACAGGCAAAGCCCTGCTCCCACGACCGCCTGTCGGTATGGCCCAAGGACGGTGGGCCCTACCGGTCAGCAAGAGCCCGGAAGACAGCGGGAGCCACACCCGAGGGAGGCCGGCTCCCAGCAGCTGGCCCGATCCTTCCTCGGGGGCCCATGCACCATTAATCAGATAAGATGCAGAGTGGCTACAGTGATCTCCCACCAGGCGGCGGGATTAAAGCCACGCCTCCCCGACCGAGCACGCGTCATTAGCAGCACGGCTACAGTAATCCGTAGCCGGCAGGACCCGCGAGCGGCGGAGGCGGCCTGTCGGCTCCGTACCAGACCAGCCGGCTGGGCCCACTAGGCGGCGGGCCCTAGAAGTCGACGGAGAAGCTGGCAACCAGAGAGACTGACAGCTGGGCCCTACGCCTGGCCGGATTACCATTGTACCCCTGGGGGGTAGGCCTATATAAACCCCACAGGGCACCCTGCAATGGGTTCCCACCCTGTTAGGACTAGATTCATACCTAGAGGAGGGGAGAGCGAGCCTTGCCTTCTCCCACCTCTAGCATACAGCTCAAGGAGCACCATTGTACTCACTTGTGCCTTACTGATCATGCGGAGACCCCGCAGAGCAGGACTAGGGGTGTTATCTCCTAGGAGAGCCCCGAACCTGGGTAAAGTTCGTCGGCGTACGTGTTTACGCCTCATCCCGTTTCCAGGCACCGGCGACGTTCTACTCGCTCCCACCATGATAAGCCATCCATTGGCATATGTCGCACCCAACCCCTGACATTTGGCGCCCACCGTGGGGCAAGGTGCACCATCGTCCAGAGACCTATTCTGGATGGGAACCCTTTTCCTCCCTGGCGAGCGTAGCTAGCCCGGCATGCCAGACGGAGTCTATGCCGACGCGCTGCGTGGTGCGGAGCTCGCCGGCGCGGCAAGCTGCCTCGCCGACCTTGTTGGCGAGGTTCGCCTCTCCGACGATCCGGCGTCCGATGCGGGCAATGATGGCCCTGAGAGCCGCCTCGTCAGCCTCCTCGATCAGCTCCACGTAGCCAGCGAGCCCGCTGCGGACTTGGAATCCGTTGGCTCCACCGACCCGATGTTTGTTGATTCCAACACTACGTCGCTTGACGCGTTCCCCACCAACGTGGTGGTCTACGACGAGCCACCTCCTCGCGCGGAGAGCGGCGAAAGCGCCATCATGAAGGTGCTTGTCATCGGCCACAGTGAGCACTCTGGCGAAGGTGCTCACGATCCGCTCAACGCGACACTACAAGACCTGACGGCGCCCATCCCAGAAGACGCCGACGCCGAGATGCTGGAAGCACGCCGCCTCCAGCTCGTCGAGGGAGCCAAGAAGCTGGCTAGCATGACATGCCTGTCGGAAGCCTACCAGGGCGAGATGGACCGCGCTGTGGGCGGCACGCCGGCTCCCGCTGGGCCCAGCCGCCTTGGCGCGGTCCAGCAGCGCGGCGTGGCCATCTCCAACCTGCTCGGGGCAGATCTCCCCATCTATGCCACGCCCGCGGAAAATATCCGAGCTGCCCAGGCGGCAGCAGAAGAGCTAGACAAGTTCGAGGGTGAAGAACGTCGCCAGATGGCGGAGCGCGTCCAACGGCTCCTCGATGCGGCTGCTGAGCAGCACGAGGCCGGTTGCCGCACTGAGGTGCCCCACCGGCAAAACGACGATCCGCCTCCCCGCCGAGATCAAGGCGCATCATCTCGGACGCTGACTGGTGACGTCCGCGAAAGAAGAGACAACGAGCCGGCTGCCAGCCGCAGCCGGACTCGCATCACCATTGAGCACGATCAAGACGGCCGCCCAAGAGCAGTGGGACGACGGGATGATTGTCCACCTCCCCCCCCCCTTGCATGGAAAGGGGCGTTTCCCCGCTGCCTGTTGATCACCCGACACTCGGCGAGCGCCTTGGCCGCCGAGAGGGAGTCGGAGAGATGATGCTCGCCACCGGATCGACCGTCTTCACCGGTCCCTGGCGCTAGAAGAGGAAGATGAATTTGAGACGAGCCCTTCCCCAAAGGTTTCACGCTCCCAAGAGACACGCCCAAATACACCGGCTTCGTGAAGCCGGAGGACTGGCTAGTCGACTACTCCACAGCCGTCAGCATAGCAAACAGCAACAAGCGCGTTGCCGTGAAGTACGGTCTGCTCATGCTCCAGGGCACAGCCCGGACATGGCTGAATAGTCTGAAGCCCCGCAGCATCAACAGCTGGGTCGACTTCACCGAAGCCTTCATCCGCAACTTCACCAGCACGTATAAGCGGCCGCCAAACCTCGCCAGCTCTCCTTGTGCGTACAAGGCCCCAACGAGTCGACCCGCGACTACCTCACGCGCTGGGCCGAGCTCTGCAACTCTTGCGAAGGCGTGCACGAGGTCCAGGCTATCGAGTACTTCACCGCTGGGTGCCGAGAGGGCACCCTGCTCAAGCACCGACTCCTCTGCGACGAGCCGGCGACCCTCGACGAGCTGCTGATCATAGCAGATAAATATGCCATGGCCGACTCCTCCATGAAGGCAGAAATCCAAGTTGATGCGTCTGGCAAAGTAGCCCCTCAAGCTCCTCGAACCCCGGCTGGCAACACCAGTCGGCGCCAGCAACCAAGCGACAACAAGCGCAAGGCCATGCAGCCGGCTTCCACAAGCCGGCAGGTGGCGACAGTCGAAGACCAGCAGCCGGATGGGCAGCCTCCATCCAAACGCCTGAAGGGCGGCAAGCCCAATTGGCTGCCGGCTTTCTCATATGAGCAGACTCTTGACGCACCCTGTAAATTCCACAGTGGTGCGAAGCCGTCCAACCATACCACTCGGAAATGCCATTGGCTCACCAGGATCCCCAAGGGAGACGGCCTTCTGCCTCCTCCGCCTGCTGGGCAGCCGCCCCTCCTCCTCAGCAGTCGGCCGTTCGACCGGTCGGAGCCATACGAGACGAATACCCTGAAGAGCACGGAGCTTATGTCGTGTTCACGAGCGTGGCTGACGATAGGCACAACAGACGGCAACGACAACAAGAAGTGAATGCAGTAGCATCGGAGACCCTCGAGTTCATGCATTGGTCCGAGAAGCCCATCAATTGGAGCAGAGCCGACCACCCGGAGGTGATGCCCAATCCCGGTTCCTACGCCCTGGTTCTGGATGCCACCTTTGCCACTGATAAGCGAGTTTCTCGGTTTTCCCGAGTTCTGATAGATGGCGGCAGCAGCATCAACATTCTGTACAAAGATACCATGGAGAAGTTAGGAATCAGACAAAGACAGCTTCAGCTCAGTCGGACTGTATTCCATGGCATAGTTCCTGGCCTTTCCTGCTCACCAATCGGCAAGATCCAGATAGACGTCCTCTTCGGAGACAAGGCTCACTTCCGATGAGAGCCAGTCTGGTTCAAGGTGGTGGACCTCGAGAGCCCGTACCATGCGCTACTTGGCCGACCTGCACTGGCCAAGTTCATGGCGGTCCCCCACTATGCTTACCTCAAAATGAATATGTTGAGTTCTAAGGGAATTCTGACCATAGCCGGGGACTACAAGAAGTCGTCCGCTTGTGCGGCTGAGAGCAGTCGGCTGGCCGAGTCCCTCGTGATCGCGGCCGAGAAGCGGCTCCTTGACCAAGTTGTGGCAATGGCAGGCAAGCAGCCGGAAATGTCACCCCACCGCAAGGAGTCGGAAGCCGAGGGCTCGTTCAAGCCGGCCAAGGAGACAAAGAAGATACCCTTGGACCCGGAGCACCCGGAGAAGTACGCTGTCATAGGTGCAAACCTCGATAGCAAATAAGAAGGCGAGCTTGTCGATTTCCTCCATGAGAATCGGGACATCTTTGCATGGTCACCTAAAGACATGCCGGGTGTTCCGATGGATTTCGCCGAGCACAAGTTACATGTCCGGTCTGATGCCAAGCCAGTCAGGCATCCCTTGTGCCGCCTATCAGAGGAGAAGAGAAGAGTCGTCGGAGAAGAGATAACCCGGCTGCTGGCAGCCGGCTTCATCATGGAAGTGTTCTTTCCAGAGTGGCTGGCCAACCCAGTCCTTGTGCTGAAGAAAAACAAGCAGTGGCGCATGTGTATTGATTACACCAGCCTCAACAAAGCCTGCCCCAAAGACCCGTTTGCTTTGACGAGAATTGACCAAGCGATAGACTCCACAGCCGGATGCGAGCTGTTGAGTTTCTTGGATGCATACTCAGGGTATCACCAGATCAAGCTGAACCCGGCCGACTGACTAAAGACCGCCTTCATCACGCCATTTGGAGCCTTCTGCTACTTAACCATGACGTTCGGCTTGAGGAATGTCGGTGCCACGTTTCAACGTTGCATGCAGAAGTGCCTCCTCAAACAACTCGGCAGAAACGCCCACGTTTACATGGACGATGTCATGGTGAAGACGGAGAAGCGTGGAACGCTGCTAGAAGACCTCAAAGAGACCTTTGAGAACCTACGCGGGTTTCAAATCAAGCTCAACCCAGAGAAATGCGTCTTCGGATTACCTGCTGGCCAGCTTCTTGGATTCCTGGTCTTAGAGCACGGCATAGAATGCAACCCTGTGAAGATCAAGGCCATCGAGAGGATGGGAGTACCCACCCGACTGCTGGATGTGCAGAAGTTCACCGGCTGTTTGGCGTCCATCGGCCGTTTCATCAGTCGGATGGGAGAGAAGGCTCTTCCCCTATACCAGCTCATGAAGAAGACCACTTTTTTTCGAATGGAACGACAAGGCGGATGAAGCTTTTCTCCAGCTCAAGAAGATGTTGACTACTCAAGAAGATGTTGACTACATCGCCGCCACCAGCCGAGTGGTCAGCACAGTCATAGTGGTAGAACGCAAGGAGGAAGGAAAGGCGCTACCAGTCCAGAGACCGGTGTATTACCTAAGTGAAGTGTTGTCAGCCTCCAAGCAAAACTACCCCCACTATCAGAAGATGTGCTACGGCGTGCACTTTGCCGCAAAAAAATTGAAGCCGTACTTTCAAGAGCACCCAATCACTGTTATCTGCACTGCTCCGCTCGCCGAGATCATTGGAAGCCGAGATGCCTCCGGCACTACAAGAAATATGTCAACTTATGACCTTCTGTCAGTGACCCTGGAAGAATTGGTCATAAATCTATGACCATTTTAGACCAATTGGTCAAAAGCCGTTCGGGGGGCTCCAAACCCTAAACCATTGCGACCATTTTGGTCAGAAATGTCGTAATTTCCTTACACGAAATGGTCATAAAGCAGACAACACTAGTCCGCTGCCTTATTTCTAGCTGATCATGACCAATATAGATGGTCATAACCTTGTAAATTGTGGTGGATTGTTATGACTTGGCGCCACCTCATTAGTTTTGCCTATGTGTCATGTCCATGTGTCATTTTTTGCCCTAGGTTGTGAACCAACCTATATTTCTGTCATTCCGAAAATTCCCAAAAGAATCTCATAAATTCTTTGGGCCATATCTTAGTCAAATATGTAAAAATACTTCCTTGCCTAGTTCAGAAATAATTCAACAATATTCATTTTCCTATTCTGTTCACAACATCACTTTATGAAGGAAGTGCTATTTATATATTCTTGATTGCCCTCGGAATTCTTGGGAATTCTTTCCTATCCCAATCATTGCCGCATGACAAAATTCAGCTCCATTTGCCTAGCAAATCTTCCTCGGTAAATTTCCAAAGCTTTTGTCCACCTAGAAGCATTGTGAAGGAAGTACCTTTTTTATATATCCAAATGACATGAAATTTATACAGTTCCTTCATATGCCCAAATTATCACCCTCCTCCAAATTGTAGCTCAGTCAAATTATCTATGTGAGCCCAGGTTTAATTTATATTTTATGGCCAGATTGGCACGTTGCAAAGCAAGTGTTATCTAGACCCCTCCTATTACCCTCAAACTCTTTGGGCACTCTTCCATACCCAAATCATTGCCACATGATAATATTCAGCTCCATTTTCCTAGTAAATCTTTCTCAGGAAATTTCCAAAGTTTCTACCTCGAGAGAAGCTTTGTGAAGTAAGTACTATCTAGGCTTACCCAAATGATCTGAAAATCTACCAAGGCATAACCATGCCTATGTAACTTACCTACACCAAATTTGAGCTCATTTCATTCATCCAATATCTCTCACTAGTTTTCCCAAGTTTATGTTCATAGAAGAGCATTGTGAAGGAAGTACCACTTTGGCATGTCCAAATGGTATCAATTTTCTACGGTGCTTTCCAATGCCCAAATAACCATCCTCCACCAAATTTCAGCTCAATCCATTCATTATTTTGAGCCCAGCTTCAACATTCATATTTCTGTCTAGTGTGGTACTTTGCAAAGCCAGTACCACCTAGGATCCTCCTTTTGATCTGAAAATTTGCGAAGACATTCTTCTTAGTAGATGATCATCCTCAGCCAAAACTCACGCCCATTGGCCATGTGCATTTCTCGTACTGCCAATCAAACACTTGGCTGCTAATTCATCTTTGAGCATAGGTCGGTCTCCTCGTGAGATTCTTCTGTTGTAATTTTCTTCCTAGCACCTACCCGGGGAGTGCCCAACCCGCTAGACATGCCTAGGCCTCCCAGAACGCATGTCAACGCCAAGGTCACGCGGTGACCACGCACCAGGCATGCGAGTTCACGCGCTTTGGAGTTGGGGCCCTGGGCCACCATCCAAACCTCGACGTATCGCCACCAAACCATGTAGTTATGCTTAAATATATACTTATGTAAATAGAAATGATTTTTGGAAAAAATAAAGAGCAAACAATAAGGCCGCTGCAGTTCAAATTTGACCCGCTTCCTACTGAAGTGGCGGGAATTTGTCTTTTTCACCAGAGGTGGATCAAAACTTTTGACACCCAACCATTTTGTCAATTGTGCATTAAATATGTCCTAGTATTTTAGAAAATTGATTTGGTCCAATTTTGCAACAAATATATGGTAGGTCCTTCACAAAAAGAACTCAATTCGGGCACTCAGAAAATGGAAAATGAATTTTCCGTGCAAAGAAAATAAAAAGTCCCTTAGGCAACATTGTTTGGAATTCCAAGATGCACCCTTGTGCACAGTATGAGATCATTTGAACAAACTATTCCATGAATGTGGCCATAAGATTGATCATTTGGCTTGAAAGCCATGAATCTTCACGCATGATAGCTCATTTCTGAGAAAACTTTTTAAAAATAATTGTTGTATTACAGGTTTATTATTTTTCCTGGAAACTTGGTCACATATAATGACACAATGCGAAGGTTTCCCAATTTTTTTTATTTTTTTCTGAATTTTTTATGCCCGTTTCGAAATGCGATGAAAATGGCAGGTTTGACCGTTCCTAGCTAGTGGTTGAATCTTGGAAAACTTTTGATCTTTATCTGATTAAATAGATACTTATGTATCTAGAAATGTTTTTTTTGAAAAAATAAAGAGCAAACTATGAGGCAGCCGCAGTTCAAATTTGACCCGCTTCCTGCTGAATCGGCGGGAATTTGTCTTTTTCACCAGAGATGGATCAAGGCTTTTGACACCCAACCATTTGGTCAATTGTGAATCAAATATGGCCTAGTATTTTAGAAAATTGATTTGGTCCAATTTTACAACAAATATATGGTAGGTCCTTCACAAAAAGAACTCAATTCGGGCACTTGGAAAATGGAAAATGGATTTTCCATGCAAAGAAAATAAAAAGTCCCTTAGGCAACATTGTTTGGAATTCCAATATGCACCCTTGTGCACAATATGAGATCATTTGAACAAACTATGCAATGAATGTGGCCATAAGATTGATCATTTGGCTTGAAAGCCATGAATCTTCACGCATGATAGCTCATTTCTGAGAACACTTTTTTAAAATAATTGTTGTATTACAAGTTTATTATTTTTCCTAGAAACTTGGTCACATATAATGACATAATAAGAAGGTTTCCCAATTTTTTTCTTTTTTCTGAATTTTTTATGCCTGTTTCGAAATGCGATGAAAACGACGAGTTTGACCGTTCCTATCTAGTGGTTGAATCTTGGAAAACTTTTGATGTTTCTATAATTAAATAGATACTTATGTATCTAGAAATGATTTTTTGAAAAAATAAAGAGCAAACTATGAGGCAGCTGCAGTTCAAATTTGACCCGCTTCCTACTAAATCGGCGGGAATTTGTCTTTTTCACCAAAGGTGGATCAAGGCTTTTGACACCCAACCATTTGGTCAATTGTGAATCAAATATGGCCTAGTATTTTAGAAAATTGATTTGGTCCAATTTTGCAACAAATATAAGGTAGGTCCTTCACAGAAAGAACTCAATTCGGGCACTCTGAAAATGGAAAATGAATTTTCCGTGCAAATAAAATAAAAAGTCCCTTAGGCAACATTGTTTGAAATTCCAATATGAACCCTTGTGCACAATATGAGATCATTTGAACAAACTATGCCATGAATGTGACCATAAGATTGATCATTTGGCTTGAAAGCCATGAATCTTCACGCATGATAGCTCATTTCTGAGAACACTTTTTAAAATAATTGCCGTATTACAAGTTTGTTATTTTTCCTGGGAACTTGGCCACATATAATAACACAATGCGAAGGTTTCCCAATTTTTTGATTTTTTTTGAATTTTTTATGCCCGTTTCAAGATGCGGTCAAAATGGCGGGAATGAGCGTTCCTAGCTAGTGGTTGAATCTTGGAGAATTTTTGATGTTTCTCTGATTAAATAGATACTTATGTACCTAGAAATGATTTTTGGAAAAAAATAAAGAGCAAACTATGAGGCAGCCGCTATTCAAATTTGACCCGCTTCCAACTGAATCGGCGGAAATTTGTCTTTTTCACCACAGGTGGATCAAAACTTTTTACACCCAACCATTTGGTCAATTGTGCATTAAATATGGCCTAGTATTTTATAAAAATGATTTGGTCCAATTTTGCAACAATTATTTGGGAGGTCCTTCACAAAAAAAACCTCCTTTTGGGCACTCGAAAAATGGAAAATGGTTTTTTCGTCCAAAGAAAATGAAAACTCCCTTTGTCAATGTTGTTTGCCAATCTAAGATGAAACTTGTGCAAAATATGACATCATTTGAACAAATATTAGATAGGTCTTTCACAAAAAAACTCATTTTAAGCATTGAAAAATGGAATGAAAAATTTGTATGTAATCAATCACGACCAATTTATATGGTCAAAAAATCGTCAAACTGTTTGGTGCGTTCTGATTGGTCCATAGGCATATCACGCGGATCATGCATCAACCACCGTCGGATGCTTCTGGATCCAACGGCAGCCCTCACCCCCTCACCCTCTCACCCAAACCCTAGCTTCCCAGATCCACTCCTCTCCCCCGATCCACTCTTCCCCTCTCACCCCACAGCCGCCATCCCAACCCTCTCGATCGCCAACCACCCAGTAGCCGCCGGCGCCGTCCTCCGTCCTCTCCCCCAACCCCGGCCGCTGGCAACCCCTCCCCTTCTCTCCCACGGCCGCGGTCGGATCCGCGCTCCCTCCTCGCTCATGACCTAGGCCTAGCCGCATGGCATGGCCATGGCCATGGCGGCGGCCAGATCCACCCCCTCCCCTGCTCCGTTCCCTCGACGCCCAACGGTCAGATGCGTCCCCTCCTCTCTCTCTCTCCCAAATCCATATGCAGCCGCCGCCATCCTATCCCCTTCCCTCACCTCACAATCTCCCTCTCCCCGACCCATACCTCCCTCTCTCTGCCATCCCAACTGACGGTGTCCTGGACTAGGGGGTACTCCACATGTCGTCTCCCGATCTATTAGATTGGGTCGAGGACCCCCGTGGCCATATACTCATGGGCCAGTTCGGACGGCTGCCGCATACAAGGAAGATTCCACAAGACTTGGCGATCAAGACAAGGACTTCTCCCCACCGGCGTATTCGGCAAGGACTCTTGTTATCCTAGGCCTCCGGTGCATTATATAAACCGAGGCCAGGCTAGTCGATAGGGATACAATATATACAATAATCATACCATAGGCTAGCTTCTAGGGTTTAGCCTCCTTGATCTCGTGGTAGATCTACTCTTGTACTACCCATATCATCAATATTAATCAAGCAGGATGTAGGGTTTTACCTCCATCAAGAGGGCCCGAACCTGGGTAAAACATCGTGTTCCCTGCCTCCTGTTACCATCCGGCCTAGACGCACAGTTCGGGACCCCCTACCCTAGATCCACCGGTTTTGACACCGACATTGGTGCTTTCATTGAGAGTTTCGCTGTGTGATCGACAAAAGGATCGATGGCTCGCCTGCAGATCAACTGCGACTTCGGCATCTTCGTCACCAGCTCGACTGGTCACCTTGGTTCGACCAAGAATTGTGCCCCGTGTTCAGATCACCATGTCCGGACGAGGGCCTTCATCAAACATCAACTCCGATCTCTATCAAGATCACGGAGGAATCATCTATGGAGCTCGGGGGCTCAACGTCAACATTGCCCTCAAGCGACCGTGCTGTTTTTCTGGATAGCGAACTCGTATCAGCCACCACCACCTCCTCGAGTAACGCTTTGACGATCGCTTTGGTGGAATTGTGCGGAAATTGAGTCTACAACAACCCTGGAAAATTTCGTCGAGTTCCGATGGAGGAATCTTTGGCAATCCACGATATACCGGAGCCCTGTCAAATCTGGACGGGAATTTGGATGAGTTTAGGGCGTGGTGTCCAGCTTCTAGCTCGAATGTCCTTTGAAAGATCCAACCATTGATCGGCTGCGGAATTCCTATATCTACCACCTCTCCAAATTTCGGCTCAATCCGACCGTCCAAACTCCGGGAACCTTCCGATTAGTGCATCACTTTTCAGATCTGTTTTCTGCGCGAAAACGAATCCGATCCGAGTTCATCTTTTTTATGAACAGGATTTCAGACATCCCTTTTGAAGGAAGTTTTGTATGGGGTATTGTGTTTTGTTCCCGACACATCCCACTAACTGTAAGATCTTTTGAACATGATCTTCAACATCATGCTGGTGTCAAACCAGTCCGGCAATATTACTCCACGGCTGCCGACCTGCGCTAGACACGGCGTCACTTTGTTGAGCCGAGCTCAACTTCTTCGGATCATCATCTCGGCAAGCCGAACAAGAGTCCGGCATCGCGAAGGATAAATCATCACCAACATCGCCGCCCCACGGATTACACGGAGCGGGCATACCGGCATCGCCGCACGGTTGCTTCATCAAGCCGGCATCGACCACGTCACGACCTGCATCGACAGGGCCACACTATCGCTTCTTCAAGCTGGTGTCCATCACGCTGACCGACTTCGGCATCTCGGCTGGACCGGGGGCTTCACCATCTCTTCATCAACCTACTCCGGACACTTCGGCGTCACTAGCCGACCAGCTCCGTCATGTTAGCTGGGCCGAGGGCTTTGCCTCGGCGAGTCAACCTTTACCAGCATTGCCATGCTGTTGTTTTATCGCCCATCAGGCAATGGGTGTGCGGAGCGAGTCCCAATTTTGGGAATCACCTTCCTTCAGATTGCTACAACAAATAAACTAGGTGCTATTAATCCCAATATTTTTAGCTTGTTTGGGTTCATTTTTCCCAAGGAATTATTACTCTGGTTTGTCCATGATATGTACACAGGTCTATCAAATGGTGACCGCATTAACGACGGTCGCGTGGTGCTTCGATCAGTTTCCGTACATAGTCCGGTGAACGCCGCATCCGGAGCTCGGACCGACCTGTGAATTCAGGCTTTGCCACGCCTTTACTACATCACGCTGACGCCCTGCATCGACATTGACTTCGGCGCCAGGCCATATTCCTTCTATTCCTCACTTTGCATAAATTATTTATTATGCAACATTTTTTTTAATTATCATTATTACTATTATCTCCAGTTTGCACTATTTTTTGTGCACAGGAAAATGATCGGGGGACTTTGGCGTCACTCTGCCGGTCTGCATTGACCGTGCTATGTCACCACTTCGGCGTGTCGAGCTCTCCGCTCCGCCACCTCGGGACCAGCTTGGGGGATGGAACCTTGCCCCGCATCAAGCTCGGACCGCGTCATCAATACCGAACACATTAACCAGCTAAGTCGCTTTCATGCTCAAAGCTTTAATTTCTAACTTGTGTTCGGTTCGACCAAGCATTATACTTTTTTGGAAAAAAAGTTGCTTGTAAAAAATTTCCTTGTCCAAACTTTGTTTGTGACGCATAAATTCAAATACCCAATCCATTTGGGGGCGTCCTTCATGAAGCTTTTCCACTTGCATATGATTATACTTGTACGGCTTCGTCCCTTGTTCGTGTATTACGCCACAATATGCACCATATTGACTTAAGCGATTTGCAAGCTGGGTTGCCTCGCTCCTGTGTTTACCCCTACGTTCCCGATTGTTCGGCTAGGGAGTAAAGGGAGCACCTCTGCGATTGTCACGATCGGGTCGCCCGAGCCGGACCTCAGACTGGGTGAAGCCGAAAGCTAGCGCTCTTATAGTTTTCAATGATGGTCGGCACACAACGGAACTCATGAGTACAAAAAATCTATTGCACAAGTCTCATAATAACAATGAGCACCGAAGAAAGGTATCGGTGGGGGTACTATTTTCTTCGAAGATGCTTCTTACACTTCACGGTAATATAGCATAAGTTCCCTGAGCGCGCTTTGTCTGTTACAGCCTTATGGCCTGATTGCCTGGCTATTGGAAACACCGTCGATATTCTTGACCGATGGAGTACATAACACTTTTCGGTCCTTGACCAAAGAGGGAGAAGCCGACGGTCGGTTAAGACGCGCTTAAAGTTCGATTGAACATAGATATGATATAAGTACTTCGGTACATGCAATCATTCTTCTACCCAAGTCACTTGGGGGCTCTTAAGTTTATTTGAGCCATTTTATAATAAGTGTTCTTCTTCTCAGTCGTTGCAAAGTTCTATTATTATCATTTATCACTCCTTTTTTCGACGCGTGTGTGCGGTCACTAGCCGGGGAGCCTAATTTCTCTCTCAAAGCCGCTAGAGTTTAGTTTGCTAAACTGGCCTAATGAGAAGTACTCCGCCCTCGGGATAGGAGGTTGAAGCCGTAGGCTGACCCGCTCGAATCATGTTAAAGGACGACAGAAGCACTTCTTTTTTCTAAGACCAATTTTTGGATTGGCACCGAACACTTGATCTTGTTCGGACGTCATGTTTTTACTGACGTTTCTTGGTTTTCCAAGCTTTTTGGCACTTTTAAACTATTCGTGCTTTTCCAGCATTAGTCTTGCAGTGCAACGCCGGACACCTTTAGGGATTCGGCAAAAACATTCTCAGATATTGCTATATATGCATCGGTTTCGAATTGTGTCTTCGGTCAATAGTTGGGTTGCCCGGCTCCTGCACTTGCTTCCTACGTTCCGTTTTGTTCGGCTAGGCGTGCAAAGGGAGAACCACTGCGATTGTGCTTCCAGCTCACATGGTTAAGCACCTTAGTGGAGAAAGCCGAAAACTGACTGTCACAATAAGCGTAAACTGGTCAGCGATCCGATGACTATGACGGGCCATTCATAACATTGGCCGAAGTGTTTACGGCTTGACCTCGACTATCGCTGAACACTACCGGGGGCTATTAACTGGCCTCCCAAACTAAATCCTTGATATTTTGCTCTTACATTCGAGCTGAGGTTTCATGATCATGCTTAGCATGACAACCCAAAGAAAGGAACCGATAGCGGGACTATTTTCTTTGGAATACATTTCTTTTGTTAAACAGTAATATAACATATCTCTCTGCGTACCTTTGTTTATAAAACCGTGTGGCCAGATTGCCTTGTTTGTCGTAAATCTTTGCCCTCATAAAGGCTTTATAAAGTAGGACAAACACTCCTCGGCTACTGGCCAAGGAGGTGGAAGCCGATGGTCGGTCAACAAAGTTTTGTACAATGCGGATCCGAGCATTAATGACGTAAAGTACTTGGATACATAGAGTCATTACACATAATTTGTGATTTTACTATAGATATTGATCCTTAATTCGGCCACCCGTGCCCGCATTAAGGCTCAGGGGCTACTGGGCTTCGGGCTTATTATTTACAAATATTAAAGGGGCACATCGATCCCCTGATCTGGTGTTGCCACCCGACCAGTGTCTCGGGGGCTACTGCATTGCTTGTCCAATGCAGAAAATTTTATGTGCAATATAGTTTCCGAGGAGATTTTGATCCTCAGGTTGGTCGGCCGCACCCAACCTGAGTCTTGAGGATTGAGCATGCCGCTTTTGTGTCCCGAAGTATTCTGCCGAGCTAGGGCTTGATCCTCAGGCCGATTGTGAAAATCAACCTGAGTCTCAGCGGCTACTGGGATCAGCGGTCTTATGTCACCCTTCATGTGCATCTTGGGTTTTAGACCGATACACACCTTGAGGGCTACTGGCTATATATCTCGGCAGAGAATAAATTGCACCAATAAAAAATACTGACAAAAAATTGGCCCATAGTCGGGGTGGTGCACCACCTCGGAAGCAGTCCGGCATAAAGCTCGGGCGCTAGTGGCTGGCTCCATAGAGGGCATTTCCGGCATTAAGCTCAGCTAAAATCCTTCAACTTTTTTGAACCAAGGTGATATGACACCTCGGATACAGTCCGGCATTGGAGCCTGGACACAGTCCGGCGTTGGAGCTCGGATATATTTCGGCGTTGGAGCTCAGATATACAGTCCGGCGTTGGAGCTCAGATACATAGTCCGGCGTTGGAGCTCGGATACATTCCGGCGCTAGAGCTGGGAAGCGGTCCGGCGTTGGTGCTCGGCTGCAAAATATACCTCGAATGCAGTCCGGCGTTGGAGCTCGGACGCAAGAGGACCCTGCCTCCCGGGAACAACTTCAAACCCGAGGTGTGGCATAAAAATAAACAAGGCATTGATAAAGGCCGGAAACTTAAAGGGGCTCCTCGGATACCCGACGTGTAAACTCGTCGAATGCATTTCGGCGATCCTCAAGATCGAAGATAAAGAAGATTTGTTGAACCAGTTTTCAAGACCGGCAACCGAAGATGAAGAACAGTTCAGAAGAATCGAGGAGCGTCCCTAACTTCAAGACCGGTTCAGGGGGCTACTGACGGTGTCCTGGACTAGGGGGTACTCCACATGTCGTCTCCCGATCTATTAGATTGGGCCGAGGACCCCCGTGGCCGTATACTCATGGGCCAGTTCGGACGGCTGCCGCATACAAGGAAGATTCCACAAGACTTGGTGATCAAGACAAGCACTTCTCCCCACCGGCGTATTCGGCTAGGACTCTTGTTATCCTAGGCCTCCGGTGCATTATATAAACCGAGGTCAGGCTAGTCGATAGGGATACAATATATACAACAATCATACCATAGGCTAGCTTCTAGGGTTTAGCCTCCTTGATCTCGTGGTAGATCTACTCTTGTACTACCCATATCATCAATATTAATCAAGCAGGACGTAGGGTTTTGCCTCCATCAAGAGGGCCCGAACCTGGGTAAAACATCGTGTTCCCTGCCTCCTGTTACCATCCGGCCTAGACGCACAGTTCGGGACCCCCTACCCGAGATCCGCCGGTTTTGACACCGACATCAACCCCTACCCTGCCGCCCGCCTCCCCCCATCCCCGCCACCGACGACCTCCTCATCTCCCCCAACCTCAGCCCCGCCGTTGCGTCCCTACTTCTCCTATCCCACCATGCACAGATCGGCGAGGCACCACATCTGGTGGCTGACGTCTCCGCCTCCGCCGGCCAGGTGCTTGTCAAGCGGCTCCAGGAGTCTCCGCCTCCGCCGGCGCCGCCGGGCGCCCCCCGCCGTGGCGGCGTTGGTCCGGCCGATGATGGCGTCGGCGGAGGTCAGGGCCAAGGTGGGGCGGTAGCTGGTGGAGGCGGTGGGCCTGCCCCGCACCGTGATGGCATGCGGCGACGTCATCTACCGCAGCACGCTGCCCCGCCAGGACGGCCAGCCCGACCTCCTCCAGTCCGGCTCCAGCACCTTCGAGGTACCCTCTTTGCACCGTCCATCGTGGGTTTGGCTCGCGACCAAATATTTGTTTGTTTTCCAGTGGATTCCCTTACTAGCATGCATGTGGAGTTCGATTTAGACGTTGCTGGACTAATAGAGACATTTGGGTGCGCTTTGGCATGAGTAGGTCAAGTGATTTGGCACTATTTCTCGATTTGATGCAGCTGTGCACCATTGATTTGGCACTATTGCATCACTGCAGAAGCTCGACTATTGCAATCCTTACTAGCAAGCATTTGAGGAAATTTACTTGACACTATTGCTCGATTTGGTAGCCCTGTGGTATGTTGTTACTTTTGTTGTTGGAGAATTATCTGTTATGGTTGCCATGACATAGTTAGCTTTACTTTTGATGCCTCATAGTTCTCATTAGTTGGTGTTTTGTTGGAATTGATGAGAAGTTGACAATCCTGGCGGGTGTAGGACCTGCATGCCATTGGATTTTGGTGCTTGAATGATTCACTTAGGAATACCCAGAACTAGCAGTATTGATTCTTTTACAAGCTAACACTAAGAATTGTGATTTTCAGATTCTTGAGACTTCATTCAAGAAGGAGAATGTCGGCCTAGTTACGAGGGAGCAGTATGTTGAGAAGGTAATTGCTAGACCGTTTATGTACATCGAGCTTTTCTTTTCTATTCCCGGGCCAAGTAAATTTTGGTTACTTAATTAATTAAATCTTGTGGTCCGATATGCTTGTTCACGATCCAAGTCAACTCCTAGATTTCCAATTGCCTTTGCTGCCTAATCATTTAATTAATTAAAAATGCGTGTGTATGTGTAAGTTTGCTTGTGATAACTCTATCAGACCATCCATGATTCGGCCTCGATGATGGCACGGCCGGACTTGCCCACTCTCAACGACACCTTCCCATGATCTACCTTGACAACTACGACCGGCCAGCTATTACATGCATGATGACAACAATAGCCCAGCTCAGTCTAGCGTCATGTGGTTTTCTTCTCAATTATTACTTGTGTTTTCCTTTTGTTAATCAATCAGTTGGGGGTGATGTGACGAGTAACTTTGGTCTACTATCTACTTACGTAGGTTTATCATTATTAAGAGTAGTAACTGGTGATGCTGGTATAGTGGTAAAGTTCAAGAGGATGTCGATCGGTTTCGTTTCAAAATGTTGATGAATATGTGTTTGTGTAAGGTTACATTTCCATTTCCTCCAAGATGGTGTACTTATTTGTCTGCAAACTGATTGTTTGGGCTGATTCCTTGTCTGCATCAGGGGTACAATTTTATTACTTTCTATCTATGGTAATTACATTCTATCTAGGTTTTCCTGTTGTTGTTTCGCGTCGGGTTCTGATTCGCTTTGTTGCTATTGTTTTTGTGGCGATGCAGACTCGCGGTGAAGAAGACAAAGCCGAGAAGGACTCCAACAAGCCCAAGTGCCCCTGAGTGTTTTCTTAGTCTTCATGTGAGCCCAGGATTTGATTCGCTGTTGTGCTTCGATTCACATTGTTTATGTGGTGTGGTGATGTGTCATGACCTGGGCCCGTTTTGGTTCGGTTTTCGCGGGGACAACTTCCGGAAGGACTCCAACATCAAGTAGGTCTCCATGGTAAGCATATCGGTTCCCTTTGCTCCCTCCCCTGTCTCCTTATTCTCGTTCAAACTGGTGTTGTGATACTTCTCCTTGGGAATCATGTGTCCTGATTTGTGTTCAAATCGCAGGTTGGCAAGGCTGGTGGTGAGAAGTTAAAGTATCTTGAGTGATGTTGTAAGTTACCGCCCCCCATATCTCTTTGTTACCGCTCTATTTGGTGTTGGTCTCTTCCGCTTGATCCCAGTGTTTGCTTGGTGATGCGATGAAATTTTGGCCGACTGTGTGTTGGTTTACATGTTTCTGTCTCGCTGCATGGTGTCATTTGGGTATTGTTCGACCCAGATGGTCAATGATATTTAGAATTCGGTTGCTATTCAATTGTTGATCTACTGCTATTCTCAATTTGGTTGTTTAAATTTATGGTCTGTATTGTTCAAATGTTTGTAGCCTAGTTAGAATTTATACAGTCTCTACTCATCGATTCAAACTACTGCTCAAATTTTAGTTTCCAAATTCACCATGCCATTTCACACGATTTGTTCAACTATTCTTCTGTTAATTGTTATCCAGGAATCTATTGCCTTGCACCACACGAACATTTCTGCTGTTTGTTCAACTATTCTTCTATTAATTGTTATCCAGGAATCTATTGACTTGCACCACACTAACATTTCTGCTGTTTTTTCCTCTGTTTGAATGAATAGAAGGAGAAGTCTCCCTATGTTGCCAAGGCTGAGATGCTCAAGGCCGAGTACATAAGAAGGTCGATGCTTACAACTACCCATAGGTATAACATTCATGCCAAACACCTCCATCAGAATCGTAGCCCCGTGAGATTAACACAACATTGTGGTACTGATCCACGCTCTTTCGAGCCTATCCCTATTTCAGGAAAGAGAGGCATCGAGCAAATCTGACAAGTCCAAGTCTGAGGTGAGCGACAAGGACGACGACAACGAGGTGAGACCATCCTGATCCACCCACCCACTTCCTCCCCGTGTATTCCCTAACTGCTCAACATGTTGATTTGCTCTAAACATATGAAAACTTGCTGTGTGCAGGGTGACTAGTGATGCGGCACACCAAGCAACAGTGGGGGAAGGGGGTCTCTAGAATGTCGCCGTTGCCGCTTATTGCTGAAGTCACCAATTTATGATGGATGGTCGTTGTTAGTTTAGCTCCTTGGTAGTCCCTCTTTCAAGCAGCTGCAGTTGGTAGAAATGGTAGCTACCGTGTCCCATGTAGTTCATGTTCTCAAACTGCCCTTTGTTGCTTCATTTTGATGTTAGTTTAGTCTCTGTTGAATGTACCTACTGTGTGCTCGTGGCTGTTTCAAAAGTCCTTTCATGTTGAAAGAAATAAAATGCTCTCGCTACTTGTTCGAATTTCCTCTCTGTTTCACTGTCGCTGGAATAAGATTGTGTCCTGCGAGCAAGTTCCTGAAAGTTTGATATGGAGGCCCAAAAATGAAATGGACTATGAAATGGCTGAGGCGCAAAAATGAAATGGACTATAGAAGGCCCAAAAACGAAATGGACTATAGAAGGCCACGTCCTAGAAGAAAAAAAGTTGAATTCTTGGGCTTGGCCCATGTAGCTCACATAAATTGACAGGAAAATAATAATAAATGGGCTCGGCCCATAAAGAAGACTGAACCGGACCGGGCTGAATCTTGTCAGTGACCTTTTCAATTGGTCGTAATTTTGCCACGTCAAATTGCCACATCGGATCCGACGTGGCCTAGGCAGATAGCCAGTGACCAAAACAAAAGGTCATGGGTTCAACGACCTTCTATTTTGGTTGTAAACGTCTACGACCTTCTCACAGAGAAGGTCGTTAATTTCAGTTTATGACCGCCAGCTTTTGACCTTCTGTTTTTGGTCACAAAAAGGTCACAAATGAAAAACAATGACCTTTTAGTGACCAATAGTCAAGGTCACAAGTTGACATATTTCTTGTAGTGCGACCGAGTGGCCAAATGGGCCATAGATTTGGCCCCCTACACCATCTACTAGCAGCCTCGCACCGCCATCAAGTCACAGGCACTGGCCGACTTCCTCGTCGACTGGGCCGATGTTGGGGAACGTTGTAGAAAACAAAAATTTTCCTACGGTTTCACCAAGATCCATCTAGGAGTTCATCTAGCAACGAGTGATTAGATGCATCTACGTACCTTGTAGATCGCGAGCGGAAGCGTTCAAAGAACGGGGATGATGTAGTCAAACACGACGTGATTCAAATCACCGATGATCTTAGCACCGAACGGACGGTGCCTCCGCGTTCAACACACGTACGGAACGGATGACGTCTCCTCCTTTCTTGATCCAGCAAGGGGGAAGAGAGGTTGATGAAGATCCAGCAGCACGACGGCGTGGTGGTGGATGCAGGGCGTCACAGTAGCAGGGCTTCGCCTATACTGCGACAGAGAGACGTAATGGGGAGAGAGGAAGCACCAAAAGCTGAGGTATGAAATCCCTCCTCTCCCCCACTATATATAGGAGGGCCAAGGGGGGGTGGTGCGCAGCCTAGGAGATCCAATCTCCTAGGTGCGGCGGCCAGGGGAGGGTTTCCCTCCCCCCCAAGGCACCTCGGGGTGCCTTCCACCACTTGGACTCCTCCGTGGTGGAAACCCTAGGCGCATGGGCCTAGTAGGGCTGGTGCCCTTGGCCCATATAGGCCAAGGCGCACCCCCTACAGCCCATGTGGCCCCCCGGGACAGGTGGCCCCCACCCGGTGGGCCCCCGGGACCCCTCCGGTGGTCCCGGTACAATACCGATAACCCCGAAACTTGTCCCGATGGCCGAAACAGCACTTCCTATATATAATTCTTTACCTCCGGACCATTCCGGAACTCCTCGTGATGTCCGGGATCTCATCCGGGACTCCGAACAACATTCGGATTACTGCATATACATATCTTCACAACCCTAGCGTCACCGAACCTTAAGTGTGTAGACCCTACGGGTTCGGGAGACAAGCAGACATGACCAAGACGACTCTCCGGTCAATAACCAACAGCGGGATCTGGATACCCATGATGGCTCCCACATGCTCCACGATGATCTCATCGGATGAACCACGATGTCGAGGATTAATCAACCCCGTATACAATTCCCTTTGTCAATCGGTATGTTACTTGCCCGAGACTCGATCGTCGGTATCCCAATACCTTGTTCAATCTCGTTACCGGCAAGTCACTTTACTCGTACCGTAATGCATGATCCCGTGATCAACCACTTGGTCACCTTGAGCTCATAATGATGATGCATTACCGAGTGGGCCCAGTGATACCTCTCCGTTATATGGAGTGACAAATCCCAGTCTCGATCCGTGTCAACCCAACAGACACTTTCGGAGATACCTGTAATGCACCTTTATAGTCACCCAGTTACGTTGTGACGTTTGATACACCCAAAGCACTCCTACGGTATCCGGGAGTTACACGATCTCATGGTCAAAGGAAAAGATACTTGACATTGGAAAAGCTCTAGCAAACGAACTACACGATCTTTGTGCTATGCTTAGGATTGGGTCTTGTCCATCACATCATTCTCCTAATGATGTGATCCCGTTATCAATGACATCCAATGTCCATAGCCAGGAAACCATGACTATCTGTTGATCAACGAGCTAGTCAACTAGAGGCTTACTAGGGACATATTATGGTCTATGTATTCACACGTGTATTACGATTTCCGGATAATACAGTTATAGCATGAATAAAGACAATTATCATGAACAAAGAAATATAATAATAATGCTTTTATTATTGCCTCTAGGGCATATTCCAACAGTCTCCCACTTGCACTAGAGTCAATAATCTAGTTACATTGTGATGAATCGAACACCCATGGAATTCTGGTGTTGATCATGTTTTGCCCTAGGGAGAGGTTTAGTCAACGGATCTGCTATATTCAGGTCCGTATGTACTTTACAAATCTCTATGTCTCCATCTTGAACATTTTCACGAATGGAGTTGAAGCGACGCTTGATGTGCCTTGTCTTCTTGTGAAACTTGGGCTCCTTGGCAAGTGCAATAGCTCCAGTGTTGTCACAAAAGAGTTTGATTGGCCCCGACGCATTGGGTATGACTCCTAGGTCGGTGATGAACTCCTTCACCCATATAGCTTCATGTGCTGCCTCCGAGGCTGCCATGTACTCCGCTTCACATGTGGATCCCGCCACGACGCTCTGTTTGCAGCTGCACCAGCTCACTGCTCCACCATTCAACATATACACGTATCCGGTTTGTGACTTAGAGTCATCCAGATCTGTGTCGAAGCTAGCGTCGACGTAACCCTTTACGACGAGCTCTTCGTCACCTCCATAAACGAGAAACATTTCCTTAGTCCTTTTCAGGTACTTCAGGATATTCTTGACCGCTGTCCAGTGTTCCTTGCCGGGATTACTTTGGTACCTTCCCACCAAACTTACGGCAAGGTTTACATCAGGTCTGGTACACAGCATGGCATACATAATAGAACCTATGGCTGAGGCATAGGGGATGACACTCATCTCTTCTATCTCTTCTGCTGTGGTCGGACATTGAGCTGAGCTCAATTTCATACCTTGCAAAACAGGCAAGAACCCTTTCTTGGACTGATCCATTTTGAACTTCTTCAAAATCTTATCAAGGTATGTGCTTTGTGAAAGACCTATGAGGCGTCTTGATCTATCTCTATAGATCTTGATGCCTAATATATAAGCAGCTTCTCCAAGGTCCTTCATTGAAAAACTCTTATTCAAGTAGGCCTTGATGCTTTCCAAGAGTTCTATATCATTTCCCATCAAAAGTATGTCATCTACATATAGTATGAGAAATGCTACAGAGCTCCCACTCACTTTCTTGTAAACGCAGGCTTCTCCATAAGTCTGCGTAAACCCAAACGCTTTGATCATCTCATCAAAGCGAATGTTCCAACTCCGAGATGCTTGCACCAGCCCATAAATCGAGCGTTGGAGCTTGCACACCTTGTCAGCATTCTTAGGATCGACAAAACCTTCCGGCTGCATCATATACAACTCTTCCTTAAGGAAACCATTAAGGAATGCCGTTTTGACGTCCATTTGCCATATCTCATAATCGTAGAATGCGGCAATTGCTAACATGATTCGGACGGACTTTAGCTTCGCTACCGGTGAGAAAGTCTCATCGTAGTCAATTCCTTGAACTTGTCGATAACCCTTAGCGACAAGCCGAGCTTTATAGACGGTCACATTACCATCCCCGTCTGTCTTCTTCTTGAAGATCCATTTATTTTCTATGGCTTGCCGTTCAACGGGCAAGTCAGTCAAAGTCCATACTTTGTTTTCATACATGGATCCTATCTCAGATTTCATGGCTTCTAGCCATTTGTCGGAATCCGGGCCCGCCATCGCTTCTTCATAGTTCGTAGGTTCACTGTTGTCTAACAACATGATTTCCAAGACAGGGTTGCCGTACCACTCTGGTGCGGAACGTGTCCTTGTGGACCTTCGAATTTCAGTAGGAGCTTGGTCAGAAGTATCTTGATCATCATTAATAACTTCCTCTCTAGTCGGTGCAGGCACCTCAGGAACATTTTCCTGAGTTGCGCCATTTACCGGTTCAAGAGGCAATACTTCATCAAGTTCTACTTTCCTCCCACTTACTTCTTTCGAGAGAAACTCTTTCTCTAGAAAGGACCCATTCTTGGCAACAAAGATCTTGCCTTCGGATCTGAGGTAGAAGGTATACCCATAAGTTTCTTTAGGGTATCCTATGAAGACGCATTTTTCCGACTTGGGTTTGAGCTTTTCAGGTTGAAGTTTCCTGACATAAGCATCGCATCCCCAAACTTTTAGGAACGACAGCTTAGGTTTCTTCCCAAACCATAATTCATACGGTGTCGTCTCAACGGATTTTGACGGAGCCCTATTTAAAGTGAATGCGGCAGTCTCTAAAGCACAGCCCCAAAAAGATAGCGGTAAATCGGCAAGAGACATCATAGATCGCACCATATCTAATAGAGTGCGATTACGACGTTCAGACACACCGTTACGCTGAGGTGTTCCAGGCGGCGTGAGTTGTGAAACTATTCCACATTTTCTTAAGTGTGTGCCAAATTCGTGACTCAAGTATTCTCCTCCACGATCTGATCGTAGAAACTTGATTTTTCTGTCACGTTGATTCTCAACCTCACTCTGAAATTCTTTGAACTTTTCAAAGGTTTCAGATTTGTGTTTCATTAAGTAGACATACCCATATCTACTCAAGTCATCAGTGAGGGTGAGAACATAACGATAGCCACCGCGAGCCTCAACACTCATTGGACCGCACACATCAGTATGTATGATTTCCAATAAGTTGGTTGCTCGCTCCATTGTTCCTGAGAACGGAGTCTTGGTCATTTTTCCCATGAGGCATGGTTCGCACGTGTCAAATGATTCATAATCAAGAGACTCTAAAAGTCCATCTGCATGGAGCTTCTTCATGCGTTTGACACCTATGTGACCAAGGCGGCAGTGCCACAAGTATGTGGGACTATCATTATCAACCTTACATCTTTTGGTACTCACACTATGAACATGTGTATTAATACGCTCGAGATTCATTAAGAATAAACCATTGACTATCGGAGCATGACCATAAAACATATCTCTCATATAAATAGAACAACCATTATTCTCGGATTTAAATGAGTAGCCATCTCGTATTAAACGAGATCCTGATACAATGTTCATGCTCAGACATGGCACTAAATAACAATTATTGAGGTTTATAACTAATCCCGTAGGTAAATGTAGAGGTAGCGTGCCGATGGCGATCACATCGACCTTGGAACCATTCCCGACGCGTATCGTCACCTCGTCCCTTTCCAGTTTCCGTTTATTCCGCAGCTCCTGTGGTGAGTTACAAATATGAGCAACGGCACCGGTATCAAATACCCAGGAGTTACTACGAGTACTGGTAAGGTACACATCAATTACATGTATATCAAATATACCTTTGGTGTTGCTGGCCTTCTTATCCGCTAAGTATTTGGGGCAGTTCCGCTTCCAGTGACCCTTCCCTTTGCAATAAAAGCACTCTGTCTCAGGCTTGGGTCCATTCTTTGACTTCTTCCCGACAGCTTGCTTGCCGGGCGCAGCAACTTCCTTGCCGTCCTTCTTGAAGTTCTTTTTACCCTTGCCCTTTTTGAACTTAGTGGTTTTATTCATCATCAACACTTGATGTTCCTTCTTGACTTCTACCTCTGCTGATTTCAGCATAGCAAATACTTCAGGAATGGTCTTTACCATCCCCTGCATATTGAAGTTCATCACAAAGCTCTTGTAGCTTGGTGGAAGCGACTGGAGGATTCTGTCAATGACTGCGTCATCTGGGAGATTAACTCCCAGCTGAGTCAAGCGGTTATGTAACCCAGACATAGTGAGTATGTGCTCACTGACAGAACTATTTTCCTCCATCTTACAGCTGAAGAATTTATCGGAGACTTCATATCTCTCGATCCGGGCATGAGCTTGAAAAACCATTTTTAGCTCTTCGAACATCTCATATGCTCCATGTCTCTCAAAACGCTTTTGGAGCCCCGGTTCTAAGCTGTAAAGCATGCCGCACTGAACGAGGGAGTAGTCATCAGTACGTGTCTGCCAAGCGTTCATAGCGTCTTGGTTATGTGGGACGGGTGGATCACCTAGCGGTGCTTGTAGGACATAATCTTTCTTGGCAGCTATGAGGATGATCCTCAGGTTCCGGACCCAGTTCGTATAGTTGCTGCCATCGTCTTTCAGCTTGGTTTTCTCTAGGAACACGTTGAAATTGAATACAACGTTGGCCATTTGATCTACAGGACATATTGTAAAGATTTTAGACTAAGTTCATGATAATTAAGTTCATCTAATCAAATTATTAATGAACTCCCACTCAGATTAGACATCCCTCTAGTCATCTAAGTGTTACACGATCCAAGTCGACTAAGCCGTGTCCGATTAACACGTGAGACGGACTAGTCATCGTCGGTGAACATCTCCATGTTGATCGTATCTTCCATACGACTCGTGTTCGACCTTTCGGTCTCTGTGTTCCGAGGCCATGTCTTCACATGCTAGGCTCGTCAAGTTAACCCTAAGTGTTTTTGCATGTGTAAAACTTCTTACACCCGTTGTATGTGAACGAAAGGATCTATCACACCCGATTAACACATGGTGCTTCGAAGCGACGAACTGTAGCAACGGTGCACAGTTAGGGGAGAACACTTCTTGAAATTGTTGTAAGGGATCATCTTATTTACTACCGTCGTTTTAAGTAAACAAGATGCAAAACATGATAAACATCACATGTAATCAAATAATAATAGTGACATGATATGGCCAATATCACATAGCTCCTTTGATCTCCATCTTGGGGCTCCATGATCATCCTTGTAGATCGTCATACTCATCGACATCTAAGTCGTGATTCCTTGTACAAGAACATGATCAATCTCATACATCACATATATCATTCATCACATCCTTTTGGCCATATCACATCACATAGCATACCCTGCAAAAACAAGTTAGACGTCCTCTAATTGTTGTTTGCATGTTTTACGTGGCTGCTATGGGTTTCTAGCAAGAACGTTTCTTACCTACGCAAAGACCACAACGTGATATGCCAATTGCTATTTACCCTTCATAAGGACCCTTTTCATCGAATCCGATCCGACTAAAGTAGGAGAGACAGACACCCGCTGGCCACCTTATGCAACTAGTGCATGTCAGTCGGTGGAACCTGTCTCACGTAAGAATACGTGTAAGGTCGGTCCAGGCCGCTTCATCCCACGATGCTGCCGAATCAAGATAAGACTAGTAACGGCAAGCATATTGAACAAAATCAACGCCCACAACTACTTTGTGTTCTACTCGTGCAAGAGAACTACGCATAGACCTAGCTCTGATACCACTGTTGGGGAACGTTGCAGAAAACAAAAATTTTCCTACGGTTTCACCAAGATCCATCTAGGAGTTCATCTAGCAACGAGTGATTAGATGCATCTACGTACCTTGTAGATCGCGAGCGGAAGCGTTCAAAGAACGGGGATGATGTAGTCGAACACGACGTGATTCAAATCACCGATGATCTTAGCACCGAACGGACGGTGCCTCCGCGTTCAACACACGTACGGAACGGATGACGTCTCCTCCTTTCTTGATCCAGCAAGGGGGGAAGAGAGGTTGATGAAGATCCAGCAGCACGACGGCGTGGTGGTGGATGCAGGGCGTCACAGTAGCAGGGCTTCGCCTATACTGCGAGAGAGAGACGTAACGGGGAGAGAGGAAGCACCAAAGGCTGAGGTATGAAATCCCTCCTCTCCCCCACTATATATAGGAGGGCCAAGGGGGGGTGGTGCGCAGCCTAGGAGATCCAATCTCCTAGGTGCGGCGGCCAGGGGAGGGTTTCCCTCCCCCCCAAGGCACCTCAGGGTGCCTTCCACCACTTGGACTCCTCCGTGGTGGAAACCCTAGGCGCATGGGCCTAGTAGGGCTGGTGCCCTTGGCCCATATAGGCCAAGGCGCACCCCCTACAGCCCATGTGGCCCCCCGGGATAGGTGGCCCCCACCGGGTGGGCCCCCGGGACCCCTCCGGTGGTCCCGGTACAATACCGATAACCCCGAAACTTGTCCCGATGGCCGAAACAGCACTTCCTATATATAATTCTTTACCTCCGGACCATTTCGGAACTCCTCGTGACGTACGGGATCTCATCCGGGACTCCGAACAACATTCGGATTACTGCATATACATATCTTCACAACCCTAGCGTCACCGAACCTTAAGTGTGTAGACCCTACGGGTTCGGGAGACAAGCAGACATGACCGAGACGACTCTCCGGTCAATAACCAACAGCGGGATCTGGATACCCATGATGGCTCCCACATGCTCCACGATGATCTCATCGGATGAACCACGATGTCGAGGATTAATCAACCCCGTATACAATTCCCTTTGTCAATCGGTATGTTACTTGCCCGAGACTCGATCGTCGGTATCCCAATACCTTGTTCAATCTCGTTACCGGCAAGTCACTTTACTCGTACCGTAATGCATGATCCCGTGATCAACCACTTGGTCACCTTGAGCTCATAATGATGATGCATTACCGAGTGGGCCCAGTGATACCTCTCCGTTATATGGAGTGACAAATCCCAGTCTCGATCCGTGTCAACCCAACAGACACTTTCGGAGATACCTGTAATGCACCTTTATAGTCTCGGGCATCGTCCAAGATGCGCACCAGTTTGGGAGCCGGCATCGTCCTCACCTCTCCCAAAGGCGACAAACTCAGATATGCGCTGCAAATCCATTTTGCCGCTTCCAACAACGTCGCTGAATATGAGGCACTCATTCACGAGCTCCAGCTTGCCAAAGAACTCGGCATTCGCCGGATCCTGTGTTATGGTGACTCTGACTTGGTGGTCCAGCAGTTATTGGGCGAGTGGGATGCCAAGGATGCAAACATGGCGAGCTATCGTTTCCTCATACAGCAAGTCGGTGGATATTTTGATGGGTGCGAGTTTCTCCATGTGCCAATAAATGACAATGAGCAAGCAGACGCCTTGGCGCGAATCGGCTCCACCCGTCAAGCAATACCGACTGGCGTCGCCCTACAACGCCTCCTCAAGCCGTCTGTCAAGCCATCGCCAGAGTCAGATTCTATCTTCGTGTCGGCTCCTCCTGAAGCAGTCGGATCCGACTTAAGAGCTCCAGCAGTTGGCATGGGAATTCCGGCAGGCGGCCCGGGGGCCGCGGCAGTCGTACCCGGCCCAGGGACTTCAGAGCCCGGCCCGGGGACTGCACTGGTCAGCCCGGGGACTTCAGAGCTCGGCCCGGGGACTGCGGCAGTCGGCCCAGAGACTTCATCGACCCAGCAAGCGGCAGCCGACTCCAACCCGCCGCCTCCCGGCCGAACCGCCCTCGTCCAAGTTGCAGTCCTGACAGTCGAAGAAATCGCAGCACCTTCATGGGCCCAGCCCATCCTCAACTTCCTGGTAAACAAAGAGTTGCCGACTGATGAGATCTCGGCCAGGCAAGTGCAATGCCAAGCAGCAGCATACACCATAGTCAACAGAGAGCTTGTGAGGCGCAGTGTCACCGGTGTCTACCAGCGCTGCGTCGAGCCGGAGCAAGGCCAAGCAATCCTCAAAGACATCCATCAAGACGAATGTGGCCACCATGCGGCTTCAAGAGCACTTGTCGCCAAGGCTTTCCGCCATGGTTTTTTCTGGCCAACTGCCCTGGAAGACGCCAAGAGCTTGGTCCAGAAATGCAAAGGGTGCCAGAAGTTTCGTTCAAAGCCTCATCAGCCGGCTTCTGCACTCAAGACTATTCCCATAGCCTGGCCCTTTGCGGTCTGGGGCCTGGATATCGTGAGATCATTCAAGACGGCGAGAGGTGGCTTGACTCATCTGCTTGTCGCATTGGACAAGTTCACCAAGTGGATAGAAGCAAAACCAATCAAGAAGTTGAATGGTCCGACTGCTGTGACTTTCATCTCCGACATCACCGTCTGGTACGGCATACCACATAGCATCATCACCGACAACGGCACGAACTTCGCCAAAGGTGCCTTGGCCCGTTTCTGCGCGACGCAGGGCATCCGACTGGACCTAGCATCCATTTCTCATCCGCAGTCAAACGACCAGGTGGAGCGAGCAAACGGCCTTATTTTGTCCGGCATCAAGCCTTGACTGGTCGAGCCTTTGGAACAGTCAGCCGGCTGCTGGCTCGACGAGCTGCCGGCCGTCCTCTGGAGTCTGCACACAACTCCGAACAAATCAACCGGATTCACGCCTTTCTTCCTCGTCTACGGTGCTGAAGCCGTCATCCCAACGGACATAGAATTCGACTCCCCTCGAGTCACCATGTACACCGAGGAGGAGGCGGAAGAAGCTCATCAAGACGACGTTGATCTGTTGGAAGAGGGCCGGTTGTTGGCACTCAGCCGGTCCAGCATCTACCAGCAAAGCCTGCACCGATACTACAACCGGAAGGTCAAGCCGAGATCTTTCCAAGAAGGAGACCTTGTTCTCCGGCTGATCCAGCGAACAGCCGGCCAGCTCAAGCTCTCAGCGCCTTGGGAAGGCCCCTTCATCATTAGAAAAGTGTTGGGCAATGACTCCTACTACCTGATCGATGCTTAGAAGCCTCCAGCATGCAAGAGGGACGACTCCGGCAAGGAGATGGAGCGGCCATGGAATGCAAATCTCCTTCGAAGATTTTACAGTTGATGCAGTATGTACCACACTACCTTTTGTATTAAAGTACGAAGACTCCGGGTCCCCCGATAAGAGCTCGGGGACTGCCCTCTTTCATCTATATGATAAGAATTATGCCTATGAGTATGTCATTTTCTTTATGCCGCTCGGCACCGGGTCCGACTAGTCGGCCCGGCGACTTGCCGCCTTGTACTATGAAGTGCTTCCTGCAGTCGGACAAGTAATGTGTTGGCACTTAAGCCATCTCCTGCCAGAAGCCGCAACTCGCAGAGCAACTGTCTGGTGGGCAGGAGCAAGGCAGAAAGGGTGTCCACATGAAAAATGGCTAAGGACACAAAGCACGTGCATAGTCCAAGACCGGCTTCTCGCCTCACCAACCGGTTGCCGAACAGCCGGCCTGTCGGCTTCTACTTAACTTGCTAGAATGTTCTAAAAACGGCTAATTACTTGCCTTCCCAGAAGTAGCTAAGTACTTGACACAGCCATAGTCCGCAGAGCGGCTGTTCGGCTGGCAAGACGGCAACCAAGGGAAGGCGGCAAAGGAAAAAGCCAAAGAGCAGCAAGCAAGAAAAGATAGAACTCGGAAAAATATTTACATAACAAAGGCCCTTGGCCGATCTTCAAAACACAAGTTTAAGATACACCCCATGGGTGGAATTGTGAAAAATTAACAAGTTCGTCGAGACTGATAGACAGGTAAAACAAAATATAAACTGGCGGCCTAGGAAGCGGCAGAAGGGTTCGGTGGATCAAAGGAATCGGCGGTGCCAGTTGGTGGTGTCGTGGTTCTAAGTATGACAGTAGAATGGGGGGTAGGTATGTAGAGGCAAGATCCTAGCTATGGAGGAGTTGTACACGCGAGATTTACGAGTTCAGGCCCTTCTCGGAGGAAGTAACAGCCCTACATCTCGGAGCCCGGAGGCGGTCGACTGGATATATGCGTGTGAGTTACACGTGGTGCGAACCCTTGTCCCGGAGGAGGGGGTGGCTTATATAGAGTGCGCCAGGACCCCAGCCAGCCCACGTTACAAAGGGTTCAATGTACATTAAGGCAGGGCATTACTGGTAGCGCTAGGAATAAAGAGATATAAATGATCTTTAAGGTTACAGAGTGAATGACCGACCGTTGCCATCCTGAGCGACGTTAGGCCTTCTACACTCCGAGTGGTTTCTTGTATCGTCGAGTGTCTTCAAGACTGTCGAGTGGAACATAGCTTTATGGTCGAGTGGACGATGATTTTTCTTCGACTGCTTCTGGTTCTTTTAGAGGTGCCCTTGGGGAGGGTATCTTGGACAGATCCATGACCCTACCCTAGGTACATAGCTTCGTCATTAGCCCCCGAATGGATCAGGGTTTGAGTGAGGAAGGAGTTGAGAACACTTCCGACTCATTCTTCGTGCTATGAGTATATCTTGCTCTAGATCAATGAACTGAGGAGATAACATCAACTTCTTTTTCAGTCGCCTTGGTCCATTCTTAGTTTTTGTCGAGTGAACTTTCACGGTAGAGTTCCGAATGATATGTGGAGGATGTTTTCAGTCTGACAAGTTGCTCTGCTCTCTGCGGATTTTGCAGGATTCGAATTTTGGGAAGCATGCCAGACAGGCGGGGCCGTGGTAATCAGGTCGGATTAGGCAGGTCACCTCGATCCCCGCGCCACCTTTTTCTCCATGTATTGTGTGCACGACTGTTGCGGGATTTGTTTAGATCGTTTGGGCCTACCAGTCAGTCACTCGGGGAATGACCTTATAAAAGTCACCAGACCGGGTCTTTGCACAGTGTGCTCCCATTTTCTTCCTTCTTCCTCAGACTTCCCCGCATCGCTCGCTTCCGCTCTCGGCGTCGCAACCTCGCCCGGACTCGATCCGCCGCCATGGGGAAAGAGAAGACGGTGGCGTTGGAGCGCGCGAAGAAGGCAACCGCGAAGGAGAAGGGCAAGAGGACCAGTCGGGGCGGATCGTCATCAAGATCCGGCCTGCCGCCGAGCTTGATCCAGGGCGTCTGGATCGGCTCGATGATCAGCCAGGACGACCTCGATGATCTGGTGGAGGGGGGACTGATCCCCCACAAATCGGCGCGGCTCCCGGGCAACGAGACCGAGCCGCAGCCGCGGGAGGGTGAGTGTGTTCTCCTCGCCACCCATGTTGACCGCGGGTTTTCTTTGCCTCCCCATCCTTTTTTTCGTGGCTTTCTGAACTTCTTCGGGGCTCAGCTCCACCACTTCACTCCAAACACCGTAGTCTATCTGGCTGCTTTTGTGTCGATGTGTGAAAATTTCTTGGGTTGTCGACCGCACTGGGGTCTCTTCAAACACATCTTCACATGTCGCTCCCAGTCGGTCAAGAAGGCCAACCCGACTGACGAGAGGACGCACGTGATCCAGATGTGCGGGGGCCTTGGTATCCAGATGAGGAACAAGAGTACCTTCCCAGCGACGATCCTTCCCGACTCGGTCCGGGGCTGGCAGTCGACTTGGTTTTACTGTAAGGACCAGCCGACCCCGGGCCAGTCGACTGGACTTCCTCCCTTTTCCCTAGCTCGAGTGGAGAAGCCCTCCTCCTTGAGGGTGGTCCCAGAAGAGAAGGCGCGGGTCAAGGTGTTGGTCGAGCGGGTCGTCCAACTTGTCCGCGACGGGGTGACTGTGATGGACCTGCTGGAGGTCTTTCTCAGTCGACGCGTCCAACCGCTTCAGGCCCGTGACCATCCGATGTGGATGTACTCGGGACTCGAGGACTCCACTCGGATCCACCCGGAGGACTTTAGTGAAGACACATTGGAGAAGTGGCTGAGGGGAATCACTAGCAACAAAGACAATGCCCGGGGGTCTAGGAGGGTGATTCCATTCGACCACTCGCGCCAGCCGGAACAAGTATGATTCTGCTTTGCCAAGTATCTTCCCGATTCACTGTGTGACACCTTGTTGATGGTCGATTGTATTTCTTTTGCTCGTTGTCTTTTTAGGCTCTCATTGATATGTACTCGATGCCCAATGGAGTGCAGGGGAAAGACGTCGAGGAAGGAGCGAGCGGGGGCGAGAGAGGCGAGTGGCACTCGGATGCCGAGGAGGACGAGGAGAGTGATGACTCGACTGATGACGAAGAGGTCGACTCGCCTCCTCACAGAGAGAGTAGATCCAAGCACGCTCACGACCCGGAGAGCACCCCGGACCTGGCGACCGCGCCGACTGGGCAATCTTCGAAGCGCCCCCGGACGTCTTCCCCAGCGCCGATTGAGAAGGCCCCGAAGCAACTCAAGGTTGTGCCGCCTCCAGCGCCAAAAGCACCGAAGGCCACCTCCTCCAAACTGCCAAAGACTTTACCCAGGATCAAAGTGACCGTCCCCACCATCTCCGGGTAATCATCTGACCTGTTCTTTTTGTCGACTCGAGCAACAGAACGTGACCGACTGAGTGCGGACGTTTACAGTGCTGCTACATCAGGAACCTCTTCCTACTAGTACCGAGACGAGGAGATGGAAGACGCGGTTACCTCCAACCCAGGTAAAAACTCTTATGATCTTGTTCTTGATTACTTGGTCGATTGAATTCGAGTGGTTTATTTGGGGTCGACTAATCTTCCCTGCAGCTCCACCCAACATCATCGATCTCCTAGACGACGATGAAGATGTGGCTCCTAAGCCCAGAAAGAGCAAAAAGGTAGCAGTTGGCAAGGCGTCTCAGCAAGGACCAATGACAACACCAACCATCCGTCAATCTGAAGATGCGGGCGGGGCCTCTGTAACTTTCGTTGTACCCTTGTCGAATGAGCGCCCCGCACCGTCGACTGTACCTGTGATTCCTTCTGTTGTCCCATTCACGCCTGGAGGTCCAAGCTGCTGCACCTGGGTCGTCTGCCCTCTTCTTCACCAGCTACCCTGTCCCGGAACACCAGTCGGATGCGGCTGCGGAAGCCATCCGTCAGGCTAATGTGATGATGGAGCGGATGAAGACGGTGCACGAGAATAGCCAGGCTGCTTACGATGCCAGCGCTGCTCTCCGGGCCAATGTCCAGGTACGTAAACTTTCGACTGACCTTGTTCTGTCAGGATATGTTATCTGAAATATTTTCTTCCATACAATCTCCTGTTGTTTGCGTCGAATCTGTACACCCACTGGGTGTTTTGTTGTCTTTGGTATTTGCGCTCTTCCACTCGGTCTGGGCGAGTAGGATCTGAACCGGTGGGGCCCGTTAAGTGCACCCACTGGGTGTAGTCCCCGAGACCGCAGTCGACTGCTGGCAGTCGACTGGGGTCTGAGTTCTTTTTTCCTTTCTTTTCTTCCACTCGACCCGGGCGGACCGGTCGAATGGGATCTGAACCAGTGGGGGCACGTCAAGTGCACCCACTGGGTGTAGTCCCCGAGACCGCAGTCGACTGCTGGCAGTCAGCCGGGGTCTGAATGGTTTTTTTTACTTGATCCGGGCGGACCGGTCGAGTTGGGTCTTAATCAGCGGGGGCACGCCAAGTGCACCCGCTGGGTGTAGTCCCTGAGACTACAGTTGACTGCGTGCAGTCGGCTGGGGTCTAAGTGAACTCTTTAAGTTTTATCCACTCAGAAGTAAACAACCTTTGATCTTGTCGATTGACACGTCTTTTGCCTTCTGCAGAAGTCTTGTACTCTCATTTCCAAGTTTGCTGAACTTGAGGAGAAGCAGAGGCAACTCAACCTCGACTTGGAGTTGGCCCAGCAGAATCTGGAGAAAGCTCAAGATGAAGCTGCTGGTATGGAAGGTAACTGCCTGTCGACTGTCTTTTTAAAACATTTCTTCGAACTCTTGTCTGATCTGATTGCTTCTTTTGCAAAGAAAATGAAGTTGGCTCTGGAGAAGAAGGACTCGGACCTCGCCGCTGCGCAGAAGGAAGCCCAAGATAAAACTGCCCTTGCAGACCAGAAGCTGGCTTCAGTCGGAGCGCTGGAAGGGGAGGTAAACAAGTCGAAGTCCTGCCTCAATGAATCTAACCGAGAAGTGAGTCGTCTGAAGAAGGACAAACTTGTCTTGAATGAAAAGCTGGAGTCTGTGGTCCACAAGAGGAATGATACGGAAGCTTATCTGAGGACTCTTGCCAAGAAGCTCTATCTCATGCTGGAAGGTACTCCTTTTAAACCGACTGTGTTGACATTTGCAAATGAATCTTGTTCGGTCGACTCGCTAATTTTTTTTTGACTGCATAATTCTGCCAAGACTTTGACGAGGAAACTGGAAAGGTCGAGACGGGTATGGACCCTATCGCTTCTCCAATTTGCGATGAAACTGCAATGAACATGCTCCAACTAGAGTCTCGTGTCGCCGGCGTCACAAGCTACCTCGCGCGTCTGAAGGAGGCAGTCTCACAAGTCGACTCATTGCTCTAGCCAAGGGCGACGCTTCAAAATGACCTGGAATCCCTGATGGCTCGACTCAACGAGATCCCTGACCGAGTGCAAGAATGGAAGAAATCCTCCGCCCGGTGTGGTGCTGACGTGGCGCTGTCCTTGGTGCGAGTCCACTGCAAGGAAGCTCGTGAAGACAAGCTGGCGGCGATCAAGGTCGCTAACACCAAAAGGCATGACTTCCAGTCCTTCATGGAGACTTTCATCGCTGCTGCCACTCGGATCGCGGATGGGATCGACTTGGATGAATTCGTCGAGCCTGCCAGCCCTCCTCCTACCGAGTGAACAAACTTATGAGACTTGAATCTGCCTTAAATTTGCCTTGGAATACCGAGTGATTGTTGTAACCGTTAAACTCCTTTGGGCTTGATTTGCTGCTTGGAACTTTAGGATTTATCCGAATTTGGTTTATTTCTGAATATGCTTGCGCTTTGCCTTCAACTGGACTTTGTTCTTTGCTCGGAATAATCTTTGTGCTGGAGATGTAGCTCTGAGGTGGTGACTCTAGTCGACCTACGCTTCGTCGTCCTTGCAGATAGGGATGGAGCGCACATTGTACTTGTGGCGTAGCCCCGAAGGAAAAGGTTGCAGTCGACCTACACCTCGTCGTTCTTGCGGATGGGGGTGTGTTTTGAACTTAGGCGAGTACTAGACTGCAGCTAAGCCCCCGAGTGGGAGGGTTGCTCTCCACTCGGTAGGATTTTTTCAAACTTAGGCGAGTACTGGACTGCAAATAAGCCCCCAAGTGGGAGGGTTTCTCTCCACTTGGTAGGATTTTTCATACTTAGGCGAGTACTGGACTGCAGCTAAGCCCCCGAGTGGGAGAACTTAAGTGAGTGCCGGACAGCAGGTAAGCCCCCGAGTGGGAGGATTGCTCACCACTCGGTGGGATTTTACAAACTTAGGCGAGTACTGGACTGCAGCTAAGCCTCCGTGTGGGAGGATTGCTCACCACTCGGTAAGATTTTACAAACTTAGGCGAGTACTGGACTGCAGCTAAGCCCCCAAGTGGGAGGGTTGCTCTCCACTTGGTAGGATTTTTCATACTTAGGCGAGTACTGGACTGCAGCTAAGCCCCCGAGTGGGAGAACTTAGGCGAGTGCCGGACTGCAGCTAAGCCCCCGAGTGGGAGGATTTCTCACCACTCGGTGGGATTTTACAAACTTAGGCGAGTACTGGACTGCAGCTAAGCCTCCAAGTGGGAGGATTGCTCACCACTCGGTAGGATTTTACAAACTTAGGCGAGTACTAGACTGCAGCTAAGCCTCCGAGTGGGAGAACTTAGGCGAGTGCCGGACTGGAGCTAAGCCCCCGAGTGGGAGGATTGCTCACCACTCGGTAGGATTTTACAAACTTAGGCGAGTACTGGACTGCAGCTAAGCCTCCGAGTGGGAGTACTTAGGCGAGTGCCGGACTGCAGCTAAGCCCCCGAGTGGGAGGATTGCTCATCACTCGGTAGGATTTTACAAACTTAGGCGAGTACTAGACTGCAGCTAAGCCTACGAGTGGGAGAACTTAGGCGAGTGCCGGACTGCAGCTAAGCCCCCGAGTGGGAGGATTGCTCACCACTTGGTAGGATTTTACAAACTTAGGCGAGTACTGGACTGCAGCTAAGCCTCCGACTGGGAGAACTTAGGCGAATGTCGGACTGCAGCTAAGCCCCGAGTGGGAGGATTGCTCACCACTTCGAGGATTTTAAAACTTTGGCGAGTACTGGACTGCAGCTAAGCCTATGAGTGGGAGAACTTAGGCGAGTGCCAGATGGCAGCTAAGCCCCCGAGTGGGAGGATTGCTCACCACTCGGTAGGATTTTTCTTTCGAGCTTAGGCGAAACGGATTCGCGGCTAATCCTACCCACTGGGGGATTTCAGAGGTAAATAAAAACAACAACAATCATGTGAGAAGACTTAAAAGCTCTTGTCTTAGACGGACAAATTACAAAGGTACTTTTTATTACATTTTATTCGAACGAGTGCTTAAGTATAAAAGGGGCGGAGCAGCACCGTGTTCCAGGCCCGTGGCTCGTCCTTCTGATACTCAACACTGTAAAGATGGTATGCTCCATTGTGGAGAACTTTGGTGATGATGAAGGGGCCTTCCCAAGCCGGGGCAAGCTTGTGTGGTTTCTGTTGATCCACTCGAAGAACCAGGTTTCCCCCTTGAAAGGTTCGGCCCCTCACGTTCCTGGCATGGAATCGACGCAAGTCTTGCTGATAAATGGTCGACCGGATCAAGGCCATCTCTCTTTCCTCCTCTAAGATATCGACTGAATCCTGCCGGGCCTGCTCTGCTTCTTCTTCGGAGAAGAGCTCGACTCGGGGTGCATTGTGGAGCAGGTCACTCGGTAGAACAGCTTCGCCTCCATAGACCAAGAAGAAAGGAGTTCGTCCATTCGACCGATTGGGAGTTGTCCTCAAACCCCACAGAACTGATGGAAGTTCATCGACCCAAGCGCCTGGTGCGTGTTTGAGATCACGCATCAGTCGGGGTTTCAATTCTTTGAGAATTAGGCCATTGGCTCTTTCTGCTTGTCCGTTCGACTGCGGGTGAGCGACTGAAGCATAGTCGACTCGTGTGCCTTGAGAAGCGCAGAAAGCTCTAAAATCATCAGAATCGAAGTTTGACCCATTGTCCGTGATGATGTTGTGTGGAACTCCATATCTGAATGTCAATTCTCTGATAAAACTGACAGCGGTGCTGGCTTCAAGGTTCTTGATAGGTTTAGCTTCGATCCATTTGGTAAACTTGTCGACTGCTACGAGCACGTGAGTGAATCCGCTCCTACTAGTTCTCAGTGGTCCAACCATATCCAATCCCCAAACAGCAAAGGGCCAGACGAGGGGAATGGTCTTCAGGGCTAACGCTGGCTTGTGAGACATGTCAGAGTAAAATTGGCAGCCTTCACATCTGTCGACTATATCTTTCGCCATTTCATTTGCTCGTGGCCAATAGAATTCGGCTCCGTATGCTTTAGCCACGATGGCCCGAGAGGACGCATGGTGACCACAGGTTCCCGAGTGGATGTCGTTGAGGATTATTCGACCTTCTTCTGGCATTATGCATTTCTGACCGACTCCAGTCACGCTTTCCCTGAACAGCTGTCCTCTTATCACAGTAAAGGCCTTGGATCGACGGACGATCTGTCGAGCCTCTTCCTCTTCCTCTGGGAGTTCTTTCCTAAGGATGTACGCAATGTACGGCATTGTCCAGTCGGGAGTAATGGCCAGAACCTCCATGATCAGGTCGACCATGGCTGGGACCTCGACTTCAGTCGGATCTGTGGCGCTCCTAGGCTGCGGGGGCTCTTCAGTAAAAGGATCTTCCTGAACTGTCGGTGTGTGAATATGCTCCAAAAACACATTGCTAGTAATGGCTTCTCTCTTGGAACCTATCTTTGCCAAGTCATCGGCTGCTTGAGTTTTCAGTCGGGGTATGTGATGGAGCTCTAACCCCTCAAACTTATTTTCCAACTTCCTCACCGCGTTGCAGTAATCAGTCATGGTTGGGCTTCTGACGTCCCACTCCTTCATCAGTTGATTGACTACCAAATCTGAGTCGCCGTAGACCATGAGGCGACGGACGCCGAGTGAGATGGTCATACGCAACCCATACAGGAGTGCTTCATATTCAGCTTCATTATTGGAGGAATCAAAGTGAATCTGGAGGACATATCTGAGCATGTCTCCTCGGGGGGATACCAGAACCACCCCAGCACCGGAACCATTTAGCATTTTGGATCCATCAAAGAACATGGTCCAGTGCTCTGAGTGAACTTGATTCGGTAGTTGTTGTTCAATCCACTCGGCGAGGAAATATGCTATTGCTTGGGATTTAATAGCTTTCTTTGCCTCAAACTTGATATCTAAGGGAAGGAGTTCAATCGCCCATTTTGCCACTCGACCAGTTGCATCTCTGTTGTGCAGAATCTCTGACAATGGAGCGTCGCTGACGACGGTAATAGAGTGATCAGAGAAATAGTGTGCAACCTTCTTCGTGGTCATGTAAATCCCATAAACGAGCTTCTGATAGTGCGGATATCTCTGCTTTGACGGAGTCAGAACTTCAGAAATATAATAAACTGGGTGCTGAACTTTATAGGCTTTTCCCTCTTCTTCCCGCTCGACCATAAGTACTGTACTAACGACTTGTCCAGTGGATGCTATATAAAGCAGTAAAGGCTCTTTGTTGATTGGGGCAGCAAGCACCCGCTGGGTGGAAAGCAGGGCTTTTAGCTCTGCAAATGCTGCATCAGCTTCAGGAGTCCACTCGAACTTATCTGATTTCTTCATCAGTCGGTAAAGAGGCAATGCCTTTTCACCGAGGCAAGAAATGAATCGACTTAGGGCGGCCAAACAACTAGTAAGCTTCTGAACATCGTGCACACGCACAGGGCGTTTCATCTGGAGTATGGCACCCACTTTCTCTGGGTTAGCATCGATCCCTCGTTCGGAAACGAGAAAACCGAGTAATTTTCCACCTGGAACTCCAAACGTGCACTTTGATGGATTAAGCTTGATATCATACCTTCTGAGGTTGGCAAAGGTTTCAGCAAGGTCAGCCAGTAGGTCGGAACCTTTACGTGACTTGACCACAATGTCATCCATGTATGCTTCCACATTCAGACTGATCTGAGTGAGCAGGCACTTCCGAATCATCCGCATGAATGTGGCTCCAGCTTTCTTCAAGCCGAACGGCATAGTGACATAACAGAAGCATCCAAATGGGGTGATGAAAGCTGTTTTTATCTCATCGGGTCCGTACAGACGGATCTGGTGGTACCCGGAGTAGGTGTCCAAAAAGGACAAATGCTCGCACCCCGCAGTCGAGTCGACTATCTGGTCAATGCGAGGGAGAGGAAAGTGATCTTTCGGGCAGGCCCGGTTGATATGTTTGAATTCGATGCACATGCGAAGAGAGTTGTCCTTCTTCGGGACCATGACAACATTAGCTAACCACTCGGAGTGGTAGATCTCACGAATAAACTCAGCTGCCAAAAGCCGAGCCACCTCTTCACCGATTGCCTTCCTCTTCTGTACGGCGGACCGTCGAAGATGTTCTTTGACTGGTTTCACTTTTGGGTCGACTCACAAACGGTGCTCAGCCAGTCCCCTGGGAACACCTGGCATGTCTGAAGGTTTCCATGCAAAGATGTCCCAATTCTCACGGAGGAACTGGGTGAGCACTTCTTCCTATTTGGAGTCGAGTGTCGTTGAAATGTGAGTCGGAGCAGCATTGGGATCCGTCGGGTGAATGTGAATCGACTTTGTTTCGCTAGACGACTGGAATGCTGAATCCATGGCGAGCTTCTTGGCTCGCAACAAATCACTCGGATCTGCATTTTTTTGATATTCTTGCAATTCTACTACGACCATCTGTGCATCGGCGATCTTTGAGCCCTTTTGGAAGCACTCCATCATGTACTTATTACTTCCCAATGCCTTCCTCTAGGCCCAAATAATGGTGAAGTCTCATGTATTTGACGTTCACATAACACCACTAGAGGAGAGACAACATACATCTCATCAAAATATCGAACGAATACCAAATTCACATGACTACTAATAGCAAGACTTCTCCCATGTCCTCAGGAACAAAAGTAACTACTCACAAAGCATAAACATGTTCATAATCAGAGGGGTATTAATATGCATATAGGATCTGAACATATGATCTTCCACCAATTAAACCAACTAGCATCAACTACAAGGAGTAATTAACACTACTAGCAACCTACTAGCACCAATCCCGGACTTGGAGACAAGAATTGGATACAAGAGATGAACTAGGGTTTTGAGATGAGATGGTGCTGATGAAGATGTTGATGGAGATTGCCCTCTCCCGATGAGAGGAGCGTTGGTGATGATGATGGCGATGATTTCCCCCTCCGGGAGGGAAGTTTCCTCGGCAGAACAGCTCCGCCAGAGCCCTAGATTGATTCTGTCAAGGTTCCGCCTCGTGGCGGCGGAGTTTCGTCTGAGAAGATGGCTTATTATTTTTTTCCATCGAAAGATTCCATATAGCAGAAGATGGCCACCAGAGGGCCACCAGGGGGCCCACGAGGTAGGGGGCACGCCCTGGGGGGTAGGGCGCGCCCCCCACCCTCGTGGGAAGGGTGTGGCCCCCTTGGTGAGGTTCTTGCGCTCGGTATTTTTTATATATTTGGAAAACATCATCCGTGAAGTTTCAGGACTTTTGGAGCTGTGCAGAATAGGTCTCTAATATTTGCTCCTTTTCCAGCCCAGAATCCCAGCTGCCGGCATTCTCCCTCTTTATGTAAACCTTGTAAAATAAGATAGAATAGGCATAAGTATTGTGACATAATGTGTAATAACAGCCCATAATGCAATAAATATTGATATAAAAGCATGATGCAAAATGGATGTATCAACTCCCCCAAGCTTAGACCTCGCTTGTCCTCAAGCGAAAAGCTGAAATCAAAAAATATGTCCACATGTTTAGAGATAGAGGTGTCGATAAAAATAAAATACGGACATGAGGGCATCATGATCATTCTTAGAACAACAACTTACATAATTCTTTGTCATATAATATCTGATGCTAGAGTAATAATTCAATCACAATATCAAGTATGAATCGTAAACTTCATTGAATACTAACAAACTACAATCTCGGTCATTGAAACAATTGCAATTTATCATAACATAGGAAAGAGTCAATGTATAAGAGCTTTTCAGCAAGTCCACATACTCAACTATCATATAATCTTTCACAATTGCTGACACTCACGCAACACTTATGGGTATGGAGTTTTAATCAGACACAGAGAAAGATAGGGGCTTATAGTTTTGCCTCCCAAAGTTTTACCTCAAGGGTAATGTCATCAGTAATAGTTCATGAAAACTCACATCCAATTAGCCATATATACCAGGATCTTTCCAACATATTGTGCTTGCCAAAGGATAAATGTAAAAAGGAAGGGTGAAGATCACCATGACTCTTATGCAATGTAGGAGATAAAAGTAAAAGATAGGCCCTTCGTAGAGGGAAGCAGAGGTTGTCATGCGCTTTTATGGTTGGATGCACAAAATCTTAATGCGAAAGAACATCACTTTATATTGCCACTTGTGATATGGACCTTTATTATGTAGTCTGTCGCTTTTATTACTTCCATATCACACGCTCGTATAAAGCTTATTTCCTCCACACCAATCAATCATACATATTTAGAGAGCAATTTTTTTATTGCTTGCACTGATGACAACTTACTTGATGGATCTTACTCAATCCATAGGTAGATATGGTGGACTCTTATGGCAAGACTGGTTTAAGGGTGTTTGGAAGCACAAGTAGTATCTCTACTTGGTGCAATGAATTTGGCTAGCATGAGGGGGAAAGGCATGCTCATCATGTTGGAAGATCCAAGACAATATAATTTATCTCAGATGTAAGAAAACATAACCCATTACGTTGTCTTCCTTGTCCAATGTCAACGCTTTAGCATGTCATATTTTAATGAGTGCTCACAATCATAAAAGATGTCCAAGATAGTATATTTATATGTGAAGACCTCTCTTTCTTTGTTACTTCCTAATAATTGCAACGATGACCAAAATTGAGTTTGTCAACCCTCAACAACTTTTATTCATCATACTCTTTCTATGTGAGCTCATTACTCTCCATAAGACTCATATGATCTCTTTGTTTCTTTTTTTCTTTTATCCCTTGGGATCATGGAAAAATAATCAAGCCCTTGACTCAACACTAATCTTTATTATATAGCTCACGGACTCGATTACATAGAGGGGAAATAAAGCAAAACTCACAACTAGATCATACTAAGAACTTTTATTCTACTAGATCAAGATATTACCAAAAGGATCGAACTAAGAAAAACGGTAAAGATAAAGTGATGGTGATACGATACCGGGGCACTCCCCCAAGCTTGGCAGTTACCAAGTGGAGTGCCCATACCAGATACTCAATTCTTATTTGTTGGTGGAGATGGTGGAGATTTTGTTGATGGCGTAGGCTTCTTCCTTAATTTGCGTTTGAGGACAGCATTTTGGTCCCTTAGGTCCTCGATCTCCTGCTCCAAGCTCAGTATCTTTTTGCATAGTTCCTGCTTGTTCTCCTGCAAGAGGCGAAAAGGGATAAACTCGATCTTAGGTTTCTTTACCCTATCCAGGAGGCTTGACTTTTTGAACTCCACATGCATGTCCCAGGTTGAGGTAGTGGGACTTCATCTTCATTTGAGATCGTCTCCTCCTTTCCCTTGGGTTCATAGTCCTCTTATTCTTCCGTAGTCCAACCACAATGCTCCACATCCCCATAGACCTTAGGATCTGCAAGGTAATCAGCCACATAGCTTTCTCCTTCCGAATCCTGGGACAACATGTTGCTCTGTCTACAGCAGGACAGCTCAAAACAAAGGCAAGAGATTTTTGCGTGATACAGGATTCAAAACCCCCGGGAGGTTATATAATGAATTTTTACCGACCAAAATACATGTCGTGTACGAAAACGGAGTCCGGAGAGCACACAAGGTGCCCACGAGGTAGGGGGCGCGCCCAGTAGGGTAGGGCGAGCCCTCCACCCTCGTGGAGCCCTCGTGTCCTTCCCGGACTGCTGCTTATTTTTCTATTTTTCTAAATATTCCAAAATGGATAAATATTGCCTTAAAAACTATTTTGGAGTCGGTTTACTTACCGTACCACATACCTATTCCTTTTTGGAGTCTGAAACGTTCTGGAAAGTGTCCTTTATGTATTCCTCCGGGGTTACGGTTTCAATAACATTGGTTTCAACATTTATGGGATTACATGAGATATAGTGTTTGATTCTTTGACCATTCACCACCTTCGGATTGGTGCCTTCGAAGTTGTTGATTTTTATGGAACCGGAACGGTAGACCTCCTCGATAATGTAAGGGCCTTCCCATTTAGAGAGGAGTTTTCCTACAAAAAATCTTAAACGAGAGTTGTATAACAATACATAGTCACCTACATTAAACTCACGCTTTTGTATCCTTTTGTCATGCCATCTTTTAACTTTTTCTTTAAACAACTTGGCATTTTCGTAGGCTTGGGTTCTCCATTCATCAAGTGAGCTAATATAAAATAACCTCTTCTCACCGGCAAGTTTAAAATCATAATTAAGTTCTTTAATAGCCCAATAAGCCTTGTGTTCTAGTTTGAGAGGCAAGTGGCATGCTTTTCCATAGACCATTTTATACGGAGACATACCCATAGGATTTTTATATGCAGTTCTATAGACCCATGATGGATCATCAAGTTTCTTGGACCAATTCTTTCTAGACCTATTAACAGTCTTTTGCAAAATTAATTTGAGTTCTCTATTACTCAATTCTACTTGACCACTAGACTGAGGGTGATAAGGAGATGCAATTCCATGATTAACATCATATTTAGCAAGCATTTTACGGAAAGCACCATGAATAAAATGTGAACCACCACCAGTCATTAAATATGTAGGGACTCCAAATCTTGGAAAAAATAACTTCTTTAAGTCTTTTAATAGAAGTGTTATGATCAGCACTACTAGTTGGAATAGCTTCTACCCACTTAGTACCATAATCAACAGCAACTAAAATATGTGTATAACCATTAGAGGAAGGAAAAGGTCCCATATAGTCAAAGCCCCAAACATCAAATGGTTCAATAACAAGTGAATAATTCATAGGCATTTCTTGAAGTCTACTGATATTACCAATTCTTTGACATTCATCACAAGATAAGACAAACTTACAGACATCCTTGAAGAGAGTAGGCCAATAAAAACAAGATTGCAGTACCTCATGGGCAGTTCTATGTCCAGCATGGTGTCCTCCATAAGCTTCGGAGTGACACTTGCGTAGAATCTGTTCCTGTTCATGCTCAGGTACACAACGTCTAATAACACCATCTACTCCTTCTTTATAAAGATGTGTGTCATCCCAAAAGTAATGCCTCAAATCATAGAAGAACTTTTTCTTTTGCTGGTATGTGAAACTAGGTGGTATAAACTTAGCAACAATGTAATTAGCATAATCAGCATACCATGGAGCAGTATGAGAAGCATTTATGACATTTAATTTCTCATCAGGAAAACTATCATCAATAGGTAGTGGGCCATCAAGCACATTTTCTAACCTATACAAGTTGTCTGCAACGGGGTTCTCAGCTCCTTTTCTATCGACAATATGCAAATCAAATTCTTGTAGCAAGAGAACCCATCTAATAAGTCTAGGTTTAGCATCTTTCTTTTCCATAAGATATTTAATAGCAGCATGATCAGTGTGAATAGTTAGTTTAGAATCAACAATATAAGGTCTAAACTTATCACAAGCAAATACAGCTGCTAAGAATTCTTTTTTAGTAGTAGCATAATTTCTTTGAGCATTGTCTAGAGTTTTACTAGCATATTGAATAACATTCAGTTTCTTATCAACTCTTTGTCCTAGAACAGCACCTACAGCATAATCACTAGCATCACACATAATTTCAAAGGGTAAATTCCAATCAGGTGGCTGAACAATAGGTGCAGAAATCAATGCTTTCTTAAGTATTTCAAATGCTTCTACACAATCATCATCAAAGACAAATGGTATATCTTTTTGTAATAAATTAGTCAGAGGCCGAGAGATTTTTGAGAAGTCCTTAATGAACCTCCTATAAAATCCGGCATGACCAAGGAAACTTCTTATACCTTTGATGTCCTTGGGACATGGCATCTTTTCAATAGCATCAACCTTGGCTTTATCAACTTCAATACCTCTTTCAGAAACTTTATGCCCCAAGAGAATACCTTCATTAACCATAAAGTGGCACTTTTCCCAATTAAAGACAAGATTAGTTTCTTCACATCTCTGCAAAACTCGATAAAGGTTGCTTAAGCAATCATCAAAAGAAGATCCATAGACGGAGAAGTCGTCCATGAAAACCTCACAAATCTTTTCACAAAAGTCAGAGAATATAGCCATCATGCATCTTTGAAAGGTGGCAGGCGCATTACATAAACCAAAAGGCATACGTCTATAAGCAAAAGTACCAAAAGGGCATGTAAAATTAGTCTTAGATTGATCTTTGGCTGACACAAGTATTTGAGAGAAACCAGAATAACCATCTAGAAAGCAAAAATGTGTATGTTTGGACAATCTTTCTAGCATTTGATCAATAAAAGGTAAGGGGTAATGATATTTTTAGTAGCCTTATTTAATTTGCAGAAATCAATTACCATCCTATAACCTGTAATAATTCTTTGAGGAATCAATTGATCTTTATCATTAGGAACAACAGTAATACCTCCCTTCTTAGGGACATAATGGACATGGCTTACCCACTGACTATCAGCAACGGGATAAATTATACCTGCCTCAAGGAGCTTTAGTATCTCCTTTCTTACCACTTCTTCCATTTTAGGATTCAGCTGGCGTTGATGATCACAAACTGGTTTGGCATCTTCTTCCAAATTAATTTTATGTTGATATAGAGTGGGACTAATGCCCTTAAGATCATCAAGAGTATACCAAATAGCAGCACGGTGCTTCTTCAGAGTTTTCAATAATCTCTCTTCTTCATGCTCTGAAAGGTTAGCACTAATAATAACAGGATATATCTTTTTCTCATCAAGATAAGCATATTTAAGGGTATCAGGTAATGGTTTAAGCCCAAACACGGGATCACCCTTGGGTGGAGGAGGATCCCCTAGGATTTCAACAGGTAAATTGTTTTTTAGCAAAGGTTCCTGTTTAAAGAATACTTCATCTAATTCCCTTCTTTCATTCATAAACATATCGTTTTCATGGTCTAGCAAATATTGTTCTAAAGGATCAATAGGAGGTACGACAATAGAAGCAAGACCAATAATTTCATCCTTACTAGGTAATTCTTCTTCATGGTGTTGTCTACTAAATTTAGAAAAATTAAATTCATGAGTCATATCATCTAAACCGATAGTAACAACATCTCTTTTGCAATCTATGGTAGCATTAACAGTATTTAAGAAGGGTCTACCAAATATAATGGGACAAAAGCTATCTTGTGGGGAACCAAGAACAAGAAAATCAGCAGGATATTTAGTTTTCCCACACAAGACTTCAACATCTCTAACAATTCCCATCGGTGAAATAGTATCTCTATTGGCAAGTTTAATTGTGACATCAATATCTTCCATCTCAGCAGGAATTGCATTAGCACTAGCACCCATATCACATAAACCATGATAACAATGTTCTCCTATTTTAACAGAAATAACAGGAATGCCTACTATAGGTCTAGGTTTATCTTTATCACGAGGTTAGCAATTCTAGCAGTTTCATTACAGAAATAAATAACATGCCCATCAATATTATCAGACAAGAGATCTTTAACAATAGCAATATTAGGTTCTACTTTAACTTGCTCAGGAGGTGTATATGTTCTAATATTGCTTTTACTAACCACAGTTGAAGCTTTAGCATGATCCTTTATCCTAACAAGGAAAGGTGGTTTCTCAACATAAGAAGTAGGGATAATAGGATCATTATAAGTAATAGTCTTTTCTTCAACTTTAATAGGTGCAGCTACTTTTACTTCTATGGGAGGATGATATTTAAACCACTTCTCCTCGGGGAGATCAACACAAGTAGCAAAAGATTCATAGAAAGAAGCTACTATCTCAGAGTCAAGTCCATATTTAGTGCTAAATTTACGAAAAATATCGGTATCCATAAAAGATTTAACACAATCAAAACTGGGTGTCATACATGACTCCTTACCATTGTCGAGGTCCCAATCTTCAGAGTTGCATTTAATTCTTTCTAATAAATCCCATTTGAATTCAATAGTCTTCATCATAAAAGAGCCGGCACAAGAAGTATCAAGCATGGTGCGATTGTTACCAAAAAGCCGAGCATAAAAAATTTGAATAATCATTTCTCTTGAGAGCTCATGATTGGGGAATGAATATAACATTGATTTAAGCCTCCCCCAAGCTTGAGCGATGCTTTCTCCTTCGCGAGGCCAAAAATTATATATATAATTGCGATCACGATGAACAAGATGCATAGGATAAAACTTCTGATGAAATTCCAATTTCAATCGTTTGTAATTCCAAGACCTCATATCATCACATAGCCTATACCATGTCGATGCATCTCCCCTCAAAGATAAGGGAAAAACCTTCTTCTTAACAACATCTCCGGGTACACCTGCAAGCTTAAATAATCCACAAACTTGATCCACATATATCAGATGTTCATCAGGATGTTTTGTTCCATCTCCTAGAAAAGGATTAGCTAGCAGTTTTTCTATCATACCCGAAGGAACTTCAAAGAAAGCATTTTCATTTTCATTTTAATTTTCAGTAGGTTGAGGAGCAACTCTTTGCTCTACGGGTTGGGGTGAAGATACCCCGAACAAGCCCCTCAGAGGATTACCTTCCATAGTGACAAGTGACGGTAAATTTCAGCACACTATATAAATTTTTCCTTACCAAATTCCACCTACCAAAGGCGCTTCACTCCCCGGCAATGGCGCCAAAAAAGAGTCTTGATGACCCACAAGTATAGGGGATCTATCGTAGTCCTTTCGATAAGTAAGAGTGTCGAACCCAACAAGGAGCAGAAGGAAATGATAAGCGGTTTCCAGCAAGGTATTCTCTGCAAGTACTGAAATAAGTGGTAACAGATAGTTTTGTGATAGGATAATTTGTAACGAGCAACAAGTAACAAAAGTAAATAAAGTGCAGAAAGGTGGTCTAATCCTTTTGTAGCAAAGGACAAGCCTGGACAAACTCTTATATGAAGTAAAGCGCTCCCGAGGACACATGGGAATATTGTCAAGCTAGTTTTCATCACGTTCATATGATTCGTGTTCGGTACTTTGATAATTTGGTGTGTGGGTGGACCGGTGCTTGGGTGCTGTCCCTACTTGGACAAACATCCCACTTATGATTAACCTCTATTGCAAGCATCCGCAAATACAACAAAAGTATTAAGGTAAACCTAACCATAGCATGAAACATATGGATCCAAATCAGCCCCTTACGAAGCAACGCATAAACTAGGGTTTAAGCTTCTGTCAGTCTAGCAACCCATCATCTACTTATTACTTCCCAATGCCTTCCTCTAGGCCCAAATAATGGTGAAGTTTCATGTAGTCGACGTTCACATAACACCACTAGAGGAGAGACAACATACATCTCATCAAAATATAGAACGAATACCAAATTCACATGACTACTAATAGCAAGACTTCTCCCATGTCCTCAGGAACAAAAGTAACTACTCACAAAGCATAAACATGTTCATAATCAGAGGGGTATTAATATGCATATAGGATCTGAACATATGATCTTCCACCAATTAAACCAACTAGCATCAACTACAAGGAGTAATTAACACTACTAGCAACCTACTAGCACCAATCCCGGACTTGGAGACAAGAATTGGATACAAGAGATGAACTAGGGTTTTGAGATGAGATGGTGCTGATGAAGATGTTGATGGAGATTGCCCTCTCCCGATGAGAGGAGCGTTGGTGATGATGATGGCGATGATTTCCCCCTCCGGGAGGGAAGTTTCCTCGGCAGAACAGCTCCGCCAGAGCCCTAGATTGATTCCGCCAAGGTTCCGCCTCGTGGCGGCAGAGTTTCGTCTGAGAAGATGGCTTATTATTTTTTTCCAATCGAAAGACTCCATAGCACAGAAGATGGCCACCGGAGGGCCACCAGGGGGCCCACGAGGTAGGGGGCGCGCCTTGGGGGGTAGGGCGCGCCCCCACCCTTGTTGGAAGGGTGTGCCCCCCTGGTGAGGTTCTTGCGCGCAGTATTTTTTATATATTTGGAAAACATCATCCGTGAAGTTTTAGGACTTTTGGAGCTGTGCAGAATAGGTCTCTAATATTTGCTCCTTTTCCAGCACAGAATCCCAGCTGCCGGCATTCTCCCTCTTTATGTAAACCTTGTAGAGTAAGAGAGAATAGGCATAAGTATTGTGACATAATGTGTAATAACAGCCCATACTGCAATAAATATCGATATAAAAGCATGATGCAAAATGGACGTATCAGATCTCTCCCTCCGGTGGCATGCGCGCCTTCACGTGGCCTGCGCCGGGGAGGCGCCACGTCTCGCGGGGGAAGGTTATGTGATCCTCGTTGACGTTGGATCCGTCCCAGTCTCCTCCTTGCTCGTGCTCTATGGAGAGCTCGACGAAGAAAGGCGCGGCGAGGAAGCTGAGAGTGGGGTGGAGCAAGGAGGCTCGGGTGAACGGGCTCGACGGAGACGAACTGCAGCAGCACTCCGGCGTAGCTCGGGGGGGCGCTACGGCGAAAGGAAGAAGAAGGAGGGAATGGTGGGGTGGAGGGGCGCGCGTGCTCCGCCGCTCTTTCTCCGCCCCTACTTATAGCCTGCGGGCTGTGAAGCCGAGGGGGCGGGCGTGGGATCATGAGATTAACTGTGCCCACGACCCCACGTCCCCACCTTTATTGTGCAAGATTACCATGCGCAGTAACTCCACGGGCGAACGAAACCACCCACCTCGGCCACAACGAATCCGCTCGCGTGCCGAGGCCCGAAGGTGGTGGGCCCAGCCTGCTGAGGTGTCCCATCGCACGCGTGGGCTCACAGGCTGGCTCGGCCGGCTGGCACCACGTGGCATGCCCACGACAGGCGGCTGATCGATAGGCTTAGCCAGCACACCACCTGGTTCCCGCTGATGCATTCGAAATTCCAGGAAGATCCGACTGGACGTATCCGACTCCTGCCAACCGGCTTCCTGGGAGTCGGATGAGGTTTCTTTCAGAGCGCCCGGAGGAGGAAACTGTTGAGGCTCCTTGGCACATCAACCGCGGCGCCTCACTAGCTTCGGAGACTATTGTCGGAGTAATGGGCCACGGGTAGCCTAACCTGAGTCCCGGAAACTTTCAAAACACCGGGCCGGCTGCGCCCCTCAAGACGTCAAGATGAAGCGCCGCCTTCTGGTGGCCGGCTGGCTGAACGGCCGACTGCCAGAAGGCGGCCATGCTCAGGAAGGCGGCTCCAAGACAGGCCGACTCCTGGCAGGCGGCCTCTAGAGAGGTCGGCTCCCAGCAGTCGGCCCACGGTGCCCTCAAAGTCTGCACCCCCATTAAAGAAGACAGGACTGGGTGAGGCAACAGTGTAACCCATCCCCCCTGAATCCGGGCCGGGCGTGGCCACAGTGCCTCGTGCCAGCGGAGATCTCCGCTCGGTGCGGCACTGTTACCACTTCACCATCGACGTCACTCCTGACAGGCAAAGCCCTACTCCCACGACCGTCTGTCGGTACGGCCCAAGGACGGCGGGCCCTACTGATCAGCCACACCAGTCGGACCCGAGGGAGGCCGGCTCCCAGCAGCCGGCCTGATCCTTCCTCGGGGGCCCATGCACCATTAATCAGATAAGATGCAGAGTGGCTACAGTGATCTCCCACCAGGCGGCGGGATTAAAGCCACGCCTCCCCGACCGAGCACGCGTCATTAGCAGCACGGTTACAGTAATCCGTAGCCGGCAAGACCCGTGAGCAGCGGCGGCGGCCTGTCGGCTCCGTACCATACCAGGCAGCGGGCCCCAGCAGTCGGCGGAGAAGCCGGCGACCAGAGAGACTGACAGCCGGGCCCTACGCCCGGCCGGATTACCATTGTACCCCTGGGGGTAGACCTATATAAACCCCCCAGGGAACCCATGGAAAGGGTTCCCACCCTGTTAGGACTAGATTCATACCTAGAGGAGGGGAGAGCGAGCCTTGCCTTCTCCCACCTCTAGCATACAGCTCAAGGAGCACCATTGTACTCACTTGCACCTTAGTGATCATGCGGAGACCCCGCAGAGCAGGACTAGGGATGTTATCTCCTAGGAGAGCCCTGAACCTGGGTAAAGTTCACCGGCGTACGTGTCTAGCCTCATCCCGCTTCCAGGCACCGGCGACGTTCTACTCGCTCCCACCATGATAAGCCATCCATTGGCATATGTCGCACCCAACCCCCGACAGTTAGAGAGGGTGAGAAGACAGCCACACCAGCATGTGGCCCAAATATATATGAGTGAAAAGGGTGTTCTGTGATGTTCAAAATTCCAATGCACAACTTCGACCGTGCGGGCCCACGGTTGGGCACGCCGTCGAAGATCGATGAGAGGGGCCAGAAGTCAAGAACCACCTGGAAGTGGCCAAATATATGTAGAAATATTGGGGATGTTTAAAACTTTAAATACACAATGCATAACTTGGGTGGCACCTACCTCGCAAATCCAAAAGCACCCTTGGATATATATATATAGAGAGAGAGAGAGAGAGTAGCACTATTCTGATCATGGGATCAGAATAGTTATTCTGACCACGACCGACCCTATATAGGTTGAACCGGATGTTCCCCAACTCGGAGAAAACCAGGACAGTCCAACAAACCCCTTCGACCGGCCCATTGCCCACGCCTTGACCTTCCCGTGATCCCCCACCTCTGCCCGATCCTGCCGACCACCTCCCACCGCCGGCAACCTGGCTCCGGCGCTTCACCCCCTCCCCCCGACCTGACGCTCCTCTTGCCCCGCCAGACACCCGCGCAGCCGGATCCCTGCACCCGCGCGCAGCGGCCGCGCTAGATCCCTGCGTGTTGCCGCCGGCCCAGGAACCCCCATGTACACGACGACGGCAGCCACAGCGCGCTGTCCTCCACCTGCGGCCGGATCCCCACCTCGCGTCACCGCCAAGTCCGTGCATCCCAGCACGCCAGCAACCTACGGCGGGGCTCCCGCCTTCCACCTCCTCCTTGCTGCCCCCGCCTCCTCCCGCCTTCTGCCTCGTCCCGGTGGGGCTCCGCCATCGTCAGCCTCCTCCCGGTGGGGCTCCACCACCGCAGCACCATGTACCTCACCCTGCCACAACGCGAATCCACCCCTGGCAACCAGGCCGAGCGCGACCTGGCTCCTGTTGCCCCCGTCCGTGCCCGACAGAAGTTCAAACCACGTGTGCATCCCCGTTCGTGCTTCTCCGGTTGTCGTCCTCGTTCAACTGTTTGCACCCGACCAGACCCTGCATCTTGAATGGGTGCCATCTCCCTGCCCTGCTCCACCTGAGCTCTGTCATTCGTTTCCACTCTCACTCTTTGTTGTGTTCTTCAAATAGCATCTACGAAGTGGTTCTTTGCTGCCCACTAGGTGTTTGTGCAAATGCCAGAGGGAGTTGGAAAATTTTTTACATGTGTCTTGCACCGATGAGGTACTTGTAGAGATTTTTGTTCTTTTTTGAAATTACCAGGACGCTCACCACCGCAACCGCCCAGATCACCACTTCCACCATGCCCCAACGAAGTCCAGGCTTCCTTTTTTGGATAGTTCAAATTGTTTTTGGTTTAGTTTCTTCTTTACTTTGTCAGTTGCTATCTTAGGTTCCGTGAAAAATGTCAACAAATTGGTATTCATGACAAGAACACAAAAGATGTTGTGATAGATGTACGTCTGTGCGAAGAGACGCAGTTGTATATTTTGGTACTTGCTATATTGCAGAATAAGTGTTTGTTACAATTGTCATTCTGTCAAAGAACTATTCTTCAGTATATGTTCTGAAAATTTCAGGTGCCGTGTGCCTGGTCTGAATCGTTTTTCCTTTGTTTCTCTCACTTTTGCTCCCGAATAAAACGTAGCATGTTGATATTCGCACTAGATGATGAACAGTTCCAAAATCTTCGGTTTAGACTTCAGACATGTTCTACTATGACTTTAGAGATGCGCAGATGCTGGTGCTAGTGCAGATGAACAGGAAATACTTCTGCTATGGCTACATGCCAAGTTCAGATTTTAGAAATGTTAACTCTCGAAGTTCAAATTTAATAAAATGTAGAGTTCGAGGAAATTGTTATACGTGTAAAAAGGAAAATTATCATGGATTTTCCTGTTATAGGAAAAATTATCACCAAAATTGGAAGTAAAATAATAAAGTCGTTCAATATTTGTAACAAAAAAACATGTCTTTCATGTTTTAAAATAACCACAAGAAGGTCAAATTAAAAAAACAGAACCATTCAAAAAAGTTTATAAAACATTTTTTTCTTCGTTTCTACGAAAATGTAGAAGTTCAATTTAAGTGACAAATTGGTTTAAAGTTTGTTACAAAACAAGGGTTTTTCTATTACAAAAACAAATAAACAAAAAGTCCAAATTAGAAAAATAAAGAAGATCGATATTTATAAAAAAAACACAAATTTTCCTTGCTACGAAAGAATAAAATGAAGAAGTTCAAATTAAAATAAATAGGTAGTTTGATATATAAAGAAAACTCAAATTCTTTCCATTTCTAGGGAAAATAAAAGTATGAAGTTCAATTTAAAAAAGATTTGATTCTTATTTTAAAATATTACTTTTATAAGGATAATACTAAAGAAGTTGAAATTAAAATAACAGAGAAGTTCGAAGTATATAAAAACTTAGATTTCTTGCAAGTTCACGTGCACCTCCGTCCACGGTTCAGAATTTATATTGCGGGACGTCCGACCTCCAATTACATGTTTTAAAATGGCAAAAAAGGCGTCCCACCTTCAATTTCGTTTAATTCGACATATACACAAAAATGTGATAGAAGTTCATAGTGAAAACAACGAGAAGTTCATGTACTACAGGGAATGCATTTCAGGTGAGAATAAAAGTATAAAAAAATAAAAGCTTAAAGGTTTGTTGAAAGAAGTTCAAGTGCTCTGTCCGGAGAAGTTCAAAAATTATTGCGAGAGAGGTTCACCTTGTATTTTGATGTTCGAAAACACAAAAAATAAATTGTTTTTTGCGTTTTAAAAGAATTCTCTCAGTCCGCAAAGAAGTTCAGTTATTATTTGGGAGAAGTTTGGTTTAAAAAAGAAAAAAAATTCAAATTATAGAAACGAAAAAAGTTCATGTACTACATGGTGTGTGTTTAATATGAGAAAAATAGATTAAAAAGCAAGGTCCAATTATTTTTATTATAAGTTCAAGTCCTTGGTCGGAGAAAGTTAAAAAAATTATTGTGAGAGAGGTTTGTACAAAAGGATTATCATTTGTATAATACTCATGAATGGATAAGAAAATTACAAACGAAAATATGTCACAGAAGTTCAACGTGAAAAAAGAAGGAAGTTCAACTACTATGTTGAATGAATTTCGGATGAAAAACTTTTAAAACCGCCGCAAGTATGAAAAAATGATCAACACGGGAAAGTTGCGTGTTCACAGCAGCTTTCCATCGGTATATCACTCGTTGAATTCCGAGGAGTTGATGGAGAGCTATGAGTAGTGGATGGAGATCTGCGAGCAAAAAAAGCACGTCGAAAACAGAGTGAATTTCAGGTAGACATGCCGAGAAGTTCAGGTTCTTCACGCGGTGCATTTTCGAAGAATCTGTTTCGCGATAAAGGCAGAACGAATGATCTCGCCATTTTCGCTATTACTTGAAAACGGCTAGGAATCAGAGAAAACCATCAATATGAAAAAGTTTCGCATTTTTCGTAGCTTTTCAACGGGATATTATTTGCGCCTTTCCGTTAAAGTTTATAGAAACTACGGCGAAAATACATTTTTCGCCATTTTCGAAACTGACTTAAAACCATAAAAAATTGGGAGAAACAATACATACCAAAAAGTTTCGCATTTGTTCAAGCTTTCCAGCGCCATATCATTTGCAGCATTCGGACGCACGGTTAAAAAATTAGCTCGAAAATACAAACTCGGTAGGACTTGGACCATTTTCTAAATTACTCTTAAACTATTCAAAATTAGAAAAACACTTTCAAGATGAAAAAGTAGCGCATTTTCATAAGCTTTCCAACACCATATCATATGCCTCCATTGGATTAGCCGTTTAGAAATGACATCGAAAATACGAACTCAGCTGTTCGGTTTACGAAATTTTACGTTTTTTTCAAATTACTCTTTAACCATAGGGAATTAGAGAAAACTTTCAACATGTGGAAGGAGCAGTTTTGCAGTAGCTTTCCAATGCCATATTATATGTCTCATTCCGATAAATGGTTTAGAAATGTGATCGAAAATACGATTCACGTTTTTTGTGTGAAGAGAAAACGGTTTTCAAAACTGCTCTTAAACCATCAACATGTTTATTACAAAACCAAAGAAATTCAAATTAAAAATACAAAGAAGTTCAACTTTTTAATAATAAAGGGGTTATATAAAAACCTAGACGTTCAAATTTAGATAATCGAGAAGTTCAATTTTTAGTACAAAACCAATATGATAAAGTTAAAAAAAAATAAAATCTAAAATAAGAAGTTCAAATTAAAAAGATGAAGAAGTTCAATGCTTGTTACAAACCAAAAGAAGGTCATTAAAAAGCATCTCAAACAAATGTTATAAAAAAGATTTTCGTTACTAAAAGAAATAAACTAGGAAGTCCAAATTAAAAATATGGAGAAGTTCGATGATTATAGAAAACTCAGATTTCCTCGTTATTAAAGAATGGAAACAAGAAGTTCAAAAATATAAAACAAGAAGTTCAACTTTTTAAAAATATAATGCTTCAAAATTTCATAAAAAAAGATTAAGAAATAAAACCAGGAAGTCCATATTAAAAAGATGGAGAAGTTCGATGATTATAGAAAACTCAGATTTTCCTCGTTATTAAAGAATGGAAACAAGAAGTTCAAAAATAAAATAACAAGAAGTTCAACTATTAAAAATAGAGCGCTTCAAAATTCATAAAAAGGATTAAGAAAAATAAGATTAAAAATTTGTAAAAAACTCAAATATTTTCATGTAACCGAGAGAAGTTCAGGTTGATAACTGCTAGAAGTTCATGTAATACACGGTGTGCATTTTGTATTAAAAAGAATAAAAAAGCAAAGGCAAATTTTGTTGTTGTTATAAGTTCAAGTCCTTTGTTGGAGAAAGTTAAAAAAATTATTGTGAGAGAGATTTGTACAAAACGAATAACATTTGTGTACACATTGACGAAATGGATGAGAAAATTACAAACGAAAATACGTCATGGAAGTTCAACATGACGGGAAGTTTGACTACTATAGTGAATGAATTTGGGATGAAAAACTTTTAAAATTGTCGCGAGTATGAAAAAACAATCAACACGGGAAAGTTATGTGCTTACAGCAGCTTTCCACTAGTATATCACTTGCTCAATTCCGGTGAGTGGATGGAGAGTTATGAGCAGTGGATGGAGACCTACGAGCAAAAAAATCACATGAAAAACAAAGTGAAGTTCAGGTACACGCGCCGAGAAGTTCAGGTTCTTCACGCGGTGCATTTTCGAAAAATCTGTTTCGCAATAAAGGCAGAACGCATGATCTCGCCATTTTCGAAATTACTTGAAAACGGCTAGGAATCAGAGAAAACCATCAACATGAAAAAGTTTCGCATTTTCCGTAGCTTTTCAGCGGTATATTATTTGCCCCATTCTGATAAAGTTTGTAGAAATTACGACGAAAATACGTTTTTTGCCATTTTCAAAACTGACTTAAAACCGTAAAGAATTGGGAGAAACAATACATACCAAAAAGTTTCGCATTTGTTCAAGCTTTCCAACGCCATATCATTTGCTGCATTCGGACGCACGGTTAAAAAATTAGATCGAAAATACGAACTCGGTAGGATTTGGACCATTTTCTAAATTAATCTTAAACCATTCAAAATTAGAAAAAAACTTTCAAGATGAAAAAATAGCGCATTTTCATAAGCTTTCCAACGCCGTATCATATGCCTCCATTGGATTAGCCGTTTGGAAATGACATCGAAAATATGAACTCAGCTGTTCGGTTTACGAAATTTTACGTTTTTTCAAATTACTCTTTAACCATAGGAAATTAGAGAAAAATTTCAACATGTGGAAGGAGCGGTTTTGCAGCAGCTTTCCAACGCCATATTATATGCCTCATTCCGATAAACAGTTTAGAAATGCGATCGAAAATACGATTCACGTTTTTTGTGCGAAAAAAAACGGTTTTCAAAACTGCTCTAAACCGCTTATATTTTACCAAAAATTTAAGTTGGGTCATCATATTGGTGTCTATAGCTTTTCAACGATATATCGCAAGCCCCATTTGGGCGATGTTGACGGAAGTTCAACCTAGTTGACAGGGAAGTTCAACGTACTACTAGCGGGGTAGGTCAGGTTGTGATCAGAATATTATTCTGATCCCGTGATCAGAATAGTGTTTATGTATATATATATAATAACATAATGTCGTACCTAGCTAGGATGCTTGGCCCACCACCTCCCACTTCATGTCAGCTAGGCGGATGCACGTATTGATCTATACTTTGGTCATACATGCATGTCGCCATGACCTACCATAAGACGGACCAATGAATCTATCATTTGGTCAAACGTCAGCTGCTGTTGTCGATAAACCGCTTGGGCCAATAGATTGAACCATCATAAAAATCGCATGAGAGGGACCACAAAATCAGCACCTCTTGCATGCGTCCCAAAATGATGTACATTGGGAAGGGGTGATGTGTGTTTTCAATATAGAATAATGTAGAATTTAGATGTGGTGCCTACCTCTCGATACAGACAACAACCATGAAGGCAATGTAGTTAAGGACGAGATACGCAGGGTATGATGTAGGTCGAACCCAGCAATCCGAGCATGTGGGAGGGAATCCTGACAACGCATGAGCTCGAGCTTTGGTTGAGCGACATGTGACAGTGATCGGCCCTAACATGAACTAGGAGGAATCCATTCATGGCCAACACATACCCCTCATTATCGGTCAAAGGGATGATATATATACACTTGGGGAGCCCATAGATATGTGTGTCGTCACAAAAAACCGCACAAGGGAGACATGGTCGATCAGAAGACCCCGTATACACTGCATGCGGCCTGAAAATATGTGTGGGTACGATGGTGTGTGATGTGTTTAAATCCCAAATGCACAACTTCGATGGGCCACCAAGTACATTATAAACCAAACACCATACCCGACTCCAAGCCTGGTTCAATACGTACAATGTCAGTTTCCCAACTTCGAGGCAGCGGCGGGGGGGGGGGGGGGGGGGTCGTCCCAGGCATGCACTCAAACTTTATTTGGTCTAGCATGGGACACATCTATATCTATACCCCTATATAGTGTGCGAATAACTTTGAAAGTTGGTCGTTGGATGAAGCCAATCCGACGGTATAGAGATGGCAAATCCGAGCAGTACTGGCCGTTGGATATCATGTACATTCCACCAGATTCTGCCACATGTACAATCTAGAAGACTCCATAGATGAACTTAAGCATAATGCACAAACCTCAAAACACAAGGGACTTCTCCTTTCTTCTCTAGAATCTTCCATATCTTAATTGCCCAAACTTTTTTTCCTAAATGAATTGTCACTTTTTGTTTTTACTTTATGCTTTACAATGCACAGTTGCATTAATCTTAAAATAGTTTTTTATAAAACTAATTGATTTTGGATGAGATGAACTATAAGAATTAAATGAACATCTACATCATGCATATATGACTCAAACTTACATGTTATAGTGTGGTATTTACTCATAATTTGGTTACCAAATCTCATGCGTGCAATGCACGTGTACCTTACTAGTATCAATAGGAAACCATCATGGTCAAACCTTCTCATTGTTGGGTCAAAGGGATAGATTGTGTGGGCCCCCCTATTTGTCGGTAAAGGATAATATATATACCTCGGGCGCCCATAGATATGTGTCACGTCTATAAGCCGCATAAGGGAGACAAGCTCGAGAAGAACACCCTGCCCCCTATACCCTGCATGCAACCTGAAAAAGGTTTATATAATCGCCATGATAGGTCAAGTCAATCATTCTTTAATTTTTTAGAGCAAAAAATAACCCATAAAAGCATAATAGGTTTATATAATTGCCATGACAGGTCAAGTCAATTATTCTTTTTTAGAGCAAAAAATAACCCATAAAAACATGGTCTACAAATTAGCAAAACAAGGATCCCAAGGTTTATATAATTGACATGATAGGTCACTATAGATATATATTATATCTCTATAATGACCGTGTCATGGCATTTAAATGAAGCTTGAGATATGCAGCTTCCCACCGGGTCATCCATCCTTGGACTACTCCAGCCCGAGCATGCTTAACTTCTGCGTTCTATACGACTAGGCTAGCGGATGGGAAGTCGCCCCTTGCTGATAGGAATTGCCTCCTTGCCATTAAGGAGTTTCACGCCGGTCACCCTATGGGACCTACTTCCTCCTATCAGACACATTTGTGCTTTTAGAAACTGTGTGCGATATTTACATGGCCGGTGTGTCGCCGCTAGCCTTCAATGAGCACTGACACTGGTAGCGGGAAAAGGATGGGAGAAGAGGCGGGAAACTGATGAGAGGAGTGGCGGGAAACGATAGCCTGTTTAGAAAACGTAGTAGAGAAGGAAGCATGAGCTAGCACGACGCATGCGCACAGTGCTTACCCATGTACCGCATGTGTTTTCGAAAGGGCTAAGGGCTGCCGTTCGACCTGGGAGCATCCAACGGTGCACACGTACGATCCGTGGGGTTTGGGTTCTGGCCTATCAGAACGCACGATTCAGATCGCGCATGCAGCAGCGCGAGGTGGGCATCGGCCACGGTTTGGTAGGCACACGGCTTTCGTGAGTGAACCATGTGCTATTTGAAAACATTTCATGAGAAGAATCTCGGTTTTTAAATCCCCGTAAATCCAAAACTCACCCAAAAATCATGAAACCTGGCATGGTGTCATGACATGGCACATATATGTCGACGAATTTTTTTGTCCATTTTGGCGCAAGTGTTATTACAAGCCTCTTACAAACCGGAGCTTCTCTCAAAGAAGCCTCATGATTTTGATAGGGACACGTGTCCCCCTTGTGGGTGAAATATAATCACTGCCTCTTTTCGCCTTGTATTTTCTTCTACGGGCAACATGTAACGACAGGATATCCATGTTGAAATTTAAACTTATTCAGGGTTCGTTTGGCCTTTTTATACACTAATTGAGTTTCCTAGGCATTTAATGTCCATAATTCAAACCTGAACTTCAAATACATGCTCCAGTTCACCAAAATGGCTAGAAAATTTATACATGTGTCCTTGGGTGCATGCTTAGGTCCCATGCTAGGATGGGAACGAATTACAACCGTACCTGTGTCCTGGCTCGTCCTCAAACATTTGGAATCTCACTTTTTAAATCCCTGTAAATCCTAAACTCACCAGAAAGTCATCAAAGGTGGCATGGTGTCACGTCATGGCACATATATGTCGTGGTAAAAACATTGTCCAATTTGGGCCAAGCTTTATTACAAACCTCTTACAAACCGGAGCTTCTCTCAAAGATGCCTCATGGTTCTGATAGGGAAACGTGTTCCCCTTGTGGGCGAAACGTAATCACTGCCTCTTTTCTCCTTGTAGTTTCTTCCACGGGCAACATGGAACGACATGATATCCGTGCTGAAATTTAAACTTACTCGGGGTTCGTTTGGCAATTTTATACACTAATTGAGTTTCCTAGGCATTTAATGTGCATAATTCAAATTTGAACTACAAATACATGCTCCAGTTCACCAAAATGGCTAGAAAAATTATACATGTGCCCTTGGGTGCATGTTTAGGTCCCATGCCAGGAATGGGAACGAATTACAACCATACTGGTGTCCTGGCTCATCCTCAAACATTTTGAATCTCGGTTTTTAAATCCCCATAAATCCAAAACTCACCAGAAAGTCATCAAAGGTGGCATGGTGTCACGTCATGGCACATATATGTTGTGGTAAAAACATTGCCGATTTGGGCCAAGCTTTGTTACAAACCTCTTACAAACCGGAGCCTATCGCAAGAACCCTTGTGGTTTCGATAGGGAAACGTGTCCCCTTGTGGGCCAAATGATAATCGCTCCCTCTTCTAGCCTCATATTTTCTTCTACACGCAACACGGAACAACGGGAGATTCACTCTAAACTTTGAAATTATTCAGGGTTCGTGTGACCTTTTCATTAATTGAGTTTTCTAGGCATTTAATGTCCATAATTCAAATCCGAATTACAAATACATGCTCCAGTGCACCAAAATGGCTAGAAAAAACGTACATGTTTCCTTGGGGTGCATGTTTAGGTCACACGGAATGAATGGGGACGAAGTCAACCGTCTCGCCGTCCTGGCTTGGCCACAAACATTGCGAATCTCGGTTTTTTAAATCTCTGTAAATCCAAAACTCACCAGGAAATCATGAAACTTGGCATGGTGTCACTACATGGTACATATAATTGTCCAATTTGGGCGAAGCTATATTACAAGCCTCTTACAAACCAGATCCTATCGCAACCCTTGTGGTTCCGGTAGGGAAACATGCCCCACTTGTGGGCGAAACGATAATCGCTACCTCTTCTCGCCTTGAACTTTGTTTTCTATAGGCAACATAGAATAACAGGAGTGTCGGGCTAAAATTTGAAACTATTTAGGGTTCATTTGGCCATTGTATATACTACTAACTACTAAGTTTTCTATGCATTTAATGTAGTCCATAATTCAAATTTGAACTACAAGCACATGCTCTAGTGAAGCAAAATGGGTGGGAAATCATACATGTGTCACTGGGTGCATGTTGAGGTATTATTTAAGGAATGGGAATGAATTACAAACTTGTTGTCGTCCTGAAACATTGAGAATCTCGGGTTTAAATCCCAGTAAATCAAAAACTCACCCAAAAAACATGAAACTTGGCATGGTTTCATGACATGGCACATATATGTCGTGGTAAAAAAGCGTCTAGTTTGAGAAGAGGCGCACACATTAGTAGCCAACGAAGTCCTTTTTGAAACAAAAAGCTGACACGTTAATATCGCAAACGGTTGTATTATATTAACCATGTCGAAATTTAACCATACTCGATGGCGTGCGTCCAGCTGTTTGATTAGACGGGACGAGCGCGAGAAGTCCGCCGTGTAGGCTCGACGGGACGCGTGCGAGCAGTCCGCCGCGTAGGCTCGACGGGACGCATGCATCTTGTCCACCTCACAAGCTTGACGGGACACATGCGAGCAGCAAGACCGCCCATGCTCACTGGGAAGCAAGCTTTTTAACCTCCATGCACCAGCCGCCGCCCACCTCGCTCACAACTTCTCCATTAATGGGTTAATTAAAGCACCTGAACAGAGGGTGTTTGCTTGTGATCCCATGGCAGCATTTGCTTTGTTCGTGTTTTTAACTCGTATTCCGTCCTAATTTAAATTGCCACATAGGGCAACGGATAATACGACCACAAATAAAATGGCAACGGATAACACAACGACAAATTTACAATGGCGCAGATAATAAGTGTCTTACATATTCTGGATAATTTAAAATGTCACATGCGGCAAAGCCCGGAAGACACGGGGTCAAGAGAAGAAGGAAATTGCACACAATGATCTGGGTCGCTACTGTCTCTACTCGTTGATGGATCGCCGGGCGACGACATCTAGCTCCTTCTTCAATTCCTCGCAACTTTGCTTGAAAGCAGCCACGGATTCCTCCACCTCCTGTTTGCGCTCAATCCGGAGCTTCCTCAAGTCACCCATCAGTTCCTCGACGACCGCTGTCGGCGTCATCATCCCTGAGGCACTGCTCTGCTCATGCAGCATCTTTCAGCCGGCGATCTCCTCCTCCTTCTCGACGAGCGCCTTGAGGAGCTTCGCATTATCACCCATGAGTTGCTCGATGAGGCCGATCGCCTTGTCAACTGAGGCATCGCTGATCTTGAGCAGCTTCATCAAGCCGTTGACCAGCTCCTGCTACGTAGTGACGCCAGCGAGAATATCGTCGTCGCCGGTGAAGGACTTCATGACCGTCGGCTCGTCGCAATGTCCGACGCCGTGAATGCGCTTGTGAGAGCCCTCGCGTGCCCGTGAGAGCTCATTCGAGGGCTCCGCGGCGCGCCGGGACATCTCTGCTGCAGTTGCGGCTTCGTGGCGGGACCTCTCTAGTGCTTCCGCGGCCTTGGTCTTTACTGCCTCGTTATATGTCCACCCTAAACTCCTCCTATCGATCATGGCGGAACGACTTGACAAGAAATACCAGTTTTGTGGGTGATGAGAAGAGGAACTTGGAAGTAATTTTCAAGTGGGTAGTTTTTATAAGTCGGTGCTAAGTGTGAACACATATTAGTTTGATAGGTGTGAACAGATTTGCAGTTACTTATTGATGAAGCTATGTACCTAGGGTAGGGTCATGGACCTGACCTAGACATCCTCCTCTAGGACAGCACCCTAAAGCCAGGATCATTCAAAGAGTACCATCATCCACTCGACCATAGACGTTCCACTCGGAAGAATCAATGTCACTCGACCATCGCAAAAGTCACTCGACGGGCAGAAGAGCTAAAGTCACTCTACACGAACAATAGTCGAGCATTTACTTGTAGGCTTAATTGTCATTTATAGCACCTAATTACAGGCGTTACCAGTAACGTCTCCATATTTATGTACCTTAAACCCTTTGTAACTGAGGGCGAGAGGGGTCTGGCGAACTCTATATAAGCCACCCCCCTCCTCAGGGACAAGGGTTCGCACCCCCTGTAACACACACGCATATAATCCAGTCGACCGCCTCCGGGCTCCGAGACGTAGGGCTGTTACTTCCTCTGCGAAGGGCCTGAACTCGTAAAACCAGCGTGTACAACTCCTCCATAGCTAGGATCTTGCCTCTATGTTCCTACCCCCCATTCTACTGTCAGACTTAGAACCACGACAGTTGGCGCCCACCTTGGGGCAGGTGTCTTAGCGACTTGTTGGAGAAGTTGCGATTTTCCCGATCCCCATAAACATGGTTTCAGGCGGAGGTTTGGCTGAGGGCCGTGAGATCCGTCTCGGTGCGCTCGTGTTCATCGCCGACGACTCCGCTTGGCTCCAAGAAGCACCACTTGACGTCAAGGCGCTCCCCGTCCGTGGGGCAACGCACTTTCGCGTGTGCGTCCGTGGCGTCCTCCTACGGCAGTCGTTGACTCAGTATCGGTCGGCTCCTGTACTGACCTCCCTCCCTGCAGCCCGCCGGAGCAAGCGTTCCGTTCGATCGAGGCTTCAGCGGTGGGTGAGGCATGCGGTGGCTCGCCAGTCGGCCATCCCCAAGTCGCGGCAATCGAGCCCGACGAAACTCTCTATGGCCTGTTCGACTGGCTCCGTTGTAACGCCCCGAGATCGATGTGCCAGGTGTCTTCCAGTTATTCGTTGTCGTTGTGTTGTCATTGCTTGCGTGTCATGCATTGCATATCATGTCATCATGTGCATTTCATTTGCATACATGTTCGTCTCATGCATCCGAGCATTTTCCCCATTGTCCGTTTTGCAATCCGGCGCTCCTGTCACACGATGTCCCTTTCTACCTCTTTTCGTGTGTGGGTGTTAAACGTTTTCGGATTGGACCGAGACTTGTCATGAGGCCTTGGTTTACTACCGATAGACCGCCTGTCAAGTTTCGTGCCATTTGGACTTCGTTTGATACTCCAACGGTTAACCGAGGGACCGAAAAGGCCTCGTGTGTGTTGCAGCCCAACACCCCTCCAAACTGGCCCAAAACCCACCTAAACCCCCTCCATCATCTCGGTCGTTCGATCACGATCGCGTGGCCAAAAACCGCACCTCATTTGGACTCTCCTAGCTCCCTCAACCTATAAATATGTGGCCTCCCCCGAAATTTTCGCGCAGATGAAACCCTAGCCCCGCTCCTCGCGCCGCTGGACAAAACTCCCCACCACCGGCCGGACATGTCCGCCGCCAGCCGCCACACGTTCCGGCCAATGAGAGGCCGACACATCATCACCGCAGCCTCTCGCGCCCAATCGCCGAGCGCCACCTCAGCCGCCGTCCTCCCGCGCGCCGCCGAGGCCCGCTAGGCCCACGTTCGGGCCCCGCGGGCCCAGCGCCGCCGCCCGCGCCCGGTGTCCACCGCCGCCACCTCGCTCGTCGTGCTCGCCGCTGACCGCCGCCGCCTGCAGCGCGCCTTGCCGCCGCCGCCTTCACCGACCCGCGTCGCCGTGCATCACCGGAGCTCCACCGTGTCCCGCCACCTCGTTTTCTCCGCCGCCATGCGCGCTCGCCGCCGCCACCCGTTTCCTTGCGAGCTGGCGCCCACCATCACCGCAGCGCCGTCCGGCCATCGCCTCGCCTCCCTCTGGCGTGTCGCCTCATCCTCGCGCCGCCCCATGATGCCCTCGCCGGAGTTCGTCTCGCCGGAGTTCCTCTCCGGTCAGATCCGGAGAAGATGGATGAGATCCACCAATCCCGCCATCCAAACACCGTCTCCGTCCCGGATCTCCTCGTCCCGCTTCTCTCCATCCCGCGTTGACTTTCGTGGAGGTAAAATTCCACCAAGTCCCCGAAGTTTCCAGATTCATATGCCCATTTTCAATGCATCGTAACTCTGCATCCGTAGCTCCAATTCATGCGTGTAGCATATCAAAATGTTCGTCTCGACGAGTACATCATTTTATCTCACTGCATCATTTTCATTTGAGCTCATCTTGATGCCCGAAATGCTGTTGGAAGAGGGCTATGTGATGAACTTGTCCGATCTGTTTCAATAAATGGCATTTTGTCATTTTTGCCATGATTAATGTGTGCATGCTATGACCCTGAGCTCTACATGTGTTTTGTTATATGCCATGCCATCTTTAGAGAGGTGCTTGACATGTATTTTTGTGATATTTGTGGTGACTAGAACAAGCTTGCAAAGTAGCGTAATCGGTAATGCTGATTTCAGGGACTTAGAATTTCCTAGTGATCCATGCCTCTTTTGAGGATGATCAGTAAGGATGTTTTGTCCTGATTTTGTTGTTATGCCATATGTTCATGTTCTTTCCTAGTGATCCATGCCTCTTTTGAGGATGATCAGTAAGGATGTTTTGTTAACATTGTGGTGCTCTATCGATCCATGTCTTTGTTTGCAATTATGGAGCACCTTAGCTTGAGTCAATCAAGCTCTACTTTTGCTATTTAATGTTCCTGGCAGATTGTTAACTTGTTTAGCAATTTTGCCGAGGATGTTGCTATTGATCCGTGTTTGCTATGATGTTGTTCTTGCCATGTCTAGCTTCTATGCCATGTCTTCTTGATGGGTGTATGATTAGTTTGTCATGCCATGCTTTGTAGTGAGTGCATCGAGCTCGTAAACATGCCTACTTGTTAACTGTTTTGCATGCTCCAGTTTTTCACTAAGTCTGAATCTGTTTATGTTTTTGCCATGTTCACATGCTTGCATTTGTATTTTCTGATCCCTTTTGGCTCAAGGTCACTAAGGGACTTTTGTTAAGTGCTTTGAGTAGCTTCATTTCATGCCTTGCTTTGCCATGATATGTTCCTGTAGCATGTAGTTTTCATGCTCTAAAGTGTGCTTCATGATGATAAATTCCAGACTTGTGTTAATTTCACCAAGTCTGAAACCTGTTATCGTTTACCCTTTTACCATGCTTGTTTGAACCTGTTAATGGATTAATTAGCTGTAGCTCAGTGTTCATCTTTTGTCAAGCATCATGAGTGGATCCCTGCCATGTATCTTGTTGCCATGTTTGAGTGCTTTAGCATATTTATCTTGATGCATTTAGATGGCTACTTGCTGTGTATCGCAGACCGGTGCCATATTTGTTTTGCTTGCCATTTCCAAACCGTGCATCCGATTCCGGTGATCTTTATATCGATTTCAACCAAAATCACCTCACCTTTCCAGTGGCACTCTTGGATTTCCATGTTGAGGCCAGGTTCAATCTTTCCTTTCCAAATCATGCATATGCATCACATACCGCATCCCGCATATCATACCATGTTCATGTGTGGTTTGTTTACTATGTTGTGTGCTTCTTTCCGGTGTTGCTTTCTTCAGGTTGGTTCCGATAACGTCACGTTTGTGAGGACCGGTTTGTCTACATCCGTCTGTCTTCTTCATGGACTCGTTCTTCTTCCTTGCGGGATTTTAGGCAAGATGACCATACCCTCGAAATCACTTCTATCTTTGCTTGCTTAGTTGCTTGCTCTTTTGCTATGCCTATGCTGCGATACCTAACACTTGCTTATCATGCCTCCCATATTGTTGAACCAAGCCTCTAACCCACCTTTTCCTAGCAAACCGTTGTTTGGCTATGTTACCGCTTTGCTCAGCCCCTCTTATAGCGTTGTTAGTTGCAGGTAAAGATTGAAGTTTGTTCCCTGTTGGAACATGGAGATGTTGTTCCTTGTTGGAACATGTTTACTTGTTGGGATATCACAATATCTCTTATTTAATTAATGCATCTATATATTGGTAAAGGGTGGAAGGCTCGGCCTTATGCCTGGTGTTTTGTTCCACTCTTGCCGCCCTAGTTTCCGTCATATCGGTGTTATGTTCCCGAATTTTGCGTTCCTTACGCGGTTGGGTTATAATGGGAACCCCTTGACAGTTCGCTTTGAATAAAACTCCTCCAGCAAGGCCCAACCTTGGTTTTACCATTCGCCACCTAGCCTCTTTTTCCCTTTGGTTAGGCCAGCCCAAGGGTCATCTTTATTTTAACCCCCACCCCCCGGGCCAGTGCTTGTCTAAGTGTTGGTCCGAAATGGGCAGCCTGCGGGGCCACCTCGGGGAAACTTGAGGGCTGGTTTTACTCGTAGATTGACCTATCCGGTGTTGCCCTGAGAACGAGATATGTGCAGCTCCCATCAGGATGTCGGCGCATCGGGCGGCTTTGCTGGACTTGTTTTACCATTGTCGAGGATGTCTTGTAACCGGGATTCTGAGTCTGATCGGGTCTTCCCGCTAGAAGGAATATCCTTCGTTGACTGTGAGAGCTTGTGATGGGCTCAGTTGGGACACCCCTGCAGGGATTTGAACTTTCGAAAGCCGTGCCCACGGTTATGGGCAGATGGGAATTTGTTAACGTCCGGTTGTAGAAAACCTGAAGTTGACCTTAATTAAAATACATCAACCGTGTGTGTAACCATGATGGTCTCTTTCGGCGGAGTCCGGGAAGTGAACACGGTGTTGGAGTTATGCTTGATGTAGGTTGTTCTAGGATCACTTCTTGATCATAGTTTCTCGATCGTGCTTTGCCTTCTCTTCTCGCTCTCTTTTGCGTATGTTAGCCACCATATATGCTAGTCGCTTGCTGCAGCTCCACCTCATACCGTTTACCCTTCCTATAAGCTTGAATAGTCTTGATCGCGAGGGTGTGAGATTGCTGAGTCCCCGTGACTCACAGATACTTCCAAAACCAGTTTGCAGGTGCCGATGTTACCGAGCAGGTGACGCAACCAAGCTCAAGGAGGAGCTCAATGAAGATATTGTCCTTTGTATTGTTTCATTCTAGTTGATCAGTAGTGGAGCCCAGTCGGGACGATCGGGGATCTGTGTAGCATTTGGGGTAGTCTTCTTTTATTTTGGCTCCGTAGTCAGGCCTTGATTGTAACTGGTTGATGTAATGCTTTATTCATGTAATTGTGTGAAGTGGCGATTGTAAGCCAACTATGTATCTCTTTCCCTTATGTATTACATGGGTTGTGTGAAGATTACCTCACTTGCGACATTGTTTTCAATGCGGTTATGCCTCTAAGTCGTGCTTCGACACGTGGGAGATATAGCCGCATCGAGGGCGTTACAAGTTGGTATCAGAGCCTTCCCCGACTTAGGAGCCCCCTGCTTGATCAAATCGCTGGCATTATTGAGTCTAGAAATGTTTTGAGTCATTTAGGATTATATATATCTGAGAGTTAGGAATTCTTTTTACTCCTCAGTCTCTTCGTTGCTCTGGTGAGGCATCCTGACGTAGAGTTTTGACTCTTCTCTTCTCAAATTTCATTAAAAAATTAGGATCACGCGGGTATATTGGAATCGTTCCGATGGATTTGTGACGAGAACATTGTTCTTGGTGCCTCCTTGCATTTAGGGGTTGTGGCAGTGTCCCGGGGAGTTGAGCTTTGAGGTGTTGTCGTCACAAATTTATCATTCCAGTTCTGGAATACCTGAGTTTAGTTTCGCCGACATCGAAAATCTCTTTTATGCAGTTGTTGGTGAGATAACCTCGACGCCACCCAGTACTGGGGTGGGAGTTCGGGAGTATTGCCATAACTCGTATAATAGATGCTTTTCGAAGGTTGAGGTAGATGATTTCCGAAGGTTTCTTGGTTATGTGTTGAAGGATGGATACAGCTGGATGTAGGATTTGTTAGTTTGGGTGAGATATTATGCTTCCCCTATGTCCCTAACACCCGATTGCATAACCGGAAAGTTTCAGGAGTTTATAAGTGGGAATTCAAGTAGCTCCTAGGATTTCTTTCCGACAGATGTATGATATGAAATTGGGGTTCGACGTCTAGTGGTCCGCCTATCCACGGTTGGTTTTACAGTGGTCTCGTTGTGTCTTAAAGAGTCCTTGGCTATGCCGACTCGGGGATGCTTTGTATGTCATGTGCACTACCTTGTACATGATGGTGCTGTACGATCGAGCCCGTGTAGGCCCCACCACGAAAACTTCGGACGAAATCTCTATCATATATTTGTTCCGGCTTATTCTGCAAGCCAACCCTTTGTTTTTGTTTTGAGTTGTGGTATTCGAGTTGCTTCAATGTCAAATGTTGATTCCATACTTTTCCTAAACGGTGTTCTCATACTCCTATGTGAATGCAATCCTTCTCGATCATCAAGATTGTCATGTCAATCCTTTTCAACCGGTGTGTTTCTCTTCTAGTGGATCCGATCACTTCAACATTCGCAAGATCAATTATCAGTTCTTGTCAACGGTGTTTGCTTCATCCGTTCCAAGTGGTCTTTGTTTTCCCACCCTCCCACCCTTGTTTCTTCAAGGACTCAGATTTCTTAATCAAGTATCCTTTGATTCATGTGAAGTCTCTCCATTCTTTTCCTTCATGTTCTTACCCGGTGATTCTCATGATGATTCTAACGGAGCTTCAAGTTCGTCACTCTTCACTCGTTTTCTTCTCCGGTGGACTGAAGTCAAGCTTTGTTGATCATATCTTTTCCTCGTTTCAAATGTCTTCTCATGCCGGTGCAATTCTTAATCATTCACCTCTCGCTATTAAATTGTTCCGGAGTGCTGAAGATATCTCTAAGATTCGTGTTTCCACTCTGCATTCGTTCAAGCTCTTTCGAGATGGGTATCTCATTCAAGCCATTTTAATTCAACCGGAGCATTCTCTCTTCTAAATCATTTCAACGGTGTTTCTCTTGAGTGGGCCCTAACCCACAGGTCATTTTCCAGGATCTTACCTGACTCTTCTTATTTTCCCGGAGCTATCCTCAAATTTCTTTTCAAAGTTTGACGTAAGAATGATTTGTCATGAGTCAAATGTTTTTCTCCAAGATCTTTCAAATTCTTTTCATCGTTGGTTCAACCTTTCTATTTATCATTTCGGAGTATCTCAAGAATTCACGGTGGTGTTTCTCGTCGTCATTCTCAGATTTTGAAGACCGAAGAAGAGGCTTTCCTCCATATCTTATCCGTTCTCTCAAAGATTCGTCATTCTAGCTTGTTGCCATCCTCTCATAGTTGTTTTTGGATTGTGAGAATTCTTTTCACCTATCCGGAGCAATTCAAGATTCTTTTCAGTTTGTTTCTCCAGAGCCCATCATCTCAGAATTATTCGTTATCAATTTCAGCCATTGTTCTCCAAATCTTACCGGTGCATCAGTCAAGTATTCTCTAACCAGTTCGTGAAATATTCGTCCTCTTGTATATAAATTCTCTCAATTATCTTCGTTCATTTCATAATTCTTCCCGGTGATTCGTTATCTTTTATTCGTTCTTTTTCAATCCTTACGGTGGTTCATTTAAGATTTCTCTTCCTTCTTTATCATACCAATTCATTCGTTGTTTCGATTCCACCGGTGGTTAGTTGAAGACCTTCTCAAGTTGGCGCCGTATCTATCCTAATCCTTTCTTCGAGAATAAGTTGTATGCAATCCGTTTGCTCGTCATCAATTTAATTGGTGAAGGATAAGCATAATGTAATTCTTATTCTTGTTTCATCCAAGTGATTAATTTCCTATTCCGGAGGCTCATCAAATTCCTGATTTCAATTGTTTCATCTTCTCTTTTTCCCGGAGTTCCAACCTTTTTCAATTACATCTCCACGGAAATTCATTTAAATCATTGCAAGGCTTCAACCTTATTCTTTTCATCCTCCATTTCGTTTGATCATTCTTTTTTACCGGAGTTTTCACGAAGGCTCGACATGGTGATTCATCAAGGATTTAATTCCTTCTCGAAGTGTTCATCGAGATTCTTTTCAGAAGAACTCAAGTATTTCTTCATCTTGCAATCCGGAGTGCATTTCTTTCTACCGTATCATTGGAGGTGGTTTTACGTCATTCTTGATAATTTGAGTTCATGCTTCATGATTCACACATTGTTAAGAATGAGGTATTTGAAATCCATCAACCTATTCGTTGGAATTGTCTTGGGTTATATTTCACCTAAAGCCTTCCCTAAGGATTGTTGTTATATGGTGCTCATAAATGACCCAAGTTCTTCATCTATCCTCCCGATGAAATAGCGTTCTCGTCTCCTTGTTCATTCCAATCCAATTCTTTTTCCGTGAGTGGCAGGTTGTCACCTCATAATTTGAGATGTATTCCATAAGACCATATCAAGCTTATTCTTTTCGTTGTTGGTTTTCCAACAACTCCGTTCTAGCATTTGTTTTGAGCGTGCTCTCATTTTTTTCCCTTCGTTCATTCCATTCTTATTTTTGTTCCGGAGGCATTGTGTTGCTGCTCTCTTCAAACCTTCTTCTTGTTCTTGTCAGGATCCTGTTCTTTTCATGCCTATCTATTTAACCGGAGTGTTGTGCCATTTTGCTCAAGTTCTTCATTTTATCAAGCCTTGCATATCTTTTCAACCGGAGTGCTGACCGAAGTTGTTCTTCATTGTTCCTCTTTTCTAACGAAGTGTTTTCAACTTTGTTCATCCCCGTTGTATTCTCTCTTTCGAGTTGTTCAACATTTCAAGGTTCGTGGTTTCACTCGTTTGTTAAAGAAGCAACTTAGTTTTACCTCTGATCTTTCTCTTTCGTTTTTCCCTCCGGTGCCATTCTAGATCTCGGGACGAGATCCTCTTGTAGTGGTGGAGTGTTGTAACGCCCCGAGACCGATGTGCCAAGTGTCTTCCAGTTATTCGCTGTTGTTGCGTTGTCATTGCTTGCGTGTCATGCATTGCATATCATGTCATCATGTGCATTTCATTTGCATACATGTTCGTCCCATGCATCCGAGCATTTTCCCCGTTGTCCGTTTTGCAGTCCGGCGCTCCTATGTCACACGGTGTCCCTTTCTACCTCTTTTCGTGTGCGGGTGTTAAACATTTTCGGATTGGACCGAGACTTGTCATGAGGCCTTGGTTTACTACCGATAGACCGCCTGTCAAGTTTTGTGCCATTTGGACTTCGTTTGGTACTCCAACGGTTAACCGAGGGACTGAAAAGGCCTCGTGTGTGTTGCATCCCAACACCCCTCCAAAGTGGCCCAAAACCCACCTAAACCCCATCCATCATCTCGGTCGTTCGATCACAATCGTGTGGCCGAAAACCGCACCTCATTTGGACTCTCCTAGCTCCCTCTACCTATAAATATGAGGCCTCCCCCGAAATTTTTGCGCAGATGAAACCCTAGCCCCGCTCCTCGCGCCGCCGGACAAAACTCCCCACCACCGGCCGGACATGTCCGCCGCTAGCCGCCACACATTCCGGCCAATGAGAGGCTGACACATCATCACCGCAGCCTCTCGCGCCCAATCGCCGAGCGCCCCCTCAGCCGTCGTCCTCCCGCGCGCCGCCGAGGCCCGCCAGGCCCGCGTTCGGCCCCCGCGGGCCTAGCGCCGCCGCCCGCGCCCGGTGTCCACCGCCGCCTCGCCGCTGCCACCTCAGTCGTCGTGCTCTCCGCCGACCACCGCCGCCACCAGCGCGCCTTGCCGCCGCCGCCTTCACCAACCCCGCGTCGTCGTGCATCACCGGAGCTCCACCGCGTCCCGCCGCCATCCGCGCTCGCTGCTGCCACCCGTTTCCTTGTGAGCCGGCGCCGACCATCACCGCAGCGCCGTCCGGCCATCGCCTCGCCTCCCTCCGGCGTGTCGCCTCGTCCTCGCGCCGCCCCATGATGCCCTCGCCGGAGTTCGTCTCGCCAGAGTTCCTCTTTGATCAGATCCGGAGAAGATGGATGAGATCCACCAATCCCGCCATCCAAACACCGTCTCCATCCCGGATCTCTTCGTCCCGCTTCTCTCCGTCCCGCTTGACTTTCGCGGAGGTAAAATTCCACTAAGTCCCCGAAGTTTCCAGATTCATATGCCCATTTTCAATGCATCGTAACTCTACATCTAGCTCCGATTCATGCATGTAGCATATAAAAATGTTCGTCTCAACGAGTACATCATTTCATCTCATTGCATCATTTTCATTTGAGCTCATCTTGATGCCCGAAATGCTGTTGGAAGAGGGCTATGTGATGAACTTGTCCGATCTGTTTCAGCAAATGGCATTTTGTCATTTTTGCCATGATTAATGTGTGCATGCTATGACCCTGAGCTCTACATGTGTTTTGTTATATGCCATGCCATCTTTACATAGGTGCTTGCCATGTATTTTTGTGATATTTGTGGTGACTAGCACAAGCTTGCAAAGTAGCGTAATCGGTAATGCTGATTTCAGGGACTTAGAATTTCACTAAGTCCTTGTCCTGATTGTGTTGTTATGCCATATGTTCATGTTGTTTCCTAGTGATTTGTGCCTCTTTTGAGGATGATTAGTAAGGATGTTTTGTTAACATTGTGGTGCTCTATCCATCCATATATTTGTTTGCAATTATGGAGCACCTTAGCTTGAGTCAATCGAGCTCTACTTTTGCTATTTAATGTTCCTGGCAGATTGTTAACTTGTTTAGCAATTTTGCCGAGGATGTTGCTATTGATACGTGCTTGCTATGATGTTGTTCTTGCCATGTATAGCTTCTATACCATGTCTTCTTGATGGGTGTAAGCTTAGTTTGTCATGCCATGCTTTGTAGTGAGTGCATCGAGCTCGTAAACATGCCTACTTGCTAACTGTTTTGCATGCTCCAGTTTTTCACTAAGTCTGAATCTGTTTATGTTTTTGCCATGTTCACATGCTTGCATTTGTATTTTCTGATCCCTTTTGGCTCAAGGTCACTAAGGGACTTTTGTTAAGTGCTTTGAGTAGATTCATGCCATGCCTTGCTTTGCCATGATATGTTCCTGTAGCATGTAGTTTTCATGCTCTAAAGTGTGCTTTCTGATGATAAATTCCAGACTTGTGTTAATTTCACTAAGTCTGAAACCTGTTATCGTTTGCCCTTTTTCCATTCTTGTTTGAACCTGTTAATGGATGAATTAGCCGTAGCTCAGTGTTCATCTTTTTTCAAGCATCATGAGTGGATCCCTGCCATGTATCTTGTTGCCATGTTTGAGTGTTGTAGCATATTTATCTTGATGCATTTAGATGGCTATTTGTTGTGTATCGCAGACCGGTGCCATATTTGTTCTGCTTGCCATTTCCAAACCGTGCATCCGATTCCGGTGATCTTTATATCGATTTCAACCAAAATCACCTCACCTTTCCAGTGGCACTCCTGGATTTCCATGTTGAGGCCAGGTTCAATCTTTCCTTTCCAAATCATGCATATGCATCACATACCGCATCCCGCATATCATACCATGTTCATGTGTGGTTTGTTTACTATGTTGTGTGCTCCTTTCTGGTGTTTCTTTCTTCGGGTTGGTTCCGATAACGTTGCGTTTGTGAGGACTGGTTCGTCTATATCCGTTTTTCTTCTTCGTGGACTCGTTCTTCTTCCTTGCGGGATTTCAGGCAAGATGACCATACCCTTGAAATCACTTCTATCTTTGCTTGCTTAGTTGCTCGCTCTTTTGCTATGCCTATGCTGCGATACCTACCACTTGGTTATCATGCCTCCCATATTGTTGAACCAATCCTCTAACCCACCTTGTCCTAGCAAACTGTTGTTTGGCTATGTTACCACTTTTCTCAGCCCCTCTTATAGCGTTGTTAGTTGCAGGTGAAGATTGAAGTTTGTTCCTTGTTGGAACATGGAGATGTTGTTCCTTGTTGGAACATGTTTACTTGTTGGGATATCACAATATATCTTATTTAATTAATGCGTCTATATACTTGGTAAAGGGTGGAAGGCTCGGCCTTATGCCTAGTGTTTTGTTCCACTCTTGCCGCCCTAGTTTCCGTCATATCGGTGTTATGTTCCGGATTTTGCGTTCCTTACGCGGTTGGGTTATAATGGGAACCCCTTGACAGTTCGCTTTGAATAAAACTCCTCCAGCAAGGCCCAACCTTGGTTTTACCATTCGCCACCTAGCCTCTTTTTCCCTTGGGTTAGGCCAGCCCAAGGGTCATCTTTATTTTAACCCCCACCCCCCGGGCCAGTGCTTGTCTAAGTGTTGGTCCGAAATGGGCAGCCTGCGGGGCCACCTCGGGGAAACTTGAGGGCTGGTTTTACTCATAGCTTGACATATCCGGTGTTGCCCTGAGAACGAGATATGTGCAGCTCCCATTAGGATGTCGGCGCATTAGGCGGCTTTGCTGGACTTGTTTTACCATTGTCGAGGATGTCTTGTAACCGGGATTCCGAGTCTAATCGGGTCTTCCCGCTAGAAGGAATATCCTTCGTTGACCGTGAGAGCTTGTGATGGGCTAAGTTGGGACACCCCTGCAGGGATTTGAACTTTCAAAAGCCGTGCCCGTGGTTATGGGCAGATGGGAATTTGTTAACGTCCGGTTGTAGAAAACCGGAAGTTGACCTTAATTAAAATACATCAACCGCGTGTGTAATCGTGATGGTCTCTTTCCGGCGGAGTCCGGGAAGTGAACACGGTGTTGGAGTTATGCTTGACGTAGGTTGTTCTAGGATCACTTCTTGATCATAGTTTCTCGATCGTGCTTTGCCTTCTCTTCTCGCTCTCTTTTGCGTATGTTAGCCACCATATATGCTAGTCGCTTGCTGCAGCTCCACCTCATACCTTTTACCCTTCCTATAAGCTTGAATAGTCTTGATCGCGAGAGTGTGAGATTGCTGAGTCCCCGTGACTCACAGATACTTCCAAAACCAGTTTGCAGGTGCCGATGTTACCGAGCAGGTGACGCAACCAAGCTCAAGGAGGAGCTCGATGAAGATCTTGTCCTTTGTGTTGTTTCGTTCTAGTTGATCAGTAGTGGAGCCCAGTCGGGACGATCGGGGATCTATGTAGCATTTGGGGTAGTCTTATTTTATTTTGGCTCCGTAGTCAGGCCTTGATTGTAACTGGTTGATGTAATGCTTTATTCATGTAATTGTGTGAAGTGGCGATTGTAAGCCAACTATGTATCTCTTTCCCTTATGTATTACATGGGTTGTGTGAAGATTACCTCACTTGCGACATTGTTTTCAATGCGGTTATGCCTCTAAGTCGTGCTTCGACACGTGGGAGATATAGCCGCATCGAGGGCGTTACATCCGTAGAAACTACATCCGAGTGCGACAGCAGCGACCCCGCGGCAGAAGTTTTGATGGTCAATGGACCACGTAGTCCTCCTGGCTTCACTCGTGAAGACGGAGGCGACGGGGGCGGCGATCCGTCTCGTGTTCACGAAGAGTGCCGCCCCGAACCCCTCTCTTCACAGCAGAGGGAAGAACTTCGCCGCCGGAATATGGATGTGCTTCACACTCCTATCGTTGGAGAAACCCCTGAGGCTCAGGCCTTGGAGGAGGCGCGCCTAGCCAACTTGGCTGAGCGCACTCGACTGGAGAACCTCCAGCGCGCACTCGACGAGCATGCTCGGCAACGTATCCCCGAGTCCAGTCGACACCAACTTTTTCCGCCTCCGACTCAGGTATACTGAACTCCGATCTAGAATCTCGTAGCTGTGGCCCGAATAGCGGAGTCAATCCAGCCTTCCTAGTCATAAGCTGGTCGAGGTCTGGTGCAGATCTGGGCTTTGCTCCATGCGGCGGGAGAGCAGAATACAGCAGTATCTCAGTCGCGGAATAGGATCCATAGCAGACCTTGGTTGCAGACACAGTCCAGTCGGCTCATAGCCCGAGATCGCCCCCGAGGCGTGAAGGACGTGAGGACCGGCGATATTAGTACAGAAACTACGAGCAGTATGATCACCGACTCGATCACGATGATCATCGTCGAGTGCCCACGCCTCCCCCAAGGAGTGGGTCATACGTGCCTCGGCAGCATGATGACAGACGTCCTCATAGTGGTGGGCGAAGGATTCCAGTCGACCCCAGGGAGCCGGGCTTTGATGTGATATCTATTCTCGTTTAGGGTCTGGTCGACAGAAACAGAGCTCACAGAGAGGGTCACGACAGAGATTTCCCAACCAGCAGCAAGGTACATGTCTCGGGTCCAGAGTGCTTCAGCAGAGCCATCAAGGCTGCGGTGATTCCTCCCAACTTCAGGTTGGCGACTGGAGTCAGTAAGTTCACTGGCGAGTCCAAGCCTGACACTTGGCTTGAGGATTATTGAGTGGCTGTACAGATTGGTGGTGGCAACGATGAAGTGGCCATGAAGAACCTTTCTTTGATGTTGGAGGGCTCGGCCAGAGCGTGGCTGAATCAATTAGCGCCTAGTAGTATTTATACTTGGGAAGATCTTGCCCGAGTATTTGCCAGAACATTTGAAGGTACTTGCAAACGGCCAGCAGGGCTGACAGAATTACAGTGTTGCATTCAGAAACCGAATGAAACTTTGAGAGATTATATCCAGAGATGGATCACGTTGCACCACACGGTGGAGAATGCGTCAGATTACCAGGCAATTTGTGCCTTCAAATAAGGCGTTAAGTATCGGGAGTTGAACCTGAAATTCGGTCAGATAGGAGATATTACTCTGACTCGGATGATGGAGATTGCCACCAAGTACGCCAATGGTGAAGAAGAAGACCGACTCCAGAGTGGCAAGCACAAAACAGTCGCCCATGAAACCGGAGGAGGGAACTCCAGTCGGAAGCAGAGGCGCAAGGCCGAGCCAGCCGCTCCTGGTGAAGCCTTAGCCATAACTCAAGGAAAGTTTAAAGGGAAACCCAAAGGGCCGTGGAACCCCAAGAAAGTAAAAGATCAAGATGGAAATGATGTGCTAGACTTACCATGCCACATTCACACCAAAAAAGATGAAAAGGGTAATTTCGTTTACCCGAAGCATACCACTCGACAGTGTCGACTCCTAATCCAGCAATTCCGAGAGAAACAGCCCAAGGAAAAGGAGAAGGAAGTGGACAAAGTTTAGGATGAGGAGGAGGACGATGATGGTTACCCCCACGTCAATTCCACTCTGATGATTTTCGCTGATGTTGAGAGTAAGAGTCGACTGAAGGTCATCAACAGAGAAGTGAACATGGTCGCTCCGATGACACACAGTTATTTGAAGTGGTCTCAGACTACCATTACATTCAACCAGTCCGATCACCCAGCGCACATAGCCACCCCTGGGAGGCAAGCGCTGGTGGTCGACCCAGTAGTCGAAGGCACTCGATTGACTAAGGTTCTGATGGATGGTGGCAGTGGTCTGAATATACTATATGCAGAGATGTTGAAATGAATGGGCATTCCGATGTCCAGACTCAGCGAAAGTAATATGAGTTTCCATGGAGTTATTACTGGCAAGAAGGCTGCGTCACTCGGTCAAATCACCCTTGATGTAGTTTTCGGTGATTCCAAGAATTACCGCAAAGAAAAGTTGCCATTTGAAGTTGTGGATTTCCAGAGTGCTTATCACACTATTCTAGGCAGGCCAGCTTATGCATGTTTTATGGCTCGAACATGTTACGTGTACCTCAAATTGAAGATGCCTGGTCCTAAAGGGGTGATCACTATCACTTGGCAGTCGAAAGAAGGCAGAATAGTGCTTCTAGGAGGGCTCAAAGATCGCCGATGCACAGATGGCAGTAGTGGAGTTGCAGGAGTATCAAAAAAATGCAGATCCGAGTGATTTGTTGCAAGCTAAGAAGCCTACCACAGATTCAGCATTCCAGTCGTCTGGTGAGATGAAGTCGATTCATATTCATCCAACGGATCCCAATGCTGCTCCGACTCACATTTCAACAAGACTCGACTCCAAATAGGAAGAAGCGCTCATACAGTTCCTCCGTGAGAACTGGGACATCTTTGCATGGAAACCTTCTTACATGCCAGGTGTTCCCAGGGGACTGGTTGAGCATCGTTTGCGAGTCGACCCAAAGGTGAAACCAGTCAAAGAACATCTTCAACGGTCCGCCGTACAGAAGAGGAAGGCAATCGGTGAAGAAGTGGCTCGGCTTCTGGTAGCTGAGTTTATCCGAGAGATTTACCACTCCGAGTGGTTAGCCAATGTTGTCATGGTCCCAAAGAAGGACGACTCACTTCGCATGTGCATCGACTTCAAACATATCAATCGGGCCTGCCCGAAAGATCACTTTCCTCTCCCTTGCATCGACCAAATAGTCGACTCGACTATGGGGTGTGAGCGTTTGTCCTTTTTGGACGCTTATTCCGGGTATCATCGGATCCGTCTGTATGGACCTGAAGAGATAAAAACAGCTTTCATCACCCCATTTGGGTGCTTCTGTTATGTCACTATGCCATTCGGTTTGAAGAATGCTGGAGCCACATTCATGCGAATGGTTCAGAAGTGCTTGCTCACTCAGATCAGTCGGAATGTGGAAGCATACATGGATGACATTGTGGTCAAGTCACGTAAAGGTTCCGACCTACTGGTCGGCCTTGCTGAAACCTTTGCCAACCTCAGAAGGTATGATATCAAGCTCAATCCATCAAAGTGCACATTTGGAGTTCCAGGCGGAAAATTACTCGGTTTTCTCGTTTCCGAACGAGGGATCGATGCCAACCCAGACAAAGTGGGTGCCATACTCCGGATGAAACGCCCTGTACGTGTGCATGATGTCCATAAGCTTACTGGTTGTTTGGCCGCCCTAAGTCGATTCATTTCTCGCCTTGGTGAAAAGGGACCACCTCTTTACCGACTCATGAAGAAGTCAGATAAGTTTGAGTGCACTCCTGAAGCTGATGAAGCATTTGCAGAGCTCAAAGCCCTGCTTTCCACCCAGCCGGTGCTTGCTGCTCCAATCAGCAAAGAGCCTTTACTGGTTTACATTGCATCCACTGGACAAGTCGTCAGTACAATACTTACGGTCGAGCGGGAAGAAGAAGGAAAAGCCTACAAAGTTCAGCGCCCAGTATACTATGTCTCTGAAGTTTTGACTCCATCAAAGCAAAGATATCCACATTATCAGAAGCTTGTTTATGGGATTTATATGACCACGAAGAAGGTTGCACATTACTTCTCTGATCACTCCATTACAGTCGTCAGTGACGCTCCATTATCAGAGATTCTGAAAAATAGAGATGCAACTGGTCGAGTGGCAAAATGGGCGATTGAACTCCTTCCCTTAGATATCAAGTTCGAGGCAAAGAAAGCTATCAAGTCCCAAGCAATAGCAGATTTCCTCGCCGAGTGGATTGAACAACAACTGCCGACTCAAGTTCACTCGGAGCACTGGACCATGTTCTTTGATGGTTCCAAGATGCTGAATGGTTCCGGTGCTGGGGTGGTACTGGTATCCCCCCGAGGAGACAAGCTCAGATATGTACTCCAGATTAAATTTGATTCCTCCAATAACGAAGCAGAATATGAAGCACTCTTGTATGGGTTGCGTATGGCCATCTCACTCGGCGTCTGTTGCCTCATGGTCTATGGCGACTCAGATTTGGTAGTCAATCAAGTGATGAAGGAGTGGGACATCAGAAGCCCAGCCATGACTGGTTACTGCAACGCGGTGAGAAAGTTGGAAAAGAAGTTTGAGGGGTTAGAGCTCCATCATGTACCCCGATTGAAAAATCAAGCAGCAGATGATTTAGCAAAGATAGGCTCCAAGAGAGAAGCTATTCCCAGTAATGTGTTCCTGGAGCATATTCATGCACCTTCAGTTCAAGAAGATCCCTTCGCTGAAGAGCCCCCGCAGCCTAGGAGTGCCACAGATCCGACTGAAGTCGAGGTCCCAACCGTGGTCGACTTGATCATGGAGGTGTTGGTCATCACTCCCGACTGGACAGTGCCATACATTGCATATATCCTTAGGAAAGAGCTCCTAGAGGATGAAGAAGTGGCTCGACAGATCGTCCGTCGATCCAAGGCCTTTACTGTAATAAGAGGACAACTGTTCAGAGAAAGTACAACTGGGGTCAGCCAGAAATGCATAACACCAGAAGAAGGCCGAGTGATCCTCCACGACATCCATTCGGGGACCTGTGATCACCATGCGTCCTCTCGGACCATTGTGGCTAAAGCATACCGAGTTGGATTTTATTGGCCACGAGCAAATGAAATGGCGAAAGATATAGTCGACAGATGTGAAGGCTGCCAGTTCTATTTCAATATGTTGCACAAACCTGCATCAGCCCTGAAGACCATTCCACTCGTCTGGCCCTTTGCTGTTTGGGGATTGGACATGGTTGGTCCATTGAAGACTGGTAGGAGTGACTTTACTCACGTGCTTGTAGCAGTCGACAAGTTTACCACAATGGATCGAAGCCAAGCCTATTAAGAATCTTGAAGCTAGTACTATTGTCAGCTTCATCAGAGAGTTGATATTCAGATATGGGGTTCCGCACAGCATCATCACTGACAATGGATCGAACTTTGATTCTGATGAGTTCAGAACCTTCTGCGCCTCACAAGGCACACGAGTCGACTATGCTTCAGTCGCCCATCCCCAGTCGAATGGACAAGCAGAAAGAGCAAATGGCCTGATTCTCAAAGGACTGAAACCCCGACTGATGTGAGATCTCAAGCACGCAGCGGGCGCCTGGGTTGATGAACTTCCATAAGTTCTTTGGGGATTGAGGACAACCCCCAATCGGTCGACTGATCGAACTCCATTCTTCTTGGTCTATGGGGCTGAAGCTGTTCTACCGAGTGACTTGCTTCATAACGCACCATGAGTTGAGCTCTTCTCTGAAGATGAAGCAGAACAAGCTCGGCAAGATGCAGTCGACCTCCTAGAGGAGGAAAGAGAGATGGCCTTGATCCGTTCGACCATTTATCAGCAAGACTTGCGTCGATTCCATGCTAGACACGTGAAGGGTCGAGCCTTTCAAGAGGGAGACTTGGTTCTTCGAGTGGATCAGGAGAAACCACACATGCTCGCCCCAGCTTGGGAAGGTCCCTTCATTGTCACCAGAGTGCTCCACAATGGAGCATACCACCTTTACAGTGTCGAGCATAAGAAGGACGAGCCACGGGCTTGGAATGCGGAGCTGCTCTGCCCCTTTTATACTTAAGTACTCGTTCGAATAAAATGTAATAAGAAATACATTTGTAATTTGTTTATCAAAGACAAGAGCTTTACAGTCCTCTTGAACGATTGTTGTTGCTTTTATTTGCGTCTGAAATCCCCCAGTGGGTGACTTAGCTGCGAATTCGTTTCGCCTAAGTTCAAAAGAAAATCCTGCAAAGTGGTGAGCAAGCCTCTCACTCGGAGGCTTAGCTGCGAATCCGTTTTGCCTAAGTTTGAAAAATCCTACCGAGTGGTGAGCAAGCCTCTCACTCGGGGGCTTAGCTACAGTCCAGTACTCGCCTAAGTTTGAAAAATTCTATCGAGTGGTGAGCAACCCTCTCACTCGGGGGCTTAGCTGCAGTCCAGTACTCGCCTAAGTTTGAAAAATCCTACTGAGTGGTGAGGAATCCTCCCACTCGGAGGCTTAGCTGCAGTCCAGTACTCGCCTAAGTTGGTAAAATCCTGTCGAGTGGTGAGCAAGCCTCTCACTCGGGGGGCTTAGCTGCAGTCCAGTACTCGCCTAAGTTTGTAAAATCCTACCGAGTGGTGAGCAAGCCTCTCACTCGGGGGCTTAGTTGCGAATTCGTTTCGCCTAAGGTTAAAAAATCCTACCGAGTGGTGAGAAACCCTCCCACTCGGGGGCTTAGCTGCAAATCCATTTTGCCTAAGGTTAGAAAATCCTACCGAGTGGTGAGCAACTCTCCCACTCGGGGGCTTAGCTGCAGTCCAGTACTCGCCTAAGTTTAAAAAATCCTACCGAGTGGTGAGCAACCCTCCCACTCGGGGGCTTAGCTGCAGTCCAGTACTCGCCTAAGGTTAAAAAAATCCTACCGAGTGGTGAGCAACCCTCCCACTTGGGGGCTTAGCTGCAGTCGAGTACTCGCCTAAGGTTAAAAAAATCCTACCGAGTGGTGAGCAACCCTCCCACTCGGGGGCTTATCTGCAGTCCAGTACTCGCCTAAGTTTAAAAAATCCTACCGAGTGGTGAGAAACCCGCCCACTCGGGGGCTTAGCTGCAGTCTAGTACTCGCCTAAGTTTAAAAGATCCTACCAAGTGGTGAGCAACCCTCCCACTCGGAGGCTTAGCTGCAGTCCAGTACTCACCTAAGTTTAAATAATCCTACCGAGTGGTGATCAACCCTCCCACTCGGAGGCTTAGCTGCAGTCCAGCATTCGCCTAAGGTTTAAAGTTTGTCCCTATCTGCAAGGACGGCGAGGTGCAGGTCGACCACGGCCTTCTACTCCGAGCTACGCCACAAGTACAACGTACGCTCCATCCCCATCCACAAGGACGACGAGGTGCAGGTCGACCGTGGCCTTCTACTCTGAGCTACGCCACAAGTACAACGTACACTCCATCCCCATCCGCAAGGACGACGAGGTGCAGGTCGACCGCGGCCTTCTTCTCCGAGCTACGCCACAAATACAACATGCGCTCCATCCCTGCCCGCAGGGACGACGAGGCGCGGGTCGATTGAACTCTCCACTTCAGGGCTACATCCCAAAGAGCAAATTCCATGCGAAGACAAATACAAACATATTCAGAAATAAACCAAGTTCAGATAGATCCTAAAACTTCCAGGCGACAAGTATTCGAGCATCAAGCCCGAAGGAGTTTAATGGTTAGAGCAACCACTCGGCATCCCGAGGCAAATTTAAGGCAAGTTTAAATCTCAAAGTTTGTTCATTCGGCAGGAGGAGGGCTGGCAGGTTCAACGAATTCGTCCAAGTCGATTCCATCTGCAATCCGAGTGGCGGCAGCTATGAAAGTCTCCATAAAAGACTGGAAATCGTGCCTTTTGGTGTTGGCGACCTTGATCGCCGCCAGCTTGTCTTCGCAAGCTTCCTTGCAGTGGACTCTTACCAAGGACAACGCCATGTCAGCACCACACCGGGCAGAGGACTTCTTCCACTCTTGCACTCGACCAGGAACCTCATTGAGCCGAGTCATCAGAGATTTGAGGTCATTTTGAAGTGTCGCCCTTGGCCAGAGTGATGAGTCGATCTGTGAAACTGCCACCTTCATACGAGCGAGGTAACTTGTGACACTGGCGACACGGGATTCCAGTCGAAGCACATTCATGGCAGCCTCGTCGCCGACTGGAGAAACGATAGGGTCTAAACCCGTCTCGATCCGTCAAGTTTCCTCGTCAAAGTTTTGGCAGAATTCTGCAGTCAAAGAGTTAGTGAGTCGACTGGATAGGATTGACTCGCAAGAAGTAAAGCAGTCGGATTAAAAGGAGTACCTTCCAGCATAAGATAGAGCTTCTTGGCAAGAGTTCTCAGATAGGCTTCCACGTCATTTCTCTTACGAGCCGCGGACTCCAGCTTCTCATTCATAGCAATCTTATCTTTCTTCAGACGAGTTACCTCTCGGTTGGATTCAGTGAGAGAGGACTTCAGCTTGCTTACTTCTCCTTCCAGCGCGTTGACCAAAGCCAGCTTTTGGTCTGCAAGGGCAGTCTTATCTTGAGCCTCCTTCTGCGCAGCTGCAAGGTCCAAGTCCTTCTTCTCCAGAGCCAACCTCATTTTCTCTGCAAAATAAGCAATTGGATCAACACAAGAGATCGAAGAAATATTTTAAAAGGACGATCGACGCGAACAGTCGACAGGCAATTACCTTCCATACCAGCAGCTTCATCTTGAGCTTTCTTCAACTTTTGTTGGGCCAGCTCCAAGTCAAGGTTGAGTTGCTTATGCTTCTCCTCAAATTCGGCGAACTTAGAAATGAGAGTACAAGATTTCTGCAGAAGGTAAAAGACATGTCAATCGGCAAGATCAAAGATTATTTACTTCCGAGTGAATAAAACTTAAAAGTTTACTCAGACCCCAGCCGACTGCCCGCAGTCGACCACGGTCTCGGGGACTACACCCAGTGGGTGCACTTGACGTGCCCCCACTGATTCAGACCCCACTCGACCGGTTCGCCCGGGTCGAGTAAAAAAAGAGATGAGAACTATTCAGACCCCGGCCGACTGCCAGCAGTGGACCGCGGTCTCGGGGACTACACCCAGTGGGTGCACTTGACGTGCCCCCACTGGTTCAGATCCCACTCGACCGGTCAGCCCGGGTCGAGTGGAAGAAAGGAAAGTGAAAAGTACTCAGACCCCAGTCGACTGCCTGCAGTCGACTGCGGTCTCGGGGACTACACCCAGTGGGTGCACTTAGCGTGCCCCCATCGATTCAGTTCCCACTCGCCCAGGCCGAGTGGAAGAGCGCAAATACTAAAGACAGCAAAACACCCAGCGGGTGTACAGATTCGACGCAAACAATAAGAGATTGTATGAAAGAAAATATTTCAGGTAGCATATCCTAATAGAACAAGGTCAGTCGAAAGCCAACTTACCTGGACATTGGCCCGAAGAGCCGCGCTAGCATCATAAGTAGCCTGGCTGTTCTCATGCACCATCTTCATCCGCTCCATCATCATGTTAGCCTGACGGATAGCCTCCACAGCGGCGTCCGACTAGCTTTCCGGAACATGATAGTTGGTGAAGAAAGGGGCAGATGGCCCAGATGCGGCAGCTTGGAGCCCCGAGGCATGGGGTTGGGCGGCTGAAGGAAACACTGGTGCAATCGACGGTGCAGGGCGCTCACTCGACAATGGGACAACAAAAGTTACAGAGGCCCCATCTGCATCTTCAAGTTGCTGGACGGTTGGTTCTGTCATCAGTCCCTGCTGAGATGTCATGCCAGCTGCTACTTTTTTGTTCTTTCTGGGCCTAGGGGCCACATCTTCATCATCATCCGGAAGCTCGATAACGTTGGGTGGGGCTGCAAATAAACCAGTCGACCCCAAGTGAGTCGCCAGAATTTGCTCGACCAAATAATTAAGGACAAGATCACGAGAATTTTACCTGGATTGGAGGTAACCGCGTCTTCCATTTCCTCATCTCGGTATTGGTGGGAAGAAGTTCCAGAGGTAGCAGCACTGCAAATGTCAACATTCAGTCGGTTATGTTCTGTTGCTCGAGTCGACCAAAAGATCGGATCAGATGATTACCCAGAGATGGTGAGAATGGTCACTTTGATTCTGGGCAAAGCCTTTGGCGGTTTGGAGGATGTGGCCTTCAATGGTTTCGGGGCAGGAGGCGGCGCAGTCTTGAGCTATTTCGGTCCCTTCTCAGTCGGCACTGGAGAATACGTCCGAGGGCGCTTTGAAGATTGCCCAGTCGGTGCGGCCACCAGGTCGGGGGTGCTTGCCGGGTCGTGAGCATGCTTGGACCTCCTCTCTCTGCGAGGAGGAGAGTCGACCTCTTCCTCGTCACTCAGGTCGTCGCTCTCCTCGTCCTCCTTTGCATCTGAGTGCCACTCGCCGCTCTCGCCCCCGCTCGCCTCTCCCTCGACATTTTGCTCCTGCACTCCATTGAGCATCGAGTACATATCAATAAGAGCCTGAAAAGACAATGAACAAAAGAAAGACAGTCGACCGTCAACAAGATACTACATAGTAAATCAAGAAGACACTCGACAATGTAGAATCGCACCTGTTCCGGCTGGCGCAAATGGTCGAATGGAACCATCCTCCTGGACCCCCGGGGATTATCCTTGTTGCCGGTAATACCTCTCAGCCACTTCTCCACCGTGTCCTCACTAACATCCTCCGGGTGAATCCGAGTGGAATCCTCGAGCCCTGAGTACATCCACATCGGATGTTCACGAGCTTGAAGTGGTTGGATGCATCGACTGAGGAAGACCTCCAGCAGGTCCATACCAGTCACCCCGTCGCGGACAAGTTGGACAACCCGCTCGACCAACACCTTCACCTGCACCTTCTCCTCCGGGATCACTCTCAAAGAAGAGGGCTTCTCCACTCGAGCCATGGAAAAGGGGGGAAGTCCAGTCAACTGACCCGGGGTCGGTTGGTCCTTGCAGTAAAACCAGGTCAACTGCCAGCCCCGGACCGAGTCGGGAAGGATCATAGCTGGGAAGGTGCTCTTGTTCCTCATTTGAATTCCAAGGCCCCCGCACATCGATATCACGTGCGTCCTCTCATCACTCGGGTTGGCCTTCTTGACCGTCTGGGAGCGACATGTGAATATGTGCTTGAAGAGACCCCAGTGCGGTCGGCAGCCCAAGAAATTCTCGCACATGGACACGAAAGCAGCAAGGTACACAATGGTGTTTGGAGTAAAGTGGTGGAGTTGAGCCCCGAAGAAGTTCAAGAAACCACGAAAGAAAAGGGTGGGGAGGCAAAGAAAACCCGCGGTCGACATGAGTGGCGAGGAGAACGCACTCACCCTCCTGCGGCCACGGCTCAGTCTCGTTCCCCGGGAGCCGCGCCGATTCGTGGGGGATCAGTCCCCCTCAACCAGATCGTCGATGTCATCTTGGCTGATCGTTGAGCGGATCCAGTCGCCCTGGATCCAGCCAGGCGGCAGGCCGGACCTCGACGAGGATCCACCCCGGCTGGTCCTCTTCCCTTTCGCCTTCGCCGTCGCCTTCTTCGCACGCTCCAATGCCACCGTCTTCTCCTTCCCCATGGCAGCGAATCGAGTCCGAGCGGAGCTACGGCGCCGAGAGTAGAAGCAAGTGCAGCGGAGAAATCTGAGGAAGAGGAAGGGGAATGAGGGCGTACTGTTCAAAAGCCCCGGTCCGGTGCCTTATATAAGGACACTTCCGAGTGACTGACTTGTAGGCCCGGACGATCTTATCAAATCCGGCAATAGTCGCGCGCGCGATACGTGGCAAAAAAGGTGGTGCGGTGATTGAGGCGACCTGCCTAATCCGTCCCGATTACCATGGCCTCCCCCACCCGGCACGCTTCCCAAAATTCGAATCCCGTGAAATTTGCAGACGGCAGAACAACCCGCCAGACGGAAGATTTGTTCCATATCAACACTCGAAACTTAACAACGAAAGTTCACTCGACAAAACCAAGAATGGATCAAGGCGAATGAACAAGCAGTTGAAGCCATCATGAAGGTTCATTCGACCTCTGGGCGAGATATTCTCAAAGCACAAAAGCTGAATTGGAGGGGTTATCAACTCCTTCTCCGCTCGAACCTTGAACCATTCGGGGGCTAATGATGAAGCTATGTACCTAGGGTAGGGTCATGGACCTAACCTAGACATCCTCCCCTAGGATAGCACCCTAAAGCCAGGATCATTCAAAGAGTACCATCATCCACTCGACCATAGACGTTCCGCTCGGAAGAATCAATGTCACTCGACCGTCGCAAAAGTCACTCGACGGGAAGAAGAGCTCAAGTCACTCTGCATGAACAACGGTCGAGCATTTACTTGTAGGCTTAATTGTCATTTATAGTACCTAAATACAGGCGTTACCAGTAACATCTCCATCTTTATGTACCTTAAACCCTTTGTAACTGAGGGCAAGAGGGGTCTGGCGAACTCTATATAAGCCACCCCCCTCCTCAGGGACAAGGGTTCGCACCCCCTGTAACACACACACGCATATAATCCAGTCGACCGCCTCCGGGCTCCGAGACGTAGGGCTGTTACTTCCTCTGAGAAGGGCCTGAACTTGTAAAACTCGCGTGTACAACTCCTCCATAGCTAGGATCTTGCCTCTACATTCCTACCCCCCATTCTACTGTCAGACTTAGAACCACGGCACTTATTGCATTGTAATCTGTAATGTGACGAGAAACAAGGTCAAAATTTATTGATGGCAGAAGGTTGACCACGTGGTTGCTCACCGTTGAGGTGGCTGCGGCACGCTCTGATCACGTTCGTCCGCACATTTTTCTCGCCATTGAGGCGGCCACGGCGTGCTCCGCTCTGGCGTCCCTGCGCGCTCTGCTCGCCGTTGAGGTAAATTTACAATGGTAATGGTTAATAATTCTTAATAATTGTCTTATATATTCAGGATAATTTAAAATGCCACATGTGGCAAGTCCCAAAACACTCACAACCTACATAAGCATACAATTATAATAAAATATAAGCTAAAAGGCTGAGCTGGCGGCCTTCCGACGATGGTCTTCTTGGACTCCATGATCAGCATAGCACCCTTGTGACCGTTCACTCCAAGTGTCCCGACCCGCCTCCGCCTACGGAGTTGCTGGCGCTGGGAGGCTCTTGGGGCTGCCGGGCCTCTTTCAGAAGAGCTTCACAGCGTGCAATCACGCGCATGAAAACTCCACGGAACCACTCCATTTCCATGTCTCTGGCCTGCTAGAAAATTCCATCCATCACCTGCATCCTCAAGTTATCACGTTGGCGATGTTCTACTTCGTCGGGGACATCAACTCCTCCAAGGATGCGCTCGAGTCTGGCCAGCACATCATCGGGATCGAGGTTGACATGGCCGCCGCGGGCAATGATGAAGTCGCAGGCTGCCTGTGTCTTGACTGGATCGTAGAGGTCCTCTGCACATTCCTTGTGGGGCATCAGGCTCTCGATGAGCACTGGTGACGGCGGCTCTTCGGGTGGGTCGTCGATCATGCCGCCGAGTAGCTCTGGATCTTTCGCACGGTGGATGGCAAACTGCTCATCACACCTCCTCTGCAATATGTCGATTGTGCTCCCAAGGACTGTCACGTCAATATGTCTGCCCATGGGCCATGGTGCCTACACCGGCCGATGAAGCTCTTGCTCCCCGACCTGCTCCGGCTCATTCTCCTCGCCGAAGATGTAACGCAGGTAGGCGTTGATACGTCCATTTTGCATCATGTTTTTATATCGATATTTATCACATTATGGACTGTTATTTCACTTTATATCACAATACTTATGGCTATTCTCTCTTATTTTACAAGGTTTACATAAGGAGGGAGAATGCCGGCAGCTGGAATTCTGGGCTAGAAAGGGAGCAAATATTAGAGACCTATTCTGCGCAACTCCAAAAGTCCTGAAACTCCACAGAACGTCTTAAAAGAAATAAAGAAAAATCCATGCCAAAGATGAAGGCCAGGGGGCCCACACCCTTCTCACGAGGGTGGGGGGCGCCCCCCCTAGGGCGCCCCCCCCTACCTCGTGGGCCCCCTGGTGGGTCTCTGACGTCCATCTTCTCCTATATGAAGTCTTTCGATGAGAAAAAAATAAGAAGCAACCTTTCAGGACGAGACTCCGCCGCCACGAGGCGGAACCGAGGCTGAACCAATCTAGAGCTCCGGCAGAGCTGTTCTGCCGGGGAAACTTCCATCCGGGAGGGGGAAATCATCACCATCGTCATCACCAACGCTCCTCTCATCGGGAGAGGGCAATCTCCATCAACATCTTCACCAGCACCATCTCATCTCCAAACCCTAGTTCATCTCTTGTATCCAATTCTTGTCTCAAAATCCGGGATTGGTGCTAGTAGGTTGCTAGTAGTGTTGATTACTCCTTGTAGTTGATGCTAGTTGGTTTATTTGGTGGAAGATCATATGTTCAGATCCTTTATGCATATTATTACCCCTCTGATTATGAACATGAATATGCTTTGTGAGTAATTATGTTTGTTCCTGAGGACAAGGGAGAAGTCTTGCTATTAGTAGTCATGTGAATTTGGTACTCGTTTGATATTTTGATAAGATGTATGTTGTCTAGCCTCTAGTGGTGTTATGTCAACGTCGACTACATAACACTTCACCATTATTTGGGCCTAGAGGAAGGCATTGGAAAGTAATAAGTAGATGATGGGTTGCTAGAGTCAAAGAAGCTTAAACCCTAGTTTATGCGTTGCTTCGTAAGGGGCTGATTTGGATCCATATGTTTCATGCTATGGTTAGGTTTACCTTAATACTTTTGTTGTAGTTGTGGATGCTTGCAATAGAGGTTAATCATAAGTGGGATGCTTGTTCAAGTAAGAATAGCACCCAAGCACCGGTCCACCCACATATCAAATTATCAAAGTATCGAACGCGAATCATATGAACGTGATGAAAACTAGCTTGACAATATTCCCATGTGTCCTCGGGAGCGCTTTTCCTATTATAAGAGTTTTTTCCGGCTTGTCCTTTGCTACAAAAAGGATTGGGTCACCTTGCTGCACCTTATTTACTTTTGTTAATTGTTGCTCATTACAATTTACCTTATTACAAAACTATCTGTTACCACTTATTCCAGTACTTGCAGAGAATGCCTTGCTGAAAACTGCTTATCATTTCCTTCTGCTCCTCGTTGGGTTCGACACTCTTACTTATCGAAAGGACTACGATAGATCCCCTATACTTGTGGGTCATCAAGACCCTTTTCTGGCGCCGTTGCCGGGGAGTGTAGCGCTTCTGGTACGTGGAATTTGGTAAGGAAAAATTTATATAGTGTGCTGAAATTTACTGTCACTTGTTACTATGGAAAGTAATTCTCTGAGGGGCTTGTTTGGGGTATCTTCACCCCATCCAGTAGAGCAAAGAGTTGCTCCTCAACCTACTGAACCTATTGAAAATGAAACTCCTTTTATATTTCCTTCGGGTATAATGGAAAAACTGCTCGCTAATCCTTTTACAGGAGATGGAACAAAGCATCCTGATGAGCACTTATTATATGTGGATGAAGTTTGGGGATTATTTAAGCTTGCAGGTGTATTCGATGATGTTGCTAAGAAGAAGGTCTTCCCTTTATCTTTGAAGGAAGACGCATTGATATGGTATAGGCTATGTGATACGAGATCGTGGGACTATAAAAGATTGAAATTGGAATTTCATCAAAAGTATTAACCTATGCATCTTGTTCATCGTGATCGCAATTATATATATAATTTCTGGCCTCGCGAAGGAGAAAGCATCGCTCAAGCTTGGGGGAGGCTTAAATCAATGTTATATTCATGCCCCAATCATGAGCTCCCGAGAGAAATAATTATGCAAAGTTTTTATGCTCGGCTTTCTCATAATAATCAAACCATGCTTGATACTTCTTGTGCTGGCTCTTTTATGATGAAGACTATTGAATTCAGATGGAACTTATTGGATAGAATTAAATGCAACTCTGAAGATTGGGACCTCGACGAAGGTAAGGAGTCAGGTATGACACCTAAGTTTGATTGTGTTAAATCTTTTATGGATACTGATATTTTCCGTAAGTTTAGCACTAAATATGGACTTGATTCTGAGATAGTAGCTTCTTTCTGTGAATCTTTTGCTACTTATGTTGATCTCCCTAAGGTGAAGTGGTTTAAATATCATCCTCCCATAGAAGTAAAAGTAGCTGCACCTATTAAAGTTGAAGAAAAGACTGTCACTTATAATGATCCTATTGTTCCTACTTCTTATATAGAGAAACCACCTTTCCCTGTTAGAATAAAGGATCATGCTAAAGCTTCAACTGTTGTTCGTAAAAGCAATATTAGAACTTATACACCTCCTGAGCAAGTTAAAGTAGAACCTAATATTGCTATTGTTAAAGATCTCTTGTCTGATAATATTGATGGGCATGTTATTCAATTCGAAGGTGAAACTGCTAGAATTGCTAAACCGTGTGATAAGGATAAACATAGACCTGTGGTAGGCATGCCTGTTATTTCTATTAAAATAGGAGATCATTGTTATCATGGCTTATGTGATATGGGTGCTAGTGCTAGTGTTATACCTCATGACTTATACAAAGAAATTAATAATGAAATTGCACCTGTTGAGTTAGAAGATATTGATGTTACTATTAAACTTGCTAATAGAGATACTATTGCACCAATTGGAATTGTTAGAGATGTTGAAGTCTTGTGTGGGAAAACTAAATATCCTGCTGATTTTCTTGTTCTTACTTCTCCACAAGATAGCTTTTGTCCCATTATATTTGGTAGACCCTTCTTAAATATTGTCAATGCTACCATAGACTGCACTAAGAATATTGTTACTATTGGTTTGGATGATATGGTTCATGAGTTTAATTTCTCTAAATTTAGTAAACAACATCGTGAGGAAGAATTACCTAGTAAGGATGAAATTATTGTTCTTGCTTCTATTGTCGTACCTCCTGGTGATCCTTTAGAACACTATTTGCTAGACCATGAAAATGATATGTTCATGCATGAAAGAAGGGAAATAGATGAAGTATTCTTTAAACAGGAACCTATTCTGCAACACAACTTGCCTGTTGAAATTTTAGGAGATCCTCCTCCACCCAAGGGTGATCCCGTGTTTGAGCTTAAACCGTTGCCTGATAATCTTAAATATGCTTATCTTGATGAAAAGAAGATATATCCTATTATTATTAGTGCTAACCTTTCAGAGCATGAAGAAGAAAGATTATTGAAAACTCTGAAGAAGCATCGTGCTGCTATTGGATATACTCTTGATGATCTTAAGGGCATTAGTCCCACTCTATCTCAACATAAAATAAATTTGGAAGCAGATGCCAAACCAGTTCGTGATCCTCAACGACGTCTGAATCCTAAAATGAAAGAAGTGGTAAGAAAAGAAATACTTAAGCTTCTGGAGGCAGGTATAATTTATCTCGTTGCTCATAGTGAGTGGGTAAGTCCTGTCCATTATGTCCCTAAGAAGGGAGGTATTACCGTTGTTCCTAATGATAAAGATGAATTGATTCCACAAAGAATTATCACAGGTTATAGGATGGTAATTGATTTCCGCAAATTAAATAAAGCTACTAAGAAAGATCATTACCCCTTACCTTTTATTGATCAAATGCTAGAAAGATTATGCAAACATACACATTATTGCTTTCTAGATGGTTATTCTGGTTTCTCTCAAATACCTATGTCAGCTAAAGATCAATCAAAGACTACTTTTACTTACCTTTTGGTACTTTTGCTTATAGACGTATGCCTTTTGGTTTATGTAATGCACCTGCTACCTTTCAAAGATGCATGATGGCTATATTCTCTGACTTTTGTGAAAAGATTTGTGAGGTTTTCATGGACGACTTTTCGGTCTATGGTTCCTCTTTTGACGATTGCTTGAGCAATCTTGATCGAGTTTTTGCAGAGATGTGAAGAAACTAATCTTGTCTTGAATTGGGAAAAGTGCCACTTTATGGTTAATGAAGGTATTGTCTTGGGGCACAAAGTTTCTGAAAAAGGTATTGAAGTTGATAAAGCCAAAGTTGATGCTATTGAAAAGATGCCATGTCCCAAGGATGTCAAAGGTATAAGAAGTTTCCTTGGTCACGCCGGATTTTATAGGAGGTTCATTAACAACTTCTCAAAAATTTCTCGGCCTCTGACTAATTTATTGCAAAAAGATATACCATTTGTCTTTGATGATGATTGTGTAGAAGCATTTGAAATACTTAAGAAAGCATTAGTCTCTGCACCTATTGTTCAGCCACCTGATTGGAATTTACCCTTTGAAATTATGTGCGATGCTAGTGATTATGTTGTAGGTGCTATTCTAGGGCAAAGAGTTGATAAGAAATTAAATGTTATTCATTATGCTAGTAAGACTCTAGACAATGCTCAAAGAAATTATGCTACTACTGAAAAAGAGCTTTTAGCAGTTGTATTTGCTTGTGATAAGTTCAAACCTTATATTGTTGATTCTAAAGTAACTATTCACACTGATCATGCTGCTATTAAATAGCTTATGGAAAAGAAAGATGCTAAACCTAGACTTATTAGATGGGTTCTCTTGCTACAAGAATTTGATTTGCATATTGTTGATAGAAAGGGAGCTGAGAACCCCGTTGTAGACAACTTATCTAGGTTACAAAATATTCTTGATGACCCACTACCTATTAATGATGACTTTCCTGATGAACAATTAAATGTTATAAGTACTTATCGTAGTACTCCATGGTATGCTGATTATGCTAATTATATTGTTGCTAAGTTTATACCACCTAGCTTCACATACCAGCAAAAGAAAAAATTCTTCTATGACTTGAGACATTACTTTTGGGATGACCCACATCTTTATAAAGATGGAGTAGATGGTGTTATTAGACATTGTGTACCTGAGCATGAACAGGAACAGATCCTACGCAAGTGTCATTCCGAGTCTTATGGAGGACACCACGCTGGAGATAGAACTGCACATAAGGTATTGCAATCTGGTTTTTATTGGCCTACTCTCTTCAAGGATGCCCGTAAGTTTGTCTTGTCATGTGATGAATGTCAAAGAATTGGTAATATTAGTAGACGTCAAGAAATGCCTATGAATTATTCTCTTGTTATTGAACTGTTTGATGTTTGGGGCTTTGATTATATGGGACCTTTTCCTGCCTCTAATGGATATACACATATTTTAGTTGCTGTTGATTACGTTACTAAGTGGGTAGAAGCTATTCCAACTAGTAGTGCTGATCATAACACTTCTATCAAAATGCTTAAGGAAGTTATTTTTCCGAGGTTTGGAGTCCCTAGATATTTAATGACTGATGGTGGTTCACACTTTATTCATGGTGCTTTCCGTAAAATGCTTGTTAAATATGATGTTAATCATAGAATTGCATCTCCTTATCATCCACAATCTAGTGGTCAAGTAGAATTGAGCAATAGAGTGCTCAAATTAATTTTGCAAAAGACTGTTAATAGGTCTAGAAAGAATTGGTCCAAGAAACTTGATGATGCATTATGGGCATATAGAACTGCATACAAAAATCCTATGGGTATGTCTCCATATAAAATGGTATATGGAAAAGCATGTCACTTACCTCTCGAACTAGAACATAAGGCATATTGGGCTATTAAAGAGCTCAACTATGATTTCAAACTTGCCGGTGAGAAGAGGTTATTTGATATTAGCTCACTTGATGAATGGAGAACCCAAGCATATGAAAATGCCAAGTTATTTAAAGAAAAAGTTAAAAGATGGCATGAAAAAAGGATACAAAAGCGTGAGTTTAATGTAGGTGATTATGTATTGCTATAAAACTCTCGTTTAAGATTTTTTGCAGGAAAACTTCTCTCTAAATGGGAAGGCCCCTATGTTATCGAGGAGGTCTATCGTTCCGGTGCAATAAAAATCAACAACTTCGAAGGCACAAATCCGAAGGTGGTAAACGGTCAAAGAATCAAACATTATATCTCAGGTAATCCCATAAATGTTGAAACCAATATTATTGAAACCGTAACCCTGGAGGAATACATAAGGGACACTTTCCGGAACATTTCAGACTCCGAAAGGGAATAGGTATGTGGTACGGTAAGTAAACCGACTCCAAAACAATTTCTAAGGCAATATTTCTCCATTTTGGAATATTTAGAAAAATAGAAAAATAAGTAGCAGTCCGGGAAGGACACGAGGGCCCCACGAGGGTGGTGGGCGCGCCCCCCTACCTCGTGAGCACCTCGTGTGCCTTCCGGACTTCGTTTTCTTGTACGATGCGTATTTTGGTTGGTAAAAATTCATTATATATTCTCCCGAAGGCTTTGACTCCCGTATCACGCAAATCTCCTCTGTTCTTGTTTCGAGCTGTTTTCTGTCAGGGTTTTCAAGGCCAGGCATCATGTCGTCCCCCTCCTCCAACAATGGTGACAATGATGCTTGGCTAATGAGGATAGATCTGAAGGGGGAAGAACCCACGAAGGTCAACAAGGATGAAAGGATCAAGAAGGCCATGGAGGATCAAGCTCCGGCAGCAAAAGACATCCTTCAACTTGATCATAACCTTCTTACCCCAACTGAGATCGAAGCTTTCAAGATGATTGAGTTAGCTCATATACAGAATAAGTATCTCACACAAGAAAATATTTTGTTGAAGGAGCATATTGTCGCACTCAAGGGCATTATCCGCAAGCTGGAGGACCTCTTACGCTCGATGTGCGATTATCCATCACCACCACCTTCTTCACCGACCAAGGAGATATAATCACATGATATGGGCACTCCCCTTGGCAACTGCCAAGCTTGGGGGAGGTGCCCCGGTATCGTATCACAATCACATCTCCTATCTTTACCGTTTTTCTTAGTTCGATCCTATTAGTAGTATCTTGATCTAGTAGAATAAAGTTTATGGCATGATCTAGTTTTGAGTTTTGTTTTATGATCTCTCTATGTAATTGAGTCCGTGAGTTATATATAATAAAGATTAGTGTTGAGTCAAGGGCCTGATTATTTTTCCATGATCTTGGGTGAATAAAAGAAAAGAGAAAAAGAATAAAAAGAAACAACAAGTTCATATTGATCTTATTGAGAGTAATGACTTCACATAGAAAGAGTATGATGATTAAAAGTTGTTGGGAATTGGCAGACATAGCTTTGGTCATTGTTGCAACTAATAGGAAGTAATAAGGAAAGAGAGGTTTTCACATATAGATATATTATCATTGACATCTTTTATGATTGTAAGCACTCATCAAAATATGACATGCTAAAGAGTTGATATTGGATAAGGAAGACAACGTAATGAGTTATGTCTTTCTTATATCTGAGATAAAGTATGTTGTCATGGTTCCTCTAACTTGTTGAGCTTGCCTTTCCCCCTCATGCTAGCCAAATTCTCAGCACCAAGTAGAAATACTACTTGTGCTTCCAAATATCCCTAAACCAATTTTGCCATGAGAGTCCACCATATCTACCTATGGATTGAGTAAGATCCTTCAAGTAAGTTGTCATCGGTGTAAAGCAATAAAAATTGCTCTAAATATGTATGATTGATTGGTGTGGGAGAAATAAGCTTTATACGATCTTGTGATGTGGAAGTAATAAAAGCGACGGACTGCATAATAAAGGTTCACATCACAAGGGGCAATATAAAGTGATGTTCTTTCGCATTGAGATTTTATATATCCAACCATAAAAGCGCATGGCAACCTCTGCTTCCCTCTGCGAAGGGCCTATCCTTTATTATTATCTTCTACCTTATGCAAGAGTCACGGTGATCTTCACCTTTCCTTTTTCATTTTATCCTTTGGCAAGCTCAGCATGTTGGAAAGAACATGATATATATATATATATATCTAATTGGATGTAGGGGAGCATGAACCATTATTGTTGACATTACCCTTGAGGTAAAAGGTTGTGGGGCAAAACTATAAGCCCCTATCTTTCTCTGTGTTCGATTAAAACTCTGTAACCACAAGTATCGAGTGAGTGTTAGCAATTATGGAGGACTAAATGATAGTTGAGTATGTGGACTTGTTTTTTAGCTCTGACATAGACTCTTTCCGATGTTATGATAAATTGCAATTGCTTCAGTGACTGAGATTATAGTTTGTTGGAACCCAATAAGGTTTATGATTTATACTTTTGCATTGTGAATAGATCATCACTTGAACATAAGTAATCATATGATAAAACCTATATATGTTGCTGTTATAAGAATAATCATGATGCCTGCATGTCCGTATTTTATTTTTATCGACGTCTCTACCTCTAAACATGAGGACATATTTATTGTTATCGGCTTTTCGCTTGAGGACAAGCGAGGTCTAAGCTTGGGGGAGTTGATATGTCCATTTTGCATCATGCTTTTATATCGATATTTATCGCATTATGGACTGTTATTTCACTTTATATCACAATACTTATGGCTATTCTCTCTTATTTTACAAGGTTTACATAAGGAGGGAGAATGCCGGCACCTGGAATTCTGGGCTGGAAAGGGAGAAAATATTAGAGACCTATTCTGCGCAACTCCAAAAATCCTGAAACTCCACAGAACGTCTTAAAAGAAATAAAGAAAAATACATGCCAAAGATGAAGGCCAGGGGGCCCACACCCTTCTCATGAGGGTGGGGGCGCCCCCCCCCCTAGGGCGCGCCCCCCTACCTCGTGGGCCCCCTGGTGCGTGTCCAACGTCCATCTTCTCCTATATGAAGTCTTTCGATGAGATAAAAATAAGAAGCAACCTTTCGGGACGAGACTCTGCCGCCACGAGGCGGAACCGAGGCGAAACCAATCTAGAGCTCCGGCAGAGCTGTTCTGCAGGGGAAACTTCCCTCCGGGAGGGGGAAATCATCACCATCGTCATCACCAACGCTCCTCTCATCGGGAGAGGGCAATCTCCATCAATATCTTCACCAGCACCATCTCATCTCCAAACCCTAGTTCATCTCTTGTATCCAATTCTTGTCTCAAAGTCCGGGATTGGTGCTAGTAGGTTGCTAGCAGTGTTGATTACTCCTTGTAGTTGATGCTAGTTGGTTTATTTGGTGGAAGATCATATGTTCAGATCCTTTATGCATATTATTACCCCTCTGATTATGAACATGAATATGCTTTGTGAGTAATTACGTTTGTTCCTGCGGACAAGGGAGAAGTCTTGCTATTAGTAGTCATGTGAATTTGGTATTCGTTTGATATTTTGATAAGATGTATGTTGTCTAGCCTCTAGTGGTGTTATGTGAACGTCGACTACATAACACTTCACCATTATTTGGGCCTAGAGGAAGGCATTGGGAAGTAATAAGTAGATGATGGGTTGCTAGAGTGACAGAAGCTTAAACCCTAGTTTATGCGTTGCTTCGTAAGGGGTTGATTTGGATCCATATGTTTCATGCTATGGTTAGGTTTACCTTAATACTTTTGTTGTAGTTGCGGATGCTTGCAATAGAGGTTAATCATAAGTGGGATGCTTGTTCAAGTAAGAACAGCACCCAAGCACCGGTCCACCCACATATCAAATTATCAAAGTATCGAACGTGAATCATATGAACGTGATGAAAACTAGCTCGACAATATTCCCATGTGTCCTCGGGAGCGCTTTTCCTATTATAGGAGTTTGTTCCGGCTTGTCCTTTGCTACAAAAAGGATTGGGCCACCTTGCTGCACCTTATTTACTTTTGTTACTTGTTGCTCATTACAATTTACCCTGCAGAGAATACCTTGTTGAAAACCGCTTATCATTTCCTCCTGCTCCTCGTTGGGTTCGACACTCTTACTTACCGAAAGGACTACAATAGATCCCCTATACTTGTGGGTCATCAGGCGTCGACGTCAAAACTTTGGTCGTTGCCTAGCATGCTTGGAATAACTAATGGTAGATGTGTGAGGACTAGATCTGCGCAGAGTGTCGCGGCGGTGCATTGCCGCCTGGGTTATATGCAGCAAGCCGTTAGCTAGTGGCGGCAAACCGGTGAGGGGAGACGCATGGATTTTACAATTCACCCATGTGGAGCGCGGGAAGCATTCTCTGAAGCACGGGAAGACTAAGTGGAGCACACACACAACCCGAATACTGTATCCGGTGCCACATGTTATCTATCACACAAGTGTTAACATAAGGAAACGTATGTGTAACTTACTAATCATTGCACACGATTACTTGCAGACGCATCGTGTGCGATACTCCTAGCCACCGCAAGCAACTAGTTTGCATTTTTCAAAGTTTTTTGTACACACAGAATCGCACACGAACTAACTGTATTAACCATCTGTGTTGTAATTTCTCATCGCAAACAGTTCATCTGAGTCGGCTGTTTGCCACGTATCACACACATCTTGTTAAGTTGAACCATTTCTGTTATGTTCGCTAATCGAAAACAGTTCATCCGAGTGAACAGTATGCCCTATATCACACACACACCTTGATCTGGCTAACCGTTTCTGTTGCACTCCCTAATAACAAACATTTCATCCGAGCGAACTGTATGTCATATATCGCACACACATTGATATGGCTACCCGTTTCTGTTGTTCCGCCTCATCGCAAATAGTTCGAACGGGTTAACCGCGTGCCCTGAATCGCACATGCAACTAAAATCTGAACTATGTTTGATGGCTCCACCATCAGAAACGTTTTGCACCTTTTTGACGGTTTTTTACATGCCCGTTTGTGATTAATGCATCACACACAGTTTCGTTAATGGGTCTCTGATCGTAGTGTCGCGTTAGCAGCATCCTGCAGTAGTGGTAATTCATGTCAACATACATATTGTTGGACTAATGCTTTTACCTAGTATATTCTAGGAAAGTTCAACATTGGAATGGCAAGGACATGAGGATATGGACCCCTTCAAAATGTGAAGGACATGGGTTGGCAAAGCTTCAATACTCTACGTTTTTGGTTAAATGGTCTAGGATCACATTCAGGGCCGGTCCTGAGAATTCATGGGCCCGGGGCAAAACTAGAACCTGGGCCCCTTCAATGTCGATATCAAAATTATATTTAATATATGTATAAGTTAAATGTTATCAATAAACACTAAAAAAGAGGTCATGGTACACCCCGTTGCGAAAACAACACTAAAAATGATAAATAAGTATATATGTATATATTAACATGATTTTTTTTCTCCTAAATGGGACACAACCCCAAAGCCTCGTAGATAATAGTTTTGCAGCATCAAAACCATGGAATTGATCATCAAGTTAAACAAACACGCTTATAAAGAATTCGACATAACTTACTGGTTAATCCTACTTCCGTAGACATCATCCAATACTCAATCATGGAAGACAAAGACAACTACGTAAACTCTTTGTTTTCATTCAGATTTAGTAGGTGTTCTATCCTCCTCCACATTTTTTTCATGTACTGATTTTGTGAATTTCTCAATTACAAGATGTCCATTATGATCTATTACTCAGAATCAAAATGTGCTTCGATGTATTTTGTGCTACTAACATTTGCTAAATTACGTAAGTGTCAGTCATTGCTAATTAACAAAAACACTATGCCTCCTGACTTGCGTAAACATATCTTGTTGACTAGTACGCATCTGACTTGCTACTAGAGGCAACAATGGTGCCGATAAATAATTCGCAATCGAACAATAATATTACGGCTCCTAGTTTTGAATGCCAAGGGAAAATCCTGCTCACAGTGATAACAATTTCTTTTGCCGTGAGTAAGAAGAGTAGAAATCTCAAACTCCATAGAATGATACAACCTCACAAGATTAGATCAAAAAGGAGCAAAGCATTCCTTACCAGAGCCTAACGAGAAGCCTGCTCGCGAGCTACTCCTTCGCCGCCGCTGCTGCGGCGTCGGTGGCGATTGCCCTGATACGGTTAGGGATTGAAGTTTGGTGTGAGCGATGGGTGTCGGCGGCGGAAAAAACAAGACATGGGTGAGTGCGTTGGGCGAGGCACAGTATCAGGTGGATGCCATCATAAGGAGAAGGGCCGGACGACGAAGTCCTGATCGTGGGCTACCTTGCATGGTGTACCTGGGAGGGGGGCCCTTGGATCTTGGGGGCCCAGGGCGGCTGCCCCTGCTGCCCCCCCCCCCCTCAGGGCCGGCCCTGATCACATTGAGTCTATAGGAAAGCCAATACTATTAAAAGGGGATGAGGTTTTCATCACGACTCAATTGCTCAAGTGCTTGATGTATTGCTCCAAAAACACTCAACCACTTTCTCCAAATCATATATGTCCAAACCCTGAATAGCCAACTCGGTCCCACCGAAAGCATCTACTCCGGACCCACCGAGTTAATCCTATACACTCCCAGAGCCAAACCCTAGAATTTCGATCTCAGCGAGTTGTAGTGACTAGGTTTCTGTAAGCCAATTCGTTCACTTCGGAATCACCGAGTTGAATTGATCGGAACTACCGAAACAAAGTCTTGCCTACGTTATTGCATCTCGGTCTGTCTGAGATTTCCACTTGGTCCCACCGAAAAGCCCAATGTTCATATCTTTTACACAGGTCGGTCTCATCGATTTTTTGTGTCAGTGTCACCGAGTTGAGTCAAAAGTGTGTAATGGTTGGAGTTTGGGTGAAGGCTATAAATACCCCTCCACCGCCACCTACTTTCTAAGAGAGCTATCAAAACGAATCTACACTTTCACCATTCATTTTCTGAGAGAGAACCACCTAATCATGTGTTGAGATCAAGAGATTCCAATCCAACCATTTGAACCTTGATTTCTAGCCTCCTCAAGTTGCTTTCCACTCTAATCCTTCTCCTACCGAAGGCAAATCTGTGAGAGAGTGATTGAGTGTTGATGAGACTATCATTTGAAGCTCAAGAGCACTGAGTTTATCATCAACAACACAATCTATTACCTTTCAGATAGTGGTGTCTCCTAGATTGGTTAGGTGTCACTTGAGAGCCTCCAAGATATTGTGGAGTTGAACCAAGAGTTTGTAAAGGCAAGGAGACCGCCTACTTCGTGAAGATCTACCCCGATTGAGGCTAGTCTTTCATGGACGTAAGCAATGGTGGAATAGACAATGTTGCTTCTTCATGGACCCGCACAGCCGTTACCCTCTGTGGGTTGAAGTCTCCATCAACATGGACGTACGATAGCACCACTTATCGGAACCACGCCAAAAATCATTGTGTCTTCATTGCATTTGATCTTCCATCTCTACACATTTACTTTCCACACTATTGCATGTTGTATTCTTTCCACTGCTCTATCTCTAGATATGCATGTGTAGGAAGTTTTGGGTGTATGTTAACTGGTGTCAAAATCTACCTGAGTTTCAAGAAAACTAAAACTGCACCTTTGGTTGATTAAGAGTTTATTCACCATCCCTCTAAACCAATCTTCTCGATCCTACAGTGTTGTTGTAGAGGCCCGCTGGGGGTGAAGTGGTGATGAGGTTTGGGAGCTACGATCTGGTAAAGAGAATGAAAAGGAGGGATGATCCAACCGTGCGGCATCATATTCATCGATTAGAAGCTATATATCCTTTGGTTTTCCCGACCTAAAGATTGGGGTCATTCTGCTATGTGTTTCTTAATCTTGTTAGATATAATAAAATTCCTTTTTGGGAGTGTTTTGGTAAAAAATATTAATTTAATTAGGGCTCATTTGATTCATATGAAATTCATAGGATTTCTGGAGGATTTGAATCCTTAGGATTATTTTCCTACAGTAATAGTTTGATTCACATGAATGCAATCCGAATGGATTTTACAATATTTTACATTTATACTCTATTTTGGAGGAATTTTTCATAAGCTTAAACCTCTTGGTAGATATTCCGTTTTCCTGTCCAAAATTCTACATTTTCTGAAGTCCTATTGGATATATCAAATATTTTCCTATCCAAAATTCTACATATTTTGTAGTCCTATAGGATATAAGAGGATGTGATATTTTATTCCTTCACTATGTCATAGGGAATCTCTAATCCTTTCTGCTCTGGTGTCGTCCACAACACACCGCACCATATCGAAGTCATGGTTCTTCGTGCCGGCAGGCAGCGGCTACGGATCCCCTTCGGGATCCGGATCTTGGCGCCGCCAGCGTCGCTCTCCGAGGCCCTCGATCTCTACCACGACCAGCTCATTGGAGAAGGAGGAGATCATCATCTCCTCCAACGACGAAGAGGATCAGCCGCCGCTGCAGTCGCGTCTCTTAGGAGAGGTGACGAGGCTAGACAAGGAGTATCAATGACAAATGGAGCTCATGATCGAGCGATCGTTGCGATACCGCGGTTCGGCACCGCCCTCGCCGCCACCAGCATGCGTGAAGGAGCAGCCGACGTCTTCGCCTCGCTGGCCTGTCAAGGAAGATCCGATGCCCCGCGGTGCAACCGTGACGTCCAAAATTGAATGTCGCGCGAAGGAGGACTTTGTGTCGTCGTCGCACTATGTATTGCAGGACAAAGGCTGTGAAGGAGGAGGTGCCCCTGACGATCATGGAGGCATGCGACCGCCTCCTCCACTACCTTGGTGGCCATGACGGTTGTGGCTCGTCGTCGTCGCGGACCATCGTCATGACAGATGAGAGGACGGGCCATCCAAGCGGTGCGCCACTCATCACTCGCAAAGTTCGATGTGCGTCGGCTTGGGTCTTCGTGAACTTCGTCCACGTGGAGGCTTGGGCCCGAGGCTGGTTGGTGACCACCATGGAGACGTTTGTGCAATGGCCTCAATGGGGAGCTTACCAAGATCGGCGAGGAGCGGTCTCTCAGATAGACCGCCGCCGCTGTCGTGGTTCTAAGTCTGACAGTAATGTAGGGGGGTAGGTATGGAGAGGCAAGATCTTAGCTATGGAGTAGTTGTAAGCACACGAGGTTTACGAGTTCAGGCCCTTCTCGGAGGAAGTAATAGCCCTACGTTATGGGGGTGGCTTATATAGAGTTCGCCAGACCCCTCCGGCCCTCAGTTATGTAGGGTTTTAAATACATTAAGGTCGGGCGTTACTGGTAATGCCCCTAATAAAGTGCTATGATGATCATAAAAGCTACTTAATGACCGACCGTTAGCGTGCGGAGTGACTTTAGGTCTCCTGGCCGTCGAGTGGTTGGATCTTGGTTGAGTGATTGCTTCTTGGTCAAGTGTCTTCGAGTCTGTCGGGTGGAAAACCTCCAAGTCGATTGAAAGGTGATTTCTTCTAGAGATGTCCTTGGGTAGGGCAGTTAGAACAGGTCCATGACCCTACCCTAGGTACATAGCTTCATCATTAATCCCCGAATGGATCGAGGTTTGAGTGGGAAGGAGTTGAGAACTTCTCTGACTCATTTTTCATGCCATGAGCATATCTTGTTTCGAATCAATGAACCTGAGTGATGACAGCAACTTCCTTTTCAGTCGCCTTGATCCATTCTTAGTTTTTTGTCGAGTGAGTTTATTTACTTGAAAAGCTCCGAGTGACGGTGCGGAGGAGATCTTCCGTATGACAAGTTGTTCTGCTGCCCGCAGATTTCGCGGGATTTGAATTTTGGGAAGCGTGCGGGACAGGGGAGGCCGCAGTAATCGGATGGGATAGGGCGGAGCCGCCTCAATCTCTGTGCCACCTTTTTCGCCACATATCGCGCGCGCGATTGTTACGGGATTTGATAGGATCGTCCGGGCCTACCAGTCAGCCACTCGGAAGCGACCTCATATAAGGCGTCGGACCAGGGTTTCTTGAACAATGCGTTCTCATTTCCTCTTCTCCTCTTCAGGCTTCTTCGTCGCGCTCGCTCTCGCCCCAGCGCCGCCGCTCCGTACACGTCTCGCCAGCAACGATGGGGAAGGAGAAGACGGTGGCTCTAGAGCGGGCGAAGAAGGCGACGGCAAAGACGAAGGGGAAGGCGACCAGTCGGGGTGGATCTTCCTCACGAGCCGGCCTGCCGAAGGGCTGGATCCAGGGCGACTGGATCCGCTCGGCGATCCACCAAGAAGACCTCGACGACCTAGCCGACGGAGGACTGATCCCCCATGGATCGGCGCGGCTTCCGGGGAAGGAATCCGAGCCGCAACCTCGGGAGGGTGAGCGCGTTCTCCTTGCCACTCACGTCGACCGTGGATTTTCCTTGCCTCCTCACCCTTTATTTCGGGGATTTCTGAATTTCTTTGGGGCACAACTCCACCACTTCACACCCAACACAATCGTGTATCTCGCTGCTTTCGTGTCTTTGTGCGAGGATTTCTTGGGTTGTCGGCCTCACTTGGGTCTTTTCAAGCACATTTTCACATGTCGTTCTCAGACGGTGAAAAAGGCCAATCCGAGTGACGAGAGAACACAAGTGATTCAGATGTGTGGGGGTCTTGGTGTTCAAATGAGAGGGAAAAGTTCCTTTCCGGCCATGATTCTTCCCGACTCGGTCTGCGGATGGCAGTCGACCTAGTTTTACTGCAAAGACCAGCCGACGCTAGGGTAGTCGACTGGCCTCCCTCCTTTTACCATGGGCCGAGTGAGGAAACCCTCCTCTTTGAAGGTGATCCCGGAGGAGAAGGCGCAAGTTAGGGTGCTGGTCGAACGGGTGGTCCAGCTTATCCGTGACGGGGTCACTGGTATGGATCTCTTGGAGGTTTTCCTTGGGCGGCGCATCCAGCCTCTTCAAGCTCGAGACCATCCGATGTGGATGTATTCGGGTCTTGACGACACCACTCGGATTCACCCGGAGGAGGTCGATGACGACACACTGGAGGGGTGGCTGTCGGGCATCACCAGAAACAAGGACAACCCCAGGGGAGCCAGGAGAGTTCCTCCATTCGACCAGTCCCATGAACCAGAAAAGGTCCGATTCTGAGCTTTTGATTATAATCTGAATTCACTCGCGCAGCTGTCTATACTGCGTCGACTGACTTTATTCTTCCTGCTTTCTTTCATGCCCTTATCGAAATGTACTCAGTGCCCAACGGAGAGCAAGAGCAAGATCCAGAAGGAGAGGCGAGCGGCGGCGACAGTGGCGAATGGCATTCTGACAGAGAAGAGGACGAAGAAAGCGACGACTCAAGTGACGAAGAAGAAGTCGAGTCGCCTCCTCGCAGGGAGAGGCGATCCAAGCTTGACCAAGAACGACCGAGCGCCCGTGAAAAGGCGATTGCTCAGACTGGTCAGTCTTCAAAGCGTCCTCGGACATCTTCACCAACCCCAACTGAAAGTGTCAAAGCATCTCAAAGTTGCAGAGCAGAAGCCTTGGAAGGCGTTGCCGAAGATTAAGATTGACATCCCCGTCGCTTCTGCGTGAGTGTCTCCCTTTGTATTCACTCGACGCTCCGTGCTATTTATTTTTTCTTGATTTAACCAGACGAACTTTGGAACTGGCAGCGCTGCTACTTCCGGGACCTCAGCTTATAGAGATGAGGATGAGGTAATGGAGGATGCAGGCACTTCCAATCTGGGTATGATTTCTATCATTCTGTCTTTATTTGGTCGACTCAATTGCAATGTGTACCATTGGGTGATGTCATTTTGGCGATTGATCTTTGAACAGCTCCTAACATTATTGACCTCCCCGATGATGATGATGAAGAGCCTGAGAGGCCTTTGACGAGGAAAAATAGGAAAGCTCCTGCAAGCAAGGCGCCACAGTCGACGCCGATGGTGGAACCAGTCATTCAGGACACTGGTGATGCCAATCGGGGTTCTGTTACCTTCGCCGTACCATTGTCGAGTGCCCTGCCTTCTTCGTCGACTGCTCAAGCTCCTGCCGACCCACCTTCAGTTTTTTGCGATCCATCATGTCCCAGAGGACGAACTGAATGCTGCCAAGGAAGCCATACGCCAGGAGGGCATTATGATGGAGAAGGTGAAGATGGTGCGGGACGCCAGTCAGGCCGCCTATGACGCCAGCTCGGCTCTCCAAAGCAATGTTCAGGTTAGCTGGTCACCGCTTGTTCTGTTAGGATATGCTATCTGGAGACTCTCTTTCCGAAAATCTTTGCATCTGTACACCCACTGGGTGCGTCGATTGAATTTTTGGACTAGTGGGGGCACACTGAGTGCACCCACTGGGTGTAGTCCCCGAGACTACGGTGGACTGCTGGCAGTCGACTGTAGTCTTTGTATTTTGATTCTTTCGCTCGATCTGGTCTGGCCGTGTCGAGTTGCCGTCATTTTTGGTAGTTTTGCTCTTCCACTCTCTTTCGCTCGATCTGGTCTGGCCGTGTCGAGTTGCCGTCGTTTTTGGTAGTTTCGCTCATCTACTCGGTCTGGGCGAGTGGGATCAGAACCGGTGGGGGCACGCCAAGTGCACCCACTGGGTGTAGTCCCCGAGACCGCGGTCGACTGCTGGCAGTCGACTGTGGTTTGAGTTCTGTGGTCCAAGTTCTTCTTTCTTTTTTTTACTCCCTGCACTCGACTCCGGCGGGCCGGTCGAGTGGGATCAGAACCGGTGGGGGCACGCAAAGTGCACCCACTGGGTGTAGTCCCCAAGACTATGGTGGACTGCGGGCAGTCGACCGTAGTCTTAGTATTGATTGTCTTTGTCGTTTTTCGCTATAAAATAACTTCCCCTCCCTGATTGCAGAAATCTTGTGATCTTGGAGCTCGCTTTGCTGACTTGGAGAAATAGCAGATCCAGCTAAACCTTGACTTGGAATTGGCCAAGACAGAGCTGCAAAAAGCCAAGGACGACGCCAATGGTAAGACGAGCTTGTCGACTGGTTTGTCTTAGGCTTGAGTACCCTTCTGCTCTTTCTGAATCAAGCACTATTTCTTTGCAGAAAAACTGAACGAAGCTCTGGCGAAGAAGGATCAGGATTTGGCTGTTGCTCAAAGGAAAGCTGACGACAGAACCGCTCTGGCTGAACAGAAACTGGCTTCAGTCGGCCAATTGGAAGAAGAGAACACTAAGATGAAATCTGCCCTGAACGAAGCCAACAAGGAGTGCACGCGCTTGAAGAAAAACAATGTCAACCTATACGAGAAGATGGAAGGCATCGCTCGCAGGAGGGATGATCTGGAGAGTTATCTGAGGAGCCTTGCCAAGAAGTTGTTCATCAAGCTTGAAGGTATACATTTTGTTCTGACTGATGTTTTTTTTTGTCGACTCAGCATACGAAAATTGACTTATCCTTGGATCGTGAATGCAGAGTTTTGCCAGAACTTCGAGGAGGAGACTGGGCGGATTGAGCCAGGTTTGGACCCCATCAACTCTCACGTGAAAGATGAAACTGCCATGAATCTGCTCCGACTGGAATCCCGCATCGACAGTGTTGTGGACTACTTGGCTCGACTGAAGGTCGCCACGTCACGGATCAACACGGCACTTTGGCCAGGGGCCACGCTCCAAAATGATCTCGAGTCTCTGATGACTTGACTTAACGAGATCCCTGGTCGAGTGCAGGAGTGGAAGAAATCTTTTGCCCTGTGTGGTGCTGATGTGGCTCTGTCTTTGGTTCGTGTCCACTGCAAGGAGGTGCGACAAGATAAGCTGGCAGCAATCAAGGTCGCCAACACCCAGAGGCATGACTTCTGATCTTTTATGGAGACTTTTATTGCTGCAGCCACTCGGATCGCCGACGGTGTCGACCTGGACGAGTTCGTCGAGCCTGCCAGTCCTCCTCCTATGGAGTGAACAAACTTTTATGCCCCACCTTAAATTTGCCTCGGAATGCCGAGTGGTTTTTGTAACCGTTAAACTCTTTCGGGCTGAATGCCCGAGCACTTCGATCTGCGGTCTGGAACCTTTAGAATTTATCTGAACTTGGTTTATTGTTGAATATCTTCACGAATTCTTCGTCGAGTGGAACTCGTTCTTCACTCGAGACAACTTTTGTATTTGTGGCGCAGATCCAAAGGATAAGGTAGCAGTCAACCTGCACCTCGTCGTCCTTGCGGGTCGGGATGGAGCGCACGTTGTATTTGTGGAGAAGCTCCGAAGGAGAAGGTGGCAGTCGACCTGCACCTCGTCGTCCTTGCGGATTGGGATGGAGCGCACGTTGTATTTGTGGCGAAGCTCCCAAGGAGAAGGTGGCAGTCGACCTGCACCTCGTTGTCCTTGCGGATTGGGATGTGTATTGGGATGTGTTTCCTACTTAGGCGAGTACTGGACTGCAGCTAAGCCCCCGAGTGGGAGGGTCGCTCTCCACTCGGTAGGATTTTTCAAACTTAGGCGAGTACTGGACTGCAGCTAAGCCCCCGAGTGGGAGGGTCGCTCTCCACACGGTAGGATTTTTCAAACTTAGGCGAGTACTGGACTGCAGCTAAGCCCCCGAGTGGGAGGGTCGCTCTCCACTCGGTAGGATTTTTCAAACTTAGGCGAGTACTGGACTACAGCTAAGCCCCCGAGTGTGAGGGTCGCTCTCCACTCGGTAGGATTTTGCAAACTTAGGCGAGTACTGGACTGCAGCTAAGCCCCCGAGTGGGAGGGTCGCTCTCCACTCGATAGGATTTTTCAAACTTAGGCGAGTATTGGACTGCAGCTAAGCCCCCGAGTGGGAGGGTCGCTGTCCACTCGGTAGGATTTTCAAATACTTAGGCGAGTACTGGACTGCAGCTAAGCCCCCGAGTGGGAGGCTGGCTCACCACTCGGTAGGACTTTCAAATACTTAGGCGAGTACTGGACTGTAGCTAAGCCCCCGAGTGGGAGGCTGACTCACCGCTCGGTAGGATTTTCAAATACTTAGGCGAGTACTGGACTGCAGCTAAGCCCCCCAGTGGGAGGCTGACTCACCACTCGGTAGGATTTTCAAATACTTAGGCGAGTACTGGACTGCAGCTAAGCCCTCGAGTGGGAGGGTCGCTCTCCACTCGATAGGATTTTTCAAACTTAGGCGAGTACTGGACTGCAGCTAAGCCCCCGAGTGGGAGGGTCGCTCTCCACTCGATAGGATTTTTCAAACTTAGGCGAGTACTGGACTGCAGCTAAGCCCCCAAGTGGGAGGCTGGTTCACCACTCAGTAGGATTTTCAAATACTTAGGCGAGTACTGGACTGCAGCTAAGCCCCCGAGTGGGAGGCTGGCTCACCACTCGGTACGATTTTCAAACACTTAGGCGAAACGGGTTCGTAGCTAAGCCTCCGAGTGGGAGGCTGGCTCACCACTCGGTAGGATTTTCAAACACTTAGGCGAAACGGGTTCGCAGCTAAGCCTCCGAGTGAGGGGCTGGCTCACCACTCGGTAGGAAATTATTTTTACAAACTTAGGCAAAACAGATTCGCAGCTAAGCCACCCACTGGGGGATTTCTCACGCAAACAAAAACAATAACAATCACTGGGAAAATTATAACGCTCTTGTCTTTGATAAATAAACTACAGGAGTTTCTCTTATTACATCTCATCCGAGTGAGAATTCAAGTATAAAAGGGGCGGAGCAGCTCCGCATTCCAGGCTCGTGGCTCATCAATCTGGCGATCGACATTATAAAGGTGGTACGCTCCATTGTGGAGGACTCTGGTGACTATAAAGGGACCTTCCCAAGTAGGAGCGAGTTTGTGTGGTTTCTGTTGATCCACTCGGAGGACCAAGTCTCCTTCTTGGAAGGCTCGACTCTTCACATTTCTGGCATGGAATCGACACAAGTCTTGCTGATAGATGGTCGATCGGATCATGGCCATTTCTCTTTCTTCTTCCAAGAGGTCGACTGCGTCCTGCCGGGCTTGTTCTGCTTCATCTTCAGAGTAGAGCTCGACTCGGGGTGCATTGTGAAGCAGGTCACTCGGCAAAACTGCTTCGGCTCCGTAGACCAGAAAGAATGGGGTTCTTCCAGTCGATCGGTTCGGGGTTGTCCTCAATCCCCAAAGAACTGAGGGAAGCTCGTCGACCCATGCACCTGCTGCGTGCTTGAGATCGCGCATCAGTCGGGGTTTCAGTCCTTTGAGAATTAAGCCGTTTGCTCTTTCCGCTTGTCCATTCGACTGGGGGTGAGCGACTGAAGCGTAGTCGACTCGTGTGCCTTGAGAGGCGCAAAAGGCTCTGAATTTGTCGGAATCGAAGTTTGACCCATTGTTAGTGATGATGCTGTGCGGAACTCCATATCTGAATATCAACTCTCTGATGAAACTAATAGCAGTGCAAGCATCAAGATTCTTGATAGGCTTAACTTCAATCCATTTAGTGAACTTGTCGACTGCTACTAGCACATGAGTGAAGCTGCTCCTGCCCGTTCTCAGTGGTCCAACCATGTCCAGTCCCCAAACAGTGAAGGGCCAGACGAGTGGAATGGTTTTCAGTGCTGACGCGGGTTTGTGCGACATATTGGAGTAAAACTGACATCCTTCACATTTGTCGACTATCTCTTTCGCCATTTCATTCGCTCTTGGCCAGTAGAATCCCGCTCGGTATGCATTAGCCACAATGGTCCGAGAGGACGCATGATGACCACAGGTCCCCGAGTGGATATCATCAAGGATTATCTGACCTTCTTCTGGTGTTATACACTTCTGACTGACTCCAGTCGCGCTTTCTCTATACAATTGTCCCTTTATGACTGTAAAGGCCTTGGATCGACGGACGATCTGTCGAGCCTCTTCTTCGTCCTCTGGGAGTTCTTTCCTTAGGATGTACGCGATGTACGGTACCGTCCAGTCGGGAGTGATGACCAAAACTTCCATGATCAGGTCGACCACAGCTGGAACTTCAACTTCAATCGGATCCGTGGCACTTTTTGATTGCGGGGCTTCTTCAGTGAAGGGATCCTCCTGAACTGGTGGTGTGTGGATGTGTTCCAAAAACACATTGCTGGGAATGGCTTCTCTTTTGAAACCTATTTTCACCAAATCATCAGCTGCTTGATTTTTCAGTCGGGGTATGTGATGAAGTTCTAACCCCTCGAATTTATTCTCCATCTTTCTCACTACATTGCAATAACCAGTCATGGCTAGACTTCTGACGTCCCACTCCTTCATCACTTGATTAACCACCAAATCTAAGTCGCCATAGACCATGAGGCGACGGACGCCGAGTGAAATGGCCATGCGCAACCCATATAAAAGTGCTTCATATTCTGCCTCGTTATTGGAGGAATCAAAGTGGATCTGAAGAACATATCTGAGCTTATCTCCTCGGGGGGAGACCAATACTACCCCGGCACCGGAACCATTCAGCATTTTGGAACCGTCGAACAACATGGTCCAATGCTCCGAGTGAACCTGAGTCGGTAGTTGTTGTTCAATCCACTCGGTGACGAAATCTGCTATTGCTTGGGACTTGATAGCTTTCTTTGCCTCAAATCTGATATCTAGAGGAAGGAGTTCAATCGCCCATTTTTCCACTCGACCAGTTGCATCTCTGTTGTGCAGGATCTCTGACAATGAAGCGTCGCTGACGACTGTAATGGAATGATCAGAGAAGTAGTGAGCAACCTTCTTTGTGGTCATATAAATCCCATATACAAGCTTTTGATAATGAGTATATCTTTGCTTCGACGGGGTCAAAACTTCAGAAACATAATATACTGGGCGCTGAACTTTGAAGGCTTTTCCTTCTTCTTCCCGCTCGACCGTAAGTACCGTACTGACGACTTGTCCTGGGGCAGCAAGCACCGGCTGGGTGGAGAGCAGAGCTTTGAGCTCTACAAATGCTGCATCAGCTTCAGGAGTCCACTCGAACTTGTCTGACTTCTTCATCAATCGGTAAAGAGGCAATGCCTTTTCACTGAGACGAGAGATGAATCGACTTAAAGCGGCCAAGCAACCAGTAAGCTTCTGGACGTCGTGCACGTGCACAGGACGTTTCATCCGGAGTATAGTACCGACTTTTTCTGGATTGGCGTCGATTCCCCGTTCGGAAACGAGAAAACCGAGTAACTTTCCGCCAGGAACTCCGAATGTGCACTTTGATGGATTAAGCTTGATATCATACCTCCTGAGGTTGGCAAAGGTTTCAGCAAGGTCAGTCAGCAGGTCGGAACCCTTCCGTGACTTGACCACAATATCATCCATGTATGCTTCCACATTCCGACTGATTTGAGTGAGCAAACACTTCTGAATCATCCTCATGAAAGTGGCTCCGGCATTCTTGAGGCCGAATGGCATGGTAACATAACAGAAGCACCCGAATGGAGTGATGAAGGCTGTTTTGATCTCGTTAGGTCCATGCAGACGGATCTGATGGTACCCGGAATAGGCGTCTAAAAAAGACAGTTGCTCACATCCCGCAGTCGAGTCGACTATCTGGTCGATGCGGGGGAGAGGAAAATAATCTTTCGGGCAGGCCCGATTGATATGTTTAAAGTCAATGCACATGCGAAGTGACTTGTCCTTCTTGGGGACCATGACAACATTGGCGAGCCACTCGGAGTGGTAAATCTCTCGGATGAACTCCGCTGCTAAGAGCCGAGCCACCTCCTCACCAATAGCCTTTCTCTTCTGGACGGCGGACCGTCGGAGATGTTCTTTGACAGGTTTCACTTTTGAGTCGACTCGTAGGCGGTGCTCAGCCAGCCCCCTGGGAACACCCGACATGTCAGAAGGTTTCCATGCGAAGATGTCCCAGTTCTCACGGAGGAACTGGATGAGCGCTTCTTCCTATTTGAAGTCGAGTGTTGTTGAGATATGAGTCGGAGCAGCACCTGGATCAGTCGGGTGAATGTGAACCGGCTTCGTTTCACCAGACGACTGGAAAGCTGATTCTATAGCGGGCTTCTTGGCTCGCAACAAATCACTCGGGTCTGCAGTCTTCTGGTATTCCTGCAGCTCCACCACTGCCATCTGAGCATCAACGATCTTTGAGCCTTTCTGAAAACACTCTTCTGCTTTCTTCCGATTGCCCGTAACAGTGATCACACCTTTGGGACCAGGCATCTTCAATTTGAGATACACATAACATGGTCGAGCCATGAAGCGTGCATAAGCTGGCCTGCCCAAAATAGCGTGATAAGCACTCTGGAAATCCACAACTTCGAACGTCAACTTTTCTTTGCGGTAATTCTTGGAATCACCGAAAACCACATCAAGAGCAATTTGGCCGAGTGACTCAGCCTTCTTCCCGGGAATGACTCCATGGAAACTCATGTTGCTGGTACTGAGTCTGGACATCGGAGTGCCCATCCCTTTCAACGTCTCAGCATACAGTATGTTCAAACCACTGCCACCATCCATCAAGACTTTGGTCAGTCGAGTGCCTTCAACAACTGGGTCGACCACCAAAGCTTGCCTCCCAGGGGTGGCAATGTGCGTTGGGTGATCAGACTGGTCGAATGTGATGGCAGTCTGAGACCACTTCAGATAACTGGGCGTCGCCGGAGCAACCATATTCACCTCACGGTTGATAACTTTCAGTCGACTTTTTCTTTCAACATCAGCAAAAATCATCAAGGTGGAATTGACCTGGGGGTATCCATCATCACTGTCTTCCTTGTCCTTAACTTTGTCCAACTGCTTTTCCTTATCTTTGAACTGTTTGCCCTGGAACTGCTGGATCAAGAACCGACACTGTCGAGTGGTATGTTTCGGGTAAATGAGCTTACCCTCTTCATCTTTCTTGGTGTGGATGTGACATGGCAAATCCAACACATCATTTCCATCTTGGTCTTTAACTTTCTTGGGGTTCCAAGGCCCTTTGGGTTTCCCCTTAAACTTTCCTTGAGTTACAGCCAAGGCTTCCCCAGGAGCAGCTGGCTCGGCTTTCCGCTTATGCTTCCAATTGGAATTTCCTCCTCCGGTTTCTTGGGCGACTGACTTGTGCTTGCCACTCCGGAGCCGATCCTCATCTTCACCATTAGCGTACTTGGTGGCAATCTCCATCATCCGATTCAGAGACATGTCTCCGGTTCGACCGAATTTCAGATTCAGTTCTCTGTACTTGACGCCTTCTTTGAAGGCATAGACTGCTTGGTGATCAGGCACATTCTCTACCGTGTGATGTAACGTGATCCATCTCTGGATGTAATTCCTCAAAGTTTCATTCGGCTTCTGCACGCAAGACCGCAGTTCCGTCAGCCCTGCCGGTCGCTTGCATGTTCCTTCAAATGTGGTGACAAACACTCGGGCGAGATCTTCCCAAGTGTAAATGCTGCTGGGTGCTAACTGATTCAACCACGCTCTGGCCGATCCCTCCAACATGAGAGGCAGGTGCTTCATGGCCACTTCATCATTGCCACCGCCAATCTGGACAGCCACTCGGTAGTCTTCAAGCCAAGTATCGGGCTTGGACTCACCAGTGAACTTACTGACTCCAGTCGCCAACCTGAAGTTGGGAGGAATCACAGTGGCCCTGATGGCTCTACTAAAGCACTCTGGCCCCGAAACATGTACTCTGCTGCTGGTAGGTGCATCTCTGTCGTGACCTTCTCGGTGAGCTCTGTTCCTGTCGACCAAACCTTGAACGAGAATGGATCTCGCATCAAAGCCTGGTTCCCTGGGGTCGACTGGAATCCTTCACCCAACACTATGAGGGCGCCTGTCATCCTGCTGTCGAGGCACATACGATCCACTCCTCGGGGGAGGGGTGGGCACTCGACGTCGATCGTCACGATTGAATCGGTGATCATACTTCTCACGGTTTTCGTACTGATCACGCCGGTCCCCACGTCCCTCACGCCTCGGGGGCGATCTTGGGCTATGAGCCGACTGGACTGTGTCTGCAGCAATGGATCTGCTATGAATCCTGTTCCGTGACTGAGAAACAGCGGAATTCTGGTCTCCTGCTGCCCGGAGTAACATTCTGATCTGCAGCAAGCCTCTGCCAGCCTCTGACTGGGAAGGCTGAATCGACTCTGCTATACGGGCTGCAGCTGCTAAATTCTGAATCGGAGTTCGATATACCTGCGGGGGCGGAAAGAGCTGACGTCGACTAGATTCTGGAACCCGTTGTCACACACGCTCGTAGAGTGCTCGCTGGAGGTTCTCCAGTCGAGTGCGCTCAGCCAAGTTTGCCAGGCGCGCGTCCTCCAAGGCACGAGCCTCGGGGGTTTCTCCAACGATAGGAGTGTGCAGTGCATCCATGTTCCGGCGACGAAGTTCTTTTCTCTACAGCGACGTGAGAGGCTCGGGAAATATTCCTCATGGGAATGCGACGGGTCGCCTCCACCTGCGCCTCCGTCGGCGCGGGGAAAACCGGGAGGACAGCGCGGTCCATCGACCATCAGAACCTCCGCCGCCTGATCACTGCTGTCGCACTCGGATGCGGTCTCTACGGAGCCAGTCGAACAGGCCGTAGAGGGATTCGTCGGGCTCGATCGCCGCGACTTGAGGGGTGGCCGACTAGCGTGCCACCACTTGTCTCACCCACCGCTGAAGTCTCGACCGATTGGAGCGCTTGCGCCGGCGGGAAACAGGGAGGGAGGACAACACAGGGGCTGACCGATAATGGGTCGAGGTTGCCGCAAGAGGACGCCGCGGACGCATGCGCGAAAGTGCGTTGCCCCACGGACAGGGAGTGCGTCGACGTCGAGCGGAGCCTCTTGAAGCCAAGCGGAGTCGTCGGCGATAAACGTGAGCGCGCCGAGACGGATCTCGCGGCCCTCCACCAAAACTCCACCAGAAACCATGATGATTTGGATCGGAAAAGATCGCAAGTCCTCCAACAAATCGCTAAGACACCGCCCCACGGTGGGCGCCAACTGTCGTGATTCTAAGTCTGATAGTAATGTAGGGGGGTAGGTATGGAGAGGTAAGATCTTAGCTATAGAGTAGTTGTAAGCACACGAGGTTTACGAGTTCAGGCCCTTCTCGGAGGAAGTAATAGCCCTACGTCTCGGAGCCCGGAGGCGGTCGACTGGATTATGTGTGTATGAATTATAGGGGTGCGAACCCTTTACACTGAGGATGGGGGTGGCTTATATAGAGTTCGCCAGACCCCTCCAGCCCTCAGTTATGCAGGGTTTTAAATACATTAAGGTCGGGCATTACTGGTAACGCCCCTAATAAAGTGCTATGATGATCATAAAAGCTACTTAATGACCGACCGTTAGCGTGCGGAGTGACTTTAGGTCTCCTGGCCGTCGAGTGATTGGATCTTGGTCGAGTGATTGCTTCTTGGTCGAGTGTCTTCGAGTCTGTCGAGTGGAACACCTCCAAGTTGATTGAAAAGTGATTTCTATTAGAGATGTCCTTGGGTAGGGCAGTTAGGACAGGTCCATGACCCTACCCTAGATACATAGCTTCATCAGCCGCCGGTAGGGGCAAGGCCAAGGTTGGACAACGGCCCTCTGCATATTGCAAGAGGAAGTGGAGCGACTCCTCTGCGAACGTCGGGCGACGGCCGGGCAGGGCTGCCACGCCCTCGCGCCCTTTCACCACTGGAAGGGCGAGTCTGATGACAGCGATGGAGGTGTCGCTGATCAGCCGGCTTGACGTACGAATCACCGTACGCTACAAGGTAGTTTAAGTAATTTTAGGTTTTATTATATAGTTAAACCGATGAAATTCGTCCGTTTTACGCAAATATATATCAAACTTATATCCGTTTGCATGTATTCGTCGTGTTTGCATGTTGTTTGTAAATTGCGTACGATCGAGGGATGGATGGCGGTTCTCCCGTATCACTATCCGCGCGTTCGTTTTATATTAGGGGTAATTTGGAGATACCTGTCAAATCAATTACGCCATGTGAGATGGGAAGGGACCCTGACTGAAATCCAATAGGGCGCTCCTCAATTCTGTTTCGTCCAGAACGACGCCCGCAGACCGCCCCGCTTTCTTCGCTCTCTCGACTGCTCCTCCGCCACCGGAGCTCCGCCCGCCGGTCGTCCTCCGCCCCCTGTACGCCCTCCACCGCGCGAGCCTGTCCCGTCCCGCCCTATCTTCCGCGCGGCCCCGTCCCGGCCCCGCCTTCTCCTCGCCGCGCCGCCGTCCGCGATCGCCGGGGTGATGAACAAGCGACCCCGCGACGAGCCCTCCTCCTCCCTCGCCTCCGCCCAAAAGCGCCAGTTCGGCGCAGGTATCTATTCCCCGCCTTCTTCACCAGACCCAATCCAGTTGCCCGCTAACCCCCAATTCTGTGCTGCGGATAGCTAACTAGGGTTTGGGCTTTGCGTAGGCGGCGGCGGCGGCGGCTACGGGGGACAACAAGGGTACTCGGAGGAGCGGAACAGCGCGCGGCGGGTGGCAGACCACTACAGCGCCCGATCGAATCAGACGCTCGAGGAGCGCGAGAACAGCCCCATCATCCACCTCAAGAAGCTCAACAACTGGGTACACTACTAGCTGTGCTACCCATCCATTCATCTCCTCAAACTCTTGAGAAATTGTCACCTCTACAATGTTGGGTGGAACCAGTAAGAAGCCGCGCTAATCCTCAAACCTCACCTTTCGCAGATAAAGAGCGTCCTGGTCCAGCTGTATGCGCGTCCAGGAGACTGCGTTCTAGATCTTGCCTGTGGCAAGGTAAGCACTGTTTTTGTGCGTGTTAATTAAGATAAGCTGGGATTCTTGTAGTTCCAAGCTAGTGCTGACATATATTGATTTGCTATGTAATGCAGGGAGGGGATTTGATAAAGTGGGATAAGGCCAGGGTTGGCTATTATGTAGGCGTTGATATTGCAGAAGGCTCGGTTAGTTTCTCGTAACATGATAAATCTATATTATATGCATATATAGATATAGAAGGTACTGTTATATTGTTATTTGTAACCTGTACAATAATCATTTGAACGTTTAAACTTATCTCAACGTATATATTCAACTTGTTTTTACTCAGTGTCCTTCATAAAAGAACATCCAGATTTATCAGCGGTTCTGGACCACAGAAACTTGTGTATTTGCTTTTGGTTTCCTCCCTACCTCTTGTAGACTTCAAATAAGTGTGTTTTCATGATGTTGGAGCTTTAAACTTGCAGATAAAAGATTGTATGACCCGTTATAACGGTGATACTGATCAACAGCGAAGGAAGAAGTTCAGCTTTCCTGCACGGCTTATTTGTGCTGATTGTTACGAGGTAAAGGTGATCATAAATGGTAGTACAGTTTACCAAATTAATCAAACCTACCGTGATGGTGTGCTCTGTACGCGCAGACAGACATAGTGCCATAGCTTGTTCCAAGTGTTGAATAAAACTCGTGCCAACATATCCATGCATTTTGTCATTATGGATGATTCTTCTATACTTTCACATCATCAGGAAAATATGCTTTGCCCCATATGTATATAAATCTATTATTTGTGGTACTCTTCAGATGCTCATCAATAATTATGAAGTGCATCACAATGCTTCTGTTTTCATATTGTTGTAGACTCGTCTGGATGAGTATCTATGTGAGGATGCTCCATTTGACATATGCAGCTGCCAGGTGAGTGACCTATCTTTATATGTTCAAGGAAGTTTGTTGTTATTATTTGGTTAGTTCAACCATCTATTACTTCCAATTGCAAAACAACTTTGTATTTCAGAAACCTTCTGTAAATATAACCACTGTTAAATATTAGAATCATTGTTCAAACAAATTTAAGTATCATTGTTATGTCAAGCAAATAAAATATAAGTACAAATGGGTATGATTATAACGAGCTAACTGTTTTGACTGTTGACCAATTCTGAATTTCTGATTGTTCTTTTTATGTATCTCAGTTTGCAATGCACTACTCATGGTCAACTGAAGCACGTGCAAGACAAGCCCTTGCTAATATATCTGCATTGCTTCGTCCTGGAGGCACTTTCATTGGAACGATGCCTGATGCTAATGTCATTATTAAAAGGCTAAGAGAAAGTATGTTACTATCTTGATTTATAATTTGATTGATCTCATCAAATTGGACCGTACTTGTCACAAGATGTTTGATAGAAATTTATATCCTCAGCTGACGGGATGGAGTTTGGAAACAGTGTTTACTGGATTACCTTTGGTGAGGAGTACAACGAAAAGGTAGTTATTTATTTATTTATTTATAATAACTACTTGTATGTTAGTTTTCATTACTGACTGATCCTTTTTTTTTCACAATGACGTAGAAATTCCCCGCATCCAGGCCTTTTGGTATCAAGTACAAGTTTCATTTAGAGGTGAGAACAGGATCAACTTTTGAATAGTGTGAAACTGATGTTCTTGGCATTGCCCTTATCTGACATACATGTCTTGTTACAACTTGGGTGTTTATTGCCGTATGCTGTGCCTAGCTTCCTATTTTTACTCGTTGCCAACATGCAGGACGCAGTTGATTGCCCGGAGTGGGTTGTTCCATTCCATCTCTTCAAACTACTGGCAGAGGAGGTATGCAACTAATCTATTGCTTAGTCTGCTATGGTGAACTGTGTTTTTATTTCCTCATTTCGACCTAGTTCATTTCATTATTTACGAAATTAATGCTAAAATATTTTTCTGTATCATTAGTTTTTCTTTTACAAATTTGCTCTGATGGATGCTGAGATTATGACCAAAAAATTGTCCCTTTTTTGCAGTATGATTTAGAGCTGGTTCTAATGAAGAACTTCCACGAATTTGTACATGAGTACCTGCAAAAGCCTGAATTTGCTGATCTCATGCGAAGGCTGGGTGCTCTTGGTGATGGACGATCGGTCCAAAGTAAGTAGATTACCTACTAAATTCACTGTTCTAAATAAATGTCATTTCATTGCCTTAACATAGTTGAGTTACGCAGGCACACTATCGCAGGATGAGTGGGAAGTGTCCTATCTCTACCTCGCATTTGTTCTGCGTAAGGTATTAACAAACACAATTTCACCATTTCTCATCCTGTTAACAACTGAAACCACATGCAGTCACACACACCTATGTTTGCTAAGATGTTCGGTTTACGCAGCGAGGCCCTCCACCCTCCCAGCGGAGAGCCAACAATGCTAACAGAGGGAAGACGTTCCTTGCTGAGGAGGACATCGAGTTTCTTAGCATATAAAGCAGAATTTGCCCTCCTGGAGCTTACTAACAAGTTACAGATTCTACGCGTCACATTGCGTAAAAGAAAGTTGTATCTTTAGTGGCTCACCTGTGGTCTCTCCGAGGCGTATCTGTTATGTAACTTACCAGGTGTAATGTATAAACAGCATGGGCTAGATACTCGTTATGTAATTTTGCAGGGATGAATAAATATTTAGGTGTCAATACTTCACGCAAAGCACTGAAGTTTTATATGAAACGTGGAAACATCTGTTCACTCATTTTAATCGTGATGTACTCGCATTTTGTGCGCTTCCATATCCAAGGAAGTTTTGCTTGAGCGCTGCCCGGTGTAGTGGGGACGCGTTACTTGTCCCAACTGGTCTGGTTGAGCATATACAGGCTAAAAATCAACATCTACACTTAGTTTGGTTGCCTGTATCCGAGAGGTGCATGGATGAACCCGGGTATATATGAACCCACTTTGAAAAACACATTTCTAAATTCTAAAAAAATCTGAAAAAATTGCACGGGTACGTCTTCATGTTCTATGTGCGTGCATAAAGTTTCATGGAAAAATAACTTTTTTTGTGGCCTGTGCAAAAAAGAAAAAAATTTATGTCGTGAAATATTATTTAGAAGCACTGAAATTTGTCTTTTTTACGGAGGCAAAACAAAAAGATATTTTTTCATAAAACTTTGTGCCGCGTACATACATTTGCGAACATGTATGCGTGATATTTTCTTTTGATTTTTTTGACATTTTAAAACGTGCTTAAAATGCATTTTATGAAAAATGGGTGCATATGCCCATGGGTTCAGATGGTGCCCTCTCGCGTGTATCCCCTCTAACTTGCATGTGCCCAAACCCAAGGCTTGTTGTTTGGTTGCTCAAAAATCAACATCTACACTTAGTTTGGTTGCGTGTATCCCCTCTAGCTTGCATGTGCCCAAACCCAAGGCCTGTTGTTTGGTTGCCGACTTGTTTGAGGGGAATCACAAGTCTGACTGTTTGGTTACATTCAGGAAAGTTGTGTGATAACCTCCTCCATGATGTGGTGAGGTTACCAAAGACACACATGAACTACTAAAAACTAAACTAGGAGCAACAGAATAATCTTAGGCACAAACACAAGTCTTAACCACACGCATCACAAGTTTTAAATGAACATAGTATGATAAGTCTTAGACGAGACCCAAGTCTTAAACCAAGGACCAACAAGGAACGGGCAACAGGAGCTCAAGCAATCACGGCGAAGGCGTTGTCATGCTCCTTGCACTTGGTGACCACCTCCACGCCCTCGTCGTTGAAGACGATCACCTTCATGGTGTCGGGGGTCGGCAGCTTGAACGTCAGCATGTACCCGATCATGATCTGGTGAACGGCGGTGAAGGTGGCCCAACCCTGATCAAGGGTGACCCTATCATTGATCACCCTCACCGTCACCCTCCATGCGCAGTTGGTGTTCGCCCTGAGCTTGAACTCTGTAGGGATGGCGGGGAAGTGCTTCGTGAAGTCCAAAGGCAATGGCAAATTCTCCAGCTTTGGAGCAAGGATAACCTTGCAGAAGTGGTTTGGTCCTGACTCCTGATGGTAGTGGCCATAGTTCCTCCCTTGGCGCTTGGGTGATCCTGCACCAGCACTTCCTCCTTGCCCTTGTGATGCAGAGCATCCTTCCATCATCCCCATGGACTCTGCATGAACGCATCAAGCAACACGTGGACCTATGACAAGAGCTCGAGCACGCGCCATCGAAACCGAGGTACGAAGACAAACGTCACCAAGCAGCAGAGGGACACCTCAAAAGGAGTAGGAGAAGCATACCAAGGCCACGAGGAAGGAGAAGGAGTCCAAGAAGATGAAACAACACCTCCCAAGCGACCCCGCGCGCACGGGCCATCGGGACCTCGTGTCCATGGGCCTCCCAGGAGGCTTCTGTAGCAGGAACACGCACCCTCGTGCGCACGGGCCTGGGCCGTTGTAGCACCCCGTGCGCACGGACGTGTACCGTGCACACGGGATGTCGCGCCCAAGATGCGATTCTATCCCAATCACGTGATGAATTCATGATTGGGGCACAATCGTATTTTGAGTGCATAGCAAGGTGGATATCATTACAACATACCATGTACTGAATAGATGAGAATACAAGGTAAAGTCTTACACTTGCCACAAGCTACAACATGAATAGAACAGTACATCCATACATAGCAATCATCATACAGAAGAGCAGGATCCGACTACGGATGAAATCAAACGAAAAAGAAGAATGACATCCACCCTGCTAATCCCAAGTTCCCCGATCCGGAACCTATCCCTCGATCGAAGAAGAGGAGGAACTCCAAAACAAGCAAGCATCACACTCGCGTCAGATCATCGCATTACCTGTACCTGCTACTCTTGTTGTAGTAATCTGTGAGCCACGAGGACTCAGCAATCCCATTACCATGGGTATCAAGACTAGCAAAGCTTAATGGGTATGAAATGGATAAGTGGTGAGGCTGCAACAAGCGGCTAAGCATTGTATGGTGGCTAACTTATGGGTACAAGCGTAAGATGAGAAACTACGCAAACGGTCGCTGTTGGGTTTCGTAGTAATTTCAAAAAAATTCCTACGCTCACGCAAGATCATAGTGATGCATAGCAACGAGAGGGGGAGAGTGTGATCTACGTACCCTTGTAGATCGACAACGGAAGTGTTTGGTTGATGTAGTCGTACGTCTCCACGGCCCGACCGATCAAGCACCGAAACTACGACGCCTCCGAGTTCTAGCACACGTTCAGCTCGATGACGATCCCCGGACTCCGATCCAGCAAAGTGTCGGGGAAGAGTTCCGTCAGCACGACGGCGTGGTGACGATCTTGATGTACTACTGCAGCAGGGCTTCGCCTAAGCACCGCTACAATATTATCGAGGACTATGGTGGAAGGGGTGCCCCTGCCTCCGTATATAAAGGCTCAAGGGGGGGGGGGGTGCGGCCGGCCTAGGAGAGGCGCGCCAGGAGGAGTCCTACTCCCTCTGGGAGTAGGATTCCCCCCAATCCTAGTTGGAATAGGATTCACGGAGGGGGGAAAAGAGAGAGGGGGCCCGGCCCCCTCTCCTTGTCCTATTCGGACCAAGGGAGGGGAGGGGCGCGCGGCCCATCTTGGGCTGGCCCTTCTCTTTTCCACTAAGGCCCACTTAGGCCCATATAGCTCCCGAGGGGTTCCGGTAACCTCCCGGTACTCCGGTAAAATCCCGATTTCACCCGGAACACTTCCGATATCCAAACATAGGCTTCCAATATATCAATCTTTATGTCTGGACCATTTTGAGACTCTTCGTCATGTCCGTGATCACATCCGGGACTCCGAACAACCTTCGGTACATCAAAATGTATAAACTCATAATATAACTGTCATCGTAACCTTAAGCGTGCGGACCCTACGGGTTCGAGAACAATGTAGACATGACCGAGACACGTCTCCGGTCAATAACCAATAGCGGAACCTGGATGCTCATATTGGCTCCTACATATTCTACGAAGATCTTTTATCGGTCAGACCGCATAACAACATACGTTGTTCCCTTTGTCATCGGTATGTTACTTGCCCGAGATTCGATCGTCGGTATCCCATACCTAGTTCAATCTCGTTACCGGCAAGTCTCTTTACTCGTTCTGTAATACATCATCCCGCAACTAACTCATTAGTTGCAATGCTTGCAAGGCTTAAGTGATGTGCATTACCGAGAGGGCCCAGAGATACCTCTCCGACAATCGGAGTGACAAATCCTAATCTCGAAATACGCCAACCCAACATGTACCTTTGGAGACACCTGTAGAGCTCCTTTATAATCACCCAGTTACGTTGTGACGTTTGGTAGCACACAAAGTGTTCCTCTGGCAAACGGGAGTTGCATAATCTCATAGTCATAGGAACATGTATAAGTCATGAAGAAAGCAATAGCAACATACTAAATGATCGGGTGCTAAGCTAATGGAATGGGACATGTCAATCAGATCATTCACCTAATGATGTGATCACGTTAATCAAATAACAACTCTTTGTCCATGGTTAGGAAACATAACCATCTTTGATTAACGAGCTAGTCAAGTAGAGGCATACTAGTGACACTCTGTTTGTCTATGTATTCACACATGTATTATGTTTCCGGTTAATACAATTCTAGCATGAATAATAAACATTTATCATGGTATAAGGAAATAAATAATAACTTTATCATTGCCTCTAGGGCATATTTCCTTCAGTCTCCCACTTGCACTAGAGTCAATAATCTAGATCACATCGCCATGTGATTTAACATCAATAGTTCACATCATCATGTGATTAACACCCATAGTTCACATCATCATGTGACCAACACTCAAAGGGTTTACTAGAGTCAATAATCTAGTTCACATCTCTATGTGATTAACACCCAAAGAGTACTAAGATGTGATCATGTTTTGCTTGTGAGAGAAGTTTAGTCAATGGGTCTGCCACATTCAGATCCGTATGTATTTTGCAAATTTCTATGTCAACAATGCTCTGCACAGAGCTACTCTAGCTAATTGCTCCCACTTTCAATATGTATCCAGATTGAGACTTAGAGTCATCTGGATTAGTGTCAAAACTTGCATCGACGTAACTCTTTACGACGAACCTTTTTGTCACCTCCATAATCGAGAAACATATCCTTATTCCACTAAGGATAATTTTGACCGCTGTCCAGTGATCTACTCCTAGATCACTATTGTACTCCCTTGCTAAACACAGTGTAGGGTATACAATAGATCTGGTACACAGCATGACATACTTTATAGAACCTATGGCTGAGGCATAGGGAATGACTTTCATTCTCTTTCTATCTTCTGCCGTGGTCGGGCTTTGAGTCTTACTCAATTTCACACCTTGTAACACAGGAAAGAACTCTTTCTTTGACTGTTCCATTTTGAACTACTTCAAAATCTTGTCAAGGTATGTACTCATTGAAAAAACTTATCAAGCGTCTTGATCTATCTCTATAGATCTTGATGCTCAATATGTAAGTAGCTTCACCGAGGTCTTTCTTTGAAAAAACTCCTTTCAAACACTCCTTTATGCTTTGCAGAATAATTCTACATTATTTCCGATCAACAATATGTCATTCACATATACTTATCAGAAATGCTGTAGTGCTCCCACTCACTTTCTTGTAAATACAGGCTTCACCGCAAGTCTGTATAAAACTATATGCTTTGATCATACTATCAAAGCGTTTATTCCAACTCCGAGAGGCTTGCACCAGTCCATAAATGGATCGCTAGAGCTTGCACACTTTGTTAGCTCCCTTTGGATCGACAAAACCCTCCGGTTGCATCATATACAACTCTTCTTCCAGAAATCCATTCAGGAATGCAGTTTTGACATCCATCTGCCAAATTTCATAATCATAAAATGCGGCAATTGCTAACATGATTCGGACAGACTTAAGCATCGCTATGGGTGAGAAGGTCTCATCGTAGTCAATCCCTTGAACTTGCCAAAACCCTTTTACGACAAGTCGAGCTTTGTAGACAGTAATATTACCATCGGCGTCAGTCTTCTTCTTGAAGATCCATTTATTCTCAATTGCTTGCCGATCATTGGGCAAGTCAACCAAAGTCCACACTTTGTTCTCATACATGGATCCCATCTCAGATTTCATGGCTTCAAGCCATTTTGCGGAATCTGGGCTCACCATCGCTTCTTCATAGTTCGTAGGTTCATCATGATCTAGTAGCATGACTTCCAGAACAGGATTACCGTACCAGTCTGGTGCGGATCTTACTCTGGTTGATCTACGAGGTTCAGTAGTATCTTGTTCTGAAGTTTCATGATCATTATCATTAGCTTCCTCACTAATTGGTGTAGGTGTCACAGAAACAGTTTTCTGTGATGCACTACTTTCCAATAAGGGAGCAGGTACGGTTACCTCGTCAAGTTCTACTTTCCTCCCACTCACTTCTTTCGAGAGAAACTCCTTCTCTAGAAAGTTTCCAAATTTAGCAACAAAAGTCTTGCCTTCGGATCTGTGATAGAAGGTGTATCCAATAGTTTCCTTTGGATATCCCATAAAGACACATTTCTCCGATTTGGGTTCGAGCTTATTAGGTTGAAGCTTTTTCACATAAGCATCGCAGCCCCAAACTTTCAGAAACGACAACTTTGGTTTCTTGCTAAACCACAGTTCATATAGTGTCGTCTCAACGGATTTAGATGGTGCCCTATTTAACGTGAATGCAGCTGTCTCTAATGCATAACCCCAAAACGATAGTGGTAAATCGGTAAGAAACATCATAGATTGTATTATATCCAATAAAGTACGTTTATGACGTTCGGACACACCATTATGCTGTGGTGTTCCAGGTGGCATGAATTTGTGAAACTATTCCACATTGTTTTAATTGAAGACCAAACTTGTAACTCAAATATTTGTCTCCGTGATCAGATCGTAGAAACCTTATTTTCTTGTCACAATGATTTTCCACTTCACTCTGAAATTCTTTGAACTTTTCAAATGTTTCAGACTTATGTTTCATCAAGTAGATATACCCATATCTGCTCAAATCATCTGTGAAGGTCAGAAAATAATGATACCCTCCGCGAGCCTTAACACTCATCGGATCGCATACATCAGTATGTATTTATTTCCAATAAGTCAGTTGCTCGCTCACTAGTTCCGGAGAACGGCGTTTTAGTCATCTTGCCCATGAGGCATGGTTCGCAAGCATCAAGTGATTCATAATCAAGTGATTCCAAAAACCCATCAGCATGGAGTTTCTTCATGCGCTTTACACCAATATGACCTAAACGGCAGTGCCACAAATAAGTTGCACTATCATTATTAACTTTGCATCTTTTGGTTTCAATATTATGATTATGTGTATCACTACGATCGAGATCCAACGAACTATTTTCATTGGGTGTGTAACCATATAAGGTTTTATTCATGTAAACAGAACAACAATTTATTCTCTTACTTAAATGAATAACCGTATTACAATAAACATGATCTAATCATATTCATGCTCAACGCAAACACCAAATAACACTTATTCAGGTTCAACACTAATCCCGAAAGTATAGGGAGTGTGCGATGATGATCATATCAATCTTGGAACCACTTCCAACACACATCGTCGCTTCACTCTTAACTAGTCTCTGTTTATTCTGCAACTCCCGTTACGAGTTACTAATCTTAGCAACTGAACTAGTATCAAATACTGAGGGGTTGCTATAAACACTAGTAAAGTACACATCAATAACATGTATATCAAATATACTTATGTTCACTTTACCATCCTTCTTATCTGCCAATCACTTGGGGTAGTTCCGCTTCCAGTGACCAATCCCTTTGTAGTAGAAACACTTAGTCTCAGGCTTAGGACCAGACTTGGGCTTCTTCACTTGAGCAGCAACTTGCTTGCTGTTCTTCTTGAAGTTCCCCTTCTTCCCTCTGCCCTTTTCTTGAAACTAGTGGTCTTGTCTACCATCAACACTTGATGTTTTTCTCGATTTCTACCTTCGTCAATTTCCACATTACGAAGAGCTTGGGAATCGTTTTCGTTATCCCTTGCATATCATAGTTCATCACGAAGTTCTACTAACTTGGTGATGGTGACTAGAGAATTCTGTCAATCACTATCTTATCTGGAAGATTAACTCCCACTTGATTCAAGTGATTGTAGTACCCAGACAATCTGAGCACATGCTCACTAGTTGAGCGATTCTCCTCCATCTTTTAGCTATTGAACTTGTTGGAGACTTCATATCTCTCAACTCGGGTATTTTCTTGAAATATTAACTTCAACTCCTGGAACATCTCATATGGTCCATGATGTTCAAAACGTCTTTGAAGTCCCGATTCTAAGCCATTAAGCATGGTGCACTAAACTATCAAGTAGTCATCATATTGAGCTAGCTAAACGTTCATAACGTCTGCATCTGCTCCTGCAATAGGTCTGTCACCTAGCGGTGCATCAAGGACATAATTCTTCTGTGCAGCAATGAGGATAAACCTCAGATCACGGATCCAATCTGCATCATTGCTACTAATATCTTTCAACACAATTTTCTCTAGGAACATATCAAAATAAACACAGGGAAGCAACAACGCGAGCTATTGATCTACAACATAGATATGATAATACTACCAGGACTAAGTTCATGATAAATTAAAGCTCAATTAATCATATTACTTAAAGAACTCCCACATAGATAGACATCCCTCTAATCCTCTAAGTGATTACGTGATCCAAATCAACTAAACCATGTCCGATCATCACGTGAGATGGAGTAGTTTCATTGGTGAACATCACTATGTTGATCATATCTACTATATGATTCACGCTCGACCTTTCGGTCTCCGTGTTCCGAGGCCATATCTGTATATGCTTGGCTCGTCAAGTATAACCTGAGTATTCCGCGTGTGCAACTGTTTTGCACCCGTTGTATTTGAACCTAGAGCCTATCACATCCGATCATCACGTGGTGTCTCAGCATGAAGAACTTTCGCAACGGTGCATACTCAGGGAGAACACTTCTTGATAATTAGTGAGAGATCATCTTATAATGCTACCGTCAATCAAAGCAAGATAAGATGCATAAAAGATAAACATCACATGCAATCAATATAAGTGATATGATATGGCCATCATCATCTTGTGCTTGTGATCTCCATCTCCGAAGCACCATCATGATCACCATCGTCACCGGCGCGACACCTTGATCTCCATCATAGCATCGTTGTCGTCTCGCCAATCTTATGCTTCCACGACTATCGCTACCGCTTAGTGATAAAGTAAAGCATTACAGCGCGATTGCATTGCATACAATAAAGCGACAACCATATGGCTCCTGCCAGTTGCCGATAACTCGGTTACAAAACATGATCATCTCATACAATAAAATTTAGCATCATGTCTTGACCATATCACATCACAACAAGCCCTGCAAAAACAAGTTAGACGTCCTCTACTTTGTTGTTGCATGTTTTACGTGGCTGCTACGGGCTTAAGCAAGAACCAATCTTACCTACGCATCAAAACCACAATGATAGTTTGTCAAGTTGGTGCTGTTTTAACCTTCGCAAGGACCGGGCGTAGCCACACTTGATTCAACTAAAGTTGGAGAAACTGTCACCCGCAAGCCACCTATGTGCAAAGCACGTCGGGAGAACCGGTCTCGCGTAAGCGTACGTGTAATGTCGGTCCGGGCCGCTTCGTCCAACAATACCGCCGAACCAAAGTATGACATGCTGGTAAGCAGTATGACTTATATCGCCCAACTCACTTGTGTTCTACTCGTGCATATAACATCAACATATAAAACCTAGGCTCGGATGCCACTGTTGGGTTTCGTAGTAATTTCAAAAAATTTCCTACGCTCACGCAAGATCATAGTGATGCATAGCAATGAGAAGGGGAGAGTGTGATCTACGTACCCTTGTAGATCGACAACGGAAGCGTTTGGTTGATGTAGTCGTACGTCTCCACGGCCCAACCGATCAAGCACCAAAACTACGGCGCCTCCGAGTTCTAGCACACGTTTAGCTCGATGACGATCCCCGGACTCCGATCCAGCAAAGTGTCGGGGAAGAGTTCCGTCAGCACGACGGCGTGGTGACGATCTTGATGTACTACTGCAGCAGGGCTTCGCCTAAGCACCGCTACAATATTATCGAGGACTATGGTGGAAGGGGGCACCGCACACGGCTAAGAATATGATCACGCGGATCAACTTGTGTTTCTCTGGGGTGCCCCTGCCTCCGTATATAAAGGCTCAAGGGGGGGGGGGTGCGGCCGGCCTAGGAGAGGCGCGCCAGGAGGAGTCCTACTCCCTCTGGGAGTAGGATTCCCCCCCCCCAATCCTAGTTGGAATAGGATTCGCGGAGGGGGGAAAAGAGAGAGGGGGGCCGGCCCCCTCTCCTTGTCCTATTCGGACCAAGGGAGGGGAGGGGCGTGCGGCCCATCTTGGGCTGCCCCTTCTCTTTTCCACTAAGGCCCACTTAGGCCCATATAGCTCCCGGGGGGTTCCAGTAACCTCCCGATACTCCGGTAAAATCCCGATTTCACCCGGAACACTTCCGATATCCAAACATAGGCTTCCAATATATCAATCTTTATGTCTCGACCATTTTGAGAATCCTCGTCGTGTCTGTGATCACATCCGGGACTCCGAACAACCTTCGGTACATCAAAATGTATAAACTCATAATATAACTGTCATCGTAACCTTAAGCGTGCGGACCCTACGGGTTCGAGAACAATGTAGACATGACCGAGACATGTCTCCGGTCAATAACCAATAGCGGAACCTGGATGCTCATATTGGCTCCTACATATTCTACGAAGATCTTTTATCGGTCAGACCGCATAACAACATACGTTGTTCCCTTTGTCATCGGTATGTTACTTGCCCGAGATTCGATCGTCGGTATCCCATACCTAGTTCAATCTCGTTACCGGCAAGTCTCTTTACTCGTTCTGTAATACATCATCCCGCAACTAACTCATTAGTTGCAATGCTTGCAAGGCTTAAGTGATGTGCATTACCGAGAGGGCCCAGAGATACCTCTTCGACAATCGGAGTGACAAATCCTAATCTCGAAATACGCCAACCCAACATGTACCTTTGGAGACACCTGTAGAGCTCCTTTATAATCACCCAGTTACGTTGTGACGTTTGGTAGCACACAAAGTGTTCCTCTGGCAAACGGGAGTTGCATAATCTCATAGTCATAGGAACATGTATAAGTCATGAAGAAAGCAATAGCAACATACTAAACGATCGGGTGCTAAGCTAATGTAATGGGTCATGTCAATCAGATCATTCACCTAATGATGTGATCCCGTTAATCAAATAACAACTCTTTGTCCATGGTTAGGAAACATAACCATCTTTGATTAACGAGCTAGTCAAGTAGAGGCATACTAGTGACACTCTGTTTGTCTATGTATTCACACATGTATTATGTTTCCGGTTAATACAATTCTAGCATGAATAATAAACATTTATCATGGTATAAGGAAATAAATAATAACTTTATCATTGCCTCCAGGGCATATTTCCTTCAGTCGCCAACTAGTAATGATCAATAAGTGATCCTGAACTACTTAGGTTCAAACATAAACCAACCGTGTTCTCCCCTCGAACTTCCCCGAAAAGAGACAGTCACGGTTGCACACGCGGTTGGTGTATTTAATTTGAGTTTACTTCAAGTCCTCTACAACCGGATATTAACAAATTCCCATCTGCCACATAACCGTGGGCACGGCTCTCGGAAGTTTAAACCCTGCAGGGGTGTCCCAATTTAGCCCATGACAAGCTCATGATCCGCGGAGACAATCCTCCATCGCGGGACCCTCCGATCAGACTTGGAATCCCAGTGCACAAGACATTTCGACAATGGTAAAACAAAACCAGCAAGACCACCCGGTGCGTCGATACCCTGATAGGAGCCGCGCGTATCTCGTTCTCAGGACAACACTGTGTATGCGAAGTGGATGGTATCCGAAATACCATCGAGTTGCCCCCGAGGTGGCACCGCCGACTGCTAGGTAGGTGGACCAACACTCATGTGGAGCACTGGCCCGGGGGTTGATTAAGGGACCTCGGGGGCCGGCAAGTCCCTATGCAAGTTTTAGTTATTATTAGGCAAATGGTAAAACCAATGTTGGGCCTTGCTGGAAGAGTTTTATTCAAAGCGAACTGTCAAGAGGGGCCCATAAACCCTCATCGTGTTAGGGACGCAAAATCTGTTGGGGAACATAGTAATTTCAAAAAAATTCCTACGCACACGCAGGATCATGGTGATGCATAGCAACGAGAGGGGAGAGTGTCGTCCACGTACCCTCGTAGACCGTTAAGCGGAAGCATTATGACAATGTGGTTGATGTAGTCGTACGTATTCACGATCGATCGATCCTCAGTACCGAACGTACGACACCTCCGCGTTCAGCACACGTTTAGCTCGGTGACGTCCCGCGAACTCACCATCCAGTAGAGCTCGAGGAAGAGTTTCGTCAGCACGACGGCGTGATGACGATGTAGATGAAGCTACCGTGACAGGGCTTCGCCTAAGAACCGCTACAATATGACCGAGGTGGATTATGGTGGAGGGGGGCACCACACACGGCTAGGAGAGATCTTTGTGATCAACTTGTGTGTCTAGAGGTGCCCCCTGCCCCTGTATATAAAGGAGCAAGGGGGAGGCCGGCCGTCCCTTGTTGGTGCGCCAGGAGGAGGAATCCTCCTCCTAGTAGGAGTAGGATTCCCCTCTTTCCTACTACTACTAGGAGGGGGAAAGGAAGGGAGAGAAAGAGAAGGAAAAGGGGGCGGCGCCCCCCTCTCCTAGTCCAATTCGGACAGAGGGGAGGGGGTGTGCTGCCTGCCCTAGGCCGACCCCTCTCTCTTTCCCTTATGGCCCAACAAGGCCCATTAGCCCCCGGGGGGTTCCGGTAACCCCTCCGGTACTCCGGTAAAATCCCGATTTTACCCAGAACTCTTCCGATGTCCAAATGTAGGCTTCCAATATATCAATCTTCATGTCTCGATCATTTAGAGACTCCTCGTCATGTCCGTGATCATATTCGGGACTCCGAACTACCTTCGGTACATCAAAACATATAAACTCATAAAACCGATCGTCACAGAACATTAAGCATGCGGACCCTACGGGTTCGAGAACTATGTAGACATGACCGAGACATGTCTCCGGTCAATAACCAATAGCGGAACCTGGATGTTCATATTGGTTCCTACATATTCTACGAAGATCTTTATCGATCAAACCGCATAACACTATACGTTGTTCTCTTTGTCATTGGTATGTTACTTGCCCGAGATTCGATCGTCGATATCCCAATACCTAGTTCAATCTCATCATCGGCAAGTCTCTTTACTCGTTTCGTAATACATCATCCCACAACTAACTCATTAGTTACAATGCTTGCAAGGCTTATAGTGATGTGCATTACCGAGAGGGCCCAGAGATACCTCTCCGACAATCGGAGTGACAAATCCTAATCTTGAAATACGCCAACTCAACAAGTACCTTCGGAGACACCTATAGAGCACCTTTATAATCACCCAGTTATGTTGTGACGTTTGGTAACACACAAAGTGTTCCTCCGGTAAACGGGAGTTGCATAATCTCATAGTCATAGGAACATGTATAAGTCATGAAGAAAGCAATAGCAACATACTAAACGATCAAGTGCTAAGCTAGCGGAATGGGTCAAGTCAATCACATCATTCTCCTAATGATGTGATCCCGTTAATCAAATGACAACTCATGTCTATGGCTAGGAAACTTAACCATCTTTGATTCAATGAGCTAGTCAAGTAGAGGCATACTAGTGACATTCTGTTTGTCTATGCATTCACACATGTATCAAGTTTCCGGTTAATACAATTCTAGAATGAATAATAAAAATTTATCATGAAATAAGGAAATAAATAATAACTTTACTATTGCCTCTAGGGCATATTTCCTTCAGTCTCCCACTTGCACTAGAGTCAATAATCTAGATCACATCACCATGTGATTAACATCGATAGGTCACATCATCATGTGATTAACACCCATAGTTCACATCGCCATGTGACGAACACCCAAAGGGTTTACTAGATTCAATAATCTAGTTCACATCACTATGTGATTAACACCCAAAGAGTACTAAGGTGTGATCATGTTTTGCTTGTGAGAGAATCTAAGTCAACGGGTCTTTCACATTCAGATCCGTTATGTATTTTGCAAATTTCTATGTCTACAATGCTCTGCACGGAGCTACTTTAGCTAATTGCTCCCACTTTCAATATGTATCCGGATTGAGACTTAGAGTCATCTGGATCAGTGTCAAAGCTTGCATCGACGTAACCCTTTACGACTAACCTTTTGTCACCTCCATAATCGAGAAACATATCCCTGTTCCACTAATGGATAAGTTTGACCGCTGTCTAGAGATCTACTCCTAGATCACTATTGTACTCCCTTGCCAAACTCAGTGTAGGGTATACAATAGATCTGGTACACAGCATGGCATACTTTATAGAACCTATGGCTGAGGCATAGGGAATGACTTACATTCTCTTTCTATCTTCTGCCGTGGTCGAGCTTTGAGTCTTACTCAACTTCACATCTTGCAACACAGGCGAGAACTCTTTCTTTGACTATTCCATTTTGAACTAATTCAAAATCTTGTTAAGGTACATACTCATTGAAAATCTTTATCAAGCGTCTTGATCTATCTCTATAGATCATGATGCTCAACATGTAAGCAGCTTCACCGAGGTCTTTCTTTGAAGAACTCCTTTCAAATACTCCTTTATGCTTTCCAGAAAATTCTACATCATTTCTGATCAACAATATGTCATTTACATATACTTATCAGAAAGGCTGTAGTGCTCCCACTCACTTTCTTGTAAATACAGGCTCCACGGCAAGTCTGTATAAAACTATATGCTTTATTCAACTCATCAAAGCGTATATTACAACTTCGAGATGCTTGCACCAGTCCACAGATGGATCGCTGGAGCTTGCACATTTTGTTAGCACCTTTAGGATTGAAAAAACCTTCTGGCTGCATCATATACAACTCTTTTTAATAAATCCATTAAGGATTGCAGTTTTGTTATCCATTTGCCAGATTTCATAAAATGCGGCAATTGCTAACATGATTTGGACAGACTTTAAGCATCGATACAAGTGAGAAAATCTCATCGTAGTCAACACCTTGAACTTTGTCAAAACCTTTTTTTCGACAAGTCTAGCTTTGTAGATAGTAACACTACTATCATCGCCCGTCTTCCTCTTGAAGATCCACTTATTTTCTATGGCTTGCCGATCATCGAGCAAGTCAACCAAAGTCCACACTTTGTTCTCATACATGGATCCCATCTCAGATTTCATGGCCTCAAACCATTTCACGAAATCTGGGCTCATCATTGCTTCCTCATAGTTCGCAGGTTCGTCATGGTCTAGTAACATGACTTCCAGAAAGGATTACCGTACCACTCTGGTGTGGACCATACTCTCGTTGTCCTACGAGGTTTGGTAGTAACTTGATCTGAAGTTTACATGATCATCATTATTAGCTTCCTCACTAATTGGTGTATGAGTCACAGGAACAGATTTCTGTGATGAACTACTTTCCAATAAGGGAGCAGGTACAGTTACCTCATCAAGTTCTACTTTCCTCCCACTCACTTCTTTCGAGAGAAACTCCTTCTCTAGAAAGGATCCATTCTTAGCAACGAATGTCTTGCCTTCGGATCTGTGATAGAATGTGTACCCAACTGTCTCCTTTGGGTATCCTATGAAGACACATTTCTCCGATCTAGGTTTGAGCTTATGAGGATGAAACTTTTTCACATAAGCATTGCAACCCCAAACTTTAAGAAACGACAACTTCGGTTTCTTGCCAAACCACAGTTCATATGGTGTCATCTCAACGGATTTAGATGGTGCCCTATTTAACGTGAATGCAGCTGTCTCTAATGCATAACCCCAAAACGATAGTGGTAAATCGGTAAGAGACATCATAGATTGCACCATATCTAATATAGTACAGTTACGATGTTCGGACACACCATTACGCTGTGGTGTTCCAGGTGGTGTGAGTTGTGAAACTATTCCGCATTGTTTCAAATGAAGACCAAACTCGTAACTCAAATATTCTCCTCCATGATCAGATCGTAGAAACTTTATTTTCTTGTTGCGATGATTTTCTACTTCACTCTGAAATTATGTGAACTTTTCAAATGTTTCAGACTTATGTTTCATCAAGTAGATATACCCATATATGCTCAATTCATCTGTGAAGGTCAGAAAATAACGATACCCGCCACGAGCCTCAACACTCATCGGATTGCATACATCAGTATGTATTATTTCCAATAAGTCAGTTGCTCGCTCCATTGTTCCGGAGAACAGAGTCTTAGTCATCTTGCCCATGAGGCATGGTTCGCAAGCATCAACTGATTCATAATCAAGTGATTCCAAAAGCCCATCAACATGGATTTTCTTCATGCGCTTTACACCAATATGGCCTAAAATGGCAGTGCCACAAATAAGTTGCACTATCATTATTAACTTTTGCATCTTTTGGCTTCAATATTATGAATATGTGTATCACTACGATCGAGATCCAACAAACCATTTTCATTGGGTGTATGACCATAGAAGGTTATATTCATGTAAACAGAACAACAATTATTCTCTAATTTAAATGAATAACTATTTTGCAATAAACATGATCAAATCATATTCATGCTCAACGCAAACACCAAAATAACACTTATTTAGGTTCAACACTAATCCCGAAAGTATAGGGAGTGTGCGATGATGATCATATCAATCTTGGAACTACTTCCAACACACATCGTCACCTCGCCCTTTAACTAGTTTCTGTTCATTCTACAACTCCCGTTTTGAGTTACTACTCTTTAGCAACTGAACTAGTATCAAATACTTGAGGGGTTTCTATAAACACTAGCAAAGTACACATCAATAACATATATATCAAATATACCTCTGTTCACTTTGCCATCCTTCTTATCCGCCAAATACTTGGGGCGGTTCCATTTCCAGTGACCAGTCCCTTTGCAGTAGAATCACTCAGTCTCAAGCTTAGGTCCAGACTTGGGTTTCTTCACTTGAGCAGCAACTTGCTTGCCGTTCTTCTTGAAGTTCCCCTTCTTCCCTTCGCCCTTTTCTTGAAACTGGTGTGTCTTGTCAACCACCAACACTTGATGCTCTTTCTTGATGTCTACCTTCGTTGATTTCAGCATCGTGAAGAGCTCGGGAATTAATTTCATCATCCCTTGCATATTATAGTTCCATCACGAAGTTCTAGTAACTTGGTGATAGTGACTAGAGAACTTTGTCAATTACTATCTTATCTGGAAGATTAACTCCCACTTGATTCAAGCAATTGTAGTACTCAGATAATCTGAGCACATGCTCACTAGTTGAGCTATTCTCCTCCATCTTATAGGCAAAGTACTGTCAGAGGTCTCATACCTCTCGACACGGACATGAGTATGAAATACCAATTTCAACTCTTGGAACATCTTATATGCTCTGTGGTGTTCAAAACATTTTTGAAGTCCCGGTTCTAAGCCGTAAAGCATGGTGCACTAAACTATCAAGTAGTCATCATATCGAGCTTGCCAAACGTTCATAATGTCTGCATCTGCTCTTGCAATTGGTTTGTCACCTAGCGGTGCATCAAGGACATAATTATTCTGTGCAGCAGTGAGGATAATCCTCAGATACGGATCCAATCCGCATCATTGCTACAAACATCTTTCAACTTGGTTTTCTCTAGGAACATATCAAAATAAACACGGGAGCTAAACGCGAGCTATTGATCTACACCATAGATATGCTAATACTACCAGGACTAAGTTCATGATAAAATTAAAGTTCAATTAATCATATTACTTAAGAACTCCCACTTAGATAGACATCCCTCTAATCATCTAAGTGATCACATGATCCATATCAACTAAACCATGTCCGATCATCACGTGAGATGGAGTAGTTTTCAATGGTGAACATCACTATGTTGATCATATCTTCTATATGATTCACGCTCGACCTTTCGGTCTCAGTGTTCCGAGGCCATATCTGCATATGCTAGGCTCGTCAAGTTTAACCCGAGTATTCTGCATGTGCAAAAACTGGCTTGCACCCGTTGTAGATGAACGTAGAGCTTATCACACCTGATCATCACGTGGTGTCTCGGCACGACGAACTTTGGCAACGGTGCATACTCAGGGAGAACACTTTTATCTTGAAATTTCGTGAGAGATCATCTTATAATGCTACCATCGATCTAAGCAAAATATGATGCATAAAAGATAAACATCACATGCAATCAATATAAGTGATATGATATGGCCATCATCATCTTGTGCTTGTGATCTCCATCTCCGAAGCACCATCATGATCACCATCGTCACCGGTGCGACACCTTGATCTCCATCGTAGCATCGTTGTCGTCTCGCCAACTATTGCTTCTACGACTATCGCTACCGCTTAGTGATAAAGTAAAGTATTACAGGGCGGTTGCATTGCATACAATAAAGCGACAACCATATGTAGGATCGAAAGTATGTCTAGAGGGGGGGGGGGTGATTAGACTACTTGACCAAATAAAAATCTAGCCTTTTCCCAATTTTAGTTCTTGGAAGATTTTAGCAACTTAGAACAAGTCAAGCAATCTTAACACAATTCAAGCAAGCATGCAAAGAGTATATGAGCAGCGGAAAGTAAAGCATGCAACTTGCAAGAATGTAAAGGGAAGGGTTTGGAGGATTCAAACGCAATTGGAGACACGTATGTTTTTGTCGTGGTTCCGATAGGTGGTGCTATCGTACATCCACGTTGATGGAGACTTCAACCCACGAAGGGTAACGGTTGCGCGAGTCCACGGAGGGCTCCATCCACAAAGGGTCCACGAAGAAGCAACCTTGTCTATCCCACCATGGCCATCGCCCACGAAGGACTTGCCTCACTAGCAGTAGATCTTCATGAAGTAGGCGATCTCCTTGCCCTTACAAACTCCTTGGTTCAACTCCACAATCTTGTCGGAGGCTCCCAAGTGACACCTAGCCAATCTAGGAGACACTACTCTCCAAGAAGTAACAAATGGTGTGTTGATGATGAACTCCTTGCTCTTGTGCTTCAAATGATAGTCTCCCCAACACTCAACTCTCTCTCACAGGATTTGGATTTGGTGGAAAGAAGGTTTGAGTGGAAAGCAACTTGGGGAAGGCTAGAGATCAAGATTCATATGGTAGGAATGGAATATCTTGGTCTCAACACAAGTGTAGGTGGTTCTCTCTCAGAAAAAGGTAAGTTGGAAGTGTAGGTTTGTTCTGATGGCTCTCTCCATGAATGAAGAGGTGGTGGAGGGGTATATATAGCCTCCACATAAAATCTAACCGTTACACATAACTTCCCAAACTCGGTGGGACCGAATGGTTAAACTCGGTAGGACCGATTTAGCAAAGCTAGTGACTGTTAGGGTTTTCGGTGGGACCGACATGCAACTCGGTAGGACCGATAAGGTTAGAGTTAGGGCATAACGTAATCTCGGTGAGACCGATTACACAAACTCGGTGAGACCGATTTTGGTAATAAGCTAACCGGAGAGTTGGTCAGGTAAACTCGGTGGGATCGATCGCTCATTTCGGTGAGACCGAAACGTTACGAAGGGAAAACAGAGAGTTTACATTGCAATCTCGGTGGGACCGATCGCTCATCTCAGTGAGACCGAAATGTTACGAAGGGAAACAGAGAGATTACAACCCCATCTCGGTGACACCGAGATCCCTATCGGTGAGACCGATTTGCCTAGGGTTTGTGGCAGTGGCTATGACATTTGAAACTCGGTGGCGCCGGATAGGAAGAAGCGGTGGGGCCGAGTTTGACTTTTGGTTTAGGTCATATGTGGATGTGAGAAAGTAGTTGAGGGTTTTGGAGCATATCACTAAGCATTTGAGCAAGAACCTCATTAAGCAACACCTCATCCCTCCTTGATAGTATTGGCTTTTTCCTATAGACTCAGTGTGATCTTGGATCACTAAAATGGAAAAGTTAGAGTCTTGAGCTTTGAGCTTGAGCCAATCCTTTGTCCTTAGCATTTTGAGGGGTCCACTTTTCTCATCCAAGCCATGCCAATCATTGAGCTTTCCTGAGATATTAATCTTGAAATAGCATTAGCTCAATGAGCTATATGTTGTTAGGAATTACCAAAACCACCTAGGGATAGTTGCACTTTCAATCTCTCCTTTTTGGTAATTGATGACAACATATAGATCAAAGCTTCGACAAATGATAATAAGAGTGAAAAACATTGTCGCTTTGAGAAGTATGTGAAAAGCAAGAGCTCCCCCTAAATTTGTGCATAGTTTAAGATTTGCTTTGGACTGCAAATGCACAGAGTTAGGATCATGGGTCACTCTTCCATGTCACATACATCTTGGTGGAGCGCTCAAAATGATAATAATTAAAATACATGCACTCATCACCAAGCAAAGTGAGTGATCATATGGAATATAAAAGGATAATGTCATCCAACATGCATTAAGGTAGCATATGATCAAACACATGATCATCCAAGTATCACACACAAGCACAAAGTATAAAGTATCTCAACCGAGCAAATAAACAAAGTTCAACCACCAAGCAGAAACGCAAGAGAGAACAAAAGCAACACTCTCTCTCGAAGCCTATGATCTATACATTTTCTCCCCCTTTGGCAACAAGTTACCAAAAAGTTCATAAAATGCATAGTGCTAAATCGAATCTCAGGCTTGGTCTTCAGGTGGTGGTGTAGACAGAACTCCAAGGATGAAGGCGTCAGTCGATGTAGATGGAGCTGGTGGAGTAGGTGCTAGAGCTGGTGGCACTGAAGCTGTAGCTGGTGCAGATGAAGTTGCTCTGGTGTCTGTGACAAACACTGCAGCAGATCTTTGTCCTCTGGGCACTCTAGCAAAAGCATCAGTGGTTGTCTTGCCCTTCTTCTCCTGCACTTCCTCCTGAAGTTGCTCAATAGCAGACTGTATCTCAGTGACCTTCACATGTAAGTCATAGAACTTCTGCTCCATGATCCTCTCCAAGCTCTCCCGATTTTGAGTCAGGGTGGCCAGTCCCTTCTCAATCCTCAGAGTGGAGGCAATCAAGTAGCCAAGCTGATCTTGCCTGCTCTTGAGAAGATACTGAGATGCCTCATCCATGGTTGGCATCTTTGCAGCCTTTTCAGCCATTGCCTTCTCCTTGTTGGCTTGTGCGTGCACAGAAGATGGTTCATTCTCATCCATCACCATAGTGTTGTCCTCAAAGTCTGGGTAGATGGGCAGGTGCTCCTTGTCCAGCAGATATGTGCTAGTGCCCATATTGGAGTTGATTAGCTCCTGGATCTGTGGGGCATACCCACAACTCCTCTTCTGATCTGCAGCTCTCCTCTTTATGGTTTCCACAATTAGGCTCATGACCTTGAACTTCTGTGGAACATCAAAAATGTGCAGCAAGTTAATGGAGTGACCTCTGATCATCTTGTGATCACCTGACTTTGGCAAATGAGTGTGCCTGAGGATCCAGTTGATTGTTGGCAAGCCTGACAGAAGGTAATGTACTGATCCAAACTTGTGTGTCTCGAGAGCAGCATCTGGGATCTCTTTGTACATGTGTGCCATGGAGTTGTGATCCTTCTTCTTCTTGGCATAGACATCCAAGTCATCTTCTTGTTCTTCTGGGGCATTGATCAACTGAGCCCATTCTGCAACTGTTGACTGGTACCTAGTGCCTTCAGACATCCAGACAATCCTTCCATCTGGGTAGAAATGAGCTGTGGAGTAGAACTGCATGATGAGCTCATCATTCCACTTTGTGAGCTTCTGAGCCACAAACTCATCGACTCCACACGCCTTGAAGCTGTCATATACACCAGGGAAGTGATCCTCATTTCCTCAATGAATGTCCAATCGACCCATCTCATGTCACACACTATGGGCTTCTTGTCAAGTAAGATAGTCTCATAAAAGTCCTATTGTTCCTTTGTATGGAACCTGTAGTCCACATCAGTCCTTCTCCTGGTGGCATATGGATCAGACTCTCTCCATAGCCTTAGGCCAAAATCCTTCCTAATTTTCATGTTCTCTGCAACTGGATGAGCATCATTATGATCTGGAAGTTTTGGCTTCAACTTCCTCAAGACATGTGACTCATCATCTTCTTCTTCCATTGCAGCTTCAGGCACTGGGGCCTTGTTCTTCTCCTTAGCTGGGATGTTCCTGGTGCTCCTCTTGGGTGCAGTTTTGGGCTTCTTCAGAGTCTTTCATTATTGAAGATCTCCCAAGCACTCTGGCAGTGGTCTTCTTGACCCTTTCCTTTATTTTCTTTTTTGCCACAACCTGCTCTTTGGGTGCAGATCCCAAAGTTTCTCGAGTGGATGTTCTGGATTTTGATATGGGAGCTCTCTTGGCAGGAATCTTTTGCTTCATCCCTGGCTTAGTGGCAGCAGCTGTGCCATATTCCTTTTTCAGGACTTTTCTCTTTGAGGTGGTTTCTTCCTCAGTAGCCACATAGTCCTCATCCTCTGAATCTGAGGTTTTGTTCTTTCTAGCCCTTGTGGCAGCCTTTGGCAAGTTGCTGGGTGTGCTCCTGCTTCAATCATCTGAGCTACTGGAGGGACTAGTGTTCTCACTCATGTTCACTTGCTCCTCAGACTTGTTCTGACTGTCACTCTGATCTGACATGATGCAAACACTGACAGCAGACCCTATGAATAGATTATAGATGAGGTAGAGTGGATGAGCATCACAAAATGCAGAGTTTTTGCAAAAGAATGAGTCAAAAACTTAGTTTTAATTTTCCACATAAAGCATTTCGGATCTACCGATTTGAAATCTCGGTGATACCGAAGCAGCTGTTGGAACCTAAACTAGTGAAGTCGGTCAGACCGAGTCATAGTTCGGTGGCACCGAGACTGCTAGGGTTTCAAAGACTCGAACTCGGTCACACCGATTTGCAATTCTCAGTCAGACCGAGAATCACATGTGCAATGGCCTGAGCCAGATCGGTGGGACCGATTTCAACAACTCGGTCAGTCCGAGATGGTTTCGGCGGAAACCTAACCCTAAATTTTCAATCCTCATCTAAACTATGGAGTGTTTTCGTTGGATAGAGTGATCTCAATCGTGGCAAGATACATGGCAAAACAATGTGTTGGGGAATCGGAGTGAGAATCAGCACAAAGATCAAGTCCATACCCTAGTTCGGCAATGGACTTGCTACGGCGGCAACGTGGAGACGATCCCGTTGACGGCAGCGAAGACCAGCGACTGGAGGCGGCTTACGACGAGGAGGATGATCCAGAGACCCATGGAGGCAGAGCAGGCTGAGCGCGGGCGAGGAGGTTCGGAAAGTTTTCCAAATTTTGGCCCGTGGGTATATATAGCCTGACCCTGTCGGTGTGACCGAGTGGAACAACTCGGTGGCACCGAGATGCATAACTGCGAGCAGTTAGTGCAACTCGGTGTGACTGAAAAGTTCAAATCGGTTGCACCGAGATTAAAAACCTAGATCGACTTAGTGATCTCGGTATGACCGAAATGGATGAATCGGTCAGACCAAAACGCATAAAGAAGTTTTGGAAGTTTAAGTCTATGACGAATCGAGGACTCCGAGTGCTCCAGAGAGTGGTTCGAATCTGACTTGATCAAACTTTGTGATGCAGCATGAATAGAGTTTGAGACGAGAAGAGCATAGATAGCTAGAGAAGGTTCTTAGGCATTCTTTTCCATCCACTTGGCAAGAGAAAAAGAAACCAACCAATCAAAACAACAAGTGGATGTCCTCGAATGAGTAAATTATGCAACCAACATGCTCACACAATAAAATGACAAATGAAATATGTGGCAAAGCATGCACAAACAATTCTAGCATCTATCAAGCAATTGGCGATGACTAGGTCATCTATATATGAGTATATTGACTTAGGAGTCAAATGAGAACATTTGATCATAGGTCATACTCATCGTTTAAGCACAAGTGAGGTTACCACTTTTACATAAAGCGTTGTTGTGTTCACACCATTAGAGTTGATTTAGCTCAATTCTTAGAGTAAAGCTCCCCCTAGATGTGAGATCCCCCCTAAGAGGGATGAACTAACCTTGGGTTTTGTCAATGATGACTTCATGTAGGTGTTGAAGATGTGGATGCTCTAAGTCGATGTAGATCATTCGGATCTATCCTTTGGAGTGAGTTGCACTTTCAATACCTACACGGGTTAGTCCCACAAGGAACAAACAAGGATATCCATAGACCTAGAGTGATGCGCACACAAGATGATGTCTATGAGAGCATTGGGTTACCTTGTCCCTTGTCTTACCAACAAGAGGGTTTGTGACTCCTTGAACTAGTGCAAGATGTGGAAGTTGATTGCACTTGTTCTTGCCAAAATGATAAGAGTGAAGTATGTTGGCGGAGTCACCCTCAAGAACTCTCTAGTTCTTCTTCTTCGGGATCCACATCATTTTGATGGGAATCCTCGGAGTTGTAGTTGTACTTGATGAAGTGGAACTTGATGTAGTCTTGGGAACCCACTTGACCAAGGCCTTAGGAGCTTCTTCAAATGCATCAATTTCCTCTTGAAGCTTCTCCTTGCCTTTTTCCTTGTGGTCTTGTGGTGGAAGATCATCTTGAGCTTGTGTCCCTTTGAAAGAAGTAGGATCATACTTCTCTTGTTGAGGAACAAACTTCGTCTTGGGGTATTGATCTTCTTCCCACTCAACTCCGTTGGCATTGAACTTTCGTTCAAAACCAATACCTTGGTTCTTCCGGTGCCTTCCTTGCTTGCATACAATTTCCTCAAATTGCTTACTCCCGGCAAGGCTCTTGTAAACACCTTTCTCTATGATTCCCTTCAATAAGCTATTTTCTTGCTCAAGTGTAACTTTGCTAAGAGAATCATTAGTGGAATCAAGAGAACTACTAGAAGCAACAATATTGGATTTAGCATGATTATTGTTACTACTAGAGGAAGAATCCTTCTTGTTCTTGTTACTAGACTTGACTTGAGGCATGTAAGTGGATAAGAGTAAATGCTTGGCAATGTAAGAAGAACTTTTCTTGCGAAGATCATCATTGATTGCCTTTAAGAACTCATGCTCTTGCTCAAGATTGAGCTTCTCAAAACATAATTTCTCATGAGTCCGTAAAAGTTCTCGATGATCTCCTAAGATAGTTTCATGAGCTAACTTAAGAGTGTTTAGTTCTTTATTTAGAAACTCAATCTTCTCCTTATCATTGTCATTCGTTTTATCTTGATTAGCATGATTAATTGATGTTTCATCGTATTATTCATCACTAGAGTTGTCAACAAGTAAATCATCATCACCTAACAAGTCATCTTCATCACTATTGAAATCAACATACTCGGGGTGTGATACCTTTGGACATTTGGCCATGAAGCATCTTCCAATTCCTTCATTTGGTGAATCAAATATGTCGTAGGAGTTGGTTGACACAAGTGCTAGACCGGCAACACCTTCGTCTTGAGTATATTCGGAGTTGGAGTGATAGCTTCTCTCGGAGTGATTGTCGGATTCGGAGCCGGATACCCATTCACCAACATGAGCTTGGTGTCTTCGTTTTGTGTAGCTCCTTGATGACTTGTCCTTCCTTTCCGAATCCTTGCTTCTCCGGGATGTTCTTCGTTCATAACGATCATCTCTACTCCTTCTCTCTCTTGATGGTGATTCTTCTCTTCTACTTTGTCTTTTTGGAGAATCTTCTCTTCTCTTGTAGGGTGTCGTACACTCATTGGAATAGTGTCGGGGTCTTCCACAATTGTAGCAATTTCGCTCTCGACTAGAAGATCTTTTGTCATTGTAGGACCTTGACTTACACTACAAAAAAATACACTTCCGTGATGATACGTGTTTGTCATAGTAGGTCGCTTTTTTGTCATGCATGTACATCCATGACAAATTTATGACAAAATCAAGATAGTCATACCTGTGCTGTCGTAGAAGTGTTCCATGACATTATCAAAATTATCATCACGGAAGTGTCCACTTCCATGACGATAAATCGCGCGTCACAGAAGTGCTTTCGTCAAGGGTGACCGCCACATGGCATCCACCGTAATGGAACGCCGTTAAGCTATCGGGTCGGGTTTTGGATCCGATAACCCGTTAACAGCCCCGACCAATGGGGATTTTCCACGTGTAAAATCATCATTGGCTAGAGGAAACACGTGTTGGCTCATTGTCGGGTCAGATGTCATCCACTCACTGGACAGAAGGCGCCTATGATACGTCGACACGTGGCACAGCCCAACAAGTTTAAATGGGCCGGCCCAACTAAAGGCCCACAAGATTTTGCGAACCATAATGGGCCGGCCCAGCTAAAGGCCCACGAGATTTTGCGGACCATAATGGGCTGGCCCAACTAAAGGCCAACAAGATTTCGCGGGCCATAATGGGCCGGCCCAGGTACAGGCCCACAAGATTTTTGTGTGCCATAATAGGCCGACCCAGGTAAAGGCCCACAATATTCTTGTAGATCATAATGGGCCGGCCCAGCTAAAGGCCCATGAGATTTCGCCGACATTAATGGGCCGGCCCAGCTGTAGGCCCACAAGATTTTGAGGACCCTAGTAGTGTCGGTGTCAAAACCAGCGGATCTCGGGAAGGGGGTCCTGAACTGTGCGTCTAGGATCGATGGTAACAGGAGGCAGGGGACACGATGTTTACCCAGGTTTGGGCCCTCTTGATGGAGGTAATACCCTACGTTCTGCTTGATTGATATTGATGATATGAGTATTACAAGAGTTGATCTACCACGAGATCGTAGAGGCTAAAACCCTAGAAGCTAGCCTATGGTATGATTGTTGTATATATCCTATCGACTAGCCTGGCCTCAGTTTATAATGCACCGGAGGCCTAGGATAACAAGAGTCCTAGCCGAATACGCCGGTGAGGAGGAGTCCTTGTCTTGATCACCAAGTCTTGTGGAATCTTCCATGTATGCGGTAGTTGTCCGAACTGGCCCATGAGTATACGGCCATGGGGGTCCTCGGCCTAATCTAACAGATCAGGAGATGACGTGTTGAGTACCCCCTAGTCCAGGACACCGTCAGTAGCCCCCTGAACCGGTCTTCAAGTTAGGGACGCTCCTCGATTCTTCCGAACTATTCTTCATCTTCGGTTGTCGGTCTTGAAAACTGGTTCAACAAATCTTCTCATCTTTAATCTGGAGGATCATCGAAATGCATTCGTCGGGTATCCGAGGAGCCCCTTTAAGTTACCGGCCTTTATCAATGCCTTGTTATTTTTATGCCACACCTCGGGTTTGAAGTTGTTCCCGGGAGGCAGTGTCCTCTTGCGTCCGAGCTCTAATGTCAGACTGCATTCGAGGTATCTTTTGAAGCCGAGCACCAATGATGGACCGCTTCCGAGCTCCAACGCCGAAATGTATCCGAGCTCCAACGCCAGACTGTGTCCAAGCTCCAACGCCGGACTATATCCAAGATGTCATAGATCATCTTGGTCCAGAAAAAGTTGAAGGAGTTTAGCCGAGCTTAATGCCGGAAATGCCCTCTATGGAGCCAGCCACTAGCGCCTGGGCTTTATGCCGGACTGCTTCCGAGGTGGTTCACCACCCCGACTGTGGGCCGATTTTTTGTCAATATTTTTGATTGGTGCAATTTATTCTCTGCCGAGATATATAGTCAGTAGCCCTCAAGGTGTGTATCGGTCTAAATCCTGAGATGCACCTGAAGGATGACGTAAGAACGCTGATCCCAGTAGCCACTGAGACTCAGGTTGATTTACAAAATCGGCCTGAGGATCAAGTCCTAGCTAGGCAGAATACTTGAGGACACAAAAAGTGGCGTGCTCAGTCCTCGAGACTCAAGTTGGGTGTGGCCGACCAACCTGAGGATCAAAATCTCCTCGGAAACTATATTGCACATAAAATTTTCTGAATTGGACACGCAATGCAGTAGCCCCCGAGACACTGGTCGGGTGGCAACACCAGATCAGGGGATCAATGTGCCCCTTTAATATTTGTAAATAATAAGCCCGAAGCCCAGTAGCCCCCGAGCCTTAATGCAGGCACGGGTGGCCGAATTAAGGATTGATATCCATAGTAAAATCACAAATTATGTGTAATGACTCTATGTATCCAAGTACTTTACGTCATTAATGCTCGGATCCGCATTGTACGAAACTTTGTTGACCGACCATCGGCTTCCACCTCCTCGGCCAGTAGCCGAGGAGTGTTTGTCCTACTTTATAAAGCCGTTATGAGGGCAAAGATTTACGACAAACAAGGCAATCTGGCCATACAGTTTTATAAACAAAGGTACGCAGAGAGATATGTTATATTACTGTTTAACATAAGAAATGTCTTCCAAAGAAAATAGTCCTGCTATCGGTTCCTTTCTTTGGGTTGTCATGCTAAGCATGATCATGAAACCTCAGCTCCAACGTAAGAGCAAAATATCGAGGATTTAGTTTGGGAGGCCAGTTAATAGCCCCCGGTAGTGTTCGGCGACAGTCGAGGTCAAGCCGTAAACACTTCGGCCATTGTTATGAATGGCCCGTCATTTAACACAGTCATCGGATCGCTGACCAGTTTACGCTTATTGTAACGGTCAGTTTTCAGCTTTCTCCACTGAGGTGCTTAACCATGTGAGCTGGAAGCACAATCACAGTGGTTCTCCCTTTGCACGCCTAGCCGAACAAAGCGGAACATAGGAAGCAAGTGCAGGAGCCGGGCAACCCAACTATTGACCGAAGACACAATTCGAAACTGATGCATATATAGCAATATCCGAGAATGTTTTTGCCAAATCTCTAAAGGTGTCCGGCGTCGCACTGCGAGACTTGTGCTGAAAACACACAAATAATTTAAAAGTGCCACAAGCTTGGAAAACCAAAAAACGTCAGTAAAAACTTGACGTCCGAACAAGATCAAGTATTCGATGCCAATCCGAGAATTGGTCTTAGAAAAAAAAGAGTGCTTCTGTCGTGCTTTAACATGACACATCCTATCTCAAGACTTCAAGCGGGTCAGCCTACAGCTTCAACCTCCTATCCCGAAGGCGGAGTACTTCTCATTAGGCCAGTTTAGCAAACTAAACTCTAGCGGCTTTGAGAGAGAAATTAGGCTCCCCGGCTAGTGACCACACACTCGTGTCGAAAAAAGGAGTGATGAATAATAATAGTAATAAAAACTTTGCAACAACTGAGAAGAAGAACACTTATTATAAAACGACTCATATAAATTTAAGAGCCCCCAAGTGAATTGGGTAAAAGAATTTTATGTATAATGATTGTATGTACCGAAGTACTAATATCATATCTTTGTTCACCCGAACTTTAAACGCGTCTTAACCGACCATCGGATTCTCCCTCTTCGGTCAAAGACCGAAAAGTGTTATACACTCCACCTGTCGAGAATATCGACAGTGTTTCCGGTAACCAGGCAACCGGGCCATAAGGCTGTAACAGACAAAGCGCGCTCAGGGAACTTATGCTATATTACAGACGAAGTGTAAGAAGCATCTTCGAAGATAATAGTACCCCCACCGATACCTTTCTTCGGTGCTCATTATTACTATGAGACTTGTGCAATAGATTTTTGTACTCATGAGTTCCGTTGTGTGCCGACCATGATTGAAAACAATAAGAGCGCTAGCTTTCGGCTTCACCCAGTCTGAGGTCAGAGCTCGGAGGACCCGGTCGTGACAATCGCAGAGGTGCTCCCTTTACTCCCTAGCCGAACAATCGGGAACGTAGGGGTAAGCACAGGAGCCAGGCAACCCAGCTTGCAAATCGCTTAAGTCAATATGGTGCATATTGTGGTGTAATACACGAACAAGGAATGAAGCCGTACAAGTATAATCATATGCAAGAGGAAAAGCTTCATAAAGGAAGCCCCCAAATAAACGGGGTATTTGAATTTGTGCATCACAAACAAAGTTTGGATAAGGAAATTTGTTACAAGCAACTTTTTTTCCAAAAAGGTATAATGCTTGGTCGAACCGAACACAAGTTAAAAATTTAAAACTTGGAGCATGAAGGCAACTTAGCTAGTTAATGTGTTCGGTATTGACGACGCGGTCCGAGCTTGGTGCGGGACAAGGTTCCATCCCCCAAGCTGGTCTTGAGGTGGCGGAGCAAAGAGCTCGGAACTCCGAAGTGGTGACATAGCACGGTCAATGCAGGACGGCAGAGTGATGCCGAAGTCCCCGGCATGGGGTAATGAAGTGCTGACGAAGCCCCCCGTCCAGCCGAGGTGACGCCAAAGGATATAGTCCGGCTGGATCATTTTCCTGTGCACAAAAAATAGTGCAAACCGGAGATAATAGTAATAATAATAAAAAAATCGTTGCATAATAAATAATTTATGCAAAGTGAGTAATAAAAGAAATATGGCCTGGCACCAAAGTCAATGCAGGGCGTCAGCGTGATGCGGTAAAGGCGCGGCGAAGCCTGAATTCACAGGTCGGTCCGAGTTTCGGATGCGGTGTTCACCGGACTATGTACGGAAACTGAACGAACCACCATGCGATCGTCGTTAATGTGGCCACCATTTGATAGACCTGCGTACATATGATGGACAAACCAGAGTAATAATTCCTTGGAAAAAATGAACCCAAACAAGCAAAAAATACTAGGATTAATAGCACCTGGTTTATTTGTTGTAGCAATCCGAAGAAAGGTGATTCCCAAAATTGGGACTCAGTCCGCACACCCATTGCCTGATGGGCGATAAAGCGACGACACGGTGATGCTGGCAAAGGTTGGCTCGCCGAGGCAGAGCCCTCAGTCCAGCTAACGTGACGGAGCTGGTCGGCTAGTGACGCCGAAGTCTCCGGAGTATAGGTTGATGAAGAGATGGCGAAGCCCCCGGTCCAGCCGAGATGTCGAAGCCTCGATGTCAGCCGATGAGTCGAAGTAGGTTGGCGTGATGGACACCAGCTTGAAGAAGCAATAGTGCGGCCCTGCCGATGCAGGTCGTGACGTGGTCGATGCCGGCTTGATGAAGTGACCATGTGGCGATGCAGGTATGCCCGCTCCGTGTAATCCGTGGGGCGGCGATGTTGGTGATGATTTATCCTTCACAATGCTGGACTCTTGGTCGGCTTGCCGAGATGACGATCCGAAGAAGTTGAGCTCGGCTCAACAAAGTGACGACGTGTCTAGCGCAAGTCGGCAACCTTGGAGCAATATTGCCGGACTGGTTTGACACCAGCATCATGATGAAGATGACCTCAGGGGAGGCTTAAAAATTTACGGGCACATGTTTAAAAACAACGCACAATACCCTAGAAGAGAATTCCTCTAAAAAGGTTGTCCAATATCACGTTCATAAAGAAACATGAATTCGAGTCGGATCCGTATTCACGCAGAAAACAGATCCGAAAATTGGTCCACTCATCGGAAGATTCCCGGAGTTTGAACCGTCGGATCGAGCTGAAGTTTGGAGGGGTGGTAGATATGGGAATTCCGCAGTATATGAACGGTTGGATCTTCTAAAGGACCTCCGAGCTGGGCTCTGGAGGCCACTCCCTAAACTCATCCAGATTCCCGTCCAGATTTGACAGGGCTCTGGTATATCGTAGATTGTCGGAGATTCCTCGATCGGAACTCGACGTAATTTTGCATGGCTATTGTAGACGTAATCCCGCACTATTACACCGAAGCAATCGTCAAACCGACGCTCGAGGAGGTGATGACGGCAAATACAATTTCGTTGTCCATAAAAACAGCACGGCCGCCCGAGGGCAATGTTGACGTTGAGCCCTCGAGCTCCATGGATGACTCCTCTATGATCATGATAGAGATCAGAGTTGATGTTGAAGAAGGCCCCCGTCCAAACATGACGATCGGAGATGGAGCACGGTCCTCGGTCGAGCCAAGGTGACCAGTCGAGCCGGCGACAAAGATGCCGGCGTCGCAGTTGACCTGCGGGCGAGCCATTGATCCTTTTGCCGATCACACAGCGGAACTCTCAATGAAAGCACCAATGTCGGTGTCAAAACCGGCAGATCTCGGGTAGGGGGTCCTGAACTGTGCGTCTAGGATCGATGGTAACAGGAGGTAGGGGACGCGATGTTTACCCAGGTTTGGGCCCTCTTGATGGAAGTAATACCCTACGTCCTGCTTGATTGATATTGATGATATGAGTATTACAAGAGTTGATCTACCACGATATCGTAGAGGCTAAAACCCTAGAAGCTAGCCTATGGTATAATTGTTGTATATATCCTATCGACTAGCCTGGCCTCGATTTATATAATGCACCAGAGGCCTAGGATAACAAGAGTCCTAGCCGAATACGCCGGTGGGGAGGAGTCCTTGTCTTGATCACCAAGTCTTGTGGAATCTTCCATGTATGCGGCAGGTGTCCGAACTGGCCCATGAGTATACGGCCATGGGGGTCCTCGGCCCAATCTAACAGATCGGGAGATGACGTGTTGAGTACCCCCTAGTCCAGGACACCGTCAAGTAGGCCGGCCCGTTAACTGGCTGCCATGTTTTGGGCCAAATGCCGGCCCATATTTGATACGGTGTATTAATGGCCTGCCACGCTCCGGGCCTAATAGTGGCCCATATGAGATCCAGCCCGTCAAAAGCCTACCACATTCTGGGCCAAATTACGGCCCAGATCAGGTCCGGCCCTTTAAGAGGTTTTGGGCCTAATTATGGCCCATATCAGATTCGGCCCGTCAACTGGACACTATGCTTTTGGGCCCACTTGCTAAAGGCCCACTTAGTAATTCAACCTGATATTAGTTTTGGCCTGTTAAGGGCCCGTTTAACATTTCGGCCCTATATTAATTTCAGCCTATTAAAAGCCCGTCATATAGTTGGGCCTAACTATGGCCCGGTTTGCATCCGGCCTGCTCGCAGCCGATATCTGATTGGGCCAAACAAGGACCGAGACAATTTTTCGGCATGTTAAAATCCCGTGATTTGATTCGCACAATCATGGGCCGGGGTTCATTTCGGGCTGCTGCCAGCCCGTGAGCTGATCGGCATGTTTCAGGCCCAACCTACATCGTGATTGCATGACGGCCCGATTATGTACCTAATTTTACGGTTTGGCCGGTTTACTGCGAAGATAGGATATATATATATATAGTAAAATAACTGCAGCATCGTGAATAATAAAAAACCTATACTATACAATAAATAAATTACGGCATATTACATCCACTGGGCATCAAAGTTCGCCACTATGATAATAAAGCACAAGCAGACAACAGATTACATACACTGGGCATCAAAGATCGCCACCAGTGCAAATAAACACGCCGACAAAATAATATACAAAACCGACAGCACTTCAATAGAGTTCAAGAAAGGTTAGCCCTGCTGGGGAGCTGCAGCGCAAGCAGCTGAGCAAGATGATGAGACTGCGCTTGTTCAACACTTATATCTTCCTCACTCTGAAAGATAAACAAGCAGACAGATGACAGGTTTTGCACATAAAAGTATCATTGCTGACAATTCATCACATTTCTTACTGACGAATAAAGTGACACAGTTTAAATTTGCATTAACACAATATGGTATTGTTCAGGTCAAGACATGGCAGGAAATGACATTGTGAAGGAGTTGGCAGCTTCACGACACCACTGGATTATAGATCAAGAACTCATAAGTATCAATGGTTAGTGTGCTGTCAATTTATACCATTTCAGATTGGCAAATAAAGAGACGGTTTAAATAATAGTAGAATGATATGACATTTTTCATAGTTAAGACATTGCAGAATATGACATTGTGCTGTAGTGGGTAGGTTCACCACACCACTGGATTACAGATGAAGAACAGAAGCATACATGCAGTGCAAAAGAAGATCACTTGCTCTGTATAGTTTAATGTACATGGTATGAAGAAGGAACTTGGTTGTACAACTGAAAACTTAAATTGAGAAAGGATGAACTTTTGTTTATGAACTACATATAATAAACTTTAAACAAGCAATTTGATGCAAACACCAAAAATAAACAGCTGTTGCAGTCATGCCTAACAAAATATATACAACAAAGTTTGAAGGCTTGAGATGGACAAACTTACATTATTGGTGAAGACAGGCTCTATAAAGGCCTTGTCCATGCTGATGGGGGGGGGGACAATTCAAGAAGTTTACCACAGAATCTTCTTCAAAAGCATTGCCTTTATTCTACATTTTGTTAAGAGTAAATATAGATGTTATAATATACGAAAAAATGGAGAATATTTAAGATAAAATGAAGAGTGATGCTACATAACCAAGTAGCTATAAATGTAAGTGCAGCGATACAGGCAAAAGGTACAGCCAAGAGCAATGCACAGCTAAACTTCTTCAGTACCAAGCTTATGGTAAGAGTAAATATAGATCTGATGTGTAGAAAATGAAGGGCAAAGGAAAATAAGCTGCAGAGTGATGGTACATGAACAACTACCTGTCATTATAGTACACTGATAAAGGACAGCATGTACTTACAGGAACAATGCAGAGCTAAAAAACATTGGCATTGGATATATTCTACATTAATGTAACCATTCATACAGATTAGATAATTTGGAGCGAATAATTGATAAGTAAGCTATCATGCATATTGCTGTCACATAATGAACCAGGTATGTATGCAAGTACAGTGATACAGGACAACGGGTACTAACAAGAGCAAAGCAGCGGACAACATATTTGAGATATCCTGTCATTCTTGTCAAATCGGAATTCTTCTTCGAGCAGATTTCCTGCAAAAAAGATCCGTAAGGCACATGCGAAAAAGTAGAAGTTCAAATTGTCATGTGATTTCATAGACAGTACCTCATCCTGGGAACAAGACCAGTGCATAACAAGGTTTTTCCATTCAATGTCTTCTAAATTTAGCACAGGAGACTTCACCAGAAATTCGTTTATAGACTTGCCATCAAAGTGTGATTTCCTCAGGTAACACCGATACTGCTGCAATGCTTCCTTGAAAAGCACAAACAAGCTTTGCTCGTCATGACTATCCAGATTGACCCTCGCTTAGTTACAACAATGTAATGTAAATCATTTATGTGTTCAATCAGCAGAAAACATGAAAATAATAGCCATGAATAATAGCACTTACACGTAAGTTGGACAGGAAGATGTGAAAATGGTGTTTGTCTTCACAATAATCTTCCCATGATGGGAATATATGCACGTAGTCCCTAACAACATTGAAAGCATTGTCTTTTAAACTGGGAATAAATGGAATGGGGTTCCAATCTACAGGAATTGGCCGTCTCTGCAGTTGGGATAGGTCTTCGGCCGGTGGACTTGCTGTACTTTTTGCTGGAGTGGAATTTTTCAGTGGTACAGCTGGTGCTATGGAAAATGAAATCGGTATACCTTTTGCTGGAGTGCAGGTCCTGTGTGGTGGGGCTAGTGGTGTGGCTAGTGAAGTATGGGTACAGTCTACTGGAGTCGGTCCTACGTTTTGTGTCACTGGTTGTACAGCCAATATAAGTGGGGTGCTGTCTGATTTCTCCGGCACCACCACGTTTTCAAGGACTTTGCTGGTGCTCCTTCAGGTTCGGCAATCACCCTCTTCCTTTTTGATGTCTGATGCACAAGAATAGCATTTGAGTGGAAAAACATGGTATGATGACAGATGGAATATGTATTGATAATGGATGGGCATGGCATCTCGACATATATGATGAGTAAACTAAGTAGATGGCGGTGCAACAAAGTAGAAGAAATGCAAGACAACATATGCAAGATACCCGCAATCAATAAAACATTGCCAAATTAGAACAGGCACCTAGATGGGTGAACAGGACAGGCCATCTGCCTTTGACTCCTCGAGGTTAGAATAGTCATTAGGATGATATTCTGAACAAGAATCAACAAGTGGGGAGCGTATGAGTTTCATTGCATCCAGAATGGCACTCAATGCCTTGGTGCAATTTTGTAAGTCACTGCAGTGTTTAGCTTCAAGAGTGGACTGCTGCTAGTGCGACACAAAGCAGCTACACAGATCATAGTGTAGATATAACGGGAAAACCTTAAGCATCAGAGTAAAATCAGCAAAGTGGAACTTGCTGGAATATATGTGCTAGTATTGCCGGTACGGCTAGAAAGGCTTCGGATACCAGCTCTCTTCAAGTGAAGGTGCGGTACTGTTAATATCAATGTAACTCTCAAAGGCGACACAGCTCCTCGCATTTCCTTGCTATTCTTATAGGATTCAAGTGGGCATGCCACTACAAATCCTATTCATATGTTTACAAGATCCTACGAATCAAAGAGGCTCAAAGTGTCCATCACAACCGACCGTATAGACCTCTACACTACAAATGTCCCTGCTCATCTTCAGTACAAGGAACATACTGTACTACTATCATACTCCCTCCATTCCAAAATATAAATCTTGGTAGAGATTTCCACTATGGATCACATACAGATGTATCCAGGTACATTTTAGAGTGTAGATTCACTCATTTTGCTCCATATGTAGTCCATGGTGGAATCTATACAAAGACTTGTATTTAGGAACGGAGAGAGTACATATTAAAGAAGAACGGAAGAGGAACATGGTAAAGAAGAGCAAGCAGATTTTGGATAATAAAATGTTGGTTGCGCAGTGCCCACACATGATGAACCAGAGCGCATTAAGAATGCAACTCCTAGCTGTCTCTCGACCATTTCAGGCGGTTGGATGAAGATCCTACATCTCCTAACCCTTCTTCTTCCTCGTCTCCGATTCTTCCCATACAGAACACCGCACGGGCCGCCGGCCGGACCACTGGCCCCCACCGCCTGTGTTCCTCCGCCACTCCCACCCAACCCCCACCCACGTCAAGTTTTCTTCGTTCGGTGAGGCCCCACAACCACCCGAGCCCCTTTGATCGCGCCGACGAACTCCGACGAGCTCTGAAAAATCGATGGACCCAATTTTGAAATTTAGTCTACTGTGATTTAACTAGTGTGGAATATAAAAGGGGAATACCATAAGCATTGCGAGTATGGTGTTGAGCGTGCCATGGCGGATCTGAAGGTGCAAACCGGACAAAGACAACTTCGCAACCAAGACAAGAAATCAGAGTAAAGCAGCGGTGATCTATTTTCTTGCTGTGATAAATAAGTTGAGCAGATACGAAAGAGTACCACCTCTGGTGCGGCGCCGTGTAGGCATCTGCTGAGAATTTGACGGTGATGCGGTAGCGATGGCTATCGGCGGCGTGGAAGCAGATCTAGGAGGGTAGACGGTGGCGGCGGGAAGCGGTGGACGAGACGGTCGTAGGAGCGGCGCTGGCAAGGTGGACGACGGCGGGGATGAAGCGAGAGGACGGGATGCAAGGATCCCGGTCCGAAGCCGTGGATGAGAGAGGTCGATCTCTTGTAATGGACGGCGGCATCGGGGTATCAGCTTCGACATGGTGGAGGAGGACGGCGGTGGATGGGGTGGCGGACGGCGGCGGACGGAGAAGGGTGGGGTGGAGGGTGTTTTGGCGCCCATGGAGTACAAATGGGGAAAAGGGAGGTAGAGAGGAAGGGGGAACCATGTATTCAGGGCGCGCTTGTCTCAAATGCGAGGAAATTTACAAACTTAGCCCCCGTTTCAAATTTCTACTACATCACAGCAACACTAGTCGGTTGGGGATAGGACGGTAATCTCGCATACACCGAATATTTGCCGATGAGAGTTTGTTTTTGGCGCCCACCGTGTATGAATATGAATCGGGGAGGGAGTCGATTTCGGCCGAGGACACACTGTGTTTTGGCGCCCACCGTGTATGAATCTGGGTGAGAGGCGGTTACGTCACGTTTGGGTGAAATTACAAACCTACCCCTATCGAAACCTATAGAAATCCAGCATATAGGCTTTGCGTGGCAGGGATAGGCAGTAGTGATTTCCATCTCGCGGATTTTGGTTTCGGGCGGTTACTGCGACTTTCCCCGCTTCGTTCAAATTTTGCAGAGTGCACGTTTACCGTGCCAACTCAATTCGAATCCCGTTTGTATTCTATTTTTTTCGGGCGGGATCCATTTTCAATTGGAATTACATTCTATATACATCCTTTTTTATATATATACTTTCAAAAGCACAACAAAGAATTCTGCTCCTTTATATGTATAATATGATTTACAAATACAACGATCTCGAAATCTTAAGGTTGAATTCGAAATTTTTTAACCAAATTATGTTCTACTAAAATGTATGGATCAGTAATATCTACATATTAAATAACATAGATGTGCGTGAATTCATATGAGTATGCATGTTTGATATATCAATTTTGGTTCGAGTATGGATTACATGTATCATCATCTCGAATTCAAATATTTGAATCCCTTTTTTGTTCACTCCTTTCACGCCCATCTCTCTCGCATGCATGCTCCTTCAGGTAGCTATCACTCTCTTTTCTCGAGCTCACCCGCACGCTCACTTCATATTGCTCCTATCCTCGCAAACATGGTCTCTCGACGTCTCCCTTGAGAAGTGTCACACTCTCCCTATCATTATAAATTACACGGTTTTCATTATCTCTCACGTCTCTACTGTTCTCTGGTATCACTCGGCACCTAAGCTTTCTTTTTCACCGCCAAACACACAGTCTCCACTCGTCTTTCACTTTGTCTTTCTCTCTATGGGATTCTCTCACACACCCTATATGTCTCCACATATGACTCATACCACTAAAATTACTCTCTCTATCTCTCCTGTAGACACAACATTTGTTGCGGTCTCCTTTTCATCTCCATCCTAGACTGACATTATTCATTTGTTTACCGATCAGACAACCCCGACTACCGTCTCCTCTCTCTCTCTCTCACAAACACACACGCACAACTCCTACCACTAAAATGTGAATGGAAAACGAGATTTTGTTATACCCAAACAAAAAAGGACAGGAGGGAGTGATTGCTCTGACACGGACGCAACCTATCATAGCGCAGGCATTGAACCGGCACGCCGGCCAAGAGGGCCGCACTCACTGCAGGCCCGGCTGAGCACGCCTCCTCGCCGCGTGCAACCAGCTTAAGACTGCCCCGCCTGCCTTCATTGAATCCGTGCATGTGCCGGCAACACGTCCTTCCGCGAGCCGGCAGGCATTTTAGAACACAAAAAATGACTACAATATAATTAATTTACGCATGGTCTTGACTTGTTGTGCTCGCACTGGTAGCAGGAACTAGTAGAGGATTTTCTTTATTTATAACTCTCCTAACATTTTTGTTGGCTTTGAAGTGAATCATGGTTGTGGACATTATGTATGAATGTGCAGATATCTATGAACATGAGTTTGATGTGGAAGTTGAACTTGGAATGTCGGGCTTGCACGTGAACTATACCATGTCCAATGCTTCGTCTGTTATTGTTTGGAAAGTAATTGCTATTATTACATGACCCGAAAAAAACATTTTGTGCCACATCAGTAGATGCACGGACATCACAACAGGCATGTTGACTGGATGAACATTTGAACCTAGCTATTATGAAGGAAATTTTGTATTGACAACAGTTTTAGATAGCAGGAGACGCCTAGCCTGCCCTGCCTCTGCTAGCTTATTTCCGGATTCTCCCATCTCTTCTTTGGCTTGGGTGAAGAGAGCATCTGATTGCTCTTTTCGCTTCTTCAGGAACTCAGCTACATTCTCAAGGGCTGCTGCACGCTTTCTTTCAGCCTTTACTAATGCCACGAGGACACGAACAGCTGACGACTCCACCTGGCTTGTGTGTAATCTAGCATCATCTGGGAATTCGCACCTTGTGTCTAATCCAGCATCATTAGGGAACTGGCACCTTGTGTGTAATCCAGCCTCATTTTGGAAACATGATCTCGAGGTTGACCATACTTCCCTCCTCGCAGGAACTGCATCCTGACATGAAGTTACTTCTTTTTTAGATCAATACTCAGAGCAACCTAGATCCATTTAGTAGAAGCCAGATAAACAAAACTCGGAGAAGTGAATTCAAAAGGAATAAATAAATAAAAACAGACTACAAGGTGAGAACACCCACTTCCTACATCAAGCTAAAAACGAAAGCATTAGGACGATTAAGACTCTTCTTATTACACATCGAAGAACACCACGCTTGAGAGAAACAGAAACTACAACATATACACATCGAAGAACACGAGGCTACACGAAAGTAATTGAAAGGGTGTTACTTACCAAAGCTCGTTTTACAGGTTCGGTGCAGCTCCTCTTTAACTTGCCACGCTCCTTGAAGATGTCCCGAATATCCCGTGTTTGATCTTCATTGCTCCTCTACATGTTCGCACTCGTGGTTTTAAAATCTCAACATGGAAAGAAAAATATACTACTAGTAATACTCATGCATCTTGTGGGCAACATTAAAGCACTCGTTTGCCATGTTAGAGCATCTCCAACAATATAAACTACTCATACAAATGCATCTTGATGCGTGCAACGCATGGGCATTTTGCTAGTTCTAAAAACCTTTCCATCATTTGACACACTACTGGTTGCAGATGAAATACCTACCCAAGCACAGCGCAATACAGGAGCGACGCACAATTACAAGCTGATATTCTGTTGGACAATGGAGGCTATAACCAATTACTTTTACGGGAACAATAGCACCCAGGAAATTTGAAGGGTAGGTATGAACAAAATTGGAACTGCACATGTACTGCTAAGTGATTCAATACACACATTACTAATCGAGGAGGAGAACGATGGTCGCGGCGGCCTCTGTGAGTCATGGTTGGCAACGGGAGTCAGTTCATTGTCCACGACGGTGGTACTTCTGCGCTTGGCGTCGGCTTCCGGGAAGCAGATACGAGACCGTGGAAGACGATGCCGGGGAAGAGGCTCCGTGTACAACGATGACGGTGGACCGGCTCCAGTGCGGCGTACGAGGTCGTCGATTAGGCAGATGCGCTGCGATGGACGAGTGCGCCGATGTAAAGGGGAGGAGCACGAAGGCTGCGGTGTCGTGGAGAAGTCTATTTTGCGGTGGGGATAGAAATTGGGGAGTATTCAGGTGTACTACTCTGGGTGCCGGGGTGGGGTTGGCTGGGTAGGGTGAACCTGAAGTTACGAAAACAGCCCCCTACCAAGCGTCATCCGTAGGCCTGTTCCGAAGGCTATGATGGTAACTTCCCACTGCTCGAATCAGGGTCGCGGGAGATTTTCCCGCCAACCTCAAAATTTTGTGACACTGGACTCCCCGTGTGGCGTGTGGAGTGATTCGGCTAAGAAACTAGCGAGTAGTAGTAGTAAACTCTGCATATTAGGTTTGACGATGTGAAAGTACATTCAATAATGAATCTAATGGTATTTATTTGTTATTGTATATGTTAATATTTTTTGTTATAAACTTTCTGAGAGTTTACAAAACTTGACTTTGACCAATGCTAATACGCAGACTTAAATAAAAACGGAGGGAGTACACATTTGTTTTCTTAATTTGTAGTGAACTAATCATTTGTTGAAATTGTGAAATAAATATATTAGGCTATTGACTTCGAATGTAATGGTCTATACAATTCAATAGTTACAATCATTGTAGAATCCCAAGATGTATACGAGGTCTATAGTGCTTCACAACATGCTCAAACTCACATAATCCCAGTCAAATGAGAATCTAAATGCATTTCATAGTTACTACTTTGTAGGATGCAACAAGAACAACCATAACTCTATATCAACCACTATAGAAGCAACATTTTGACATATCCCAATGTGTGAATGAAACGTGCAGAGAGAGCTTTTGAAGATGGAGCAGATAGGGCGGGAAAGATTGTATGTATGTGGACAAGAGAGTAGGAGACACCTAACGAGACAAAGAGAGAGAGAGATAGAGAGAGAAAGAGAGAGGAAGAAGTTAGGTCTGTGAGAAAGATGCATACATGTAATATACATGAGATGCGTGTGCATCTGGATTCTGTATACGTGGAAGGAGAAGAGACAACATGTTTGATGAGAGAGCAGGAAAAACATGGACGAGAGGCGAAGGATCTCGTGGGTTGAGGGATTGACAATTTTGTGCGGGGGAGAGAGGGATTGGTAATTTTGTGCAGGAGAGAGAGAGGGTGGGGGGGGAGTCAGTCAGCCGTCGTCACATCACCATGCTTCCAAATGACCCCGCATTCTCTAGCGCGGTGTGGTCACCGTCTTCAATCTGCTCATTGCCCTCTTTGAAGATTGAGGTATTGTGCATTTTGGGGTGCAAAGAAGCACAAGCGAGAGTGGTTGCCGTATAACCTTGGATGGGGATGAATTGTGTGCTCGGGGGAGTGTGTGTGTGTGTGTGTTGTGCTGCGTGTGTCTCTGTGTGTGTGTGTGTGTCAGATACTGAGAGAAAACAAACCTAAGGAGAGAAATGGGTATTCATGAAGAGATTGTGCGGGCCTTGAGGTGGGCAGGGGCCGGGTGAGGGTGTCAAAATGTGCGCGTTGATGCATGTGTTGCATGCGACCGTGCGAGGGACGGACGAATCGAGAGAGATGGTTGTTGTGTTACGGATGCTCCTCCCTAGGTCTCTCTCTCTCCCTCTCCCTCTCTCTCTCTCACACACACACACAAGTAAACTAGAAGACCGTTCTCTCATGTATACACAACATATCGACATCTGTCTATGTCTCACTCATGCACGATCATTTGCACATTCACACCTCTCTATGTCTGTATCACATGCACACCGTCTCCACATTGCCCTTCTGCCACAACACACATATGGACACATACACACGTTCTCTCTCAGTCACACACACAAAATCAGTATTAAAAAAAACTAGGGCGCACCTAAAACGTCTAAATCCAAATAAACACGAACTGGAGCTAAATTCAAATATATGGAAATATTGCAGTGTCAAGAACTTTCACAGGAAAAAAAGTTGAGTAATATTCGAGGATTGTTTTCACACACACAAAAAGGTTCAGTGGATGTCCTTCGAGCACGACATGGTGACGCACCGTTCGATCGATCGCGCAGCCGCGGTTCACGCGCTTGCACAAGATTCTGTATCGTGGCCGTGGTACTAAGGCTGGTCACAATGGGCAAGAACATAAGCTAGTAACTAATAAAACACTGCCTAAGTCTAACGTTTACGTGTACTAGTACGGTTTTCTTTTAAGTTTGACCAACCTTATATACTCCCTCCTTTCCGGTTTATAAGGCTCAATTCAAAAATCTCACCAACCAAGGTAGATGATGAGTGGTGGAATATTTTTTGTAGTTTGCAAAAGCACCCAATTAATGCTCTTGTTTTCCTCAAAAAATTGTGTTTACGAATGCATTAATTGCAATGCATGCATGCACTGGTCAGTTTTCTCTTAATACTTGCATGCGATGATTTAATGCACCTTGAAGTGTGAACATGTGACGAGGAACAACCAAATTGAGCCTTATAAAATGAAAAAACTAAAATTTTGAGATAAGCCCTATAAACTGGAAAGGAGGGAGTATAAAACTAAAGTAAGCTCCCACACGCGCACTCATCAATATGCCGCCACCGCCATTGCGCATGCCGGCGCCCGCCTGCTCCGGCCAACAATTTCTCGCCCATCACCGTCGTGTCTCCGCCATCCCTGTGCCATGAAGCCGAAGGCTCGCCCGCTCATGTCGTCTGCAGTCCCTCCTCGCGATGCCGCCGTGCTGCCAAGCACGCGAGCAGCTGGTGGAGCCGCGTCTATGCACGCAGCGTACGAAGAGGAGGACGAGCGCGTGCTCCAGCACGCCGGCGAGGAGGAACTAGCGTGTCATTGTCGTCTCCGCCCGCGCGGAGGAGGCGCGCATGGTGGCTGTCGCGGCGGAAGCCGGTCGCGCGCGCGTCGAGCCCGCAAACCGGGTGCGGACGCGGAATCTACCTTCGAGACCTTGAATGCCACGTGGATCCTACAATCTGAAGGAGAAATTTGGGTCAGTCGACTCATGTGAGCCGTTTGATGCAACATGGATGGCTAGAAGGGATTCTTCCACCTCTTCTGCCATCTTCTTCCTTCGCTCCGTCGAACTTCTTTCACAAATCGACTGACCCAAATTATACTACTAGTACGAACGTATTAAGTACAGTAGGAACACGAAGATACGAGCAGTAGTACCAACTACAAGAAGAACAGTAGTAAGACATAGTACTAGTACTATTGTACGTACTAAAGAGTTCAAATAACGAGAAAGAACATAAACATAGGGGATGTTTGGTTCCTAGCCACACATTGCCAAACTTTGCGACACCTAACCTTAGGCAAGTTTGACCAAATTAGGTAGGTGTTTGGTTCTAGCCACATTTGAGACAAGGAATTTTTTATGAGCAGTGAACCCCACATGTCATAGACACAAAAAGTGTGGCAAGATTCCCTTAGGCAAGCCAAAGTATGGCTAACAATTTGAGCAACTCAAGTAAGGCAAGTGTGACAAATGTGGCAAAAATCATGTGGCAACATATGGCAAAGATAGTCACAATCCAAACAGCCCCATAGTTCTGCTGGGGCCTCAGCACAACACACCCTTGAAAATAAACTAATAAGCAACTAGTCCGCTTGACACTGCAGTAGAACCAGCATGAGCGACGACACTGCCACCTACTTGGAGTCCGAGTCCACGTCCTCGACTTAGTCCTCGTCCCTCTTCCTCTTCCTCTTCGCCGACGCTTCTTTGCTTGAACCGGACACTGGGCTCTGCTTCTTCATCCAACCCTTGTAGATATTTAAACAAAGGTAGGCATCCATTGCTGCGTACATGATGTGATCTTCATCTAATGTCTTTGACTCCCACGCATGATGAAACTCGTGATGAGGTTTCTTCAATTTAGCGTACGAAGGATCAATCATGGCTGCTGCCAGGGTCACCATTGATGGTTGAGAGGAGGACACCAGGCTTGCCTTCTGGAGATCGAAGGGCTGGCCTACAACGAGACCTATCCGACGCAAGACGTCACTGTCGTTCTTAAAGCCTACAGTAACGAATTTCACTCTTTTGTCCTTGAGGAAGTTTTTAAAATCCTGGCACTCAATGTCGGCATGGCATATGTGGTAGACCAAGCAAATGTTATGTACGCAAACCTGGATCACGGCGGGCTTCTTCCTCTCTTTGTCCTTTAGATCCTTCTCTCGTCTCAGGACTGTGTTGTACTCAACATCTAGCCTAGCGACCCACTGATCCATTGAACTGTTGAACATGCGTAGGAAGCGAGCAAGCCATGCTTTCACCGTCTCGGATCCATGTGTGTAGATGACGATGAATTGATCGCCGGTGATGGCTCTAACCTGGTACTCAGCGGCGACCATGGAGATTTGGGAGGCCATGGATTTTGGAGGAGGGTTAGGAGAAGTTGAACTGTTGTACCCCACAAAAAAACTGGGAGCGAACTAATGTGAAAGGACGGGACGACTGGGAGCGAACTGTTGTAAGGTAGAAGACGGGGACGAGTAGGGCATGCGAACGGCATGGGGTTGCTGGCTTGCCCGGTGGATAAACGGCTGCAAGCCCCCAAAGAGTTCTCGAGAACTATGCGGGACCCACTAGATGTCATGTCTACTAGACCCATATCGTAGGCCTGACGGTATAGCTTCTTCCTGTTCGCACACCATGCCGGTGCATGGATGTAACTTCACTTAATTCCGTCAAACGTCGCGCCTCCCACGACCTTTGCCTCCATCGCGTGGTCGCGCCCTTTGAGACTTCGACCGGCTATAAATGAGCAATTTTTTTGCCTTTTTTTAGACAAGCAATTTTTTGCCTACTCCGCATGCATGATACTCCCTCTGGTCCTTTTTACTCCCGTCAACCGTTTGCAAAGTGTTTGACCAAATTTATACTTTTTTTGAACACCACCTTATATTAATTAACCAGCCACACCAGTACACTCATTCGATACAATATTCACCACACAGGGCGGTACATTATTTACAAGAATACCATCTAATCTATTGTCAAAGCTATACTTAGCGATTAAGTGTGCCACCTTATTGGCCGAACGGCTAATCTTTGACAATTGAAGATTGTTGATCAACTTCGAGATGCTCAACGCTTTCATCTTCAGGTCACGCATAGCAGACCTGTCAACGCTTTGACAGGCATCAATGAAATCCCACGACCAAATTTATACTAAAAATATCAATATCTACAATACTCCCAAAACACTTAGGCGCGGTGCATTAACTTCTACCTCGTTTCTTGTTTCTTGACATATCAACCAATAGGAGATGTGGGTGTGCATGCTTTTAATGACTTGAGACTACCAAACACGACATGCAGTGGTTAGTTCATTGCATGCAATGCTATTAATTAGCAAATAAACATTAAGATCTCTCGTTTTCCCCTCCTCCTTGGTCACAGTGCACAATCTAAGATGACTTGCTCACCTAGACGGAGGGAGTACTGATTATAATGAGTACTATAAGAACTACGTTTTATAATGAGTGTAAAAATATTGATTTGACATTGTGAATGTTGACACATTGTGGAATAGTTTTTGAAGTCTGCAAAAGTACTCAACTAGTGCTGTCGCTCTCCACAAAAAAATGTGTTTACCAATGCATGCATGAACTCTAGTTACTCTAACCCCCCTCTCTTCTTTAATTCTTTGCCACATCAGCATGTTTGCTATTCCCGTGTGCATGATACCAGCTAAGATACCACCATTATGGCCAGCCTTAGTCATCGCATGCAATAATTTAGTGCACCTTGAAATATGAACATGTGTGGGCTGTGTTTCTTTTTAATGACTTGAGACTATTCCTAGCCCGGCATGCAAGATGACTTATTATGCACCATTCCCCATACCTGCAGGAAGCCCGTTCGTCTCCAATTTTTTTCCTCTCCATGTGTGGAAATAATATGCCTGCCAAACTCTCCTTCTCCCTCCGGCGGTCCCACCACTCCACCCCGTGTGAAAAAATCTGCATGCATGACTCTCCTCCCCCCACGCTCGTCCAATCCGTTGTGACCAGCAATATTTCCACCCCTTTGCTCCCCTGTAATTTACTCCAACAAATATGCCCATGTAGCTGTTACTTAACTGCAGGTGCATTCGGTCACTGACATATGGGCCCAACAGGGGTCTGGCCCACATGTCAGTGACGCAACTGGACCGGCAGTTAAGTCAGTGCAGCTCAGTCCATATCTTACGTAGGTGTGCCATTGCTCGCTATAAATACTGCGCCTCCCACGACATCGCTATCTCCTCCCCCTCACGTTCACGTTCATCGCTATCTCCTACCCCTCCCTCTCACGTCGACCACCATGGCATCGCCCCTCCCAAGCCCTAGGAGCCCCTCGCTGCACCACGCGGATGGTCACGCGTCGCCGTTCCGTTCCTCGCCGCCACTAGTCGAGGAGGATGCGTCGGTGTTCCGCTCCTCGCCGCTACGCGACGCGTCGCCGTTCCGTTCCTCGCCGCCACTAGTCGAGGAGGACGCGTCGGTGTTCCGCTCCTCGCCGCGACGCGTCGAGGTGGACGCGTCGGCGTTCCCAATCTCGCCAGTACGCGCGCTGGAGGACGCGTCGGCTCCCCGCTACAAGGAGAACGCCGCGCCGCCCGCTGAGCCCCCCAGCCTTGAGGAGCTTTGGAAAGAAATGGATGTCGCCTTGTGGGAGGCTTTGGCTCCAGCAGAGCGCGCCAAAATAGAGGCAGGGAAGAAGGCCGAGGAAGAGAAGCGCACCGCGGAACAAGCTGCCTGGGAGGCCTATGTCGCGTCCGAGAGAGTCAGGCAATTGGCTCTTTGGCAGAAGGCTCGTGCGAGGGCTGTGAGGGTGGCGGAGGACGCCCGTGCTGACGCCCTGAGTGCAATCGGGCCCAAGCGCCTCATCTACGCTTGGCGGTACGTGGACCGGGTGCACGCTTCCAGCGAGGAGGAGTACCTGTTTGCGCCGGATCACCACACCGGTGAGATCGCGCTCGCCCGCCGGCAAGACGCCAATCAGCACCTCACGAGCTACGAGGCTGAGGAAGAGGCGTTGTGTCGGCGCGCTGGGAAACGGCCATGCACCAGGGCACTCGTGGCGCACCGCAAGCACTCCTGCGAGCGCCGTGGCTTTTAGGAGGAGTATAATTTTTGTTTCGTAAGGCGATCTCATTAGTTTTGGGACGCAAATGATAAATCCCGAACGTTCAGGAATTTTTAGCGTCCTTAATTAAGTATGTAAAAGGGAAAGTTTGGAAACCTTGTGTGTTCGTACGCATTTTGCAAGTATGTGCATATAGCACAAACTTTACTATATACTATCGCAGGAAAAGAATTCTATGAGACCAGGTCTCACGCGAGACCCATCCTAATGGATGACACGTGGCATTCACAAATCACAAAGCATCCCCCACCCCCCACTTAAAAGCCACGTGTCATCCATCAGGACGGGTCTCACCTGCTAACCGTGAGACCTGGTCTCATATACGAGTAATTTTTATCCACTATCGCACTACACGTCTCTCTCGATATATGCTTGCAGACTGTGCTACTCCCTCCATCCAGGTCAATAAGTCATCTTCGGTTGTGCACCGTGACCAAGAAGGAGGGAAGACTTATACACCTAGACGGAGGGAGTACTAACATTATGACGCGGTTTTTGTAGAAGTAGAAAAACAACACTAGTCAAGCTTGTGAAACGATTCAATGCAAAACAAATGCAAAAATGCTCGTTTGATTGTTTACTTTTAGCTTCCTTCTCTGTGGTTATTTCTCTGTCGTACTTTGTATGGAGTATCTCACTGGTTGGAAAGGCATGCAAATTCCCAAACCACTTCCTACACCCTGTATCTCACTGGTTGTCGGCGTTGACGTTGTCGCCCATGTCATCGAGGATGAGGTTGCCGAGGTCGGGGAAGAAGTCGTCATTCGCAACTAATCATGTGGACTAGCATAGTAGTAGGATACAGAGTAGAAACATGAATTTTACCATGATTTTGAACAGGAAGGACAGAAACACATACGGTGCAACGGGAGCTGCACCGTTGGCGTTGAGGTTGTCGCCCATGTCCAAACACCACGTAGACACGGTCTTTGAGCACGGTTCGTAGTCGTTCCACACTCGGGCATTGAAGTTTGTAACTATTTTAGATTAGAATATACTACTCCTCCGGTGCTAGTAGTAGAGCAGAGTCCTACTTTACTACTCTACTCAAGCAAGTTAGGGCATAGCATTGTAGGGAGTACCAGTACTGTGATCACTCAAGCAAGTTGTCTGGCATCGACATGACCCTACGCTGCTGGTATGTGTCTCGTAAGTCAAGCGGCGTGCTGTAGTCATCATCACCTGTCCACTTCCCGCAGCACATATTCGCTTCTCCATCTTTGTCCGCACATAATCTCGTCCAATCTTCCATCCCCGCTAAGGCGCCTCCCCCCTCGTCCGAAACCCAAGCACTAACAATGGCAGAACCGAGCAGCGTCCGCCGAAAGAGTCGCTGGAATTCGCTCCCCACGGAGGTAATCAAGCTCATTGTTTCGCGTGTGGACAGTCTCAGTACCATGCCGCTCGCGGCGTGCTCGTCGGGGCTGTATCGTTTACTCAAAGCCCTCAGGCCAGAGCTTTTTAAGCCAGCTCCTTGCTTGCTGATGCCTCCTGATCTTCAAAAACGGCGTGTCACATAGCATAACGATCATAGGGTGGCAAGCATCAACCCCCTTCACTGCGATCTGATCCCCGTCAGCCTCAACTACATTAACGGTATGTATTGGGTCGGCATGAACACGTCTTGGATGGTTCTCGTTGACGGTCGCGGCAGTTGGATGCTCGTGGAGGTTTACACCCGGCGATTGATCCCCCTTCCTTCGATTAACACTGCACTGCTTTGGCACCGCGGCCCAGAATACTCGGAATCTTACAGTAGCCAACATGATACCAAGTTTGATTTGCTCAAGGTTGTAATCTGCCAAGTGCCCACAGATCTGCGAATTATAAAGACTTCAGGCTAATTGCGTTCTTCAACCGCGGTCTCGCCTATCTGACAGGTCACTACGGTAAGTGGATAAATCTGCACGTCCATCGCAGGATCATACATCCTCCATGGTTCTCTGATGCCATTGAACACAAGGGCTTCATTTACGCTGTCGACTCCTTCTATGACTGGACGTATTGCTGGCCTACTCCAGTCATCGCTACAAATGGCTGTTACAGCAGTATGTTACTTTCCTATGATATCATGATGGCTTGCTTATATTACTGTCAACATTTGCTGAAAAAATATTCATGCTCATAACATGTTGTTCTTAAGATTGGCTAAACCAAGAGCCCTTTTTTATTTGACTCCAACTTGATATGATGTTGTAGGCCGCCTGGTGTCCCTACCCTTCCTAATCCCAGAACCTTTCAAAGAAAAGTGGCATGGCAGTTGCAGGTGGTTCCTGGCTCGATCAGACGACGGTGAAAGATTAATGATCGTTCGCACGTACCGGACGTGTTGTTTCGCAGAATACAATCACAGTCACTGCAAGGTCTTTGAGCAGGATCCCAGCTTCTCTGGGCCTTCAGGAATTTTTGACTGGAGGCTGGTAAGTAGCCTTGGTACACGCTCTCTGTTTGTCGGACTGAATTATCCGATTAACCAGGAGATAACCAACGACAAGGATCATGATGGCAGCGCGGTTTCGTTCATCAGGCAAAACTGTGTGTACACAGCGTACCATGCGTCTCTGCATGCACCATACCCTGATATGTGCCGCCACGCTCTGCAGCCCAAAGTAGGAGAGAGGGTCGCAAGTACCAGACTTCGACCTGCTGGCTGGAGTTTCCCCCGTCAGGCACCCATCTGGTTCAAGCCATCAGCCAATCTCGAGAGCTTAATAAATAGTAACGTCTAACTGAGCCAGTTAGTTAGATGCGTACACTTGGTGTAGTAGGATCTTTATTTAGTTTGATGCATACACTTGTTCTTTTTTGGTAGCCCTTTTGTAATGATGGCTGATGTTTGGTTTGGAAGAGAGAGCTGCGTCTTCACTCTTCTGGCCTGCTTACTGCTTCTGTTGCACCCCCAGCCCTGGTTGCTGCTGCTGCTATTTTCAATGTACAATCAGTAGTATATTTCGTCTGTTGGTTGAATAAATGTGTTGTTAGAACGACAAACACAATGTTTTGGAAGTCGTTGCACGGTTCGATCCTTTAGTGCCCCGTACCGTACGTAGCGCATACTATTTATCGTACGGAACACATTTTTTTGAAACTCGGAACACATTTTCCACTTGTTGATAACATGCAGCCCACTAATGAAGGCCCAATAGAGAAGCCCATAATTAACTAGAAGGGAGGCTCTCACATGAATCCGACCCAGGTACATGCTCATGGTCCCCTAAACATAAATAAGTAAATAAATAAATAAAGCTAAATGCTCATGCACTAGTTCTTTGGGAAAATAGGTAGCCCAGTATTTCTTTTTGAAGAATACCCAAGCTAGGCCTATTTGTTTTCTCCGAATTACTGGGCTGCAAATCTTTCAAGACGAGGAGGGATGCATTCCGGCCTGGCTTAAGAGTATGGTCAATGTCTGTTAAAAGTAATATCAAAAGGGGTTGAAAATTCCAAAAAAATATAGCAAATGGGATATGAGTTTCTTTTTTTGTTTTTGTTCTTCATTGATATCTTATACGTATTTCATTGGATTTAACATGACATAGTACTAATTTATTTTTAAATTTGTTTTACTATGGCTATTAATTTTTGGATTAATAATATTTCGTTCCCCAGCAAAAATTTGCGAATTTTTAAATTTTCCCACATATTTAGTTAATTTTTTGACCCTGGTACTGACCAGAAAATGGCCAGCAATTCTAAAAATGGGAAATGGGCTGCAATAAATTCCATATGAATTAGAAAATGAGTAAAAATTATAAAAATAATAGCAAATGGGCTGTACACGCCACAGATTTTGAGGCTGACTTGTTTACGCAAGGCTTTGTCAGTGAACACACGATTCTAGCAGCAGTTAGTGTTGGATGTCCATCCAACGGCCGACGTGCTTCTTCAATCTCTGATCTTCCCGCTCTAGCCGCCTAAACTAGCGCTGGCGGGACTGCCTGCTCCCTCCTCTTGTGGCCCGCTGTGATGCCACGCAGGCTTCCCCGGCCCACCCTACTCCCTCCGCTGGCCTGGCCGCACGCAATCAACTGCCTCCTTATTACGCGAAAAAAATGATTCCTCCCACTGACATCTGGGGCGCACCGGTTGGGAGGCTGACCTGTGGGCCTACTAAGTTGACGCGTACGCAGGGCTTGTCAACTTAGTCAACAAACAATTCTAGCAGCAGTAACCATTGGATTTGAATCGAACGGTCCTGCTGCTTCTTCAATCGCTGCTCTTCTTGCACCAGCCGCCCAAACCAGCGCCAGGGAGACCGCCTGCTCCTGCCTCCAGTGGCCGGCTGTGCTACCGATGAGGCCTCATCGCCCCCTACTACTCCCACCGCTAGCCAGGCCCTGCGGCGACGGCAGCCTCACACCGCAGCCGAACCAGTGAACCCTCGTACTCCTCTCTGCGTGGGCACCCACTGCCGCGTCTTCCCCGGCTCCACGTCGTCCCCTTCCTAGGCCTCGCCGTCGTCCACCGCCTTGGTGCTCTCGGCGCGTCGTGGTCAACGTGGTCAACGACATTCCATTGGAAGAGTACTGTACTTGGAGAGGCTGACAGCTGGGTCCACGGCCACAACCCAGTTTTTTTGTGATTTGCCAAGTAAGTCGCTTTGTCAGGCCTGTTGGGCTGCAAATCTTTCAAGACAAAGAGAGCTTTCATTCGGCTGGCGGAGAAAATGGCCCATCAGTAATGAGAAATGGGCTGTACATTTTTAAAACACATCAAACCGGCAATTAGTTTCAAATATCTTTTCTTCATTTCGAGATTTGAAATTACATTAATTTTATGTGTGGAGAATTTATTGGATTTTATATTGATATACATTTATTTTTAAAATTTGTTTGAATGTGAGTCGAAATTTTGGGATTAAAAACAGTTCGGACCGCACCGAAATATGCAAAATTTCGTATAATTTTTTAACCGTGGCCACAATATGGGCTGTAATGCTAACAAAAGGAATATGGGCTCCAAAAAACCCTTAATAGTTAGCAAATGGGCTGTAAATTATTAGAAATAATGGCAGATGGGCTGTATGCTGTTTTTCACAGATTTGAGGCTTTCCTAAAAAAAAGGTTGACGCACAAGCTGTGACTGTTGGATGGCCATCCAACGGCCGTCGTGCTTCTTCAATCTCTGGTCTTCCTGCTCCAGCCGCTCAAACAGGCGTCGGCGGGACTGCCTGCTCCCTCCTCCCCGCGGCCGACTCTGCTGCCGCGCAGGCCTCACCGCCCCACCGTACTCCCATCGCTAGCCTAGCCATCCCTCTACTCACCCACATCTGCTGTTATTCTCCGGCGATGGCAGACGAACCAGTAAACCCTCGTACAGTCGTACTCCCCTCCGCTTGGGAAACAACTGCCGAGTCTTCCCTGCCTCTGTGTCATTCCCTTCCTAGGCCTCGCCGTCGTCCACCGCCCTGGTGCTCTCGGCGCGGCCTGGTCAACGTGGTCAACGACCGACATGCATCTGAAGTGGACTGTACGTGGAGAGGCCGACAGCTGTGTCCACGGCCGCACGCAAGGAAATGCCTCCTTATTACGCGCAAAATAATGGTTCCTCCCCTGACATCAGGGCCCACCGAAAGGGCCTTTGTATTTCGCGAAAAAAACGTTACCACCGCTGACAACTCGGACCCACCAGCTATATCTTCGCACGCAAGGAAGTGCCTCCTTATTACGCTCAAAAAAATGAATACCCCCCTGCTAGCTGGGACCCACCTTGGTGGGAGGCTGACTTGTGGGCCTACTAAGTTGACGGGGACGGAGGGCTTTGTCAACTTAGTCAATATGCATGATTCTAGCTCCAGTGACCGTACGATGTCCATCCAATGGCCGTAGTGCTTCTTCAACTTCTGGTCTTCTTGCTCCAGCCGCCAAACCAGCGTCGGTCGTGCCTCGTGCTCCTGCCTCCCGTGGCCGGCTGCGATGTGGCGGAGGTCTCACTGCCCCTACTACTCCCACCGCTGGCCAGGCCATCCCTCTACTCACCCACACCCCCTGTTATTCTGCGGCGACGACAGCCTCACACCGGAGCGAACCAGTGAACCCTCGTACTCCTCTACGTGTGGGCATCCACTGCCGCGTCTTCCCCGGCTCCGCGTCGTCCCCTTCCTAGGCCTCACCGTCGTCCACCGCCCTGGTGCTCTCGGCGCGGTGTGATCAACGTGGTCAAGGAACGGCTTCCATCGGACGTGGACTGTACGTGGAGAGGCTGACAGCTGGGTCCACAGCCGCAGCAAGGAAGTGCCTCCTTATTATGTGCAAAATAATTATTCCTCCACCTGACAGCGGGACCCATTGGACGGGCCACCGTATTTCACGAAAAAAAACGTTTCCCCCTGACTTATGGGACCCACCAGCTACATCTTCGCACGCAAGGAAGTGTGTCCGGGAAAAAAATGATTCGCCCCCTGACTGCTGGGACCGACCAGCTACATCTTCGCAGGCATGGAAGTGCCTGAAAGTCGGGACCCGCCTGGTCGAAGCGTACGTGGCGTTGTCATTCTGGTCGCGAACGTGTACGTACATACTGGTCGATGTAGAGGCGCGCACGTGTCGTAATAGAGGCGCGCACGTGTCGTAGTAGAGGCGCGCATGTAGCATTTACATGTACGTACAGCGGCCAGGGTGCAAGAGAGAAAATACGGCCACGTATGTGTACATACGGGCGGGGTCTCGAACGCCTACTCGCGCATACGTACGGCGAGGGCTCGTGTACATGGCTGGGTCGGAATGGAGAAACAGTGTCGTCGTCGTGTTCATGGGGAGGCAACGGAATGCGTCGTGTTCAAGGGGAGGCAACGAAATGCGTCGTGTTCACCGGGAGGGCTTGGACGGAACAGGCGATGGAAACGAGGCCTGGTGTACCGCAGAACGGAGGAAACGGCCTTGTGTTCGACCGGCCACGTTCGAAACGGGATCCTGTTCAATGGGAGGGGTCTGGCGTACTGCAAAACAGAGGAAACGGACCTCCTACGGTCGAAACGGGGATCCTATTGATCGGGAGGGGTGTGGCGTACCGCAAAACGGAGGAAACAGACTTGTGTTGGAGCGCTACGGTCGAAACGGGGGTCCTGTTCATCGAGAGCAGTGTGGCGTACCGCAAAACGGGACTCCACGGGATACTGTTCATCTCCACCGTCGACCTCCTCCAGCCTCCACGGGCTCCTGTTCATCCAGCCTCCACGGGCTCCTGTTCATCCAGCCTCCACCGCGCGCTACTCCACCGGCTACTGTTCAACCACCCCTCCACCGTCTACTGTTCATCCAGCCCTCCACACCACGGGGTCCTGTTCAACCACCCCTCCACGGGCACCCCTCCACCGTCTACTATTCATCCAGCCCTCCACACCACGGGGTCCTGTTCAACCACCCCTCCACCGTCTACTGTTCATCCAGCCCTCCACACCACGGGGTCCTGTTGATCCACCCCTCCACGGGCACCCCTCCACCGTCTACTGTTCATCTAGCCCTCCACCACACCACGGGGTCCTGTTCATCCAGAGGCAACGCCACCACTCACTGTTCATCCAACCCCCCCCCCCCCCCGCAACGCTCACTGTTCATCCCATCGATCGGCTTCAGTTAGCAGTAGTAGCGAAGGAATCGCTCGATTGGGTTCAGTTAACAGCCATCGATCGATCGCTCGGGTTCAGTAACGCGTAGCCTGCAGTGCAATCGCTCGGGTTCAGTTAGAGCCCAACGCCTCGCTCGGGTTCAGTTAGAGCCAACGCCTCGCACACACGTGCGTACATGTACGAGAGAAACGCGCATCGCTCGGCCCCCGACCTCCCACCGTAACCGGGAACTCCCCGAAATTTCCCTCCCCCTCGCTTCTACCACGGTTTTTTCCGTCATGGACGGCCCAAAGAATGTTATGCAGCTGCGTCTCCGGCCTGCCCAGGACGAAAAGCCCATTTTCTGTCATGACTTTTTGTCATAGAAGTAGGAGCCCACCACATCTATGATGATACCGGGTTTTGTCACAATTATCGTCATAGAAGTGTCATATGTATGACAGAAAAAAAATTCGTTCGGCCCAAAATGTCACGGATGTGTCTTTTTTTTGTAGTGTTGGAACTTCTCTCTTTGCTTATACTCTTGTAGAACTTGTTGAAGTTCTTCACCATTAGGCTCAATTCTTCATTGAAGGTTTGTTTCTCACTTGATGATGTGGGAGCTTCACATGAAGCTTTGTAAGCACCACTTGACTTGTTATGGAGCTCCTCCTTATCCTTGAGTGACATCTCATGAGCAGCAATTCTTCCAATGACTTCTGTTGGCTTGAGATCTTTGTAATTTGGCATCATTTGAATCAATGTACATATGGTATCATATTTTCCATCCAAGGCTCTTAGGATCTTCTTGATGATGAATTTGTCGGTCATCTCTTCACTTCCTAAGCCGGCAATCTCATTTGTGATAAGAGCAAGCCTAGAGTACATTTCAGCGACACCTTCACCATCCTTCATTTTGAACTTGTCAAGTTGACTTTGAAGCACATCCAACTTAGATTCCTTGACGGAGTCGGTACCTTCGTGCATATCAATCAATGTATCTCACATTTCCTTTGCATTCTCAAGACGGCTGATTTTGTTGAATTCTTCGGGGCACAATCCGTTGAAGAGGATATCACAAGCTTGAGCATTGTATTGTAGCATCTTCAACTCTTCCGTGGTAGCTTCACGGTTCGGTTCCCTCCCATCAAAGAATTCACCTTGCAAGCCAATACACACAATAGCCCAAACGGTGAGTTATGTCCAAGAATATGCATTTTCATCTTATGCTTCCAACTAGCAAAATTAGTGCCATCAAAGTAAGGACCTCTATGGTGGTAATTTCCCTCGCTAGACGCCATACACTCCTAGGTTGTGAAACCAAGGCTATGACCACCAAAAGCTATGGAAATCAAAGCAAATGGAGACCAAAGCTCTGATACCACTTGTAGGATCGAAAGTATGTCTAGAGGGGGGTGATTAGACTACTTGACCAAATAAAAATCTAGCCTTTTACCAATTTTAGTTCTTGGCAGATTTTAGCAACTTAGAACAAGTCAAGCAATCTTAACACAATTCAAGCAAGCATGCAAAGAGTATATGAGCAGCGGAAAGTAAAGCATGCAACTTGCAAGAATGTAAAGGGAAGGGTATGGAGGATTCAAACTCAATTGGAGACACAGATGTTTTTGTCGTGGTTCCGATAGGTGGTGCTATCGTACATCCACGTTGATGGAGACTTCAACCCATGAAGGGTAACGGTTGCGCGAGTCCACGGAGGGCTCCACCCACGAAGGGTCCACGAAGAAGCAACCATGTCTATCCCACCATGGCCATCGCCCACGAAGGACTTGCATCACTAGTGGTAGATCTTCACGAAGTAGGCGATCTCCTTGCCCTTACAAATTCCTTGGCTCAACTCCACAATCTTGTCGGAGGCTCCCACGTGACACCTAGCCAATCTAGGAGACACGACTCTCCAAGAAGTAACAAATGGTGTGTTGATGATGAACTCCTTGCTCTTGTGCTTCAAATGATAGTCTCCCCAACACTCAACTCTCTCTCACTAGATTTGGATTTTGTGGAAAGAAGGTTTGAGTGGAAAGCCACTTGGGGAAGGCTAGAGATCAAGATTCATATGGTAGGAATGGAATATCTTGGTCTCAACACAAGTGTAGGTGCCCAGTCAAAAAAAAACACAAGTGTAGGTGGTTCTCTCTCAGAAAAGGTAAGTTGGAAGTGTAGGTTTGTTCTGATGGCTCTCTCCATGAATGAAGAGGTGGTGGAGGGGTATATATAGCCTCCACACAAAATCTAACCGTTACACATAACTTCCCAAACTTGGTGGGACCGAATGGTTAAACTCGGTAGGACCGATTTAGCAAAGGTAGTGACCGTTAGGGTTTTCGGTGGGACCGACATGCAACTCGGTAGGATCGATATGGTTAGGGTTAGGGCATAACGTAATCTCGATGAGACCGATTACACAAACTCGATGAGACCGATTTTGCTAATAAGCTAACCAGAGAGTTGGTCAGGTAACTCAGTGGGACCAATCGCTCATTTCGGTGAGACCGAAACATTACGAAGGGAAAACAGAGAGTTTACATTGCAATCTCGGTGGGACCGATCGCTCATCTCGGTGAGACCGAAATGTTACGAAGGGAAACAGAGAGATTACAACCCCATCTCGGTGACATTGAGATCCCTATCGATGAGACCGATTTGCCTAGGGTTTGTGGCAGTGGCTATGACATTTGAAACTCGGTGGCGCCGGATAGGAAGAATCGGTGGGGCCGAGTTTGACTTTTGGTTTAGGTCATATGTGGATGTGAGAAAGTAGTTGAGGGTTTTGGAGCATATCACTAAGCATTTTGAGCAAGAACCTCATTAAGCAACACCTCGTCCCTCCTTGATAGTATTGGCTTTTTCCTATAGACTCAATGTGATCTTGGATCACTAAAATGGAAAATGTAGAGTCTTGAGCTTTGAGCTTGAGCCAATCCTTGGTCCTTAGCATTTTGAGGGGTCCACTTTTCTCATCCAAGCCATGCCAATCATTGATCTTTCCTAAGATATTAATCTTGAAATAGCATTAGCTCAATGAGCTATATGTTGTGAGGAATTACCAAAACCACCTAGGGATAGTTGCACTTTCACCATATGGCTCCTGCCAGTTGCCGATAACTCGGTTACAAAACATGATCATCTCATACAATTAAAATATATCATCATGTCTTGACCATATCACATCACAACATGCCCTGCAAAAACAAGTTAGACGTCCTCTACTTTGTTGTTGCAAGTTTTACGTGGCTGCTATGGGCTGAGCAAGAACCGTTCTTACCTACGCATCAAAACCACAACGATAGTTCGTCAAGTTAGTGTTGTTTTAACCTTCTCAAGGACTAGGCATAGCCACACTCGGTTCAACTAAAGTTGGAGAAACTGACACCTGCCAGCCACCTGTGTGCAAAGCACGTCGGTAGAACCAGTTTCACGTAAGCGTACGCGTAATGTCGGTCCGGGCCGCTTCATCCAACAATACCGCCGAACCAAAGTATGACATGTTGGTAAGAAGTATGACTTGTATCGCCCACAAGTCACTTGTGTTCTACTCGTGCATATAACATCTACGCATAAAACCTGGCTCAGATGCCACTGTTGGGGAACGTAGTAATTTCAAAAAAATTCCTACGCACACGCAGGATCATGGTGATTCATAGCAACGGGAGGGGAGAGTGTCGTCCACGTACCCTCGTAGACCGTTAAGCAGAAGCGTTATGACAACGCGGTTGATGTAGTCGTACGTCTTCACGATCGACCGATCCTCAGTACCGAACTTACGGCACCTCCGCGTTCAGCACACGTTCATCTCGGTGACGTCCCGTGAACTCACGATCCAGTAGAGCTCGGGGAAGAGTTTCTTCAGCACGACGGTGTGATGACGATGTTGATGAAGCTACCGTGACAGGGCTTCGCCTAAGCACCGCTACAGTATGACCGAGGTGGATTATGGTGGAGGGGGCACTGCACACGGCTAGGAGAGATCTTTGTGATCAACTTGTGTGTCTAGAGGTGCCCCCTGCCCCTGTATATAAAGGAGCAAGGGGAAGGCCGGCCGGCCCTTGTTGGTGTGCCAGGAGGAGGAATCCTCCTCCTAGTAGGAGTAGGATTCCCCTCTTTCCTACTCCTACTAGGAGGGGAAAAGGAAGGGAGAGAAAGAGAAGGAAAAGGGGGGCGCCCCCCTCTCCTAGTCCAATTCAGACAAAGGGGGAGGGGGCGCGCTACCTGCCCTAGGCCGGGCCTTCTCTCTTTCCCTTATGGCCCAACAAGGCCCATTAGCCCCCGGGGGGTTCCGGTAACCCCTCCGATACTCCGGTAAAATCCCGATTTTACCTGGAACTCTTCCGATGTCCAAATGTAGGTGTCGGTGTCAAAACCGGCGGATCTCGGGTAGGGGGTCCCGAACTGTGCGTCTAAGGCGGATGGTAACAGGAGGCAGGGGACACGATGTTTTACCCAGGTTCGGGCCCTCTTGATGGAGGTAAAACCCTACGTCCTGCTTGATTTATTCTTGATGATATGAGTATTACAAGAGTTGATCTACCACGAGATCGGAGAGGCTAAACCCTAGAAGCTAGCCTATGGTATGATTGTTGTTATTGTGTCCTACGGACTAAACCCTCCGGTTTATATAGACACCGGAGGGGGCTAGGGTTACACAGAGTCGGTTACAAGGTAGGAGATCTACATATCCGTATTGCCAAGCTTGCCTTCCACGCCAAGGAGAGTCCCATCCAGACACGAGACGAAGTCTTGAATCTTGTATCTTCATAGTCCAACAGTCCGGCCAAAGGTTATAGTCCGGCTGTCCGGATACCCCCTAATCCAGGACTCCCTCAGTAGCCCCCGAACCAGGCTTCAATGACGATGAGTCCGGCGCGCAGATTGTCTTCGGCATTGCAAGGCGGGTTCTTCTCCAAATCCCGAATACCTGTTAAATAGTGTCCGGCTTCTCGTAAATGGTGCGCTCCTTGGCTTCTACGCCCAATAATGGCCACCTTCCACGTGTCAAGCGAATGTGGAGAGCCATGGTGTTTTTACATTTACCCCCTAGCTATGCAAATGAGCTGTCTATTAAAGAGACGGGGATTCAGATCCAAACCACACCATCCTCCCTTAGCGAGTATTCATCGGAGCGCACCCGGAAGAAATCCATTCCATCATGGCCGATCGATGCAGCTCCTCCTCTCGTTCCCCCAGCCCCAAGCCTGGAGATTGGGAGAGGTGTTCCGTCCCGCACAGCCAACTAGTGAAGCTTCAGACCCAGGGATTTCTTCCCCCAGCGTATATGGTCCCGGTTCGAGCTGGGCTCGCCACCTACAATGGCGGAGAGCAAGCGGAGAGCTTTCCCAATCCCTCTAAGGGAGAGCGGGTATGCCTCGTCCCCTATTTGATAAGAGGACTCGGATTTCCAATTCATCCGTTTCTCTGGGGGCTCCTGGAGTTCTACGGCCTCCAGTTGCACAGCCTTACCCCTGCATCCATACTACATATCGCGGGCTACGTAGCCCTTTGCAAGCTGTTTTTTGGGTTGCGAGGCTCATTTAGCACTGTGGAAGAAGTTGTTCTGCCTTGTGCCCTGTTCTCAGAGGGGTCAATATATCAAGTGGGCGGAGCCGAAGTATGGCGCCTCGCCGGGACCGGATATCTATCCGGAACCCCGAAGAAGGCGTCCGAAGACTGGCCTTCAGAGTGGTTTTATATAGAAGACATACCCCTTCCGGATCCTATTCGGATCGGCCTTCCTAAGTTCGACAATGCTCCTTTGAAGAAACGCCTGAGCTGGCGCCCATGGAGCCCCCAGGAAGAAGATGACGAAGACGTCCTTTACCTGATGAGCCGGATAAAGTTATTGGCTCAATCCGGACTGACCATGATCGAAGTCATGGCAATGTGCATTATGTGGGGTGTGCAGCCGCTTCAATATAGAGGCCACCCCATGTGGGATTTCAACGGGGAGGATGACGCCACCCGCTGTGGCCACAAGGGGCCGGACTCGACCGCTGCTCTAGCAAAAATCTTGTCCGATTTGTACAAGGGAGAAGAGGAGGAATTCCTCCGCGTCAATCCACAGGGCGGATTTTCTATGTATAATCCTTCGAGCTGGGTAAGTCAAGACCTTTCATGTCCATCCGTTCCCATATTCCCATAGTTAAGTATTTTACCTTGCGATTTCAACGCAGGAGCTGCGTAAGGCTGTAAGGGAGATCAACAGCCCGCCTCCACAACCAGAGGATCCGGAGCGATCCCTCGACCCGGCCTCCCAAGAGGATTTGGACATATCTGTGGAACTAATTGATAGGGTGTTTACCAATTAAGCAGCGACGAGGCCTTGGTGGCCATTACGGCCGATTACCCTGGGCTGCTCGCATCTTCGCAGGTAACTGAGACCACAGTCCCAACATTTTGAAAAGGATTCATCCTTGTGCACTTTGCTTACCGTATACCAATGGTGTTTTACAGGGGAGGCCCTCGGGACGTCATGCCGAGCCCGCGGCGACTAGCCAGCAAGGGGCTGCGAGGCCGAGCAGGCCGAAAAGAAATGCAGTCCGGACTGAGACACCGGCGCAGCGGTATGGCGCGCCACCTCACTCCATGGTATCATTTTTAAAGGCATATTAACGCTCGTGCTTTCTTAGGAAGAAGAACGCTCGCCAGACTATATCCGGAGTGGTCGCCAATCATGCCTCCACCAGTCAGGCTCCAAGGCTGGACCCGGAAGCGGGAGCGAATACGAGGCGCACGCCGGATGCTCCTCCGACAGAGGATGCGAACAGAATGTCCACCACAAATTCCAAGGTGGAGAGCGCCATGAACCACAGGCGTCGCCGAGCCATTCTCCGTGACGCTTGTTTCTCCCAAGAGGCATTTGACGCCTTCAACTCGGGAGACGCGTACCTCCGTGTTGCTCAGAATGGTCTAGCCAGAGCCACAGACCAATATGTAAATGATATACAGGTGAGAGAATTTGATGATTATATATAGTAGCAGCCCCTGAGACTTGAAACAGTTAGAATAACTGATTTAAGGATCATTTTTTATGCAGGTTCTTACAAAAAAGAATACCCAATTGTCCCATGAACTTGAAGAGTGTAAGGCCCAACTTCAGGCCGCACTTGCTGCCGAAGAGAAGTCCAAGAAGACCCCCTCTGGTAACACATATTTAAAATGATAGATACCGTATAGAGTGCGGCATATGTGCACATCTGACAACAAATATTGCAGATGACGCCGGAGGAAATCCGGATGAGCAACATCTCTTACGCCGGCTAAAGGCCGGCGAGAGCGTGCTTACGAGGGTTAGGCAGGAGAAAAATAATCTCCAGGATGCCAACACCCAGCTGGGCGTGGAACTGAAGGACGTTCGTGCCCAACTGTCGGACTCCGTGAAGGAGAATCAGCGGCTTCAACGCAGCATTTTCAGTATGTGCTTGAACGAACTTGTTAAAAAGAGTTCGGCGAAGAAGCCTGCTAACAGAGTTATGTCTGTAGGTATGCTGACGGGTCGTCCCGCGGATGAGATGCCCAGGTCTGCGGGTGATCTTCTACCAGAGCTGTCGCAACTGCACGAACGAGTTCGGCGGGTGATGCGAGGTGTTGCCCAGGCCTTATGGCCATCCGACTCCCTGCCTGAAGGTCTTGGAGAGCTTGTGGAGAAGCTTAAGGGAGCGCGGTGGCGCTTCCGATTATGGAAGATATCGGCCTGCCGTCAAGGTGCCAGGGAAGCCTGGGCCATGGTGAAGACACGGTATACCAAGGCTGACCCAAACCACATGGCCGAGGTCGGACCTGTGGGGCCCGATGGGAAAGAGATCCCCGTGAGCTTAGTGTACGGACAAGTAAAATTGGCCGCAAAGTATTCCCAACAGGACTGTAGACTAGACAGCTTGTTGGATGGTATAGAAGAGGAATTTAACCAGTCAAATTGACTATGTAATTAAATTGACATGTATAATGCCTTCTAGCCAGATTGTAGATCATTTGTCATGGCGGACCTTTCCGCTTCAACCTCGGGACCCGATAGTCCGGAGTGTATCCGAGTACCCTCTCGGTTATGTAAGAACCGGGGCATGCATGTAAACCAGGCGTAGGGGTCATTAGTGCTTGAACAGACAAGTGCCCAACTAGTTATGTTATATTACATGGTTAGTAAGAAACATCTTCCAGGGAGAATAGTTCCGTTAGGGGTTCCTTTCCCTGGGTTCGCATGCCCTAAAGTGCATGTCCGGACTGCGAAAAGAGACGCAGAAAAGAGCATCTGGGGGCACATATATAAATAAGTAAAAAATCATCTTTTGTTCACCGACCGAATATTCCCTTAAGAACGCTACCTTTCGGCTTCACCCAGTCTGAGGTACACATCCGGCTGACCCGGCAGTAACAATCGCAGAGGTGCTCCCCTTATGCCCTAGCCGAATTAACGGGAACGTAGGGCATACATACAAGAGCCAGGCAACCCAGCTTGGCCAAAACTTAAGTCATATCGATGCATATAATGGTGAATAAAAGGTACATGCGGAAGAATGACACATGTGCTAGGCATGAAGCCCGTATAGATAAATAAGCTTCTGTGAGAGAAGCCCCCAGGTATAATGAGCGCGGATAGCGCGTCCATTGTGCGCAAATAAGGCACAAATTGGCCCTTAAAGGCTGTGAGAGAAAAGAAGGGGAGAAGGAGAGAAATAAAAGACATATAGTAAAAACTGGACAGAGGAAGGAGACGAACACAGAGTCCGGCGCTAGGCGTAGAATCTTCGGAGTCTGGCTACGTTCCATGGGTTCGGCTCGAGTCGATTATCCGATGCATCCCGCAGACGGTACGCTCCACCCGTCATAACTTGGTCAATAATGAAGGGACCCTCCCGTTTGGGCTTGAGTTTGTCCTTTTTCTTCTCCGGCAGGCGTAGAACTAACTCGCTAATGTTATAGGTTTTGGCCCGTACTTCTCTGCTTTGGTATCTTCGAGCCTGCTGTTGATAGAATGCGGAACAGGCTTTTGCCACGTCACGCTCCTCCTCCAGGGCGTCCAAACTGTCCTGCCGATTGAGCTCAGCTTCTCTTTCTTCGACCATGCGCACTCAAGGTGAGTCATGAATTATGTCGCAGGGCAGAACCGCCTCTGCGTCGTATACCATAAAGAATGGTGTGTATCCGGTAGTGCGAGTCGGCATGGTCGGCAGCCCCCAGAGTACGGCGTCGAGCTCCTCTACCCAGTGCGTGTTAGATTCCTTTAGGGACCGCACTAGTCTGGGTTTGATGCCGCTCATGATAAGACCATTTGCTAGCTCGACTTGACCGTTAGTTTGTGGGTGATAGACGGAAGCATAGTCGAGCTTGATGCCCATGTTTTTGCACCAGAGTTTTACCTCGTCGGCCGTGAAGTTCGTGTCGTTATCTGTGATGATGCTGTGGGGGACGCCATAACGGTGTACAACCCCGGATATAAAGTCTATCACCGGTCCGAATTCGGTCGTTTTAACAGGTTTGGCTTCTATCCATTTGGTGAATTTATCCACAATGACCAGCAAGTATTTCCTCTTGTGGGTTCCCCCTTTAAGGGGTCCAACCATGTCGAGCCCCCAGACCGCGAAGGGCCAGGTAATGGGGATTGTTTGGAGGGCGGTGGGTGGCATATGGCTTTGGTTTGCAAAAAGCTGGCAACCAACACAACGTTGGACTAAGTCTTGAGTGTCTGCCCGGGCCGTCGGCCAATAAAAACCTATACGGAAGGCCTTGCTTACAAGGGCCCGGGCTGCAGCGTGGTGGCCTCCGAGTCCGGCATGAATTTCAGCCAGAAGCTTCCGCCCTTCCTCTTCGGAGATGCACCTTTGAAGGACTCCGGTGGTGCTTTTCTTATAAAGCTCTCCCTCATGGACCTTATAGGCTTTAGATCGCCGCACTATGCAGCGTGCCTCATTTTGGTCCTCGGGGAGTTCCTGCCTAGTTAGATAGGCCAGGAATGGTTCTGTCCACGGGGCGATGACGGCCATTATAACGTGGGCTAAAGATGTTATTTCGATGGCAGAGCCTCTGATTATGTCAGAGTGTTCGGTATCGTGCATTGCGGTTGGGTCCGGGCTGTTATTGTGGGTTCCCCTTCCCATACCACGGATGGCTTGAACAGCCTCTCCAAAAAGATGTTGGGGGAGTGCATCGCGTTTTGCACCGATGCATGCGAGGACATCTTCCGCCTGATTGTTTTCCCGGGCTACATGGTGAAATTCGAGCCCCTCGAACCGAGCTGATATTTTTAGGATGGCATTGCGATAGGCCGCCATTTTCGGATCCTTGGCATCAAAGTCTCCATTTATTTGGGATATTGCAAGGTTCGAATCCCCCTGCACCTCTAGGCATTGAATGCGCATGGATACTGCCATCCGGAGACCATGTAAAAGGGCCTCATATTCGGCTGCATTGTTGGAGTCCATATACATTATCTGGAGTATGTATTGAACTGTATCTCCGGTTGGGGACATCAAAACGACGCCAACCCCCAGACCAGCCAACATTTTGGAGCCGTCGAAGTGCATGATCCAGTTGGAATACGCGCCGTACTCTTTAGGGAGTTCGGCTTCCGTCCATTCGGCGACAAAGTCGGCCAGTACTTGCGACTTAATGGCTCGCCGCGGCTTGTAAGTTATGTCGAAAGGGAGGAGCTCAATGGCCCATTTGGCAATCCGGCCCGTGGCATCGCAGTTGTTTATAATATCATTAAGTGGCACTTCCGAGGCTACTGTTATCGAACACTCTTGAAAGTAGTGTCGCAGTTTCTGGGATGCCATGAATACCGCGTATGCTATCTTTTGATAATGCGGGTACCGTGACTTGCATGGAGTAAGGACAGTGGATACATAGTAGACCGGCTTTTGAAGGGGAATTTAGGTCCGTCCGTTTCTCGTTTGACGACGAGCACTGCGCTCACAACTTGATGGGTTGCCGCAATGTATAACAGCATTGGTTCGCCAATGTTTGGCATGGCCAGGACTGGGTTGGTTGCTAATATGGCTTTTATTTCTTCCAATCCGGCTGTGGCGGCATCCGTCCACTCGAAGTGTGTGCGCCGTAGGAGGCGATAAAGGGGTAATGCCTTTTCTCCCAGGCGGGAGATAAAGCGGCTTAGAGCCGCCACGCATCCGGTTAATTTCTGGATTTGTTTGAGGTCTATTGGGATATCCAACTGTGACAGAGCTCGGATCTTGGCCGGATTTGCTTCAATTCCTCTACCGGATACAATGAAGCCCAGGAGCTTTCCGGCAGGCACGCCGAAAACGCATGTTTCCGGGTTGAGCTTGATGTCATATGTTCGGAGGTTATCGAATGTGAGTCTCAAGTCGTCTACTAGAGAGTCGACATGCTTGGTTTTGACGACCACATCATCTATGTATGCCTCCACTGTTTTGCCGATCTGGTTTGCCAGACATGTCTGAATCATGCGTTGATATGTCGCGCCGGCGTTTTTGAGCCCAAAGGGCATTGTGTTGAAGCAGAAGGGGCCGTATGGTGTGATGAATGCCGTTCCAGCTTGGTCGGGCTCCGCCATCTTAATTTGGTGGTAGCCGGAGTATGCGTCGAGGAAACACAATGAGTCGTGTCCTGCGGTAGAATCGATAATTTGATCGATGCGGGGGAGGGGGAAGGGATCCTTTGGGCAGGCCTTGTTGAGGTCCTTGAAATCGACGCACAGGCGCCAGGATTTATCCTTATTTGGTACCATCACCAGGTTTGCTAGCCAGTCCGGGTGTTTTATTTCTCTAATGAATCCGGCCTCCAATAACTTGGCTAGTTCCTCTCCCATAGCTTGTCTCTTAGGTTCAGAGAAACGCCGAAGAGCCTGCTTGACCGACTTGAATCCTTTTAGGATATTGAGGCTGTGCTCGGCCAGCCCGCGTGGGATTCCTGGAATATCTGAGGGATGCCAGGCGAATATGTCCCAATTCTCGCGCAGGAAATCTCGTAGTGCGGCGTCCACGACGGGGCTTAACCGTGCCCCGATAGTGGCTGTTTTTGTAGGGTTCATTGGATGGACTTGGATTTTGACTGTTTCATCCGCTGGTATAAAGGAGGTAGACTTGGATCTCTTATCAAGTATCACGTCGTCCCTATCCACCGTGGAGCGCAGCGCAGTCAGTTCCTCGGCCGCGAGGGCTTCGGATAATGCCTCGAGGGCCAATGCGGCTGTCTTGTTTTCGGCACGGAGTGATGTGTCCGGATCGCTAGCGAGAGTGATGATTCCGTTGGGCCCGGGCATTTTGAGCTTCATGTACCCGTAATGGGGTATGGCTTGGAAGATTGCGAACGCCTCCCGCCCTAGAAGGGCATGGTATCCGCTATTAAACGGGGCCACTTGGAACGTAATCTCTTCGGACCTGTAATTCTCTGGCGTGCCGAACACCACATCTAGTGTGATTTTGCCTGTACAGCGCGCTTCTCGACTGGGGATTATTCCTCTAAAGGTTGTGCTGCTTCGCTCGATGCGGTTCCAGTCTATTTCAATTTTTTGAGGGGTTTCCTCATAGATGAGGTTTAATCCGCCGCCGCCGTCCATGAGCACCTTGGTGAGTCGAAAGCCATCCACAATTGGACTGAGGACCAATGCAGCTGGTGCTCGGGCTGTTCGGAACTTAGGTTCATCACTGGCATTGAAGGTAATAGCCGTGTCACTCCATGGATTTATTGTTGCCACATGGTAGATTTCGGCAAGGCTGCGGAGCATTCTCTTTCGCCTATTATTTGATGCGAAGGTCTCAAAGACTGATAATACCGTATTGTTATCCCGGGGGTGGTGCTTTGTGGCCTCTGGGATGAGAAGATCCTCGCCACTTTTGGCTACCTGCCTGAGTATCCAACTTGCTCTAAGGCTATGTGTTGGTGTGGCGCCTTCTGTATTATGAATTTTGCAGGGTCCGTTGAGCCATCCCTCCAGTACGGTTCCATGCCCTGTAGAGGGTTTTTGCTTTTTGGTAGTTGACCCGGGTGTACTGTGATAATGCACCCTTTTATTTCGGACTGGGTTTGTATTCAGGGCCGGATTATCCCAAAAGTTTGTTTCGGTTTTCCAGGCACTTTCCATCGCACAGTACTTTCGTACTATGGACGCCAAGTCAGCGAAGCGTGTTATCTCACGGCGATTATGGCGTTAAGGATTCCCTTGTCTGTGCAATTATTGCAGAAAAATAGGATTGCGTCTTCCTCGCGACAGTCCTTAACCTTGTTCATCGCAAGGAGAAATCTGGCCCAATAGTGATGTACTGTTTCCTGGGGCTCTTGCCTGATGTGGGAAAGATCGCTTATGTTTGGTGGGTGGGTAGAATTGAATCCGAACCCTTACCCGATCTGGGATCCAGGGGCCGAGGAGTTTCCAATTTTGGAAGTTCCGGTTCCGGGGTGTTACCCGATAATCCTGGCCCGCTACCTGACTCTAAGTTTAGGGATTGGATGTTGTCCTCCCGCGAACGGGCATCCGGCTCGGAGAGCTCGGGAATCCGGACATAGTTGGTCCTCAAGATAGAGGAAAGGTCACCGCATTGTTCCTCCACCACTGCAATATGATGGGTGACCGGTGGAGAGTTAATCTCCCTTTGATCGGGTTTAAGCCCAATCCGATCATAGTCCGTAGCGACTCCTAAGGCGGCGATGCGATCCAAGAGCTCGTTTAAGGAAGCGAGCTCCATTGGACCCATCTGTTCAGCGAGTGCCGATTTGACATGGAGGCTGTTTTCGATGACCCGAGAAGTCATCGTCGGTGTGGCGGCCGAACAGGCGGTCATGATGAAACCTCCTAGCCGGAGAGTTTGGCCGACAGCCAAAGCTCCCCCAATAGTAGTACCGTCTTTAAAGACGAGACGAGACATCTTCCTTCTGGCGACGACACAATGGAACTCTCAACGAAAGCACCAATGTCGGTGTCAAAACCGGCGGATCTCGGGTAGGGGGTCCCGAACTGTGCGTCTAAGGCGGATGGTAACAGGAGGTAGGGGACACGATGTTTTACCCAGGTTCGGGCCCTCTTGATGGAGGTAAAACCCTACGTCCTGCTTGATTTATTCTTGATGATATGAGTATTACAAGAGTTGATCTACCACGAGATCAGAGAGGCTAAACCCTAGAAGCTAGCCTATGGTATGATTGTTGTTATTGTGTCCTATGGACTAAACGCTCCGGTTTATATAGACACCGGAGGGGGCTAGGGTTACACAGAGTCGGTTACAAGGAAGGAGATCTACATATCCGTATTGCCAAGCTTGCCTTCCACGCCAAGGAGAGTCTCATCCAGACACGGGACGAAGTCTTCAATCTTGTATCTTCATAGTCCAACAGTCCGACCAAAGGTTATAGTCCGGATACCCCCTAATCTAGGACTCCCTCCGGTACTCCGGTAAAATCCCGATTTTACCCGGAACTCTTCCGATGTCCAAATGTAGGCTTCCAATATATCAATCTTCATGTCTCGACCATTTCGAGACTCCTCGTCATGTCCGTGATCATATCCGGGACTCAAAACTACCTTCGGTACATCAAAACATATAAACTCATAAAACCGATCGTCACAGAACTTTAAGCGTGCGGACCCTACGGGTTCGAGAACTATGTAGACATGACCGAGACATGTCTCCAGTCAATAACCAATAGCGGAACCTGGATGCTCATATTGGTTCCTACATATTCTACGAAGATTTTTATCGATCAAACCGCATAACACTATACGTTGTTCTCTTTGTCATCGGTATGTTACTTGCCCGAGATTCGATCATCGGTATCCCAATACCTAGTTCAATCTCGTTACCGGCAAGTCTCTTTACTCGTTTCGTAATACATCATCCTGCAACTAACTCATTAGTTACAATGCTTGCAAGGCTTATAGTGATGTGCATTACCAAGAGGGCCCAGAGATACCTCTCCGACAATCGGAGTGACAAATCCTAATCTTGAAATACGCCAACTCAACAAGTACCTTCGGAGACACCTGTAGAGCACCTTTATAATCACCCAATTACGTTGTGACATTTGGTAACACACAAAGTGTTCCTCCGGTAAACGGGAGTTGCATAATCTCATAGTCATAGGAACATGTATAAGTCATGAAGAAAGCAATAGCAACATACTAAACGATCAAGTGCTAAGGTAACGGAATGGGTCAAGTCAATCACATCATTCTCCTAATGATGTGATCCCGTTAATCAAATGACAAATCATGTCTATGGCTAGGAAACTTAACCAACTTTGATTCAATGAGCTAGTCAAGTATAGGCATACTAGTGACATTCTGTTTGTCTATGCATTCACACATGTATCAAGTTTCCGGTTAATACAATTCTAGCATGAATAATAAACATTTATCTTGAAATAAGGAAATAAATAATAACTTTATTATTGCCTCTAGGGCATATTTCCTTCAAAATCAAGGAACATAACACCAGTATGACAGAAACTAGGGCGGCAAGAGTGGAACAAAACACCAGGCAAAAGGCCGAGCCTTCCACCCTTTACCAAGTATATAGATGCATTAATTAAATAAGAGATATTGTGATATCCCATGATATCCATGTCCCAACATGGAACAACCTGCAACTGCACCTGCAACTAGCAACGCTCTAAGAGGGGCTGAGCAAAGCGGTAACATAGCCAAACAACGGTTTGCTGGGATGGTGAAAAGGTAGAGGCTGTCATGGTAATTTGGGAGGCTTGATAAACAAGTGGTAGGTAGCACGACATAGCGATAGCATCAAGACAACTAGCAGAGCAAAAATAGTAGTGAGATCCAGAGTAACGGTCATCTTGCCTGAAATCCCTCTAGGAAGAAGAACGAGTCCATGAAGTAGACGAATGAACGTAGTCGAACGGGTTCTCACAATCGGAACGTAACCAGAACTATCAAGGAGAAGCGCAACCGGAAAGAAGCAAACATCATGGTAAACATACATATCATAACCGTGGCATGATGCACAATCAAGTATGATGCATGTCCGGTATAATGAGGCATGGCATGGCAAAGTGCAACAAACAATTCTACAAATTAAGTGGAGCTCAATATGCAACTCGTTGCATATTGACGAAAGACCACATTCAATTATTTAGTTCACTCTCGTTTATGTATAAGACAGGATTAAATGTTGGTTAACATGGCAAGAGGTGAAGCATAAGTAAACTAACTATTTCGGCAAGTTTAAATGAGTCTGGAAATAACAAACAACAATTTCGGAAAATCCGCATATGCATATTTTGAATTTGGTACTGGTCTGCCCTAAACCATATGTTAGAGTTGTTAAACATGTAAAGTAATGCCACCATGCTAATCTATGCATTATTCTACCCCATTTACATATAAAGTTTATTTAAAATAGAGTACGGTTATTTAGTTATGAAATAAACCATTTTAATATGTCATTATGCAAAAAATGCAAACATCAAATTAAATATTTTAATAATGAATTAAAGTAGCATATTATGAAACTAGACAAAATTCTAAGCATTTTACATGTTTAAAGTTTTTTACAAGTGATGCACGGTTCTGGGGTAATTAAATGCATGAAGCTTGGGGGGTTTTCTGCAAAACAGGCAACTCTTGAATAATTGCTAAAATCATCCAGAGGGGAAAAACCATGTCAGGCCGAATCTGAGCACTCTGGGCTGGGGGAGCTGCTCACCATGGGCCAAGCCCGTTGGTGCGGGGAGGAGGCAGGCTGAAGCGGGCGAGCTGGCGGCTGGGCCTTGGAGAGGAGGCCGGTGGAGGCAGATCTGAGCCTTAGGGAGGGGCTGGTCCACGTGGAAGGTTGAAGCGGTCAACGGGCGCAGGCGGGATCGAGCAGCGCTCGATGCAGAGGCGATGCAGCGGCTGTTGCTCATTGCAGGGGAAGCAGAGGCCGTCGACGGTGTACTTGGTGAAGGGCGGCGCGACGCTTGAAGCAGAGGAACAACACGACGACGAGGGCGGCGCGCGGGTGCTCGATGCGGTCAACGGGGAAAACAGGAGCTCTGTTGCGTCTCCCTCATGCTCGATGCAGAAGCAGAGGAAGAAGGTGCGGCGGCGCAGAAGCTTGGCGGACGGAGGCGAGCGGCGCTGGGCGTCAGGAGGTGCGGGGAAGGCCGGGACGGTCCCGATCTGGGAGGGCCCGAGGCGGACGAGCGGTTCCCGGTGGTGGCTTGAGCATCGGGCGGCCATGGAGCTCCAAGCGCCCCTGTGTTCCCTGCGAGAGAGAGGAAACAGGGAGATGAGAGGGAGAGAGAGAAAGCGAGGGGAAGGGAGAAGAAACAATGGCGCGGGGTGAGGGGGCCGGCCTGGAGCTGCTGCTGCGGTGGCACTCGACGGCGGCAGAAGGGCGGCTGCGCTCCGGTGGCTTGGACGTCGGTGGCGTGACGACGGGCGATGACGATGGGGGACGAGGGGTTCGGGTGGCTGCGCCTGGATGGGGCGCTCGAGCTCCTACTCGACCCCATCGGGGCTGGTTGTGGGAGGAGGCTGGCGAGGAGAGTCGCCGGCGCGATGAGGTGGAGGCTTGCGGGAGCGGCGGCGATGGATCGGGTCTGGGCGCAACGAGGCTAGCGGTTGTGGGCGCTGAGCTACGTGAGGGAGGCAGGGAGCTGCGAGAGGCTCGCTCGATCGTCGGATCTTTGATCCGATGGTCGGGATGGAAGGATGGCCTGGATCAGATCTGGTTGGCTGGTGGCTGAAAACGAGGAGGAGGGGAACCTGAGGGGGATTTGCTGGAGTGGCGGCGGCGAGGGACAAACCTCCTAGAATTTAGGGTTTGGTTTAGGAGTTGGTCTACTATATATTGCAAATGAAATTTAGAAAGGGGCCAGAATGACCCTCCGATTTAGATCGGACGGTCGAGATAATTAGCTTGGGGGAGTCCAACAAATAAACGAAGATGTTTTAGGGATATTTGGGGATGATTCAGACCCAACGGTAATGACTGAGCTATTCAGATTCAGGGCAAGTTTCGGGCAAGTAGCAACTGGGTCTGTGGGCAGGCAGAGAGGTTGCATAGGCAGACAAATAAGAGGGGGAACAAAACCCGGCTGGACTAAGGAAGATCAAGGGAGACAAAGAGGAAAACGACAAGTACAACCGATGCAGGTTTTATAAAAACATGCGGATGCAATGCTCATGATGACATGATGAAAAAGCACAAATAAAATAGAGCTAGCAAATAAAACACACGACGACAACGAAAAACATGGAAGCCGTCTTGAGCGTCAATCTCGTGTCGTCACACGGGACCCCCGTGCGCATGGGGCCAACTTACCCTGTGCGCACGGGCCTCCCAGGTATCGGCCATGGACGCCCTTTCTTGCCTCCCAAGTCATCCCTTCCTCCCACTAGCTATATATTTCATACCCAGACCATTTCTTAGGTTAGCAAAGTATATGTAAGACATTGATAGAGCTTTGCTCCTTATACCACTCCTCTTGGAGATCAAGACCTCTTAGGAGAGGATCTCTAGTGGATTTCAAGACCTCCTTTTGGAGAAGACTATCATCAAGACCTCACCTCCTTAGGAGTGGGAAGAACCTCACCTTTGTGCTTGTTTCCTTAGATTGTGCTTGTATTCTTGTGGATCTATGTGTTCGCTATTCTGGTGGATGTGTGATTGGGTTTTGTTGGAGTGAATTCCTCTTTGTGTTCTTGGTGTTCAATCACCCCCCCCCCCCCGCGCCAAGTGTGAAAAGATCTCACTTAGGGTTTCCCCTACAACACCTTGTCCATCTGCATTATGAACAACACGTAGTCCAATGGTCAGTGATAACCCACAAGTATAGGGGATCGCAACAGTTTTTGAGGGTAGAGTATTCAACCCAAATTTATATATTCGACACAAGGGGAGCCAAAGAATATTTGAATGTATTAGCAGCTGAGTTGTCAACTCAACCACACCTGGAGATTAATTATCTGCAACAAAGTGATCAGTAGCAAAGTAGTTTGATAGTTTTGATAATAGTGACAACAGCAATACTAACAATAAAAGTGATAGCAATAATTTTGTAGCAAGTGTAACAGTGATGATAGCAGTGGTAACTTAGCAGTAACAATAACGAAAAGTTTGTAGGCATTGGATCGGTGACTTGTTGGATGATATTCATCATGAGACAGTTATAACCTAGGGCAATACGACACGAGCTCCAGTTCATCGATATAATGTAGGCATGTATTCCGTAAATAGTCATACGTGCTTTATTAAAAGAACTTGCATGTCATCTTTTGTCCTACCCTCCCGTGGCAGCGGGGTCCATATTGGAAACTAATGGATATTAAGGCCTCCTTTTAATAGAGATCCGGAACAAAGCATTAACACATAGTGAATACATGAACTCCTCAAACTACGGTCATCACCGAGAGTGGGCCTGGTTGTTGTCACTCCGGGGCTGTCGGATCATAACACGTAGTAGGTGACTATAACTTGCAAGATCGGATCTAGCACATGGATATAACGATGATAACATAAACAGTTCAGATCTGAAATCATGGCACCCGGGCCCAAAGTGACAAGCATTAAGCATAGCAAAGTCATAGCAACATTAATCTAAGAACATAGTGGATACTAGGGATCAGGCCCTAACAAAACTAACTTGATTACATGGTGATTCTCATCCAACTCCTCACTGACCAGCGAGCCTACGAAGGAATTACTCACTCCCGATGGGGAGCATCATGGAATTGGCAATGGATAAGGGTTGGTGATGACGAAGAACGAAGACCCCCCCTCTCCGGAGCCCCAAACGGACTTTAGATCTGCCCTCCCGAGGAAGAACAGGGCTTGGCGGTGGCTCTGTCTCGTGGATCGCGATAATTCTTTCTTCCTGATTTTTTTTGGAAATATGTGATTTTATAGTATCAGGGGGTCGTCTGTGGGGCCACCAAGTGGGTACAACCCACCTGGGCGCGCCAAGAGAGGGGGCGCGCCCTGGTGGGTTGTGTCCACCCAGGGGCCCCTCTCTATGGGCCTTGGCTTCAGAAATTCTTATTATTGATATAAAAAATCCTCGCAAAGTTTCGTTCCATTCCGAGAACTTTTATTTCTGCACAAAAACAACACCATGGTAGTTCTGCTGAAAACAGCGTCAGTCCGGGGTTAGTTTCATTCAAATCATGCAAATTAGAATCCAAAACAAGCGGAAAGCGTGAGGAAAGTAGATACGTTGGAGACGTATCAACTCCCCCAAGCTTAAACCTTTGCTTGCCCTCAAGCAATTCAGATGATAAACTGGAAGTGAGAAAGAAAAACTTTTACGAACTCTTTTGCTCTAGTTTGCATAAATAAGCTTAAATAGCACCCAGGTTTTCAGCTAACATTATAACTAATCATGTCAACAATAAGACTTAAAGATTATAATGATTCGTATCAATGACATAATCAGCTAGCGAGCAATAATAAGATATCTCAAACGGTAACACGTTGTCAAAACAACCATGATATAATGTGCCAATAGTGGTATCTCGCTAGCCCTTTCTGAGACCACAAAACATAAATGTAGAGCACCTCCAAAGTTCAAGCAACGACTAAACATTGTAATTCATGGTAGAAAAGATCCAGTCATGATGACCCAACATTAGCTACACACAATGCATAAATCATGACAGCTGTGCTCGACTCATTTTCCGGCGCTTGTTTTTTAGAAGGTGATGACACAACATAAAAGTAAATAGAAAGTCCCTTCACAGAGGGAAGCAGTGATTTGCAGAGGTGCCAGAGCTCAGTTTTTAAAACAGAGATAAATGATATTTTGAGACATGCACCCTTCTTATTCACTTCGCGAACATCAGTTATCAAGATCTTCCATGCTAAGCATGCTAGTGGTGGTTCCCAAGCGGTAAAAGTAAAGGTTTTGACTCCATTGGGAGTTTTTGTTTGATTATTTAAGAGATGAACTCTTTTTGTATTTTACTGTTTGGGACTGGGCATCCCTATTACCGCCCATTTTCTCGTGCGATGGCGAGTGAATAAACACTTGACCTGAGAATAACCCGCTTAGCATGGAAGATATCGACCACCTCCTGTCGTTCCATGAATGATCCAGGCACACAAAACGGATAATTTTTTAGAAGTTTTTAGAGGTGACACATGCAAATTTACTTAGGACGGCAGGGTAATACCGTATATAGGTAGGTATGGTGGACTCATCTGGAATAACTTTGGGTTCAAGGTTTTTGATGTACAAGCAGAGTTCCCACTTAGTACAGGCGAAGGCTAGCAATTAAGATTGAGAAGCTGCCAGCTAGAGAAAAACAACGATCATAACCATACATTATGCATAAGTCACATTGGACACTAGCATGAGTAGGATATGAACACCATGAACATAAATATTATAGAGGCTATGTTGGTTTTGATTCAACTACATGCATGAACATGTACCAAGTCAAGCCACTCGAACATTTAGAGGAGGATACCATATCATCATACTACATCACAATCATCTTAATGCTATGTTGATATCCAAGATAAATCATTATTAATTCCCAGCTACTTATGCATGGCATGAGAAACCATAATCTCTAATTGTCATTGCGAACATGTTTAATCATAATGGCTTGAATCATGGATGCTAGGTTAAACATATTTACACAAACAGGACAGGTCGAGTTCATACCAGTTTCTCTCTGCCACAGCCAGTTCATCGAATATCGTCATATTGCCTTTCAGTTGCACGACCGAATGAGATGAAAATAATAATAGTGCAAGAGTGTCGTGGACTAAGTTGGAATCTGCAAACATTTTATTCAACAGGAGAAGACAAGGTAAAATGTGTTATTTATTAGTTCAACAATTATTCAAATGAGAGCCACTCAACATTTTCATCGTGGTCTTCTCCTCTGTACAAATCGAATAAAAAGAAAAGAAATTCAGAGAAACACACTAAAATATTTTTGGAGTTTTTGGTTTTCTTAAGCAAGCAAATAAAAAGCAAAAACAAGAAAAACTATTTACACGGGAAAGCTCCCAACAAGCAAAAGAAGAACAAGGAAATCTTTTTGGATTTTCTTTTTAGTACTACTAATAAGCATCCATAGGAAGTAAGCTAGCTACAATTAATTTTTTTGGTTTTTCTAAAGTTTTTTCAAACACAAAAGAAGAAGGCAAGAAAATAAATCTAAGCATGGATGATACAATGAAAAAGTGTGAACATCGACAAATGAAATAAATAGACATGAATGTAAAGTCGGTGGAAACACATACTCCCCCAAGCTTAGGCTTTTGGCCTAACTTGGTAGTCAATCAGTAGCCTGGAGGGTAGTAGTCAGTGTGGTAGCTCACGGAGGCTCTCAGTGTGGATGCCTCAGCACGCCGTGCCGCCACCACTACTGCGTTATGAGGTCGGGCCTCGCTCTCAAGAACAAAATATCTTCACTTGCTGTTATAATCAAAAAGAGCAGGCGCGGGCAAATATGTGTCCACAAGAGGTCTTTGGTTAAACATTAGATTGTAAGTGAAATTATCAACCCTTCCCTTAAGGATCTTGTGTTCTTTCAAAGTGTCAAAATCTAAATACCGCGTAGGTAGGATAGGATCAAAGGGCAAAGGCGAAACACCCAGCCCTCGTTAGCATTGTGTTGAAGTCTACGAGCAACAATTTCTCCAAGGTTATAATTCCTTTCACTGGTGAGAGCAGTGTGAAGGAGGCTCAAGTCTGGCACACAAAGTATGCTACAGTCTTGCTTGCCTACTATGCATTTCCTGTTAAATAATGCAAAATATTGAATTGTGGGAAAGTGAATGCTCTTTATTTTTCCTTGTCTCACTCCCCTATTTTCACCGTAGCATAGGCTAGTCAAGAAAGACTCGTACTCAACCGTTGGTGTCTCATCAAGCGAACCCCAAAATGGAAGTTTGCAATGGTAAGCAAAATTCTCCAGTGGGATAGTATAAGGATTATCATAAAGCATAAATGACACGCTAGACTCACGTGGAAAATATATAAATCATTTGACAAATGATTCAGCGAGAAGGTGATGTTGTACACACTTATCTGATAGGTAGGGACCGAGGCCGACATTGTGAACATATTGCTAAAATTCCTCCTTAATGCCCACATGCACCATATACTCATCGCTAGGCCATAAACATGTCTTGGTGGCGGCATCTCGCGTGGAACTTTCACTTGGTTCAACATAAGACCGACGAGCAAAACTGTCACTAGAAGATGCCCCGAGGATCGTCTCCTCGAAGAACTCCTTCCAAATAGGTTCATCATGTACGCGTACAATTTTCTGAAAATAAATTTTTTGGAGTGACAAAAATTTGTCAACAAAACTTTGTAAGATTGATAGCAACTACTCATAGGGATACATAGAGGCCATAACAAGCATTCAATCAACTTAGAACACTAAGAATTCAACATGCAAGCACATCTACAACAGCACCAAGAGTAGCTAATTATTCAAAGAATAAGCCACTAAAAAAACTAATTGTACAAAAGATGGAGTCACATACCAAGCAACAATCCCTCGAAACAGTTTCGAAAACGGAGTTTCGAGCAAAGAGATCGAAATCTGCGGGTTTGAGCTCAAGAACACGCGAGAGAGAGAGAGCAAATGTGATTTTTTGGAGGTAAGTGATGATGTGTAATAAAGAGATAAGTGAGGGGGCCCACCAGGGCACGCTTGGGGGTGCTGGTGCGCCTAGGTGGGTTGTGCCCACCTGGTGCACCTCCCTCTGATGTTTATTGCACCAAAAATTCTCAAATATTCAAAAAGTCGTATTAAATTTTCAGGACATTCTGAGAACTTTTATTTTTGGGTCATTTCTTTATTGCACATGAAATTAAGAAAATAGACAAAACATGACATTTTATTTTATTTAACTAATAAAAATAGAAAACAAAAGGAAGGGACAGAAAGTAGTGCTTACTAAATTCATCAACTTCATGCCATTCAAAAATGATCCATTAATAAGGTTGATCAAGTCTTATTAACAACCACTTTCGATTAGCATGAAACCGAAGAACTTTCGTAAATCACTAAGTTACCTCAATGGGGATATTCATTTCCCCAACAATAAGCATTTCATATTTCTTTTTGATAGTAGGTAGAGGTATTTGAAAACTTCTAATAGTGATTGTCAGAGATTTTTCAATAACATTAATACCATTCACTTGGAATTGTTTCTTCGGAAAGTGCACCGTATGCTCATTGCCATTAATATGAAAAGTGACCTTGCTTTTATTGCAATCAATAACAGCCCCTGCAGTATTCAAGAAGGGTCTACCAAGGATAATCGACATGTTGTCGTCCTCGGGCATCTCAAGTATAACAAAGTCAGTCAAAATAGTAACATTAGCAATAACAACGGTCACATCCTCACGGATACCGATAGGTATGGTAGTTGTCGGATCACGGGTTCCGGCAAACCCTTGAGGTTCAAACTCTGGGGTGCGTGCGAAGTTATTTCCCTCCTTCCGATCTATACGCCCTAGCTCGCTAAGGTCTCGCTGACGAACTCGACGCACTCGCAACACAAAGGCACAAGGTTTATACTGGTTCGGGCCACCGATGTGGTGTAATACCCTATTCCAGTGCGGTGGTGGTGGATTGCCTCTTGGGATGATGATGAACAGTACAAGGGGAAGAACAGCCTCCTGAGGTTGAGGTGTTCTTGTGCTTGGTGTGCTAAAGGTTGGCCTTTGATCAGATCGGATCACATGAGGTCCCCTCTCCCCTTTGGTGGTGGCTAGTCCTACTTATATAGACCTTGGTCCTCTCCCCAAATATTGAGCGGGAAGGGAGCCAACAATGGCGGCCAATTTGAAAGGGGCCAGCTAGTACAAGCTATCCTAACAAAAGGTGGTCTCCGCTTGCCAAAGGTTCTGGTGGTGATGCCATCCTGGGCTCCATGGTGACCTCCGTCCTGCCGTCCTTCTGGTCTTGGTCTCGTTGCACTGATATGGAAACCTTTGCCTGATGCCTCGGTACTTCACGCCCGTGCTTGCCCCTTGGCACCAAAGAGGAAACAAGGATGTTGCGCGCGCTGGCACCAGCCTGGCTCCTGCCTGGTGTCGATCGTCATGGCTCACGTCATGAGAGTCTCGCGAGGTTTGCCCCGCCTTGATATCTCCGCTCCTTGCAAGGTAGCCTGGTGAGGCTGCTCCCGAGGAGGTCTTGTGTCGTCCGCCTCGCGAGGCTTGGCCCCTCACGAGGGTCTTGAATTCCTTGTTAATGATGATGGGTCGCACAGACCTGCCAGCTCAGCCACACCATGGGCCGCAGGCAGGCAAGTCTAGGGACCCCCGTTCCCAGAATGCCGATAGTAGCCCCCGAGCCCAAGGCGCGCTCGGGCTTGGCTTCGAGGTGAAGCCAAAGGATCAAGCGCGGAGCGCCGCGGGCCCCAAAAGCCTACAACATCGGTTGACGCATGGCGGTTGATTGGTCGTGGGCGTCTCCGCTTCCCCATGCTGCCTCAGCAACTGCCTGACTTGACAAGTCCCTACGGCATGCAAGGAAAACCATCATTACCTGTGATCGTGGGAGGTGCCGGTTGGCCTTCTTCCGCTATAAATAGGAAGGGGGGCGGAGCCCCCATCGCCCATCTCTTCTTGGTACACTTGCTTCTTCCTCCTTGCTCCACCGCTTGCAGCAATGGCGCCCAGCTGAAGAGAAAGTAAAGGCCCCCCACGATGATCTAGATCCACTTCTGCCGAAGAAGAGGTTGGTCCGACGTCGCGTCGAAGCGGCAATGCAGGTGGTGACAAGGCCCTGGTGCGAGCGGCCTCCTCTAGTGTATCCGCTACCCTTGCACGCCTGTACCGAGGGCTCAGGAGGGCGGAGCGACGAGCGGCGTCGCCCGCGCCGCGGGGTCACACGCCGTCACCCCAGGGGTCCATGATGCGGACTCGTCGCATGAGTTCATGCTGTGGGTGGCGATGCCACCTAGCTCCTGGATATGCCTCCCGCCGTTCTTCGTCGTCGAGGTGCCGCTAAGGGGCATTTGCGAACTTTGGTGATACGTCTCCAACGTATCTATAATTTTTGATTGCTCCATGCTATATTAAATACTGTTTTGGACATTATTGGGCTTTATTATCCACTTTTATATTATTTTTGGGACTAACCTATTAACCGGAGGCCCAGCCCAGAATTGCTATTTTTTGCCTGTTTTAGGGTTTCGAAGAAAAGGAATATCAAACGGAGTCCAAACTGAATGAAACCTTCGGGAACGTGATTTTCTCAACGAACAAGACCCAGGAGACTTGGACCCTACGTCAAGACACAAAATAGGAGGCCACGAGGTAGGGGCGCGCCTACCCCCCCCCCCAGGCGCGCCCTCCACCCTCGTGGGCCCCGTGTTGCTCCACCGACGTACTCCTTCCTCCTGTATATACCTACATACCCCCAAACGATCAGATACAGAGCCAAAACCCTAATTCCACCGCCGCAACTTTCTGTATCCATGAGATCCCATCTTTGGGCCTGTTCCGGAGCTCCGCCGGAGGGGGCATCGATCACAGAGGGTTTCTACATCGACACCATAGCCCCTCCGATGAAGTGTGAGTAGTTTACCTCAGACCTACGGGTCCATAGTTAGTAGCTAGATGGCTTCTTCTCTCTTTTTGGATCTCAACACAATGTTCTCCCCCTCTCTTGTGGAGATCTATTCGATGTAATCTTCTTTTTGCGGTGTGTTTGTTGAGATCGACGAATTGTGGGTTTATGATCAAGTCTATCTATGAACAATATTTGAATCTTCTCTGAATTCTTTTATGTATGATTGGTTATCTTTGCAAGTCTCTTTGAATTATCAGTTTGGTTTGGCCTACTAGATTGATCTTTCTTGCAATGGGAGAAGTGCTTAGCTTTGGGTTCAATCTTGCGGTGTCCTTTCCCAGTGACAGTAGGGGCAGCAAGGCACGTATTATATTGTTGCCATCGAGGATAACAAGATGGGGTTTTCTTCATATTGCATGAGTTTATCCCTCTACATCATGTCATCTTGCTTAAGGCGTTACTCTGTTTTCATTAACTTAATACTCTAGATGCATGCTGGATAGCGGTCGATGAGTGGAGTAATAGTAGTAGATGCAGGCAGGAGTCGGTCTACTTGTCTTGGACGTGATGCCTATATACATGATCATACCTAGATATTCTCATAACTATGCTCAATTCTGTCAATTGCTCAACAGTAATTTGTTCACCCACCATAGAATACTTATGCTCTCGAGAGAAGCCACTAGTGAAACCTATGGCCCCCGGGTCTATCTTCATCATATTAATCTACCAATACTCAGTTATTTACTTTTGCTTTTACTTTGATTTTATTTTACTTTGCATCTTTATCATAAAAATATTATCTTATCATATCTATCAGATCTCACTCTCGTAAGTGGCCGTGTAGGGATTAACAACCCCTTAACGCGTTGGTTGCGAGGATTTATTTGTTTTGTGCAGGTACGAGGGACTCACGCGTAGCCTCCTACTGGATTGATACCTTGGTTCTCAAAAACCGAGGGAAATACTTACGCTACTTTGCTGCATCATCCCTTCCTCTTCGGGGAAAACCAACGCAGTGCTCAAGAGGTAGCATTTGGCTGCAGCATGCTGACTGCAACGCCCCAGCAACCGGAGCGGAGATTGGAACTGTCGCCTCCGGGAAGGTCTTCATGACCCGGGGCTGGGGTGAGATTGTTCGGGTCTGCCGCGCGGAGGGCGCCCTCGCGATCCACTTCGAGTACGACGGCGCCTCCGTGCTGTTCTTCAAGGTCTTCGACGAGGAAGGCCGCCGCCTAGAGTGCTGCCCTGAAGGAGGTCACCAGGACGACGTAGCGGCGGGCGCGGGGCCCTCCACTGGTCTTGCCTGCTTTTCCTCCAGCGACAGCGATGACTTGTGGTGGTCCAGCGATTCTCCTGAGCCCTTGAAGTCTCCGCAGACGAGCGACGACAGCTACGTGCCGCCAAGCTCCCGCCGAGCAAGGAGCAGGGCTACGGCGTCCAGCCGCCGCCGCCGCTGATCTGGATGGGGTCGACGCCAGCCTCCCGTGGCCCACTATTGATGATGGCGTCCGCCACGGGAGGGTGTAGATAGGATTCCTCTTAGTTCTCGTTCTGGTTTCTTGCGAAGAATCATGAAGTACCCCGTGGGGGTGTGTAAAGGGTGTGTAATGTCTTTTCCGTATATATGGTCCTTGTTATGGAATTGCGTGGGCGCATATACTGCAGAGGCTCGACCTCCCCTTTCCAATCCTGCGGCGCTTGATGCTATACACTGACAGGTCCCGGTCCCCAAGCAGGTTGCAACCGTCGCTGGTATGCCAGGTCGCGATGCCATGGTCAAGGCCAGGAGGTGAGCGGCCCGAAGTCCGGTAAGAGCTCCCGAGGCGCTATGCTCAGGAGGTCCCCCTTAGCGCCCAAGCAACCATGGAGAGGCAAGAAAGGGGCAACATTGCCGTAACAGAGCCGCTGCAAAGGACTCGTGTCGTGGCGATAGGTGGGTTCCGTGTGTGAACTTATCTGGTCTGTCTGGAGTCTACTCCTCCTGGCACGCCCGGGCTCGTGCGTTGGTCGCTGTAGCATAGCCAGGCCCGTGCGGGTTTCTCCCTCCCCTCCATGCTCTCCTTGGTGCTCTGCGTCCTCAGGTCCCGGCCCTCGAGCGAGCTCAGCCGCCGCTGGTATGCCAGGTCGCGATGCCGTGGTCAAGGCCAGGGGGTGAGGGCTGGAGAGCTAGTAAGAGCTCCTGAGACGCGATGCTCAGGAGCCCCCCTTTTACCGCACAAGCGAATCACACGAGAGAAGGAGAGTCCGCGGTACCACCCGCCATGATCCTCAGGAAGCCCCTACAAGTTAACGCGAAGAAGGGCGTCGGACCGCTGGTTTGCTTCTGGAGCGGGCGAGGGGACTCCCTTCTGCGGAGAGCCCCCGGGGCGTGTACAGCCCCACCCTGACACGTGGCTGGCACGGTAGGGTTTAGCGAGGTGTGCCTAGGCACTCGTGAGCCAGCGTGGGACTCACGAGGTCCTACCTCAAGGCGGGTTGCGCCTGGTCTCGGCCCTTGTTTATTGTCTTGGTCCTGCGAGATGGTCAGACAACGCAAAAGGGCCCTGAAGAAGGATGCCGGCGCGCGGCCCCCATAGTGGGCAACAATCGAGCAAGTGATAGCCATAGGTAGGTTAAGCATGGAAGACAAATCAGCTTGGGTAAATGTAGAAAGATGCGTGCCACCGGGTCAGGCCTGAGCGGCTTGGTGGTGATGCAGCCCGAGGGGCGCCCCAACAGGGTAAACTAAAGGCATAAGCAAAAGAGATACATGCCACAGGGACGGACCCACGCGGCCTGGGAATAATGCAGCCCGAGGGGCGCTCCCAGCTAAACGAACTTGGAAAATGTCACATGGTTCTGTCGACGAAGGAGAGTTGGTGCAGCTGAAGGCACACGGTGAAGGAATGGCTCGTCACGAGCCACCGGGGCCCTGGGCCTCGGGAGGCTCGGGGGGCTCAGGTGGTTCCCTAAGGGCCGTTTCCATCTCTGCCAGGACGGCGTGGTGCCTGGCCTCCTGAGCCGCCAGGACACGCTGCAGGTTGCGCTGATAGGCCGACGACATGCTCGGCAAGCCGAAGGGCATGCGAACGTAGCTGTGTGGTGGACCCTCGCAACGGCCCACGCGTGAAGGCCAGAAAAGCTCCTGAGATGCGGCCCTGTTGAGCCCTAGTACATTGACGTAGACGCGCAGCCCGGCATCCTCGCCTGGATGGGGAGCTACGCCTCGCGAGCGGCGGTTGCCGCACATGGCCCTTGCGTCTTGTAGTTCCTGAGCAGTCTTGGTGATGAACTCCTGAGCGGTGGGCGCTCCTTGCCCTGTGTTCTCCTGAGGGAAACATGCCGTGAAGCACGCCTCCAAGTGGTGCCCGAGCGCCTCCCTCGTGATGTTGGCAAGGTCTGAGGCCCTCTAGAAGAGAGCCCCCGAGCCTTGCCCGAGGAGGGCGCTGATCCTGACGAGGTTCCAGCCGCGACGCCACCCTCCTTAGGTCCAGCACGGTACAACTGTTTCTTCTTCTTGGGGATGGCCTCGGGAGGATCCTCGCTCTTGCTGTCGGGGTCGTCGATTGCGGCAGCTTGAAAGGCGCACTTGAGGGAGCACACCGCATCCCTCTATTCGCACGGGACCGTGATGATTTCGCTGCTTCCTGGCATCTTGAGGACATTATAACCATGGTGTGTCACCGCCATGAACTTGTCCAGGGTTGGATACCCGAGGATGGCGTTGTATGGCAGACGGATGTGTGCGACGTCAAAGTCGATGAGCTCGGTGCGGTAGTTCTTGCGTTCCCCAAAGGTGACAGGGATGTGGACCTGCCCTATCGATGTGGTGGAACCGTCGGTCACTCCTGAGAAAGTCTTGGTAGGCTGAAGCTGCTCATATGGCACTTGGAGGTTGTCGAACGTGTCGACGGACAGGACGTTGGGCCTTGCGCCGCCATCGATGAGGGTCTTGGTAACTTGCACGTTGATGATGACTGGTGAACAAAGCATCGGGAGGGCGCTAGCGGTGGCTGCGCACTTGAGCTGATCTGCCGAGCCAAAGGTGATGGCGCACTGGGACCACCTGAGAAGGCGCGTGGCCTCGAGCTTGGGGAGGACTACATTCACCTCACGAGCGAACTGTTTGAAGCTACGCTGTGAGGCTGGGGCCTGTGCGCCGCCCAAGATGCAGGCGATTGCGCGCGGCTCCTGGAAGCCCCCAGGCCCCTCGTCTTGATGGTGGTTGTCATTCCTTCTTGGTGGTGGCGGCAGCGGGGGAAGACTGGCGTTGCCCTGAGGGCGATCCTCGCGAGGCTGGTCCCTCCAGGCGCCCTCACGACGATGATCCTGCCAGCGGTCCTCACGAGGCATGTCGCGCCACTCCTGGCGCGAGCCACGGTCGTCCCAGCGTCCGCCTCCACGTCCTCCTCCCCGGTCGTAGCCCCGGTCACTGCGCTCGGGGTGTCGACCGAAGCGTCCTTCGCGAATGGCTCTGAGTTCTTGACAGTCACTAGTGTTGTGAGTGTTCAGGTTGTGGAAGGCGCAGAATGGCCGGCTGTTCTTGGACAACTCGGGCTGGTCTCTGCCTCGCTTGGTGTCCGGCTCCGCCGCGAGCACGGCTGCTTCCTTATGCTTCACGTCCTTGGCCTTGGCCTTCTTCTCCTTTGTGCCCGCAGCTGGAAGCTCGAGGAGGGAAAGGCGCCCCTCCTTAGCCCTTTCGCACTTAGTCGCCAGGATGAACAACTCTTGAGATCTGCACAGCTCCTCATGGATAGCGAGCTCCTCCGTCATCTTGATGTCACGGACGCCGTTAGAGAACGCGGGGATGATGGCCTCGTCCGTAACCTTGGGGATCTTGAGGCGAGTGTTGTTGACGCGCTGGATGTACTTATGGAGGGTCTCTCCAGGTTGTTGCTTGATGCGGCGCAGGTCACCCGCGGCCGGCCGGCGGTCACGAGTGCCCTGGAAGTTGGCGACAAAGTGGTCGCGCACCTCGTCCTAGGAGGAGATTGAGCCTTGCGGCAGGTTCAGGAGCCAGGAGCGGTCACCATCCTTGAGAGCCATAGGAAACCAGTTCGCCATGATTTTCTTGTCGCCGTTGGCCGCTTCAATGCTCAGCTCGTAGAGCTGCAACAACTCCGCGGGGTCGGGGTGCCGTCGTAGCGAGGAGGCAGATCTGGTGTGAACTTGCCCGGCCAGGCGATGCTACACAGCTCGGGGGTGAAGGCGCGGCAGCCGGCCGTGGTCGCTGGGGCCCGTCTCGGAGGTGGAGCTTGGACTTGATGAGGCGGCGCGGGCTTGGCATGGCGACGCGGGGAGCGCAGGTGTAGCTTCTCGCGGCCGAGGAATCTCTTGGAAGCTTCTCTCTTCGCGCGCGGGCACCGGGAGTGGTGGATTGCACCGTGGGGCCGCGCGCCTTGGCGCCAAGGCACCGTCTTGGGGTAGAGGTGGTGGAGGCGCTCCTCGAGCCACGTCGCCCGTGGTTGGAGGAGGGCGAGGCAGAGAGGGGGAAGGCGCCGTGGATCCCCCTGCGGCGCGGACGAGCTCGGCGACGCGGTCGAGCCAGTCCTCATAGAGGTCGTCGATCGGGCGGTAGCGCAGGAGCTCGTTCGCCATGAGGAGCACGGCCTATGCGTCCATGGGACCGCGACGTGCGTGGGACGAGGAACCGGCCGGGATCAGTGATGGGGTGGCGGTGCGGCCATCCTGCCGCACCGATGGGTGCAGCGAGGACGCTTGCTGCTCGTTCCCCGCCAGGCCGGTGGCGGCGTTGGCTGCAGGTGATGGGGAACGACGAGGTGGCTCGCCGACGGGAGCCGTCTGAGAAACACGGGCAGTGAGGGCAGCCCGACGTTCAGTGATAACCCACAAGTATAGGGGATCTCAACAGTTTTTGATAAGTAAGAGTGTCGAACCCAACGAGGAGCTAAAGGTAGAACAAATATTCCCTTAAGTTCTATCGACCATCGATACAACTCTACGCACGCTTGACGTTCGCTTTACCTAGAACAAGTATGAAACTAGAAGTACTTTGTAGGTGTTGTTGGATAGGTTTGCAAGATAATAAAGAGTATGTAAATAAAAAGTAGGGGCTGTTTAGATAAAGAAACAATAAAGTAAATATAGCGAGTGTGGAAAACTGGTGGTAGGAGTTGCAAAATTGCCCCTAAGCAATTGACTACTTTACTAGACCGATAGCAAGTATTATGTGGGAGAGGCCACTGCTAGCATGTCATCCCTGACTTGGAATTCTATGCACTTATGATTGGAACTATTAGCAAGCATCCACAACTACTAATGTTCATTAAGGTAAAACCCAACCATAGCATTAAGATATATTGGTCCCCCTTCAATCCCGTATGCATCAATTTCTATGCTAGGTTGAAGCTTCTGTCACTCTTGCCCTCCAATACATAGTCCTATCAACATACAACTAACCCTAGGGTGTGATCCACGCGCGCAATCATATGATGGGCACCAAAGGACAGCAACATAACCACAAGCAAATTAAATCAATCATAGCAATTCATCAACCACCTATAGGACAACGAAAATCTACTCAGACATCATAGGATGGCAACACATCATTGGATAATAATATGAAGCATAAAGCACCATGTTCAAGTAGAGGGTACAGCGGGTTGCGGGAGAGTGGACCACTGTAGATAGAGGGGGGAAGGTGATGGAGATGTTGGTGAAGATGGCGGAGGTGTTGGTGTAGATCGCGGTGATGATGATGGCCCCCGATGGCACTCCGGTGCCACCGGAAGCGAGGGGGAGAGAGCCCCCCTCCTTCTTATTCTTCCTTGACCTCCTCCCTAGATGGGAGAAGGGTTTCCCCTCTGGTCCATGGCCTCCATGGCACGGGAGGGGCGAGGGCCCCTTCGAGATTGGATCTGTCTCTCTATCTCTCTCTGTTTCTGCGTTCTCAAATTCTTCCCTTTCACCGTTTCTTATATTCCCCGAGATCCGTAACTCTGATTGGGCTGAAATTTTGACACGATCTCTATCCGGAAATTAGCTTTCTTGCGGCAAAAGAAGGGCATCAACCGCCTTACGAGGTAGCCACGAGGGTCAGGGGCGCGCCTGCCTCCCCAGGGCGCGCGCCCCTACCTCGTGGGCCCCTCGAGCATCGTCTCGTGTGGATTCTTCTTCCCAAAAATCATATATATTCCAAAAAAATCTCCGTCAGTTTTTATTCCGTTTGGACTTCGTTTGATATGGATATTCTGCGAAACGAAAAACATGCAACAAACAGGAACTGGCACTGGGCACTGGATCAATATGTTAGTCCCAAAAATAGTATAAAAAGTTGCCACAAGTATATGAAAGTTGAATAATATTGGCATGGAACAATCAAAAATTATAGATACGACGGAGACGTATCAGCATCCCCAAGCTTAATTGCTGCTCGTCCTCGAGTAGGTAAATGATAAAAAAGATAATTTTTGATGTGGAATGCTACCTAGCATAATCTTGATCAAATATCTAATCATGGCATGAATATTAAGACACGAGTGATTCGAAGCAATAGTCTATCATTTGACATAAAAACAATAATACTTCAAGCCTACTAATAAAGCAATCATGTCTTTTCAAAATAACATGGCCAAAGAAAGTTATCCCTACAAAATCATATAGTCTGGCTATGCTCCATCTTCACCACACAAAATATTCACATCATGCACAACCCCGATGACAAGCCAAGCAGTTGTTTCATACTTTTGACGTTCTCAAACCTTTTCAACTTTCACGCAATACATGAGCGTGAGCCATGGACATAGCACTATAGGTGGAATAGAATATGATGGTGGAGAAGACAAAAAGGAGAAGATAGTCTCACATCAACTAGGCGTATCAACGGGCTATGGAGATGCCCATCAATAGATATCAATGTGAGTGAGTAGGGATTTCCATGCAATGGATGCACTAGAGCTATAAGTGTATGAAAGCTCTAACTGAAACTAAGTGGGTGTTCATCCAACTTGCTTGCTCATGAAGACCTCGGGCATTTGAGGAAGCCCATCATCGGAATATACAAGCCAAGTTCTATAATGAAAATTCCCACTAGTATATGAAAGTGATAACTCAAGAGACTCTCTATATGAAGAACATGGTGCTACTTTGAAGCACAAGTGTGGAAAAAGGATAGTAGCACTGCCCCTTCTCTCTTTTTCTCTCATTTTTTTATTTTTTTATTTTTATTTTATTTATTTTTTTGGTGGGCTTCTTTGGCCTCTTTTTTTTATTTGGGCTTCTTGGCCTCTTTTATTTTTTTGTAAAGTCCGGAGTCTCATCCCGAATGGGGGAATCATAGTCTCCATCGTCCTTTCCTCACTGGGGCAATGCTCTAATAATGATGATCATCACACTTTTATTTACTTACAACTCAATGTCTAGAACAAAGTATGACTCTATATGGATGCCTCCGGCGGTGTACTGGGATGTGCAATGATCTAGCGTAGCGATGACATCAAAAAACGGACAAGCCATGAAAACATCATGCTAGCTATCTTACGATCATGCAAAGCAATATGACAACGAATGCTCAAGTCATGTGTATGATGATGATGGAAGTTGCATGGCAATATATCTCGGAATGGCTATGGAAATGCCATGATAGGTAGGTACGGTGGCTGTTTTGAGGAAGGTATATGGTGGGTTTAAGGTACCGGCGAAAGTTGCGCGATACTAGAGAGGCTAGCAATGATGGAAGGGTGAGAGTGCGTATAATCCATGGACTCAACATTAGTCATAAAGAACTCACATACTTATTGCAAAAATCTATTAGTCATCGAAACGAAGTACTACGTGCATGCTCCTAGAGGGATAGATTGGCAGGAAAACACCATCGCTCGTCCCCGACCGCCACTCATAAGGAAGACAATCAACAAATAAATCATGCTCCGACTTCTTCACATAACGGTTCACCATACGTGCATGCTATGGGAATCACAAACCTCAACACAATTATTTCTACTAATCCACAACTACCCACTAGCATGACTCTAATATCTCCATCTTTATATCGCAAAACTATTGCAAGGAATCAAACATATCATATTCAGTGATCTACAAGTTTTATGTAGGATTTTATGACTAACCATGTGAATGACCAGTTCCTGTCATCTCTCTAAATAGATATAAGTGAAGCAAGAGAGTTTAATTATTTCTAAAAAATATGTGCCCACGCTCTAACAAATCTAAGTGAAGCAAAAGAGCATTCTACAAATGGTGGTTTTCTATGTGAAGAGAAACAGGCAATCCAAACATCAAATGATATAAGTGAAGCACATGAAGCATTCTATAAAGCCATACTCAAAAGATATAAGTGAAGTGCATAGAGCATTCTATAAATCAACCAAGGACTATCTCATACCAGCATGGTGCATAAAAGAAAGATTAAAACTAAATGCAAAAGACGCTCCAAGATTGCACGTATCGCATGAACGAAACGAATCCGAAAACATACCGATACTTGTTGAAGAAAGAGGGGATGCCTTCCGGGGCATCCCCAAGCTTAGACGCTTGAGTCTCATTGAATATTTACTTGGGGTGCCTCGGGCATCCCCAAGCTTGAGCTCTTGCCTCTCTTCCTTCTTCTCACATCGAGACCTTCTCGATCATCGAACACTTCATCCACACAAAACTTCAACAGAAAACTCGGTAAGATCCATTAGTATAATAAAGCAAATCACTACTCTAAGTACTGTTGCAAACCAATTCCTATTTTTTTTGCATTGTGTCTACTGTAATATAACTTTTTCATGGCTTAATCCACTAATATGAATTGATAGTTTCAGCAAAACAAGCAAACTATGCATCAAAAACAGAATCTGTCTAAAACAGAACATTCTGTAATAATCTGAACATTAACCATATTTATGATACTTGAAAAATTCTACCAAAATTAGGAAAAATAAATAATTTGTATAGGAAGACAGTGCAAAAAGAATCAGAACCATTTGACGTTCCAGCTAAAAATGTAAAATCGCGCACTACAGCCAAAGTTTCTGTCCTGCACCGTACAAACCATCAAGCAAATGTAAACATCCTAAAGGCAAACCTTGGCACATTATGTTTATATTTAAACTTTATAAAAGCACACAACAGAAATAAATGACTCTCTAAAACTTCCGGGTTGTCTCCCTGGCAGCGCTTTCTTTAAAGCCATTAAGCTAGGCATATAGTGCTCAAGTAGTGAATCCACCCGGATCCCAAGGTATATCAAAGCCAATTTTAATTAGCAATGATTTGGCATTTAGTAGTGAGCACAGAGTAACATATATCATGTAATGAAGAAGCCTAACTCTCTTCCTATGCATCGGCATGTCATAAAAGAACAATTCATGCACACAAAGTAAAGGCCAATGCATAGTATGAACAGTTTCTTGCAATTTTACCATATTGGAAACATAGAGAGGTGGAGATATAGTTCCTCTCTCAAAATAATTGCAAGTAGGAGCAGCAAGCACATGCATATTATATTCATCAAAATCATCATGTGCAACGGTAAAAGGCAACCCATCAATATATTCCTTAATAAGAGCAAACTTCTCCGATATAGTGTAGTTTGGAGAATTCAAAAAGATAATAGGACTATCATGTGTGGGTGCAATAGCAACAATTTCATGTTTAACATAAGGAACTATAGCAAGTTCATCTCCATAAGCATAATTCATATTGGCATCTTGGCCACAAGCATAGCAAGCATCATCAAAAAGGGATATTTCAAAAGAATCGACGGGATCATAGCAATTATCATAATGTTCATCCTTCGGTAAGCATGAAGGGGGATTAAACAATGTATGACTTGAAGATTTACTCTCATTAGAAGGTGGGCACGCGTGATCAATCCGCTCTTCCTCCTTTTTTTCTTCGCTCTTCTCCTCATCTTTCTCATCCAATGAGCTCACAATTTCATCAATTTCTTCTTCCATAGTCTCCTGCAAAATATTAGTCTCTTCTTGGACAGCGGAGACTTTCTCAATAAGCGCATTAATTTTGTAATTGTATTCATAATTCTCATAACAATATTTCAGGATAGCTAAATTTTCAGATCTATAAACAACATCATCAAAATCTTCAAACTCTTTACACATAGATTCAATTTCATAAGCACCCATAAAAGCAACAAATTCTTCTATTTGTTCCACATCATAGTAATCATATATACCATTAGCACAAGAAGCTAAGGTTTTATTATCATTAAATTCGCATAAAAAGGGAAGGTGTGGAGCCTTCACCTTAGAGCAACAAGTATAATCATATCTCAAGCATAGTTGCCTAGCATACCAATTCAATATCTGAATTTGATCCCATAATAGTTTCCCTTTTTGTGTCAAGCGGTAATCCCTAAAGTATTCACGTTGATACAATGTTACTCCCATTACATAATTGAATGGGGTTTTCTCAGGATTATTAAAGTAGTACAAAATATCTTTCACATAACTAGCATCGAGGGTTTTAGGAGGTTCCCCATCTCCATGAGTAGAAAGTACACCTAATTTTTTTGGTGTTTCGTGTTCCATATCCATAACTAAGGATAGAGAACAAATAAGAACAGCAAATAAAAATTACTTAGTGATAAAGCAAACAAGCACACACGAGAATATTCACCCCACGCTATTGCTCCCCGGCAACGGCGCCAGAAAAAGGTCTTGATAACCCACAAGTATAGGGGATCGCAACAGTTTTCGATAAGTAAGAGTGTCGAACCCAACAAGGAGCTAAAGGTAGAACAAATATTCCCTTAAGTTCTATCGACCACCGATACAACTCTACGCACGCTTGACGTTCGCTTTACCTAGAACAAGTATGAAACTAGAAGTACTTTGTAGGTGTTGTTGGATAGGTTTGCAAGATAATAAAGAGTATGTAAATAAAAAGTAGGGGTTGTTTAGATAAAGAAACAATAAAGTAAATATAGCGAGTGTGGAAAAGTGGTGGTAGGAGTTGCAAAATTGCCCCTAAGCAATTGACTACTTTACTACACCGATAGCAAGTATTATGTGGGAGAGGCCACTGCTAGCATGTCATCCCTGACTTGAAATTCTATGCACTTATGATTGGAACTATTAGCAAGCATCCGCAACTACTAACGTTCAACCATAGCATTAAGATATATTGGTCCCCCTTCAATCCCGTATGCATCAATTTCTATGCTAGGTTGAAGCTTCTGTCACTCTTGCCCTCCAATACATAGTCCTATCAACATACAACTAACCCTAGGGTGTGATCCACGCGCGCAATCATATGATGGGCACCAAAGGACAGCAACATAACCACAAGCAAATTAAATCAATCATAGCAATTCATCAACCACCGATAGGACAACGAAAATCTACTCAGACATCATAGGATGGCAACACATCATTGGATAATAATATGAAGCATAAAGCACCATGTTCAAGTAGAGGGTACAATGGGTTGCGGGAGAGTGGACCGCTGTAGATAGAGGGGGGAAGGTGATGGAGATGTAGGTGAAGATGGCGGAGGTGTTGGTGTAGATCGCGGTGATGATGATGGCCCCCGGTGGCACTCCGATGCCACCGGAAGCGAGGGGGAGAGAGCCCCCCTCCTTCTTATTCTTCCTTGACCTCCTCCCTAGATGGGAGAAGGGTTTCCCCTCTGGTCCATGGCCTCCATGGCACGGGAGGGGCGAGAGGCCCTCCAAGATTGGACCTGTCTCTCTGTCTCTCTCTGTTTCTGCGTTCTCAGATTCTTCCCTTTCACCGTTTCTTATATTCCCCGAGATCCGTAACTCTGATTGGGCTGAAATTTTGACACGATCTCTATCCGGAAATTAGCTTTCTTGCGGCGAAAGAACGGTATCAAACGACTTACAGGGTGGCCACGAGGGTCAGGGGCGCCCCTGGCTCTCCAGGGCGCGCCCCCTACCTCGTGGGCCCCTCGAGCATCGTCTCGCGTGGATTCTTCTTCCCAAAAATCATATATATTCCAAAAAAATCTCCGTCAGTTTTTATAACGTTTGGACTCCGTTTGATATGGATATTTTGCGAAACAAAAAACATGCAACAAACAGGAACTGGCACTGGGCACTGGATCAATATGTTAGTCCCAAAAATAGTGTAAAAAGTTGCCACAAGTATATGAAAGTTGAATAATATTGGCATGGAACAATCAAAAATTATAGATACGACAGAGATGTATCATTCAGCTCGAGCACGGCGAGCGTCCACCATGGAGACGACGGAGCGATGGAGCGCCGATCGATGGAAGGGAAGCTATGGTGCACCCCTACCTGGCGCGCCAAATGTCGGATCACGGTTTCCGGAAAACCCTTGAGGTTCGAACTCTGGGGTGCGCGCGAATTTCTTTCCCTCCTTTCGATCTATGCCCTAACTCGCTAAGGTCTCGCGGACGAACTCGAGGCACTCTTAACACAAAGACACAAGGTTTATACTGGTTTGGGCCACCGATGTGGTGTAATACCCTACTCTAGTGCGGTGGTGGTGGATTGCCTCTTGGGCTGATGATGAATAGTACAAGGGGAAGAACAGCCTCCTGAGGTTGAGGTGTTCTTGTGCTTGGTGTGCTAAGGGTTGGCCTTTGATCAGATTGGATCACATGAGGTGCCCTCTCCCCTTTGGTGGTGGCTAGTCCTACTTATATAGACCCTGGTCCTCTCCCCAAATATTGAGCGGGAAGGGAGCCAACAACGACAGCCAATTTGAAAGGGGACAGGTAGTACAAGCTATCCTGACAAAAGGTGGTCTCCACCTGCCAAAGGTTCTAGTGGTGAAGCCGTCCTGGCTCCATGCTGACCTCCGTCCTGCCATCCTTCTGGTCTTGGTCTCATTGCACTGATATGGAAACCTTTGCCTGATGCCTCAGTACTCCATGCCCGTGCTTGCCCCCTTGGCACCAAAGAGGAAACAAGGACGCTGCGCACGCTGGCACCCGCCTGGTGTCGATCGTCATGGCTCACGTCACGAGAGCCTCGCGAGGTTTGCCCCGCCTTGATATCTCCGCTCCTTGCGAGGCAGCCTGGTGAGGCCGCTCCTGAGGAGGTCTTGCCTCGTCCGCCTCGCGAGGGTCTTGAATGCCTTGTTGATGATGATGGGTCGCACAGACCTGCCAGCACAACCACGCCATGGGCCGCAGGCAGGCAATGATACGTCTCCAACGTATCTATAATTTTTGATTGCTCCATGCTATATTATCTACTGTTTTGGACTATATTGGGCTTTATTTTCCACTTTTATATTATTTTTGGGACTAACCTATTAACCGGAGGCCCAGCCCAGAATTGCTGTTTTTTTGCCTATTTTAGTGTTTCGAAGAAACAGAATATCAAACGGAGTCCAAACAGAAAAATCCTTTTTGGAACGTGATTTTCTTCTCGGATAAGACCCAGGAGACTTGGACCCTAGTCCAAGAAGTACCGGAGGCGGTCACGAGCGTAGGGGCGCCCCCCCCTACAGGGCGTGCCCCCTGCCTCGTGGGCCACTCGGTGCTCCACCGACGTACTCCTTCCTCCTATATATACCCACGTACCCCCAAACGATTAGAACAGGAGCCAAAAACCTAATTCCACCGCTGCAACTTTCTGTATCCACGAGATCCCATCTTGGGGCCTCTTCCGGAGCTCCGCCGGAGAGGGCCGTCATCACGGAGGGCTTCTACACCATCACAGCCTCTCCGATGAAGTGTGAGTAGTTTACCTCAGACCTTCGGGTCCATAGTTAGTAGCTAGATGGCTTCTTCTCTCTTTTTGGATCTCAATACAATGTTCTCCCCCTTTCTTGTGGAGATCTATTCTATGTAATCTTCTTCTTTTGCGGTGTGTTTGTTGAGACCGATGAATTGTGGGTTTATGATCAAGTCTATCTATGAACAATATTTGAATCTTCTCTGAATTCTTTTATGTATGATTGGTTATCTTTGCAAGTCTCTTCGAATTATCCGTTTGGTTTGGCTAACTAGATTGGTAGTTCTTGCCATGGGAGAAGTGCTTAGCTTTGGGTTCGATCTTGCGGTGTCCTTTCCCAGTGATAGAATGGGCAGCAAGGCACGTATTGTATCGTTGCCATCGAGGATAACAAGATGGGGTTTATTTCATATTGCATGAATTTATCTCTCTACATCATGTCATCTTGCTTAAGGCGTTACTCTGTTTTTAACTTAATACTCTAGATGCATGCTGGACAGCGGTCGATGAGTGGAGTAATAGTAGTAAATGCAGAATTGTTTCGGTCTACTTGTCACGGACGTGATGCCTATATACATGATCATGCCTAGATATTCTCATAACTATGCTCAATTCTGTCAATTGCTCAACAGTAATTTGTTCACCCATCGTAGAATACTTATGCTCTTGAGAGAAGCCACTAGTGAAACCTATGTCCCCCGGGTCTATTCTCATCATATCAATCTCCATCACTTTAATCTTGCTTTGCTTTTTGCTTTGCCTTTACTTTACACTTTGCATCTGTATACCAAAAATACCAAAAATATTATATCTATCAGATCTCACTCTCGTAAGTGACCGTGAAGGGATTGACAACCCCTAATCACATTGGTTGCGAGTAGCTATCGTTTTGTGCAGGTACGAGGGACTTGAGCGTGGCCTCCTACTGGATTGATACCTTGGTTCTCAAAAACTGAGGGAAATACTTACGCTACTCTGCTGCATCATCCCTTCCTCTTCGGGGAAAACCAACACAAGCTCAAGACGTAGCAGGCAAGTCTGGGGACCCCTATTCCCAGAACGCCGATAACAGTTGATTTGTCAGCCATTTGCAAAGATATTTCAGTAGGTGTGAGTTTATTCTAGTGAAGTCTTTTATATAAAGAGAAAGACATAACACTAAAACCAGCTCCTAAATCACAAAAAGCAATTTTCACATAATTCTTTTTGATAGAGCAAGCTATAGTTGGTATTCCCGAATCTTCAAGTTTTTTAGGTACTCCATCTTTAAAAGTGTAACTGACAAGCATAGTGGAGATTTCAGCTTCCGGTATTTTCTCTTATTTGTGATGATGTCTTTCATATATTTTGCATAAGGAGGCATTTTCAAGATATCAGTCAAGCGAGCACGCAAAAAGACTGGCCTCAGCATTTCAGTGAAGCATTCAAATTATTCATCATCATTCTTTTTAGTTGACTTGGATGGAAAAGGCATAGGTTTTTGAACCCATGGTTCTCTTTCTTTACCGTGTTGTCTAGCAACAAAGTCTCTTTTGTCATATCTTTTATTTTTAGGTTGTGGGTTATCAAGATCAACAGGTGGTTCTATCTCAACATCATTGTCTGGTTCTTTATCATTAGTTGGTTGAAAGTCTTCATGAACCTCATCATTATCTTTTTCATTATCATTAGGCGAGTGTTCATTACCAGATTGAGTTTTAGCATCTGAGATAGAAACTTCATTTTCATTATCAGGAGGTTTTTCTATTTCAGGTTCACTAGAAGTGTGCAAAGTCCTATCATTTTTATTTTTCTTTTTCTTCCTATAAGCACTAGGTACATTAGTGTTAGCTCTTTGTGAATCTTGTTCAATTCTTTTTGGGTGTCCCTCAGGATAAAGTGGTTCCTGAGTCATTTTACCTCCTCTAGTTGCAACTCTGACAAGAAAGTCATGCATATTATGATTTATTTCATCAAGCAATTCTTTTTGAGATTTAGCAACTTGTTCTAATTGAGTTTGAACCATAGAAGCATGTTTTCCAACACCTCTAACATCATTTGATATTCTAAATAACAAGTTACTCAAGCGAGCAATCATATCAGAGTTGTATTTCAATTGTTTCATAACATTTGCATTGAAGTGATCTTGTTTTCTAATGTAGTTTTCAAACTCATAAAGGCATTGACTAGGATGCATATTTTGAGGATTATCATTATCATTAAACTTCATAAGATAATTTACCTCTACCACCTTAGGCATTGGTGGTGTATTAAGCCCGTGTATTTCTTCAATAGGAGGTAAATTTTTAACATCCTCAACTTTAATACATTTTTCCTTCATAGAATTCTTTGCCTCTTGCATATCTTCGGGACTAAGATATAATATACCCCTCTTCTTCGGAGTGGGTTTAGGCGGTGGTTCAGGAATAATGCAATCATCATAGTTTTTCAATATGCTATTCAATAATTCCTCAGCTTGTCCAACAGTTCGTTCCCTGAAAACACAACCAGCACAACTATCTAGGAAGTCCGTAGAAGCATCGGTTAGTCCATTATAGAAGATATCAAGTATTTCATTTTTCTTAAGAGGATGATCAGGCAAAGCATTAAGTAACTAGCAAAGCCTCCGCCAAGCTTGTGGGAGAGTCTCTTCTTTAGTTTGCACAAAGTTAAATATTTCCTGTAAGGCAGCTTGTTTCATATGAGCAGGAAAATATTTTTCAGAGAAGTAATAAATCATATCCTGGGGACTACGCACACAACCAGGAACAAGAGTATTGTACCAAGCTTTAGCATCACCCTTTAATGAGAAAGGAAATAATTTGAGAAAAAGTAATAGCGAGTTTTCTCATCATGAGTAAAGAGGGTGGCTATGTCATTCAACTTAGTAAGATGTGCCACAACAGTTTCTGTTTCATAACCATGGAAAGGATCAGATTCAACCTAAGTAATTAACTCTGGGTCGACAGAGAATTCATAACCCTTATCATCAATAAAGATAAGTCAAGTAGCAAACTTAGGATCACATATCATTCTAGCATTCAAAGATTTTTCTTTATACTTGTGTAGTAATTTCTCTAGATCATCTCTATCATTGCAGGCAAGGATATCTCTAGTTGTTTCTTCACTCATAACATAACCTTCAGGTACCTTAGGCAATTCATATCTAGGAAGGCTAGTTCTAGTAGCTATTTTAGGAGATTCAGTTTCAAGCTCATCATCAGATTCAAGAACATCATGTTGTATAACTCTAGCAATTTGTTTATCAAGAAATTCACCAAGTGGCACATCATCATTATCAAGCAAGGTACTAGCATCATCAATAACTTGCGACATATCCGAATTAATAGCATGTGGTGGTGTTGCAAGTTTATTCATAACAAAAGGTGGATCTAAAGCAGAACTGTATGGCAGTTCCTTACCTCCCCTCGTCCTTGAGGGAAATATCTTAGTATTTGGATCCTTCAGATTCTTCATAGTGATAATATGATAATAATCCCAAGTGACTCAACAAATATAGCTATGCTCCCCTGCAACGGCGCCAGAAAAAGGTCTTGATAACCCACAAGTATAGGGGATCGCAACAGTTTTCGAGGGTAGAGTATTCAACCCAAATTTATAGATTCAACACAAGGGGAGCTAGAGAATATTTGAAGGTATTAGCAGTTGAGTTTTCAATTCAACCACACATGGAGATTAATTATCTGCAGCAAAGTGATCAGTAGCAAAGTAGTTTGATAGTTTTGATAATAGTGACAGCAGCAATAGTAACAGTAATAATGGTAGCAGTAATTTTGTAGCAAGTGTAACAATGATGATAACAGCGGTAACTTAGCAGTAACAATAATCAAAAGTTTGTAGGCATTGGATCGGTGACTTGTTCGATGATATTCATCATGAGACAGTTATAACCTAGGGAGATACGACACTAGCTCCAGTTCATCGATATAATGTAGGCATGTATTCCATAAATAGTCATACGTGCTTTATTAAAAGAACTTGCATGACATCTTTTGTCCTACCCTCTCGTGGCAGCAGGGTCCATATTGGAAACAAGGGATACTAAGGCCTCCTTTTAATAGAGAAATGGAACAAAGCATTAACACATAGTGAATACATGAACTCCTCAAACTACGGTCATCACCGAGAGTGGGCCCGGTTGTTGTCAATCCAGGGTTGTCGGATCATAACACGTAGTAGGTGACTATGACTTGCAAGATTGGATCTAGAACATGGATATAATGATGATAACATAAACAGTTCAGATCTGAAATCATGGCACCCGGGCCCAAAGTGACAAGCATTAAGCATAGCAAAGTCATAACAACATCAATCTAAGAACATAGTGGATACTAGGGATCATGCCCTAACAAAACTAACTCGATTACATGATGATTCTCATCCAACTCCTCACTGACCAATGAGCCTACGAAGGAATTACTCACTCCCGGTGGGGAGCATCATGGAATTCGCGATGGATAAGGGTTGGTGATGAAGAAGAACGAAGACCCCCCTCTCCGGAGCCCCAAACGGACTCCAGATCTGCCCTCTCGAGGAAGAACAGGGCTTGGCGGCGGCTCCGTCTTGTGGATCGCGATAATTCTTTCTTCCTGATTTTTTCTAGAAATGTGTGATTTTATAGTATTAGGGGGGTCGTCTATGGGGCCACCAAGTGGATACAACCTACCTGGGCGCGCCAGGAGAGGGGGCCGCACCCTGGTGGGTTGTGTCCACACAGGGGCCCCTCTCTGGTGGGTCTTGGCTCCATAAATTCTTATTATTGATATAAAAAATCCTCGCAAAGTTTAGTTCCATCGCGAGAACTATTATTTCTGCACAAAAACAACACCATGGTAGTTCTGCTAAAAACAGCGTCAATCCGGGGTTAGTTTCATTCAAATCATGCAAATTAGAGTCCAAAACAAGAGGAAAAGCGTGAGAAAAAGTAGATACGTTGGAGACGTATCAGTCAGCATTCCTTCCTATCGGCCTGACGCTCCTATATTAACCCACCCTACTAACCCAACAGCACACTCAAACCCCCTCTGTTTCACCACCTCTCCTCTTCCACCCACCTTTCTATTTCACCACCTCTCCCTCGTCATGAACTCCAACTCCAACCCCAACCCTTCCCCCTGGGGCATTGGATGGAGGGCCTTCTTCCTTCGATGCTCGCTAGGTGACCGCAAGAAGTTCGAGCACACCATGGAAGTGTGCTCAAACTTCAGCAACATCGATGACATGCACAAGGAGGGCGATGCTGTGATGAAGAAGGCTACACGAGACGAGCTGAAGACACTGATTTAGAACCTAGCCAAGGGCGCAATGTTAGTGGACATCTTGCGCCGGGCCATGAATCAGGCAGACTGGTGACGCAGGACAACATGCAAGATGGGCCAAGTACAGGCAGGACAAGGCGCCTCAAGACCAGCGTGCCGTGGCGTACTGGAGTAGTACATTTGGGTCGCCGGAGGCCAACAACAATGAGGTGCAGATGGTGGCCAGGGCGCCGACGGTAGGCGCCCGTGCAAGACCCATCGTTCTTGACGAAGACGATGAGGAAGAAAAGAAGATGGCTATGCGCCCCCACCGCTCGACGCGACTCTAGGGTCGCCGCGGCTAGACAAGAAAAAAGTTTTACCCCAATCCCCACCCCTGATGTAATTGAAAAATAACCTATGAACCCTAGTAGCCTTCGACGCAGAATTGATTGATGTTAACCCCCCCCCCCCCGATGTGTTCAATCCCCTCCCTAACTGTTCCATCGTGTGCTCTAATTGAATCTAGCCCAAGTCAAAAGCAGTAAATCTACAGAGGGGAGGATACTTACCGCCATGGCCGATGCGCTCCAGTGGAGGTCTGCAGTCTCTCCGGTGGTTGCCGCCGTCTTGGATCAATTCGCACTAGAGCTCTGGTGGTCGCCGCCGATGGTGTGAGTGGGGAAGAGGGGAGAGAGCGGTGAGGAAGGGAGGTGAGAGTAATTTATGATGACCCGTCTGGAAACAACACGACTTCTCGGTACCGCACCCACGCATGCAACCGCCCATCACTACAAAAAAATACACTTCCGTGATGATACGTGTTTGTCACAGTAGGTCGCATTTTCTGTCATGCATGTACATCCATGACGATTTTATGACAGAATCAAGATAATCATACCTATGCTGTCGTAGAAGTGTTCCATGACATTACCAAAATTATCATCACAGAAGTGTCCACTTCCATGACGATAAATCGCGTGTCACAGAAGTGCTTTCGTCAAGGGTGGCCGACATGTGGCATCCACCATAACGAACCACCGTTAAGCTATCGGGTCGGGTTTTGGATCCGATAACCCGTTAACAGCCCCGACCAATGGGGATTTTCCACGTGTAAAATCATCATTGGCTGGAGGAAACACGTGTCGGCTCATCGCTGGGACAAATGTCATCCACTCATTGGACAGAAGGCGCCTATGATACGTCGACATGTGGCACGGCCCAACAGAGGCCCATTCCTATGAAAAGGCCGGCCTGTTTGACTTGGTCAAAAGGTGGCAGGCCGGCCCATGGAAAGCCTGTTAATGGCCTGTTCGCATATAGCCCATTTACAGCCCGCTAACCCAAGGCCCGTTACGCCCTATTCAAATTAGGCCCAGTAGCGTCATCTGGGCCATCCAATATGATTCCAGCCCGTTTTCACTTCTGGCCCATGTATGGCCCATGACATCTTTCGGGCCATATGAGGCCCTATGTAACTCTTGGCCTATTAACGGCCCGTGGTGAAACTGGCCCGTAATGAATAGTGTATCACTTTACACCCATTAACGGCCCATGGTGAAACTGGCCCGTAAAGAACAATGTATCACTTTATACCTATTAACGGCCCGTTATTCTATTGGGCCGTTTCCAGCCCATGTTATCTTTCGGCCTTCTCAGAGCCCATTTATTCTTGGGCTATTTTCCAGCATTCGTTTACTTACGGCCCATTACTATCATTTTCTGCTTGTGGGCCAAATTCAGCCCGTGGTTACAGTCGGCCCGTTTGTGGTCCGTTAATACGTTGGGCCGTTTTCATAGCGTCATCAAATATGGCCTATTAACGATGGCCCGTTATGGTCGGCCCATGAACGGACGATTCCAACTCTAGCCCGTTTATGGCCAGAATGCGGTCTGTTTGGCCCATGTTTGGCCAATCGATCATACGGCCCGTATAAGGCCCATTGATGATACGGCCCGTAGAAGGCCCATTGTTTCTACGGCCCGTAGAAGGCCCATTGTTTCTATGGCCCCTACAAGGCCCACTGTTTCTACGGCCCGTAGAAGGCCCACTGTTTATGCGGCCCATAGAAGGCCCACTGTTTCTACGGCCCGTCGGAGGCCAAGTGTCACTACAGTAAATATTAGCCCATGGTTATTGTGGCCTAGTTTAAAAAAATAGGTTATTGCAGCCACTAGCAAACCGTAGAAAAAGAACTGCACTGACTACAAGAAAACAAGTAAACAAGACAACAAGGAAATAAATAAGCAAGCAACTTACACTAGGCTATCACGGCTATTACACATATTACATCCACTGGGCATCAAAGTTCGCCACTAGTGCAAATATAGGGAACACAGCAGCATATAAATGCCGCAGCAAAACAAGTCCAGAACTGAAACCACTTCAGAAGAGCTCAAGAAACAATATCCTGGGTACCCATAATGCTGGCAAGATGCTTAGCAAGCTTATTAACTTTCTCTTGTTTGGCGCTTAAGTCCTCCGGTGCTTGCTATTGCACCAGAAAGTATGCATCTGAATTCTGCAGGGACTTCCTCAGTCCTTCGGCTTCCTGTCGCATAACATCTGATCGATGTCTTTCAACTTGAAGTTGAGACTCAAGAAGCCGAACTGATTCAGGCAACGAGTTCGAAGAGCTGGTGCCAGCAGTGGTAGCCAGTAACTCGAACACTACATCAAGTCAGGACTTTGGGATTGTCTCAGTGTCTTCAATATAGTTTTTATCAGCTTTCTTGGAGACCAACAGGGATGTCTCACTATCTTGAGCCTTATCTGCATTACTTCCTTTACCATTGCATAATAGGGTACTCTTCTCCAATATTTTATCCGTGTTCTAAAAGAGAAACAAACAAACACATCTCAGGTTTACAATGTAGTATATGAAACTCATTTTGGTAAACCAGTTCAGTAGCAAGGTGGACAGGATACCAGCATGAAACAAACATATATCTATGTAGTATGGTCACTGTATGTTCTATATCATTCTAGTTTATGTTGCCAAATCAAGATAGATACAGTTTGAATCATATCTATTTAAGACAAAGCAGCATAGACAGAATACAAGTGTGTGAAACTACACAACAATAACAACACTTGTAATGTGCATGGCATGAGAACATAACTGTTTATTCAATTGAAACTGAAATCAACATAGAGCAAGTTACAACAGCAAACAGCCAAACACATTGAAGAAACAAGTTTAAAACATACCTGTTGCGCCATTAGAGTTTCAATTGCATCCTTCAAATTTGAAATTAGTTGGTATCAGTAAATACAGTGATGCAAGAGCAAAGTAGTATGAACCATAGCTACTGTCGGATTTCGGGTTCCGGCAGACCCTTGAGGTTCGAACACCGGGGTGCGCGCGGAGATCTCTCCCCTACCGATCTACGTCCAATCTCCTTGCGTGATCTAAGCTGGAAACAACGAACAACACAAGGGACACGAGGTTTATACTGGTTCGGGCCACCGTTGTGGTGTAATACCCTGCTCCAGTGTGTGGCGTGGTGGATTGCCTCAGGGGCTGATGATGAACAGTACAAGGGAAGAACGGCCTCGCGAGAGGTGTTCTTGAGCTGGTGCGATGAACTGCTTGGGTGAGTTCAGTCGCCTCTCTCTCTCTCTGCCGGGGTTCTACCACAACTCTAGATGTCTCTCCCCTCCTTTCTCTTTTCTCTTCCTTTGTGGTGGCTAGCTCTATTTATAGAGGCCCTGGGCCTCTCCCCAAATAATGAGCAGGAAGGGCGCCAACAATTGGCCATTTCGAAGGGGAACATCTAGTACAAGTTATCCTGACCAAAGGTGGTCTTCGGCTGCCAAAAGCACTGGTGATGACACCATCTTGGGCTCCACGGTGACTTCCGTCCTGCCGCTCTGTTGGTCTTGGTCTCATTGCACCGGAATGGTAACTGTCGGTGTCAAAACCGGCGGATCTCGGGTAGGGGGTCCTGAACTGTGCGTCTAGGCGGATGGTAACAGGAGGCAGGGGACACGAAGTTTTACCCAGGTTCGGGCCCTCTACCCGAGATCCGCCGGTTTTGACACCGACATTGGTGCTTTCATTGAGAGTTCCTCTATGTCATCGCTGTTAGGCTTGATGGCTCCTTCTATCTTCGTTAGCGATGCAGTCCAGGGTGACACTTTTCTCCCCGGATAGATTTTTGTATGCGGCGACTTTTCACTGCGGGCCAATACGCTTGGCCATCTGGAGCAGATTGAAAGCTATGCCCCTGGCCATCAGGTCAGGTTTGGAAGCTTAAACTACACGGCCGGTATCTGCGGAGACTTGATCTTTGATGGATTCGAGCCTCTGCCTTATGCGTCACGCGATCATGGTGAGTATGATTTAGCTCTACCATCCGACAGTGTTCAGGAGATCACACCGGCAGCCGCTCCGACCCTCAATTCGGAGCCAGTTGCGCCATCCATGGATGGGTGGATGGACCTCGCCACGGAGGCCTTACCCTTATCGGCGATCGAGCCGAACATCGACCTTACTCTGCACGAGAGCCGTGTTGACAAACCGCCGGATCTCTCTCCGGCCACGGACTCCGAACCGCCTGCGCCCGTTCCTAGCGAATCCGATTGGGATCCGATCATGGAGTTTACCTCCGCGGATATTTTTCAGCACTCGCCCTTTTGCGACATACTGAACTCGTTAAGGTCTCTCTCCTTGTCAGGAGGATCCTGGCCGAACTATGTCCGGCAGGATTGGGATGCGGACAATGAAGAAATTCACGGCCCGCCCACCACCCACTTAGTAGCCACTGTCGATGACTTAACCGACATGCTTGACTTTGACCCCGAAGACATCAACGGTATGGACGATGATGCGGGAGACGAAGATGAACCACTGCCCACAGGGCACTGGACAACCACCTCATTATATGATATATACATGGTGGACACACCCAAAGAAGGCAATGGCGACGAGACAGCGGAGGATGACCCCTCCAAGAAGCAACCCAAGCGCCGGTGTCAGCGGCGCCGCTCTAAGTCCCGCCAAAGCAAAAGTGGTGATACCGGCACAGTAGATAATAACACTCCGGATAGTGTCGAACAACAATCCCCTCCAGTAAGATTTAGAGCAGGAGGATGGAGGAGCCAGCCCTCCTGAGAGAGCGGCAGATGGAGAAGCGGAGGACGATGGTTACATGCCCCCCTCTGAAGACGAGGCAAGCCTCGGCGATGACGAATTCGCTGTGCCAGAGGATCCCGTCGAACAAGAGCGCTTCAAGCGCCGGCTTATAGCCACGGCAAATAGCCTTAAGAAAAAGCAGCAGCAGCTTCAAGCTGATCAAGATCTTCTAGCTGACAGATGGACTGAAGTCCTCGCGGCCGAGGAATGTAAACCCGAGCGCCCCTCCAAGAGTTACCCAAAATGCAGGTTGCTACCCCAACTGGAGGAAGAAGCGTATGACGCGGCTGATCGGCCACCTCGTGGCCGCGATAGAGAGGCATTCCAGCCAAAAACTCAGCCTGCATCCCGACGCCATTCAAATAAAAAGGCATGGGGAAATACGCCAGACCTGTGAGACATATTGGAGGACAAAGCAAAACATGCAAGATCGATCTACGGATCACGAGGGCACGCCACTATGCGAGACAATAAACGTCACGCCGAATACAGTAAAAGTCAATCCGGCCGGGTCGAACACAGCGGGCAAGACCCATTCGAGCTACGTCGCGATATAGCCCAATACAGAGGCGCCGCACACCCCCTATGCTTCACAGACGAAGTAATGGATCATCAAATCCCAAAGGGTTTCAAACCCATAAATATTGAATCATACGACGGCACAACAGATCCTGTGGTATGGATCGAGGATTTCCTCCTCCACATCCACATGGCCTACGATGATGACTTACACGCCATCAAATATCTCCCACTAAAGCTCAAAGGACCAGCACGGCATTGGCTTAATAGCTTGCTAGCAGAGTCCATTAGCTGTTGGGAAGATCTGGAAGCCGCATTCCTCGACAACTTTCAGGGCACTTATGTGCGACCACCAGGCGCCGATGACTTGAGCCACATAATTCAGCAGCCAAAAGAATCGGCCAGGCAATTTTGGACACAGTTCCTAACAAAGAAAAAATCAAATCATCGACTGTCTAGATGCAGAGGCCCTAGCAGCCTTCAAGCATAACATCCGCGACGAGTGGCTTGCCCGGCACCTTGGACAGGAAAAGCCAAAATCTATGGCAGCCCTCACGACACTCATGACCCGCTTTTGTGCGGGAGAAGACAGCTGGCTGGCTCGCAGTAACAACATATCGAAAAACCATGGTACTTCGGATACCAAGGACAGCAATAGCAGGTCACGTCGCAACAAACATAAGCGCCGCATTAACAGCGATAATATTGAGGATACGACAGTCAATGCCGGATTCAAAGGCTCTAAACCCGGGCAGCGGAAAAAGCCACTTAAAAGAAGCACTCCGGGCCCGTCCAGTTTGGACCGCATACTCGATCGCTCGTGTCAAATACACGGTACCCTTGACAAGCCAGCCAACCACACCAACAGGGAATGCTGGGTGTTCAAGCAGGCCGGCAAGTTAATTGCTGAAGATAAAGATAAGGGGTCACACAGCGATGACGAAGAGGACCCTGGCAGCCGAACACCGGAGGACAGAAGAGGTTCCCCCCACAAGTGCGGACGGTGAACATGATATACGCAACCCACATCCCCAAGAGGGAGCGGAAGCGTGCGCTCAGGGACGTATATGCGTTGGAGCCAGTCGCCCCAAAGTTCAACCCATGGTCCTCCTGCCTGATCACCTTCGATCGCAGGGACCTCCCCACCAGTATCCGTCACGGCGGATTCGCCGCACTGGTCTTAGACCCAATCATTGACGGATTTCACCTCACTCGAGTCCTTATGGATGGCGGCAGCAGCCCGAACCTGCTTTACCAGGACACAGTGCACAAAATGTGTATAGACCCCTCAAGGATAAAACCCACAAAAACGACCTTTAAAGGCGTCGTTCCAGGTGTAGAGGCCCATTGCACAGGCTCAATTACACTGGAAGTGGTCTTCGGATCCCCGGATAACTTCCTAAGCGAAGAATTAATCTTCGATATAGTCCCATTCCGCAGTGGCTATCATGCACTGCTCGGGCGAACCGCATTTGCGAGATTCAATGCGGTACCGTATTATGCATACCTCAAGCTCAAGATGCCAGAACCCCGGGGGGTCATCACCGTTAACGGAAACACAGAGCGCTCTCTCCGCACGGAGGAGCACACTGCGGCCCTCACAGCAGAAGCACAAAGCAGCCTCTCAAGGCAACCCACCAGTTCGGCGTTTCAAGACCCGGACACCTTCAAACACGCTCGGAGTAATCGGCAACTAGACCGCCTGGCACGGCCGGAGCTCGCGTAGCAATGCGGCCCCCACCCTGGCCCAAGCCAAATGGCGAAGTTCGTGCCACGTGTACATAATCACGCATTAAAAATACCATGGGCACAGGTGGGGAGGGGGCACAACTACGGCATGCTCCAAGATGCGGCCTAAACCGCACTAGGGGCTTCCCGCTTTGTTATTTTTCTCTTTCAGGACTTTAATCTCTGGAAACCTTGTTCGGCAGCATGATTGCCGAACACATGATGCAGCAACCAAGAGAGGCAGAAAGCTACATCACACCACGGAACTCCAGGTGGATTACGATAACGAGTGAAATATTTGCTTTAATACTATTCCTCAGCTTGCCCTTGGAAGGGACATAATCCTACTTTTTGCTTATCGCACTATCTGTATCATTCTGCTTTAACGCACCTCTTTGAATAAACAACGCATAATATTATGACTATTATTGCATTCTTGTTATATATATATATGTGTGTTCATTAATGACGCCTTGCAACCGTACACTTTGGTACGGCCAACACACCAGGGGCTTAAGTACCCCACAATATGGTGTGAGAAGTCCGAACACTTTCACAAGTGCGGCACCCCGAACTTATAGCATTATATGCATCAGCTCCGAATCATGTCTTTGGTCAAATGTTGGGTTTGCCCGGCTCCCATGTTTTGATACCTTATGTTCCGCTCTATCGGCTAAGGTAGCGCTAGGAGAACTACTGCGATTGTGCCCCGGTTCTGCTGGGCTAAGCACCTCAGTAGAGAAAGCTAAAATTGACTGTCATGATAAGGCGAGAGACTGGTCGCTATTCGGTGAGGTTTCGAGTCCCTAAAGACTTATGCCGCTTAGAGCGAGGAGCCGGTCCTGTCCGGCTTAAAGGCGTGTATCGCGCCCCGAATTCGGCCTTCCGAATACCAGGGGCTTCGCCGAAATTTAAAATTATAGAATTCTATGGCTAAGTGAGAGTGATAAAGCATTATTAGTCCGGTTTCCTTGTTCGCTGTGCTCAGCACCTCCCTCGAAGGACCCAACAATGGGAACAAGAGTGCTCAGGTTTATCCTGAACACCCCAGCACTCGCGGCATGGGGGCAGAAGCCGAGGACTAGCCATCTCTCAGACTGGATAAACAGCCAAACAGAAGGTATATTTTAAATTCAAACAAGCGTTGCATAGTGCATATGAAACAAGTTTTCATCATACAGGATCACACGAGCAAGTTTACTCAAATATTACATCCTTTGAACATTCGTCTGCTACAAGACGGGCACCCTTCAGGACACCCTCATAATAAATTTCGGGGGTGCGATGCTCCTTGCCCTGCGGCGATCCCTCCTTGATCAGCTTCACGGCGTCTAGCTTGGCCCATTGCACCTTCACGTGGGCGAAAGCCCGGTGTGCACCTTCGATGCAGACAGACCGCTTGACGACCTCCAGCCGTGGGCAGGCGTCCACAAGCCGCCTCACCAGGCCGAAGTAGCTGCTCGGAAGGGCGTCGCCAGGCCACAGCCAGACTATAAAGCCCTTCATGGCATGTTCGGCCGCTTTGTGTGGCTCGACCAGCTGCTTCAGCTGGTCGCTCATAGGCACCGGGTGTTCGGTCCCAGTATACTGAGACCAGAACAACTTCTCCGTTGAGCTTCCCTCCTCGGCCTGGTAAAACTGTGCGGCATTTGACACGCTGTGTGGCAAATCTGCGAATGCTCCTGGAGAGCTTCGGATTCGGGTAAGTAATAGGTAATTTATTTTCACATGCTTGCTTTGCATATAGAATGCCTTACCCGCCGCTATTTTCTTCATCGCGTCAATCTCCTGGAGGGCCTTTTGGGCTTCGGCCTTGGCACTTTTCGCGCTCTCGAGGGCCGTGGCAAGCTCAGACTCTCGCGTCTTTGAGTCAAGCTCCAACGCCTCGTGCTTCGTCACGAGAGCTTGGAGCTCTTGCTGCACCTCGCCCACCCGAGCCTCTTTCCTTTCCTGCTCGGTGCGCTCCTTGGCCGCTTTATCTTCGTCCTCGGACAGCGCTTGCCTTAAGGTCGCCACTTCGGTCCTGACCCCTGGCAAATTCATGATGTTCCTGTCATTTTGCAATCGCATTCCTTTTATATATATATCCATAAACTAGGTATTACTTACCTTTGTTCTCCTCGAGCTGCCTCTTGGCAAGGCCGAGCTCGTCCTTGGACACTTCAAGGTCTTGCTTCAGTGCGGCGACCTCCGCAGTCAGTGCGGCAGATGCCAGCAGCGAAGCCTGCATATGCATATTGACATACTTATATTAGACTCCTGCGATGTTGTTTGATCCTCTATTCGGCTTTTCTTTGTGAATACCGAACAGAGCATCAGGGGCTACTGTCTATGCGGTAATATTTTTCCTATATTTTAAACACTTACCTCAAAGCCTGTTAGAAGGCTGGCACAGGCTTCAGTCAATCCGCTCTTGGCGGACTGAACCTTCTGGACCACCGCACTCATAATAGTATGGTGCTCCTCGTCGATGGAAGCGCTGCGAAGCGCTCCCAGCAGATTGTCCGGCGCCTCTGAATGGACAGAGGTCACCGGCACAGGCGTATCACCCCTCTTGGAAGGAGGCTGCTTGCCCGAGTCCAGAACCACTGGAGGTTCCGGCGCGGTGTTCGGCTGAGGGCCGAACTCGGAGCCCTCCGGGGCCTTGTCCCCTCGGCTCTCGGAGTCCGGAAGGTCTCCTTGAGGCGCCTCCAAGACTGTCTCCTCTCGACCCGGTGCCTCTTGAGACAGCACCTCGGTGTTGTCCGCAAGGCGAGGGGAGGTGGCGGTCGGAAGCGGATCGCTATCCATATCCGACGAGCCCAGGGAGCCGTCCGACGATACATCGATACAGGCTCGTGGTGGCATGCATAATCATATTCGGCGTTAGGGAAAGCAGTGCGACAAAGGAATGCTATGAGTTACTCTGGTATCTGAATACTTACGACCTCCCCAGGGGCTTGGCCCTGGGCAACCACTCGTCTTCATCTTCGACGGCGGCGGGGAACTGTCCGGAAGGAGAGTCCTTCCCTTCTTGGACCCTTCGGCCCCCCAGTTGGGGCGGCCTTCCTTTTCTTGTCTCCCCCGCCTGGAGGGGGAGCATCTTCTTCTTCCTTCTCGTCTTCGGAGGAGGTGTGTGCCGTAGAGTCATCAGACGGTGAGTCCGATGACGCCTGGCGTCGGGAACTCTTTCGGGTTCCCTTGGCCTTCTTGGTCTTCTCCGGCACCGTATAAGGAGCCGGAGTCAGCATCTTCGCCAGTAGAGCGTCTGTTGGGCCTTCGGGCAAAGGAGCCGGACAGTCGATCTGTCTGGCCGTCTCCTGCCAGTCCTGTCAAAGGTACGGGAGCTTAGATCCCGCATAGAGTCAAACTATGGAAAACAAGTATCCTGTGAGAGGTAAAATAGCTTATCGCGCTGGCTTGGCGCTTCGCACAGAATCCGCGGTCCTCGGTAGTGGGAGGGGGAACCTCGGCGCTCTTGAATAGCACCTTCCAGGCATCTTCATGAGTTGTGTTGAAGAGCCTGTTCAGAGTTCGGTGCTGGGCCGTGTCGAACTCCCAAAAGTTGAAAGCCCGTTGTTGGCACGGGAGGATCCGGCGGATGAGCATGACCTAGACCACGTTGACAAGTTTGAGCTTCTTGTTCACCATGTTTTGAATACATGTTTGGAGTCCGGTCAGCTCTCCCGAACTACCCCAGGACAGGCCCTTCTCTTGCCAGGAGGTGAGCCGCGTGGGGAAGCCAGATCGGAACTCGGGGGCCGCTGCCCATTTAGGGTCGCGCGGCTCAGTGATGTAGAACCACCCCGATTGCCACCCCTTTATGGTCTCCATGAAGGAGCCCTCGAGCCATGTAACGTTGGGCATCTTGCCCACCATGGAGCCTCCGCACTTCGCCTGACGGCCGCTCACTACCTTTGGCTTGACGTTGAAGGTCTTCAGCCATAAGCCGAAGTGGGGCTTGATGGGGAGGAAAGCCTCGCAAACGACGACAAACACCGAGATGTTGAGGATGAAGTTCGGGGCCAGATAGTGGAAATCTAGGCCGTAGTAGAACATGAGCCCCCGGACGAATGGGTGGAGAGGGAATCCCAGTCTGCGGAGGAAGTGGGTAAGGAACACTACCCTCTCATGGGGCCTGGGGGTGGGGATCAGCTGCCCCTCATCTGGGAGCCGGTGCGCGATGTCGTCGGGCAAGTATCCAGCTCTCCTCAGCTTCTTGATGTGTCCCTCCGTAACGGAGGAGACCATCCACCTGCCTCCCGCTCCGGACATGATTGGAGAAGATCGAGGTGGGAAATGCGGACTTGGGCGCTGGAACTCAAGTGTGCGAAAGTGGATGAGCAAAGGAGGAAGAAGGTGTGGATGAAAAGGTGAATCCTTGTACCTTTATATGGGCGGCCGAAACTATGCGCCCCCACTAGCCTGGTAAAACTCGCTTATCCCCCAAGCGCCATAATTGATGGCGCGGTTGGATTATCCACGCCCGTATTGATGAGAATCCCGTGATAAGGGGACACGATCTCTGCTTTGACAAGACGTGTCAAAAAACTGCCTCGCGTTATGTGCGATGCTAGTTAAAGGAAACGGTTCGAATAATCACCGGGCCATGACATAATGTCGTGTTGCCAAGACATGTCAGCAGATTAGATTTGTGGAAGTATTATTCTCTCTACGGTGGTATGTGGAACTTATTTTGCAGGGTCGGACACTATCCTTGTATTCAAATTCTTCCATGATGTATTCGGAGGAGGAACCCGCCTTGCAATGCCGAAGACAATACTGCGCGCCGGACTCATCGTCATTGAAGCCTGGTTCAGGGGCTACTGAGGGAGTCCTGGATTAGGGGGTCTCCAGATAGCCGGACTATATTCTTTGGCCGGACTGTTAGACTATGAAGATACAAGATTGAAGACTCCGTCTCGTGTCCGGATGGGACTCTACTTGGCGTGGAAGGCAAGCTAGGCAGTACGAATATGTATATCTCCTCCTTTGTAACCGACCTTGTGTAACCCTAGCCCTCTCTGGTGTCTATATAAACCGGAGGGTTTTAGTCCGTAGGACAACATACAATCATACCATAGGCTAGCTTCTAGGGTTTAGCCTCTCTGTTTTCGTGGTAGATCTACTCTTGTACTACCGATATCATCAACATTAATCAAGCAGGACGTAGGGTTTTACCTCCATCAAGAGGGCCCGAACCTGGGTAAAACTTCGTGTCCCCTGCCTCCTGTTACCATCCGTCTAGACGCATAGTTCGGGACCCCCTACCCGAGGTCCGCCGGTTTTGACACCGATAGTAACCTTTGCCCGATGCCTTGGCATGTGCTTGCCCCCTTTGCACCAAAGGGGAAGCAAGGACACTGCGCGGGCCGGTGCCTGCCTGGCGACCGCCTGGTCTCGATCGTCATGGCTTGCGTCACGGGCTCCTCGCGAGGTCCCCCTGCCTTGATCTCTCTGCCTCCTCGCGAGCCTTCCCGATGAGGCTGCCTCTGAGGAAGCTTCCTGTCGTCCGCCCCGCGAGGGTCTTGAGCTTGAGCTGATGAAGATGGGCCGCGTTGGGCCCCCACTTGAGTCATGCCGCAGGCCGCAGGCAGGCAAGTCTGGGGACCCCCGTTCCCAGAACGCCGACAGTAGCCCCCCGGCCCAAGGCGCGCCCGGGCTTGGCCTAGCAGGGAGCAAAGAGGCAAGCGCGAAGTGCCGCGGGCCCAAAAAGCATGCGGCCTCGGGCGCCGCGTGGTCATTGATTGGTCGTGGACGTCTGCTGTAATGCCCTCGATGCGGCTATATCTCCCACGTGTCGAAGCACGACTTAGAGGCATAACCGCATTGAAAGCAATGTCGCAAGTGAGGTAATCTTCACACAACCCATGTAATAAATAAGGGAAAGGGTTACATAGTTGGCTTACAATCGCCACTTCACACAATTACATGAATAAAGCATTACATCATCCAGATACAAACAAGGTCCGACTACGGAACCAAAATAACAGAAGACTACGCAAGTTGCTACACGGATCCCCGATCGACCCCAATTGGGCTCCACTACTGATCAACTGGAAACGGAAACGACATAACGAACACAATCTTCATTGAGCTCCTCCTTGAGCTCGGTTGCGTCATCTGCATGGTTCAACGGCACCTGCAAGCTGGTTTTGGAAGTATCTGTGAGTCACGGGGACTCAGCAATCTCACACCCTCGCGATCAAGACTATTTAAGCTTATAGGAAGGGTAAAAGGTATGATGTGGAGCTGCAGCAAGTGACTAGCATATATGGTGGCTAACATACGCAAATGAGAGCGAGAAGAGAAGGCAAAAGCACGGTCGAACAACTATGATCAAGAAGTGATCCTAGAACAACCTACGTCAATCATTACTCCAACACCGTGTTCACTTCCCGGACCCCACCAAGAAGAGACCATCACGGTTACACACGTGGTTGATGCGTTTTAATTAAGTTAAGTTTCAGGTTTTCTACAACCGAAAATTAACAAATTCCCATCTGCCCATAACCGCGGGCACGGCTTTCGAAAGTTCAATCCCTGCAGGGGTGTCCCAACTTAGCCCATCACAAGCTCTCACGGTCAACGAAGGATATTCCTTCTCCCAAGACAATCCTATCAGACTTGGCATCCCGGTTACAAGACATCCTCGACAATGGTAAAACAAGTCCAGCAACACCACCCGAATGTGCCGACAAATCCCGATAGGAGCTGCACATATCTCGTTCTCAGGGCACACTCAGATGAGCGCTCCATACAACTAAAACCATACCTCGAGTTTCCCCGAGAGGGCGCTGCACAGGGCTCTAGTTTGGACCAACACTTAGAGGAGCACTGGCCCGGGGGGTTTAATAAAGATGACCCTTGAGTCCGCGGAACCCAAGGGAAAAGAGGCTAGGTGGCGAATGGTAAAACCAATGTTGGGCATTGCTGGAGGAGTTTTATTCAAGGCGAACTGTCAAGGGGTTCCCATTATAACCCAACCGTGTAAGGAACGCAAAATCCGGGAACATAACACCGATATGACGGAAACTAGGGCGGCAAGAGTGGAACAAAACACCGGGCATAAGGCCGAGCCTTCCACCCTTTACCAAGTATATAGATGCATTAATTAAATAAGAGATATTGTGATATCCCAACAAATATCCATGTTCCAAACATGGAACAAGCTCCAATATTCACCTGCAACTAACAGCGCTATAAGAGGGGCTGAGCAAAGCGGTAACATAGCCAAACAATGGTTTGCTAGGACAAGGTGGGTTAGAGGTTTGACATGGCAATATGGGAGGCAGGATAAGCAAGTGGTAGGTATCGTAGCATAGGCATAGCAAAAGAGCAAGCATCTAGCAAGCAAATATAGAAGTGATTTCGAGGGTATGGTCATCTTGCCTGAAATCCCGCAAGGAAGAAGAACGAGTCCATGAAGAAGACAAACGATCGTATTCGAACGGATCCTCACAACTCTGGAATGGAACCGAAGCTCACGAGAAAGGCAACCCGGAAAGAAGCAAACAATAAGGTAAACAACCACTACAACAACATGGCATGATGCACAACAAGTATGATGCATGTACGGTTTAATGAAGCATGGCATGGCAAAGTGCACAAGCAATTCTACAAATTAAGTGGAGATCAATATGCAACGAGTTGCATATTGACGAAACACCACAAAAAGTTATTTAGTTCGATCTCGTTTATGTACTCAACAATATTCAATGTTGTTTAGCATGGCAAGGGGTGAAGCAAAACAAAACTACCTAACTAGGCAAGTTTAAATGAGGCCGGAAACAACGAAAAACAAATCCGAAAAATCCTCATATGCATATTAATGGATTTGGTACTATTCTGCCCTAAACCATATTTTAGAGTTGTCAAACATGCAAAGAGATGCCACCATGTTAAACTATGCATTTTTCTACCCCATTTACATATAAAATTTGTTAGGTTTGGAGCTACGATTATTTAGTTATGAAAGAAAAAAATTAGCATGGCATTGGGGCAAATTTAACCAAACCACATTTTAGACATTTTAAACGTGATTGAAAATGGCATATTATTAATCTACACAAAATTCTAAGCAAGTTTCATATATTAAGTTTTTACATGTGATGCTTAGTTTGTGAGTTTAAATATGCATGAAGTTCAAGGGGTTTTCTGCAAATCTGTTTTACTGGAATAAAAGGAAAATCGCTGAACTGAAAAAAATAAAAGTGGGCCAAACTGAGGCTGACTGGGCCTCACCAGAGGTGCTTAGCCCACGCGGTGGAGAGGTAGGCCGAAAGGGGGGCGCTGGGCCTTGCGTGGATCTGACTCAAGCGCACGAGGGCCGCGGTCAACGGGGCGGGTGCTCGTTCCCGAGCGAACAGAGGCTTCTCCTCCCTGTTCGAGTGAAGTAGAGGTGAGGCCTGACCAACGGTGGCGCAGCCGCAGGGACTTGGCGTCGCCGGCGGCAGGGGAGGTATGGGCTCATGGATCCAGGCAAAGCAGGGGAGGCCGACAAGGCAGGGGCATCAAGAGGAGTTGTTCCGGTGGCGGCGAGCTTGCCGCGTCGGGGACGAGGGCACGCAGCGGCACTCGGGCGGCTGGGCGGCCATGGCATCAGTGTCGGGCTTGAAGGAGCAGGCGGGGCTCGGGCGAGAAGGGGGGGTCACGGAGGAGGCTGATCCGGCACGGATCCGAAGGGTGGCGACAAGGACAAACGGCGGCCATGGCAGCTCGGTCCCCTGTGAAGAAGAAGTGAACAAGGGGAGAGCTGCGCGTAAGAGAGAGATAAAGAAGGAAGGGAAAATAGCAGGGGAGGAAGGGCACAGGGCACGGCCTAGTTCGGTGGTGGTAGTCGCCATTGGCGTCTGGTACTCGGGCAAGGCGGCGATGGTGGATCGAGGTGCTCGGGTACGAGCGAGCAGAGGAGGGGATCGATGGATCTGATAGGCTTGGCATGGAATGCAAGGAGGAGGAGGGCATCAGGTGGCGGCACGGATGGACTGATGGGACAAACGGGCTAAAATCTAGGGATTAGTCTAGGGTTGCCACTATATATAGCAAGCCGGATAGGTTTAGGGGGGGTATAAGGTCCCTCCGATTGTAATCGGACGGACGGGAAAAATAGCTTAGGTGGCCCAAATAAGGAAACGGTGATATTTTGCAGATGTTTGGGGATGTTCCGGACCCATCGATCACAACTGCTCGGGTCGGGTCCGGGACAGCTTTCGGACGCGTGCGGGAGGAGGTCCAATGCACTGTGCAAAGAGGGGTAGGCATGGGCCTAGGTGGATTGTGAAGAGCGGGTTGGTCTGAGAGAAGAGGGGAGAGATGCAGCCCGGCACGATTTTCAAAGACCGAAAACGTCCGACGAAAAGACCGGCTATACTGCCGCTATAGTTATGCGTTGGGGCATCAAACAGACTCCAAATGCGATGAAGCTTGACATGCAGTCTATCTACACTCTAATAAGACCACACACCAACTTTCATCCCATTCCGAGAACATTTTCCGGCCACTTATAAAATAATATTTCAGACGTGCCGCGGGCGCGTGCAAGTGTGTCTGGGCTCAAAACGGACAACGCACGGAACTCGGGGAACCCGGACGGATGCAAGTTTTGAAAACATGCAGATGCAAAGCGGATGATGACATGGCAAGATGCAACATGCAAGCAAATGACAAGGCCACAACAGCGAATAACTGGAGGACACCGGGCACATTGGTTTCGAGGCGTCACATCTGCGCTTCCCCATGATGCCTTGTTACGCGCCCGGCTAAGCGGACCCGTAGTTGCACACAGTTGTTCCTCCTTTCCGCTGCTCACTTGCCTCCTACCTTTCCTTCTTCTTCGAGCTCCAGCCTCCGCCGCCAATCCGGCTCGAGTTCTTCCTCCTCTTCACCGCCATGGCGCCGACGAAGAAAGGAAGGGGAAAGAAGCCCGCGCCTTCGCCCCGCACACCTCCGGCGGCGACCCCCGCCATTGCCCGGTCGATCATACTCAATCCAGAAGCTTTGCACAAGGTCCGCTCCGCCCTTGACACTATCTTCAACGAGTGCGGCAGGACCACGGTCTGGCCTGCGTCCCATGCTTCCCTTGATAGGATCGTCACGGAGGTTCGATTCTTCGCCGATGCCCTATGGGCGGGTCTGGTTCCCCCCCTGTTCTGCCTTCTTCAATGGGGTGCTCTACCATTATCAGATCTGCATGATGCACCTCGGGCCGGAGTCCATTACTCTTCTGGCTGTCTTTGCTTTTGTTTGCGAGGCGACGATAGGCATTCCTCCTTCCGTTGCCCTGCTGCGCCACTTCTTTTCCTTGCGCCTGAGCGATCCCACTCAGTGCTCAGGATGTGTGAGCTTCTTAGCCGTGCCAGAGACGGCTGCTTCAGGGATCGACTTCGGCCTTCCTCCTCCTGAGGCCAGGTTCAAAGAGCGGTGGTTGTACGTGGACGTTGGAGTGCCCAACCCTCTGCTCTCACACCCGACCTCGCTTGCTGTTCCTCACGCGGGTTGGGACCATGAGGTGCTCGCGAGCCCCCGGCTCGCCTTTGTCTGGCACCGCTTCCAGAGTTTCAGGGCGCTCAATGTGACAGCACCCAAGGTGGTGAAGGAGTTCCTGCAATGTCGCATTGCTCCTCTTCAGCGCCACTCTCGCCGGATGTGGGACTTTGCGGGGCATAGAGACCGCATGCGGCTTCAGGAGGAGGACTTGGCGCCTGAAGTGCTGCGGACGATGCTCAGGGTCTTGACTGGCGATCCTTCCCCAGGCAGCCTTCGGAGTAATGGTGTCCTCTTGTATCTTTGCTCGGGCAGGGCCAATTTTGTGAGGCAGATGCCCAGCTTCCATGAGTGGGGGCTGCGCCCGGCTGGCTGCACGGGGCCCCGCGAGAACCCAGCTGCCGTGGTGGCTCCCCCTGCTGCCCACAGCGGTCCTTCCTCGGGCGACAGGGCGGGGAGACGAGAATCGGCGGAAGTTGAGGCGATCGATGTCGAGGTGCCGATGCCGCGAGAAGCCTCGAAGGCGGCGTCTCTCGGGGTCCGCCCTGGAGCGGCGGCTGGTGCGGAGTTGCGGCCTATGGTTCCTGAGGCCGGGGCTCCCGAGGCCCCAGCCGTTCCTTGCGAGGCGATGCCTGGCGGCGCCCCCCAGGCTGACTCCTCCGACGCTGATCATCTTGACGCTTCTTCCGCACGAGAGACCGACCCCCGCGCCGAGCGCTTAGGTCGGTTCCGCGTAGACTTCGAGGCCCTCCGTAAGAGGAAGGAGGCCTTGGGTGGCAATGACCGCCCTTGCCGCCTGCTGAAGCGCAGGAAGTACTTTGCCATGGACGAGTAAGTCTTCTTCTTTCTCTGCTCATTTACTTTGCTATCCCTGCGACTGATTGTGGCCTTTCAGGCCCTGCCCTGCGAAACTCACCGAGTCATCCCAGTGGCTATCCCCCCAAGCTTCGCCTTCTCCGCTGGCCCTGGGCGTGTTGAGCTCGAGCGGCGCCCTTGCTGCCAGACCGGTTGGTGGAATGGTCCATTCCATAGGGCACTTTGAGTCTGCGCGCCCGCTGTCCTTTCTTCATGAGGCCTCCTGGGGCACATCCGTCTTGCCCCGCGTTCCTCCTCTGATCATTGATGGTGAATGGCTGAAGTCTGTCTTTGGCTCCTCCTTCGTGGGTGGACCGGCGCCAGGCCGGATTCTTAGAGAGGTCCGTTCGGCGATGGCTAGGGCGCCAGCCCCCAGCCCCGCACCGGGAGGGGGCTTGCCGCCTCGAGGCCCTCCGCAGGCCCTGGTGGAAGAGGGTGATGCGGGGGACGTGCTCAGGCGCGCTCGGGAGCGACGCGCCCTTCATGAAGAGTTCCTCCAGAGGGCGGCGGATGTGGTGAGCCGGATCGGGGCAGAGCTTGCTGACGAGGATGCGCGCCTCGAGGCCGAAGGCTTGCGCCTTGCTGAGGAGAGGCGCAAACTAAAGGTAGCCATCGCCCTCACGCGTCACCAACGTGATCTCGAAAACGCGAAGGCTGAAGCGTCACTGGCAGCTTCGCGAGAGGCCTGCTCCCAGGCCATTGAGGAGGCTCGGGAAGCAAACCGATGGTGCAAGGATGTGGAGGAGCGCGCATGGGAGCTCCAGGCCTAGAGCAACTCCCTGGAGCAGCAAGTGGAGCTATGCTAGGCGGCCCTTGAGTCGATGGAGGGCCCCCCTATTGACCCGGCGGAGCTTCTGAAGCGCGAGGAGGCACTGACGCTGGAGGCCGCCGAGCGCAACCTTGATCTTGAGCGGTTGGAGACGAGGGAGCGCCTGGTGGCTCGGGCAGAGGATGGTGTTGCCGCGCGCGAAGCCCGGGCCCTAGAAGAAGTCGATCGCCGCGTGGCGGAAGCTCGCTCGGCCTTCGAGCGCGAATACAAGACGAGGTTGGGGATGATCAAGGCTGAGGATGAGGGCAGGACCGCGGCCCTCAGGGCCAAACTGCCCGAAGTGACGCGGCGCGCGGACTCCTCCGCAGCCGCCCTCAGCGCAGCACAGGCGGAGCTGTCCTCTTCCCGGGCCGAGCAGCTTCTTCTCCAACAGAGGGTTGATGACGCCGAGGCCGCCGCACAGCGGAATGAGGACTAGATCCGTCGGCGGCGGGTTCTGGAGTGTGTGCACGCCCCCATGCTTCAAACGCTCAGAGAAAGGGCCAACACAGCTTTGGGCAACATCTGCGAGGCTGTCGCTAAGGAGCCGCACAAGGTCAACTATGCCGGCAACCTCTAGTTTTTCACCGATGTGGTGACGCTTCTGGAGAACCGCTCCAAAAGGTCCCGTTGGCTTGTCGAAGAGAGGAGCCGAGCCTTGCTCGGGCGTGCATTCTCCCGCGTCTTCAGCTATCTACTAGACAGGGACCCCCACTTCGACTTCGATGCCGCCATCGCACCCGTGTCCATAGCCGTCCGGGGCGACCTGGCGCGATGGGTGGAGGACAATGTGGACGCCCTCGTCGGGGCCTTTGCGTCTGATGATGACGGTGTGGTCGTGGCCGCCAATGAAGGCGGTGTTGTGGATGAGCCTGGCGCTGACGGAGATGCTGGCGGCGGCGGCAATGTCAACGACGCCAATGATGCCTCGGAGGATGCCCAAGAAGACGCGGTGAGTGATATGTCCGACTGACCACACGTCACTGCTGTTTATCCTGCACGAAGAAGGTTCGGGCTTGGCCCTGAAGAATGTAAGAGCATTTTGGGAGGGGAAGCCCCTCATGTAAAGGTTTGCAATTAGCACCCTGGTAAGTATAACATTGCGTGTGAACTTAGCCGCTGGCCCGGTGATGAGTCAGCTGACTTGTGTACCTTCCGACTCTGGCGAGTCCTGAGCGGGCTTGCGGGGGCCGCCGTACCTCGGGTGTCGCCTGATTAACTTGTAGATTTCGCGGTGATGTGATGCCCCGAGACCGATGCGCCAGGTGTCTTCTAGTTACATGCCATCGTTGCCATGTCATTCTCTTGCGTGTTGCATCTTGTCATGTCATCATGTGCATTGCATCATCATGTTTTCAAAACTTGCATCCGCCCGGGTTCCCCCAATTCCTTCCGTTGTCCGTTCTGAGCACAGACACACTCGCACGCGCCTGTGGCATATCCGAAATATTATTTTATAAGTGGCCGGAGAATGTTCTCGGAATGGGTCGAAAGTTGGCGTGCGGGGTTGTTATGTTGTTAGTAAGTCGCCCACCAAGTTTCATTGCATTCGGAGTTCGTTTGATGCCCCAACGGATAACTATAGTGGCAATATAGCCGGTCAAACGTCGGACGTTTTCGGTCTCCGGAAACAGTTGCCGGGCTGCCTTCTCTTCTCTCCTCTCAGCTCATCGCACTCTGCCCAGCCCACCTGCAGTCCATCTAGTTCCCCTCTCTGTGGAGCCGCATGATCGCGATCCGAGGGTCCGAGAACGGCCTCAAAACCTCTAACCCTAGCCCCCTTACCTTATAAATACCCCCCACATGCCATTTTTGGCGTCCTCCAACCCCCCCCCCCACCTTGTTTTCAGCGCGCCAATCATCAGCCGCCGCCGCCCTCATCGCATTCCACGCTGGCCGAACCAATCTCCGCCACTTGGCACCGCCGCCAGCGCCCCCGCAGCCAACCACGTCACGCCACCTCACCTCTCAGGCGCCTTCCAGCCAACCCCAGCGCGCCACGCGTTCACCCTGCGGCCCAATTCACCACGGCCCGCAGAGCCCACCGCTGGCCCGCGCCGGGCCAGATCTGGGCCTGTACGAACCCGTCCCCGAACCTGCGCGCCGCCGCCTTCGTTTAAGATCAGGAGAGCCCCGATCTCCTCTGCCTCACGCCCCCCTGTCCGCCGCCGGCGACCAAGACCGCCGAGCACGCCGGCCTCGTCGCCGACCCCAGGTCCTCCCTCGCCGACCCCGTCCTCCTTCTCCTTTGTTTTTTTCGCCGCCTCTCTCAGACATCGCTCTCTCCCTCGCGCAGGAGAGATCCCCGTCGCCGGAGTCGCCCATTCCACCGCCGTCGAGGTCGTTTCCGGCCTCCTCGCCCTGAACTGTCGCCGGATCTGGAAACCCCACCCTCGGATCCATCCATCCTTGTCGGCCCTGGCCTCCCCTGCTCGCCTACGCCGCTGCCTCGTCGTGGACCCCCACCGGCGTCCCTGCCATGACCTCTCTCCAGCGAGCTCCTCGAACCATTGACCTCAAGCGCCCGCTCCAGTGCCATCATGGGCCGGTGCCTCCCAAGGCCCAGCGCCCTCCTCTGCCTCGACTTCGTGTGGGCCACCAGATCCACGAGGCCCATGTCTGGTTTTCCTCTCCACCGCCTTGGGCCAAAGCCCATGGGTGAGTTTCCCCGCAGCCCCCTCTGTAGGCCCAGCATGTGTAGATTCAGCCCATAGTCGTTTTTCTCCTGTCTGCGAATTTGTCTTTTATCCAGTAAAAAATAGATTTGCAGTAAAGCCCTCCAACTTCATGCATTTAATAACTCCACAACCGTGCATCGGACTAAAATGTTTTATATATGAAAAATGCTTAGAATTTCATCTAGTTTAATAATATCCAACTTTCATCCATGTTTGAAATGTTTAAAATGCTGTTTGTTTAAATTTGTTTAAATAACTTGCTAAAATGCTTTATTTCATAACTAAATAACCGTAGCTCCGAATTAAATAATCTTTATATGTAAATGGGGTAGAAAAATGCCTAGATTTACTTGGTGCACTCATCTTGCATGTTTAACAACTCTAAAATAATGTTTAGGGCAGAACAGTACCAAATCTATAATATGCTCATGAGGAGTTTCCGGAATTGTTGTTCGTTGCTTCCGGCCTCATTTAAACTTGACTAGATAGGTAGTTTACTTTGCTTCACCCTTGCCATGTTAAGAACATTTAATATTGTTGGGGTACATAAACGAGAGAGAACTAAATAATTGATGTGGTGTTCCGTCAATATGCAACCCGTTGCATATTGAGCTCCACTTAACTTGTAGTGTTGTTTGTGCACTTTGCCATGCCATGCATAATTAAACCGAACATGCATCATACTTGGTCGTGCATCATGCCATGATTATGTGATGGTTGTTTACTATGTTGTTTGCTTCTTTCCGGTGTTGCTTCTTCGGGTTGGTTCCGATAACGTCACGTTTGTGAGGATTCGTTCGACTACATCCGTTTGTCTTCTTCATGGACTCGTTCTTCTTCCTTGCGGGATCTCAGGCAAGATGATCATACCCTCGAAATCACTTCTATCTTTGCTTGCTAGATGCTCACTCTTTTGCCATGCCTATGATGCGATACCAGTTGATCAGTAGTGGAGCCCAGTTGGGGTCGATCGGGGATCTGTGTAGCATTGGGTTAGTCTTCTTTCATTTTGGTTTCGTAGCCGGACCTTGATTGTATCTGGATGATGTAATGCTTTTTTCATGTATTGTGTGAAGTGGCGATTGTAAGCCAACTATGTATCCCGTTCCCTTATGTATTACATGGGTTGTGTGAAGATTACCTCACTTGCGACATTGCTTTCAATGCGGTTATGCCTCTAAGTCGTGCTTCGACACATGGGAGATATAGCCGCATTGAGGGCGTTACAAGTTGGTAATCAGAGCCTTCCCCGACTTTAGGAGCCCCCTGCTTGATCGAATCGCTGGCATTGTTGAGTCTAGAAGAAAATGTTTTGAGTCTTATAGGATTATGTATATCGGAGAGTAGGATTATTTTTACTCCTCAGTCCCTTCGTCGCTCTGGTGAGGCATCCTGACGTAGAGTTTTGACTCTTCTCTCCTCAAATTTCACGAATTTTTTTTAGGATCATGCGGGTATCTTGGAATCGTTCCGATGGTTTTGTGATGAGAACATTGTTGTTGGTGCCTCCTGACATTTAGGGGTTGTGGCAGTGTCCCGGGGAGTTGAGCTCCGAGGTGTTGTCATCACAATTTTATCATTGCAGCTCTGGAATACCTGAGTTTAGTTTCGCCGACATCGAAAAACTCTTTTATGTAGTTGTTGGTGAGATAACCTCGACGCCACCCAGTACTAGGGCGGGAGTTCGGGAGTATTGCCATAACTCATATAACGGATGCTTTTTGAAGGTTGAGGTAAACGATTTCCGAAGGTTTCTTGGTTATGTCTTGAAGGATGGATACAGCTGGATGTAGGATTTGTTAGTTTTGGGTGAGATATTATGCTTCCCCTGTATCCCCAACACCTGATTGCATAACTGGAAAATTTTTGGGAGTTTATAAGTGGGAATTCAAGTAGCTCTTAGGATATCTTTCCGACAGATGTATGCTATGAAATTGGGGTTCGACGCCTAGTGGTCCGCCTATCCACGGTTGGTTTTACAGTGGTCTCGCTGTGTCTTAAAGAGTCCTTGGCTATGCCGACTCGGGGACGCTTCATATGTCATGTGCACTGCCTTGTACATGATGGTGCTGTACGATCGAGCCCGTGTAGGCCCCACCACGAAAACTTTGGACGAAATCTCTATCATATGTTTGTTCCAGCTTATCCTGCAAGCCAATCCTTTGTTTTGTTTTGAGTTGTGGTATTCGAGTTGCTTCGAAGTCAAGTGTTGATTCCATACCTTTCCGAAGCAGTGTTCTCATGTGAACACTAATCCTTCTTGCTTATCGAGATTGGCATACCAATTCTTTTCCATCCGATGTGCTTCTCTTCTAGTGGATCTGATCTTTTTCAACATCCGCAAGATCAACTCAAGTTTCTCTCAACGGTGTTTGTTTCATCCGTCTCAAGTTGTCTTTGTTTTTCCCGCCCTCCCACCCTTTTTCTTCAAGGACTAAGATTTCTTTATCAAGTATCCTTTTATTCTGGTGAAGTCTCTCCATTCCTTTTCCGTCAATTTTCTTATCCGGTGATTCTCATGAAGATCCTAACAGAGCCTCAAGTTCATCATTGTTCGTTTCCCTTTCTTCTCCGGTGGATTCAAGTCAAGCTTTGTGGATCATCTCCCTTTTCCTCATTTCAATGCTTTCTCATGCCGGTGCACCTTATATTGAGTCATTCCTCGCTCGTTATTCTATTGTTCCGGAGTGCTCAAGATATCTCGAAGATTCGTGTTTCCACTCTGCATTCGTTCAAGATCTTTCGAGTTTGTTACCTCATTCAAGCCATTTAATTCAACCAGTGGAATCTCTCTTTTCAAGCAATCATTGCAACGGTGTATCTTTTGAGTGGGCCCTAACCCACAGGTCTTTTTCCAGGATCTTACCTGACTCTTCTTATTACCGGAGCTATTCTCAAATCTTTTAAAGTTTGACGTAAGAATGAGTTATCATCAGTCAAATGCCTTTTCTCCAAGATCTTTCAAATTCTTTCATCGTTGGCTCAACCTTTCCAATTTTCATCCCGGAGTATCTCAACAATTTGGTGGTGTTTCTCATCGTCATTCTCAGATTTTGAAGACCGAAGAAGAGTTTCTCCTTAATCTTGCTCCATTCTCTTCAAGATTCATGGTGCTAGCTTGTTGCCATCCTCTCATAATTATTTTCGATTGTGAGAATTCTTTTCATCCATCCGGAGTAATTCAGGAGTATTTTCAGTTTGATTCTCCGAAGGCCATCAATTCAGGTTTATTCATTCGCAGCTTTCAGCTATCATTCTTTAATCTTACCGGTCCATCATTCAATATTCTCTAATCAGTTCATGATCTCTTCGTTCTCTTTTATCTAAATTCCCCTCAAGTATCTTCATTTGTTCTCAAATTCTTCCCGGTGTTCCTTTATTTTTTCTTCGGCCACTTTAATTCTAACGGTGTTTCATTCAGGATTCTCTTCCTTCGTTTATCATATCAATTCATTCGTTCTTTCCAATCCCAACCGGTGGTTCGTTGAAGACCTTCTCTAGTTTACGCTATATCTCTCTTAATCCCTCCTACGAGAATAAGTAGTTTGCCAAATCTTTTGGTTGTCATCAATTTAATTGATGAAGGATAAGCAGAATGTAATTCTTATTCTTGTTTCATCGAAGTGAGTAATTCCTTATTCCGGAGGCTCATCAAATTCTCGATTTCAATTGTTGTCATCTTCTCTTTTTCCCGGAGTTCCAAGATCTCACAATTATATCATCACGGAGATTCATCTAAATAATTGCAAGTCTTCACCTTGTGTTTTCAACTTCTTTTTCCTTTCGTTTGATCATTCTTTCGTTACCGGAGTTCTTCTTGAAGGTTCTTTATGATGGTTCATAAAGGATTTAAATTCCTTCTCGAAGTGTTCATCGAGATTCTTTTCTAAGGAGCTCAAGTATTTTTCATCTTGCTATCCGGAGTGCAATTCTTTCTTCTGTATCATTGAAGGTGGCATTATGTCATTCTTGATAATTGAGTCATGTTTTCTTGATTCACATGTTGTTAAGAATGAGGTATTTTTAATCCATCTACCTTTTCGTTGGAATTATTTGGGGTTATATTTCACCTAAAGCCTTCCCTAAGGGTTGTTGCTATTTATGGTGCTCTTAAAGGACCCAAGTTCGTCTTTTATACTTCCGGTGAATAACTTTCTCGTCTCCTTGTTCATACCAATCCAATTCTTTTTCCCGTGAGTGGAAGGTTGTCACCTCATAATTTGAGAAGTTTTCCATAAGTCCACTACAAGCTCACTCTTTTCGTTGTTGGTCTTCCAACAACTCCGTTCGACCCTTCTCCTAAGGATGCCTTTTCAAACTCTTTTGTGGAAGAAGTTGGCATTTTTCTTCTCCATTCTTTTATTTCAAGTATCTATCTTCTATTCTTTCATTCCGGAGGTATGGGGGTGTTTCTCTCGTCACTCATCATCTCGAATTGTGAGGATCATGTTCTTTCCTTTTGCTTATCCATTCAACCGGAATGCCATCTGAAATCTTTCTTACCCCTTGTACCATTATTCTATAGTTCCGGAGGTAGTGTGTTGTTGATTTTCATCAAGTATCCTCCCATCTTGTCAAAATCATGTTCAATTCCTTCCATTTTCAATCAGAGTGCTGTCCAATTTATATCATTCTTATTCCTTCTCTATCTTGTTTTAACTGGAGTGTTGTGGATATCATTCCTCTTCTAACCGGAGTCTCATCCAAGTGATTTCATTTTTGCCAAGTTCATATGCTAAGCCTTCCTTTTCCAACCGGAGTTTGTCGTATTTGGTCTTTATCGTTCCTTGCACATCTCGTCTCAACTGGAGTGCTTGCATGTAGTTCTTGTCCATTGTAACATTTTTCTTATGTTTTCTAACCTACAAGGTTCTAGTAATGTTCCTTGTTCCTCTGTTCCAACGGAGTGTTTTCAACTTTATTCATCTTCATTGGCTTTCTTCTTTCAATTTGTTTAACCTCGCAAGGTTCTTTGGGTTCACTCATTTGTCAAAGAAGCAACTCAGTTGTACCTCTTCTCTTCCTATTTCTTTTCCCTCCGGTGCCATCCTAGATCTCGGGACGAGATCCTCTCGTAGTGGTGGAGTGTTGTGATGCCCCAAGACCGATGCGCCAGGTATCTTCTAGTTATTCGCCGTCATTGCCATGTCATTCGCTTGCGTGTTGCATCTTGTCATGTCATCATGTGCATTGCATCATCATGTTTTCAAAACTTGCATCCATCCGGGTTCCCCCAGTTCCTTCCGTTGTCCGTTCTGAGCACAGACACACTCGCACGCACCTGTGGCATGTGGCATGTCCGAAATATTATTTTATAAGTGGCCGGAGAATGTTCTCGGAATGGGTTGAAAGTTGGCGTGCGGGGTTGTTATGTTGTTAGTAAGTCGCCCGCCAAGTTTCATCTCATTCGGAGTTCGTTTGATGCCCCAACGGATAACTATAGCGGCAATATAGCCGGTCAAGCGTCGGACGTTTTCGGTCTCCGGAAACAGTTGCCGGGCTGCCTTCTCTTCTCTCCTCTCAGCTCATCGCACTCTGCCCAGCCCACCTGCAGTCCATCTTGTTCCCCTCTGTCCAGAGCCGCATGATCGCGATCCGAGGGTCCGAGAACGGCCTCAAAACCTCTAACCCTAGCCCCCTTACCTTATAAATACCCCCACATGCCATTTTTAGCGTCCTCCAACCCCCCCTCCCACCTTGTTTTCAGCGCGCCAATCATCAGCCGCCGCCGCCCTCATCGCATTCCGCGCTGGCCGAACCCATCTCCGCCACTTGGCACCGCCGCCAGCACCCCCGCAGCCAACCACATCACGCCACCTCACCTCTCAGCCGCCTTCCAGCCAACCCCAGTGCACCACGCGTTCCCCCTGCGCCCCACTTCACTGCTGCCCGCGGAGCCCGCCGCTGGCCCGCGCCGGGCCTGATCTGGGCCTGTACGAACCCGTCCCTGAACCTGCGCGTCGCCGCCTTTGTTTCAGATCGGGAGAGCCCCGATCTCCTCTCCGTCACGCCCCGCTGTCCGCCGCCGGTGACCAGGACCGCCGAGCACGCCGGCCTCGTCGCCGACCCCGTCCTCCTCCTCCTTTGTTTTTTTCGCTGCCTCTCTCAGACCTCGCTCTCTCCCTCGCGCAGGAGAGATCCCCGTCGCCGGAGTCGCCCATTCCACCGCTGTCGAGGTCGTTGCCGGCCTCCTCGCCCTGAACTGTCGCCGGATTTGGAAACCCCGCCCTCGGATCCATCCATCCTCGTCAGCCCTGGCCTCCCCTGCTCGCCTACGTCGCTGCCTCGTCGTGGACCCCCGCCGGCGTCCCTGCCATGACCTCTCTCCAGTGAGCTCCTCGAACCGTTGACCTCAAGCGCCCGCTCCAGCGCCATCGTGGGCCGGTGCCTCCCAAGGCCCAGCGCCCTCCTCTGCCTCGACTTCGCGTGGGCCACTAGATCCGCGAGGCCCATGTCTGGTTTTCCTCTCCACCGCCTTGGGCCAAAGCCCATGGGTGAGTTTCCCCACAGCCCCCTCTATAGGCCCAGCGTGTGTAGATTAAGCCCATAGTCGTTTTTTTCCTGTCTGCGAATTTGTCTTTTATCCAGTAAAAAATAGATTTGCAGTAAAGCCCTCCAACTTCATGCATTTAATAACTCCACAACCGTGCATCAGACTAAAATGTTTTATATATGAAAAATGCTTAGAATTTCATCTAGTTTAATAATATCCAACTTTCATCCATGTTTGAAATGTTTAAAATGCTGTTTGTTTAAATTTCTTTGAATAACTTGCTAAAATTCTTTATTTCATAACTAAATAACCGTAGCTCCGAATTAAATAATCTTCATATGTAAATGGGGTAGAAAATGCCTAGATTTACTTGGTGCACTCATCTTGCATGTTTAACAACTCTAAAATAATGTTTAGGGCAAAACAGTACCAAATCTATAATATGCTCATGAGGAGTTTCCGGAATTGTTGTTCGTTGCTTCCGACCTCATTTAAACTTGACTAGATAGGTAGTTTACTTTGCTTCACCCTTGCCATGTTAAGAACATTTAATATTGTTGGGGTACATAAACGAGAGAGAACTAAATAATTGATGTGGTGTTCCGTCAATATGCAACCCGTTGCATATTGAGCTCCACTTAACTTGTAGTGTTGTTTGTGCACTTTGCCATGCCATGCATAATTAAACCGGACATGCATCATACTTGGTCGTGCATCATGCCATGATTATGTGATGGTTGTTTACTATGTTGTTTGCTTCTTTCCGGTGTTGCTTCTTTGGGTTGGTTCCGATAACCTCACGTTTGTGAGGATTCGTTCGACTACATCCGTTTGTCTTCTTCATGGACTCGTTCTTCTTCCTTGCGGGATCTCAGGCAAGATGATCATACCCTCGAAATCACTTCTATCTTTGCTTGCTAGATGCTCGCTCTTTTGCCATGCCTATGATGCGATACCTACCACTTGCTTATCATGCCTCCCATATTGTTAAGCCAAGCCTCTAACCCACCTTGACCTAGCAAACCGTTGTTTGGCTATGTTACCGCTTTGCTCAGCCCCTCTTATAGCGTTGTTAGTTGCAGGTGAACATTGGAGCTTGTTCCATGTTGGAACATTGATATTTGTTGGGATATCACAATATCTCTTATTTAATTAATGCATCTATATACTTGGTAAAGGGTGGAAGGCTCGGCCTTATGCCTGGTGTTTTGTTCCACTCTTGCCGCCCTAGTTTCCGTCATATCGGTGTTATGTTCCCGGATTTTGCGTTCCTTACGCGGTTGGGTTATAATGGGAACCCCTTGATAGTTCGCCTTGAATAAAACTCCTCCAGCAAGGCCCAACCTTGGTTTTACCATTCGCCACCTAGCCTTTTTCCCTTAGGAGTCGTGCATCCCGAGGGTCATCTTTATTTTAACCCCCCGGGCCAGTGCTTGTCTAAGTGTTGGTCCGAACTAGAGTCCTTTGCAGCGCCACCTCGGGGAAACTTGAGGGCTGGTTTTAGTTGTACGGAGCGCTCATCCGGTGTTGCCCTGAGAACGAGATATGTGCAGCTCCTATCAGGATGTCGGCGCATCGGGCGGTCTTACTGGTCTTGTTTTACCTGTCGAAATGTCTTGTAACCGGGATTCCGAGCCTGATCGGGTCTTCCCGCTAGAAGGAATATCCTTCATTGACCGTGAGAGCTTGTGATGGGCTAAGTTGGGACACCCCTGCAGGGATTGAACTTTCGAAAGCCGTGCCCGCGGTTATGGGCAGATGGGAATTTGTTGATGTCCGGTTGTAGAAAACCTGAAGTTGACCTTAATTAAAATGCATCAACCGCGTGTGTAACCGTGATGGTCTCTTCTCGGCGGAGTCCGGAAGTGAACCCGGTGTTGGAGTTATGCTTGACGTAGGTTGTTCTAGGATCACTTCTTGATCATACTTTTATTGACCGTGCTTTGCCTTCTCTTCTCGCTCTCATTTGCGTATGTTAGCCACCATATATGCTAGTCGCTTGCTGCAGCTCCACCTCATACCTTTTACCTTACCCATAAGCTTAAATAGTCTTGATCGCGAGGGTGTGAGATTGCCGAGTCCCCGTGACTCACAGATACTTCCAAAACCAGCTTGCAGGTGCCGTTGAACCGTGCAGATGACGCAACCAAGCTCAAGGAGGAGCTCAATGAAGCTCTTGACCTTTGTGTTGTTTCGTTCTAGTTGATCAGTAGTGGAGCCCAGTTGGGGTCGATCGGGGATCTGTGTAGCATTGGGGTAGTCTTCTTTCATTTTGGTTCCGTAGCCGGACCTTGATTGTATCTGGATGATGTAATGCTTTGTTCATGTATTGTGTGAAGTGGCGATTGTAAGCCAACTATGTATCCCGTTCCCTTATGTATTACATGGGTTGTGTGAAGATTACCTCACTTGCGACATTGCTTTCAATGCGGTTATGCCTCTAAGTCGTGCTTCGACATGTGGGAGATATAGCCGCATTGAGGGCGTTACAGGTGAGGACCTCCGAAAAAGGTGCGGCAACAGCGGTCCTGGCTGTAAAACGTGCCTGGCCCGGCCCGGCTCACGAGGGGCTCGCGAGGGGGGGGGGCAGCCGACGCTAACTTTGGATGCAAAGCCGAATCCAGAACACGAGAGATTGCTCGAACGAGATTAAACACCCCTTCCCCCAAACACACGCAAGCATCGAGCTCAAATCCAACTTAAATCCAAATCGAAAAACTTTATCAACAAGGAAAGGCAAAAGCAAAAGGCCGCGTCCGGCACCTAGTCTAGTCTTCGACGTCTTCTCACCAGCGCGGAACTAAGTGCTGCCACTGGGCGTGGGCGGGAGCCCCCGAGGCCCGAGGGCGGCTCTCCGGAGACTCCGGGGCGTGTACAGCCCCACTCATTATTACGTGAGAGTGTCGCGGGCGGTGAGCTTCACAGGCACTGGTCCCTCTTCACAGGTACCGGCCTTGCTTCATATCGCCAGTTGAGGGCCCCGCCTTGCGGCTCACTCTGCCGCCATTGACGGCGACCGGAAACCAAGGACGACGCCAATGGGGCAGATCGGTCGCCAGCGGTTCCCCCGACGACCACGGGTCCCCTGTTGGGGGCAGGCCCTGGGGTACCTCCCCGGCAGGGGGCCTACCTCCCGAGAACGCCTTGCTCCGACCGCCGCGGGGACAAACCTGAATCTCTGCCCCTCTCCTGCAGCCCCCTGCGCCCTCCCCCTGAGGGGTATGAGGCTGCAGCATTGGGGCAGCCATCTGCTGCGGCAACCTGCATCTCCTGCGACCCATGGTTAGCATTAGCTTGCTCCTGAGGGATGAATGGTACCCGATAGTTGTTGCTGCCGGTGCGGTTGTCGAGGCTCTCTTGGGGTTCCCTAAAGAGCTCGGCTTCTGGCGTCTCCTCGCCCCAGCCTGGCTCGAGGAATGAGCCATGATCTTCTTCCAGTGCGCACCCCTGACCCACCATGCGGGGCACATAAGCTTCTGGGGCCATCGCCTCGTGGGCCTCGCCGTAGCGCCCCGCATGCCATGCAGTCTGGCTTGGAGCACCGTCTGGGGGTGATGGCGCGGCGGTCCACCAAAGCCGAAGGCCACGGTGTGCACCCCTTTGCTGGCCTGAGAGGGGGCCGGCGTGACTTGTCGCCCGGTGCCGGCGGAGGTGTTGGCACTGGACGGGCCCTGGAGTCCGCTGGAAGTTGTGTGCGTGCGCATGACGCTGCCATTCGGCCCGCCTTGGGTCTGGGGTGGCAGCTGGACGCAGAAAGGAGGTGTTCCTGAGGCGGCGGCATCCACGAGCTCGGCTACTCGCTCCAACAACACGTCGTAGCCGCCCTCTAGCAGTCGGCACCGTAGCAGCTCTCGGGCCACCGTGAGCGAAGCCCTGGAATTCGCTTGCTCCCTTCGGGTGTACGGCGCTGTGGCCGCGGCATGGTTTGAGGCCCTTGCTGCGGCTCGCACCTGCCGTGGTGTGAGGGCAGGCGGCGTCTGGCCGCATCGCCCGCGCCCTACAGCGCCCTGCGGAGCGCGGGCTGCCTGAGGCGCAAGGTTGAGGTCGCCCTGGGCTGGTGCCATGGCATGGGCGGGCCATGCTGCCCAATGGTCGGCGTTGGCAGCCGGGTCACTTGACATCTGAATGGCGAGGCGATGATACGCGATGCGGAGGAAGAAGGATTCCGGCGCACCCCTACCTGGCGCGCCAAATGCCGGATTTCGGGTTCCAGCAGACCCTTGAGGTTCAAACATTGGGGTGTGCGCGGAGATCTCTCCCCTACCGATCTACATCCAATCTCCTCGCGTGATCTAAGCTGAAAACAACGAACAACACAAGGGACACGAGGTTTATACTGGTTCGGGCCACCATTGTGGTGTAATACCCTACTCCAGTGTGTGGCGTCGTGGATTGCCTCAGGGGCTGATGATGAACAGTACAAGGGAAGAAAAGCCTCGCGAGAGGTGTTCTTGAGCTGCTGTGATGAACTGCTTAGGTGAGTTCAGTCGCCTCTCTCTCTCTCTCTGCTGGGGTTCTACCAGAACTCTAGATGTCTCTCCCCTCCTTTCTCTTTTCTCTTCCTTTGTGCTAGCTCTATTTATAGAGGCCCTGGGCCTCTCCCCAAATAATGAGTGGGAAGGGCGCCAACATTTGACCATTTTGAAGGGGAACATCTAGTACAAGTTATCCTGACCAAAGGTGGTCTTCGGCTGCCAAAAGCACTGGTGATGACGCCGTCTTGGGCTCCACGGTGACCTCCGTCCTGCCGCTCTTTTGGTCTTGGTCTTGTTGCACCGGAATGGTAACCTTTGCCCGATGCCTTGGCATGTGCTTGCCCCCTTTGCACCAAAGGGGAAACAAGGACACTGCGCGGGCCGGCGCCTGCCTGGCGCCCGCCTGGTCTCGATCGTCATGGCTTGCGTCACGGGCTCCTCGCGAGGTGCCCCTGCCTTGATCTCTCCGCCTCCTCGCGAGCCTGCCTGATGAGGCTGCCTCTAAGGAAGATTCCTGTCGTCTGCCCCGCGAGGCTTGGCCCCTCGTGAGGGTCTTGAGCTTGAGCTGATGAAGATGGGCCGCGCTGGTGTTGGGGAACGTAGTAATTTCAAAAAAATTCCTACGCACACGCAAGATCATGGTGATGCATAGCAACAAGAGGGGAGAGTGTTGTCTACGTACCCTCATAGACCGGCAATGGAAGCGTTGACACAACGTAGAGGAAGTAGTCGTACGTCTTCCCGATCCGACCGATCCAAGTACCGAACGTACGGCACCTCCGAGTTCTGCACACGTTCAACTCGATGACGTCCCTCGAGCTTCGATCTAGCCGAGTGTTGAGGGAGAGTTTCGTCAGCACGACGGCGTGATGATGGTGATGATGTTCTACCGACGCAGGGCTTCGCCTAAGCACTGCTACGATATGAACGAGGTGGAATATGGTGGAAGGGGGCACCGCACACGGCTAAGGAACGATCACGAAGATCAACTTGTGTGTCATGGGGTGCCCCCCTGCCCCCGTATATAAAGGAGGGAGGCGGGAGGTGCGGCCGGCCCCTAGGGGTGAGCCTGGAGGAGTCCTACTCCCACCGGGAGTAGGACTCCCCCCTCTTGCCTTGATGGAGAAGGAAAGGGGAAGGGGGAAAGAGGAAAGGGGGGCGCCGCCCCCCTTCCTTGTCCTATTCGGACTAGGGGGGAGGGGGGGCGCGGCCTGCCCTGGCCAGCCCTCCTCTTCTCCCTTAGGGCCCATGTAGGCCCATTAACCCCCGGGGGGTTCCGGTAACCCCCCGGTACTCTGGTAAAATCCCGATTTCACCTGGAACGATTCTGATATCCAAATATAGGCTTCCAATATATCAATCTTTATGTCTCAACCATTTCGAGACTCCTCTTCATGTCCGTGATCACATCCGGGACTCCGAACAACCTTCGGTACATCAAAACACAAAAACCCTAATTACGATCGTCACCGAGCTTTAAGCGTGCGGACCCTACGGGTTCGAGAACTATGCAGACATGACCGAGACACGTCTCCGGTCAATAACAAATAGCGGAACCTGGATGCTCATATTGGTTCCTACATATTCTACGAAGATCTTTATCGGTCAAACCGCATAACAACATACGTTGTTCCCTTTGTCATCGGTATGTTACTTGCCCGAGATTCGATCGTCGGTATCTCAATACCTAGTTCAATCTCGTTACCGGCAAGTCTCTTTACTCATTCCGTAATACATCATCCCACAACTAACTTATTAGTTGCAATGCTTGCAAGGCTTGAGTGATGTGTATTACCGAGAGGGCCCAGAGATACCTCTCCGACAATCGGAGTGACAAATCCTAATATCGAAATACGCCAACCCAACAAGTACCTTCAGAGACACCTGTAGAGCACCTTTATAATCACCCAGTTACATTGTGACGTTTGGTAGCACACAAAGTGTTCCTCCGGTAAATGGGAGTTGCATAATCTCATAGTCATAGGAACATGTATAAGTTATGAAGAAAGCAATAGCAACAAACTAAATGATCAAGTGCTAAGCTAACGGAATGGGTCAAGTCAATCACATCATTCTCCTAATGATGTGATCCCGTTAATCAAATGACAACTCGTGTCTATGGCTAGGAAACATAACCATCTTTGATCAACGAGCTAGTCAAGTAGAGGCATACTAGTGACACTCTGTTTGTCTATGTATTCACACATGTATTATGTTTCCGGTTAATACAATTCTAGCATGAATAATAAACATTTGTCATGATATAAGGAAATAAATAATAACTTTATTATTGCCTCTAGGGCATATTTCCTTCAGTCTCCCACTTGCACTAGAGTCAATAATCTAGATTACACGGTAATGATTCTAACACCCATGGAGCCTTGGTGCTGATAATGTTTTGCTCGTGGAATAGGCTTAGTCAGCGGGTCTGCAACATTCAGATCCGTATGTATCTTGCAAATTTCTATGTCCCCCACTTGGACTAAATCCCGAATGGAATTGAAGCGTCTCTTGATGTGTTTGGTTCTCTTGTGAAATCTGGATTCCTTCGCCAAGGCAATTGCACCAGTATTGTCACAAAAGATTTTCATTGGACCCGATGCACTAGGTATGACACCTAGATCGGATATGAACTCCTTCATCCAGACTCCTTCATTTGCTGCTTCTGAAGCAGCTATGTACTCCGCTTCACATGTAGATCTCGCCACGACGCTTTGTTTAGAAATGCACCAACTGACAGCTCCACCGTTCAATATAAACACGTACTCGGTTTGCGATTTAGAATTGTCCGGATCAGTGTCAAAGCTTGCATCTATGTAACCATTTACGATGAGCTCTTTGTCACCTCCATATACGAGAAACATATCCTTAGTCCTTTTCAGGTACTTCAGGATGTTCTTGACCGCTGTCCAGTGATCCACTCCTGGATTACTTTGGTACCTCCCTGCTAGACTTATAGCAAGGCACACATGAGGTCTGGTACACAGCATTGCATACATGATAGAGCCTATGGCTGAAGCATAGGGAACATCTTTCATTTTCTCTCTATCTTATGCGGTGGTCGAACATTGAGTCTTACTCAACTTCACACCTTGTAACACAGGCAAGAACCCTTTCTTTGCTTGATCCATTTTGAACTTCTTCAAAACTTTGTCAAGGTATGTGTTTTGTGAAAGTCCAATTAAGCGTCTTGATCTATCTCTATAGATCTTAATGCCCAATATGTAAGCAGCTTCACCGAGGTCTTTCATTGAAAAACTCTTATTCAAGTATCCCTTTATGCTATCCAGAAATTCTATATCATTTCCAATCAGTAATATGTCATCCACATATAATATCAGAAATGCTACAGAGCTCCCACTCACTTTCTTGTAAATACAGGCTTCTCCAAAAGTCTGTACAAAACCAAATGCTTTGATCACACTATCAAAGCATTTATTCCAACTCCGAGAGGCTTGCACCAGTCCATAAATGGATCGCTGGAGCTTGCACACTTTGTTAGCTCCCTTTGGATCGACAAAACCTTCCGGTTGCATCATATACAACTCTTCTTCCAGAAATCCATTCAGGAATGCAGTTTTGACATCCATCTACCAAACTTCATAATCATAAAATGCGGCAATCGCTAACATGATTCGGACAGACTTAAGCATCGCTACGGGTGAGAAGGTCTCATCGTAGTCAATCCCTTGAACTTGTCGAAAACCTTTCACAACAAGTCGAGCTTTGTAGACAGTAACATTACCGTTAGCGTCAGTCTTCTTCTTGAAGATCCATTTATTCTCAATTGCTTGTCGATCAACGGGCAAGTCAACCAAAGTCCACACTTTGTTCTCATACATGGATCCCATCTCAGATTTCATGGCTTCTAGCCATTTTGCGGAATCTGGGCTCACCATCGCTTCTTCATAGTTCGTAGGTTCATCATGATCTAGTAGCATGACTTCCAGAACAGGATTACCGTTCCAACTCTGGTCCGGATCTTACTCTGGTTGATCTACGAGGTTCGGTAGTAACTTGATCTGAAGTTTCATGATCATTATCATTAGCTTCCTCACTAATTGGTATAGGTGTCACAGAAACCGGTTTCTGTGATGTACTACTTTCCAATAAAGGAGCGGGTATAGTTACCTCATCAAGTTCTACTTTCCTCCCAGTCACTTCTTTCGAGAGAAATTCCTTCTCTAGAAAGGATCCATTCTTAGCAACGAATGTCTTGCCTTCGGATCTGTGATAGAAGGTGTACCCAACAGTCTCCTTTGGGTATGCTATGAAGACACATTTCTCTGATTTGGGTTCGAGCTTATCAGGTTGAAGCTTTTTCACATAAGCATCGCAGCCCCAAACTTTCAGAAACGACAACTTTGGTTTCTTGCCAAACCACAGTTCATAAGGCGTCGTCTCAACGGATTTCGATGGTGCCCTATTTAACGTGAATGCAGCCATCTCTAAAGCATAACCCCAAAACGATAGCGGTAAATCAGTAAGAGACATCATAGATCGCACCATATCTAATAAAGTTCGATTATGACGTTCGGACACACCATTACGCTGTGGTGTTCCAGGTGGCGTGAGTTGCGAAACTATTCCGCATTGTTTCAAATGTAGACCAAACTCGTAACTCAAATATTCTCCTCCACGAGCAGATCGTAGAAACTTTATTTTCTTGTTACGATGATTTTCAACTTCACTCTGAAATTCTTTGAACTTTTCAAATGTTTCAGACTTATGCTTCATTAAGTGGATATACCCATATCTGCTTAAATCATGTGTGAAGGTGAGAAAATAACGATATCCGCCACGAGCCTCAACATTCATCGGACCACATACATCTGTATGTATGATTTCCAACAAATCTGTTGCTCTCTCCATAGTACCGGAGAATGGCGTTTTAGTCATCTTGCCCATGAGGCACGGTTCGCAAGTACCAAGTGATTCATAATCAAGTGATTCCAAAAGTCCATCAGTATGGAGTTTCTTCATGCGCTTTACACCGATATGACCTAAACGGCAGTGCCACAAATAAGTTGCACTATCATTATCAACGCTGCATCTTTTGGCTTCAACATTATGAATATGTGTATCACTACTATCGAGATTCATCAAAAATAGACCACTCTTCAAGGGTGCATGACCATAAAAGATATTACTCATATAAATAGAACAACCATTATTCTCTGATTTAAATGAATAACCGTCTCGCATCAAACAAGATCCAGATATAATGTTCATGCTCAACGCTGCCACCAAATAACAATTATTTAGGTCTAATACTAATCCCGAAGGTAGATGTAGAGGTAGCGTGCCGACTGCGATCACATTGACTTTGGAACCATTTCCCACGCGCATCGTCACCTCGTCCTTCGCCAGTGTTCGCTTAATCTGTAGTCCCTGTTTCGAGTTGCAAATATTAGCAACAGAACCAGTATCAAATACCCAGGTGCTACTGCGAGCTCTAGTAAGGTACACATCAATAACATGTATATCACATATACCTTTGTTCACCTTGCCATCCTTCTTATCCGCCAAATACTTGGGGCAGTTCCGCTTCCAGTGTCCAGTCTGCTTGCAGTAGAAGCACTCAGTTTCAGGCTTAGGTACAGATTTGGGTTTCTTCTCCTGAGCAGCAACTTGCTTGTTGTTCTTCTTGAAGTTCCCCTTCTTCTTCCCTTTGCCCTTTTTCTTAAAACTAGTGGTCTTGTTGACCATCAACACTTGATGCTCCTTCTTGATTTCTACCTCCGCAGCTTTTAGCATTGCGAAGAGCTCAGGAATCGTCTTATCCATCCCTTGCATGTTATAGTTCATCACGAAGCTCTTGTAGCTTGGTGGCAGTGATTGAAGAACTCTGTCAATGACACTATCAACAGGAAGATTAACTCCCAGTTGAGTCAAGTGATTATGATACCTAGACATTTTGAGTATATGTTCACTGACAGAACTATTCTCCTCCATTTTGCAGCTATAGAACTTATTGGAGACTTCATATCTCTCAATCCAAGCATTTGCTTGAAATATTAACTTCAACTCCTGGAACATCTCATATGCTCCATGACGTTTAAAATGTCGTTGAAGTCCTGATTCTAAGCCGTAAAGCATGGCACACTGAACTATAGAGTAGTCATCAGCTTTGCTCTGCCAGATGTTCATAACATCTGGTGTTGCTCCAGCAGCAGGCTTGGCACCCAGCGGTGCTTTCAGGACGTAATTATTCTGTGCAGCAATCAGGATAATCCTCAAGTTACAAACCCAGTCCGTGTAATTGCTACCATCATCTTTCAACTTTGCTTTCTCAAGGAACGCATTAAAATTCAACGGAACAACAGCACGGGCCATCTATCTACAATCAAACATAGACAAGCAAGATACTATCAGGTACTAAGTTCATGATAAATTTAAGTTCAATTAATCATATTACTTAAGAACTCCCACTTAGAAAGACATCCCTCTAATCTTCTAAATGATCACGTGATCCAAATCAACTAAACCATAACCGATCATCACGTGAAATGGAGTAGCTTTCGATGGTGAACATCAATATGTTGATCATATCTACTATATGATTCACGCTCGACCTTTCGGTCTCAGTGTTCTGAGGCCATATCTGCATATTCTAGGCTCGTCAAGTTTAACCTGAGTATTCTGCGTGTGCAAAACTGGCTTGCACCCGTTGTAGATGGACGTAGAGCTTATCACACCCGATCATCACGTGGTGTCTGGGCACGACGAACTTTGGCAACGGTGCATACTCAGGGAGAACACTTTTATCTTGAAATTTAGTGAGAGATCATCTTATAATGCTACCGTCAATCAAAGCAAGATAAGATGCATAAAAGATAAACATCACATGCAATCAATATAAGTGATATGATTTGGCCATCATCATCTTGTACTTGTGATCTCCATCTCCGAAGTACCGTCATGATCAGCATCATTGTCATCTCGCCAATCTTATGCTTCCACGACTATCGCTACTGCTTAGTGATAAAGTAAAGCATTACAGCGCGATTGCATTACATACAATAAAGCGACAACCATATGGCTCCTGCCAGTTGCCGATAACTCGGTTACAAAACATGATCATCTCATACAATAAAATTTAGCATCATGTCTTGACCATATCACATCACAACATGCCCTGCAAAAACAAGTTAGACGTCCTCTACTTTGTTGTTGCAAGTTTTACGTGGCTGCTATGGGCTTAGCAAGAACCGTTCTTACCTACGCATCAAAACCACAACGATAGTTTGTCAAGTTGGTGTTGTTTTAACCTTCACAAGGACCGAGCGTAGCCACACTCGATTCAACTAAAGTTGGAGAAACTGACACCCGCCAGCCACCTGTGTGCAAAGCACGTCGGTAGAACCAGTCTCGCGTAAGCGTACGCGTAATGTCGGTCCGGGCCGCTTCATCCAACACTACCGCCGAACCAAAGTATGACATGCTGGTAAGCAGTATGACTTATATTGCCCACAACTCACTTGTGTTCTATTCGTGCATATAACATCAACGCATAAAACCTGGCTCGGATGCCACTGTTGGGGAACGTAGTAATTTCAAAAAAATTCCTACGCACACGCAAGATCATGGTGATGCATAGCAACGAGAGGGAAGAGTGTTGTCTATGTACCCTCGTAGACCGGCAACGGAAGCGTTGACACAACGTAGAGGAAGTAGTCGTACATCTTCCCGATCCGACCGATCCAAGTACCGAACGTACGGCACCTCCGAGTTCTGCACACGTTCAACTCGGTGACGTCCCTCGAGCTCCGATCCAGCCGAGTGTTGAGGGAGAGTTTCGTCAGCACGGCGGCGTGATGACGGTGATGACGTTCTACCGACGTAGGGCTTCGCCTAAGCACTGCTACGATATGACCGAGGTGGAATATGGTGGAAGGGGGCACCGCACACGGCTAAGGAACGATCACGAAGATCAACTTGTGTGTCATGGGGTGCCCCCTGCCCCCGTATATAAAGGAGGGAGGGGGAGGTGCGGCCGGCCCCTAGGGGTGCGCCTAGAGGAGTCCTACTCCCACCAGGAGTAGGACTCCCCCCTCTTGCCTTGTTGGAGAAGGAAAGGGGAAGGGGGAAAGAGGAAAGGGGGGTGCCGCCCCCCCTTCCTTGTCCTATTCGGACTAGGGGGGAGGGGGTGCGCGTCCTGACCTGGCCGGCCCTCCTCTTATCCCTTAGGGCCCATGTAGGCCCATTAACCCCCGGGTGGGGGTTCCCGTAACCCCCCGGTACTCCGGTAAAATCCCGATTTCACCCGGAACGATTCCGATATCCAAATATAGGCTTCCAATATATCAATCTTTATGTCTCAACCATTTAGAGACTCCTCGTCATGTCCGTGATCACATCCGGGACTCCGAACAACCTTCGTTACATCAAAACACAAAAACCCTAATTACGATCGTCACCGAGCTTTAAGCGTGCGGACCCTACGGGTTTGAGAACTATGCAGACATGACCGAGACACATATCCGGTCAATAACCAATAGCGGAACCTAGATGCTCATATTGGTTCCTACATATTCTACGAAGATCTTTATCGGTCAAACCGCATAACAACATACGTTGTTCCCTTTGTCATCGGTATGTTACTTGCCTGAGATTCGATCGTCGATATCTCAATACCTAGTTCAATCTCGTTACCAGCAAGTCTCTTTACTCGTTCCGTAATACATCATCCCGCAACTAACTTATTAGTTGCAATGCTTGCAAGGCTTGAGTGATGTGTATTACCAAGAGGGCCCAGAGATACGTCTCCGACAATCGGAGTGACAAATCCTAATCTCGAAATACGCCAACCCAACAAGTACCTTCGGAGACACCTGTAGAGCACCTTTATAATCTCCCAGTTACATTGTGACGTTTGGTAGCACACAAGGTGTTCCACCGGTAAACGGGAGTTGCCTAATCTCATAGTCATAGGAACATGTATAAGTTATGAAGAAAGCAATAGAAACAAACTAAACGATCAAGTGCTAAGCTAACGGAATGGGTCAAGTCAATCACATCATTCTCCTAATGATGTGATCCCGTTAATCAAATGACAACTCATGTCTATGGCTAGGAAACATAACCATCTTTGATCAACGAGCTAGTCAAGTAGAGGCATACTAGTGACACTATGTTTGTCTATGTATTCACACATGTATTATGTTTCCGGTTAATACAATTCTAGCATGAATAATAAACATTTATCATGATATAAGGAAATAAATAATAACTTTATTGTTGCTTCTAGGGCATATTTCCTTCAGCTGGGCCCCCACTTGAGCCATGCCGCAGGCCACAGGCAGGCATGTCTGGGGACCCCCGTTCCCAGAACACCGACAACTACGGAACCTGACCTAAGAACAATTCTTCTTCTGCTTTAAGCGTTGACTTCAGGTTCGGAGTGGTGGTCCTCATGATTTGGGCACTGCAGTTGCCTTACTAACTGCTCGTGTTTGGGTGCTCTATGGTGGAGACGTTGCTGTGTCAACGGGAACTGGGTGTCTGTCTGCTGGGGTTGGGGTTAGAAGGGGTGTAGCTGGTTCTCTGTCCAACTGGGTAGGGGTACAATCTGCATGAGTGTGGGTTATGTGTGGTGGGGCTGGTTCTTGGGCAAGTACAACCGTGGTTCTATCTGCATCGACAAGTAGCACGATCTTTTCTGAAGACCGTGTTTTTACTCCCATAGATACTGCCATCACTCCCTCCTATTGAAATGGCTGATAAACAAGAAAAGTAATTGAATGTAGAGACATTGTAAGATACACAGGTGCAATGGATAGTAGGGAAGAAAACAGGGCATGAAATAATTCACATTTATGTTTTCTAAGCAAACAGAATAGCAGGACATAATTTCACATATATGATGGCTAATTAAACAGGATAGCATGACACAATTTCACATATATGATGGCTAACTAAACAGGATAGAATGACATACTTCAAAATATGATGACTATGTAAACAGGTTGACATGATATAACTATACGATGTGTCTATTAAAGTGGTTGGCATGCCATAAATCACAAACACATCGTCGATGGAAACATGATGGCATGATATAATTCACGGATAGAATGACATAATTTAAAATATGATGACTATGTAAACAGGATGAGATGATATAACTATATTATGTCTTTAGAAAATGGGTTGGCATGCCATAATTCAGATACATGCTGTCTATGTAAACATCATGGCATGACATAATTCAAATATATGATTTATATACTAAGGAAGTGAGCAGAGGGCAATCGCATATATGATGTGTCAACTAAGGAGACGGCATTCAATATTGTGCATATCATGTAAAAATTCAGCATTGCAATACAACATATGCATTATATGAGTAATATAACCCTGCCAAGTTTGAGCATACACCTCAGGGGATAATAGGAATGCTCATCTGCCTCTGAATCCTCCTCTGAAGAGCTATCTGTAACCAGCAAGATATCTGCTTTAGCAGGTAGCATTGTCTGCTCTTAAGACCTTGTTTTCACTCCAGATTTCTCCATCACCAATTCAAATGGCTGATGCACAGGAAGAGCAGTTGAATATACAAACATTGTCGACAAAAGCAATGAGAAATACAAAAAAAGTACGGCATGATATAATTCACATATATGACGCTTGCCTAAACAGCATGGCATTGCATAATTCACATACATAATGCCTTGCAACAAGATAACATTGCATCATTCACATATATAATGTATTGCAACAAGATGTCATTGCATAATTCACATATATGGTAATTAGACACTAAACAGGTGGCATTCACACAAAGCATGTCTAAACTAAGCAAATGACATAGCAATGCAAGATACCATACGCACGATATGAGCAACATAACCCTGCCAAGTTAGGGCATGCACCTCGGGGGGGGATATGACTGGTCATCTGTCTCTGAATCCTCCTCTAAGGAGCTATCGGTAACCAGCAAGATATGCGCTTCGTTAGATAACATTGTCTGCTCTGAAGACCTTGTTTCCACTCTAGATTTTTCCATGACCGTGCCGAATAGCTGATGCACAGGAAGAGTAATTGAATGTACTAAAATTGTTGACAAATTTAACACGTAATAAAAAATGATGGCATGATATAATTCACATACAAGATGACTGGCTAACCAGGGTGGCATTGCAAAATTCACAGATATGATCCCTGGCTAGACAAGATGGCATTGCATGATTCACATATACGATAAAGAAACTAAACAGATAGCATTGACACAAAGCATGTCTAAACTAAGCATATGACATCTTTAATGTATACAGTAAGCATTGCAAGGCACCATATGCATGATATTACCAACATCAGCATGCCAAGTTAGAGCGAAGACCTCATGGGGTAAATAGGAGTGGTCTTCTCCTTCTGAATCCCCCTCAGAACAGTTATCTTCCTCTTGATTATGATCCGAAATGGGTGGAGGGGGCTGCCTTTGTGCCCACCATGGAACGACGTCTGCATGAAATTTTATTGCCATGCAAGGCTCATCTCTTTTGCTCTACATGATCAGTTCCATTGTGTACAATAATTGACATGCATAGGAATAAAACATAGTGAGATTATGTAAGGAGTGCATGCACAAATCCAGAGTGATGGTAGCAAACTGTGTATAGACCCAAAACCAATGATAGCAGGCAGATAATAGCATTAGTTAAAAAATATAGATAATGGCTCCTTTAATGTTTGTTTGCACCCAACATGAAACTCATAGTAGACACCAGAGATTAACCAGATAGTACTGATTGCTGCCCCAATATGTACCCCACAACCATTTAAAAACTCAAGTTTCAGCATTAGTTTGGACCTGACTCGGAGTCTAATAGGTGAACACGACGATAATGTAGCATGTCATCATATTAAGCGACGCATAACGTAAGAAGACACAGAAAAGTGCAACCTCTCTTGCGGACCCGTGTAGTCCTCAAGATCATCTGCTCAGTTGATGATGGTAATGCAGTTGCCGTGGCTGCCGGCGGCAGGGAAGAATATCTGAGGTGGCGAAAGACAGTCTGGAGAGCGGATCCCTGCTGTGGTGAACCCTTCCGTCATTGGAGCAGCTGAGCTGGGGTGGAACACATCGCCGCAGGAGCAGGACAAACCACACAAAGTTTTCTTTGACACATATCTGTAACAGAAGTAATTGAGTAAGGGCTTGTTTGAATTTGAGGATTCTAACAATGGAGGGATAGGAAATAGACAGGAATAGGATAGGAATGCACGTGCAAAACAGAGAATTTAAAAACATAGGATTTCTGCCAATCTGGGTGTTTGATTCACAACAATTGGAAGATCACAGGATGCAAAAAAGCATGGTGATATTAAGTCAAACCACAAGAAAATGTATGGTTATAATGCTATTATGCTACTATCTCTTAGTCTTGTGCTTGATGAATAGGAATACGAAAAGGAGGAGAAGTGGAAATTATAATTCCTACGGGTTTTCTTTCAAGGAGACACTAAATGAACAAATCCTACAGTTTTCCTTTGCTCCATTCCTTTGCACCAAATTCATGAAAAGTAGTACCATAGGAAACTTTCCAATTCCGATGTTTTTCATTCACTTTTCCTTTCAAGCACTGGCGATTCTAGTAGGCAGGCTTGAGCAAGGAAAATCCTACACTAAAAATGTTTTTGTGCTACTTCTATTACTTTGGACCCAGGCCACTGCCATACTAGCTCAACTCCCAGGCCCATCGACAAGTGCACAACTCAAACACGCAGAGATAAATAATGATGGCATTCAAGAGAGTCCATCACGGATAGCTAAGTTGCCTGGTACCTCACTGCTTGTCATATAGTAGTATAAAATAATCGTATTTCCCGTTACTACGAGTGCTCAGTGGATAATATATATAACATGTAGAGTAAAAAATAGATGCAACAAGTGTACGACCTCTTTGGAGAAGCCATGTCGATCTCAGCGTGATTGGGTTGGCCGGTGAGGATGCTCCGGCTGACTTGGCTGTCGGAGGAGGGGAAGAAGATCTTAGGCGTCTGGAGATGGAGCCCGAGGTACTGCTCCGCTGTGATGGAGGGTTTCGTCGTTGGAGTAGCTCCGGTGAGTTGTACGGCGCCAAGGCTGAAGCAGGAAAAGAGAGACAACAAACAACGTTAACCTAAGTGGAATTCTAATAGCATCTCCAATACATGGCGTAAAATACATAACCACAAAGTGCTAGATGTAAAATACATCAGCCGCTCATCTCTGAACTTAACTGTCGAAACTGAATTTAACTGTCGAAACTGAACTTAACTGTCGAAACTGAACTTAACTATGGGAACTGAATTTTGCTTTCGAAACTGAATTTTGCTGTCGAAACTGAACGCACTAGCAAGGTGAGGCTACACGTCGGTCGGCTGACTTTTTCATCTCTGGTCAGTCGATTTTGCAGCTGTTGGATACGAAATCAAGGGGCTGTGGTTCATTTTCAACCTCCACCCCCCTCTGAGCCGCCAGCCACCACCGGCCAAACAGCAGCCCCCCCGCCGCCCGCGGCCGGCGATGCGCCACCCCGCCCGCCCCGAAAACACTCCCTAACGCTGGTCCGCCGCCGCCCCGTCCATCCCTCTAGGCCCTCCCGTGCCGAGCTTTTTATCCGGTGATCCCCACACCACCGTCCCGCCAATGCCCCGCCACCGCCGGCGACCACCGCCCCCATCCTGAACCCTAAGATAGATAGTGGGGTACCTCTCCGGTGAGCCCCCCTCCCCGTTGCGGCTGGTTCTTCCTTCACCCCGGCGAGCCTCCCCCCACCCCCTGAAAATTGACTGACCCAAAAGTCGATTCAGTCGATTGAAGTGTACCTAAATCGGAGCAGCATCGCAAGCAAGAGCAAGAGCGAGAGCAGCAGTGCGAGCAAGAGCAATAGCAAGAGCAGACCAGGCAGGGGACCGAGAGCAAGAGCAGAGCAGCAGCAGCAGCTCCTACTGATGTGGAAGTCGCCGCCGAGGGAGCGACGCCGTGGAGGAAGTGGCCGGCGACGCCGTCGTGGATGGAGCCGCGCCGTGTCGGCTCCGGACCGAGCGCCGACAGCACCGTGAGATCGGCTCAAGAAGAAAATGCGGTGATTAGTGTACAACCTCTTTGGTGGTGCCGATTAGGCCGCAGCTTCATCCGAGGAAACGGTGATGATGATACTCTTCCAGCGGTGCAGGTGAAAACGGCGGTGTGGGAATGGAGGTGGCGCGAAAGACGAGGGGAACGTCGGGGCAGCTCCTTGGAGGTGGAGGACGGGGTGGCTGAACCGGCGGGACGATGAGATCGACGACGGATCCTCATCCGGTACGGTGGATGAGGGACGTCGAGGTGTTGTTGTGGACGACGTCGCTGGGGAAGAGGCTCCGACTGGGTGTGGGGTTTCGTCGCGGGTTTTCGCGGCCTCGGTGTACGAATGGGTGGGCGGGTGGGATGGCAGTGGGAAACCATGGCTTAGAGACGTGCTTGTCCGAAATGTGGGGTAAGTTACGAAAGTACCCCCCACCGATTTGAGGTGGTTCTTTCGGTTCAGGGGTACCTCGGGCATTTCACGTGTCGGGATTTCACAGGAGGTGGGAGTTTTCGCGCGTGTTGTAATTTCGGAATAGCAAGGCGCGGGTTGAGATGGAGGGAGTTGTCGGAGCACAACGAGACAAAGATATATCTTAAATATTTCGGGCTAACAAGGCGCGGGTTGAAGAGGCGGGAGTTTCGCAGCACGATAGACAGAGACGCTAGCTTGAATTTTCGGCATAACAAGGCGTGGCTTGAAATTTCGGAAGAACAAGCTTAACATGTACCAAAAAAGACATTTTGCACCTCAACACGCACAACACACACACAAACACCATTTAGACTAGAGTAAGGTACACGTGCATTGCACGCATGAGATTTGGCAACCAAATTATGAACAAATACCACATTATAGCATGCAAGATTTGAGTAATATATGCATGATGTAGATGTTCATTTAATTCTTATAGTTCATTTCATGCAAAATCATCTAGTTTTTATAAGAAATCTAATCTATTTTAAGATTCATGGAATTGTGCGTCGTAAGACATAAAGTAAAAACAAATAATGGCAAATCATGTAGAAACACATTTGGGCAATTCTGATACGGAAGATTCTAGAACAAATAAGAAGTGCTTGTGTTTTGATGTTTGTGCATTATGCTTAAGTTCAACCATGGACTCTTCTAGATTATACATGTGGCGAAATCTGGTGGAATCTAGATGATATCCAACGGCCAGTAGTGCTCAAATTTGCCATCTTTGGACCATCGGATTCGCCTCATCCAACGACCATCTTTCAAAGTTAAAGTTACCCGCACACAATATAAAAAAATATAAAATATAATATATATAGGGGTATAGATATAGATATGTGATGCGAAAGCCGCCCATCATCTCCAATTAGAATAGTGTGTCCATGCATGGATGCGACGTGGCCAAATGATCTCTGCCATCGGTATCTCAAATTCAAATCAGTCTAACCTTCTTCAATGTGTATACATTACAACATGCTCGTTTCCAAACCACACCGCACAGATTTCCGTTATATTCATGCATGCATGGGTTTCAAACATCAGGATCTCTTATTCAAATATTTGAATTCAACTTTACATTGATTATGACCTCACCTATTCTTTTACACCCACACAGTAGTCTTCTCTTTATAATTGTACCACTAACTTTATCTCGTGCATGCATGCACACACACTACCAGTCGGCATTATCCATCGCACGCATGTAATCTTTTTCTTCAGGTCGGTCTCCCATGAAGGCACACACCCACACACATCCCCTCTCCATCATATCGGACATTCTTTATCTCTCACGCGTGCATGCGCAATGATCGATGTTCCTCTATGTATGTGTGTGTATAGCTAGGTCTTTCATAGTTTTCCACACAAACCGATCAATCGATATATCCAGTGAGGTCTCACCCTCTTTCCCACGTCCACATCGATCAATCTATACCTCTCTATATAGGATTAACATATATAGCTAATACACCCACATTAATTATATATCCAATGTCCCCCTGTCATCATCCATGCATTCCGCTTCATCTCTCAGACGCGTGCACAATGGCGAAGACAGGGGCAATAAGGGCCCTGCCCCCTCCCCCCTAACATCACTATATATCGAGGCTAATATGAATGTGATCATTAGAAAATTACTGCTAAAAATGGTTTAAGTTCATGAATTGGCCCTCCTCGTAAAGGATTCGCAATGCTTGGCCCCCTAGCTCATTTATTTTTCATGGCTCCGCCACTGCGCGCAACAGCGCACGTGTTCGCCCCCTCTCTCTCTAAATATCGATCTCGCACTTGTGCATTCCTTCATAGTCTCCCTCCACTCGGCCCCTCGCACCATCTTCTAGCCCCCCACCGAATTTTGTCACATGTACAATCTAGCAGACTCCATGGTTGAACTTAAGCATAATGCACAAACCTCAAAACAACAGTGGTTCTCTTTTGTTCTAGAATCTTCCGTATCATAACTGCCCAAACTTTTTTCTAGTTGAATTGCCATTATTTGTTTTTACTTTATGCTTTACAATGCACAATTCCATGAATCATAAAATAGATTAAGGGATTCTTTGATTCAAAGGATTCTCAAAGGAATTTTGGAGGATTCTAATCATTATGAATTTTTCCTATCTTGGTTGTTTGATTCGTAGGATTTTAAACCATAGGAATTTTTCCATATGATTCATTTGCACTAGATTTCATAGGAAACATCCCATCCACTCAAACCTCTTTGAAAGAATTCTGTGTTTGTTCTATGCACAATCAAACACTCGTACAATCCTGTAGGACTCAAGACGACATTCCACTATAATACCATGGTTTTCCTATTCTCGGCTCAGATGGAGACTAATGAGATACAAGCTCTGGCTAAGGTTGACATCCAGGCTCTGGACAAGCGATAAGAGATACTTTCTGAAGGATCCAGCTAAGAAAATGAAATGGGTTAGTGGGAACAAGCCATGCGGACTTGACGTCATCCCCACCTTCCTCCAGTATCTCACTGGCAGTCCGCCTGGTGATCCCTAGGTTGCAGCACGTCCGGTCGTTAACTCCTCGCTAGCTGCCGCCGTTTCTAGGACCGACTGACGCCTCACCTGCATGCACAGGTACCTACGTAGTGTATTATCGATCGCACATTCGTTCTTAGCTTTTTATAAAAACTAATTGATTTTGAATGAGATGAACTATAAGAATTAAACGAAGGGCTACATCGGGCATATATGACTCAGAGCTTACATGCTATAGTGTGGTATTTATTCATAATTTGGTTGCAAAATCTGATGCGTGCAATGCATGTGTACCTTACTAGTACTTCGAGTATGTGCAAAACACATAAATTAGAATACCAATGGCACGCTACACAGTGTCTCTCTTATAGTTCATGAAGCCACGTGGCACATGTGGAGGCGTTGTCGTGACCTCCTTGCGTGGATTGATCACAGTGACGTGTTGTTGGTTCCAGAAGAATGTACTCGTCCTCCCTGAGCCATACTGGCGGTACATGCACAAAGTGAAGATGTGCACGCATGCCACGCATGCACTCATCCCTCACACGCACACGCGGGTACACGGGCGGACGCAATTTTGTACCAAGATCCACCCCATGTGATAATTTGACGCGTGTAAAGTCGTTCACATCATGATGGTCAATTAATACAGCACATGCAAATTGAGTGGACATGAGGGCAGAAGAAAGACATTATTACTCCACTGCGCGCATGCGAGTAGTTAAATCGTGGGTTGCTAGTAGTACTTCGATTGGTCCCCTTCATATTTTGTACCAATTTTTGACAGTAACATAATATTTACGCATTTGAGCAGTGTAGTACTTGAAATTATATTCCGCTAAACTCATCGGGAGCCGTTTCGGGCCTCGAAACCAAAACCATCAATTAATCTTTACCTTGTTCCCATCACATTCGAAAGCCTGCTCACACCTACTAGTACGTACCAAACCTGAACGTGTTCCCACTATGCAGGTATTAGTACTAGTCCTAGTACTTAGGTTATAAAAAGGGGAACTACCTAACCGAAAATTAGTCTACCTTTTCTCCTCATAAGTGCTTCTTCTTCGTCCGTCGTTGCCATAGCCGGTGAGCAGAGCTCTAGGTCAAGAACTACTCATAACAAGGGAGCGGCAACCAAGGCTGCGAAAAAAAAGAGAGGGCTTGCCGCCACACAGAGACCTCGAAAGATCTCTCACGGGCAGGCGATGGCTCCCAGGAGCGCCCTAGCCGCGGAGGCGAACATGCCGAGCCGGTGGAGTTGGAGTCGTTATCCCTCGACGACATGCCCGATCAGCTCATTAAGCACCTCAATAAGTAGAAGGAGTTCATCCAAGGCTTGATGGAGTTGCTGAAGGAGAGCCTCGACGACATAACCACTGAGCTCAATCAGCAGGGGGAGTTGACCGCCGTCTTGGTGATGCTGCTGAAGAAGAGCATTGCCTCGGAGAAGAAGGCGACTGACGAAATCCTGCGACTTCAGGAGGACAAGGCAAAGCTCTGCCACGAGATCGACCTATTGAAGGAGAAGAACGCCGGCTGGAAGAAGTTGCATGAGAATAGTAGTTCCTCGATGAAGATGCTGCAGGCCCTCATCATGGAACAGAAGGAGGAGTTGGCGAAGCTCCGCATCAAGCACCTGGCTGCTGTCAAGGTACGTAATGTGGCCGTGGAACAGATGATGAAGGCTCGCGTCGAGAAGTCCCGCGTCATGGACAGAATGAAGAAGATGGCGGAGGAGACGCGCAAGGAGATGGAGGTTGTGGAGGCGATGAAGAAGCAGTTACGACTCCGCGGTGAATTAGACCATTTGGGGTGATAATCTTCCTTCTTCTTTTGCTCATGTGTTTCATCTTTTGCTTCGGGTGTTTCACCGCACGTGTCACGTTCTCTGCGAGGCATGAATAGAACAATGGTTTTTTTGAGGGCATGAATAGAACAATGCTAACAATGAGATGACTAGCAAATTAGATCATTTTTTATCGCCATATGGCACTGGGCTGCCGTGTTTCGTGCTCCTCTGTCGCAATACCACTCTAGTGGAAAACTTGAGTATACCGCACGGTTCTTTGTTCCTCCTCGATCAGGTCGTCAGCGCATTTATACGAGCAGTCAAATCACAAGGCCCTTCCTTCCAGCAGTAATGAGCCGTCAAATCACAAAGGCACTCGCCTCTCGTGAAACCGACCAAGCTAGACTGCCCCGCCCTCTAGCCTTTTAAAAAATGTATACTTTTGTACAGCAGTAGTATCGATGGATTGCGCCATGGAGCAAAACTTGAAATTAAAGAAAAAGGTGGTACATATAGAGAGCGCTTGTCACCAAATTATGCATATAGTACTATTAAAAAGGCTAGTCACAATAATGGTGTCCAGCACAACCCACCCCTCAAATAAAACTAAGAGGGTGCTTGGATACGTTTTAGTCCCATGACTAAAAGTATTGGGACTAAAACATGCTAGCCTCACCCATGCTTGGATCCAAATACTAAAAAGGCTAAAATCAAGTTAATGAGCATTTATTATCCTCCAAACCCTCCAATCCAGAACTCGCATGTGTTAAAGGAGAGGAGTTAAATGAGTAGAGAGAGGACTAATCCACATTTAGTAGGGGTACCCCTGACTAAAAAATTTTAGTCTCAAGACTAGTTTTAGCCCCTCTTTAGTCAGGTGTGCTTGGAACTTTAGCCTCTTAAAGAGACTATTTTTAGTCAGACTAAAATAAGTCCCTTGGATCCAAGCACCCTCTAAGCATCCTGGAATTCTTTGACAAAACTAAGCACCCTGAAATTCTTTGACAACTAAACTGCTGGCTATATGATGTTGGCCATATATATTGTACGTATATAATGTGAAGAAACGAGTGGTAGTACTATACCAACTAAAAGATGAAATGTAAGAAATACTAGTATGTATGTACTGAAGAGTTAAAGTAACGGGAAGAAACATAACATAGTTCTGCTGGGGGCTCAGCACAACACACCCCTCAAATTAAATTAAGCACACCTGAAATTAAACTTTGCAACTATTCTGGTAGACACTGCATTAGAACCACCATGAGCAACGACACTGCCACCTTACTCGGAGTCCTCATCCACGTCCTCGACTTTGTCCTTGTCCCTCTTCCTCTTGGCTGATACTTCTTTGCTTGAACCGCACACTTGGTTGTTGCTCTTCATCCAACCCTTGTAGATATTGAAGCAAAGGTAGCCATCCATTGCAGAGTAGTGGATGTGGTCTATATCTAGTACATTCCGCTGCCATGCATGATGATGAAACATGTATGGAGGTTTCTCCAGTTTACCGTACGAAGGATGAACCATGGCTCCTGCCAGGGTCAGCATTGAAGGCTGACGAGAGGACACCAGCCGATTCTTTTGGAGGTCGAAGGTGTTTCCTACAACGAGGCCTGTCCGACGCAGGACTTCTTTGTCGTTACCAAAGTCTACAGTAGCGAATTTGACTAGGTTGCTCTCGAGGAAGTCCTTAAAATCCTGGCACTCAACGTCGGCATGGCATATGTGGTAGACCAAGCATAAGTCATGCACGCAAACCTGGATCACAGCGGGCTTCTTCCTCTCTTCGTTCTTTAGATCCTTCTCTTGTCCCAGGACTGTGGTGTACTCAACATCTAGCCCAGCGACCCACTCATCATCTGAGTCTTCGAACATGCGTCTGAAGCGAGAAAGGCATCCTTTCACCGTCGCAGAAGAACGGGTGTAGATGACGCCGAACTCATCGCCGGTGATGGTTCTAACCTTGTACTCACCACCGATCGTGGAGATTTGGGACGCCATGGATTTGGGAGGAGGGTTAGGATTAGTGGAACTGCCTAATGTGAATGGACGGGATGACTAGGAGCGAACCGCCGTCGTATTGAAGGACGTGCGGGGGCTAGTAGGAGCGGCATTAATTAATTGAATCGTCTCGCCTCCCTTCGCATGCAGCCGCATGCAAGCCTCACGCGCACATCCCTAGTGCATGCTACGGCTGGGTATTTATTTCTCCCAATCAGCATACACAACAAGCAGCAGAATCAGTGTAATATGTGGTGATTTAATTACAGCAGGACTAATAAAAATGGGACGTGGCTTGCTGGCTAATAGGCCCAATAAACCCGGACGGAGGGAGTACTACGTTGGTGCCTGGACGATCCCTGCAAGACACGGAAGATCAGTTCGTCCATGCATGTGACCAGACTCCAGCAGACACGGAAGATTAGTTCGTCCATGCATGCTTGTCAAATACAGTAAGTGGTCAAACTTTGACCCAAAATACGCAAAACAACCAAAAAATACTTCCAAGACCAGCGCCGCTCTTCCGCTCTTCTCCTCTTAAACCACCGCCGCTCCTCTCCTGTTCCAATCTAAATGCAGCGCCGCTCCTCTCCTCTTCCATTTCAAAACCATCGCCCCTCCTCTCCTGTTCCAGTCCAAAACCAGCGTCACTCCTCTCCCGTTCTAATCCAAACCAGTGCTGCTCCTCTCCTCTTCCATTCAAAAACCACCGCCGGCGAGTGAAGGTGCTGTGGAGAAGTAGATCGATGGAGGAGTACAACCGATACGTGAGGATCGCAGACGGCGACCCTGTGAAGCTAGCTAGGATGTTGGAGATACAGTCTTGGTTTGACAACAAGGACCAACTAGCGGCGACGGTGACATCCATGGCCAAATATCTGCAACAGAGCGAAAAGGCGGCGATACCCCCGGAGGAAGTCGCGCCGGAGTACATAGAGCTGCTCCTCTGGGCCATGGAGCAAACAGATTCACCGAATCCGATCGTGAGGGAGCGGTGGTGGGAGTATCGATCCCAGATGGAGCATCCACTAGAGATTGAAGGATCGAGCATCTACAGGGTGCCGTTTGTGAGGGTGTCCTGCCAGAGCGAGCCGGTGGAGTCTTCGTCGACCGAACCCAACTGCAAGAGGAGAAAAGTAGTTGGCCCGATGACGCTTCCCCGCCATCGTCTCCCTCGCTGTTCACATCGTCTCACGGGGCGGCTGTCTGCCGCCGAGGAATAGGAGGGGGCTGCCCTCCCAGCCCAATAGTCGGGCAGGTTGTGAATTGTCAGGAGGAGCTTAGGGTTGTCAGTATTTGCAGGTTGTGAATTGTGTTTTGTGTTGTGTATTTTGAGAGTACTTTCAGATATGAATATCTTTTGAATTTCAGATTTGCAGTATTGAGCATATGAAGTATTTTATGAATTCTAGAGATCTATTTTTAGCACTTAAAAAATGTAGTTTCATAGGAGTATAAAAGTGCAGACAATGTGATTCTCAGAGAAGAAACTGCAAGTTTCAGTTTCAGATAAGAAACTGCAAGTTCAGTTTTAGATAAGAAACTGCAACTTTCAGAGGCAGAGCATTTATATTAACATGACCTTTTCAAACAGGGTTAACATCATGTTGGAAGTTTTATTCATGGTCAAAAATGGAACTACCAGCCAATTAACATCATGCTGATCAACATTCATGCATAGCACATCTTCATATGATGCACAGTCAAAATGCCCACACAATGTCGAGTGTGTGAAACACAGAGAAAACGAGGGACGAAGTTTTGGAAAGTGTTGGACATGGTTTTGGGCTGCCCCGTCTAGGCTTTCATTTTTAACATGCGCAGACCACGACCTCGGATGGGAGGTCCATATGCCTGTTTGTATTTTCTTAGGGCCGTCATGTATCGACCGGCCTATGGACCTCCCATCCGAGGTTTTATTTTTGGCAGCCCAATTTATGTATTTTTTTGAAGAAAACGCAGAGGTCTGTTCTATTTTTCTATATAAGAATAGGAACGCCAGATCCAACTTATGTTTCCCTTCTAACTATATTATATATGTTTAAATTATTTTATATGTTATTATATATTATTTTTATTGTCATCATATATTTAACAGATACTTACATATGTAAGAAAACAATATCCCACATCTTATTAACTTATAAAAATAATTTCTTAACAAATAAAATCCTGGATTGTTTTGGCATGAAAATCCTAGTGATTGTGTACAAAAGCTTGGTAAGATTTAAGGAAGAATGTAATAATATCACTTATTATTTAAATATATTTATAACAAAATGCTCAACCCTTTTTTATTTTTTGATAACATTGCTGGCCCAACTCAACATTATAATTAGAATCAGCCCAGCAAAATTGTGTATTTCGAGAAAGTGCAAATGGCATGTAATTGTTTAGGAAATAAAATAAATGGACCGCATGGACGCTACATTATTTGTTCACCCAGCCCAGCTAATGGCTGTAATTCAAAAAAAGATCAAATTGACTGTAAATTCTACCGCGCAAAAAAAGTCTATAAATTCTGAAAAAATGGGTTGAATACGTGCCACATTTTTTGAGGCTGAAATGTGGGCCAATAGGTCGAAGCCAAGGCAAGTCGTTGTCAATTTAGTCAACAAATGATTCTGACATGTTAACCATTGGATTTACATCCAACGGCCGGCATCCATCTTCAATCTCTCGTCTTCTTACTCCAGCGCCGCCGGGACCACCTCCCGCCTCCTGCTGCTAGTAGCTCTGCTTAGCACGCTTCGCTATGAAGCGCTACTCCACCGTTGGCCAGGCCATCCCTCCACCCCTCCACACCTCATGTTCTTCTCCACCGACTGCCGAACCACACCGCACTAGAACCAGTTAACCCTCGTACACCTCTCCGGATGCGACTCTACTCCCGTGTCTTCCCATCTCCGGCTTGTTGCTGCTCGGGGCCTCGCCGTCGTCCACCACCTTGGATGCGCTCGACGCAGCGTGGTCAACATGGTCAACGAATGACACCATCGGAAGTAGACTGTGCGTGGAGAGGCTGACAGCTGGGTCCACGGCCGCACATAAGGAAATGCCTCCTTATTACACACAAAATAATGATTCCTCCACCTGACATCTGGAACCCACCGGAAGGGCCTCTGTATTTCTCGAAAATAACGTGCCCCCCACTAACATGTCAGACCCACCAGCTATCTTCGCACGCAAGGAAATGCCTCCTTATTACGCACAAAAGAAATGAATAGTCCACCTGCCAGCTGGAACCCAGCATAGTGGGAGGCTGACTTGTGGGCCTACCAAGTTGACGGGGACGGAGGGCTTTATCAACTTAGTCAATATGAACGATTCTAGCTCCTGTTACCGTACGATGTTCATCCAACGGCCGTAGTGCTTCTTCAACCTCTGGTCTTCTTGCTCCAGCCGCCCAAACCAGCGCCGGTCGTGCGCGTGCTCCTGCCTCCCGTGGCCGGTTGTGATGTCGCGGAGGCCTCACCGCCCCCTACTACTCCCACCGCTGGCCAGGCCATCCCTCTACTCACCCACACCCCCTGTTATTCTGCGGCGACAGCAGCCTCACACCGCAGCCGAACCAGTGAACCCTCGTACTCCTCTTCGCGTGGGCATCCACTGCTGTGTCTTCCCCGGCTCTAAGTCGTCCCCTTCCTAGTCCTCGCCGTCGTCCATCGCCGTGGTGCTATCGGCGCGGCATGGTCAACGTGGTCAAGGAACGACTTCCATCGGACGTGGACTGTACGTGGAGAGGCTGACAGCTGGGTCCACGGCCGCAGCAAGGAAGAGCCTCCTTATTACGCGCAAAATAATGATTCCTCCACCTGACAGCGGGGACCCACCGTACGGGCCACCATATTTCACGAAAAAAACGTTTCCCCCTGACTGCTGGGACCCACCAGCTACATCTTCGCACGCAAGGAAGTGCGTCCAGGCAAAAAAAAACGATTCGCCCCCCTGACTGCTCGGACCCACCAGCTACATCTTCGCACGCAAGGAAGTGCGTCCGGGCAAAAAAACGATTCGCCCCCCTGACTGCTGGGACCCACCAGCTACATCTTCGCATGCAAGGAAGTGCCTGACAGTCGGGACCCACCTGGTCGAAGCGTACGTAGCGTTGTCATTCTGGTCGCGAACGTGTACGTACATATATACTGGTGGATGTAGAGGCGCACACGTGTCGTAGTAGAGGCACGTACGTGTCGCAGTAGAGGCGCGCACATAGCATGTACACGTACGTACAACGCCCAGGGTGCAAGAAAGAAAATACAGACACATATGTGTACATACGGGCGGGGTCTCGAAGGCCTACTCGCGCATACGTACGGCCAGGGCTCGTGTACATGGCTGGGTCGGAACGGAGAAACAGAGTCGTCGTCGTGTTCATGGGGAGGCAATGGAATGCGTCGTGTTCATGTGGAGGCAACGGAATGCGTTGTGTTCATCGGGAGGCAACGGAACGCGTGGGAGCCAAACGGCTGGGTCGGAACGGAATGTGTGGTCATGTTCATCGGGAGGGCTTGGACGGAACAGGCGATGGAAACGAGGCCTGGCGTACCGCAAAACGGAGGAAACGTACCTCCTACGTTCGGAACGGGGTCCTGTTGATCGGGAGGGGTGTGGCGTACCGCAAAACGAAGGAAACGGACCTCCTACGGTCGAAACAGGGGTCCTGTTGATCGGGAGGGGTGTGGCGTACCACAAAACGGACGAAACGGACCTCCTACGGTCGAAACGGGGGTCCTGTTGATCGGGAGGGGTGTGGCGTACCGCAAAACGGACGAAACGGACCTCCTACGGTCGAAATGGGGGTCCTGTTCATCGGGAGGGGTGTGGCGTACCGCAAAACGGGACTCCACGGGATACTGTTCATCTCCACCGTCGACCTCCTCCAGCCTCCACGGGCTACCGTCGACCTCCTCCAGCCTCCATCGCGTGCTACTCCACTGGCTACTGTTCAACCACCCCTCCACGGGCACCCCTCCACCGTCTACTGTTCATCCAGCCCTCCACACCACGAGGTCTTGTTCATCCACCCCTCCATGGGCACCCCTCCACTGTCTACTATTCATCCAGCCCTCCACACCACGGGGTCCTGTTCATCCAGAGGCAACGCCACCGCTCACTGTTCATCCAACCCCCCTCCCCTGCAACGTTCACTGTTCATCCAATCGATCGGCTTCAGTTAGCAGCAGTAGCGAAGGAATCGCTCGATCAGGTTCAGCCATCGATCGATCGCTCGGGTTTAGTAACGCGTAGCCTGCAGTGCAACTGCTCAGGTTCAGTTAGAGCCCAACGCCTCGCTCGGGTTCAGTTAGAGCCAACGCCTCACACACACGCGCGTACGTGTACGAGAGAAACACGCATCCCTCGGCCCCCGACCTCCCACCGTAACCGGGAACTCCCCGAAATTTCCTCCCCCTTGCTTCTACCACGGTTTTTTCCGTCATGGACGGCCCAAAGAATGTCATGCAGCTGCGTCTCCGACCCGCCCAGGATGAAAAGCCAATTTTCGGTCATGATTTTTTGTCATAGAAGTAGGAGCCCACCACATCTATGATGATACCGGGTTTTGTCACAATTATCGTCATAGAAGTGTCATATGTATGACAGAAAAAAATCCGTTCATCCCAAAATGTCACGGATGTGTCTTTTTTTGTAGTGCATGCCCACGTTCCTAGGGTTGCATCGTGCGGGCCTGGTTCCACAAAAATGACCGATTTGAGCGTTCCTCTAGATGTAGGCACAGAGGTGCTTTAATGTTTGTGCTATGCAAGCCCAACAATGAATGTGGGTAACCAAACATGCCATTTTCTTCCCGCACGGGCCTGGCTGAGGTATATGCAGCCTACCAAACGCGTCCTAGATGAACGACTGATAATTAATTGTGGAGTGGAGACTGAGTTGTCAATGCATGCATGGAGTAAACTAAATAGAACCATCACAATTGGAGCCAGGGTTTTAGACAATCACAAAGTATTTTTCTAAAGAATAGCCGGTCACCGTGTGATGTTTTTATTTTGACAGCAGGTCACTGTGTGATGTTGATTTCATAGCATTTCTAATTGGTGGGACACGACTGCCGGAGTCAGAGCTGACTCGCAAAGAAAAAAACTTTGGGGAATGCCTAGGCTTCAACCGGCTGATTTCCATCGCATTGTCCACCGCCTTGAGCATGCAACATGTCCCTATGGGAGCATAGCTAGAATTGCAACATGGCCCATGTTGCAATCACAACATGAACCATGTTGTAAGGATGAGGTGGTGTGAGGCATTTCTGTGGGAAGCTCGGTTTGGGATTGCAACATGGCTCATATTGCAGTCGTAACATGTGCCATGTTGCTAAGGACGAGGCAGCACGAGGCGTAAGATGAGTGTCTCATTCTGAGATTGCAACAACAATAAATTTCAACTATGATTTGCACAACCTTAAATACCAAAGATTCTACAGGTTCTTTCTCCTCCTCGACATGATCTCATAGGCGAGCGATTCTTCGGTTTCCACGGCCACGCGGTCGATGAATGCATGTGCATCCTAGACGCGGAGTGCGTCCATATTTTATAAGGCCATCGTGAGTGTGGCTTCCATTTCCGTGTGGACGGCCATCAAGATGCGGTAGAAGTAGTCGAGTGCGATGGGGGTAGGCGGGCTCGGCCGACGGTTGATTCATCCTTACAGCGTGCGTCATCCATGACCCACTCGAAGAAGTGCCACACCCTCTCCCAAAACATTCCCTCAGCAAGGTCTTCTCTGCCAGGTCTGACTGACGAAAGGTCCGCCAGGAGGACGAGGCCACACCGGCATGGTTAATGGGGGTGACTGTGGCTGCGACAGGGAGGGACGAAGAGAAGGGCGGGGTGGTGGACGACTTATGAGGGTGAGTGTGGCGGTGACCGCGATGGGGTGAGTGTGGTGGCGACGGCGATGGGGAGTTTTAAATAACTCGCAAAGGGGCGCGCTCCGGTGGGAAACAATGAAAGATTTATCGAGTGTGAAAAGTAGCGACTATCAATTGGTGCTCTTGCTGGTGAAAATTCGTCTGCCACATTGGTAGGGGCGGAAGTGGCCGCCCTATGAACACCCGCGTCATAGATTGGGTTGATTGTGGCTGTGGCTGCGACGGGGAGGGACGAAGAGAAGGGCGGGGTGGTGGCCGACTTATAAGGGTGAGTGTAGCGGTGACCGCGATGGGGGCGAGTGTGGTGGCGAAGGCGATGGGGAGTTTTAAATAACTCGCAAAGGGGCGCGCTTCGGTGGGAAACGATGAAAGATTTACCGAGTGCGTGCGCGAAACAGGTCCGAAAAGTGGCGACTATCAATTGGTGCTCTTGCTGGTGAAAATTCGTCTGCCACGTTGGAAGGGGCGGAAGTGGCCGCCCTATGAACACCCGTGTCATAGATCAGGTTGTACGCGGGGAGAAAAAGGCCGGTCTAAAACGACTGATGGTACACGCTCCATACCAACACCCACAACCTCCGAATATGGGGTCTCGCGAGCCGTATAAGGAGCGGGCTCCATAAATTATGACGATTCAGAGACATATGGCTATTCTGCTTAGTGCTATTTTGGGCCGAAATCACCATATTAATGGTTATTATGCCGATTCACCCGATACGATGATTCTGTTAGAGTTGTTCTTAGACTGCAACTAATAGAATACTCCAGTAAAACTCCCAAAACAGCAAAGAGAAAAATAGAGAAATGGTACTTGCATACCATGTAATGTTATATGAATGGTCTTCAAACTATCCAAACAATTCAAAAACACCTCCGTCGAGAAATTTCAAAGCTCGTCTACTCCATATTGAATTTTAGTTGTTGTATTTAGAAACTTTCAGGGTTGCACCAGGGAAATGTCCTTTAGTTCCTGGGTGTATATACACTTGATATTGGATTTCTCTTTAATATTTTTGTAAGATGTCAAAAAATCTATTTTTTAGAATAAACTTGACTTTCTTCTACACTATTATATAAATTTTCACGAAGGAAAAAAATCCGTGTTGACTTCTGGAAAATAAAAATTATTGCTCTATACAAGTTACTGTCCACATCTATTTGACCTTAACTTTTTCCCCTGAAGTCAAGTTTTTTTCTTTTGTGAATTTCTTTTACGAGTACAATAGAAGGTCAAGTTTATTTTACATATTTTCAGATTTTTGATTTTTTGTTTAATTACTATTTTTCCATATAAGGTGTATATACAACTGGGAGCCAAACGTTCCTGTCCGACTGCACCATAACTATAACATCATTCACTCATAATATTCCACGTCAGCTCCGGGTTCTGCTGTGCGGTGTCAACTCTGGTCGCTTGGTGGCTTGGGTGACTTAATTGTCGAGTGTGTCTATGTAGAAGCGGTTTTTTGGTCATCTTTGCTTATTAATTGGTGAATTCTCCTCTTCTAAATGGAAAGGCAGAGCTTGTACCATTTTCTCAAAAAATTAAGAAAATATTCCACAGATGTTTTATAAGAAAAAAATACTTCACATTTAACCAAACGATAAGTGGGGTGAGAAATTACAATTGGTAAAATGGTTAGTCTATGTCTTATTTGGCGCCTCCATGACAACTGTTTGCCTACAGAATTTGTGTCATATTTGTATGCGTATCTGAGTAATTAATCTGGGTTTTATCTGCGCCTACCTGGTGTCATATTTGTATGAGTACTTGAGTAATCAATCTGGATCTTTATCTGTGTCTAGGTTCTTTTTTGGGTCAGAAAATGTCTGTGTTACTTATCGTGTTGGTGTTTCACCGAGCATTTTTTAAGGGACTAAACATGAAAAATAGATACACAAAACAATACATCTTGTTTTATTTTATTTTCCAGAAAGGCCTAAGGCTATATAGTACTCCCTCCGTGAACAAATATAACATGTTCTAATTTTTTTTGTAAAACTGATGTATATAGATATGTTTAGTGTGTTCGGTCATTCATTTCAGTTCTTTATGCAGTCCACATTAAATATAATATCTAAAACATCATATATTTGTGAACGGATAAAGTATTAAGTATCGCAAGTCTTTACAAACACGGTGTTACATAATTTTTTTTCTTACATCCAAATCCTTAGGAATGATAGCATCTTTTTTCTTCTGCACATCTACGCGTGGTGCGTCATGAGCAAAACTCGATACCTCAGCCTCCACCTCAGCATAGTAAACTTGATTAAGCCCAATAGCTTGTAGGAGCACCGTCTGGAAAGTCGTCGATGTGGATGAGAAGACGCTGGTGGTCGCGATCTGCATAGCAAACCACCATCCTAGAGAGAAAGACGCCGATAAGAGTTTGTAGATACTCCAAATACTACGAACATTGACCGGATCCAAACAGATCCACTAGAGACCAAAGATGGCGGTATCCAGGAATTCGTCAAAGATACACCTCCACACGCTCTCTACTGACGCTAAACTCACCGATGAAATGAGGATAGGAAGAGGAGGACATTATCCCTAAACTAGGGCAACGCCGCAACCTTGCCGCTCCCGCCAAGACATAGAGACTCCCTAAAACCACCCTCAACCAAGACGTTCATGCCGATGTACGCCAAATCCAGGCCGTAGGTCAAGACCTCAGTTATCTAGGGCCTGACTTTGGGGACCCCCGAACATCGTTGGCACATGCAACTTCGTCGCCCAGCCGCACATCTGCCGCTGCCACCAGCCTTAATCCGCCACAGCCAGCTACCCACGCCGCATCATACTCCCCTGTGGATAGATGCTAGTGTTAGCGGATTCATGGTGACCGTTGTGTGAGTGAAAGATTGGTTGGGTTTAGTTCCATATCAGTTGTGAGAGGAGGGAGAGTACAACCTATAAGAACAGGGTGCCCCTTTCTAATCTTTGGAGGAAATGGTTCAAAACCTCTTAGGGCATGAGCTATGGTTACAACACCTTGATGCTACCCCGGCTACCAACGCTACATCACTGGACCACGCTTCATCTTTCTTTCCTAGGTTTTCTCTTACCTTTTCAATGGGCCTTCACATCTGCAGTACATCTCTCCCCCTATTTTTGGACGAGGCAATTGCCTCCTCTGCAAGAGGTCGTTTCACTCTCACAACACTAGCTTCTCTCTCTCTCTCTCCCCTCCCTCTCTTCCACGTCAGCAGTTTTTCTGACGTGGATCCATGGTGTAGCTGTCCACAGTGTAACATAATTCATGCCCTTATAAGTTCGTGTTGCTCTTTGATTGGGCATGATTGATGGGCTCCCGTGTAACTTGTTACAAGCAAAAGTAAAGAGGATAGATGAATGAATCCCTAGCAAAAGTAAAGATGATAGATGAATGAATCCCTAGCAAAGGTAAAGAGGACAGATGAATGAATCCATGATGAAATTCATTGATTGACGAATGTATGTATACATGGTGAAGAGATGCTTGCAGGGATGTCAGTTACAGATTTTGCGAGAGAGGGAAAGGACGCATCTGTATGAACAGATGCGTCTGTACGAGACGACAGTTAGTGTTGGACACACACATTATCCTAATGATGTTTCTTAACTAACAAGTGTTAATTAATAAAACCGTATGTGTTAATTCTAATCCTGACATAACTAACACATTAACGCACGTGGATCAAAAACGTTGATTAGTAGATCTGAGATTGCGCAACACTCCACGTGATCACATCAGTTGCCCGTACCTTGTCTACTTCAGAAAAAGGTGATCGTGGGCAGACGGTTTCTCCTATTGCTGAAAGCGACGAGGTCGGTTCCTCCTCCTCTGCTCGCTGCTCTGGTGGTGGGTGGATGAGGGGGGGTCCCGTTTCTTCCCTGTGATTTTTTGTGTGGTGGCGTTTGAAGGATGAGGAAGACATCGCGTCAAATAAAGTTGCTTTGGCTTCCTCCTCACCACAGCGACCCTCTTCATGGTGGCATCAAGAGCCGATGGACTCACCTTCTCACCGTCGGGCGAGGTGGTGAGATTAGGTTTCTTTTTCTCTCAGGCGCTTGCTATTTGAATTCATGTTAGCATGGGGATGTTGACCGGTTAACGCGCCGCAGCGACAAGTGCCTTGCTGCTTGCAGCAGGCATCTTCATCGACTCAGAAAGCCTTTATAGCAATGGTGTTCCCCTAGATTGGGCAATGGTGGAGGTTGTGCTTCTTCTCTGGCAAATGCCTCGTTGGCGTTGGATATTGACGGCAACCGTTAGTTTCGATGTGTGCAAGGATCTCTATGAACCTTCTTGAATTTTTCTACTCCCTCTATCCCATGATATAAGAATGGTTTTCAAGCCATCTTAGGGCCCTCTCTTCATAGTTTTCAGGCATGTGTCACTCTGATTGTTGATTAATGATACACGCGGCTTATAAAAATAAAACACTCCACATGACCACGGAGTGGACGAAAACATGCGGAAGAGGACGCTTGACATGCTTGCCTCCGACGCGCGATCACAAACAACCAGATTTGGATTTCCATGGTGGAATTTTAGTTTTTAACAAAAAAGGAGCAGCAGAAAGTTCCAATTGTCGCCGTCAGAGAAAACCCGAGCGACGATGGCCAGAAAAAGTGAGTGTACCGTTTAGTTCCGCTCCTTTCCGCACCATCACAAGAAAGAAAGTGCCGCTGCTCGACAAGAGGGAGATGGCAGCTGGCATCCTCGTCTTTACCCCGCTCCCTCCCTCCACCAGCGTCTGCTTTGATTACCTTCCGTTTCTGTCGTCGCAGCCATGTAAAACTTGCAACAACAAAGTAGAGGATGTCTAACTTGTTTATCAGGGCATGTTGTGATGTGATATGGTCAAGACGTGATGATATAAATTGTTGTATGAGATGATCATGTTTTGTAACAGTTATCGGCAACTGGAAGGAGCCATATGGTTGTCTCTTTATTGTATGAAATGCAATCACCATGTAATTGCTTTACTTTATCACTAAGCGGTAGCGATAGTCGTAGAAGCAATAGTTGGTGAGACGACAACGATGCTACGATGGAGATCAAGGTGTCAAGTGCTACCTCTTGAGCATGCGTTGGTTTTCCCTTGAAGAGGAAAGGGTGATGCAGCAAAGCAGTGTAAGTATTTCCCTTAGTTTTTGAGAACCAAGGTATCAATCCAGTAGGAGACCACGCGCGAGTCACCTCGTACCTACACAAACAAATAAGAACCTCGCAACCAACGCGATAAAGGGGTTGTCAATCCCTTCACGGCCACTTGCAAGAGTGAGATCTGATAGAGATAATAATAATAAGATAAATATTTTTGGTATTTTTATGATATAGATTGAAAGTAAAGATTGCAAAATAAAATAGATTGGAAACTTGTATGATGGAAAATAGACCCGGGGGCCATAGGTTTCACTAGTGGCTTCTCTCAAGATAGCATAAGTATTACGGTGGGTGAAAAAATTACTGTCGAGCAATTGATAGAAAAGCGAATAATTATGAGAATATCTAGGTATGATAATGTATATAGGCATCACGTCCGTGACAAGTAAACCGACTCCTGCCTACATCTACTACTATTACTCCACACATCGCCCGCTATCCAGCAGACATCTAGAGTATTAAGTTCATAAGAACGGAGTAACGCCTTAAGCAAGATGACATGATGTAGAGGGATAAACTCATGCAATATGATATAAACCCCATCTTTTTATCCTCGATGGCAACAATACAATACGTGTCGTTTCCCTTTCTGTCACTGGGATCGAGCACCGCAAGATTGAACCCAAAGCTAAGCACTTCTCCCATTGCAAGAAAGATCAATCTAGTAGGCCAAACCAAAGTGACAATTCAAAGAGACTTGCAAAGATAACCAATCGTACATAAAAGAATTCAGAGAAGATTCAAATATTGTTCATAGATAATCTTAATCATAAACCCACAATTCATCGGATCTCGACAAACACACCACAAAAGAAGATTACATCGAATAGATCTCCAAGAGAATCGAGGAGAACTTTGTATTAAGATCCAAAGAGAGAGAAGAAGCCATCTAGCTAATAACTATGGACCCGAAGGTCTGAGGTAAACTACTCACACATCATCAGAGGGGCCATGGAGTTGATGTAGAGGCCCTCCGCGATCAATGCCCCTCTGGCGGAGCTCCGGAAAAGGCCCCAAGATGAGATCTCTTGGGTACCGAAGGTTGCGTCGGTGGAAATAGGGATTCGTGGTGCTCCTGGATGGTTTGGGGGTATGTAGGTATATATAGGAGGAAGAAGTAGGTCGGTGGAGCGCGCCCCCCTGCCTCGTGGCCTCCTCGTTGGTTGCTTGACGTCCACTCCAAGTCCTCTGGATCACGTTTGTTCCAAAAATCACGCTCCCGAAGGTTTCATTCCATTTGATATTTTTTTATGCGCAACACTGAAATAGGCAAAAAAACAACAATTTGGGCTGGGCCTCCGGTTAATAGGTTAGTCCCAAAAATAATTTAAAAGTGTAAAATAAAGCCCATTAACATCCAAAACAGATAATATAATAGCATGAAACAATCAAAAATTATAAATACGTTGGAGATGTATCATCAAGCCAGTGATGATGGTGATCATGACGGTGCTTTAGAGATGGAGATCAAAGGCACAAGATGATGATGGCCATATCATATCACTTATTTTGATTGCATGTGATATTTATCTTTTATGCATCTTATTTTGCTTAGTACAACGGTAACATTATAAGATGATCTCTCACTAAATTTCAAGGTATAAGTGTTCTCCTGAGTATGCACCCTTGCTACAGTTCCTCGTGCTGAGACACCACGTGATGATCGGGTGTGATAAGCTCTACGTTCACATACAACAGGTGCAAGCCAGTTTTGCACAAGCAGAATACTCAGGTTAAACTTGACGAGCCTAGCATATGCAGATATTGAAGGAAATATGCCCTAGAGGCAATAATAAAGTTATTATTTATTTCCTCATATCATGATAAATGTTTATTTTTCATGCTAGAATTGTATTAACTGGAAACTTAGTACATGTGTGAATACATAGACAAACAGAACACTAGTATGCCTCTACTTGACTAGCTCATTAATCAAAGATGGTTAAGTTTCCTAACCATAGACATGAGTTGTCATTTGATTAACAGGATTAAATCATTAGGAGAATGATGTGGTTGACCTGACCCATTCCGTTAGCTTAGCACTTGATCGTTTAGTTTACTGCTATTGCTTTCTTCATGACTCATACATGTTCCTATGACTATGAGGTTATGCAACTCCCGATTACCGTAGGAACACTTTGTGTGCTACCAAACGTCACAACATAACTGGGCGATTATAAAGGTGCTCTACAGGTGTCTCCGATGGTACTTGTTGAGTTGGTATAGATCAAGATTAGGACTTGTCACTCTGATTGTCAGAGAGGTATCTCTGGGCCCACTCGGTAATGCACATCACTATAAGCCTTGCAAGCATTGTAACTAATGAGTTATTTGCGAGATGATGTATTACGGAACGAGTAAAGAGACTTGCTGGTAACGAGACTGAACTAGGTATTGAGATACCGACGATCAAATCTCGGGCAAGTAACATACCGATGACAAAGGGAACAACGTATGTTGTTATGCGGTTTGACCGATAAAGATCTTCGTAGAATATGTGGGAGCCAATATGAGCATCCAAGTTCCGCTATTGGTTATTGATCAGAGACGTGTCTCGGTCATGTCTACATAGTTCTCGAACCCGTAGGGTCCGCACGCTTAAAGTTCGGTGACGATCAGTATTATGAGTTTTTGTGTTTTGATGTACCGAAGGTAGTTCGGAGTCCCGGATATGATCACGGACATGACGAGGAGTCTCGAAATGGTCGAGATGTAAAGATCGATATATTGGACGACTATATTCGGACACCGGAAGTGTTCCGGGTGGTTTCGGAGAAAACCAGAGTGCCGGAGGGTTACCGTAACCCCCCCCCCCCCCCCCGGAGAAATAGTGGGCCTTATGGGCCTTAGTGGAGATAGAGAGGGCTGGCCAAGGGCAGGCCACGCGCCCCTCCCCCTCTGGTCCAAATTGGACTAGGAGAGGGGGCGGTGCCCCCCTTTCCTTCTCCCTCTCCCCCTTCCTTTCCCCCTCCTAGTAGGAGTAGGAAAGAGGGGAGTCCTACTCCTACTAGGAGGAGGACTCCTCCTCTTGGCGTGCCTACAGGGGCCGGCCGGCCTCCCCCTTGCTCCTTTATATACGGGGTAGGGGGCACCTCTAGACACACAAGTTGATCTGTTGATCTCTCCCAGCCGTGTGCGATGGCCCCCTCCACCATAATCCACCTCGATCATATCGTAGTGGTGCTTAGGAGAAGCCCTGGGTCGATAGCATCATCATCACCGTCATCACGCCGTCATGCTGACGGAACTCTCCCATGAAGCTCTACTGGATTGGAGTTCGTGGGACGTCATCGAGGTGAATGTGTGCTGAACTCGGAGGTGCCGTGCGTTCGGTACTTGGATCGCTCGGATTGTGAAGACATACGACTACATCAACCGCGTTGTGCTAACGCTTCCACTTTCGGTCTACGAGGGTACGTGGACACACTCTCCCCTCTCGTTGCTATGCATCACCATGATCCTGTGTGTGCGTAGGAAAATTTTGAAATTACTACGTTCCCTAACAGATATGGCCTCGGAACACTGAGACCGAAAGGTCGCATGTGAATCATATAGTAGATATGATCAACATAGTGATGTTCACCATTCTAAACTTCTCCATCTCACGTGATGATCGGACATGGTTTAGTTGATATGGATCACGTGATCATTTAGATGACTAGAGGGATGTCTATCTATGTGGGAGTTCTTAAGTAATATGATTAATTGAACTTTAATTTATCATGAACTTAGTACCTGATAGTATTTTGCATGTCTATGTTGTTGTAGATCAATGACCTGTGTTACCGTTCCTTTGAATTTTAATGCATTCCTAGAGAAAGCTAAGTTGAAAGATGCTGGTAGCAACTACACGGTCTGGGTCCGTAACTTAAGGATTATCCTCATTGCTGCACAGAAGAATTACGTCCTGAAAGCACCGATAGGTGCAAAGCCCGCTGTAGGAGAAACTTCAGATGTTATGAACATCTGGCAGAGCAAAGCTGATGACTACTTGATAGTTCAGTGTGCCATGCTTTACGGCTTAGAATCGGGACTTCAACGACGTTTTGAACGTCATGGAGCATATGAGATGTTCCACGAGTTGAAGTTAATATTTCAAGCAAATACCCGGATTGAGAGATATGAAGTCTCCAATAAGTTCTATAGCTGCAAGATGCAGGAGAATAGTTCTGCCAGTGAACATATACTCAGAATGTCTGGGTGCCATAACCACTTGACTCAACTGGGAGTTAATATTCCTGATGATAGTGTCATTAAAAGAGTTCTTCAATCACTGCCACCAAGCTACAAAAGCTTCGTGGTGAACTATAATATGCAACGGATGCATAAGACTATTCCCAAGCTCTTCGCAATGCTAAAAGCTGTGGAGGTAGAAATCAAGGAGTATCAAGTGTTGATGGTTAACAAGACCACTAGTTTCAAGAAAAAGGGTAAAGGGAAGAAGGGGAACTTCAAGAAGAACGGCAAGCAAGTTGCTGCTCAAGTGAAGAAGCCCAAGTCTGGACCTAAGCCTGAGACTGAGTGCTTCTACTGCAAAGGGACTGGTCACTGGAAACGGAACTGCCCCAAGTATTTGGCGGATAAGAAGGATGGCAAAGTCAAAGGTATATTTGATATATATGTTATTGATGTGTACCTTACTAATGCTCGTAGTAGTGCCTGGGTATTTGATACTGGTTTTGTTGCTCATATTTGGAACTCGAAACAGGGGCTTCGGATTATACGAAGATTGGCTAAGGACGAGGTGACGATGCGTGTGGGAAATGGTTCCAAAGTCGATGGGATCGCCGTCGGCATGCTACCTCTACATCTACCTTTGGGATTATTTTTAGACCTGAATAATTGTTATTTGGTGCTCGCGTTAAGCATGAACATTTGTGATGCCCCAAGACCGGCGCTCCAGATGCCTTCTAAGTTTTGCGTGTCAGCTCTGTTTTTTATTTGTTTGTTGCATTCATTTTTACATCATGTGCATTGCATCATGTCATCTTGCAACCTTTTTAAAAACTCAACTAAATAAATTGCATGGATATTCGCTCCATTTAAATCGAGGGAATTCACATGGTGAGTTCTCTTTATAACATATCCTCCCAGTATTTAGGGAGCTACTATAAATATTCCATTAGTTTGGAATTAACCGCAAACACACTTGCAATTTAAACTCTCATGTCTTTTCTGCTTCGAGTTTGCTCCTCAAACTTCGCCCATAAATTCTTTTATTTTTTTCGGGAGCTCTACCAAAAATCTCAACATTTTTGGGACCTTCCAAACGCCCACTTCTTATTCAAACTCATTTGAATTTAATTCAAACGAGTTTGAATCCAAACTTCGCACACATGCTCATTTATACTTTTCTTGGATCAAGCTCATTTTTGCGAGTCCAGTAAAATTAACTCCATGCCCAATCTCCACTCCAATCTCTCTAAACATTTCTTCTATGTTTCCCTTTTTAAATAGAGAGGGAATAAGAGAGAGAGAGAGAGATAGAGAGAGAGGGGAGTTCAGCCAAGCAGGCCTCTTGGCCTTTTCCCTTCCCCACCAAATTGGCCAAGGCCCACCTAACCCCATCCCTGCGGCCTGACCTAGCCGGCCCGAGGCCCAGCCGCGAGCTCACCCCTCGCTCCCTTCCCCCGTTCCCTCTCGCGCTACCAGGGACAGCGCACCCGCTCTCGATCCCCCTCCTCTTTCCCCAATCGATCCCCTCACCTCTCCCTCTCGTCTTCTCCCTTGCTCCGCCACCCACAAGAACCACAAGCACCCGCGCTCGATCCCCATCGCGCCTCGGCACCGCTCGAGTCCGAGGGCCCCTCCTCTGTATCCGGCCGTCGTCAGCAAGCAGCCCCGCCGAAGCTCTACTTCTCATGTGCACCGTCGTCGACCAAGCTGAGCAGCACCAGGACACCGACGCGCCCCTTCTCCTCCCTGACTCTTCCTCTCCTACGCGCACCTCACGCCGGCGAGCACGACGCCCCTTCGTGCGACCCCTTCCTCTGCTTCTTCCTCCAGCACAGGACTCCTTCCCTTGCACGGCCACCTACCCTGCCGGCAACCAAAGCCACCGACGCGGCCTGCTGCCGGCCTCGGCAAAGCCAGCGCCGCCAGCTCCTCCTCCACCTCGCTTCTCCGCAACCCCCTACTGTTGCTCGCTGCTTGCTACACTCACACCGCTCCTCCATGCCCCATCAGCCTCCTCTCCATCGCGCCTCCTGACGCCACCCCACCTCCATCGCCCTTGTTGCTGCTAGACCACCATGGCCACCTTCCCATGTTTATTCTTCAGCCATCAGTGCATCGAACACCCCCACCGGTGCCTCTGTGAACGTTGCCAAGTTTGGCCACCACCGAGACCCTCAAATCCTGTACCCGGAGCCCAAGTCTGAAGACTTTGTGGATGTGCATCTCACTTGTGTCACTTTGGATCGTCAAGACCGTTTCAGGATTCGCCAAGTACCACTACGCCCGGAGACCACGGATCCGTGAAGTTACACTACCGTCGTCATAGATCCGACAAGTACCCCGGAAACGTGTACCACTACCGTCGACCTCCGAAGGACATGGTTTTGCCGAGTACCCCTTCGTTTTGTCCAGACCGTCAAGTCCTTCGACGACAAGTGCACGACCACGCGGATTATGCCAAGTACCCCTTCGGATCCGTCAAGTCCAAAGAACCTTAGTACCACGACAACCCCGAAAGGATTTGTATTCGTCAAGTTCACCTTCAAAATGTGTACCACTACCGCCGCCCGAACGTCTACAGAACATGTACCACAACCATCGCTGAAGACCCCGTGGACGTCATGTTCCATGTTGTGACCCCGAACATCTACGGACATGCATGACTACTTCTACTACGACCGTCCCGGGAACGTCTACTTCCTCTTCATTGCACCGAACCCGAACCGTCCCGTTTGCACGCTTCGAAGGTATAACCGCCGAGACGATGACCCGTGGACGAATGCATGTGTTGTATGAGATGCATGTTTAGATGTTGTATTCGCCCGTGAACGTTAGTTGTTCCTCCTCGTTGCCTTGCCGTCCACCCATGGGAACCGGTAACCGGGATCACCCCACCATCTTTTGCACGCTCCCGCCACACTTCCTTTGCACCGGTATCTCCATGGGCTACCGGAACCGATATGTTGCCGTGGCATCATTTTCGGATTCGTTGCCGTGGCACCCCTTTCGTTTCCGCCACGATGACAAATGCTTCATAACATGCTCTTATCAACATTTTCATAGTAATTGCATAAAACTTGCATATGTCATCCGCACCATGATAACAACATCAAGAATGTTTAAATTGTTGTTTGCTTCAATTGCTAGATATGCACATGGGGATTCTCCCGAATGGTTGTTGTTATTTCTGGCCTCATTTCAACTTGCCTAAATGTGTAGTTTTCATATGCACCTCTTGCCATGTTTAACAACATTTAATATTGTTGGGTACATAAATGAGAGAGAACTAAATAACTGATGTGGTGTTTCGTCAATATGCAACGGAGTTGCATATTGAGCTCCACTTAATTTGTAGTATTGTTTGTTGCACTTTGCCATGCCATGCCTTTTTAAACTGGACATGCATCATAATTGATTGTGCATCATGCCATGTTTATGTGATGGTTGTTTACTATGGCGTTTGATTCTTTCCGGTTGTGCTTCTTCTCGATAGTTCCGGTTATGTCGCGTTTGTGAGGATTCGTTCGACTACGTTGGGTCGTCTTTGTCATGGACTCGTTCTTCTTCCTTGCGGGATTTCAGGCAAGATGACCATACCCTCGAAATCACATCTATCTTTGCTTGCTAGTTGATCGCTCTATCGCGATGTCGCGCTACCTACCACTGTTATATCATGCCTCCCATATTGCCATGTCAAGCCTCTAACCCACCTTCCTAGCAAACCGTTGTTTGGCTATGTTACTGCTTTTGCTCAGCCCCTCTTATAGTGTTGCTAGTTGCAGGTGAAGTTGAAGTTTGTTCCATGTTGGAACATGGATATTGTTGGGATATCATTATTATCTCTTATTTACTTTAATGCGTCTATATACTTGGTAAAGGGTAGAAGGCTCGGCCTTCTGCCTGGTGTTTTGTTCCACTCTTGCCGCCCTAGTTTCCGTCATACCGGTGTTATGTTCCTTGATTTTGCGTTCATTCCGCGGTTGGGTGTTATGGTAACCCCTTGATAGTTCAATTTGAATAAAACTCCTCCAGCATGGCCCAACCTTGGTTTTTAACATTTGCCACCTAAGCCTTTTTTCCCTTGGGTTCTGCAGACTCAAGGGTCATCTTTATTTTAAACCCCCCGCCAGTGCTCCTCCGAGTGTTGGTCCAACCTGGGCGATGTCCGGCGCCCCCTGGGCAACCAGGGTCTATGCCAACCCAACGTCTGGCCCATCCGGTGTGCCCTAAGAATGAGATACATGTGACTCCTATCGGGATTTGTCGGCACATCGGGCGGTCTTCCTGGTCTTGTTTTACCATTGTCGAAATGTCTTGTAACCGGGATTCCGAGACTGATCGGGTTTTTCCAGGAGAAGGAATATCCTTCGTTGGCCGTGAGAGCTTGTGATGGGCTAAGTTGGGACACCCCTGCAGGGTATAAACTTTCGTGAGAAGTGCCCGCGGTTATGTGGCAGATGGGAATTTGTTAATATTCGGTTGTAGAAAACTTGACACTTGACTTATTTAAAATGCATCAACCGTGTGTGTAGCCGTGATGGTCACTTTTTGGCGGAGTCCGGGAAGTGAACACGGTCTTGTGTTATGCTTGAACGTAACTAGTTTCAGGATCACTTCTAACTTCTCGACCATTGCGTTGCTTCTCTTCTCGCTCTTATTTGCATATGTTAGCCGCCATATATGCTTAGTGCTTGCTGCAGCTCCACCTCACTACCTTCTTCTACCCATAAGCTAAATAGTCTTGATCTCGCGGGTGTGAGATTGCTAAGTCCTCGTGACTCACGGATACTTCCAAACGGTTGCAGGTGCCGATGATACCAGTGCAGGTGACGCAACCAAGCTCAGGTGGGATCTCGATGAAGATCTTGATTGTTGTTATGCGTCTTTTCCGGTTGATCAGTAGTGGAGCCCAGTTGGGACGATCGGGGATCTAGCATTTGGGGTTGTCTTCTTTTATTTTGGTTCCGTAGTCGGACCTTGATTGTACTCTGGATGATGTATGCTTAACTTGTTATTTGTGTGAAGTGGCGATTGTAAGCCAACTCTTTATCCCTTTCTTATTCAGTACATGGGATTGTGTGAAGATTACCCCACTTGCGACTAAACCACCATGCGGTTATGCCTCTAAGTCATGCCTCAACACGTGGGAGATATAGCCGCATTGTGGGTGTGACAAGTTGGTAATCAGAGCCATCCCCGACTTAGGAGCCCCCCTGCTTGATCGAATCGCTAACGTTGTTGAGTCTAGAACAAAATGTTTTGAGTCTTAGGATTATATATAATGGAGAGTAGGATTGTTTTTACTGCTCAGTCCCTTCGTCGATCTGGTGAGGCCTCCTGACGTAGAAGTTTTGACTTCCCTCTCCTCAATTTTCACGAAAAAAATTTAGGATCATGTGGGTATCTTGGAATCGTTCTGATATTCTTGTGACGAGAACATTGTTCTTGGTGCCTCCTGACATTTAGGGGTTATGGAAGTGTCCCGGGGAGTTGAGCTCCGAGGTGTTGTCGTTACAATTTTATCGTTGCAGTTCTGGAATACCTGAGTTCACCGACATCGAAAATCTCTTTTATGCAGTTGTTGGCGAGATAACCTCGACGCCACCAGGTACTGGGGCGGGAGTTCGGGAGTATTGCCATAACTCGTATAACGGATGCTTTTCGAAGGTTGAGGTACATGATTTTCGAAGGTTTCTTGGTTATGTGTTGAAGGATGGATACAGCTGGATGTAGGGATTGTTAGTTTGGGTGAGATATTATGCTTCCCCTGTATCCCCAACACCTGATTGCATAACCAGGAAGTTTCGGGAGTTTATAGGTGGGAATTCAAGTAGCTCCTAGAATATCTTCCCGGCAGATGCATGATATGGGATTGGGTAAATCTCTATCATATGTATTTGTTCCGGCTTAGTCTGCAAGACAAATCCTTTGTTTTGTTTTGAGTTGTGGTATTCGATTTGCTTCAATGTCAAGTGTTGATTCCATACCTTCCCTACGCGGTGTTCTCATATTTCTATGTGAACGCTAATCTTTCATGATAATCGAGATTATCATGCCAATCCTTTTCAACCGGCGTGTTTCTCTTCAAGTGTATTCAATCATTTTAACATTCGCGAGATCAATTCTAAGTTTTCTCAACGGTGTTTATTCCATCTGCCCAAGTTGCCTTTGTTTTCCCACCCACCCACCCTTTTCTTAAAGGACTCATATATCCTAATCAAGTATCCATTTTATTCATGTGAAGTTTCTTCATTCCTTTCCTTCAATGTTCTTAACTGGTGATTTCTCATGGAGATGCTCACGAGCTTCAAGTTCAACATTCGTCGTTCTCATTTTTCTCTCTCCGGTGGATTCAATGCAATATTTCGGTGTTGATCATATCCCTTAACTTGTTTCAAATGCTTCGTCATGCCGGTGCACCTCTTAATCATTCACCTCTCACTATTCATTGTTCCGGAGTGCAAAGATGTCTCAGAAGATTCGTTTCCATTCTCAATCCGTTCAAGCTATTTCGAGGTGTTATCTCATTCAAGCTATTTAATTCAACCGGCGCAATCTCTCTTTTAAATCATTCAACGGTGTATCTTTTGAGTGGGCCCTAACCCACAGGTCTTTTCCCAGGATCTTACCTGACTCTTCTAATTTTCTCGGAGTTATTATCGAATTCTTTCAAGTATGACGTAAGAATGAATTGTCATCAGTCATATGTCTTTCTTCAAGATCTTTCAAATTCTTTTCATCGTTGGCTCAACCTTTCTATTCTTCATTCCGGAGTGCCTAATAATTATGGTGTCGTATCTCATCGTCATTCTCAGATTTTGAAGACCAAAGAAGTGTTTCCTCTAAATCTTGGTCCGTTCTCTCGAAGATTCATGGTGCTAGCTTTATGCCATCATCTCATAATTGTTTTCGATTGTGAAAATTCTTTTCACTCATCCGAGGCAATTCAGGAGTCTATTCAGTTTGATTCTCCGAAGCCCATCATCTCAGAAGTATTCATTCCAGCTTTCAGCTCTCCTTCTCCAAATCTTACTGGTGCATCATTCAAATATCCTCTAATCAGTTCATGATCTCTTCGTTCTCATGTATCTAAATTCCCTCGAGTATCTTCTTTCATTTTCCAATTCTTCCCGGCGAATTGTGCCTTTGCTACTTTCATTTTCAATTCTTACGGCAGTTCGTTCAAGAATTCTCTTCCGTTGTTATTGTATCAGTTCATTCGTTCTTTCCAAATCCTACCGGTGGTTCGTTGAAGTCCTTCTCAAGTTTGTGCTATATCTCTCTTAATCCTTTCTACGAGAATAAGTAGTATGCCAAATCCGTTGCTTGTCACCAATCTAAATTGGTGAAGGATAAGCATAATGTAATTCTTATTCTTGTTTCATCGAGTGAATTCAATTCCTTATTCCGGAGGTTCATCAAAATTCTTGATTTCATTTGTTCATCTTTCTTTTCCGGAGTTCCAAGTTTTCTGCATTATATCATTGCAAAGCCCCATCTAAATCATCGCAAGGCTTCACTTTGTGTTTTCAACTTCTCTTTCTTTTTATCATCCTTTTGTTTACCAGAGTTCTTCATGGAGGCTCCACATGGTGGTTCGTCAATGATTCCTTTCATTCTTCAATTGTTCTTCAAGATTTCTCTCAAAGTTATGATCAGCCAAGCTATACTCTAAAAAAACATGGTGTTCAACACATGTCTTGTTTTGAGGAGTTAAAGCATTCTTCATCTTGCATTCCGAAGTGCAATTCTTCCTATCTTATCTTTTGAGGTGGTGTTATGTCACTCTTGACAATTTCCCTTCATGTGTCATGATTCAACAGTTGTCAAGAATGAGATAGTTAAACCCATCAATTTCTTCGAGCATGAGCTCTTCTCAATCCATCAATCTCTTTGTTTGGAGTTATCTTGGGTTATATTTCACCTAAAGCTTTCCCTAAGGATTGTTGTTATTTATGGTGCTTATAAATGACCCAAGTTCTTCATTTATCCTCTCGGTGAAATAAGTTTCTCGTCTCCTTGTTGATATCAGTTCAATCTATTGTTTCTGTTAGTGGCAGAATTTCACCTCATAATTTTGAGACTTTTCCATAAGCCCACAACAACCTTATTCTTTTGTTGTTTAATTTTCAACAACTCCATTCAATCCTTCGTTCTAAGGATGCCTTCAAATTCATTGGTGGTAGAAGTTATCATTTTCTTCTACTTTCTTTCTTCCTAACGATCTAGCTTCTATTCGTTCATTCCAGAAGCATTGTGATGTTTCTCTCTTCACTCATTATCTCGAATTGTGAGGACTGTGTTCTTTTCGTGCTTATCCATTTAACCGGAGTGTCGTGACCCCTTTTCAAGTTCTTCCCATTTTTTCAAGTTTCGCATCTCTTTTCAACCCGAGTGCTGTTCGAATTTGTTCTTCCTTGTTCCTCTTTTCTAACGGAGTGTTTTCAACTTCGATCATCTCTGTTGTATTCTTTTCTCAAAATGGTTTAACCTTTCAGGGTTCTTTGGTTTCACTTGTTTGTCAAAGAAGCAACTTTGTTTTACCTCTTCATCTTCCGTTTTCTCTCTGGTGCCATCCTAGATCTCGGGACGAGATCCTCTCGTAGTGGTGGAGTGTTGTGACGCCCCAAGACCAGCGCTCCAGAGGCATTCTATGTTTTGCGTGTCAGCTCTGTTGTTTATTTGTTTGTTGCATTCATTTTTACATCATGTGCATTGCACCATGTCATCTTGCAACCTTTTTAAAAACTCAACTAAATAAATTGCATGGATCTTCGGTCCATTTAAATCGAGGGAATTCACATGGTGAGTTCTCTTTATAACACATCCTCTCAGTATTTTGGGAGCTACTATAAATATTCCATTAGTTTGGAATTAACCGCAAACACACTTGCAATTTAAACTCTCATGTCTTTTCTGCTTCGAGTTTGATCCTCAAACTTCGCCCATAAATTCTTTTATCTTTTTCCGGAGCTCTACCAAAAATCTCAACATTTTTGGGACCTTTCAAACGCCCACTTCTTATTCAAACTCATTTGAATTTAATTCAAACGAGTTCGAATCCAAACTTTGCACACATGCTCATTTATACTTTTCTTGGATCAAGCTCATTTTTGCGAGTCCAGTAAAATTAACTCCATGCGCAATCTCCACTCCAATCTCTCTCAACATTTCTTCTATGTTTCCTTTTTTAAATAGAGAGGGAATAAGAGATAGAGAGGAGTTCAGCCAAGCAGGCCTCCTGGCCTTTTCCCCTCCCCACCAAATTGGCCAAGGCCTACCTAACCCCATCCCTGCAGCCTGACCTAGCCGGCCCGAGGCCCAGCCGCGACCTCACCCCTCGCTCCCTTCCCCCGTTCCCTCTCGCGCCGCCAGGGACAGCGCGCCTGCTCTCGATCCCCCTCCCCTTTTCCCAATCGATCCCCTCACCTCTCCCTCTCGTCTTCTCCATTGCTCTGCCACCCACAGGAACCGCAAGCGCCCGCGCTCGATCCCCATCGTGCCTCGCCACCGCTCGAGTCTGAGGGCCCCACCTCCGTCTCCAGCCATCATCAGCAAGCAGCCCCGCCGGAGCTCTTCTTCTCCTGTGCACCGTCGTCGACCAAGCCGAGTAGGACCAGGACCCCGACGCGCCCCTTCTCCTCCCTGGCTCTACCTCGCCTACACGCACCTCACGCCGGTGAGCACGACACCCCTTCGTGCGACCCCTTCCTCTGCTTCTTCTTCCAGCACAGGGCCCCTTCCCCGTGCGCGGCCACCTACTCTGCCGGCGACCAAAGCCACCGACGCGTCCTGTTGCCGGCCTCGGCAAAGCCAGCGCCGCCAGCTCCTCCTCCACCTCGCTGATACGTCTCCGTCGTATCTATAATTTTTGATTGTTCCATGCCAATATTATTGAACTTTTATATACTTTTGGTAACTTTTTATACTATTTTTGGGACTAACATATTGATCCAGTGCCCAGTGCCAGTTCCTATTTGTTGCATGTTTTTTGTTTCGCAGAATATCCATATCAAACAGAGTCCTAACGGGATAAAAACTGACGGAGATTTTTCTGGAATATATATGATTTTTGGGAAGAAAAATCCAAGCGAGACGATGCCCGAGGTGGCCACGAGGCAGGGGGCACGCCTGCCCCCCTGGGCGCGCCCCTGACCCTCGTGGGCCACCCGTATGGCGGTTGGTGCCCTTCTTTCGCCGCAAGAAAGCTAATATCCGGATAGAGATCTTGTTAAAATTTCAGCCCAATCGGAGTTACGGATCTCCGGGAATATAAGAAACGGTGAAAGGGAAGAATCTGAGAACGCAGAAACAGAGAGAGACGGAGAGACAGATCCAATCTCGGAGGGGCTCTCGCCCCTCCCGTGCCATGGAGGCCAAGGACCAGATGGGAAACCCTTCTCCCATCTAGGGAGGAGGTCAAGGAAGAAGAAGGAGGGGGGGCTCTCTCCCCCTCGCTTCCGGTGGCACCGGAGTGCCACCGGGGGCCATCATCATCACCGTGAACTACACCAACACCTCCGCCATCTTCACCAACATCTCCATCACCTTCCCCCCTCTATCTACAGTGGTCCACCCTCCCGCAACCCGCTGTACCCTCTACTTGAACATGGTGCTTTATGCTTCATATTATTATCCAATGATGTGTTGCCATCCTATGATGTCTGAGTAGATTTTCGTTGTCCTATGAGTGGTTGATGAATTGCTATGATTGATTTAATTTGCTTGTGGTTATGTTGTTGTCCTTTGGTGCCCATCATATGATTGCGCGCATGGATCACACCCTAGGGCTAGTTGTATGTTGATAGGACTATGTATTGGAGGGCAAGAGTGACAGAAGCTTCAACCTAGCATAGAAATTGATGCATACGGGATTGAAGGGGGACCAATATATCTTAATGCTATGGTTGGGTTTTACCTTAATGAACATTAGTAGTTGTGGATGCTTGCTAATAGTTCCAATCATAAGTGCATAGAATTCCAAGTCAGGGATGACATGCTAGCAGTGGCCTCTCCCACATAATACTTGCTATCGGTTTAGTAAAGTAGGCAATTGCTTAAGGGGCAATTTCGCAACTCCTACCACCACTTTTCCACACTCGCTATATGTACTTTATTGTTTCTTTATCTAAACAGCCCCTACTTTTTATTTACGTACTCTTTATTATCTTACAAACCTATCCAACAACACCTACAAAGTACTTCTAGTTTCATACTTGTTCTAGGTAAAGCGAACGTCAAGCGTGTGTAGAGTTGTATCGGTGGTCGATAGAACTTGAGGGAATATTTGTTCTACCTTTAGTTCCTCGTTGGGTTCGACACTCTTACTTATCGAAAACTGTTGCGATCCCCTATACTTGTGGGTTATCAAGACCTTTTTCTGGCGCCGTTGCCAGGGAGCAATAGCGTGGGGTGAATATTCTCGTGTGTGCTTGTTTGCTTTATCACTAAGTAATTTTTATTTTCTGTTCTTAGTTGTTTACTATCTTTAGTTATGGGTAGGAAACGCAAAATACCAAAAAAATTAGTTGTACCTACTAAACCAATGATTGAAGAACCACTCAAAATCTATCACACTGCTGAAGCTTATTACTTGGATCATCTTCGATCCCTATGTGCTCGTGCTGAAACCCCAACTAGCTTAGTTGAGGGAAAATCTTTAGATGAGCATGCTTGTTATGTGCGACATCGAATATCTGAAAAAGGGAAACTTTTACTGGATCAAATTCATCGTTTGCAATGCTATGCTTGAAATTTATGTGAAATATATGATTATACTTGTTGTTCTGAAGACCCTAAGAAACACCTTCCCTACCAATGTTTGTTTAATGATAATGGAATCGTATCCTCTTATGCTAAGGGTGTTTATAGTTACTATGATGTTCAACAAATTGAAGAATTTGTTGCTTTTAAGGGTGCTTACGAAATTGCTTCTTTGATTGAAAAGTATGATGCTACTCTTTACAAATATGAAAATTTGCCATACTTAAATATTGCTATGATAATTATGCTTCTAATGCCTAAGTTGAACCATATATTGAGTACTACTCCGCTGTCCAAGAAGAGACTAATATTTTGCAGGAGTCTATGGAAGAGGAAATTGATGAAACTGTGAGCTCATTGGATGAAAAGATGAGGAGGAGAGCGAAGAACAAAAGGAGGAAGAGCGGATTAGCTACCCGTGCCCACCTTCTAATGAGAGTAACTCTTCAACTCGTACATTGTTTAATTTCCCTTCATGCTTACTGAAGGATGATTTTGATAATTGCTATGATCCCGTCGATTCTTTTGAAATATCCCTTTTTGATGATGCTTGCTATGCTTGTGGCCAAGATGTCAATACGAATTATGCTTATGGAGATGAACTTGCTATAGTTCCTTATGTTAAACATGAAATTGTTGCTATTGCACCCCCGCATGATAGTCCTATTATCTTTTTGAATTCTCCCGACTACACTATATCGGAGAAGTTTGCTCTTATTAAAGAATATATTGATGGGTTGCCTTTTACTGTTGCACATAATGATTTTGATGAATATAATATGCATGTGCTTGCTGCTCCTACTTGCAATTATTATGAGAGAGGAACTATATCTCCACCTCTCTATGTTTCCAATATGGTAAAATTGCAAGAAACTGCTTATGCTACGCATTGGCCTTTACTATGTGTGCATGAATTGTTCTTTTATGACATGCCGATGCATAGGAAGAGAGTCAGACTTTGTAGTTACATGATATATGTTGCTTTGTGCTCACTAATAAATTACAAATCATTGTTAATTAAAATTGCCTTTGATATACCTTGGGATCCGGGTGGATCCATTACTTGAGCACTAGATGCCTAGCTTAATGGCTTTAAAGAAAGCGCTGCCAGGGAGACAACCCGGAAGTTTTAGAGAGTCATTTATTTTTGTTGAGTGCTTTTATATATTTTAAAAAATACAAAAATAAAGAGGGGAACCCAAAACTTTTTCAAAAAGGAAAGCGAAAGTGAGAAAGACAAGCATTGTTGAAGTGGGAGCTAGCCTTGAACTTTGTTCATGCTCACAGAAACTTTGTGAATCTTGATTACAGAAAATTTTCAATAAAAATAATTATACCCTTGTACAATTCCTTGTATTATAAAAATAATGTGCCAAGGTTTGCCTTTAGAATGTTTACATTTGCTTGATGGTTTGTACGGTCCAGGACAGAAACTTTGGCTGTAGTGCGTGATTTTACATGTTTAGCTGGAACGTCAAATGGTTCTGATTATTTTTGCAATGTCTTACTATACAAATTTTTTATTTTTCCTAATTTTGGCAGAATTTTTCAAGTATCATAAGTATGGTGAATGTTCAGATTATTACAGACTGTTCTGTTGTAGACAGATTCTGTTTTTGACGCATAGTTTGCTTGTTTTGATGAAACTATCAATTTATATCAGTGGATTAAGCCATGGAAAAGTTATATTACAGTAGCTACAATGCAAAAACAAAATATGAATTGGTTTGCAACAGTACTTAGAGTAGTGATTTGCTTTAATATACTAACGGATCTTACCGAGTTTTCTGTTGAAGTTTTGTGTGGATGAAGTGTTCGATGATCGAGAAGTCTCGATGTGAGAAGAAGGAAGAGAAGCAAGAGCTCAAGATTGGGGATGCCCAAGGCCCCCCAAGTAAATATTCAAGGAGACTCAAGCGTCTAAGCTTGGGGATGCCTCGGAAGGCATCCCCTCTTTCTTCAACAAGTATCGGTATGTTTTCGGATTCGTTTCGTTCATGCGATATGTGCAATCTTGGAGCGTCTTTTGCATTTAGTTTTCATATTTATTTTATGCACCATGCTGGTATGAGATAATCCTTGGTTGATTTATAGAATGCTCTATGCACTTCACTTATATCTTTTGAGTATGGCTTTATAGAATGCTTCATGTGCTTCACTTGTATCATTTGAAGTTTGGATTGCCTGTTTCTCTTTACATAGAAAACCGCCATTTGTAGAATGCTCTTTTGATTCACTTATATTTGTTAGAGCATGGGCATATCTTTTGTAGAAAGAATTAAACTCTCTTGCTTCACTTATATCTATTTGGAGAGATGACAGGAACTGGTCATTCACATGGTTAGTCATAAAATCCTACATAAAACTTGTAGATCACTGAATATGATATGTTTGATTCCTTGCAATAGTTTTGCGATATAGAGATGGTGATATTAGAGTCATGATAGTGGGTAGTTGTGGATTGTAGAAATACTTGTGTTGAGGTTTGTGATTCCCGTAGCATGCACGTATGGTGAACCGTTATGTAACGAAGTCGGAGCATGATTTATTTATTGATTGTCTTCCTTATGAGTGGCGGTCGGGGACGAGCGATGGTCTTTTCCTACCAATCTATCCCCCTAGGAGCATGCGCGTAGTACTTTGTTTCGATGACTAATAGATTTTTGCAATAAGTATGTGAGTTCTATGACTAATGTTGAGTCCATGGATTATACGCACTCTCACTCTTCCACCATTGCTAGCCTCTCTAGTACCGTGCAACTTTCGCCGGTACCTTAAACCCACCATATACCTTCCTCAAAACAGCCACCATACCTACCTATCATGGCATTTCCATAGCCATTCTGAGATATATTGCCATGCAACTTCCATCATCATCATATTCATGACTTGAGCATTCATTGTCATATTGCTTTGCATGATCGTAAGATAGCTAGCATGATGTTTTCATGGCATGTCCGTTTTTTATGTCATTGCTACGCTAGATCATTGCACATCCCGGAACACCGCCGAAGGCATCCATATAGAGTCATACTTTGTTCTAGACATTGAGTTGTAATATTGAGTTGTAAGTAAATAAAAGTGCGATGATCATCATTATTAGAGCATTGCCCCAGTGAGGAAAGGATGATGGAGACTATGATTCCCCCATAAGTCAGGATGAGACTCCGGACTTTACAAAAAAAAATAAAAGAGGCCAAAGAAGCCCACCAAAAAATAAAAAAAATAAAAAAAAGAGAGAAAAAGAGAGAAGGGGCAGTGCTACTATCCTTTTCCCACACTTGTGCTTCAAAGTAGCACCATGTTCTTCATATAGAGAGTCTCTTGAGTTATCACTTTCATATACTAGTGGGAATTTTCATTATAGAACTTGGATTGTATATTCCGATGATGGGCTTCCTCAAATGCCCGAGGTCTTCATGAGCAAGCAAGTTGGATGCACACCCACTTAGTTTCAGTTAGAGCTTTCATACACTTATAGCTCTAGTGCATCCGTTGCATGGCAATCCCTACTCACTCACATTGATATCTATTGATGGGCATCTCCATAGCCTGTTGATACGCCTAGTAGATGTGAGACTATCTTCTTCTTTTTGTCTTCTCCACAACCACCATTCTATTCCACCTATAGTGCTATGTCCATGGCTCACGCTCATGTATTGCGTGAAAGTTGAAAAGGTTTGAGAACGTCAAAAGTATGAAACAATTGCTTGGCTTGTCATCGGGGTTGTGCACGATGTGAGTATTTTGTGTGGTGAAGATGGAGCATAGCCAGACTATATGATTTTGTAGGGATAACTTTCTTTGGCCTTGTTATTTTGAAAAGACATGATTGCTTTATTAGTGGGCTTGAAGTATTATTGTTTTTATGTCAAATGATAGACCATTGCTTTGAATCACTCGTATCTTAATATTCATGCCATGATTAGATTACATGATCAATATTATGCTAGGTAGCATTCCACATCAAAAATTATCTTTTTTTTAAGATTTACCTACTCGAGGACGAGAAGGAATTAAGCTTGGGGATGCTGATACGTCTCCGTCGTATCTATAATTTTTGATTGTTCCATGCCAATATTATTGAACTTTTATATACTTTTGGCAACTTTTTATACTATTTTTGGGACTAACATATTAATCCAGTGCCCAGTGCCAGTTCTTGTTTGTTGCATATTTTTTGTTTCGCGGAATATCCATATCAAACGGAGTCCAAACGGGATAAAAACTGACGGAGATTTTTTTTGGAATATATATGATTTTTGGGAAGAAAAATCCACGCGAGACGATGCCCGAGGTGGCCACGAGGCAGGGGGGCGCGCCTGCCCCCCTGGGCCCGCCCCTGACCCTCGTGGGCCACCCGTAAGGCGGTTGGTGCCCTTCTTTCGCCGTAAGAAAGCTAATATCCGGATAGAGATCGTGTTAAAATTTCAGCCCAATCGGAGTTACGGATCTCCGGGAATATAAGAAATGGTGAAAGGGAAGAATCTGAGAATGCAGAAATAGATGGAGACAGAGAGACAGATCCAATCTCGGAGGGGCTCTCGCCCCTCCCGTGCCATGGAGGCCGTGGACCAGAGGGGAAACCCTTCTCCCATCTAGGGAGGAGGTCAAGGAAGAATAAGAAGGAGGGGGGCTCTCTCCCCCTCGCTTCCGGTGGCACCGGAGTGCCACCGGGGGCCATCATCATCACCGCGATCTACACCAACACCTCCGTCATCTTCATCAACATCTCCATCACCTTCCCCCCTCTATCTACAGCGGTCCACTCTCCCGCAACCCGCTGTACCCTCTACTTGAACATGGTGCTTTATGCTTCATATTATTATCCAATGATGTGTTGCCATCCTATGATGTCTGGGTAGATTTTCGTTGTCCTATGAGTGGTTGATGAATTGCTATGATTGATTTAATTTGCTTGTGCTTATGTTGTTGTCCTTTGGTGCCCATCATATGATTGCGCGCATGGATCACACCCTAGGGCTAGTTGTATGTTGATAGGACTATGTATTGGAGGGCAAGAGTGACAGAAGCTTCAACCTAGCATAGAAATTGATGCATACGGGATTGAAGGGGGGCCAATATATCTTAATGCTATGGTTGGGTTTTACCTTAATGAACATTAGTAGTTGCGGATGCTTGCTAATAGTTCCAATCATAAGTACATAGAATTCCAAGTCAGGGATGACATGCTAGAAGTGGCCTCTCCCACATAATACTTGCTATCGGTTTAGTAAAGTAGTCAATTGCTTAAGGGGCAATTTCGCAACTCCTACCACCACTTTTCCACACTCGCTATATTTACTTTATTGTTTCTTTATCTAAACAGCCCCTACTTTTTATTTACGTACTCTTTATTATCTTGCAAACCTATCCAACAACACCTACAAAGTACTTCTAGGTTCATACTCGTTCTAGGTAAAGCGAACATCAAGCGTGCGTAGAGTTGTATCGGTGGTCGATAGAACTTGAGGGAATATTTGTTCTACCTTTAGCTCCTTGTTGGGTTTGACACTCTTACTTATCGAAAACTATTGCGATCCCCTATACTTGTGGGTTATCACTCGCCTCTCCGCAACCCCCCGCTGCTTGCTCGTCTCGCTCCGCTCCTCCATGCCCCATCAGCCTCCTCTACATCGTGCCTCCCGACGCCACCCCACCTCCATCGCCCTTGCTGCTGCTGCTAGACCACCATGGCCACCTTCCCATGTTTCTTCTTCGGCCAACAGTGCATCAAACACCCCCACTGGTGCCTCTGTGAATGTTGCCAAGTTTGGACACTACCGAGACCCTCAAATCCTGTACCCGGAGCCCAAGTCTGAAGACTCCGTGGATGTGCATCTCACTTGTGCCACTTTGGATCGTCATGACCGTTTCGGGATTCGCCAAGTACCACTACGCCCGGAGACCACGTATCCGTGAAGTTCCACTACCGTCGTCATGGATCCGACAAGTACCCCGGCAACGTGCACCACTAGCGTCGAACTTCAAAGGACATGGTTTTGCCGAGCACCCCTTTGTTTTGTCCAGACCATCAAGTCCTTCGACGATAAGTGCACGACCACGCAGATTGTGCCAAGTACCCCTTTGGATCCGTCAAGTCCGAAGACCCTTAGTAACACGACAACCCCGAAGGGATTCATATCCATCAAGTTCACCTTCAAAACATGCACCACTACCGCCGCCCGAATGTCTACAGAACATGTACCACAACCATCGCTGAAGACCCCATGGACGTCAAGTTCCGTGTCGTGACCCCGAACATCTACGGACATGAATGACTACTTCTACTACGACCGTCCCAGGAACGTCTACTTCCTCTTCATTGCACCAAACCCGAACCGTCCCGTTTGCATGCTTCGAAGGTATAATCGCCGAGACGATGACCCATGGACGAATGCATGTGTTGTATGAGATGCATGTTTAGATGTTGAATTCGCCCGTGAACATTAGTTGTTCCTCCTCGTTTCCTTGCCGTCCACCCATGGGAACCCGGTAACCGCGATCACTCCACCATATTTTGCACGCTCCCGCCACACTTCCTTCGCACCTGTATCTCCATGAGCTACCGTGACCGATATGTTGTCGTGGCATCATTTTCGGATTCGTTGTCGTGGCACCCCTTTCGTTTCCGCCACGATGACAAATGCTTCATAACATGCTCTTATCAACATTTTCATAGTAATTGCATAAAACTTTCATATGTCATCCGCATCATGATAACAACATCAAGAATGTTTAAATTGTTGTTTGCTTCAATTGCTAGATATGCACATGGGGATTCTCTCGAATGGTTGTTGTTATTTCCAGCCTCATTTAAACTTGCCTAAATGTGTAGTTTTCATATGTTCACCTCTTGCCATGTTTAACAACATTTAATATTGTTGGGTACATAAACGAGAGAGAACTAAATAATTGATGTGGTTTTTCTTCAATATGCAATGGAGTTGCATATTGAGCTCCACTTAATTTGTAGTATTATTTGTTGCACTTTTCCATGCCATGCCTTTTTAAACTGGACATGCATCATAATTGGTTGTGCATCATGCCATGTTTATGTGATAGTTGTTTACTATGTTGTTTGATTCTTTCCGGTTGTGCTTCTTGTCGATAGTTCCGGTTACGTTGTGTTTGTGAGGATTCGATCGACTACGTTGGTTTGTCTTCGTCATGCACTCGTTCTTCTTCCTTGCGGGATTTCAGGCAAGATGACCATACCCTCAAAATCACTTCTATCTTTGCTTGCTAGTTGATCGCGATGTCATGCTACCTACCACTTGTTATATCATGCCTCCCATATTGCCATGTCAAGCCTCTAACCCACCTTCCTAGCAAACCGTTGTTTGGTTATGTTACCGCTTTTGCTCAGCCCCTCTTATAGCGTTGCTAGTTGCAGGTGAAGTTGAAGTTTGTTCCATGTTGGAACATGGATATTGTTGGGATATCATTATTATCTCTTATTTACTTTAATGCATCTATATACTTGGTAAAGGGTGGAAGGCTCGACCTTCTGCCTGGTGTTTTGTTCCACTCTTGCCGCCCTAGTTTTCGTCATACCGGTGTTATGTTCCTTGATTTTGCGTTCCTTATGCGGTTGGGTGTTATGGGAACCCCTTGACAGTTCTCTTTGAATAAAACTCCTCCAGCAAGGCCCAACCTTGGTTTTTAACATTTTCCACCTGAGCCTTTTTCCTTTGGGTTCTGCAGACTCAAGGGTAATCTTTATTTTAAACCATCGGGCCAGTGCTCCTCCGAGTGTTGGTCCAACCTGGGCGATGTCTGTCGCCCCCTGGGCAAGCAGGGTCTATGCCAACCCGACGTCTGGCCCATCCGGTGTGCCCTGAGAACAAGATACGTGTGACTCCTATCGGGATTTGTCGGCACATCGGGCGGTCTTGCTGGTCTTGTTTTACCATTGTCGAAATGTCGTGTAACCCAGATTCCAAGACTGGTCGGGTTTTTCTGGGAGAAGGAATATCCTTCGTTGACCGTGAGAGCTTGTGATGGGCTAAGTTGGGACACCCCTGCAGGGTATAAACTTTGGAGAGCCGTGCCCGCGGTTATGTGGCCGATGGGAATTTGTTAATATCTGGTTGTAGAAAACTTGACACTTGACTTATTTAAAATGCATCAACTGCGTGTGTAGCTGTGATGGTCGCTTTTCGGCGGAGTCTAGGAAGTGAAAACGGTCTTTTGTTATGCTTGAATGTAAGTGGTTTCAGGATCACTTCTTGATCACTTCTAACTTCTCGACCGTTGCGTTGCTTCTCTTCTCGCTCTTATTTGGGTACGTTAGCCACCATATATGCTTAGTGCTTGCTGCAGCTCCACCTCACTACCTTCTCCTACCCATAAGCTTAAATAGTCTTGATCTCGTGGGTGTGAGATTGTTGAGTCCTCGTGACTCACGGATACTTCCAAATAGTTGCAGTTGCCGATGATACCAGTGCAGGTGACGCAATCAAGCTTAGGTGGGAGCTCGATGAAGATCTCGATCGTTGTTATGCGTCTTTTTCGGTTGATCAGCAGTGGAGCCCAGTTGGGACGATCGGGGATCTAGCATTTGGGGTTGCCTTCTTTTATTTTGGTTCCATAGTCGGACCTTGATTGTACTCTGGATGATGTATGCTTAACTTGTTATTTGTGTGAAGTGGCGATTGTAAGCCAACTCTTTATCCCTTTCTTATTCAATACATGGGATTGTGTGAAGATTACCCCACTTGCGACTAAACCACCATGCGGTTATGCCTCTAAGTCGTGCCTTGACACTGGGAGATATAGCCGCATCGTGGGTGTGACAACATTATATCTGGATCTTTTTTGATGTGAAACGGTTATTCATTTAAATCAAAGAATAATGGTTGTTCTATTTATATGAGTAATATCTTTTATGGTCATGCACCCTTGATGAGTGGTCTACTCTTATTGAATCTAGATAGTAGTGATACACATATTCATAGTATTGAAGCCAAAAGATACAAGTTTAATAATGATATTGCAACTTATTTGTGGCAGTACCGCTTAGGTCATATTGGTGTAAGGCGCGTGAAGAAACTCCATGCTGATGGGCTTTTGGAATCACTTGATGCTTGCGAACCATGCCTATGGGCAAGATGACTAAGACTCCATTCTCTGGAACAATGGAGCGAGCAAGAGACTTATTGGAAATAATACATACTGATGTATGCGGTCCGATGAGTGTTGATGCTCGTGGCTCATTATTTTCTGACCTTCACAGAAGATTTGAGCAGATATGGGTATATCTACTTAATGAAACATAAGTCTGAAACATTTGAAAAGTTCAAAGAATTTCAGAGTGAAGTGGAAAATCATCATAACAAGAAAATAAAGTTTCTACGATCTGATCGTGGAGGTGAATATTTGAGTTATGAGTTTGGTCTTAATTTGAAACAATGTGGAATAGTTTTGCAACTCACGCCACCTGGAACACCACAGCGTAATGGTGTGTCCGAACATCATAACCGTACTTTATTAGATATCATGCGGTCTATGATGTCTCTTACTGATTTATCGCTGTCGTTTTGGGGTTATGCTTTAGAGACGGCTGCATTCACGTTAAATAGGGCACCATCTAAATCTGTTGAGACGATACCATATGAACTGTGGTTTGGCAAGAAACCTAAGCTGTCATTTCTTAAAGTTTGGGGCTGCGATGCTTATGTGAAAAAGCTTCAACCTGATAAGCTCGAACCCAAATCGGAGAAATGTGTCTTCATAGGATACCCAAAGGAAACTTTTGGGTACACCTTCTATCACAGATCCGAAGGCAAGATATTCGTTGCTAAGAATGGATCCTTACTAGAGAAGGAGTTTCTCTCGAAAGAAGTGAGTGGGAGGAAAGTAGAACTTGATGAGGTAATTGTACCTTCTCCCTTATTGGAAAGTAGTTCATCACAGAAATCAGTTCCAGTGATTCCTACACCAATTAGTGAGGAAGTTAATGATGATGATCATGAAACTTCTGATCAAGTTACTACTGAACCTCATAGGTCAACCAGAGTAAGATCTGCACCAGAGTGGTACGGTAATCCTGTTCTGGAGGCCATGTTACTTGACCATGACGAACCTACAAACTATGAGGAAGCGATGATGAGCCCAGATTCTGCGAAATGGCTTGAGGCCATGAAATCTGAGATGGGATCCATGTATGAGAACAAAGTATGGACTTTGGTTGACTTGCCCGATGATCGGCAAGCAATAGAGAATAAATGAATCTTTAAGAAGACTCACACTGACGGTAATGTTACTGTCTACAAAGCTCGACTTGTTGCGAAAGGTTTTCAACAAGTTCAAGGAATTGACTACGATGAGACCCTCTCACCCATAGCGATGCTTAAGTCCGTCCGAATCATGTTAGCAATTGCCGCATTTTATGATTATGAAATTTGGCAAATGGATGTCAAAACTGCATTCCTTAACGGATATCTTAAAGAAGAGTTGTATATGATGCAACTAGAAGGTTTTGTCGATCCAAAAGGTGCTAACCAAGTGTGCAAGCTCCGGCGATCCATTTATGGACTGGTGCGAGCCTCTCGGAGTTGGAATATATGCTTTGATAGTTTGGTCAAAGCATATGATTTTATACAGACTTTTGGAGAAGCATGTATTTACAAGAAAGTGAGTGGGAGCTCTGTAGCATTTCTGATATTATATGTGGATGACATATTGTTGATCGGAAATGATACTGAATTTCTGAATGGCATAAAAGGATACTTGAATAAGAAGTTTTCAATGAAAGACCTCAATGAATCTGCTTATATATTGGGCATCAAGATCTATAGAGATAGATCAAGACTATTAATTGGACTTTCACAAAGCCTTGATAAAGTTTTGAAGAAGTTCAAAATGGATCAGTCAAAGAAAGGGTTCTTTGTTGTGTTACAAGGTGTGAAGTTGAGTCAGACTCAATGCCTGACCACTGCAGGAGATAGAGAGAAAATGAAAGTCATTCCCTATGCCTCAGCCATAGGTTCTATCATGTATGCAATGTTGTATACCAGACCTGATGTGTGCCTTGCTATTAGTTTAGCAGGGAGGTATAAGTAATCCAGGAGTAGATCACTGGACAGTGGTCAAGAACATCCCGAAATACCTGAAAAGGACTAAGGATATGTTTCTCGTTTATGGAGGTGACAAAGAGCTCGTCATAAACGGTTACGTTGATGCAAGCTTTGACACTGATCCGGATGACTCCAAGTCGCAAACTGAATATGTATTTATATTGAATGGTGGAACTGTCAGTTGGTGCAGTTCCAAGCAGAGCGTCTTGGCAGGATCTACGTATGAAGCGGAGTACATAGCTGCTTCGGAAGCAGCAAATGAAGGAGTATGGATGAAGGAGATCATATCCGATCTAGGTGTAATACCTAGTGCATCGGGTCCAATGAAAATCTTTTGTGACAATACTGGTGCAATTGCCTTGGCAAAGGAATCCAGATTTCACAAGAGAACCAAGCACATCAAGAGACGCTTCAATTCCATCCGCGATCAAGTCAAGGAGGGAGACATAGAGATTTGCAAGATACATACGGATCTGAATGTTGCAGACCCGTTGACTAAGCCTCTCTCATGAGAAAAACATGATCAACACCAAGACTCCATGGGTGTTAGAATCATTACTATGTAATCTAGATTATTGACTCTAGTGCAAGTAGGAGACTAAAGGAAATATGCCCTAGAGGCAATAATAAAGTTGTTATTTATATTTCCTTATATCATGATAAATGTTTATTATTCATGCTAAAATTGTATTAACCGGAAACTTAGTACATGTCTGGATACATAGACAAACAGAGTGTCCCTACTATGCCTCTAGTTGACTAGCTCGTTAATCAAAGATGGTTGTGTTTCCTAGCCATAGACATGTGTTGTCATTTGATGAACGGGATCACATCATTAGAGAATGATGTGATGGACAAGACCTGTAACGCCCAGATAATTAGGCTACAGTAAACCTCTGCTAAATATGCCACGTCACCTCCGTCGATGTTCAATCTCGCGTCGGTTCAAAACTTTTCAAATTCAAAATTTAGATATTGTCAAACATCAAAACAAAAATGTTCAATTTGTGCCGAATATTACAAAGGTAATTATAGTAAAGAAAACACAAATTTATAAAATACTTAAATGCCCTAAGTTAAATGAAACAAAAAAAGGAAAAGAATATACAAAATAGAAAATAAAAAGAAGAAAAAAGGGGAAACCCCCCCCCACTGGGCTTCGGCCCACCAGGCCAGCCCAACCGGCCACCCCCACTCCACCCGTGTTAAGGCATATCTCTCTCGATGTGGTTTAGGTGATTGATGACAACATATTTGCGGACTAACCTTGTGCTTTGAGCATTTCAAAGATTCATCCTTTGGCTCGAGAAGATTTCTTTCCCCTCGGAGTGTTCTTTCAAGACGGTGTAGCTCTTTCGTTTCTTGTTGGTGGACTAGTTTCCTAGAAGTCACCGTACTATCAAGAGGGGGTCCGCTTTGGTAAGGCTAGGGTGGATTCATCACGTACAATCTTGTTTCACACCCTCTGGGCCTTCCCGCGTCATTAGAGGTTTGATTCCCTGTTGTTTGGGCAGTCTTTGGCCCCAGCGGTAGTACCGCGGTGCCCAGCGGTAGTACCGCTTGAGGGTCCTCAGCGGCAGTACCGCTGCAGTACCGGGCCACTACCACCTCGACTCGAGGGGGCACTTCTCGTGTCGGGTTGAGCGGCACTTGCAGCGCTAGTAGGTTCGGTAGTACCGCTCGAGAGCGGTAGTACCACCCTGCCACCGCGACACTACCGCGCTGGGCCTGTACGGCAGTACCGCGTTGGGACAGTCCCTCCTCTTTATTCAAGCCCACTCTGGGTGGGCGGTAGTACCGTAAGGGGGAGCGGTAGTATTGCTGGGTCCAGCAGTAGTACCGCTGCCCCCTGCGGTAGTACCACCCTCTTCGGGGCTGTTTAGTGGGGTAACGGTTGGATTGTTACCCCCACTATAAAAGGGGGTCTCCTTCTTCTTCATTGACCCACCTCTTCCCCCATAAGCTCCATTAATGCTCCAAGCTCCATTTTCGCCCGATCTCTCTCCCTAGCCAATCAAACTTGTTGATTTGCTCGGGAGTGGTTGAGAAGGCCCCGATCTACACTTCCACCAAGAGAAATTTGATTTCCCCACCTATCCCTAGCGGATCTTGTTACTCTTGGGTGTTTGAGCACCCTAGACGGTTGAGGTCACCACGGAGCCATAGTCCATTGTGGTGAAGCTTCGTGGTGTTGTTAGGAGCCTCCAATTAAGTTGTGGAGATTGCCCCAACCTTGTTTGTAAAGGTCCGATTGCCGCCTCCAAGGGCACCAATAGTGGAATCACGACATCTCGCATTGTGTGAGGGTGTGAGGAGAATACGGTGGCCCTAGTGGCTTCTTGGGGAGCATTGTGCCTCCACACCGCTCCAACGGAGACGTACTTCCCTTCAAAAGGAAGGAACTTCGGTAACACACCCTCGTCTTCACCGGCTCCACTCTTGGTTATCTCGTACTTTTACTTGTGCAAGCTTATTAGTGTTACTTCCCTTGCTTGCTTGTGTGCTTATTGTTGTTGCATCATATAGGTTGCTCACCTAGTTGCACTTCTAGACAACCTACTTTGATGCATAGTTTAATTTGGTAAAGAAAAGCTAAAAATTGTTAGTTGCCTACTAGCACATATGCCCGTGCGTTGCAATAGGGAAATTTGATGTTTTGCACAAGCATAATGTCCCACAACATCGGATTTATTATGAAGAACATGTTGCAATGCATCATACGTCGCAATTTAGTCGTGTTCATATTTTCTTTGTGGGGCGTAATGTGTCCCACTGATTTCATTTAAATACAATCCTTTTTAATGGCATTTAAGTATGATCCTTTCATTAATTACCATGAAGTCCTCACCCGTTTTAGTCGGGAATCAAATCCTTCCTTTTCTAATTTAGTAGCCCAAACACATTAAGGCCTATAGATCCTTTCTTTTAATTATCCTACCTTTTTACCTCAAATCCTTCATGTATAATTTATTAAGACCACAATCTTTCTAATAGTTATTCCACCGATTTACCCAAATCCTTCATGTATAATTTATTAAGCCCACAATCCTTTCTTTATTAGCTCATTCGCTTAATTAGCTCTCCCTAAACATGAGCCTTGGACCTCACCCTTCCCCATCTACAGGAACGAAGGGCGATTTGTGCGAACCCCCGGCTCTCCACCTCGCCGTTGCCGAATTGGCGGCTCCCTCACCCTCCGTCGGACGCTCCGGTGGCAGGAGGACGGGGGAGGCCCGATTTGCAGCATGCACATAGTGTAGGGAGTGCCTAGGGAGCCAGCCGGTGGCATCGTGGAGGCGGCAGTGCGACTGGATCGGCTTTTTGTAGGTGTTGGTCTTCCCTTCGACGGTGAAGTTCCGGTGGAGCTCCGCGGTGGACCGGCTCCTTTCTTCGTGCTCGCTGCTTGGTGGAGAGGCCGTGCACGGTTCCCCCGTGCCGGGGATCGAGGGATGGCGATTCCGACGGTTGAAGATCTGGAGAAGGAAGGCGATGTTGAGCGGTTTGCGATGACGATGACGGCCATGGGTGTAGGTCCTCAGGGACCGTTGATCGGAGACTTCCCGTTTCGCTCGGGGGCTGCTTCGATCCAAGGCGTCAGCGAGCAGCGGTGAACGGCGCGTCACCGGCTCGTCCACGGCGCCGGCGTAGTCGGGTTGCAGAGGGGCTTGGTTGTAATTTCCTTTTCTGTGTGGACCTTTCAGTAATTTGGCCGTTTTAATATCAACTCCTTTTTCACAATAAATAAATAAATAAACATGATGACTGCCACTTGTATATTTAGAGTGAGTTGGGATTAGTAAATATGTAAGGTGCATAAGTCTTTGGTTGTTACATCTAAGAGATAGACAGGAGGTCTTGTGTTCAATTCCCACAATATTGATTTATTTTGACCCAATTATTTTTCGCGGTCTCTCTATGAAAGCCCATAAAAGTCCCATCAACATACAAGTAACTGGCCCAGATCGCTTAACGTGTGTAAACCAAACGTAAAGGACTAAACCAAACCAAGAATACCTATTCCCTTTAATAGTAGGTATAGATTCACCCCCCTCTAGTCAACCATATCGATCCTTTCAACCAGGAACCCTAGCCCAACCACCCCACTTTCCCCCCACTCCCTCTCGCTTCCCCCCTCCCGATCCGATCTGGATCGGGGCTGCGACCCCGCCGCCGCCCAACGCCGTCACCGGACCGCTCCGCCGTCGCCGGAGCCCCTTCTCGCCGGATTGCTTCCCCTATGCCGCCCTCGTACCCGACCTCCTTCCCACGCCCCGCTGCCATTTTCCCTACAGAACCGCGGTGAGGCCCCCGACCTCTTCCCCTCTGCCCCCTAGCACATCGTGCCCCCATGCGTGCCCGAAGTCGCTGGCGCTCCACCTCGTCACCGACATCGAACCCGGCCATTACAGCCGCGACCGGACCGCCCCTATTGCTGCTCCCTCACGCGGGCGCGCCCCCTGCTCCTGGCCGCGCTTGCCCATGCCGAAGCGCGAGCGCTGATAACCCACAAGTGTAGGGGGTCTATCATAGCCTTTTCGATAAGTAAGAGTGTCGAACCCAACGAGGAGTAGAAGGAAATGATAAGCGGTTTTCAGCAATGTATTCTCTGCAAGCACTCAAATTATCGGTAACAGATAGTTTTGTGATAAGGTAATTTGTAACGGGTAACAAGTAATAAAAGTAAATAAGGTGCAGCAAGATGGCCCAATCCTTTTTGTAGCAAAGGACAAGCCTGGATAAACTCTTATATAAAGGAAAGCGCTCCCGAGGACACATGGGAATTATCATTAAGCTAGTTTTCATCACATTCATATGATTCACGTTCGGTACTTTGATAATTTAATATGTGGGTGGACCGGTGCTTGGGTACTGCCCTTCCTTGGACAAGCATCCCACTTATGATTAACCCCTATTGCAAGCATCCACAACTACAACAGAAGTATTAAGGTAAACCTAACCATAGCATGAAACATATGCATCCAAAACAGCCCCTTACGAAGCAACGCATAAACTAGGGTTTAAGCTTATGTCACTCTAGCAACCCATCATCTACTTATTACTTCCCAATGCCCTCCTCTAGGCCCAAACAATGGTGAAGTGTCATGTAGTTGACATTCACATGACACCACTAGAGGAAAGACAACATACATCTCATCAAAATATCGAACGAATACCAAATTCACATGACTACTTATAGCAAGACTTCTCTCATGTCCTCAGAAACAAACGTAACTACTCACAAATCATATTCATGTTCATAATCAGAGGGGTATTAATATGCATAATGGATCTAAACATATGATCTTCCACCAAGTAAACCAACTAGCATCAACTACAAGAAGTAATCAACACTACTAGCAACCCACAGGTACCAATCTGAGGTTTTGAGACAAAGATTGGATACAAGAGATGAACTAGGGTTTGAGATGAGATGGTGCTGGTGAAGATGTTGATGGAGATTGACCCCCTCCCGATGAGAGGATCGTTGATGATGACGATGGTGATGATTTCCCCCTCCCGGCGGGAAGTTTCCTCGGCAGAACAGCTCCGCCGAAGCCCTAAATTGGTTCCGCCAAGGTTTCGCCTCGTGGCGGCGGAGTTTCGTCCTGTGAGCTAGCGTATGATTTTTTCCTCGACGAAAAACTCCATATAGCCAAAGATGGGCATCAGAGGGCCACCAGGGGGCCCACGAGGCAGGGGGCGCGCCCAGGGGGTAGGGCGCGCCCCCACCCTCGTGGACGATGGGTGGCCCCCTCTGGTACTTCTTTTGCCCAATATTTTTTATATATTCTGAAACATGCTCCCGTGAAGTTTCAGGACTTTTGGAGTTGTGCAGAATAGGTCTCTAATATTTGCTCCTTTTCCAGCCCAGAATTCCAACTGACGGCATTCCCCCTCTTAATATAAACCTTGTAAAATAAGAGAGAATAGGCATAAGTATTGTGATATAATGTGTAATAACAGCCCATAATGCAATAAATATCGATCTAGAAGCATGATGCAAAATGAATGTATCAACTCCCCCAAGCTTAGACCTCACTTGTCCTCAAGCGAAAGCCGAAATCGAAAAATATGTCCACATGTTTAGAGATAGAGGTGTCGATAAAATAAAATACGAACATGAGGGCATCATAATCATTATTATAACAGCAACATATTATATATATATATATATATATATATATATATATATGAGTGACACTATTCTAATTCTGGGAGTAGAATAACTATTTGGATCAGCTCATGCACTATACCTCCCGAGATCATGAGGGACCCACCGAACTGTACAATACAAAAACCCACCCCATCCACTGCCCCGATCCCCTCCCCTGACCTCCCCAAATCCCCTCCCCCGACCTTCCCCGATCGCCGCCGCTGCCTCTCTCCCTGAATCGTGCCGCCGCCGCCATCCTCCTTGAATCGTGCCGGCGCCACCCTCCCTGGTTCACGCCTCCTCCGCCTCCCTCCCTGGATCACAGCGACGTCGCCCACCACTGCCGCGACACACCTCCGCCGCCACCCACCCCGTCCCCGACGCACCTGCAGCCTTCCGCACAGATCCGGTTGGGGCCGGCGAGATCCACGCGGTCGACCACAAGTTCTGCCCTATCCCACGACATCCATCCAACGACATCGACTGATCTGAACAAAATCAGTCCATGGCCACCCACGCACGGCTTGGATTCTGCACATCGCCGCCATGAGATGCAGTCTACTAGCTCACATCTGCCACCATGCCTCCTCACCTCTACCATCGACGGTCGCCACTGTGCTCAAGGTCTCCTGTACATGCCATGGCCTGGGGCCCCAACCCCTTATGCTATAGGATCCTGGGGTCGCCGCTTTACTCGTCACCGTCAGCCTCCCCGACCTTCTCTGGTTGCCTGGACAGGACTGCCCTTGCCATTGAGCGCGACCAGTGCCTATATTTCGTCCACGACCAAGCCATTGTGCTCATCTTCAGTTCTGCGTCGACCAGTTGCATAACAGTAGCGGTATGTTCATGTTCAGAGCACATGTTCTGTTGAAAAGATTCCCATTTTGCCTAATTATATTGCAATCCTGCAAGTCTATGAGCCATGCTCTGAACTGTGAACATATACTGATAATACAAGTTACTTGGTGCACTATCAAGGTTCAAGAAAGGATGCAGGCTTCCACACGGTGCCTGAAAAATGCCACTTTCCCAATCTCGTCTCCCTCCGAGCACGAAGCCGCTGCTGCCCGTCAGTGCTTGGTCAACGACCGACCGAACAACTCTTCCCTCTCCACCACGAGAAGTTCGTCGCCTCACGCGCGAGCAGTCCATCTATCGCCTCCCGTGCAAGCACTCCATCACTTCACACAGTGTCTGTTCGACAGAGTTGTCCTTTTGAAGAAGCAGAAAATGGAGTTTGAAGCGGCCGCGGGCGGGTGGTGGTGTGGTTGCAGAAGAAGAAGCACTGGTGCGAACTCGTCCATCTGGCACTAGTATACCAGTATGATTTGGAGGCGAAGAATTTGTTGTCTCTTACCATGAATCTCTGTAGCTATGGAAATTTGGCTTCCTGTAAATTTTTTAGATATATCGCTAGCACTTTGTTCCCCAAGTGTGTTTGCATTAATGCGTGAGAGGAAACTATTTTGGGTAAGTATTCGCCTGGGATTTTCCTATGCTTTGCACTGCTACGTACATAGTTTGAAAATGTAATTTTGGAGTCCAATATGGCTCTAGGTTGAAGTTTGATGCATTGCACGTGATTGATGTACATTATATCCTACTATAAATGCATAACACTTCTTGTACGATTATACATGATTGTGCAGTCCCGATGCATTACATTGGTTCTAAAAAAAGTGTTTGTATTTATGACCCAATGGAGAATGTTACTTTTATACTAATGAAGTTCATGTAGAGTAAAAAGGTGCATTTCTTAAAAAGATGTACTGAAAAATAAAAGGTTGTACGAAAAAGTACATGTTCACATGTTTGTATGGTCATCCCCAAGTAGTAAAAACACAAAGCTTGCACATAAAATTTAATGAAAGAGAAAAATGGAATTTCCTCGTTCTACAAAAAAACCTAGAGGTTCAAATTTAAAAAAATGGGGAAGTTCAATGTTTATTACAATATCAAGACGGTCAAATTGAAAAAATCGAGCAGTTTAAAAAGTTTATTCCTATCGTGGCACTGGAGACTCTCATCCGTGATTCTTCCCCGCTGCTGCATCCAACCATGTCCAACCGCCACCGCTGCCCGTGGAAGAAGAACATCTCCCGCCGCCGCGAGGTTGACTGGAGGTCAGAGAGATCTACCAGAGTGGTGGAGATGGGGGTGGAGCTCGGGGCCAGGGAGGAGGTACATCACGGTGGCGGTGGAAGAAGGCTGCCGCCCAAGAACAGGGCCGGGACGGGGACCTTTTTTGTACTCAAATGTGTCGATGCGTTTCTATGTGTATGAACATTTTACTCCCCGTTGTTTCTTTACATTCTGTGAATTCTCTAGAATTTGATGATGACTGTTGAATGAATTTTGCAGCAAAATGTCGTGGTGAAAATCTTTTTTGGTCTTGTGCGACGAAGAACACAGAGCACAAAACCATGAAACATGGGTGAAGTTCATATATATATATATATATATGTATATATATATATATATAGTTTTGTATATATATACAAGTATATATATATATGGTAGGGGTTCAAGGGGATGTTGTATGGCGCTAATTATTGTATCCCCCCAATGAAATGTTCTGAAAGTGTACAAGAAAGAATGGCGCTGAAAAATGGGAACCATGAATCGATTATATGTTCATGTGAGAATGTATTTTGTCTAAGAACAGAAAATTATGAGTTGGTTTTCATTTGTTGTAGCAACTTATCTTGTTGGGACTTTTGTATGTACGGATTATTATTCAAAAAAGATAATGGATTTTCTTCGTTTCTTAAAAAAGCTTCGAAGTTCAAATTTAAATAACATGGCAGCTCGATGTTTATTACAACACTAGAATTTATGTCCATTGATAAATAAAAAGCCAAGAAGTTCAAACTAATAAAATAGAGGAGTTCAAACATTTACATAAAAAGTAGATTCCCGTTGTTTCTAGAAAAAAACCTAGAGGTTCAAATTAAAATAACGAAGAAGTTCAACATTTATTACATTCCCAAGAAAGTCAAATTGAAAAAACAAAAAACATCTCAACACAAATTTATTAAAAAAAAGGATTTTCTAAACTGAAAAGCCCCAGAAATTCAAATCTAAAAAACAAAATGGCTCGATACTTATTAAAAAACTAGGATTTTTATTCTCGAACTAGGAATTTTCCGTTACTAATACAAATAAAAACAAAGAAGTCCAAATTAAAAAATGAAGTAGTTCAATGTTTAAACCCCCCTCAAATTTTCGTTCTTACTAAAGAATAAAATATGCAGTAGTTTGATGTATACGAAAAACTATGAAGCTCAAATGTAAAAAATAGAGAACTTCTAAGGTAATAAACAACTTAGATTTTTCTCATTACTAAAGAATTAAATGGGGAAGTTCAAAATATTGAATAGTTCTAAAAACATATTTATCCCATGCCTGAAAAGTAAAAGCCAAGAAGTTCAATTTGTCAAACAAGAGCATGACAAACATTAGATAAATAAATGGACTGATCAAGTTTCTTAGTAAAAACAAGAAGTTCAAATTTTAAAAATGGAGCAATTAGTTTTTTTAAATAAGAGGCTCAAATTAAAAAAATTGAGTACTTCAATATATACAAAAAACTCAAATTCTTGTTTGTAGGTAAAAAAAGAATGAAGTTCAATTTCAAAAAAAGTTGTTCGAGCTGTACTACAAGATTTAAAACTGAGTGGTTCGTCATTTATTACAAAACCGAATAAGACCAATAAGTTCTATTCGAAATAATGAAGAAGTTCTATTAAAATAAACCTAGAAGTTCAAATTTAACGAAGGGGCTCGATGTCTATCAAAAAGTAGGATTTTTCCGTTACTAAAAGAAATAAAACCAGGAAGTCCAAATTAGAAAGATGGAGAATTTTGATGATTATAGAAAACTCAGATTTCCCTTGTTATTAAAGAATGGAAAACAAGAAGTTCAAAAATTTAATAAAAAGAAGTTCAACTTTTAGAAAAAATAGGGCGCTTCAAAATTTCATAAAAAAGATTAAGAAAAAACCAGAAGTCCATATTAAAAAGATGGAGAAGTTCGATGATTATAGAAAACTCAGATTTCCCTCATTATTAAAGAATGGAAAACAAGAAGATCAAACAAAAAACAAGAAGTTCAACTTTTAAAAATAGAGCGCTTCAAAATGCATAAAAATGATTAAGAAAATCAGATTAAAAATTCATAAAAAACTCAGATATTTTCACGCAACCGAGAGAAGTTCAGATTGATAACTGCCAGAAGTTCACATACTACACGGTGTGCATTTTGTATTAAAAAGGAATAAAAAGCAAAGTCTAAAAGTTTTGTTGTTATAAGTTCAAGTCCTCCATCGGATAAAGTTGAAAAAATTATTGTGAGAGAGGTTTGTACAAAAGGAATATCAATTGTGTAACACGGACGAAATGAATGGGAATATTACAAACGAAAATATGTCACAGAAGTTCAACATGAAAACAACAGGAAGTTCGACTACTACAGTGAATGAATTTCAGATGAAAAACTTTTAAAATCATCGCGAGTATGAAAAAACGATCAACACGGGAAAGTTGTGTGTTTACATCAACTTTCCATCAGTATATTACTTGCTCAATTCCGGTGAGTGTTCCGGTAAGTGGATGGAGAGCTACGGGCAAAAAAATCACGTGAAAAATAGAGTGAAGTTCAGGTACATGCGCCAAGGAGTTTAGGTTCTTCACGCGGTGCATTTTCGAAGAATCTGTTTCCCAATAAAGGCAGAACGAATGATCTTGCCGTTTTCAAAATTACATGAAAACGACTAGGAATCGGAGAAAACCATCAACATGAAAAAGTTTTGCATTTTCCTTCGCTTCAGCAATATATTATTGTTGGGGAACGTAGCAGAAATTCAAAATTTTATATGCATCACCAAGATCAATCTATGGAGTAATCTAGCAACGAGGGGAAAGGGGAGTGCATCTACATACCCTTGTAGATTGCTAAGCGGAAGCGTTCAAGTGAACGGGGTTGATGGAGTCGTACTCGTCGCGATTCAAATCACCGGAGATCCTAGTGCCGAACGGACGGCACCTCCGCGTTCAACACACGTGCACCTCCGCGTTCAACACACGTGCAGCCCGGTGACGTCTCCCATGCCTTGATCCAGCAAGGGGAGAGGGAGAGGTTGGGGAAGACTCCGTCCAGCAGCAGCACGATGGCGTGGTGGTGGTGGAGGAGCGTGGCAATCCTGCAGGGCTTCGCCAAGCACCGCGAGAGAGGAGGAGGGAGAGAGGCAGGGCTGCGCCATGGAGAGGTCAAAACTCATGTGTTGGCAGCCCCAAAGTCCTCAAGTATATATAGGGGAGAGGGAGGGGGTGCGCCCCCTTTAGGGTTTCCACCCCAAGGGGTGCGGCAGCCCGAAACCCATCTAGGGTGGCGGCCAAGGGGGGAGAGGGGGAAACTTGCCCCCCAAGCTAGGTGGAGGCGCCCCCTCCCCAAACCCTAGGCGCCTTGGGCCCTTGTGGGGGGCGCACCAGCCCACCTGGGGCTGGTCCCCTCCCACACTTGGCCCATGCAGCCCTCCGGGGCTGGTGGCCCCACTTGGTGGACCACCGGGACCCTCCCGGTGGTCCCGGTACATTACTGATAAAACCCGAAACTTTTCCGGCGACCAAAACAGGACTTCCCATATATAAATATTTACCTCCGAACCATTCCGAAACTCCTCGTGACGTCCGGGATCTCATCCGGGACTCCGAACAACATTCGGTAACCACGTATATCAATTCCCTATAACCCTAGCGTCATTGAACCTTAAGTGTGTAGACCCTACGGGTTCGGGAACCATGCAGACATGACCGAGACAACTCTCCGGCCAATAACCAACAGCGGGATCTGGATACCCATGTTGGCTCCCACATGTTCCACGATGATCTCATCGGATGAACCACGATGTCAAGGATTCAATCAATCCCGTATACAATTCCCTTTGTCTAGCGGTACGGTACTTGCCCGAGATTCGATCGTCGGTATCCCGATACCTTGTTCAATCTCGTTACCGGCAAGTCTCTTTACTCGTTCCGTAACACATCATCCCCTGATCAACTCCTTGATCACATTGTGCACATTATGATGATGTCCTACCGAGTGGGCCCAGAGATACCTCTCCGTTTACACGGAGTGACAAATCCCAGTCTCGATTCGTGCCAACCCAAAAGACACTTTCGGAGATACCTGTAGTGAACCTTTATAGCCACCCAATTACGTTGTGACGTTTGGTACACCCAAAGCATTCCTACGGTATCCGGGAGTTGCACAATCTCATGGTCTAAGGAAATGATACTTGACATTAGAAAAGTTTTAGCAAATGAACTACACGATCTTGTGCTAGGCTTAGGATTGGGTCTTGTCCATCACATCATTCTCCTAATGATGTGATCCCGTTATCAATGACATCCAATGTCCATGGTCAGGAAACCGTAACCATCTATTGATCAACGAGCTAGTCAACTAGAGGCTTACTAGGGAGATGGTGTTGTCCATGTATCCACACATGTATCTGAGTTTCCTATCAATACAATTCTAGCATGGATAATAAACGATTATCATGAATAATGAAATATAATAATAATAACTAATTTATTATTGCCTCTAGGGCATATTTCCAACAGTCTCCCACTTGCACTAGAGTCAATAATCTAGTTCACATCGCCATGTGATTAACACTCACAGGTCACATCGCCATGTGACCAACATCCAAGAGTCTACTAGACTCAATGATCTAGTTCACATCACTATGTGATAAACACTCAAAGAGTTCTGGATTTGATCATGTTATGCTTGTGAGAGAGGTTGTAGTCAACGGGTCTTGCCATATTCAGATCCCTATGTATTTCACAAAACTTTATATTGTAGATGCTGCTACCACGTTCCACTTGGAGCCATTCCAAATTATTGCTCCATTATACGTATCCGGTATCTCTACTCAGAGCTATCCGGATAGGTGTTAAGCTTGCATCGACGTAACTCTTTATGTCGAACTCTTTATCACCTCCATAACCGAGAAACATTTCCTTATTCCTCTAAGGATAATTTTGACCGCTATCTGGTGATCTACTCCTAGATCACCTTTGTACCCTCTTGCCAGACATGCGGCAAGGCACACATCAGGTGCGGTACTCAGCATGGCATACCGTATAGAGCCTATGACAAGAGCATAGGGGACGACCTTCGTCCTTCCTCTTTCTTCTGCCGTGGTCAATCTTCGAGTCTTACTCAACTTCACACCTTACAACTCAGGTAAGAACCCCTTCTTTGACTGATCTATTTTGAACTCCTTCAAAAACATGTCAAGGTGTGTGTTCTTTGAAAGTATCATCAGGCGTTTTGATCTATCTCTATAGATCTTCATACCCAATATGTAAGGAGCTTTATTCAGGTATTCCTTTGAAAAACACTCTTCAAACAACCGTTTATGCTTTCCAGAAATTCTACATTATTTCGGATCAACAATATGTCATCCACATATGCTTATCAGAAATGTTGTAGTGCTCCCACTCACTTTCTTGTAAATACAAGTTTCTAGCAAACATTGTATAAACCTAAAAGCTTTGATCACTCTATCAAAGCATATATTCCGATTCCGAGATGCTTGCTCTAGTCCATAGAAGGATTGCTGGAGCCAGCATACCTTTTAGCATCCTTAGGATCGACAAAACCTTTTATTGTATCACATACAACTTTTCTTACAAAAACTGGTAAGAAAACTTGTTTTGACATCCATCTGTAAGATTTCATAATCGAAAAATACAGCTAATGCTATCATGATTTCGACAGACTTAAGCATCGCTACGGGTGAGAAATTCTCATCATAGTCAACTCCTTGAACTTGTGAAAAGACTCTTTCCCACAAGTCGAGCTTCATAGACGACAACATTACCGCCCACGTCCGTCTTCTTCTTAAAGATTCATTTATCTCAATGGCTTGCCGATCATCGGGCAAGTCAATCAAAGTCCATACTTTGTTCTGATACATGGATCCTATCTCGGATTTCATGGCTTCTAACCATTTGTCGGAATACGGGCCCACCATCGCTTCTCCATAGCTCGTAGGTTCATTGTTGTCTAACAACATGATATCTAAGACAGGATTACCGTACCACTCAGGAGTAGTACATATCCTTGTCGACCTATGAGGTTCGATAGCAACTTGATCTGAAGCTTCATGATCACTATCATTAACTTCCTATTCAACAGACGTAGGCGCCACAGAAAACATATTTCTGTGTTGCATCACTCTCTGGTTGAAGTAAAGGTTCGACAACCTCATCAAGTTATATCTTCCTCCCACTCAATTCTTTCGAGAGAAACTCCTTCTCAAGAAAGGACCCGTTCTTAGCGACAAACAATTTGCCCTCGGATCTGAGATAGAAGGTATACCCTACTGTCACCTTTGGGTATCCTATGAAGATGTGTTTGTCTGCTTTGGGTTCGAGCTTCTCCGGCTGAAGCCTTAAGCATCGCAGCCCCAAACATTAAGAAACGACAACTTTGGTTTCTTGCCAAACCAATGTTCATACGACGCCGTCTCAACGGACTTAGATGGTGTTCTATCTAAAGTGAATGCAGTTGTCTCTAACGCATAACCTCAAAATGAAAACGGTAGATTGATAAGAGACATCATAGATTGCACCATATCTCATAAGGTTCGATTACGACGTCCGGACACATCATAACTCAGTGGTGTTCCAGGTGGCTTCAACTGTGAAACAATTCCACAATGTCTTAAGTGATTGCCAAACTCATAACTCAGATATTCTCATTGATCAGATCGTAGGAATTTGATCTTCTTGTTATGATGATTCTTAACTTCACTCTGAAATCGCTTGAACTTTTCAAACGTTTCAGCCTTGTGCTTCATTAAGTAAATATACCTATATCTACTCAAATCGTCAGTGAAGATGAGAAAATAGCAATATCCACCGCACGCTTCAATTCTCATTGGATCACATGCATCAGCATGTATGATTTCCAACAAGTCACTTTCCCGTTTCATTGTACCTAAAAGCGGGGTCTTAGTCATCCTGCCCATGAGGCATGGCTTGCATGTGTCAAGCGATTCAAAATCAAGTGACTCCAAACATCCATCGACATGGAGTTTCTTCATGCATCTTACGCCAATATGACCTAAGCGGCAGTGCCACGAGAAAGTGGTACTATCATTATTAACTCTACATCTTTTGGCGTGAACATGTGTATTACCACGACTGAGATTCAATGAACCATTCACATAGGGTGCATGACCATGAAAGGTATCATTCATGTAAACAGAATAACCATTATTCTCTAACTTAAATGAATGACTGTATTGCAATGAACATGATCTAATCATATTCATGCTCAACGTAGACACCTGATAACATTTATCTAGGTTCAATACTAATCCCGAAGGAAGATGGAGCGTGCGATGGTGATCTCATCAACTTTGGAAACACTTCCAACACACATCGTCACCTCGCCCTTAGCCAGTCTCCGTTTAGTCCGTAGCTTTTGCTTCAAGTCACCAGTAATAGCAACTGAACCGGTATCCAATACCCAGGTGCTACCAGGAGTACTAGCGAGGTACACATTAATAACACGTATATACTTTGTTGAAGTTGCCAGCCTTCTTATCTACCATGCATTTGGGGTAATTCCGCTACCAGTGACCATTCCCCTTACAATAGAAGCACTTAGTTTTGGGTTTGGGTTCAACCTTGGGTTCCTTCACTGGAGCGGCAACTAGTTTGCCATCCATGAAGCTTCCCTTCTAGCCCTTGCCCTTCTTGAAACCAGTGGTCTTGTTAAACCATCAATACTTGATGCTCCTTCTTGATTTCTACCCTTTACGGTCTTAAGCACCGCGAACAGCTCCGGGATCAACTCCATCCCTTGCATGTCATAGTTCATCACGAAGATCTAGTAGCTTAGTGATAGTGGCTAGAGAACTCTATCAATCACTATCTTATCTGGAAGTTTAACTCCCACTTGATTTAAGTGATTGTAGCACCCAGACATTCTGAGCACATGCTCACTAGCTGAGCTATTCTCCTCCATCTTGTTGGCAAAAGAACTTGTCAGAGGTCTCACACCTCTCAACACGGGCATGAGCCTGAAATCCCAATTTCAGCTCTTGGAACATCTCATATGTTCTATGGCGTTCAAAACGTCATTGGAATCCCGATTCTAAGTCGTAAAGTATGGTGCACTAAACTATCAAGTAGTCATCAGGATGTGTCTGTCAGGTGTTCACAACATCCACAGACGACGTTGTAGGGGTTTGCACATCGAGCGGTGCATCAAAGACGTAAGCCTTCTGTGTAGCAGTGAGGACACTCCTCGGACTACGGACCTAGTCTGCATCAGTGCTTACAATATCTTTCAACTTGGTCTTTCTCTAGGAATGTATTGAAACAGGGAGCTACAACGTGAGCTATTTATCTACAACATATTTGCAAAGACAATTTAGACTATGTTCATGATAATTGAGTTCATTTAATCAAATTATTTAATGAACTCCCACTCAGATAGACATCCCTCTAGTCATCTAAGTGAAACATGATCTGAGTCAACTAGGCCGTGTCCGATCATCACGTGAGACAGACTAGTCAACATCGGTGAACATCTTCATGTTGATCGTATCTTCTATACGACTCATGCTCGACCTTTCGGTCTTCCGTGTTCCGAGGCCATGTCTGTACATGCTAGGCTCATCAAGTCAACCTAAGTGTATTGCGTGTGTAAATCTGGCTTACACCCGTTGTATTCGAACGTTAGAATCTATCACACCCGATCATCACGTGGTGCTTCGAAACGACGAACCTTCGCAACGGTGCACAGTTAGGGGAAACACTTTTCTTGAAATTTTAGTGAGGGATCATCTTATTTAAGCTACCGTCGTTCTAAGCAAATAAGATGTAAAACATGATAAACATCACATGCAATCAAATAGTGACATGATATGGCCAATATCATTTTGCTCCTTTTGATCTCCATCTTCGGGGCTCCATGATCATCGTTGTCACCGGCATGACACCATGATCTCCATCATCGTGTCTTCTTGAAGTTGTCTCGTCATCTATTACTTCTACTACTATGGCTAACGCTTTAGCAATAAAGTAAAGTAATTACATGACGTTTATGTTGACACGCAGGTCATAAATAAATAAAGACAACTCTTATGGCTCCTGCCGGTTGTCATACTCATCAACATGCAAGTCGTGATTCCTATTACAAGAACATGATCAATCTCATACATCACATATATCATTCATCACATCCTTTTAGCCATATCACATCACAAGGCATATGCTGCAAAAACAAGTTAGACGTCCTCTAATTGTTGTTGCAAGTTTTTATGTGGCTGCTATAGGTTTCTAGCAAGAACGTTTCTTACCTACGCGAAAACCACAACGTGATATGCCAATTTCTATTTACCCTTCATAAGGACCCTTTTCATCGAATCCGATCCGACTAAAGTGGGAGATTCAGACACCCGCTAGCCACCTTATGCAACTAGTGCATGTCAGTCGGTGGAACCAGTCTCACGTAAGAGTACGTGTAAGGTCGGTCTGGGCCGCTTCATCCCACGATGCCGCCGAATCAAGATAAGACTAGTAACGGCAAGCAAATTGACAATATCCACACCCACAACTACTTTGTGTTCTACTCGTGCATAGAAACTACACATAGACCTAGCTCATGATGCCACTATTGGGGAACGTAGCAGAAGTTCAAAATTTTCTACGCATCACCAAGATCAATCTATGGAGTAATCTAGCAACGAGGGGAAAGGGGAGTGCATCTACATACCCTTGTAGATCGCTAAGCGGAAGCGTTCAAGTGAACGGGGTTGATGGAGTCGTACTCGTCGCGATTCAAATCACCGGAGATCCTAGTGCCGAATGGACGGCACCTCCGCGTTCAACACACGTGCAGCCCGGTGACGTCTCCCATGCCTTGATCCAGCAAGGGGAGAGGGAGAGGTTGGGGAAGACTCCGTCCAGCAGCAGCACGACGGCATGGTGGTGGTGGAGGAGCGTGGCAATCCTGCAGGGCTTCGCCAAGCACCGCGGGAGAGGAGGAGGGAGAGAGGCAGGGCTGCGCCATGGAGAGGTCAAAACTCATGTGTTGGCAGCCCCAAAGTCCTCAAGTATATATAGGGGAGAGGGAGGGGGTGCGCCCCCTTTAGGGTTTCCACCCCAAGGGGTGCGGCAGCCCGAAACCCATCTAGGGTGGCGGCCAAGGGGGGGAGAGGGGGAAACTTGCCCCCCAAGCTAGGTGGAGGCGCCCCCTCCCCAAACCCTAGGCACCTTGGGCCCTTGTGGGGGGCGCACCAGCCCACCTGGGGCTGGTCCCCTCCCACACTTGGCCCATGCAGCCCTCCGGGGCTGGTGGCCCCACTTGGTGGACCACCAGGACCCTCCCGGTGGTCCCGGTACATTACCGATAAAACCCGAAACTTTTCCGGTGACCAAAACAGGACTTCCCATATATAAATATTTACCTCCGAACCATTCCGGAACTCCTCGTGACGTCCAGGATCTCATCCGGGACTCCGAACAACATTCGGTAACCACGTATATCTATTCCCTATAACCCTAGCGTCATCGAACCTTAAGTGTGTAGACCCTACGGGTTCGGGAACCATGCAGACATGACCGAGACAACTCTCCGGCCAATAACCAACAGCGGGATCTAGATACCCATGTTGGCTCCCACATGTTCCACGATGATCTCATCGGATGAACCACGATGTCAAGGATTCAATCAATCCCGTATACAATTCCCTTTGTCTAGCGGTACGATACTTGCCCGAGATTCGATCGTCGGTATCCTGATACCTTGTTCAATCTTGTTACCGGCAAGTCTCTTTAATCGTTCCGTAACACATCATCCCCTGATCAACTCCTTGATCACATTGTGCACATTATGATGATGTCCTACCGAGTGGGCCCAGAGATACCTCTCCGTTTACACAGAGTGACAAATCCCAGTCTCGATTCGTGCCAACCCAACAGACACTTTCGGAGATACCTGTAGTGAACCTTTATAGCCAGCCAGTTATGTTGTGACGTTTGGTACACCCAAAGCATTCCTACGGTATCCGGGAGTTGCATAATCTCATGGTCTAAGGAAATGATACTTGACATTAGAAAAGCTTTAGCAAACGAACTACACGATCTTGTGCTAGGCTTAGGATTGGGTCTTGTCCGTCACATCATTCTCCTAATGATGTGATCCCGTTATCAACGACATCCAATGTCCATGGTCAGGAAACCGTAACCATCTATTGATCAACGAGCTAGTCAACTAGAGGCTTACTAGGGACATGGTGTTGTCTATGTATCCACACATGTATCTGAGTTTCCTATCAATACAATTCTAGCATGGATAATAAATGATTATCATGAACAATGAAATATAATAATAATAACTAATTTATTATTGCCTCTAGGGCATATTTCCAACAATTATTTGTCCCATTTCAATAAAGTTTGTAGAATTACGGCAAAAATACATTTTTAGCCATTTTCAAAATTGACTTAAAACCATAAGGAATTGGGAGAAACAATATATACAAAAAAGTTTCACATTTGTTCAAGCTTTCCAACACCATATCATTTGCTGCATTCGGACGTACGGTTAAAAAATTAGCTCGAAAATACGAACTCAGTGGAACTTGTATCATTTTCTAAATTACTTTTAAACCGTTCAAAATTAAAAAAAAATTAACATGAAAAAGTAGCGCATTTTCGTAAGCTTTCTAACGCCATATTATTTGCCTCAATTGGATTAGCCGTTTAGAAATGGCATCGAAAATACGAACTCGGGTGTTCAGTTTGTGAAATTATACGATTTTCCAAATTACTCTTTATCCATAGGAAACTTTAAACATGTGGAAGGAGCGGTTTTGCAGCAGCTTTCTAACACCATATTATTTGCGTCATTCCGATAAACGGTTTAGAAATGCGATCGAAAATACGATTCACGTTTTTTGTATGAAGAAAAACGGTTTTCAAAGCTGCTCTTAAACCGCTTACATTTTGCCAAAAAATTAACTTGGGGCATGATACTGGTGTCCATAGCTTTCCAACAGTATATCGCAAGCCCCATTTGGGCAATGTTGGCGGAAGTTCAACCTAACACTCGGAGAAGTTCACGTCGAACAACTCAGGCAGTAAAATTGCAAAAAAAACGCAATTTCATCACGACCCGAGAGCAAAATCCGCCAACGAGCGAGATTCCTATTTAAAACCGGTATTTAGTTGCTAAAAAATGTTTCTAGATTACACTAGCATCATATAGAACACGACTAAATAGAATAATTCGCGGGGGAAGCCACAGTTGCGAAGATAGCCTGAAGGTCGGGTTCGTACAGAGGGAAGTCCAGGCGCATTACTTAGGCAGTCTAGGTTGTGATCAGAATATTATTCTGATCCCGTGATCGGAATAGTGTTTATGTATATATATTTCCATATGATCTCTTATGCTAAAGTAACACTTCATTCATAGTTTCAAGTATGAATCATAAACTTCATTGAAAACTAACAAACTATAATATCAGTCATTGAAGCAATTACAATTTATCATAACATCGGAAAGAGTCAATATAAGAGCTTTTCAGCAAGTCCACATACTCAACTATCATTTAGTATTTCATAATTAGTAACACTCACGCAATATTTATAGGTATGAAGTTTTAATCAGACACAGAGAAAGATAGGGGCTTATAGTTTTGCCTCCCAACCTTTTACCTCAAGGGTAATGTCAACAATAATAGTTCATGAAAACTCACATCCAATTAGCTATATATATCTGGATCTTTCCAACACATTTTGCTTGCCAAAGATAAAATGTAAAAATGAAAGGTGAAGATCACCGTGACTCTTTGCATGAAGTATAGGACAAGAATAAAAGATAGGCCCTTCGCAGAGGGAAGCAGAGGTTGCCATGTGCTTTTATGGTTAGATGCACAAAATCTTAATGCGAAAGAATGTCATTTTATATTGCCACTTGTGATATGGACCTTCATTATGCAGTCCGTCGCTTTTATTTCTTCCACATCACAAGATCGTATAAAGCTTATTTTCTCCGTGCTAATAAATCATACATATTTAGAGAGAAATTTTTATTGCTTGCAACGATGACAACTTACTTGAAGGATCTTACTTAATCAATAGGTAGATATGGTGGACTCTCAAGGCAAAACTAGGTTTAAGGATATTTGGAAGCACAAGTAGTATCTCTACTTGGTGCTAAGAATATGGGTAGCATGAGAGGGAAAGGTGATGTCTACTACACAACCTTCTTCTTGTAGATATTGTTGGGCCTCCAAGTGCAGAGGTTTGTAGGACAGTAGCAAATTTCCCTCAAGTGGATGACCTAAGGTTTATCAATCCGTGGGAGGCGTAGGGTGAAGATGGTCTCTCTCAAACAACCCTGCAACCAAATAACAAAGAGTCTCTTGTGTCCCCAACACACCCAATACAATGGTAAATTGTATAGGTGCACTAGTTCGGTGAAGAGATAGTGATACAAGTGCAATATGGAAGGTAGATATAGGTTTTTGTAATCTGAAAATATAAAAACAGCAAGGTAACTAATGATAAAAGTGAGCATAGACGGTATTGCAATGCGTTGAAACAAGGCCTAGGGTTCATACTTTCACTAGTGCAAATTATCTCAACCATAATAACATAATTGGATCATATAACTATCCCTCAACATGCAACAAAGAGTCACTCCAAAGTCACTAATAGCGGAGAACAAACGAAGAGATTATTGTAGGGTACGAAACCACCTCAAAGTAATTCTTTCCGATCGATCTATTCAAGAGTTCGTACTAGAATAACACCTTAAGACACAAATCAACCAAAACCCTAATGTCACCTAGATACTCCAATGTCACCTCAAGTATCCGTGGATATGATTATACGATATGCATCACACAATCTCAGATTCATCTATTCAACCAACACAAATAACTTCAAAGAGTGCCCCAAAATTTCTATCGGAGAGTCAAGACGAAAACATGTGCCAACCCCTATGCATAAGTTCACGAGGTCACGAAACTCGCAAGTTGATCACCAAAACATACATCAAGTGGATCGCGTGATATCCCATTGTCACCACAGATAAGCACATGCAAGACATACATCAAGTGTTTTCAAATCCTTAAAGACTCAATCCGATAAGATGACTTTAAAGGGAAAACTCAATTCATCACAAGAGAGTAGAGGGGGAGAAACACCATAAGATCCAACTATAATAGCAAAGCTCGCGATACATCAAGATCGTGCCGACTCAAGAACACGAGAGAGAGATCACACATAGCTACTGGTACATACCCTCAGCCCCGAGGGTGAACTACTCCCTCCTCGTCATGGAGAGCGCCGGGATGATGAAGATGGCCACCGGAGAGGGATTCCCCCTCCAGCAGGGTACCGGAATGGGTCAAGATTGGTTTTCGGTGGCTACAGAGGCTTCTGGCGGCAAAACTCCCATTCTATTCTGTTCCCCGATGTTTTAAGGGTATATATATATAGGCGAAAGAAGTCGGTCAGGGGAGCCACGAGGGGCCCACGAGGGTGGGGGCACGCCTAGGGGGGGTAGGGCGCGCCTCCCTGCCTCGTGGATTCCTAGAAGCTTCCCTGACGTCTACTCCAAGTCTCCTGGATTGCTTCCGTTCCAAAAATAACTCTCCCGAAGGTTTCATTCCGTTTGGATTCCGTTTGATATTTCTTTTCTTCGAAACACTGAAATAGGCAAGAAAACAACAATTTGGGCTGGGCCTCCGGTTAATAGGTTAGTCCCAAAAATAATATAAAAGTGTATAAATAAGCCCATTAACATCCAAAACAGATAATATAATAGCATGAATATTTCATAAATTATAGATACGTTGGAGACGTACCAGCATCCCCAAGCTTAATTCCTGCTCGTCCTCGAGTAGGTAAATGATAAAAGAAAGAATTTATGAAGTGTGAATGCTAGCAGGTGCACAAGTTTGATCAATGGCAATTTCAATCACCTTTTCTAGCATCATTATATATTATAACAGTAGCTCAACTCATAGGACTTCTCATGATCAAGTAACAAGCTATTCACATTGATAGAGGCGAGGGTCCCGATCTTTCGATTAGATGATAACTATCGATTTGGTGGAGTCGACTTTGACGATCCGACTACAAACATGCACAACGTTGCGCCTTAGCAATCGCTAAACCAATCTCCCGAGGTTACTGACGATGCTGGAAGCACGATCAACCTGACCACGAGGGTCTATTCCTGCACACAATTGAAGAACAAGCAAGAATATGATAATGCAATCTGAATATTGCGAATATAGATGAAGTATTGATAAAGGTGGGGATCCGAAAGTGGTCTTGGTCTAGTCGTTGGACACAAACGAAGTACACGAAGTTGCAATGGCTAACTTTTAACTAAACAAATCCCAAGGAAAAAGCTACTAGATGGATCTACTTCTATAGGAGCAAGGGGTGGCGGCCAAGGAGGTGGGAGGACATCCCAAGGCAGCCTAAAACCAACCCTAGGTCGTACAAGGCTCATGGGCCCAAGTGGAGGTGATGCAACACCTTTGGACTTGTTGTTTGACTCGGATTCTGCTGCAGCGTCAGATTGTTTCGTCGATATCTCAATGCAACAGACGAATTTGAAGGTGAATCCAATTGGGTTGGAAAGAGCACGAAATCTACTTTCCAACAAAAAAATAATCACCCAATTTGGAGCCCGTATGAAAAAGTTGTTTCCGTTTTGAGTCGGGTATGTCTGTGCAGTCCAAATCTGAATGCAGAACATGAGAGACTTGGACTCTATCTTCTCTTGGCCCAAAAGTGACGCGAGAGGACTTTTTGAACAGAACCTAAACTTCTCCTTTTCCCTTATCTTCATATGTGGATTGTACAAATGTCCCATACACCTGCAATTAGACAAAACACAAAAGTGTGTGAAGTATTTTTGTTCTGGATAACATAAATAGATTATTGAATAGTTTGCACTACAAATCACCTGAAAAATATGCATGTATGCAATATTTTTGGTCGTATCCAAGGTAGTCATGTCCTCATCACACATGTTAAAGTATAGATCATAAACTTTCTTGAAAACTAACAAACCGTGTTATTAAGCATCAAACAATTACAATTCATCTTATTTTCAGGAAGGGTCTATGTCAGAGCTTTGATTCAGCAAACTTCACATACTCAGCTATCATTTAGTCTTTCACAATTGCTAACACTCATGTGATATTTATGGGTTCAAAGTTTTAATCAGACACAGAGAAAGATAGGGGCTTATAGATTTGCCTCCTAACCTTTTACCTCAAGGGTAATGTCAACAATAATAGTTCATGATGCCTTACATCCAATTGGATATATATATCAGGATCTTTCAAACACAATGTGCTTGCCAAAGGATAAAATGTAAAAAGGAAAGGTGAAGATCACCATGACTCTTGCATAAGGTATAAGACAAGAATAAAAGATAGGCCCTTCGCGGAGGGAAGCAGAGGTTGGCATGCGCTTTTATAGTTGGATGCACAAAATCTTAATGCAAAAGAACGTCACTTTATATTGCCACTTGTGATAGGGACCTTTATTATGCAGTCCGTCGCTTTTATTACTTCCACATCACAAGACCGTATAAAGCTTATTTTCTCCACACTAATAGATCATACATATTTAGAGAGCAATTTTTATTGCATGCACCGATGACAACTTACTTGAAGGATCTTACTCAATTCATAGGTAGGTATGGTGGACTCTCATAGCAATACTGGTTTAAGGGATGTTTGGAAGCACAAGTAGTATCTCTACTTGGTGCAAAGAATTTGGCTAGCATGAGGGGGAAAGGCAAGCTCAACATGTTGGATGATCCATGACAATATACTTTATTTCAGATATAAGAAAACATAACCCATTACGTTGTCTTCCTTGTCCAACATCATTCTTTTAACATGTCATATTTTAATGAGTGATCACAATTACAAAAGATTTCAAAGATAGTATATTTATATGTGAAATCTCTCTTCCTTGAATATTCTTTCATGAATTGTTCAAGTGACCAATACAATGTTTGCTAACCTTCAATAAATTTACCACCTCTACTTCTTATATGTGAAGTCATTACTCCCCATGGGATAAGCATATGAAACATATATAATTTTAGATTTATTATAGTCAATTCATTCAACCATTTACTCATAGGATATATGTGAAGCACGTGAATAAATGACAAACTACTCCAAAAAGATATAAGTGAAGATCAATGAGTAGTTGAATATTTATTTAGCTATGTGAAGACTCTCCCATTTAATAATTTCAGATCTTGATATTCAAACATCAAGCAAAATAAAATAAAATGACATCTAAGAATAGCAAACATCATGTGAAGAAGCAAAAACTTAGGATCAACCGATACTAACCGATAGTTGTCGAAGAAGAAAGGTGGGATGCCAATCGGGGCATCCCCAAGCTTAGACGCTTGAGACTTCTTGAAATATTATCTTGGGATGCCTTGGGCATCCCCAAGCTTGAGCTTTTGTGTCTCCTTAATACCTCTCATATCACGGTCTCCCTAAATCTCAAAAGCTTCATCCACACAAAACTCAACAAGGACTCGTGAGATAAGTTAGTATAAACCAATGCAAAAACCTTATCATACTCTACTATAGCAAATCACTAAAATTATTATTCAACATTGCATACTAAATGCATCTGCATATTTAATAGTCCCATCCTCAAATAGAATCATTAAAGAAGCAAACATATGCAAACAATGCAAATATCGCAGCAATCTGCCTAAACAGGACAGTCTGTAAAAAATGCAGCAAGATCCATACTTCCCTAGCTTCAAAAATAATGAAAGAAAATTCACACTGTATTAAATTTATCAGAGCTTATTATGCAAAAGGTTTCAACATTTTATCACATTCTGGCTTTTCTAGGTAATTTTTGCAACAACGGTAAACTTTCTGATTTCAAACAGCAACATGTATACTTGTAAAATAGGCGTAGTAAAGGCCATCAATGCCACTTTTATTGAAATAATAGATGCAAAACATTGTTATAAATAACATCAAGTAAATCCTAACAAAATAAATTGATGCTCCAATTAAAACACATATCATGTGGTGAATAAAAATATAGCTCCAAGTAAAGTTACTGATGAACGAAGACGAAAGAGGGGATGCCTTCCGGGGCATCCTCAAGCTTAGGCTCTTGGTTGTCCTTGAATATTAACTTGGTGTTCCTTGTGCATCCCCAAGATTAGGCTCTTGCCACTCCTCATTCCATATTTCATCGAATCTTTACCCAAAACTTGAAAACTTCACAACACAAAACTTAACAGAAAACTCGTGAGCTCCGTTAGTAAAAGAAAACAAACCACCACTTCAAGGTAATGTAAATAACTCATTATTTATTTATATTGGTGTTAACCCTACTGTATTACAACTTTTCTATGGTTCATAAACTCTATTAATAGCCATAGATTCATAAAATAAGCAAACAACACACGAAAAACAGAATCTATCAAAAACAGAACAGTCTGTAGTAATCTGTCGGTTTCGAATACTTCTGGAACCCCAAAAATTCTAAAATAAATTTCTGGACGTGAGGAATTTATCTATTAATCATATTAAAAAAGAATTAACTAAATATCACTCTTCATTAAAAAATTTCAGCAAATTTCGTGAGCGCTAAAGTTTCTGTTTTTTACAGCAAGATCGCAAAGACTTTCCCCAAGTCTTCCCAAAGGTTCTACTTGGCACCAACACTAATTAAAAGCATAAAACCACATCTAAACAGAGGCTATATATATTATTTATTGCTAAACAGGAGCAAAAAGCAAGTAACAAAAATAAAATTGGGTTGCCTCCCAACAAGCGCTAACGTTTAACACCCGTAGCTAGGCATGATGATTTCAATGATGATCACATAAAAGATAAGAATTGTAACATAAATAGAGCATCATGAAGAATATGACTAGCACATTTAAGGCTAACCCACTTCCTATGCATAGGGATTTTGTGAGCAAACAACTTATGGGAACAATAATCAACTAGCATAGGAAGGCAAAACAAGCATAACTTTAAAACTTTAAGCACATAGAGAGGAAACTTGTTATTATTGCAATTCCTACAAGCATATATTCCTCCCTCATAATAATTTTCAATAGCATCATGAATAAATTCAACAATATATCCAGCACCTAAAGCATTCTTTTCATGATCTACAAGCATAGAAATTTTATTACTCTCCACATAAGCAAAATTCTTCTCATTCGGAATAGCGGGAGTATCATAAGAAACTCGAATGCTATAAATTGTTTCCACATTAAAGGAGTAATGTTCAGAAAAAGGGTAATCATAATCATGAATTTTTTTATAAATATAATCATCACTACTTTTTATAGCATAAGTATCATCACAATAATCATCATAAGTAGCAACTTTGTTCTCATCATAATCGATTGAAACCTCTTCCAAGATAGTGGAATCATTACTAAATAAAGTCATGACCTCTCCAAATCCACTTTTATAATTGTCACAATAAGATTCAACACCCTCCAAAATAGTGGTATTATTACTTCCTAAAGTTGACATTCTTCCAAACCCACTTTCATCAATATAACCGTCATAAATAGGAGGCATGCTATCATCATAATAAATTTGCATATCAAAACTTGGGAGACTAAAAATATCATCTTCATTAATCATAGCATCCCCAAGCTTGGGACAAACATAAATTGCAGCAAATACATTCTCAAACATGTCATTCTCATCAAACATAGCATCCCCAAGCTTGGTCTTTTCATATCATAAGCATAATCACTCTCATCATTAATAGTATGGATAGCACCAATAATATAACAATTATCATCATCACAATGAGTAATAGGAGCAACATCATTTGGGAGGATTACCTTTGCTTCTCCGTATTTTCTTTTTCTTCTTAACATCATGTGTGGGTTTATTACTCTTTTTGGAGCTCTTTATTAGTGAGATTGGTTGAATAGAAAGCTCCTCCTCGTTACCTGATTCATCATAAGAAAGAATAGGAGGATATGGGGAAATATCTTCCGTTTCATTAGTATTCTCTCCATCTTCTATTTGTTTTCTTGACTTTATGTAATTGGCAATATAAGGATTCTCAATGCAATTCACCGCACAACACATATAAATTTCTTCTAGATCAAAATCAAGAAATCTATCAAGATTAAATTTTGGAATACCCTCAGTTATACGTTTCATTTCTTCATACCCCAAAAGAATACTAAGCTCTTTATGATGCTCAAGGGTAATCAAGTTATCACAATTTTTGGACACGATTTGGTCATGAAACAAATAGAATTGGAGCTTTAAATAACCATGTTCATTGCAAAGTTCACAAGGATGGCGATAAATATTGAATCTTTCAGCACAATCATCTAGCCTTTCTTGCAACCATTTAGTTTCCAAATACTTATGCCTCTTGCAAAATCTATCTTCCCTATTTTGTGTGTGCTTGCAAGCTCTATGTATTCCACAAAAGTTGACATGCTTATAAGAGACATTTTCATCATGACTAGTGCAATCATCATTAATACTATGGATATTCAAAGAATTCATACTAACAACATTGCAATCATGCTCATCATTCAAATATTTAGTGCCAAAATTTTTAATGCATTCTTCTTCTAACATTTGAGCACAATTATCGGAATCCTTATTTTCATGAAAGACATTAAAAAGATGAAGCATCTGAGGCAAACTCAATTCCATTTTTTGCAATTTTCTTTTATAAACTAAACTAGTGATAAAACAAGAAACTAAAAGATTCGATTGCAAGATCTAAAGATATACCTTCAAGCAGTCACCTCCCCTGCAATGGCGCCAGAAAAGAGCTTGATGTCTACTACACAACCTTCTTCTTGTAGACGTTGTTGGGCCTCCAAGTGCAGAGGTTTGTAGGACAGTAGCAAATTTCCCTCAAGTGGATGACCTAAGGTTTATCAATCCGTGGGAGGCGTAGGATGAAGATGGTCTCTCTCAAACAACCCTCCAACCACATAACAAAGAGTCTCTTGTGTCCCCAACACACCCAATACAATGGTAAATTGTAGAGGTGCACTAGTTCGGCGAAGAGATAGTGATACAAGTGCAATATGGAAGGTAGATATAGGTTTTTGCAATCTGAAAATATAAAAACAGCAAGGTAACTAATGATAAAAGTGAGCATATACGGTATTGCAATGCGTTGAAATAAGGCCTAGGGTTCATACTTTCACTAGTGCAAGTTCTCTCAACAATAATAACATAATTGCATCATATAACTATCCCTCAACATGCAACAAAGAGTCACTCCAAAGTCACTAATAGCGGAGAACAAACGAAGAGATTATTGTAGGGTACGAAACCACCTCAAAGTTATTCTTTCTGATCGATCTATTCAAGAGTTCGTACTAGAATAACACCTTAAGACACAAATCAACCAAAACCCTAATGTCACCTAGATACTCCAATGTCACCTCAAGTATCCGTGGGTATGATTATACGATATGCATCACACAATCTCAGATTCATCTATTCAACCAACACAAAGAACTTCAAAGAGTGCCCCAAAGTTTCTACCGGAGAGTCAAGACGAAAACGTGTGCCAACCCCTATGCATAAGTTCACGAGGTCACGGAACTCGCAAGTTGATCACCAAAACATACATCAAGTGGATCACGTGATATCCCATTGTCACCACAGATAAGCACATGCAAGACATACATCAAGTGTTCTCAAATCCTTAAAGACTCAATCCGATAAGATAACTTCAAAGGGAAAACTCAATTCATCACAAGAGAGTAGAGGGGGAGAAACATCATAAGATCTAACTATAATAGCAAAGCTCGCAATACATCAAGATCGTGCCAACTCAAGAACACGAGAGAGAGATCAAACACATAGCCACTGGTACATACCCTCAGCCCCGAGGGTGAACTACTCCCTCCTCGTCATGGAGAGCGTCGGGATGATGAAGATGGCCACCGGAGAGGGGTTCCCCCTCCGGCAGGGTGCCAGAACGGGTCTAGATTGGTTTTCGGTAGCTACGAAGGCTTCTGGCGGCGGAACTCCTGATCTATTTCGCTCCCCGATGTTTTTAGGGTATATTGATATATATAGGCGAAAGAAGTCGGTCAGGGGAGCCACGAGGGGCCCACGAGGGTGGGAGGCACGCCCAGGGGGATATGGCGCGCCTTCCTACCTCGTGGCTTCCTCAAAGCTTCCCTGACGTCTACTCCAAGTCTCCTGGATTGCTTCCGTTCCAAAAATAACTCTCCCGAAGGTTTCATTCCATTTGGACTCCGTTTGATATTCCTTTTCTTCGAAGCACTGAAATAGGCAAGAAAACAACAATTTGGGCTGGGCCTCTGGTTACTAGGTTAGTCCCAAAAATAATATAAAAGTGTATAAATAAGCCCATTAATATCCAAAACAAATAATATAATAGCATGAATACTTCATAAATTATAGATACATTGGAGACGTATCAAAAGCCAAGCTCAACATGTTGGATGATCCATGACAATATAATTTATTTCAGATGTAAGAAAACATAACCCATTACGTTGTCTTCCTTGTCCAACATCAACTCTTTAGCATGTCATATTTTAATGAGTGCTCACAATCATAGAAGATGTCCAAGATAGTATATTTATATGTGAAAACCTCTCTTTCTTTATTACTTCCTATTAATTGCAACGATGACCAAAACTATGTTTGTCAACTCTCAACAACTTTTATTAATCATACTCTTTATATATGAAGTCATTACTCTCCATAAGATCCACATGATCCCTTTATTTCTTTTATTCTTTCTCTTTTATTTTATTCCCTCAAGATCATAGTAAGATAATCAAGCCCTTGACTCAACACTAATCTTTATTATATATAGCTCATGGACTCGAGTACATAGAAGGATCATAAAGCAAAACTCAAAACTAGATCATACTAAAACTTTATTCTACTAGATCAAGATATAACCAAAAGGATCGAACTAAGAAAAACGGTAAAGATAAAAGTGTGATGGTGATACATACCAGGGCACTCCCCCAAGCTTGGCAGTTGCCAAGGGGAGTGCCCATACCCATGTGTTTATGTCTCTTTCTTCGGGGATGGTGATGATGGAGTTGTTGATGGCGTGTGCTTCTTCCTTAATTTGCGCTTGAGGATAGAATTTTGCTCCCTTAGGTCCTCGATCTCCTGCTCAAGGCTTAATACATTTTTGCATAGTTCTTGTTTGTTCTCCTGCAAGAGACGAAAAGGGATAAACTCGATCTTAGGTTTCTTTGCTATATTGGGGATGCTTGACTTTTTGAACTCCACATGCATGCCCCTAGGTTGAGGTAATGGGACTTCATCTTCATATGAGCTCGTCTCCTCCTTTCCCCAAGGCTCATAGTGTTCTTCTTCCTCCGTGGTCCAACCACAATGCTCCAAGTCCCCGTAGACCTTATGATCTGCAAGGTAATCAGCCACATAGCTTTCTCCCTCCGAATCTTGAGATGACATATTGCTCTAATCTGTAGCAGAAACAGCTCGAAACAAAGACAGAGGATATTTGTGTGATACGATGGTCAAAACCTTCAGGAGATTATATAATGATTTTTACCGACGAAAAGAAGTATCGTGCAAGAAAACGGAGTCCGGAGAGCACACGAGGTGCCCATGAGGCATGGGGTCGCGCCCAGGGGGTAGGGCGCGCCCTCCACCCTCATGGACGCCTCGTGTCCTTCCCGGACTGCTTCTTATTTTCCTATTTTCTTAAATATTCCAAAACAGAGAAAAAATTCTATGAGAACTGTTTTGGAGTCGGTTTACTTACCGTACCTCATATCTATTCCTTTTCGGAGTCTGAAACATTCTGGAAAGTGTCCCTTATGTATTCCTCCGGGGTTATGGTTTCGATAACATTAGTTTCAACATTTATCGGATGACCTGAGATATAATGTTTGATTCTTTGACCATTCACCACCCTCGGATTTGTGCCTTCAAAGTTGTTGATTTTTATGGCACCGGAACGATAGACCTCCTCGATAATGTAAGGACCTTCCATTTTGAGAGGAGTTTGCCTGCAAAAAATCTTAAATGAGAGTTGTATAGCAAAACATAATCACCTACATGAAACTCACGTTTTTGTATCCTTTTGTCATGCCATCTTTTAACTTTTTCTTTAAACAGTTTGGCATTCTCATAAGCCTGGGTTCTCCATTCATCAAGTGAGCTAATGTCAAAAAGCCTCTTCTCACCGGCAAGTTTGAAATCATAATTGAGCTCTTTAATGGCCCAGTATGCCTTATGTTATAGTTCGAGAGTTAAGTGACATGCTTTTCGATAAACCATCTTATACGGAGACATACCCATAGGATTTTTATATGCAGTTCTATAAGCCCATAATGCATCATCAAGTTTCTTGGACCAATTCTTCCTAGATCTATTAAGAGTCTTTTGGAAAATTAATTTAAGCTCTCTATTACTCAATTCTACTTGACCACTAGACTGTGGATGATATGGAGATGCAATTCTATGATTAACATCATACTTAGCAAGCATTTTACGAAAGGCACCATAAATAAAATGTGAACCACCATCAGTCATTAAGTATCTAGGGACTCCAAATCTCAGAAAAATAACTTCTTTAAGCATCTTAATAGAGGTGTTATGATCAGCACAACTAGTTGGAATAGCTACTACCCACTTAGTAACGTAATCAACAACAACTAAAATATGAGTATACCCATTAGAGGAAGGAAATGGTCCCATATAATCAAAGCCCCAAACATCAAATGGTTCAATAACAAGTGAATAATTCATAGGCATTTCTTGACGTCTACTAATATTACCAATTCTTTGACATTCATCACAAGACAAGACAAACTTACGGGCATCTTTGAAGAGAGTAGGCCAATAAAAATTGGATTGCAATACCTTATGTGCAGTTCTATCTCCAGCATGGTGTCCTCCATAAGCCTCGGAGTGACACTGCGTAGGATCTGTTCCTGTTCATGCTCAGGTACACAACTTCTAATAACACCATCTACTCCTTTATAAAGATGTGGGTCATCCCAGAAGTAATGTCTTAAATCATAAAAGAACCTTTTCTTTTGCTGGTATGTGAAACTAGGTGGTATAAACTTAGCAACAATATAATTAGCATAATCAGCATACCATGGAGTAGTACGAGAAGCATTTATGACAGCTAATTGTTCATCAGGAAAGCTATCATCAATAGGTAGTGGGTCATCAAGAACATTCTCTAACCTAGACAAGGTGTCTACAATGGGGTTCTCAACTCCCTTTCTATCAATAATATGCAAATCAAATTCTTGTAGAAAGAGAACCCATCTAATAAGTCTAGGTTTAGCATCCTTCTTTTCCATAAGATATTTAATAGCAGCATGATCAGTGTGAACAGTTACTTTAGAATCAACTATATAAGGTCTGAACTTATCACATGCAAATACAACTGCTAAAAATTCTTTTTCAGTAGTAGCATAATTTCTCTGAGCACTGTCTAGAGTTTTACTAGCATATTGAATAACATTTAATTTCTTATCAACTCTTTGTCCTAGAACAGCCCCTACAGCATAATCACTAGCATCACACATGATTTCAAATGATAAATTCCAATCAGGGGGCTGAACAATAGGTGCAGAAATCAAAGATTTCTTAAGTATTTCAAATGCTTCTACACAGTCATCATCAAAAACAAAAGGAACATCTTTTTGTAAGAGATTAGTCAGAGGCCGAGAAATTTTAGAGAAGTTCTTAATGAACCTCCTATAAAAACCGACGTGACCAAGGAAACTTCTTATACCTTTAATGTCCTTAGGACCACGACATCTTTTCAATAGCATCAACCTTAGCTTTATCAACTTCAATACCTCTTTCAGAAATTTTATGCCCCAAGACAATACCTTCATTAACCATAAAGTGGCACTTCTCCCAATTCAAGACAAGATTAGTTTCTTCACATCTCTGCAAAACTCGATCGAGGTTGCTCAAGCAATCATCGAAAGAAGTTCCATAAATAGAAAAATCATCCATGAATACCTCAATAATCTTTTCACAAAAGTCAGATAATATAGCAGTCATACATCTTTGAAAAGTAGCGGGTGCATTGCATAAACCAAAATGCATACGTCTATAAGCAAAGGTACCGAAAGGGCAAGTAGAAGTTGTCTTTTCTTGATCCTGTTTTGACACATGTATTTAAGAGAAACCAGAATAACCATCTAGAAAGCAAAAATGTGTATGTTTGGGTAATCTTTCTAGCATTTGATCAATAAAAGGTAAGGGGTAATGATCTTTTTTAGTAGCTTTATTTAATTTGTGAAAATCAATTACCATTCTATAACATGTAACAATTCTTTGTGGGATCAATTCATGTTTATCATTAGGAACAACAGTAATATCTCCCTTCTTAGGGACACAATGGACAGGACTTACCCACTGACTATCAGCAATGGGGTAAATTATACCTGCCTCCAGAAGCTTTAGTATTTCTTTTCTTACCACTTCTTTCATCTTGGGATTTAACCTTCGTTGGTGATCAACAACCGGTTTCACGTCTTTCTCCAATTTTATTTTATGCTGGCAGAGAGTGGGACTAATGCCCTTAAGATCATCAAGAGTATATCCAATAGCAGCACGGTGCTTCTTTGGAGTTTTCAATAATCTCTTTTCTTCATGCTCTGAAAGGTTAGCACTAATAACATGATATATCTCTTTCTCATCAAGATAAGCATATTTAAGAGTATCAGGGAAAGGTTTAAGCTCAAACACGGGGTCACCCTTAGGCGGAGGAGGATCCCCTAGGATTTCAACAGGAAAGTTGTGTTTCAAAATAGGTCCCTATTTAAAGAATACTTCATCTATTTCCCTTCTTTCAATCATAAACATATCATTTTCATGGTCTAGCAAATATTGTTCTAAAGGATCACTAGGAGGCACGGCAATAGAAGCAAGGCCAATAATTTCATCTTTACTAGGCAATTCTTTATCATGGGGTTGTCTATGAAATTTAGCAAAATTAAATTCATGAGACATATCCCCTAAATCAACAGAAACAATATCCTTATTGCAGTCTATCTTAGCATTAACAGTATTCAAGAAGGGTCTACCAAATATAATGGGACAAAAGTTATCTTGTGGGGAAACAAGAACAAGAAAATCAACAGGATATTTAACTTTCCCACACAAGACTTCAACATCTCTAACAATCCCAATGGGTGAAATAGTATCTCTATTAGCAAGCTTAATCGTAACATCAATTTCATCTATCTCAGCAGGTGCAATATCATGCATAATTTCTTTATATAACGAATGAGGTATTGCACTAGCACCCATATCGCATAAGCCATGATAGCAATGATCTCCTATTTTAAAAGAAATAACAGGCAAGCCTACAAAAGGTCTATGTTTATTTTTAGTATCAGGTCTAGCAATTCTAGCAGCTTCATCACAAAAATAAATAACATGCCCATCAATATTATCAGCCAAGAGATATTTAACCATAGCAACACTAGGTTCAACTTTAATTTGCTCAGAGGGAGTAGGTGTTCTAGTAATACTCTTACGAACCACAGTTGAAGCTTTAGCATGATCCTTTATTCTAACAGGGAAAGGCGGTTTCTCAACATAAGTAGTAGGAACAACAGGATCATTATAAGTGATAGTCTTTTCTTCAACTTTAATAGGTGCAACTACTTTTACTTCAATGGGAGGATTATATTTAAACCACTTCTCCTTAGGGAGATCAACATGAGTAGCAAAGGATTCATAGAACGAAGCTACTATCTCAGAGTCAAGTCCATATTTAGTGCTAAATTCACGGAAAGCATCGGTATCCATAAAAGATTTAATACAATCAAACTTAGGTGTTATACCTGACTCCTTACCTTCGTCGAGATCCCAACCTTCAGAGTTGCGTTTAATTCTTTCCAATAAATCCCATTTGAATTCAATAGTCTTCATCATAAAAGAACAAGTACAAGAAGTATCGAGCATGGAGCGATTATCGAGAGAAAGCCGAGCATAAAAATTTTGAATAAAAATTTCTCTTGAGAGCTCATGATTGGGGCATGAATATAACATTGACTTAAGCCTCCCCCAAGCTTGATCGATGCTTTCTCCTTCGTGAGGCCAAAAATTATATATATAATTATGATCACGATGAACAAGATGCATAGGATAAAACTTCTGATGAAATTCCAATTTCAATCGGTTGTAGTTCCATGATCCCATACCATCACATAGCCTAAACCATGTCAATGCCTTTCCCTTCAAAGATAAAGGGAAGACCTTCTTCTTGATAACATCCTCGGACATACCTGCAAGCTTAAATAATCCACAAACTTCATCCACATAGATTAGGTGCAAATCAGGATGCAAAGTTCCATCTCCTATAAAAGGATTAGCTAGCAGTTTCTCTAGCATACCTGAAGGAATTTCAAAGTAAACATTTTCAGTAGGTTTGGTAGGTTGAGGAGAAACTCTTTGCTCTACTGGTGGGGGTGAAGATACCCCGAACAAGCCCCTCAAAGGATTATGTTCCATAGTAACAAGTGACAGTAAATTTCAGCACACTATATAAATTTTTTCTTACCAAATTCCACCTACCAAAGGCGCTTCACTCCCCGGCAACGGCGGCAGAAAAGGGTCTTGGTGACCCACAAGTATAGGGGATAAATTGTAGCCTCTTTCGATAAGTAAGAGTGTCGAACCCAGCGAGGAGCTAAAGGTAGAACAAATATTCCCTCAAGTTCTATCAACCACCGATACAACTCTACGCACGCTTAACGTTCGCTTTACCTAGAACAAGTATAAAACTAGAAGTACTTTGTAGGTGTTTTTGGATAGGTTTGCAGGATAATAAAGAGTACGTAAATAAAAGGTAGGGGCTGTTTAGATAAAGAAGCAATTAAGTTAGTATAGCGAGTGTGGAAAAGTGGTGGTAGGAGTTGTGAAATTGTCCCTAAGCAATTGACTACTTTACTAGACCGATCGCAAGTTTTATGTGGGAGAGGCCACTGCTAGCATGTCATCCCTGACTTGGAATTCTATGCACTTATGATTGGAACTATTAGCAAGCGTCTGCAACTACTAACGTTCATTAAGGTAAAACCCAACCATAGCATTAAGATATATTGGTCCCCCTTCAATCCCATATGCATCAATTTCTATGCTAGGTTGAAGCTTCTGTCACTCTTGCCCTCCAATACATAGTCCTATAAACATACAACTAATCCTATGGTGTGATCCACGTGCGCGCTCATATGATGGGCACCAAAGGGCAGCAACATAACCACAAGCAAATTAAACCAATCATAGAAATTCACCAATCACCGATAGGACAACGAAAATCTACTCAGACATCATAGGATGGCAACACATCATTGGATAATAATATGAAGCATAAAGCACCATGTTCAAGTAGAGGGTACAGCGGATTGCGGGAGAGTGGACCGCTGTAGATAGAGGGTGGAAGGTGATGGAGATGTTGGTGAAGATGGCGAAGGTGTTGGTGTAGATTGCGGCGATGATGATGGCCCCCGGCGGTGTTCCGGCGCCACCGGAAGCGAGGGGGAGAGAGCCCCCTTCTTCTTCTTCTTCTTCTTCTTCCTTGACCTTGTCCCTAGGTGGGAGAAGGGTTTCCCCTCTGGTCCTTGGCCTCCATGGCCTGTGAGGGGTGAGAGCCCCTCCGAGATTGGATCTGTATCTCTGTCTCTCTCTGTGTCTGCCTTCTGGGATTCTGCCCTTTCACCGTTTCTTATATATCCGGAGATCCGTAACTCCGATTGGATTGAAACCTTCGCCCAGATTTCTCCGAAAATTAGCTTTCTTGCGGCCAAAGAAGAGTAGCAGCCGCCTTACGGGGGGCCCACGAGGGTCAGGGGCGCGCCCAGGGGGGATAGGCGCGCCCCATGCCTTGTGGCCCCCTCGGGCACCTTCTCGCGTTGATTCTTCTTCCCATATTTCACAAATATTCCAAAAATATTCTCCGTCCATTTTTATCCCATTTGGACTCCGTTTGATATGGATTTTCTGCGAACAAAAAACATGCAACAAACGGGAACTGGCACTGGGCACTGGATCAATATGTTAGTCCCAAAAATAGTATAAAAAGTTGCCAAAAGTATATGAAAGTTGTATAATATTGGCATGGAACAATCAAAAATTATAGATGCGATGGAGACGTATCAGCATCCCCAAGCTTAATTCCTGCTCGTCCTCGAGTAGGTAAATGATAAAAAAAGATAATTTTTGATGCGGAATGCTACCTAGCATAATCTTGACCATGCAATCTAATCATGGCATGAATATTAAGACACGAGTGATTCAAAGCAATAGTCTATCATCTGACATTAACACAATAATACTTCAAGCATACTAACCAAGCAATTATGTCTTATCAAAATAACATAGCCAAAGAAAGCTCATCCCTACAAAATCATATATTCTGGATATGCTCCATCTTCACCACACAAAGCATTCAAATCATGCACAACCCCGATGACAAGCCGAGCAATTGGTTCATACTTTTTAATGTGCTTCAGCCTTTTCAACCCTCACGCAATACATGAGTGCAAGCCATGGACATAGCACTATGGCTGGAATAGAATATGATGATGGAGGTTTGTGTGAAGAAGGCAAAAAAGGATAAAGTCTCACACCGACGCGGCTAATCAACGGGCTATGGAGATGCCCATCAATTGATGTCAATGTGAGGAGTAGGGATTGCCATGCAACGGATGCACTAAGAGCTATAAATGTATGAAAGCTCAAACTGGAAACTAAGTGGGTGTGCATCCAACTTGCTTGCTCATGAAGACCTCGGGCATTTGAGGAAGCCCATCATTGGAATATACAAGCCAAGTTCTACAATGAAAATTCCCACTAGTATATAAAAGTGATAACTCAAGAGACTCTCTATATGAAGAACATGGTGCTACTCTGAAGCACAAGTGTGGTATAAGGATAGTAACATTGCCCCTTCTCTTTTTTTCTCTCGTTTTTTTGTTAGTTTTTTTGGTGGGCTTCTTTGGCCTCTTTTTTTATTTGGGCTTCTTTGGCCTCTTTTATTTATTTTTAAAGTCCGGAGTCTCATCCCGACTTGTGGGGGAATCATAGTCTCCATCATCCTTTCCTCACTGGGGCAATGCTCTAATAATGATGATCATCACACTTTTATTTACTTACAACTCAATATTACAACTCGATACTAGAACAAAGATATGACTCTATATGAATGCCTCCGGCGGTGTACCGGGATGTGCAATGATCTAGCGTAGCAATGACATCAAAAAACGGACAAGCCATGAAAACATCATGCTAGCTATCTTACGATCATGCAAAGCAATATGACAGTAAATGATCAAATCATGTATATGATGATGATGGAAGTTGCATGGCAATATATCTCGGAATGGCTATGGAAATGCCATGATAGGTAGGTATGGTGGCTGTTTTGAGGAAGATATAAGGAGGTCTATGTGTGATAGAGCGTATCGTATCACGGGGTTTGGATGCACCGGCGAAGTTTGCACCAACTCTCGAGGTGAGAAAGGGCAATGCACGATACCTAAGAGGCTAGCAATGATGGAAGGGTGAGAGTGCGTATAATCCATGGACTCACATTAGTCATAAAGAACTCATATACTTATTGCAAACGTTTATTAGCCCTTGAAGCAAAGTACTACTACACATGCCCCTAGGGGGATAGATTGGTAGGAAAAGATCATCGCTCGTCTCCGACTGCCACTCATAAGGAAGACAATCAATAAATACCTCATGCTCCAACTTCGTTACATAATGGTTCACCATATGTGCATGCTACGGGACTTGCAAACCTCAACACAAGTATTTCTCAATTTCACAATTACTCAATTAGCACGACTCTAATATCACCACATTTATATCGCAAAACTATTGCAAGGAATCAAACATATCATATTCGGTGATCTACAAGTTTTATGTAGGATTTTATGACTAACCATGTGAATGACCAATTCCTGTCAACTCTCTAAATGGATATAAGTGAAGCAAGAGAGTTTAATTCTTTCTAAAAAAGGTATGCCCACGCTCTAACAAATATAAGTGAAGCAAAAGAGAATTCTACAAATGGCGGTTTTCTATGCGAAGAGAAACAGGCAATCCAAACTTCAAATGATATAAGCGAAGCACATGAAGCATTCTATAAAGCCATACTCAAACGATATAAGTGAAGTGCAATGAGCATTCTATAAATCAACCAAGGACTATCTCATACCAGCATGGTGCATAAAATAAAAGTGAAAACTAAATGCAAAAGACGCTCCAAGATTGCACATATCGCATGAACGAAACGAATCCGAAAACATACCGATATTTGTTGAAGAAAGATGAGATGCCTTCCAGGGCATCCCCAAGATTAGATGCTTGAGTCTCCTTGAATATTTACTTGGGTTGCCTTGGGAATCCCCAAGATTGATCTCTTGCCTCTCCTTCTTCTCCTCACATCGAGACATCCTAGATCTTCGAACACTTCATCCACACAAAACTCAACAGAAAGCTCGGTAAGATCCGTGAGTATAATAAAGCAAATCACTACTCTAAGTACTGCTGCAAACCAATTCATATTTTGTTTTTTCATTGTAGATACTGTAATATAACTTTTCCATGGCTTAATCCACTGATAGGAATCGATAGTTTCATCAAAACAAGCAAACTATGCATCAAAAACAGAATCTGTCTTAAACAGGACAGTATGTAGTAATCTGAACATTCACCATACTTATGGTACTCCAAAAATTATACAAAAATTAGTAAAAATAAACAATTTGTATAGAAAGATAGTTCAAAAAGTTTCAGAACTGTTTGGCGTTCCAGTAAAAAATGTAACATCGCGCACTACAGCCAAAGTTTCTTTCCTGCACCACACAAACCAACAAGCATTGTAAACATCCTAAAGGCAAACCTTGACACATTATTTTTATTTTTTAACCTTATAAAAGCACACAAAAGAAATAAATGACTCTCTAAAACTTCCTGGTTGTCTCCCTGGCAGCGCTTTCTTTAAAGCCATTAAGCTAGGCATATAGTGCTCAGGTAATGAATCCACCCGGATCCCAAGGTATATCAAAGCCAATTTTAATTAACAATGATTTGTGATTTAATAGTGAGCACAAGGTAACATATATCATGCAATGAAGAAGTCTAACTCTCTTCCTATGCATAGGCATGCCATAAAAGAACAATTCATGCACATCAAGTAAAGGCCAATACATAGCATAAGCAGTTTCTTGCAATTTTATCGTGTGGGAAACATAGAGAGGTGGAGATATAGTTCCTCTCTCATAATAATTGCAAGTAGGAGCAGCAAGCACATGCATATTATATCTATCAAAATCATCATGTGTAGTAGTAAAACGCAACCCATCAATATAATCCTTAACAAGAGCAAACTTCTCCGATATAGTGTAGTCGGGAGAATTCAAAAAGATAATAGGACTATCATGCATGGGTGCAGTAGCAAAAATTTCATGTTTAACATAAGGAACTATAGCAAGTTCATCTCCATAAGCATAATTCATATTGGCATCTTGGCCACAAGCATAGCAAGCATCATCAAAAAGGGATATTTCAAGAGAATCAACGGGGTCATAACAATCATCATAGCATTCATCCTTCGGTAAGCACGAAGGGAAATTAAACATTGTATGGGATAAAGAGTTACTCTCATTAGAAGGTGGGCATGGGTGATGAATCCACTCTTCCTCCTTTTGTTCTTCGCTCTCCTCCTCATCTTTTTCATCCAATGAGCTCACAGTTTCATCAATTTCTTTTTCCATAGACTCCTGTAAAATACCAGTCTCTTCTTGGACAGCAGAGGAGTCCTCAATATATGGTTTAACATAGGCATTAGAATCATAATTATCATAACAATATTTAAGTATGGCAAAATTTTCAGATTTGTGAAGAGTAGCATCATACTTTCCAATCAAAGAAGCAATTTCATAAGCACCCTTAAAAGCAACAAATTCTTCAATTTGTTGAACATAATAGTAATTATAAACACCCTTAGCATACGAAGATACGATTCCATTATCACTAAACTTACATTGGCAGGGAAGGTGTTTCTTAGGGTCTTCAGAACAACAAGTAAAATCATAAATTTTCACATAAATTCCAAGCATAGCATTGCAAACGATGAATTTGATTCAATAAAAGTTTTCCTTTTTGAGATAAGCGGTGTCGCACATAACAAGCATGCTCATCTAAAGATTTGCTCTCAACTAAGCTAGTTGGGGTTTCAGCACGAGCACATAGGGATCAAAGATGATCCAGGTAAAAAGCTTCAGGGGTGTGATAGATTTTGAGTGGTTCTTCAACCATTGGTGTAGCAGGTACACCTAATTTTTTTTTGGTATTTCGTGTTCCATATCCATAACTAAAGATAGAGAACAACTTAGAACAGCAAATAAAAATTACTTAGTGATAAAGCAAATAAGCACACACGAGAATATTCACCCCACGCTATTGCTCCCCGGCAACGGCGCCAGAAAAAGGTCTTGATAACCCACAAGTATAGGGGATCAATTGTAGCCTCTTTTGATAAGTAAGAGTGTCAAACCCAACGAGGAGCTAAAGGTAGAACAAATATTCCCTCAAGTTCTATCGACCACCGATACAACTCTACGCACGCTTAACGTTGGCTTTACCTAGAACAAGTATAAAACTAGAAGTATTTTGTAGGTGTTTTTGGGTAGGTTTGCAGGATAATAAAGAGTACGTAAATAAAAGCTAGGGGCTGTTTAGATAAAGAAACAATAAAGTTAGTATAGCGAGTGTGGAAAAGTGGTGGTAGGAGTTGCGAAATTGTCCCTAAGCAATTGACTACTTTACTAGACCGATAGCAAGTTTTATGTGGGAGAGGCCACTGCTAGCATGTCATCCCTGACTTGGAATTCTATGCACTTATGATTGGAACTATTAGCAAGCGTCCGCAACTACTAACGTTCATTAAGGTAAAACCCAACCATAGCATTAAGATATATTGGTCCCCCTTCAATCCCGTATGCATCAATTTCTATGCTAGGTTGAAGCTTCCGTCACTCTTGCCCTCCAATACATAGTCCTATCAACATACAACTAACCCTATGGTATGATCCACGCGTGCGCTCATATGATGGGCACCAAAGGGCCGCAACATAACCACAAGAAAATTAAACCAATCATAGCAATTCACCAATCATCGATAGGACAACGAAAATCTACTCAGACATCATAGGATGGCAACACATCATTGGATAATAATATGAAGTATAAAGCACCATGTTCAAGTAGAGGGTACAGCGGGTTGCGGGAGAGTGGACCGCTGTAGATAGAGGGGGGAAGGTGATGGAGATGTTGGTGAAGATGGCGGAGGTGTTGGTGTAGATTGCGGTGATGATGATGGCCCCCGGCGGCGTTCCGGCGCCATCGGAAGTGAGGGGGAGAGAGCCCCCTTCTTCTTCTTCTTCCTTGACCTTCTCCCTAGGTGGGAGAAAGGTTTCCCCTCTGGTCCTTGGCCTCCATGGCCTGGGAGGGGCGAGAACCCCTCCGAGATTGGATCTGTCTCTCTGTCTCTCTCTGTTTCTGCCTTCTGGGATTCTGCCCTTTCACCTTTCTTATATATCCGGAGATCTGTAACTCCGATTGGATTGAAACCTTCGCCCAGATTTTTTTTCCGAAAATTAGCTTTCTTGCGGCCAAAGAAGAACAACAACCGCCTTACGAGGGGCCCACGAGGGTCAGGGGCGCGCCTAGGGGGGACAGGCGTGCCCCCTGCCTCGTGGCCCCCTCGGGCACCTTCTCGCGTTGATTCTTCTTCCCATATTTCACAAATATTTCAAAAATATTCTCCATATGTTTTTATCCTGTTTGGACTCCGTTTGATATGGATTTTCTGCGAAACAAAAAACATGCAACAAACAGGAACTAGCATTGGGCACTGGATCAATATGTTAGTCTCAAAAATAGTATAAAAAGTTGCCAAAAGTATATGAAAGTTGCATAATATTGGCATGGAACAATAAAAAATTATAGATACGACGGAGACGTATCACTCCCCCTCACGCGAGCATGCGCCGTACCAGCTCGCGCCGACCGTCGCCGCTCCCGCGGCCAACTCCGGCGCCCCGCCGTGCCTCGGCGGCCGTCGCCCGCTCACCCGGGTTTGCCCTGACGGGCGTGTGCCCGCAGCTGCTTAGCCCAGTGCCCGCTAGGCTCCCCGAGAGCCACTGCCAAACGGGGCCCACGCCCAGAATGATTTAGAAAAAATGAATGAAAAAGAATTTAAAATAAATAAATAATTAATTAAAGAATTAATTAGCTTAATTAATCCTGTTTAATTAACCTAATTAGCTAATTAACTTAATTAACTTTTGTTAATTAACTAAGGAGTTAATGACCACGTAAGTTTGACTAAGTCAACAGGACTGTTGACTGTTGACTGTGTAGTTGACCTAGTCAACGGGCCCCATCTATCAGTTTGACCGGTCAACGGTCATAGTTGACTGCTGACGTCATGCTGACGTCAGCAAACACTATTCTGGATAATGTTGATTTAAAATAATTAAATAAATCCTAAAAATAATTTAAATCTTTTAAAATTAATATAAAATAAACCATAGCTCGGTTGGAAAACTTTGTACATGAACGTTGCTCAGAACGACGAGATGAATCCGGATGCGCGACCCGTTCGTCCGCTACACATCCCTAGCATAGCGAACACGCAACTTTCCCCCTCCGGTTCATCTGTCTGAAAACGCGAAACACCGGGAATACTTTCCCGGTTGTTTTCCCCCTTCGCCGGTATCACCTCCTACTGCGTTAGGGCACACCTAGCACCGTTACTTGTCATGTCATGCATCGATATGCATCTGTTTGCATTATATTCATTGTTTCTTCCCCCTCTTCTCTCCGGTAGACTACGAGACTGACGCCGCTGCTGGTGCCCCGACCGACTACGTTGTTGACGACCCCTACTTGCCAGAGCAACCAGGCAAGCCCCCCCTTGATCACCAGATATTGCCTATTCTTCTCTCTACTGCTTGCATTAGAGTAGTGTACCATGTTACTGCTTTTCGTTAATCCTATTCTGATGCATAGCATGTCCTTGCTACTACTGTTGTTACCTTACGTGCAATCCTAAATGCTTGGTATAGGATGCTAGTATTCCATCAGTGGCCCTACTTTCGTGTCCGTCTGCCATGCTATACTATTGGCCCGTGATCACTCGGGGGGTGATCACGGGTATATACTATATACTTTATACATGATACATGTGGTGACTAAAGTCGGGCCGGCTCGTAGAGTACCCACGAGTGATTCACGGATTGGGTCCGAAAGGACGTTTGTCCTGACGGCCCTCTGAGTGAACCTTTGTGGCGGAGCGGCAGGGTAGGTGGAGACCACCTAGGAGGGAGGTGGGTCTGGCCCTGGTCGGCGTCCGTGGTTAATTCAATTAACACCCTTAATGAGATCTTGGTATTTGATCTGAGTCTGGTCATTTTCCTATACGCACTAACCAACTACGCGGGAATAGTTATGGGCACTCGACGTCGTGGTATCAGCCGAAGCCTTCATGACGTCAGCGACTGAGCAACGCGCGCCGGATTGGACTGGAATGCCTGCTCTTGTATTAGGGAGGCTAGGTCTGCTTCCGACCACCCACGCAACATGCAGGTGTGCAATGGGCGATGGGCCCAAACCCCTGCGCCATAGGATTTAGACCGGCGTGCTGACCTCTCTGTTGTGCCTAGGTGGGGCTACGACATGTTGATCTTTCGAGGCCGGGCATGACCCAGGAAAGTGTGGCCGGCCAAAGGGGATCGAGCGTGTTGGGAAATGTGGTGCACCCCTGCAGGGAAGTTTATCTATTCGAATAGCCGTGTCCCTCGGTAAAAGGACGACCCAGGGCTGTACCTTGACCTTATGACAACTAGAACCGGATACTTAATAAAATACACCCTTCCAAGTGCCAGATACAACCCGGTGATCGCTCTCTCATAGGGCGACGAGGGAAGGATCATCGGGTAGGATTATGATATGCGATGATACTTGATTAACTTACCATCTACTCTCTTCTTCTACTGCAAGATGGAGGTTGCCAGAAGCGTAGTCTTTGATAGGACTAGCTATCCCCCTCTTATTCCGGCATTCTGCAGTTCAGTCCACATATACTACCCCTTTCATTGATACCAATGCATATGTAGTGTAGCTCCTTGCTTGCGAGTACTTTGGATGAGTAATCATGGTTTCTTTGCTCCCCCCTTTTCCCCTTTCTATACCCGGTTGTTGCGACCAGACGTTGGAGTCCAGGAGCCAGACACCACCGTCGACGACGACTCCTACTACTCTGTAGGTGCCTACTACTACGTGCAGGCCGCTGATGACGACCAGGAGTAGTTTAGGAGGATCCTAGGCAGGAGGCCCGCGCCTCTTTCGATATGTATCCCAGATTGTGCTAGCCTTCTTAAGGCAACTTGTTTAACTTATGTCTGTACTCAGATTTGTTGCTTCCGCTGACTCATCTATGATCGAGCTCTTGTATTCGAGCCCTCGAGGCCCCTGGCTTGTAATATGATGCTTGTATGACTTATTTTATTTGTAGAGTTGTGTTGTGATATCTTCCCGTGAGTCCCTGATCTTAATCGTACACGTTTGCGTGTATGATTAGTGTATGATTGAATCGGGGGCGTCACAAGACCCATCCGTTAGCTTAGCATAATGATCATTTAGTTTTTCTGCTATTGCTTTCTTCATGACTTATACATGTTCCTCGGACTATGAGATTATGCAACTCCCGAATACCGGAGGAACACCTTCTGTGCTATCAAATGTCACAACGTAACTGGGTGATTATAAAGATGCTCTACAGGTGTCTTCGATGGTGTTTGTTGAGTTGGCATAGATCGAGATTAGGATTTGTCACTCCGTGTATCGGAGATTTATCTCTGGGCCCTCTCGGTAATGCACATCACTATGAGCCTTGCAAGCAATGTGACTAATGAGTTAGTCACGGGATGATGCGTTATAGAACGAGTAAAGAGACTTGCCAGTGACGAGATTGAACTAGGTATGATGATACCGACGATCGAATCTCGGGCAAGTAACATACCGATGACAAAGGGAACAACGTATGTTGTTATGCGGTTTGACCGATAAAGATCTTCATAGAATATATAGGAACCAATATGAGCATCCAGGTTCCGCTATTGGTTATTGACCGGAGATATGTCTCGATCATGTCTACATAGTTCTCGAACCCGTAGGGTCCGCATGCTTAACATTCGTTGATGATATAGTATTATACGAGTTATGTATGTTGGTGACTGAATGTTGTTTAGAGTCCCGGATGAGATCATGGACATGACGAGGAACTCTGGAATGGTCCGGAAATAAAGATTGATATATGGGATAATAGTGTTTGGTCTCTGGAAGGGTTCCGGAATTCACCTGAAGGGGTTCCGAATGTTTACCGAAATGTTTGGGTATGAGAACACTTTATTTGGGCCAAAAGGGAAAGCCCACAAGGTTTTTGAAAAGCGCAAAAGGAAGTTTTGCAGAGTCCAGGGGCTAGACGCCAGGGTCCAGACGCCGGGGACCCTGGCATCTGGCCCTGGAGTCCGAGAAGGACTCTTGCCTTTCGGGTGAAACCGACATTGTGGAGGCTTTTACTCCAAGTTTTGACCCCAAGGCTCAACATATTAATAGAGGGGCAAGTCTAGCACCCAAGACACATCAAGAAACACCAAGCCGTGTGCCGGCAATCCCATCCCCTCTAGTTTATCCTCCGTCATAGTTTTCGTAGTGCTTAGGCGAAGCCCTGCGGAGATTGTTCTTCACCAACACCGTCACCACACCGTCGTGCTGGCGGAACTCATCTACTACTTCGCCCCTCTTGCTGGATCAAGAAGGCGAGGACGTCGTCGAGCTGAACGTGTGCCGAACGCGGAGGTGCCGTGCATTCGGTACTTGATCGGGATGGATTGTGAAGGTGTACGACTACATCAACCGCGTTGATAAACGCTTCCTCTTTTGGTCTACGAGGGTACGTAGACACACTATCCCCTCTTGTTGCTATGCATCTCCTAGATAGATCTTGCGTGATCGTAGGAATTTTTTTGAAATACTGTGTTCCCCAACAGTGGCATCCGAGCCAGGTCTATGCGTAGATGTTATATGCACGAATAGAACATAATGAGTTGGGGGCGATAATAGTCATACTGCTTACCAGCAATGTCTTACTTTGATTCGGCGGTATTGTTGGATGAAGCGGCCCGGACCGACATTACATGACCGCGTTCATGAGACTGGTTCTACCGACGTGCTTCGCACACATGTGGCTAGCGGGTGTCTGTTTCTCCAGCTTTAGTTGAATCAAGTTTGACTACACCCGGTCCTTGTTGAAGGTTAAAACAACACACTTGATGAAAAATTGTTGTGGTTTTGATGCGTAGGTAAGAACGGTTCTTGCTAGAAGCCCATAACGGCCACGTAAAACTTGCAACAACAAAGTAGATGACGTCTAACTTGTTTTTGCAGGGCATGTTGTGATGTGATATGGTCAAGACGTGATGATATAAATTGTTGTATGAGATGATCATGTTTTGTAACAGTTATCGGCAACTGGCAGGAGCCATCTGGTTGTCGCTTTATTGTATGAAATGCAATCGCCATGTAATTGCTTTACTTTATCACTAAGCGATAGTGATAGTCGTAGAAGCAATAATTGGCGAGACGACAACGATGCTACGATGGATATCAATGTGTCAAGCCGGTGACGATGGTTATCATGACGGTGCTTTGGAGATGGAGATCAAAGGCACAAGATGATGATGTCCATATCATATCACTTATTTTGATTGCATGTGATGTTTATATTTTATGCATCTTATTTTTCTTAGTACGACGGTAACATTATAAGATGATCTCTCACTAAATTTCAAGGTGTAAATGTTCTCCCTGAGTATGCACCGTTGCTACAGTTCGTCGTGCCGAAACACCACGTGATGATCAGGTGTGATAAGCTCTACGTTCACATACAACGGGTGCAAGCCAGTTTTGCACAAGCAGAATACTTAGGTTAAACTTGACGAGCTTAGCATATGCAGATATGGCCTCGGAATATTGAGGCCGAAAGGTCGAGTGTGAATCATATAGTAGATATGATCAACATAGTGATGTTCACCATTGAAAACTTCTCCATCTCACGTGATGATCGGACATGGTTTAGTTGATATGGATCATGTGATCATAGGGATGTCTATCTAAATGGGAGTTCTTAAGTAATATTTTAATTGAACTTTAATTTATCATGAACTTAGTACTTGATAGTATTTTGCATGTCTATGTTGTTGTAGATCAATGACCCGTGCTACCGTTCCTTCGAATTTTAATGCGTTCCTAGAGAAAGCTAAGTTGGAAGATGATGGTAGCAACTACACGGATTGGGTCCGTAACTTGAGGATTATCCTCACTGCCTACTCATATGGAAACAGCGGCGAAATTTCTGATGTTTGAACAATGGGTTTGTTGTGTCAAAGTAGTCCTTCCAAAGAAGGAAATGCCCGCTCTCTCGGTTGCGATTCAACACCGGAAGGTGCCTCGGAATGGGGCCACGGAACGACAGGCGCTAGCTATTGTGGTGGTGATGGACTAACACGGAAACCAAGATCTTCTCCTTATCATCGGACGAGGAATCGTCTGAGTCACAAAGGAAATTGTGAAGAAAAAAACTCATCGACGGAATCCATTTTGTACCTTGGCAAACTGTCGAACAGTTTGCGGGCGTCGAGGAAGGAGACGGCCGACGAAGGGGGTCGCGCCGCCCTCGGACCAGCTAGCTGCCCTGGCGGCGTGCGACGAGCGTGTTGGTGAGGAACTGGCCGGGGCGGCGATGCGGCTTCTTGGTCGCGGCCGCAACTGTGTCGGGGGAGAGGGGGTGAAAAGCTTTCGGTTTCTCGGCGGCAAGATGACGGTGGCGGGCGACATGGGAGGTGGCGACGCTAAGATATTGGCGGCAACCATTAGTTTTGGTGTGTGCAAGGATCTCTATAAATCTTTACTAGCAAAAGAGCCAGTGCGTTGCAACGGGAGAGAAAACATAACACACACTCTTAACTCAAAAACCATCACTCAAGACCACAATAGGTCCATCTCCTTTATTTTTGCGAGGCATCATATTTGTGTTGCCGCTTATCCTCCTTCTCACCCTCGCCGGCGATGGCCTCGGTGTTCACACAAAACGACAAAAAAATGTGTTGAATATGGTTAATCCTAAGGCGTCTCTCTCTTCCTCTCTCTCTCTCTTTCTCGCTTTCTCTCACTCTCGCGATGAGAAATCTGTTGTTTTTCCCTACGACATTTTCCAGAGGTATGCATGTGTAGTTATCGATGTTTTCTTTTCCCTATATGGTTATAGTGGGGTGTTTATTTGCAATCTAGATCGCCGCCGGTATGAAAAAGGATCTTGCGCTATAAATTATAAGTTTGCTTCCATAACAATACTTTAAAAATATTTAATAGGTAAAATTAACATCAAATTTAGATTCCACACATTTTTCTAATAAAATTTCATATATAATATGTTAAAATCAAAGTTACGATCTAAAAGATACATATAATTTAAAAAATCATTTAATTTGATTCAAATATATTTCAAAATAATATTTAAAAATACTTAACAGGTAAAAATAATTCATATTCATATTCTATATATTTTTTAATCAAATTTCATATATAACATGTTCAAATCGGAGTCACGATTTAAAAGATATGGATGATTTTAAAAATCATTTGTTTGCCTTAAATATGATCCGCGGATGAATTACCTAAAACATCAGGGTTTTTTCGAAAAATGTAAAATAACGGTTCGGGTGTTACTTAAATCCAGACGGCGGGTTGATTTCAAGAAAAGACAGGGACTTTTGTGTAAAATACGAAAATAACGATTCATTTTAACTTAAAACAGGACTGCGGGTTGAATTATCTGAAATAGAGAGACTTTTCTGAAAAATACCATGACAGACGAAAGAAATCTAATTTACTTTATTATTAGATAAAGATAAAGATAAAGAAAAGATAGAGATAGAGATGAACGGTTTTGAAGCCGTCTTAGGGTCTCTTTTCGAGAACGGTGTTTTGGCTCCTAGGTGCATATGCACCCATTATCGAAATACATATTTCGAAAAGTTGAAAAATTCGAAACAAAAACCCCACGTGTATATCCGAACATTTTATGTGCGTGCACAAGGTTTCGGTGAAAAACGACGTTTTTTGTGGCTTGTGCAAAAAAGATAAAGAAATGCCTCGTGAATAGTTAAAATGAAGCATCCAAAATTGTCTTTTTTACACAAGTCACAAAAAACATCGTTTTTCACCGAAACCTAAATTATCTTTTTTACACAAGTCACAAAAAACGTCGTTTTTCACCGAAACCTTGTGCACACACATAAAATGTCCGGATATAGATGCAAGATTTTTATTTCGAATTTTTTAACTTTTTGAAATGTGTATTTTGATAATGGATGCATATGGATCTAGGAGCCAAAGGCAATTACGGTCTCTCTTCATAAGTTTTGAGGCATGTGTTACTCTGATTGTTGATTAATGATACACGCGGCTTAAAAAGAAAGCACTCCACGTGACCACGGAGTGGACGAAAACATGCGGAATGGGAAGCCTGATATCCTCTCCTCCGACGCGCGATCACGAACGGCCAGATTTGGATTTCCATGGCGGAATTTCAGTTTTTATCAAAAAAAGGAGCAGCAGAAAGTTCCAAGAAAGGGCTGCCATCGTAGGAGAAAACCCGAGCGACGAGGGCCAGAAAAAGCGAGTGTACCGTTTAATTCTGCTCCTTTCCGCACCCGCACAAGAAAGAAAGCGCCGCCGCTCGACGAGAGAGGGAGATGGCGGCTGACCTCCTCGTCTTTACCCCGCTCCCTCCCTCCACCAGCGTCTGCTTTGATTACCTTCCGTTTCTGTCGTCGCGCAGCGAGAGGAGCACGCCAGCCGCGCGATTGCGAGCTCCTCCCCCCTCCATAAATAGCGCCGGCTTGGTGGGCAGCGGCGGCGCCCGCCTCTACCGCCTTCCCTCCGCATTTCCAACGACGGCACATCGGGAGGGAGAGAGAGGAGATCCGCCGCGCGAGTAGATTTCCTCGCCGCGCTCCGTTAATTAGCACGGCGCCCGTGTGAGAGTCCAAGAACCGGACGGAGGAGCCAGGTCCGCGAGATGCAGAGCATGGCGGCGTCCTCCTCGTCCTACTCCTCTGCAAGAGGCTGGGCGGCGGTGCGCCGTTGCCCCTCCCCTTCCCTGCCCGCGCGGCACGTCGCCTTCTCCTCCTCGTCCTCTTCCCGCTGCCCCGTCGCGGGCGCCGGCGCGCCCGTGCTGCCGCTCGGCATTCGCGGGGGCCGCCTGCCGCTCCCCTGCCCCCTGCTCCCGCCCGGCGGCAAGAACGGCGCTTCCGCGAGAAGGGCGGCGGCGGCCGCCGCGCCGTCGGCGGAGGGAGACGGGAAGCCGGAGGCGGCCGGCATTCCGCGGACGCTGCAGCTCGGCGCCATGATCCTCGTCTGGTACCTCCTCAACATCTACTTCAACATCTACAACAAGCTGGTCAGTCCTAATCGACATTTATTTCCCCTTTCTTCCTTTAATTTAGGGTTATCACACAGACAAATCGTTTCTTGATCCTCCTAATCCAATCTTCGTTTGCATGTGACTGATGATGTTGCTACTACACAGGTTCTGAAAGCAGTGCCCTTCCCGTACACCATCACCACCTTCCAGTTCGCATCCGGCTCCTTCTTCATCACTCTCATGTGGCTGCTCAATCTGCATCCCAAGCCAAGGCTCTCCCTTCAACAGGTAACAACAAGGATAATCACTGATCTTTTATTACCCTTATTAAAAGTTTGCACGAATGTTAAAGTTACTTAAAAAAGCTCTCACCATATTAGCCGGCAGATCAAATGTATCGATTGATTGATTTGGATACAAAAGACTATATTATCATTTCTGATTGAAGGGGTTAACTTCTAATCCTCACTTTTAATCTGCATCGGAATCTGTAAGCTTTTCTAGGGGGTTTACCGAAGCAAAGTTCTTATTATACCCTGATCGTCTAAAAATGAATTGTTTCCTTTTCGGTAACACGTTCATGATTCATGTGAAATTGTATAGTAATTCAATTTTGATATGAATGGATTAATCTTTTAATTATTGGTGCAGTACGCAAAGATCCTGCCTTTGGCCTTAATACACATGATGGGCAACGTCTTCACCAACATGAGTTTGGGCAAGGTGGCTGTCTCCTTCACGCACACCATCAAGGCCATGGAGCCCTTCTTCTCTGTTCTGTTCTCAGTCTTGCTCCTCAGGCAGGTATTTTATTTCATCTTAAGTGGTCCGTCCTGACAAATGAAATGTGCAGAAAGAGATGAGTATGTTGTTCTTAATTGTGCTGTTCTTGCAGACACCTTCTTTACTGGTAGTAGGTTCTCTCGTGCCGCTTGTCGGTGGAGTTGTGTTGGCATCTATGACTGAAGTTTCTTTCAACTGGTTAGTTGTAATATTGCCATTAGTTAATATTCCAAATGTCAAAGGATTGGCGAAACATTGACTTTTTGATTACCCTCTTCAGATATTTGTAAGATCATCTACATCCGGATATAGCAAATCCAGCCCCTCATAGGTCCGCGGACGCGTCCGGGTGTGTCTGAGAGGGCCTTGTCGCCCCTCATTTTGCGTCCGGTGCAACTGAGTACCTCAAATATCATACCTCAAATCCATACTACACAACACAAAAGCTACGAAGTACCACATAGATAAACCTTGCCTACTTCTACTCTTCGTCAGAGATGTAGATGACCTCCGTGCCGGTAGTGCTGGACGGACCTGCCTCCTGGTGGATGGCCGCCTCCCGCTGCTTCAGCTCCCCGTCAGACTCCACCTCCGCTGCCTGTGCCTCGCGGAGGTTGGCCTCCACCTTCGCCTCTGAGCGGATGGAGTCGAGGATGGCCTGCTGCTCCGCCGCCTCCTCCGCTTGGGCGACCTCAAACTCGCCAGGCGCGTCGGCCATGCCGAATCCGGCAGCCGGAGGCGCCGGATCTGCCTCGCCTTCCTCCTCTGGCTCTGTGTCCTCCATGGCCGCGTCCAGCGCCTGCTGCTCTGCATCCTCCTGCTCCTGCTCCTCCTCCTCCTCCTGTTGCTCCGGCGAGTCTGGAGGCTGGCCAGCTGCAATCCGTGCTTCGCGTCGGGCCCGGATCTCCTCAAGGAGCTTGAACCGACGCTCCGGAGTGAGCATTGCGTAGGTGGTGATCCGCTGCCGAGCCATGGCTACAGGCGGACGACGAGCTCCGTGCTGCGAGTGAATGGGGAGTGGCGGCGCGGAGGGGAAGGAAATGTGAGTGCAGCTAGGGTTAGGGGTCACCGTCCTGCTTAAATAGCCAGATTTGACCCCTCGGGCATCAATCCGACGTGGCGGATGCGCCCATGCGTGTCTGGGCCTCCTCATATATGCCCTAGATTTGGGCTGGGTATGAGGGATGCCGGTCAGCCCAGACGTATAGGGCCAGTTTGAGGAGCCCGGCTGGGTCATGTTTTTGTGACCAATCACTGATCGGGCCGTCCACCTGGGCGTATAGGGGACATTTGAGGAGCCCAGCTATAGATGCTCTAAGCTATATAAATATGGAATGTATCACACTATCCATTAGTTTAGTCAAGCTTATCACTACCACTCTGGAAAGAAAGAAACTAGTTGTTCACATTGTTGGCAATCCAGTTAGCCTTATATGCTTGTATCACTCAAAACTTACTAAAATGGGAAGTGAGGTGTCAATTATGAATAGGCTCTGGTTAGGTTACAACTGTATACATTACGGCAAATGCAAATAATAATAATACTGTTTCTCCAGTTATTTTAGCTAAAATAATGCAGCAAAATATATTTTATTTTATTTTATTTTGCATTTCAAAACATTGGTTGTACTTCAGGTTCCCCCAACTGGTTTATTTCCCGTGGTCTTATTGAGAACCATCTGCCATCATGTATACTGACTGCATATGTACTTTGGGGATACAGGATTGGATTTTGGAGTGCCATGGCTTCTAATGTTACAAATCAGTCGCGAAATGTTTTCAGCAAGAAACTTCTTGCTGACAAAGAGGTGATTTACTACTTTATTTTGTTCCATTGGGCATTCACACCATACAAACATGATAACTATCCTGAACCACTTTCCCCTTATGCATTTCTTTTCTTACAGGAAATGTTGGACGATATAAATCTCTTCTCAATTATGACTGTCATGTCATTTTTGTTGTCGGTCCCATTAATGCTATATTTAGAGGGCATCAAGTTTAGCCCATCATACCTACAGAGCACTGTGAGTATTGCCAGTTCCCAAAAGTAGAAATGGATTGGTTTGCCTCCCTTTTTTTTGGCTAATCATAACTTTTTCGAACATTGTACCTTTTATGTAGGGCGTAAATCTTCAAGAACTTTGCGTGAAAGCAGCCATTGCTGGCACTTGTTTCCATTTTTATCAACAGGTGTGCTAATCTTCACTAAGAATCAGTTCCCTTCAGAAATATATTTTAAAAAGTTTTGGAGGTTCTACAAAGGTTCCAAGAATTATCACTTAGTAGCTTTAGGGGCTGGACTTTGCCCATTTTATATTATATTACTATGGTCAACCGCTTTCAGTGTACATGTTTTTTTACCTTCAGTGATGTTAGATGAGTGGTCCTGCATAATAAGTTTCATGACCTGAAATTCAACTTCTACCACTTATCTGTTTTTTCTTTTCTCTTTGATATTTACCATGAGTTCTATTCAATTTTGTCCTTGATTGCCTGTAACAAAGTTTCTGTTTGTTTCCGAGGCAGGTTTCATATAGTTTATTGGCCAGAATATCACCTGTGACCCATTCTGTTGCAAACTCTGTCAAACGGGTTGTTGTCATTGTGTCATCCGTTATCTTCTTCAGAACTCCAATTTCACCTATAAATGCCCTTGGTAACTTCATGACTAACCAATCCTATTTAGCCAGCAAGTTCTAACAATTCACTTTCCGATTTGTTTCTCTGAAATATATTCTTACCTTGCCTGCAGGAACTGGTCTGGCTCTGCTCGGTGTTTTCCTGTACTCTAGATTCAAGAAGGCAAAACCAAAGGCAAAGGCTGCATAAAGATCGCTTATATAGCAACAATTAGCTTCAGAAGGATCAGGATCAGGGGAATGTACTGCTTTCACTGGTAGCATACACTTGGCTTTCCCCCAGTTTGTCTCCACCATGTTCTCTCATCTTCTTATTTGGCTGTTTGTACCTTGTATAGAAGATTTTTCTGAAGGTTGTGGTGGACCGACAAAGAAATAGCACTGTCAAAACTCTTTTCAAGAGAACAAGAATTTTGGCATGTACTCCTGAAAGTTCTGATACAGAATATTAGCCTTTTTGCAGTGATTCTCTTAACATGTTGGTGCAACTTATACCTCTGGTGCACTCTGCATGCAACGTCGCTGTTGTTTCCAAGTCAAGTGCATCCAGATGCATTATTGGTCAGCTTCTAGCACATTTTTTATTCATTTCATAACTTATGCTAAATATTATTTAAGCACCGTAGTGCTATAACGTTCAAGATTCTAACTTCCACAGTGAAAAAATTAAACATTAAATCTCAAAAAGCGGTAGTGTTATCATTTGAAAAAAAACTTCTAATTTTTCCCTAAAGATCAGTATCAATGGAATTGAAAAAAAAACAGGGAATGGAATATTTTTTTTGAGATAGATTAATGATTTATACATTAAAAAACTGCGTATCTTGTAGAAAACTACAATTTTGTTTGAGATTGCCTTTTCACTTATGAGGGAATTTTGTTCACTACAAAAATAAATTGTTCAAGATGATTTCCTTAGAAACAAAAATATATATCATTTTTTTGTGTTTTGCTTAAAAAGAATAGAACATTCTGGATAGACCGGGTGAAAGTGAAACAGATGGTATTGACAGGTGACAACCCATAGCCATACTAACCTGTGGATGAGGAGTTGAGAACACATTCACCATAAAAAATAAAAGAATTTTTAAATATCACAGGAAATATACGTGAATTCAGAGTGGATCTGTTCCCACAACTTCATGTTCCAGGTGAGGCGAGAAAGAACTTTAAGTAGATTAGCTCATACTCCAACCATTCAATTAAATTTACCTTACACCACATATAGCTCTGGAGATGGAAACAGTCAGTGGCGGTGCTTGACATAAAAACCTGCGATATCAATCCACCCAAGATGTATTTTAGTTCTAGATACATCCATTTCTGCGACGAGTAATTTCTGCGATGTCAGTTAACATCACAAACACTGTAGCTTCACTAGTGGAGACAGAATTTACATATTTGCATATAGTTTGAAAAGAAATGTTGAACTATTGGGGAAAATGTATCTTTCTTCACCCGATTCGTGAAATTTGAGAGTCCATATGCTTGAAGATATGACAGAAAAATCTAGCAGAAAACAAAGGAGTAATTCCAATGATCTCATATAGGCGTGAAGATGGTTAGTTATCTGACAAGCTGTGGCACAAACACTGAACTGTCAAAGAAAACAGGCATACGCTAATGCACGAATTAAACCTGTTTAAGCTCATCAACATGTAGCACTAACAAATTAACCTACAATCACGATAAACCCATCACCATGCACCATGCAACTAGTGCATTTCTTATATTCGCTAAAAAGAAGAAGGAAAACCACAATCTAGGGCTGTTCTTATTCAGAGTTTTCAGAGAAACACCAAATCTTCAGAGGAAAAACCAAACGGAAGGAAGAATTTGATCGATGCAACGTGATGCAGGCAGAGGTGCCTCTATCTATGTGGTAAGGATGGGCGGGAGGTAGTCGGACTTGGCGCCGAGGATCCGCGCCTCGGTGTCCGGGAAGAACTCCACCCCGGGCAGCTGCGTCACCGAACCGTCGCCGGTGACGCTGACGGGGTAGGTGAGGAGGTGGCCGGGGAGGTCGCGCTCTGGGCCGTCGGCCGCGTAGAGGTCCCAGTACCTTTCGGCCATGGCGTTCACCTTGTGCACGCAGTCGAGGCTCTCCGGCCGCTGGAACGCGTCGTCCATCATGCCGAGGTGCTCGTACCACAGCGCCATTCTGAACCCGTGCACCTGCCCCCTCGCCGGCCGGCTCGTCGCCAGGTGGCCCGGCTGGTACCCGCCCATGGCGATCTCCGAGTCGCGCGCCCCGTCCATGGACCTCTGGTTGATGTTCGCCGACCCCACGATGATGTACTCGTCGTCCACTGACAAACACACACACCATCAAGAACAGCCCAAATGTGTCTACCAACATGCAGATGCAGAACGAATTGCATGTGTCGTACGTACGTACCGATCATCATCTTGGTGTGGACGTAGATCATGAACCGGCGGTTCTGCTGCGCCTTGAGGTAGTCGCTGTCGGGCTCGGCCGGCTCCGGCGGCTGGTACTCGCCGGGCTTCTTGGCCTCCCGGTTGCCGAGGCAGAAGAAGGTGAGGTAGTCCTTGGGTTTGGCGTCGATCCCCTTGGCCTGGATGGCCTGCGCGATGTCGCTGTACATCATCTCCATGGTCCTCCTCTGCCAGTCCAGGATGGCCTGCACGGACCCGCTCGCCGGGATGCCCTCCGGCCACATGGGCACCACCACGTACACGGTGAATCGCTCCCCGGCCTCGATCTTGCTCACCACCTTCATAGACAGCTCCTTGGGGAGGAGGTGCAGCGCGCCGACGTCGTCGGGGTCGATGCCGTCGGGCTTCCAGCAGTAGGAGCTCCCCAGGAAGTACTGGTTCTCGATGTAGATGAAGCTCTTGGCCCTCCGGATGGCGCAGATGTACGCGTCCTGGATGCTCCGGTCGATGATCTGGTCCTTGCCGCTCACCAGCCCCGCCTTGGCCGCGTCCTCGGGGTTGTCCGGGAACCCGAAGGCGGCGCCCCCGTCGATGGACCGGAACAGCTGCACGTTCCACGCCTCCCTGTCCTCGGCGTGCATCACCGGCGACGGCGGGATGATGTCGTCGGCGAGGTCCCTGAGCTGGACGAGCAGGTCCTTGCCGCCCTGCTTGCGCCACCGCTGCTCGAAGTTGTAGAGCACATCCCACGCCACGGGGCCCTCGAGGCGGCAGTGGATGTCGTGCCACGGCTCCCTCGGCCCGCCCTTGGCGATCGCCGCCGTCGCGAAGTTGGGCTGGTGGAAGTCGTCGTGGTGAGGGCCGTCCAGCGTCCCGAACAGGGAGTGGAACGGCGTGTCGTAGCGGCCGTCGCAGAGGTCAAGCCCGCCCACGAAGCTGAGGATCCGCCGGAGCCGGCCGCCGCCGCTCTGGGGCATGTCGTGGTCGACGATGATGGTCTTCTGGTGGTGCGTGAACATGGTGGAGATCTGCAGGTCCTGGACGAAGCTGCCGGAATCGTCGGGGTCCCGGGGGCAGAGCACGCAGTGCACGTCGGTGTCCTGGAAGTAGTTCATCGTCTCCTCGTCGTGCGTCGCCATGAGGCCGTCCTTCTTGAGCACGCCAACCGAGGTCCGGTCGTCCCAGACCAGCATGAGCACCCTGACGCCCTCGCCGGCCTTCTTCTTGAGCAGCTCGCCGAGCGTGACGCCGCCGCCGGCCGGCTTGGGCCGGTTGGCGTCCCTGAGCAGCGCGATCTCCGTGTAGACGGACCACCCCGTGATGTAGATGAGGTGCTTGGCATTGCTGATGGCGGCGAAGATGTCCTCCCAGCAGCGGTGCGGCTCGTAGCAGCGGCCGTCGTCGAGCGGGATCCTGGGGATGAAGCCGTCGGGGATGTGGGCGTCCTGGTACAGCGTCACCTTGCACCCCTGGCGCTGGGAGAAGAAGGTGTAGGGCACGCCGGGGTTCTTCCCGGAGCGGATGCCGCGGCCCCAGGCCCGGTCCTTGGAGATGTCGAAGTACTGGAGCTTGACGTGGATCTTGCCGCCGCCCTCGACGGGGTTGCGGCTGTCGTCGCAGAGCGGGAGCCAGCGCTCGACCTCGTCGCCGCCGTAGATGTCGCGGACGGGGAGGTAGCCCGTGCCCACGACGGCGGCGCCGATGGTGCTGCTGCCCTTGATGGTGAAGAGCACGTCGGAGGCGAGGTGCGCGCAGTAGATGTGGAAGGACTCGAACCAGCGCGGGGTCGACGACTCGTCGTTCAGCGTGCGGGTGCGGCCGATGCGGGCCTTGCCAAGGCCAACGGTGGCGTAGAGCTTGCTCGCGCCTTTGCCGACGCCCACCGTGTCCTCGATCCCCTCCACCAGCTGTTGCTCACCATTTTTAAAACCAACAGAGATCTCAGTACGATGTCGCGAAGAATTCGTACGTGAGATCAAAGCACGCTACCAGCATTGAAAAACCATCGAAACATTCGCTGAATGTACACGACGATCCCTACGAGCGCCGATTTTTTTTTTCTTTTTTGCAAACTAGAGGCTTTTACGGCGTCTGAACCGCTGCCATCGTACACATCCGCCACCCCAGTCCCACCAAAAAACTATCCCACACAAATGGTTGCCGCACATTCACGCCGATAAGCGTCGTTCAAGAGCCCCAACACCGCATTCATGTCGGCTCAGAGCGGACATGACTTCTAACTAGAGCTGGCATTAAAGTGGTGCGCCGACCGTGAACGATGCTCGGTCTCTGTGTTTATTCCAACATATAGAAGACGCGTGACTCGACAGAATTGGACGGTTGTGTACCACATACAAAGCGGTTGCCCGACTGACCACTTGCAGGCATTAAATAGACGTTGCGGACGAGAAACCTACTAGTGTCCGCATTGACACGGCCCACCGCTTGACCTGGCTGGCATCCACTATTTAAACGCCGCCTTCTCGCCCGACACGATCAGCACCGTAACACGTCGATATGATGGCGAGCTCTAGAGCAATGTGGGAAGCCTCTCGACGCAGCAAAAGCAGGAGTTGGCCGGCATTGTGACTAGCTGGCAGGCCCGTCCTGCGCGACAGACTGAGGCTGGTTTGCCAACAAGCTCGCCAGAGATCAACGAGGAGGAACAGACGATGGAAGAGGTGTCCGACAACGAGCCGACGCCTCGCCCACACAGTCACACTTCAACGCCGTCAAGGTGGAAAAGCGATCAGCGTCGCTTGTGTCTATGTTTCAGCAGGCACAGAAGCAGTACCGCTACAACCTCAGGCTCCTCTACAAGGGGCAAATCGTTGGCGAGCAAACGAATGAAGATGTCATCACGACCATGGTCGGGGAGGATCTGGGCTTTCTGGATGAGCTGCGGGCACTGTACCAGTCCATACGCGGAGCGTGCGACATCCACCGAGAGCGATGGCGGCTATGCGTCCTGTGGGCGGAGAGAGATACCTTGTTCGTGGAGCTCGACGCGGAGGCAGACGAAGAGGAGGCACATGCGACTACGGACGTCACCAGCTCCGCGTCGACTGTGCCCCGCCGGACGACCACGAGGACAGGCCGTCCATGCCCGACGCCGTCGATATGATGGACTGTGGCAAGGAAGAGCAGGACATCGGACGCCTCCACGGATTGGGTCCAAGGAGGGCCACACCCTACATCTTATTCTTCTCTTCCCGCAACTTCACATCCCGGGGCTCACAACCCATGAGGTTGCTGGCCACGGGAAAGACTGGACATGGATATGTACGCCGCCATGGCCAGCGATCATTTAGACTGGTTAAAAAAGTCTCACCTGCTTTTTCTTTAGTTGAAATATGTCAAAAATATAATGATTTTGCTTCGATATAAATGAAATCATCCGGTTTGCATGAAAATTGTTCGATTCCCATTTGAAATGTGTGCAGGCACGGTTGGATGGTCGACTCCTGTATCACTGTCCGCGGACGAATACCTTGTCCATTTTAGGGTCCCCGTTAGAGATGTCCTTTTACCCTAAAGATCGCTCCCTCCAGGGCGATCGGGGGAGGGGGGGAGGGCATCCCTAGCGCTCCAGCCGCCGCCGCCCCCTCCCTCCCTCTCCTCCACCTCGTCGTCCCCGGAGACGAGCGTCGGCTAAGCCCGGGCGCCACCAGTGATGGGGACGGCGGGGATCTAGGCTGCAGCCCCGCGATGTGGAGGGATTGGCGGCGCGAGATCGCCCTCGATCTTCGTCGTCCTGGCGGTTCGGCGCTACTCTGGCGGCTTCATAGGGGGCGGGGATGGATTGGGAGGGGACATAGCCAAGTGGCGGTGCTTGATCTCCGGAGCAGCAACTTCGGTCATGTGCCTTTTTTGGAGTTGTCAGGCGGTGCCTGTCACCGGCAGGTGAAGCCACCGGTGGATGTGCTACCGGCGGATGCTACGCATGATGTCTTATATTGAGACGTCAAGTCATGCCTGCTACCGCCAGGTAATGCACGGTGGCTCTAGCGGAGGTGTCATGTTTAGCCTGTGGCTGTCAGTTCGAAGGTGGTGCGATAGTAGCATGAGGCAGGCGGTATGGGATGTCTTTGTCCTCTGTTGTCTCCTCCAGAGGTATCCAGCTATCGAGGTGTCAGTAGACGGATAAGGGCGCAGACGGCTTCAGCGACGAGTTTATGCACTCCGGTGGAAACGCAAGATCTGTGATCAGACTATGTCATTGCGCACCTGTGTCGTGTCCTTGATGAAGGTGGTGGATTGAAGCTTGACTTTGTAGATGAGAATCCAGAGTTCAACCTTGTGGTGGACTCGCCATCATCGGCGCACGTGCGGTGATTCCTTCTTGAAGGCATAGCTTAAAAGTTGTGTATTTTTCGTGTATGTTGTGTCTTGTATCATAAGGATTAGTGGCCATCTGGCGAAGGTACCGTTGCGAGGTATACGGTCTCAGAGTTTGTTTTCCGCTTTATTTCTGAGTCGATGATGTTCGACTGCTGGATTTTACACTATTAATAATATATGGCTGCATGCATCGTCCTAATGCAGATGCTAGGGTTATCCTCCTTTTCAAAAAAACTAAACCTTTTGCACCCCACCTCTACACTAACATGATCCCAAAAGCCACTCAAGGAATCAAGGGCGTGCACATGGAAATATTGCAAAAAAAAAGAGAGTGATCAACGGAAAAACACAACATACAAAGATGCACAAGGACGGTGCATGAGTGTCGCCAGACTCAATCATTTTAGTCAGATCATGAGTTTTCACAGTGAATTGAAATATCTTCAAACTTCATGTAATGCATCCAAGAAGAAAGATTAACACAACATTGTTAGGTTCAGACAATGAAGATCGGACCTAGAGTTTTCACCCTAAAATAAGTAAGATCTCACACTCAAAGAGCACCACCTAGTCAATGTCGCTCTATGATGGCGTCACCTGTTGATCCATCATTGCACAATTAGACACACACATAGTCGTGAATTGGACCTAGCCACACTAGAATCATGTTCGCGTAACACATGCAGTCGAGCAGCGACTAGGGACGCCTGCCATCACCGCTGGTCAGATGCCACCGCGAGTCCAGACCGCCCATGTGGAGTCGATTTAGGCCAGTCACATGGGGCTATTCAGATGAGGGCTCAACCCGCTTATGGACCAGAAATTGATGATCTTGTTAATCTCCCTTCCCCCTCCCTCTAATTTGCAACCTTCATGTGAATGTGAAAACATAACTTAAAAAGGCAGAGACAACTTGGTTTTTGAATTTTCCCTGAAAGCAAATAGGTAGGATTTCGAGGCAACAATGGATTGAGGGCAAACTGTATGGGCATCTATGAAGATAGTCAGGGCGTGTTTGGTTGCCCACATCGAGCCCAACCAGGGCCGCGCGGGAAGCAAGGGGCCTGTTTGGTTGCCTGGATTCACTGTTGGGCCTGCATCGCACGCTTCTCAAAGCAGCCCAGAGCCTGGCTCGCTGGAAACACTCGGATCGGCAGTTTCTCGTGAGCCGGGCTAAGTGCGGCGCGAGGTCGCACGAGCGGGTGCGACGCGAGTGCGAGGGGGGATGGCGGGGGATGAAAATCTGGCGTGCCGTCCTAGCGCCAAATCTAGCCTCACCCCCTTTCACTCGCTCACCATAGCCACTACCCCCTTTCTTCCCTACCGCCTCACCACCGGCAGCGGTTGCGATTTCAGATCTGCGCTAGAGGCGGCGGCGGCGGAAGAGGCAGCGGCGTTTGCGGCGGATCTGGTGCTCCCCTTGCTGTTGGCCACCGTCTGGTTGACCTTGTCTGTGCCATGGCTCCCCCTACGCCGTCCTCGTGTCCAATGCTGGTAAGCAACACCCCCCCCCCTTTGTTAGCTCGGTGGTTAGGCCGTTAGGCTAGGTGTAGGATCGATTTCTCACTGAACGAACAGTCGATGTCGACTAGGTTATGGACGCACGGATGAGGCTGATAATTCAGGCAGCATCACTGATTAGTGTGATTCAGGCATGGGTCATGTTCATGCACTAGAGAGTTGTTCGTCGTGCTGGGAGACCTTTGATCCACTATTGTCCATTGTTTGTCCGGGAGGAGGAGATGATCCAAAATCTGAACTACATCTACAACTGCAATGACGTCGAGGCTCTGTGGATGCTTTGAATGAAAAGAGCACCATTTGCCAGGCTTGTCGAGACCTTCAGGAGCAGGGGGCTACTACAAGATAACATCAACACCAGTGTCGAAGAGCAAGTGGACATGTTCCTCCATGTTGTTGGCCATAACCAGAGGTTCAGGGTCATTCACAACACGTTTAGAAGATCAATGGAGACCATCTCTAGGTACTTCAAGCAGGTGTTTTTTACTGTTGGGGAGCTTAGAGGAGAGATGACCAGGAGACCATCTGGTCAGACTCCACCCAAGATTCGCGGAAGCCCAAGATGGTATCCATACTTTAAGGTGAGCATGGACAATATACACTTTTCATGGCTTGATATGCTTGTATTGTTCGAGTTGAGCACTAACACAGGCTTGTGATGCCATTTTCAAGATTGCATTGGCGCAATTGATGGTACTCATGTCACTGCCAGAGTTCCTAGGTCACTGTCTACAGCATACAGGGGGAGGAAACACTACACAAGCCAGAATGTGCTTGCTGCTGTTGACTTTGATCTAAAGTTCACATATGTGCTGGCTAGCTGGGAGGGGTCAGCGCATGATGCTAATATTCTCAGTGACAACATGAGTCGACCTGATGGGATCAACATCCCCGACGACAAGTTCTACCTTGGAGATGCTGGCTATGCATGTCGGCAGAGTATTCTTCCACCCTTCAGGAAAACCAGGTACCATCTCAACGAGTTCTTTGGTAGGAACTATCCTAGGACTGCACATGAGTTGTTTAATCTCCGACACTCCAACCTTAGAGTAACTGTTGAGAGGGCGTTTGGAGCTTTAAAGAATATGTTTAAGATCCTGGATCAGAAGCCATTCCACCCATACTCCACTCAGGTTAAGCTAGTTCTTACTTGTTGCATTCTGCATAACTGGATCCTCTAGTGGGGCTTTGATGAACACGTGCCTGAGGAGGAAGAGGTCAAGCCTGGCGATGTTGTTAGCCCCGACCATGGTGTGGAGACATTTGACAATGACGCTTGGAAGAACAAAATGTTGGAGTGGACAGAGGCAATGTGGCTTAACAAAGGTCAGTGCATGATTTGAAGAAGATGGAAGAAGAAGAAGAAGAAGAAGAAGAAGAAGAAGAAGAAGAAGAAGAAGCAGCAGTAGTAGCAGAAGCAGAAGAAGAGGGAGAGAAAGAGGAAGATCTGGTAGCAGCAACACCGATGAACTATCCCCTATTTAGCCAATGGCTCTTAATAATTTGAACTGTCATCTGATAGTAGCTAGGATGAACTGTCATTTGTTTAACTAGCTGGCACTACATGTTCAAATTGTGTGTGGTAAGCTCACCACTAGTTAGAAATAGTGATAACACCTTATGCAGGTTGCAACCAAACATCATGTCATATGTGCGCCTAATGCAATGCGAGCAACCAAACGCCGGATCAAAAATGGTTGTCTCATGCAACTAGGGGCATGCAGGCTACCAAACTATGTGCATTTGGGTTTTTTTTGTCTGCATCCCCTCAAACCGGCTCACTAGAGCCAGACTCGCCGGGCCAAGCTGGATTGACAATGTAACCAAACGCGCTTTCAGTGACTTTGTGGATTCTCCACGTAGTTGAAAGTAAATAATAAAGGAATTATTAGAATAAGAAGTTTCTTGAAGGGATCACACAAAGTTTTTTCTAAAAATAGGCAAAATCTTTGTCCTCCGTTCAATAAGGAGTGAAACTATATAGAAAGCCCAACCGGACTAAATCGTAGGAAAGAAGACAAGGCCAATATGGGCATCGCCTAGGGGATTACTCTCTCTGCACTAGACTACTCAAGTGTTTGCGCAATCTGTCAAACTTTTACTTTTACTTTTTATCTTCAAGGATATTATCAAGACATACCGTAAGATCCACAAGTTTCTTTCATTTTAAACCTGCCAAGCTAGTCTGATTACGTTGGTGCAAGGCGTGTTTCTTTCTTATGCGGGTGTGTGCCTGCAGTTGAGGCTGCCTAGTCCTCGACATGTTTGACCGACTGTTTGGCATAGGCCGACTTGGTTCTCGTGTGCCCATTGTTCATAGAGGTCTTGATGGGTAGTCGACGGTGAAGTTGGAGTGGCTTGCTCGAGGAGAAGTGATGATGATGACATTATGGGTAACCTCAACAGATGTGTGGGGGTCCTGTGGGTAGCCAGTTCGGCGGGTTTCCTTTTCTTTTGGATGTGTCGTAACGTTTTTTGTCGGGTTTCCTTTCCTTTTGAATGTGTCGTAACGTTTTCCGTCGGGTTTCTATTACTTAATCAGTCAATTCTTTTCTATGTTTAAAAAAAAGGAATTCAGTCCGAAGGAGACCGCGTTCAAAAACAAAAACTTTCAAGTCTGAAGCAAAGCAAGGGATCCAAGATCTCAGGGGTCTGACGCCCGAAGGGCACGAGAAATTAACCAATCAATCTTCAACACTAGGAGGAGGTCCGTATGTGTGGGTGTATGTGTGTGTGTGAGTCATCTGTATAATCGAAAAAATGCAGATCGTTTTGGAATATCTGGCAGGCGGCAGCCCATAAACGGTGACGTGCAGGTTTGATTGTTACTAGTGGATCGTTTGCATCGACGTCGATGACTTGAAAGTTAGAGAGATGAGCGATATGAGAGAGAGACCTTGCGGAGGAACTGCGGCGCCTGGCTGCTGGGCCTGCTGTTGTTGGTGATCCCCTCGCCCTCGAACACGGTGACGTGCAGCGTCCCATGCAGCAGGATCCTCGCCATTTTACCCCTCGCGCTGCCCCTGGAAGAGAGTTTTGCTGCTCTGGGTCTTGAATGGACGGGGTGATCGAATGATGTATGAGCAGCGGAGGGGTGGTAATTCCTTGTTGTGGCAGAGAGGAAATCAAGGAGGGAGACGTGGAGGCGGTGGTGCGTCAGGAATAGAAAGTCGCAGAGGAAGACCAGGGGACGGACGAGCGGGCGCCGCCGCGTACGTCGGAGCAAAGCCGCGAGGCGATCGCTGTCGCTGCTGCATCACCGGCGTGCATGAGGGCGATCAATCTGGCTGTGCGGCCGGTGTCCATCCGTCCGAGCATGGTTAGGCTGCTGCACCTGCGGGGTACTCCCTCTGTAAAAATAATAATAATATAAGAGCGTTTAGATGTGATACTCGCTGCCATGACCGACACCAAACTCACATTAGTACTCCTGACCTGCTATTCACACGGTTTTTACCCCCAATCGCAGGCACTTCTCGGAACCGTGTGCTCGAGTGGGTTGGCGAGGGGGGAGGGTCGATTGTTGACGACGACGAAAATCTTCTGTGATAACGAAGACATCCCAGACGTTTATAGCAAAGCAAAATGACTGCGATTATGCGGGCATTCACGCACAATTCTTCCTTAACAGTCGTGTGCGATGCGGCGGACAAACTATTTCCGATGACAAAGTCATCACAAATGCTCATGCCTAGTAAAACGTGTGCTTTCACATGTCTATACCATACACCTTGTTTCAACAAACTATTTTACCTTTTTAAATTTAATACATTACCAATCATATGAAATAATAATTTAAAATAGATGCAACTCAAAGGCAGACAACACAATTCATATCAGCAAACACAACATGTGTACACATATCCATTATTAGTTGTTGCAGATCATCAGTACAAACATATATATTTCGATCGATCACACAGCGAGAGTCGATCTTCATGATAGAGGTACACATTCCAAGCGAAGAACAATTGGGTCGTTGGCAACCTTGAAGAAGCGGAATGCCCATATTGTGCCCTCCTCCATCTGCATGTCACAAACAATTTTAGTCCAGTTCTTATAGATAATGGCTCGGTCATCCTTCCCTCTCTTGATGTAAAATACATAATTAAGACCAACGCGCGGGGGGAGGGGGGGAGGGCAGCCCATCTATAGAAATCGTCTTTGTACTTCTTTGGAAAACACACTGATAAAAAGGGAAATGATTCAGTTTGTTGTATAAACATTCAATGTGCATATTGGTAAGATGCAAGGGTAAGATATATAGTTCATACCATCCTATAGTTGGCAGGTTTCTTCTTTATTGCGCAGACGAAAAAATTGTTGTTTCTCAGGAGTCCTTTTCTTGTTGGAATGACCTTGGAGAGAATGTTAACTTGATGGCTAGTCAGCTCCATGTAATCCATATGCAAAAACGGTGGAAGACTTAGAAACCCTTAAGGTTTGGACCTACCTAAATGAAAATTAATGTTAGTAAGTAGAAAGATTTATGCAATCGCATCGCTCGAAAAGTCTAGGTTCTCCCATTGTCAACCTATAATTATATAAAGTAGATATAGTTAGTAAGGTGAAATAGTAATTGGGACAGTAACTTGGTAAACGAGGCCGTGCTCGCCGCCATCCCCCGTGTGCGATTTTGCAACAGCGCACAAGAAGTACTTGGTAATAAGAAAAAACAATCACACACGGTTGTAGTGAACGAACCAACCATGCATGATGATTGAACACTATGCAAACAGTTCATTCTCTTAAAACGTTTGCAAAACATCGCCCACAGGCCGTGAAAATGATCCGTGCCTGATATCACATAGCAATACACACAATTAAGCTTCGCACACATTTGTTTTTCTAACACACGGTTCTAATCTTTTATTGTGTGCGATGTGTTCATCACACACGTTTTTTGTCTATCATGTGCAAAGGTGAAGTCTTAACAGCACGGACCTATACTAGTGTTACATATGTTCCCACGTCTTGTTAGTATTTGCTTTTCTTATATTCTGAATTAAACTTCATTTAATTATTTGAAGGTAACCAAGGGAGCAGTTGCCCCCTAGCTAGGTTTTTGTTGAAAATATGGTATACTCTTTTTTATGGGGATTGGACACATCCGCTCCAGGCACCGCTGGAAGTTGTCTTAGTTGAGCTTCTTGAGGAAGATGACCATATCGGTGTTGGGTTGCGCTGGCATGAAGCTGGCCGCGTCGACCCAGCCTTTGAAGACTGAGCAGATGCCGCCTTCGCCAAGTACGCAATCCAGGCAAAAGTTCATGGTGTACGTATTGAGCTCCATGAAGGTGAAGCTCTTCACGTTGCCCCACTATGGGATCCCGTCGTTACTTCACGGGTTGCCTGTACCACATTCACATAAAAAAATTACCATGCCCAACACCAACTTCACATCCGTTCCCTCTATTTTCTTAGCATTCATTCTCCTTACTAGGGTCGTCGACAAAGGTGGCCAAGGTGGGCGACCGCTTGATAACCCACAAGTATAGGGGATCGCAACAGTTTTCGATAAGTAAGAGTGTTGAACCCAACGAGGAGCTAAAGGTAGAACAAATATTCCCTCAAGTTCTATCGACCACCGATACAACTCGACGCACGCTTGACGTTCACTTTATCTAGAACAAGTATGAAACTAGAAGTACTTTGTAGGTGTTGCTGGATAGGTTTGCAAGATAATAAAGAGTACGTAAATAAAAAGTAGGGGTTGTTTAGATAAAGAAACAATAAAGTAAATATAGCGATTGTGGAAAAGTGGTGGTAGGTGTTGCGAAATTGCCTCTAAGCAATTGACTACTTTACTAGACCGATAGCAAGTATTATGTGGGAGAGGCCACTGCTAGTATGTCATCCCTGACTTGGAATTCTATGCACTTATGATTGGAACTATTAGCAAGCATCCGCAACTACTAATGTTCATTAAGGTAAAACCCAACCATAGCATTAAGATATATTGGTCCCCCTTCAATCCCGTATGCATCAATTTCTATGCTAGGTTGAAGCTTCTGTCACTCTTTCCCTCCAATACATAGTCCTATCAACATACAACTAACCCTAGGGTGTGATCCACGCGCGCAATCATATGATGGGAACCAAAAAACAGCAACATAACCACAAGCAAATTAAATTAATCATAGCAATTCATCAACCACCAATAGGACAACGAAAATCTACTCAGACATCGTAGGATGGCAACACATCATTGGATAATAATATGAAGCATAAAGCACCATGTTCAAGTAGAGGGTATAGCGGGTTGCGGAAAAGTGGACCGCTGTAGATAGAAGGGGGAAGGTGATGAAGATGTTGACGAAGATGGCGGAGGTGTTGGTGTAGATCGCGATGATGATGATGGCCCCCGATGGCACTTGCCACCGAAAGCGAGGGGGAGAGAGCCCCCCTCCTTCTTCTTCTTCCTTGACCTCCTCCCTAGATGGGAAAAGGGTTTCCCCTCTGGTCCATGGCCTCCATGGCACGGGAGAGGCGAGAGCCCCTCCGAGATTGGATCTATCTCTCTGTCTCTCTCTGTTTCTGCATTCTCAGATTCTTTCCTTTCACCGTTTCTTATATTCCCAGAGATCCGTAACTCCGATTGGGCTGAAATTTTAACACGATCTCTATCCGGATATCAGCTTTCTTGCGGCGAAAGAAGACCATCAACCGCCTTACGGGGTGGCCACGACGGTCAGGGGCGCGCCTGCCTCCCTGGGGCGCGCCCCCTACCTCGTGGGCCCCTCGAGTATCGTCTCGCGTGGATTTTTCTTCCCAAAAATCATATATATTCCAAAAAAATCCTCGTCAGTTTTTATTCCGTTTGGACTCCATTTGATATGGATATTCTGCGAAACAAAAAACATGCAACAAACAGGAATTGGCACTAGGCACTGGATCAATATGTTAGTCCCAAAAATAGTATAAAAAGTTGCCAAAAGTATATGAAAGTTGTAGAATATTGGCATGGAACAATCAAAAATTATAGATACGACGGAGACATATCAGCATCCCCAAGCTTAATCCCTGCTCGTCCTTGAGTAGGCAAATGATAAAAAAGATAATTTTTGATGTGGAATACTACCTAGCATAATCTTGATCATGTAATCTTATCATGGCATGAATATTAAGACACGAGTGATTCAAAGCAATTGTCTATCATTTGACATAAAAACAATAATACTTCAAGCCTACTAATAAAGCAATCATATCTTTTCAAAATAACATGGCCAAAGAAAGTTATCCCTGCAAAATCATATAGTCTGGCTATGCTCCATCTTCACCACACAAAATACTCACATCATGCACAACCCCTATGACAAGCCAAGCAATTGTTTCATACTTTTGACGTTCTCAAACCTTTTCAACTTTCACGCAATACATGAGCGTGAGCCATGGACATAGCACTATAGGTGAAATAGAATGGTGGTTGTGGAGAAGACAAAAAGGAGAAGATAGTCTCACATCAACTAGGCGTATCAACGGGCTATGGAGATGCCCATCAATAGATATCAATGTGAGTTAGTAGGGATTGCCATGCAACGGATGCACTAGAGCTATAAGTATATGAAAGCTCTAACTGAAACTAAGTGGGTGTGCATCCAACTTGCTTACTCATGAAGACCTAGGGCATTTGAGGAAGCCCATCGTTGGAATATACAAGCCAAGTTCTATAATGAAAATTCCCACTAGTATATGAAAGTGATAACTCAAGAGACTCTCTATATGAAGAACATGGTGTTACTTTGAAGCACAAGTGTGGTAAAAGAATAGTAACATTGCCCCTTCTCTATTTTTTCTCATTTTTTTCTTCCTTTTTTTCTTCTTTTTTTGTAGGCTTCTTTGGCCTCTCTCTCTCTCTTTTCGGGGGGGCTTCTTTGGCCACTTTTATTTTGATAACCTCACATGGGACAATGTTCTAATAATGATGATCAGCACACTTTTATTTACTTACAACTCAATATTACAACTCGATATCTATAATAAAGATATGACTCTATATGAATGCCGTCGGCGGTGTACCGGGATGTGCATTGATGTAGCGTAGCAATGACATCAAAAAATGGACAAGCCATGAAAACATCATGCTAGCTATCTTACAATCATGCAAAGCTATATGACAATGAATGCTCAAGTCATGTATATAATGATGATAAAAGTTGCATGGAAATATATCTCGGGATGGCTATGGAAATGCCATGATAGGTAGGTATGGTGGCTGTTTTGAGAAAGGTATATGGTGGGTTTATGGTACCAGCGAAAGTTGCGCGATACTAGAGAGGTTAGCAATGGTGGAAGGGTGAGAGTGCGTATAATCCATGGACTCAACATTAGTCATAAAGAACTCGCATACTTATTGAAAAAGTTTATTAGCCCTCAAAGCAAAGTACTACTACGCATGCCCCTAGGGGGATAGATTGGTAGGAAAAGACCATCGCTCGTCCCCGACCGCCACTCATAAGGAAGACAATCAATAAATACCTCATGCTCCAACTTTGTTACATATCGGTTCACCATACGTGCATGCTACGGGAATCACAAACCTCAACACAAGTATTTCTACTAATCCACAACTACCCACTAGCATGACTCTAATATCACCATCTTTATATCGCAAAACTATTGCAAGGAATCAAACATATCATATTCAGTGATCTACAAGTTTTATGTAGGATTTTATGACTAACCATGTGAATGACCAATTCCTGTCATCTCTCTAAATAGATATAAGTGAAGCAAGAGAGTTTAATTCTTTCTACAAAAGATATGCCCACACTCTAACAAATATAAGTGAAGCAAAAGAGTATTCTACAAATGGCGGTTGTCTATATAAAGAGAAACAGGCAATCCAAACTTCAAATGATATAAGTGAAGCACATGAAGCATTCTATAAAGCCATACTCAAAAGGTATAAGTGAAGTGCAATGCGCATTCTATAAATGAACCAAGGACTATCTCATAACAGCATGGTGCATAAAAGAAAGATGAAAACTAAATGCAAAAGACGCTCCAAGATTGCACATATCGCATGAACAAAACGAATCCGAAAACATACTGATACTTGTTGAAGAAAGAGGGGATGCCTTCCGAGGCATCCCCAAGCTTAGACGCTTGAGTCTCCTTGAATATTTACTTGGGGTGCCTCGGTCATCCCCAAGCTTGAGCTCTTGCCTCTCTTCCTTCTTCTCACATCAAGACCTTCTCGATCATCGAACACTTCATCCACACAAAACTTCAACAAAAAACTCGGTAAGATCCGTTAGTATAATGAAGCAAATCACTACTCTAAGTACCGTTGCAAACCAATTCATTTTTTTGCATTGTGTCTACTTTAGTATAACTTTTTCATGGCTTAATCCACTGATATGAATCGATAGTTTCATCAAAACAAGCAAACTATGCATCAAAAACAGAATCTGTCTAAAACAGAACAGTCTGCAATAATCTGAACATTCACCATACTTATGATACTTGAAAAATTCTACTAAAATTAAGAAAAATAAAAAATTTGTATAGTAAGACAGTGCAAAAAGAATCAGAACGAATTGACGTTCCAGCAAAAAATGTAAAATCACGCACTACAGCCAAAGTTTCTGTCCTGCACCGTACAAACCATCAAGTAAATGTAAACATCCTAAAGGCAAACCTTGGCACATTATTTTTATAATACAATGGAATTGTACAAGGGGATAATTATTTTTATTGAAAAGTTTCTATAATCAGGATTCAAAAAGTTTCCGTGAGCATGAACAAAGTTCAAGGCTAGCTCCCACTTCAACAATGCTTGTCTTTCTCACTTTCGCTTTCCTTTTTAAAAAAGTTTTGGGTTCCCCTTTTTATTTTTGTTGTTTTTAAACTATATAAAAGCACTCAACAGAAATAAATGACTCTCTAAAATTCCGGGTTGTCTCTCTGGCAGCGCTTTCTTTAAAGCTATTAAGCTAAGCATATAGTGCTCAAGTAATGGATCCACCCGGATCCCAAGGTATATCAAAGCCAATTTTAGTTAACAATGATTTTTAATTTAGTAGTGAGCACAAAGTAACATATATCATGTAACAATGAACTCTAACTCTCTTCCTATGCATCGGCATGTCATAAAAGAACAATTCATGCACACAAAGTAAAGGCTAATGCATAGTATGAACAGTTTCTTGCAATTTTATCATATTGGAAACATAGAGGTGGAGATATAGTTCCTCTCTCTCTTAATAATTACAAGTAGGAGCAGCAAGCACATGCATATTATATTCATCAAAATCATCATGTGTAATAGTAAAACGCAATCTATCAATATAATCCTTAATAAGGGCAAACTTCTCCGATATAGTGTAATTTGGAGAATTCAAAAAGATAATAGGACTATCATGCGTGGGTGCAATAGCAACAATTTCATGTTTGACATAAGGAACTATAGCAAGTTCATCTCCATAAGCATAATTCATATTGGCATCTTGGCCACAAGCATAGCAAGCATCAGCAAAAAGGGATATTTCAAGAGAATCAAAGGGATCATAATAGTCATCATCAAAATCATCCTTCGGTAAGCACGAAGGGAAATTAAACAATGTATGAGTTGAAGAGTTACTCTCATTAGAAGGTAGCCACGGATAGCTAATCCGCTCTTCCTCCTTTTGTTCTTCGCTCTCCTCATCATCTTTTTCATCCAATGAGCTCACAGTTTCATCAATTTCTTCTTCCATAGGCTCCTGCAAAATATTAATTTCTTCTTGGACAGCGGAGTAGTACTCAATATATGGTTCAACATAGGCATTAGAAGCATAATTATCATAGCAATATTTAAGTATGGCAAATTTTTCAGATTTGTAAAGAGTGGCATCATACTTTTCAATCAAAGAAGCAATTTCGTAAGCACCCTTAAAAGCAACAAATTCTTCAATTTGTTGAACATCATAGTAATTATAAACACCCTTAGCATACGAAGATACGATTCCATTATCACTAAACTCACATTGATAGGGAATGTGTTTCTTAGGGTTTTCAGAACAACAAGTAAAATCATATATTTCACATAAATTCCAAGCATAGCATTGCAAACGATGATTTTGATCCAGTAAAGTTTTCCCTTTTTCAGATATTCGGTGTCACACATAATAAGCATGCTCATCTAAAGATTTGCCCTCAACTAAGCTAGTTGGGATTTCAGCACGAGCACATAGGGATCGAAGATGATCCAAGTAATAAGCTTCAGCAGTGTGATAGATTTTGAGTGGTTCTTCAACCATTGGTTTAGTAGGTACAACTATTTTTTTGGTATTTTGTGTTTCCTACCCATAACTAAAGATAGAAAACAATTAAGAACAATAAATAAAAATTACTTAGTGATAAAGCAAGCAAGCACACACGAGAATATTCACCCCATGCTATTGCTCCCCGGCAACGTCGCCAGAAAAAGGTCTTGATAACCCACAAGTATAGGGGATCGCAACAGTTTTTGATAAGTAAGAGTGTCGAACCAAACGAGGAGCTAAAGGTAGAACAAATATCCCCTCAAGTTCTATCGACCACCGATACAACTCTACGCACGCTTGACGTTCGCTTTACCTAGAACAAGTATGAAACTAGAAGTACTTTGTAGGTGTTGTTGGATAGGTTTGCAAGATAATAAAGAGTACGTAAATAAAAAGTATGGGCTGTTTAGATAAAGAAACAATAAAGTAAATACAGAGAGTGTGGAAAAGTGGTGGTAGGAGTTGCGAAATTGCCCCTAAGCAATTGACTACTTTACTAGACCGATAGCAAGTATTATGTGGGAGAGGCCACTGCTAGCATGTCATCCCTGACTTGGAATTCTATGCACTTATGATTGGAACTATTAGCAAGCATCAGCAACTACTAATGTTCATTAAGATAAAACCCAACCATAGCATTAAGATACAGTGGTCCCCCTTCAATCCCTTATGCATCAATTTCTATGCTAGGTTGAAGCTTCTGTCACTCTCGCCATCCAATACATAGTCCTATCAACATACAACTAACCCTAGGGTGTGATCCATGCGCGCAATCATATGATGGGCACCAAAGGACAGCAACATAACCACAAGCAAATTAAATCAATCATAGCAGTTCATCAACCATCAATAGGACAACGAAAATCTACTCAGACATCATAGGATGGCAACACATCATTGGATAATAATATGAAGTATAAAGCACCATGTTCAAGTAGAGAGTACAGTGGGTTGCGGGAGAGTGGACCGCTGTAGATAGAGGGGGGAAGGTGATGGAGATGTTGGCGAAGATTGGCGGAGGTGTTGGTCTAGATCGCGGTGATGATGATGGCCCCCGGTGGCACTCCGGTGCCACCGGAAGCGAGGGGGAGAGAGCCCCCCTCCTTCTTCTTCCTTGACCTCCTCCCTAGATGGAAGAAGGGTTTCCCCTCTGGTCCATGGCCTCCATGGCACGGGAGGGGCGAGAGCCCCTCCGAGATTGGATCTGTCTCTCTTTGTTTCTGCATTCTCAAATTCTTCCCTTTCACCGTTTCTTATATTCCCGGAGATCTGTAACTCTGATTGGGCTGAAATTTTAACACGATCTCTATCCGGATATTAGCTTTGTTGCAGCGAAAGAAGGCCATCAACCGCCTTACGGGGTGGTCACGAGGGTCAGAGGCGCGCATTTCTCCCTGGGGCGCGCCCCCTACCTCGTGGGCCCCTCGAGCATCGTCTCGCATGGATTTTTCTTCCAAAAAACATATATATTCCAAAAAAATCTCCGTCAGTTTTTATTTCGTTTGGACTCCATTTGATATGGATATTCTGTGAAACAAAAAACATGCAACAAACAGGAACTGGCACTAGGCACTGGATCAATATGTTAGTTCCAAAAATAGTATAAAAAGATGCCAAAAGTATATGAAAGTTGTAGAATATTGGCATGGAACAATCAAAAATTATAGATACGACGGAGACGTATCACCGCACAGGGCCCCCAAAAAAACTAGGGCCCCAGATCGCACTAATCTAAGGCTAATTAATTCTCAAAAAATTCTAACGCTAATTATGTGGCACACCCCGCATGATGAGAAATTTATTTCCTTTTCTACACATGATCCTAGAGAACTAGGTTGTAGCCTAGTGGCAAGGGATGCGGTGGCAAACCCTGCGGCCATGGTTCGACTCCCGTCGGGAGTGAATTTGTGGTGCCTCATCCGGGTGGGCTTCTCCTATAAAAATATGTCCTGGGTGCTAATGCCCATGGATCTATTTTTTTACACACGATCCCACGGTCTGCTTTGTTGATCTGTGCATGGGATTCCTTTTTCATCTCGAGCCAGCAGTTTTTCCGGGCGCAACTGCCTAATCCATACGCCGTTTTATTTCCGGATCTGTTGGCTGGCATGCAATTGCATGTATGAAGATTAGAGAGGAAAGGAGATCCCCCCATCCACGGGGACTTTTTTTACTGTAAACCTCAAATGGAAAGAATCCGCTAGCAAATTAGGAAATCAAAGAATAAACCAAATAGACTTACTATTTTGAAATTCCATCAAAAGTTAATGCATCTAATAAAATAAAGGAAGTATGATTTTTCTAAATTTGGGTTTCATATTCGTTGTTCCTATCACCCAAATGTGCAACCTTAAGTATATAGTACAAGCAAGTGCAAGCAAGCGCGTATCATAGAGTAAGATCGTCTTGGATGACATCGGAATTAGTCAGCCATAGGACAATCCTTTTTTATTTCGCATCGGGCCCCCAAATTCCTGGAGACGGCCCTGCTCCTTACCCAATACTTCAGGGGGTTTATCTCCTCACCTTCATTCATTTTCTTGTTGGGACTCTTTTTTTAACATACTACAATCGAAGTCATTCACATACACAAGCATACACTCATCCCTATGAACGCACGCACACACACCCTATTCCTATGAGCTTATCCGAAAGACTGAGCAGGTACATCATCTTAAAATTGACGAAGTCATCACAGATGCCTTCGTAGTCGACGGGAGCGTCTCCTCCCACTAAACGACATCGCCGGAAGGTCTGGAATAAATCCAGGAAAATATGAGCAGCAATGACAAGTCTGGGATTTGAACTCTGGTGGCCAGGGGATACCACTATCCTCCTAATCATCCAACGTTGGTTCACATTTTTTGTTGGGACTTTGAACGCATCCAATAACCACATAAAAAAATCCAAACTTTCACAAATACTAGAACTAAATTCAAATGTTTTTTAGAAGATTGCCAGAAGCAACACATGCCTTTATATATATTATAAAGCATCAAACATGAACACAAGCTCAAGTTTTACAACAAAAAGGTTGTAGAAAATAAACGGTCGAGGATAACAACGATATAGAGGAGTTCATACATGAGCATGCATGCTTGGAAACCAAAACCTACTTTAGTTGTTTGGCGGCGGTCAATTAACATAGTGGATATATCTAAGATTCACGAGCACTGCTTGCAGCATAGTCTTGTTCTTCTGCGTGCCCAAGTGACACCATAGCTGAAAAAGGCGATTGATTGAAAAAAAATACAATCGGTTAGATGAGCAATGATAATCTTTTCAATAGCAAATTTATTGTGAACATTCCGAAAAATCCATGATTGAGCGGCAAAAAACCTACCACGTAACTATGTGATGTGATCTATTACATGGTCACATGAGGGCAATGACCTTGACACACGACCTAAGGTTTTGAATGAAGGAAATATGCCCTAGAGGCAATAATAAAGTTGTTATTTATATTTCCTTATATCATGATAAATGTTTATTATTCATGCTAGAATTGTATTAACCGAAAATTTAGTACATGTGTGGATACATAGACAAACAGAGTGTCACTAGTATTCCTCTACTAGACTAGCTCGTTGAATCAATGATTGTTATGTTTCCTAACCATAGACATGAGTTGTCATTTGATTAACGGGATCACATCATTAGAGAATGATGTGATTGACTTGACCCATTCGTTAGCTTAGCACGATGATCGTTTAGTTTGTTGCTATTGCTTTCTCCATAATTTATACATGTTCCTATGACTATGAGATCATGCAACTCCCGAATACCGGAGGAACACTTAGTGTACTATCAAACATCACAACATATCCGGGTGACTATAAAGATGCTCTACAGGTGTCTTTGATGGTGTTTGTTGAGTTGGCATAGATCGAGATTATGATTTGTCACTCCGAGTATCGGAGAGGTATCTCTTGGCCCTCTCGGTAATGCACATCACTATAAGCCTTGCAAGCAATGCGACTAATGAGTTAGTTATGGGATGATGCATTATGGAACGAGTAAAGAGACTTGCCGGTAACGAGATTGAACTAGGTATTGAGATACCGACGATCAAATCTTGGACAAGTAACATACCGATGACAAAGGGAACAACGTATATCATTATGCGGTTTGACCGATAAAGATCTTTGTAGAATATGTGGGAGCCAATATGAACATCCAGGTTCCGCTATTGGTTATTGACCGAAGACGTGTCTCGGTCATGTCTACATAGTTCTCGAACCCGTAGGGTCCGCACGCTTAACGTTCGGTGACAATCGGTATTATGAGTTTATGTGTTTTGATGTACCGAAGATAGTTCGGAGTCCCGGATATGATCACGGACATGACGAGGAGTTTCGAAATGGTCGAGACATAAAGATTGATATATTGGATGACTATATTCGGACACCGGATGAGTACCGGGGGTCACCGGATAATTATCGGAGTGCCGGGGGGGGGGGGGGGGGTTTATCGGAACCCCCGGGGAAACTAATAGGCCACATGGGCCTTAGTGGAGAGAGAGGCCTGGCCAAGGCAGGGCCGCGCGCCCCCTCTCCTCTAGTCCGAATTGGACTAGGGAAGGGGGGTGCCCCCCTTTCCTTCTCTTCTCTCCCTCTCCTTCCTTCCCCCTTCCTCCCCCTAGTAGGACTAGGAAAGGGGAGTCCTACTCCTACTAGGAGGAGGACTCCTCCTCTCCTGGCATGCCCCCAAGGGTTGGCCGGCCTTCCCCCTTGATCCTTTATATACGGGGGCATGGGGCACCCTAGAACACACAAGTTGATCATTGATCCCTTAGCCGTGTGCGGTGCCCCCCTCCACCATAATCTACCTCAGTCATATTGTCGTAGTGCTTAGGCGAAGCCCTGCACCGGTAGCTTCATCATCACCATCATCACGCCGTCGTGCTGATGAAGCTCTCCCTCGACACTCAGCTGGATCGAGAGTTCGTAGGACGTCACCAAGCCGAACGTGTATAGATCGCGGAGGTGCCGTACTTTCGATACTAGGATCGGTCGGATCATGAAGACATACGACTACATCAACCGCGTTGTCATAACGCTTCCACTTACGGTCTACGAGGGTACGTGAACAACACTCTTCCCCTCTCGTTGTTATGCATCACCATGATAGATCTTGAGTGTGCGTAGGAATTTTTTTGAATTTACTGCGTTCCCCAACACCGAAGAGGTCCCTAAACACCCCCGAACCACAATCCACATGAATTTGGCAAGCACACACAAAAACAAAATATGATTAACATCCTCCTCCTCGCAAAGGGGGCACCGACCATCACTAGGACCCTGACGACTGTCCTTGGAGAGATGGTCGCGAAGCACCTAGAAACACCTTAATTTTGAGAGGCATGCCTGCCTTCCCAAGGAGATTGGTACATTTTTATAGATAGATTTGACATACAATTGACGTGACGATTCAAGCCCTCGAGAAATCATACATCCTCCTCAATTTGTATGATCGGTCGCAATTCGATTAGCACGCTTCTAAAGATTCACCTTTATATTTGACTAACACAATAATAATATTGCCAAGTCAGCATGAAAAACCAATTCAGAAAAGGCAATAGGGTTGACAACGGAGGATTCATTCACACCCCTGCAGCAGTCGAGGATGCTTTCAACAGCGTAGTATGTTGTAATAAGCTGTAGATGAAATATGTTCAACATTGCGCATTTGATCTGGTGGTAACAGCGTAGTATGTTGTAATAAGCTGTAGATGAAATATGTTCAACATTGCGCATTTGATCTGGTGGTATGATTCTCGCTTAGGCCTTGTTCGGTTAATCCCCATCACAAGAGGATTGGAGAGGATTGAAGGGGTTTGATGTGGATTTTGACTTACTGGGGATTTAATCCCTGCCAATCTGCTCCAAACCCCTTAGAATCCTGTGGAACCGAACAAGGCCTTAGGGTGCGGTAGAATTGACTTGATGATTCAAGGCCCCAATAGATCATATCCTCTTCAATTTGTATGATCGATCACAATTCGATTAGTAAAAGATTCACTTTTATATTTGAGTCACACAATCATATTTTTAACTTAGCATAAACAAACTAGCTCAGGGAAAGCAACAGAACCGGTAACGGAGGAGCATTCATTCACATGCTCGCAGCAACGGAGGATGATGCATTCATCCACAGGCTCGCGGCAAGGGAGCCAGGGCATTCCGTTACGTGCGGTGTATAAATAAACGATAAATGAATTACAGTACAACAAAGGGCATTTGGTCTAGTGGTATGATTCTCGCTTAGGGTGCGAGAGGTCCCGAGTTCAATTCTCGGAATGCCCCAATTTTTGCATTTTTTTTGTTTTTCCTCTCTCTCTCCGATTTGAAGCGCGCCATAGAGACCTTTCTCAACGTCCATAAGTTTTTGGAGAACCATCTAGCTAGCCTCTGTTTCATTCTGAGACTATGCAGCATCGTAGAAGCATCTAAGCTTATTTTACTCTGAGATTATAAACCATCAAACTCCCTGCGCTTGTGTGTGTGTGCCCCGCGCTGGATGCTTCTGACTTCTGTCCGTCGACCTGCGCCGCGCGGCGGACCACATCAGCACCGAGCGTGACGACACGCGACGCTCGTGTCCGCTAGTGAGCGATTCGGCGCGTTGCCGATCCGATACGATGCGCTGCTGGTCCACTGGCCTGCAGCCATGTGCTAGCGTGCACCGCATCCTCATCGCCATCTCGACACAGTGACACGCCAAACCGCTATTATTAGCACCCCCGAACTCCTACGCGGCGGCGCAATCACATCGAGTCCTCGCGCCGTCCCCCGTCCCATATTCCCTTTACCCGTCCTCGCCTCGTCGCCGGCAATGGCGGGTCCCGGCGTCGGAGCGGCCGCGCCTCGCCTGTCGCTGCTGCTGCTGCTCGTCGTCGTCTTCGCGGGCCCCTCCCGCGACAGCCGCACCGTGAGTTCTTCTTCTTCCTCTTGCACGCGCGCCCACATCTCGCGGTGTCACTCTATCTATCTATCAACCGACGACTGCTCTGCTCTGCCGTGTGACGCATGGCGCCGTTTTGCGTTGTGCTGCGCAGGAGGCGGCCGTGCGGACGTGCACGTACACGGTGAAGGTGAAGACGAGCTGCGCGTCGCCGGCGCGGACGTCGGACGCGGTCAGCGTGGCGTTCGGGGACGCGTACCGGAACGAGGCGTACGGGGCGCGCCTCCCGAGCGCGCCGGGCGGGAGGGCCTTCGAGCGGTGCGGCACCGACACCTTCCGCGTCTCCGGGGTGTGCGGCTACGGCGTCTGCTACCTCTACCTCCGCCGCGCCGGCCGCGACGGCTGGGCGCCCGAGTGGGTCCAGGTCACCGAGCCGGGCCCCGGCGCCGGAGAGAAGCCCGCCACCTTCTACTTCGGGGCGCCGCTGCCGGACGGCGTCTGGTACGGCCACAACCGCTGCCCCAAGGCCAAGGCCAAGGCAGCGGCGGCGGCTCGGACAAACACCACCTCTGCTGCTGCTTCGCCTCTGGGCTAGCGCGACCTGATTCGGCTCTACCCACCGGGCGCAGCCCCTCTCCGTATGTAATTCGGCATTCGCCGAGAATAAGCAGACTCTGCTTACAGATTCAGAATAAGTAATTAGAGAATCATAATCCGAAATATGATGAGGCCATGAGGGCACCTTCTTCACACCCCGGAGGATTTGTTCCCTGTTTACATTTACCACACATCTCTATTAGAGCATCTCTAGCAGACCTCTTATATTATAGACCCTTATATCGCTTTTACAGTTCACAGAAAATCAGTTTTACTGGCTGGTGTGGACACCGGCCGAACAAATTCTGTATAATCAATCTATAAAAAACCAAATCAAAATTGACCGGCGACCGACATGCGAACGAGAAAGACACGGCCAGAAACGAAGGCCGGCGGATGAAAGGACGAGAAGACGCGGGTTGGCCATGACGCGCGGGCTTAGGACAGGGCGGCGCAGGCGGCGGTCGAACGCGCGCGGCCGGACTCAGCTAGCTAGCTCGCACACATCGATTCACAGCTAGCTAGCGCAGTCGTAGCTAGCTAGCTAGCTCGCATTGATTCAGCTAGCGCGGCCGTCTAGCTAGCTTGCTCGCATCCCGGGTGGCGGACGGGCGCAGCGGCCGGGTGAGTTTCATGGTGTTGGCGGGAGCAGAGATTCCTCAACCGCAAGTGTTGGCCGGTATTTAGGGCCCTGCCAAAGTTGCCTTCAAAACTAAAGATATGAGGGTTTCGGGTTTGTGTTTATAGAGCCTCTTAAAAAAATTTAAGAGTCGGACAATTTTAAGGGGTCTGTTTAGACCTGTTTTTTCGACTAGAACTGTAAAAGCGGTTATTTTACGGGTTTGACCATTTATACGGGATCTGCTAGAGATGCTCTTAATCGCTAGGAACCATAGTTTTTTTTTAAAAAAGAGGAAGACCCCCGGCCTCTGCATCTGGGCGATGCATGCAGCCACTTTATTAATTATTCATAAAAGACTTTACAAAGAAATACAACAGTACTCCCTTCGTCTGGGTTTATTAGGCCTCACAACATTACAAGCATGTTCCTTTTTATAAGGCCTCGCTTTGAAAAGATGCATGCATGCAACCACTTCATTGGTTGCATTGAGAGTCATTGTTGTTGATGCCATGACCAGGGAATTAATACACTGCATGCATGTGAGAGAATGCATTGGGAGTGAAATGAAAGAATTAATGTCAGCAAATTACTATGTGCCTTGGTCCAAGAAAAGTTGCCTTTAGGCCTAATAAACCCGAACGGAGGGAGTAAGTCTCAAGCCACCGTCTAGGCAACATCTGTCGTTACTCCTATCCAGTTGATGAAGACATGTTGATAGTCCGGGCCTAATACCAAACAGACCGTGCAGCCAAGCCTAACATCTAAGACCTGAGACCCCAACCAAACCACTTGCCGGGTGTGGGGCACACACCGGTTCGGCGCACTCTCAAAGGCCACCGTCGCCAACTGCCACCAATCCATCTTTAGAGCTATACTGACGCATCAACCTTGACCGGTCTAGCTGCCGTGGCCGCTGCCACGGTGCCAGACAACCCCACCACCCTACGCTTGTCTATCCAGCCACATCCGTCGTCGAGATCCAGCTACACCATGCTGCCAATACTCGTCTTCATCGACGCGGTAGATACAACGCCGCTCCTCTTGCCAACCTCCACATCGTGGCCGTTGCTGGAGCTACGTGGAGCCCACCACCCATGGCACCTCTCCCCGAACATCTGAGCCTCCCAAGACGGCTCCTCCATGGAAGTTACGACGTGCAGGACGCCACCGCCTCCCAATCTAGTCTGGATTTTGGACTTTCGCCCTGGATGTGTTTGGAGGTGGATAGGAGGGACCTCGGCTTCGCCTCTAGGAAGGGTAACAATGTTTGAGGGACGCCGCCGATGCCAGGCCGAACCAGCCGACCAAAGTTTCCTCCGATCCCCATCCTATACCACCAAACTTTCGTCTGCTCCGGATCCGGTAGCGAGCCAAGAACCAAAACCTACATAGATGAGATTGCCATGGGCCTCAACCCAACATGAGTTGAGAAGAACATCCATAGTAGATATCCAGGCGCCGAATCAGCCGATCCGACGTGGCCAGTGGCGAAGACCACCATCTCACGCCGGCCGACCGCGTCCAACATCAGACCGAGATCCAATTTGAACCCGAGGGCACCCGCAACCACTTGGCCGAGCCCATGATACGTCCATTTTGCATCATGCTTTTATATTGATATTTATTACATTATGGGTTGTTATTACACATTATTTCACAATACTTATGCCTATTCTCTCTTATTTTACAAGGTTTACATGAAGAGGGAGAATGCCGGCAGCTGGGATTCTGGGCTGGAAAAGGAGCAAATATTAGAGACCGATTCTGCACAGCTCCAAAAGTCCTGAAACTTCACGGAAGTTATTTTCAGAATATATAAAAAATAATGAGTGAAGAAAGTTCCAGAGGGGGGCCACACCCTGGCCACGAGGGTGGGGGCGCGCCCCACCCTCCTGGGCGCGGCCCCTGCCTCGTGGCCCTCCGATGCCCATCTTCTGCTATATGAGGTCTTTCGTCCGAGAAAAAATAGTAAGCAAGCTTCGGGGAAGAAACTCCGCCGCCACGAGGCGGAACCTTGGCGGAACCAATCTAGGGCTCCGGCAAAGCTGTTCTGCCGGGGAAACTTTCCTTCGGGAGGGGGAAATCATCACCATCGTCATCACCAACGATCCTCTCATCGGGAGGGGGTCAATCTCCACCAACATCTTCACCAACACCATCTCATCTCAAACCCTAGTTCATCTCTTGTATCCAATCTTTGTATCCAAACCTCAGATTGGTACCTGTGGGTTGCTAGTAGTGTTGATTACTCCTTGTAGTTGATGCTAGTTGGTTTACTTGGTGGAAGATCATATGTTCAGATCCATTATGCATATTAATACCCCTCTGATTATGAACATGAATATGCTTTGTGAGTAGTTACGTTTGTTCCTGAGGACATGGGAGAAGTCTTGCTATAAGTAGTCATGTGAATTTGGTATTCGTTCGATATTTTGATGAGATGTATGTTGTCATCCCTCTAGTGGTGTCATGTGAACGTCGACTACATGACACTTCACCATTGTTTGGGCCTAGAGGGAGGCATTGGGAAGTAATAAATAGATGATGGGTTGCTAGAGTGACAGGAGCTTAAACCCTAGTTTATGTGTTGCTTCGTAAGGGGTTGATTGGATCCATATGTTTCATGCTATGGTTAGGTTTACCTTAATACTTCTGTTGTAGTTGCAGATGCTTGCAATGGTGGTTAATCATAAGTGGGATGCTTGTCCAAGTAAGGACAGTACCTAAGCACAAATCCACCCTCATATCAAATTATCAAAGTACCGAACGCGAATCATATGAACGTGATGAAAACTAGCTTGACGATAATTCCCATGTGTCCTCGGGAGCGCTTTCCTTCATATAAGAGTTTGTCCAAGCTTGTCCTTTGCTACAAAAAGGATTGGGCCATCTTGCTGCACCTTATTTACTTCTATTGCTTGCTACTCGTTACAAATTACCTTATCACAAAACTATCTGTTACCGACAATTTCAGTGCTTGCAGAGAATACCTTACTGAAAACTGCTTATCATTTCCTTTTGCTCCTCGTTGGGTTCGACACTCTTACTTATCGAAAAGCTACGATATATCCCCTACACTTGTGGGTCATCAAGACTCTTTTCTGGCGCCGTTGCCAGGGAGTGAAGCGTCTTTGGTAGGTGGAATTTGGTAAGGAAAAATTTATATAGTGTGCTGAAATTTACTATCACTTGTTACTATGGAACATAATCCTTTGAGGGGCTTGTTCGGGGTATCTTCACCCCGACCAGTAGAGCAAAGAGTTGCTCCTCAACCTACTGAAAATGTTTACTTTGAAATTCCATCGGGTATGATAGAGAAACTGCTAGCTAATCCTTTTGCAGGAGATGGAACATTGCATCCCGATTTACACTTAATCTATGTGGATGAAGTTTGTGGATTATTTAAGCTTGCAGGTATGCCCGATGATGTTATCAAGAAGAAGGTCTTCCCTTTATCTTTGAGGGGAGAGGCATTGACATGGTATAGGCTATGTGATGATATGGGATCATGGGACTACAAGCGATTGAAATTGGAATTTCATCACAAGTTTTATCCTATGCATCTTGTTCATCGTGATCGTAATTATATATATATATATAATTTTTGGCCTCGCGAAGGAGAAAGCATCGCTCAAGCTTGGGGGAGTCTTAAGTCAATGTTATATTCATGCCCCAATCATGAGCTCTCAAGAGAAATGATTATTCAAAATTTTTATGCTCGACTTTCTCTCAGTAATCGCTCCATGCTCGATACTTCTTGTACTGGATCTTTTATGATGAAGACTATTGAATTCAAATGAGATTTATTGGAAAGAATTAAACGCAACTCTGAAGGTTGGGACCTCGACGAAGGTAAGGAGTCATGTATAACACCTAAATTTGATTGTGTTAAATCTTTTATGGATACCGATGCTTTTCGTGAATTTAGCACTAAATATGGACTTGACTCTGAGATAGTAGCTTCTTTCTATGAATCCTTTGCTACTCATGTTGATCTTCCTAAGGAGAAGTGGTTTAAATATAATCCTCCCATTGAAGTAAAAGTAGTTGCACCTATTAAAGTTGAAGAAAAGACTATCACTTATGATGATCCTGTTGTTCCTGCTACTTATATTGAGAAACCACATTTCCCTGTTAGAATTAAGAATCATGCTAAAGCTTCAACTGTGGTTAACAAAAGTAATATTAAGACACCTAAACCCCCTGAGCAAATTAAAGTTGAACCTAGTATTGCTATGGTTAAAGATCTCTTGGCCGATAATATTGATGGGCATGTTATTTACTTCTGCAATGAAGCTGCTAGAATTGCTAGACCTGATGCTAAAAATAAACATAGACCTGTTGTAGGCATGCCTGTTATTTCTGTTAAAATAGGAGATCATTGTCATCATGGCTTATGTGATATGGGTGCTAGTGCAAGTGTAATACCTCATTCCTTATACCAAGAAATTATGCATGATATTGCACCTGCTGAGATAGAAGAAATTAATGTTACAATTAAGCTTGCCAATATAGATACTATTTCACCAGTTGGGATTGTAAGAGATGTTGAAGTCTTGTGTGGGAAAGTTAAATACCCTGCTGATTTTCTTGTTCTCGGTTCCCCACAAGATGACTTTTGTCCCATTATATTTGGTAGACCCTTCTTGAATACTGTTAATGCTAAGATAGACTGCAACAAGGATATTGTTTCTGTTGGTTTAGGGGATATGTCTCATGAGTTTAATTTTGCTAAATTTCGTAGACAAACCCATCATAAAGAATTGCCTAGTAAAGATGAAATTATTGATCTTGCTTCTATTGCCGTGCCTCCTACTGATCCTTTAGAACAATATTTGCTAGATCATGAAAATGATATGTTTATGAATGAAAGAAGGGAAATAGATGAAGTGCCCTTTAAACAAGGACCTATTCTGAAACACAACTTGCCTATTGAAATCCTAGGGGATACTCCTCCACCCAAGGGTGATCCCGTGTTTGAGCTTAAACCATTGTCTGATACTCTTAAATATGCTTATCTTGATGAAAAGAAGATATATCCTGTTATTATTAGTGCTAACCTTTCAGAGCATGAAGAAGAGAGATTATTGGAAACTCTGAAGGAGCACCGTGCTGCTATTGGATATACTCTTGATGATCTTAAGAGCATTAGTCCCACTCTATGTCAACACAAAATAAATTTGGAGAAAGACGCCAAACCAGTTATTGATCACCAACGACGGCTAAATCCTAAGATGAAAGAAGTGGTAAGAAAGGAAATATTAAAGCTCCTTGAAGCAGGTATAATTTATACCGTTGCTGATAGTTAGTGGGTAAGTCCTGTCCATTGTGTCCATAAGAAGGGAGGTATTACTGTCGTTCCTAATGATAAAGATGAATTGATTCCGCCAAGAATTATTACAGGTTATAGGATGGTAATTGATTTCCGCAAATTAAATAAAGCTACTCAAAAGATCATTACCCCTTGCCTTTCATTGATCAAATGCTAGAAAGATTATCCAAACATACACATTTTTGCTTTCTAGATGGTTACTCTAGTTTCTCTCAAATACCCGTGTCAGCTGATGATCAAGAAAAGACTACTTTTCTTGCCCTTTCGATACCTTTGCTTATAGACGTATGCCTTTTGGTTTATGTAATGCACCTGCGACATTTCAAAGATGCATGATGGCTATATTCTCTGACTTTTGTGAAAAGATTTGTGAAGTTTTCAGGATGATTTCTCTGTTTATGGATCCTCTTTTGATGATTGCTTGAGCAATCTTGATCGAGTTTTGCAGAGATGCAAAGAAACTAACCTTGTATTGAATTGGGAGAAGTGCCACTTTATGGTTAATGAAGGTATTGTCTTGGGGCATAAAATTTCTGAAAGAGGTATTGAAGTTGACAAAGCTAAAGTGGATGCTATTGAAAAGATGCCGTGTCCCAAGGACATCAAAGGTATAAGAAGTTTCCTTGATCATGCCGTTTTTTATAGGAGGTTCATTAAGGACTTCTCAAAAATTTCCCGGCCTCTGACTTACCTATTACAAAAAGATACCCCTTTTGTGTTTGATGATGATTGTGTAGAAGCATTTGAAATACTTAAGAAAGCTTTGATTTCTACACCTATTGATCAGCCTCCTGATTGGAATTTACCCTTTGAAATCATGTGCGATGCTAGTGACTATGATGTAGGTGCTGTTCTAGGACAAAGAGTTGATAAGAAATTAAATGTTATTCAATATGCTAGTAAAACTCTAGACAGTGCTCAAAGAAATTATGCTACTACTGAAAAGAATTTTTAGCAGTTATATTTTCTTGTGATAAGTTCAGACCTTATATTGTTGATTCTAAAGTAACTATTCACACTGATCATGCTGCTATTAAATATCTTATGGAAAAGAAAGATGCTAAACCTAGACTTATTAGATGGGTTCTCCTGCTACAAGAATTTGATTTGCATATTATTCATAGAAAGGGAGCTGAGAATCCCGTTGCAGACAACTTGTCTAGGTTAGAGAATGTTGTTGATGACCCACTACCTATTGATGATAGCTTTCCTGATGAACAATTAGCTATCATAAATGCTTCTTGTACTGCTCCATGGTATGCTGATTATGCTAATTACATTGTTGCTAAATTTATACCACCTAGTTTCACATACCAGCAAAAGAAAAAGTTCTTCTATGATTTAAGACATTACTTCTGGGATGACCCACACCTTTATAAAGAAGGAGTAGATGGTGTTATTAGACGTTGTGTACCTGAGCATGAACAGGAACAGATCCTACGCAAGTGTCACTCCGAAGCTTATGGAGGACACCATGCTGGAGATAGAACTGCACATAAGGTATTGCAATCCGGTTTTTATTGGCCTACTCTCTTCAAGGATGCCCGTAAGTTTGTTTTGTCTTGTGATGAATGTCAAAGAATTGGTAATATTAGTAGACGTCAAGAAATGCCTATGAATTATTCACTTGTTATTGAATCATTTGATGTTTGGGGCTTTGATTATATGGGACCTTTTCCTTCCTCTAGTGGGTATACACATATTTTAGTTGTTGTTGATTACGTTACTAAGTGGGTAGAAGCTATTCCAACTAGTAGTGCTGATCATAACACCTCTATTAAAATGCTTAAAGAAGTTATTTTTCCGAGGTTTGGAGTCCCCAGATATTTAATGACTGATGGTGGTTCACATTTTATTCATGGTGCCTTTCGTAAAATGCTTGCTAAGTATGATGTTAATCATAGAATTGCATCTCCTTATCACCCATAGTCTAGTGGTCAAGTAGAACTTAGCAATAGAGAGCTTAAATTAATTTTGCAAAAGACTGTTAATAGATCTAGAAAGAATTGGTCCAAGAAACTTGATGATGCATTATGGGCTTATAGAACTGCATATAAAAATCCTGTGGGTATGTCTCCATATAAAATGGTTTATGGTAAAGCATGTCACTTACCTCTTGAATTAGAACATAAGGCATATTGGGCTATTAAAGAGCTCAACTATGACTTCAAACTTGCTGGTGAGAAGAGGCTTTTTGACATTAGCTCACTTGATGAATGAAGAACCCAGGCTTATGAAAATGCCAAGCTATTTAAAGAAAAAGTTAAAAGATGGCATGACAAAAGGATACAAAAGCGTGAGTTCAATGTAGGTGATTATGTATTGTTATACAACTCTCATTTAAGATTTTTTGTAGGCTAACTTCTCTCTAAATGGGAAGGTCCTTACGTCATCGAGGAGGTCTATCGTTCCGGTGCCATAAAAATCAACAACTTCGAAGGCACAAATCCGAGGGTGGTGAACGGCCAAAGAATCAAACATTATATCTCAGGTAATCCCATAAATGTTGAAACTAATGTTATTGAAACCGTAACCCCGAAGGAATACATAAGGGACACTTTCCAGAACGTTTCAGACTCCAAAAAGGAATAGGTACGTGGTACGGTAAGTAAACTGACTCCAAAATAGTTCTAATGGAAATTTTTCTCGGTTTTGGAATATTTAAGAAAATAGGAAAATAAGAAGCAGACCGGAAAGGACACAAGGCTTCCACGAGGGTGGAGGGAACGCCCTGCCCCCTTGGGCGCGCCCCCTGCCTCATGGTCACCTCGTGTGCCCTCCGGACTCCGTTTTCTTGCACGATACTTCTTTTGGTCGGTAAAAATTCACTATATAATCTCCCGAAGGTTTTGACCGTCGTATCACGCAAATATCCCTTGTCTTTGTTTCGAGCTGCCCTGCTGCAGATTTGAGCAACATGTCGTCCCAGGATTCGGAAGGAGAAAGCTATGTGGCTGATTACCTTGCAGATCCTAAAGTCTATGTGGATGTGGAGCATTGTGGTTTGACTACGGAAGAAGAAGAGGACTATGAACCTAAGGGAAAGGAGGAGATGAGCGGAGATGAAGATGAATTCCCATTACCTCAACCTGGGGACATGCATGTGGAGTTCAAAAAGTCAAGCCTCCCAGATAGAGCAAACAAACCTAAGATCGATTTTATCCCTTTTCGCCTCTTGCAGGAAAGCAAGCAGGAATTATGCAAAAAGATACTAAGCCTGGAGTAGGAGATCGATGACCTGAGGGATCAAAATTCTGTCCTCAAGCGCAAATTGAGGAAGAAGCCTATGCCATCAACAAAACCATCATCTTCTTCACCAACAAAAGAGATATAATCACATGGGTATGGGCACTCCCCTTGGCAACTGCCAATCTTGGGGGAGTGCCCCGGTATCGTATCACCATCACTTTTATCTTTACCGTTTTTGTTAGTTTGATCCTTTTGATAATATCTTGATAGTAGAATAAAGTTTTGGTATGATCTAGTTGTGAGTTTTGCTTTATGATCTTCTTGTGTAATCGAGTCCGTGAGCTATATATAATAAAGATTAGTGTTGAGCCAAGGGCTTGATTATTTTGCTATGATCTTGAGGGAATAAAATAGAAGAGAATAAATAAAAAGAAATAAAGAGATCATATGGATCTTATGGAGAGTAATGAGCTCACATATAAAGAGTATGATGAATAAAAGTTGTTGAGAGTTGACAAACATAGTTTTGGTCATTGTTGCAATTAATAGGAAGTAATAAAGAAAGAGAGGTTCACATATAAATATACTATCTTGGACATCTTTTATGATTGTGAGCACTCATTAAAATATGACATACTAAAGAGTTGAAGTTGGACAAGGAAGACAACGTAATAGGTTATGTATTCTTACATCTGAGATAAATTATATTGTCATGGATCATCCAACATGTTGAGCTTGCCTTTCCCTCTCATGCTAGCCAATTTCTTTGCACCAAGTAGAGATACTACTTGTGCTTCCAAATATCCCTAAATCCGGTTTTGCCATGAGAGTCCACCATATCTACCTATGGATTGAGTAAGATCCATCAAGTAAGTTGTCATCGGTGCAAGCAATAAAAATTGCTCTCTAAATATGTATGACTTATTAATGTGGAGAAAATAAGCTTCATACGATCTTGTGATATGGAAGAAATAAAAGCGACGGCCTGCATAATAAAGGTCCATATCACAAGTGGCAATATAAAGTGACATTCTTTTGCATTAGGATTTCGTGCATCCAACTATAAAAGCGCATGACAACCTCTGCTTCCCTCTGCGAAGGGCCTATCTTTTATTCTTGTCTTATACTTCATGCAAAGAGTCATGGTGATATTCACCTTTCCTTTTTACATTTTATCCTTTGGCAAGCACAATGTGTTGGAAAGATCCTGATATATATAGCTAATTGGATGTGCGTTTTCATGAACTATTATTGTTGACATTACCCTTGAGGTAAAAAGTTGGGAGGCAAAACTATAAGCCCCTATCTTTCTCTATGTCCGATTAAAACTTCATAACCATGAATATCGCGTGACTGTTAGCAATTATGAAAGACTAAAAGATGGTTGAGTATGTGGACTTGCTGAAAAGCTCTTATATTGACTCTTTCCTATGTTATGATAAATTGCAATTGCCTCAATGACTGAGATTAGAGTTTGTTGGTTCTCAATGAAGTTTATGATTCATACTTGAAATTGTGATTCAACTTTTACTTTAGCATAAGAGATCATATGATTATATATATATATATTGATGTTCTAAGAATGATCATGATGCCCTCATGTCCGTATTTTATTTTTATCGACACCTCTATCTCCAAACATGTGGACATATTTTCTGATTTCGGCTTTCGCTTGAGGACAAGCGAGGTCTAAGCTTGGGGGAGCTGATACGTCCATTTTACATCATGCTTTTATATCGATATTTATTGCATATGGGCTGTTATTACACATTATGTCACAATACTTATGCCTATTCTCTCTTATTTTACAAGGTTTACATGAAGAGGGAGAATGTCGGCAGTTGGGATTCTGGGCTGGAAAAGGAGCAACTATTAGAGACCTATTCTGCACAGCTCCAAAAGTCCAGAAACTTCACGGAAGTTATTTCTAGAATATATAAAAAATACTGAGCAAAGAAAGTTCCAGAGGGGGGCCACACCCTGGCCACGAGGGTGGGGCGCGCCCCACCCCCTGGGTGCGCCCCCTGCCTCGTGGGCCCCCTGGTGGCCCTCCGATGCCCATCTTCTGCTATATGAGGTCATTCGTCCGAGAAAAAATAATAAGCAAGCTTTGGGGAAGAAACTCCTCCGCCATGAGGCGGAACCTTGGTGGAACCAATCTAGGGCTCCAGCAGAGCTGTTCTGCCGGGGAAACTTTCCTCCGAGAGGGGGAAATCATCACCATCGTCATCACCAACGATCCTCTCATCGGGAGGGGGTCAATCTCCATCAACATCTTCACCAGCACCATATCATCTCAAACCCTAGTTCATCTCTTGTATCCAATCTTTGTATCCAAACCTCAGATTGGTACCTGTGGGTTGCTAGTAGTGTTGATTACTCCTTGTAGTTGATGCTAGTTGGTTTACTTGGTGGAAGATCATATGTTCAGATCCATTATGCATATTAATACCCCTCTGATTATGAACATGAATATGCTTTGTGAGTAGTTACGTTTGTTCCTGAGGACATGGGAGAAGTCTTGCTATAAGTAGTCATGTGAATTTGGTATTCGTTCGATATTTTGATGAGATGTATGTTGTCATCCCTCTAGTGGTGTCATGTGAACGTCGACTACATGACACTTCACCATTTTTTGGGCCTAGAGGGAGGCATTGGGAAGTAATAAGTAGATGATGGGTTGCTAGAGTGACAGAAGCTTAAACCCTAGTTTATGCGTTGCTTTGTAAGGGGCTGATTGGATCCATATGTTTCATGCTATGGTTAGGTTTACCTTAATACTTCTGTTGTAGTTGCAGATGCTTGCAATGGGGGTTAATCATAAGTGGGATGCTTGTCCAAGTAAGGACAGTACCCAAGCATCGGTCCACCCACATATCAAATTATCAAAGTACCGAACGTGAATCATATGAACGTGATGAAAACTAGCTCGATGATAATTCCCACGTGTCTTCGGGAGCGCTTTCCTTCATATAAGAGTTTGTCCAGGCTTGTCCTTTGCTACAAAAAGGATTAGGCCATCTTGCTGCACCTTATTTACTTTTATTGCTTGCTACTCGTTACAAATTATCTTATCACAGAACTATCTGTTACCGACAATTTCAGTGCTTGCAGAGAATACCTTACTGAAAACTGCTTATCATTTCCTTCTGCTCCTCGTTGGATTCGACACTCTTACTTATCGAAAAGCTATGATAGATCCCCTACACTTGTGGGTCATCATCCCACCACGTAGCCGTCACCACACCGCGAGATGGGATCCTGCCGCCGCGTCGCGCATGACGTTGACAAGGTTAGCCCGCTTGCCGCGCTGCCGGACCCCACGTAAACGCAGCGCCTCCTCACGATCCAGCCGTCACGCGCCGGTGGAGATGTTCGAAGGGGAAGAAGCCCTGCCACCGCCCTGCCGACCAGGCTTTTCCTGGTGGCATTGCGGACAGCAGCGAGGAGGGTTGTAGGCGGGAGGGCTCGAGGGGGAGGGCGACACGAGGGGCTCGTGCACCGGCGGCTATAACATGGTCTATAAACCAAATACATAAATTATGAAACTACAATACTTCTTACTATGAATCTAATGATACACTCCTTCCGTCCCATAATATAAGAGCGTTTTGACACTAGTGAAGTGCAAAAATGCTCTTATATTATGGGACAGGGGTAGTATATACTTGACATTCTAAATGTAAATCGATGGGTCTATTTGTTGCGTAAAAGGCAACAAAGAAGGATGTCATGTTTTCACACGAAGCCCCGAATCTTGCAACCACCTGGCCCAGCGCTCACGCTCTATAAGGCCTTTTACAATCCAAGTGTTTAGGGGAGGTACTTAGAGAAATAAATCAGTTTTTTCTTAAGCACCAGTGCTTACTTGTACAGGATAGACGTTTAATTAGACGTCTCTCCTGTAGAAATAGTCATCGGTGCTTTAGAAAACCCTGGTTTATTTTTCTAAGCACCTCCCTAAGAAACTAGCACTGTACAAGGCCTAAGAAAGATTTCTTCTATTTCTTTTTTGATGAAACAGATTACTACAAGCCTGCTCCAGCTGCACTAAATCCTCAACTCTGCACTCCCATTCTCAACTCTGACTCCGCCACTGAAAATTGAAATTGTGCTATCTGTTTGGTGACCAACTCTGCTCTACAGAGCACTTGGATGCATTTGGTTCACATCTCTATTTTAGGGCATTTTACATACTTTTCTCAGTTGGACCTGTTTGAACTAATGCAAGCTAAAAAACAATATCTCTAGTTTGGTTACCTGCATTAGGCTCCCTGCATGAGGCCAGTAATTTCTACCATGCTATTTGGTTGCCTGCGTCGTTGTTTTTAGACAAACAACATGTTGTTTGGTTGCAAACATCTTAAGGTATGATCACCACTTCTCACTAGCGGTGATCTTACCATACACACAGAACATCGTCTTGCCCTAGATAGGAAACTAATGACAGTTTATCCTAGCTATTAGAAAATGACAGTACTAGTTACGAGCCAATATGGCTAAATAGGGGAAAGTTCAACAATGCTAACTAGGTGGAAGTCCATCCTCTTCCTCTACTTCTGTTGCTGTTGTGCTGCTTCTTCTTCTTCTCTTGTGCTTCTTCTTCTTCTTCTTCTTCTTCTTCAGATCCTTGTCTGACCTCTGTTATCCCACATTGCCTGACCCCACCCTAACATTTTGTTCTTCCATGCTTCATTGTCAAACGCCTCCACACCTTGGTCGGAGCTGATCACATCATTAGGCATCACATCTTCCTCCTCCAGCTCAAGTTCATGAGTTCCCCACTATAGGGTCCAGTTTTGAATGATGCAACATGCAAGGACAAGCTTAACCTGGGTAGGGTAAGGGTGGAATGGCTTCTGATCCAGGATCTTAAACATATTCTTCAGAGCTCCAAATGCCCTCTCAACCGTTACTTTAAGACTGGAGTGTGTGAGATTGAACAGTTCCTTAGGAGTCCAGGGACTCGTTCAGATGGTACTTGATTTTCCTGGAGGGTGGAAGAACACCTGGCCGACATGCATAGCCAGCATCTCCAAGGTAGAACTTGCCATCTGGTATGCTGATGCCATCAGGTCTACACATGTTGTTACTTAGAATGTTAGCATCATGTGCTAATCCTTCCCAGCCAACCAACACATATGTGAACTTCAGATCGAAGTCAACAGCAACAACCACATTCTGGCTTGTGTAGTGCTTCCTCCCTCTATATGCTGCATATTGTGACCTCGGCACTCTGATAGTGACATGAGTACCATCTATTGCCCTAATGCAATCTTGAAATGGCATTACAAGATGTTGTTATGGCTACAACAGAATAATAAGAGCATATCAAGGCACGATCTACATATTTTCAATGCTCACCTTGAAGTATGGATACCATCTTGGGCTAGTGCGAATCTTCGTAGGAATCTGGTTGGTTGGTGACACGATAATCTCTCCTCTGAGTTCTCCAATAGCATACAACATTCGCTTCAAGTACCTAGAGATGGTCTCCATTGATCTCCTGAAGGTGTTGTGTATAACCCCGAACCTTTGGTTATGACCAACAACAAGGAGGAACATGAATACTTGCTATTCCACAAAGTTATGGATGCTATCTTCTAGCAACTCCTTGCTCCTGAACGTCCGCACAAGCCTTGCGAAAGGTGCTCTTTTCATTCGAAGCATCCACAGAGCCTCTGTGTCATTGCAGTTGTAGATGTAGTTCAGATTCGCTATCCTCTCTTGATCCCAGATTAACATTGAACCATACCGGATGAGAGGTTTCTGATACGTCCATTTTTCATCATGCTTTTATATCGATATTTATTGCATTATGGGCTGTTATTACACATTATGTCACAATACTTATGCCTATTCTCTCTTATTTTACAAGGTTTACATGAAGAGGGAGAATGCCGGCAGCTGGGATTCTGGGCTGGAAAAGGAGCAAATATTAGAGACCTATTCTGCACAGATCCAAAAGTCCTGAAACTTCACGGAAGATGTTTTCAGAATATATAAAAAATACTCAGCGGAAGAAATTCACCAGGGGGGCCACACCCTGCCCACGAGGGTGGGGGCGCACCCTACCCCCTGGGCACGCCCCCTACCTCGTGGGCCCCCTGGTGGCCCTCCGGTGGCCATCTTCTACTATATGAAGTCTTTCGATGGGAAAAAAAAATCATAAGCCATCTTCTCGGACAAAACTCCGCCGCCACGAGGCGGAACCAATCTAGGGTTCTGGCGGAGCTGTTCTGCCGGGGAAACTTCCCTCCCGGAGGGGGAAATCATCGTCATCGTCATCACCAACGCTCCTCTCATCGGGAGAGGGCAATATCCATCAACATCTTCATCAGCACCATCTCCTCTCAAAACCCTAGTTCATCTCTTGTATCCAATTCTTGTCTCCAAGTCTGGGATTGGTGCTAGTAGGTTGCTAGTAGTGTTAATTACTCCTTGTAGTTGATGCTAGTTGGTTTAATTGGTGGAAGATCATATGTTCAGATCCTATATTCATATTAATACCCCTCTGATTATGAACATGTTTATGCTTTGTGAGTAGTTACTTTTGTTCCCGAGGACATGGGAGAAGTCTTGCTATTAGTAGTCATGTGAATTTGGTATTCGTTTGATATTTTGATGAGATGTATGTTGTCTCTCCTCTAGTGGTGTTATGTGAACGTCGACTACATGACACTTCACCATTGTTTGGGCCTAGAGGAAGGCATTGGGGAGTAATAAGTAGATGATGGGTTGCTAGAGTGACAGAAGCTTAAACCCTAGTTTATGCGTTGCTTCGTAAGGGGCTGATTTGGATCCATATGTTTCATGCTATGGTTAGGTTTACCTTAATACTTTTGTTGTAGTTGCGGATGCTTGCAATAGAGGTTAATCATAAGTGGGATGCTTGTCCAAGTAAGGGCAGTACCCAAGCACCGGTCTACCCACATACCAAATTATCAAAGTACCGAACGCGAATCATATGAGCGTGATGAAAACTAGCTTGACGATATTCCGATGTGTCTTCGGGAGCGCTTTTCTCTATATAAGAGTTTGTCCAGGCTTGTCCTTTGCTACAAGAAGGATTGGGACACCTTGCTGCACTTTATTTACTTTTGTTACTTGTTGCTTGTTACAAATTATCCTATCACAAAACTATCTGTTACCACTTATTTCAGTACTTGTAGAGAATACCTTGCTGGAAACTGCTTATCATTTCCTTTTGCTCCTCATTGGGTTCGACACTCTTAATTATCGAAAGGACTACGATAGATCCCCTATACTTGTGGGTCATCAACACTCTTTTCTGGCGCCGTTGCCGGGGAGTGAAGCGCCTTTGGTAGGTGGAATTTGGTAAGGAAAAATTTATATAGTGTGCTAAAATTTACTGTCACTTGTTACTATGGAAAGTAAGCCTCTGAGGGGCTTGTTCGGGGTATCTTCACCCCGACCAGTAGAGCAAAGAGTTTCTCCTCAACCTACTGAACCTACTGAAAATGAAAATGAAAATGTCTGCTTTGAAATTCCTTCGGGTATGATAGAAAAACTGCTAGCTAATCCTTTTTTAGGAGATGGAACAAAACATCCTGATGAGCATCTAATATATGTGCATGAAGTTTGTGGATTATTTAAGCTTGCAGGTGTACCCGGAGATGTTGTTAAGAAGAAGGTCTTCCCTTTATCTTTGAAGGGAGACGCATCGACATGGTATAGGCTATGTGATGATATGGGGTCTTGGAATTACAAACGATTTAAATTGGGATTTCATTAGAAGTTTTATCCTTTGCATCTTGTTCATCGTGATCGCAATTATATATATAATTTTTGGCCTCGCGAAGGAGAAAGCATCGCTCAAGCTTGGGGGTGGCTTAAATCAATGTTATATTCATGCCCCAATCATGAGCTCTCAAGAGAAATGATTATTCAAAATTTTTATGCTCGGCTTTCTGATAGCAATCGCACCATGCTTGATACTTCTTGTGTTGGCTCTTTTATGATGAAGACTATTGAATTCAAATGGGATTTATTGGAAAGAATTAAACGCAACTCTGAAGATTGGGACCTCGACAAAGGTAAGGAGTCAAGTATGACACCTAGTTTTGATTGTGTTAAATCATTTATGGATACTGATATTTTCCGTAAATTTAGCACTAAATATGGACTTGAGTCTGAGATAGTAGCTTCTTCTGTGAATCTTTTGCTACTTATGTTGATCTCCCCAAGGAGAAGTGGTTTAAGTGTCATCCTCCCATAGAAGTAAAAGTAGCTGCACCTATTAAAGTTGAAGAAAAGATTGTCACTTATAATTATCCTATTGTTCCTTCTGCTTTGTTGAGAAACCACCTTTCCCTATTAGGATAAAGGATCATGCTAAAGCTTCAACTGTAGTTCGTAAAAGCAATATTAAAACATATACACCTCCTGAGCAAGTCAAAGTTGAATCTAATATTGCTATTGTTAAAGATCTCTTGTCTGATAATATTGATGGGCATGTTATTTATTTCTGTGATGAAACTGCTAGAATTGCTAAACCCTGTGCTAAAGATAAACCTAGACCTGTGGTAGGCATGCCTGTTATTTCTGTTAAAATAGGAGATCATTGTTATCATGGCTTATGTGATATGGGTGCTAGTGCTAGCGCAATACCCCATTCCTTATACAAAGAAATTATGCATGATATTGCACCTGCTGAGATAGAAGATATTGATGTCACAATTAAACTTGCCAATAGAGATACTATTTCACCAATGGGAATTGTTAGAGATGTTGAAGTCTTGTGTGGGAAAACTAAATATCCTACTGATTTTCTTGTTCTTGGTTCCCCACAAGATAGCTTTTGTCCCATTATATTTGGTAGACCCTTCCTGAACACTGTTAATGCTACCATAGATTGCAAAAGGGATGTTGTTACTATCGGATTAGATGATATGACTCATGAATTTAATTTTTCTAAATTTAGTAGACAACACTGTGAAGAAGAATTACCTAGTAAGGATGAAATTATTGGTCTTGCTTCTATTGCCATACCTCCTAGTGATCCTTTAGAACAATATTTGCTAGACCATGAAAATGATATGTTTATGATGAAAGAAGGGAAATAGATGAAGTATTCTTTAAACAGGAACCTATTTTGAAACATAATTTTCCTGTTGAAATCTTAGGGGATCCTCCTCCACCCAAGGGTGATCCCGTGTTTGAGCTCAAACCGTTACCTGGTACTCTTAAATATGCTTATCTTGATGAGAAAAATATATATCATGTTATTATTAGTGCTAACCTTTCAGAGCATGAGGAAGAGAGATTACTGAAAACTCTGAAGAAGCACCGTGCTGCTGTTGGGTATACTCTTGATGATCTTAAGGGCATTAGTCCCACTTTATGTCAACATAAAATTAATTTGGAAGAAGATGCTAAACCAGTTCGTGATCATCAACGTCGGCTGAATCCTAAAATGAAAGAAGTGGTAAGAAAGGAAATACTAAAGCTCCTTGAGGCAGGTATAATCTATCCCATTGCTGATAGTCAGTGGGTAAGCCCTGTCCATTGTGTCCCTAAGAAGGGAGGTATTACTGTTGTTCCTAATGATAAAGATGAATTGATCCCTCAAAGAATTATTACAGGTTATAGAATGGTAATTGATTTCCGCAAATTAAATAAGGCAACTAAAAAGGATCATTACCCCTTACCTTTTATCGATCAAATGCTAGAAAGATTATCCAAGCATACACATTTTTGCTTTCTAGATGGTTATTCTGGTTTCTCTCAAATACCTGTGCCAGCCAAAGATCAATCAAAGACTACTTTTACATGCCCTTTTGGTACTTTTGCTTATAGACGTATGCATTTTGGTTTATGTAATGCACCTGCTACCTTTCAAAGATGCATGATGGCTATATTCTCTGACTTATGTGAAAAGATTTGTGAGGTTTTCATGGACGACTTTTCCGTCTATGGATCTTCTTTTGATGATTGCTTGAGCAACCTTGATCGAGTTTTGCAGAGATGTGAAGAAACTAATATTGTCTTGAATTGGGAAAAGTGCCACTTTATGGTTAATGAAGGTATTGTCTTGGGGCATAAAGTTTCTGAAAGAGGTATTGAAGTTGATAAAGCCAAAGTTGATGCTATTGAGAAGATGCCATGTCCCAAGGACATCAAAGGTACAAGAAGTTTCCTTGGCCATGCCGGATTTTATAGGAGGTTCATTATGGACTTCTCAAAAAATTCTCGGCCTCTGACTAATTTATTACAAAAAGATATACCATTTGTTTTTGATGATGATTGTGTAGAAGCATTTGAAATACTTAAGAAAGCATTGATCTCTGCACCTATTGTTCAGCCACCTGATTGGAATTTACCCTTTGAAATTATGTGTGATGCTAGTGATTATGCTGTAGGTGCTGTTCTAGGACAAAGAGTTGATAAAAAATTAAACGTTATTCAATATGCCAGTAAAACCCTAGACAATGCTCAAAGAAATTATGCTACTACTGAAAAAGAACTATTAGCAGTTGTATTTGCTTGTGATAAGCTCAGACCTTATATTGTTGATTCTAAAGTAACTATTCACACTGATCATGCTGCTATTAAATATCTCATGGAAAAGAAAGATGCTAAACCTAGACTTATTAGATGGGTTCTCTCGCTACAAGAATTTGACTTACATATTGTTGATAGAAAGGGAGCTGAGAACCCCGTTGCAGACAACTTGTCTAGGTTAGAAAATGTGCTTGATGACCCACTTCCTATTGATGATAGCTTTCATGATGAGCAATTAAATGTCACAAATGCTTCTCATACTGCTCCATGGTATGCTGATTATGCTAATTACATTGTGGCTAAATTTATACCACCTAGTTTCACATACCAGCAAAAGAAAAAGTTCTTCTATGATTTGAGGCATTACTTTGGGATGATCCACATCTTTATAAAGAAGGAGTAGATGGTGTTATTAGACATTGTGTACCTGAGCATGAACAGGAACAGATCCTACGCAATTGTCAGTATGAAACTTATGGAGGACACCATGCTGGAGATAGAACTGCACATAAGGTATTGCAATCTAGTTTTTATTGGCCTACTCTCTTCAAGGATGCCCGTAAGTTTGTCCTATCTTGTGATGAATGTCAAAGAATTGGTAATATTAGTAGACGTCAAGAAATGCCTATGAACTATTCACTTGTTATTGAACCATTTGATGTTTGGGGCTTTGATTATATGGGACCCTTTCCTTCCTCTAATGGATATACAAATATTTTAGTTGCTGTTGATTACGTTACTAAGTGGGTAGAAGCTATTCCAACTAGTAGTGCTGAACTGCTGATCATAACACTTCTATTAAAATGCTTAAAGAAGTTATTTTTCCAAGATTTGGAGTCCCTAGATATTTAATGACTGACGGTGGTTCACATTTCACTCATGGTGCTTTCCGTAAAATGCTTGCTAAATATGATGTTAATCATAGAATTGCATCTCCTTATCATCCTTAGTCTAGTGGTCAAGTAGAATTGAGTAATAGAGAGCTCATATTAATTTTGCAAAAGACTGTTAATAGATCTAGAAAAAATTGGTCCAAGAAACTTAGTGATGCATTATGGGCCTATAGAACTGCATATAAAAATCCTATGGGTATGTATCTGTATAAAATGGTTTATGGAAAAGCATGTCACTTACCTCTCGAACTAGAACACAAAGCATATTGGGCCATTAAAGAACTCAATTATGATTTCAAACTTGCCGGTGAGAAGAGGTTATTGGATATTAGCTCACTTGACGAATGGAGAACCCAAGCCTATGAAAATGCCAAGTTGTTTAAAGAAAAAGTTAAAAGATGGCATGACAAAAGGATACAACAGCGTGAGTTTAATGTAGGTGATTATGTATTGCTATACAACTCTCGTTTAAGATTTTTTGCAGGAAAACTTCTCTCTAAATGGGAAGGTCCTTACGTTATCGAGGAGGTCTATCGTTCCGGCGCCATAAAAATCAACAACTTCGAAGGCACAAATCCGAAGGTGGTGAACGGTCAAAGAATCAAACATTATATCTCAGGTAATCCCATAAATATTGAAACCAATATTATTGAAACCGTAACCCCGGAGGAATACATAAGGGACACTTTCCGGAACGTTTCAGACTCCGAAAAGGAATAGGTATGTGGTACGGTAAGTAAACCGACTCCAAAACAGTTTTTAAGGCAATATTTCTCCGTTTTGGAATATTTAGTAAATTAGAAAAATAAGTAGCAGTCCGGGAAGGACACGAGGACTCCATGAGGGTGGAGGGCGCGCCCCCTACCTCGTGGGCACCTCGTGTGCTCTCCGAACTCCGTTTTCGTACATGACACGTATTTTGGTCGGTAAAAATTCATTATATAATCTCCCGAAGGTTTTGACTCCCGTATCACGCAATTATCCTCTGTTTTGTGTTTCGAGTTGTTGCTGCTGCAGATTAGAACAAGATGTCTTCGCAAGAGTCAGTCGGGGAGAGCCGGGTGTCTCACCCGACATCGAGATCAATGACAAATAACAATGTTGACCTCTTTGGGCCAGCAATGGAGGAAGAGATGGAGGCCGAATTGAAGAGGATAGATGCCATGGAAGAGGATCAAGAAGTCACTTCCCGCTTCCGAGCTGGATTCACAATGGGAGAACTGCAGAGCTCGGCTATTCCAAACTCGGTTATCCCTTCCAATGTTAGATTTCTTTCTTATGAGAATATGAAAAAGAGTGTCACTGGTTCTCCCGCAACTATGCAGCACCCTTGGGTGCAGGGAGCTTTGGCTGTTACAAGAAAACTCCGAAAGGAAATAATGGACCTCAAGCAGCAAGTCAATAAGCTCGAGGAGGAGAATCGTATCCTGAGGGGCATCATCGCCAAGAACATCACATCACCACCCACGAAAAGAGAGACATAATCACCTAGGTATGGGCATTCCCTTTGGCAACTGCCAAGCTTGGGGGAGTGCCCCGGTATCGTATCACCATCACTTTTATCTTTACCGTTTTTCTTATTTCGATCCTTTTGGTAATATCTTGATCTAGTAGAATAAAAATTCTTAGTATGATCTAGTCGTGAGTTTTGATTTATAATTCTTCTATGTAATCGAGTCTGTGAGCTATATAATAAAGATTAGTGTTGAGTCAAGGGCTTGATTATTTTGCCATGATCTTAAGTGAATAAAAGAAAAGAGAAAGAAATAAAAAGAAACAAAGAGATCATGTGAGTCTTATGGAGAGTAATGAGCTCACATAGAAAAAGTATGATGAATAAAAGTTGTTGAGGATTGACAAACATAGTTTTGGTCATCGTTGCAACTAATAGGAAGTAATAAAGAAAGAGAGGTCTTCACATATAGATATACTATCTTGGACATCTTTTATGATTGTGAGCACTCATTAAAATATGACATGCTAAAAGAGTTGACGTTGGACAAGGAAGACAACGTAATGGGTTATGTTTTCTTACATCTAAGATAAATTATATTATCATGGATCATCCAACATGGTTGAGCTTGCCTTTACCCCACATGCTTTCCAAATTCATTGCACCAAGTAGAGATACTACTTGTGCTTCCAAACACCCTTAAACCAGTTTTGCCATGAGAGTCCACCATACCTACCTATGGATTGAGTAAGATCCTCCAAGTAAGTTCTCATCGGTGCAAAGCAATAAAAATTGCTCTCTAAATATGTATGACTTATTAGTGTGGGAGAAAATAAACTTTATACGATTGTGTGATATGGAAGAAATAAAAGCGATAGACTGCATAATAAAGGTCCATATCACAAGTGGCAATATAAAGTGACGTTCTTTCGCATTAAGATTTTGTGCATCTAACCATAAAAGCGCATGACAGCCTCTGGTTCCCTATGCGAAGGGCTTATCTTTTACTTTTATCTCCTACATTGCATAAGAGTCATGGTGATCTTTACCCTTCCTTTTTACATTTTATCCTTTGGCAAGCACAGTATGTTGGAAAGATCCTGGTATATATGACTAATCAGATGTGAGTTTTCATGAACTATTACCGTTGACATTACCCTTGAGGTAAAACCTTGGGAGGCAAAAACTATAAGCCCCTATCTTTCTCTGTGTTCGATTAAAACTCCATACCCATAAGTATTGTGTGACTGTCAGCAATTGTGAAAGACTATATGATAGTTGCGTATGTGGACTTGCTGAAAAGCTCTTATATATTGACTTCCTATGTTATGATAAATTGCAATTACTCCAATGACTGAGATTATAGTTTGTTAGTTTTCAATGAAGTTTATTATTCATACTTGAAATTGTGGTTGAATTACTACTCTAGCATAAGAAATCATATGGCAAGAATTATATAAGTTGCTGTTCTAAGAATGATCATGATGCCCTCATGTCCGTATTTTATTTTTATCGACACTTCTATCTCTAAACATGTGGACATATTTTTCGATTTCGGCTTTTCGCTTGAGGACAAGCGAGGGCTAAGCTTGGGGGAGTTGACACATCCATTTTGCATCATGCTTCTATATCGATATTTATTGCATCATGGGCTGTTATTACACATTATGTCACAATACTTATGCCTATTCTCTCTTATTTTACAAGGTTTACATGAAGAGGGAGAATGCCGGCAGCTGGGATTCTGGGCTGGAAATGGAGCAAATATTAGAGACCTATTCTGCACAGCTCCAAAAGTCATGAAACTTCACGGAAGACGTTTTCAGAGTATATAAAAAATACTCAGCGGAAGAAATTCACCAGGGGGGCCACACCCTGCCCACGAGGGTGGGGGCGCGCCCTACCCCCCTGGGCGCGCCCCTACCTCATGGGCCCCCTGGTGGCCCTCCGGTGGCCATCTTCTGCTATATGAAGTCTTTAGATGGGAAAAAATCATAAGCCATCTTCTCGGACGAAACTCCGCCGCCACGAGGCGGAACCTTGGCGGAACCAATCTAGGGTTCTGGCGGAGCTGTTCTGTCGGGGAAACTTCCCTCCCGGAGGGGGAAATCATCACCATCGTCATCACCAATGCTCCTCTCATCGGGAGAGGGCAATCTCCATCAACATCTTCATCAGCACCATCTCCTCTCAAAACCCTAGTTCATCTCTTGTATCCAATGTTTGTCTCCAAGTCTGGGATTGGTGCTAGTAGGTTGCTAGTAGTGTTAATTACTCCTTGTAGTTGATGCTAGTTGGTTTAATTGGTGGAAGATCATATGTTCAGATCCTATATTCATATTAATACCCCTCTGATTATGAACATGTTTATGCTTTGTGAGTAGTTACTTTTGTTCCTAAGGACATGGGAGAAGTCTTTCTATTAGTAGTCATGTGAATTTGGTATTCGTTCGATATTTTGATGAGATGTATGTTGTCTCTCCTCTAGTGGTGTTATGTGAACGTCGACTACATGACACTTCACCATTGTTTGGGCCTAGAGGAAGGCATCGGGGAGTAATAAGTAGATGATGGGTTGCTAGAGTGACAGAAGCTTAAACCCTAGTTTATGCGTTGCTTCGTAAGGGGTTGATTTGGATCCATATGTTTCATGCTATGGTTAGGTTTACCTTAATACTTTTGTTGTAGTTGCGGATGCTTGCAATAGAGGTTAATCATAAGTGGGATGCTTTTCCAAGTAAGGGCAGTACCCAAGCACCGGTCCACCCACATACCAAATTATCAAAGTACCGAACGCGAATCATATGAGCGTGATGAAAACTAGCTTGACGATATTCCCATGTGTTCTCGGGAGCGCTTTTCTCTATATAAGAGTTTGTCTAGGCTTGTCCTTTGCTACAAGAAGGATTGGGCCACCTTGCTGCACTTTATTTACTTTTGTTACTTGTTGCTCGTTACAAATTATCCTATCACAAAACTATCTGTTACCACTTATTTCAGTACTTGCAGAGAATACCTTGCTGGAAACCGCTTATCATTTCCTTCTGTTCCTCGTTGGGTTCGACACTCTTACTTATCGAAAGGACTACGATAGATCCCCTATACTTGTGGGTCATTAATTTCTCACTCCGACAAACAACTCTCTTATGGGCCAATAGGATCCAGGCCTGAACCACAGCTATCAGCGCTGCTACCTAAACTACAAGCTTCATCCGTTCATCCAGAACCTAAGTCATACATCCATTTTGCATCATGTTTCTCTACTGTTATTTATAATGTTTTTGATCAATATAATACTTTGTAGTGCAATTCTAATGCCTTTTCTCTCTTAATTTGCAAGATTTACATGAAGAGGGAGATTGCCGGCAGCTGGAATTCTGGACCCGAAAAGCTTACATCAGAGATACCTATTCTATACAACTCCAAATGAGCTAAAATTTCACGGAGAATTATTTTGGAATATATAAAAAATATTGGAGAAAAGAAATACCAGAGGGAGCCCACCAGGTGCCCACAAGGCACTTGGGAGCATGCAGGCGGCTCGTGGGGCCCCTGGCCATCCTCTGAGACCCATATTCTCCTATATGATGCCATTTTCCCTAGAAAAAACAATCAAGAGAGGACTTTCGGGACGAAGCACCACCGTCTCGAGGCGGAACTGGGGCAGGAGCACTTTTGCTCTCCGGCGGAGCGATTCCGCCAGGGATACTTCCCTCTGTGAGGGGGAAATCGAAGCCATCGACATCACCAACAACCCTCTCATCATGGGAGGACCAATCTTCATCAACATCTTCACCAACACCATCTCATCTCAAACCATAGTTCATCTCTTGTATTCAATCTTTGTCTCAAAACCTCATATTGGTCATGTGGGTTGCTAGTAGTGTTGATTACATCTCGTAATTGGTGCTAGTTGGTTTATTTGGTGCAAGATTAAATGTTCAAATTCTTGATGCTATTCAATACCCCTCTGATCTTGAACATGAAATATGATTTGTGAGCAGTTACTTTTGTTCTTGAGGACATGGGAGAAGTCTTGTCATAAGTAATGATGTGAATTTGGTACTAGCTCGATATTTTGATGATATGTATGTCGTTGTTTCCCTTAGTGGTGTGATACATCCATTTGCATCATGTTTTCTTACTGTTATTTATAATGTTTTTATCCATAATAATGCTTTTCGGAGTAATTCTAATGCTGTTTCTCTCATAATTTGCAAGGAACACACCAAGAAGGAGAATTCGGCAGCTGGAAATCTGGACTTGGAAAAGCTACGTCAGGCCACCTATTCTTCACAACTCCAAATGAGATGAAACTTTACGGAGATTTTTTATGGATTATTTGAGAAATACTGGAGCCAACAAGCACTAGAGGGGGGCCACCAGGTGGGCACAACCCACCTGGCCTGGCATGCCCTGGTGGTTTGTGGCCTCCTCGGCCCACCTCCGGTGCCCATCTTTTGGTATATAAGTGGTTTTGACCTAGAAAAAATAAGGGGAGGACTTTAGGGATGAAGCGCCGCCGCCTCGAGGCGGAACTTCGGCAGGAGCACTTTTGCCCTCCGGCGGAGCGATACCACCGGGGGAACTTCCCTCCCGGAGGGGGAAATCATCATCATCATCATCACCAACAACTCTCTCATCTTGGGGAGGGCAATCTCCATCAACATCTTCAACAACACCATCTCCTCTCAAACCCTAGTTCATCTCTTGTGTTCAATCTTGTTACCGGAACTATAGATTGGTACTTGTGGGTGACTAGTAGTGTTGATTACATCTTGTAGTTGATTACTATATGGTTTATTTGGTGGAAGATTATATGTTCAGATCCATTATGCTATTTAATACCCCTCTGATCTTGAGCATGATTATTATTTGTGATTAGTTACTTTTGTTCTTGAGGTCACGGGAGAAATCATGTTGCAAGTAATCATGTGAACTTGATATGTGTTCGATATTTTGATAGTATGTGTGTTGTTATTCCCTTAGTGGTGTTATGTGAACGTCGACTACATGACACTTCACCATATTTGGGCCTAAGGGAATGCATTGTGGAGTAGCAATTAGATGGTGGGTTGCGAGAGTGATAGAAGCTTAAACCCCAGTTTATGCGCTATTCCTTAAGGGACCGATTGGATCCAAAAATTTAATGCTATGGTTAGAATTTATTCTTAATACTTTTCTCGTAGTTGCGGATGCTTGCGGGAGGGTTAATCATAAGTAGGAGGTTTGTTCAAGTAAAAACAACACCTAAGCACCGGTCCACCCACATATCAAATTATCAAAGTAGCGAACACAAATCAAACCAACATGATGAAAGTGACTAGATGAAATTCCCGTGTACCCTCAAGAACGCTTTGCTTATCATAAGAGACCGTTTTGGCCTGTCCTTTGCCTCAAAAGGATTAGTCTACCTTGCTGCACTTTTGTTACTATTATCGTTACTTGCTCGTTACAAACTATCTTGCTATCAAACTACTCGCTATTTACAGTTTCAGCACTTGCAGACAATACCTTACCGGAAACTACTTGTCATTTCCTTCCGCTTCTCGTTGGGTTTGACACTCTTACTTATTGAAAAGAGCTACAATTGATCCCCTATACTTGTGGGTCATCAAGGCTATTTTTTGGCACTGTTGCTGGGGAGTGAAGCACCTTTGGTAAGTGGAATTTGGTAAGGAAACATTTATATAGTGTGCTGAAATTTATTGTCACTTGTTACTATGGAAAACAATCCTTTGAGGGGTTTGTTCGGGGTATCTTCACCTTGTTCGGAACCACAATTAGCTACCCCTCAACCTACTGCATCTACTGAAAATATTGAATATTAAATTCCTCCAGGTATGATAGAACAACCGCTAGCTAATCCTTATGCAGGAGATGGAACCGAACATCCTGATATGCACTTGATATATGTGGAACAAATTTGTGGATTGTTTAAGCTTGTAGGTTTACCCAGGGATGAAGTGATGAAAAAGGTTTTCCATTTATCTTTTAAGGGAAAAGCATTGGCATGGTATAGGCTATGTGATGATATTGGATCATGGAATTGGAATCGTTTGAAATTGGAGTTCCACAAAAAAATTATCCCATGCATCTAGTTCATCGTCATCGGAATTATATATATAATTTTTGGCCTCGTGAAGGAGAAAGTATCGCTCTAGCTTGGGCGAGGCTTAAGTCAATGTTATATTCATGCCCCAATCATGAGATCTCAAGAGAAATTATTATCCAGAATTTTTATGCTCGGCTTTCTCGTAATGATCAAACCATGCTTGATACTTCTTGTGCTGGTTCATTTATGAAGAAGGCTATTGAATTTAGGTGGGATCTTTTGGAAAAAATTAAACGCAACTCTGAAGATTGGGAACTCGATGAAGGTAAAGAGTCAGGTATTAAACTTAAGTACGATTGTGTTAAATCTTTTATGGATACCGATGCTTTTCAAAAGTTTAGCACTAAATATGGACTTGACTCTGAGATAGTAGCCTCCTTTTGTGAATCATTTGCTACTCATGTTGAACTCCCTAAGGAGAAGTGGTTTAAATATCACCCACCTATTAAAGAAGAAATTAAAGAACCAGTACCAGTTAAAGAAGAAACTATACTTTATAATGTTGATCGAGTTCTTCCTTCTGCTTATATTGAGAAACCACCTTTCCCTGTTAGGATTAAGGAACATGCTAAAGTCTCAACTGTGGTTAACAAAAGCTATATTAGAACACCTAAACCTGATGAACAAATTAAAGTTGAACCTAGTATTGCTATGGTTAAAGATATCTTAGAAGAAGATATGGATGGGCATGTTATTTACTTCTGTGAAGAAGCTGCTAGAATTGCTAAACCTGATAAAAGAGATAAACATAGACCTGTTGTTGGCATGCCTTTTATTTCAGTTAAAATAGGAGATCACTATTATCATGGTTTATGTGACATGGGTGCTAGTGTGAGTGCTATTCCTTACACTTTATATGAAGAAATTATGAAAGACATAGTACCTGCTGATTTAGAAGAAATAGATGTTACTATTAAACTTGCCAATAGAGACGCCATATCACCAGTTGGGATTATTGGAGATGTTGAAGTCTTGTATGGGAAAATAAAATACCCTGCTGATTTTCTTGTTCTTGGTTCCCCACAAGATGAATTTTGTCCCATTATCTTTGGTAGACCTTTCTTGAATACAGTTAATGCTAAGATAGATTATGAGAAACAAACTGTTGGTGTTAGCTTTGGTGATGAGTCTCATGAGTTTAATTTTTCAAAGTTTAGTAGAAATCATCATGAAAAAGAATTGCCTAGTAAGGGTGAATTAATTGGTCTTGCTTCTATTGTTGTACCACCTACTGATCCTTTAGAACAATATTTGCTAGACCATGAAAATGATTTTCATATGCATGAAAGAAATGAAATAGATAAAATTTTCTTTGAACAACGTCCTCTGATTAAACACAACTTGCCTATTGAAACTCTTGGAGGTCCTCCTCCACCTAAAGGTGATCCTGTGTTTGAATTAAAACAATTGCCAGACACTTTGAAATATGCGTATCTTGATGAAAAGAAGATATATCCTGTTATTATTAGTGCTAACCTTTCAGAACATGAAGAAGAAAGATTATTGAAAGTTCTAAGGAAGCACCGGGCTGCTATTGGATATACTCTTGATGGTTTAAAGGACATTATTCCCACTCTATGTAAACACAAAATTAATATGGAACCTGATGCTAAACCCGTCGTTGATCACCAACATCGGTTGAATCCAAAAATTAAGGAAGTGGTAAGAACAGAAATCTTAAAACTTCTGGAAGCAGGTATAATCTATCCTATAGCTGATAGTAGATGGGTAAGTCCTGTTCAGTGTGTCCCTAAGAAAGGAGGTATTACTGTTGTTCCTAATGATAAAAATGAACTTATTCCACAAAGAATTGTTACAGGCTATAGAATGGTAATTGATTACAGAAAATTAAACAAAGCAACTAGAAAAGATCATTACCCTTTGCCTTTTATTGATCAAATGCTTGAAAGATTATCTAAGCACACAGATTTTTGCTTCCTAGATGGATTCTCTAGCTTTTCACAAATACTTGTTTCTCAACGTGATCAAGAAAAGACTACTTTTACTTGTCCCTTTGGAACTTATGCTTATAGATGTAAGCCTTTTGGTTTATGTAATGCACCTGCTACCTTTCAAAGATGTATGACTGTTATATTCTCTGACTTTTGTGAAAAGATTGTTGAGGTTTTCATGGATGACTTTTATGTTTATGGGAAGTCTTTTGATGATTGCTTAAGCAATCTTGAGCGAGTTTTGTAGAGGTGTGAACAAAAAAATCTTGTCTTGAATTGGGAGAAGTGCCACTTTATGGTTAATGAAGGCATTGTCTCGGGTCACAAAATTTCTGAAAGAGGCATTCAAGTGGACCAAGCTAAGGTTGATGCAATTGAGAAAATGCCATGTCCTAAGGACATCAAAGGTATTCGTAGTTTCCTTGGTCATGCTGGTTTCTATAGGATATTTATCAAAGACTTTTATAAAATTTCTAGGCCTCTTATTAATCTTTTGCAAAAGGATATTCCTTTTGTTTTTGATGATGATTTTCTTGAAGCCTTTGAAACACTCAAGAAAGCTTTAATATTTGCACCTATTGTTCAACCACCTGATTGGAACTTGCCTTTTGAAATTATGTGTGATGCTAGTGATTATGCTGTTGGTGCTATTCTAGGACAAAGGGTTGATAAGAAACTAAATGTTATTCATTATGCTAGTAAAACTCTAGACAGTGCTCAAAGAAATTATGCTACTACTAAAAAATAATTTTTAGCAGTTGTGTTTGCTTGTGATAAAATTTAGACCTAATATTGTTGATTCCAAAGTAACTGTTCACACAGACCATGCTACTATTAAATATCTTATGGAAAAGAAAGATGCTAAACCTAGACTTATTCATTGGGTTCTCTTGTTACAAGAATTTGATTTACATATCATTGATAGAAAAGGAGCTGAGAACCCCGTAGATGATAATTTGTCTAGGCTTGAAAATGTGCTTGATGACCCACTACCTGTTGATGATAGTTTTCCTGATGAGCAGTAAGCTGCAATAAATGTTGCTAATAATACTCCTTGGTATGCTGACTGTGCTAATTACATTGTTGTTAAATATTTACCACCTGGCTTTACATACCAACAAAAGAAAAAAAATTCTATGATTTAAGACATTACTTTTGGGATGACCCACATCTTTATAAAGAAGGAGCAGATGGTATTATTAGACGTTGTGTACCTGAGCGTGAACTGGGACAAATCCTACGGAAATGTCACTCCGAGGCTTATGGAGGGCATCATGCTGGAGATAGAACTGCTCACAAGGTATTGCAATTTGGATTTTATTGGCCTACTCTCTTCAAGGATGCTCGTAAGTTTGTTTCTTCTTGTGATGAATGTCAAAGAATAGGTAATATCGGTAAGCATCAAGAAATGCCTATGAATTATTCTCTTTCTTTTGAACCATTTGATGTTTGGGGATTTGATTACATGAGACCTTTTCCTTCCTCTAATGGGTAAACACATATTTTGGTTGCTGTTGATTATGTTACTAAATGGGTAGAAGCTATTCCAACTAGTAGTGTTGATCACAACACCTCTATTAAAATGCTTAAGGAAGTTATTTTCCCAAGGTTTGGAGTCCCTAGATATTTAATGACTGATGGTGGTTCACACTTTATTCATGGTGCTTTCCGTAAGATGCTTGCCAAGTATGATGTTAACCATAGAATTGCATCACCCTATCATCCTCAGTCTAGTGGTCAAGTTGAACTTAGCAATAGAGAAATAAAATTAATTTTGCAAAAGACGGTTAATAGGTCCATGAAGAATTGGTCTAAGAAATTAGATGATGCACTTTGGGCTTATAGAACAGCATATAAAAATCCTATGGGTATGTCTCCTTATAAAATGGTTTATGGAAAAGCTTGTCATTTGCCTCTTGAGTTAGAACATAAAGCATACTGGGTAGTTAAAGAACTCAACTATGATTTCAAACTTGCTGATGAAAAGAGTTTATTTGATATAAGCTCCCTAGATGAATGGAGAACCTAAGCTTATGAAAATGCAAAGTTATTCAAAGAAAATTTAAAAGATGGCATGACAAAAGAATTCAAAAGCGTGAGTTTAAAGTTGGAGAATATGTTCTTTTGTACAACTCTCGTTTTAGATTTTTTGCAGGAAACCTCCTCTCGAAATGGGAAGGCCCATACGTCATCGAGGAGGTTTACCGGTCTGGAGCCATCAAAATAAATAACTCTGAAGGTACTAACCCGAAGGTTGCCAATGGGCGATGAATAAAGCATTATATCTCAGGTACGCCTATTAATGTTGAAAGTAATATTATCCAAACTTTGACACCGGAAGAACATATAAAAGAGTCCTTTCGCCAGAATCGTGAAAATAAATAGGTACATGATACGGTAAGTAAAAGGACTCTGAAAAATCCACAAAAATAATTTTTATTAGTTTTGGAATATTTTAAAATTTTGGAAATAAAGAAACTTCCAGGAAGCATCCCCTGGTGGGCACAAGACACCAGGGCGCGCCAGGCTTGCCTGGCGCGCCCAAGTGGGTTGTGCCCACCTGGGGATGCTTCCTGGAAGTTTCTTTATTTCCAAAATTTTAAAATATTCCAAAAAGTTGTGCCCACCTGGGACACCTTCTGCACTCCATTTTCCTACCATGTACTTGTCCTCCAAGATAAAAAATCTATATATACTTCCCGAACCTGTTGATAACTGTATCGCGGAGAAATCCTTTGTTCTCTTTTCTTGCTGTTTTCTGTCAGATCTGTTGGGCCAGCCATCATGTCTTCTTCTTCCTCCAACCACGTGGAAGAGGATGCTTGGTTGATGAAGATCAAGCTGAAGAGAGAAGAGCTCGCGGGAGCTATCGGAGGAGATGAGAGCAAGGAGGTTACCATAGACCAGCCTCCGGTCTTCGAACAAGCACTGCCAGCTGACGAGGAGGAGGAAGATATCCTTAAGCCTTACCTTACTCATCTTACTCCTGCCGACATTGAAGCTTTTTGCATCATTGAAATAGTTCGCATACAAAATAAGTATCTCACTCGTGACAATATTTTGCATCAAGAGCACATCACCCACCTCAGGAGTGTCATCCGTCGATTGGAGAGCCTTCTAATCCTTAAAGATAGGATCGCTTCATCACCACCATCGTCTTCTTCACCACCAAACGAAAATTGAGTATCGGGTATGGGCACTCCCCTTGGCTTCCGCCAAGCTTGTGGGAGGTGCCCCAGTATCGTATCATCCCACTACCTTTTTGCTTTTACTTATTTTAGTTCGATCCTTTTGCTTTAGATGAATAAAAGTTTAGTTCGATCCTTTTCCTTCAAGAGTTTGCTTAGTGATATATCCTTGTAATCATGTGCAAGTTATATAATAAAGTTAGTTTGAGTTTTTTGCTTTCTTTACTTTCATGTTGCAAATAAAGAAAAGAAATAAGAAAGAAAGAAAAAGAGAAAGGAAATAAATAATGAAAAGATTATATACTAATCCTATGGTAGGTGATAGCACCACATAAGGAAAAGTATAAGTAGAAAATTTCATTAGAGATTGACAAACATAGCATTAGTCAATGATGTGACTCATGAAAGAATTAATAAGGGAAGAGAAGATTCATATATAGAAATACTATCATAGGAATCTTTTGTGATTGTGAGCCCTCATCAAAAAATTACATGCCAAAAATTTTGGCGTTGGACAAGGAAGACAACTTAATGGTTTATGTTTGTTTATATTCACATAGAAGTCATATGGTCATAGATCCTTTAACATGTGATGCTTGTTCCCTATCTTTGCTAGCCAAAAATTCTGTACTGAGTAGAGATACTACTTGTGCATACAAAAACCCTTAAACCCAAATCTTGTTCAAGTGTCCACCATACCTACCTAGGGATTGAGCAAGATCCCTCAAGTAAGTTGTCATTGGTGCAAAAAGGCAATAAAATTGCTTCTAAAAGCGTGAGATCATTTAGTGTAAGAGAAAATTGAGCGTTGTACAAACTTGGATGGCAAAGAATACAAGCGACAGACTGCATAATAAAGGCTGTCATCTTAAGGGGCAATACAATGTGACGTTCTCTTGCACTAAGGGATTGAGCATACAATCAAATAAGCGCATGACAACCTCTGCTTCCCTCTGCGAAGGGCCTATCTTTTACTTTTATGCAAAGAGTCAAAGTTTTTCCCTCCATTCCTTTTATTTTTATCTTTTGGCAAGCATCATGTGGTGAGCAAAGATCTAGGCACATATGTCCAGTTGAATATAGATTGCATGAGTTATTATTGTTGACATCACCCTTGAGGTGAGCATCTTGGGAGGCGAAACTATAAACCCCTATCTTTCTATGTGTCCGGTTGAAATGTTTTTCTCATGGGTACGAGGTGAGTGTTAGCAATCATAGAAGACTATATGATGGTTGAGTATGTGGACTTGCCTAAAGGCTCCGACATGTGACTCTTCCTGAAAAGATGATGAATTGTAGTTGCAAAGTTGACTGAGAACATAGTTTGTTGGTTTCTAATAGAGTTTTTGCTTTATACTTTGATTGTGTGATGAACTATTACTTATTCATGAGAAGTATATGATAAAAGTCCTATGTTTAATTTTGTTGCTGTTATAATAATCAACATGATGCTTCTATGTCCGTATTTTGTTTTTTATCGACACCTCTCTCTGAAAGCATGTGGACATGTTTTTTGATTTTGGTTTTCGCTTGAGAACAAGCGAGATCTAAGCTTGGGGGAGTTGATACGTCCATTTTGCATCATGTTTTCTTATTGTTATTTATAATGTTTTTATCCATAATAATGCTTTTTGGAGTAATTCTAATGCCTTTTCTCTCATAATTTGCAAGGAACACACCAAGAGGGAGAATTCCGGTAGCTGGAAATCTGGATCTGGAAAAGCTACATCAGGCCACCTATTCTGCACAACTCCAAATGAGCTGAAACTTTACGAAGATTTTTTATGGATTATTTGAGAAATACTGGAGCCAATAAGCACCAGAGGGGGCCCACCAGGTGGGCACAACCCACCTAGGCACACCAGGCCCCCCTGGCGCGCCCTGGTGGGTTGTGGCCTCCTCGGCCCACCTCCGGTGCCCATCTTTTGGTATATAAGTGGTTCCGACCTAGAAAAAATAAGGGGAGGACTTTTGGGACAAAGCGCCGCCGCCTCGAGGCGGAACTTGGGCAGGAGCACTTTTGCCCTCTGGCGGAGCGATTCCGCCGGGGGAACTTCCCTCCCGGAGGGGGAAATCATCGTCATCATCATCAACGAATCTCCCATCTTGGGGAGGGCAATATCCATCAACATCTTCAACAACACCATCTCCTCTCAAACCCTAGTTCATCTCTTGTGTTCAATCTTGTTACCGGAACTATAGATTGGTACTTGTGGGTGACTAGTAGTGTTGATTACATCTTGTAGTTGATTACTATATGGTTTATTTGGTGGAAGATTATATGTTCAGATCCATTATGCTATTTAATACCCCTCTGATCTTGAGCATTATTATTATTTGTGATTAGTTACTTTTGTTCTTGAGGTCACGGGAGAAATCATGTTGCAAGTAATCATGTGAACTTGATATGTGTTTGATATTTTGATAATATGTGTGTTGTTATTCCCTTAGTGGTGTTATGTGAACGTCGATTACATGACACTTCACCATATTTGGGCCTAAGGGAATGCATTGTGGAGTAGCAATTAGATGGTGGGTTGCGAGAGTGATAGAAGCTTAAACCCCAGTTTATGCGCTATTCCTTAAGGGACCGATTGGATCCAAAAATTTAATGCTATGGTTAGAATTTATTCTTAATACTTTTCTCGTAGTTGCGGATGCTTGCGGGAGGGTTAATCATAAGTAGGAGGTTTGTTCAAGTAAAAACAACACCTAAGCACTGATACTTCTCCAACGTATCTATAATTTATGAAGTATTCATGATGTTATTTTATCATTCTTGGGTGTTTTACAATCATTTTATAGCAACTTTATATCAACTTTTAGGTCTAACCTATTGACCCAGTGCCAATTGCTATTTTTTTGCTTGTTTTTTACATCGTAGAAAATCAATATTAAACGGAGTCCAAACACTGCGAAACTTTTTGTGGATTTTTTATGGACCAGAAGGAACCCAATGGGCCAGAGCTGCACCTGGGGGGGGGGGGTGCCCCGAGGGGGGCACAACCCACCAGGGCACGCCAAGGCCCCCTGGCGCGCCAAGGTGGGTTGTGCCCACCTCGGTGGCCTCCCGCACCCCTTCTTTGCACTATAAATTCCCAAATATTCTGAAACCCTTCGGGGTTAACCTAGATCAGAAGTTCCACCGCCGCAGGGCTTCGTAGCCACCGAAAACCAATCTAGACCCGTTCGAGCACCCTGCCGGAGGGGGGAATCATCTCCGGTGGCCATCTTCATCATCCCGGCGGCCACCACGATGAGGAGGGAGTAGTCCACCCTCAGGGCTGAGGGTTTGTACCAGTAGCTATGTGTTTTATCTCTCTCTCTCTCGTGATCTACATCATGGGCTTTGTTAATATAGTCGGATCATATGATGTTTTCTCCCCTCTATACTTTCGTTGTGATGAATTGAATCTTTACCCTTTGAAGTTTTGTCTTGTCGGATTGAATATTCAGAGATGAGAACACATGATATATGTCTTGTGGTATGAATAATTGAGGTGACAATTGGGGTTTCTTATTGATTCACTTGATATATGTTATGGCATTCAACTCGCGGATTCCCGTGGTGATATTGGGGTAATCTATGCATAGGGGTTGATGCACGTTTTTCTCCGACGGAAACTTTGGGGTCTCTTTATAGTTCTTTGTGTGGATTGAGTATTATGAATATGAATATGCTTTGGTGTTATTCTAGTACGAACTCTAGGATAGATCGAACGGAAACAATAGCTTTGTGTTATTTTAGTATGAACTCTTGAATAGATCGATCAGAAAGAATAACTTTGAGGTGGCTTCGCACCCTACAAACAATTCCTACCTTTTGTTCTCCGCTAATAGGAACTCGGAAGTGATTCTTTGTTGTACCATGAGGGATAATCATATGATCCAACTATGTTAGCACTGTTGAGAGATTGCACTAGCGAAAGTACGGACCCTAGGCCTTGTTTTTAAGCATTGCAACGCCATTTTTGTGCCCATTTACTATTTTCTACCTTGCTGTTTTTATTTATTCAGATTATAAAAATATATTTCTACCATCCATATTACACTTTTATCACCATCTCTTCACCGAACTAGTGCACCCATACAATTTGCCATTGTATTGGGTGTGTTGGGGACACAAGAGATTTCTTGTATTTAGTTGCAGGGTCTTTTGAGAGAGACCACCTTCATCCTACACGTCTCACGGATTGATAAACCTTAGGTCATCCACTTGAGGGAAAATTGCTACTGTCCTACAAAACTCTGCGCTTGGAGGCCCAACACGCGTCTACAAGAATAAAGTTGCATAGTAGACATCAAGAACCGGTCCACACACATATCAAATTATTATAGTAGCAAACACAGATCGAACCAACATGATGAAAGTGACTAGATGAAATTCCTGTGTACCCTCAAGAACGCTTTGCTTATCGTAAGAGACCGTTTTGGCCTGCCCTTTGCCTCAAAAGGATTAGGCTACCTTGCTGCACTTTTGTTACTATTATCATTACTTGCTCGTTACAAACTATCTTGCTATCAAACTACTCGCTACTTACAATTTCAGCACTTGCAGACAATACCTTACCGGAAACTACTTGTCATTTCCTTCTGCTCCTCATTGGGTTCGACACTCTTACTTATCGAAAAGAGCTACAATTGATCCACTATACTTGTGGGTCATCATGGTGTCATGTGAACGTCGACTACATGACACTTCACCATCTTTGGCCTAAGGGAAGGCATTGTGGAGTAGTAATTAGATGATGGGTTGACAGAGTGACAGAAGCTTAAACCCTAGTTTATGCGCTATTCCGTAAGGGGCTGATTTGGATCCATATGTTTCATGCTATGGTTAGATTTATATTAATTCTTTTTTGATAGTTGCAAATGCTTGTGAGAGGGGGTAATCATAAGTGGGAGGCTTGTCCAAGTAAGGACATCACCCAAGCACCGATCCACCCACATATTAAATTATCAAAGTAGCGAACGTGAATCAAACAAACATGATGAACGTGACTAGATGAAATTCCCGTGTGTCCTCAAGAATGCTTTGCTTATTATAAGAGACCATGCCGGCCCGTACTTTGCTACAAAAAGGATTGTGCTAGCTTGCTGCACCTTTGTTACCGTTACTACTTGTTGCTCACTACAAATTATCTTGTTATCAAACTATCTGTTACCGATAATTTCGGTGCGTGCGAACAATACCTTGCTGAAAACCGCTTGTCATTTCCTTCTGCTCATCGTTGGGTTTGACACTCTTACTTATCGAAAGGACTACAATTGATCCCCTATACTTGTGGGACATCAAGACTCTTTTCTGGTGCCATTGCCGGGGAGTGAAGTGCTACTTGTGAGTTGTGTCGGGATTTTCACGAAGAGGAGAGGATGATGCAATACAATAGCGATAAGTATTTCCCTCAGTTATGAAACCAAGGTTGTCAATCCAGTAGGAGAACCAAGCAATGTCTCGTTAACATCACCTGCACACAAGCAACAAATACTTGCAACCCAACACACACATGGGTTGTCAATCCCTCAATGGTTACGAGCAAGATTAAATTGTATAGTTTTTGATAGATAGATCGGACAAAAATAAAAAATAGAATAAATAAGATAAAATTGCATCAAGGTATTTTTATTTTAATATATGATAAAAGATAGACTTGGGGGCCATAGTCTTCACTAGAGGCTTCTTTCAAGAAAATAGCATACGCTGGGTAAACAAATTACTGTTGGGCAATTGATAGAAAAACAAATAATTATGATGATATCAAGGGCAATGATCATACATAGGCATCACGTCCGAGACAAGTAGACCGACTCCAGCCTCCATCCACTACTATTACTCCACACATCGACCGCTATCCAGCATGCATGTAGTGTATTAAGTTCATGGAAAAACGGAGTAACGCCTTAAGCAAGATGACATGATGTAGACAAGATAAACTCATGTATGAATAAACCCCATCAGTTTACCCTTAATAGCAACGATACATACGCGTCATGTCCCCTTCTGTCACTGTGATTGAGCACTACAAGATTGGACCCATAACAAAGCATCTCTCTTCCCATGGCAAGATAAATCAATCTAGTTGGCCAAACCAAACCAATAAATCAGAGAAGAAATACGAAGCTATAGTAATCATGCCTAAAGGAGTTCAGAGAAAAATCAAATAATATTCATGGATAGATCTGACCATAAACTCATAATTCATCAGATTTCAACAAACACACCACAAAAAGTCATTACATCAAATAGATATCCAAGAACACCGAGGAGAACATTGTATTGAAGATCAAATAGAGAGAAGAAGCCATCTAGATATTAAGTATGGACCCATAGGTCCGTGGTAAACTAATCATGCATCATCGAAGAGGAAACAAGGATGATGTAGTGCCCCTTCGTGATCGAATCCCCCTCCGACAGAGTGCTGGAAAAGGCCTCCAGATAGGATCTCATGGTTCTGGAACTTGCGGTGATGGAAAAAGTATTTCGTGGACTCCTCTGTTGGTTTCATGATTTTTGAGAATTTATTGAGGTGGAGTTAGGTCAAACGGAGCCACGTGGGCCCCATGAGCCACCAGGACGTGCCCTACTCCCTGGGAGCGCCTTGGTGCCTCATGGGCCACTTCTTTTTGACTATAAACAGTAGGGTAAGACCCCACTGCAATTTTTAATTAAGATAGTAAAGAACAAATAGTCTGAAAAGGCTTGAGGTAAGCCTTAAGAAAAAAAGAAACTAGAAACTAGAAGAAAGAAGAAGAAAAAAGAAAGAAAAAACCAAAAAGCCTACTTGCCTACAAACAGAGAAATTACAAAATGCCTTCAAGCCAAACATAGAATTGCCTCTCATGCTTCTTCTTCATCCTAATCTTTAAAAGCTTTAGTTCCTCCAGATATATGGACTTCCAGCCTTGAAATGAAGGAGCAATGTTTTCGAAAATCTTATTATTTCTGGTTATCCAGATGGCCCATGCTCCAAGAATGATGATCTCCATGTAAAATGGGTACCTTAGTTTGTCTTTAAGGTCTTTAAATGCTTCTAACACAGAAAAGTTTGGTGTTCTTGTTGGACATATGAAGTCCCAGCATTGTTGAACAAATTGGCAACCCCCATTTTAAAGATGATGTAGTGTTTCTTCTTGTTGACAACCTCCAACTGCACAGTTATGAGCCTCCAACACAAAATTCTTTCTTCTAAGTAGATTTCTTGTGTTGACACGATCATGGAGTAGTTGCCAGAAGAAAACTTTATGCTTTGGCTGACAAGAACTCTACCAGATCCAGTTGAAATGTGGAGGGGTCTGTTTGTGCCCAATTAAGACTTTATATGCTTTGATTGATGAATAGTGTTCAGTCCCCCAAATGTAACTCCATGTGTCCAATGTGTCTGAGTATTCAGATTGTCTCAAGGAAATGCAAATATCTTCCATTTGTAAGAATTCCTCATATGCTTCAGTTGTCAAAGGGAGATGGAAGAGATCATGCAAGTATTCAGTCTGCACCACTTGTTGAATATTTAGCTGAGGATTTTTGACAAAAGAGAATAGGTGGGGGAATTGGTGTTTAAGTATTGTTTGGTTCCATAGATCATCCCAAAAGAGTGCACTGACACCATCTCCCACATTACATCTAGCAATAGCTTTGTACTGATCAATGAGAGCTAAGTTGGACTTCCACCAGAATGATCCTACCATGCTGCTCCCTGGTAATTTCCCATCATTATAGTATGTTTCCCGAATCAGGTTTACCCAAGGGATGTCATGTCTATTGAAGAATTTGTGGAGGTTCTTCATGAGCAGGGTTTTGTTCTGTGTAAAGATACCTAGTACTCCTAATCCTCCCTAGTCTTTGGGTCTACACACAGTGTGCCATGCCACGAATGCAGGTCTTCTGTCCTCCATATCAGGGCCTCTCCATAGACAGTGCCTCAAGTACTTGATGATCTGTTTCTTTATTGTAATAGGTATGTCCAGACAACACATGGAGAAAACTGACAATGATGTCATCACTGACTTGACCAGTAGTAATTTTCCAGCTTGGGTCATGAAGACAGAGATACCAGCCAGTCTTTTGGCAATCCTGTTTACCAGGGGGAGGCATTGCTCCACAGTTGGTTTGTATATTCCCAAGGGAAGACCAAGGTAAGTAAAGGGAAATGTCCTCTAGCACACTGCAGTGTGTTTGTAAAAATTTCTACCATGTCTTCAGCAATGTTCATAGGTACCATGATTGACTTCCCATAATTCACCTTGAGCCCAGTTGCTGTAGCAAAAGTATTGAGAAGTGCCTTTAAACAGAACAGCTGTCTAGAATCAGCTTGCATAACTACTAGGGTGTCATCTGCATATTGCACAATTGGGAAGTGAGGGCAAGTGTTGACTTGAAGTGGAGCAGTGATCAGGTTTAACCTCATGGCTTTGTTAAGAATAGATTGCAACAGATCGACAGCCAACACAAATATTAAAGGAGAGTAAGGGTCCCCTTGTCTTACTCCTCTTCTTATGTAAATTCGTTTCCCAGGTACACCATTCAGTAATACAGAAGATGATGCAGTTGTGAACAGAGCTTTCATCCATTATATCCATTTCTCTCCCAAACCTTTAGCTCTGAAAATATCAATGATTGCTGCATGCTCAATTGTATCAAAAGCCTTCTCAAAAACCAATTTAATTACTAAGATCTCCTCCCTAGACTTGTGGCACTGGTGAATGTATTCATATGCCCACCCTAGGCAATCCTGGATCACTCTATCTTTGAGGAAACCATATTGATTAATATGTACCATTTGCAGAATAACTCGTTGTAATCTATTGGCCAGCATTTTTGTTATGATTTTTAGTACTCCATTTAGCAAAGAAATTGGCCTAAAGTCATTTGGGGAGAGTGGCACTTCTTTTTTTGGCACTAGAGTGATGAAAGAGGAGTTGATGCTCTCTAGATTTACATTCCTAGCATGGAATGCCATAATAAGCTCAAAGACATCAGTCTTGATAATATCCCAGCAACTTTTGATAAACTCATTATTAAATCCATCTGGCCCTGGTGATTTATCTGCAGGCAGATTTTTTACCACATCTTCAATTTCTTCTTGAGAAAAAGGTTTTTCCAGATCAATAAAGATTTGTGGATCCACTATGTTTTCATGCAAATCATTTAGGTCAAAGTGCATGGAGTGTCCATTGGATTGTCCCAATCTATTTTTAAAAGCCTCCCATAGGATTGCAGCCTTTCCATCATGATCTCTTACTTCGACTTGATCTTTGTTCAACAGCATAGCAATGTTATTGTGTCTGTGATTAATAGAGGCTTTTGTATGGAAGAATTTTGTGTTCTCATCCCCAAACTTTACTCCTTTGATTTTACCTCTTTGTTTCCAGTAAATCTTCTGGTTATCAAGCACAATTAACGATAAATCCTTTAGCATGTTCCTGCAATTATTCTCAAACACTGTAAGATCCCTATATTCCTCAATCATGTCCCATAGAAAGATACATTCATTTAGATCTGCAATTTGCTTCTTATGACAGGCAAGGTTTTTAGCCCACAGCTTAAGAGCTCTTCTGACATTTTTGAATTTTGCATTGACCTTCTTTGGACAATCAGTATGACCTACTGGAATATTCCAAGCAGCCTCAACCACCTGTTTAAAGGAGCTGTGATTAAGCCAATAATTTTCAAATCTGAACACTTCAGATTTTGGGATATTTGTGCCAATTTTTATCATGCAAGTAAGATGATTAGAAATTGGCTTAGCCATGGCAAGAGCCAAAGTATCTGGGTAGTTGGTCATCCAAGCAGCAGAGGTGAAAAACCAATCTAACTTCTCTAGTAGGGGGCTGTCTTGCATAGTACTCCAGCTAAGCTGCCTGCCTTTTAGAGGGAGTTCAATCAAACCAAGTTCACTTATAGCCTCATTAAACATAAACATGGGCCACTTCTCCATCTTCTCGTCCCCTCCCGAAGCTTCCAGGGTCTCTTATGTCCAGAGAAAAATCACCAAAAAGTTTCGTGGAATTTGGACTTCGTTTGGTACTAATATTCCACGAAACCAAAAACAAGCAAAAAATAGCAACTGACACTAGGCACTAAGTTAATAGGTTAGTCCCAAAAAATAATATATAATTGCTTGAAAGTGTATATAAAACATCCACATTGAGAATATAATAACATGGAACAATCAAAAATTATGTTGGAGACGTATCAAGCATCCCCAAGCTTAATTCCTACTCGTCCTCGAGTAGGTAAATGATAAAAGCAGAATTTTTGATGTGGAATGCTACCTAACATATTCATCATATATTCTTTTCTTTTGTAGCGTGGACATTTGGACTTGAATGATTCAAAGCAATAGTCTATAATTTCACATGAAAACATCAATACTCAAGCATATCAATGAGCAACCATGTATTTCAAAATATCAATGCTAAAGAAAGCTATCCCTAGCCCATTATGCTCAATCATTGATCCATCCATGAAACACACTCAAATATTAGCTGCATTCAATACAAATGTATGACAATAGTGTTCCCTACTTTGGTGCTTTGTAAGAGAAGATGGAGACTCAAATAAAAATAAAATTGCATAAAAGTAAATAGATAGGCCCTTCGTAGAGGGAAGCAGAGATTTGCGGAGGTTGATACGTCTCCAACATATCTATAATTTTAGATTGTTCCATGCTGTTATATTATCAATCTTGGATGTTTTATAATCATTTTATAGTCATTTTATATCATTTTTTGGCACTAACCTATTGACATAGTGCCAAGTGCCACTTGCTGTTTTTTTGCATGTTTTTTACATCGCAGAAAATCAATACCAAATGGATTCCAAATGCCATGAAACTTTACGGAGATTTTTATGGACCAGAAGACACCTAATGGGCCAAGGCTGCACCTAGGGGGTGCTCCGAGGAGTGCATAACCCACCAGGGCGCGCCAGGAGGCCCAGACGCGCCTTGGTGGGTTGTGCCGACCTCGGGTGCCCCCCGGACCGCCTCTTTTCTCTATAAATACCCCAATATTCCAGAAACCCTAGGGGAGTCGACGAAAATAAATTCCAGCCGATGCAGAGTCAAGAACCACCAGATCCAATTTAAACACCATCACAGATGGGGTTCACCACCTCCATTGGTGCCTCTTCGATGATGCGTGAGTAGTTCTTTGTAGACCTTCAGGTCCGTAGTTAGTATATTGATGGCTTCCTCTCTCTTGATTGATTCTCAAAACAATGGTATCTTGGAGATCCATATGATGTGACTCTTTTCCAGTGTGTTTGTTGGGATCAGATGAACTTCGAGTTTATGATCAGATCTATCTTTTTATATCCATGAAAGTATTTGACTTTCTTTGATCTCTTTTATGCATGATTGCTTATAGCCTCGTATTTCTTCTCCGATATTTGGGTTTTGTTTGGCCAACTTGATCTATTTATCTTGCAATGGGAACAGGTGCTTTGTAGTGGGTTCGATCTTACGGTGCTTGATCCCAGTGACAGAAGGGGAACCGACACGTATGTATCGTTGCTACTAAGGATAAAATGATGGGGTCTATCTCAACATAGATAGATCTTGTCTACATCATGTCATCGTTCTTATGGCATTACTCCATTTCTACATGAACTTAATACACTAGATGCTGCTGGATAGCGGTCGATATGTGGAGTAATAGTAGTAGATGCAGGCAGGAGTCAGTCTACTAATCTTGGACGTGATGCCTATGTAATGATCATTGCCTAGATATCATCATGATTATTTAAAGATCTATCAATTGCCCAACAGTAATTTGTTTACCCACCGTTTGCTATTTTTCTCGAGAGAAGCCACTAGTGAAATCTATGGCCCCGGGGTCTCTTTCTCATATTATTTGCCTTCTAGATCTATTTTATTTGCCTTTTATTATCAGATCTATTAAATCCAAAAATACAAAAAATACCTTGCTGCAATTTATTTTATTTGGTGTTTGATCTATCAATATTTACAACTCTCTCACGTCTGTTTGCCCATCTTGGGGCGCCGCTACCCGAAAGGGATTGACAACCCCTTTTACACGTCGGGTTGCGAGTAATTGTTATTTGTGTGCATGTGTTGTTTACATTGTGTTGCTTGGTTATCCTATTGGTTCAATAACCTTGGTTTCATATCTGAGGGAAATACCTACCGCCGTTGTGCTACATCATCCCTTCCTCTTTGGGGAAATACCGAGGTAGCTTCAAGCGACATCAAAAGGAATTTCTGGCGCCGTTTCCGGGGAGGATCTTCAACATATACCAGGTTCCTAATCACAAATCTCATCTCCTCGCAATTTACATTATTTGCCATTTGCCTCTCCTTTTCCTCTCCCACACTTCACAAAAAATTGCCATTTTATTCGCCTCTTTTTTTCGTTCGTCGTTTTCCCTTCAGATATATCTTTTACTTGCAATCATGAGTGATTTCAGTATTGCACCAACAGATGATGGCCTAACTCCTAAAGTTGGACGTACGGGCAATCTGGATGCTAAAACTTTTGTCTTGGGGCAAGGGAATGTCATGGGGAAGGAACGTATCCAAGAATTTTTCAATTGTGTTGGAAATTTAAGTCTTGATGATGCTCCTATACTTAAAACTACTAGATCTTATGCGGACGCTATTTCAGCACTAGTTCTGAAACTTGAAAGTAAATTTATCTGTACTCATCCTACGTTGCAGAAATTGTTTTTTGAGCTCCCTATTATAAAGAATCCTAAGGCTTAAAAGTTGGCCACTCTCGTTCTTATGAATGAGTTTGACTATACCATACGGGAAGCTAGGGAAATCTTTGTTTTTTATGGTATGAATCGTGAAAAGCCCATGATAGATGAAATTCTTTACAATAGTGATTATGCGTTAAGACATTTGCTTGGGGACAATAAGATCTTTGATGAGAACCTTAAAAAAGAAGTCCCGATCCTAGATGTAATTCAACAAGTTTTTAATAATGTTAATCAACATTATTCTTGGATTGTTGCCGGAAATCAACGTGGTTATGATAATGGGAAACTTAATAATGCTAAGGTCTCTATGGATAATATGTTTTATGTTGTTTTTACAAAACCCCTTGACGAGAACACCTCTAAGGGGATTAAGAAGAATGGTGACAAAACTTAGATCCTTGCTTTATGCCTAGCTAAGGGCGTAAAACTATAACGCTTGTTGGGAGGCAACCCAATGAATAAAATTTATTTTTGCTTTTTGCTTCCTGTTTTTGAGTGTTAGCACAATTATGCTACTGTTATGATTGTGTTTTTTATGTTTTAATTAGTGTTTGTGCCAAGTAAAGCCTTTAGGATCTTCTTGGGTGATAGTTGTTTGATCTTGCTAAAAAAACAGAAATTTTTGCACTAAATAAAATAAATCTCATTTTTAACCAAAGAGCGATAAAATCCCCATTCCTTTTGCAGTAGATTAATATACAAATTTCTCAGGTCGTCCTAAGTTTTCAGAATTTTTGGAGTTACAGCAGTATTCGAAACATCCAGATTACTACAGACTGTTCTGTTTTTGACAGATTCTATTTTCTTTGCGTTGTGTGCTTGTTTTGATGGCTCTATGGTTTTCTTTGATGAGTTTTTTCCATAGAAAATTTGGAATACAGTAGATATAATGCAAGAAAAAAAAATTATGAATTGGTTTGATACAACACTTATAGTAGTGATTTATTTTCTTATACTAACGGATCTCACGAAGGTTTTGTTGAGTTTTGTGTGATTGAAGTTTTCAAGTTTTGGGTTATCTTACGATGGATGAAGGAATAAGGAGTAAGAAGAGCCTAGGCTTGGGGATGCCCCTGCATCCCCCGCTATTATCCAAAAGAGAGCAAGCACCCAAGCTTGGGGATGCCCCTGAGTGGCATCCCCTCTTTCTTCTAATGACCATCGATATTTTACTCAAAGCTATATTTTTATTCGTCACGTACTATGTGTTTTGCTTGGAGCGTCTTGTATGATATGAGTCTTTGCTTGTTTTATTTTGTGTTTTAAGTCTTGATTCCTTGCTGGACACACCTATTTGAGAGAGCCAAAATTATGTCATGACTTGTTAGAATTGCTCTCTATGCTTCACTTAAATTCTTTATGAGCTATGGACTTGCTCTTGTTCTTCACTTATATCTTTTTGAGCATGGTGTGCTTTAGTACTTTTGAAGAAATGCTCTCTTGCTTCACTTAGATTTGTTTGAGAGTTAGTAAAATTTTCAAAAATTCTCTCTTGCTTCACTTAAATTATTTTGAGAGAAAGAAAAATTATGCTCATGATCTTCACTTATATTTGTCTGAGCTTGTCAAAAGCAACATATGAAAATTAGTTCCAAAGTGATAGATATTCAAGAAGTATATAATAAAAAAATCATGAAGATCATTGGAAAAAATAAACTTGATTCTTAGTAATAGTTTTGAGATATGATGATGTGATATGTGAGTTATGTGATACGTCTCCAACGTATCTATAATTTTTTATTGTTCCATGCTATTATATTGTCTGTTTTGGATGTTTAATGGGCTTTATTATGCACTTTTATATTATTTTTGGGACTAACCTATTAACCGAAGGCCCAGTGCCAGTTGCTGTTTTTTTTCCTATTTCAGTGTTTCGCAGAAAAGGAATATCAAACGAAATCCAAACAGAATGAAACCTTCGCGAGGATCTTTTTGTTACAAATGCAATCCAGGAGACTTGGAGTGGAGGTCAAGGAAGCAACGAGGCGGCCACGAGGTACGGTGGCGTGCCCCCACCCTTGTGGGCCCCTCGTAGCTCCATCGACCTACTACCTTCGCCTATATATACTCTTATAACCCTAAAAACATCCAGGGGAGCCACGAAACCACTTTTCCACCACCGCAACCTTCTGTACCCGTGAGATCCCATCTGGGGGCGTTTTCCGACTGTAATGCCCTCGATGCGGCTATATCTCCCACGTGTCGAAGCACGACTTAGAAGCATAACTGCATTAAAAGCAATGTCGCAAGTGAGGTAATCTTCACAACAACCCATGTAATACATAAGGGAAAAGATACATAGTTGGCTTACACTCGCCACGTCACACAAATAGAATAAATAACATTACATTCATCCAGTTACACTCAAGGTCCGACTACGGAACCAAAATAAAGATAAACCCCAAATGCAACATAGTCCCCGATCGCCCCAACTGGGCACCACTACTGATCATGTGGAAAAGACACATAGTATCGTCCTGAGTCCTCATCGAACTCCCACTTGAGCTCTGTTGAATCACATGGAGCGGCATCATCGGTCCCTGCATCTGGTTTTGGAAGTAATCTGTGAGTCATGGGGACTCAGCAATCTCACACCCTCGTGATCAAGACTATTTAAGCTTATAGGAAGGGTAAAAGGTATGAGGTGGAGCTGCAGCAAGCGACTAGCATATATGGTGGCTAACATACACAAAAGAGAGCGAGAAGAGAAGGCAAAGGCACGGTCGAACAACTATGATCAAGAAGTGATCCTAGAACAACCTACGATCAAACATAACTCGAGACCGTGTTCTCTTCCCGGACTCCACCGAAAAGAGACCATCATGGCCACACACTCTGTTGATTCATTTTAATTAAGTTTAGTTTAAGGTTTTCTACAACCGGACATTAACAAATTCCCATCTGCCCATAACCGCGGGCACGGCTTTCGAAAGATCAAATCCCTGCAGGGGTGTCCTAACTTAGCCCATCACAAGCTCTCACGGTCAATGAAGGATATTCCTTCTCCTAAGACAATCCGACCAGACTCGGCATCCCGGTTACAAGACATCTCGACAATGGTAAAACAAGTCCAGCAACACCGCCCGAATGTGCCGACAAATCCTGATAGGAGCTGCAAATATCTCGTTCTCAGGGCACACTCAGATGAGCGCTCCATACAACTAAAACCAAACCTCGAGTTTCCCCGAGGGGGCACTGCAAAGGGCTCTAGTTTGGACCAACACTCAGAGGAGCACTGGCCCGGGGGGGGGGGGGGGTTAAATAAAGATGACCCTCGGGCTCCGGAAACCCAAGGGAAAAAGAGGCTAGGTGGAAAATGGTAAAACCAAGGTTGGGCATTGCTGGAGGAGTTTTTATTCAAGGCGAACTGTCAAGGGGTTCCCATTATAACCCAATCGTGTAAGGAACGCAAAATCAAGGAACATAACACCGGTATGATGGAAACTAGGGCGGCAAGAGTGGAACAAAACACTAGGCATAAGGCCGAGCCTTCCACCCTTTACCAGGTATATAGGTGCATTAAAATAGACAAGATATAATAATGATATCCCAACAATAAACATGTTCCAACAAGGAACAAATTCCAAACTTCACCTGCAACTAGCAATGCTATAAGAGGGGCTGAGCAAAGCGGTAACATAGCCAAACAACGGTTTGCTAGGACATGGTGGGTTAGAGGTTTGACATGGCAATATGGGAGGCATGATATGCAAGTGGTAGGTATCGTAGCATAGGCATAGAAAAAGAGCGAGCATCTAGCAAGCAAAGATAGAAGTGATTTCGAGGGTATGGTCATCTTGCCTGCAAAGTTCTCTGAGTTGACTTGATCCTCGTAAGTGTACTCAACGGGCTCCTCGATCACGTACTCGTCTCCCGGCTCTACCCAAAGCGGAACAACAACCAAAAGGGAACACAATCAACCACGTGCAATGCTCAAACAACATGATGCAAACATGGTATGATATGCGGGATGCGATATGCGATGCATATGCATGATTTGGAAAGGAAATGATAGAACCTGGCCTCAACTTGGAAAACCAAGAGTGCCACTGGAAAGGTGAGTTGATTTCGATCGAAATCGATATAAAGATCACCAGAATCAGATGCACGGTTTGGAAATGACAAGCAAAACAAATATGACACCGGTCTGCGATTAACAGTACGAGACCATCTAAATGCATCAAGAACAGCATGCTACAGCACTCTAACATAACAAAAAAATACATGGCAGGGATCCACTCAAGATGCTTGACAAAAGATGAACACTGAGCTACGGCAAATTCACTCAATAGCAGGTTCAAACAAGCATGGCAAAAGTGCAAACGATTACAGGTTTCAGAGTTAGTGAAAATAACAACAAGTTAGGAATTTAACATCAGGAAGCAATGTTTAGAGCACGATAACTACATGCTACAGGAACATATCATGGCAAAGCAAAGCATGGCATGAAGCTACTCAAAGCATACAACAAAAGTCCCTTACCGACCATAAGCCAAAAGGGACCAGAAAATACAATTGCAACCACGTGAACATAGCAATTATCGTTAACAGATTCAGACTTAGTGAAAAACTGGAACATGGCAAAACAGATATCAAGTAGGCATGTTTACGAGCTCGATGCACTCACTACGAGGCATTGCATGACAAACTAAGCATACACCCAGCAAGTAGACATGGCATAGAAGCTAAACATGGCAAGAAAAACATCATAGCATGCATGGATCAACAACAACAAGCTCGGCAAAATTGCTAAACATGTTAACAATCTACCAGGAACATTTTATAGCAAAAGTAGAGCTCGATTGAGTCAAACTAGGGTGATCCATAAATGCAAACCAAGACATGGATGGATAAAGCACCACAATATCTACAAAACATCCTTATTGATCATGCTCAAAAGATGCACGGATCACTAGGTAGCAACATGAACCTATGGCATAAAAATTACAGCAGGGCAATGACTTAGAATATTTCTAGGTCCCTGAAATCAGCAACATTAAGTAAGCTACTTTGCATGCTTGTGCTAGTCACCACAGAGATCACAAAAATACATGGCATACACCCCTGTAAAGATGGCATGGCATACTTCAAAACTCATGTAGGACTCAAGTTCATAGCGCGCACACATTAATCATGACAAAAATGACAAAAGTGCATTTGCTGATAATAATCTGAAACTAACATCACATAGCCCTCTTCCAACAGCATTTCGGGCATCAAGATGAGCTGAAATGAAAATGATGCAATGAGATGAAATGAAGTACTCGTCGAGACGAATATTTTGATATGCTACACGCACGAATCAGAGCAACGGTTGATGAGTTATGATGCGTCAAAGTATGCATAAAATATTTGGGATCTAGGGTTAGGGTCAACCGAAAACGGATCTAGATCCAGATCGGGATCCGGGCACTGTAGAAGCTCGAGGACGAGGTTGCCGCAAATGGAGCCGCGGTGGCCAGAGACGTCGAGGTCGTCGACGGACTTGGAGGGGGGCTCGCCGGAGGGGGGTCGCCGGACTTGCCGGAGCTCGCCGAACTTGGCGAGGAGGAGGAGGCGACTCGGGGCGGCGAGGGCTTGCTGCGGCGAGGTGAGGCGAGGCGGCGGGCGATGGTCATCGGTGGCGACGAGCGGGCTGGGCGGCGCCGACAAGGAGGAAGCGGCGCGGGGGCGGCGACCGCCGGAGGAGGCGACGCTGCTCTGGGCCGGGAGGGCCCGCGGCGGGCCTCGCGGGCCTCGGGTGAAGGGAGTCGCCGGCTGACAGGTGGCGGCTCCTCAGTGGCTGCGGGCTGCGGCGGCGGTTGTCCGGCACGGGACGGACATTGTCCGGCGGCGCGCGAGGTGGAATTTTAGGTTTAGGGGGAGAGGAGACCCGGGAATTTCGGGGAGAGGCCTATTTATAGAGGTAGAGGGAGCTAGGAGGCTCCAAATGAGGTGCGGTTTGCGGCCACGCGATCGTGATCGAACGACCTAGGTGATGGAGGAGGTTTAGGTGGGTTTTGGGCCACTTTGGAAGGGTGTTGGGCTGCAACACACACGAGGCCTTTTCGGTCCCTCAGTTAACCGTTGGAGTATCAAACGAAGTCCAAATGGCACGAATCTTGACAGGCGGTCTACCGGTAGTAAACCAAGGCTGCATGGCAAGTCTCGTTCCAATCCGAAAACGTTTAACACCCGCACACGAAAAGAGGTAGAAAGGGACATCGGAGGACATAGGAGCGCCGGAATGCAAAACGGACAACGGGGAAAATGCTCGGATGCATGGGACGAACACGTATGCAAAAGCAATGCACATGATGACATGATATGAGATGCATGACAAAGACAAAACATCATGAAGGCAAAAACCTGACAACGAGGAAATAACATAACTTAGTGCTGGAAATGGCAAGAGTCGGAATACAAATATGGTAAATTACATCCGGGGTGTTACACCGACGATCTGTCAGAGGGGGATTCGATCATGGAGGGCTTCTACATCAACACCATAGCCTCTCCGATGATGTGTGAGTAGTTTACCACAGACCTTCAGGTCCATAGTTATTAGATAGATGGCTTCTTCTCTCTCTCTTTGGTTCTCAATACAAAGTTCTCCTCGATGTTCTTGGAGATTCATTCGATGTAATTCTTTTTGCGGCGTGTTTGCCGAGATCCGATGAATTGTGGGTTTATGATCCAGATTATCTATGAATAATATTTGATTCGTCTCTGAATTCTTATATGCATGATTTTATATCTTTGCAAGTCTCTTCGAATTATCAGTTTGGTTTGGCCTACTAGATTGATCTTTCTTGCAATGGGAGAAGTGCTTAGCTTTGGGTTCAATCTTGCGATGCTCGATCCCAGTGATAGAAAGGGAACTGACACGTATTGTATTGTTGCCATCGAGGATAAAAAGATGGGGTTTATATCATATTGCTTGAGTTTATCCCTCTACATCATGTCATCTTGCCTAATGTGTTACTCTATTCTTATGAACTTAATACTCTAGATGCATGCTGGATAGCGGTCGATGTGTGGAGTAATAGTAGTAGATACAGGCAGGAGTCGGTCTACTTGTCACGGACGTGATGCCTATGTTCATGATCATGCCTAGATATTCTCATAACTATGCTCAATTCTATCAATTGCTCGACAGTAATTCGCTCACCCACCGTAATACTTATGCTATCTTGAGAGAAGCCACTAGTGAAACCTATGGCCCCCGGGTCTATTCTCCATCATATAAGTTTCCAATCTATTTTACTTTGCAATTTTTACTTTCAATCTATATCATAAAATATTTATCTTATCATTATCATATCTATCAGATCTCACTCTCGTAAGTGACCGTGAAGGATTGACAACCCCTTTATCGCTTTGGTTACGAGGTTCTTATTTGTTTGTGTAGGTACGAGGGACTTGCGTGTGGCCTCCTACTGGATTGATACCTTGGTTCTCAAAAACTGAGGGAAATACTTACACGACTTTGCTGCATCACCCTTTCCTCTTCAAGGGAAAACCAACACAGTGCTCAAGAGGTAGCAAGAAGGATTTCTGGCGCCGTTGCCGGGGAGTCTACGCACAAGTCAAGACATACCAAGTACCCATCACAAACTCTTATCCCTCGCATTACATTATTTGCCGTTTACCTCTCGTTTGCCTCTCCACCACTTCACCCTTGCCATTTTATTCGCCCTCCTTCTCCGTTCCCTTTCTCTTTTCTAGTTCGTCTATTTTTGCTCGTTTCTTGTTTGCTTGTGTGTTGGATCGCTTGCTTGTCACGATGGCTCAAGATAATACTAAATTGTGTGACTTTTCCAATACCAATAATAGTGATTTATTAGCACCCCGATTGCTCCTCTTACCAATGCAGAATCGTTTTGGTCTACTTGACACGGACGTGATGCGTATATTCATGATCATGCCTAGATATCATCATAACTATGCGCTTTTCTATCAATTGCTCGGCAGTAATTTGTTCACCCACCGTAATACATGCTATCTTGAGAGAAGCCACTAGTGAAACCTATGGTCCTCGGGTCTACTTTACATTATATAAGTTTCCGATCTACAATTCTAGTTTACTATTTATTTTGCAATCTTTACTTTTCAATCTATACAACAAAAATACTAAAAATATTTATCTTATTATTTTTTATCAGATTTCACTTTTGCAACTGGCCATGAAGGGATTAACAACCCCTTTATCGCGTTGGTTGCGAGGTCCTTGTTTGTTTGTGCAGGTACTAGGGACTTGTGTGTAGTCTCCTACTGGATTGATGCCTTGGTTCTCGAAAACTGAGGGAAATACTTATGCTACTTTGCAGCATCAACCTTTCCTATTCAAGGGAAAACCAACCCATGCTCAAGAGGTAGCAAGAAGGATTTCTGGCGCCGTTGCCGGGGAGATCTACACTCAAGCCAAGACATACCAAGTACCCATCAAAAACTCTTATCCCTCTCATTACATTATTTGCCATCCGCCTCTTGTTTTCCTCTCTCCCACTTCACCCTTGTCGTTTTATTCGCCTTTTTTCCGTTCGCCTTCTTTCGCTTGCATCTTGTGTGATTGTGTGTTGGATTGATTGTTTGTCACGATGGCTCAAGATAATACTAAATTATGTGACTTCTCCAACACCAACAGCAATAATTTTATTAGCACTCCGATTGCTCCTCTTACCGATGTTGAATCTTGTGAAATTAATACTGCTTTCCTGAATCTTGTCATGAAAGAACAATTTGATGGCCTTCCTAGTGAAGATGCCGCTACCCATCTAAACAACTTTGTCGAATTATGTGATATGCAAAATAAGAAAGATGTGGATAATGATATTGCTAATTGAAGCTATTTCCGTTTTTGCTTAGAGATCTTGCTAAAAATTGGTTCTCTTCTTTGCCTAAAAATAGTATTGATTCATGGAATAAGTGCAAATATGCTTTTATCTCTAAGTATTTTCCTGCCGCTAAGATCATCTCTCTTAGAAACGATATTATAAATTTTAAGCAACTTGATCATGAGCATCTTGCACTAGCTTGGGAGAGGATGAAATTAATGATTGAAGGAAATATGCCCTAGAGGCAATAATAAAGTTGTTATTTATATTTCCCTATATCATGATGAATGTTTATTATTCATGCTAGAATTGTATTAACCGGAAACTTAGTACACGTGTGAATACATAGACAAACAGAGTGTCACTAGTTTGCCTCTACTTGAATAGCTCGTTCAATAAATGATGGTTATGTTTCCTAACCATAGACATGAGTTGTCATTTGATTAACGGGATCACATCATTAGAGAATGATGTTATTGACTTGAACCATCCGTTAGCTTAGCACGATGATCGTTTAGTTTGTTGCTATTGCTTTCTCCATAACTTATACATGTTCCAATGACTATGAGATCATGCAACTCCCGGATACCGGAGGAACACTTTGTGTGCTACCAAACATCACAACGTAATTGGGTGATTATAAATGTGCTCTACAGGTGTCTCCGATAGTGTTTGTTGAGTTGGCATAGATCGAGATTAGGATCTATCACTCCGATTGTCGGAGAGGTATCTCTGGGCCCTCTCGGTAATGCACATCACTATAAGCCTTGCATGCAATGTAGCTAATGAGTTAGTTACGGGATGTAGCCTTACGGAACGAGTAAAGAGACTTGCCGGCAACGAGATTGAACTAGGTATTGAGATACCGACGATCAAATCTTGGGCAAGTAACATACCGATGACAAAGGGAACAACGTATATCGTTATGCGGTTTGACCGATAAAGATCTTCGTAGAATATGTAGGAACCAATATGAGCATCTAGGTTCCGCTATTGGTTATTGACCGGAGATGTGTCTCAGTCATGTCTACATAGTTCTCGAACCCGTAGGGTCCGCACGCTTAACATTCAGTGACGATCGTATTATGAGTTTATGTGTTTTGATGTACCGAACGTAGTTCGGAGTCCCAGATATGATCACGGACATGACAAGGAGTCTCGAAATGGTCGAGACATAAAGATCGATATATTGGACGACTATATTTGGACATCGGAATGGTTCCGGGTGAGATCGGGCATTTATCGATGTACTGGGAGGTTACCGGAAACCCCCGGGAGGTATATGGGCCTTATTGGGCCATAGTGGGAGAGAGGAGAAGGGAGCAAAGGAGGGGGTGCGCCCGCCAAGCCCAATCCGAATTGGGAGGGGGGCCGGCCCCCCTTTCCTTCCTCCTTCCTCCCCCTTCCTTCTCTCCTAATCCAACTAGGGAAGGGGGGGGGGGGTCCTACTCCCGGTGGGAGTAGGACTCCCTTGGGGCGCGCCTAGGAGGCCGGCCCCCTCCCCCTCCTCCACTCCTTTATATACGGGGGAGAGGGCACCCCATAGACACACAAGTTGATCATTGATCTCTTAGCCGTGTGCGGTGCCCCCTCCACCATAATCCACCTCGGTCATATCGTAGAGGTGCTTAGGCGAAGCCCTGTTCCGGTAGCATCATCATCACCATTATCACGCCGTCGTGCTGACGAAGATCTCCCTCGACACTCTACTGGATCGTGAGTTCATGGGACGTCACCGAGCCGAATGTGTGCAGATCGCGGTGGTGTCGTACCTTCGGTGCTAGGATCGGTCAATCGTGAAGACGTACAACTACATCAACCGCGTTTTCATAACGCGTCCGTTTACGGTCTACAAGGGTACGTGGACTTGCTATGCATCACCATGATCTTGCGTGTGCATAGGATTTTTTGGAATTACTACGTTCCCCAACAGTGGCATCCGAGCCAGGTTTATGCGTAGATGTTATATGCATGAGTAGAACACAAAGGAGTTGTGGGCATGGGTGTATACATATTGCTTGCCGTCACTAGTTGATTCTTGATTCGGTGGTATTCTTCGATGAAGCGGCCCAAACCGACATTACGCGTACGCTTACGCGAGACTGGTTCTACCGACGTGCTTCACATACATGTGGCTGGTGGGTGTCACTTTCCCCAACTTTAGTTCAATCGGATTCAATGAACATGGTTCTTTCTGAAGATCAAAAAGCAATCACTATACCGCGTTGTGGTTTTTGATGCGTAGGTAAGAACGGTTCTTACTCAGCCCATAGCAGTCACGTAAAACTTGCAACAACAAAGTACAGGATGTCTAACTTGTTTTTGCAGGGCATGTTGTGATGTGATATGGTCAAGACATGATGCTAAATTTTATTGTATGAGCTGATCATGTTTTTTAACACAGTTATCGATAACTGGGAGGAGCCATATGGTTGTCGCTTTATTGTATGAAATGCAATTGCCATCTAATTGCTTTACTTTATCACTAAGCAGTAGCGATAGTTGTAGAAGCAATAGTTGGCGAGACGACAACTTTGCTTTGATGGAGATCAAGGTGTCAAGCCGGTGATGATGGTGATCATGACGGTGCTTTGGAGATGGAGATCAAAGGCACAAGATGATGATGGCCATATCATATCACTTATTGATTACATGTGATGTTTATCCTTTATGCATCTTATTTTGCTTAGTTTGACGGTAGCATTATAAGATGACCTCTCTCTAAATTTCAAGGTATAAATGTTCTCCCTGAGTATGCACCGTTGCTATAGTTCGTCGTGCCGAGACACCATGTGATGGTCGGGTGTGATAAGCTCTACGTTCACATACAACGGGTGCAAGCCAGTTTTGCACACGCGGAATACTCGGGTTAAACTTGACGAGCCTAGCATATGCAGATATGGCCTCGGTACACTGAGACCGAAAGGTCGAGCATGAATCATATAGTAGATGATCAACATAGTGATGTTCACCATTGAAAACTACTCCATCTCACGTGATGATCGGAAATGGTTTAGTTGATGTGGATCACGTGATCACTTAGATGGTTAGAGAGATGTCTATCTAAGTGGGAGTTCTTAAGTAATTTGATTAATTGAACTTTAATTTATCATGAACTTAGTACCTGATAGTATTTTGCTTGTCTATGTTGTTGTAGATAGATGGCCCGTGTTGTTGTTCCGTCAAATTTTAATGCGTTCCTAGAGAAAGCTAAGTTGAAAGATGATGGTAGCAACTACACGGACTGGGTCCATAACTTGAGGATTATCCTCATTGCTGCATAGAAGAATTACGTCCTGGAAGCACCGCTAGGTGACAAACCCGCTTTAGGAGCAACGCCAGATGTTGTGAACACCTGGTAGAGGAAAGTTGATGACTACTCGATAGTTCAATGTGCCATGCTTTACGGCTTAGAACCGGGACTTCAATGATGTTTTGAACGTCGTGGAGCTTATGAGATGTTCCAGGAGTTGAAGTTAATAATTCAAGCAAATGCCTGGATTGAGAGATATGAAGTCTCCAATAAGTTCTACAACTGCAAGATGGAGGAGAATAGTCCTATCAGTGAACATATACTCAGAATGTCTGTGTACCACAACCACTTGACTCAACTGGGAGTTAATCTTCCTGATGATAGTGTCATTGACAGAGTTCTTCAATCACTGCCACCAAGCTACAAGAGCTTCGTGATGAACTATAACATGCAAGGGATGGATAAGACGATTCCTGAGCTCTTCGCAATGCTAAAGGCTGCAGAGATAGAAATCAAGAAGGAACATCAAGTGTTGATGGTCAACAAGACCACCAGTTTCAAGAAAAAAGGTAATGGGAAGTAGGGGAACTTCAAGAAGAACAGCAAGCCAGTTGCTGCTCAAGTGAAGAAACCCAAGTCTGGACCTAAGCCTGAGACTGAGTGCTTCTACTGCAAAGGGACTGGTCACTGGAAGCGGAACTGCCCCAAGTATTTCGCAGATAAGAAGGATGGCAAAGTGAAAGGTATATTTGATATACATGTTATTGACGTGTACCTTACTAATGCTCGCAGTAGCGCCTGGGTATTTGATACTGGTTTTGTTGCTAATATTTGTAACTCGAAACAGGGGCTACGAATTAAGCGAAGATTGGCTAAGGGCGAGGTGACGATGCACGTGGGAAATGGTTCCAAAGTCGATGTGGTCGCCGTTGGCACGCTACCTCTACATCTACCTTTAGGATTAGTTTTAGACCTGAATAATTGTTATTTGGTGCCAGCGTTAAGCATGAACATTATATCTGGATCTTGTTTGATGCGAGACAGTTATTTATTTAAATCAAAGAATAATGGTTGTTCTATTTATATGAGTAATATCTTTTATTGTCATGCACCCTTGATGAGTGGTCTATTTTTACTAAATCTTGATAGTAGTGATACACATGTTCATAGAATTGAAGGCAAAAGATGAAGAGTTGATAATGATAGTGCAACTTATTTGTGGCACTGCCGTTTAGGTCATATTGGTGTAAAGCGCATGAAGAAACTCCATTCTGATGGATTTCTGGAATCACTTGATTATAAATCACTTGGTACTTGCGAACCATGCCTCATGGGCAAGATGACTAAAACTCCGTTCTCCAAAATAATGGAGCGAGCAACAGAGTTATTGGAAATCATACACACTGATGTATGTGGTCCAATGAACATTGAAGCTCGCGGCAGATATCGTTATTTTCTCACCTTCACAGATGATTTGAGCAGATATGGGTATATCTACTTAATGAAACATTAGTCTAAAACGTTTGAAAAGTTCGAAGAATTTCAGAGTGAGGTGGAAAATCATCGTAACAAGAAAATCAAGTTTCTACGATCTGATCATGGAGGTGAATATTTGCGTTATGAGTTTTGACTTCATTTGAAATAATGTGGAATAGTTTCGCAACTCACCCCACCTGGAACACCACAACGTAATGGTGTGTCCGAACATCATAACCGCACTTTATTAGATATGGTGCGATCTATGATGTCTCTCACTGATTTGCCACTATCCTTTTGGGGTTATGCTTTAGAGACGTCTGCATTCATGTTAAATAGGGCACCATCTAAATCCGTTGAGACGACACCTTATGAACTATGGTTTCGCAAGAAACCCAAGTTGCCGTTTCTTAAAGTTTGGGGCTGCGATGCTTATGTGAAAAAGCTTCAACCTGATAAGCTTAAACCCAAATCGGAGAAATGTGTCTTCATAGGATACCCAAAGGAGACTGTTGGGTACACCTTCTATCACAGATCCGAAGGCAAGATATTCGTCGCTAAGAATGGATCCTTTCTAGAGAAGGAGTTTCTCTCGAAAGAAGTGAGTGGGAGGAAAGTAGAACTTGACGAGGTAATTGTACCTTCTTCCTTATTGGAAAGTAGTTCATCACTGAAATCAGTTCCAGTGATTCCTACACCAGTAAGTGAGGAAGCTAATGATGATGATCATGAAACTTCTAATCAAGTTACTACCGAACCTCGTAGGTGAACCAGAGTAAGATCCGCAGTAGAGTGGTACGGTAATCCTGTTCTGGAAGTCATGTTACTTGACGATGACGAACCTACGAACTATGAGGAAGCGATGATGAGCCCAGATTCCGCAAAATGGCTTGAGGCCATGAAATCTGAGATGGGATCCATGTATAAGAACAAAGTATGGACTTTGGTTGACTTGCCCAATGATCGACAGGCCATAGAGAATAAATGGATCTTCAAGAAGAAGACTGCCGCTAACGGTAATATTACTATCTACAAAGCTCGACTTGTTGCAAAAGGTTTTTGACAAGTTCAAGGAGTTGACTATGATGATACCTTCTCACCCGTAGCGATGCTTAAGTCCGTCCGAATCATGTTAGCAATTGCCACATTTTATGATTATGAAATTTGGCAAATGGATGTCAAAACTTCATTCCTTAATGGATATCTTAAAGAAGAGTTGTATATGATGCAACCAGAAGGTTTTGTCGATCCAAAATGTGCTAAGAAAGTGTGCAAGCTCCAGTGATCCATTTATGGAGTGATGCAAGCCTCTCGGAGTTGGGATATATGCTTTGATAGTGTGATCAAAGCATATGGTTTTATATAGACTTTTAGAGAAGCCTGTATTTACAAGAAAGTGAGTGGGAGCTCCGTAGCATTTCTGATATTATATGTAGATGACATATTGTTGATCGGAAATGATACTGAATTTCTGAATAGCATAAAAGGATACTTGAAAAGAATTTTTTAATGAAACACCTCGGTGAAGCTGCTTATATATTGGGCATCAAGATCTATAGAGATAAATCAAGACGCTTAATTGGACTTTCACAAAGCACATACCTTGATAAAGTTTTGAAGAAGTTCAAAATAGACCAGGCAAAGAAAGGGTTCTTGCCTGTATTACAAGGTGTGTAGTTGAGTTAGACTCAATGCCTGACCACTGCAGAAGATAGAGAGAAAATGAAAGGTGTTCCCTATGCTTCAGCCATAGGATCTATCATGTATGCAATGTTGTGTACCAGACCTGATGTGTGCCTTGCTATCCTTTTAGCAGGGAGGTACCAAAGTAATCCAAGAGTGGATCACTGGACAACGGTCAAGAATATCCTGAAATGCCTGGAAAAGGACTAAGGACATGTTTCTCATATATGGAGGTGAAAAAGAGCTCGTCGTAAACGGTTACATCGATGCAAGCTTTGACACTGATACGGATGACTCTAAGTCAGAAACCGGATCTGTGTTTTTATTAAATGGTGGAGCTGTCAGTTGGTGCAGTTCCAAGCAGAGCGTCGTGGCGGGATCTACGTGTGAATCGGAATACATAGCTACTTCGGAAGCAAAAAATGAAAGAGTCTAGATGAAGGAGTTCATATCCGATCTAGGTGTCATACCTAGTGCATCGGGTCCAATGAAAATCTTTTGTGACAATGCTGGTGCAATTGCCTTGGCAAAGGAATCCAGATTTCACAAGAGAACCAAGCACATCAAGAGACGCTTCAATTCCATCCACGATCAAGTCAAGGAGGGAGACAAAGAGATTTGCAAGATACATACGGATCTGAATGTTGCAGACCCGTTGACTAAGCCTCTCTCACGAGCAAAACATGATCAGCAGCAAGACTCCATGGGTGTTAGAATCATTACAATGTAATCTAGATTATTGACTCTAGTGCAAGTGGGAGACTGAAGGAAATATGCCCTAGAGGCAATAATAAAGTTGTTATTTATATTTCCTTATATCATGGTAAATGTTTATTATTCATGCTAGAATTGTACTAATCGAAAACGTAGTACATGTATGAATATATAGACAAATAGAGTGTCACTAGTTTGCCTCTACTTGCCTAGCTCATTCAATCAATGATGGTTATGTTTCCTAACCATAGACATGAGTTGTCATTTTATTAATGGGATCACATCATTAGAGAATGATGTGATTGACTTGACCCATCGGTTAGCTTAGCACGATGATCGTTTAGTTTGTTGCTATTGTTTTCTCCATAACTTATACATGTTCCAATGACTATGAGATTATGCAATTCCCGAATACTGGAGGAACACTTTGTGTGCTACCAAACGTCACAACGTAACTGGGTGATTATAAAGGTTCTTTACTGGTGTCTTCGATGGTGTTTGTTGAGTTGGCATAGATCGAGATTAGGATTTGTCACTCCGATTGTCGGAGAGGTATCTTTGGGCCCTCTCGGTGTACATCACTATAAGCCTTGCAAGCAATGTAGCTAATGAGTTAGTTATGGGATGTAGCATTACGGAACGAGTAAAGAGACTTGCCAGTAACGAGATTGAACTAGGTATTGAGATACCCACGATCAAATCTCGGGCAAGTAACATACCGATGACAAAGGGAACAACATATATCGTTATGCGGCTTGACCGGTAAAGATCTTGATAGAATATGTAGGAACCAATATGAGCATCTAGGTTCCGCTATTGGTTATTGACCGAAGACGTGTCTCGTTCATGTCTACATAGTTCTCGAACCCATAGGGTCCGCACGCTTAACATTCGGTGACGATCGTATTATGAGTTTATGTGTTTTGAGGTAACGAAGGTAGTTCAGAGTCCCGAATATGATCACGGACATGATGAGGAGTCTCAAAATGGTCGAGACATAAAGATCGATATATTGGAAGACTATATTTGTACATCGGAATGGTTCCGGGAGGTTACCGGAAAACCCCGGGAGGTATATGGGCCTTATTGGGCCATAGTGGGAGAGAGGAGAAGGGAGCAACGGAGGGGCAGCACCCCCACCCCAAGCGCAATCAGAATTCGGAGGGGGGCCAGCCCCCCTTTCCTTCCTCCTTCCTCCCCCTTCCTTCTCTCCTAATCCAACTAGGGAAGGGGGTCCTACTCCCGGTGGGAGTAGGACTCCCCTTGGGGTGTGCCTAGGAGGCCGGCCCCCTCCCCTTCCTCCACTCCTTTATTGATCTCTAGAATTGTATTAACCGGAAACATGATACATGTGTGAATACATAAACAAACAGAGTTTCACTAGTATGCCTCTACCTGACATTGTCGTAGATCAAAGATGGTTATGTTTCCTAACCATAGACATGAGTTGTCATTTGATTAACGGGATCACATCATTAGGAGAATTATGTGATTGACATGACCCATTCCGTTGGCTTAGCACTTGATCGTTTAGTTTGTTGCTATTGCTTTCTTCATGACTTATACGTGTTCCTATGACTATGAGATTATGCAAATCCCGTTGACCGGAGGAACACTTTGTGTGCTACCAAACGTCACAATGTAACTGGGTGATTATAAAGGTGCTCTACAGGTGTCTCCAAGGGTACTTGTTGGGTTGGCGTATTTTGAGATTAGGATTTGTCACTCCGATTGTCGTAAAGGTATCTTTGGGCCCACTCGGTAATGCACATCACTTAAGCCTTGCAAGCATTGCAACTAATGAGTTAGTTGCGGGATGATGTATTACCAGACGAGTAAAGAGACTTGCCGGTAACAAGATTGAACTAGGTATTGAGATACCGACGATTGAATCTCGGGATAGTAACATACCGAAGACAAAGGGAACAACGTATGTTGTTATGCAGTCTGACCGATAAAGATCTTCGCAGAATATGTGGGAGCCAATATGAGCATCCAGGTTCCGCTATTGGTTATTGACATGAGACATGTCTCGGTCATGTCTACATAGTTCTCGAACCCATAGGGTCCACACGCTTAAAGTTTCAATGACAGTTATATGAGTTTTGATGTACCGAAGGTTGTTCGAAGTCCCGGATGTGATCACGGACATAACGAGGAGTCTCAAAATGGTCGAGACATGAATATTGATATATTGGTAGCTTATATTTGGTATCGGAAGTGTTCCGGGTGAAATCAGGATTTTACCGAAGTACCGGAGGGTTACCAGAACCCCCCGGGGGATTAATGGGCCATAGTGGGCCTTAGTGGAGAAGAGGAGAGGCGGCCAAGGCAGGGCCGCGCACCCCTCCCCCTCCCGCTAGTCCGAATAGGACAAGGAGAGGGGGGCGGCGCCCCCCTTTCCTTCCTCTCTTCCTTCTCTTCCCCCCTTCTCCTAATCCAACAAGGAAAGGGAGGGAGTCCTACTCCCGGTGGGATTAGGGCTCCTCCTGGCGCGCCTCCTCCCTGGCTGGCCACCTCTCCCTCCCTTGCTCCTTTATATACGGGGGCAAGGGCGCACCCTAGAGACACAACAATTGATTTGATCTTTTACCCGTGTGCGGTGCCCCCTTCCACCATAGTCCACCTCGATAATACTTTAGCGGTGCTTAGGCGAAGCCCTTCGTTGGTAGAACATCATCATCGTCACCATGCCTTCATGCTGACGAAACTCTCCCTCAACACTCGGCTGGATCGGAGTTCGAGGGACGTCATCGGGCTGAACGTGTGCTGAACTCGGAGGTGCCGTGCGTTCGGTACTTGATCGGTCGGATCGTGAAGATGTACGACTACATCAACCGTGTTGTGCTAACGCTTCCGCTTTTGGTCTACGAGGGTATGTGGACAACACTCTCCCCTCTCGTTGCTATGCATCACCATGATCTTGCGTGTGCGTAGAATTTTTTTTGAAATTACTACGTTCCCCAACAGTGGTATCAGAGCCAGGTTTTATGCGTTGATGTTATATGCACGAGTAGAACACAAGTGAGTTGTGGGCGATACAAGTCATACCGCTTACCAGAATGTCATACTTTGGTTCGGTGATATTGTTGGATGAAGCGGCCCAGACCGACATTACGTGTACGCTAACGCGAGACTGGTTCTACCGACGTGCTTTGCACACAGGTGGATGGCGGGTGTCAGTTTCTGCAACTTTAGTTGAACCGAGTGTGGCTACGCTCGGTCCTTGCGAAGGTTAAAACATCACCAACTTGACAAACTATCATTGTGGTTTTGATGCGTAGGTAAGAACGGTTCTTGCTAAGCCCATAGCAGCCACGTAAAACTTGCAGCAACAAAGTAGAGGACGTCTAACTTGTTTTTGCATGGCATGTTGCGATGTGATATGGTCAAGACATGATGCTAAATTTTATTGTATGAGATGATCATGTTTTGTAACCGAGTTATCGGCAACTGGCAGGAGCCATATGGTTGTCGCTTTATTGTATGCAATGCAATCGCCTTGTAATGCTTTACTTTATCACTAAGCAGTAGCGATAGTCGTAGAAGCATGAGATTGGTGAGACGACAATGATGCTACGATGGAGATCAAGGTGTCGCGTCGGTGATGATGGTGATCATGACGGTGCTTCGGAGATGGAGATCACAAGCACAAGATGATGATGGCCATATCATATCACTTATATTGATTGCATGTGATGTTTATCTTTTATGCATCTTATTTTTCTTTGATTGACGGTAGCATTATAAGATGATCTCTCACTAAATTTCAAGATAAAAGTGTTCTCCCTGAGTATGCACCGTTGCCAAAGTTCGTCGTTCCCAGACACCACGTGATGATCTGGTGTGATAAGCTCTATGTCCATCTACAACGGGTGCAAGCCAGTTTTTGCACACGCAGAATACTCAGGTTAAACTTAACGAGCCTAGCATATGCAGATATGGCCTCGGAACACTGAGACCGAAAGGTCGAGCGTGAATCATATAGTAGATATGATAAACATAATGATGTTCGCCATTGAAAGCTACTCCATTTCACGCGATGATCGGTTATGGTTTAGTTGATATGGATCACGTGATCACTTAGAAGATTAGAGGGATGTCTATCTAAGTGGGAGTTCTTAAGGAATATGATTAATTGAACTTAAATTTATCATGAACTTAGTACCTGATAGTCTCTTGCTTGTCTATGTTGATTGTAGATAGATGGCCCGTGTTGTTGTTCCGTTGAATTTTAATGCGTTCCTTGAGAAAGCAAAGTTGAAAGATGATGGTAGCAATTACATGGACTGGGTCCATAACTTGAGGACTATCCTCATTGCTCCACAGAAGAATTACGTCCTGGAAGCACCGCTGGGTGCCAGGCCTGTTGCAGATGTTGCTGACAATGTTAAGAATGTTTGGCAGAGCAAAGCTGATGACTACTCGATAGTTTAGTGTGCCATGCTTTACGGCTTAGAACCGGGACTTCAACGATGTTTTGAACGTCATGGAGCATATGAGATGTTCGAGGAGTTGAAGTTAATATTTCAAGCAAATGCCCGGATTGAGAGATATGAAGTCTCCAATAAGTTCTATAGTTGCAAGATGGAGGAGAATAGTTCTGTCAGTGAGCATATACTCAAAATGTCTGGGTATCATAATCACTTAACTCAACTGGGAGTTAATCTTCCTGTTGATAGTGTCATTGACAGAGTTCTTCAATCACTGCCACCAAGCTACAAAAGCTTCATGATGAACTACAATATGCAAGGGATGAATAAGACTATTCCCGAGCTCTTCGCAATGCTAAAGTATGCGGAGGTAGAAATCAAGAAGGAGCATCAAGTGTTGATGGTCAATAAGACCGCCAGTTTCAAGAAAAGGGGCAAAGGAAAGAAGAAGGGGAACTTCAAGAAGAACGGCAAGCAAGTTGCCGCTCAGGAGAAGAAACCCAAGTCTCAGACTGAGTGCTTCTGCTGCAAATAGACTGGTCAATGGAAGCGGAACTGCCCCATGTATTTGGCGGATAAGAAAGATGGCAAGGTGAACAAAGGTATATGTGATATACATGTTATTGATGTGTACCTCACCAGAGCTCGCAGTAGCACCTGGGTATTTGATACTGGTTCTGTTGCTAATATTTGCAACTCAAAATAGGGACTACGGATTAAGCGAACACTGGCTAAGGACGAGGTGACATGCGCGTAGGAAACGGTTCCAAAGTCGATGTGATCGCCGTCGGCACGCTACCTCTACATCTACCTTCGGGATTAGTATTAGACCTATATAATTGTTATTTGGTGCCAGCGTTGAGCATGAGCATTATATCTGGATCTTGTTTAATGCGAGACGATTATTCATTTAAATCAGAGAATAATGGTTGTTCTATTTATATGAGTAATATCTTTTATGGTCATGCACCCCTTAAGAGTGGTCTATTTTTAATGAATCTCGATAGTAGTGATACACATATTCATAACGTTGAAGCCAAAAGATGCAGAGTTGATAATGATAGTGCAACTTATTTGTGGTACTGCCGTTTGGGTCATATTGGTATAAAGCGCATGAAGAAACTCCATACTGATGGACTTTTGGAATCACTTGATTATGAATCACTTGGTACTTGCGAACTGTGCCTTATGGGCAAGATGACTAAAACGCTGTTCTCCGGAACTATGGAGCGAGCAACAGATTTGTTGGAAATCATACATACTGATGTATATGGTCCAATGAATATTGAGGCTCGTGGCGGGTATCGTTATTTTCTCACCTTCACAGATGATTTAAGCAGATATGGGTATATCTACTTAATGAAACATATATCTGAAACATTTGAAAATTTCAAAGAATTTCAGAGTGAAGTGGAAAATCATCGCAACAAGAAAATAAAGTTTCTATGATCTGATCGTGGAGGAGAATATTTGAGTTACGAGTTTGGTCTACATTTGAAACAATGCGGAATAGTTTTGCAACTCACGCCACCCAGAACACCATAGCGCAATGGTCTGTCCGAACGTCGTAATCATACTTTACTAGATATGGTGCGATCTATGATGTCTCTTACTGATTTACCGCTATCGTTTTGGGGTTATGCTTTAGAGACGGCCGCATTCACGTTAAATAGGCCACCATCAAAATCCGTTGAGACGACGCCTTATGAACTATGGTTTGGCAAGAAACCAAAGTTGTCGTTTCTTAAAGTTTGGGGCTGCGATGCTTATGTGAAAAACCTTCAACCTGATAAGCTCGAACCCAAATCGGAGAAATGTGTCTTCATAGGATACCCAAAGGAGACTGTTGGCTACACCTTCTATCACAGATCTGAAGGCAAGACATTCGTTGCTAAGAATGGATCCTTTCTAGAGAAGGAGTTTCTCTCGAAAGAAGTGAGTGGGAGGAAAGTAGAACTTGATGAGGTAACTGTACCTGCTCCCTTATTGGAAAGTAGTTCATCATAGAAACCGGTTCCTGTGACGTCTATACCAATTAGTGAGGAAGTTAATGATGATGATCATGAAACTTCAGATGAAGTTGTTACTGAACCTCGTAGGTCAATCAGAGCAAGATCCGCACCAGAGTGGTACAGTAATCCAATTCTGGAAATCATGTTACTTGACCATGACAAACCTACGAACTATGAGGAAGCGATGATGAACCCAGATTCCGCAAAATGTCTTGAAGCCATGAAATCTGAGATGGGATCCATGTATGAGAACAAATTGTGGACTTTGGTTGACTTGCCCAATGATCGACAAGCCAACAAGAATAAATGGATCTTCAAGAAGAAGACAGACGCTGACGGTAATGTTACTGTCTACAAAGCTCGACTTGTTGCGAAAGGTTTTCGACAAGTTCAAGGAGTTGACTATGATGAGACCTTCTCACCCGTAGCGATGCTTAAGTCCGTCCGAATCATGCTAGCAATTGCCGCATTTTATGATTATGAAATTTGGCAAATGGATGTAAAGACTGCATTCCTGAATGGATTTCTGGAAGAAGAGTTGTATATGATGCAACCTGAAGGTTTTATCGATCCAAAGGGAACTAACAAAGTGTGCAAGCTCCAGTGATCCATTTATGGACTGGTGCAAGCCTCTCGGAGTTGGAATAAATGCTTTGATAGTGTGATCAAAGCATTTGGTTTTATACAGACTTTTGGAAAAGCCTGTATTTACAAGAAAGTGAGTGGGAGCTCTGTAGCATTTCTGATATTATATGTGGATGACATATTGCTGATTGGAAATGATATAGAATTTCTGGATAACATAAAGGGATACTTGAATAAGATTTTTTCAATGAAAGACCTCGGTGAAGCTGATTATATATTGGGCATTAAGATCTATAGAGATAGATCAAGATGCTTAATTGGACTTTCACAAAGCACATACCTTGACAAAGTTTTGAAGAAGTTCAAAATGGATCAAGCAAATAAAGGGTTCTTGCATGTGTTACAAGGTGTGAAGTTGAGTAAGACTCAATGCCCGACCACTGCAGAAGATAGAGAGAAAATGAAAGATGTTCCCTATGCTTTAGCCATAGGCTCTATCATGTATGCAATGCTGTGTACCAGACCTGATGTGTGCCTTGCTATAAGTCTAGCAGGGAGGTACCAAAGTAATCCAGGAGTGGATCACTGGACAGCGGCCAAGAACATCCTGAAATACCTGAAAAGGACTAAGGATATGTTTCTCGTTTATGGAGGTGACAAAGAGATCATCGTAAATGGTTACGTTGATGCAAGCTTTGACACTGATCTGGACGATTCTAAATTGCAAACCGGATACATATTTACATTGAACGATGGAGCTGTTAGTTGGTGTAGTTCTAAACAAAGCGTTGTGGCAGGATCTATGTGTGAAGCGGAGTACATAGCTGCTTCAGAAGCAGCAAATGAAGGAGTCTGGATGAAGGAGTTCATATCCGATCTAGGTGTCATACCTAGTGCATCGGGTCCAATGAAAATCTTTTGTGACAATACTGGTGCAATTGCCTTGGCGAAGGAATCCAGATTTCACAAGAGAACCAAGCACATCAAGAGACGCTTCAATTCCATCCGGGATCTAGTCCAGGTGGGAGACATAGAAATTTGCAAGATACATACAGATCTGAATGTTGCAGACCCGTTGACTAAGCCTCTTCCACGGGCAAAACATGATCAGCACCAAGACTCCATGGGTGTTAGAATCATTACTGTGTAATCTAGATTATTGACTCTAGTGCAAGTGGGAGACTGAAGGAAATATGCCCTGGAGGCAATAATAAAGTTATTATTTATTTCCCTATATCATGATAAATGTTTATTATTCATGCTAGAATTGCATTAACCGGAAACATGATACATGTGTGAATACATAAACAAACAAAGTGTCACTAGTATGCCTCTAGTTGACTAGCTCGTTGATCAAAGATGGTTATGTTTCCTAACCATAGACATGAATTGTCATTTGATTAACGGGATCACATCATTAGGAGAATGATGTCATTGACACGACCCATTCCGTTAGCTTAGCACTTGATCGTTTAGTTTGTTGCTATTGCTTTCTTCATGACTTATACATGTTCCTATGACTATGAGATTATGCAACTCCTATTTACCAGAGGAACACTTTGTGTGCTACCAAACGTCACAACGTAACTGGGTGGTTATAAAGGTGCTCTACAGGTGTCTCCAAAGGTACTTGTTGGGTTGGCGTATTTCAAGATTAGGATTTGTCACTCTGATTTTCGGAAAGGTATCTCTGGGCCCACTCGGTAATGCACATCACTTAAGCCTTGCAAGCATTGCAACTAAATAGTTAGTTACGGGATGATGTATTACGGAACGAGTAAAGAGACTTGCCGGTAACAAGATTGAACTAGGTATTGAGATACCGATGATCGAATCTCGGACTTGTAACATACCGAAGACAAAGCGAACAACGTATGTTGTTATGCGGTCTGACCGATAAAGATCTTCGCAGAATATGTGGGAGCCAATATGAGCATCGAGGTTCCGCTATTGGTTATTGACCTGAGACATGTCTCGGTAATGTATACATAGTTCTCGAACCTGTTGGGTCCGCACGCTTAAAGTTTCCATGACAGTTATATCAGTTTTGATGTACCGAAGGTTGTTCGGAGTCCCGGATGTGATCACGGACATAACGAGGAGTCTCGAAATGGCCGAGACATGAATATTGATATATTGGAAGCTTATATTTAGATATCGGAAGTGTTCCAGGTGAAATCGGGATTTTACCGGAGTACCGGAGGGTTACCCGAACCCCCCGGGGGATTAATGGGCCATAGTGGGCCTTAGTGGAGAAGAGGAGAGGCGGCCAAGGCAGGGCCGGCCCCTCCCCCTTGTCCGAATAGGACAAGGAGAGGGGGCGGCGCCCCCCTTTCCTTCCTCTCTTCCTTCTCTTTCCCCCTTCTCCTAATCCAACAAGGAAAGGGAGGGAGTCCTACTCCCGGTGGGAGTAGGACTCCTCCTGGCGCGCCTCCTCCCTGGCCGGCCTCCTCTCCCTCCCTTGCTCCTTTATATACGGGGGAAAGGGGGCACCCTAGAGACACAACAATTGATTTGATCTTTTATTCGTGTGCGGTGCCCCCTTCCACCATAGTCCACCTCGATAATACTATGGCGGTGCTTAGGCGAAGCCCTGCGTCAGTAGAACATCATCATCGTCACCACACCGTCGTGCTGACGAAACTCTCCCTTAGCACTCGGCTGGATCGGAGTTTGAGGGACGTCATCGGGCTGAACGTGTGCTGAACTTGGAGGTGCCGTGCGTTCGGTACTTGATCGGTCGGATCGTGAAGACGTACGACTACATCAACCCTGTTGTGCTAACGCTTCCGCTTTCGGTCTACGAGGGTACGTGGACAACACTCTCCCCTCTCGTTGCTATGCATCACCATGATCTTGCATGTGCGTAGGATTTTTTTTGAAATTACTACGTTCCCCAATAACACTGCTATCAAATCCCAAGCACTGGTGGATTTCATCAATGATTGGACAGAGTTGCAGATGCCTGAGGAAAAGCCGGATAGCACATATTGGACTATCCACTTTGATGGATCCAGACAGCTGGAGGGCTCGGGGGCTAGAGTTGTTTTGACTTCCCTATGAGGTGGCAAGTTTTCCTATGTTTTCCGGTTAATGTTCCCCTGTACTAACAATGCATCAGAGTATGAGGCCTTACTCCATGGTCTTCGGATGGCTAAGGAGATGAGCTTAAGCCGGGTGAGGTGTTTTGGTGATTCAGATCTGGTGGCTCAGCAAGTTTCTCGCACTTGGGATTCCAAGGATCCTCTTATGGCGGCTTATCACCGGGAAGTTGATGCCATTGCAGGTCATTTCAAGGGTTACCAAGCTGAACATATTGATCGTCGGAAGAACGAGGCGGCTGATACTTTAAGCCGGCTAGGATCTCAGCGTAAGCCAGTGCCACCCAATACGCTTTTGGATATTCTGCTTAACCCATCTGTGAAAGTGCCTACAGAGGAGGACCTTGTTGTTCCTGACCCAGAAGAACAACTGGTGGCGGCTCTCCATGCTATTCCTGATTGGACGGTTTCGTATTTGGCTTACATGACCCAGGGTGAGTTGCCAGAGGATGAGGTCTTGTCCAGTCAGATAACCCGGCGGTCTAAGTCAATGACGATTGTCAATGGAGAGTTGCACCATCGCAGCATTACAGGAGCGTTTCAACATTGCGTCTCTCCTGAAGAAGGCTATGAGATTTTACAATAAATCCACGAAGGATATTATGGTCATCACACCGGCTCTAAATCTCTGGTAGGCAAGGCTTTCCGTCATGGATTTTATTGGCTAACGGCTCATGCCGATGCTGAGGATTTGGTAAGCAGATGTGACGGCTGTCAGAAATTTGCACGACGAGCTCATGTGCAGGCTCAAGAATTGAGGATGATTCCAGTTACTTGGCTGTTTGCAACTTGAGGGCTTGATATGGTTGGGCCTTTCAAAAGGTCCAAGGATAAGAATACCCACCTCTTGGTGGCGGTTGATAAGTTTACTAAGTGGATTGAAGCAGAGCCGGTTAGTAAATGTGATGCGACAATGGCGGTTCAATTCATGAAGAAGGTGATTTTCCGTTTTGGCTTTCCGCACAGCATCATAACAGATAATGGCACTAATATTTCTAAAGGTGCTATGGAAGAATTTTATCAACGGGAGCATATCCTACTTGATGTTTCCTCTGTAGCTCACCCTCAATCCAATGGGTAGGCATAACGAGCAAATCAGGAGATTCTGCGAGGTATCAACCCCCGGCTTATGGTTCCTTTACAGAGAATGCCGGGTTGTTGGGTGGAGGAGTTACCTTCAGTGTTATGGAGCATCAACACAACCCCAACAGGTATATGGGTTACACACCCTTATTTATGGTTTATGGGGCAGAGGCGGTTCTCCCTAGTGACATTCGTGACAATTCACCCTGAGTGACGGCTTATGTTGAGGTCGACAATGAGAAGGCGCGTCAATACGCACTTGACTTATTGGATGAGGAGCGTGACCTCGCGGCGGCTCGTTCGGGGATTTACCAGTGAGACCTACGGCGTTATCACATCCGCCGGGTCAAAACTAGAACCTTTCAAGAAGGCGACTTAGTGCTCCGGCTCATCCAAGATCAGGCAGACATGCACAAGTTATCACCACCTTGGGAAGTACCTTTTGTGGTCAGCAAGAATCTACATAATGGGTCATACTACCTTATCGATGTTCAAGACAACAAGGACTCACGCACATCGGAGGAGTAGACCCGTCGGCCGTGGAACATTGCTCATCTTCGGCCCTACTATACTTGAGCCTCTGGCTCTCATGATGTACATAGTTATCTGATGTATATATTATAAGCAGTATAATAAAGCCGGCATCCCTAACAATTCAGGGCCTCTGTTGTTTTACTTATTCAAAGCTAAGTCTTTATCATCATTTAAGAGGCTTGACGCCCACAACTTCCAGGACCAAAGAGAGTTGGATGCATAGCACATCTCAAACATAGGTCCTTGATGATCACTTGGGGGCTTCCTGCTCATCGAGCATAGCTGTCAGTACCCTCTTGATCAGGCGCAATGCCAAAACTTATACGATCACTTGGGGGCTTCCTGCTTATCGAGCATAGCTGTCAGTACCCACGTGATCAGCGCAAGACCAAAAGGTTATATGATCACTTGGGGGCTTCTTGTTCAAACATAGGTGTATTCACCAAAGATAACATAGCTATCGGTACCCTTTTGATCGGCTCAACGCCACGATTGTAAGTATGTCACTTGGGGGGCTTCCTATTCAAACATAGGCGTATTCGACCAAATAGAACATAGTGTTACTACCCTCTTGACCAGGTTTGTTCAAACATAGGCGTATTCGACCAAAGAGAACAAACTCTGACCGGGTCGTCCTGCCTGTAACACCAGCTGCTTCAACTCGATCAGGTCATCCTGATTGACCCGCCAAACTCTTAACGATCAGTCTTTATGGCGTATTCAACCAAGATCTGAGCTCGATTAAGGTTCAAACAACGGCTTATCATGTGAGAGTACGGTTTACAGAGTCAAATGGATCCAGGCTTCATAAGCCGCCTTCCTTGAAACTTGGATAAATTGGCCCATGATACTGGTGCTCCGGCCCCGCGTACTCCTCATAAGTCTTTGAGCAAGACCAGACTTATCTAGGGTTCAAATGTCGATTGGGCACACTGTGACTCAGGATCACGGCAACACGAACAGTCCAGTGGATTCGGCTAGTTTCATTGAAGATGACAATTTACTTTGACAGTCTACAAAAGCCCTGAATTTCTTTTGATTTATTATTCGTATTTGAGTTTTTTCGTTGCTTTCCAGTTTTTTATGAGTCGGGCTCAGCTGCCCTTTTTACGACTTACATTGGAAGCACACTTTGGGTTTATACAACCCGTTGGGAGGGCAAACTCTACATCGCCAAAGCATAATGAATACCATGGTTGAAGTTATAGTTCTCACACCTATAAATTGCATGAAGCTGATAAGCTGGCAATTTAAGTATATATCACAGGTATGTTATTTTACTTAGTAGTTATCAAACTGGCCCTGGTCATGGACTATTCGTCACCAGCGGCTTTAATTGGGTATCATGACCCGCCCGGTGCCGCCAGGGCCCTTGTGTTTTTTTGTGTGCAGGATCATAATAATTCAAATATGCATAAGTCAAAGACTATCATACAAAGAGTGCTTTTTTAAACCCGTGGATCATTAGTATTACGGAAAACAGAAAACGTGCGCGATGGCACGACAAATTCATGTTTTAACTACCCTATTACATAGCTCCATGAGCCAACATGAGGTCAAGTGTTTTGTCAAAGCTTAAGTCTTTAACCCGCCTGGCGGTTCACTCTTGTTGGTCTTGCTGACGGTAGGCCTCCGGTTCATCCCTTGCCAGTTCTTCTTCCTCCTCGACTGTCTGGAAGTTTGGTTTGGAGCAGTCAAATAGAACGTGGTAGCTGCATCTAGGAGATGACATAGAGATTTGTGAAGCTCACACGGATCTGAAAGGTTCAGACCCGTTGACTAAAACCTCTCTCACAAGCAACATGATCAAACCCAGAACTCTTTGGGTGTTAGTCACATGGCGATGTGACCTGTGAGTGTTAATCACATGGCGATGTGAACTAGATTATTGACTCTAGTGCAAGTGGGAGACTGTTGGAAATATGCCCTAGAGGCAATAATAAATTGATTATTATTATATTTCCTTGTTCATGATAATCGTTTATTATCCATGCTAGAATTGTATTGATAGGAAACTCAGATACATGTGTGGATACATAGACAACACCATGTCCCTAGTAAGCCTCTAGTTGACTAGCTCGTTGATCAATAGATGGTTACGGTTTCCTGACCATGGACATTGGATGTCGTTGATAACGGGATCACATCATTAGGAGAATGATGTGATGGACAAGACCCAATTCTAAGCATAGCACTAGATCGTGTAGTTCGTATGCTAAAGCTTTTCTAATGTCAAGTATCATTTCCTTAGACCATGAGATTGTGCAACTCCCGGATACCGTAGGAGTGCTTTGGGTGTATCAAACGTCACAACGTAACTGGGTGACTATAAAGGTATACTACAGGTATCTCCGAAAGTGTCTGTTGGGTTGGCACGACTCGAGACTGGGATTTGTCACTCCGTGTAAGCGGAGGGGTATCTCTGGGCCCACTCGGTAGGACACCATCATAATGTGCACAATATGATCAAGGAGTTGATCACGGGATGATGTGTTATGGAATGAGTAAAGAGACATGCCGGTAACGAGATTGAACAAGGTATCGGGATACCGACGATCGAATCTCGGGCAAGTATCGTACCGATAGACAAAGGGAATTGTATACGGGATTGATCGAATCCTCGACATCGTGATTCATCTGATGAGATCATCGTGGAACATGTGGGAGCCAACATGGGTATCCAGATCCCGCTGTTGGTTATTGACCGGAGAACGTCTCGGTCATGTCTGCATGTCTCCCGAACCCGTAGGGTCTACACACTTAAGGTTCGATGACGCTAGGGTTATAAAGGAAGTTTGTATGTGGTTACCGAATGTTGTTCGGAGTCCCGGATGAGATCTTGGACGTCACGAGGAGTTCCGGAATGGTCCAGAGGTAAAGATTTATATATGGGAAGTCCTGTTTTGGTCACCGGAAGAGTTTCGGGGTTTATCGGTAACGTACCGGGACCACCGGGAGGGTCCCGGGGGTCCACCAAGTGGGGCCACCAGCCCCGGGGGGCCACATGAGCTGTAGGGAGTGTTCCTTGGCCTACATGGGCCAAGGGCAGCAGCCCCACTAAGGCCCATGCGCCTAAGAGAGAGAGAGAGGGGGCAAACCCTAATGGGATATGGGCCTTAGGGCCCATATTGGTGCGCCTCCCTCTCCCATCCCCTCTTGGCCGCCACCCTTGATCCCCATCTAGGGCTGCCGCCCTCCTAGGGGTGGGAACCCTAGAAGGGGCGCAGCCCCTCCCCTTCCCTATATATATTGAGGCATTGGGCTGCCCAGAACACACGCGATTCGATCTCTCGTTGGTGCAGCCCTGCATCTCTCTCTCCCTCCTCTTCTGTGGTGCTTGGTGAAGCCCTGCAGGATTGCCACACTCCTCCATCACCACCACGCCGTTGTGCTGCTGCTGGATGGAGTCTTCCTCAACCTCTCCCTCTCTCCTTGCTGGATCAAGGCTTGGGAGACGTCACCGGGCTGTACGTGTGTTGAACGCGGAGGTGCCGTCCGTTCGGCACTTGGTCATCGGTGATTTGAATCACGACGAGTACGACTCCATCAACCCCGTTCACTTGAACGCTTCCGCTTAGCGATCTACAAGGGTATGTAGATGCACTCTCCTTCCCCTCGTTGCTGGTCTCTCCATAGATAGATCTTGGTGACACGTAGGAAAATTTTGAATTTCTGCTACGTTCCCCAACAGTGGCATCATGAGCTAGGTCTATGCGTAGTTTCTATGCACGAGTAGAACACAAAGTAGTTGTGGGCATTGATTTTGTTCAATATGCTTGCCGTTACTAGTCTTATCTTGATTCGGCGGCATCGTGGGATGAAGCGGCCCGGACCGACCTTACACGTACTCTTACGTGAGACAGGTTCCACCGACTGACATGCACTAGTTGCATAAGGTGGCTAGCGGGTGTCTGTCTCTCCCACTTTAGTCGGATCGGATTCGATGAAAAGGGTCCTTATGAAGGGTAAATAGCAATTGGCATATCACGTTGTGGTCTTTGCGTAGGTAAGAAACGTTCTTGCTAGAAACCCATAGCAGCCACATAAAACATGCAACAACAATTAGAGGACGTCTAACTTGTTTTTGCAGGGTATGCTATGTGATGTGATATGGCCAAAAGGATGTGATGAATGATATATGTGATGTATGAGATTGATCATGTTCTTGTAATAGGAATCACGACTTGCATGTCGATGAATATGACAACCGGCAAGAGCCATAGGAGTTGTCTTTATTTATTTATGACCTGCGTGTCAACTTAAACGTCATGTAATTACTTTACTTTTATTGCTAACCGTTAGCTGTAGTAGTAGAAGTAATAGATGACGTGACAACTTCATGAAGACACGATGATGGAGATCATGATGATGGAGATCATGGTGTCATGCCGGTGACGATGATGATCATGGAGCCCCGAAGATGGAGATCAAAAGGAGCAATATGATATTGGCCATATCATGTCACTATTTGATTGCATGTGATGTTTATCATGTTTATACATCTTATTTTCTTAGAACGACGGTAGTAAATAAGATGATCCCTCATTAAAATTTCAAGAAAGTGTTCCCCCTAACTGTGCACCGTTGCGACAGTTCGTAGTTTCGAAGCACCACGTGATGATCGGGTGTTAGATTCATACGTTCATATACAACGGGTGTTGACGAGCCTAGCATGTACAGACATGGCCTCGGAACACATGCAAAACACTTAGGTTAACTTGACGAGCCTAGCATGTACAGACATGGCCTCGGAACACAGAAGACCGAAAGGTCGAGCATGAGTCGTATGGCAGATACGATCAACATGAAGATGTTCACCGACGTTGACTAGTCCGTCTCACGTGATGATCGGACACGGCCTAGTTGACTCGGATCATGTAATCACTTAGATGACTAGAGGGATGTCTATCTGAGTGGGAGTTCATAAGATGAACTTAATTATCTTGAACATAGTCAAAAGGATTTTGCAAATTATGTCGTAGCTCGCGCTTCAGTTCTACTGTTTAATTATGTTCCTAGAGAAAATTTAGTTGAAAGTTGATAGTAGCAATTGTGCAGACTAGGTTCGTAAACTGAGGATTGTCCTCATTGCTTCATAGAAGGCTTATGTCCTTAATGCACCGCTTAGTGTGCTGAACCTCGAACGTTGTCTATGGATGTTGTGAACATCTGACATACACATTTTGATAACTACGTGATAGTTCAGTTAAACGGTTTAGAGTTGAGGCACCAAAGACATTTTTGAAACGTCGCGAAACATATGAGATGTTTTGAGGGCTGAAATTGGGATTTCAGGCTCGTGCCCATGTCAAAAGGTATAAGACCTCCAACGATTTTCTTAGCCTGCAAACTAAGGAGAAAAGCTCAATTGTTGAGCTTATGCTCAGATTGTCTGAGTACAACAATCATTTGAATCGAGTGGGAGTTGATCTTCCAGATGAGATAGTGATGTTTCTCCGAATTCATTACCACCAAGCTGCTTGAGCTTCGTGATGAACTATAATATATCAGGGACATATATGATGATCCTTGAGATATTCGCGATGTTTGACACCACAAAAGTAGAGATCAAGAAGGAGCATCAATTGTTGATGGTTGGTGAAACCACTAGTTTCAAGAAGGGCAAGGGCACGAAGGGATACTTCATGAAACGGCAATTCAGCTGCTGCTCTAGTGAAGAAACCCAAGGTTGAACCCAAACCCGAGACTAAGTGCTTCTGTAATAAAGGGAACAGCCACTAGAGCAGAATTACCCTAGATACTTGGTAGATAAGAAGGCTGGCAAGGTCGATAGAAGTATATTGGATATACATTGTGTTGATGTGTACTTTACTAGTACTCCTAGTAGCACCAGGGTATTAGATACCGGTTCGGTTGCTAAGTGTTAGTAACTCGAAACAAAAGGCTACGGAATAAATGGAGACTAGCTAAAGGTGAGCTGACGATATGTGTTGGAAGTATTTCCAATGTTGATATGATCAAGCATCGCACGCTCCCTCTACCATCGAGATTGGTGTTAAACCTAAATAATTGTTATTTGGTGTTTGCGTTGAGCATAGACATGATTGGGTTATGTCTATCGCAATACGGTTATTCATTTAAGGAGAATAATGGTTACTCTGTTTATTTGAATAATATCTTCAATGGTCTTACACCTAAAATGAATGGTTTATTGAATCTCGATCATAGTGATACACATGTTCATGCCAAAAGATAGTAATGATAGTACCACCTACTTGTGGCACTGCCACTTAAGTCATATCAGTATAAAACGCATGAAGAAGCTCCATGTTGATGGATCTTTGGACTCACTCATTTTTTAAAGGATTGAGACATGCGAACCATGTTTGTTGGTAGATATGCATGAAGAAACTCTATGCAAATGGATCATTTGGACTCACTTGGTTTTGAATCACTTGAGACATGCAAATCATACCACATGGGCAAGATGACTGAAAGCCTCGTTTTCAGTAAAATGGAACTAGAAAGCAACTTGTTGGAAGAAATACATTTTGATGTGTGCAGTCCAATGAGTGCTGAGGCGTGTAGTGGATATCGTTATGTTCTTACTTCACAGATGATTTGAGTAGATATTGAGTATATTTACTTGATGAATCACGAGTCTGAATTATTGAAAGGTTCAAGTAATTTTAGGGTGAAGTTGAAAGATCGTCGTGACAAGAGGATAAAATATCTATGATATGATCATAGAGATGAACATCTGAATTACGAGTTTGGCACAGAATTAAGACATTGTGGAAATTGTTTCACAACTAATACAGCCTGGAACACCATAGTGTGATGGTGTGTCCGAACATCATAACTGCACCTTATTGGATATGATGCATACCATGATGTCTCTTATCGAATTACCACGATAGTTTATGGGCTAGGCATTAGAGACAACCACATTCACTTTAAATAGGGCACCACATAATTCCGATAAGATGACACCGTATGAACTATGGTTTAGAGAAACCTAAGCTGTCATTTCTTAAAAGTTTGGGGCTACGACGCTTATGTGGAAAAGTTTCAGGCCGATAAGCTCGAACCCAAAGCGGATAAATGCATCTTCATAGGACACCCAAAACAGTTGGGTATACCTCCTGTCTCAGATCCGAAAGCAATAAGGGATTGTTTCTGGAATCAGGTCCTTTCTCGAGGAAAAGTTTCTCTCAAAAGAATTGAGTGGGAGGATGGTGGAGACTTGATGAGGTTATTGAACCGTCACTTCAACTAGTGTATAGCAGGGCACAAAGAGTTGTTCCTGTGGCACCTACACCAATTGAAGTGGAAGCTTATGATATTGATCATGAGACTTCGGATCAAGTCACTCCCAAACCTCATGGGATGACAAGGATGCGTACTACTTCAGAGTGGTACGTAATCCTGTCTTGGAAGTCATGTTGCTAGACAACAATGAACCTACGAGCTATGGAGAAGCGATGGTGGGCCTGGATTCCGATAAATGGCTTGAGGCCATATAATCCGAGAGAGGATCCATGTATGAAAACAAAGTGTAGACTTTGGAAGAACTACTTGATGGTCGTAAGGCTGTTGAGTGTAGATGGATTTTAAAAGGAAGACGGACAATGATGGTAAATGTCACCATTAAGAAAGCTCGACTTGTTGTTAAGATGTTTTCTGACAAGTTCAAGGAGTTGACTACGGTGAGATTTTCTCACTTGTAGCGATGCTAAAGGTCTGTTGGAATTATATTAGCGATTACTGCATTATTTATGAAATCTTGCAGATAGGATGTCAAAACATTGTTTCCTTGATGATTTCCTTGAGGAAATGTTGTATGTGATACAACCGGAAGGTTTTGACAATCCTGAAAGATGCTAATAAGTATGCAAAGCTCCAGCAATCCTTCTAAGGACTGGAGTAAGCATCTCGGAGTTGGAATGTATGCTTTGATGAGATGATCTTTGATTTTGGGTGTATACAAAGTTTATGAGAAACTTGTATTTCCAAAGAAGTGAGTGGGAGCACTATAGAATTTCTGATGAGTATATGTTTTAACATATTGTTGATCGAAAATAACGTAGAATTTCTGGAAAGCATATAGGGTTATTTGGAAAGTGTTTTCAATGGAAAACCTGGATTAAGCTACTTGAGCATTGAGCATCAAGATCTATAAGGATAGATCAAAACGCTTAATGGTACTTTCAAATGAGCACATACCTTTACATGATCTTGAAGGTGTTCAAGATGGATCAGTCAAAGAAGGAGTTCTTGCCTGAGTTGTAAGGTATGAAGTTAAGACTTAAAGCTCAACCACGGCAGAATAGAGAGATAGGACGAAGGTCGTCCCCTATGCTTAAGACGTAGGCTCTACAGTATGCTATGCTGTGTGCCGCACCTGAAGTGTGCCTTGCCATGAGTCAGTCAAGGGGTACAAGAGTGATCCAAGAACGGATCACAGGACAGTGGTCAAAGTTATCCTTAGTAACTAGTGGACTAAGGAATTTTCTCGATTATGGAGGTGGTAAAAGAGTTCGTCGTAAAGGGTTACGTCGATGCAAACTTTGACACTAATCCAGATTATTCTGAGTAGTAAACTGGATTCGTATAGTAGAACAGTTATTTGGAATAGCTCCAAATAGAACGTGGTAGCTGCATCTAGGAGATGACATAGAGATTTGTGATGCACACACGGATCTGAAAGGTTCAGACCCGTTGACTAAAACCTCTCTCACAAGCAACATGATCAAACCCAGAACTCTTTGGGTGTTAGTCACATGGCGATGTGACCTGTGAGTGTTAATCACATGGCGATGTGAACTAGATTATTGACTCTAGTGCAAGTGGGAGACTGTTGGAAATATGCCCTAGAGGCAATAATAAATTGATTATTATTATATTTCCTTGTTCATGATAATCGTTTATTATCCATTCTAGAATTGTATTGATAGGAAACTCAGATACATGTGTGGATACATAGACAACACCATGTCCCTAGTAAGCCTCTAGTTGGCTAGCTCGTTGATCAATAGATGGTTACGGTTTCCTGACCATGGACATTGGATGTCGTTGATAACGGGATCACATCATTAGGAGAATGATGTGATGGACAAGACCCAATTCTAAGCATAGCACTAGATCGTGTAGTTCGTATGCTAAAGCTTTTCTAATGTCAAGTATCATTTCCTTAGACCATGAGATTGTGCAACTCCCGGATACCGTAGGAGTGCTTTGGGTGTATCAAACGTCACAACGTAACTGGGTGACTATAAAGGTATACTACAGGTATCTCCGAAAGTGTCTGTTGGGTTGGCACGAATCGAGACTGGGATTTGTCACTCCGTGTAAGCGGAGAGGTATCTCTGGGCCCACTCGGTAGGACATCATCATAATGTGCACAATATGATCAAGGAGTTGATCACGGGATGATGTGTTACGGAACGAGTAAAGAGACATGCCGGTAACGAGATTGAACAAGGTATCGGGATACCGACGATCGAATCTCGGGCAAGTATCGTACCGATAGACAAAGGGAATTGTATACGGGATTGATCGAATCCTCGACATCGTGATTCATCCGATGAGATCATCGTGGAACATGTGGGAGCCAACATGGGTATCCAGATCCCGCTGTTGGTTATTGACCGGAGAACGTCTCGGTCATGTCTGCATGTCTCCCGAACCCGTAGGGTCTACACACTTAAGGTTCGATGACGCTAGGGTTATAAAGGAAGTTTGTATGTGGTTACCGAATGTTGTTCGGAGTCCCGGATGAGATCCCGGACGTCACGAGGAGTTCCGGAATGGTCCGGAGGTAAAGATATATATATGGGAAGTCCTGTTTTGGTCACCGGAAGAGTTTCGGGGTTTATCGGTAACGTACCGGGACCACCGGGAGGGTCCCGGGGGTCCACCAAGTGGGGCCACCAGCCCCGGGGGGCCACATGGGCTGTAGGGAGTGTTCCTTGGCCTACATGGGCCAAGGGCACCAGCCCCACTAAGGCCCATGCGCCTAAGAGAGAGAGAGAGGGGGCAAACCCTAATGGGATATGGGCCTTAGGGCCCATATTGGTGCGCCTCCCTCTCCCATCCCCTCTTGGCCGCCACCCTTGATCCCCATCTAGGGATGCTGCCCCCCCTAGGGGTGGGAACCCTAGAAGGGGCGCAGCCCCTCCCCTTCCCTATATATATTGGGGCATTGGGCTGCCCAGAACACACGCGATTCGATCTCTCGTTGGTGCAGCCCTGCATCTCTCTCTCCCTCCTCTTCTGTGGTGCTTGGTGAAGCCCTGCAGGATTGCCACGCTCCTCCATCACCACCACGCCGTTGTGCTGCTGCTGGATGGAGTCTTCCTCAACCTCTCCCTCTCTCCTTGCTGGATCAAGGCTTGGGAGATGTCACCGGGCTGTACGTGTGTTGAACGCGGAGGTGCCGTCCGTTCGGCACTTGGTCATCGGTGATTTGAATCACGACGAGTACGACTCCATCAACCCCGTTCACTTGAACGCTTCCGCTTAGCGATCTACAAGGGTATGTAGATGCACTCTCCTTCCCCTCGTTGCTGGTCTCTCCATAGATAGATCTTGGTGACACGTAGGAAAATTTTGAATTTCTGCTACGTTCCCCAACATCTAGCACAAGACCGTTTGATTTCTTGAAGTCTGGTGGGCAAGATGGACAATTTCTTCAAAACATCACTTAACAGGTTTGGTCCTTGATTCGTTGGGGCGATAGTAGCGAGAGTCCGCTGAGCTCCAGTGTATAATTTCTCAACAAGAGTATAAACCGCCTTGGGCTTCACCAGTGTGTCTTGGCCAAGGTTGCTGCTCCTGGGACCCAAGTAAGTTATAGTTTGGTTAAATGGCGGCTTGCATTATGATGACAAATACTCACTTTGGATAAGTAACAAGGCGACTCACCGAAGATAGCAGAAACCATCTAAGACACGCGGTGTTTTAAATCAGAGAGCTCAGTGGTCACCTCCCGAAGAGCTGCCTCTGCCTTCTCAGCACGCTGTATCAAGGCAGTCTTTTCTTCAGCCCAAGCCTTTTTATCCGCATTAAAACTGGTCTTCAATTTTTCTGATTCAGACACACTAAATTTGAATTTTGATTTAGCTTTCCGGGTCTCAGTTTCCTGAGCCGCCAGCCGGGTCTTGGCATCGTTCAGTTGAGATTCCAATTCAGTGGTAGCAGCCTGCAGGCATCATAGATTTATGAAACATACCTCATGGCAGATTACAATAATGTAAGTCCCAAGCGCTTTGCAAGCAACAACACTTGGCACTTGGGGGATAATGTCTATCAACGCAATTTTTCAACGGAAACGTCTTTTATAACTAAAAGTCCCAAGCGCTTTGCAAGCAACAACACTTGGCACTTGGGGCTAATGCATATTGCTTATCTCTTCCTAAGGATGAGCCGGGTGTGCTGTAAACAGTCTCAGCCGACTCATGGGGGCTATGTAGTTAAGTTATGCTCTTTTACACAGTGATCAATAGGACCGGCTCATTCATACTGATTAAACCGACACTTGGGGACTACAAATGCAAAATTATGCTATTTTTAGTATCCGGTTTAGTTTTAAACCAGACTCGGAGGGAGTCTAGGACAGAAGCTTGTAAGTTTTTAAAGTCTACAGATTATTCAATCTTATCATAACCAGAAGACTTGGGGTGGGTAGGATATATAACTTATGTAAGCCGGATGACGTACCTCATACTTCTGGTCCATCTGTTTAACCATCTCAATTTCCAAGTCACGGCTGGAGTGTACTTGATTGAGATAATGAGATAATACTTCACTATTACTCAATTGAGCATAGTGGGAGACATCAAACCTCACTTTCCGTCTTTTCATGACTTCTTATTTAGCAGAATATCTAGCTAATACAGTTGGATTCCCCGGTTCAGTAAAGCCAGTGCCAGTGATCAGAATGCCATCAGCATGAGTCTCTGATGGGTTAAGTGAGCTTGAAGGTTTAGTAGTTGACGGGTCAATGTTGGTTTCATCAACAGACAACTCAGGCATCTCAGGTTGAGTATTGGGAGTAGGATTTTTTGGTTGTTCAGAGGCTTTTGGTGCAGAAGTTGGTTGGTCTGGTTCAGCAGCTTTAGGGTCTTCGGCCGGTTTTATCACCTTCGCCTTATTGTTGGTCTTTGCTTGGCCGCTAAAAAGAATTTGGACAAGTCAACATAAGGTTAAAGATATAAAGGTACAAAACAGAGGTAATTATTCTGACCCAGGGGCAGTCTTGAAAGCCGGCAGCTGAGTCTGAGATGAATCGCCAGATGAAGAACGGGAAATCCCCTGCAAAATTGAATCAAAGGAATTGAGTGGTTAACGAAATAAACCCGCCAGTAAATAAAAGAGTTAAGGCTAAAAAGAACCTCATTTTGGCGTTTTCGGGGAGTGTTTGGTAAACCGGAGGATAAATCTTCGCCTCCACTGGTCCGGGTCTGGCGGCGACTCTCATGTTGTTGTCGTTTCAAAACAAAGTGAGGATCTAAATAAGCCAAGGGGCATGAAAACCTTACTTTCCGGGTTACTCGCCGAAGTTTCTGCCTTGGTAAAGGTTCTGAGTCGGAGGAAATAATAGTTACCTCTTCTTCAACTGCTTGGCTGGCTCTCGTGTCATCCTGGCAATAGTCAGTGTCAATAAGGTGGTTGAAAAACAAGCCAAGAGATTCAAGGGCTACTCCGACTCAGAGGTATCGTCTAGCTTAAGCAGATCAGAGGCGCTTGATTTCTTCCTAGGTCTCTTGCTGGTCTTTTTGGCGGCTTTCGTGGCAGCCCTAGCCTTTTTGGTAGCCTCGTGGTCGTATTTTGCCTTCTAGAAGCCAGATTTAGCCTGTGGAAGAGTAACATATTTGAGTTCACGTAATGTTTGGGTGATGAAGTAAAGTAAGGGAAATCAAGAGACTTACGTCTGGCGGCGGGTTAAGCTTGCCGAAAGGATTCAGACCCACTTTGATGCAGTCTTCAAATTTGCTATTTACAAGTGTTCTTGCCATTTCAATAATGCCTTCTTCAGTCAGACGCAGAGAGCTATGGCGTAATGGATCGTCTGTTCCTCCGGTATAAGTACACATCAAGCCAAGTCGGCGGCTTAAGGGTATGATCCGCCATGCGACCCAACAACGGATTAAATCAACTCTGGTTAAACCGTTTCCTAGCAAGGCTTGAACTTTTCTGATTGTAGGGGTGAGTTTCTTGCGTTCGGTGGCGGTAAGTTTCTCAGGGAGTTGATAACTTGAGTCAAGACGTTCAGCACGATAGCCTGGCAATGGATTTTCATCAGATGGCGAGATATCTTTACAATAGAACCATGTCTGATTCCAGTCCTTGGGGTGACTCGGTAGAGCTACTTGAGGGAAGATGGTGTCTCTTCTGCGTTGAATTGAAATTCCACCAAGTTCCAAGCTGGGCCCGTTTGTGAACTAATTTTGCCGGTTCTGATAGAAGTATTCCCTGAAAAGCTCAACACTAGGATCTTCTTGAAGGTATACTTCACAGAAAACTTGAAAGTTACAAATGTTTGACACGGAGTTGGGTCCAATGTCTTGCAGATGGAGTTTGAAGAAGTGCAAAACATCCCTAAAGAACTTAGAGCCAGGCGGCGAGAAGCCCCGGTTCATATGATCAGTGAATACCATGACTTCACCGTCCTTTGGCTGAGGTCTCTCTTCGCCCGGGTCAGGAGCGCGGTAATGCATGACACTTTTCTCTGGCAAATATCCAACCGTGACAAAATCTTTTAAAGTACCCTCAGTGACGATGGAGGGAACCCAGTTACATGTAGTAATTGTCTTTGGTGGCATGGTGAAAGGACAACCTAAAGGAAGGGAATAATTTGCTGGCTCAAGTTAGTTGGTGAAATCACAAATTAACAGTTGCAGTGTATGTTCAGAATGGCGGCTTAAGCGAGGGCTAATGATATATCAAGTAACGATAAGCCGGCAAAGTAAGCCGCCATAACTAAGATATTCAAGATCCACAAAGAGCGAAATTTGCTAAGTATTGGGACGAACATGTTCCACAGGTTAAAGCTATAAATTCGGATCTACAGCTGTTCAGAAAAAGGAAATAAATTCTAAATCTACAGAAGCGGCAGCAGAAAAGTGGAGGTGCCCCAGAAAAGGTCTATCACAATGAGGATATGTTCTAATATCAAAAGCGGGTGCTAAAACTGCTACCGCACATGACCTACATTATTTCAGATCAAAAACTATGAGGTCTAGCAAGAAGAAGGAGGAGCAGTGATGAACACCGACGAACACCAAAACCCTAAAGAACAGATCCATGAAATGGAAAAGGGGAGACTTACTGATGCTAGCTGACAGCGGAGGAGTGCCGTGGCATTTCTGGACCGTTCAGGGCGATGCAGCGGCCGGAGTTGATGAAGGGGACGGAGGTCGATGATGGCAGAGCTCGTGAAGGCTAGTGCGTCACAAGGAAGAAGAAGACGAGAAGGAGAAGAGAGGAGAATGAGAAAGGGGTGGTTTAACCCTATTTATAAGGAAAAGAGTAACAGACAGGCGTGAAAAACGAGGAGGCCAAATGATGATTATCCAGCTAATTGAACGCCTCGATTTTCGAAAGGTCATTAAGGATAAAAGACCCGTTAAAGATGACGTCGTGGCGGGTTTCTGACATTTCCAGAGATAACGTCATGGCGGGTTACAATGTTTCACAATAGAGGAAGAAGGTTTTTTCTAAGTGTTGAAGATTGACCTGAACAAGTTCAAATCAACCTGGGGCCTAATGTTGGGGATATGACTATCAGGTATGACCCGCCCAGGAGGGCCTGGGTCAACCACAATGATGGTTCATCCTAGAAGCCCAAGAGTATACCAGACGGCGGTTCATAGATAGGCCGGTAAGAGGCCCAAGCCCAGAGACAACTTAAGGCCCGTAAGTGTAAACCGCCATGTATGAGTAGACTTGTAATATAAGGCATGTAAGATACGTCACCGAGCCGGACATGTTGTATGAGCCGGCTGGGACTCTATAGGCCACAGGGCGTCAACCCGTGTATATAAGGGGACGACCCGGCGGTGGCTTAGGGCAAGAAACATCAAATCAAGAGCCAGGCAAAGCGTGTTTGCTCCCTGGTAATCGAAACCCTAGCAATACCACCTCAACTAGAGTAGGCCTTTACCTTCACCGCAAGGGGCCGAACCAGTATAAACTCTTTGTGTCCTTTGTCCCGTTTAACCCCTTTAAGCTAACCTCATTGCAATGGCTCCACAACTAAGTCCTTCCATGAGGACATCTGCCGTGACACTTCCACGACACGTAGCATGCACGTATGGTGAACTGTTGTGTGATGAAGTCGGAGCATGATTTATTTATTGATTGTCTTCCTTATGAGTGACGGTCGGGGATGAGCGATGGTCTTTTCCTACCAATCTATCCCCCTAGGAGCATGCGTGTAGTACTTTGTTTCGATAACTAATAGATTTTTGCAATAAGTATGTGAGTTCTTTATGACTAATTTTGAGTCCATGGATTATACGCAATATCACCATTCCACCATTGCACAACTTTTGCCGATACCATAAACCCACCATATACCTTCCTCAAAACAGCCACCATACCTACCTATTATGGCATTTCCATAGCCATTTCGAGATATATTGCCATGCAAATTTCCACCTTTCCGTTTATTATGACACGCTTCATCATTGTCATATTGCTTTGCATGGTCATGTAGTTGACATCATATTTGTGGCAAAGCCACCATTCATAATTTCATACATGTCACTCTTGATTCATTGCACATCCCGGTACACCGCCGGAGGCATTCACATAGAGTCATATTTTGTTCTAAGTATCGAGTTGTAATTCTTGGTATATAAGTAAATAAAAGTGTGATGATTTTCATTATTAGAGCATTGTCCCATGTGATGCAAGGATGATGGAGACTATGATTCCCCCACAAGTCGGGATGAGATTCCGGACGAAAAAAGAGGCCATAAAAAAAGAGAAAAAAGCCCAAATAAAAAATGAGAGAAAAAGAGAGAAGGGCCAATGCTACTATCCTTTTTCCACACTTGTGCTTCAAAGTAGCACCATGATCTTCATGATAGAGAGTCTCCTATTTTTTCACTTTCATATACTAGTGGGAATTTTCATTATAGAACTTGGCTTGTATATTCCAATGATGGGCTTCCTCAAAATGCCCTAGGTCTTCATGAGCAAGCGAGTTGGATGCACACTCACTTAGTTTCTTTTGTTGATATTTCATACACTTATAGCTCTAGTGCATCCGTTGCATGGCAATCCCTACTCACTCACATTGATATCTATTGATGGGCATCTCCATAGCCTGTTGATACGCCTAGTTGATGTGAGACTATCTTCTCCTTTTTGTCTTCTCCATAACCACCATTCTATTGCACCTATAGTGCTATGTCCATGGCTCACGCTCATGTATTGCGTGAAGATTGAAAAAGTTTGAGAACATCAAAAGTATGAAACGATTGCTTGGCTGGTCATCGGGGTTGTGCATTGATGTCTACTACACAACCTTCTTCTTACAGACGTTGTTGGGCCTCCAAGTGCAGAGGTTTGTAGGACAGTAGCAAATTACCCTCAAGTGGATGACCTAAGGTTTATCAATCTGTAGGAGGCGTAGGATGAAGATGGTCTCTCTCAAGCAACCCTGCAACCAAATAACAAAGAGTCTCTTGTGTCCCCAACACACCCAATACAATGGTAAATTTTATAGGTGCACTAGTTCAACGAAGAGATGGTGATACAAGTGGTATATGGATAGTAGATATGGGTATTTGTAATATGAAAATATAAAAACAGCAAGGTAGCAAATGATAAAAGTGAGAGTAAACGGTATTGCAATGCATTGAAACAAGGCCTAGGGTTCATACTTTCACTAGTTCAAGTCCTCTCAACAATAATAACATAATTGGGTCACATAACTATCCCTCAACATGCAACAAAGAGTCACTCCAAAGTCACTAATAGCGGAGAACGAACGAAGAGATTATGGTAGGGTACGAAACCACCTCAAAGTTATTCTTTCCAATCAATCTGTTGGGCTATTCCTGTAAGTGTCACAAACAACCCTAGAGTTCATACTAGAATAACACCTTAAGACACAAATCAACCAAAACCCTAATGTCACCTAGATACTCCAATGTCACCTCAAGTATCCGTGGGTATGATTATATGGTATGCATCACACAATCTCAGATTCATCTATTCAACCAACACATAGAACCTCAAAGAGTGCCCAAAAGTTTCTACCAGAGAATCACGACGAAAACGTGTGCCAACCCCTATGCATAGGTTCATGGGCGGAACCCGCAAGTTGATCACCAAAACATACATCAAGTGAATCACGTGATATCCCATTGTCACCATAGATACGCATGGCAAGACATACATCAAGTGTTCTCAAATCTTTAAAGACTCAATCCGATAAGATAAATTCAAAGGGGAAACTCAATCCATTACAAGAGAGTAGAGGGGGAGAAACATTATAGGATCCAACTATAATAGCAAAGCTCGCGATACATCAAGATCGTGCCACCTCAAGAACATGAGAGAGAGAGAGAGAGAGATCAAACACATAGCTACTGGTACATACCCTCAGCCCCGAGGGAGAACTACTCCCTCCTCATCATGGAGAGCACCAGGATGATGAAGATGGCCACCGGAGAGGGATTCCCCCTCCTGCAGGGCGCCGGAACGGGTCTAGATTGGTTTTCGGTGGCTACGGAGGCTTCTGGCGGTGGAACTCCCGATCTATTGTGCTCCCGGATGTTTTTAGGGTATATGGGTATATATGGGAGGAAGAAGTACATCAAGGGAGCCACGAGGGGCCCACAAGGGTGAAGGGCGCGCCCAGGGGGTGGGCACGCCCCCCTGCCTCGTGCCTTCCTCGTTGCTTCCCTTACGTAGACCCAAAGTCTTCTAGATTGCTTCCGTTCCAAAAATAAGTTCCGTGAAGTTTCAGGTCAATTGGACTCCGTTTGATTTCCGTTTTCTGCGATACTCTAAAACAAGGAAAAAACAAAAACTGGCACTGGGCTCTGGGTTAATAGGTTAGTCCCAAAAATCATATAAAATAACATATAAATGCATATAAAACATCCCAGGTTGATAATATAATAGCATGGAACAATAAAAATTTATAGATACGTTGGAGACGTATCATGCATGATTTAAATATTTTGTGTGATGAAGATAGAGCATAGCCAGACTATATGATTTTGTAGGGACAACTTTCTTTGGCCATGTTATTTTGACAAGACATGATTGCTTTATTAGTATGCTTGAAGTATTATTATTCTTATGCCAATATTAAACTTTTGTTTTGAATCTTTCAGATCTGAATATTCATGCCACAATAAAGAAAATTACATTGAAAATTATGTTAGGTAGCATTCCACATCAAAAATTCTGTTTTTATCATTTACCTACTCGAGGATGAGCAGGAATTAAGCTTGGGGATGCTGATACATCTCCAACGTATCTATAATTTTTGATTGTTCCATGCTATTATATTGTCTGTTTTGGATGTTTAATGGGCTTTATTATGCACTTTTATATTATTTTTGGGACTAACCTATTAACCGGAGGTCCAGTGCCAACTGCTATTTTTTTGCCTATTTCAGTGTTTCGCAGAAAAGGAATATCAAACGGAATCCAAATGGAATGAAACCTTCACGAGGATCTTTTTTTGGAACAAACGCAATCCAGGAGACTTGGAGTGGAGGTCAAGGAAGCAACGAGGCGGCCACGAGGTAGGGCGGTGCGCCCCCCACCCTCGTGGGCCCCTCATAGCTCCACCGACCTACTTCCTTCGCCTATATATACTCTTATACCATGAAAACATCCAAGGGAGCCACGAAACCACTTTTTCATAGCCGCAACCTTCTGTACCCGTGAGATCCCATCTGGGGACCTTTTCCGGTGATCTGCCGGAGGGGGATTCAATCATGGAGGGCTTCTACATCAACACCATAGCCTCTCTGATAATGTGTGAGTAGTTTACCACAGACCTTCGGGTCCATAGTTATTAGCTAGATGGCTTCTTCTCTCTCTTTGGTTCTCAATACAAAGTTCTCCTCGATGTTCTTGGAGATCTATTCGATGTAATTCTTTTTGCGGTGTGTTTGCCGAGATCCGATGAATTGTGGGTTTATGATCCAGATTATCTATGAACAATATTTGATTCTTCTCCGAATTCTTATATGCATGATTTGATATCTTTGCAAGTCTCTTTGAATTATCAGTTTGGTTTGGCCTACTAGATTGATCTTTCTTGCAATGGGAGAAGTGCTTAGCTTTGGGTTCAATCTTGCGGTGCTCGATCCTAGTGACAGAAAGGGAACCGACACGTATTGTATTGTTGCCATCGAGGATAAAAAGATGGTGTTTATATCATATTGCTTGAGTTTATCCCTCTACATCATGTCATCTTGCCTAATGCGTTACTCTGTTCTTATGAACTTAATACTCTAGATGCATGCTGGATAGTGGTCGATGTGTGGAGTAATGGTAGTAGAAGCAGAATCATTTCAGTCTACTTGACACGGACGTGATGCCTATATTCATGATCATGCCTAGATATCATCATAACTATGCGCTTTTCTATCAATTACTCAGCAGTAATTTGTTCACCCACCGTAATATATGCTATCTTGAGAGAAGCCACTAGTGAAACCTATGGTCCCTGGGTCTACTTTACATCATATAAGTTCCCGATCTATAATTCTAGTTTACTACTTATTTTGCAATCTTTACTTTTCAATCTATAAAACAAAATTACCAAAAATATTTATCTTATTATCTTTATCAGATCTCACTTTTGCAAGTGGCCGTGAAGGGATTGACAACCCCTTTATCACGTTGGTTGCGGGGTTCTTGTTTGTTTGTTTGTGCATGTACTAGGCGACTTGCGTGTAGTCTCCTACTGGATTGATACCTTGGTTCTCAATAACTGAGGGAAATACTTATGCTACTTTGCTGCATCACCCTTTCCTCTTCAAGGGAAAACCAACCCATGCTCAAGAGGTAGCATTATGTTGATGAGTAATTATGCTTTAGTAAGGATATTGGTGTTAAGATTTGAGATTCCCTATGCAAGCACGAAAGTAAATAATTATGCAATGAAATTATATCCTACTTGTGGTGCATTATTCGGTGTTAATTACGCTTAATGCTCGCTTATGAGATTATTCATTTCTTGGTTGGTCGCTTCTCAATCTTTTGGTAGCCTTCATTTTGCACTAAGTATGATCACTACTGGTGCATCCAAAAACCTTTAAACCAGTTTTGCCACATGAGTCCACTATATCTACCTATATGCAGTATTATTTTGCCGTTCTAAGCAAATTTGTATGCGCCATCTCTAATTTTCAAAATAAACTTCTCTTTTATGTGTTCGTTTCACTCGAGGAGCGGTGAGGGGTGGCTAATATTTTCCATGCTAGATGTGTTATTCTCACGATGAGTGTTTATTCATTTGTCATTGCACGAGAGTAAGGCAAAGGTATTAGGGATGCCCAGTCCCGAAATGAAAAATGAATTTACTTTATGTTGTCAAATAATAAATTCCTTGGAAAGTGTTGGTATGGATAGCACCCGTGGATACGGTTAGCCATGGAAAGTGAAAGTATGGTGGAAAAAGGAATAAACTTTATTTTCTGTTTGGGAACCGCCTATGATATATCTAGCATGGAAAGTGTTGGGAACTCTAAGTCGTTTTCGTTTGTGGGATGGATACACCTCCCAAAAATGTTTTTATCTCTAAGTTTTTCGCTTTGAGCTCTGGCACCTCTACAAATCCCTACTTCCCTCTGTGAAGGGCTTTTATTTTAATTTATGCAATTTTTATTTTGAATTTGAGTCTCCATATTCTCTTATAAAGCACCAACTAGGAGGCAATATGATCGTACTTGAGCATTAGGTGTAGTTAATATGCGAGTGTATTTCATGAATGGATCAATGATTGAGCATGATGGGCTAGGGATAGCTTATTTTAGCGTTAATATTTTGAAAGACATGGTTGCTTGTTGATATACTTGAGTATTTAAGTTATCATGTCAAAACTAGACTATTGCTTTGAGCAATCACTACAAAAAAGACACATCCGTGACATTTTGGGCCGAACGAATTTTTTTTCTGTCATACTTATGACACGTCTATGACAATAATTGTGACAAAACACGGCATCAGAGATGTGGTGGGGTCCTACTTCTATGACGAAAAATCATGACAAAAAATGGGCTTTTCCTCCTAGGCGGGCCGAAGACGCAGCTGCATGACATTCTTTGGGCCATCCATGACGGAAAAAACCATGGTAGAAGCGAGGGCGAGGAAAATATCGGGGTGTTCCCAGTTACGGTGGGTGGTCGGGGCCGAGCGATGCGCGTTTCTCTTGTACACGCACGCGCGTGGGTGCGAGGCATTGGGCTCTAACTGAACCCGAGCGATTGCATTGTAGGCTACGCATTACTAAAATTAAGCGACCGACCGATGGCTGTTAACTGGACCCGATCGAGCGATTCCTTCACTACTGCTGCTAACTGAAGCCGATCGATGTTGCCTCTAGATGAATAGTGAGCATTGCTGGGGGGGGGGTTTGGATGAGCAGTTCTCGATTGGGGTGGATGAACAGGACCCCGTGGTGTTGCCTCTGCATGAACAGGACCCCGATCGATCGAGCCGGTTGGGCTGGATGAACAGGACACCGTGGAGGGCAGGATGAACAGGACCACCTCGTGGAGGGCTGGATGAACAGTAGATGGTGGAGCGCCAGATGAACAGTAGCCCATGGAGGGGTGGTTGAACAGGAGCCCGTGGAGAGGGCTGGTTGAACAGTAGCCGGTGGAGTAGCGTGCGGTGGAGGCTGGATGAACAGGAGCCCGTGGATGAACAGTCGTAGGTGGAGGCCGGAGGAGGTCGACGGTGGATGAACAGTAGCCCATGGAGGCTGGAGGGGGCCGACGGTGGAGATGAACAATATCCGTGGAGTCCCGTTTTGCGGTACGCCACACCCCTCCCGATCAACAGGACCCCCGTTTCGACCGTAGGAGGTCTGTTTTCTCCGTTTTGCGGTACGCCAGACCCCTCCCGATGAACAGGATCCCGTTTCGAACGTGGCCGGTCGAACACAACGCCGTTTCCTCCGTTCTGCGGCACGCCAGGCCTCGTTTCCATCGGCTGTTCCATCCATGCTAGTTGGCTCCCACGCGTTCCGTTGCCTCCCGATGAACATGACGCATTCCGTTGCCTCCCCATGAACACGACGACGACGTAGTTTCTCCATTCCGACCCAGCCATGTACACAAGCCCTGGCCGTACGTACGCACGAGTAGGTGTTCGAGACCCCGCCGTATGTACGTAAGTGGCCGTATTTACTTTCTTGCACCTTGGCCGATGTACGTACGTGTACACTATGTGCGCGCCTCTACTACGACACGTGCGCGCCTCTACATCGACCAGTATGTACACACACGTTTGCGACCAAAATGATAATGCTACGTACGCTTCGACTAGGTGGGTCCCGACTGTCAGACACATCCTTGCGTGCGAAGATGTAGCTGGTGGGTCCCAGTAGTCAGGGGGGCGAATCGTTTTTTTGCCGGACGCACTTCCTTGCGTGCGAAGATGTCGCTGGTAGGTCCCAGCAGTCAGGGGGAAACATTTTTTTCACGAAATACGGTTGCTCGTCCGGTGGGTCCCTGCTATCAGGTGGAGGAATCATTATTTTCCGCGTAATAAGGAGGCACTTCCTTGCTGCGGCCGTGGACCCAGCTGTCAGCCTCTCCATGTACAGTCCACGTCCGATGTAAGCCGTTCCTTGACCACATTGACCACGCCGCGCCGAGAGCACCAGGGCGGTGGACGATGGCGAGGCCTAGGAAGGGGACGACGCGGAGCCGGGGAAGACGCAGCAGTGGATGCCCACGCGTAGAGGAGTATGAGGGTTCGCTGGTTCGCTGCGGTGTGAGGCTGCCGTCGCCATAGAATAACATGGGGTGTGGGTGAGTAGAGGGATGGCCTGGCCAGCGGTGGGAGTAGTAGGGGCGGTGAGGCCTCCGCGGCATCGTAGCCGGCCACGGGAGGCAGGAGCATGAGGCACGACCGACGCTGCTTTGGGCGGCTAGAGCAAGAAGACCAGAGGTTGAAGAAGCACTACGGCCGTTGGATGGATATCGTACGGTCACTGGAGCTAGAATCGTTCATATTGACTAATTTGACAAAGCCCTCCGTCCCCGTCAACTTAGTTGGCCCACAAGTCAGCCTCCCACTATTGTGGGTCCCAGGCTCCCAGCTAGCAGGGGGTATTCATTTTTTGTGCGTAATAAGGAGGCACTTCCTTGCGTGCGAAGATATAGCTGGTGGGTCCAACCTGTCAGCGGTGGGAACGTTTTTCATGAAATACAGAGGCCCTTCCGGTGGGTCCCAGCTGTCAGGTGGAGGAATCATTATTTTGCGCGTAATAAGGAGGCATTTCCTTGCGTGCGGCTGTGGACCCAGCTGTCAGCCTCTCCACGCACAGTCTACTTCAGATGGTGTCGTTCGTTGACCACGTTGACCACTCCGCGTCGAGCGCATCCAAGGTGGTGGACGACGGAGAGGCCCCGGACAGCAACGAGCCGGAGATGGGAAGGCGCGGGAGTAGAGTCGCAGACAGAGAGGTGTACGAGGGTTAACTGGTTCTGGTGCGGTGTGGTTCGGCAGTTGGTGGAGAAGAACAGGAGGTGTGGAGGGGTGGAGGGATGGCCTGACCAACGGTGGAGTAGCGCTTCACAGCGAAGCGTGCTAAGCAGAGCCGCTAGCAGCAGGAGGCGGGAGCAGGTGGTCCCGGCGGCGCTGGAGGAAGAAGACGAGAGATTCAAGATGAATGCCAGTCGTTGGATGTAAATCCAACGGCTAAGGATGTCAGAATCATTTGTATTGGCTTCGACCTATTGGCCCACATTTCAGCCTCCAAAAAAGTGGCACGTATTCAATCCATTTTTTTAGAATTTACAGTCTTTTTTTGCGGGGTAGAATATACAGTCCATTTGATCTTTTTTTTGAATTACAGCCCATTAGCTGGGCTGGGTGAACAAATAATGTAGTGTCCATGCGGCCCATTTATGTTTTTCCTAAAAAATTACAGGTCATTTGCACTTTCTCGAAATACACGATTTTGCTGGGCTTATTCTAATTATAATGTTGGGGTGGGCGCAGCAATGTTATCAAAAAATAAACAGGGGCTGAGCATTTTGTTACATATATATAAATAATAAGTGATTTATTATTACATTGGTCCTTAAATCTTACCAAGCTTTTGTACACAATCATCATGGTTTTCGTTGCCAAAAAAATCCAGGATTTTATTGTTAAGAAATTATTTTTATAAGTTAATAAGATGTGTTATATTGTTTTCTTACATATGTAAGTATCTGTTAAATATATGATGACAATAAAAATAACATATAATAACATATAAAATAATTAAAATATATATAATATAGTTAGAAGGGAAACATAAGTTGGACCAGGCGTTCCTATTCTTATATAGAAAAATAGAACCGACCACTGCGTTTTCTTCAAAAAAAACATAAATTGGGCTGCCGATGTTTCAGGAAAAATAAAACCTCGGATGGGAGGTCCATAGGCCGGTCGATACATGACGTCCCTCAAGAAAATACAAACATGCCTATGGACCTCCCATCCGAGGTCGTGGGCTGCGCATGTTAAAAAAGAAAGCCTAGACGGGGCAGCCCAAAACCCAACTGATACTTGCTGCCCCAGTGATAATAAATGATACCTGGCAGCTCCCTGACTTCGTTGTGAATTTATCTCCTATAGTAACTACGTTGAAGCACCTAAAAAAATGTAACTATGTTGACAAACCCGTGGGCCCCAACGTCAGTGTAGCATTAGGAGGAAGTATTTTTTCGATGAGGCACTTGCTTGCGTACGGCCATAGACCTGGTGGGTCCTGACCGTCCGCCTCTCCACGTACAGTCCTCTCCAAATTCCTCTCATTTGTTCAGCATGTTCACAACGGCAGACAGCGGCGTCGCAACAAGCACACAAAGGCGCAGGAGAAGATCCGACCACCTGAGGAAGTGCCTTATTAGTAACGAAACAACTGAACTAGCCTAGTGGACGAGTGACACTACCCGAGAGCTATTCCGCCCGGGTTCGATTCCACCTATGCATAGAAAATATCTCCAAATTTTTTGCCTCTGCCTTTATTGACATATGGGTCCCAATTGTCATCTACGCACACCACGTCCAACACTTGCCAAAACTTCGTCCCTCGTTTTCTCTGTTTTTCGCACACTCGACATTGTGTGGGCATCTTGAAAATAGCATATCTTTTTGACTATGCATCACATGAAGATGTGCTATGCATGAATGTTGATCAGCATGATGTTAACTGGCTGGTAGTTCCAGTTTTGACCATGAATAAAACTTCCAGTATGATGTAAACACTGTTTGAAAAGGCCGTGTTAATATAAATGCTCTGCCTCTGAAAGTTGCAGTTTCTTATCTGAAACTGAACTTGGAGTTTCTTATCTGAAACTGAAACTTGCAGTTTCTTCTCTGAAAATCACATTGTCTGCACTTTTATACTCCTATGAAACTACATTTTTTAAGTGCTAAAAATAGATCTATAGAATTCATAAAATACTTCATATGTTCAATACTGCAAATCTGATATTCAAAAGACATTCATATCTGAAAGTACTCTCAAAATATACAACACAACACACAATTCACAACCTACAAATACTAACAGCCCTAAGCTCCTCCTGACAATTCACAACCTGCCCGACTATTGGTCTGGGGGGGGTGGGCAATCCCTCCTATTCCTCGGCGGCAGACAGCCGCCCCATGAGATGATGTGAACGGCGAGGGAGAGGATGGCGGGGAAGCATCATCAGGCCAACTGTTTTTCTCCTCTTGTAGTTGGGTTCGGTCGACGAAGACTCCACCGGCTCATTCTGGCACGACACCCTCACAAACAACACCCTGTAGATGCTCGATCCTTCAATCTCTAGTGGATGCTCCATATGGGATCAATACTCCCACCACCGCTCCCTCACGATTGGATTCGGTGAATCTGTTTGCTCCATGGCCCAGAGGAGCAGCTCTATGTACTCCTGCGCGACTCTCTCTGGGAGTATCGCCACCTTTTCGCTCTGTTGCAGATATTTGGCCATGGTTGTCGTCGTTGCCGCTAGTTGTTCCTTGTTGTCAAACCAAGACTGTATCTCCAACATCCTAGCTAGCTTCACAGGGTCACCGTCTGCGATCCTCACGTATCGGTTGTACTCCTCCATCGATCTACTTCTCCACAACACCTTCACTCGCCGGCGGTGGTTTTTGAATGGAAGAGGAGAGGAGCAGCGTTGCTTTTGGTTTAGAACGGGAGAGGAGCGACACTGGTTTTGGATTGGAACATGAGAGGAGGGGCTGTGGTTTTGAAATGGAAGAGGAGAGGAGCGGCACTGGATTTAGATTGGAACAGGAGAGGAGCAGCGGTGGTTTAAGAGAAGAAGAGCGGAAGAGCGGCGCTGGTCTTGGAAGTATTTTTTTTGTTTTGCATATTTTGGGTCAAAGTTTGACCACGTACTGTATTTGACAAGCAAAATGTGAATGCATGTCACCAAAAATTGTATCATTTGGTTCGTATCTGAATGTACTTTCAAATTATATTATTTTTGCAAGGTATACCATATATTTTATTTGCGAAAATCATGGTCAATTATGACCCAGAATAAAAGGGAGACTAGTTAATGTGGGGTCGCTTTCTTAATTGAAGGGTAAATTGATTTTGATTTTGATCCAGTCACAGCGCGCCGGCCCTCTCGTCCAATCCTAAATCGCTGCTGCACACTCCTCTCCCTCTTCTCCATTGCAAAACCACCTCCTCTCCTCTCCATCATCTCCATTCCAAAACCACCGTCTCGCCTCTCCCTCTTCTCCATTGCAAAACCACCTCCTCTCTCCTCGGACTAGGATCCCCTGACGTAGCCCATCCTGCCATTGAGACACTGACACATGGGTCCCACCAAGTGTGGGGCCCACCTGTCAGCGACCGAAAGGCAGGGGAACCTCTCCTCTCCATCATCTCCATTCCAAAACCACTGTCTCCCCTCTCCCTCTTCTCCATTTCAAAACCACCCCTCTCCTCTCCATCATCTCCATTCCAAAACCACCGTCTCGCCTCTCCCTCTTCTCTATTGCAAGACCACCGTCTCTGCTCCCATCTTTCAAAGCTAGCACCGGACCACTCAGAAGGATATCTTTGGAGGGGATGCAGCAATGAATCAGGCAGATCGCCGGTGACGACCAGGCAAAGTTAGCCAGGTTGAAGGAGATCCTTACTTAGTTTGACAATGAGTAGGAGATTTCGAGGACGGTGAGGGCCATGTGGCAATGTATGCGAAAGAGCGAGATGACGGCGATGAGGGCGGCGATGTAATCCTAGGTGGCAGTCACGCCGCAATCCTTCGAGTTCATCGAGTATCTCCTCTGGGCGATGGAGCAGACAGATTTGCTCGAGGCGAAAGTCAGGCGGAGGTGGTGGGCGTACAGGTCGAAGGTCGAGCACCCAGAGGATAACAAATCGATCGAGTACGGTGTGCCGTTCGTGAGGGTGCAGAGCCAGCCGGAGCCATAGGAGTATTCGTTCTCCCATTGCAAGAGGAGGTAGGATGGCGCGACATCGCTTCCCGGCCGTTCTCCATGGTTCCCTCGACACTCACCTCGTTTCAACGGCGTCGGTAGGGTTTAAGGTAAGCTTCGCACTAACCTAATCTTCCATCTGCTCATGCTTACAATCAGTGTGACAACTAATAAAAATCATGCTTACAATCAGTCTCCGAGTACTATGCCAATCACCCTAAAATAGCTCTGGACCTTTGGGTCAAAGTTGTGACACTGTGTACAAATAAAGAAAAATAGATTGGTGCTTCTTTCAGAAAAGAGTACACCCCTAGAAAACTGCCAATATAAGCTACTAGTATTTTTTTAAGTCTAAGCTACTAGTATTTGGTTAGAGGATTTGCTGCCGAGAAAGATCCGTCCACGGTGAGCGCCACACATCCCACTGATTGTGGTGGATGCCAATGCTTAGATGGAGCAGGGTTGGTGTCGGTAATTTTTACTTGGCACCTCGCACTCTGCATACATGTTGGTTCCATCCGTACATTTGTGCAGTTCCACCAAAATGCAGCTGAATAACCCTGTTTGCACAGCTAATGAAAAGGCGTGATTACATTATAGTGGCACTAGTGGATGAAACATACACTAATAAACAGAAGAAAATATTACATGATACTGGAAATCGACCCAAGTCTCGCCGATACACCTTCTGCCAGTGATGAACATCAGTGTACAACGGTAGTACAAGGAGGGGCCTTGAGACATTCAAATCTCTATTTTTGTGCAGATCAACTGAAATTAAGCACCCTAGTTTGCAGAAACGCTTAAACATTAACAATCGGACTAGTTGATGAAACATACATTAACAAAGAGAAGCACTTTCTTTATCTACATTGGAAATGAAATGGTAGAGAGGACACTCGCTCCATTTTAACTATATTATTACTTCATTTTATCAGTGACACTGGGGTCGAGCAGGTGGCAAATGAGGTGTACCGTGCGTCGCAAGGATGAAGGCCGGGGGTGCTTAGACTGGGATGCTGAAGCTGGCTCTTTCAGTCCTTATCTTCCCCCTGATGTTTCTGTGGTAGCATTTGGGTTGTAATCCAAACTTGGCCGAGATGGTGTTGCGTCCCCCTACCTGCCTAGCTTATGTGGCGAACTTGTCTCCTGCTAGTACTCAGTCCGTTCTAGTAGTAGCTGCATAACTGACCGTTTTCACTGAGATGTTGTCGGATAATGGTTCTCTATGGTTGGGTTTCTTTAATGAAATTGGAGGGAACCCCCCTCTTTCGATATTAAAAAAACAGTGGCACTAGCGGTGCAAAAACATTGCCTCAAATTAATAATGCCACTAGATTAAGGTGCAAAATAATAACATTACTGCTTTATCATGGCAGTGCCAAAACAGTAGCACAAGAGCAGGATCAACATGCAGGATCTTTGGCAAACAGTCAGACCAAAAAGGAACATACCTCGTGATGGGAACCATATCTGCAGTCAACGCCATCGTAGAAGGGATGACGCCAGTCACCAACACAGATGGTTCAATTCATGGGACCTTTTGGTGCAGTTCACCTAAAATGAAGCAATGTCCCATGAGCTAGCAGCTTCTTCTTCTTCTTTTAAGAAAAGGGCTCCAGCCCCGGTTCCATTTCCATCAGAAACGAAACCCATAGAGTTTCTTCTTCATTAGTTGCAATAAAATTGAGCAACATCAGGGTTGGTCGTGAAGCTCCTGGAGAGTAGGCGGACCAGGACAGTTGCATCTCTAACGAAAAGAAGCAACTTATCTTAATGGGAAATTTAGCAGGACATGAAAAAAGTGCCATTGATTCATATTACTAGAGGCATTACATTGAAAACAACATTGGTTTAACGTGTCCTTATTTTTAACAGTACGACTGCTACATTTTACCAGTGGCATTACATAAGAGCGGCTCGGGGCAACAAACATCAGAAGAGGATATCTGGGTTGGTCCCATTTTTGTTCGATATATAGCCACCTTATACTCTGTGAGGCTAGCAAATCTAGTGCTGGACTTACTCTGTTGACTTGTCCCTCAGTCCCCACTTTCTTTCCTTTTCCAACCAATAGATCGGGTTTGTATTGAGTTTGTACGACATTCCCTTTATTTCCCTAATAGACCTAGAGACCAGTTGGATAGCCAGCCTCTGCTACTTTTCGCCCCCATTATTTCCTCTTTCGACCAAGTCCTAGATTCAGGTAACAAATCTTCCCCCACCCCGCCCCTTTTCTTCCTTGTTTGAACCAAGTACTACTAGATTCGAGTGCATGAACTAGTTTTACCTCTTAATAGAAAAAATTAGGTGCTTTTCAAACAGCCGGACGATCCTATCTACACGAGGGGGCTGAGAAATAGTAAAAGATACAAATGTAGCGACGTCAGGAGCTTGGGAAGTAGAGCAAGGCCGGTTTCGAAGGAAGTTATACCCGAGGGTCGCCGTGATGTCGCTAGGTGGGCGGCGGGAGGCCAGATCTTCCCACACTACGGCAGCGAGGAAGAAGGGGTGGGAGGCCCTCCCTCGCCAGCGACGCTTGGGAGAGAACGACAAGGCACGCTGATCGGGATGCGCCGGCAGTGGGTAAGAGCCGTCGCCGAGGTCGACCGCGTGAACGTTGCACCTTCTCACCTTCCCCGGCGGAGAGGATCCGGCTGGATCTGTGACCAGCGATGAGTAGAGAGAGAGTGTGGCCACCGCTGTCGTGTTTAGATCTGGAGAGGACGAGACAGTGTGAAGAGAGCAACACTAGCAAGCAAGCGCGGAGGCTCCTGCCTATATAGTGGAGTACTAGTTTTCTTTTGTCTACCGGCCGGAGCCGGCTTGACCTCGGCAATGACTGTCGAGAAGTCTTCATGCACGTGCCCCGGAGGCGCAGCTATCGTCATTTTGATCTGAAGCACCGGATTATAACATATAACACGAAAAAATGCCACATGATAAGAAATCATAACCTCACTGCCAAAAGGAGACAAGATGAATCCCGACGGACAAACTAGACGAGGATCAAAGGTCAAATTAAAGATAAACTCGTAGAAAAGGGGTTCGTCGATAGATGTCCTAATTAACATAGCCGGCTTGACCTAGATGGCAGCCGAGTAGTCTTCGTGCATGTGCCCCCAATGACTAGCCCAACTCAATTGTCGCTGTTTAACCCTCGCAGTGATCCGAAGCACATGACACCTAATTTTGCGAGATGACAAGAGACCTTTTTTTAGATTTCTCACCAGAACTACAGCCCTGTACAACACAGCCTGCACGATATGTAGACGATAGCCAATCCAGGCGTGTCTGCTGGAGTCTGGTCACATGCATGGACGAACTGATCTTCCGTGTCTTGCAGGGATCGTCCAGGTACCAACGTATGTACTTCTATTAACTCACCCGACTTGCGGGGCCGGGGAGTGTGCCTATGGTCGGTTCTCAATTGCGGTCCCACATGTGTATGCAAACGCAATATGACACGCCTTCCATTCGGAGAGTGGCGTGCCAGACCGACCGACCGTTTGGGGTGTGACGCGAATGCGACAGGCGTGCTGTATACTCCGTACATGTGTACTGCCGTTTTCTTGAGGCTTTGCCTCATGGCGCAATCCATGGATACAAAATTAGTATACTGTACTATTTAAAAGTCGAGGGCGGGGCTTTTCCCGCGCGATAGGCAGGGCAGTTCCGCCTAGTCGGTTCGACAGAGACGTGAGAAGATGAGGGAGTAGGCTGCTGCAAAACGTAGGGCTGTGTGATTTGACAGTGAGTTACTGCTGGACAGGTGGGGCCCGATGATTTGACTTGCCATTATCATTTTAACTGCAGCGCTACGACCGGCTTGAGTCTCCCGATTCCTGGCCACCTCCATATAGGTGCCTCTCTCGATGCTCCACCATGTAGAGGTTGGCTCTTGCTTGAGAGCCCACTCCTCCACTTTTTCCTTGCCCCTTTCCCCCGCATATGCAAAAATGCCATGTAAAGCAGGCTTATAGCCCACTATTGTACTTGATCCTACAGGTGCTAAGCCTGCCACATAGGCATAAAGTATGATGTGGCAAGTTAATTAAGAAGAGCGAGAGACTAGTTTGGTGACCCCAGGAAGAAACGGTGATAAGCGCGTGTACCTAGATGAAGCAAAATTAGCAACAAAAAACTAAGCACATATGCATTGGGACTTGAGTTGCTAAGCCATTTAATGCATATAGCACCTCATCTAAGCACCATTTCATTGGAAGAGATCACTCCTTGGCAAATGCAATAAATACTATGAAGAAAGAGATAGAGAGAAGTAAACAAAAAAAACTCTTATAGCTAACCTTGTTGTATGAGTGACTAAGTGATGACTATGTATGACATGCCAACATCATATAGCCTAACGCACCGTATTAAATCTCCAAAGGCGCGTCCGCGCGAGCGAGGCGACAGTCATGGTAGGCGTGACAATGATACGGGCTGCTGGCAGCCCTTGGATCTGAGATCAAACGGTCGCATGCTAAGTTGCTGAAAATTTGCAGAATAACCCTCCAGGATAGGATATTCACCCATAGGTCTAGAATCACGCCATGCAACCGTTTGATCTCAGATCCAAGGGCTCTCGGAAGCTCGTATCATGGGAGAATGGAAAGCTTCGTATCACCTGTAATTTCCCCGACGCTTGACATGACATCGAAAGCCATTTAATTGGGCGTCTAGTAGACATGACATCTAATTGGGCCCCCATAGTACTGTGCATGAATCCATTTATCCACCAGGCAAGCCACTACCCTTCCATTCGCACACGCCCCCACTCGACATTTTTACAATAGATAAACTATTCCTAGTCGTCCCGTCCTTTCACATTACGGCAGTTCCACTAATCCTAACCCTCCTCCCAAATCCATGGCATCCCAAATCTCCATGGTCGGCGGTGAGTACAAGGTTAGAACCATCACCGGTGATGAGTTCTACGTCATCTACACCCGTTCTTCCGCAAAGGTCAAAGAATTCCTTGCTCGCTTCAAACGCATGTTCGAAAACTCAAATGATGAGTGGGTCGCTGGGCAAGATGTTGAGTACACGACAGTCCTGGGAAGCGAGAAGAATCTAAAGGAGGCAGAGAAGAAGAAGCCCGTTGTGATCCAGGTTTGCATGCATGACTTATGCTTGGTCTACCACATATGCCATGCCGACGTTGAGTGCCAGGATTTTAAGAATTTCCTCAAGGACAGCCGAGTCAAATTCGTTACTGTAGACTTTAGGAACGACAGGGATGTCCTTGATCGGATAGGTCTCGTTGTAGGCAACCCCTTCGACCTCCATAAGAAAGGGCTGGTGCCCTCCCGTGATCAGCCTTCAATGCTGACCCTGGCAGGAGCCATGGTTCATCCTTCATACGGTACACTGAAGAAACCTCCGTTCAAGTTTCTTTATTTCTTTATACATTTGTGTGCGAAACAATATACGCTGCCTCCCCCCAGATTTTCTTTACAGAGGCAACATAGAACTATATGAGTGCCCTATTAAATTTTGGAATTATTCCGGGTTCGTTTGGCCTTTTTTATACATTAATTGAGTTTCTGGTCATTTAATGTGCATATTCAGATTTGAACTACAAGCACATACTCCCGTGCACCGAAATTGATTGAAAAATCACATGTGTGTCCTCGGGTGAATTTCTAGGTCACATGCAAGAAATAGGAATGAAATTCAAACATCTGGGCATAGTGGTTCGGCCGAGAACATTGAGAGGCTTGGTTTTAAAATTCATGTAAATCCAAAACACGCCTAAAAATCATGAAACTTGGCATGGTGTCATGTCATGGTACTACCATGCTGTGGTAAAAAAATTGCAGAATAGGAACAAGTTTTGGTATAAGTTTCTTGCAAACCGGAGCTTCTCTCAAGAAGGCTTGTGGTTTTGAGAGGGAACGTGTCACCTTTGTGTGCATAATTCAAATTTTAAATACAAGCACATGCTCCAATGCACCAAAGCTGGTTGAAAAATCACATGTGTGTCCTCGGGTAAATTTCTAGGTCCCATGCCCGAAATGGGAATGAAATTCAAACATCTGGGCGTGATGGCTCGGCTAGAAACATTGAGTAACTTGGTTTTTTAATTCCTGTAAATCCGAAACACGCATGAAAATCATGAAACTTGGCTTGGTGTCATGACATGGCACCAACATGCTGTGGTAATTTTGTTGTCTGATTTGCGAAGGCGCACACATTAACAATCAACGAAGTCATTTTGGAACAAGTGTTGTCACGTTACAATCGGAAACACAAGTATTACTGAAACTATGGGCGTTCTATTTACCATTTATGTGCCCCCATGCGTGCCCTTTTTTTATTAGCTAGGAGGCGCCCTGCAGGGTAGCTATTTGAGTACGGGAGGCGTGCGAGCCCTTTGACCTCCATCTGCCGTCCACCTCTCTCCTAGGGTCTCCATTAATGGCGCCCGAGCCTCTGTTTAATGGCGTGGCAATGTCTCACTCGACTGAGATTTAAGAGAGAAAAAAGAAAATCTGAAAAGAAAATTTTGCATGGATCTTGATGTAAGAACCGACGAACCTATATAGCATCTACTGCGACTTATAGCAAGACTGATGAATATATATATAAGGACGACGAGTGTGGATAATAATTGTCTTACATAATTAGGAAGTTAATTAAAAAAGCCACATGCGGCTACGCCCGAAATACACAAGGGCAAAAGAAGAAGGAAGACGCATACAACGATCTGGCTCGCTGATCTCTACTTTCTTTATGCGCTGCAGGTCGCGGAGGCTAGTTCTCGTGGAGGGCGATGATCTCTTTCATTAGTTTCATGTCTTTAATACGCTACTTGGCAGCATCCATGGATTCCTCCACCAGCCTGTTGCGCTCGATGCGGAGCATGGCATTCTCGTCCATAAGTTTCTTGATGATGACGCCCGTCCTCTGCAACAAGGCAGCAGTCCCCTCCTCCTGCTTTGCCCTTCCGGCGATCTTCGCCCACAGCAGGTCGCGCTCGCCCCGGAGCTTCGCATTGCCCTCCCCTAGTTGTCAGATGATGCCGATAGCCTCATCCTGCATCCTCGCCCAACCAGAGATCTGATCCGTCTACCTATGGACTATCGCATGCATGCGCCTGTAAAAGTCCTCGCCTACCCGCGAGAAATTTTCCCAGGCCGCCGCGGCGCGGCGGGACCTCCTGCTGCTTCGGTGGCATGGCGGGACATCTCTGCTGCTTCTGCGGCGTGGCCGGACCAGTCTGCTACATCGACGGCGCGGCGGGACCTCCGTTCTGCTTCGGCGGCGCGGCGGGACCTCTGTGCTGCTACTGCTGCGTGGCTGGACATGACGGCGATGCGGGACATCTCTCGTGCTTCCTCTTCCATGCTCACCTCTCCCTGGTGGAAATCTCTCGACCCAAAACTCACACTGGCTATGGCTTGATTGACTTGATTGTTTTTTGTGGATGAGGAGTTGAGGAGGAATGTTCAGTCATCTTAGCATAGTAGTATTTATAACCGAGTACTACTAATACGCTCCTAAGTGGGAAACCGTTTAGGTTGTGATCAGTGTGAACAGGTTTGCAATTAAATATAGCGTGATAGTAGTTGTAATTTTGAATGTGACGAGACGCGCTCAAAATTTATTGACGGTTCTAGTTTCGAAGTGCGGCACTATTCCCGGATGGTGTAATGTTGGCACGTTTTCTCGGCCGTGGTGTAGCATATGCCATGGTACTAGTTCTTTTTCTACTACTGTGTACGTGCAAAAACTGGCACCGTCGGATACATATCTTACGCTTGGCGTTCGACAGGAATAGCCTCGTGGCGAGCTATAGACTAGTCTTTTTTTTCAGACGCATTACACCTATCTCTCAGGACTTCTCGCACACACCATCACTGCTCCCTAGGTCGATGCCACCCACATACAGTTGTACTCTGAGAAGAGGTGCACGCACGCACTCGTCCTCTCTCACACACACACCTATAGCTACGAATTGTAGTGTTCTCAACCATCCAATTGGCTCTATCATAGGTTTCACGTTGCTCCTTGGCCTTGAGATTGAGAAGTTTAAAACGCAGAGGCTAAGATGGAGGCGTGAGGTTTTGGTTAATGTGCGGGCCGCACACGACACCAACACGACACGAGCTTCATCTGCCTGGTGCGCATGTAGTCGGGTGAGTTGTCCAAGTATAGACACAACCAGACCCTCGTTGGTATCCACGCCTCGACTTTGGCTGGTCATAGTGGAGAGTAGCATAGACTAGTTACTAGTCTATGTTACTAGTACCTTCATAGTGGGTAGTGTCGTATAGTATATGCATAATTTGGCGACAAGCGCTCTCTATATGTACCACCTTCTTTCTTTAATTATATCTTGTTAGTTTTGCTCCATGGCGCAATCCATCGATACTACTACTGTACAAATGTATACATTTTTTAAAAGGCTAGAGGGCGGGGCAGTCTAGCTTGGTCCTTTTCATGAGAGGCGAGGGCCTTTGTGATTTGATGGCTCATTACTGCTGGAAGGCGGGGCCTTGTGATTTGAATGCTCGTATAAATGTGCCGACGAACTGAGGAGGAGCAAAGAACCGTGTGGTATACTCAAGTTTTCCACTGGAGTACGACGGAGGAGCACGAAACACGACAGCCCAGTGCCATATCCTCTACTCTCTACTCTTATTATATATTACTAGCAAGAGGCATTGTTCTATTGGCCATAAAGAATGATCTAATTTGCTAGTCATCTCATTTTTAGCATTGTTCTATTCATGCCTCACAGAGAAGGTAACACGTGCGGCCAAACACCCGAAGCAAAATAAGAAACACGGGAGCAAAAGAAGAAGGAGGATTATCACCCCCAAAAAAGAAGGAAGATGCACACACAAGTCTGGGGCGCTGCTCTCAATACATGAAGGGTTGCTGGCCGCGGGTCATAACTGCTTCTTCATCACCTCCACGACCTCCATCTCCTTGCGCGTCTCCTCCGCCATCTTCATCATTGTGTCCATGACTCGGGATTTCTCGACGCGAGCCTTCATCATCTGTTCCACGGCCGCATTACGTACCTTGACAGCAGCCGGGTGCTCGATGCGGAGCTTCGCCAACTCCTCCTTCTATTCCATGATGAGGGCCTACAACATCTTCATCGAGGAACTACTATTCTCATGTAGCTTCTTCCAGCCAGCGTTCTCCTCCTTTAGCAGGTCGAGCTCGTGGCAGAGCTTCGCCTTGTCCTCCTGAAGCTGCAGGATTTCGCTGGTTGCCTTCTTCTCCGAGGCAATGCTCTTCTTCAGCAGCATCACCAAGCCGGCGGTCAAATCCCCCTACTCACTGAGCTCAGCGGGCATGTCGTTGAGGCTCTCCTTCAGCAGCTCCACCAAGCCGTGGATGAACTCATTCTGCTTATTGAGGTGCTTATTGAGCTGATCGGGCATGCCATCGAGGGATAACGACTCCAGCGCCGCTAGCTCGGCATGTTCTCCTCCGCGTCTAGGGCGCTCCTGGGAGCCATCGCCTGCCCGTGAGAGATCTTTCGAGGTCTCTGCGTGGCGGCGAGCCCTCTCTTTTTTTTCCGCAGCCTTGGTTGCCGCTCCCTTGTTACGAGTAGTTCTCGACCTAGAGCTCTGCACACCGGCCATGGCAAGGACGGACGAAGAAGGAGGACTTATGAGGAGGAAGGTAGAGTAATTTTCGGTTAGATAGTTCCCCTTTTTATAACCTAAGTACTAGCACTAGTACTAAAACCTGCATAGTGGGAACATGTTCAGGTTTGGTACGTACTGGTAGGTGTGAACAAGCTTGCACTTAATTGTAGCACTAGTACTTTCGAATGTGATGGGAATAAGGTAAAGATTAACTGATGATTTTTGGTTTCGAGGCCCAAAATGGCTCCCGATGAGTTTAGTGGAACATAAATTTCAAGTAGACTACACTGCTCAGATGCGTAAATATTATGTTACTGTCAAAAATTGGCACAAAATACGAAGGAGACCAATGGAAGTACTACTAGCAACCCATAATTTAACTACTCGCATGCGCGCAGTGGAGTAGTAATGTCTTTCTTCCGCCCTCACGTCCACTCAATTTGCATGCGCTGTATTAATTGACCATCAATGAAGTGAAGAACTTTACACGCGTCAAATTATCACATGGGGTGGATCTTGGTACAAAATTGCGTTCGCCCGTGTACCCACGTGTGCGTGCGAGGGAATGAGTGCGTGCGTGGCGTGCGTGCACATCTTCGCTTCGTGCATGTACTGCCAGTGCGGCTCAGGGAGGATGAGTACATTCTTCTGGAACTAGCAGCACGTCACTGTGATCAATCCTCACAAGGATGTCACATGTGCCACGTGGCTTCATGAACTGTAAGAGAGACACTGTGTAGCGTGCCATTGTGTTTTGCACATACTCGAAGTACTAGTAAGGTACACGTGCATTGCACGCGTCAGATTTTGCAACCAAATTATGAATAAATACCACACTATAGCATGTAAGCTCTGAGTCATATATGCCTAATGTAGACCTTCGTTTAATTCTTATAGTTCATATCATTCAAAATCAATTAGTTTTTATAAAAAACCTAGGGCCTCTTTGATTCGTAGGATTTCCAAAACGCGGGAATGGGATTAGAGTGGAATGTTGTCTTGAATCCTACAGGATGGTACGAGTGTTTGATTGTGCATAGAAAAATGCAGAATTCTTTCAAAGAGGTTTGAGTGGATGGGATGTTTCCTATGAAATCTATTGCAAATGAATCATATGGAAAAATTCCTATGGTTTACAATCCTACGAATCAAACAACCAAGATAGGAAAAATTCCTAAGGATTAGAATCCTCCAAAATTCCTTCGAGAATCCTTTGAATCAAAGAAGCCCCTAATCTATTTTATGAATCATGGAATTGTGCCTTGTAAAGCATAAAGTAAAAGCAAATAATGGCAATTCAACTACAAAAAAAGTTTGGGCAGTTATGATATGGAAGATTCTAGAACAAAGGAGAACCACACTTGTTTTGAGATTTGTGCATTATGCTTAAGTTCAACCATGGAGTCTGCCAGATTGTACATGTGGCAAAATCCGGTGGGGGCTAGAAGACGGTGTGAGGGGCCGAGTGGAGGGAGACTATGAAGGAGTGCACAACTGCAAGATCGATATTTAGAGGGAGGGGGCGAGAACATGCGCTGTTGCGCGCAGTGGCGGAGCCATTGTTAAGGCATATCTCTCTCGATGTAGTTTTGGTGATTGATGACAACATATTTGCGGTCTAACCTTGTGCTTTGAGCATTTCAGAGATTCATCCTTTGGCTCGAGACGATTTCTTTCCCCTCGGAGTGTTTTTCAAGACGGTGTAGCTCTTTCATTTCTTGTTGGTGGATTAGTTTCGTAGGAGTCACCGTACTATCAAGAGGGGGTCCTCTTGGGTATGGCTAGGGTGGAATCATCACGTATACTTTCGTTTCACACCCTCTGGGCCTTCCCGCGTCGTTGGAGGTCTTATTCTCTGCTGTTTGGGCAGTCTTTAGCCCCAGCGGTAGTACTGCGGTGCCCAGCGGTAGTACCGCTTGTGTGTCCTCAGCGGCAGTACCGCTGCGGTACCGGGCCACTACCGCCTCAACTCGAGGGGGTCACTTCTCGTGTCGGGTTGAGCGGCACTTGCAGCGGTAGTAGGTGCAGTAGTACCGCTCGAGAGCGGTAGTACCGCCCTGCCACCGCGGCAGTACTGCGCTGGGCCTGACTGGCAGTACCGCGCTGGGCCAGTCCCTCCTCTATCTTCAAGCCCCCTCTGGCTGGGCGGTAGTACCGTAAGGGGGAGCGGTAGTACCGCTGCCCACTGCAGTAGTACTGCCCTCTGCGGGGCTGTTTAGTGGGGTAATGGTTGGATTGTTCCCCCCACTATAAAAGGGGTTCCCGTTCTTCTTCATTGACTGAACTCTTCCCCCAAAAGCTCCATTATTGCTCCAAGCTCCATTTTCGCCCGATCTCTCTCTCTCTAGCCAACCAAACTTGTTGATTTGCTTGGGAGTAGTTGAGAAGGCCCCGATCTACACTTCCACCAAGAGATATTTGATTCCCTAGCGGATCTTGTTACTCTTGGGTGTTTGAGCACCCTAAACGGTTGAGGTCACCACGGAGCCATAGTCCATTGTGGTGAAGCTTCGTGGTGTTGTTGGGAGCCTCCGATTGAGTTGTGGAGTTTTCCCCAACCTTGTTTGTAAACGTCTGGGCCCCGCCTCCAAGGGCACCAATAGTGGAATCACGACATCTCGCATTGTGTGAGGGCGTGAGGTGAATACGGTGGCCCTAGTGGCTTCTTGGGGAGCATTGTGCCTCCACACTGCTCTAACGGAGACATACTTCCCCCCAAAAGGAAGGAACTTCGGTAACACATCCTCGTCTTCACCGGGTCCACTCTTGGTTATCTCTTACCTTTAGTTGTGCAAGCTTATTAGTGTTACTTCTCTTGCTTGCGTGTATGTTCGTTGTTGTTGCATCATATAGGTTGCTCACCTAGTTGCACATCTGGACAACCTACTTTGATGCAAAGTTTAATTTGGTAAAGAAAAGTTAAAAATTGTTAGTAGCCTATTCACCCCCCCTCTAGTCAACCATATCGATCCTTTTAGCCATTAAAAATGTCCCATGAGCTAGGGGGCCAAGCATTGCTAATCCTTTATGAGGAGGGCCAATTCATCAACTTAAACCATTTTTACCAGCAATTGTCTAATGATCACATTCATATTAGCCTCGATATATAGCGATGTTAGGGGGGCAGGGCCCTTGCTGCCCCCTGTCTTCGCCATTAAAAATGTCCCATGAGCTAGGTGACGGACCGTTGAAAGTGGGTGATCCCACCGACAAGGTGACGGATGCTATCTCCGACAAGGGGGAAGCTAGTAGTGAAAAGGCTCCTTCTTCTAGTGGTAAAAATGGCACTGGCATCTTTGCCCATGTGGAACCACCACTTGTTTATGGTGGACCGATTCCCTCCACGCATTTGAATCATGCCAGTCCTCCCCCTAAGATTGTGAAAATGAGGACTTTGATTCTTGGGTTTATCGCTTTAAGCATCATTTAAATCATGTGAACACTAATCTTTGGAGAATCATTGAAGAAGGTTTCCATCCGCATGATCCAAGCAACTTCACTCCTCGAGAAGCCACGGATAATCAATTCAATGAGAATGCTCTCTTCATCATTCAATATGCAATTCCACCCGAAGATCTACCTCATCTTCGGCCCTTTGCCTTGGCCAAAGATGCATGGCTTTGTGTTGTCTCTCTCTACCGGGGAAACACAAGCATTCAAGGCTCCAACTATGAAGTAGTGCAAGATGAAGCCGATGAGTTTGCAATGAAAGAGGATGAAGAACCTCGTGAGCTTTATCGGAGACTAACCAAACTCGCGGTCTCACTCCGAGATCACGGGAGCAAGGACACGGATGACAATTGGATCAAGCGCAAATTCCTCAAGGCAATGATGCCTTACCATAAGGCCATGTCCTCCATCATTCGTTAAAGGCCGGACTTCCACACTTTTACCTCAAGTGAAGTGTTGGATGAGTTTGTGGCTATGAACATCTTGGACAAAACCGCTGACAATGCGGTGCTTCACTCTCAAAGGGCAAAGAAGCCCAACCTTGCATTGAAGGCCAAGGTTTGCGTTGAAGAAGAAGAAGAGGAAGAAGAGGAAAGCAACCCCGAAGATACAAAGTATGCCTATCATGAACACATGGCACTTGCTTCAAGGCAATTTTGGAGCAAGAAAAACTCAAGGCCAAACTTCAACAAGAACAACTCAAGTGGCACGAAGAGCAAGCAACGTGTAAGGACTTGCTACAATTGTGGCAATGTGAGTCATTTTGTTGCGGAGTGCCCGTATGAGAAGAGGGGAGACAATGGTAGCAAGCTCATTCGAAAGGACAAAGCCAAGTCTTTCCCCAACTAGAGCAACTTCACCAAGAAAACCCCTCACAAGGCGTTGGTGGTTCAAGAAGAGTACCATGAGGATGATGATGATGATGATGAAGATAGTGAGTAGGTTGCCATGGCCTCCGTTGACATTGCAAAAACTTCACGAATATCTCCCTTCGACTCACCCAATGAGAACATCACCGCCAAGTGCCTCATGGCTAAAGCCACCAACAAGGTAACTCCCAACATCAAAGCTACCGTCATTAATAATCCTTCCTTGATAGATTGCATTGATGAATGTGAGGGACCTAATGTGGAGGAAAATGAGTTTGTGTCCTTTATGGGTAAGCTCAAGGGTAAAATCAAGAAGCATTTTGTTGCTCTCTTGGAATAACTTGGTGAAGCCAATGACGTGATCGAGGCTCACGAAGATACTATCTCCAAGATGGAGGGGCATAGTCCTGACTATGCCGATGAGATTTTGGATCTTTCCAATGCTCTTGAGGAAGAGTGTGGACTTCGTTTGGATCTTGAGGAGTCACACAACGTTGATCATGCTAAGTTAAAGAAAGATTTGGAGCATGCTCTTGTTGTTTCTCGTGTGCTAAACTCCGAGAAGGCCAAACTTGGGGTTGATCTTGCTAGACTCAGAGAGGAGTTTGATCTACTTGACAAGGCTCACAAGGTCTTGAAGGGTGCTCATGCTAGCCCCAAAGAGTCTCATGATCAACTTCAAGTAAAGCTAACCAAGGAGAAAGCCACTTTTCCTCATATGATGTTAATTGATAATGCAAATGCTACTAACGCGTGTTGTGAGCATGTGCATCTTGTTGAGGAGAATGCTAAGCTAAAGGTGCAACTTGAGAAAGGTCTTGTGTCTTGCATACAAGGCGAGAAGAGCCTCAACGACCTCTTGACCAACCAAAAGGGAGTTGTGGGCAAGGAAGGGATTGGGTACGTGCCCAAGTCCAAGAACAAGAAGAAGAATGACAAGGCCAAACGACCTCCTCCTCTCAAGCAAACCTTTGTGAAGGAGGGTGAGGGTGCTACCAAGGAGAAGGAGAAAAACTTCATGAGGGGTAGTGATGCCAAGAAGGGAAATGCTCCCCTTCCCAACAAAGCCGGCGACTTTAATCCTTCCTAGCTATGTGTTGTGTCGCGCTAGAGATGGGCATGTTTATGCCAAATTTGTTGGTTCTCCTTATGAGTACATTGAATGGTCTATTTGGGTTCCTAAGACCCTTGTTACAAACCTCAAATGACCCATTACAAAATGGGTACCTAAAACCAAGCATTGATCTCTTGTAGGTGTTTGCTTCCGGTGGGGGATCATGGTTGCTCGATAGTGGAGCTACTAATCATATGACCGGAAGCAAGGACTTGGTGGTGGACGTGAAAAAGATTCCATCCATGCCCACCAATGTCGAGTGGGGTGATACCTCATCTTCTAAGGTATTGGGACTCGGCAAAGTTGTCATTTCTCATGATCTTACGATCGAGATGGTCATGCTTGTTGAGTCCCTTGCATACAATTTACTTTCCGTTTGTCAACTAGCACTCATGGGCTTTGCCACTTTCTTTGATATTGATTCCATGGCCCTCTTGTGGAGCAAGACTCTTAAAGTAGCCTTTGTTGGGCATGTCGAGAACGGTCTCTATGTGATTAACTTTTCGAAGCGACCCACTAAGACCGTGACATGCCTAATGGCTAAAGTTGACGTGGGATGGCTTTGGCATCGCCATTTAGCCCACGTCAATATGATATCTTTGCAAAGTCTTCTAAAGGGGGACTATGTCCATGGACTAACAAATGTTAGTTTTGCCAAAGATCGTGCTTGCAGTGCATCCATCGAAGGAAAGCTACATGATAAGGCTCACCCTCCCACGATTATCATCTACTCGAAGATGCCTTTGGAGCTCCTTCACTTGGATCTCTTTGGACCTCCATCCTTTGATAGTCTTGGGGGTAGAAAGTATTGCTTGGTGATTGTAGATGACTATTCAAGATACACTTGGGTATATTTCTTCAAGAGGAAGAGCGAGACCCAATAGACCGTCATCGACTTTGCAAATGAAGCTCAATGACAACACAATGCAAAGATCTTGACAATAAGAAGTGACAACGGCTCCGAGTTCAAGAACTACACCTTGGATGAGTTTTTGAGTGATGAGGGAATCCAGCATCAATATTCCGCACCTTATACCCCTCAACAAAATGGTGTAGCGGAGAGGAAGAACCGGACGTTGATGGATGCGGCAAGGACCATGATGGCGGAGTTCAAGTCTCCCTACAACTTTTGGGCCGAAGCCATCAACACCGCATGCCATGCATCTAATCGGCTCTACCTCCGCAAAGGCTTGAACAAGACTCCATATGAGATACTCACCGGTAACAAGCCCAACCTCAAGTACTTCCGGGTGTTCGGGTGTAAGTGTTTCATTCTCAAGAAAGGTGTCTGTTTGTCTAAATTTGAGGCTAGAGCTTATGAGGGCATATTTGTTGGTTATGCTACAAACTCTCATGCTTACCGTGTTCTCAATAAGTCCAGGGGACTTATTGAGGAAACGTGTAATGTGGAGTTTGATGAGAATAACGGCTCCCAAGTGGACCAAGGTGGTACTTGTGATGTAGGTGATGAAATTCCTCCCCAAGCCATAAGAAGAATGGGTATTGGTCATATCCTACCCATTGAGGAACCCCTTGTGGCCGAAGGAGAAGAACAATGTTCTACTCAAGTGGAACCTTCACCAACCCAAGACCCACACACTTCCGAAGAACAAAGTGAGGGCCCTCAATCTCAAGAACAAGACCAAGGGCAAGATCAATCTCAAGATGGTGTTGTAACATCAAGTGATGCCCAAGGTCAAGCTCCCTCCTCCGAGCAAGTTCAAGATCAAGAGCTTCCACGAGATCAAGAACAAGTTCAAGACGACGCTCAAGATGATCTAGTGACCACTCCTCGTCTCTCCCCCGAGGAGGAATTGGAGCGTCGTGCCGCCAAGGTTTCTTCCAAGCCCTCCACCAAGGATCATCTCATGACGAATGTGCTTGGAAGCTTAAGAAAGGGGGTAATCACTCGTAGACAATTAGCAAACTATTGTGAACATCACGCGTTTGTCTCTTGTGTTGAACCCCAAAAGGTCTATGAGGCGCTTGAAGATCCAGATTGGCTCAATGCCATGCATGAAGAACTCAACACTTCGAGCGCAACGAAGTGTGGAGATTGGTGCCAATGCCAACGGGGAACCACAATGTCATTTGAACCAAGTGGATATTCAAGAACAAGCAAGACGCTCATGGGATTATCATTCGCAACAAGGCTCATTTGGTAGCACAAGGCTACTCCCAAGTCGAGGGTATCGACTACAGCGAAACCTTTGCTCCCGTTGCTCGTCTTGAATCCATTCGCATGTTGATTGCACATGCTTCTCATCATAACTTTAAGTTACAACAAATGGATGTGAAGAGTTCTTTTCTTAATGGTCCTATTAATGAATTGGTTTATGTCAAGCAACCCCCCGGGTTCGAGGATCCCTACTTTCCCGATCACGTGTATCAACTCGATAAGGCACTCTATGGCCTTAAAAAAGACCCACATGCGTGGTATGACCACCTTACCGAGTTGTTACGAGACCGTGGTTTTGAAGTTGGGCTAATCGACCCCACTCGTTTTACCAAGAAGGTCAAAGGGGAGTTGTTTGTGTGCCAATTATATGTTGATGATATTATCTTTGGTTCCCCTAACAAAGCTTTCAATGAGGAATTTGCTGCTCTCATGACCTCAAAGTTCGAGATGTCTTCCATGGGAGAGTTGAAGTTCTTTCTCGGGTTCGAAGTGAAGCAAAGGAGAGAAGGAACCTTCATCAACCAAGCCAAATACACTCAAGACATGCTCAAGAGATTCAAGCTAAGTGATGTCAAGCCGGCTTCCACTCCCATGCCCACCAAGTGCCAACTAGACATTGATCCCAATGGTAAAGCGGTGGATCAAAAGGTATATCGTTCCATGATTGACTCCTTGCTTTACCTTTGTGCATCTAGACCGGATATCATGTTGAGTGTGGGAATTTGTGCACGGTTTCAAGCCGCACCTAAGGAAAGTCACTTTGTGGCGGTTAAGCGAATCTTTCGATATTTGGCTCATACCCCAAACTTTGGCCTTTGGTACCCAAGAGGAGAAAACTTTAAGCTTGTAGGTTATTCGGACTCGGATTGGGCGGGAGACAAAGTGGATAGGAAGTCCACTTCCGGAGGGTGCCAATTTCTTGGTTGCTCTTTGGTGAGTTGGTCTTCCAAGAAGCAAAGTTGTGTGTCTCTCTCATCCACAGAAGCGGAATATGTGGCCGCTGGTAGTTGTTGTGCACAACTTTTATGGATGAGGCAAACTTTAAAGGATTACGGTGTCACTTGTGACAAAGTGCCTCTTTGGTGTGACAATGAAAGTGCCATCAAGATTTCTCTCAACCCGGTGCAACACTTCAAGACAAAACATATTGAGATTAGGTATCATTTCATCCGGGATCACATTAGCTGATGGGAGATCGAGCTTAACTATGTCAACACTCATGATAACCTTGCAGATATCTTCACGAAGCCTTTGGATGAAGCAAGATTTTGCGAGTTAAGGCATGAGCTAAATATCATTGATTCGAGCAATTTGACTTGAACCCTTGCACACCCCACCTCACTCAACTTGTTGTCTAGTTTAGGTGTAGGCATGGACATAGGGGAGTGTTGTTCTCTCAATGAACTTTCCCTCCAACCATAATGCATAAACTAACCAAACTCTTTCACATTAGCCATTTTTTATGGTACTTGTGCTTCAAAGATGAGTGTTGGTCATGGGCCCAAGGTTAAAATCTTCACGACGCCATACCTCTGAACTCAAACATAGGTGGCCTCGGCCACCGTCCTCTCTTGGAGAGGTGTGTGTCTTCTTTCTTTTTGTCGGTTTTGTGTGTGTTCTCGTTTTGTCTCAGTTTCTTATCTTGTGTTCTGTCTGGTTTGGTCGGCCCTTTTTGCGGAAGAGCGGTACTACCGCTGTGTGAGCGGCACTACCGCTGACAAGCGTCAAGCCGTACTACCACCCACCCCAGCGGTACTACCGTTGCGGGGCGGGCGACGGGGGGTTATGTCGGGGCAGGGGGAGTTGCTTCTCCCCCATACCCATTCGCCCCACTCGTATTCCTCGTTGCTCCTGCAACCTCTCGCCGCAGGAGGGGCCCGGCCAGCCGCCATTTTCGTGTCGCCCCTCTCCATTTCCTCCGGTGGAGTCGATCCCCACCACGTCCTCTTGCCATGGATGCCGGTATTGCCCCCGTTCCCGTTCTCTCTTTGCCTAGATCTTGCATCTAGTTTTTAGGGGCAATAGGCATTGTTCTTCTCGTCTTTTGGCCAAGGCGAGGCTTGAGTTGGATGGAGATGGCTTCTATGCTCTATGGATTGACGTTTGGTAGGTTTCTTTTTGAATTTGGCATTTCCGGTAGTGCCGGATCTGACCACGGTAGTAGGGAACCGCCGTTCCCCATCTGGCGTGGTACTACCGCTCTCCTCGAGCGGTACTACCGCTCATGCGGTACTACCACTGTTGGGTCGCGGTACTACCGCTGGATGCCCAGTTCCATCTTTTCCTACCAAGCTTGGATCCTTGTTGTTTTGTTTGGTGGCTTATGCTCTTTCTTTTGTGTGTTTCTTCTGGTCGTGTGTTTTGGTTCCAGGTGATGATCACCCTGAGCAGCAGGTCCGCCGTGTCAACCCCGGTCGTGCAACGTCAAAGCGCTACCGCACTTCTGAGTCAGCAGGTGGTTCCTCCAGTACTCAACCGCCGCCAGCTGGCGCAACCTCAAGTGCTCCACCGCCACCTCAATAGACGAAGAGATCCGCCAACAAGCCAAAGGGAAAGACTGTGACTGAGATGACTGCCAAGGAGTTTTGGGCAAAGCGTCGCCGCAACCCCAATGAGGAAGACCAAGATCCCACTTTGGTCAACCGCCCGTTCTGGAACCGCTTTCAGTTTTCCATCTATTTTGATGTGATCAAGGCTAAGAATAATCTCTATGTTGATGTATGCTCCATCGACACGGATTTTATGGAGAAGGACCCTGAGTACTTTGGCGAAGCCCTTCAGATGTGTTCTCAGCTAAACATTCTGAGAATCATGCAGTTCAACAAGGATTTTGATGCAGATTTGGTGGCTTAATTCTTTGCTACTGTTCATCTTGGAACTGATACCGACAGGACTCTGACTTGGATGACCAATGGCAAGTTGCTTTCCGTCAAGTGGAAGGCCTTCATGGAGTTACTTGTGGTGGAAGATCACGGGCTTGAGACTCCAGTTGGCTTTCGCCCTCACCACAATGCTACCTCCACTCACAAGCAAGCCCTCTGGCCCTACTATACAGTGAAGGTTCACCCTGTGACTAAGAAGGAAACCTATGAGCTGTCTGCCTTTCTAGACATCCTTCATTGTGTCTTCCGAGAGACTCTCTTCCCTCGCATCGGGAATCTGGATATGGTCCACTCCTATCTCGTGGACATGCTTCTTTTCTGCCAGCATGAGAAGGAAGCAAACACTGGAGAGTGCCTAGACTTTTCTCGTGTTATGTGGTCTGAACTTCCCTCTGCCGTTTCTGACCGCAAGTGCCCAATCTATGGTCCATTCATCATGCGGCTCATTGAGAAGGCCTGGGCACGTGTCTATCCCAAGGAGATGTTGGAAACTGGAGAATTGGTTTCTCATGAGATCGAGCGTCTGAGGAAGAAGGACAATTGGGGCACCCCAGCGCCTAAACCAGGGGGTCCATCTACTGCTGCCGACATGGAGACTGAGGGTGGGGCTGCAGCTGATGATCACGATGCGGACTTGGGCCTTCTAGTGCAGAACCCTCCTGGGCAAAGAAGTTTAAACGCAAGATGAAGAAGCTCTTCTGCATGGAGTCTCATGGTCAGTACATGACTCATGTGGCTGAGAAGCAGGCCAGGGGGCGTCACAAGGAGCTCATGCGTCAGCTGGGTGCGACCGTTGCCAGTGGTTCTGAGGGCCAGATCACTGAAGAGGAGGAATGGATTCAGCAGCACTGTCCGTGGACCGATTCAGACACCGAGCAGTTTCCGACTGAGGATGGCAGTGCGGATGACTCTGCCAGGATGTGATGAGGTTGCTATCACCTGGAGCCGTAGCTTTGCTCTTTGCCCTTTTGGTGTCTTGCTACCAAAGGGGGAGAGAGTTTAGGGATTTGTGTTGTTGCCGTGTTGCGAGTGTTTCTTTGTGGTTTGTGGTGTCTTGTGTTTTCTCGTCGTTTTGCTTGGTTTGGTGCCAGTGAGACCTAAGTTCTAGACATATGGTGTGAGACATATGCTACCCTATCTTTACCTTATTATCTATGTCTATTTAGTACTGTAGTATCTTATGAGTTGCATGCTTATCCTGTTTTATACCCTGCTCTCATGTATCCCGTGCTTAGAACTTTTGGACTATAAAATATAGGGGGAGTGTTGATCCGAATGTGTGTGCCTTGCATTCCAAAGGCACTACTAACTAGGTGCACACATTCAGGGGGAGCCCGTCTATATTTTATAGTTCTAAGTATCCTTACTTTTATGTCTTCTTCTTGTGCAAATCCCTGGTTGTCATCAATCCACCAAAAAGGGGGAGATTGTTAAGGCATATCTCTCTCGATGTTGTTTTGGTGATTGATAACAGCATATTTGCGGTCTAACCTTGTGCTTTGAGCATTTCAGAGATTCATCCTTTGGCTCGAGATGATTTCTTTCCCCTCGGAGTGTTTTTCAAGACGGTGTAGCTCTTTCGTTTCTTGTTGGTGGATTAGTTTCGTAGGAGTCACCGTACTATCAAGAGGGGGTCCGCTTGGGTATGGCTAGGGTGGAATCATCACGTACACTTTCGTTTCACACCCTCTGGGCCTTCCCGCATCGTTGGAGGTCTTATTCTCTGTTGTTTGGGCAGTCTTTAGCCCCAACGGTAGTACCGCGGTGCCCCACGGTAGTACCGCTTGTGTGTCCTCAACGGTAGTACCGCTGCGGTACCGGGCCACTACCGCCTCGACTCGAGGGGGGCACTTCTCGTGTCGGGTTGAGCGGCACTTGCAGCGGTAGTAGGTGCACTAGTACCGCTCGAGAGCGGTAGTACCGCCCTACCACCGCGGCAGTACAGCGCTGGGCCTGACCGGCGGTACCGCGCCGGGCCAGTCCCTCCTCTATCTTCAAGCCCTCTCTGGCTGGGCGGTAGTACCATAAGGGGGAGCGGTAGTACCGCTGTGTCCAGCGGTAGTACCGCTGCCCACTGCAGTAGTACCGCCCTCTGCGGGGCTGTTTAGTGGGGTAACGGTTGGATTGTTCCCCCCACTATAAAAGGGGGTCCCCTTCTTCTTCGTTGACTGATCTCTTCCCCCAAAAGCTCCATTATTGCTCCAAGCTCCATTTTTGCCCGATCTCTCTCTCTCTAGCCAATCAAACTTGTTGATTTGCTTGGGAGTAGTTGAGAAGGCCCCGATCTACACTTCCACCAAGAGATATTTGATTCCCCCACTAATCCCTAGCGGATCTTGTTACTCTTGGGTTTTTGAGCACCCTAGACGGTTGAGGTCACCACAGAGCCATAGTCCATTGTGGTGAAGCTTCGTGGTGTTGTTGGGAGCCTCCGATTGAGTTGTGGAGTTTGCCCCAACCTTGTTTGTAAACGTCCGGTCGCCGCCTCCAAGGGCACCAATAGTGGAATCACGGCATCTCGCATTGTGTGAGGGCGTGAGGAGAATACAGTGGCCCTAGTGGCTTCTTGGGGAGCATTGTGCCTCCACACCGCTCTAACGGAGACGTACTTCCCCTCAAAAGGAAGGAACTTCGGTAACACATCCCCGTCTTCACCGGATCCACTCTTGGTTATCTCTTACCTTTACTTGTGCAAGCTTATTAGTGTTACTTCTCTTGCTTGCGTGTATGTTCGTTGTTGTTGCATCATATAGGTTGCTCACCTAGTTGCACATCTAGACAACCTACTTTGATGCAAAGTTTAATTTGGTAAAGAAAAGTTAAAAATTGCTAGTTGCCTATTCACCCCCCCTCTAGTCAACCATATCGATCCTTTAGCCATTAAAAATGTCCCATGAGCTAGGGGGCCAAGCATTGCTAATCCTTTACGAGGAGGGCCAATTCATCAACTTAAACCATTTTTACCAGCAATTGTCTAATGATCACATTCATATTAGCCTCGATATATAGCGATGTTAGGGGGGCAGGGCCCTTGCTGCCCCCTGTCTTCGCCATTGTGTGCGCGTCTGAGAGATGAAGCGGAAGGCATGGATGATGAGAGGGGGGTGTTGGATATATAATTAATGTGGGTGTATTAGCTATATATGTAATCCTATATAGAGAGGTATAGATTGATCGATGTGGACGTGGGAAAGAGGGTGTGACCTCACTAGATATATAGATTGATCGGTTTATGTGGAAAACTATGAAAGACCTAGCTATACACACACACATAGAGGAACATCGATCGTTGCGCATGCACGTGAGAGATAAAGAATGCCTGATATGATGGAGAGGGGGATGTGTGTGTGTGTGCCTTCATGGGAGACCGACCTGGAAAAAAAAGATTGCATGTGTGTGATGGATAATGCCGACTGGTAGTGTGTGTGCATGCATGCACGAAAGAAAGTTAGTGGTACAATTATAAAGAGAAGACCAATGTGTGGGTGTAAAAGACTAGGTGAGGTCATAATCAATGTAAAGTTGAATTCAAATATTTGAATAAGAGATCATGATGTTTGAAACCCATGCATGCATGAATATAACGGAGATCTGCGCGGTGTGGTTTGGAAACGAGCATGTTGTAATGTATACACATTGAACAAGGCCAGACTGGTTTGAATTTGAGATACCGATGGCAGACATCGTTTGGCCACATTGCATCCGTGCATGGACACCCTATTCTAATTGGATGATGGGTGGCTTTCGCATCACATATCTATATCTATACCCCTATATATATTATATTTTTTATTTTTTATATAGTGTGCGGATAACTTTAACTTTTAAAGATGGTCGTTGGATGAGGCCAATCCGATGGTGCAGAGCTGCCAAATTTGAGCACTACTAGCCGTTGGATATCATCTAGATTCCACCAGATTTTGCCACATGTACAATCTAGAAGACTCAATAGTTGAACTTAAGCATAATGCACAAACCTCAAACACACAAGCACTTCTTCTTTGTTCTAGCATCTTCCGTATCAGAATTGCCCAAATGTTTTTCTACATGATTTGTTTTTACTTTATGCCTTACAACGCACAATTCCATGAATCTTAAAATAGATTAGCTTTCTTATAAAAACTAGATGATTTTGAATGAAATGAACTATAAGAATTAAACGAACATCTACATCATGCATATATGACTCAAAGCTTACATGCTATAATGTGGTATTTATTCATAATTTGGTTGCCAAATCTCATGCGTGCAATGCACGTGTACCTTACTAGTCTAAATGGTGTCTGTGTGTGTGGTGTGTGTGTTAAACACATTGTACGTAGTATATCATACTAGTCTAAATTGTCTTTTTTTATTTTGGGTACACGTTAAGCTTGTTCCCCCGATATTTCAAGCCGCGCCTTGTTATGCCAAAATTTCAAGCTAGCGTCTCTGTCTATCATGCTGCGGAACTCCCGCCTCTTCAACACGCGCCTTGTTACCCCGAAATATTTAAGATAAATCTTTGTCTCGTTGTGCTCCGACAACTCCCTCCATCTCAACCCCCGCCTTCCTATTCCAAAATTACAACGCGCGCGAAAACTCCCACCTCCTGTGAAATCTCGACATGCGAAATGCCCGTGATACCCCTGAACCGAAAGAACCGCCTCAAATTGGTGGGGGTACTTTCATAACTTACCCACATTTTGGACAAGCGCGTCCCTAAGCCATGGTTCCCCACTCCCATCCCATCTGCCCACCCATTCGTACACCGAGGGCGGGAAAACCCGCGAAGCCCCACACCCTCCTCCGTCCGCCACCCAGCCGGAGCCTCTTCCCCGATGATATCGTCCACAGCAACACCTCGACATCCCTCATCCACCGTACCGGATGAGGATCCGTTGTCGATCTGGTCGTCCCACCGGTTCAGCCACCCCATCCTCCACCTCCAAGGAGCTGCCTCGATGTTCCCCTCGTCTTTCGCGCCACCTCCATTCCCACATCGCCGTCTTCACCTGCACCACCGGAAGAGCATCATCATCACCATTTACTCGGATGAAGCTGCGGCCTAATCGGCGCCACCAAAGAGGTTGTACACTAATCGCCGCATTTTCTTCTTGATTTGATCTCACGGTGCTGTTGGTGCTTGGTCCTGAGCCGACACGGTGCGGCTCCATCCACGGCGGCGTCGCCGACCACTTCCTCCATGGCGTCGCTCCCTCGGCGGCGACGTCCACATCAGTAGGAGTTGTTGCTGCTTTAGCTCTCGCTCGTGCTGCTGCTCTGCTCTTGCTCTCGGTCCCCTGCCTGGTCTGCTCTTGCTCGCGCTGCTGCTCTCGCTCTTGCTCTTGCTTGCGATGCTGCTCCGATTAAGCTACACTTCAGTCGACTGAATTGACTTTTGGGTCAGTCGATTTTTAGGGGGTGGGGGGGGGGGCTCGCCGGAGTTAAGGAAGAACCAGCCGCAGCGGGGAGGGGGGCTCGCCGGAGAGGTACCCCACTATCTATCTTAGGGTTCAGTGTGGGGCGGTGGTCGTCGGCGGTGGTGAGGCGGTGGCCTGGGGATCACCGGAGAAAAAGCTCGGCACGGGGGGGGGGGGGGGCTACAGGGATGGCCGGGCAGCGGCGGCGGACCGGCGGTGGGGAGTGTTTTCGGGGCGGGCGGGGCGGCGCACCGCCGGCCGCAGGCGGCGGGGGCGGCTGTTTGGCCGGTGGTGGCTGGCGGCTCAGGGGGGTGGAGGTTGAAGATGAACTATATGCCCTTGATTTCGTATCCAACGACTACAAAATCGACTGACCAGAGATGAAAAAGTCAGTCGACTGACGTGTAGCCTCACCTCTAGTGCGTTCAGTTTCGACAGTAAAATTCAGCTTCGACAGCAAAATTCAGTTTCGACAGTTAAGTTCAGTTTCGACAGTTGAATTCAGTTTTGACAGTTAAGTTCAGAGATGAGCGGCTGATGTATACATCTAGCACTTTGTGGTTATGTATTTTACGTCATCTACTGGAGATGCTATTAGAATTTCACTCAGGTTAACATCGTCTCTCTTGTCCTGCTTCAGCCTCGGCGTCGTACGACTCACCGGAGCTGCTCCAACGACGAAACCCTCCATCACAGCGGAGCAGTACCTCGGGCTCCATCTCCAGACACCTAAGATCTTCTTCCCCGCCTCCGACATCCAAGTCAGCTGGAGCATCCTCACCGGCCAACCCAATCACGCTGAGATCGACATGGCTTCGCCAAAGAGGTTATACACTTCTTGTGGTTTGACTTAATCTCACCATGCTTCTTTGCATCCTGTGATCTTCCAATTATTGTGAACCAAACACCCATATTGGCAGAAATCCCGTGTTTTTAAATTCTCTGTTTTGCACGTGTATTCCTATCCTATTCATGTCTATTTCCTATCCCTGCATTGTTAGAATCCTCTAATTCAAACAATCCCTTACACAATTACTTCTGTTACATATATGTGTCAAAGAAAACCTTGTGTGGTTTGTCCTGCTCATGCGGTGCTGTGTTCCACCACAGCTCAGCTGCTCCAACGACGGAAGGGTTCACCACAGCAGGGATCCGCTCTCCAGACTGTCTTTCGCCGCCTCAGATCTTCTTCCCCGCCGTCGGTAGCCATGACAACTGCATTACCATCATCAACTGAGCAGATGACCTTGAGGACTACACGGGTCCGCAAGAGAGGTCGCACTCTTTCGTGTCTGCTTATGTTATGCATTGCTTAATATGATGACATGCTACTTTATCATCGTGTTCACCTATTAGACTCCGACTCAGGTCCAAACTTATGCTGAAACCTGAGTTTTTAAATGGTTGTGGGGTACATATTGTTGGGGAACGTAGCAGAATTTTAAAATTTTCTATGCATCACCAAGATCAATCTATGGAGTCATCTAGCAACGAGGGAGAGGGGAGTGCATGTACATACCCTTGTAGATCGCGAAAGGAAGCGTTCAAGAGAACAGGGTTGATGGAGTCGTACTCGTCGTGATCCAAATCACCGATGACCTAGCGCCGAACGGACGGCACCTCCGCGTTCAACACACGTACGGTTGGGAAGACGTCTCCTCCTTCTTGATCCAGCAAGGGGAAGGAGAGGTTGATGGAGATCCAGCAGCACAACGACGTGGTGGTGGAAGCAGCGGTGATCTCGGCAGGGCTTCGCCAAGCTCCAACAAGAGAGAGAGGTGTTACGTGGGGAGAGGGAGGCGCCAGAGACTTGGTGCGGCTGCCCCCCCCACCCTCCCCCCACTATATATAGGGTCCCTAGGGGGGCGCCGGCCCTAGGAGATCCAATCTCCAAGGGGGGTGGCCAAGGGGGGCTTGCCCCCCAAGTCAAGTGGGGCGCCCCCCCACCCCTAGGGTTTATAACCCTAGGCACAGGGGGAGGCCCATGGGGGCGCACCAGCCCACTTGGGGCTGGTTCCCCTCCCACTTCAGCCCATGGGGCCCTCAGGGATAGGTGGCCCCACCCGGTGGACCCCCGGGACCCTTCCGGTGGTCCTGGTACAATACCGATTACCCCCGAAACTTTCCCGATGGCCGAAACTGGACTTCCTATATATAAATCTTCACCTCCGGACCATTCTGGAACTCCTCGTGACGTCCGGGGTCTCATCCGGGACTCTGAACAAATTTCGGGTTACCGCATACTAATATCCCTACAACCCTAGCGTCACCGAACCTTAAGTGTGTAGACCCTACGGGTTCGGGAGACATGCATACATGACCGAGATGACTCTCCAGTCTATAACCAATAGCGGGATCTGGATACCCATGTTGGCTCCCACATGTTCCATGATGATCTCATCGGATGAACCACGATGTCGAGGATTCAATCAATCCCGTATTCAATTCCGTTTGTCAATCGGTACGTTACTTGCCCGAGATTCGATCGTCGGTATCCCAATACCTCGTTCAATCTCGTTACCGGCAAGTCACTTTACTCGTACCGTAATGCATGATCCCATGACCAAACACTTGGTCACATTGAGCTCATCATGATGATGCATTACCGAGTGGGCCCAGAGATACCTCTCTGTCATACAGAGTGACAGATTCCAGTCTCGATCCGTGTCAACCCAACAGATACTTTCGGGGATACCTGTAGTATACCTTTATAGTCACCCAGTTACGATGTTTGGTACACCCAAAGCACTCCTACGACATCCGGGAGTTACACGATCTCATGGTCTAAGGAAATGATACTTGACATTGGAAAAGCTCTAGCAAACGAACCACATGATCTTGTGCTATGCTTAGGATTGGGTCTTGTCCATCACATCATTCTCCTACTGATGTGATCCCGTTATCAATGACATCCAATGTCCATAGTCAGGAAACCGTGACTATCTATTGATCAACGAGCTAGTTAACTAGAGGCTTACTAGGGACATGTTATGGTCTATGTATTCACACATGTATTATGATTTCCGAATAACACAATTATAGCATGAACAATAGACAATTATCATGAACAAGGAAATATAATAATAATCATTTTATTATTGCCTCTAGGGCATATTTCCAACAGTCTCCCACTTGCACTAGAGTTAATAATCTAGTTACATTGTGATTAATCGAACACCCATAGAGTTCTGGTGTTGATCATGTTTTGCTCGAGGAAGAGGTTTAGTCAATGGATCTGCGACATTCAGGTCCGTATGCACTTTGCAAATATCTATGTCTCCATTTTGAACATTTTCACGAATGGAGTTGAAGCGATGCTTGATATGCCTGGTCTTCCTGTGAAACCTGGGCTCCTTGTCAAGGGCAATAGCTCTAGTGTTATCACAGAAGAGAGTCATCGGGCCCGACGCATTGTGAATAACTCCTTGGTCGGCAATGAACTCCTTCACCCAGATTGCTTCTTGTGCTGCCTCCGAGGCTGCCATGTACTCCGCTTCACATGTAGATCCCGCCACGACACTTTGCTTGCAACTGCACCAGCTGACTGCCCCACCATTCAAAATATACACGTGTCCGGTTTGTGACTTAGAGTCATCCAGATCTGTGTCGAAGCTAGCATCGACGTAACCCTTTATGACGTGCTCTTCGTCACCTCCATAGACGAGAAACATATCCTTAGTCCTTTTCAAGTACTTCAGGATATTCTTGACCGCTGTCCAGTGTTCCATGCCGGGATTACTTTGGTACCTTCCTACCAAACTTACGGCAAGGTTTACATCAGGTCTGGTACACATCATGGCATACATGATAGACCCTATGGCCGAGGCATAGGGGACGACACTCATCTTTTCTCTATCTTCTGCCGTGGTCGGGCATTGAGCTGTGCTCAATATCACACCTTGCAATACATGCAAGAACCCCTTCTTGGACTGATCCATATTGAACTTCTTCAATATCTTGTCAAGGTATGTACTTTGTGAAAGACCAATGAGGCGTCTCGGTCTATCTCTATAGATCTTGATGCCTAATATATAACCAGCTTCTCCAAGGTCCTTCATTGAAAAACACTTGTTCAAGTAGGCCTTTATGCTTTCCAAGAATTCTATATCATTTCCCATCAATAGTATGTCATCCACATACAATATGAGAAATGCTACGGAGCTCCCGCTCACTTTCTTGTAAACGCAGGCTTCTCCATAAGTCTTCGTAAACCCAAATGCTTTGATCATCTCATCAAAACGAATGTTTCAACTCCGAGATGCTTGCACCAGCCCATAGATTGAGCATTGGAGCTTGCACACCTTGTCAGCATTCTTAGGATCGACAAAACCTTCTGGCTGCATCATATACAACTCTTCCTTAAGGAAACCATTAAGGAATGCCGTTTTGACGTCCATTTGCCATATCTCATAATCATAGAATGCGGCAATTGCTAACATGATTCGGACGGACTTCAGCTTCGCTACGGGTGAGAAAGTCTCATCGTAGACAACCCCTTGAACTTGTCGATAACCCTTAGCGACAAGCCGAGCTTTATAGATGGTCACATTACCATCTGCGTCTGTCTTCTTCTTAAAGATCCATTTATTTTCTATGTCTCACCGATCAACGGGCAAGTCAGTTAAAGTCCATACTTCATTTTCATACATGGATCCTATCTCGGATTTCATGGCTTCCAGCCATTTGTCGGAATCTGGGCCCGCCATCGCTTCTTCATAGTTCGAAGGTTCACCATTGTCCAACAACATGATTTCCAGGACAGGGTTGCCGTACCACTCTGGTGCGGAACGCGTCCTTGTGGACCTTCGAAGTTCAGTAGCAACTTGATCTGAAGTTTAATGATCATCATCATTATCTTCCTCCCTAGTCGGTGTAGACACCTCAGGAACAATTTCTTGAGCTGCGCCACTCTCCGGTTCAAGAGGCAATACTTCATCAAGTTCTACTTTCCTCCCACTTACTTCTTTTGAGAGAAACTCTTTCTCTAGAAAGGATCCATTCTTGGCAACAAAGGTCTTGCCTTCGGATCTAAGATAGAAGGTATACCCAATAGTTTCTTTAGGGTATCCTATGAAGACACATTTTTCTGATTTGGTTTCGAGCTTTTCGGGTTGAAGTTTCTTGACATAAGCATCGCATCCCCAAACTTTCAAAAACGACAGCTTAGGTTTCTTGCCAAACCACAATTCATACGGTGTCGTCTCAACGGATTTCGACGGAGCCCTATTTAAAGTGAATGCGGCAGTCTCTATAGCATAACCCCAAAATGATAGCGATAGATCGGTAAGAGACATCATAGATCGTACCATATCCAATAGGGTGCGATTACGACGTTCGGACACACCATTACGCTGTGGTGTTCCAGGCGCCGTGAGTTGTGAAACTATTCCACATTTCCTTAAGTGCGTGCCAAATTCGTGACTCAAATATTCTCCCCCATGATTTGATCGTAAGAACTTGATTTTCCTGTCACGTTGATTCTCAACCTCACTCTGAAATTCCTTGAACTTTTCAAAGGTCTCAGACTTGTGTTTCATTAAGTAGACATACCCATATCTACTTAAGTCATCAGTGAGGGTGAGGACATAACGATAGCCACCACGAGCCTCAATGCTCATTGGACCGCACGCATCAGTATGTATGATTTCCAATAAGTTGGTTGCTCGCTCCATTGTTCCGGAGAACGGAGTCTTGGTCATTTTACCCATGAGGCATGGTTTGCACGTGTCAAATGATTCATAATCAAGAGACTCTAAAAGTCCATCTGCATGGAGTTTCTTCATGCGTTTGACACCAATGTGACCAAGGCGGTAGTGCCACAAGTATGTGGGACTATCGTTATCAACCTTACATCTTTTGGCATTCACACTATGAATGTGTGTAACATCACGTTCGAGATTAAATAAGAATAAACCATTGACCAGCGGGGCATGACCATAAAACATGTCTCTCATATAAATAGAACAACCATTATTCTCAGATTTAAATGAGTAGCCATCTCGCATTAAACAAGATCCAGATACAATGTTCATGCTCGAAGCTGGTACTAAATAACAATTATTGAGGTTTAAAACTAATCCCGTAGGTAAATGCAGAGGTAGCGTGCCGACGGCGATCACATCGACCTTGGAACCATTCCCGACGCGCATCGTCACCTCGTCCTTCGCCAGTCTCCGTTTATTCCCCAGTTCCTGTTTTGAGTTACAAATATGAGCAACTGCACCGGTATCAAATACCTAGGAGCTACTACGAGCGCTGGTAAGGTACACATCAATAACATATATATCACATATACCTTTGGTATTGCCGGCCTTCTTTTCCGCTAAGTACTTGGGGCAATTCCGCTTCCAGTGACCATTTCACTTGCAATAAAAGCACTCAGTCTCAGGCTTGGGTCCATTCTTTGACTTCTTCCCGGCAGCTTGCTTACCGGGCGCGGCAACTCCCTTGCCGTCCTTCTTGAAGTTCTTTTTACCCTTGCCTTTCTTGAACTTAGTGGTTTTATTCACCATCAACACTTGATGTTCCTTTTTGATTTCCACCTTCGCTGATTTCAGCATTGAATATACCTCGGGAATGGTCTTTTCCATCCCTTGCATATTGGAGTTCATCACAAAGCTCTTGTAGCTAGGTGGGAGCGACTAAAGGATTCTATCAACGACTGCATCATTCGGGAGATTAACTCCTAGCTGAGACAAGCGGTTATGCAGCCCAGACATTTTGAGTATGTGCTCGCTGACAGAACTGTTCTCCTCCATCTTACAACTGTAGAACTTGTTAGAGACTTCATATCTCTCGACCCGGGCATGAGCTTGGAAAACCATTTTCAGCTCTTGGAACATCTCATATGCTCTGTGTTGCTCAAAACGCTTTTGGAGCCCCGGTTCTAAGCTGTAAAGCATGCCGCACTGAACCAGGGAGTAATCATCACTACGTGTCTGCCAAGCGTTCATAACGTCTTGTTCTACAGGGAAAACAGGTGCTTCACCTAGCGGTGCATCAAGGACATATGCTTTCCTGGCAGCTATGAGGATAATCCTCAAGTTACGAACCCAGTCCATGTAGTTGCTGCCATCATCTTTCAGCTTGGTTTTCTCTAGGAACGTGTTGAAGTTGAGGGCAACATTAGCGTGGTCCATTTGATCTACAAGACATATTGCAATGATTTTAGACTAAGTTCATGATAATTAAGTTCATCTAATCAAATTATTTAATGAACTTCCACTCAGATAGACATCCCTCTAGTCATCTAAGTGATACATGATCCGAGTCAACTAGGCCGTGTCCGATCATCACGTGAGACGGTCTAGTCATCATCGGTGAACATCTTCATGTTGATCGTATCTTCTATACGACTCATGTTCGACCTTTCGGTCTTCCGTGTTCCGAGGCCATGTCTGTACATGCTAGGCTCGTCAAGTCAACCTAAGTGTATTACGTGTGTAAATCTGGCATACACCCGTTGTATTCGAACGTTAGAATCTATCACACCCGATCATCACGTGGTGCTTCGAAACAACGAACCTTCGCAACGGTGCACAGTTAGGGGGAACACTTTCTTGAAATTATGTGAGGGATCATCTTATTTAAGCTACCGTCATTCTAAGCAAATAAGATGTAAAACATGATAAACATCACATGCAATCAAATAGTGACATGATATGGCCAATATCATTTGCTCCTTTTGATCTCCATCTTTGAGGCGCCATGATCATCATCGTCACCGGCATGACACCATGATCTCCATCATCATGATCTCCATCGTCGTGTCTTCATGAAGTTATCTCGTCATCTATTACTTCTACTACTATGGCTAACGGTTTAGCAATAAAGTAAAGTAATCACATGACGTTTATGTTGACACGCGGGTCATAAATAAATTAAGACAACTCCTATGGCTCCTGCCGGTTGTCATACTCATCGACATGCAAGTCGTGATTCCTATTACAAGAACATGATCAATCTCATACATCACATATATCATTCATCACATCCTTTTGGCCATATCACATCACATGGCACATGCTGCAAAAACAAGTTAGACGTCCTCTAATTGTTGTTGCAAGTTTTTACGTGGCTGCTATAGGTTTCTAGCAAGAACATTTCTTACCTACGCCAAAACCACAATGTGATATGCCAATTTCTATTTACCCTTCATAAGGACCCTTTTCATCGAATCCGATCCGACTAAAGTGGGAGAGACAGACACCCGCTAGCCACCTTATGCAACTAGTGCATGTCAGTCGGTGGAACCAGTCTCACATAAGTGTATGTGTAAGGTCAGTCCCGGCCGCTTCATCCCACGATGCCGCCGAATCAAGATAAGACTAGTAACGGCAAGTAAATTGACAAAATCAACGCCCACAACAACTTGTGTTCTACTCGTGCATAGAAACTACGCATAGACCTAGCTCATGATGCCACTGTTGGGGAACGTAGCAGAATTTTAAAATTTTCTACGCATCACCAAGATCAATCTATGGAGTCATCTAGCAATGAGGGAGAGGGGAGTGCATCTACATACCCTTGTAGATCGTGAACGGAAGCGTTCAAGAGAACGGGGTTGATGGAGTCGTACTCGTCGTGATCCAAATCACCGATGACCTAGCGCCGAACGGACGACACCTCCGCGTTCAACACACGTATGGTTGGGAAGACGTCTCCTCCTTCTTGTTCCAGCAAGGGGAAGGAGAGGTTGATGGAGATCCAGCAGCACGACGGCGTGGTGGTGGAAGCAGCGGTGATCTCGGCAGGGCTTCGCCAAGCTCCAACCAGAGAGAGAGAGGTGTTACGTGGGGAGAGGGAGGCGCCAGAGACTTGGTGTGGCTGCCCTCCCTCCCCCCCACTATATATAGGGTCCCTAGGGGGGCGCCGGCCCTAGGAGATCCAATCTCCAAGTGGGGGGCGGCGGCCAAGGGGGGCTTGCCCCCCAAGTCAAGTGGGGCGCCCCCCACCCCTAGGGTTTCCAACCCTAGGCGCAGGGGGAGGCCCATGGGGGGCGCACCAGCCCACTTGGGGCTGGTTCCCCTCCCACTTCAGCCCATGGGGACCTCCGGGATAGGTGGCCCCACCCGGTGGACCCCCGGGACCCTTCCGGTGGTCCCGGTACAATACTGATTACCCCCGAAACTTTCCCGATGGCCGAAACTGGACTTCCTATATATAAATCTTCACCTCCGGACCATTCCGGAACTCCTCGTGACGTCCGGGATCTCATCCGGGACTCCGAGCAACTTTCGGGTTACCGCATACTAATATCTCTACAACCCTAGTGTCACCGAACCTTAAGTGTGTAGACCCTACGGGTTCGGGAGACATGCAGACATGACCGAGATGACTCTCCGGTCAATAACCAACAGCGGGATCTGGATACCCATGTTGGCTCCCACATGTTCCACGATTATCTCATCGGATGAACCACGATGTCGAGGATTCAATCAATCCCGTATTCAATTCCCTTTGTCAATCGATACGTTACTTGCCCGAGATTCGATCGTCGGTATCCCAATACCTCGTTCAATCTCGTTACCGGCAAGTCACTTTACTCGTACCGTAATGCATGATCCCGTGACCAAACACTTGGTCACATTGAGCTCATCATGATGATGCATTATCGAGTGGGCCCAGAGATACCTCTCTGTCATACGGAGTGACAAATTCCAGTCTCGATCCGTGTCAACCCAACAGATACTTTCGGGGATACCTGTAGTATACCTTTATAGTCACCCAGTTACGTTGTGACATTTGGTACACCCAAAGCACTTCTACGGCATCTGGGAGTTACACGATCTCATGGTCTAAGGAAATGATACTTGACATTGGAAAAGCTCTAGCAAACGAACCACACGATCTTGTGCTATGCTTAGGATTGGGTCTTGTCCATCACATCATTCTGCTAATGATGTGATCCCGTTATCAATGACATCCAATGTCCATAGTCAGGAAACCGTGACTATCTATTGATCAACGAGCTAGAGTGGAAAAAAGGTCTTCAGAGCAGACAATGCTATCTGACGAAGCGCATGTCTTGCTGGTTACATATAGCTCCTCAAAGGAGGATACAAAGACAGATGACCAGTCCTATTCCCCCCACGTGAGGTGCATGCTCTAACTTGGCAGGGTTATGTTGCTCATATCATGCGTATGGTATCTTGCATTTCTATGTCATTTGCTTAGTTTAGACATGCTTTGTGTGAATGCCACCCGTTTAGCGTCTAATTACCATATATGTGAATTATGCAATGCCATCTTATTGCAAGACATTATATATGTGAATTATGCAATGCTATCTTGTTGCAAGGCATTATATATGTGAATTATGCAATGCCATGCTGTTTAGCCAAGCGTCATATATGTGAATTATATCATGTCATCCTTTTTTTGTATTTCTCATTGCTTTTGTTGACAATGTTTATATATTCAACTGCTCTTCGTGTGCATCAGCCATTTGAATTGGTGATGGAGAAATCTGGAGTGAACACAAGGTCTTCAGAGCAGACAATGCTACCTGGTGAAGCAGATATCTTGTTGGTTACAGATAGCTCTTCATAGGAGGATTCAGAGGCAGATGACCAGTCCTATTATCCCCCTAAGGTGTATGCTCAAACTTGGCAGGGTTATATTACTCATATCATGCATATGTTGCATTGCAATGCTTAGTTTTTACATCATATACACGATATTGAATGCCATCTCCTTAGTTGACACATCATATATGCGATTGCCCTCTGCTCACTTCCTTAGTATATAAATCATATATTTGAATTATATCATGCCATGATGTTTACATAGACAACATGTATCTGAATTATGGCATGCCAACCCATTTTCTAAAGACATAATATAGTTATATCACCTCATCCTGTTCACACTTCACATAGTCATCATATTTTGAATTATGTCATTCTATCCGTGAATTATATCATGCCATCATGTTTCCATCAACGGCATGTTTGTGATTTATGGCATGCCAACCACTTTAATAGGTACATCGTATAGTTATATCATGTCATCCTGTTTACATAGTCATCATATTTTGAAGTATGTCATTCTATCATGTTTAGTTAGCCACCATACATGTGAAATTGTGTCATGCTATCATGTTTAATTAGCCATCATATATGTGAAATTATGTCCTGCTATTCTGTTTGGTTAGACAACATAAATGTGAATTATTTCATGCCCTGTTTTCTTCCCTACTATCCATTGCACGTGCCTATCTTACAATGTCTGTACATTCAATTACTTATCTTGTTTATCAGCAATTTCAATTGGAGGGGGTGATGGCAGTATCTGTGGGAGTAAAAACACGGTCTTCAGAAAAGATCGTGCTACCTGTCGATGGAGATAGAACCACGGTCGTACTTGCCCAAGAACCAGCCCCACCACACATAACCCAGACTCACGCAGATTGTACCCCTACCCAGTTGGACAGAGAACCACCTACATGTTGGGGAACGTAGTAATTTCAAAAAAATTCCTACGCACACGCAAGATCATGGTGATGCATAGCAACGAGAGGGGAGAGTGTTGTCTACGTACCCTCGTAGACCGGAAGCAGAAGCGTTAGCACAACGCGGTTGATGTAGTCGTACGTCTTCACGATCTAACCGATCAAGTACCGAACGCACACGACACCTCCGAGTTCTGCACACGTTCAACTCGATGACGTCCCTCGAACTCCGATCCAGCCTAGCTTTGAGGGGGAGTTCCGTCAGCACGATGGCGTGGTGACGATGATGATGTTCTACCGACGCAGGGCTTCGCCTAAGCACCGCTACGATATGACCGAGGTGGATTATGGTGGAGGGGGGCACCGCACACGGCTAAGAGATCAAGAGATCAATTGTTGTGTCTTTGGGGTGCCCCCTGCCCCCGTATATAAAGGAGGGGAGGAGGGGGAGGGCCGGCCCTCTCTGTGGCGTGCCCTAGGGGAGTCCTACTCCCACCGGGAGTAGGATTCCCCCTTTCCTAGTAGAACTAGGAGCCCTTCCAAGTAGTAGGATTAGGAGGGAAGGGAAGGGAAGGGAAAAGGAGAAGGAAGAAAGGGGGCGCCCCCTTCCCTAGTCCAATTCGGACCAGCCCATGGGGAGGGGTGCGGCCACCCTTTGAGGCCTTTCTTTCCTTTCCCGTATGGCCCATTAAGGCCCAATACGAATTCCCATAACTCCCCGGTACTCCCGAAAATACCTGAATCACTCGGAACCTTTCCGATGTCCGAATATAGTCGTCCAATATATCGATCTTTACGTCTCGACCATTTCGAGACTCCTCGTCATGTCCCCGATCTCATCCGGGACTCCAAACTCCTTTGGTACATCAAAACACATAAACTCATAATATAATCTTCATCGAACTTTAAGCATGTGGACCCTACGGGTTCGAGAACTATGTAGACATGACCAAGAAACGTCTCCGGTTAATAACCAATAGTGGAACCTGGATGCTCATATTGGCTCCTACATATTCTACGAAGATCTTTATCGGTCAAACTGCATAACAACATACGTTGTTCCCTTTGTCATCGGTATGTTACTTGCCCGAGATTCGATCGTCGGTATCTCAATACCTTGTTCAATCTTGTTACCGGCAAGTCTCTTTACTCGTTCCGTAATACATCATCCCGCAACTAACTCATTAGTTGCAATGCTTGCAAGGCTTATAGTGATGTGCATTACCGAGTGGGCCTAGAGATACCTCTCCGACAATCGGAGTGACAAATCCTAATCTCGAAATACGCCAACCCAACAAGTACCTTCGGAGACACTTGTACAACACCTTTATAATCACCCAGTTACGTTGTGACGTTTGGTGGCACACAAAGTGTTCCTCCGGTAAACGGGAGTTGCATAATCTCATAGTCATAGGAACATGTATAAGTCATGAAGAAAGCAATAGCAACAAACTAAACGATCAAGTGCTATGCTAACGGAATGGGTCAAGTCAATCACATCATTCTCCTAATGATGTGATCCTGTTAATCAAATGACAACTCATGTCTATGGTTAAGAAACATAACCATCTTTGATCAACGAGCTAGTCAAGTAGAGGCATACTAGTAACATACTGTTTGTCTATGTATTCACACATGTATTATGTTTCCGGTTAATACAATTCTAGCATGAATAATAAACATTTATCATGATATAAGGAAATAAATAATAACTTTATTATTGCCTCTAGGGCATATTTCCTTCAGTCTCCCACTTGCACTAGAGTCAATAATCTAGTTCACATCGCCATGTGATTTAATACCAATAGTTCACATCACCATGTGATTAACACCCATAGTTCATATTGACATGTGGCCAACACCCAAAGGGTTTACTAGAGTCAATAATCTAGTTCACATCACTATGTGATTAACACCCAAAGAGTACTAAGGTGTGATCATGTTTTGCTTGTGAGAGAAGTTTAGTCAACGGGTCTGCCACATTCAGATCCGTAAGTATTTTGCAAATTTCTATGTCAACAATGCTCTGCACGGAGCTACTCTAGCTAATTGCTCCCACTTTCAATATGTATCCAGATTGAGATCTAGAGTCATCTGGATCAGTGTCAAAATTTGCATCGACGTCACCCATTATGATGAACCTTTTTGTCACCTCCATAATCGAGAAACATATCCTTATTCCACTAAGGATAATTTTGAACGTTGTCCAGTGATCTACTCCTAGATCACTATTATACCCCCTTGCCAAAAACAGTGTAGGGTATACAATAGATCTGGTACACAGCATGGCATATTTTATAGAACCTATGGCCAAGGCATAGGGAATGACTTCCATTCTCTCTCTATCTTCTGCCCTTGTCGGGTTTTGAGTCTTACTCAACTTCACACCTTGTAACACAGGCAAGAACTCTTTCTTTGACTGATCCATTTTGAACTACTTCAAAATCTTGTCAAGGTATGTACTCATTGAAAAACTTATCAAGCGTCTTGATCTATATCTATAGATCTTGATGCTCAATATGTAAGCAGCTTCACCGAGGTCTTTATTTGAAAAACTCCTTTCAAACACTCCTTTATGCTTTGCAGAATAATTCTACATTATCTCCGATCAACAATATGTCATTCACATATACTTATCAGAAATGCTGTAATGCTCCCACTCACTTCCTTGTAAATACAGGCTTCACTGCAAGTCTGTATAAAACTATATGCTTTGATCAACTTATCAAAGCGTATATTCCAACTCCGAGATGCTTGCACTAGTCCATAGATGGATCGCTGGAGCTTGCATATTTTGTTAGTACCTTTAGGATTGACAAAACTTTCTTGTTGCATCATATACAACTCTTCTTTAATAAATCCATTAAGGAATGCAGTTTTGTTTATCCACTTGCCAGATTTCATAAAATGCGGCAATTGCTAACATGATTCGGACAGACTTAAGCATAGATATGAGTGAGAAACTCTCATCGTAGTCAACACCTTGAACTTGTCGAAAACCTTTTTGCGACAATTCTAGCTTTTGTAGATAGTGACACTACTATCAGCGTCCGTCTTCCTCTTGAAGATCCATTTAATATCAATGGCTCGCCGATCAATGGGCAAGTCAATCAAAGTCCATACTTTGTTCTCATACATGGATCTCATCTCAGATTTCATGGCCTCAAGCCATTTCGCGGAATTTGGGCTCATCATCGCTTCCTCATAGTTCGTAGGCTCGTCATGGTCAAGTAACATGACCCCCAGAACAGGATTACCGTACCACTCTGGTGAGGATCTCACTCTGGTTTACTTACGAGGTTTGGTAGTAACTTGATCTGAAGTTACATGATCATCATCATTAGCTTCCTCACTAATTGGTGTAGTAGTCACAGGAACAGATTTCTGTGATGAACTACTTTCCAATAAGGGAGCAGGTATAGTTACCTCATCAAGTTCTACTTTCCTCCCACTCACTTCTTTCGAGAGAAACTCCTTCTCTAGAAAGGATCCATTCTCAGCAACGAATATCTTGCCTTCGGATCTGTGATAGAAGGTGTACCCAACATTTTCTTTTGGGTATCCTATGAAGACGCACTTCTCCTATTTCGGTTTGAGCTTATCAGGTTGAAACTTTTTCACATAAGCATTGCAACCTCAAACTTTAAGAAACGACAGCTTAGGTTTCTTGCCAAACCATAGTTCATACGGTGTCGTCTCAATGGATTTAGATGGTGCCCTATTTAACATGAATGTAGCTGTCTATAATGCATAACCCCAAAACGATAGTGGTAAATTGGTAAGAGACATCATAGATCGCACCATATCTAATAAAGTATGGTAACGATGTTCGGACACACCATTACACTGTGGTGTCCCAGGTGGCGTGAGTAGTGAAACTATTTCACATTGTTTTAATTGAAGGCCAAACTCGTAACTCAAATATTTTACTTCTGCGATCATATCGTAGAAAATTTTATTTTTGTTACGATGATTCTCCACTTCACTCTGAAATTCTTTGAACTTTTCAACTATTTCAGACTTGTGTTTCATTAAGTAGATATACCCATATCTGCTCAAATCATCTGTGAAGGTCAGAAAATAACGATACTTGCCACGAGCCTTAACACTCATCAGACCGCATACATCAGTATGTATTATTTCCAATAGTATGTATTATTTCCAATAAGTCAGTTGCTCGCTCCATTGTTCCGGAGAACGGAGTCTTAGTCATATTGCCCATGAGGCATGGTTCGCAAGTATCAAGTGATTCCAAAAGTCCATCAGCATGGAGTTTCTTCATGCACTTTAGACCAATATGACCTAAACGGCAGTGCCACAAATAAGTTGCACTATCATTATTAATTTTGCATCTTTTGGTTTCAATATTATGAACATGTGTATCACTATGATCGAGATCCAACGAACCATTTTCATTGGGTGTGTAACCATATATGTAAACAGAACAACAATTTATTCTCTTACTTAAATGAATAACCGTATTGCAATAAACATGATCAAATCATATTCATGCTCAATGCAAACACCAAATAACACTTATTTAGGTTCAACACTAATCCCAAAAGTATAGGGAGTGTGCGATGATGATCATATCAATCTTGGAACCACTTCCAACACACATCGTCACTTCACCCTTAACTAGTCTCTGTTCATTCTGCAACTCCCGTTGCGAGTTACTACTCTTAGCAATTGAACCAGTATCAAATACGGAGGGGTTGCTACGAACACTAGTAAAATACACATCAATAATCTGTATATCAAATATACCTTTGTTCACTTTGCCATCCTTCTTATGCGCCAAATACTTGGGGCAGTTCCGCTTCCCGTGACCAGTCCCTTTGCAATAGAAGCACTTAGTCTCAGGCTTAGGACCATACTTGGGCTTCTTCACTTGAGCAGCAACTTGCTTGCCGTTCTTCTTGAAGTTCCCTTTCTTTCCCTTTGCCCTTTTCTTGAAACAGGTGGTCTTGTTAATCATCAACACTTGATGCTCTTTCTTGATTTCTACCTTCATCGATTTCATCATCATGAAAAGATCGGGAATCATTTTCATCATCCCTTGCATACTATAGTTCATCACGAATTTCTACTAACTTGGTGATGGTGACTAGAGAATTCTGTCAATCACTATTTTATCTGGAAGATTAACTCCCACTTGATTCAAGCGATTGTAGTACCCAGACAATCTGAACACATGCTCACTGCTTGAGCTATTCTCCTCCATCTTTTAGCTATAGAACTTGCTGGAGACTTCATATCTCTCAACTCGGGTATTTGCTTGAAATATTAACTTCAACTCCTGGAATATCCATATGATCGATGACGTTCAAAACGTCTTTGAAGTCCCGATTCTAAGCCGTTAAGCATGGTGCACTAAACTATCAAGTAGTCATCATATTGAGCTAGCCAAACGTTCATAACGTCTGCATCTGCTCCTGCAATAGGTCTGTCACCTAGTGGTGCATTAAGGACATAATTCTTCTGTGCAGCAATGAGGATAATCCTTAGATCACGGATCCAATCCGCATCATTGCTACTAACATCTTTCAACTTAATTTTCTCTAGAAACATATCAAAAATAAAACAGGGGGGCTAAACGCGAGCTATTGATCTACAACATAGATATGCTAATACTATCAGGACTAAGTTCATGATAAATTAAAGTTCAATTAATCATATTACTTAAGAACTCCCACTTAGACAGACTTCCCTCTAATCTTCTAAGTGATCACGTGATCCATATCAACTAAACCATGTCCGATCATCACGTGAGATGGAGTAATTTCAATGGTGAACATCACTATGTTGATCATATCTACTATATGGTTCACGCTCGACCTTTCGGTCTCCGTGTTCCGAGGCCATATATGTTATATGCTAGGCTCGTCAAGTTTAACCTGAGTATTCTACGTGTGCAACTTTTTTGCACCCGTTGTATTTGAACGTAGAGCCTATCACACCCGATCATCACGTGGTGTCTTAGCACGAAGAACTTTCGCAATGGTGCATACTCAAGGAGAACACTTGTACCTTGATAATTAGTGAGAGATCATCTTATAAAGCTACCGTCGAACTAAGCAAAATAAGATGTATAAAAGATAAACATCACATGCAATCAAAATATGTGACATGATATGGCCATCATCATCTTGTGCCTTTGATCCCCACCTCCAAAGCATCGTCATGATCTCCATTGTCACCGGCATGACACCATGGTCTCCATCATCTTGATCTATATTAATGTGTCGTCACATGGTTGTCTCGCCAACAATTGCTCTTGCAACTATTGCTATCGCATAGCGATAAAGTAAAGCAATTATTTGGCGCTTGCATCTTATGCAATAGAGAGATAACCATAAGGCTTTTGCCAGTTGCCGATAACTTCAAATAAACATGATCATGTCATACAACAACTTATATCTCATCACGTCTTGACCATATCACATCACAACATGCCCTGCAAAAACAAGTTAGACGTCCTCTACTTTGTTGTTGCAAGTTTTACGTGGCTGCTACGGGCTGAGCAAGAACCGTTCTTACCTACGCATCAAAACCACAACGATAGTTTGTCAAGTTGGTGTTGTTTTAACCTTCGCAAGGACCGGGCATAGCCACACTTGGTTCAACTAAAGTTGGAGAAACTGACACCCGCCAGCCACCTGTGTGCAAAGCACGTCGGTAGAACCAGTCTCACGTAAGCGTAAGCGTAATGTCGGTCCGGGCCGCTTCATCCAACAATACCGCCGAACCAAAGTATGACATGCTGGTAAGGAGTATGACTTATATCGCCCACAAGTCACTTGTGTTCTACTCGTGCACAAAATCAACGCGTAAAACCTAGGCTCGGATGCCACTGTTGGGGAACGTAGTAATTTCAAAAAAATTCCTACGCACACGCAAGATCATGGTGATGCATAGCAACGAGAGGGGAGAGTGTTGTCTACGTACCCTCGTAGACCGGAAGCGGAAGCGTTAGCACCAACGCGGTTGATGTAGTCGTACGTCTTCACGATTCAACCGATCAAGTACCGAACGCATGGCACCTCCGAGTTCTGCACACGTTCAACTCGATGACGTCACTCAAACTCCGATCCAGCCGAGCTTTGAGGGGGAGTTCCGTCAGCACGACGGCGTGGTGACGATGATGATGTTCTACCGACGCAGGGCTTCGCCTAAGCACCGCTACGATATGACCGAGGTGGATTATGGTGGAGGGGGGCACCGCACGCGGCTAAGAGATCAAGAAATCAATTGTTGTGTCTTTGGGGTGCCCCTGCCCCCGTATATAAAGGAGTGGAGGAGGGGGAGGGCAGGCCCTCTCTATGGCGCGCCCTAGGGGAGTCCTACTCCCACCGGGAGTAGGATTCCCCCTTTCCTAGTAGAACTAGGAGCCCTTCCAAGTAGTAGGAGTAGGAGGGAAGGAAAGGGAAGGGAAAAGGAGAAGGAGGGAAGGGGGCGCCCCCCTCCCTAGTCCAATTCAGACCAGCCCATGGGGAGGGGTGCGGCCACCCTTTGAGGCCTTTCTCTCCTTTCCCGTATGGCCCATTAAGGCCCAATACGAATTCCCGTAACTCCCCGGTACTCCTGAAAATACCCGAATCACTCGGAACCTTTCCGATGTCCGAATATAGTCTTCCAATATATCGATCTTTATGTCTCGACCATTTCGAGACTCCTCGTCATGTCCCCGATCTCATCCGGGACTCCGAACTCCTTCGGTACATCAAAACACATAAACTCATAATATAACCGTCATCGAACTTTAAGCGTACGGACCCTACGGGTTCGAGAACTATGTATACATGACCGAGACACGTCTCCGATCAATAACCAATAGCTGAACCTGGATGCTCATATTGGCTCCTACATATTCTACGAAGATCTTTATCGGTCAAACCGCATAACAACATACGCTGTTCCCTTTGTCATCGGTATGTTACTTGCCCGAGATTCGATCGTCGGTATCTCAATACCTAGTTCAATCTCGTTACCGGCAAGTCTCTTTACTCATTCCGTAATACATCATCCCGCAACTAACTCATTAGTTGCAATGCTTGCAAGGCTTATAGTGATGTGCATTACCGAGTGGGCCCAGAGATACCTCTCCGACAATCGGAGTGACAAATCCTAATCTCGAAATACGCCAACCCAACAAGTACCTTCGGAGACACCTGTAGAGCACCTTTATAATCACCCAGTTACGTTGTGATGTTTGGTAGCACAAAAAGTGTTCCTCCGGTAAACGGGAGTTGCATAATCTCATAGTCATAGGAACATGTATAAGTCATGAAGAAAGCAATAGCAACAAACTAAACGATCAAGTGCTAAGCTAACGGAATGGGTCAAGTCAATCACATCATTCTCCTAATGATGTGATCCTGTTAATCAAATGACAACTCATGTCTATGGTTAGGAAACATAACCATCTTTGATCAACGAGCTAGTCAAGTAGAGGCATACTAGTGACATACTGTTTGTCTATGTATTCACACATGTATTATGTTTCCCGTTAATACAATTCTAGCATGAATAATAAACATTTATCATGATATAAGGAAATAAATAATAACTTTATTATTGCCTCTAGGGCATATTTCCTTCACTACACGCCTTCTAACCCCAACCCCAGCAGATAGTAACCCAATTCCCGTTGACACAGCACCGTCTCCACCATAGAGCACCCAAACACGAGCAGTTAGTAAGGCAACTGCAGTGCCCAAAGCACGAGGACCACCACTCCGAACCCCAAGTCAACGTTTAAAGCAGAAGAAGATTTTTTTCTCGGGTCAGGTTCCGTAGCTATGGTTCATACTACTTTGCTCTTGCATCACTGTATTTACTCATACCAACTAATTTCAAATTTGATGGGTGCAATTGGAACTCCAATGGCGCAACAGGTATGTTTTAAACCTGTTTCTTTAACGTGTTTGCTGTTGTAACTTGCTCTATGTTGATTTCAGTTTCAATTGAATAAACAGTTATATTCTCATGCCATGCACCTTACAAGTGTTGCTATTGCTGTGTAGTTTCCCACACTTATATTCTGGCTAAGCTGCTTTGTCTTAAATAGATATGATCTGAACGGTATCTATCTTGATTTGGCAACATAAACTAGAATGATATAGACCATACAGTGACCATAATACATAGATATATGTTTTTTTCATGCTATTATCCTGTCCACCTTACTACTGAACTGGTTTACCAAAATGAGTTTCATATACTACATTGTAAACCTGTGATGTGTTTGTTTGTTTCTCTTTTAGAATGCGGATAAAATATTGGAGAAGAGTACCCCGTTATGCAATGGTACAGGAAGTAATGCAGATAAGGTTCAAGATAGTGAGACATCCCTGTTGGTCTCCAAGAAAGATGATAAAAACTATATCAAAGACACCGAGAGAACCCCAAAGTCATGTCTTGATGTAGTGCTCGAGTTACTGGCTACTACTGCTGGCACTAGCTCTTCGAACTCGCTGCCTGAATCAATTCGGCTTCTTGAGTCTCAACTTCAAGTTGAAAGACATCGATCAGATGTTATGTGACGAGAAGCCGAAGGACTGAGGAAGTCCCTGCAGAATTCAGATGCATACTTTCTGGTGCAACAGCAAGTGCTGGAGGATTTAAGCGCCAAACAAGAGAAAGTTAATAAGCTTGCTAAGCATCTTGCCAGCATTATGGGTACCCAGGATATTGTTTCTTGAGCTCTTTTGAAGTGGTTTTAGTTCTGGACTTGTTTTGCTGTGGCATTTATATGCCGCTTTGTTCCCTATATTTGCACTGGTGGCGAACTTTGATGCCCAGTGGATGTAATATGTGTAATAGCCGTGATAGCCTAGCATAAGTTGCTTGCCTATTTATTTCCTTATTGTCTTGTTTATTAGTTTTCTTGTAGTCAATGCGGTTCTTTTTCCGCGGTTTGCTAGTGGCTGCAATAACCTATTTTTTAAAACTAGGCCACATTAACCATGGGCTACATATTTACTATAGTTAACATGGGCCTCCTACGGGCCGTAGAAACAATGGGCCTTCTAAGGGCCATAGAAACAATGGGCCTTCTACGGGGCGTAGAAACCATGGGCCTTATACGGGCCGTTGACACAATGGTCCTTCTACGGGTCGTATCATCAATGGGCCTTCTACGGGCCGTATGATCGGTTGGCCAAACATGGGCCAATAACAGACCACATTATGGCTGTAAATGGGCTAGAGTTGAAATCGTCCGTTCATGGGCCGACCATAACGGGCCGTCGTTAATCGGCCGTATTTGATGACGCTATGAAAACGGCCCAACGTATTAACGGGCCACAAACAGTCCGACTGTAACCACGGGCTGAATGTGGCCCACAAGCAGAAAATGACAATAACGGGCCGAAAGTAAACGAATGCTGGAAATGAGCCCAAGAATAAATGGGCCCTGAGAAGGCCGAAAGATAACATGGACTGGAAATGGCCCAACGGAATAATGGGCCGTTAATGGGTATAAAGTGATGCACTGTTCATTACGGGCCAGTTTTACCACGGGCCGTTAATGGGCCGAGGGTTACTAAGGGCCTCATATGGGCCGAAAGATGTCATGGGCCATACATGGGCCGGAAGTTAAAACAGGCTGGAATTATATTGGACGGCCCAGATGACGCTATTGGGCCTAATTTGGATAGGCCGTAAACAGGCCCTGGGTTAGCGGGTTGTAAATGGGCTATATGTGTACATGCCATTAACAGGCTTGCCATGGGCCGGCCCGCCACCTTTTGACCAAGTCAAACGGGACGGCCTTTTCACAGGAATGGGCCTCTGTTGGGCCCTGCCACGTGTCGACGTATCATAGGCGCTTTGGGTCCAATGAGTGGATGACATCTGTCCCAACGGCAAGCCGACACGTGTTCCCTCCAGCCAATGATGATTTTACACGTGGAAAATCCCCATTGGTCAGGGCTGTTAACGGGTTATCGGATCCAAAATCGGACCAGATAGCTTAACGGCGTTCCATTACGGTGGATGCCATGTGTCGGTCACCCTTAACAAAAGCACTTCTGTGACGCGCGATTTATCGTCATGGAAGTGGACACTTCCGTGATGATAATTTTGGTAATTTCATGGAACACTTCTACGACAACACAGGTATGACTATCTTGATTCTGTAATAAAATTGTCATGGATGTACATGCATGACAGAAAACGTGACCTACTGTGACAAACATGTATCATCACGAAAGTGTATTTTTTGTAGTGAATATAAAAGTCCAAATGTCCATGCTAGAAAGAAAAGAATATGATATGACATGATAGGCAGCATTCCACATCAAAAATTCTGTTTTTATCACTTACCTACTCGAGGACGAGTAGGAGTTAAGCTTGGGGATGCTGATATGTCTCCAACATATATATATATATATTGTTCCATGCTGTTATATTATCAATCTTGGATGTTCTATAATCATTTTATAGTCATTTTATATCATTTTTTGGTACTAAACTATTGCCATAGTGCCAAGTGCCAGTTGCTGTTTTTTTGCATGTTTTTTTACATTGCAGAAAATCAGTACCAAACGGAGTCCAAATGCCACGAAACTTTACGGAGATTTTTTATGGACCAGAAGACACCTAATGGGCCAAGGCTGCGCTTGGGGGGTGCTTCGAGGAGAGAACAACCCACCAGGGCGCTCCAGGAGTCCCAAGCGCGCCCTGGTGGGTTGTGCCTACATCGGGTGCCCCCGGACTGCCTCTTTGCTCTATAAATACCCCAATATTCCAGAAACCCTAGGGGAGTCGACGAAAATCAATTCCAACCGCCGCAGAGTCCAGAACCACCAGATCCAATCTAGAAACCATCACGGATGGGTTTACCACCTCCATTGGTGCCTCTTCGATGATGCGTGAGTAGTTGTTTTAGACCTTCGGGTCCGTAGTTAGTAGCTAGATGGCTTCCTCTCTCTCGTTTGATTCTCAATACAATGGTCTCTTGGAGATCCATATGATGTAACTCTTTTACAGTGTGTTTGTTGGGATCGGATGAACTTCGAGTTTATGATCAGATCTATCTTTTTATATCCATGAAATTATTTGAGTTTCTTTCATCTCTTTTATGCATGATTGCTTATAGCTTCGTATTTCTTTGCTGATATTTGGGTTTTATTTGGCCAACTTGATCTATTTATCTTGCAATGGGAACAGGTGCTTTGTAGTGGTCTTACGATGCTTGATCCCAGTGACAGAAGGGGAACCGACACGTATGTATCATTGCTACTAAGGATAAAACGATGGGGTCTATCTCTACATAGATAGATCTTGTCTACATCATGTCATCGTTCTTATGGCATTAATTCGTTTCTCCATGAACTTAATACACTAGATGCATGCTGGATAGCGGTCGATGTGTGGAGTAATAGTAGTAGATGCAGACAGGAGTCGGTCTACTAATCTGTGACGTGATGCCTATGTAATGATCATTGCCTAGATACCGTCATGATTATTTGAAGTTCTATCAATTTCCCAATAGTAATTTGTTTGCCCATCGTTTGCTATTTTTCTCGAGAGAAGCCACAAGTGAAACCTACGGCCCCCGGGTATTTTTCTCATATTATTTGCCTTCACGATCTATTTTATTTGCCTTTTATTTTCAGATCTATTAAATCCAAAAATACCTTCCTGTAATTTATTTTATTTGGCGTTCGATCTATCAATATTTACAACTCTCTCACGTCTGTTTGCCTGTCTTGGGGCGCCGCTACCTGAAAGGGATTGACAACCCCTTTTACACTTCGGGTTGCGAGTAGTTGTTATTTGTGTGCAGGTGTTGTTTACGTTGTGTTGCTTGGTTCTCCTACTGGTTCAATAACCTTGGTTTCATATATGAGGGAAATACCTACCGCGTTGTGCTGCATCATCCCTTCCTCTTTGGGGAAATACCGACGAAGCTTCAAGCGACATTGGAGGTGCCAGAGCTCGAAGCTTAAATTTAGAGATAAAATTATTTTGAGTGGCATGCTTTTCCTGTCAATGTAAACGACCGAGAACTCCCAATATCTTCAATGCTAGACACATTATAGGCGGTTCCCAAACAGAAAATAAAGTTTATTTCTTTCCACCTTTCTTTTCACAAGCCATGGCTAGCCGTATCCATGGCTGCCTTCCATACCAACACTTTCCAAGGAATTTATTATTAGCATCATTTAAAAATCATTTCAGGACTAGGCATCCCTATTACCCACCACACACTCGTGCAATGACAAATGAATAAACACTCATCATGAGAATAACCCGCCTAGCATGGAAAACAATGTCCACCCCCTGCCGCCTGATATGTCCAATTTGCATCATGTTTACCTACTATTATTGTAACATTCCAAATTTTCAATTTGGAATGTTATACATAGGTCATTCATGCATATCATATTTTATTGCTTTTCGTTTCGTGATCCTCGAAATTCTAAGCAACTCAAGGACCCTCGGAGAGAGTTGGGGATTTCACCGTCTTCATGTTTGAATTTTATCAAATAACGAAACTGAAAGATTGTGGATGTCGCCTAGAGGGGGGTGAATAGGCACATTAAAATAATTATGATTTAGGCTTGAACAAATGCGGAATAAACCTAGCGGTTAATTTTTCAAGCACAAAACCTACAACAACTAGGCTCACCTATGTGCACCAACAACTTAAGCTAAGCAAGATAAGCAACTATGTGATAGCAAGATATATGACAAGAAACAATATGGTTATCACAAAGTAAAGTGCATAAGTAAAAGGGCTCGGGTAAGAGATAACCGAGGCACGCGAAGACAATCATGTATCCCGAAGTTCACACCCTTGCGGATGCTAATCTCCGTTTGGAGCGGTGTGGAGGCACAATGCTCCCCAAGAAGCCACTAGGGCCACCGTAATCTCCTCACGCCCTCGCACAATGCAAGATGCCGTGATTCCACTAAGGGACCCTTGAGGGCGGTCACCAAACCCGTACAAATGGCAACCCTTGGGGGCGGTCACCAAACCCGTACACTTTGGCAACCCTTGGGGGCGGTCACCGGTACCCGTCAAATTGCTCGGGGTGATCTCCACAACCTAATTGGAGACCCTGACTCTTGCCCGGAGCTTTACACCACAATGATTGAGCTCCGAACAACACCAACTATCTAGGGCACCAAGGCACCCAAGAGGAACAAGCTCTAGGGTGCCCAAACACCCAAGAGTAATAAGCTTCTCAAACTTCACTTCCACGTATCACCGTGGAGAACTCAAACCGATACACCAAATGCAATGGTAAGGGCACACGGAGTGCCCAAGTCCTTCTCTCTCAAATCCCACCGAAGAAACTAATGCCAGGGAGGAAAATGAGAGGAAGAACAAGAAGGAGAACACCTAGAACTCCAAGATCTAGATCCAAGGGGTTCCCCTCACATAGAGGAGAAAGTGATTGGTGGAAAAGTGGATCTAGATCTCCTCTCTCTTTTCCCTCAAAAACTAGCAGGAATCCGTGGAGGGATTGAGAGTTAGCAAGCTCGAAGAAGGTCAACAATGGGGGAAGAACACGAGCTCAAAGGATAAGGTTCATTGGGGAAGAAGACCCCCTTTTATAGGAGGGGAAAATCCAACCGTTATGTGCTCAGCCCGCACACGAGCGGTACTACCGCTCGGGCGGAAGAAGCAGGGAAAAGGAGCAACACAACATGAACCTTGGGGCGGTAGTACCGCATGTGAGCGGTACTACCGCTCACCCTAGCGTTACTACCGCTGGAGGAGCAGAACATGGGACCAAAAGAGGCAGGGCAGAGCAGAGTACAACAGCAGTAATGCAGTAGCGGTACTATCGCCCGTCCGGAGCGGTAGTACCGCCCGACCGGAGCGGTACTACCGCTTAGGCGAACTACCGTGCCTTACTGCCATGCAACTACTGCTAAACCCGACACGAAAAGAGCAGGACCCAAAATTGAGGCGGTAAAAGAGCGGCATTGCAGCGGTACTCCGGCTGAGAGCTCCAAGCGGTACTACCACTTGGGCTCGCGGTACTACCACTGGGACCAGACAAAAGCCACTCTCAAGAAAACAAGAACTGCCATAACTTCTGCATACGAGCTCCGAATTGAGCAAACTCAAGCTTGTTGGATACAAGATGACGAGTAGCATCAAAACCTCCAACCGAGAAGAACTGACAAAACCTCCAACATCAAAAACATCATAGAAGATGCAAGTGAACTCCGTTTTTGATGAACTCGAGCTTGTCACCAAGATGACCATAAGCTCTAAGACTCACAAAGAGAACCAAACAACAACCAAGAAAGATGAAGCAAGGATGCAATGGTTTGAGCTCTCTAGAACGATACGATCAAGCTACTCATCGAGAGCCCCCCTTGATAGTACGGCAATCGATCCTATAACCCGGTCTCCCAACTACCACTATGAGACCGGTAAAATAGAAAACCTATCAAGGGCAAACCTTTGTCTTGCACATAGTCCACTTGAGTTAGATGATGACGATCTTGACTTCCTCAAGTTGGACCACCTTTCTTGATTGTGTTGGCTCGATGAAGACTAGTTGATTGCTCCCCCATACTCCACTATGGGTGAGCCACTCTTCCGCACATCTTCACAAGTCCACTGTAACCACAAAGGACGGCAAGCTTCAAGCATTTGATCTCTTCGTGATGCTCCACTTGAACTTGCACACCACAACCTAACCCCATAAAGAACTCTCACAAAGACCATGGGTTAGTACACAAAGCGTACTTGACAATGCTTACCATACCATGGGATCACTTGATCCCTCTCGATACATCTTCTACGCTTTGTGTGTTGATCAACTTGATTCACTCTTTGACTTAGTCTTGATCAACCTCTCACAAGACCAATCTTTAGGTACTTCCTTGAATAGCACCTTGGTCGAAACAAACTCTCCTTGAAACCAACACATGTACTCCAAGAAAAGCCTATGGACAAGACCTTCAAATATAACTCAAGGCAACCATTAGTCCATAGAGATTGTCATCAATTACCAAAACCAAACATGGGGGCACCGCATGTTCTTTCAGAAACGAGGATTATTTGTTTTATTATTTTTCTCTGAAAATATTTCATATTAAAATATAAGAGAGGAGATAATATGACTTCTCCAAAATGAATGAAATATTGGAGGAAAAATATTAATAACAAATATTTTTTGGGGATTTTATTGCTATTTTATTTGCATAGAAAAACATGCGTTTTCCAAAATTGCATTAGAGTCCTAAATAAATGTTCACCTTGTCCGGCATATTGTTAGAGGACGGGGAAAATTTATTTCAGGATTTTTGGAGTCCATTTAGTATTTATTTTCTTTCATTTTCTGCACGTTAGTATGTTTTTTAAAAGGTTAACCGACTGTGACGCCCCGAGACCGATGCGCCAGGTGTCTTCCAGTTATTCGCTGTCTTTGCCATGTCGTTTGCTTGCATGTTGCATTCTTGCCATGTCATCATCCGCTTTGCATCTGCATGTTTTCAAAACTTGCATCCGTCCGGGTCTTCCAGTTCCGTCTGTTGTCCGTTCTGAGCCCAGACACACTTGCACGCGCCCGCGGCACATCCGAAATATTATTTTTATAAGTGGCTCGAAAATGTTCTCAGAATGGGTTGACAGTTGGCATGCGGTGTTGTTATGTTGTTAGTAGGTCGCCTGCCAAGTTTCATCGCCTTCGAACTTGGTTTGATGCCCCAACGGATATCTATAGCGACAATATAGTCGGTCAAACATCGGACGTTTTCGGTCTCCAGAAACGGTTGCCACACACTTTTGCTTTCCTCCTCTTTCTTCTCAGTCCAACCTCACACTTCACCTTGTCCGTCAAACCCTCTTCACACAGTGCATCGACCCCCTCGCACGTCCGAAAGTTGTCCCGAACCCGACCCGGACTGTCGCCACCGTTGGGTCCGGATCATCCCCAAACATCTACAAAACATCACCATTTTCTTATTTGGACTCCCTAGCCTATTTTTCTTGACCGTACGATTTTGATCGGAGGGACAAGATAGCCCCTAACCTAACCCGCGCTGTATATATTCGTCCACCGCGAGTCCATTTTGGTCAAACCCTAGAAATTAGGAGGCTTGTCCCGTCACCCGCCGCCGCACTCTCCACCAAATCCTCTTCCTCGGGATCCCCTCACCCGATCTCCCTCGATCCCCTCGCCCAGCCAACCACCGATGCTTGCAGCCTCCTCCCACCTTGGGATGATGTGTCGGCCAACCCGAGCCCCTCCTGCGCCCGAGCCCTCCGGCCTCGAGCTCCACCATGCCTCCTGCTGTACCGAGATCACGCGGGATTCCTCGCTCCCGTCGTCTTCCCCGAGCAGGAGCCCATGCCCGAGATCCTCCACCACCAGCAGCTCTGCGGCGCCGCCTCCCTGTCGGTCCAGGCCTTGCCTCGCCGCTCCGGCAAGGACCTGACGAGCAGATGAGTGCCCGTCACCGCCCTTGCTTCTTTCTCCTCCCTACCCTCCTCTTTCCTTATCCTTAGTCATCGCTATTCTTCCCGCGGCTCACCTCGTCTGTCTCTCTCTGCTTCACAGGAACACCAACGTCCCCGAACCAGCTCCATGGGGACGCCATCATCGCCTCCTCCACCGGATCTCCTTCATTCCGCCGCCCAGCCGCCGGATCCGCCCGTTCTGGCCGGTTCCCGCCCGGCGCCGCGCTGTAGCCATGCCTCCTCCGCTGCCGTTCCCGAGCTCCCCTACTTCGTCCCCTTCCTCTGTGATTCGGGCGAGCAAGGAGAGCGCTTGCGTGACCCAGGCCGCTGTCGCACATGCACGCGTGGGCCACAAGCACGCCCGAGGCCCAGCTGCGCGCCCTACCATCCTCCCTCCTCCACCGAATGGGCCGAGGCCTATGGTGAGGCCAGCTGCGCGCCCTCCTTTTTTTCCATTGTTGGGCCCATTCAGTTACAGCCCATGTTGTTTTTTTCCTAAACAAATTTGTCTAATTTCCAGTGTAAAACAGTTTTGCAGAAAAACACATGTTCTTCTTGCATTTAATTACTCCACAACCGTGCATCGGAATTAAACAAACTTAACATGAAAGTTTCTTAGAATTTTGTGTAGGTCCATAATATGCCACTTTCATTTATGTTTAAAATGTTTAAAATGTTGTTTGATTAAATTTGCTCAAATGCCATGCTAAAATACTTTAATTCATAACTTAATAACCGTAGCTCCAAACTTAACAAACTTTATATGTAAATGGGGTGGAATAATGCCTAGTTTAACATGGTGGCATCACTTTGAATGTTTAACAACTCTAGAATATGCTTTAGGGCAGAACAGTACCAAATCTAATATATGCTCATGAGGATTTCTCCGGACTTGTTGCTTGTTGTTCCGGCCTCATTTAAACTTGCCTAGATAGGTAGTTTTATTTATGCTTCACCTCTTGCCATGTTTAGTAACATTTAATATTGTTGGGTACATAAACGAGATCGAACTACATAACTTGAATGTGGTGTTCCATCAATATGCAACTCGTTGCATATTGAGCTCCACTTAACTTGTAGTATTGTTTGTGCATCATGCCATGTTTATGTGGTGGTTGTTTACTATGTGGTTTGCTTCTTTACGGTGTTGCTTCTTCGGGTTAGTTCCGATAACGTCGCATTTGTGAGGATCCGTTCGACTACGTCCGTTTGTCTTCTTCATGGACTCGTTCTTCTTCCTTGTGGGATCTCAGGCAAGATGACCATACCCTCGAAATCACTTCTATCTTTGCTTGCTAGTTGCTCGCTCTTTTGCTATGCCGCGATACCTACCACTTGCTATATCATGCCTCCCATATTGCCATGTCAAGCCTCTAACCCACCTTTCCTAGCAAACCGTTATTTGGCTATGTTACCGCTTTGCTCAGCCCCTCTTATAGCGTTTCTAGTTGCAGGTGAAGATGGAGTTTGGTCCATGTTGGAACATGGATATTGTTGGGATATCACTATTATATGTTGTTTACTTTAATGCACCTATATACTTGGTAAAGGGTGGAAGGCTCGGCCTTATGCCTGGTGTTTTGTTCCACTCTTTCCGCCCTAGTTTATGTTATACCGATGTTATGTTCCTTGACTTTGCGTTCCTTACGCGGTTGGGTGTTATGGGAACCCCTTGAAAGTTCGCCTTGAATAAAACTCCTCCAGCAAGGCCCAACCTTGGTTTTACATTTGCACTAAGAACCTATATTTTTCCCTTGGGAGTAATTAACCCGAGGGTCATCTTATTTTAACCCCCCCCCGGGGGGCAGTGCTTGTCTAAGTGTTGGTCCGAACTAGAGTCCTTTGTAGTGCCACCTCGAGGAAACTTGAGGGCTGGTTTTAGTTGTACGGAGCGCTCATCCGGTGTTTCCCTGAGAACGAGATATGTGCAGCTCCTATCAGGATGTCGGCGCATCGAGCGGTCTTACTGGTCTTGTTTTACCATTGTCGAAATGTCTTGTAACCAGGATTCCGAGTCTGATTGGGTCTTCCCGGTAGAAGGAATATCCTTCATTGACCGTCAGAGCTTGTGATGGGCTAAGTTGGGACACCCCTGCAGGGTTTTGAACTTCCGAAAGCCGTGCCCGCGGTTATGGTCAGATGGGAATTTGTTAATATCCGGTTGTAGAAAACTTGACACTTAACTTTATTAAAACGAATCAACAGCGTGTGTAGCCATGATGGTCTCTTTCCGGCGGAGTCCGGGAACTGAACACGGTCTCATGTTATGTTTGAACGTAAGTAGTTTCAGGATCACTTCTTGAGCACTCTAGTTCACGACCACTGCTTCGCTTCCCTTCTCGCTCTTATTTGCGTATGTTAGCCACCATATATGCTAGTGCTTGCTGCAGCTCCACCTCACTACCCTTTTTTCCTACCCAAAAGCTTAAATAGTCTTGATCTCACGGGTGTGAGATTGCTGAGTCCCCGTGACTCACAGATTACTTCCAAAACTAGTTGCAGGTGCCGTTGATACCAGTGCAGATGACGTAGCTGAGCTGAAGTGGGAGCTCGATGAAGATCATGTTCGTTGGGTTGTTTCGTTTCCTTTCGATCAGTAGTGGAGCCCAGTTGGGGCGATCGGGGATCTAGCATTAGGGATTGTCTTTCTTTATTTGGTTCCGTAGTCGGACCTTGATTGTATTCTGGATGATGTAATGCTATATTTATGTATTGTTTGAAGTGGCGATTGTAAGCCAACTCTTTATCCCTTTCTTATTCGGTACATGGGATGTGTAAAGATTACCCCTCTTCCGACATGCCTACTATGCGGTTATGCCTCTAAGTCGTGCTCCGACACGTGGGAGATACAGCCGCATTGTGGGTGTTACAAGTTGGTATCAGAGCCATCCCCGATTTAGGAGCCCCCTGCTTGATCGAATTGCTGACGTTGTTGAGTCTAGAAAAATGTTTTGAGTCTTATAGGTTTATATATATCGGAGAGTAGGATTATTTTTACTCCTCAGTCCCTTTGTCGCTCTGGTGAGGCCTCCTGACGTAGAAGTTTTGACTCTTCTCTCCTCAAATTTCACTAAAAAAAATTTAGGATCACGCGGGTATCTTGGAATCTTTCCGATGGTTTTGTGACGAGAACATTGTTCTTGGTGCCTCCTGACATTTAGGGGTTGTGGCAGTGTCCCGGGGAGTTGAGCTCCGAGGTGTTGTCGTCATAATTTTATCGTTGCAGTTCTGGAATACCCGAGTTTCGCCGACATCGAAAATCTCTTTTATGCAGTTGTTGGTGAGATAACCTCGACGCCACCCAGTACTGGGGCGGGAGTTCAGGAGTATTTCCATAACTCGTATAACGGATGCTTTTCGAAGGTTGAGGTAAATGATTTCCGAAGGTTTATTGGTTATGTGTTGAAGGATGGATACAGCTGGATGTAGATTTGCTAGTTTTGGGTGAGATATTATGCTTCCCATGTATCCCCAACACCTGATTGCATAACCAGAAAGTTTCAGGAGTTTATAAGTGGGAATTCAAGTATCACGTAGGATTTCTTTCCAACAGAGACAAGATACGATATGGGGTCTATCATATGTTTGTTTCCGGCTTATTTTGTAAGCTGATCCTTTGTTTTGTTTTGGTTTGTGGTATTCGAGTTGCTTCTATGTCAAATGTTGATTCCATACCTTTCCTAAGTGGTGTTCTCTTATTTCTATGTGAATACTAATCCTTCATGATTATCGAGATTGTCATGTCAATCCTTTTCAACCGGTGTGCTTCTCTTCAAGTGGATCCGATTATTTTCAACTTCCGTAAGATCAACTCAAAGTCTTCTCAACGTTATTTGTTTCATCCGTCCCAACTTTCCTTTGTTTTTCCCGCCCTCCCACCCTTTTCCTTCAAGGATTCAGATTTCTTAATCAACTATCCATTTTATTGATGGAAGTCTCTCCATTCTTTTCCTTCATGTTCTTATCCGGTGATTCTCAGGAAGATACTAACGGAGCTTCAAGTGTTTTATTCTACATTCTTTTCTTCTCCGGTGGATTCAAGTCAAGCCTTGTCAATCATATCATTTTCTCATGCCGGTGTATCTCTTAATCATTCACTTCTCGCTATTCAATTATTCCGGAGTGCTGAAGATGTCTCAGAAGATTCGTTTCCATTCTCAATCCGTTCAAGCTATTGCGAGGATGTTATCTCATTCAAGCCATTTAATTCAACTGGCGCAATCTCTCTTTTACATCGTTCAACGTTGTATTTTTTTGAGTGGGCCCTAACCCACAATTCTTTTCCCAGGATCTTACCTGACTCTTCTAATTTTCCTGGAGCTATCCTAAATTCTTTTCGAAGTTTGACATAAGAATGAATTTTCATCAGTCAAATGTCTTTCTCCAAGATTTTTCAAATTCTTTTCATTGTTGGTTCAACCTTGCTAATTTTCATTCCGGAGTGCCTCAACAAATCATGGTGGTGTTTCTCGTCGTCATTCTTAGATTTTGAAGACCGAAGAAGAGTTTCTCCTCAATCTTATCTGTCTCTCAAGATTCATGGTTCTAGCTTGTTTACCATCCTCTCCTAATTGTTTTCAATTGCGAGAATTCTTTTCACCCATCCGAAGCAATTCAAGAGTCTTTTCAGTTTGATTCTCCGAAGGCCATCATTTCGAGTTTATTCATTCAAGCTTTCAGCTCTCATTTTCTAAATCTTATTGGTGCATCGTTGAAGTATTCCCTAATCAGTTTGTGATCTCTTTGTTCTCTTGTATCTAAATTCCCTCAAGTATCTCCATTCATTCTCTAATCCTTCCCAGTGTTTCTTCATCTTTACTTCGTTCATTTCCAATTCTTACAGTGGTTCGTTCAAGATTCTTCTTCCTTCGTTTATCATATCAATGTATTCATTGTTTTCAATCCTACTGGTGGTCCATTGAGTTTGCGCTATATCTATATTAATCCTTTTTCAACAAGAATAAGTAGTATACCAAATCCGTTTCTTGTCATCAATCTAAATTGGTGAAGGATGAGCATAACATAATTCTTATTCTTGATTAACCCAAATGATTAATTCTTTATTCCGGAGGTTGATCAAGATTCTTGATTTTAGTTGTTCATCTTTCTTTTCCGGAGTCCCAAGTTTTTCCGCTTTATCTCGTCGTGAAGCTCCATCTAAATCATCGCAAGGCTTCACCTTGTGTTTTCAACTTCTCTTTCCTTTTGTTTGACCATTTCTTTTATTACCGGAGTTCTTCATGGAGACTCTACGTGGTGGTTCGTCAAGGATTCTTTTCATTCTTAAATTGTTCTTCAAGTTTTCTCTCGGAATTTTGATCCTCTAAGCTATACTCTTTAATCAACATGGTGCCCAACACATGTTTTGTTTCGGGGAGTTCAAGAATTCTTAATCTTGCATTTCGAAGTGCAATTCTTTCATATCTCATCTTTTGAGGTGGTGTTATGTCATTGTTGATAATTTCCCTTCGTGTTTCATGATTCACAAGTTTTCAAGAGTGACATACCTAAATCCATCATTTTCTCTTCGCTCAAGACATCTTTTCAACCAATCTTTCTCTTCATTGGAGTTATCTTGGGTTATATTTTTACCTAAAACTTTCCCTAAGGATTGTTGCTATTTATGGTGCTTATAAATGACCCAAGTTCTTCTTTTATCCTCCCGGTGATATAGTTTCTCGTCTCCTTGTGAATTTCAATCCAATCTTTTGTTTTTGTAGTGGCAGAATTTCATCTCAAATTTTGAGATATTTTCCATAAGCCCACTACAAGCTTATTCTTTTCGTTGTTGATTTCCCAACAACTCTGTTCAATCCTTCTTTGCAAGCATGCTTTTCAAATTCAATTGTGGGAGAAGTTGTCATTTCTTTCTCTGTTCTCTTATGCTCACGATCTACCTTATTTTCTTCCATTCTGGATGCACTGTGACGTTGCTCTCTTCGTCCTATCATCTCGTTTTGCCAAGATCATGCTCTTTCCTTTGTCTATCCATTCAACCGGAGTGATGTCTGAAATCTTTCTTACCCCTTGTGCCATTCTTTCAATAGTTCCGGAGGCAGTGTGTTGTTGATTTCATCAAGTATCATCCAATCTTCCCAAGTTCATGTTAAATTCCTTTCATTTACAGTCGGAGTGTTGTCCAAATTATATCATTCTTATTCCTTCTCTATCTTGTTTTAACTGGAGTGTTGTGTCTATCATTCCTCTTCTAACCGGAGTCGCATCCAAGTGCTTTCATTTTGCCAAGTTCATATTATTGCCTTCAATTCCAACCGGAGTGTTGTCGTAATTGATCTTTATTGTTACTTGTACATCTCATTTCTACCGGAGTGCTTGCATGTATTTTTTGTCCATTACAACCCTTTTCTTATGTCTTTCTACCTACAAGTTTCTAGTAATGTTCCTTGTTCCTCTGTTTCAACGGAGTGTTTTCAACTTTATTCATCTTCGTTGCATTCTTTCTTTCAAATTTTTCAACCTCCCAAGGTGCGTGGTTTCACTCATTTGTCAAAGAAGCAACTTTGTTTTACCTCTTCTCTTCCTCTTCCGTTTTCTCTCTGGTGCCATCCTAGATCTTGGGACGAGATCCTCTTGTAGTGGTGGAGTGTTGTGACGCCCTGAGACCAATGCGCCAGGTGTCTTCCAGTTATTCGCTGTCTTTGCCATGTCATTTTCTTGTGTGTTGCATTGTTTCCATGTCATCATCCGCTTTTCATCTGCATGTTTTTGAAACTTGCATCCGTCCGGGTCTTCCAGTTCCGTCTGTTGTCTGTTCTGAGCCCAGACACACTTGCACGCGCCCGTGGCACGTCTGAAATATTATTTTTATAAGTGGCCAGAAAATGGTCTCGGAATGGGTTGAAAGTTGGCATGCGGTGTTGTTATGTTGTTAGTAGGTCGCCTACCAAGTTTCATCGCATTCGAGTTCGTTTGATTCCCCAACGGATATCTATAGCGACAATATAGTCGGTCAAACGTCGGACGTTTTCGGTCTCCGGAAACGGTTGCCACACACTTTTGCTTTCCTCCTCTTCCTTCTCAGTCCAACCTCACACTTGACCTTGTCCGTCACACCCTCTTTGCACAGTGCATCAACCCCCTCGCGCGTCCGAAAGCTGTCCCGAACCCGGCCCGGACTGTCGCCACCGTTGTGTCCGGATCATCCCCAAACATCTACAAAACATCACCGTTTTCTTATTTGGACTCCCTAGCCTATTTTTCCTGACCGTCCGATTTTGATCGGAGGGACGAGATAGCCCCTAACCTAACCCTGGTGTACATATTCGTCCACCCCTAGTCCATTTTGGTCAAACCCTAGAAATTAGGAGCCTGTCTAATTTCCAGTGTAAAACAGTTTTGCAGAAAACCCCCTGTTCTTCTTGCATTTAATTACTCCACAACCGTGCATCGGAATTAAACAAACTTAACATGAAAGTTGCTTAGAATTTTGTGTAGGTCCATAATATGCCACTTTCATCTATATTTAAAATGTTTAAAATGTTGTTTGATTAAATTTGCTCAAATGCCATGCTAAAATACTTTAATTCATAACTTAATAATCGTAGCTCCAAAGTATGTAAATGGGGTGGAATAAAGCCTAGTTTAACATGGTGGCATCACTATGCATGTTTAACAACTCTAAAATATGCTTTAGGGCAGAACAGTACCAAATCTAATATATGCTCATGAGGATTTCTCCGGACTTGTTGCTTGTTGTTCCGGCCTCATTTAAACTTGCCTAGATAGGTAGTTTTACTTATGCTTCACCTCTTGCCATGTTTAACAACATTTAATATTGTTGGGTACATAAACGAGATCGAACTAAATAACTTGAATGTGGTGTTCCGTCAATATGCAACTCGTTGCATATTGAGCTCCACTTAACTTATAGTATTGTTTGTGCATCATGCCTTGTTTATGTGGTGGTTGTTTACTATGTGGTTTGATTCTTTCCGGTGTTGCTTCTTCGGGTTAGTTCCGATAACGTCGCATTTGTGAGGATCCGTTCGACTACGTCCATTTGTCTTCTTCATGGACTCGTTCTTCTTCCTTGTGGGATCTCAGGCAAGATGACCATACCCTTGAAATCACTTCTATCTTTGCTTGCTAGTTGCTCGCTCTTTTGCTATGCCGCGATACCTACCACTTGCTATATCATGCCTCCCATATTGCCATGTCAAGCCTCTAACCCACCTTTCCTAGCAAACCGTTGTTTGGCTATGTTACCGCTTTGCTCAGCCCCTCTTATAGCGTTTCTAGTTGCAGGTGAAGATGGAGTTTGGTCCATGTTGGAACATGGATATTGTTGGGATATCACTATTATATGTTGTTTACTTTAATGCACCTATATACTTGGTAAAGGGTGGAAGGCTCGGCCTTATGCCTGGTGTTTTGTTCCACTCTTTCCGCCCTAGTTTATGTTATACCGATGTTATGTTCCTTGACTTTGCGTTCCTTACGCGGTTGGGTGTTATGGGAACCCCTTGAAAGTTCGCCTTGAATAAAACTCCTCCAGCAAGGCCCAACCTTGGTTTTACATTTGCACTAACAACCTATATTTTTCCCTTGGGAGTAATTAACCCGAGGGTCATCTTATTTTAACCCCCCCACCCCGGGGCCAGCGCTTGTTTAAGTGTTGGTCCGAACTAGAGTCCTTTGCAGCGCCACCTCGGGGAAACTTGAGGGCTGGTTTTAGTTGTACAGAGCGCTCATCCGGTGTTGCCCTGAGAACGAGATATGTGCAGCTCCTATCAGGATGTCGGCGCATCGGGCGGTCTTGCTGGTCTTGTTTTACCATTGTTGAAATATCTTGTAACCGGGATTCCGAGTCTGATCGGGTCTTCCTGGGAGAAGGAATATCCTTCGTTGACCGTGAGAGCTTGTGATGGGCTAAGTTGGGACACCCCTGCAGGGTTTTGAACTTTCGAAAGCCGTGCCCGCGGTTATGGGAAGATGGGAATTTGTTAATATCCGGTTGTAGAAAACTTGACACTTAACTTTATTAAAACGAATCAACAGCGTGTGTAGCCGTGATGGTCTCTTTCCGGCGGAGTTCGGGAACGTTTGAACGTAAGTAGTTTCAGGATCACTTCTTGAGCACTCTAGTTCACGACTGCTGCTTCGCTTCCCTTCTCGCTCTTATTTGCGTATGTTAGCCACCATATATGCTAGTGCTTGCTGCAGCTCCACCTCACTACCCTTTTTCCTACCCAAAAGCTTAAATAGTCTTGATCTCGCGGGTGTGAGATTGCTGAGTCCCCGTGACTCACAGATTACTTCCAAAACTAGTTGCAGGTGCCGTTGATACCAGTGCAGATGACGCAGCTGAGCTCAAGTGGGAGCTCGATGAAGATCGTGTTCGTTGGGTTGTTTCGTTTCCTTTCGATCAGTAGTGGAGCCCAGTTGGGGCGATCGGGGATCTAGCATTAGGGATTGTCTTTCTTTATTTGGTTCCGTAGTCGGACCTTGATTGTATTCTGGATGATGTAATGCTATATTTATGTATTGTTTGAAGTGGCGATTGTAAGCCAACTCTTTATCCCTTTCTTATTCAGTACATGGGATGTGTAAAGATTACCCCTCTTGCGACATTCCTACTATGCGGTTATGCCTCTAAGTCGTGCTCCGACACGTGGGAGATATAGCCGCATTGTGGGTGTTACACCGACTCCGGGCATACCCGGCTAGGACACCTCGGGCCGGCCCTTATAAGCCGAGCCGCCGCCGCCACCCCGCAGCCCACCCAGCGCCGTGCCTCCCCAAGCCCTAGCCGCCGCCCGCCGCCGGATCCGCCCCGCCGCCGCGTTTTGCCGCCGGAGCCGCCACCCCGCCGCCCCGCCGATCCCGCCGGAGGTAGCCGCTGCCACCTCACCGTTCGTCGGTTTTCCCGAAAAAACTGATCGGTTTTTTATAAACCCTAGTTTTCGTTTTTTTATAAATTGGTTTTAGTTTCATTTTTTGGTTTAGTTAAATAGCGAATCGTTCGTTTTAACGAATGGTTTTCGTTCGTTAGTCACAGACAGCGAACGTTCGTTCGTTAGCCTGTTCGTCAGTTTTTCTTTTTCTCGGGTTATTCGCGATTATTTTCTATCGCGATTTCTGACTCGATTTTCGTTTTAGTTTATATTTTCGCTCGTTTATCAGAATCAGGCGATTCAAATGCCTAGATCTTCGTCGCGAAGCCCTCTTTCTGTTTAACCAACTTAAACAAGGTTTTGGCACTGTAAACTTTGACTTTAGTCCAGATTAGTAATCAGATCTTGTTTCATTCGCAGTTTGAGTTTTGTTGCTCCGTTTGATTTGATTCTTTTTGCAAACCGGAGTTCTTAAGTTGAACTTTATGGTTAGATCTCCTTATTTGAGCTTTACCCGTGCATCTTTGCTTGATTTCTTATGTATGCTATTGTTTGTTTGTGATAGAAAACCCAGAGTGCGAAGCGTGCTACTACGAGTCTCTAGGTTTTGCGGAACGTCAGGAAGGCAAGTAACACATTGATCATATTCTTTTCATACCCAGTTTTTATGCATTAGTATCAATCCTCAAACACTCCATGATTAGGATGTGATTAACTTGTGGGTTTTGGGAAGTAGATGATGAGGTAGAACCTATTGCCTGTTTTATTATCAAACCCTTGGGAGTTACTTCTACGTTATGCTTATATTGCCATGCTATGCTCGTAGACGTGGTTTGGGTTTGAGAAATCCATGACAGATGTGAGATTTGTTAATTAATGGTTCAACTTAAGGTGGCGACTTTAATACACATCTTGGTGGATTGCTTGTTTGGGCACCTGGGGATATACCAGTGTTGTCTAGGAGATCCCGAGGATATACCGTGTGATCCTCCTACGGTCCGCCACCCAGGCTCAAAGGGATCGTGAGATTTTTTTTTCATGCTAGAAACTTCCGTGTGCAGCCACAAGCCATTATGGGCTCTGGCATAGTTGAGTATGTTGTGTGACCTCTTTCAGTAGTGGGCTAGCAGATGTAGAGGGAAAGTAGGTGTAACTGTCCACCTGGAGTAAAGAGTTAATGCTTCTGAAAAACTGTGTCTCGATCATCCGTTTCTCAAACACCATGTAGTGCGAGTAATCCAACGGAGGAGATCGAGTCTTGTGGGGAAAAGTGCGCAAACCTCTGCATAGTGTACAAACTAATCATGGTTAGCCGTGTCGCCGGTTATGGACATCTTGAGTATCTAGTACTTGGACTATCCTATTGTATCCCATCACTTTAATCTAATTTGTTGGGTTGATAATTACTTTTAATTGGGATTGAGATGGGGGTACCATTCTCAATGTTTCAACTACCGTGACAGTTAAAATAAAATTTATTCCTTTGTTGTAGGGAAAAATTGGCTTTTCGCAAAAACTTATAACCATAGAGCCTCCACCAGCCATATATGCATATAGTGATAGCATTTATCTGTTCATTGCTCTACTGTGTTATATTGCCAGCATTTTCCATGTGCTAACCCGTTTTCGGGCTGCAACGTATTATGTTGCGGACTTTTCAAACGACGAGTAAAGGTGCGATAGGTCGTTTTCATGCACTCAGCTATGCCGTTGGAGTTGATGGACTCACTTTATCTTCCAAGTCTTCCGCTGTTATCGTGTTAGATGCCTTCAGCCATATTTATTGTAGTAAGTTCTCTTTTGAGATATTAGATGTAATAAGTGTGTGATTGCTACTTTGTTATAAATCCTTCGAGTACTGTGTGTGTCAGCATTACCGATCCAGGGATGACACTGAAACACAGAGGCTTGACCGTTTGAGGTCGGGTCGCTACAAGATGGTATCAGAGCACACGCTGAATGTAGGACACGACCACTAAGAAAACCATAGGTCACTCTTCTCTACTCATTTCTAACTCCTCTCCAATTTCTGCTCTTTAGGATGGTGGACACGAGGAACAAGTTTGCACAACCGGATGAAGACACCCCCTTTGGACGACACTTGAAGGAAGTCACTAGATACCTGAACATCGGAATACCAAGCTTCACCGGGACCTACAATGCCACTTTACCAGAAGAGGAGCGCTGGATGATTCAAGTTCAAGTTCCAGGAAGGACATTAACATCGGTCACTGAGCCAATAGAGTTTTCCTTTGATGCACCAACCTGGAGTCTAGGAAGGAGCATGTCAGCCCACATCGCCATGGGGCGCATTGGCGAAGTTTACCACAAGGATCTCAAGGATACTATCTACCACATATGTGGGCGCCGAGATGAGCAATGGGAGATGATCAGCACCAGGAAGGATAGGTCCATTGCAGCATTCATCCAGGAGTTAAACCAGCACATTCGTCGCCAGGAGAATCAGATGTGCGCAGGCATGATTGATTTGAATAATGCATTGACAAGGATCACCGAGCTAGAAGAGGAACTCAAGGCTACACGCGAAGATTATGATGAGGAAATCATCATACTAGTGGAGAAGAATGATGACCTGACAAAGAAGCTAGGAGTATTCATGGGAGACTCTGCGCCAGGAGGAGAAGACGGCGATTCTACTTGCCCGGAGAACTACATCATCATCGACGACACCGACTCGGACCCCGACGATAGCGATGATAACTATGTTGATGAAGCTGGAGCAGATATTATGGAGTCTTCCACTGATCAATATTTCTAGTAGACCACCATATGATTAGTAGTATTCCCCCATGTAAATAGTATAGTCCGAGCACTATAACGATAGTTCTAGACCGTTTGTATGCCCTTGCTTGATTGATTGAGTGATATGATTGTGTTTGTCTCATGTGCATATGGGTAGTGTTTTCTCACTAGACCAAATTTCTATTCTACTCTCTCCCCTGTAAACCCTCAGATGCCTCCGAGACGTGACCCCGGATTTACCTTTCCACCGGAGCTCACTCAGTTGATCCAGCAGTAGAATGCCTTGATGCAGATATTAGTCTAGAACCAAGGCAACAACAACAACAACAACCCCCCTCCAATTGACAACTTAGCCCGTTTTCTAAGGTTACAGCCACCAGTGTTTTCCAGTAGCACCGAGCCAATAGTTGCAAATGATTGGCTCCGCAGGATTGGAAGGGAGTTGACCACTTCAGGATGCATAGATGCTGAGAAGGTGCGTTTTGCCGCGCACCAATTGGATGGACCAACAGCCTCGTGGTGGGAGAATTACACAGCCACTTTTCCTATAGCCAATGTTACATGGGACCAGTTTCAGCGGGCCTTTCGCACTGCCCATGTATCAGCAGGAGCTATTGCCATGAAGAAGCGTGAGTTTCACAACTTATGCCAAGGAGGACGCACCGTTGGCCAGTATGTGGATGACTTTAGTAAGCTAGCACGTTATGCCCCAGATGACGTTGCTATGGATGCAGCTAAGCAGGAGAAGTTTCTGGAAGGACTGAATGATGAGCTGAGCATGCAGTTGATGGTAGCAACTTTCACTAACTACCAGGAGTTGGTAGATAGAGCTCTCATGATTGAAGGGAAGCAGCAGTAGACTGAGAATCGTAAGAGGAAGTATGGACAAGGGAAGTACAATTCTGGAGCTCAGCAGAAGCCCCGTCTCACCCCGAACTCAGAAGGACTTGTCCATAACCATGGAGGCCACACTCACCATGGAGGAAGTTCGCATAATCATAATGGCCCAAGGAATGGGAATGGGAATGGAGCAAGTAACAATCAGAACCGCTCTAACCCAGCCACACCTGCCAAGAAGGATCAAAGTCACGTTACTTGTTTCAAGCGCGGGAAGACTGGGCACTACACCAATGATTGTCTGGAATTGAAGAACGGAAATGGTAATGGAAGCGCTGGGAAGAATCCCAACCCTTTCAATAGGGGACAAGTGAACCACATGAACATGGAGGAAGTTGAGGAGCAGCCTGATGCAGTTATCGGTAAGTTTTTGGTTAAGTCTTTTACTACAATCGTTCTTTTTGATACTAGTGCATCGCATTCATACATATCAAGGGGATCCGTGGATAAGTATAAGTTGCCCACTAAGGTACTTTGGACACCCATGTTAGTAAGTTCACCAGGAGCTGAGTATACGGCAAGTCAAGGATGTTTTTAGATGCCATTGACCATTGGAAGACATGTTTTCCCCTCAGACCTGATAATTTTGGAGTCACAAGGATTTTATGTGATACTAGGAATGGATTGGCTATCGATGTATGGGGGAAACATCGATTGTGCGAGTAAGTCAATTTTACTCACCACCCCTGAGAGAAAAAGGATCAAGTATGTATCTAGGCATGTGCCTAGGAGGAGCCAAGTAAATTCCCTCACAGGAGTTCTTCAGGAGGAAGTGCCGGTAGTGAAGGATTACCCGGATGTATTTCCAGAGGAGCTAACAGGCATGCCGCCAGATCGAGACATCGAGTTTTCGATAGAGCTGTTGCCAGGCACCGAGCCAATATCAAAGAGGCCATACCGGATGCCCGCAAATGATCTAGAAGAGATCAAGAAGCAGATTAAGGAGTTATTGGAGAAAGGTTACATTCGACGAATCTCATCCCCATGGGGAGCCCCACTGCTGTTGGTTGAGAAGAAGGATAAGTCCCTAAGAATGGTGGTTGATTATCAGGCATTGAATGAAGTGACGATCAAGAACAAGTACCCATTGCCGAGGATCAATGATTTATTTGACCAGTTGACAGGAGCTAAAGTGTTTTCGAAGATCAATCTGCGATCAGGATATCACCAATTGAAGATCCGGGAGAAGGATATACCTAAAACAGCTTTCACCACAAGGTACGGGCTGTATGAGTATACGGTTATGTCATTTGGATTGACTAACGCCCCTGCCTATTTCATGAGTATGATGAACGAGGTGTTCATGGAGTTCTTAGATAACTTTGTTGTGGTTTTCATTGATGATATTTTGGTATACTCGAAGAATGAAGAGGAACACAAGGAGCATTTGCGTTTAGTTCTCGAGAAGCTCAGGGAACATCAGTTGTATGCCAAGTTCAGAAAATGCGAGTTCTGGTTGAAGGAAGTTAGATTTCTTGGACATGTTATATCAGGAGAAGGTATAGCAGTGGATCCTAGCAAGGTTCAGTCAGTCACGGAGTGGTTGGCACCCACCTCAGTCGGAGAGATCCGCAGTTTTCTTGGACTCGCGGGATACTATCGGAGATTTATTGAGAATTTCTCTAAGATTGCAAAACCTATGACGGCATTGTTGAAGAAGGACACTAAGTTCTATTGGACTGATGAATGTGAAGCAAGTTTCTAGGAATTGAAGAAACGTTTGACTACAGCCCCAGTGCTGATTCTGCCGGATATACACAAGGATTTCCAAGTGTATTGCGACGCCTCTCGCTTAGGACTTGGAGGAGTACTGATGCAAGACGGGAAAGTTGTTTCGTATGCCTCACGACAACTTAAACCGCATGAATTGAATTATGCCACACATGATTTGGAGTTAGCAGCTGTGGTGCACGTGCTCAAGACCTAGAGGCGCTTTCTCATTGGAAATCGTTGTGATGTATACACGGATCACAACAGTTTGAAGTACATCTTCACTCAGAAGGAGCTTAACCTCAGGCAGAGGAGATGGTTGGACCTTATAAAGGATTATGACATGAAGCTGCATTATTACCCAGGAAAGGCCAATGTCGTAGCAGACGCTTTGAGCCGTAAGAGTTATGTTAACACCCTCGTAAGCAGAGGGATGCCAAAGGAGTTAGCCGGGGATCTTAGGGAGCTACGTTTGGAGATTGTTCCTGGAGGTTTTGTTGCAGCAATGGATGTTCAGTCTACATTGTTGGGAAAGATTTGAGAAGCTCAGAAGGATGACAAGGAGATTGACGAGATAAAGGAGAAGATGAGTGAAGGGAAAGCCAAAGGTTTTTGTGAGGATGAGAACGCCACCTTGTGGTTTGAAGACCGTATATATGTGCCCAATAATGCAGAGATCAGGAAGTTGATACTACATGAAGCGCATGACTCGCCATACTCTATACACCCCGGAAACACCAAGATGTATTTGGATTTGAAGGAGCATTTCTGGTGGACTGGTATGAAGAAGGATATTGCCGAGTATGTAGCCGTATGTGATGTATGTCAGAGAGTGAAGGCAGAACATCAGAAACCAGCAGGATTACTGCAGCCTATGTCGATACCCGAATGGAAGTGAGATAAGCTTGGCATGGATTTTAACACCGGATTGCCCAGGACCCGATCAGGATATGATTCTATCTGGGTAGTAGTGGATCGCTTGACCAAAGTAGCCAAATTTATCCCAGTGAAAACCACCTATACAAGTGCGAAGTTGGACAAGATATATATGAATAGGACCGTATGTCTGCATGGAGTTCCGAGGACCATCATATCGGATAGAGGAACACAGTTTATCTCAAAGTTTTGGCACCAGCTGCACCAGACCTTGGGTACCAGGCTAGAGTTTAGTACAACTTTTCACCCGCAGAAAGATGGACAGACAGAGAGAGTCAATCAGATTCTGGAGGACATGTTGAGAGCTTGTGCGCTAGATTATGGATCTAGTTGGGATGACAAGCTGCCCTACGCAGAGTTCTCATACAACAACAGCTACCATGCCAGTTTGAAGATGGCACCTTTCGAAGCCATGTATGAAAGAAGATGTCGAACACCGTTGATGTGGGATAAAGTTGGAGACCGTCAGTTGTTTGGACCAGATTTGATTAAGGAGTCAGAAGAGAAGGTTAAGCTGATTCGAGATAAACTGAAGGTAGCTCAGTCTCGACAAAAGAATTATGCAGATTCAAAATGTAAGGAGGTGGTCTATGAAATCGGAGAGAGAGCGTATCTGCGAGTATCACCACTTCGAGGGGTTAAGCGTTTTGGAGTTAAAGGAAAGTTAGCCCCGAGATTTGTGGGACCGTACCGTGTTTTGGAACGCATGGGAGAGGTTGCCTACAAGTTGGAGTTACCCGAAGGACTGTCGGGAGTACATGATGTGTTTCACGTTTCCCAGTTGAAGAAGTGCCACGCAGAGATGGCCGATATCCCTCTGAGGGATACAGTACCACTGGAAGCGATTCAGTTGGACAGTGATTTGACATATGAAGAGAAGCATGTTAAGATCCTAGAGTTTGCCAGCCGGGTCACTCGCAGCAAGGTTATCAAGTTTTGCAAAGTTCAGTGGAGCCACCATACCGAGGATGAAGCCACCTGGGAACAAGAGGATGATCTACGCAAAGATCACCCGCACCTATTTTCCAGCCAACCCGAATCCCGAGGACGAGATTCATCTTAAGGGGGGTAGATTTGTAACATCCCAAATTTTCAATTTGGAATGTTATACCTAGGTCATTCATGCATATCATATTTTATTGCTTTTCGTTTCGCGATCCTCGAAATTCTAAGCAACTCAAGGACCCTCGGAGAGAGGTGGGGATTTCACCGTTTTCATGTTTGAATTTTATCAAATAAGGAAACGAGGATCATTTGTTTTATTATTTTTCTCTCCGAAAATATTTCGAATTAAAATATAAGAGAGGAGATAATATGACTTCTCCAAAATGAATGAAATATTGGAGGAAAAATATTAATAACAAATATATTTTTTGGGGGATTTTATTGCTATTTTATTTGCATAGGAAAAACATGCGTTTTTCAAAATTGCATTAGAGTCCTAAATAAATGTTCACCTTGTCCGGCATATTTTTAGAGGACGGGGGAAATTTATTTCAGGATTTTTGGAGTCCGATTAGTATTTATTTTCTTTCCTTTTCTGCACATCAGTATTTAAAAAAAAGGTTAACCGACTCCGGGCCATACCCGGCCAGGACACCTCGGGCCGGCCCTTATAAGCCGAGCCGCCGCCACCCCGCAGCCCAACCAGCATCGCGCCTCCCCAAAGCCTAGCCGTCGCCACCGCGCCGCCCGCGGCCGGATCCGCCCCGCCGCCGCCGCGTTTTGCCGCTGGAGCCGCCACCCCGCCGCCCTGCCGATCCCGCCGGAGGTAGCCGCCGCCGCCTTGCCATTCGTCGGTTTTCCAAAAAAATGATCATTTTTTATAAACCCTAGTTTTTGTTTTTTTATAGATCGGTTTTAGTTTCGGTTTTTTTGGTTTAGTTAAATAGTGAACGTTCGTCCGTACGTTCGTTTTAACGAACGGTTTTCATCCGTTAGTCACAGACAGCGAACGTTCGTTCGTTAGCCTGCTCGTTAGTTTTTCTTTTTCTTGGGTTTTTCGCAATTATTTTCTATCGCGATTTCTGACCCGATTTTCGTTTTAGTTTATCTTTTTGCTCGTTTATCGGAATCAGGCGATTCAAACGCCTAGATCTTCGTCTCGAAGCCCTCTTTCTTTTTAACAAACTTGAACAAGGTTTTGGCACTGTAAAATTTGACTTTAGTACATATTAGTAATCGGATCTTGTTTCATTCGCAGTTTGAGTTTCGTTGCTCTGTTTGATTTGATTCTTTTTGAAAACCGGAGTTCTTAAGTTGAACTTTATGGTTAGATCTCCTTATTTGAGCTTTACCCGTGCATCTTTGCTTGATTGCTTATGTACGCTATTGTTTGTTTGTGATAGAACACCCAGAGTGCGACGCATACTATTATGAGTCTCTAGGTTTTGTGGAACGTCAGCAAGGCAAGTAACACATTGATCATATTCTTTTCATACCCAATTTTTATGCATTAGTATCAATCCTCAAACACTGCATGATTAGGATGTGATTAACTTGTGGGTTTTGGGAAGTAGATGATGAGGTAGAACCTATTGCCTATTTTATTATCAAACCCGTGGGAGTTACTTCTACGTTATGCTTATATGGCCATGCTATGCTCGTAGACGTGGTTTGGGTTTGAGAAATCCATGACAGATGTGAGATTTGTTAATTAATGGTTCAACTTAAGGTGGCAACTTTAATACACATCTTGGTGGATTGCTTGTTTGGGCACCTGGGGATATACCAGTGTTGTCCAGGAGATCCCGGGGATATACTGTGTGATCCTCCTACGGTCCGCCACCCAGGCTCAAAGGGATCGTGAGATTTTTTTCATGCTAGAAACTTCCATGTGAAGCCACAAGCCATTATGGGCTCTTGCATAGTTGAGTATGGTGTGTGACCTCTTTTAGTGGTGGGCTAGCAGATGTAGAGGGAAAGTAGGTGTAACTGTCCACCCGGAGTAAAGAGTTAATGCTTCTGAAACACTGTGTCTCGATCATTCGTTTCTCAAACACCGTGTAGTGCGAGAAATCCAACGGAGGAGATCGAGTCTTGTGGGGAAAAGTGTGCAAACCTCTGCAGAGTGTACAAACTAATCATGGTTAGCCATGTCCCCGGTTATGGACATCTTGAGTATCTAGTACTTGGACTATCCTATTGTATCCCATCACTTTAATCTAATTTGTTGGGTTGATAATTACTTTTAATTGGGATTGAGATGGGGGTACCATTCTCAATGTTTGAACTACCATGATAGTTAAAATAAAATTTATTCCTTTGTTGTAGGGAAAAATTGGCTTTTCGCAAAAACTTATAACCATAGAGCCTCCACCAGCCATATATGCATATAGTGATAGCATTTATCTGTTCATTGCTCTACTGTGTTATATTGCCAACATTTTCCATGTGCTGACCTATTGTGTTGCAGACTTTTCAGACGATGAGTAAAGGTGCGATAGGTCGTTGTCATGCACTCAGCTATGTCATTGGAGTTGATGGACTCACTTTATCTTCCAAGTCTTCCGATGTTATCGTGTTAGATGGCCTTAAGCCATATTTATTGTAACAAGTTGTCTTTTGAGACATTCGATGTAATAAGTGTGTGATTGCTACTCTGTTATAAATCCTTCGAGTACTGTGTGTGTCAGCATTACCGATCCAGGGATGACACTGAAACACATAGGCTTGACCGTTTGAGGTCGGGTCGCTACAATTATTTATAATGTTTTTATGCATAATAATGCTTTTTTGAGTATTTCTAATGCCTTTTCTCTCATAATATGCAAGGTTCACACAAAGAGGGAGAATACCGGCAGCTGGAATTCTAGACCTGAAAAAGCTATGTCAAGCTACCTATTCTGCACAACTCCAAATGAGCTAAAAGTTCACGGAGAACTTTTATGGAATATATAAGAATTATTGGAGCAAATAAGTACCAAAGGGGGCCACCAGGAGGCCACAACCCACCTGGGCGCGCCAGGGAGCCCAGGCGCGCCCTGGTGGGTTGTGCCCTCCTTGGCCCACCTCTGGTGCCCCTCTTCTGGTATATAAGTCATTTTGACCTAGAAAAAATAAGCAGAGGACTTTCGGGATGAAGCGCTGCCTTCTCGAGGCGGAACTTGGGCAAGAGCACTTTTCCCTCCGGCGGAGCGATTCCGCCAGGGGGACTTCCCTCCCGGTGGGGGAAATCATCGTCATCATCATCACCAACAACTCTCTCATCTTGGGGAGGGCAATCTCCATCAACATATTCAAGAGCACCATCTCCTCTCAAACCCTACTTCATCTCTTATGTTCAATCTTTGTACCGGAACCTTAGATTGGTGCTTGTGCGTGACTAGTGGTGTTGATTACATCTTGTAGTTGATTACTATATGGTTTATTTGCTGGAAGATTATATGTTCAGATCCATTATGCTATTTTATACCCCTCTGATCTTGAGAATGATTATCATTTGTGAGTAGTTACTTTTGTTCTTGAGGTCACAAGAGAAATCTTGTTGCAAGTAATCATGTGAACTGTATATGTGTTCGATATTTTGATGGTATGTATATTGTGATTCCCTTAGTGGTGTCATGTGAACATCGACTACATGACACTTCACCATATTTGGGCCTAAGGGAATGCATTGTGGAGTAGTTATTAGATGATGGGTTGCGAGAGTGACAGAAGCTTAAACCCTAGTTTATGCGCTACTTCGTAAGGGACTGATTTTGATCCAAAAGTTTAATGTTATGGTTAGATTTTATCTTAATACTTTTCTCATAGTTGTGGATGCTTGCGAGGGGGTTAATCATAAGTAGGAGGTTTGTTCAAGTAAGAACATCACCTAAGCACCGGTCCACCAACATATCAAATTATCAAAGTAGGGAACACAAATCAAACCAACATGATGAAAGTGACTAGATGAAATTCCTGTGTACCCTCAAGAACGCTTTGCTTGTCATAAGAGACCATTTTGGCTTGTCCTTTGCCTCAAAAGGACTGGGCTACCTTGCTGCACTTTTGTTACCATTATCGTTACTTGCTCGTTATAAATTTATCTTGCTATCAAACTACTCGTTACTTACAATTTTAGTGCCTGTAGAGAATACCTTGCTGAAAACCGCTTGTCATTTCATTCTGCTCCTCGTTGAGTTCGACACTCTTACTTATCGAAATGACTATGATTGATCCCCCAAACTTGTGGGTCATCACTGCCACATGAGCGGTATGGGCACACATAATGGAAATTTATTTTGAATGATTAGAGTTGGCACATGCTAATTTACTTAGAACGTCATGGAAATACCACATATGGTAGGTATGGTGGACTCATTTGGCACAAGTTTTGTTAAAGGAATTGGATGCACAAGCAGCATTCCCGCTTAGTACTAGTGAAGGCAAGCAAATAGATTGATAAGCGACCAACCAAGAAACGAAAACAGTCATAAACACACATTAAACATAACTAACACTGAATAATGCACCACAAGTAGGATATAACTTCATTGTATAACTATTGACTTTACATGCTTGCATAGGGAATCACAAACCTTAACACCAATATTCTTACTAAAGCACAATTACTCACCAACATGACTCACATATTATCATCTCCATATCACAAAACTATTGCAATGAATCAAACTTGTCATATCCAATGATCTATATGATTTTTTATTATATCCCTCTTGGATATCCATCACTTTGGGACCAAATTCATATCTTGTGCAAATTACATTTGCTATTATTAACTCTCAAAAAGATACAAGTGAAGCATGAGAGTGCAATTATTTCTTCAAAAAAATCAACTCTCAAAATAATACAAGTGAAGCATGAAAGTGCATTTCTTTAAAATTTAATCATATCAACTCTCAAAATAATATAAGTGAAGCATGAGAGTGCATTTATTTAAAATATAACCACTACCATGATAAAAAAGATTTAAGTGAAGCATTACAGCATTCTAACAAATCATGATAAGTGTGTGGCTCTCTCAAACAAGTGTGTTTAACAAGTATGATTGTGACAAACTAAAAAGCAAAACAAGAAAAGACTCATATAATACAAGACGCTCTAAGCAGAACTCATGATATGTGACGAATAAAAATATTGCTCCAAGTAAAATTACCGATGGTCGTTAGAAGAAAGAGGGGATGCCTCCTGGGGCATCTCCAAGCTTAGTTGCTTGGGAGTCCTTGAATATTACCTTATGGTCCCTCCGGCATCCCCTATTAGGCTTTTGCCACTCCTTATTCCTTCATCCATCGTGATCTCACCCAAAACTTGAAAACTTCAATCACACAAAACTTAACGAAACCTCCGTAAGATCCGTTAGTATAATAATGCAAATCACCACTTTAAGTACTGTTGCAACCCATTCATATTTAATTACTGTATTATAACTAATGTATTCTAACTTTACCATGGTTTATACGCCCCCCAATACAATCCATAGATTCATCAAGATAAGCACACAATGCAACGAAAAAAGAATCTGTCAAAAACAGAATAGTCTGTAGTAATCTGAACATTGACCATACTTTTGTAACTTCAAAAATTCTGAAAAATTAGGACAACGTGGGAAATTTGTATATGAATCATGTGTAAAAAAAATAGAATTTTATCATGATCCAAAAATTTTTAACAATTCTTCTAGTAGATGTAAAAGTTTATGTTTATGCATAAAATCAAAGCAACTATCACCCAATCATCCCAAGGGCTTTGCTTGGCACAAACACTAATTAAAACACTAAAAGACAATCATAATACTAGCATAATTGTGCACTCACCAAAAAACAAAAAAATATAACTATTGGGTTGTCTCCCAACAAGCTCTTTCTTTATGGCCATTAAGATAGGCTTAAGATTTTATTGATGCTCACATGAAAGATAGTAATTGAAACACAAAGAGATCATAAAGTAGCTTGTGAAGAACACATTTAAGTCTAACATACTTCCTATGCATACACATTTTATAAGCAAACAAATTATTAAGGCAAGAAAAAACTAGCATATGCAAGGAAGAAGAAAGAAACAATAGCAATCTCAACACAAAGAGAGGTAATTTAGTAACATGAAAATTTCTACAGCCATATTTTCCTCTCTCATAATAATTACATGTAGGATCTTAATCAAATTCAACAATATAGCTATCATATAAAATTTTTCTCTTCATGATCCACATGCATAAAAGTTTGACAATTTTCCAAGATAGTGGGATTAACATCAACTAAAGTCATGACCTCTCCAAACCCACTTTTATTAAAAGTTTCTTAAGATTGAACACTCTCCAAATATGTGGGATTCTTTTTTACAAGAGTTTACACTCTTCCAAACCCACTTTCAGTAATATTGCAAACATTATTATCAATTTCATATTCATCATGAGGCTTAAAGAAATTTTCAAGATCATAAGAAGCATCACCCCAATCATGATCATTACAATAAGTAGAGGACATATCAAATTCATCATCCCCAAGCTTGGGGTTTTGCATATTATTAACACAATTGATATTAATAGAATTTATAATAACATCATTGCAATCATGCTTTTTATTCAAGGAGCTATCATGAGTCACTTTATAAATTTATTCTTCTGACAATTCATCACAATTTTAAGATTCGTGATTTTCAAGATAAACTTCATAAAGATAATCTAGAGTACTCAACTCTAGCATAATAAGATCTTTTGAAAAGATTAGCAAGTGGATGAGGATCCATATGTCTTTACTTTTCCGGTTTCTTTTTTGTTTTTGGTGTGTTGACATGAACGCAAAAAGCAAGCAAACAAGCAAAAGGCAAACGAAAAATATTTTGTATTTTTGTAAAACCGTTTTAGAAGTGGGGGACATGAAAATGAGAGGAAAATGGCAAAAAATGTAAATTCAAGGAGAATGAAAGTTTATGCATGGGTACTTGGTAGTTGTTGATGATGTCTCCCCGGCAACGGAGCCAGAAATTCTTCGTTCTACTTGTGAGCTGCGTTGGGATTTCCCCGAAGAGGGGAGGGTGATGAAATGCAGTAGAGATAAGTATTTCCCCTAGTTATGAAACCAAGGTTATCAATCTAGTAGTAGAACCAAGCAATGACTTGTTAACAGCACTTGCAGACAAACAACAAGTACTTGCAACCTAACGCACAGAGGGGTTGTCAATCCCTCAACAGTTATGTAGCGACCAGACCTCAAACGGTCCAATCTCTGTGCTCAGGTGTCATCCCTGGATCAGTAATGCTGACACCACACAGTACTTGAAGGATTTATAACAGATTAGCAATCACACACTTATTACATCGAGTGTCTCAAAAGAGAACTTATTACAATAAATATGGCTTAAGGCCATCTAATAATGATACCAGCGGAAGGCTTGGAAGATAAGTGAGTCCATCAACTCCAATGGCATCACTGAGTATAGAACCACGACCTAAAAGCACCTTACTCGTCGTCTGGAAAGTCTGCAACATGAACGTTGCAGCCCGAAATGGGTCAGCACATGGAATATGCTGGCAATGTAACACATAGAGAGTAATGGAAGATTAAAGCTATTCTACATGCATATATGGCTGGTGGAAAGCTCTATGGTTACAGTTTTGCATAAAGCCAATTTTTCCCTACTACAAAGGAATAAATTTTATTTAACTATCATGGTAGTTGTTAAACATTGAGAGTGGAGACATGCTCTCAGTCCCAATTAAGCATCAACATTAAAACCCAACAAATTAATTAGAGTAACATGATGAGATTCACATGATAATCCAAGTACTAGATACTCAAGATGTCCATAACCAGGGACACGGCTAACCATGATTAGTTTATACACTCTGCAGAGGTTTGCGCACTTTTCCCCACAAGACTCGACCTCCTCTGTTGGGATTCTTGCACTACATGATGTTTGAGAAACGGATGACCGAGACATAGTCTTTAAGAAGCGCTCACACCTTACGATCGGGTAGACCGTTACACCTACTTTCCCCTACACCTACTAGTCTACCACTGTAAGAGTATGCACAACTTAATCAACTATGCTAGAGCCCATAGTAGCTTGTGGCTGCACACGGAAGTTTCTAGTATGAATAATCTCATGATCCCTTTGAGCCTGGCTGGCAGTCCAAAAGAAAAACAAGCAATCGCTGGAATACCCAGGTGCCTCAATCCACCCAGATGTGTATTTAAGTTGTCACCTTAGATAAACCATTAATTTAACAAACTCACATCTGTCATGGATACACTCACCCAATCCACGTCTACTAGCATAGCATGGCATAAGCAAACGTAGAAGTAACTCCCAAAGGTTTGATAATAAACAGGCAATAGGTACTACCTCAACTACTTCCCAAACCCACAATTTAATTAGATCCTAATCATTCAATGTGTGAGGTTTGATCTAATGCAATAAAAACTGGGTAATAGGAGGTATGATCAAAGTGTTACTTGCCTTGCTGATGATCCGGGAAACCTAGCGATTCGAAGGAGCAAGCGGCGCACTCCGGGTACTCTATCGCAAACAAACAAGCATACAATAAGTACTCAACTAATGCACAGGTAAAACTCAAATAAGAGATCTAACCAGAAAGTTCAACTTAAGAACTCCGGTTGGTAAAAAAGAACCAAATCGAACAAAGCAACGAAAGACAAACGGCAAAAGAAACAGGCTTCGTTTACTATTCTGGATCTAGGGCAATTTTTACAGAGGCAAAAACTTGTTTGAGTTGATTAAACGGAAAGAGGGTTTCGAGACGAAACTCCAGGCGCTTGAATCGCCTGATTCCGATAAACGAGCGAGAAGTTATACTAGAACGAAAATCGGATCAGGAATCACGATCAGAAAAATCGCGGATTTAATCCGATAAAAAGAAAACGACGGACAAATTAACGAACGAACGTTCGTTATCTGGATCTAAACGATGAACGCGTTCGTTAAAACGAACGAACGAGCGAACGCTTGCTAATTAAACTAAACCGAAAAAAACCGATCTATCTAAAAAACGGATCTAAAAAAACCGACGAAAAACCGAACGGTTTTCTAGAGGAAAACCGCCAGCGGCGGGGCAGCGGTCAACCTCCGACAAGGCGGCGGCTCCGGCGGGCGGCGAGGTCGGCGGGCGGCGGCTCCGGGCGGCGGCGGCGCGGCGCGCGTGGCGAGGCAGCGGCGCGGCGCGCGAGGCAAGGCGGCGGCGCTAGGGTTTGGGGGCGGCTCGGGCTGGGCTCCCCCGGCTTATAAGGCCAGTCGGGCTAGGTGTCCTGGTCGGACACGGCCCGATAGGTCGGTTCACGTTTTTTTAACTAGCACAAATGCTCGTGCGTTGCAACAGGAGAACAAAAAACATAACACTCTTTAACCAAATAACCATGGGCTAATACAAAAAATGGAAAGAAATTGTATCACTCAACTAATCAGGAGTATAATCTGCCATTACAGTACTGGAGATACTATCTGGGTAAGATCCCAGCCAACACGCAGTGCATTGCTGGGAGCGACTAAGAGCGTCGCTCATGGCCAGCTTGAACTTGCGAACGAGCCACCTTCTCTATCTCCCTGGACCAAGGCAGGCTCGTTTTGACGCAATGGGTGGCTACATAATTACAGTGTATAAATCAGTGTGACAAATGATAAAGTCCAGCTGCATATATAGTTATGCAAGGAAGAATAAAGCAGGTAGCATGCCTCGTTATTCTCTTGAAATTGATGGCACTCAGGGTATAATAAGAGGTCAATCTGTAGATTTGTATCATTAGTAGTCCATGACTTATATAACCATAGCAAATTGATGGTGAACTCCTAAATGAACTTATGTAACCGTTTATTACTTAGCATATCACACGTTGTTGTTCCACAAAGTAACCTCATCCAATTCCAAATAAGCTTTATGAGTCCTTTAATAAAACATTTTCTACTTAACTAATCTTACGAGCACTTTGATGATGGAAACTGAAGTCTCACCGAAAGTCTACTGCCAATATGCTTGCCAGGAAGTTCTTCAGCATTTTCAGTCTTTCCATATGAAGGGCAATACTGGCAGATGCCAATATGTTAGCCCGATAGTTTGCAGTTATGGGAAATTACTACACTATATAGGTTAGCCAATCAATGGAAAATAAATAAAGCTAAGAAAGACTATGAAAGAACACCACAGCAATTCAGATGCTACAACTTGGCACTAATAAGAGGTGTGGTAACCAATAGCTTTCATCAAATACTCCTCACATGCAGGCGTCTTACTCCAAGATTGATAGTGAAAAGTGCATACCCTTGCCTTTCATAAAAGTAATTGAAACAGAATCAGTAGACAAAAATGATTCATATATCCACTAATGTGCTTTGCTATGCATCTAGGATTTTGGAACATAACCAAAAATAATAATGCACAACAGATTTCAAATAATAGTCATTTGCTCCTTGTTTCCAGAGAGGAGCTTCTGTAAAGGTGGCCATCAAATGCATGTCATTGCAAGTAATATACGTACCTCAGTGCTGCAGCACCACCGTTCTTTCATAGCTCGCCAACACAATAATAAATTCAGATTGTGCAAAAGATAGACCTTCAAATGGTGTAATTGTCACGCCCATGTCTCCTTTAGTTCTAACTTTGAAATGCAGTACAAACAATCACTACTAATTTCCTGTAGAAGTTTAAATCCTGCCACGATAAATGAATTAACATAATGAAATTCTATGCTCTGAGCACAACGCAAGAAAAGGCAGATGTGCATCTTTAATCCAATTATAAACAGAGGTTGAAGTGTGTTGTTTGTCTAAACTGCCATGTTTTAGCTCGTACAACAAAATGTACAGAAGAACAAATTTATTTTACCAAAAATACCTAAGAGTTTATCGCCTCTGTTGCGACTCTAGGGAGCGTATCACATGTAACCAGTCTGGCTAGTTGTCACTTGTTAATATCAAACACTTTTAGTACAATTGCTCCAGACTTAGAGGTCAATGCCACACTCCATTTAAACAATGGTAGCTAGTCTGCCCTCTAAAAATGATTAGCATGTTATTTCTTCACCCCTTTGAATAGTACTACTCGCATTTTGTGATGCTTGAATGGGATGATAAACTTAAGAAACTTGCACCATCTCTCATTCTTCGTACGTCTTACCTTTGCAAGTCTCAAGAAGATGAGACCTCTGAATAATCAACATATATAGTACTTGTTGGGGGTATTACTACTGGAGGTAAACCGGCCTTATGTAGCCGGGTTGACTCTTTGAAGATTAGAAGCCCATGAAGATGTAAAGATGATGGCGCTTTACGGAGGGCCCAAAGGCGGGTTACAGTCTGTAAATGTAAACCGGCCTAGTCATGTAACTTGTATAGTAAGATAGAAAGAGAGAGGCCGAACCGGATACGTTTATAATCCGGCTTCGGGACTCTGTAGCCCGGCGGGCGTCAACCTATGTATATAAAGGGATGACCCGCCCGCGGTTTAGGGACAGACAACAACAACTCGAGAGCCAGACAAAGCGGATTCGCTCCCTGGCCTTCGAAACCCTAGCAATACCAATCACAACTAGACATAGGCTTTTACCTTCATCGAAGGGGCCGAACTAGTATAAACTCCCGTGTCCCCTTGTCCGGTTTAACCCCTTTAAGCTAACCCGTTGCGATGGCTCCACGACTAAGTCCTTTCACGAGGACATCTGCCGTGACAAACCCACGACAGATGGCGCCCACCGTGGGGCTATCGCACGATGGTTTTGAGTTCTTGAAGGGCAGCTTCGATGGACTCAAGGGATACGCTGTGGGCCGGATGACGAAGAGTCGCCGCGGCAAGCTCTACATCGACAATGCAGGATGGGGTCCCGAGGCCGATTCAATCGAATACGGGTACCGGGTCCCCTTTGGTGGGATTCACGTCTTCATCGGCAAGATCGGCGAACCGGCCCTCGAGCCGGACATCTGCACCGACATCATCGAAACGGCTCGGCGTGCAAGTTCTTCGCCGATTCAGCCCGAGGCAAGGCATGTTTTCGTAGGTGTCGTCCATGGATCGGGGTACGAGGACAGACCGGTGTCCGACGGAGAAACCGTAGTCTGCTCTGATGACGAGTCTTCTGGAGAAACTGAATCGCTTTACCAGTTGCAGGACGACCGGATTGAGGGAGGATCCGAGGGCAACAGTATTCTGGATTCCCCCGGTCTGCCAAACCGGGCCGCCATCTTCATGGCCGGCACACAATCGGCGCCTCATTCATCTACCGTCACAACAATGCTCTCCGGTTCAACGACGGCCACACCAGCAGGGGCAGGAAGCTCGGCGCCACCTCCGGCCCAAGTCTTGTCTGATTTGTTCGATGTTCTGGAAACATTGATGTCCGCGGAGGTAGACGCAGCAGCCAGGGATCAGCACGATGCGGAGATTGTAAAAGTGAAAGATCAGATAGCCCAGGCTAAAGCGGACCTGGCAGCCGAGAATGCCAGGATGGCTACGGAGTGGGCCGAGTTGGAAGCACAGGCTTACCGAATTAGACTGGATCAGAATGCTTCAGAGGAAGTCATGAGAAGAAGGTACCGATCACGTCTCCCGTCGGTTTATGAGCCGCAGAATCTTTTTAACACGCCAGGTGCAGGAGCTGGTAACCAACCCACGCAAAACCAGGCGGGGCGCCGGGAGTAGGAGCGTCGGTTCAGCCGCGCACGACGGACCTGCCTCGCCAGAACAACGTTGTACCATCAACGCTGCCCGGGCATTATTCCAACCCGTTGGACAACATTGTGGCCGCCGCTTCACGCCTGGCGGCCCTCCCAACCGACGGCGAGTCACCAGTTGCAGTGGAAGCGCGTCGGGCCAGGGATCTCCTTCAGATAGCACTAAATCAACAGCAAGCATATTCACACAGCCGTGAGAGGATTCATTCCACTCCCCGTCCAAGCCGGAGTTATAGCAGACACGTGGAGGACGAACCGGCCGTGTCCAGTAGTGCACGTCGCCGAAATTCGCCATGAGGGAACAACCCGGCTGGGGGAGGTGCTAATGCGCAAAATGTTGTGGACCATGGCCGCGCACGTCGAGAGGCCGAGTTGACAGCTCGACATGGAGCACGACAGCATACTTCGGTTCACCCCGCCGCCTCCGTGGAGCCAGGGGCGATGTTCAGTTCCTTAGGGGTACCGTGTTTAACTCCCACTTTGCGTAATGTGCGACTACCCAAGGATTTCAAGGGACCTCGTAAGGTACCAAATTACACCGCCGATTTGCAGCCGGAGGCGTGGGTGGAGAGCTATGAGATGGCAATGGAGATGTTAGATGTGGATGAGGCGGTGTGTGCTAAATATTTCACCATGATGTTGGAAGGAACAGCTCGCACTTGGTTGAAGAGCTTGCCGACCAACTCTATTGGATCATGGGCCGAACTGAAGCACCGGTTTATCCAAAACTTCAAGGATACGTGTAAGCAGCCAATGTCAATTGTAGATCTGGCCGCTTGTGTCCAAGAGGAAGGGGAGTCCACGACCCGTTGGGTCAAACGGGTCTCGGCGATTTTGCATTCATCAGATCGTATCAATGCAGACACCACAGTGTTAACGTTAGAGGGCAATTGCCGTTTCAAACCGTTGAAACAGAAGTTGGGAAGGCTCAAACGCCAGTGCAACGACATGTCAACACTCATGGCCACTTTGGTTAAATATGTCGATTCAGATAATACCAAGGATCCGGATTCAGAGGAGGACAAATCGGAGAAGGGTAAGAAGAACGGCAATGCCAAAGGCCAACAACATAATCCGGCAAGCCATGGAAACGCCGGTAAGCGCAAGGCCGACAGTGGTTTGGACTTTGTCGCAAATACCAACGTGCACGAGAATGGCCAGCGCCGTAAAGGCAAGCAGCCCCAGAGGGGTGGAGGTCCAGGCAACAATTTGGAGTGTTTGTTAAATCAGCCCTGTCCAAAGCATGGATCAAAGGAGAAACCGGCATCACATCTCTGGAAAGATTGTTATATCATGCGGGATTTCAAGAATTCCAATATGTTCCAATATGACAGCGGCCCGCCCGGCGGTTCAGGAGGAGGTTTCCACGGGCCGGGTTACGGAGGTGGTGGTTCCGGTTCAGGGTTTCCAGGCAATCAAACCGGATACGTCAATCAAGGACACCAAGGCAACCAGGGAGGTTACAACCATCAAGGGAGTCAGCAGCAGCAGCAGTCGGGTTATCAGAGCAATCCCAAACAGCTGAACAGCGGGCAATATCATGTCTTCACTACTAGTTTGTGCAAACGTGATCAGAAGCTTCACAAAAGGGCAGTCAACTCTGTTGAGCCGGCGGTACCTCAGTATTTACGCTGGTCGGAGCAACCTATTTTGTGGAGTAGAGAGGATCACCCGCCCCGGGTTGATAATCCAGGTCATTTGGCCTTGGTGGTAGCCCCTCAAGTTGGGGGATACAAGTTCACAAAAGTGCTCATGGACGGAGGAAGTAGTATCAATATTTTGTATTATGATACATTCCGCCGTATGGGGTTGACAGATAAGGATCTTAAACCGTCGAATACGGTATTTCATGGTGTGGTGCCTGGTAAGTCTGCATATCCTGTTGGTAAGATAGCTTTGGAGGTAGCTTTTGGAGATGGCTACGATTCAAGGTCAGTAACGTTGGAATTTGAGGTGGTGAAGATCAAAAGTCCGTACCACGCCTTGTTTGGGCGGCCGGTTTATGCTAAGTTTATGGCAAGGCCATGTTATGTTTACCTACAGCTTAAAATGCCAGATCATAAGGGGACTATCACAGTACATGGAAGTGGAAAGATTGCTTTGGAGTGTGAAGAAGGCGATGCAGCTTATGCTGAGTCGGTTTGTGCCATGGAGGAGTTAAAATTCTATAAGGAGCAAGTTGATCCGGCAGACATGACCTCCTTAAAAAAGCCAACTACGGAACATGATCCAGCATTGAAGTTCAAATCAGCTACAGACACTAAGATAGTTGACTTTGTCCCTGGCGATTCATCCAAACAGTTTAGCGTCAGCGCTAACCTGGATCCCAAATAGGAAAGCACGCTCATCGAGTTCATCCGTGAGAATCGGGACATCTTTGCATGGAAACCTTCTGACATGCCGGGTGTACCGCGAGAACTCGCTGAGTACACACTCAACATTGATCCTAAATTCAAACCGGTCCGATAGTCCCTCCGCCGTTTCAACGAGGAAAGACGCAAGGCTATAGGTGAAGAGGTAGCCCGTTTGTTGGCTGCTGGGTTTATTGTTGAAGTTTTTCATCCAGAGTGGTTAGCCAATCCGGTGTTGGTTCTTAAGAAAAACGACACTTGGCGCATGTGTGTGGACTACACAGATTTAAACAAGGCTTGCCCTGCAGACCCCTTTGTTCTCCCTCACATTGATCAGATAATTGATGCTACGGCGGGTTGTGACCGTTTGTGTTTTTTGGATGCTTACTCTGGTTATCATCAGATCAAAATGGCAGTTAAGGACCAGGAGAAGACAGCCTTTATAACTCCCTTTGGAGCCTTCTGCTATGTTTCCATGCCCTTTGGACTCAAGAGTGCCCAGGCAACTTACCAGCGATGTGTTCAGAATTGCCTTCATAAGCAAATTGGACGCAATGTTCATGCGTATGTGGATGATATTGTGGTCAAATCCAGAAAGGAGGGGACATTGATAGATGATCTACGGGAAACCTTTGACAATCTCCGGGCTTACAAGATGATGCTCAATCCGGAGAAGTGTGTTTTCGGTGTCCCGGCAGGCAAGCTCTCAGGCTTTCTGGTTTCAAACAGAGGCATTGAGGCTAATCCGGAAAAGATTGCAGCAATTACGTCCTTGGCTAAACCGGCGTGTATTAACTATGTGCAACGTCTGGCCGGCCGGATTACAGCCTTGAGCCGGTTTATCAGCCGCCTTGGAGAGAAGGCCATCCCCTTATATCAGATGCTCAAGAAAACAGATAACTTTGTTTGGAGTGAGGCAGCTGATAAGGCGTTTGAAGATCTGAAGAGGCAGCTAGTGGAACCGCCCGTGCTGGCAGCACCGATCGATAAAGAGCCATTATTATTATATGTGGCTGCTAATGCCCGAGCTGTCAGCGTAGCCATTGTGGTAGAGCGCAAGGATCCTGGCAAAGAGTATCCGGTTCAATGGCCAGTTTATTATATCAGTGAGGTGCTCATTGAGTCAAAGCAGAGGTATCCACATTGGCAGAAACTGGTGTATGGGGTGTTTATGGCAAGCCGGAAGCTCAAACACTATTTTCAGGGCCATCCTATCACAGTGGTCAGTCCAGCTCCTCTGGGCAACATCATTTAAAACAGAGAGGCAACTGGCCGGATTGCCAAGTGGGCCATTGAGCTTGGACCTCACGGGCTTAAATATATACCCCGCACGGCGATCAAGTCCCAGGCACTCGTAGATTTCATCAACGATTGGACGGAGTTACAGGCACCTGAGGAGAAACCAGATAATACGTAGTGGACTATTCATTTTGATGGGTCCAGACAGTTAGAGGGTTCGGGGGCTGGAGTCGTATTAACTTCGCCACGAGGTGACAAGTTTTGTTATGTCCTCCGTTTAATGTTCCCTTGTACTAACAATGCAGCTGAATATGAGGCTTTACTTCACGGTCTTTGGATGGCTAAAGAGATGAATTTGAGCCGGGTTAAGTGCTTCGGTGATTCAGATCTAGTGGCTCAGCAAGTGTTTGGCACTTGGGATTCTAAGGACCCACTCATGGCTGCATATCGGCGAGAGGTGGACGCAGTGGCTGGTCACTTTAAAGGTTATCAGGTGGACCATATAGACCGGCGGAAGAATGAAGCGGCGGACGCTTTAAGTCATCTTGGTTCCCAACGTAAACCGGTTCTGCCCAACGTCTTTCTTGATGTATTGCACAATCCATTAGTCAAAATACCAACCAAAGAAGATTTGGCTATTCCTGATCTGGAGGCTCACTTGGTGGCAGCTCTGCATGCCATACCGGATTGGACGATCCCATATCTGGATTACATGAACCGGGGCGAGTTACCAGCTGAGGAAACGTTGGCTCGACTGATAATCCGGCGGTCCAAGTCCATGACCATACTCAACGGGGAGTTACATTGTTACAGTGTTTCAGGAGCAATTCAGCGATGCGTTTCTCCTCAAGAAGGTTGTGAGATTTTGCGAGAAATTCATGAAGGGGATTGCGGTCACCACGCCGGTTCAAAGTCGTTGGTGCGAAAGCTTTTCGCCACAGTTTTTACTGGTTGACGGCGCATGCTGATGCGGAGAATTAGTCAAAAGATGTGATGGATGTCAAAAGTTTGCCCACCGTGTGCACGTTCCGGCTCAAGAGTTGCAGATGATTCCAATTACGTGGTCGTTTGCAACTTGGGGGCTAGATATGGTTGGACCCTTCAAGCGCTCCAAGGACAAGAAGACCCATCTGTTAGTAGCAGTTAATAAATTCACTAAATGGGTAGAGGCAGAGCCAGTCAGCAAGTGTGATGCAGCCACTGCGGTTCAATTCATCAAAAAGGTGATATTCCGGTTTGGCTTTCCACATATCATTATAACAGATAATGGTACTAACTTATCAAAAGGAGAGATGGAAGAATTCTGTCAACGTGAGCACATCCGGCTTGATCTAGCATCAGTGGCTCACCCCCAATCTAATGGTCAAGCGAAAAGGGCAAATCAAGAAATTCTACGGGGTATCAAACCAAGGCTTATGGTTCCCTTAAAGCGGACGCCGGGTTGTTGGGTCGAGGAGCTACCTTCTGTGTTATGGAGCATCAACACCACACCCAATAGGTCTACGGGTTACACGCCTTTCTTCATGGTTTATGGAGCGGAGGCGGTTCTTCCTAGTGACATCCGTCACGATTCACCCCGTGTGGCAGCTTATGTTGAAGCTGATAATGAGAAGGCACGTCAGGATTCTCTGGACCTGTTGGATGAAGAGCGGGATCTTGCAGCAGCACGTTCGGCGATTTATCAACAAGATCTTCGATGTTATCATAGCCGCCGGGTTAAAACTAGAACCTTTCAAGAAGGTGATTTGGTGCTCCGGCTCATCCAGGATCAGACTGATATGCACAAGTTATCCCCCCCTTGGGAAGGACCCTTTGTGGTCAGCAAAAATCTGCACAACAGATCCTACTACCTCATTGATGTTCGAGAGCATGAAGACTCACGTCAATCGGAGGAGGAGACAAAGCGGCCATGGAACATAGCTCTCCTTCGGCCTTACTATACTTGAAGCCATAGGCTCTTCACCTGTACATATTTACGACAGTGTATATACCATATAATAAACCGGAGCCTCCGTTATAAGCGGGGTATCTATTCTTTCTTATGTCATATGTGTGCTTTTACAAGTTAACGGTCAAAGCGGAGTCTTTGTTAAACCGGCTTTAGCAGCTGCATAAAGATAAAGAAAATCACTAGGGGGCTTGGTCATGTTTGAACCACAGCTACACCTCTTGATAGGCATTTCAGCCACACAAGGAAAAATTTGTGGAGCCAAAGAGAGTATTGTACACAGTACAAACTCAAACATAGGCACACGCTGAGCATCGCTCACAAAGTTACTTGGGGGCTCTTTTTTGCAAAGCAACAAAGTGTTGAAAGGACCCTCGTAATTGGCTATCAAGCCACGGCTTGGAAGCCTGGTGTATTCACCTAAAACCCCGGGTTAACCTGCCTTCATCAAGTAAGCCACTCCTATCCAGGTAATCCTGGCATGACCCATTGAACGTTTGACAAGTCAATCTTCTACAGACCCTGAACTTGTCACAGTTAAAACGATGATTGGTTAATTGGAGGCCCATCTTAAAAGGCTTTGTTAAATGGTTTAACTCAGAGGCCTAGCAGCCCATGAAAAGCCTCGATTTGGAGCCTGGCAGCTCGTAAAAAGCCTCGCATATTTTCCTATTTGAATTTTGTTTGTTGACAATCATAAGTATTTTTTGATAAACCGGTGTCCTTGACCCGGCTTGCTTTCCAACCACCAGTTGTTGGCACATGATCAATTATAAACCGGTGGTCATTGACCCGGTCTGGTTTGACTAAATCACCAGTGTTATAAAGAAAATCCGGTAGTTATACCGGTCCGATTTAATAGATAGACCAGCATTATGAAGATGAAATTATCAAACGTATCGGGTTGGTGTTAAACACCTTTGCTGTATACACGTTTGGTCAATCAATGAGGTATGTTCTGTACATTATTTTTTGTACAAACACTTGATTATTCAGCTAAAGTACTATATACTTCTTGGATATTATGACATGTTTAGCGGTAAACTGCTAGACACTTTTAAGTTTTTTGGACCCAGGAAGGCAAGTCATCATAGGCTATGCATAAAATTTATCCTGAATGGCGGCACAGACTTTCACAAAGCGTTATGAAACATGCTCGATGGCATGGCAGATAAACAAAGTTTCAGCTATCCTATTACATGAAGCTTCAAAGCGGTTCAAACAGTGCCATTGTTTTTCACAGTAGCCATATAAACCAGCGACCGGATCAGGATTCTTCATCACGACGGTTTGACGGTTGCGGATTAGTTGGTGTCGGCACTTCTTCATCCCTCCCCAGCCGCTGGAAATCAGCCATTGACCAATCAATTCCGGTTAAAGCTTGGAACACTGCTTCCTCATGGATAAGATCAGAAGAGTTAATATCAGGGGCATAAGTGTGCTTACGAATCGGAGGCACAAGTTCTTCGACTTCATGGATATCGGTCGGCTGTCTTTTCCCTTCTACATCATAAAACGATTGAAAATGGGACAAATCGGTGTCCTCAGCCAATTTGCTGGCCGCTGGCCGCATCTGTTTGGTCAGCCGTCGAAGATCATCATTGTCAAAGTTTGAACCGTCTTCTTTAACGCCTGGATATCCTTTAATGATATCCTCCGCTTCAAGGTCTGGAATCCAGGCCTTGGCTCGAATAAGGGCGGTCAATGCTCCTGCTCTCGCAGCGGCTCTTTTCAACTCGACAATACGCGCCGATAACATGCCCAGCTTCTCAAGGGTCTCCTTAATCAACGTTGGCGCCGGATTGTTATAAGCCGATGTACTAATGGCTCGCTGAGAACCAGAGTATAGCTGCTCAACCAATGTATATGCCGCTTTGAGATTCATCCGCATATCTGCACCAAGATGAGTGATCCGAGTTCCTGCCAAAGATTTTATCAACATTTTGGTCAGTTTTAAGATTCATTGACTGGTGCAACGTACATAAGCAGAAACTTACCAAAGATAGAAAAGGTCATAGCGTTGATTTGGCGCTTCAAACCGGCTAGTTCTTCAACCACCGGTTTCAGGGCTTCCTCGGCATCTATAGCTCTTTTGGTCAAACCGACTTTTTTGGTTTCCCATTCAGCACGATATTGGTTGAAGGATTCTTTCAATTTTTCCATTCCGTCCAGGGCCTGCGTCAGCTCCTCTTTCTCTTTTGCAGCTTCGGCTTGTTGAGACTTCACATTTTCTTGCAAGTCAGAGTTTTGGGCATCTTTGCTTCTCAGTTCGGCCTGCAACATTGAAGGTATATTCAACAAAACAACATATTTATGCACTAAGTATAAAGCATATAACAAGTTATCAACTTCATACTTGGGGGCTAATGCCTATTTGCTCTCAAATACTACCCTCTATACAAGTCTCCAGAACAATGCAAGCATTATCCTTGACACTTGGGGGCTAATGTACGTTTGTTCTAAACCGGCGGTGTGGATTAAAAACCGGATTAACTTGCCAAGTTAAACCGGCCTTTGGGGGCTATGCTGCAGAACATTATCTAATTTTTTCAAACATGAGTCTTATCTATGATTGAGGACACACCTTTGCAAGGATCAATGATGGGATGCTTGAAGTGTTACAAAGACCCGGCTTATGATTAACAATCATAAAACGGCTCTTGGAGGCTACTTGGAATAGTATTTCAGCTATAAATCAATGTACAAGGGAGAAGCATTTACCTCATATCGTTCTTTCATCAAATTCACCAAACTGGCTTCATAATCCCGGTTTGAGTGCAGACGGTTTAAGAAGCCGGAATGAAGCTCATCAGCGTTAGGATGAGCATAGTTTGATAAGTCGTTGCTCCATTTACCTTTATCCCTGGCAATTTGCTCTTCTTTGGCACTATGCTGAGCCAAAATGACGGGATGACCAGGAGAGTTGTGGCTTGTTCCAGTAATAATAACATCGTCACCTTGGCCTTCAGGATTTTTGGTGGATGATGATGGAATTTCAGTGTCTTTCATTGGATTAGCCCGGTTTGATTCTGCCGGTTCAGTATCAGGGGCGGCAGGCTTAGCATCTGTTGGTTCGTCAGTATGTTGGCCGTCATGGGGCGGATCATCAAAAGTTGTTTCAAGAAGGAGGCCTTCCGGTTCACCAGTCTGCTCCGGTTCACCTCTTGGTTCTTCTTCTTCGGCAACAGGGTCTTCTGGCGGATTGGTGACCCGAGCTTTCTTGCTAGGTCTGGCTTTGGCCCTGCAAACAAAATAAAAAAGGATTAACATCCTGTTCAAAAGATGTAGGGCGCATTGAAAGGAATGGTTTTTCATAACTCACCCGGCCACAGTTTTCAAAGGGGGGAGTTGAGTTGCTGTCGATTCACCAGAAGAGGAAGGAGGTGTCACCTGATAATTTGAATCAGACGGATTAAGAGGCTATCTGAAATAACCTGCCTTGGAGTAAGAATGGTCAGAAGTAGGAGAGACCTCAGACCGGCGCTTCCGAACCGGAGTATTAGGTAAACCGGTAGAGGTGACCAGTTGGCCACTGTGTCGGGTTGTCCGGCGAGCTTCATGCTGTTGAGTCTTCAAAATAAATGTTGGATCCAAGTGAGCAAGAGGATGAGAAAAGCTTACTTTCCGGATTGCTTGGCGAGTTTTTTGTGTTGGCATAGAGTCTGAACCGGAGGGAAGGGTAATTACCTCTACGTCATCAGCCTGACTAGCTTCTGCCTCCTCCTGAGGAAGATCATTGTTAACAAGATGCATAAAAAGAGAGCCAAGTGAGTCAAGTTCTACCTCAACTTCTGGGTCATCAGTATCATCATCAAGATCCATATTAATCCGGTCAGCCGTTTTCCGCTTTGACGTCTGTTTTACGGCTTTGGTCTTCGGGCGGGTTGGTTTGACCACTTTGTCTCCAGTTGGCTTTGCCGCTTTCTCTATGGATTTCCGTTTCGAGAAAGGGTCATCACCCTATATATATATAAAGAAGAAGGGTTACAGCTTGTATAAGTTAAAGGTATTAGAGATGAAGAGGAAGTGTAATGCTTACAGCAGGCGGTTTGTTCTTGGTATAGAAGGGACTCAGACCAGTTTGACTACAGACCAGTTCCGATTCATTCAAAATTTTCTTTACACCTTCAGTAATTTCTTCCTCAGATAATTGGATGTTGCAGTGGCGTTGAGGATCGTCAACTTCACCGGTATATTCTCACATTAAACCGGGATGCCGGCTTAGCGGCAAGATACTCCAGGATATCCAACAGCGCACAAAATCCACACCTGTTAAACCGTTTGCCATAAAGGCCCGAAGCTTGGCGATTTGAGGAGCGTATTTTGCCCTTTCTGAAGAGCTCAGGCGTTGTGGCATTGGGTGAGTATTGGATAATCTATGATCACGGAAGGCGGTGAGGGGATTTTCATCCTCAGGCAAAGTGTCTCTGCAATAGAACCATGTTTGGTTCCATTCCTTTGGGTGGCTATGGTGTTTGGCATGAGGAAATTCCACTTCTTTCCGCTTTTGAATCGAGGCACCACCAAGCTCTGTATTCGTGCCATTCACAAACTCTGTGCGCCGGTTTAAGTGAAAGAAATCCCGGAACAATTCTGCAGTTGGTTCTTCTTGTAAATAGACTTCACAGAAGACTTGGAAATTGCATAAGTTGGAGACTGAGTTGGGACCAATATCTTGTGGATGCAGTTAGAAGCTGGCAAGCACATCTCGATAAAATTTTGACCCTGGCGGTTTGAAACCACGGCCTATATGGTCAACAAAGATTATCACCTCGCCTTGTCTTGGGGTTGGAGGATTCTCCGTTCCTGGAACTCGCCATTTGATCTCAGTTTTCTTAGGCAGAGAGCCGATGCTAACCATCTCATTCAATTGAGCCTCAGTAACCCGGGAATGAGCCCAGTTGTAGGCACTGAATTGTTTGGCCATTGCAAAGCGAACAAACTGAAAATGAAAGGCCGGTTTATAAATTACGCATGATTATACACATGAGGCAAGGGAGTAAGAAACATGCTGATATGATAAATGGTACAACTCGGAGACTAGTATAATGAGAGAGAAAGGTAATGCTAGCACAGGGTTGATCAGACACTGTTAAACCAGAGCATAATTATGAAGGTAACATGCTCTTTCGGTTTATCAGAGGGCTAATGGCATAGACTATTTATACAATGTTAAACCGCTTATATTGGTGTGAGGAGGAACGGATCTCACAGGAACATAGAAACAGATCTCACAGTGATGTATAAAACTTTCAGATCTAAAGATAAGACAGAAAAGCAAAAATAATTGGATCTTGAAGGGGTGCAGAACTGAAGCAACTTTTGACAGACTAGATCAGTTCTTTGCGCATAAGGATTTGTGATGACCATGGTAGGTAAGCTACGGCAAGAGATGCATCAAGCATGAAGTGTCCATCTATTAAAGGAAGAACAGGGAAGAATAGCACTGATGAACTTCGAAAGAACTGCGAAGAATGTCGAAACCCTAAAACAGATCTATGGTGAAAAAAGCAGAGAACTTACCGGAGCTCATGAGGAAGTGGAAGGGCGCCGCAGTGTTCTGGTGCGTTCAGGGTGATGCAGCAGCCAAGGTCGGAGCAGAGGCGATGGTCGACGGTGGCGGCGGAGCTCCAGAGGCTGAGCGGCACGAGGAAGACGACGCGAAGAGGCACAGGGGGAAACGGTGAAAATGACCCCTCGGTCCTATTTATAAGGCGAAGTGATAAAATGGCAAGTACGGGAATCGAGGAGCCCAAAAATGGGTAAGTTAATAAAGGTGTCGCCTCGATGACTGGATATATATTAAATGAAGGAAATCTCCGACATCAACAGATGGATGACGTCAGGGCGGTTTATCGTAATTTTGAAGTATGACGTCACGGCGGTTTACAAGATCAAAAATGAAGATAAGAGAGAAGATTTTTTCTAAAGTGTGGAAGATTGACATGAACAAGTTCAAACCAATCTGGGGCCTAATGTTGGGGATATTACTACTGGAGGTAAACCGGCCTTATGTAGCCGGGTTGACTCTTTGAAGATTAGAAGCCCATGAAGATGTAAAGATGATGGCGCTTTACGGAGGGCCCAAAGGCGGGTTACAGTCTGTAAATGTAAACCGGCCTAGTCATGTAACTTGTATAGTAAGATAGAAAGAGAGAGGCCGAACCGGATACGTTTATAATCCGGCTTCGGGACTCTGTAGCCCGGCGGGCGTCAACCTATGTATATAAAGGGACGACCCGGCCGCGGTTTAGGGACAGACAACAACAACTCGAGAGCCAGACAAAGCGGATTCGCTCCCTGGCCTTCGAAACCCTAGCAATACCAATCACAACTAGACGTAGGCTTTTACCTTCATCGAAGGGGCCGAACTAGTATAAACTCCCGTGTCCCCTTGTCCGGTTTAACCCCTTTAAGCTAACCCATTGCATGGCTCCACGACTAAGTCCTTTCACGAGGACATCTGCCGTGACAAACCCACGACAGTACTCGTACAAAAGAAATAATATGATTGGTTCTGGACAAAAATCATTGGGTAAAGGCGATGTGATTTATTTTCATTACGAAGTAATGCACCAATAAAAACCAGCCCTACTATCAAGCTACTAGATGAGATGACTTACCGAAAAAACTATCAACCTACTGGATGAGATGAATTACTTGAAGAATGCCTTGCTCTTAACCTGGTGCTCCAACCTCTCATGGACTAAAAGAAACAAAAAGATCAAGATAAAAACACCCAACTGCATGCAATTTATTATTTTATAGGCTTGTTGATTGATTCACAAATGAGGAAATGTCGAATGGACCTTACCGGACTGCAGGAGGACGCTTAAGGCGAGCTTGGGGCTGAGCACACCACTGAGCACCATCTTGTCCAGTGTCTCCATGAGGGCCCTACCAACAGCTGACCACCAATACATCTCGAACACCACCAATGTCCCTCTTCTGACCCCCACTCCCTGCCAATCAACATTATCATAAGTTAGAACAGGACCAACAATCTCAGTAAGACTGACCACAGAGTCATGCTAGAACCCCAAAAAAGGTCGAGCAGCAAGGGGCACAAGGGCACGAGCAAACACATGTATTCCGCCACCATTAATTCCCTTGAATACTTGGATAGATAGATAGTGCATTGAGAACATGATTCAAAATAAAAGTAATGTGTACACCTGATATCCTAATTCACAAGAATTTAGCTTTTGTAGTTAAAGAAAACTAACATTACCTCGACTGTCCAAGAGCACAGAATAGTCACAAATCTGAACCATGTCCCCTTCTATTTATGATCTGGTACAAAGGAGCAACACCTTCATATCGATTGGCTCTTCAAGCTGTTTTCTGAACCCTCAAAGTCTGAATCAGCCCATGTGCAATTTTCTACGGTGCAAATGAAGAGGCAGTATGTGTAAGCAATTTGACTGCAAGATGAAGGTTCACTACATCACCTAATTATAGAAAAGTGTCTAGTGGTCTTCCTTCTTGAATCATAAGGAGCAAACCATGAAGAGAAAGCTTTCCTTTATTGAACTAAACTGGAACTCAAGAGGTCTAAAATCTGAATGAAAAAACTTGCTTTGTTGGAGGGGGGGTGGCTGCACCAAATGAGTAGCCTAGCATGTGCGCCACCGTAGCTTGGAAGGATATGCTTAGAGGCCAGGTCTGATAGAGGCTGGAACACACATTCGAGCCATGGTTCTGACGCACAGCAGCGAGGCCATATCTCGGCCTCATCATCTCAAAGCGACACATAAGACAAACAAAAAGGAAATCCAAATCGCACTTGTTCCTACTATATATCTGCAGATCACAGACCATGGCTTCACAAGCTTCCGCCGCTCTAGCACATATGCCCCTTCGAGGTTCAACTATCATTATTATCTTGTGTACAATCAGGACAAGAATACTCTGTATTTTCTAATCCTTAAAAAAATTGTAGTCAGCAAAGCCTATACATGGAAGCTCATCCACAAACTACTCGAGAGAGAGAAAAAACCACCTATTTGGAGTTCAGAAAAACAAGCTGGGCTAGGAAAGCCTCCTCAATTGCTGTGCGAAACTTGCTTGAGTTGAGATTATACAGAGGTTAAACCTGAAACTTAGTGGAAGTAAGAGGACTTCAGACATCACAACACACCTTCCTGACCGAGCGGCGGCCTCCCGGATCTGTCGAGGTCGAGGAAGTTGGGGAAGGGCCATCAGATCGAAGCCAAGGAGGGGGCTGAGCGTGGCTGGCGACCCAGGCGCTAAGAAGGAGGACCGAGGCGAGGTCTCTGACCTGGCAGCCGATGGCGGGAGACAGGGCAAGGGCTAGGTCGAGCCGCAACGCGAGAGCGCCGGGAGGTGCAAGGTAGGCAAGCGGTGGAGGATCCTTCCTTCTTATGGCCGCCAAGTCCAATCCGGGTCGGGCACTCCATGATTTTGTGTTGGAGACGGACTCCAACTCGATCCAAATCAGAGAAGAACAGCACTGGAGCAAGAGGTTGGAGATTGAGGAGACTGCAGGAGACGCCGGAGAAGATTAGGAGCGGATATTGAGGGGAAGGAAAAGAGGGCGCTGACGGCCGGAGAAGAAGACCGGCGGGCCGGCGGCGGCGCCATACCGTACAGATCGAGGAGCATGGAAGGAAGCCGTGTCTTTATTCAAGGATTCAATTGCACTTTAAAAAGAACCGCGGGTTGAATATACTAAACAACGAGGAGTTTTATGCAAAAACGAAACGTTTTTGAAGAATCCACTTAGAAAGGGACTGCGGGTTGAATGCTTTAAATAACATGGACGTTTTTGTAAAAACACCGCGACGGTGAATCGAGAGACTCAATCCGTGCTTTATTATTAGGGAGAGATAATTACGCTCAGAAAAAAAACAAAAGGAATACTAAACGGACTCCAAAAATCCCACAATAAATTTTCCCCGGCTTCTAAAATCAAGCCGCATAGGATGAACATTTATCTAGGGCCTAAATGCAATTTTGGAAAACGCGCATTTTTCCTAAATTCAAATAAAATAGCAAATAAAACCAAAATAAAATCTTATTTGATTTTTTATTAAATCCTCAATATTTCTTTATTTTGGAAAAGTCATTTTATTCCCTCTCTCATATTTTTGTAATAGAAATAATTGAAGATAAAATAAATAAATCAAATGATCCTATTTCCAAAATTTGAGAAAACTCAAATATGAAAATAACGAAATCCCCAACTCTCTCCGAGGGTCCTTGAGTTGCGTAGAATTTCTAGGATCAACCAAAATGCAATAAAATATGATATGCAATGATGATCTAGTGTATAACATTCCAAATTGAAAATTTGGGATGTTACAAACCTACCCCCCTTAAGATGAATCTCGCCCTCGAGATTCGGGTTGGCTAGAAAATAGGTGAGGGTGGTCCTTCAGCAATTCTTCCTCTTGTTCCCAGGTGGCTTCATCCTCCATGTGGTGGCTCCACTGAACTTTGCAAAACTTAATAACCTTGCTGCGGGTGACTCGGCTGGCATACTCAAGAATCTTGACTGGTTTCTCCTCATAGGTCAAATCACTGTCCAACTGAATCGCTTCCAGCGGCACTGTGTCTCTCAGCTGTATATCAGCCATCTCTGCACGGCACTTCTTCAACTGGGAAACGTGGAACACGTCATGAACTCCTGACAATCCTTCGGGCAATTCCAACTTATAAGCTACTTCTCCCATACACTCCAAAACCTTGTATGGGCCTACAAAACGTGGCGCTAATTTTCCCTTAACTCCAAAACGCTTAAATCCTCGAAGTGGAGATACTCGAAGATAAACTCGATCTCCGACTTCGTAAACTATCTCCTTGCATTTTGAATCTGCATAGCTCTCCTGCCTGGACTGGGCTACCTTGAGCCTATCGCGGATCAATTTTACTTTCTGTTCAAACTCCTTAATCAGATCCGGTCCAAACAACTGGCCGTCTCCAACTTCATCCCACGACAATGGGGTCCTGCACCTCCTTCCGTACAAGGCTTCGAAAGGGGCCATCTTCAAACTGGATTGATAACTGTTGTTGTAAGAGAACTCTGCGTATGGCAAATTCTCGTCCCAACTAGATCTGTAATCTAGCGCACAAGCTCTCAGCATATCCTCCAAAATCTGATTGACCCTCTCGGTCTGTCCATCTCTCTGCGGATGGAAAGCTATACTAAACTCTAGCCTGGTACCCAAAGTTTCATGCAACTGATTCCAGAACTTTGAGGTAAACTGGGTTCCTCTATCTGATATAATGCTCCTTGGAACTCCATGCAGACATACGATCCTGGTCATGTATATCTTTGCCAACTTGGCACTAGTATAGGTAGTCTTCACGGGGATGAAATGAGCTACCTTTGTCAAACGATCGACTACAACCCATATCGAGTCATAGCCTGAACGTGTTCTAGGCAATCTTGTAATAAAATCCATGCCTAACTTATCCCACTTCCATTCGGGTATCGGCAATGGCTGTAGCAACCCCGCTGGCTTCTGATGCTCTGCTTTTACTCTCTGACATACATCACAAACTGCTACGTACTCCGCAATATCCTTCTTCATTCTGGTCCACCAGAAAGTATCTTTCAAATCCAAATACATCTTGGTATTTCCTGGGTGAATCGAATATGGTGAATCATGGACCTCTTGCAGAATTAACTTCCTGATCTCCGGGTCATTAGGCACATAAACACGGTCTTCAAACCATAAGGTATCGTGCTCATCCTCACGAAATCCTTTAGATTTTCCTTTGCTTATATTCTCCTTAATAGAAGAAATCTCCTTGTCAGTCCTTTGAGCCTCTCTGATCTTATCCATCAAAGTAGACTGAATCTCCAATGCTGCTACATAGACTCTCGGGACTATCTCCAAACATAGCTCACGAAGATTTTCTACTAACTCTCTGGGTAAGTCTCCCATCATTAAGGTGTTGACATGACTTTTACGGCTCAACGCGGCAGCTACTACGCTAGCCTTTTCGGGGTGATAATTCAATCTCATATCATAATCCTTGATGAGCTCCAACCATCTCCTTTGCCTGAGATTCAACTCCTTCTGCGTGAAAATATACTTCAAACTCTTGTGATTGGTGTACACCTCACAATGGTTTCCAATGAGAAAATGTCTCCAAGTCTTCAATGCATGCACTACAGCTGCTAACTCCAAATCATGCGTGGCATAATTTAACTCATGAGGCTTAAGCTGTCGTGAGGCATATGAAACAACTCTTCCTTCTTGCATAAGCACTGCTCCAAGTCCTCGACGTGAAGCATCACAATACACCTCATAATCCTTGGTCTGGTCTGGCAAAATCAACACTGGTGATGTAACCAAACGTTTCTTCAACTCCTGGAAACTGGCCTCACATTCCTTAGTCCATATGAACTTGGTATCCTTCTTCAACAACTTCGTCATAGGCTTCGCAATCTTTGAGAAATTTTCAATAAACCTCCGGTAGTATCCTGCGAGTCCAAGAAAACTCCGGATCTCTCCAACTGTTGTTGGCGCTTCCCAATTTCTCACAGTGTCAACCTTAGCGGGATCTACTGCTATACCTTCTCCAGATATAACGTGTCTGAGAAATCCAACTTCGTTCAACCAAAACTCACATTTGCTAAACTTGGCATATAACTGATGTTCTCTGAGCTTACCAAGTACCAAACGCAAATGCTCCTTATGCTCCTCTTCATTCTTCGAGTAAACCAGAATATCATCAATGAACACTACGACGAACTTATCCAAAAACTCCATAAATACTTTGTTCATCATGTTCATAAAATATGCAGATGCGTTAGTCAGACCAAATGACATAACGATATACTCGTACAGCCCATACCTGGTGGTAAAAGCCGTCTTAGGTATATCCTGTTCTCGAATCTTCAAGTGATGGTATCCTGATCGCAGATCGATCTTGGAAAATACCTTAGCTCCTTGCAATCGATCAAACAGATCATTGATCATTGGTAGTGGGTACTTGTTCTTGATGGTTACTTCATTCAATCCTCGATAATCAACAGCCATCCTTAACGATCCATCCTTCTTCTCCACTAGAAGTACTGGTGATCCCCAAGGTGAACAGCTTGGGCGGATATAACCTTTATCCAGTAACTCCTTAATCTGCTTCTTAAATTCTTCCAAATCCTTTGCGGGCGTCCTATACGGTCTCTTAGATATTGGCCATGTGCCTGGCAAAAGCTCAACCAAAAACTCAATATCTCTATTCGGTGGCATGCCTGGCAACTCCTCTGGAAATACATCCGGGAAATCCTTCACTACTGGTACTTCCTCCTGCACAACTCCTGTTAAGAAATTTACTGGAGTCCTCTTCGGCACATGCCGGGATACATACTTGATCCTTCTTCCTTCTGGGGTGGTAAGCAAAATTGACTTACTGGCGCAATCGATGTTTCCTCCATACATCGACAGCCAATCCATACCCAGGATTACATCCAGACCTTGTGATTCCAAAATGATCAAATCCGAGGGAAACACATGCCTACCTATACTCAATGGCACTTGAAAACATCCCTTACTAGCCATATACTCCGCTCCTGGTGAGCTTACTAGCATAGGTGTTCTAAGAACTTTGGTGGGAAGATTATACTTATCCACAAATCCCCTTGATATGTATGAATGCGATGCACCAGTATCAAAAAGAACGAGTGCAGTAAATGACTTAACCAAAAACTTACCGATTACTGCATCCGGCTGCTCTTCAACCTCCTCCACGTTAACGTGGTTCACCTGTCCCATGTTGAAAGGGTTCGGCTTCTTCCCCGAGCTTCCATTGCCATTTCCATTCTGAGATTCAGGACATTCATTGGCATAATGTCCCATCTTCTGGCACTTGAAACAAGTGACTTAGCTCAGGTCTCTCTTGGCTGGGGTTGATGGGTTGGTGCGGTTCTGGCCATTGCTTCCTCCATTCCCATTACCATTCTTGGTGCCATTGTGATTGTGCGAGCTACCTCCTCCATGGGTATGCTGAAAATGTCCTCCCGGTCTAGGGGTAAAACGTGGCTTCTGCTGAGCTCCTGAATTGTACTTCCCTTGTCCATACTTCCTCTTGCGGTTCTCAATCTGCTGCTGCTTCCCTTCAATCATGAGAGCACGGTCTACCAACTCCTGGTAGTTGTTGAAGGTTGCTACCATCAACTGCATGCTCAGCTCATCATTCAGTCCTTCCAGAAACTTCTCCTGCTTAGCTGCATCCGTAGCAACGTCATCTGGGGCATAACGTGCTAACTTACTGAAGTCCTCCACATACTGGCCAACTGTTCGTCCTCCTTGGCGCAAGTTGCGAAACTCTCGCTTCTTCATGGCCATAGCTCCTGCTAAAACATGGGCAGTACGGAAAGCCTGCTGAAACTGGTCCCATGTGACAGTGTCGATAGGGAAAGTGGCGGTGAAATTCTCCCACCATGATGTTGTAGGTCCTTCAAGCTGATGTGCGGCAAACTTCACCTTTTCCGCATCTATGCATCCTGTTGTGGTCAACTCCCTTGCTGTCTTGCGGAGCCAATCATCTGCTACTATCGGCTCGGTGCTATTGGAAAACACCAGCGGATATAGCCTAAGAAAACGGGCTAAGTGGTCAACAGGTGGTGGTAGTGGTGGGTTGTTGTTGTTGTTCCCCTGATTCTGATTCTGGACTAGCAACTGCATCAATGTGTTCTGCTGCTGGATCACCTGGGTGAGCTCCGGTGGGAAGGTAAATCCGGGGTCACGTCTCGGAGGCATCTGAGGGTTTAGAAAAGATGAGATTTAAGAATAGAAAGGGGTCTAGAGAGAAAACACTACCCATATGGACATGAGGCAAAAGCAAACAATTCACTTCATTCAATCAAACAAGGCATACAATCGATCTAACTATCGCAAAAGTGCTCGGACTACTATATTTACATGGTGGACTACTACTACTGATGGGATGGTCTACTAGAAATATTCTTCGGTTGCAGACTCCATGATATCTATTCCTACTTCATCAACATAGTCATCATCTCTATCATCTAGATCCGAGTCGGTGTCGTCGATGATGATGTAGTCTTCCGGGCGAATCTCCTTGGGTTCTTCGTCTTCTTCTACTGGTGTAGGGCCTCCCATAAGTATTCCAATCTTCTTGATCAGATCGTCATTCTTCTCCACTAGTACTTCGATTTCCTCTTCATAATCTTCACGTGTAGCCTTGAGTTCTTCCTCCAGTTCCTTGATTCTTGTCCTCGCCTTCTTCAGATCTATCATGTCGGCGCACATCTGGTTCTCCTGACGTCGAATGTGCTGGTTTAACTCCTGGATAAAAGCTACAATTGATCTATCCTTCCTGGTGCTGATCATTTCCCAGTGCTCATCTCGGCGCCCATAAATCTGGTAGATAGTATCCTTGAGATCATTGCGGTAAACTTCTCCAATGCGTCCCATGGCGATGTGAGCTGCCATGCTCTTTCCTAGACTCTAGGTTGGTGCATCAAAAGAAAACTCTATGGGCTCAGTGACTGGCATGAACGTCCTTCCGGGAACTTAAACTTGAATCATCCAGCGCTCTTCTTCAGGTAAAGTGGCGTTGTAAGTCCCGGTGAAGCTTGGTACTCCTATGTTCAAATATCTAGTGACTTCCTTCAAGTGACGTCCAAGGGTGTATCTTCATCCGGTTGCGTGAACTTTTCCTTGCATTCGCCCTCCTAAAAGAGTAGAAAAGATGAGGAGTCAGAATGAGAAGAGAGAGTAGTGATCTAGGGCTTTAGCTTAGTGGTCGTGTCCTACAGTCAGCGTGTGCTCTGATACCATCTTGTAGCGATCAGACCTCAAACGGTCCAATCTTTGTGCTCAGGTGTCATCCCTAGATCAGTAATGCTGACACCACACAGTACTTGAAGGATTTATAACAGAGTAGCAATCACACACTTATTACATCGAGTGTCTCAAAAGAGAACTTATTACAATAAATATGGCTTAAGGCTATCTAATAGCGATAACAGCGGAAGGCTTGGAAGATAAGTGAGTCCATCAACTCCAATGGCATCACTGAGTATAGAACCACGACCTAAAAGCACCTTACTCGTCGTCTGAAAAGTCTGCAACATGAACGTTGCAGCCCGAAACGGGCCAGCACACGGAATATGCTGGCAATGTAACACATAGAGAGTAATGGAAGATTAAAGCTATTCTAAATGAATATATGGCTGGTGGAAAGCTCTATGGTTATAGTTTTGCGTAAAGCCAATTTTTCCCTACTGCAAAGGAATAAATTTTATTTAACTATGATGGTAGCTGTTAAACATTGAGAGTGTAGACACGCTCTCAATCCCAATTAAGCATCAACATTAAAACCCAACAAATTAATTAGAGTAACATGATGAGATTCACATGATAATCCAAGTACTAAATACTCAAGATGTCCATAACTGGGGACACGGCTAACCATGATTAGTTTATACACTCTACAGAGGTTTGCGCACTTTTCTCCACAAGACTCGATCTCCTCCGTTGGGATTCTCGCACTACATGGTGTTTGAGAAACGGATGACCGAGACATAGTCTTTCAGAAGCGCTCACACCTTACGATCGGGTAGACCGTTACACCTACTTTCCCCTACATCTGCTAGTCTACCACTGTAAGAGTTCGCACAACTTAATCAACTATGCTAGAGCCCATAGTAGCTTGTGGCTGCACACGGAAGTTTCTAGTATGAATAATCTCATGATCCCTTTGAGCCTGGGTGGTGGTCCAAAAGAAAAACAGGCAATCGCTGGAATACCCAGGTGCCTCAATCCATCCAGATGTGTATTTAAGTTGCCACCTTAGATAAACCATTAATTTAACAAACTCACATCTGTCGTGGATACACTCACCCAATCCACATCTACTAGCATAGCATGGCATAAGCAAACGTAGAAGTAACTCCCAAAGGTCTGATAATAAACAGGTAATAGGTACTACCTCAACTACTTCCCAAACCCACAATTTAATTAGATCCTAATCGTGCAATGTGTGAGGTTTGATCTAATGCAATAAAAACTGGGTAATAGGAGGTATGATCAAAGTGTTACTTGCCTTGCTGATGATCCAGGAAACCTAGCGATTCGAAGTAGCAAGCGACGCACTCCGGGTACTCTATCGCAAAAAAACAAGCATACAATAAGTACTCAACTAATGCACAGGTAAAACTCAAATAAGAGATCTAACCAGAAAGTTCAACTTAAGAACTCCGGTTGGCAAAAAGAACCAAATCGAACAAAGCAACGAAAGACAAACGGCAAAAGAAACAGGCTTCATTTACTATTCTGGATCTAGGGAAATTTTTACAGAGGCAAAAACTTGTTTGAGTTGGTTAAACGGAAAGAGGGTTTCGAGACGAAACTCCAGGCACTTGAATCGCCTGATTCCGATAAACGAGCTAGAAGTTATACTAGAACGAAAATCGGATCAGGAATCGCGATCAGAAAAATCGCGGATTTAATCCGATAAAAAGAAAATGACGAATAGATTAACGAACGAACGTTCATTATCTGGATCTAAACGATGAACGCGTTCGTTAAAATGTACGAACGAGCGAACGCTCGCTAATTAAACTAAACCAGAAAAAACCGATCTATCTAAAAAACGGATCTAAAAAAACTGACGAAAAACCGAACGGAAAACCGAATGGTTTTCTCGAGAAAAACCGCCGGCGGCGGGGCAGCAGTCAACCTCCGGCGAGGCGGCGGCTCCGGCGGGCGGCGAGGTCGGCGGGCGGCGGCTCCGGGCGGCGGCGGCGTGGGGCGGCGGTGTGGCGGCTCAGCGCGCGAGGCGCGGCGGCGGCGCTAGGGTTTGGGGGCGACTCGGGCTGGGCTCCCCCGGCTTATAAGGCTGGCCGGGCTGGGTGTCCTGGTCGGACACGGCCCAATAGGTCGGTTCGCGTTTTTTTTAAATAATTACGCTTAGAAAAAAACAAAAGGAATACTAAACGGACTCCAAAAATCCCGAAATAAATTTTCCCTGGCTTTTAAAATCAAGCCGCACAGGATAAACATTTATTTGAGGCCTAAATGCAATTTTGAAAAACGTGCATTTTTCCTCAATATTTCTTTATTTTGGGAAAGTCATTTTATTCCCTCTCTCATATTTTTGTAATAGAAATAATTGAAGATAAAATAAATAAAATCAAATGATCCTATTTCCAAAATTTGAGAAAACTCAAATATGAAAATAACGAAATCCCCAACTCTCTCTGAGGGTCCTTGAATTGCGTAGTATTTCTAGGATCAACCAAAATGCAATAAAATATGATGCGCAATGATGATCTACTGTATAACATTCCAAATTGAAAATTTAGGATGTTACAAGTTACGAGCAAGATTAAATTGTATAGTTTTTGATAGATAGATCGGACAAAAATACAAAATAAAATAAATAAGTAATTGCATCTACTACTATTACTCCACACATTGACCGCTATCCAGCATGCATCTAATGTGTTAAGTTCATGGAGAAACGGAGTAATGCAATAAGAACAATGACATGATGTAGACAAGATCTATTCATGTAGGAATAGACCCCATCTTGTTATCCTTAATATCAAAAATCAATACGTGTCTTGTTTCCCCTTCTGTCACTGAGAAAAAACACCGTACGACCGAACCCATCACAAAGCACCTCTTCCCATGGCAAGAAAAATCGATCTAGTCGGCCTAACTAAACCGAAGATTCAAAGAAGAAATATAAGGCTATAAGTAAGCATGCATATAAGAGATCAAAACTCAAATAACTTTAATGGATAAAATAGATCTGATCACAAACTCAAAGTTCACCAGATCCCAACAAACACACCGCAAAAAGAGTTACATCAAATAGATCTCCAGGAGACCATTGTATTGAGAATCAAAAGAGAGAGAGAGAGAGAGAGAGAGAGAGAGAGGAAGCCATCTAGCTACTAACTATGGACCCGTAGGTCTATAGTGAACTACTCACGCATCATCGGAGAGGCACCAATGAGGATGATGAACCCCTTCGTGATGGTGTCTAGATTGGATCTAGTGGTTCTGGAACTTGCGGCAACTGGATTATGTTTCGTCGACTTCCCTAGGGTTTTTGGATTTTCGGGGTATTTATAGAGCAAAGAGGTGGTGTGGGAGGCCACCAAGGTGGGCACAACCCACTAGGGCACGCCCAAGTGGGTTGTGCCCCCTCGGGGCACCCCTCTGGTACTTCTTTGTCCCATCTTGTGTCTTCTGGTCCAGAAAAAATCTCCAAAAAGTTTCGCTATGATTGGACTCCGTTTGGTATTGATTTTCTATGAAGTAAAAAACAAGCAAAAACACCAACTGGCACTGGGCACTATGTCAATAGGCTAGTCCCAAAAATGATATAAAGTTGCTATAAAATGATTGTAAAACATCCAAGAATGATAATATAACAGTATGGAACAATAAAAATTATAGATACGTTGGAGACGTATCAGCATCCCCAAGCTTAATTCCTGGTCGTCCTCGAGTAGGTAAATGATAAGAACAGAATTTTTGATGTGGAATGTTGCCTAACATGTTCATCACATATTCTTTTGTTTTGTAGCATGGACATATGGGCTTTTATATGGTTCAAAGCAATAGTCTAGTTTTGACATGAAGATTTCAATACTCAAGCATATCAACAAGCAACCATGTCTTCTAAAATGTCAACACTAAAGCAAGTTATCCCTAGCCCATTATGCCCAATCATTGATATATTCATGAAACACACTCGCATATTAGCTACATCCAATGCTCAAGTATGATCATAGTGCCCCTTAGTTGGTGCTTTATAAGAGAAGATGGAGACTCAAATAAAAATAAAAATTACATAAAGTAAATAGAAAGGCCCTTTGAGGAGGGAAGTAGGGATTTGTAGAGGTGCCAGAGCTCAAATTGGAAAAATAGAGATAAAACATTTCGGGTGGCATGCTTTTCCTGTCAACGAAAACGACCGAGTAATTCCCAACACTTTCCATGCTAGATATATCATAGGCGGTTCCCAATCAGAAAATAAAGTTTATTCCCTTTTCCACCATAATTTCACAATCCATGGCTAGCCGTATCCACGGGTACCGTCCATACCAACACTTTCCAAGGAATTTATTATTTGAAAACATAAAGTAAATTCATTTTTCATTTCGGGACTGGGCATCCCTAATACCTTTGTCGTACTCTCATGCAATGACAAGTGAATAAACACTCATCTTGAGAATAGTACATCTAGCATGGAAAATATTGGCCACCCCCTGCCGCTTCATGAGCGGTACGAGCACACAAAAAGGAAAATTATTTTGAAAATTAGAGATGGCACATACAAATTTGCTTAGAACGGGACAGGAATACCGCGTATAGGTAGGTATGGTGGACTCATGTGGCAAAACTGGGTTTAAGGATTTTGAATGTACAAGTAGTAATCCCACTTGGTACAAGTGAAGGGTGGCAAAAAGATTGAGAAGTAACCAACCAAGAAACAAAAAATCACATAAGTGAGCATTAAGCATAACTAACACCGAATAATGCACCACAAGTAGGATGTAATTTCATTGCATAACTATTGACTTTCATGCTTGCATAGGGAATCACAAACCTTAACACTTCTTACTAAAGCATGATTACTCATCAACATGACTCACATATCACTATCATCATATCTCAAAACTATTACAAAGAATAAATTTTTTTGTCCAATGATCTTCATGAAAGTTTTTATTATATCCCTCTTGAATATATGTCACTTCGGGACTAGTTTCATATGTTGCTTTTGATAGCTCAAACAAATTTAAGTGAAGAACATGAGCATAAAAAAATTCATCTCTCAAAATAATATAAGTGAAGCATGAGAGCATTTCTTCAAAAATATTAAATCACACCGTGCTCAAAAATATATAAGTGAAGCACTAGAGCAATTCCATAGCTCAAAGAATTTAAGAGAAGCACATAGAGCAATTCTATTAAATCATAGCATATTTTTGGCTCTCCCAAATAGGTGTGTTCAGCAAGGATACTTGACACAAAACAAAAATCAAAACAAGAAAATACTCATATAATACAAGAGACTCCAAGCAAAACTCATGATATGTGACGAATAAAAATATAGCTCCAAGTAAAATACCGATGGTCGTTAGAAGAAAGAGGGGATGCCACTTGAGGGGGGGTGCCACTTGGGGCATCCCCAAGCTTAGTTGCTTGTTCCTCTTTGGATAATAACTTGGGATGCCATGGGGCATCCCCAAGCTTAGGCTCTTCTTACTCCTTATTCCTTCATCCATCGTGATCTCACCCAAAACTAACTTCAATCACACAAAACTCAACAAAACCTTCATGAGATCCATTAGTATAACAAAGCAAATCACCACTCTAAGTACTCTTGAAAACCCATTCATATTTTATTTTTGCATTATATCTACTATATTCCAACTTTGCTATGGCTTATACCCCCCCCCCCCGATAAAGTCCATAGATTCATCAAAATTAGCACACAACGCAAAGAAAACAGAACCTGTCAAAAACATAACAGTCTATAGTAATCTGAAAACTTCATGTACTTTTGTAACTCCAAAAATTCTGAAAAATTAGGATAAAGTAGGCAATTTGTATATAAATATTGTGTAAAAATTTCAGAATTTTATCACTCTTCTGTAAATTTAAAAAATTCTGTCACTGGCGCAAAAAGTTTCTGTTTTCCAACAAGATCAAATCAACTATCACCCAACATGTGTTGGGGAACGTAGCAGAATTTTAAAATTTTCTACGGATCACCAAGATCAATCCATGGAGTTATCTAGCAACGAGGGAGAGGGGAGTGCATCTACATACCCTTGTAGATCACGAGCGGAAGCGTTCAAGAGAACGGGGTTGATGGAGTCGTACTCGTCGTGACCCAAATCACCGATGACCTAGCGCCGAACGGACGGCACCTCCGCGTTCAACACACGTACGGTTGGGAAGACGTCTCCTCCGACTTGATCCAGCAAGGGGGAAGGAGAGGTTGATGGAGATCCAGCAACACGACGGCGTGGTGGTGGAAGCTACGGTGATCTCGGCAGGGCTTCGCCAAGCTCAGGGAGAGGGAGAAGTGTCACGGGAGGGAGAGGGAGGCGCTAGGGGCTAGGGTGCGGCTGTCCTCCCTTCCCCCCACTATATATAGGACCCCTAGGGGGGCGTCGGCCCTAGGAGATGCAATCTCCAAGGGGGGCGCTGGCCAAGGGGGGTGGAGTGCCCCCCAAGCCAAGTGGGGTGCCCCCCACCCCTAGGGTTTCCAACCCTAAGCGCAGGGGGAGGCCCATGAGGGGTGCACCAGCCCACTAGGGGCTCGTTCCCCTCCCACTTCATCCCATGGGGCCCTCCGGAATAGGTGGCCCCACCCGGTGGACCCCCGGGACCCTTCTGGTGGTCCCGGTACAATACCGATTACCCCCGAAACTTTCCCGATGGCCGAAACTCGACTTCCTATATATAAATCTTCACCTCCAGACCATTCTGGGACTCCTCGTGACGTCCGGGATCTCATCCGGGACTCCGAACAACTTTCGGGTTACCGTATACTAATAGCTCAACAACCCTAGCGTCACCGAACCTTAAGTGTGTAGACCCTACGGGTTCGGGAGACACGCAGACATGACCGAGACGACTCTCCGGTCAATAACCAATAGCGGGATCTAGATACCCATGTTGTCTCCCACATAATCCTCGATGATCTCATCGGATGAACCACGATGTCGAGGATTCAATCAATCCCGTATACAATTCCCTTTGTCAATCGGTACGTTACTTGCCCGAGACTCGATCGTCGGTATCCCAATACCTCGTTCAATCTCGTTACCGGCAAGTCACTTTACTCGTACCGTAATGCATGATCCCGTGATCAACCACTTGGTCACATTGAGCTCATTATGATGATGCATTACCGAGTGGGCCCAGAGATACCTCTCCGTCGTATGGAGTGACAAATCCCAGTCTCGATTCGTGCCAACCCAACAGACACTTTCGGAGATACCCGTAGTGTACCTTTATAGCCACCCAGTTACGTTGTGACGTTTGGCACACCCAAAGCACTCCTACGGTATCCGGGAGTTGCACAATCTCATGGTCTAAGGAAATGATACTTGACATTCGAAAAAGCTATAGCAAACGAACTACATGATCTTTGAGCTATGCTTAGGATTGGGTCTTGTCCATCACATCATTCTCCTAATGATGTGATCCCGTTATCAATGACATCCAATGTCCATAGTCAGGAAACCATGACTATCTTTTGATCAACGAGCTAGTCAACTAGAGGCTCACTAGGGACGTGTTGTGGTCTATGTATTCACACATGTATTACGATTTCCGGATAACACAATTATAGCATGAACAATAGAAAATTATCATGAACAAAGAAATATAATAATAACCATTTTATTATTGCCTCTAGGGCATATTTCCAACAGTCTCCCACTTGCACTAGAGTCAATAGTCTAGTTACATTGTGATGAATCGAACACCCATGCAGTTCTGGTGTTGATCATGTTTTGCTCTAGGGAGAGGTTTAGTCAACGGATCTGCCACATTCAGGTCCGTATGTACTTTACAAATATCTATGTCTCCATTTTGAACGCTTTCACAAATGGAGTTGAAGCGACGCTTGATATGCCTGGTCTTCCTGTGAAACCTGGGCTCCTTGGCAAGGGTAATAGCTCCAGTGTTGTCACAGAAGAGAGTCATCGGGCCCGACGCATTGGGTATGACTCATAGGTCGGTAATGAACTCCTTCACCCAGATTGCTTCTTGTGCTGCCTCTGAGGCTGCCATGTACTCCGCTTCACATGTAGATCCCGCCACAACGCTTTGCTTGCAACTGCACCAGCTTACTGCCCCACCATTCAAAATATACACGTATCCGGTTTGTGACTTAGAGTCATCCAGATCTGTGTCGAAGCTAGCATCGACGTAACCCTTTATGATGAGCTCTTTGTTACCTCCATAAACGAGAAACATATCCTTAGTCCTCTTCAGGTACTTCAGGATATTCTTGACCGCTATCCAGTGTTCCATGCCGGGATTACTTTGGTACCTTCCTACCAAACTTACAGCAAGGTTTACATCAGGTCTGGTACATAGCATAGCATACATGATAGACCCTATGGCCGAGGCATAGGGGACGACACTCATCTTTTCTCTATCTTCTGCCGTGGTCGGGCATTGAGCCGTGCTCAATCTCGTACCTTGCAATACAGGCAAGAACCCCTTCTTTGACTGATCCATATTGAACTCGTACCTTGCAATACAGGCAAGAACCCCTTCTTTGACTGATCCATATTGAACTTCTTCAATATCTTGTCAAGGTACGTACTCTGTGAAAGACCAATGAGGCGTCTCGTTCTATCTCTATAGATCTTGATGCCTAACATGTAAGCAGCTTCTCCAAGATCCTTCATTGAAAAACACTTGTTCAAGTAGGCCTTTATGCTTTCCAAGAATTCTATATCATTTCCCACCAACAGTATGTCATCCACATACAATATGAGAAATGCTACAGAGCTCCCACTCACTTTCTTGTAAATGCAGGCTTCTCCATAAGTCTGTGTAAACCCAAACGCTTTGATCATCTCATCAAAACGAATGTTCCAACTCCGAGATGCTTGCACCAGCCCATAGATCGAGCGTTGGAGCTTGCACACCTTGTCAGCATTCTTAGGATCGACAAAACCTTCCGGTTGCATCATATACAATTCTTCCTTAAGGAAACCATTAAGGAATGCCGTTTTGACGTCCATTTGCCATATCTCATAATCATAGAATGCGGCAATTGCTAACATGATTCGGACGGACTTCAGCTTCGCTACCGGTGAGAAAGTCTCATCGTAGTCAACCCCTTGAACTTGTCCATAACCCTTAGCGACAAGCCGAGCTTTATAGATGGTCACATTACCATCCGCGTTTGTCTTCTTCTTAAAGATCCATTTATTTTCTATGGCTCGCCGATCATCGGGCAAGTCAGTCAAAGTCCATACTTCGTTTTCATACATGGATCCTATCTCGGATTTCATGGCTTCCAGCCATTTGTCGGAATCCAGGCCCGCCATCACTTCTTCATAGTTCGAAGGTTCACCGTTGTCTAACAACATGATTTCCAAGACAGGGTTGCCATACCACTCTGGTGCGGAACGTGTCCTTGTGGACCTACGAAGTTCAGTAGCAACTTGATCTGAAGTTTCATGATCATCATCGTTAACTTCCTCTCTAATCGGTGCAGGCACCTCAGGAACATTTTCCTGAGTTGCGCCACTCTCCGGTTCAAGAGGTAATACTTCATCAAGTTCTACTTTCCTCCCACTTATTTCTGTCGAGAGAAACTCTTTCTCTAGAAAGGATCCATTCTTGGCAACAAAGATCTTGCCTTCGGATCTGAGGTAGAAGGTATACCCAATAGTTTCTTTAGGGTATCCTATGAAGACGCATTTTTCCGATTTGGATTCGAGCTTTTCAGGTTGAAGTTTCTTGACATAAGCATCGCATCCCCAAACTTTTAGAAACGACAGCTTAGGTTTCTTCCCAAACCATAATTCATACGGTGTCGTCTCAACGGATTTTGACGGAGCCCTATTTAAAGTGAATGCGGCAGTCTCTAAAGCATAGCCCCAAAATGACAGCGGTAGATCGGTAAAAGACATCATAGATCGCACCATATCCAATAGAGTGCGATTACGACGTTCAGACACACCATTACGCTGAGGTGTTCTAGGCGGCATGAGTTGTGAAACTATTCCACATTTCCTTAAGTGTGTGCCAAATTCGTGACTCAAGTATTCTCCCCCACGATCTGATCGCAAGAACTTGATTTTTCTGTCACGTTGATTCTCAACCTCACTCTGAAATTCCTTGAATTTTTCAAAGGTCTCAGACTTGTGTTTCATTAAGTAGACATACCCATATCTACTCAAGTCATCAGTGAGGGTGAGAACATAACGATAGCCACCGTGAGCCTCAACACTCATTGGACCGCACACATCAGTATGTATGATTTCCAATAAGTTGGTTGCTCGCTCCATTGTTCCTGAGAACGGAGTCTTGGTCATTTTACCCATGAGGCATGGTTCACACGTGTCAAATGATTCGTAATCAAGAGACTCCAAAAGTCCATCTGCATGGAGCTTCTTCATGCATTTGACACCTATGTGACCAAGGCGGTAGTGCCACAAGTATGTGGGACTATCATTATCAACCTTACATCTTTTGGTATTCACACTATGAATATGTGTAACATTACGCTTGAGATTCATTAAGAATAAACCATTCACCAGCGGAGCATGACCATAAAACATATCTCTCATATAAATAGAACAACCATTATTCTTGGATTTAAATGAGTAGCCATCTCGAATTAAACGAGATCCTGATACAATGTTCATGCTCAAAGCTGGCACTAAATAACAATTATTGAGGTTTAAAACTAATCCCGTAGGTAAATGTAGAGGTAGCGTGCCGACGTTGATCACATTGACCTTGGAACCATTCCCGACGCGCATCGTCACCTCGTCCTTCTCCAGTCTCCGCTTATTCCGCAGCTCCTGCTTTGAGTTACAAATGTGAGCAACGGCACCGGTATCAAATACCCAGGAGCTACTACGAGTACTGGTAAGGTACACATCAATTACATGTATATCACATATACCTTTAGTGTTGCCGCCTTCTTGTCCGCTAAGTATTTGGGGCAGTTCCGCTTCCAGTGACCACTTCCCTTGCAATAAAAACACTCAGTCTCAGGCTTGAGGTCCATTCTTTGACTTCTTCCCGGCAGCTTGCTTACCGGGCGCGGCAACTCCCTTGCCGTCCTTCTTGAAGTTCTTTTTACCCCTGCCTTTCTTGAACTTAGTGGTTTTATTCACCATCAACACTTGATGTTCCTTTTTGATTTCCACCTCCGCTGATTTCAACATTGAATATACCTCAGGAATGGTCTTTTCCACCCCCTGCATATTGAAGTTCATCAAAAAGCTCTTGTAGCTCGGTGGAAGCGAATGAGGGATTCTGTCAATGACCGCGTCATCCGAGAGATTAACTCCCAGCTGAGTCAAGCGGTTATGCAACCCAGACATTTTGAGTATGTGCTCACTGGCAGAACTATTTTCCTCCATCTTACAACTGAAGAACTTGTCGGAGACTTCATATCTCTCGACCCGGGCATGAGCTTGGAAAACCATTTTCAGCTCTTCGAACATCTCATATGCTCCGTGTCGCTCAAAACGCTTTTGGAGCCCCGGTTCTAAGCTGTAAAGCATGCCGCACTGAACGAGGGAGTAATCATCAGCACGTGACTGCCAAGCGTTCATAACATCTTGGTTCTCTGGGATGGGTGCGTCACCTAGCGGTGCTTCTAGGACATAATCTTTCTTGGCAGCTATGAGGATGATACTCAGGTTCCGGAGCCAGTCCGTATAGTTGCTGCCATCATCTTTCAGCTTGGTTTTCTCTAGGAACGCGTTGAAGTTGAGGGCAACATTAGCATGGGCCATTTGATCAACAAGACATAGTATAAATATTTTAGACTAAGTTCATGATAATTAAGTTCATCTAATCAAATTATTCAATGAACTCCCACTCAGATAGACATCCCTCTAGTCATCTAAGTGAAACATGATCCGAGTCAACTAGGCCGTGTCCGATCATCACGTGAGACGGACTAGTCAACATTGGTGAACATCTTCATGTTGATCGTATCTTCCATACGACTCATGCTCGACCTTTCGGTCTTCCATGTTCCGAGGCCATGTCTGTACATGCTAGGCTCGTCAAGTCAACCTAAGTGTATTGCGTGTGTAAATCTGGCTTACACCCGTTGTATTCAAACGTTAGAATCTATCACACCCGATCATCACGTGGTGCTTCAAAACAACGAACCTTCGCAATGGTGCACAGTTAGGGGGAACACTTTCTTGAAATTATTATGAGGGATCATCTTATTTAAGCTACCGTCGTTCTAAGCAAATAAGATGCAAAACATGATAAACATCACATGCAATCAAATAGTGACATGATATGGCCAATATCATTTTCTCCTTTTGATCTCCATCTTCGGGGCCTCATGATCATCTTTGTCACCGGCATGACACCATGATCTCCATCATCGTGTCTTCTTGAAGTTGTCTCGTCATCTATTACTTATACTACTATGGCTAACGCTTTAGCAATAAAGTAAAGTAATTACATGACGTTTATATTGACACGCATGTCATAAATAAATTAAGACAACTCCTGTGGCTCCTGCCGGTTGTCATACTCATCGACATGCAAGTCATGATTCCTATTACAAGAATATGATCAATCTCATACATCACATATACCATTCATCACATCCTTTTGGCCATATCACATCACACGGCACATGCTGCAAAAACAAGTTAGACGTCCTCTAATTGTTGTTGCAAGTTTTTACGTGGCTGCTATAGGTTTCTAGCAAGAACATTTCTTACCTATGCCAAAACCACAACGTGATATGCCAATTTCTATTTACCCTTCATAAGGACCCTTTTCATCGAATCCGATCTGACTAAAGTGGGAGAGACAAACACCCGCTAGCCACCTTATGCAACTAGTGCATGTCAGTCGGTGGAACCAGTCTCACGTAAGCGTGCGTGTAAGGTCGGTCCGGGCCGCTTCATCCCACGATGCCGCCGAATAAACATAAGACTAGTAACGGCAAGCAAATTGACAATATCCACGCCCACAACTGCTTTGTGTTCTACTCGTGCGTAGAAACTACGCATAGACCTAGCTCATGATGCCACTGTTGGGGAACGTAGCAGAATTTTAAAATTTTCTACGCATCACCAAGATCAATCCATGGAGTCATCTAGCAATGAGGGAGAGGGGAGTGCATCTACATACCCTTGTATATCGCGAGCGGAAGCTTCCAAGAGAACGGGGTTGATGGAGTCGTACTCGTCGAGATCCAAATCACCGATGACCTAGCGCCGAACGGACGTCACCTCCGCGTTCAACACACGTACGGTTGGGAAAACGTCTCCTCCAACTTGATCCGGCAAGGTGGGAGGAGCGGTTGATGGAGATCCAGCAGCACGACGGCGTGGTGGTGGAAGCTACGGTGATCTCGGCAGGGCTTCACCAAGCTCAGGGAGAGGGAGAAGTGTCACGGGAAGGAGAGGGAGGCGCTAGGGGCTAGGGTGTGGCTGCCCTCCCTTCCCCCCACTATATATAGGACCCCTAGGGGGGCGCCGGCCCTAGGAGATGCAATCTCCAAGGGGGGCGGCGGCCAAGGGGGGTGGAGTGCCCCCCAAGCCAAGTGGGGCGCCCCCCACCCCTAGGGTTTCCAACCGTAGGCGCAGGGGGAGGCCCATGAGGGGCGCACCAGCCCACTAGGGGCTGGTTCCCCTCCCACTTCAGTCCATGGGGCCCTCCGGGATAGGTGGCCCCACCCGGTGGACCCCCGGGACCCTTCCGGTGGTCCCGGTACAATACCGATTACCCCCGAAACTTTCCCGATGGCCGAAACTCGACTTACTATATATAAATCCTCACCTCCGGACCATTCCGGGACTCCTCGTGACGTTCGGGGTCTCATCCGGGACTCCGAACAACTTTCGGGTTACCGTATACTAATATCTCAACAACCCTAGCGTCACCGAACCTTAAGTGTGTAGACCCTACGGGTTCGGGAGACACACAGACATGACCGAGACGACTCTCCGGTCAATAACCAACAGCGGGATCTGGATACCCATGTTGGCTCCCACATACTCCTCGATGATCTCATCAGATGAACCACGATGTCGAGGATTCAATCAATCTCGTATACAATTCCCTTTGTCAATCGGTATGTTACTTGCCCGAGACTCGATCGTCGGTATCCCAATACCTCGTTCAATCTTGTTACTAGCAAGTCACTTTACTCGTACCGTAATGCATGATCCCGTGATCAACCACTTGGTCACATTGAGCTCATTATGATGATGCATTACCGAGTGGGCCCAGAGATACCTCTCCGTCGTACGGAGTGACAAATCCCAGTCTCGATTCGTGCCAACCCAACAGACACTTTCGGAGATACCCGTAGTGTACCTTTATAGCCACCCAGTTACGTTGTGACGTTTGGCACACCCAAAGCACTCCTACGGTATCCGGGAGTTGCACAATCTCATGGTCTAAGGAAATGATACTTGACATTCAGAAAAGCTATAGCAAACGAACTACACGATCTTTGAGCTATGCTTAGGATTGGGTCTTGTCCTTCACATCATTCTCCTAATGATGTGATCCCGTTATCAATGACATCCAATGTCCATAGTCAGGAAACCATGACTATTTTTTGATCAATGAGCTAGTCAACTAGAGGCTCACTAGGGACGTGTTGTGGTCTATGTATTCACACATGTATTACGATTTCCGGATAACACAATTATAGCATGAACAATAGACAATTAGCATGAACAAAGAAATATAATAATAACCATTTTATTATTGCCTATAGGGCATATTTCCAACAACATGATCCCAAAGGCTTTGCTTGGCCCAAACACTAATTAAAACATAAAAACACAATCGTAATAGTAGCATAATTGTGCAAACACTCAAGAATAGAAAGAAAAAGGTGAAAATAAATTTTATTCATTGGGTTGCCTCCCAACAAGCACTATCATTTTATGCCCCTAGCTAGGCATAATGCATAGATTCAAGTATTGTCATTTGTAGTTTTACCAACTTTTGTAAGGGCTTTCTCAAACTCGTGAGGCTCTTTACGCTTCCCTAAATTCTCATGAAAAGAAACCATCTTTAGATCCAAAACATCCAACCATTTATTGCAAAGAGTAATCAAAGTATTCATGCGATTGAGGTTTCCACTAATATGTTTGAGAGGTTAATTGTATTTTTACAACTCGATCATATGTTTACGCAAATCACTCAACTTGTCTAAAATTTGAACCCCTTCTTGAGTAAAAGAAATCCCCTTTTTGGTTGGTGGAATTCCCAAGATCCCCTCTAGGATCTCATAAGCAGTATTAGCATCAAGTTCAATAAAATTCCCTTTAGCGGCAAAATCCAAAAGTTGTCTATGATGCAAAGCTAATCCTATATAAAAATTTCAAAGCAAAATCCTTGCATCTCCTTTAAGATTTCTAATGCGATAAGATTCCATTAATCTATACCAAGCATCTTTCAAATTGTCTCCTTGTTTCTACTTGGAGTATAAAACTTCAAAATCTGGTGACAAAGGAGGAGTAGTCATGCTAGTCATAGTGACAAGGTAGACAAGCAAGATCACACACATAAAGATAGATCTGACAAGAAAAACGGCGAGCGGAAAAGGAGGGCGAATAAAACAACAATTTCTTGTGAAGTGGGGGAGATGAAAAGGAGAGGCAAATGGAAAATAATGTAAATTGCAAGCAGATGAGATTTGTGATTAGGAACCTGGTAGATGATGATGTCTCCCTAGCAACGCCGCCAGAAATCCTTTCTTGATGGCTCGTGTCCGCGTCAGTTTTTCCCCAAAGAGGAAGGGATGATGCAACACAACTATGGTAGGTATTTTCCTCAGTGATGAAACCAGGGTTATCGAACCAGTAGGAGAATCAAGCAACACTATGTAAACGGTACCTGCACATAAAGAACAAATACTTGCAACCCGACGCGTGAGAGGGGTTGTCAATCCCTCTCGGGTAAAAGATAGATTGGATTATATGATTTTGGATAAACAGATCTCTCGATAAAACAAAATGAAATAAATAAAGAAAAAGTGCAGCAAGGTATTGTTGGGTTTTTAGAATGATAGATCTGAAAAAAGCAAATAAAATGGATGTCGAAGCAAATATGATAAAGAATAGACCCGAGGTCTGTAGATTTCACTAGTGGCTTCTCTCAATAAAATAGCATACAGCGGGTAAACAAATTACTGTTGGGCAACTGATAGAACTTCAAATAATTATGACGATATCTAGGCAATGATGATTATATAGGCATCATGTCCAAGATTAGTAGACCGACTCCTTCCTGCATCTATTACTATTACTCCACACATCGACCGCTATCCAGCATGCATCTAGTGTATTAAGTTCATGGAGAAATGGAGTAATACAATAAGAATGGTGACATGATGCAGACAAGATTTATTCATGTAGGAATAGACCCCATCGTGTTATCCTAAATAGCAACGATCAATATGTGTCTTGCTTCCCCTTTTATCACTGGGAAAGAACACCGCACGACCGAAACCATCACAAAACACCTCTTCCCATGGCAAGAAAAATCAATCTAGTTGTCCTAACTAAATCAAATATTCAAAGAAGAAATACAAGGCTATAAGTAATTATGCATATAAGAGATCAAAACTCAAATAACTTTCATGGATAAAATAGATCTGATCGTAAATTCAAAGTTCATCGGATCCCAACAAACACACCGCAAAAAGAGTTACAGCAAATAGATCTCCAAGAGACGATTTTATTGAGAATCAAAAGAGAGAGAGGAAGACATCTAGCTACTAACTACTAACTATGAACTCGTAGGTCCACGATGAACTACTCACGCATCATCGGAGAGGCACCAATGAGGATGATGAACCCCTCTATGATGATGTCTAGATTGGATCTGGTGGTTCTGGAACTTGCGACGGCTGGAATTGTGTTTCGTCAACTCCCCTAGGGTTTTTGGATTTTCAGGGTATTTATAGAGCAAAGAGGCGGTGCGGGAGGCCACCAAGGTGGGCACAACCCACCAGGGCGCGCCTCAGCCCCCGGGCATGCCCAGGTGGGTTGTGCCCCCTCAGGGCACCCCTATGGTATTTCTTTGGCCCATCTTGTATCTTCTGGTCCAAAAAAATCTCTAAAAAGTTTCACTGCGTTTGGACTCCCTTTGGTATTGATTTTCTGCAAAGTAAAAAACAAGCAAAAAGAGCAACTGGCACTGGGCACTATGTCAATAGGTTAGTCCCAAAAAATGATATAAAGTTGCTATAAATGATTGTAAAACATCCAAGAATTATAATATAACATCATGGAACAATAAAAAAACATAGATACGTTGGAGATGTATTAGCGGCTATTGGAGACACCAGAGGGTTTTCAGGAATGCTCGGATCAATTGATTGCATGCATTGGCAATGGAAGAACCGCCCCAAAGGTTTGCAGGAAATGTATCAAGGTCACACCAAAGAGGCCACCATCACACTAGAAGCAGTGGCATCACATGACATATGGGTTTGGCATGTTCTCATTGGAATGCGGGGATCTCACAACGACATCAACGTGCTTTAACAATCTCCGGTGTTCATGAGGCTTTGTAATGGGGAATCACCGCCATGCAACTACACCGTTAATGGCCTGAAGAAAATATGCCCTAGAGGCAATAATAAAGTTGTTGTTTATATTTCCTTATATCATGATAAATGTTTATTATTCATGCTAGAATTGTATTAAACGAAAACTTAATACATGTGTGAACAAACAGAGTGTCACTAGTTTGCCTCTGCTTGACTAGCTCGTTGAATCAATGATGGTTATGTTTCCTAACCATAGACATGAGTTTTCATTTGATTAATGGGACCACATCATTAGAGAATGAAGTGATTGACTTGACCCATCCATTAGCTTAGCACGATGATCGTTTAGTTTGTTGCTTTTGCTTTCTCCATAACTATACATGTTCCTATGACTATGAGATCATGCAACTCCCGAATACTGGAGGAACACTTTGTGTGCTACCAAACGTCACAATGTAACTGGGTGATTATAAAGGTGCTCTATAGGTGTCTCCGATGGTGTTTGTTGAGTTGGCATGGATCGAGATCAGGATTTGTCACTCCGATTGTCGGAGAGGTATCTCTGGGCCCTCTCAGTAATGTACATCACTATAAACCTTTCAAGCAATGTAGCTAATGAGTTAGTTACGGGATGTAGCATTACGGAATGAGTAAAGAGACTTGCCGGTAACGAGGTTGAACTAGGTATTGAGATACCGACGATCGAATCTCGGGCAAGTAACATACCGATGACAAAAGGAACAACGTATGCCGTTATGCGGTTTGACCGATAAAGATCTTCATAGAATATGTAGGAACCAATATGAGCATCCAGGTTCCGCTATTGGTTATTGACTAGAGACGAGTCTCGGTCATGTATACATAGTTCTCGAACCCGTACGGTCCGCACGCTTAACGTTCGGTGACGATCGGTATTACGAGTTTATGTGTTTTGACGTACTGAAGGTAGTTCGGAGTCCTGGTTTTGATCACGGACATGATGAGGAGTCTTAAAATGGTCGAGACATAAAGATCGATATATTGGAAGCCTATATTTGGACATCGTAATGGTTCCGAGTGGTTCGGGCATTTTTTCGGAGTACCGGGAGGTTACCGGAACCCCCCGGGGAGTATATGGCCCTTATTGGGCCTTAGTGAAATAGAGGAGAGGGAAAGGAAAAGAGGGAGGCGCGCCCCCAAGACCAATCCGACTTGGGAGGGGGGGTTGGCCCCCCTTTCCTTCCTCCCTCTCTCCTCCTTCCTTCCTCTCCTACTCCTACTTGGAAGGGCTCCTACTTCTACTAGGAAAGGGGGGAATCCTACTCCCGGAGGGAGTAGGACTCCCCCAGGGCGCGCCATAGAGAGGGTCGGACCTCCCCCTCCTCCACTCCTTTATATACGAGGGAGGGGGCACCCCATGGACACACAATTTGATCAGTTGATCTTTTAGCCGTGTGCGGTGCCCCCTCCACCATAATCCACCTCGGTTATATCGTAGCGGTGCTTAGGCAAAGCCCTGTTCCGGTAGCTGCTTATATATTGGTCATCAAGATCTATAGAGATAGATCAAGACGCTTAATTGGACTTTCACAAAGGACATACCTTGATAAAGTTTTGAAGAAGTTCAAAATGGATCAGACAAAGAAAGGGTTCTTGCCTGTATTACAAGGTGTGAAGTTGAGTCAGACTCAATGCCTGACCACTGTAGAAGATAGAGAGAAAATGAAAGGTGTTCCCTATGCTTCAGCCATAGGCTCTATCATGTATGTAATACTGTGTACCAGACCTGATGTGTGCCTTGCTATAAGTTTAGCAGGGAGGTACCAAAGTAATCCAGGAGTGGATCACTGGACAACGGTCAAGAACATCCTGAAATACCTGAAAAGGACTAAGGATATGTTTCTCGTATATGGAGGTGACAAAGAGCTCGTCGTAAATGGTTACGTCGATGCAAGCTTTGACACTGATCCGGATGACTCTAAGTCACAAACCGGATACATGTTTTTATTAAATGGTGGAGCTGTCAGTTGGTGCAGTTCCAAGCAGAGCGTCGTGGCAGGATCTACGTGTGAAGCGGAATACATAGCTGCTTCGGAAGCAGCAAATGAAGGAGTTCATATCCGATCTGGGTGTCATACCTAGTGCATCGAGTCCAATGAAAATATTTTGTGACAATACTGGTGCAATTTCCTTGGCAAAGGAATCCAGATTTCACAAGAGAACCAAGCACATCAAGAGACGCTTCAATTCCATCTGCGATCAAGTCAAGGAGGGAGACATAGAGATTTGCAAGATACTTACGGATCTGAATGTTGCAGACCCGTTGACTAAGCCTCTCTCACGAGCAAAACATGATCAGCACCTAGACTCCATGGGTGTTAGAATCATTACAATGTAATCCAGATTATTGACTCTACTGCAAGTGGGAGACAGAAGGAAATATGCCCTAGAGGCAATAATAAAGTTGTTATTTATATTTCCTTATATCATGATAAATGTTTATTATTCATGCTAGAATTGTATTAACCGGAAACTTAGTACACATGTGAATACACAGACAAACAGAGTGTCACTAGTTTGCCTCTACTTGACTAGCTCGTTGAAGCAATGATGGTTATGTTTCCTAACCATAGATATGAGTTGTCATTTGATTAACGGGATCACATCATTAGAGAATGAAGCGATTGACATGATCCATCCGTTAGCTTAGCACGATGTTCGTTTAGTTTGTTGCTTTTGCTCCATAACTATACATGTTCCTATTACTATGAGATCATGTAACTCCCAAATACCAGAGGAACACTCTGTGTGCTACCAAATGTCACAACGTAACTAGGTGATTATAAAGGTGCTCTATAGGTGTCTCCGATGGTGTTTGTTGAGTTGGCATGGATCGAGATTAGGATTTGTCACTCCGATTGTCGGAGAGGTATCTCTGGGCCCTCTCGGTAATGCACATCACTATAAGCCTTGCAAGCAATGTGACTAATGAGTTAGTTACGGGATGTAGCATTACGGAACGAGTAAAGAGACTTGTCGGTAATGAGATTGAACTAGGTATTGAGATACCGACGATCGAATCTCGGGCAAGTAACATACCGATGACAAACGGAACAACGTATACGGTTATGCGGTTTGACCGATAAAGATCTTCGTAGAATATGTAGGAACCAATATGAGCACCCAAGTTTCGCTATTGGTTATTGACCAGAGATGAGTCTCGGTCATGTCTACATAGTTCTCGAACCCGTAGGGTCCGCACGCTTAACGTTCGGTGATGATCGGTATTACGAGTTTATGTGTTTTGATGTACCGAAGGTAGTTGGAGTCCCGGATTTGATCACGGACATGATGAGGAGTCTCGAAATGATCGAGACGTAAAGATCAATATATTGAAAGCCTATATTTGAACATCGGAATGGTTCCGAGTGGTTCGGGCATTTTTCCGAAGTACCGGGAGGTTACCGGAACCCCCCGGGAGTATGTGGGCCTTATTGGGCCTTAATGGAATAGAGGAGAGGGAAGAGAAAAGAGGGAGGCACGTCCCCCAAGCCCAATCCGAATTGGGAGGGGGCCGGCCCCCTTTCCCTCCTCCCTCTCTCCTCCTTCCTTCCTCTCCTACTCCTACTTGGAAGGGCTCCTACTTCTACTAGGAAAGGGGGGAATCCTACTCCCGGAGGGAGTAGGACTCCCCCAGGGCGTGCCATAGAGAGGGCCAGCCCTCCCCCTCCTCCACTCCTTTATATACGGGGGAGGGGGCACCCCATGGACACACAAGTTGATCAGTTGATCTTTTAGCCGTGTGCAGTGCCCCCCTCCACCATAATTCACCTCGGTTATCACTACTAGGAAAAGGGCTAAAGATGAAATTGACACTAATGACGCACCAGAGAAGTGGTGCGCCACTACTATATACTAATGGCGCACCATGTGGAGATGCGCCGTTAGTGTGGAAGACACTAATGGCGCACCAGGCACAAGGTGTGCCACTAGTGACAAAATGTTTTTTTTCATTTTTTCAAACATACTAATGGCGCATCCAGGCAAAGTGCGCCATTAGTAGTTAGAACTACTAATGGCGCACCAGCCATAGAGTGCGCCACTACTATAATTTTTTTTTTACTTTTTTGCAAAACTACTAATGGCGCACCGTTGCATAGTGCGTCATTACTAGTTTAAACTAGTAATGGCGCACTATGCCACGGTGCGTCATTAGTATAAAAATTTATACTAGTAATGAACATTTTCTAAACTAGTAATGAACATTTTATAAAAATCATGAACATTGTTGAATTCATGGAGAAAAATCAAATTCATGAACAATGTTTGTATATGCGAACATTGTTCAAAATCGTAAACATTTTTTAATATACGAACATTATTTCAAAATCACAAACAGTTTTTAAATGCCCAAACATTCTATGATTTCTCAAAAAAAACGTGAACATTTTTTTGAATAAATGAGTATTTTATGATTTCCTGAATGCATTTTCCAAAATTCGCAAATATTTAGAAATTTGGAACTTTTTTTAAATCATCAATTATTTTAAAAAAGAAAAATAGAAAAAAGCGAAAAAAATAAAAAATTAGGGGCACCCCGCACCGAGCATGTCGTCATCGATGACCCGGGAACAATATGAAAATGCATAACGGGTTGTGATCAACGATCGTTACAGACTCCGGGAGTGCAGCGGAAGTAGACGAGTCAGCGTAGACACTTCATATGCCAGGGACACGACTAGTCATACCACCGCCCGATGGTTTTAGCCGCGCACGTCGTTGGAGAACCCGGCCCATCTCGCCAAACTACACGTCGCCCAGGGACATGGCTACCTTGTTGCTGAGGACACTCGATCTCGATCCCCCTCCATCTCGATCTCGATTCCCCCTCCATCTCGATCTCGATGCCCCTTCATCTCGATCGCTATCCCCCTCCATCTCGATCTCGATCCCACCCGCACCCTCCCCCGCTAGCTCCACCGCCGCCGACGACCCACCGCACCCTCCCCTGCTCCACCGCCGCCGACGAGCACCCCCCGCACCCTCCCCCGCTCCACCACCGCCGACGAGCACCCCCCGCACCCTCCCTCGCTCCACCGCCGCCGACGAGCACCCCCCGTTTCATATTCATTTTTTAAAAAATAAAAAAAGTGTAGACTACAATTGTTGTTAAACAACAATTATTACTGTTTTTATAAAAAAATATTACTGTTTCATATTCATATTCATTTTCTAAAAAATTATTAGATGCAACAAAAAATAATAACAAAAAATAATAAAAAAATTACTAATGGCGCACCGCTCGGGGGTGCGCCATTGCTATCTAAAAAAGAAACATAGTAATGGCGAACCGCTAGGTGGTGCGCCATTGCTAAGCCTCCCCCACACTAAAATCCCCAATCTCTCACATTTCTCTCTAATCCCTCCCCTGCCTCATCTCACCCGCGCCCGACTACCACCGACCACCACCGCCCCCGTGCTCGCCGTCCCCGGTCGTGCTCGCTTCCCCCGCCGCACCCGACCACCACCACCCCCAACGCCCCCTCCCCGAGCCGAGCGCCGCCTCCCTCGACGTCCCCCCTCTGCCCGCGCCCGCGCCCTCGACGTCCTCCCGCCCAAGCGCCCCCTCCCCCCGCGGCCCCGCCTGCGTCAACCTCGTGCTCGCCGTCCAACACCGCGCAGCCTGCCCAGGAGGACCGCCGTCGTCTTCCTCTTCTACTGCGAGGACCTGGATGAGCTCGGATGCCCTCGAGCCATCCCTTCGACGCCCGCCGATTTCCTCCGCCTCGGCCACCATCGCCACCGCTCGACGCCGAATTCGCGCCGCCTCGACTAGCTCCGGCTACCCCGAGTCGCCCTCGACCTCCCTAGTGAGCACCCGAGCCGCTTCCCCCTCTTCCCCCTCTTGATTTCCTTCTAATGTGTTCTAGGGTTGGGGGTTGGAGAATTTTGGACAAGGAAAGGGGGTTGGAGAATTAAGCAGCTAGGGTTGGGGGTTTGTAAGAGAAGAATTGCCAGGCTTACTCACTGTTTAATTTGTTGCTGTGAGTTTGAATTTGCTGTTCTCAGTACAGTAGTTTACACTGGTTGTCAAGCTGTAGAGGAACTATAGTGCCAATACTGAAAATGTTCAGTGTTCCAATACTTTAGAGAAACTATAGTGCCTGTTATTCAGTTATGACTCCTTCACTGAAACTGTAGTGTTCGCTAAAACTGAGATGTAAACTAAAGGAGTTTGTGATTTGCAGAAGCTGTAGCATACTCCAACAAGTGATAAATGCACTCAAAAGTTCACTAAGAAAATGCAGATGCTTCTCACTTGTTACTGATAGTTTTCTGGAGTAATAAATGCATGCAAAAGAAGTTCAGTTAACTGTTACTGTTGCTGTATGAATTCCAACCAGGCCAATTTGTTGTCAATTGCTCTGTAATACTCAACTAGGTTTATGCAAAATGAAGATCAACCGTGTTTATGTAATAGATCAAATTGCAACAGGTTATTTGCAGTAGATCAAACTACAGTAGATTACTCAATATTCTTGCCATTTGTTGATAGGATATAAGTATTGACCATAAATAAGAATGAATATTGACCATTTGTTGCTGTTAGCACATGTTGAAAGTGTACCTGATGATGCTTCTGTAGAAAATTCAGTCTTCCTCCTCAGGCATGTGTTGTGTGACCTGACAAAATATAAATGTGTTGTGTGCCATGTGTTGGTAATTCAGTAAAGTCAAACAAGCACTGGATTTAGGCATGTTGCTTGCTGAACTTGTAGCAGCAACAACAACTATGGATGAATGATGAACAGGTTATAGTGGTCAGATTAGTTCAGCAACAACAACTATTTTCAGTTTGTCTTCTGGGTCATTTATAGTGGTCAGATTAGTTCTGCATTTATAGAGATAAATACTAGTAAGTCAAGGGCACCAGAATTTGATCATGCCTCTTTTGAGAAGTATGTCTATTGATTCAAAATTGCCATGGCAAAAATATGTTTCAGAAAATGACATGGACTAAAATGTTCTATAGATCATGATCCATAGACAAAAAAATGCCATGATCCATACAGTATAAATTCCATGATGCATAGGCTATATTTGCCATGGGAGATGGCAATTTTGTTGGATCATGATCCAGAGATTAAAAAAATGCATAGACTATAATTTCCTGGCATGATCCATAGAATAAAAATGTAGAATAAAAAATGCCATGATCCATACACTATAATTTTCATGATGCATGGACTATAATTTTCTATTCTTTCTGTGTTTGTACAGACTTGCTAGACCATTGTGTCGTGATGAATTTGCAGGTACCCCGAGAGGCCCTTGAGTTTGCCGGAATGTCGATTAACTTCCGTTCTGGCAAATTCGGGTACTCCATATGTCCTATTTTTAGCAAAGGTCATGCTAAAATTTTCCGTGAATTTTAGCATGACTTTGCTAAAAATAGGACATATAGGGTACTTGCGACTAATGTTGATTATCTTCTGCTCAAAATTTATGCTGCTATAATGTTGTAAGGGTACTAATTGGTCTCTTCTACTGCTTATCAGAGATGGGGGGAAGCAGCCACCGCCGCTCTGCCTCACCGGAGTACGAGTTGGATTCTTTCGAGTTCTTCACTATCATACTTTCTTCTTCAGTATCAGCCACGAGGCAGGTATATAAAATGAGAGATCTCCCCTTCACCCATCTCATTATGATAACTCTGTTGTTTGCTACATCACTCCTTGTCCCAAATTGCAGAGGCTGCCTGACGCTTTTATGAAGATGTTGGGTGAAGATCCGCCAGATAATGTGAAGCTCCAACAGGCCGGCAGCGGGGTTCGCAGGCTGTGGGACGTGGAGTTGGTGATCGAGGAGGGCCACATGTACTTGTGTCATGGCTGGGAGAAGTTCTACAGTGCCTACGACCTGCGGACTGGGTACTTTCTTCTCTTGAGGTACGACGATGACGCCACAATGCTCATCGTGAAGGTTTTCAACACGACTATTTATCTCTAATATACTTAGTTACCTATTTATCTCTAATATGCTTAGTTTCCTATAGGTTAGCTCTAAAATTACTTATGTTAGCACAAAATGATCAAGTTTACATAATAAGCTTATAGTCTTCTTCTTATTCTTCTTCTTATCCAAAATGACATATGTTAGCTTCATTTTACCTAAGTTGGCTCTAATATGCTAACTTAGAGCTTATATGCTTAGTTTCCTATAGGTTAGCTCCAAAATTACTTATGTTAGCACAAAATGATCAAGTTTACATAATAAGCTTATAGTCTTCTTCTTATTCTTCTTCTTATCCAAAATGACATAGGTTAGCTTCATTTTACCTAAGTTGGCTCTAATATGCTAACTTAGAGCTTATATGCTTAGTTTCCTATAGGTTAGCTCCAAAATTACTTATGTTAGCACAAAATGATCAAGTTTACATAATAAGCTTATAGTCTTCTTCTTATTCTTCTTCTTATCCAAAATGACATAGGTTAGCTTCATTTTACCTAAGTTGGCTCTAATATGCTAACTTAGAGCTTATATGCTTAGTTTCCTATAGGTTAGCTCCAAAATTACTTATGTTAGCACAAAATGATCAAGTTTACATAATAAGCTTATAGTCTTGTTCTTATTCTTCTTATTCTTCTTCTTCTTCTAGTCTTCTTCTTCTTCTCTTCTTCTTCTTCTTCTTCTAACTTCTTGTTTATCATTTTGCAGATTTGATTTAATTCACGGAATCTTGCATGGATGGAGTGCTTCTTTTCCATTCGTGTTTTTATTTTGTATCAACGTGAAACTTTTGTGAATTGATGGATAACAGTGTTGAATGAACATTGTGAAACTTTTGTAATATGTAATGATGGAACTATGTGTTGGCTATGTATGTATATATGATGAAACTTGTGTGTTGGATATGATCTGGTGGACGCAGGTAACATCGTTACATATGGCCCCCTGTATGTAAGCTAAGCAGATCTATGTTGTATATTATCTCTAATATTTTTTAACCTGTGAAAATATCAGAAATGAAAAAAATCACTAATATTCATACTAGCGGCGCACCACACAAGACACTAATGCCACACTGTGATAATCACACTAATGGCGCATCACCCAACAGTGCGCCATTAGTATGCCAAAGCACATGGTTAAATATGGCCCCTTGGGAGGCATACTAATGGCGCATGGTGTTCTATACTAATGGCGCACTGCTTGGTGCGCCATTAGTATACCAGATACTAATGGCGCACCGGTGGTGCGCCATTAGTAAGAAATACTAGTGGCGTGATACTAATGGCGCAACAGTAGTGCGCCATTAGTAGGCAAAACCGGTGCGCCATTAGTAGGCCTTTTCCTAGTAGTGTATATCATAGCGGTGCTTAGGCGAAGCCCTATTCCGGTAGCATCATCATCACCGTCATCACACCGTCGTGCTGACGAAACTCTCCCTCGAAGCTCTACTGGATCGTGAGTTCGCGGGACGTCACTGAGCTAAACGTGTGCAGATCGCGGAGGTGCCGTACGTTCGGTACTAGGGATCGGTCGATCGTGAAGACGTACGTCGACATCATCCGCGTTGTCATAACGCTTCTGCTTACGGTCTACGAGGGTACGTGGACGACACTCTTCCCTCTCGTTGCTATGCATCATCATGATCTTGCGTGTGCGTAGGATTTTTTTGAAATTACTGCATTCCCCGCATCCGAGCCAAATTTATGCGTAGATGTTATATGCACGAGTAGAACACAAAGGAGTTGTGGGCGTGGGTATATACATATTGCTTGCCGTCACTAGTTGATTCTTGATTCAGCGGCATTGTTTGATGAAGTGGCCCAGACCCACATTACGCGTACGCTTACGCGAGACTGGTTCTACCGACGTTCTTCGCACACAGGTGGTTAGTGGGTGTCTGTTTCTCCAGCTTTAGTTGAATCGGATTCAATGAATAGGGTTCTTTCTGAAGATCAAAAAGCAATCACTATACCGCGTTGCGGTTTTTGATGCGTAGGTAAGAACGATTCTTGCTCAGCACGTAGCAGCGACGTAAAACTTGCAACAACAAAGTAGAGGATGTCTAACTTGTTTTTTTGCAGGGCATGTTGTGGTGTGATATGGTCAAGACATGATGCTAAATTTTATTGTATGAGATGATCATGTTTTGTAACACAGTTATCGGCAACTCGCAGGAGCCATATGATTGTCGCTTTATTGTATGAAATGCAATTGCCATGTAATTGCTTTAGTTTATCACTAAGCGGTAGCGATAGTCATAGAGGCAATAGTTGGCGAGACGACAACGATGCTTCGATGGAGATCAAGGTGTCAAGCCGGTGACGATGGTGATCATGACGGTGCTTTGGAGATGGAGATCAAATGCACAAGATGATGATGGCCATATAATATCACTTATATTGATTGCATGTGATGTTTATCCTTTATGCATCTTATTTTGCTTAGTTCGGCGGTAGCATTATAAGATGATCTCTCACTAATTTCAAGGTATAAGTGTTCTCCCTGAGTATGCACCGTTGCTACAGTTCGTCGTGCCGAGACACCACGTGATGATCGGGTGTGATAAGCTCTACGTTCACATATAACGGGTGCAAGCTAGTTTTGCACACGCAGAATACTCAGATTAAACTTAACGAGCCTAGCATATGTAGATATGGCCTCGGAACACTGAGACCGAAAGGTCGAGCGTGAATCATATAGTAGATATGATCAACATAGTGATGTTCGCCATTGAAAACTACTCCATCTCATGTGATGATCGGACATGGTTTAGTTGATATGGATCACGTGATCACTTAGATGATTAGAGAGATATCTATCTAAGTGGGAGTTCTTAAATAATTTGATTAATTGAACTTTAATTTATCATGAACTTAGTACTTGATAGTATTTTGCATGTCTATGTTGTTGTAGATAGATGGCCCATGTTGTTGTTTCGTTGAATTTTAATGCGTTCCTAGAGAAAGCTAAGTTGAAAGATGATGGTAGCAATTACACGGATTGGGTCCATAACTTGAGGATTATCCTCATTGCTGCACAGAAGAATTACGTCCTGAAAGCACCGCTAGGTGACAAACCCGTTGCAGAAGCAACGCCAGATGTTATGAACACCTGGCAGAGCAAAGCTGATGACTACTCGATAGTTCAGTGTGCCATGCTTTATGGCTTAGAACCGGGACTTCAACGATGTTTTGAACGTCATGGAGCATATGAGATGTTCCAGGAGTTGAAGTTAATATTTCAAGCAAATGCCCGGGGAGAGATATGAAGTCTCCAATAAGTTCTACAGCTGCAAGATGGAGGAGAATAGTTCTGTCAGTGAACATATACTCAGAATGTCTGCGTACCACAACCACTTGACTCAACTGGGAGTTAATCTTCCTGATGATAGTGTCATTGATAGAGTTCTTCAATCACTGCCACCAAGCTACAAGAGCCTCGTGATGAACTATAATATGCAAGGGATGGATAAGACGATTCCTGAGCTCTTCGCAATGCTAAAAGCTGCGGAGGTAGAAATCAAGAAGGAGCATCAAGTGTTGATGGTCAACAAAACCACCAGTTTCAAGAAAAAAGGTAAAGGAAAGAAGGGGGACTTCAAGAAGAACAGAAAGCCAGTTGCTGCTCAAGTGAAGAAACCCAAGTTTGGACCTAAGCCTGAGACTGAGTGCTTCTACTGCAAAGGAACTGGTCACTGGAAGCGGAATAGCCCCAAGTATTTGGCGAAGAAGAAGGATGGCAAAGTGAAAGGTATATTTGATATACATGTTATTTATGTGTACCTTACTAATGCTCGCAGTAGTGCCTAGGTATTTGATACTGGTTCAGTTGCTAACATTTGCAACTCGAAATAGGGGTTGCGGATTAAGCGAAGATTGGCTAAGGACGAGGTGACGATGCGCGTGAAGCAATAGAGAGAAGTTCGAGGTATCTTGTAATAACAAGATCAACTTGGAATAAAAGTAAGAACGACGGGTGTATGTATTTATCCATAGGGATATTTTAGTGGTAGGGAATTACAAAAACAACGGGCACAAAGTCTTGAGAGAACATCGGAGAGTATCTTCGGAATCTTCTGGTGTAGTAGGCGATCATCTGGAATGAGGGGCTCTCCAGGAGAAAGTATTATCGAGAACCTAAAGTTAGATTTAATAAAACCATTAAACCTGAATAGTAGAGAGATCAGAGTCCCAGAATATAGATCGAGGACTAAAAAATACTAATACCACCCAATGGCGACGTGGGCCCGTGGGCCGCACAGCCAAGTTAGTAAAACAATTTTCATCAACTAGACCCAACTTCGACCAAGGAGTGTGGAAGGGGGATTCCTACAGGCAGTCGGCTCTGATACCAACTTGTGACGCCCCCGATTCAATCGTACACTAATCATACACGCAAACGTGTACGATCAAGATCAGGGACTCACGGGAAGACATCACAACACAACTCTACAAATAAAAATAAGTCATACAAGCATCATATTACAAGCCAGGGGCCTCGAGGGCTCGAATACAAGAGCTCGATCATAGACGAGTCAGCGGAAGCAACAATATCTGAGTACAGACATAAGTTAAACAATTTTGCCTTAAGAAGGCTAGCACAAACTGGGATACAGATCGAAAGAGGCGCAGACCTCCTACCTGGGATCCTCCTAAACTACTCCTGGTCGTCGTCAGCGGGCTGCACGTAGTAGTAGGCACCTCCCGAGTAGTAGTAGTCATCATCGACAGTGGCGTCTGGTTCCTGGGCTCCATCGTCTGGTCGCAGCAATCGGGTATAGGAAGGAGGGAAAAGAGGGAGCAAAGCAACCGTCAGTACTCATCCAAAGTACCTGCAAGCAAGGAGCAACACCACATATGTATGCATTGGTATCAAATGGAAAAGGGGGTATCACATGTGGACTGAACTGCAGAATGCTGGAATAAGAGGGGGATAGCTAGTCCTTTCGAAGACTACGCTTCTGGTAACCTCCATCTTGCAGCAGGACAAGAAAGTAGAAGGTAAGTTCACCAAGTAACATCGCATAGCATAATCCTAACCGATGATCCTCCTCTCATCGCCCTGTGAGAGAGCGATCACCGGTTGTATCTGGCACATGGAAGGGTGTGTTTTATTAAGTATCCGGTTCTAGTTGTCATAAGGTCAAGGTACAACTCCAAGTCGTCCTGTTACCGAAGATCACGGCTATTCGAATAGATTAACTTCCTTGCAGGGGTGCACCACATTTCCCAACAAGCTCGATCCCCTTTGTCCGGACACACTTTTCTGGGTCATGCCCGGCCTCAGAAGATCAACACGTCGCAGCCCTACCTAGGCACAACAGAGAGGTCAGCACGTCGGTCTAAATCCTATGGCGCGGGGGTCTGGGCCCATCACCCATTGCACACCTACACATTGCGTACGCGGCCGGAAGCAGACCTAGCCCCCTTAATACAAGCGCGAGCTTACGGTCCAATGCGGCGCGTGCCGCTCAGTCGCTGACGTCACGAAGGCTTCGGCTGATACCACGACGTCGAGTGCCCGTAACTATCCCCGTGTAGATGGTAAGTGCTTATAGGCCAGTGGCCAGACTCAGATCAAATACCAAGATCTTGTTAAACGTATTCTCTTGAAATAACCGCGAACGCCGACCAGGGCCAGGCCCACCTCTCACCTAGGTAGTCTCAACCTGCCCTGTCGCTCCGCCACAAAGATCCACACAGAGGGCAGTTGGGACAAAGGTCCTTTCAGCCCCCAATCCATGAATCACTCGCGGGTGCTCCACGAGCCGACCCGACTTTAGTCACCACATGTATAAAGTATGTAGTATATACTCGTGATCACCTCCCGAGTGATCACAGCCCGATAGTATAGCACAACAGGCGGACAAGAATGTAGGGCCACAGATGAAATACTAGCATCCTATACTAAGCATGTAGGATTGCAGGTAAAGATAACAACAGTAGTAGCAAGGACAGGCTATGCATCAGGGTAGGATTAACGAAAAGCAGTAACATGCTACACTACTCTAATGCAAGCAGTATAGAGAAGAATAGGTGATATCTGGTGATCAAGGGGGGAGGCTTGCCTGGTCGCTCTGGCAAGAAGGAGGGGTCATCAACACCGTAGTCGAACTGGGGTTCGCCGGCAGTCTCGAGGTCTACCGGAAAGAAGTAACGGAGGGGGAACACAATAAATAACAAAGCAGTCAAAGCATCACAAAGTGTAACATGGCATTACGCGGTGCTAGAGGTGACCTAACGTAGTAGTAGGTGCTACTTGCGAAGGGGGAAACATCCGGGAAAGTATTCCTGGTGTTTGATGTTTTCGGACAGACGAATCGGAGGGGTATTGTTGCACGTTCGCTATGCAAGGGATGTGTGACGGACGAACGGACTACGTATTCGGATTCATCTCGTCGATCTGAGTAACTTTCATGTTCAAAGTATTTTCATCCGAGTTATGGTTAATTTTATATGAATTTTCAAAGTTTAAAAGATTTCTACTGGGTTACGGATCTGAGTAGAATTTATTTAACTTGAATTATAAACGGTGAAATACTCTGCCATCTAGCACTATTCTAGCCACAATGTATGACAGCGGGGCCACTGGGCTGGGTTGAACCAGTCAACATTTAACTGGTCAACACATGAATAGTAGAAGTGGATCCCACATGTCATAGGCTATACCTAAATAAATAAATACTAACCTAATTAATGGGGTCCACATGTCATCTTATAGTAGCTAACCTAAATACTAATTAACCCTAAACTAATTGAACATGGGGCCGGCCTCAAAAACACAGAACACACACGCACACACACAACTAGGGGTTAATTATGTTCTTTGTTAACAGAAGATAGCCTTTTGTGATTTTCATACGATTTAATCCGTTCATCGAAAGGATTTGGTTCAATGGGATAAAATGAAGTTTGTCAAGTATACTTTCTACTCATAATTTTTCTTGGCCTATTAGTAGTTATTTACCCGCTGATTAGAGGTTGTTAAGGGGGTTAGTCAGCGTAATATTCGCAAAGCTAGCCATAGATACACTAGCATTCAGCAGCAGCAGTACGTTCAGAGTAGCAGCAGTCAACGGCATGGCGCGGAGGCGGCCAGGCAACGCCGCGCACGGCCGGATGCGGCCCGGGCCGCGTTGCCGGATCTAGCGACAGGCGGAGGCAGCGGCAAGGGTTCCGGCGGGCGCGCGCAGGACTAGCAGGGGCGGCGGCAGCGTAGGCAACTGCGGCAAGCGCGCGTGCAGGAAGCTCGAGCGGCGCGGGCGAGCATGGCCAGGCGGATGGGAGAGGCTGGCAGGTGCGGGTGATAGGGCAGCGTGGGCAGGGGAGCCCGGGGGCGTGGCCGGTGCGAGCGAACGAGGTCAGGGGGCAGGGGACGGCGGACGCACGGCCAGGGAGCAGCAGTGCAGCAGTGAGAAGGCAGTAGCAGAGGTGGCTCAAACACGCGCGTACGCGGGAGCTCGGACGAATTCGTGGACATAGGCTACACAAACGAATCGAAGCGGGAAGAATAGGGATTCGGGGAAGGAGCTCACAGCGAGCTCGTGGTGTGGTCGAGGAAGCCGCAGGGAGTCGAGGTGGACCAGAGGAGCGACGCGGCGATGACGAACAGGGTCGGGTCCCGCGGACAAAGGCGGCTCGATCCAGTCGATGTAGGTGCTCCGAGCTCGAACACGTCACCGTAGTCGAAGAGGACGATGGCGGCGGTCCTCCTGGGCGCCTTGGCTGGCCGTGGGGAGGTCGGTGGCCACGGCGATGAGGGCAACGCGGCGGCGAGGCATCGGGGGGCTTTGGGTTCGAGCAGAGGAGCGAATGGAAGGGGAAGAAGGAGATAGGGTTCGATCCAGGGGGCTCGGGGTCATTCTTATCCGCCGCTGGGAAACAACGAGGAGGCGCGGGATGGCCGCCCCGTGGCTAATCCGTCCATGGACGACGCACGGTCATCCACCGTGCTCGGTGAACAGAGAACGAAGAAGACAGAGGGGAGGAGTTGGGCTAGGTCAGTTCAGTGGGCTAGGCTAGCAACGGTTCATACTGGGCTAAAGTGCATAGTAGTTCGGTTCCTTCTGCATTTACTAATTTCTGTTTTATATTTTCCCTATGGTTTTCTAATTTTTTTTAGCTATCAAAACAACTTTTTCAAATGTGCCACTTAGCACATAATCACTAGGCAATATTTTAAAGCAACTCAGAAAGTTACAATTTATTTTGAAAAGGTTGGATATCTATTTAAATTGAAACAGTAAATTTAATTGTTGCTAACTCAGTTTTAAATAGATAGGGGCATTTTATTAATTCAAAAGATGTTGGGTAATTCATGAAAAATAGTTAAGGATTTATTTCAAACCAGCCTACATTTTTGTTTTATTATTTGAAAATTTAATAAATTGACTTGCATTTGATTTTGAATTCTAGTTTGGTTTGGATCAAGGTGAGGCTTAGAAAATTAATCGTGATGACATGGCACAATTAAGGTGTTGTTACTGTAGCTTAATTATCCGGGCGTCACAATTCTCCTCCACTACAAGAAATCTCGTCCCGAGATTTTAAGAGGTGGAGTGATGGGGAAGGGATTTGGTTACGAAATTCTAACGAGTGTTCTCGGTCTTGGTTGCTCTTCCTGAAGTACTTGATCCTCCTCGTTGGTGTCTTTATTTCTCTTCTTTTCAGGTCATCATGATGATGTCGTCCTCCTTTCTTCGAAAATTATGTCGTACTTATGAATAGGTAAGGGGCTGCTCTACAACGATAGAATGGTATAAGGGGAAATCATTTGGGGTTATCCCAGGGATGAACACAAGAGTATCTCTCGAGTTGAACGGATGAAACATATCGAGAGCCAAGTAAGAATGTACCATGAGAAGTTTCAAGCGGGTAGGCAATTGTTCGATGCCTAGAACAAAGTGTGAAAGGGGTTCAGAGCAACGGGAAATAGTATTGTGTCTGATACCAGAATAGATCACTAGGCAGGTGGCTCGTGAATTACATACGAAGTCAAGTGCAAGGAATAACTTTGACAATAGGTTGTACAGGAGAGTCAGGTTTCGATCCTTTGGAACTGTGGGTTATGGGTCCATCATGTGGGTTTAAAGTAGGAAAGGCGCTGACATATTGCACGGTTATGATAGCAAGACATGGCAGGGAATATCCTGTCGGTTATGTCGGCAACAACGTCGGTACCAAGGGCGAGGGACGAAGAGAACCATTTTTCCTGCTCGTTGAACGAGGCGGGCCAATAGGCAAAGTTCTCATCCATCAGTGGTTACCGGAATGTCATCAACATTAGAAACAGGGTCTTACTGACAGAGTTGTACACCGAGGTGTTTACATAAGCAGTGAATTAATACTGCTTAGATCATATAGATCACAACAAGATTAAACAAAACAATAGAAATGAAAAGATGATCATCAGATTAAACAGAACAATGGAAAGGAAAATGTGTTTAAACACATGTTTCAGGGGTATATCATTCCCAAGGACAAGTAGATCATGATATCCATGACATGATAGAAAGTAGAAAACTTTTTAGGTAAGGGGAGAGGAATTTCATGACATTACCCAAACAACGGTGTTTGGGGTAATTAATAAGGAAATTTTAGCATTGTGCTTCAAATGTTCTTATTGAAAATCAGATTACCACAGACATGCTTCGAGATAGCATTGACATGGTCTTCAAGCAAAGTTCAGACTTTGGATACAGGAAGGATCCATCAGGAACAACTTGTAGAATAAATCTTACAATTTCCTCATGGAAGAATGGATAACCTTGCTAATAAGGAAACTATAACAGTAGGTCCTCCGACCAGGTGTGCTAGGATGACATCACCTTATTGGGTTAAAGACCACTGTTATAACTCTTGGGAATATGTTCCAACCATCATATGTGACCGAGATTCAGATCTGATTGGTGTCAGGATACCTCAGACTTAGGATACCTGAGAAGAAAAGGTGCAACACAAATTGATGAGATGACAATGTAAGATCTCGGGAATTGAACTATGGGAGCGAGTTCCGACACAAGAGTTCATCATTTAAAATAAGGAGAGGATGAGGGGGTAGCTGATGCAGTCAGCGGCAATCCTCGAGATTTCCAAAAAGGTGTATTTCCACAATTATGCGAACAAGGAGATAACATTTGTCAGAACAAATGATGTAATGAGGTATTCTCGAGAAAAACATGCACAGTTAAACATTGGTTGAAAGGTGCACCCGAAATATGGGCTTAGGTAGCACAATCAAGGTTAGAATGGTGATTCATTATCCAATAGTCTAAGAATGATCTGTCGACCATTAACTCCAATGCAATAGGGTTGCTAGGAGTACAGAATACAAGCAGCACCGTGCACTTGTTGGTATTCCGGTTAGAATCAACATTGGGCCTAAGAAAGAATGGTGCTGGTGAGAAGTATCACAATACCAAGAATTTTTTAAGAGGTGGTGAAATTCTCACGACATTCCTGACATAAAAGATGGTAATACTCCAAGGTAAAGAAGATCAAATGCTTGATAATAAGGAACTCAAGGTATAACACAAAACATGAACAAGTTTGTGTTCGAGGGAAGGCAGTAAGGTGGTAAATGATAACACAAATCATCGAGGGCAAGGATGATATTTCTCATCATGAATTCAATTGATATCCTGGAAGATCTCGGAAGGCTGATGATGATCTGACACATTAGTCCAGAGATTTCATGAAGATGTAACCGACCGGTGATGACATCAAGTCCCAGGAATGATGAAGCGAAAAGTTATTGGAACCAATGGTATGACACAAACTCGAAATCAAGCTTGTTGTTCAAGGAGAAATGATATGACGAGGAAAGCCGACGTAAGCTTAGCTCAACGTCAAAAATTGTCTTCAGAAAGAAGGACCAGATAGCACAGTTAAAAAGTTGCATGATAATGATATAGCCGATAAGGCTAGGAGTGACTTGAAGGACTAAACTCATAAGCAACGAAAAATACTTTAAGAGTTATCATACCGGAATGTGGAATCGGTTCACATACGGTGTTCTCGGTTGATGACAACCCAGAACCCAGAAAAATTGAAATAGGTGAGAATTAACAGCTGATGAAGAACCCATAAGAAGTTATGCAGTTCCATGACATTATCAAGATATCCTAGTGTAATACTCGACGGTAGATCAAAGTAAAGGTTGGACAGGTGCAATGATCTGCACAAGACAAGTACTTAACTTGTCTGATAAATGATATTAATGAGAAAATATGGTCGGAACCATGATTGCAAAGGATCAAACATAGATACAGGACGAACTTATAACAAGGGGATTAATATCATTTACAAGAAGCTTCGATGATAAGTTTCACATTGGGTCCATGGGCATGAACGCAAAGGCTCAAGGTCGACTCCCACTTCTTCCATGCATAACCTTTCATTTTACTTCTCACTTTTGATGAAGCTGTAGTGTAGAAATTTTATTTAGCAAAATACCAGAAGAGTATGACTCGTGAAAACTTTCGAGTTCACACATAATAAGGAAGGCATAGGTTCAACCCGTCAGGGTATCGTGAAAATGTATACCACAAGCTTCAATAGTAAATACCACCAACTCAAAAACAGAGCATGGTTGAGGAAGCAGAGGATATAATTTACCAAAGGCTTTATATATCCGTGGAAAGGCTCACAAGGTTACTTGAATATGAAGGACACTGTCGGATAATAATCCAACAAGAGGTCCGGTGGTCTACAACGGAGCTGATGTGAGTATCGGTACTCTATCAAAGGAAGAAGGAATGCATGTGCATCTGATTATAGAAACAACTGACTAACTCAAGGCTCAAATGCAAAGGAATTGTGAATTCCAAGACAAGGGATCAGAAGCAATGCTCTGATTAGGGATGGATAAGTTGAATAGCCTAAGGGGTACAATCAACGACAATTTGATTGGTCGAGATCCAGCTCATGTTTAAAAATGACGTCTGAGCCAGAAGGATGAATTCTAGGATTCGATTGAGGAATGCGAGCATCCTCAACATATTGAATCAACGGACTTAAGATAATAAAGACAAGGGATGTCAATAAGATTACCAGACTTATGGGATTAATCATAATGCAGGCAAGCAAGAATTTCAAGAGAAATAGCTTGCTGAGGATTTTCGAAAGATTGAATAGCATTTCGAAGACTTTTGTGCACACATGAACAACTGGGGAGAAACAAATCCTCGGTGAGTGTGAGGATTAAGTTGTAGGTGTATTCAGGCGACAAGGAACTACAAGGCAGTAAGCACAAAGATTTCTCGGAGCAATAGAGAGAAGTTCGAGGTATCTTGTAATAACAAGATCAACTTGGAATAAAAGTAAGAACGACGGGTGTATGTATTTATCCATAGGGATATTTTAGTGGTAGGGAATTACAAAAGCAATGGGCACAAAGTCTTGAGAGAACATCGGAGAGTATCTTCGGAATCTTCTGGTGTAGCAGGCGATCATCTGGAATGAGGGGCTCTCCAGGAGAAAGTATTATCGAGAACCTAAAGTTAGATTTAGTAAAACCATTAAACCTGAATAGTAGAGAGATCAGAGTCCCAGAGTATAGATCGAGGAGTAAAAAATACTAATACCACCCAATGGCAACATGGGCCCGTGGGCCGCACAGCCAAGTTAGTAAAACAATTTTCATCGATTAGACTCAACTTCGACCAAGGAGTGTGGAAGGGGGATTCCTACAGGTAGTCGGCTCTGATACCAACTTGTGACGCCCTTGATTCAATCATACACTAATCATACACGCAAACGTGTACGATCAAGATCAGGGACTCACGGGAAGATATCACAACACAACTCTACAAATAAAAATAAGTCATACAAGCATCACATTACAAGCCAGGGGCCTCGAGGGCTCGAATACAAGAGCTCGATCATAGACGAGTCAGCGGAAGCAACAATATCTGAGTACAGACATAAGTTAAACAAGTTTGCCTTAAGAAGGCTAGCACAAACTGGGATACAGATCGAAAGAGGCGCAGGCCTCTTGCCTGGGATCCTCCTAAACTACTCCTGGTCGTCGTCAGCGGGCTGCACGTAGTACTAGGCACCTCCCGAGTAGTAGTAGCCGTCATCGACAGTGGCGTCTGGCTCCTGGGCTCCATCGTCTGGTCGCAGCAATCGGGTATAGGAAGGGGGAAAAGAGGGAGCAAAGCAACCGCGAGTACTCATCCAAAGTACTCGCAAGCAAGGAGCTACACTACATATGTATGCATTGGTATCAAATGGAAAAGGGGGTATCATATGTCGACTGAACTGCAGAATGCCGGAATAAGAGGGGGATAGCTAGTCCTTTCGAAGACTACGCTTCTAGTAACCTCCATCTTGCAGCAGGACAAGAGAGTAGAAGGATAGTTCACCAAGTAACATCACATAGCATAATCCTAACCGATGATCCTCCTCTCATCGCCATGTGAGAGAGCGATCACCGGTTGTATCTGGCACATGGAAGGGTGTGTTTTATTAAGTATCCGGTTCTAGTTGTCATAAGGTCAAGGTACAACTCCAAGTCGTCCTGTTACCGAAGATCACGGCTATTCGAATAGATTAACTTCCCTGCAGGGGTGCACCACATTTCCCAACACGCTTGATCCCCTTTGTCCGGACACACTTTTCTGGGTCATGCCCGGCATTGGAAGATCAACACGTCGCAGCCCTACCTAGGCACAACAGAGAGGTCAGCACGCCGGTCTAAATCCTATGGCGCGGGGGTCTGGGCCCATCGCCCATTTCACACCTGCATGTTGCGTACGCGGCCGGAAGCAGACCTAGCCCCCTTAATACAAGCGCGAGCTTATGGTCCAATACGGCGCGCGCCGCTCAGTCGCTGACGTCACGAAGGCTTCGGCTGATACCACGACGTCGAGTGCCCATAACTGTCCCCGCGTAGATGGTTAGTGCGTATAGGCCAGTGACCAGACTCAGATCAAATACCAAGATCTTATTAAACGTGTTCTCTTGAAATAATCGCGAACGCCGACCAGGGCCAGGCCCACCTCTCACCTAGGTAGTCTCAACCTGCCCTGTCGCTCCATCACAAAGATCCACACAGAGGGCCGTTGGGACAAAGGTCCTTTCAGCCCCCAATCCGTGAATCACTCACGGGTGCTCCATGAGCCGACCCGACTTTAGTCACCACATGTATCATGTATAAAGTATATAGTATATACCCGTGATCACCTCCCGAGTGATCACAGTCCGATAGTATAGCACAACAGGCGGACAAGAATGTAGGGCCACAGATGAAATACTAGCATCCTATACTAAGCATGTAGGATTGCAGGTAAAGGTAACAACAGTAGTAGGAAGGACAGGCTATGCATCAGGATAGGTTAACGGAAAGCAGTAACATGCTACACTACTCTAATGCAAGCAGTATAGAGAAGAATAGGCGATATCTGGTGATCAAGGGGGGGGGGGCTTGCCTGGTTGCTCTCGCAAGAAGGAGGGGTCATCAACACCGTAGTCGAACTGGGGTTCGCCGGCAGTCTCAAGGTCTACCGGAAAGAAGTAACGGAGGGGGAACACAATAAATAACAAAGCAGTCAAAGCATCACAAAGTGTAACATGGCATTACGCGGTGCTAGAGGTAACCTAACGTAGTAGTAGGTGCTACTGGCAAAGGGGGAAAACATTCGGGAAAGTATTCCCGGTGTTTGACATTTTCGGACAAACGAATTAGAGGGGTATTGTTGCACGTTTGCTATGCTAGGGATGTGTGGCGGACGAACGGACTGCATATTCGGATTCGTTTCGTCGATCTGAGTAACTTTCATGTTCAAAGTATTTTCATCCGAGTTACGGTTAATTTTATATGAATTTTCAAAGTTTAAAAGATTTCCAGAATTTATTTAACTCGAATTATAAACGGTGAAATACTTTGCCACCTAGCACTATTCTAGCCACAATGAATGACAACGGGGCCAGTGGGGCTGGGTTGAACCAGTCAACATTTGACTGGTCAACACATGAATAGTAGAAGTGGATCCCACATGTCATAGGCTATACCTAAACAAATAAATAAATACTAACCTAATTAATGGGGTCCACATGTCATCTGCTAGTAGCTAACCTAAATACTAATTAACCCTAAACTAATTGAGCATGGGGCCGGCCTAAAAAACACAGAACACACACGCACACACACAACTAGGGGTTAATTATGTTCTTTGTTAACATAAGATAGCCTTTCGTGATTTTCATATGATTTAATCCGTTCATCGAAAGGATATGGTCCAATGGGATAAAATGAAGTTTGTCAAGTATACTTTCTACTCATAATTTTTCTTGGCCTATTAGTAGTTCTTTACCCGCTGATTAGAGGTTGTCAAGGGGGTTAGTAAGCGTAATATTCGCAAAGCTAGCCATAGATACAGTAGCATTCAGCAGTAGCAGTACGTTCAGAGCAGCAGCAGTCATCGGCATGGCGCGGAGGCGGCCAGGCAACGCCACGCACAGCCGGATGCGGCCCGGGCCGCGTTGCCGGATCTAGCGGCTGGCGGAGGCGGAGGCGGCGGCAAGGGTTCCGGCGGGCGCGCGCAGGACTAGCAGGGGCGGCGGCAGCGTCGGCAGCTGCGGCGAGCGCGCGTGCAGGAAGCTCGAGCGGCGCGGGCGAGCATGGCCAGGCGGATGGGAGAGGCTGGCAGGTGCGGGTGACAGGGCAGCGCGGGCAGGGGAGCCCGGGGGCATGGCCGGTGCGAGCGGACAAGGTCAGGGGACAGGGGACGGCGGACGCGCGGCCAGGGAGCAGCAGTGCAGCAGTGAGAAGGCAGTAGCAGAGGCGGCTCAAACACGCGCGTACGCGGGAGCTCGGACGAATTCATGGACGGAGGCTACGCAAACGAATCGAGGCGGGAAGAATGGGGATTCGGGGAAGGAGCTCACAGCAAGCTCGTGGTGTGGTCGAGGAAGCCGCAGGGAGTCGAGGTGGACCGGAGGAGCGACGCGGCGGCGACGAACGGGGTTGGGTCCCGCGGACAAAGGCGGCTCGATCCAGTCGATGTAGGTGCTCCAAGCTCGAACGCGTCCCCATAGTCGAAGAGGACGATGGCGGCGGTCCTCATGGACGCCTTGGCTGGCCGTGGGAAGGTCGGTGGCCACGACGATGAGGGCAATGCGGCGGCGAGGCATCGGGGGGCTTTGGGTTCGAGCGGAGGAGCAAATGGAAGGGGAAGAAGGAGATAGGGTTCGATCCAGGGGGCTCGGGGTCGTTCTTATCCGCCGCTGGGAGACGACGGGGAGGCGCGGGATGGCCGCCCCATGGCTAATCCGTTCATGGACGACGCACGGTCATCCACCGCGCTCGGTGAACAGAGAACGAAGAAGACAGAGGGGAGGAGTTGGGCTAGGCCGGTTCAGTGGGCTAGGCTAGCAACTGTTCATACTGGGCTAAAGTGCATAGTAGTTCGGTTCCTTCTGCATTTACTAATTTCTGTTTTATATTTTCCCTACGATTTTCTATTTTTTAGCTATCAAAACAACTTTTTCAAATATGCCACTTAGCACATAATCACTAGGCAATATTTTAAAGCAACTCAGAAAGTTACAATTTATTTTGAAAAGGTTGGATATCTATTTAAATTGAAACGGTAAATTTAATTATTGCTAACTCAGTTTTAAATAGATAGGGGCATTTTGTTAATTCAAAAGATGTTGGGTAATTCATGAAAATAGTTAAGGATTTATTTCAAACCAGCCTACATTTTTGTTTTATTATTTGACAATTTAATAAATTGACTTGCATTTGATTTTGAATTCGAGTTTGGTTTGGATCAAGGTGAGGCTTAGAAAATTAATCGTGATGACATGGACAATTAAGGTATGGTTACTGTAGCTTAATTATCCGGGCGTCACAGATCCGCACCAGAGTGGTACGCTAATCCTATTCTGGAAGTCATGTTACTTGACCATGACGAACCTACGAACTATGAGGAAGCGATGATGAGCCCAGATTCCGCAAAATGGCTGGAAGCCATGAACTCTGAGATGGGATCCATGTATGAGAACAAAGTGTGGACTTTGGTTGACTTGCCCGATGATAGGTAGGCCATAGAGAATAAATGGATCTTCAAGAAGAAGACTGACGCTGACGGTAATGTTACTGTCTACAAAGCTCGACTTGTTGCGAAAGGTTTTCGACAAGTTCAAGGAGTTGACTACGATGAGACCTTCTCACCCGTAGCGATGCTTAAGTCCGTCCGAATCATGTTAGCAATTACCGCATTTTATGATTATGAAATTTGGCAAATGGATATCAAAACTGCATTCCTTAATGGATATCTTAAAGAAGAGTTGTATATGATGCAACCAGAAGGTTTTGTCGGTCCAAAAGGTGCTAACAAAGTGTGCAAGCTCCAGCGATCCATTTATGGACTGGTGCAATCCTCTCAGAGTTGGAATATACGCTTTGATAGCATGATCAAAGCATATGGTTTTATACAGACTTTTGGAGAAGCCCGTGTTTACAAGTGAGTGGGAGCTCCGTAGCATTTCTAATATTATATGTAGATGACATATTGTTAATCGGAAATGATACTGAATTTCTAAATAGCATAAAAGGATACTCGAATAAGAATTTTTCAATGAAAGACATCGGTGAAGCTGCTTATATATTGGTCATCAAGATCTATAGAGATAGATCAAGACGCTTAATTGGACTTTCACAAAGGACATACCTTGATAAAGTTTTGAAGAAGTTCAAAATGGATCAGACAAAGAAAGGGTTCTTGCCTGTATTACAAGGTGTGAAGTTGAGTCAGACTCAATGCCTGACCACTGTAGAAGATAGAGAGAAAATGAAAGGTGTTCCCTATGCTTCAGCCATAGGCTCTATCATGTATGTAATACTGTGTACCAGACCTGATGTGTGCCTTGCTATAAGTTTAGCAGGGAGGTACCAAAGTAATCCAGGAGTGGATCACTGGACAACGGTCAAGAACATCCTGAAATACCTGAAAAGGACTAAGGATATGTTTCTCGTATATGGAGGTGACAAAGAGCTCGTCGTAAATGGTTACGTCGATGCAAGCTTTGACACTGATCCGGATGACTCTAAGTCACAAACCAGATACATGTTTTGATTAAATGGTGGAGCTGTCAGTTGGTGCAGTTCCAAGCAGAGCGTCGTGGCAGGATCTACGTGTGAAGCGGAATACATAGCTACTTCGGAAGCAGCAAATGAAGGAGTTCATATCCGATCTGGGTGTCATACCTAGTGCATCGAGTCCAATGAAAATATTTTGTGACAATACTGGTGCAATTTCCTTGGCAAAGGAATCCAGATTTCACAAGAGAACCAAGCACATCAAGAGATGCTTCAATTCCATCTGCGATCAAGTCAAGGAGGGAGACATAGAGATTTGCAAGATACTTACGGATCTGAATGTTGCAGACCCGTTGACTAAGCCTCTCTCACGAGCAAAACATGATCAGCACCTAGACTCCATGGGTGTTAGAATCATTACAATGTAATCCAGATTATTGACTCTACTGCAAGTGGGAGACAGAAGGAAATATGCCCTAGAGGCAATAATAAAGTTGTTATTTATATTTCCTTATATCATGATAAATGTTTATTATTCATGCTAGAATTGTATTAACCGGAAACTTAGTACACATGTGAATACACAGACAAACAGAGTGTCACTAGTTTGCCTCTACTTGACTAGCTCGTTGAAGCAATGATGGTTATGTTTCCTAACCATAGATATGAGTTGTCATTTGATTAACGGGATCACATCATTAGAGAATGAAGCGATTGACATGATCCATCCGTTAGCTTAGCACGATGTTCGTTTAGTTTGTTGCTTTTGCTCCATAACTATACATGTTCCTATTACTATGAGATCATGTAACTCCCAAATACCAGAGGAACACTCTGTGTGCTACCAAATGTCACAACGTAACTAGGTGATTATAAAGGTGCTCTATAGGTGTCTCCGATGGTGTTTGTTGAGTTGGCATGGATCGAGATTAGGATTTGTCACTCCGATTGTCGGAGAGGTATCTCTGGGCCCTCTCGGTAATGCACATCACTATAAGCCTTGCAAGCAATGTGACTAATGAGTTAGTTACGGGATGTAGCATTACGGAACGAGTAAAGAGACTTGTCGGTAATGAGATTGAACTAGGTATTGAGATACCGACGATCGAATCTCGGGCAAGTAACATACTGATGACAAACGGAACAACGTATACCATTATGCGGTTTGACCGATAAAGATCTTCGTAGAATATGTAGGAACCAATATGAGCACCCAAGTTTCGCTATTGGTTATTGACCAGAGATGAGTCTCGGTCATGTCTACATAGTTCTCGAACCCGTAGGGTCCGCACGCTTAACGTTCGGTGATGATCGGTATTACGAGTTTATGTGTTTTGATGTACCGAAGGTAGTTGGAGTCCCGGATTTGATCACGGACATGATGAGGAGTCTCGAAATGATCGAGACGTAAAGATCAATATATTGAAAGCCTATATTTGAACATCGGAATGGTTCCGAGTGGTTCGGGCATTTTTCCGAAGTACCGGGAGGTTACCGGAACCCCCCGGGAGTATGTGGGCCTTATTGGGCCTTAATGGAATAGAGGAGAGGGAAGAGAAAAGAGGGAGGCACGTCCCCCAAGCCCAATCCGAATTGGGAGGGGGCCGGCCCCCTTTCCCTCCTCCCTCTCTCCTCCTTCCTTCCTCTCCTACTCCTACTTGGAAGGGCTCCTACTTCTACTAGGAAAGGGGGGAATCCTACTCCCGGAGGGAGTAGGACTCCCCCAGGGCGCGCCATAGAGAGGGTCGGACCTCCCCCTCCTCCACTCCTTTATATACGGGGGAGGGGGCACCCCATGGACACACAAGTTGATCAGTTGATCTTTTAGCCGTGTGCGGTGCCCCCTCCACCATAATCCACCTCGGTTATATCGTAGCGGTGCTTAGGCTAAGCCCTGTTCCGGTAGCATCATCATCACCGTCATTACGCCGTCGTGCTGACGAAACTCTCCCACGAAGCTCTACTGGATCGTGAGTTCGCGGGACGTCACCGAGCTGAACGTGTGCAGATCACGGAAGTGCCGTACGCTCGGTACTAGGGATCGGTCGATCGTGAAGACGTACGACTACATCAACCGCGTTGTCATAATGCTTCCTCTTACGGTCTACGAGGGTACGTGGACGACATTCTTCCCTCTTGTTGGTATGCATCACCATGATCTTGCGTGTGCGTAGGAATTTTTTTGAAATTACTGTGTTCCCCAACATGGCCGTGACTACAACATGGGATACTATCTTGCTGACGACATCTATTCCCAGTGCGAGACGTTTATTAAGACCATATCCGAACCACAAGGAAACAAACAAAGTCACTTTGCAACAATGCAGGAAGCAGCTAGTAAGGATGTGGAGTGGACATTCAGAGTGCTTCAAGCTTGTTGGGGAATTGTTCGTGAAGCTGCAATGATGTGGGAATCAGAAACTTTGTGGCAGGCCATGACATGTTGTGTTATTTTGCACAATATGATTGTTAAGGATGAGGATGATGGTGTAGCCCAAACCAATAATTTTGAAGCACTTGGAGAACAGTGGCGGAGCTTGTAGCCTATTATTGGGCGGGTTGGGCGGGCCAAACAAAAGAAAATAGCCCGTGGGCTAGTGTTCTTAGGTCACGAGTGAAAAAATTACAGTATAAATTGGAAAATGATGTTGGGCGGGCCATGACCCATTTGGCCTTGCCATAGCTCTGCCGGTGCTAAAGAACAAGTTCAAATTTCGAAAGATCAAGATGTAGCTCATCTTATGAATTTTCTACAGATGCATCAGAATCTTCGAGATCATCAGGTGCACGCACAACTACTCAATAATCTTGTGGAGCATATGTGGATCAAAGAGCTAATATTTGAGTTGTGTAGTTAAAATAAATTTTATGTAAAAGCTATGAATTTTCGGTACCAACATTCGTTATTTATGATGCGACATTAACGTGTGATGGACATGTATGGATTTAAAATATATGGATGCTAAGCATGAAATATGAGGGGCTGTCCAGATGCGTGTGCGTTTGTGGAGCCGGATTTGTCAAATCCAACTGTAAACGCTCTTAGTACATCTTTTAGTGTTCTCCAAATCATACCTCCATATAGAAAAGGTACTACAATCAAAGTCATTACTACTTATAAGTAGCTTTCTTTTTTCTAATTGCCCCTCCGTTTCTAAATTTAAATCTTTTAGAGATTTCAATATGAATTACGTATGGTTTTATATAGACGCATTTTAAATATAGATTTATCTATTTGCTCTGTAGGTAGTCCACAATAAAATCTAAAAAAGACTTATATTTAATATTTAGACGGATGGAGAGCAGGTATTTCCGTTTTGTTTATGGTGGAAGTCCACCTCAAGAAAATAAAAATGACCCAGGAGGATTCACCTGGCACCACAGAGCGGAGCGAATGCTTTCAAGCCACCACGTGTTATAGGGGCGGATGTTTCTAGTAGGCAGAGGACTGACGAAACTGTTCTTGTGGAGTAGTACCAATCCACCATTACTGGGCTGAGCCAGCGCCGGCCCGCCCTAGTCTTGAGTGGAGGAACGGGAGAAGTAAGTAGGAGGGAGGGTAGGTACGACGTCGCGAGAGGGAAAAGTGCAGCCTTGTTGCCGTGCTGCCCATTTTGACTTCTTTCCTCACCCGCCACCCTGCATCTTCACCTCCCGCCGCGGCGGCGGCGGCGGCCAAGAAGCGCGAGGCCGGGAAAGTAACGCGGCGAGTTAAATGCGTGCTCCCAGGTAACCGCCCCCGTTCCTCCGGCTCCAAATCGCGCCGTGGAGAAAGGGCATCCGAATCTTTATTTATTGATGAATTGCGTTTTTCTCTCCCAACATGCAGATTCCTTTGACTGCTCTGCCGCCATCACCGGGGCGAATTGATCCGTCCGGCGAGCCGCTGAAAATCAAGATTCCCCTTGCCTTTCCGCGTCTCTTCCACGCCCGGCCGGTTGAACGCCCGCTTGATATCCGTCGCTATCGGCTTTCATTCCTTTGGGACAAGTGCCAGCCCCTTTTGGTTCTTGGCGTTGAGGAGGGCCGGAGCCCTACCGAGACCACCGTAGGCTAGCAATCCCTCCCTGGAGACGAGCCGAGGCGATGAGCAACAAGAGCGGCGGCGTGCGGTTGCAATGCGCGGAGGCGACGGCAGCGGATTGGGGCTGCTGCTTCCTCTCCCTCTCCGTGCCACCACCTCCACCTGCGGCTCCCTGTGACGCAGATAGCAATGGTGGATTCAACCTGGCATGGACCCTCCACCAGTCCTTCCACCCACCCGCTGGTCTCTTTGCCAGCGTCGGCCACAAGGTGGGGGTGGGCTTCCCGGCCTCCTCCTCCGGCGCCGCATCGTCGGGAAACCCCCGAGACCCGCTCAGAAAGTACGTTTCACCGGAGGCCGTCGAAACATCCCTGCCGGTGCCGGGTGACGGAGTGGGGTTGCGGGGGAAGGGGAAGAAGAAAGCGGTGAGGATCAAGATTAAGGTTGGGAATTCACACCTCAAGAGGCTCATCAGTGGGGGGATTGCAGGAGCAGTGTCAAGGACAGTTGTGGCGCCTTTGGAGACGATTAGGACACATTTGATGGTCGGCAGCAATGGGAATTCATCTACGGAGGTGTTTGACTCCATCATGAAGAATGAAGGATGGACTGGGTTGTTCCGCGGCAATTTTGTTAATGTCATTCGAGTCGCCCCGAGCAAAGCAATCGAGGTAACTAATTCATCCATGGCTGCCCTGTTTTCTTGATTCTGCACTATGGTTCCCTTGTTTTGGATATTCATTCTATTACTGTAATTTCTTTTGTGATGTACTAGCAGGAGACTTATTTACCATAATATTAAGAGTCCTTGCCTATGTTTTTTCTTTTGATTAGCATATAGATGCACATACCAACTCACATACAAAATTAAGCGTCACTTGTTGTAAATCAGTGTCCGTTTCTGTCCAAGTTTCGGCTTTTTTACTATTGTCTTAGGTCCTATTCGGCAAAGTGCCTACATATATTCTTCAACTAAGTTTACTATTTAACCCTGGCTAACTTCTTTTTTTTTTTGTTTAAAACTGAAGTACTATTGGTCGTGTGCGAGATGCGGAAACGTCTTGACCTCGGTGTGAGGGGACGTGTTGCATGTTATAGGCAGGGGCACAAGATCCCTGATAGCGCATACAAGATGGTTGAGATATTACAGGAGACTTGGAGGACAAGATATAAGAAGATAGAGTAGGTTACAGGAGATATTTGAACTACCTAACTTATCTATCTCTATCTCTAGGTGCGGCACAGGTATAGGTGCGGGACTCCTCCGGGTGCACAATGTAACGTGACATATAATGTGTTTAACACCCTCCCGTAATCACAACTTCATCAAGTTGAGATTATGTTTAAAATCTTCAAAGCTTCTTGTAGATAACGGTTTGGTGAATCCATCTGCAATTTGATCTCTGGAGTGCACAAACCGAATCTGAAGTTGCTTCTTGGCAACCCTTTCTCTCACAAAGTGAAAATCTATCTCAATGTGCTTTGTCCTGGCATGAAATACTGGATTGGTAGACAAATATGTAGCACCCAAGTTATCACAACATAAACAAGGAACTTGATTACTCCTGACACCAAGTTCTTTTAACATGGATTGTACCCATATGATCTCAGCTGTGGCATTTGCCAGTGCCTTATACTCTGCTTCTGTACTGGACCTGGAAACAGTGGCTTGTTTTCTTGCACACCAGGATATTAAGTTTGGGCCAAAGAAAATTGCAAAACCACCAGTGGACCTTCTGTCATCAAGGCAACCTGCCCAGTCAGAGTCTGAGAAAGCACTTACAAGTGTAGAGGATGACCTGCTAAAATTCAGACCAACATTGGCAGTATTCTTGACATAGCGAACAATACGTTTAGCAGCAGTCCAGTGAACTGAGGTAGGTGCATGGAGAAACTGACAGACTTTGTTGACAGCAAATGAAATGTCAGGTCTAGTAAGTGTGAGATATTGGAGTGCACCCACCAGACTCCTATACTTTGTGCTATCATCTGGACTCAAAAGCTGTCCTTCTGTAAGAGATAGTTTTTCTGAATTTGACATAGGAGTAGGTGAGGGCTTACAACCTTGTAGACCTGCCTTCTTTACCAGATCTGCCGCATACTTTTCCTGAGAGAGATGAAGTCCATCCTCATGCTTCTTCACCTCAATCCCTAGGAAATAATGCAAGTCTCCGAGATCCTTGAGAGCAAACTCTGAGCTGAGATCTTTCAAGAGCCCTGTGACAGCCTCATCTGATGAACTTGTGACAATTATATCATCAACACATATGAGTACAAATATGTATGTGTTGTGTTTGTTGTAAATAAACAGTGAGGTGTCAGACTTAGAAGGAACAAAACCAAGCTGTTGCATCTTGTGACTGAGACGTGAATACCATGCACGTGGGGCTTGCTTCAACCCATACAATGATTTGTCAAGTTTGCAAATGTAAGAAGGAACATTTTTGTTCACAAACCCAGGAGGTTGTTTCATGTACACCTCTTCTTCCAGAACACCATGGAGAAACGCGTTCTGAACATCCAGTTGCCTGAGACTCCACCCCTGGAAACAGCAATAGACAAAACAAGGCGAATAGTGGCAGCTTTTACAACAGGACTAAACGTGTCCTTGTAGTCTATGCCATACCGTTGTTTGAACCCTTTTGCAACCAATCTAGCTTTTTACCGATTAATGGTTCCATCTGACTTCCTCTTGATTCTAAAGACCCACTTGAAGTCTATGAGATTTTTACCTTTCTGTGGAGGGACCAAATGCCATGTTTTATTCTTTTGTAGCGCCACAAATTCTTCATTCATGGCCTTTCTCCACTTTTCATCATTCAAAGCTTCTTCAAGATTTTGGGGTTCACCGGGTTCACTTGTAGAACATACCATACCATATTTTGTAATATGTTTGTAGTTTACAGGTTTGGTTACCCCTTTTTGTAGTCGTGCACGACGCGGAGATGTTGTGCCTGATGTTTCTGCCACAGAGAATCCCACGGCAGAAGCTGGCGCAGTTGCAGCCGCCGAATCCTCCTGAATCGGATCTTCTGCGGCAGACGAGGGCGTGGGCGAAGGCACAAGCGTTACGGCCGGCACAGAAGATCCCCTCGCCAGATTTCGAGGCGGATCCACCTGATCCAGCTGCCGTGCCTGACACGCCTCATCATTGGCGCAAGGTGGCGTGGGCGGCGTATCAGCGCGGGATCCCGCGCCGGTCGGACCTGCAGCGGCCGGGTGGCGCAAGTCCCGCCGTTTGTAGCAGACCGGCTGGGCCGGAAACCGAGCCGCCGAAGGCCCAGTGGCACCACGCCACCTGTCGTCTGCTGGTTGGCACGGGGCAGAGGGAGCGTGTCCCCCATCCGCATCGCGTCGGGTGGCCGTGTCGATGTCGCTTTCAGCGCGCGTTGGCCCGCGCCTGATCGCACCTGATTCGGCCGGCGCGGAGACTGAGGCGGATCCACCTGCCGCGTCTGAGTGCGTCGATCCCAAGGGCGGCGCTGTGCCTGGCAGGACGGATCCCGAGGGGGATTTGCTCCCTTCGCCTGGACACATGAAATATGGCCCTGTAGGGCACATTCTTCATCGTTTTGACTGCCATTTTTTTCTTTGCTTTCTCCTGCATCATCATCATGCTCATGCGTGGTATTAAGAGGGTCAGTCAACAGTTGATCATTACAGTTATCACCCCCGTGATCAAAGCTAGTGAGATGAGAAGGAAGAAGTAGAATTTCTTTTCGGAGAAGTGCACCCGCATTGGGATGAAGGTGAGCAAAGGGAAACTTAGTCTCATCAAACACAACATCACGGGAAATGTATACACGGCCAGAGGAGACATCAAGGCATTTTACACCCTTGTGTTGAGCACTATACCCTAGGAAGACACACTGTTTTGATCGAAACATCAATTTGCGATTGTTGTATGGACGAAGATTGGGCCAACACGCACACCCAAAAACACGGAGAGACTTGTAGTCGGGTTTGGTGTGAAGAAGGCGTTCCATGGGAGTTTCGTTGTGTATGACACGACTAGGAAGCATATTGATAATGTGAACGGCGGTGAGAAACGCTTCATCCCAAAATTTAAGGGGCATAGAAGCACCGGCTAGGAGGGCAAGACCCATCTCAACTATGTGACGGTGCTTGCGCTCGGCAGAGCCGTTTTGTTGGTGCGCGTGAGGGCAGGAAACATGATGAGATATGCCAAGAGTTTGGAAGAAGGAATTCAACTTTTCGTATTCCCCTCCCCAATCAGATTGTACCGCAAGGATTTTGCGATCAAATTTTCGTTCGACAAGAGTTTGAAATTTTTTAAAGACTTGAAAGACTTCGGATCGTTTCTTAAGAAGATAGATCCAAGAGAATTTGCTATAGTCATCAATGAAACTAACGTAATATGTGTGTCTACCAACTGAGCTAGGGGCAGGACCCCAAACATCTGAGAAAATTAACTGAAGTGGTTGAGTAGAAACACTTGTGGAAACAGGATAAGGCAATTGATGACTTTTTGCTCTTTGGCATGAATCACAAATAGTTCCAACATGAGGCTCACCAACAAACGGGAGCTTATTTTTCCTAAGCAAGCGTTCAACTAAAGAAAATGAGGCATGTCCTAGACGATCGTGCCACCGTGTTGAAGAAAGCTTGACAACACCATAGGCTTGTTTATTATGTCTTCTAAACTCCGGAAGGAACGGGTAGAGTCCTCGAACGCATCTACCTCGATAGAGGGTTTTCCTCGTGGCCAGATCCTTGATCAAGAAGAAAAAGGGATGAAATTCAATGAAGACATGATTGTCAAGTGTAATTTTATGAACTGAAAGGAGGTTTTTGTTGGCACTAGGGACATGCAAATTTTTTTTAAGATGAATCTTACGATGAGGAGTGTGTATAACAGAATGACCAATGTTGCTGATGCTCACATCTGCACCATCGGCGGTGTGAACTTGATCCTTGCCATGGTACTTCTCACGTAGGGTTACCTTCTCGAGCTCTCCAGTGAGGTGATTGGTGGCGCCGCTGTCGAGGTACCAGTTGGTGTCGACGCTGTAGGATCCATCTGCCGCCGCAGCGATCTTGTCATCATCTTGAGCATCGTCCTCGTCTTCATCGTAGCGGTACCAGCAGTCTCTGGCGGTATGGCCTGGTTTGCCACAGATCTGACAGCGTGGGGCGTCCGAGCGGGTTCGGCCAGCGCCGCCACCGCGGCAACCCCTGTTGCCACGAGCGCCGCCACCACTGGTTCCACCATTGTTGCCGGTCCTGACGCCACCGGCCCTGCCCTTGCCGCGGCCATGGTAGCGGGAGCCGCCGCCACGACCACGGGCTGCAAGGTTGGCAGAGGACTTGAAGCCACCGCCGCCGGAGTTCTGGAAGTGCACCATGCGCTGGTCGAAGTTGCTGAGCATGGAGAAGATCTCGTCGAGGGAGGCGGGGCTGATGCGGGCGTCGAGAGCGGAGACGAGGGGCTGGTACTCCTGGTCCAGCCCATGAAGGATGTATGAAATCAGCTCGTCGTCCTGGATGGGCTTACCTGCCGCCGCTAGCTCATCCGCGAGACGCGCATGGTGGCGAAGTAGGCGGCGGCGGACTGGTTGCCCTTCTGCGCGTTGATGAGCGAGGTACGGATGTTGTTGACGCGGCTCAGCAACTGCGACGAGTACATGCCCGCCAGCGTCGTCCAAAGCGCGTGCGCCGTGGTGACCGCGGTCACCGTGACGAGCACCTCTTTGGAGAGGTTGCTCAGCAGGAAGCCAAGCACCTGCTGGTCCTCCCGGACCCAGATTGGTGGAGAGGGTTGGGCACAAACGTGTCCTTGCCGTCCTTATCCTTGGCGGCTTGAAGCTTGGTCGGCTCCGGCGAGGTGCCATCAACGTATTGGAAGACACCGGCGCCACGAAGTTGTGGTGTGATCTGTGTGCGCCATAACACGTAATTCGTGCGGGAGAGTTTCTCAATCACCTGCCCACTGAGGTTAGGGTGAGATGCGCCGGAGGAGGAAGACATGTTTCGGGTGGTGCGACTGGAATCAGATGAAAACTAGATGGGAAGAAGAATGGCTCTGATTACCATGTGCGAGATGCGGAAACGTCTTGACCTCGGTGTGAGGGGACGTGTTGCATGTTATAGGCAGGGGCGCAAGATCCCTGATAGTGCATACAAGATGGTTGAGATATTACAGGAGACTTGGAGGACAAGAGATAAGAAGATAGAGTAGGTTACAGGAGATATTTGAACTACCTAACTTATCTATCTCTATCTCTAGGTGCGGCACAGGTATAGGTGCGGGACTCCTCCGGGTGCACAATGTAACGTGACATATAATGTGTTTAACAGGTCGTATTAGGTATCACTGAGAAGTCCAAGAGCTTATCAGCTGAATTTACCCGAACATATATTAAGAGCTTTCCTGAGCTAGGCCACTCATGACTAATCCTTCAATCTAGTTCAGAAGAGATCTCAGGCTTTGATGTACTTCATATATATTATTTCATTCAGTATTTATTTCAAAAGAGCTTTTGTGATACCAGAATTTTTATTTCAGTTTGATTCTTCTTAATATATTATTGTTCTCATTTCGTCATTAGGGACCTATTATGTTAACAGAATGAAATTATAGGTTTATATAACAAGGAGTCGTTGTAGTTTACCCAATGAAAACAGTTGATTTTGGCAGTTGCCAACTTGCCTGTTCTCTGCTCAAGCTGGTCTACAATATAAGTAGGTTGAAGTCTTAAACAAGGCTTCGAACCACTGGTTCCTTTTTTGTACAAGATCAGTCAAGATAACATATCAGTGCCTATTCCAGTTTCCACAGACCATAATTCATATACTAAGAAACTTTGCATTGCCGTTTTATTGCCATGCACCTGCCAAAGTCTCCGGATTATGTTCATCATTTAAAGATTTTTATGCCTGAAGTGTTATATGTGAGCAGGGATTGAAACTCCAATCATGTCTTCACCGTTGCAGTCTAATCAATCTGTTCATTTAATTATAGTGCTTTACAACCTTTCGACTGAGCTGCAGATCATTAGCATTAGTTTTTTGCCGCTTTTCTGTACCTTTATTTAACTTGATGCTAATGCTATTTACCCTTTCAATCAGTATTTTATTGAGAATATTTCTGTGCTAGCTTATCTCTTATGCAGTTATTTCCATAAGGTTTATCCTCTTCCTTAATGCTTGTTTTGACCCTTTTTTCCTCTTTTGCTGCAGCTTTTTGCCTTTGATACAGCTAAGAAGTTCCTAACCCCCAAATCTGGGGAAGAACAGAAGATCCCAATCCCTCCTTCACTAGTGGCAGGAGCTTTTGCTGGTGTCAGCTCAACTCTGTGTACATACCCTCTGGAACTAATTAAGACTCGATTAACCATACAGGTTAGTGTTATTACGCAAGAACTGTCTGGATGCCAGAAAAAAACTTCAGTTAAGAGTTTTATAACAACACATGAAGTGCATATGATGAATGTCATCTAATTGTGCAGAGAGGTGTGTATGATAACTTCCTCCATGCATTTGTGAAAATTGTCCGTGAAGAAGGCCCTGCTGAGCTGTATAGAGGCTTAACCCCAAGTCTAATCGGAGTGGTGCCATATGCAGCAACCAACTACTTCGCGTATGACACCCTTAAGAAGGTGTACAAGAAAATGTTCAAGACAAATGAAATCGGCAACGTTCCAACCCTGCTCATTGGGTCTGCTGCAGGAGCCATCTCAAGCACTGCCACATTTCCTCTCGAGGTTGCCCGCAAGCACATGCAAGTCGGAGCTGTTGGCGGCCGGAAGGTATACAAGAACATGCTTCACGCTCTCCTGACCATTCTCGAGGACGAAGGGGTTGGGGGCCTCTACAGAGGACTGGGGCCTAGTTGCATGAAGCTGGTGCCTGCTGCTGGGATTTCGTTTATGTGCTACGAAGCTTGCAAGAAGATACTGATTGAGGAAGAGAACGAATGAAGCGTTCCTCAACAGCGGCGTCATAAAGGGGTAGTGGCTTAAATTTTGTTTGCTGATCCTATGATGGATCTGAATCTGATCCTGGGGCCTTCCTCCCAAGATACCAGAGCTCGGTTTCGCGACGGACAGCGGGGGAAACTTTTGGCCTCCTTTGAATGAGGTTACCTGACTAAGCTCAATAACTGTTGCTACAAGATTTCAAACTCTTTCTTTAGTCTCAGCTTGCCCTGACAAAAAGTTACATATGTTTCCAGTTTGCTTTGGGATACTATATGCATGAATGAAGCGTGTGTTTTTTAGGAAGTCTTTGTTAGGGGGTATATGAAACCAGTGAAATTAACTCCGGAGACATCAAATTTTACATGATTGACATCAAGATTTATCTTTTTCAGTTCATGGTGTTATGGACTTTTGATTTTGGTGCCAACTCATGGCAAGTCTGGTATGGACTTTTGATTTGATGCCAACTCGTAGCAAGTCTTCCAGAGTGACACTTAAATTCTCAGCTCTTGCCACAATTGCATTGCAAAATTAACATTACCAACAGCTGCAGCATGCATTTTTTAATCAAAATATCAAATATGTATATGTTTAATAAATTCTAGAGGTTCACATTGATCAAGAACTGAAGACATCTTCATCCTCTCTCTCACCCCGCTCCCGCTGTAACCAAAAGTAATAACAAAAGAAAACATAAGCCATCCTGTCTACATGACTAGCAATTTCTAGGTCTGCTCCTCCTCGTCTTCTGCTGCCTCCTCCTCCGCAGCTGTGGCCATCAACTCATCAAACTTATCGCTCTTCCGCAGCACTATCTCAATCTGCGCAAAACATTCAACGTAAATATTCCCCGGGGAAGAATGTTGGGGTAAAAAGAACAATATCTGAATGATATCCTGCTAAAAACAACATTCTGATGATATGACAGTATGAATTATTCTGACCTTGGCCTTTTGGATTGGCTGCCCTCTCATCTCATCCTTGATTTCCACAGTAGATGTCCTAATCCCTGCACATATTGTTCTTGGTTAGAGAAAGTTTGTACAGTGATCTAAACGCCCTTATATTTCTTTACGGAGGGAGTACCATATAAGTGTATAATGTTGGGCGAGGGGAAAAAGTTCTTACTTGTCTCGAATGCGAAACCATTGTTCTTCAGAATCTCTGCCACTGTCACGACCGTTGCTATGGCTGCAAGCATATTGGGCAGACATGTTAATGAGCCCTGATCGATTGTGGTGTTCATGGTTTAAATTGTCTCATGCAAATACTATGGCAGTACTCTTTATCCAACACTATATATATCGTAATGTGAAGCCGCAGTTGCTTCTTATTCCCTAGTCAATCCTTAAAGTAGTGGCTTACTAGAAATTTAAAAAGGTCGATCAGAATCATGCGGCCTATTCAATCCTCAAAGTAGTGGTTTAGAAATTTAAAAAGGTCAATCGGAATCATGCGGCAATCGCAGACATATTTGTCAGGATGCAAGGAGGAATAGGCGACGTACCCATGCCGAGCGCGGAGAGCTCGACCTCGCCGTGCTGCTGCATGTACCTCTGCACGCGACGCAAGGGAAAGAGTCAGCACCCACCAGGCCATGGCGTAACAACGAGACCCGCAGCCGATCGATCGATCGGTCGACGCGTGAACAGATATATTGAATACCTTGGCGAGGTTGACGTAGAAGAAGAGGGGTTTCTTGGTGTTGGACACCTGAATCCGGTTGCTGCTCCCGCCGCCGCCGCTGCCGTTGGCGGCCCTCGCTCTCTGTGCCTCCGCCGCGTCGCCCGACATTGCTGACGCCGCTGCTAATAGCAAGATCGAACGGTCCGCCGGCGGTGATTCGCTGTTCGTCTCGATCGTGCGCTTCAGGTTGGAGGGAGAAAGAGGGGGCGTGGTGATATTAATGGCTGTCTGGGACGATCGGATGAGAAGACGAGTCGGATCGGGAGCGGGTCGTGCGAGGAGTCGGGTACCGAGTCCGTGCCCAGCTCCAACTCAAATAGTTTACGAGTGTTTCTCTCAAAACAAAAGTATATCGTTCTAATTTCCTAATTTTATCGGATGTCCGGACCTCTAAAAAAAGAGAAATATACCACCTCTGTACCAAAATACGGGAGAACTACTAACGAGCGAGTACTCCTCCGAAAGCCCCCGCAAGCGTTATTTGGCGCGCTCTCAGCCATCACATATTGCGCATTATACGTTTTATTCGGATTTGTTTCTATTTTTATTTCTCTATATGAGTTTTTGGCTTTTAGATGACTTTTTTCAGGGTTTCTTTTCAGCTTTTTTGGTTTTCCTCTGGTCTTTTTTAGTTTTTTAACAAAGAAAATTTTGCATGAAAAAATACGTTTTTTTTCTTTTTGCGAGAGCCATTGATTTATTTTTCATGAAGGTACAGATTTGCTTCTGCTAGAGGCACAACTGTACTGTTCGCAAAAGAAAAAAACAATCGTGTTTTTTTCCTTTCACAAAAGGCACGAAATAACTTCGGGTGGAGGTATGAATTTGCTTCAGCGAGATGCACAGCCGTGCCTTTCAAAAAGGAAAAATACGCGTTATTTTTCTTTCTGCGAGAGGTATAGATTTACTTCTCATGGAGGCACGGATTTGCTTTCGCAAAAGGCACAGTAATGCCTCTTTGAAAAAATAACATGTTTTTTTTCCTTCTGAGAGAGGCATTATTTAGTTCTTGTGGACGCACAGATTTGCTTCCTCGAAAAACATAGTTGTGCCTCTCGTAAAAGAAAAAATACACATTTTTTCCTTCCACAAGAGGCACGAATTTACTTCTCGTTGTTCCTTTTGCTTCTGCGAGAGGCACAATCATGCCTCTCGGAAAAGGAAAAAAAAAGTTTCGCGAGAGCACGGATTTATTTCTTGTGGAGGCACAAATTTGCTTTGCGAGAGGCACAACCATGCCTCTCGGAAAAGGAAAAAAAATGTGTTTCTTTCTTCTTCCGTAAGAGGTATGAGTTTACTTCTCATGGAGGCATGAATTTGCTTCTACTATTTGGAAAGGCAAAAAAATGTGCTCCCAGTTTGATTTTCTCGTCTGATTTTTTCATCAAAAAGTTCATCGAAACTTATTAATATGGGATCTAGTTTTGAAGATCTCAACGCGAGGAATCCAACAATAAAAACGGTTCGAGATTGAACGCACAGTTTAAATGATAAAATATTTTAAATAAACTAATGTACGAATAAAGAGAAAACTCCCAGGCTATGATAAATGGCGCACTGCATGCAGCCAATGCGCCATTTTATCGCAACCTGAGAAGGTGGGTGTGATTTTTGCAAAAGAAAAAAAACTCCTTAATTAGTGACTTCATTGATACGGAGAGGGTAATTCACAAGTGTTGAAATGTTGGCACGTGTGGTTCTTGCCACAATGGGTTTTTGACTAATGAGTTTAGTGAGAGCTCCTAAATGGCGCGAATGCTATATCTTGTTTATAGCAATTATAGGTCTTGACTCGCTTAAGTTTTTTCCTTCCCCTATTTTTTTTAACACTCCTTCCCCTATCTTAAACTAGGCGGGTTTGTTTTGATTTTTTTTTTCAATCGCTAGCTAGGTGGACCGTTCACTGTAGCTTCTTTGGTTTATTTGGTTTCTTTTATCGCTAACTAGCAAAAAGGCCCGTGCGTTACAATGGATAAAAAAGTAAAAAAATGCGAGCACCTTTGCCTGCTAAAAGCACTATAGCACCGCTATAGATGATTAATTTTCCACTGTATAAATGGAGTGGAACAAAAGTTGTTGAGGAATTAATCTAGAAGGTATATCAGCTTATTCACTGTTCGGGAAATATGATGCAACAAAAGCTAAGAATTATGTGGCTGATAAATCACATCTTATAGAATATACATGACCATTGATGTAGATATAAACATTAAGGGGCAGTAGAACTACTTGGCTTTTTTCACAGGTTTAATAGGATTTTTATTCCATGGTTACACAGTTATAATTCAGAGGTAAGATTTTCTCTATACATGAAGGTCCTAGATCCAACCACATAGTCGTGCTATGATATGACTATATCCTGCTAGGCAATCTACAACCGCTGTTCTGATCTCTATGAATTTTTTGAGGAATAAACTCCATAAGCGGAACGATTCAAGCTATTAACAGAAAGAATGGACAACGTCATTGTTGAATCCCACTGCACGATGATAGGCATGTCAAAATATTGTATAGCTATCCACCTGCCAATTATTATCGCATGCATCTCTGCTTCGAGTGCTTGGTTGCAATGGAATAAGTATCGATATGCAGCGAATATCACTGAGTCATCCTGTTCCGAAGCACCATTCCGGCCGTTGCCAGCTTCCACGAAAACACCATCGACTGAGAGAACGACCATGTTTGCCGGCAGTGTTGCAGCAGAACTATTATTTTGTGGAATAATGCACTATTGTACTCCTAATTTGTAGAACAATAGTAAAGAACCCGTTTAAATTTATGTATGTATGTTGATTGAATCCTAATGACATGGAGCCCATAGCTGACATGTCTTTTCTACTGTCTAACAGTGAAAATCCTAGGCATCAATTTTGAAGTAATGAGATTTTAATCAAAATCAAACTATTAACACTCAGCATGACACAATAAGGTTTGTGTTGTAAAAAAGATCTTTGTTGCATATATAATATTATGTGCTTAGATACATCTATATAGACAAAGTCAGACAACTAATTTGAGACGGGGGAATAGTATATAAGAATGGAAAACTGAGGCTAACACTTGACGTGTCTATACCGATACCCGGAAAAGCAGAATAAGCAGTACAGACAGGCCATTTACTCCACCCCTTTGTCATTCGTTCACGGATGAAGTTTAATTAGGGGAGCCCCCCACTCGTTCCATCATGCCTCACCAATTCTCAGTCTCTCCCATGTCTCATGAATCCCATATTATTAAGCCAACATATAATCTGATGGTCTCTCCCTTCTCTTCCTTTAATTCCATCACAAACGTCTCACAAATTCTGTGTAATTTAACCAACATATAATCTAGGACGCCGATAACTGTCACACGTGTGGGTGTTAAGAAATCTGTCCACATGTTCTGTGTGGTGCCTAAGAGGACCAGCCCACACATCTGTGTGTGGGCAAAACAACTAGCGCCCATACGCCTCTTTTTTCCCTCCCGGTCCCTCTTACACGCGTGCTTGTGAGCGAAATAGATAACGCCCACACGCCCGGTACGTCAGACCTCGTATCTCGTGGTTCCGCACGCCCCATGTGACACTTTACCGCGCGCCCCGCAGTTGCCATGGGCCGGACCCTCGTCCATGTTCGTTTAAGTGCAGTTGCCATGTTGCTGAACTACGGTTGCCATGTCGGACAATTACAGTTGCCATGTTTGCTCAACTGCAGTTGCCATCTCAGGTCAAAGTTCCAGATTGCCATTTTTTTGGACAACTACAGTTGTTGTCATGTGTGGTCTGGTCTACTGCAGTTGCCATGATTTCAAAACTTTAGGAGTTGCCACCTACTAACACTAGGCAGTTGCCATGTAGCGCTAAAAAAAGGCATGGCAAAAACACATGTTCGGGTAAAAGAGAGAGTTGCCATGTGCTCACAAGCACGCTAGGGCAGTTGCCATTTAAAAAGAAAGAGTTGTCATCTGCTTACGTGCACGCTAGGGCAGTTTGCCATGTACCATGCCAAACATATGGCAACTGACATGTTCGGGTAAAAAAAAGAGTTGCCATCTGCCCTTGTGCGTGACTGAAGCCCACTCACCGGCCAACGGTGATGGAAGCGTGTGGTGTGGGTGAGTTGGCTAAGGCCCATATGTGTGGGCGTTAACATTTCCGATAATCTCATAGTTTCTCTCCCTCTGTCTCATTAAAGCCAACATGCATGTCTCATGGATCTTGGGTCTTAGCTCACGCCAGACAGCGCACTAAAAATGTATATAAATTGATGTGTATAAGTTTAAGGAAGCAATGTGGGACTAATCATAGTTGATTGCTGCAGCTTGGACTGGACGGGAAGTTATAAGCTCAATCCTCAGCGAAGTATTATTTTCCGGCGCCTCTTTTTGTGACTTTCAGCAGAGCCCATTCTTGTTGCTGATGGCCCAATAGAGAAGACCTAGCAACATAGGCCCAGCTCAGAAATAACGTAGGTTGTAAGAAGTATCTAGGAAGAAACGAACCTGAAAATATAGGGACTTTTAAAGTTGAATTAGGATTCTTATTATATGACCGTAAAAAAAGATACTTTTTATATGGCTACGTGTGCATTCAATTGGCCCACAACCTCCACGTCTGGATGTATTCTACACATAGGTAATAACTTGTGTTTTATTCACATCAGCTAGCAGACTCATCTGGCTAGCGTGGTTTTTTTTTTGAGGAAGTCTGGCTAGCGTGGTGTGAGTTCCATCTCATTGTGAGCGAGGTCACCGGTTCGAATTCTTTCAACGCTGTGTCTTTTTCTTTAGATTTTCCTTGGGCGGCCCATGGGAACAGGCGTGTCATTGGGCCGAGAATCCACTCGTGTATACGTGCTGGGCCTGTGCGCCGACGAAATTTATTTTCGACGGGTGAAACCAATAACGGACGGATGAAATTTATGTCTAACGGACGGAATTTATGAAGGAAGAAGCAATCCGTGCTTTATTATTAGATAAAGATAAAGATAAAGATAAAGATAAAGATATGTGTTCGCTCGTTCGTCAGTGGTTCGTTGATGTGTTTGTTCTTTTTTGTCCTTTTTATTATTTTTCTTATTACTTCTTTGGTTTCCTTTATTTCGTTGTTATACTTTGGTCTTTGTTTTCTGTCGTTCTTCCTTTGTTTCTCTTTCGTTTAACATTTTTGCAAATTATTGATTAAATTATTTTCAATAAATGATCAAACAATTTCATATATATTGTACATTTGTTTCTATATATTTTTCGTATACATGCGAAACATATTTCGATACAAATTGAACACTTTTTCAAATTCTTGGTAACATATTTTCAAATATTTTGTTTAAAGTTTTTTTGTAATACATTTATTTAGAATATTTTAAATTACAAATGAAATAAAAAAATAAAAAGGAAACAATGTGAAAAGTGACATAAAAAGGGCCCATGGTCTCCCACATGCCTGGGCCAGCCCATTTAGGGAGGTGCCTACCATGAGTGCACGCTAGGTCTCGCTACAGGCAAGAGATAGCGCTGCCCCCTAAATGGCACCTTTGCGCCGAGCGCTCCTCCTCAGCGCCTGAAGCGCTGGGGGAGCTCCTATCGGGCGCTTCAGGCGCCCGAACCTTTCCCTGGCGCTCGCTACGGCGCCCAGTTGGGCCGGCCCAAGAATTGCGCTGAGCAGCGAACACAAAAGCTCGCGAAAAAAATTCGGAAAAAGGCATCTCCGAACCTTTCCCTGGCACTCGCTATGGCGCCCAGTTGGGCCGGCTCATGAATTGCGCTGAGCAGCGAACACAAAAGCTCGCGAAAAAAAATCGGAAAAGACATCTCCAAGTCTTGAACACACAACCTTCCAGTTTAGGTACGAGTCCGCTAGCCACTCAATCTATCATTTAAGTAGTGGTTAGTAACAGCGGCAAAGGCATAGTTAATAATGTCGCCACGCTATTCTAATTCATAGATTTTTTTGGAAAAAGATCGTGACATTGAAATAGTTCATAGATTTTGAAAATTGTTCTTCATTTTGGAGGAAAATTACACAAACCTGAAAAAGTTCATTGGTTTTCAAAAAAGGTTCATCAAATTTGAAGAAACTTTTATTGGTTTTGAAAAATGTTCATCAAAATCAAAAGCATTTAATGCATTTTCATTTAATGTTCATCAAACTTGAAAAATAGTTCAACGAATTTGAAAAATGTTCATCGAAATTGAAAAAAAGTTAATAATTTTTCGAGGAAAGTTCATCAAATTTGAAAAAAGTTCATCGAATTTGGAAAAAAAGTTCATTGGATTTGAAAAAAGTTCATCAAATTTGAAAAAAGTTCATCGAATTTGGAGAAGAGTTCATCAAATTTGAAAAATGTTTATCGGATCTGGAAAAAGGTCATCGAATTTGAAAAAAGTTCATCAAATTTGAAAAAAGTTCATCGAATTTGGAAAAAAAGTTCATTGGATTTGAAAAAAGTTCATCAAATTTGAAAAAAGTTCATCGAATTTGGAGAAGAGTTCATCAAATTTGAAAAATGTTTATCGGATCTGGAAAAAGGTCATCGAATTTGAAAAAAGTTCATCAAATTTGAAAAAAGTTCATCGAATTTGAAAAAATTTCATCGGATTTGGATAAAAGTATATCGAATTTGGACAAGAGTTCATCGAATTTGAAAAAGTCATTGATTTTTAAGAAAAAAATCATGAATTTCAAGCAAAAACATCGAACTAGGAAGAGCAAAAAAAAGGAAAAACAGAAAACAAAAACGAAAAAAGGAAAAAGGAAAAGAGGAATGAATAGATAAGAAATAGAGGAAAAAGATGGTAGTTCACATATGAGCGAGTTGGCGTGATGGTTAGGAATGCTTTGCTCTACTGGGATGGGCATTTCCTAAACGGCGCCCATTGCGCCGGTTACAGGCATCGGCGCAAACGGGCGCACACTCCCGCCGCACGCCCGCGCCACCCTGGGCCGGCGCGTTTCACTTTTTTTCCTGTTGAAAACAAAGCAAAAATTATAGGCGCAAACGGGCGCACACCCCCGCCACCCTGGGCCGGCCCGTTTCACTTTTTCTCCTGTTGAAAACAAAGCAAAAATTATCATGCGCAACAAGGGATCGAACCCTTGATCCCTTAATTGAAGTGCATCGCACTGACCATCAGGTTAACCACGCGGTTGTGTCCGTAAATTTTTTTCTCTTCTTTTAATCCTTATCTAGGTCCTTTGCTGGTCAGTTTCTGGACTTTTTTATCTTGTTCCCTTTCCATTTTTCTTTTCTCATTTCCGTTTTTCCTTAAATGCGCGAACTTTTTATCAGATTCGTGAACTTTTTTTCAAATAGGATGCACTTTTTTCAAATTCAATGAACTTTTATTAAAATCGATGAACTTATTTCAAAATCCATGAACTTTTTTAAATTCAATGAACCTTTTCAAATTCAAGGAACTATTTTTTAAAATCCGATGAACTAATCTAAAATTGGTGAACTTTTTTTCAAGTTTGATGTTTTTTTTCAAATTTGATGATTTTTTATTAAAAGTTGTGAACTTTTTTTTAAGTTTGTGAACTTTTTTTGTGAAACCGATGAACTTTTTTCAAAATCGATGGACTTTTTTTTCAAATTGATGAACTATTTTCAAATTCGATGAACTTTTTTAGCAATGAATGAACTTTTTTTAAAATTCATGAACTGTTTTGAAGTTTGTGATCTTTCTTTAAAAATTCGTTAACATATTCGAATTCACGTTTTTTTTCTTCTGTTTTTTTTATGTTTTGTCTTTATTCTTCCAAAAGTTAACGGTCAACTATTGACCGGTCAATCGCGATCGAGTCAACCAGGGCGACGACCCGACGTGCTGTGCGTAACAAGCGAGCGAATCGACGAGTGCGGGACGAGCGAACAAGCACGAGGCGACCTGGGCCGGCCCAGTTTGCGTGCGCGTGGGCGCCAGTCCCTTGAGCCGGCGTTGAAGGCGCCCTATAGGGGCTGCCACTGGGATGTCGCTGGTTCGATCCTTTGCCGGGACATCTTTTTTTAATCCTTAGATAAAAGGAGATGGGCCGGCCCAGCGGGTTGAAAGGGGTGTGCGCCGTGTACCAGTAAGCCTAAAACGGGCGCTACGGGCGCCGTTTAAGAAATGCCAAGCGCTGGAGAGCCAAACCGGCGCCCGCACCCCGCGGTCGTGGGCCAGCCCGTCCAAAAACAACGTGGTTCGCTCGGTCAACAGTTGCCCCGCCAAAGGATGATTAGTTAACGGGTAAACCATTGACTTTTTGAAATAAAAAATTCGAAATTCGAAAAAGGTCCACGATTTCAAAAAAGTACATGATTTAAAAAATCCAAAAACTTCATGACTTCAAATAAATTATGGATTTGAAAATAATCATCAATGCTGAAAAAAATCCGTGGATATAGAAAAACTTCATCGAAAAGTTCAAATATTTGATAAAAGTTCTTGGATTTTGGAAGAACAAGGTTCGCACATTTAGAAAAAGTTCATCATTTTGAAAAATATGTTCACGAATTTTGGATAAAAAGTTTGCAAATTCAATAAATTTCATGAATTCAAAAAAATCATAAACTCGAATTAAGTATTCAAATTTGAAAAAGTTTGTGTATTTATTAAATATGAACAGAAAAGTACAATGGGAAAGGAAATAAAAAGGAAAAAAATAAAAAAAATAAAAATATCTGGGACTGGGAGGGGTGTGCGCCAAGCATGAATTAAGGTATAACCAGCGCAACAGGAGCCGAATAGGGTTTGAGTTTGGCGCCAGCTGAGATAACTGGCGCTCATGCGCGGGAGTATATGAGTCGGCCCACCTGAGTATTTTGTAAGGTTAACTGATGGACCTGCGGCCATGAGCAATGACCAGTGGACTAGCAGCTGTTGACCATGGAGAATTAGCCGTTAACTTTCCCTAATAAAGAAAAACTTGATTATCTTTTTTAGTAAAAAAACTCAGCACAATTGAATAAAGTTCATGAAACTTGGGGGTAAAATCATGCTTTCGGAAAGTGCGTAAATTGAAAGAAAAAACTTCATGAAAATGAAAAAAGATCATGAATTTGAAAAAATAATAATAATTTTATAAGCAGCCCACTAATTTGAGAAAAATTAATGGATTCAAAAAAAGTTCAGAAAAATTTGGGCAAAGAAATACCAAATTCGAAAAAACTTATGAATTTGATATAAAGTAAAATTTAAAAAGAAAGAAAAAAATAAGTAAAGAAATAAAAATAAAATGAAAAAAATAAATAAAAGAGAAAATAAAAATAAAAAGAAAATGGGAAAAACGGCAAAACCCGTGCCGGGGGGAAACAACTCAGAAGAACCTTCAGAACAATCAAGTGAAGGTTAAAAAACTATTGAAAAACAAGATGTACATGAGCTGACCCATTTACGCACACAATGCATGGGGAGGTGCGCCAGTTTGCATATTGCACTATGACCAACGCTTAAGACGCCAAATAGGAGTTGGATGAGTTAGCGGTTTGGTCGCTTATGGCGCTCTCCCATTGTATTCCTCTCTTGGACCAGCCCATTAGTGGTTTTCATGCGCATCTTCTATTCCTAAATAGCTAGTACAGCCTATTACCAGTTCTAACTACAACTTAGTACCTATTTTTTTCTAATTATGCAAAGATGACACATAAGCAAGTCGCAAGCCATAAATTACTTTTTTGCACTATTCTATGCATGCAAAAAACACTGTCACAATATTAGTTCATGCATATTATTCAAAGGTGATTTTTTGCATTAGAGTTCATCCTTCACATTTTGTTATAAATGACATTCTTTTAACTACAATTTATTTTCTCTTTTTATATGCTTCATTTTTTTAAAGTTTACATTTGACTTCCATCAGTTTTAGAAGTTTGGTGGCAATTATTTAGACATTTCTTAGCAAGGTTTCCACAGCAACACGGGGCATCACCTAGTTCTCAGAAACGGGTTGCTTGTAGCGAATGGGTCGCCCTTGCTGACACAAATGATATGTAACGTTCCTTGCAATTCATATCACGGCGATCGCCCAATGCATCCATATCTCGGCCGGCCCATTAGAGTTGAGCGAGCAATGTGGGAGCGGCTTTCGTCAGCCGATTTTAGGAAACTTCTGGAACCTTTCACCTGGTTTTGGGAAGATTACAAAAGGTTCATTCTTTCCGTTTTCTTCTACTTTGATTTGTTTTCCGGTTTTTTCTTTTCGTGTTTCTTTTATACCCCCTTTTGTTTATTTTTATTTTTCATATTTATCTCCTTTTTCCGTTTTCTTTAATATCCCTTTTGCATCAGTGAGTATTATTCTAATCCACGAACATTTGTTCAATTCTCAACTTTAATCCATGATATTTTTTGAATTCATGAACTATTTTGAATCCACAAACATTTTTCCTAATCCACCATTTTTTTGAATTCGTGAACACTTTTGAATATGGGAACACTTATTAAGTCCTTGATCATTCTCTCAATTGTGATCAGTTTTTGCAATCCATTGACATTTTTAGAATTCGAGGACATTTTTTTAGTTCATGAACACTTTTTTTAATTGGTGAACATTTCTTTATTTCATGACCATTTTACGAATTCGCAAACATTTTTCCAAATTCATGATTTTTTAACATTCATGAACATTTTTCAAACTTGTGAACATTTTGCAAATTCACGCATATTTTTCTATTTCAGGAACGTTATTTCCTCATCATGAACATGTTTGAAGTTCACGACCTTTTTTTCAATTGAAGACCTTTTATGAATTCATGAATATTTTTTTGATTTTGCGAACATTTTCAAGTTCATGAACTTTTTTTCCAATTCGTGAACATTTCTCTGAATTCATGAGCTTTCCAAAATTCTTTTCGAAATGAAAGATTTTTTTTTTTTGACTTTTCCTACGAACCTAGCGCTTTTTTCAGGTAAGCACTGTCCGCACGTGCATCAGCAGACCAAGCTAGGTGAGAGGGAACGAAGGGAACGATTCATCGCGTGGGCCTGCCCAACAACGAAAGAGGAAGGACCTCGCTCGGTACAAGCGAGACATATCAGTCCCTCCCTTTGCTTAAATTTTTTTTATGTCACTCCCGCGTCGAGGGTATTCGGGAGCAACTAATTAACGAACGCTCTTTCGGAAGCCTCGCAACGATCAGTACCACTTGGCGCGCTCTCAGCCATTCGCCATGTGTCACGCTCTGGACGCTCCCTTCGGATTTTTTTTATTTTTCTGCACGCGTTTTCGGCTTTTTAAACGGCTTTTTTCTAGATTTTTTCGACGTTTTGGTTTTCCTCCGGTCTTCCTTAGCTTTTCGATAAAAAAAATTCAATTTTTTTCTGCGTGAAAAAAACGTGTTTTTATTTTTTTTCTTTCGCGAAAGTCACGGTTTTTTTCCGCGAGAGGCACGGTTGTGCTTTAGCGAGAGTCACGGCCGTACCTTTCGGAAATGAAAAAAAACGCGTTTTCTGTTTTTTTTTCTTTTGCGAGAGTCACGGTTTTGCTTCCGCGAGAGGCACGGTTGTGCTTTCGCGAGAGTCAGGACCGTGCCTCTCGAAAAGGGAAAAACAAAACGCGTTTCTGTTTTTTTTTCCTTTCGTGAGAGTCACGGTTTTGCTTTCACGAGAGGCACGGTTGTGCTTTCGTGAGAGTCACGGCCGTGCCTCTCAGAAAGGGGAAAAAAATACGCGTTTTCTATTTTTTTTCTTCCGCGAGAGGCACGATTGTGCTTTCACGAGAGTCACGGCCGTGCCTTTAAAAAAAATGCGTTTTCTGTTTTTTTCCTTCCACAAGAGTCACGGTTTTGCTTTCATGAGAGACACGGGTGTGATTTCGTAAGAGGCACGGGCGTGCCTCTTTTGGAAAGGGGAAAAACCGTGCTCCCGGTTCGATTTTTTCGTTCGGTTTTTTCGTCCGGTTTTTTCATGAAAAAAAAGTTCATCAAAATCTATTAACATGGGACCTAGTTTTGAAGATCTTGATGCGAAGAATCCAATAATGAAAACAGTTCGAGATTTGAACACACGGTTTGAAAAATAAAACGTTTTGAATAAACGGATCTACGAAAAAAAGGAAAACTCACAGGTTGCGACAAGTGGCGCGCTGCATGTGCGTCACTTGTCGCGACCTATAAAAATAGAGTGTTTTTTGCAACAACTACTTCTTAATTCATGGTTTCTGAGTACGATACTCATTCCTTCATTATTTTTCAAACGACACACACTCCCTCATAACGTTGGGTCGGCTCATGTCACTTTTTTTTTGTTTCGTAAACTGCAAAGAACGCACAACAGCTGTGATTACATACATGTTTTTTCATCATTTCGTCTTTCTTCATTTTTTTACTTTTTTCTCTGTCCTTATTTATTTATTTATATTCAAATTTGCATTTTTTCCCCAAATGATTAGTACGCATGCACGTGCAACATACGTATAGGCCAATAATACCATCTCATGTTTTTCCTCCGATGTACTACATCTGTACATTCCAATTCCACCCTTCCATTCTCTTGCTCAGTCATGCTAATAGCCATAATGACTAATACAATCTTTTACACCGGTTCTCCATCGCAAGCTGCAACATCGGCATTAGTTGTCCTGTCAAACCTTGTGGTGAGGCACATCTTATTTCTTTTTTATTCACATGCACCATCACCGCAACCACCACAAAGTTGTTATGTAAGTCCCTACCTGTCTCCTTCCTCGCCTTCACATTTCTCGGTTTCCCTTAGCATCCATGGTGACGCCCTCCAAACCACATGTGTGCCCCAAAAATTCTTCTTTCAACACCAACATTAAGAGCACACATGTTCCTAGCACTATTGATATGTGATGACCAAACAAACAAACCAATTACACCTTGCGTGGTCGTCATTTCTTCCGTTTAGCTGACCTAGGAATAAGAGCATGTATATCCCAGTAAAACATAAAGAAGTGATGATTGCCAATGGAGCGTCTCTCCAAAAAAAACTACATATGAAAATCGATCAATTTAAGTGTATGTATGTGACAGAATACTTTTAAGATAAATATGGCAAATGTAATTAAATGGCTCGGTCAAGTATGATCTTGTGGAATAAGAACTATGGTGGTGAGGGTGGCTATGGAGATGGAAATGGCAGCGGCTAGGGTTGATGGAGATGGATGAGGATGATTCCATTTGGTTCTTCTCGCGGATATCCTGTTGACATTTCGGGCTTGACCCCTTTATAAAAGTTGTTCAGGTGAACGAGAGGCCTCGACTTCCATGCAATACGACCGCTCATGCGAGCGGTCGCGGTTGCATGAAACACCGTCTTTGGTGTTGTTTCTTCTGGTGCGCCTCATCCTGATTTCTTCTATCTCCTCCTTTACTCCTTTCCATGTTCTCACTTGATTTCGTCAATATTTAGCCCATTTCCTATAGAAACACAATAAAGATAGGATTTGTGGAATCCTATGCATTCATGAGTCATTAGTGGCAATATCGAAGCGAATATCTCGGTTTTTATGAAATCTCGGTTTAAACAAAGGGTAGAGGAGTGTAAAAATATCACTCATCAGTCATACCGTTTCCATCAACGATATGCCTCATGTCCCTCACGGCGGAAAATTTGGGACTTTTCCCCAACCGCACCATTGCTGCCTTCGCCGCTTCAATAGCTGCCGGTGCCCTACTTGGGCCGACGGTTGCCAGACGGTAGCCACCACCACTTTCTAGGTAGTGGCACTGCTTCTCAGGCTGTCATAGCCACGGGCATCCCAGCGAGGGAGATCGATGACTGGTCAGGTGGATCGAAGACCCCATTGCTCATGAGATCCAATGACTATCCAGGAATCTGCGACACGAGCCGCCCCTCCATTGAGGGAAACTATCTGTAGAGATCACCGAGGGAGATCTATGACTGGCCAGGTGGATGTAACTGTATTAAAGATCGATGGTGCTGCTGAATGAGTTGTAGTCGTTATTCAGAGAGAATCTGAGAAATCAAATCATGGTCCTCAAGTTCTTTTAACCGATGGTAGCCATATCATCGGCAGTACCCTTCATCTTGGTGAAGTAAGCTCAGCCAGCATATCTCCCTTCTTTGTGTTCATGAGCTGGGTGTGGATTTGAATCACACATGCCCGGGATTGAGAAGAAAACGTCTCGGTTATGGCCTTCCATAGTGCAGTAGAGGAGGCAATGTCGATGACTTGGGCTAGGACCACCGAGGAGAGAAACCCCATGCATAAGCTAGCACTTGATGGGAGAACTTATAGGCTGGGCTGGAAATTTCTTCTAGCCACTCTTATCCGCCTTCTGCACTATGAGCTGCTCAGATGAGGCAACGATGGTTCTGTCGAGATAGCCAAACATGTGAGCCCTCTGATATGCGGGAGCACCTGAGCTTTCTAGAAGAGGAAGTTATCCCTGATGAGGTGTTCCATTACCTGCTAACCAAAAGGATTGGCCTACATCGCAGAGCAGGAGGAAGACAACGCCATGGTTCAGATGAGATGCGCGAGAAAGAGCGATGACTCTGATACCATATAAAGTTGGTGGAGTAATTTGCGGTAGCTCAAGTAGGGACTTGTGCGCGTTAATATAACATAGAGAGGTTACATGTGATACAGTTTAAACGTGACATGTATTGACTCCCAAGCCAGCTATATAAATAGAGCAAATATCCTAACAAACACCGAACCGTAGTTTATATCAACTCATAACAATACGCACATGGAATACGTGAGTATTTTAATAGTATGGTTGCAACAAAGGTTCATCATTAGTTTCACTAGACCATAGAGTGGTTCTTGCACCGAAGACAAAAAAGCCATGGTGATAAACCCAATAGGGGATTTGTAGCACGCATGGGCGAGGCCATCCAGCCCCTTTTTCTTTTGGCTTTCAATTTTTAATCTTTCACATCTTTTGAACCAAAGTTTGAATTAAGTTTTGTTTGCATATTTGAGTTTTGGATGACGACGAGGGCTTTCAAAATGAGATCCATTTTGAATACATTTTGACGGGTTTTTAAAACTCCGTTAAGTTTCAACTTTTGAAACTTGGTATGAGCGACCGAAAAAATCGTAGTTCCGGGATCTGCAACTGACAAAGTCGTAAGTTTCATAAACTAAAACTTAAAACTTATTGTGCCCTCGTGCGAAATGCAATGACTTTGTGGATAGGTAAGCAATCGGACTGCCGGTACGGCTAGACAGGTGCATGCCCCTACCAGTTTTCGCGATAAACCATATTATATAACCATGCATGTGGGAAACATGTTCAACACATTTTCTGCATTTGAGTCTGCCGTTTCGAATATTCCATGTAGAAACAAAAAGAACAAGACGTCCCCCCCCCCCCCCCCCCCCCCCCCCCCGAGAAAATAAACAGATAAGTATCACTTGGGATGTTGATATTTAGTTGTGCGGTGCACATTTTTTCAAATGTACTCGATGACACATCGTCTCCCGCGTGTGGATAGCAACTCGTCCAGCGTGTCAAATTAAATATCTCCATGGCTCCCCAGTGGTTATCATCCTGGTCACCATCTTTCCCATTGTAAGCTTTGGTTCAGATGATCCTAGTGTTAAGAGCTGCTTTCCTATTCACCAATCAACTGAGCAATATTTGGACGGATGCAAATGTGGCGTTTCGACTTTGCTACTGAATCATCTAAAATATCAGTTCCTATCGTTGGAGGGTGCAGCCTGGGACAGCACTACAAACAAATTGTGCACCGCATTAAGAAAGATCACCCTCAAGTTAACGTTTTTTTATATCATCCTCGAATTGACGTTCTTTTGTATCATCATAATATAGTGAGGAACATGCCATCTTGCCAGCCCCTTTTTTCGTCATGCGGTCGAGTTTTTCTTTTTAGGGCCATTTGCATTTCTGTCCTTAACTCGAACCACCTAATCAGATATACCCCTAATTCGAAAGCCTGCTCAAATTTGCCCCTCTGCCGTTAGGTGCCCTTGTAGAAATGCCCTTTTGCGCCGTTACCGTCCGGTCAAACAGCTTTGACCGTCCTGAAAAAAATAGCAAGAAAAATCTAAAAAATCTAAAATTTTGTGAGATCGAAGATACTCATGTGCCCAAGGTGTGTGCAATTTTTCGTGCTATTTGGACATTCCATGAGCTCGTGGCGAGGAAAAATAGTTAATCTGCATGCTTGTGAACAATAAATTTGAAATAAAATAGCAAAAAAATTTAAAAAAATATGAAATTTTTTGGCATCAAAGTGGCTTGGGTGCACAAGGTGCTTGCAAGTTTTTGTGATCAAATGACATGCGAGGAGCTCTAGCAAGAAAAAACAAAATAGTCATTTTTTCCCAAGTTTTTTCCCGAGCCAAATTTTGTTTTTTTCTCCACAAGCCCCTCCAATGTCCAAACACAACAAAAATTTGCATGCAGCTTGCAGACCCGAGCCTCTTTGATGCCAAAAAATTTCATATTTTTTTGAATTTTCTTATTATTTTTTTTGAATTTACTGTTCACAGGCTTACATATTTATTGTTTTTCCTCTGACATGAGCTCTTGGAATGTACGAATAGCACGAAAGTTTGCACGCACCTTGCGAACCTGAGTATCTTTGATCCCACAATTTTTCAGATTTTTTAGAATTTTTTTGCTATTTTTTCAGGATGGTCAAAACCCTTTGACCGGACGGTAACGACACATAAGGGTATTTCTGTAAATGCACCTAACGGCGGAGGGGTAAATTTGAGCAGGTTTTGAAATTAGGGGTAAATCTGAGAGTGGGCGCAAATTAGGGGCATAGATGTAAATGTCCCTTCTTTTTATGTCCGCTTTTTTTACATCCGCCGTACAATTGAGTTTTTTTAACATAGTACAGACGCGAATGCTTATATATACGCACATATACTTGCCTCTATGAACCCACGTACACTCTATCCTTATGAGCGTCTCCGAGAGACCAAGCCGGTAGCGGCGGAGCGTGAAGAGAAGCTAAACAGCATCACGCGCGGTTAGGTAATTAGAAGTGAGTTTACCAATAGGAGGGGGGGGGGGGGGGGGATTGTCCCACCGACTCGGCACAACATCTTGAGATCGATGAAGTCATCACATACGTCTTCATAGTCGACAGTGACGTCTCATCCCACTGAACGCATATCATCGAAAGGGATGAAATAAACCCAGGAAAAGACGTCCACCAATACCATGTCTAGGAATTGAACCTTGTTAGATTGGTTCCATCACAAGGAATCTAATCATCTGAGTTATGCTCATTTCGCGTCATACATCGAGTTGATAGGCAAGTTAACGGGCTAAATGGCCTTTGTGCTAAGCAAGATGTTAGGTCACTTTCCCCCTCTTTGATGGTGAGTTCATTAAAGTTGGCTAGCTGCTGAGTATGTAGTACACGTACATGAAGATTGAAGAGTCGCCTCGTACATGAAGATTGAAGAGTCGCCTCTTCACCGGTGGGAAAACTACACCGGCGTGGCACACAGGAAGATACAGGAACATGCATGGTAGTAATGGAATCAACCTGTTAACTAACATTGTTTTCTCCTTCATCTTTTTGCTTCTAGTGGGGACATATACCTAACTGGATCATGCATGTATCCCTATCCATGTGCAGCTAGCGAGGTGTCCGCCAACTTGATCAACATACTACTACGTTCGTTGCAATCAAACTCGCGTGCCTTGCATGCCTTGTGGTTTTATGGATAGGTTGGTCAGTCCACTGACCGGGTTCTAGTTTGACGTGAAGTAAAGTGAAAGCTCAAAGTTGACACCGGCCTGAACGACTCGGGATGCATAAGCTTATTGGGTTCCACTTATACCTGTCCCGTCTTGTGTTGTCATGGTGCTAGAGGCTGCAATCGATAGGGTTGTAGCCCAAATTAGGAGATAGGTAGACTGCCCCTGCCCCCGCGTCGCCCTCCCCCTAGGGCGACTCGGGCGGAGTCAAGAAACCTAGTCGCTACCACCGCGAACTTCCTCCTTCTCTCCCTCCGCCGCCGTCGGGGGATGCCGCCGGGCTAAGCTCGGGGGCCAACGGCGGTAGCGGGGGATCTCCTCTCTCACGCGTCTCCGAGTTGGGGTGGGACCCCTAGGCGTGTGGCGGCGCGGCAGATGGCAGCGGCGGGTGGCGGGCGGCCGGTCCGTCCTCGGACGGCGGCGGCTAGGCGCCGCAGACGGCCCAGCCACGGACGGCGGCGTGGGCTGCGGGCGCAGTGGCTGGCCTTTTCGGGCGGCGGCGGCGGCCAGCTAAGCTGCGGTGTCGTGCATACCGCCTTCAAATCGGCGGCGGCGGCGTGGAGGGCCTGGTGGTCTCATCGGCGGCACCTCCAGTCAGATCTGTTCTGACCGATGCGACCGGCGGTGGTGATCATCTCTTTCGTCAGAGGTGGTCGGCCTGAGGCTGGGTGTTCGGATCTCCAGATCCGTGGTCCAGTACTGGCCGCGAGTCGGGGAGACATAGTTGCCGGTGAAAATCGAGCCGATGGCGGGCGATGGCAGCGTTCTACGCCGTTACCTTGATGACGGCATCGTTGTGTGACTTATGTCGACCCACTTGTACTGCTCTGGGGGAAACCCTAGGATCTGGTCTTCCATATCAGACGATGGCAGCACTACGATGGCGTTTTTCTCTTGGGAGCATCGTTTGTGGAGCAGTGCTAGTGGTCAAAGGTAGGAGGTGGAGCGGCTTTGTCTTGCATGGAGCTTCGGTGAAGATGTCAAGTCATACTTGAGTGACAGGTGCTACACTTTGTCATGCCTGGTCGGCAGGTGCTATGCACGACAGATCATATAGAGACTTCAAGCTGTGTCGGCTGGTGGTACTTGGCGGCATGGTGCCGAGGTGTACCGGCGGCGACCGCGACGTGCTCAGCATTTCACGCGCAGGATGGTGGTGCCGTTGGGCGCCGTGGTGGCGTGGACGGCAGTTAGACCGGGCAAGGATGATGCGTCAGTACAGCTATGAAGATGGAGTAGTGGCAGTTGGCGGCGGCGGCCTCTGAGAGCGCGCCGGACCAGTGTGTGCCCCATACCCGGCATGTGGTTTGGTTGGGGTCTCAGGTCTTAGATATTAGGTTTGGCTGCGAGGTATGTGGTATTAGGCCCGGACTATAAGTATCTCTTCATCAGTTGGATAGGAGTAACGATAGTTGTCGTCTGGACGGTGGCTTCAGACTTACAGTTGTATTTCTTTGTAAGGTCTTTTGTTAATAATTAATAATAAGACTGCATGCATCACTCAGATACAGAGGCCAGGGTGATCCTCCTTGTTTAAAAGAAAAAATTCTCCCAAATTAGAAAAAATAAATTTAAGTGGTTCAAGAATTTTTTTAAAGTTTTTGTGCACATTCACAAGACATGTTTCTGTAACCCCTAAAAAAACCCAGATCCAAATTCAAAACACACGTTGAGAAATGAAGACGACGAATCCAGATGTGGTTAATGTGATTTTTTACATTAATCATATTTTGTCTTCTTTTGAGATTACCCATTCTAGGTTTGTTTTTTCTGGTTCTCATTGTGTGTTCTGTATTTGGATCCGTCTTTTTAAAGATTTATAGACACATGTCTTGTGATCAATCATATTATTTTTTCAGATTTTTTCTATACATCTGAGTGCGATTTTTACAAATTGAATATGTGGGAGCATTTGAAAAGTGCTATCACTCCTTCATGTGATCAATAGAATGGAGACGGAAGAGGACACAACTTTTTATTTAAAATTAGAACTATCGTCATGTTTATTTACTAGACAAACAACATCACATTGGCTTAACTTAAAAAATACAATCAATTTGATTTTTTTTCTTTATTTCAATATGAATTTTGAAGTGATCTGTCCAACTAAATAGAAAGAGACTGCTGAGTGTGGCTACATGTGTTATAAGACTTCTAGGGAAATATTCACAATTGGACTGGAAGTTATGGCAATATTTTTTGAAATTATCACCCCCATCTATCATGACTAAGCTAAACTTGGCAACACGCATTGATCAACGAAGAGGCTTCAAATTTCCTTATTTCAAGAAACCCATGGAGTCCCACTAGAATATATTACTCGAAGCAATCATTTAGGTTGAGAATTACAAGACCAAGACAATGTGTGTAGAAAGGTAATCTTCCATGAGAAGTTGGAGACCTTATCATTCGGTTCTTCCAATAGATAGACCATAAGTCAACATCAAAACAAATTTGGTACTCCAGGAAACGCAGCCATCTTCAGACTGTATTATCCGGTTCTTTCCAAACTACATAGAGTAGAACTTCTGCCCAGATCACGAAGTCTAGGTGTGCAGGCATACGGGCATTACAAAGATCCTGAAAGCATTGGGCAGGTGCGATGATGAGGTTAAGCCAAACCCACTCGGCTTTCTGGTAGTTGGTGAATAGGCGATAACTTTTCTCAGCTTGTTTGGTACTCTGCTATGTCAAATTAGGTCGGTGTGGACATTCCCCAACTCTTCATGTGTGAATAGATCACATCTCATCTTTGAGGATAACCCCATGCCATGGGCGAGAAAGCTTTGACATTGTTCGTCATTCAACCGAAAGTCTCGAAACAACATAGAAAAAACATCCAATTCCCACAATGTAATAGTAGTTAGACTGTTACACATGTTTGAGAGGAGCCCATATTATATGATCGTAGAGGTTAGGATGCTTGTCTCGAGGGAATGTGAAAAATATATTTGTGTAGCCCTTAGCTAAAGGTCGATGGAGAGTCAAGTATTGTTCCAAAAGAAGGCGGTTGCCCTATTGTTGGTGATGACAATGGTAAATTTATAGAGTGTTGGTAATAGGGTGTTAACAATTTTCTAGACAAAGGTGGACTAGCAAAGCATGGCAATTATGTAGTTGGGTGCTTCTTATCGTACCAATTCATCTTGGGTAAGCTAGAGTGAAGTATCTAAAGGCATATTTCAGGAGGAGGCAATAATTTTTGCATAAAAAGGTTCTTGATCCCTAACCCACCAAATAAATTGGTGTGCAAATGTTTTCCCGGGAAATTAACTTTTTGCACCAATGCATGTATCCTTCGCGATGCATAAAAATGTATGTTTGAGCGCATCAATTACTTTGATGACCGTTTTAGGAAAGAGGGGAGAGGAATATACCTGAAGTACGTTGCCAATGAGTTGAGGATGGGAAAGAGAAGGATGGGCCTAATCTACGAAGGATATTTGAATGCCGGCCGAAGAGATACGTGCAGGATTTGGAGAACATATGTGGGCATGAAGCATCCGGGAGTTTTGATGGTCATGTGGGTAGGCCAAGGTTGGTTTGTGGGAAGGATAAGGCATTATTGTGAAGGTCAGGGTGCTGAACCAACCAACCAGATGGGAGCTGTTGATAGCGATGAAGGTGTTCTTAATGAAGTTAATGGTTAGATCAATGGCGTGTGAATAGCTGGGAAGGATGGATCTTATATGGAAGGTAGGGTGAGTGGAGGAGCAGGCAATGGTGAGAGTATCTTTGGCATGTTGAAGGACCCATGTGTGGAAGACTGTGGTGAATGGGGTGTTGAAGATGTCCATCATTGCAAGAGGTAAGGATGAATTGTCGTAGAACATGACTAAAAATAATGAAAACTATGCTTAGGACGACCATCTTGTCTAAGATCATCACGTCAAGCAATCTAGTCCATTGGAACCAATTTAGAGGGATAACTAGTTTAGAGGTTAAGATGACATCAATCTAGGAGCATAAGAATTAGGGTATCTTGTATTTTTCAAATGGACATCCCGGAGATACAATGACAGGCCTTACGATAGTCTATCTTGATGACCATAACATAAGCTTTACTAGTGCGGCAACATTTAGGGAAGTCAGTTGCGCAGATAAAGTTATGGGAGATGTTGTGGCCATAAATGAAGCATGTTTAGTCTCCACGGAAGCAAGGGAGATTGAACTTTTTTGCCTATAGGTAAAGACTTCTGCAATACCTTTAGGGCATTTTTGTAGAGAAATGGCTCTAAAATCATTAGTTGTCCTACTATCGTCCTATTGAGGAAACAATACGATGCTCGCTCTATTAAAGCGTTCAGTGTCGAAGCAAAAAATGGCAATTCAGGGAAGAAGGGGATGATCTGGTGTTTGAGATGGTGACACGATTTCCTGTAAAACCTAGGGCCAAAACCATCATGGGTGAGGCTAGCGTTAGGGTTCATAAGAAGGCATGCTTTGTAGGTTTCTTGCTTAGACAAGGGTATGTCAAGTGATCTAATTTGTGGGATGGGTTTGACTAGATGGTGCATTAAGGCATAACGGTACTATTAAGCCCCCCCAATGGCACACAACAGAGCCGAAATGTGTGTGATGAAGGCATCACACATGATATAAAAATAGAACCGCTTGACCAAAAAACAAATGTGTGCGATGGTGGATTCATCACACACGCCATGTTAAGGTGAACTTTGCGTGCTAACGTGCATATGATTTGCATAAATCAATTGTGTGTGATGCAAAATCCACTGTGTTGGGGAACGTAGTAATTTCAAAAAAATTCTATGCACACGCAAGATCATGGTGATGCATAGCAACGAGAGTGGAGAGTGTGTCCACGTACCCTCGTAGACCGAAAGCGGAAGCGTTAGCACAACACGGTTGATGTAGTCGTACGTCTTCACGATCCGACCGATCAAGTACCGAACGCACGGCACCTCCGAGTTCTGCACACGTTCAACTTGATGACGTCCCTCGAACTTCGATCTAGCCGAGTGTTGAGGGAGAGTTTCGTCAGCACGACGGCGTGGTGACGATGATGATGTTTTATCGACGCAGGGCTTCGCCTAAGCACCGCTACGATATGATCGAGGTGGATTATGGTGGAGAGGGCCACCGCACACGGCTAAGAGATCAAGAGATCAATTGTTGTGTCTTTGGGGTGCCCCCTGCCCCCATATATAAATGAGTGGAGGAGGGGGAGGGCCGGCCCTCTCTATGGCGCGCCCTAGGGGAGTCCTACTCTCACCGGGAGTAGGATTCCCCCTTTCCTAGTAGAACTAGGAGCCCTTCCAAGTAGTAGGAGTAGGAGGGAAGGAAAGGGAAGTGAAAAGGAGAAGGAAGGAAGGAAGGGGGCGCCCCCCTCCCTAGTCCAATTCGGACCAGCCCTTGGGGAGGGGTGCGACCACCCTTTGAGGCCTTTCTCTCCTTTCCCGTATGGCCCATTAAGGCCCAATACGAATTCCCGTAACTCCCCGGTACTCCCGAAAATACCCGAATCACTCGGAATCTTTCTGATGTCCGAATATAGTCGTCCAATATATCGATCTTTACGTCTCGACCATTTCGAGACTCCTCGTCATGTCCCCGATCTCATCCGGGACTCCGAACTCCTTCGGTACATCAAAACACATAAACTCATAATATAACCGTCATCGAACTTTAAGCGTGCGGACCCTACGGGTTCGAGAACTATGTAGACATGACCGAGACACGTTTCCGGTCAATAACCAATAGCGGAACCTGGATGCTCATATTGGCTCCCACATATTCTACGAAGATCTTTTATCGGTCGAACCGCATAACAACATACGCTGTTCCCTTTGTCATCGGTATGCTACTTGCCCGAGATTCGATCGTCGGTATCTCAATACCTAGTTCAATCTCGTTACTGACAAGTCTCTTTACTCGTTTCGTAATACATCATTCTGCAACTAACTCATTAGTTGCAATGCTTGCAAGGCTTTAAGTGATGTGCATTACCGAGTGGGCCCAGAGATACCTCTCCGACAATCGGAGTGACAAATCCTAATCTCAAAATACGCCAACCCAACAAGTACCTTCGAAGACACCTGTAGAGCACCTTTATAATCACCCAGTTACATTGTGACGTTTGGTAGCACACAAAGTGTTCCTCCGGTAAACGGGAGTTGGATAATCTCATAGTCATAGGAACATGTATAAGTCATGAAGAAAGCAATAGCAACAAACTAAACGATCAAGTGCTAAGCTAACGGAATGGGTCAAGTGAATCACATCATTCTCCTAATTATGTGATCCCGTTAATCAAATGACAACTCATGTCTATGGTTAGGAAACATAACCATCTTTGATCAACGAGGTAGTCAAGTAGAGGCATACTAGTGACACTCTGTTTGTCTATGTATTCACACATGTATTATGTTTCCGGTTAATACAATTCTAGCATGAATAATAAACATTTATCATGATATAAGGAAATAAATAATAACTTTATTATTGCCTCTAGGGCATATTTCCTTCAGTCTCCCACTTGCACTAAAGTCAATAATCTAGTTCACATCGCCATGTGATTTAATACCAATAGTTCACATCACCATGTGATTAACACCCATAGTTCACATCGACATGTGACCAACACCCAAAGGGTTTACTAGAGTCAATAATCTAGTTCACATCGCTATGTGATTAACACCCAAAGAGTACTAAGGTGTGATCATGTTTTGCTTGTGAGAGAAGTTTAGTCAACGGGTCTGCCACATTCAGATCCATAAGTATGTTGCAAATTTCTATGTCAACAATGCTCTGCACGGAGCTACTCTAGCTAATTGATCCCACTTTCAATATGTATCCAGATTGAGATTTAGAGTCATCTGGATCAGTGTCAAATTTTGCATCGACGTAACCCTTTACGACGAACCTTTTGTCACCTCCATAATCGAGAAATATATCCTTATGCCAGTAAGGATAATTTTGACCGATGTCCAGTGATCTACTCCTAGATCACTATTGTACTCCCTTGCTAAACACAGTGTAGGGTATACAATAGATCTGGTACACAGCATGGCATACTTTATAGAACCTATGGCGTCGGGGGTTGGGTGCGACATATGCCAAAGGATGGCTTATCATGGTGGGGGCGAGTAGAACGTCGCCGGTGCCTGGAAACGGGATGAGGCGAAGACATGCACGCCGGTGAATCTTACCCAGCTTCAGGGCTCTCCGGGGAGATAATACCCCTACCGCTGCTCTGCGGGGTCTCCGCATGATCACTACGGCAAAGTGTTTACACGATTGCTCCTTGAGCTGTTTCCTGAAGGTAGGAGAAGGCAAGGCTAGCTCTCTCCTTCCTATATGGTCTGGTCTAGTGCTAATGGATTCCAACCCTTTGCATGGGTGCCCTGGGGGGTTTATATAGGCCTACCCCCCAGGGGTATAATGATAATCCGGCTGGACGCGGGCCTAGCCGTTAGTGCCTCCGCCCTCCGTCTTCTTCGCCGACTGCTGGGGCCCGCCGACTGCCTAGGTACGGAGCCGACAGGCCGCGTCCGCCACGGGCGGGTCTTGCCGGTCTGCTGATTACTGTAGCCGCTTCTGATGACGCGGGCTTGGTCATGGAGTCGTGGCAACAGCCCCGCCGCCTAGCGGGCGATCACTATTGCCACTCTCCGTCACATCTGATTAATGGCGCGTGGGCCCCGAGGGAGGGTCTGGCCGACTCTCGGGGGCCGACTCCCAACGGGTCCGACTGGGGGCGCACTTGCCGTCTCCTGGGGTCCCACTGGCTGGTGAGGCCCGCCGCCCCAGGGTCATACAGACAAACCGCCGTGGGCGCAGGATTCGGTCCTTCGGCGCTGATGTCAGGGCCGGCACGGCAACAGTGCCACGCCGCACGGAGATCTCCCCGGGTACGGCGTGCTATGGCCATGCCTGCCCCTGATAAGGGGCGGGAGCGGGCTTTACTGTAGCCACTCCCCAGACCTGTCCCCCCCGATGAGGGATGGGGTTTGTTGGAGTCACGGGCCGACTCCCCAAAGCCGGATTCTCTGGAAGTCGCCAGTCAGGAGTCGGCTTATCCTGAAGTCGTCCCCAGGACTCGGCCGCGAGTGGGCAGTCGGTCGCCTTGCCGCCGACTTCTCAGAAGGCGGCTCTTCGTCCTGGGGTCTTGAGGGGCGCAGCCTGCCCTGATGTCTTGAAAGGTTCTGGGACTCGGGTTAGCCTACCCGTGGCCCATTACTCCGACAGTAGTCCCCGAAGCTGATGAGGCGCCGCGGACGACCGGCCGAGGAGCCTCAGCAGTTTCTCTTTCCGGGTGCCCGAGACATGGATCTTGGTTGACTTCTGCCGGGCCGGCTAGAAGGAGTCGGACTCGCCCAACTCTGACTCGCACAATATTTCGAACGTCGCGGCGGGATCCAAGTAGCATGCTGGCTAAGCCTCCAGGCCGCCGCCTGTTCCGGGCCTGTCACATGATAACACGTGGCCGGGCCAGTCTGCCAGCCTACGCACGTGACGGGACAGGCCCATAGGCGGGGCCCACCACTACCACGCCTCGGCGCCCGAGTGGATCCACTGTGGCCCAGGCGAACGGTTGGGATTCCCGTGGAGTTACTGCGTGCAGTAATTTTGTCGTGGAAACGTGGGGGTCGTGGGGTCGTGGGCGCAGTAAATCCCACGACCGCCCCCTGGGCTTCGCAGCCCATGGGGCTATAAGTAGGGGAAGGAGGGGGGCGCGGCAGAGCATGCACGCCCCTTCTTCCCACTACTCCTTACTCTTCTCCTTCTTCTTCTTCCTCGCTCCCCCGCGTGCCCAAGCTTCGATGAACGCCACGGCAATCAGCTCGTGATGAGTTCTTCTTCTGCCATCGCTCCTCTCTCGGTGCGTTCTGGCACCTGGGACGGCTTAGAAGTTCACGACGACCACATCGAGTTCCTCTGCAAGACTCATCGGCTCCCCGGCGAGGATTACGTGCAGGTGCGTCTTGCGCCGAGGGGGGAGATTTCCCCAGCGCCGGAGGAGGGCGAGCGGGTCATCTTCCGCTCGCACTGCCTGCGCGGATTGGGGCTGCCCGCTCTTTTCTAGAATTTTACGGCCTCCAGCCGCACCACCTCACGCCCAACACGGTGGTGCTGCTGTCCGCCTTCGTGGCCTTGTGTGAAGGCTTCCTCGGAGTCTTCCCCACCCTCGAGCTCTAGGGGGAGTTCTTCTTCTCCAAGCTCGGCACCCAGGCTGCAGGCGTGCCGGCTCAATGCGGCGCGTTCATTGCCGTGCGGAGATTGGGGGCCGACAACCCCTTCCCCACCATCACGCTGATAAAGTCGGTGAAGGTGTGGCAGCGATCGTACTTCTACGTCAAGAGCGTCTTCGCGAGGGGCGATTGGGTCAACCTACCGGCTTTCGAAGCCGGCCCGCCGGCTGGGAGACTGCCCAACTGGTCGTACCGGGCCAAGTCACTGACGCCTGCGGGAGCCGGCGCCGTCGCACGACTCCGGGTGCTGACGCAGTCGGAGGGCCTGACCGGTCCGGACCTACTGGCCGCCTTCGTGGCGCGCCGAGTTCTCCCGCTCCAAGGACGCCCCCACATGATATGCCAAATGAGCGGGCGCCGTGACCCGAGTCGGATGTGCACCAAGGACATGCCTCACGAGGAGGTGGCCTATATGGTGAACTACCTCTCGGATAGCAAGCTGTTGGAGGACTGGCGGTTCGGCAAGGAGCCGTACTCCCGCGCCAACCCCCCACCCACAGTGAGTTGCCTTTTCTTTCTTTTTTGGATTGTCTTCTTTCTTGCCGAGTTTGTTTTGTACGACCTGACCAGTCGGCTTTGGTCAGAATCCCCTCCTCCATTAACCAGCCGGCACCTCAGGGACGGCCCGCGAGTTCCTTGCCGACCGGGCAGAGAGCGACGTTGATGACCCCGATCTGGGGGCGGCGGCTTTGGAAGACGACGCGGAGGGAGGAGGCGGCCCGCGGCTCGGGGCCAGCCTAGAGGACTGGCCTGACGATGATGAGGAGGTCGCCCCCCGCCCCCGGCCAGGAGCCAGCCATCCCGGCGTGGGATTTTCTACCGCGCCGGGTGCTCCAGGCGGCGGGAAGAAGCGTAGGGCCGCACCGACCTTATTCGGCAGTCGGCCGAAGAAGCCCAAGAGTTCGGCTGCGGCGACCCGGCGGGACGAGGCGGCTGCGAAGGCCATCCGCTTCCGTAAGGAAGTGAAGAAGCCGCCACTGGTCTCCGCGTGAGTATTTCGTCTCAACGCTTTATTCTTTCTTTGTGGCTTTGTCTGAGTCTTTTACTGGCTTCCCTCGCTTCAGGGCTCCCCTCACTCTTGAGAGGGTCGCCGCCGCCTCCGTCATGGGGTCAGCGGAGACGTCCGTCTCCACTCGGCGGATTGACCCCGCCACCGACCTCCGGGAGGCGATGGAGCGGAATGCGCATGAGAAGCGCAACGAGGAAGAGGCCGCCTGCCTGGAGAAGGTGGAGGCCGATAAGGTGGAGGCCTCCGCCAAGAAGAAACTGGCCGAGGCCGAGGCCGTCGCCGCGATGAAGCGGCAGGCTGAGGAGGCCGCGCACCGCCAATCGGTGGTGTTCGTCACCCCGCTGAACTCTGCTCCGCCGCCTCCGGAGTTCACGGGGCATTCTGGGGAAGCCGGCCGCGAGAACCCCATCATGGAGAAGGAAGGCGACGACTCCTCCATGCCAGACGTGATTGTTCCGCCGCCGTCTGGGAGCGCGCAAGGCGAACAGCCAGCGGACCCTCCGGTGCCGCCGACTGAAGACGAGGCCGTGGCAAGGCTACTCCTTCAGGTCGGCTCGCCAACGCGCCGCCGTCTTGAGAAAGCGACCTCGGCGCCATGCCCCCTGGAGACCGGCACCACCAGCTCGGCGATCCCGGATGCCGAAGCGACGAGCGCCGCACCCATTGGGTGGGTACGGGGAGGCAGCACAGGGCCGCTGAACCAGGCGCTTCTGGACGTCCAAGCGAAGCTTCGAGCTGAGGGCGACGCCATCCAGAACTGCACCAAGGCATACCTGGCATCGCGGGCAGCCGTCTGGGTATGTTTTCTCTTTGGTCCTCTTTTTTCCTTGTTTTTGTTCCTCTCTGTGGGGGCGCGCCAGCGCACCCACTGGGTGTAGTCCCCGAGTTTCGGGCCGGCCGCTGAGCAGGCGGCCTGGAACTCCAATTGGTGAGCTTCGGGTACTAACTTTTGTCCGAAATATTTGTCACATGACTACCACAACCTCCGCGTTACTGCCTTCAACCGTAACGTTGAAGAGCTGGGCAAGCGGACCGCCGACTGTCGGAGAGCCGGAGTAAGTCCTTTTTCTTCTTTGCGGGGGCGCGCTGGTGCACCCGCGGGCTGTAGTCCCCGAGATTCAGGCTGACTGCTGAGCAGTCAGGCCGGATCTCCCCGACGACCTTCTTTATTGATGACTTAACGCCTTCTTTCTTCCTTCTCTTCAGAAGCCAACGCTGTTCTTCAACATCAGCTGAACGAAGCCAACTCCGCGTTGCGCGCCAAGGGGGAGGAGTGCAGCAAGCTCGCCACAGAGCGCGATCTGCTGGCCACTCAATTGGCAGAGCAGAGGGGGCTGCTTGCGAAGACGCAGAAGGAGGCGGAAGAGGCGGAAACCGCCTTCCTGGCCGAGTTCGCGAGCGAGCGCTCCTCCTGGACTGACAAAGAGGCAATGCTGGCCTCCGGCTTCCATGAGATTGAAGACATTGTTGATGGTGAGTTTCTTTACTTTCTTTCTTTGAGCTGCCGATTATAGATCGTGCTGACTCCTGGTTTTTGACTTGTTTCTTTGTTTCTTCCTTCTTGGCAGACTTTTTCCTTGGGCACTCGCAGGCCGCCATCCAAGCCATCGAGGCTGACCGTGAAGGTCGGAGGGCGGAAGGCGCAGAGATCGCCGCCGACGCCCCCCGAACCCTTGATGAGCATATCCTGAGCATTGAGGCTCGCCTTCGGCCGACTCACCGGATGCTGCGCCGGCTTCAACGTGTCGGTTCCCAGGCGATTGCCGCCCTGTGGCCGGACATGCAGGCTCCGTGCACCCCCAGCCGGACTGCCGACTGGCTAGAGGTCGCGGCTGGTCGTCTTGAGGCCTGGAAGGGTTCCTTGGCCCGAGCTGGAGCGCGCCGGGCCTTGGAGTTCGTCAAGGCGTGGTATCCGAGGCTGGATCTAGACCGGCTGGCCACACTCCGGTCAGAGGCCCAGCCGGAGCTGGCAGCCGCGGAAGACGCCCTCGTCAAGCATGCCGCGGCGATCGCCGAGTACACCGACACCAGCATCTTTGTCCCCGAGTGGTCTGAAGACGGCGAGGAGGTACCGCCGGAGTGGTTTGGGATGAACCCAGACTACGGCGAGGACTCGGCGGAGGTGATCGGCTCCAGCGTCGAGGAGGAAGGCGAGGCAGAGGACGGAGGCAAGACGGAGGCACCAGAAGACGGGGCAGACGACCAGCCTCAGCTCGACCGCGCCTCCAGCAACGAGCCGCATGCGACCGAGCCGACTGCCGCCGGAGGCGATCAAGCCAAGACTGCCCGGCCGGCCGCCCCAACGCCTGACGCTGCCGCCTCCTCCGACCCTCCGAATCTGTCTGCCGCTTCCTAAGCTGCCGCCTTATCTTTATTTTATCTGCTTTAGTAGTCTTGAAGAACTTGTTAATTTGCACAATTCCACCCGTGGGGTGTATTTTGAACTTCTGCTCGAAGATTTGGCCAAGGGCCTATGTTATGTAAATATTTATCCGAATTCTATCTTTTCTTGCTCATTGCTCTTTTGGCCTTTTCCTTTGCCGCTTTCCCTTAGTTGCCTGTCTTGCCAGTCGGACAGCCGCTCTGCGGACTGCCGTTGGATCAAATGCTTGGCTACTTTGGGAAGGCAAGTATTTAGCCGTTTTCGAGTTTTTTTAGCAAGTTGGATAAAAGGCAGCAAGCCGACTATTCAAGAGTCGGTTTGCGAAAAAAGGCTGGAAGCCGTCTTAAGCTATGTTTTATGCTTTGAGTCCTTAGCCATTTTTCATGCGAACGCCCATTCTACCTTACTCCTGCCCACCGTACAGTCACTCTACGAGCCGCGGCTTCTGACAGGAGACGGCTTAGGCGTCACACACTACTTGTCCGGCTGCAGGAAGCATTTCATAGTGCAAGGCGGCAAGTCCCCGGGCCGACCTGTCGAGCCCGGTACCAAGCGGCATAACAAAGAGTAACATACTTGTAGGCATAATTTTTATCATATAGACAAAAGAGGGTAGTCCCCGAGCTCGTCTCGGGGGGCCTGAAGTCTTGGTACTCTAATACAAAAGGTAGCGTGGTACATACTCCATCAACTGTAAAATCTTCGGAGGAGATTTGCATTCCATGGCCGCTCCGTCTCTTTGCCGGAGTCGTCCCTCTTGCGCGCTCGGGGCTTCTAAGCATCAATCAGGTAGTAGGAGTCGTTGCCCAACACTTTGCTGATGATGAAAGGGCCTTCCCAAGGTGCTGACAGCTTGTGCTGGCCGGCTGTTCGCTGGATCAGCCGGAGCACAAGGTCGCCTTCTTGGAAAGATCTTGGCTTGACCTTCCTGTTGTGGTATCGGCGCAGGCTCTGCTGGTAGATGCTGGACCGGCTGAGTGCCAACAGCCGGCCCTCTTCCAGCAGATCGACGCCGTCTTGACGTGCTTCTTCTGCTTCCTCCTCGGTGTACATGGTGACTCGCGGGGAGTCGAACTCTATGTCCATTGGGATGACGGCTTCAGCACCGTAGACGAGGAAGAAAGGCGTGAAGCCAGTTGACTTGTTTGGAGTCGTGCGCAGACTCCAGAGGACGGCTGGCAACTCATCGAGCCAGTGGCCAACTGAGCGCTCTAGAGGCTCGACCAGCCGAGGCTTGATGCCGGACAGGATGAGGCCGTTTGCTCGCTCCACCTGGCCGTTTGACTGTGGATGGGCGACAGACGCTAGGTCCAGTCGGATGCCCTGTGTTGCGCAAAAATGGGCCAAGGCGCCTTTGGCAAAATTTGTGCCGTTGTCGGTGATGATGCTGTGTGGTATGCCGTACCGAATTGTGAAATCAGAGATGAAGGTCACGGCAGTCGGACCGTTCAGTTTCTTGATTGGCTTCGCTTCTATCCACTTGGTGAACTTGTCCACTACGACAAGTAAGTGAGTTAAGCCACCTCGTGCCGTCTTGAATGGTCCCACCATGTCTAGACCCCAAACCGCGAAAGGCCAGGAAATGGGGATGGTCTTGAGTGCAGAAGCCGGCTGGTGTGTCTTGGAGCTGAACTTCTGGCACCCTTTGCATTTTTGGACCAATTCCTTGGCCTCTTCTAAGGCAGTCGGCCAGAAGAAACCATGTCAAAAGGATTTTGCGACGAGTGCTCTTGAAGCCGCATGGTGGCCACACTCGCCTTGATGGATGTCTTTGAGGATTGCTTGGCCCTGCTCTGGCTCTACGCAGCGCTGGTAGACACCAGTGACGCTACGCCTGACCAGCTCTCTGTTGACTATGGTGTAGGCTGCCGCTCGGCGTTGTACTTGCCGAGCTGAGGTCTCATCAGTCGACAGCTCTTTGCTCACCAGGAATTTGAGGATGGGCTGGGCCCATGAGGGTGCTGCTATTTCTTCGACTGCCAGAACTGTGACTTGGACGAGTGCGGCTGGGCTGGGAGGCGGCGGGTTGGAGTCAACAACCGCTTGCTGGTTTAATGAAGTCCCCAGGCCGATTGGCGCGACTCTTGGGCCGAGTTCTGGAGTCTTCGAGCCCGCCGCCGCAGTCCCCGGGCCGGGTACTGCAGTCCCTGGGCCGGCCTAGACTGTGGCGGCTTTGGAGCCATCTGCCAAAATCCCCGTACCGCCTGCCGGGGCTCTGGAGTCGGATCCGACTTCTTCGGGAGGAGCCGGCATGAAGATGGAGTCTGATTCTGGTGAAGGCTTGACAGACGGCTTGAGGAGGCATTGAAGGGCGACACCGGATGGTATTGCTTGGCGGGTAGAGCCGATTTGTGCCAAGGCGTCTGCTTGGTCGTTGTTGTTTCTTGGCACATGGAGGAACTCACACCCCTCGAAATACCCACTGAGTTGCTGCACGAGGAAACGGTAACTCGCCATGTCCGCATCCTTGGCGTCCCAGTCACCAGATGACTGTTGGACCACTAAGTCTGAGTCGCCATAACACAGGATCCGGCGAATGCCAAGTTCTTTGGCAAGCCGGAGCCCGTGAATGAGCGCCTCGTATTCGACGACGTTGTTGGAGGCGGTAAAATGGATTTGCAGTGCGTATTGGAGCTTGTCGCCTTCAGGAGAAGTGAGGACAACACCGGCTCCCAAACCGGTGCGCATCTTGGAGCCGTCGAAATGCATCCGCCAATGGGTGGAGTCGGGCACTGGAGGTAGGTACTGGGTCTCGGCCCAGTCGACGAGAAAGTCGCCCAGTGCTTGCGACTTGATGGCGGTGCGGGGCTAGTAGTAGATGGTGTAGGGAGCCAGCTCTATGGCCCATTTGGCCACTTGGCCAGAGGCATCTCGGCTTCCAATGATCTCGGCAAGTGGGGCCGTGCAGACCACAGTGATTGGATGCTCTTGAAAGTAAGGCTTCAATTTCTTGGAGGTAAAGTGCATGCCATAGCACATCTTCTGGTAGTGAGGGTAGTTCTGCTTGGAGGCTGACAGTACTTCGCTCAGGTAATATATCGGTCTCTGGACAAGTAGTGCCTTGCCTTCCTCCTTGCGTTCCACTACAATGACCGTGCTGACTACCCGGCTAGTGGCGGCGATGTACAGGAACATAGGTTCCTTAGGAGTCGGAGCCACCAGGACGGGTGGAGTAGTCAGCATCTTCTTCAGCTGGAGAAAAGCTTCGTCCGCCTTGTGGTTCCACTCGAAAAAAGTGGTCTTGTTCATGAGTTGGTATAAGGGGAGAGCTTTCTTGCCCAGCCGACTGATGAATCGACTGATGGATGCCAGGCAGCCGGTGAACTTTTGCACGTCCAGCAGTCGGCTGGGTACCTCCATCCTCTCAATGGCCTTGATCTTTACAGGGTTGCATTCTATGCCGCATTCAGAGACCAGGAAGCCAAGGAGTTGGCCGGCTGGTACTCCGAAGACGCACTTCTCGGGGTTGAGCTTGATTTGGAATCGGCGCAGGTTCTCAAAGGTCTCCTTGAGGTCTTCCAGTAGTGTTCCATGCTTTTCTGTCTTCACCACCACATCGTCCATGTAGACATGGGCGTTTCTTCCGAGCTGCTTGAGGAGGCACTTCTGCATGCAACGCTAAAAGGTGGCGTCGACATTCCTCAAGCCGAACGTCATGGTGAGGTAGCAGAAGGCTCCAAACGGCGTGATGAAGGCGGTCTTCAGTCTGTCAGCCGGGTTCATCTTGATCTGGTGATATCCTGAATATGCATCCAAAAAACTCAACAGCTCGCATCCGGCGGTGGAGTCTATCACCTGATCAATTCTTGGTAGAGCAAACGGGTCCTTGGGGCAGGCCTTGTTGAGACTCGTGTAGTCAATACACATTCGCCACTGCTTGTTCTTCTTCAGTACCAGGACCAGATTTGCTAGCCACTCTGGAAAGAATACTTCCATAATGAAGCTGGCTGCTAGGAGTTGGGCTATTTCTTCTCCGACAACTCTTCTCTTCTCTTCTGACAGGCGGCGTAGGGGCTGCCTGACCGGCTTTGCATCAGATCGGACATGTAACTTGTGCTCGGCGAATTCCGTCGGTACACCTGGCATGTCTTTGGGGGACCATGTGAAGATGTCCCGATTCTCATGGAGGAAATCGACAAGCTCGCCTTCCTATTTGCTGTCGAGGTTTGCGCCTACGACAGCATACCTCTCCGGGTGCTCAGGATCCAAGGGTATCTTCTTTGTCTCCTTGGCCGGCTTGAACGAACCCTCAGCCTCCGACTCCTTTGGGTTGGGCGACGCCTCTAGCTGCTTGCCGGCCATCGCCACAACCTGCTCAAGGAGCCGCTTCTCGGCTGCAATCACCAGGGACTCGGCTAGCCGACTGCTCTCAGCCGCGTAGGCAGACGACTTTCGGTAGTTGCTGGCTACAGTCAGAATTCCCCTGGAACTGGGCATCTTTATTTTGAGGTAGTCGTAGTGGGGGACCGCCATGAACTTGGCCAGGGCGGGTCGGCCAAGTAGAGCATGGTATGGGCTCTCGAGGTCCACCACCTCAAACCAAACCGACTCTCGGCGAAAGTGATCTTTGTCTCCAAAGAGGACGTCCATCAGGATCTTGCTGATTGGTGAGCAGGAAAGCCCAGGAACAATGACGTGGAACACATCCGGCTATTCTGAAGCTGTCTTTGCTTGATTCCTAATTTCTCCATGGTGTCCTTGTACAGGATATTGATGCAGCTGCCTCCGCCTATCAGAACTCGCGAGAAACGAGCGGCTCGTCTATCCGTGGCAAAGGTGGCATCCAAGACCAAGGCATAGGACCCCGGACTCGGCATCACCTCCGGGTGATCAGCCCTGCTCCAGCTGATAGGCTTCTCGGACCAGTGCATGAACTCTGGCGTCTCTGATGCTACTGCATTCACCTCTTGTCGCAGCAGCCGCCTGCTGCGTTGATCGTCAGTCATACTGGTAAACACCACGTAGGCTTCGTGCTCTTTGGGGTATTCGTCTTGTACCGCGCCGACTGGTCTGACAGTCGGCTGCTGGGGAGGAGGCGGAGGCGGCTGCCCAGCAGGCGGGGGAGGTAGGAGGCCGTCTCCCTTGGCGATCCTGGTGAGCCAGTGGCACTTCCGGGTGGTGTGATTCGACGGCTTCGCGCCGCTATGGAACTTGCAAGGTCCATCCAGAGTCTGCTCGTAGGAGAAGGCAGGCAACTAGTTGGGCTTGCCGCCTTTCTGTCACTTGGGCAGAGGCTGCCCATCCGGCTGTTGGGCTTCAACCGTCGCGACCTGCTGGCTGCTGGAAGCCGGCTGCGGGGCCTTGCGCTTGTGGTCGCTCTGCTGTTGTCGCCGACTGGCGTCTCCCGCCGGAGTTCTCGGAGCCTGAGGGGCCACTTTGCCAGTTGCGCTAACTTGAATTTCCGCCTTCATGGAGGAGTCGGCCGTGGCGTACTTGTCTGCTATGATCAGCAGCTCGTCGAGGGTTTCTGGCTCGTCGCAGAGGAGCTTGTACTTGAGGAGGGTGCCTTCTCTGCACCCGGCGATGAAGTACTCGATAGCCTGCACCTCGTGCATGCCCTCGCAGGAGTTCCGAAGCTCAGCCCAATGCGTGAGGTAGTCGCGAGTCGACTCGTCAGGACCTTGCATGCACAAGGAAAGCTGACGAGGCTTGGGAGGGCGCTTGTACGTGCTGGTGAAGTTGCGGACGAATGCCTCGGTGAAGTCGACCCAGCTATTGATGCTGCGGGGCTTCAGGCTGTTCAGCCATGTCCGGGCCGTGCCCTGGAACATGAGCGGAACGTATTTTACGGCGACACGCTTGTTGCTGTTCGCTATGCTGACAGCCGTGGAGTAGTCGACCAGCCAGTCTTCCGGCTTCACAGAGCCGGTGTATTTGAGCATGTCTCTTGGGAGCGTGAACCCTTTGGGAAAGGGCTCGTCTCGAATGCGGGGCCCGAAACAAGGCAGACCTAACTCGTCTTCTTCTTCCAACGCCAGGGATCGGTGAAGTCGGTCGATCCGGTGGCGGGCGTCATTTTCTCCGACTCCCTCTCAGCGGCCAAGGCGGTCGCTGAGAGTCGGATGGTCAACAGGCGGCAGGGAGACTCGCCTCTCCTTGCGAGGAGGAGGAGGCGGACAGTCGTCCCGTCGTTCCACTGCTCTCGGGCGGCCGTCTTGGTCGCGCTCTATGGTAATGTGAGTCCGACTGTGGCTGATAGCCGGATCCTTGTCTCTTCTTCCTCGGGCGCCACCAGTCAGCGTCTGAGACGTCGCGCCTTGGTCTCGGCGAAGGTTGTCGTTTTGCCGCTGCGGCGCCTCTGCGCATCAGCCGGCCCCGTTCTGCGCGGCAGCCGCGTCGAGGAGCCGCTGGACTCGCTCCATCATCAGGCGGCATTCTTCGCCCTCGAAATTGTCCATCTCGTCCGCCGCCGCTTGGGAGGCTCGGATATTCTCCGCTGGTGTAGCGTACACAGGGCGGCTTGCCCCGAACAGGTCGGCGATGGCTACACCGCACTGCTGGACCGCGCCAAGGCGGCTAGGCCCCGCTGGGGCCGGCGAGCCGCCAACAGCGCGATCCATCTCTCGCTGGTAGGCTTCTGACAAGCATCTCATGCTAGCCAGCTTCTTCGCTCCTTCGACGAGCTGAAGGCGGCGCGCCTCCAACGTCTCCGCGTCAGCGTCTTCCGAAATGGGCACAGTTAGGTCTTGTAGCGCCGCGCCAAGTGGGTCGTGCGCTCCTCCGCCGGGAGGCTCGTCATGACTGATGACGAGCACCTCGGTGACGGTGCTTCCGCCGCTCTCCGCACGAGGGAGAGGCTCGTCGTAGACCACCACATTAGTGGGGAACGCGTCGAGCGACGTGGTGTCGGAGTCGACCAGCATCGGGTCGGTGGAACCTACGGACTCCAAGTCCACGGCAGGCTCGCCGGAGACGTGGAGTTGATCGAGGAGGCCCGTGAGGAGGCTCTCGGAGCCGCCCGTGCCTGCTTTGGGTGCAGGTTCGTCGGAGAGGCGAACCTTGCCAACAAGTTCGGCGAGGCAGCTGGCTGCGCAGGCGATCTCAACGCCGCGCAGCGCGTCAGTGCTGACTCCATCTGGCGTGCCTGGCTGGCTGCGCTCGCCAGGGAGGAAAAGGGTTCCCGTCCAGAGCAGGTCTCCGGATGGCAGTGCACCATGCCCCACGGTAGGCGCCAAATGTTGGGGGTTGGGTGCGACATATGCCAAAGGATGGCTTATCATGGTGGGGGCAAGTAGAACGTCGCCGGTGCCTGGAAACGGGATGAGGCGAAGACATGCACTCCGGTGAATCTTACCCAGCTTCAGGGCTCTCCGGGGAGATAATACCCCTACTACTGCTCTGCGGGGTCTCCGCATGATCACTACAGCAAAGTGTTTACACGATTGCTCCTTGAGCTGTTTCCTGAAGGTAGGAGAAGGCAAGGCTAGCTCTCTCCTTCCTATATGGTCTGGTCTAGTGCTAATGGATTCCAACCCTTTGCATGGGTGCCCTGGGGGGTTTATATAGGCCTACCCCCCAGGGGTACAATGGTAATCCGGCTGGACGCGGGCCCAGCCGTCAGTGCCTCCGCCCTCCGTCTTCTCCGCCGACTGCTGGGGCCCGCCGACTGGCTAGGTATGGAGCCGACAGGCCGCGTCCGCCGTGGGCGGGTCTTGCCGGTCAGCTGATTACTGTAGCCGTGCTTCTGATGACGCGGGCTTGGTCATGGAGTCGTGGCAACAGCCCCGCCGCCTGGCGGGCGATCACTATTGCCACTCTCGTCACATCTGATTAATGGCGCGTGGGCCCCGAGGGAGGGTCTGGCCGACTCTCGGGGGCCGACTCCCAACGGGTCCGACTGGGGGCGCACTTGCCGTCTCCTGGGGTCCCACTGGCTGGTGGGGCCCGCCGCCCCAGGGTCGTACAGACAAACCGTCGTGGGCGCAGGATTCGGTCCTTCGGCGCTGATGTCAGGGCCGTCACGGCAACAGTGCCATGCCGCACGAAGATCTCCCCGGGTATGGCGTGCTATGGCCATGCCTGCCCCTGGTAAGGGGCGGGAGCGGGCTTTACTGAAGCCACTCCCCGGACCTGTCCCCCCCGATGAGGGTATGGGGTTTGTTGGAGTCGCGGGCCGACTCCCCAAAGCCGGCTTCTCTGGAAGTCGCCAGTCAGGAGTCGGCTTATTCTGAAGTCGTCCCCAGGACTCGGCTGCGAGTGGGTAGTCGGTCGCCTTGCCGCCGACTTCTCAGAAGGCGGCTCTTCGTCCTGGGGTCTTGAGGGGCGCAGCCTGCCCCGATGTCTTGAAAGGTTCTGGGACTCGGGTTAGCCTACCCGTGGCCCATTACTCCGACATATGGTTGAGGCATAGGGAATGACTTTCATTCTCTTTCTATCTTCTGCCATGGTCGGGCTTTGAGTCTTACTCAATTTCAAACCTTGTAACACAGGCAAGAACTCTTTCTTTGACTGTTCCATTTTGAACTACTTCAAAATCTTGTCAAGGTATGTACTCATTGAAAAAACTGTCAAGCGTCTTGATCTATCTCTATAGATCTTGATGCTCAATATGTAAGCAGCTTCACCGAGGTCTTTCTTTGAAAAACTCCTCTCAAAAACTGCTTTATGCTTTCCAGAAAATTCTACATTATTTCTGATCAACAATATGTCACTCACATATACTTATCAGAAATGCTGTAGTGCTCCCACTCACTTTCTTGTAAATACAGGCTTCACCGTAAGTCTGTATAAAACTATATGCTTTGATCAACTCATCAAAGCGTATATTCCAACTCCGAGATGCTTGCACCAGTCCATAGATGGATCGCTGGAGCTTGCATATTTTGTTAGCACCTTTAGGATTGACAAAACCTTTTGGTTGCATCATATACAACTCTTCTTTAAGAAATCCATTAAGGAATGTAGTTTTGTTTATCCATTTTCCAGATTTCATAAAATGCGGCAATTGCCAACATGATTCGGACAGACTTAAGCATAGATACGGATGAGAAACTCTCATCGTAGTCAACACCTTGAACTTGTCGAAAACCTTTTGCGACAATTCTAGCTTTGTAGATAGTAACACTGCTATCAGCGTCCGTCTTCCTCTTGAAGATCCATTTAATCTCAATGGCTCACCAATCATCAGGCAAGTCAATCAAAGTCCATACTTTGTTCTTATACATGGATCCCATCTCAGATTTAATGGCCTCAAGCCATTTCGCGGAATCTGGGCTCATCATCACTTCCTCATAGTTCGTAGGTTCGTCATGGTCAAGTAACATGACCTTCAGAACAGGATTACCGTACCACTCTGGTGCGGATCTCACTCTGGTTGATCTACGAAGTTCTGTAGTAACTTGATCTGAAGTTTCATGATCATCATCGTTAACTTCCTCTCTTGTTGGTGTAGACATCACTGGAACTGATTTCTGTGATGAACTATTTTCCAATTCGGGAGAAGGTACAATTACCTTATCAAGTTCCACTTTCCTCCCACTCACTTCTTTTGAGAGAAACTCCTTCTCTAGAAAGGATCCATTCTCAGCAACGAATATCTTGCCTTCGGATCTGTGATAGAAGGTGTACCCAACAGTTTCTTTTGGGTATCCTATGAAGATTTACTTCTCCGATTTGGGTTCAAGCTTATCATGTTGAAACTTTTTCACATAAGCATCGCAGTCCCAAACTTTAAGAAACGACAGCTTAGGTTTCTCGCCAAACCACAGTTCATACGGTGTCATCTCCACGGATTTAGATGGTGCCCTATTTAATGTGAATGTAGCTGTCTCTAATGCATAACCCCAAAACGATAGTGGTAGATCGGTAAGAGACATCATAGATCGCACTATATCTAATAAAGTACGGTTATGACGTTCGGACACACCATTACACTGTGGTGTTCCAGGTGGCGTGAGTAGTGAAACTATTTCACATTGTTTTAACTGAAGGCCAAACTCGTAACTCAAATATTTTACTTCTGCGATCATATCGTAGAAACTTTAATTTTGTTACGATGATTCTCCACTTCACTCTGAAATTCTTTGAACTTTTCAAATGTTTCAGACTTGTGTTTCATCAAGTAGATATACTCATATCTGCTCAAATCATCTGTGAAGATCAGAAAATAATGATACCCGCCGCGAGCCTCAATATTCATCGGACCACATACATCAGTATGTATGATTTCCAACAAATCTGTTGCTCGCTCCATTGTTCCTGAGAACGGAGTCTTAGTCATCTTGCCCATGAGGCATGGTTCGCCAGCATCAACTGATTCATAATCAAGTGATTCCAAAAGCCCATCAGCATGGATTTTCTTCATGCACTTTACACCAATATAACCTAAACAGCAGTGCCACAAATAAGTTGCACTATCATTATTAACTTTGCATGTTTTGGCTTCAATATTATGAAAATGTGTATCACCACGATCGAGATCCAACAAACCATTTTCATTGGGTGTATTACCATAGAAGGTTTTATTCATGTAAACAGAACAACAATTATTCTCTAACTTACATGAATAACCGTATTGCAATAAACATGATCCAATCATATTCATGCTTAACGCAAACACTAAATAACATTTATTTTAGGCTTAACACTAATCCCGAAAGTATAGGGAGTGTGCGATGATGATCATATCAATCTTGGAACCATTTCCAATACACATCATCACTTCACCCTTAACTAGTCTCTGTTCATTCTGCAACTCCCGTTTCGAGTTACTAGTCTTAGCAACTGAACTAGTATCAAATACTGAGGGGTTGCTATAAACACTAGTAAAGTACACATCAATAACATGTATATCAAATATACCTATGTTCACTTTGCCATCCTTCTTATCCGCCAATTACTTGGGGTAGTTCCGCTTCCAGTGACCAGTCCCTTTACAGTAGAAGCACTCAGTTTCAGGCTTAGTTCCAGACTTGTGTTTTTCACTTGAGCAGCAACTTTCTTGCCGTTCTTCTTGAAGTTCCCCCTTTGTCCCTTTACTTGAAACTTGTGATTTTGTTTACCATCAACACTTGATGCTTTTCTTGATTTCTACCTTCGTCGATTTCAGCATCACAAAGAGCTTGGGAATCGTTTCTGTTATCCCTTGCATATTATAGTTCATCATGAAGTTCTACTAACTTGGTGATGGTGACTAGAGAATTCTGTCAATCATTATTTTATCTGGAAGATTAACTCCCACTTGATTCAAGCGATTGTAGTACCCAGACAATCTGAGCACATGCTCACTGCTTGAGCTATTCTCCTCCTTCTTTTAGCTATAGAACTTGTTGGAGACTTCATATCTCTCAACTCGGGTATTTGCTTGAAATATTAACTTCAACTCCTGGAACATCTCATATGGCCCATGACATTCAAAATGTCTTTGAAGTCCCGATTCTAAGCCGTTTAAGCATGGTGCACTAAACTATCAAGTAGTCATCATATTGAGCTAGCCAAACGTTCATAACATCTGCATCTTCTCTTGCAATAGGTTTGTCACCTAGCAGTGCATCAAGGACATAATTCTTCTGTGCAGCAATGAGGATAAAACTCAGATCACGGATCCAATCCGCATCATTGCTACTAACATCTTTCAACTTAGTTTTCTCTAGGAACATATCAAAAATAAAACAGGGGAGCTAAACGCGAGCTATTGATCTACAACATAGATATGCTAATAGTACCAGGACTAAGTTCATGATAAATTTAAGTTCAATTAATCATATTACTTAAGAACTCCCACTTAGATAGACATCCCTCTAATCCTCTAAGTGATCACGTGATCCATATCAACTAAACCATGTCTGATCATCATGTGAGATGGAGTAGTTTCAATGGTGAACATCACTATGTTGATCATATCTACTATATGATTCACGCTCGACCTTTTGGTCTCAGTGTTCCGAGGCCATATCTGTTATATGCTAGGCTCGTCAAGTTTAACCTGAGTATTCCGCGTGTGCAACTGTTTTGCACCCGTTGTATTTGAACGTAGAGCCTATCACACCCGATCATCACGTGGTGTCTCAGCACGAAGAACTTTCGCAACGGTGCATACTCAGGGAGAACACTTGTACCTTGATAATTAGTGAGAGATCATCTTATAAAGCTACCGTCGAACTAAGCAAAATAAGATGTATAAAAGATAAACATCACATGCAATCATAATATGTGACATGATATGGCCATCATCATCTTGTGCCTTTGATCTCCATCTCCAAAGCATCGTCATGATTTCCATCGTCACCGGCATGACACCATGATCTCCATCATCTTGATCTATATCAATGTGTCATCACATGGTCGTCTCGCCAACTATTGCTCTTGCAATTATTTCTATCGCATAGTGATAAAGTAAAGCAATTATTTGGCGCTTGCATCTTATGCAATAAAGAGACAACCATAAGGCTTCTGCCAGTTGCTGATAACTTCAACAAAACATGATCATCTTATACAACAACTTATATCTCATCACGTCTTGACCATATCACATCACAACATGCCCTACAAAAACAAGTTAGACGTCCTCTACTTTGTTGTTGCAAGTTTTACGTGGCTGCTACGGGCTGAGCAAGAACCGTTCTTACCTACGCATGAAAACCACAACGATAGTTTGTCAAGTTAGTGCTGTTTTAACCTTCTCAAGGACCGGGAGTAGCCACACTCGGTTCAACTAAACTTGGAGAAACTGACACCCGCTAGTCACCTGTGTGCATAGCACGGCGGTAAAACCAGTCTCGCGTAAGCGTACGCGTAATGTCGGTCCGGGCCGCTTCATCCAACAATACCGCCGAACCAAAGTGTGACATGCTGGTAAGCAGTATGACTTATATCGCCCACAACTCACTTGTGTTCTACTCGTGCATATGACATCTACGCATAAAACCTGGCTCGGATGCCACTGTTGGGGAACGTAGTAATTTCAAAATTTTCCTACGCACACGCAAGATCATGGTGATGCATATCAACGAGAGGGGAGAGTGTGTCCACGTATCCTCGTAGACCAAAAGCGGAAGCGTTAGCACAATGCGGTTGTTATAGTCGTACGTCTTCACGATCCGACCGATCAAGTACCGAACGCACGTCACCTCCGAGTTCTGCACACGTTCAACTCGATGACGTCCCTCGAACTCCGATCTAGCCAAGTGTTGAGGGAGAGTTTCTCAGCACGACGGTGTGGTGACGATGATGATTGTCGGTGTCAAAACCGGCGGATCTCGGGTAGGGGGTCCCGAACTATGCGTCTAGGCCGGATGGTAACAGGAGGCAGGGGACACGATGTTTTACCCAGGTTCGGGCCCTCTTGATGGAGGTAAAACCCTACGTCCTGCTTGATTAATATTGATGATATGGGTAGTACAAGAGTAGATCTACCACGAGATCAGAGAGGCTAAACCCTAGAAGCTAGCCTATGGTATGATTGTATGTTGTGATTGTTGTCCTACGGACTAAAACCCTTCGGTTTATATAGACACCGGAGAGGGTTAGGGTTACACAAGGTCGGTTACAAAGGAGGAGATATCCATATCCGTATTTCCTAGCTTGCCTTCCACGCCAAGTAGAGTCCCATCCGGACACGAGACGAAGTCTTCAATCTTGTATCTTCATAGTCTGATAGTCCGGCCAATGGAGATAGTCCGGCTGTCCGGAGACCCCCCAATCCAGGACTCCCTCAGTAGCCCCTGAACCAGGCTTCAATGACGATGAGTCCGGCGCGCAATATTGTCTTCGACATTGCAAGGCGGGTTCCTTCTCCGAATACATCACAAAAGAATTTGAATACGAGGATAGTGTCCAACCCTGCAAAATAAGTTCCACATTCCAACGTAGAGAGAATAATATTTCCGCAGATCTAATTTGCTGGCTTGTTTTGGCAGCATGACGTTACGTCATGGCCTGGTGATTATTCGAACCGTTTCTTTTAACCACCCCCGCACATAACGCGAGGCAGTTTTTCGACACGTCTTGTCAAAGCAGAGACCGTGTCCCCTTATTACGGGATTCTCATCAATACAGGCATGGGTAACCCAACCGCGCCATCAATTGCGGCACTTGGGGGATAAGCGAGTTTTACCAGGCAAGTGGGGACGCTTAGTTTCGTCCTCCCATATAAAGGGATAAGGATTCACCTTTCTATCCACGCCTTCTTCCTCCTTTGCTCATCCGTTTTCGCACACTCGAGCTCTAGCGCCCAAGTCCACACTGCCACCTCAACCTTCTCCAACCATGTCCGGAGCGGGAGGCAAGTGGATGGCCTCCTCCGTCACGGAGGGAGACATCAAGAAACTGAGGAGAGCCGGATACCTGCCCGACGACATCGCGCACCGGCTCCCAGATGAGGGGCAGCTCATCCCCACCCCCAGGCCCCATGAGAGGGTAGTATTCCTCACCCATTTCCTCCGTGGACTGGGATTGCCTCTCCATCCATTCGTCCGGGGGCTCATGTTCTATTACGGCCTGGATTTCCACGATCTGGCCCCGAACTTTGTCCTCAACATCTTGGCGTTTATCGTCGTTTGCGAGGCCTTCCTCCGCATCAAGCCCCACTTCGGCTTATGACCGAAGACCTTCAATGTCAAGCCAAAGGTGGTGGGCTTATCGTCGTGTGAGAGTTGGACATTCATGAATGGAATTGCAGGGCTATTCTTAAAGAGCATCTGCTTATTCTTTTGAGGAACCAAAAGATTTATTGGAAACAAAGAGGAAAAATCAAGGGGGTGAAGTTTGGAGATGAGAACACAAAGTTTTTCCACACTAAAGCCTCAATTAATTACAGGCATAATCATATTGCTGTGCTCCAAAATGATGACCAAGTTGAAATATCTGATCATGCTGGGAAAGCTGCAATTCTTTTAGACACTTACAAAAAAAGAATGGGCACATCCCAAAATACCTCAATGCATTTTGATTTGGCTTCCTTGTTTGGGCAGAGACAACACTCAGATATCTTTGATAATCTTGAACTGCCTTTTACTGAAGAGGAAATTGATGATGTGGTCAAAAACCTTCCAACAGACAAATCACCAGGCCCAGATGGTTTCAACAATGAATTTCTCAGGTCTTGCTGGGACATTATTAAGGGAGATATGCTCAAATTCATATATGATTTCCATGCAGGGCAAATTTCTCTTGAGAGCTTAAATACTTCATACATTACTCTCATTCCTAAGGGAAGTACTCCCTTGACAGCAAATGATTTTAGACCAATCTCTCTATTAAACTGCTGTCTGAAGATTATCACTAAACTGCTGGCTAATAGGTTGCAGAAAGTGATTCTTAAGTTGGTACATATCAACCAATATGGTTTTCTGAAGGAAATATCAATACATGATTGTTTGGGCTGGGCATATGAATATCTACACCAATGTCATAAGTCTAAAGATGAGATAATTGTTCTTAAACTGGACTTTGAAAAGGCTTTTGACACAATTGAGCACCAGGCAATGCTGGATATTTTAAAGGCCAAAGGTTTTGGGGACAGATGGATTTCATGGATCAAAATGCTCTTCAGCTCTGCCTCATCTGCTATCTTGCTAAATGGTGTCCCTGGAAAAAAGTTTTATTGCCTTAGAGGTGTGAGGCAGGGGGACCCTCTATCACCTCTTCTGTTTGTGCTTGCTGCTGATCTCCTTCAGTCAGTTCTCAACAAGGCAATGCACATGGGATTGTTATCTGCTCCCCTTCAAGTGGAGTCATGCCCTGATTTTCCAATTGTCCAGTATGCAGATGACACCCTGGTTATTCTACAAGCAGATGCAAAGCAAATACATTGTCTTAAAGCCCTCCTCAATACTTTTGCAGCTGCCACTGGACTTAAGGTAAACTACAAAAAATCTAGTATGATTCCAATAAATGTGCCAGAAGAAAAGATGGAGATTTTGGTAAATACTTTTCATTGCAAGAAGGAATCTCTTCCAATCCAGTATTTGGGAACACCTTTAGGCCTTCATAAGCCTACTGTTGAGCAATGTTTTCCTCTTGTCACAAGACTGCAAAAGAAACTTATGGGTTTGTCCTCATTTATGACAATGGCTGGAAGATTGTTGTTGGTGAAATCTGTCCTCAATTCTTTGTTGATCTATCTCATGGGCTGCCTTGATGTGCCAGTCACAATCAAAACCCAGGACATAAAGTACTTGAGGCACTGCCTGTGGAGAGGACCTGATCTGGAGGACCACAGACCTGCCATGGTGGCATGGAGCACTGTATGTAGACCCAAAAATCAAGGAGGATTGGGTGTCATGGATATCTTTATCTAGAATAAAGCTCTGCTGCTTAAGAATCTGCACAAGTTCTATAACAGACACAATACCCCCTGGGTAAACTTGATCTGGGAATCATATTACAACAATGATACACTACCTGGTAATAACTGGATTGGATCATTTTGGTGGAAGGCAAATCTTAAGCTCATTGATAACTATAAGTCCTTGGCCAGATGCAACATAGGTGATGGCAAGAGTGCCTTTTTTGGGACTGATCTGTGGCACTCTAATTTTCTGCAAGACATGTTCCCCCATTTATTCTCTTTTGTGAAGAACAAGAATGATACTGTCCACAGCATTCTCCAAGTAGAATACTTAGAGGATCTATTCCACCTACCCCTGACTGTGCAAGCTTTCCAGGAATTTGAGGCTATGGAAGACATTTGTATTGATCTAAGGGCTTCTAATACACTAGATTGCACTGACACTTGGAGCTACATTTGGGGAAATGAGCACTTCTCAGTGGCTAAGGCCTACAAAGTCATGATGGGAGTCAAAATTGTGCCACAACAGTTCAACTAGATCTGGAATTCCTATTGTCAACCAAAACACAAGGTGTTTTTTTGGAGATTGCTGCATGATAGGCTCAATACCAGAAACCTTTTGAGAAGGAAAACTTTCCATTTGGCCAACTACAAATGTGCTGTCAATAATTGTCCACAGGAAGAAACTCTTCACCATCTTTTCTGGACCTGTCCTTTCGCAGCTCAATGTTGGGACTTGATTTGTCCTTCAAGACAGGCAAATGTTTCAACCCTGGAATCTTTTCTTGATCTCAAACAGAAGCTACATGTACCATTTTTCATGGAAATAATCATCCTTGCTTCCTGGGCTATTTGGATCTCAAGGAACAATTTGATCTTCCAAGCAGTACAACCTAGCATTCAGAGGTGGAAAGCTATTTTCCTAGAGGAGCTCAATCTTCTAAGATTTAGAATTAAGAAGAGTTATGCTGTAGTTTATTGTTCCTGGCTTGACAATCTTGTGCTGTAATTCTAGACCATAGTTTTTTCTTTTTGTTGCTTTGCTCTTTGGCTTATCTCAAGCCGTTTGTATAGTGGAACCTTTGTTGTTTATGTTTTTAATGAATTAAAAAATTGCAGTGGGGTTTTGCCCTACTGTGTACAGTCAAAAAAAGGTGGTGGGCGGCCGCCAGGCGGAGTGCGGAGGCGCTATGGTGGGCAAGATGCCCAACATAACATGGCTCGAGGGCTCCTTTGTGGAAACCATAAAGGGGTGGCAATCGGGGTGGTTCTATGTCACCGAGCCGCGCGACCCTGCATGGGCAGCGGCCCCCGAGTTCCGATCTGGCATCCCCACGCGGATCACCTCCTGGAAAGAGAAGGGCCTGTCCTGGGGTAGTTTGAAAGAGCTGACCGGACTTCAAACATGTATTCAAAACATGGTGGATAAGAAGCTCAAGCTTGCCAACATAGTCCAAGTTATGCTCATCCGCCGGATACTCCCGTGCCAACAACGGGAGTTCAACTTGTGGGAGTTCAATCCAAGAACCGAACTCTGAACAAGCTCTTCGACACGACTCATGAAGACGCCTGGAGGGTGCTGTTCAAAAGTGCCGAGGTCCCCCCCTATTATGGAGGATCGCGGATTTAGCGCGAAGTGCCAAGCCAGTGCGGTAAGCTGCTTTACCTTTCACAGGATACTTATTTTTTCATATAGATTGACTCTATGCGGGATCTAAACTCCCGTACCTTTGACAGGACTGGCAGAAGATGGCCGGACAGATCGACTGTCCGGCTCCCTTGCCCGAAGGCCCCGCCGACCCTCTTCTGGCGAAAATGTTGACTCCGGCCCCTTATACGGTGCTGGAGAAGACCAAGAAGGCCAAGGGAACTCGAAAGAGTTCCCGACGCCAGGCGTCGTCGGACTCACCGTCCGATGACTCTGCGGCGCACTCTTCCCCCGAAGACGAGGAAGAAGAAGAATAAGATGCTCCCCCACCGATTGGGGGAGACAGGAAAAGGAAGGCCGCCCAACTGGAGGGGCCGAAGGGTCCAAGAAGGGAAGGACTCTCCTTCCGGACAGCTCCACCGCCGTCGACGAAGGCAAAGACGAGTGGTTGCCCAGGGCCAAGCCCCCAGGGAGATCGTAAGTATTCGGATACCAAAGTAACCCATAGGATTCCTTTGTCGCACTGCTTTCCCTAACGCCGAACACAATTATGCAGGCCGCCCCGAGCCAGTATCGATGTATCATCGGACGGCTCCTTGGGCTTGTCGGACATGGATAGCTATCCAGTCCTGACCGCCACCTCCCCTCATCCTGCCGACGACGCCGAGGTGTTGTCTCAAGAGGCACTGGATCGAGGGGAGACAGTTCCGGAGGCGCCTCAAGGCGACCTTCCGGACTCTGGGAGCCGAGGGGACGGGGCCCCTGAGAGCTCCGAGTTTGGCCCTCAGCCGAACACCGCGCCGGACCCTCCAGCGGTTCCGGGCTCGGGCAGGCGGCCTCCTTCTAAAAGGGGCAAGACGCCTGTGCCGGTGACCTCTGTCCATCCAAAGGCGCCGGACAATCTGCTGGAAGCGCTTCGCAACACTTCCATCGACGAGGAGCACCGCACTATCATGAGTGCGGTGATCTAGAAGGTTCAGTCCGCCAAGAGCGGATTGACTGAAGCCTGTGCCAGCCTTCTAACAGGCTTTGAGGTAAGTGTTTTAAAATGTAGTAGAAATATTACCGCATAGACAGTAGCCCCTGATGCTTTGTTCGGTGTTCACAAAGAAAAGCTGAACAGAGGATCAAATAATATCGCATGAGTCTAATATAAGTATGTCAATATGTGTATGCAGGCTTCGCTGCTGGCGTCCGCCGCACTGACTACGGAGGTCGCCGTACTGAAGCAGGACCTCGAGGGGTCCAGGAAAGAGCTCGGCCTTGTCAAGAGGCAGCTCGAGGAGAACAAGGGTAAGTAATACCATGTCTATATAAATGTATATATAAAAAAGGACGCGATTGCAAAATGACAGGATCATTGTATGTTTGCCAGGGGCCATGACCGAGGTGGCGACCCTGAAGCAAGCGCTAACCAAGGCCGAAGATAAAGCGGCCAAGGAGCGCACCGAGCGAGAGAAGCACGAGGCTCGGGTGGGCGAGGTGCAACAAGAGCTCCAGGCTCTCGTGGCGAAGCACGAGGCATTCGAGCTTGACTCAAAGACACGGGAGTCTGAGCTTGCCGCGGCCCTCGAAAGTGTAAAAAGTGCCAAGGCCGAAGCCCAAAAGGCCCTCCAAGAGATCGATGTGATGAAGAAGATAGCGGCGGGTAAGGCTTTCTATATGCAAAGCAAGCATGTAAAAGTAGATTACGGATTACTTACCCGGATCCAGACCTCTTCAGGAGCATTCGCAGATTTGCCCCGCAGTGTGTCCGATGCCGCACAATTTTACCAGGCCGAGGACGGAAGCTCGACGGAGAAGCTGTTCTGGTCTCAGTATGCTGAGGCTGAACATCCGGTGCCAATGAGCGACCAGCTGAAGCAGATGGTCGAGCTACATAAGGCGGCCGATCAGGCCATGAAGAGCTTTATAGTCCGGCTGTGGCCTGGCGACGCCCTTACGAACAGCTTCTTCGGCCTGGTGAGGCGTCTTGTGGATGCCTGCCCGTGGCTGGAGGTCGTCAAGCGATCTGTCTGCATTGAAGGTGCACGCTGGGCTTTCGCCCGTGTGAAATTGCAGTGGGTCAAGCTAGACGCCGTGAAGCTAATCAAGGAGGGGCCGCCAGAGGGCAAGGAGCACCGCCACCCCGAGATGTACTATGAGGGTGTTCTGCCGGGTGCCCGTCTTATCACGGACGAGTGTTCAAAAGATGTAATATTTGAGTAAACTTGCTCGTTTTATGCTGTATTTATGAGAACTTGTTTCATATGCGCTATGCAACGCTTGTTTGAATTTAAAATATTACCTTCTGTTTGGCTGTTTATCCAATCTGAGAGAGGCTAGTCCTCGGCTTCTGCCCCCATGCCACGAGTGCTGGGGTGTTCGGGATAAACCTGAGCACTCTTGTTCCCATATTTGGGTCCTTCGAGGGAGGTGCTCAGCACAACGAATAAGGCAACCGGACTAATAATGCTTTATCACTCTCACTTAGCCATAGAATTCTATAATTTGAAATTTCGGCGAAGCCCCTGGTATTCGGAAGGCTGAATTCGGGGCGCGATACACGCCTGTAAGCCGGATATGGCCGACCCCTCGCCCTAAGCGGCATAAGTCTTTAGGGACTCAAAAAACCTCGCCGAACAGCGACTAGTCTCTCGCTTATCATGACAGTCAGTTTTAGCTTTCTCTACTGAGGTGCTAAGCCCGGCAGAACCGGGGCACAATCGCAGTAGTTCTCCTAGCGCTACCTTAGCCGATAGAGCGGAACGTAAGGTACCAAAAGATAGGAGCCGGGCAAACCCAACATTTGACCAAAGACATGATTCGGAGCTAATGCATATAATGCTATAAGTTCGGGGTGCCGCACTTCTGAAAGTGTTCGGACTTTTCACACCGCATTGTGGGGTACGTAAGCCCCTGGTGTATTGGCCGTACCATAGTGTACGGTTGCAAGGTGTCATTAATGAACACACACACACACATATATATATATAACAAGAATGCAATAATAGTCGTAATGTCATGCATTGTTTATTAAAAAACTGCGTTAAAGCAGAGTGATACAGATAGTGCGATAAGCAAAGAGTAGGACTAAGTCCCTTCCAAAGGCAAGCTGAGGAATGATATTAAATTGAATATTTCACTCATTACTGTAATCAACCTGGGAATTCTGTGGTATGGCGTAGCTGTCTGCCTCCTTGGTTGCTGCATCATGTGTTCAGCAATAGTGCTGCCGGACAGTGTTTCCAGAGATTAAGGTCCTGAAAAGAAAAAAAAGGAAAATAACCAAACGGGAAGCCCCTAGTGCGGTTTCGGCCGCGTTTTGGGGCGTGCCGCAGTTGTGTCCCCCTCCCCACCTGTGCCCATGGTATTTTTAATGCGTAATTATGTACGCGTGGCATGAGTTTCGCCGCTGGGCTGGGATTGGGGTGGCCGCCGTAGTGCTACGCGAGCTCAGATCGCGCCAGGCGGTCTATTTGCCGATTTCCCCGAGCGCGCTTGAAGGTGTCCAGGCTATGAAGCGCCGAACTGGTTGATTGCCTTGAGAGGCTGCTTTGCGTTTCTGCTGCGAGGGTTGCGGTGTGCTCCTCTATTCGGAGAGAGTGCTCTATGTTTCCATTGACTGTAATAACTCCGCGAGGTCCTGGCATCTTGAGCTTGAGGTATGCATAATGCGGTACCGCATTGAATCTAGCAAATGCGGTTCGCCCGAGCAGCGCGTGATAACCACTGCGGAACGGGACTATATCGAAGATTAACTCTTCGCTTCGGAAGTTATCCGGGGATCCGAAGACCACTTCCAGTGTAATTGAGCATGTGCAATGGGCCTCTACACCTGGAATGACGCCCTTAAAGGTCGTTTTGGTGGGTTTGATCCTTGAGGGGTCTATACCCATTTTGCGCACTGTGTCCTGATAAAGAAGGTTCAGGCTGCTGCCGCTGTCCATAAGGACTCAAGTGAGGTGAAATCCGTCGATGATTGGGTCTAGGACCAGTGTGGCGAATCCGCCATGACGGATACTAGTGGGGTGGTCCCTGCGATCGAAGGTGATCGGACAGGAGGACCAAGGGTTGAACTTTGGGGCGACTGGATCCAACGCATATACGTCCCTGAGCGCACGCTTCCGCTCCCTCTTGGGGATGTGGGTTGCGTATATCATGTTCACCGTCCGCACTTGCGGGGGAAACCTCTTCTGTCCTCCAGTGTGCGGCTACTGGGGCTCCTCCTCGTCATCGCTATGCGGCCCCTTGTCCTTGTTTTCGGCAATTAACTTGCCGGCCTGCTTGAACACCCAACAATCCCTGTTGGTGTGATTGGCTGGCTTGTCTGGGGTGCCGTGTATTTGACACGAGCGATCGAGTATACGGTCCAAGCTGGACGGACCCGGCGTACTTTGTTTGAATGGCTTTTTCCGCTGACCGGGTTTAGAGCCTTTGAATCCGGCATTGACTGCCGTATCCTCAGTATTTTCGCTGTTAATGCGGTGCTTATGCTTGTTGCGACGTGACCTGCTATTGCCGTCCTTGGTATCTGAGGTACCATGGTTCTTTGATATGTTATTACTGCGAGCCAGCCAACTGTCTTCTCCCGCACAAAAGCGGGTCATGAGCGTCGTGAGAGCTGCCATAGATTTCGGCTTTTCTTGACCAAGGTGCCGGGCTAGCCACTCATCTCAGATGTTGTGCTTGAAAGCCGCTAAGGCCTCCGCATCCGGACAGTTGATGATTTGATTTTTCTTTGTAAGGATCCGAGTCCAGAATTGCCTGGCCGACTCTTCTGGCTGCTGAATTATGTGGCTCAAATCATCGGCGTCTGGTGGTTGCACATAAGTGCCCTGAAAGTTGTCGAGGAATGCGGCTTCCAGATCTTCCCAACATCTAATGGAGTCCGCTGGCAAGTTGTTAAGCCAATGCCGCGCTGGTCCTTTGAGCTTTAGTGGGAGGTATTTGATGGCATGTAAGTCATCCTCGTGGGCCACGTGGATGTGGAGGAGGAAGTCCTCAATCCATACTGTGGGATCTGTTGTGCCATCGTATGATTCAATATTTACAGGTTTGAAACCTTCTGGGAATTGATGTTCCATTACTTCGTCTGTGAAGCATAAGGGGTGTGCGGCGCCTCTGTATTGGGCTATATCTCGACGCAGCTCGAATGGGTCTTGCCCGCTGTGTTCGGCCCAGCCGGATTTGCTTTTACTGTATCCGGCGTGACGTTTGTCGTCTCGTAGAGTGGTGCGCCCTCGTGATCCGTAGATCAATCTTTAATGCTTTGCCTTGTCCTCCAATATGTCTCGCAGGTCTGGCGTATCTCCCCATGCCTTTTTATTTGAATGGCGTTGGGGTGGAGGCTCAGATTTTGGATGGAATGCCTCTCTATCGTGGCCACGAGGTGGCCGATCAGCCGTATCATACGCTTCTTCCTCCAGTCAGGGTAGTAACCTGCACCTTGGGTAACTCTTGGAGGGGCGCTCGAGTTTATATTCCTCGGCCGCGAGGACTTCAGTCCATTTGTCAGCTAGCAGATCTTGATCAACTTGAAGCTGCTGCTGCTTTTTCTTCAGGCTATTTGCCGTGGCCATAAGCCGGCACTTGAAGCGCTCTTGTTCGACGGGATCCTCTGGGACGGCGAATTCATCGTCGCCGAGGCTTGCCTCGTCTTCGGAGGGGGGGATGTAATTGTCATCCTCCTCCTCTCCGTCTGCCGCTCTCTCAGGAGAGCTGGCTCCTTCATTCTCCTGCTCTTAATCTTGCTGGAGGGGATTGTTGTTGTCTTCGGCACTATCCGGAGTGTTATTATCTCCTGTGCCGGTATCACCACTTTTTCTTTGGCGGGACTTAGAGCGGCGCCGCTGACGTCGGCGCTTGGGTTGCTTCTTGGAGGGGTCATCCTCCGCTATCCCGTCGCCATTGCCTTCTTTGGGTGTATCCACCATGTATATGTCATATGATGAGGTGGCTTTCCAGTGCCCTATAGGTGCTGGTTCATGTTCATCTCCTACATCGTCGTCCATACCGTCGATGTCTTTGGAGTCGAAGTCGAGCATGTCGGTTAAATCATCGACAGTGGCTATGAAGTGGGTGGTGGGTGGGCGTCGAATTTCTTCGTCGTCCGCATCCCAATCCTGTTGGCCATAATCCGGCCAGGGCTCTCCCGACAAAGAGAGAGACCTTAGTTAATTCAGAATGTCGCCAAAGGGCGAGTGCTGAAAGATATCCGCGGCGGTGAATTCCATGATCGGCGCCCAATCGGATTCAATTGGCAGGGGCCCGGGCGGTTCGGAGTCAGAAAAAGAGTCCGGCACCTTGGAGTCACGGACTGCGCAGAGGATTATGCTGGTGTTCGGCTCGATCTCCATTGAGACTGCAGCCCCTGAGGCGGTGTCTAACCACCCGTCCTCGATTGGCGCAGTTGGCTCCGAACTAAGGGTCGGAGCTGATGCGGGCGCGGCCTCTGGGGTACTGTTCGGCGGCAGAGCTACGTCATACCCATCGCGACAGTGCGGCACGCCCGGCTGTGGCTCGAATCCGTCGAAGATCAAGTCTCCGCGGATGTCGGCCGTGTAGTTCAAACTTCCAAATCTGACCTGATGGCCAGGGGCGTAGTTTTCAATCTGCTCCAGATGGCCAAGCGAATTAGCCCGCGGTGCAAAGCCGCCGAATACGAAGATCTGTCTGGGGAGAAAAGTCTCACCCTGGACCGCATCGCTATCGATGATAGTAGGATCCATCAACCCTAACGGCGGTGACACAGTGGAACTCTCAATGAAAGCACCAATGTCGGTGTCAAAACCGGCGGATCTCGGGTAGGGGGTCCCGAACTGTGTGTCTAGGCCGGATGGTAACAGGAGGCAGGGGACACGATGTTTTACCCAGGTTCGGGCCCTCTTGATGGAGGTAAAACCCTACGTCCTGCTTGATTAATATTGATGATATGGGTAGTTCAAGAGTAGATCTACCACGAGATTGGACAGGCTAAACCCTAGAAGCTAGCCTATGGTATGATTGTATGCTGTGATCGTTGTCCTACGGACTAAAACCCTTCGGTTATATAGACACCGGAGAGGGTTAGGGTTACACAAGGTCGGTTACAAAGGAGGAGATATCCATATCCGTATTGCCTAGCTTGCCTTCCACGCCAAGTAGAGTCCCATACGGACACGAGACGAAGTCTTCAATCTTGTATCTTCATAGTCCGGCTGTCCGGAGACCCCCCAAATCAGGACTCCCTCAATGATGTTCTACCGACGCAGGGCTTCGCCTAAGCACCGCTACGATATGATCGAGGTGGATTATGGTGGAGAGGGGCACCGCACACGGCTAAGAGATCAAGAGATCAATTGTTGTGTATTTGGGGTGCCCCCTGCCCCCGTATATAAAGGAGTGGAGGAGGGGGAGGGCCGGCCCTCTCTATGGCATGCCCTAGGGGATTCCTACTCTCACCGGGAGTAGGATTCCTCCTTTCCTAGTAGAACTAGGAGCCCTTCCAAGTAGTAGGAGTAGGAGGGAAGGAAAGGGAAGGGAAAAGGAGAAGGAAGGAAGAGGGCGCCCCCTCCCTAGTCCAATTCGGACCAGACCATGGGGAGGGGTGCGGCCACCCTTTGAGGCCTTCCTCTCCTTTCCCGTATGGCCCATTAAGGCCCAATACGAATTCCCGTAACTCCCCGGTACTCCCGAAAATACCTGAATCACTCGGAACCTTTCCGATGTCCGAATATAGTCGTCCAATATATCGATCTTTATGTCTCAACCATTTTGAGACTCCTCGTCATGTCCCCGATCTCATCCGGGACTCCGTACTCCTTCGGTACATCAAAACACATAAACTCATAATATAACCGTCATTGAACTTTAAGCATGCGGACCCTACTGGTTCGAGAATTATATAGACATGACCGAGACACGTCTCCGGTCAATAACCAATAGCGGAACCTGGATGCTCATATTGGCTCCCACATATTCTACGAAGATCTTTTATCGGTCAAACCGCATAACAACATACGTTGTTCCCTTTGTCATCAATATGTTACTTGCCCAAGATTCGATCGTCGGTATCTCAATACCTAGTTCAATCTCGTTACTGGCAAGTCTCTTTACTCGTTCCGTAATACATCATTCTGGAACTAACTCATTAGTTGCAATGCTTGCAAGGCTTTAAGTGATGTGTATTACCGAGTGGGCCCAGAGATACCTCTCCGACAATCGGAGTGACAAATCCTAATCTCAAAATACGCCAACCCAACAAGTACCTTCGAAGACACCTGTAGAGCACCTTTATAATCACCCAGTTACATTGTGACGTTTGGTAGCACACAAAGTGTTCCTCCGGTAAACGGGAGTTGGATAATCTCATAGTCATAGGAACATGTATAAGTCATGAAGAAAGCAATAGCAACAAACTAAACGATCAAGTGCTAAGCTAACGGAATGGGTCAAGTGAATCACATCATTCTCCTAATTATGTGATCCCGTTAATCAAATGACAACTCATGTCTATGGTTAGGAAACATAACCATCTTTGATCAACGAGGTAGTCAAGTAGAGGCATACTAGTGACACTCTGTTTGTCTATGTATTCACACATGTATTATGTTTCCGGTTAATACAATTCTAGCATGAATAATAAACATTTATCATGATATAAGGAAATAAATAATAACTTTATTATTGCCTCTAGGGAATATTTCCTTCACACTGCACACACCTGGTTTAATTGACCTATGTGTGATGTCATGCACATGGTTCGATTAAATAAATTATGTGCGATGACTTACCACATCGAACATGACTTGACCGAACAAACTTTGTGTTATAGTATGCACAATCTGGGTTTGAATAAAATATGTGCAATAATATTCACACAATTCTACTCCTTAAACGGCGTGGGATATCATTCAAGCGATTTTCTAAGAAACATGTGTGAGCGATGTAGGTACCAACCCACATGGGAGGATAACAAAAATTGTGAGTATAAGCATCGTCTCCCTGTTTTCTCCAGCGTGTTTTACCCAGTTTCCAACTGGTAGGCCCACCAATGTGCCTCCTTGTCGCATAGTTGTCACCGATTGCCATGCGTAGGCACCAGACTAAGCCGATTCTATGTCGGCACCTCCGTCCCCACATAATCACCGAGGCTTATGACCCAAGCATGCTGGGAGGGCTGGACTACCAGTAAAGGCCAAAGCCCCTTGCTATATATCCTTAGTGGCTTGTGACGCCGAGTCACTCTCATCCTCCTAGATAGTCGTCTCCACAGAACACCCAATGCCTCCGCCACACCAAAATCTATTGGACTTGCAAGAGGGAATGATATATGCGCATGGTGCCACAACTGCGGGTGTGCCACACAAGCTCTATGCATGGACAGTAAGCCCTACCGGTGCACCGAGGTACCTTCGCTAGTCGCATCGAACTAGATACTGTTGATAGGGCGACGACCTCTACCCTTGCCGACATGGTGGTCATGGCCGCAGTCATGCTACTATCGATAATGACCTCGATGATGCCGCTCGATTTGAGTGGGAGATTCAGTTGTCTACTGGCCGGTTCATCGCACACAAGTGATATCATGTGTACCTCCACGCAAAGGAGGAATACTGCATGTGGATGGTGTTGATGTAGTCTGTCGACGACACTAAAGGTTCCATCATCAGCGTGGAGGCCTATCGCGAGGAGGGTCGATGCGGGGAGTACCATCACCAGGAGGCTCATATATCCGCGGCGGAGAGACAACAACGAATTTGATAGGAGTACTAATGGGCCCGACGCATGAGACTTCGAGTGGAAGCCTAAGCAGTCGTCGCACTTGTCACAATAGCTGGTGTGTCGTCAACGTCTCCAACTCCTCTACCTTCGCTGCCTGAGCCCACAACCATGTGGCGACAGTGGCGCGGTATGCCATATATGTAAGCATGATGTCTAATATGCAACTTTATTCTTGTAGACACGTGTTGGACCTCCAAGCGCAGAGTTTTGTAGGACAGTAGCAATTTTCCCTCAAGTGGATGACCTAAGGTTTATCAATCTGTGAGAAGTGTAGGATGAAGATGGTCTCTCTCAAACGACCTTGCAACCAAATACAAGCAATCTCTTGTGTCCCTAACACCCAATATAATGGCAAATTGTATAGGTGCACTAGTTCGACGAAGAGATGGTGATAAAAGTGTAATATGTATGGTAGAAGTATGTTTTTATAATCTGAATAAATAAAAACAGCAAGGTAGAAAATAGTAAATGGGCACAAAAACGGTGTTGCAATGCTTAAAAACAAGGCCTAGGGTTCGTACTTTTGCTAGTGCAATCTCCCAACAGTGCTAACATAGCCGGATCATATGATTATCCCTCAAATTACAGCAAAGAATCACTCCCGAGTTCCTATTAGCAAAGAACAAAAGGTATGAATTGTTTGTAGGGTGCAAAAGCCACCTCAAAGCTATTCTTTCCTATCGATCTATTCAAGAGTTCGTACTAAAATAACACAAAAGCTATTGTTTCCGTTCGATCTATCCTAGAGTTCGTACTAGAATAACACTAAAGCATATTCATATTCATAATACTCAATCCACACAAAGAACTATAAAGAGACCCTGAAGTTTCCGCCAGAGAAAAACGTGCATCAACCCCTATGCATAGATTACCCCAATGTCACCGTGGGAATCCGTGAGTTGAATGCCGTAACATATATCAGGTGAATCAATAAGATATCCCAATTGTCACCTCAAGTATTCATACCGCAAGACATATATCATGTGTTCTCAAATCTGAATATTCAATCCGACATGGCAAAACTTCAAAGGGTAAAGATTCAATTCATCACAACAAGAGTATAGAGGTGAGAAACATCATATGATCCGACTATATTAACAAAGCCCATCATAGAAATCACAAGAGAGAGATTAAACACATAGGTACTAGTACAAACCCTCAGCCCCGAGGGGTGGACTACTCCCTCCTCATCGTGGTGGCCGCCAGGATGATGAAGATGGCCACCAGAGATGATTCCCCCCTCCGGCAGGGTGCCGGAACGGGTCTAGATTGGTTTTCGGTGGCTACGGAGCCCTGCGGCGGCGGAACTTCTGATCCAGGTTAACCCCGAGGGGTTTCAGAATATTTGGGAATTTATAGTGCAAAGAGGGTACGGGAGACCACTGAGCTGGGCACAACCCACCTGGGCGCGCCAGGGGGCCCTGGCACGCCCTGGTGGGTTGTGCCCCCCTCGGGGCACCCCCCAGGTGCAGCTCCGGCCCATTGGGTTCCTTCCGCTCCATAAAAAATCCACAAAAAGTTTCGCGGTGTCCGTTTGATATTGATTTTCTGCGATGTAAAAAACAACAAAAAACAGCAACTGGTACTGGGTCAATTGGTTAGTCCCCAAAAATGATATAAAGTTGCTATAAAATGATTGTAAAACATCCAAGAATGATAATATATTGGCATGAATACTTCATAAATTATAGATACGTTGGAGACGCATCAGCATCCCCAAACTTAATTCCTACTCGTCCTCGAGTAGGTAAATGATAAAAGAAATAATTTATGAAGTGTGAATGCTAGCAAAGTGCATAAGTTTGATCAATGATAATTTCAATCACTTTTCCTAGCATCATAACAACAATTCTTTCTTATGAAACTTCTCATGTTATAGTAGCAACCAATTCACATGTTAAGGTTCAAACAATGAATTCTCTTGAAACTCAACAACCTATGTTCTTAGTCATCAAGCAATTGCAATTCAACTTATTCAACAAAGTTTAAGTAAGAGCTCCACATACTCAACCATCATATAGTCTTCTATGATTGCTAACACTCACCACATACACATGAGCAAAACGTTTCAACCAGACACATAGAAAGATAGGGGCTTATTGTTTTGCCTCCCAACATATTCACGTCAAGGGTGATGTCAACAATAATAACTCATGCTACCCATATTCAACCGGACATATGTTCCTATATCTTTCCTCACCACATGATGCTTACCAAAAGAGAGAAATAAAAAGGAATAGGGAGAAGAACTTTGACTCTTTGCATAAAAGTAAATACATAAAAGTAAAAGATAGGCCCTTCACAGAGGGAACTAGAGGTTGCCATGCGCTTATTTGTTTGTATGCTCAATCCCTTAGTGCAAGAGAATGTCACGTTGTATTGCCCCTTAAGATGAAAACTTTTATTATGCAGTCTGTCGCTTTTATTCTTTGTCATCCAAGTTCATACAACGCTCAATTTTCTCTTATAGTAAATGATATTACACTTTTAGAAGCAATTTGTATTGCCTTTTTGCACCGATGACAACTTACTTGAGGGATCTTGTTAAATCCCTAGGTAGGTATGGTGGACACTTGAAAAAGATTTGGGTTTAAGGGTTTTTGGATGCACAAGTAGTATCTCTACTTAGTGCGAAATTTTTGGCTAGCAAAGATAGGGGGCAAGCACCACATGTTGAAGGATATATGACAATATAACTTCTACGTGAATATGAACAAACATAAACCATTACGTTGTCTTCCTTGTCCAATGTCAAAAATTTTGGCATATAATATTTTGATGGGGGCTCAGAATCACAAAAGATTTCCATGATAGTGTATTTATATGTGGAAGTTCTCTTCCTTATACTAATTATTCGTGAATTGCTTGTGTTACCAATATTGTGATTGTCAAGCCTCAAAAGATTTCACTCTCTAAATCCAATGTGAAGCTACCACTAGGCATGATATGATTTCAACTTCATGAAATTCAATTTATTCAACAATTTACTCATAGGATATAAGTGAAGCACAAGAGTAAATGACAGAGAAAAGAGCTTCGTTGATGAGATGTGAATGCCGCTTACTTAGCTTCCTTGGCAACTATTTGAGGACTCTATTTTATTTAAAAAACTTTCAGATCTAAGTAATTTATTAAAACAGCAATCAAAACAAAATAAAATGACAAACCAAGGATGGCACACATCATGTGAAGAAGCAAAAAACTTAGGCTCAACCGACACTAACCGATAATTGTTGAAGAAGAAAGGTGGGATGCCTACCGGGGCATCCCCAAGCTTAGATGCTTGAGACTTATTGAAATATTATCTTGGGGTGCCTTGGGAATCCCCAAACTTGAGCTTTTGTGTCTCCTTAATTCCTCTCATATCGCGGTTTTCCTAAATCTCAAAAACTTCATCCACACAAAACTCAACAAGAACTCGTGAGATAAGTTAGTATAAATCAATGCAAAACTTTATCATTCCCTACTGTAGCAAATCACTAAAATTATTATTCAACATTGCATACTGAATGCCTCTGCATATTTAATACTCCTATCCTCAAATAGAATCATTAAACAAGCAAAAATATGCAAACATAACAGCAATCTGCCAAAACAGCACAGTCTGTAAAGAATGCAAGTGTATTAATACTTCTCTAACTCCAAAAGTTATGAAAATTTACCACACTGTAGAAAATTTATCAGAGCTCATTATGAAAAAATATTCAACATTTATCACATTCTGACTTTTCTAGGGAATTTTTGCAACAATGGTAAACTTTCTGTTTTCAAACAGCAACAAGTATACTTGCAAAATAAGCATGGCAAAGGATATCATTGCCACTTTTATTGAAATAAAAGATGCAAAACATTATTATAAATAACAGCAAGAAAATCCTAACAAAATAAATGTACGCTCCAATTAAAACTCATATCATGTTACGAATGAAAACGTAGCTCCAAGTGAGTTTACCGATAATGTTGGAGACGAAAGAGGGGATGCCTTCCGGGGCATCCCCAAGCTTAGTTTCTCGGATATTCCTTGAATATTACCTTGGGGTGCCCAATAATAGGGTCTTGTCACTCCTCATTCTCCTCATATCGACATCTCATCCAAAACTTGCAAACTTCAATCACACAAAACTTAACGGAACTTTGTGAGATAGGTTAGTATGATAAAGAGCAAACCGTTTCACTTTTGGTACTGTCAAAGATAAGATTCATAATTGTTCTCACACAATGCCTACTGTAGAATATCATTTCCACAATTTATATTGAGCAATATAATCCATGGAAACTAGAAAACAAGCAAACTATGCATTGAAAACAGAATCTGTCAAAAGCAGAACAGTCTGTAGTAATCTTTACTCCAACCATACTTCTACCACTCAAAAAATTATGAAAAATTAGGAAAACCTGAGAAATTTGTCTATTAGTCTTATGAAAAAAGAATCAACTCAAATGCACTCTTCTGTTAAAAACTAGATTATTTTCGTGAGCGCAAAAGTTTCTGTTTTTCAGCAAGATCAAAGCAACTATCACCCAACAAGATCCTAAAGGCTTTACTTGGCACTTTATTGAAACAAAAGTAATAAAACATGATTACTACAGTAGCATAATCATGTGAACACACAAAAACATTAGGTAAAAGTGTTGGGTTGTCTCCCAACAAGCGCTTTTCTTTTATGCCTTTTAGCTAGGCATGATGATTTCAATGATGCTCACATAAAAGATAAGTATTGAAACATAACGGGAGCATAATGAAACACATGTCAAGCACATTTAAGCCTAACCCACTTCCTATGCATAGGGATTTTGTGATCAAACAATTTATGGGAACAAGAATCAACTAGCATAGGAAGGCAAAACAAGCACAACTTCAAGATTTTCAACACATAGAGAGGAAACTTGATATTATTGCAATTCCTACAAGCATAAGTTCCTCCCTCATAATAATTTTCAGTATCATCATGAATGAAATCAACAATATAACTATCACATAAACATTCTTTTCATGATCCACAAGCATAGAAATTTTCTTACTCTCCACATAAGCAAATTTATTCTCATGAATAGTTGTGGGAGGAAACTCAACAAAATAACTATCATGAGAGTGAAAATTAAAATCATGATGACAAGTTTCATGGTTATCATTATTCAATATAGCATACATGTCATCACCATAATCATCATATATAGGAACTTTGTTGTCATAATCAATTGCAACCTCCTCCAAAATAGTGGATTCATCATTAAATAATGTCATGACCTCTCCAAATCCACTTTCATCAATATAATCATCATAAATAGGAGGCATGAAATCATCATAATAAATTTTCTCATCAAAACTTGGGGGACTAAAAATATCATATTCATCAAATATAGCATCCCAAGCTTGTAGCTTTGCATATCATTAGCATCATGGATATTCAAACAATTCATACTAACAACATTGCAATCATGCTCATCATTCAAATATTTTCTGCCAAAAATTTTATTGACTTCTTCTTCTAACAAATGAGCACAATTTTCTGAACCATCATTTTCAAGAAACAAATTATAAAGATGATCGGTAATATGATGCAACCTAAATTCCATTTTTTGTAGTTTTCTTTTATAAACCAAACTAGTGATAAAACAAGAAACTAAAAGATTCAATTGCAAGATCTAAAGATATACCTTCAAGCACTCACCTCCCCGGCAATGGCGCCAGAAAAGAGCTTGATGTCTACTACGCAACTTTATTCTTGTAGACACGTGTTGGGCCTCCGAGCGCAGAGTTTTGTAGGACAGTAGCAATTTTCCCTCAAGTGAATGGCCTAAGGTTAATCAATTCGTGAGAGGTGTAGGATGAAGATGGTCTCTCTCAAACGACACTGCAACCAAATACATGCAATCTCTTGTGTCCCCAACACACCCAATACAATGGCAAATTGTATAGGTGCACTAGTTCGGCGAAGAGATGGTGATAAAAGTGTAATATGGACGGTAGAAATATGTTTTTATAATCTAATAAATAAAAACACCAAGGTAGAAAATAGTAAACGGGCACAAAAAAGTTGTTGCAATGCTTAAAAACAAGGCCTAGGGTCCGTACTTTCGCTAGTGCAATCTCCCAACAGTGCTAACATAGTTGGACCATATGATTATCCCTCAAAGTACAACAAAGAATCACTCCCGAGTTCCTATTAGCGGAGAACAAAAGGTAGGAATTGTTTGTAGGGTGCGAAGCCACCTCAAAGCTATTCTTTCCGATCGGTCTATTCAAGAGTTCATACTAAAATAACACAAAGCTATTGTTTCCGTTCGATCTATCCCAGAGTTCGTACTAGAATAACACCAAAGCATATTCATAATACTCAATCCACACAAAGAACTATAAAGGGACCCCGAAGTTTCCGTCGGAGAAAAACGTGCATCAACCCCTATGCATAGATTACCCCAATGTCACCGCGGGAATCCGCGAGTTGAATTCCATAACATATATCAAGTGAATCAATAAGATACCCCAATTGTCACCTCAAGTATTCATACCGCAAGACATATATCATGTGTTCTCAAATCTGAATATTCAATCCGACATGACAAAACTTCAAAGGGTAAAGATTCAGTTCATCACAACAAGAGTGTAGAGGGGAGAAACATCATATGATCCGACTATATTAACAAAGCCCATGATAGAAATTATGAGAGAGAGAGAGAGAGATTAAACACATAGCTACTGGTACAAACGCTCAGCCCCGAGGGTGGACTACTCCCTCCTCATCGTGGTGGCCGCCGGGATGATGAAGATGGTCAACGAGATGATTCCCCCCTCCGGCAGGGTGCCGAAATGGGTCTAGATTCGTTTTCGGTGGCTACGGAGCCCTGCGGCGGTGGAACTTCTGATCTAGGTTAACCCCGAGGGGTTTGGGCATATTTTGAAATTTATAGTGCAAAGAGGGTACGGGAGACCACCGAGGTGGGCACAACCCACCTGGGCGCGCCAGGGGGCCTTGGCGCACCCTGGTAGGTTGTGACCCCCTCGGGGCACCCCAGGTGCAACTCTGGCCCATTGGGTTCCTTCCAGTCCATAAAAAATCCACAAAAAGTTTCGCGGTGTTTGGACCCCGTTTGATATTGATTTTCCGCGATGTAAAAAACAAGCAAAAAACAGCAACGGGCACTGGGCACTGGGTCAATAGGTTAGTCCCCCAAAATGATATAAAGTTGCTATAAAATGATTGTAAATCATCCAAGTATGATAATATATTGGCATGAATACTTCATAAATTATAGATACGTTGGAGACGTACCACAGCACGTCAAATTTATCTTCTCCAAATTTAACAAAAGCTTTTCCTTTTTCTTTTTGACAATCAACAATATCCCATTAAGTATTGAACAAAGGTCTACCAAGGATCATGAGACAAAAATAACTTGTCCAGTTCCAATTATTAGGAATTTAGTAGGATACTTAATCTTAGCATAGAGAACTTCATCATATCTAATAATTTCGTGATGTGAAATGTAGACCTATCTGCCAGCTTTATTGTTAAATCAATACCCTCCATAGAGCAAGGTGAAATATCTTAAGCAATATATTGATAAAGAAAGAAAGGAATCTCACTTATACTTGCTCTAATATCACACCAACCATAATAACAATCAATACCAATCTTAATAGAATAACATGCATAACAACAACATTTGGAGGCCCTTTGATGTCTAAAAATATCAGTATGCTCCTCACAATATTGGATAACCTGCCTATCTAAATTTCTAGTCACAAGATCCTTAATCATTGCTATTTGAGGTTGTTTTTCAATATGATCATAGAGTTTATAAGTTTGCAACTCACTTTTATTTTGTACAATGGTTACCGATGAATGTTCTTAAATTCTAACCGGAAAAAGTGGGTTCTCAACGTAAACATAAGGTAGTAAAGAATTAATAGTGTAAATTTGCAATTCCTTATTAACAGTAACATTTTCTTTATAAGCATGTTTAAACGGATCATGATATTCACTCACTTTTATTTAGTAACATTGATATGAGCAGTGAAAGATTTATAAAAGTTGACAACTATTTTAGAATCAAGTCCAAACTTCACACTAAGTTCACAACACTAGTTTCAACAAAAGACTTAATGCAATCATATCCAAAGTTCATACCTTGATCTTTACCTTTGAAAATTTCCCAATATTCGGCATTGCATGGTATTCTTTCAATAAGATTCCATCTGCTGTTGACATCTTTATTATTGTAGGAACCTCTAGAAGAACTGAGGGAGTCTTGGATTAGGGGGTGTCCGGATGGCCGGACTATACCTTCAGCCGGACTCCTGGACTATGAATATACAAGATTGAAGACTTCGTCCCGTGTCCGGAAGGGACTTTCCTTGGCGTGGAAGGCAAGCTTGGCGATACGGATATGTAGATCTCCTACCATTGTAACCGACTTTGTGTAACCCTAACCCTCTTCGGTGTCTATATAAACCGGAGGGTTTTAGTCCGTAGGACAACATACAGAACAACAATCATACCATAGGCTAGCTTCTAGGGTTTAGCCTCTCCGATCTCGTGGTAGATCTACTCTTGTACTACCCATATCATTTATATTGATCAAGCAGGACGTAGGGTTTTACCTCCATCAAGAGGGCCTGAACCTGGGTAAAACTTCGTGTCCCTTGCCTCCTGTTACCATCCGGCCTAGACGCATAGTTCGGGACCCCCTACCCGAGATCCGCCGGTTTTGACACCAACATTGGTGCTTTCATTGAGAGTTCCTCTGTGTCGTCGCCGTTAGGCTTGATGGCTCCGATGATCATCAATAGCGATGCAGTCCAGGGTGAGACCTTCCTCCCCGGACAGATCTTCGTCTTCGGCGGCTTCGCACTGCGGGCCAATTCACTTGGCCATCTGGAGCAGATCGAAAGCTACACCCCTGGCCGTAAGGTCAGATTTGGAAGTTTAAACTACACGGCTGACATCCGCGGGGACTTGATCTTCGACGGATTCGAGCCACTTCCGAGCGCGCCGCACTGTCACGACGAGCATGATCTAGCTCTGCCATCGAACAGTGCCCTGGAGGCCGCACCCGCATCGGCTTCGACCCTTAATTCGGAGCCAACTGCGCCGATCGAGGATGGGTGGTTGGACGCCGCCTCGAGGGCTGCGATCCCAACAGCGATCGAGTCGAACACCAGCCCCGTACTCCGCGAGACTCGTGACCCCAAGGAGCCGGACTCCTCTCCGGACTCCGAACCCTCCACGCCCCTGCCGATCGAATCCGATTGGGCGCCGATCATGGAGTTTACTGCCGCGGACATCTTTCAGCACTCGCCTTTCGGCGATATTTTGAAAACACTAAAGTCTCTCTCTTTATCAGGAGAGCCCTGGCCGGACTACGGTCAGCAAGGTTGGGATATGGACAATGAAGAAATTCAAAGCCCACCCACCACCCACTTTGTAGCCATTGTCGACGATTTAACCGGCATGCTCGACTTCGACTCCGAAGACATCGACGGTATGGACGCTGATGCAGGAGATGATGAAGAACCAGCGGCTATTCGGCCCTGGAAAGCCACCTCGTCATATGACATATACATGGTGGACACCCCAAAAGAAGGAGATGGCGATGGAACAGCGGAGGATGACCCCTCCAAGAAACAGCCTAAGCGCCGGCGTCAGCGGCGCCGCTCAAAATCCCGCCAAAGCAAATACGGTGATTCCAGCACGGGAGATAATAATACTCCGGAGAGTGCCGAAGAAAACCCCCTCCAGCAAGATTCAGCACCGGAGGATGGAGAAGCCAGCCCTCATGAGAGAGCGGCAGACAGAGAGGTCGAGGACGATAATTATAAGCCTCCCTCCGAAGACGAGGCAAGCCTCGACGACGACGAATTCGTCGTGCCAGAGGATCCCGTCGAGCAAGAGCGTTTTCAACGCAGGCTTATGGCCACGGCAAGAAGCCTCAAGAAAAACAGCAACAGCTTAGAGCTGATCAAGATATGCTAGTCGATAGATGGACTGAAGTCCTTCCAGCCGAGGGGCATAAACTCGAACGCCCCTCCAAGAGCTACCCAAAGCGCAGGTTGCTACCCCGATTAGAGGAGGAAGCACTTAAATCTACATCACCAGCACTTGATACGGCCGACCGGCCACTTCATGGCCGCGACAGAGAGGCCTCTCGGCCCTCCACTCAAGCCGCACCCCGTACCAATGCACGGGAAAATACGCCTGACCTGCGAGATATGTTGGAGGACAAGGCAAGGCAAACAAGATCGATCTACGGATCGCGTGGGCACCCCACGACTCGAGACGGTAACCGTCACGCCGGACACAAATCCGGTAGGGCCGAACACAGTAGACAAAGCCCATTGGAGCTATGTCGTGATATAGCCCAGTATAGAGGCGCCGCACACCCACTATGCTTCACAAACGAAGTAATGGATCATCAAATCCCCGAGGGTTTCAAACCCGTAAAAATCGAATCATATGATGGCACAACAGATCCTGCGTTATGGATCAAGGATTATCTCCTTCATATCCACATGGCCCGCGGCGACGATCTCCACGCCATCAAATACCTCCCACTCAAGCTTAAAGGACCAGCTCGGCATTGCTCAACAGCTTGCCAGCAGGATCAATCAGTTGTTGGGAGGACCTGGAAGCCGCATTCCTCGACAATTTCCAGGGCACTTATGTGCGACCACCAGACGCCAATGACCTAAGCCACGTAATTCAGCAGCCAGAGGAATCGGCCAGGAAATTCTGGACACGGTTCCTAACAAAGAAAAATCAAATAGTCGACTGTCCGGACGCAGAGGCCCTAGCAGCCTTCAAGCACAATATCCGTGACGAGTGGCTTGCCCGGCACCTTGGATAGGAAAAGCCAAAATCTATGGCAGCACTCACGACACTCATGACCTGCTTTTGCGCGGGAGAAGACAGCTGGCTTGCTCGTAGCAACAATATGACCAAGAACCCTAGTAATTCGGATACCAGGGAGAGTAGTGGCAGGTCGCGCTGCAACAAGCAGAAGTGCCGCATTAACGGCGACAATGCTGAGGATACGATAGTTAATTGCGGATTCAGAGGCTATAAATCCGGTCAGCGGAAAAAGCCATTCAAAAGAAATCCTAGGGGCCCGTCCAGTTTGGACCGAATACTCGACCGCTTGTGCTAGATACATGGCACCCCCGAAAAGCCGGCCAATCACACCAACAGGGATTGTTGGGTGTTCAAGCAGGCAGGCAAGTTAAATGCCGAAAATACCGACAAGGGGCTGCATAGTGATGACGACGAAGAGTCCCGGCCGCCGAACAATAGTGGATAGAAGGGTTTTGTCGGTGTTCTGGGAACGGGGGTCCCCAGACTTGCCTGCCTGCGGCGTGGTTCAAAGGGGGGCCCAGCACGGCCCATCTTCATCAACACAAACCCAAGACCCTTGCGAGGGGCGAAGCCTCGCGGGGCGGACGACGCGGAGCTTCCTCAGGCATGGCCTCATTAGGCTGGCTCGCGAGGAGGCGGAGAGATCAAGGCGGGGTACCTCACGAGGTGCCCGTGACGCAAGCCATGACGACCGAGGGCGCCAGGTGGGTTCCAGCTCGCGCAGTGTCCTCCTTTCCTCTTTGGTGCAAAGGGGGCAAGCGCAGCCGCAGAGTACCGAGGCATCAGGCAAAGGTTGCCATTTCGGTGCAACAAGACCAAGACCAGGAGGACTGCAAGACGGAGGTCATCGTGGAGCCCAAGACGGCGTCACCACCAGAGCTTTGTGCAGGCGAAGACTACTTTTGTCAGGGTAGCTAGTACTAGCTGTCCCCCTTCAAATTATCCCGCCATTGTTGGCTCCCTTCCCGCTCGATATTTGGGAAGAGGACCAGGGCCTCTATAAATAGGACCAGCCACCCGCAGGGTGAAGGGTGAAGGGTTAAGAGGGGAAAAACAATCGAGAAGGCGAAAAAAGGCAGAGCGGGGTGAGAAGTTAGAGGTTGGAGAGAGGACTATCGAGAAGAGAGGAAGAGAGAGAAGGGTGACTGAACTCGTCCCAGCAGTTCATCCCCCCAGCCAAGAACAGGCCCTCGCGAGGCTGTTCTTCCTTGTATCATTCATCATCATCAGCCCAAGAGGCAATCCACCATGCCACACACTAGAGTAGGGTATTACACCACAACGGTGGCCCGAACCAGTATAAACCCTGTGTCTCTCGTGTTGTTCTTTCCATAGTTTAGATCTTTGCGTGGCGGAGGGGTGCAAGTAGGTAGGAGGCGAAATCTCCGCGCGCACCCTAGTGTTCGAACCTCAAGGGTCTTCCGGAACCCGAAATCCGACATTTGGCGCGCCAGGTAGGGGTGCGCCGGAATTCGTCTTCCACCACCCCGTTCTCCTCCGACCATCACGCCCATGTCTGACGCTCGTCGGGCCTGCGCCGAGCGCCGGGCCGCTCTCGCTTCCCGCGTCGCCCAGACGGCCCCTGCCGGCGGGCGTCCTCGCCGTTCCCCATCACCTGCCGTCAACACCGCCACCGGCCCGGCGGGGGACGAGCAGCAAGCATCATCTCAGCATCTGTCCGTGCGGCAAGACGGCCGCACCGCAACTCCCTCGCTCACCCCAGCTGGTTCTTCGTCCCGCGCGCTCCGCGCGCCCATGGAGGCTCGAGCTGCACTCATCGCGGCAAACGAGCTCCTGCGCTACCGACCCGTCGACAACGTCTACGAAGAATGGCTCGACCGCGTCACCGAGCGCGTCCGCGCCGCAGGGGGCTCTCCTGCGCCGTCCGTTCCGCTGCACCAAACCCCGCCCTGCACGGGCGACGAAGCTCCGGCGGTGCCCCGGCTGCCTCCCCCTCAAGAAGGCGCCATGGCTCCAAGGCGCGTGGCCCCTAGGCGGAACCCGCTCCGTCAGGTGCCAGCGCAGCAAGAGAAGAGCTGCCAGGAAGTCCCTCGCTCGCAAGAAGCTGCCCGGGCGCTCCCTGCTCCAGCACGTCGCGACCATGCTCCTGCTCCCGCGCATCAAGACCCCGCGCTGCCCCCAGCTGCAGCGCGAGGGGACATGCAAGACCAAGCTCTCCTCCACCCAAGGCCTCCCGTGGCCACAGCAGGCTGCCGCGCCTTCACCACCGAGCTACGCAGCGTCGCGTGGCCCGGCAAGTTCAAGCCAGACCTGCCTCCTCGTTACGACGGCACGGCTGACCCTGCAGAGTTCCTCCAGCTCTACGAGCTGGGCATCAAAGCTGCCAACGGAGACGAGAAGGTCATGGCGAACTGGTTCCCCATGGCGCTCAAGGACGGGGCCCGCACCTGGCTCCTGAACCTAGCTCCAGGCACGATCTCCTCCTGGGACGAGATGCGCACCCGCTTCAACGCCAACTTCCAAGGTACTCGCGATCGGCCACCCGCCGTGAGCGACATGCGCTGCATCAAGCAACAACCCGGGGAGACCCTGCAGAAGTACATCCAGCGCTTCAACAACGCACGCCTCAAGATTCCCAAGGTGACTGAGGAGGCCATCATCTCAGCCTTCTCCGACGGCGTGCGTGATGTCAAGATGAAGGAGGAGCTGGGGATGCATGAAGACCTGTGCACTTCCTTGGAGTTGTTCAACTTGGCAACCAAGTGTGCCAAGGCTGAGGAAGGGCGTCTCTCCCTCCTCGAGCTGCCTGCCGCAGACCCAGAAGAGAAGAAGCCCAAGGCCAAGGATGTGAAGCGCAAGGGGGCTGCCATGCTCGCGGCAGAACCAGACACCAAGCGGGGAAGAGATCAGCCCGAACCTTCCAAGGGCAGCCGGTACTGTGTGTACCACGACCTCCACACCCACAACACCAACGAATGTCAAGAGCTCTGAGCCGTGCGAGAAGGAAGGATCGGCCGTCGCCCAGACCGCGGTGAACGGGGCTACGGTCGAGGAGGAGGAAGGAACGCAGGACGCTGGGAAGACCGTGGCCCACGCCAAGAGTGGCGCGATCAACCTCGCGAGGATCGCTGGCAAGACCCGCCTCGCGAGGGAGATTGGAGGGATCAGCCTTGCGAGGATCGCCCGCAAGGCAACGCAGGCCTCCCTCCGCTGCCGCTGTAGCCAAGGAGAAACGAGGACCACCACCAGGACGAGGGGGCTGGGGGCTTCCAGGAGCCGCGCGCGATCGCCTGCATCCTGGGCGGGGCTCAAGCCCCAGCCTCTCAACGCATCTTCAAGCAGTTCGCCCGCGAAGTGAATGTAGTCCTCCCCAGGCTCGAAGCCACGCGCCCTCTCAGGTGGTCGGCATGCACCATCATGTTCAGCTTAGCAGATCAGCTCAAGTGTGCGGCTACAGCCGGAGTCCTCCCGATGCTTTGTTCCCCAATCATCAGCAACGTGGTGGTCACCAGGACCCTCATCGATGGCGGGGCAGGGATCAACGTCCTGTCCGTGGAAACATTCAGCAATCTCCAAGTGCCCTACAACCAGCTTTAGCCAACCAAGCCTTTCTCCGAAGTCACCGACGGCTCCACGGCCCTGATTGGGCAGGTCAGCCTCCCTATCACCTTCGGGGCACGCGACAACTACCGCACCGAGCTCATCGACTTCGACGTCGCTCACATTCGCCTGCCGTACAACGCCATCCTCGGGTACCCAGCGCTGGCCAAGTTCATGGCTGTAACCCACCATGGCTACAACGTCCTCAAGATGCCAGGAAGTGGTGGAGTCATCACCATGCCCTGTGAAGAGATGGATGCGGTGTGTTCCCTGGAACGAGCCTTTCAGGCCGCGTCACTGGAAGACCTGGATCGCGGAAGCAGGAGGCTTCCCGAGACCGCACCCAAGAAGAAGAAGACATCGTCCGGCCCGGCTCCTCAGGAGGCAGGCCCCTCTGGGCCCGTGCCTACCCAGGGGGAACCTCCTTCCATCGCATAGGAAAGCGCGCCCGGCGCCCTCCGTAGGCAGGGCTCGGGGGCTCTCCCCTGGAGGGCCACCGACCTGGCTAGGGTCACGAGGGAGGCACTTGGGCACCACATGGAGGCGTGTTTCGAAGCACGTTTCCCTCAAGAAGGAGTAAGGCAAGGAGAGCCAGACCCTCAGGAGTTCGTCAGCAAGGCCATTCAGGAGCTACAGGAGTCAAGAGTCATGAAAGGCGGCCGTCGTCTACCAGCAGTGGCTCCCCGTCCAGGCGAGGATGGCGGGCTACGCATCTGCATCGACATACCGGGGCTCAACCGAGTCACCTCTCTGGAGCGCCTCTGGCCCTCGCGAGTGGGGCGCTGCGGAGGTCCACCCCATAGCTACGTTCGCATGCCTTACGGCTTGCCGAACGCGACTGCCATGTACCAGCGCCTCATGAGGGGCATCATGGAGGCATAAGAGGCCAGGCGTTCCGCAGCCCTGGCGGAGATGGAGATGGTCCGCGGGGAGCCGCCAGCACCTCCGGAGCCTCCCGAGGCCCCTGGGCCTGGGGGCTCGTGAGGATCGGCTTCCGCAGCCCACCGAGTCTGCTACACCAACACCCCTTCGTCCTCAACGTCATCAGGTGACATCTTTCAAGTTTCACTTCCAGCTGGGAGCGCCCCCCAGGGCTGCATTATTCCCAGGCCGTGTGGGTCCGTCCCTGCAGCGCGTATCCCTTTTATTTCATGTTGTTAGCTTACCTTATTGGGGGCGCCCCTCGGGCTGCATGATCCCCAAGTCGCTCGGGCCAGACCCAGCGGCATGTATCCCATTTGCGTTTATTCTCGGCTACGCGTTATACCCACCATGCTTGATTATTTGATGCCAGTCCACGGCACCTCTTCTTCTCCATGCCGACCACTTGCATGTTAAAGGGGGGGTACCTGAGCATCGCGACTCAGGGCTCTTACTGGCTCTCCAGCCCTCACCCTCTGGCCTTGTCCACGGCATCGCGACCTGGCATACCAGCGACGGCTGAGACCAGCTCGAGGGCAGGGACCCGAGGACGTAGAGTGCCGACATCTAACCGAATTTGTAGGGACACATCACAAGACAAGGCCTAGTGCCAGGCGCAACCCACCTAGAGGTAGGGCCCCGTGAGTCCCGTGCTGGCTCACGGGTGCCCAGATACACCTCGCCAGGCCCTACCGTGCCAGCCACGTGTCAGGGCAGGGCTGTACACACCCCGGGGGCTCCTCCCGGAGGGGGCCCCCTCCCACGTACCAGTGGAAGCACCATGCTCCGTGCTGGCTGACGACACTGCCGAGGAGCGGCTATGCCCGTATACATACGGAAGCGCTATGCTCCGCGCTGGTGATAAACAACTGAGGGTGGCCCCCGGGCTGCATCAACCTCAGGGAGCCCAGAGCTCAGTGTCTAGCCTCATCGTAACGCCTCCCCTCGGGAGTGCCGCGCGAGGGGGCTGGGCACGGGGGCTGCGCCTGGGTCACGCCCAGACGTACGCCGCCCAGCCGGCCCCCCCGGGGCCTAGTTCGTCGCGCATCTCTCCCCGAGCGGAGCTAAGGTACGAAGGCCATTTGAGCGTCAAGGGGGATTCCTGAGCATCGCGACTCAGGAGCCTAACTGGTCGCATAGCCCCTCACTCCTTGTCCCCGTCCTGGTTTCCGGTCGGGACTAATGCTGGGTGAGGTATGCGCGCGGCCGGGCTCTGCAGACGTAGAACGGTAGATCCACCCACATCACACCTCCCTACTTGCTGTTCGTGCGCCAAGGGGGACTCCTGAGCAACGCAACTCAGGAGCCTAACTTGTCACGTAGCCCCTCACTCCTTGGCCCCGTCCTGGTTTCCGGTCGGGACCAATGCTGGGTGAGGCATGCGCGGGGCCGGGCTCTGCCGACGTAGAACGTAAGCAAGTAGGAAGGAAAAGCGCCAATTTCAAGGAATTCAAAAGCAAATATTACAGTCCACACTGTTATCTCAATGCCAAACGCAAGTTTAAACGCCTCCCCGAGGCATGATACATGTGCAGGAACTAAAGGCAGGACAGGAACCACAACGGAGTCGCTTGTCGGCAATGGAGCAGCGCAGAGTGGGTTCGCCTCATGGAGCAGAGGGGTCGGCAGCGCCTTGCTCCGGCTTGGTGCTGAAGGCCCAGAACTTCCCCAGCAGGGCCTCCGCGCGACCCTTCACGGCCTCGGCAGCGGCAGCGGCACGCTCGCCGCTTACTGGCTCCAGCAGGCTGTCGAGGTTGACGCCGGGATCGCGGAGGTAGATGTGGGTGAGGACCCGCGTCAGTGCTGCAGAAGACAGGACACGCGCCTCGGCCTCGGCCATGGGGCCAAGGCCAAGGGCGACATCTTCAAGAGCGCGAACCAGGAAGGGAAGCAGCTTGGCGGGGCCATCCTCGGCGCCAGCCAGCGGGCTCTCTAGGCCGCTGTCGTAAAGCGTCCTCAGCGAGGAGCGAGCCTTCGCCTCCATCTCCGTGAAGGCCACGCGGTCCTCGGCAAGAACCAGGGCCTTGTCGTCCAGCTCGTCCTTCCTCGCCCCCAACTCCTGCTCCAGTGCGCCTAGGCGGTCACGGCGTTTCCTGAGCGTGACCTCCCTCTCCTTGACGGCCGCCTCGCGAGCCTTCACGCCTTCTTCCTGCTCTTGGCGAAGGCGGACCTCTTTCGTGAGCTGGTCCCGCAGGCCTTGCAGCTCGTCCTCCAGCGCCTTGCAATTACCACGGGCGTCGACCGCCTCCCCCAGGGCTGCGTCACGAGCAGCCTTCGCCTCAAGAACGACCTGTTTCTCCTCATCGCAAGCCGTCGAGGCCTGGACCAGCGCCGCCCGAATCTAAGCGTCGGAGTGAACCCATCTTGAAGCCAGCTCCAAGCGCCCGGCCACCAAGCGAGGGTCGGCGCCAAGAAGATCCTGTCGCAGTCGGTCCAGCTCAGCAACAGCATGATCCAGAACGGCAGAAGGAGTCGGAGAGACAGCAGCCGGAGGAGTAGGAGGAGAAGGCGGCAGCGCGGCCACAACATCCTGAGGCGGGGTCTGCCGCGCCCCCAATGACTGTAGTGGCGGCGGCAGGCAAGGACACCTCGGGAGTCACTTGGGCCGTAGGGGCTGAGCTCGCCCCAGCCGGCCCAGTCGGGCCTCGCGAGGACGACCGGGCAGGAGAAGCCCGAGCGTCGTGGTCACCCTCCTTCGCGGGCAGAGGCGCTGCCATGGGTGGAACCTCAGGAGCTCCCTTCGGCTTCTTTGCTGCGGGCGCCAGCCTATCCAAGAGATGCGGACGTCAAGCCTCAGAAGCAGGACAAGAAATAAAGACAAGGATCAAATGCTTACGGGTCGTCGCCAGTGAGCTCAAGCGGCCTCCGGCCAAATTTGAAGCCTGAAAGCTGGCTAGAAGGGTCAACCTCGGGAAGCTTGGAAGCGGAAGGTGCGTCCGCGGTCCGCCTCGGGGCCAGGGCAGACCCGCGGGAGATCAGCCCGGTCCTGTCCTTCTTCGGGATTGGGGGCAAGCTCCCGCCATCCTGCTCGTTGTCATCCTTGTCATCATCCTCGTCGTCATCGCTCGGAGAGAGGCGGAGAACGTGGGACCTGCGCCGGGGGAGGGGAGCCCTCGACTCTCCGTCAGTCGCCTCAGAGTCATGCCCTCTTTCCCGCTCCCCTCCTTCCTCCTCTTCGCTGGAATCGTCGGAGGGCACGTCCACCGGTTCCTCGGGAGTTTACATGGGCACGGGCCCATCCCCATTGAAGACGGGCATGGACTCCACTTCCTGCTCCCAATCGTCGCGGAGGAACAAGGGCGTAGGAGCGCCCTCCAACCTCGCCACATCGCCCCGACCAGAGATTGGAGGACCGCAGCCAGATCTCCGTCGGCCGAGGCCGCGGGGCTCGGACGGGGCCTCCACATCAGAAGTGAGTACTGCCGAAGCGGAGCCAACTGGTGCTCCAGGAATTCCCTCAGCAGCAACGCGCCGGTCAGCTTCGCCGCCGCCATGTTGGCCGGCCTCAGATCCCCGTCCATCTTCCCCAGCACCAGCTTCGCGCGGGGGTCCGCGAGCTCCGCTCGACCCCAATCGCTGGAGCTCGTGGGCTGCTCCGTGGGCAAGATCAGCCGAGGGTGGATGAGCCCAGCATCCACCAAGACCCACTTTCTCCTGAAGCCCTCAATCCTTTTCCCGGGGTTCGAAATGGCAATGGCGCCACCGTACGCGATGAAGCTCACGCACGCGGAAGCAGGACCGCGAGAGGTCCGGAGGTAGAAGCAGTGGCGCAGCAAGGCCACTGAGGGCTGCACCCCTACATGAGCCTCGCAGTAATAGGCGAAGATTGCCAGGAGAAGGACGGAGTTGGGGTGGAGATGCAGAGCCTGTAGCTTATAATGGCGGAGGACAGAGAAGAACTCGGAGAAGGGAGGCACCAGGCCAGCAGCAATGGCACTTACGAAGAATGGATAGAAGGTGCTCCCTTGACCCTCAGGAGTGGCGGAGCCGGCCTTGAACACCTTCGCCCCGTTGATGCCCCGCGCCATCGCCATCCGGCGCAACCGGGCAAGGCTCGCCTCCGACACGTTCGGCGAGTCCAGGGCAGACGAGTACCAAGCTACGGCCGGGGGCTGACGAGGCGCCATGGCTTCCTAGGTCACACGGTCGGAGTAGATCTGAAAATTTTGGAGGAAGGAAGGAGAGGCGCAAGAAAGGGGATCTGAGCAGCAACCGGGGAAAGCAAAAAGCAAAGCCTGGGCAGATGCCGCTCCCTTATCAACTCGCGCGGTTGCAGAGGCGCCCACGTCCAGTCAACCGCCATGCGGCGCCCAAGGCCGCAGGCTGTTAGGGCCCGCGGCGCTTCGCTCTTGCCCTTCCGCCTCCCTGCACGGCCAAGTCCAGGCGCGCCTTGGGCCCGGGGGCTACTGTCGGCGTTCTGGGAACGGGGGTCCCCAGACTTGCCTGCCTGCGGCCTGCGGCATGGCTCAAAGGGGGGCCCAGCATGGCCCATCTTCATCAACACAAACCCAAGACCCTCGCGAGGGGCCAAGCCTCGCGGGGCGGACGACGCGGAGCTTCCTCAGGCATGGCCTCATCAGGCTGGCTCATGAGGAGGCGGAGAGATCAAGGCGGGGTACCTCACGAGGTGCCCGTGACGCAAGCCATGACGACCGAGGGCGCCAGGTGGGTGCCAGCTCGCGCAGTGTCCTCCTTTCCTCTTTGGTGCAAAGGGGGCAAGTGCAGCCACAGAGTACCGAGGCATCAGGCAAAGGTTGCCATTTCGGTGCAACAAGACCAAGACCAGGAGGACTGCAAGACGGAGGTCATCGTGGAGCCCAAGACGGCGTCACCACCAGAGCTTTGTGCAGGCGAAGACTACTTTTGTCAGGGTAGCTAGTACTAGCTGTCCCCCTTCAAATTATCCCGCCATTGTTGGCTCCCTTCCCGCTCGATATTTGGGAAGAGGACCAGGGCCTCTATAAATAGGACCAGCCACCCGCAGGGTGAAGGGTGAAGGGTTAAGAGGGGAAAAACAATCGAGAAGGCGAAAAAAGGCAGAGCGGGGTGAGAAGTTAGAGGTTGGAGAGAGGACAATCGAGAAGAGAGGAAGAGAGAGAAGGGTGACTGAACTCGTCCCAGCAGTTCATCCCCCCAGCCAAGAACAGGCCCTCGCGAGGCTGTTCTTCCTTGTATCATTCATCATCATCAGCCCAAGAGGCAATCCACCATGCCACACACTAGAGTAGGGTATTACACCACAACGGTGGCCCGAACCAGTATAAACCCTGTGTCTCTCGTGTTGTTCTTTCCATAGTTTAGATCTTTGCGTGGCAGAGAGGTGCAAGTAGGTAGGAGGCGAAATCTCCGCGCGCACCCTAGTGTTCGAACCTCAAGGGTCTGCCGGAACCCGAAATCCGACATTTGGCGCGCCAGGTAGGGGTGCGCCGGAATTCGTCTTCCACCACCCCGTTCTCCTCCGACCATCACGCCCATGTCTGACGCTCGTCGGGCCTGCGCCAAGCGCCGGGCAGCTCTCGCTTCCCGCGTCGCCCAGACGGCCCCTGCCGGCGGGCGTCCTCGCCGTTCCCCATCACCTGCCGTCAACACCGCCACCGGCCCGGCGGGGGACGAGCAGCAAGCATCATCTCAGCATCCGTCCGTGCGGCAAGACGGCCGCACCGCAACTCCCTCGCTCACCCCAGCTGGTTCTTCGTCCCGCGCGCTCCGCGCGCCCATGGAGGCTCGAGCTGCACTCATCGCGGCAAACGAGCTCCTGCGCTACCGACCCGTCGACAACGTCTACGAAGAATGGCTTGACCGCGTCGCCGAGCGCGTCCGCGCCGCAGGGGGCTCTCCTGCGCCGTCCGTTCCGCTGCACCAAACCCTGCCCTGCACGGGCGACAAAGCTCCGGCGGTGCCCCGGCTGCCTCCCCCTCAAGAAGGCGCCATGGCTCCAAGGCGCGTGGCCCCTAGGCGGAACCCGCTCCGTCAGGTGCCAGCGCAGCAAGAGAAGAGCTGCCAGGAAGTCCCTCGCCCGCAAGAAGCTGCCCGGGCGCTCCCTGCTCCAGCACGTCGCGACCATGCTCCTGCTCCCGCGCGTCAAGACCCCGCGCTGCCCCCAGCTGCAGCGCGAGGGGACATGCAAGACCAAGCTCTCCTCCACCCAAGGCCTCCCGTGGCCACAGCAGGCTGCCGCGCCTTCACCACCGAGCTACGCAGCGTCGCGTGGCCCGGCAAGTTCAAGCCAGACCTGCCTCCTCGTTACGACGGCACGGCTGACCCTGCAGAGTTCCTCCAGCTCTACGAGCTGGGCATCAAAGCTGCCAACGGAGACGAGAAGGTCATGGCGAACTGGTTCCCCATGGCGCTCAAGGACGGGGCCCGCACCTGGCTCCTGAACCTAGCTCCAGGCACGATCTCCTCCTGGGACGAGATGCGCACCCGCTTCAACGCCAACTTCCAAGGTACTCGCGATCGGCCACCCGCCGTGAGCGACATGCGTTGCATCAAGCAACAACCCGGGGAGACCCTGCAGAAGTACATCCAGCGCTTCAACAACGCACGCCTCAAGATTCCCAAGGTGACTGAGGAGGCCATCATCTCAGCCTTCTCCGACGGCGTGCGCGATGTCAAGATGAAGGAGGAGCTGGGGATGCATGAAGACTTGTGCACTTCCTTGGAGTTGTTCAACTTGGCAACCAAGTGTGCCAAGGCTGAGGAAGGGCGTCTCTCCCTCCTCGAGCTGCCTGCCGCAGACCCAGAAGAGAAGAAGCCCAAGGCCAAGGATGTGAAGCGCAAGGGGGCTGCCGTGCTCGTGGCAGAACCAGACACCAAGCAGGGAAGAGATCAGCCCGAACCTTCCAAGGGCAGCCGGTACTGTGTGTACCACGACCTCCACACCCACAACACCAACGAATGTCAAGAGCTCTGAGCCGTGCGAGAAGGAAGGATCGGCCGTCGCCCAGACCGCGGTGAACGGGGCTACGGTCGAGGAGGAGGAAGGAACGCAGGACGCTGGGAAGACCATGGCCCACGCCAAGAGTGGCGCGATCAACCTCGCGAGGATCGCTGGCAAGACCCGCCTCGCGAGGGAGACTGGAGGGATCAGCCTTGCGAGGATCGCCCGCAAGGCAACGCAGGCCTCCCTCCGCTGCCGCTGTAGCCAAGGAGAAACGAGGACCGCCACCAGGACGAGGGGGCTGGGGGCTTCCAGGAGCCGCGCGCGATCGCCTGCATCCTGGGCGGGGCTCAAGCCCCAGCCTCTCAACGCATCTTCAAGCAGTTCGCCCGTGAAGTGAATGCAGTCCTCCCCAGGCTCGAAGCCACGCGCCCTCTCAGGTGGTCGGCATGCGCCATCATGTTCAGCTTAGCAGATCAGCTCAAGTGTGCGGCTACAGCCGGAGTCCTCCCGATGCTTTGTTCCCCAATCATCAGCAACGTGGTGGTCACCAGGACCCTCATCGATGGCGGGGCAGGGATCAACGTCATGTCCGTGGAAACATTCAGCAATCTCCAAGTGCCCTACAACCAGCTTTAGCCAACCAAGCCTTTCTCCGAAGTCACCGACGGCTCCACGGCCCCGATTGGGCAGGTCAGCCTCCCTATCACCTTCGGGGCACGCGACAACTACCGCACCGAGCTCATCGACTTCGACGTCGCTCACATTCGCCTGCCGTACAACGCCATCCTCGGGTACCCAGCACTGGCCAAGTTCATGGCTGTAACCCACCACGGCTACAACGTCCTCAAGATGCCAGGAAGTGGTGGAGTCATCACCATGCCCTGTGAAGAGAAGGATGCGGTGTGTTCCCTGGAACGAGCCTTTCAGGCCGCGTCACTGGAAGACCTGGATCGCGGAAGCAGGAGGCTTCCCGAGACCGCACCCAAGAAGAAGAAGACATCGTCCGGCCCGGCTCCTCAGGAGGCAGGCCCCTCTGGGCCCGTGCCTACCCAGGGGGAACCTCCTTCCATCGCATAGGAAAGCGCGCCCGGCGCCCTCCGTAGGCAGGGCTCGGGGGCTCTCCCCTGGAGGGCCACCGACCTGGCTAGGGTCACGAGGGAGGCACTTGGGCACCACATGGAGGCGTGTTTCGAAGCACGTTTCCCTCAAGAAGGAGTAAGGCAAGGAGAGCCAGACCCTCAGGAGTTCGTCAGCAAGGCCATTCAGGAGCTACAGGAGTCAAGAGTCATGAAAGGCGGCCGTCGTCTACCAGCAGTGGCTCCCCGTCCAGGCGAGGATGGCGGGCTACGCATCTGCATCGACATACCGGGGCTCAACCGAGTCACCTCTCTGGAGCGCCTCTGGCCCTCGCGAGTGGGGCGCTGCGGAGGTCCACCCCATAGCTACGTTCGCATGCCTTACGGCTTGCCGAACGCGACTGCCATGTACCAGCGCCTCATGAGGGGCATCATGGAGGCATAAGAGGCCAGGCGTTCCGCAGCCCTGGCGGAGATGGAGATGGTCCGCGGGGAGCCGCCAGCACCTCCGGAGCCTCCCGAGGCCCCTGGGCCTGGGGGCTCGTGAGGATCGGCTTCCGCAGCCCACCGAGTCTGCTACACCAACACCCCTTCGTCCTCAACGTCATCAGGTGACATCTTTCAAGTTTCACTTCCAGCTGGGAGCGCCCCCCAGGGCTGCATTATTCCCAGGCCGCGTGGGTCCGTCCCTGCAGCGCGTATCCCTTTTATTTCATGTTGTTAGCTTACCTTATTGGGGGCTCCCCTCGGGCTGCATGATCCCCAAGTCGCTCGGGCCAGACCCAGCGGCATGTATCCCATTTGCGTTTATTCTCGGCTACGCGTTATACCCACCATGCTTGATTATTTGATGCCAGTCCACGGCACCTCTTCTTCTCCATGCCGACCACTTGCATGTTAAAGGGGGGGTACCTGAGCATCGCGACTAAGGGCTCTTACTGGCTCTCCATCCCTCACCCTCTGGCCTTGTCCACGGCATCGCGACCTGGCATACCAGCGACGGCTGAGACCAGCTCGAGGGCAGGGACCCGAGGACGTAGAGTGCCGACATCTAACCGAATTTGTAGGGACACATCACAAGACAAGGCCTAGTGCCAGGCGCAACCCACCTAGAGGTAGGGCCCCGTGAGTCCCGTGCTGGCTCACGGGTGCCCAGATACACCTCGCCAGGCCCTACCGTGCCAGCCACGTGTCAGGGCGGGGCTGTACACACCCCGGGGGCTCCTCCCGGAGGGGGCCCCCTCCCACGTACCAGTGGAAGCACCATGCTCCGTGCTGGCTGACGACACTGCCGAGGAGCGGCTATGCCCGTATACATACGGAAGCGCTATGCTCCGCGCTGGTGATAAACAACTGAGGGTGGCCCCCGGGCTGCATCAACCTCAGGGAGCCCAGAGCTCAGTGTCTAGCCTCATCGTAACGCCTCCCCTCGGGAGTGCCGCGCGAGGGGGCTGGGCACGGGGGCTGCGCCTGGGTCACGCCCAGACGCACGCCGCCCAGCCGGCCCCCCCGGGGCCTAGTTCGTCGCGCGTCTCTCCCCGAGCGGAGCTAAGGTACGAAGGCCGTTTGAGCGTCAAGGGGGATTCCTGAGCATCGCGACTCAGGAGCCTAACTGGTCGCATAGCCCCTCACTCCTTGTCCCCGTCCTGGTTTCCGGTCGGGACTAATGCTGGGTGAGGTATACGCGCAGCCGGGCTCTGCAGACGTAGAACGGTAGATCCACCCACATCACACCTCCCTACTTGCTGTTCGTGCGCCAAGGGGGACTCCTGAGCAACGCAACTCAGGAGCCTAACTTGTCACGTAGCCCCTCACTCCTTGGCCCCGTCCTGGTTTCCGGTCGGGACCAACGCTGGGTGAGGCATGCGCGGGGCCGGGCTCTGCCGACGTAGAACGTAAGCAAGTAGGAAGGAAAAGCGCCAATTTCAAGGAATTCAAAAGCAAATATTACAGTCCACACTGTTATCTCAATGCCAAACGCAAGTTTAAACGCCTCCCCGAGGCATGATACATGTGCAGGAACTAAAGGCAGGACAGGAACCACAACGGAGTCGCTTGTCGGCAATGGAGCAGCGCAGAGTGGGTTCGCCTCATGGAGCAGAGGGGTCGGCAGCGCCTTGCTCCGGCTTGGTGCTGAAGGCCCAGAACTTCCCCAGCAGGGCCTCCGCGCGACCCTTCACGGCCTCGGCAGCGGCAGCGGCACGCTCGCCGCTTACTGGCTCCAGCAGGCTGTCGAGGTTGACGCCGGGATCGCGGAGGTAGATGTGGGTGAGGACCCGCGTCAGTGCTGCAGAAGACAGGACACGCGCCTCGGCCTCAGCCATGGGGCCAAGGCCAAGGGCGACATCTTCAAGAGCGCGAACCAGGAAGGGAAGCAGCTTGGCGGGGCCATCCTCGGCGCCAGCCAGCGGGCTCTCTAGGCCGCTGTCGTAAAGCGTCCTCAGCGAGGAGCGAGCCTTCGCCTCCATCTCCGTGAAGGCCACGCGGTCCTCGGCAAGAACCAGGGCCTTGTCGTCCAGCTCGGCCTTCCTCGCCCCCAACTCCTGCTCCAGTGCGCCTAGGCGGTCACGGCGTTTCCTGAGCGTGACCTCCCTCTCCTTGACGGCCGCCTCGCGAGCCTTCACGCCTTCTTCCTGCTCTTGGCGAAGGCGGACCTCTTTCGTGAGCTGGTCCCGCAGGCCTTGCAGCTCGTCCTCCAGCGCCTTGCAATGACCACGGGCGTCGACCGCCTCCCCCAGGGCTGCGTCACGAGCAGCCTTCGCCTCAAGAACGACCTATTTCTCCTCATCGCAAGCCGTCAAGGCCTGGACCAGCGCCGCCCGAATCTAAGCGTCGGAGTGAACCCATCTTGAAGCCAGCTCCAAGCGCCCGGCCACCAAGCGAGGGTCGGCGCCAAGAAGATCCTGTCGCAGTCGGTCCAGCTCAGCAACAGCACGATCCAGAACGGCAGAAGGAGTCGGAGAGACAGCAGCCGGAGGAGTAGGAGGAGAAGGCGGCAGCGCGGCCACAACATCCTGAGGCGGGGTCTGCCGCGCCCCCAATGACTGTAGTGGCGGCGGCAGGCAAGGACACCTCGGGAGTCACTTGGGCCGTAGGGGCTGAGCTCGCCCCAGCCGGCCCAGTCGGGCCTCGCGAGGACGACCGGGCAGGAGAAGCCCGAGCGTCGTGGTCACCCTCCTTCGCGGGCAGAGGCGCTTCCATGGGTGGAACCTCAGGAGCTCCCTTCGGCTTCTTTGCTGCGGGCGCCAGCCTATCCCAGAGATGCGGACGTCAAGCCTCAGAAGCAGGACAAGAAATAAAGACAAGGATCAAATGCTTACGGGTCGTCGCCAGTGAGCTCAAGCGGCCTCCGGCCAAATTTGAAGCCTGAAAGCCGGCTAGAAGGGTCAACCTCGGGAAGCTTGGAAGCGGAAGGTGCGTCCGCGGTCCGCCTCGGGGCCGGGGCAGACCCGCGGGAGATCAGCCCGGTCCTGTCCTTCTTCGGGATTGGGGGCAAGCTCCCGCCATCCTGCTCGTTGTCATCCTTGTCATCATCCTCGTCTTCATCGCTCGGAGAGAGGCGGAGAACGTGGGACCTGCGCCGGGGGAGGGGAGCCCTCGACTCTCCGTCAGTCGCCTCAGAGTCAGGCCCTCTTTCCTGCTCCCCTCCTTCCTCCTCTTCGCTGGAATCGTCGGAGGGCACGTCCACCGGTTCCTCGGGAGTTTACATGGGCACGGGCCCATCCCCGTTGAAGACGGGCATGGACTCCACTACCTGCTCCCAATCGTTGCGGAGGAACAAGGGCGTAGGAGCGCCCTCCAACCTTGCACATCGCCCCGACCAGAGATTGGAGGACCGCAGCCAGATCTCCGTCGGCCAAGGCCGCGGGGCTCGGACGGGGCCTCCACATCGGAAGTGAGTACTGCCGAAGCGGAGCCAACTGGTGCTCCAGGAATTCCCTCAGCAGCAACGCGCCGGTCAGCTTCGTCGCCGCCATGTTGGCCGGCCTCAGATCCCCGTCCATCTTCTCCAGCACCAGCTTCGCGCGGGGGTCCGCGAGCTCCGCTCGACCCCAATCGCTGGAGCTCGTGGGCTGCTCCGTGGGCAAGATCAGCCGAGGGTGGATGAGCCCAGCATCCACCAAGACCCACTTTCTCCTGAAGCCCTCAATCCTTTTCCCGGGGTTCGAAATGGCAATGGCGCCACCGTACGCGATGAAGCTCGCGCACGCGGAAGCAGGACCGCGAGAGGTCCGGAGGTAGAAGCAGTGGCGCAGCAAGGCCACTGAGGGCTGCACCCCTACATGAGCCTCGCAGTAATAGGCGAAGATTGCCAGGAGAAGGACGGAGTTGGGGTGGAGATGCAGAGCCTGTAGCTTATAATGGCGGAGGACAGAGAAGAACTCGGAGAAGGGAGGCACCAGGCCAGCAGCAATGGCACTTACGAAGAATGGATAGAAGGTGCTCCCTTGACCCTCAGGAGTGGCGGAGCCGGCCTTGAACACCTTTGCCCCGTTGATGCCCCGCGCCATCGCCATCCGGCGCAACCGGGCAAGGCTCGCCTCCGACACGTTCGGCGAGTCCAGGGCAGACGAGTACCAAGCTACGGCCGGGGGCTGACGAGGCGCCATGGCTTCCTAGGTCACACGGTCGGAGTAGATCTGAAAATTTTGGAGGAAGGAAGGAGAGGCGCAAGAAAGGGGATCTGAGCAGCAACCGGGGAAAGCAAAAAGCAAAGCCTGGGCAGATGCCGCTCCCTTATCAACTCGCGCGGTTGCAGAGGCGCCCACGTCCAGTCAACCGCCATGCGGCGCCCAAGGCCGCAGGCTGTTAGGGCCCGCGGCGCTTCGCTCTTGCCCTTCTGCCTCCCTGCACAGCCAAGTCCAGGCGCGCCTTGGGCCCGGGGGCTACTATCGGCGTTCTGGGAACGGGGGTCCCCAGACTTGCCTGCCTGTGGCCTGCGGCATGGCTCAAAGGGGGGCCCAGCATGGCCCATCTTCATCAACACAAACCCAAGACCCTCGCGAGGGGCCAAGCCTCGCGGGGCGGACGACGCGGAGCTTCCTCAGGCATGGCCTCATTAGGCTGGCTCGCGAGGAGGCGGAGAGATCAAGGCGGGGTACCTCACGAGGTGCCCGTGACGCAAGCCATGACGACCGAGGGCGCCAGGTGGGTTCCAGCTCGCGCAGTGTCCTCCTTTCCTCTTTGGTGCAAAGGGGGCAAGCGCAGCCGCAGAGTACCGAGGCATCAGGCAAAGGTTGCCATTTCGGTGCAACAAGACCAAGACCAGGAGGACTGCAAGACGGAGGTCATCGTGGAGCCCAAGACGGCGTCACCACCAGAGCTTTGTGCAGGCGAAGACTACTTTTGTCAGGGTAGCTAGTACTAGCTGTCCCCCTTCAAATTATCCCGCCATTGTTGGCTCCCTTCCCGCTCGATATTTGGGAAGAGGACCAGGGCCTCTATAAATAGGACCAGCCACCCGCAGGGTGAAGGGTGAAGGGTTAAGAGGGGAAAAACAATCGAGAAGGCGAAAAAAGGCAGAGCGGGGTGAGAAGTTAGAGGTTGGAGAGAGGACAATCGAGAAGAGAGGAAGAGAGAGAAGGGTGACTGAACTCGTCCCAGCAGTTCATCCCCCCAGCCAAGAACAGGCCCTCGCGAGGCTGTTCTTCCTTGTATCATTCATCATCATCAGCCCAAGAGGCAATCCACCATGCCACACACTAGAGTAGGGTATTACACCACAACGGTGGCCCGAACCAGTATAAACCCTGTGTCTCTCGTGTTGTTCTTTCCATAGTTTAGATCTTTGCGTGGCGGAGGGGTGCAGGTAGGTAGGAGGCGAAATCTCCGCGCGCACCCTAGTGTTCGAACCTCAAGGGTCTGCCGGAACCCGAAATCCGACATTTGGCGCGCCAGGTAGGGGTGCGCCGGAATTCGTCTTCCACCACCCCGTTCTCCTCCGACCATCACGCCCATGTCTGACGCTCGTCGGGCCTGCGCCGAGCGCCGGGCCGCTCTTGCTTCCCGCGTCGCCCAGACGGCCCCTGCCGGCGGGCGTCCTCGCCGTTCCCCATCACCTGCCGTCAACACCGCCACCGGCCCGGCGGGGGACGAGCAGCAAGCATCATCTCAGCATCCGTCCGTGCGGCAAGACGGCCGCACCGCAACTCCCTCGCTCACCCCAGCTGGTTCTTCGTCCCGCGCGCTCCGCGCGCCCATGGAGGCTCGAGCTGCACTCATCGCGGCAAACGAGCTCCTGCGCTACCGACCCGTCGACAACGTCTACGAAGAATGGCTCGACCGCGTCGCCGAGCGCGTCCGCGCCGCAGGGGGCTCTCCTGCGCCGTCCGTTCCGCTGCACCAAACCCTGCCCTGCACGGGCGACAAAGCTCCGGCGGTGCCCCGGCTGCCTCCCCCTCAAGAAGGCGCCATGGCTCCAAGGCGCGTGGCCCCTAGGCGGAACCCGCTCCGTCAGGTGCCAGCGCAGCAAGAGAAGAGCTGCCAGGAAGTCCCTCGCCCGCAAGAAGCTGCCCGGGCGCTCCCTGCTCCAGCACGTCGCGACCATGCTCCTGCTCCCGCGCGTCAAGACCCCGCGCTGCCCCCAGCTGCAGCGCGAGGGGACATGCAAGACCAAGCTCTCCTCCACCCAAGGCCTCCCGTGGCCACAGCAGGCTGCCGCGCCTTCACCACCGAGCTACGCAGCGTCGCGTGGCCCGGCAAGTTCAAGCCAGACCTGCCTCCTCGTTACGACGGCACGGCTGACCCTGCAGAGTTCCTCCAGCTCTACGAGCTGGGCATCAAAGCTGCCAACGGAGACGAGAAGGTCATGGCGAACTGGTTCCCCATGGCGCTCAAGGACGGGGCCCGCACCTGGCTCCTGAACCTAGCTCCAGGCACGATCTCCTCCTGGGACGAGATGCGCACCCGCTTCAACGCCAACTTCCAAGGTACTCGCGATCGGCCACCCGCCGTGAGCGACATGCGTTGCATCAAGCAACAACCCGGGGAGACCCTGCAGAAGTACATCCAGCGCTTCAACAACGCACGCCTCAAGATTCCCAAGGTGACTGAGGAGGCCATCATCTCAGCCTTCTCCGACGGCGTGCGCGATGTCAAGATGAAGGAGGAGCTGGGGATGCATGAAGACCTGTGCACTTCCTTGGAGTTGTTCAACTTGGCAACCAAGTGTGCCAAGCTGAGGAAGGGCGTCTCTCCCTCCTCGAGCTGCCTGCCGTAGACCCAACAGAGAAGAAGCCCAAGGCCAAGGATGTGAAGCGCAAGGGGGCTGCCGTGCTCGCGGCAGAACCAGACACCAAGCGGGGAAGAGATCAGCCCGAACCTTCCAAGGGCAGCCGGTACTGTGTGTACCACGACCTCCACACCCACAACACCAACGAATGTCAAGAGCTCTGAGCCGTGCGAGAAGGAAGGATCGGCCGTCGCCCAGACCGCGGTGAACGGGGCTACGGTCGAGGAGGAGGAAGGAACGCAGGACGCTGGGAAGACCGTGGCCCACGCCAAGAGTGGCGCGATCAACCTCGCGAGGATCGCTGGCAAGACCCGCCTCGCGAGGGAGACTGGAGGGATCAGCCTTGCGAGGATCGCCCGCAAGGCAACGCAGGCCTCCCTCCGCTGCCGCTGTAGCCAAGGAGAAACGAGGACCGCCACCAGGACGAGGGGGCTGGGGGCTTCCAGGAGCCGCGCGCGATCGCCTGCATCCTGGGCGGGGCTCAAGCCCCAGCCTCTCAACGCATCTTCAAGCAGTTCGCCCGCGAAGTGAATGCAGTCCTCCCCAGGCTCGAAGGACCGATTGCCTTGTTCATTGTGCTGAGCGCCTCCCTCGAAGGACCCAAACATGGGAAAAAGAGCGCTCAGGTTTATCCCCGAATACCCCAGCACTAGCGGCACGGGGGCAGAAGCCGACGACTCGCCATCTATCAGAATTGATAAACAGCCGCACAGAAGGTAATATTTTAAATTCCAACAGCATTGCTTAGCACATATGAACAAGTTTTCAGTGCACAGGACAAAACAAGCGAGTTTTACTCAAAAATTACATCCCTGGAACATTCATCAGCCATAAGGCAGGCACCCTTCAGAACATCCTTATAATAATTCTCGGGCTTGCGATGCTCTTTCCCCGGCGGTGGCCCGTCCTTCACAAGCTTCTCAGCATCCAGCTTGCCCCAGTGCACCTTAGCACGGGCAAGGGCCCTACGGGCACCTTCAATGCAGACGGAGCGCTTGATGACTTCGAGCCTTGGACAGGCCCCCACCAGTCGCCGCACCAGCCCGAAATAGCTCCCAGGCAGAGCCTCTCCAGGCCACAGCCGAACTATGAGGCCTTTCATGGCCTGTTCGGCCGCCTTGTGGAGCTCGACCAGTTGCTTTAGCTGGTCGCTCAGGGGCACGGGGTGTCCGGCCTCAGCATACTGAGACCAGAACACCTTCTCTGTCGAACTGCCCTCCTCGGCTCGATAGAATGCGGCGGCATCGGACACACTACGAGGAAGATCTGCGAATGCCCCTAGAGAGCTTCGGATTCAGGTAAGTAACAAGTAACTCACGTTTATGTGTTTGCTTTGCATAGAGAATGCCTTACCCGCCGCTATCTTTTTCACCGCATCCAACTCCTAGAGGGTCTTCTGGGATTCGGCCTTGGCAGACTTGGCATCTTTAATAGCCAACGCGAGCTCGGACGCCCACGTCTTTGAGTCAAGCTCCAAACTCTCATGTTTTTTCATGAGATCCTGGAGCTCTTGCCGCACCTTGCCAACCTGGGCCTCATACTTCTCCCGCTCGGTGCGCTCCGTGGCCGCCCTCTTCTCGGCCTCGAGCAGTGCTTGCTTAAGGGTCGCCACCTCAGACGTGGCCCCTATAATAGCCACGATAATCCTGTCATTTTTTGCAATTGCACCTTTTTTATATATATTTAAACAAGGTATTTCTTACCTTCCTTTTCCTCGAGCTGCTTCTTGGCACGCCCGAGCTCTTGCTCGGACTGCTCGAGGTTCTGCTTTAGCGTGTCCACTTCCGCAGTCAGTACGGCGGACGCTAGCAGAGAAGCCTGCATACGCATATTGACTCCTTTTTGTTAGACTCCTGCGAATTTTATTTGATCCTCTATTCGGCTTTTCTTCCCGAACGCCAAACAGAGCATCAGGGGCTACTGTCTATGCGGTAATATTATTTACACATTTTTACTTACCTCAAAGCCTGTTAAAAGGCTAGCACAAGCTTCAGTCAGTCCACTCTTGGCGGACTGAACCTTCTGGACCACCGCACTCATAAGGGTGCGGTGCTCCTCATCGATGGAGGCGCCTTTGAGCACCTCCAACAGATTGTCCGGCGCCTCCGGTTGGACGGGGGTCACCGGCACGGTGGGCTTGCTCCCTGAGGGAGTCTTGGATTAGGGGGTGTTCGGATAGCCGGACTATACCTTCAGCCAGACTCCTGGACTATGAAGATACAAGATTGAAGACTTCGTCCCGTGTCTGGATGGGACTTTCCTTGGCGTGGAAGGCAAGCTTGGTGATGCGGATATTCAAGATCTCCTACCATTGTAACCGAATCCGTGTAACCCTAACCCTATCCGGTGTCTATATAAACCGGAGGGTTGTAGTCCGTAGGACAGAATCAACTCCATACACAACAATCATACCATAGGCTAGCTTCTAGGGTTTAGCCTCCTTGATCTCGTGGTAGATCAACTCTTGTACTACCCATATCATCAATATTAATCAAGCAGGAGTAGGGTATTACCTCCATCGAGAGGGCCCGAACCTGGGTAAAAACATCGTGTCCCTTGTCACCTGTTACCATCCGGCCTTGACGCACAGTTCGGGACCCCCTACCCGAGATCCGCCGGTTTTGACACCGACATTGGTGCTTTCATTGAGAGTTCCTCTGTGTCGTCGCCTTCAGGCCCGATGGCTCCTTCGATCATCAACAGCGATGCGGTCTAGGGTGAGACTTTTCTCCCCGGACGGATCTTCGTCTTCGGCGGCTTCGCTCTGCGGGCCAATTCGCTCGGCCACCTTGATCAGACCGAAAGCTACGCCCCTGGCCATCAGGTCAGGTTTGGAAGCCTAAACTACACGGCCGACATCCGCGGGGACTTGATCTTCGACGGATTCGAGCTACAGCCAAGCGCGCCGCACTGTCTCGATGGGCATGATATAGCTCTGCCGCCGAACAACGCTTTGGAGGCCGCACGCGCACCAGTTCCGACCATTGATTCGGAGCCTACTGTGCCGATCGAGGATCAGCGGTTGGATGCTGCCTCAGGGGCTGCAATCTCGGAGGCGATCGAGCCGAACTCCAGCCCCGCACTCTGCACGACCCGTGACTCCGAGGATCCGGACTCCTCCCCGGACTCCGAACCCCCTGCGCCCCTGCCAATCGAATCCGATTGGGCGCTGATAATGAAGTTCACCGCCGCAGACATCTTTCAGCATTCGCCCTTTGGCGACATCCTGAACTCTCTTAAGTCTCTCTCCTTATCAGGAGAGCCCTGGCCGAACTACGGTCAACGAGGATGGGATACGGACGATGAAGAAATTCAAAGCCCACCCACCACCCACTTTATAGCCACTGTCGACGATCTAACCGACATGCTTGACTTCGGCTCCGAAGACATCGACGGCATGGACGACGATGTAGGAGACGAACTAGAACCAGCACTTGTAGGGCGCTGGAAGGCCACCTCGTCATATGACATATATATGGTGGATACTCCAAAAGATGGAGACGGCGATGGAACAGTGGGGGATGACGCCCCCAAGAAACAGCTAAAGCGCCGGCGTCAGCGGCGCCGCTCTAAATCCCGCCAAAGCAAAAACGATGATTCCGGCACGGGAGATAATACTACCCCGGATAGCGCCGAAGAACACCCACCTCAGCAAGACTCGACACAGGAAGATGGAGAAGCCAGCCCTCATGAGAGAGCAGCAGACCAAGAGGTCGAGGATGATAATCATACGCCTCCCTCCGAAGACGAGGCAAGCCTCGATGACGACAAATTCGTCATACCATCAGACCCCGCCGAACAAGAGCGTTTTAAATGCAGGCTTTTAGCCACGGCAAGCAGCCTCAAGAAAAAGCAGCAACAGCTTAGAGCTGCCCAAGATTTGCTAGCTGACAGATGGACTAAAGTCCTTGCGGCCGAAGAGTATGAACTCGAAGACCCCTCCAAGAGTTACCCGAAGCGCAGGCCGCTACCCTAATCAGAGGAGGAAGCACCTACATCACCAGCGCATGACATGGCAGACCGGCCACCTCGCGGCCGCGACAGAAAGGTCTCTCGGCCCTCCACCCAAGCCATGGCCCGACGCCGCTCAACTAAGGCATGGGAAAATGCGCCCGACCTGCGAGACATACTGGAGGATAAGGCAAGACAAACAAGATCGATCTACGGATCGCGCAGGCGCCCTACGGCATGTGACAATGATCTTCACTCCGGATACACCAAATCCGGCCGGGCCAAACACAACAGACATAGCTCTTCCGAGCTGCGTCGTGATATAGCCCAGTACAGAGGCGTCGCACACCCGCTATGCTTCACGAATGAAGTAATGGATCATAAAATCCCAGAAGGTTTCAAACCCGTAAACATCGAATCATACGATGGCACAACAGATCCGGCGGTATGGATCGAGGATTATCTCCTCCACATCCACATGGCACACGACGATGATCTACACGCCATCAAATACCTCCCGCTCAAACTTAAAGGACCGGCATGGCATTGGCTTAACAGCTTGCCAGCAGACTCAATCGGTTCTTGGGAGGACCTGGAAGCCGCATTCCTCGACAACTTCCAGGGCACTTATGTGCGACCACCGGATGCCGACGACTTAAGCCACATAATTCAGCAGCCAGAAGAATCGTCCAGACAATTCTGGACACGGTTCCTAACAAAGAAAAACCAGATAGTCGACTGTCCGGACGCAGAGGCCCTAGCAGCCTTCAAGCATAACATCCGCGACGAGTGGCTTGCCTGGCACCTGGGATAGGAAAAGCCGAAATCCATGGCAGCCCTCACGACACTCATGACCCGCTTTTGCGCGGGAGAAGACAGCTGGCTAGCCCACAGCAACAACTTATCAAAGAACCCTGGTAATTCGGATACCAAGGACAAAAGTGGCAGGACACGTCGGAATAAGAAAAAGCGCCGCGTTAGCAGCGACAACAATGAAGACACGGCAGTCAACGCCGGATTCAAAGGCTATAAATCCGGTCAGCGAAAAAAGCCATTCAAAAAGAATACTCAGGGCCCGTCCAGCTTGGACCGAATACTCGATCGCTTGTGCCAGATACATGGCACCCCCGAAAGGCCAGCCAATCACACTAACAGGGATTGTTGGGTGTTCAAGCAGGCAGGCAAGCTAAGGGCCGAAAACAGAGACCAGGGGCTGCACAGCGACAACGAGGAGCCCAAGCCGCCGAACAACAATGGACAGAAGGGCTTTCCCCCACAAGTGCGGACGCTGAACATGATATACGCAACCCACATTCCCAAGCGGGAGCGGAAGCGTGCACTACGGGACGTATACGTGATGGAGCCAGTCGCCCCAAAGTTCAACCCATGGTCCTCCTGCCCGATCACTTTTGATCGAAGGGACCATACCACTAGCATCCGTCATGGCGGCTTCGCCGCATTGGTTCTCGACCCAATCATCGACGGATTTCATCTCACAAGAGTCCTCATGGACGGCGGCAGTAGCCTAAACCTGCTTTATCAGGATACAGTGCGGAAAATGGGCATAGATCCCTCAAGGATTAAGCCCACAAGAACGACCTTTAAAGGCATTATACCAGGTGTAGAAGCCAACTGTACAGGCTCAGTAACACTTGATGTGGTCTTCAGATCTCCGGACAATTTCCGAAGCGAAGAGTTAATCTTCGATATAGTCCCGTTTCGCAGTGGCTATCACGCCCTGCTCGGGCGTACCGCATTTGCAAAGTTCAATGCGGTGCCGCACTACACATATCTCAAGCTCAAGATGCCAGGCCCTCGAGGAGTAATTACGGTCAACGGAAACACCGAACGCTCCCTCTGTATGGAGGAGCACACGGCGGGGCTCGCAGCGGAAGTACAAAGCAGCCTACTTAGGCAATTCTCCGGTCCGGCCGCTAAAAAGCCGGACACTGCCAAGCGCTCCCGGAGTAACCTACAACAAGACCGCCTGGCACACTCTGAGAAGGCGTAGCAATGCGGCCCCAACCCCAGCCCTCGCGACATACCGAAACCAGTACCTCGCGTACATAACTACGCCCTTGAAATACCATGGGCACAGGGGAAGGGGCATAATAACGGCATGCCCAAAATACGGCTTAAAACGTACTAGGGGTTGCCGGATTCCTTTTTAATTTTTTCTTATTTTCAGGTCTCCATACTTCGGACGACCCGTTCGGCAATTCGACTGCCGCACAAACGATGCAAGCTCCAGGGAGGCAGACAATCCATGCCGCATTATGGAACTCCCAGGTGGTCTCTGTTACGAGCAGTATACCTGTTTTAAATACAATTCCGCGGCCTGCCCCTGGTCAGGACATACTAAATAGTCCAATATCTTTTTCTCACAATACCACTTGTATCGTTCTACAGCCTTTATATAAACAATGCATAGCTTTTGTCTATTTTCTACATTACTCTCTTTTATATATGTTCATTAATGACATGTTGCACCCGTACACGGTGGTACGGCAAATACGCCAGGGGCTTCAGTACCCTTCAATATGGCGTGAGAAGTCCGTACACTTTCACAAGTGCGGCACCCCGAACTTATAGCACTATATGCATCGGCTCCGAATCATGATTTGGGTCAATAGTTGGGTTTGCTCGGCTCCTATGTTTTGGTGCCTTACGTTCCGCTATATCGGCTAAGGTAGCACTAGGAGAACCACTGCGATTGTGCCCCGGTTGAGCTAGGTTAAGCACCTCAGTGGAGAAAGCTAAAACTGACTGTCATGATGAGGCGAGAGACCGGTCGCTGTTCGAGGGGTTTTTCGAGTCCCTAAAGACTTATGCCGCTTCGAGCGAGGAGCCGGATTTGTCCGGCCAAGGCGTGGATAGCGCCCCGAACTCGGTCTTCCGAACTAGGGGCTTCGCTGAAATTTAAAATTATAAAGTTCTATGGCTAAGTGAGAGTGTTCAAGCATTATAGTTCGATTGCCTGGTTCGTTGTGCTGAGCGCCTCCCTCGAAGGACCCAACTATGGGAAAAAGAGCGCTCAGGTTTATCCCGAACACCCCAGCACTAGTGGCATGGGGGCAGAAGCCGACGACTGGACATCTCTCAATTTTTGATAAACGGCCGCACAGAAAATAATATTTTAAATTCAATAAGCATTGCTTAGCGCCTATGAACAAGTTTTCAACGCACAGGATAAACACGAGCAAGTTCATTCAAAAATTACATCCTTGGTACATTCATCCGCCACAAGGCGGGCACCCGCAAGAACATCCTTATAGTAGTTCTCGGGCTTACGATGCTCCTTCCCCGGCGGCGGCCCGTACCTCACAAGCTTCTCACCGTCCAGCTTACCCCAGTGCACCTTCGCACGGGCAAGGGCCCTACAGGCTCCTTCGATGCAGACAGACCGCTTGATGACCTCGAGCCTTGGACAGGCCTCCACCAGCCGCCGCACCAGCCCGAAGTAGCTCCCAGGCAGGGCCTCTCCGGGCCACAGCTGAACTGTGAAGCCCTTCATGGCCTGTTTGGCCGCCTTGTGGAGCTCGACCAGCTGTTTCAGCTGGTCGCTCAAGGGCACAGGGTGTCCGGCCTCAGCATACTGAGACCAAATACCTTCTCCGTCGAGCTGCCCTCTTCGGCTCGGTAGAATGCGGCGGCGTCGAATACGCTACGGGGAAGATCTGCGGATGCCCCTGGAGAGCTCCGGATTCGGGTAAGTAACAAGTAGTTTACTTTTATATTCCTGCTTTGCATGAAGAATGCCTTACCCGCTGCTATCTTCTTCATCTCCTCCAACTCTTGGAGGGCCTTTTGGGCTTTGGCCTTGGCAGACTTGGCAGTCTCAAGGGCCGCCGCGAGCTCAGACGCTTGGGTATTTGACTCAAGCTCCAAACTCTCATGTTTTTTCATGAGAGCCTGAAGCTCTTGCTGCACCTCGCTGACCTGAGCCCCAAGTTTCTCTCGCTCGGTGCGCTCCGCGGCCGTTTTCCTTTCGGCCTCGGATAGCGCCTGCTTGAGGGTCATCACCTCAGTCGTGGCCCCTACAATAAGCAGTAAAATCCTGTTATTTTTTGCAATCACGCCTCTCTATAGGCACTTTTTCTGTAAGGTATTTCTTACCTTCTTTTTTCTCGAGCTGCCGCTTGGCCAGGCCGAGCTCTTGCTCGGTCCGCTCGAGGTCCTGTTTCAGGACACCCACCTCCGCTGTCAGTGCGGCGGTGGACAGCAGCGAAGCCTGCATACGCATATTGACTCTTTATTGTTAGACTCCTGCGAAATTTAATAGATCCTCTATTCGGCTTTTCTTTCCGAATGCCAAACAGAGCATCAGGGGCTACTGTCTATGCGGTAATATTTTTACATATTTTTACTTACCTCGAAACCTATTAGAAGGCTAGCGCAAGCTTCAGTCAATCCGCTCTTGGCGGACTGAACCTTCTGGATCACCGTACTCATAATAGTACGATGCTCCTCGTCGATGGAGGCGCCTTCAAGCACCTCCAGTAGATTGTCCGGCGCCTCTGGTTGGATGGAGGCTGCCGGCTCAGAAGGCTTGCTCCTCTTGGAAGGAGTTCGCCTGCCGCGGTCCGGAATTGTTGAAGATTCCGGCACGGTGTCCGGCTCAAAGCCGGACTTGGAGCCCTGGGGGGTCTTGTCCCCTTCACTCCTGGAGTCCGGGAGGTTGCCTTGCGGCTCCTCCAGGACCACCTCCTCCTGCCCCGGAGCTTGTCGCGATGCCACTTCGGTGTCGTCCACAGTGCGGGGGGAGACAGCGGGCGGAACGGAGTTCACGTCCGATGAATCCAGGGAGCCGCTCGACGACTCGTTGAGTTTGGCCCGGGGCGGGCTGCATAATTATGATTGACATTAGGGAAAGCTGTGCGACAAAGGAACATCATGAGTTACTCTGATATCCGAACTTACGATTTCGCCGGACGCTTGGCCCTGTCTGGCAACTCCTCTTCGTCCTCTTCGGCGTCGGAGGAGTAGTCCGGCGGAGGGGTCTTCCTCTTCCTAGACCCCTCGACCTCCCTAGTTGGGGCGACCTCCCTCTTCTCCCCCCCCCCCCCCCCGCTGGAGGGGGAGAGGTTTCTTCTTCCTCCTCCTCGTTTTCACAGGAGGAGGGCGTCTCGGACTCGTCGGATGACGAGTCCGACACCACCACGTTGCGGGCACTCTTTCGAGTCCCCGTGGTCTTCTTCTTCTTGGCCTTCTTCTCCGGCACCGCATAAGGCGCCGGAGTCAACAGCTTCGCTAGTAGAGCTGGGGCTGGGTCTTCGGGCAGCGGAGCCGGACAGTTAATCGGTTCGGCTACCGCCCGCCAAGCCTGTCAAAGGTAAGGGAGTTTAGATCCCGCATAGAGTCAAACTATGAAAAAAGCTTAACATCCTGTAAAAGGTGTAAATGGCATACCTTGCTAGCGTGACGCTGCGAGCTGTATCCGCGGTCCTCGGAAGCAAATGCGGGAACCTCGGCGCCCTTGAATAGCATCTTCCAGGCGTCCTCGTATGTTTTGTCGAAGAGCCTGCTAAGGGTTTGATGCTGCGCCGGGTCGAACTCCCACAGATTAAAATCCCGGTGTTGGCACGGGAGGATCCGGCGGACGAGCATAACCTGGATTATATTAACAAGCCGGACTGGCTTGTTCACCAGGGACTGGATGCATGTTTGCAATCCGGTCACCTCTTTTTCGTCACCCCACGACAGGCCCGTCTCTTTCCAAGACATGAGCCGTGTGGGGGGTCCGGATCGAAACTCGGGGCTGCGATCCATTTCGGATCGCGCGGCTCGGTGATATAAAACCACCCGGATTGCCATCCCTTTAGGGTCTCCACGAAAGAGCCCTCGAACCATAGGACGTTGGCCATCTTACCCACCATGGCGCCTCCGCACTCCGCCTGGCGGCCACTCACCACCTAGGGCTTGACATTGAAGGTCTTGAGCCAGAGGCCGAAATGGGGGCGGACGCGGAGAAAAGCCTCGCACACGACGATAAACGCCGAGATGTTGAGGATGAAGTTCGGAGCCAGATCATGGAAATCCAGGCCGTAGTAGAACATGAGCCCCCGGACAAATGGGTGGAGTGGAAAACCCAATCCGCGGAGGAAGTGGAGGAGAAATACCACCCTCTCATGGGGCCTTGGGGTGGGGATAAGCTGCCCCTCTTCGGGAAGCCGGTGTGCGATGTCCTTGGACAGATACCCGGCCTTCCTTAGCTTCTTGACTTTGCCCTCCATGACGGAGGAGACCATCCACTTGCCTCCCGCTCCGGACATTGCTGGAGAAGGTTGAGGTGGGAAGTGCGGGCTTGGGCGCTGGAGCTCGGGTGCGCGAGAGATGGGTAGGCAATGGAGGAAGAATGCGTAGGTAAAAAGGGTGGATCCTTGTCCCCTTATATGGGCGGATGCAGTTGTGCGTCCCCACCTGCCTAGTAAAACTCGCTTGCCTCCCAAGCGCCATGATAAGTGGCGCGGTTGGGTTACCCACGTCCGTATTGATGAGAATCCCGTAAAAGGGGGGGGGGTACACGATCTCTGCTTTGACAAGACGTGCTAAGGAAACTGCCTCGCGAAACATGCTGAGGTGGAAAGGTGAAAACGATTCGGATGAAGGACTTGGCTGTAGTGCGATGACGCACTGCGGAATACGTCAGTAGATTTGATTTGTGTTACTATTATTCTCTCTATGGCAACATGTGGAAGCTTATTTTACAGAGCCGGACACTACTCTTGGTGTTTACAATCTTCTACGAAGGACTTGGAGGAGGAACCCGCCTTGCAATGCCAAAGACAATTTGCGCGCCGGACTCGTCGTCATTGAAGCCTGGTTCAGGGGCTACTGAGGGAGTCCTGGATTAGGGGGTGTTCGGATAGCCAGACTATACCTTCAGCCAGACTCCTGGACTATGAAGATACAAGATTGAAGACTTCGTCCCGTGTCCGGATGGGACTTTCCTTGGCGTGGAAGGCAAGCTTGGCGATGCGGATATTCAAGATCTCCTACCATTGTAACCGACTCCGTGTAACCCTAACCCTATCCAGTGTCTATATAAACCGGAGGGTTGTAGTCCGTAGGACAGAATCAACTCCATACACAACAATCATACCATAGGCTAGCTTCTAGGGTTTAGCCTCCTTGATCTCATGGTAGATCAACTCTTGTACTACCCATATCATCAATATTAATCAAGCAGGAGTAGGGTATTACCTCCATCGAGAGGGCCCGAACCTGGGTAAAAACATCGTGTCCCTTGTCTCTTGTTACCATCCGGCCTTGACGCACAGTTCGGGACCCCCTACCCGAGATCCGCCGGTTTTGACACCGACACTCCCCTTGAAAGGAGGTCACCCGCCGGACTCTGGAACTTTTGAAGGTTCCGGAGTGGTGTCCGGCCTAGGGCCGAACTTGGAGCCCTGGGGGGTTTTATCCCCTTTACTCCTGGAGTCCGGGAGGTCGCCTTGCGGCGCCTCCAGGACCACCTCCTCCTGGCTTGGAACCTGTTGGGACAACACTTCGGCGTCGTCCGTAGGGCAGGGGGAGGTAGCCGTCGGAAGCGAATTCATATCCGACGAGTCCAGTGAACCGCTCGACGACGCGTTGAGCCGGTCTTTGGGTGGGCTGCATAATCATATTCGACATAAGGGAAAGTTGTGCAATAAAAGGAATACTATGAATTACTCTGGTATCTGGGTACTTACGATTTCGCCAGGGGCTTGGCCCTGAGCGGCCACTCCTCTCCGCAGTCGTCGGCGTCAGTGGAGTAGTCCGGAGGAAGGGTTTTCCCCTTCTTGGACCCTTCGGCCTCCCCAGTGAGGGCGGCCTTCCTTTTCTTCTCTCCTCCCGCTGGAGGGGGAGAGGTCTCTTCTTCCTCCTCCTCGTCTTCACGGGAGGAATGCGCCTTGGAGCCGTCGGATGATGAACCCGACACCTCCTGGCGCCGGGCACTTTTTCGAGTCCCTGTGGCCTTCTTCGTGGCCTTCTTCTCCGGCACCACATGGGGTGCCAGAACCAGCAGCTTCGCCTAGCGGGCATCGGCTGGGTCTTCGGGCAAAGGAGCCGGACAGTCGATCTGTCCGAACTTCGCCTGCCAAACCTGTCAAAGGTAATGGAGCATAGATCCCACATAGAGTTAAACTATGAAAAGCTAATACCCTGTAAAAGGTACAAACAACTTACCGCGCTAGCGTGACGCTGCGTGCTGAATCCGCGATCCTCGGTAGCGGATGCGGGAGCCTCGGCGCCCTTGAAAAGCACCTTCCAGGCATCTTCGTACGTCGTGTCGAAGAGCCTGCTCAGATTTCGGTGCTGCGCCGGGTTGAACTCCCACAGATTGAAGGCCCATTGTTGACACGGGAGGATCCGGCGGATGAGCATAACCTGGACTACGTTGACAAGCTTGAGCTGCTTGTCCACCAGGGTTTGGATCCATGTTTGCAGTCCAGTCACCTCTCCTTTGCTTCCCCACGACAGGTCCGTCTCCTTCCAGGACGTGAGCCGCGTTGGGGGTCCGGACCGGAACTCGGGGGCTGCGGCCCACTCAGGGTCGCGCGGCTCGGTGATGTAAAACCACCCCGATTGCCACCCCTTCAGGGTCTCCACATAGGAGCCCTCGAGCCATAATACGTTGGGCATCTTGCCCACCATGGCGCCTCCGCACTCCGCCTAGTTGCCGCGCACCACCTTTGGCTTGACATTGAAAGTCTTGAGCCATAGAACGAAATGGGGGCGGATGCAGAGGAAAGCCTCGCACACGAGGATAAACGCCGAGATGTTGAGGATGAAGTTCGGCGCCAGATCATGGAAATCCAGGCCGTAGTAGAACATGAGTCCCCGGACAAATGGGTGGATAGGAAAGCCCAGTCCGCGGAGGAAGTGGGGAAGGAACACTACCCTCTCATGGGGCCTTGGGGTGGGGAGGAGCTGCCCCTCTTCGGGAAGCCGGTACGCGATGTCGTTAGACAAGTATCCGGCCTTCCTCAGTTTTTTGATGTGTCCCTCCGTGACGGAGGAGACCATCCACTTGCCTCCCACTCCGGACATGGCTGGAGAAGGTTGAGGTGGGGAGTGCGGACTTGGGCGCTGGAGCTCGAGTGCGCGAAAATGGATAGGCAAAGGAGGAAGAAGGCATAGGTGAAAACATGGATCCTTATCCCCTTATATGGGTGGACGCAACTACGTGTCCCCACCAGCCTGGTAAACTTGCTTATCTCCAAGCGCCGTAATCAATGGCGCGGTTGGGTTACCCACACCCGTATTGATGAGAATCCCGGAATAAGGGGACACAATCTCTGCTTTAACAAGACGTGCCAAGGAAACCGCCTCGCATGACGCACTGAGGTGGGATAATAAAACGATTCGGATAAAGGCTTGGCCGTGGTGTGTCACACTACAGAATACGTCAGCAGATTAGATTTGTGTAAATATTATTCTCTCTATGGCAATATGTGGAAACTTATTTTGCAGAGCCATACACTATATTTGTGTTCAAAATATTCTATGAAGTACTTGGAGGAGGAACCTGCCTTGCAATGCGAAGACAATCTATGCGCCAGACTCGTTGTCATTGAAGCCTGGTTCAGGGGCTACTGAGGGAGTCCTGGATTAGGGGGTGTCCGGATGGCCGTACTATACCTTCAGCCGGACTCCTGGACTATGAAGATACAAGATTGAAGACTTTGTCCCGTGTCCGGAAGGGACTTTCCTTGGCGTGGAAGGCAAGCTTGGCGATACAGATATGTAGATCTCCTACCATTGTAACCGACTTTGTGTAACCCTAACCCTCTTCAGTGTCTATATAAACCGGAGGGTTTTAGTCCGTAGGAAAACATACAGAACAATAATCATACCATAGGCTAGCTTCTAGGGTTTAGCCTCTCCGATCTCGTGGTAGATCTACTCTTGTACTACCCATATCATCAATATTAATCAAGCAGGACGTAGGGTTTTACCTCCATCAAGAGGGCCCGAACCTGGGTAAAACTTCGTGTCCCTTGCCTCCTATTACCATCCGGCCTAGACGCACAGTTCGGGACCCCCTACCCGAGATCCGCCGGTTTTGACACCGACAAGAACCATCAAGTTTTTCTTTATCATGTTGAGGAAGTCTTGCATAGAAATGCCTAATAATCATACCCCCAAAGATCCCACGAATGGGGATTTTGAGAATTAATGACTTAAGTCTCCACCAAGCTTGGGTCATGATTTCTATAGAAAGAGTCCTAAAATTGTAAATATAATTCCTATCTTCATGTACACGCTGAGAAGGATAAAACTTGGAGCTAAATTTAGAACATAGTTCTTTCCATTGCATTGCATACGAGTTATCTAAGAGCCTAAACCATTCTAATGCCTCACCCTTCAAAGATAGAGAGAATAATTTCTTCATAGCTCCATCCTATGATAAACCTCAACGTCTAAAGAGATCACATAATTCTTTAAGTTTGATCAAATGTTTTTTTTGGAAGAACCATCCCATCTCCCGCATAACGGTTAGTTCTCACATGCTCAAGTATGCCAATAAATATTTGATAATTTTTTAGAAGGTAGAGGTTATCTCCTAACCACCATAGTAGTGTATGCGAACTCTCCTAACAAGTCCCTTGCATTAGGATTTTCCATAATAGACTAAAAGAACGAATGAAAATAAAAAAATAGCAAGCACAATAAACACTTTCCTTACTAAAGTCCACTTACCAATAGCACTACACTCCCTGGCAACATCACTAGAAAATAGTCTTGGTAACCCACAAGTGTAGGGGGGTTCTATTGTAGCCCTTTTTGATAAGTAAATGTGTCAAACCCAATGAGCATCACAAGGAATTGGTTGATGGAAACTAGCAAGGGATCACTGTAAAAGCTGCAAAGATTGTTTCATGGTTTGTTTGATCACAAGAATAATTGCAAGATCATAATTTATAACAAAAGTGTAATGGTGCAGAAATTGGACCAATTCTTACTTGTGCTAAGGACAAGCCTATTGTATTCCTTATAGGGATCAAACTGTTCTTGAGGAGACACATGAATTTCACTAAGTTGTTTTCCTTTACTTCTATTGAGTTAAGGTCCATTGCCTTAATAATTGTTGTGTGGTGGGACCCATATTAATTTGTTGTTCTTACTTGAATAACATACATACTTATTCTTATACCCTCTATCCAAGCATCTGCAATTAGAAGAAGGGTAATTAAGATAACATCTAGCCAGAGCATTAAACTTTGCTCCTAACAACCCCTTATGCAATAGTACATAAACTTAGAGTTTGGTAATTTTTATCACTCCAACCACTCATCATAGACAAACTAATCACACAATACTCACCTCTAGGACCTTAAAGGTAAATTGTTATGCAGTTGACGTTCCCACATCACCACTAGATAATGACACCACAACATAATATCAAAACACTGAAATTTATTCGACTTCACATGATTACTAGCAACCCATGTCCCCAATAACATAACAAACCACTCACATGACATCATATGGATCATGATAATATGATTAACAATCTAAACATACAAATCTTTCATCAGTTTAACCTCTAAGCATCAACACAAGTAGTGATCAACACTAGAAAGTAATCTCAGCAAAGGATCTAAAGTGATAGTTCACATATTGAAAAGTAAGGATGGAGATGGATGACAGTAGAAGCTAGTGCTGATGTAGATGCTGATTGAGATGGTGATCCCAAATGATGAACTTAGTGACGACGAAGTCTTCGATTTACCCCTCCCAAAGGGACGGAATTTACCAAATCAGCGCGTCGGAGGTGAAAAGTGCCCCAATCTACTCTGCCTAGCGGATGACATGAAAAATCCCCTAAAATCAAAGCATTTTTTGGGATAATATAGGAATAGGGGCATTGGAGGCAACTCGGGAACGCCTATGGGCTCCATGCACTGCCCTTCGGTGTCGCAACATTATCCCCCTTTTCTCTTGAATGCATTCAACAATACATATGCATGATATTAACAATGATTCCTTTGCTTTCAAATCTTAAAGAAAAACTATTTATCAAATTGTTATCTCGATTGGTGATGCACACTACTGCAGGAATGCCTACCAGTGGCAGGCTAGGCTCCCAGGGCCGCCTGATGTCTACTACACAACTTTATTCCTGTAGACACGTGTTGGGCCTCCAAGCACAGAGTTTTGTAGGACAATAGCAATTTTCCCTCAAGTGGATGACCTAAGGTTTATCAATCTGTGGGAGGCGTAGGATGAAGATGGTCTCTGTCAAACAACCCTGCAACCAAATAATAAAGTCTCTTGTGTCCCCAACACACCCAATACAATGGCAAATTGTATAGGTGCACTAGTTCGGCAAAGAGATGGTGATAAAAGTGTAATATTGATGGTAGAAATATATTTTTATAATCTGAATAAATAAAAACAGTAAGGTAGCAAATAGTAAATGGGCACAAAAATGGTATTGCAATGCTTGAGAATGAGGCCTAGGGTCCGTACTTTCACTAGTGCAACCTCTCGACAATGCTAATATAATTGGATCATATAACCACCCCTCAAAGTGCGATGAAGAATCACTCCAAAGTTCCTATCTAGCAGAGAACATAAGAATAAATTGTTTGTAGGGTACGAAACCACCTCAAAGCTATTCTTTCCGTTCGATCTATTCAAGAGTTCGAACTAAAATAACACAAAGCTATTCTTTACGTTCGATCTATCCTAGAGTTCGTACTAAAATAACACCAAAGCAAATTCATATTCATAATACTTAATCCAACACAAAGTACTTCAAAGAGTGCCCCAAGATTTCAACCAAAGAAACAAAGATAAGAACGTGCACCAACCCCTATGCATAGATTACCCCAATGTCACCTCGGGAATCCGCAAGTTGAGTGCCAAAACATATATCAGGTGAATCAATATGATACCCCATTGTTACCAAGAGTATTCATATGCAAGACATATATCAAGTGCTCTCAAATCCATAAAAGTATTCAATCCGATAAAACAAAATATCAAAGGGAAAACTCAATTCATCACAAGATAGAGATGTAACATCCCAAATTTCCAATTTGGAATGTTATGCATTAGATCATCATTGCATATCATATTTTATTGCATTTTGGCTTGATCCTAGAAATTCTACGCAACTCAAGGGCCCACGGAGAGAGTTGGGAATTTCGTTATTTTCATATTTGAGTTTTTCTCAATTTCTGTAAAGAGGATCATTTGATTTTGATTATTTTCTCTTTGACTATTTCTTTTAAACAAATATATGAGAGAGGATAAAATGGATTCCTCAAAATAAAGAAATATTGGAGATTAAATATTAAAATCGAATAAGATTTTTATTCGGAGTTTTATTCCTATTTTATTTGAATTAGGAAAAATATGCGTTTTTCAAAATTGTACTAGAGTCCAAAATAAATGTTCACCTTGTCTGGCTTACTTTTAGAGGACGGAGAAAATTTATTTTAGGATTTTTGGAGTCCGTTTAGTATTTCTTTTCTTTCTTTTTCTACACGTCGGAATTTTTTTAAAAAAGTGGAACCGACTCCGGGCCGTACCCGAGCGGGACTCCGCTCGGGGGGCTTTATAAGCCGCGCTAGCCCTGCCGCCGAAGCCCACCAGCCGCCAAAGCCCACCCGCGCCCGCGCCCAAACCCTAGCCACGCCGAGCCGCCCGCCGCCAGCGCCGCCACCCGCCGTCGCGCCGCCGAGCCGCCCCGCCGCCGCCGACCCGCCGCACCAGAGCCGCTCCGCTGCCACCGTTGTCTCGCCGGACCACGCCAGACTCGAGGTAGCCCCCCGATTTTCACGAGAAAACCGATCATTTTTTTTCCGAAACCCTAGATCCGTTTTTTTTAGATTCGGTTCGGTGTTTTTCGGATTAGTTCTTTAGCGGACATTCGTCCGTACATTTGTTTTAACGAACGGTTTTCGCCCGTTAGTCGCAGACAGCGAACGTTCGTTCGTAAGCCTGTTCGTCAGTTTTTCCTTTTATCGGATGTATCGTGATTATTTTCGATCACGATTTATGATCCGATTTTCGTTTTAGTTTATCTTTTCGCTCGTTTGTCGGAATCAGGCGATTCAAGCGCCTAGAGTTTTGTCTCAAAGCCCTCTTTCTGTTTACCCAACTTAAACAAGTTTTTGCTACTGTAAAATTTGACTTTAGTCCAGATTAGTAATCGGAGCTTGTTTCTTTCGCAGTTTGAGTTTCGTTGCTTCGTTCGATTTGATTCTTTTTGCTAACCGGAGTTCTTAAGTTGAACTTTCTGGTTAGATCTTCTTATTTGAGTTTTACCCGTGCTTCTTGCTTGATTTCTTATTGTATGCTTGTTTGTTTGCATAGAGTACCGGAGTGCGAAGCGTGTTATTACGAGTCTCTAGGTTTCGTGGATCATCAGCAAGGCAAGTAAACACTTTGATCATACCCTTTTACTACCCAGTTTTTATTGCATTAGATCAATCCTCAAACAATTGCATGGTTAGGATCTGATTAATTTGTGGGATGGGAAGTAGTTGATGAGGTAGGAACATATTACCCTGTTTTATTATCAAACCCTGGGAGTTACTTCTACGTTGCTTATATTGCTATGCTATGCTCGTAGACGTGGTTTGGGTTTTGAGAGTATCCATGACAGATGTGAGATTTTTAATTAATGGTTAACTTAAGGTAGCAACTTTAATACACGTCTGGGTGGATTGAGGCACCTGGGGAACCCAATGATTGCCTGCATTTTTTTTTGGAAATCCCGGGGTACCGTGTGATTTTCCTATGGACTGCCACCCAGGCTCAAAGGGATCATAAGTTATTCATACTGGAAACTTCCGTGTGCAGCCACATGCCATTATGGGCTCTGGCATATTTGAGTAAGTTGTGGGAAACTTTTCCATGATGGGCTAGCATATGTAGGGGATTGTAGGTGTATTGGCCTATCTATCGGTTAAGGGGACCTCTTCGGAAAGACTGTATCTCGGTCATCCGTTTCTCAAACATTATGTAGTGTAAGAAATCCAACGGAGGAGATCGAGTCTTGTGGGGAAAAGTGCGCAAACCTCCGCAGAGTGTATAAACTAATCATGGTTAGCCGTGTCACCGGTTATGGACATTTTGAGTATCTAGTTCTTGGATTATCTTGTGGATCTCATTAGTCTTTAATATAATTTGATTGGGTTAATGATTACTTTTAATTGGGATTGAGATGGGGTTTACCATTCTCAATGTTTTTCAACAAACTTTGTAGTTAAATAAAATACATTCCTTTGCAGTAGGGAAAAATTGGCTTTTCGCAAAACCTATTAACCATACAGCCTCCACCAGCCATATATGCATATAGTGATAGCTTTATTCTATTCATTACTCTCTTGTGTTACATTGCCAGCATATTCAATGTGCTGACCCATTTCGGGCTGCAACGTATCATGTTTGCAGACTTTTCAAACGACGAGTAAGGAGCCTTAGGTCGTGGTCTTTCACTCAGTGATGCCGTTGGAGTTGATGGACTCACTTTATCTTCCAAGACTTCTGCTGTTATCGTATTAGATGGCCTTAAGGCATATTTATTGTAATAAGTTCTCTTTTGAGACATTCTATGTAATAAGTGTGTGATTGCTACTCTGTTATAAATCCTTCAAGTATTGTGCGTGTCAGCATTACCGATCCAGGGATGACACTGATGCACAGAGATCAGACTGTTTGAGGTCTGGTCGCCACAAGATGGTATCAGAGCACACGCTGACTGTAGGACACGACCACTAAGCTAAAGCCCTAGATCACCACTCTCTTCTCATTTCTGACTTCTCTCCATTCTCTACTCTTTAGGATGGCGGACGCAAGGAACAAGTTTGCACAACCGGATGAAGAAGCACCTTTCGGACGACACTTGAAGGAAGTCACTACGTACCTGAACATTGGAATACCAAGCTTCACCGAGACTTACAACGCCACTTTACTAGAAGAAGAGCGTTGGATGATTCAAGTTCAAGTTCTAGGAAGAACATTCACGCCAGTCACTAAGCCCATAGAGTTTTCCTTTGATGCACCAACCTGGAGTCTAGGAAAGAGTATGGCAGCTCACATCGTCATGGGACACATTGGAGAAGTTTACCACAAGGAGATTAAGGATACTATCTACCAAATTTGTGGACGCCGAGATGAGCAATGGGAGATGATCAGCACCAGGAAGGACAGATCCATTGCAACTTTCATTCAGGAGTTAAACCAACACATTTGTCGCCAGGAGAACCAGATGTGTGCAGGTATGATAGATCTGAAGAAGGCAATGACAAGGATCACGGAGCTGGAGGAAGAACTCAAGGCTACTCGTGAAGATTATGAGGAGGAAATCGCCATACTAGTGGAGAAGAATGATGATCTGGAAAGGAAGCTGGGAGTATTCATGGGAGAACCCGCACCAGGAGGAGAAGACGACGAACCCAAGGAGATTCGTTCTGAAGACTACATCATCATCGACGATACCGACTCGGACCCCGACGATAGCGATGATGACTATGTTGATGAAGCTGGAGCAGATATCATGGAGTCTTCTACCGAGCAATATTTCTAGTCGACCACCATATCAGTAGTAGTAGTCTACCATGTATATAGTATAGTCCGAGCACTTTTGTAACGATAGTCTATACCGATTGTATGCCCTTGCTTGATTGACTTAGTGATATGATTGTGTTTGTCTCATGTGCATAAGGGTAGTGTTTTCTCACTAGACCACACTCTATTCTATTCTCTTCCCTCTAAACCCTCAGATGCCTCCGAGGCGTGACCCCAGATTTACCTTTCCACCGGAGCTCACTCAGTTGATCCAGCAGCAGAATACCTTGATGTAGTTGATAGTTCAGAACCAAGGCAACAACAACAACAACCCACCACCCCCTAGTTGACAACTTAGCCCGTTTTATGAGGTTCCAGCCGCCGGTGTTTTCCAGCAGCACCGAGCTGATAGTGGCAGATGATTGGCTCCGTCGGATTGGAAGGGAGTTAACCACTGCAAGATGCACAAATGCTGAGAAGGTGCGTTTTGCCGCGCACCAATTGGATGGACCAGCAGCCTCATGGTGGGAGAATTACACTTTCACCTATCCTATAGCCACTATTACATGGGACCAGTTCCAGCAGGCTTTTCGCACTGCCCATGTATCAACAGGAGCTATGACCATGAAGAAGCGTGAGTTTCGCAACTTACGCCAAGGAGGACGCACCGTTGGCCAGTATGTGGATGACTTTAGTAAGCTAGCACGTTATGCCCCAGATGACGTCGCTACAGATGCAGCCAAGCAAGAGAAGTTTTTGGAAGGGCTGAATGATGAGCTGAGCATGCATTTGATGGTGGCAAATTTCAATAACTACCAGGAGTTGGTAGATAGAGCTCCCATGATTGAAGGGAAGCAGGAGCAGATCGATAACTGCAAGAGGAAGTATGGACAGGGGAAGTATAATTCTGGAGCTCAACAGAGACCCCGTTTGACCCCGAACTCGGGAGGACCCCTTCAGCATAACCATGGAGGTCACAAGCACCCTAGAGGGAGTTCGCACAACCATAGTGGCTCCAAGAATGGGAATGGTAATGGAGGAAGCAACAGACAGAACCGTTCCAACCCGGCAACGCCCGCCAAGAAAGATCTAAGCCACGTTACTTGCTACAAGTGCCAGAATACCGGACATTACGCTAATGAATGTCCTGAAGCTAAGAATGGAAGCGGCAATGGAAGCTCTGGGAAGAAGCCCAACCCTTTCAATAGGGGACAAGTGAACCACGTTAACGTGGAGGAGGTTGAAGCCCAGCCGGATGCAGTAATAGGTAAGTTTTTGGTTAAGTCATTTACTACAGTCATTCTTTTCGATACTGGTGCATCGCATTCATACATATCAAGGGGATTTGTGGACAAGTTTAAGTTGCCCACTAGAGTTCTTAAGACACCTATGCTAGTAACCTCACCCGGAGCCGAGTATATGGCAAGCAATGGATGTTTTCAGTTGCCATTAGCCATAGGTAGTCATGTTTTCCCCTCAGATTTGATAATTTTGGAGTCGCAAGGTTTGGATGTGATTCTGGGTATGGATTGGCTATCGATGTATGGAGGAAACATCGATTGCGCCAGTAAGTCAATTTTGCTCACCACCCCAGAAGGAAGAAGGATTAAGTATGTATCCCGGCATGTGCCGATTAGGACTCAAGTAAATTCCTTATCAGGAGTTGTACAGGAGGAAGTACTAGTGGTGAAGGATTTCCCGGATGTATCTCCCGAAGAGTTGCCAGGCATGCCACCGGATAGAGACATTGAGTTTTTGATTGAGCTTTTGCCAGGCACAGGGCCAATATCTAAGAGACCATACAGGATGCCTGCACAGGATTTAGAGGAAATTAAGAAGCAAATTAAGGAGTTAATGGATAAAGGATATATTCGCCCAAGTTCGTCACCTTGGGGATCGCCAGTACTTCTAGTGGAGAAGAAGGATGGATCGTTAAGGATGGTTGTTGATTATCGCGGATTGAATGAGGCGACGATCAAGAACAAGTACCCACTGCGTATGATCAATGATTTGTTTGATCAGCTGCAAGGGGCTAAGGTGTTTTCCAAGATCGATTTGCGATCAGGGTACCACCAACTGAAGATTCGAGAGCAGGATATACCTAATACAACTTTTACCACAAGGTACGGGCTATATGAGTATACCGTTATGTCATTTGGCCTGACTAACGCACTTGCCTATTTTTTGAGCATGATGGACAAGGTGTTTATGGAGTTTTTGGATAAGTTCGTCGTAGTGTTCATAGATGATATCCTAGTTTACTCGAAGAATGAAGAGGAGCATAAAGAGCATTTGCGTTTGGTACTTGGGAAGGTCAGAGAACATCAGCTATATGCCAAGTTCAGCAAGTGTGAGTTTTGGTTGAAGGAAGTTGGATTCCTTGGACATGTTATATCTGGAGAAGGAATAGCGGTAGACCCCACCAAAGTCGTTACCGTAACAAATTGGGAGGCACCCACGTCAGTTGGAGAGATCCGGAGTTTTCTTGGACTCGCAGGATACTACCGGAGGTTCATTGAGAATTTCTCGAAGATTGCAAATCCTATGACAGAGTTGTTGAAGAAGGACACCAAGTTCAAATGGACTTAGGAATGTGAGGCTAGTTTCCAGGAGTTGAAGAAACGCTTGGTTACATCACCAGTGTTGATCCTGCCAGATCAACACAAGGATTATGAAGTGTATTGCGATGCTTCTCGTTGAGGACTTGGAGTAGTTCTTATGCAGGAAGGAAGAGTTGTTTCATATGCCTCACGACAGCTCAAACCCCATGAGTTGAATTACGCTACCCATGATTTGGAGTTAGAAGCCGTAGTACATGCGTTGAAAACTTGGAGACATTTTCTCATTGGAAACCATTGTGAGGTATACACAGATCACAAGAGTTTGAAGTATATCTTCACGCAGAAGGAGTTGAATCTCAGGCAGAGGAGATGGTGGGAACTCATTAAGGATTATGATATGAAGTTGCATTATCATCCCGGAAAGGCTAACGTAGTAGCCGATGCGTTGAGCCGCAAGAGTCATGTCAATACACTCATGACTGGGGAGTTACCTAAGGAGTTAACAGAAGACCTTCGTGAGCTATGTTTGGAGATAGTTCCGAGAGGCTATGTAGCAGCTTTGGAGATTTAATCTACTTTGATGGATAAGATCAGAGAATCTCAGAAGATGGACAAGAAGATAGCCGAGATTAAGGAAAGGATGAGCAAAGGGAAGGCTAAAGGATTTCGCGAGGATGAGCATGATACCTTATGGTTTGAGGACCACGTATATGTTCCAAATGATCAAGAGATCAGGAAGCTGATTTTGCAGGAGGCCCATGATTCACCATATTTGATTTGCCCAGGAAACGCTAAGATGTATCTGGATTTGAAGGATAGTTTCTGGTGGACCGGAATGAAGAAGGATATTGCGGAGTATGTAGCAGTTTGTGATGTATGTCAGAGAGTGAAGGCGGAGCATCAAAAGCCAGCAGGATTGCTACAACCATTGTTGATACCCGAATGGAAGTGGGATAAGATAGGCATGGATTTTATCACGGGATTACCAAGGACTCGTTCAAGCTATGACTCAATATGGGTTGTAGTCGATCGTTTGACGAAAGTAGCTCATTTCATCTCAGTAAAGACCACTTACACCAGTGCTAAGTTGGCAAAGATATACATGACCAGGATCGTATGTTTGCATGGATTTCTGAGGACCATTGTATCAGATAGAGGAACCCATTTTACCTCAAAGTTTTGGAATCAGTTGCATGAAACCTTGGGAACCAGGCTAGAGTTTAGTACAGCTTTTCACCCGCGGACAGATGGACAGACTGAGAGAGTAAATCAGCTTCTGGAGGACATGTTGAGAGCTTGTGCACTAGATTATGGATCAAGTTGGGACGATAATTTGCCTTACGCAGAGTTCTCCTACAACAACAACTATCAAGCCAGTTTGAAGATGGCCCCTTTTGAAGCATTGTACGGAAGCAGGTGTAGAACACCGCTGTTGTGGGATGAAGTTGGAGACCGACAATTGTTTGGACCAGATTTGATTAAAGAGTCTGAAGAGAAGGTTAAGCTGATTCGCGATAGACTCAAGGTAGCCCAGTCCAGGCAGAAGAGTTATGCGGATTCTAAACGCAAGGAGACAGTTTACGAAGTTGGAGACAGAGTGTATCTTCGTGTATCTCCACTTCTAGGAGTGAAGCGTTTTGCAGTTAAGGTAAAGTTAGCACCACGTTTTGTGGGACCATACAAAGTTTTGGAACGTATGGGAGAAGTTGCTTACAAGTTGGAATTGCCCGAAGGATTCTCAGGAGTTCACGATTTGTTCCACGTTTCCCAGTTGAAGAAGTGCCATGTAGAGATGGCTGATATCCCTCTCAGAGTTACAGTGCCACTGGAAGCAATACAGTTAGATAGCGATTTGACCTACGAGGAGAAGCCAGTCAAGATTCTTGATTTTGCCAGCCGATTTACACGCAACAAAGTTATCAAGTTTTGGAAGGTTCAGTGCAGTCGCCATACCGAAGATGAAGCTACCTGGGAACGAGAGGAAGACCTACGGAAGGATCACCCTCACCTATTTTCTAGCCAACCCGAATCTCGAGGGCGAGATTCATCTTAAGGAGGGTAGGTCTGTAACATCCCAAATTTCCAATTTGGAATGTTATGCATTAGATCATCATTGCATATCATATTTTACTGCATTTTGGCTTGATCCTAGAAATTCTACGTAACTCAAGGACCCACGGAGAGAGTTTGGAATTTCCTTATTTTCATATTTGAGTTTTTCTCAAATTCCGAAAAGAGGATCATTTGATTTTGATTATTTTCTCTTCTAATATTTCTTTTATACAAATATAGGAGAGAGGATAAAATGACTTCCTCAAAATAAAGAAATATTGGATATTAAATATTAAAATCAAATACGATTTTTATTCGGAGTTTTATTGCTATTTTATTTGAATTAGGAAAAATATGCGTTTTCCAAAATTGCATTAGAGTCCCAAATAAATGTTCACCTTGTCTGGCTTATTTTTAGAGGACGGGAAAAATTTATTTCAAGATTTTTGGAGTCCATTTAGTATTTATTTTCTTTCTTTTTCCGCATGTCGGAATTATTATTTAAAAAAAAGAGGAACCGACTCCGTGCCGTACCCGAGCCGGACTCTGCTCGGGGGGCTTTATAAGCCGCGACAGCCCCGCCGCCAAAGCCCACCAGCCGCCGAAGCCCACCCGCGCCCGCGCCCAAACCCTAGCCGCGCCGAGCCGCCCGCCGCCAGCGCCGCCGTCGCGCCGCCACCCGCCGTCGCGCCGCCGAGCCGCCCGCGCCGCCACCCGCCGCCGTCGACCTGTCGCACGGAGCCGCCCCGCCACCGCCGTTGTCTCCCCGGACCTTGCCGGACTTGAGGTAGCCGCCTTGGTTTTCGCGAGAAAACTGATCGGTTTTTTTTCCGAAACCCTAGATCCGTTTTTTTGATTCGGTTCGTTTTTTTCGGTTTAGTTATTTAGCGAAAGTTCATTCGTTTTAACGAACAGTTTTCGCCTGTTAGCCGCAGACAGCGAACATTCGTTCGTTAGCCTGTTCATCAGTTTTTCCTTTTATCGGATTTATCGTGATTATTTTCGATCGTGATTTCTGATCCGATTTTCGTTTTAGTTTATCTTTTCACTCGTTTAACGGAATCAGGCGATTCAAGCGCCTAGAGTTTCGTATCGAAGCCCTCTTTATGTTTAACCAACTTAAACAAGTTTTTGATACTGTAAAATTTGACTTTAGTCCAGATTAGTAATCGGAGCTTGTTTCTTTCACAGTTTGAGTTTCGTTGCTTCGTTCGATTTGATTCTTTTTGCTAACCGGAGTTCTTAAGTTGAACTTTCTGGTTAGATCTTCTTATTTGAGTTTTACCCGTTCTTCTTGCTTGATTGCTTATTGTATGCTTGTTTGTCTGCGATAGAGTACCCGGAGTGCGAAGCGTGTTACTACGAGTCTCTAGGTTTCGCCGATCATCAGTAAGGCAAGTAACACTTTGATCATACCCTTTTACTACCCAGTTTTTATTGCATTAGATCAATCCTCAAACAATTGCATGGTTAGGATCTGATTAATTTGTGGGATGGAAGTAGTTGATGAGGTAGGAAGCTATTACCTGTTTTATTATCAAACCCTGGGAGTTACTTCTACGTTGCCTATATTGCTATGCTATGCTCGTAGACGTGGTTTGGGTTTTGAGTGTATCCATGAAAGTTGTGAGATTCTTAATTAATGGTTAACTTCAGGTGGCAACTTTAATACGCATCTGGGTGGATTGAGGCACCTGGGGAACCCAGTGATTGCTTGTATTTTTTTTGGAAATCCCGGGGTATCGTGTGATTTTCCTATGGACTGCCACCCAGGCTCAAAGGGATCATAAGTTATTCATACTGGAGACTTCCGTGTGCAGCCACATGCCATTATGGGCTTTGGCATATTTGAGTAAGTTGTGGGAAACTTTTCCATGATGGGCTAGCAGATGTAGGGGGTTGTAGGTGTACCGGCCTATCTATCGGTTAAGGGTACCTCTTCGGAAAGACTGTGTCTCGTTCATCCGTTTCTCAAACATTATGTAGTGTGAGAAATCCAACGGAGGAGATCGAGTCTTGTGGGGAAAAGTGCGCAAACCTCCGCAGAGTGTATAAACTAATCATGGTTAGCCGTGTCACCGGTTATGGACATTTTGAGTATCTAGTTCTTGGATTATCTTGTGGATCTCATTAGTCTTTAATATAATTTGATTGGGTTAATGATTACTTTTAATTGGGATTGAGATGGGGTTTACCATTCTCAATGTTTTTCAACAAACTTTGTAGTTAAATAAAATACATTCCTTTGCAGTAGGGAAAAATTGGCTTTTCGCAAAACCTATTAACCATACAGCCTCCACCAGCCATATATGCATATAGTGATAGCTTTATTCTGTTCATTACTCTCTTGTGTTACATTGCCAGCATATTCCATGTGCTGACCCGTTTCGGGCTGATAGGTATCATGTTGCAGACTATTCAGACGACGAGTAAGGACCCTTAGGCCATGGTCTTTCACTCTGTGATGCCGTTGGAGTTGATGGACTCACTTTATCTTCCAAGCCTTCTGCTCGTATTAGATGGCCTTAAGCCATATTTATTGTAATAAGTTCTCTTTTGAGACATTCTATGTAATAAGTGTGTGATTGCTACTCTGGTATAAATCCTTCAAGTACTGTGCATGTCAGCATTACCGATCCAGGGATGACACTGATGCACAGAGATTAGACTGTTTGAGGTCTGGTCGCTACAAGAGAGGTGAAAACACCATATGATCCGACTATATTAACAAAGCCCACGATACATCAAGATCATGACATCTCAAGAACACGAGAGAGAGAGAGACTAACCACATAGCTACTGGTACAAACCCTCAACCCCGAGGGTGGACTACTCCCTCCTCATCATGGTGGCTGCCGGGATCATGAAGATGGCCACCGGAGATGATTCCCCGTCCGGATGGGTGCCGGAACGGGGTCTAGATTGGTTTTGGTGGCAACAGAGGCCTGCGGTGGTGGAACTTCTGATCTAGGTTAACCCCAAGGCTTTTTGGAATATTTGGGATTTTATAGGGCAAAGAGGGGGTGTGGGAGGCCGCCGAGGTGGGCACAACACACCTGGGCACGCCTGGGCCCCCAGGCGTGCCCAGGTGTGTTGTGCCCCCCTCGGGGCACCCCCAGGTGCCACTCTAGCCCATTGGTGGTCTTCTGGTCCATAAAAAATCCACAAAAATTTCGTGGTGTTTGGACTCCGTTTGATATTGATTTCCTGCGATGTAAAAAACAATCAAAAAACAACAACTGGCACTGGGCACTGGGTCAATAGGTTAGTCACAAAAATGATATAAAGTTGCTATAAAATGATCGTAAAACATCCAAGAATGATAATAAAACATCATGAATACTTCATAAATTATAGATACGTTGGAGACATATCAGCATCCCCAAGCTTAATTCCTACTCACCCTCGAGTAGGTAAATGATAAAAGAAATAATTTATGAACTGGGAATGCTAGGAAAGTGCATAAGTTTGATCCATGAAAATTTCAATCACTTTTCCTATCATCATGACAACAACTCTTTCTTATAAAATTCCTCATGTTTAAAGTAGCAAGCAATTCACATGTTAAGGTTCAAACAATGAATCCTCTTGAAACTCAACAACCTATGTTCTCAGTCACCAAGAAATTGTAATTCAAATTATTCAATAGAATCTATGTAAGAGCTCCACATACTCAACCATCATATAGTCTTCTATGATTGCTAACAATCACCGCATACACATGAGAAAAATGTTTCAACCGGACACACAGAAAGATAGGGGCTTAATGTTTTGCCTCCCAATGTATTCACCTCAGGGGTGATGTCAACAATAATAACTCATGCTAACCATATCCAATTCGATATGTGTGCCTAGATCTTTCCTCACCACATGATGCTTGCCAAAAGAGAAAAATAAAAAGGAATAGAGAGAAATAATTTGACTCTTTGCATAAAAGTAAATACTGAAAAGTAAAATATAGGCCCTTCACAGAGGGAATCAGAGGTTGCCATGCGCTTATTTGTTTGTATGCTCAACCCCTTAGTGCAAAAGAACATCACGTTATATTGTCCCTTATGATAGCAACCTTTATTATGTAGTTTGTCACTTTTATTATTTGCCATCACAAGTTCGTACAACGCTCAATTTTCTCTTACACCAAATGATCTAACACTTTTAGAAGCAATTTTTATTGCCTTATTGCACCGATGACAACTTACTTGAAGGATCTTGCTCAATCCTTAGGTAGGTATGGTGGACTCTTGAAAATAAGACTTGGGATTAAGGGTTTTTGGATGCACAAGTAGTATCTCTACTTGGTGTGGAATTTTTGGCTAGCAAAGATGGGGGGCAAGCACCACTTGTTGAAGGATCTATGACAATATAACTTCTATGTGAACATGAACAAACATAAACCATTATGTTGTCTTCCTTGTCCAACGTCAACAATTTTGGCATATAATATTTTGATGGGGGCTCACAATCACAAAAGATTTCCATGATAGTGTATTTTCATGTGAAAGTTCTCTTCCTTATACTAATTATTTGTGAATTGCTTGTATGACCAATATTGTGATTGTCAAGCCTCAAAAGATTTCACTTTCTAAACCCAATGTGAAGCTACCACTAGGCATGATATGATTTGAACTTCATGACATTCAATTTATTCAACAATTTACTCATAGGATATAAGTGAAGCACAAGAGTAAATGACAAGCTACTCCAAAAAGATATAAATGAAGATCATGAGCATAATATTTCTTTTCTCTCAAATTAGTTTAAGTGAAGAAAGAGAGAATTTCTTCAAAAATACTAAAGCACACCTTGCTCAAAAGGATATAAGTGAAGCACTAGAGCAATTCCATAGAAAAGAGCTTCGTTGACGGGATGTGAATTCCGCTTACCTAGCTTCCCTGGCAACTATTTGAGGACTCTATTTTATTAAGAAAATTCAAATCTAAGTATTTTATTAAAACAACAAGCAAAATGAAAATAAAATGACATTCTAAGAATAGCACACATCATGTGACGAAGCAAAAACTTAGGCTCAACAGATACTAACCGATAATTGTTGAAGAAGAAAGGTGGGATGTCTACCGAGGCATCCCCAAGCTTAGATGCTTGAGACTTCTTAAAATATTATCTTGGGATACCTTGGCCATCCCTAAGATTGAGATTTTGTGTCTCCTTAATTCCTCTCATATCACAGTTTTCCTAAATCTCAAAAGCTTCATCCACACAAAACTCAACAAGGATCGTGAGATAAGTTAGTATAAACCAATGCAAAAACCTTATCATTCTCTACTGTAGCAAATCACTAAAATTATTATTCAACATTGCATACTAAATGCCTCTGCATATTTTGTTGGGGAACGTAGCATGCAATTTCAAAAAATTTCCTACGATCACGCAAGATCTATCTAGGAGATGCATAGCAACGAGAGGGGGAGAGTGTGTCCACGTACCCTTGTAGACCGAAACCAGAAGCATTAGCTTAACGCAGTTGGTGTAGTTGAACGTCTTCGCGATCCAACCGATCAAGCACCGAACGTACGACACCTCCGAATTCTAGACACGTTCATCTCGATGACGTTCCTCAAACTCTTGATCCAGCAAAGTGTCGAGGGATAGTTTCGTCAGCACGACGGCGTGGTGACGGTGATGGTGATGTGACCCGCGCAGGGCTTCACATAAGCACTATGACAATATGACCGGAGGAGTAGACTGTGGAGGGGGGGCACCGCACACGGCTAAGAAACAACTGTTCTGCTTTGGGGTGCCCCCTTCCCCCATATATAAAGGAGGAGAGGGAGGAGGCCGACCATAGGGGGCGCGCCATGGGGGGGGGGGGCGTCTATTACTCCTAGTCCTAGTCGCCCCCCTTTCCTTTCTTTCGGAGGGGGAAAGGGGATGTGAGGGAGAGGGAGAAGGAAAGGGGGCCCCGCCCCTTCCCCTTGTCTAATTCGGACAGCCCATGGGGGGGCGCCACCCTTTGTGCCCCCATCTCTCTCCCCTATGGCCCAAGTTGGCCCATTACTTTCCCTGGGTGTTCCGGTAACCTCCCGGTACTCCAACAGATACCCAAAACATTCCGAAACTATTCCGGTGTCCGAATACCATCGTCCAATATATCAATCTTCACCTCTCGACCATTTCTAGACTCCTTGTCATGTCTGTGATCTCATCCGGGACTCCGAACAATCTTCGGTCAAAACACATAACTCATAATACAAATGGTCATCGAACGTTAAGCGTGCGGACCCTACGGGTTCGAGAACTATGTAGACATGGCCGAGACACATCTCCGGTCAATAACCAATAGTGGAACTTGGGTGTTCATATTGGTTCCTACATATTCTACGAAGATCTTTATCGGTCAAACCGCAATGACAACATACGTTATTCCCTTTGTCATTGGTATGTTACTTGCCCGAGATTCGATCATCGGTATCTTCATACCTAGTTCAATCTCGTTACCGGCAAGTCTCTTTCTCATTCCGTAATGCATCATCCTGCAACTAGTCAAATTGCTTGCAGGGCTTATCGTGATGTGCATTACTGAGAGGGCCTAGAGACACCTCTCCGATACTCGGAGTGACAAATCCTAATCTCGATCTATGCCAACCCAACAAACACCTTCGGAGACACCTATAGAGCATCTTAATAATCACCCAGTTACATTGTGACGTTTGATAGCACACAAGGTGTTCCTCCGGTATTCGGGAGTTGCATAATCTCATAGTCAAAGGAATATGTATAAGTCATGAAGAAAGCAATAACAATAAAACTTAACGATCATTATGCTAAGCTAAAGAATGGGTCTTGTCCATCATATCATTCTCCTAATGATGTGACCTCGTTCATCAAATGACAACACATGTCTATGGTCAGGAAACTTAACCATCTTTGATTAATGAACTAGTCAAGTAGAGGCATACTAGGGACACTTTGTTTTTTCTATGTATTCACACATGTATCAAGTTTTCGGTTAATACAATTCTAGCATGAATAATCAACATTTATCATGATATAAGGAAATATAAATAACAACCTTATTATTGCCTCTAGGGTATATTTCCTTCAGTCTCCCACTTGCACTAGAGTCAATAATCTAGATTACATTGTAATGATTCTAACACCCCTGGAGTCTTGGTGCTGATCATGTTTTGCTTGTGGGAGAGGCTTAGTCAATGGGTCTGCAACATTCAGACCCGTATGTATTTTGCAAATCTCTATGTCTCCCTCCTTGACTTGACCGCGGATGGAGTTGAAGCGTCTCTTGATGTGTTTGGTTCTCTTGTGAAATCTAGATTCCTTCGCTAAGGCAATTGCTCCAGTATTGTCACAAAAGATTTTCATTAGACCCGATGCACTAGGTATTACACCTAGATCGGATATGAACTCCTTCATCCAGACTCCTTCATTTGCTGCTTCTGAAGCAGCTATGTACTCCGCTTCACTTGTAGATCCCGCCACGACACGCTGCTTGGAACAGCACCAACTGACAACTCCACCATTCAATATAAATATGTATCCGGTTTTCGACTTAGAGTCATCCGTGTTAGTGTCAAAGCTAGCATTGGCGTAACCATTTATGACAAGTTCTTTGTCACCTCCATAAACGAGAAACATATCCTTAGTCCTTTTCAAGTATTTCAGGATGTTCTTGACCGCTATCCAGTGATCCACTCCTGGATTTACTTTGGTACCTCCCTGCTAAAATTATAGCAAGGCACACATCAGGTCTTTTACACAACATTGCATACATGGTAAAACCTATGGCTAAGGCATAGGAATGACTATCATTTTCTCTCTATCTTTTGCAGTGGTCGGGCATTGAGTCTAACTCAACTTCACACTTTGTAACACAGGCAAGAACCCTTCCTTTGACTGATCCATTTTGAACTTCTTCAAAAATTTATCAAGGTATGTGCTTTGTGAAAGTCCAATTAAGCAGCTTGATCTATCTCTATAGATCTTGATGCCCAATATATAACCATCTTCACCGAGGTCTTTCATTGAAAAATTCTTATTCAAGTATCCTTTTATGCTATTCAGAAATTCCCTATCATTTCTGATCAACAATATGTCATCCACATATAATATCAGAAATGCTACAGAGCTCAGACTCACTTTCTTGTAAATACAGGCTTCTCCAAAAGTCTGTATAAATCCATATGCTTTGATCACACTATCAAAGTGTATATTCCAACTCCAAGAGGCTTGCACCAGTCCATAAATGGATCGCTAGAGCTTGCACACTTTGTTAGCACCTTTCGGATCGATAAAACCTTCTGGTTGCATCATATACAACTATTCTTTAAGAAATCCATTAAGGAATGCAGTTTTGACGTCCATTTGCCAAATTTCATAATCATGGAATGCGGAAATTGCTAACATGATTCGGACAGACTTAAGCATCGCTACGGGTGAGAAGGTCTGATCGTAGTCAACTCCTTAAACTTGTCGAAAACCTTTCGCAACAAGTCGAGCTTTGTAGACAGTAACATTACCATCAGTGTCAGTTTTTTTCTTGAATATCCATTTATTTTCTATGGCTTACCGATCATCAGGCAAGTCAACCAAAGTCCATACTTTGTTCTCATACATGGATCACATCTCAGATTTCATGGCCTCAAGCCATTTTGCGGAATCTAGGCTCATCATCGCTTCCTCATAGTTCGTAGGTTCATCATGGTCTAGTAACATGACTTCCAGAATAGGATTACCGTACCACTCTGGTGCGGAACGTACTCTGGTTGACCTATGAGGTTCGGTAGTAACTTGATCTGAAGTTTCATGATCATCATCATTAGCTTCCTCACTAATTGGTGTTGGCATCACTGGAAATGGTTTCTGTGATGAACTACTTTCCAATTCGAGAGAAGGTACAACTACCTCATCAAGTTCTACTTTCCTCCCACTCACTTCTTTCAAGATAAACTCCTTCTCTAGAAAGGATCCATTCTTAGCAACAAATATCTTGTCTTCGAATCTGTGATAGAAGGTGTACCCAATAGTTTCTTTTGGGTATCCTATGAAGACACACTTCTCCGATTTGGGTTCGAGCTTATCAGGCTGAAGCTTTTTCACATTCGCAACCCCAAACTTTAAGAAATGACAGCTTCGGTTTCTTGCCAAACCAAAGTTTAGATGGTGTCATCTCAATGGATTTAGATGGTGCCCTATTTAACGTGAATGCATCTGTCTCTAATGCAGAACCCCAAAATGATTGTGTTAAATCGGTAAGAGACATCATAGATTGCACTATATCTAATAAAGTACGGTTACGACGTTCGGACACACCATTACGCCGTGGTGTTCCAGGTGGTGTGAGTTGTGAAACTATTCCATATTGTTTTAAATGAAGACCAAACTCGTAACTCAAATATTCGCCTCCACGATCAGATCGTAGAAACTTTATTTTCTTGTTATGATGATTTTTCACTTCACTCTGAAATTCTTTGAACTTTTCAAATGTTTCAGACTTATGTTTCATTAAGTAGATATACCCATATCTTCTCAAATCATCTGTGAAGGTCAGAAAATAACGATACCTACTGTGAGCCTCTACACTCATTGGACCGCATATATCAGTATGTATTATTTCCAATAAGTCAGTGGCTCGCTCCATTGTTCCGTCGAACGGAGTCTTAGTCATCTTGCCCATGAGGCATGGTTCGCAAGCATCAAGTGATTCCAAAAGCCCATCAGCATGGAGTTCCTTCATGCGCTTTACACCAATATGACCTAAACGGCAGTGCCACAAATAAGTTGCACTATCATGATTAACTTTGCATCTTTTGGCATCAATATTATGAATATGTGTATCACCACGATCGAGATTCAACAAAAATAGACCACTCATCAAGGGTGCATGACCATAAAAGATATTACTCATATAAATAGAACAACCATTATTCTCTAATTTAAATGATAACCGTCTCGCATCAAACAAGATCCAGATATAATGTTCATGCTCAACGCTGGCACCAAATAACAATTATTCAGTTCTAAAACTAATCCCGAAGGTAGATGTAGAGGTAGCGTGCCAACGGCGATCACATCGACCTTGGAACCATTTCCGACGCGCATCGTCACCTCGTCCTTAGCCAATCTTTGTTTAATCCGTAGCCCCTGTTTCGAGTTGCAAATATGAGCAACAGAACCAGTATCAAATACCCAGGCGCTACTACGAGCATTAGTAAGGTACACATCAATAACATGTATATCAAATATACCTTTCACTTTTCCATCCTTCTTATCCGCCAAATACTTGGGGCAGTTCCGCTTCTAGTGACCAGTCCCTTTGTAGTAGAAGCACTCAGTTTCAGGCTTAGGTCCAGACTTGGGCTTCTTCCCGGGAGCAACAACTTGCTTGCTATTCTTCTTGAAGTTCCCCTTCTTTCCTTTTCCCTTTTTCTTGAAACTAGTGGTCTTGTTAACCATCAACACTTGATGCTCCTTCTTGATTTCTACCTCTGCAGCCTTCAGCATTGCGAAGAGCTCGAGAATCGTCTTGTTCATCCCTTGCATATTATAGTTCATCACAAAGCCTTTATAGCTTGATGGCAGTGATTGAAGAACTCTGTCAATGACACTATCATCCGGAAGATTAACTCCCAGCTGTGTCAAGTGGTTATGGTACCCAGACATTCTGAGTATGTGTTCACTGACAGAACTGTTCTCCTCCATCTTGCAGCTATAGAACTTGTTGGAGACTTCATATCTCTCAACTCGGGCATTTGCTTGAAATATTAACTTCAACTCCTGGAACATCTCATATGCTCCATGACGTTCAAAACATCTTTGAAGTCCCGATTCTAAGCCATAAAGCATGGCACACTAAACTATCGAGTAGTCATCAGATTTAGCTTGCCAGGCGTACATAACGTCCGGAGTTGCTCCTGCAGCAGGCCTTGCACCTAGCGGTGCACTGCAGCTATAGGAACGTGGATACAGGAGCACCTAGTGGAACCAACAATGGAACCTAGAACATAGACTTGACCGAGAAGTATTAGTTTGCAAAAGAGTTTCGATGCTTTGATTGAAGAAAAACTGTCTAAGATTGATGAGTTGGCTAGGAACGTGGATAGAATTTCTCTTGATGTTAATTCTTTGAAACTTAGATCTATTCCACCTAAGCATTATTTCAATGAGTCTCTCAAAGCTATGAGAATTTCCATTGATGAGTGCAAAGAAAGAACCGCTAGGATGCGTGCTAAAAACATTGCTTTGTGAATGCACGTTCTTCTAGTTTTCATGATAATAAGGATGAAGATCTGAAAGTGATTAATGTGTCCCCTATTAAATCCTTGTTTTGCAATATGAATCTTGATAATGATGGGACTGGAGATGAGTCAACTTTAGTTAAAAGGCGTCCCAATGATTCGGAGTTTTTAGATCTTAATGCTAAAATTGGTAAAAGTGGGATTGGAGAGGTCAAAACTTTACATAGCAATGAACCCACTATTTTGGATTTCAAGGAATTTAATTATGATAATTGTTCTTTAATAGATTGTATTTCCTTGTTGCAAGCCGTGCTAAATTCTCCACATGCTTATAATCAAAATAAAGCTTTTACTAAACATACCGTTGATGCTTTAATGCAATCATATGAAGAAAAGCTTGAATTGGAAGTTTCTATCCCTAGAAAACTTTATGATGAGTGGGACCCACTATTAAAATTAAAATTAAATATCATGAATTCTATGCTTTATGTGATTTGGGTGCTAGCGTTTCCACGATTCCAAAAACTTTGTGTGATGTGTTAGGTTTCCGTGAATTTGATGATTGTTCTTTATATTTGCACCTCGCGGATTCCACTATTAAGAAACCTATGGGAAGAATTAATGATGTTCTTATTGTTGCAAATAGGAATTATGTGCCCGTAGATTTCATTGTTCTTGATATAGATTGCAATCCTACATGTCCCGTTATTCTTGGTAGGCCTTTCCTTAGAACGATTGGTGCAATTATTGATATGAAAGAAGGGAATATTAGATTCCAATTTCCATTAAGGAAAGGCATGGAACACTTTCCTAGAAATAAAATTAAATTACCTTATGATTCTATTATGAGAGCCACTTATGGATTGCATACCAAAGATGATAATACATAGATCTATCCTTGCTTTTATGCCTAGCTAGGGGCGTTAAACGATAGCGCTTGTTGGGAGGCAACCCAATTTTATTTTTGTTTATTGCTTTTTGGTTCTGTTAGTAATAAATAATTCATATAGCCTCTGTTTATATGTGGTTTTATGCTTTTAATTAGTGTTTGTGCCAAGTAGAACCTTTGGGAAAGTCTTTGCGATCTTGCTGTAAAAAACAGAAACTTTAGCGCTCACGAGATTGGCTGCCATTTTTTACTGGAGAGTGAGATTAGATTGATTATTTTTGAAGATAATGAATAGATAAATTACTCACGTCCAGAAATTTATTTTATAATTTTTGGAGTTACATAAGTATTCGAAACCTACAGATTACTACAGACTGTTCTCTTTTTGACAGATTATGTTTTTCGTGTGTTGTTTGCTTATTTTGATGAATCTATGGCTAGTATCGGAGGGTATGAACCATAGAGAAGTTGGAATACATTAGGTTTAACACCAATATAAATAAATAATGAGTTAATTATAGTACCTTAAGTGGTGGTTTGTTTTCTTATACTAACAGGGCTTATGAGATTTTCTGTTGAGTTTTGTGTTGTGAAGTTTTCAAGTTTTGGGTAAAGATTTGATGGATTATGGAATAAGGAGTGGCAAGAGCCTAATCTTGGGCATGAACAAGGCAGCCCAAGGTAAAATTCAAGGACAACCAAAAGGCTAAGCTTGGGGATGCCCCAGGAGGCATCCCCTCTTTCGTCTTCTTCTATCGGTAACTTTACTTGAGGCTATATTTTTATTCACCACATGATATGTGTTTTGCTTGGAGCGTCTTGTAGATTTGAGTCTTTGCTTTTTAGTTTACCACAATCATCCTTGCTGTACACACCTTTTGGAAGAGACACACATGAATTGGAATTTATTATAATACTCTATGTGCTTCACTTATATCTTTTGAGCTAGATAATTTTGCTCTAGTGCTTCACTTATATCTTTTAGAGCACGGTGGTGGTTTTATTTTATAGAAATTATTGATATCTCATGCTTCACTTATATTATTTTGAGAGTCCTTTAGAAAAGCATGTTAATTTGCTTTGGTTAAGAATTAGTCATAATACGATAGGCATCCAAGATGGGTATAATAAAAACTATCATAAAAAGTGCATTGAATACTATGTGAAGTTTGATACTTGATGATTGTTTTGAGATATGAAGATGGTGATATTAGATTCATGCTAGTTGAGTAGTTTTGAATTTGATAAATACTCGTTCTAAAGTTTTTGATTCCCGTAGCATGCATGTATGGTGAACCGTTATGTGATGAAGTCGGAGCATGATTTATTTATTGATTGTCTTCCTTATGAGTGGCGGCCGGGGACGAGCGATGGTCTTTTCCTACCAATCTATCCCCCTAGGAGCATGCACATAGTACTTTGTTTCGATAACTAATAAATTTTTGCAATAAGTATGTGAGTTCTTTATGACTAATGTTGAGTCCATGGATTATACGCACTCTCACCTTTCCACCATTGCTAGCCCCTCTAGTACCGCGCAACTTTTGCTGGTACCTTAAACCCACCATATACCTTGCTCAAAACATCCACCATACCTACCTATTATGGCATTTCCATAGCTATTCTGAGATATATTGCCATGCAACTTTCCAACATTCCGTTATTATGACACGCTTCATCATTGTCATATTGCTTTGCATGATCATGTAGTTGACATCGTATTTGTGGCAAAGCCACCGTTCATAATTTTTCATACATGTCACTCTTGATTCATTGCATATCCCGGTACACCGTCGGAGGCATTCACATAGAGTCATATTTTATTCTAAGTATTGAGTTGTAATCTTTGAGTTGTAAGTAAATAAAAGTGTGATGATCATCATTATTAGAGCATTGTCCCAAGTGAGGAAAGGATGATGGAGACTATGATTCCCCCACAAGTTGGGATGAGACTCCGGACTAAAAAAATAAGAGAAAATAGGCCATAAAAAATAAAGAAAGAAGAATGCCCAAATAAAAAAATGAAAAATGAGAGAATAAGAGAGAAGGGACAATGTTACTGTCCTTTTTCCACACTTGTGCTTCAAAGCAGCACCATGATATTCCTGATAGAGAGTCTCCTATGTTGTCTCCTTCATATACTAGTGGGAATTTTACATTATAGAACTTGGCTTGTATATTCCAATGATGGGCTTCCTCAAAATGCCCTAGGTCTTCGTGAGCAAGCGAGTTGGATGCACACCCACTTAGTTTCTTTTGTTGAGCTTTCATACACTTATAGCTCTAGTGCATCCGTTGCATGGCAATCCCTACTCACTCACATTGATATCTATTGATGGGCATCTCCATAGCCCATTGATACGTCTAATTGATGTGAGACTATCTTCTCCTTTTTTGTCTTCTCCACAACCACCATTCTATTCCACCTATAGTGCTATGTCCATGGCTCACGCTCATGTATTGCGTGACGATTGAAAAAGTTTGAGAACACCAAAAGTGTGAAACAATTTCTTGGCTTGTCATCGGGGTTGTGCATGATTAAATACTTTGTGTGATGAAGATAGAGCATAGCCAGACTATATGATTTTGTAGGGATAACTTTCTTTGGCCATGTTATTTTGAGAAGACATGATTGCTTTGTTAGTATGCTTGAAGTATTACTATTTTTATGACAATATTAAACTTTTGTCTTGAATCTTTCGGATCTGAACATTCATGCCACAATAAAGAAAATTACATTGAGAAATATGCTAGGTAGAATTCCACATCAAAAATTCTGTTTTTATCATTTACCTACTCGAGGACGAGTAGGAATTAAGCTTGGGGATGCTTGATACGTCTCCAACGTATCTATAATTTTTGATTGTTCCATGCTATTATATTATCTGTTTTGGATGTTTAATGGGATTTACTAAGCACTTTTATATTATTTTTGGGACTAACCTACTAACCCAAGGCCCAATGCAAATTGCTATTTTTTGCCTATTTCAGTGTTTCGCAGAAAAGGAATATCAAACGAATCCAAACGGAATGAAACCTTTGGGAGAGTTATTTTTCGAACAAACGTTACCCAGGGGACTTGGAGTGGACGTCAAGAAAGAAACGAGGCGACCATGAGGCAGGGGGCACGCCTACCCCCCTGGGCGCGCCCTCCACCCTCATGGGCCCCTCGTTGCTCCACCGACCTACTTCTTCCTCCTATATATACCCATATACCCCGAAAACATCCAGGAGCACCACGAAACCCTGTTTCCACTGCCACAACCTTCTATACCCAAGAGATCCCATCTTGGGGCCTTTTCTGGAGCTCCGCCGGAGGGGGAATCAATCACGGAGGGCTTCTACATCAACACCATAGCCTCTCCGATGATGTGTGAGTAGTTTACCTCAGACCTTCGGGTCCATAGTTATTAGCTAGATGGCTTCTTCTCTCTCTTTGGATCTCAATACAAAGTTCTCCTCAATCTTCTTGGAGATCTATTCGATGTAACTCTTTTTGCGGTGTGTTTGTCGAGATCCGATGAATTCTGGGTTTATGATCAAGATTATCTATGAACAATATTTGGTTCTTCTCTGAATTCTTATATGTATGATTTAATTATCTTTCCAAGTCTCTTCAAATTATCAGTTTGGTTTGGCCTACTAGATTGATCTTTCTTGCAATGGGAGAAGTGCTTAGCTTTGGGTTCAATCCTGCGGTGTCCTTTCCCAGTGACAGCAGGGGCAGCAAGGCACGTATTGTATTGTTGCCATCGAGGATAAAAAGATGGGGTTTATATCATATTGCTTGAGTTTATCACTCTACATCATGTCATCTTGCTTAATGCGTCACTCTGTTCTTATGAACTTAATACTCTAGATGCATGCTGGATAGCGATCGATGTGTGGAGTAATAGTACTAGATGCAAAATCGTTTCGGTCTACTTGTCGCAGACGTGATGCCTATATACATGATAATTCCTAGATATTCTCATAATTATGCACTTTTCTATCAATTGCTCGACAGTAATTTGTTCACCCACCGTAATACTTATGCTATCTTGAGAGAAGCCACTAGTGAAACCTATGGCCCCCGGGTCTATCTTTTATAATATAAGTTTCCAATCTATTTTATTTTGCAATCTTTAATTTCAATCTATATCATAAAAATAACAAAAATATTTATCTTATTATTATTATCTCTATCAGTTCTCACTCTCGTAAAGTGACCGTGAAGGGATTGACAACCCCTTTTTCGCGTTGGTTGCGAGGTTCTTATTTGTTTGTGTAGGTATGAGGGACTTGTGTGTAGTCTCCTACTGGATTGATACCTTGGTTCTCAAAAACTGAGGGAAATACTTACGGTACTTTAGTGCATCACCCTTTCCTCTTCAAGGGAAAACCAACGCAATGCTCAAGAGGTAGCAGCCGTGCACACGGGGGTGCACGTCTTCACTTCCAGTAGCTTTCTGGGAGGCCCGTGGGCACGGGGTCGCCTGGGAGGTGCTCAGTTGATCTTGGTGAACTCCTCCTTCTTCCTTGTGGCCTTGGAGTCCTTCTCCTTGGCCTCCGGGATGCTCCCTAGCTGCTTGGTGGCAGTCGTCCTCGTACCTAATGATGCACAATGTTCCATGGTGAGGTAGCAACCAACTCCAATGGATATTCATGTCAATCTCGAAGAGGAGTGGGTTCACCTTAAGTGCGATAGGTCCACTTGGGGCTTGAGGTGCTATGAAAGTGTACAAGGAGATGACCATAGGATGCCCCACATCATTTCTTCCCCCAGCCCGTCTCGAGCTGGGGAAGGAGTTGAAGGATCTGGCGTCCCGCTAGGGGATGGCAACCCGCTTGAGGAGTCGCTTGGGCGCACCTTGGGCGGACTATAGAAAGATACTCATGTAAATTTTACCTTGTTGAAAGGACTTGGTGCAACACAAACATAAAAATAGTGACGTATCCACGGGGTGCCAGTTTCTTCCTCCACATCGCGAGAGGATCGTCTTCTGACTTGTCGGAGAGTGTGATCTTCTCCGACACCGTGGGCTTGCTGGCGGCCCCGGCCGAGGTTCTCTTCATCCTCTTTTGGCCTTTGGGGCTCGTTCTGGCTTCGGCGTCCTCCGACGCCACCTGTTCCCTTCGAGGGGAGGGTTCTCCTCTTCCTCATCCTCCCCCACATCATCCTTGTCGGAGGAGGAGGTGTGGGTCTCCTCGGACAAGGTGACCGAGGTCTCCCGATTCCGAAGACCCACCCTGCCCTTTTGGGACTTTGGCCCCTTGGGGACCACCACGCGTGGCTCCTCGACTAGGAGCACCATGAGTAGAGGGGTTCTATCCTCCCTAGCAATGGGGTCAGGTACAACATCTGCTGCATCTTGGATGCCCAGTTCTGCAAACATGAAACAAGACGATTCATCAAAACCTGCCTCACTTAACAGGAAAAGAAGAATATGAACGTGTGTGTTAAACACTTACCGGTGGGGCATCATAGCTGACCTCGAAGCCAAGGTCCTCCCCTTCCTTACAGATCTTGTGCTTGGACAGCTTGAAGAGCCACGTCCACATGCCGGCCAAGGTGGAGCGGAAGAAGCTGAGGACGGGCCCCGCTTCCTCCCACATCGGGGTGGCCCAAAGTTAGAGCGGGAGGATGCGGCAATGGAGCATGGCGTTGACTACGTCAGCTAGCTGGAGGTTCTTCTTGTTAGACCACCACTTGATCTTCTTGATTAGTGTCTCCACCTCTTCTGGGTTCCCCCACGCGAAGCCCTTCTCCTTCTAGGACCTGAACGTCTTCGGGGGCCCGGCCGAAAAGGCTGGAACTTCGGCCCAGCCGGTGGCGAGCGGCTCGGTGATGTAAAACCACTCGTGCTCCCATTCTTTGACTGTCTCGATGAAGGTGCCCTCGAACTAGTCGGCCTTCTGGTTCTTGCTAACCATGGCCCCTCCGCACTCCACCAGATCAGAGCTATTGGACTTCGTCTTGACGCCGAAGATCTTCAGCCACAGGCCGAATTGCGGTTCGATGCAGAGGAAGGCCTCGCAGACCGCGATGAAGGAGGCAAGGTGTAAGATGGAGTTTGGGGCCATGTGGTGGAAGTCGAGCCCATAGTAGAACATTACCCTGCGCACGAATTGGTGCAACGCAAACCCTAAACCTCTAATGAGGTGAGGAACGAAGACTACCCACTCCCCTTGGTTGGGAGAGGGCACTTGCTGGTTGGCGTCGGGAGTGCAAGCGGCGACGTTGGCAGGGATGTATCCCGCACTATGCAGCTCCGTGATAGTGGCCTCCGTCACGATGGAGCCACCCCAGTGCCCTTTGAGGGTGTCAGCCATGTCTAAATGGGGAAGCTTTGAGGCATGGAGGAGGTAGAAAGCGATATTGGATCTAGGCGCTGGAGCTTGAGAAGGCAACAGACGGGGGAAATGAGAGCATGATTGGTGATGTTGTTGTTTTCTTACTCTTATAGGTTGTTGAAAGGCCAAGAGCCCCCCCCCATGGTGCTAGTAAAAACGCCACTCCTCTGCAAAAGATGTCGTTGTGTGTATGAGGGGAAACAAAATCTTGATGATATCCCTGATAAAACAGGCACGGTATCACCTCGATGGGATGCACCAGTAAAAAGGCTGCCTCGGGCCACGATTAGGGGTAAGCAGTAACTGCCTGGCCCGTCGTGGGTTGCGTCGCTTTGATAAAGTTGTCAGACTACGCGACACTATTTACACCTACGTGGTCGGCCTTGAGGCTAAGTAACCCTGCCTCCTCGGGCAGGGCATGAGCTCAGCTAGGTCTTGTTTGCAAGGCATTGCTTCTTTAAAGAGCAGTTCAGAGATCTTAAAGTCTCGAAGGGGAAATCGTCTATCAAGCCAAGGACTTTGGATCCGAGGTTATCTTTGTCAAAGAGATCGTCCTAGGTATAGAAGACCAGTTCGGGGGCTACTGACAATGTCCTGGACTATTGGGTACTAACCTAGTTGGCCCACGCTCCTCAGGATGGGCTGGTAGGCCTTCATTCATCTCAAGATGGACTCCGAAAGCTGCACGATTAGGGCGTGATCAAGACTACATCTATCGAAGACTTGTTGTACATTCCATGGTTTATCCTGCCGCCTTCATGCCTAGATACCGACCTTGTAACCCTAGGGGCCCTAGCATGTATATAAGCCAAAGGGTTTAACCCGTAGAGGAGAACACAATCTCATTCACCTAGCCCTAGAGTTAGAACACATCTTACGATCTCGAGGTAGATCAACACTGTATTTGATATATCTTCATCAATATAAACAAGAGCACGACGTAGGGTTTTACCTCCATCAACAGGACCCGAACCTAGGTAAACATCGTCTCCCTGTTCCTGTTACCCTTGATCCGAGATCCACAGCTCAGGACCCCTACCCCGAGGTCTGCTGAATTTCACACCGACAACCGGTAACGGGGATAACAGTGTAGTGAGCATGTGATGACTCAAGAGGATAATAAAGATCCTTCTCGGGTTTCGTGAAGTATCCTGAAACGAGGGGAACATCACATGATAACCAAAAGGTTCACTTAAATATCATTTGTGTGCTCATAGGGATCGATATGGACGTCAACGGTCCCGCTGTCAGTCATTGAACGAAGGGGTTTCGTTCATGTCTATGAGTTACAGAACCTATGGGTTCAAAAGCTTAAGGCAATCATGGTCTGCAGAGTGTTAGTGGGACGGGAGTGATGAGAATACATTCGTGGAATTGTTTCATAAACATTCAAAATAGTTTCAAGAGGATTCGGAAGCGTTTCGGAGTCACTGGAAGGGTTTTGGAATTTATCGGGCAAAGCCGGGTATTCCCATAATTGATATATAGGTGGGAAATGTTTTCGGTGATGTTTATATATATATAAGGGACTAATAATCATTAGAAGGCTTTTCTACTTAATTTAATATCAACGGGCCTAAAAAGGCCAAGTGGTGGAGGACAACTTGGGCCACCAAGCCCAAAGTGGAGAAGGCGCCCCTTATTGAAAAAGGAGGCCGAATTGGACTTGGGGAGGAGGAATCCTCGTCCCCCTCGGTTGGTTCCCCAAGGAGGGACTTTCCCTCCTTGGTGGCTGCCCTTTCCCTCCCCTCCAACCTATATATACTAGGGGTTTTTGTGTTATTGAATACATAAGTTTTGGAGCCTCCTCTAGTTCATCTAGCCCTAGTTCTAGTTGGTCCTAGTTGACTAATTAGAGCTTGATCTAGTTCCTCTAATACTCATAATTAGAAGCCCAATGTGGTTCTAATCTCCTCCCTCTAATTCTCTGGCAACAATTAGCTCTGGACGGCGAAGCACTAACGGATCGTGAAGGTTGTACGCTTGTAACCAAGTAGAGAGTCCATGCTTTCGGTCTTCGATTCGAGGGACTATTCATGGGTGGTTCACAAGATCGTTCGTCGACGATTCGAGGGACACCAAGTATGATCTACACCGACATGTTCTCCTTCCACCGCAACTCGGTGATGGCAATGATCGTGATCCCAACCCGTTATGCATCTTCATACTGATATTGGGTGTGCGTAGGTGCGATTTTTTTGCTTTCTACTACGTTTCCCAACACAACGGCCACTAGATGTGCAGCCACCTGCCACATATGCAACAACCTCATGCCAGATCTGCACAGACAAACACCTACACATGCATTGACACTGCATCACCTAGAGAGAATGCCATGCGATCGCCGCCATCAGAAGCATTATGGGATTTATGGTGGGATTTCTCAGGCAGAGATGAGGGGAGAGGGATGGGTAGGAGGAGATGTCTAGTTAGCATCATTGACCGAGCCACCCTAGAATGAACGACGCGGGGTTGCGTTTCATTGAGCAATGCCGATACATATAGTGTTTTTGTGTAGAGCGGTCACATTTTCTGCATGTAAAGTTTTCCAAGTCGCATCTGACATCTAAACTCAAAGTTAGAGAAACCTCAATAGTGGAGTCTTCAGCCAAAGGTTAATTACATGAGGATGTTGAAGTTTGTGGAGTAATGTCGGCAACTAGGCGTAGAAATATGTGACCTCGAGGGTACCCTCTGACCCTACTCAGTTCAAACAAAAATAACTAAATTTCCAAAAGCCAGATGGCTAGATAAAACATTATAAAGTATTCATTTTTACCCTTGTGGATAAGGCGGAAAGCCCTCCACAAGATATCAATGACATCGGCAAGCCTCACCATGTCTCCATTGTGTCATATATATTCTCATGTACCACTATTAACAGTGCTACAAAAGAACTCTCATAAATGATTTGCCTAGGTCCAACCATCAACTATGACACTAACCATTGGCAAGTTGTGGGTGAGCTATTAGGGGTGACTCATCGATAATAGAGATAATGATTTACCACTAACATTCCCTAGGGCGACCTATTAGAGTAAAACTACCACCCTTGGTTCAAGGATGCAAAATTATGTCTTTATGAGTGTCCTTCCCAATCCTAAACTACCCCAACCCCTCGCTGATACATCTCCAATGTATGTACAATTTTTGATTGTTTCATGCTATTATATTATCAATCTTGGATGTCTTATATGCATTTATATGTTATTTTATATCATTTGTTGGGACTAACCTATTAAGTAGTGCCCAGTGTCAGTTGATGTTTTCTGCTTGTTTTTTTGTTCAGAAAATCAATAACAAACGAAGTCCAAACACGATGAAATTTTATGGTGCTTTTTTTGGACCAGAAGGGACCCTCGAAGGTTCAGGAGCAGGCTAGAAGAGCTACAAGAGAGCCAAGATCTCACAGGTTGCGCCTTGGGGGTAGGGTGCGCCCACTGAGCTCGTTGGCCCCACACAACACCGCTTGACCTAATTCCACCTCTATAAATTCACATATATACCAAAACCAACAGAGAGCCACCCGAAACACTTTTTCTGCCGCTGCAAGCTGCTATTCTTCCGTGATCCCATATGGAGGCCTTTTCCGGTACTCTGCCGGAGGGGGAATCGATCACGTAGGGCTTCTACATCATACTTGCTCCCTTTCGATCATGCGTGAGTAGTTCACCACAGACCTACGAGTCATAGCTAGTAGCTAGATGGCTTATTCTATCTCTTTGATCTTCAATACCATGTTCTCCATGATCTTCTTGGAGTTCTATCTGATGTAATCTTATTTTGCGGTGTGTTTGTTGGGATTTGATGAATTGTGGGTTTCTGATCAGTTTATTCATTGAAAGTAATTGAGTCTTTTCTTAACTTTATTGATGCATGATTGTTATAGCTTTGTATTTCTCTCCAATCTATCCGTTTGGTTTGGCCAACTAGATTGATTTATCTTCAGTGGGAGAGGCGCTTTGTAATGGGTTCAATCTTGTGGTGTCCTCACCACTGACAGAAGGGGTAGCGAGGCACGTATAGTGTTGTTGCCACAAAGGGTAAAATGACAGGTTTAATCATATTGCTTGAGTTTACTTTGTCTACATCATGTCATCTTGCTTAAGGCGTTACTCTGTTTGTCGTGAACTTAATACCATAGATGCATGCTGGATAGCGGTCAATTGGTGGAGTAATGGTAGTAGATGCAGGCAGGAGTCGCTCTACTTGTCACGGACGTGATAACTATATACATGATCATTGCCATGAATACATCATAACTATGTGCTTTTCTATCAATTGCCCAACAGTAATTTGTTTACCCACTTTATGTTATGTGTTCGAGAGATAAGCATCTAGTGAAAACTATGGCCCCGGGGTCTAATTTTATCATATTTCTAAAACCAAAATACTTTGCCGCAATTTTACTCTTTTTATTTTCATTTTCTTTTTATCTATCTATTACTATCAGAATTAATCCTTGCAAGTAATGAGTTCAAGGGGATTGACAACCCTCTTCCCCGCGTTGGGTGCAAGTATTTGCTTTTGTGTGTGTAGGTATTGAAGACGGGAATTTGCGTGGTTCTCCTATTGTTTCGATAACCTTGGTCCTCACTGAGGGAAATACTTATCCCTACTGTACTGCTTCACCCCTCCTATTCTAGGAAAATACCAACATAGTTTACAAGTAGCACCCGCCGCCTCCTTCTCTCCGACGACGCTGTCTCCCACTAGGTATTATGCTCCCACCCTCTAATATGGCATGGCCATCATTCCCTTTTTTTATCCCTTACGCCGATGCATCTGATCGACCTAATCTGTGACATCCCAGTATAATAGGAACGATAGACTACTCATATCAACAAGGTGCACCTTCTTTTCCAGGAGCCCACCCGAAAGGAACCTCAAGGTTAAGTGGGCTTGGAATGGAGCAATTTGAGGATGGGTGACTAACAAGGATGTGGATCCCAGGTGTGCATGAGTGAGGACATAGTGTGCGAGAAAGACTAGTATTCATCTGTGGGGCTTATCTAGATTGTAGGTGGTAGCAAGGCACAGCGGCCAGGAACCTATGGGTTTTGATCAGGGCATTACATAATCATTGATGATGCCACCTCCTAGTCATCGTCACTCTCCTCCTAGGGCAGCGTCATTGGGTCTCCCGTGCACCATGCGTCTCCCCGCATACCTTGTCCTCTATGCCCTTTCTATCACTGATAATCCCCAAGTGCAAGGAATTGCCATAGCACTTTTCAATGAAGGAGGTGGTAGGTACGAAATGTCAAACCCACACGAAGCTAAAGGTAATATTTATATTATCTCAGGTCCTATCTTCCACTGATACAACCCAACATACACCAAATGTTTGCTTTTCCTAGGAAGTAAAAGTAGAAGTACTTTGTGGGTAAAAGGATAGCTTTGCTAGATAATAAGAACTTGTAAATAAAAGTTGGTAGTTTTTTGTAAAATAAGAATAAAGTAAAGTATAGTGAGTGTGGAAAAGGGGTGGCATGTACTATGGAATTGTCCCTAGGCAATTGGCTAAGTTACTAGGCTGATCGTCATCATAGCAGTTTTATATGTGGGAGAGGCCTTTGCTATCATAGTATCCATACTTGGAATAATACGTACTTATGGTCGAAACAATTAGCAAGCATCCGAGAATACTAACAAGTTCACTCAGGTAAACCCAACCATAGCATTAAGATATATTGGTCCCACTTCATCCCATATGCATCATTTTCTATGGTGTGGCAAGGTAATTCTGTCACTCCAGCCGCCATATGCATAGTCCCGTTGATATACTACTAACCCTAAGGTGTGTTCCACATGCACGCTCATATGATGGGCTCCAAAGGACAAGAACATAACAACATGCAACTCAAACCAACCATAGAAATTCATCAATTGCCCAAAGGGTAAAATAATCTACTCAAACATGGTAGAGATGCAATAGATCATCAGTAACATAAGGACAAAAATTAATCTACTCAAACATGATAGAGATGCAATAGATCATTAGTAACATATAACATGAAACAACATGTTCAAGCAAGGGATTACAGAGGTGATGATGGTTCCCCCGGCAGCACTTCGGCGCCACCAAAAGAGAGGGGGAGAGGCCTCCTCCTTATTCTTCCTTGGCCTTCTCCCTATATGGGAGAAGGTTTTATCCTATGGTCCATGGTGTTCTTGACCTCCAGGGGCGAGAGCCTCCCCCGAGAATGTATCTTGGAATTTTCTGTCTATCTCTCCGCGATGATGTCTTGGAGGTTTCACCCTTTTATCGACTCCCAGAGATCCTTAAGTCAGAAAATCTGAATTTTTATGGTGGTTCCACAACTTCACAGGCAAGCTACCATCCAAAGGGAAACGACAACTAACCTCCATAGTACCCACACGGGCCCACCACATGCTCAGGGGTGGCTGTGTGGGGTAATCGTCTGGAGCACATGGAGCTCCTCTCCAGGTTGGTCTACTCCCCATGTCTCTTATTTTCCAAAATAAATCCTCATAAATCCGCGTGTATTTTTTAGCTCCACAAATATAGGTTATCTAAAAAAAAGAAACATGCAGGAAACAACAAACTAATTTTGGGCACTAATCAATATGTTAGTCCAATAAAAATAGTATGAAAGTGCATCAAAAGCATGTATAAATCATGTGAATATAGCATGAATAATTCAAAATTTGAAGATACATTTGAGACATACCAATCACCCGCGACAATCCAAGAATCGAGTCAACGACCCCCTACCGCCTACATGGTCATAGACCCGGTGTTAATGTTTTCATCCCCGGCATCCCTATGTACACCCGCTGGTTTTGGTGGTGAAGTATCTTCGGGTATCCCAATCCCCCGTGTGTAGTTGTAGTGCACTATAAGAAAAGGTAATATCTATGACAAAATATCTAGACAAAAAACAACATAGAAGTTACCATATCTATGGTAAAACTCTTGGTTTCATCATAGATGTGACATGGTTAATTGGGACGATAAAAATCTATGATGATTTCTGAATAATTGTCACAAAAGTGTGCTCTGCGCCATCAAGGTGGTGGACCAATCTCGCGTACGCACTTCTATGAAAGTCTATGCAATATATATGATGAGGTGTCCATGATAGAAATGCGGTTAAGTTTTCCCTCAAATGCTCTAGTTAATTTTGGCTTCGACCTAGTGGAGCGTGGATGTCATCCTCTCTATACAAGAAGCAAACACTACATAGTTGGTGCGATCATTGGAGACAAATGTACACAAGTGGGACCAGACTTCCTATCAGTCTTGGTTGTACATGTTATCCCGATGGGCCCTTGATGCCAACCCCTAAGTATATGAACCAGATATGGCACAATCGTTGGTGACCCTAGAATGTAACAAGTGGAACCATACTTTCAAACAAGATGGTCCAGATGTTAGCCTAGTGGGGCCATGATGCCAGCTTATCAGGACATGAACCAATTGTTGCATACATGACACAATCGTTAGGGACCCGCATGCATACAAATGGAAGAGAACTTCCAAACAAGCTGGCTACTAGATGTTAGCATGGTGGAACAATGATGTCGGCCTCCAAATACATGAACCAACTATTGCGTAAGTGGCGTGATCATTAGGGACCCACATGTACACAAGTGGGACCAGAATTTCAAATATGTTGGGTCACATATTTTAGCTTGGTGGACCCATGGTGTCAGCTTCTCAATACATGAACCAATGGCCGCGTGCATGGCAGGATCATTGAGGAGTTGCATACACACAAGTGAGACCGATTTTTTATGTCCGAAATATAATCTTGGTGGGTCCAAGATACCAGCCTCTCAATACATTAATATGTTATAAAAGGTTGGGGAAACATGAACTTGAACACAAGACCTCGTACGTTTGAGATGAGCACCTATCCAGCAAGCCGACTTAATTACAACTTCTCTTAGATAGTTGTATGTGAAATTTCTTATACATGTACAAGGAAGTGCTGGAACAATGTAGATATGCTATCTGATATAAAGGAAAACCTAGCATATCCATCTCAATAGAATATACTAGAGACCGAATATAATCTGTAGATAAAGAGCATATAAGGAATCGATGAAGCAGCCTTGTGGGTGGTCTATCGTTCCCCAAACACTTTGTCTACTCTTTCTCCCATACTTCAGAGCTCAAGAGGTGTGGTTACAGATGGCTTCCCTTTCATATTGTGCACATGATGCATAATTGATGCGATTTAGGATTGATAAAACCTAACTAGAGAGTTGGTGTCTTCCAATGTCATGTACATATATGTACCACTATTGGAATGCACTAATGCAAATAAAAATTTATCATATAAACTAGGAATATATAGCTATGGGAATGCAGCAGTAGGCCACATGATTACCACTAAACATGAATGCTCAATGGGTAAGTAGAGTCAGTGCCATAGTCTGGATTGAATGTGGAACTAGATTGAGTCAATCGATAAGGTATCAGACACCAACTCTACTTCCTCAATGGTTGTACGCATGTACTAGTAATAATCTTGTGATCTATCATTACAACTATATATTGTTGGTTTAGGTAGTACAAATTTTTATTTGCACTTGTCTACCAGTACACACGAGATTATAATGAAGCCAAATTATGTGCACTAGTCTACGAGATTTTTATTTTGGTGAGATTTTGTGAGTACATGGAATTTGTTTATATACCCATTAATCATGTGCTTGTCCAACTAAACATACATAAATAATTAGTTTACTAGCACACTGAGTGAGTTCATTATGTTAACCTCAATCACTGGGCCGCCATGTGAGCACTTATCTCTCAATAACGAAGGACTCGTTTATTGGGCCTGAGTCAATGGGCTACCATGTTTGTGAGGACCCAAATTAATCACGTGTTGGTACAACTGAAAGGACATAGCAGAATTAGTTGTACTAGCATATTGTGTAGGTCCATCATGCGAGCCTTAGTCAATGGGTAACATGTGAGTGACTCTAAAGTAATTATGGGCTCCTTTATTGGGCCTGAGTCACTGGGCTCTGTGAGTGACACAATAAAAATCCTTATGAGCTTAGAATGGTTTTTTTCAAAGCCTCCGTCAATGTGAAGTAGGATAGCACCAACTATCTGAACAAAGGGAAAAACATCTTCGAGCCCCTTGTGTTTGCATCCACTAAAATCCTACCATCTTTACTTACTTGCAAGTTATCATCTTTTCGCTATCTAGTACTCTTTATAGCTTGCCTATTAAGTTGTTTACTCCTACTCTGAGTTGTGCTAAAACTGCTGTCGGTGTCAAAACTGGCGGATCTCGGGTAGGGGGCCCCGAACTGTGCATCAAGGTTGATGGTAACAGGAGACATGGGAGACGACGGGCCCTCTCTATGGAGGTAATACCCTACTTCCTACTTGATTGATATTGATGAATATGAGTGTTACAAGAGTTGATCTACCACGAGATCGTAATGGCTAAACCCTAGAAGTCTAGCCTGTATGACTACGGTATTGAGTATATCCTTTCCGGACTACACCCTCCGGTTTATATAGACACCGGGGGGATCTAGGGTTACATAGAGTCGGTTACATAAGATGGAATCTTCATAGTTGTTCGCCAAGCTTGCCTTCCATGCCAAGGAGAGTCTTATCCGGACACGGGTACAGTCTTCGGTCTTCATATCTTCATAGCCCATCAGTCCGGCCCATAGTTAACAGGCCAGACGCCCGAGGAACCCTTAGTCCAGGACTCCCTCAGTAGCCCCTGAACCCGGCTTCAATGACAGTATCCGACGCATAGTGCTGTCTTCGGCATTGCAAGGCGGGTTCCTCCTTCCGAACTCCCGAATAGTCTCCAGACGAATTGACCGTGTCCGAACCTGTAACACACACCGCGCACAGCCGCAGAGAGAATATAATAACACACAAGTCCAATCTACTGACAACTTTAATAATGCGACGTCACGCCTGTCCGGTCATAATTTCGAACCGTTTTTCGCCCCATGTTTCGAGACACGGTTGTCATTGGCACGTCTTGTCAAAGCAGAGATCGTGTCCCCTTATTACGAGATTCTCATCAATACGGGCATGGGTAACCCAACCACGCCATTTACACAGCCCTTGGGAGCAGGCGAATTTTAAGGCAAATGGGGGGGGGGGCGTTCGATATTCACCACCCTTATAAGGAGATAAGATTCCCCTTTCTTCTCCCACGCTTTCTTCCTGCCTCTCCATTCTTGAGCTCCAACGCCCAAGTTCTCATTTCCCCGTCTCGAGAAAGCACTCAACCATGTCCGGATATGGAGGTCAAGGCAAATGGATGGCCTCCTCAGTTAAGGAGGAGGACATCGCCGAGCTTCAGGCAGCCGGGTACCTGGCGAAGGAAATCGCCCGCCGTCTTCTAGCCCGGGGACAAATCATCCCCACACCAAAGCCCAATGAGAGGGTAGTGTTCATCCCTCATTTCCTCCATGGGCTAGGGTTTCCACTCCACCCCTTCGTCCGCGGGATAATGTTCTACTACGGGATAGACTTCCATGATCTATCCCCGAACTCCTTCCTCAATATCTCGTCGTTCATCATCGTGTGCGAGGCCTTCCTCCGCATCCACCCCCACTTCGGGCTGTGGCTCAAAACCTTCAACGTGAAGCCCAAGGTGGTGGACGGACAGCACACAGAGTGCGGGGGCGCCATGGTGAGCAAGCTCATGAATGTCTTTTGGCCAAAAGGCACATTCGTGGAATCTTTCAAGGAATGGCAGAAGCTATGGTTTTACATCATCGAACCCTGCGATGCCACCTGGGCCGCGGCTGCCGAATTCAACTCCGGCGCCCCCGTGCGACTCACCTCCTGGGTCGAGAAGAGCCCAAACTGTCGTTCGTCGGACGAGCTGATTGCACTGCAAACACGTATCCAAAGTATGATTGATAGGGACATCAAGCTTGTTGACATAATCCAAGTGATGTTGGTGCGCCGAATCCTTCCCTGCCAGAGCCGAAGCCGTCCTCTATGGGATTTCAACCCAAAGAAACACCATACCCTGGTGAGGCTTTTTGAAACGACTCATGAAGATGCCTGGAAGTTGCTTTTCAAGGGAAACGAGATACCACCGGCCACTGACTCGGACCGGGGTCACAACATAAATCACCTCCCCAATGAGGTATCTTGTTTTCAACACATCCCTTACTTGCTTGTTTCAAGGATGATATCTAAGCTTTCATTACCATTGCTTTTTCAGTACTGGTTGGAGAAGGCGAAGCAGATCTGATGTCTGGCTCCCTTGCCCAAGGAGCCAGTCATCCCGCGCTTAGCAAAGGTGCTGGAGCCGGCGCCTTATAAGGCACCAGAGAAGAAGGCCACAGGAAAGGCCAAGGGGGTCCGGAGCGTCCCCCGCCGCAAGGGTACCTCAGACGCGATGTCCGAAGACAAGGCCCATTCCCCTCGCCGAAGACGACGCGGATGAGGAGAAGGAGGAGGGCGACTCTCCCACCAATGGGGGAGGAAGAAGAGGGCAGCCTCCGCAACTCTGGAGGCGGAGGCGCCCAAAAGGGGGAAGGGCTCCTTCGCGGATAACTCCGCATGGGACGTCGAGGACAGTCCGGAGAGACGCCCCCGCACTAAGTCTTAGGCCGCATCGTAAGTACTAACACCTTATCTACCCATGAAGTTTCCCCTCCTCATTGTGTTGAGACGATTGGTTATGTTATTGTAGTCCGGCCCACAACAGCCCTCCGCGATCCTCGTCAGGAGGCTCGCTGGTTTCCAAGGCGATGGCCAGCGACTCCCCGCCAGACGCACAGTCCCCCAAGACCAGGGATGATACAGAGGTGCTGTCCCGAAGGACTGTCCCCGGTGGGGGAGAGGCTCAGGAGGCGCCCGAAGGCGTAACCCCTGTCGCCGGACACCAAGGGGAATCAATCCCCCCGGAGACTAGCGGGGAGGGCCGTATACAATTCGGCCCTCAACCGAACTCAATTCCGGAGACCGAGGCGGCTTCGGAATCCAGCACGCACCCTCCTTCGAAAGAAGGGGGATGCCTGTTCCGCCGGTGGCCCCTGTCAAACCAGGGGCACCGGATAATCTGCTGGGAGCGCTGCGAGGCACTTCCATTATGGATGAGCACCGTGTCCTTATGGGCATGGTGATTGAAAAGGTTCAGTCCGCCAAGAGCAGACTAATTGAGGCTTGCGGCAACCTGCTAACAGGTTTTGAGGTAGGTGACACCAAAAGGAGAGAATCCCAATGTAGACAGCAGCCCCTGAGACACTGTCCGGTGTTCGGAAAGAGAAAACTGGACAGAGGATCAATCTCCTATGATAGGAAACTAACTAAATTTTTCTTAAATACAGGCGTCGTTGCTGGCCGCGGCCTTGCATACTGCCCGAGGTCTCCGGACTGAAGCAGAAACTGGCGGAGGCCGAGGGAGAGCTAAGCCAAGTGAAGAGGCAGCTCCAGGAGAAACAAGGTAAGCAATAAACCTATTATATAGTCGAAAAAAACAAAATGATATGCGATGACCAAAATGCCATGATTTGTACAGAAGCGACGACCGAGGTCGAGGCCCTGAGAAAGGCCCTGGTCGAAGCCGAGGGGAAGGCTGTCCAGCAGCAAGCCACCCGTAAGAAGCTCAAGGCCCGAGTCGGCAAGGTCCAGCAGGAGCTCCAGGATGTGGTGAAGAAGTATGAAGCTTTGGAGCGCGAGGCATCAGCTCGAGAGGCCGAACTTTCCAAGGCTCGTCTGAGCGTAGAGGTCGCACAGAATGAGGCCCGGGACGCTCTCCAGGAGATCCAGGAGGCGAAGAAGATCACAGCGGGTAAGGCGTTTAACATGCAAAGCAAGTATGCAGAGAGGAAGTACCTTTTACTAACCCGGATTCGGAGTTGTCCAGGGGCTTTTGTGGATCTGCCACATAGTGTATCCGATGTTGCAGAGTTCTTCCAAGCCAAGGAAGGGAATTCTCCGAAGAAGCTGTTCTGGTCATAGTATGCTATGCCAGAACATCCGGTGGCCTTTGCCAATCAACTGAAACAGTTGGTCGAGCTGCATAGGATGGCCGAACTAGCCATGAAGGATTTAATAATCCGTCTATGGCCAGCCGAAGCTATACCTAGCAGTTATTTTGGCCTCGTGAAGCGGGTGGTGGAGGCTTGTCTGCGGCTACACATTGTCAAGCGATCAGTCTGCATCAAGGGTGCCTGCATGGCCTTCGCTCGTTGCAAGATGTGGTGGGCGAAGATGGACGCCGTCGAGGTGGCCCGGGGGCCACCGGAGGGCAAGGAGCACCGCACACCTGAGCGATATTTTGCGGATGTCCTGGAGGGATCTCGACTTGTAGCAACGCAGTGCGGGAAGGACGTTATTCTCGAATGAATACATTCATATTTTGCCTTGTATGATGAAAACAAATCCGCTTTGTAATATAATTTTTTATTATGTTTTAGTTGTATCCTCCTATGCGGCCGTGTTGTATGAAATCTAAGGGTTGGCCAATCGTGGGCTTCTGCCCTCACGTAGGTAGTACGGAGGTGTTCGAGATGGTATCTAAACAATCCTGATCCAATTATATGGTCCTTGAAGGAGTTGTTTAGCGCAACGAACCAGGCAACCACACTATACAGCTTGAACGCCCTCACTTAGCCATAGGAGTTTTATAATAAAACATAGGTGCAGCCCCTCGTATACGAACCAGAGTGCTGTCAGCGTCTGATCGGGAAGTACCGATCCTTCGCGTAATGCGGGATAATCTCCAACGATTTGAGACCTTCCATCAGTCCGGCCCATAGATAACAGGACGGACGCCCGAGGAACCCTTAGTCCAGGATTCCCTCAACTGCCACCCCTAAAAACTTGAAACTACATGATTTTCTTTCTTGCTAGGACTATTCACCCCCTCCAGTCCATAGACCTCGATACCAACACACTCCCCATGAACACAACCCATGCCAAGTATGCTATATTCTACACAACATTACTAGTTCCCTAGTCTCGAGACCTCATTCTCCTTCACGTATTCTGGTGTTGTTCTAGTGAGCTAAGCACCTCACACTATTGGGAGTACCTAGGCTTTCCAAGAAAATTCCCCGTGAGCTTCTCTGAGATTGTATGGCCTAGTGAGGTCGACACAATTAGTCTACCCACAGAGAAGGACGAGCCTGTCACCAAGGCCAGATGTTTGGGGAAAATTTCACTATGTTACCATGTGATTATGTATGTGCACCTACACCGAATCAAGGTGTTGTTGCGGTGCACAACACAATTGGAGAAAGTTGTGGTAGAGGTCTTCCAAGCACGAAGAAACTAGGCATCATGGATCACAAGGGTGATTAAGGGAGTCACGAACTAAGGGGCCTCAGGGCGACGACCCATTATACATGGGCCAAACTCGTGGAGCCATATAGTGACAGGAGATCTATGAACCCGTGGTGTGCCCTACAAGTCAAGAAGGTGCAGGATCTCTTTAAACCCTTATTGTAATCTATCTTCGCTAACCCTGATACGTCTCCAACATATCTATAATTTTTTATTGTTCCAAGCTATTATATATTCTGTTTTGTATGTTTAATGGGCTTATTCATACACTTCTATATTATTTTTGGGACTAACCTATTAACCGGAGGCCCATCCCAAATTGCTGTTTTTTTGCCAATTTCAGTGTTTCGCAGAAAAAGAATATCAAACGAAGTCCAAACAGAATGAAACCTTTGGGAATGTGATTTTTGGAACAAACGTGATCCAGAGGACTTGGAGTGGACGCCAAGCAATCAACGAGGATGCCACGAGGCAGGGGGCGCGCCTACCCCCTGGGCACGCCCTCCACCCTCGTGGGCCCCTCGTTGCTCCACCGACGTACTTCTTCCTCCTATATATATTCATATACCCCGCAAACATCCAGGAACACCACGAAACCCTATTTCCACCGCCGCAACCTTCTGTACCCAAGAGATCCCATCTTGGGGCCTTTTCCGGAGCTCCGCCGGAGGGGGCTTTGATCATGGAGGGCCTCTACATCAACTCCATGGCCCCTCCGATGATGTGTGAGTAGTTTACCTCAGACCTTCAGGTCCATAGCTAGTAGCTAGATGGCTTCTTCTCTCTCTTTGGATCTCAATACAAAGTTCTCCTCGATTCTCTTAGAGATCTATTTGATCTAATCTTCTTTTGCGGTGTGTTTGTCGAGATCCAATGAATTGTGGGTTTATGATCAAGTTTATCTATGAACAATATTTGAATCTTCTTTGAATTCTTTTATGTATGATTGGTTATCTTTGCAAGTCTCTTCGAATTATCAGTTTGGTTTGGCCTACTAGATTGATCTTTCTTGCAACGGGAGAAGTGCTTAGCTTTGGGTTCAATCTTGCGGTGCTCGATCCCAGTGACAGAAAGGGAAATGACACGTATTGTATTGTTGCCATCAAGGATAAAAAGATGGGGTTTATATCATATTGCATGAGTTTATCCCTCTACATCATGTCATCTTGCTTAAGGCGTTACTCTGTTCTTATGAACTTAATACTCTAGATGCATGCTGGATAGCGGTCGATGCGTGGAGTAATAGTAGTAGATGCAGGCAGGAGTCGGTCTACTTGTCATGGACGTGATGCCTATATACATGATCATACCTAGATATTCTCATAATTATTCACTTTTCTATCAATTGCTTGACAGTAATTTGTTCAACCACCGTAATACTTATGCTATCTTGAGAGAAGCCACTAGTGAAACCTATGGTCCCCGGGTCTATTTTCCATCATACAAGTTTCTAATCTATTTTATTTTGCAATCTTTACTTTCAATCTATATCATAAAAATACCAAAAATATTTATCTTATTATCATTATCTCTATTAGATCTCACTCTTGCAGGTGGTCGTGAAGGGATTGACAACCCCTTTATCGCATTGGTTGCGAGGTTCTTATTTTTTTTATGTAGTTACGAGGTGACTCGCGCGTGGTCTCCTACTGGATTGATACCTTGGTTCTCAAAAACTGGGGGAAATACTTACGCTGCTTTGCTACATCACCCTTTCCTCTTCAAGGAAAAATCAACGCAGTGCTCAAGAGGTAGCAAGAAGGATTTCTGGCGCCGTTGCCGAGGATATCTACGCCAAGTCAAGACATACCAAGTACCCATCACAAACTCTTATCCCTCGCATTACATTATTTGCCATTTGCCTCTCGGTTTCCTCTCCCCCACTTCACCATTGCCGTTTTATTCGCCCTCTTTTTCCATTCACCTTCTTCCCGTATGTATCTTTCTTTGTGTTTCCATGTATTTGCTTGCATCTTTGCTTGCTAAAAATCTATTGTTCTGGATCCACTTAAAGTGTTCTTCTTGGATCATCTTCGATCCTTATGCGCTCGTGCTGAAACCCCAACTAGCCTAGTTGATGGGAAATCTTTAGATGAGCATGCTCATTTTGTGCGTCACCGTTTGTCTGAAAAAGGGAGACTCTTATGGGATCAAATAAACAGATTGATGTGTTATGCTTGGAATCTTTGTGAAATTTGTGATTTTACTTGTTGCTCTAAGAACCCTAAAAAACGCCTCCCCTACCTATATGAGTTTAATGATAATGAAATCTTATCTTCTTATGTAAAGGGTGTTTATAGTTACTATGGTATCAAACAAATTGAAGAATTTGTTGCTTTTAAGGATGCTTATGAAGTTGCTTCTTTGATTGAAAAGTATGATATTACTCTCTACGAATCTGAAAATTTTGACATACTTAAATATTGCTATGAAAACTATGCTCATAATGTCTATGTAAAAGAATTTATCGAAAGAATGACCGTTGCTTCGGAAGAAAATAATGATATGCATGAATCTATAGATAATTATGATTCCGATGATTTGATTGAAATATCCCTTGATGAACATGATGCTTGCTATTCTTGTGGGCATGATGCCAATATTTATGAAGATGAATTTGCTATAGTTCCTTATTTTAAACATGAGATCGTTGCTATTGCACCCATACTTGATAGTTCCTTCGATAAAAAGCATGATTGCAATGATGTTATTATAAATTCTCTTAATGTCAATTGTGTTAATGATATGCAAAACCTCAAGCTTGGGGATGCTAGTTTTGCTATGACTACTATTTGTTGCAATGATCATGATTGGGGTGATTCTTCTTTTGATCTTGAAAATTTATTTAAGCCCCATGATGAATAAATGTTTTCAATAATATTGAAAGTGGGTTTGGTAGAGTGTAAACTTTAGATCCCACATATTTGGAGAATGTTCAATCTTATGAAGTTTTTGATAAAAGTGGGTTTGGAGAGGTCATGACTTTAGTTAATCTTAATCCCACTATTTTGGAAGAGTATCAACTTTGCATGCATGTGGATCGTGTTGAAAATATTTTATGTGATAGCTATTTTGTTGTATTTTCTTATGATCCTACATGTAATTATTATGAGAGAGGTAAATATGGTTGTAGAAATTTTCATGTTACTAAATTATCTCTCGTTATGTTGAGATTGCTATTGTTTCTTTCCGCTTCCTTGCATATGCTAGTTTTTGCTTGCTATGATAATTTGTTTTCCTTTAAGATGCCTATGCATAGGAAGTATGTTAGACTTATAAGTGTTCTTCACGTGTTTCATGATGCTCTCTTTGTGCTTCAATTCTTGTCTTTCATGTGAGCATCATTAAAATTATCAATGCCTAGCTAAAAGGCTTTAAAGAAAAGCGCTTGTTGGGAGACAACCCAATATTTTTCCTTGCCATTATTCAATAAATAATTTATCTAGCCTCTGTTTTGGTTGTGTTTTTTGTGTTTAATTAGTGTTTGTGCCAAGTAGAACCGTTGGGAAGACTTGGGGAAAGTCTTTTTGATCTTGCTGTAAAAAACAGAAACTTTAGCACTCACGAGAATTGCTGTCATTTTTTATTGCAGAGTGATATTTAGTTAATTCTTTTTGCAGATGATTAATAGATAAATTCCTCACGTCCAGCAACTTATTTTAGAATTTTTGGGGTTCCAGAAGTTTGCGTTAGTTATAGATTACTACAGACTGTTCTGTTTTTGACAGATTCTGTTTTTCGTGTGTTGTTTGCTTATTTTGATGAATCTATGGCTAGTAATAGAGTTTATAAACCATAGAGAAGTTGGAATACAGTAGGTTTAACACCAATATAAATAAATAATGAGTTCATTACAGTACCTTGAAGTGGTGTTTTGTTTTCTTTCGCTAACGGAGCTCACGAGATTTTCTTGTTAAGTTTTGTGTTGTGAAGTTTTCAAGTTTTGGGTAAAGATTTGATGGATTATGGAACAAGGAGTGGCAAGAGCCTAAGATTGGGGATGCCCAAGGCACCCCAAGGTAAAATCCAAGGACACCAAAAAGCCTAAGCTTGGGGATGCCCCAGAAGGCATCCCCTCTTTTGTCTTCGTTCATCGGTAACTTTACTTGGAGCTATATTTTTATTCGCCACATGATATGTGTTTTTCTTGGAGCGTCTTGTATGATTTGAGTATTTTATTTTCAATTTACCACAATAATCCTTGCTGTACACACCTTTTGAGAGAGACACACATGAATCGGAATTTATTAGAATACTCTATGTGCTTCACTTATATCTTTTGAGCTATATAGTTTTTGCTCTAGTGCTTCATTTATATCGTTTAGAGCACGGTGGTCGTTTTATTTTATAGAAATAATTGATCTCTCATGCTTCACTTATATTATTTTGAGGGTCCTTTAGAACAACATGTCAATTTTCTTTTAGGCATAATAAAAACTTTCATATAAGTGCATTGAATACTAAGAGAAGTTTCATACTTGATGATTGTTTTGAGATATGGAGATAGAGATATCAAAGTTGTGCTACTTGAGTAGTTGTGAATTTGAGAAATACTTGTGTCGAAGTTTGCAAGTCCCATAGCATGCACGTGGTAAACGTTGTGTAACAAATTTGAAACATGAGGTGTTATTTGATTGTCTTCCTTATGAGTGGCGGTCGGGGACGAGCGATGGTCTTTTCCTACCAATCTATTCCCCTAGGAGAATGCGCGTAATACTTGGTTTTTGATGACTTGTAGATTTTTGCAATAAGTATGTGAGTTCTTTATGACTAATTTTGAATCCATGGATTATACACACTCTCACCCTTCCATCATTGCTAGCCGCTTCGGTACCGTGCATTGCCCTTTCTCACCTTGAGAGTTGGTGCAAACTTCGCCGGTGCATCCAAACCCCGTGATATGATACGCTCCATCACACATAAACCTCCTTATATCTTCCTCAAAACAGCCACCATACCTACCTATTATGGCATTTCCATAGCCATTCTAAGATATATTGCCATGCAACTTTCCACCGTTCCGTTATGACACGCATCATCATTGTCATATTGCCTTGCATGATCATGTAATGGACATTGTATTTATGGCAAAGCCACCATTCATAATTCTTTCATACATGTCACTCATGAGTCATGGCACATCCCGGTACACCGCCGGAGGCATTCATATAGAGTCATATATTGTTCTAGTATCGAGTTGTAATCATTGAGTTGTAAATAAACAGAAGTGTGATGATCATCATTAATAGAGAATTTTCCCAAAAAAAGAAAGGCCAAATAAAAAAAAGAGAAGGCCCAATGCTACTATCCTTTTTCCACACTCGTGCTTCAAAGTAGCACCATGATCTTTATTATAGAGAGTCTCTTGTTTTGTCATTTTCATATACTAGTGGGAATTTTTCATTATAGAACTTGGCTTGTATATTCCAACAATGGGCCTCCTCAAGTGCCCTAGGTCTTCATGAGCAAGCAAGTTGGATGCACACCCACTTAGTTTCTTTTGTTCAGCTTTCATACATTTATAGCTCTAGTGCATCCATTGCATGGCAATCCCTACTCCTTGCATTGACATCAATTGATGGGAATCTCCCTAGCCCAATGATTAGCCGCGTCGATGTGAGACTTTATCCTTTTTTGTCTTCTCCACATAACCCCCTTCATTATATTCTATTCCACCTATAGTGCTATATCCATGGCTCACGCTCATGTATTGCGTGAAAGTTGAAAAAAGTTTGAGATTACTAAAGTATGAAACAATTGCTTGGCTTGTCATCGGGGTTGTGCATGATGAGAGCATTCTTGTGTGACGAAAATGGAGCATGACCAAACTATATGATATTGTAGGGATAAACTTTCTTTGGCCATGTTATTTTGACAAGACATGACTGCTTAGTTAGTTTGCTTGAAGTATTATTATTTTTATGTCAATATTAAACTTTTATCTTGAATCTTTCGGATCTGAACATTCATGCCACAATAAAGAAAATTACATTGAGAAATATGTTAGGAAGCATTCCACATCAAAAATTTCGTTTTTATCATTACCTACTAGAGGACGAGCAGGAATTAAGCTTGGGGATGCTTGATACGTCTCCAACGTATCTATAATTTTTGATTGTTCCATGCTATTATATATATATTCTGTTTTGGATGTTTAATGGGATTATTTATACACTTCTATATTATTTTTGGGACTAATCTATTAACCGGAGGCCCAGCCCAAATTGTTGTTTTTTTGCCTATTTTAGTGTTCCACAGAAAGATAATATCAAACGGAGTCCAAACGGAATGAAACCTTCGGGAGCATGATTTTTGGAACAAACGTGATCCAGAGGACTTGGAGTGGACGTCAATCAATCAACAAGGAGGCCACGAGGCAAGGGGGCACTCCTACCCCCCTGGGCATGCCCTCCACCCTCGTGGGCCCCTTGTTGCTCCACCGACCTACTTCTTCCTCCTATATATATTCATATACCCCGCAAACATCCAGGAGGACCACAAAACCCTATTTCCACCGCCATAGCCTTTTGTACCCAAGAGATCCCATCTTGGGGCCTTTTCCGGAGCTCCACCGAAGGGGGACATTGATCACGGAGGTCCTCTACATCAACTCCATGGCCCCTCCGATGATGTGTGAGTAGTTTACCTTAGACCTTCGGGGCCATAGCTAGTAGCTAGATGGCTTCTTCTCTCTCTTTGGCTCTCAATACAAAGTTCTCCTCGATTCTCTTGGAGATCTATTCAATGTAATCTTCTTTGGCGGTGTGTTTGCCGAGATCCGATGAATTGTGGGTTTATGATCAAGTTTATCTATGAACAATATTTGAATCTTCTCTGAATTCTTTTATGTATGATTGATTATCTTTGCAAGTCTCTTCGAATTATCAGTTTGGTTTGGCCTACTAGATTGATCTTTCTTGCAATGGGAGAAGTGCTTAGCTTTGGGTTCAATCTTGCGGTGCTCGATCCCAGTGACAGAAAGGGAAACGACACATATTGTATTGTTGCCATCGAGGATAAAAAGATGGGGTTTATATCATATTACATGAGTTTATCCCTCTACATCATGTCATCTTGCTTAAGGCATTACTCTGCTCTTATGAACTTAATACTCTAGATGCATGCTGGATAGTGGTCGATGTGTGGATTAATAATAGTAGATGCAAGCAGGAGTCGGTCTACTTGTCACGGATGTGATGCCTATATACATGATCATACCTAGATATTCTCATAATTATTCGCTTTTCTATCAATTGCTCGACAGTAATTTGTTCAACCACCGTAATACTTATGCTATCTTGAGAGAAGCCACTAGTGAAAGCTATGGCCCCCGGGTCTATTTTCCATCATACAAGTTTCTAATCTATTTTATTTTGCAATCTTTACTTTCAATCTATATCATAAAAATACCAAAAATATTTATGTTATTATCATTACCTCTATCAGATCTCACTCTTGCAAGTGGCCGTGAAGGGATTGACAACCCCTTTATCGCATTGGTTGCGAGGTTCTTATTTGTTTGTGTAGGTACGAGGTGACTCGCGTGTGGTCTCCTACTGGATTGATACCTTGGTTCTCAAAAACTGAGGGAAATACTTTCGCTGCTTTGCTGCATCACCCTTTCCTCTTTAAGGGAAAACCAACACAGTGCTCAAGAGGTAGCAAACCCTAACCCTACCGGTGTCTATATAAACTGAGGGTTTATAGTCTTAGGGCTAGAGCTACATTCATTACCTCATCTCCTTAGGGTTTATCTCATGCTGATCTCGAGGTAGATCTACTATGTAAACCATATTATACATCCAATACAATCTAGCAGGACGTAGGGTATTACCTCCTCGAGAGGGCCTAAACCTGGTAAACACTGTGTTTGTCGTCCCTTGTTCCCCATCGACCCTATTGATACGTCTCCGTCGTATCTATAATTTTTGATTGTTTCATGCCAATATTATACAACTTTCACATATTTTTGGCAACTTTTTATATGATTTATTGGACTAAGCTATTGATCCAGTGCCTAGTGCCAGTTCCTATTTTCTGCATGTTTTTTGTTTCGCAGAAAATCCATATTAAACGAAGTCCAAACACGATAAAAATTTACGGAGAATTATGTTGGAATATATGTGATTTTTAGGAGGTGGAATCAACGCAAATGGGGGCCCACAGTGCCCACAACCCATCAGGGCGCGCCAGGCACCCCTGGCGCGCCCAGGTGTCTTGTGCCCTCCTCGAAGGTCGGTTGGGGCCCTTCTTCTGGCGCAATAAAGATAATTTATGGAAAAAAATCTTGTAAAAATTTCAGTGCAATCGGAGCTACCGATCTCCGGGAATTTAAGAATCCGTGAAGGGTCAAATCTCGGTAACGCGAAACAGAAGAGAACAGAGAGGGAGATCCAATCTCGGAGGGGCTCCCGCCCCTCCGCCGCCATAGGAGACCACATAACAGAGGGGAAATTCTCCTCCCCATCTAGGGGGGAGGCCAAGGAAGAAGAATAAGTAGGGGGGCTCTCCCCCCTCGTTTCCGGTGGCGCCGGAGTGCCGTCGGGGCAATGATCGGGACAGCGATCTACATCACCAATCTTGCTACCGTCAACACCAACTTTCTCCCCCCTCTATGCAGCTGTGTAACACCTCTTCTCGCCACTGTAATCTCTACTTAAACATGGTTCTCAACTCCATATATTATTTTCCAATGATCTATGGTTATCCTATGATGTTTGAGTAGATCCGTTTTGTCATGTCGGTTAATCGTGATCTTGGTTGGTATGATTGTATATTTTATTTATGGTGCTGTCCTATGGTGCTCTCCGTTCTCGCGCAAATGTGAGGGGCCCCGCCGTAGGGTGTTGCAATATGTTCATGGTTCGCTTATGGTGGGTTGCGAGAGTGATAGAAGCTTAAACCTGAGTAGGTCGGCTATGGCATATGGGATAAAGAGGACTTGATACTTAATGCTATGGTTGGGTTTCACGACCATAATGATCTTTAGTAGTTTTGGATGCTTGCTAGAGTTCCAATCATAAGTGCATATGATCCAAGTAGAGAAAGTATGTTATCTCATGCCTCTCTCTCATATAGAATTGCAAGAATGATTACCGGTACTTCTTATCGAATGCCTAGGGACAAATAACTTTCTTGTTGACACAAACCCTTTTACTAAACACCTAACTTTTATTATCTTAAAAAGTACTTCTCGTTTTATTCTTGCAAAGTAGTTCTAGCATCACACCTACAAAATAGTTTCATACTTGTTTACGAGAAAGCAAACGTCAAGTGTGCGTAGAGTTGTATCGGTGGTCAATAGAACTTGAGGGAATATTTGTTCTGCCTTTAGCTCCTAGTTGGGTTCAACACTCTTATTTATCGAAAAAGGCTACAAACGATCCCCTATACTTGTGGGTTATCACCTAGATCCATAGCTCGGGACCCCCTAGCCTGAGGTCTGCCGGTTTTGACACCGACATTGGTGCTTTCATTGAGAGTTCCACTGTAGGTTCGCCCAAAGGATCGATGGCTCGCCTGATCGTAGGTGAGTGCATCGGATCCGGGGACTTCTTCGTTCCCAGAAAACTCTTCGCATTTGGCAGCATCGTGTTGCACGCAGACCAGATTGGTTGTCTGGGTCAGGTCGACGCCTTCGCCCCTGGACACCGGATTCGATTAGGTGGTCTGGAATATGTTGTGGACGGATGGAGCGATCTAGTTTTCACCGGATTCACTTCCCCCTCCGGCACCTTCGCCATACCAGATCCGGAGTCCCCTTCCGATTTGATCGGCGGATCAGTCTCAACAGTTGCCAGCCAGGAGAGCTCCGCTTTGAGTGAGGGCCAAGCTCCGCCTCCGTTCGGGCACATCACGACCACAGAGGACTTATCCCCGACCTTTGAGGCAAAATCAGGAGGCAAAAGCCATGAGTCAATCTGGGCCCAACCTCCCCATCATGACGCTCACCTGGCCTAGAGCCCTTATAATGAAGCAGTAGCCAACGGCCAGGGGTCACCCCCGACCCAAAGTGGGTCAATCCCAAACCCTGATGGGGAAGCCACGAACAAGGACCAAAGCAAGTCCTTGACCCCCAATGACATTCTGGACCCCTTCAAGGATCCAGCTCCACACCCCAAGCTTGCTACGACTAGCGGAAATCAAGGACCGGCCAGGGATTGACTGCCCCCCCCACTCCGTTACACCAGAATTTTGCATGGAACCCTCGAGTTCAGCGACCCTTTCAATGATAAACGAGGCGCTGGACCAAATTCAGAACATGACCATCCAAGAGGACCTGCCCTCCATCTTCAACCACCAACCCTTCGAGGCGTTTTTTGCATCCCACCCACCACCCATTTGATAGCCACTATCGATGATTTAACAAATATGCTAGACTATAATTTGGAGAATGCCGAATACATGGACGAGGAGGACAGAGCCATGGCCAATGCCGATGTTGAAGGAAATATGCCCTAGAGGCAGTAATAAAGATGTTATTTATATTTCCTTATATCATGATAAATGTTCATTATTCATGCTAGAATTGTATTAACCGGAAACTTAGTACATGTGTGAATACATAGACAAAATAGAGTCTCCCTGGTATGCCTCTACTTGACTAGCTCGTTAATCAAAGATGGTTAATTTTCCTAACCATAGACATATGTTGTCATTTGATGAACGGGATCACATCATTAGAGAATGATGTGATGGACAAGACCCATCCGTTAGCTTAGCATAATGATCGTTAAGTTTTATTGCTGTTGCTTTCTTCATGACTTATACATATTCCTCTGACTATGAGATTGTGCAACTCCCGAATACCGAAGGAACACCTTGTGTGCTATCAAACGTCACAACGTAACTGGGTGATTATAAAGATGCTCTACAGGTGTGTCTGAAGGTGTTTGTTGGGTTGGCATAGATCAAGATTAGGATTTTTCACTCCGAGTATCGGAGAGGTATCTCTGGGCCCTCTCGGTAATGCACATCACTATAAGCCTTGCAAGAAATGTGACTAATGAGTTAGATGCAGGATGATGCATTATGGAACGAGTAAAGATACTTGCCGGTAACGAGATTTAACTACGTATGATGATACCGATGATCGAATCTCGGGCAAATAACATACCAATGAAAAAGGGAATAACGTCTGTTGTTATTGCGGTTTGACGGATAAAGATCTTCGTAGAATATGTAGGAAGCAATATGAGCATCCAGGTTCCACTATTGGTTATTGACCAGAGATGTGTCTCCGTCATGTCTACATAGTTCTTGAACCCGTAGGGTCCGCACGCTTAACGTTCGATGATGATTTGTATTATGAGTTATGTGTTTTTGGTGACTGGAGTTTGTTTGGAGTCTCAGATGAGATCATGGACATGACGAGGAGTCTCTAAATGGTCGACAGGTAAAGATTGATATATTGAAAGGTGTCCCGATGTTTCGATGAGATGGTGGCTATCGTTTCTGTGGGAGTCGACCTTGACGATCCGACTACGAACATGCGAGACGTCGCGCCTTAGCAATCGCTAAACCAACTTCCGAGGGGTTATTGACCACGCCGGAGCACGATCAACCTGACCACGAGGGTCTGTTTCTTGCAAGCAAATGAACAACAAGCAAGAAACTGAGATTGCAATCTGGATATTGCGAATATAGGATGAAAGCTTTATTGATCAAGGTGGGGTTCTGTGACGTCTTGGTCTGGTCGTTGGACACAAACGAAGTACGAGAAGTTGCAGCTATGGCGAACTTTTAATCTAAACAAAACCCAAGCAAAAAACTACTAGATGGATCTACTTATATAGGAGCAAGGGGTGGCGGCCAAGGAGGTGGGAGGACGTCCCAAGGCAGCCTAAAACTAACCCTAGGTCGTACAAGGCTCATGGGCCCAAGTGGAGGTGATGCAACACCTTTGGGCTTGTAGTTTGACTCGGATTCTGCTGCAATGTCAGATTGTTTCGTCTATAACTCAATGCTCCGGACGAATTTGAAGGTGAATCCAATTGGGTTGGAAAGAGCACGAAATCTAGTTTCCAACAAAAAAATCACCCAATTCAGAGTCCGTATGAAAAAGTTGTTAGCGTTTTGAGTCAGGTATGTCTATGCAGTCTGAATCTGAATCGAGAACGTGACAGACTTGGACTCTATCTTCTCTTGGCCCAAAAGTGACGTGAGAGGACTTTTTGAACAGAACCTAAACTTCTCCTTTTCCCTTATCTTCATATGTGGATTGTACAAATGTCCCATACACCTGCAATTACACAAAACACAAAAGTGTGTGAAGTATTTTTGTTCTGGATAACATAAATAGATTATTGAATAGTTTGCATTAGAAATCACCTGACAAATATGCATGTATGCAATATTTTTGGTCGTATCCAAGGTAGTCATGTCCTCATCATCCTCCCCTTTTTGAAAACAAAGCCATCCTCGGCGTTGCTTAATCTGAAATGTGGCTAACAAAAGAGATAAGGTGTACATGTTGTATATGTATATGTCATCCATTTTAACTTCCCTTGATTTTTGCACACATGACACATGTATACATGAGTAACTTTCATAGTTTATAAAATCTAAAGCCAAAAAATTATCACAAGAAGTAGAAGGCATGAAAATATTGCAACTCAGTTTGCACATATAAGTGAAGCTCTTATTCATTTCAAAAGATTGGCAATGTTCATCATTAAACCATCCTAACTTTGGTGAATAAACCTTACTTGCATCAAATTTACATGCTACAACATGCTTAAATAAGCAAACATGAAATAAGTCATTGGACACAGAATCATCACCAAGATTGGAGGTCATATCAAAATGATTAAACATTGGTTCTTTTGCATCAACAGTTAATTCAATGGGTGCACTCAAAATTGTTGATATTTCATTTGTTTGATCACATGACGCATTCATGACAGTAACAAGATTCTCTAAAATAGGTGGTGTGTTCAAATCAACAGGTAACTCAATACGTGACGCATTCAAGTTAACTAGGCATGCATCATTCTCATGTGAAGTTATATCATCAATACCTTTATTGTTACCTTGTCGCAAAGATGTAGCTGATGTAGGTATGGACGTTGACAATGTACCATACCCTTGAGATGATGCCGCGCTCATAATCCGAGTTGCAACGGTGGAGGAACCAACCGGCGGTGGTGAGCATGAACTGGAATAGTAGTTGTTGTAGTCACCTAATGCATCCTCCTGTATCTGTCTCTCAAAGGTACAAGCACGGACATACATACCAGTAATGCAATGTGGAATATACTGAAATCTTGCCTGAATATCATGGTTCAAACCACCAAAGAATCTATTCATTGTATCATTCTCAGATTCTTCTATGTCACAATGATGCATATAAGATTTGAACTCTTGGTAGTAAGCATGAACAGTGTTGTTGCCTTGTTTAAATTGTTCAAATTTGCGAAGCAATTCACGACGATAGTATGGGGGGAAAATTGTTGTCTCATTATAGCTTTCAAAACTTTCCAAGTTGTGGGTTGGTTATCAATGTTTTTCTTACAATGTACACTCCACCAAACAGAAGCAAAACCAGTAAATGCTCTAGTGGCTGCTCGCACTCGCTCAAGTTCAGAAATGTCATGGTGACTAAAAACTTGTTCTACTTCAAACTCCCAAGCTATATAAGTAGTAGGATTAAATCTACCCTCAAATGACGGTAAAAAGATAACCTGACCATGTGCTTGTGTGTGTTGTCCCAATTCTCGTGATGGTGAAGATGTGTCCGTCGTCCAAGAACTTCTAACTTCGGAACCTGTCATGATTAGTAGAAACAAGAAACAAAATTCAAGAATAATGTTCCTATGAACTACTAGGGTGTGGTGGTAAAGCGCTCACAGTAAAGCAAATATCAATATATTACAAGTTCTTACCAAGCAGCAGGTGGTGACGGGCAACCAGCGGTGTCAAATAACTCTGAAGATTGTGTAAAGTGATTGCCAGGGGAACGTACATATACACAGTGTAGAAATATGTGGAGCTGGGTTGGCTATATATGGTAGCAAAAGATTAGCAATAATCAATTCAGAGATGCAATGTTGAATAAACGCTCAACGACGGTACTGTGCTGGTCCTAGGCTAGACCGAACAAGAGACGCGAGCCTAGAACACTAACAAAATCACGGCGTTGCACGTAAACAAGGGAGGAGCACACTCTGAAAAAAAATTCTCTTCTTTTCACTTTTTTGCATTTTTTCTTTTTTTTTCTCTTTTTTTCCTCACACTTTTTTCTTTCTCTCTCTCTTTTTTTCTCTAATTTTTTTATTTTTTTCTCTTTTTTTGTTTTTTTCTCTCTCCCTCTTTCCAAAACAAACTAGATAAGATGCAGATTGGATCTAGGGAAGATGTGCACGACCTCAACTATCATTTAGACAATGAATGATGGGTAGCACGGGGTGGAAATTGATGAATGGGTGGTGGACAGCGAAAGGGATAACGATGCAGCGGCGGCGTGACTAATGTGAACAGAACTCGAAACTCTAAACGAACAAGACACTAAGACCAGCAACTCGACACGACGATGCAACCGATAATTCAACTATGCAAGCAATCAAAAGAAAATTGCAACGGCTCAGACTGGCTTGGACAAAGGATGAATAGATCTAGCTTTTTTTGTGGCTTTTTCTTGGACAATAGGTGAGAAAATAAATCTAATCTAGGAAAACTAGAATTTCTCACCGAGCAACCTGAAAACTGATACCACTTGATAGAGGCAAAGGTGTCCCGATGTTTCGATGAGATGGTGGCTATCGTTTCTGTGGGAGTCGACCTTGACGATCCGACTATGAACGTGTGAGACATCGCGCCTTAGCAATCACTAAACCAACTTCCGAGGGGTTATTGACCACGCCGGAGCATGATCAACCTGACCACGAGGGTCTGTTTCCTGCAAGCAAACGAAGAACAAGCAAGAAACTGAGATTGCAATCTGAATATTGCGAATATAGGATGAAAGCTTTATTGATCAAGGTGGGGTTCTATGACGTCTTGGTCTGGTCGTTGGACACAAACGAAGTACGAGAAGTTGCAGCTATGGCGAACTTTTAATCTAAACAAAACCCAAGCAAAAAACTACTAGATGGATCTACTTATATAGGAGCAAGGGGTGGCGGCCAAGGAGGTGGGAGGACGTCCCAAGGCAGCCTAAAACTAACCCTAGGTCGTACAAGGCTCATGGGCCCAAGTGGAGGTGATGCAACACCTTTGGGCTTGTAGTTTGACTTGGATTCTGCTGCAATGTCAGATTGTTTCGTCTATAACTCAACGCTCCGGACGAATTTGAAGGTGAATCCAATTGGGTTGGAAAGAGCACAAAATCTAGTTTCCAACAAAAAACAAATCACCCAATTCAGAGTCCGTATGAAAAAGTTGTTAGCGTTTTGAGTCAGGTATGTCTATGCAGTCTGAATCTGAATCGAGAACGTGACAGACTTGGACTCTATCTTCTCTTGGCCCAAAAGTGACGTGAGAGGACTTTTTGAACAGAACCTAAACTTCTCCTTTTCCCTTATCTTCATATGTGGATTGTACAAATGTCCCATACACCTGCAATTACACAAAACACAAAAGTGTGTGAAGTATTTTTGTTCTGGATAACATAAATAGATTATTGAATAGTTTGCATTAGAAATCACCTGACAAATATGCATGTATGCAATATTTTTGGTCGTATCCAAGGTAGTCATGTCCTCATAAATTCGGACACCGGAAAGGTTCCGTAGTGTATCAGGTACATACCGGAGTACCGAAGGGGTTACCGGAACCCCCTGGTGGAAGATGTGGGACATATGGGCCATAGGAGGGAGGCTAACCAGCCCACAAGGGGCTGGTGCACCCCCCCACAAGGGCGAAGGCCAAATTGGTTTAGGGAAGGGGGTGCCACCCCCCTTTCCTTGTCCTACTCCATCTCCTTCCTTTTCCCTCCGGTGAAGAAAGGAAAAGGGGGGATCCTACTAGGACCAGGAGTCCTAGTAGGACTCCCCCATGGCGGGCCCCTCTTGGCTGGCTACCCCCTCGTCCCCTCCTTTATATACGGGGGCAGGAGACACCCCAAAGGCACACCAATAGTTCTCTTAGCCGTGCGCGGTGCCCCCCTCCATAGTTTACTCCTCCGGTCATAGCATTGTAGTGCTTAGGCGAAGCCCTGCACGGATCACATCACCATCACCATCACCACGCCGTCTGATAATCCCCAAGTGTAGGGAATCATCGTAGCAATTCTCAATGGTGGAAGTGATAAGTATGGAGTGTCGAACCCACAAGGAGCTAAAGGTAAGATCAATATTCTCTCAAGTCCTATCTGCCACTGATACAACTCAACGTGCACCGAACGTTTGCTTCCAACTAGAAACGAGAAATAAAACTACGTTGTGGGTAGGAAGAGGATAACTTTGCATGGTATCGAAGAGATAAAATATAAAATTAGGGGCTGTGATCATAAGTTAGAATATATTACTAAATATTATAAATAGCGAGTGTGGAATGATGATGGATCGGTGTGCGGAATTATCCTAGGCAATCGTTTACAAGACCGGTAGTCATCATTGCAATTTCATATGAGGGAGAAGCATAAGCTAACATACTTTCTCTTCTTGGGTCATATGCACTTATGATTGGAACCCTAGCAAGCATCCGCAACTACTAAAGATCATTAAGGTAAAACCCAACCATAGCATTAACATATCAAGTCCCCTTTATCCCATACGCAACAACCCCTTACTCGGCTTTATGCTTCTGTCACTCAAGAAACCCACTATAAGCGAATCATGAACGTATTGCAACACCCTACAACAGGAATCCCTCACGCTTGCGTGACACGGAGGGAACAATAGGACAACACCAAAAAAATACAACTCATACCAATCTAAATCATCAATCAACCCAAAGACAAAGGATATCTACTCAAAACATCATAGGATGGCAACACATCATTGGATTATAATATGTGCCATAAAGCACCATGTTCAAGTAGGGATTACAGCGGGGTGCGGGATAGCGGACCACGTAAAAGAGATGAGGATGGTGATGGTGATGTTGATGAAGATGATCACCGCGGCAATGATTCCCCTCCCGATGGCACTCTGTTGCTACCGAGAGAGAGGAGGAGAGGTTCTCCCCCTTGAGCTTCCTCCTCCATGGCCTCCCCCCAGGAAGGAGATAGGTTCTCCCTCTGGATCTTGGCATTCATGGCGATGATGGCCCCTCCGGGATCCTCCTCCATGGCCTTCCGTGATGATGGCCCCCTCCGGAAGGGTGCCAGAGAGGGCCTAGATTGATTTCACGTGGCTACAGAGGCTTGCGGCGGCGGAACTTCTGATCTAGGTTAGTTTCTGGAGGTTTGGGCATTTATAGGAGAGGTTGGCATCGAGAACAAGTCAGGGGGGCCCACGGGAAGTCCACGAGGCACAAAGGCGCACCCTAGGGGGGTGGGCGCGCCCTCCACCCTCGTGGGGCCCATGGGCCTTGATAACCCACAAGTATAGGGGATCGCAACAGTTTTTGAGGGTAGAGTATTCAACCCAAATTTATTGATTTGACACAAGGGGAGCCAAAGAATATTCTCAAGTATTAGCAGTTGAGTTGTCAATTCAACCAGACCTGGAAACTTAATATCTGCAGCAAAGTATTTAGTAACAAAGTAATATGATAGTAGTGGTAACGGTAGCAAAAGTAATATTTTTGGTTTTATAGTGATTGTAACAGTAGCAATGGAAAAGTAAATAAGCAAAGAACAATATAGGAAAAGCTCGTAGGCATTGCATCGGTGATGGAGAATTATGTTGGATGCGATCGATCATGCAACAGTTATAACATAGGGTCACACAGAACTAGTTCCAGTTCATCAATGTAATGTAGGCATGTATTCTGAATATAGTCATACATGCTTATGGAAAAGAACTTGCATGACATCTTTTGTCCTACCCTCCCGTGGCAGCGGGGTCCTATTGGAAACTAAGGGGTATTAAGGCCTCCTTTAATAGAGTACTGGACCAAAGCATTAACACATAGTGAATACATGAACTCCTCAAACTACGGTCATCACCGGTAATGGTCCCGATTATTGTCACTTCGGGGTTAACCGATCATAACACATAATAGGTGACTATAGACTTGCAAGATAGGATCAAGAACTCACATATATTCATGAAAACATAATAGGTTAAGATCTGAAATCATGACACTCGGGCCCTAGTGACAAGCATTAAGCATAGCAAAGTCATAGCAACATCAATCTTAGAACATAGTGGATACTAGGGATCAAACCATAACAAAACTAACTCGATTACATGATAAATCTCATCCAACCCATCACCGTCCAGCAAGCCTATGATGGAATTACTCACGCATCGCGGTGAGCATCATGAAATTGGTGATGGAGGAAGGTTGATGATGACGATGGCGACGGATTCCCCTCTCCGGAGCCCCGAACGGACTCTAGATTAGCCCCCCCAGGAGAGTTTAGGGCCTGGCGGCGGCTCCGTATCGTAAAACGTGATGAATCCTTCTCTCTGATTTTTTTCTCCCCGAACACAAATATATGGAGTTGGAGTTGAGGTCGGTGGAGCGTCAGGGGGCCCACGAGGCAGGGGGTGCGCCCAAGGGGGTATGCGCGCCCCCACCCTCGTGGAATGGGTGTGGGCCCCCTGACGTGGATTCGTCTTCTAGTATTTCTATATATTCCAAAAATAATCTCCGTTGATTTTCAGGTCATTCCAAGAACTTTTATTTCTGCACAAAAATAACACCATGGCAATTCTGTTGAAAACAACGTCAATCCTGGTTAGTTCCATTCAAATCATGCAAGTTAGAGTCCGAAACAAGGGCAAAAGTGTTTGGAAAAGTAGATACGACGGAGACGTATCAACTCCCCCAAGCTTAAACCTTTGCTTGTCCTCAAGCAATTTAGTTGATAAACTGAAAGTGATAAAGGAAATAATTTACAAAATTTGTTTGCTCTTGTTGTTGTAAATATGTAAAGCCAACATTTAGGTTTTCAACAAAGATTATGAACTAACCGTATTCACAATAACATTTAGGTCTCATGTTTACTCATATCAATGGCATAATCAACTAGCGAGCAATAATAATAAATCTCGGATGACAACACTTTCTCAAAACAATCATAATATGATATAACAAGATGGTACCTCGCTAGCCCTTTCTGAGACCGCAAAACATAAATGCAGAGCACCTTTAAAGATCAAGGACTGACTAGACATTGTAATTCATGGTAACAGAGATCCAGTCATAGTCATAGTCAACATAAACTAACAGTAATGGATGCAAATGACAGCGGTGCTCTCCAACTGGTGCTTTTTAATAGGAGGGTGATGACTCAACATAAAAGTAAATGGATAGGCCCTTCACAGAGGGAAGCAGGGATTTGTAGAGGTGCCACAGCACGGTTTTGAAATAGATATGAATAAAATTTTGAGCGGTATACTTTCATTGTCAACATAACAATCGAGAGATCTCAATATCTTCCATGCTAGACACATTATAGGCGGTTCCCAAGAAGAATGGTTAAGTTTATACTCCCCCACCACCAACAAGCATCAATCCATGGCTTGCCCGAAACAATGGGTGCCTCCAACTAACAACAATCCTGGGGGAGTTTTCTTTGCAATTACTTTGATTTGATTTGAGCATGGGACTGGGCATCCCGGTGACCAGCCATTTTCTCGTGAATGAGGAGCGGAGTCCACTCCTCTTGAGAATAGCCCGCCTAGCATGGAGGATATAGACAGCCCTAGTTGATACATGAGCTATTCGAGCATACAAAACAGAATGTTTATTTGAAGGTTTAGAGTTTGGCACATACAAATTTACTTGGAACGACAGGTAGATACCATATATAGGTAGGTATGGTGGACTCATATGGAATGACTTTGGGGTTTATGGAATTGGATGCACAAGCAGTATTCCCTCCTAGTACAAGTGAAGGCTGGAAAGAGATTGCGAAGCGACCAGCTAGAGGGCGACAACAGTCATGAACATGCATTAAAATTAATCAACACCGAATGCACGCATGAGTAGGATATAATGCACCATGAACATAAATATCATAGAGGCTATGTTGATTTTGTTTCAACTACATGCGTGAACATGTGCCAAGTCAAGCCACTCGAATCGTTCAAAGGAGGATACCACCCTATCATACCACATCACAACCATTTTAATAGCATGTTGGAACGCAAGGTAAACCATTATAAACTCCTAGCTAATTAAGCATGGCATAAGCAACTACAATCTCTAATTATCATTGCAAACATGTTTCTTTCATAATAGGCTGAATCAGGAACGATGAACTAATCAAATTTACAAAAACAAGAGAGGTCGAGTTCATACCATCTTTTCTCATCTCAATCAGTTCATCAAATAATCATCATTATTTCCTTTCACTTGCATGACCGAACAGTGTGGATAATAATAATAGTGCACGTGCATTGGACTAAGCCGGAATCTGCAAGCATTCAATTCAAGGGAGAAGACTAGGTAATATGGGCTCTTTGTTAGATCAACAATAATGCATATGAGAGCCACTCAACATTTTCATCATGGTCTTCTCCTCTTGACCCCCAAAGGAAAGAAAAGAAACAAAACTATTTGCACGGGAAAGCTCCCAACAAGCAAAAGAAGAACGAGAAATCTTTTTGGGTTTTCTTTTTAATTACTACTACTACAGGCATGGGAAGTAAACTAGCTAAAATCTACAACTAATTTTTTTGGTTTTTCTTAAGGTTTTTCAAACACACAAGAAGAAAGCGAGAAAATGAAAATAAACTAGCATGGATGATACAATGAAAAAGTATAAGCACCGAAAATTGGCATGAGTGTGTGAACATGAAAGTAATGTCAGTGAGGAATACATACTCCCCCAATCTTAGGCTTTTGGCCTAAGTCGGTCTATGCCCATGGATCAAAACTGTAGTTGGTGTCATACTGAGAAGGGTCCTCAGATTGCCACTGGCTGGCAATCTCCTCCGGATTCCACTGGTAAATGGACTAACGGTGAGGGTCAGATGGTGGCTCCGGATCTGCAGCTGACATCTGGTTCCAGTAGGCATGAATGTCCTCTGGCGGAACAAGGTATATGCGTGAAAATATGTTGAACAAAGAGGGCGTAGGCAAGGTAATAAACTCACAATAATTTTTGTTAGATATCATTTTATATTTGAGTGTCTTATTCTTATCCTTAACAATAAACTCATGTGCTACCATACTCTTATAACCTAGAGCAATAGGAGGAAGCAACTTTTCCTCTTTCTCATAATGCCTGATAGGTATGTTAAAGTGTGCAGAAAGGCGCGAGGCAAAGATGCCTTTGAGGACGGGGCCCTTTGTGCGGTTCAGATTTAACCGTCTAGCAACAATAACGCCTAAGCTGAAAGTAGTATCATGAAACAAGGCATGGCGCAAAATAGCAATATCAGGAGCACTAAGGTTCCCACAGTTCCCGCGACCAATTAAGCATCTACTAGAAAATATTGCGAACTAACGTAGAACGGGAAAATGTATGCTAGTGATTCTCGCATCGGAAACTTTCCTCGTTTCCCCTACAACAATCATATCAATAAATCCCTCCACATCATTGCAACGTGGTTCCTCTATGCTGCCCTCAAAGGGTATCAAACAGACCCGGCAAAAATCATAAAGTGACATCTCCTTATGCTCATCATATAAATAAAATTCCGCCAAAGGTGTTGATCTCCTAGCACGGAAATGAAAATTTTGCACAAAGATATTGGTGAGTAAGAGCTACTGTTCACGCTGGTCGTGGAGGAAGGCGGTGAGGCCTGCATTCTCAGCCAAATGATAAAAATCTTCATGATTCCCGGCCTCTTTCAAGAACTCATCACAAGGCCATTCACATGGCCGAACCTCCGGAGTACGAGGGAGATTATACTTGGGCTTCTTGTTCTCTTCACTTTGCTTATCCTTCGAGCTTCGTCTCGATGAGCCCCTCAAAAATCTCTTCATCTTTTTCTGAAAATTTCCGAAATATTTAGCAACTTAAAATAAAAGTGAACCAAACTCAACAAGATTGATAGCAACTACTCCTACAAGTGTCTAGAGGCTATATCATGCATTAAAACTACTTTTGACCACATAAATTTGACATGCAAGCTCAAGAACAAGGGCAGCTAAGCAGCAAAAAATTGCAATAAATAAAGCACTAGAACAAAAACTAATTGGACCATTGGAGGAGTCACATACCAAAGAGCAATCCCCCAAAGCAGTTTTGTGAATGGATCTTTAAGCAAGGAGATCGAAAACGACAGCAAGATGAGCAAGAACTCGGGTTTGAGCTGGCTAGTGATTTTTTTTGGGAGGAAGAAGGAGTGTGTGGTGGCTGGAATAAGTGGAGGGGACCCACGTGGGGTCCATGAGGTAGGGGGCGCACCCAGGGGGGTAGGCGCGCCCTCCACCCTCGTGGGCACGTGGCTGCTCCCCCTGCTGTGTTCTCAGTGCTAAATATTCTCAAATATTCTAGAAAAAATCATATTTAATTTTCAGGGCATTTGGAGAACTTTTATTTTAGGGTATTTTTTATTGCACGGATAATTCAGAAAACAGACAGAAAATACTATTATTGCTTTATTTAACAGAAATAACAAAAAGTAAAAAAAGGTATAGAAGGTTGTGCTTTCTAAATTCATCCATCTCATGCTCATCAAAAGGAACCCACTAACAAGGTTGATCAGGTCTTGTTAACAAACTCATTTCGAATAACATGAAACCGGAGAAATTTCGAATGACACTAGGTTACCTCAATGGGGATATGCACATCCCCAACAATAAGAATATCATATTTCTTCTTGACAGTAGGAAGAGGAAATTCAAAACCTCCAATAGTAATTGTTGAAAATTTTCCAATAGAATTGATGCTGTGGACTTGAGGTTGTTTCCTCGGAAAGTGTACTGTATGCTCATTACCATTAACATGAAACGTGACATTGCCTTTGTTACAATAAATAACAGCCCCTGCAGTATTCAAAAAGGGTCTACCAAGGATAATCGACATACTATCGTCCTCGGGAATATCAAGAATAACAAAGTCCGTTAAAATAGTAACGTTTGCAACCACAACAGGCACATCCTCACAAATACCGACAGGTATAGCAGTTGATTTGTCAGCCATTTGCAAAGATATTTTAGTAGGTGTCGACTTATTCAAATCAAGTCTACGATATAAAGAGAGAGGCATAACACTAACACCGGCTCCAAGATCACATAAAGCAGTTTTAACATAGTTTCTTTTAATGGAGCATGGTATAGTTGGTACTCCTGGATCTCCTAGTTTCTTTGGTATTCCACCCTTAAAAGTGTAATTAGCAAGCATGGTGGAAATTCCAGCTTCCGGTATCTTTCTTTTATTTATAACAATTTCTTTCATGTACTTAGCATAAGGATTCATTTTAAGCATATCATTCAAATGCATACACAAAAAGATAGATCTAATCATTTCAGCAAAGTGCTCAAAATCCTCATCATCCTTTTTCTTGTTTGGTTTAGGAGGAAAAGGCATGGGTTTCTAAACCCATGGCTCTCTTTCTTTACCGTGCTTCCTAGCAATAAAGTCTCTCTTATCATAATGTTGATTCTTTGATTGTGGGTTATCAAGATCAACAGCAGGTTCAATTTCTACATCATTATCATTGCTAGGTTGAGCGTCAATATGAACATCATCATTAACATTATCACTAGGTTCATGTTCATTACCAGATTGTGTTTCAGCATCAGAAATAGAAATATCATTGGGATTCGCAGGTGTGTCTACAACAGGTTCACTAGAAGCATGCAAAGTCCTATCATTTTTCTTTTTCTTCCTTTTAGAAGGACTAGGTGCATGAACATTAGTTCTCTGAGAATCTTGCTCAATTCTCTTAGGATGGCCCTCAGGATACAAAGGTTCCTGAGTCATTTTACCACCTCTAGTCATAACTCTAACAACATTATCATTCTTCTTATTATTTAATTCATTGAGCAAATCATTCTGAGCTTTAAGTACTTGTACTACTTGAGTGGTAACCATAGAAGCATGTTTACTAATAAGTTTAATTTCACCTTTAACTCTAGACATATAATCACTCAAGTGTTCAAGCATATCAGCATTGTGTTTCAATTGTCTACCACCATAAGCATTGAAAATTTCTTGTTTAACCATAAAGTCATCAAACTCATCCAAGCATTGGCTAGCAAACTTAGTAAATGGAATTTCGCATTTATCGAATCTATAGAGAGAATTTACCTTTACTACCTGTGTCGGGTTAGCAAGACCATGTATTTCTTCAATACGTGGTAAATTCTTAACATCTTCAGTTTTAATACCTTTTTCTTTCATTGATTTCTTTACCTCTTGCATATCTTCAGGACTGAGAAATAGAATACCCCTTTTCTTCGGAGTTGGATTAGGAGTTGGTTCAGGAAGTGTCCAATTATTTTCATTGGTCAGCATATTATTCAATAGCAATTCGGCTTGATCAACAGTTCTTTCCCTGAAAACACAACCAGCACAACTATCCAGGTGGTCTCTGGAAGCATCGGTTAGTCCATTATAAAAGATATCAAGTATTTCATTTTTCTTGAGAGGATGATCAGGCAAAGCATTAAGTAATCGGAGAAGCCTCCCCCAAGCTTGTGGGAGACTCTCTTCTTCAATTTGCACAAAATTATATATTTCCCTTAAAGTAGCTTGTTTCTTATGAGCAGGGAAATATTTAGCAGAGAAGTAATAAATCATATCCTGGGGACTACGCACACAACCAGGATCAAGAGAATTAAACCATGTTTTAGCAACACCTTTTATGAGAACGGAAACAACTTAAGGATAAAGTAATAGCGAGTTTTCTCATCATGAGTAAACAGGGTGGTTATATCATTTAATTTAGTAAGATGTGCCACAACAGTTTCAGATTCATAGCCATAAAAATGATCAGATTCAACCAAAGTAATTAACTCAGGATTGACAGAGAAATCATAATCCTTATCAGTAATAAAGATAGGTGAAGTAGCAAAAGCAGGGTCATATTTCATTCTGGCATTCAAAGACTTTTCTTTAAGCTTAGCTAATAATTTCTTAAGATCAGATCTATCATTGCAAGCAAGAAAGTCTCTAGCAGTTTCTTCATCCATAACATAACCCTCAGGCACAACAGGCAATTCATATCTAGGGGGAGAATCTACATCATCACTTTCATCAATATTATCAGTTTCAATAATTTCATTCTCTTTAACCCTAGCAAGTTGTTCATCAAGAAATTTATCTAGTGGCACAGTAGTATCAAGCATAGAAGTAGTTTCATCATAAGTATCATGCAAAGCAGAAGTGGCATCATCAATAACATGTGACCTATCGGAATCAAATAGCATATGTAGGTGTCGCAAGTTTACTCAAAACAGAAGGTGAATCAAGTGCAAAGCTAGATGGCAGTTCCTTACCTCCCCTCGTAGTTGAGGGAAAAATCTTGGTTCTTTGATATTTCAAGTTCTTCATAATGATAAGCAGATATAAATCCCAAGTGACTCAAAGAATAGAGCTATGCTCAACGGCAACGGCGCCAGAAAATAGTTTTGATAACCGACAAGTATAGGGGATCACAACAGTTTTTGAGGGTAGAGTATTCAACCCAAATTTATTGATTCGACACAAGGGGAGCCAAAGAATATTCTCAAGTATTAGCAGTTGAGTCGTCAATTCAACCACACCTGGAAACTTAATATCTGCAGCAAAGTATTTAGTAGCAAAGTAATATGATAGTGGTGGTAATGGTAGCAAAAGTAATATTTTTGATTTTATAGTGATTGTAACAGTAGCAACGGAAAAGTAAATAAGTGAAGAACAATATAGGAAAAGCTCGTAGGCATTGGATCGGTGATGGAGAATTATGTCAGATGCGATCGATCATGTAACAATTATAACATAGGGTGACACAGAACTAGCTCCAGTTCATCAATGTAATGTAGGCATGTATTCCGAATATAGTCATACGTGCTTATGGAAAATAACTTGCATGACATCTTTTGTCCTACCCTCCCGTGGCAGCGGGGTCCTATTGGAAACTAAGGGATATTAAGGCCTCCTTTTAATAGAGTACCAGACCAAACCATTAACACATAGTGAATACATGAACTCCTCAAACTATGGTCATCACCAGTAATGGTCCCGATTATTGTCACTTCGGGGTTAACGGATCATAACACATAATAGGTGACTATAGACTTGCAAGATAGGATCAAGAACTCACATATATTCATGAAAACATAATAGGTTCAGATCTGAAATCATGGCACTCGGGCCCTATTGACAAGCATTAAGCATAGCAAAGTCATATCAACATCAATCTCAGAACATAGTGGATACTAGGGATCAAACCCTAACGAAACTAACTCGACTACATGATAAATCTCATCCAACCCATCACCATCCAGCAAGCCTATGATGGAATTACTCATGCACGGCAGTGAGCATCATGAAATTGGTGATGGAGGAAGGTTGATGATGACGATGGTGACGGATTCCCCACTGCAGAGCCCCGAATGGACTCCAGATCAGCCCTCCCAAGAGAGTTTAGGGCTTGGCGGCGGCTCCGTATCATAAAACAGGATGAATCCTTCACTCTGATTTTTTTCTCCCCGAACACGAATATATGGAGTTGGAGTTGAGGTCGTTGGAGCACCAGGGGGCCCAAGAGGTAGGGGGCGCGCCCAGGGGGGTAGGCGCGCCCCCACCCTCGTGGACAGTGTGTGGGCCCCCTGACATCGATTTTTCTTCCAGTATTTTTTTATATATTCCAAAAATAACTTTTATTTCTACACAAAAATAACACCATGGCAATTCTGCTGTAAAAAGTGTGTCAGTCCGGGTTAGTTCCATTCAAATCATGCAAGTTAGAGTCCGAAACAAGGGCAAAAGTGTTTGGAAAAGTAGATACGACGGAGACGTATCAGGCCTCCCCTTCGGTAACTGTTGGTTCCAATATTTTTTTATATTTTCCAGAAAAAATCTCCACTGATTTTCATCGCATTCCGAGAACTTTTATTTCCGCACAAAAACAACACCACGGTAGTTCTGCTGAAAACAGCGTCAGTCCGGGTTAGTTCTAATAAAATCACACCAAAATTATATAAAACTATTGTAAACATGGTATGAATACTTCATAAATTATAGATACATTGTAGACGTATCACCGTCGTGCTGACGGAACTCTCTCTCGACCCTCTGCTGGATCAAGAGGTCGAGGGACGTCATCGAGCTGAACGTGTGCTGAACTTGGAGGTACCGTACGTTCGGTACTAAGATCGGTTGGACCGTGAAGACGTTCGACTACATCAACCGCGTTAACCTAACGCTTCTGCTTTCGGTCTACAAGGGTACATGGACATACTCTCCCCCTCTCGTTGCTATGAATCTCCTAGATAGATCTTGTGTGATCGTAGGAATTTTTTTGAAATTGCATGTAACGTTCCCCAACAGTGGCATCCGAGCCAGGTCTATGAGTAGATGATATGCACGAGTAGAACACAAAGAGTTGTGGGCGATAATAGTCATACTGCTTACCACCAACGTCTTATTTTGATTCGGCGGTGTTGTTGGATGAAGCGGCCCGGACCAACATTACATGACCACGTTCATGAGACTGGTTCTACCGACGTGCTTTGAACATAGGTGGCCGGTGGGTGTCTGTTTCTCCAACTTTAGTTGAACCAAATTTGACTATGGCCGGTCCTTGTTGAAGGTTAAAACAACACACTTGACGAAAAATCGTTGTGCTTTTGATGCGTAGGTAAGAATGGTTCTTGCTAGAAGCCCATAGCAGCCACGTAAAACTTGCAACAACAGAGTAGATGACGTCTAACTTGTTTTTGCAGGGCATGTTGTGATGTGATATGGTCAAGACGTGATGAGATATAAATTGTTGTATGAGATGATCATGTTTTGTAAAAGTTATAGGCAACTGGCAGGAGCCTTATGGTTGTCGCTTTATTGTATGAAGTGCAATCGCCATGTAATTGCTTTACTTTATCACTAAGCGGTAGCGATAGTCATAGAAGCAATAGTTGGCGAGACGATAACAATGCTACGATGGAGATCAAGGTGTCAAACCGGTGACGTTGGAGATCATGACGGTGCTTTGGAGATGGAGATCAAAGGCACAAGATAATCATGGCCATATCATGTCACATATTTTGATTGCTTGTGATGTTTATCTTTTATGCATCTTATTTTGCTTAGTACGACGGTATCATTATAAGATGATCCCTCACTAAATTTCAAGGTACAAGTGTTCTCCCTGAGTATGCACCATTGCTACAGTTCGTCGTGCCGAGACACCATGTGATGATCGGGTTTGATAAGCTCTACGTTCGCATACAATGGGTGCAAGCTAGTTTTGCACATGCAGAATACTTGGGTTAAACTTGACGAACCTAGCATATGCAGATATGGCCTCGGAACATTGAGACCGAAAGGTCGAACGTGAATCATATAGTAGATATGATCAACATAGAGATGTTCACCATTGAAAGCTACTCCATCTCATGTGATGATCAGACATGGTTTAGTTGATATGCATCACGTGATCATTTAAATGACTTGAGGGATGTCTATCTAAGTGGGAGTTCTTAAGTAATATGATCAATTGAACTTAAATTTATCATGAACTTAGTCCTGATAGTATTTGCATATCTATGTTGTAGATCAATAGCTCGCGTATAGCTTCCCCGTTTTACTTATGCTATGTTCCTAGAGAAAACTAAGTTGAAAGATGATAGCAATGATGCAGACTAGGTCTGTGATCTGAGGATTATCCTCATTGCCGCACTAAAGAATTATGTCCTTGATGCACCGCTAGGTGACAGAACTATTGCAGGAGCAGATGCAGACGTTATGAACGTTTGACAAGCTCGGTATGATGACTACTTGATAGTTTAGTGCACCATGTTTTACTGCTTAGAACCGGGACTTCAAAAATGTTTCAAACGACATGGAGCATATGAGATGTTCCAAGAGTTGAAATTGGTATTTTAGACTCATGCCCATGTTAAGAGGTATAAGACCTCTGACAAAGTACTTTGCCTACAAGATGGAGGAGAATAGCTCAGCTAGTGAGCAAATGCTCAGAATGTTTGGGTACTACAATCGCTTGAATCAAGTGGGAGTTAATCTTCCAGATAAGATACTGATTGACAGAGTTCTCTAGTCACTATCACTGAGTTACTAGAACTTTGTGATGAACTATAATATGCGAGGGATGAAAAAAACGATTCCCAAGCTCTTCGCAATGCTGAAATTAGTGAAGGTAGAAATCAAGAAAAAGCATCAAGTGTTGATGATTAACAAGACCACTAGTTTCAAGAAAAAGGGCAAGGGAACGAAAGGGAAAAATTCAAAAGAATGGCAAGAAAGTTGTCACTCCCATGAAGAAGCCCAAAGCCAGACCCAAGCCTGAAACTGAGTGCTTCTACTGCAAAAGAAATGGTCACTGGAAGTGGAACTGCCCTAGATAATTGGCGGATAAGAAGGATGGCAAAGTGAAGAAAGGAATATTTGATATACATACTATTGACGTGTACTTTACTAGTGTTTATAGCAACCCCTCGGTATTTGATACTAGTTCAGTTGCAAGATAAACAAAGACTAGTTAAGGACGAGGTGACGATGTGTGTTGGAAGTAATTCCAAGTTTGATACGATCACCATCGCACACTCCATATACCTTTGGGATTAGAATTGAACCTAAATAAATGTTATTTGGTGTGTGCATTGAGCATTAATATGATTAGATCATGTTTATTGCAATACGGTTATTCATTTAAGTCAGAGAATAATTGTTGTTCTGTTTATATGAATAAAACCTTCTATGGTCATACACCCAATGTGAATGGTTTATTGAATCTCGATCGTAGTGATAGACATATTCATAATATTAATGCCAAAAGATGCAAAGTTGATAATGATAGTGCAACATATTTGTGGCGCTGCTATTTAGGTCATATTGGTGTAAAGCGCATGAAGAAACTCCACGCTGATGGGATTTTGTAATCACTTGATGCTTGCGAACCATACCTCATGGGCAAGATGAATAAGACTCCATTCTCTGGAACAATGGAGCGAGCCACTGACTTATTGGAAATAATACATACCGATGTATGCGGTCCAATGAGTGTTGAGGCTCGCGGCTGGTATCATTATTTTTTGACCTTCACAGATGATTTGAGCAGATATGGGTATATCTACTTAATGAAACATAAGTCTGAAACATTTGAAAAGTTCAAAGAATTTCAGAGTGAAGTAGAAAATCATCATAACAAGAAAATAAAGTTTCTATGATCTGATCGCAGAGGCGAATATTTGAGTTAGGAGTTTGGTCTTTATTTGAAACAATGAGGAATAGTTTCGCAACTCACACTACCTGGAACACCACAGCGTAATGGTGTGTCCGAACATCATAACCGCACTTTATTAGATATGGTGCGATCTATGATGTCTCTTACCGATTTACCACTCTCGTTTTGGGGTTATGCATTAGAGACAACTGCATTCATGTTAAATAGGGCACCATCTAAATCCGTTGAGACAACACCGTTTGAACTATGGTTTGGCAAGAAACCTAAGTTGTCGTTTCTTAAAGTTTGGGGCTGCGATGCTTATGTGAAAAAGCTTCAACCTGATAAGTTCGAACCCAAATTGGAGAAATGCATCTTCATAGGATACCCAAAGGAAACTGTTGGGTACACCTTCTATCACAGATCCAAAGGCAAGATATTCGTTGCTAAGAATGTATCCTTTCTAGAGAAGGAGTTTCTCTCAAAAGAAGTGAGTGGGAGGAAACTAGAACTTGATGAGGTAATTGTACCTTCTCTCGAATTGGAAAGTAGTTCATCACAGAAGTCATTTCCAGTGATGCCTACACCAATTAGCGAGGAAGCTAATGATAATGATCATGAAACTTCAGATCAAGTTACTACCGAACCTCGTAGGTCAACCGGAGTACGTTCGCAGCAGAGTGGTATGGTAATCCTGTTCTGGAAGTCATGTTACTAGACCATGACAAACCTACAAACTATGAGGAAGCGATGATGATCCCAGATTCCGCGAAATGGCTTGAGGCCATGAAATCTGAGATGGAATCCATGTATGAGAACAAAGTATGGACTTTGGTTGACTTGCCCAATGATCGGCAAGCCATAAATGGATCTTCAAGAGGAAGACGGATGTTGATGGTAGTGTTACTATCTACAAAGCTCGACTTATCGCAAAAGGTTTTCGACAAGTTCAAGGTGTTGACTACTATGAGATTTTCTCACTCATAGCGATGCTTAATTCTATCCGAATCATCTTAGAAATTGCCACATTTTATGAAATCTGGTAAATGGAGGCCAAAACTACATTCCATACTGGATTTCTTAAAGAAGAGTTGCATATGATGCAACAAGAAGGTTTTGTCAATCCTAAAAGTTCTTAGAAAATGCGCAAGCTCTAGTGATCCTTCTATGGACTTGTGCAAGCATCTCGGAGTTGGAATATACGCTTTGATGAGTTGATCAAAGCATATGATTTTATACAGACTTGTGGTGAAGCCTGTATTTACAAGAAAGTGAGTGGGAGCACTACAACCTTTCTGATAAGTATATGTTAATGACATATTGTTGATCGGAAATGATGTAGAATTTTCTGGAAAGCATAAAGGAGTGTTTGAAAGGAGTTTTTCAAAGAAAGACCTCGGTGAAGCTGCTTACATATTGAGCGTCAACATCTATAGAGATAGATCAAGACGCTTGGTAAGTTTTTTCAATGAGTACATACCTTGACAAGATCTTGAAGTAGTTCAAAATGAAAGAGTCAAAGAAGGAGTTCTTATCTGTGTTGCAAGGTGTGAAGTTGAGTAAAGACTCAAAACCCGACCACGGCAGAAAATAGAAAGAGAATGAAAAGTCATTCCCTATGCCTCAGAAATAGGTTCTATAAAGTATGCTATGTTGTGTACGAGACCTATTGTGTACCTCACCATGAGTTTGCCAAGAGGGTACAATAGTGATCTAGGAGTGGATCACAGGACAACGGTCAAAATTATCCTTAGTGGAACAAGGATATGTTTCTCGGTTATGGAGGTGACAAAAAGTTTGTCGTAAAGGGGTACGTCGATGCAAGCTTTGACACTGATCCAGATGACTCTAAGTCTCAATCTGGATACATATTGAAAGTGGGAGAAATTAGCTAGAGTAGCTCCGTGTAGAGCATTGTAGACATAGAAATTTGCAAAATAATACGGATCTGAATGTGGCAGATGCGTTGACTAAATTTCTCTCACAAGCAAAACATGATCACACCTTAGTATTGTTTGGGTGTTAATCACATGGCGATGTGAACTAGATTATTGACTCTAGTAAACCCTTTGGGTATTGGTCACATGGCGATGTGAACTATTGGTGTTAAATCAGATGGCGATGTGAACTAGATTATTGACTCTAGTGCAAGTGGGAGACTGAAGGAAATATGCCCTAGAGGCAGTAATAAAGATGTTATTTATATTTCCTTATATCATGATAAATGTTTATTATTCATGCTAGAATTGTATTAACCGGAAACTTAGTACATGTGTGAATACATAGACAAAAGATAGTGTCCCTAGTATGCCTCTACTTGACTAGCTCGTTAATCAAAGATGGTTAAGTTTCCTAACCATAGACATGTGTTGTCATTTGATGAACAACATCACATCATTAGAGAATGATGTGATGGACAAGACCCATCTGTTAGCTTAGCATAATGATCATTAAGTTTTATTGCTATTGCTTTCTTCATGACTTATACATATTCCTCTGACTATGAGATTATGCAACTCCCGAATACCGGAGGAACACCTTGTGTGCTATCAAACGTCACAACGTAACCGGGTGATTATAAAGATGCTCTACAGGTGTCTCCAAAGGTGTCTGTTGGGTTGGCATAGATCAAGATTATGATTTACCACTCCAAGTATTGGAGAGGTATCTTTGGGCCCTCTCGGTAATGCACATCACTATAACGCCTGCCCCCTGGGCGCGCCTCCCTGCCTCATGGCCTCCTCGATGCTTCCTTGATGTCCACTCCAAGTCTCGTGGATTGCGTTTGTTCCAAAAATCACTCTCACGTAGGTTTCATTCCGTTTGGATTCCGTTTGATATTCCTTTTCTGCGAAACACGGAAATAGGCAAAAAAATAGCAATTTGCACTGGGCCTTTGGTTAGTAGGTTAGTCCCAAAAATAATATATAAAGGTATATTAAAGCCCATTAAACATCCAAAACAGATAATATAATAGCATGGAACAATCAAAAATTATAGATACATTGGAGACGTATCAAGCATCCCCAGGCTTAATTCCTACTCGTCCTCGAGTAGGTAAATGATAAAAACGGAATTTTTGATGTGGAATGCTACCTAGCATAATTCTCAATGTAATTTTCTTTATTGTGGCATGAATGTTCAGATCCAAAAGATTCAAGACAAAAGTTTAATATCGACATAAAAAGAATAATACTTTAATCATACGAACAAAGCAATCATGTCTTCTCAAAATAACATGGCGAAAGAGAGTTATCCCTACAAAATCATATAGTCTAGCTATCCTCCATCTTCACCACACAACATATTTAAATCATGCACAACCCCGATGGCAAGTCAAGCAATTGTTTCATACTTCTGATGTTCTCAAACTTTTTCAATATTCACGCAATACATGAGCGTGAGCCATGGACATAGCACTATAGGTGGAATAGAATGGTGGCTGTGGAGAAGACAAAAAGGAGAAGTTAGTCACACATCAACTAGGCGTATCAATAGGCTATGGAGATGCCCATCAATAGATATCAATGTGAGTGAGTAGGGATTGCCATGCAACGGATGCACTAGAGCTATAAGTGTACGAAAGCTCAACAAAAGAACTAAGTGGGTGTGCATCCAACTTGCTTGCTCACGAAGACCTAGGGCATTTTGAGGAAGCCCATCATTGGAATATACAAGCCAAGTTCTATATTGTAAAATTCCCACTAGTATATGAAAGTGACAACATAAGAGACTCTCTATCATGAAGATCATGGTATTACTTTGAAGCACAAGTGTGGTAAAAGGATAGTAACATTGTCCCTTCTCTCTTTTTCTCTCATTTCTTTTTTTCTTTTTCCCCTTTTTTGGGACTTCTCTTTTTTATGGCCTTTCTCTTTTTTTTCGTCCGGAGTCTCATCCCAACTTGTGGGAGAATCATAGTCTCCATCATCCTTTCCTCACATGGGACAATGCTCTAATAGTGATGATCATCACACTTTATTTACTTACAACTCAAGAATTACAACTCAATACTTAGAAAAAAATATGACTCTATGTGAATGCCTCCGACGGAGTACCGGGATACGCAATGAGTCAAGAGTGACATCAGATCAGTTTTGGAAATTTGAGCTATGTCGGTAATATCCGAGGAGACTTGATCTTCCAAGGGTTCGCGACTCCAACCACCACTCCGGCCTTAGATTCGGAGCGCGTCACCAGGTCCGAAGACGGGAGTCTAGAGCCCACCGGACTCTTTGCCTCTATAGAGCTCAACACTAGAGAACCGGAGAGGATAGCGCCACCGGCAGTCATCACAAAGCCGGACTCTTCTCCGGACACTAGCTCTGAACCCTCGAAGTCCGCATCATGTAAGCCAGGCCAGGGAACTTCGGTCCCCGTCCAAACCTCGCTCTTAAACGAGGCTCTGGACTTAATGCGATCCATCGCCATCACAAAGGAGCCACTTCCGTACTAGGCCTAGCTTGGACTAGGGGCTGAAAATAGGGAATTTTACTTCCCACCCGCCCCCACTTCATAGCCACTGTCGAGGATCTAACCGACATGCTTCACTACGCCTCCGAAGACATCGACGGTATGGACGACGATGCCAGAGAAGAGCAGGCCCAAAACCCGCCGTTCACCGGACGCTGGACGGCCACTTCCTCATACGATGTGTAGATGGTGGGCACACTTAAAGAAGGCGACAGCGATGATGAGAAGGGTCCAGACGAGGACAAACCTCCTGAGATACCACCAAAGCGTCAATGTAATCGGCGCCGCTCTAAATCGCGTCGCGGAAAGGACAGCAATACCAGCACAGGAGACAATGATACTTTGGAAAACGCCGAAGACCAAGAAGACCCCATCGAACCAACATCCAAACAGGATGATCGGGAGGACGGGCAAGTCGACCCTGATGAGCAAGCAGGGAACGAAGACTTGGAGGATAGAAACTATCTACCACTCTCCGAGGACGACGTGAACCTCGTCAACGAAGATTTTATCGTGCCAGAAGAAACCCACGAACAAGAGCGCTTTAAGCACCGGCTAATAGCCACGGCAAGAAGCCTAAAGAAAAAGCAGCAGTAGCTTCAAGCTGACCAAGATCTTCTCAACGACAGATGGACTAATGTCCTGGCAGCCGAAGAATACGACCTCGAATGCCCAATAAAGAGTTACCCGAAGCAAAAAGTGCTACCCAGTTCGACGATGAGGTGCTGGAGCCAATACCACCTGCGTGCAACACGGCTGACAGACCTGACTGACCACCACGTGGCTGGGACAGAACAACAACTCAAGTCGAACACCAACCCGCACCACCTGGCTGTAAAAGCAAAGAAACAACAGCTCAAGGATACACTTATGACCTATGTCAGGGCCTGGACAATAGAGCAGGCCAGACTAGGTCAATCTACGGATCAAGGGGGCATGCTCTGATGCAAGAGGACGGTTATCAATCCTAGCGTGACAAGCACAACCACGCCCGGGCCGAAAACTGCATACGGACTCCATCCGAACTGCTCATGACATGGCCCAATATAGAGGCGCCGCACACCCCCTATGTTTCACCGATGAGGTAATGGAGCCCCATTTCCCAGAAGGGTTTAAACCCATGAACATTGAATCATACGACAACACAACAGATCCCGCAGTATGGATTGAAGATTTTCTTCTCCACATTCACATGGCTTGCGGTGACGATCTACACGCCATCAAATACCTCCTCCTAAAACTTAAGGGGACAGATTGGCACTGGTTAAACAGCCTCCTAGAAAACTCTATCGGAAGCTGGGAAGACCTAGAGGACGCCTTTAGAGATAACTTCCAAGGCACCTACATCCGGCCTCCAGATGCTGATGACCTCAGTCATATTGTCCAGCAGCTCGGAGAGTCTGCCCGAAAATTCTGGACTAGGTTCCTCATTAAAAAGAACCAGATTGTCGATTGTCCAGACGTCGAAGACCTAGCGGACTTTAAGCATAGCATTCGCGACGAATGGCTCGCCCGATACCTTGGCCAAGAGAAGCCGAATTCCAGGCAGCCCTCACGGCACTCATGACCCGCTTTTGCATGGGCGAAGACATCTGACTAGCCCATAGCACTAATAGCACAAGTGAGCCTGGCACTTCTGAAGCTAAGAATAACAACGGCAGGCCCCAACGCAACAAACACAAGCGCCGCAGAAATAATGACAATACCGAAGACACGATGGTCAACGCCGGATTCAGTGGCTCCAAGCCTGGTCAGCGGAAGAAGCCATTCTAAAGAAATAGAGAGGGCTCATCCAGCTTGGACCGAATACTCGATCGACCCTGCCAGATTCACAACACCTCCGACAAGCCGGCCAATCATACCAACCGAAGTTGTTGGGTCATTAAACAGGCCGGTAAGTTAAATACCGAGCATAAGGAGAAAGAGTCTCCGAGCGAGGATGACGACGAGGAGCCTCGTCAACGACACACCGGGAGGCAGAAGAAATTTCCCCCCGAGGTCAAAATGGTAAATATGATATACGTCACTCATATCCCCAAGAGAGAGCGCAAGCGCGCGCTAAGGGACGTCTATGTGATAGAGCCAGTCGCCCCAAAATTCAACCCATGGTCGGCCTGTCCGATCACCTTCGACCGCTGGGACAATCCAACAAGTATCCGTCATGGATGTTCGGCCGCACTGGTCCTCGACCCCATCATTGACAGATTCCACCTTACGCAAGTCCTCATGTACGGCGGCATCAACCTTAACCTGCTGTACCAGAACACAGTCCGCAAGATGGGTATTGATCCGTCAAGAATCAAGCCTACCAAAACTACCTTTAAAGGAGTAATACCCGGTATAGAGGCCCGCTGCACGAGCTCAATCACATTGGAGGTTGTCTTAGGTTCGCCGAACAATTTCCAAAGCGAAGACTTGATCTTCGACATCGTCCCCTTCCGCAGTGGCTACCATGCACTGCTCGAACAAACTGCGTTCGCCCTCTTCAATGCGGTCCCACACTATGCCGATCTCAAACTCAAGATGCCCGGACCATGCGACGTTATAATGGTCAATGGAAAAATGGAGCGCTCCCTCCGCACTGAGGAGCACATCGCGACCCTAGCAGCAGAAGTACGGGGCGGCCTTATCAAGCCGACCATCACATCAACGGCCAAGTCACCGGACACTGTCAAACGAGTCCGGACTACCCCACAGTATGACAGTCCAGCTCGTCAAGAGCTCGATTAGCAATTCGGCCTCCATCTCATTCCCTACCAAATTGTGGCATATCTACCATGTGTGCATTATTACGCACTAAAGACACCATGGGAAAGGATGGAGGCATAATAAAGATAAAGTCCACAATACGGCTAGACCCTATCTGGACACTCATATTTACTTCTTTGTTGTTATTTTTTCAGGTTCCTGACAACCCACGTCGCCTTTTTGACCGGTACCAAGGCCTCCTTTTGAGGCCTATCTTGAAAACACCGATCGATGATCCTCTCGAAGGACAATACACAAAAGGGAAAAAGCAGCGTAGACACGTGGCAGAGTACCTACAGGGTCTTCAAAAGACCACCTTGTCCATTTTCAGGACATATACACAGCTTTCCCCTGTGCTTGGCATGTAAAATATCCTTGTTGCTTACTGCACTACTTGTACCAATACGTTTTGACATATCAATCAGACTAGAATGGAAACAGTTTCTAGCCCAACCTATGCGGTATTGGCCTATTTCTTAATCTGTGTCTCCCTGTTTTTGTCTGATTGTCATGAACACCTCGGTACGACTTAAAACGCCAGGGGCTCTATTGAGCCATATATGTTATTTTTAAAACTAAACAAAGTCCGAACACTTTCACAGTGCAATTCGGCACCATGAATATAGCATTATATGCATTGGCTCCGAATCATGTCTTTGGTCAATAGTTGGGTTGCCCGGCTCCTGTGGTTACTACCTTACATTCTGCTTGTTCGGCTAGGGTAGTAAAGTGAGAACTACTGTGATTGTGTTTCTGGTTCATCCACACAGACACCTCAGTAGAGAAAGCCGAAAACTGATTGCCATGATGTGGCGAGAGTTGGTCAGCTATTCGGTGACTAAGTATAAATCTCTTTCGATTTTTTCCGCATTACGCGATAGGCCGACCATCAATCGGCCGGGCACCCACATCACTCAAGTTCGGATAACTGAACAGTACTAGGGGCAGCGCCTATATGGCCATTATAAAACTCCTATGGCTAAGTGAGACTGATTGTCGGCGTCCTGGGAACGGGGGTACCCAGACTTTCCTGCCTACGGCCCAGGGCGTGGCTCCACCAGCTGCCTGGTACGGCCTGTCTTCATCAACCAACACTCAAGACCCATGTGATGGGCCAAGCCATGCGAGGCAGACGACACAAGACCTCCTCAGGGGCAGCCTCACTAGGCTGGCTCGCGAGGAGCGGAGAGATCAAGGCGAGGGGCACCTCGTGAGGTTCCCGTGACGTGAGCCATGACGACCAAGACCAGGCGGGCGCCAACGGGCACAGAGTGCCAGTTTCGTCTTTGGTGCTAGAGAAGCAAGAGCAGGCAAGGAGTACCAAGGCGTCAGGCAAAGGTTTCCATATCGGTGCAACGAGACCAAGACCAGCAGGACAACAAGCGGAGGTCATCACGGAGCCCGCGATGGCGTCTCCACCAGAACCTTTGGCAGGCGAAGACCACCTTTTGTTAGGATAACTTGTACTCGTTGTACCCCTTCAAATTGGCTGTTGTGAGATCCCTTCCTGCCTAATATTTGGGGAGAGGACCCAGGCCTCTATAAATAGGGCTAGCCACCACCATAGCAGGGGACGGATCATTCAGATCATCTCCAACCACACAAGCTCATCGAGCTCAAGAACACCTCTCCTCAGGAGGCTATTATTCCTTTGTACTTGTTCATCCCCAGCCTACAAGGCAATCCACCACACCACACTGGAGTAGCATATTACACCGCAATGGTAGCCCGAACCAGTATAAACTCTTGTGTCCTTTGTTCCTTGGGTTCGGTGAGCTAGGTCTTGAGATCGTTGCGAGAGTGTGAGCTAGGGGGAGAGAGATCTTCGTGCGCACCCCAATGTTCGAACCTCAAGGGTTTGCTGGAACCCGTAATTCGACATTTGGCGCGTCAGGTAGGGGTGCGCTGAAGTTCCATCCCTCTGTCGGCTCCGCCTCTCCGTCCGGTCCCCATGGCCAGCGCAACTTCTCTGACTGGATCGGCGAGCGAGCCCTGCGGTGCCAGGGGGCTCAGGGCCTTCACCCCTGCCTGTGGCGGGTGCAGTGGCCGCAGAAGTTAAAGCTGGAGATGCCGCCCTGATACAATGGCGTGGCGGATCCGTTGACCTTCCTACTGGCATACGAGGAGGCCTTCTTGGAAGCTGGAGGCGACGACAAGGTCATGGCCAGCTGGTTTCCCATGGCCCTCGCTGGCGCACCACGCGCCTGACTGCTCAACTTGCTAGGATCCTCTGTGGCCTCTTGGGAGGAGCCACGCAGCCTTTTCGTCGCACGCTTCGCTGCACCGGCGCTTGTCGCCGTCGCGACCCTCCTCGGCGGCTCGCAAGCGCCGCCCTCGGACCGCCACACCAAGCAGTTCTTCCGCCAGCTCGGTGCCGCCTCTGTGCAGCGGGGAGCCCCTCCAGGATGGGCGGCGCCCAAGACCGACCTCACCTTTGACTTAGGGGATCACCCCTCTACCACGGCCGGCTCGAGTGCACTCCCAATGCTCCGCATGCCCACCATCTGCAACGTCGCCATGACCAAGACCCTCATCAATGGCAGAGCAGGCCTCAACGTGCTCTCCGTGGAAGCTTTTGGCTTGCTTCACATGTCGTACGGCCGGCTCCGCCCCACCAAGCCTTTCTCCAGAGTCGGCAGCGGGTCCACCAGCCCCTTGGGGGTAGATACGCCTCCCGGTCACCTTCGGCACATGGGACAACTACCGTACCGAGCTCGTCGACTTCGACATCACCCGCATCGGCCTCCCATACAACGCCATCCTCGGGTACCCTGCTTTGGCTCAGTTCATGGTAGCGACCCATCCGGCCTACAACCTCATGAAGATGTCGGGCAGCAGCAGCGTCCTCACCGTGGTCAGAGACACCAAGGAAGCTCTAGCGGCCCTCAAGCTTACCTTCAGGGCCGCAGCGGTAGCGCGCCCGGCCGGCGAAGCCACCCCGGTGGCTAAGGAGGCCGCGCCGACAAAGAAGTAGTTGTTCACTCCAGACCGGGCTGAAACAAAGCAGGTGCCGGTCGAGGAAGGTGGATCCTTGGGGGCCACCTTCACCATAGGCGCCGGCCTCGACCCGGGTCAAGGGGAGGCATTAGTGAAGTTCTTGCGCGTGAACAAGGAGGTATTCGCCTGGGAACCCAAGCAGCTGGTAGGGGTCCCAAGGGGGTAATCGAGCATCACTTAAGGGTGTGCCCCAATGTGCGCCCCGTGAAGCAGAAGGCATGGCGACAGTCCACGGAGAAGCAGTCCTTCATCGTCCAAGAAAGTCGCAAGTTGGAGGCGGCAGGTGTCATTCATGAGGTCCGGTACCCGGAGTGGCTAGCGAACCTTGTCGTCATGCCAAAGAAAGGCAGGAAGGAACGCGTGTGTGTTGATTTCACCAACCTCAACAAGGCATGTCCCCAAGACCCGTTCCCGCTTCCGCGTATCGACCTGATCGTGGACTCCACCGCCGAGTGCGACCTGCTGTGCTTCCTGGACGCGTTCTCAGGCGACCACCAGATCAAGATGGCAGTGCAGGATGTGGAGAAGACCGCCTTCCTGACCCCGTGCGGGGTGTACTTCTACACCTGTATGCCATTCGGACTACGCAACGCTGGGGCGACCTTCCAGCGGCTGATGCACATGGCCCTGGGTCAGAGCTCGGCAGAAACGCTGAAGCCTACATCGACAACATCGTGGTAAAGTCTTGGGAGGCGAGAACCCTGATTCAGGACCTGGAGGAGACCTTCCCTAGCCTGCGCCAGGTGGATCTGCGGCTCAACCCGGAGAAGTGCGTGTTCGGTGTCCCCTCTGGCAAGCTACTGGGTTTCCTCGTTTCTCACAGAGGGATTGAGGCTAACCTCAAGAAGTTCAAGGCAATAGAAGACATGAGCCCACCAAAAACTCTCAAGGAAATGCAGAAACTTGCGGGCTGCGTGACCTCACTAGGGCGCTTCATCTCCAAGATGGGGGAGCACGCTCTGCCGTTCTTCAAGCTGATGAAGAAGAAAGGCCTATCTGAATGGACCCCGGAGGCAGATCTGGCATTTCAAGACCTCAAGAGATACCTAACCAGCCCACTGGTGATGGTGGCACCTCGCCCCCTCGAGCCTTTGGTGCTCTATCTGGCCGCTACGCCTCACTCCGCCAGTGCGGCGTTGGTGGTGATTAGGGAGGAGCGCCAGGCCAAGAACCCGCAGCGCAATACCACGCCCTCAGCTGGAATGGTGTAGTCACAAGACGGCGCCGCTAAGGCCAAGACGATGCCCACAAACAATCACACCTCATAAGACGGTGTTCAAGGGCCCGCGGAGGCCCAGATGAGCAACCAGGCTCCTGAGGTCCCCCCACCTCAAGAGGCACCACAACTTTCGGAGGACATAGGCTCCATTGATGCTCCCGCCCTCATCAAGCACCCAATATACTTTGTCAGCACCATGCTATGGGACGCGAGGGCGCTGTACCCAATGTCACTGAAGCTCTTACTCACGCTCCTGGTGGCCTCACGCAAGCTACACCTTTATTTCCAAGGCCACCCAATTAAGGTCGTCTCAGCCTACCCCCTGGAGAGGGTGCTTAGGAGCCCCAATGCCGCGGGGAGAGTCGCAGAGTGGAACATTGAACTACAAGCATTTCAGTTGGAGTTCAGCACGACCAGGGTTATCAAGGGAGCTACGCTTGCCGACTTTGTTACGGAGTGGACCGACGCTCTGGAGTCCGAAGCGGGCGTGAGCCAATCCCTCTCGCCGGGAGATGAAGCACCGGATGGCTGGGTCATGTACTTCAATGGCGCTTTCGCACGACAAGGCGTATGGGCTGGCGCTGTGCTCATCTCGCCCACCCAAGACAAGCTATATTATGCCATGTAGCTCTGCTTCCAGCAGGGTGAGAAGATCTCCAACAACATCACGGAGTACGAGGGGTTGATCGCTGGCCTCAAGGCCGCCACAGCCTTGGGGGTGAAGCGTCTCACCATCAAGGGTGACTCGCAGCTCCTCGTCAACTTCTCCAACAAGGTGTACGAACCAAGGGACGAGCATATGGAGGCATACCTCGCGGAAGTGCGCAAGATGGAGAAGCAATTCCAAGGCCTAGAGCTACAGCATGTGCCACGCGGCACCAACAAGGAGGCTGACAAAATCGCCAAGAAGGCGTCGAGGCGGCTACCCCAAGAACCTGGTGTTTTCGAAGAGCGACTCTTCAAGCCTTTGGCGACCCCTGCGGCCGCGGAGACTACATCACCTCGAGAAGAACTCCCTCAGCCACCAGCCTCGGGAAGCCCCGCTTCCTACCCGACTTCAGGAGCACATCTGCTCCTGGCGCTCGAGCCTCAGGAGGGGTGCTGGACCGAGGAATTCAAGGCATATCTGTTCCATGGTACGCTGCCGGAGAAGGAGGAGGACGCGGAGCATGTGGCCCGGCAGGCTACAACATACTGCATCCAGGATGGTGAGCTGTACAGAAAATGACCAAATGAAGTTTCCTTGCGATGCATCTCCAGGGAGCAGGGGAACGAGCTGCTCGCTGATATACACGGTGGAGATGGCGGGTATCACTCATCATCGTGTACCCAGGTTGGCAAGGCATTCCGCAGCGAGTTGTACTGGCCCACGGCACTCAACGACGCGACCGAGCTAGTAAGGTCCTGCGAGGCCTGCCAGTTCCATGCCAAGAAAATCGACCAGCCGGCTCAAGGCCTTCAGATTATCCCGCTTTCGTGGCCCTTCGTAGTCTGGGCGCTGGACATCCTAGGTCCGTTCCCGCAAACGCCCGGGGGCTACCGCTACCTCTACGTTGTCATCGACAAATTCACCAAGTGGGCAGAGGTCGAAGCCGTCCGCACCATCCCAGCCAGGTCAGCAGTTAAGTTCATCAAGGGCCTCGTAAGCCGGTTCGGGATCCCTAACCGCATCATCATAGACAATGGCTCGCGGATTTGCTACGCTTCGGTGGCACACCCCAGGAGCAACGGCCAAGCTGAGCGCGCCAACGCCGAGGTCCTGAGAGGCCTCAAGACCCGGACCTTCAAGAAGAAGCTTGAAGCTTGTGGCAGGGGCTGGGACGACGAGCTCTAGTCTATGTTGTGGTCCATCCGCACCACCACCACCAAGCCAACAGGCGAGACCCCGTTCTTCCTCGTCTATGGAGCAGAAGTGGTTCTCCCTCACGAGGTCGGGCATCACTCCACGTGGGTCCTGGTGTTTGATGAGACGGAGCAGGACGCCATGCGGGGGATGGACCTTGTGTATGGGGAGGAACACTGGCGTGAAGCCTCGCTCCGAGCGGCAAGACACTAGCAGGCGCTGCGACGGTACCACTGTCGCAGCGTGAGCTCCAGGACGCTTGAGGTGGGTGATCTCTATTGGGTTCTACGGTAGGGTGCCTCGACTGCAAATTAAAGTTTTCCTACGTGCAGAACAACCAAGAACATGCTACGGGATATGGATCACAGTTCGTTACCACTAGACGCAAAGTGCCGTGCAGCGGAAGAAGAGTTGGGGCAGGAGGTCCGCATGCATCGTCTCCTCCTTGTCCGATCTCCCTCGTACAGCCGGTCGTCGGTTCCCACGTACAGGTTCGCCAGAGCGGAGCAAGTGCACCGCCTCTAACGGTATCTGTGCGTGCATGAGGAACATCGTGCAGCAGACTGCTAGCTCCGATCACACACCGGTGGCGAGTGGAGGTGTCTATTCACAACACATGAAAACCCTACTGACAGCGCCGAAGCGATCAACCACATGAGTGTGCCGCACCCCACTTTATATAGGTGTCCATCGCGGGCTCAATACTTGGGCCTCGCATGGACCCTAAAGCCCATAAGTCTACTCGGCCACAATCCGAATACAGCTCGGATCACATCCGACCAGTGTCCTCGGATCCGACCTCGTAGGTTCCTTCCCTTAAGCGTGCGACCCCTTAGGTTCAAGCTGGCTTGGTCGCAGTTCGGATCACCTCCGGACTACATGGCTGGTAGCGGCCTCTAGCAAGGCGTGCCGCCCACCAAGCAGAGGATGAGGCTGGTTAGGCGAACCTGTATATCACACTTCCATTCCTTTTGCCACACGATATATGTTGTCGGGCTCAAGGCGAGTCTGTCATCCTTGTGCTAGCCCGACCTCTTTCTCATTCCAGTGATGCCGACCACAAACCGGATTATCTCATAATCCTTGTCGCATGGCCATTCTTATCCTGGTCGAATCACACGAGGGCCCTAGAGTATAACTCTCCTGATCGGAGGGGCAAATCCCATCTTGCTCGACCACGTCTCGCAGCATGGTTCTGAACAAACCCGAAACCTACCTTTATAACTACCCAGTTACGGAGTAGCGTTTGGTCGGCCCAAAGCAAGTATGTCACCATCCCGAGTACATGCATCAGCTCAGGTCTTAGGACACATAACATATGTTGTACTACAGACTCACAGATGACATATTGCTGCGTCTCATAGTTGGGTCTATCCGACTCGGACCTTACCTCGACTCGGATACGACTACGTCGAATCCAACTAGATCCTTCCAAGTCCATATTATCCGGTTAGCATCCAATGCTCCATGGCTAGTGTGACCAAGCCATCGACCGTGTCATATGCTAGTCTAGTTGGCTGCGCGTCCACACAGCCCTTTCGACTAGGGACCTTTTAGGACAGTCATCATACAATGCATAGTCCCACAAACAAGTCACGTACTTGCTGATACACATCATTAATAATGTCCAAGGACTATCTTTATTCATAAACACATAGGAAATATCATCATACATGATTGCCTCTAGGGCATATCTCCAACAGTCTCCCACTTGCACTAGAGTCAATCAAATAGACATCAAATGCCCATAGCTCTAACGTGCCCCTCATGCTTGGGTTGTAGAAGTGGCTTAGTCAACGGATCCACAACATTTGCATCCGTGTGAATTTCGCATAACTCTACATCACCACTCTTTACGATCTTTCGTATCAGGTGATATTTCTGATCTATGTGTCTGACCTTGTGGTGATTCCTCGGCTCCTTGGCTTGTGCGATGGCACCAGAATTATCACAATAAATGTCCAACGGTTTTACCGAGGCTGGGAAAAATACCAAGATCATCCAGAAAGTTCTGGATCCAAACACCTTCCTTTGCAGCTTTACTAGCCGCAATGTATTCGGCTTCTGTAGTAGCATCGTCCACCGTATCTTGCTTGGAACTCATCCAGCTCACTGCTTCTCCGTTCATGACGTACACGAATCCGGACCGTGATCGACAATCATCTCTGTCGGTTTGGAAACTAGCATCGGCGTAACCCCTTACGACGAGCTCTTCCTCACCTCCATAAACTAGGAACATCTCTTTAGTCCTTTTCAGGTACTTCAAAATAGTCTTTACCGCTACCCAGTGACTCTCACCTGGGTTGGCCTGGTATCTACTTGTTAGGCTTATTGAAAAAGCAACATCGGGCCACGTACATAGCATGGCATACATGATGGATCCGATTGCTGAGGCATACAGAATCCTACTCATCCTGCTTCGCTCATCAGATGTCGAAGGACTCTGAGTCTCGCTTAGCCTTATACCACGTGAGAGTGGCAAGAACCCTTTCTTTGCCTCACTCACGTTGAACTGCTTCAACACTTTATCTATGTACGTGCTCTGGCTTAAGCCGAGCAGCCTCCTTGATCTATCTCTATAGATCTTAATGCCTAAAATGTACATTGCCTCATCAAGGTCCTTCATCGAAAACTTGCCATTCAATGACTCCTTGACCGAGTTCAGCATCGAAATATCATTTCCGATCAGTAGTATGTCATCCACATACAAGATCAAAAACACAATCGAGCTCCCACTTAACTTATTGTATGAACAAGAGTCCTCTTCGCTTTTGATGAAGCCGAAACTAGTGAAGACCTCATCAAAACGATTTTTCCAGCTCCGAGATGCTTGCCTCAACCCATAAATGGATATCTTGAGCTTGCATACCTTACTAGTGCTAGTCGGATCGACAAAACCCTCGGGTTGTATCATACACACGTCCTCAATTAAATTTTCATGGAGGAAAGCCGTCTTGACATCCATCTGCCATATCTCATAATCGAAATATGCAGCTATAGCTAGTACGATCCTCACCTACTTCAGCATCGCTACCGGCGAGTAAGTCTCGTCGTAGTCAATTCCTTGAACTTGTGCATAACCCTTAGTGACAAGCCGATACTTGTGGATCTGAACATTTCCATCCACATCGGTTTTCTTCTTAAAGACCCATTTGCAACCAATGGCTGTTATGCCAGGCGGTGGATCAACCAAGTCCCAGACTTGATTCTCATCCCTGGACTTTAACTCAGATCTCATGGCCTCCAGCCATGCCTCGGAATCTGGGCTCACCATCGCCTCCGCATATGTGGCCGACTCATCACTTTCTAGCAACAATACATCATGCACTCTGCGCAATCTTTTCGACCTCCGTGGTTCTGGTGCCGCTTCCACTACGGGTTCCCTAACTGACTCCGGTATGAACTCATCACCAGCCGAGCCGTCCCTGAGTGGTCCCCGAATTTCTTCGAGTTGGGCCGTCCTCCCACTAGCCTCCCGACTGGGAAACTCTTTCTCAAGGAAAAACCTGTTCCGAGCAACAAACACTTTGTTCTCTTCCCGGTTGTAGAAGCTATATCCGAAGGTTTCCCTCGGATATCCCATGAATATGCATTTATCCGACTTGGGTGTAAGCTTTTCTGACATAAGTTTCTTGAAAAATGCTTCACAACCCCAAATCTTTAGAAAAGACAAACTGGGACTCTTCCCGGTCCACATGTCATGTGGTGTCTTGTCTACGGATTTTGATGGTACACTGTTAAGTGTGAAAGCTGAAGTTTCTAGAGCGTATCCCCAGAATGACAAGGGTAAATCTGACTTGCTCATCATCGATCGAACCATGACCAACAAGGTACGATTCCTCCATTCCGATACACCATTTCTCTGTGGCGTACCCGGAGGTGTGAGCTGAGGTACTATACCTCTGCTTTTTAGATGATCATCAAACTCCTGGCTCATGTACTCACCTCCATGATCAGATCGTAGAAGTTTGATAGTCTTGTCGAGCTGATTCTCAACCTCGTTTTGAAACTATTTGAAATTTTCAAAAGTCTCCGACTTGTGCCTCATCAAATAGATATATCCATATCTACTCAAGTCATCGGTAAAAGTCACAAAGTACTGATAGCCACCTCTGGCAGTTGTGCTCATTGGTCCACACACATCACTGTGTATCAGTTCCAACAGCTCGGATGCCCTCTCACAACTCTTTGCGAAAGGAGACTTGGTCATCTTGCCGAGCAAGCATGATCTGCATGTCTCGAACGACCCAAAATCGGTCGAAGTTAGGAGTCCATCATCATGGAGCTTCTTCATGCATTTCAGACTAATGTGTCCGAGCTGGCAATGCCAGAAGTATGTAGGATTTATCTCATTAGGCTTATGCCTCTTGACATTCACATTATAGACCGGTTCCTATTCTAGATTCAATATAAATAACCCATCAACAATGGGTGCATAGCCGTGGAACATACCATTCAGATAAATCGAACAACCATTGTCCTTTAAATTGAATTCATAAACCTGACTCATCAAGCATGAGGCAAAAATAATGTTCCGACTAAGTGCATGAATGTAATAACAATTATTCAATTCCAAAATAAATCTAGAAGGAAGCCGGAGCTGCATCGTGCTGACCTCCAACGCATCAACTCTTGCTTTGTTGCCGACCCTGATGTCAATCTCCCGTTGTGCCACATGCCTAGTTCTTACCAGCCCCTGCATCGAGTTGCAAATGTGAACAACCGATCCAGTATCAAATACCCAAGAGCTTCTAGGTATGTCAGCAAGGTAAATGTCTATAACATATGCAACAAGTGTACCTTTGCCTAAAGCAGCATTTCTGGCCTTCTTGCCATGCTCTGCAAGCCACTTGCTACAGTTCCTCTTCCAGTGACCAGTTTCCTTGCAATGATAGCAAATGGACTTTGAGTCCGGTCCATACTTCGGCACAGTGGCGGAGGTTACCGTCTCCGTGCCCTTTGCCTTAGCCTTTTTCTTGGACCAACTCTTCTTGAACTAAGCCGATTTCTGCACCATCAACACTTGATGCGTGCCTTTCTTAATATCCTTCTCTGCCACTTTGAGCATCCCATGCAATTCAGTGAGCTTCTTATCCATGCCATGCATATGATAGTTCGAGATGAACGTCCCATAGTTGGGTGGAAGAGAACCCAGAACTGCATCAGTAGCCAGCTCATCCAAGAGCGGGAAGCCCAACCGATCCAAAGCTGCGCATATCCGATCATCTTGATCACATGCGGGCTCAGTGGATCACCTTCCTTCAGCTTACAATCCATCAAGGATCGCCAGACGTCGAACCTTTCGGTCCTAGACTGCACCTGAAACATGCTCTTGAGACTCTCGATCATATCAAAAGCCCCAACGTCTTTGAAATGCTGCTGCAAATCGGGCTCCATACAAGCCAGCATGAGGCAGCTGATCTCGTTTGATTCATCAACGAGTTTCTGGTAGGCATTCTTGGTTGTGGTACTAGCATTATCGGCAGGTTCCTCTGGAAGCGGATCCTCTAGAACATGTTCCTTTTTATCATGCTTGAGAACAATTCTCAAATTTCTATACCAGGCAGTAAAGTTTGTTCCATTCAGTTTATCCTTTTCCAGAATTGATTTCAATGCAAAGTTGGGTTGAGCAGGTGGTGCCATTGATCTACAACAGAAAAATATGCAATCACTAAGCAATGTGTTTATGTAGAGTAATTCTCGCCTTAAACAGAAATACTCCCATTGAAGTTAGCATCCCTCCACAAACTCTTAGTGATTCAGGATCCGACTAGCACATGTGACTAGTGAGCTTTAGCATCACTGCTAGACAACATGCCTATAGGGTAAGCAACTCCTCACTAATCGTATCTTTATACGACTCCTGTCGGTCGGGTAGGTATCTCATACCCCGGCTCCCGACCTCTTTTGCCACAAGGCCCAAAACCGTTTTGATAGCCTTGTCAAGTTAACCTAATGCAGTGCATGTTCGTGTCCGACACGAACCCTTTAGTTCAAGGACACCTAGCAGCACCCCAATTTTATGAGCCCACTACTAGACGTACTTGATGTGCGAAGGTGCAACATCGGGAATGGAAATTTACTTTATATTCATGAGGGATCTTTCTACCATTCTAACATGCATAGAAACAAAGAAGCATACCAATCACAAGTAAAACATATATTGTGAAATAATATGGCTCCTTCATGGATGTTCTTCCAGGTCGGCTCCAACTCCGATGACCATCTAGAAACTCCATCTTGTTTGTCACACCGGGCCGCCAAGCCGCCAACTTGATCTCTATTATCCAACTACTACAACTAGTAATGAATTTTACATAGAGTCACAAGTCGACACGCAAGTCGTTATACAATATAATGACAGCACTTTGGCTCCTGCCGGCTGACAAACATGACAAGCAGGCCATGTATAATTTACGCACATGCATCACATACACATGAGACATACTATTCACATCAAACCCTGCAAAATAAAGTTATGCATAGAATCGCATTCTACCGGTTTTGAGTTATCGATCATCGCGAGCCTGATTCAGACTTACGTTTCACTGTTAACCCCGATGGCGGATACCGACCGGTAGGGGTAGGTTGTGTCATGGCCTCATCGATTCCGATCATCAGAAAACATAGCCACATCGATCCCCATGTGCAATTGATCTCATCAACCGTGCACACAGTCGATCTCATCAACCGTGCACACAGCCGATCTAATCAACGACAACAGATCTCATCTATCGCCTCCACATATCTAATATGCATACGATCTGAATCTAAATCCTATAGTAGAGGCTCTGATACCACTGTTGGGTTCTATGGTAGGGTGCGTCGACAGCAAATTAAAGTTTTCCTACACGCAAAACAACCAATAACATGCTACGGGAGATGGATCACAGTTCATTACCACTAGACGCGTAGTGCCGTGCAGCGGAAGAAGAGTTGGGGCAGCGCGTCCGCGTGGATCGTCTCCTCCTCGTCCGATCTCCCTCATACAGCTGGTCATCGGTTCCCACATACAGGTTCGTCAGAGCGGCGCAAGTGCACCGCCTCTAACGGTATCCACGCGTGCAGGAGGAATGTCGTGCGGCAGACTGCTAGGTCCGATCACGCAACCGGCGGTGAGTGGAGGCGTCTATTCGCAACACATGCAAACCCTGGTGACAGCGTCGAAGCGATCAACCACATGAGTGTGCCGCACCCCACTTTATATAGGCATCCATCGCAGGCTCAATACTTGGGCCTCTCATGGACCCTAAAGCCCATAAGTCTACTCGGCCACAATCCGAATACAGCTCGGATCACATCCGACCAGTGTCCTCAGATCCGACCTCATAGGTTCCTTAAGAGGTCGCAGTTCGGATCACCTCCGGATTACATCGCTGGTAGCGGCCTCTAGTAAGGTGTGCCGACCACCAAGCAGACGATGAAGCTGGTTAGGCGAACCTGTACATCACACTTCCATTCCTTTTACCACATGATATATGTTGTCGGGCTCAAGGCGAGTCTGTCATCCTTGTGCTAGCCCGACCTCTTTATTGTTCCAGTGATGCCGACCACAAACCGGATTATCTCATAATCCTTGTCGCATGGCCATGCTTATCCTGGTCAGATCACATGAGGGGCCCAGAGTATATCTCTCCTGATCGGAGGGGCAAATCCCATCTTGCTCGACCACGTCTCGCAACATGGTTCTGGACAAACCTGAAACCTACCTTTATAACTACCCAGTTACGGAGTAGCATTTGGTCGGCCCACAGCAAGTCTGTCACCATCCTGAGTACATGCGTCATCTCAGGTCTTAGGACATAGAACATATGTTGTACTAGAGACTCACAGATGACATATCGCTGCGTCTCATAGTTGGGTCTGTCCGACTCGGACCTTATCTCGACTAGGATCCGACTACGTCGAATCCGACCAGATCCTTCCAACTGCATATTATCCGGTTAGAATCCAATGCTCCATGGCTAGTGAGACCAAGCCATCTTCCGTGTCATATGCTAGTCTAGTTGGCTGCGCGTCCACACAGCCCTTTCGACTAGGGACCTTTGAGGACAGTCATCATACAATGCATAGTCCCACAAACAAGTCACGTACTTGCTGATACACGTCATTGATAATGTCCAAGGACTATCTTTATTCATAAACACATAGGAAATATCATCATACATGATTGCCTCTAGGGCATATCTCCAACAATCTCGTCCTAAGGCGGGTGCTCTCCAGGGAAGGGCTGCATAATCTCTCACCCATGTGGGAGGGCCCATTTAGGATTGCCTGCATCTCTAGGCCTGGCGCCGCATGCCTAGAGATGCAGGACGGGGTCCCCATCCAGAACGCCTGGAACATCCAGTACCTCTAGAAGTTCTACCCATGAAGCAAGGCCCAGTGCCTATGAAGGTCTTCGCTCGTGACACTCTCACGTAATAATGAGTGGGGATGTACACGCCTTGGAGTCTCCGGAGTGCCGCCCTCGGGCCTCGGGGGCTCCCTCCCACGTCCTAGTGGCAGCACTTAGCTCCGCGCTGGTGGGAAGACTAGACTAGGTGCCGGACGTGGCAGTTCATTTGCTTTCTATAGTTGGCTTGCCTCTTTTCCTTTCATGAAATTTGGAGTTCCGGCTTTTCTCAATGGCTTGCCTCTTCTTTTTGTTTCTTCCCTCATTCCTTTGTTTTTCGCCAGGGGGCGGCAGTTGCCCGACGCTCTCCCTCGCATGCTCCACAGGGCGTTCTCGTCTGAGTTTTTGATTGGCGCATCCCCCTTTAGTCCGTGCCCCACGGGTACCGCGATGTGGTGCGTTTGGCCATAACCAGCCCACAGCTGAGGCCTCGCGCAGGAAGGGCTAAAGATTTCTTAACAGGTTTTTGTAGCTTCGCGATGTTACCCGAATCAACAGTGGGGAAGCCCCATTAGGTGCCCACAGACGCGCGCCCTCATGAGGTCAAAGCTACCCCGGATACATCTAGCTAAGTTACCCATCTACACCCGTATAAGGCATAGATCTCACAACACAACCCGGAAACAATAAACGCACCATAAAAGCAACATAAGCACCACGGTTCATTACACGCTCTCGTAGGGCCCCGAATACGTTTTTGACAATGTAGGGGAAAGGGAAAGAGAGGACAAGCAAAAGCGGCTCCCACGACGCGGCTTCTCACAACGGTCGGCCCCCAGACTCAGCCAGAGCCCTCCTCGTGCTTCATCGGGGCGCAACGGCGGGATGACCCGCCACCATCCTCGAAGCGGGCCCGATGGTGTGGCGGCTGGTCATAGCCGCCGCTGCTGGAGCTTTCGCCTGAGGAGCAGCTGCCGTAGCTAGGCGAACCGCGGTTGTCGCCGAGGGCAAGGTCACCCTCGTGCTCATCACGACCATCGCCAAGGCCAAGCACCTCGCCACCATCGTCATCGTCACCGGCTGCCCAGGCCGCGTGCGCGGTGGAACGTCTGCCAGCCGCGGGCCAGGGCTACATTGCCCACAGTGGAGACCTCCATCGCGACCCACGAAGCCTTGCTGCAGCAGCCGTCAGCCTGCAGCCAGAGGCCGCCGGGACCTGGGGCCGGCAGATCGCCGATGAAGGAGTGTGGAAGTTGAAGCCAAGTGCCGACCGGGTTCCCCGACCACACGACAAACTCCGACAGCACCTCCGCCGAGTGGAAGCACGTCCGGGGAGGCCGAGCGAGGCGGCTCCCACCACGTGAAGGAGCACCGTCACGGCCGCCGAGGACAGCACCGGACCCCGAGGGAGTCCGCCCACTCCCATGAGGGACCGCAGCGGGGCTCGCGGCATGCTTGCGCGGGCGGTCGCGCCCCCTCTTAGGCGGTGGTGAGACAGGCCCCTCCTGGCGAGCTTTTCCCTTCTCGGCGACCGAGAACCTCTTCACTGGCACCATGGGGTCGCGGCAAGGAAGAAGAAAAAGAAGTAGGAGGAGCAGAAGAAGAGATGGGTGACGGGGGCTCTGCCCCCCTTTCCATATATAGCCAGGAGGAGGCCAACCACTAGCCTCCATGATCTAAGGTAATAATGACCTTTTTCTGCATGCAACAGGGACTTGTCAAGTCGAGCAGTTGCCGAGGCAGCATGGGGAAGCGGAGACGCCCACGTCCCGTCAATCGCCACACGCCAATCAAGGCCACAGGCTGTTAGGGCCGCTGCGCTCCGCACTTGACCCTTGGCTTCGCCGCGAAGCCAAGCACGAGTGCACCTTGGGCCCGGGGGCTACTGTCGACGTCCTGGGAATGGGGGTACCCAGACTTGCCTGCCTGTACAGCCTGTCTTCATCAACCAATGCTCAAGACCCTCGCGAGGAGCCAAGCCTCGCGAGGCGAACGACACAATACCTCCTCCGGGGTAGCCTCACTAGGCTGGCTCACGAGGAGCGGAGAGATCAAGGCGAGGGGCACCTCATGAGGTTCCCATGAAGTGAGCCATGACTACCAAGGCCAGGCGGGCGCCAGCGGGCGCAGAGTGCCAGTTTTCTCTTTGGTGCTAGAGAGGCAAGCGCATGCGAGGAGTCCCGAGGCGTCAGGCAAAGGTTTCCATATCGGTGCAACGAGACCAAGACCAGCTGGACGACAAGACGGAGGACATCACGGAGCCCACGACAGCGTCACCACCAGAGCCTTTGGCAGGCGAAGACCACCTTTTGTCAGGATAACTTGTAGTCGTTGCCCCCTTCAAATTGGTCGTTGTGGGATCCCTTCCTGCCTAATATTTGGGGAGAGGACCCGGGCCTCTATAAATAGGGCTAGCCACCACCATAGTAGGGGACAGATCATTCAGATCATCCCCAACCACACAAGCTCATCGAGCTCAAGAACACCTCTCCTCTGGAGGCTGTTCTTCCTTTGTACTTGTTCATCCCCAGCCTACAAGGCAATCCACCACACCACACTGGAGTAGGGTATTACACCGAAGCGGTGGCCCGAACCAGTATAAACTCTTGTGTCCTTTGTTCCTCAGGTTTGGCGAGCTAGGTCTTGAGATCATTGCGCTAGTGTGAGCTAGGGGGAGAGAGATCTTCGTGCGCACCCCAGTGTTCAAACCTCAAGGGTTTGCCGGAACCCGTAATCCGACAGCGATAAAGCCATATAGTCCGATTGCCTGGTTCGCTGCACTAACACCTCCTTCACGGACCAAGACACTGGGTCAAGTGTGTTTAGGTGCTATCCCGGACACCCCCGTACTACCTACATGGGGGCTGAAGCCGATGAGTGGCAAACTCTCAGATATCGTAAATGGCTGCACATGAGGACAATATTTTAAAATAAAGCAAGAAACATATCATACATAAGCCTTGTTTCATAATACAGAATCAGACAACATAGGACTCATTCATTCAAAAATGATGTCCTTCAAACACTGGCCCTCTATAATGCGGGATCCTTCTAGGACATCAGCAAAATACCGCTCCGGTGTGCGGTGCTCTTTGCCTGCGGGCGGTCCCTCGATTGCGAGCTTGACGACATCCATCTTCACCTTTGCATTTTAACATGGGCGAAGGCCATCCACGCACCTTCGATGCAGACTGACCGCTTCACGGCATCAAGCCGGGGGCAGGCGCTAACCAATTGCTTCACGAGCCCGAAGTAGCTGCTGGGTATGGGTTCGGTAGGCCACATGAGGATTATAAAATCACTCATGGCCAATCCGGCCACCCTATGCAGTTCAGCTAACTGCTTCAGCTGATCGCTAAGGGGTACAGGATTTTCGGGCGAAAGGTACTGCAACCAGAATAACTTTTCTGTCGAGCTCCCCTCTTCAGCTCGGAAGAACTCCGCAGCATCGGCAACACTCCGGGGCAGGTCTGCAAACGCTCCTGGAGAACTCCAAACCCGGTTCAGTAAGATGTATTTTTTCCTCACAAATCTGCTCTGCATGTTAAAGGCATTACCCGCCGCAATTTTCTTCGCCTCCTGGATCTCTCGACAGGCGTTTTGGGCCTTAGTCCGGGCCTCCTGAGCACTTTGGAGGGCCTTGGCAAGCTCAGATTTTTGATCCAACACTTTATGCTCTAAGGACTCACATTTTCTTATAGCATCCTTGAGCTCTTGCTGGACTTCCTCCAACCTTGACTCATGTCTTAGGCGGGCGGCTCATTCCTCCTCTGCCTCTTTCTTGGCCTTGGCCAGCACGCTCTTGGGGTATCGACCTCAGACACATCAGCTATGAGCAAAATTATAAGACTCATTCAGATGGCAAAGTACTGCTTATATTATTTTAAAAGCATTTTTGGTTTCACATACCTTGCTTTTCTGCTAACTTCCGCCTCAGCTCAGACGCTTCGGCGACCTGGGTAGCTGAAGCCTACGTCGCAGCCTGATTGCTTCAAATAGATATGTGTGTTAAACTCCTGATTGAGACATTTGATCCTCTATTTGGCCTTTTCTTGTGAATACCAAACAGAGTCTCAGGGGCTACTATATATACACAGACACTTTTTTCATATAGCCAAAAGGTATTATATTACGTACCTCAAAGCCTTTGAGAAGGCTAGCATAGGCCTCATTCAATCCACTTTTGGAGAACCAAACCCTTTCAATCATCGTACCCATAAGGGTACCATGTTCTTCTACAATGATGGCACTTGGAAGTGCTTCCATCAGGGTATCCGGCGCCTCCGGATTGACAGAGGATGCCGGTGGGATTTGTGCACCCCCTTCTTTCGAAGGAGGTTACCCGCCTGATTCCGGAGCCATATAGGTCTCCCGAATAACATTTGGTTGGGGCCTGAATTGTACATGGCCCACGCCATCAGTCTTTGTGGGGGACGATTCCCCCATGTTTCCGGTAGCAAGGATATCGCCCTCTGGCACCGCCGTGACAGCTCCCCGCACCTCCCCCTAGCTTAGAGGGGTCCTTCGGGACAACACTTCGGCGTTATCCATAGCTTTAGGGGAGGAGGCCGGCGAAGGATCCTACCTCTTGAGCATGCGTTGGTTTTCCCTTGAAGAGGAAAGGGTGATGTAGCAAAGTAGCGTAAATATTTCCCTCAGTTTTTTAGAACCGAGGTATCAATCCGGTAGGAGATAACATGCAAGTCACCTAGTACCTGCACAAACAATCAAGAACCTCGCAACCAACGTGATAAAGGGGTTGTCAATCCCTTCATGGTCACTTACGAAAGTGAGATCTAACAGAGATTGTAATATAAATATTTTTGGTATTTTTGTTATATAGATTGGAAATTAAAGATTGCAAAATAGTAAGCGAGATGCGATAATAAAAGAGATGCAATATAATAAGAAAGACCCGGGGCCATAGGTTTCACTAGTGGCTTCTCTCATGATAGCATGTATTACGGTGGGTGAACAAATTACTGCCGAGCAATTGATAGAAGAGCGCATAGTTATGAGAATATCTAGGCAATCATTATGAAATATAGGCATCACCTCCGTGTTAAGTAGATCGAAATGATTCTGCATCTACTCCTATTACTCCACACATCCACCGCTATCCAGCATGCATCTAGAGTATTAAGTTCATAAGAACAGAGTAATGCTTTATGTAAGATGACATGATGTAGAGGGATAAACTCAAGCAATATAATATAAACCCCGTCTTTTTATCCTCGATGGCAATAATACAATACGTGCCTTGCTGCCCCTACTGTCACTGGGAAAGGACACTGCAAGATTTAACCCAAAGCTAAGCACTTCTCCCATTGCAAGAAAGATCAATCTAGTAGGCCATACTAAACCGATAATTCAAAGAGACTTGCAAAGATATCAAATCATGCATATAAGAATTCAGAGAAGAACCAAATATTGTTCATAGATAAACTTGATCATAAATCCACAATTCATCGGATCTCGGCAAACACACCGCAAAAAGTATTACATCGAATAGATCTCCAAGAACATCGAGGAGAACTTTGTATTGAGAACCAAAGAGAGAGAAGAAGTCATCTAGCTAATAACTATGGACCTGAAGGTCTGTGGTAAACTACTCACACATCATCGGAGAGGCTATGGTGTTGATGTAGAAGCCCTCCGTGATGGAATCCCCCTCCGGCAGATCACCGGAAAAGGCCCTAGATGGGATCTCACGGGTACAGAAGGTTCCGATGGTGGAAAAGTGGTTTCGGGCCCCCCTGATGTTTTTAGGGTATAAGAGTATATATAGGCGAAAGAAGTATGTCGTTGTAGCTCCGTGGGGCCCATGAGGGTGGGGGGGCGCCCTCCTGCCTCGTGGAAGCTTCGCGGAGTCCCAGACGTCCACTCCAAGTGTCGTTGTTTGCATTTGTTAAGAAACATCCTCGCGAAGGTTTCGTTCCGTTTGGATTCCGGTTGATATTCCTTTTCTGCGAAACACTAAAATAGGCAAAAAAAAATAGAAACTGGCACTAGGCCTCCGGTTAATAGGTTAGTCCCAAAAATAATATAAAATAGCATATTAAAGCCCATTAAGCATCCAAAACAGATAATATAATAGCATGGAACAATAAAAATTATAGATACGTTGGAGACATATCAAGCATCCCCAAGCTTAATTCCTGCTCGTCCTCGAGTAGGTAAGTGATAAAAATATAATTTTTGATGTGGAATGCTACATAACATAATTTCAATGCAATTTTCTTTATTGTGGCATGAATGTTCAGATCCAAAGATTCAAGACAAAAGTTTAATATTGACATAAAAATAATAATACTTCAAGCATACTAACCATTTAATTATGTCTTCTCAAAATAACATAGCCAAAGAAAGCTCATCCCTACAAAATCATATAGTTTGGCCATGCTTCATCTCCGTTACACAAAATGCTCCCATCATGCACAACCCCGATGACAAGAGAAGAAATTCTTTCATACTTAGCCTTTTCAAACCTTTTCAACTTTTACGCAATATATGAGCACGAGCCGTCGACATAGCACTATAGGTGGAATGGAATGGTGGTTGTGGAGAAGACAAAAGGTAGGAAGATAGTCTCACATCAACTAGGCATATCAATAGGCTATGGAGATGCCCATCGATAGATATCAATGTGAATGAGTAGGGATTGCCATGCAACGGATGCACTAGAGCTATAAGTGTATGAAAGCTCAACAAAAGAAACTAAGTGGGTGTGCATCCAACTTGCTTGCTCACGAAGTCCTAGGGCAATTTGAGGAAGCCCATCACTGGAATATACAAGCCAAGTTCTATAATGTAAAATTCCCACTAGTATATGAAAGTGACAACGTTGGGGACTCTTTATCATCAAGATCATGGTTCTACTTTGACGCACAAGTGTGCAAAAAGGAAGTAACATTGCCCCTTCTCTCCTTTTCTCTCATTTTTTTGTTTGGGCCTTCTCTCCCTTTTTTATGGCCTCTTTTATTTATTTATTTTCCGTCCGGAGTCTCATCCCAACTTGTGGGGGAATCATAGCCTCCATCATCCTTTCCTCACATGGGACAATGCTCTAATAATGAAGATCATCACACTTTTATTTACTTACAACTCAAGAATTACAACTCGATACTTAGAACAAAATATGACTCTATGTGAATGCCTCCGGCGGTGTACCGGGATGTGCAATGAATCAAGAGTGACATGTATAAAAAATTATGAAAGGTGGCCATGCCACAAATATGATGTCAACTACATGATCATGCAAAGCAATATGACTATGATGAAGCATGTCATAATAAACAGAACGGTGGAAAGTTGCATGGCAATACACTACAAAAAAAACACTTCCGTGATGATACGTGTTTGTCACAGTAGGTCACGTTTTCTGTCATGCATGTACATCCATGACGATTTTATGACAGAGTTAAGATAGTCATACATGTGTTGTCGTAGAAGTATTCCATGACATTACCAAAATTATCATCACGGAAGTGTCCACTTCCATGACGATAAATCATGTGTCACAGAAGTGCTTTCCTCAAGGCTGACCGACACGTGGCATCCACCGTAACGAAACGTTGTTAAGCTATCGGGTCCGGTTTTGGATCCGATAACCCGTTAACAGCCCCGACCAATGGGGATTTTCCACGTGTAAAATCATCATTGGCTGGAGGAAACACGTGTCGGCTCACCGTTGGGACAGATGTCATCCACTCATTGGACCCAAACCTCCTATGATATGTCGACACATGGCATGGCCCAACAGAGGCCCATTCTTGTGAAAAGGCCAGCCCGTTTGACATGGTCAAAAGGTGGTGGGCCGGCCCACGGCAAGCATGTTAACGGCTTGTTCGCATATAGCCCATTTACAGCCCGCTAACCCAGAGCCCGTTTACGGCCTATCCAAATTAGGCCCCGTAATGAACAGTGTATCACTTTATACACATTAACGGCCCATTATTCCGTTGGGCCGTTTCCATCCCATGTTATCTTTCGGCCTTCTCAGGGCCCATTTATTCTTGGGCTCATTTCCAGCATTCGTTTACTTATGGCCCGTTACTGCCATTTTCTGCTTGTGGGCCAAATTCAGCCCGTGGTTATAGTCTGCCCGTTTGTGGCCCGTTAATACGTTGGGCCGTTTTCATAGCGTCATCAAATAGTGCCGATTAACGACGGCCCGTTATGGTCGGCCCATGAACGGACGATTTCAACTCTAGCCCATTTACAGCCATAATGTGGTCTGTTATTGGCCCATGTTTCTCCAACCGATCATACGGCCCGTAGAAGGCCCATTGATGATACGACCCGTAGAAGGCCCATTGATGATACGGCCCGTAGAAGGCCCATTGTGTCTGCGGCCCGTATAAGGCCCATTGTTTCTATGCCACGTAGAAGGCCCATGGTTTCTACGGCCCTTAGAAGGCCCATTGTTTCTACGGCCCGTAGGAGGCCCATGTTAACTACAGCCGGTGGGCATCAAAGTTCGCCACCAGTGCAAATATAGGGAACACCCTACACTATACAAAAATGGCTTGCTATTTTCTTCAGCCGTTGGCTGCACATTAAGAACAAAATTTGTATCGCACCAATACAAATTACAACTAAAAAACAAAAGGAAGGTTGGCATAAAAGTTAACGGTCTAGCAGATAAATGCACCACCATAAGTTTAGAAGCTCAGTTCATTTGACCTGACTGTTATGTTTTCATGCTGTATTGTCCGATGGAGCACCATAACCTTCGCCTTCAGTTCTCCTAGGATCCTGAACAACATAGCAAATGTCTGATAGTCTGGTTTCAAAACCATGCATATCTTGACAACATCGAACAATGTCTCTCCTTGTTTCACAAAGGGTCTCTGTTAGGGAATGGACTTGTGTCTGGAGCGCAGATACAACATTGTTTTGAGCTTGGATATCTTGATTATGGGGCAGTTGGGACAAGTTTGACTTAACAACCAACCCAGTATTATGCAGGAACGTGCTTTTGGCACTGTTAGTGGACAGGTACTGACCCACTGCAGCAAGAGCTGACATTGCGGTTATAGTTGCCTTGCCACCTTCAGAAGGTGGCGGTTCCACCATTTTTTCCATAGCTCGCTGAAAAGTTGAGGTTTTACATTAGTAGTACCAGAACAGAAGATACTAAGGAGGCAACAAAACCAAACAAAATAGCTTTGGTCTATATACAGAACTTATTCTGGTGAACCCATGTAAAATATTAGTTGTATTTTATTGCAAAGTACATAATAAAACCAGGTTCCAAACATATGACCATGTACCATCGCTAATGTATTGTCTATTTCTTCACATTGTATTGAGGGCTAAGGATAAAGAGATGAAGTTTATAATATGGTAAGCATAGTATGACATCATTCATATCACAAAACAACTGAGAACAGACAAACAGGCAATTGTAACATTGTGTGGGAAAGTCCAGCACGGAACTAGATTACAGGTCAAGATCAAAGGAACATCACTCCTCTCTTTTAAACCTTGTAAGGTGCAATGATACGCTAAGACAATTGTGTACAAAATTGAAAAGAGTAATAGACATTGGTTGCAAACCATGCAGTTCAAGGCACAAGTCAGAGTAAGTAGTAGTTAAAAGGCATGAGGATTAAGGACTTACAACAGCGGCTTTGACTTGTGTAGTCATGCCTTTCTTATTACTGGTGTGACAGTCCTTGAAGATTTCCACAGCATTTGGTTCAGGTACTTTTTGGTCCTTGCGGGCTTTCCTCTGCATTTGGAACAAGTCAATATAGATCTGATAATATGGTACAGCGAAAAGAGTGAAACAACAGCTAATTACATGAGCCTCGCAGTGTGCAATATAGCTACGAGATCCTGTCGTCTGTTGGCATTTCACTTTCGTACGGTTGGCCTTGTTCTTTGAACAGTTCACCTACAAGAAGATATATTTGTGTGCCACATGCGTAAATAGGACTTCAACATGTGATATGATCACATATATATAATGTACCTGATACTTCGGATCAGACCAGTGTTTAACGAGGCCCCTCCAGTCTTCATCCGATTTATTTTCCACTGGAGATGTTTTGGAAAGTTCACTGTTAGCCTTGCCTTCAAAGAGAGTTTTCCTCAAGTTATACCGATACTGTCGCAGAGCAGACTTGAAAACATGGGTGCAAGCTTGTCTGGTTGCATCATCTTGGCTATCCAACTTGAACCTCATCTGTTGAAAATTATGGGAATCTCATTATCAGCAACCTAGAAAGTATGGGACAGAGCAAGACGGTATTACTAGTTTCCATACATAACCATACTTACAGATAAATGGTCGAGGAAGGCATTGAACTAGGTTTTTTCTTTGTCATTCCTGTACTGAATCCATGTTGGGAGGATACGTACATGACAGCTAATAGCAACCACTGCCTCTGATACTAACTTGGCTGACTCTGTAGCATCACGTGGCCTTTTTAAACCTGCCTCAAAACGGATCTCCATTCTTCCTCCTCTAGATTTAGTTAACCTGTCGAGCATTATCCCTGATATTTGTTTCCTCTTGCGCATAGGTGCTAGTCCAACAACGAACATAGGAAGTGTTAGTGTACATCAAACTGTGAGACTACATATAAAGAAGCATGCAACTGTAACTTGACTCCAGCAACTACCTTCTTGCTGTTGAAGCTCACAAGGTCCATCATCTGATCTTGCCAACTCGTCTTGTGTCAAGAGTGCTTGGGAGGTAGTGTCAGGTGGCAAGGGAGCTTGGGAACGTGCTGCTAGCTCAGTTGACGCACGAGTAACTCGTGCAGCTGGTAGTACTGTGGAAGGTGTTGCAAGAATTAGGGATGTATCTGCTTGTTTGGTGGCAGCTATTTGTTTCTGTTTGGCTTTTTTGCAGCTCGTGTAGCATGGGATACCCTGTTTGTAGAATTTTCCGCTGGACTTTGACCTTCTATTGCACCATCAGTACCAGCGGAATCTGCAGGATTCTTCTGGTTCCCGTTCCCTGCCATTATGTGTTTCTTCCTCTTTCTCTGTGCCATGTTAAGTCAAGCCGACAAGAAAAACAAATAACAATTTAGTTCTTCAAAAAAAATTGATGCGTGATACAGACGAACTGAACTTTGATGTTAGACAACCACATGATAGGAGGATGTAATATGTACGAAAAATAGGACAGAAGAGATAACCAGAACTATGATGTCTAAACTAAGCAGAAGACATTTCACTAAATTAGAAGCAATGCAATGGAAGGTAGACACCATATGAAAGATGCTACAAATATCACTCTACCAAGTTAACAGTGTCTCATCATAAATGGAATTTAAACAAATGTGGAGCAGTACAAGAAATAAATCATATGCAAGATGCAAACAACATCACACTACCAAGTTAGAGGTCTCTCATCATTAGTGCCATTGGATATTCACATCTTATGATATGTAAACTAAGGAGAAGGCATTTCAACAAATTAGAAGCAATGAAAGCTAGACACCATATGAAAGATGCAACGAATATCACTCTACCAATTTAAAACTGTCTCATCATAAGTGCCATTTCAAAAAATTAGTAGTACAAGATAGGAAAGAATGTGAGATGTAACCTATATCACACTCCGAAGTCAAACGTGTCTTATGATAAGTGATTGTTGCAGGTTACACAACAGTAGTAATTTGATGTAAGAACATGGTGTGATAGACAGATATTGTATGTTCTAGAAACAGGGACACGTGTCTTATTCAAGTATAATGTGTAAAGTAAGCAGATGGAATTCAACAAAATTAGAAGCAATACAAGCTAGACATCACACATAACATGCAACCACATATAACAGTGCCAAGTTAGAGGGAGCACCGGTGATGGTGCACTAGGGGAGATGTGCTCATCATAAACACAGCTACGTTGAGTGTCTATTCATGTGTTTTCTTGGAAATCATCTTGGGGGATGGAGGAGTAGAAACTCTAGAGGCCCTCCATTTGGAAGGAGCACCTTTATCCGCTACCTTGCTAACTTCCTTCTGATTTATTGATTTTGATTTTTCAAGTAAAACTGACAAGAAAAATCAATAAAATTCTCTCTTCAGAACTTATTCATGCATGATACTGACAATCACTACTTTGATGTAAGGCAAACACATGATACCAGGATGGAATATGTACGAAAAATAGGACGGCATGGCATGTTCACAACTGTTTGTGTAAACTAAGCAGAAACCATTCCAACAAATAAGAAGCAATGCAAGCTAGACACCACATGAAAGATGCAACCAATATGACACTGCCAAGTTAAAAGCGTCCCATCATAAATGGAATTTCAACAAATTAGAAGCAGCGCATGCTATAAATCATATGAAAGATGCAACTAATATCGCACTGCATATACTAAAGGTGTCTCGTCATATTGATTGATGCGGGATACAAAAATAATAATATTTTTATGTAAGGACATGCTTAATAGACAGATGTACTATGTACTAAATACAGGAAGGCATGTCACATTAACAGGTATAATGTATAAGCTAAGCAGAATAGCACATGCAGTTTAACCAGATTGGAAGAATTACAACCATATGCAAAACGCAACCACATATCACGTTGCCAAGTTAGATCAAGCACCTGCGATGCTAGTGTAGGGGAAATGCGGTAATCAACTACAAAGCTACGTTCACTATCTTCATCTAGCCTTGTTGTTTCTTGAGAATCATGTCAGGAGGCTGACGCTGCATTGTTTAAATGAGTAGTCCACTTGCCTGACTGCCTCATCATTAGTGATTGATGAGGGAAACACAAGAACATTAGTTTGATGTAAGAACATGGTTAATACAAAGATGTACTAGTATGTACCAAAAATAGAAAGGCATGTCATATTCAAAGGTATAATGTGTAAGCTAAGCAGATGCAATTTAACCAAATTGGAAGCAATACAAGCTAGACATCCGGCTGAGTGGTGAGCATGATCATCTAGGACCTGAGAGCCTGGTGGGAGGAGGGCTGCTTCGCCACCATCGCGGCTTTTTAGTTGGCTTCCAGGTGATGCATGTCTTTGCTAGGTCACTGGCTCGGCCAGTGCCCTGACTAGCTATTTGTCTTCTGGTGCTCACGGGATGGTGGTTCATGTAAAAAATATCTTTCCTTATCTTAATAAAGACCGACTACGGCCTTTCGAATACAAGCTAGACACCATATGGAACATGCAACCACATATGACACCATGAAGTCAAAGCAAGCACCTGGGATGGTGGTTCATTGCGAGCGAGGTCATCAACTCCAGAGCTACGTTTACCGTCTCCATCTACTGACACTGCACCCTTTATAGCGTTGTAATGTGATGTGCTTACCCACGTAGAAAGTTGGAGCAACTTCTCTCTTTTCTTTTCTGCTTCTCTCGAGGCACTCTAAAATACCCTTGCATAAAAACACAATAGTGAGAGTATGGGTGAAGTGTGTGCAGAACTAGTGCACTGTAAAAGTAGCAGATAGCAGGTGGCTGAAAGATAAATTACCGGAGACATATGATAGCTCTACAACATTGCATGGCAAACAAAATTAGATTATACTCCATATGATTTTGTAATATATGAGCACAGGAAATGCAGCTACTCCTCCAGCACACCACCACCTGTGGTCATATCAAGATAACAGTCGACTGAAAATAAATAGGTCAGTCGATTCCCACCAGTCACTATTGACGATCTTTCTCAAACCGCCAGCGACCATCGGCCCAAACCCCTGCCTCCGCCGCCCCGCCCTCCCCTCGACCTCACACCACCGCCGTGCTTGGCAGCGCCCCCAAGCCATCCCTTTAATCCTGACCAACCTCCAGATCGGGCGCCAGTAGCTCTAGGCCCCACACGCCCCTAAGATAAACACAGACGCGCTGCTTCCCCGGTGTAATAGGCGGACTAGTGCCTGTTATGCCGGGGGATGCTTCCGTTAATTGGGAATCAACTGACCAGGAATTGAAATTCGGGGGGGGGCGACGGACCTCTAGCTAAGGTGAAATAGTATATGAGGAGAAACCTTGTGCATCACGAGTTACTAGGAACATCTAGTATCAAGAAGAAGCAGTCAACTAGTGTCTTCTGTGGGATGAATACTGTGCAAGCAGACACGTAAGATTTGCACGAATAAGGGAAGAGGAGTACCCTTATCGGTTGCCAGTGTGGTCTCCATATGTCGTGGCGATCTTATTTTTTCTCCCGGGGGAACCGATGTTTCAGAGAACCGTCAATCCTTGGATAAACCCATGGCCAAATTTTTGACTGTGTTGCCATGGCCGTATATCAGCGGAGGGGAGACAGATCCGAGGTGGCGAAGGACGGCGTCGCAGGAACAGCTCCGGTGCGGTGGAGGGTGGCGAAGTTGGAGCCACAGCGGTGAGGCGCAGGATGGCGTGGTTAAACTGGCTCGGGTACGGACGGCTTGGCCTCGGCTTCAACTACTAGCCGTGGAGGGCGTTGCTGTTGAGGTTGCGGTGGACAACGATGTCGGGGTATCGGCTCCGGCGTGATGTAGGAGGGCGGTGGATGATGGGTGGGATGGGGTGGCGGACGGAGGACGCCGGGTTTTCGCGGCTGGTGGAGAGGTAGTTTTTGCACCCACGGAGTACGAATGGGGAATCGGATGGGTGGGCGGGGAGGAGGGGGGAGAACCATGTTTCGGTCTGGGACGCGCTTGTTTTTTGCTTTTTTGAATAGAAGATGGGCCGCGCTTGTTTGAAATTTGGGGGAAGTACAAACTTTGCCCCCCTCTTAAATTTCAGACCAACTGCGTGTCGGGGGTAGGATGGTAACCCCAGGTGTCCCAAATAGTGGACGGGAGCGATTTCGGCCATGCGCATGTGTGCTTAGGCGGCCATTGTGTATGAATGTTTTTCGGAGGCAGTTGTGTGGCATCTAGATGAAGCTACAAACCTACCCTGGTTTAGACCTTTGGACGTCGGGCCGGTAGGTTTCATGGGTCGGAGTTATTAGAAAAGTAATTTCCTTGTACTACCAAACATTGGTCTCACGCGGTTTCGGGCGAGTAGAGGCTCTTTTGGCGCTTCGTTCGAAATTTTTAAACACAAGCATTCACGTTTAGAGTACTCTTGAACTATGAGGATTGACCTAAATAGACAACGTTAAATTTGACCTTGTATGTTTGAAAACCTCATTAAATTATCCGCTTCTTTTTGAAATTTTGACACTTGAAAATCCTATAACTACAATTATTTTGGAATGGAGGAGCTAAATTTGAATCTATTTTGTACACGACTACATATGCTATTATGTACAAAATCAGAGCAAAGATTGGTGCCCCCATAATTTAGGTATGATTTACAAATGCCATGATATCAAATTTAAATAATTGAATGGAGTTCATGTTGAATTCGATTTTTTAAACCACCTTAAGTTGAATTCAAATGTATGCTAGTTCATAGGTAGCTATTTATAATGTTCATTGTGTAACTTTCGTATGTATAATGTGCTTTACACACACAACATGAACTATACTCACATTTATATTCGATTGCTAAAGTGATGCATTGTCTGGCGTTCAAAATACTAACTATGTGGATCAATTGTGTCGAATAATAACATAGACATGCTCAAATTCGACAGAATCTAGATGTTTGATGGATCAATGACCGTTCCTTACGCGAAGTGCAAATATCATGATCCCATCCTAATATTTGGATACAATTTATATCTTTATAATCAATGTGTACAACAGTCTTTTACGTGTAGTTTCACTCTCCATCGGTGGTCTCTCACACATGCTCACACACTCTCTCCCGAGGTGTCTTTCTCGCACACATGCTCTTGATATAACCCTCCCTCCCTCTCGTAACCATTTACGACTGTTTTCACTAACCTTTATCACAAGAACTCTTCCTCTCGCAAGCATACACACGCACAATCCCCATCGACCCTTTCTATATACATAGACCTGCCTACGTGTCTCTTGTACGCACATTATCTTTAGGCCTGTCTCTCACGCATTGTCTCACACCTCTCTTCCTAATCGACGAGTATGATTCTAGCAGAGCATTATGTAGGATGCTCCTTAAAGTTAGGTTGGATGAATTGTAATATCAGAGATAAAGGGGTTACCTTAGTCTGAGAACCTAGGGTTACAAATACTAGCCGGCTTTGTCAGTGGACGCAGAGTCCTTCACAATTATGCTATCTTTGTCTTGTACGACTAGTCATCCATGGGTCTCCCTAAATGAGTCACGGGTCGACCAATGTGGCGCAGGACGGAACTGAACGAAGGGCCTCACCTCGACCCACTGGACCTCATGCGGTGACACACCCTCTGCCCCCATGTCTCGTTATCTTCTCACACCCACACATACCAACACAGACACCACACACAAAAAATATATTCTCTTGCTGCCTCTATCCACTCCCCCTTGCATATACACACTCAATGGAATCTCTCGCCATGACGTCATATTAGTCTCTATCTCTCTAGACCACTCTCATTTATCGTGCTACCTCTCCCACCCCCCACCCCCCGCCAGCCCCTCTATCCATGCCTCTCTCGAATAGGTAATACACCCACATACCTCTCTAGGCCCTGCCAAATGCATCAACTACACATTCACACATGTTACATCACGTACCCCATTGATCTAAAAAGCCCTCTCTTCATGTTTACTTCGCATACAACATTCCTTTTGAATAAAGTGTGGCAAAAAAAATTATTTTAGAATTTCTACATACAACATTACAAAGTTATATAGAGGAGTGTGAACGCTAATTTGCATTGCATGGTGCCCACAATGATATTTATTCTGCACTGTGAATTTGTATATTTTTATGCTATATATAAAGTTAGTCATAATAAAGAGAAACGAAGAGCATCTCTCTCTCTCCATCGCATACCGCCCCCCCCCCTCGACGCCCCTTTCACGTAAGCACACAAACTATCTCCAGGTCCTCTAAAAGTAAGCCCCCAGCACATTCACGAATGTTTCATCTTTCTCTCGCAATATATACAATGACAATCATTGTATTTGAAGCAAAGCAGGATACATACGTTGGACTTCAGAATCCACTCATTACGGTCACCATTTATGTTTTGTGGTTATTATACGGTCACGGGCTCACCGTACAACTCTGTATTTGCTCTAGACACGACTACTTGACCAGTTAAACGCTCCACGTGGCACCTCTAGTGTTGCATCACATTATCTCACTACCATCGGGCCCACATGTTGGCTTGTATCTACTCTACATCTACACTCTTATAAAATATAAAATACGCTCTTATAAAAAACAGAGTTGGTGATGATGGTGTGCCTGCCATCCTGCAATATAGGCCGTCTGATTTATATCTGATGGATAGGAAAGAAACTATGGAAATTTTGCAAAAAGGTACCCACACACCTCTCCACATTTGCAAATAAGGCCTTCCCTCATTCATCCTTTTCTCTCACAAGATAAAGTAGTCATACAAATGCATCTTGATGTTACGTGCAACACACGGGCATCTTGCTAGTAAGAATGAAAACAAACGACAAAAAAATATTGGACGGTGGTTCGAAGTCATGACCACGGGCACAGGGAACAAGGTGGCCTTGTATTGGTATGCTAAGCCGTCCGTTTTAACACACAAGAGCTGGTGTGGTGATTATACACACACGCGCGCATGCACATGAACTGCATGCACGCAACACTCACACGAACACATGCACCCACGCATGCATGCAACACTCACATGTACACACACAGCCACGCACGCAACCAACACTCACACGCACACATGCACGCATGCATGCACACACCACTACAGCACACGACCAACACACACTCTCACGCTCAAGTGCTCAACCTACACGTGCATGCGCACACATCACGCCCTGACAGACACATACACAACCAGGTGATTCCCGCGCAGGGGTTGGAGTCTTGTCGCGCCTGTGTAAATTTATGTTTATCTGACCTTTTCCCTATGCGAACTGACAGGTGGGACCCACAAGGAACGTGGTCAATTTAACTAGTCAACATGGTGCCACGCAGACTATTTGGTCGGTCAAAAGAGTGCAATCCGATGCTGAACCGTGAGCAAGTGACCGTATAATCACTCCAAACGTATATAGTGACCGTAATCAGCTTATTCTGAAGTTCGGTGAACGTATTACACTTTTCTCTCTGTAGGCCCTCCAAAACTACATCTCTACATGTTCTCGCATGTTACATCTAACAACTATGCAATACACCACTACTACTACACTCTAACACAATAAATCATATGTGTTTTTAGTTTTAGTAGATATCATATTGTTACTTAATTATTCATTTTGCATACATTAAAATTTCCTTTGAAATATATGGCCAGTATCATATACCGCGCGGGAAAAATCCCGCCCTTTCCTGCTTAATCGGGTTTGTATCGATGGATCGTGCGAAACAGCAAAGCTATAGTACTATACAGTACAGGTGACAGTTCACTAGGTCGTCGTGTCGTGTACTCCTCCATCGTAAGAGTGTAGCGCTCGCTTTCATAAATCTTCTTGTCCCTTTCGCCGACATGTGGGACATCAAGCTACCAGGTCCACGTGCCATACCGGAATAAAGTGCAGAGCAGCTGGGGTGAAGCACCCAGTCATGGCACCGGCGTAGTAATGAGCAATGAGGCATCAAATCACAAAGCTTCACCTTTCCCGCAGTTAAGTTGGAGGGACGAAGTAATAATGCCAAAAAAAGAAGTTGGAGGGACGAAGCAACCATCATTTCACTCATTGTTGAATCCGCATCTCCCTCATCTTCTTCAAGTTAACCACGTGTTGCTTCTGCCATTGTTCTGCCTCATGTGGGACGCGGATCAGCTTGGTAAAGCACTGACACGTGGGACTGCATGTTAGCAAACCGCCAGGACAACGTCATCACGCCATCCCGCGGCAAAATCACCTCCTTTTTACTAATATTGATTCTATAGTTTTTTAGATCAATATAATTGAGATTTGTATAGATAGCACATAGGAGCAAAACCAAGTGGTACGGTTAAGGGCATCCACAATATGTAGCCAAATGTGAAAATAGCTTTTGACATCATGGGAGCCATTGTGGACGGTGTCCCCAAAGCCAAAAGGATGGAACTGAAGCACCCTGATTGATTGATCGATTGAAGGAATAGAAAAATGCAACGTCTCTCCTCTTTCTCCCGTGCTTGGACGCATGTACATTATAGAGCACAGAGTCTACTCCCCTGTCCCTTCCATCACAAATCACAAAAGCAGTGAGGCGTCAAATCACAAAGCACGGACGAAGCAACCATCATTTCACTCTTCGCTGACTCCGCTTCTCCATTGTCTTCTTCGAGAAACCATCTCACTGCACTAACTGGACGAACGATGCTATTGTGTACTAGTAGTACTAGTACATTTATGCGTCTTTTGGTTCAACGGACTTCCTGGATGCAAATAAGGCGGTTGTCTTGGCTTGCAGGCGGCACTTGCGAACGACTTACCGTGGTCTCCCTCAATGGTGTTCTCCATCGAAAGCACTTCGCCAAACCACAATGTTCGAGATATCGTCGACGTCACCGCAATGGGGAAGGAAGTCAAATATAATAGTTACTACCTCCATTTTTGTACACAAGGCCAGTATATCAAAATTACAATTTGCAAAAGGCCACTAACACTAATCGAGGCAAAATTGATGGGGTTTTTTTACCCTTGCTTTATAGCTGTGCATGCAGCCCGGGAGTGATGACAGACCAAACGCATGCATGCAGCATGCATATAAGAGGCAGGGGAAGCGCGCTTGCGGAGAATCCGAGAAGACTCAAGCAGGAATCAAGGAAAAGGAGCCAATGACTCCATGCGTATAAAGAGCCATACATTTCTCTAGGTCCTTGCATGCAGGGGTAAAATTGTCCAAAATAATGCATGGGGTGGTCTGCTTGGTATGTGTGCGCCGAGTTATACGCAAACTAAAAAAGAACGAAGGGAGTATACTAGCAACCGAAGACATTAATATCCCCTGCATGCATGCGGAAGTGAGAAGGTTGGTTTGCATGGCGCTGCATTAATCAAGCGATGAGGAGTGAGAAGGTTAGCTCTTTGGGCTTTGCAGAAAAAAATACGCATTAAATGACACGTGAAACGAGGATTTGTATCGATTAATCCCGCGAAGGAAACCCCCACCTTTCTTTTTAACACTAGTACTCCTAGTACGTACTTATCCTGTTTGGGTCTAGGCCTTGCATTGCCACACTTCGTGCTACCCCTTGAGCACTGTGTTGGTTTTCCCTTGAAGAAGAAAGGGTGATGCAGCAAAGTAGCGTAAGTATTTCCCTTAGTTTTTGAGAACCAAGGTATCAATCTAGTAGGAGGCCACACGCAAGTCCCTCGTACCTACACAAACAAATAAGAACCTCGCAACCAACGCGATAAAGGGGTTGTCAATCCCTTCACGGTCACTTACGAGAGTGAGATCTGATAGATGTGATAATGATAAGATAAATATTTTATGATATAGATTGAAAGTAAAAATGGCAAAGTAAAATAGATTGGAAACTTATATGATGGATAATAGACCCGGGGGCCATAGGTTTCACTAGTGGCTTCTCTCAAGATAGCATAAGTATTACGGTGGGTGAACGAATTACTATCGAGTAATTGATAGAACTGAGCATAATTATGAGAATATCTAGGCATGATCATGAATATAGGCATCATGTCCGTGACAAGTAGACCAACTCCTGCCTGCATCTACTACTATTACTCCACACATCGACCTCTATCCAACATGCATCTAGAGTATTAAGTTCATAAGAACAGAGTAACACATTAGGTAAGATGGCATGATGTAGATGGATAAACTCAAGAAATATGATATAAACCCCATCTTTTATCATCGATGGCAACAATACAATACGTGTCGTTTCCCTTTCTGTCATTGGGATCGAGCACCGCAAGATTGAACCCAAAGCTAAGCACTTCTCCCATTGCAAGAAAGATCAATCTAGTAGGCCAAACCAAACTGATAATTCGAAGAGACTTGCAAAGATAACCAATCATGCATAAAAGAATTCAGAGAAGATTCAAATATTGTTCATAGATAGACTTGATCATAAACCCACAATTCATCGGATCTCGACAAACACACCGCAAAAAGAGTTACATCGAATAGATCTCCAAGAAGATTGAGGAAAACATTGTATTGAGACCCAAAGAGAGAGAAGAAGCCATCTAGCTACTAGCTATGGACTCGAAGGTCTGAAGTAAACTACTCACACATCACCGGAGAGGCCATGGAGTTGATGTAGAGGCCCTCCGTGATCGATGCCCCGTCCGGCGGAGCTTCGGAAAAGGCCCCAAGATGGGATCTCTTGGGTACAGAAGGTTGCGGCGGTGGAAATAGGGTTTCGTGGTGCTCCTGGATGTTTTCAGGGTATATGAATATATATATATATGAGGAAGAAGTAGGTCGGTGCAGCAACGAGGGGCCCACGAGGGTGGAGGGCGTGCCTAGGGGGGTAGGCACGCCCCCTGCATCGTGGCCTCCTCGATTGTTTCTTGACGTCCACTCCAAGTCCCCTGGATCACGTTTGTTCCAAAAATAACTCTCCACAAGGTTTCATTCCGTATGGATTCTGTTTGATATTCCTTTTCCACGAAACACCGAAATAGGCAAAAAAAACAGCAATTTGCACTGGGCCTTGGGTTAATAGGTTGGTCCCAAAAATAATATAAAAGTGTAAAATAAAGCCCATTAACACCCAAAACAGAATATATAATAGCATGGAACAATCAAAAATTATAGATATGTTGGAGACGTATCAGCATCCCCAATCTTAATTCCTGCTCGCCCTCGAGTAGGTAAATGATAAAAACAGAATTTTTGATGTGGAATGCTTTCTAGCATATTCTTAATGTAAATCTCTTTATTGTGGCATGAATATTCAGATCCGAAAGACTCAAGATAAAAGTTTAATATTGACATAAAGATAGTAATACTTCAAGCATACTTACTAAGCAATCATGTCTTCTCAAAATGACATGGTAAAGAAAGTTATCCCTACAAAATCATATAGTCTATCTATGCTCTATCTTCACCACACAAAATATTTAAATCATGCACAACCCCGATGACAAGCCAAGCAATTGTTTCATACTTTTGATTTTCTCAAACTTTTTCAATCTTCACGCAATATATGAGCGTGAGCCATGGATATAGCACTATAGGTGGAATATAATGGTGGTTATGGAGAAGACAAAAAAGGAGAAGATAGTCTCACATCAACTAGGCGTATCAACGGGCTATGGGGATGCCCATTAATAGATATCAATGTGAGTGAGCAAGGATTGCCATGCAACGGATGCACTAGAGCTATAAGTGTATGAAAGCTCAACAAAAGAAACTAAGTGGGTGTGCATCCAACTTGCTTGCTCATGAAGACCTAGGGAATTTTGAGGAAGCCCGTCATTGGAATATACAAGCCAAGTTCTATAATGTGAAATTCCCACTAGTATATGAAGGTGACAACATAGGAGACTCTCTATCATGAAGATCTTGGTGCTACTTCGAAGCACAAGTGTGGTAAAAGGATAGTAACACTGTCCCTTCTCTCTTTTTCTCTCTTTTTCTCTCTTTTTTTATTTGGGCCTTTTCTCTTTTTTATGGCCTCTTTTTCTTTTCTTTTTTTGGCTGGAGTCTCATCCTGACTTGTTGGGGAATCATAGTCTCCATCATCCTTTCCTCGCTTGGGACAATGCTCGAATAATGATGATCATCACACTTTATTTACTTAAAACTCAAGAATTACAACTCAATACTTAGAAAAAAATATGACTCTATGTGAATGCCTCCAGCGGAGTACCAGGATACGCAATGAGTCAAAAGTGACATGTATGAAAGAATTATGAACAATGGCTTTGCCAAAAATACGATGTCAACTACATGATCATGCAAAGCAATATGACAATGATGAAGCGTGTCATAATAACGGAACGGTGGAAAGTTGCATGGGAATATATCTCGGAATGGTTATGGAAATGCCATAATAGGTAGGTATGGTGGCTGTTTTGAGGAAAGTATATGGTGTGTGTGATACCGACGAAAGGTGCTCGGTATTAGAGAGGCTAGCAATGGTGGAAGGGTGAGAGTGCGTATAATCCATGGACTCAACATTAGTCATAAAGAACTCACATACTTATTGCAGAAACCTATTAGTTATCGAAACAAAGTACTACGTGCATGCTCCTAGGGGGATAGATTGGTAGGAAAAGACCATCGCTCGTCCCCAACAGCCACTCATAAGGAATACAATCAATAAATAAATCATGCTCCGACTTCATCACATAACGGTTGACCATACGTGCATTCTACGGGAATCATAAACTTTAACACAAGTATTTCTCAAATCCACAACTACTCAACTAGAATGACTCTAATATCACCATCTTCATCTCTCAAAACAATCAAGTATCAAACTTCTCATAATATCCAATGCACTTTTTGTATGATAGTTTTTATTATACCGATCTTGGATGCCTATTATATTAGGAATAAATTCATACCCACAGCAAATTACCATGCTGTTCTAAAGGACTCTCAAAATAATATAAGTGAATCATGAGAGATACATTATTTCTATAAAATAGAACCACCATCGTGCTCTAAAAATATATAAGTGAAGCACTAGAGCAAAATTATCTAGCTTAAAAAATATAAGTGAAGCAATAGAGTATTCTAACAAATTCCAATTTATGTGTGTCTCTCCCAAAAGGTGTGTACAGCAAGGATGATTGTGGTAAACTAAAAATCAAAGACTCAAATCATACAAGACGCTCCAAGAAAAACACATAACATGTGGTGAATAAAAATATAGCTCCAAGTAAAGTTACCGATGGACGAAGACAAAAGAGGGGATGCCTTCCGGGGCATACCAAGCTTAGGCTTTTGGTTGTCCTTGGATTTTACCTTGGGGTGCCTTGGGCATCCCCAAGTTTAGGCTCTTTCCACTCCTTGTTCCATAATCCATCAAATCCTTACCCAAAATTTGAAAACTTCACAACACAAAACTCAAATAGAAAATCTCATGAGCTCCATTAGTAAAAGAAAACAAACTACCACTTCAAGGTACTGTAATGAACTCATTCTTTATTTATATTGGTGTTAAACCTACTGTATTCCAACTTCTCTATGGTTCATAAACTCTATTACTAGCCATAGATTCATCAAAATAAGCAAGCAACACACGAAAAATAGAATATGTCAAAATCAGAACAGTCTGTAGTAATCTCTAGGTTTCGACTACTTCTAGAACCCCAAAAATTTAAAAATATATTGCTTCACGTGAGGAATTTATCTATTAATCATCTTCAAAAAGAATTAACTAAATATCACTCTTCAATAAAAAAATGGCAGCAATTCTCGTGAGCGCTAAAGTTTTTGTTTTTTACAGCAAGATCACCAAGACTTTCCCCAAGTCTTCCCAAAGGTTCTACTTGGCACAAACACTGATTAAAAGCATAAAACCACATCTAAACAGAGTCTAGATGAATTATTTATCACTAAACAGAATCAAAAAGCAAGTAACAAAAATAAAATTGGGTTGCCTCCCAACAAGTGCTATCGTTTAACGCCCCTAGCTAGGCATAAAAGCAAGGATAGATGTAGGTATTGCCATCTTTGGTAGGCAATCCATAAGTGGCTCTCATAATAGATTCATAAGGTATTTTAATTTTCTTTCTAGGAAAGTGTTCCATGCCCTTCCTTAACGAAAATTGGAATCTAATATTCCCTTCCTTCATATCAATAATTGCACCAATCGTTCTAAGGAAAGGTCTACCAAGAATAATAGGACATGAAGGATTGCAATCTATATCAACGACAATGAAATCTACGGGCACATAATTCCTATTTGCAACAATAATAACATAATTAATTCTTACCATAGGTTTCTTAATGGTGGAATCCGCAAGATGCAAGTTTAAAGAGCAATCATCAAATTCACGGAAACCTAGAAAATCACACAATGTTTTTGGAATCGTGGAAACACTAGCACCCAAATCACACAAAGCAAAGCATTCATGATCTTTAATTTTAATTTTAATAGTAGGTTCCCACTCATCATAAATTTTTCTAGGGATAGAAACTTCCAATTCAAGTTTTTCTTCATAAGATTGCATCAAAGCTTCAACGATGTGTTTGGTAAAAGCCTTATTTTGACTATAAGCATGCGGAGAATTTAGCACGGATTGCAACAAGGAAATACAATCTATCAAAGAGCAATTATCATAATTAAATTCCTTGAAATCCAAAATAGTGGGTTTATTGCTATCCAAAGTTTTGACCTCTCCAATCCCATCATTATCAAGATTCATATTGCAAAACAAAGATTTAATATGAGACACATCAATAACTTTTAGATCTTCATCATTATTATCATGAAAACTAGAAGAACACGCTTTCACAAAGCAATCTTTCTTAGCACGCATCCTAGCAGTTCTTTCTTTGCACTCATCAATGGAAATTATCAAGGATTTGAGAGACTCATTGATATCATGCTTAGGTGTGATAGATCTAAGTTTCAAAGAATCAACATCAAGATAAATCCTATCCACGTTCCTAGCCAACTCATCAATCTTAGACAATTTTTCTTCAATCAAAGCATTGAAACTCTTTTGTGAACTAATAAATTCTTTAATATTAGATTCAAAATCAGAGGGTACCTTATTATAATTTCCATAAGAATTGTTGTAGGAATTACCATAATTATTAGAGGAATTACTAGGAAACGACCTAGGATTAAAATTACCTCTATATGCGTTATTACCAAAATTGTTCCTACCAACAAAATTCACATCCATAGATTCATTGTTATTCTCAATCAAAGTAGACAAAGGCATATCATTAGGATCAGAAGGAACACTCTTATTAGCAAAAAATTTCATAAGCTCATCCATCTTTCCACTCAAAACATTAATTTCTTCTATTGCATGCACCTTTTTACTAGTAGATCTTTCAGTGTGCCATTGAGAATAATTAACCATAATATTATCTAGGAGTTTAGTAGCTTCTCCTAAAGTGATTTCCATAAAAGTACCTCCCGCGGCTGAGTCTAACAGATTTCTAGAAGCAAAATTCAATCCAGCATAAAAATTTTGTATAATCATCCAAAGATTCAAACCATGAGTAGGGCAATTACAGATCATTAATTTCATCCTTTCCCAAGATTGTGCAACATGCTCATGATCTAGTTGTTTAAAGTTCATAATATCATTCCTAAGAGAGATGATCTTAGCGGGCGGAAAATACTTAGAGATAAAAGCATCTTTCCACTTATTCCTTGAATCAATACTATTTTTAGGCAAAGACGAAAGCCAAGAGTTAGCACGATCTCTATGTGAAAACGGAGATAGCTTCAGTTTAACAATATCATTGTCCACATCTTTCTTCTTTTGCATATCACACAAATCAATGAAGTTGTTTAGATGGGTAGTGGCATCTTCACTAGGAAGGCCGGAAAATGGATCTTTCATGACAAGATTCAGCAAGGCGGCATTAATTTCACAAGATTCAACATCGGTAAGAGGAGCAATCAGAGTGCTAATAAAATAATTATTATTGGTATTGGAAAAGTCACACAATTTAGTATTATCTTGAGCCATCGTGACAAGCAAGCGATCCAACACACAAGCAAACAAGAAACGAGCAAAAAGAGACGAACTAGAAAAGAGAAGGGGAACGAAGAAAGAGGGTGAATAAAATGGCAAGGGTGAAGTGGGGGAGAGGAAAACGAGAGGCAAATGGCAAATAATGTAATGCGAGGGATAAGAGTTTGTGATGGGTACTTGGTATGTCTTGACTTGTGCGTAGACTCCCCAGCAACGGTGCCAGAAATCCTTCTTGCTACCTCTTGAGCACTGCGTTGGTTTTCCCTTGGAGAGGAAAGGGTGATGCAGCAAAGTAGCATAAGTATTTCCCTTAGTTTTTGAGAACCAAGGTATCAATCCAGTAGGAGGCCACCCGTAAGTCCCTCGTACCTACACAAACAACTAAGAACCTCGCAACCAACGTGATAAAGGGGTTGTCAATCCTTCATGGTCACTTACGAGAGTGAGATCTGATAGATATGATAATGATAAGATAAATATTTTATGATATAGATTGAAATTAAGAAATGCAAAGTAAAATAGATTGGAAACTTATATGATGGAGAATAGACCCGGGGGCCATAGGTTTCACTAGTGGCTTCTCTCAAGATAGCATAAGTATTATGGTGGATGAACGAATTATTGTCGAGCAATTGATAGAATTGAGCATAGTTATGAGAATATAAAGGCATGATCATGAATATAGGCATCACGTCCGTGACAAGTAGACCGACTCCTGCCTGCATCTACTACTATTACTCCACACATCGACCACTATCCAGCATGCATCTAGAGTATTAAGTTCATAAGAAGAGAGTAACGCATTAGGTAAGATGACATGATGTAGAGGGATAAACTCAAGCAATATGATATAAACCCCATCTATTTATCCTCGATGGCAACAATATAATACGTGTCGTTTCCCTTTCTGTCACTGGGATCGAGCACCACAAGATTGAACCCAAAGCTAAGCACTTCTCCCATTGCAAGAAAGATCAATCTAGTAGGCCAAACCAAACTGATAATTCGAAGAGACTTGCAAAGATAACCAATCATGCATAAAAGAATTCAGAGAAGATTCAAATATTGTTCATAGATAGACTTGGTCATAAACCCACAATTCATCGGATCTCGACAAACACACCGCAAAAAAGAGTTACATCGAATAGATCTCCAAGAAGATCGAGGAGAACATTGTATTGAGATCCAAAGAGAGAGAAGAAGCCATCTAGCTACTAGCTATGGACCCGAAGGTCTGAAGTGAACTACTCACACATCACCGAGAGGCCATGGTATTGATGTAGAGGCCCTCCGTGATCGATGCCCCCTCCAGCGGACCTCCGGAAAAGGCCCCAAGATGGGATCTCTTGGGTATAGAAGGTTGCGGCGGTGGAAATAGGGTTTCGTGGTGCCCCTGGATGTTTTCGGGGTATATGAATATATATAGGAGGAACAAGTAGGTCGGTGGAGCAACGAGGGGCCCACGAGGGTGGAGGGCGCGCCCCCTGCCTCGTGGCCTCCTCGATTGTTTCTTGAAGTCCACTCCAAGTCCCCTGGATCACATTTGGATTCCGTTTGGATTCCGTTTGATATTCCTTTTCTGCGAAACACTGAAATAGGCAAAAAACAGCAATTTGCACTAAGCCTTGGGTTGATAGGTTAGTCCCAACAATAATATAGAAGTGTAAAATAAAGCACATTAACATCCAAAATAGAACATATAATAGCATGGAACAATCAAAAATTATAGATACGTTGGAGACGTATCACTTCACCACACATTTTGCCAAGCTTGCCTAAAGTTTTCGAAATGAAAAGGAGGTACACTTGCGCACGGCTGTCGTGGTCGCACCACACCCTCACACGGTCGCTCCTGCACGCTGCGGTCCCACCGCACCCTCACTCAGTCGCTCCTGCATGCCGCAAACCCAACCAAGGGAACGCACCCTCATTGACACGTGTTGTCGCATGTGAACAAACCAAACTCAGGCATCCTACCACTGACACATAATTTTCGTTCATAGAGTATGTTTATCCAACCGCATGTTGGGGAGTATCCGTACGGCCCATGCGGTAGTCTGTTGGGAAGAAGAAGAGGTGAGGAAGAAGGGTTAGGAGACATAGGATATTCATCCAACCGCCTGAAATGGCAGACTGACCCAAGTCGGGCGACTTGCATAACAATATATGTTTTTACACAGCAAAAGATCCATTAAAACAACAACATAAAGAAAAACTATCACTGCTCGCGGAACGAGACGGCCTCGCCATCTTTGGCTGCCGGCACAAACCAGCCGTAGCTGCCGACGTGTGTCTCCGCACCGTGGTTGTCCTTGGCCTCCAGCTACTCATTCACGCAGAGCGTGCGGGCGCTCTGCACGAATGAGAGCACCGCCCGGTTCAAGTCGAGGACGTCCGGTTACGCCTGTAGGAGGGCCTCGATGGCAGCGGCATCCGCGCGCTCCGTGTCGAGTCGACCCTCCATCGCCCGGTTCAAGTCCAGGACGTCTGGTTCCGCCTGCAGGAGGGCCTCGATGAGAGCGGCATCCACGCGCTCCACGTCGAGTTGAACCTCTGCCTCCCGGTTCAAGTCCAGGACGTCCGGTTCCGCCTGCGGGAGGGCCTCGATGGCAGTAGCATCCGCGTGCTCCGCCTCAAGTTGAGCCTCCGCCGCCCGGTTCAAATCCACGACATTCGGTTCCGCCTGCAGGAGAGCCTCGATGGCAGCGGCATGCGCGCACTCCGCATCGAGTTGAGCCTCTGCCTCCCGGTCCTCCTTTAGTATCGCCAGGTTGAACCGCTGGTCCGCCTGCACCATGGGGGACTCGGACGCCGGCACGAAGTCGACGTCCATCGTCTCATACCCATCGGGGGCCTTCTGCGCCACGACCTCCGCCATGAACATTGGATCGGCTTCCTCCTCCTCGTAGCTTAGCTCCAGAGAACTTGGGGATTGGCCCGCCGCAAAGCGAGCTTGGCAACGGAGGTCTGTGGCGTGGACCACCGCCGCGATTTCTACGCGGCACTCCGGCGTCAGCATCTTGTAGTACATGATCTTGCGGCGCACCATGGCTTTCTGGCGAACTAGGGGACGCTTGATGCGGGCTAGGGGATCGAAAGGTGGGGGAAGGGGCTGGAGATTAGGTGTGGTTTTAGGGCAGTGGCTGGCATAGGCCGAGTAGCAAAGGTTCTGGTGTGAATAGTGGTTCCGGTGATGACCGGTCAATCGGTTTTGACTATACATCGCTCTTGTCGCGTTCACGTTGCAGCCCAGCAAGCTAGACCCTCCATGTCGCTCACCGAATGGAACACGCTTCGTCTTGCGTTTTTGCTCGCTTGTGGGACCGCAGTTGAGAGCAAACCGACATCCCTCCCCCTCCCCCGCCCGCATCATTTATACTACCACTCCCTTCATTTTATGCGGAGTAAATAAAAACAGAGGGAGTATACTACGGATGAGGATACCCTGACGTGGCTGAACCCATTGAGTAACTGACATGCGGGGCCTAGCAAGCATGGGGTCCGCCAGTAAGTGACCGAAAGGGAGGGAAAGGCAGGGATACCTACGTCAAAGGATCCACTTCCACTACTACTCCCTCCTTCCATTTACTATACAGGGCCTAATGCGTTTTTCGAGGCTAACTTTGACCAAATGTTAGAGTAATAATATATGACATGCAACTTACACAAAGCATACTCCCCTTACTTTTTCACATCTCTCTCCTCCACATAGGCCCTATATAAATGGAAGGAGGGAGTACTACTATGAGCACTACATACTCTAGTACAGATGTTGTCAGTACTCCACTAGTACTATTGGATAGGGAGCTTAAAAAGTTACTATTGGACTGGCTATACGTGGCGAAATCCTAGCAGGAAGAGCATGCGCGAGAACAAGCACATTCACATGGTTGAAAACAAATTGGAAACCATCTTAGAGTACAAATCTAGGAGTACTTACGAATCTAACGATATTGATTGGGCGTTGTTGAATGTTGATACTTTTTTATCAAAGTAGAGATACTTTGACTACACATAAAACTTATATGTAAACTAGAAGGATAGGAGGGAGTATATTGTACATTCAAAAACGAAACAAACATTGAATACCCTTTTTATATTATTTGCGGATGCTATGAACACCGGTTCAAAATTTTGAATCCGCCTTAGGTATCACACATGCCCCCACTCGTTCTCTCTCGATTCCATCTCGGGGTCTGGAGATCGATTGAAAGAGGACTAGGGTGGTTACAATACGTTCGTTTCGCTTATGAACATACAATATACTCCCTATGATCCCCACAGACCCCCCCCCCCGCGCGGGTCATTTCTATCATAGAAACAGACCAAATCTTTATCTCCTTGCACGACACGCAATTGATCTCTGAACATCAATCGATCTCGTCAACATGTGTAGAGGCATGAACTGAATGGGATGTCAAAACTAAGATGCGAAGCGACACGTAGTGGAGTCAAAGTGAAACTTTAAACGAACCATTTGTTTGTATGCATGTCGGAAAAATTACAAAACATTGGAAATACAAGCATGGTCTAGGCCCACATGCGAATGATACTCGGCGGAATGTTCAAATGAGGCATCTTGGAGGATGGACTCGACCGGAGGGCGACATGATCGATGGAGAAGAGGGCTGGAGAGGAATGAGAAATAAGCAAACGCCACATGATTATACTTGAACGACTCAAATAAACAATAAGTTGTCTCGCTTGGACTACATAGTGAAAGGCCTAATGCGCAACGCGGAGCACTGACGCTCGAATATGGCAGGGAAAACAGGGAAACTGACATGTGGGGCACACCTGTTGGGACGATGTAGCATAGACTAGTCCAATGGAGGAGCTGGCCCACGACCTCCTCGCCACCGGCAACCGTTCATGTGGGTCGTGGGGGCCAACAACGTGGCGTAGCTCTAGCACCGCCTCTGGACACGGCGACCACGGTGAGCGACACGCTCATCATTGCTAGACACGATCGGTTTCAGTGTGCCGAGGGTGGCGTTAGTGTGGTGCCATGACCAACAGTATGTTTGGTCTATGCCCAAGGTTGCCCCATCAAAGCATTGGGTAGCCAAAATTTTGGTTGAGGTTTTGGTTGCCCATGATTTGGCTGACATTGGCAACAAAAATGAACTAGAGTTGGCTAGAGTTCATTGGCATGCCAAAAAAGTGGCAACCATCCAAACAAAGACCAATCTTTGGGTCATGACCAAAATTTTGGTAAGGTGCACTTTGGCCATAATCCAAACACACCCCAACACCCGGCTCATCGAGGATGCACGGGGCGCCGGGACACGTCCATGGAATGGTGTAGCGCAGCCAACTGCATCCTCAGGACCTGAGACCTGAGACCATGCGGGGGTCGCATGTGAGCAAAGGGCATCTCCAACGTTGCCACGACCGCAGCTGACTACCCTGGCACACCAAAAACCCTCGTCCCTCGCACCGTCGCGCGGTGCATTCCCAGCCGGCTCTAGCTGCCCGCATTCATGTCGTCCGTCCGTATGCTGTTGTTAAGAGGCTCGGTGCCCGAGGAACCAACTCTAGTGACTTAATGACGCACCAGGATGCTTGGCCTCACCGGAATGCGCTACTTAAAGCGGCAACACCTAGCTAACCTCCACACCATAGCGCATCGTCTTCCTACCTGGCACCACATCCGCCATGACCGCAAGCATGAACGCTCTGCGGGAGATCTTGTCTTCGGGGATGAAGCTCGAGGTCGCCACCCTCGCTCAAGTCGCCTCTCGCGACGCAATAGCGGCATAGCCGGACGCGGACGCGACCGCACAAGCAGTGGCCACGCTGGCGGCCGACGATGGGAGCACCGTCAGCCATGCGTCCTACTTGCCCCCGTCCAACGTCTGGCACCGCCGAGGTCGGCGACTCCTCCGAGGATGAGTAGGGCAAGGGAGGCGGCAGGGCATGCATGGTGTGCCAACTGGCCGGTCCGTATCCCGTATTCTACTCTTCCTCGCCGGAGACCGCACCTTCACTTCACCGGTCTTGAACCCCGCCCCGTACATAGAGATCGCAGATGGAGGACGTCGGTCACCGCCATAGAATAGGTTTAGGGTCGGGTTTCTTTTATTTTTCTGTCCTATAAAAGTTTGAAATGTAATGAAAATCAGTCGTGTTTGCATTAATCTCGGCCAGTGTATATGAACTTTCACAATAATATAGTATATTGTAGGAGTACTAGCAAGATGCCCATGCATTGCACGGAAGATCAAGATCTTGTGGGAGAAAAGGATGAACGAGGGAAGGCCTTATCTGCAAATGTGGAGAGGAGTGCGGGTAAATTATCATAGTTTCCTTCCTATCCGTTAGATATAGATCGGACGACCTATATTGCAGGATGACAGGCACACCATCATCACCAACTCTGCTTTTTATTGAACCAAGACAAAGCTAACATGCGAAGTAAAATAAGCACATAGGGTCTATACATAAACAATTTATCTTAGGCACTCCAATAGTACGTCCACTACACATTCACGCATTTCACATCTTTCTACATCTACGGGAACCTACGAAAGGGTTAAAGTAAATTGCCACTCTCTCTCTTCCCCTGATTTTCATGGTCGTGGGCCCCTCCCTCCCCCCAGTCTACAATCAACAGCTCACACGTTTCACATTACGTTAATTACATAACTGGGATTACATAGGTGTAGCATTACTCGTCCTAAAATCCCAACTAAACCAACCTCCCAGCATATCGCGTGGGAAAAGACCCGGCTGCGCCGTTTTAGTCGGGATTAACGGATTACTCGTAGTAGTATCGATGGATCGCGCGAAGCAACAAGTTTTTTTAGTGGGCGAAGCACTAGTTTAAAAGTAAAAAAGGCAGTACACTCACAGCACGCCTGTCGCGGTCGCATTGCACCCCACACACGTTCGGTCCTGCACACAGCTTACGCAAACGGAACGCGCTTCAGCTTGCCTCTTCACTGACACATGAGACTGCACTTGGAGAAACCTACCATGCGCCAAACTCCCCCTGCCCAAAAATTCCCCCAAATCCTAGATTCAACCGCCCTTCGGCCAACTAGCTAATAATATTCCCCAACCCCCCCTCCCCGTCCCCCTCCACTCCATTCGCTCCGCCAAAGCCGCCCTCCCCGATGCGCCGATTCGTCAGCGCCGTGGTTCGTCGAGGGGACGCACGGCGATCCTCTCACTCCCATAGTACGCTCTCGTAGACTGCCATCCTCTAGCCGCACCGCCACCACTGGCGACGTTCTTGTGGAGGCGCACGGCGGTCAGTGCCGCCGCCGCTAGCGACGTTCGTTTGGAGACGCACGGTGGTAAGCTTCTCCCACGGTACGTGCATTCTAGGCTGAGGCCCCATGCATGTCGGTGTAGCGCTGAATGTTAGCTGATAGATGTTGTTAATCTAATTGTTTGCTGAAGTAGTTTACAGTCAATTTGCTCTGCTTAAGAAGCTTCCTTGCCCTGTTCTGCACTCAATCTGCTTAGCTGAGATGGCATGCCAAGGCCGATTAGTTGATACAATATCCTGCCATATATTTATTGAGACGTAGATTGCCATGGTCTAGTAGTCAATCTGTTATGTGAAATAGCTCTACACCGTTTTATACTCGATCTTTGTTGCTGCGATGTCCTTCGATAGTTCGATGGCTGTGTGCTCGGCCTCATTGACTGCTGAAACAGCCTGCCATAATTTAGCACTCAAATCTGTTTGCTGAATTAGCTTTACACATATTTCGTTACTTAGATCTGCTCGTCCAAATATCTTGCCATAGCTTTAGACATCGACCTAGGTATTTTTTTCTGGACTTCATAAAAAAGCATATATGTTTTTCCTGTAATATCTAGTAGAAGAACTAATTTGTATGTCTAACAGATGGACATGACTTGGATAACTTCTGCTCGAAGATTCTCCGTTGCATATGTCGAGGGGGTTGAAAACTTCATGAACTTTATCAGAGCAGAGTACGGTGGTACAAAATCAGATGTGCTCTGCCCGTGTAGCAATTGTATGAATTCAGTTACAAGACCCCAATCAAGTGTGCAAAATCATCTACACTTGTATGGGATGTCGGTCACATATACTAGGTGGGTTCATCATGGTGAAGCTGTGAACATCAATGTTATTGACTACGTGGAAGCAGCAGATCACCATCTTGATCTGCCTGATGCTCAGGTGGAAGAGGAGGAGGAGGAGGAGATGGTGGCGGAGCCAGTGAGTTTGACCAACATTGAAACAATGCTACGAAATGCTCGCGCATTCCGTGAACTTTCACCTGCAGAAGAAAAACGGTGGGCCCGCATGTTGGAACAACGCAACGTGGTTGTCACCCCAGGAAATAAGCTGTTAGTATTATCAGCTATGGTCACCTTTCTTCAGGTGAAGACATCTGAGCAGATGACCAACAAATCATTCGATGCGATGTTGGCTGCTTTCCACAAAGCTTTCCCAGATGCGTCTGAGCTGCCACACACCTATAGTAAAATGAAGAATTTTCTTCGTGCAGCTGGAATTGGATATGATATGATCCATGTTTGTAAGAATAATTGTGTTCTGTTCCGAAAGGATTATGCCAACTTAAGCGAATGCCCGAAATGCAAATCATCAAGATGGAAAGATGGCGATGCTGGGAAGAGGATTCCTCATAATGTTCTGAGACATTTTCCAATTACACCAAGATTGCAGAGGTTGTTTCATGATGCTGAAACAAGACAGGATGTACTGTGGCATTCTAGGAACCAGGAGTACAGAGATCAGAATGTAATGAGACATCCATCACATGGTAGTGAGTGGAAAAGCTTCAATCAGAAACACGAAAAGTTTGTTGCTGACCTGAGAAACATTAGACTTGACTTAGCTTCAGATGGATTTAACCCATTTGGCCACCAGAGCGCCACATATAGCATGTGGCCAGTGCTTGTTATCCCTTACAACATGCCTCCAAATGTCCGTACCAAAGAATCAAACTACATGATGGCCTTGCTCATCCCAGGTCCAAAAAGTCCTGGAAAGGATTTTGATTTGCTCATGGAGCCTCTTGTGGAGGAACTTCAACAACTATGGAGGGGTGTTCTCACTCGAGACCTATATAGCAGCCCACCAGCTGATTTCTTTCTACGCGCTGTTATAATTTGGTGCATCCATGATTATCCGGCTTTGGGCACTATGTCAGGGCGAACGACACATGGTTACAATGCATGTGTTTGCTATGACAGGAATCCGCTATCATATGCAATACTTAGCAAGATCTGTTACATTGGACACCGTCGTTTCCTTGCCAAGGACAAGCCGCATCCTACAAAATATTGAAGACATGTGTTCAATGCAAAGCATGAAAACCGTGATGCGCCAAAGAGGCTCACCGCCGATGAGTTGCAAGTGGAATTAGAGAAGGCCAGGCATATTACACCAGGAAACCATCCTGGTAATGGTAGCGGGAAAATGAAGCGTGGCAGTGCAGAAGAGAGATTATTGTTTACCTGCAGGTCCACTTTGTGGGACTTGGAGTATTGGAAAGATTTGGATCTGTGGCATAATCTTGATGTGATGCACATTGAGAAAAATATATGTGACAGCATTATCGGCACACTTCTTAATATTGAAGGCAAGATGAAAGATACCTTAAAATCTACGATTGATTTGACACACCTTGGTATCAGACAGGATTTGCAGGTGCAAGATGAAGGTAAACCATGGGATAGGGCACCAGCTGTGTACGTCTTGGACAAGGTAAAAAGAAAAGAATTCTGTGAGGTCCTATCACATGTGAGATTCCCACATGGATTTGCTTCTAACCCTGAAAGGAGAGTCAGTGCAGATGGAAACAAGGTACAAGGGTTGAAAACTCATGACTTCCATGTCCTACTTCAAAGGGTTTTACCTGTTATCCTTAGAGGATTGCGCCGCCCTGACTTATACAGAGCAGTTGCAGAGTTGGGACAATTCTTCAGGGAACTCTGCAGTAGAAATATCAGGATAGATGCTTTGTAGCGTCTTAGAGACAAGATACCAACTATCCTATGGGACCTTGAGAAGATATATCCTCCAGCCTTCTTTGATGTGATGGTGCATTTGGCTATTCATCTACCTAATGAGGCACTACTTAGAGGTCCAGTACAGTATGGCTGGATGTTACGTTCTAGGGCTATGTTAGGCACTTTCAAGGGCTATGTTAGGAACAGAGCTAGACCCGAGGGTTCCATTGCAGAGGCCTACATTGCTATAGAAGCGTTGACATTCTGCTCAAAATACATTGAAACATCTGATCAGCTTAGCAAAGAGGTGGGTGAAGACAGTCCCGGGCTCAATTTTTTCGATTATTCTGTTCGAGTTACAGGGAAGAGTCGACAAGAGGACAAACCTAAAGATTTGGATAAAATGGTTTGGTATGTGTTGAATAACTGTCCTGAGATACTACCTTATATCAAGTAAGTGCTAAGTAATGCAGCTCATACATCGTAATCTACTAAACTTGCAACACATTCTTATATATTTAGATGTTTGACGCGATCACTATGTTGTGCAGCATCTACAAAAAGGAGTTACTGCCGCAAAATCCAAGAAACATTGACAAACTGGTTATGGCAGGATTTGCGAAATGGTTCAAGAACCATGTAAGCTTTTGAATTGCACTGTCAGTTTTTTAATATATTGACTACATAAGATGATCAGCTTGTCCATTTTCTAACCATTGGTTAAGAAGATGCGGGAGGATGGGCAGGCAGTTGATGATGCCCTTTACTCACTAGCAATGGGTCCTGATACTCAGGTAAGACATTACGAATCTTGCGTTGTTGGAGATGTGCACTACAACACCCTTGCACGAGACAAAGGCAGGAAGACACAAAACAGTGTCATCAGGAGCACGGATACGTATGACAAAGAGACAACTGAAATGTATGCTAACATAACAAACAGTGTTCAGTTGCAGTATATCTCCAGTTTCGAGGATCATCGGTGTGTGGTTCTGTTGTGCTGTCGTTGGTATAATCTGCTTTCCAGGATCGCAAAACCCAGAGCTGATGATTATCTCAAATCCATCAATGTCAAGGCGGCCTACCAGACCAACGAGCCTTTTATTTTGGCAAATCAAGCAACACAGATATTTTTCTTGGAAGACACATTTGCACATAGCGATGACTGGAGAGTATTGCAAAGGTTTGAGCAGAGGAATTCGTTTAATGAAGTTGCACAACAAGATGATGCGTACACTGCTCCTGATGTACAAGATAACATAGATGTTCCTAATATCTTTGAGAACCATCACATCAATGACACCGGCGAAAAGATTGTCTGTCGTGCTGTGGACATATAAGAGTTGATCAAGAAGAAGCCAACGTTCGAGGACGTTGAGGACGAAGAAGAAGATTACACCATGGGGAATTACGATTCAGACTGATACACATGGCGAAGATGTTGACGCTGCTGCTGCGGATGATGATTACATTGCTTTTGTCGTATTTGCCTGTCAGAAGACATTTTTTATCTACTATGTGAAATTGTGTTTGCTATGACAACTGAAACCTGATGAACATGTTTTTTTAGTATTTTCCTGTGAGAACATCACTTGTTATGTATGCTGATTTGTGTTTGGTGATTGTATGACGACTAAAACATGATGATATTGTTGTTTAGTTGTACTCATATTTGGCTGTGAAACTTGAATTTTATTACATAGTTTGCTGTTAGACTGCAATTTGCTCGACGTCTTCGAATGAGAACAAAGTTGACCCGACAGGGCCTCTGCTAATTTATTTATTTATTACCAGAAGGGACTCTGCTATTTATTTATTTATGAGCAAAAGGGGATACCCCTGCTTTCCTTAATAGAAATCATTAGATGTTCACAACAGTATGCCCAGCCTGCTACACAGGTTTCATTCATTACTAGTTTCAACAAAGTGCTCATGTCATAGCCACTAAATACATCACGAGTGCTACATACACTGCAAATAAAGAGACAATCATCCGTCAGAGCACATCAATTTTTCCCATTATCTTCACAAGCTCTTTCATCTCCTCATTGTTGTCAAGGCCGTTCAGTAGCTGTTTCTTGGCCATGATCAGAGGAACTGCAACTTTAACCTTCTGCTTTACATCTTCCTCTTCTGTCGTTCCTTTAGTTACTTGTCCAACACCCCAACCTGCTAGTATTGGGATTCCTCGGCTAACCAAATAATCAGCGTAGTTGCACTCCCCCACATTAGCAACTTCCCAGAAATACAAATCACACGAATCTTCCCTTTTCTGCACGAATCAAATTGGAAGATCATCAACCAAACTATTAAAGAAACCAGCAACTGAAAGCAGCAGAACAACACTTAAACATATTATTAACCCATGATTCGGGCATTTGTAGAAGACTCGGCTAGGGTTGAGGATTGTGGTTGAGACGCGACGGATGACTTTGCGTGATTTGCAGCAGTGGCACCACACCAACCGCAGCGGGTTGCGATGAGCAACCGGCTGCGGTGCACGTGCCGGCGGGGGTGTGATGAGACCTACAGGCGATGGTACGGGTGGCGACTTGGCGCATATCTGGTTGTTGCCTGCTGAAGAGCAGGTGGACGAGCAGCGAGCAGACATGGTTGCTGCGGCAAGAGCTTCTGATGCTAGGCAGAGTAAGTAGAGAAGAGGAGAAGCAAACGTTAGATATGTCAGTTTCATTACTTTCAGAGTAGCATAGCACCATATATAGTCATAGTCTAGGTTTGGATTCGAACCAGCTACAGGAGCACGTCTCTCTTTTTTCTAAAACTCAGCAACGTCTCTTTACTGGCACACTAGCTTGTTCTGTATGCCTTCTCAAGTCTTTGATTCCTCCAGCTGACATCTTGGACCCACCGAAAGGTCCTCTGTATTTCGCAAAAAAATGTTACCGCCGCTGACAGATCGGTCCCACCAGCTATATCTTCGCACGAAGGAAGTGTGTCCTTATTACGCACAAAAAAATGAAAACTCCCCCTGCTAGTTGGGACCTAGTATAATGGGAGGATGACTTGTGGGCCTACTAAGTTGAAGGGGACGGAGGGCTTTGTCAACTTAGTCAATATGCACGATTCTATCTCCAGTGACCATACGATGTCCATCCAATGGCCATAGTGCTTCTTCAACCTCTAGTCTTCTTGCCCCAGCCGCCCAAACCAGCGCCGGTCATGCCTCATGCTCCTGCCTCCCGTGGCTGGCTGCGATGCCGCGGAGGCCTCACCGCCCCCTACTACTCCCATCGCTGGCCAGGCCATCCTTCTACTCACCCACACCCCCTGTTATTTTGTGGCGACGGCAGCCTCACACCGCAGCCGAACCAGTGAACCCTCATACTCCTCTCCACATGGGCATCCACTGCCGCGTCTTCCCCGGCTCCGCGTCATCCCCTTCCTAGGCCTTGCCGTCGTCCACCGCCTTGGTTCTCTCAGCGTGGCGTGGTTAATGTGGTCAACAACCGACTTCCATCAGAAGAGTACTGTACGTGGAGAGGCTGACAGCTGGGTCCACGGCCGCAGCTGGGTCCACGGCCACAGCCCAGTTTTTTGTGATTTGCCAAGTAAGTCGCTTTGTCAAGCATGTTGCGTTGCAAATCTTTCAAGACGAGGAGAGCTTCATTCGGCTGGCCGAGAAAATGGCCTATCAGTAATGAGAAATGGGATGTACATTTTTAAAACACATCAAACCGGCAATTAGTTTCAAATTTCTTTTTTTCATTTCAAGATTTTAAATTGCATTGGTTTTTATGCGTGGACAATTTGTTGGATTTTATATTGATATACATTTATTTTTAAAATCAGTTTGAATGTGACTTGAAATTTCGGGATTAAAAACAATTCAGCCGGCACCAAAATATGCAAAATTTCGTATATTTTTTTAACCGTGGCCACAATATGGGCTGTACTGCTAACTAAAAGAATATGGGCTCCAAAAAACCTTAAGAATTAGCAAATGGGCTGTAAATTATTAGAAATAATGGCAGATGGGTTGTATGTTGTTTTCCACAGATTTGAGGCTTTCCAGAAAAGGCTGACGCACAAGCAGTGACTATTGGATGTCCATCCAACGGCCGTCGTGCTTCTTCAATCTCTGCTCTTCCTGCTCCAGCCGCTCAAACAAGCACCGGCGGGACTGCCTGCTCCCTCCTCCCTGCGGCAGGCTGTGCTGCCACGCAGGCCTCACCGTCCCACCGTACTCCCATCGCTGGCCTAGCCATCCCTCTACTCACCCACACCTGCTGTTATTCTGTGGCAACGGTAAACAAACCAGTAAACCCTCATACAGTCATACTCCCCTCCGCATGGGAACAACTGCCGAGTCTTCCCTTGCCCCGTGTCGTTCCCTTCCTAGGCCTCGTCGTCATCCACCGCCCTGGTGCTCTCACGCGGCCTGGTCAATGTGGTCAACGACCGACATGCATCTGAAGTGGACTGTGCGTGGAGAGGCCGACAGCTGGGTCCACGGCCACACGCAAGGAAATGCCTCCTTATTACACGCAAAATAATGATTCCTCCACCTGACATTAGGGACCCACCGAAAGGGCCTCTGTATTTCGCGAAAAAACGTTACCATCGCTAACAGCTCGGACCCACCAGCTATATCTTCGCACACAAGGAAGTGCATCCTTATTACGCACAAAAAAATGAATACTCCCCCTGTTAGCTGGGACCCAGTATAGTGGCAGGATGACTTGTGGGCCTACTAAGTTGACGGGGATGGAGGACTTTGTCAAGTTAGTCAATATATGCACGATTCTAGCTCCAGTGACCGTACGATGTCCATCCAACAGCCGTAGTGCTTCTTCAACCTCTGGTCTTCTTGCTCCAGCCGCCCAAACCAACACCGGTCGTGCCTCGTGCTCCTGTCTCCCGTGGCCGTATGCGATGCGGCGAAGGCGTCACCGCCCCTACTACTCCCACCGCTGGCCAGGCCATCCCTCTACTCACCCACACCCCCTGTTATTCTGCGGCGATGGCAGCCTCACACCGCAGCGAACCAGTGAACCCTCATACTCCTCTAAGCGTGGGCATCTACTGTCGTGTCTTCCCTGGCCCCGCGTTGTCCCCTTCCTGGGCCTCGCCATCGTCCACCACCCTGGTGCTCTCAGCGCGGCATGGTCAACATGGTCAAGGAACGGCTTCCATCAGACGTGGACTGTACGTGGAGAGGCTGACAGCTGGGTCCATGGCCGCAGCAAGGAGGTGCCTCCTTATTACGCGGAAAATAATGATTCCTCCACCTAACAGCAGGTTCCCACCGGATGAGCAACCGTATTTCATGAAAAAACGTTTCCCCCTGACTGCTAGGACCTACCAGCGACATCTTCGCACGGAAGGAAGTGCGTCCGGGCAAAAAAACGATTCGCCCCCTGACTGCTGGGACCCACCAGCTACATATTCGCACGCAAGGAAGTGCCTGACAGTCAGGACCCACCTGGTCGAAGCGTATGTAGCGTTGTCATTCTGGTCGCGAACGTGTACGTACATCCTGGTCTATGTAGAGGCATGCACATGTCGTAGTAGAGGCGCACACGTAGCTTGTACACATACGTACATCAGCCAGTGTGCAAGAAAGAAAATATGGCCACGTACATACATACGGGCAGGGTCTCGAATGCCTACTCGCGCATACGTACGGCCAGGGCTCATGTACATGGCTGGGTCCGGAACAGAGAAACAGTGTCGTCGTCATGTTCATGGGGAGTCAACTAGCTGGGTCGAAATGGAATGCTTTTTCGTGTTCATCAGGAGGGCTTGGACGGAACAGCCGATGGAAACAAGGCCTGGCGTACCACACAACGGAGGAAACGACCTTGTGTTCAACCGGCCACGGTCGAAACGGGATCCTGTTCATCGGGAGGGGTCTGGCGTACCGCAAAATGGAGGAAACGGGCCTCCTACGGTCGAAACAGGGGTCCTGTTCATCGGGAGGGGTGTGGCGTACCGCAAAACGGAGGAAATGGACTTGTGCTGGAGCGCTACGGTCAAAACGGGGGTCCTGTTCATCGGGAGGGGTGTGGCGTGCCGCAAAACGGGACACCACGGGATACTATTCATCTCCACCGTCGACCCCCTCCAGCCTCCACAGGCTACTGTTCATCCACCGTCGACCTCCTCCAGCCTCCACACTACAAAAAAAGACACATCCATGACATTTTGGGCAAACGAAAAAAAATTGTCATACATATGACACTTCTTTGACGATAATTGTGACAAAACCCGGTATCATCATAGATGTGGTGGGCTCCTACTTCTATGACAAAAAATCATGACAGAAAATGGGCTTTTCGTTCTGGGCGGGCCGGAGACGCAGCTGCATGACATTCTTTGGGCCGTCCATGACGGAAAAAACCGTGGTAGAAGCGAGGGGGAGGAAAATTTCGGGGAGTTCCTGATTACAGTGGGAGGTCGGGGGCCGAGCGATGCGCATTTCTCTCGTACACGTACGTGCGTGTGTGCGAGGCATTGGCTCTAACTGAACCCGAGCGAGCCGTTGGCCTCTAAATGAACCCGAGCGATTGCACTGCAGGCTACGCATTACTGAACCCGAGCGATCGATCGATGGATGTTAACTGAACCCGATCAAGCAATTCCTTCGCTACTGCTGCTAATTGAAGCCGATCGATGCTGCCTCTGGGATGAACAGTGAGCGTTGCGGGGGGTTTGAATGAACAGTGAGCGGTGGCGTTGCCTCTGGATGAACAGGACCCCGTGGTGTGGTGGAGGGCTGGATGAACAGTAGACGGTGGAGGGGTGCCCGTGGAGGGGTGGTTGAACAGGACCCCGTGGTGTGGAGGGCTGGATGAACAGTAGATGGTGGAGGGGTGGTTGAGCAGTAGCCGGTGGAGTAGCGCGCGGTGGAGGCTGGATGAACAGGAGCCTGTGGAGGCTGGAGGAGGTCGACGGTAGCCCATGGAGGCTGGAGGAGGTCGACGGTGGAGATGAACAGTATCCCGTGGAGTCCCGTTTTACGGTACGCCACACCCCTCCCGATGAACAGGACCCCCGTTTCGACCGTAGGATGTCCGTTTCGTCCGTTTTGCGGTACGACACACCCCTCCTGATCAACAGGACCCACGTTTCGACCGTAGGAGGTCCGTTTCGTCTGTTTTGTGGTACGCCACACCCCTCCCGATCAACAGGACCCCCGTTTCGACCGTAGGAGGTCCGTTTCCTCCGTTTTGCGATACGCCAGACCCCTCCCGATCAACAGGACCCCATTCAGGCCTCGTTTCCATCGCCTGTTCCGTCCAAGCCCTCCCGATGAACACGCCCACGCATTCTGTTCCGACCTAGCCGATTGGCTCCCACGCGTTTCATTGCCTCCCGATGAACACGACGCATTCCGTTGCCTCCCCATGAACACGACACATTCCGTTGCCTCCCCATGAACACGACGACGACGCTGCCTCCCCATGAACACGACGACGACGCTATTTCTCCGTTCCGACCCAGCCATCTACACGAGCCCTGGCCGTACGGATGCGCGAGTAGGCGTTCGAGACCCTGCCCGTATGTACGTACCTGGCCATATTTTCTTTCTTGCACCCTGGCCACTGTACGTACGTGTACATGCTACGTGCGCGCCTCTACTACGACACGTGTGCGCCTCTACATCGACTAGTATATATGTACGTACACGTTCACGACCAGAATGGCAATGCTACGTACGCTTCGACCAGGTGGGTCCCGACTGTCAGGGACTTCCTTGCGTGCGAAGATGTAGCTGGTGGGTCCCAGCAGTCAGGGGGGGCGAATCGTTTTTTTTGCCCGGACGCACTTCCTTGCGTGCGAAGGTGTAGCTGGTGGGTCCCAGCAATCAGGGGGAAACGTTTTTTTCACGAAATATGGTGGCCCGTCCGGTGGGTCCCCGCTGTCAGGTGGAGGAATAATTATTTTGCACGTAATGAGGCACTTCCTTGCTGCGGCCGTGGACCCAGCTGCCAGCCTCTCCACGTACATTCCACGTCCAATGGAAGCCGTTCCTTGACCACGTTGACCACGCCGCGCCGAGAGCACCAGGGTGGTGGACGATGGCGAGGCCTAGGAAGGGGACGACGCGGGGCCGGGGATGACGCGGCAGTGGATGCCCACGAGTAGAGGAGTATGAGGGTTCACGGGTTCGCTGCGGTGTGAGGCTGCCGTCGCCGCAGAATAATAGGGGGTGTGGGTGAGTAGAGGGATGGCCTGGCCAGCGGTGGGAGTAGTAGGGGCGGTGACGCCTTCGCCGCATCGCATACGGCCACGGGAGACAGGAGCACGAGGCACGACCGGTGCTGGTTTGGGCGGCTGGAGCAAGAAGACCAGAGGTTGAAGAAGCACTACGGCCGTTGGATGGACATCGTACGGTCACTGGAGCTAGAATCGTGCATATATTGACTAACTTGACAAAGTCCTCCATCGCCGTCAACTTAGTAGGCCCACAAGTCAGCCTGCCAGTATACTGGGTCCCAGCTAATAGGGGGAGTATTCATTTTTTTGTGCGTAATAAGGACGCACTTCCTTGTGTGCGAAGATATAGCTGGTGGGTCCGAGCTGTTAGCGATGGTAACGTTTTTTCGCGAAATACAGAGGCCCTTTCGGTGGGTCCCTAATGTCAGGTGGAGGAATCATTATTTTGCGTGTAATAAGGAGGCATTTCCTTGCGTGTGGCCGTGGACCCAGCTGTCGGCCTCTCCACGCACAGTCCACTTCAGATGCATGTCGGTCGTTGACCACATTGACCAGGCCGCGTCGAGAGCACCAGGGCGGTGGACGACGGCGAGGCCTAGGAAGGGAACGACGCGGAGGCAGGGAAGACTCGGCAGATGTTTCCCACGCGGAGGGGAGTACTACTGTACGAGGGTTTACTGGTTCGTCTGCCGTCGCCGGAGAATAACAGCAGGTGTGGGTGAGTAGAGGGATGGCTAGGCCAGCGATGGGAGTATGGTGGGGCGGTGAGGCCAGCGCGGCAGCACAGCCGGCCGCGGGGAGGAGGGAGCAGGCGGTCCTCCCACCGGCGCTTGTTTGAGCGGCTGGAGCAGGAAGAGCAGAGATTGAAGGAGCACGACGGCCGTTCGATGGACATCCAACGGTCATTGCTTATGCGTCAACCTTTTTTTAGGAAAGCCTCAAATCTATGGAAAACAACATACAGCCCATTTGCTAATTCTTAAAGTTTTTTTGGAGCCCATATTCTTTTTGTTAGCATTACAGCCCATATTGTGGCCACGGTTAAAAAATTATACGAAATTTTGCATATTTCGGTGCGGTCCGAACTTTTTTTAATCCTGAAATTTCGACTCGCATTCAAACTGATTTTAAAAATAAATGTATATCAATATAAAATCCAACAAATTCTCCATGCATAAAAATTAATGTAATTTACAATCTCGAAATGAAAGAAAAGATATTTGAAACTAATTGCCGGTTTGATGTGTTTTAAAAATGTACAGCCCATTTCTCATTACTGATGGGCCATTTTCTTGGCCAGCCGAATGAAAGCTCTCCTCGTCTTGAAAGATTTGTAGCCCAACAGGCCTAACAAAGCGACTTACTTGGCAAATCACAAAAAACTAGGCTGTGGCCGTGGACCCAGCTATCAGTCCATTTGTTTTTTTAGTCCATTTGGTGGGCTGGGTGAAACAATGATGTAGCATCTATGCAGCCCGTTTAAATCCAATTTGCATTTTTCTCAAAATCCACGGACTTGCTGGGCTGGGTGAAAATATCATGTTGGGCTAGACGGAGAAATGTTATAAAAAAATAAACACATGATTGCACGTTAGTAAAATCTTTGCAAGCTTATGTACGCAATCACTAGGAGTTAAGTTGCCAAGTTATATATAAACAATTATTATTATTACTTTGTAAGAACTTTCAACTTACGAAATAAAATATCATTTTAATTTGATGAGTTAATAGTAGATGGGGTATTATTATTTTTTAGGCTAGACGTGGAACAGTTGAGTTGGTTCTAGGGGAAAGTACTGGGAGAAAACTCAGTTTACATCGAAAAAGAAAGTGGGAGAAAATTCAGAGACCTGCTGGGTCCACCTGAGGAGGGGAATATGTTGGAGGAAGGAGATTCAAAGCACGGCAGCCGAGTGAACTAGTTTTTTTACGGACAAGTGAACTAGTTTAGATACATAAGCAAATAGCCACTAAAAAGAAATCAGGTTAATGGGTTCTTAAAAGAAATATTTTGGACAAAACAGATAATTACGACACATAGGCTAATGCATGAAACACTCAGATGATAAAGGTGCTTATAAACAATTAAAGTACAACATCTAGACCTTCCAGGCATGCTTGTCATGATGATGCGGCTGTCCGTGTATTCGTCGGTTACGGGAAGCAGACACGCCCTCATGTCCAAGATCTGCCTGTACATGTCGTAGCATGTGTATGCGTCCTTGGCCGTGTAGGTTATGTAGGCTAGATTCAGAGGTACGTCCCACATGTTTAGGTCATCTTCTTTCATGTTGGCGTATCAGGGGTCGATGATGGTCTCAGTGAGGTCAACCACGGAGTCCTTCTCCTGCCCGTTGCTGATGATCTTGTATTGCTTCTGGATGTCGACAAGCTTGTTGCACCAGATGGCCGAATCGTCGCGTTCTTCCTTCTCTCCACCGTAGCGAAGGTGCAGTCGGCGCTGCCGATGAAACGGGCGAATGCTCCAGAAATTGGTGCAGCCATAGGACTGAGGCGAGGCAGAGCTTCACCGAGTCCGTATCATTCGTGTACATCACATTCAACTTGGTGCAGGCATAGGACTGAATGGCGAACTCAAAGGGAAACTCCTTGCTGAAGTCCATATCCAGCAGGCTCACCCCTCAGATCGCCATTGGAGTCTCTTCGAGTGAACGAGTGTGTAGGCGGTGGCGGCAGTTCGTTTTTCAGCTCTTGGGGAACTAGATTCAACAGTAAGCTGAGTGTGTACAGGCGACAACAGTTACCCCTCCCTCGTCCGCTGCATGCCCGGCAGAAGATGCACCCTCGGCCACACGTCGGTTCACGAGCGGGTCTGTATTGGTACTGTAATAACAGGAGTTAGTGGTCACTTTACTTAAATTTAATTAGCTTTAATAGAAATTTGTACTTAAAATATGCAATGCATTCGCTCGTTCTATCAGTGCCATAGGATCAACATGCACAACAATTAGAATTATTATTCTCAGGACGCACACGATCAGCACATTTGTCGCACTTTCACAAAAATAATACTACCAAGTTTGAACTGTTTGTTATGGTTGTTGTCCTCTGCATCATCATGTCGTGTTTCCCAGCTTGCAAGATTCAGAACCAACAAATAAGATCCAAATAATAAGTACAACAAAGATGCCTACACATCTCATTGATTCCCAGCTTGCAAGATTCAGAACCAACAAATAAGATCCAAATAATAAGTACAACAAAGATGCCTACACATCTCACTGATTCCCAGCTTGCAAGATTCAGAACCAACCCATTAGAGCCTTTTGATAAAGTGAATATCAGGATTAAATGCATCTTGGCTAGCCATGTCATACAATCGAAGAACTTGGCAAATGCTCTTGACCGTCACAACATATGTAGTTGAGTATTCCTGTTTGCACAGCATGTTTGCACAGCACAAACAAGGAGACGGGAGAGCGTGATTTCGCTTTAATAGCGGCTTCCTTGAACTCAACCTCCAGATCTACTTGGATGAGGTCTGCCTGGAGTTCCATGATTCAATTCATGCCCCTTTTTCTGCAGTTCACCTGAAATGAAGCAAAGATTGCATCATTCAGCTAGCAAGAAGTACTTGCTCTTGTGAGCTGGCAGGTTCTTCTTTAGTAGTTGCACTAAAATTGAGGAACATTAAGGTTGGATGTCCGGCTCATGTAAGGTGCAACTATAATTTTCTTATCCTTTTGTGCAGTTCCACTAAAATAAAGTGCCATTGTGGTGACAGTGACGGCTCCATCTTGCAAAGGCTAATAAAATGTTGCACGAGATTACCAGCAGAACTTGACAGAGATTTTGGAAACTCCAATCGCCATTTTGTGCAGTTCCACCAAAATAGAGAGATGTTGCCCACGTGACATTTTAGTTGAACTGCACAAGACACTCATCCCAAAAAAAGTGTTTTGTGCAGTTCACCAAAAGGTCACAATAGCAACAAGGTGAAATGGATATCCATATCTGCACAAAAAGATAGAAAGTAAACAGTTGCTGGTCAATAAGAATATACGAAACATATACAAAATCAAAAGAAGCATCTTAATTATGTTCATGGCAATCACACAAGGACAGTAGAAATTTTAAAATGTCAGCAATGCTTCATGTTACCAGAAGCATTACGATCAACAATGAGATTCCTCAAATATGGGATTACTTTAATGGTGGCATTGCTTGTTTACCAGACACAGTAAATCAACAGGAGCTAAAGAGTTGGTTTAAGAGCATGGGACTGTGGGGACACCAGGACACTCAGCAGCGTAAAGGAGCAACTTACTTATCATACTGGGGAAAATAGCAGGAGTGCCATTGTACTATGTGAGGGCAGCAAATCTTATCTTGGAGACCTTTTACTATGTGAGGGCAGCAAATCTAATCCTGGAGACCTTTTACTATGTGAGGGCAGCAAATCTAATCCTGGAGACCTTTTACTATGTGAGGGTAGCAAATATAATCTTGAGACCTTTAACTATGTGAGGGCAGCAAATCTAATCCTGGAGACCTTTTACTATGTGATGGCAGCAAATCTAATCCTGGACATACTCTGCTGACTTGTCCACCAGCCGCCACTTTCTATCCTTTTTTCAACCAATAATAGATATGTTCCTTATCCAGTTTGTACTGCGTTTCCCATTATTTCCCTTTTCAACCAAGAGACCGGTTGGGTATCTGGTCTCTACTACTTTCACCATATTATGTCCTCTTTGAATCAAGTCCTAGATTCATGCTACAACTTTCCCCCCTTTCTTCGTTGTTTGAACAAAGCCCTAGATTCGAATGCATGAAGTAGCTTTACCTCTAATAATACTAAAAATTTAGGTGGCTTTGGAAGAACTGATGGGAGTAGAAAAATATGCACATGCAGACACGTGGGGAGCTGGGGCACTAGAGCAAGGCCGCTTTCGAAGAACTTATACCTGAGGGTCGTCGGGATGTCGGCGGCGGCAGGTCAGATCTGCGGACAATACGGCAGGGCGGAAGAAGGGTTGGAGGACCTCCCGAGCCGGCCATGTGTCGGAGAGAACGGCACGGGCAGAGGATCGGGCCCCTCCGGCAGCTGTGGGTTTCCTCCCTCGGCGGCGATGACCGCGTGAATGATGCACCTTTTAGTCCTCTACACACACCGGCCGAAGGGATTCGGCCGGGTCTGTGACCAGCGGTGAGCAGAGAGAAAATGTCGCTACCGTTGTCTTGTTTATATCTAGATAGGATGAGAGAATGAAGAGAGCAACCCTAGTAAAGCAAGCGCTCAGGCCCCTGCATCCATATATAGTGGAGTGATTATCTTTTTTCTCTCCACAACAAGCGTTTCAACTTGTGTACGTGGCATTAAAGAGAAGAAACTCTCTATTTAAGGTGACTACTATACGACTCCTACTTAGTACTAGTAGTACTACAGTATTGTTCACTTGTGCTCCCCGCCCGTCCATTCATTGAACAACCCCACGGGTGAATAAACATTCAGTAAGTACTGTATTTATATAGAACGAACAAGATCGAACTATTTTTGCATAGTTAAAATTTGAGGGCGGGGCTTTTCCCGGGCAGTACGCGCGGCAGTTTTCGGGTAGGGCTAGAAGACTATTTTAATTATTTTTTTAAACTTCGAGATGGCCACATAGCATGGAGCCGACCCCAACGATTTTAAGCTTACAGGCATGGTACATGCTATCCTAGACTACTATACACATGAAACTGTCACATGAGTGTCCAGGCTGCACTTGGCTCTTCGCCTCTTCGGGAAGTCGAACAATGATGGAATACTACTGCACTGGGGGAGTACTACAGTACGCTTCTGGCCATCTGACACCGATTGAACTGCTGTATGTCCACCGCATGCGGGAGGGAGAGCGTGTAGCGAAAGCTTCTCCTAGTCTTGCCAGCCACCATGCTCATGGGTGAGGGAGGGACGCTCCTGCCTTTGCGTGTATGATAGGTGGGCCCTACAGGTGTGTGGCCAACCTGTCATACAGCCAAAGGCAGGTGCACTTAAGTCTGTGAGGGAGAGGATAATCAAACTTCTCGTTGATGTATGAGTTGACGCGACACATCAAAGCACTACACTCAATATATTTCAATAATTTGCGTGTGTGACTCCCAGATGCAGAGGCCGGGGGTCATCATCCTCCTTTTCGAGAAAAAACAGACGCATGTGTGAGAGGACGAGTGCGTGCGTGCACCTCTTCTCTTCCTGTATAACGTACTACTAAACTCAGAGTACAAGTTTTTGTGGGTGGCACGATGGTGCATGCGAGAAGTCCCGAGAGATAGGTTTAATGCATTAATTGCAATGCATGCATGCATAAAATACATGCATTGGTCAATTTTCTCTAAATACTTGCATGCAATGATTTAATGCACCTTGGAATCTGAACATGTGTTGGGGACAACCAAATTGAGCCTTATAAAATGGAAAAACTAAAATTTTGAGATAAGCCCTATAAAAACGGAAAGGAGGGAGTAGAAAAAGAAGTACTCTATCCGGGAATAGTGCTGCACTTCGAAACTAGAACCGTCAATAAATTTTGAGCTTGCGTCTCTTCACATTCCAAATTACTCCATGCTATATTGAATTGCAAACCTGTTCACACCGATCACAACCTAAACGGTTTCCCACTTAGGAGCGTATTAGTACTCAGTTATAAATACTAGTATGCCAAGATGACTGCACATTCCTCCTCAACTCCTCATCCACAAAAACAAACAAGTCATTCAGCATCCTTCCCTTGCGTCTGCCATGGCCAGCGTGAGTTATGGGTCGAGAGATTGCCACCAAGGAGAGGCGAGCATGGAAGCGGAAGCACGAGAGATATCCCGCCTCGCTACGAGAGCAGCCGACATGTCCTGCCGCGTGGAAGTAGCAGCACAGAGGTCCCGCCGCGCCGTCGATGCAGCAGACTGGTCCGGCCGCGCCGCGGAAGCAGCAGAGATGTCCTGCCGCGCCACGAATGCAGCAAAGATGTCCCGCCGTGCCGCGGCGGCCTGGGAAAATTTCTCGCGGGCAGCCGACGACTATTACAGGCGCATGAATGCGATCGTCCATAGCCAGATGGATCAGATCTCTGGCTCGGCGAGGTTGCAGGACGACATGATAGCCTCGTTTGAACAGGCTACTGGCGTCATCCGGCAACTAAGGGAGGGCAATGAGAGGCTCTGGGCCGAGCGCGACCTGCTGAGGGAGAAGATCGTCCGAAGTGCAGACTTGCAGGAGGAGACCAGTGCCTTGTTGAAGAAACTTATGGACGAGAATGACATGCTCCACAACGAGCGCCAAAGGCTGGTGGAGGAATCCGTGGATGTTCTCAAGCAGCGTCTTGAGGACACGAAAGAGCTCATCGCTGCTCGCCGCGGAGACTAGTTTCCTGGTTTCTTTTGATGTAATAATCGGTTTAGGATGTGGATTGTGTCGTCGGTTGTGAAATGTTGGGTTCTAGCGCGGATGTTTGGCCTTTCTTGGCCTCTTGGGATGTTGCGATTTCAATTTGGTAGCTTTTAGTCCTTCGTGTTAGGCTGGAGTTGTGCTGAACTTCTTGTGAATTGTGGTGGTTTTCGGTAATGAAAATCGGAAGGGGCAAGCCCTTCTTTGATCAAATTTTTTTTTAATCGTCCTTATATATTCATCAGTCTTGCTATAAGTCGCAGTAGATGCTATATAGGTCCGTCGGATCTTACATCAAGATCCGTGCTTTCATATTTTCTTTTTTCTCTCTTAAATCTCAGTCGAGTGAGACATAGACACGCCATTAAACAGAGGCTCGGGCACCATTAATGGAGACCTTGGGAGAGAGGTGGACGGAAAATGGAGGTCAAAGGGCTCTCCTCCCGATAAGCACGCGCAGGGGTCTGATCGCACGCCTCTCGTACTCAAATAGCTACCCTGCATGGCACCTCCTAGCTAATAAAAAATGGGGACGCGTGGCGGCACGTAAATGTACTAGTAAGTAGAACGCCCACGGTTTCAATAATACTTGTGTTTCCGATTGTAACGTGACAGCACGTGTTCCAAAATGACTTTGTTGATTGTTAATGTGTGCGCCTTCGCAAATCAGACTGCAAATTTACCACAACATGTTGGTGCCATGTCATGGCACCAAGCCAAGTTTCATTATTTTCATGCGTGTTTTCGATTTACAGGAATTAAAAAACTAAGTTTCTCAATGTTTCCAACCCAGCCACGATGCCTAGAATTTTGAATTTCATTCCCATTTCTTGCATGGAACCTAGAAATTTACCCGAGGACACACATGTGATTTTTCAACCAACTTTGGTGCACTGGAACATGTGCTTGTATTTCAAATTCGAATTATGCACACAAAGGTGACACGTTCCCTCCCAAAACCACGAGCCTTCTTGAGAGAAGCTCCAATTTGCAAGAAGCTTATACCAAAATTTGTTCCTATTTGGCCAATTTTTTTTACCACGGCATGGTACTACCATGACATGACACCATGCCAAGTTTCATGATTTTACAACCAAGTTTCTCAATGTTCTCGACCGAGCCACGATGCCCAGATGTTTGAATTTTATTATCATTTTTTGCATGGGACCTACTCCCTCCTTCCATCTATATAGGGCCTAATGTGTTTTTCAAGACAGCCTTTGACTATTGACAAGATTAATAGCACATGAGATGTATACTATGAAAATTATATTATTGGAAGCTCCTTTGACATACGAAATTGAAGGTATGCTTTGTGTAAGTTGCATGTCATATATTATTGCTCTAACGTTTTGTCAAAGTTAGCCTCGAAAAACGCATTAGGACCTATATAGATGGAAGGAGGGAGTAGAAATTCACCCGAGGACACAAATGTGATTTTTCAACCAACTTTGGTGCACGGGAGCATGTGCTTGTAGTTCAAATTTGAATTATGCACATTAAATGACCAAAAACTCAATTAATGTGTAAATAAGGCCAAACGAAGCTGGAATAATTCCAAAATTTGACAGGGCACTCATGTAGTTCTATGTTGCCTTTTTAAATAAGCTCAAGGGGGACAATGTATATCGTTTCGCACTCAAAGGTGGCACGTTCCCTCTCAAAACCACGAGCCTTCTTGAGAGAAGCTTCGGTTTGCAAAAGCTTATACCAAAATATGTTCCTATTCGGCCAATTTTTTTACCACAACATGGTATTACCATGACATGACATCCATGCCAAGTTTCATGATTTTCAGACGTGTTTTGGATTTACAACAATTTTAAAACCAAGTTTCTCAATGTTCTCGGCCGAGCCACAATGCCCAGATGTTTTAATTTTATTCTCATTTCTTGCATGGGACCTAGAAATTCACCCGAGGACACAAATGTGATTTTTCAACCAACTTTGGTGCACGAGAGCATGTGCTTGTAGTTCAAATTTGACTTATGCACATTAAATGACCAGAAACTCAATTAATGTATAAAAAACGACAAACGAACCCGGAATAATTCCAAAATTTAACAGGGCACTAATGTAGTTCTATGTTGCCTTTGTTAAGAAACTCAAGGGGGGCAGCGTATATTGTTTCACACTCAAAGGTGGCACGTTCCCTCTTAGAACCACGAGCTTCCAAATCAGCCCAATTTTTGTACCACAACATGTTAGTGCCATGACATGACACCATGCCAAGTTTCATGATTTCTAGGCGAGTTTGATTTACATGAATTTAAAATCAAAGTTTCTCGATGTTCTCGGCCGAGTCATGACACCCATATGCTTGAATATCATTCTCATTTCTTCCATGGGACCTAGAAATTCAACCGGGGACACACATGTGATTTTTCAACCCACTTTGGTGCACCAGAGCATGTGCATGCAATTCATATTTAGATTATGCACATTAAAAGTCCAGAAACCCAATTAATGTATAAAAAGGCCAAATGAACCCGAAATAACTCCAAAATTTAACAGGGCACTCATATAGTTCTATGTTGCCTCTGTAAATAAAATCAGGGGGGAGGCCGCGTATATCGTTTCGCACCCAAAGGTGACACGTTCCCTCTCGGAACCACGAGGCCTGTTGAGAGAATCTCCGGTTTTGCAAGAGGCTTATACCAAAACTTGTCCCAATTCAGCCAAAAATTATATGTATGAAAACAGGGTTTAGATTATCCCAAACATCTCGCTACCTAGACCAATAATGTACTATGATTTGAATTCAACATAAAATGGATACAAATATTTGAATTGGAGAGCGTATGGTACATGTAGTTCATAGTGAAATATGATTACTGCTATATGTATGTTTTCCGTTATCAAGATAATATTTAAATTATTGTATAACTTGACAACAATCGTATTCAAGTAAGGAAAATTGATTCAAATTTAGTCCATATGGTAGACGACAATATATATGTTCACATGGTGGAGTAAAATGTTCATATATGATGGAAGATCAAAATGTATGACTACATCAATTATACACCCCAAGGTCACCTAATGATATATTCGAATTCAACATAACGTGGATTCAAAAATTGAAATTCGAGATCATGGCATCTTTAATCATATAAAAAGGGACATTACTCTTTCTTTGGTGGGAATTGATTTGTTTTTTGTTGTTGTTGAGGGAAGTGCGAATCGATTTGGTACTGTGCAGGGTAATCTTGTTCTCCCGATTTTTTTACATTTTTCTTGTAGTTTTTTCAATGGCATCTATAGCAATATAGTAAAAGGGGACATGACTCTCTTGTGTCTTGTATGAATTGTTTTTTACACGTTAAGATTGTTCTGCCGAACAAGGAATCCGCACCTTGTTATCCCGAAATTTTCAAGCTCGAGTATCTTTTGTCTCACCTGCTTTGAAACTCCCGCTTCTTCAACCCGCGCCGCGCCTTGTTATCCCGAAATTTGGACGCACGCGAGAACTCCCTTCTCATCCGAAATCGCTCTCGTAGCCCAGACACGCGAAATCCCCCTTCTACCCCTCAACCGGAAATGAAGTTCCACGTCGCGGTGTCAAAACCGGTGGCGGTACGTGTGCCGCCCTTGATTTGACCATACACTAATCATACACGCAAATGTGTACGATCAAGATCAAGGACTCACGGGAAGATACCACAACACAACTCTAGACACAAATTAAAATAATACAAGCTTTATATTACAAGCCAGGGGCCTCGAGGGCTCGAATACATAAGCTTGAAAACACCAGAGTCAGCGGAAGCAACAATAACTGAGCACAGACATAAGTTAGACAAGTTTGCCTTAAGAAGGCCAGCACAAAAGCAACATCGATCGAAAAGGCAAGGCCTCCTGCCTGGGAGCCTCCTAACTACTCCAAGTCGTCAGCGGTCGTCACATAGTAGTAGGCACCCTCGGGGTAGCAGTAGTCATCAGTGGAGTCTTCTGGCTCCTGGGATCCGTCATCTGGTCGCAACAAACGGGTATGGGGGAAAAGGAAGTAGCAAAGCAACTGTGAGTACTCATCCAAAGTACTTGCAAGACTTACATCAGATCTAAACTAAGTATGCATCTGTATCAAAGGAATGGGTTGTATATGTGTACTGGGCTGCAGAATGCCAGAATAGGGAGAAGGCTTAGTCCTATCGAAGACTAGCATCTTCTGGAAACCACCATCTTGCAGCAACGGGAGGGAGTAGAGTAGCATAAAGTAAAGTAACAGTAGTGTTATCAACCTTGGCCAGAGATCCTTTCTCGACTCCCTGCGAGAAAGCAATCCCAGAGCCATACTATCCATTTCTCATCACCATCCATTTCTCATCACAATCCATTTCTCATCACAACTATCCAGTTCTAGTTGTATCGATCAGGAAACAACTCCAAGTGTCCCTTACCGTAGGACAGGCTATCGATAGATGTTTTCTTCCCTGCAGGGGTGCACCAACTTACCCACCACGCTTGATTATCTCTGGCCGGACACACTTTCCTGGGTCATGCCCGGCCTCGACCAAACAATATGCCGCAACCCGACCTTGGCTTAATAGAGAGGCCAACACGCCAGACTAAACCTATGCCCCCAGGGGTCATGGGCCATCTCCCCGGGAACTCCTGCACGTTGCGTACGCGGCCGGTGAGCAGACCTAGCTACCTCTTTCAACAAGGTAGGTGCTTTCCAGTCCAACCCGGCGGGCGCCGCTCAGTCGCTGACGTCTATTAAGCTTCGACTGATGTATACGATGCAGAACGCCCATACTATGCCCACGTGATGGTTAGTGCTATCAGGCCAGAGGCCCCTCAGATCAAATATCCAAATCGTAGTGGATTAGGAACGCACGGTAAGGAGCAGAGACTCACGATCGATGTGACCCCGTCGCCCCGTCTCGAGTACTTGCGGCAAGGGCTAAGAATGCCCGGCCACGCCTCGTAAGTATCTCGCGGGCACCTTCCAGGTCAACCCGACTCCACATCACTCGCTATTAAGCTCGCGCGGGTACCCCTCAGGGTCGACCCGTCTTTAGTAACATTGCTCATTGTAAAGTCATAGTAACCATAGTAACTGTGTGTCTAACACCAAGGGGAAAACCCGAGGAATCACCCCCGGTGAATCCCACTTGACGTTATCATCAAGGTGAACGTAAGAGGATCCACCCTCGAGGTTCACACTTGAGGGGTTGCAAGACAGAGCGGTAACGGAAGTGGTTAAGGAGGAAATCACCCTCGATGACCACGACCGAATAGCTACACTACAGGGTTAACATCAGAAGTGCTGAAGAGGTCTCACCCTCAGCACTCGATAATAACCGGGTAGTGTCGAGCAACTAAGGGGGAAAGTGATGTGCGGTGTCGGGCCTGGTCTTTGATCCTGTTGATCGAGTCATCGAACATAAAGCAAGGCAACTGGGACAAGGTGGGGGTCACTGATGGATCTCTAACCAACCTATACTAAGCAGTTTAGGATAAGTAGGTAAGGTATAAAAGCAGGTAACAACAACAGGCTATGCATCAGAGTAGGATCATACAGAAAGCAGTAGCAGTTGTAATGCAAGCATGAGAGGGAAAGAAATGGGCGATATCGGAATGCTCAAGGGGGGTTTGCTTACCTGGTTGCTCTGGCAAGGAGGGGGTCGTCAACTCCGTAGTCGAACTGGACAGCAATAGCATCAGTCTTGTAGTCTACGGGAGAGAAGAGGGGGAAGAAACAGTAAATATAATGCAAACATAAGCATGACGATGGAAGACATGACAATGTGCGGTGCTAGGTGTGCCCTAACGCGGTAGGAGGTGGTACCGGCGAAGGGGGGAAACATCCGGGAAAGTATCCCCGGTGTTTCGCATTTTCAGACAGATGAACCGGAGGGGGAAAGTTGTGTGACCGCTATGTTAGGGAGGCGTGGCGGACGAACGGGCTGCGTATCCGGGTTCGTCTCGTCGTTCTAAGCAACTTTCATGTACAAAGTTTTTCCATCCGAGCTACGGTTTATTTTATATTAATTTTAAAAGATTTAAATTAATTTTAGCATTTATTTAATTAATTTAATTCAACATTATCCAGAATAGTGCATGCTGACGTGAGCATGACGTCAGCAGTCAACAGAGGTGTTGACTGGTCAACTAATGTGTGGGACCCAGTGGGACCCACCTGTCATTCTCTATTTAGGTTAATTATAGGGTTTAGGTTAATTAATTACTGTTTAATTAAACCAACAGGTTAGTTAGATTAATTAACTTAATCAATCAATTAATTAATTAATTAATTAATTAATTATTGATTTTTAAAAAAAATCTCTTTTTTAAAACGTTCAAGGGGTGGGCCCCCGTTGTTATTGGCCCAAGGGCCAAACGGGCGCTGGGCAGCGGTTACGGGCACGGGCGTGCGCCCACCTACAGGCCCGAGGCCACCAAGGGGGGCGGCCACGGCGGCAGCCGGAGCAGCGCGGAAATGGGGACGACAGGGCGAGGTTCGGCCCCGGCGAGAAGCGGCTCGGTGTGGGGGGAGTCGGCGCGGCTGCCGGCTTCGGGGAGGGCGTAGAGCGACGGGCAGAGGGTCGCGGTAGAGGTGACGATAGGGCGAGCTGGGCGCTGCAGCGAGGCGTGGCACGACGGTGCGGAGGCTGCGCGGGTCAGGCGGCCCGGGCGAAGGCGGGGCGCAACGGCGACGGCGAGCGGCTGCGCTAGGTGGAGACGTGGCCAGAGTGGTGCGCTGCCAGCAGCGAAGCACCGAGCAGGGGGCGCGGTGGTGCAGGGTGTGCGGTGGATGAGGCCACCGTGGGCGGGCGGCACGAGCTGCGGCGCGTGCGTGCGTGCGAGTGCAACGAGCGGCCGGAGTGGGTGGGCACGGCGTCGGGCGGGAGAAGCGGCGAGCGGGGCTTAGCCCGAGCAACGGCGTGGTTGGGCGCGGCGGACGAGGTCATGGCGCACGGGGCAGAGGGGAGAGGAGGAGGGCATGACCCTCACCGGCGTTGGAGAGTAGAGGGGGCGGCGAGGCTCGATGAGGTCCGATGGGGAGGAGGACGGGGACGGGTCGGTGACAGCGGCGGGGTCGATGACGGGGAGGCGATCCAGTCGGCGGCGCGGTCGGCGTGTGGCGTGGCCACGGCTTTCGGCGGCGTCGCGCGAGGGAGAGGAGGGGTGCGGAGTCAACGGGGGCGGGGGCGTGGTCGCCCCGATCCCGATCTGGATTGGGGAGTGGGGGGAGAGCGAGTGGGGGAGGGAGTGCGTGGTGGGGGGTTAGGGTTGGGGTGGCCTTGTAGGCCAGAGAGGGGGCCGACTGGGCCATCCGATTGGCTAGCTGGGCCGGTCGGTCCAGCGTGGGGGGGAGTTGTTTCCCATTTTCTTTTCTTTTCTTTTCTTTTACAGAAGAATTTTGTAGATAAATGAGCTGCCAAATGTATTTTGTAAAAAGTGAAACTTGGTCACACAGATATAATGCCTTAACCAGCACTGCCACAAAAAGTTTGGGGCCATCAGAAGTTGTCCAAGCATTTTTAGAAAATGAAAAGGACATCTTAAATAATGATGGACCAGATAATAAATTCCCAAAGGCAATTTGGGACTTTCCAAAAATGTTGGTTTCAACATGACAAATATCTAGGGATTATTTTCCATAGGATGAACTATTTTATTTGCATGACAGAAGAAGCAAATATTTGACATGCAATTTCAATTTGAAATTGAAGCAGATTTTGGACAAGTGGCATTTTCGCATGATGATCATGATGACATGACCTTGATTAGGGGGAGATTACTGTGGTGCGATGCTAAGGATGTTACAAATCTCCTCCACTACAAGAAATCTCGTCCCGAGATTTAAGTGGGGAAGTAAAGAGTAGCTTCGGGAGAACTGACCCTTATAGGGTTAATTATCTGATGAGCAATTCAGGGAATGAGGCAGAAGTATCTCTCGAGTTGAAACTTAATTAACATCGAGAGCAAGTATGAAGGTACCATAGGAAGTTTCAAGCGAATAGACAAACGATTGATACCTGAACAAAGGGTGAGGAAGGGGTTCAGAGCACCGGGAACAGATCATCTCTTGAAAGGTGGCTCGTGACAAGATACGAAGCCAAATGCAAGAATATTTTGGAATCAAAGATATACAGGAGAGTCAGGTTTCGATCGTGTGGACCTGTGGGTTATGGGCCCACCATGTGGGTTAAAATAGAAGGAGCGATGACATCTTGCACGGTCATGATAGCAAGGCATGTCAATGGGTAGCCTGTCAGTTATGTCGGTCAACAACGTCGGTACCAAGGGCGAGGGACAAAGAGAACCATTTTCCTGCTCGTTAAGACGAGGCGGACCAATAGGCAAAGTTCTCGTCCATCGATGGTTACCGGAATGTCATCGACAGTAGTAACAGGGTCTTACCGACAGAGTTGACACCGAGGTGTTTATATATGCCGGAAATATTACTGCTCATAGCATATAGACCACAAGAAAGGTTAAACAAAACAACGGAAAGGAAAATGTGATGTCCAGAGTAAACAGAACAATGGAAAGGAAAATGTGTTTGGACACATATTTCAGGGGTATATCCTTCCCAAGGACAAGCAGAACATGATATCCACGACATGATAGAAAGTAGAAACCCATTTAGGCAAGGGGAGAGAAATTTCATGACATTACCAAAACAACGGTGTTTGGATAATTGAGCAAGAAACCTTTAGCATTGGGCTTCAAAATGTTTTATTGAAAATTGGAGTACCAAAGACATGCTTCGAGGCAGCACCGACATGGTGTTCCAATTATGGATTGGGTCTGTAGATCATAAGAGATTCAAAGGAATATTTCCAAGATTATCTCAGAACGTAAGGTATAACCAAACACAATCAGGTCTGTGTTGGCAGGAAGTCAAGTACGTTGTCGATGATAACACAATCATAGAGGGGCGAGGATGGTATTTCTCGTCATGAATTCGATTGATATCCTGAAACAGGTCAGTATATAGATGGGGATCACGACAGATTTTGTCGAGGTACTATGAAGAGGCCATCGAACAGCTACCACATCAAGCAAAAGGAATGATAAAGCAAAAGGTTATTGGAACCATGGATGAGACACAAGCTCGAAAACAAGCTTGTTGTTTGAGGTGAAATGATAAGATGAGGAAGATCGACGTAAGCTTAGCTCGTGTCGAAAGTTATGCTCCAAAAAGAAGGACCGGATAGCACAGTTAAAATTAGCTCGATAATGATATAGCCAAACAGGCTATGAGTGACTTGATGGATTATTAAACTCGTAAGCAACGGAAATAGCTTAGAGTTATTGAGTCGGAGTGCGGAATCGATTCACTTATCGGTGTTCTCGAGTGACTAATAACTCGGAACCCGGGGCAATCTGAAATCGCTAAGGAGCAATACCAGATGATGACTCATAGGAAGCAACACTGTTCTTTATTATTCTCGAGATACCGGAGGGTAATACTCGAAGGAAGGTCAAGATAGAGGTTGCAAAGATGCATTGATCTGAAGAAGACAAGTGCTTTAACTTGTCCGAGAAATGGAATCAAAGGGGAACAATCATGGTCAGAACCACGGTTGCAAAGGAACAAACATAGTTACCAGATGAACTTATAACAAGGGGATTATTATTATCACAAGAAGCTTCAATGATAAGATCTACATCGTGTCCACGGGCATGAACACAAAGTTCAAGGTCGACTCCCGCTTCTTCAATGCATATCATTTCATTTACTTCTCGCTTTCGATGAAGTTCTAGTGTTGAAATTATATCTGGCAGAACACCAGAAGAGTATGACTCGTGAAAACTCTCGGGTTCACACGGATTAGGGAAGGCATAGGTTCAACCCATAGGGGCATCTTAGGAACATATACCACAAACCTCAGGAGTAATATAACACAAGCTCGAAGGCATAGCATGGTTGAGAAGGCAGAGGATACAATTTACCAAAGGCATTATGTATCCGAGGAAAGGCTCAAAAGGTTATTGAATATGAAGGACGTTGTCGGATAAAATCCATCAAAGGATCTGGCGGTCCACATAGGATCTAATGTGAGTATCGGTACTCAACCAGAAGAAGAAATAATGCAAAGGCTTCGGATTATAGAAACATCTGAATAATTCGATGCTTAAATGCAAAGAACTCATGATTTCAAAAATAGAAGATCAGAAGCAGACGCTCTGATCAAAAGATAAGTAAGTTGAATAGCCTTAAGGATACAATCGACAGCAATTTGATTGGTCGAGAAATAGCTCTTGGTCAAATGACGTTCAAGCCGGAAGGATGAATTCTATGGTCCGACTGAGGATTGCAAGCATCCGCAACATATTGAATCAACAGACTCAAAAGGATAGTGACAAAGGATGCCAATAAGATTACTAGACTTATGGGATTATCCATAATGCAAACAAGCAAGAATTTTAAGAACAACAAGCTGTTCAGGATTATCGAAAGATCGAATAGTATTTCAAAGACTTTTGTGAAACATATGAACAACTGGGGGAAAACAAATCCTCGATATGTGTGAGGATTAATTTGTCGGTGTATTCAGGCGACAAGGAACTGCAAGGCAGTAGGCACAAAAGGATTCTCGGAACAACGACACATATTTCAGGGTTTATTGTAATAAAAAGAGCAACTAGGGATGAAGGTATGAGCAACAAGGATATGCAGTTAGTCATAGGGGCTTTTCGGTGGTAGGGAATTGCAAACGCGATGAGCACAAGTTATCGGGATAACATCGGAGAGTATCTTCAGAATCTTCTGGTGCCGCAGGCGATCATCTGTAATAAGGGGCTCTCCGGGAGGAAGTAGTTACGAGATCCTAATGTTAGAGTTAGCAAAATCGTTTAACCCGAATGGAAGAGAGATCAGAGTCCCAGAGTATAGACGAGGAATAAAAGATCCTAATACCACCCAATTGGCGACGTGGGCCCGTAAGCCACACAGCCAAGTTAGTAAAACAATTTTCGGTTTGTAGACTCAACTTCGGTCAAGGAGTTGGAAAAGGGGATCCTACAGGCAGTTGGCTCTGATACCAACTTGTGGCGCCCTCGATTTGACCGTACACTAATCATACACGCAAATGTGTACGGTCAAGATCAAGGACTCACGGGAAGATATCACAACACAACTCTTGACACAAATTAAAATAATACAAGCTTTATATTACAAGCCAGGGCCTCGAGGGCTTGAATACATAAGCTCGAAAACACCAGAGTCGGCGAAAGCAACAATAACTGAGCACAGACATAAGTTAGACAAGTTTGCCTTAAGAAGGCTAGCACAAAAGCAACATCGATCGAAAAGGCAAGGCCTCCTGCCTGGGAGCCTCCTAACTACTCCAAGTCGTCAGCGGTCGTCACATAGTAGTAGGCACCCTCGGGGTAGCAGTAGTCATCAGTGGAGTCGTCTGGCTCCTGGGATCCGTCATCTGGTCGCAACAAACGGGTATGGGGGAAAAGGAAGTAGCAAAGCAACCATGAGTACTCATCCAAAGTACTCGCAAGACTTACATCAGATCTAAACTAAGTATGCATCTGTATCAAAGGAATGGGTTGTATATGTGTAATGGGCTATAGAAATGCCAAAATAGGGAGAAGGCTTAGTCCTATCGAAGACTAGCATCTTATGGAAACCACCATCTTGCAGCAACAGGAGGGAGTAGAGTAGCATAAAGTAAAGTAACAGTAGTGTTATCAACCTCGGCCAGAGATCCTTTCTCGACTCCCTGCGAGAAAGCAATCCCAGAGCCATACTATCCATTTCTCATCACCATCCATTTCTCATCACAATCCATTTCTCATCACAAGTATCCAGTTCTAGTTGCATTGATCGGGATACAACTCCAAGTGTCCGTTATTGTAGGACAGGCTATCGATAGATGTTTTCTTCCCTGCAGGGGTGCACTAACTTACCCACCACGCTCGATTAACTTCGGCCGGACACACTTTCCTGGGTCATGCCCGGCCTCGACCAAACAATACGCCGCAACCCGACCTAGGCTTAATAGAGAGGCCAGCATGCCGGACTAAACCTATGCCCCCAGGGGTCATGGGCCATCTCCCCGGGAACTCCTGCATGTTGCGTACGCGGCCGGTGAGCAGACCTAGCTACCTCTTTCAACAAGGTAGGTGCTTTCCAGTCCAACCCGGCGTGCGCCGCTCAGTCGCTGACGTCTATTAAGCTTCGGCTGATGTATATGATGCAGAACGCCCATACTATGCCCACGTGATGGTTAGTGCTATCAGGCCAGAGGCCCCTCAGATCAAATATCCAAATCGTAGTGGATTAGGAACGCACGGTAATGAGCAGAGACTCACGATCGATGTGACCCCGTCGCCCCGTCTTGAGTACTTGCGGCAAGGGCTAAGAATGCCCGGCCACGCCTCGTAAGTATCTCGCGGGCACCTTCCAGGTCAACCCGACTCCACATCACTCTCTATTAAGCTCGCGCGGGTACCCCTCAGGGTCGACCCGTCTTAGTAACATGGCTCAGTGTAAAGTCATAGTAACCATAGTAACTGTGTGTCTAACACCAAGGGGAAAACCCGAGGAATCACCCCCGGTGAATCCCACTTGACGTTATCATCAAGGTGAACGTAAGAGGATCCACCCTCGAGGTTCACACTTGAGGGGTTGCAAGACAGAGCGGTAGCGGAAGTGGTTAAGGAGGAAATCACCCTTGATGACCACGACCGAATAGCTACACTACAGGGTTAACATCAGAAGTGCTGAAGAGGTCTCACCCTCGGCACTCGATAATAACCGGGTAGTGTCGAGCAACTAAGGGGGAAAGTGATGTGCGGTGTCGGGCCTGGTCTTTGATCCTGTTGATCGAGTCATCAAACATAAAGCAAGGCAACTGGGACAAGGTGGGGGTCACTAATGGATCTCTAACCAACCTATACTAAGCAGTTTAGGATAAGTAGGTAAGGTATAAAAGCAAGTAACAACAACAAGCTATGCATCAGAGTAGGATCATACAGAAAGCAGTAGCAGTTCTTATGCAAGCATGAGAGGGAAAGAAATGGGCGATATCGGAATGCTCAAGGGGGGTTTGCTTGCCTGGTTGCTCTGGCAAGGAGGGGGTCGTCAACTCCGTAGTCGAACTGGACAGCAGCAGTGTCAGTGTTGTAGTCTACCGGAGAGAAGAGGGGAAGAAACAGTAAATATAATGCAAACATAAGCATGACGATGGAAGACATGACAATGTGCGGTGCTAGGTGTGCCCTAACGCGGTAGGAGGTGGTACCGGCGAAGGGGGGAAACATCCGGGAAAGTATCCCCGGTGTTTTGCATTTTTTGCAAATGAACCGGAGGGGGAAAGTTGTGTGACCGCTATGTTAGGGAGGCGTGGCGGATGAACGGGCTGCGTATCCGGGTTCGTCTCGTCGTTCTGAGCAACTTTCTTGTACAAAGTTTTTCCATCCGAGCTATGGTTTATTTTATATTAATTTTAAAAGATTTAAATTAATTTTAGCATTTATTTAATTAATTTAATTCAACATTATCGTCAGCAGTCAACAGAGGTGTTGACTAGTCAACTAACATGTGGGACCTAGTGGTACCCACATGTCATTCTCTGTTTAGGTTAATTATAGGGTTTAGGTTAATTAATTACTGTTTAATAAAACGAACAGGTTAATTAGATTAATTAACTTAATCAATCAATTGATTAATTAATTAATTAATTAATTATTGATTGACTTTAAAAAAATCTCTTTTTTTAAACGTTCAAGGGGTGTTCCCCCGTTGTCATTGGCCCAAGGGCCAAACGGGCGCGGGCGCGGGCATGCGCCCACCTGCAGGCCCGAGGCCACCAAGGGGGGGGGCGGCCATGGCGGCAGCCGGAGCAGCGCGGAAATGGGGGCGACAGGGCGAGGTTCGGCCCCGGCAGGAAGCGGCTCGGCGTGGGGGGAGTCGGCGCGGCTGCCGGCTTCAGGGAGGGCGTAGAGCGACGGGCAGAGGGTCGCGGTGGAGGCGACGATGGGGCGAGCTGGGCGCTGCAGTGAGGCGTGGCACGACGGTGTGGAGGCGGCGCGGGTCAGGCGGCCCGGGCGAAGGCGGGGCGCAACGGCGACAGCGAGCGGCTGCGCTAGGTGGAGACGTGGCCAGAGTGGTGCACTGCCGGCAGCGAAGCGGCGAGCAGGGGCCGCGGCAGGGGGCCTAGTGGTGCGGTGGCACGGGGCGTGCAGTGGATGAGGCCACCGCGGGCGGGCGACACGAGCTGCGGCGCGTGTGGGCGTGCGAGTGCAACGAGCGGCCGGAGTGGGTGGGCACGGTGTCGGGCGGGCGAAGCGGCGAGCGGGGCTTAGCCCGAGCAACGGCATGGATGGGCACGCGGACGAGGTCGTGGCGCACGGGGCAGAGGGGAGAGGAGGAGGGCGCGGCCCTCACCGGTGTTGGAGAGTAGAGGGGGCGGCGAGGCTCGATGAGGTCCGATGGGGAGGAGGACGGGACGGGTCGGCAACAGCGGCGGGGTCGACGACGGGGAGGCGATCCAGTCGGCGGCGTGGTCGGTGTGTGGCGTGGCCGCGGCTTTCGGCGGCGTCGCGCGAGGGAGAGGAGGGGTGCGGAGTCAACTGGGGCGGGGGCGTGGTCGCCCCGATCCCGATCTGGATCGGGGGAGTGGGGAGAGAGCGAGTGGGGGAGGGAGTGCGTGGTGGGGGTTAGGGTTGGGGTGGCCTTGTAGGCCAGAGAGGGGGGGCCATTGGGCCGGCCGATTGGCTAGCTGGGCCGGTCGGTCTAGCGTGGGGGAGTTGTTTTCTGTTTTCTTTTATTTTCTTTTCTTTTACAGAAGAATTTTGTAGATAAATGAGCTGCCGAATGTATTTTGTAAAAAGTGAAACTTGGTCACACAGATATAATGCCTTAACCAGCACTGCCACAAAAAGTTTGGGGCCATCAGGAGTTGTCCAAGCATTTTTAGAAAATGAAAAGGACATCTTAAATAATGATGGACCAGATAATAAATTCCCAAAGGCAATTTAGGACTTTCCAAAAATGTTGGTTTCAACATGACAAATATCTAGGGATTATTTTCCATAGGATGAACTATTTTATTTGCATGACAGAACAAGCAAATATTTGACATGCAATTTCAATTTGAAATTGAAGCAGATTTTGGACAAGTGGCATTTTCGCATGATGATCATGATGACATGACCTTCATTCGGGGGAGATTACTGTGGTGTGATGCTGAGGATGTTACAGTACGCTGGTAACTTACCCTACATTTCGGACAAGCGCGTCCCTGAACTTGGCTCACCCCTCCCCCTTCGCCCCCCCGCCCATTCGTACACCGAGGCCGCCAAAACCCGCGAAACCCCACGCTCCTCCGTCGGCCCCCGACCGCCGCCCAGCCGGAGACTCTTCCCCGACTACGTCGTCCACCGCACCGGATGAGGATCTGTTGTCGATCTCGTCGTCCCGCCGGATTGGCCGCCCCGTCCTCCACCTCCAAGGAGCTGCCCCGACGTTCGCCTCGTCTATCGCACCACCTCAATCCCCACAGCGCCGTCTTGACTTGCCCCACCGAAACCGCAACACCCTCACCAATTCCTCCGATGAAGCCGAGGCCAACTCGGCGCCACCAAGGAGGTTCTGCACTCACCGCTGCATTTTATCTTTTATTCGATCTCACGGGGCTGCTGGTGCTCGATACCGAGCAGACATGGAGTGTCCCATTGACGGCGCCGTCGTCGGCCACATCATCCACGGTGTCTCTCCCCCATGTCGTTGCTTCCTCAGTGGCGACTTCCACAACGGCACTAGCTACAACTGCTCCGGCTCTCGCTCGCGATGCGGCTCTATTCTTGTTGTCGGTCGCCCTGCTGCACTGCTCCTGCTTTCGTTCATGCTACTGCTCTGCTCTTGCTCTCGCTTGCGCTGCTGCTGCTGCATGACCTCCAGCAGCTACAGGAGTTGCGGCTTTAGCACTCACTCGCGGTGCTACTGCATGACTTGCTCTCTGCTACTGTGTTCCCTACTCGAACGTCTGCTGATTTAGATCACTGCTTCTCTGCTACAAGTGCTCGAACGCCCTAAACATCTATGGCAATGCTCTGTTACTAGTTCAATCAGTTTCGATAGTGTCGTGGAATTGTCACGGCAGATGTCCTTAGTGTTAGGACTTAGTCACGAGGCCAACGCATCTATGTGGTAGCTTGAGAGGGGTTGAGCGGGACGAGAGACGCGATGTTTTACCCAGGTTCGGCCCCTCACGGTGGAGGTAAAAGCCTACATCCTGCTTCATTGATATTGATGATGATGATCACGGTTACAAGAGTGCTCTATCTTGAGAGCTATTGTCTAAACCTAACTTGTCCAACTTGTGGAACTTGTGAATCTTGTCCCTTTTTGGGAGCCCTGCCCCTCCTTATATATGTTGGAGGGGCGGGTTACATGTGGAGTCCTATTAGGATTAGGACTAGTCTATCTCTAATACAAACCGGATACAAGTCCGGGTCTTAACTCCTTGTAAGATAAATGTTCCTCATGCCTTTCCTCTTAAACCGGCCCACCATCAACCTAAACTGGCCTGCTGGGCCTTGTGCCTTGTCATCCATCTGGAACACACGCCGGGTCACCAATGAGTCTTCAGGCTCGTGAATCATCATACCAGTGAACCGCCAGACATGTAAAACCGCCAGACACGTAAACCGCCAATCACGTAAACCGCCAGTCCTCTGGCGGTTTACCAATGAAACGCCTAGTCCGGTCGGGTTATACTTCCGGCCGGTTTACGTCGCGGGGTATATCCCTGACATTAGCCCACAAGTTTAGCTTGGATTTATTCATGGTAAACTTATGCTGCAAAATAAACACAAGAACAAATTTGACAGGTTATGCTCCGGGTTAAGATTTTTTGTAAACCGGTACCTGATCATCCTTAAGTCCTTGTTATTTCCTCCTTCTGGGAAATCCGGGTCAACAGACCAGCTTCATAATCAATTTGCTGACATTGGTTTGTCACCGAGAAATATTGTGAAGAATAACTCCTTTGACTCAGCTCCCAAAGCGCCGGTTTAAGAAATATGGGTCTGAAAATACTTATCTGATATTCAGCCGGTTTGAAGATGTAAAACTTGCCGGTTAAATATTACCAAAATGGCCGGTTTATAAATATTGATGGCGCCGGGTCATAATTGTTGTCGACACCGGGTCATGTAATTGATCTTCCTGATTTGCTCAAAACTGATAAAATGAAGATGTTCCTCCTTTATATGCATAATACGTGTAGCCCCCAAGTCTTAAGAGGAGAACATAGTGATAACTTAAGACTTGCTCCAATAAGTGTTTCAACCTTGAAGAAATCCAATTAGTTCATCTCAATCATATAAACTGAATACTCCATATATGTAGCCCCCAAGTGCCGGGTTGTCATGCTTGCAGCAACCTGGGACTTGTAATTTGCTTATAAAAACTTCAATCCGTGTAACCCCCAAGGACCGGGTCATTATGCAATAATGAGCAGGAACTTTGTAAATATAATAATGTAGATTTTAGCAGTGATGTGTAGCCCCCAAGGGCCGGCTTAGTAAGATAATACTGAACCGGGACTTGATATATACTTCAATGAAAATAACATCTTATAATGTAGCATCCATCGTAGGGCTTGAACCCACGTCCACAAGGTTAAGAGATTTGTGCTTTACCAACTAAGCAATGGATCCTTCAATATTATGGACGAAAACTTGTGTACCTTGAATTGTTGACAGGAGCAATTGGTAGCCCCCAAGGGCCGACTCATTATAATATGATGAGTCGGGTCTTCAATAAGACTAGTAAAAATGACTTTGCATTAGCCCCCAAGTGTCATGATGAATGCTTGCAGCGACATGAGACTTGCATGTAATCTCGATTTGAATAATGTAGCCCCCAAGTGCCGGGTTGTAAGCATGCAGCGACTCGGGACTATTCCTTCAATTGTAGAATAAATCATATCTATTGATAATATGATAGCCATTGCGCTAAAGCAACTTTGAAAACCTCAATAATACCGGTTATTAATAACCATAAAAATCCAGGCATGTTGGCTATTCAAGATAACATAATCCGGTGAAAACCTTATTCATTCAATATCATGATGAAAATTCAGCCAAACTTGGCTATTTGAATAATATAACCCAATGATTTATAAGCGCATGATTCCAATGGCGCAATCCAAATATATATATACTGGCGACTTATAGTCCAAAGCCAAGCCAGTTTAACAAACCTGTTTCTGCATACAACAAGTTTAAAGTGTCCTGGCGGTTTACCACCGGACGGGTCATAATGCCCAACACATAACCCGGGTTTATAACCAAGGCTGCACTTAAGAATAATCAAATATGAAATATATCATACCTGTGACATTGAATCACATTGTTGGTTTTACCAACTTTTTGTAGTAAGGGTGATAACCCAAATCTTGAGTACTGATAAATCCTTCCATATTGTGCCGGTTTATGATAAAACCGTGCCGGGTTGTGATAAACACCGGTTTACTCCATAATAGGATGGTAACAGAAAATCAAACCGGGCAGATAGTCTCCGAATTAAGATTTGACCGTGTTCCGTCAATTTTTAATTGACAGTTTGGGCCGGTTTAAAACTTTGTCGGTTTAAAAACGCAACAAAAATAAAAGAGACAGTTATCAAGGAAAATATTGAAGCAAAGGCAATGATAAAACCATTTGCAAAAGGAGGCTTATTTGAGCCGATCAGATGGCGTTACCATGGTCGGACACGACCAAGCTCCCGATAGGTGTAGCTATGGTTCAAGTCAGCCAGGTCCCCAAATGAAACTGTGGCATTTATGCCGATCAAGTGGCATGGCAATGGTTCGGGTTCGACCAAGCCCCCAAGTGATTCTGTGGCCTTAGGCCGATCAAGAGGCATGACTGGTTCAGACGTGACCAAGTCCCCAAGTGATCTGGTGGCTCTCGCCTATCAAGAGGTATTGCATTGGTTCGGACACGACCAAGCCCCCAAGTGATGTTTATAAAATTTTCAAGGGGTAAACCGGAGGCCGCTTTAAAACAGAACAACTCCGTGTAAGCATGCATGATGTAAAAGAACAGAGACCCCGCTTTATGAAGCAGACGCCCCCATGTGATCAATAATATGTCAGGCCAGTAAGGCGGGATACCCATGTTTGAACCGCGCATCATGGCAGCAGGTCCTCTTCGGCAATTTTTAACTTTTTGCAAGAGATAAATTCTTCTTGAACCAGGATCTTGAACCGGATATTGAGAGCTTCAAAGCTTTGTAGGAGATATCTTTCCCTTGCACCGGATTTTAAACCGGAATCTTCATTTTCAACCGGAAATTTTCTGACGGCCTTTAAACTCGAACTTGCGAGAAGTTAATTCCTTTTTGAACCGGACATTGTTTAAACTGGATTTGAGCGCTTCAGAGCTTTGTGGGAGAAAGATATCTCTTGAGACGGATTCTAAACCGGAGTCATTTCTGATGACCTGGAACTTCTTCATCGAGCCGGGATTTTATAACTGTCATATACTTTCTAAACCGGATATTTTCTGATGGCCTTTAAACTTTCATCAATATAACAGTAGCCTCCGGGACCGGGTTGTCCTTCCCTCCATCGTCCTAGGGTTCTTAAATTTGCTAAAACTGGCAAGATTCGCTGAGCCATGTCATCATAGCCTCCGAGTCTCAAAGGTGACTCGAGGAGTTGGCTTGAGACTCTTCATATTTGACCGTGATATAAACCGGCATAACTTGTATATCATTGGTGTTGATAGCACGATGTGAATCCATAGAAGGTTGAGGTGACTGCGGCGGGTTGTAAATGATCCCATATGAGACGTGTCAGCAACTCGGCCAATGGTTCCTTCCAACTGGCGACTTGAAGTTAACCAAACTGTAGTGGCGGCGACTTGTGCGCCTACCCATTGAACCATCCAGTGCAGACGGCGGCTGATAATATATGATAATTTACCTCCAATTTGTTGGAAGAAAAACCAGTCTTCCCAAGTAGTGACTTGCTCATAGTCAATAAATAGTTCATCCAGACAAGTGTGGCCCGGTATGTTGATGTAGACCAAGCCGCGAGAGACGGACGACAAAGACGACCGCAGCATTAGAGGGGGCTCAGACAGATAAGTCGGCCACGGCATTGTACGCCGGTGCGGACGGGAGAATCGGCTACAGCGTTGTAAACCGACATGCACGTGTGAACCGGCCACGAGAGCGGACGGGTGAGTCAATCACAGGCGCAGTCCCGGCTAATTGATGTAGACCGGGCTGTACGGGCGGCAGCTTGTACGCGTCCATTCACCGTGTAATGTGGCACGGACGACCACCGGGCAGGACGTTGCCAGCGCGTACTCCGTGCCCATGGTATAAACCATGTTTTATAATGAATAATTGTCCTGTATATCATAATATCCGGTCCAAAGTAATTGTTCCCTTGATAAAAACAATATATACCAAGAAACTAGATTTAGATGGATATCACCTAATGTTTTTTGTTCGGACAACGGATGATCTGTTCGTCGCGACAGAGGCGGTTTAGGCTGGTCGGCGACTCAATATGGTCCCGGAGGTTCAAGCAGAAACCCTCCGGGTTATTCTCCAGGTCTTTAAACGCCCGGCACGGGCGGTGCAGATGTATACGTTGCCTCCGACGCTGGTGCACGAGGACCGGATCATACCTTGGCCATGAGTCCGTTGACCTGTGTAAAGCATAGCATACCGTGGGAAAAGCTTTGGATGATACTTAATTATACAAGTAAAAGTTTAGAAAAATAGCACCTGATTTGTTCGTATGGCAGATGATCCATATGTAATATCCATCAATAAATTTGGGAGTGAAGCGCGGCAGAAGAGGCAGGCAATCTGGCGACGCGGCGGTTTGAAGACAGGCATCGTCCGTGGTTTGAAGGTAGGCATCGTCCGCGGTTTGAAGATAGGCGTCATTTCCGGCGGCTCAGCACAGAGCAACCCGAAGCAGAGGGCGCGCTCAACACGGGGGAACCTGGTGGTTCGGCGACACTCGGACGGGAGGAGCGGCAGGCACAGGGAGAAGCGACGCCGGCTTCGAGGGGAGCAGCGAAGCGGCCAGGCGTAGCTACAGGCACAGGGAGAAGCGACGCCGGCTTCGATGGGAGCGAAGCGGCCAGGCGTAGCTGCAGCCACGGTGATAAGCTGGAGAGGCGCCGACACAGCGGGACCGCGTCTGAGTACTCGTCGGAAGCACGTTCAGTGGCGTCGTATGGAAGACAAAGACTCAAGGAGGCGGAGATTAAGTCCGTGGCCTTATCCACTTCCATCGTGGGGTTTTTTTCCTTGAACCCCGCGTAATCCAAAACGAGGGCTGTTACTTTGATCCTTCTCGTTGCCATCACGATCAGCTTCAGCATTGATTGCTTTTGCTCACGTCAGTGACCCTACATGCGATTTACTCCACACATAATTTCCTTTAAAAATAAAAAACAAGGATCTGTTTTGAAGCGATTCGGCGCCGAGCACGGGGTATTGCAGCTGAAAACTTATGTCCGTCTCGGTAACACAGTAAAAACTGATCCGGTTTCGACGAATCGTCTAATCATAGTGGCGCGCCTCCTGCAACCCTAATTTCCCTTCAACTCAAATCTTGTACGTCCTGATCCAAAATAAATCCTATGTGACTGTCTCGTGCCGGTTCTTCGTCATCCGGCCAAACGCGAGTTTCTCGATCCCTGAAGAAAGATCCCTCCAAGAACTCATCACCACCTTGCGCAAGCCCCACGGTGGGCGCCAACTGTCGTGGAATTGTCACGGCAGATGTCCTTAGTGTCAGGACTTAGTCACGAGGCCAACGCATCTATATGGTAGCTTGAGAGGGGTTGAGCGGGACGAGAGACGCGATGTTTTACCCAGGTTCGGCCCCTCATGGTGGAGGTAAAAGCCTACATCCTGCTTCATTGATATTGATGATGATGATCACGGTTACAAGAGTGCTCTATCTTGAGAGCTATTGTCTAAACCTAACTTGTCCAACTTGTGGAACTTGTGAATCTTGTCCCTTTTGGGGAGCCCTACCCCTCCTTATATATGTTGGAGGGGCGGGTTACATGTGGAGTCCTATTAGGATTAGGACTAGTCTATCTCTAATACAAACCGGATACAAGTCCAGGTCTTAACTCCTTGTAAGATAAATGTTCCTCATGCCATTCCTCTTAAACCGGCCCACCATCAACCTAAACCGGCCTGCTGGGCCTTGGGCCTTGTCATCCATCTGGAACACGCGCCGGGTCACCAATGAGTCTTCAGGCTCGTGAATCGTCATACCAGTGAACCGCCAGACACATAAACTGCCAATCACGTAAACCGCCAATCCTCTGGCGGTTTACCAATGAAACGCCTAGTCCGGTCGGGTTATACTTCCGGCCGGTTTACGTCGCGGGGTATATCCCCGACAGATAGTAAAATTCAGTTTCGACTGTGAAGTTCATTTTCTTCAGTTAAGTTCAGAGTGAACAGTACTTACAGCATCTGTCGGAGCAGCCGTGGCGCGGCTGATGCATTTTACATCTAGCACTTTTTGGTGATATATTTTACATCATCTATTGCAGATGATATTAGGGTCCCACTTCAGATTAACGTTGTTTGTCTTGTCATGCTTCAGCCTCGTCGCCGTACACCTTAGCGGAGCTGCTCCAACGACGGAACCATCCATCACAGCAGAGCAGTACCCTCGGCGCCGTTTCCAGAGGCCTCGGATCTTCTTCCCCGCCTCTGACAGTCACACCGGCATCATCACCATCCTCCACGTCCAACCCAATGATGCTGAGGTCCACAAGGCTATGCCAAAGAGGTTGTACACTCGTCGCATCACTTTGTTTCTCCATTCCTCTGTTCTTCCAATTCATGTGAGCCAAACACCCAGGTTGACTAAAATCCTATGTTTCCAAATGCTCTATTTTGCACGTGCATTCCTATCCTATTCCTGTGTTTTTCCTGTCCCTGCGTTTATAGAATCCTCCAATTCTAAGGAGCCCTTACAGATTTACTTCATTTTTAGATAGGCGTCAAAGAAAACTATGTGTGTTATGTCCTGCTCCTGTCGTGCCGTCATCCACCCCACCAGAGGTCCACCATCGACAAAAGCATTCACTGCAGCAGAGATCCCCCCCTGCAGACTTCCTTCTGCCGCCTCAGATCATCTTCCCTGTTGCCGGCAGCCACGCCAACTGCATTACCATCATCGACTGAGCAGATGAACCTGTGGACTACACAGTTCCGGAAGAGAGGTCGCAGTCTTTCGTGTTTGCTTACGTTATACATCGGTTATTATTACCTGCTACTTTATCGTTCAATCTTGAGTTTTGAATTTCCCATGGGTCTCATATTAAGCCAGCAACGAATAGTATCTGTCTACTATCTGGTTCATCTGGGTCTTCTATGTGGTTCATGTTGGGTGGGCAACAAACAATAGATGATCCATTGTCTATCTTTTTAAACTGAAGCTATAATCTACCTGCTATCATTAGTTTTGGATCCATCCACTCGTTTGCTACCATCAGTCTTGATTTTGGCATGCACCCCTTAGGCCTTACAAAATCTAACTATTTTTTTATTATGCATGTCAGATATTGTACACAATCGTAATGAACATGTAGAGAAAAAGAGAAGACTGTTGCGTGAGAATATAATGTCATGCAGACGCCGCTCCATGGTGGGCGAAGTGCCCCCCCTCCTGCATTTCCAGATTGTATTCCATAGGAAGATAACTGTTCAGATGGAGATTCAGAAGGAGCCGACCACGCCTGTTTACCACCTGAGGTGTTTGCTCTAACCTGGCATGCTGATGTTGGTCATATCATGCATATGACGCCTTGCATTGCTTACATTATACATCTTATATGTCATCAGCTTAGTTTAGATTTGCTTTGTGTGAATGCCACTTGTTTGGTTTCTATATCATACTCCCACCATTCCTAAATATTTGTCTTTTTAGAGATTTCAACAAGTGACTACATACGGAACAAAATGAGTGAATCTACACTCTAAAATGTGTCTATATACATCCGTATGTGGTAGTCCATTTGAAATCTCTAAAAAGACAAATATTTAGGAACGGAGGGAGTATATGGGAATTATGCAATGCCATCTTCTTTAGCCAGGCATCATATATGTGAATCATGCAATGCCATCCTGTTTAGCTAGTCATCGTATATGTGAATTGTATCGTGCCATATTTTTTCCATAATGTATTCCATTTTTCAACAATGTTTATACATTCATCTACTCTTCCTGTGCATCAGCCATTTGAGTCGGTCATGGGAAAATCTGGAGTGAAAACAAGGTCTTCTGTGTAGTCAGTGCTACCTATCGATGCAGATTTCTTGCTTCTTACAGATAGCTCCTCAGAGGAGGATTCAGAGAGAGATGACTAGTCGTATCCTCCTCCCCGGGGTGCATGCTCTAACTTGGCTGGGTTATATTGCTCATATCATGCATATGGTGTCTTGCATTGCCATGCCATCTGCTTAGATTAGACATGCTTTGTGTGAATGCCTCCTGTTTGCTTTCTATATCAGATATGTGAATTATGCAATGCCATGTTTTTCAGCCAGTTATCATATATGTGAATTATGCACCGCCATGGAGCCAGGCATCATATATGTGAATTATCTCATGCCATCTTTTTTTCATTATGTATTCCATTTGTCGACAATTTGTGTACATTGAACTACTCTTCATGTGTATCAGCCATTTGAGCCGGTTATGGAAAAATCTGGAGTGAAAACAAGGTCTTCAGAGTAGGCAATGGTACCTGTTGAAGCTTATATCTCGATGGTTACAGGGAGCTCCTCAGAGGAGGATTCAGAGACAGATGACCAGTCCTATATCCCACCTGAGGTGTATGCTCTAAGTTGCAATGTTTATATTTCTCATATGATGCATATGGTGTCTTGCATTGCTTAGTTTAGACATCATATGCACAATATTGAATTCTATCTGCTTAGTTTAGAGATCATACATGCGAGTGCCAGCTGCTTAGTATATGAATCGATTATGTCAATTCTATCATGCCATCCTGTATACTTAGACAACATGTATGTGAATTATTTCATCCCAACCTATTTTAGAAAGACATCATATAGTTGTGTCATGTCATCTTGTTTAGGTACTCATCATATGTTGAATTATGCCATTATATCCTGTTAAGTTATCCATCATATATCTGAAACTGTGTCATGCTATCCTGTTTAGTTAGACATCATATATGTGAAACTGTGTCATGCTGTCCTATTTGGTTAGACAACATATATGTGAATTACCACATCTGTCTATCATACAATGTCTGTACGTTCAATTTCTTTTCTTGTTTATCAGCCATTTGAATTGGAGGGGGTTCTTGAACAGGACAGCGGTACTGGCCTGCTACATGCGCTTGTGCCAGCGGTACTGGCCAGTAACTCGAACAGCAAGTTACTGTGGCTGATAAACACCAGTCCTTTCTTGTGCAACAGCAAGCGTTGGAGGATTTAAGCGCCAAACAAGAGAAAGTTAATAAGCTTGCTAAGCATCTTGCCAGCATTATGGGTACCCAGGATATTGTTTCTTGAACTCTTCGGAAGTAGTTTCAGTTCTGGACTTGTTTTGCTGCGGCGTTTATATGCTGCTTTGTTCCCTATATTTGCACTGGTGGCGAACTTTGATGCCCGGTGGATGTAATATGTGTAATAGCCGTGATAGCCTAGCATAAGTTGCTTGCTTATTTATTTCCTTGTTGTCTTGTTTATTTGTTTGCTTGTAGTCAGTGCAGTTCCTTTTTCGCGGTTTGCTAGTGGCTGCAATAACCTATTTTTTAAAACTAGGCCACAATAACCATGGGCTAATGTTTACTGTAGTGACACTGGGCCTCCTACGGGCCATAAAAACAGTGGGCCTTCTACGGGCCGTAGAAATAGTAGGCCTTCTACGGGCCGTAGAAACAATGGGCTTTCTATGGGTCGTAGAAACAATGGGCCTTCTACGGGTCGTATCATCAATGGGACTTATACGGGATGTATGATCGATTGGCCAAACATGGGCCAATAACAGGCCGCATTATGGCCGTAAACGGGCCATCTTTAATAGGTCGTATTTGATGACGCTATGAAAATGGCCCAACGTAGTAACGGACAACAAATGGGTCGACTGTAACCACGGGTGAATTTGTCCCACAAGCAGAAAATGACAGTAACGGGCCGTAAGTAAACGAATGCTGGAAATGAGCCCAAGAATAAATGGGCTCTGAGAAGGCCGAAAGATAACATGGGCTGGAAACGGCCCAATGGAATAACGGGCCATTAATGGGTATAAAGTGATACACAGTTCATTACGGGCCAGTTTCACCACGGGCCGTTAAAAGGCCAAGAGTTACATACGGCCTCATATGGGCCGAAAGACGTCATGGGCCATACATGGGCCAGAAGTGAAAACAGGCTGGAATCATATTGGATGGCCCAGATGACGCTACTAGGCCTAATTCGGATAGGGCGTAATGGGCCTTCGTTAGCGGGCTGTAAATGGGCTATATGCGAATAGGCCGTTAACAGGCTTTCCATGGGCCGGCCCGCCACCTTTTGACCAAGTCAAACGGGCCGGCCTTTTCACAGGAATGGGCCTCTATTGGGCCGTGCCATGTGTCGACGTATCATAGGTGCCTTCTGTCCAATGAGTGGATGACATCTGTCCCAATGATGAGCCGACATGTGTTTCCTCCAGTCAATGATGATTTTACACATGGAAAATCCCCATTGGTCGGGGCTGTTAACGGGTTATCGGATCCAAAACCCGACCCGATAGCTTAACGGCGTTCCGTTACGGTGGATGCCAAGTGTCAGTGACGAAAGCACTTCTGTGACGCGCGATTTATCTTCATGGAAGTGCACACTTCCATGATGATAATTTTGGTAATGTCATGGAACACTTCTACGACAGCACAGGTATGACTATCTTGATTCTGTCATAAAATCGTCATGGATGTACATGCATGACAAAAAACGCGACCTACTATGACAAACACGTATCATCACGGAAGTGTATTTTTTTTGTAGTGCCACCTGCGACTGTTCATCCACGGGCTCATGTTCATCCAGCCTCCACCGCACGCTACTCCACCGGCTACTGTTCAACCAGCCCTCTCCACGGGCTCCTGTTCAACCACCCCTCCATGAGCTACTGTTCATCCAGCCCTCCACCATATACTGTTCATCCAGCCCTCCACGGGGTGGTCCTGTTCATCCAGCCCCAACCGGCTCGATCGATCGGGGTCCTGTTCATCCAGAGGCAACACCACGGGGTCCTGTTCATCCACCACTATCGGGAACTTTTCATCCACCCCCACCCCCAGCAACACTCACTGTTCATCCAGAGGCAGCATCGATCGGCTTCAGTTAGCAGCAGTAGCAAAGGAATCACTCGGGTTCAGTAACGTAGCTAGTGCAATCTCTCGGGTTCAGTTAGAGCCCAACGCCTCGCTCAGGTTCAGCTAGAGCCCAACGCCTCGCACACACGCGCGTACGTGTACGAGAGAAACGCGCATCGCTCGCCCCCCGACCACCCACCGTAACCGGGAACTCCCCGAAATTTTCCTCGCCCTCGCTTCTACCATGGTTTTTTCCATCATTGACGGCCCAAAGAATGTCATGCAGCTGCGTCTCCGGACCGCCCAGGATGAAAAGCCCATTTTCTGTCATGATTTTTTGTCATAGAAGTAGGAGCCCACCACATCTATGATGATACCGGGTTTTGTCACAATTATCGTCATAGAAGTGTCATAAGTATGACAGGAAAAAAATTGTTTGGCCCAAAATGTCACGGACGTGTCTTTTTTTGTAGTGATATATCTCGGAATGGCTATGGAAATGCCATAATAGGTAGGTATGGTGGCTGTTTTGAGGAAGGTAAATGGTGGGTTTATGGTACCGGCGAAAGTTGCGTGGCACTAGAGAGGCTAGCAATGGTGGAAGGGTGAGAGTGCGTATAATCCATGAACTCAACATTAGTCATAAAGAACTCACATACTTATTGCAAAAATCTACAAGTCATCAAAACCAAGCACTACGTGCATGCTCCTAGGAGGATATATTGGTAGGAAAAGACCATCGCTCGTCCCCGGCCGCCACTCATAAGGAAGGCACTCAAAGAACACCTCGTGCTTCAAATTTGTCACACAACGGTTACCATACGTGCATGCTACGGGACTTGCAAACCCCAACACAAGTATTTCTCAATTTCACAATTACTCAACTAGTATGACTCTAATATTACCATCTTTATATCTCAAAACAATTATCAAGTATCAAACTTCTCATAGTTTTTAATGCACTCTATATAAAAGTTTTTATTATACCCATCTTGGATGCCCATCATATTAGGACTAATTTCATAACCAAAGCAAATTACCATGCTGTTCTAAAAGACTCTCCAAATAATATAAGTGAAGCATGAGAGATCAATAATTTCTATGAAATAAAACCACCACTATGCTCTAAAAAGATATAAGTGAAGCACTAGAGCTAAATTATCTAGGTCAAAAGATATAAGTGAAGCACATAGAGTATTCTAATAAATTCCAATTCATGTGTGTCTCTCCCAAAAGGTGTGTACAGTAAGGATGATTGTGGTAAACTAAAAATCAAACACTCAAATCATACAAGACGCTCCAAGCAAAACACATATCATGTGGTGAATAAAAATATAGCCTCAAGTAAAGTTACCGATAGACGAAGACGAAAGAGGGGATGCCTTCCGGTGCATCCCTAAGCTTAGGCTTTTGGTTGTCCTTGAATTTTAACTTGGGGTCCCATGGGCATCCCCAAGCTTAGGCTCTTCCCACTCCTTGTTCCAAAATCCATCAAATCTTTACCCAAAAACTTGAAAACTTCACAACACAAAACTCAACAGAAAATCTCATGAGCTCCGTTAGTATAAGAAAACAAGCCACCACTTTAATGTACTGTAATTAACTCAATATTTATTTATATTGGTGTTAAACCTACTGTATTCCAACTTCTATATGGTTCATACCCCCCGATACTGGCCATTGATTCGTCAAAATAAGCAAACAACACACAAAAAACAGAATCTGTCAAAACAGAATAGTCTGTAGCAATCTGGAGGTTTCGGATACTTATATAACTCCAAAAATTCTGAAAACTTAGGAAGACCTAAATAATTTGTATATTGATCTACTACAGTTGGAATTGGTATTTTATCGCTCTCTAGTAAAAAAAGGAAAATTATTTTCGTGAGCGCATACTTTCTGTTTTTTCAGCAAGATCAAACAGCAATCACCCAAGAAGATCCTAAAGGCTTTACTTGGTACAAACACTAATTGAAACATAAAAACACAATCATAACAAAGGCTAGATAAATTATTTATTACTAAACAGGAACAAAAAGTAAAGAACAAAAATAAAATTGGGTTGCCTCCCAACAAGCGCTATCGTTTAACGCCCCTAGCTAGGCATAAAGGCAAGAATAGATCTAGGTATTTTCATCTTTGGTATGCAATCCGTAAGTGGCTCTCATAATTGATTCATAAGGCAATTTAATTTTCTTTCTAGGAAATTGTTCCATGCCTTTCCTTAATGGAAATTGGAATCTAATATTTCCTTCTTTCATGTCAATAATTGCACCAATCGTTCTAAGGAAAGGTCTACCAATAATAATAGGACATGTGGGATTGCAATCTATATCAAGAATGATGAAATTTATGGGCACATAATTAATATTTGCAACAATAAGAACATCATTAATCCTTCCCATAGGTTTCTTAATGGTGGAATCCGCAAGGTGCAAATTTAAAGAACAATCATCAAATTCACGGAAACCTAACACATCACACAAAGTTTTGGGAATCATGGAAACACTAGCACCCAAATCACACAAAGCATAGCATTCATAATTTTTAATCTTAATCTTATAGTAGGTTCCCACTCATCATAAAGTTTTATAGGAATAGAAACTTCTAGTTCAAGCTTTTCTTCATGAGATTGCATTAAAGCATCAATGATATGTTTAGTAAAAGCTTTATTTTTGTCATAAGCATGAGGAGAATTTAACACGGATTGCAACAAGGAAATACAATCTATCAAAGAGCAACTATCATAATTAAATTCCTTGAAATCCAAAATAGTGGGTTCATTGCTATGTAAAGTTTTGACCTCTCCAATCCCACTTTTATTATCAAGATCTAAAAACTCCAAATCATTGGGACGCCTTTTAACTAAAGTTGGCTCATCTCCAGTCCCATCTTTATCAAGATTCATATTGGAAAACAAAGATTTAATAGGAGACACATCAATCACTTTTAGATATTCATCGTTATTATCCTCTAGATCTTCCGGTTTAGCGGCCATCTTATTAACTAAGGTGGCTTGCTTATCCGAAATTTGGCCTACTAAATTTTCAAGGTTGGCAAACTGAGATTTCAAACCATAAAATTCCTTAGACATATCATCAAGCTCTTTATTCATGTACTCCATAAAACCTTTCTGTTCTTTAAAATCGTTTCTAAAGAAATTATTATGAGCAAATTGCAAAGACATAAAGCTTCTAACGTTGTTTTCAATTTCTTCCAACATTCTAAGGTGAGGATCAACGCTTTTAGGTAAGGCCATCTGGGCAAATAGACACACAAGAGGCAAGAAGAAAGAGACAAACGAAAAAGGGGCGAATAAAATGGCAAAGGTGAAGTGGGGGAGAGGAAAATGAGAGGAAAATGGCAAATAATGTAATGTGAGGGAGAAGAGTTTATGATGGGTACTTGGTATGTCTTGACTTGAGCGTAGATCTTCCCGGCAATGGCGCGAGAAATCCTTCTTGCTACATCTTGAGCATGCGTTGGTTTTCCCTTGAAGAGGAAAGGGTGATGCAGCAAAGTAGCATAAGTATTTCCCTCAGTTTTTGAGAACCAAGGTATCAATCCAGTAGGAGATAACACGCAAGTCACCTAGTACTTGTACAAACAATCAAGAACCTCGCAACCAACGCGATAAAGGGGTTGTCAATCCCTTCACGGTCACTTATGAAAGTGAGATCTGATAGAGATAGCAATATAAATATTTTTGGTATTTTTGTTATATAGATTGGAAAGTAAAGATTGCAAAATAGTAAACGAGAAGTGATAATAAAAGAGATGCAATATAATAAGAAAGAGACCTGGGGGCCATAGGTTTCACTAGTGTCTTCTCTCATGATAGCATGTATTACGGTGGGTGAACAAATTACAGCCGAGCAATTGATAGAAGAGCGCATAGTTATGAGAATATCTACGCAATGGTTATGAAATATAGGCATCACGTCCGTGTTAAGTAGACTGAAACGATTCTGCATCTACTACTATTACTCCACACATCGACCGCTATGCAGCATGCATCTAGAGTATTAAGTTCATAAGAACAGAGTAATGCTTTAGGCAAGATGACATGATGTAGAAGGATAAACTCAAGCAATATGATATAAACCCCATCTTTTTATCCTTGATGGCAACAATACAATACGTGCCTTGCTGCCCCTACTGTCACTAGGAAAGGACACCGCAAGATTGACCCCAAAGCTAAGCACTTCTCCCATTGCAAGAAAGATCAATCTAGTAGGCCAAACTAAACCGATAATTCGAAGAGACTTGCAAAGATATCAAATCATGCATAGAAGAATTTAGAGAAGAACCAAATATTGTTCATAGATAAACTTGATCATAAATCCACAATTCATCGGATCTCGGCAAAGACACCGCAAAAAGTAATACATCGAATAGATCTCCAAGAACATCGAGGAGAACTTTGTATTGAGAACCAAAGAGAGAGAAGAAGCCATCTAGCTAATAACTATGGACCCGAAGGTCTGTGGTAAACTACTCACACATCATCAGAGAGGCTATGGTGTTGATGTAGAAGGCCTCCGTGATCGAATCCCCTCCGGCAGATCGCCGGAAAAGGCCCCAGATGGGATCTCACGGGTACAGAAGGTTGCGGCGGTGGAAAAGTGGTTTCATGTCTCCCCCTGATGTTTTTAGGGTATAAGAGTATATATAGGCGAAAGAAGTACGTCGGTGGAGCTCCATGGGGCCCACGAGGGTGGGGGCATGCCTACCCCCTTAGGCGCGCCCTCCTGCCTCGTGTAGGGCTGCAAACAAGTCAATTTCGAGCGAGTTAGCCTAGGATCAGCTCAACTCATACTAAAATTTGAGCGAGCTCAAAATGTGCGAAGCTCAAGGTCGAGCTATAGAAAGTGGCTCATGCTCAGCTTGTAACAATCTCGAGTCGATCTGGAGCTAGTTTCGAGTTAGCTAAGATGATTTTTAAAATAATTTTAAGGCAAATTTTAAAGCAAGATAGGCCACAACAGAACAAAAAAAATCACTATAAATTCGACTTATTCTTTCTCAAGTGAAGACTAGTACTTAATAAGAAGAGATGATGGATAGAAGGCGACGAAGGTGCGCCAGCTATCAAACTTTGACCAAACTAACAAGATATTGAACACACGGTTGGCCCTGTGATGAGAATAAATTTTCTCCATGCTTAATTTCATGTTTGTTAGTAGGTAAAGTGAAGGAAAAAACATACAAAACATATATGAAAATGAATGATCCTAATTCTTGGTAATAGATATGAAGGTTATTTAATATACTTATATGATATCGAGCTATCGAGCTAAAATCGAGTGAGCCAATGATGTCTCAAGATTGGCTCGTTTCTTAATCGAGCTACATAAAGTGTTCATACTCAGAACATTTCTTTTCAAGTCGATCATGAGTCGAGATAAAATACGACTCGATCTCGAGCGGTTCATGAGCCTCATGCTTTTCTTGCAGCCCTAGCCTCGTGGAAGCTTCGCGGAGTTCCAGACGTCCACTCCAAGTCTCCTTGTTTGCGTTTGTTCCAAGAAAGATCCCCGCGAAGGTTTCATTCCGTTTGATATTCCTTTTCTATGAAACAATAGGCAAAAGAACAGAAACTGGCACTGGGCCTCCGGTTAATAGGTTAGTCCCAAAAATAATATAAAAGAGCATATTAAAGGCCATTAAACATCCAAAACAGATAATATAATAGCATGGAACAATCAAAAATTATGGATACGTTGGAGACATATCAGATGCGACCCGCTGTACATCATTTTCGGATCCAAGGAATTCCCCGAAGATGATGATTGTTGGGGGAGGATACGGGCCAGACTGCAGCATGTAATACAGTACATTAAGATCACAAGCGGAAATCCATATAGATATTTAAGTACAAGTGCCTTTAGGGGTACTTACGATCTGGCCAGGGGCTTCGGTCTGGGGCGCCATTCATCGGCGTCCGATTCGGAGTCATCCGTGAGGGAGATTCTCCCTTTCTTGGACGCCTCCGCCTCCAGATCCGCGGGAGCCCCCCTTTTCTTCTTTCCCCCCTTAAGGGGAGATTTACTCTCTTCCTCCTTCCCTTCATCTTCCTCAGGGGGAGTGGGTCTCGGTGTCTTTGGACACTACGTCCGAAGCACCTTTTCGGCGAAGGCCGCTTTTGGCCTCCTTGCCCTTCGCCTTGGCCCGCTTTTCCGGCGCCTGGTATGGCGCTGGAACCAGCATCCTCGTTAGAAGAGGGATGGATGGGTCTTCGGGTAGCGAAGCTGGACAGTGAATCCGCTCCGCCTTCTTCGTCCAGCCCTGTGGGAAGAATGGAAAGCTTGGTGAGCCCCTTGGATTTGCAAATAATAAAGTCATCATAAAAACTCACGGGAGACAAATGTGTGGGTACAATCGAGGCCGAGATCTTCGGTCGTTTCTGGCCACGTCTTTTGGGCCTTAAACAGCAGCTTCCACATATCTTCATGCTCCGTGCTGAAGAATCACCGCAGGGTCCAGGGACCGGCTGGGTCGAACTCCCACATGTGCTGAGTCCGGTTTTGGTAGGGGAGAATTCGGCGAAAGAGCATAACCTGGATTATGCTGGCTAGTCTGGCATCCCTGTCTACCATACTCTTGATGTGGTTCTGCAACATCGTCACCTCATCAGATGACGCCTAGTCCAGGCCCTTGTTGCGCCAGGATGCCAGCCGTAGTGGATGCCCAGACTTAAACTCGGGAGGAGTGGCCCATGTGGAGTCACAGGGTTCCGTGACATAGAACCACCCCTGCTGCCACCCCTTCACGGTCTCCACGAAGGTGCCTTTCGGCAAGTGACGTTGGGAAGTTTGCGCACCATGGCGCCACCGCACTCCGCGTGTTGACCATCGACCACTTTTGGCTTCACATTGAAGACCTTGAGCCATAGGCCGAAGTGGGAAGGGATGCAGAGGAATGCTTCACATACGACGATGAACGTTGAAATGTTGAGGAAGGAATTCGGAGCTAGATCATGGAAATCTAGCCCGTAGTAAAACATAAGGCCACGGACGAAAGGATGGAGGGGAAACCCTAATCCGCGGAGGAAATGGGGGATAAATACTACCCTCTCATGGGGCTTCGGAGTAGGGACGATCTGCTTCTTGGCCGGAAGCCGGTGGGCGATTTCCTTGGCCAAGTACCCCGCTTCCCGGAGCCCCTTAATGTCCTCCTCCATGACGGAGGAGGCCATCCACTTGCCCTGTGCTCCGGATCCGGACATGACCCGAATGTTCTCTGAGGACAGAAGGAATCGAAGCTTGGGCTCTGGAGCTTGAGGGCGGATGGGCTGAGGAAGAAGAAGCCGTGGGGTGAAAAGGTGGATTCTTATCTCCTTATAAAGGCAGTGAATACAGAGCGCCCTCCATGAGCCTTAAAACTTGCCTATTCCCAAGGGGTCGTGCAGACGGCACGGTTGGATTATCCAAGCCCGTATTGATGGAGATCCCGTGATAAGGGGGCATGATCTCTGTTTTGACAAGATGTGTCGCCGGAGACTGCATCTCGAAACGCGAAACGGGAGATTGAAAAGTGATTCAAAATAATAAAGAGGCCAGATGTAATGTCTCGCCGGCAAAAGCTGTCAGTAAAGACATATTGTGTTTTTTGGATTAAGTATTAGGCCCTTGCTGCCGTGATATTGTGACTGTTAAAACAGATCCGGACATAGTTCTTGACGGCCAACTACTTTGGAGTATTTGGGGAAGGAACCCGCCTTGCAATGCCGAAGATAATCTGCGCGCCGGATACATCGTCATTTAAGCCTAGTTCAGGGGCTACTGAGGGAGTCCTAGATTAGGGGGTCCTCGGGCGTCCGGGCTATGTAACATGGGCCGGACTAATGGGATGCGAAGATACAAGATAGAAGACTTTCTCCCGTGTCCGGGTGGGACTCTCCTTTGCGTGGATGGCAAGCTTGGCGCTCGGATATGAAGATTCCTTTCTCTGTAAACCGACTTTGTATAACCCTTGCCCCCTCCGGTGTCTATATAAACCGGAGGGTTTAGTCCATAGAGGCAGTCATAATCATACATGCTAGACATATAGGGTTTAGCCATTACGACCTCGTGGTAGATCAACTCTTGTAACCCCTATACTCATCAAAGTCCATCAAGCAGGACGTAGGGTTTTACCACCATCAAGAGGGCCCGAACCTGGGTAAAACATCATGTGCCCTGATAACCCACAAGTATAGGGGATCACAACAGTTTTCGAGGGTAGAGTATTCAACCCAAATTTATTGATTCGACAAAAGGGGAGCCAAAGAATATTCTCAAGTATTAGCAGCTGAGTTGTCAATTCAACCACACCTGGAAACTTAATATCTGCAGCAAGGTATTTAGTAGAAAAGTAATATGATAGTAGTGGTAATGATAGCAAAAGGTAATGGTAGCAAAAGTAATATTTTTGGGTTTTATAGTGATGGTAACAGTAGCAGCGGAAAAGTAAATAAGCGAAGAACAATATAGGAAAAGCTCGTAGGCATTGGATCGGCGATGGAGAATTATGCCGGATGCGATCGATCATGTAACAGTCATAACCTAGGGTGACACAGAACTAGCTCTAGTTCATCAATGTAATGTAGGCATGTATTCCGAATATATTCATACGTGCTTATGGAAAATAACTTGCATGACATCTTTTGTCCTACCCTCCCGTGGCAGTAGGGTCCTATTGGAAACTAAGGGATATTAAGGCCTCCTTTTAATAGAGTACCAGACCAAAGCATTAACACATAGTGAATACATGAACTCCTCAAACTACGGTCATCACCGGTAAGTATCCCGATTATTGTCACTTCGGGGTTAATGGATCATAACACATAATAGGTGACTATAGACTTGCAAGATAGGATCAAGACCTCTCATATATTGATGAAAACATAATAGGTTCAGATCTGAAATCATGGCACTCGGGCCCTAGTGACAAGCATTAAGCATAGCAAAGTCATAGCAACATCAATCTCAGAACATAGTGGATACTAGGGATCAAACCCTAACAAAACTAACTCGATTACATGATAAATCTCATCCAACCCATCACTGGCTAGCAAGCCTATGATGGAATTACTCACACACGGCGGTGAGCATCATGAAATTGGTGATGAAGGAAGGTTGATGATGATGATGGCGACGGATTCCCCTCTCCGAAGCCCCAAACAGACTCTAGATCAGCCTTCCCGAGAGAGTTTAGGGCTTGGTGGCGGCTCCGTATCGTAAAACGCGATGAATCCTTCTCTCTGATTTTTTTTCTCCCCAAAAGTGAATATATGGAGTCAGGGTTGAGGTCGGTGGAGCATCAGGGGGCCCACGAGGCAGGGGGCGCGCCCAGGGGGTAGGGCGTCCCCCCACCCTCGTGGATAGGGTGTGGGCCCCCTGACGTGGATCTTTCTTCCAGTATTTTTTATATATTCCAAAATAATTCTCCGTTGATTTTCAGGTCATTCCGAGAACTTCTTGTTATGCACAAAAATAACACCATGGCAATTCTGCTGAAAACAGCGTCAGCCCGGGTTAGTTCTATTCAAATCATGCAAGTTAGAGTCCAAAACGAGGGCAAAAGTGTTTGGAAAAGTAGATACGACGGAGATGTATCAACTCCCCCAAGCTTAAACCTTTGCTTGTCCTCAAGCAAGTCAGATGATAAACTGAAAGTGATAAAGAAAAACTTTTACAAACTCTGTTTGCTCTTGTTGTTGTAAATATGTAAAGCCAGCATTCAGGTTTTCAGCAAAGATTATGAACTAACCATATTCACAATAACACTTAGGTCTCATGTTTACTCATATCAATGACATAATCAACTAGCGAGCAATAATAATAAATCTAGGATGACAACACATTCTCAAAATAATCATAATATGATATAACAGGATGGTATCTTGCTAGCCTTTCTGAGACTGCAAAACATAAATGCAGAGCAACTTTAAAGATCAAGCATTGACTAGACATTGTAATTCGTGGTAAAAGAGATCCAGTCATGGTCATACTCAATGTAAACTAACAATAATGGATGCAAATGACAGAGGTGCTCTCCAACTGGTGCTTTTTAATAAGAGCATGATGACTCAGCATAAAAGTAAATAGATAGGCCATTTGCAGAGGGAAGCAGGGATTTATAGAGGTGCCAGAGCTCGGTTTTGAAATAGATATGAATAATATTTTGAGCGGTATACTTTCATTGTCAACATAACAACTGAGAGATCTCGATATCTTCCATGCTACACACATTATAGGCGGTTCCCAAACAGAATGGTAAAGTTTATACTCCCCCTCCACCAACAAGCATCAATCCATGGCTTGCTCGAAACAACGAGTGCCTCCAACTAACAAGAGTCCCGGGGGAGTTTTGTTTGCAGTTATTTTGATTTGATTTGCATATAGCATGGGACCGGGCATCCCGGTGACCAGCCATTTTCTCGTGAGTGAGGAGCGGAGTCCACTCCTCTTGAGAATAACCCGCCTAGTGATACATCTCCAACGTATCTATAATTTTTTATTGTTCCATGCTATTATATTATCAACCTTGGATGTTTTATATGCATTTGTATGCTATTTTATATGATTTTTGGGACTAACCTATTAACCTAGAGCCCGGTGCCAGTTTCTGTTTTTTCCTTATTTTAGAGTATCGCAGAAAAGGAAAATCAAACGGAGTCCGATTGACCTGAAACTTCACGGAACTTATTTGTGTCGGATTTCGGGTTCCGGCAGACCCTTGAGGTTCGAACACTGGGGTGCGCGCGGAGATTTCGCCTCCTACCTACCTGCACCCCTCCGCCTCGCTAAGATCTAAGCTATGGAAAGAACAACACGAGAGACACAGGGTTTATACTGGTTCGGGCCACCGTTGTGGTGTAATACCCTACTCCAGTGTGTGGCGTGGTGGATTGCCTCTTGGGCTGATGATGATGAACAATACAAGGAAGAACGGCCTCGCGAGGGTCTGTTCTTGGCTGGGGGGACGAACTGCTAGGAGGAGTTCAGTCACCCTTCTCTCTCTCTCTCTCGGATTTCGATCCCCCACTGATTCGATCTCCAACCTCCAACTGGTTCGATCTCCAACCTCTCCCCCGATCCTGTGGGTGGCTGGTCCTATTTATAGAGGCCCTGGTCCTCTTCCCAAATATCGAGCGGGAAGGGAGCCAACAATGGCGGGCTAATTTGAAGGGGGACAGCTAGTACCAGCTATCCTGACAAAAGTAGTCTTTGCCTGCACAAAGCTCTGGTGGTGACGCCGTATTGGGCTCCACAATGACCTCCGTCTTGCAGTCCTCCTGGTCTTGGTCTTGTTGCACCGAAATGGCAACCTTTGCCTGATGCCTCGGTACTCCACGGCTGCGCTTGCTCCCTTTGCACCAAAGAGGAAAGGAGGACACTACGCGGGCTGGCCCCGGCCTGGCGCCCTTGGTCGTCATGGCATGTGTCACGGGCACCTCATGAGGTACCCCGCCTTGATCTCTCTGCCTCCTCGCGAGCCAGCCTGATGAGGCCGTGACTGAGGAAGCTCCGTGTCGTCCGCCCCGCGAGGCTTGGCCCCTCGCGAGGGTCTTGGGTCTGTGTTGATGAAGATGGGCCGTGTTGGGCCCCCCTTTGAGCCACGCTGCAGGCCGCAGGCAGGCAAGTCTGGGGACCCCCGTTCCCAGAACGCCGACAGTAGCCCCCGGGCCCAAGGCGCGCCCGGACTTGGCCGTGCAGGGAGGCGGAAGGGCAAGAGCGAAGCGCCACGGGCCCTAACAGCTTGCGTCCTTGGGCGCCGCGTGGCGGTTGATTGGACGTGGGCGCCTCCACTTCCCCATGGCGCCTCGGCAACTGCACGGATTGGACGAGTCCCTTCATGCAAAGTGGGTCATGATTACCTGCGATCGTGGAGGTTGGCGGTTGGCCCTCGCCGGCCATAAGTACGGAACGGCGCGCGCCCTTCCAGTCCATCCCTCCTTGCTTCTCCTTCTTCCCGGTCCTTGCTCTGTCTTGCTGCGATGGCTCCGATCCGCTGGTTCTCGACGGCAGAGAAGGGAAAGGCTCCCCGAGAGGAACCAGACCCGCTCTCGCCGAAGAAACGGCTCGTCCTCCGCGGCCTGGACGAGGGGGCCCATCAAGTGGTGTCGAGGCCTTGGTGCGAGCGGGCACCGCCGGGGTTCCCGCTTCCCTTGTACGCCCACATCGAGGGCCCTGAAGGAGCTGATGCTGATCGCCACGGGCGGCGCCGCCGTCAGCGCCGACGGGTCACGAAGGTGTGGGTCGTCCCCCCTGGGGTCCACACCGAGGGCTCCTCCCGAGAGTTCGTGCTCCATGTCGCCATGCCTCCTCAGTCTTGGATTCGCCTTCCTCCCTTCTTCGCCTCCATCATCCCGCAGGGAGAAATCCTGGAGCTTTGGCTGCAGCACGCCGGCTGCAGCATCCTCGCGACCGAGGCAGAGGTCGCGGTCATTGCCCCGGGCGAGGTCTTCATGACTCGGGGCTGGAGCGAAATCGCCCGGGTTTGCAGGACAAGAGGCGCCTTCGCGATCCACTTGGAGTACGACGGTGCTTCGGTGATGTTCTTCAAGGTCTTCGATGCGAACGGGCGCCGGCTAGAGTGCTGCCCCGGGAGAGGTGGCCGGGACCCTGCTGCGGCGAGGACTGGGCCCGCCGACCGCTCCCTTGGCGGCTCCTCAGGCGGTGGAGGCGGCGAAGGTTCCAGCGACTCCGGCGATCTCTTCGCGACTCCAGAGACGAGCGACGACAGCTACGAGCCCCCGAGCCGGCGCCGCTCCTGGAGCAGGGCGGGCTCGTCAGGTCGCCGCTGACTCTAATCTGGATGGGGTTGGCGCCGGTGCTTGACAGCGCACTGTTGATGATGGTGTCTTCTGCAGGGGCGCGCGCAGTTAGTGTCCCTTTAGGATCTGTTCCCTGCGAGGAATCAAAGACGCGTCCCGTGGGGGCTTGTAAGGTGCCTGTGATCCTGTTTTGTTAATATAACCCTTGTCGTAGAATTGTGCGAGTTGCTCATTCCGTCTTAGCTCAGTTCTCCCTTTCGAACCTCACGAGGGCTTGGTGCTCTGCGCCGACAGGTCCCAGTCCCAAGGCGGCTTCAGCCGTCGCTGGTATGCCAGGTCGCGATGCCGTGGTCAAGGCCAGGAGGTGAGCGACCCGGAGTCCGGTAAGAGCCCCTGAGTCGCGATGCTCAGGAGGTCCCCTTTGGCGCTCAAGTAGCCGTCGCTCGGTGAGAAAGGAGAGAGGCATCGCTAACACAGGATTGCATTAGGTGCGGGGATGGTGCCACGGTAGCTGGCGCTTCCGGGTGGTGACTTATCTCGAGAATCAGGGGTCGCTCTCTGGTGTGTCGCCAAGTTCGTGCATCGGCAGGCGTGAGGTTGCTCGGCGAGGTCCTCGCGTGTCCCTCCCCTCTCGCCTTTGCTCCCCTTTCTGCTCTACGTCCTCGGGTCCCGGCCCTCGAGCGAGTCTCAGCCGTCGCTGGTATGCCAGGTCGCGATGCCGTGGACAAGGCCAGAGGGTGAGGGCTGGAGAGCCAGTAGGAGCCCTGAGTCTCGATGCTCAGGCACCCCCCCTTTAACGTGCAAGCGGTTCGCGCGGATGAGAGGGAAGGAGACACCACAAGGGCCTCGCCTGACGTAGCTCCCTTAAGAGATCCTGTAGATCCATCAGAGAAAGAACGAGGGGTTGCCACGACAATTGATAGTCAGCCGTTGGTTGCTTCCGAGGGGTGATGAGGCACTGAAGGCTTGACGAGGTGGCGCCATGCAGGGCTGCCGCGGCCAGAGCTCAGCCATTCAGGTTTGTCGGCATTGCAGGGACGGACCCATGCGCAAGCGTCGTGCCGTTGGGAGCAGTTCCGTCAGTTGAGCGGGCAACTAGGTCAAGCACATTAGCCGCGAAGGAGTGGATTCATTCAAATAGATGCTGGGAAGGCGGACATCACTGGGTCAGGCCCGAGCGACTTGGGGATGATGCAGCCCGAGGGGCGCCCCCAACAAGGTAAGCTAACAACATGAAATAAAAGGGATACACACCGCAGGGACGGACCCACGCGGCCTGGGAATAATGCAGCCCTGGGGAGGGCGCTCCCAGCTGGAAATGAAACTTGAAAGATGTCACCTGATGACATTGAGGATGAAGGGGTGTTGGTGTAGCAGACTCGGTGGGCTGCGGAAGCCGATCCTCACGAGCCCCCAGGCCCAGGGGCCTCGGGAGGCTCCGGAGGCGCTGGCGGCTCCTCGCGGACCATCTCCATCTCCGCCAGGGCTGCGGAACGCCTGGCCTCTTGTGCCTTCGTGATGCCCCTCATGAGGCGTTGGTACGTGGCAGCCGCGTTCGGCAAGCCGTAAGGCATGCGAACGTAGCTGTGGGGTGGACCTCCGCAGCGCCCCACCCGCGAGGGCCAGAGGCGCTCCAGAGAGGCGACTCGGTTGAGCCCTGGTATGTCGATGCAGACGCGCAGCCCGCCATCCTCGCCTGGATGGGGAGCCACTGCTGGTAGGCGGTGGCCACCTTTCATGACTCTTGACTCCTGTAGCTCCTGAATGGCCTTGCTGACGAACTCCTGAGAGTCTGGCTCTCCTTGCCTTACTCCTTCTTGAGGGAAACATGCTTCGAAACACGCCTCCATGTGGTGCCCAAGTGCCTCCCTCGTGACCCTAGCTAGGTCGGTGGCCCTCCAGGGGAGAGCCCCCGAGCCCTGCCTAAGGAGGGCGCCGGGCGTGCTTTCCTATGCAATGGAAGGAGGTTCCCCCTGGGCAGGCGCGGGCCCAGAGGGGCCTGCCTCCTTAGGGGTCGGGCCGGACGATGTCTTCTTCTTCTTGGGGGCGGTCTCGGGAAGCCTCCTGCTTCCGCGATCCGGGTCTTCCAGTGACGCAGCCTGAAATGCTCGTTCCAGGGAACACACCGCGTCCTTCTCTTCACAGGGCACCGTGATGACTCCGCCACTTCCTGGCATCTTGAGGACGTTGTAGCCGTGGTGAGTTACGGCCATGAACTTGGTCAGCGCTGGGTACCCAAGGATGGCGTTGTACGGCAGGCGAATGTGAGCGACGTCGAAGTCGATGAGCTCGGTGCGGTAGTTGTCGCGTGCCCCAAAGGTGACAGGGAGGCGGACCTGCCCAATCGGGACCGTGGAGCCGTCGGTGATTCCGGAGAAAGGCTTGGTTGGCTGAAGCTGGCTGTAGGGCACTTGGAGATTGTTGAATGTTTCCACGGACAGGACGTTGAGCCCTGCCCCGCCATCGATGAGGGTCCTGGTGACCACCACGTTGCTGATGATTGGGGAACAAAGCATCGGGAGGACTCCGGCTGTAGTCACACACTTGAGCTGATCTGCTGACCTGAACATGATGGCGCACGCCGACCACCTGAGAGGGCGCGTGGCTTCGAGCCTGGGGAGGACTGCATTCACTTCGCGGGTGAACTACTTGAAGATGCGTTGAGAGGCTGGGGCTTGAGCCCCGCCCAGGATGCAGGCGATCGCGCGCGGCTCCTGGAAGCCCCCAGCCCCCTCGTCCTGGTGGCGGTCCTCGTTTCTTCTTGGCTGCGGCGGCAGCGGAGGGAGGACTGCGTTGCCTTGCGGGCGATCCTCGCGAGGCTGATCCCTCCAGTCTCCCTCGCGAGGCGGGTCTTGCCAGCGATCCTCGCGAGGTTGATCGCGCCACCCTTGGCGCGGGCCACGGTCTTCCCAGCGTCCTGCATTCCTTCCTCCTCCTCGACCGTAGCCCCGGTCACCGTGGTCGGGGCGACGGCCGATCCTTCCTTCTCGCACGGCTCGGAGCTCTTGACATTCGTTGGTGTTGTGGGTGTGGAGGTCGTGGTACACACAGTACCGGCTGCCCTTGGAAGGTTCGGGCTGATCTCTGCCCCGCTTGGTGTCTGGTTCTGCCGCGAGCACGCCAGCCCCCTTGCGCTTCACATCCTTGGCCTTGGGCTTCTTCTCTTCTGGGTCTGCGGCAGGCAGCTCGAGGAGGGAGAGACGCCCTTCCTCAGCCCTGGCGCACTTGGTTGCCAAGTTGAATAGCTCCAAGGAAGTGCACAGGTCTTCATGCATCGCCAGCTCCTCCTTCATCTTGACATCGCGCACGCCGTCGGAGAAGGCTGAGATGATGGCCTCCTCAGTCACCTTGGGAATCTTGAGGCGTGCGTTGTTGAAGCGCTGGATTTACTTCTGCAGGGTCTCCCCGGGTTGTTGCTTGATGCGGCGCATGTGCTCACGGCGGGTGGCCGGTCGCGAGTACCTTGGAAGTTGGCGATGAAGCGGGTGCGCATCTCGTCCTAGGAGGAGATCGTGCCTGGAGCCAGGTTCAGGAGCCAGGTGCGGGCCCCGTCCTTGAGCGCCATGGGAAACCAGTTCGCCATGACCTTCTCGTCTCCGTTGGCAGCTTCGATGCCCAGCTCATAGAGCTGGAGAAACTCCGCAGGGTCGGCCGTGCCGTCGTAACGAGGAGGCAGGTCTGGCTTGAACTTGTTGGGACACGCGACGCTGCGTAGCTCGGTGGTGAAGGCACAGCAGCCTGTTGTGGCCACGGGAGGCCTTGGGTGACGGAGAGCTTGGTCTTGCATGTCCCCACGTGCTGCAGCTGGGAGCAGCGCGGGGTCTTGACATGCGGGAGCAGGAGCATGGTCGCGACGTGCTGGAGTAGGGAGCGCCCGGGCAGCTTCTTGCGGGCGAGGGACTTCTTGGCAGCTCTGCTCTTGCCGCGCTGGCACCTGACGGAGCGGGTTCTGCGCAGGGACCACGCGCCTTGGAGCCATGGCGCCTTCTTGAGGAGGAGGCGGCCGGGGCGCTGCTGGTGCCTTGTCGCCCACGCGGGGCGGGGTGCGGTGCAGCGGAACGGACGGCGCAGGAGAGCCCCCTGCGGCGCGGACGAGCTCGGCGACGCGGTCGAGCCATTCTTCGTAGACGCCGTCGACGGGACGGTAGCGCAGGAGCTCATTTGCCGCGATGAGCGCAGCTCGAGCCTCCATGGGTGCGTGGAGCGCGCGGGACGAAGAACCAGCTGAGGTGAGCGAGGGAGTAGCGGTGCGGCCGTCTTGCCGCACGGATGGATGCTGAGACGATGCTTGCTGCTCGTCCCCCGCCGGGCCGGTGGCGACATTGACGGCAGGTGACAGGGAACGGCAAGGACGCCCGCCGACAGGAGCCGTCTGGCGACGCGGGAAGCGAGAGCGGCCCGGCGCTCGGCGCGGGCCCGACGAGCGTCAGACATGGGCGCAATGGCCGGAGGAGAACGGGGTGGTGGAAGACGAATTCCGGCGCACCCCTACCTGGCGCGCCAAATGTCGGATTTCGGGTTCCGGCAGACCCTTGAGGTTCGAACACTGGGGTGTGCGCAGAGATTTCGCCTCCTACCTACCTGCACCCCTCCGCCTCGTTTAGATCTAAGCTATGGAAAGAACAACACAAGAGACAGAGGTTTTATACTGGTTCGGGCCACCGTTGTGGTGTGATACTCTACTCCAGTGTGTGGCGTGGTGGATTGGCTCTTGGGCTGATGATGATGAACAATACAAGGAAGAACGGCCTCGCGAGGGTCCGTTCTTGGCTGGGGGGGACGAACTGCTAGGAGCAGTTCAGTCACCCTTCTCTCTCTCTCGGATTTCGATCCCCCACTGATTCGATCTCCAACCTCCAACTGGTTCGATCTCCAACCTCTCCCTAGATCCTATGGGTGGCTGGTCCTATTTATAGAGGCCCTGGTCCTCTTCCCAAATATCGAGCGGGAAGGGAGCCAACAATGGCGGGCTAATTTGAAGGGGGGCAACTAGTACCAGCTATCCTGACAAAAGTAGTCTTCGCCTGCACAAAGCTCTGGTGGTGACACCGTCTTGGGCTCCACAATGACCTCCGTCTTGCAGTCCTCCTGGTCTTGGTCTTGTTGCACCTAAATGGCAACCTTTGCCTGATGCCTCGGTACTCCGCGGCTGCGCTTGCTCCCTTTGCACCAAAGAGGAAAGGAGGACATTGCGCGGGCTGGCGCCCGCCTGGCGCCCTTAGTCGTCATGGCTTGCGTCACGGGCACCTCATGAGGTACCCCGCCTTGATCTTTCCGCCTCCTCGCGAGCCAGCCTGATGAGGCCGTGCCTGAGGAAGCTCCATGTCGTCCGCCCCGCTAGGCTTGGCCCCTCGCGAGGGTCTTGGGTCTGTGTTGATGAAGATGGGCCGTGTTGGGCCCCCCTTTGAGCCACACCGCAGGCCGCAGGCAGGCAAGTCTGGGGACCCCCGTTCCCAGAACGCCGACAATTTGCGGACCAGAAGAAGCCCACGGAGTATCAGAGTTGGACCAGGAGAGTCTTGGGCTACCCACGAGGGTGGGGGCATGCCCACCCCCTGGGCGCGCCCCCCTGCCTCGTGGACAGCCCGGAGGTCCACCAACGTACTTCTTCCTCCCATATATACCCATATACCCTAAAAACTTTGAGGAGCACAATAGATCGGGAGTTCCTCCGCCAGAAGCCTCCGTAGCCACCGAAAACCAATCTAGACCCGTTCCGGCACCCTGCCGGAGGGGGAATCCCTCTCCGGTGGCCATCTTCATCATCACGGTGCTCTACATGACGAGGAGGGAGTAGTTCTCCCTCGGGGCTGAGGGTATATACCAGTAGCTATGTGTTTGATCTCTCTCTCTTTCTCTCTCTCGTGTTCTTGAGGTGGTACATCTTGATGTATCGCGAGCTTTGCTATTATAGTTGGATCTTATGATGTTTCTCCCCCTCTACTCTCTTGTAATGGATTGAGTTTTCCCTTTGAAGTTATCTTATCGGATTGAGTCTTTAAGGATTTGAGAACACTTGATGTATGTCTTGCGTGGGATACCCGTGGTGATAATGGGGTATTCTATTGATCCACTTGATGTATGTTTTGGTGATCAACTTGCATGTTCCGTCCATGAACCTATGCATAGGGGTTGGCACACGTTTTCGTCTTGACTCTCCGGTAGAATCTTTAGGGCACTCTTTGAGGTTCTATGTGTTGGTTGAATAGATGAATCTGAGGTTGTGTAATGTATATCGTATAATCATACCCACGGATACTTGAGGTGACATTGGAGTATCTAGGTGACATTAGGGTTTTGGTTGATTTGTTTCTGAAGGTGTTATTCTAGTACGAACTCTAGGGCTGTTTGTGACACTTATAGGAATAGCCCAACGGATTGATTGGAAATAATAATTTTGAGGTGGTTTCGTACCCTACCATAATCTCTTCGTTTGTTCTCCGCTATTAGTGACTTTGGAGTGAATCTTTGTTGCATGTTGAGGGATAGTTATGTGATCCAATTATGTTATTATTGTTGAGAGAACTTGCACTAGTGAAAGTATGAACCCTAGGCCTTGTTTCAACGCATTGCAATACCATTTGTGCTCACTTTTATCATTAGTTACCTTGCTGTTTTTATATTTTCATATTACAAAAACTATTATCTACCATCCATATACCACTTGTATCACCATCTCTTCGCCGAACTAGTGCACCTATACAATTTACCATTTTATTGGGTGTGTTGGGGACACAAGAGACTCTTTGTTATTTGGTTGCAGGGTTGCTTGAGAGAGACCATCTTCATCCTACGCCTCCTATGGATTGATAAACCTTAGGTCATCCACTTGAGGGAAATTTGCTACTGTCCTACAAACCTCTGCACTTGGAGGCCCAACAACGTCTACAAGAAGAAGGTTGTGTAGTAGACATCAAGCTCTTTTCTGGCGCCGTTGCCGGGGAGGCTAGGTAAGCGGCACTAACACCCCGTCAACTAAGCTCTTTTCTGGCGCCGTTGCTGGGGAGGTTAGCGCTTGAAGGTATATCTTTAGATCTTGCAATCGAATCTTTTTGTTTCTTGTTTTAGCACTAGTTTAGTTTATATAAGGAAACTACAAAAAAATATGGAATTGAGTTTGCCTCATATGCTTCATCTTTTTAATATCTTTCGTGAGTATGATGGAAAGGAAAATTGTGCCAAAGTGTTAGAAGAAGAATGCATTAAAATGTTTGGCACTAAATCTTTGAATGATGAGCATGATTGCAATGTTGTTAGTATGAACTCCTTGAATATCCATAGTACTAATGATGATTGCACTAGTCATGATGAAAATATCTCTTATAAGCATGTCAATTTTTGTGGAGTGCATTGGGTTTGCAAGAACATACCAAATAAGGAAGATAGATATTGTAAGAGGCATAAGCATTTAGAAACTAAATTGTTGCAAGAAAGGCTAGATGTTTGTGCTGAAAATTTAAATTTTCTAAGCCGTACTTGTGAACTTTGCAATGAACATGATCATTTTAGTACCCAATGCAAATTGTTTCATGATCATATCGTATCCAAAAATTGTGATGACTTGATTTCCCTTGCACATCATAATGAACTTAGTTTGCTCTTGGGTTTTGAAGAAATGAAACTTATAACTAAGGTTATTCCAGAATTTGCCCTTGATAGAGTTCTTCATTTTGATCTAGAGGAAATTTATATGTATTGCGCGGTGAATTGCATTGAAAATCCTTATATTGCCAACTACATAAAGAAAAGAAAACAAATAGAGCATGAAGATAATACTAACGAAAGGGAAGAGACTTCCCAATATCCTCCTATTATTTCTTATGATGAATCAGGTAACGAGGAGGAGCCTTCTATTCAACCAATCTCATTAATAAGGAGCTCCAGAAAGAGGGTTGAACCCACACATGATGTGGAGAAGAAAAAGAAAAGACGGAGAACCAAAGGTAAAAAGGTATCTCTCCCAAATGATGTTGCTCCTATTACTCCTTGTGATGATGATAATTGCTATACTATTAGTGCTATCCATACTATTGATGATGAGAGTGATTATGCTTATGATATGAAAAGGCCCAAGCTTGGGGATGCTATGTTCGATGAAGATGATGATTTGAGAATATATTTGCTGCAATTAATGTTAGTCCCAAGCTTGGGGATGCTACATTTAATGAAGATGATATTTTTAGCCTCCCAAGTTTTGATATGCAAATTTGTTATGATGATAGCATGCCTCCTACTTATGATAATTACTGTGATGATACATGTGCTATAAAAAGTAGTGATGATTATATTTATAAAACTTGTCATGATTATGATTACCCTTTTTCTGAACATTACTCTTTTAATGTGGAAACAATTTATAGTATTCGAGTTTCTTATGATACTCCCACTATTCCGAAGGAGAAGAATCTTGCTTATGTGGAGAGTAGTAAATTTTATATGCTTGTAGATCATGAAAATAATGCTTTAGGTGCTGGTTATATTGTTGAATTCATTCATGATGCTACTAAAAATTATTATGAGGGAGGAACTTATGCTTGTAGGAATTGCAATAATATCAAGTTTCCTCTCTATGTGCTTAAAGTTTTGAAGTTATGCTTGTTTTGCCCTCCTATGCTAGTTGATTATTGTTCCCATAAGTTGTTTTCTCACAAAATCCCTATGCATAGTAAGTGGGTTAGACTTAAATGTGATACTCATATTCTTCATGATGCTCTCTTTATGTTTCAATTCTTATCCTTTATGTGAGCATCATTGAAATCATCATGCCTAGCTAGGGGCGTTAAACGATAGCGCTTGTTGGGAGGCAACCCAATTTTATTTTTGTTACTTGCTTTTTGTTCCTGTTTCGTAATAAATAATTCATCTAGACTCTTTTTATATGTGGTTTTATGCTTTTAATTAGTGTTTGTGCCAAGTAGAACCTTTGGGAAGACTTGGGGAAAGTCTTTGCTTTCATGCTGTAAAAGACAGAAACTTTAGCGCTCACGAGAATTGCTGCCATTTTTTATTGGAGAGTGATATTTAGTTAATTCTTTTTGAAGATGATTAATAGAAAAATTACTCATGTCCACCAATTTATTTGAGAATTTTATGAGTTCCATAAGTATATGTTTGATCCAGATTACTACAGACTGTTCTGTTTTTGACAGATTCTGTTTTCGATGTGTTGTTTGCTTATTTTGATGAATCTATGAGTAGTATCGGATGGTATGAACCATAGATAAGTTGGAATACAGTAGATATTACACCAATATGAATTTAGAATGAGTTCACAACAGTACATAAGTGGTGATTTATTTTCTTATACTAACGGAGCTTACGAGTTTTCTGTTAAGTTTTGTGTTGTGAAGTTTTCAAGTTTTGGGTAAAGATTCGATGGACTATGGAATAAGGAGTGGCAAGAGCCTAAGCTTGGGGATTAACAAGTCACCCCAAGGTAATATTTAAGGACAACCAAGAGCCTAAGCTTGGGGATGCCCTGGAAGGCATCCCCTCTTTCGTCTTCGTTCATCGGTAACTTTACTTGGAGCTATATTTTTATTTGTCACATGATATGCGTTTTGCTTGGAGCGTCGTTTTATTTTATTTTGTTTAGATTGCTGTTTGAATAAAATACCAAGATCTGAAATTATTAAATGTTAGAGAGTCTTCACATAGTTGCATAATTATTCGACTACTCATTGATCTTCACTTACATCTTTTGGAGTAGTTTGTCATTTGCTCTAGTGCTTCACTTATATCTTTTTAGAGCACGGGGGTGGTTTTATTTTATAGAAATAGATGAACTCTCATGCTTCACTTATATTATTTTGAGAGTCCTAAACAGCATGGTAATTTGCTTTGGTTATGAATTTAGTCCTAATATGATGGGCATCCAAGAGGGATATAATAAAAACTTTCATATAAAGTGCATTGAATACTATGAGAAGTTTGATACTTGATGATTGTTTTGAGATATGAAGATGGTGATATTAGAGTCATGCTAGTTGAGTAGTTGTGAATTTGAGAAATACTTGTGTTGAAGTTTGTGATTCCCGTAGCATGCACGTATGGTGAATCGTTATGTGACAAAGTCGGAGCATGATTTGTTTATTGATTGTCCTCCTTATGAGTGGCGGTCAGGGACGAGCGATGGTATTTTCCTACCAATCTATCCCCATAGGAGCATGCGCGTAGTACTTTGTTTCGATAACTAATAGATTTTTGCAATAAGTATGTGAGTTCTTTATGACTAATGTTGAGTCCATGGATTATACGCACTCTCACCCTTCCACCATTGCTAGCCTCTCTAGTACCGCGCAACTTTCATCGGTACCTTAAACCCACCATTTACCTTCCTCAACACACCCACCATACCTACCTATCATGGCATTTCCATAGCCATTCCGAGATATATTGCCATGCAACTTTCCACCGTTCCGTTTATTATGACACGCTCCATCATTGTCAAATTGCTAGGCATGATCATGTAGTTGACATTGTATTTGTGGCAAAGCCATCATTCATAATTCCTTCATACATGTCACTCATGAGTCATTGCACATCCCGGTACACCGCCGGAGGCATTCATATAGAGTCATACCTTGTTCTAGTATCGAGTTGTACTCATTGAGTTGTAAATAAATAGAAGTGTGATGATCATCATTAATAGAGCATTGTCCCAAAAAAAAGGCCAAAAAAAGAAAGGCCAAATAAAAAATGAAAAAAATTAAAGGGGCAATGCTACTATCCTTTTACCACACTCGTGCTTCAAAGTAGCACCATGATCTTCATGATAGAGAGTCTCCTATGATATCACTTTCATATACTAGTGGGAATTTTTCATTATAGAACTTGGCTTGTATATTCCAACGATGGGCTTCCTCAAAATGCCCTAGGTCTTCGTGAGCAAGAAAGTTGGATGCACACCCACTTAGTTTCTTTTTGTTGAGCTTTCATATACTTATAGCTCTAGTGCATCCGTTGCATGGCAATCCCTACTCACTCACATTGATATGTATTAATGGGCATCTCCATAGCCCGTTGATACGCCTAGTTGATGTGAGACTACCTTCTCCCTTTTTGTCTTCTCCACAACCACCATTCTATTCCACATATAGTGCTATGTCCATGGCTCACGCTCATGTATTGCGTGAAGATTGAAAAAATTTGAGAACATCAAAAGTATGAAACAATTGCTTGGCTTGTTATCGGGGTTGTGCATGATTTAAATACGTTGTGTGGTGAAGATGGAGCATAGCCAGACTATATGATTTTTTAGGGATAGCTTTCTTTGGCCATGTTATTTTGAGAAGACATAATTGCTTAGTTAGTATGCTTGAAGTATTATTATTTTTATGTCAATATTAAACTTTTTTCTTGAATCTTATGGATCTGAATATTCTTGCCACAATAAAGAGAATTACATGGATAAATATCTTAGGTAGCATTCCACATCAAAAATTATGTTTTTATAATTCACCTACTCGAGGATGAGAAGGAATTAAGCTTGGGGATGCTGATACGTCTCCAACGTATCTATAATTTTTGATTATTCCATGCTATTATATTATCAACCTTGGATCTTTTATATAAATTTATATGCTATTTTATATGATTTTTGGTACTAACCTATTAACCTAGAGCCCTGTGACAGTTTCTGTTTTTTCCTTGTTTTAGAGTATCGCGGAAAAGGAAAATCAAACGAAGTCCAATTGACCTGAAACTTCACGGAACTTATTTTCGGACCAGAGGAAGCCCACGGAGTATCGGAGTTGGACTAGGAGAGTCCCGGGCTTCCCACGAGGGTGGGGGCGCGCCCACCCCCCTAGGCGCGCCCCCTACCCCGTGGACAGCTCGGAGGTCCACCGACGTACTTCTTCCTCCCATATATACCCATATACTCTAAGAAATTTGAGGAGCACAATAGATCGGGAGTTCCGCCGCCAGAAGCCCCGTAGCCACCGAAAACCAATCTAGACCCATTCTGGCACCCTGCCAGAGGGGGAATCCCTCTTTGGTGGCCATCTTCATCATCCCGGTGCTCTCCATGATGAGGAGGGAGTAGTTCTCCCTCGGGGCTGAGGGTATGTACCAGTAGCTATGTGTTTGATCTCTCTCTCTCGTGTTCTTGAGGTGGTACGATCTTGATGTATCGCGAGCTTTGCTATTATAGTTGGATCTTATGATGTTTCTCCCCCTCTACTCTCTTGTAATGGATTGAGTTTTCCCTTTGAAGTTATCTTATTGGATTGAGTCTTTAAGGATTTGAGAACACTTGATGTATGCCGTGCGTGGGATACCCGTGGTGACAATGGGGTATTCTATTGATCCACTTGATGTATGTTTTGGTGATCAACTTGCGGGTTTCGCCCATGAACCTATGCATAGGGGTTGGCACACGTTTTTGTCTTGACTCTCCGGTAGAATCTTTGGGGCACTCTTTGAGGTTCTATGTGTAGGTTGAATAGATGAATCTGAGATTGTGTGATGCATATCGTATAATCATACCCACGGATACTTGAGGTGACATTGGAGTATCTAGGTGACATTAGGGTTTTGGTTGATTTGTGTCTTAAGGTGTTATTCTAGTATGAACTCTAGGGCTGTTTGTGACACTTATAGGAATAGCCCAACGGATTGATTGGAAAGAATAACTTTGAGGTGGTTTCGTACCCTACCATAATCTCTTCGTTTGTTCTCCGCTATTAGTGACTTTGGAGCGACTCTTTGTTGCATGTTGAGGGATACTTATGTGATCCAATTATGTTATTATTGTTGAGAGAACTTGCACTAGTGAAAGTATGAACCCTAGGCCTTGTTTCAACGCATTGCAATACCGTTTGTGCTCACTTTTATCATTAGTTACCTTGCTGTTTTTATATTTTCATATTACAAAAACTATTATCTACCATCCATATACCACTTGTATCACCATCTCTTCGCCGAACTAGTGCACCTATACAATTTACCATTGTATTGGGTGTGTTGGGGACACAAGAGGCTCTTTGTTATTTGGTTGCAGGGTTGCTTGAGAGAGACCATCTTCATCCTACGCCTCCTACGGATTCATAAACCATAGGTCATCCACTTGAGGGAAGTTTGCTACTGTCCTACAAACCTTTGCACTTGGAGGCCCAACAACGTCTACAAGAATAAGGTTGTGTAGTAGACATCACCTAGCATGGAAGATACTGACAACCCTAGTTGATACATGAGCTATTAGAGCATACAAAACAGAATGTTTATTTGAAGGTTTAGAGTTTGGCATATACAAATTTACTTGGAACGGTAGGTAGATACCGTATATAGGTAGGTATGGTGGACTCATATGGAATAACTTTGGGGTTTATGGAATTGGATGCACAAGCAGTATTCCCACTTAGTACAAGTGAAGGCTAGAAAAAGACTGGAAAGCGCCAGCTAGAGAGCGATAACGGTCATGAACATGTATTAAAATTAATCAACACCGAATGCAAGCATGAGTAGGATATAATGCACCATGAACATAAATATCATAGAGGCTATGTTGATTTTGTTTCAACTACATGTGTGAACATGTGCCAAGTCAAGCCACTTGAATCATTCAAAAGAGGATACCACCCTATCATACCACATCACAACCATTTTAATAGCATGTTGGCACGCAAGGTAAACCATTATAATCTCCTAGCTAATTAAGCATGGCATAAGCAACTATAATATATAATTGTCATTGCAAACATGTTTATTCATAATAGGCTGAATCAGGAACGATGAACTAATCATATTTACAAAAACAAGAGAGGTCGAGTTCATACCAGCTTTTCTCATCTCAATAAGTTCATCATATAGTCATCATTATTGCCTTTCACTTGCACGACCGAATAGTGTGGATAATGATAATAGTGCACGTGCATTGGACTAAGCTGGAATCTTCAAGCATTCAATTCAAGAGAGAAGACAAGGTAATATGGGCTCTTTGTTAGATCAACAATAATGCATATAAGAGCCACTCAACATTTTCATTATGGTCTTCTCCTCTCGACCCCCAAATAACAAGAAAAGAAATAAAACTATTTACACGGGTTGAGAGGACAAGCAAAAGAAGAACGAGAAATCTTTTTGGGTTTTCTTTTTAATTACTACTACTATAGCATGAAAAGTAAACTAACTAAAAGCTACAACTAATTTTTTTGTTTTTTCTTAAGGTTTATTGAAAGTGCAACTATCCCTAGGTGGTTTTGGTAATTCCTAACAACATATAGCTCATTGAGCTAATGCTATTACAAGATTAATATTTCAGGAAAAGCTCAATGAATGGCATGGCATGGATGAGGAATGTGGACCCCTAAAAATATTAAGGACAAAAAGATTGGCTCAAGCTCAAAGCTCAAGCCTCTACATTTTATATTTTAGTGATCCAAGATCACATTGAGTCTATAGGAAAAGCCAATACTATCAAGGAGGGATGAGGTGTTGTTTAATGAGGTTCTTCCTTCATAGTGCTTAGTGATATGCTCCAAAACCCTCAACTACCTTCCCACATCCACATATGACCTAAACCAAAAGTTAAACTCGGCCCTACCGATTCTTTCTATCCGGCGCCACCGAGTTTCAAATGTCATAGCCACTGCCACAAACCCTAGGCAAATCGGTCTCACTGATAGGGATTTCGGTCACACCGAGATGGGGTTGTAATCTCTCTATTTCCCTTCGTAACGTTTCGGTCCTACCGAGATGAGCGATCGGTCCCATCGAGATTGCAATGTAAACTCTCTGTTTCTCTTTTGTAACATTCCGGTCCCACCGAAATGAGCGATCGGTCCCACAGAGTTTACCTGACCAACTCTCTGGTTAGCTTATTACCAAAATCGGTCCCACCGAGTTTGTGTAATCGGTCACACCGAGATTACGTTATGCCCTAACCCTAACCATATCGGTCCTACCGAGTTGCATCTCAGTCCCACCAAAAACCCTAACGGTCACTAGGTTTGCTAAATCGGTCCGACCGAGTCTTTCACTTCGGTCTCACCGAGATTGGTAAATTGTGTGTAACGGTTAGTTTTTGTGTGGAGGCTATATATACCCCTCCACCCACTCTTCATTTGCGGAGAGAGCCATCAGAACATACCTACACTTCCAACCTATATTTTCTGAGAGAGAACCACCTACACTTGTGTTGAGACCAAGATATTCCATTCCTACCATATGAATCTTGATCTCTAGCCTTCCCCAAGTTGCTTTCCACTCAAATCATCTTTCCACCAAATCCATATCCTGTGAGAGAGAGTTGAGTGTTGGGGAGACTATCATTTGAAGCACAAGAGCAAGGAGTTCATCATCAACACACCATTTGTTACTTCTTGGAGAGTGGTGTCTCCTAGATTGGCTAGGTGTCACTTGGGAGTCTCCGACAAAGATTGTGGAGTTGAACCAAGGAGTTTGTAAGGGCAAGGAGATCGCCTACTTCGTGAAGATCTACCGCTAGTGAGGCAAGTCCTTCGTGGGCGATGGCCATGATGGGATAGACAAGGTTGCTTCTTCATGGACCCTTCGTGGGTGGAGCCCTCCGTGGACTCGCGCAACCATTACCCTCCGTGGGTTGAAGTCTCCATCAACGTGGATGTACGATAGCACCACCTATCAGAACCACGACAAAAACATCCGTGTCTCCAATTGCGTTTGAATTCTCCAAAACCTTCCCTTTACATTCTTGCAAGTTGCATGCTTTACTTTCCGCTGCTCATAGACTCTTTGCATGCTTGCTTGAATTGTGTTAAGATTGCTTGACTTGTGCTAAGTTTGCTAAAATCTACTGAAGACTAAAATTGGGAAAGGGATAGATTTTTATTTGGTCAAGTAGTCTAATCACCCCCTCTAGACATACTTTCGATCCTACAAGTGGTATCAGAGCTTTGGTATCCATTTGCTTTGATTTCCATAGCTTTTGGTGGTCATAGACTTGGTTTCACAACCTAGGAGAGTATGGCGTCTAGCGAGGGAAATTATCACCGTAGAGTTCCTTACTTTGATGGTACAAATTTTTCTAGTTGGAAGCATAAGATGAAAATGCATATTCTTGGACATAACCCCGCCATTTGGGCTATTGTGTGTGTTGGCTTGCAAGGTGAATTCTTTGAAGGGAGAGAACCGAATCATGAAGCTACTGCAGATGAGTTGAAGATGCTACAATACAATGCTCAAGCTTGTGATATCCTCTTCAACGGATTGTGCCCCGAAGAATTCAACAAAATCAGTCGTCTTGAGAATGCAAAGGAAATTTTGGATACTTTGATTGATATGCATGAAGGTACCGACTCCGTCAAGGAATCCAAGTTGGATGTGCTTCAAAGTCAACTTGACAAGTTCAAAATGAAGGATGGTGAAGGTGTCACTGAAATGTACTCTAGGCTTGCTCTTATCACAAATGAGATTGCCGGCTTAGGAAGTGAGGAGATGACCGACAAATTCATCATCAAGAAAATCCTAAGAGCCTTGGATGGAAAATACGATACCATATGCACATTGATCCAAATGATGCCAAATTACAAAGATCTCAAGCCAACGGAAGTCATTGGAAGAATTGTTGCTCATGAGATGTCACTCAAGGATAAGGAGGAGCTCCATAACAAGTCAAGTGGTGCTTACAAAGCCTCATGTGAAGCTCCCACATCATCAAGTGAGAAACAAACCTTCAATGAAGAATTGAGCCTAATGGTGAAGAACTTCAACAAGTTCTACAAGAGTAGAAGCAAGGAAAGAAGTTCCAAGTTAAGGTCCTACAATGACAAAAGATCTTCTAGTCGAGAGCGAAACTGCTACAATTGTGGAAGACCCGGACACTACTCCAATGAGTGTACGGCACCCCACAAGAGAAGAGAATATTCTCCCAAAAGAAGAAGTAGAAGAGAAGAATCACCATCAAGGGAGATAAGGAGTAGGGATGGTCGATATGAACAAAGACACCCTCGGAGAATCAAGGATTCGGAAAGGAAGGACAAGTCATCAAGGAGCTACACAAAACGAAGACATCAAGCTCATTGTCGGAGAAGCTATCACTCCGACTCTAAATATACTCAAGATGAAGGTGTTGCCGGGCTAGCACTTGTGTCAACCAACTCCTACGACATATTTGATTCACCAAATGAAGGAATTGGAAGATGCTTCATGGCCAAAGGTCCAAAGGTATCACACCCCGAGTATGTTGGTTTCAATAGTGATGAAGATGACTTGTTAGGTGATGATGAGTTACTTGTTGACAACTATAGTGATGAATACTATAATGAAACGAATGACAATGATAAGGAGAAGATTGAGTCTCTAACTAAAGAACTAAACACTCTTAAGTTAGCTCATGAAACTATCTTAGGAGATCATCGAGAACTTTTAAGGACTCATGAGAAATTATGTTTTGAGAAGCTCAATCTTGAGCAAGAGCATGAGTTCTTAAAGTCAATCAATGATGATCTTCGCAAGAAAAGTTCTTCTTACATTGCCAAGCGTTTACTCTTATCCACTTACATGCCTCAAGTCAAGTCTAGTAACAAGAACAAGAAAGATTCTTCCTCTAGTAGTAACAATAATCATGCTAAATCCAATGTTGTTGCTTCTAGTAGTTCTCTTGATTCCACTAATGATTCTCTTAGCCAAGTTACACTTGAGAAAGAAAATAGCTTATAGAAGGGAATTATAGAGAAAGGTGTTTACAAGAGCCTTGCCGGGAGTAAGCAATTCGAGGAAATTGTACGCAAGCAAGGAAGGCACCGGAAGAATCAAGGTATTGGTTTTGAATGGAAGTTCAATGTCAATGGAGTTGAGTGGGAAGAAGATCAATACCCCAAGACGAAGTTTGTTCCTCAACAAGAGAAGTATGATCCTACTTCATCCAAAGGGACACAAGCTCAAGATAATCTTCCACCACAAGACCACAAGCAAAAAGGCAAGGACAAGCTTCAAGAGGAAATTGCTGCATTTAAAGAAGCTCCTAAGGCCTTGGTCAAGTGGGTTCCCAAGACTACATCAAGTTCCACTTCATCAAGTACAACTACAACTCCGAGGATTCCCATCAAGATGGTGTGGATCCCGAAGAAGATGAACTAGAGAGTTCTTGAGGGTGACTCCGCTAATATACTTCACTCTTATCATTTTGGCAAGAACAAGTGCAATCAACTTCCACATCTTGCACTACTTCAAGGAGTCACAAACCCTCTTGTTGGTAATACAAGGGACAAGGTAACCTAAAGCTTTCATAGACATCATCTTGTGTGTGCATCACTCTATGTCTATGGATATCCTTGTTTGTTCCTTGTGGGACTAACCCGTGTAGGTATTGAAAGTGAAACTCACTCCAAAGGATAGCTTCAAATGATCTACATCAACATAGAGCATCCACATCTTCAACACCTACATGAAGTCATCATCGACAAAACCCAAGGTTAGTTCATCCCTCTTAGGGGGGATCTCACATCTAGGGGGAGCTTTACTCTAACGATTGAGTTAAAGCAACTCTAATGGTGTGAACACAACAATGCTTTATGTACAAGTGGTAACCCCACTTGTGCTTAAACGATGAGTATGACCTATGATCAAATGTTCTCATTTGACTCCTAAGTCAATATACTCATATATAGATGACCTAGTCATCGCCAATTGCTTGATAGATGCTAGAATTGTTTGTGCATGCTTTGCCACATATTTCATTTGCCATTTTATTGTGTGAGCATGTTGGTTGCATAATTTACTCATTCGAGGACATCCACTTGTTGTTTTGATTGATTGGTTTCCTTTTCTTTTGGCCAAGTGGATGGACAAGAATGCCTAAGAACCTTCTCTAGCTATCTATGCTTTTCTCGTCTCAAACTCTATTCATGCTACATCACAAATTTGATCAAGTCAGATTCGAACCACTCTGTGTGAGGAGCACTCGGAGTCCCCGATTCGTCATAGACTTAAACTTCCAAAACTTCTTTGTGCGTTTTGGTCTGACTGATTCACCCATTTCGGTCATACCGAGATCACTAAGTCGATCTAGGTTTTCTACCTTGGTGCAACCGATTTGAACCTTTCGGTCACACCGAGTTTCAGTAACTACTTGCAGTTATGAATCTCGATGCCACTGAGTTGTTCCACTCGGTCACACCGACAGGGTCGGGCTATATATACCCATGGGTCAAATTTTGGAAAACTTTCCGAACCTCCTCGACCCGTGCTTAGCCCGCTCTGCCTCTAGGGTCTCCGGATTGTCTTCCTCGTCGCCAGCCGCCTCCTGCCGCTGGTCTCCGCCGCCGTCAACGGGAATCAACCCCGCCGTTGCCGCCATAGTGAGTTCATCGCTGAACTAGGGTATGAACTCGATCACTGTGCTATTCTATCTCCGATTCCCTAGCACATTGCTTTGCCATGTATCTTGCCACGATTGAGATCATTCTATCCAGTCAAAACACTCCATAGTTTAGTTGTGAATTAAGAATTTAGGGTTAGGTTTCCGCCGAAACCATCTCGGACCCACCGAGTTGTGGAACTCGGTACCACCGATTCGGCTTAGGCCATTGCACATGTGGTTCTCGGTCTGACCGAGAATTGCAAATCGGTGTGACCGAGTTCAGGACTTTGTGAAACCCTAGCAGTCTCGGTGCCACCGAACTGTGACTCAGTCTGATCGAGTTCACTAGTTTAGGTTCCAATAGCTGCTTCGGTATCACCAAGTTTACAAATCGGTTGATCCGAAATGCTTTCTGTGGAAAACTAAAACTAAGTTTTTGACTCATTCTTTTGCAAAAACCTCTGCATGTTGTGATGCTCGTCCACTCTATCTCATCTATATCTATTCGCAGGGTCTGCTATCAGTGTTTGCAATATGTCTGATCAGAGTGACAGCCAGAACAGGTCAGAGGAGCAGGTTCACCTGAGTGAGGGCACTAGTCCCTCTAGCAGTTCAGATGATGGTAGCATGAGCACCCCAAGCAACTTACCCAAAGCTGCCACCAGGGCCAGAAAGAAAAAGACCTCTGAATCTGAGGATGAAGACTATGTGGCAGTTGAGGATGAGGCCACTTCCAAGAAGAAAGTGGTTAAGAAGGAGTATAGCACTGCTGCTACCACCAAGCCAGGCATGAAGCGGAAGGTTCCTGCAAAGAGAATTCCAATGTCTAAGGCTAGAGCATCTACTCAAGTCCCTTTGGAATCTGAACCCAAAGAGGCTACTACAGAAGGGAAGAAGAGGAAGGAGAGGGTCAAAAGGACCACTGCTAGAGTGCTTGGGAGATCCTCAATCATGAGAGATTCTGAAGAGGAAGAGGAAGAAGATGCTGCACCAGCACCCAAAGCTCAGAAGCTTATGGGTGATGCCATCAGGGCAGGGGCTGTTCCATCTAAGCCTAAGACTGCTCCAAAGGCTGCTGCTCTAGTTCCAAAGCCAAAACCAAAGAGGAGCACCAGGAACATCCCTGCTGAGGAAAAGAACAAGGCCCCAGTGCCTGAAGCTGAAATGGAAGAAGATGATGAGTCACATGTCTTGAGGAAGCTGAAGCCAAAAATCCCAGATCACAATGATGCTCATCCAGTTGCTGAGAACATGAAGATAAGGAAGGACTCAGGTCTGAGGCTATGGAGAGAGTCAGATCCATATGCCACCAGGAGAAGGACTGTTGTGGATTACAGGTTCCATACAAAGGAACAGCAGGACTTCTATGAGACCATCTTGCTTGACAAGAAGCCCATAGTGTGTGACATGAGATGGGTCGACTGGGACTACATCAAGGAGAATGAGGATCACTATCTAGGTGTACATGACAGTTTCAAGGCTTGTGGAGTCGATGAGTTTGTGGCTCAGAAGCTCACAAAATGGAATGATGAGCTCATCATGCAGTTCTACTCCACAGCTCATTTCTACCCAGATGGAAGGATTGTCTGGATGTCTGAAGGTACGAGGTACCAGTCCACAGTTGCTGAATGGGCAAAGTTGATCGATGCCCCAAAAGAGAGTGAAGATGACTTGGATGTCTATGCAAACAGGAAGAAGGATCGCAACACAATGGCACACATGTACAAGGAGATCCCAGATGCTGCTCTTGAGACACATAAGTTTGGATCTGTGCATTACCTTCGGCCAGGCTTGCCAACCATCAACTGGATCCTCAGGCACACTCTCTTGCCAAAGTCAGGTGATCACAAGATGATCAGAGGCCATGCAATAAACTTGCTTCATATCTTTGATGTCCCACAGAAGTTCAAAGTCATGAGCCTTATAGTTGAAACTATCAAAAGGACAGCTGCAGATCAGAAGAGGAGTTGTGGGTATGCCCCACAGATCCATGAGCTGATCAACTCTAAGATGGGCACTGGTACATATCTGCTAGACAAGGAGCACATGCCTATCTATCCAGACTTCGAGGACAACACTGTGGTTATGAATGAGGATGAACCATCTTCTGTGCACGCACAAGCCAAGAAGGAGAAGGCAAAAGCTGAAAAGGCTGCAAGGATGCCAACTACTGAAGAAGCATCTCAGTATCTCCTGAAGAGCAAGCAAAATCAGCTTGGCTACATGATTGCATCCACTCTGAGGATTGAGAAGGGACTGGCCACCCTGACTCAAAACCAGGAAATCTTGGAAAGAATCGTGGAACAAAAATTCTATGACTTGGATGTGAAGGTAACTGAAATTCAGTCTGTTGTGGAGCAACTTCAAGATGATATGCAGGAGAGGAAGGGCAAGACAACCACTGATGTATTTGCCAGAGTGCCTAGAGCTTAGAGGTCTGCTGCAGTGCCTGTTCCAGACACCAGAGCCACGTCATCTGCACCAGCTACAACTTTTGTGCCACCAGCTCCAGCACCTACTTTTGTGCCAACCTTCGTTCTTGGAGTTATCCGGACACCACCACCTGAAGACCAAGCCTGAGAGACGATTTAGTGCTATGCATTTTCTAGGAACTTTTTGGTAACTTGTTGCCAAAGGGGGAGAAAAATGTATAGATCATAGGCTTTGAGAGAGAGCGTTGCTTTTTATTCTCTCTTGCTTTGGTGGTTGAACTTTATTTGCTTTGCCTGTTTGAGATACTTTTTGTCTGTGTGATACTTGGATGATCATGTGTTTGATCATATGCTACCTTAATGCTTGTTGGATGATATTATCATTTTATCCCTATATGATCATTCACTTTGCTTGGTGATGAGTGCATGTATTTAACTATTATCATTTTGAGCGCTCCACCAAGATGTATGTGACATGGAAGAGTAACCCATGAGCCTAATTCTCGGTGCATTTGCAGTCCAAAGCAAATCATAAACTATGCACAAATTTAGGGGGAGCTCTTGCTTTTCACATACTTCTCAAAGCGACAATGTTTTTCACTCTTATTATCATTTGTCGAAGCTTTGATCTATATGTTGTCATCAATTACCAAAAAGGGGGAGATTGAAAGTGCAACTATCCCTAGGTGGTTTTGGTAATTCCTAACAACATATAGCTCATTGAGCTAATGCTATTCCAAGATTAATATTTCAGGAAAAGCTCAATGAATGGCATGGCATGGATGAGGAATGTGGACCCCTCAAAATATTAAGGACAAAAAGATTGGCTCAAGCTCAAAGCTCAAGACTCTACATTTTATATTTTAGTGATCCAAGATCACTTTGAGTCTATAGGAAAAGCCAATACTATCAAGGAGGGATGAGGTGTTGTTTAATGAGGTTCTTGCTTCATAGTGCTTAGTGATATGCTCCAAAACCCTCAACTACCTTCCCACATCCACATATGACCTAAACCAAAAGTCAAACTCAGCCCTACCGATTCTTTCTATCCAGCGCCACCGAGTTTCAAATGTCATAGCCACTGCCACAAACCCTAGGCAAATCGGTCTCACCGATAGGGATTTCGGTCACACCGAGATGGGGTTGTAATCTCTCTGTTTCCCTTCATAACGTTTCGGTCCTATTGAGATGAGCGATCGGTCCCACCAAGATTGCAATGTAAACTCTCTGTTTCTCTTTCGTAACATTTCGGTCCCACCGAAATGAGCGATCGGTCCCACCGAGTTTACTGACCAACTCTCTGGTTAGCTTATTACCAAAATCGGTCCCACCGAGTTTGTGTAATCGGTCACACCGAGATTACGTTATGCCCTAACCCTAACCATATCGGTCCTACCGAGTTGCATCTCAGTCCCACCGAAAACCCTAACGGTCACTAGGTTTGCTAAATTGGTCCGATCGAGTCTTTCACTTCGGTCTCACCGAGATTGGTAAATTGTGTGTAATGGTTAGTTTTTGTGTGGAGGCTATATATACCCCTCCACCCACTCTTCATTTGCGGAGAGAGCCATCAGAACATACCTACACTTCCAACCTATATTTTCTGAGAGAGAACCACCTACACTTGTGTTGAGACCAATATATTCCATTCCTACCATATGAATCTTGATCTCTAGCCTTCCCCAAGTTTCTTTACACTCAAATCATCTTTCCACCAAATCCATATCCTGTGAGAGAGAGTTGAGTGTTGGGGAGACTATCATTTGAAGCACAAGAGCAAGGAGTTCATCATCAACACACCATTTGTTACTTCTTGGAGAGTGATGTCTCCTAGATTGGCTAGGTGTCACTTGGGAGCCTCCGACAAAGATTGTGGAGTTGAACCAAGGAGTTTGTAAGGGCAAGGAGATCGCCTACTTCGTGAAGATCTACCGCTAGTGAGGCAAGTCCTTCGTGGGCGATGGCCATGATGGGATAGACAAGGTTGCTTCTTCGTGGACCCTTCGTGGGTGGAGCCCTCCGTGGACTCGCGCAACCGTTAGCCTCCGTGGGTTGAAGTCTCCATCAACGTGGATGTACGATAGCACCACCTATCGGAACCACGACAAAAACATCCGTGTCTCCAATTGCGTTTGAATTCTCCAAACCCTTCCCTTTACATTCTTGCAAGTTGCATGCTTTACTTTCCGCTGCTCATAGACTCTTTGCATGCTTGCTTGAATTGTGTTAAGATTGCTTGACTTGTGCTAAGTTTGCTAAAATATGCTAAAGACTAAAATTGGGAAAAGGATAGATTTTTATTTGGTCAAGTAGTCTAATCAACCCCCCCCTCTAGACATACTTTCGATCCTACATTTATCAAACACACAAGAAGAAAGCATAAAATGGGAAATAAAGTAGCATGGATATTACAATGAAAAAGTATGAGCACCGACAACTAGCATGAGTGTGTGAACAGGAATGTAATGTTGGTGAGAGATACGTACTCCCCCAAGCTTAGGCTTTTGGCCTAAGTTGGTCTATGGACACGGCTGGCCTGGCGGATATCCAAAGTTATAGTTGGGGTCGTACTGAGATGCAGCGGCAATTGCCTGATGAGCTGCAGCTTGGAGGCGAGCTGTCTCCGCCCTCCTCTCGTACTCGGTCGCCTCCTCCCTGGTTATAACATATCTCCCCTTTGCCTGAAAGTCAAAAAAAGTAGGAGCGGGGAGAGCGACGTGATAGGTTCATCGTCTGTCAAAGATTAGTCGGTACTGGAGGAACTGATCGTTCCTCTCAACAAACTGATGACGAACCATAGCATCATAATCTAGATAAGAAGGAGGCAACTCAATATCATATCCACGTATGGGTATCTCAAGAAAGTTAGCTATACGAGTTGTATAAATTCCACCAAAGAAATCTCCATGAATACGATTATTATGCAGCCTACGTGCGACAATAGCCCCCAAGTTGTATTGTTTATCTCCTAAAACAGCGCTCCTGAGAACGCTAAGATCAGGTACACACATGTGACATGCTTCATCTTTACCGTTTATGCACCTTCCTATGAAGAGAGCAAAATAATGTATAGCAGGAAAATGAATGCTCCCTATGGTGGCTTGTGTTACATCTCTAGATTCCCCCACTGTAAAACTAGCAAGAAAATCTCTAAATTCAGATTTGCGAGGTTCACTAACATTACCCCACTTTGGGAGTTTACGAGCAGTGTTAAAATCTTCTAAGTCCATGGTATAAGATTTATCATAAAGATCAAACCGGACAGTTTGAGAATTGCGTGATGATGAAAATTTAAACCTTCTCACAAATGAATGAGTTAAATAGAGGTATTGATGGCACTTATCTGCCTCGAAGCTCTCAAGATCGGCATTGCGCACATATGCATCAAATTCCTCCTTAATTCCTGCTCGGACCATGAAATCCTCTGACGGCCATTCACAAGGCCACACTTGAGCTTCTCTTGGTGGTTCCTCGTCCGGATCGCGTATTGCGGGTCTGGGTCCTTGCTTCCTTGAAGAACCACCTTGGTACATTTTCCTAAACATATTTCTTCCTCTGAAAAATTTCAGAAATTTTTAGTAACTCAAAATAAAAGTGAACCAAACTCAACAATATTGATAGCAACTACTCCTCCAAGTGCCTAGAGGCAATATCATGCATTAAAACTACTTTTGACCATATAAATTTGACATGCAAGCTCAAGAACAAGGTCACCTAAGCAGCAAAGATTTGCAATGAATAAAGCACTAGAACAAAAACTAATTGTACCATTGGAGGAGTTACATACCAAAGAACATTCCCCAAAGCAGTTTTGTGAATGGAGCTTTATGAAAGGAGATCGAAAATGGCAGCAAGATGAGCTAGAACTCGTGCTTGAGCTAGATGATGGTTTTTTTGGGAGGAAGGAGTGTGTGGTAGCTGGAATAAGTGGAGGGGAGCCACCATGGGCCCACGAGGCAGGGGCGCGCCCTGGACCCTCGTGGCCATGTGCTTGCTCCCCCTGCTGTGTTCTTAGTGCCAGATATTCTCAAATATTCTAGAAAAAATTATATTTAAATTTCAGGGCATTTGGAGAACTTTTATTTTCGGGGTATTTTTTTATTGCATGGATAATTCAGAAAACAGACAGAAATCACTATTTTTTGCTTTATTTAATATGAATAACAGAAAGTAAAAGGAGGGTACAGAGAGTTGTGTTTTCTAAATTCATCCATCTCATGCTCATCAAAAGGAATCCACTAACAAGGTTGACCAGGTCTTGTTAACAAACTCATTTCGAATAACATGAAACCGAAGAATTTACAAATAACACTAGGTTACCTTAACGGGGATATGCACATCCCCAACAATAAGAATATCATATTTCTTCTTGACAGTAGGAAGAGGAAATTCAAAACCTCCAATAGTAATTGTTGAAATTTTTCCAATAGAATTGATACTGTGGACTTGAGGTTGTTTCCTCGGAAACTGTACCGTATGCTCATTACCATTAACATCAAAAGTGACATTGCCTTTGGTGCAATCAATAACAGCCCTTGAAGTATTCAAAAAGGGTCTTCCAAGAATAATAGACATATTATCGTCCTCGGGAATATCAAGAATAACAAAGTCTGTTAAAATAGTAATGTTTGCAACCACAACAGGCACATCCTCACAAATACCGACAGGTATAGCAGTTGATTTGTCAGCCATTTGCAAAGATATTTCAGTAGGTGTCAACTTATTCAAATCAAGTCTATGGTATAAAGAGAGAGGCATAACACTAACACCGGCTCCAAGATCACATAAAGCAGTTTTAACATAGTTTCTTTTAATGGAGCATGGTATGGTTGGTACTCTTGGATCTCCAAGTTTCTTTGGTATTCCACCCTTAAAAGTATAATTAGCAAGCATGGTGGAAATTTCAGCTTTCGGTATCTTTCTTTTATTATTAACGATTTCCTTCATATATTTAGCATAAGGATTCATTTTAAGCATATCAGTCAAACGCATACGCAAAAAGATAGGTCTAATCATTTCACCAAAGCGCTCAAAATCCTCATCATCCTTTTTCTTGGATGGTTTAGGAGGAAAAGGCATGGGTTTCTGAACCCATGGTTCTCTTTCTTTACCGTGCTTCCTAGCACCAAAGTCTCTTATCATAACATTGATTCTTTGATTGTGGGTTATCAAGATCAACAGCAGGTTCAACCTCTACATCATTATCATTGCTAGGTTGAGCATCAACATGAACATCATCATTAACATTATCACTAGGTTCATGTTCATTACCAGATTGTGTTTCAACATCGGAGACAGAAATATTATTAGGATTCTCATGTGTGTCAATAACAGGTTCACTAGAAGCATGCAAAGTCCTATCATTTTTCTTTTTCTTCCTTTTAGAAGGACTAGGTGCATCAATATTAATTATCTGAGAATCTTGCTCAATTCTCTTAGGATGACCCTCAGGATACAAAGGTTCCTGAGTCACTTTACCTCCTCTAGTTGCAACTCTAATAGCAAAGTCATTATTTTTACTATTCAAATCATTGAGCAAATCATTCTGAGCTTTAAGTACTTGTTCTACATGAGTGGTAACCATAGAAGCATGTTTACTAATAAGTTTAAGTTCACCTTTAACATTAGTCATATAATCACTCAAATGTTCAATCATATAAGCATTATGTTTCAATTGTCTACCAACATAAGCATTAAAATCTTCTTGCTTAACCATAAAGCTATCAAATTCATCCAAACATTGGCTAGCAAACTTAGCAGGAGGGATTTCAGCTTTATCATATATCTATAGAGAGAATTTACCTTTACTAGCTATTTCGGGTTATCGAGACCATGTGTTTCTTCAATAGGTGATGAATTAAGACCATGTATTTCTTCAACGGGAGGTAAATTCTTAACATCTTCAGCTTTAATACCCTTTTCTTTCATAGATTTCTTTGCCTCTTGCATATCTTCAGGACTGAGAAATAGAATACCCCTCTTCTTCGGAGTTGGCTTAGGAGTTGGTTCAGGAAGTGTCCAATTATTTTCATTAGTCAACATATTATTCAATAGAATTTCAGCTTGATCAGCAGTTCTTTCCCTGAAAACACAACCAGCACAACTATCCAGGTAATCTCTGGAAGCATCGGTTAGTCCATTATAAAAGATATCAAGTATTTCATTTTTCTTGAAAGGATGATCAGGCAAAGCATTAAGTAATTGGTTAAGCCTCCCCCAAGCTTGTGGGAGACTCTCTTCTTCAATTTGCACAAAATTATATATTTCCCTTAAAGCAGCTTGTTTCTTATGAGCGGGGAAATATTTTAGCAGAGAAGTAATAAATCATATCCCGGGGACTACGCACACAACCAGGATCAAGAGAATTAAACCATGTTCTAGCATCACCCTTTAATGAGAACGGAAACAACTTAAGGATAAAGTAATAGCGATGTTTCTCATCATTAGTGAATAGGGTAGCTATATCATTTAATTTAGTAAGATGTGCCACAACAGTTTCAGATTCATAACCATAGAAAGGATCAAATTCAACCAAAGTAATTAACTCAGGATCGACAGAAAAATCATAATCCTTATCAGTAACAAAGATAGGTGAAGTAGCATAAGCAGGATCATATTTCATTCTAGCATTCAGAGATTTTTCTTTTAGCTTAGCTAATAATTTCTTAAGATCACGTCTATCATTGCAGGCAAGAAAGTCTCTAGCAGTTTCTTCATCCATAACATAACCCTCAGGAACAACATGCAATTCATATCTAGGGGAGAATCTTCATCATCACTTTCATCAATATTATCAGTTTCAATAATTCCATTCTCTCTAGCCCTAGCAAGTTGTTCATCAAGAAATTCACCAAGTGGCATAGTAGTATCAAGCATGGAAGTAGTTTCATCATAAGTATCATGCAAAGCAGAAGTGGCATCATCAATAATGTGCGACATATCAGAATGAATAGCAGGTGTAGATGTCGCAAGCTTACTCAAAACAGAAGGTGAATCAAGTGCAGAGCTAGATGGCAGTTCCTTACCTCCCCTCGTAGTTGAGGGAAAAATCTTGGTTCTTTGATCTTTCAAGTTCTTCATAATGATAAGCAGATATAAATCCCAAGTGACTCAAAGAATAGAGCTATGCTCCCCGGCAACGGCGCCAGAAAATAGTCTTGATAATCCACAAGTATAGGGGATCGCAACAGTTTTTGAGGATAGAGTATTCAACCCAAATTTATTGATTAGACACAAGGGGAGCCAAAGAATATTCTCAAGTATTAGCAGTTGAGTTGTCAATTCAACCACACCTGGAAACTTAATATCTGCAGCAAGGTATTTAGTAGCAAAGTAATAGGATATTAGTGGTAACGATAGCAAAAGGTAACGGTAGCAAAAGTAATATTTTGGGGTTTTATAGTGATGGTAACAGTAGCAGCGGAAAAGTAAATAAGCGAAGATCAATATAGGAAAAGCTCGTAGGCATTGGATCGGTGATAGAGAATTATGCCGGATGCGATCGATCATGTAACAGTCATAACCTAGGGTGACACAGAACTAGCTCTAGTTCATCAATATAATGTAGGCATGTATTCCGAATATAGTCATACGTGCTTATGGAAAAGAACTTGCATGACATCTTTTGTCCTACCCTCCCATGGCAGCGGGGTCCTATTGGAAACTAAGGGATATTAAGGCCTCCTTTTAATAGAGTGCCGGACCAAAGAATTAACACATAGTGAATACATGAACTCCTCAAACTACGGTCATCACCGGTAAGTATCCCGATTATTGTCACTTCGGGGTTAACGGATCATAACACATAATAGGTGACTATAGATTTGCAAGATAGGATCAATAACTCTCATATATTGGTGAAAGCATAATAGGTTCAGATCTGAAATCATGACACTCGGGCCCTAGTGACAACCATTAAGCATAGCAAAGTCATAGCAACATCATTCTCAGAACATATTGGATACTAGGGATCAAACCCTAACAAAACTAACTCAATTACATGATAAATCTCATCCAATCCATCACCGTCCAGCAAGCCTACGATGGAATTACTCACACACGGCAGAGAGCATCATGAAATTGGTGATGGAGGAAGGTTGATGATGATGATGGCGACGGATTCCCCTCTCCGGAGCCCCGAACGGACTCCAGATCAGCCCTCCCGAGAGAGTTTAGGGCTTGGCGGCGGCTCCGTATCGTAAAATGCGATGAATCCTTCTCCTTGATTTTTTTCTCGCCGAAAGTGAATATATGGAGTCAGGGTTGAGGTCGGTGGAGCATCAGGGGGCTCACGAGGCAGGGGGTGTGCCTAGGGGGGTAGGGCGCGCCCCCACCCTCGTGGACAGGGTGTGGCCCCCCCTGACGTGGATCTTTCTTCCAGTATTTTTTATATATTCCAAAATAATTCTCCGTTAATTTTCAGGTCATTCCGAGAACTTTTATTTCTGCACAAAAATAACACCATGGCAATTCTGCTGAAAACAGCGTCAACCCGGGTTAGTTCCATTCAAATCATGCAAGTTAGAGTCCAAAATAAGGGCAAAAGTGTTTGGAAAAGTAGATACGATGGAGACGTATCATCCCGTGCCTCCTGTTACCCTCGATCCTTAGACGCGCAGTTCGGGACCCCCCATCCGAGATCTGCCGGTTTTGACACCGACAATCATCCTACCAAGAAACTACAAAATTTGAATAATATGAGTATTTGCTAGCTTATGGGCCGCATTCCTAAGACAATGCTAAAATGAAACTCCATCCCTAGAGCAGGCTAGAGCAAAACAGTATACAAAAATTACTAAGTAGGGGTTGAAGACATAAATTCCCACCATTGCACACTTTCATAAGTTCCAAGGAGTCGGGTTCTATACTAACTCATTAGCATCCCAAGGAATTCATAGTCACTCACGAGCATCCCAGGGAATCCATACTCACGCGTGAGCATCCTACATAATCTAATAGCTCAATTTCTTTAGAATACCTCCAAAGTAATGCCATCAAGCAAATGATTTCAAGAACAAGCCACATCACAACAACTTCTCCCAAACTGTTCCTAAGACATCACCGATAGCTCTGGTATCGTCCTCATGGATGGATGCATCAGTGTTAACCTTATAACAGCCCCGGCTCAACTTTGACCAACCAACTTCCTGAGGGTGGTTGTTGTGCATCACTGAATCATAGTTTGCGGTCAGGGCATGAGTCCCAAATGTTGTCTGGGGTGGTGTCGCCCTTGGCTCGCCCTTCACAAATTCCCACTGTTGCCACCACACAAACCAACAAGCTAGAACGATAGACTCTTGCATGCCAAGCATTCCGGGAACTGGGGAGCTCTGATTCGGATTACATAAAATGCCCACCGGCAGAACAAAACCAAAACAATCAAAATGACAAGTGCCTATTCAATAACTTCATCTAGCCCCATCTCCTTCCATACTTAGTTCTTCAAACACCTTGCCTGTCATCTCTCCTGGTCTGAGACCCAAAGTGGTGATCCCACTCCGTATAGTATGCAAGTCGTACCGAAAAGTGCCTCAACTTGGTTTTGTGCCACGCAACAAAATCCTCTGTTAAGTGAGCACTCAAGGGGATCATAAGAACTCTCTCCACGTCAATTGGTAAAAATATCTCCCTGGTAAGTTTTTCATCCCAAAGAGACCAGAGTCTGGGTTGATTAATTCCTCAACCGTACACAAGATAACATGCCCCTTCAAAGCATGAATCTTCCTTGTATTATTATTTAGGATCCAATGATCTTCCCAAATCTTTATCGTTTGATTCGACCCCACTCTCCAAGTATGACCACGCCTGAAAGTTTGCAAACTAGGAACAATACTTCGCCAAGTATATGAAAAGCCTTTTTTGATCCATCACTTAACAGGCTATCATCAAGGAAGTATTTAACTCTCAACACTTAGGCACAGAGGGAATCAGGACTGGTTAGCACCCTCCAAGTTTGCTTTGACAACATGGCGAGATTAAAATAATACAAATCTCGAAAGCCTATACCTCCCTTTTTTTGGAATACACATCCTCCACCATGCGCGCTAGTGTATCCTTTTCTGATCCTCCGTATCAACCCACCAGAAAGTAGACATTGCATCATTAATTTCTTCAAAGAGTTTCTTGCGGAGCTTTAAAATAGCCATGTTAAAAAACAGGGATATATTGGATAACTGCCCTCCATAATATTTGAACTATCATTTTTCAGAAGATGGGTAATACTATCACTCCTATCTAGTTACATCATGGTTAGGGACCAAGGTATTTATCTGAGATAGATTCGGTCATAATATTCAGCTCGATTTGGGCTTTTAAATCAACATTTATGTTTGGACTAAAATATAAATTGTATTTATCTTTGCTTACCAACTAGCCCGAATTTGTACAATATTCATCTAGCACTTGTTTGAACAAGGTTGCAGTAATCAAATCAGCCTTCATAAGTATTAGGGAATTATCAACAATGTTTCTTTTTCCAGCTTTCGTTTTCTTTACGTGGAGAAAAGATTTAGGTGCCATTGTCCTTTATATCTTTGGCAAATTCTAGTGTTTGTTATTCTTTTTCAACTTTGATGGTCGTTTGTGATGGTGTGTGAAGTAGCGTGTAAGTATACTGTCTGCTTCTCTTCATCAGTTCTAGAATTTTTAAAATATGTATGATAGATTCCTTTAATGGAAGCTGCGAGCAACCTTCCCATAACCAAAAAAGTGTTTAAATGTCGTCTCTGAGCCAAAAACTTAGGCATGAGACGCTGAAGCCAGAATGGACGTCCTGGGAGGATGAGACGAACACGAACGGTCTAGATGAGGATGACGTGGAGCCACGTGTCAGCAGTATCTCCTCCCGCGCAGCTATATAAAGGAGCACAACTCCAGCTCACCCTCCGCATCTTTCATTCGTGTCTGAAGCAGCAGCCATTGCCCATTGCTAACCAGAGTGGAGTGGTAGAGCAGTTCGAGTTTGCTTTTCTCTCTTGCTTGATTGATCGGTGCCTCGATCCATCGTTCGTCGGCGGTGCATATAGTTAGCGAGGAATTCTCGGGCCGGCCACCGGCGACGACGACCGCAAGTGATCCGTGAGGATGGTGAACACGACGGCGGCTATGGTGAGCGGCGGCGTGCTGCCGCTGGCGTCCCTGAACCACATCAGCATAGTGTGCAGGTCGGTGGAGGAGTCGCTCGACTTCTACATGAACGTCCTCGGGTTCACCCCCATCCGCCGCCCCGGCTCCTTCGACTTCGACGGCGCATGGTAATCATACCGGACCAGCTCAATACGTAGGAGCGTCAGTGTTAATTGCACTGCTCTGAATCTCTGATAATGCTTTTCTTGTTGCTGCGAGTGAAGGCTGTTCAACTACGGGATCGGCATCCACCTGCTGCAGTCGGAGCATCCAGAGAGCTTACCGGCGAAGAAGGAGATCAACCCCAAGGATAACCACATCTCCTTCCAGGTACGTTGTGGTAGTTAATTTCGATTTGGTTGCGAACAGCTCTCTCTCTCTCTCTCTCTCTCTCTCTCTCTCTCTCTCAAAAGGAGTATTAGGGTGTGACGAAAGCGACGTCGGCGTCCTGTCGCCGGCGACGGCCCGCATGTGTTCCGCGAGTAACAGTGCCGTTATGTGCGATCGATGGCCGACAACGACGGGTCGGGCTGATGTGCACACGTACGTGCACGGCGCATAAGTCTTCCATTTCGCGCGTTGGTTCCTTGTTCCGTCGTAGATGCACGATGGATACCAGGTCAAGTCACCACTCACCACACAGAAACTGAAGTTGGATGCTGAGTCAGAATGTCTCACTAGCTGAGATCAATTTTCGTTTATCAAATACAGTATAAGAAAAGCTTCTGAGACTAATGAAGGCGCAAAATTGTTGTGTTTTGTGTGCAGTGCGAGAGCATGGTGGCGGTGGAGCGGCGGCTCAAGGAGCTGGGCATCCCGTACATCCAGCGGTGCGTGGAGGAGGGCGGCATCTACGTGGACCAGATCTTCTTCCATGACCCCGACGGCTTCATGATCGAGATCTGCAACTGCGACAAGCTCCCGGTCGTCCCGCTCGCCGGCCAGAACTTCGCCATGGCCGCCTGCAAGAGGGTCGCCTCCGTCAAGCAACAGCAGCTGCCCATGCCAGTCGCACAAGTAGCGCAAGCAACCCCTGCTCCGGCGGCGGCCGCGGCTTCGCAGTGCGTTCCGGCGCCGAACCCGGCCTTGCAGCGCGTCGGCGGCGAGGAGGCGGCGCATATCTCGTGCGCGTGAGGGGTGGGGGGCCGGGGTAGCCAGGCCGCCCAACCGGTGGGTGGCGCGCTCCGTGGAGTTGTGGTTTTTGTACATTGTGATATGACAGTGTGCGTATGAATAAAGCGAGGGGAGCAGAGTGTAGTTTCAGCTTCAAATCTGCGTCTCGGAGCGGATGAGCCCTCTGTTTGCTCTGTTTTTCCTCCCCGTCCTTCGAACTACTGTAGTAGGCGAGTATTTAAACAAAAACTACCACATTTCATAAAAATATGATAGAAAACTATCACTTTACGATTTTGTGCGGAAACTACCACTTTTGTCCTAATCCGTGACAAAATACTACCAAGTCTCGAAACCGATCGCTTCACCAGCGCTAAGCACCAAACTAATCAGCCGGTTCCACGTTTCAGGCGCCACGGTGGCCAACCGATGCCTGCCGCGCGTCCGCGGTCGGAAACGGCGTCGTCAGAGAATCTGCATCAAAGGTCCCACGTTGGAATCTGCATCAAAGGTCCCACGTTTTGGTGCATTGAACGCAAACCGATAATCGCCGTGTCCGACTATGGACGAGCCTTTAACACACGGCGGGCGTCGGTTGGCCACCGTAGCACCTGAAACGTGGGACCGGCTAGTCAGTTTGGTGCTTAGCGGGCGTCGGTTGGCCACCGTAGCATCTGAAACGTGGCGTCGGTTGGCCACCGTAGCATCTGAAACGTGGGACCGGCTAGTCAGTTTGGTGCTTAGCGGGCGTCGGTTGGCCACCGTAGCACCTGAAACGTGGGACCGGCTAGTCAGTTTGGTGCTTAGCGCGGACAAGCGATCAGTTTCAACACTTGATAATTTTTTGCCATGAATTAAAACAAAAGTGATAGTTTTCCGCATAAAATCGTAAAATAGTAATTTTCTGTCACGTTTCCCTAAAATATGGTAGTTTTTAGTTAAATATTCGTAATAGGCACTACTCCCTCCTAAAGTTCTCCTCTTAGATTTTACTCCCCCGTTTCTAAATGCAAGTTCTTTTAGAAATTTTAATATGAACTACGTATATATGTATATAAACGTAGTCTAAAGTTAGATTCGTTTATTTTGCTTCGTATATGGTTTATATTAAAATCTATTTTTTTAATTATTAATATAGACACAAGTACTCATATACATACGCATACACTTATCCTTATAAACACACACATGCACACCAACACGCATATCCTATCCATATGAGTACCTCTGAAAGACTGAGCCGACATATCATCTTGTGATTTACGAAGTCACCGTAGGCGCCTCATCGTCGACGGAAACGTCTCCTTCCACTGAATCGCCAAAAATCCTGAAATAAATTCAAAAATAAATGCGAGCACCAGGATTTGAACCCTGATAGGCTAGAGATACCATAGTCCCTCTAACCATCCAACTACAAATTGGTTCACTAAAAAAACAAAAATGCCACACCTTCGAAAAATACTACTAATCTTACGTTTTCCCTAATCTTAACCAATCCTTCCCTAATTTTCAGGGTGGGGAGGCCTGTTATCTAACTAAACAAAGCCACATCGTCCTGTACGTAACTCTTCAAAAAACCTTTGGTAAGTGTAGTAAAGCCCTTAGAAAAGACTTATACTTCCTTTGTAAATTAATATAAAAGCATTTAGATTACTAAAGTAGTGCTTTAAACATTTTTATATTTGTTTATGGATGAAGTATTTAGGAACAGGGTATTGATATGTCTTGTCTAAATCGAGACGAGCTTGATGAAGGCGAGCTCTAGATGGGGCCAGCCCATTGCGCCTCTGACCAGAAGCTAGACGCCATATTTCCATCCTTTTTATGTTTTCTGCTTTTTTGTTTTCTATTACTTCATTTATATTTTCAGATATTCCATATTACAAAAGGAACACTTTACATAAAACACTTAGAAAATTGTTAATGGAGTATTTAAAAATACTAAATATGTACAGAAAAAATTAGCATGTAAATAAAAAGTGTATACAAAAAATATAGAACGTGAAATGTGTACAGAAAAATATTGACCACTTACTTAAAAAATGTTAATCCAAGAATTTAAAGAAATGTTAAACAAGTGTTTGAAAAATGTTATTGTAAATTGTGTATATAAAAAATATTGACCATCTAGTCAAAAATATTAAAATTCCATTTGAAACTATAATTGTGAATTATATCTTAAAAAATGTTAATCCAAGAATTCAAAGAAATGTTAAACAAGTGTTCGAAATTTTTTTAACTTGCATTTGTAAATTGTCTATATAACAAATATTGACCATGTAGTCAAAAAATATTAAAATTCCATTTGAAACTATAAATGTGTATTATATATAGTCAAAGAGTTATTTGACCAGTGGGTCCATCGACGACGCCGTCTTCGCTCTGTCACGCCATGCCCTTGCTCGACAGCCCTGTCGCCATGTACCTCTGTCGTGCATACCTAATAGACTCGCTATGCCGCCGCCCTCGCCTTGCCTTGCCTCCCGTCCTCCTCGCCGCCGTCCCCATCCAACAAATTCATGGGTTCACTCAACGGCGGCTGGCGGCGCGGAAGCTTGCGGGAGCAGTAACTATGGTGCGATATCGAGCAAAAAAAGGAGACGGGGAATGATCATGAGCTCACTGCGGTTCTTCTGGTGCAGACGATGAGATCTAGGAAGCACAACATGCGTCGATTTTGTCGATGGCTTCTGGTGGCCGTAGTCGAGGAACACGACCCGATTCGCCCGGCTTGGGGTAGCTGGAGCCTATTCCTTTGTCTGGGCTGTCGAGGGAGACCAGGTGGAGCTCTGTGGCGCGTTGGTTTGGCGAGTGGTGGCCACTTTCCATGAAGACGACACCGGCATCATGGTGCTCTTGGGGGTTTCGAGATTGCGGGGAAGAGATGGGAATGGCCATGGGGGAGATGTTGGAAATATGCCTAAGAGGCAATAATAAATTGGTTATTATCATATTTCCCTGTTCATGATAAACGTCTATTATCCATGCTAGAATTGTATTGATCGGAAACTCAGATACATGTGTGAATACATAGATAAATAATGTGTTCTTTGTGACGGCATCGATCATCGTCTGGCCAGGCACACGTGACTTCGTCATGGGGATGCTGGAACACAATAACGAGAAAGAAGAACAAAACCGGTAACGACGATTTCGGTATAGTGAGCATAGTGATGACTCAGGAGGATACGATGCATCTCGGGTTTTGTGTAGTATCGTGAAGCAAAGGGACCATCACATGATAACCTAAGGTTCACTCGAATATCATTCGTGTACTCATAGGGACCGATGCAGACATCCACGGTCCCGCTGCTGGTCATTGAACGAATGATTTCATTCATGTCTACGAGTTACCGAACCTACATGGTCACAAGCTTAAGGCAATCATGATCTGCTGAGTGTTAGTAGGTCGGGAGTCATGAGAATATATTTGTGGAGTTAATTCATGAATATTTGGAATAGTTTCGAGAGGATCCGAAAGCGTTTCGGGGTCACCGGAAGGGTTTCAGTGAATATCGGGTAATAGCGAGTATTACCAATACTTCTTATATATATAGTCAAAAAACAATGATAGATTGGATAATTGCCTTCTAGAATATATTTTTTGCACCCATAGACCAACGCTTCTACTTTCACCCCTTCCATATTTGAACAATCCTTTTCGTAAGATGAGTACAACTATCACTCCTATCCAGTTCCATCATGATTGGGGACCAAGGTATTTATTAGAGATAGCTTCAGTCATAATATTTAGTTCTCAATAGATTTGGGCTTTAACATCAACAATTACGTTTGGAGTAAAAATGATACTACAGCCGTGTTTGTTTCAGCTTCACTTGGATTTTAATCACATGTGGATTCGCTTCAGTGCCAAAGCTGATTCGCACCGAAGTACACTTTGAGATGCTTCAAAAAATTGCACTCAAAATAGCCCAAATCCAGATTCAGCTTTACTAGCAAAGCTGAATTCTCTGGTTCAGCTTCACTAGCAAAGCTGAATCATGTCCCATAATCCGAAACAAAACAAGGCCTACATATATCTTTGCTTACCAACTAGCCTGAATTTGTACAATATTCATCTTACACTTCTCTCAACGAGGTTACAATAATTAAATCAGCCTTCATAAGTATTAGGGAATCATCAACAAACAGTCAAACTCTGGAATTTTGGAGCCTCTAGGCGTAAGCACAAATAATATTTCCTTTTTTCAGCTTTCATTCTCTTTATGCGGAGAAAAGATTTAGGTGCCATTGTCTTTTGCATCTGTGGCAAATTCTGTTAATCTTTTTCAACTTTGATGGTAGCATATAAGGACATTTGTGGTGGTGTGTAAGTAGCGTGCAAGTATATTGTCTGTTTCCTTTTATTAGTTTAGACTTTTTTAAATACGCATGGTAGATTCCCTTAATGAAAGCTGCGAGGAACCTTCGCATAACCAAAAAGTGTTTTATTGTCGTCTGTGAGCCGAAGATTTGGGCCAGAATGGACGTCCTCGGAGGATGAGACGAACACGAACAGTCTAGATGAGGATGACGTGGAGCCACGTGTCAGCGGTGTCTGCTCCCGCGCAGCTATATAAAGGAGCACAACTCCAATTCACCCTCCGCATCTTTCATTCGTGCCTGAAGCAGCAACCATTGCCCATTGCTAACGAGAGTGGAGTGGTAGAGCAGTTCGAGTTTGCTTTTCTCTCTTGCTTGATGGATTGATTGGTGTGCCTCGATCCATCGTCAGAGGTGCATATACTTAGCGACAAATTCTCCGGCCACCGACGACACTGTAAGAAATTTAGGCCTCATAGGAATTCTAGAGGATAGGATTCTTATAAGATTTTTTCCTTTAGAGTCCTTTGGTTCATAGGAATGGATTCCTATTCCTACATAGGATTGGTTCCTATCCTTCACATTTCATAGGAAAATAAAAAAGAGCCTAGACTCAATGAAAAAATTCCTTTGATGTCAACCAAATGACATCTTGTTTCCTATTCCTACTCATAGGATTTGAGATACATGTCATCTCATTTCCTACAAGATTCCTATTCCTATGATAATCCTATCCTATGAACCAAAAGAAGCCTTAGGGTTTTAGTCTATTACTATTCCTCTGCGCTTATCCGTAGTGCCGCTCACAGATCGTATATCTGAGGCTAGGGGTAGGGACTTTCTTATATTGTTTTTCCAAAGAGTCCACCTCTTATATAGATATAAGATTCCTATTTTTTCCACTAGTTTCCGAGATAGAGTCCAGATCAAATTACCAACCACGATCATATTTGTCTATTAACGGATTCTACCCGTTATGTCTCTGAAGCACGCGCTTGTGAGCAACGCGCCATAATAGAGTGTAAATTCCTCTAATTATGTAGATCAACATTAGGGCTGTAATCTAACTATACGATCTAGCTCCTTCCAATCATCAGTGTACCCGGGTAGTCTTCCCAATATAACTACTATATTGTATTCTACTGATAATCGACCAGCTTCCTTAAGCATATAACTTAAGTACATTCCAGCAAGTAACAATTCCATGTTAAACATGTAAAGCAATTCCATGTATAAAAACATGTATAATTCCATAATGAGGTATTCCAAATATTAACAATTTCAAGTCATTTGAGTATAGTTGCAGGACACATAATTCCAACATCTCCCACTTGTCCAAAACGATCGTTCAAATATTCGTAACCCCATAGTCTTAACATGCTTACCAAATACCTCATGACTAATAGGCTTAGTCAAGGGTCAGCAATCAGGGTAACACTATGTTGAAAATCCAAAGAAATATATAGTGATACCTTCCCTCAGTATGTTTCCTTGCTGTGACTCTTAAGATCACTAGAGACCTTTAGTTTTCGCCTAATTATTCCAGCATAGCTGTCCTCGGCGCCTCGAGTATTATTTCCTCGAGTGTAATTCCGCCTTTATAGGCACCTCGATTATTTTGTTCCTCAAGTGAAATTTCGCATCAATTGTTTTCCATCACATATATCAACTAGTAAGTGGCATGTGCTTCGCACGTTGATGGCATGCACATTAACTATTCATATTGGCATTTCATCATATAGTATATACAAAATACGCTCCAACTAAAAAAATGCATGATACATATGTAGCAGCTAATTTTTATAGATCAACGTAGCAACTAAATTTTTGTTAGTCGATGTAGCAATTAATTAGAAGTACAATATTGTGCGTGCTGATGCCTGCTTTACTATGTCACGTTAGCCAACCGTGAGTCTTCATTAGGCCTATCAACGTCATATGACTGGGAAGAAAAAAATCCAATATGGCCCACTTGACTCGTCGGAGCACCCCATTAGCAAATTCACAATCTGCTTTCTGAGACTGCCCTGCAGGCTGCACAGTGCACACGACAATCTACTCTTCTCTGGAATTCTCAAAAAAGGATCTACTCGTCTCTAGAACTCTCCCTTCTCTTCCTTCTCTCCCTAGTCCCTGCTCCTCCCCGCCTCCTTTTATGTTTCTCAGACCCGCTGCAGAACTTCCTCATATCTTCTCTACAACATCCTCTGCTACTATTAGTGCCATCGTTCATGGTATCTCGTCGCTCAATGTACTGTGGCTTAATTACCGAGGTCCCAGGCGGTCGTTGCTACTGTAGTGCACAACTTCTCAGTCCACATCTGGGCCACCATGGTTTTGGCTGATGTTGTGGACCTGCGAGTTCTTCTGCAAAGAAATCACGTCAACATTGGGTTAGACGCTTTAACAAGGTGGGACAGTAAGCAGGGAGGCAACCAGCAAGGCCGTTGAGAAGAAGAGCAGGTACAGGTGCATCTTCCAACCGTTGGATCACGAAATCGACGGCTCATGTTGTAGGGATTTGCCACATCCTGGCCATTGGATATGGAGATCGGACGGCCTACATTTCTAGTTATTCTCACACTATATAGTGGTATAGATAATATGATTAATTCCACATTGAGTCAAATATATGATAACCATGTAGAATAAAATTTCCAAAACCACATAAATATCAAATCCAATCAGTAAATGAAACTCCATAAGCAACCATGTTTTGAAAGAAATTCCTGACTTCGGTCAGTGAACCTGCACCATATTAGTACTTCACAAAAAAGGATATGCGTACCTGGACTTATTTCTCATCTCGTAGATACAATAATAGCTTCCTCAGTGTGTTTAACTTTAATATAAATTTCAAAACAAGTGACAGGTTGTGATGCACTTTCCACAATCTTATATGATGTGTGAGATTCCCTTAGATGCTCGTTTTTCCTTCCACTGCTTGAATGAAGCATAAATTCCGAAAGCTAAGTTATGATAACATAATGAAGATACATACGAGTTCCAATATCATTTATTATTCCACTTTTCTCAGTAGTTCAAATATAATTCCTCACTGAGTATGATTCCCTTTATCAAAGGTATTTAACAGATTTGCAATTTTCCATAGAGAAACATTTCAAAATATTTTCTATGTATTTCCAATCGTAAAACATAGGATGTTTAAAATGTTCCTTTCATATGAAAGTTAAAAGATGACCAAGCTTTCACTTCCATCAATGTGACTATATCATTGCAAACAACAAAACAATATTAACATATACAATAATAATGCAAAATACTTTACACTTACATTTGTAGATGACCGTCTTGCTTCATTTAGAAAACCATATGACCTGCTATTCCATTGATGTGAAGCTTGTTATAAGACCATACGTTAATATACTCAATTAGCAAACCATGTCTTTAGTTCCTCTTTCCCAAAATTCCAGGAGAGAGAGTTTCCACAAGGCATATTTCCCTTTGTGTGAATAATTGAATAACAAGAGTGACATTATAATATTCCAGCGAGCCAAATATCCTTTAAAAAAATCACTTCCAGACAATAGGCTTGCAGTTATTTGGTATGATATTAAGTTCCCAAACTATGCTCTTCCTCATTTGAGTTTATTCCTTCCCTCAATTCTTCCACCCATAGTTAACATTGAAAAAAAACTTCAAGGGATTTAGCGATTCCTCTAAAATTTAGAGTGGCATGCCCCAACAACATACAACTATTATCCAAACATGATATTCCGAGCTAATTCCTCCCACTTATCCTAAGCATGTCATGTTTGGAGTGTCACTTGTAGTTTCTTTGGGGTCAACATTATATTCCAGTATGATTGTCAATAATTCCACCCTTGATCATACAAATAATTGTGTTCCTACTTTCCACCAGTTTTCCTTTTCCGGATAACAAAGGAAACACCCTTTGATCCACTAGAATAACCATGAAAAAAAATCCTGGTGTGCGCTTTGTAATAACTGAGAATTTCATGCCAAAATAGAAGATTTCCTTCCAGTCAACTGATTGTAGTAGATGGAGAATGATATCAACAAATGACAGTATGCAATGCTTCCAAAGAAACAAGGGAGTATACAAGACATTCAAAATCCTCCATTCAATTGTGGAGTGTATGGTATATTATAATGGTGAATAGTTCCATGCTCTCTACATACAAACAATATATTCCTGAAGTGTACTTCCCCCATCAATCAGTTGTTAAAACTATGATATTATTTAATCAACTGATTTTCCACTTCAGTATAACATGTGACCAACACAATAAAACCTTCTGACTTGTATAATAAATGATAAACATAACCATATAAAAGTGTAATCATCGAAGAGTGGGATGAAATAAATAACCTGACCTCTAGTGGGGATGTCCAAAGAAATATCATAAGTATAAAAAAACAAATGTGAAGCCCTTTCATCTCCTTCCACCTTAATAAACAAGGTGTATTAAAAAAATATGCTTCACATGTACCATAGTCCTCTCACTAGAGTTCAAAATTCCAGAATCAATAAGCCTCTTGATCCAGTTCCAAGATATGTGACGATGATGTAGATAATAAGATTCCAAGCATGTGTTCCCATTGTCGATATTCCTCCATATGGAGTTATCTTCGCAAAATATAAACATTATGGTTTGCAAACTTCCAATGGACATCAAGAAAGATAGATCATTGTGTGAAAATCCATACTGCACTAATTTAACTATTGAGCAATATTTCCATTCTTCCTTTTCCAAACAGTGTGTCATAATCAATAGATTTCAAGATATAACAATAAAGCAAATTCGTTCTTACTGAAGTTTCACAGAGTGTCCAATAGCAATAATACCTTTTCTCCACAAGGGAGTTTCATGGCAAAATTTCCAATTCCAAAGTGTATAAGATTTAGCAGCAATGACAAAGCATAGAAATATATATATATATATATATATATAATTTCCTTTGGAACTGTTACCATGTGAACAAAATTGCTATTGCATTCCAACAATATGAGACATAACCACAATCCAGCTACATGAAAAAATATCCCTGAATAAATAAATATAGTGCAAATATTATCATCAGGCATACCAACAATTGAAGAGAAATTTCCTTGTCCATGGACTGACTCCCAACTTCCTCCACAAACAAGTGATGCTGAGTAATAAGATCTTTTCTAGATGTGCATAATTTCCATGCTATCTTTTCACTGAAGTAATTGCCAGCCCATCCGGGCACTCATGATCTAAGGTCCTTGGATTTCTTTTTTGTACGGACTAGTATTCTTCTGAGGAGTAAATATCATCTCCTTGTCATGAATTGCATGCAATAGATCTGAGAAAAAAATTAATCAGTGATCAAATAAAATGATTAAAACCATGGATGTGTTTGGTGCGTGTAGTCCTTCCAGCAAGCTGGCCGTTGCTTGCAAAAGTTCGTTCCACTTTCGTGTTATTTGCCTTCCTGCATATACCAAAGTACTACACGCCTTCGTATTGAAGCAGTAGAAGCAAAAGTAGTTTCTCTTTTCCTTCAGCTATCCTTGCGAAGTGGCCGTTCAGAGAAGAAGCAGCATGCAGTGTCGGGTATGGCAAAAGTCAACCGGTCGTCGTTTGTCCGATGGGATGCAACGAAACCATCCAGGCGACACATAGTCACGTACAGGAAGCGGTAGGATGGCAAGCTTGTCCACGTCTTCGGTTGTCAACAGGCCGCCGAACACAGCGGAATTTCCTGGCTAGGACCTCAAGCCAGTGATGCAGTCGGGTCGCGTCGGGCGCATCTGAGCGACACTGACATGGAGCAGCGAACCCAACGACGCGAAGGTCTAGTGGCGACCTGGTGGCGAACTCGTCGATGCGGAGGTCACCGGCGGTAGTCCAGCTCGACTCGGCGCAGAACGACGCGGAGTCGACGGAGTGGACTTGGAGCGGCGGCTCCGAGAACCCAATCAAGAAAAAAATCTTACGATTCACAAAGAGAGTTAATTTCCTACACGGGGAGAATCTTGCATGGTGTGCCTCGTATATGGGTTGGGTGCATGATTGAGCCACGCACTAGCAGACGACGCGAACTTTGCTTTGACTATTCTGGATCATACGAAGCCTCCAACAACTTGGTGTAATCAGCATGGCGCGAGCGCAAGCTGGCTAGCAGCGCCCGATCGGCGTCAGCCCTAGAGTCGTGCGATGAGGAGGATCCCGAGCGATCTGGAGGAGCAGAGTTTGATCCGGTGGCAGAGTTCGGTCCTGGTGGATCGGCTAGGATCACGGCGGCGGCGTGACCTAAACCTTGCTCAACATACCAATGTAAGAAATTTAGGGTTTTAGTCTACTCTTTATTTCTCTGCGCTTATCCGTGGTGCCGCTCACAAATCGCATATCTGAGGCTAGGGGTAGGGACCTTCTTATATTGTTTTTCCAAAGAGTCCACCTCTTATACAGATATAAGATTCCTAATTTTTTTTCCACTAGTTTCCGGGATAGAGTTCAGATCAAATTACCAACCACGATCATATTTGTCTGTTAACGGATTCTACCCGTTATGTCCCTGGAGCACGCGCTTGTGAGCAACGCACCATAATAGAGTGTAAATTCATCCAATTATGTAGATCAACATTAGGGCTGTAATCTAACTATACGATCTAGCTTCTTCCAATCATCAATGTATCCGGATAGTCTTTCCAATATAACTACTATATTGTACTCCACTGATAATCGACCAGCTTCCTTAAGCATATAACTTAAGTACATTCCAGCAAGTAACAATTCCATGATAAACATGTAAAGCAATTCCATGTATAAAAACATGTATAATTCCATAATGAGGTATTCCAAATATTAACAATTTCAAGTCATTTGAGTATAGTTGCAGGACACATAATTCCAACATCTCCCACTTGTCCAAAACGATCGTTCAAATATTCGTAACCCCATAGTCTTAACATGCTTACCAAATACCTCATGACTAATAGGCTTAGTCAAGGGTCAGCAACCAGGTAACACTATGTTGAAAATCCAAAGAAATATATAATGATACCTTCCCTCGGTATGTTTCCTTGCTGTGACTCTTAAGATCACTAGAGACATTTAGTTTTCGCCTAATTATTCCAGCATAGATCTCCTCGGCGCCTCGAGTATTATTTCCTCGAGTGTAACTCCGCCTTTATAGGCACCTCGATTATTTTGTTCCTCAAGTGAAATTCCGCATCAATTGTTTTCCATCACATATATCAATAATATGATTAATTCCACATTGAGTCAAATATATGATAACCATGTAGAATAAAATTTCCAAAACCACATAAATATCAAATCCAATCAGTAAATGAAACTCCATAAGCAACCATGTTTTGAAAGAAATTCCTGACTTCGGTCAGTGAACCTGCACCATATTAGTACTTCACAAAAAAAAGGATATGCGTACCTGGACTTATTTCTCATCTCGTAGATACAATAATAGCTTCCTCAGTGTGTTTAACTTTAATATAAATTTCAAAACAAGTGACAGGTTGTGATGCACTTTCCACAATCTTATATGATGTGTGAGATTCCCTTAGATGCTCGTCTTTTCTTCCACTGCTTGAATGAAGCATAAATTCCGAAAGCTAAGTTATGATAACATAATGAAGATACATACGAGTTCTAATATCATTTATTATTTCACTTTTCTCATTAGTTCAAATATAATTCCTCACTGAGTATGATTCCCTTTATCAAAGGTATTTAACAAATTTGCAATTTTTCATAGAGAAACATTTCAAAATATTTTCTATGTATTTCCAATCATAAAACATAGGATGTTTAAAATGTTTCTTTCATATGAAAGTTAAAAGATAACCAAGCTTTCACTTTCATCAATGTGACGGCGCATGGTAATCAAACCGGATCCTCAGCTCAATACGTAGGAGCATCGGTGTTAATTGCACTGCTCTGAATCTCTGACGGTGGTTTTCTTGATGTTGTTGTGAGTGAAGGTTGTTCAACTACAGGATCGGCATCCACCTGCTGCAGTCAGAGCATCCCGAGAGCTTACCGGCGAAGAAGGAGATCAACCCCAAGGATAACCACATCTCCTTCCAGGTACGTTGTGCGTAGTTAATTTCGATTTGGTTGCGAACACTGCTGCTATGGCTGAGATGGCTAGGATACATCGTCCAGGACTGAAAGATGATAACGGTTGCCTTCCTTCTTTTTCTTGAACATAAGGCTCACATACACTCTCTCTACAAACGCGCACACACCAGCATCCCTACCCTTATAAGTAGACACGGGACCGGTACAACATTTTAAGGTTGACGAAGTCATCACAGGTGTCTCGTGATCGACGGGGCCGTCTTCTCCCATTGAACAAATTTGTAACGGTCCTCTTTGTATTGAGAGGAAGGAATTAACTTGCTTGGTGCGTAGGCGAGATAGGTTAGGTTCTCCGTCGTCGTTAGCTGCTCCTTTTCTATGCCCGTCACGTTTTATCCAACCCTTGTTGGCACATGCGAGGGTTGCTTTCAGCACACGTGATACAACGTTATGCGGAAGGAACTTGCTCGTCGCGACCCTTAGCCAGACCTCAAAATTAAAACAAGCCAATGATTAGACGAGATACAGTATGTCTTGTAACGAAGGGCGCCAGACCCTGGGGCAGAGGCAGACAACAAACATGGCAGGATGCATGTGTTACACTTACACAGCCGGCAAATTGTGTTCACGTGCACGTCAAAGTGGGTGTGACTGTGCGTCCAGTACTTGCACGTGACATGTTCATACAGTGCGGTTTTATTATCCCACGGTACATACATGCACTTACCGGGTCGCTGTCCACGGTGACAAAGCTAGATAGGCATGAAGAAATGGGCGTAGAAAGTGGGCATTCAATCGTTCGGTGGTACCCATGCTGCGTATAGGAACCGTGAACTGGTTGGCCACGTTGCAACACAAAGTTCCTCGGATCCGTGTTCCGTGGAAAGGCTGTGTATGCCTACCCAGGAAAGGCTGCCCAACATTTCTCGAACGATAGGTGCAATTTGAGTTAGGCAAAATTATTCTCTCTCTATTTTTGAGGTTGGGCAAAATTATTTTTTTGTTGCGAAAGTGATACAGATCTATTATCAAAGTTCAGTGAAAATGATTAAAACGTAAATGATTAAAGTTCAGTGAAAGTACAAAGTTTGGTGTTCCAAGATGTTGCAGCATGCGTATGTGGTCTAGATTCAGAACCACCAAAAAACCTATAGCCTCAAGAGGGTTGCTTGTGGAACTCTCTAGAACGCACGTATGCATTGCATGTCCCCCGTGGCCAAAAGCAGTTCGGTCATCTCCATCACCAACAGAGCAGGGGGTTGCTTTTCCCACAAACAAAGCCACATGGATGATACTCCACAGCTTGGTCCCATCAGCAAGACAGCTCTCCCTCCCTCCCTCTCTCTCAGGGTATTAGGGTGTGACGAAAGGGACGTCGGCGTCTTGTCGCCGGCGACGGCCCGCATGTTGTTCGGCGGTAACAGTGCCGTTATGTGCCATCGATCGGTTCTTTGGATCAATCATGGCATGGGTGACAGCTCATTTTACTACATCGGTGGCCGACAAGGACGGGTCGGGCTGGTGTGCGCGGCGCATAGATCTTTAATTTCACGCGTTGGTTTCTTGTTCCGTCGTGTTGCACTGGTTCTCTGGCATGCACGATGGATACCAGGTCTAGTCACCGCTCACCACATAGAAACGAGTTGCATGCTGAGTCACGATGTCTCGCTAGCTCAAGAATGTGGAAGTCCACTTCTGAGATCAATTGAGGCGTCTCCTTAGTCGCCGGGCGGCTGGACCTGGGGGAAACAGCGGCGGGGAACCAGCTTGCTCCCCGGCGATAAAACGACGGCGGCGGGCGACTGGGGGCAGGGGCGGCGTTACTGGCGGATGTGGAGGCGGCGGTAGCTGAAAGAGTCGCCGGCAAAATGGACGGCGCCGTCGCGGGAGGAGACAGAAGCGAGGGTTGCTTGTTGGCTGGGGAGAGGGAAGGCCAATGTGCCACCGATGAGCGGGCCCAGGACAGGAGTAGGCGAGCAAGCGCGTGTCCGTCGCGTGTCCGTGCCGACGCAAATCAGGCTTAAAAATGGACTGGGAATGAGTCGTCCGCGGACGAAAAACAGACGCGCGTCTATTTAGGCCGCCTTTTCTGTTCGCGTCGACCTAAACAGACGGTCGCGAACGAAACGGGTCGTTCCGTTAAAGTTGCTCTAACAAAAACATTCTGGGACTAATGGCCGAGCAAAATGCGTGTTTGTTTGCAGTGCGAGAGCATGGTGGCGGTGGAGCGGCGGCTCAAGGAGCTGGGCATCCCGTACATCCAGCGGTGCGTGGAGGAGGGCGGCATCTACGTGGACCAGATCTTCTTCCACGGCCCCGACGGTTTCATGATCGAGATCTGCAACTGCGACAACCTCCCGATCGTCCCGCTCGCCGACCAGACCTTCGCAATGGCCGCCTGCAAGAGGGCCGCCTCCGTCAAGCAACAGCAGGTGCCCATGCCAGTCGCACAAGTAGCGCAAGCAACCCCTGCTCCGACGGCGGCCGCGGCTTCGCAGTGCATTCCGGCGCCGAACCCGGCCTTGCAGCGCGTCGGCGGCGAGGAGGCGGCGCATATCTCGTGCGCGTGAGAGGTGGGAGGCCGGGGTAGCCAGGCCGCCCAACTGGCGGCGCGCTCCGTGGAGTCGTGGTTTTTGTATATTGTGATATAACAGTGTGCGTATGAATAAAGTGCGGGGAGCAGAGTGTAGTTCCAGCTTCAAATCGGCGTCTCTCACCCTGTGCGTTCGGTTTATTCAGTTTACATGGTCCGATTTATATGGTTTTTCAGTTTATATGATATTAATATTTCGGTAAATATGGTATGAAATTAAAATACGATTCGGTTTTGGTATATACCAAATTATTTCGGTATGGTTTCGGTATATACCATAAAAACCAAAGTTAACGCGAATTTGGAAATGACGTAATAATAATTAGCAAATTTATGACTCAAAACACATACTATTCTACACAAATAGTATATGACTATATATATAAGTATATATGCATGCATTGATTCATCTGTTGATGGTTATGGACGTGCTTAGCATTTTAAAAATAGAAAAATGACTATGTTACAAGAAAAAATTACGTGCTTAGTAGTGCATTTGACTCATGTACAAGAAAAATGACAACTTGTATGGTTGTTCATCTCAAGAAATATAAATTTATTTTTTACTTCGGTTTATTCGGTTAACCGTTCGGTTTTTCGGTATATACCATAAAAACCAAGTTTAAATTGGTATGAAAAGTTCATACCATACCAAAACTAGAAACCATAAAAACCATAAAATTGGTTCGGTTCGGTTTATTTTCGGTATGGTTTTTCGGTTCGGTTTTTAAATGCACAGAGTGATGCGTCTCGGAGCGGATGAGCCCTCTGTTTGCTATGTTTTTGCTCGTCATCCTTCGAACTACTAGTAGTACTCCCTTCATCCTAAATTTTTTATATATTTTTCTTCGAGCAAAACCTAAAATTCTTTTCTTTAGAATCACCTTTTTTTTAGCGAAAAACACTCGAGCCTTTTTTTTGCGATGAAAAGTAGGGTATTTGTTCCAGATTCACAGGATTACAATCGGCAGCGACTAGTTCAGCAATACAAGGGGCCGGTTGGTTAAGCCAACACGCAGTGCTATTCGCGCTACGCCCAAAATTCGCTAAACAATCTGCAACCCTGTTTTGTTCACGAGAGATTTTTACAGGAGTAACTACCCTATCTCTCAAAAGAACTTTTATCTCCACAATCAAATGGCCATATTTATTCATCAAATGGGAACATTCACATAGCCCGGGGGCTCCAAAAGGCATACATGACAGCCTTGCAGAAAATGTAAAGAGTTCTTAGCAATGTTATGAGCATCGACATTGTCTACTCTCCTCCGAAATTTAAACTTAAAATCTCCTAGTACAACACTCAAACTCGCAACCTCCCTAGTGATCATGGAATTCCCGCCTCTGCTCCCTTTCTCCATAGCACGTACAACATCCATGCAATCTCATGCTACATGTGCACACTGTGTGAAACAATATGGAAAGCGTTAAACCCTTTGTCTCGGGCCGCATTGTATATATTGGGCAAAAGCCTTGGCGTACAAGTTGCAGGAAAGATCGATCAAAGATCCTTACAAAGAGAAAAACGAGAGGGATGCGAGAGAAGAACAAATAGAGAAAGGTTACAAGTTTAAACAGGCTCCTAACCCTATAAGGTTTATTCTAACACTCCCCCTTAATCTAAACCTCAAAAAACTTTGCCAAGGTTGAGATTGTACTTAAACTCATCCAACCTTCTCATGGCAAGAAGTTTCGTAAATTCATCCGCAAGTTGATCTCCTGTAGGAATAAACTGAATCTCAAGTGACTTCCAAGCTACTCTTTCTCTGACAAAATGAAAATCAACCTCAATGTCTTTTGTCCGTAAATGGAAAACAGGATTGACTGAGAGATAGGTTGCACCAATATTGTCACACCATAGTCTTGCAGCCTGTGGAGCCTTAATTCCAAGCTCATAGAGCAACGTCTGTATCCATATTACTTCAGCTGTAGCATTTGCCAAGGCTTTGTACTGATAACCCACAAGTATAGGGGATCGCAATAGTTTTCGAGGGTAGAATATTCAACCCAAATTTATAGATTCGACACAAGGGGAGCCAAAGAATATTTGCATGTATTAGTAGCTGAGTTGTCAATTCAACCACACCTGGAGATTAATTATCTGCAGCAACGTGATCAGTAGCAAAGTAATATGATAGTTTTGATAGTAGTGACAACAACAATGTTAATGGTAATAGTGATAGCAATAGTTTTGTAGCAAGTGCAGCAATAACCATAGCAATAGTAACTTAGCAAGAACACTATAAGATAAATTCGTAGGCATTGGATCGGTAATTTGTTGGATGATATTCATCATGTGACAGTCATAACCTAGGGCGATATGGCACTAGCTCCAGTTCATAAATATAATATAGGCATGTATTTCGTAAATAGTCATACGTGCTTATGGAAAAAACTTGCATGACATCTTTTGTCCTACCCTCCCGTGGCAGCGGGGTCCAAATGGAAACTAAGGGATATTAAGGCCCCCTTTTAATAGAGAACCAGAACAAAGCATTAACACATGGTGAATACATGAACTCCTCAAACTACGGTCATCACCAGGAGTGGTCCCGACTATTGTTACTCCGGGGTTGCGGATCATAACACGTAGTAGGTGACTATAACTTGCAAGATCGGATTTAGAACATGGATATAATGGTGATAACATAAATGGTTGAGATCTGAAATCATGGCACCCGGGCCCAAAGTGACAAGCATTAAGCATGGCAAAGTCATAGCAACATCAATCTCAGAACATGGTGGATACTAGGGATCAAGCCCTAACAATACTAACTAGATTACATGATGAATCTCATCCAACTCCTCACCGACCAGCGAGCCTATGAAGGAATTACTCACTCCCTGTGGGGAGCTTCATGGAATTGGCGATGGACAAGGGTTGGTGATAACGAAGAACGAAGATCCCCCTCTCTGGAGCCCCAAACGGACTCCAGATCTGGCCTCCCGATGAAGAACAGGAGGTGACGGCGGCTTCGTCTCGTGGATCGTGATAATTCTTTCTCCCCGATTCTGGAAAAATAGGATTTTATAGCGTAGATTTTGTGACGCCTGGATAATTAAGCTACAGTGATCCCACGCTAATGGTGCAACGTCACCACGGTTACTGCTGCTAATCTATCGTTAGATCAAAACCGGTCCAAAATTCAAATTCAAAGTTTGGTAAATAATATAAGTTTTCAGACATTAAAATAAAAATGTTCAGTTTGTACTAAATATTGCATAGATAAATATGGTGTAGTAAACACATTTTTATAAAAGGCCTAAATAATTTAAAATGATTTAAAACAGAAAAGTAGATAAGAAAAAGAAAAAGGAAACAAAAGAAAGAAATGTAGAAAGCAGAAAAGTGGGGAAACCCTCTGGGCCAACTGGGCCTTGGCCCAGCTACGCTACCAGGCTGAACTCACCCCTGCTCCCCTGTTCCTTGTCGCCGTGGCTGTGGCCGATGCCCGCCACGGCACCGGTCGACGCCGTGGCGGCCATCCGCCGGCGCTCGCGGCCTACTTATCCACGGCCACCCCCAAACCCTAACCTTTTCCCCTGATCCCCCTTCTCTCCTCGAGCCCGACGCCCGCCCGCACCCCGGGCGCCCGACGCCGACGCCGTTCGTCCTCGCCGGAGTCGCCTCACCGCCACCGTCGCCCGTTTCCGCCGCCGTCCCCATCTTCCCCCTCAACAGACTCCTTCGCGCCTCGCTTTCCCCCGTTCGAATACAACGCTGAGCTCGAGCCGGGAAGGACTTCACTGAGCAGATCGAGCGCGTCTTCATCCTTCGGTCGCCGACGTTCTTCCTCAAATCCGGCCACCCTGCGCTACTAACCTTTCGCCGGGCCGTCGTGTGCCTTCCAAGTGAGCTGCCGGTCTTCCCCCTATTTTCCTTACGCATGCATCGCCGTAGCCACGCCTGTTCGCCTCAGTCGCCCTGAACCGGAGCTCTGCTCCCGCTCATGCTCACCCGCACCACGCCGCGCCCTCTGCCTCCAGTGCACGCACGCTAGCCTGTTGTCGCTCCCGCCCGCGTGCATTGCCCCTGCTGCCCTGCTGCTCGCCGCGGTCGTCGCCCTCACCCTCCCGCAGCCGCATTGGAGCTCTGCTCCCCCCGCGCCCACTCGCCGCCCATGCCCCCTGCATCGCCACGTCCGCAGCCCCGCAGGGCGCCGCCGCCGCTCGCCGCCGCCTGCAGCCTCGCCTTGCCTCGCGGCCCCGCCACCACCGTCGTCTCGCGCTCGACCGCCGCCAACCCCGCAGCCCGCGCCCCGTTCCGCCGCGACCACTGTCGCCCCTGCCGCCCGTTAACTCGCCCCGGCCCGTGCCCTTGTGCCACTGGCATATGGGACCCACCGGTCCCCTTTTCTAAAAAAATAATGTAAAAATAATAATTATAAAAATATAATTAATTAGTTAATTAATTAACTTAATTAAAATGGTTTATTAAGCTAATTACTTAGTTAGCATAACTAATCCCTAATTAGTTACATGTGAGTATGACAAGGGGCCCCACACCCTGTTGACCAGTCAAATGTTGATTGGTCAACTGGGATCCCTTGGCCCACCTGTCAGCCACTGGATGCACTTTTGTGTACCCTGTGCTGGGTGCCCATAGCGTTTTAATCATTATTTTCAAATAAATATTAATTACAGAATATTGTTTAAAATCTTTGAAAAATCGTAGAAATTAATCCGTAACTTGGATGAAAAAAATTTCAACATGAAAGTTGCTCAGAACGACGAGACGAATCCAGATACGCAGCCCGTTCGTCCGCCACGCATCCCTAGCATAGCGAACACGCAACTTTCCCCCTCCGGTTCATCTGTCCGAAAACGCGAAACACCGGGAATACTTTCCCGGATGTTTCCCCCCTTCCCCGGTATCATCTCTTGCCGCGTTAGGGCACCCCTAGCACCGATACTTGTCATGTCATGCATCGCCATGCATTTGTTTGCATTATATTTATTGTTTCTTCCCCCTCTTCTCTCGCTAGACACCGAGACTGACGCCGCTGCTACCCACTACGACTACGGAGTTGACGACCCCTCTCTCTTGCTAGAGCAACCAGGCAAGCCCCCCTGATCACCAGATATCGCCTACTCTCCTCTATACTGCTTGCATTAGAGTAGTGTAGCATGTTACTGCTTTCCGTTAAACCTATCCTGATGCATAGCCTGTCCTTGCTACTACTGCTGTTACCTTTACCTGCAATCCTAATGCTCAGTATAGGATGCTAGTTTATCATCAGTGGCCATACATTATTGTCCGTCTGCCATGCTATACTACCGGGCCGTGATCACTCGGGAGTTGATCACGGGTATATACATATACATAATATATGATGCTTGTGGTGACTAAAGACGGGTCGGCTTGTAGGAGTACCCGCGAGTGATTCACGGATTGGGTCCGAAAGGACGTTTGTCCCGACGGCCCTCTGAGTGGATCTTTGTGGCGAAGCGACAGGGCAGGTTGAGACCACCTAGGAGAGAGGTGGGCCTGGCCCTGGTCGGCGTTCGCGGTTATTTCAAAATAACACGTTTAACGAGATCTTGGTATTTGATCTGAGTCTGGCTACTGGCCTATACGCACTAACCATCTACACGAGGACAGTTATGGGCACTCGACATCGTGGTATCAGCCGAAGCCTTCGTGACGTCAGCGACGGAGCAGCGCGTGCCGGGTTGGACTGGAACGCCTACTCTTGTATAAGGGAGGCTAGGTCTGCTCACCGACCGCGTACGCAACGTGCAGGTGTGCAATGGGCGATGGGCCCAGACCCCTGCGCCATAGGATTTAGACCGGCGTGCTGACCTCTCTGTTGTGCCTAGGTAGGGCTGCGACGTGTTGATCTTCCGAGGCCGGGCATGACCCAGGAAAGTGTGTCCGGCCAAATAGGATGGAGCGTGTTGGGTTATGTGGTGCACCCCTGCAGGGAAGTTAATCTATTCGAATAGCCGTGATCTTCGGTAACAGGATGACTTGGAGTTGTACCTTGACCTTATGACAACTAGAACCGGATACTTAATAAAATGCACCCTTCCAAGTGCCAGATACAACTGGTCATCACTCTCTCACATGGCGACGAGGGGAGGATCATCGGTTAGGTTTATGCTATACGATGCTACTTGGTGAACTTACCATCTACTCTCTTCTACATTCTGCAAGATGGAGGTGGCCAGAAGCGTAGTCTTCGATAGGACTAGCTATCCCCCTCTTATTCCGGCATTCTGCAGTTCAGTCCACATATGATAGCCTTTTCCATTCGATACCAATGCATACATATGTAGTGTAGCTCCTTGCTTGCGAGTACTTTGGATGAGTACTCACGGTTGCTTTTCTCCCCCTTTTCCCCTTCCTATATCCGATTGCTGCAACCAGACGTTGGAGTCCAGGAGCCAGACGCCATCGTTGATGACGACTACTACTACTCGGGAGGTGCCTACTACTACATGCAGCCCGCTGACGACGACCAGGAGTAGTTTAGGTGGATCCCAGGCAGGAGGCCTGCGCCTCTTTCGATCTGTATCCCAGTTTGTGCTAGCCTTCTTAAGGCAGACTTGTTTAACTTATGTCTGTACTCAGATATTGTTGCTTCCGCTGACTTGTATATGATCGAGCTCTTGTATTCGAGCCCTCAAGGCCCCTGGCTTGTAATATGATGCTTGTATGACTTATTTTATTTATAGAGTTGTGTTGTGATATCTTCCCATGAGTGCCTGATCTTGATCATACACGTTTGCGTGTATGATTAGTGTACGATTAAATCGGGGGCGTCACAAGTTGATATCAGAGCCGACTGCCTGTAGGAATCCCCCTTCCACACTCCTTGGCCAAAGTCGAGTCTAGACATTACAAAAACTTTTACTAACATGGCTGTGTGTCTTACGTGCCCACGTCGCCATTTGGGTGGTATTAGGATCTTTTACTCCTCGACCTTTACTCCGGGACTCTGAACTCTTTTGTACTCGGGTTAAACGAATTTTACTAACTCTAACATTAGGATCTCGTGATCACTTCCATCTGGAGAGCCCCTTATTACTGATGGTCGCCTGCTGCATCAGAAGATCCCGAAGATAATCTCCATGTTTTCTCGAGACTTTTCCCCGTTGCTTTTTAAATTCCCTACCACCGAAATATCCCTATGGATAAATACTTACACCTGTCGTTCTTACTTTTATTCACAATTGATCCTGTTATTACAAGATACCTCGGGAATACTTGTGCCTACTACCTTGCAGTTCTATGCCCCCTGAATACCCCTACAAATAGTTTCTCGCACTTATCGAGTATCTGCTCATCCCCAATTGATTCTAGTAATTCACAAAGGTCTTCAAAATACTATTCGATCTTTCGAAAATCATCAACAACTTATTTCTCTTGAAATTCTTGCTTGCTTGCATTTTGGTTAATCCCATAAGTGGTGTAATCTTATTGGCATCCTTTGCCACTATCCTTTTGAGTTCATTGATTCAATAAGATGTGAATGCTCGCATTCCTCAGTCGAATCCTAGAATTCATCCTTCCGACTCAGTGTCAATTTGAACATGAGCTGGTTATCGACCAATCAAATTGCCGTCGATTGTACCCCCAAGTCTATTCAACTTATCCATTCTTAATCAGACCGTTGGCTTCTGATCCCTTGATTTGGAAATGATAATTCATGTGCATTTGAGTTTTGAATTATTCAGTTGTTTCTATAATCCAATGTCCTTGCATTGTTTTCTTCCTCTGTTGTGTCCCGATGCTCACATCAGCTCTGTTATGGAATGTCAGCTCCTTTGTTGAATTATCATCTACAGTGTCCTTTGTATACAAAAACCTCAAGAAGTTCTTTCCCTGATATATAATGTTGTTGGTAAGTCCTATTCTCCGATTTGTCCAACCATGCTCTACTTTCGAGCTTGAGTTATTTACCCCTGAAGTTTGTGATATATGTTTCCACGAAGCCCCGATGGGTTGAACCTAGGCCTTCCTTAATCTGTGTGATCCTGAAAAATTTCACATGTCATACTTATCTGGTATTGCACCAGGTAAAACTATCAACAACTAATGTCCTTTTTGAAAAGCGAGAGGTGAATGGAAGGTTATGCATTGAGGAAGTGGGAGTCGACCTTGAACCTTTGTGTTCATGCCCATGGACACGATGTAGATTCTATCATGGAAGCCTCTTGTAATAATAACTATTTCCTTGATTTAATATCATTTGATATCTGTGAATTGGTCCTTTGCAATCATGGTTCCGGCCATATTTTCTCATTAATACCTTTTATCGGACAAGTTGAAGTACTTGTCTTGTGCAGATCATTGCACCTGTCCAACCTTTACTTTGATGTACCGTCGAGTATTACACTATGATATCTTGATAATGTCATGGAACTGCATAACTTGTTATGGGTTCTTCATCAACTGTTATTTCTCATCGATTCCAATTTTTCCCGGGTTCTGAGTTGTTAGACACTCAGGGAAACTGATAGTGAATCGATTCCGCACTCCGATTCAATAACTATTAAATAATTTTCATTGCTTACGAGTTTAATAATCCTTCAAGTCATTCCTTGCCTGTTTGGCTATATCATTATTGTGCTACCTGGTCCTTCTTCCCGGAGCACAATTTTTGACGATGAGCTAAGCTTATGTCGATTTTCCTCATCATATCATTTTGCCTTGAACAACAAGCTTGATTTCGAGTTGTGTCGTACCCATGGTTCCAATAACCTTTTGCTTCATCATTCCTTTGACTTGATATCGTCGCTGGTTGATTACATCTTCATGAAATCTCTCGACAAATGTGTCGTTATCATGATCATCAACCTTATGAGCTCTTCCAGGATATCAATCGAATTCATGATGAGAAATACCATCCTTGCCCTCGATGATTATCATCGGCCACTTTATTGGCTTCCGTCCAACACAAACTTGATTGTGTTTTGTGTTATACCTTGAGTTCCTTGCTATCCAGCATTTGTTCTTCTTTACCTTGGATTATTATCACCTTTTATGACAAGATGTCGTGGGAAATTTCACCACCTCTTGAGAACTCTTAATACAGGTGATACTTCTCACCATCATCATTCCTTCTTGGTCCCCATGTTGATTATAACCGGAATACCAACAAGTGAACGATGCTATTTGGATTCATTCTTTGACCCTTCTAGCAATCCTATTGCTTTGAAGTTAATGGTCGGCCATTCATTCTTTGACTATTGATTATTGAATCACCATTCTGACATTGGTCGTGCAACCCAACCCATATTCTGGGCGCACCTTCAACCAATGTTTAATTGTGTATGTTTTCCTCGAGCATACTTCATTATATCATTTGATCTGAAAATATTATCTCCTTGTTCACATAATTGTGGTAATCCATCTTTTTGGAAATCTCGATGATATGCCGCTGAGTCCATCAGCCACCTCCTCATCCTCTCCTTGTTTAATGCTGAACTCTGGTTTCGGGACCTGCTTCCATAGTTCATTTCTCGAGAATTTTACAATGTCATCTCGTCAATTTGTATTACACCTTTTTCTCTCAGGAATTCCGTGTCTGAGTTATCTTGACACCAACCAGATCTAAAACTCGGTCAGATATGATGGTTGAACATTTTCCAAGAACCGGATACTTAATAAAATGCACCCTTCCAAGTGCCAGATACAACCGGTGGTCGCTCTCTCACAGGGCGACGAGGGGAGGATCATCGGTTAGGTTTATGCTATACGATGCTACTTGGTGAACTTACCATCTACTCTCTTCTACATTCTGCAAGATGGAGGTGGCCAGAAGTGTAGTCTTCGATAGGACTAGCTATGCCCCTCTTATTCCGGCATTCTGCAGTTCAGTCCACATATGATAGCCTTTTCCATTCGATACCAATGCATGCATATGTAGTGTAGCTCCTTGCTTGCGAGTACTTTGGACGAGTACTCACGGTTGCTTTTCTCCCCCTTTTCCCCTTCCTATATCCGATTGCTGCAACCAGACGTTGGAGTCCAGGAGCCAGACGCCACCGTTGATGACGACTACTACTACTCGGGAGGTGCCTACTACTACGTGCAGCCCGCTGACGACGACCAGGAGTAGTTTAGGTGGATCCAGGAGGCCTGCGCCTCTTTCGATCTGTATCCCAGTTTGTGCTAGCCTTCTTAAGGCATACTTGTTTAACTTATGTCTGTACTCAGATATTGTTGCTTCCGCTGACTTGTCTATGATCGAGCTCTTGTATTCGAGCCCTCGAGGCCCCTGGCTTGTAATATGATGCTTGTATGACTTATTTTATTTGTAGAGTTGTGTTGTGATATCTTCCCGTGAGTCCCTGATCTTGAACGTACACGTTTGCATGTATGATTAGTGTACGATTAAATCGGGGGTGTCACAGGTTTTTGGGTCTGTGGGGCCACCAGGTGGGGACAACCCACCTAGGCACACTAGGAGGGGGCGCCCTGGTGGGTTGTGCCCACCCAGGTGCCCCCCCTTCGGTGGATCTTGGCTCTAGAAATTCTCTTTATTGATATAAAAATCCTCGCAAAGTTTCGTTCCATTCTGTGAACTTTTATTTCTGCACAAAAACAACACCATGGTAGTTCTGCTGAAAACAGCGTGAGTCCGAGGTTAGTTTCACTCAAATCATGCAAATTAGAGTCCAAAACAAGCAGAAAAGTGTTAGGAAAAGTAGATACGGTGGAGACGTATCAACTCCCTCAAGCTTAAACCTTTGCTTGTCCTCAAGCAATTCAGTTGATAAACTGAAAGTGAAAAAGAAAAACTTTTACGAACTCTTTTTCTCTTGTTTGCATAAATAAGCTTAAACAGCACCCAGGTTTTCAACCAACATTATAAGTAACCATGCCGACAATAACTATTAAATATTATATTAACTCATATCAATAACATAATCAGCTAGCGAGCAATAACAAGGTATCTCAAACAGCAACATGTTGTCAAAACAACCATGATATAATATGACAATAGTGGTATCTCGCTAGCCCTTTCTGAGACTGCAAAACATAAATGCAGAGCACCTCCAAAGTTCAAGCAATGACTAAACATTGTAATTCATGGTAGAAAAGATCCAGTCATGATGCACCCAACATTAGCTACGCACAATGCATCAACATGACATCGCTGCTCTCAAGTTGTGGTGCTTATTTTAGAAGGTGATGACACAACATAAAAGTAAATAGATAGTCCCTTCGCAGAGGGAAGCAGTGATTTCCAGAGGTGCCAGAGCTCAAGTTTTAAAACAGAGGTAAATGATATTTTGAGACATGCACCCTTCTTGTTTACTTCACGACCATCGGTTATCAATATCTTCCATGCTAAGCACGCTAGTGGCGGTTCCCAAGCGATAAAAGTAAAGGTTTTGACTCCATTGGGAGTTTTGTTTGATTATTTGTAAGATTTTTCTGTTGCAGTTTGGGACTGGGCATCCCTATTACCGCCCTTTTCTCGTGGGATGGTGTGACGCCCTCGATTTGACCGTATACTAATCATACACGCAAATGTGTACGATCAGGATCAAGGACTCACGGGAAGATATCACAACACAACTCTAGACACAAATTAAAATAATACAAGCTTTATATTACAAGCCAGGGGCCTCGAGGGCTCGAATACATAAGCTCGAAAAACACAAGTCAGCGTAAGCAAAAAATATATCTGAGTATAGACATAAGGTTAAACAAGTTTGCCTTAAGAAGGCTAGCACAAAAGTAGCAACGATCGAAAAGGCAAGGCCTCCTGCCTGGGACCTCCTAACTACTCCTCGAAGCCGAACTCCATATAGAATCATCCTCGGGATCCTCTGGCTCCTGGGCTCCATCATCTGGTTGCGACATCCGAGAAGAAAGGAAAAAGGGGAAAAGGGGGAGCAAAGCAATCGTGAGTACTCATCCAAGTACTCGCAAGCAAGGAGCTACACTACATATGTATGCATTGGTATCAAATGTTGACTCCTTGTTCACATAAGTGTGGAAATCCATCTTTTGAAAATCTCAATGAATTGTCGTTGAGTTCATCAGCCACCTCTTCATCCTCCCCTTGGTTTTAATAACGAACTCTTGTTTTGGAACTTGCTTCCATAGTACATTTCCCGAGAATCTTACATTGTCGTCTCGTCAATTGTGTTGCACCTTTTCTTCTCAGGCATCCTGAGTCTAAGGCATCCTGGCACCAATCAGATCTGAATCTCGGTCAGATATGATGGTTGGAACATATTTCCAAGAGCTATTACATTGATCCTTATATATCAGTAAGGTGGGGTCATGCCTATCACACGTGGCCGGAGGACTTGTTGTTATAGATTCCTTTTCAGCTAGGTTATCCCTTCTTCCATGAGGCAATTGTAAGACCTATTCTTCAAGTTATTCCTGATGGATCCTTTGTGTCTCCAGAGTCTAACCTTCACCTGTTGACCATGTCAATGCTATCTCGAAGCATGTCTATGGTATTCCGATTTTAACAAGAACATTGAAGCTAATACTAAATGTTTCCTGCTCAATTATCCAAACACCGTTGTATGGGTAATATCATGAGCTTCCTCCCCCTTACTTAAGTGCTTTTCTACCTTCTATCCGGTCTTGGATATCATACTCTGCTTGTTCTTGGGAAGGATATACCCTTGAAATATGTGTTTAAACACATTTTCCTTTCCATTGTTCTGTTTAATCTGATAATCATATTTTCCTTTCCATGGTTCTGTTTAACCTTCTTGGGGTTTATATGATCTAAGCAGTAATACATCACTGCTTTTATAAGCACCTCAGTGTACAACTCTGTCAGTAAGACCCTGTACTATTGTTGTTGAAATTATGGTAACCACCGATGGACGAGAACTTTGCCTATTGGTCCGCCTCGTTCAACAAGCAGGAAGATAGTTCTCTTCGCCCCTCGCCCTTGGTACTGACGTTGTTGCCGACACAATTGACAGGCTACCCTTTTGACATGCCTTGCTATCATGACCGTGCAAGATGTCACCGCTCCTCCTACTTTTAAACCCACATGGTGGGCCCATAACCCACAGGTCCCAGGATCAAAACCTGACTCTCCTATACACCCTGTTACCAAGGTTATTCCTCGCGCGTGGCCTCGTATGTAATTCACGGACCACCTGTCTAATGATCTATTCTGGTATGAGACGCAATACCTATTCTCGTTGCCCTGAAACCCTCTCACCTTCTAGTTAGGCATCGAACGATTGCCTATCCGTTTGAAGCTTCTCATGGTACCTTCTTACCTGGCTCTCGATATCTTCTTAAGTTTCAAATCGAGAGATACTTATGCTTCTTCACTGAGTTAACCGTCTGCTGCTCGATCTTGTTAGAATCCATCCATATCAAGTTTTCCCTTCTTACCCTTTCGTAAGTACGGTGAAGATCTTGAAGGAGGGACGACAACTTCATCATGATGACCTGAAGCAGAGAAATGAAGACATCAGCGCTATGGATCGACCACTTCGAGAAGAGAAACCAAGACCGAGAAGATTCGTTAGGATTTCGTAACCAAACGTTTCCCCTGTATTCCACCTCTTAAATCTCGGAACGAAATTTCTTGTAGTGGAGGAGAATTTTGACGCCCAGATAGTTATGCTACAGTAATCCCACGTTAACGATGCTGAGTCACCATGATTACTGTTGATAATCTCGCGTTAGTTCGAAACTGATTCAAGTTTAAATTTGAATTAAAGTCAAACGATAAAAGTTCGCAAACCTACCAAACTAAAATGTTCTAAGTGTGGCACATATTCCATAATTAAATATGGTGGTGAACCAACATTTTTGTATAATGTTTTAATGCCCTATTATAATTAAAACAGTGAATAAAAACAATTATTCAATGCTTAAGTTACTAAGCAATTACTAAACTATTAAATTAAAGTGCAAAATTAAGTGTGGCAGAAGCCTAATTATAAGTAATAATTTAGGGGTGGCATTATATTGTAAAAATCTAAAATTAAAATGAGACTAAAAGAAAATAGTAATGGTTCAAACAAAAAAACAAAGCGAAGCAAAAGGGACCCCCCGCTAGGCCTCGGCCCAGCTGGCCTCTGGGCCAACCAGGCTGGCCCAGCCGCGCCTACATACCCCCCACCCCTGACCGAAACCCTAAACCGTTCCCCCCCACTTCCCCCATTCTCCGCCACTCCCCCGATCCCCCCGGATCTGGATCGGGGGCGCCCAACGCTCGCCGCCCCCGACCATGTCGTTCGACACCCCGCCGCCATCGCCTCCTCCCCAACCGCGCCCCGCTGCCGAGCTCCGTCGCCGGAGCTGCGCGCATCATCCCCGTCAACCTCCCCGTGCCCCGCTGCCCCGTGCCCTACCTTCCCCTCGGGAGCGCCCCTCATCTCTTCCTCGCGCCCGCACGTGCGCTCACCACCACCCACTCCGCCCTAGACCGCACCCGCGCGTGCACCGCGGCCGTCCGCCGCTGCTCTCGTCGCGCCACCGCGCCCCCATGCGGCTACTGCTACTAGCGCAGCTGCAAGCCCCCCGCCTCTACTCCCATGCCCTGTCGTGGCCATCGCCCGCGCGCCGCCTGGCCGTGCGCCCGCGTCGGCCAAGCCCTGCCTGGCCTCCCCCGTCGTGCCCACTGCTACCGCGCCCTGCGCCGGCCTCCGCCCGACCATGTCCGCGTCGCCCGCTCTCCCGCCTGACCTCGCCACGGCCTCGCTCGTCACGCCCCCGCCTGCCTTTGCCTCGCCGGCCCGACCGCGCCTCCCCGCTCATGCACGCGGCTGCACGCGCCCGGCGCCGCATCCGGGTTCTGCTCGTGCCGCCACCCACGGTGGCCTCGCCCGTCGGCCGCCCTCTTCTCCTCCCGTGGCCGCGCCCGCCCGAGCACCGCTAGCCGCCCGCGCCCCCTTCTGATGCTTGCAGGTGCACTTGCGCCGCTGCGCCGCCCCCTTTGCTCGTCGCTTCTGGGGCAGTCTCTGCCGGCCCGCGCGCCACTGGTGGCGCCCTGCTGCTCCCCGCCGGCCGGCCACTGCCCTGCAGCGCCGCCTGGGTGGTCTGCCCCGATTTTGCCCATTCGGGTGTGGCACCCGCCAGCGCCCACGTGCTAACGGGGCTCCGCCCGCTGCCCTTTTGCCTGCTAGCCCCCCTTGGGGCCTATGACATGTGGGGCCCAGCCTTAGAACGAAAACGTTATTAAAAAAAGAAGTTAAAAAAGATTTAAAAAAGATAAATAAATAAATAATTAAAATTAATTAATTAATTGATTGATTAAGGAATTAATTAAGTTAATCAATCCTACTTAATTAATCTAATTAACCTGTTAGTCTAACTAAGCAATAATTAGTTTAACCTAACCCTAATTAACTTAACAGTGTATGACAGGTGGGTCCCACCGGGCCCACACGTCAGTTTGGCCCAGTCAACCACTGTTGACTGCTGACGTCATGCTGACGTCAGCAAACACTGTTCTGGATTATGTTGCATTAAAATAATTAAATAAATCCTAAGAATGATTTAAATCTTTTAAAATTAATAGAAAATAAACCGTAGCTCAGATGAAAATACTTTCTACATGAAAGTTGCTCAAAACGATGAGACGAACCCGGATACGCAACCCGTTCATTCGCCACACATCCCTAACCTATCGAACTCACAACTTTCCCCCTTCGGCTCCTCTGCCCGAAAACGCGAAACACCGGGAATACTTTCCCGGATGTTTCCCCCCCTTCACCGGTATCACCTCATACCGCGTTAGGGCACGCCTAGCAACACTCTTTGCTTTGTCATGCATCGTTATCCATCTGTTTGCATTGTATTCATTATTTCTTCCCCCTCTTCTTTCGCTAGACACCGAGACCGACGCCGCTGCTATCCAGTACGACTACGGAGTTGTCGACCCCCCTCTCTTGCCAGAACAATCAGGCAAGCCCCCCTTTGATCACCAGATATTGCCTATTCTTCTCTCTACTACTTGCATTAGAGTAGTGTAGCATGTTACTGCTTTCCGTTATCCTATCCTGATGCATAGCCTGTCCTTGCTACTACTGTTGTTACCTTTACCTGCAATCCTAAATGCTTAGTATAGGATGCTAGTGTTCCATCAGTGGCCCTACACTCTTGTCCGTCTGCCATGCTGTACTACTGGGTCGTGATCACTTCGGGAGGTGGTCACGGGCATTGATATATACTTATACTGTTACATTACTTATGATATTGTTCGGAGATGGGGGTTGAAGGGGCAGGTGGCTCCATCCCGGTAGAGGTGGGCCTGGGTTCCCGACGGCCCCCCGACTGTTACTTTGTGACGGAGTGACAGGGTAGGTTGAGACCACCTAGGAGAGAGGTGGGCCTGGCCCTGGTCGGCGTTCGCGGATACTTAACACGTTTAACGAGATCTTGGTATTTGATATGAGTCTGGCCACTGGCCTATACGCACTAACCATCTACGCGGGGACAGTTATGGGCACTCGACGTCGTTGTATCAGCCGAAGTCTTCGTGACGTCAGCGACTGAGTGGCGCGCACCGGATTGGAACGTAAGTCTGCTCTTGTATTAAGGGGGCTAGTTCTGCTTCCGGCCGCCCTCGCAACGTGCAGGTGTGCAATGGGCGATGGGCCCAGGCCCCTACGCCATAGGATTTAGACTGGCGTGCTGACCTCTCTGTTGTGCCTAGGTAGGGCTGCGACGTGTTGATCTTCCGGGGCTGGGCATGACCCAGGAAAGTGTGTCCTCCCAAATGGGATCGAGCGTGTGGGGTTATGTGGTGCACCCCGGCAGGGAAGTTAATCTTTTCGAATAGCCGTGATCTTCGGTAACAGGACGACTTGGAGTTGTACCTTGACCTTATGACAACTAGAACTGGATACTTAATAAAACACACCCTTCAAAGTGCCAGATACAACCCGGTGATCGCTCTCTAACAGGGCGACGAGGAGGGGATCGCCGGGTAGGTTTATGCTATGCGATGCTACTTGGAGGACTTCAGTCTACTCTCTTCTACATGCTGCAAGATGGAGGCTGTCAGAAGCGTAGTCTTCGATAGGATTAGCTATCCCCCTCTTATTCTGGCATTCTGCAGTTTAGTCCACTGATATGGCCCTGTACACATATACCCATGCATATGTAGTGTAGCTCCTTACTTGTGAGTACTTTGGATGAGTACTCACGGTTGCTTTCTCCTTCTTTTCCCCCTATCCCTTCTACCTGGTTGTCGCAACCAGATGTTGGAGCCCAGGATCCAGACGCCACCGTCGACGACGACTCCTACTACCCCGGAGGTGCCTACTACTACGTGCAGCCCGCTGACGACGACCAGGAGTAGTTAGGAAGATCCCAGGCAGGAGGCCTACACCTCTTTCGATCTGTATCCCAGTTTGTGCTAGCCTTCTTAAGGCAAACTTGTTTAACTTATGTCTGTACTCAGATATTGTTACTTCCGCTGACTCGTCTATGATCGAGCACTTGTATTCGAGCCCTCGAGGCCCCTGGCTTGTATTATGATGCTTGTATGACTTATTTATGGTTTAGAGTTGTGTTGTGATATCTTCCCGTGAGTCCCTAATCTTGATCGTACACATTTGCGTGCATGATTAGTGTACGATTGAATCGGGGGCGTCACAGTATCAAATGGAAAAGGGTAGCATATGTGGACTGAACTGCAGAATGCCGGAATAAGAGGGGGATAGCTAGTCCTATCGAAGACTACGCTTCCGGCGACCTCCATCTTGCAGCAGAAGAAGAGAGTAGATGGTAAGTTAACCAAGTATCATCGCATAGCATAATCCTACCCGGATCCTCCCCTCGTCGCCCTGTGAGAGAGCGATCACCGGTTGTATCTGGCACTTGGAAGGGCGTGTTTTATTAAGTATCCGATTCTAGTTGTCATAAGGTCAAGGTACAACTCCGGGTCGTCCTTTTACCGAGGGACACGACTATTCGAATAGATCAACTTCCCTGCAGGGGTGCACCACATTTCCCAACACGCTCGATCCCCTTTGTCCGGACACACTTTCCTGGGTCATGCCCGGCCTCGGAAGATCAACACGTTGCAGCCCTACCTAGGTACAGCAGAGAGGTCAGCATGCCGGTCTAAATCCAATGGCACAGGGGTCTGGGCCCATCACCCATTGCACACCTGTATGCTGCGTACGCGGCCGACGAGCAGACCTAGCCTCCCTTATACAAGAGCAGGCGTTCCAGTCCAACCCAGCGCGCGCCGCTCAGTCGCTGACGTCACGAAGGCTTCGGCTGATACCACGACGTCGAGTGCCCATAACTGTTCCCGCATAGTTGGTTAGTGCGTATAGGCCAATGGCCAGACTCAGATCAAATACTCAGATCTCGTTAAGCGTGTTATTTTGAAATAACCACGGATGCCAACCAGGGCCAGGCCCACTTCTCTCCTAGGTGGTCTCAACCTACCCTATCGCTCCGCCACAAAGGTTCACTCAGAGGCCCGTCAGGACAAACGTCCTTTCGGACCCAATCCGTGAATCACTCGTGGGTAGTCTATGAGCCGATCTGACTTTAGTCACCACAAGTATCATATAATATGTATATAAGTATATACCCATGATCACCTCCCGAGTGATCAAGGCCCGATAGTATAGCATGGCAGACGGACAAGAATGTAGGGCCACTGATGGTAAACTAACATCCTATACTAAGCATTTAGGATTGCAGGTAAGGTATCAATACCTAGAGCAACAATGACAGGCTATGCATCAGGATAGGATTAACGGAAAGTAGTAACATGCTACACTACTCTAATGCAAGCAGTAGAGAGAAGAGTAGGCGATATTTGGTGATCAAAGGGGGGGGGGGATTGCCTGGTTGCTCTGGCAAGGAGGGGTCATCTTCGATGTAGTCGAACACACGGACATTGGCAACGGTCTCGAAGTCTACCGGAAAGGAGTAACGAAGGGGAAAACAATAAGTAACAGAGCAATCAAATGTAACACAAAGCATAACATGGCAATATGCGGTGCTAGAGGTGACCTAACGCGGGGATAAGTGATACCGGCGAAGGGGGAAAACAACCAGGAAAATATCCCCGGTGTTTCGCGTTTTCAGACAGATGAATCGGAGGGGGAAAGTTGCGTGTTTGCTATGCTACGGATGTGTGGTGGTAAAACAGGGCTGCGTATTCGAATTCATCTCGTCGTTCTGAGCAACTTTCATGTACAAAGTTTTTTCATCCGAGTTACGGATTATTTTATATGAATTTCCAAAGTTTTAAACATTTTCTGAAATTCATTGGGTTTATTTTAATTCGAAAATTAAAAACAGAAACTTCTATGTGCATCCGGTGCACTGCACCTAGTGTGCACGAGGGGGCTGACTGGTGGGGTCAGTCAACTACACAGTCAGCAGTTGACTGGTCCATGTTGACCAGTCAAAGGGGGCAACAGGGCCCACCTGTAAGGGTCTTAGGGGACCATTTTTATTAAAATTTTGTTTTAACTTAAGTTAAAGGCCTTGGGCCCACACTGTTAGTGTCTAACTGGTCCAGGGTTAGTTTAGTGGGGGGTTAGCTTAACAGGGGGAATTAGGGCCGGCCCCAGTGGCTGGGCTCGCGCGCGAGCACGCACCAGGGAGCGACGGCGGCCACCAAGGGCATGCACGGCCGGCCGGCTAGGCAAGCGGGCGGCGCGAGTGGCGGCAGCTGCGCGGGAGGGCGTGGCCCGGCCGCGGGAGGCACACTCGCGGGGCGCCGCCAGGGGGAGCCGCAAGCGGGGGTGACGCATGAGCGACACGGCGGGTGCGGCCGGTAGCCGACGAGTTGGGCGAGCGGCCAGGGGAGACGCGGCGGGCGGGGCTCCGACCGAGGCGGTGTCGGCGAGCATCGACGAGGCGCGGGAAGAGCGAGCGTGGGGGTGGCCGCGAGCAGCGAACGAGCGGTCGGGGGGTGCCCGGGGCGCGGCAACGGCGTAGCAGAAGCGGCGGGCGGGCAAGCGTGGCTAGCGGCGGCTGGCCGGAGCGGACGCGAGGCGTGGTGGACAGGGCAGCGGTGCGATGCGCAACGGCAGGCGCAACACTCGACGGGCGGGGTCGGCGAGGAAGCGGCAGCGGGCTCGTGCTCGCGGGCGCAGGACGGCGACAAGGAGCGGCGCCCCTACAGGCGGCAACGAAGGCGGGCGCCAGCCATGGGGCCGCGGGGGGGGGGGGGGGGGGGGGGGGGGGGGGGGGGGTGGGCTACAGCTTCAGGCAGTAGCTAGGGGGGGCACGCGGGACACAGGCGACATCAGTAAGAAGCAGCAGCGGTAGACAGGCACGCAGCGGGGCAAAACGAACTACGGGAACGGGGTAATGCTCACCGCGGTGCTCGCAGGTGAGTCGGTGAAGCTGGGGAAGGCCTGAGTGAAGCTGATAGACGAAAACGGCGGCGATGGCAGCAGGTGAAGTCGGGGTTGATCCTGGCGAGGCCAGGCCCTTCAGCCCGACCTTCTCCTCACACTAGATGAAGACGGGGTCGGGGGAGCTCCGGGATGTGGTGGCGCGGTGCGGGGATGTAGTTGACCATGGGGACGACGATGACAAGGCGACGACCGCGCGGTGAGGTGGGGTGGGGTCGGGAAAAAGGGGGCGCAAGGGGGGATGGAGATGTCTAGGGTTCGCTCGAGAGGGCTTATCCGCGCGAGGAGGCCGGCGGATGGCCGACGCGTGTGGTCGCCGCGCCATGGACGTGCCTCTCGCATCCAGGGCGACGTGGGTGAACACGGGAAGGGGAAAAGCAGGGGAGTGGGCTAGGCCTCGCTGGGTGGGTTAAGGCCCAGGGAAACAAGGGGGGTTTTCTTTCCTTTCTTTTAGTGTTTCTTTTACTTTTTGCTTTATTTATTTTATTTCTTTTCTGTTTCACTTTAGTATCTAGTTATTTTAGTTTCAATAAAATACAAAGTGGCACCTAAATTAGTGTTACAAAATGTGCCTCTGCCACGAACAATTTAGCACTTAAAATAAAATGGTTTGTAATTGTTTATTATTTTAAAAGCATTTAAATAATTGTTTAGCCCCTGTTTACTTAATTTATTGCATCTAAATATTTTATAAAAAAGTGTTTTCTCCACCATAATCATATATGATTTATTTGCTACATTTTTAACATTTTAGTTTCGACATTTGAAAACATTTATGGTTTGATTTGAGTTTGAATTTGAATTTTGAATTGATTTGAATCAACATGGGACTTGACAACGGTAATCGTGGTGACGTGGCATCATTAGTAGAGGGTTACTGTAGCTTAATTATCCGGGTGTCATAATTCTCCTCCACTACAAGAAATCTCGTCCCGAGATTTAGGAGCGGGAGTAAGGGGGGAAGGGATTTGGTTACGAAATTCTAACGGGTCTTCTCGGTGTTGGTTGCTCTTCCGGAAGTAGTTGATCCTCTACATTGACGTCTTCATTTCTCTGCTTCAGGTCATCATGGTGAAGTCGGCATCCTTTCTTCAAGAACTCCATCGTAGTTACGAAAGAATAAAGGGTGGGTATTCCGGGATAACAGACATTTGCAAGGTTGACTATCCGGTAGATAACATCGAGGAAGATGGTGGAAAGTAACTCTCGAATTGGAACATAAGAAGATATCATGAGCAAAGTAAGGAGGTACAGCTTCAGGCAGTAGCTAGGGGGGGGCACGGCGGGAACACGGCAGTGGCGAATGGGGGGCACGCGGGACACAGGCGACATCAGTAAGAAGCAGCAGCGGTAGACAGGCACGCAGCGGGGCAAAACGAACTACGGGAACGGGGTAATGCTCACCGCGGTGCTCGCAGGTGAGTCGGTGAAGCTGGGGAAGGCCTGAGTGAAGCTAATCGACGAAAACGGCGGCGATGGCAGCAGGTGAAGTCGGGGTTGATCCTGGCGAGGCCAGGCCCTTCAGCCCGACCTTCTCCTCACACTAGATGAAGACGGGGCCGGGGGAGCTCCGGGATGTGGTGGCGCGGTGCGGGGATGTAGTTGACCATGGGGACGACGATGACAAGGCGACGACCGCGCGGTGAGGTGGGGAGGGGGGGGGGTGGGGTCGGGAAAAAGGGGGCGCAAGGGGGGATGGAGATGTCTAGGGTTCGCTCGAGAGGGCTTATCCGCGCGAGGAGGCCGGCGGATGGCCGACGCGTGTGGTCGCCGCGCCATGGACGTGCCTCTCGCATCCAGGGCGACGTGGGTGAACACGGGAAGGGGAAAAGCAGGGGAGTGGGCTAGGCCTCGCTGGGTGGGTTAAGGCCCAGGGAAACAAGGGGGGTTTTCTTTCCTTTCTTTTAGTGTTTCTTTTACTTTTTGCTTTATTTATTTTATTTCTTTTCTGTTTCACTTTAGTATCTAGTTATTTTAGTTTTAATAAAATACAAAGTGGCACCTAAATTAGTGTTACAAAATGTGCCTCTGCCACAAACAATTTAGCACTTAAAATAAAATGGTTTGTAATTGTTTATTATTTTAAAAGCATTTAAATAATTGTTTAGCCCCTGTTTACTTAATTTATTGCATCTAAATATTTTATAAAAAAGTGTTTTATCCACCATAATCATATATGATTTATTTGCTACATTTTTAACATTTTAGTTTCGACATTTGAAAACATTTATGGTTTGACTTGAGTTTGAATTTGAATTTTGAATTGATTTGAATCAACATGGGACTTGACAACGGTAATCGTGGTGACGTGGCATCATTAGTAGAGGGTTACTGTAGCTTAATTATCCGGGTGTCACAGTTCTCCTCCACTACAAGAAATCTCGTCCCGAGATTTAGGAGCGGGAGTAAGGGGGGAAGGGATTTGGTTACGAAATTCTAACGGGTCTTCTCGGTGTTGGTTGCTCTTCCAGAAGTAGTTGATCCTCTACATTGACGTCTTCATTTCTCTGCTTCAGGTCATCATGGTGAAGTCGGCATCCTTTCTTCAAGAACTCCATCGTAGTTACGAAAGAATAAAGGGTGGGTATTCCGGGATAACAGACATTTGCAAGGTTGACTATCCGGTAGATAACATCGAGGAAGATGGTGGAAAGTAACTCTCGAATTGGAACATAAGAAGATATCATGAGCAAAGTAAGGAGGTACCATGAGCAGTTTCGAGCGGGCAAGCGATCGTTCGACACCTGAAATAGGGCATGAAAGGGGTTCAGAGCAGCAGAAATAAGTATTGTGTCTAGTACCAGAATTGATGATCCCTCGGAAGGTGGCTCGGGAATTACATACAAAGCCACGCGTGAGAAATGACTTTAGAAATAGGGGTGTACAGGAGAGTCAGGTTTCAATCCTGTGGAACTGTGGGTTATGGGCCCACCATGTGGGTTAATAGCAGGAAGGCGCTAATCAATTTGCATGGTCAAGATAGCAAGGCAGGTTAGAGTATCGCCTATCAGTTATGTCAGCAACAACATCGGTACCAAGGGCGAGGGACGAAGAGAACCATTTTTCCTGCTCGTTGAACGAGGCAGACCAATAGGCAAAGTTCTCGTCCATCGGTGGCTACCAGAATGTTATCAACAAAAGTAATAGGGTCTTACTGACAGAATTGTACACCGAGGTGTTTACATAAGCAGGGAATTATTATTTCTTAGATCATATTGATCACAAGAAAGGTTAAACAAATCAATGGAAAGGAAAAGGTGTCTATCAGATTAACAGAACAATGGAAAGGAAAATGTGTTTAAACACATATTTTATGGGTATATCCTTCCCAAGGATAAGCAGAGCATGATATCCATGATAGGATAGAAAGTAGAAAACCATTTAGGTAAGGGGAGAGGAATTTTATGACATTACCCATACAACGGTGTTTGGATAATGGACACAGAAAATTTAGCATTGTGCTTCAAATGCTCTTATTGAAAATCGGAGTACCACAGACATGCTTCGAGATAGCATTCGCATGGTCTTCAAGCAAAGGTCAGACTTTGGATACACAAAGGATTCATCAGGAACAACTTATAGAATAAGCCTTACAATCTCCTTATTGGAGAATGGTTAACCTTGCCAAAAAGGGACCTATAACAATAGGCCCTCCGGGCAGGTGTGTTAGGATGGCATCACCTTATTGGGTTAAAGACCAATGTTATAACTCTTGGGAATATGTTCCAACCATCATATCTGACCGAGGTTCAGATCCGATTGGTGGTAGGATGCCTCAGACTTAGGATGTCTGAGAAGAAAAGGTGCAACACAAATTGACGAGATGACAATGTAAGATTCTCGAGAAATGAACTATGGGAGCGAGTTCTGACATAAGAGTTCATTATTAAACCAAGGAGAGTATGAGGAGGTGGCTGATGGACTCAACAACAATTCATCGAGATTTCCAAACGGATGGATTTCCACAATTATGTGAAGGGGATAACACTTGCCAGATCAAATGATGTAATGATATGTGCTTGAGGAGAACATACACATTTAAACATTGGTTGAAAGGTGCACCCAAAATATTGGCTCAGGTAGATCAATGTTAGAATGGTGATTCAATAACCAATAGTCCAATATTAAACTATTGACCATTAACTTCAAAGCAATAAGGCTGCTAGAAGTTTTGAAGTCGCACATCATAGTTCAATTGTCGGTTTTCCGGTTAGAAACAACACGGGGACCAAGGAATGAACGGATATGGCAAGAAGTATCACCTGTATCAAGAATTCTTAAGAGGTGGTGAAATTCTAACAACATCCTTGACATAAAGGATGGTAATACTCCAAGGTAGAACATAACATAAGTTGGATAGCAAGTTGCATCCGTATCATGAACAAGTTTGTCATGATACGAAGGTAAGGATGTTGTCGGTGGTAACTCAAATTACTAAGGGACAAAGATGGCACTTATCATCATGAACTCGGTTAATATACTGGAAGGAGTCAAAATGTTGACGAAGATCGCGAAAATTTTTGTCGAGAGGCTCCACGAAGTAGTAATCAAACAGCGACTGCATCCAACAAAAGGATTGATGCAGCGAAAGATTATTGGATCCACGGATATGACGCCACTCAGAATCAGGCTTTCTGTTCGAGGTGAAACGATAAGACAGGGAAGATCGACGTAAGCTTAGCTCATCGTTAAAAGTTGTGCTCCGGGATTAAGAACCAGGTAGCACAGATAAAATCAGCATGATAATGATATAGCCGATCAGGTTAGGAATGACTTGAAGGGTTATTAAACTCGTAAGCAACGAAAATTACTTAAGAGTTATTGAATTGGAGTGCAGACTCAATTCACTATTCGGTGTTCTCGGTTGACGACAACCCAGAACGCAGGAAAAATTGGATTCAGTGAGAAATAATAGCTGATGAAGATCCCATAAAAAGTTATGCAGTTCCATGATATTCTCGAGATACCAGGGTGTAATACTAGACGGTAGATCAAAGTAAAGGTTGAACTGGTGTATTGATCCACAGAAGACAAGTGCTTAAACTTGCCCATGAAATGGGATCAGAGAAGAACATATGGTTGGAAACACGATTGCAAATGTTAAATTCTCCTATACCAAGGGATATTATTTCAAGGAAATAGTTATTATTACGAGAAGCTTCCATGATAAGGTATACATCGTGTCCATGGGCATGAACACAGGGTTCAAGGTCGACTCCCACTTGTTCAATGCATAAGCTTTCATTCACCTCTCGTATTTCGAAAATGACATTAGTTGTTGAAAGTTTTTACCTGGTGCAATACTAGATAAGTACGACCCGTGAAATATTTCGGGTTCACGCGGATTAGGGAAGGCATAGGTTCAACCATCAGGGCATCTTAGGAACATTTACCACAAACTTTAGAGTAATTAATACAAGCTCGAAAGCAGAGCATGTTCGACAAAGCAGAGGATACAATTTACCGAAGGCATTATGTATCAGGGAAAGAACTTCTCGAGGTTTTTGTATACGAAGGACACTATCGGATGATAATTCAACAAAGGATCTGACGGTCCATAGCGGAGCTGATGTGAGCATCGGCACACAACCAGAGGAATAAACCATGCAAAGGCATTGTATTATAGAAACAACTGAGTAATTCAGAGCTCAAATGCAAAGGAATTGTGATTTTTAAATCAAGGGCTCAGAAGCAAACGCTCTGACTAAGGATGGATAAGTTGAGTAGGCTTAGGGGTACAATCGATGGCAATTTGATTGGGCGAGATCCAGCTCATGTTTAAAATGACGTCCAAGCCGGAAGGATAATCCTAGGATTCGAGTGATGATTGTGAACATTTGCAACTTATTGAATCAATTGACTCAAAAATGATAGTGACCAAGGGTGCCACTAAGATTAGTATACTTATGGGATTAACCATAATGCAAGCAAGCAAGAATCTCAAGAACAACTGACGGTTGAGGATTTTCGAAAGATCAATTAGTATTTCGAAGACTTTGGTGAAACACATGAACAACTGGGGAGAAAAAAAATCCTTGGTGTGTGTGAGGATTAATTTGTAGGTGTATTCAAGTGACATGGAACTGCCAAGTAGTAGGCACAAGAATTCTCGGAACCACAACGAGTATTTTGAGGTATCTCGCAATAACAAGAGCAATTGGGGACTAATGTAAAAATGACAAGTGCATGTAGTTATCTATAGGGTTGACGATGGAAGGGAATTGCAAACGCAATGAGCACAAGTTCTCGGGATAATATCAGAGAGTATCTTCGGAATCCTTCGGCGCAACAAGCAACCATCTGGGGGGAGGGGCTCTCTGGGAGAAAGTAATTACGAGAACCTAGAGTTAGATTTATTAAAATCATTTAACCCGAATAGAAGAGAGATCAGAATCCTAGAGTATAGACGAGGAATAAAAAGATCCTAATACCGCCCAAATGGCGACGTGGGCCTGTAAGACACACAGCCAGGTTAGTAAAAGTTTTGCAATGTCTAGACTCAACTTCGGCCAAGGAGTGTGGAAGGGGGATTCCTACAGGCAGTCGGCTCTGATACCAACTTGTGACGCCCTCGATTTGACCGTACACTAATCATACACGCAAATGTGTACGATCAGGATCAAGAACTCACGGGAAGATATCACAACACAACTCGAGACACAAATTAAAATAATACAAGCTTTATATTACAAGCCAGGGGCCTCGAGGGCTCGAATACATAAGCTCGAAAAACACAAGTCAGCGGAAGCAAAAAAAATATCTGAGTACAGGCATAAGGTTAAACAAGTTTGCCTTAAGAAGGCTAGCACAAAAGTAGCAACGATCGAAAAGGCAAGGTCTCCTGCCTGGGACCTCCTAACTACTCCTCGAAGCCGAACTCCATGTAGAATCATCCTCGGGATCCTCTGGCTCCTGGGCTCCATCATCTGGTTGCGACATCCGAGAAGAAAAGAAAAGGGGGGGAAAGGGGGAGCAAAGCAACCGTGAGTACTCATCCAAGTACTCACAAGCAAGGAGCTACACTACATATGTATGCATTGGTATCAAATGGAAAAGGGTAGCATATGTGGACTGAACTGCAAAATGCCGGAATAAGAGGGGGATAGCTAGTCCTATCAAAGACTACGCTTCCGGCAACCTCCATCTTGCAGCAGCAGAAGAGAGTAGATGGTAAGTTAAACAAGTATCATCGCATATCATAATCCTACCCGGTGATCCTCCCCTCGTCGCCCTGTGAGAGAGCGATCACCGGTTGTATCTGGCACTTGGAAGGGCGTGTTTTATTAAGTATGCGGTTCTAGTTGTTGTCGGTGTCAAAACCGGCGGATCTCAGGCAGGGGGTCCCGAACTGTGCGTCTAAGGCGGATGGTAACAGGAGGCAGGGGACACGATGTTTACCCAGGTTTGGGCCCTCTTGATGGAGGTAATACCCTACGTCCTGCTTGATTGTTCTTGATGATATGAGTATTACAAGAGTTGATCTACCACGAGATCGTAGAGGCTAAACCCTAGAAGCTAGCCTATGGTATGATTGTATGTTGTCCTACGGACTAAACCCTCCGGTTTATATAGACACCGAAGGGGGATAGGTTTACATAGAGTCGGTTACAAAGGAGGAGATCTACATATCCGTATTGCCTAGCTTGCCTTCCACGCCAAGGAGAGTCCCATCCGGACACGAGATGAAGTCTTCAATCTTGTATCTTCATAGTCCAACAGTCCGGCCAAAGGATATAGTCCGGCTGTCGGGAGACCCCCTAATCTAGGACTCCCTCAGTAGCCCCTGAACCAGGCTTCAATGACGATGAGTCCGGCGCGCAGTATTGTCTTCGGCATTGCAAGGCGGGTTCCTCCTATGAATACCCCCCAGAAGGTTTTGGACCCAAGGATAGTGTCCGGCTCTGCAAAACAATTTCCACATACCACCGTAGAGAGAATAATATTTCCACAAATCTAATCTACTGACGTGTTTTGACAGCACGACGTCGTGTCATGACCCGGTCCTTATCCGAACCGTTTTTCCCAACCAGCACTGCACATATTACGAGGCTGTTTTCTTGACACGTCTTGTCGAAGCAGAGATCGTGTCCCCCTTATTACGGGATTCTCATCAATACGGACGTGGGTAACCCACTCGTGCCCGTTGGCATGACTCCTCGATTTTAGGCGAGTCCAAAACGGCCGCGAGGAGGACGCTTGATATTCACCCTCTTTATAAAGAGGCCAAGACCTGTCCTTTTTTCCTCTCGTGCTCAATCGAATCCTTCCCCCGCCTCGAGCTCCAACACCCCAGGCTCAGGTTAGGCGCTTCGGACCTTCAGCCATGTCCGGATCCAACCTCCAAGGTCGGTGGATGCCTTCCTATGTCATAGAGGAGGACATCAAGAAGCTGAGAGAGGCCAGATATCTGACTGCTGAAATTTCGCATAGGCTGCCCGCCCGAGGGCAGGTCATCCCCATTCCCGAACCCAACGAGAGCATTGTGTTCATCTCTCACGTCCTCCAAGGACTAGGCCTCGCTTTGGATCCCTTTGTTAGGGGGCTCATGTTCTATTATGGGCTAGATTTCCATGATCTGGCCCCGGATTCCCTCCTTCACATCTCGTCGTTCATCGTCGTATGTGAGGCCTTCCTCCGCATTACCCCTCACTTCGGCCTGTGGCTCAAGACCTTCAATGTGAAGCCAAAGATGATCGAGGGGCGACACACAGAGTGCGGAGGTGCCATGATAAGCAAAAGCGCTGATGCTCCATGGCCAGAGGGTTCCTTCCCAGAGGCGTCCAGCTTGTGGCAGCGGGAGTGGTTTTACATCACAGCTCCCCGAAGTACCAAGTGGGTAGCCGCCCCTGCCTTTCGCCCAGGCCCCCACCACAACTAACGTCATGGATCAACAGGGGGCTGAGCTGGGGTCCAGCAAATGATGTGCCGACATTGCAGAGCCGCATCCGAGATCTCTTTGAGAGAGATTTCAGCCTGGTTATGGTAATGCAAGTTATGCCAGATCGTCGAGTCCAGCCTTGCAAATGTCAACCCCTCCGTATGCGGGAATTCAACCCGGAAGGACCGCGAACTATCCAGCACTTCCTCGACATGACGCTCAAGGAGATGTACAAATTGTTCTTCAGACCCCAAATAGAGTGTCCGGATACCACCAAGGATGCGGGTCTGAGATGCAACCGCCCTGATACCCAAGTAAGTAATCCCATGGCCGAACACACTGTAATTTTATTTATCATGACATCATTCTGAAAAGTCGCTCTTTGACCAGGACTGGATAACAAAGGCAAAGATGATCAGGTGTTCGACCCCCCTTCCCGAAGGCTTGGCCAATCCAGTACTGGACAGAATGCTCGAGCCGGCGCCTTATCAGGTGCCCTCAAAGGAAGATGAAGGGGGGAATAAAGAGGCTGCAAGCGGGGGAATTAGCACCTCCGCGAAGGAGGATAACTAGGGAGAAGAATCTGACATTCCCTCTCCCTGAGGAAGGAAGAGGACCACCTCCGAAGATCCGGAAACAAAGGCTTCCAAACGGGGGAAGAAATCCTCGCCAGAGGGTCCTGGTTCGGCGGGTATTCTTGCCGCACAATGCCCGCAACGGGATCAGCCCTCTATCGAGCTGTAAGTAATCAAAAAGTACTTTAATAGTGAAAGTGTCCTTCCTTACTTCCGAAGACAATAACCGAAGCTTATATCTTGTAGTTCGGATCGTAGCCCTTCTCAACAGAGTTCGTCTTCAGGGGATCTTCTTCCGGAGATGATGGAGAGCGAAAATCCTCCCCCTGCCACCCCACCTCATGAGGCAGGCGACCTTGAAGTGTCATTGCGGAGGGTCTCTCCTGATCCACCAAGGCCAGTGGGTAATCCTTTGGCTACTTGAAGTCCTTAGTATTTGGCTCCTAAAGAGAGCAACAGAAAAAGTCTGGAACCGTACAGTGTGTGGTCGGACGCACTGAAGGATCTTCTGGAGCAAGCGGCCATCTCAGTAGCGCATCGTACGCTAATGGGTACGGTAATTGAAAGAATCTCATCCGCTGAAAGCGGATTGCATGAAGCTTTTATGAGTCTGCTGAAAGGCTTTGAGGTACATGAAATAGTGTATGTTTTTGACAGTACCGCACACGTTAGGTGTGCCCTATGCAGATAGTAGCCCCTGAGACTCTGGTTGTCATCGAAAACGGCGGCAAACAGAGGATCATAGTCCCAGGTAATAACCAGACTGCCTTTATGTGCAGGTGGTTGAAGCTCCGGTGGCTAGCCGGACTGATGGGTTTGCCGAGCTAAAGCGGCAACTTGATGCGGCAGATGCCGACATCGTGCTTGTCAACAAGCGGCTTGACGAGGCATAGGGTAAGTGATTTCTCCGGTGATCAACATATAGTGAGAGGAGCATGATGCCAGTATCTTTAATATATTGTGATTGCAGATGGAGCTGCCACCGTGGAGACCCTTCGGGCAGAGCTTGCCCGAGCCAAGGGACAAGCAAGGAATAGCGATGCGGCCGCTCTAAAGGCGGTCGAAGAGCTGAGGGCCGAACAGGCGGCGCACGGCCAGAGCAAGGAAAGAATAACCAAGATGGCCGTTGAGTTAAAAGATGCCGCTAACCGTTACAAGCTTCTTGAAAAAGAAAACCGAGCGAGGGCGACGAACCTAGAGAAGGCCATGGTAGCAGCCAAGGAAGCCCGCTCCAAAATCAGAGCGGCGAAGGAGGAGCTGCATCAAGCTGCGGATATCGTGGCTGGGAAGCCCTTCTTGTTGCGGGCTAAGTTCAGAGATTCAAAGTATGCTCCTCTTGATCAACTATGGAGTTCTGCGGGCGCCTACGTGGATTTGGAGGCAAGTGCTGCTGATGTGGCCGAGTACTTCAAGGATCAAAAAGAGCGCGAAGTGGAAAAGCTGTTCTGGTCACAGTTCCATGCTCCAGTGCGTCCGCTGCTGTTGTATGAGCGAATGGCTGAGTGGGCCGAGCTCCATAGGTTGTCCAGACTTGCCATGAGGTCTGTTGTGGATCATCTGTGGCCGGGAGGGCCAAGGCCGAATAGTTAATTTAGTTTAGTGCAACAATTCCTTGGTGTTGTGCCGCACATCGATGGTATGAAGAGGCCGGCGTGCATAGAGGGTGCATGGATGGCCTTTTCCCATGTCAAGACATACTGGGCGGAGATGGAGGCCACCACTGTTGCAACACAGGGTTCAGCCGTGGGCCGAGTGGCTGTCGAGCACTACTTTGAAGAAGTTCTTGAAGGCGCTTGTTCGATAGAGGCTCAATGCTCGAAGAATATTATGTTCTAGTGACATGTACTCCCATTGTAGAAACAATGTTTTATTGAGTTATCAAGGCTATGTTTATACTTTTGCCTGAAAGTATTATGATGCCTCCTTTGCGGCCGTTTATGTATATATGTATATAACCTGAAAGTTTACAGTCGCCGGCTTCTGCCCCCACGCATATAATGCGGGGTGTTCGCAAAAAACACGTATTCACACTTGATCCAATGTCTTGGTCCATTAAGGAGGTGCTAGCGCAGTGAACGAGGCAATCAGACTATATTGCTTTAACACTTTCACTTAGCCATAGGAGTTTGATGGTGGGGCTACTATATAACCCCTGGTACTTCTGCGCTCGTCCGAATACGGGGCACGTACGTACATGACCGGGAAATGGCCCTTCGTTAATGCAGAGGAATCCCAAAGATTCCATTGAGTCATCGAGTGGTTGACCAGTCTCGCGCTTTATCATGACAGTCAGTTTTCGGCTTTCTCTACTGAGGTGCTCATCCGGATGAACCAGGGCACAATCACAGTAGTTCTCCCAGTGCTACCTTAGCAGATATAGCGGAACGTAAGGTACCAAAACATGGGAGCCAGGCAAACCCAACATTTGACCAAAGACATGATTCGGAGCTGATGCATATAAGGCCAAACTCGCGACGCCGAACACTCCCTAAGGTATTCGGTCTTTATAACATATGATGGCCTGAACGATGCCCTTAATAATAAACCCCGAGTGTCCAGGTACGTGCAATATCCTGACGTGGCCACATGCCAATAACGTCAACATCCCTCTCGGTTGTGTTGAGTATCTGGAGGATGTGAACAACAAGAGACAGTAAAAAAGGTCTACGCAGGGTCTTAATCTGAAAAGAAACCTTTGAGCGGGTCCCTGCTGCACATCTGCGCCTGTGTCTCCATTGTGCCGTGTCCTGGACGGGTGTAGCACGATTGTCATCTGTAAAAGAGAAGAACTTAGGTGAAAGTTGTCGTGCCAAAAAATTGGTTATTATCAATAAACTATTAAAACTCAAGATAAGTCGAGTTGAGCTGGACTAGCCCTGGTTACACACGGGAAGCCCCTGGTACCGTCTAGGAGGGTTTGATAATCAAACCAATCTCATTTATATGTAATGGTGCACCGGACTCGTCTAACCGTGCCCATGGTCTTGACGACCTGTCATTTTTCTGGTTGGTGAGGCCGTCTAGTGCTTGGCTGTTAAAGCCGCCACACACTCTTCCGCGCGTAGAAAATGCTCAGTATTTCCGCTAACTGTGATGGTGCCACGTGGACCAGGCATCTTAAGCTTGAGGGAAGCGTAATGCGGTATTGCATTAAAACGAGCGAAAGCCGTTCTTCCGAGTTGTGCTTGATAGCCACTTTAGAATGGAGCAATGTAGAAAGTTAACCTTTCGCTTTGGAAGTTATCGGGAGAACCGAATACAACCTCTAGCAATAGAGAGCCTGTACAGCGGGCCTCTTGGCCTGGTATTACTCCCTTGAAGGTAGTATTACTGCGGCTTATTTTGTTGGGGAACATAGTAATTTCGAAAAAATTCCTATGCACACGCAAGATCATGGTGATGCATAGCAATGAGAGGGGAGAGTGTGTCCATGTACCCTCGTAGACCGAAAGCGGAAGCGTTAGCACAACGCGGTTGATGTAGTCGTACATCTTCACGATCCGACCGATCAAGTACCGAACGCATGGCACCTCCGAGTTCAGCACACGTTTAGCCCGATGACGTCCCTCGAACTCTGATCCAGCCGAGTGTTGAGGGAGAGTTTCGTCAGCACGACGGCATGGTGACGATGTTGATGTTCTACCAACGCAGGGCTTCGCCTAAGCACCGCTACAGTATTATCGAGGTGGACTATGGTGGAGGGGGGCACCGCACACGGCTAAGAGATCAAGAGATCAATTGTTGTGTCTATGGGGTGCCCCCTGGCCACGTATATAAAGGAGTGGAGGAGGAGGGGGCCGGCCAAGAGGAGGAGGCGCGCCCAAGGGGGGGCAATCCTACTCCAAGTAGGTTTTGCCCCCCTTTCCTATTCCAACTAGGAGAAGGGGGAAGGAGGAGGTGGAGAGAAGGAAGGAGAAGGGGGGCCGTGCCCCCTTCCCTTTCCCAATTCGGATTGGGGCAAGGGGGGCTGCGCGCCACCTCCTGCTGCCTCTCCTCTTCCACTACTTTGGGCCCATGAGGCCCAATAACCCCCGGGGGGTTCTGGTAACCCCCCGGTACTCCGGTATATATCCGATAACCCCCGGAATTCCGGTGTCTGAATATAGTCGTCCAATATATCAATCTTCATGTCTCGACCATTTCGAGATTCCTCGTCATGTTCGTGATCACATCCGGGACTCCGAACAACCTTCGGTACATCAAAACTCATAAACTCAAAATATAACCGGCATCGAAACGTTAAGCGTGCGGACCCTACGGGTTCGAGAACTATGTAGACATGACCGAGACATGTCTCCGGTCAATAACCAATAGCGGAACCTGGATGCTCATATTGGCTCCACCTATTCTACGAAGATCTTTATCGGTCAGATCGCATAACAACATACGTTGTTCCCTTTGTCATCGGTATGTTACTTGCCCGAGATTCGATCGTCGGTATCTCAATACCTAGTTCAGTCTCGTTACCGGCAAGTCTATTTACTCGTTCTGTAATACATCATCCCGCAACTAACTCATTAGTTGCAATGCTTGCAAGGCTTGAGTGATGTGCATTACCGAGAGGGCCCAGAGATACCTCTCCGACAATCGGAGTGACAAATCCTAATCTCAAAATATGCCAACCCAACATGTACCTTCGGAGACACCTGTAGAGCACCTTTATAATCACCCAGTTACGTTGTGACATTTGGTAGCACACAAAGTGTTCCTCCGGTAAACGGGAGTTGCATAATCTCATAGTCATAGGAACATGTATAAGTCATGAAGAAAGCAATAGAAACAAACTAAACGACCAAGTGCTAAGCTAACGGAATGGGTCAAGTCAATCACATCATTCTCCTAATGATGTGATCCCGTTAATCAAATGACAACTCTTTGTCTATGGCTAGGAAACATAACCATCTTTGATCAACGAGCTAGTCAAGTAGAGGCATACTAGTGACACTCTGTTTGTCTATGTATTCACAGATGTATCATGTTTCTGATTAATACAATTCTAGCATGAATAATTAACATTTATCATGATATAAGGAAATAAATAATAACTTTATTATTGCCTCTAGGGCATATTTCCTTCAGTCTCCCACTTGCACTAGAGTCAATAATCTAGTTCACATCTCCATGTGATTTAACACCAATAGTTCACATCACCATGTGATTAACACTCATAGTTCACATCGTCATGTGACCAACACCCAAAGGGTTTACTATAGTCAACAATCTAGTTCACATCGCTATGTGATTAACACCCAAAGAGTACTAAGGTGTGATCATGTTTTGCTTGTGAGAGAAGTTTAGTCAACGGGTCTGCCACATTCAGATCTGTAAGTATTTTGCAAATTTCTATGTCAACAATGCTCTACACGGAGCTACTCTAGCTAATTGCTCCCACTTTCAATGTGTATCCAGATTGAGATTTAGAGTCATCTGGATTAGTGTCAAAATTTGCATCGACGTAACCCTTTACGACAAACCTTTTTGTCACCTCCATAATCGAGAAACATATCCTTATTCCACTAAGGATAATTTTGACCGTTGTCCAGTGATCTACTCCTAGATCACTATTGTACTCCCTTGCCAAAAACAGTGTAGGGTATACAATAGATCTGGTACACAGCATGGCATATTTTATAGAACCTATGGCCAAGGCATAGGGAATGACTTCCATTATCTTTCTATCTTCTACCGTGGTCGGGCTTTGAGTCTTACTCAGTTTCACACCTTTTAACACAGGAAAGAACTCTTTCTTTGACTGTCCCATTTTGAACTACTTCAAAATCTTGTCAAGCTATGTACTCATTGAAAAACTTATCGAGCGTCTTGATCTATCTCTATAGATCTTGATGCTCAATATGTAAGCAGTTTCACCAAGGTCTTTCTTTGAAAAACTCCTTTCAAACACTCCTTTATGCTTTGTAGAATAATTCTACATTATCTCCGATCAACAATATGTCATTCACATATACTTATCAAAAATGATGTAGTGCTCCCACTCACTTTCTTGTAAATACAGGCTGCAAGTCTGTATAAAACTATATGCTTTGATCAACTTATCAAAGTGTATATTCCAACTCCAAGATGCTTGCACCAGTCCATAGATGGATCGCTGGAGCTTGCATATTTTGTTAGCACCTTTAGGATTGACAAAACTTTCTTGTTGCATCATATACAACTCTTCTTTAATAAATCCATTAAGGAATGTAGTTTTGTTTATCCATTTGCCAGATTTCATAAAATGTGGCAATTACTAACATGATTCGGATAGACTTAAGAATAGATACGAGTGAGAAACTCTCATCGTAGTCAACACCTTGAACTCGTCGAAAACATTTTGCGACAATTCTAGCTTTGTAGATAGTAACACTACTATCAGCGTCCGTCTTCCTCTTAAAGATCCATTTAATCTCAATGGCTCGCCGATCAATGGGCAATTCAATCAAAGTCCATACTTTGTTCTCATACATGGATCTCATCTCAGATTTCATGTCCTCAAGCCATTTCGTGGAATCTGGGCTCATCATCGCTTCCTCATAGTTCGTAGGCTCGTCATGGTTAAGTAACATGACCTCCAAAACAGGATTACCGTACCACTCTGGTGTGGATTTCACTCTGGTTTACCTATGAGGTTCGGTAGTAACTTCATCTGAAGTTACATGATCATCATCATTAGCTTCCTCACTAATTGGTGTAGTAGTCACAGGAATAGATTTCTGTGATGAACTACTTTCCAATAAGGGAGCATGTACAGTTACCTCATCAAGTTCTACTTTCCTCCCACTCACTTCTTTCGAGAGAAACTCCTTCTCTAGGAATACATGAATAACATTACATTCATCCAATACACTCAGGGTCTGACTACGGTACCAAAACAAAGATCAACCCCCAAATGCGACAAAGTCCCCGATCGCCCCAACTGGGCACCACTACTGATCATCTGGGAAAGACACATAGTAACGACGAGAGTCTTCATCAAACTCCCACTTAAGCTCAAGCGCATCGTCTGATGCGGTATCATCGGTCCCTGCATCTGGTTTGGAAGTAAACTGTGAGTCACGGGGACTCAGCAATCTCACACCCTCGCGATCAAGACTATTTAAGCTTATAGGTAAGGCAAAGGTATGAGGTGGAGCTGCAGCAAGCAACTAGCATATATGGTGGCTAACATAATCGCAAAAGAGAGCGAGAAGAGAAGGCAAAAGCACGGTCGAACAACTATGATCAAGAAGTGATCCTAGAACAACCTACGTCAAGCATTACTCCAACATCGTGTTTGTAAGTGCATCTAGTGCCACCCCTAGTTGGTTTTGGAGTATTGAAGACAAACCTAGTCGAGGGACTAATGTGTTTGTGAGAATTGCAGGATAACACAGGTAGAAGTCCCTCATTGCTTTGGTTTTCCTACCAGAGATGACCCCTAAAAATGTATGAAGACATTGAAGTCAAAGGTGGTATGTGAAGACATTAACATTGAAGACTATGACAAGAGAAGACATCGCGTGAAGACTATGGAGCGCAAAGACTTAGAAGTTTCATCGTTCTGTGTTTTTCTTTGTTGAGTCATAGGAACCACCGTACTGTTAAGTGGGGTCCAAGAGAACCAGTCAGAATGACTGAAGTGATGCTTAACCAAAATCCTATGTCTTCGAGTGAAGACTATGAGAGCAAATCTTGTCCAGAGTTGGATAAGTCAGCCTTGCTTGTAGCCCAAGTAAAGTTGCCATGTGTGTTTGAAATCTGACCATTGGAACACGTGTCAGTTCCTTAGTGACCCAGGGTCATTTCAGACAAATCAGGTCGGGTTGCCTAGTGGCTATAAATAGTCCACCCCTACAACCATAAACGGTTGTCTGCTCAGAGTTAAAGCACGACTTTTGTCGTTTGAGAGCAACCCACCTCGAAGCCTTTGAGGGAGAATTCCTTGCGAGGATAAAGCCCTAACCACCCAGAGCCAAAGAGTGTTAGGCATCACTGAAGTCTTTCTGTGTGATCTGAAGACTTATTACACTTGAGGACTGTGAATCCTCCAGCCGGTTAGGCGTCGCGTTCTGAGCATCCAAGAGTCATTGTGGATCGCCGGTGAATGAAGTCTGTGAAGGTTTGGAAGTCTACCTTGAAGACTTACCAGAGTGATTGGGCGAGGTCTGTGTGACCTTAGCTCAAGGGGAATACGGTGAGGACTGGGTGTCCTGAGCTGCGTGTTCAGGACCGGGTGTCCGGGACTGTGTGTCCTCAGTTTAAATACCTAGCCTCCCTAACCAGACGTACAACTGTCACAACAGTTGGAACTGGTCTACCAAATCTTTGTCTTCACCAAGCTCACTGGTTCTATCCTTCCCATCTCTTTATTTACAGTTGGTCCTTGTGAAGTCATTGTATGATTGCTTTATCTTTTGTCTTCACTGAGTGACTGCTTGTTCTGATTGGCTTCACAATATCTTCCTACCTGATCTTTACTGCCTAGCTGCTATTAGTCATTGTGCTTTCACTCCATTGAATACTTGACTATGGTTTGCCTAGTGTAGTCTACCTTCCGCTGCATGGTAATAGGTTTATTTCTATCGTTTGTCTTCGAAACTTCCATGTTTTGAATACTTTCATAAAAATCGCCTATTCACCCCCCTCTAGTCGATATAACGCACTTTCAATTGGTATCAGAGCGAGGTGCTCCCTTGTTCTGTGTGATTTTGGTTTAACCGCCTGGAGTTTTAGTTATGTCGACCACAGGAATGAAGACTGTGTCATGCCCCATCTTTGACGGTCATGAGTATCCCAAGTGGAAGGCCATGATGAAGAAGCGCCTCATGGCGATGAACAACGAGCTATGGACCGTCACTGAGATTGGTCTGACCGATCTGTGCAAGATGGCAGAAGCTGATGACATTCGCAAGTACACTCTTCTCAACCTCACGACGAAGGACGTCATCTGCTCCTGTCTGTCTCAAAATCAGTTCAGGAATATCATGCATCTCGATCATGCGAAGCTTATCTGGGACCGTCTCTCTGAGGTCTATGAAGGTCATCGAACTCGTCATGATCCTTGGTTTGAGGACTTTAAGGAATCTCTCAAAGCGATGACATTCGAACCAGAATCATCATCTTCTGCATCATGCCTTATGGCAAAAGATGCTAAGGTAACTGAATGCTATCTATCTGAGTCCAGTGATGATGAATCTGGTGATGAATTTGGACCCAGCTATGCAAAACTTGCTTCCCTTGCCACTAAACAACAGAAAGCTATGGAACATATTCAAAAACTGTTAGACAAAAGCGATGACCTGTTGGACGCTGAAATGACTCGATCTCAGTTCCTAATTGAAGACATAAAAAATCTTCATGTTAAGTATGAGGAACTTGAAAGTCGTCATGAAACGCTCTCAACAACTTATGAAAAGCTTTCCTATGATTATCTTCAAAGGAAGCAAGAACTCGAGAAATTGAGAGCGGCTCATGAATATCTTCAAAAGGAAAACGAGTCACTTCGCGCTGAACAGATCAGTCCCGCTCAGGAAGGATTTGAACCACCATGTCTTTAATGCCTTGAGCGTGATAACACTACTTCTGTTGCTGAATGTTCTACTGCTGCTACTGTTGCAATATCTTCAACTGTTGATGTGGTAACTAACCCCTCTGCTGAGGATGCCACTGCTATTGCTGATGAGAATGCTAGGTTGAAGACATTGCTTGAAACAGGGATGTTCAAAAGTCTCAAAGGGCATCAGACACTATGTGATGTTCTCAAAAGGCAGATCCTGAACCGAAACCCTAGGAAAGAGGGTGTTGGGTTTGAAAGGAAAATGAATGCTGATGGTTCTTACTGGAAACCTGAGCAGTACCCCAAAACCACATGGGTTGCTGCAAAGGAACCTTCAGCGGATCCATGCACCCTATCTGGATTCACTTGTGCTAATCCCATTGTTATTGATGAATCCTTTGATGCAAACTATAAACTGTTTAAGAATCAGAATGGTGAAGTGTTTGCCAGGTATATTGGTACTAACTGCAGGAATGGGCCCCCTATGAAGAAGGTCTGGGTGCCGAAAAGGTGTTTGGAGAATCTTCCTGTGAATGTCGTCATGACACCACAAGTGAAGAAGACAAATCCCAGACCACAGGCTTCATACAGCCCAAAGGCTTCATATAGACAAAAGACTCACCTAAGTCGCACTAATGGAAATGTTTTGCAGGGAAGCCATACTCAGGCCTATGAATATGAGCGCGGTTCATCAAACCGCCATGTTCATAAGACCAAGAACTATTCTGCTTATTCTTATGAGTACTATTGTCCACCTGCAAGACTTTTTGCTAGGGCTCCAAAGCCAAAGTTCTCAGATGCTGCACTTAGACTCATTGCTTTGAAGCCACCCTTGAATATGTGGGTGGCTAAGAAAGCTTAACTCTCTTTTGTAGGGAAAGATCTCCAGACGAAAACCAAAATCGTCTGACGCTATTGCTGGGGACCTTACACATCTTGTAGGGCGCAAGATCAAATGCCCAAATGGTCTTATTATGTACTCTGTTCCTGAGTCGCTTGCTACTTGCCCTATCAGTCCTAATCTCGATCTAAGCTTTAATAATCCACTGGTTCGTCAAATGTTTTTGCTTCACAATTCTCTTCATGAAGCCTATCCCCCTAACTGCACTGTAGGGTACGACACCAGCAGCTTCAGAATGGATTATTGATAGTGGGTGTACAAATCACATGACTGGCAAGCGAAGCCTTCTCATGGACTCAACCTTACGTCCATCTGACAAAAGTCACATCACATTTGCTGACACTGGTAAAAGCAAGGTATTGGGTCTAGGTAGAGTTGCAATCTCAAAGGATCAACACATGGATAAAGTCATGCTTGTTGAATCCCTTGGTTTCAACTTAATGTCTGTCTCAATGCTTTGCGATTTAAACATGATTGTGATATTTGGAAAATATCGTTGCCTTGTTCTAATGGAATCTGACAAGTCTCTAGTGTTTGAAGGGTATCGGAAAGATGATTTGTACGTGGTAGATTTCTCAGCAGGACCAGAACTTGCCGTATGTCTTCTAACAAAAGCTTCTGAATGCTGGCTCTAGCATCGGAGGCTAGGGCATGCTGGCATGAGGAACCTCCACACCCTTGCAAGGAAGAAGCATGTCATAGGCATCGAGGGCATCAAGTTCAAGAAGGATCACTTATGCAGTGCCTGTGAAGCAGGAAAGATGACGAGGGCCAAGCATCCCTCGAAGACAATCATGACAACGACTCAACCCTTCGAACTGCTCCACATGGATCTTTTCGGTCCCACTCATTACTCAACTCTTACTACTACTGCTTGTCTCTATGGCTTTGTCATTGTTGATGATTATTCAAGATATACTTGGGTGCATATAATCCTCTACAAGACTGAAGTGCAGGATGTCTTCAGACGCTTCGCCAATCGAGCAACGAACAACTATGGCGCCAAGATAAAGCACATCAGAAGTGACAATGGCACTGAATTCAAGAACACTGGCCTAGATACATATCTTGATACCTTAGGCATCACACATGAATTCTCAGCTCCGTACATGCCACCGCAGAATGGCGTCGTCGAACGCAAGAACAGAACACTTATTGAAATGGCCCGGACGATGCTTGATGAATACAAGACTCCAAGAAAATTCTGGCCGGAAGCCATTGATACTGCATGCCATATCATCAACCGTGTTTATCTTCACAAGCTTCTGAACAAGACATCCTATGAGCTCCTTACTGGCAAGAAGCCAAATGTCAGTTACTTCAGAGTATTTGGCGCCAGGTGCTGGATCAAGGATCCACATCACACTTCAAAATTTGCACCGAAAGCACATGAAGGCTTTATGCTTGGATATGGAAAGGATTCGCACTCCTACAGAGTCTTCAACCTTTTTCACTATAAAGTGGTTGAAACAGTGGATTTGCGGTTCGATGAGACTAACGGCTCACAAAGAGAGCACCTGCCAAATGTGCTAGATGAAGTTCCATCTAGTGAATCAATCAAACTTATGGGAACTGGAGAAATCATACCATCTGAATCTTAGCCTGAAGAGGAACTTATCATCTCCACACCTGATCAAACTAAAGACAATGCTCAGCCTGAAGACAATCCTTCTAACAATGACAATGATCAGCAAGAGCAAAATCTTCGTCCTGTACATCCTCGTGTTGCAAATGAAGTACAGATTGAGAGAATAATTGATAGCATCAATGCACCAGGTCCACTCACTCGTTCAAGGGCAACACAGCTAGCAAATTTCTGTGGGCACTTTGCATTCGTCTCAATATCTGAACCCAAGAAAGTTGAAGAAGCCTTCATGGAACCTGAATGGATTCAAGCTATGCAAGAAGAGCTTCAACAGTTTGAGCTAAATAATGTATGGGAACTGGTTAAGTGTCCTGATCCTTGCAAGCACAATATAATAGGCACCAAATGGATATATCGCAACAAGCAAGATGAACATGGTCAAGTTGTTAGAAACAAAGCTCGTCTCGTTGCTCAAGGGTACACTCAAGTTGAAGGGATTGACTTCGATAAAACATTTGCTCCTGTGGCTAGACTTGAAGCCATACACATACTGCTGGCCTATGCAAATCATCACAACATAATTCTATATCAAGTGGATGTGAAGAGCACTTTTCTCAATGGCAAGATTGAAGAAGAAGTGTATGTTGCACAACCGCCTGGCTTTGAAGATTCAAAACATCCTGACATGGTGTACAAGCTCAACAAGGCACTGTATGGCCTCAAACAAGCCCCTCGGGCTTGGTATGACACACTCAAAGACTTCTTGAAGAGCAAAGGCTTCAAATCTGGTTCCCTCGACCCCACTCTCTTCATGAAGACATATGATGGTGAACTGTTTGTGTGCCAAATATATGTGGATGACATTATCTTCGGCTGCACCAATCAGAAATACAGTGAAGAGTTTGGATATATGATGCAAGAGCAATATCAGATGTCCATCATGGGTAAGCTGAAGTTCTTCCTTGGTCTTCAAATACGTCAGCAACGCAACGACATCTTTATATATCAAGAGAAGTACCTCAAAGATTGCCTGAAGAAATTTGGTATGCAAGACTGCAAAGGCTTCACGACGCCAATGCCAGCCAAACATCATCTGGGTCCCGACAACAATGGTAAAGAGTTCGATCAAAAGGTATACCGCTCCATGATTGGTTCTTTACTTTATCTATGTGCATCTAGGCCAGATATTATGCTTAGTGTTTGCATGTGTGCTTGATTCCAAGCGGCACCAAAGGAATCACATCACTTAGCTGTGAAGCGAATTCTTCGATATTTGGCTTACACCCCAACACTAGGATTATGGTATCCAAAGGGCTCAGAGTTTGATCTGGTTGGATTCTCGGATGCTGATTATGCTGGTGACAAGGTGGATCGCAAGTCTACATCAGGCACATGTCATTTTCTGGGACGATCACTTGTATGTTGGTCTTCAAAGAAGCAGAACTGTGTATCTCTCTCCACTACTGAATCTGAATACATTGCTGCTGGATCTTGCTGCGCTCAGCTTCTATGGATGAAGCAAACACTCAAAGACTATGGCATTCATCTGAAGCAAGTGCCACTCTACTGCGACAATCAAAGCGCCATCAAGATTGCCAACAACTCAGTTTAGCACTCGAAGACAAAGCACATTGAAATTCATCATCACTTTCTCAGAGATCATGTTGTGAAGGAAGATATTGATATCATACATGTCAACACTGAAGAGCAATTGGAAGATATCTTCACCAAGCCCTTGGATGAGAAGAGATTTTGCAAGTTACGGTGTGAGCTAAATATCTTGGAATCCTCAAATGTTCTGTGATCAGGCACACATCCTAACACTTATGCACATTGATGACTTAGATGTGCAACACACGAAGTAAAGTATATCTTCAATCAATGAAGACATACATTCTAAGTGTGAATACATTAATGTGGAATTTGACTTCAGAGCGCCACGATAATTGTGCGCCGTGTCTGGGTCTAATACTTCCTATACGGTGGGTAACGCCACCACCAAATTCTTCTGTTTGAAGTGTTTCACCCATGCGTTACATTTGCTATGTCTTCACATTTTGTTTGTCTTCATTCTCAACTTGTCTTCATGATTATCTTCACTATGTTGGTTTGATTGTCTTTCTCACATATATATATATACTAGTGTTCTGTCCTCTACAACATTCACTTATAGCTATGTCTTCTTGTTGAATCTTTTGAACTAAGTGAATGTGATCGGACCCTAACCTCTCTATGCTTTCTATCTCAAACTCTATCTCTCCAAATCATATGCATTCTCTTGAAACTGTCGAATGTCTTCTCTGCGTCCTTGTCAGCAGAAGATACAGAGACAAACATTAAGTCCGCTTTCAATGCTAATTCCTTCACCTGAAACCCAGAGAAGTGGGAACGACCACCCGACAATCCAGGCGTGCGTGGGAACGTGGAACAACCTCCGATATGTTGCATGATGGCCACGTGTCCTTCAGATGTGAATCGCCAGGGGCACCTGTGTAATAACACTGTGCCGTCCCTGTACCTATAAATACATGCTTCACCACAGTCATTATCCTTTCTTCCACTCTCGCACAAACCCTAGCGCCACCGCTAGCCCTCGACAACGCCGGCGACGAAGCACTTAGCTGCCGCGACCTCTCCGACGCCGTCTTCACGCCAGCCGCGGACATCGTCTTCTCCGCCGTCGCCGTAGGTGTCCTCCATCGCCAAGTTAGGGCACGGACGATCGAACTGCTCGGCCTCATCTCCCTCTCCGTCTAGCAGCTCTTCGTGTGGTAAATAAACTTCCTTTTTACGGCCCCTTTGATCCTATAGATTCATCACTTTCTACCACAAGCAGTTTCTGTTAACACAAGTTGGATCTATTTCATACTGCATCTCATAATATGCGTAGTATGTTCACTTATGCTTCACAAAGTAGTTAGATTCCTCACTTGTACTTATTCGTGGATTCGTACAAATCTGGAACCAACTCTCTATCTATGAGTGAATGTCTTCGCACTATGAGGTCAATGTCCTCTAAACTGATTTATCTTCAAAATCTTCTGAGAATGCATATGACCCCTTCCCCTTCCCTCGCACCTTAATGCTGTCACAGGTACATGTCCGTGGGAGAATCCCTTGGTTCTCATAGCCTGCATTCATTTGCAGAATTCTTACAGCATCATATAAATTCTCCCGAAGCCAGTTCCTGTTTGTCCAGCAAGCGAAAGCCTTTGAAGCCTTTGAACGTGTTGAAGCCATTCAGTTTGAAGTTCATGGCTGCAGAGAAATCAGTAAGGAAGGGTGGCAGACAGTGTCGTGGGGGAACGTCAAGAGATTTTCCTGATGACCTCTCAGAGCTTTACAAGACAGATCCTGAAGAGGATTACAATCAGCGCAAGACCCGAATCCAATGGATTCGAAGATATTGGCAGAACAATGGTTCAAGTACCGGTTTGTGACCCAGGAATATGCTGAGAAAAATGCCATCAAGCGACCATGGGGAGACATCCTATACAGAAATCTTCAACCCAGGTCCAGAGATGAAGCCATTGAACAAGGCTTCTATCCCTGCATGGTCCGTGGACCACAGCCTGCGGTCGTCATTGCTATGGTGTTGTGACGACAATCTGTTCAAACGCAACTTCCAGTTTGCCAAGAATTCGTCTAAGAAAAACAAGAAGTCATTGGGACTAGACTTCAACCCTGGTCCTTCTGCTCCCCGTGCCGATGGCACCCGCGAAGCTGAACCCAATCTTGTTGGGCCCTTCTACAACCTGGAAGGTCTCATCACTCATATCATGGTTCAAGGGACAACCGTGGATGAGCCTGCAGATGACGCTGAATCTGATGAAGCGCCTGCACCATCGAAGCCAAAGAAACTAAAGAAGCCTAAAGCTTCAAAGCCTGCCTCAGCACCAAAAATCTCACGGGCGAAGCCACTGGCTACTGCACCTCCTGAAGACAGTGTGCAGTCTGAAGATTTGTCATGCATCTCCAAGCCCTCGAGAGTAAAGATGCCTTTGCAACACACCAACCAAGAACTGACTGTTGCTGCTATTCTGCGCAATGACGCCATTGATCTGTCCAACGATGAAGATCTTGCAGACGACGCTCTTGAGCAACTGATCAAGAGCAAAGAAGAAGCAGTAATCTTCAATGATTTGCCTCTCTTTGACGTGGCAATTATCCACAACTTCATTGATGAGTGGTTTGAAACCCCCAATCTCAGCTTTGAGGATCTGCAACTTCCAATTGGCCTCAACGTCGCCTTCTCTGGTGCCATTGCTTCTGAGCTAGCTCTAGCTCAGTGCATGGTTGAGCTGAAGCACAAAATTGACTATGAGAAAGCTCAGTTCAAGAAGCACATGGCAGAGCTCAGCGTGCAAGAGGTCAAAAACTTCAAGATCATGCTGCACAAGGTCAAAGAAGCCTTTCTCAAGAAGCGTGAAGAAGCTCAAGGTTCTTGTGAGCGCATGAAGAGCCTGGCTAACAAGTATGTGCAAGCCTACAATGAGGCTGATAAGCGCAAGGCTCTTGGTCGTCCTGGCATCGATCCCAGGATGGCTGCAAAGAAGAAGAAGAAGCCAGCTGTGGCCGAACCCGAAGCACCAAGGCAGGAAGCACATCCCATTGTCTTCCCAGCCAGCATGACTGGCTCGAAGCCAAAGGTCAGGTCAACTGCTTCAGAACTGAAGAAGACGAGGAATGCTGAGGCTGAAGCGAGAAAGAGGAAACATCCTAAAGCCTCTGATGCTGCTCCCTCCAAGAAGAAGCGCAAAACCAAGAAGGATCGGGCTGCTCCCACAGAGCCCTTAGTTGTTGAACCTATCTCAATGGTTCGCCCTGCATCTGAACATCAAGAGCGCCAACTGATTGTCCATGAGCATGCTTCCACAGAGGCTCATGATGCTGAAGACACTCCAGCAGTTGATCCCACCGCTGCTGAAGACATTGGTCACCATGACAATGTGGAAGATGATGTAGTTCTTCCTCAGATCGAGCACCAACTGGTATCATCGCCTGTGCTTACGCACAGCGAACTCATCAGCATTGGTCGTCCTCTGACGCCAATTGCTCAGGATGCATCATGGGCTGATCACCCACAATAACAAGACACCCCGAGTACTCCCCAACAACAAGTCTCACCACCCCGGCAAGAAGAAGATGATGACTTTGAGGCCCAGCCAACTCCATCTCCAAAGGCGTCGCCAGCGTTACGCAGGCTTCGCAAAGGACCAAGGTCTCAAGTCCCTCTTTCGAGCGTTCCAGAAGGAGAAGTGCCCCACCAATCTGTTGCACGTCAAGTGTTTCCAGATGCCACTCCTACTGTAAATGTCTCCGAGTCTGAGGCTAAAGCTGCTGAAGACATTCCGGCTGCATCAGCCGACGACACACAAGAAGAAGAACGTGTCCCTACTCCCCCCATTACTGAAGAAGCTGTTCTCGAGGAGAACGTGTCTGTGCCCGACCCTCCAGCTCATCAAGTGGAGGTTGAGAATCTTGAGGCTGCCACCCCCAACACAAATGAAGCCAATGACGTAGTCATGGCTGAAGCAAATGTGGAGCCTGCACCAACCAATGTGTCAGACGTCAATGAAGCCAATGATGCAACTGCTCCTGAAGCCTCTGTTGTGCAGCCTATCGCCTCTGTTGCCACTGCTCCTGTTCCTGCACCTGTTGCTGGTCCTCAGTTTGACTATCACGTTGAGCACATGCCTTAGGTACATAAGCCAATGCCAAGGTTGCCCAGGTTTCCAGGTCCTGCATCGGCACCCGGATCTTTTAATGTCAACGGCTTCAAAGCAGACAACACCTTCTTTAATAGCGCCAAGAACCTCTACTCAAGGGAAAGAATATCTTCTGATCGGTTCTGGAGCTATCCGCAGCGAAGTTATTACTCATGCATTCTGTACAATCAAGGTCGCATTTTCCCTCATATGTGTCTTGACACTGAAGCCATAACTGGTCTGCCTTGCTTGGAAGAAGCTCTGGATTGCTTCAAAGAGTCTGGATTGTTGCCGTTCGTCATCGACAAAGAGCACTGGAACGAAGAATTGCTACTCCAATTCTATGCCACTCTTCACATTCGTGGCTACAACAGAGATCCAAAGACTTGGGTCCTTGAGTGGATGACCGGCAATGTTCATCATGAAGCCAAAGCCTTTGATATCATTGAGCTCACTGGTCTGCCCACTCCTGGAGATCTTTATAAACCTGGTTGTCGGCTTCATAGTGCAGCTATGGAGAGCATCTTTCAGAAGCCTGAACCAAACATGAGTCAGATGCTTAGCATGATGAAGCCTTTGCCTCCAGATGCTGCATATCCTAAGGAGTTCTTTGTTGAAGACCTTGAGTATCTGCCACGCACTATCTATCACATTATAAGGCGAACTCTCTGGCCCATCAAAGGACATTCTCCACATGCAAAGCTGGAAGGTGCAATGAAGACTTTGGTCTTTTATATTCTTCACGGCAAATGCTTCAATGCACAAGAATTCTTCATCCGCCAACTTGCTGCATCAGGATCTGATCTTTTTGGCTTGAAGTTTTACGCTCCATGGATAATGCGGCTGATCAAACTACACTCAACTGTCTTATATCAGCTCTCTGCTCGCAATCATCGGATCTTTCTGCCTGACGTTGATATGTCTGTTGAAGCCATCTATCCAGAGCCTGCCAAGGAGCCTCTTAGTCTTCAGAATGCTGAGCATCAAAGCTTCTCTCAAAACATTGAAGGAGTTGAAGCAGTCACTCGTGTTTATCCTCTGGCTGGTACTACACGTGCACCTCATCGTGCCCTCACTGAAGCCACTGAAAGCACCATTGCCCAACGGCCCAAGAAGTGATCTCGTGTTCTCAATGAATGAGAGCTTTTGGTTGCCCTTCATCAGAAACAGGATAGGCATCATGACTGGCTGAAGCGCCAAATGCAAAGCCTCTTGGTGGACGTAAACAGGATTCACAATCTTGCCACCAAGAATGCCTTTGTTTCCCATGAAACCTGTCGGCGTACATGGTAAGGACTGACGCTTATGTGCTCTGAGGATGATCTTCAAGAGGATGGCTTCTCTGAACGCTTCAAGTTTGACTCCACACCTCCAAGCAGGACTGTGCTGCGACAAACTCCGTCTCTTGAAGACTCTGAGTTCTCTTCCTCCGCAGCAATTGTGAATGCCAGAGTGATCGATGACGAAGACGATGCTACTTCACCGCCCCCCCTACTTCTGCACGCATTGACACTGCCCCGAGTTCGTCTGCACCGCCTAACAACACCGACGACCTTGCTGCTTCACCTACTCCTCATGGGAACGAGTAGGTGCTCTATGTCTTCAAACCTTTTTGGTCCTTACTGACAAAAGGGGGAGAAGCATATGAGTTTGATAGTCTTCAAGCGGGTCCATATGGGCGGTTGCTTTATATTTTTCCTAGTGTTTACAACTCTCGTTTTGATACATTTGGTTCTTTGAGTTGTAACACTTAACCTCGATGGTCGTCTGCTACTTATTTGCTATTCTGTGATGCGATGATAAATTCCGCATGTGCAACGATAAATTCCGCACTTAGATCATTTTGCAGACGTCCATCTTTCATTATGCATGTCATTATCTTCACATACTTTTCATGCATGATGAATTGTCATCATAAGTTGAAAAGGATCTCCACAAGTACAACCTGCCATGTGCATTTGCATTCCAAAAGCAAATTACTTATATGCACATCTTCAGGGGGAGCCCTTACAACTTATGAAGACAATCCCCTATCCTTTACAATTTCACATATTATATTCCTCGTTGAAAACTTCAACTAGTTTGTCATCAATCACCAAAAAAGGGGAGATTGTAAGTGCATCTAGTGCCACCCCTAGTTGGTTTTGGAGTATTGAAGACAAACCTAGTTGAGGGACTAATGTGTTTGTGAGAATTGCAGGATAACATAGGTAGAAGTCCCTCATTGATTTGGTTTTCCTACCAGAGATGACCCCTAAAAATTTACAAAGACATTGAAGTAAAAGGTGGTATGTGAAGACATTCACATTGAAGACTATGACAAGAGAAGACATCGCGTGAAGACTATGGAGCGCGAAGACTTAGAAGTTTCGTCGTTCTGTGTTTTTCTTTGTTGAGTCATAGGAACCACCGTACTGTTAAGTGGGGTCCAATAGAACCAGTCAGAATGACTGAAGTGATGCTTAACCAAAATCCTATGTCTTCGAGTGAATACTATGAGAGCAAATCTTGTCCAGAGTTGGACAAGTCAGCCTTGCTTGTAGCCCAAGTAAAGTTGCCGTGTGTGTTTGAAATCTGACCGTTGGAACACGTGTCAGTTCCTTAGTGACCCAGGGTCATTTTGGACAAATCAGGTCGGGTTGCCTAGTGGCTATAAATAGCCCACCCCTACAACCATAAACGGTTGGCTGCTCAGAGTTAAAGCACGGCTTTTGTCGTTTGAGAGCAACCCACCTCGAAGCCTTTGAGAGAGAATTCCTTGCGAGGATAAAGCCCTAACCACCCAGAGCCAAAGAGTGTTAGGCATCACTGAAGTCTTCCTGTCTGTGTGATCTGAAGACTTATTACACTTGAGGACTGTGAATCCTCCAGCCGGTTAGGCGTCGCGTTCTGAGCATCCAAGAGTCATTGTGGATCGCCGGTGAACGAAGTCTGTGAAGGTTTGGAAGTCTACCTTGAAGACTTACCAGAGTGATTGGGCGAGGTCTGTGTGACCTTAGCTCAAGGGGAATACGGTGAGGACTGGGTGTCCTGAGCTGCGTGTTCAGGACTGGGTGTCCGGGACTGTGTGTCCTCAGGTTTAAATACCTAGCCGCCCTAACCAGACGTACAACTATCATAGCAGTTGGAACTGGTCTACCAAATCTTTGTCTTCACCAAGCTCACTGGTTCTATCCTTCCCATCTCTTTATTTACAGTTGGTCCTTGTGAAGTCATTGTATGATTGCTTTATCTTTTGTCTTCACTGAGTGACTGCTTGTTCTGATTGGCTTCACAATATCTTCCTACTTGATCTTTACTGCCTAGCTGCTATTAGTCATTGTGCTTTCACTCCATTGAATACTTGACTATGGTTTGCCTAGTGTAGTCTACCTTCCGTTGCATGGTAATAGGTTTATTTCTATCGTTTGTCTTCGAAACTTCCATGTTTTGAAGACTTTCATAAAAATCGCCTATTCACCCCCCCTCTAGTCGATATAACGCACTTTCAGTGTTCACTTCCCGGACTCCGCCGAGAAGAGACCATCACGGTTACACACGCGGTTGGTGCATTTTAATTAAATTAAGTTTCATGTTATCTACAACTGGACATTAACAAATTCCCATATGCCCATAACCGCGGGCACGGCTTTCGGAAGTTCAAATCCCCGCAGGGGAGTCCCAACTTAGCCCATCACAAGCTCTCATGGTCAACAAAGGATATTCCTTCTCCCAAGACAATCCGATCAGACTCGGCATCCCGGTTACAAGACATCCTCGACAATGGTAAAACAAGTCCAGCAACACCGCCCGAATGTGCCGACAAATCCCGATAGGAGCTGCACATATCTTGTTCTCAGGGCACACTCGGATAGGTCAAGCTACGAGTAAAACCAACCCTCGAGTTTCCCCGAGGTGGCCCCGCAGGCTGCCCAGTTCGGACCAACACTCAGAGGAGCACTGGCCCAGGGGGGTTTATATAAAGATGACCCTTGGGCTCCGGAAACCCAAGGGAAAAAGAGGCTAGGTGGCAAATGGTGAAACCAAGGTTGGGCATTGCTGGAGGAGTTTTATTCAAGGCGAACTGTCAAGGGGTTCCCATTATAACCCAACCGTGTAAGGAACGCAAAATCTGGGAACATAACACCGATATGACAGAAACTAGGGCGGCTAGAGTGGAACAAAACACCAGGCATAAGGCCGAGCCTTCCACCCTTTACCAAGTATATAGGTGCATTAAGATAAACAAGATAATATTGTGATATCCCAACAATAAACAATGTTCCAACAAGGAACGATCTCCAATCTTCACCTGCAACTAGCAACGCTATAAGAGGGGCTGAGCAAAGCGGTAACATAGCCAAACAACGGTTTGCTAGGACATGGTGGGTTAGAGGTTTGACATGGCAATATGGGACGCATGATAAGCAAGTGGTAGGTATCGTAGCATAGGCATAGCAAAAGAGCGAGCATCTAGCAAGCAAAGATAGAAGTGATTTCGAGGGTATGGTCATCTTGCCTGCAAAATTCTTAGAGTTGACTTGATCCTCGTAAGCGAACTCAACGGGCTCCTCGTTCACGAACTCGTCTCCCGGCTCTACCTAAACAAGAACAACTAGCAAACGGAACACAATCAACCACATGCAATGCTCAAACTACATGATGCAAACATGGTATGATATGCGGGATGCGGTATGTGATGCATATGCAAGATTTGGAAAGGAATGAGTGAACCTGGCCTCAACTTGGAAATCCAAGAGTGCCACCGGAAAGGTGAGGTGATTTCGGTTGAAATCGATATAAAGATCACCGGAATCGGATGCACGGTTTGGAAATGGCAAGCAAAACAAATATGGCACCAGTCTGCGATAATCAACAAGTGACCAACTAAATGCATCAAGATAAATATGCTACAGCACTCAAACATGACAACAAAATACATGGCAGGGATCCACGCATGATGCTTGACAAAAGATGAACACTGAGCTACGGCTAATTCATCCATTAACAGGTTCAAACAAGCATGGCAAAAGTGCAAATGATAACAGGTTTCAGACTTAGTGAAATTAACACAAGTCTGGAATTTATCATCAGGAAGCAAACTTTAGAGCATGAAAACTACATGCTACAGGAACTTAACATGGCAAAGCAAGGCATTGCATGGCATGAAGCTACTCAAAGCACTTAACAAAAGTCCCTTAGTGACCTTGAGCCAAAAGGGATCGGAAAATACAATTGCAAGCATGTGAACATAGCAAAAACATAAACAGATTCAGACTTAGTGAAAAACTGGAGAATGCAAATCAGTCAACGAGTAGGCATGTTTACGAGCTCGATGCACTCACCACAGAGCATTGCATGACAATCTAAGCATACACCCATCAAGAAGACATGGCATAGAAGCTAGACATGGCAAGAACAACAACATAGCATGCACGGATCAATAGCAATCCTCGGCAAAATCGCTAAACATGTCAACAATCTGCCAGGATCATTTTATAGCAAAAGTAGAGCTCGATTGACTCAAGCTAGGGTGCTCCATAAATGCAAACAAAGACATGGATGGATAGAGCACAACAATATTAACAAAACATCCTTACTGATCATCCTCAAAAGAGGCACAGATCACTAGGAAACAACATGAACATATGGCATAAAAATAATGACAGGACAAGGACTTGTGAAATTCTAAGTCCCTGAAATCAGCATCAACGATTACGCTACTTTGAAAGCTTGTGCTAGTCACCACAAATATCACAAAAATACATGGCATACACCCCTGTAAATATGGCATGACATTCTACAAAACACATGTAGAGCTCAGGATCATAGCATGCACACATTAATCATGGCAAAAATGACAAAAGGCCATTTGCTGAAACAGATCTGACAAATTCATCACATAGCCCTCTTCCAACAGCATTTCGGGCATCAAGATGAGCTCAAATGAAAATGATGCAATGAGATGAAATGATGTACTCATCGAGATGAACATTTCGATATGCTACACGCACGAATCGGAGTTACGGATGCAAGTTATGGCAGGTCAAAGTTTGCAAAAAAATAATACCGAGAGGGGGAGAAAGTCAACCGAAAACTAGGGTTCTTCGGCATGCAAACCGATGCGGCGGCGGATCTCGCCGGAGTTTGACCCGAAGATCGCCGGAGTGGACGGAGGTGGTAGATCCGGCCGGATCCCGCTGGATCCGGGCCGATCCGGGCGCGGGGCGGCGTAGGGAGGACGGCGGCGACCTTCTCCGCGGGGTCCGGTGACCCAAGGCGACGGAGGCGGCTCTCCGGCATCGAGGGGCGCGGTGGCGGCGCGGGCATCGTCGAGCGGGGCGGCGGACGCCGGCGCCGGCAAGAGGCTTGGGCGGCGCGGAGAAGAAGCCAGGCGGCGGCGGCTCGGGCCCGCGGGGGCCCTACGCGGGCCGGGCGGGCCGCGTGCGGTGGAGGCCGGCGACAGGTGGCGGGTCGCGGTTGCCGGCGCCGGTGGTGTCCGGCCGGACCGGACGTTGTCCGGCGGCGGCGAGAGAAAATTTTAGGGTTTGGGAAAAAGGAGATCCGGGAATTTCGGGAGGGGGTATATATATAGAGGTAGAGGGAGCTAGGAAGCTCCAAATGAGGTGCGGTCTGCGGCCACGCGATCATGATCGAATGCTCTAGATGATGGGAGAGGTTTAAGTGGGTTTTGGGCCAAATTGGAAGATTGTTGGGCTGCAACACACACGAGGCCTTCTCGGTCCCTCGGTTAACCGTTGGAGTATCAAACAAAGTCCAAATGGCACGAAACTCGACATGCGGTCTACCGGTAGTAAACCAAGGCCGCATGGCAAGTCTCGGTCAAATCTGGAAATGTTTAATGCACGCACACGAAAAGAGGTAGAAAGGACCACCGGAGGACATAGGAGCGCCGGAATGCAAAACGGACAACGGGGAAAAAGCTCGGATGCATGAGACGGACACGTATGCAAATGCAATGCACATGATGACATGATATGAGATGCATGACAAAGACAACAACACACAGAGAAAAAAACCCAACAACAGAGAAATAAAATAACTTAGTGCCGGAAACGGCAAGAGTTGGGATACAAATAAGGTAAATTACATCCGGGGTGTTACACCATGGCCGGAGATGAATCCAGTGGTTCGGCAACATGGCTCTCCTAAGGGGTGAAGTTAGTATCCGGCTCCATCGCCACTGAGAATGCGGCCTCCCTGGCGGGGTCTATCCTTCCGTCCTTGGATGGCGCAATTTGCTCCAGATTGAAGGCCGGAGTAGTTGCAGATGCGATATTCCGAACACTGTCTAACGGCAGAGTTACGTCGTGCTTATCGTGACTATGTGGCGCACCTGACACGGGCTCGAATCCGTCGAAGATGAAGTCTCCGCGGATGTCGGTAGTGTAGTTTAAGTTTCCGAATCTGACCTGATGGCCAGGGGCATAGCTCTCGATCTGCTCCAGATGGACAAGCGAATTGGCCCACAGTGCGAAGCCGCCGAATTCAAAGATCTGTCCGGGGAGGAAAACCTCACCCTGGACCGCATTGCTACCGATGATCGAAAGAGCCATCAAGCCTTACGGTGACGACACAGTGGAACTCTCAATGAAAGCACCAATGTCGGTGTCAAAACCGGCGGATCTCGGGTAGGGGGTCCCGAACTGTGCGTCTAAGGTGGATGGTAACAGGAGGCAGGGGACACGATGTTTACCCAGGTCGGGCCCTCTTGATGGAGGTAATACCCTACGTCCTGCTTGATTGTTCTTGATGATATGAGTATTACAAGAGTTGATCTACCACGAGATCGTAGAGGCTAAACCCTAGAAGCTAGCCTATGGTATGATTGTATGTTGTCCTACGGACTAAACCCTCCGGTTTATATAGACATAGGAGGGGGCTAGGGTTACAAAGAGTCGGTTACAAGGGAGGAGATCTACATATCCGTATTGCCTAGCTTTCCTTCCATGCCAAGGAGAGTCCCATCCGGACACGGGACGAAGTCTTCAATCTTGTATCTTCATAGTCCAACAGTCCGGCCAAAGGATATAGTCCGGCTGTCCGGAGACTCCTTAATCTAGGACTCCCTCAGTTGTCATAAGGTCAAGGTACAACTCCGGGCCATCCTTTTGCCAAGGGACACGGCTATTCGAATAGATCAACTTCCCTGCAGGGGTGCACCACATTTCCCAACACGCTTGATCCCCTTTGTCCGGACACACTTTCCTGGGTCATGCCCGGCCTCGGAAGATCAACACGTCGCAGCCCTACCTAGGCACAACAGAGAGGTCAGCACACCGGTCTAAATCGTATGGCGCAGGGGTCTAGGCCCATCGCCCATTGCACACCTGCACATTGCGTACGCGGCCGGCGAGCAGACCTAGCCTCCCTTATACAAGAGCAGGCGTTCCATTCCAACCCGGCGCACGCCGCTCAGTCGCTGACGTCACGAAGGCTTTGGCTGATACCACGACGTCGAGTGCCCATAACTGTTCTCGCGTAGTTGGTTAGTGCGTATAGGCCAATGGCCAGACTCAGATCAAATACCCAGAACTCTGTAAGCATGTTATTTTGAAATAACCACGGACCCCGACCAGGGCTAGGACCACCTCTCTCCTAGGTGGTCTCAACCTACCATGTCGCTCCGCCACAAAGGTTCACTCAGAGGGCCGTCAGGACAAACGTCCTTTCGGACCCAATCCGTGAATCACTCGCGGGTACTCCATGAGCCGACCCTACTTTAGTCACCACAAGATAATATGTATATAAATATGTACCCATGATCACCTCCCCAGTGATCACGACCCGATAGTATAGCATGGCAGACGGACAAGAATCTAGGGCCACTGATGGTAAACTAGCATCCTATACTAAGCATTTAGGATTGCAGGTAAGGTATCAATAAGTGGAGCAACAATGACAGGCTATGCATCAGGATAGGATTAACGGAAAGCAGTAACATGCTACACTACTCTAATGCAAGCAGTAGAGAGACGAGTAGGAGATATCTGGTGATCAAAGGGGGGCTTGCCTGGTTGCTCTAGCAAGGAGGGGTCATCTTCGATGTAGTCGAACACACGGACATTGGCAATGGTCTCGGAGTCTACCGGAAAGGAGTAACGGAGGGGGAACACAATAAATAACAGAGCAATCAAATGTAACACAAATCATAACATGGCAATACGCGGTGCTAGAGGTGACCTAACGCAGGGATAAGTGATACCGGCGAAGGGGGAAAACAACCGGGAAAATATCCCCGGTGTTTCGCGTTTTCGGACAGATGAATTGGAGGGGGAAAGTTGCGTGTTTGCTATGCTAGGGATGTGTGGTGGACGAACGGGCTGCTTATCGGATTCGTCTCGTCGTTCTGAGCAACTTTCATGTACAAAGTTTTTTCATCCGAGTTACGGATTATTTTATATGAATTTCCAAAGTTTTAAACATTTTCTGAAATTCATTAGGTTTATTTTAATTCGAAAATTAAAAACAGAAACTGCTACATGCACCTGGTGCACTGCACCTAGTGTGCACCAGGGGGCTGACTGGTGGGGTCAGTCAACTACACGGTCAACAGTTGACTGGTCCATGTTGACCAGTCAAAGGGGGCAACGGGGCCCACCTCTAAGTGTCTCAGGAGACCATTTTTATTAAATTTTTGTTTTAAATTAAGTTAAAGGCCTTGGGCCCACATTGTCAGTGTCTAACTGGTCCAGGGTTAGTTTAGTGTGTGTGTGTGTGTGGGGGGGGGGGGGTTAGCTTAACAGGGGGAATTAGGGCCGGCTCCAGTGGCTTGGCTCGTGCACGAGCACGCACCAGGGGAGCGACGGTGGCCACCAAGGGCATGCACGGTTGACCGACCAGGAAAGCGGGCGGCGCCAGGGGGAGGCACACTCGCGGGGCGCCGCCAGGGGGAGCCGCCAGGGGGCACGGCGGGAACACAGCAGTGGCGAACGGGGCGGGGCACGCGGGACGCAGGCGACATCAGTAAGAAGCAGCAGCGGTAGACAGGCACGCAGTGGGGCAAAACGAACTATGGGAATGGGGTAATGCTCACCGCGGTGCTCGCAGGCGAGTCAGTGAAGCTGGGGAAGGCCTGAGTGAAGCAGATCGATGAAAGCGGCGGCGATGGCAGCAGGTGAAGTCGGGGTCAATCCCGGCGAGGCGAGGCCCTTCAGCCCGACCTTCTCCTCACACTAGACGAAGACGGCGTCGGGGGAGCTCCGGGACGTGGTGGCGCGGTGCGGGGATGTAGTTGGCCATGGGGACCCACGCGGTGAGGTGGGGGGGGTCGGGAAAAAGGGGGCGCAAGGGGGGGGGGTGCAGATGTCTAGGGTTCGCCCGAGAGGGCTTATCCGCGCGAGGAGGCCGGCGGATGGCCGACGCGTGTGGTCGCCGCGCCATGGACGTGCCTCGCGCTTCCAGGGCGACGTGGGTGAACTGGGGAAGGGGAAAAGCAGGGGAGTGGGCTAGGCCTCTGTAGCGACCTGACCTCAGACGGTCAAGTCTCTGTGCTTAAGTGTCATCCCTGGATCGGTATGCTGACACACACAGTACTCGAGGATTTATAACAGAGGTAAATCACATGTATAAAGTAACGCAAAATATTATTACCTCAATCCAAATAGCGGAAGTAACAAGGTTGTGGATTCCCATCAATACCAACGGCAAAGTTGAGTGTAGAAATCGTAACCCTAACGTATCACTTACTCGTCGTAAGAATCCTGCAACATGAGGCGTTGCAGCCACAAAGGGTCAGTAGATTGAATGTACTGGCAAATTCACACCAAAGGATAATGATGAATAAAGGCTATCACTACATGCATATTTGGCTGGTGGAAAAGCTCTATCGTTATAATGTTTTTGCGAAAAGCCAATTTTTCCCTACTGCAAAGGAATATATTTTATTTAACTACAAAGTTGGTTTGATAAATATTGAGAAGGTTCCTCCAACTCAATCCCAAAATAATAATCATTAACCCAATCTAATTAATTAAATAAAGTGTTGAGATCAACATGATAATTCAAGAACCAGATACTCAAGATGTCCATAACAGGGGACACGGCTAACCATGATTAGTTTGTACACTCTGCAAAGGTTTGCGCACTTTTCCCCACAAGACTCGATCTCCTCCACTGGATTTCTTGCACTACATGATGTTTGAGAAACGGATGACCGAGACACAGTCTTTCAGAAGCATTAACTCTCTACTCCGGATAGACTATACCACCTACAACCCACTACCTGCTAGTCTATCTCTTCAAGAGCTTCATGCAACTTACTCAACTATGCTAGAGCCCATAATAGCTTGTGGCTGCACACGGAAGTTTCTAGCCTGAATAATCTTATGATCCCTTTGAGCCTGGGTGGCATTCCATAGGATGATCACACGGGTCCTCCGGGATCCCCTTGGGCAAGCACTGGGTTCTCCAGGTGCTCGGGCAAACCACTGGGTGCTCCAGGGTGCCCCAACCAATCCACCCAGATGTGTTAAAGTAACCACCTTAAGTTGAACCATTAATTAACAATCTCACATCTGTTATGCATACACTCAAATTCAATCCACGTCTACGAGCATAGCCTGGCAATATAAGCATAACGTGAAAGTAACTCCCAGGGTTTGAATGCAGGGCAATAGGTTCCTACCTCATCAACTACTTCCCAATACCCGCATGATTCACACTCAACACTCTTGATAGATCTACTTGTCACACTTCGGTCAATCTATCGTAAGCAAGCAATAGTAACCACACATAAGCAATCACTCAAAAGGTCGGAAAGAACGAAGAATAATTCGGAAAACATCAAAACCAAGCAAATAACTCTTGCAACATAAAACAATTTCTAACAGTACAAAAATTATGTGAATTTGGCCTTATCAGAAAGTTTAGGTCAAGAGCTTCGATTTGCAAAAAGAATAAACTGAAACGGAGTTACGAAACTCAAGTTATGTTCAAAAGAAGTTTGAATATGAATCTGAACAAAATTCGAAATTTGAAAATTTCAAAAAGTTGATGTGACAGATTCACTGGATAGGTCAAAACAAGACGAAGCTATAGGCGCTGGTTTCATCTAATTTGGATAAACGAGTGAAAAGTTATGACTATTTGAAAAATCAGGGCCAAACTGTTTTACGGAAGAAAAATAGGTACGGCTAAGGTCTAATGTATAAATACGTAGACTAATTGATAATCTAATTATTCTATCGTATTAGTCTAGAAATAATAAACTACGGAAGTATAGAAATAAAAAAACCAAAGAAAGATACCTTTATAAGGCAGAGAAAAGACGACTTTGGAGAGAAGAGACAATTTCCAGAAGTCGCGCCGGAGAGGAGAAATATATTTTTCTTAAATAAATCTAGTCAATCCAAAATATTGATTTAACCCGAATCAGATGATTTTTGGAGGCTCTATGGGTCTATATCTATAAGTGGAAAAGAGGTTTAAGGGTCAAAAGTTAGGCAATGTGGGACTAAACATAGACGAAAATATACGAAATAGAGAAGAAAAAGGCTAACGCCTCACACGGGCCTAAAGGCCTCGGCCGGCCGCGCGCCGTACACGGGCTGCATTTTTTATTCCGAAGTCTATTTTTTTTCTGAAATTTGTTTCAAAAGAAAACTAAACGTTAACAAAAAGAAAATAAACAAAAAAGACAAAAGAAAACAAAAGAAAAACGGGCCGGCCTGCTGCTATGCTACGCATGTGGGCGGCGGTTAGTTCTAGGCGCATGCATAGATTTGTTTCTTTTTTATATGGAAACAAAAAAAAGAAAACTAGATAACGATAATAAAATAAAATTTTATATAGGCATATTATATATCAAAATTTTCAGAAAAAGATTTTCTACAACATAAACATTTCTCTAGTGCAAAATAGAATTCACAAAAATTCAAATAATTCAAACAGTATTACTTCTACAATAAAACCCAATAAAAATCATTTTAGAAATACCAAAATGATTTCAAAATTATTTATCTCCAATTTTCTGATGTAGGGAATCATTTTATCCTATTTCCATTTATTTTATTTTTGGAGAAAAATAATTTGAATAAAACCCAAATAACTTCAAATTGAAAATAATTTCAAACAGACTTTAAATTTGACCCTTTTAAACTTCCAAGTCGTATTTCATATATTTTGAAGAAGTCATTTTATCTTCTCTCATGAAAATCATTGAGTTGCTTAAAGTTTCTGAATTTGAAATATTTCCAAATAAAATTCTAATCTTTTGAAAAACCCCTTTTTGTTTAATTAAATGGAAGAAGTCATATCATCTTCTCTCGAGGGTTATGTATTTGAAAAGAATTTGAATTCACGGAGATCAAAATGCAAAAAGGTGAAAGTTTGGGAAAGTCATTTTATTCCCTCTCATTTAACTTTCAAAAAGTTTCGAATTTCGCTCAATCAATGACACAACAATCAATCTATCTATTTATTATAACATTCCAAAATTTAAAATTTTGGGATGTTACAGCCTCGTTGGGTGGGTTAAGGCCCGGGGAAACAAGGGGGGTTTTCTTTCCTTTCTTTTAGTGTTTCTTTTACTTTTTGCTTTTATTTATTTTATTTCTTTTTTGTTTCACTTTAGTATCTAGTTATTTTAGTTTTAATAAAATACAAAAGTGGCACCTAAATTAGTGTTACAAAATGTGCCTCTGCCACAAATAATTTAACACTTAAAATAAAATGGTTTGTAATTGTTTATTATTTTAAAAGCATTTAAATAATTGTTTAGCCCCTATTACTTAATTTATTGCATCTAAAGATTTTATAAAAAAAGTATTTTCCCCACCATAATCATATATGATTTATTTGCTACATTTTGAACATTTTAGTTTCGGCATTTGAAAACATTTATGGTTTGACTTGAGTTTGAATTTGAATTTTGAATTGATTTGAATCAACGTGGGACTTGACAACGGTAATTTGGTGACGTGGCATCATTAGTAGAGGGTTACTGTAGCTTAATTATCCGGGCGTCACAGATGGCGAGTGAATAAACACTCGATCTGAGAATAACCCGCTTAGCATGGAAGATACCGACCACCTCCTGTCGTTCCTTGAACGATCTAGGCACAGAAAAAAGATATTTATTAGTAGTTTTTAGAGGTGGCACATGCAAATTTACTTAGGACGGCAGGGTGATACCGCATATAGGTAGGTATGGTGGACTCATCTGGAATAACTTGGGTTTAAGGTTTTTGATGTACAAGCAGAATTCCCACTTAGTACAGGCGAAGGCTAGCAATTAGATTGAGAAGTGGCCAGCTAGAGAGCAACAACGGTCATCAACATGCATTATGCATAAGTAACATTGGACACTAGCATGAGTAGGATATGAACACCATGGACATAAATATCATAGAGGCTATGTTAGTTTTGATTCAACTACATGCATGAACATGTGCCAAGTCAAGCCACTCGAACATTGAGAGGAGGATACCATATCATCATACTACATCACAATCATTTTAACGCAATGTTGATATCCAAGATAAATCATTATCCACTCCCAGCTACTTATGCATGGCATGAGAAACTATAATATCTAGTTGTCATTGCAAACATGTTTAATCATAAAGGGTTGAATCATGGATACTAGGTTAAACATATTTACACAAACAGAACATGTCGAGTTCATACCCGTTTTGTCGGACTTCGGGTTCCGGCAGACCCATGAGGTTCGAACACTGGGGTGCGCGCGGAGATTTCGCCTCCTACCTACCTGCACTCCTCCGCCTTGCTAGGATCTAAACTACGGAAAGAACAACACAAGAGACACAGGGTTTATACTGGTTCGGGCTACCGTTGTGGTGTAATACCCTACTCCAGTGTGTGGTGTGGTGGATTGCCTCTTGGGCTGATGATGATGAACAATACAAGGAAGAACAGCCTCGCGAGGGTCTGTTCTTCGCTGGGGCGATGAACCGCTGGGAGGAGTTCAGTCACCTTTCTCTCTCTCTCTCTCTGATCCTTTCTTTTATCCTTCCTCCGAACCCCCTTGCTCTGTGGGTGGCTGGTCCTATTTATAGAGGCCCTGGTCCTCTTCCCAAATGTCGAGCGGGAAGGGAGCCAACAATGGCGGGCTAATTTGAAGGGGGACAACTAGTATCAGCTATCCTGACAAAAGTAGTCTTCGCCTGCGCAAAGCTCTGGTGATGGCGCCGCCTTGGGCTCCACGATGACCTCCGTCCCGTAGTCCTCCTGGTCTTGGTCTCGTTGCACCGAAATGGCAACCTTTGCCTGACGCCTTGGTACTCCGTGGCTGCGCTTGCCCCCCTTTTGCACCAAAGAGGAAAGGAGGACACTGCGCGGGCTGGCACCCGCCTGGCGCCCTTGGTCGTCATGGCTTGCGTCACGGGCACCTCGTGAGGTATCCTACCTTGGTCTCTCCGCCTCCTCGTGAGCCAGCCTGACGAGGCCGTGCCTGAGGAAGCTCCGCGTCGTCCGCCCCGCGAGGCTTGGCCCCTCGCGAGGGTCTTGGTTTTGTGTTGGTGAAGATGGGCCGCGCTGGCCCCCCCTTTGAGCCGCGCCTCAGGCCGCAGGCAGGCAAGTCTGGGGACCCCCGTTCCCAGAACGCCGACAGTAGCCCCCGGGCCCAAGGCGCGCCTGGACTTGGCCGTGCAGGGAGGCGGAAGGGAAAGAGCGAAGCGCCGCGGGCCCTAACAGCCTGCGGCCTTGGGCGCCGCGTGGCGGTTGATTGGACGTGGGCGCCTCCACTTCCCCGTGGCGCCTCGGCAACCGCACGGACTGGACAAGTCCCTGCATGCAAAGTGGGTCGTGATTACCTGCAATCGTGGAGGTCGGCGGTTGGTCTTCGCCGGCCATAAGTACAGAACAGCGCGCGCCCTTCCAGTCCATCCCCCCTTGCTTCTCCTTCTTCCCGATCCTTGCTCCGTCTTGCTGTGATGGCTCCGATCCGCCGGTTCTCGACGACAAAGAAGGGAAAGGCTCCCCGAGAGGAACCAGACCCACTCCCGCCGAAGAAACGGCTCGTCCCCCGTGGCCCGGACGAAGGGGCCCTTTAGGTGGTGTCGAGGCCTTGGTGCGAGCGGGCGCCGCCGAGGTTCCCGCTTCCATTGTACGCCCACGTCGAGGGCCCCGAAGGAGCTGATGCTGACCGCCACGGGCGGCGCCGCCGTCGGCGCTGACGGGTCACGAAGGTGTGGGTCGTCCCCCCTGGGGTCCACACCGAGGGCTCCTCCCAAGAGTTCGTGCTCCACGTCGCCATTCCTCTTCAGTCTTGGATCCGCCTTCCTCCCTTCTTCGCCTCCATCATCCCGCAGGGGGAGCCCCTGGAGCTCTGGCTGCAGCACGCCGGCTGCAGCACCCTCGTGACCGAGGCAGAGGTCGCGGTCGTTGCCCCGGGCGAGGTCTTCATGACTCGGGGCTGGAGAGAGATCGCCCGGGTTTGCAGGGTAAGGGGCGTCTTCGTGGTCCACTTGGATTACGACGGTGCTTCGGTGATGCTCTTCAAGGTCTTCGATGCGAGCGGGTGCCGGCTGGAGTGCTGCCCCAGGGAAGGTGGCCAGGACCCTGCCGCGACGAGGACTGGGCCCGCCAACCGCTCGCTTGGCGTCTCCTCAGGTGGTGGAGGCATCGGAGGTTCCAGCGAGTCCGGCGAGCTCTTCGCGACTCCGGAGACGAGCGACGACAGCTACGAGCCCCTGATCCGGCGCCGCTCCCAGAGCAGGGCGGGCTTGTCAGGCTGCCGCCGACTCTGATCTGGATGCGGTTGGCATCGGTGCTTGACGGCCCACTGTTGATGATGGCGTCTTTTGCAGGGACGCGCATAGTTTGTGTCCCTTTAGGATATGTTCCCTGCGAGGAATCAAAAATGCGTCCCGTGGGGGCTTGTAAGGTGCCTGTGATCCTGTTTTGTTAATATAACCCTTGTCGTAGAATTGCGCAAGTTGCTCATTCCGTCTTAGCTCAGTCCTCCCTTTCGAACCTCATGAGGGCTTGGTGCTCTGCGCCAACAGTTCCCAGTCCCAAGGAGGCTTCAGCCGTCGCTGGTATGCCAGGTCGCGATGCCGTGGTCAAGGCCAGGAGGTGAGCGACCCGGAGTCCGGTAAGAGCCCCTGAGTCGCGATGCTCAGGAGGTCCCCTTTGGCGCCCAAGAAGCCGTCGTTTGGTGAGAAAGGAGAGCGGCGTCGCTAACACGGGATAGCATTAGGTGCGGGGATGGTGCCACGGTAGCTGGCGCTTCCGGGTGATGACTTATCTCGAGGATCAGGGGCCGCTCTCTGGTGTGTCGCCGGGTCCGTGCATCGGCAGGCGTGAGGTTGCTCGGTGAGGTCCTCGTGTGTCTCTCCCCTCTCGCCTTTGCTCCCCTTTCTGCTCTACGTCCTCGGGTCCCGGCCCTCGAGCGAGTCTCAGCCGTCGCTGGTATGCCAGGTCGCGATGCCGTGGTCAAGGCCAGAGGGTGAGGGCTGGAGAACCAGTAGGAGCCCTGAGTCGCGATGCTCAGGCACCCCCCTTTAACGTGCAAGCGGTTCGCGCGGACGAGAGCGAAGGAGACACCGCAAGGGCCTCGCCTGACGCAGCTCCTTCAGGAGGTCCTGCAGGTCCATCATAGAAAAAAACAAGGGGTTGTCATGACAATTGACAGTCAGCCATTGGTTGCTTCCGAGGGGTAGTGAGGCACTGAAGGCTTGACGAGGTGACGCTATGCGGGGCTGCCGCGGCCAGAGCTCAGCCATCCAGGTTTGTCGGCGTTGCAGGGACGGACCCATGCGCAAGCGTCGTGTCATTTGGGAGCAGCTCCGTTAGTTGGCGTCAGCTGAGCAGGCAACTAGGTAAACACATTAGCCGCGAAGGAGTGGATTCGTTCAAATAGATGCTGGGAATGCGGACATCACTGGGTCAGGCCTGAGCGACTTGGGGGGTCATGCAGCCCAAGGGGCGCCCCCAACAAGGTAAGCTAACAACATGGAATAAAAAAGGGATACACGCTGCAGGGACGGACCCACGCGGCCTGGGAATAATGCAGCCCTGGTGGGGCGCTCCCAGCTGGAAATAAAACTAGAAAGATGTCACCTGATGATGTTGAGGACGAAGGAGCGTTGATGTAGCAGGCTCGGTAGGCTGCGGGGGCCGATCCTCATGAGCCCCCAGGCACAGGGGCCTCGGGAGGCTCCGGAGGCGCTGGCGGCTCCTCGCGGGCCATCTCCATCCCTGCCAGGGCTGCAGAACGCTTGGCCTGTCGTGCCTCCGTGATGCCCCTCATGAGGCGCTGGTACGTGTCAGCCGCGTTCGGCAAGCCGTAAGGCATGCGAACGTAGCTGTGGGATGGGCCTCCGCAGCGCCCCACTCGCGAGGGCCAGAGGCGCTCCAGAGAGGCGACTCGGTTGAGCCCTGGTATGTCGATGCAGACGCGCAGCCCACCATCCTTGCCTGGATGGGGAGCCACTGCTGGTAGGCGGCGGCCGCCTTTCATGACTCTTGACTCCTGTAGCTCCTGAATGTCCTTGCTGACGAACTCCTGAGGGTCTGGATCTCCTTGCCTTGCTCCTTCTTGAGGGAAACGTGCTTCGAAACACGTCTCCATGTGGTGCCCAAGCGCCTCCCTCATGACCCTAGCTAGGTCGGTGGCCCTCCAGGGGAGAGCCCCCGAGGCCTGCCTGAGGAGGGCGCCGGGCGCGCTTTCCTATGTGATGGAAGGAGGTTCCCCCTGGGCAGGCGTGGGCCCAGAGGGGCCTGCCTCCTGAGTGGTCGGGCCGGACGATGTCTTCTTCTTCTTAGGGGCGGTCTCGGGAGGCCTCCTGCTTCCACGATCCGGGTCTTCCAGTGACGCGGCCTGAAAGGCTCGTTCCAGGGAACACACCGCGTCCTTCTCTTCACAGGGCACCGTGATGACTCCGCCACTTCCTGGCATCTTGAGGACGTTGTAGCCGTGGTGAGTTACGGCCATGAACTTGGCCAGCGCTGGGTACCCAAGGATGGCGTTGTACGACAGACGAATGTGAGCGACGTCGAAGTCGATGAGCTCGGTGCGGTAGTTGTCGCGTGCCCCGAAGGTGACAGGGAGGCGGACCTGCCCAATCGGGACCATGGAGCCGTCGGTGATACCGGAGAAAGGCTTGGTTGGCTGAAGCTGGCTGTAGGGCACTTGGAGGTTGTTGAGCATCTCCACGGACAGGACGTTGAGCCATGCCCCGCCATCGATGAGGGTCTTGGTGACCACCACGTTGCTGACGATCGGGGAGCAAAGCATCGGGAGAACTCTGGCTGTAGCCGCACACTTGAGCTGATCTGCTGAGCTGAACGTGATGGCGCACGCCGACCACCTGAGAGGGCGCGTGGCTTCGAGCCTGGGGAGGACTGCGTTCACTTCGCGGGCGAACTGCTTGAAGATGCGCTGAGAGGCTGGGGCTTGTGCACCGCCCAGGATGCAGGCGATCGCGCGCGGCTCCTGGAAACCCCCAGCCACCTCGTCCTGGTGGCGGTCCTCGTTTCTCCTTGGCTGCGACGGCAGCGGTGGGAGGCCTTCGTTGCCTTGCGGGCGATCCTCGCGAGGCTGATCCCTCCAGTCTCCCTCACGAGGCTGATCCCTCCAGCCTCCCTCGCGAGGCGGGTCTTGCCAGCGATCCTCGTGAGGTTGATCGCGCCACCCTTGGCGCGGGCCACGGTCTTCCCAGCGTCCGGCGTTCCTTCCTCCTCCTCGACCATAGCCCCGGTCACTGCGGTCAGGGTGACGGCCGATCCTTCCCTCTCGCACGGCTCGGAGCTCTTGACATTCGTTGGTGTTGTGGGTGTGGAGGTCGTGGTACACACAGTACCGGCTGCCCTTGGAAGGTTCGGGCTGATCTCCGCCTTGCTTAGTGTCTGGTTCTGCCGCGAGCACGGCAGCCCCCTTGCGCTTCACATCCTTGGCCTTGGGCTTCTTCTCTTCTAGGTCTGCGGCAGGCAGCTCGAGGAGGGAGAGACGCCCTTCCTCGGCCCTGGCGCACTTGGTTGCCAGGTTGAACAGCTCCAAGGAAGTGCACAGGTCTTCATGCATCGCCAGCTCCTCCTTCATCTTGACGTCGCGCACACCATCGGAGAAGGCCGAGATGATGGCCTCCTCAGCCACCTTGGGAATCTTGAGGCGCGCGTTGTTGAAGTGCTGGATGTACTTCTGCAGGGTCTCCCCGAGCTGTTGCTTGATGCGGCGCATGTCGCTCACGGCGGGTGGCTGGTCGCGAGTGCCTTGGAAGTTGGCGATGAAGCAGGTGCGCATCTCGTCCCAGGAGGAGATTGTGCCTGGAGCCAGGTTCAGGAGCCAGGTGCGGGCCCCGTCCTTGAGTGCCATGGGGAACCAGTTCGCCATGACCTTCTCGTCTCCGTTGGCAGCTTTGATGCCCATCTCGTAGAGCTGGAGGAACTCCGCAGGGTCGGCCGTGCCGTCGTAGCGAGGAGGCAAGTTCGGCTTGAACTTGCCGGGCCACGCGACGCTGCGTAGCTCGGCGGTGAAGGCGCGGCAGCCTGCTGTGGCCACGGGAGGCCTTGGATGACGGGGAGCTTGGTCTTGCATGTCCCCACGCGCTGCAGCTGGGAGCAGCGCGGGATCTTGACGCGTGGGAGGAGGAGCATGGTCGCGATGTGCTGGAGCAGGGAGTGCCCGGGCAGCTTCTTGCGGGCGAGGGACTTCTTGACAGCTCTGCTCTTGCCGCGCTGGCGCCTGACGGAGCGGGTTCCGCCCAGGGGCCACGTGCCTTGGAGCCATGGCGCCGTCCTAAGGAGGAGGCGGCCGGGGCGCCGCCGGAGCTTCATTGCCCGCGTGGGGCGGGGTGCGGTGCAGCAGAACGGACGGTGCAGGAGAGCCCCCTGCGGCGCGGACGAGCTCAGCGACGCGATCGAGCCATTCTTCATAGACGTCGTCGACAGGACGGTAGCGCAGGAGCTCGTTTGCCGCGAGGAGTGCAGCCCGAGCCTCCATGGGCGCGCGGAGCGCGCGGGACGAAGATCCAGCTGGGGTGAGCGAGGGAGTTGCGGTGCGGCCGTCCTGCCGCACGGACGGATGCTGGGACGATGCTTGCTGCTCGTCCCCCGCCGGGCCGGTGGCGGCGTTGACGGCAGGTGACAGGGAACGGCGAGGACGCCCGCCGACCGGGGCCGTCTAGGTGACGCGGGAAGCGAGTGCGGCCCGATGCTCGGCGCGGGCCCGACGAGCATCAGACATGGGCATGATGGTCGAGGAGAACGGGGTTCCGGCAGACCCTTGAGGTTCGAACTATAAAGGTGCATTACAGGTATCTCCGAAAGTGTCTGTTGGGTTGGCACGAATCGAGACTGGGATTTGTCACTCCGTGTAAGCGGAGAGGTATCTCTGGGCCCACTCGGTAGGACATCATCATATGCGCAATGTCACCAAGGAGTTGATCACGGGATGATGTGTTACGGAACGAGTAAAGAGACTTGCCGGTAACGAGATTGAACTAGGTATTGGATACCGACGATCGAATCTCGGGCAAGTAACATACCGATAGACAAAGGGAATTGTATACGGGATTGATTAAGTCCTTGACATCGTGGTTCATCCGATGAGATCATCGTGGAACATGTGGGAGCCAACATGGGTATCCAGATCCCGCTGTTGGTTATTGACCGGAGAACGTCTCGGTCATGTCTGCATGTCTCCCGAACCCGTAGGGTCTACACACTTAAGGTTCGGTGACGCTAGGGTTATAGAGATATTAGTATGCGGTAACCCGAAAGTTGTTCGGAGTCCCGGATGAGATCCCGGACGTCACGAGGAGTTCCGGAATGGTCCGGAGGTAAAGAATTATATATAGGAAGTGCTATTTCGGCCATCGGGACAAGTTTCGGGGTCACCGGTATTGTACCGGGACCACCGGAAGGGTCCCGGGGGTCCACCGGGTGGGGCCACCTGCCCCGGGGGGCCACATGGGCTGTAAGGGGTGTGCCTTGGCCTATATGGGCCAAGGGCACCAGCCCCAAGAGGCCCATGCGCCAAGAGAGGAAAAAAAAGGGGAGAGTCCTAAAAGGGGAAGGCACCTCCGAGGTGCCTTGGGGAGGATGGACTCCTCCCCACCCTTGGCCGCACCCTTCCTTGGAGGAAGGGGCAAGGGCTGCGCCTCCCCCTCTCCCTTGGCCCTATATATAGTGGGGAAAAAGGAGGAGCAAACCAATCTGAGCCCTGGCGCCTCCCTCTCCCTCCCGTGACACATCTTCCTCCTCCCGCAGCGCTTAGCGAAGCCCTGTTGGAATCCCGCTACTTCCACCACGCCGTCGTGCTGCTGGATCTCCATCAACCTCTCCCTCCTCCTTGCTGGATCAAGGCATGGGAGACGTCTCCCTTCCGTACGTGTGTTGAACGCGGAGGTGCCGTCCGTTCGGCGCTAGGATCATCGGTGATTTGAATCACGACGAGTACGACTCCATCAACCCCGTTCTCTTGAACGCTTCCGCGCGCGATCTACAAGGGTATGTAGATCTACTCCTCCCTCGTTTCTAGATGACTCCATAGATAGATCTTGGTGACACGTAGGAAAATTTTGAATTTATGCTACGTTCCCCAACAGTGGCATCATGAGCTAGGTCTATTGCGTAGATTCTATGCACGAGTAGAACACAAAGTAGTTGTGGGCGTTGATTTTGTTCAATATGCTTGCCGTTACTAGTCTTATCTTGATTCGACGGTATTGTGGGATGAAGCGGCCCGGACCAACCTTACACGTACTCTTACGTGAGACAGGTTCCACCGACTGACATGCACTAGTTGCATAAGGTGGCTAGCGGGTGTCTGTCTCTCCTACTTTAGTCGGATCGGATTCGATGAAAAGGGTCCTTATGAAGGGTAAATAGCAATTGGCATATCACATTGTGGTCTTTGCGTAGGTAAGAAACGTTCTTGCTTGAAACCCATAGCAGCCACGTAAAACATGCAAACAACAATTAGCGGACGTCTAACTTGTTTTTGCAGGGTATGCTATGTGATGTGATATGGCCAAAAGGATGTGATGAATGATATATGTAATGTATGAGATTGATCATGTTCTTGTAATAGATGATCATGGAGCCCCGAAGATGGAGATCAAAAGGAGCAATATGATATTGGCCATATCATGTCACTATTTGATTGCATGTGATGTTTATCATGTTTATACATCTTATTTGCTTAGAACGACGATAGTAAATAAGATGATCCCTTACAACAATTTCAAGAAGTGTTCTCCCCTAACTGTGCACCGTTGCTACAGTTCGTCGTTTCGAAGCACGCCGTGATGATCGGGTGTGATAGATCCTTACGTTCACATACAACGGGTGTAAGACAGTTTTACACAGCAAAAACACTTAGGGTTAACTTGACGAGCCTAGCATGTACAGACATGGCCTCGGAACACAGAGACCGAAAGGTCGAGCATGAGTCGTATAGAAGATACGATCAACATGAAGATGTTCACCGATGTTGACTAGTCCGTCTCACGTGATGATCGGACACGGCCTAGTTCACTCGGATCATGTAATCACTTAGATGACTAGAGGGATGTCTATCTAAGTGGGAGTTCATAAGATGAACTTAATTATCCTGAACATAGTCAAAAGGATTTTGCAAATTATGTCGTAGCTCACGCTATAGTTCTACTGTTTAGATATGTTCCTAGAGAAAAATTTAGTTGAAAGTTGATAGTAGCAATTATGCGGACTAGGTCCGTAAACCGAGGATTGTCCTCATTGCTTCATAGAAGGCTTATGTCCTTAATGCACCGCTCAGTGTGCTGAACCTCGAACGTCGTCTGTGGATGTTGCGAACATCTGACATACACGTTTTGATAACTACATGATAGTTCAGTTAAACGGTTTAGAGTTGAGGCACCAAAGACGTTTTTGAAACGTCACGAAACATATGAGATGTTTTGAGGGCTGAAATTGGAATTTCAGGCTCGTGCCCACGTCAAGAGGTATAAGACCTCCGACAATTTTCTTAACCTGCAAACTAAGGAGAAAAGCTCAATTGTTGAGCTTGTGCTCAGATTGTCTGAGTACAACAATCATTTGAATCAAGTGGGAGTTGATCTTCCAGATAAGATAGTGATGTTTCTCCGAAGTCATTACCACCAAGTTGCTAGAGCTTCGTGATGAACTATGATATATCAGGGACATGTATGATGATCCTTGAGATGTTCGTGATGTTTGACACCACAAAAGTAGAAATCAAGAAGGAGCATCAATTGTTGATGGTTGGTGAAACCACTAGTTTCAAGAAGGGCAAGGGCAAGAAGGGATACTTCATGACACGGCAATTCAGCTGCTGCTCTAGTGAAGAAACCCAAGGTTGAACCCAAACCCGAGACTAAGTGCTTCTGTAATAAGGGGAACAACCACTGGAGCAGAATTACCCTAGATACTTGGTAGATTAGAAGGCTGGCAAGGTCGATAGAAGTATATTGGATATACATTGTGTTGATGTGTACTTTACTAGTACTCCTAGTAGCACCAGGGTATTAGATACCGGTTCGGTTGCTAAGTGTTAGTAACTCGAAATAAAAGCTATGGAATAAACGGAGACTAGCTAAAGGTGAGATGACGATATGTGTTGGAAGTATTTCCAAGGTTGATCAAATATCGCACGCTCCCTCTACCATCGAGTTTGGTGTTTGCGTTGAGCATAGACATGATTGGATTATGTCTATCGCAATATGGTTATTCATTTAAGGAGAATAATGGTTACTCTGTTTATTTGAATAATACCTTCAATGGTCTTGCATCTAAAATGAATGGTTTATTGAATCCTGATCGTAGTGATACACATGTTCATGCCAAAAGATAGTAATGATAGTACCACCTACTTGTGGCACTGCCACGTAAGTCATATCGGTATAAAGCGCATGAAGAAGCTCCATGTTGATGGATCTTTTGGGCTCACTCGTTTTTGAAAGGTTTGAGACATGCGAACCATGTCTATTGGTGTATATGCATGAAGAAACTCCATGCAAATGGACCGTTTGAACTCACTTGATCTTGAATCACTTGAGACATGCAAAACATACCACATGGGCAAGATGACTGAAAGCCTCGGTTTCAGTAAAATGGAACTAGAAAGCAACTTGTTGGAAGTAATACATTTTGATGTGTGCAGTCCAATGAGTGCTGAGGCATGTAGTGGATATCGTTATGTTCTTACTTCACAGATGACTTGAGTAGATGTTGAGTATATTTACTTGATGAATCACGAGTCTGAATTATTGAAAGGTTCAAGTAATTTCAGGGTGAAGTTGAAAGATCGTCGTGACAAGAGGATAAAATATCTATGATATGATCATAGAGATGAATATCTGAATTACGAGTTTGGCACAGAATTAAGACATTGTGGAAATTGTTTCACAACTAATACAGCCTGGAACACCATAGTGTGATGGTGTGTCCGAACATCATAACTGCACCCTATTGGATATGATGCATACCATGATGTCTCTTATCGAATTACCACGATAGTTTATGGGTTAGGCATTAGAGACAACCACATTCACTTTAAATAGGGCACCATGTAATTCCGATGAGATGACACCATATGAACTATGGTTTAGAGAAACCTAAGCTGTCATTTCTTAAAAGTTTGGGGCTGCGACGCTTATGTGAAAAAGTTTCAGGCTGATAAGCTCGAACCCAAAGCGGATAAATGCATCTTCATAGGACACCCAAAACAGTTGGGTATACCTCCTGTCTCAGATCCGAAAGCAATAAGGGATTGTTTCTAGAATCGGGTCCTTTCTCGAGGAAAAGTTTCTCTCGAAAGAATTGAGTGGGAGGATGGTGGAGACTTGATGAGGTTATTGAACCGTCTCTTCAACTAGTGTGTGGTAGGGCACAGGAAGTTGTTCCTGTGGCACCTACACCAATTGAAGTGGAAGCTTATGATAGTGATCATGAAACTTCAGATCAAGTCACTACCAAACCTCGTAGGATGACAAGGATGCGTACTACTTCAGAGTGGTACGTAGTCCTGTCTTGGAAGTCATGTTGCTAGACAACAATGAACCTACGAGCTATGGAGAAGCGATGGTGGGCCTGGATTCCGATAAATGGCTCGAGGCCATAAAATCCGAGAGAGGATCCATGTATGAAAACAAAGTGTAGACTTTGGCAGAATGGCTCGATGGTCGTAAGGCTGTTGAGTACAGATGGATTTTAAAAGGAAGATGGACAATGATGGTAAATGTCACCATTAAGAAAGCTCGACTTGTCGTCAAGATGTTTTCTGACAAGGTCAAGGAGTTGACTGCGGTGAGATTTTCTCACTCGTAGTGATGCTAAGAGTCTGTTGGAATTATATTAGCGATTACTGCATTATTTATGAAATCTTGCAGATAGGATGTCAAAACATTGTTTCCTCGATGATTTTCTTGAGGAAAGGTTGTATGTGATACAACCGGAAGGTTTTGTCAATCCTGAAAGATGCTAATAAGTATGCAAAGCTCCAGCAATCCTTCTGAGGACTGGAGTAAGCATCTCGGAGTTGGAATGTATGCTTTGATGAGATGATCAAAGATTTTGGGTAGTATACAAAGTTTATGAGAAACTGGTATTTCCAAAGAAGTGAGTGGGAGCACTATAGAATTTCTGATGAATATATATTGTCGACATATCATAGATCAGAAATGACGTAGAATTTCTGGAAAGCATATAGGGTTATTTGGAAAGTATTTTTCAATGGAAAGCCTGGATTAAGCTACTTGAACGTTGAGCATCAAGATCTACAAGGATAGATCAAAACGCTTAATGGTACTTTCAAATGAGCACATACCTTGACATGATCTTGAAGGTGTTCAAGATGGATCAGTCAAAGAAGGAGTTCTTGCCTGAGTTATAAGGTATGAAGTTAAGACTTAAAGCTCGACCGCGGCAGAATAGAGAGAAAGGACGAAAGTCGTCCCCTATGCTTGAGACGTAGGCTCTACAGTATGCTATGCTGTGTACCGCACCTGAAGTGTGCCTTGCCGTGAGTCAGTCAAGGGGTACAAGAGTGATCCAAGAATGGATCACAGGACAGTGGTCAAAGTTATCCTTAGTAACTAGTGGACTAAGGAATTTTCTCGATTATGGAGGTGGTAAAAGAGTTCGTCGTAAAGGGTTACGTCGATGCAAGCTTAACACCTATCCGGATAGCTCTGAGTAGAGATACCGGATACGTATAATGGAGCAACAATTTAGAATAGCTCCAAGTAGAACAGTTATTTGGAATAGCTCCAAATAGAGCGTGGTAGCTACATCTAGGAGATGACATAGAGATTTGTAAATCACACACAGATCTGAAAGGTTCGGACCCGTTGACTAAAACCTCTCTCACAAGCAACATGATCAAACCTAAAACTCATCGAGTGTTAATCACATAGTGATGTGAACTAGACTACTGACTCTAGTAAACTCTTGGGTGTTGGTCACATGGCGATGTGACCTGTGAGTGTTAATCACATGGCGATGTGAACTAGATTATTGACTCTAGTGCAAGTGGGAGACTGTTGGAAATATGCCCTAGAGGCAATAATAAATTGGTTATTATTATATTTCCTTGTTCATGATAATCGTTTATTATCCATGCTATAATTGTATTGATAGGAAACTCAGATACATGTGTGGATACATAGACAACACCATGTCCCTAGTAAGCCTCTAGTTGACTAGCTCGTTGATCAATAGATGGTTACGGTTTCCTAACCATGGACATTGAATGTCGTTGATAGCGGGATCACATCATTAGGAGAATGATGTGATGGACAAGACCCAATCCTAAGCCTAGCACAAAGATCGTGTAGTTCGTATGCTAAAGCTTTTCTAATGTCAAGTATCATTTCCTTAGACCATGAGATTGTGCAACTCCCGGATACCGTAGGAATGCTTTGGGTGTATCAAACGTCACAACGTAACTGGGTGACTATAAAGGTGCATTACAGGTATCTCCGAAAGTGTCTGTTGGGTTGGCACGAATCGAGACTGGGATTTGTCACTCCGTGTAAGCGGAGAGGTATCTCTGGGCTCACTCGGTAGGACATCATCATATGCGCAATGTGACCAAGGAGTTGATCACGGGATGATGTGTTACGGAACGAGTAAAGAGACTTGCCGGTAACGAGATTGAACTAGGTATTGGATACCGACGATCGAATCTCGGGCAAGTAACATACCGATAGACAAAGGGAATTGTATACGGGATTGATTAAGTCCTTGACATCGTGGTTCATCCGATGAGATCATCGTGGAACATGTGGGAGCCAACATGGGTATCCAGATCCCGCTGTTAGTTATTGACCGGAGAACGTCTCGGTCATGTCTGCATGTCTCCCGAACCCGTAGGGTCTACACACTTAAGGTTCGGTGACGCTAGGGTTATAGAGATATTAGTATGCGGTAACCCGAAAGTTGTTCGGAGTCCCGGATGAGATCCCGGACGTCACGAGGAGTTCCGGAATGGTCCGGAGGTAAAGAATTATATATAGGAAGTGCTATTTCGGCCATCGGGACAAGTTTCGGGGTCACCGGTATTGTACCGGGACCACCGGAAGGGTCCCGGGGGTCCACCGGGTGGGGCCACCTGCCCCGGGGGGCCACATGGGCTGTAAGGGGTGTGCCTTGGCCTATATGGGCCAAGGGCACCAGCCCCAAGAGGCCCATGCGCCAAGAGAGGAAAAAAAGGGGAGAGTCCTAAAAGGGGAAGGCACCTCCGAGGTGCCTTGGGGAGGATGGACTCCTCCCCACCCTTGGCCGCACCCTTCCTTGGAGGAAGGGGCAAGGGCTGCGCCTCCCCCTCTCCCTTGGCCCTATATATAGTGGGGAAAAAGGAGGAGCAAACCAATCTGAGCCCTGGCGCCTCCCTCTCCCTCCCGTGACACATCTTCCTCCTCCCGCAGCGCTTAGCGAAGCCCTGTTGGAATCCCGCTACTTCCACCACGCCGTCGTGCTGCTGGATCTCCATCAACCTCTCCCTCCTCCTTGCTGGATCAAGGCATGGGAGACGTCTCCCTTCTGTACGTGTGTTGAACGCGGAGGTGCCGTCCGTTCGGCGCTAGGATCATCGGTGATTTGAATCACGATGAGTACGACTCCATCAACCCCGTTCTCTTGAACGCTTCCGCGCGCGATCTACAAGGGTATGTAGATATACTCCTCCCTCGTTGCTAGATGACTCCATAGATAGATCTTGGTGACACGTAGGAAAATTTTGAATTTATGCTACGTTCCCCAACACGAACACTGGGGTGCGCGCAGAGATTTCGCCTCCTACCTACCTGCACTCCTCCGCCTTGCTAAGATCTAAACTACGGAAAGAACAACACAAGAGACACAGGGTTTATACTAGTTCGGGCCACCGTTGTGGTGTAATACCCTACTCCAGTGTGTGGTGTGGTGGATTGCCTCTTGGGCTGATGATGATGAACAATACAAGGAAGAACAGCCTCGCGAGGGTCTGTTCTTGGCTGGGGCGATGAACCGCTGGGAGGAGTTCAGTCACCTTTCTCTCTCTCTTTGATCCTTTCTTTTATCCTTCCTCCAAACCCCCTTGCTCTGTGGGTGGCTAGTCCTATTTATAGAGGCCCTAGTCCTCTTCCCAAATGTCGAGCGGGAAGGGAGCCAACAATGGCGGGCTAATTTGAAGGGGGACAGCTAGTATCAGCTATCCTGACAAAAGTAGTCTTCGCCTGCGCAAAGCTCTGGTGATGACGCCGCCTTGGGCTCCACGGTGACCTCCGTCTCGTAGTCCTCCTGGTCTTGGTCTCGTTGCATCGAAATGGCAACCTTTTCCTGACGCCTCGGTACTCCACGGCTGCGCTTGCCCCCCTTTTGCACCAAAGAGGAAAGGAGGACACTACGCGGGCTGGCACCCACCTGGCGCCCTTGGTTGTCATGGCTTGCGTCACGGGCACCTCGTGAGGTATCCTGCCTTGGTCTCTCCGCCTCCTCGTGAGCCAGCCTGACGAGGCCATGCCTGAGGAAGCTCCGCGTCGTCCGCCCCGCGAGCCTTGGCCCCTCGCGAGGGTCTTGGTTTTGTGTTGGTGAAGATGGGCCGCGCTGGGCCCCCCTTTGAGCCATGCCGCAGGCCGCAGGTAGGCAAGTCTGGGGACCCCCGTTCCCAGAACGCCGACACGTTTCTCTCTGCCATGGCCAGTTCATCGAATATCGTCATTATTGCCTATCACTCGCACGACCGAACGATGTGAAAATAATAATAGTGCAAGAGTGTCGTGGACTAAGTTGGAATCTGCAAACATTTTATTCAATAGGAGAATACAAGGTAAAATGGGCTCTTTGTTAGATCAACAATTATGCAAATGAGAGCCCCTCAACATTTTCATTGTGGTCTTCTCCTCGGTACGACTCAAATAAAAAGAAAAGAAGTTCTGAGAAACACATTGAAATATTTTTGGACTTTTTGGTTTTCTTGAACAAGCAAATAAAAGGAAAAAGCAAAACAGGAAAACTATTTACACGGGAAAGCTCCTAACAAGCAAAAGAAGAACAAGGAAATCTTTTTGGGTTTTCTTTTTAGTGCAACAACTAAGCATGCATAGAAAGTAAGCTAACTACAAGTATTTTTTTTGGTTTTACTAAGGTTTTTCAGACACACAAGAAGAAAGCAAGAAAATAAAATTAAGTATGGATGATACAATGAAAAAGTGGAGACACCGACAAATGGAATAAGTGGACTTGAATATAAAGTCGTTGGAAACACGTACTCCCCCAAGCGTAGGATTTTGGTCTAACTTGGTAATCAATCAGTAGCTTGGATAGTAGTCGGAGTGGTAGCTCACGGAGGCTCTTGGTGCAGATGCCTCGGCCTACCGTGCCCCCTCGACCGCAGCGTTGTGGGCTCGAGCCTCGCTCTCAAGGACGAAATATCTTGCCTTGCTATGATAATCAAAAAGAGCATGCGCAGGCAAATATGTGTGCACAACATATGCTTGGTTAAACAACAAGTTATAAGTGAAATTATGGATATCTCCTTTAAGGATCTTATGATTTTTCATAGCATCAAAGTCTAAATACTGCGTGGGTAGGATAGGGTCAAAGGGCAAAGGTGAAACACCTAGCTCTCTTGCTAAACGCGTGGCATAAATTCCACCATAGAAACAACCACTATTAGCATTGTGTTGTAACCTGCGTGCAACAATTTCCCCAAGATTATAACTTCTATCACCAGTGAGAGCAGTGCGTATGAGGCTCAAGTCTGGAGCACAAAGTGTACTACAATGTTGTTTGCCTACAATACATTTCCCATTGAATAAGGCAAAGTATTGAATTGCGGGAAAATGAATGCTCTTTATTCTACCTTGCTTCACTCCCCTCGTCTCACCGTAGCAAACACTAGTCAAGAATGATTGGTAGTCAGCCCTTGTTGGTTCATCAAGCGAACCCCAAAATGGGAGTTTGAAGTGGTGAGCAAATCTCTCTAGTGGTATGGTGAATGGATTTTCATACAGTTTAAATGACACCGTAGACTCACGTGGATGAAATTTAAATCCTTTGACAAATGATTCAGTGAGAGTGTGGTGTTGATCGCACTTATCTAAAATATAGGGACCGAGACCGGCATTGTGAACATATTGCTCAAATTCCTCCTTAATGCCCACATGCACCATATAATCATCGCATGGCCATATGCATGTTTTGGTGGCGGCATCTCGAATGGAACTTTCACTTGGTTCAACATAAGACCGACGAGCGGAGCTGTCACTAGAAGATGCCCCCGAGGATCTCCTCTTCAAAGAACTCCTTCCAAATAGGTTCATCATGTTCGCGTACAATTTTCTGAAATTTTTTGGGTGACAAAAATTTATCAACAAAACTTTGCAAGATTGATAGCAACTACTCATAGGCATACATAGAGGCCATAGCAAGCATTCAAACTACTTAGAACTCTAAGAATTCAACATGCAAGCTCATCTACAGCAGCACCAAGAGTAGCTAATTATTGAAAATATAAACTACTAAAGCAAAAAACTAATTAGACAAACGGTGGAGTCACATACCAAGCAACAATCCCCCGAGATAGTTTCATAAATAGAGGTTCGAGCAAAAAGATCGAAATCCGCGGGTTTGAGAGCAAGAACACGAGAGAGAGAGAGCAATGGGGATTTTTTCTGGAGGTAGGTGATGATGTGGTGTGAAGAGATAAGTGAGGGGGCCCACGTGGGGACCACAACCCACCAGGGCACGCCTAGGGGTCCTGGCGCGCCCAGGTTGGTTGTGCCCACCTTGTGCACCTCCCTCTGATATTATTTGCATAAAAAATTATTAAATATTCATAAAAAATTCGTATTAAATTTTTAGGGCATTCTGAGAATTTTTGTTTTTGGGTCATTTTTTTATTGCATGGGAAATTCAAAAAACAGACAAAATATGGCATTTTATTTTATTTAACTAATAAAAACAGAAAACAAAAGGTAGGGATAGAAGGTAGTGCTTACTAAATTCATCAACTTTATACCTCTCAAAAATGATCCATTAATAAGGTTGATCAAGTCTTATTAACAACCACTTTCTATTAGCATGAAACCAAAGAATTTTCGTAAATCACTAAGTTACCTCAACGGGGAGATGAATGTCCCCAACAATAAGCATTTCATAATTCTTTTTGGTAGTAGGTAGAGGTAGTTGAAAACTTCCAATAGTGATTGTCGGAGATTCTTCAATAACATTAATACCATTCACTTGGAATTGTTTCTTCGGAAAGTGCACCGTATGCTCATTACCATTGATATGAAAAGTGACCTTGCTTTTATTGCAATCAATAACAACCCTTGCAACATTCAAGAAGGGTCTACCAAGGATAGTTGACATGTTGTCGTCCTCGGGCATCTCAACTAGAACAAAGTCAGTCAAAATAGTAACATTAGCAACAACAATGGGCACATCCTCACAAATACCGATAGGTATGGCAGTAGATTTGTCAGCTATTTGCAATGATATTTCAGTAGGTGTGAGCTTATTCAAATCAAGTCTTTTATATAAAGAGAAAGGCATAACACTAACACCAGCTCCTAAATCACATAAAGCAGTTTTCACATAATTCTTTTTGATAGAGCAAGGTATAGTTGGTATCCCCGGATCTCCATGTTTTTTAGGTACTCCATCCTTAAAAGTATAATTAGCAAGCATGGTGGAGATTTCAGCTTCCGGTATTTTTCTCTTATTGATGATGATGTCTTTCATATACTTTGCATAAGGAGGCATTTTAAGGATATCAGTTAAGCGAGTACGCAAAAAGACTGGCCTCGGCATTTCAGCAAAGTGTTTAAATTCTTCATCATCTTTCTTTTTAGTTGACTTAGGTGGAAACGTCATAGGTTTTTGAACCCACGGTTCTCTTCCTTTACCGTGTCTTCTAGCAACAAAGTCTTTTTTATCATACCTTTTATTTTTAGGTTGTGGGTTATCAAGATCAAGTGGTGATTCTATCTCAACATCATTATCTGGTTCTTCATTATTTGGTTGACTATCTTCATGAGTGACGGTGTTCTGGACTAGGGGGTACTCACCACGTCATCTCCTGATCTGTTAGATTGGGCCGAGGACCCCCATGGCTGTATACTCATGGGCCAGTTCGGACAGCTGCCGCATACAAGGAAGATTCCACAAGACTTGGCGATCAAGACAACGACTCCTCCCCACCGGCGTATTCGGCTAGGACTCTTGTTATGCTAGGCCTCTGGTGCATTATATAAACCGAGGTCAGGCTAGTCGATAGATCATGTACATACAATTATACCATAGGCTAGCTTCTAGGGTTTAGCCTCTCCGATCTCGTGGTAGATCTACTCTTGTACTACCCATATCATCAATATTAATCAAGTAGGACGTAGGGTTTTACCTCCATCAAGAGGGCCCGAACCTGGGTAAAACATCGTGTCCTCTGCCTCCTGTTACCATCCAGCCTAGACGCACAGTTCGGGACCCCCTACCCGAGATTCGCCGGTTTTGACACCGACATTGGTGCTTTCATTGAGAGTTCCGCTGTGTGATCGACAAAAGGATCGATGACTCGCTTGCAGATCAACTGCGACTTCGGCATCTTCGTCACCAGCTCGACTGGTCAGCTTGGTTCGACCAAGAACTGCGCCCAGTGTTCGGATCACCATGTTTGGACGAGGGCCTTCATCAAACATCAACTCCGATCTCTATCAAGATCATGGAGGAATCATCCATGGAGCTCGGGGGCTCAACGTCAACATTGCCCTCAAGCAACCGTGCTGTTTTTCTGGACAGCAAACTTGTGTCCGTCGCCACCGCCTCCTCAAGTGTCTTTTTAACGATCTCTTTGGTGGAATTGTGCGGAATTGATTCTACAACAAACCTGGAAAATTTCGTCGAGTTCCGATGGAGGAATCTCTGGCAATCCACGATATACCGGAGCCCTGTCAAATCTGGACGGGAATATGGATGAGTTTAGGGCGTGGTGTCCAGCTTCTAGCTCGGACGTCCTTTGGAAGATCCAACCGTTGATCTGCTGCGGAATTCCTATATCTACGACCTCTCAAAATTTCAGCTCGATCCGACCGTCCAAACTCTGGGAACCTTCCGATTAGTGCATCACTTTTCGGATCTGTTTTCTGTGCGAAAACGAATCCGACCCGAGTTCGTCTTTTTTATGAACGGGATTTCGGACATCCCTTTTGAAGGAAGTTTTATATGGGGTATTGTGTTTTGTTCCCGAACACATCCCACTAACTTTAAGATCTTTTGAACATGATCTTCAACATCATGCTGGTGTCAAACCAGTCCGGCAATATTGCTCCACGGCTGCCAACCTGCGCTAGACACGTCGTCACTTTGTTGAGCCGAGCTCAACTTCTTCGGATCATCATCTCGGCAAGCCAAACAAGAGTCCGGAATCACGAAGGATAAATCATCACCAACATCGCCACCCCACGGATTACACGGAGCGGGCATACCTTCATCGCCGCACGGTCGCTTCATCAAGCCGGCATCGACCACGTCACGACCTGCATCGGCATGGCTGCACTATTGCTTCTTCAAGCTGGTATCCATCACGCCGACCTACTTCGACTCATCGGCTGACATCGAGGCTTCGACATCTCGGCTGGACCGGGGGCTTTGCCATCTCTTCATCAACCTACTCCGGACACTTCGGCGTCACTAGCCGACCAGCTCTGTCACGTTAGCTGGACCGAGGGCTTTGCCTCGGCGAGCCATCCTTTGCCAGCATTGCCATGCCGTCGTTTTATCGCCCATCAGGCAATGGGTGTGCGGATCGGGTCCCAATTTTGGGAATCACCTTCCTTCGGATTGCTACAACAAATAAACCAGGTGCTATTAATCCCAGTATTTTTTTTCTTGTTTGGGTTCATTTTTTCCAAGGAATTATTACTCTGGTTTGTCCATCATATGTACACAGGTCTATCAAATGGTGGCCGCATTAACGACAGTCACATGGTGGTTCGGTCAGTTTCCGTACATAGTCCGGCGAACGCCGCATCCGGAGCTCGCACCGACCTGTGAATTCAGGATTTGCCACGCCTTTACTGCATCACGCCGACGCCCTGCATCGACATTGACTCCGGCGCCAGACCATATTTCTTTTATTACTCACTTTGCATAAATTATTTATTATGCAACGATTTTTTTAATTATCATTATTACTATTATCTCCGGTTTGCACTATTTTTTGTGCACAGGAAAATGATCCGGGGATTTCGGCGTCACTCTGCCGGTCTGCATTGACTGTGCTATGTCACCACTTCGGCGTGTCGAGCTCTCCGCTCTGCCACCTCGGGACCGGCTTGGGGGATGGAACTTTGTCCCGCATCAAGCTCAGACCACGTCATCAATGCCGAACACATTAACCAGCTAAGTCGCTTTCATGCTCAAAGCTTTAATTTCTAACTTGTGTTCGGTTCGACCAAGTATTATACTTTTTTGGAAAAAAGTTGCTTGTAAAAAATTTCCTTGTCCAAACTTTGTTTGTGCGCATAAATTCAAATACCCAATTCATTTTGGGGCTTCCTTCATGAAGCTTTTCCTCTTGCATATGATTATACTTGTATGGCTTCGTTCCTTGTTCGTGTAATACGCCACAATATGCACCATATTGACTTAAGCGATTTGCAAGCTGGGTTGCCTCGCTCCTGTGTTTACCCCTACGTTCCTGATTGTTCGTCTAGGGAGTAAAGGGAGCACCTCTGCGATTGTCACGATCGGGTCATCCGAGCCGGACCTCAGACTGGGTGAAGCCGAAAGCTAGCGCTCTTATAGGTTTCAATGATGGTAGGCACACAACGGAACTCATGAGTACAAAAATATCTATTGCACAAGTCTCATAATAATAATGAGCACCGAAGAAAGGTATCGGTGGGGGTACTATTTTCTTCGAAGATGCTTCTTACACTTCGCAGTAATATAGCATAAGTTCTCTGAGTGCGCTTTGTCTGTTACAGCCTTATGGCCTGAGTGCCTGGTTATTGGAAACGCCGTTGATATTCTCGACAGATGGAGTACATAACACTTTTCGGTCCTTGACCGAAGAGGGAGAAGCCGACGGTTGGTTAAGACGCGTTTAAAGTTCGGTTGAACATAGATATGATATAGGTACTTAGGTACATGCAATCATTCTTTTACCCAAGTCACTTGGGGGCTCTTAAATTTATATGAGCCGTTTTATGATAAGTGTTCTTCTTCTTAGTCGTTGCAAAGTTTTATTATTATTATTATTATTATTATTATTATTATTATTATTATTATTATTATTATTATTATCTATCACTCCTTTTTTCGACACGAACGTGTGGTCACTAGCCGGGGAGCCTAATTTCTCTCTCAAAGCCGCTAGAGTTTAGTTTGCTAAACTGGCCTAGTGAGAAGTACTCCGCCCTCGGGATAGGAGGTTGAAGCCGTAGGCTGACCCGCTTGAAGTCTTGATATAGGATGTATCATGTTAAAGCACGATAGAAGCACTTCTTTTGCTAAGGCCAATTTTCAGATTGGCACCGAACACTTGATCTTGTTCGGACGTCAAGTTTTTACTGATGTTTTTTGGTTTTCCAAGCTTATGGCACTTTTAAACTATTTGTGTGTTTTCAGCACAAGTCTCGCAGTGCAACGCCGGACACCTTTAGAGATTCGGCAAAAACATTCTCAGATATTGCTATATATGCATCGGTTTCAAATTGTGTCTTCGGTCAATAGTTGGGTTGCCCGGCTCCTGCGCTTGCCTCCTACGTTCCGCTTTGTTCGGCTAGGTGTGCAAAGGGAGAACCATTGTGATTGTGCTTCCAGCTCACATGGTTAAGCAACTCAGTGGAGAAAGCCGAAAACTGACTGTCACAATAAGCGTAAACTGGTCAGCGATCCGATGACGGTGTTAAATGACGGGCCATTCTTAACAATGGCCGAAGTGTTTACGCCTTGACCTCGACTGTCGCCGGACACTACCGGGGGCTATTAACTGGCCTCCCAAACTAATTCCTCGATATTTTGCTCTTACATTGGAGCTGAGGTTTCATGATCATGCTTAGCATGACAACCCAAAGAAAGGAACCGATAGCGGGACTATTTTCTTTGGAAGACATTTCTTCCGTTAAACAGTAATATAACATATCTCTCTGTGTACCTTTGTTTACAAAACCGTATGGCTAGATTGCCTTGTTTGTCATAAATCTTTGCCCTCATAAAGGCTTTATAAAGTAAGACAAACACTCCTCGGCTACTGGCGGAGGAGGTGGAAGCCGATGGTCAGTCAACAAAGTTTTGTACAATGCGGATCCGAGCATTAAATGACGTAAAGTACTTGGATACATAGAGTCATTACACATAATTTGTGATTTTACTATGGATATCAATCCTTAATTCGGCCACCCGTGCCCGCATTAAGGCTCGGGGGCTACTGGGCTTCAGGCTTATTATTTACAAATATTGAAGGGGCACATCGATCCCCTGATCTGGTGTTGCCACCCGACCAGTGTCTCAGGGGCTACTGCATTGCCTGTCCAATGCAGAAAATTTTATGTGCAATATAGTTTCCGAGGAGATTTTGATCCTCAGGTTGGTCGGCCGCACCCAACCTGAGTCTCGAGGACTGAGCGCGCCGCTTTTTGTGTCCCGAAGTATTCTGCCGAGCTAGGACTGGATCCTCAGACCGATTTTGCAAATCAACCTGAGTCTCAGCGGCTACTGGGATCAACGGTCTTATGTCATCCTTCATGTGCATCTCGGGTTTTAGACCGATACCCACCTTGAGGGCTACTGGCTATATATCTCGGCAGAGAATAAATTGCACCAATCAAAAATATTGACAAAAATCGGCCCACATTCGGGGTGGTGCACCACCTCGGAAGCAGTCCGGCATAAAGCTCGGGCTCTAGTGGCTGGCTCCATAGAGGGCATTTCCGGCATTAAGCTCGGCTAAACTCCTTCAAACTTCTTTGAACCAAGGTGATTTACGACACCTCGGATACATAAGTCCGGCGTTGGAGCTCGGATACATAGTCCGGCGTTGGAGCTCGGATACATTTCGGTGTTAGAGCTGGGAAGCAGTCCGGCGTTGGTGCTCGGCTGCAAAAGATACCTCGAATGCAGTCCGGCGTTGGAGCTCAGACACAAGAGGATGCTGCGGCCCGGGAACAACTTCAAACCCGAGGTGTGGCATAAAAATAAGAAGTCATTGATAAAGGCCGGAAACTTAAAGGGGCTCCTCAGATACCGGACGTGTAAACTCGTCGAATGCATTTCGGCGGTCCTCAAGATCGAAGATGAGAAGATATGTTGAACCAGTTTTCAAGACCGACGACCGAAGATGAAGAATGGTTCGGAAGAATCGAGGAGCGTCCCTAACTTGAAGACCGGTTCAGGGGGCTACTGACGGTGTCCTGGACTAGGGGGTACTCACCACGTCATCTCTTGATCTGTTAGATTGGGCCGAGGACCCCCATGGCCGTATACTCATGGGCCAGTTCGGACAGCTGTTGCATACAAGGAAGATTCCACAAGACTTGGCGATCAAGACAAGGACTCCTCCCCACCGGTGTATTTGGCTAGGACTCTTGTTATCCTAGGCCTCTGGTGCATTATATAAACCGAGGCCAGGCTAGTCGATAGATCATGTACATACAATTATACCATAGGCTAGCTTCTAGGGTTTAGCCTCTCCGATCTCATGGTAGATCTACTCTTGTACTACCCATATCACCAATATTAATCAAGCAGGACATAGGGTTTTACCTCCATCAAGAGGGCCCGAACCTGGGTAAAACATCGTGTCCCCTGCCTCCTGTTACCATCCGGCCTAGACGCACAGTTCGGGACCCCCTACCCGAGATCCGCCGGTTTTAACACCGACAATGAGCCTCATCATTAACTTTTTCATTATCAGAAGGTGAGTGTTCATTACCAGGTTGAGTTTCAGCATCAGAGATAGAGACTTCATTATTAGGATGTTTTTCTACTTCAGGTTCACTAGAGGCATGCAAAGTCCTACCATTTTTCTTCTTCTTCTTCTTCTTCTTTTTAGAAGGACTAGGTGCAGTGGTGTTGTTCCTTTGTGAATCCTGTTCAATTCTTTTTGGGTATCCCTAAGGATAAAGTGGTTCCCGAGTCATTTTACCTCCTCTAGTTGCATAGCAAAGTCATGTATCTTGTAATTCATTTCATCTAGCAACTATCTTTGAGATTTAGCAACTTGTTCTAACTGAGTTTGAACCATAGAAGCATGTTTTCCAACACCTCTATCATCATTTGAGATTTTAAATAACAAGTCACTCAAGCGAGCAGTCATATCAGAATTGTATTTCAATTGTTTCATAATATTTGCATTGAAGTGATCTTGTTTCCTAATGTAATTTTCAAACTCATAAAGGAATTGGCTAGGGTGCATATTGTGAGGATTGTCATTATCATTAAACTTCATTAGAGAATTTACCTATACCACCTTAGACAGTGGTGATGTATTAAGCTCATGTATTTCTTCAATAGGGGGTAAATTTTTGACATCCTCGGCTTTTAAACCTTTTTTCCTTCATAGATTTCTTTGCCTCTTGCATATCTTCAGGACTGAGATATAATATACCCCTCTTCTTCGGAGTGGGTTTAGTCGGTGGTTCACGAAGATTCCAATCATCATAATTTTTTAATATGTTATTCAATAATTCCTCAGCTTGCCCAACTATTCATTCCCTGAAAATACAACCAACACAACTATCTAGGAAATCCCTAGAAGCATCAGTTAGTCCATTATAGAAGATATCAAGTATTTCTTTTTTCTTAATAAGGTGATCAGGCAAGGCATTAAGTAACTAGCAAAGCCTCCCCCAAGCTTCTGGGAGACTCTCTTCTTTAATTTGCACAAAGTTAAATATTTCCTGTAATGCAGCTTGTTTCTTATGAGCAGGGAAATATTTTTCAGAGAAGTAATAAATCATATCCTGGGGACTAAGCACACAACCAGGAGCAAGAGTATTGTACCAAGCTTTAGCATCACCCTTTAATGAGAACGGAAATAATTTGAGAATAAAGTAATAATGAGTCTTCTCATCATGAGTAAAAAGGGTGGCTATGTCATTCTACTTAGTAAGATGTGCAACAACAGTTTCAGTTTCAAAACCATGGAAAGGAACGGATTCAACCAAAGTGATTAACTCTGGGTCGACAGAGAATTCGTAATCATTATCATCAATAAAGATAGGTGAAGTAGCAAGCTTAGGATCATATTGTATTCTAGCATTCAGAGAATTTTCTTTATACTTTCATAATAATTTCTCTAGATCATCTTGATACGTCTCCAACGTATCTATAATTTTTGATTGTTCCATGCTATTATATTGTCAACCTTGGATGTTTTATATGCATTTATATGCTATTTTATATGATTTTTGGGACTAACCTATTAACCTAGATCCTAGTGCCAGTTTCTGTTTTTTCCTTGTTTTAGAGTATCGCAGAAAAGGAAAACCAAATGGAGTCCAATTGACCTGAAATTTCACGGAGATCATTTTTGGACCAGAAGATGCCCACGGAGTACCGGAGATGGGCCAGAAGAGTCCCGAGGCCACCACGAGGGTGGGGGGCGCGCCCTACCCCCTGGGCGCGCCCCCTACCTCGTGGCTGCCACGGGGACCTCCCTGACCTGTTCCCGACTCCAACACCTCTTATATAACCCCAAACTTCCAGAAAGCAACCTAGACCGGGAGTTCCGCCGCCGCAAGCCTCCATAGCCACCGAAAACCAATCTAGACCTGTTCTGGCACCCTGCCGGAGGGGGGAATCCCTCTCCGGTGGCCATCTTCATCATCCTGGCGCTCTCCATGACGAGGAGGGAGTAGTTCACCCTCGGGGCTGAGGGTATGTAACAGTAGCTATGTGTTTGATCTCTCTCTCTCTCTCTCTCTCTCGTGTTCTTGATTTGGCACGATCTTGATGTATCGCGAGCTTTGCTACTATAGTTGGATCTTATGATGTTTCTCCCCCTCTACTCTCTTGTAATGCATTGAGTTTTCCCTTTGAAGTTATCTTAGCGGATTGAGTCTTTAAGGATTTGAGAACACTTGATGTATGTCTTGCATGTGCTTATCTGTGGTCACAATGGGATATCACGTGATCCACTTGATGTATGTTTTGGTGATCAACTTGCAAGTTCTGTGACCTCGTGAACTTATGCATAGGGATTGGCACACGTTTTCGTCTTGACTCTCCGGTAGAAACTTTGGGGCACTCTTTGAAGTTCTTTGTGTTGGTTGAATACATGAATCTGAGATTGTGTGACGCATATCGTATAATCATACCCACGGATACTTGAGGTGACATTGGAGTATCTAGGCGACATTAGGGTTTTGGTTGATTTGTGTCTTAAGGTGTTATTCTAGTACGAACTCTAGGATAGATCGAATGGAAAGAATAGCTTCGTGTTATTTTACTACAGACTCTTGAATAGATCGATCAGAAAGAATAACTTTGAGGTGGTTTAGTACCCTACCATATTCTCTTCGTTTGTTCTCCGCTATTAGTGACTTTGTAGTGACTCTTTGTTGGATGTTGAGGGATTGTTATATGATCCAATTATGTTATTATTGTTGAGAGAACTTGCACTAGTGAAAGTATGAACCCTAGGCCTTGTTTCAACGCATTGCAATACTGTTTGTGCTCACTTTTATCATTAGTTACCTTGCTGTTTTTATATTTTCAGATTACAAAAACCTTTATCTACCATCCATATTGCACTTGTATCACCATCTCTTCGCCGAACTAGTGCACCTATGCAATTTACCATTGTATTGGGTGTGTTGGGGACACAAGAGACTCTTTGTTATTTGGTTGCAGGGTTGTTTGAGAGAGACCATCTTCATCCTATGCCTCCCACGGATTGATAAACCTTAGGTCATCCACTTGAGGGAAATTTGCTACTGTCCTACAAACCTCTGCACTTGGAGGCCCAACAACGTCTACAAGAAGAAGGTTGTGTAGTAGACATCATGCTCTTTTCTGGCGCCATTGCCGGGGAGGTTAGCGCTTGAAGGTATATCTTTAGATCTTGCAATCAAATCTTTTAGTTTCTTATTTTATCACTTGGTTAGTCTATAAAAGTAAACTACAAAAAATGGAATTAAGGGTACCTCATATGCTTCATCTTTTTTAATATCTTTCATGAAAATAAGGATTCCGATAATTGTGCCTAAATGCTAGAAGAAGAATGTATTAAAATGTTTGGCACTAAATCTTTGTATGATGAGCATGATTGCAATGTTGTTAGTATGAATTCTTTGAATATCCATGATGCTAATGATATGCAAAGCCACAATATTGGGGATGCTATGTTTGATGAAGATGATATTTTTTGTCCCCCAAGTCTTGATGAGCAAATTTATTTTGATGATAGCATGCCTCATATTTATGATGATTATATTGATGAAAGTGGGTTTGGAAGAGTGTCAACTTTAGGAAGTAATGATCCCACTATTTTGGAGGGTGTTGAATCTTATTGTGATAATTATGAAAGTGGGTTTGGAGAGGTCATGAGTTTAGTTAATGTTAATCCCACTATTTTGGAAGAGTGTCAACTTTGCATACTTGTATATCATGAAAAGAATGCTTTATGTGATGGTTATATTGTTGAATTAATTCATGGTGCTACTAAAAATTATTATGAGGGAGGAGTATATGCTTGTAGGAATTGCAATAATATCAAGTTTCCTCTCTATGTGTTGAAAATCTTGAAGCTATGCTTGTTTTACCTTCCTATGCAAGTTGATTCTTGTTCCCATAAGTTGTTTGCTCACAAAATCCCTATGCATAGGAAGTGGGTTAGACTTAAATGTCCTAGTCATATTCTTCATGATGCTCTCTTTATGTTTCAATTCTTATCTTTTATTTGAGCATCATTGAAATCATCATGCCTAGCTAGGGGCGTTAAACGATAGCGCTTGTTGGGAGGCAACCTAATTTTACTTTTGTTCCTTGCTTTTTGTTCCTATTTAGTAACAACTAAACCACCTAGCCTCTGTTTAGATGTGGTTTTATGTTTTAATTAGTGTTTGTGCCAAGTAGAACCTTTGGGAAGACTTGGGTGAAGTCTTTGCGATCTTGCTGTAAAAAACAAAAACTTTGGCGCTCACGGGTTCTCCTGCCATTTTTTTACTGGAGAGTGCGATTAGGTTGATTCTTTTTGTAGATGATTAATAGACAAATTCCTCAGGTCCACCAATTTATTTCAGAATTTTGGGAGTGACAGAAGTATTCGAATGATACAGATTACTACAGACTGTTCTGTTTTTGACAGATTCTGTTTTCGTTGTGTTGTTTGCTTATTTTGATGAATCTATGAGTAGTATAGGACGGTATGAACCATAGAGAAGTTGGAATACAGTATATATTACACCAATATGAATTTAGAATGAGTTCACAACAGTACCAAAAGTGGTGATTTATGTTCTTATTCTAACGGAGCTCATGAGATTTTCTGTTGAGTTTTGTGTTGTGAAGTTTTCAAGTTTTAGGTAAAGATTCGATGGACTATGGAATAAGGAGTGGCTATAGCCTAAGCTTGGGGATGCCCAAGGCACCCCAAGGTAACATTCAAGGACAACCAAGAGCCTAAGCTTGGGGATGCCCCGGATGGCATCCCCTCTTTCGTCTTTGTTCATCGGTAACTTTACTTGGAGCTATATTTTTATTCACCACATGATATGTGTTTTGCTTGGAGCGTCATTTATTTTATTTTGTTTTTCTTACTGTTTGAATAAAATACCAAGATCTGAAATTCTTAAATGTTAGAGAGTCTTCACATAGTTACATAATTATTCAACAACTCATTGATCTTCACTTATATCTTTTGGAGTAGTTTGTCATTTTCTCTAGTGCTTCACTTATATCTTCTTAGAGCATGGTGGTGGTTTTATTTTGAAGAAATTGTTAAACTCTCATGCTTCATTTATATTTGTTGGGGAACGTTACAAAAAACAAAATTTTTCCTACTCGTTTCACCAAGATCCATCTAGGAGTTCATCTAGCAACGAGTGATTAGATGCATCTACATACCTTTGTAGATCGCGAGCGGAAGCGTTCGAAGAACGGGGTTGATGTAGTCGAACACAACGTGATTCAAATCACCGGAGATCCTAGCACCGAACGGACGATACCTCCGCGTTCAACACATGTACGGAGCGGATGACGTCTCCTCCTTTCTTGATCCAGCAAGGGGGGAGGAGAGGTTGATGAAGATCCAGCAGCACGACGGCGTGGTGGTGGATGCAGGGCGTCACAGTAGCAGGGCTTCGCCGTGTACTACGAGGGAGAGATGTAACAGGGGAGAGGGAAGCACCAAAGGCTGAGGTATGAAGTCCTCCCTCTCCTCAACTATATATAGGAGGGACAAGGGGGGTGGTGCGCCAGCCTAGGAGATCCAATCTCCTAGGTGCGGCAGCCAAGGGGAGGTTTCCCTCCCCCCCAAGGCACCTAGAGGTGTCTTCCACCATTGGGACTCTTCCCTTAAGTGGAACCCTAGGCGCATGGGCTTTTGGGGCTGGTGCCCTTGGCCCATCTAGGCCAAGGCGCACCCCTACAGCCCATGTGGCCCCCGGGACAGGTGGCCCCACCCGGTGGGCCCCCGGGACCCCTTCGGTGGTCCCGATACAATACCGATAACCCCGAAACTTGTCCCGATGGCCGAAACAGCACTTCCTATATATAATTCTTTACCTCCGGACCATTCTGGAACTCCTCGTGATGTCCGGGATCTCATCCGGGACTCCGAACAACATTCGGGTCACTGCATACACATATCTTCACAACCCTAGCGTCACCGAACCTTAAGTGTGTAGACCCTACGGGTTCGGGAGACATGCAGACATGACCGGGACGACTCTCCGGTCAATAACCAACAGCGGGATCTAGATACCCATGTTGGCTCCCACATGCTCCACGATGATCTCATCGGATGAACCATGATGTCGAGGATTAAACAACCCCGTATACAATTCCCTTTGTCAATCGGTATGTTACTTGCCCGAGACTCGATCGTCGGTATCCCAATACCTTGTTTAGTCTCGTTACCGGCAAGTCACTTTACTCGTACCATAATGCATGATCCCGTGATCAACCACTTGGTCACCTTGAGCTCATAATGATGATGCATTACCGAGTGGGCCCAGTGATACCTCTCCGTTATATGGAGTGACAAATCCCAGTCTCGATCCGTGTCAACCCAACAGACACTTTCGGAAATACCTGTAGTGCACCTTTATAGTCACCCAGTTACGTTGTGACGTTTGATACACCCAAAGCACTCTTACGGTATCCGGGAGTTACACGATCTCATGGTCAAAGGAAAAGATACTTGACATTGGAAAAGCTCTAGCAAACGAACTACACGATCTTGTGCTATGCTTAGGATTAGGTCTTGTCCATCACATCATTCTCCTAATGATGTGACCCCGTTATAAATGACATCCAATGTCCATAGCCAGGAAACCATGACTATCTGTTGATCAACGAGCTAGTCAACTAGAGGCTTACTAGGGACACATTATGGTCTATGTATTCACACGTGTATTACGATTTCCGGATAATATAGTTATAGCATGAATAAAGACAATTATCATGAACAAAGAAATATAATAATAATACTTTTATTATTGCCTCTAGGGCATATTTCCAACAGTCTCCCACTTGCACTAGAGTCAATAATCTAGTTACATTGTGATGAATCGAACACCCATGGAATTCTGGTGTTGATCATGTTTTGCCCTAGGGAGAGGTTTAGTCAACGGATATGCTATATTCAGGTCCGTATGTACTTTACAAATCTCTATGTCTCCATCTTGAACATTTTCACGAATGGAGTTGAAGCGACGCTTGATGTGCCTTGTCTTCTTGTGAAACATGGGCTCCTTGGCAAGTGCAATAGCCCCAGTGTTTTCACAAAAGAGTTTGATTGGCCCCGACGCATTGGGTATGACTCCTAGGTCGGTGATGAACTCCTTCACCTATATTGCTTCATGTGCTGCCTCCGAGGCTGCCATGTACTCCGCTTCACATGTAGATCCCGCCACGACGCTCTGCTTGCAGCTGCACCAGCTCACTGCTCCACCATTCAACATATACACGTATCCGGTTTGTGACTTAGAGTCATCCAGATCTGTGTCGAAGCTAGCGTCGATGTAACCCTTTACGACGAGCTCTTCGTCACCTCCATAAACGAGAAACATTTCCTTAGTCCTTTTCAGGTACTTCAGGATATTCTTGACCGCTGTCCAGTGTTCCTTGCCGGGATTACTTTGGTACCTTCCTACCAAACTTACGGCAAGGTTTACATCAGGTCTGGTACACAGCATGGCATACATAATAGAACCTATGGCTGAGGCATAGGGGATGACACTCATCTCTTCTATATCTTCTGCCGTGGTCGGGCATTGAGCCGAGCTCAATTTCATACCTTGCAAAACAGGCAAGAGCCCTTTCTTGGACTGATCCATTTTGAACTTCTTCAAAATCTTATCAAGGTACGTGCTTTGTGAAAGACCTATGAGGCGTCTCGATCTATCCCTATAGATCTTGATGCCTAATATATAAGCAGCTTCTCCAAGGTCCTTCATTGAAAAACTCTTATTCAAGTAGGCCTTGATGCTGTCCAAGAGTTCTATATCATTTCCCATCAAAAGTATGTCATCTACATATAAAATGAGAAATGCTACAGAGCTCCCACTCACTTTCTTGTAAACGCAGGCTTCTCCATAAGTCTGCGTAAACCCAAACGCTTTGATCATTTCATCAAAGCGAATGTTCCAACTCCGAGATGCTTGCACCAGCCCATAAATCGAGCGTTGGAGCTTGCACACCTTGTTAGCATTCTTAGGATCGACAAAACCTTCCAGCTGCATCATATACAATTCTTCCTTAAGGAAACCATTAAGGAATGCCGTTTTGACGTCCATTTGCCATATCTCATAATCTTAGAATGCGGCAATTGCTAACATGATTCAGACGGACTTTAGCTTTGCTACCGGTGAGAAAGTCTCATCGTAGTCAACCCCTTGAACTTGTCGATAACCCTTAGCGACAAGCCGAGCTTTATAGATGGTCACATTACCATCCGCGTCTGTCTTCTTCTTAAAGATCCATTTATTTTCTATGGCTCGCCGTTCAACAGGCAAGTCAGTCAAAGTCCATACTTCGTTTTCATACATGGATCCTATCTCGGATTTCATGGCTTCTAGCCATTTGTCGGAATCCGGTCCCGCCATCGCTTCTTCATAGTTCGAAGGTTCACCGTTTTCTAACAACATGATTTCCAAGACAGAGTTGCCGTACCACTCTGGTGCGGAACGTGTTCTTGTGGACCTTCGAATTTTAGTAGGAGCTTGATCAGAAGTATCTTGATCATCATGAATAACTTCCTCTCTAGTCGGTGCAGGCACCTCAAGAACATTTTCTTGAGTTGCGCCATTTACCGGTTCAAGAGGCAATACTTCATCAAGTTCTACTTTCCTCCCACTTACTTCTTTCGAGAGAAAATCTTTCTCTAGAAAGAATCCATTCCTGGCAATAAAGATCTTGCCTTCGGATCTGAGGTAGAAGGTATACCCAACAGTTTCTTTAGGGTATCCTATGAAGACGCATTTTTCCGACTTGGGTTCGAGCTTTTCAGGTTGAAGTTTCCTGACATAAGCATCGCATCCCCAAACTTTTAGAAACGACAGCTTAGGTTTCTTCCCAAACCATAATTCATACGGTGTCGTCTCAACGGATTTCGACGGAGCCCTATTTAAAGTGAATGCGGCAGTCTCTAAAGCATAGCCCCAAAAAGATAGCGGTAAATCGGTAAGAGACATCATAGATCGTACCATATCTAATAGAGTGCGATTACGACGTTCGGACACACCATTACGCTGAGGTGTTCCAGGCGGCGTGAGTTGTGAAACTATTCCATATTTTCTTAAGTGTGTGCCAAATTCGTGACTCAAGTATTCTCCTCCACGATCTGATCGTAGAAACTTGATTTTCCTGTCACGTTGGTTCTCAACCTCACTCTGAAATTCCTTGAACTTTTCAAAGGTTTCAGACTTGTGTTTCATTAAGTAGACATACCCATATCTACTCAAGTCATCAATGAGGGTGAGAACATAACGATAGCCACCGCGAGCCTCAACACTCATTGGACCGCACACATCACTATGTATGATTTCCAATAAGTTGGTTGCTCGCTCCATTGTTCCTGAGAACGGAGTCTTGGTCATTTTTCCCATGAGGCATGGTTCGCACGTGTCAAATGATTCATAATCAAGAGACTCTAAAAGTCCATCTGCATGGAGCTTCTTCATGCGTTTGACACCTATGTGACCAAGGCGGCAGTGCCACAAGTATGTGGGACTATCATGATCAACCTTACATCTTTTGGTACTCACACTATGAATATGTGTAGAAATACGCTCGAGATTCATTAAGAATAAACCATTGACTATCGGAGCATGACCATAAAACATATCTCTCATATAAATAGAACAACCATTATTCTCGGATTTAAATGAGTAGCCATCTCGTATTAAACGAGATCCTGATACAATGTTCATGCTCAAACATGGCACTAAATAACAATTATTGAGGTTTATAACTAATCCCGTAGGTAAATGTAGAGGTAGCGTGCCGACGGCGATCACATCGACCTTGGAACCATTCCCGACGCGCATCATCACCTCGTCCTTCGCCAGTCTCCGTTTATTCCGCAGCTCCTGCTGTGAGTTACAAATATGAGCAACGGCACCGGTATCAAATACCCAGGAGTTACTACGAGCACTGGTAAGGTACACATCAATTACATGTATATCAAATATACCTTTGGTGTTGCCGGCCTTCTTGTCCGCTAAGTATTTGGGGCAGTTCCGCTTCCAGTGACCCTTCCCTTTGCAATAAAAGCACTCTGTCTCAGGCTTGGGTCCATTCTTTGACTTCTTCCCGACAGCTTGCTTGCCGGGCGCAGCAACTTCCTTGCCGTCCTTTTTGAAGTTCTTTTTACCCTTGCCCTTCTTGAACTTAGTGGTTTTATTCATCATCAACACTTGATGTTCTTTCTTGACTTCTACCTCTGCTGATTTCAGCATAGCAAATACTTCAGGAATGGTCTTTACCATCCCCTGCATATTGAAGTTCATCACAAAGCTCTTGTAGCTTGGTGGAAGCGACTGGAGGATTCTGTTAATGACCGCGTCATCCGGGAGATTAACTCCCAGCTGAGTCAAGCGGTTATGTAACCCAGACATAGTGAGTATGTGCTCACTGACAGAACTATTTTCCTCCATCTTCCAGCTGAAGAACTTATCGGAGACTTCATATCTCTCGATCCGGGCATGAGCTTGAAAAACCATTTTTAGCTCTTCGAACATCTCATATGCTCCATGTCTCTCAAAACGCTTTTGGAGCCCCGGCTCTAAGCTGTAAAGCGTGCCGCACTGAACGAGGGAGTAGTCATCAGTACGTGTCTACCAAGCGTTCATAGCGTCTTGGTTCTGTGGGACGGGTGGATCACCTAGCGGTGCTTGTAGGACATAATCTTTCTTGCCAGCTATGAGGATGATCCTCAGGTTCCGGACCCAGTCCGTATAGTTGCTGCATCGTCTTTCAGCTTGGTTTTCTCTAGGAACGCGTTGAAATTGAATACGACGTTGGCCATTTGATCTACAAGACATATTGTAAAGATTTTAGACTAAGTTCATGATAATTAAGTTCATCTAATCAAATTATTAATGAACTCCCACTCAGATTAGACATCCCTCTAGTCATCTAAGTGTTACACGATCCGAGTCGACTAGGCCGTGTCCGATTAACACGTGAGACGGACTAGTCATCGCCGGTGAACATCTTCATGTTGATCGTATCTTCCATATGACTCGTGTTCGACCTTTCGGTCTCTGTGTTCCGAGGCCATGTCTGTACATGCTAGGCTCGTCAAGTTAACCCTAAGTGTTTTTTGCATGTGTAAAACTGTCTTACACCCGTTGTATGTGAACGTAAGGATCTATCACACCCGATTAACACGTGGTGCTTCGAAACGACGAACTGTAGCAATGGTGCACAGTTAGGGGAGAACACTTCTTGAAATTGTTGTAAGGGATCATCTTATTTACTACCGTCGTTCTAAGTAAACAAGATGCAAAACATGATAAACATCACATGCAATCAAATAATAATAGTGACATGATATGGCCAATATCACATAGCTCCTTTGATCTCCATCTTGGGGCTTTATGATCATCCTGTCACCGTCATACTCATCGACATGTAAGTTGTGATTCCTTGTACAATAGCATGAACATCTCATACATAACATATAGATCATTCATCATTCATCACAACTTTGGCCATATCATATCACAAAGCACTTGCTGCAAAAACAAGTTAGACGTCCTCTAATTGTTGTTGCAGATTTTACGTGGCTGAAGTAGGGTTCTAACAAGAACGTTTTCTTACCTACGTGAAAGCCACAACGTGATTTTTCAACTTCTATTTACCCTTCATAAGGACCCTGTTCATCGAATCTGCTCCAACTAAAGTAGGAGAGACAGACACCCGCCAGCCACCTTATGCAACTTGTGCATGTTAGTCGGTGGAACCGGTCTCACGTAAGCATACGTGTAAGGTTGGTCCGGGCCGCTTCATCCCACAATACCGTTGAAGCAAGATAAGACTAGTAGCAGCAAGAAAGTTGACAACATCTACGCCCACAACAAATTGTGTTCTACTCGCGCAAGAGAACTACGCATAGACCTAGCTCTGATACCACTGTTGGGGAACGTTGCAGAAAACAAATTTTTCCTACTCGTTTCACCAATATCCATCTAGGAGTTCATCTAGCAACGAGTGATTAGATGCATCTACATACCTTTGTAGATCGCGAGCGGAAGCGTTCGAAGAACGGGGTTGATGTAGTCGAACACGACGTGATTCAAATCACCGGAGATCCTAGCACCGAACGGACGGTACCTCCGCGTTCAACACACGTACGGAGCAGATGACGTCTCCTCCTTTCTTGATCCAGCAAGGGGGGAGGAGAGGTTGATGAAGATCCAGCAGCACGATGGCGTGGTGGTGGATGCAGGGCGTCACAGTAGCAGGGCTTCGCCGTGTACTACGAGGGAGAGATGTAACAGGGGAGAGGGAAGCACCAAAGGCTGAGGTATGAAGTCCTCCCTCTCCTCAACTATATATAGGAGGGCCAAGGGGGGTGGTGCGCCAGCCTAGGAGATCCAATCTCCTAGGTGCGGCAGCCAAGGGGAGGTTTCCCTCCCCCCCAAGGCACCTAGAGGTGTCTTCCACCATTGGGACTCTTCCCTTAAGTGGAACCCTAGGCGCATGGGCTTTTGGGGCTGGTGCCCTTGGCCCATCTAGGCCAAGGCGCACCCCCTACAGCCCATGTGGCCCCCGGGACAGGTGGTCCCACCCGGTGGGCCCCCGGGACCCCTCCGGTGGTCCCGATACAATACCGATAACCCCGAAACTTGTCCCGATGGCCGAAACAGCACTTCCTATATATAATTCTTTACCTCCGGACCATTCCGGAACTCCTCGTGACATCCGGGATCTCATCCGGGACTCCGAACAACATTCGGGTCACTGCATACACATATCTTCACAACCCTAGCGTCACCGAACCTTAAGTGTGTAGACCCTACGGGTTCGGGAGACATGCAGACATGACCGGGACGACTCTCCTGTCAATAACCAACAGCGGGATCTGGATACCCATGTTGGCTCCCACATGCTCCACGATGATCTCATCGGATGAACCACGATGTCGAGGATTAAACAACCCCGTATACAATTCCCTTTGTCAATCGGTATGTTACTTGCCCGAGACTCGATCGTCGGTATCCCAATACCTTGTTCAGTCTCGTTACCGGCAAGTCACTTTACTCGTAGCGTAATGCATGATCCCGTGATCAACCACTTGGTCACCTTGAGCTCATAATGATGATGCATTACCGAGTGGGCCCAGTGATACCTCTCCGTTATATGGAGTGACAAATCCCAGTCTCGATCCGTGTCAACCCAACAGACACTTTCGGAAATACCTGTAGTGCACCTTTATAGTCACCCAGTTACGTTGTGACGTTTGATACACCCAAAGCACTCTTACGGTATCTGGGAGTTACACGATCTCATGGTCAAAGGAAAAGATACTTGACATTGGAAAAGCTCTAGCAAACGAACTACACGATCTTGTGCTATGCTTAGGATTAGGTCTTGTCCATCACATCATTCTCCTAATGATGTGACCCCGTTATCAATGACATCTAATGTCCATAGCCAGGAAACCATGACTATCTGTTGATCAACGAGCTAGTCAACTAGAGGCTTACTAGGGACACATTATGGTCTATGTATTCACACGTGTATTACGATTTCCGGATAATACAGTTATAGCATGAATAAAGACAATTATCATGAACAAAGAAATATAATAATAATACTTTTATTATTGCCTCTAGGGCATATTTCCAACAATATTATTTTGTGATTCTTTTAGAACAGCATGGTAATTTGCTTTGGTTATGAATTTAGTCCTAATATGATAGGCATCTGATGACCCACAAGTGTAGGGGATCTATCATAGCCTTTTCGATAAGTAAGAGTGTCGAACCCAACGAGGAGTAGAAGGAAATGATAAGAGGTTTTCAGCAAGGTATTTTCTGCAAGCACTGAAATTATCAGTAACAGATAGTTTTGTGATAAGGTAATTGGTAACGGGTAACAAATAGTAAAAGTAAATAAGGTGCAACAATATGGCCCAATCCTTTTTGTAGCAAAGGACAATCCTGGACAAACTTTTATATAAAGTAAAGCGCCCCCGAGGACACTTGGGAATTATCGTGAAGCTAGTTTTCATCATGTTCATATGATTCGCATTCGGTACTTTGATAATTTGATATGTGGATGGATCGGTGCTTGGGTACTGCCCTTACTTGGACAAGCATCCCACTTATGATGAACCCCTATTGCAAGCATCCGCAACTACAACAGAAGTATTAAGGTAAACCTAACCATAGCATGAAACATATGGATCCAAATCATCCCCTTATGAAGCAACACATAAACTAGGGTTTAAGCTCTCTAGCAACCCATCACCTAATTATTACTTCCCAATGCCTCCGTCTAGGCCCAAACAGTGGTGAAGTGTCATGTAGTCGACGTTCACATGAACCACTAGAGGGATGACAACATACATCTCATCAAAATATCGAACGAATACCAAATTCACATGACTACTTATAGCAAGACTTCTCCCATGTCCTCAGGAACAAACGTAACTAGTCACAAAGCATATTCATGTTCATAATCAGAGGGGTATTAATATGCATAATTGATCTGAACATATGATCTTCCACCAAGTAAACCAACTAGCATCAACTACAAGGAGTAATCAACACTACTAGCAACCCACAGGTACCAATCTGAGGTTTGGATACAAATATTGGATACAAGAGATGAACTACGGTTTGAGAGGAGATGGTGCTGGTGAAGATGTTGATGGAGATTGACCCCCTCCCAATGAGAGGATCGTTGGTGATGACGATGGTGATGATTTCCCCCTCCCGGAGGGAAGTTTCCTCGGTAGAACAGCTCCTTCGGAGCCCTAGATTGGATCCGCCAAGGTTCCGCCTCGTGGCGGCGGAGTTTCGTCCCGTGAGCTTGCTTATGATTTTTTTTCCTGGACGAAAGACTCCATATAGCCAAAGATGGGCATTAGAGGGCCACCAGTGGGCCCACGAGGCAGGGGGCACGCCTAGGGGGGTAGGGCGCGCCCCCACCCTCGTGGACGGTGGGTGGCCCTCCTCTGGTACTTTCTTCGCCCAATATTTTTTATATATTCTGAAAATAATTCCTGTGGAGTTTCAGGACTTTGGAGATGTGCAGAATAAGTCTCTAATATTTGCTCCTTTTCCAGCCCAGAATTCCAGCTGCCGGCATTCCCCCTCTTCATGCAAACCTTGTAAAATAAGAGAGAATAGGCATAAGTATTGTGACATAATGTGTAATAACATCCCATAATGCAATAAATATCGATAAAAAGCATGATGCAAAATGGACGTATCAACTCCCCCAAGCTGAGACCTCGCTTGTCCTCAAGCGAAATCCAAAATCAAAAAATATGTCCACATGTTTAGAGATAGAGGAGTCGATAAAAATAAAATACGGACATGAGGGCATCATGATCATTCTTAGAACAACAACATATATATTGTCATATGATCTCTTATGCTAAAGTAACAATTCATTCACATACTCAAGTATGAATCAGAAACTTCATTGAAAACCAACAAACTATAATCTCAGTCATTGAAGCAATTGCAATTTATCGTAACATAGGAAAGAGTCAATATAAGAGCTTCTTAGCAATTCCACATACTCAACAATCATTTAGTCCCTCACAATTGCTAACACTCACATGATATTTATGGTCATGAAGTTTTAATCGGACACAAAGAAAGATAGGGGCTTATAGTTTTGCCTCCCAACTTTTTACCTCAAGGGTAATGTCAACAGTAATAGTTCATGAAAACCCACATCCAATTAGCCATATATATCAGGATCTTTCCAACACATTGTGCTTGCCAAAGGATAAAGTGTAAAAAGGAAAGGTGAAGATCACCGTGACTCTTGCATGAAGTATAAGACAAGAATAAAAGATAGGCCCTCCGCAGAGGGAAGCAGAGGTTGTCATGTGCTTTTATGGTTGGATGCACAAAATCTTAATGCAAAAGAACATCACTTTATATTTCCACTTGCGATATGTACCTTTATTATGCAGTCCGTCGCTTTTATTTCTTCCACATCACAAGATCGTATAAAGCTTATTTTCTCCGCACTAATAAATCATACATATTTAGAGAGCAATTCTTATTGCTTGCAACGATGACAACTTACTTGAAAGATCTTACTCAATCCATAGGTAGATATGGTGGACTCTCATGGCAAACTGGGTTTAAGGATATTTGGAAGCACAAGTAGTATCTCTACTTGGTGCAAAGAAATTGGCTAGCAAGAGAGGGAAAGGCAAACTCAACATGTTGGATGATCCATGATAATATAATTTATCTCAGATGTAAGAAAGCATAACCCGTTACGTTGTCTTCCTTGTCCAACGTCAACTCTTTAGCATGTCATATTTTAATGAGTGCTCACAATCATAAAAGATGTCCAAGATAGTATATTTATATGTGAAATCCTCTCTTTGTTTATTACTTCCTATTAATTGCAACGATGACCAAAACTATGTTTGTCAACTCTCAACAACTTTTATTCATCATACTTTTTATATGTGAAGTCATTACTCTCCATAAGATCCATATGATCTCTTTATTTCTCTTTATTTCTTTTTTATTATTCTCTTCCCTCAAGATCATAGCAAAATAATCAAGCCCTTGACTCAACACTAATCTTTATTATATATAGCTCGCGGACTCGATTACATAGAAGGATCATAAAGCAAAACTAAAGAATTAGATCATACTAAAACTTTATTCTACTAGACCAAAAGGATCGAACTAAGAAAAATGGTAAAGATAAAAGTGATGGTGATACGATACCGGGGCACTCCCCCAAGCTTGGCAGTTGCCAAGGGGAGTGCCCATTGATACGTCTCCAACGTATCTATAATTTTTGACTACTCCATGCTATATTATATACTGTTTTGGACATTATTGGGCTTTATTATCCACTTTTATATTATTTTTGGGACTAACCTATTAACCGGAGGTTCAGCCCAGAATTGCTGTTTTTTGCCTGTTTTAGGGTTTCAAAGAAAAGGAATATCAAACGGAGTCCAAACGGAATGAAACCTTCGGGAACGTGATTTTCTCGACAAACAAGACCCGGGAGACTTGGACCCTACGTCAAGACACAAGAGAGGAGGCCACGAGGTAGGGGGGTGCGCCTACCCCCCCCCAGGCGCGCCCTCCACCCTCACGGGCCCCCTTTTGCTCCACCGATGTATTCCTTCCTCCTATATATACCTACGTACCCCCAAACGATCAGATACGAAGCCAAAAACCTTAGTCCACCGTCGCAACTTTCTGTATCCACGAGATCCCATCTTGGGGCCTGTTCCGGAGCTCCGCCGGAGGGGGCATCGATCACGGAGGGCTTCTACATCAACACCATAGCCTCTCCGATGAAGTGTGAGTAGTTTACCTCAGACCTACGGGTCCATAGTTATTAGCTAGATGGCTTCTTCTCTCTTTTTGGATCTCAATACAATGTTCTCCCCCTCTCTTGTGGAGAACTATTCGATGTAATCTTCTTTTTGCGGTGTGTTTGTTGAGACCGATGAATTGTGGGTTTACGATCAAGTCTATCTATGAATAATATTTGAATCTTCTATGAATTCTTTTATGTATGATTGGTTATCTTTGCAAGTCTCTTCGAATTATCAGTTTGGTTTGGCCTACTAGATTGACCTTTCTTGCAATGGGAGAAGTGCTTAGCTTTCGGCTCAATCTTGCGGTGTCCTTTCCCAGTGACAGTAGGGGCAGCAAGGCACGCATTTTATTGTTTCCATCGAGGATAACAAGATGGGGTTTTCATCATATTGCATGAGTCTATCCATCTACATCATTGCATCTTGCTTAAGGCATTACTCTGTTTTCATTAACTTAATACTCTAGATGCATGCTGGATAGCGGTCGATGAGTGGAGTAATAGTAGTAGATGCAGGCAGGAGTCGGTCTACTTGTCTCGGACGTGATGCCTATATACATGAACATACCTAGATATTCTCATAACTATGCTCAATTTTGTCAATTGCTCAACAGTAATTTGTTCACCCACCGTAGAATACTTATGCTCTCGAGAGAAGCCACTAGTGAAACCTATGGCCCCCGGGTCTATCTTTATCATATTGATCTCCTACTACTTAGTTATTTCCTTTGCTTTTTACTTTGCCTTTATTTTACTTTGCATATTTATCACAAAAATACCAAAAATATTATCTTATCATATCTATCAGATCTCACTCTCGTAAGTGGTCGTGTAGGGATTGACAACCCCTATTCGCGTTGGTTGCGAGGATTTATTTGTTTTGTGCAGGTACGAGGGACTCGTGCGTAGCCTCCTACTGGATTGATACCTTGGTTCTCAAAAACCGAGGGAAATACTTACGCTACTTTGCTGCATCATCCCTTCCTCTTCGGGGAAAACCAACGCAGTGCTCAAGAGGTAGCAAGAAGGATTTCTGGCGCCGTTGCTGGGGAGGTCTACGCAAAAGTCAACATACCAAGTACCCATCACATACCCTTATCTCTCGCATTACATTATTTGCCATTTGGCTCTCGTTTTCCTCTCCCCCACTTCACCCTTGCTGTTTTATTCGCCCTCTCTCTCTATCCTCCCTCTCTTTTTCGCTCGCCTTTCTTCCGCCATGTCTGAATCAAAAAGGGTTGGGGGTTCTCTCCAGAGTTTTAGTACTTTGGACAACCCTTCTATTCTCGCTAAACTCATAAATAAGGATACTATGGAAAAACCTACCGGAGTTATCAATCAGAGTCTTAATAATTTTGATGAAGATGATTCTGGAATTTTTCGTTATTTACTTGATGAATCTTTGAAGGATGCTTGGTATAGACTATTAAGAATTTGGGCCAGCTATGTTCCTCAATATCAAATTGAAGTTTACTTAAAAAGATTTTATATTGCCCTTCCTTCTTCTTTTAAGAACGTATTAGATTCTATATTTGAAGAAGGTTTTCTTGAAGGGGATGTCGTAGACACTTATGAAAAAATGAAAACTATTTTTGGGCACCCCATGAATGAGAAAGTTGAATCTACATCTCTTTTGCTCTCTTACCAAAACAAATCTATTAAAGAGATAAAGGCTAGTCTAGATACAAATTTCCGTAACACACTTAATCTTTCTTCTACCATTAATAGCCATGTGCTTTATCAAAATAGAAGGATTAATTCTATAGATAGCAAGTTTGCTCTTTTCTTTCCTAATACCAAAGATGGCAATACCTAGATCTATCCTTGCTTGTTATGCCTAGCTAGGGGCGTTAAACGATAACACTTGTTGGGAGGCAACCCAATTTTATTTTTATTACTTGCTTTTTGCTCCTGTTTAGTAATAAATAATTTATCTAGCCTCTGTTTTGGTTGTGTTTTTTGTGTTTAATTAGTGTTGGTGCCAAGTAGAACTGTTGGGAAAACTTGGGGAAAGTCTTGTTACACTTTCTGTAAAAAACATAAACTTTAGCGCTTACGAGAACTACTGTCATTTTTATTTGGAGAGTGATATTTAGTTAATTCTTTTTGAAGATGATTAATAGATAAATTAATCACATCCAGAAATTTATTTTAGAATTTTTAGGGTTCCATATCTTGCGCTAGCTACATATTACTACAGACTGTTCTGTTTTTAACAGATTCTGTTTTTCGTGTGTTGTTTGCTTATTTTGATGAATATATGGCTAGTAAAATAGTTTATAAACCATAGAGAAGCTGGAATATAGTAGGTATAACACCAATATAAATAAAGAATGAGTTCATTACAATACCTTGAAGTGGTCTTTTGTTTTCTTTCACTAACAGAGCTCACGAGATTTTCTACTTTAAGTTTTGTGTTGTGAAGTTTTCAAGTTTTGGGTAAAGATTTGATGGATTATGGAACAAGGAGTGGCAAGAGCCTAAGATTGGGGATGCCCATGCCCCCCCCCAAATATAATCTAAGGACACCTAAAAGCCAAAGCTTGGGGATGCCCTGGAAGGCATCCCCTCTTTCGTCTACTTCTATCGGTAACTTTACTTGGAGCTATATTTTTATTCGGCACATGATATGTGTTTTGCTTGGAGCGTCTTGTATGATTTGAGTCTTTACTTTTTAGTTTACCACAATCATCCTTTCTGTACACACCTTTTGAGAGAGCCATACATGATTTGAAATTTGTTAGAATACTCTATGTGCTTCGCTTATATCTTTTGAGTTATATAGTTTTGCTCTAGTGCTTCACTTATATCTTTTAGAGCACGGTGGTGGATTTGTTTATAGAAACTATTGATCTCTCATGCTTCACTTAGATTATTTTGAGAGTCTTAAATAGCATGGTAATTTTCTTAAAATCCTAATATGCTTGGTATGCAAGATTAATAATTAAACTTTCTTATGAGTGTGTTGAATACTATGAGAAGTTCGATGCTTGATAATTGTTTTGAGATATGTAGATGGTGATATTAAAGTTGTGCTAGTTGAGTAGTTTTGAATTTGAAGAATATGTCGGATTTCGGGTTCCGGCAGACCCTTGAGGTTCGAACACTGGGGTGCGCGTGGAGATTTCGCCTCCTACCTACCTGCACCCCTCCGCCTCGCTAAGATCTAAACTATGGAAAGAACAACACAAGAGACACAGGGTTTATACTGGTTCGGGCCACCGTTGTGGTGTAATACCCTACTCCAGTGTGTGGTATGGTGGATTGCCTCTTGGGCTGATGATGACGAACAATACAAGGAAGAACAGCCTCGCGAGGGTCTGTTCTTGGCTGGGGCGATGAACTGCGGGGAGGAGTTCAGTCACACTTCTCTCTCTCTCTGATCCTTTCTTTTTCTCTCCTCCGAACCCCCTTGCTCTGTGGGTGGCTGGTCCTATTTATAGAGGCCCTGGTCCTCTTCCCAAATGTCGAGCGGGAAGGGAGCCAACAATGGCGGGCTAATTTGAAGGGGGACAGCTAGTATCAGCTATCCTGACAAAAGTAGTCTTCGCCTGCGCAAAGCTCTGGTGATGACGCCGCCTTAGGCTCCACGGTGACCTCCGTCTCGTAGTCCTCCTGGTCTTGGTCTTGTTGCACCGAAATGGCAACCTTTGCGTGACGCCTCGGTACTCCGCGGCTGCGCTTGCCCCCCTTTGCACCAAAGAGGAAGGGAGGACACTGCGCAGGCTGGCACCCGCCTGGCGCCCTTGGTCGTCATGGCTTGCGTCACGGGCACCTTGTGAGGTTCCCCGCCTTGATCTCTCCACCTCCTCGTGAGCCAGCCTAACGAGGCCGTGCCTGAGGAAGCTCCACGATGTCCGCCCCGCGAGGCTTGGCCCCTCGCGAGGGTCTTGGGTTTGTGTTGGTGAAGATGGGCCGCGCTGGGCCCCCTTTTGAGCCGCGCCGCAGGCCGCATGCAGGCAAGTCTGGGGACCCCCATTCCCAGAACGCCGACAGTAGCCCCCGGGCCCAAGGCGCGCCCGGACTTGGCCGTGCGAGGAGGCGGAAGGGCAAGAGCGAAGCGCCGCGGGCCCTAACAGCCTGCGGCCTTGGGCGCCGCGTGGCGGTTGATTGGACGTGGGCGCCTCCACTTCCCCATGGCGCCTCGGCAACTGCACGGATTGGACAAGTCCCTGCATGCAGAGCGGGTCATAATTACCTGAGATCGTGGGGGGCCGTTGGTTGGCCCTCGCCAGCTATAAGTACGGACCGGTGCGCGCCCTTCCAGTTCATCCCCCCTTGCTTATCCTTTTTCTTCTTGGCCCCGTCGAGGAGGTTCTCGGCCGCAGAGAAGGGGAAGGCTCGCCAGGTTGAGCCCGCCTCTCCCCCGCCCAAGCGCGGCCGAGGGTGCCCTGGCAAACATCCTATGGCCACCACGGTAGCTCCCCACGGCCGTGGAGGCGATCTTTAGCACAGCGACGGGCAGATTGCTGCGGCCGGGGGGCGCGCTCCGGCTGCGCGTCCCCCTAGGCCGTGCTTTCACGCTGCTGAAGTGCTGCCGGAGTTCGTCGTGTGGTCGGCGGAGCCGACTAGCACCCGTCTTCCACTTCCTCGCTTCCTCCTTGGCGAGCTCCCAGCCGGCGCCCTGGGCGGCCTCTGGCTCCAAGCCGACGGCTGCTGCAGCCGGGCCTCATGGGTCTCACTGGAGGTCTCCGCGTCCGGGAGCCTGTCCCTGGCGCACGGTTGGCAGATGTTTGCCCGCGCGCGTGGCCTGAGCCGTCGGGGCACCCTACACTTCAAGTTCGACGGTGATGCCACCCTCTACGTGAGGGTGTTTGGGGAAGACGGTCGCCACTCAGGGTGTTGCCCCGAGGGTGACGACCACGGCTGGGAACCCAGCTCCGGCGATGATGGAGAGGGCAGCGCTCGCGCGGCTAGCGGCGCTCAGGGTTCCTCAAGCTTCTCCGACTCTTCTTCAAGCGGCGACTCTTCCAGCGGCGGCCGCGGTCAGCCTCCACGCCGTCGTTTCTGCTTGGGAGGTGGTAACGTGTCCGCCCGCCGTCGCGCCCTGGTGAAGCGCGAGAGGGAGTCCGCCGGAACTCCGGAGGCAGCTCGGGCCTTCCCTGCGGGCCGGTGTGAGGCGAGCTGCACCAGATTTGTTCTTTCTTTTCCTTTTTCCTGCATAACAAAGATAGTAGTGTGGAGCCCCGCGAGGGCGTGTTTGGGTTATTGCTGTTAATCATCATTTTGCTTTCGTTATCGTACCTTCTGGCTACGTGCCCGCGCGTGGATAGTTCCCGGCCCCGGCCATGGGGGGCGACCGACCCAGGCCCTTTGTTTGTGTCGCGGTGCCCGTGGGGCACGGACTGGAGGGGTGCTCCTGTAATGGGCCCAGGTCGCGAACCCTTTGAATGACTAGGATAGGAACACTCGCGAGGGCGCTCGGCTGCCCCCCCCTCGCGAGGCCTTGCACAAGAGAAATCGAGGTAGGAGAGTGAAAAGTCGAAGAACCACAAGCCAAAGACGACAACAACTTCAATAAAACTTCGAATGAGAAGGAACAAGCCAACTGCGGAAAGCAAATGAAAAGCCGCGTCCGGCACCTAATCTAGTCTTCGACGTCTTCTCACCAGCGCGGAGCTAAGTGCTGCCACTGGGCATGGGAGGGAGCCCCAGGGCCTGAGGCCGGCGCTCCTGAGACTCCGGGGCGTGTACAGCCCCAACTCATTATTACGTGAGAGTGTCACGGGCGGCGAGATTCACAGGCGTTGGCCTTCTTCACAGGCTCCGGGCCTTTTCCAAAACGTGATAGCTTCACAGGCATTCGCCTTCTTCACAGGCTCTGGGCCTTTTCCAAAACGCGATAGCTTCACAGGCATTTGCCTTCTTCACAGGCTCTGGGCCTTTTCCAAAACGCGATAGCTTCACAGGCATTCGCCTTCTTCACAGGCTCTGGGCCTTTTCCAAAACGCGATAGCTTCACAGGCATTCGCCTTCTTCACAGGCTCTGGGCCTTTTCCAAAACGCGATAGCTTCACAGGCATTCGCCTTCTTCACAGGCTCTGGGCCTTTTCCAAAACGTGATAGCTTCACAGGCATTCGCCTTCTTCACAGGCTCTGGGCCTTTTTAGGGGTAGAACCTCCGGAGGTGCTGGATGTTCCATGTGTTCTGGACTGGCACCCCCTCCCGAGTCTCCAAGCGCGTGGAGCCGGGCCTGGAAACATGAACAACTTTGAACGGGCCCTCCCACATGGGAGAGAGCTTGTGTAGCCCCTCCCTGGAGAGAACCCGCCTGAGCACGAGGTCTCCTACCTCGAGAGTTCTGGGGCGGATGTTGCGGCAGTGATATCGCCGCAGTGCTTGTTGGTACCTCGCCGCTCGTAGCGTGGCTTCTCGGCGACGTTCCTCCCCCAGCACAAGGTCCATTCCCCGCATGGTGTCCTGCTGCGCCTCGTCGAACGCCAGGACCCGCGCGGAGCGACGTCTGACCTCGTGAGGGAGGACCGGTTCGGCTCCGTAGACCAGGAAGAACGGGGTCTCTCCAGTCGGCTTGGTCGCGGTTGTGCGGATGGACCACAACACGGACTGAAGCTCATCGTACCAACCTCTGCCGCAGGCCTCCAGCTTCTTCTTGAACGTCCTGGTCTTGAGGCCCCTCAGGACCTCCGCGTTGGCTCGCTCGGCCTGGCTGTTGCTTTGGGGGTGCGCCACCGAAGCGTAGCATATCTGCGTTCCAAGGTTAGCACAATATGTTTTGAAGAGGTTACTGGTGAACTATGAACCGTTGTCCGTGATGATGCGATTCGGCACCCCAAACCGGCTCACGATGCCCTTGATGAACTTGACCGCGGAACCCGCGGGAATGGCGCGGACAACCTCCACTTCAGCCCACTTGGTGAACTTGTCCACGTCGACGTAGAGGTAGCGGTAGCCCCCGGGCGCCCGAGGAAACGGGCCTAAGATGTCCAGCCCCCAGACTGCGAATGGCCACGAAAGGGGGATAGTCTGCAAGCCTCCTACTGGCTGATGGATCTGCTTGGCATGGAACTGGCAGGCCTCACAAGCTTTCACTAGTTCGACGGCGTCATTGAGCGCGGTGGGACAATAAAACCCACTGCGGAATGCCTTGCCAACGAGGGTCCATGATGATGAATGATGTCCATAGTCTCCGCCGTGTATATCTTCCAGCAGTTCCTTCCCTTGCTCCCTAGAGACGCAGCGCAGGGATACATCGTTTGGCCGCTTCCGGTAGAGCTCTCCATCCTTGATGCAGTATGCCGTGGCCTGGCGTGCCACTCGCTCTACTTCCTCCTCCTTCTCCGGTAGGGTCCCTTGCGTTAGGTAACCCCGGAGCTCCGCGATCCAACATCCCTCCTGAGGTTCCATCGTCAGGAGCAGGCGTGCTCCTGAGGCCGGGCCACAGGCCGGAGCCCCTGAGGCAGGTGGCTGGGGGAGCTCTTCCCGGGGCTGAGCCGTGTTCGATAATGACGGCAGGGCTGAGGGCTTGAAGACCGCTCCTCGAAAACGCCAGGCTCCTGAGGTAACCGCCTGGACGCCCGTTTGGCGATGTCGTCGGCCTCCTGATTGGTGCCACGGGGCACATGCTGCAACTCCAACCCCCAGAACTGCTTCTCCATCCTACGGACCTCCGCTAGGTAGGCTTCCATGTGCTCATCCTTCGGCTCGTACACCTTATTGGAGAAATTGACAAGGAGCTGCGAATCGCCCTTGATGGTGAGGCGTTTCACCCCCAGGGCAGCCGCGGCCTTCAAGCCCGCTATTAAACCTTCATACTCCGCTATGTTGTTGGAGACCTTTTCACCTTGCTGGAAACAGAGCTGCACGGCGTAATAGAGCTTGTCCTGAGTGGGCGATATAAGCACCGCCCCAGCCCCAGCCCCCACGCCATGCCTGGAGAACGCCCCATCGAAGTACATGACCCAGCCTTCTGGCGCCTCGCTTCTCGGGGACAGTGACCGATCCTCGTCGGCCTTGAGGCCTGGCGCCTCCGTCCATTCTGCCACAAAATCCGCCAACGCTGCCCCCTTGATGACTCTGGTCGTGCTGAATTCGAGCTGAAACACTTGCAGTTCTATGTTCCACTCAGCGACCCTTCCAGCTGAATTAGGGCTCCTGAGTACTCTCTCCAGGGGGTATGACGAGACGACCTTGATGGGGTGACCCTGAAAATAGTGCCGCAGCTTGTGCGAGGCCACCAGTAGCGCGAGGAGAAGTTTCTGAGGCATGGGGTACCGTGCCCTTGCATCCCGCAACACCGTGCTGAAGAAGTACACTGGGTGCTCAACGAGGTGGAGTGCGTCAGTGCTGGTGGCTCCCTTCGGAGACCATGGCGCCTCTTGAGGCAATGAGGCCTCCTGAGACTGGCCATCTGGGAGAGGGGCCTCTTCCGCCTCCGGTGCGCCCCTCTGCGGCGGCTGATCCTCCTCAGCCGCTGTGGCAGTTTCTGTGGGCCTTCCTTGTCCCTGTTCTGCCTTGTCCCGGGCTGCTGCCGCGGTTTTGATTCAGCGCTCCTCTCTGACTGCCACCAAGGCTGCGCTGGCGGAGTAGGGAGTGGCGGCGAGGTAAAGCACCAGGGGCTCTTGAGGGCGCGGAGCCACCATGACCGGTGGGCTGGTCAGGTATCTCTTGAGATCCTGGAACGCCTTGTCGGCCTCTTCAGTCCACTCGAAGGGCCCCTTTTTCTTCATTAGCTGGAAGAAGGGCAGCGCTCGTTCCCCCAACTTGGAGATGAAGCGCCCTAGCGCGGTCACGCGCCCCGTGAGCTTCTGCATTTCTCTCAGGGTCTTTGGCGGGCTCATGTCTTCCACCGCCTTGACCTTCTCCGGGTTAGCCTCGATGCCTCGGTGGGACACGAGGAAACCCAAGAGCTTTCCCGAGGGGACTCCGAACACACACTTCTCTGGGTTGAGCCGTAGGTTCACTGCGTTGAGGCTCGCGAAGGTTTCCTCCAGGTCTTGTATCAAGGTCCTGGCCTCCCGAGACTTTACCACAATGTCATCGACGTAAGCTTCAACATTCTTCCCGAGCTGCGGGCCCAAGGTGATGTGCATCAGCCGCTGAAAGGTCGCCCCTGCGTTACGCAGCCCGAATGGCATGCATGTGTAGCAGTACACCCCACACGGGGTTAGGAAGGCTATCTTCTCGACGTCTTCTACCGCCATCTTGATCTGGTGATACCCAGAAAAGGCATCCAAGAAGCATAACAGTTCGCATTCCGCAGTGGAATCGACGATCTGGTCGATGCGGGGGAGCGGGAACGGATCTTGCGGGCATGCTTTGTTGAGGTTGGTGAAGTCAACACACATGCGCTCCTTCCCTCCCTTCTTCGGCACAACGACAGGGTTGGCTAACCAATCCGGGTATCGGACCTCGCGAATGACCCCAGTGGCTTCTAATTTGCAGGTCTCTTGGATGATGAAGGCCTGCTTTTCTGTGGACTGCCGCCTGGCCTTCTGCTTCACAGGGCGCACGTTGGGGCACACGTTGAGGTGATGCTCGATTACACTCCTAGGGATCCCTGCCAACTGGTCAGGCTCCCAAGCGAATACCTTCTTGTTTGCGCACAGGAACCTGACCAGGGCCTCCTCCTGCTCGGGTTTGAGGTGGGCGCCTATGGTGAAAGTGGCGTTGGTGGACCCGTCCTCATCGACGGGTATCTGCTTGGTTTCTACCTTGTCTTGGGTGAACAACTGTTTCTTCTTGGCAGGTGCAGCCCCCTTGGGCTCGGGGGTCTCCAAGTCGGCGGGCTGTGCCGGCGCCGCCGTCTTGAAGGCGAGCTTGAGCACCCGCAGCGTGTCCCCGGTGTCCCCGTGCACAGTGAGGACACCGCTGCTCCCGGGCATCTTCATGAGGTTGTACGCCGGGTGCGTCGCGGCCATGAACTGGGCCAGTGCTGGGTAGCCGAGGATGGCGTTGTAGGGGAGGCCGATGGGGGCGATGTCGAAGTCGACCAGCTCCGTGCGGAAGTTGTCGTAGGTGCCGAAGGTTACTGGGAGCCGGATCTGTCCCAAGGAGCTGGACGACTCGCCCCCAACGCCTGAGAAGGGCCGGCTGGGTTGCAGCTGTTCCAGGGGTATGCAGAGGAGGTTGAAGGCCTCGACCGAGAGCATGCTGAGGCCCGCGCCGCCATCAATGAGGGTTCTGGTAACGGCCACCTGGCAGATGGTGGGGGTGCACAGCATGGGGAGCGCACCCGAGCAGGCCGAGTTGGAGGGGTGGTCCTCCGAGCTGAAGGTCAGGCCGGTCTCGGGCGCCGCCCGGTCCAGGGGAGCCCCCTGCCGCGTGGAAGCGGCGCTGACCCAGCGGATGAACGGCTTGACGTGGTGACTTGTAGGAGGCGCCTGCGATCCGCCCAAGAGAGCCGCGACGACCGGGGGTGTTGGCGCAACGCGATGGGCGGGGAAGAGGTTGCGGGGCTCTTCCCGAGAAGCCACGGAGGCTGCCGGCGGGTGGAGCGGCCATGTGCGCGGGGCGCCAGTGAGGGCCATGGGGAGCCAGTTGGCCACGACCCCATCGTCACCTCCAGCTTTGAAGAGGGCCTCCTCGCTCGCCAGCAAGAAGGCCAGCGGATCTGTCATGCCGCCGTAGCGCGGCGGCGTCGTTGGCTTGAGCTTGTCCGGCCACCGTGCCCGTTGCAGGGCTGGGGCCAGGGCTCGGAGCCCCCTGGCCCCCGCGCTGGTGCCGGCAGCCGGAGCGGGCGATGCGCTACCCATCGCGAGGCGGGCCGTGGCAGTGGTGGAAGAGAGAACTCCGGTGCACCCCTACATGGCGCGCCAAATGTCGGATTTCAGGTTCCGACAGACCCTTCAGGTTCGAACACTGGGGTGCGTGTGGAGATTTCGCCTCCTACCTACCTGCACCGCTCCGCCTCGCTAAGATCTGAACTGTGGAAAGAACAACACAAGAGACATAGGGTTTATACTGGTTCGGGCCATCGTTGTGGTGTAATACCCTACTCCAGTGTGTGGTATGGTGGATTGCCTCTTGGGCTGATGATGACGAACAATAGAAGGAAGAACAGCCTCGCGAGGGTCTGTTCTTGGCTGGGGCGATGAACTGCGGGGAGGAGTTCAGTCACACTTCTCTCTCTCTGATCCTTTCTTTTTCTCTCCTCCAAACCCCCTTGCTCTGTGGGTGGCTGGTCCTATTTATAGAGGCCCTGGTCCTCTTCCCAAATGTCGAGCGGGAAGGGAGCCAACAATGGCGGGCTAATTTGAAGGGGGACAACTAGTATCAGCTATCCTGACAAAAGTAGTCTTCGCCTGCGCAAAGCTCTGGTGATGACGCCGCCTTGGGCTCCACGGTGACCTCCGTCTCGTAGTCCTCCTGGTCTTGGTCTCGTTGCACCGAAATGGCAACCTTTGCCTGACGCCTCGGTACTCCACGGCTGCGCTTGCCCCCCTTTGCACCAAAGAGGAAGGGAGGACAATGCGCGGGCTGGCACCCGCCTGGCGCCCTTGGTCGTCATGGCTTGCATCACGGGCACCTCGTGAGGTTCCCCGCCTTGATCTCTCCGCCTCCTCGTGAGCCAGCCTGACGAGGCCGTGCCCGAGGAAGCTCCGCGTCGTCCGCCCCGCGAGGCTTGGCCCCTCGCGAGGGTCTTGGGTTTGTGTTGGTGAAGATGGGCCGCGCTGGGCCCCCTTTTGAGGCACGCCGCAGGTCGCAGGCAGGCAATTCTGGGGACCCCCGTTCCCAGAACGCCGACAGAATACGTGTTTTAAAGTTTGTGATTCCCGTAGCATGCATGTATGGTGAACCGTTATGTGATGAAGTCGGAGCATGATTTATTTTTTGATTGTCTTCCTTATGAGTGGCGGTCTGGGATGAGAGATGGTCTTTTCCTACCAATCTATCCCCGTAGGAGCATGCGCGTAATACTTTGCTTTGATAACCTGTAGATTTTTGCAATAAGTATATGAGTTCTTTATGACTAATGTTGAGTCCATGGATTATACGCACTCTCACCCTTCCACCTTTGCTAGCCTCTTTAATACCGCGAACCTTTCGCCGGTATCATACACCCACCATATACCCTCCTCACAACAGCCACCATACCTACCTATTATGGCATTTCCATAGCCATTCCGAGATATATTGCCATGCAACTTTCCACCGTTCCGTTTATTATGACACACTTCATCATTGTCATATTGCTTAGCATGATCATGTAGTTGACATCATATTTGTGTCAAAGCCACCATTCTTAATTCTTTCATACATGTCACTCATGAGTCATTGCATCCCGGTACACCGCCGGAGGCATTCATATAGAGTCATATTTTGTTCTAAGTATCGAGTTGTAATTCTTGAGTTGTAAGAAAAATAAAAGTGTGATGATCATCATTATTAGAGCATTGTTCCAGTGAGGAAAGGATGATGGAGACTATGATTCCCCCACAAGTCGGGATGAGACTCCGGACGAAAAATAAAAAAAAGAGAAAGAAAAGAGGCCATAAAAAAAGAGAAAAGGCCCAAATAAAAAAAAATATGAGAGAAAAAGAGAGAAGGGACAATGTTATTATCCTTTTACCACACTTGTGCTTCAAAGTAGCACCATGATATTCATAGTAGAGAGTCTCTCATGTTATCACTTTCATATACTGGTGGGAATTTTTCATTATAGAACTTGGCTTGTATATTCCAATGATGGGCTTCATCAAATCGCCCTAGGTCTTCATGAGCAAGCAAGTTGGATGCACACCCACTTAGTTTCTTTTTGAGCTTTCATATACTTATAGCTCTAGTGCATTCGTTGCATGGTAATCCCTACTCACTCACATTGATATCTATTGATGGGCATCTCCATAGCCCGTTGATATGCCTAGTTGATGTGAGACTATCTTCCCCTTTTTGTTTTCTCCACAACACCATTCTATTCCACCTAGAGTGCTATGTCCATGGCTCACACTCATGTATTGCGTGAAAATTGAAAAAGTTTTGAGAATGTCAAAAGTATGAAACAATTGCTTGGATTGTCATCGGGGTTGTGCATGATTTAAATATTTTGTGTGGTGAAGATGGAGCATAGCCAGACTATATGATTTTGTAGGGATAACTTTCTTTGGCCATGTTATTTTGAGAACACATAATTGCTTTGTTAGTATGCTTGAAGTATTATTATTTTTATGTCAATATTAAAATTTTGTCTTGAATCTTTCGGATCTGAATATTCATACAACAATTAAGAAAAATTACATTAAAATTATGCCAAGTAGCACTCCGCATCACAAATTCTGTTTTCATCATTTACCTACTCGAGGACAAGCAGGAATTAAGCTTGGGGATGCTTGATACGTCTCCAACGTATATATAATTTTTGATTGCTCCATGCTATATTATCTACTGTTTTGGACATTATTGGGCTTTATTATCCACTTTTATATTATTTTTGGGACTAACCTATTAACCGGAGGCCCAGCCCAGAATTGCTGTTTTTTGCCTGTTTTAGGGTTTCGAAGAAAAGAAATATCAAACGGAGTCCAAACGGAATGAAACCTTCGGGAACGTGATTTTCTCAACAAACAAGACCCGGGAGACATGGACCCTACGTCAAGACACAAGATAGGAGGCCACGAGGTAGGGGGCGCGCCTACCCCCCAGGCGCGCCTTCCACCCTCGTGGGCCCCCTGTTGCTCCACCGACGTACTCCTTCCTCCTATATATACCTACGTACCCCCAAATGATCAGATATGGAGCCAAAAACCTAATTCCACCATCGCAACTTTCTGTATCCACGAGATCCCATCTTGGGGCCTGTTCCAGAGCTCCGCCGGAGGGGGCATCGATCACGGAGGGCTTCTACATCAACACCATAGCCTCTCCGATGAAGTGTGAGTAGTTTACCTAAGACCTACAGGGTCCATAGTTATTATCTAGATGGCTTATTCTCTCTTTTTTGATCTGAATACAATGTTCTCCGCCTCTCTTGTGGAGAACTATTCGATGTAATCTTCTTTTTGCGGTGTGTTTGTGGAGACCGATGAATTATGGGTTTATGATCAAGTCTATCTATGAATAATATTTGAATCTTCTCTAAATTCTTTTATATATGATTGGTTAACTTTGCAAGTCTCTTTGAATTATCAGTTTGGTTTGGCCTACTAGATTGATCTTTCTTGCAATGGGAGAAGTGCTTAGCTTTGGGTTCAATCTTGCGGTGTCCTTTTCCAGTGACAGTAGGGGCAGCAAGGCACGTATTGTATTGTTTCCATCGAGGATAACAAGATGGGGTTTTCATCATATTGCATGAGTCTATCCATCTACATCATTGCATCTTGCTTAAGGCATTACTCTGTTTTCATTAACTTAATACTCTAGATGCATGCTGGATAGCGGTCGATGAGTGGAATAATAGTAGTAGATGCTAGGCAGGAGTCGGTCTACTTGTCTCGGACATGATGCCTATATACATGATCATACCTAGATATTCTCATAACTATGCTCAATTCTGTCAATTGCTCAACAGTAATTTGTTCACCCACCGTAGAATACTTATGCTCTCGAGAGAAGCCACTAGTGAAACCTATGGCCCCCAGGTCTATCTTTATCATATTGATCTCCTACTACTTAGTTATTTCCTTTGCTTTTTACTTTGCCTTTATTTTACTTTGCATCTATATCAAAAAATACCAAAAATATTATCTTATCAGATCTCACTCTCGTAAGTGGCCGTGTAGGGATTGACAACCCCTATTCGCGTTGGTTGCGAGGATTTATTTGTTTTGTGCAGGTACGAGGGACTCGCGCGTAGCCTCCTACTAGATTGATACCTTGGTTCTCAAAAACTGAGGGAAATACTTATGCTACTTTGCTGCATCATCCCTTCCTCTTCGGGGAAAACCAATGCAGTGCTCAAGAGGTAGCACCTATACCCATGTGTTTATGTTTCCTTCCTCGGAGGTGGTGATGATGGAGTTGTTGGTGATGTAGGCTTGTCGTCCATCTTCCAAGGCATAGGCTCACCATCATAGAAGGATGATCGAGTCTCCGGGATCCTGAAATCTGCAGCCAAACTCATCCTCTTGAATCTATATTCATACTCACAGTTTTGGTTTTGCAGGTCATAGATCTGGGCTTGGAGGTGCTCAATTTTCTCGTGAAGCTTGAAGATGGCCTCCCTAATGTCCTTGTCATCCAGCTTGTGGTTGTTGGTGAACTCCGTGATCATTATATGATTGGATTCGAGTCCATGTTCCACCATCTCATGGCACTTGAAAACTTGTTGCTCCATTGCCTCGAGCCTTGTCTCCACGCTTCCGGTCCTCCTTGGTCCCTCAACATCACGGATGTGCAGCAACCCCTCACACATCTCAATGGTTTGAGGGTGTTGCAGCACCTCCGTGAGGTAGGGGCTGATGACCTTCTCGAAGAACTTGTCCTTGGGGGCACTTGAAGACGCCATGGCGATCTAGATTAGTCAGAAAACAGGTCAAAACAAAGACAAAACATATTTGCATGATACGGCGGTCAAAACCTTCGGGAGATTATATAATGAATTTTTGCCGACCAAAAGAAGTATTGTGCAAGAAAATGGAGTCTGGAGGGCACACGAGGTGCACACGAGGCAGGGGCGCTCCCAGGGTGGTAGGGCGCGCCCTCCACCCTCGTGGAAGCCTCGTGTTCTTTCCGGTCTGCTTCTTATTTTCCTATTTTCTTAGATATTCCAAAATGGAGAAAAAATGCCATTAGAACTGTTTTGGAGTCGGTTTACTTACCTTACCACGTACCTATTCCTTTTCGGAGTCTGAAACATTCTAGAAAGTGTCCCTCATGTATTCCTCCGGGGTTACGGTTTCAATAACATTAGTTTCAACATTTATGGGATTACCTGAGATATAATGTTTGATTCTTTGACCATTTACCACCCTCAGATTTGTGCCTTCGAAGATTTTTATGGCACCAGAACGATAGACCTCCTCGATGATGTAAGGACCTTCCCATTTAGAGAGGAGTTTTCCTGCAAAAAATCTTAAAAGAGAGTTGTATAACAATACATAATCACCTACATTAAACTCGCGCTTTTGTATCCTTTTATCATGCCATTTTTTAACTTTTTCTTTAAATAGTTTGGCATTCTCATAGGCCTGGGTTCTCCATTCATTAAGTGAGCTAATGTCAAAAAGCCTCTTCTCACCGGCAAGTTTGAAGTCATAGTTGAGCTCTTTAATAGCCAAATATGCCTTATGTTCTAATTCGAGAGGTAAGTGACATGCTTTACCATAAACCATTTTATATGGAGACATACCCATAGGATTTTTGTATGCAGTTCTATAGGCCCATAATGCATCATCAAGTTTCTTGGACCAATTCTTGCTAGATCTATTCACAGTCTTTTGCAAAATCAATTTAAGCTCTCTATTGCTCAGTTCTACTTGACCACTTGATTGTGGATGATATGGAGATGCAATTCTATGATTAACATCATACTTAGCAAGCATTTTACGAAAAGCACCATGAATGAAATGTGAACCACCATCAGTCATTAAGTATCTAGGGACTCCAAACCTCGGAAAATAACTTCTTTAAGCATCTTGATAGAGGTGTTATGATCAGCACTACTAGTTGGAATAGCTTCTACTCACTTAGTAACGTAATCAACAGCAACTGAAATATGTGTGTACCCATTAGAGGAAGGAAAAGGTCCCATATAATCAAAGCCCGAAACATCAAATGGTTCAATAACAAGTGAATAATTCATAGGCATTTCTTGACGTCTACTAATATTATGAATTCTCTGGCATTCACCACAAGACAAAACATACTTACGGGCATCCTTAAAGAGAGTAGGCCAATAAAAACCGGATTGCAATACCTTATGTGCAGGTCTGTCTCCAACATGGTGTCCTCCATAAGCCTCAGAGTGACACTTGCGTAGGATCTATTCCTATTCATGCTCAGGTACACAACATCAAATAACACCATCTACTCCTTTATAAAGATGTGGGTCATCCCAGATGTAGTGTCTTAAATCATAGAAGAACTTTTTCTTTTGCTGGTATGTGAAACTAGGTGGTATAAATTTAGCAACAATGTAATTAGCATAATCATCATACCATGGAGCAGTATGAGAGGCATTTATTACAGCTAATTGTTCATCAGGAAAGCTATCATCAATAGGTAGTGGGTCATCAAGAACATTCTATAACCTAGACAAGTTGTCTGCAACGGGGTTCTCAGCTCCCTTTCTATCAATAATATGAAAATCAAATTCTTGTAACAAGAGAACCCAGCTAATAAGTCTAGGTTTAACATCTTTCTTTTCCATAAGATATTTAATAGCAGCATGATCCATGTGAATAGTTACTTTAGAATCAACAATATAAGGTCTGAACTTATCACAAGCAAATACAACTGCTAAAAATTCTTTTTCAGTAGTAGCATAATTTCTTTGGGCACTGTCCAGAGTTTTACTAGCATATTTAATAACAGTTAATTTCTTATCAACTCTTTGTCCTAGAACAACCCCTACAGCATAATCACTAGCATCACACATAATTTCAAATGGTAAATTCCAATCAGGAGGCTAAACAATTGGTGCATAAATCAAAGCTTTCTTAAGTATTTCAAATGCTTCTACACAATCATCATCAAAGACAAAAGGGACATCTTTTTGTAAGAGATTAGTCAGAGGCCGAGAAATTTTAGAAAAGTCCTTAATGAACCTCCTATAAAAACTGGCATGACCAAGGAAACTTCTTATACCTTTAATGTCCTTGGGACACGACATCTTTTCAATAGCATCAACTTTAGCTTTATCAACTTCAATGCCTCTTTCAAAAAATTTATTCCCCAAGACAATACCTTCATTAACCATAAAGTGTCACTTCTCCCAATTCAAGACTAGATTAGTTTCTTCACACCTCTGCAAAACTCGATCAAGGTTGCTTAAGCAATCATGAAAAGAAGTTCCGTAAACGGAGAAACCATGAAAACCTCAACAATCTTTTCACAAAAGTCAGAGAATATAGCAGCCATACATCTTTGAAAGGTAGCAGGTGCATTGCATAATCCAAAAGGCATACATCTATAAGCAAAGGCACCGAAAGGGCAAGTAAAAGTTGTCTTTTCTTGATCCTCTTTTGGCACATGTATTTGAGAGAAACCAGAATAACCATCTAGAAAGCAAAAATGTGTATGCTTGGATAATCTTTCTAGCATTTGATCAATAAAAGGTAAAGGGTAATGATCCTTTTTAGTAGCTTTATTTAATTTGCGGAAATCAATTACCATTCTATAACCTGTAACAATTCTTTGTGGGATCAATTCATCTTTATCATTAGGAACAACAGTAATACCTCCCTTCTTAGGGACACAATGGACAGGACTTATCCACTGACTATCAGCAACGGGATAAATTATACCTGCCTCTAGAATCTTTAGTATTTCTTTTCTTACCACTTCTTTCATCGTAGGATTTAACCGTCGTTGGTGATCAACAACCGGTTTAGCATCTTTCTCCAGTTTTATTTTGTGCTGGCATAGAGTGGGACTAATGCCCTTAAGATCATCAAGAGTATATCCAATAACAGCACGGTGCTTCTCCAGAGTTTTCAATAATCTATTTTCTTCATGCTCTGAAAGGTTAGCACTGATAATAACCGGATATATCTCTTTCTCATCAAGATAAGCATATTTAAGAGTATCAGGTAAAGGTCTAAGCTCAAACACGGGATCAACCTTGGGTGGAGGAGGATCCCCTAGAATTTCAACAGGCAATTTGTGTTTCAAAATAGGCCCCTGTTTAAAGAATACTTCATCTATTTCCCTTTTTTCATTCATAAACATATCATTTTCATGGTCTAGCAAATATTGTTCTAAAGGATCACTAGGAGGCACGACAATATAAGAAAGACCAATAATTTCATCTTTACTAGGCAATTCTTTATCATGGGGTTGTCTACGAAATTTAGCAAAATTAAACTCATGAGACATATCCCCTAAACCCACAGAAACAATATCCTTATTGCAGTCTATCTTAGCATCAACAGTATTCAAGAAGGGTCTACCAAAAATAATGGGACAAAAGTCATCTTGTACGGAACCAAGAACAAGAAAATCAGCAGGATATTTAACTTTCCCACACAAGACTTCAACATCTCTAACAATCCCAACTAGTGAAATAGTATCTCTATTGGCAAGCTTAATAGTAACATCAATCTCTTCTATCTCAGCAGGTGCAACATCATGCATAATTTCTTTGTATAAGGAATGTGGTATTGCACTTGCACTAGCACCCATATCACATAAGCCATGATAGCAATGATCTCCTATTTTAACAGAAATAACAGGCATGCTTAGAACAGGTCTATGTTTATTTTTAGTATTAGGTCAAGCAATTCTAGCAGATTCATTGCAGAAGTAAATAACATGCCCATCAATATTACCGGCTAAGAGATCTTTAACCATAGCAACACTAGGTTAAACTTTAATTTGCTCAGGAGGTTTAGTTGTCTTAATATTACTTTTGTTAACCACAGTTGAAACTTTAGCATGATCCTTTATTCTAACAGGGAAATGTGGTTTCTCAATATAAGCAGTAGGAACAACATGATCATTATAAGTGATGGTCTTTTCTTCAACTTTAATAGGTGCAACTACTTTTACTTCAATGGGAGGATTATATTTAAACCACTTCTCCTTAGGGAGATCAACATGAGTAGCGAAGGATTCACAGAAAGAAGCTACTATCTCAGAGTCAAGTCCATATTTAGTGCTAAATTCACGGAAAGCATCGGTATCCATAAAATATTTAACACAATCAAACTTAGGTGTTATACGTGACTCCTTACCTTCATCGAGGTCCCAATCTTCATAGTTGCGTTTAATTCTTTTGAATAAATCCCATTTGAATTCAATAGTCTTCATCATAAAAGATCCAATACAAGAAGTATCGAGCATGGAGCGATTACTGAGAGAAAGCCGAGCATAAAATTTTTGAATAATCATTTCTTTTGAGAGCTCATGATTGGGGCATGAATATAACTGTCGGAGTAATGGGCCACGGGTAGCCTAACCCGAGGCCCAGAACTTTTCAAGACATCGGGGCCGGCTGCGCCCCTTGGAACGTCAAGATTGAGCTCCGCCTTCTGGCGGCCGGCTGGCCGAACGCCCGACTCCCGGAGACGGGCCGACTCTTGGCAAGCGGCCTCCAAAGAGGCCGGCTCCTGGCAGTTGGCCCGTGGTGCCCTCCAAGTCTGCGCCTCCATTAAGAAGACAAGACAGGGTGTGGCTGTAGTGTAGCCCATCCCCCCGAATCCAGGGCCGGGCATGGCCACAGTGCCCCGTACAGGTGGAGATCTCCACCCGGCGCGGCACTGTTGCCGCTCCTCCCTTGACATCACTCCTGGCTGGAGAAGCCCTGTTCCCACGACCGCCTGTCGATACGGCCCGAAGTCAGTGGGCCCTTCCTGTCAGCGAGAGCCCGGAAGACGTTGGGGGCATCACCAGTCAGACCTGAGGGAGGCCGGCTCCCAGCAGCCGGCCCGTTCCTTCCTAGGGGTCCCACGCCCCATTATCCAGATAAGACACAGAGTGGCTATAGTGATTTCCCACCAGGCGGCAGGACTGTAGCCACGCTCCCCTGACCAAGCACGCGTCATTAAGCAACACGGCTACCGTAATCTGTAGCCGGCAGGACCTGCGAGCGGCGGAGGCTAATACGTCTCCATCATATCTACTTTTCCAAACACTTTTCCCTTGTTTTGGACTCTAACTTGCATGATTTGAATGGAACTAACCCACACTGATGTTGTTTTTAGCAGAATTGCCATGGTGTTATTTATGTGCAGAAACAAAAGTTCTCGGAATGACCTGAAACTTCACGGAACGTCCATTTGGAAATAATAAAAAATCCTTGCAAAAGATGAAGACCAGGGGGCCCACACCCTAGCCACGAGGGTGGGGGGCGCCCCCTACCTCGTGGCCCCCCTGGAGCTCCTCCGACCTCAACTCCAACTCTATATATTTGCTTTCGGGGAGAAAAAAAATCAGAGAGAAGGATTCATCACATTTTATGATACAAAGCCGCCGCCAAGCCCTAAAACCTCTCGGGAGGGCTGATCTGGAGTCCGTTCGGGGCTCTGGAGAGGGGAATCCGTCGCCATCGTCATCATCAACCATCCTCCATCACCAATTTCATGATGCTCACCACCGTGCGTGAGTAATTCCATCATAGGCTTGCTGGACGGTGATGGGTTGGATGAGATCTATCATGTAATCGAGTTAGTTTTGTTAGGGTTTGATCCCTAGTATCCACTATGTTCTGAGATTGATGTTGCTTTGACTTTGCTATGCTTAATGCTTGTCACTAGGGCCCGAGTGCCATGATTTCAGCTCTAAACCTATTATGTTTTCATCAATATATGAGAGTTCTTGATCCTATCTTGCAAGTCTATAGTCACCTACTATGTGTTATGAACCGGCAACCCCGAAGTGACAATAATCGGGACCACTCCCAGTGATGACCGTAGTTTGAGGAGTTCATGTATTCACTATGTGCTAATGCTTTGTTCCGGTACTCTATTAAAAGGAGGCCTTAATATCCCTTAGTTTCCATTAGGACCCTGCTGCCACGGGAGGGTAGGAGAAAAGATGTCATGCAAGTTCTTTTCCATAAGCACGAATGACTATATTCGGAATACATGCCTACATTACATTGATGAATTAGAGCTAGTTCTCTGTCACGCTAGGTTATGAATGTTATATGATGAACCACATCCGGCATAATTCTCCATCACTGATCCATTGCCTACGAGCTTTCCATATATTGTTCTTTGCTTATTTAATTTTCCGTTGCTATTGCTATCATCACTACAAAATACCAAAAACATTACTTTTGCTATCATTACCTTTTGCTAGCGTTACCACTACTATCATATTACTTTGCTACTAAATACTTTGCTGCAGATATTAAGTTTCCAGGTGTGGTTGAATTGAAAACTCAGCTGCTAATACTTCAGAATATTCTTTGGCTCCCCTTGTGTCGAATCAATAAATCTGGGTTGAATACTCTACCCTCGAAAATTGTTGCGATCCCCTATACTTGTGGGTTATCAACACTATTTTCTGGCGCCGTTGCCGGGGAGCATAGCTCTATTCTTTGAGTCACTTGGGATTTATATCTTCTTATCATTATGAAGAACTTGAGAGATCCAAAAACCAAGATTTATCCCTCAACTACGAGGGGAGGTAAGGAACTGCCATCTAGCACTGCACTTGATTCACCTTCTGTTTTGAGTAAGCTTGCGACACCTAAACCTGCTTCTGCTATTCGTTCTGATATGTCGCATGTTATTGATGATACCACTTCTGCTATGCATGATACTTATGATGAAACTACTTCTATGCTTGATACTACTGTGCCACTTGGTGAATTTCTTGATGAACAACTTGCTAGGGTTAGAGAGAATGAAATTATTGAAACTGATAATATTGATGAAAGTGACGATGAAGACTCTTCCCCTAATAAATATGAATCGCCTCTTATTCCTGAGGGTTATGTTTTTGAAAAAGAAGTTGCTCTAGCTATTTTAGCCTGCAAAGATAGATACGAGCTCAAGAGGTTATTAGCTAAATGGAAGCAGCAATCTCTTAATGCTAGAATGAAACCTGACCCTGCTTTTGCTACTTCACCTATCTGTGTTACTGATAAGGATTATGAATTCTCTGTTGATCCTGATATAATTACTTTGGTTGAATCTGATCCTTTTCATGGCTATGAATCTAAAAGTGTTGTGGCACATCTTACTAAATTAAATGATATAGCCACCCTGTTCACTAATGATGAGAGAACTCACTACTTTTATATCCTTAAAATATTTCCGTTCTCATTAAAGGGTGATGCTAAGCTATGGTTTAATTCTCTTGATCCTGGTTGTGTGCGTAGTCCCCAGGATATGATTTATTACTTCTCTACCAAATATTTCCCTGCTCATAACAAACAAGCTGCCTTAAGGGATATATATAATTTTGTGCAAATTGAAGAAGAGAGTCTCCCACAAGCTTGGGGGAGGCTTCTCAAGTTACTTAATGCTTTGCCTGATCATCCTCTCAAGAAAAATGAAATACTTGATATCTCTTATAATGGACTAACCGATGCTTCCATAGATTACCTTTCAGGGAAAGAACACCGGATGGATCTGAAATTCTATTGAATAATATGTTGACAAATGAAAATAATTGGACACTTCCTGAGCCTATTCCTAAATCAACTCCGAAGAAAAGAGGTGTTCTATTTGTCAGTCCTGAAGATATGCAAGAGGCAAAGAAATCTATGAAAGAAAAACGTATTAAAGTTGAAGATGTTAAGAATTTACCTCCTATTGAAGAAATACACGGTCTTAATTTACCACCTGTTGAAGAAACATATGATCTTAATCCATTACCTATTGAAGAAATACATGGTCTTGATAACCCGACACAGGTAGTAAAGGTAAATTCTCTCTATAGATATGATAAAGCTGAAATCCCATTTACTAAGTTTGCTAGCCCATGATTAGATGAGTTTGATAAATTTATGGTTAAGCAAGAAGACTTTAATGCTTATTTTGGTAGAAAATTGAAATACAATTAAAATATGCTTGAACACTTGGGTGATTATATGGCTAATGTCAAAGGTGAACTTAAACTTATTACTAAACATGCTTCTATGGTTACCACTCAAGTAAAACAAGTACTTAAGGCTCAAAATGATTTGCTCAATGAATTGAATAGTAAGAATAATGATTTTGCTATTAGAGTGGCTACTAGAACTGTTAGAATGACTCAGGAACCTCTGTATCCTGAAGGCCACCCTAAGAGAATTGAGCAAGATTCCCAGAGAAATAATATAGATGCACCTAGTCCTTCTAAAAGGAAGAAAAAGAAAAATGATAAGACTTTGCATGCTTCTAGTGAACCTGTTATTGATATACCTGAGAATCCAAATGATATTTCAATTTCTGATGCTGAAACACAATCTGGTAATGAACCTGAAACTAGTGATAATGTTCATGATGATGCTCAACCTTGCAATGATAATGATATAGAAATTGAACCTGCTGTTGATCTTGATAACCCACAATCAAAGAATCAACGTTATGATAAGAAAGTCTTTGTTGCTAGGAAACATGGTAAAGAAAGAGAACCATGGGTTCAGAAACCCATGCCTTTTCCTCCCAAACCATCCAAGAAAAAGGATGATGAGGATTTTGAGCGCTTTGCTGAAATGATTAGACCTATCTTTTTGTGTATGCGATTAACTGATATGCTCAAAATGAATCCTTATGCTAAGTATATGAAAGAAATTGTTACTAATAAAAGAAAGATATCGGAAGCTGAAATTTCCACCATGCTTGCTAATTACAATTTTAAGGGTGGAATACCCAAGAAACTTGGAGATCCAGGAGTACCCACTATACCATGCTCCATTAAAAGAAACTATGTTAAAACTGCTTTATGTGATCTTGGAGCCGGTGTTAGTGTTATGCCTCTATCTTTATATCGTAGACTTGATTTGAATAAGTTGACACATGCCGAAATATCTTTGCAAATGGCTGATAAATCAACTGCTATACCTGTCAGTATTTGTGAGGATGTGCCTGTTGTAGTTGCAAACGTTACTATTTTAACGGACTTTGTTATTCTTGATATTCCCGAGGACGATAGTATGTCTATTATTCTTGGAAGACCCTTTTTGAATACTGCAGGAGCTATTATTGATTGCACTAAAGGCAATGTCACTTTTCATGTTAATGGTAATGAGCATACGGTACACTTTCCGAGGAAACAACCTCAAGTTCATAGTATCAATTCTATTAGAAAATTTCCATCGATTATTTTTGGAGGTTTTGAATTTCCTCTTCCTACTGTCAAAAAGAAATATGATATTCCTATTATTGGGGACGTGCATATCCCCGTTGAGGTAACATAGTGTTGTTCGAAATTTCTCCGGTTCCATGTTATTCGGAATGAGTTCGTTAACAAGACTTGATCAACCTTGTTAGTGGATTCCTTTTGATGAGCATGAGATGGATGAAACTAGAAGGCACAACCTTCTGTACCCTCTTTTTACTTTCTATTATTTATATTAAATATAGCAAAAATAGTATTTTCTGTATGTTATCTGAATTATCCATGCAACATAAAAATACCCCGAAAATAAAAGTTCTCCAAATGCCCTGAAATTTAAATATGATTTTTCTGGAATATTTGAGAATATCTGGCACTAAGAACACAACAGGAGGGGCATCCACCTGGCCACGAGGGTGGAGGGCGCGCCCTACCCCCTGGGCGTGTCCCCTGCCTCGTGGGCCCACAGTGGCTCCCCTCCACTTATTCCTGCACCTACACACTCCTTCTTCCTCCCACAAACACCAATATCCAGCTCAAGCACGAGTTCTAGCTCATTTTGCTGTGATTTTCGATCTCCTTGCTCAAAGCACCTCTCACAAAACTGCTTGGGGGGATTGTTCCTTGGTATGTGACTCCTCCATTGGTCCAATTAGTTTTTGTTCTAGTGCTTTATTCATTGCAAATTTGTGCTGCCTAGGTGACCCTGTTCTTGAGCTTGCATTTCAAATTTATATGGTCCCAAGTAGTTCTAATGCATGATATAGGCTCTAGGCACTTGTAGGAGTTGTTGCTATCAATTTTGTTGAGCTTGGCTCACTTTTATTTCAAGTTACTAAAAATTTCAGAATTTTTCAGAAAATAATGAAGAGATTTTTGAGGGGCTCATCGAGCCGAATCTCAAAGGAAAATCAAAATGAAAAAGCAGAGAGGCCCAAATATAATCTGCCTCGCACTACGGAGGTTCGGCCGTGTGAATGGCCTTCCGATGATTTCTTGAGAGCAGCTGGGATTTATGATGATTTTTATGAATTGGCTGAGAATGCAGGCCTCACCGCCTTCCTCCACGACCAACGCGACCAGTATCTCTTACTCACCAATATCTTTGTGCAAAACTTTCATTTCCATGCTAGGAGCTCACCACCTACGGTGGATTTTTATTTATATGATGAGCATAAGGAGATGTCACTTTATGATTTTTGTCGGGTTTGTTCGATCCCTTTAGAGGGCACGATAGAGTAACCACATCGCAGCAATGTGGATGGGTTTATTGATACCATCACTGTAGGGGAAACGAGGAAGGTTTCCGATGCACGAATCACTAGCATACGTTTTCCTGTTTCACGCTACTTTGCAATATTTGCTAGTCTTTGCTTAATTGGTCGCGGAAACTGTGGAAACCTTAGTGTTCCTGATATTATTATTTTGTTCCACAGTTTATTCTGTGATAACTCTGTTAGTATGGGCGGTATTATTGCTAAACGGTTAAGTCCGAACCGTACAAAGGGCCCCGTCTTTGGAGGCATCTATGCTTCACGCCTAGCTGCACATTTTAACATACCTATTAGGCATTATGAGAAGGAAGAAAAATTGCTGCCTCTTGTTTATTTAGATTATAAGAGTATGGTGGCACATGACTTTATTGTTAAGAATAGGGAAGGGGAGCTTCAATACAAATTGTTCTTTCATAAACATCATCCTGAGACTATTACCCTGCCTGCTCCTTCCTTGTTTGATTTATCTGCAGGCCAGTACCTTGTTCTGTTAGAGGCTATTCACGCCTACCGGAACCGTACATCAGCCACAGAGCCAGAGTCGGAACCACAAGTTGATCCTCCACGACAGTCTAATTACCAGTGGGATCCGGAGATGATTGCCAACTAGTGGCAATCAGAGTCTTCTTCTTCGCAGTACGACCCCAACTATTACTATGGATATCCGCCAGGCCAACCGTGGCCATAGACCAACTTAGGCCAAAAGCCTAAGCTTGGGGGAGTACGTATTTCTCACCGACATTACATTCATGTTCACACACTCATTGCTAGATGTCGGTGCTCATACTTTTTCATTGTATCATCCATGCTAGTTTATTTCCATTTTTATGCTTTCTTCTTGTGTGCTTAATAAAACTTTAAGAAAACCAAAAAATTAGTTGTAGCTTTTAATTAGTTTACTTTCCATGCTTGTAGTAGTAATTAAAAAAAGAAAACCCAAAAAGATTTCCTGTTCTTCTTTTGCTTGTTGGAAGATCTCCCGTGTAAATAGTTTTATTTCTTTTCTTTTCTTCGGGGGGTCGATAGGAGAAGACCATAATTAAATTGTTAAAGTGGCTCTTATATGCATTATTGTTGATCTGACAAAAGAGCCCATATTGCCTTGTCTTCTCCTGTTTATTGAATGCTTGCAGATTCCAGCTTAGTCCAATGCACGTGCACTATTATTATTATCCACATCGTTCGGTCATGTAAGTGAATTGCAATTATGACGATATATGATGGACTGATTGAGATGAGAAAAGCTGGTATGAACTCGACCTCTCTTGTTTTTGTAAATATGATTAGTTCATCATTCCTGATTCAGCCTATTATGAATAAACATGTTTGCAATGACAACTAGAGATCATAGTTTCTTGTGCCATGCTTGATTACCTAGGAGGTTATAATGGTTTACCTTGCGTACCAACATGCTATTAAAATGGTTGTGATGTGGTATGATAGGGTGGTATCCTCCTCTGAATGATTTAAGTGACTTGACTTGGCACATGTTCACGCATGTAGTTGAAACAAAATCAACAAAGACTTCACGATATTTATGTTCATGGTGGATTATATCCTACTCATGCTTGCATTCAGTGTTGATTAATTTTAATGCATGTTCATGACTGTTGTCGCTCTCTAGCTGGTAGCTTCCCAGTCTTTTGCTAGCCTTCACCTGTACTAAGCGGGAATACTGCTTGTGCATCCACTGGGACTCTTGTTAGTTGGAGGCACTCGTTGTTTCGAGCAAGCCATAGATTGATGCTTGTTGGTGGAGGGGAGTATAAACTATACCATTCTGTTTGGGAACCGCCTATAATGTGTGTAGCATGGAAGATATCACCATCTCTTGGTTGTTATGTTGACAATGAAAGTATACCGCTCAAAATATTATTCACATCTATTTCAAAACCGAGCTCTGGCACCTCTACAAATTCCTGCTTCCCTCTGCAAAGGGCCTATCTATTTACTTTCATGTTGAGTCATCATCCTCTTATTAAAAAGCACCAGTTAGAGAGCACCGCTGTCATTTGCATTCATTACTGTTAGTTTACATTGAGTATGACTTGACTGGATCTCTTTTACCATGAATTACAATGTCTAGTCAGTCCTTGATCTTTAAAGGTGCTCTGCATTTATGTTTTGCGGTCTCAGAAAGGGCTAGCGAGATACCATCTTATTATATCATATTATGATTGTTTTGAGAAAGTGTTGTCATATGAGATTTATTATTATTGCTCGCTAGTTGATTACGCCATTGATATGAGTAAACATGAGACCTAAGCGTTATTGTGAATATGGTTAGTTTATAATCTTTGCTGAAAACTTGAATGCTGGCTTTACATATTTACAACAACAAGAGCAAACAGAGTTTGTAAAAGTTTTTCTTTATCACTTTCAGCTTATCAACTGAATTGCTTGAGGACAAGCAAAGGTTTAAGCTTGGGGGAGTTGATACATCTCCGTCGTATCTACTTTTCCAAACACTTTTGCCCTTGTTTTGGACTCTAACTTGCATGATTTGAATGGAACTAACCCGGACTGACGCTGTTTTCAGCAGAATTGCCATGGTGTTATTTATGTGCAGAATCAAAAGTTCTCGAAATGACCTAAAACTTCACGGAACGTCTATTTGGAAATAATAAAAAAAATCCTTGCAAAAGATGAAGCACTGCAAAAAAGACACATCCGTGACATTTTGGGCCGACCGAATTTTTTTTGTCATACATATGACACTTCTATGACGATAATTGTGAAAAAACCCGGTACCATCATAGATGTGGTGGGCTCCTTCTTCTATGACAAAAAATCATGACAGAAAATCAGCTTTTCATCCTGGGCGGGCTGGAGACGCAGCTGCATGACATTCTTTTGGCCGTCCATGACGGAAAAAACCGTGGTAGAAGCGAGGGCGAGGAAAATTTCGGGGAGTTCCCAGTTACGGTGGGAGGTCGGGGGCCGAGCGATGCGCGTTTCTCTCGTACACATATGCGTGTGTGTGCGAGGCGTTGGCTCTAACTGAACCTAAGCGAGGCGTTGGGCTCTAACTGAACCCGAGCGATTGCACTGGAGGCTACGCGTTACTGAACCCGAGCGATTGCACTGGAGGCTACGCGTTACTGAACCCGAGCGATTGCACTGGAGGCTACGCGTTACTGAACCCGAGCGATCGATCGATGGCTGTTAACTGAACCCAATCGAGCGATTCCTTCGCTACTACTGCTAACTGAAGCCGATCGATTGGATGAACAGTGAGCGTTGGGGGGGGTTGGATGAACAGTGAGCGGTGGCGTTGCCTCTGGATGAACATGACCCCGTGGTGTGGTGGAGGGCTGGATGAACAGTAGATGGTGGAGGGGTGCCCGTGGAGGGGTGGTTGAACAGGACCCCGTGGTGTGGAGGGCTGGATGAACAGTAGATGGTGGAGGGGTGCCCGTGGAGGGGTGGTTGAATAGTAGCCGGTGGAGTAGCGCGCGGTGGAGGCTGGATGAACAGGAGCCCGTGGAGGCTGGAGGAGGTCAACGATGGAGATGAACAGTATCTCGTGGAGTCCCGTTTTGCAGTACGCCACCCCCTCCCGATGAAAAGGACCCCCGTTTCGACCGTAGGAGGTCCGTTTCGTCCGTTTTGCGGTACGCCACACCCCTCCCGATCAACAGGACCCCTGTTTTGACCGTAGGAGGTCCGTTTCCTCCATTTTGCGGTACGCCACACCCCTCCCGATCAACAGGACCCCCGTTTCGACCGTCGGAGGTCCGTTTCCTCCGTTCTGCGGTACGCCAGGCCTCGTTTCCATCGCCTGATCCGTCCAAGCCCTCCCGATGAACACGACCACGCATTCCGTTCCGACCCAGCCGGTTGGCTCCCACGCGTTCCATTGCCTCCCGATGAAGACAACGCATTCTATTGCCTCCCCATGAACACGATGCATTCTGTTGCCTTCCCATGAACACGACGCATTCCGTTGCCTCCCCATGAACACGAGGACGACGCTGTTTCTCCATTCCGACCCAGCCATGTACACGAGCCCTGGCCGTACGTATGCACAAGTAGGCGTTCGAGACCCCGCCCGTATGTACACATACGTGGCCGTATTTAATTTCTTGCACCCTGGCCGCTGTACATACGTGTACATGCTACGTGCGCGCCTCTACTACGACACGTGCGCGCCTCTACTATGACACGTGCGCGCCTCTACATCGACCTGTATGTATGTACATGTTCGCGACTAGAATGACAACACTACGTATGCTTCGACCAGGTGGGTCCCGACTGTCAGGCACTTCCTTGCCTGCGAAGATGTAGCTGGTGGGTCTCAGCAGTCAGGGGGGCGAATCGTTTTTTTTGCTCGGACGCACTTCCTTGCGTGCGAAGGTGTAGCTGCTGGGTCCCAGCAGTCAGGGGGCGAATCGTTTTTTTGTCCGGACGCACTTCCTTGTGTACGAAGGTGTAGCTGGTGGGTCCCAGCAGTCGGGGGGCGAATTGTTTTTTTTCGAACGCACTTCCTTGCGTGCGAAGATGTAGCTGGTGGGTCCCAGCAGTCAGGGGGCGAATCGTTTTTTCCCGGACGCACTTCCTTGCGTGTGAAGATGTAGCTCGTGGGTCCCAGCAGTCAGGGGGCGAATCATTTTTTTCGCGAAATACGGTGGACCGTCCGGTGGGTCCCCGCTGTCAGGTGGAGGAATAATTATTTTACACGTAATAAGGAGGCACTTCCTTGCGGCTGCCGTGGACCCAACTGTCAGCCTCTCCACGTATAGTCCATGTCCAATGGAAGTCATTCCTTGACCATGTTGACCACGCCGCGCCGAGAGCACCAGGGCGGTGGACGACGGTGAGGCCTAGGAAGGGGACGATGCAGAGCCGGGGAAGACGCGGTAGTGGATGCACACGGGGAGAGGAGTACGAGAGTTCACTGGTTTGGCTGCGCTGCCGTCGCCGTAGAATAACAGGGGGTGTGGGTGAGTGGAGGGATGGCCTGGCTAGCAGTGGGAGTAGTAGGGGGCGGTGAGGCCTCCGCGGCAGCACAGCCGGCCACGGGAGGCAGGAGCAGGCGGCACAACCGGCGCTGCTTTGGGCGGCTGGAGCACAAGAAGACCAGAGGTTGAAGAAGCACGACGGCCGTTGGATGGACATCGTACGGTCACTGCAGCTAGAATCGTTTATATTGACTAAGTTGACAAAGCCCTTGGTACGTCAACTTAGTAGGCCCACAGGTCAGCTTCCGGAGCGGTGCGCCCCAGATGTCAGGGGGAGGAATCATTTTTTGGGCGGGTGAAGCTAGAATATCCGAGATTGAAGAAGAAGCACGGCATCCGTTGGATTGACATCCAACGGCCACTACTACTAGAACCGTGGGTTGACTATAAGTTGACAAAGCCTTGCATATGCGTCAACTCTATTTTTTTAGGGGACGCGTCAACTTAGTAAGGCTAGAAGTGTGTGGCAAAGAACTTATAGCCCATTTGAGATTTGTAAGAATGTGTAGCCCATTTTTGAATTCTAATGGAATTTACTACAACCCATTTACAGTTTGTTAAAAGTACAGCCCATTTCAACCAACCATTCAAAACAGAATTCAATAAAATTTCCCACATTTTGATGGGATCCGAAATATTTTTATCCCGAAATTTCTAGTCAGATTAAATACAATTTCAATATAAATTTATATTACGTAAAAATCCAACGAAACATTGCACTCGCAACAATTAATGAAATTAAAATTTTCAATATCCAAAAATAATATTTTATAAAGTAATGACGTGTTTGGTGCATTTTTTTATAGTTACTGCCCAGTTTTTATAATTACATCTCATTTATTATTTCTTAAAGCCCATTTTCTTGTTAAGCCTAATGCATCCCTCCTAGGAAAGATTTGCAGCCCAGCAGGGCGGAGAATAACAACTGGACCTTGCCTAGGTATTCCTAAAAAAAGTATAGATGGGCTAGCCATTTTCAGCTTGAAAAAAATTAATATTTGGGCTGGATATCTGGCCTGGGCTAGACGGGCCACAACCCGCCCAGTTAATACCTGCAGCGGTGTTTTCGTTGTTGTTCAAAGGAGAAAAATTAATATCTGGGCTAAACATCGAAAAACTCTGCAGTGCTCACACCTCAAAAACACAAATACTGCTCGAGCTGCTTGGTCCGAGCTGTCGGCCGCTTCTTGTGCAATTCTCTCATTTATTGACTACTCCCTCCTTTCCGGTTTATAAGGCTCAATTCAAAAATCTCACCAACCAAGGTAGATGATGAGTGGTGGAATATTTTTTGTAGTTTGCACCAATTAATGCTTTTGTTTTCCTCAAAAAATTATGTTTACGAATGCATTAATTGCAATGCATGCATGCATAAAGTGCATGCATTGGTCAGTTTTCTCTTAATACTTGCATGCAATGATTTAATACACCTTGAAGTCTGAACATGTGATGGGGAACAACCAAATTGAGCCTTATAAAATGGAAAAACTAAAATTTTGAGATAAGCCCTATAAACCGGAAAGGAGGGAGTACTACATAGGTTGACAATGGTGTGGGACCGTGATGCTAGGAAACCAGGAGGAAGCAAAATAAATTATAGTTATATATATATAAATAATAAGGAGGCACTTGCGTACGTGAGGCTATGGACCTGATGGGTCCCCATTGTCATCCTAGCGCGGTCACGCTCCCCGTGAGCTTCTGCATTTCTCTCAGGGTCTTTGGCGGGCTCATGTCTTCCACCGCCTTGACCTTCTCCGGGTTAGCCTCGATGCCTCGGTGGGACACGAGGAAACCCAAGAGCTTTCCCGAGGGGACTCCGAACACACACTTCTCTGGGTTGAGCCGTAGGTTCACTGCGTTGAGGCTCGCGAAGGTTTCCTCCAGGTCTTGTATCAAGGTCCTGGCCTCCCGAGACTTTACCACAATGTCATCGACGTAAGCTTCAACATTCTTCCCGAGCTGCGGGCCCAAGGTGATGTGCATCAGCCGCTGAAAGGTCGCCCCTGCGTTACGCAGCCCAAATGGCATGCATGTGTAGCAGTACACCCCACACGGGGTTAGGAAGGCTATCTTCTCGACGTCTTCTACCGCCATCTTGATCTGGTGATACCCAGAAAAGGCATCCAAGAAGCATAACAGTTCGCATTCCGCAGTGGAATCGACGATCTGGTTGATGCGGGGGAGCGGGAACGGATCTTGCGGGCATGCTTTGTTGAGGTTGGTGAAGTCAACACACATGCGCTCCTTCCCTCCCTTCTTCGGCACAACGACAGGGTTGGCTAACCAATCCGGGTATCGGACCTCGCGAATGACCCCAGTGGCTTCTAATTTGCAGGTCTCTTGGATGATGAAGGCCTGCTTTTCTGTGGACTGCCGCCTGGCCTTCTGCTTCACAGGGCGCACGTTGGGGCACACGTTGAGGTGATGCTCGATTACACTCCTAGGGATCCCTGCCAACTGGTCAGGCTCCCAAGCGAATACCTTCTTGTTTGCGCACAGGAACCTGACCAGGGCCTCCTCCTGCTCGGGTTTGAGGTGGGCGCCTATGGTGAAAGTGGCGTTGGTGGACCCGTCCTCATCGACGGGTATCTGCTTGGTTTCTACCTTGTCTTGGGTGAACAACTGTTTCTTCTTGGCAGGTGCAGCCCCCTTGGGCTCGGGGGTCTCCAAGTCGGCGGGCTGTGCCGGCGCCGCCGTCTTGAAGGCGAGCTTGAGCACCCGCAGCGTGTCCCCGGTGTCCCCGTGCACAGTGAGGACACCGCTGCTCCCGGGCATCTTCATGAGGTTGTACGCCGGGTGCGTCGCGGCCATGAACTGGGCCAGTGCTGGGTAGCCGAGGATGGCGTTGTAGGGGAGGCCGATGGGGGCGATGTCGAAGTCGACCAGCTCCGTGCGGAAGTTGTCGTAGGTGCCGAAGGTTACTGGGAGCCGGATCTGTCCCAAGGAGCTGGACGACTCGCCCCCAACGCCTGAGAAGGGCCGGCTGGGTTGCAGCTGTTCCAGGGGTATGCAGAGGAGGTTGAAGGCCTCGACCGAGAGCATGCTGAGGCCCGCGCCGCCATCAATGAGGGTTCTGGTAACGGCCACCTGGCAGATGGTGGGGGTGCACAGCATGGGGAGCGCACCCGAGCAGGCCGAGTTGGAGGGGTGGTCCTCCGAGCTGAAGGTCAGGCCGGTCTCGGGCGCCGCCCGGTCCAGGGGAGCCCCCTGCCGCGTGGAAGCGGCGCTGACCCAGCGGATGAACGGCTTGACGTGGTGACTTGTAGGAGGCGCCTGCGATCCGCCCAAGAGAGCCGCGACGACCGGGGGTGTTGGCGCAACGCGATGGGCGGGGAAGAGGTTGCGGGGCTCTTCCCGAGAAGCCACGGAGGCTGCCGGCGGGTGGAGCGGCCATGTGCGCGGGGCGCCAGTGAGGGCCATGGGGAGCCAGTTGGCCACGACCCCATCGTCACCTCCAGCTTTGAAGAGGGCCTCCTCGCTCGCCAGCAAGAAGGCCAGCGGATCTGTCATGCCGCCGTAGCGCGGCGGCGTCGTTGGCTTGAGCTTGTCCGGCCACCGTGCCCGTTGCAGGGCTGGGGCCAGGGCTCGGAGCCCCCTGGCCCCCGCGCTGGTGCCGGCAGCCGGAGCGGGCGATGCGCTACCCATCGCGAGGCGGGCCGTGGCAGTGGTGGAAGAGAGAACTCCGGTGCACCCCTACATGGCGCGCCAAATGTCGGATTTCAGGTTCCGACAGACCCTTCAGGTTCGAACACTGGGGTGCGTGTGGAGATTTCGCCTCCTACCTACCTGCACCGCTCCGCCTCGCTAAGATCTGAACTGTGGAAAGAACAACACAAGAGACATAGGGTTTATACTGGTTCGGGCCATCGTTGTGGTGTAATACCCTACTCCAGTGTGTGGTATGGTGGATTGCCTCTTGGGCTGATGATGACGAACAATAGAAGGAAGAACAGCCTCGCGAGGGTCTGTTCTTGGCTGGGGCGATGAACTGCGGGGAGGAGTTCAGTCACACTTCTCTCTCTCTGATCCTTTCTTTTTCTCTCCTCCAAACCCCCTTGCTCTGTGGGTGGCTGGTCCTATTTATAGAGGCCCTGGTCCTCTTCCCAAATGTCGAGCGGGAAGGGAGCCAACAATGGCGGGCTAATTTGAAGGGGGACAACTAGTATCAGCTATCCTGACAAAAGTAGTCTTCGCCTGCGCAAAGCTCTGGTGATGACGCCGCCTTGGGCTCCACGGTGACCTCCGTCTCGTAGTCCTCCTGGTCTTGGTCTCGTTGCACCGAAATGGCAACCTTTGCCTGACGCCTCGGTACTCCACGGCTGCGCTTGCCCCCCTTTGCACCAAAGAGGAAGGGAGGACAATGCGCGGGCTGGCACCCGCCTGGCGCCCTTGGTCGTCATGGCTTGCATCACGGGCACCTCGTGAGGTTCCCCGCCTTGATCTCTCCGCCTCCTCGTGAGCCAGCCTGACGAGGCCGTGCCCGAGGAAGCTCCGCGTCGTCCGCCCCGCGAGGCTTGGCCCCTCGCGAGGGTCTTGGGTTTGTGTTGGTGAAGATGGGCCGCGCTGGGCCCCCTTTTGAGGCACGCCGCAGGTCGCAGGCAGGCAATTCTGGGGACCCCCGTTCCCAGAACGCCGACAGAATACGTGTTTTAAAGTTTGTGATTCCCGTAGCATGCATGTATGGTGAACCGTTATGTGATGAAGTCGGAGCATGATTTATTTTTTGATTGTCTTCCTTATGAGTGGCGGTCTGGGATGAGAGATGGTCTTTTCCTACCAATCTATCCCCCTAGGAGCATGCGCGTAATACTTTGCTTTGATAACCTGTAGATTTTTGCAATAAGTATATGAGTTCTTTATGACTAATGTTGAGTCCATGGATTATACGCACTCTCACCCTTCCACCTTTGCTAGCCTCTTTAATACCGCGAACCTTTCGCCGGTATCATACACCCACCATATACCCTCCTCACAACAGCCACCATACCTACCTATTATGGCATTTCCATAGCCATTCCGAGATATATTGCCATGCAACTTTCCACCGTTCCGTTTATTATGACACACTTCATCATTGTCATATTGCTTAGCATGATCATGTAGTTGACATCATATTTGTGTCAAAGCCACCATTCTTAATTCTTTCATACATGTCACTCATGAGTCATTGCATCCCGGTACACCGCCAGAGGCATTCATATAGAGTCATATTTTGTTCTAAGTATCGAGTTGTAATTCTTGAGTTGTAAGAAAAATAAAAGTGTGATGATCATCATTATTAGAGCATTGTTCCAGTGAGGAAAGGATGATGGAGACTATGATTCCCCCACAAGTCGGGATGAGACTCCGGACGAAAAATAAAAAAAAGAGAAAGAAAAGAGGCCATAAAAAAAGAGAAAAGGCCCAAATAAAAAAAAATATGAGAGAAAAAGAGAGAAGGGACAATGTTATTATCCTTTTACCACACTTGTGCTTCAAAGTAGCACCATGATATTCATAGTAGAGAGTCTCTCATGTTATCACTTTCATATACTGGTGGGAATTTTTCATTATAGAACTTGGCTTGTATATTCCAATGATGGGCTTCATCAAATCGCCCTAGGTCTTCATGAGCAAGCAAGTTGGATGCACACCCACTTAGTTTCTTTTTGAGCTTTCATATACTTATAGCTCTAGTGCATTCGTTGCATGGTAATCCCTACTCACTCACATTGATATCTATTGATGGGCATCTCCATAGCCCGTTGATATGCCTAGTTGATGTGAGACTATCTTCCCCTTTTTGTTTTCTCCACAACACCATTCTATTCCACCTAGAGTGCTATGTCCATGGCTCACACTCATGTATTGCGTGAAAATTGAAAAAGTTTTGAGAATGTCAAAAGTATGAAACAATTGCTTGGATTGTCATCGGGGTTGTGCATGATTTAAATATTTTGTGTGGTGAAGATGGAGCATAGCCAGACTATATGATTTTGTAGGGATAACTTTCTTTGGCCATGTTATTTTGAGAACACATAATTGCTTTGTTAGTATGCTTGAAGTATTATTATTTTTATGTCAATATTAAAATTTTGTCTTGAATCTTTCGGATCTGAATATTCATACAACAATTAAGAAAAATTACATTAAAATTATGCCAAGTAGCACTCCGCATCACAAATTCTGTTTTCATCATTTACCTACTCGAGGACAAGCAGGAATTAAGCTTGGGGATGCTTGATACGTCTCCAACGTATATATAATTTTTGATTGCTCCATGCTATATTATCTACTGTTTTGGACATTATTGGGCTTTATTATCCACTTTTATATTATTTTTGGGACTAACCTATTAACCGGAGGCCCAGCCCAGAATTGCTGTTTTTTGCCTGTTTTAGGGTTTCGAAGAAAAGAAATATCAAACGGAGTCCAAACGGAATGAAACCTTCGGGAACGTGATTTTCTCAACAAACAAGACCCGGGAGACATGGACCCTACGTCAAGACACAAGATAGGAGGCCACGAGGTAGGGGGCGCGCCTACCCCCCAGGCGCGCCTTCCACCCTCGTGGGCCCCCTGTTGCTCCACCGACGTACTCCTTCCTCCTATATATACCTACGTACCCCCAAATGATCAGATATGGAGCCAAAAACCTAATTCCACCATCGCAACTTTCTGTATCCACGAGATCCCATCTTGGGGCCTGTTCCAGAGCTCCGCCGGAGGGGGCATCGATCACGGAGGGCTTCTACATCAACACCATAGCCTCTCCGATGAAGTGTGAGTAGTTTACCTAAGACCTACAGGGTCCATAGTTATTATCTAGATGGCTTATTCTCTCTTTTTTGATCTGAATACAATGTTCTCCGCCTCTCTTGTGGAGAACTATTCGATGTAATCTTCTTTTTGCGGTGTGTTTGTGGAGACCGATGAATTATGGGTTTATGATCAAGTCTATCTATGAATAATATTTGAATCTTCTCTAAATTCTTTTATATATGATTGGTTAACTTTGCAAGTCTCTTTGAATTATCAGTTTGGTTTGGCCTACTAGATTGATCTTTCTTGCAATGGGAGAAGTGCTTAGCTTTGGGTTCAATCTTGCGGTGTCCTTTTCCAGTGACAGTAGGGGCAGCAAGGCACGTATTGTATTGTTTCCATCGAGGATAACAAGATGGGGTTTTCATCATATTGCATGAGTCTATCCATCTACATCATTGCATCTTGCTTAAGGCATTACTCTGTTTTCATTAACTTAATACTCTAGATGCATGCTGGATAGCGGTCGATGAGTGGAATAATAGTAGTAGATGCTAGGCAGGAGTCGGTCTACTTGTCTCGGACATGATGCCTATATACATGATCATACCTAGATATTCTCATAACTATGCTCAATTCTGTCAATTGCTCAACAGTAATTTGTTCACCCACCGTAGAATACTTATGCTCTCGAGAGAAGCCACTAGTGAAACCTATGGCCCCCAGGTCTATCTTTATCATATTGATCTCCTACTACTTAGTTATTTCCTTTGCTTTTTACTTTGCCTTTATTTTACTTTGCATCTATATCAAAAAATACCAAAAATATTATCTTATCAGATCTCACTCTCGTAAGTGGCCGTGTAGGGATTGACAACCCCTATTCGCGTTGGTTGCGAGGATTTATTTGTTTTGTGCAGGTACGAGGGACTCGCGCGTAGCCTCCTACTAGATTGATACCTTGGTTCTCAAAAACTGAGGGAAATACTTATGCTACTTTGCTGCATCATCCCTTCCTCTTCGGGGAAAACCAATGCAGTGCTCAAGAGGTAGCACCTATACCCATGTGTTTATGTTTCCTTCCTCGGAGGTGGTGATGATGGAGTTGTTGGTGATGTAGGCTTGTCGTCCGTCTTCCAAGGCATAGGCTCACCATCATAGAAGGATGATCGAGTCTCCGGGATCCTGAAATCTGCAGCCAAACTCATCCTCTTGAATCTATATTCATACTCACAGTTTTGGTTTTGCAGGTCATAGATCTGGGCTTGGAGGTGCTCAATTTTCTCGTGAAGCTTGAAGATGGCCTCCCTAATGTCCTTGTCATCCAGCTTGTGGTTGTTGGTGAACTCCGTGATCATTATATGATTGGATTCGAGTCCATGTTCCACCATCTCATGGCACTTGAAAACTTGTTGCTCCATTGCCTCGAGCCTTGTCTCCACGCTTCCGGTCCTCCTTGGTCCCTCAACATCACGGATGTGCAGCAACCCCTCACGCATCTCAATGGTTTGAGGGTGTTGCAGCACCTCCGTGAGGTAGGGGCTGATGACCTTCTCGAAGAACTTGTCCTTGGGGGCACTTGAAGACGCCATGGCGATCTAGATTAGTCAGAAAACAGGTCAAAACAAAGACAAAACATATTTGCATGATACGGCGGTCAAAACCTTCGGGAGATTATATAATGAATTTTTGCCGACCAAAAGAAGTATTGTGCAAGAAAATGGAGTCTGGAGGGCACACGAGGTGCACACGAGGCAGGGGCGCTCCCAGGGTGGTAGGGCGCGCCCTCCACCCTCGTGGAAGCCTCGTGTTCTTTCCGGTCTGCTTCTTATTTTCCTATTTTCTTAGATATTCCAAAATGGAGAAAAAATGCCATTAGAACTGTTTTGGAGTCGGTTTACTTACCTTACCACGTACCTATTCCTTTTCGGAGTCTGAAACATTCTAGAAAGTGTCCCTCATGTATTCCTCCGGGGTTACGGTTTCAATAACATTAGTTTCAACATTTATGGGATTACCTGAGATATAATGTTTGATTCTTTGACCATTTACCACCCTCAGATTTGTGCCTTCGAAGATTTTTATGGCACCAGAACGATAGACCTCCTCGATGATGTAAGGACCTTCCCATTTAGAGAGGAGTTTTCCTGCAAAAAATCTTAAAAGAGAGTTGTATAACAATACATAATCACCTACATTAAACTCGCGCTTTTGTATCCTTTTATCATGCCATTTTTTAACTTTTTCTTTAAATAGTTTGGCATTCTCATAGGCCTGGGTTCTCCATTCATTAAGTGAGCTAATGTCAAAAAGCCTCTTCTCACCGGCAAGTTTGAAGTCATAGTTGAGCTCTTTAATAGCCAAATATGCCTTATGTTCTAATTCGAGAGGTAAGTGACATGCTTTACCATAAACCATTTTATATGGAGACATACCCATAGGATTTTTGTATGCAGTTCTATAGGCCCATAATGCATCATCAAGTTTCTTGGACCAATTCTTGCTAGATCTATTCACAGTCTTTTGCAAAATCAATTTAAGCTCTCTATTGCTCAGTTCTACTTGACCACTTGATTGTGGATGATATGGAGATGCAATTCTATGATTAACATCATACTTAGCAAGCATTTTACGAAAAGCACCATGAATGAAATGTGAACCACCATCAGTCATTAAGTATCTAGGGACTCCAAACCTCGGAAAATAACTTCTTTAAGCATCTTGATAGAGGTGTTATGATCAGCACTACTAGTTGGAATAGCTTCTACTCACTTAGTAACGTAATCAACAGCAACTGAAATATGTGTGTACCCATTAGAGGAAGGAAAAGGTCCCATATAATCAAAGCCCGAAACATCAAATGGTTCAATAACAAGTGAATAATTCATAGGCATTTCTTGACGTCTACTAATATTATGAATTCTCTGGCATTCACCACAAGACAAAACATACTTACGGGCATCCTTAAAGAGAGTAGGCCAATAAAAACCGGATTGCAATACCTTATGTGCAGGTCTGTCTCCAACATGGTGTCCTCCATAAGCCTCAGAGTGACACTTGCGTAGGATCTATTCCTATTCATGCTCAGGTACACAACATCAAATAACACCATCTACTCCTTTATAAAGATGTGGGTCATCCCAGATGTAGTGTCTTAAATCATAGAAGAACTTTTTCTTTTGCTGGTATGTGAAACTAGGTGGTATAAATTTAGCAACAATGTAATTAGCATAATCATCATACCATGGAGCAGTATGAGAGGCATTTATTACAGCTAATTGTTCATCAGGAAAGCTATCATCAATAGGTAGTGGGTCATCAAGAACATTCTATAACCTAGACAAGTTGTCTGCAACGGGGTTCTCAGCTCCCTTTCTATCAATAATATGAAAATCAAATTCTTGTAACAAGAGAACCCAGCTAATAAGTCTAGGTTTAACATCTTTCTTTTCCATAAGATATTTAATAGCAGCATGATCCATGTGAATAGTTACTTTAGAATCAACAATATAAGGTCTGAACTTATCACAAGCAAATACAACTGCTAAAAATTCTTTTTCAGTAGTAGCATAATTTCTTTGGGCACTGTCCAGAGTTTTACTAGCATATTTAATAACAGTTAATTTCTTATCAACTCTTTGTCCTAGAACAACCCCTACAGCATAATCACTAGCATCACACATAATTTCAAATGGTAAATTCCAATCAGGAGGCTAAACAATTGGTGCATAAATCAAAGCTTTCTTAAGTATTTCAAATGCTTCTACACAATCATCATCAAAGACAAAAGGGACATCTTTTTGTAAGAGATTAGTCAGAGGCCGAGAAATTTTAGAAAAGTCCTTAATGAACCTCCTATAAAAACTGGCATGACCAAGGAAACTTCTTATACCTTTAATGTCCTTGGGACACGACATCTTTTCAATAGCATCAACTTTAGCTTTATCAACTTCAATGCCTCTTTCAAAAAATTTATTCCCCAAGACAATACCTTCATTAACCATAAAGTGTCACTTCTCCCAATTCAAGACTAGATTAGTTTCTTCACACCTCTGCAAAACTCGATCAAGGTTGCTTAAGCAATCATGAAAAGAAGTTCCGTAAACGGAGAAACCATGAAAACCTCAACAATCTTTTCACAAAAGTCAGAGAATATAGCAGCCATACATCTTTGAAAGGTAGCAGGTGCATTGCATAATCCAAAAGGCATACATCTATAAGCAAAGGCACCGAAAGGGCAAGTAAAAGTTGTCTTTTCTTGATCCTCTTTTGGCACATGTATTTGAGAGAAACCAGAATAACCATCTAGAAAGCAAAAATGTGTATGCTTGGATAATCTTTCTAGCATTTGATCAATAAAAGGTAAAGGGTAATGATCCTTTTTAGTAGCTTTATTTAATTTGCGGAAATCAATTACCATTCTATAACCTGTAACAATTCTTTGTGGGATCAATTCATCTTTATCATTAGGAACAACAGTAATACCTCCCTTCTTAGGGACACAATGGACAGGACTTATCCACTGACTATCAGCAACGGGATAAATTATACCTGCCTCTAGAATCTTTAGTATTTCTTTTCTTACCACTTCTTTCATCGTAGGATTTAACCGTCGTTGGTGATCAACAACCGGTTTAGCATCTTTCTCCAGTTTTATTTTGTGCTGGCATAGAGTGGGACTAATGCCCTTAAGATCATCAAGAGTATATCCAATAACAGCACGGTGCTTCTCCAGAGTTTTCAATAATCTATTTTCTTCATGCTCTGAAAGGTTAGCACTGATAATAACCGGATATATCTCTTTCTCATCAAGATAAGCATATTTAAGAGTATCAGGTAAAGGTCTAAGCTCAAACACGGGATCAACCTTGGGTGGAGGAGGATCCCCTAGAATTTCAACAGGCAATTTGTGTTTCAAAATAGGCCCCTGTTTAAAGAATACTTCATCTATTTCCCTTTTTCATTCATAAACATATCATTTTCATGGTCTAGCAAATATTGTTCTAAAGGATCACTAGGAGGCACGACAATATAAGAAAGACCAATAATTTCATCTTTACTAGGCAATTCTTTATCATGGGGTTGTCTACGAAATTTAGCAAAATTAAACTCATGAGACATATCCCCTAAACCCACAGAAACAATATCCTTATTGCAGTCTATCTTAGCATCAACAGTATTCAAGAAGGGTCTACCAAAAATAATGGGACAAAAGTCATCTTGTACGGAACCAAGAACAAGAAAATCAGCAGGATATTTAACTTTCCCACACAAGACTTCAACATCTCTAACAATCCCAACTAGTGAAATAGTATCTCTATTGGCAAGCTTAATAGTAACATCAATCTCTTCTATCTCAGCAGGTGCAACATCATGCATAATTTCTTTGTATAAGGAATGTGGTATTGCACTTGCACTAGCACCCATATCACATAAGCCATGATAGCAATGATCTCCTATTTTAACAGAAATAACAGGCATGCTTAGAACAGGTCTATGTTTATTTTTAGTATTAGGTCAAGCAATTCTAGCAGATTCATTGCAGAAGTAAATAACATGCCCATCAATATTACCGGCTAAGAGATCTTTAACCATAGCAACACTAGGTTAAACTTTAATTTGCTCAGGAGGTTTAGTTGTCTTAATATTACTTTTGTTAACCACAGTTGAAACTTTAGCATGATCCTTTATTCTAACAGGGAAATGTGGTTTCTCAATATAAGCAGTAGGAACAACATGATCATTATAAGTGATGGTCTTTTCTTCAACTTTAATAGGTGCAACTACTTTTACTTCAATGGGAGGATTATATTTAAACCACTTCTCCTTAGGGAGATCAACATGAGTAGCGAAGGATTCACAGAAAGAAGCTACTATCTCAGAGTCAAGTCCATATTTAGTGCTAAATTCACGGAAAGCATCGGTATCCATAAAATATTTAACACAATCAAACTTAGGTGTTATACGTGACTCCTTACCTTCATCGAGGTCCCAATCTTCATAGTTGCGTTTAATTCTTTTGAATAAATCCCATTTGAATTCAATAGTCTTCATCATAAAAGATCCAATACAAGAAGTATCGAGCATGGAGCGATTACTGAGAGAAAGCCGAGCATAAAATTTTTGAATAATCATTTCTTTTGAGAGCTCATGATTGGGGCATGAATATAACTGTCGGAGTAATGGGCCACGGGTAGCCTAACCCGAGGCCCAGAACTTTTCAAGACATCGGGGCCGGCTGCGCCCCTTGGAACGTCAAGATTGAGCTCCGCCTTCTGGCGGCCGGCTGGCCGAACGCCCGACTCCCGGAGACGGGCCGACTCTTGGCAAGCGGCCTCCAAAGAGGCCGGCTCCTGGCAGTTGGCCCGTGGTGCCCTCCAAGTCTGCGCCTCCATTAAGAAGACAAGACAGGGTGTGGCTGTAGTGTAGCCCATCCCCCCGAATCCAGGGCCGGGCATGGCCACAGTGCCCCGTACAGGTGGAGATCTCCACCCGGCGCGGCACTGTTGCCGCTCCTCCCTTGACATCACTCCTGGCTGGAGAAGCCCTGTTCCCACGACCGCCTGTCGATACGGCCCGAAGTCAGTGGGCCCTTCCTGTCAGCGAGAGCCCGGAAGACGTCGGGGGCATCACCAGTCAGACCTGAGGGAGGCTGGCTCCCAGCAGCCGGCCCGTTCCTTCCTAGGGGTCCCACGCCCCATTATCCAGATAAGACACAGAGTGGCTATAGTGATTTCCCACCAGGCGGCAGGACTGTAGCCACGCTCCCCTGACCAAGCACGCGTCATTAAGCAACACGGCTACCGTAATCTGTAGCCGGCAGGACCTGCGAGCGGCGGAGGCTAATACGTCTCCATCATATCTACTTTTCCAAACACTTTTCCCTTGTTTTGGACTCTAACTTGCATGATTTGAATGGAACTAACCCACACTGATGTTGTTTTTAGCAGAATTGCCATGGTGTTATTTATGTGCAGAAACAAAAGTTCTCGGAATGACCTGAAACTTCACGGAACGTCCATTTGGAAATAATAAAAAATCCTTGCAAAAGATGAAGACCAGGGGGCCCACACCCTAGCCACGAGGGTGGGGGGCGCCCCCTACCTCGTGGCCCCCCTGGAGCTCCTCCGACCTCAACTCCAACTCTATATATTTGCTTTCGGGGAGAAAAAAAATCAGAGAGAAGGATTCATCACATTTTATGATACAAAGCCGCCGCCAAGCCCTAAAACCTCTCGGGAGGGCTGATCTGGAGTCCGTTCGGGGCTCTGGAGAGGGGAATCCGTCGCCATCGTCATCATCAACCATCCTCCATCACCAATTTCATGATGCTCACCGCCGTGCGTGAGTAATTCCATCATAGGCTTGCTGGACGGTGATGGGTTGGATGAGATCTATCATGTAATCGAGTTAGTTTTGTTAGGGTTTGATCCCTAGTATCCACTATGTTCTGAGATTGATGTTGCTTTGACTTTGCTATGCTTAATGCTTGTCACTAGGGCCCGAGTGCCATGATTTCAGCTCTAAACCTATTATGTTTTCATCAATATATGAGAGTTCTTGATCCTATCTTGCAAGTCTATAGTCACCTACTATGTGTTATGAACCGGCAACCCCGAAGTGACAATAATCGGGACCACTCCCAGTGATGACCGTAGTTTGAGGAGTTCATGTATTCACTATGTGCTAATGCTTTGTTCCGGTACTCTATTAAAAGGAGGCCTTAATATCCCTTAGTTTCCATTAGGACCCTGCTGCCACGGGAGGGTAGGAGAAAAGATGTCATGCAAGTTCTTTTCCATAAGCACGAATGACTATATTCGGAATACATGCCTACATTACATTGATGAATTAGAGCTAGTTCTCTGTCACGCTAGGTTATGAATGTTATATGATGAACCACATCCGGCATAATTCTCCATCACTGATCCATTGCCTACGAGCTTTCCATATATTGTTCTTTGCTTATTTAATTTTCCGTTGCTATTGCTATCATCACTACAAAATACCAAAAACATTACTTTTGCTATCATTACCTTTTGCTAGCGTTACCACTACTATCATATTACTTTGCTACTAAATACTTTGCTGCAGATATTAAGTTTCCAGGTGTGGTTGAATTGAAAACTCAGCTGCTAATACTTCAGAATATTCTTTGGCTCCCCTTGTGTCGAATCAATAAATCTGGGTTGAATACTCTACCCTCGAAAATTGTTGCGATCCCCTATACTTGTGGGTTATCAAGACTATTTTCTGGCGCCGTTGCCGGGGAGCATAGCTCTATTCTTTGAGTCACTTGGGATTTATATCTTCTTATCATTATGAAGAACTTGAGAGATCCAAAAACCAAGATTTATCCCTCAACTACGAGGGGAGGTAAGGAACTGCCATCTAGCACTGCACTTGATTCACCTTCTGTTTTGAGTAAGCTTGCGACACCTAAACCTGCTTCTGCTATTCGTTCTGATATGTCGCATGTTATTGATGATACCACTTCTGCTATGCATGATACTTATGATGAAACTACTTCTATGCTTGATACTACTGTGCCACTTGGTGAATTTCTTGATGAACAACTTGCTAGGGTTAGAGAGAATGAAATTATTGAAACTGATAATATTGATGAAAGTGACGATGAAGACTCTTCCCCTAATAAATATGAATCGCCTCTTATTCCTGAGGGTTATGTTTTTGAAAAAGAAGTTGCTCTAGCTATTTTAGCCTGCAAAGATAGATACGAGCTCAAGAGGTTATTAGCTAAATGGAAGCAGCAATCTCTTAATGCTAGAATGAAACCTGACCCTGCTTTTGCTACTTCACCTATCTGTGTTACTGATAAGGATTATGAATTCTCTGTTGATCCTGATATAATTACTTTGGTTGAATCTGATCCTTTTCATGGCTATGAATCTAAAAGTGTTGTGGCACATCTTACTAAATTAAATGATATAGCCACCCTGTTCACTAATGATGAGAGAACTCACTACTTTTATATCCTTAAAATATTTCCGTTCTCATTAAAGGGTGATGCTAAGCTATGGTTTAATTCTCTTGATCCTGGTTGTGTGCGTAGTCCCCAGGATATGATTTATTACTTCTCTACCAAATATTTCCCTGCTCATAACAAACAAGCTGCCTTAAGGGATATATATAATTTTGTGCAAATTGAAGAAGAGAGTCTCCCACAAGCTTGGGGGAGGCTTCTCAAGTTACTTAATGCTTTGCCTGATCATCCTCTCAAGAAAAATGAAATACTTGATATCTCTTATAATGGACTAACCGATGCTTCCATAGATTACCTTTCAGGGAAAGAACACCGGATGGATCTGAAATTCTATTGAATAATATGTTGACAAATGAAAATAATTGGACACTTCCTGAGCCTATTCCTAAATCAACTCCGAAGAAAAGAGGTGTTCTATTTGTCAGTCCTGAAGATATGCAAGAGGCAAAGAAATCTATGAAAGAAAAACGTATTAAAGTTGAAGATGTTAAGAATTTACCTCCTATTGAAGAAATACACGGTCTTAATTTACCACCTGTTGAAGAAACATATGATCTTAATCCATTACCTATTGAAGAAATACATGGTCTTGATAACCCGACACAGGTAGTAAAGGTAAATTCTCTCTATAGATATGATAAAGCTGAAATCCCATTTACTAAGTTTGCTAGCCCATGATTAGATGAGTTTGATAAATTTATGGTTAAGCAAGAAGACTTTAATGCTTATTTTGGTAGAAAATTGAAATACAATTAAAATATGCTTGAACACTTGGGTGATTATATGGCTAATGTCAAAGGTGAACTTAAACTTATTACTAAACATGCTTCTATGGTTACCACTCAAGTAAAACAAGTACTTAAGGCTCAAAATGATTTGCTCAATGAATTGAATAGTAAGAATAATGATTTTGCTATTAGAGTGGCTACTAGAACTGTTAGAATGACTCAGGAACCTCTGTATCCTGAAGGCCACCCTAAGAGAATTGAGCAAGATTCCCAGAGAAATAATATAGATGCACCTAGTCCTTCTAAAAGGAAGAAAAAGAAAAATGATAAGACTTTGCATGCTTCTAGTGAACCTGTTATTGATATACCTGAGAATCCAAATGATATTTCAATTTCTGATGCTGAAACACAATCTGGTAATGAACCTGAAACTAGTGATAATGTTCATGATGATGCTCAACCTTGCAATGATAATGATATAGAAATTGAACCTGCTGTTGATCTTGATAACCCACAATCAAAGAATCAACGTTATGATAAGAAAGTCTTTGTTGCTAGGAAACATGGTAAAGAAAGAGAACCATGGGTTCAGAAACCCATGCCTTTTCCTCCCAAACCATCCAAGAAAAAGGATGATGAGGATTTTGAGCGCTTTGCTGAAATGATTAGACCTATCTTTTTGTGTATGCGATTAACTGATATGCTCAAAATGAATCCTTATGCTAAGTATATGAAAGAAATTGTTACTAATAAAAGAAAGATATCGGAAGCTGAAATTTCCACCATGCTTGCTAATTACAATTTTAAGGGTGGAATACCCAAGAAACTTGGAGATCCAGGAGTACCCACTATACCATGCTCCATTAAAAGAAACTATGTTAAAACTGCTTTATGTGATCTTGGAGCCGGTGTTAGTGTTATGCCTCTATCTTTATATCGTAGACTTGATTTGAATAAGTTGACACATGCCGAAATATCTTTGCAAATGGCTGATAAATCAACTGCTATACCTGTCAGTATTTGTGAGGATGTGCCTGTTGTAGTTGCAAACGTTACTATTTTAACGGACTTTGTTATTCTTGATATTCCCGAGGACGATAGTATGTCTATTATTCTTGGAAGACCCTTTTTGAATACTGCAGGAGCTATTATTGATTGCACTAAAGGCAATGTCACTTTTCATGTTAATGGTAATGAGCATACGGTACACTTTCCGAGGAAACAACCTCAAGTTCATAGTATCAATTCTATTAGAAAATTTCCATCGATTATTTTTGGAGGTTTTGAATTTCCTCTTCCTACTGTCAAAAAGAAATATGATATTCCTATTATTGGGGACGTGCATATCCCCGTTGAGGTAACATAGTGTTGTTCGAAATTTCTCCGGTTCCATGTTATTCGGAATGAGTTCGTTAACAAGACTTGATCAACCTTGTTAGTGGATTCCTTTTGATGAGCATGAGATGGATGAAACTAGAAGGCACAACCTTCTGTACCCTCTTTTTACTTTCTATTATTTATATTAAATATAGCAAAAATAGTATTTTCTGTATGTTATCTGAATTATCCATGCAACATAAAAATACCCCGAAAATAAAAGTTCTCCAAATGCCCTGAAATTTAAATATGATTTTTCTGGAATATTTGAGAATATCTGGCACTAAGAACACAACAGGAGGGGCATCCACCTGGCCACGAGGGTGGAGGGCGCGCCCTACCCCCTGGGCGTGTCCCCTGCCTCGTGGGCCCACAGTGGCTCCCCTCCACTTATTCCTGCACCTACACACTCCTTCTTCCTCCCACAAACACCAATATCCAGCTCAAGCACGAGTTCTAGCTCATTTTGCTGTGATTTTCGATCTCCTTGCTCAAAGCACCTCTCACAAAACTGCTTGGGGGGATTGTTCCTTGGTATGTGACTCCTCCATTGGTCCAATTAGTTTTTGTTCTAGTGCTTTATTCATTGCAAATTTGTGCTGCCTAGGTGACCCTGTTCTTGAGCTTGCATTTCAAATTTATATGGTCCCAAGTAGTTCTAATGCATGATATAGGCTCTAGGCACTTGTAGGAGTTGTTGCTATCAATTTTGTTGAGCTTGGCTCACTTTTATTTCAAGTTACTAAAAATTTCAGAATTTTTCAGAAAATAATGAAGAGATTTTTGAGGGGCTCATCGAGCCGAATCTCAAAGGAAAATCAAAATGAAAAAGCAGAGAGGCCCAAATATAATCTGCCTCGCACTACGGAGGTTCGGCCGTGTGAATGGCCTTCCGATGATTTCTTGAGAGCAGCTGGGATTTATGATGATTTTTATGAATTGGCTGAGAATGCAGGCCTCACCGCCTTCCTCCACGACCAACGCGACCAGTATCTCTTACTCACCAATATCTTTGTGCAAAACTTTCATTTCCATGCTAGGAGCTCACCACCTACGGTGGATTTTTATTTATATGATGAGCATAAGGAGATGTCACTTTATGATTTTTGTCGGGTTTGTTCGATCCCTTTAGAGGGCACGATAGAGTAACCACATCGCAGCAATGTGGATGGGTTTATTGATACCATCACTGTAGGGGAAACGAGGAAGGTTTCCGATGCACGAATCACTAGCATACGTTTTCCTGTTTCACGCTACTTTGCAATATTTGCTAGTCTTTGCTTAATTGGTCGCGGAAACTGTGGAAACCTTAGTGTTCCTGATATTATTATTTTGTTCCACAGTTTATTCTGTGATAACTCTGTTAGTATGGGCGGTATTATTGCTAAACGGTTAAGTCCGAACCGTACAAAGGGCCCCGTCTTTGGAGGCATCTATGCTTCACGCCTAGCTGCACATTTTAACATACCTATTAGGCATTATGAGAAGGAAGAAAAATTGCTGCCTCTTGTTTATTTAGATTATAAGAGTATGGTGGCACATGACTTTATTGTTAAGAATAGGGAAGGGGAGCTTCAATACAAATTGTTCTTTCATAAACATCATCCTGAGACTATTACCCTGCCTGCTCCTTCCTTGTTTGATTTATCTGCAGGCCAGTACCTTGTTCTGTTAGAGGCTATTCACGCCTACCGGAACCGTACATCAGCCACAGAGCCAGAGTCGGAACCACAAGTTGATCCTCCACGACAGTCTAATTACCAGTGGGATCCGGAGATGATTGCCAACTAGTGGCAATCAGAGTCTTCTTCTTCGCAGTACGACCCCAACTATTACTATGGATATCCGCCAGGCCAACCGTGGCCATAGACCAACTTAGGCCAAAAGCCTAAGCTTGGGGGAGTACGTATTTCTCACCGACATTACATTCATGTTCACACACTCATTGCTAGATGTCGGTGCTCATACTTTTTCATTGTATCATCCATGCTAGTTTATTTCCATTTTTATGCTTTCTTCTTGTGTGCTTAATAAAACTTTAAGAAAACCAAAAAATTAGTTGTAGCTTTTAATTAGTTTACTTTCCATGCTTGTAGTAGTAATTAAAAAAAGAAAACCCAAAAAGATTTCCTGTTCTTCTTTTGCTTGTTGGAAGATCTCCCGTGTAAATAGTTTTATTTCTTTTCTTTTCTTCGGGGGGTCGATAGGAGAAGACCATAATTAAATTGTTAAAGTGGCTCTTATATGCATTATTGTTGATCTGACAAAAGAGCCCATATTGCCTTGTCTTCTCCTGTTTATTGAATGCTTGCAGATTCCAGCTTAGTCCAATGCACGTGCACTATTATTATTATCCACATCGTTCGGTCATGTAAGTGAATTGCAATTATGACGATATATGATGGACTGATTGAGATGAGAAAAGCTGGTATGAACTCGACCTCTCTTGTTTTTGTAAATATGATTAGTTCATCATTCCTGATTCAGCCTATTATGAATAAACATGTTTGCAATGACAACTAGAGATCATAGTTTCTTGTGCCATGCTTGATTACCTAGGAGGTTATAATGGTTTACCTTGCGTACCAACATGCTATTAAAATGGTTGTGATGTGGTATGATAGGGTGGTATCCTCCTCTGAATGATTTAAGTGACTTGACTTGGCACATGTTCACGCATGTAGTTGAAACAAAATCAACAAAGACTTCACGATATTTATGTTCATGGTGGATTATATCCTACTCATGCTTGCATTCAGTGTTGATTAATTTTAATGCATGTTCATGACTGTTGTCGCTCTCTAGCTGGTAGCTTCCCAGTCTTTTGCTAGCCTTCACCTGTACTAAGCGGGAATACTGCTTGTGCATCCACTGGGACTCTTGTTAGTTGGAGGCACTCGTTGTTTCGAGCAAGCCATAGATTGATGCTTGTTGGTGGAGGGGAGTATAAACTATACCATTCTGTTTGGGAACCGCCTATAATGTGTGTAGCATGGAAGATATCACCATCTCTTGGTTGTTATGTTGACAATGAAAGTATACCGCTCAAAATATTATTCACATCTATTTCAAAACCGAGCTCTGGCACCTCTACAAATTCCTGCTTCCCTCTGCAAAGGGCCTATCTATTTACTTTCATGTTGAGTCATCATCCTCTTATTAAAAAGCACCAGTTAGAGAGCACCGCTGTCATTTGCATTCATTACTGTTAGTTTACATTGAGTATGACTTGACTGGATCTCTTTTACCATGAATTACAATGTCTAGTCAGTCCTTGATCTTTAAAGGTGCTCTGCATTTATGTTTTGCGGTCTCAGAAAGGGCTAGCGAGATACCATCTTATTATATCATATTATGATTGTTTTGAGAAAGTGTTGTCATATGAGATTTATTATTATTGCTCGCTAGTTGATTACGCCATTGATATGAGTAAACATGAGACCTAAGCGTTATTGTGAATATGGTTAGTTTATAATCTTTGCTGAAAACTTGAATGCTGGCTTTACATATTTACAACAACAAGAGCAAACAGAGTTTGTAAAAGTTTTTCTTTATCACTTTCAGCTTATCAACTGAATTGCTTGAGGACAAGCAAAGGTTTAAGCTTGGGGGAGTTGATACATCTCCGTCGTATCTACTTTTCCAAACACTTTTGCCCTTGTTTTGGACTCTAACTTGCATGATTTGAATGGAACTAACCCGGACTGACGCTGTTTTCAGCAGAATTGCCATGGTGTTATTTATGTGCAGAATCAAAAGTTCTCGAAATGACCTAAAACTTCACGGAACGTCTATTTGGAAATAATAAAAAAAATCCTTGCAAAAGATGAAGCACTGCAAAAAAGACACATCCGTGACATTTTGGGCCGACCGAATTTTTTTTGTCATACATATGACACTTCTATGACGATAATTGTGAAAAAACCCGGTACCATCATAGATGTGGTGGGCTCCTTCTTCTATGACAAAAAATCATGACAGAAAATCAGCTTTTCATCCTGGGCGGGCTGGAGACGCAGCTGCATGACATTCTTTTGGCCGTCCATGACGGAAAAAACCGTGGTAGAAGCGAGGGCGAGGAAAATTTCGGGGAGTTCCCAGTTACGGTGGGAGGTCGGGGGCCGAGCGATGCGCGTTTCTCTCGTACACATATGCGTGTGTGTGCGAGGCGTTGGCTCTAACTGAACCTAAGCGAGGCGTTGGGCTCTAACTGAACCCGAGCGATTGCACTGGAGGCTACGCGTTACTGAACCCGAGCGATTGCACTGGAGGCTACGCGTTACTGAACCCGAGCGATTGCACTGGAGGCTACGCGTTACTGAACCCGAGCGATCGATCGATGGCTGTTAACTGAACCCAATCGAGCGATTCCTTCGCTACTACTGCTAACTGAAGCCGATCGATTGGATGAACAGTGAGCGTTGGGGGGGGTTGGATGAACAGTGAGCGGTGGCGTTGCCTCTGGATGAACATGACCCCGTGGTGTGGTGGAGGGCTGGATGAACAGTAGATGGTGGAGGGGTGCCCGTGGAGGGGTGGTTGAACAGGACCCCGTGGTGTGGAGGGCTGGATGAACAGTAGATGGTGGAGGGGTGCCCGTGGAGGGGTGGTTGAATAGTAGCCGGTGGAGTAGCGCGCGGTGGAGGCTGGATGAACAGGAGCCCGTGGAGGCTGGAGGAGGTCAACGATGGAGATGAACAGTATCTCGTGGAGTCCCGTTTTGCAGTACGCCACCCCCTCCCGATGAAAAGGACCCCCGTTTCGACCGTAGGAGGTCCGTTTCGTCCGTTTTGCGGTACGCCACACCCCTCCCGATCAACAGGACCCCTGTTTTGACCGTAGGAGGTCCGTTTCCTCCATTTTGCGGTACGCCACACCCCTCCCGATCAACAGGACCCCCGTTTCGACCGTCGGAGGTCCGTTTCCTCCGTTCTGCGGTACGCCAGGCCTCGTTTCCATCGCCTGATCCGTCCAAGCCCTCCCGATGAACACGACCACGCATTCCGTTCCGACCCAGCCGGTTGGCTCCCACGCGTTCCATTGCCTCCCGATGAAGACAACGCATTCTATTGCCTCCCCATGAACACGATGCATTCTGTTGCCTTCCCATGAACACGACGCATTCCGTTGCCTCCCCATGAACACGAGGACGACGCTGTTTCTCCATTCCGACCCAGCCATGTACACGAGCCCTGGCCGTACGTATGCACAAGTAGGCGTTCGAGACCCCGCCCGTATGTACACATACGTGGCCGTATTTAATTTCTTGCACCCTGGCCGCTGTACATACGTGTACATGCTACGTGCGCGCCTCTACTACGACACGTGCGCGCCTCTACTATGACACGTGCGCGCCTCTACATCGACCTGTATGTACGTACATGTTCGCGACTAGAATGACAACACTACGTATGCTTCGACCAGGTGGGTCCCGACTGTCAGGCACTTCCTTGCCTGCGAAGATGTAGCTGGTGGGTCTCAGCAGTCAGGGGGGCGAATCGTTTTTTTTGCTCGGACGCACTTCCTTGCGTGCGAAGGTGTAGCTGCTGGGTCCCAGCAGTCAGGGGGCGAATCGTTTTTTTGTCCGGACGCACTTCCTTGTGTACGAAGGTGTAGCTGGTGGGTCCCAGCAGTCGGGGGGCGAATTGTTTTTTTTCGAACGCACTTCCTTGCGTGCGAAGATGTAGCTGGTGGGTCCCAGCAGTCAGGGGGCGAATCGTTTTTTCCCGGACGCACTTCCTTGCGTGTGAAGATGTAGCTCGTGGGTCCCAGCAGTCAGGGGGCGAATCATTTTTTTCGCGAAATACGGTGGACCGTCCGGTGGGTCCCCGCTGTCAGGTGGAGGAATAATTATTTTACACGTAATAAGGAGGCACTTCCTTGCGGCTGCCGTGGACCCAACTGTCAGCCTCTCCACGTATAGTCCATGTCCAATGGAAGTCATTCCTTGACCATGTTGACCACGCCGCGCCGAGAGCACCAGGGCGGTGGACGACGGTGAGGCCTAGGAAGGGGACGATGCAGAGCCGGGGAAGACGCGGTAGTGGATGCACACGGGGAGAGGAGTACGAGAGTTCACTGGTTTGGCTGCGCTGCCGTCGCCGTAGAATAACAGGGGGTGTGGGTGAGTGGAGGGATGGCCTGGCTAGCAGTGGGAGTAGTAGGGGGCGGTGAGGCCTCCGCGGCAGCACAGCCGGCCACGGGAGGCAGGAGCAGGCGGCACAACCGGCGCTGCTTTGGGCGGCTGGAGCACAAGAAGACCAGAGGTTGAAGAAGCACGACGGCCGTTGGATGGACATCGTACGGTCACTGCAGCTAGAATCGTTTATATTGACTAAGTTGACAAAGCCCTTGGTACGTCAACTTAGTAGGCCCACAGGTCAGCTTCCGGAGCGGTGCGCCCCAGATGTCAGGGGGAGGAATCATTTTTTGGGCGGGTGAAGCTAGAATATCCGAGATTGAAGAAGAAGCACGGCATCCGTTGGATTGACATCCAACGGCCACTACTACTAGAACCGTGGGTTGACTATAAGTTGACAAAGCCTTGCATATGCGTCAACTCTATTTTTTTAGGGGACGCGTCAACTTAGTAAGGCTAGAAGTGTGTGGCAAAGAACTTATAGCCCATTTGAGATTTGTAAGAATGTGTAGCCCATTTTTGAATTCTAATGGAATTTACTACAACCCATTTACAGTTTGTTAAAAGTACAGCCCATTTCAACCAACCATTCAAAACAGAATTCAATAAAATTTCCCACATTTTGATGGGATCCGAAATATTTTTATCCCGAAATTTCTAGTCAGATTAAATACAATTTCAATATAAATTTATATTACGTAAAAATCCAACGAAACATTGCACTCGCAACAATTAATGAAATTAAAATTTTCAATATCCAAAAATAATATTTTATAAAGTAATGACGTGTTTGGTGCATTTTTTTATAGTTACTGCCCAGTTTTTATAATTACATCTCATTTATTATTTCTTAAAGCCCATTTTCTTGTTAAGCCTAATGCATCCCTCCTAGGAAAGATTTGCAGCCCAGCAGGGCGGAGAATAACAACTGGACCTTGCCTAGGTATTCCTAAAAAAAGTATAGATGGGCTAGCCATTTTCAGCTTGAAAAAAATTAATATCTGGGCTGGATATCTGGCCTGGGCTAGACGGGCCACAACCCGCCCAGTTAATACCTGCAGCGGTGTTTTCGTTGTTGTTCAAAGGAGAAAAATTAATATCTGGGCTAAACATCGAAAAACTCTGCAGTGCTCACACCTCAAAAACACAAATACTGCTCGAGCTGCTTGGTCCGAGCTGTCGGCCGCTTCTTGTGCAATTCTCTCATTTATTGACTACTCCCTCCTTTCCGGTTTATAAGGCTCAATTCAAAAATCTCACCAACCAAGGTAGATGATGAGTGGTGGAATATTTTTTGTAGTTTGCACCAATTAATGCTTTTGTTTTCCTCAAAAAATTATGTTTACGAATGCATTAATTGCAATGCATGCATGCATAAAGTGCATGCATTGGTCAGTTTTCTCTTAATACTTGCATGCAATGATTTAATACACCTTGAAGTCTGAACATGTGATGGGGAACAACCAAATTGAGCCTTATAAAATGGAAAAACTAAAATTTTGAGATAAGCCCTATAAACCGGAAAGGAGGGAGTACTACATAGGTTGACAATGGTGTGGGACCGTGATGCTAGGAAACCAGGAGGAAGCAAAATAAATTATAGTTATATATATATAAATAATAAGGAGGCACTTGCGTACGTGAGGCTATGGACCTGATGGGTCCCCATTGTCATCCTAGCGCGGTCACGCTCCCCGTGAGCTTCTGCATTTCTCTCAGGGTCTTTGGCGGGCTCATGTCTTCCACCGCCTTGACCTTCTCCGGGTTAGCCTCGATGCCTCGGTGGGACACGAGGAAACCCAAGAGCTTTCCCGAGGGGACTCCGAACACACACTTCTCTGGGTTGAGCCGTAGGTTCACTGCGTTGAGGCTCGCGAAGGTTTCCTCCAGGTCTTGTATCAAGGTCCTGGCCTCCCGAGACTTTACCACAATGTCATCGACGTAAGCTTCAACATTCTTCCCGAGCTGCGGGCCCAAGGTGATGTGCATCAGCCGCTGAAAGGTCGCCCCTGCGTTACGCAGCCCGAATGGCATGCATGTGTAGCAGTACACCCCACACGGGGTTAGGAAGGCTATCTTCTCGACGTCTTCTACCGCCATCTTGATCTGGTGATACCCAGAAAAGGCATCCAAGAAGCATAACAGTTCGCATTCCGCAGTGGAATCGACGATCTGGTTGATGCGGGGGAGCGGGAACGGATCTTGCGGGCATGCTTTGTTGAGGTTGGTGAAGTCAACACACATGCGCTCCTTCCCTCCCTTCTTCGGCACAACGACAGGGTTGGCTAACCAATCCGGGTATCGGACCTCGCGAATGACCCCAGTGGCTTCTAATTTGCAGGTCTCTTGGATGATGAAGGCCTGCTTTTCTGTGGACTGCCGCCTGGCCTTCTGCTTCACAGGGCGCACGTTGGGGCACACGTTGAGGTGATGCTCGATTACACTCCTAGGGATCCCTGCCAACTGGTCAGGCTCCCAAGCGAATACCTTCTTGTTTGCGCACAGGAACCTGACCAGGGCCTCCTCCTGCTCGGGTTTGAGGTGGGCGCCTATGGTGAAAGTGGCGTTGGTGGACCCGTCCTCATCGACGGGTATCTGCTTGGTTTCTACCTTGTCTTGGGTGAACAACTGTTTCTTCTTGGCAGGTGCAGCCCCCTTGGGCTCGGGGGTCTCCAAGTCGGCGGGCTGTGCCGGCGCCGCCGTCTTGAAGGCGAGCTTGAGCACCCGCAGCGTGTCCCCGGTGTCCCCGTGCACAGTGAGGACACCGCTGCTCCCGGGCATCTTCATGAGGTTGTACGCCGGGTGCGTCGCGGCCATGAACTGGGCCAGTGCTGGGTAGCCGAGGATGGCGTTGTAGGGGAGGCCGATGGGGGCGATGTCGAAGTCGACCAGCTCCGTGCGGAAGTTGTCGTAGGTGCCGAAGGTTACTGGGAGCCGGATCTGTCCCAAGGAGCTGGACGACTCGCCCCCAACGCCTGAGAAGGGCCGGCTGGGTTGCAGCTGTTCCAGGGGTATGCAGAGGAGGTTGAAGGCCTCGACCGAGAGCATGCTGAGGCCCGCGCCGCCATCAATGAGGGTTCTGGTAACGGCCACCTGGCAGATGGTGGGGGTGCACAGCATGGGGAGCGCACCCGAGCAGGCCGAGTTGGAGGGGTGGTCCTCCGAGCTGAAGGTCAGGCCGGTCTCGGGCGCCGCCCGGTCCAGGGGAGCCCCCTGCCGCGTGGAAGCGGCGCTGACCCAGCGGATGAACGGCTTGACGTGGTGACTTGTAGGAGGCGCCTGCGATCCGCCCAAGAGAGCCGCGACGACCGGGGGTGTTGGCGCAACGCGATGGGCGGGGAAGAGGTTGCGGGGCTCTTCCCGAGAAGCCACGGAGGCTGCCGGCGGGTGGAGCGGCCATGTGCGCGGGGCGCCAGTGAGGGCCATGGGGAGCCAGTTGGCCACGACCCCATCGTCACCTCCAGCTTTGAAGAGGGCCTCCTCGCTCGCCAGCAAGAAGGCCAGCGGATCTGTCATGCCGCCGTAGCGCGGCGGCGTCGTTGGCTTGAGCTTGTCCGGCCACCGTGCCCGTTGCAGGGCTGGGGCCAGGGCTCGGAGCCCCCTGGCCCCCGCGCTGGTGCCGGCAGCCGGAGCGGGCGATGCGCTACCCATCGCGAGGCGGGCCGTGGCAGTGGTGGAAGAGAGAACTCCGGTGCACCCCTACATGGCGCGCCAAATGTCGGATTTCAGGTTCCGACAGACCCTTCAGGTTCGAACACTGGGGTGCGTGTGGAGATTTCGCCTCCTACCTACCTGCACCGCTCCGCCTCGCTAAGATCTGAACTGTGGAAAGAACAACACAAGAGACATAGGGTTTATACTGGTTCGGGCCATCGTTGTGGTGTAATACCCTACTCCAGTGTGTGGTATGGTGGATTGCCTCTTGGGCTGATGATGACGAACAATAGAAGGAAGAACAGCCTCGCGAGGGTCTGTTCTTGGCTGGGGCGATGAACTGCGGGGAGGAGTTCAGTCACACTTCTCTCTCTCTGATCCTTTCTTTTTCTCTCCTCCAAACCCCCTTGCTCTGTGGGTGGCTGGTCCTATTTATAGAGGCCCTGGTCCTCTTCCCAAATGTCGAGCGGGAAGGGAGCCAACAATGGCGGGCTAATTTGAAGGGGGACAACTAGTATCAGCTATCCTGACAAAAGTAGTCTTCGCCTGCGCAAAGCTCTGGTGATGACGCCGCCTTGGGCTCCACGGTGACCTCCGTCTCGTAGTCCTCCTGGTCTTGGTCTCGTTGCACCGAAATGGCAACCTTTGCCTGACGCCTCGGTACTCCACGGCTGCGCTTGCCCCCCTTTGCACCAAAGAGGAAGGGAGGACAATGCGCGGGCTGGCACCCGCCTGGCGCCCTTGGTCGTCATGGCTTGCATCACGGGCACCTCGTGAGGTTCCCCGCCTTGATCTCTCCGCCTCCTCGTGAGCCAGCCTGACGAGGCCGTGCCCGAGGAAGCTCCGCGTCGTCCGCCCCGCGAGGCTTGGCCCCTCGCGAGGGTCTTGGGTTTGTGTTGGTGAAGATGGGCCGCGCTGGGCCCCCTTTTGAGGCACGCCGCAGGTCGCAGGCAGGCAATTCTGGGGACCCCCGTTCCCAGAACGCCGACAGAATACGTGTTTTAAAGTTTGTGATTCCCGTAGCATGCATGTATGGTGAACCGTTATGTGATGAAGTCGGAGCATGATTTATTTTTTGATTGTCTTCCTTATGAGTGGCGGTCTGGGATGAGAGATGGTCTTTTCCTACCAATCTATCCCCCTAGGAGCATGCGCGTAATACTTTGCTTTGATAACCTGTAGATTTTTGCAATAAGTATATGAGTTCTTTATGACTAATGTTGAGTCCATGGATTATACGCACTCTCACCCTTCCACCTTTGCTAGCCTCTTTAATACCGCGAACCTTTCGCCGGTATCATACACCCACCATATACCCTCCTCACAACAGCCACCATACCTACCTATTATGGCATTTCCATAGCCATTCCGAGATATATTGCCATGCAACTTTCCACCGTTCCGTTTATTATGACACACTTCATCATTGTCATATTGCTTAGCATGATCATGTAGTTGACATCATATTTGTGTCAAAGCCACCATTCTTAATTCTTTCATACATGTCACTCATGAGTCATTGCATCCCGGTACACCGCCAGAGGCATTCATATAGAGTCATATTTTGTTCTAAGTATCGAGTTGTAATTCTTGAGTTGTAAGAAAAATAAAAGTGTGATGATCATCATTATTAGAGCATTGTTCCAGTGAGGAAAGGATGATGGAGACTATGATTCCCCCACAAGTCGGGATGAGACTCCGGACGAAAAATAAAAAAAAGAGAAAGAAAAGAGGCCATAAAAAAAGAGAAAAGGCCCAAATAAAAAAAAATATGAGAGAAAAAGAGAGAAGGGACAATGTTATTATCCTTTTACCACACTTGTGCTTCAAAGTAGCACCATGATATTCATAGTAGAGAGTCTCTCATGTTATCACTTTCATATACTGGTGGGAATTTTTCATTATAGAACTTGGCTTGTATATTCCAATGATGGGCTTCATCAAATCGCCCTAGGTCTTCATGAGCAAGCAAGTTGGATGCACACCCACTTAGTTTCTTTTTGAGCTTTCATATACTTATAGCTCTAGTGCATTCGTTGCATGGTAATCCCTACTCACTCACATTGATATCTATTGATGGGCATCTCCATAGCCCGTTGATATGCCTAGTTGATGTGAGACTATCTTCCCCTTTTTGTTTTCTCCACAACACCATTCTATTCCACCTAGAGTGCTATGTCCATGGCTCACACTCATGTATTGCGTGAAAATTGAAAAAGTTTTGAGAATGTCAAAAGTATGAAACAATTGCTTGGATTGTCATCGGGGTTGTGCATGATTTAAATATTTTGTGTGGTGAAGATGGAGCATAGCCAGACTATATGATTTTGTAGGGATAACTTTCTTTGGCCATGTTATTTTGAGAACACATAATTGCTTTGTTAGTATGCTTGAAGTATTATTATTTTTATGTCAATATTAAAATTTTGTCTTGAATCTTTCGGATCTGAATATTCATACAACAATTAAGAAAAATTACATTAAAATTATGCCAAGTAGCACTCCGCATCACAAATTCTGTTTTCATCATTTACCTACTCGAGGACAAGCAGGAATTAAGCTTGGGGATGCTTGATACGTCTCCAACGTATATATAATTTTTGATTGCTCCATGCTATATTATCTACTGTTTTGGACATTATTGGGCTTTATTATCCACTTTTATATTATTTTTGGGACTAACCTATTAACCGGAGGCCCAGCCCAGAATTGCTGTTTTTTGCCTGTTTTAGGGTTTCGAAGAAAAGAAATATCAAACGGAGTCCAAACGGAATGAAACCTTCGGGAACGTGATTTTCTCAACAAACAAGACCCGGGAGACATGGACCCTACGTCAAGACACAAGATAGGAGGCCACGAGGTAGGGGGCGCGCCTACCCCCCAGGCGCGCCTTCCACCCTCGTGGGCCCCCTGTTGCTCCACCGACGTACTCCTTCCTCCTATATATACCTACGTACCCCCAAATGATCAGATATGGAGCCAAAAACCTAATTCCACCATCGCAACTTTCTGTATCCACGAGATCCCATCTTGGGGCCTGTTCCAGAGCTCCGCCGGAGGGGGCATCGATCACGGAGGGCTTCTACATCAACACCATAGCCTCTCCGATGAAGTGTGAGTAGTTTACCTAAGACCTACAGGGTCCATAGTTATTATCTAGATGGCTTATTCTCTCTTTTTTGATCTGAATACAATGTTCTCCGCCTCTCTTGTGGAGAACTATTCGATGTAATCTTCTTTTTGCGGTGTGTTTGTGGAGACCGATGAATTATGGGTTTATGATCAAGTCTATCTATGAATAATATTTGAATCTTCTCTAAATTCTTTTATATATGATTGGTTAACTTTGCAAGTCTCTTTGAATTATCAGTTTGGTTTGGCCTACTAGATTGATCTTTCTTGCAATGGGAGAAGTGCTTAGCTTTGGGTTCAATCTTGCGGTGTCCTTTTCCAGTGACAGTAGGGGCAGCAAGGCACGTATTGTATTGTTTCCATCGAGGATAACAAGATGGGGTTTTCATCATATTGCATGAGTCTATCCATCTACATCATTGCATCTTGCTTAAGGCATTACTCTGTTTTCATTAACTTAATACTCTAGATGCATGCTGGATAGCGGTCGATGAGTGGAATAATAGTAGTAGATGCTAGGCAGGAGTCGGTCTACTTGTCTCGGACATGATGCCTATATACATGATCATACCTAGATATTCTCATAACTATGCTCAATTCTGTCAATTGCTCAACAGTAATTTGTTCACCCACCGTAGAATACTTATGCTCTCGAGAGAAGCCACTAGTGAAACCTATGGCCCCCAGGTCTATCTTTATCATATTGATCTCCTACTACTTAGTTATTTCCTTTGCTTTTTACTTTGCCTTTATTTTACTTTGCATCTATATCAAAAAATACCAAAAATATTATCTTATCAGATCTCACTCTCGTAAGTGGCCGTGTAGGGATTGACAACCCCTATTCGCGTTGGTTGCGAGGATTTATTTGTTTTGTGCAGGTACGAGGGACTCGCGCGTAGCCTCCTACTAGATTGATACCTTGGTTCTCAAAAACTGAGGGAAATACTTATGCTACTTTGCTGCATCATCCCTTCCTCTTCGGGGAAAACCAATGCAGTGCTCAAGAGGTAGCACCTATACCCATGTGTTTATGTTTCCTTCCTCGGAGGTGGTGATGATGGAGTTGTTGGTGATGTAGGCTTGTCGTCCGTCTTCCAAGGCATAGGCTCACCATCATAGAAGGATGATCGAGTCTCCGGGATCCTGAAATCTGCAGCCAAACTCATCCTCTTGAATCTATATTCATACTCACAGTTTTGGTTTTGCAGGTCATAGATCTGGGCTTGGAGGTGCTCAATTTTCTCGTGAAGCTTGAAGATGGCCTCCCTAATGTCCTTGTCATCCAGCTTGTGGTTGTTGGTGAACTCCGTGATCATTATATGATTGGATTCGAGTCCATGTTCCACCATCTCATGGCACTTGAAAACTTGTTGCTCCATTGCCTCGAGCCTTGTCTCCACGCTTCCGGTCCTCCTTGGTCCCTCAACATCACGGATGTGCAGCAACCCCTCACGCATCTCAATGGTTTGAGGGTGTTGCAGCACCTCCGTGAGGTAGGGGCTGATGACCTTCTCGAAGAACTTGTCCTTGGGGGCACTTGAAGACGCCATGGCGATCTAGATTAGTCAGAAAACAGGTCAAAACAAAGACAAAACATATTTGCATGATACGGCGGTCAAAACCTTCGGGAGATTATATAATGAATTTTTGCCGACCAAAAGAAGTATTGTGCAAGAAAATGGAGTCTGGAGGGCACACGAGGTGCACACGAGGCAGGGGCGCTCCCAGGGTGGTAGGGCGCGCCCTCCACCCTCGTGGAAGCCTCGTGTTCTTTCCGGTCTGCTTCTTATTTTCCTATTTTCTTAGATATTCCAAAATGGAGAAAAAATGCCATTAGAACTGTTTTGGAGTCGGTTTACTTACCTTACCACGTACCTATTCCTTTTCGGAGTCTGAAACATTCTAGAAAGTGTCCCTCATGTATTCCTCCGGGGTTACGGTTTCAATAACATTAGTTTCAACATTTATGGGATTACCTGAGATATAATGTTTGATTCTTTGACCATTTACCACCCTCAGATTTGTGCCTTCGAAGATTTTTATGGCACCAGAACGATAGACCTCCTCGATGATGTAAGGACCTTCCCATTTAGAGAGGAGTTTTCCTGCAAAAAATCTTAAAAGAGAGTTGTATAACAATACATAATCACCTACATTAAACTCGCGCTTTTGTATCCTTTTATCATGCCATTTTTTAACTTTTTCTTTAAATAGTTTGGCATTCTCATAGGCCTGGGTTCTCCATTCATTAAGTGAGCTAATGTCAAAAAGCCTCTTCTCACCGGCAAGTTTGAAGTCATAGTTGAGCTCTTTAATAGCCAAATATGCCTTATGTTCTAATTCGAGAGGTAAGTGACATGCTTTACCATAAACCATTTTATATGGAGACATACCCATAGGATTTTTGTATGCAGTTCTATAGGCCCATAATGCATCATCAAGTTTCTTGGACCAATTCTTGCTAGATCTATTCACAGTCTTTTGCAAAATCAATTTAAGCTCTCTATTGCTCAGTTCTACTTGACCACTTGATTGTGGATGATATGGAGATGCAATTCTATGATTAACATCATACTTAGCAAGCATTTTACGAAAAGCACCATGAATGAAATGTGAACCACCATCAGTCATTAAGTATCTAGGGACTCCAAACCTCGGAAAATAACTTCTTTAAGCATCTTGATAGAGGTGTTATGATCAGCACTACTAGTTGGAATAGCTTCTACTCACTTAGTAACGTAATCAACAGCAACTGAAATATGTGTGTACCCATTAGAGGAAGGAAAAGGTCCCATATAATCAAAGCCCGAAACATCAAATGGTTCAATAACAAGTGAATAATTCATAGGCATTTCTTGACGTCTACTAATATTATGAATTCTCTGGCATTCACCACAAGACAAAACATACTTACGGGCATCCTTAAAGAGAGTAGGCCAATAAAAACCGGATTGCAATACCTTATGTGCAGGTCTGTCTCCAACATGGTGTCCTCCATAAGCCTCAGAGTGACACTTGCGTAGGATCTATTCCTATTCATGCTCAGGTACACAACATCAAATAACACCATCTACTCCTTTATAAAGATGTGGGTCATCCCAGATGTAGTGTCTTAAATCATAGAAGAACTTTTTCTTTTGCTGGTATGTGAAACTAGGTGGTATAAATTTAGCAACAATGTAATTAGCATAATCATCATACCATGGAGCAGTATGAGAGGCATTTATTACAGCTAATTGTTCATCAGGAAAGCTATCATCAATAGGTAGTGGGTCATCAAGAACATTCTATAACCTAGACAAGTTGTCTGCAACGGGGTTCTCAGCTCCCTTTCTATCAATAATATGAAAATCAAATTCTTGTAACAAGAGAACCCAGCTAATAAGTCTAGGTTTAACATCTTTCTTTTCCATAAGATATTTAATAGCAGCATGATCCATGTGAATAGTTACTTTAGAATCAACAATATAAGGTCTGAACTTATCACAAGCAAATACAACTGCTAAAAATTCTTTTTCAGTAGTAGCATAATTTCTTTGGGCACTGTCCAGAGTTTTACTAGCATATTTAATAACAGTTAATTTCTTATCAACTCTTTGTCCTAGAACAACCCCTACAGCATAATCACTAGCATCACACATAATTTCAAATGGTAAATTCCAATCAGGAGGCTAAACAATTGGTGCATAAATCAAAGCTTTCTTAAGTATTTCAAATGCTTCTACACAATCATCATCAAAGACAAAAGGGACATCTTTTTGTAAGAGATTAGTCAGAGGCCGAGAAATTTTAGAAAAGTCCTTAATGAACCTCCTATAAAAACTGGCATGACCAAGGAAACTTCTTATACCTTTAATGTCCTTGGGACACGACATCTTTTCAATAGCATCAACTTTAGCTTTATCAACTTCAATGCCTCTTTCAAAAAATTTATTCCCCAAGACAATACCTTCATTAACCATAAAGTGTCACTTCTCCCAATTCAAGACTAGATTAGTTTCTTCACACCTCTGCAAAACTCGATCAAGGTTGCTTAAGCAATCATGAAAAGAAGTTCCGTAAACGGAGAAACCATGAAAACCTCAACAATCTTTTCACAAAAGTCAGAGAATATAGCAGCCATACATCTTTGAAAGGTAGCAGGTGCATTGCATAATCCAAAAGGCATACATCTATAAGCAAAGGCACCGAAAGGGCAAGTAAAAGTTGTCTTTTCTTGATCCTCTTTTGGCACATGTATTTGAGAGAAACCAGAATAACCATCTAGAAAGCAAAAATGTGTATGCTTGGATAATCTTTCTAGCATTTGATCAATAAAAGGTAAAGGGTAATGATCCTTTTTAGTAGCTTTATTTAATTTGCGGAAATCAATTACCATTCTATAACCTGTAACAATTCTTTGTGGGATCAATTCATCTTTATCATTAGGAACAACAGTAATACCTCCCTTCTTAGGGACACAATGGACAGGACTTATCCACTGACTATCAGCAACGGGATAAATTATACCTGCCTCTAGAATCTTTAGTATTTCTTTTCTTACCACTTCTTTCATCGTAGGATTTAACCGTCGTTGGTGATCAACAACCGGTTTAGCATCTTTCTCCAGTTTTATTTTGTGCTGGCATAGAGTGGGACTAATGCCCTTAAGATCATCAAGAGTATATCCAATAACAGCACGGTGCTTCTCCAGAGTTTTCAATAATCTATTTTCTTCATGCTCTGAAAGGTTAGCACTGATAATAACCGGATATATCTCTTTCTCATCAAGATAAGCATATTTAAGAGTATCAGGTAAAGGTCTAAGCTCAAACACGGGATCAACCTTGGGTGGAGGAGGATCCCCTAGAATTTCAACAGGCAATTTGTGTTTCAAAATAGGCCCCTGTTTAAAGAATACTTCATCTATTTCCCTTTTTCATTCATAAACATATCATTTTCATGGTCTAGCAAATATTGTTCTAAAGGATCACTAGGAGGCACGACAATATAAGAAAGACCAATAATTTCATCTTTACTAGGCAATTCTTTATCATGGGGTTGTCTACGAAATTTAGCAAAATTAAACTCATGAGACATATCCCCTAAACCCACAGAAACAATATCCTTATTGCAGTCTATCTTAGCATCAACAGTATTCAAGAAGGGTCTACCAAAAATAATGGGACAAAAGTCATCTTGTACGGAACCAAGAACAAGAAAATCAGCAGGATATTTAACTTTCCCACACAAGACTTCAACATCTCTAACAATCCCAACTAGTGAAATAGTATCTCTATTGGCAAGCTTAATAGTAACATCAATCTCTTCTATCTCAGCAGGTGCAACATCATGCATAATTTCTTTGTATAAGGAATGTGGTATTGCACTTGCACTAGCACCCATATCACATAAGCCATGATAGCAATGATCTCCTATTTTAACAGAAATAACAGGCATGCTTAGAACAGGTCTATGTTTATTTTTAGTATTAGGTCAAGCAATTCTAGCAGATTCATTGCAGAAGTAAATAACATGCCCATCAATATTACCGGCTAAGAGATCTTTAACCATAGCAACACTAGGTTAAACTTTAATTTGCTCAGGAGGTTTAGTTGTCTTAATATTACTTTTGTTAACCACAGTTGAAACTTTAGCATGATCCTTTATTCTAACAGGGAAATGTGGTTTCTCAATATAAGCAGTAGGAACAACATGATCATTATAAGTGATGGTCTTTTCTTCAACTTTAATAGGTGCAACTACTTTTACTTCAATGGGAGGATTATATTTAAACCACTTCTCCTTAGGGAGATCAACATGAGTAGCGAAGGATTCACAGAAAGAAGCTACTATCTCAGAGTCAAGTCCATATTTAGTGCTAAATTCACGGAAAGCATCGGTATCCATAAAATATTTAACACAATCAAACTTAGGTGTTATACGTGACTCCTTACCTTCATCGAGGTCCCAATCTTCATAGTTGCGTTTAATTCTTTTGAATAAATCCCATTTGAATTCAATAGTCTTCATCATAAAAGATCCAATACAAGAAGTATCGAGCATGGAGCGATTACTGAGAGAAAGCCGAGCATAAAATTTTTGAATAATCATTTCTTTTGAGAGCTCATGATTGGGGCATGAATATAACTGTCGGAGTAATGGGCCACGGGTAGCCTAACCCGAGGCCCAGAACTTTTCAAGACATCGGGGCCGGCTGCGCCCCTTGGAACGTCAAGATTGAGCTCCGCCTTCTGGCGGCCGGCTGGCCGAACGCCCGACTCCCGGAGACGGGCCGACTCTTGGCAAGCGGCCTCCAAAGAGGCCGGCTCCTGGCAGTTGGCCCGTGGTGCCCTCCAAGTCTGCGCCTCCATTAAGAAGACAAGACAGGGTGTGGCTGTAGTGTAGCCCATCCCCCCGAATCCAGGGCCGGGCATGGCCACAGTGCCCCGTACAGGTGGAGATCTCCACCCGGCGCGGCACTGTTGCCGCTCCTCCCTTGACATCACTCCTGGCTGGAGAAGCCCTGTTCCCACGACCGCCTGTCGATACGGCCCGAAGTCAGTGGGCCCTTCCTGTCAGCGAGAGCCCGGAAGACGTCGGGGGCATCACCAGTCAGACCTGAGGGAGGCCGGCTCCCAGCAGCCGGCCCGTTCCTTCCTAGGGGTCCCACGCCCCATTATCCAGATAAGACACAGAGTGGCTATAGTGATTTCCCACCAGGCGGCAGGACTGTAGCCACGCTCCCCTGACCAAGCACGCGTCATTAAGCAACACGGCTACCGTAATCTGTAGCCGGCAGGACCTGCGAGCGGCGGAGGCTAATACGTCTCCATCATATCTACTTTTCCAAACACTTTTCCCTTGTTTTGGACTCTAACTTGCATGATTTGAATGGAACTAACCCACACTGATGTTGTTTTTAGCAGAATTGCCATGGTGTTATTTATGTGCAGAAACAAAAGTTCTCGGAATGACCTGAAACTTCACGGAACGTCCATTTGGAAATAATAAAAAATCCTTGCAAAAGATGAAGACCAGGGGGCCCACACCCTAGCCACGAGGGTGGGGGGCGCCCCCTACCTCGTGGCCCCCCTGGAGCTCCTCCGACCTCAACTCCAACTCTATATATTTGCTTTCGGGGAGAAAAAAAATCAGAGAGAAGGATTCATCACATTTTATGATACAAAGCCGCCGCCAAGCCCTAAAACCTCTCGGGAGGGCTGATCTGGAGTCCGTTCGGGGCTCTGGAGAGGGGAATCCGTCGCCATCGTCATCATCAACCATCCTCCATCACCAATTTCATGATGCTCACCGCCGTGCGTGAGTAATTCCATCATAGGCTTGCTGGACGGTGATGGGTTGGATGAGATCTATCATGTAATCGAGTTAGTTTTGTTAGGGTTTGATCCCTAGTATCCACTATGTTCTGAGATTGATGTTGCTTTGACTTTGCTATGCTTAATGCTTGTCACTAGGTCCCGAGTGCCATGATTTCAGCTCTGAACCTATTATGTTTTCATCAATATATGAGAGTTCTTGATCCTATCTTGCAAGTCTATAGTCACCTACTATGTGTTATGAACCGGCAACCCCGAAGTGACAATAATCGGGACCACTCCCAGTGATGACCGTAGTTTGAGGAGTTCATGTATTCACTATGTGCTAATGCTTTGTTCCGGTACTCTATTAAAAGGAGGCCTTAATATCCCTTAGTTTCCATTAGGACCCTGCTGCCACGGGAGGGTAGGAGAAAAGATGTCATGCAAGTTCTTTTCCATAAGCACGAATGACTATATTCGGAATACATGCCTACATTACATTGATGAATTAGAGCTAGTTCTCTGTCACGCTAGGTTATGAATGTTATATGATGAACCACATCCGGCATAATTCTCCATCACTGATCCATTGCCTACGAGCTTTCCATATATTGTTCTTTGCTTATTTAATTTTCCGTTGCTATTGCTATCATCACTACAAAATACCAAAAACATTACTTTTGCTATCATTACCTTTTGCTAGCGTTACCACTACTATCATATTACTTTGCTACTAAATACTTTGCTGCAGATATTAAGTTTCCAGGTGTGGTTGAATTGAAAACTCAGCTGCTAATACTTCAGAATATTCTTTGGCTCCCCTTGTGTCGAATCAATAAATCTGGGTTGAATACTCTACCCTCGAAAATTGTTGCGATCCCCTATACTTGTGGGTTATCAAGACTATTTTCTGGCGCCGTTGCCGGGGAGCATAGCTCTATTCTTTGAGTCACTTGGGATTTATATCTTCTTATCATTATGAAGAACTTGAGAGATCCAAAAACCAAGATTTATCCCTCAACTACGAGGGGAGGTAAGGAACTGCCATCTAGCACTGCACTTGATTCACCTTCTGTTTTGAGTAAGCTTGCGACACCTAAACCTGCTTCTGCTATTCGTTCTGATATGTCGCATGTTATTGATGATACCACTTCTGCTATGCATGATACTTATGATGAAACTACTTCTATGCTTGATACTACTGTGCCACTTGGTGAATTTCTTGATGAACAACTTGCTAGGGTTAGAGAGAATGAAATTATTGAAACTGATAATATTGATGAAAGTGACGATGAAGACTCTTCCCCTAATAAATATGAATCGCCTCTTATTCCTGAGGGTTATGTTTTTGAAAAAGAAGTTGCTCTAGCTATTTTAGCCTGCAAAGATAGATACGAGCTCAAGAGGTTATTAGCTAAATGGAAGCAGCAATCTCTTAATGCTAGAATGAAACCTGACCCTGCTTTTGCTACTTCACCTATCTGTGTTACTGATAAGGATTATGAATTCTCTGTTGATCCTGATATAATTACTTTGGTTGAATCTGATCCTTTTCATGGCTATGAATCTAAAAGTGTTGTGGCACATCTTACTAAATTAAATGATATAGCCACCCTGTTCACTAATGATGAGAGAACTCACTACTTTTATATCCTTAAAATATTTCCGTTCTCATTAAAGGGTGATGCTAAGCTATGGTTTAATTCTCTTGATCCTGGTTGTGTGCGTAGTCCCCAGGATATGATTTATTACTTCTCTACCAAATATTTCCCTGCTCATAACAAACAAGCTGCCTTAAGGGATATATATAATTTTGTGCAAATTGAAGAAGAGAGTCTCCCACAAGCTTGGGGGAGGCTTCTCAAGTTACTTAATGCTTTGCCTGATCATCCTCTCAAGAAAAATGAAATACTTGATATCTCTTATAATGGACTAACCGATGCTTCCATAGATTACCTTTCAGGGAAAGAACACCGGATGGATCTGAAATTCTATTGAATAATATGTTGACAAATGAAAATAATTGGACACTTCCTGAGCCTATTCCTAAATCAACTCCGAATAAAAGAGGTGTTCTATTTGTCAGTCCTGAAGATATGCAAGAGGCAAAGAAATCTATGAAAGAAAAACGTATTAAAGTTGAAGATGTTAAGAATTTACCTCCTATTGAAGAAATACACGGTCTTAATTTACCACCTGTTGAAGAAACATATGATCTTAATCCATTACCTATTGAAGAAATACATGGTCTTGATAACCCGACACAGGTAGTAAAGGTAAATTCTCTCTATAGATATGATAAAGCTGAAATCCCATTTACTAAGTTTGCTAGCCCATGATTAGATGAGTTTGATAAATTTATGGTTAAGCAAGAAGACTTTAATGCTTATTTTGGTAGAAAATTGAAATACAATTAAAATATGCTTGAACACTTGGGTGATTATATGGCTAATGTCAAAGGTGAACTTAAACTTATTACTAAACATGCTTCTATGGTTACCACTCAAGTAAAACAAGTACTTAAGGCTCAAAATGATTTGCTCAATGAATTGAATAGTAAGAATAATGATTTTGCTATTAGAGTGGCTACTAGAACTGTTAGAATGACTCAGGAACCTCTGTATCCTGAAGGCCACCCTAAGAGAATTGAGCAAGATTCCCAGAGAAATAATATAGATGCACCTAGTCCTTCTAAAAGGAAGAAAAAGAAAAATGATAAGACTTTGCATGCTTCTAGTGAACCTGTTATTGATATACCTGAGAATCCAAATGATATTTCAATTTCTGATGCTGAAACACAATCTGGTAATGAACCTGAAACTAGTGATAATGTTCATGATGATGCTCAACCTTGCAATGATAATGATATAGAAATTGAACCTGCTGTTGATCTTGATAACCCACAATCAAAGAATCAACGTTATGATAAGAAAGTCTTTGTTGCTAGGAAACATGGTAAAGAAAGAGAACCATGGGTTCAGAAACCCATGCCTTTTCCTCCCAAACCATCCAAGAAAAAGGATGATGAGGATTTTGAGCGCTTTGCTGAAATGATTCGACCTATCTTTTTGTGTATGCGATTAACTGATATGCTCAAAATGAATCCTTATGCTAAGTATATGAAAGAAATTGTTACTAATAAAAGAAAGATATCGGAAGCTGAAATTTCCACCATGCTTGCTAATTACAATTTTAAGGGTGGAATACCCAAGAAACTTGGAGATCCAGGAGTACCCACTATACCATGCTCCATTAAAAGAAACTATGTTAAAACTGCTTTATGTGATCTTGGAGCCGGTGTTAGTGTTATGCCTCTATCTTTATATCGTAGACTTGATTTGAATAAGTTGACACATGCCGAAATATCTTTGCAAATGGCTGATAAATCAACTGCTATACCTGTCAGTATTTGTGAGGATGTGCCTGTTGTAGTTGCAAACGTTACTATTTTAACGGACTTTGTTATTCTTGATATTCCCGAGGACGATAGTATGTCTATTATTCTTGGAAGACCCTTTTTGAATACTGTAGGAGCTATTATTGATTGCACTAAAGGCAATGTCACTTTTCATGTTAATGGTAATGAGCATACGGTACACTTTCCGAGGAAACAACCTCAAGTTCATAGTATCAATTCTATTGGAAAATTTCCATCGATTATTTTTGGAGGTTTTGAATTTCCTCTTCCTACTGTCAAAAAGAAATATGATATTCCTATTATTGGGGACGTGCATATCCCCGTTGAGGTAACATAGTGTTGTTCGAAATTTCTCCGGTTCCATGTTATTCGGAATGAGTTCGTTAACAAGACTTGATCAACCTTGTTAGTGGATTCCTTTTGATGAGCATGAGATGGATGAAACTAGAAGGCACAACCTTCTGTACCCTCTTTTTACTTTCTATTATTTATATTAAATATAGCAAAAATAGTATTTTCTGTATGTTATCTGAATTATCCATGCAACATAAAAATACCCCGAAAATAAAAGTTCTCCAAATGCCCTGAAATTTAAATATGATTTTTCTGGAATATTTGAGAATATCTGGCACTAAGAACACAACAGGAGGGGCATCCACCTGGCCACGAGGGTGGAGGGCGCGCCCTACCCCCTGGGCGTGTCCCCTGCCTCGTGGGCCCACAGTGGCTCCCCTCCACTTATTCCTGCACCTACACACTCCTTCTTCCTCCCACAAACACCAATATCCAGCTCAAGCACGAGTTCTAGCTCATTTTGCTGTGATTTTCGATCTCCTTGCTCAAAGCACCTCTCACAAAACTGCTTGGGGGGATTGTTCCTTGGTATGTGACTCCTCCATTGGTCCAATTAGTTTTTGTTCTAGTGCTTTATTCATTGCAAATTTGTGCTGCCTAGGTGACCCTGTTCTTGAGCTTGCATTTCAAATTTATATGGTCCCAAGTAGTTCTAATGCATGATATAGGCTCTAGGCACTTGTAGGAGTTGTTGCTATCAATTTTGTTGAGCTTGGCTCACTTTTATTTCAAGTTACTAAAAATTTCAGAATTTTTCAGAAAATAATGAAGAGATTTTTGAGGGGCTCATCGAGCCGAATCTCAAAGGAAAATCAAAATGAAAAAGCAGAGAGGCCCAAATATAATCTGCCTCGCACTACGGAGGTTCGGCCGTGTGAATGGCCTTCCGATGATTTCTTGAGAGCAGCTGGGATTTATGATGATTTTTATGAATTGGCTGAGAATGCAGGCCTCACCGCCTTCCTCCACGACCAACGCGACCAGTATCTCTTACTCACCAATATCTTTGTGCAAAACTTTCATTTCCATGCTAGGAGCTCACCACCTACGGTGGATTTTTATTTATATGATGAGCATAAGGAGATGTCACTTTATGATTTTTGTCGGGTTTGTTCGATCCCTTTAGAGGGCACGATAGAGTAACCACATCGCGGCAATGTGGATGGGTTTATTGATACCATCACTGTAGGGGAAACGAGGAAGGTTTCCGATGCACGAATCACTAGCATACGTTTTCCTGTTTCACGCTACTTTGCAATATTTGCTAGTCTTTGCTTAATTGGTCGCGGAAACTGTGGAAACCTTAGTGTTCCTGATATTATTATTTTGTTCCACAGTTTATTCTGTGATAACTCTGTTTGTATGGGCGGTATTATTGCTAAACGGTTAAGTCCGAACCGTACAAAGGGCCCCGTCTTTGGAGGCATCTATGCTTCACGCCTAGCTGCACATTTTAACATACCTATTAGGCATTATGAGAAGGAAGAAAAATTGCTGCCTCTTGTTTATTTAGATTATAAGAGTATGGTGGCACATGACTTTATTGTTAAGAATAGGGAAGGGGAGCTTCAATACAAATTGTTCTTTCATAAACATCATCCTGAGACTATTACCCTGCCTGCTCCTTCCTTGTTTGATTTATCTGCAGGCCAGTACCTTGTTCTGTTAGAGGCTATTCACGCCTACCGGAACCGTACATCAGCCACAGAGCCAGAGTCGGAACCACAAGTTGATCCTCCACGACAGTCTAATTACCAGTGGGATCCGGAGATGATTGCCAACTAGTGGCAATCAGAGTCTTCTTCTTCGCAGTACGACCCCAACTATTACTATGGATATCCGCCAGGCCAACCGTGGCCATAGACCAACTTAGGCCAAAAGCCTAAGCTTGGGGGAGTACGTATTTCTCACCGACATTACATTCATGTTCACACACTCATTGCTAGATGTCGGTGCTCATACTTTTTCATTGTATCATCCATGCTAGTTTATTTCCATTTTTATGCTTTCTTCTTGTGTGCTTAATAAAACTTTAAGAAAACCAAAAAATTAGTTGTAGCTTTTAATTAGTTTACTTTCCATGCTTGTAGTAGTAATTAAAAAAAGAAAACCCAAAAAGATTTCCTGTTCTTCTTTTGCTTGTTGGAAGATCTCCTGTGTAAATAGTTTTATTTCTTTTCTTTTCTTCGGGGGGTCGATAGGAGAAGACCATAATTAAATTGTTAAAGTGGCTCTTATATGCATTATTGTTGATCTGACAAAAGAGCCCATATTGCCTTGTCTTCTCCTGTTTATTGAATGCTTGCAGATTCCAGCTTAGTCCAATGCACGTGCACTATTATTATTATCCACATCGTTCGGTCATGTAAGTGAATTGCAATTATGACGATATATGATGGACTGATTGAGATGAGAAAAGCTGGTATGAACTCGACCTCTCTTGTTTTTGTAAATATGATTAGTTCATCATTCCTGATTCAGCCTATTATGAATAAACATGTTTGCAATGACAACTAGAGATCATAGTTTCTTGTGCCATGCTTGATTACCTAGGAGGTTATAATGGTTTACCTTGCGTACCAACATGCTATTAAAATGGTTGTGATGTGGTATGATAGGGTGGTATCCTCCTCTGAATGATTTAAGTGACTTGACTTGGCACATGTTCACGCATGTAGTTGAAACAAAATCAACAAAGACTTCACGATATTTATGTTCATGGTGGATTATATCCTACTCATGCTTGCATTCAGTGTTGATTAATTTTAATGCATGTTCATGACTGTTGTCGCTCTCTAGCTGGTAGCTTCCCAGTCTTTTGCTAGCCTTCACCTGTACTAAGCGGGAATACTGCTTGTGCATCCACTGGGACTCTTGTTAGTTGGAGGCACTCGTTGTTTCGAGCAAGCCATAGATTGATGCTTGTTGGTGGAGGGGAGTATAAACTATACCATTCTGTTTGGGAACCGCCTATAATGTGTGTAGCATGGAAGATATCACCATCTCTTGGTTGTTATGTTGACAATGAAAGTATACCGCTCAAAATATTATTCACATCTATTTCAAAACCGAGCTCTGGCACCTCTACAAATTCCTGCTTCCCTCTGCAAAGGGCCTATCTATTTACTTTCATGTTGAGTCATCATCCTCTTATTAAAAAGCACCAGTTAGAGAGCACCGCTGTCATTTGCATTCATTACTGTTAGTTTACATTGAGTATGACTTGACTGGATCTCTTTTACCATGAATTACAATGTCTAGTCAGTCCTTGATCTTTAAAGGTGCTCTGCATTTATGTTTTGCGGTCTCAGAAAGGGCTAGCGAGATACCATCTTATTATATCATATTATGATTGTTTTGAGAAAGTGTTGTCATATGAGATTTATTATTATTGCTCGCTAGTTGATTACGCCATTGATATGAGTAAACATGAGACCTAAGCGTTATTGTGAATATGGTTAGTTTATAATCTTTGCTGAAAACTTGAATGCTGGCTTTACATATTTACAACAACAAGAGCAAACAGAGTTTGTAAAAGTTTTTCTTTATCACTTTCAGCTTATCAACTGAATTGCTTGAGGACAAGCAAAGGTTTAAGCTTGGGGGAGTTGATACATCTCCGTCGTATCTACTTTTCCAAACACTTTTGCCCTTGTTTTGGACTCTAACTTGCATGATTTGAATGGAACTAACCCGGACTGACGCTGTTTTCAGCAGAATTGCCATGGTGTTATTTATGTGCAGAATCAAAAGTTCTCGAAATGACCTAAAACTTCACGGAACGTCTATTTGGAAATAATAAAAAAAATCCTTGCAAAAGATGAAGCACTGCAAAAAAGACACATCCGTGACATTTTGGGCCGACCGAATTTTTTTTGTCATACATATGACACTTCTATGACGATAATTGTGAAAAAACCCGGTACCATCATAGATGTGGTGGGCTCCTTCTTCTATGACAAAAAATCATGACAGAAAATCAGCTTTTCATCCTGGGCGGGCTGGAGACGCAGCTGCATGACATTCTTTTGGCCGTCCATGACGGAAAAAACCGTGGTAGAAGCGAGGGCGAGGAAAATTTCGGGGAGTTCCCAGTTACGGTGGGAGGTCGGGGGCCGAGCGATGCGCGTTTCTCTCGTACACATATGCGTGTGTGTGCGAGGCGTTGGCTCTAACTGAACCTAAGCGAGGCGTTGGGCTCTAACTGAACCCGAGCGATTGCACTGGAGGCTACGCGTTACTGAACCCGAGCGATTGCACTGGAGGCTACGCGTTACTGAACCCGAGCGATTGCACTGGAGGCTACGCGTTACTGAACCCGAGCGATCGATCGATGGCTGTTAACTGAACCCAATCGAGCGATTCCTTCGCTACTACTGCTAACTGAAGCCGATCGATTGGATGAACAGTGAGCGTTGGGGGGGGGTTGGATGAACAGTGAGCGGTGGCGTTGCCTCTGGATGAACATGACCCCGTGGTGTGGTGGAGGGCTGGATGAACAGTAGATGGTGGAGGGGTGCCCGTGGAGGGGTGGTTGAACAGGACCCCGTGGTGTGGAGGGCTGGATGAACAGTAGATGGTGGAGGGGTGCCCGTGGAGGGGTGGTTGAATAGTAGCCGGTGGAGTAGCGCGCGGTGGAGGCTGGATGAACAGGAGCCCGTGGAGGCTGGAGGAGGTCAACGATGGAGATGAACAGTATCTCGTGGAGTCCCGTTTTGCAGTACGCCACCCCCTCCCGATGAAAAGGACCCCCGTTTCGACCGTAGGAGGTCCGTTTCGTCCGTTTTGCGGTACGCCACACCCCTCCCGATCAACAGGACCCCTGTTTTGACCGTAGGAGGTCCGTTTCCTCCATTTTGCGGTACGCCACACCCCTCCCGATCAACAGGACCCCCGTTTCGACCGTCGGAGGTCCGTTTCCTCCGTTCTGCGGTACGCCAGGCCTCGTTTCCATCGCCTGATCCGTCCAAGCCCTCCCGATGAACACGACCACGCATTCCGTTCCGACCCAGCCGGTTGGCTCCCACGCGTTCCATTGCCTCCCGATGAAGACAACGCATTCTATTGCCTCCCCATGAACACGATGCATTCTGTTGCCTTCCCATGAACACGACGCATTCCGTTGCCTCCCCATGAACACGAGGACGACGCTGTTTCTCCATTCCGACCCAGCCATGTACACGAGCCCTGGCCGTACGTATGCACAAGTAGGCGTTCGAGACCCCGCCCGTATGTACACATACGTGGCCGTATTTAATTTCTTGCACCCTGGCCGCTGTACATACGTGTACATGCTACGTGCGCGCCTCTACTACGACACGTGCGCGCCTCTACTATGACACGTGCGCGCCTCTACATCGACCTGTATGTACGTACATGTTCGCGACTAGAATGACAACACTACGTATGCTTCGACCAGGTGGGTCCCGACTGTCAGGCACTTCCTTGCCTGCGAAGATGTAGCTGGTGGGTCTCAGCAGTCAGGGGGGCGAATCGTTTTTTTTGCTCGGACGCACTTCCTTGCGTGCGAAGGTGTAGCTGCTGGGTCCCAGCAGTCAGGGGGCGAATCGTTTTTTTGTCCGGACGCACTTCCTTGTGTACGAAGGTGTAGCTGGTGGGTCCCAGCAGTCGGGGGGCGAATTGTTTTTTTTCGAACGCACTTCCTTGCGTGCGAAGATGTAGCTGGTGGGTCCCAGCAGTCAGGGGGCGAATCGTTTTTTCCCGGACGCACTTCCTTGCGTGTGAAGATGTAGCTCGTGGGTCCCAGCAGTCAGGGGGCGAATCATTTTTTTCGCGAAATACGATGGACCGTCCGGTGGGTCCCCGCTGTCAGGTGGAGGAATAATTATTTTACACGTAATAAGGAGGCACTTCCTTGCGGCTGCCGTGGACCCAACTGTCAGCCTCTCCACGTATAGTCCATGTCCAATGGAAGTCATTCCTTGACCATGTTGACCACGCCGCGCCGAGAGCACCAGGGCGGTGGACGACGGTGAGGCCTAGGAAGGGGACGATGCAGAGCCGGGGAAGACGCGGTAGTGGATGCACACGGGGAGAGGAGTACGAGAGTTCACTGGTTTGGCTGCGCTGCCGTCGCCGTAGAATAACAGGGGGTGTGGGTGAGTGGAGGGATGGCCTGGCTAGCAGTGGGAGTAGTAGGGGGCGGTGAGGCCTCCGCGGCAGCACAGCCGGCCACGGGAGGCAGGAGCAGGCGGCACAACCGGCGCTGCTTTGGGCGGCTGGAGCACAAGAAGACCAGAGGTTGAAGAAGCACGACGGCCGTTGGATGGACATCGTACGGTCACTGCAGCTAGAATCGTTTATATTGACTAAGTTGACAAAGCCCTTGGTACGTCAACTTAGTAGGCCCACAGGTCAGCTTCCGGAGCGGTGCGCCCCAGATGTCAGGGGGAGGAATCATTTTTTGGGCGGGTGAAGCTAGAATATCCGAGATTGAAGAAGAAGCACGGCATCCGTTGGATTGACATCCAACGGCCACTACTACTAGAACCGTGGGTTGACTATAAGTTGACAAAGCCTTGCATATGCGTCAACTCTATTTTTTTAGGGGACGCGTCAACTTAGTAAGGCTAGAAGTGTGTGGCAAAGAACTTATAGCCCATTTGAGATTTGTAAGAATGTGTAGCCCATTTTTGAATTCTAATGGAATTTACTACAACCCATTTACAGTTTGTTAAAAGTACAGCCCATTTCAACCAACCATTCAAAACAGAATTCAATAAAATTTCCCACATTTTGATGGGATCCGAAATATTTTTATCCCGAAATTTCTAGTCAGATTAAATACAATTTCAATATAAATTTATATTACGTAAAAATCCAACGAAACATTGCACTCGCAACAATTAATGAAATTAAAATTTTCAATATCCAAAAATAATATTTTATAAAGTAATGACGTGTTTGGTGCATTTTTTTATAGTTACTGCCCAGTTTTTATAATTACATCTCATTTATTATTTCTTAAAGCCCATTTTCTTGTTAAGCCTAATGCATCCCTCCTAGGAAAGATTTGCAGCCCAGCAGGGCGGAGAATAACAACTGGACCTTGCCTAGGTATTCCTAAAAAAAGTATAGATGGGCTAGCCATTTTCAGCTTGAAAAAAATTAATATCTGGGCTGGATATCTGGCCTGGGCTAGACGGGCCACAACCCGCCCAGTTAATACCTGCAGCGGTGTTTTCGTTGTTGTTCAAAGGAGAAAAATTAATATCTGGGCTAAACATCGAAAAACTCTGCAGTGCTCACACCTCAAAAACACAAATACTGCTCGAGCTGCTTGGTCCGAGCTGTCGGCCGCTTCTTGTGCAATTCTCTCATTTATTGACTACTCCCTCCTTTCCGGTTTATAAGGCTCAATTCAAAAATCTCACCAACCAAGGTAGATGATGAGTGGTGGAATATTTTTTGTAGTTTGCACCAATTAATGCTTTTGTTTTCCTCAAAAAATTATGTTTACGAATGCATTAATTGCAATGCATGCATGCATAAAGTGCATGCATTGGTCAGTTTTCTCTTAATACTTGCATGCAATGATTTAATACACCTTGAAGTCTGAACATGTGATGGGGAACAACCAAATTGAGCCTTATAAAATGGAAAAACTAAAATTTTGAGATAAGCCCTATAAACCGGAAAGGAGGGAGTACTACATAGGTTGACAATGGTGTGGGACCGTGATGCTAGGAAACCAGGAGGAAGCAAAATAAATTATAGTTATATATATATAAATAATAAGGAGGCACTTGCGTACGTGAGGCTATGGACCTGATGGGTCCCCATTGTCATCCTCTCCAAGTAAAGTCATCTCCTCGCCCGTGCGCGCTTTCCGCCCGAAACATTCAGCGCCGCCCTCCCCGTTTGCCGGTGCAGGCGATTGCTCTGCCTTCAAACGACACAAGTGCCATCCGTCCGTCCATCTGCTGCCCACATTAATGATACGCGGTTACCGAGGCGGCTACTCGGGCACCACACGTCCGTCCCTCTGCCCACCCACCATTGCTATATAAACTGCTGCGCCGGCCATAGCCGCAGTCATCCGCATCCGTTCCCTTTCTCCTGTCCACACCACTACTACCCACCATGGCTTCCTTGTGCTCCAGCGCTCTTCGGGACGGGAGGACGACGAACCACAAGGAGATGGAAGCCATTGCTGCCGACCGGCTGGCCGGCAGGCAGCCGGAGGACGACGACGTCCCAATGGAGTACATGGTAGTCGACGATCCGGCGCCAGCCCCCTCCTCCGCGCCATCCTCGCCGGTGCATTGCACCATGACCGTCGGTGAGGCCCGTGCCCAATATATGGGTAGGGTGAGGCAGATGCATGAGGAGCAGTTCCGGGAGGCACAGGCCGACGCCGCCTACAACCACCATCTCCTCGAGGAGCACCTGCAGGCGGAGGAGCAGATCGCCGCGGAGCGGGCGGAGCATGAGGCACTGCTCGACTCGTACCGCTCCGCCCGCAAGGGCCGCCTCGAGCACTGGCGGTACCGCATGCAGGTGGCGGAGGCTGCGGCCGCCTACAAAGAGGCTAGAAAAGAGGGCGATGAAGCGGGCGAGGCACTGTTTGGCGAGACCGAGGACGAGGCAGAGGACAATGTCGGCTCCGACGAGTCCCCGCTCCGCTAGCGTCGACGAGGCCCTGCCCCGCCAACAACAAGGCAGAGGACACCGCCGGCTCCGCTGAGGCCCCGCCCTGCCAACAACGAGGCAGAGGACATCGCCGGCTCCGCCGAGGCCCCGCCCCGCTGCCAACGAGGCCGTGCCACACAGAAAACGAGGAAGAGTAGAACACGGTAGGTCGCCGCCGCTCGGGTCCAAGTAAGGCCACCGCTGCTACCCTCCGTTTGAAGCCAAGCTAGGCGGGTTGACCATTGACGGCTGGTTAGCTTCTTGGCGGCGGCGTGGAGTTGGAGAGCTGCGCTGGAGAAGAACGCTGCTTCTACTTAACTGCTGGTGCAGTTGGCTGACTGACACGTGGGCCCAACAGGCCACATGTCAGTTACGCAAGTGCACCTGCAGTTAAGTCACTGAAGCTTATGTTCAGCTCAGTGGGACACATGTGGGTAGCTTCGGTTAATTAATTATACCTCCAGCGCACCCCTTTTTAGTTGAAGAATGTATGAAATGTAATGAAATCCGGCAAGTTTATATGAAATCCGACCGTGTATGAATGAATTTATTTCGATTAGTTCGAATTCCTGTATCACTGGCATTGAATGAACATGCAAAACAATACGTACTAGCATTATTCCCAGGGTGATTACCTCATTTGCAGCAGTTTCACATGTACTCCCTCCGGTCCTTTCTAGTCTGCATACAAGTTTTGTCTGCAGTCAAAGTATCTCTACTTTGACCAATCTTATACAAAAAAGTATGCACTTTCACAATGTGCAAAGTAAAAAGGAATAGAAGGAGTACAAAGAGTTTGAGCAGCTTTTTAGCATTTCTGTACATTGCAATCAAACACACGGGCCTGGCAATTCATAGAGAACATTCAAAACAATCGATGATTATGCATCTCAACGACTCACATGTCAGAGGCAATATTTACTTCAAAACTAAAGAATAAAGAAAAAATTGATCGACGTTGCTGACAGCAAAGGGTGTCCCATTCGAAAATATCAAACGCATGTCTTGCTAAAATCAATGAGAAAAATTTGACAAGGTTGTCCCATTCCAAAATATCAAATGCCTACGATTGTGGAATGGGCAGGGTTTGCCATCAGTTCGGATATTGACACGGCACCTCGTGCTAAATAAACCAACTGTTCTTTTTGTGCAGTTCCACCAAAATCAACCAAATTCACGCGTAGCTTGTATGATTTCGCCCTTATATGTTGCAACGCCTTGAACTTATCGGCACCTCCTTTCTTGTGGTGGAAATGAATGATTCGATGTATTCATGAACATTTTGTGCAGTTCCCATTGAAATCAAGCTGAGCACCCCTGTTTGCACAAATACAAAAAAGTGATTAGTATAAAGCAAATTGTACTATGAATTGATAGTTTCAACAGGCACATACATGGTCCATGTAGAGCACACTTATAGAAAAATGGAACTTGCCAGAAAGAATCCTAGAACAACATTGTACTCGCGCATCACAACAAAAAGATGGAGATTTGTCAGTCCTTCTGAGCTGAAGTTAGTTTGGTCTTGTGGGGAGTAATGTAACCATCCTTCAACTGCTCCTTCTAATGAGAAGATAGATAGGGCTTCTTCATCCTGGCATAATCGGAACTAGTCACTTCACGTACTCCATATTATTCTTCAGAGGAAGATGATCCGGTTGTGCAAAGACAAGAGGACTACTAAATGCTAGCATCCCTGTTTTCTTGAAAAAGGAAAGGAAATATTTAAAACAACACAGATGAAGCACTTCTCAAGGACAATACCACTTTTTCATGACAGTATCTAAACAGTAGCACAACACCAATAGAGATGACAAAGCTCAATCATATGGATGAAATCGGTGGGCGAGTACCAACCTTTGTCAGGAGGCTTAGTGTGTAGAGCATACAGATGAAGCACTTCTCCGGAACCATCTGTTGCTATCTACGGTGGTGGCCATGCTTACTATATACTCCCCGATTAGTTTAATGTTTCCAACATCTTCTTGTGCAGTTACACTAAAATATATGGTATCTTCAAAGAAGATCCCTGTTTGCACAAGTTGAGATAATTACATATTACATTAAGAGTGGCATCAAATCAGTGGCAAAACAATTGCTCGTTCCAGCCATAGCAATAAATTAAGATGCAAAACTATATCATTACTTGTGTCATCACAGTTCCAGTGCTTCATTACAGCACCGGGAGTTGATTTTTGTTTTTCTTCCGCTTGTTCTTCCCCTTCATCACTTGGTTCAATAACAGACAAGCTTCACCTTCAATGTAAGATTTGGCATGTCAATTAGGGAGCACAAGTATAGTACCAAACTTAATTTTCTGATGAAAGTGGCAAAATATAGGCCAGCAGTTGTGAAATATCCTTATCTTACCTCAATGGGATATTACGGTGCACATACAGATTGGAAGTCTTGTCTCCATTTGTGCAGTTCACTAAAATCAAGCAACATTATCGTACAAGTAGCACAACATATGAAATCACACTGCAGAATCATGTGAAAGAAGGCTAGTACTGACCTCTCATGATGCGGAATTCAAACAACTCACAAGAAGAAGATCTGAACCAAATTCGCCTTAACAGATAGGAAGTAAGATCCCTCTTGTGCAGTTCCACTAAGATCAAGCAATCAAGCAACATTGTCGGTGTGACATTTTGGTTGAACTGCAGAAAACACTCTTAAAACAAAAGTGCAGTGCAACAAAAGGTCACAATGGCAACGAGGTGAAGTAGATAACCCTGTTTACACAGAGGTGCAAAGGAAACAATTAGTGGTCAATAACGGTGGATGAAACAGAAGCCAACAAAAAGAAGCATCTACCTTATCTAAATGGGAAAGAAAGCAAGAGAATAGCATTTCTCAAACGGTGGCATTAATTAATATTAACATAGAGATTATATTAACAATAAACCTCGTTAAAATGTAATTTTCTTTTAACTCTGGCATTGCATCAATTTTCCAGCGGCATTATTAGAGGGTGTTTGTTTACAGGGACATTTTAGTGTAGGGACTAAAAAAACTCCGTCTCAGTCCCATCTAAACCAAACAGGAGGGACTTTTAGGGACTAAAAGTGGGCATTTGGGACTAAAGAAAGAAGACCCCGAGGGAGTCTTTTTGGGACTTTTTCCAACAGTTGCCCCAGCCACGCATCGCACCTTGTCTATATTAGTTCATTACTAGGGGTAACATGGTCTTTTAGCATGTCATTTAATAACCTATAGTCCATGTTTAGTCCCTGGAACCAAGCAGGTAGGGACTAGGTAGTTTTTAACCAAACAGGGCCTTAGATTAACAACAGCTAATGAGTTGCACGGGACAGTGGACGCACCAGCACCATGTGCATCTACCGTTGTACTGTGGTCATGCACAGTATGTTGCAACAAAGAACAAACAACCAAGGAGCATATTTGTGTTGGCCCGGTTTTGTTATCTTTAGACACCTTTCCCTATGTGAGCGCAACAAATCTAGTCCTGGTCAAACTCTACAGCCTTGTCCCTTCCTTTCCTTTTTGAACTAGTACTTTCGCCCCTTCCTTTCCTCTTAGAACCACGTCCTAGATTTATGCGATACAACTTTCCCCACTACTTTCCCCCATTCCTTTCCTCTTTGAACCACGTCCTAGATTCATGCTATACAACTTTCCCCCTTCATTTCCTCTTTGATCCACGTCCTAGATTCATGCTATATAGAACTTTTCCCACTACTTTCCCCCACTCCTTTCCTCTTTGAACCACGTCCTAGATTCATGGTATACATGCAGCTAGAGCAATGCATGTGGAGTAAGTAAATTATAACTTAAGGTTCTTGGGGCATGGTTCGGTGGGCGATGGGACGGCGACGAAGAAGAAGGGGTCGGAGGCCCTCCCTCGCCGCCGCTGGGTGGAAAGTGAACAGCTGCGCCGGTAGTCCCTCGCCGACGGCGACAGCGTTAAGCCTCCTTCCCTTCCCAGCGGACGGATCCTGCCGGCTCTTTGAGCAGCAGTGAGGGAGAGAGAGGCCAACGAGTGTGAAGAGAGCAACTACTCCCTCCGTTCCAAATTACTCGTCGAAGAAATGGATGTATCTAGAACTAAAATACATCTAGATACATCCATACCTGCGACAAGGAATTCAGAACGGAGGGAGAGGGCGAGAGAGTGTGAAGAGAGCAACTACAAGCGTTGAGGCTCCAGCGTGTATATATATATACTGGAGAGAGAGTGTGAAGCGTGCAAACCCTATAAAACATTTTGACCAGTCAAATAATCCTCCTGGCACAAATTATGCTCAAGTGTAGTTATCGAACCTGAGACCTCAAGTTAGAAGGTGCAACGGGACCATGGTGCGTGCGTGTGTGTGTGTGTGTGTGTGTGTGTTTAACAACATGTGTGTGTTAGAGAGAGCGACAGATCGACCTACTCCTACAGAGAGATGTTGTGTAGTGTACGATTTTAGCCATGAGAGTCGGTGCATCCTCTCGTTTCCGGGCGTGTCCGGTAGGGACATGCGGACAGCTGCCACGCCCTCTCCTGACCAGCCTGCCCACCCAAAGCCCCTCCATCGCAGGCGCGCGCTTCCCGCCCGAAACGGTCAGCGCCGCTCCAAAGAATCGGTGCCGCATTCATGCCCGGGCAGAGTGGACGTGACCTCTCACTGGCGCAAGAGTGATGGTTACTGCTGGGTCTATGCGATTTGACGGCTCATTGGTCTTTATTACTAAGGTGGTAGGACTGCTGGATGTCCCACGCTTTCGGCGAAAGGAGGTACTACTACTAGATTACAATTTTCTCCATCCTTACAGCGGAGGCGTGCAAGAGCAGTGAAAACACGTAGGCTCAGTGATTACATGGCCCACCTCACACTATCATCGTGCGAAACCTAACTCTTTACATAGTACTCCCTCCGTTCCTAAATATCACTAGATGAGTCCCCGCGCGTTGCCGCGGAACAACGGTATATCTCTCTTTATCGATTGCATAGAACTAAAAAAAACTCTATAACCGCATGACAAATGTGGTAGCCAAACTAAACAAACTCCCATCATCATTTAGATCATCCCATGTAAGGAAAAAAGATCAGCCAACTCCTACTACATAATGGGATTATATTTCTCTTTTTGACATGTTAATGGGACTTAAAAGCTCACTTACATGCATGCTACCGGTGCATGCTTGCATGCAGACATGTTGATGTGATTTAAAACCCACTCACATGCATGTGCCACGGTATTTCTGCATGCTTGCATGTGGCTTAGTGCGGAGCCTCTCAACGTCTAGATCAGACGGCTATTATGGACTGATTTACTTCATCTAACGGCTACATCAATTTTGATGATGTGGCTCAAGGAGAGGATAGAGAATTCCTAGTAGTGGGGGCTATCTATTACTAGTAGATAAGTTTTTGTAGAGATTCCACTACATACAGAACAAAATGAATGAATCTACACTTAAAATGCATCTATATACATCCGCATGTGGTTCATGGTGAAATATCTACAAAGACTTATATTTAGGAACGGGGGTGACAGCGTACTAAGCAAGCTTCTCCTCGTTCTACGAGTTGACGGGACACATCAAAAGTACTCCAGTGTATAGAGCCTTGCCTCTAAGGTATGCCCCACATGGTTTGCCTCTTTTTCTTAACATAACACGTCAAGTCGCAATTTGTTTGTTCACCCATGGTAGACGATCCTCCCTCCACCAAGTGGACAACCAGTACACGTGCCAAATTACCATGTGGGCTGCCTTTTTCGTACAGAAATGAGCTCCACAGTGTACCCGCGCGGGTGTGGTTGGGAAAGAGACGGGAGTACGTGCGCCGTGCATGCACCTCTTCCCTTCGTGCACGTCCCCCACCTACGTGGGTGTGTGTGAGAGATACAAACCGCGTTCGTGAGTGTTTTTTGTTTTGGGGTGGGGGGTCGGGTGGGGGTTGATTTCGTGAATTATTTGTGGGAATATGTGTCGATGGCATCTCAAACAAATTTTTGCATGCAATGTGTGTGAAATGGAGGCCTATCCATATCATACATAGAGGGTCGGGTAATCCACGAGAAGAGAGGGAGGGGTCATAGCTATCGATAGAGTCAAAGAGAGGATCAAGTGGGTGGGTGCGAGATCGATGAAGAGAGCCATCGAAATTGTGTATGTGTGCAAGTCAAAGATATAGGGCGACTGGCCTAACGGAACGTTAGAGGGCACATGTCAAGTTTGTGTGTGGCAGGGAGACATGACTAGAGTGCTTGATGGATCGGTGTGTGTGGGGGGAGGGGTGGGGGAGGGGTAGGCAGAGGCCTAACTATAGAGGTAGAATGACTCGTGTATGTGTTGAGAAGGAGAGACCCAGCTATGTCTTGAGGGAGATCGGTCGACATCCATACATAACTGAAGGACAGGAAATATGATGGGACACACAGAGAGAGAGAGAGAGAGAGAGGAGAGAGATAGAGGGAGGGAGAGGGAGGGAGAGGGGTAGAGTGCTGGATGGGTGATGGAGTTGCTTCTCGAAGATGGTGGGAGAGGCCTACTAGGCAAACTGAGGGTGGAACTGCACTGTTATCAATAAGATTGGGGATGTGTTTCTGTGTGTGCCTATGCGTGATAGATCTGTCGGGACGCATCCATGGATGATGAAGGGGAACCATGTGTTTGGTAAGCAAACCTAACTAGATCGGTAGATCAATTGTTGTTTGTCGGAGGAAGGGAGAGACACAACTAATGAGGTAGATCGATTGACGTGTGGGTAAAAACGAGTTGTAAGGACCTAGATAGGTATATGTATACCGAGAGATCGGTCGGTGTACGTCCATTTGTTAGAGGCAAATAAGGCCCAGCGAGACAGATAGACAGAGAGAATGGAGCTAGGAGGTGGTGCGAGAGTCCCAACTACTAGCTAGATACGGGGAGGAGTTTGCGGTTGTGAGATCGATGAAAAGAGGGGCGAGAATTTACACGTGTGTCTGACCGTATGAGAGACACGAGGCAAGGACACATAAAGGAGGAGATTGAAGGTGTGTGTGTATGTTGTAGGCAAGCATCGCTGGAGAGGTTTATCGATCGGTGCGTGTCGGAAAGGAGTTGTGGAGACTCTAGGAGAACGACCTAAAGAAAAAAATGAATGTGCCCGGTGTCTAGAATGCCAAGGGAGGGGGAGGGTGAGGAGGGCGTGTGCATGCACGAGAGAAAGTTAGTGGTAGCTACAAAGGTTAGAGGATTGTGTGGGTGTAAGAGACTAACAAAGATCATAATTTGATATGAAAGCGGATTCATATATTTGAATAGGAGATCATAGTGTTTTAAACATTGCATGCATGAATATAGCGGTGATACACGTGCTGTGCACATGTTATACCATAATGTGATAATGCATGGCGTTTGCAACTCACAGCTAAATGCCGAACAATCTAAATCATACTATACATCAAACAATCTCACATTTTATTTGGATTTGTGATAATGTGTGGCGTTTGCAGCTTAGAACTAAATATCGAACAATCTAAACAATACTATATATCGAACATTCTCACATTTTATTTGAATTTGTGGTAATGTGTGGTGTTTGCAACTCACATCTAAATACTTGTAGGCGTAGGGGGCGGGGCACCATACATAATGTGATAAACACATTATACATATGAGACATGGTTTAGATTATGAAGTTCTAGCTAGAGCTAGAAATGTAATGTGACTTGAAATCAAAATAAAGTGGATTCAAAAAATCTAGTTCGAGTTCATATAGTACACATAGTTCATATGTAACTCAAGACTAATCATGTGGTGTGCTGTGAAGATAATACACAAAGGATGGTTTAACTTGACAATAATGATGATTGTAGATCTTATTAAAATAGAGAAACGAATTCAAATGCTTTGACTTCACAACAATCATTACTATAGATCTTATTCAAATAGAGAAACGAATTCAAATTTAGTTCATATTGAAGCGGTAGTATATACGTTTGGAATGCACTAAAACGTTCATTTGAGTAGTAGGTTGCATGCATTATACACGTAGAGAAATATTTTAATTGAAAATAACATGAATTCAAAGTTTTGAATGACATTTGTAGTGCACATTGATTTGGTACAGTACACGTTACGCTTGTCCGGAAATTTCAACCCGCGCCTTGTTAGCCCGAAATATATAAGATATATCTTTGTCTCGTTGTGCTCCGACAACTCTCTCCATCTCAACCCGCGCCTTGCTATTCCGAAATTACAACGCGCGCGAAAACTCCCACCTCCTGTGAAATCCCGACACGCGAAATGCCCGTGGTACCGCCTCAAATAGGTGGGGGTACTTTCGTAACTTACCCCACATTTCGGACAAGCGCGTCTCTAAGCCATGGTTCCCCACTGCCATCCCATCCGCCCACCCATTCGTACACCGAGGCCGCGAAAACCCGCGACGTAACCCCACACCCTGCTCCGTCCGCCACCCAGCCGGAGCCTCTTCCCCGACGACGTCGTCCACAGCAACACCTCGACGTCCCTCATCCACCGTACCGGATGAGGATCCGTCGTCGATCTCATCATCCTGCCGGTTCAGCCACCCCGTCCTCCACCTCCAAGGAGCTGCCCCGACGTTCCCCTCGTCTTTCATGCCACCTCCATTCCCACACCGCCATCTTCACCTGCACCACCGCAAGAGCATCATCATCACCGTTTCCTCAGATGAAGTTGTAGCCTAATCGGCGCCACCAAAGAGGTTGTACACTAATCACCACATTTTCTTCTTGATTCGATCTCACGGTGCTGCCGGTGCTCGGTCTCGAGCCGACACGGCGCGGCTCCATCCACGACGGCATCATCGGCCACTTCCTCCATGTCGTCGCTCCCTCGGCGGCGACGTCCACATCAGTAGGAGCTGCTGCTGCTTTAGCTCTTGCTCGCGCTGCTGCTCTGCTCTTGCTCTCAGTCTCCTGCCTGGTCTGCTCTTGCTATTGCTCTTGCTTGCGTTGCTGCTCTCACTCTTGCTCTTGCTTGCGATGCTGCTCCGATTAAGCTACACTTCAGTCGACTGAATCGACTTTTGGGTCAATCGATTTTCATGGGGTGGGGGGGGGGGGGGCTCGCCGGGGTGAAGGAAGAACCAGCCGCAGCGGGGAGGGGGTGAGGGAGTCCTGGATTAGGGGGTGTTCGGATAGCCGGACTATACCTTCAGCCGGACTCCTGGACTATGAAGATACAAGATTGAAGACTTCGTCCCGTGTCCGGAAGGGACTTTCCTTGGCGTGGAAGGCAAGCTTGGTGATACGGATATTCAGATCTCCTACCATTGTAACCGACTTTGTGTAACCCTAACCCTCTCCGGTGTCTATATAAACCGGAGGGTTTTAGTCCGTAGGACAACATAGACAACAACAATCATACCATAGGCTAGCTTCTAGGGTTTAGCCTCTCCAATCTCGTGGTAGATCTACTCTTGTACTACCCATATCATCAATATTAATCAAGAAGGACGTAGGGTTTTACCTCCATTGAGAGGGCCCGAACCTGGGTAAAACTTCGTGTCCCTTGCCTCCTGTTAGCATCCGGCCTAGACGCACAGTTCGGGACCCCCAACCCAAGATCCGTCGGTTTTGACACCGACATTGGTGCTTTCATTGAGAGTTCCTCTGTGACGTCGCCGTCAGGCTTGATGGCTCCCACGATCGTCAATGCTGATGCAGTCCAGGGTGAGACCTTCCTCCTCGGACAGATCTTCATCTTCGGCGGCTTCGCACTGCAGGCCAATTCACTTGGCCATTTCGGAGCAGATCGAAAGCTACGCCCCTGGCCGTCAGGTCAGATTTGGAAGTTTAAACCACATGGCTGACATCCGCGGGGACTTGATCTTCGATGGATTCGAGCCACTGCCGAGCGCGCCGCACTGTCACGACGAGCATGATCTAACTCTGCCGTCGAACAGTTCCCTGGAGGCCGCACCCGCATCGGCTTCGACCCCTAATTCGGAGCTAACTGCGCCGATCGAGGATGGGCGGTTGGACACCACCTCGGGGGCTGTGATCCCAACGGCGATTGAGCCGAACACCAGCCCCGCACTCTGCGAGACTCGTGACTCCAAGGAGTCGGACTCCTCTCCGGACTCCGAACCCTCCGCGCCCCTGCCGATCGAATCCGATTGGGCGCCGATCATGGAGTTTACTTGCGTGGACATCTTTCAGCACTCGCCTTTCAGCGATATTCTGAAGACACCAAAGTCTCTCTCTTTGTCAGGAGAGCCCTGGCCGGACTACGGTCAGCAAGGTTGGGGTACGGACGATGAAGAAATTCAAAGCCCACCCACCACCCACTTTGTAGCCACTGTCGATGATTTAACCGACATGCTCGACTTCGACTCCGAAGACATCGACGGTATGGACGCCGATGGAGGAGATGATGAAGAACCAGCGCCTACTAGGCCCTGGAAAGCCACCTCGTCATATGACATATACATGGTGGACACCCCAAAAAAGGAGATGGCAATGGAACAGCGGAGGATGACCCCTCCAAGAAACAGCCTAAGCACTGGCGTCAGCGGAGCTGCTCAAAATCCTGCCAAAACAAATGCGGCGATTCCAGCACGAGAGATAATAATACTCCGGAAAGTGCCGAAGAAAACCCCCTCTAGCAAGATTTAGCACAGGAGGATGGAGAAACCAGCCCTCAGGAGAGAGCGGCTGACATAGAGGTTGAGGACGATAATTATATGCCTCCCTCCGAAGAGGAGGCAAGCCTCGACGACGACGAATTCGTCGTGCCAGAGGATCCCATCGAACAAGAGCGTTTTCAACGCAGGCTTATGGCCACGGCAAGAAGCCTCAAGAAAAAACAGCAACAGCTTAGAGCTGATCAAGATTTGCTAGTCGACAGATGGACTGAAGTCCTTGCGGCCGAGGAGCATAAAATCAAATGCCCCTCCAAGAGCTACCCAAAGCGCAGGTTGCTACCCCGATTAGAGGAGGAAGCACTTGATGTGGCCGACCAGCCACCTCGTGGCCGTGACAGAGAGGCCTCTCGGCCCTCCACTCAAGCCGCACCCCGTACCAAGGCACGGGAATGTGCGCCGGACTTACGAGATATGCTGGAGGACAAGGCAAGGCAAACAAGATCGATCTATGGATCACGTGGGCGCCCCACGGCTCGAGACGGTAACCGTCACGCCGGCCACAAATTCGGCAGGGCCGAACACAGTAGACAAAGCTCATTGGAGCTACGCCGTGATATAGCCCAGTACAGAGGCGCCGCACACCCACTATGCTTCACAGACGAAATAATGGATCATAAAATCCCCAAGGGTTTCAAACCCATAAACATCGAATCATATGATGGCACAACAGATCCTGCGGTATGGATCGAGGACTATCTCCTTCATATCCACATGGCCCGCGGCGACGATTTCCATGCCATCAAATACCTGCCACTCAAGCTTAGAGGACCAGCTCGGCATTGGCTTAACAGCTTGCCAACAGGATCAATCAGTTGTTGGGAGGACCTGGAAGTCGCATTCCTCGACAATTTCCAGGGCACTTATGTGCGACCCCCAGACGCCGATGACCTAAGTCACGTAATTCAGCAGCCAGAGGAATCGGCCAGGCAATTCTGGACACGGTTCCTAACAAAGAAAATTCAAATAGTCGACTGTCCGGACACTGATGCCCTAGCAGCCTTCAAGCACAATATCCGTGACGAGTGGTTGGCCCGGCACCTTGGACAGGAAAAGCCGAAATCTATGGTAGCACTCACGACACTCATGACCCGCTTTTGCACGGGAGAAGACAGCTGGCTTGCTCGTAGCAACAACATGACCAAGCACCCTGGTAACTCGGACACCAGGGACGGCAGTGGCAGGTCACGTCGCAACAAGCAGAAGCGCCGCATTAACGGCGACAATGCTGAGGATACGACAGTTAATGCCGGATTCAGATGCTCTAAATCCGGTCAGCGGAAAAAGCCATTCAAAAGGAATCCTAGGGGCCCATCCAGTTTGGACCGAATACTCGACCGCTTGTGCCAGATACATGGCACCCTCGAAAAGCCGGCCAATCACACCAACAGGGATTGTTGGGTGTTCAAGCAGGCAGGCAAGTTAAACGCCAAAAATGAAGACAAGGGGCTGCATAGCGATGACGACGAGGAGCCCTGGCCGCCGAACAACAGTGGACAGAAGGGTTTTCCCCCACAAGTGCGGACGGTGAACATGATATACGCAACCCACGTCCCCAAAAGGGAGCGGAAGCGCGCGTTAAGGGACGTATACGAGGTGGAGCCAGTCGCCCCATAGTTCAACCCATGGTCCTCCTGCCCGATCACTTTTGATCGAAGGGACCATCCCACTAGCATCCGTCATGGCGGATTCACCGCATTGGTTCTAGACTTAATTATTGACGGATTTCATCTCACTAGAGTCCTTATGGACGGCGGCAGCAGCCTGAACCTGCTTTACCAGGATACAGTGCGGAAAATGAGCATAGATCCCTCGAGGATTAAGCCCACCAAAACGACCTTTAAAGGCGTAATACCAGTTGTAGAGGCCAACTATATAGGCTCAGTCACACTTGAAGTGGTCTTCGGATCTCCGGATAATTTCTGAAGCGAGGAGTTAATCTTCGACATAGTCCCGTTCCGCAGTGGTTATCACGCACTGCTCGGGCGAACCGCATTCGCCAAGTTCAATGCGGTACCGCACTACGCATACCTTAAGATCAAGATGCCAGGCCCTCGAGTAATTATGGTCAATGGAAACACCGAACGCTCCCTCCGAACGGAGGAGCACACGGCGGCCCTTGCAGCGGAAGTACAAAGCAGCTTCTCCAGGCAGTTCTCCAGTCAGGCCACTAAACGACCGGACACCGTCAAGCGCGCCTGGAGTAACCTACAACAAGACCGCCTGGCATGATCCGAGCAGGCATAGCAATGTGGCCCCAACCCCAACCCTCGCAAAAAGGCGACGCCAGTACTTCGCGTACATAACTACGCTCTAGAGATACCATGGGTACAGGGGGAGGGGCACCATCACGGCACCCGCGAAACACGGCCTAAACCGTACCAGGGGCTGCCGATTTTTTAATTTTCTCTTACTTTCAGGACTCCATCCTTTGGAAGGCCTGTTTGGCAATTCAATTGCCGCACAAACGATGCAAGAACCAGGGGAGCAGACAAGCCACGCCGCATTACGGAACTCCCAGGTGGTCTCTATCACGAGCAGTATAGCTGTTCCGCATACTATTCTGTAGCTTGCCCCTGGAACGGACATGTTAAATAGTCCAACCTTTCACTTATCGCATTATTTGTATCGTTCAGCTTTAATCGCAGCCCCTTTTTAATAAACAATGCATAGCTTTTGTCTATTTTTGCATTACTCTTTTTCTTTTCTTTATATATATATGTTCCTTAATGACATGTTGCACCCGTACACGTTGGTACGGCCAAAAAACGCCAGGGGCTTTAGGACCCCTCAATATGGTGTGAGAAGTCCGAACACTTTAACAAGTGTGGCACCCCGAACTTATAGCATTATATGCATCGGCTCCGAATCATGTCTTGGGTCAATAGTTGGGTTTGCCCGGCTCCTATGTTTTGGTGCCTTACGTTCCGCTATATCGGCTAAGGTAGCACTAGGAGAACCACTGCGATTGTGCCCCAATTGAGCTAGGTCGAGCACCTCAGTGGAGAAAGCTAAAACTGACTGTCATGATGAAGCGAGAGCTGGTCGCTATTCGAGAGGTCTTTTGAGTCCCTAAAGACTTATGCCGCTTAGGGCGAGGAGCCGGCTCTGTCCGGCCAAGGCGTGGATAGCGCCCCGAACTCGGTCTTCCGAATACCAGGGGCTTCACCGAAATTTAAAATTATAGAATTCTATGGCTAAGTGAGAGTGTTCACGCATTATAGTCCGATTGCCTTGTTCGTTGGGCTGAGCGCCTCCCTCGAAGGACCCAAACATGGGAAAAAGAACGCTCAGGTTTATCCCCGAACACCCCAGCACTAGCGGCACGGGGGCAGAAGCTGACGACTTGCCATCTCTCTGAATTGATAAACAGCCACACAGAAGGTAATATTTTAAATTACAAACTTCATTACTTAGCGCATATGAACAAGTTTCCAGCGCACAGGACAAAACGAGCAAGTTTCACTCAAAAATTACATCCCTAGAACATTCATCCGCCATAAGGCAGGCACCCTTCAGAACATCCTTATAATAATTCTCAGGCTTGCGATGCTCTTTCCCCGGCGGTGGCCCGTCCTTCACAAGCTTCTCAGCATCCAGCTTGCCCCAGTGCACCTTAGCACGGGCAAGGGCCCTATGGGCACGTTCAATGCAGACGGAGCACTTGATGACTTCGAGCCTTGGACAGGCCTCCACTAGCCGCCGCACCAGCCCGAAATAGCTCCCAGGCAGAGCCTCTCCAGAACACCTTCTCTTTCGAGCTACCCTCCTCGGCTCGATAGAATGCGGCGGCATCAGACACACTCCGGGGAAGATCTGCGAACACTCCTGGAGAGCTCCGGATTCGGGTAAGTAATAAGTAACTCACATTTATGTGTTTTATTTGCATAAAGAACGCCTTACCCACCGCTATCTTCTTCACCTCATCCAACTCCTGGAGGGTCTTCTGGGATTCGGCCTTGGTAGACTTGGCATTTTCAGTAGCCGCCGTGAGCTCGGACGCTTGCGTCTTTGAGTCAAGCTCCAAACTCTCATGCTTTTTCATGAGAACCTGGAGCTCTTGCCGCACCTTGCCAACCTGGGCCTCATACCTCTCCCGCTCGGTGCGCTCCGTGGCCACTTTCTTCTCAGCCTCGAGTAGCGCTTGCTTAAGGGTCGCCACCTCAGACGTGGCCCCTAAAATAGCCACGATAATCCTGTCATTTTTTGCAATTGCACCTTTTTATATATATTTAAACAAGGTATTTCTTACCTTCATTGTCCTCGAGCTGCTTCTTGGCGCGCCCGAGCTCTTGCTCGGACCGCTCGAGGTTCTGCTTTAGTGTGTCCACTTCCGCAGTCAGTGCGGCAAACGCAAGCAGAGAAGCCTGCATACGCATATTGACTCCTTTTTGTTAGACTCCTGCGAATTTTATTTGATCCTCTATTCGGCTTTTCTTCCCGAACGCCAAACAGAGCATCAGGGGCTACTGTCTATGCGGTAACATTATTTAAACATTCTTTACTTACCTCAAAGCCTGTTAAAAGGCTCGTACAAGCTTCAGTCAGTCCACTCTTGGCGGACTGAACCTTCTGGACCACCGCACTCATAATAGTGCGGTGCTCCTCGTCGATGCAGGCGCCTTGGAGCGCCTCCAACAGATTGTCCGGCGCCTCCAGTTGGACGGGGGACACCGGCACGGTGGGCTTGCTCCTCTTGGAAGGAGGTCCCCCGCCGGACTCTGGAACCTTTGAAGGCTCCGGAGCGGAGTCCGGCCTAGAGCCGGACTTGGAGCCCTTGGGGGTTTCATCCCCTTTACTCCTGGAGTCCGGGAGGTCGCCCTGTGGTGCCTCCAGGACCACCTCCTCCTGGCTTGGAACCTGTTGGGACAACACTTCGGTGTCGTCCGTAGGGCGGGGGGAGGAAGCCGTCGGAAGCGAGTTCACGTCCGACGAGTCCAGTGAGCCGCTCGACGACGCGTCGAGCTGGTCTTTGGGTGGGCTGCATGAACATATTCGACATAAGGGAAAGCTGTGCAATAAACGAATACTATGAATTACTCTAGTATCCGGATACTTACGATTTTGCCAGGGGCTTGGCCCTGGGCTGCCACTCCTCTCCGCCGTCGTCGGCGTCGGTGGAGTAGTCCGGAGGAAGGATTTTCCCCTTCTTGGACCCTCTGGCCTCCCCAGAGGGGGCGGCCTTCATTTTCTTCTCTCCTCCCGCTGGAGGGGGAGAGGTCTCTTCTTCTTCCTCCTCGTCTTCACGGGAGGAATGCGCCTCGAAACCGTCGGATGATGGATCCGACACCTCCTGGCGCCGGGCACTCTTTCGAGTCCCCGTGGCCTTTTTCGCAGCCTTCTTCTCCGGCACCACATAGGGTGCCGGAACCAGCAGCTTTGCCAAGCGAGCATCCACTGGGCCTTCGGGCAAAGGAGCCGGACAATTGATCTGTCCGGACGTCACCTGCCAATCCTGTTAAAGGTAAGGGAGCTTAGATCCCGCATGGAGTCAAACTATGAAAAACTGATACCCTGTAAAAGGAAAAAAACAGCTTACCGCATGAGCGTGACGCTGCGTACTGAATCCGCGATCCTCAGTAGCGGATGCGGGGGCCTCGGCGCCCTTGAAAAGCACCTTCCAGGCATCTTCGTACATCGTGTCGAAGAGCCTGCTCAGAGTCTGGTGCCGCGCCGGGTCGTACTCCCACAGGTTGAAAGCCCGTTGTTGACACTGGAGGATCAGGCGGATGAGCATAACCTGGACTACATTGACAAGCTTGAGCTTCTTGTCTACCAGGGTTTAGTTGCATGTTTGGAGTCCGGTCAGCTCTCCTTTCTTACCCCACGACAGGCCCGTCTCCTTCCAGAAGGTGAGCCGCGTAGGGGGTCCGGATCGAAACTCGGGGGGTGCGACCCATTCGGGGTCGCGCGGCTCGGTGATGTAAAACCACCCCGAATGCCACCCCTTCAGGGTCTCCACAAAGGAGCTCTCAAGCCATAGGACGTTGGCCATCTTGCCGACCAGGGCACCTCCGCACTCCGCCTGGTGGCCGCGCACCACCTTCGTCTTGACGTTGAAAGTCTTGAGCCATAGGCCGAAATGGGGGCAGATGTGGAGGAAATCCTCGCACACGACGATAAACGCCGAGATGTTGAGGACAAAGTTCGGGGCCAGATCATGGAAATCTAGGCCGTAGTAGAACATGAGCCCCCAGACAAATGGTTGGAGAGGGAAGCCCAGTCCATGGAGGAAATGGGGGAGGAACACCACCCTCTCATGGGGCCTAGGGGTGGGGATGAGCTGCCCCTTTTCGGGAAGCCGGTACGCAATGTCGTTAGACAGGTATCCGGCCTTCCTCAGCTTTTTGATGTGTCCCTCCGTGACGGAGGAGACCATCCACTTGCCTCCCGCTCCGGACATGGTTGGAGAAGGTTGAGGTGGGGAGTGCAGACTTGGGCGCTGGAGCTCGAGTGCGCGAGAATGGATAGGCAAAGGAGGAAGAAGGCGTAGGTGAAAAGGTGGATCCTTATCCCCTTATATGGGTAGACGCAACTACGTGTCCCCACCAGCCTGGTAAAACTCACCTATCTCCAGGTGCCATAATCAATGGCGCAGTTGGGTTACCCACGCCCGTATTGATGAGAATCCCGAAATGAGGGGACACGATCTCTGCTTTAACAAGACGTGCCAAGGAAACTGCCTCGCATGACGCGCTGAGGTGGGATAATGAAACGACTCGGATAAAGGCTTGGCCGTGGTGTGACACACTACAGAATACATCAGCAGATTAGATTCGTGTAAATGTTATTCTCTCTATGGCAATATGTGGAAACTTATTTTGCAGAGCCGGACACTATCTTTGTGTTCAAAATCTTCTATGAAGTACTTGGAGGAGGAACCCGCCTTGCAATGCCGAAGACAATCTGCGTGCCGGACTCGTCATCATTGAAGCCTGGTTCAGGGGCTACTGAGGGAGTCCTGGATTAGGGGGTGTTCGGATAGCCGGACTATACCTTCAGCCGGACTCCTGGACTATGAATATACAAAATTGAAGACTTCGTCCCGTGTCCGGAAGGGACTTTCCTAGGCGTGGAAGGCAAGCTTGGCGATACGGATATTCAGATCTCCTACCATTGTAACCGACTTTGTGTAACCCTAACCCTCTCCGGTGTCTATATAAACCGGAGGGTTTTAGTCCGTAGGACAACATAGACAACAACAATCATACCATAGGCTACCTTCTAGGGTTTAGCCTCTCCGATCTCGTGGTAGATCTACTCTTGTACTACCCATATCATCAATATTAATCAAGCAGGACGTAGGGTTTTACCTCCATCGAGAGGGCCCGAACCTGGGTAAAACTTCGTGTCCCTTGCCTCCTGTTACCATCCGGCCTAGACGCACAGTTCGGGACCCCCTACCCGAGATCCGCCAGTTTTGACACCGACAGGGGGGCTCGTCGGAGAGGTACCCACCTATCTATATTAGGGTTCAGGATGGGGGCGGTGGTCGCCGGCGGTGGCAGGGTGTTGGCGGGGCGGTGGCGTGGGGATCGCCGAAGAAAAAGCTCGGCACGGGTGGGGTGGCCTAGAGGGATGGCCGGGGCGGCGGCGGATCGGCGGTTGGGAGTGTTTTCGGGGCAGGCGGGGCGGCGCACCGCCGGCCACAGGCCGCGGGGGACTGCTGTTTGGCCGGTGGTGGCTGGCGGCTTAGGGGGGTGGAGGTTGAAGATGAACCACAGGCCCTTGATTTCATATCCAACGGCTACAAAATCGACTGACCAGAGATGAAAAAGTCAGTCGAACGACGTGTAGCCTCACCTTGCTAGTGCGTTCAGTTTCGACAGCAAAATTCAGTTTCGATAGTTAAGTTCAATTTCGATAGTTAAGTTCAGTTTCGACAGTTAAGTTCAGTTTCGACAATTAAGTTCGGAGATGAGCGGCTGATGTATTTTACATCTAGCACTTTGTGGTTATGTATTTTACGTCATGTACTGGAGATGCTATTAGAATTCCACTCAGGTTAACGTTGTTCGTTGTCTCTCTTGTCCTGCTTCAGCCTCAGCGTCGTACAACTCGCCGGAGCTGCTCTAACGACGAAACCCTCCATCACAGCGGAGCAGTACCTCGGGCTCCATCTCCAGACGCCTAAGATCTTCTTCCCCTCCTCCGACAGCAAAGTCAGCCGGAGCATCCTCACCGGCCAACCCAATCATGCTGAGATCGACATGGCTTCGCCAAAGAGGTTGTACACTTGTTGCATCTCTTTTTTACTCTACATGTTATATATATTGTCCACTGAGCACACATATTTGTTCCTTTAGTGTCTCCTTGAAATAAAAAACGTAGGAATTTTAATTTTCACTTGTCCTCCTTTTCAAATTCCTAGTCATGAAGCACAAGACTAAGAGATAGTAGCATAATAGCATTATAACCGTACATTTTCTTGTGGTTTGACTTAATCTCACCATGCTTCTTAGAATCCTGTGATCTTCCAATTGTTGTGAATCAAACACCCAGATTGGCAAAAATCCTGTGTTTTTAAATTCTGTGTTTTGCATGTGCATTCCTATCCTATTCTTGTATATTTCCTATCCCTGCATTGCTGGAATCCTCCAATTCAAACGAGCCCTTACAGAATTACTTCTCTTACAGATAGTTGTCAAAGAAAACCTTGCGTGGTTTTTCCCGCTCCTGCTGGCCGTTGTCCACCCCAGCTCAGCTGCTCCAACGACAGAAGGGTCCAGCACAGCAGGGATCCGGCCTCCAGACTATCTTTCGCCACCTCAGATCTTCTTCCCCGCCGCTGGCAGCCATGAAAACTGCATTACCATCATCAACCGAGCAGATGACCTCGGGGACTACACGGGTCCGCAAGAGAGGCCGCACTCCTTCGTGTATGCTTACGTTATGCATCGCTTAATATTACATGCTACTTTATCATCCTGTTCACCGATTAGACTCTGAGTCAGCTCCAAAGTAATGGTCAAACTTGGGTTTTTAAATGGTTGTGGGGTACATATCGGGGCCGCTATCAATAGTATCTATCTACTATCTGGTTAATCTCTGGTGTCTACTATGAGTTTCATGTTGGGTGGGAAACAAACAGTAAAGAAGCCATTATTTGTATTTTTTAACTGAAGCCATTATCTGACTGCTATTATTGGTTTTGGGTCTATCCACAGGTTGCTACCATCACTCTAGATTTCCGCATCCACTCCTTACATAATCTCACTATGTTTTATTCCTATGCATGACAGTTATTGTAAACAATGGAACTGAACATGTAGAGCAAAAGAGACGAGCCTTGCATGGCAATAAAATTTCATGCAGACGTCGCTCCATGGTAGGCGCAAAGGCAGCCCCCCCTCCATGCATTTCAGATTGTAATCGCGAGGAAAATATCTGTTCCGAGGGGGATTCAGAAGGAGAAGACAACTCCTATTTACCCCCTGAGGTCTTCGCTCTAACTTGGCATGCTGATGTTGGTTATATCATGCATATGGTGTCTTGCATTGCTTACTTTATACATCAAATATGTCATCTGCTTAGTTTAGACATTCTTTTTGCGAATGCCATCTGTTTAGTTTATTCATCGTTTATGTGAATTATGCAACGCCATCTTGTTTAGCCAGGCATCATATATGTGAATTTTGCAATGCCATCTTGCTTAGCCAGTCATCTTATATGTAAATTATATCAGGCCATCCTTTTTTTTCGTTACATATTACATTTGTCAACAATGTTAGTACATTCAACTGCTCTTCATGTGCATCAGCCATTTGACACGGTGATGGTAAATTCTGGAGTGAAAACAAGGTCTTCAGAGCAAACTATGCTATCTGACGAAGCGCATATCTCGCTGGTTACGGATAGCTCCTCAGAGGAGGATTCAGAGAGAGATGACTAGTCCTATTCCCCCCCCCCCCAAGGTGTATGCTCTAACTTGGCAGGGTTATGTTGCTCATATCGTGCGTATGGTGTCTCGCATTGCTATGTCATTTGATTAGTTTAGACATGATTTGTGTGAATGCCACCAGTTCTGTGTCTAATTACCATATATGTGAATTATGCATTGCCATCTTGTTGCAAGACATTATATATGTGAATTATACAATGCTATCTTGTTGCAAAGGCATTATATATGTGAATTACGCAATGCCATGCTGTTTAGCCAATCATCATGTATGTGAATTATATCATGCTATCCTTTTTTTGTATTACGTGTTCCATTTGTCGACAACGTTTGTATATTCAACTACTCTTCCTGTGCATCATCCATTTGAAGCGGTGATGGAAGTATCTAGAGTGAAAACAAGGTATTCAGAGCAGACAATGCTACCTGCTGAAGCAGACATCTTGCTGGTTACAGAGAGCTCCTTAGAGGAGGATTCAGAGACTGATGACCAGTCCTATTTCCCCCCTGAGGTCTATGCTCAAACTTGGCAGGGTTATATTACCCATGTCATGCATGTTGTCTTGCATTGCTTAGTTTTTACATCATATATGGATTGCCATCTGCTTACTTGCTTACTATATAAATCATATATTTGAATTATATCATGCCATCATGTTTACATAGTACATACACATCATCTATCTGAATTATGGCATGGAACCCATTTAATAAAGACATCATATAGTTATATCATCTCATCTTGTTTAGTGTTTACAGTCATCATATTTTGAATTATGGCATTCTATCCGTGAATGTATGTGAATTATGGCATGCCAACCTATTTAATAAACACATTATATAGTTATGTCATGTCATCCTGTTTACATAGTCTCATATTTTGAACTATGTCTTTCCATCTTTTTTAGTTAGCCGTCATAATGTGAAATTGTGTCATGCTATCCTGTTTAGTTAGCCATCATATATGTGAAATTGTGTCATGCTATCCTGTTTGGTTAGACAACATAAATATGAATTATTTCATGCCCTCTTTTATTCCCCACTATCCATTGCACCTGTCTATTATACAATGTCTATACTTTCAATTACTTTTCTTGTTTATCAGCCATTTGAATTGGAGAGCGTGATGGCAGTATCTAAGGGAGTAACAACACGGTCTTCAGAAAAGATAGAGCTACTAGTTGATGCAGATAGAACCACGGTTGTACTTGCCCAAGGACCAGATCCACCACACATAACCCAGACTCTCGCAGATTGTACCCCTACCCAGTTGGACAGAGAACCAGCTACACCCCTTCTAACCCCAACCCCTGCAGATAGTAACCCAGTTCCAGTTGACACAACACCATCTCCACCACAGAGCACCCAAACACGAGCAGTTAGTAAGGGAACTGCAGTGCCCAAAGCACGAGGACCACCACTCCGTATGTTGGGGAACATAGTAATTTCAAAAAAATTCCTACACACACACAAGATCATGGTGATGCATAGCAACGAGAGGGGAGAGTGTTGTCCACGTACCCTCGTAGACCGAAAGCGGAAGCGTTAGCACAATGCGGTGATGTATTCGTACGTCTTCATGATTTGACCGATCCACGTACCGAACGCACTGCACCTCCGAGTTCAGCACACGTTCAGCTCGATGACGTCCCGTGAACTCCGATCCAGCAGAGCTTCACGGGAGAGTTCCGTCAGCATGACGGCGTGATGACGGTGATGATGTTGCTACCGATGCAGGGCTTCGCCTAAGCACCACTACGATATGACCGAGGTGGAATATGGTGGAGGGGGGCACCGCATACAGCTGGGAGAGATCAACCGATCAACTTATGTGTCTAGAGGTGCCCTCCTACCCCCGTATATAAAGGAGCAAGGGGGGAGGCCGGCCGACCCTCTATGGGCGTGCCAGGAGTAGTCCTCCTCCTAGTAGGAGTAGGACTCCCCTTTCCTACTCCTACTAGGAGGAGGAAAGGAAGGAGGAGAAGGAGAAGGAAGGAGAGGGAGGAAAAGGAGGAAAGGGGGCCGGCCCCCTAGTCCAATTTGGTTTGGGCTAGGGGGGCCGCGCGCCCTGCCTCCTCTCTTCCACCACTTGGCCCATGAGGCCCATTACTTCTTCCTCGTATTTCCGTAACTCCCCGATACCCCCGAAAATACCCGAATCACTCGGAACCTTTCCGATGTCCGAATATAGTCGTCCAATATATCGATCTTTATGTCTCAACCATTTCGAGACTCCGCGTCATGTCCCCGATCTCATCCGGGACTCAGAACTACCTTCGGTACATCAAATCACATAAACTCATAATACAATCGTCACCGAAACTTTAAGCCTGTGGACCCTACGGGTTCGAGAACTATGTAGACATGACCGAGACACGTCTCCGGCCAATAACCAATAGTGGAAACTGGATGCTCATATTGGCTCCTACATATTCTACGAAGATCTTTATCGGTCAAACCGCATAACAACATACGTTGCTCCCTTTGTCATCGGTATGTTACTTGCCCGAGATTCGATCGTTGGTATCTCAATACCTAGTTCAATATCGTTACCGGCATGTCTCTTTACTCGTTCCATAATACATCATCTCGCAACTAACTCATTAGTTGCACTGCTTGCAAGGCTTTAAGTGATGTGCATTACCGAGAGGGCCCAGAGATACCTCTTCGACAATCGGAGTGACAGATCCTAATATCGAAATACGCCAACCTAAATAAGTACCTTTGGAGACACCTATAGAGCACCTTTATAATCACCCAGTGACATTATGACTTTTGGTAGCACACAAAGTGTTCCTCCGGTAAACGGGAGTTGCATAATCTCATAGTCATAGGAACATGTATAAGTCATGAAAAAAGCAATAGCAACAAACTAAATGATCAAGTGCTATGCTAACGGAATGGGTCAAGTCAATCACATCATTCTCTAATGATGTGACCCCGTTAATCAAATGACAACTCATGTCTATGGCTAGGAAACTTAAGCATCTTTGATTCAACGAGCGAGTCAAGTATAGGCATACTAGTGACACTCTGTTTGTCTATGTATTCACACAAGTATTATGTTGCCGGTTAATACAATTCTAGCATGAATAATAAACATTCATCATGAAATAAGGAAATAAATAATAACTTTATTATTGCCTCTAGGGCATATTTCCTTCAGTCTCCCACTTGAACTAGAGTCAACAATCTAGTTCACATCGCCATGTGATTTAACATCAATAGTTCACATCACCATGTGATTAACACCCATAGTTCACATTTTCATGTGACCAACACCCAAAGGGTTTACTAGATTCAATAATCTAGTTCACATCGCTATGTGATTAACGCCCAAAGAGTACTAAGGTGTGATCATTTTTTGCTTGTGAGAGAAGTTTAGTCAACAGGTCTGCCACATTCAGATCCGTAAGTATTTTGCAAATTTCTATGTCAACAATGCTCTGCACTAAGCTACTCTAGCTAATTGCTCCCACTTTCAATATGTATCCAAATTGAGACTTTGAGTCATCTGGATCAGTGTCAAAACTTGCATCGATGTAACCTTTTACTGTCGGTGTTCTGGGAACGGGGGTCCCCAGACTTGCCTGCCTACGGCCTGCTGCGTGGCTCAAAAGGGAGCCCAGTGCGGCCCATCTTCACCAACACAAACCCAAGACCCTCGCGAGGGGCCAAGCCTCGCAGGGCGGGCGACGTGGAGCTTCCTCAGGCACGGCCTCGTCAGTCTGGCTCACGAGGAGGCGGAGAGATCAAGGTGGGGTACCTCACGAGGTGCCCGTGACGCAATCCATGACGACTCAGGGCGCCAGGCGGGTGCCAGCCCGCGCAGCGTCCTCCTTTCCTCTTTGGTGCAAAGGGGGCAAGCGCAGCCGCGGAGTACCGAGGCATCAGGCAAAGGTTGCCATTTCGGTGCAACGAGACCAAGACCAGGAGGACTACGAGATGGAGGTCATCGTGGAGCCCAAGACGGCGTCATCACCAGAGCTTTGCGCAGGCGAAGACTACTTTTGTCAGGATAGATGATACTTGCTGTCCCCCTTCAAATTAGCCTGCCATTGTTGGCTCCCTTCCCGCTCAATATTTGGGAAGAGGACCAGGGCCTCTATAAATAGGACCAGCCACCCACATAGCAAGGGGTCGGTCGGCTGGAGGCAGAGAGAGAGAGAAGGTGACTGAACTCCACTGAGCAGTTCATCGCCCCAGCCAAGAACAGACCCTCGCGAGGCTGTTCTTCCTTGTATTGTTCATCATCATCAGCCCAAGAGGCAATCCACCACACCACACACTGGAGTAGGGTATTACACCACAACGGTGGCCCGAACCAGTATAAACCCTGTGTCTCTTGTGTTGTTCTTTCCTTAGTTTTAGATCCTAGCATGGCGGAGGGGTGCAGGTAGGTAGGAGGCGAAATCTCCGCGCGCACCCCAGTGTTCGAACCTCAAGGGTCTGCCGGAACCCGAAATCCAACATTTGGCGCGCCAGGTAGGGGTGCGCCGGGATTTGTCTTCCACCACCCCGTTCTCCTCCGACCATCACGCCCATGTCTGACGCTCGTCGGGCCCACGCCGAGTGCCGGGCCGCACTCGCTTCCCGCGCCGCCCAAACGGCCCCTGTCGGCGGGCATCCGCGCCGTTCCCCGTCACCTGCCGTCAACGCCGCCACCGGCCCGGCGGGGGACGAGCGGCAAGCATCGTCCCAGCATCCGTCCATGCGGCAAGACGGCCGCACCGCAACTCCCACGCTCACCCCAGCTGGTTCTTCGCCCAGCGCGCTCCGCGCGCCCATGGAGCCCCGCAACCTCTCCCCCATCTATCGCGCTGCATCAACACCCCCGGTTGTCGCGGCCCTCTTGGGTGGCTCGCAGGCGCCGCCCACAAGTCACCACGTCAAGCCGTTCATCCGCCGGGTCAGCGCCGCTTCCACGCGGCATGGGGCTCCCCTGGATCGGGCGGCGCCAGAGACCGGCCTAACCTTCAGCTCAGAGGACCTCCCCTCCAACTCGGCCTGCTCGAGTGCGCTCCCCATGCTATGCACCCCCACCATCTGCCAGGTGGCCGTCACCAGAACCCTCATTGATGGCGGCGCGGGCCTCAGCATGCTCTCGGTCGAGGCCTTCAATCTCCTCTGCATACCCTAGGAACGGCTGCGACCCAGCCGACCCTTCTCAGGCGTTGGGGGCGGATCGTCCAGCTCCCTGGGACAGATTCGGCTCCCAGTAACCTTCGGCACCTACGACAACTTCCGCACGGAGCTGGTCGACTTCGACATCACCCCCATCGGCCTCCCCTACAACGCCATCCTCAGCTACCCAGCGCTGGCCCAGTTCATTGCAGCGACGCACCCGGCGTACAACCTCATGAAGATGCCCGGGAGCAGCGGTGTCCTCACCGTGCACGGGGACACCGGGGACGCTCTGCGGGTGCTCAGGCTCGTCTTCAAGATAGCGGCGTCGGCACAGCCCGCCGACTTGGAGGCCCCTGAGCCCAAGGGAGCTGCGCCCACCAAGAAGAAGCAGTTGTTCACCCAAGACAAGGCAGAAACCAAGCAGTTACCCGTCGATGAGGACGGGTCCACCAACGCCACTTTCACCATACTCGCCCACCTCAAACCCGAGCATGAAGAGACCCTGGTTGGGTTCCTGCGCGCAAACAAGAAGGTATTCGCTTGGGAGCCAGACCAGTTGGCAGGGATCCCCAGGAGTGTAATCGAGCATCACCTCAACGTGTGCCCCAACGTGCGCCCTGTGAAGCAGAAGGCCAGGCGGCAGTCCACAGAAAAGCAGGCCTTCATCGTACAAGAGACCCGCAAATTAGAGGCTGCTGGGGTCATTCGCGAGGTCCGATACCCAGATTGGTTGGCCAACCCTGTCCTTGTGCCAAAGAAGGGAGGGAAGGAGCGCATGTGTGTCGACTTCACCAACCTCAACAAAGCGTGCCCGCAAGATCCGTTCCCTCTCCCCCGCATCGACCAGATCGTCGATTCCACTGCGAAATGCGACCTGTTATGCTTCCTGGATGCCTTCTCTGTGTATCACTAGATCAAGATGGCGGTAGAAGACGTCGAGAAGACAGCCTTCCTAACCCCGTGTGGGGTGTACTGCTACACATGCATGCCATTCGAGCTGCGTAACGCAGGGGCGACCTTTCAGCGGCTGATGCACATCACCCTGGGCCCGCAGCTCAGGAAGAATGTCGAAGCTTACGTCGATGACATCGTGGTAAAATCTCGGGAGGCCAGGACCTTGATACAAGACCTGGAGGAAACCTTCGCGAGCCACAACACAGTGAACCTACGGCTCAACCCAGAGAAGTGTGTGTTCGGAGTCCCCTCGGGCAAGCTCTTGGGTTTCCTCGTGTCCCACTGAGGCATCGAGGCTAACCCAGAGAAGGTCAAGGCAGTGGAAGACATGAGCCCGCCAAAGACCCTCAGAGAAACGCAGAAGCTCACGGGGCGCGTGACCGCGCTAGGGCGCTTCATCTCCAAGTTGGGGGAGCGAGCGCTACCTTTCTTCCAGCTAATGAAGAAAAAGGGGCCCTTCGAGTGGACTGAAGAGGCCGACAAGGCGTTCCAGGATCTCAAGAGATACCTGACAAGTCCACCGGTCATGGTGGCTCCGCGCCCTCAAGAACCCCTGGTGCTTTACCTTGCCGCCACTCCCTACTCCGCCAGCGCAGCCTTGGTGGCAGTCAGAGAGGAGCGTTGAATCAAAACCGCAACAGCGGCCCGGGACTAGGCGGAACAGGAACGCGGAAGGCCCACAGAAACCACTACAGCGGCTGAGGAGGATCAGCCGCCGCAGAGGGGCGCACCGGAAGTGGAAGAGGCCCCACTCACAGATGGCCAGTCTCAGGAGTCCTCATTGCCTCAAGAGGCGCCAAGGTCTCCGAAGGGAGCCACCAGCACTGACGCACTCCACCTCGTTGAGCACCCAGTGTACTTCGTCAGCACGGTGTTGCGGGATTCAAGGGCACGGTACCCCATGCCTCAGAAACTCCTCCTTGCGCTATTGGTGGCCTCGCGCAAGCTGCGGCACTATTTTCAGGGTCATCCCATCAAGGTCGTCTCGTCATCCCCCTGGAGAGAGTGCTCAGGAGCCCCAATTCAGCTGGGAGGGTCGCTGAGTGGAACATAGAGCTGCAAGCGTTTCAGCTTGAATTCAGCACGACCAGGGTCATCAAGGGAGCAGCGTTGGCGGATTTTGTGGCAGAATGGACGGAGGCGCCAGGCCTCAAGGCCAACGAGGATCGGTCCCTGTCCCCAGGAAGCGAGGCGCCAGAAGGCTGGGTCATGTACTTCGATGGGGCGTTCTCTAGGCACGGCGCTGGGGCTGGGGCGGTGCTTATATCGCCCACTCAGGACAAGCTCTACTACGCTGTGCAGCTCTGCTTCCAGCAAGGTGAAAAGGTCTCCAACAACATAGCGGAGTATGAAGGTTTAATAGCGGTCTTGAAGGCCGCAGCTGCCCTGGGGGTGAAACGCCTCACCATCAAGGGCGATTCGTAGCTCCTTGTCAATTCCTCCAACAAGGTGTACGAGCCGAAGGATGAGCACATGGAAGCCTACCTTGCAGAAGTCCGCAGGATGGAGAAGCAGTTCTGGGGGCTGGAGTTGCAGCATGTGCCTCGTGGCACCAATCAGGAAGCCGATGACATCGCCAAACACGCGTCCAGGCGGTTACCTCAGGAGCCTGGCGTTTTCGAGGAGCGGCTCTTCAAGCCTTCAGCCCTGCCATCATTATCAAACATGGCTCAGCCCCGGGAGGAGCTCCCCCAGCCACCTGCCTCAGGAGCTCCGGCCTGTGGCCCAGCCTCGGGAGCACACCTGCTCCTGACAATGGAACCTCAGGAGGGATGTTGGATCGCGGAGCTCCGGAGCTACTTAACGCAAGGGACCCTGCCGGAGAAGGAGGAGGAAGCAGAGCGAGTGGCACGCCAGGCCACGGCATACTGCATCAAAGATGGAGAGCTCTACCGAAAGCGACCAAACGATGTATCCCTGTGCTGCATCTCCAGGGAGCAAGGGAAGGAACTACTGGACGATATACACGGCGGAGACTGCGGACATCACTCATCATCACGGACCCTCGTCGGCAAGGCGTTCCGCAGTGGGTTTTATTGGCCCACCACGCTCAATGACGCCGTGGAACTAGTGAAAGCTTGTGAAGCCTGCCAGTTCCACGCCAAGCAGATCCATCAGCCAGCAGGAGGCTTGCAGACTATCCCCATTTTGTGGCCATTCGCAGTATGGGGGCTTGACATCTTGGGCCCGTTTCCTCGGGCGCCAGGGGGCTACCGCTACCTTTACGTTGCCGTGGACAAGTTCACCAAGTGGGCTGAAGTAGAGGCTGTCCGCACCATTCCCGTGGGTTCCGCGGTCAAGTTCATCACAGGCATCGTGAGCCGGTTCGGGGTGCCGAATCGCATCATCACGGACAACGGTTCACAGTTCACCAGTAACCTTTTCAAAACATACTGTGCTAACCTTGGAACGTAGATATGCTACGCTTTAGTGGCGCACCCCCGAAGCAATGGCCAGGCCGAGCGGGCAAACGCAGAGGTCCTGAGGGGCCTCAAAACCAGGACGTTCAAGAAGAAGCTGGAGGCCTGCGGCAGAGGTTGGTATGATGAGCTTTAGTCCGTGTTGTGGTCCATCCGCACAACCGCGACCAAGCCGACTGGGGAGACCCCGTTCTTCCTGGTCTACGGAGCCGAAGCGGTCCTCCCTCACGAGGTCAAACATCGCTCCGCGCGGGTCCTGGCGTTCGACGAGGCGCGACAGGATGCCATGTGGGGGATGGACCTCGTGCTGGGGGAGGAACGTCGCTGAGAAGCCGCGCTACGAGCGGCGAGGTACCAACAGGCACTGCGGCGATATCACTGCCGCAACATCCGCCCCAGGACTCTTGAGGTAGGAGACCTCGTGCTCAGGCGGGTTCTCTCCAGGGAGGGACTGCACAAGCTCTCTCCCATGTGGGAGGGCCCGTTCAAGGTTGTTCATGTTTCCAGACCCGGCTCCGCGTGCTTGGAGACTCAGGAGGGAGTGCCGGTCCAGAATGCATGGAACATCCAGCACCTCCGGAGGTTCTACCCCTAAAAAGGCCCAGAGCCTGTGAAGCAAGGCGAGTGCCTGTGAAGCTATCGCGTTTTGGAAAAGGCCCAGAGCCTGTGAAGCAAGGCGAGTGCCTGTGAAGCTATCGCGTTTTGGAAAAGGCCCAGAGCCTATGAAGCAAGGCGAGTGCCTGTGAAGCTATCGCGTTTTGGAAAAGGCCCGGAGCCTGTGAAGAAGGCGAATGCCTGTGAAGCTATCGCATTTTGGAAAAGTCCCGGAGCCTGTGAAGAAGGCGAGTGCCTGTGAAGCTATCGCATTTTGGAAAAGGCCCAGAGCCTGTGAAGCAAGGTGAGTGCCTGTGAAGCTATCGCCTTTTGGAAAAGGCCCAGAGCCTGTGAAGGAAGGCGAGTGCCTGTGAAGCTATCACGTTTTGGAAAAGGCCCAGAGCCTGTGAAGCAAGGCGAGTGCCTGTGAAGCTATCGCGTTTTGGAAAAGGCCCAGAGCCCGTGAAGAAGGCGAATGCCTGTGAAGCTATCGCGTTTTGGAAAAGGCCCAGAGCCTATGAAGAAGGCCAACGCCTGTGAAGCTCGCCGCCCGTGACACTCTCACGTAATAATGAGTTGGGGCTGTACACGCCCCGGAGTCTCATGAGTGCCGGCCTCAGGCCCTGGGGCTCCCTCCCACGCCCAGTGGCAGCACTTAGCTCCGTGCTAGTGAGAAGACGTCGAAGACTAGATTAGGTGCCGAACGCGGCTTTTCATTTGCTTTCCGCAGTTGGCTTGTTCCTGCTCATTCAAAGTTTTATTGAAGTTGTTGCCGTCTTTGGCTCGCGGTTCTTCGACCTTTCATTCTCCTGCCTCGATTTCTCTGGTGCAAAGCCTCGTGAGGGGGGCAGCCGAGCGCCCTCGCGGGAGTCCCTATCCTAGTCATTCAAAGGGTTCGCGACCTGGGCCCCTTGCAGGAGCACCCCTCCAGTCCGTGCCCCTCGGGCACCGCGACACAGACACAGGGCCTGGGTCGGTCGCCCCCACGGTTGGGGCCGGGAACCATCTGTAACGCCCTCGATGCGGCTATAGCTCCCACGTGTCGAGGCACGACTTAGAGACATAACGGCATTGAAAGCAATGTTGCAAGTCAGGAAATCATCACACATCCCATGTACATAAATAATATAAAGGGGAAGATAACATAGTTGGCTTACACTCGCCACGTCACATCAGAGTACATAAATAACATCCATCATACAAATCACTCATGGCCCGACTACGGTGCCAAAATAGAAAAGACCCCCAACATGCGACAAGGCCCTGAATCGATAACCCCAACTAGGCACCACTACTGATCGTCGGGAAAGGAAACATAATAACGCTGAGAGTCCTCGTCGAACTCCCACTTGAGCTCGTACTCGTCACCTGGAGCGGAATCACCTGGACCTGCATCTGGAGTTGTAGTATCTGTGAGCCACGGGGACTCAGCAATCTCACACCCACGCTATCAAGACTATTTAAGCTCATAGTACAGGATAAGGCAAGTATATGTGGAGCTACAACAAGCGTCTAGCATATATGGTGGCTAACTTATTCGCAAAGGAGAGCGAGAAGAGGGGGCAAAGCACGAGCGAGAAACTAGAAGGAACAACCTGCGCAAGCATTACTCCAACACCGTGTCCACTTCCCGGACTCCGCCGAGAAGAGGCCATCACGGCAACACACTTAGTTGATTCATTTTAAATAATTAAGGTTCAAGTTATCTACAACCGGACATTAACAAATTCCCATCTGCCCATAACCGCGGGCACGGCTTTCGAAAGTTCAATCCCTGCAGGGGAGTCCCAACTTAGCCCATGATAATCTCTCACGGTCAACGAAGGAAAAGACCTCCTCCCAAGACGTTCCGATCAGACTCGGTATCTCGGTAACTCAAGACACTTCGACAGGTTAAAACAAGACCAGCAACACCGCCCGAATGTGCCGACAAATCCCGATAGGAGCTGCACATATCTCTTTCTCAGGGCACACTCAGATGATACTAGCTACGAGTAAAATCAACCCTCAAGTTTCCCCGAGGTGGCCCCGCAGGCAGCTCAGTTCGGACCAACACTCAGAGGGAGCACTGGCCCGTGGGGGGCTAAAAATACGATGACCCCTGAGCCTGTAGAACCCAAGGGAAAGAAAAGGCTAGGTGGCAAATGGTAAAACCATGGTTGGGCATTGCTGGAAAAGCTTTAATCAAGGCGAAATATCAAGGGGTTCCCATAATAACCCAACCGTGTAAGGAACGCAAAATCCGGGAACATAACACCGATATGACGGAAACTAGGGCGGCAAGAGTGGAACAAAACACTAGGCGAGAGGCCGAGCCTTCCACCCTTTACCAATTATATAGATGCATTAAGATAACATAGCAATATAGTGATATCCCAACAAGCAAATAAAAAATGTTCCAATAGGAACGGCTCCAATCTTCACCTGCAACTAGCAACGCTATAAGAGGGGCTGAGCAAAGCGGTAACATAGCCAATCAACGGTTTGCTAGGACAATGGTAGGTTAGAGGTTCAATCATGCAATTGGGAGGCTGACAATCAAAAGGTAGGCATCGTAGCATTGGCATAGCAAGAGCGAGCAAACTAGCATAGCAAAGATAGTAGTGATTTCGAGGGTATGATCATCTTGCCTGCAAAGTTGTCAGAGCTGACTGGATCCTCACAAGCAAACTCAACGGGCTCCTCGGTAGCGAACTCGTCTCCCGGCTCTACCCAAACAAGACAAACAAGCAACAAGGATACAATCAACCACGTGCAAGACCAAGCAATACGATGAAATGATGATATGCTATGCGGGATGCGATGCGGGAGGCAAAATGCAAGATATGACAGGAAATGCATGAACCTGGCCTCAACTTGGAATTCCAAGGGTGCCACTGGATAGAGGGGATGAAATCGCTTGAAAACGAGATAAAGATCATTGGAATCGGAGCTACGGTTTGGAAATGGCAAGCGTTTTAAGATATGACACCGGTCTGCGATTTACAGCAAGTAGGCATCTAAATGCAACGAAATGAACATGCTACAGCCACCAAACATGAAAACAAAATACATGGCAGTGATGTACACAAGATGTTTAACAAAACACTAGCACTGCGCCATAGGCAAATTCATCCATTAAGAGGTTCAAACAAGCATGGCAAAAATGAATAAGCAAAACAGATTCCAGACTTAGTGAAATTAACACTAGCCTGAAATTTCAGATCACGATGCTCTCTTTGGAGCAGCAAAACAACATGATAAATGACCTGAACATGACAAGTAAGGACATGGCATGGAGCTACTCAACAAGCTTAACAAAACACCCAAAGTGACCTGGGGCCAAAAGGGTTCACAAAATACTCTACCGAGCTCACGAACATAGCTCGAACACAATCAGTTTTCAGACTTAGTGAAAACTGAGACATGCAGAAATTATAACTCATGAAGGCATGTAAACGAGCTCGATGCACTCACTATGGTGCAAGTCATAGCAAGGCAAGCATATAACCAGCAAGAAGGCACAATATGCTAGCTACACATGGCAAGAACAAAGACATGGCGTGTATGGAACACTAACGGTAGCATCGGCAAAATCGCAAACAATTTGACGATCTGCCCAGATTAACAACGAAGCAAAAGTTGAGCTCGATTGAGTCAATCTAGAGCACTCCACATATGCAAAAAAAGACATGGATGGATAGAGCATAACATAGATATCAAAACTCCTCAAAAGAGGCACGGATCACTAGGAAACAAGCTGGACATATGGCATCACGAACTAAAATATCCCAGACTTAGTGAAAATCACCAAGTCCCTGAAATCAGCAATCTCAGGTACCTCTCTTCGCAAGCTTGCACAAGACAATACACACATCCTAAAAATGCATGGGTGTCATATCTGGAAAGAAGACAAAATGCTTAACAATTCATCCCAAAGGGGCACAGGCATATCATGCACGGATTAAACATGGCAAAAATGACAAAAGTGCATGATGAACTAACGGATCTGCAATTTAACTCACGAAGCGTCCTTCTAACAGCATTTAGGGCAACAAGATGACCTCAAATGCAAATGATTTAATGGAATGAAATGATGTACATGTCGAGGCGAAGATTTTGATATATCATATGCCAAAAACGGAACTACGGTTGCGGAGTTACGAGCAGTCAAACATCGCATAAAAATATGGAGATTAGGGTTTCGGGGAGAGGTCAACCGGATCTAGAGCCGGATCTCGCGGCACTGTAGCAGCCCGAGCTCGGGCTCGCCGGAAATGGAGCGCGGCGTCCAGAGATGGAAGGAGAGGGCCGAGGTCGGCCGGTCTTGGCGGCGAGGAGGGGCGGCGCGGCTGGGGACGGGCGGCGGCGACCCGGCGACGAGGCGGCGGGGCGCGGCGGAGGCGCGAGGCGGCGATGTCGCGGCGCCGGCGACGCGGTCCGGCGCGGCGGCGGTGGAGCGGATCCGGCCACCGAAGCCGGACGGGACGGCGGAGCCGGCGTCGGGTGGGGAGGGCGGCGACCTGGGCCCGGGAGGGCCCCGCGTGGGCCGGGCGGGCCTCGGCGGTGGCGGGGAAGTGGTCCGGGCGGCGACCACTAGGAGGCCGAAACGTGGCGGTGGACGGGGAGGCCGGATATGTCCATCGGTGGCGGGTGTGTCCGGCGGCGGCGGATCTAGAATTTAGGGTTAGGGACGAGGGGAGACCCGAGATCTGAAATGGAGGGGGTATATATAGGCATAGAGGGAGCTAGGAGAGTCCAAATGAGGTGCGGTTTTCGCCCACGTGATCGTGATCGAACGCTCTAGGACATGGAGCAGAGTTTGGTGGGTTTTTGGCCAAATTTAGGGGGTGTTGGGCTGCAACACACACGAGGCCTTTTTGGTCCCTCGGTTAACCGTAGGAGTGTCAAACGAAGTCCAAATGACACGAAACTTGACAGGCGGTCTACCGGTAGTAAACCAAGGCCGCACGGCAAGTCTCGGTCCAATCCGGAAATGTTTAATCCCCACACACGAAAGAACGCTAGAAAAGGCCACCGGAGGAGAACGAAGCGCCGGAATGCAAAACGGACAACGGGGAAAATGCTCGAATGCATGAGATGAATATGTATGCAAATGCAATGCACGAGATGACATGATAAGAGATGCACGAAAAAGAAAGACAACACACGGAGACAAAGACCCGAACCCGAGAAATAAATATAACTTAACACCGGACACGGCAAGAGTTGGATACAAATATGGAAAGTTACATCCGGTGTGTTACAACACTCCACCACTACGAAAAGATCTCGTCCCGAGATCTAGGACTGAAAGAACTCCGGGTACTCAGAACGGAGGTGATCCTCGCGTTCCCAGGTAGCTTGACGGTCGGAATGGTGAGACCACTTGACTTTGAGAAATTTGATTGACTTGTTGCGAGTCTTGCGTTCAGTCTCTTCAAGAATAGCAACTGGGTGCTCACGATAGGAGAGATCTTCTTGGAGCTCAATATCCTCGAAGTTGACGGTGCGGTCAGGAGTCTTGAAGCACTTTCGAAGCTGAGAGACGTGGAACACATCATCAACATTTGCAAAGTTTGAAGGAAGCTCAAGTTGATAGGCGAGGTCGCCTCTCTTGCTGACAATCTTGAAAGGTCCCACGTATCTAGGGGCAAGCTTCCCTTTGATACCGAAGCGACGAGTACCTTTCATAGGAGAGATGCGGAGGTAAACATGATCTCCGATCTCGAAAGCCAAATCACGGTGCTTACTATCGTAGTAGCTCTTCTGGCGGGATTGGGCCGCTTTGAGGTTGTCACGAATGACCTTGCACATTTCTTCTGCTTCTGTGATTAAGTCATTACCCAGCAGCTGACGTCACCGGTTTCAGACCAGTTGAGAGGGGTACGGCACTTCCTGCCATACAGAATTTCAAAGGGGGCCTTGCCCGAACTTGCTTGAAAACTGTTGTTATAGGAGAATTCAGCATAAGGAAGAGAATCCTCCCACTTCATGCCGAAGGAGATCACACAAGCCCTGAGCATATCTTCAAGAATCTGATTGACACGCTCGACTTGACCTCTCGTTTGAGGATGGAAAGCTGTGCTGAAGCGAATGCTTGTGCCCATGGCCTTCTGAAAAGAATCCCAAAACTTGGAGGTAAAGATGCTGCCACGGTCTGAAGAGATCACTTGAGGAATACCGTGCAGAGAGACAATGCGAGAGGTATAGAGTTCCGCCAGTTGAGCTGCAGTGATCGACTCTTTGATAGGAAGAAAATGAGCCACTTTGGTGAGCTTGTCGATGACGACGAATATAGCATCATTGCCACGCTTGGACTTTGGAAACCCAGTCACGAAGTCCATTTCAATGTGGTCAAACTTCCATTCTGGAATGGCAAGAGGTTGGAGGAGACCTGCTGGCCTTTGGTGTTCTGCCTTCACTCTTCTGCAGACATCACATTCATTCACGAATTGAGCGATCTCGCGCTTCATTCGAGTCCACCAATAAGCTTGCTTGAGATCCTGATACATCTTCGTACTACCTGGGTGGATGGAGAGGAGAGAGTTGTGAGCCTCGTTCATGATCACTTTACGAAGTTCACCTTTGGGCACAACAATACGATCCTCGAAGAAGAGAGTGTCCTTGTCATCAAGGCGGTAGCACTTGTACTTGGACTGACTCTTTGCAATACCAATCTTCACCTTTTTCACCATAGCATCAAGAAGCTGGGCTTGGCGAATCTGGTCTTCTAAGGTAGGAGAGACTTGAAGTTTGGCGAGGAATCCTTGAGGAACAACTTGAAGATTCAGCTTGCGGAAAGCTTCACAAAGCTCGGGTTGATAAGGCTTGAGAATCAGACTGTTGCAATATGCTTTTCTGCTCAAAGCGTCAGCAATCACATTGGCCTTGCCTGGAGTATACTCAATACTCGGATTATACTCTTGAATCATTTCGACCCATCGAGTTTGCCTTAGGTTGAGATTAGGCTGGGTGAAGATATACTTGAGACTCTTGTGATCAGTGAAAATGTCCACTTTTCTTCCCAATAGAAGATGTCTCCAAGTTAAAAGAGCATGCACAACTGCCGCCAACTCGAGATCATGAGTGGGGTAGTTCTTCTCATTAGGCTTCAACTGGCGAGATGTATAAGCAACCACTTTCTTCTCTTGCATCAATACTGCGCCAAGACCTTGGAGAGAGGCATCACAAAAGACCTCGTACGGCTTGGATTCATCAGGCGGAGTCAGAACTGGAGCAGTGATCAACTTCACTTTCAAAGTGTTGAAAGCAATATCACACTTCGGAGACCAAACGTACTTGACGTGCTTCTGAAGAAGATTTGAGAGAGGCTTCGCGATCTTGGAAAAGTTTTCAACGAATCTTCGGCAATAGCTTGCGAGACCGAGAAAACTGCGGAGTTGCTTCACGTTCTGAGGAGGTTCCCAATTCACAATTGCGGATACCTTCTCGGGATTCACGGAAATGCCCTTGGCAGAGATGATATGACCAAGATAAAGAACCTCATCGAGCCAAAATTCACACTTGGAGAACTTGGCATAGAACTGATGTTCCCTGAGCTTATCAAGAACCAAACGCAAGTGCTTGGCATGATCTTCCTTGTTCTTCGAGAAAACCAGAATGTCATCGAGATAGACCAAAACGAAGTCATTGGTGAAGGCGTTGAAGATGAAGTTCATCATGCGAGAGAACGTCGGAGGAGCGTTGGCGAGGCCAAAAGACATGACAGTGTATTCATATGAACCAAAGCTTGTTCTGAATGCTGTCTTGGGAATATCTTCTTCACGAATGCGAATCTGGTGATAACCCATACGGAGATCAAGCTTGGAGAATACTTGGGCACCCTTGAGTTGTTCGAACAGCTCATTGATGTTGGGAAGTGGGTATTTGTTCTTGATGGTCTTCTTGTTCACTGGACGGTAATCAACACAAAGTCGACTCGATCCATCCTTCTTCTTCACAAAAAGAACACCACAACCCCACGGAGAAGTACTAGGCCGGATGAGACCCAATCTTTCTTGCTCATCGAGTTGTTTCTTCAACTCCTTCAACTCTTCGGGGCCGAGCTTGTAGGGACGTTTGCACACAGGTTCCGTACCGGGCTCAAGTTCAATAACAAATTCAACCGGCCGGTTTGGAGGCATCCCTGGGAGTTCTTCTGGAAAAACGTCTTGATACTCACAAACAACCGGAATCTGCGAAATAGCATCCAATTCACCCTTCTCATTGAGAGAAAACAACCGGATGGTATTATCCCGAGCGGCAAAGACAATGACATCCTCAGACGAATGAGTCAATTGAATCTGCCTGGCTGCACAATCAAGCTGAGCTTTATGCTTAGAAAGCCAATCCATTCCGAGAATAAGATCAATATCAGAGTTGCCAAGAACCATTGGAGAAGCAAGAAACTTGAAATCACCCATCAAGATTGAAATATCCGGCACCTCCATACTGGAACTCAGTCGCTTAGCTGGAGAGACGACTTGCATAGCTCTAGGTAATGCCTTAGTGGTAAAATTGTTCTCCGATGCAAATGGAAATGACATGAAGGAATGCGATGCACCAGAGTCAAAAAGAACTTTTGCAGGAATATCATTAACAGGAAGGTTACCCATGATCACATCTGACGAGTCCTCTGCCTGGGCTGCATTCATCAAATTGACCTTGGCGTGCTTGGGATTATGCTTGACCACAGCTGTACTTGCCGATCTGAGAGGAGGAGGAGGAGGAAGACGCCTCTGGTTGAAACACTTGTTGGCATAGTGACCCTTCTGTTGGCACTTGTTGCACGTGACCTCTGAGAGCGGACGGTGATACGGAGCACTCGATCTTGGAGCTTGAGACGAAGTTTTGTTCCGAAAGCCTGGGTTGGGTGGGTGGGAAGAACCACTGCCACCTTTGCTCTTCTGCTGATACGGCTGACGGAACGGAGGAGGAGGAAGCCAAAACTTCTGCTGCTTGGCCACTTGAGTAGAGGAAGATGGAGTAACATCTCTGGCACGCTTCCTGGAAGCATCACACCTCAACTGAGCAGCCTCTTGCTTCAGTGCCATGTTGTAGAACTCATCGTATCTCAACGGCTCAAAGAGGACAAGAGCGAGCTGAATTTCCTCACGAAGACCACCCCTGAACTGATAGATCATGCTCTTCTCATCAGGAACATCCTGCTTGGCAAAACGGGCGAGCTTCTGGAACAACTTGTTGTAGTCGTAGACAGACAAAGAGCCTTGCTTCAGATTGCGGAATTCCTCACGCTTGCTTTCAACCACGCTCTGCGGAATGTGATGAGCGCGGAAATCTTGACGGAAATCATCCCAAGTGATCAAACGTCCACCTCTGGAATCCTTGTACTGCTGGAACCACTCTGCAGCCTGATCTTTGAGTTGGAAAGAAGCGAACTTGACGAAATCTTCAGGCCTGACGTTGCTGCACTCGAAATGCTTACACAGATCCACAAACCAATCGTCAGCATCGGTTTCCTCAACACAATTACTGAAAGTCTTTGGCCCGTTAGCAAGGAACTGGTTGAGTGTAGCAAAGTGACTCTGATTGCTGCCTTGATTCCCTTGACTGCCTTGATTGCGCTCTTGGAGAATTTGCATGATCAGCTAAGTATTTGCATTAGTTGCGGCCATCACAGCTTGCCATGCCTCTGGAGGAGGTGGAGGTGGTGGCGGATCAGGATTCGGAGTTGTGCGCGTTGGAGGAGCCATCCTGAAGAGGTTGACCACCATTAGCACATGACAGATAAATATTGAAGCTGAATCCAACGGAATGAAAATTGCAACATATAATCTTCACATCCGAACAAAATGAACGAATGCATTTCTCTTGAAGTGGTCACATATTCCTAAATTGCGAAGCCACGAAGAATCAGGTAGAAGGGGTACAACAACGAGGGATGGAATCAACATATGACGTCGAAGCAAAACGAATGCCACAACTCGAAATAAAACCAAGGGTTGGCTTGCGGAATAAGCCGGAACAAATACATGATAGAAATTTCGTCCGAAGTTTTCATGGTGGGACCTAAATGGGCTCGATCGTACAGCACCATCATGTACAAGGCAGTGCACATGACATACGAAGCGTCCCCGAGTCAGCATAGCCAAGGACTCTTTAAGACACAACGAGACCACTGTAAAATCGACCGTGAATAGGCGAACCACTAGAGGTCGAACCCCAATTTCATATCATACATCTGTCGAAAAGATATCCTAAGGCTACTTGAATTCCCACCTATGAAATTCCCGAAATTTTCCCGGTTATGCAATCAGGTGTTGGGGATACAGGGGAAGCATAATATCTCACCCAAGCTAGCAAATCCTACATCCAGCTGTATCCATCCTTCAACACATAACCAAGAAACCTTCGGAAACCATCTATCTCAACCTTCGAAAAGCATCCGTTATACAAGTTATGGCGATACTCCCGAACTCCCGCCCCAGTACTGGGTGGCGTCGAGGTTATCTCACCAACGAACTGCATAAAAGAGATTTTCGATGTCGCGCACAAATCTCAAGTATACCAGAATTGCAACGATAAAATTGTGACGACAACACCTCGGAGCTCAACTCCCCGGGACACTGCCACAACCCCTAAAGACAGGAGGCACCAAGAACAATGTTCTCGTCACAAAACCATCGGAACAAAACCAAGATACTCGCCTGATCCTAAAAAATTTTTTTTAGTGAAATTTGAGAAGAGAAGAGTTAAAACTCTACGTCAGGATGCCTTACCAGAGCGATGAGGAGACTGGGAAGTAAAAAGAATTCCTAACTCTCCAATATATAATTCCTAAGGGACTCAAAACATTTTTTTCTAGACACAACTCGGCTGCTAAAAACGATCAAGCAATGGGGGCTCCTAAGGTCGGGGAAGGCTCTGATACCAACTTGTAACGCCCTCGATGTGGCTATAGCTCCCACGTGTCGAGGCACGACTTAGAGACATAACCGCATTGAAAGCAATGTCGCAAGTCAGGAAATCATCACACATCCCATGTACATAAATAATATAAAGGGGAAGATAACATAGTTGGCTTACACTCGCCACGTCACATCAGAGTACATAAATAACATCCATCATACAAATCACTCATGGCCCGACTACGGTGCCAAAATAGAAAAGACCCCCAACATGCGACAAGGCCCTGAATCGATAACCCCAACTAGGCACCACTACTGATCATCGGGAAAGGAAACATAATAACGCTGAGAGTCCTCGTTGAACTCCCACTTGAGCTCGTACTCGTCACCTGGAGCGGAATCACCTGGACCTGCATCTGGAGTTGTAGTATCTGTGAGCCACGGGGACTCAGCAATCTCACACCCATGCTATCAAGACTATTTAAGCTCATAGGACAGGATAAGGCAAGTATATGTGGAGCTGCAACAAGCGTCTAGCATATATGGTGGCTAACTTATTCACAAAGGAGAGCGAGAAGAGGGGGCAAAGCACGAGCGAGAAACTAGAAGGAACAACCTGCGCAAGCATTACTTCAACACCGTGTCCACTTCTCGGACTCCGCCGAGAAGAGGCCATCATGGCAACACACTCAGTTGATTCATTTTAAATAATTAAGGTTCAAGTTATCTACAACCGGACATTAACAAATTCCCATCTGCCCATAACCGCGGGCACGGCTTTCGAAAGTTCAATCCCTGCAGGGGAGTCCCAACTTAGCCCATGACAAGCTCTCACGGTCAACGAAGGAAAAGACCTCCTCCCAAGACGTTCCGATCAGACTCGGTATCTCGGTAACTCAAGACACTTCGACAGGTTAAAACAAGACCAGCAACACCGCCCGAATGTGCAGACAAATCCCGATAGGAGCTGCACATATCTCTTTCTCAGGGCACACTCAGATGATACTAGCTACGAGTAAAATCAACCCTCAAGTTTCCCCGAGGTGGCCCCGCAGGCAGCTCAGTTCGGACCAACACTCAGAGGGAGCACTGGCCCGTGGGGGGCTAAAAATACGATGACCCCTGAGCCTGTAGAACCCAAGGGAAAGAAAAGGCTAGGTGGCAAATGGTAAAACCATGGTTGGGCATTGCTGGAAAAGCTTTAATCAAGGCGAAATATCAAGGGGTTCCCATAATAACCCAACCGCGTAAGGAACGCAAAATCCGGGAACATAACACCGATATGACGGAAACTAGGGCGGCAAGAGTGGAACAAAACACTAGGCGAGAGGCCGAGCCTTCCACCCTTTACCAAGTATATAGATGCATTAAGATAACATAGCAATATAGTGATATCCCAACAAGCAAATAAAAAATGTTCCAATAGGAACGGCTCCAATCTTCACCTGCAACTAGCAACGCTATAAGAGGGGCTGAGCAAAGCGGTAACATAGCCAATCAACGGTTTGCTAGGACAATGGTAGGTTAGAGGTTCAATCATGCAATTGGGAGGCTGACAAGCAAAAGGTAGGCATCGTAGCATTGGCATAGCAAGAGCGAGCAAACTAGCATAGCAAAGATAGTAGTGATTTCGAGGGTATGATCATCTTGCCTGCACAGTTGTCAGAGCTGACTGGATCCTCACAAGCAAACTCAACGGGCTCCTCGGTAGCGAACTCGTCTCCCGGCTCTACCCAAACAAGACAAACAAGCAACAAGGATACAATCAACCACGTGCAAGACCAAGCAATACGATGAAATGATGATATGCTATGCGGGATGCGATGCGGGAGGCAAAATGCAAGATATGACAGGAAATGCATGAACCTGGCCTCAGCATAGAATTCCAAGGGTGCCACTGGATAGAGGGGATGAAATCGCTTGAAAACGATATAAAGATCATTGGAATCGGAGCTAAGGTTTGGAAATGGCAAGCGTTTTAAGATATGACACCGGTCTGCGATTTACAGCAAGTAGGCATCTAAATGCAACGAAATGAACATGCTACAGCCACCAAACATGAAAAAAAAATACATGGCAGTGATGTACACAAGATGGTTAACAAAACACTAGCACTGAGCCATAAGAAAATTCATCCATTAAGAGGTTCAAACAAGCATGGCAAAAATGAATAAGCAAAACAGATTCCAGACTTAGTGAAATTAACACTAGCCTGAAATTTCAGATCACGATGCTCTCTTTGGAGCAGCAAAACAACATGATAAATGACCTGAACATGACAAGTAAGGACATGGAATGGAGCTACTCAACAAGCTTAACAAAACACCCAGAGTGATCTGGGGCCAAAAGGGTCACAAAATACTCTACCGAGCTCACGAACATAGCTCGAACACAATCAGTTTTCAGACTTTGTGAAAACTGAGACATGCAGAAATTATAACTCACGAAGGCATGTAAACGAGCTCGATGCACTCACTACGGTGCAATTCATAGCAAGGAAAGCATATAACCAGCAAGAAGGCACAATATGCTAGCTACACATGGCAAGAACAAAGACATGGCATGTATGGAACACTAACGGTAGCATCGGCAAAATCGCAAACAATTTGACGATCTGCCCAGATTAACAACGAAGCAAAAGTTGAGCTCGATTGAGTCAATCTAGAGCACTCCACATATGTAAACAAAGACATGGATGGATAGAGCATAACATAAATATCAAAACTCCCTTACTGATTATCCTCAAAAGAGGCACGGATCACTAGGAAACAAGCTGGATATATGGCATCACGAACAAAAATATCCCAGACTTTGTGAAAATCACTAAGTCCCTGAAATCAGCAATCTCAGGTACCTCTCTTCGCAAGCTTGCACAAGACAATACGCACATCCTAAAAATGCATGGGTGGCACCTCTGGAAAGAAGATAAAATGCTTAACAATTCATCCCAAAGTGGCACAGGCATATCATGCATGGATTAAACATGGCAAAAATGACAAAAGTGCATGATGAACTAACGGATCTGCAATTTAACTCACGAAGCCTCCTTCTAACAGCATTTAGGGAAACAAGACGACCTCAAATGCAAATGATGCAATGGAATGAAATGATGTACATGTCGAGGCGAAGAATTTGATATATCATATGCCAAAAACGGGGCTACGGTTGCGGAGTTACGAGCAGTCAAACATCGCATAAAAATATGGAGATTAGGGTTTCGGGGAGAGGTCAACCGGATCTAGATCCGGATCTCGCGGCACTGTAGCAGCCCGAGCTCGGGCTCGCCGGAAATGGCGCGCGGCGGCCGGAGATGGAAGGAGAGGGCCGGGGCCGGCCGGCCTTGGCGGCGAGGAGGGGCGGCGCGGCCGGGGACGGGCGGCGGCGACCCGGCGACGAGGCGGCGGGGCGCGGCGGAGGCGCGAGGCGGCGATGGCGCGGCGACGGCGACGCGGTCCGGCGCGGCGGCGGTGGAGCGGATCCGGCCACCGGAGCCGGACGGGACGGCGGAGCTGGCGTCGGGTGGAGGAGGCGCGGGGAGGGCGGCGACCTGGGCCCGGGAGGGCCCCGCGTGGGCCGGGCGGGCCTCGGCGGCGGCGGGGAAGTGGTCCGGGCGGCGACCACTAGGAGGCCGACACGTGGCGGCGGACGGGGAGGCCGGACATGTCCGTCGGTGGCGGGTGTGTCCGGCGGCGGCGGATCTAGAATTTAGGGTTAGGGACGAGGGGAGACACGAGATCTGAAATGGAGGGGGTATATATAGGCATAGAGGGAGCTAGGAGAGTCCAAATGAGGTGCGGTTTTCGCCCACGCGATCGTGATCGAACGCTCTAGGACATGGAGCAGAGTTTGGTGGGTTTTTGGCCAAATTTAGGGGGTGTTGGGCTGCAATACACACGAGGCCTTTTCGGTCCCTCGGTTAACCGTAGGAGTATCAAACGAAGTCCAAATGACACGAAACTTGACAGGCGGTCTACCGGTAGTAAACCAAGGCTGCATGGCAAGTCTCGGTCCAATCCGGAAATGTTTAATCCCCACACACGAAAGAACGCTAGAAAAGGCCACCGGAGGAGAACGAAGCGCCGGAATGCAAAACGGACAACGGGGAAAATGCTCGAATGCATGAGATGAATATGTATGCAAATGCAATGCACGAGATGACATGATAAGAGATGCACGAAAAAGAAAGACAACACACGGAGACAAAGACCCGAACCCGAGAAATAAATATAACTTAACATCGGACACGGCAAGAGTTGGATACAAATATGGAAAGTTACATCCGGGGTGTTACACCATCCACGCGTGGGCACCTAGCCGGAAGGTACGATAAAGAAAGCAAAACGATGATTAACATCAATAACCCATACACGCCCCCGCGGGGCTCCACACTACTGTCCTTTTTACGCAAGAAAAAGGAAAAGAAAGAACAAATCTGGTGCGGCTCACCTCACACCCGCCCGCAGGGAAGCCCGAGCTGCCTTCGGAGCTCAGGCGGACTCCCTCTCGCGCTTCACCAGGGCGCGACGGTGGGAGGACACGCTGCCACCTCCCAAGCAGATACGACGGCGTGGGGGCTGACCACGGCCACCGCTAGAAGAGTCACCGCCTGAAGAAGAACCAGAGAAGCTTGAAGAACCCTGAGCGCCGCCTGCCGCGCGAGCGCTGCCCTCTCTGTCATCGCCGGAGCCGGGTTCCCAGCCGCGGTCGTCACCCTTGGGGCAACACCCTGCGCGGCGACCATCTTCCCCAAACACCCTCACGTAGAGGGTGGCATCACCGTCGAACTTGAAGTGTAGGGTGCACCGACGGCCCAGGCCGTGCGCGCGGGCAAACGGCTGCCAACCGTGGGCCAGGGCCAGGCTCCCGGCTGCGGAGACCTCCAGTGAAACCCATGAGGCCCGGCTGCAGCAGCCGTCGGCCTGAAGCCAGAGGCCGCCCGGGGCGCCGGCCGGGAGTTTGCCAAGGAGGAAGCGAGGAAGAGGAAGCTGGGTGCTAGTCGGCTCCGCCGACCACACGACGAACTCCGGCAGCACCTCGGTAGCGCGGAAGCGCGGCATGGGGGGACGCACAGCCGGAGCGCACCCCCTGGTCGCAGTAATCTGCCCGCCACCATGCTGGAAAGCGTCTCCGCGGCTGCGGGGAGCTGCCGTGGTGGCCACATGATGTTTGTGGGGGCGCCCTCGGCCGTGCTTGGGCGGAGGAGAGGCATGCTCAACCTGGCGGGCCTTCCCCTTCTCCGCGGCCGAGAACCTCCTCGACGGGGCCATGGAGAAGAAGGAGAAGCAAGGGGAGATGAACTGGAAGGGCACGCGTCGATCAGTACTTATAGTTGGCAAGGGCCAACCGACAGCCCCCACGATCGCAGGTAATCATGACCCGCTTAGCATGCAGGGACTTGTCCAATCCGTGCAGTTGCCGAGGCGCCATGGGGAAGTGGAGACGCCCACATCCAATCAACCGCCACGCGGTGCCCAAGGCCGCAGGCTGTTAGGGCCCGCGGCGCTTCGCTCTTGCCCTTTTGCCTCCCAGCACGGCCAAGTCCGGGTGCGCCTTGGGCCCGGGGGCTACTGTCGGCGTTCTGGGAACGGGGGTCCCCAGACTTGCCTGCCTGCGGCCTGCGACGTGGCTCAAAAGGGAGCCCAGTGTGGCCCATCTTCACCAACACAAACCCAAGACCCTCGCGAGGGGCCAAGCCTTGTGGGGCGGGCGACACGGAGCTTCCTCAGGCACGGCCTCGTTAGGCTGGCTCACGAGGAGGCGGAGAGATCAAGGCGGGGTACCTCACGAGGTGCCCGTGACGCAAGCCATGACGACTCAGGGTGCCAGGAGGGTGCCAGCCCGCGCAGCGTCCTCCTTTCCTCTTTGGTGCAAAGGGGGCAAGCGCAGCCGCGGAGTACCGAGGCATCAGGCAAAGGTTGCCATTTCGGTGCAACGAGATCAAGACCAGGAGGACTACGAGACGGAGGTCATCGTGGAGCCCAAGACGCCGTCATCACCAGAGCTTTGCGCAGGCGAAGACTACTTTTGTCAGGATAGGTGATACTTGCTGTCCCCCTTCAAATTAGCCCACCATTGTTGGCTCCCTTCCCGCTCAATATTTGGGAAGAGGACCAGGGCCTCTATAAATAGGACCAGCCACCCACATAGCAAGGGGTCGGTTGGCTGGAGGCAGAGAGAGAGAGAAGGTGACTGAACTCCACTGAGGAGTTCATCGCCCCAGCCAAGAACAAACCCTCGCGAGGCTGTTCTTCCTTGTATTGTTCATCATCATCAGCCCAAGAGGCAATCCACCACACCACACACAGAGTAGAGTATTACACCACAACGGTGGCCCGAACCAGTATAAACCCTGTGTCTCTTGTGTTGTTCTTTCCTTAGTTTTAGATCCTAGCATGGCGGAGGGGTGCAGGTAGGTAGGAGGCAAAATCTCCGCGCGCACCCCAGTGTTCGAACCTCAAGGGTCTGCCGGAACCTGAAATCCGACATTTACGACGAACCTTTTGTCACCTCCATAATCGAGAAACATGTCCTTATTCCACTAAGGATAATTTTGACCAATGTCCAGTGATCTACTCCTAGATCACTATTGTACTCCCTTGCCAAACTCAAGGCAGCGTATACAATAGGTCTGGTACACAGCATGGCATACTTTATAGAACCTATGGCTGAGGCATAGGGAATGACTTTCATTCTCTCTCTATCTTCTGTTGTGGTCGGGTTTTTTGAGTCTTACTCAACTTCACACCTTTGTAACACAGGCAAGAACTCCTTCTTTGACTGTTCCATTTTGAACTACTTCAAAATCTTGTCAAGGTATGTACTCATTGAAAAACTTATCAAGCGTCTTGATCTATCTCTATAGATCTTGATGCTCAATATGTAAGCAGCTTCACCGAGGTCTTTCTTTGAAAAACTCCTTTCAAACATTCCTTTATGCTTTGCAGAATAAATCTACATTATCTCCGATCAACAATATGTCATACACATATACATATCAGAAATGTTGTAGTGCTCCCACTCACTTTCTTGTAAATACAGGCTTCACTGCAAGTCTGTATAAAACTATATGCTTTGATAAACTCCGAGATGCTTGCTGTAACATCCAAAAATTCTAAATTTTGGAATGTTATAATAAATAGATAGATTTGATTGATTGTTTGATTGATTGACTGAAAGTGAGTGAATTCGAAACTTTTGAAAGTTAAATGAGAGGGAATAAAAGGACTTTCCCAAACTTTCATTTTGCATTTTATGCTCTCCGTGAATTCAAATACTTTCCATCACAAAAGCCCTGAAGAGAAGATGACATGACTTCTTCCATTTATTTAAATGACAAGGGGTGTTGAAAATATTTGAATTTCATTTGAAAATATTTCCAATTCTGAAACTTTATGCAACTCAATGATTTTCACGAGCGAAGATTAAAATGACTTCTTCAAACCTATGAAATTTGAGTTGGGAGTTTCAAGGAATTAAATTCAAAGTTCTTTTGAATTTATTTCCAATTTGGAGTTATTTGAGTTTTATTCAAATCATTTTTCTCCGAAAATAAAATATATGGAAAATAGGGTAACATGATTCCCTACAACAGAAAATTGGAGAGAAATAAATTTGAATTCATTTTGGTATTTTAAAAATGATTTTTATTGGATTTTATTAGACCAGTAGCACTCTTTGATTTGTCTGTTTTTGTGAGGATTTTATTTGGCATATTAAAAATGTCCACGTTATAGGAAATCTTTTTCTGAACATTTTGGTATATTATATGCCTATATAATATATATTGTTTATTTTCTTTTTAGTTTGTTCTTTTGAAAAATCTTAAAAAAAACTTTCTCCACCGGACCGGGCCAACTGGGCCGAAGCCCAGCCAGCCGGCCTAGTCCAGCCGCAACTGCCTCCTGCAGGAGTCCTCGTCTCGCACGGCGCCGGCGAAGCCGTGCCACCGCCGGACTCGTCCCGAGCCTCCGCCCCCCAAGGCTATATATAGCCGGGCCCCGGGCCTCGCGCCGCCGCTCACCTCCACGCCTCGTGCCGCCGCTGCCGCGCCCTCGCCTTGCCGTCGCCGCTCCTCGACTCGCTGCAACCGCCGCCACCGGTGAGATCTGCCACAGCCGCGCCTCGCCGCTGCCGCCTGCTGCTCGCCGCCGCACTCCGCCCCGCACCGCGTCGCCCCGCGTAGCTACAGCCGTCCCCCGCGCCGTCGCCCGCCGTTGCCGTCGCCGCCCCAACGTCAGAGCTGTGCCGCACCTCGCCGGAGTCCGTTCGCCGCCGCCTCCGGTTTTCGGCGAAAAACCGATCGAACCAGTATAACCGCCGCCTGGTTTTCTCGGTTTTCCTTTTAGTTCGGTTTTCTGAAAAAAAAACCCTAGGTTTGGTTTTTTAGGTTTATTACTTAACGAACGTTTTCTGTTTAGTTAGTTGTGCATGTTTTCTTTCTGTAGATCTGTTTAGCGAACGTTCGTTCGATAGGATTTTTTTCTTTTTATTTTAGTTTTCAGCCAGGGACCTATTCGTGATAAATTTTCTTCACAGATTAGTCCCTGTAGTTCAAACGGCTACAACTTTTTACTCGTTTGTCCAAATGCAACGAAACCAACGCCCACGTCTTCGTTATGATCTGCTCTATCCAGTAATCCAACTCAAACATGTTTTTGAAAAGTTTAAAATTTGAATTAGATTAGATTTGAATTCAAACTTCGTTTGATCATAACTTGAGTTTCGTAGCTCCGTTTGAATTGATTCTTTTTGCAAATCGAAGCTCTTGACCTAAAATTTCTGATAAGGCCAAATTCACTTAATTTTGGTACTGTTAGAAATTGTTTTATGTTGCAAGAGTTATTTGCTTGGTTTTGACGTTTTCCGAATTGTTTTCTTTGTTCTCTCCGATCTTTGAGTGATTGCTTATGTGTGGTTACTATTGCTTGCTTACAATAGATTGACCGGAGTGTGACGAGTAGAGCTATCAAGATTTTTGAGTGCGAATCATCTTCATCAACATTGCAGGCAAGTTCACACTTTGATCATACCTCCTACTACCCAGTTTTTATTGCATTAGATCAATCCTCAAACATTGCATGATTAGGATCTAATTAAATTGTGGGATGGGAAGTAGTTGAGGTAGTACCTATTACCTGTTTATCATCAAACCCTTGGGAGTTACTATTACGTTATGCTTATAGTGCCATGCGATGCTCGTAGACGTGGATTGGGTTTTGAGAGTATTCATGACAGATGTGAGATTGTTAATTAATGGTTTACTTAAGGTGGCAACTTAAACACACATCTGGGTGGATTGAGATACCTGGGTATTCCAGGATTGCCTGTCTAGGCACCTGGGTAGACCAGGATTGCCTGTTTTTTATGGACCACCACCCAGGCTCAAAGGGATCATAAGATTTTTCATACTAGAAACTTCCGTGTGCAGCCACAAGCTATTATGGGCTCTAGCATAGTTGATTAAGTCGTGCGAACTCTTACAGGGTAGACTAGCAGATGTAGGGGAAAGTAGGTGTAACGGTCTATCCATCGTAAGGTACTAGCACTTCTGAAAGACTATGTCTCGGTCATCCGTCTTCTCAAACACCATGTAGTGCGAGAAACCAAACGGAGGCGATCGAGTCTTGTGGGGAAAAGTGCGCAAACCTCTGCAGAGTGTATAAACTAATCATGATTAGCCGTGTCCCCGGTTATGGACGTCTTGAGTATCTACTACTTGGATTATCATGTGAATCTCATCATGTTACTTTAAATTAAGTTTGTTGGGTTTTAATGATGTTACTTAATTGGGATTGAGAATGCTGTCAACCATTCTCAATGTTCAACAACCACCATGATAGTTAATAAAATTTATTCCTTTGTAGTAGGGAAAAATTGGCTTTTCGGAAAAACCCTATAACCATAGAGCTTTTCCACCAGCCAAATATGCATGTAGTGATAGCCTTTATTCATAATTCTCTATGGTGTGAATTTGCCAGTACATTCAATGTACTGACCCTTTGTGGCTGCAATGTCTCATGTTGCAGGAACCTTACGACGAGTAAGTGATACGTTAGGGTTACGATTTCTACACTCAACTTTTCCGTTGGTGTTGATGGGAATCCACAACCTTGTTACTTCTGCTATTTTGGATTGAGGTAATAGTATCTTACGTTACTTATACATGTGATTTACCTCTGTTATAAATCCTCCGGTACTGTGTGTGTTAGCATACCGATCCAGGGATGACACTTAAGCACAGAGACTTGATCCATTCGGGTCGGGTCGCTACAAGATGGTATCAGAACACATGTTGACTATAGGACGTGACCCCTAGAAACTGGCAAGCCCATAGGAAAGATTTTTCTCTACAACTTTCTTTTCAAAAGGATCTTTTACATCTCTTCTCTTTTGAGCTTATTCAAATATACCCTTTTAGTGAGACCATACCCCTTTTCATTTTTTTGACCACTCGAAGATTCGGCTGATGAGACCACTCCAAGAAGTACATGATATGGGACCACTAAGACCACATCGGAATGAAGAGGATTTTACCATATATTATAATGATGGAAACTACAACGGTTGAAGAATCCGAAGACTAGGGGAATCTGAAGGCCTTGTAGAATTTTCCAGATTTGTATGACCTAGGAAGGCACCCCTTATGGAACTTGGCAGACTAAGGAAGCCGTCAATACCTGAGATCAAGGTGTATCAGAGAAAGACCGAGCATGGAGAGTTAAAAACCTCAAAGTTTTGTCAAGAAAACCCTAAGGCAGGAGATATCAACTATGGAAGATAGCTCATGGCAATGACAAGGGCAGAAACACGGTTATCCGTGATGTCATCGCCACTGATACTATGGTCACCGAGCTGAGCTAAGCATGCATTTCTTCGGAAGGATGGGATGGTAGAAGGCTGATGGAGCATCTATCAGCAAAGGATGCAGTTTTAACCTTAGCTGGTGTATCACCAGGATCTGGAGAATTACATCAGGAATTTTAAGACGTACCCGCAGGAAGCTGTACTTTGACAAGGAAGCATTTCGTGAAGAACTTAGCTCCAAGAAGCTGAAGTAGCCAAGCTGGAGGAGCAAAACCTCGAGATACCGGAGATTCGTCAGGAACTGAAGGACAGTAGGACCGTGGTTCATGCGAAGGATGTTAAAACCAGAAGTTTGGAACGCAACTCCAGAATATTAAAGGACGTCATGAGAGACTTCGCGTCAACAGAGTTGATCTGGCAAAAGAACTTGAGAAAGACAAGCATGATCAGATGAAGCCATTGGAGGCATGAACAAGGCTTGAAGAGTTTGGAGACGTTGAAGATTTATTGACCTTTAGAAGACCAAACCCCTGTTATATACCTACGTTAGATGCGACGTTTGTGAGCTGTCATTTGTTTGATGTTTTTCCCGATGACCACAAATAAAATCTGTCTTTTCAAAACTTTTGTTTGTATTGTGTGTATCCCTCTCCCTCTCTCTTATCTTACCCCAAACCCACATGGACCCAATAGAGGATGAATGGAGATGAGCTTGTATTTTCTGGACCGATGAGTCAGTTGGAGACAGACCGATGGATTCAGAACATGGAGGATCACATGGAGAATAATCCTATAGTCGGAAAGGATATGACCCAGCATGCTCTTCAGTGCTTTGAAAGAGGTGCCGCTACTTGGTGGAGGATGTACCAAACCATCAATGGATGACAAGGAGTAACCACATGGAAAGAATTTAAGTTGACTTTGCCAAAGTCTCGGTTTGTGTCCCAGAAGTTGAAGCCTTATGGAAAAGATATGAAGAAACCTTGTGCATGCAAGATTTGTGGAGAAATAGGACACACCCATAAAGAACACAAGGATGAATGCCCAAATTATGAAGGAAGTCACCCAGTTGAAGAATGCACAACTAGGCAGATTACTTGTTTCTTGTGTGAAGGGACTACCCACTATCCTGCTCAGTGTCACATTTACCCCATGGTACAACGAACCATCCAACAGAAGAAAGAAGTAATGAAAGGAGCCCTCATGGAAATTTTAGAACAAACTGTGATGAAGGAAGGGATGGAGGACACGCCTAAAGAAGACCTGAGTAAACCCTGCACTAAGTCTTGCTATTCATGTGGAGAAGAAGGACACATCTCCCAAAATTGTTTGAATGGGGATCTAGTATAATTCACGACAGAGGAAGTAGAATATGACCCACAAGAAATAGAAGCCATGATTGGCATGGAAAGGTCCAGGAAGAGAAGCAGATTGGATTCCAGGAAGGACCTGAGTCATATCACCTGTTACAGGTGCAAGGAGTCAGGGCACTACCTCAACAATTGCCCAAAAAGGAAACCTCGATACTTGTCAGAAGTAATATGTTTTAGTTGTAATGGAGCAGGGCACTTTGCCAGAGAATGCCCCAAGGAGAAGGAAACTTGTGCTAGATAGTTGAGTTTGCAACAAAAGAAATGGAGTAGTAGAAGTGAGAACATTTTCTTTTATATTGAGGTGTTGAGTTGAGACATGTAATGGAAAAGCAAGAGATTGTAATCACTTGAGAATGAATAAAGTTAGCATCGCTGGTACTGATATGGATTTTATGAGTTGTTACTCTATGAAGAAGAATTTTGGCCATTCTAAGGATATGAGAAATATGGTCTATGGAAGATTTGTGCATTTTAAGGGTGGTAGTACCCTGTAAGAACCGTTGACCCCTGGAAAAGATAAGGATGCTCCACTGAGTGGATGTCGAACAAAATTAATACGTGTTTTGTCTCGATATGTGTGATACCCCAAGAGTATGTGGGATGAAGTTGGAGACCGTCAGTTGTTTGGACCAAATGTGATCAAGGAGTCAGAAGAGAATGTTAAGTTGATTCGAGATAGACTGAAGGTAACTCAGTCCAAGCAGAAGAGTTATGCAGACTAAAAAATGCAAGGAGGTAGTCTATGAAATTGGAGACAGAGCATGTCTTCATGTGTTCCCTCTGCGAGGAATTAAACGATTTGGAGTTAAGGGAAAATTAGCCCCGAGATTTGTAGGACATACCGAGTTTTGGAGCATATGGGAGAAGTTGCCAACAAGTTGGAGTCACCCGAAGGACTGTCAGGAGTTCATGATGTGTTTCACATTTCCTAGTTGAAGAAGTGCCATGCAGAGATGGCCAATATTCCCCTATAAGAACGCTTGACCCTGGAAAGGATAATGATGTTCCACGAAGTGAATATGGACTTCATAAGTATAAGTTTTTATCTCGGTATGAGGGATATCCCACGAGGATGAAGGGATAAATTACTATTGGACATAAAGGAGGTATGATGCCGGAAATATGGATCAATGGAAACTCCATGATGAGTCTAAGTAATCATGTCTTAGTTTGGTGCCAACAGAAGGAAGGAAGGCAGTACAATTGGATGGATTTAAGAATACTAGAAAGTTGGAAGTTGCAACAATGATTAGTTGCCCGATGATAAGTTCAAGGACTACGAGTGATGAGATGGGCCATAACCCACAGGCCCCAGGACCTGCCAAGAAGCAAGCACACTCTTGCCGAAGGAAAACCCTAGACGAAGTTACGACTTTATCGATAAGACGATTTTATAGGAGTAACGCTAAACGTGAGAGTTGTGAAGGAACGATAGATGTTTGTTTGGCTTGCAGAATCAATGGATTTATCCGAACCTTGGTTCATCGACAAGAGAAATTCTGCAATGCTTGTGAGGATGACCGAGTGTTAGAATGCGAGATTCGCTAAACTGTATACATGGAAATGATTTGGGTGCGGGATGGATTGATCACCATACCGACTTACTCTTATTATTCGCCTTGCTATGTGGGATGGTAAATCTGAGTGACTTACCTATAGTAGAGAGACAACGATCAAAACCTTGTTTAAACCTTAGAATGGTATAAGAATTTTTCCCCTTATACAAGGCATCTTTTGTCAACCGTAGGTTATACGGTGAGGATCAACCAGACCCATTTCCTGCAGGAGAAACCCTAAATTGTTGACCACCATGAGATATCGATAGTTGTTTAGTTTTGGCACCAGACCCATCAGCTAAGAAGACCCAGACTCAGAATAGCCTTACCAGGATGAAAAGGACAGAAGTGTTGAGGAAAAGGTTATGCTACTACCGGAAGAGCCCGTAGAAGGAATTTTCCCGAGAATCTGAGAAGACCGGCCCTGTCAAGAATAAGGATGGAGTATATGAGTTTTGATGGAACTGTAACGATGCTTCTAAGGGTGGTAGCACCCCAGACTCCCGGTGACGATCGATGGATTCTGAGAAGACCCCAAGCCCAACCTATTTCTTGCTAGCCTCTCCGAATCTCGAGGACGAGATTCATTTTAAGGGTGGTAGGTTTGTAACATCCCAAAATTCTAAATTTTGGAATGTTATAATAACTAGATAGATTTGATTGATTGTTTGATTGATTTACTGAAAGTGAGTGAATTCGAAACTTTTGGAAGTTAAATGAGAGGGAATAAAGGGACTTTCCCAAACTTTCATTTTGCATTTTATGCTCTCCGTGAATTCAAATACTTTCCATCACAAAAACCCTGGAGAGAAAATGACATGACTTCTTCCATTTATTTAAATGACAAGGGGTGTTGAAAATATTTGAATTTCATTTGAAAATATTTCCAATTCTGAAACTTTATGCAACTCAATGATTTTCACGAGCGAAGATAAAATGACTTCTTCAAACCTATGAAATATGAGTTGGGAGTTTCAAGGAATTAAATTCAAAGTTCTTTTGAATTTATTTCCAATTTGGAGTTATTTGAGTTTTATTCAAATCATTTTTCTTTGAAAATAAAATATATGGAAAATAGGGTAACATGATTCCCTACAACAGAAAATTGGAGAGAAATAAATTTGAATTCATTTTGGTATTTTAAAAATGATTTTTATTGGATTTTATTAGACCAGTAGCACTCTTTGATTTGTCTGTTTTTGTGAGGATTTTATTTGGCATATTAAAAATGTCCATGTTGTAGGAAATCTTTTTCTGAACATTTTGGTATATTATATGCCTATATAATATATATTGTTTATTTTGTTTTTAGTTTGTTCTTTTGAAAAATCTTAAAAAAAACTTTCTCCACCGGACCGGGCCAACTGGGCCGAAGCCCAGCCAGCCGGCCCAGTCCAGCCGCAACCGCCTCCCGCAGGAGTCCTCGTCCCGCACGGCGCCGGCGAAGCCGTGCCGCCGCCGGACTCGTCCCGAGCCGCCACCCCCCCGAGGCTATATATAGCCGGGCCCCGGGCCTCGCGCCGCCGCTGGCCTCCTTGCCTCATGCCGCCGCTGCCGCGCCCTCGCCTCGCCGCCGTTGCTCCTCGACTCGCCGCAACCGCCGCCGCCGGCGAGATCTGCCGTAGCCGTGCCTCGCCGCCGCCGCTTGCTGCTCGCCGCCGCACTCCGCCCCGCACCGCGTCGCCCCACGTAGCTGCAGCCGTCCTCCGTGTCGTCGCCCGCCGCTGCCGTCGCCACCCCAACGCCGGAGCCGCGCCGCACCTCGCCGGAGTCCGTTCGCCGCCGCCGCCGGTTTTTGGCAAAAAACCGATCAAACCGGTATAACCGCCGCCCGGTTTTCTCGGTTTTCCTTTTAGTTCAGTTTTCTGAAAAAAAACCTAGGTTTGTTTTTTTAGGTTTATTACTTAATGAACATTTTCTGTTTAGTTAGTTTTAGTGAACGTTTTCTTTCTATAGATCTGTTTAGCGAACATTCGTTCGATAGGATTTTTTCTTTTTATTTCAGTTTTCGGCCAGGGACCTATTCATGATAAATTTTCTTCACAGATTAGTCCCTGTAGTTCAAACGGCTACAACTTTTTACTCGTTTGTCCAAATCCAACGAAACCAACGCCCACGTCTTCGTTATGATCTGCTCTATCCAGTAATCCAACTCAAACATGTTTTTGAAAAGTTTAAAATTTGAATTAGATTTGAATTCAAACTTCGTTTGATCATAACTTGAGTTCCGTAGCTCCGTTTGAATTGATTCTTTTTGCAAATCGAAGCTCTTGACCTAAACTTTCTGATAAGGCCAAATTCACTTAATTTTGGTACTGTTAGAAATTGTTTTATGTTGCAAGAGTTATTTGCTTGGTTTTGATGTTTTCCGAATTGTTTTCTTTGTTCTCTCCGATCTTTGAGTGATTGCTTATGTGTGGTTACTATTGCTTGCTTACGATAGATTGACCGGAGTGTGACGAGTAGAGCTATCAAGATTTTTGAGTGCAAATCATCTTCATCAACATTGCAGGCAAGTTCACACTTTGATCATACCTCCCACTACCCAGTTTTTATTGCATTAGATCAATCCTCAAACATTGCATGATTAGGATCTAATTAAATTGTGGGATGGGAAGTAGTTGAGGTAGTACCTATTACCTATTTATCATCAAACCCTTGGGAGTTACTATTACGTTATTCTTATAGTGCCATGCTATGCTCGTAGACGTGGATTGGGTTTTGAGAGTATTCATGACAGTTGTGAGATTGTTAATTAATGGTTTACTTAAGGTGGCAACTTAAACACACATATGGGTGGATTGAGGTACCTGTGTATTCCAGGATTGCCTGTCTAGGCACCTGGGTAGACCAGGATTGCCTGTTTTTTTATGGACCGCCACCCAGGCTCAAAGGGATCATAAGATTTTTCATACTAGAAACTTCCGTGTGCAGCCACAAGCTATTATGGGCTCTAGCATAGTTGATTAAGTCGTGCGAACTCTTACAGGGTAGACTAGCAGATGTAGGGGAAAGTAGGTGGAACGGTCTATCCATCGTAAGGTGCTAGCACTTCTGAAATACTATGTCTCGGTCATCCGTCTTTTCAAACACCATGTAGTGCGAGAAACCAAACGGAGGCGATCGAGTCTTGTGGGGAAAAGTGCGCAAACCTCTGCAGAGTGTATAAACTAATCATGATTAGCCGTGTCCCCGGTTATGGACGTCTTGAGTATCTAGTACTTGGATTATCATGTGAATCTCATCATGTTACTTTAAATTAAGTTTGTTGGGTTTTAATGATGTTACTTAATTGGGATTGAGAATGCTGTCAACCATTCTCAATGTTCAACAACCACCATGATAGTTAAATAAAATTTATTCCTTTGTAGTAGGGAAAAATTGGCTTTACGCAAAAACCCTATAACCATAGAGCTTTTTCACTAGCCAAATATGCATGTAGTGATAGCCTTTATTCATCATTCTTTATGGTGTGAATTTGCCAGTACATTCAATGTACTGACCCTTTGTGGCTGCAACGTCTCATGTTGCAGGAACCTTACGACGAGTAAGTGATACGTTAGGGTTACGATTTCTACACTCAACTTTGCCGTTGGTGTTGATAGGAATCCACAACCTTGTTACTTCCGCTATTTTGGATTGAGGTAATAGTATCTTACGTTACTTATACATGTGATCTACCTCTGTTATAAATCCTCCAGTACTGTGTGTGTCAGCATACCGATCCAGGGATGACACTTAAGCACAGAGACTTGATCCATTCGGGCCGGGTCGCTACAAGATGGTATCAGAGCACATGTTGACTGTAGGACGTGACCCCTAGAAACTGGCAATCCCATAGGAAAGATTTTTCTCTACAACTTTCTTTTCAAAAGGATCTTTTACCTCTCTTCTCTTTTGAGCTTATTCAAATATACCCTTTTAGTGAGACCATACCCCTTTTCATTTTTTTGACCACTCGAAGATTCGGCTGATGAGACCACTCCAAGAAGTACATGATATGGGACCACTAAGACCACATCGAAATGAAGAGGATTTTACCGTATATTATAATGATGGAAACTACAACGGTTGAAGACTCCGAAGACTAGGGGAATCTGAAGGCCTTGTAGAATTTTCCAGATTTGTATGACCTAGGAAGGCACCCCTTATGTAACTTGGCAGACTAAGGAGGCCGTCAATACCTGAGATCAAGGTGTATCGGAGAAAGACCGAGCATGGAGAGTTAAAAACCTCAAAGTTTTGTCAAGAAAACCCTAAGGCAGGAGATATCAACTATGGAAGATAGCTCATGGCAATGACAAGGGCAGAAACACGGTTATCCATGATGTCATCGCCACTAATACTATGGTCACCGAGCTGAGCTAAGCATGCATTTCTTCGGAAGGATTGGATGGTAGAAGGCTGATGGAGCATCTATCAGCAAAGGATGCAGTTTTAACCTTAGCTGGTGTATCACCAGGATCTGGAGAATTACATCAGGAATTTTAAGACGTACCCGCAGGAAGCTGTACTTTGACAAGGAAGCATTTCGTGAAGAACTTAGCTCCAAGAAGCTGAAGTAGCCAAGCTGGAGGAGCAAAACCTCGAGATACCGGAGATTCATCAGGAACTGAAGGACAGTAGGACCGTGGTTCATGCGAAGGATGTTGAAACCAGAAGTTTGGAACGCAACTCCAGAATATTAAAGGACGTCATGAGAGACTTCGCGTCAACAGAGTTGATCTGGCAAAAGAACTTGAGAAAGACAAGCATGATCGGAAGAAGCCATTGGAGGCATGAACAAGGCTTGAAGAGTTTGGAGACGTTGAAGATTTATTGACCTTTAGAAGACCAAACCCCTGTTATATACCTACGTTAGATGCGACGTTTGTGAGCTGTCATTTGTTTGATGTTTTTCCCGACGACCACAAATAAAATCTGTCTTTTCAAAACTTTTGTTTGTATTGTGTGTATCCCTCTCCCTCTCTCTTATCTTACCCCAAACCCACATGGACCCAATAGAGGATGAATGGAGATGAGCTTGTATTTTTTGGACCAATGAGTCAGTTGGAGATAGACTGATGGATTCAGAACATGGAGGGTCACATGGAGAATAATCCTATAGTCGGAAAGGATATGACCCAGCATGCTCTTCAGTGCTTTGAAAGAGGTGCTGCTACTTGGTGGAGGATGTACCATACCATCAATGGATGACAAGGAGTAACCACTTGGAAAGAATTTAAGTTGACTTTGCCAAAGTCTCGGTTTGTGTCCCAGAAGTTGAAGCCTTATGGAAAAGATATGAAGAAACCTTGTGCATGCAAGATTTGTGGAGAAATAGGACACACCCATAAAGAACACAAGGATGAATGCCCAAATTGTGAAGGAAGTCACCCAGTTGAAGAATGCACAACTAGGCAGATTACTTGTTTCTTGTGTGAAGGGACTACCCACTATCCTGCTCAGTGTCACATTTACCCCATGGTACAACGAACCATCCAGCAGAAGAAAGAAGTAATGAAAGGAGCCCTCATGGAAGTTTTAGAAGAAACTGTGATGAAGGAAGGGATGGAGGACACGCCTAAAGAAGACCCGAGTAAACCCTGCACTAAGTCTTGCTATTCATGTGGAGAAGAAGGACACATCTCCCAAAATTGTTTGAATGGGGATCTAGTATAATTCACGACAGAGGAAGTAGAATATGACCCACAAGAAATAGAAGCCATGATTGGCATGGAAAGGTCCAGGAAGAGAAGCAGATTGGATTCCAGGAAGGACCTGAGTCATATCACCTGTTACAGGTGCAAGGAGTCAGGGCACTACCTCAACAATTGCCCAAAAAGGAAACCTCGATACTTGTCAGAAGTAATATGTTTTAGTTGTAATGGAGCAGGGCACTTTGCCAGAGAATGCCCCAAGGAGAAGGAAACTTGTGCTAGATAGTTGAGTTTGCAACAAAAGAAATGGAGTAGTAGAAGTGAGAACATGTTCTTTTATATTGAGGTGTTGAGTTGAGACATGTAATGGAAAAGCGAGAGATTGTAATCACTTGAGAATGAATAAAGTTAGCATCACGGATCTCACTCTGGTGCGGATCTCACTCTGGTTTACCTACGAGGTTCGGTAGTAACTTGATCTGAAGTTACATGATCATCATCATTAGCTTCCTCACTAATTGGTGTAGTAGTCACAGGAACAGATTTCTGTGATGAACTACTTTCTAATAAGGGAGCAGGTACAGTTACTTCATCAAGTTCTACTCACCTCCCACTCACTTCTTTCGAGAGAAACTCCTTCTCTAGAAAGGATCCATTCTCAGCAATGAATATCTTGCCTTCGGATCTGTGATAGAAGGTATACCGAACATTTTCTTTTGGGTATCCTATGAGGATTTACTTCTCCGATTTCGGTTCGAGCTTATCATGTTGAAACTTTTTCACATAAGCATCACATTCCTAAACTTTAAGAAACAACAGCTTAGGTTTCTCGCCAAACCACAATTCATACGGTGTCGTCTCAACGGATTTAGATGGTGCCCTATTTAACGTGAATGTAGCTGTCTCTAATGCATAACCCTAAAACGATAGTGGTAATCAGTAAGAGACATCATAGATCGCACCATATCTAATAAAGCACGGTTACAACGTTCGGAGACACCATTACACTGTGGTGTTCCAGGTGGCGTGAGTAGTGAAACTATTTCACATTGTTTTAACCGAAGGCCAAACTCGTAACTCAAATATTTTACTTCTGCGATCATATCATAGAAACTTTTATTTTTGTTACGATGATTCTCCACTTCACTCTGAAATTCCTTGAACTTTTCAAATATTTCAGACTTGTGTTTCATCAAGTAGATATACTCATATCTGCTCAAATCATCTGTGAAGATCAGAAAATAATGATACCTGCCGTGAGCCTCAATATTCATCGGACCACATACATTAGTATGTATGATTTCCAACAAATTTTTTGCTCGCTCCATTATTCCGGAGAATGGAGTCTTAGTCATCCTGCCCATGAGGCATGGTTCGGAAGCATCAACTGATTCATAATCATGTGATTCCAAAAGCCCATCAACATGGATTTTCTTCATGCGCTTTACACCAATATGACCTAAACGGTAGTGCCACAAATAAGTTGCACTATCATTATTAACTTTGCATATTTTGGATTCAATATTATGAAAATGTGTATCACCACGATCGAGATCCAACAAACCATTTTCATTGGGTGTATGACCATAGAAGGTTTTATTCATGTAAACAGAACAACAATTATTCTCTAACTTACATGAATAACCGTATTGCAATAAACATGATCCAATCATATTTATGCTCAACGCAAACACCAAATAACATTTATTTAGGTTCAACACTAATCCCGAAAGTATAGGGAGTGTGCGATGATGAACATATCAATCTTGGAACCACTTCCAACACACATCGTCACTTCACCCTTAACTAGTCTCTGTTTATTTTGCAGCTCCCATTTCGAGTTACTACTCTTAGCAACTAAACCAGTATCAAAAACCAAGGGGTTGCTATAAACACTAGTAAAGTACACATCAATACCATGTATATCGAATATAGCTTTGTTCACTTTGCCATCTTCTTATCCACCAAACAATTGGGGTAGTTCCGCTTCTAGTGACCAGTCCCTTTGCAGTAGAAGCACCTAGTCTTAGGCTGTAACACCCTCGATGCGACTATATCTCCCACGTGTCGAGGCACGACTTAGAGGCATAATCGCATTGAAGGCATATGTCGCAAGTTAGGCAATCTTCACAACATCCCATGTAATATAGATAATAAAAGGGGAGATAACATAGTTGGCTTACACTCGCCACGTCAATCAAGTACATAAATAACATTACATCAACCAAACACTCATGGCCCGACTACGGCACCAAAATAAAAGATAACCCAACATGCGACACGGTCCCGATCACCCCCAACTGGGCACCACTACTGATCATCAGGAAAGGAAACATAGTAACGTTGAGAGTCCTCGTCGAACTCCCACTTGAGCTCAAGCGCGTCACCTGGAGCGGAATCATCAGGCCCTGCATCTGGTGTAATAGTAATCTGTAAGCCACAGGGACTCAGCAATCTCGCACCCTCGCGATCAAGACTATTTAAGCTTATAGGTAAGGCAAGGTAAATATGAGGAGCTGCAGCAAGCGACTAGCATATATGGTTGCTAACTTATTCGCAAAAGAGAGCGAGAAGAGGAGGCAAAGCGCGAGCGAGAAACTAGAGAACAACCTGCGCAAGCATTACTCCAACACCGTGTCCACTTCCCGGACTCCGCCGAGAAGAGGCCATCACGGTAACACACTCAGTTGATTCATTTTAGTTAAGTTAAGGTTCAAGTTATCTACAACCGGACATTAACAAATTCCCATCTACCCATAACCGCGGGCACGGCTTTCGAATGTTCAAATCCCTGCAGGGGAGTCCCAACTTAGCCCATGACAAGCTCTCACGGTCAACGAAGGAATAGACCTCCTCCCAAGATGTTTCGATCAGACTCGGTATCTCGGTTCTTCAAGACACTTCGACAGGTTAAAACAAGACCAGCAACACCGCCCGAATGTGCCGACAAATCCCGATAGGAGCTGCACATATCTCGTTCTCAGGGCACAATCGGATAAGCAATCTGTACAACTAAAACCAGCCCTCAAGTTTCCCCGAGGTGGCGCTACAAGGGGCTCTAGGTTGGACCAACACTTAGAGGAGCACTGGCCCGGGGGGTTTAAAATAAGACGACCCTCGGGCTCCGAAAACCCAAGGGAAAAAGAGGCTAGGTGGAAAATGGTAAAACCAAGGTTGGGCATTGCTGGACAAGCTTTAATCAAGGCGAACTATCAAGGGGTTCCCATTATAACCCAACCGCGTAAGGAACGCAAAATCCGGGAACATAACACCGATATGACGAAAACTAGGGCGGCAAGAGTGGAACAAAACACTAGGCGAGAGGCCGAGCCTTCCACCCTTTACCAAGTATATAGATGCATTAAGATAACAAGATAATATAATGATATCCCAAAAAGTAAATAAATGTTCCTACAAGGAACGGCCTCCAATCTTCACCTGCAACTAGCAACGCTATAAGAGGGGCTGAGCAAAGCGGTAACATAGCCAATCAACGGTTTGCTAGGACATGGTGGGTTAGAGGTTTGACATGGCAATTTGGGAGGCTGGAAAGCAAGTGGTAGGCATCGTAGCATTAGCACAGCAAAAGAGCGAGCAATCTAGCAAAGCAAAGATAGTAGTGATTTCGAGGGTATGATCATCTTGCCTGCACAGTTGTCAGAGTTGACTGGATCCTCGAAAGCAAACTCAACGGGCTCCTCGTTAGCAAACTCGTCTCCCGGCTCTACCCAAACAAGACAAACAAGCAACAAGGACACAATCAACCACGTGCAAGGATCAAACAATAAGATGCAAAGATGGTATGCTATGCGGGATGCGATGCGGGATGCATATGCAAGATTTTACAAGGGATGCATGAACCTGGCCTCAACTTGGGAATCCAAGCATGCCACTGGAAAGATGAGATGAAATCGCTTGAAAACAATATAAAGAACGTCGGAATCGGAGTTACGGTTTGGAAATGGCAAGCGATTCAAATATGACACCGGTCTGCGATTTACAGCAAGTAGCCATCTAAATGCAACGAGATAAACATGCTACAGCACCCAAACATGGCATAAATATACATGGCAGGGATGCATTCATGATGCTTAACAAAAGTCTAGCACTGAGCTACGGCCAAATCATCCATTAACAGGTTCAAACAAGCATGGCAAAAATGCATATGGCAAACAGATCTCAGACTTAGTGAAATTAACACTTGTCTGGAATTTCAAATCAGGTAGCACTCTTCGGAGCAACAAAACTACATGCTACAGGAACTGAACATGGCAAAGTAAAGCATGGCATGGAGCTACTCAAAGAGCTTAACAAAAGTCCCTTAGTGACCTTGAGCCAAAAGAGATCAGAAAATACAATTGCAAGCATGTGAACATGGCAAAAACATAATCAGTTCTCAGACTTAGTGAAAACTGGAGCATGCTGAAACATAACTCAAGTAGGCATGTTTACGAGCTCGATGCACTCACTACGGTGCAGGTCATGATTAGCTAAGCATACATCCATCAAGAATACACAAAATGCAAGCTAGACATGGCAAGAACAATAGCATAGCATGCACGGATCAATTACAACATCATCGGCAAAATTAAAAACAAGTTGACAATCTGCCCAGATTCACAAAGTAGCAAAAGTAGAGCTCGATTGACTCAAGCTAGGCTGCTCCATAATTAAACACAAAGACATGGATGGATAGGGAACTACAAGATTAACAAAACATCCTTACTGATCATCCTCAAAAGAGGCACGGATCACTAGGAAACAACATGAACATGGGACAACATGAGATAAACAGCTCACGGACTTAGTGGAATTGCTAAGTCCCTGTAATTCGAATTACCAAGTACCTCACTTTGCAAGCTTGTGCTAGTCACCACACACATCACAAAAATACATGGGTTGCACCTCTGGAAATATGACAAAACCCTTAACAAAACATATGTAGAACTCATGGGCATATCATACACACAATAAACATGGCAAAAATGACAAAAAACTAAATGGAGTAGCAGATCTGACAATAATCCCAAGTAGCCCTCTTCTAACAGCATTTCGGGCATCAAGCTGAACTCAAATAAAAATGATGCAATGGAATGAAATGATGTACTCTCTGAGATGAACATTTTGATATGCTATATGCATGAATCGGTGCTACAGATGCAAAGTTACGAGGCTATGAACATGAGCAAAAAAATTAGGGACATAGGAAAAAAACAGGGTCAACCCTAATATTTTCATATCTGGATCGGGGCACGCGGATCGAGGTTCGACGCCGTCCTCGCCGGAGTTCTTGCCAGACATGAGGAGCTTTCCGACGCGAGGAGGCGAGGCGGTGGTCGGAGGTGGTCGCCGGACGGCGGCGAGGCGGCGCGCACCGGGCGGCGGGGCGGCGAGCACCGGGCGGCGGGGCGGCGATGACCGGCGATGGCGGCGCGGTCCGGACGGGCGGGGACGGGCGGCGCCTCGGGCGCGAGGAGGCGGGGCGAGGGAGCGGGCCGTGGGGGCCAGCTCCGGGCTCCCGGGCCGCGCGGCGGCGGTGTCACGCGATGTGGGCGCGGCGCCACGTGGCGGTGCGGGATTTGCCCGGGTGGGGCGGCGGACGTGTCCGGCCGGGGACGGACGTGTCCGGCCGGCGCGAGGTGGATTTTTCTAGGGTTTCAGGGAGGGGATCCGAGATTTGAAACGGGGGGTCTTTATATAGACATAGAGGGAGCTAGGAGAGTCCAAATGAGGTGCGGTTTTCGGCCACGCGATCGTGATCGAATGATCTAGATGATGGAGAAGGCTTAGGTGGGTTTTTGGGCCAAATTGGAAGGGTGTTGGGCTGCAACACACACAAGGACTTTCCGGTCCCTCGGTTAACCGTTGGAGCATCAAACGAAGTCCAAATGATACGAAACTTGACAGGCGGTCTACCGGTAGTAAACCAAGGCCGCTTGGCAAGTATCGGTCCAATCCGGAAATGTGTAATCCCCACACACGAAAGAAAGGTAGAAATGACCACCGAAGGAGAACGAAGCGCCGGAATGCAAAACGGACAACGGGGAAAATGCTCGAATGCATGAGACGAACACGTATGCAAATGTAATGCACATGATGACATGATATGAGATGCATGACAACGATAACAACACACGGAGACAAAAACCCGAACCCGAGAAAATAAAATAACTTAACCGCCGGAAACGGCAAGAGTTGGAGTACAAATTGGGAAAGTTACATCCGGGGAGTTACAACACTCCACCACTACGAAAGGATCTCGTCCCGAGATCTAGGACTGAAAGAACGCCGTGTATTCAGAACGGAGGTGATCCTCGCGTTCCCAGGTAGCTTCACGGTCAGAATGGCGTGACCACTTGACTTTGAGAAATTTGATTGACTTGTTGCGAGTCTTGCGTTCAGTCTCTTCGAGAATAGCAACTGGGTGCTCATGATTGGAGAGATCTTCTTGGAGCTCAATGTCCTCGAAGTTGACGGTGCGGTCAGGAGTCTTGAAGCACTTTCGGAGCTGAGAGACATGGAACACGTCATGAACATTTGCAAAGTTTGAAGGAAGCTCGAGTTGATAGGCGAGGTCGCCTCTCTTGCTGATAATCTTGAAAGGTCCCACGTATCTCGGGGCAAGCTTCCCTTTGATACCGAAGCGACGAGTACCTTTCATAGGAGAGACGCGGAGGTAAACATGATCTCCGATCTCGAAAGCCAAATCACGGTGCTTACTATCATAGTAGCTCTTCTGGCGGGATTGGGCTACTTTGAGGTTATCGCGAATGACTTTGCACATTTCCTCTGCCTCTGTGATTAAGTCATTACCCAAAAGCTGACGTTCACCGGTTTCAGACCAGTTGAGAACGGTACGGCACTTCCTGCCATACAGAATTTCAAATGGGGCCTTGCCCAAACTTGCTTGAAAACTGTTGTTGTAGGAGAATTCAGCATAAGGAACACAATCCTCCCACTTCATGCCGAAGGAGATCACACAAGCCCTGAGTATATCTTCAAGAATCTGGTTGACACGCTCGACTTGACCGCTAGTTTGAGGATGGAAAGCTGTGCTGAAGCGGATGTTGGTGCCCATGGCCTTATGAAAAGAATCCCAAAACTTGGACGTAAAAATGCTGCCACGGTCTGAAGAGATCACTTGTGGAATACCATGCAGAGAGACAATTCAAGAGGTATAGAGTTCCGCCAATTGAGCTGCAGTGATCGACTCTTTGATAGGCAGAAAATGAGCCACTTTGGTGAGTTTGTCGATGACAACGAATATAGCATCATTGCCTGTCACACCCTCGATGCGACTATATCTCCCACGTGTCGAGGCACGACTTAGAGGCATAATCGCATTGAAGGCATATGTCACAAGTTAGGCAATCTTCACAACATCCCATGTAATATAAATAAATAAAGGGGAGATAACATAGTTGGCTTACACTCGCCACGTCAATCAAGTACATAAATAACATTACATCATCCAAATACTCATGGCCCGACTAAGGCGCCAAAATAAAAGAGAACCCAACATGCGACAACGGTCCCGTTAACCCCCAACTGGGCACCACTACTGATCATCGGGAAAGGAAACATAGTAACGTTGAGAGTCTTCGTCGAACTCCCACTTGAGCTCATACGCGTCTCCTGGAGCGGAATCATCAGGCCCTGCATCTGGTGTAATAGTAATCTGTAAGCCACAGGGACTCAGCAATCTCGCACCCTCGCAATCAAGACTATTTAAGCGTATAGGTATGGCAAGGTAAAAATATGTGGAGCTGCAGCAAGCGACTAGCAAGTATGGTGGCTAACTTTTTCGTCAAAGAGAGCGAGAAGAGGAGGCAAAGCGCGAGCGAGAAACTAGAGAACAACCTGCACAAACATTACTCCAACACCGTGTCCACTTCCCGGACTCCGCCGAGAAGAGGCCATCACAGTAACACACTTAGTTGATTCATTTTAATTAATTAAGGTTCAAGTTATCTACAACCGGACATTAACAAATTCCCATCTGCCCATAACCACGGGCACGGCTTTCGAAAGTTCAAATCCCTGCAGGGGAGTCCCAACTTAGCCCATGACAAGCTCTCACGGTCAACGAAGGAATAGACCTCCTCCCAAGACGTTCCGATCAGACTCGGTATCTCGGTTACTCAAGACACTTCGACAGGTTAAAAGAAGACCAGCAACACCGCCCGAATGTGCCGACAAATCCCGATAGGAGCTGCACATATCTCATTCTCAGGGCACACTCAGATGAGCCAGACGTCGGGTAGGCCAGCCCAGAGTTGCCCCTGGTAGCCCCAGACATCGCTCGGTTGGACCAACACTCAGAGGAGCACTGGCCCGGGGGGTTAAAATAAGATGACCAGAACCCAAGGGAAAGAAAAGGGCTAGGTGGTGAATGGTAAGACCAAGGTTGGGCATTGCTGGAAAAGCTTTAATCAAGGCAAACTATCAAGGCGTTCCCATTATAACCCAACCGCGTAAGGAACGCAAAATCCGGGAACATAACACCGATATGACGGAAACTAGGGCGGCAAGAGTGGAACAAAACACTAGGCTAGAGGCCAAGCCTTTCACCCTTTACCAAGTATATAGATGCTTTAAGATAACATAGCAATATAATGATATCCCAAAAAGTAAATAAAAGATGTTCCAACAAGGAACGGCCTCCATGTTCCAACAAGGAACAAACTTCAATCTTCACCTGCAACTAACAACGCTATAAGAGGGGGCTGAGCAAAGCGGTAACATAGCCAATCAACGGTTTGCTAGGACATGGTGGGTTAGAGGTTTGACATGGCAATTTGGGAGGCTTGCAAGCAAGTGGTAGGCATCGTAGCATTGGCATAGCAAAAGAGCGAGCAAACTAGCATAGCAAAGATAGTAGTGATTTCGAGGGTATGATCATCTTGCTTGCACAGTTGTCAGAGTTGACTGGATCCTAAAAGTGCAACTATCCCTAGGTGGTTTTGGTAATTCATAACAACATATAGCTCATTGAGCTAATGCTATTCCAAGATGATTATTTCAGGAAAGCTCAATGATTGGCATGGCATGGATGTGAAAGTGGAACCCTCAAAATGCTAAGGAAAAAGGATTGGCTCAAGCTCAAAAGCTCAAGACTCTTCATTTTATATTTTAGTGATCCAAGATCACATTGAGTCTTTAGGAAAAGCCAATACTATCAAGGAGGGATGAGGTGTTGCTTAATGAGCCTCTTGCTTCATGTGCTTAGTGATATGCTCCAAAAACCCTCAACTACTTTCCCATATCCACATTTGACCTAAACCCTAAGCCAAACTCGGTCCTACCGATTCTTCCTATCCGGCGCCACTGAGTTTCACTTGTCATAAGCCACTGCCAAACCCTAGCAATTCGGTTCTACCGATAGGGATCTCGGTCTCACCGAGATGGGATTGCAAACTCTCTGTTTCCCTTTCGTAACTTTTCGGTCTCACCGAAAGAGCGAATCGGTCCCACCGAGATTGCAATGTAAATTCAGTGTTTTCCCTTTGTAACTTTTCGGTCTCACCCAAAGAGCAAATCGGTCCCACCGAGTTTGCCTGACCAACTCTCTGGTTAGCTAATTACCAAATTCGGTCTCACCGAGTTTGTGTAATCGGTCTCACCGAGATTACGTTATGCCCAAACCCTAACCATATCGGTCCTACCGAGTTGCATGTCAGTCCCACCGAAAATCTCTAACGGTCACTAGGTTTACATTTTCGGTCCGACCGAGTTTGTTGATTCGGTCCCACCGAGATTGGAAAACTGTGTGTAACGGTTGGTTTTTGTGTGGAGGCTATATATACCCTTCCACCTCCTCTTCATTCAAAGAGAGAGCCATCAGAACACATACACCATTCCAACTCATATGTTCTGAGAAAGAACCACCTACTCATGTGTTGAGACCAAGATATTCGATTCCTACCCTATGAATCTTGATCTCTAGCCTCTCCAAGTTGCTTTCCACTCAAATCTTCTTTCCACCAAATCCAAATCCTATGAGAGAGAGTTGAGTGTTGGGGAGACTATCATTTGAAGCGCAAGAGCAAGGAGTTCATTACCTACACACCATTTGTTACTTCTTGGAGAGTGGTGTCTCCTAGATTGGCTAGGTGTCACTTGGGAGCCTCTGACAAGATTGTGGAGTTGAACCAAGGAGTTTGTAAGGGCAAGGAGATCGCCTACTTCGTGAAGATCTACCGCTAGTGAGGCAAGTCCTGTGTGGGTGATGGCCATGGTGGGATAGATAAGGTTGCTTCTTCGTGGACCCTGTGTGGGTGGTTGCTTCTTCGTGGACCCTTTGTGGGTGGAGCCCTGTGTGGACTTGCGCAACCGTTACCCTTCGTGGGTGGAGCCCTGTGTGGACTCTCGCAACCGTTACCCTTTGTGGGTTGAAGTCTCCATCAATGTGGTTTTGAACGAAAGTTCAATGCCAGTGGAGTTGAGTGGGAAGAAGATCAATACCCCAAGACAAAGTTTGTTCCTCAACAAGAGAAGTATACTTGTTTCAACGGGACACAAGCTCAAGATGATCTTCCACCACAAGACTACAAGCAAAAAGGCAAGGACAAGCTTCAAGAGGAAATTGACGCATTTGAAGAAGCTCCTAAGACCTTAGTCAAGTGGATTCCCAAGACTACTTCAAGTTCCACTTCATCAAGTACGACTACAACTCCAAGGATTCCCATGAAGATGGTGTGGATCCAAAAGAAGAAGAACTAGAGAGTTCTTGATGGTGACTCCGCCAACATACCTCACTCTTATTATTTTGGCAAGAACAAGTGCAATCAACTTCCACATCTTGCACTAGTTCAAGGAGTCACAAACCCTCTTGTTGGTAAGACAAGGGACAAGGTAACCTAAAAGTTTTCATGGACATCATCTTGTGTGTGCATCACTCTATGTCTATGGATATCCTTGTTTGTTCCTTGCGGGACTAACCCATGTAGGTATTGAAAGTGCAATTCACTCAAATGGATAGCTCCAAGTGATCTACATCAAGATTGAGCGTCCACATCTTCAACATCTACATGAAGTCATCATCGACAAAACCCAAGGTTAGTTCATCCCTCTTAGGGGGATATCACATCTAGGGGAGCTTTACTCTAAGACTTGAGCTAAAGCAACTCTAAAGATGTGAACACAACAATGCTTTATGTAAAAGTGGTAACCCCACTTGAGCTTAAACGATGAGTATGACCTATGATCAAGTGCTCTCACTTGACTCCTAAGTCAATATACTCATATATAGATGACCTTGTCATCGTAAATTGCTTGATAGATGCTAGAATTGGTTGTGCATGCCTTGCCACATATTTCATTTGCCATCTTATTGTGTGAGCATGCTGGTTGCATATTTTACTCATTCGAGGACATCCACTTGTTGTTTTGATTGTTTGGTTTTATTTTCTTTTGCCAAGTGGATGGACAAGAATGCCTAAGTACCTCCTCTAGCTATCTATGCTTTTCTCATCTCAAACTCTATTCATGCTACATCACAAAATTTGATCACGTCAGATTTGAACCACTCTGTGTGAGGAGCGCTCGGAGTCCCCGATTCGTCATAGACTTAAACTTCCAAAACCTCTTTATGATTCTCGGTCTGACCGATACCCCACTTTAGGTCCTACCGAGATCATTAAGTTGATCTAGGTTTTCGATCTCGGTGAAACCGATTTGAACATTTCGGTCCCACCGAGTTTCAGTAACTGCCTGCAGTTATGAATCTCGGTGCGACCGAGTTGTTCCACTCGGTCACACCGACAGGGCCGGGCTATATATAGTCATGGGCAAAATTTGGAAATTTCTCCGAACCCCTTCGCCCGCGCGATAGCCTGCTCTGCCAACGTGGTCTCCGGATCGTCTTCTCGCCACCAGCCGCCTCCAGTCGCTGGTCTCCGTTGCCGTCAACGGGAATTCTGCCCCGCCGTTGCCGCGGTAGCGAGTCTCCGCCGAACTAGGGTATGGACTCGATCACAGTGCTATTCCCCGTCCGATTCCTAGCACATTGTGTTCTTCATGATTCTTGCCACGATTCAAACACTCCTATCCAGTCAATACGCCCGTAGATTAGCTTTGATTCGAAAATTTTAGGGTTAGGTTTCCGCCGAAACCATCTCGGACCCACCGAGTTGAAAAACTCGGTCCCACCGATTTGGCTGATGCCATTGCACAAGTGAGACTCGGTCTGACCGAGAATTACTTATCGGTGTGACCGATTTTGGAACTCTGTGAAACCCTAGCAGTCTCGGTGCCACCGAACTGTGACTCGGTCCTACCGAGTTCACTAGTTTAGGTTCCAAAACTGCTTCGGTATCACCGAGTTTGAAAATCGGTAGATCCGAGATGATTTCAGTGGGAAACTAAAACTAGGTTTTTGAATCATTCTTTTTGCAAAAATCCCTGCATTTTGTGATGCTCATCTATTCTACCTCATCTATAAACTATTCACAGGGTCAGCAGTCAGAGTTTGCAGCATGTCTGATCAAAGTGACAGCCAGGACATGTCAGAGCAGCAGGTGCACATGAGTGAGGGCACTAGTCCCTCAAGTTCCTCAGATGATGGCAGCAGAAGCACTCCTAGCAATCTGCCTAAAGCTGCCACAAGACAGAGAAAGAAGAGAACCTCAGATTCAGAAGATGAGGATTATGTGGCAGAAGAGGAAGCAACCTCCAAGAGAGTTGAGCCAGCTCAGGGGACAAAGCCAGGGCTGAAGATCAAAAGGCCAGCAGGCAGGCAGCCAATGTCAAAGGCTAGAATGTCAACTGAGAAGCCCATAGAGCCAGTTGCAGCTGAGGGCAAGAAAAGAAAGGAAAGGGTGAAGAAGACTGTGGCTAGAGTGCTTGGCAAAGCTTCCATCATGGAAGATGAGGAGGAAGAAGAAGAGGTAGCTGCACCAGCACCCAAGGCACCCAAGCTAATGGGAGATGCCATAAAATCAGGGGGAGCTGCTTCCAAGGCCAAGCCAGCTCCAAAGCCAAAGCCAAAGAGGAATACAAGGAGCATTCCTGCAGCTGAGAAGATCAAGGCCCCAGTGCCTGAGACTGTTGCTGAAGAAGAGGATGAAGAGCAAGTTCTTAGAAAGCTCAAGCCCAAGATCCCAGACCACAACGATGCTCATCCTGTGGCTGAGGATATGAAGCTCAGGAGAGATTCAGGGCTGAGGAAGTGGAGAGAAGCAGACCCGTATGCTTCAAGGAGAAGGACAGCAGTTGACTACAGGTTTCACACCAAGGAGCAGCAGGATTTTTACGAGACAGTGCTGCTAGATAAGAAGCCCATTGTCTGTGATATGCGATGGGTTGATTGGCAATACATTAAGGACAACGAAGAGTACTACCCAGGAGTTCAGGACAGCTTCAAGGCATGTGGAGTAGAGGACTTTGTTGGGCAGAAGCTCACAAAGTGGAACGAGGAACTCATCATGCAGTTCTACTCCACAGCTCACTTTTATTCAGATGGGAGGATCACATGTATGTCTGAGGGTACAAGGTACCAATCCACAGTTGCTGAGTGGGCACAGATCATTAATGCCCCAGAGGAGCATGATGATGATTTGGACATATATGCCAAGAAGAAGATGGACCATAACTCTATGTCCAATATGTACAAGGAGATCCCAAATGAAGCACTTGATACTTTCAAGTTTGGCTCAGTGCATTATCTTCTGTTAGGTCTTCCTACGATCAATTGGATACTAAGGCACACCCTCCTGCCCAAGTCTAGATATCACAAGATGATCAGAGGCCACACGATAAATTTGCTTCATGTATTTGATGTGCCTCAGAAGTTCAAGGTGATGAGCCTCATAGTGGAAACTATCAAAAGGACTGCAGCAGATCAGAAGAGGAGTTGCGGATATGCCCCTCAGATCCAGGAGCTCATTAACTCCAAGATGGGCATCGGCATATATTTATTGGACAAGGAACACCTGCCCATCCGTCCAGACTTTGAGGACAATCAAGTTGTCATGACTGAGAACGAGTCATCATCTGCCCAAGCATGCGCAAAGAAGGAGAAGGCAAGGAAGGAGAAAGCTGCCAAGATGCCAACTCAAGAGGAGGCATCTGAGTATTTCTTGAAGACTAAACAAGAGCAGCTTGGTTACCTGATTGCATCCACCCTGCGGATTGAGCAAGGACTATCCACCCTAACTCAAAACCAGGCAAGCCTAGAGAGAATCATGGAACAAAAGTTCTATGACTTGGATGTCAAGGTAACGGAGATTCAGTCTGCAGTGGAGCAGCTCCAAGATGATATGCAGGAGAGGAGAGGCAGGACTACCACTCATGCCTTTGCCAGAGTGCCACGAGGTCCGAGGTTGTCTGCCGTGCCAGTTGCTGACACAATAGCCACCACCTCAGCACCAGCTACAGCCTCAGTTCCGCCAGCTCCAGCATCAACTTCAGCTCCAACTCCAGCGTCTACTTCAGCGTCTACAGAAGCCTTCGTCCTTGGAGTGATCCGGACTTCACCACCACCAGGAGATCAAGCCTGAGCGTCGATCTAGTACTATGCATTTTCTAGGAACTTTTTGGTAACTTGTTGCCAAAGGGGGAGAAAAATGTATAGATCATAGGCTTCGAGAGAGAGAGTGTTGCTTTTCTCTCTTGCTTTATTTGGTGGTTTTTCGAACTTGTTTGCTTTTGAGTGCTTGAGATACTACGTCATTATTTGTGAGACATTGATGATCATGTGTTTGATCATAAGCTACACTTAATGCTTGCTTAATGCTATTATCTTATCTATCTTATGTGATCTTTCACTATTCTTGGTGATGAGTGCATGTACTTCATTGTTATCATTTTAAGCGCTCCACCAAGATGTATGTGACATGGAAGAGTAACCCATGACTCTAACTCCTTGTGCATTTGCAGTCCAAAGCAAATCTTAAATATGCACAAATTTAGGGGGAGCTCTTACTTATCACATACTTCTCAAAGAGACGATATATTTCATGCTTATTATGATTTGTCGAAGCTTTGATCTATATGTTGTCATCAATTACCAAAAAGGGGGAGATTGAAAGTGCAACTATCCCTAGGTGGTTTTGGTAATTCATAACAACATATAGCTCATTGAGCTAATGCTATTCCAAGATGATTATTTCAGGAAAGCTCAATGATTGGCATGGCATGAATGTGAAAGTGGAACCCTCAAAATGCTAAGGAAAAAGGATTGGCTCAAGCTCAAAAGCTCCAGACTCTTCATTTTATATTTTAGTGATCCAAGATCACATTGAGTCTTTAGGAAAAGCCAATACTATCAAGGAGGGATGAGGTGTTGCTTAATGAGCCTCTTGCTTCATGTGCTTAGTGATATGCTCCAAAACCCCTCAACTACTTTCCCATATCCACATTTGACCTAAACCCTAAGCCAAACTCGGTCCTACCGATTCTTCCTATCCGGCGCCACCGAATTTCACTTGTCATAAGCCACTGCCAAACCCTAGCAATTCGGTTCTACCGATAGGGATCTCGGTCTCACCGAGATGGGATTGCAAACTCTGTGTTTCCCTTTCGTAACTTTTCGGTCTCACCGAAAGAGCGAATGGGTCCCACCGAGATTGCAATGTAAATTCAATGTTTCCCCTTTGTAACTTTTCGGTCTCACCTAAAGAGCAAATCGATCCCACCGAGTTTGCCTGACCAACTCTCTGGTTAGCTAATTACCAAATTCGGTCTCACCGAGTTTGTGTAATCGGTCTCACCGAGATTACGTTATGCCCAAACCCTAACCATATCGGTCCTACCGAGTTGCATGTCAGTCCCACCGAAAATCTCTAACGGTCACTAGGTTTACATTTTCGGTCCGACCGAGTTTGTTGATTCGGTCCCACCGAGATTGGAAAACTGTGTGTAACGGTTGGATTTTGTGTGGAGGCTATATATACCCCTCCACCTCCTCTTCATTCGAAGAGAGAGCCATCAGAACACATACACCATTCCAACTCATATGTTCTGAGAGAGAACCACCTACTCATGTGTTGAGACCAAGATATTCCATTCCTACCATATGAATCTTGATCTCTAGCCTCTCCAAGTTGCTTTCCACTCAAATCTTCTTTCCACCAAATCCAAATCCTATGAGAGAGAGAGTTGAGTGTTGGGGAGACTATCATTTGAAGCGCAAGAGCAAGGAGTTCATTACCTACACACCATTTGTTACTTCTTGGAGAGTGGTGTCTCCTAGATTGGCTAGGTGTCACTTGGGAGCCTCCGACAAGATTGTGGAGTTGAACCAAGGAGTTTGTAAGGGCAAGGAGATCGCCTACTTCGTGAAGATCTACCGCTAGTGAGGCAAGTCCTGTGTGGGCGATGGCCATGGTGGGATAGACAAGGTTGCTTCTTCGTGGACCCTTTGTGGGTGGTTGCTTCTTCGTGGACCCTTCGTGGGTGAAGCCCTATGTGGACTCGCGCAACCGTTACCCTTCGTGGGTGGAGCCCTGTGTGGACTCTCACAACCGTTACCCTTTGTGGGTTGAAGTCTCCATCAACGTGGATGTAGGATAGCACCACCTATCCGAACCACGGGAAAAACATCCGTGTCTCCAATTGCGTTTGAATTCTCCAAACCCTTCCCTTTACATATTCTTGCAAGTTGCATGCTTTACTTCCCGCTGCCAATATACTCTTTGCATGCTTTCTTGAATCGTGTGATGATTGCTTGACTTGTCCTACATTAGCTAAAATCTGCCAAGAACTAAAATTGGGAAAAGGTTAAGTTTTTATTTGGTCAAGTAGTCTAATCACCCCCCCTCTAGACATACTTTCGATCCTACAGATCCTCAAAAGCAAACTCAATGGGCTCCTCGTTAGCGAACTCATCTCCCGGCTCTACCCAGACAAGACAAACAAGCAACAAGGGCACAATCAACCATGTGCGAGACCAAGCAATATGATGCAATGATGATATGCTATGCGGAATGCGATGCGGGATGCAAAATGCAAGATATGACAGGAAATGCATGAACCTGGCCTCAACTTGGAAAACAAAGTGTGCCACTGGAAAGATGAGACGAAATCGCTTGAAAACGATATAAAGAACGCCGGAATCGGAGTTACGGTTTGGAAATGGCAAGCGATTCAAAAATGACACCGGTCTGCGATTTACAGCAAGTAGGCATCTAAAAGCAATGAGATGAACATGCTACATCACCCAAACATGACAACAAAATACATGGCAGGGACGCACACAAGATGCTTAACAAAAGTCTAGCACTGAGCTACGGCCAATTCATCCATTAACAGGTTCAAACAAGCATGGCAAAAATGCATATGACAAACAGATCTCAGACTTAGTGAAATCAACACTTGTCTGGAATTTCAGATCAGGTAGCCCTCTTCAGAGCAACAGAACTACATGCTACAGGATCTGATCGTGGCAGAGTAAAGCATGGCATGGAGCTACTCAAAGAGCTTAACAAAAGTCCTTATTGACCTTGAGCCAAAAGGGACCAGAAAATACAATTGCAAGCATGCGAACATAGCAAAAACATAGTCAGTTTTCATACTTAGTGAAAACTAACACATGCTGAAATATAACTCAAGTAGGCATGTTTACGAGCTCGATGCACTCACTACAGAGCAATTCATGGAAAGACAAGCATACATCCATCAAGAAGGCACAAAATTCAAGCTAGACATGGCAAGAACAATAGCATAGCAGGCACGGATCAACTACAACATCACCGGCAAAATTGCAAACAAGTTGACAATCTGCCCAGATTCACGAAGTAGCAAAAGTGGAGCTCGATTGACTCAATCTAGGGTGCTCCATAATTGTAAACAAAGACATGGATGGATAGAGCACTACAATATTAACAAAACATCCTTACTGATCATCCTCAAAAGAGGCACGGATCACTAGGAAACAACATGAACATGTGACAAGATGAGATAAGCACCTCCAGGACTTAGTGAAATTACTGAGTCCCTGAAAACAGAATTAGCAAGTGCACCGCTTTGCAAGCTTGCACAAGTCACCACACACATCACAAAAATACATGGGTTGCACCTCTGGAAAGATGACAAAACCCTTAACAAAACACATGTAGAGCATCAGGGCATAGCACGCACATATTAATCATGGCAAAAATGACAAAAATCTAAACGGAGTAGCAGATCTGACAAATATCTCAAGTAGCCCTCTTCTAACAGCATTTCGTGCATCAAGACGAACTCAAATGAAAATGATGCAATGGAATGAAATGATGTACTCTCTGAGATGAACATTTTGATATGCTATATGCATGAATCGGAGCTACGGATGCAAAGTTACGGAGCTACGAACATGAGCATATGGATCTGGAATTTTGGGACTTATGGAAAAAAACACCCGCGAATCTAGGGTTTACTATTCACCCAGCGATCCACTGTAGCACGGGGTCGTGCGGCGACGGATCTCACCGGAGCGCGCTCGCCGGCGGCTTGGGAAGACGGGGGCCGGGCCGGAGGAGGCCGGGCAGGGCGGCGGAGGCGGCGGCCGTGCGGGCGGCGGCGCGGGGCAGGGTGGCGGCACGGGAGCGGCGAGCTCGGCAGCCGGAGTCGGAGCGGGGCGGCGGTGGCCGGCTCCGGCGAGGAGGAGGCGGGCGGCGCAACGATGGAGGCGGGCGGCGGCTGCGACCGGGCCGGGGAGGGCCCGCTCCGGGCTCCCGCGGGGCGTGGTGGGAGTGGCGGCGGCGGTGACATGGCAGCACGCGACTGGGCGGTGGTGGCGGCACGGACGCGTCCGGTCCGTCCGGACGTGTCCGGCGGCTGCGGAGGAGAAATTTAGGGTTTCGGGGAGGAAGGAGATCCGAAAACGGAGGGGTTCTTTAAATAGAGGTAGAGGGATCTAGGAGAGTCCAAATGAGGTGCGGTTTTCGGCCACGCGATCGTGATCGAACGCTCTAAATGATGGAGAAGACTTATGTGGGTTTTGGGCCAAATTGGAGGGGTGTTGGGCTGCAACACACACGAGGCCTTTTCGGTCCCTCGGTTAACCGTTGGAGTATCAAACGAAGTCCAAATGATACGAAACTTGACAGGCGGTCTACCGGTAGTAAACCAAGGCCGCTTAGCAAGTCTCGGTCCAATCGGGAAATGTTTAATCCCCACACACGAAAGAAAGCTAGAAATGAACACTGGAGGAGAACGAAGCGCCGGAATGCAAAACGGACAACGGGGAAAATGCTCGAATGCAAGAGATGAACATGTATGCAAATGCAATGCACATGATGACATGATATGAGATGCATGACGACGATCACAACACACGGAGACAAAGACCCGAATTCGAGAAAAATAAAATAACTTAACGCCGGAAAGGGCAAGAGTTGGAGTATAAATTGGGGAAGTTACATCCAGGGTGTTACAACACTCCACCACTACGAAAGGATCTCGTCCCGAGATCAAGGACTGAAAGAACACCGGGTACTCAGAACAGAGGTGATCCTCGCGTTCCCAGGTAGCTTCATGGTCGGAATGGTGTGACCACTTGACTTTGAGAAATTTGATTGACTTATTGCGAGTCTTGCGTTCAGTCTCTTCAAGAATAGCAACTGGGTGCTCGCGATAAGAGAGATCTTCTTGGAGCTCAATGTCCTCGAAGTTGACGGTGCGGTCAGGATTCTTGAAGCACTTTCAAAGCTGAGAGACATGGAACACGTTATGAACATTTGCAAAGTTTGAAGGAAGCTCGAGTTGATAGGCGAGGTCGCCTCTCTTGCTGACAATCTTGAAAGGTCCCACGTATCTAGGGGCAAGCTTCCCTTTGATACCGAAGCGACGAGTACCTTTCATAGGAGAGACGCGAAGGTAAACATGATCTCCGATCTCGAAAGCCAAATCACGGTGCTTACTATCATAGTAGCTCTTCTGGCGGGATTGGGCTGCTTTGAGGTTATCACAAATGACTTTGCACATTTCTTCTGCCTCTGTGATTAAGTCATTACCCAAAAGCTGACGTTCACCGGTTTCAGACCAGTTGAGAGGGGTACGGCACTTCCTGCCATACAGAATTTCAAATGGGGCCTTGCCCGGACTTTCTTGAAAACTGTTGTTGTAGGAGAATTCAGCATAAGGAAGACAATCCTCCCACTTCATGCCGAAGGAGATCACACAAGCCCTGAGCATATCTTCAAGAATCTGGTTGACACGCTCGACTTGACCGCTAGTTTGAGGATGGAAAGCTGTGCTGAAGCGGATGTTTGTGCCCATGGCCTTTTGAAAAGAATCCCAAAACTTTGAGGTAAAGATGCTGCCACGGTCTGAAGTGATCACTTGTGGAATACCGTGCAGAGAGACAATACGAGAGGTATAGAGTTCCGCCAATTGAGCTGCAGTGATCGACTCTTTGATAGGCAGAAAATGAGCCACTTTGGTGAGTTTGTCGATGACAACGAATATAGCATCATTGCCACGGTTGGACTTTGGAAACCCAGTCACGAAGTCCATTTCAATGTGGTCAAACTTCCATTCTGGAATGGCAAGAGGTTGGAGGAGACCAGCTGGCCTTTGGTGTTCTGCCTTCACTCTTCTGCAGACATCACATTCATTCACGAATTGAGCAATCTCACGCTTCATTCGAGTGCACCAATAAGCTTGCTTAAGGTCCTGATACCTCTTCGTTCTCCCAGGGTGGATGGAGAGGAGAGAATTGTGAGCCTCGTTCATGATCACTTTATGGAGGTCACCTTTGGGTACAACAATACGATCCTCGAAGAAGAGAGTATCCTTGTCATCAAGGCGGTAGCACTTGTACTTGGACTGGCTCTTGGCAATCCCAATCTTCACCTTTTTCACCATAACATCAAGAAGCTGGGCTTGGCGAATCTGGTCTTCCAAGGTAGGAGAGACTTGAAGGTTGGCGAAGAAACCTTGAGGAACAACTTGCAGATTAAGTTTGCGGAAAGCTTCACAAAGCTCGGGTTGATAAGGCTTGAGAATCAGACTGTTGCAGTAAGCTTTCCTGCTCAATGCGTCAGCAATCACATTGGCCTTGCCTGGAGTATACTCAATACTCGGATTATACTCTTGAATCATTTCGACCCATCGAGTTTGCCTGAGGTTGAGATTAGGCTGAGTGAAGATGTACTTGAGACTCTTGTGATCAGTGAAAATGTCCACTTTTATTCCAAATAGAAGATGTCTCCAAGTCAAAAGAGCAAGCCCAACTGCCGCCAACTCGAGATCATGAGTGAGGTAGTTCTTCTCATTAGGCTTTAACTGGCAAGATGTATAAGCAACAACTTTCTTCCCTTGCATCAATACTGCGCCAAGACCTTGGAGAGAGGCATCACAAAAGACCTCGTACGGCTTGGATTCATCAGGTAGAGTGAGAACTGGAGCAGTGATCAATTTCTCTTTCAAAGTGTTGAAAGCAATATCAAACTCCGGAGACCAAACGTACTTGACGTGCTTCTGGAGAAGATTTGAGAGAGGCTTCGAAATCTTAGAAAAGTTTTCAACGGATCTTCGGCAATAGCTTGCGAGACCGAGAAAACTGCGGAGTTGCTTCACGTTCTGAGGAGGTTCCCAATTCACAATTGCAGACACCTTCTCAGGTTTCACGGCAATGCCCTTGGCAGAGATGATATGACCAAGATAAAGAACCTCATCAAGCCAAAATTCACACTTGGAGAACTTGGCGTAGAACTGATGTTCTCTGAGCTTATCAAGAACCAAACCCAAGTGCTTGGCATGATCTTCCTTGTTCTTGGAGAAAACCAGTATGTCGTCGAGATAGACCAAAACGAAGTCATTGGTGTAGGCGTTGAAGATGAAGTTCATCATGCGAGAGAATGTCGGAGGAGCGTTGACGAGACCAAAAGACATGACAGTGTATTCATATGAACCAAAGCTTGTCCTGAATGCCGTCTTGGGAATATCTTGCTCATGGATTCGAATCTGATGATAACCCATACGGAGATCAAGCTTGGAGAATACTTGGGCACCTTTGAGTTGTTCGAACAGCTCATTGATGGTGGGAAGTGGGTATTTGTTCTTAATGGTCTTCTTGTTCACTGGACGGTAATCAACACAAAGTCGGTCCGTTCCATCCTTCTTCTTCACAAAAAGAACACCACAACCCCACGGAGAAGAACTAGGCCGGATGAGACCCATTTTCTCTTGAATATCGAGTTGCTTCTTCAGCTCCTTCAACTCTTTAGGTCCGAGCTTGTAAGGACGCTTGCACACAGGTTCCGTACCAGGCTCAAGATCAATAACAAATTCAACTGGCCGGTGCGGAGGCATTCCTGGGAGCTCTTCTGGAAAGACGTCTTGATATTCGCAAACGACTGGAATTTGCGAAATAGCATCCAATTCACCCCTTTCATTGAGAGAAAACAAACGGATGGTATCATCACGAGCGGCAAATACAATTACATTCGCAGACGAATGAGTCAATTGAATCTGCCTTGCTGCACAATCAAGATGTGCCTTGTGCTTACAAAGCCAATCCATTCCGAGAATAAGATCAATATCCGAGTTACCAAGAACCACCGCAGAAGAGAGAAACTTGTAATCGCCCAATGTGATAGAAACATCTGGGGCAGTAGCGCTTGCATTCATGAATTTACCCGGAGAAACAACATATAACTATCTAGGAAAATCTTGCAAAGGCAACTCATGCTTAGAAACAAATGGTCTCGAGATGAAACAATGCGATGCACCCATGTCAAAAAGAACTTTTGTAGGAATATCATTAACAGGAAGGTTACCCATGATCACATCTGACGAGTCCTCTGCCTGAGCTGCATTCATCAAGTTGACCTTGGCGGACTTGGGGTTATGCTTAACCGCAGCTGTACTTGCCGATCTCACAGGAGGAGGAGGAGGAAGACGCCTCTGGTTGAAACACTTGTTGGCATAGTGACCCTTCTGTTGGCCATTGTTGCACGTGACTTCTGAAAGTGGACGGTGGTACGGAGCACTCGATCTTGGAGCTTGAGACGAAGTCTTGTTCTGAAAGCCAGGGTTGGGTGGGTGGGAAGAACCACTGCCACCTTTGCTCTTCTACTGATACGGCTAACAGAACGGAGGAGGAGGAAGCCAATACTTCTGCTTCTTGGCCACTTGAGTAGAGGAAGAAGGAGTAACATCTCTGACTCGCTTCTTGGAAGCATCACACCTCAATTGAGCAGCCTCTTGCTTCAATGCCATGTTGTAGAACTCATCATATCTCAAGGGCTCAAACAGAACAAGAGCTAGCTGGATTTCTTCTCTGAGACCACCCCTGAACTAGTATATCATGCTCTTCTTATCAGGGACGTCCTGCTTGGCAAAGCGGGCGAGCTTCTGGAACAACTTGTTGTAGTCATAGACAGACAAAGAGCCTTGCTTCAGGTTGCGTAATTCCTCACGCTTGCTTTCAACCACGCTCTGAGGAATATGATGAGCTCTGAAATCTCGACGGAATTCATCCCAAGTGATAACACGTCCACCTCTAGAATCCTTGTACTGCTGGAACCATTCTGCAGCTTGATCTTTGAGTTGGAAGGAAGCAAACTTAACAAAGTCCTCAGGCCTGATGTTGCTGCACTCGAAATGCTTGCACAGATCCACAAGCCAATTGTCAGCATCGGTTGCCTCAACACAATTGCTGAAAGTCTTTGGCCCGTTAGCAAGGAACTGGTTGAGTGTAGCAAAGTGATTCTGATTGTTGCCTTGGTTCCCTTGATTGCCTTGATTGCGCTCTTGGAGAATTTGCATGATCAACTGTGTGTTTGCATTGGTTGCGGCCATCACAGCTTGCCATGCCTCCGGAGGAGGGGGAGGTGGTGGCGGATCAGGATTCGGAGTCGTGCGCGTTGGAGGAGCCATCCTGAAGTGGTTGACATCCATTAGCACATTGATAGACAATTATTGAAGCCGAATCCAATGGAATGAAAATTGCAACATATAGTCTTCACATCCGAACAAAAATGAACGAATGCATTCCTCTTGAAATGGTCACATATCCATAAATTGAGAAGCCACTCAGAATAAAGGTAGAGAAATAAATCAACAAGTTACGGATCAAGAACGAATAATCGGTAAGAAATCCCAATCTCAAACCAATATTCGTGGAAGATGAACTAGAGCTACCAGAATTCCCACCTATAAAACTCCCGAACCTTTCCGGTTATGCAATCAGGTGTTGGGGATACAGGGGAAGCATAATATCTCACCCAAACTAGCAAATCCTACATCCAGTTGTATCCATCCTTCAACACATAACCAAAAAACCTTCGGAAACCATCTACCTCAACCTTCGAAAAGCATCCGTTATACGAGTTATGGCGATACTCCCGAACTCCCGCCCCAGTACTGCGTGGCGTCGAGGTTATCTCACAAACGAACTGCATAAAAGAGATTTTTGATGTCGACGTACTAAACTCAGGTATTCCAGAACTGCAACGATAAAATTATGATGACAACACCTCAGAGCTCAACTCCCCGGGACACTTCCACAAAACCCCTGATAGGAGGCACCAAGACAATGTTCTAATCATAAAACCATCAGAACGATTCCAAGATACCCGCGTGATCCTAAATTTTTTTTGTGAAATTTGAGAAGAGAAGAGTCAAAACTCTACGTCAGGATGCCTTACCAGAGCGATGAGGAGACTGGTAAGTAAAAAGAATTTCTAAACTCTCCGATATATAATTCCTAAATGACTCAAAACATTTTTTCTAGACACAACTCGGCCGCTAAAAACGATCAAGCATTGGGGCTCCTAAGGTCGGGGAAGGCTCTGATTACCAACTTGTCACACCCTCGATGCGACTATATCTCCCACGTGTCGAGGCACGACTTAGAGGCATAATCGCATTGAAGACATATGTCGCAAGTTAGGCAATCTTCACAACATCCCATGTAATATAAATAAATAAAGGGGAGATAACATAGTTGGCTTACACTCGCCACGTCAATCAAGTACATAAATAACATTACATCATCCAAACACTCATGGCCCGACTACGGCGCCAAAATAAAAGAGAACCCAACATGCGACAGCGGTCCCGTTCACCCCCAACTGGGCACCACTACTGATCATCGGGAAAGGAAACATAGTAACGTTGAGAGTCTTCGTCGAACTCCCACTTGAGCTCATACGCGTCTCATGGAGCGGAATCATCAGGCCCTGCATCTGGTGTAATAGTAATCTATGAGCCACAGGGACTCAGCAATCTCGCACCCTCGCGATCAAGACTATTTAAGCTTATAGGTATGGCAAGGTAAAAATATGTGGAGCTGCAACAAGCGACTAGCAAGTATGGTGGCTAACTTATTCGCAAAAGAGAGCGAGAAGAGGAGGCAAAGCGCGAGCGAGAAACTAGAGAACAGCCTGCGCAAACATTACTCCAACACCGTGTCCACTTCCCGGACTCCGCTGAGAAGAGGCCATCACGGTAACACACTCAGTTGATTCATTTTAATTAATTAAGGTTCAAGTTATCTACAACCGGACATTAACAAATTCTCATCTGCCCATAACCGTAGGCACGACTTTCGAAAGTTCAAATCCCTACACGGGAGTCCCAACTTAGCCCATGACAAGCTCTCACGGTCAACGAAGGAATAGACCTCCTCCCAAGACATTCCGATCAGACTCGGTATCTCGGTTACTCAAGACACTTCAACAGGTTAAAACAAGACTAGCAACACCGCCCGAATGTGCCGACAAATCCCGATAGGAGCTGCACATATCTCGTTCTTAGGGCACACTCAGATGAGCCAGACGTCGGGTAGGCCAGCCCAGAGTTGCCCCTGGTAGCCCCGGACATTGCTCGGTTGGACCAACACTCGGAGGAGCACTGGCTCGGGGGGGTTAAAATAAGATGACCCTTGAGTCTGTAGAACCCAAGGGAAAGAAAAGGGCTAGGTGGCGAATGGTAAGACCAAGGTTGGGCATTGCTGGAAAAGCTTAAATCAAGGCGAACTATCAAGGGGTTCCCATTATAACCCAACCGCGTAAGGAACGCAAAATCCGGGAACATAACACCGATATGACGGAAACTAGGGCGGCAAGAGTGGAACAAAACACTAGGAGAGAGGCCGAGCCTTCCACCCTTTACCAAGTATATAGATGCTTTAAGATAACATAGAAATATAATGATATCCCAACAAGTAAATAAAAGATGTTCCAACAAGGAACGGCCTCCATGTTCCAACAAGGAACAAACTTCAATCTTCACCTGCAACTAACAACGCTATAAGAGGGGGCTGAGCAAAGCGGTAACATAGCCAATCAACGGTTTGCTAGGACATGGTGGGTTAGAGGTTTGACATGGCAATTTGGGAGGCTTGCAAGCAAGTGGTAGGCATCGTAGCATTGGCATAGCAAAAGAGCGAGCAAACTAGCATAGCAAAGATAGTAGTGATTTCGAGGGTATGATCATCTTGTCTGCACAGTTGTCAGAGTTGACTGGATCCTCAAAAGCAAACTCAACGGGCTCCTCGTTAGTGAACTCGTCTCCCGGCTCTACCCAGACAAGACAAACAAGCAACAAGGGCACAATCTACCATGTGCGAGACCAAGCAATATGATGCAATGATGATATGATATGCGGAATGCGATGCGGGATGCAAAATGCAAGATATGACAGGAAATGCATGAACCTGGCCTCAACTTGGAAAACCAAGTGTGCCACTGGAAAGATGAGACGAAATCGCTTGAAAACGATGTAAAGAACGCCGGAAACGGAGTTACGGTTTGGAAATGGCAAGCGATTCAAAAATGACACCGGTCTGCGATTTACAGCAAGTAGGCATCTAAAAGCAATGAGATGAACATGCTACAGCACCCAAACATGACAACAAAATACATGGCAGGGATGCACACAAGATGCTTAACAAAAGTCTAGCACTGAGCTACGGCCAATTCATCCATTAACAGGTTCAAACAAGCATGGCAAAAATGCATATGACAAACAGATCTCTGATTTAGTGAAACCAACACTTGTCTGGAATTTCAGATCAGGTAGCCCTCTTCGGAGCAACAAAACTACATGCTACAGGATCTGATCGTGGCAAAGTAAAGCATGGCATGGAGCTACTCAAAGAGCTTAACAAAAGTCCCTTAGTGACCTTGAGCCAAAAGGAAAGATGACAAAACCCTTAACAAAACACATGTAGAGCATCAGGGCATAGCATGCACACATTAATCATGGCAAAAATGACAAAAATCTAAACGGAGTAGCAGATCTGACAAATATCTCAAGTAGCCCTCTTCTAATAGCATTTCTGGCATCAAGATGAACTCAAATGAAAATGATGCAGTGGAATGAAATGATTTACTCTCTGAGATGAACATTTTGATATGCTATATGCATGAATCGGAGTTACGGATGCAAAGTTACGGAGCTACGAACATGAGCATATGGATCTGGAATTTTGGGACTTAGGGAAAAAAACACCCGCGGATCTAGGGTTTACTATTCACCCGGCGATCCACTGTAGCACGGGGTCGCGCGGCGGCGGATCTCACCGGAGCGCGCTTGCCGGCGGCTCGGGAAGACGGGGGTCGGGCCAGAGGAGGCCGGGCAGGGCGGCGGAGGCGGCGGCCGTGGGGGCGGCGGCGCGCGGCGGCCGGCGCGAGGTAGGGTGGCGGCGTGGGAGCGGCGAGCTCGGCAGCCGGAGTCGGAGAGGGGCGGCGGTGGCCGGCTCCGGCGAGGAGGAGGCGGGCGGCGCGGCGATGGAGGCGGGCGGCGCAACGATGGAGGCGGGCGGCGGCTGTGACCGGGCCGGGGAGGGCCCGCTCTGGGCTCCCGCGGGCCGCGGTGGGAGTGGCGGCGGCGGTGACGTGGCAGCACGCGACTGGGCGGTGGTGGCGGCGCGGACGCGTCCGGTCCGTCCGGACGTGTCCGGCGGCTGTGGAGGAGAAATTTAGGGTTTCGGGGACGAAGGATATCCGAAAATGGAGGGGTTCTTTAAATAGAGGTAGAGGGAGCTAGGAGAGTCCAAATGAGGTGCGGTTTTCGGCCACGCGATCGTGATCGAACGCTCTAGATGATGGAGAAGACTTAGGTGAGTTTTGGGCCAAATTGGAGGGGTGTTGGGCTTTAACACACACGAGGCCTTTTCGGTCCCTCGGTTAACCGTTGGAGTATCAAACGAAGTCCAAATGATACGAAACTTGACAGGCGGTCTACCGGTAGTAAACCAAGGCCGCTTGGCAAGTCTCGGTCCAATCGGGAAATGTTTAATCCCCACACACGTAAGAAATCTAGAAATGACCACCGGAGGAGAACGAAGCGCCGGAATGCAAAACGGACAACGGGGAAAATGCTCGAATGCAAGAGATGAACATGTATGCAAATGCGATGCACATGATGACATGATATGAGATGCATGACGACGATCACAACACACGGAGACAAAGACCCGAACCCAAGAAAAATAAAATAACTTAACGCCAGAAACGGCAAGAGTTGGAGTATAAATTGGGGAAGTTACATCCGGGGAGTTACATTGCCACGCTTGGACTTTGGAAACCCAGTCACGAAGTCCATCTCAATGTGGTCAAACTTCCATTCTATAATGGAAAGAGGTTGGAGGAGACCAGCTAGCCTTTGGTGTTCTGCCTTCACTCTTCTACAGACATCACACTCATTCACGAACTGAGCAATCTCGCGCTTCATTCGAGTCCACCAATAAGCTTGCTTGAGGTCCTGATACATCTTCATGCTCCCAGGGTGGATGGAGAGGAGAGAATTGTGAGCCTCGTTCATGATCACTTTACGGAGGTCACCTTTGGGTACAATAATACGATCCTCGAAGAAGAGAGTATCCTTGTCATCAAGGCGGTAGCACTTGTACTTGGACTGGCTCTTGGCAATCCCAATCTTCACCTTTTTCACCATAACATCAAGAAGCTGGGCTTGGCGAATCTGGTCTTCCAAGGTAGGAGAGACTTGAAGGTTGGCGAGGAAACCTTGAGGAACAACTTGCAGATTAAGTTTGCGGAAAGCTTCACAAAGCTCGGGTTGATAAGGCTTGAGAATCAGACTGTTGCAGTAAGCTTTCCTGCTCAATGCGTCAGCAATCACATTGGCCTTGCCTGGAGTATACTCGATACTCGGATTATACTCTTGAATCATTTCGACCCATCGAGTTTGCCTGAGGTTGAGATTAGGCTGAGTGAAGATGTACTTGAGACTCTTGTGGTCAGTGAAAATGTCCACTTTTCTTCCCAATAAGAGATGTCTCCAAGTCAAAAGAGCATGCACAACTGCCGCCAACTCGAGATCATGAGTGGGGTAGTTCTTCTCATTAGGCTTCAACTGGCGAGGGGTATAAGCAACAACTTTCTTCTCTTGCATCAATACTGCGCCAAGACCTTGGAGAGAGGCATCACAAAAGACCTCGTACGGCTTGGATTCATCAGGCGGAGTGAGAACTGGAGCAGTGATCAATTTCTCTTTCAAAGTGTTGAAAGCAATGTCACCCTCCGGAGACCAAACGTACTTGACGTGCTTCTGAAGAAGATTTGAGAGAGGCTTTGCGATCTTAGAAAAGTTTTCAACGAATCTTCGGCAGTAGCTTACGAGACCGAGGAAGCTACGGAGTTGCTTCACATTCTGAGGAGGTTCCCAATTCACAATTGCAGACACCTTCTCAGGATTCACGGCAATGCCCTTGGCAAAGATGATATGACCAAGATAAAGAACCTCATTGAGCCAAAATTCACACTTGGAGAACTTGGCGTAGAACTTGTGTTCCCTCAACTTATCGAGTACCAAACGCAAGTGCTTGGCATGATCTTCCTTGTTCTTGGAGAAAACCAGAATGTCGTCGAGATAGACCAAAATGAAGTCATTGGTGTAGGCGTTGAAGATGAAGTTCATCATGCGAGAGAACGTCGGGGGAGCGTTGACGAGGCCAAAAGACATGACAGTGTACTCATAAGAACCATAGCTTGTCCTGAAAGCCATCTTGGGAATATCTTGCTCACGGATTCGAATCTGATGATAACCCATACGGAGATCAAGCTTGGAGAATACTTGGGCACCTTTGAGTTGTTCGAACAGCTCATTGATGTTGGGAAGTGGGTATTTGTTCTTGATGGTCTTCTTGTTCAATGGACGGTAATCAACACAAAGTCGGTCCGTTCCATCCTTCTTCTTCACAAAAAGAACACCACAACCCCACAGAGAAGAACTAGGCCGGATGAGACCCATTTTCTCTTGAATATCGAGTTGCTTCTTCAGCTCCTTTAACTCTTCAGGTCCGAGCTTGTAAGGATGTTTGCACACAGGTTCCGTGACAGGCTCAAGATCAATGACGAATTCAACTGGCCGGTGCGGAGGCATTCCTGGAAGCTCTTCTGGAAAGACGTCTTGATATTCGCAAACGACTGGAATTTGCGAGATGGCATCGAGTTCCCCCTTCTCATTGAGAGAAAACAGACGGATGGTATCATCACGAGCGGCAAAGACAATTACATCCTCAGATGAATGAGTCAATTGAATCTGCCTGGCTGCACAATCAAGCTGAGCCTTGTGCTTAGAAAGCCAATCCATTCCGAGAATAATATCAATATCCGAGCCACCAAGAACATTTGGAGAGTACAAGAACTTATAGTCACCCAAAGTGATTGTAACATCCGGAACGCATACTCGAGATGTCATTTGACGGGCCGGAGAGACAATAGCCAACGATTTCGGCAACACTTGAGTAACAAAATCATGCTTAGATGCAAAAGGTCTCGAGCTGAAACAATGCGATGCACCAGTGTCAAAAAGAACTCTTGCGGGAATATCATTAACAGAAAGGTTACCCATGATGACATCTGATGAATCCTCTGCCTGAGCTGCATTCACCATATTGACCTTGGCATACTTGGGGTTATGCTTGACCATAGCTGTACTTGACGATCTGACAGGAGGAGGAGGAAAGCGCCTCTGGTTGAAACACTTGTTGGCATAGTGACCCTTCTGTTGGCACTTGTTGCACGTGACCTCTGAAAGAGGACGGTGATACGAAGCACTCGATCTTGAAGCTTGAGACGAAGTCTTGTTCTGAAAGCCAGGGTTGGGTGGGTGGGAAGAACCACTGCCACCTTTGCTCTTCTACTGATACGGCTAACAGAACGGAGGAGGAGGAAGCCAATACTTCTGCTTCTTGGCCACTTGAGTAGAGGAAGAAGGAGTAACATCTCTGACTCGCTTCTTGGAAGCATCACACCTCAATTGAGCAGCCTCTTGCTTCAATGCCATGTTGTAGAACTCATCGTATCTCAAGGGCTCAAAGAGAACAAGAGCTAGCTGGATTTCTTCTCTGAGACCACCCCTGAACTGGTATATCGTGCTCTTCTTATTAGGGACGTCCTTCTTGGCAAAGCGGGCGAGCTTCTGGAACAACTTGTTGTAGTCATAGACAGACAAAGAGCCTTGCTTCAGGTTGCGTAATTCCTCACGCTTGCTTTCAACCACGCTCTGAGGAATATGATGAGCTCTGAAATCTCGACGGAATTCATCCCAAGTGATAACACGTCCACCTCTGGAATCCTTGTACTGCTGGAACCATTCTGCAGCTTGATCTTTGAGTTGGAAGGAAGCGAACTTAACAAAGTCCTCAGGCCTGATGTTGCTGCACTCGAAATGCTTGCACAGATCCACAAGCCAATTGTCAGCATCGGTTGCCTCAACACAATTGCTGAAAGTCTTTGGCCCGTTATCAAGGAACTGGTTGAGTGTAGCAAAGTGATTCTGATTGTTTCCTTGGTTCCCTTGATTGCCTTGATTGTGCTCTTGGAGAATTTGCATGATCAACTGTGTGTTTGCATTGGTTGCGGCCATCACAGCTTGCCATGCCTCCGGAGGAGGGGGAGGTGGTGGCGGATCAGGATTCGGAGTCGTGCGCGTTGGAGGAGCCATCCTGAAGAGGTTGACATCCATTAACACATTGATAGACAATTATTGAAGCCGAATCCAAAGGAATGAAAATTGCAACATATAGTCTTCACATCCGAACAAAAATGAACGAATGCATTCCTCTTGAAATGGTCACATATCCATAAATTGAGAAGCCACTCAGAATAAAGGTAGAGAAATAAATCAACAAGGTACGGATCAAGAACGAATAATCGGTAAGAAATCCCAATCTCAAACCAATATCCGTGGAAGAAGAACTAGAGCTACTAGAATTCCCACCTATGAAACTCCCGAACCTTTCCGGTTATGCAATCAAGTGTTGGGATACAGGGGAAGCATAATATCTCACCCAAACTAGCAAACCTACATCCAGCTGTATCCATCCTTCAACACATAACCAAGAAACCTTCGAAAACCATCTACCTCAACCTTCGAAAAGCATCCGTTATACAACTTATGGCGATACTCCCGAACTCTCGCCCCAGTACTGGGTGGCGTCGAGGTTATCTCACCAACGAACTGCATAAAAGAGATTTTCGATGTCGGCGTACTAAACTCAGGTATTCCAGAACTGCAACGATAAAATTATGATGACAACACCTCAGAGCTCAACTCCCCGGGACACTTCCACAAAACCCCTGATAGGAGGCACCAAGACAATGTTCTCATCATAAAACCATCAGAACGATTCCAAGATACCTGCATGATCCTAAATTTTTTTAGTGAAATTTGAGAAGAGAAGAGTCAAAACTCTACGTCAGGATGCCATACCAGAGCGATGAGGAGACTGGGAAGTAAAAAGAATTCCTAAACTCTCCGATATATAATTCCTAATTGACTCAAAACATTTTTCTAGACACAACTCGTCCGCTAAAAACGATCAAGCAATGGGGCTCCTAAGGTCGGGGAAGGCTCTGATTACCAACTTGTAACACCCTCGATGCGACTATATCTCCCACGTGTCGAGGCACGACTTAGAGGCATAATCGCATTGAAGGCATACGTCGCAAGTTAGGCAATCTTCACAACATCCCATGTAATATAGATAATAAAAGGGGAGATAACATAGTTGGCTTACACTCGCCACGTCAATCAAGTACATAAATAACATTACATCAACCAAACACTCATGGCCCGACTACGGCGCCAAAATAAAAGATAACCCAACATGCGACACGGTCCCGATCACCCCCAACTGGGCACCACTATTGATCATCAGGAAAGGAAACATAGTAACGTTCAAAGTCCTCGTCGAACTCCTACTTGAGCTCATGCGCGTCACCTGGAGCGGAATCATCAGGCCCTGCATCTGGTGTAATAGTAATCTGTGAGCCACAGGGACTCAGCAATCTCGCACCCTCGTGATCAAGACTATTTAAGCTTATAGGTAAGGCAAGGTAAATATGAGGAGCTGCACCAAGCGACTAGCATATATGGTGGCTAACTTATTCGCAAAAGAGAGCGAGAAGAGGAGGCAAAGCATGAGCGAGAAACTAGAGAACAACCTGCGCAAGCATTACTCCAACACCGTGTCCACTTCCCGGACTCCGCCGAGAAGAGGCCATCACGGTAACACACTCAGTTGATTCATTTTAGTTAAGTTAAGGCTCAAGTTATCTACAACCGGACATTAACAAATTCCCATCTGCCCATAACCACGGGCACGGCTTTCGAAAGTTCAAATCCCTGCAGGGGAGTCCCAACTTAGCCCATGACAAGCTCTCACGGTCAATGAAGGAATAGACCTCCTCCCAAGACGTTCCGATCAGACTCGGTATCTCGGTTCTTCAAGACACTTCGACAGGTTAAAACAAGACCAGCAACACCGCCCGAATGTGCCGACAAATTCCGATAGGAGCTGCACATATCTCGTTCTCAGGGCACAATCGGATAAGCAATCCATACAACTAAAACCAGCCCTCAAGTTTTCCCGAGGTGGCGCTGCAAGGGGCTCTAGGTTGGACCAACACTCAGAGGAGCACTGGCCCGGGGGGGTTTAAAATAAGATGACCCTCGGGCTCCGGAAACCCAAGGGAAAAAGAGGCTAGGTGGCAAATGGTAAAACCAAGGTTGGGCATTACTGGACAAGCTTTAATCAAGGCGAACTATCAAGGGGTTCCCATTATAACCCAACCGCGTAAGGAACGCAAAATCCAGGAACATAACACCGATGACGAAAACTAGGGCGGCAAGAGTGGAACAAAACACTAGGCGAGAGGCCGAGCCTTCCACCCTTTACCAAGTATATAGATGCATTAAGATAACAAGATAATATAATGATATCCCAACAAGTAAATAAATGTTCCAACAAGGAACGGCCTCCAATCTTCACCTGCAACTAGCAACGCTATAAGAGGGGTTGAGCAAAGCGGTAACATAGCCAATCAACGGTTTGCTAGGACATGGTGGGTTAGAGGTTTGACATGGCAATTTGGGAGGCTGGAAAGCAAGTGGTAGGCATCGTAGCATTGGCATAGCAATAGAGTGAGCAATCTAGCAAAGCAAAGATAGTAGTGATTTCGAAGGTATGATCATCTTGCCTGCACAGTTGTCAGAGTTGACTGGATCCTCGAAAGCAAACTCAACGGGCTCCTCGTTAGCAAACTCGTCTCCCAGCTCTACCCAAACAAGACAAACAAGCAACAAGGACAAAATCAACCACGTGCAAGGATCAAACAATAAGATGCAAAGATGGTATGCTATGCGGGATGCGATGCGGGATGCATATGCAAGATTTAACAAGGGATGCATGAACCTGGCCTCAACTTGGGAATCCAAGCGTTCCACTGGAAAGATGAGATGAAATCGCTTGAAAACGATATAAAGAACGTCGGAATCGGAGTTACGGTTTGGAAATGGCAAGCGATTCAAATATGACACCAGTCTGCAATTTACAGCAAGTAGCCATCTAAATGCAACGAGATGAACTTGCTACAGCAGCCAAACATGGCATACAAATAAATGGCAGGGATGAATTCATGATGCTTAACAAAAGTCTAGCACTGAGCTATGGCCAAATCATCCATTAACAGGTTCAAACAAGCATGGCAAAAATGCATATGGCAAACAGATCTCAGACTTAGTGAAATTAACACTTGTTTGGAATTTCAAATCAGGTAGCACTCTTCGGAGCAACAAAACTACATGCTACAGGAACTGAACATGGCAAAGTAAAGCATGGCATGGAGCTACTCAAAGAGCTTAACAAAAGTCCCTTAGTGACCTTGAGCCAAAAGGGATCAGAAAATACAATTGCAAGCATGTGAACATGGCAAAAACATAATCAGTTCTCAGACTTAGTGAAAACTGGAGCATGCTGAAACATAACTCAAGTAGGCATGTTTACGAGCTCGATGCACTCACTACGGTGCAAGTCATGATAAGCTAAGCATGTATCCATCAAGAATACACAAAATTCAAGCTAGACATGGCAAGAACAATAGCATAGCATGCACGGATCAATTACAACATCATCAGCAAATTTGCAAACAAGTTGACAATCTGCCCAGATTCACAAAGTAGCAAAAGTAGAGATCGATTGACTCAAGCTAGGTTGCTCCATAATTGCAAACAAAGACATGGATGGATAGAGCACCACAAGATTAACAAAACATCCTTACTGATCATCCTCAAAAGAGGCACGGATCACTAGGAAACAACATGAACATGTGACAACATGAGATAAACAGCTCAAGGACTTGGTGGAATTGCTAAGTCCCTGTAATCAGAATTACCAAGTGCCTCACTTTGCAAGCTTGTGCTAGTCACCACACACATCACAAAAATACATGGGTTGCACCTCTGGAAAGATGACGAAACCCTCAACAAAACATATGTAGAACTCATGGGAATATCATGCACACAATAAACATGGCAAAAATGACAAAAAACTAAATGGAGTAGCAGATCTGACAATAATCCCACGTAGCCCTCTTCTAACAGCATTTCGGGCATCAAGATGAACTCAAATGAAAATGATGAAATGGAATGAAATGATGTACTCTCTGAGATAAACATTTTGATATGCTATATGCATGAATCGGAGCGACAGATGCAAAGTTACGAGGCTATGAATATGAGAAAAAAATTAGGGACTTAGGGAAAAAAACGGGGTCAACCCTAATATTTTCAGATCTGGATCGGGGCACGCGGATTGAGGTTCGACGCCGTCCTCGCCGGAGTTCTTGCCGGACTTGAGGAGCTTGCCAGCGCGACGAGGCGAGGCAGTGGTCGGAGGAGGTCGCCGGACGGCGGCGAGGCGGCGCGCACCGGGCGGCGGGGCGGCGAGCACCGGGCGGCGGGGCGGCGATGACCGGCGATGGCGGCACGGTCCGGATGGGCGGGGTCGGGCGGCGCCTCGAGCGCGAGAGGCGGGGCGAGGGAGCGGGCCGCGGGGGCCGGCTCCGGGCTCCCGGGCCGCGCGGCGGCGGGGTCACGCGATGTGGATGCGGCGCCACGTGGTGGTGCGGGATTTGCCCGGGTGGGGCGGCGGACGTGTCCGGCCGGGGACGGACGTGTCCGGCCGGCGCGAGGTGGATTTTTCTAGGGTTTCGGGGAGGGGATCCGAGATTTGGAACGGGGGGTCTTTATATAGACATAGAGGGAGCTAGGAGAGTCCAAATGAGGTGCGGTTTTTGGCCACGCGATCGTGATCGAACGATCTAGATGATGGAGAAGGCTTAGGTGGGTTTTTGGGCCAAATTGTAAGGGTGTTGGGCTGCAACACACACGAGGCCTTTCCGGTCCCTCGGTTAACCATTGGAGTATCAAACAAAGTCCAAATGATACGAAACATGACAGGCGGTCTACCGGTAGTAAACCAAGGCCGCTTGGCAAGTCTCGGTCCAATCCGGAAATGTTTAATCCCCACACACGAAAGAAAGGTAGAAATGACCACCGGAGGAGAACGAAGCGCTGGAATGCAAAACGGACAACGGGGAAAATGCTCGGATGCATGAAACGAACACGTGTGCAAATGCAATGCACATGATGACATGATATGAGATGCATGACAACGATAAAAACACACGGAAACAAAAACCCGAACCCGAGAAAATAAAATAACTTAAACGCCGGAAACGGCAAGACTTAGAGTACAAATTGGGAAAGTTACATCCGGGGTGTTACACAGGCTTAGGTCCAGACTTGGGTTTCTTCATTAGAGAAGCAACTTGTTTGCCGTTCTTCTTGAAGTTCCCCTTCTTCCCTTTGCCCTTTCTCTTGAAACTAGTGGTCTTGTCAACCATCAACACTTGATGTTTTTCTTGATTTCTACCTTCGCTGATTTTTTCATCATGAAGAGCTTGGGAATCGTTTCCGTTATCCCTTGCATATTATAGTTCATCACAAAGTTCTACTAGCTTGGTGATGGTGACTAGAGAATTCTGTCAATCACTATTTTATCTGGAAGATTAACTCCCACTTGATTCAAGCGATTGTAGTACCCAGACAATCTGAGCACATGCCCACTGCTTGAGCTATTCTCCTCCATCTTTTAGCTATAGAACTTTTTGGAGACTTCATATCTCTCAACTCGGGTATTTACTTGAAATATTAACTTCAATTCCTGGAACATCTCATATGGTCCATGACGTTCAGAACGTCTTTGAAGTCCCGATTCTAAGCTGTTAAGCATGGTGCACTAAACTATCAAGTAGTCATCATATTGAGCTAGCCAAACGTTCATAACGTCTGCATCTACTCCTGCAATAGGTCAGTCACCTAGCGGTGCATCAAGGACATAATTCTTCTGTGCAGCAATGAGGATAAACCTCAGATCTCGGACCCAGTCCGCATCATTGCTACTATCATCTTTCAACTTAGTTTTCTCTAGGAACACATATAAAACATAGGGAAGCAATAACACGAGCTATTGATCTACAACATAGATATGCAAATACTATTAGGACTAAGTTCATGATAAATTAAAGTTCAATTAATCATATTACTTAAGAACTCCCACTTAGAAAGACATCCCTCTAATCTTCTAAGTGATCATGTGATCCAAATCAACTAAACCATAATCGATCACCACGTGAAATGGAGTAGTTTTCAATGGTGAACATCACTATGTTGATCATATCTACTATATGATTCACGCTCGACCTTTCGGTCTCAGCGTTCCGAGGCCATATCTGCATATGCTAGGCTCGTCAAGTTTAACCTGAGTATTCTGCATGTGCAAAACTGGCTTGCACCCGTTGTAGATGGACGTAGAGCTTATCACGCCCGATCATCACGTGGTGTCTGGGCACGACAAACTTTGGCAATGGTGCATACTCATGGAGAACACTTTTATCTTGAAATTTAGTGAGAGATCATCTTATAATGCTACCGTCATAACTAAGCAAAGTAAGATGTATAAAAGATAAGCATCTCATGCAATCAAAATATGTGATATGATATGGCTATCATCATCTTGTGCCTTTGATCTCTATCTCCAAAGCATCATCATGATCTCCATCGTCATCAGCATGACACCATGATCTCCATCATCTTGATCTATATCAATGTGTCGTCACATGGTCGTCTCGCCAACTATTGCTCTTGCAACTATTGCTATCGCATAGTGATAAAGTAAAGCAATTATTTGGCGCTTGCATCTTATGCAATAGAGAGACAATGACAAGGCTTTTGCCAGTTGCCGATAACTTCCACAAAACATGATCATCTCATACAACAACTTATATCTCATCACGTCTTGACCATATCACATCACAACATGCCCTGCAAAAACAAGTTAGACGTCCTCTACTTTGTTGTTGCAAGTTTTACATGACTGCTACTGGGCTTAGCAAGAACCGTTCTTACCTACGCATCAAAACCACAACGATAGTTTGTCAAGTTGGTGCTGTTTTAACCTTCGCAAGGACCGGGCGTAGCCACACTCGGTTCAACTAAAGTTGGAGAAACTGACACCCGCTAGTCACCTGTGTGCATAGCACGGCGGTAAAACCAGTCTCGCGTAAGCGTACGCGTACTGTCGGTCCGGGCCGCTTCATCCAACAATATCGCCGAACCAAAGTGTGACATGCTGGTAAGCAGTATGACTTATATCGCCCACAACTCACTAGTGTTCTACTCGTGCATATGACATCTACGCATAAAACCTGTGTGACGCCCCGAGACCGTTGCGCCAGGTGTCTTCCGGTGTTTCGCTGTTGTTGCCATGTCATTTGCCTGCGTGTTGCATTTCATCATGTCATCATGTGCATTGCATCATCATGTTTTCAAAACATGCATCCGTCCGGGTTCCCCCAGTTTCGTCCATTGTCCGTTCTGAGCCCAACCACAGTCGCACGTGCCCGCAGCATGTCTGATATATTATTTTATAAGTGGCCAGAAAATGTTCTCGGATTGGGTTGAAAGTTGGCATGCGGTGTTGTTATAGTGTTAGTAGGTCGCCTGCCAAGTTTCATAGCTTTCGGAGTTCGTTTGATAGCCCACCCGTTAAACTATAGCGGCAGTATAGCCGGTCAATCGTCGGACGTTTTCGGTCTCCGGAAACCCTGCCGGGCTGCATCTCTCCCCTCTTCTCTTAGCCCAACCCGCTCTCCACAATCCACCTAGGCCCATGCCTACCCTCTCTGCACAGTGCATCGAACCCCTCGCACGGGTCTGGAAGTTGTCCCGGACCCGACCCGAGCAGTCGTCACCATTGGATCCGGATCAACCCCAAACATCTACAAAATGTCTCCGTTTTCTTATTTGGGCGCCCTAGCCTATTTTTCCTGATCGTCCGATTACGATCGGAGGGACGGTTTAGCCCCTGCCCAAATCCCCTTGCTATATAAAGTAGACCCTAACCCTAAAACGTAGGGAGCTGTCCCATCCTTCCTATTCTGTGCCGCCACTCAACCCAAATCCTCTCGGGATCCACTCCCGATCCTTCTCCACACAACCAGCGCCTCCGACCACCTCCCTGGATTTGCATCGCCGACCAACCGCAGCCGCCAGCCTCCCCTGCTCATGCCCCGAGCCTCCCGTCGTCCAGGAGCACGAGCTCCATCGCCTCGCCGCCGCCAACCGGAGCAGCCCGTCATCCCCGTCCTTGCCGAACCTCGCCGCTTCGCCAGATCCCGCCATCTCGGCCCCGTCCCCGTTGTCCGTACGCGCCTCAAGCCGCGGTCGCCTTCGTCCCCGCAACCCTCGAGCTTCTCGCAGGGAATCGTTCAAGCTCCTCTCGTGGCCCTGTGTCCCTTCATCTCCGTCTCCTTCCAGCCAGCCGTCGCCGGCCAAGCCGAGCAGGCAACAGCATCGGCCACTTCCCTCCATGGAGCCCAAGTCGCGCCGCTGGAGCTCCATCCCCGCGGCCGATTTGCTCCAAGCCGCGCTGCCGGCCAAGTCCCTCGACCCACCCACCGGAGCCACCTCCTTGCTGTCCCCGGCGCCGTCGCGCACCTGCTTCCCTCTGCTTCGAGGACGAGGCCAGCGCCAAGTCCTCCTCGAGTCCCCTGCCTCGGATCCATGCTCGCCGCGCCAAGTTCTGCAGCTGTACAACGCCATCAGGGAGTCGTCGCCCCGCCAAGTCCCTCGCCGGAGTTAGCTCGTCCCCAAGTCCACCGCCGCTTTGCCAAGTCCCTCGACCCGCCTCTGCTCGCATGCTTCGCCATGGCCGCCGGCCTCTGTTTTCCCGCTGTGAGCAACTTCCTCCATAACCAAAGCTTCGATCTTTTCCTAGATCCGTTCTGGCATGTAGAGGTTATTTAGAGTTGCCACTATGTTCCATCGCAAGCATATCAGCTAGCCCAGTGGCTACCGCAGCCTCTATCCATTCAAGGGGACTAGGGTTCGAGTCCCAGCCACCCCAATTTTTGCTTAGTTCTTCCTGTTATTTTGCACTCCCACATCTGCTTCGGGCCAGATCTGCTGCTGGGCTTGCACAGTGCATAGATTCGGCCCGTGTTCTTTTTTTCCTGCCAGGATGAATTTTCCTATTATCTAGAGAACTGCATATTTACAGTTTACCCCTCCATGTTCATGCATTAATAACTCTTGAACCATGCATCGGTTTAAAATGGTTTAAATATGTAAAATGCTTAGTTTTTCATCTAGTTTCATAATATGTCACTTTCATCTATGTTTAAAATGTTTAAAATGATGTTTTCTTATATTTGCCTATTGCCATGTTAAAATGATTTAATTCATAACTAAATAACCGTAGCTTCGTTTTTAACAAACTTTATATGTAAATGGGGTAGAAAATTGCCTAGTTTAACATGGTGCACTCATCTTGTATGTTTAACAACTATAAAATTGGGTTTAGGGCAGAACAGCACCAAACCTAAAATATGCACATGAGGAGTTTCCGGACTTGTTGTTTGTTATTCGGGCCTCAATTAAACTTGCCTAGATAGGTAGTTTTCATTTGCTTCACCCTCTTGCCATGCTAACAACATTTAATCTTGTTGGGTACATAAATGAGAGAGAACTAAATAAGTCATGTCGTGTTTTCTTCAATATGCAACTCCGTTGCATAATGAGCTCCACTTAATTTGTAGGATTGTTTGTGCACTTTGCCATGCCATGCTTCTTGCATCATAATTGTTTGTGCATCATGCCATGTCTATGTCGTGGTTGTTTACTATGTTGTGTGCTTCTTTCCGGTGTTTGCTTCTTCGGGTTGATTCCGGTAACGTCGCGTTTGTGAGGACCCGTTCGTCTACGTCTGTTTGTCTTCTTCATGGACTCGTTCTTCTTCCTTGCGGGATTTCAGGCAAGATGACCATACCCGCGAAATCACTTCTATCTTTGCTTGCTAGTTGCTCGCTGTTTTTCTATGCCTCTGCTGCGATACCTACCACTTGCTTATCATGCCTCCTATATTGTTGAACCAAACCTCTAACCCACCTTGTCCTAGCAACCCGTTGTTTGGCTATGTTACCGCTTTGCTCAGCCCCTCTTATAGCGTTGTTAGTTGCAGGTGAAGATTGAAGTTTGTTCCTTGTTGGAACATGGAGATGTTGTTCCTTGTTGGAACATGTTTACTTGTTGGGATATCACAATATCTCTTATCTAATTAATGCATCTATATACTTGGTAAAGGGTGGAAGGCTTGGCCTTATGCCTGGTGTTTTGTTCCACTCTTGCTGCCCTAGTTTCCGTCATATCGGTGTTATGTTCCCGGATTTTGCGTTCCTTACGCGGTTGGGCTATAATGGGAACCCCTTGATAGTTCGCCTTGAGTAAAGCTCTTCCAGCAATGCCCAACATTGGTTTTACCATTCGCCACCTAGCCTTTTCTTTTCCCTTGGGAGTCGCGCTCCTGAGGGTCATCATTATTTTACCCCCTGGGCCAGTGCTCCTCTGAGTGTTGGTCCAAACTAGAGTCCTGTGCAGTGCCCCCTCGGGGAAACTCGAGGTTTGGTTTTAGTTGTATGGAGCGCTCATCTGAGTGTGCCCTGAGAACGAGATATGTGCAGCTCCTATCGGGATTTGTTGGCACATTCGGGCAGTGTTGCTGGTTTAGTTTTACCCTGTCGAAATGTCTTGTAGAACCGGGATACCGAGTCTGATCGGAATGTCTCGGGAGGAGGTCTATTCCTTCATTGACCGTGAGAGCTTGTGATGGGCTAAGTTGGGACACCCCTGCAGGGATTTGAACTTTCGAAAGCCGTGCCCGCGGTTATGGGCAGATGGGAATTTGTTAATGTCCGGTTGTAGAAAACCTGAAGTTGACCTTAATTAAAATGCATCAACCGCATGTGTAACCGTGATGGTCTCTTTCCGGCGGAGTCCGGGAAGTGAACACGGTGTTGGAGTTATGCTTGACGTAGGTTGTCTAGGATCACTTCTTGATCATACTTTTATCGACCATGCTTTGCCTTCTCTTCTCGCTCTCATTTGCGTATGTTAGCCACCATATATGCTAGTCGCTTGCTGCAGCTCCACCTCATACCTTTACCTTACCCATAAGCTTAAATAGTCTTGATCGCGAGGCTGCGATATTGCTGAGTCCCCGTGACTCACAGATACTTCCAAAACCAGTTTGCAGGTGCCGATGAGTCCGCGCAGATGACGCAACCCAGCTCAGGAGGAGCTCGTTGAAGATCTTGTCCTTTGTCTTGCTTCGTTCTAGTTGATCAGTAGTGGAGCCCAGTTGGGGTCGATCGGGGAACTTTGTCGCATTTGGGGTTCTTCTTTTATTTTGGCTCCGTAGTCGGGCCCTGTTTGTATTTGGTTGATGTAATGCTTTATTCATGTAATATGTGTGAAGTGGCGATTGTAAGCCAACTATGTATCTCTTTCCCTTATGTATTACATGGGTTGTGTGAAGATTACCTCACTTGTGACATTGCTTTCAATGCGGTTATGCCTCTAAGTCGTGCTTCGACACGTGGGAGATATAGCCGCATCGAGGGCGTGACGACCTGGCTCGGATGCCACTGTTGGGGAACGTAGTAATTTCAAAAAAATTCCTACGCACACGCAAGATCATAGTGATGCGTAGCAACGAGAGGGGAGAGTGTTGTCCATGTACCCAAATAGACCGAAAGTGGAAGCGTTAGCACAACGCGGTGATGTAGTCGTACGTCTTCACGATCCGACCGATCCAAGTACTGAACGCACGGCACCTCCGAGTTCAGCACACGTTCATCACAATGACGTCCCGCGAACCCCGATCCAACAGAGCTTCATGGGAGAGTTCCGTCAGCACAACGGCGTGATGACGGTGATGATGTTTCTACCGACGCAGGGCTTCGCCTAAGCACCACTACGATATGACCGAGGTGGATATGGTGGAGGGGGGCACCGCACACGGCTGGGAGAGATCAACAGATCTACTTGTGTGTCTAGAGGTGCCCCCCTGCCCTCGTATATAAAGGAGCAAGGGGGGAGACCGGCCGGCCCTCTATGGGCGCGCCAGGAGGAGGAGTCCTCCTCCTAGTAGGAGTAGGACTCCCCTTTCCTACTCCTACTAGGAGGAGGAAAGGAAGGAGGAGAAGGAGAAGGAAGGAGAGGGAGGAAAAGGAGGAAAGGGGGGCCGCCCCCTAGTCCAATTCGGTTTGGGCTAGGGGGGGCGCCCTACCTCCTCTCTTCCACCACTTGGCCCATGAGGCCCATTACTTCTTCCTCGTATTACTGTAACTCCCCGGTACCCCCGAAAATACCCGAATCACTCGGAAGCTTTCCGATGTCCGAATATAGTCGTCGAATATATCGATCTTTACGCCTCGACCATTTCGAGACTCCTCATCATGTCCCCAATCTCATCCGGGACTCCGAACTAACTTCGGTACATCAAATCACATAAACTCATAATACAATCGTCACCGAAACTTTAAGCGTGCGGACCCTACGGGTTCGAGAACTATGTAGACATGACCGAGACACGTCTCCGGCCAATAACCAATAGCAGAACCTGGATGCTCATATTGGCTCCTACATATTCTACGAAGATCTTTATCGGTCAAACCGCATAACAACATACGTTGTTCCCTTTGTCATCGGTATGTTACTTGCCCGAGATTCGATCGTCGGTATCTCAATACCTAGTTCAATCTCGTTACCGGCAAGTCTCTTTACTCGTTCCGTAATACATCATCCCGCAACTAACTCATTAGTTGCAATGCTGGCAAGGCTTTAAGTGATGTGGATTACCAAGAGGGCCCAGAGATACCTCTCCGACAATTGGAGTGCCAAATCCTAATCTCGAAATACGCCAACCCAACAAGTACCTTTGGAGACACCTGTAGAGCACCTTTATAAGCACCCAGTTACGTTGTGACGTTTGGTAGCACACAAAGTGTTCCTCCGGTAAACGGGAGTTGCATAATCTCATAGTCAGAGGAACATGTATAAGTCATGAAGAAAGCAATAGCAACAAACTAAACGATCAAGTGCTATGCTAACGGAATGGGTCAAGTCAATCACATCATTCTCTAATGACGTGACCCCGTTAATCAAATGACAACTCATGTCTATGGCTAGGAAACTTAACCATCTTTGATTCAACGAGCTAGTCAAGTAGATGCATACTAGTGACACTCTGTTTGTCTATGTATTCACACATGTATTATGTTTCCGGTTAATACAATTCTAGCATGAACAATAAACATTTATCATGAAATAAGGAAATAAATAATAACTTTATTATTGCCTCTAGGGCATATTTCCTTCACCGAATCCCAACTCAACGCTTAAAGGAGAAGAAGATTTCTTCTTAGGTTAGGTTCTGTAGCTATGGTTCATACTCCTTTGCTCTTGCATTACTATATTTACTCATACCAACTATTTTCAAATTTGAAGGATGGAATTGAAACTCCAATGGCGCAACAGGTATGTTTTAAACCTGTTTCTTTAACTGGTTTGCTGTTGTAACCTACTCTATGTTGATTTCAGTTTCAATTGAATAAACAATTATGTTCTCATGTCATGCACATTACAAGTGTTGTTATTGCTCTATAGTTACCCACACTTATATTCTGTTTATTCTGCTTTGTCTTGAACAAATATTATTTGAACTGTGTCTCTATCTTGATTTGGCAACAAAAACTAGAATGATATAGACCATAAAGTGACCATGGTACATAGATATATGTTTGTTTCATGTTGTTATCCTCTCCACTTTACTACTGAACTCATTTACCAAAATGAGTTTCATATACAACTTGGTAAACCTGTGATGTCTCTGCTTGTTTCTCTTTTAGAACGTGGACAAAATATTGGAGAACAGTACCGCGTTATCCAATGGTAAAGGAAGTAATGCAGATAAGGTTCAAGATAGTGAGACATCCCTGTTGGTCTCCAAGAAAGCTGATAAAAACTATCTTGACGACAGTGAGGGAACCCAAAAGTGCTCTCTTGATGTAGTGTTCGAGTTATTGGCCACTACTGCTGGAACAAGATCTTCGAACTCGCTGCCTGAATCAGTTCGTCTTCTTGAGTCTCAACTTCAAGTTGAAAGACATCGATCAGATGTGCTGCGACAGGAAGCTGAAGGACTGAGGAAGTCCCTGCAGAATTCAGATGCATATTTTCTTGTGCAACAGCAAGCGCTGCAGGATTTAAGCGCCAAACAAGAGAAAGTTAATAAGCTTGCTAAGCATCTTGCTAGCATTATGGGTACCCAGGATATTGTTTCTTGAGATCTTCTAAAGTGGTTTCAGTTCTGGATTTGTTTTGCTGCGGCGTTTATTTGCGCTGGTCGCTAACTTTGACAACCAGTGTATATGATATGCTGCTTTGTTCCCTATATTTGCACTGGTGGCGAACTTTGATGCCCAGTGGATGTAATATGCGTAATAGCAGTGATAGCCTAGCGTTAGTTGCTTGCTTATTTATTTCCTTGTTGTCTTGTTTATTTGTTTTCTTGTAGTCATTGCAGTTCTTTTTCCGCGGTTAGCTAGTGGCTGCAATAACCTATTTTTTAAAACTAGGCCACAATAACCATGGGCTAATATTTATTGTAGTGACACTGGGCCTCCTACTGGCCGTAGAAACAGTGGGCCTTCTACGGGCCGTAGAAACAATGGGCCTTCTACGGGCCGTAGAAACAATGGGCCTTCTACGGGCCGTATCATCAATGGGCCTTATACGGGCCGTATGATCGATTGGCCAAACATGGGCCAAACAGACCGCATTATGGCCGTAAACGGGCTAGAGTTGGAATCATCCGTTCATGGGCCGACCATAACGGGCCATCGTTAATAGGACGTATTTGATGATGCTATGAAAACGGCCCAACGTATTAATGGACCACAAACGGGCCGACTGTAACCACGGGCCGAATTTGGCCCACAAGCAGAAAATGACAGTAACGGGTCATAAGTAAACGAATGCTGGAAATGAGCCCAAGAATAAATGGGCTCTGAGAAGGGCGAAAGATAACATGGGCTGGAAACGGCCCAACGGAATAACAGGCCGTTAATGGGTATAAAGTGATATACTGTTCATTACGGGCTAGTTTCACCACGGGCCGTTAATGGGTGTAAAGTGATACACTGTTCATTACGGGCCAGTTTCACCACGGGCCGTCAATAGGCCAAGAGTTACATAGGGCCTCATATGGACCGAAAGACGTCATGGGCCATACATGGGCCAGAAGTGAAAACGGGCTGGAATCATATTGGGTGGCCCAGATGACGCAACTGGGCCTAATTCGGATAGGGCGTAACAGGCCTTGGGTTAGCGGGCTGTAAATGGGCTATATGCGAACAGGCCATTAACAGGCTTTACATGGGCCGGCCCGCCATCTTTTGACCAAGTCAAACCGGCCTGCCTTTTCACAAGAATGGGCCTCTGTTGGGCCGTGCCATGTGTCGACGTATCATAGGCGCCTTCTGTCCAATGAGTTCATGACATCTGTCCCAACGATGAGCCAACACGTGTTTCCTCCCACCAATGACGATTTTACACGTGGAAAATCCCCATTGGTCGGGGCTGTTAATGGGTTATCGGATCCAAAACCCGACCCGATAGCTTAACGGCGTTCCATTATGGTGGATGCCACATGTCGGTCATCCTTGATGAAAGCACTTCTGTGATGCGGGATTTATTGTCATGGAAGTGGACACTTCCGTGATGATAATTTTGGTAATGTCATGGAACACTTCTACGACAGCACAAGTATGACTATCTTGATTCTCTCATAAAATCATCATGGATGTACATGCATGGCAGAAAATGCGACCTACTGTGACAAACACATATCATCACGGAAGTGTATTTTTTTTGTAGTGAAGACCAGGGGGCCCACACCCTAGCCACGAGGGTGGGGGGCGCACCCCCTAACTCGTGGCCCCCTGGAGCTCCTCCGACCATGATGACCCACAAGTATAGGGGATATATCGTAGTCCTTTCGATAAGTAAGAGTGTCAAACCCAACGAGGAGCAGAAGGAAATGATAAGCAGTTTTCAGCAAGGTATTCTCTGCAAGTATTGAAATAAGTGGTAACAGATAGTTATGTGATGGGATAAACTGTAACGAGCAACAAGTAATAAAAGTAAATAAAGTGCATCAAGATGGCCCAATCCTTTTGTAGCAAAGGAGAAGCCGGAACAAACACTTATAATAGGAAAAGCGCTCCCGAGGACACATGGAAATATCGTCAAGCTAGTTTTCATCACCTTCATATGATTCGCGTTCGATACTTTGATAATTTGATATGTGGGTGGACCGGTGCTTGGGTGTTGTTCTTACTTGAACAAGCATCCCACTTATGATTAACCTCTATTGCAAGAATCCGCAACTACAACAAAAGTATTAAGGTAAACCTAACCATAGCATGAGACATGTGGATCCAAATCAGCCCCTTACGAAGCAACACATAAACTAGGGTTTAAGCTTCTGTCACTCTAGCAACCCATCATCTAATTATTACTTCCCAATGCCTTCCTCTAGGCCCAAATAATGGTGAAGTGTTATGTAGTCGACGTTCACATAACACCACTAGAGGCTAAACAACATACATCTTATCAAAATATCAAACGAATACCAAATTCACATGACTACTCATAGCGAGACTTCTCCCTTGTCCTTAGGAACGAACGTAATTACTCACAAAGCATATTCATGTTCAAAATCATAGGGGTAATAATATGCATATAGGATCTGAACATATGATCTTCCACCAAATAAACCAACTAGCATCAACTACAAGGAGTAATCAACACTACTAGCAACCTACTAGCACCAATCCCGGACTTTGAGACAAAAATTGGATACAAGAGATGAACTAGGGTTTGGAGATGAGATGGTGTTGGTGAAGATGTTGATGGAGATTGCCCTCTCCCGATGAGAGGAGCATTGGTGATGACGATGGTGATGATTTCCCCCTCCGGGAGGGAAGTTTCCCCGGCAGAATAGCTCTGCCAGAGCTCTAGATTGGATCCGCAAAGGTTCCACCTTGTGGCAGCGGAGTCTCGTCCCGAAAAGTTCCTTCTTATTTTTTTCTCATCGAAAGACCTCATATAGGAGAAGATGGGCACCCGAGAGCCACCAGGGGGCCCACGAGGTAGGGGGCGCGCCCTGGGGGGCGCCCCCCACCCTCGTGAGCAGGGTGTGGGCCCCCTGGCCTTCATCTTTGGCGTGGATTTTTCTTTATTTCTTTTAAGACGTTCCATGGAGTTTCAGGACTTTTGGAGTTGCGCAGAATAGGTCTCTAATATTTGCTCCTTTTCCTGACCAGAATTCTAGCTGCCGGCATTCTCCCTCCTTATGTAAACCTTGTAAAATAAGAGAGAATAGACATAAGTATTGTGACATAAAGTGAAATAACAGTCCATAATGCGATAAATATTGATATAAAAGCATGATGCAAAATGGACGTATCAACTCCCCCAAGCTTAGACCTCGCTTGTCCTCAAGCGAAAAGCCGATAACAATAAATATGTCCTCATGTTTAGAGGTAGAGGCGTCGATAAAAATAAAATACGGACATGAAGGCATCATGATTATTCATAACAGCAACATATATAGATTTTGTCATATGATTACTTATGTTCAAGTGATGATCTATTCACAATGCAAAAGTATAAATCATAAACCTTATTGGGCTCCGACAAACTATAATTTCAGTCATTGAAGCAATTGCAATTTATCATAACATCGGAAAGAGTCTATGTCAGAGCTAAAAAGCAAGTCCACATACTCAACTATCATTTAGTCCTCCATAATTGCTAATACTCACGTGATACTTGTGGTTAATCAGACACAGAGAAAGATAAGAGCTTATAGTTTTGCCCCACAACCTTTTACCTCAAGGGTAATGTCAACGATAATGGTTCATGCTCCCCTACATCCAATTATATATATATATCATGTTCTTTCCAACATCCTGAGCTTGCCAAAGGATAAAATGAAAAATAAAAGGTGACGATCACCATGACTCTAACATAAGGTAGAAGATAATAGTAAAGGATAGGCCCTTCGCAGAGGGAAGCAGAGGTTGCCATGCGCTTTTATGGTTGGATATATAAAATCTCAATGCGAAAGAACGTCACTTTATTTTGCCCCTTGTGATATGAACCTTTATTATGCAGTCCGTCGCTTTTATTACTTCCACATCACAAGATCGTATAAACCTTATTTCTCCCACACCAATCAATCATACATATTTAGAGCAATTTTTATTGCTTGCACCAATGACAACTTATTTGAAGGATCTTACTCAATCCATAGGTAGATATGGTGGACTCTCATGGCAAAACTGGTTTAAGGGTATTTGGAAGCACAAGTAGTATTTCTACTTGGTGCTGAGAATTTGGCTAGCATGAGGGGGAAAGGCAAGCTGAACAAGTTAGAGGATCCATGACAACATACTTTATCTTAGATATAAGAAAGACATAACTCATTACGTTCTCTTCCTTGTCCGACATCAACTCTTTAGTATGTCATACTTTAATGAGTGCTCCCAATCATAAAAGATGTCAATGATAATATATCTATATGTGAAAACCTCTCTTTCCTTATTACTTCCTATTAATTGCAACAATGACCAAAGCTATGTCTGCCAACTCCCAACAACTTTTAATCATCATACTCTTTCTATGTGAAGTCATTACTCTCAATAAGATTAATATGAACTTTTTGTTTCTTTTTATTCTTTTTCTCTTTTCTTTTATTCACCCAAGATCATGGCAAAATAATCAAGCCCTTGACTCAACACTAATCTTTATTATATATAGCTCACGGACTCGATTACATAGAGAGATCATAAAGGAAAACTCAAAACTAGATCAAGATACTACTAATAGGATCGGACTAAGAAAAACGGTAAAGATAAGAGTTGTGATTGTGATACGATACCGGGGCACCTCCCCCAAGCTTGGCAGTTGCTAAGGGGAGTGCCCATACCCAGATACTCAATTCTTCTTTGTTGGAGGAGACGGCGAAGGTGTTGTTGATGATGCGGGCTTGTCATCCATCTTCCAAGGCATAGGTTCACCATCATAGAAAGATGATCGAGTCTCCAGAATCCTAAAATCTGCAGCCAAACTCATTCTTTTGAATCTATATTCATACTCACAGTTTTGGTTTTGAAGGTCATAGACTTGGGCTTGGAGGTGCTCGATCTTCTCATATAGCTTGAAGATGGCTTCGTCGGTATTCTTGGCATCCGGCTTGTAATTGTTAGTGAACTCCGCAAGCATCATGTGGCTAGCATTGATTCCACGCTCCACCATCCCCTGGCACTTGAAAACTTGTTGCCCCAATGCTTCGAGCCTCGTCTCTATGATGCTCACTTGAAAACTTGCACTTGAAAACTTGTTGCCCCTTTGGTCCCTCTTCATCGCGGATGTGCAGCAACCCATCACGCAACTCAATGGTTTGAGGGTGTCGCAGCACCTCCGCGAGGTAAGGGTTGATAACTGAGGGAGTCCTGGATTAGGGGGTCTCCGGACAGCCGGACTATATCCTTTGGCCGGACTGTTGGACTACGAAGATACAAGATTGAAGACTTTGTCTCGTGTCCGGATGGGACTCTACTTGGCGTAGAAGGCAAGCTAGGCAATACGGATATGTATATCTCCTCCTTTGTAACCGACCTTGTGTAACCCTAGCCCTCTCCGGTGTCTATATAAATCGGAGGGTTTTAGTCCGTAGGACAACATACAATCATACCATAGGCTAGCTTCTAGGGTTTAGCCTCTCTGATCTCGTGGTAGATCTACTCTTGTACTACCCATATCATCAATATTAATCAAGCAGGACGTAGGATTTTACCTCCATCAAGAGGGCCCGAACCTGGGTAAAACATCGTGTTCCCTGCCTCCTGTTACCATTTGGCCTAGACGCACAGTTCGGGACCCCTTACCCGAGATCCAACGGTTTTGACACCGACATTGGTGCTTTCATTGAGAGTTCCGCTGTGCCGTCGTCATCAGGAAGGATGCCTCATCCAGTCTTTAAAGACGGCACTGTTGCTAATTGAGCTTTGGCTGTCGGCCAAACTCTCCGGCTAGGTGGTTTTCTTATGACCGCCTGTTCGGCCGCTGCGCCGACGATGACTTCTCAGGTCATAAAAAGCAATCTTCACGTCAACTCGGAACTCGCTGAGCAGTTAGATCCAATGGAGCTTTCTTCCCTAAAAAAGCTCTTGGATCACATCACTGCCCTGGGAGTCGCTACAGACTACGATCAGATTGGGCCTAAACCCGATCTGAGAGTGATCAACTCTCCCCAGGTCACCCATCATATTGCAGTGGTGGAGGAACAATGCGGCGACCTTTCCTCTATCCTGAGGACCAAATATGTCCGGATTCCCGAGCTCTCCGAGCCGGATGCCCGTTCGCGGAGGACAACATCCAATCCCTGAACTTAGAGTCAGGCAGCGGGCCAGGATTATCGGGTCACACCCCGGAACCGGAACTTTCAAAATTGGAAATTCCTCGGCCCCTGGATCCCAGATCAGGTGAGGGTTCGGATCCAATTCCACCCACCCACCCAAACATAAGCGATCTTTACCACATCAGGCAAGAGCCCCAGGAAACAGTACATCACTATTGGGCCAAATTCCTCCTTGCGATGAACAAGGTTAAGGACTGTCGTGAGGAAGACGCAATCCTATTTTTCTGCAATAATTGCACGGACAAGGGAATCCTTAACGCCATAAGTCGCCGTGAGATAACACGCTTCACTGACTTGGCGTCCATAGTACGAAAATACTGTGCGATGGAAAGTGCCTGGAAAACCGAAGTAAACTTTTGGGATAATCCGACCATGAATACAAACCCAGTCCGAAATAAAAGGGTGCATTATCACAATACACCCGGGTTAACTACCAAAAAGCAAAAACCCTCTACGAGGCAAGGAACCGTACTCGAGGGATGGCTCAGCGGACCCTGCAAAATTCATAGTACAACAGATACAATACCAACACACAGCCTTAGAGCATGTTGGATACTCCGGCAGGTGGCCAAAAGTGGTGAGGATCTACTTCTCTGAAATACCACAGAGCACCATCCCGTGGACAACAATACGGTGTTAACAGTGTTCAAGACCTTTGCGTCAAATAATAGGGACAAGCAAACACTCCGCAGCATGGCCGAAATCTTCCACATAGCAGCAACAAATCCATGGAGTGGCACGGCTATTACCTTCAATGCCAGTGATGAACCCAAATTCCGAACAGCCCGAGCACCAGCTGCACTGGTCCTCAGTCCAATCGTGGACAGCTTTCGACTCACCAAGGTACTCATGGACAGCGGCAGCGGATTAAACCTCATCTATGAGGAAACTCTTCAAAAGATGGAAATAGACTGGAGCCGCATTGAGCAAAGTAGCACAACCTTTAGAGGAATCATCCCCAGTTGGGAAGCACGCTGTGCTGGGAAAATCACACTAGATGTGGTATTCGGCACGCCGGATAATTACAGGTCCGAAGAAATTACATTCCAAGTGGCCCCGTTCTGCAGTGGTTATCACACTCTTTTAGGACGGGAGGCATTCACAATCTTCCAAGCCGTACCACATTACGAGTACATGAAGCTCAAATGCCCGGGCCCAACGGAATCATCACTCTCGCCAGCGATCCGGACACAGCACTCCGCGCCGAAAACAAAACAGTCGCATTGGCCCTCGAGGCATTATCCGAAGGCCTCTCGGCCGAGGAATTAACTACGCTACGCTCCACAGTGGACAGGGACGACGTGATACTCGACAAGAGATCCAAGTCCACCTCTTTTAAACCAGCGGATGAAATAGTCAATTCCAAGTCCACGCAACGGACCCTACAAAACAGCCTCCATCGGGGCACAGCTAAGCCCCACTGTGGACGCCGCACTACGGGAGTTCCTGTGCGAGAACTGGGACATATTCGCCTGGCATCCCTCGGACATGCCAGGAATCCCATGCAGGCTGGCCGAGCATAACCTCAATATCCTAAAGGGATTCAAGCCGGTCAAGCAAGCTCTTCGGCGTTTCTCTGAACCTAAGAGACATGCCATGGGAGAGGAACTAGCCAAGTTATTGGAGGCTGGATTTATCAAAGAAATAAAACACCCGGACTGGCTAGCAAACCTGCTGATGGTACCAAAGAAGGACAAATCCTGACGCCTTTGTGTCGACTTCAAAGACCTCAATAAAGCTTTCCCAAAGGATCCCTTCCCCCTCCCACGCATCGATCAAATCATTGATGCTACTGCAGGACACGAGTCATTGTGTTTCCTCGACGCATACTCCGGTTACTACCAAATCAAGATGACGGAGTCCGACCAAGCCGCAACGGCATTCATCACACTATACGGTCCCTTTTGTTTTAACACAATGCCTTTTGGGCTCAAAAATGCCGGCGCAACATATCAGCGCATGATTCAGACATGTCTGGAGAAACAGATCGGCAAAACAGTAGAGGCATACGTAGACAATGTGGTCATCAAAACCAAACACGTCGACTCTTTGATACATGACTTGAGGCTCACATTCGACAACCTCCGAACATATGACATCAAGCTCAATCCAGAAAAATATGTTTTCGGCGTACCAGCCGGAAAGCTCCTGGGATTCATTGTCTCCAGTAGAGGTATTGAAGCTAATCCAGCCAAAATCTGAGTGTTGTCACAGTTGGCTACCCCAACAGACCTCAAACAAATCCAGAAGCTAACTGGATGCGTGGTGGCTCTAAGCCGCTTTATCTCCCGCTTGGGAGAAAAGGCTTTACCCCTTTATCGCCTCCTTCGGCGCACCGAACACTTCGAGTGGACGTACGCGGCCACAGCCGGATTGGAAGAAATAAAGGACATTCTGGCAACCAACCCGATCCTGGCCGCACTAAACATCGGTGAACCAATGATGTTGTATATTGCGGCAACTCATCAAGTTGTAAGCGCGGTGCTCGTTGTCGAATGGGAAGCGGACGGACACAAATTCCCTCTTCAAAAGCCGGTATACTATGAATCCACTATCCTCACTCCATGCAAATCATAGTACCTGCATTACCAAAAAATAGCATATGCAGTATTCATGGCATCACGGAAACCGCGACGCCTACTTTCAAGAGTGTTCGATTACAGTAGCCTCGGAAGTGCCACTTAATGATATTATCAACAACCGCGACGCTACGGGCCAGATTGCCAAATGGGCCATTGAGCTCCCCCCATTCGACATAACATACAAACCTCGCCGAGCCATTAAATCGCAAGTACTGGCCAACTTCGTCGCCGAATGGACGGAGGCCGAACTCCCTAAAGAGTACGGCGCATACTCCAATTGGATCATGCACTTCGACAGTTCTAAAATGCTGGCCGGTCTAGGGTCTGGCGTCGTCCTGATGTCCCCAACCGGAGATACCGTTCAGTACATACTACAAATATTGTATACAGATTCCAACAATGCAGCCGAATACGAAGCTCTGTTGCATGGTCTTCGGATGGCAGTCTCCATGGGCATTCAACGCCTGGAGGTGCGCGGGGATTCAAACCTCGCAATATCCCAAATAAACAGAGATTTTGACGCCAAGGATTCGAAAATGGCGGCCTATCGAAATGCCGTCCTCAAAATGTCAGCTCGGTTCGAGGGACTCGAATTTCACCATGTGGCTCGGGAAAACAACCAGGCGGTGCACATCCTCGCCTGCATCGGCGCAAAACGCGACGCGGTCCCTCCCAACATATTTCTGGAAAGGCTCTTCAAGCCATCCATAGCATGGGAAGGGGACACCGGTAACAACAGTCCGGACCCGGCCAAAATACCCGATACCGAACTCTCTGACACAATCGGAGGCTCCGCCACCGAAATAACACCTTTAGCCCACGAAATAATGGCCATTATTGTCCCGTGGATAGAACCATTCCTGGCCTACCTAACTAGAAAGGAACTTCCAGAGGACCAAAATGAGGCACGCTGCATAGTGCGGCGATTCAAGGCCTACAGGGTCCATGAGGGAGAATTGTACAAGAAAAGCTCTACCAGAGTCCTTCAAAGGTGCATCTCCAAAGAGGAAGGGCGGAATCTTTTGGCAGAAATTCACGCCAGACTCGGCGGTCATCACGCCGCAGCCCGGGCTCTTGTAAGCAAGGCCTTCCGTACAGGATTCTACTGGCCAACGGCCCAGGCAGATGCAAATGACTTGGTCCAATGTTGCGCCGGTTGCCAGCTCTTTGCAAATCAAAGCCACATGCCACCCACCGCCCTCCAAACAATCCCCATTACATGGCCCTTCACGGTCTGGGGGCTTGACATGGTTGGACCCCTTAAAGGGGGAAACCACAACAAAAAATACTTATTGGTCATGGTGGATAAATTCACCAAATGGATAGAGGCTAAACCGGTTAAAACAACTGAATCCGGACCGGTGATAGATTTCATATCCGGGGTTGTACACCGTTACGGCGTCCCCCACAGCATCATCACTGATAATGGCACGAACTTCACGACCAACGAGGTAAAACTCTGGTGTAGCAAAATGGGCATCAAGCTCGATTATGCTTCAGTCTATCACCCACAAACCAATGGTCAAGTCAAACGAGCAAACGGTCTTATAATGAGCGGCATTAAACCCAGATTAGTGCGTTCCTTAACAGAGTCTGACACGCACTGGGTAGAGGAGCTTGACTCCATACTCTGGGGGCTGCGGACCACGCCGAATCGTAGTACCGGATATACACTGTTTTTTATGGTATACGGCGCAGAGGCAGTCTTGCCCTGTGACATAATTCATGACTCACCTCGAGTGCGCATGTACGAAGAAAGAGAAGCCGAGCTCGATCGGCAGGACAGTCTGGACACCTTGGATGAAGAGCGTGACGTAGCCAAAGCCCGTTCCGCATTTTACCAGCAACAGGCTCGCAGATACCAAAGCAGAGAAGTACGGGCCAAACTTATAACGTTGGCGAACTAGTTCTATGCCTGCCGGATAAGAAAAAGAACAAGCTCGAGCCCAAATGGGAGGGTCCCTTCGTCATTGACCAAGTTCTGACCGGTGGAGCGTACTGACTGCGGGATGCATTGACTAGTCGACTCGAGCCGAACCCATGGAACGCGGCCAGGCTCCGAAGATTCTACGCCTAGTACCGGACTCTATGTTAGTCACCTCCCTTTGTCCATTTTCTGCATATGCATCATCTGTCTTGTTTCCCTTTCTTTCTTTCTCTTATCATTTCACTAGGCCTTCCAGGGTCACCTTGCGCCTCACTTGTACATTACAGATGCGCTAGCCTCACTATCCATACCTGGGGGCTTCTTTCACAGAAGCTTAAATTATTTACCTGGGCCTCACGCCCAACACATGTGTTACACTTCCGCATGTACCTTTTTTTCACCATTATATGCATCGATATGACTTAAGTTTTGGCCAAGCTTGGTTGCCTGGCTCTTGTATTTATGCCCTACGTTCCCGTTAATTAGGCTAGGGCATAAGGGGAGCACCTCTGTGATTGTTACTGCCGGGTCAGCCGGATGTGTACCTCAGACTGCGTGAAGCCGAAAGCTAGCGTTCTTAAGGGAATATTCGGTCGGTGAACAAAAGATTACTTTTATTTATTATCCATATCTGCCCCCAGATGTTTTTTCTGCGTTTCTTATCGCAGTCCGGACATGCACTTTAGGGCATGCTTACCCAGGGAAAGGAACCCTTAACGGAACTATTCTCCCAGGAAGATGTTTCTTACTACCCATGTAATATAACATAACTAGTTGGGCACTTGTCTAATAAAGCACTAATGACCCCTACGCCGGGTCTCCACGCATACCCCAGTTCTTATATAACTGAGCAGGTATTTGGATTCACTCCGGACTATCGGGCCCGGAGGTTGAAGCGAAAAGGTCCGCAACGACAAATGATCTACAATCCAGCTAGAAGGCATTATACATGTCACTTTAATTACATAGTCATGCAGACTGACTAAACTCCTCTTCTATACCATCCAACAGGCGGTCTAGCTTACAATCCTATTGGGAATACTTTGTGGCTAATTCTACTTGGCCATAAACTAAGCTAACGGGGATCTCTTTTCCGTCGGGCCCCACAGGTCCGACCTCGGCCATGTGATTTGGGTCTGCCTTGGTATACCGAGTCTTCACCATGGCCTAGGCCTCTCTGGCACCCTGTCGGCAGGCCGATATCTTCCATAATCGGAGGCGCCGCCGTGCTCCCTTGAGCTTCTCCGTAAGCTCTACAACGCCCTCTGTCAAGGAGACAGATGGCCACAAAGCCTGGGCAACACCTTGCATCACCTGCCGAACTTGTTCGTGCAGATGTGACAGCTCGGACAGAAGATCACCCGCAGACCCGGGCATTTCTTCCGCGGGATGACCCGTCAACATACCTACATACATAACACTATTAATCGACTTCTTCGCCGAACTCCTTTAGTAGGATTCGTTCAAGCACTTACTAAAAATGCCGCGCCAAAGCCGCTTATTCTCCTTATCGGAGTCCGCAAGCTGGAACCGAACGTCTTTTAGTTCAACGTTCAGCTTAACATTGGCATCTTGGAGACTGTTTTTCTCCAGCACAACCTTACTCAGCACGCATTTGCCAGCCTCTAGGTGTCAAATAACATGCTGGTCCCCCGGACTTTCTCCGGACTCATCTGCAAAATCAATTGTTAGATCTGCAGACACGCCGCACACTATATGGTAACCACCATTCTTTAAAGTAAATGTTACCAGCGGGAGGCTTTTTCTATTCCTGCAATGCAGCAAGAGCGGCCCCCAGATAGGTCTTGCATTCCTCCAGCTCCTGGGATAGCCTAGTATTCTTCTTTGTAAGAACCTGCACATTATAGATGATCCTTAAATCAGTTCTGCTAACTGTTTCAAGTCTCAGGGGCTACTAATACATATAAATCGTCAGATTTAGTCACCCGTACATCCTTTACATACTGATCCGTGGCTCTGGCTAGACCATCTTGAGCAGCACGGAGGTACGCCTCTCTAGAATTGAAGGCGTCGAACGCCTCTGGTGAGAAACAAGCGTAGCGGAGTACGGCCCGGCGGCGCCTATGATTCATGGCGCTTTCCACTTCTGAGTTTGTGGCGGACAATCTATCTGCATCCTCTGTCGGGGGATTATCTAGCGCCTGCCCCATATCGCCTTCCGCCTCTATGTCCGGTCCTGGCACCCGACTGGTGGAAGCTTGATTGGCAGCATCGCTGGACATATTCCTGCGAGCGTTCTTTCTATTAAATAAACGCGGGCGTCATTACATTTTGAGAAAGACGACAACGACGGAGAAGGGTTTTTCCTATACCTTTGCGCCGGTGTCTCCATCCTGACCGCCTTCCTTTTTGGCCTACCCAGCCTCGGCACCTCTTGTTGACGAGTTGCCGCGGGTTCGGCAGGGCGTCCCGAATGCCTTCCCTGTAAAAGATGCCATGTATATACGGTGGGTGAAGAGCCTAAAAGGGGATCCTAGTTTTGGAGTTGGGACGTTTTGATTTTTCTTACCTGCGATGCAGGGAGCAGTCCGGGATAGTCGGCCGTAATGGCCACCGGGGCATCGTCATAGCTTAATTGATAGAACTGCCGGTCTATCAGTTCCACGGAGATAACCGGATCTTCTTCGAGTCCGGAGTCGATGGCCCGGTCTGGGTCCTCTGGTTGTGGAGAAGGGCTGCTGACCTCCTTTATGGCTTTTCGCAGTTCCTGCCGCAAGGTGGCAAGGCGAATACTTACGACTAAGAATGCAGGAAAAATGGGAGTAGGGAAATATAACTTACCCAGCTTGGAGGATTGTACATAGAGAATCCATCCCGTGGCTTGATACGGGTGAACTCCTCTTCCTCGCCCTTGAACAGTTCGGACAGAATCTTCGCTAGAGCGGCAGCATTGTCCGGACCCTTACGCCCGCAGCGGGTGGCGTCGTCCGCCCCGTTATAACACCACAAGGGGTGCCCACGATATTGGAGTGGCTGCACTCCCCGCATTATGCAAATCGACATAACTTCGGTTATTGTCAATCCGGATTGAGCTAGTGCTTTGATCCGGTTCATCAGATAGAGGACTTCTCCGTTGTCTTCCGCCTGGGGGCTCCGTGGGCGCCAACTTCAGCGCTTCTTCAGAGGAGCATTGTTGAACTTGGGTAGACCCCGCCGAACCGGGTCCGGAAGAGGGACGTCCTCCATATAAAACAATTCCGAAGGCCAGCCTTCGGACAGCTTCTTCGGGGTACCAGACATGTATCCGATATCGGCGATGCGCCATATTTCGGCTCCGCCCACTTGATAAGGTGATTCCCTCTGTGTGCGAGGGACAAGGCAGAATAGCCTTTTCCACAGCTTGAAGTGAGCCTCGCAGCCCAGGAACAACTCACAGAGAGCAACATAGTCGGCGATGTGGATGATGGAGGCAAGGATGAGATTGTGCAGTTGGAGGCCGTAGAACTCCAGGAGCCCGCGGAGGAACAGATGGATTGGAAATCTGAGTCCCCTTAGTAAGTAAGGAACAAGGCAAACCCGTTCCCCCATGGAGGGACATGGAAAGTTCTCCGCTTGCTCCCCGCCATTGTAGGTGGCGAGCCCGGCTCGAACAGGCACCATGTGTGCCGGAGGGAGAAATCCCTTAGTCTGCAGCTCGACTAATCGACTGTGCGGGACTGAACAACTCTCCCAATCACTGGGCTTAGGGCTACGGGGGGGGAGGAGGAGCTGCGGAGGTCGGCCATGCTGGAATGGATCTTTCCGAAGCACGCTCTGATGAATTCTCGCTGGGGGAGGATGATACGGATTGGATCTAAGAATCCCCATCCCTTTAATAGACAATTATTTATCTGGCTAGGGGGGCGAATGTAAAAACGCCCTGGCGCCTCGTATTCATTCGACGCGCGGGAGATATCCCTTATTGGGCACAGAAGCCAAGAGGTTCAACATTTATGGAGCCAGACACTGCTTACGAACACTTGAAAGTTGGAGAAGAACCCGCCCTGCAATGCCGAAGACAACACTGCGCACCGGACTCATCGTCATTGAAGCCTGGTTCGGGGGCTACTGAGGGAGCCCTGGATTAGGGGGTCTCCGGACAGCCGGACTATATCCTTTGGCCGGACTGTTGGACTATGAAGATACAAGATTGAAGACTTCGTCTCGTGTCTGGATGGGACACTACTTGGCGTAGAAGGCAAGCTAGGCAATACGGATATGTATATCTCCTCCTTTGTAACCGACCTTGTGTAACCCTAGCCCTCTCCGATGTCTATATAAACCGGAGGGTTTTAGTCCATAGGACAACATACAATCATACCATAGGCTAGCTTCTAGGGTTTACCCTCTCTGATCTCGTGGTAGATCTACTCTTGTACTACCCATATCATCAATATTAATCAAGCAGGACGTAGGGTTTTACCTCCATCAAGAGGGCCCAAACCTGGGTAAAACATCGTGTTCCCTGCCTCCTGTTACCATCCGGCCTAGACGCACATTTCGGGACCCCCTACCCGAGATCCACCGGTTTTGACACCGACAATGACCTTCTCGAAGAACTTGTCCTTGGAGGTGCTTGGGGCCGTCATGATAACCTAGATCTGTCAGAAAAACAGCTTGAAACAAGAACAGGAGATTTTTGCGTGATACAAGAGTCAAAACCTCTGGGAGATTATATAATGAATTTTTACCGACCGAAATACGTAACGTGCAAGAAAACGGAGTCCGGAGGGCACACGAGGTGCTCACGAGGTAGGGGGCGCGCCCAGGGGGGTAGGGCACGCCCACCACCCTCGTGGGGCCCTCGTGTCCTTCCCGGACTTCTACTTATTTTTCTATTTTTCTAAATATTCCAAAACAGAGAAATATTGCCTTAAAATTGATTTGGAGTCGGTTTACTTACCGTACCACATACCTATTCCTTTTCGGGGTCTAAAACGTTCCGGAAAGTGTCTCTTATGTATTCTTCCGGGGTTATGGTTTCAATAATATTGGTTTCAACATTTATGGGATTACCTGAGATATAATGTTTAATTCTTTGACCGTTTACCACCTTCGGATTTGTGCCCTCGAAGGTGTTGATTTTGATGGCACCGGAACGATAGACCTCTTCGATAACATAGGGGCCTTCCCATTTAGAGAGAAGTTTTCTTGCAAAAAATCTTAAACGAGAGTTGTATAGCAATACATAATCACCTACATTAAACTCACGCTTTTGTATCCTTTTGTCATGCCATCTTTTAACTTTTTCTTTAAACAACTTGGCATTTTCATAAGCTTGGGTTCTCCATTCATCAAGTGAGCTAATATCAAATAACATCTTCTCATCGGCAAGTTTAAAATCATAGTTAAGCTCTTTAATAGCCCAATATGCATTATGTTCTAGTTTGAGAGGTAAGTGACATGCTTTTCCATAAACCATTTTATACGGAGACATACCCATAGGATTTTTGTATGCAGTTCTATAAGCCCATAACGCATCATCAAGTTTCTTAGACCAATTCTTTCTAGACCTATTAACAGTCTTTTGCAAAATTAATTTGAGCTCTCTATTGCTCAACTCTACTTGAGCACTAGACTGTGGGTGACAAGGATATGCAATTCTATGATTAACATCATATTTATTAAGCATTTTACGAAAAGCACCATGAATAAAGTGTGAACCACCATCAGTCATTAAATATCTAGGGACTCCAAACCTCGGGAAAATAACTTCTTTAAGCATTTTAATAGAAGTGTTATGATCAACACTACTAGTTGGAATAGCTTCTACCCACTTAGTAACATAATTAACATCAACTAGAATATGTGTGTATCCATTAGAGGCAGGAAAAGGTCCCATATAATCAAAGCCCCAAACATCAAACGGTTCAATAACAAGTGAATAATTCATAGGCATTTCTTGACGTCTACTAATATTAGCAATTCTTTAAAATTCATCACAAGACAAGACAAACTTACGGGGATCCTTGAAGAGAGTAGGCCAATAAAAACCAGATTGCAATACCTTATGTGCAGTTCTATCTCCAGCGTGGTGTCCTCCATAAGACTCGGAATGACACTTGCGAAGGATCTGTTCCTGTTCATGCTCAGGTACACAACGTCTAATAACACCATCTACTCCTTCTTTATAAAGATGTGGGTCATCCCAAAAGTAATGTCTTAAATCATAGAAGAACTTTTTCTTTTGTTGGTATGTGAAGCTAGGTGGTATAAACTTAGCAACAATATAATTAGCATACCATGGAGTACTACGAGAAGTACTTATAACATTTAATTGTTCATCAGGAAAGTTATCATTAATTGGTAGTGGGTCATCAAGAATATTTTCTAACCTAGACAGGTTGTCTGCAATGGGGTTCTCAGCTCCCTTTCTATCAACAATATGCAAATCAAATTCTTGTAGCAAGAGAACCCATCTAATAAGTCTAGGTTTAGCATCTTTCTTTTCCATAAGATATTTAATAGCAGCATGATCTGTTTGAATAGTTACTTTAGAATCAACAATATAAGATCTGAACTTATCACAAGCAAATACAACTGCTAAAAGCTCTTTTTCAGTAGTAGCATAATTTCTTTGAGCATTGTCTAGAGTCTTACTAGCATAATGAATAACATTTAATTTCTTATCAACTCTTTGCCCTAGAACAGCACCTACAGCATAATCACTAGCATCACACATAATTTCAAAGGGTAGGTTCCAATCAGGTGGCTGAACAACAGGTGCAGTGACGAATGCTTTCTTAAGTATTTCAAATGCTTCTACACAATCATCATCAAAGACAAATGGTATATATTTTTGCAATAAATTAGTCAGAGGCCGAGAAATTTTTGAGAAGTCCTTAATGAACCTCCTGTAAAATCCAGCGTGACCAAGGAAACTTCTTATACCTTTGATGTCCTTGGGACAGGGCATCTTTTCAATAGCATCAACCTTGGCTTTATCAACTTCAATACCTCTTTCAGAAACTTTGTGCCCCAAAACAATACCTTCATTAACCATAAAGTGGCACTTTTCCCAATTCAAGACAAGATTAGTTTCTTCACATCTCTGCAAAACTCAATCAAGATTGCTCAAGCAATCATCAAAAGAGGAACCATAGACAAAAAAGTCGTCCATGAAAACCTCACAAATCTTTTCACAAAAGTCAGAGAATATAGCCATCATGCATCTTTGAAAGGTAGTAGGTGCATTACATAAACCAAAAGGCATATGTCTATAAGCAAAACTACCAAAAGGGCATGTAAAAGTAGTCTTTGATTGATCTCTAGCCGACAGATGTATTTGAGAGAAACTAGAATAACCATCTAGAAAGCAATAGTGTGTATGTTTGCATAATCTTTCTAGCATTTGATCAATAAAAGGTAAGGGGTAATGATCTTTCTTACTAGCTTTATTTAATTTATAGAAATCAATTACCATCCTATAACCTATGATAATTCTTTGTGGAATCAATTCATCTTTATCATTAGGAACAACAGTAATACCTCCCTTCTTAGGGACACAATGGACAGGACTTACCCACTCACTATCAGCAACGGGATAGATTATACCTGCCTCCAGAAGCTTTAGTATTTCTTTTCTTACCACTACTTTCATTTTAGGATTCAGACGTCGTTGAGGATCACGAACTGGTTTGGCATCTGCTTCCAAATTTATTTTATGTTGACATAGAGTGGGACTAATGCCCTTAAGATCATCAAGAGTATATCCAATAGCAGCACGGTGCTTCTTTAGAGTTTTCAATAATCTTTCTTCTTCATGCTCTGAAAGGTTAGCACTAATAATAACAGGATATATCTCCTTTTCATCAAGATAAGCATATTTAAGATTATCAGGCAATGATTTAAGCTCAAACACGGGATCACCCTTGGGTGGAGGTGGATCCCCTAAGATTTCAACAGACAAGTTGTGATGCAGAATAGGTTCTTGTTTAAAGAATACTTCATCTATTTCCCTTCTTTCTTTAATGAACATATCATTTTCATGGTCTAGCAAATAGTGTTCTAAAGGATCACTAGGAGGTATGGCAATAGAAGAAAGACCAATAATTTCATCCTTACTAGGTAATTCTTCCTCACGATGTTGTTTACTAAATTTAGAGAAATTAAACTCATGAACCATATCATCCAAACCAACAGTAACAATATTCTTAGTGCAGTCTATGGTAGCATTGACAGTATTTAAGAAGGGTCTACCAAATATAATGGGACAAAAGCTATCTTGTGGGGAAGTAAGAACAAGAAAATCAGCAGGATATTTAGTTTTCCTACACAAGACTTCAACATCTCTAACAATTCCAATTGGTGCAATAGTATCTCTATTAGCAAGTTTAATAGTAACATCAATATCTTCTAACTCAACAGGTGCAATTTCATTCTTAATTTCTTTGTATAAGTCATGAGGTATAACACTAGCACTAGCACCCATATCACATAAGCCATGATAACAATGATCTCCTATTTTAATGGAAATAACAGGCACTCCTACCACAGGTCTATGTTTATCTTTAGCACAAGGTTTAGCAATTCTAGCAGTTTCACCTTCGAACTGAATAACATGCCCATCAATATTATCAGACAAGAGATCTTTAACAATAGCAATATTAGGTTCTACTTTAACTTGCTCAGGAGGTGTATAAGTTCTAATATTGCTTTTACAAACAACAGTTGAAGCTTTAGCATGATCCTTTATTCTAACAGGGAAAGGTGGTTTCTCAATATAAGAACTAGGAACAATAGGATCATTATAAGTGACAGTCTTTTCTTCAACTTTAATAGGTGCAGCTACTTTTACTTCTATGGGAGGATGATATTTAAACCACTTCTACTTAGGGAGATCAACATAAGTAGCAAAAGATTCACAGAAAGAAGTTACTATCTCAGAGTCAAGTCCATATTTAGTGCTAAACTTACGAAAAATATCGGTATCCATACAAGATTTAACACAATCAAACTTAGGTGTCATACCTGACTCCTTACCTTCGTCGAGATCCCAATCTTCAGAGTTGCGTTTAATTCTATCCAATAAATTCCATGTGAATTCAATAGTCTTCATCATAAAAGAGCCAGCACAAGAAGTATCGAGCATGGTGCGATTGTTTTCAGAAAGCCGAGCATAAAAACTTTGCATAATTATTTCTCTCGAGAGCTCGTGATTGGGGCATGAATATAACATTAATTTAAGCCTACCCCAAACTTGAGCGATGCTTTCTCCTTCGCGAGGCCAGAAATTATATATACAATTGCGATCACGATGAACAAGATGCATAGGGTAATACTTTTGATGAAATTCCAGCTTCAATCTTTTATAGTCCCATGATCTCATATCATCACATAGCCTATACCATACCAATGCATCTCCCTTCAAAGATAAAGGGAAGACCTTCTTCTTAGCAACATCATCGGGTATACCTGCAAGCTTAAATAATCCACAAACTTCATCCACATATATTAAGTGCTCATCATGATGCTTTGTTCCATCTCTCTTGTAAAAGGATTAGCTAGCAGTTTTTCTATCATACCCGAAGGATACTCATAAGGAATTTCATTTTCAATAGGTCAGTAGGTTGAGGAGAAACTCTTTGCTCTACTGGACGGGGTGAAGATACCCCGAACAAGCCCCTCAGAGAATTACTTTCCATAGTAACAAATGACAGTAAATTTGAGCACAATATATAAATTTTCCTTACCAAATTCCACCTACCAAAGGCGCTACACTCCCAGGCAACGGCGCCAGAAAAGAGTCTTGATGACCCACAAGTATAGGGGATCTATCGTAGTCCTTTCGATAAGTAAGAGTGTCGAACCCAACGAGGAGCAGAAGGAAATGATAAGCGGTTTTCAGCAAGGTATTCTCTGCAAGTACTGAAATAAGTGGTCACATATAGTTTTGTGACGGGATAAATTGTAACGAGCAACAAGTAACAAAAGTAAATAAAGTGCAGCAAGATGGACCAATCCTTTTGTAGCAAAGGACAAGCCGGAACAAATCTTATAATAGGAAAAGCGCTCCCGAGGTCACATGGGAATATCGTCAAGCTAGTTTTCATCACGTTCATATGATTCGCGTTCGATACTTTGATAATTTGATATGTGGGTGGACCGGTGCTTGCTTACTGCCCTTACTTGGACAAGCATCCCACTTATGATTAACCTCTATTGCAAGCATCCGCAACTACAACAAAAGTATTGAGGTAAACCTAACCATAGCATGAAACATGTGGATCCAAATCAGCCCCTTACGAAGTAACGCATAAACTAGGGTTTAAGCTTCTGTCACTCTTGCAACCCATCATCTACTTATTACTTCCCAATGCCTTCCTCTAGGCCCAAATAATGGTGAAGTGGTATGTAGTCGACGTTCACATAACACCACTAGAGGCTAGACAACATACATCTTATCAAAATATCAAACGAATACCAAGTTCACATGACTAATCATAGCAAGACTTCTCCCTTGTCCTCGGGAACGAACGTAATTACTCACAAAGCATATTCATGTTCATAATCAGAGGGGTAATAATATGCATATAGGATCTGAACATATGATCTTCCACCAAATAAACGAACTAGCATCAACTACAAGGAGTAATCAACACTACTAGCAACCTACTAGCACCAATCCAGGACTTTGAGACTAGAATTGGATACAAGAGATGAACTAGGGTTTGGAGATAAGATGGTGCTGGTGAAGATGTTGATGGAGATTGCCCTCCCCCGATGAGAGGAGCGTTGGTGATGACGACGGTGATGATTCCCCCCTCCGAGAGGGAAGTTTCCCCGGCAGAACAGCTCTGCCAGAGCTCTAGATTGGATCCGCCAAGGTTCCTCCTCGTGGCGGCGGAGTCTCGTCCTGAAAAGTTCCTTCTTATTTTTTTCTCATCGAAAGACCTCATATATGAGAAGATGGGCACTGGAGATCCACCAAGGGGCCCATGAGGTAGGGGGGCGCGCCCTAGGGGGGGCGCGCCCCACCCTCGTGAGCAGGTTGTGGGCCCCCTGGCCTTCATTTTGGCGTGGATTTTTCTTTATTTCTTTTAAGACGTTCCGTGGAGTTTCAGGACTTTTGGAGTTGCGCAGAATAGGTCTCTAATATTTACTCCTTTTCTAGACCAGAATTCCAGCTGCCGGCATTCTCCCTCCTTATGTAAACCTTGTAAAATAAGAGAGAATAGCCATAAGTATTGTGACATAAAGTGAAATAACAGTCCATAATGCGATAAATATCGATATAAAAGCATGATGCAAAATGGACGTATCAGACCTCAACTCCAACTCTATATATTTGCTTTCGGGGAGAAAAAAATCAGGGAGAAGGATTCATCGCGTTTTATGATACGGAGCCGCCGCCAAGCCCGAAAACCTCTCAGGAGGGCTGATCTGGAGTACGTTCGGGGCTCCGGAGAGGGGAATCCGTCGCCATCATCATCATCAACCATCCTCCATCACTAATTTCATGATGCTCACCGCTGTGCGTGAGTAATTCCATCGTAGGCTTGCTGGACGGTGATGGGTTGGATGACATCTATCATGTAATCAAGTTAGTTTTGTTAGGGTTTAATCCCTAGTATCCACTATGTTCTGAGATTGATGTTGCTATGACTTTGCTATGCTTAATGCTTGTCACTAGGGCCCGAGTGCCATGATTTCAGATATGAACCTATTATGTTTTCATCAATATTTGAGAGTTCTTGATCCTATCATGCAAGTCTATAGTCACCTACTATGTGTTATGATCCGGCAACCCCGAAGTGAAAATAATCGGGACCACTCCCGGTGATGATCGTAGTTTGAGGAGTTCATGTATTCACTATGTGCTAATGCTTTGTTTCGGTACTCTATTAAAAGGAGGCCTTAATATCCCTTAGTTTCCATTAGGACCCCGCTGCCACGGGAGGGTAGGACAAAAGATGTCATGCAAGTTCTTTTCCATAAGCATGTATGACTATATTCGGAATACATGCCTACATTACATTGATGAATTGGAGCTAGTTCTGTGTCACCCTAGGTTATGACTGTTACATGATGAACCACATCCGGCACAATTCTCCATCACTAATCCATTGCCTACGAGCTTTCCATATATTGTTCTTCGCTTATTTACTTTTCCGTTGCTATTGCTATCATCACTACAAAATACCAAAAACCTTGCTTTTGCTATCATTACCTTTTGCTACCGTTACCACTACTATTATATTACTTTGCTACTAAATACTTTGCTGCAGATATTAAGTTTCTAGGTGTGGTTGAATTGACAACTCAGCTGCTAATACTTGAGAATATTCTTTGGCTCCCCTTGTGTCGAATCAATAAATTTGGGTTGAATACTCTACCCTCGAAAACTGCTGTGGTCCCCTATACTTGTGGGTTATCAAAGGCGGCCTGTCGGCTCCGTACCAGACCAGCCGGCGGGGCCCACTAGGCGGCGGGCTCCAGTAGTCAGTGGAGAAGCTGGCGACCAGAGAGACTGATAGTCGGGCCCTATGCCCGGCTAGTTTACCATTGTACCCCTGGGGGGTAGGCCTATATAAACCCCCAGGGCACCCATGCAAAGGGTTCAGACCTATTAGGACTAGACCCACACCTAGAGGGAGAGGAGAGCAAGCCCTGGCTCCTTCTACCTCTGGCATACAGCTCGAGGAGCACCATTGTACACCCTGGTGCCTTAGTGATCATGCGGAGACCCCGCAGAGCAGGACTAGGGGTGTTATCTCCTAGGAGAGCCCCGAACCTGGGTAAAGTGCGCCGGCGTTCGTGTCTACGCCTCATCTCGCTTCCAGGCACCAACGACGTTCTACTCGCTCCCACAATGATAAGCCATCCATTGGCATATGTCGCACCCAACCCCCCGACATTTGGCACCCACCGTGGGGCGAGGTGCACCTTCTCCAGGAGACCTGTTCTGGACAGGAACCCTGTTCCTTCCTGACGATCGCAGCCAGCCCAGCACGCCAGACGGCGTATGCACCGACGCGCTGCACGGTGCGGAGATTGCCTGCGCGGTGAGCTACCTCGCCGATCTTGTTGGTGAGGTTCGCCTCTCCGACGAGCCCGTGTCTGATGCGGGCACCGATGGCCCTGAGAGCCGCCTCATGAGCCTCCTCGATCTTCTCCACGTTGCCAGCGAGCCCGCTGCTGACTTGGAGTCGGTTGGCTCCACCGACCCGATGTTGGTCGACTCCGACACGGCGTCGCTTGACGCATTCCCCTCCAATGTGGTGGTCTACGACAAGCCGCTCCCTCGCGCGAAAATAACGGCAGCACCGTCATGGAGGTGCTCGTCATCAGCAACGGCGAGCACTCTGGCGGAGGTGGCCAGGATCCGTTGCAGGAAGCTATGCAAGACCTGGCTGCACCTATCCTAGAGGACACCGATGCTGAGACGCTGGAAGCTCGCCACGTCCAGCTTGTCGAGAGCGCCAACCGGCTGGCCAACATGAGACGCCTTTCGGAGGCCTACCAGCGGGAGATGGACCGTGTTGTCGGCGGCACGCGGGCTCCTGGCGGGCCTAGCCGCGTTGGCCTGGTCCGGCAGCATGGCGCGACCATCGCCGGCATGTTCGGGACAGAGCGTCCCGTCTACGCCACGCCTGCGGAAAACATACGAGCTGCCTAGGCAGCAGCCAACGAGCTAGAAAATCTCGAGGGCGACGAGCGTTGCCACATGACGGAGCGAGTCTAGTAGCTCCTCGACGCGGCTGCTGAGCAGCAAGATGCTGGGTGCCGCACTAAAGCGCCCATTCGGCGAAACAATGACCGGCACCCTCACCGGGACCAAGGTGGAACATCCCAGATGCCGACTGGTGGCGTCCACGATAGAAGAGACAAGGAGCCGGCTGCCAGCCACAGCCGGACTCACGTCACCATCGAGCGCGGCCAAGACGGCCGCCCGAGAGTAGTGCGGCAATGAGGCTACTGTCCGCCTCCTCCTCCCCGCAGGGAGAGGCGCAGAATCGGAGAAAATGACGCCCGCCGTCGGATCGATCATCTCAATTGATCCCTGGCACTAGAAGAAGAGGATGAGCTGGGTCCGCCTTGTTTTGGCCCCCGCATCCGAGATGAGCCCTTCCCCAAAGGGTTCACTCTCCCGAGAGATACACGCAAGTATACCGGCTCCATGAAGCCGGAGGACTGGCTAGTCGACTACTCCACAGTCGTCAGCATCGCAAACGGAAACAAGCGCGTTGCCGTGAAGTACGTTCCACTCATGCTCTAGGGTATGGCCCGGACATGGCTGAACAGCCTGAAGCCCCGCAGCGTCAACAGCTAGTTTGATTTTACTGAAGTATTCATCTGCAACTTTACCAGCACGTACAAGCGGCCGCCCAAGCCTCACCAGCTCTCCCTGTGCGTCCAAGGCCCCAACGAGTCGACTCGCGACTATATCACACGCTGGGCCGAGCTGCGCAACTCTTGCGAGGGCGTGCACAAGGTGCAGGCCATCAAGTACTTCACTGCTTGGGTGCCGAGAGGACACCCTCCTTAAGCACAAGCTTCTTTGCGACGAGCCCACGACCCTCGACGAACTGCTAATCATAGCAGATAAGTACGCCACGGCTGACTCCTCTATGAAGGCGGATATTGAAGTCAATGTGTCGGGCAAAGTGGCCCCCCAAGACCCTCGGACCCCGGCTGGCGATGCCAGTCGGCGACAAGAACCAAAGGACACCAAGCGCAAGGCCATCCAGCCGGTTTCCACGAGCCGACAGGTGGCAGCGGTCGAAGATCAACAGCCAGAAGGGCAGCCTCCTCCCAAACGCCAGAAGGGCGGCAAGCCTAACTGGCTACCCGCCTTCTCGTACAAGAAGACTCTCGATGCACCCTACAAGTTCCACAGCGGTGCGAAGCCGTCCAATCACACCACTCGGAAGTGCCATTGGCTCACCAGGATTAGCAAGGGTGACGGACTCCAGCCCACTCCGCCTGCCGGCCCGCCGCCTCCTCCTCCACAGCAGCCGGCGGCTCGGCTGGTCGGAGCCATACAAGATGATTATCCTGAAGAACATGGAGCTTAAGTCATGTTTACCAGTATGGCCAACGACAGGCGTAGCAGATGGTAGCAGCAACAAGAAGTAAATGCAGTAGCATCAGAGACCCCGGAATTCATGCATTGGTCTGAGAAGCCCATCAGCTGGAGCAGAGCTGTCCACCAGGAGGTGATGCCTAGTCCTGGCTCTTATGCTCTGGTATTGGATGCCACATTTGCCATAGAAAGGCGCGCTGCTCGCTTCTCCTGAGTTCTGATAGATGGCAGAAACAACATCAACATTCTGTACAAAGATACCATGGAGAAGTTGGGAATCAAGCAGAGGCACCTTCAGCCCAGTCGGACCATTTTCCATGGTAGGCCTTTCCTGCTCACTAATCGGCAAGACTCGGATATATGTCCTCTTCGGGGACAAAAATCATTTCCGCCGAGAGCTAGTCTGGTTTGAGGTGGTGGACCTTGAGAGCCCTTATCACGCATTGCTTGGCCGGCCTGCCCTTGCCAAGTTCATGGCGGTCCCCCACTATGCTTACCTGAAGATGAAGATGCCGAGTTCCAAGGGAATCCTGACTATAGCAGGGGACTACAAGAAGTCGTCCGCCGGTGCAGCAAAGAGCATCCGGTTGGCCGAGTCCCTCATAATCGCGGCTGAGAAGCGGCTCCTCGATCAGGTTGTGGCGATGACCAACAAGCAGTCGGAGATGTCGCCCAACCCCAAGGAGCCGGAAGCTGAGGGCTCGTTCAAGCCGGCGAAGGAGACAAAGAAGATACCCTTGGATGCGGAGCATCCGGAGAGGCATGTTGTCATAGGTGCAAACCTTGACAGCAAATAAGAAGGCGAGCTCGTCGATTTCCTCTGTGAGAATTGGGACATCTTTGCATGGTCTCCAAAGGACATGCCGGGTGTTCCGACGGAATTCACGAGCACAAGCTACATGTCTGGTCCGATGTCAAACCAGTCAGGCAGCCCTTGCGCCGCCTGCCGGAGGAGAAGAGAAGAGTTGTTGCAGAAGATATAGCCCGACTTCTAGCAGCCGGCATCATATTGGAAGTGTTCTTTCCAGAGTGGTTGACCAACCCAGTCCTAGTGCTGAAGAAGAACAAGCAGTGGCGTATGTGTATTGATTATACCAGCCTCAACAAAGCATGTCCCAAAGATCCATTTGCTCTGCCAAGAATCGACCAAGTGATTGACTCCACAACTGGATGCCAGCCGTTGAGCTTTTTGGATGCATACTCAGGGTATCACCAGATCAAACTGAGCCCGGCCGACAGGCTGAAGACCGCCTTCATCATGCCATTCGGAGCCTTCTGTTACCTGACCATGACGTTCAGCTTGAGAAATGCCGGGGCCACGTTCCAGCGTTGCATGCAGAAGTGTCTCCTCAAGCAACTCGACAGAAACGCCCACGTCTATGTGGACGATGTGGTGATGAAGACGGAGAAACATGGAACGTTACTAGAAGACCTCCAGGAGACCTTTGAGAACTTGCGCCGATTTCAAATCAAGCTCAACCTAGAGAAATGTATCTTTGGGGTGACAGCCGGCCAACTTCTTGGTTTACTGGTCTCAGAGCGTGGCATAGAATGCAACCCTGAGAAGATCAAGGCCATCGAGAGGATGGAAGTGCCCACCCGACTGCTGGACGTGCAAAAATTTACCGGCTGCTTGGCATCCATCAGCCGTTTCATCAGTCGGTTGGGCGAGAAGGCTCTTCCCCTGTACCAGCTCATGAACAAGACACTTTTTTCGAGTGGAACGACAAGGCGGATGAAGATTTTCTCCAGCTCAAAAAGATGTTGACCACTCCGCTTGTCTTGGCGCCCTGACTCCCAAGGAGCCCATGCTCCTCTACATCACAGCCACCAGCCGGGTGGTCAGCACAGTCATAGTGGTAGAGCGCAAGGCGGTAGGCAGAGCTCTACCAATCCAGAGGTTGGTGTATTACCTGAGCGAAGTACTATACACCTCCAAGCAGAACTACCCCCACTACCGGAAGATGTGCTATGGCGTGCACTTTGCTACCAAGAAATTGAAGCCATACTTCCAACAGCACCCCATCACTGTGGTATGCACAGCTCCACATGCCGAGATCATTGGAAGCCGAGATGCCTCAGGCCGAGTGGCCAAATGGGGCATAGATTTGGCCCCCTACACCATCTAATACCAACCTCGCACTGCCATCAAGTCACAGGCACTGGCCGACTTCCTCGTCGACTGGGCTGAGACCCAGTACCTGCCGCCAGCGCCAGATTCCACTCATTGGCGAATGCACTTTGATGGTTCCAAGATGCGCACCGGTTTGGAGCCGGCATCGTCCTCACCTCTCCCAAAGGAGGCAAGCTCAGATATGTGCTGCAAATTCACTTTGCCACCTCGAACAACATTGCTGAATACAAAGCACTCATTCACGGGCTCCGGCTTGCCAAGGAGCTCGGCATTCGCCGGATCCTGTGTTATGGTGATTTTGACTTGGTGGTCCCGCAGTCGTCAGGCGATTGGGATCCCAATGATGCAAACATGGCAAGCCACCGTTTCCTCATCTAGCTAATCAGTGGATACTTCGAAGGGTGTGAATTCCTCCACGTACCAAGAAATGATAATGAGCAGGCTGACGCCTTGGCACATATCGGCTCCACCCGGCAAGCAATACCAACCGGCGTCGCCCTGCAACGCCTCCTCAAGCCGTCCGTCAAGCCATCGCCAGGGTCAGATTCCATCTTTGTGCCGGCTCCTCCCGAAGCAGTCGGATCCGAGTTGAGGACCCCAGCAGCCAGCACGAGGAATCCGGCAGGCGATCCGGGGACTGCGGCAGCCGCACCCGGCCTGGGGACTTCAAAGCCTGACCCGGGGACTGCAGCAGTCGGCCCAGGGACTTCATCGACTCAGCAAGCAGCAGCCGACCCCAACCCGCCGCCTCCCGGCCCAACCGCCCTCGTGCAAGTGGAAATCCTAGTAGTTAAGGAAGTAATGGAACCTTCGTGGGTCCAGCCCATCCTCAACTTTTTGGTGAACAAAGAGCTGCCGACTGATGAGATCTTGGCCCAGCAAGTGCAATGTCGGGCGGCATCATACACTATAGTCAACAGAGAGCTTGTGAGGCGCAGTGTCACTGGTGTTTATCAGTGCTGCGTGGAGCCAGAGCAAGGCCAAGCAATCCTGAAAGATATCCATCAAGGCGAGTGTGGTCACCACGCGGCTTCAAGAGCTCTTGTGGCCAAAGCCTTCCGCCATGGTTTTTTCTGGCCGACTCCTCTAGAAGACGCCAAGGACATGGTCCAGAAATGCAAAGGGTGCCAGAAGTTTCGTTCAAAGCCACACCAGTCGGCTTCTGCACTCAAGACTATTCCCATTGCCCGGCCCTTTGCCGTCTGGGGCCTTGACATGGTTGGACCATTCAAGATGGCACGCGGCGGCATGACTCATCTGCTTGTCGTAGTGGACAAGTTCACCAAGTGGATAGAAGCAAAGCCAATTAAGAAGTTGAATGGTCCGACTGCTGTGACTTTCATCTCCGACATCACCATCCGGTATGGCATACCGCACAGCATCATCACCGACAATGGCACAAACTTTGCCAAAGGCGCCTTGCCCCGTTTCTGCGCGACGCAGGGTATCCGACTGGACCTAGCGTCCGTTGCTCATCCGCAGTCAAACGGACAGGTGGAGTGGGCAAACGGCCTCATTTTCTCCGGCATCAAGCCCCGATTGGTCGAACCTCTGGAACAGTCGGCCGGTTATTGGCTCAACGAGCGGCCGGCCGTCCTTTGGAGCCTGCGTACAACTCCGAACAAGTCAACCGGCTTCACGCCTTTCTTCCTCTTCTACGGTGCCAAAGCCGTCATCCCGACGGACATAGAATTCGACTCCCCTCGAGTAACCATGTACACCGAAGAGGACGCAGAAGAAGCACGACAAGATGGCGTCGATCTGCTGGAAGAGGGCCGGCTGTTAGCACTCAGCCGGTCCACCATCTACCAGCAGAATCTGCACCGATACTACAACCGAAAGGTCAAGCCAAGATCCTTCCAAGAAGGAGACATTCTGCTCCAGTTGATCCAGCGAACTGCCGGCCAGCACAAGCTCTCGGCATCTTGGGAAGGCCCCTTCATCATCATCAAGGTGTTGGGCAACGACTCCTACTACCTCATTGACGCTCAGAAGCCTCGAGCACGCAAAAGAGATGACTCTGGCAAGGAGACGAAACGACCATGGAATGCAAACCTCCTTCGAAGGTTTTACAGTTGATGCAGTATGTACCATGCCAACTTTTGTATTAAGTACGAAGACTCTGGGTCCCCCGAGGAGAGCTCGAGGACTGCCCTCCTTTATCTTTATGATAAGTACTATGCCCGTCATTTGTGCTATTTCATTAATCCGTCTGGCACCGGTTTCGACCAGTCGACCCGGGGACTTGCCGCCTTGTACTATGAAATGTTTCCTGCAGCCGAACAAGTAATGTGCTGGCACCTAAGCTTTCTCCTGCCAGAAGCCGCAGCTTGCAGAGCGACTGTTTGGTCGGCAGGAGTTAAGGCAGAAAGGGTGACTGCATGAAAAATGGCTAGGGACCCAAAGCATACACATAGTCCAAGCCGGCTTCCAGCCTCGCCGACCGACTGTCAAAGCAGCCGGCCGGCTGGTTCCTACTTAACTTGCTAGAAAACTCTAATTGGCTAAGTACTTGCCTTCCCGAAAGTGGCTAAGTACTTGAACCAGCCACAGTCCGCAGAGCGGCTGTTCGGCTGGCAAGAAGGCAACCGAGGGAAGGCGGCAAAGGAAAAAAGCCAGAGAGCAGAAAGCAGGGAAAGATAGAACTTGGTAAAATTATTTACACATCAAAAGGCCCTTGGCCGACATCCAACATGAGTTTGAAGTACACCCCGCAGGTGGAATTGTGCAAAGTTAACAAAGTTTGTTGTGACTAATAAGGAGGAAGAAATAAAGGTAAAAAGGCAGCCTAGGAAGCATCAGGCGGGTTCGGCGGAATGGTGGAGTCGGTGGCGCTGGCTGGTTGAGCGGCCGGCTGGTTGATCTCCGCTCGGTCACCTTCAGCAGCAGCCGGCTCGCTTGGGTGTGGCTCATTGCTGGAGGCATGGTCGAGTTGAGGCTGGCCGTCCGCTTCGACCTCTGGCGCCTCCTCTTCGCCTTCCTCCTCCTCGTCGTCTTCTCCCTCATTGTTGGAGTCGATCACCTCGGCCGAGTCCTCGCCATCCTATCGGTTCAGCCCGAACCACTCTGGTGGCGCCTCGACACCGTTCTCGGCCAGCTCTGGGATGAAGACGCCGGTGTCGGTGTACTGGGCGATTGCTGCCGCCCGCTTGACAAGATCACCCTCCACTGCCACCAGCTCCTCCAGGATTTCCTAGCGAAACGTGGTCAACTGGGCTAGATTTAGCATAGGGTACCACGCCTTGACGAACTCCAGGGCCCGGCGTGCTCCGGCCCGGGCCGAGGAGCCCTTGCACGCCTCAAGGCGGCGGGCCGCCACCTCCAGCCAGTCGGCAGTCCGGCTGGGGGTGCGCGGAGCCGTCATGTCGGGCCACATGGCGGCGATCACCTGGGCGCCGACACGCTCAAGGCGGCGCAGCATCCGATGAGTCGGCCGAAGACGAGCCTGGATGCTGAGAAGCTGCTCGCGGAGAGTGCGGGCGGCGTTGGCGGCGATCTCCTCACCTTCTGCCCTTCGTCCTTCGCGGTCGGCCTCAATAGCCTGGTTGGCAGCACCAGAGTGACCTGGGAAGAAGTCTGCCCGAGCAAAAAGCAAGTAGTCAGATCAGAAACAAGAAGTTGGCTTGATCAGAAGCCGGCGACTTGAAGGAAGAGTAAAGAAGGCAGCTTACCGTTGACCATGTCCTCAATCTCGCCAAGCCGGCTGTTAGCATCACCTCCTTGTCGGTCCAGGTGGAGCACTCGATCTCAAACTCAGCAAGGAGGCCCGCCTCCTTATCCTTCGCCTCCTTCTGGGCCTTCTTGAGAAGCTCCACCTGCTCCGCCAGTTGCACGGCCAACCGGTCATGCTCTTCTACCAACTTGCTGCAGTCCATGTCCTTGGCACGCAGCGCGGTGTTGGCCTCGCCCAGCTGCCACTGCAGGGCGACATTGGCCTCTACAAAGTAGAAAAAGAAAGAGATATCAACAATTGACAAAGAAAAAGAGCAGTTGCCAGTAAGATCCGGCCTGAGTGCTCAGCAGTCGGCCCGAATCTCGGGGACTACAACCCGCGGGTGCGCCAGCGCGCCCCCGTAGAGAAAGAAGAAGACTTACTCCGGCTCTCCGACAGGTCGGCGACCCGTTGATCCAACTCTTGGACTTCAGAGTTGAAGGCGGCTGGACGGAGGGTATGGTAATCCTGCAGCAAAGATAACAGTCAAGCGTTAGTACTCGGAGCTTGCGAATTAAAGTTCCGAGTCGCCTGCTCAGCAGCCGGCCCGAAACTCGGGGACTACACCCAGTGGGTGCGCCAGCGCGCCCGCACGAAGTAGTATAAGAATTAAAAATAAAAAGAAGGAAGAAGCTTACCTGGATGGCTGCTCGCGACTCCAGGAATGCGTTGTTGAAGTGCTTGAGTGCGTCGGCCTCTACGCGGAGCTTGGCCTGGACGTCCAGGATTGCCTTGTTCAAGGGGCCCGTCCCGCCTCCCCACACCCAGTCAACGGGCGCGGCGCTGGTTTCCAGGGCATCCAGGATCGACGAGCTCGCGGTTTCGAGACCGCCTTCACAAATCGGCGGCGCGAGGGTGTGCGGACCTCAGGAGTTGGACCTGTTGTCGGCCCACCTCCGGCTGGTGGCGCCGGTGGGTCGGCCGGCTGTTTGTCTCGCGTCTCCTTAGAAGGAGGTGGCGGAGGCACGTTTACGTCCGGCATGACAACGTCGCCACCGTCCCTATCCATGATCGGGTGCTCATTGCCAGCTTCCTTAGTCGGCACCACAAACTCTGGTGGTGGCGGCACGGAGTTCAGGGGGGTGACAAATATCGCCGACTGATGGCGCGCGGCTTCCTCAGCGTGCTTCTTCAACGCAGCAGCGGCCTCGACCTCCGCCAGCCTCTTCAAAGCGGCAGCCTCCGCCTTGTCTGCCTCCGCCTTCTCCAAGCGGGCGGCTTCTCGCTCCTCACGCGCCTCCCGCGCGTTTCGCTCCGTCGCCTACCGGAGGTCGGCGGTCGGATCGATTCGCCGGGTGGTAGTGGAGGTCTCTGCCGACCCCACGATGGGGGCGGCGGCTGACTTCTCAAGAGAGAGAGAGCAGAGCCCTAAAATCAGAGAAATAAAACAAAGGAATTTCAGAAAGAGCCAACGAGAAAGAAAGCATAAAGGAAAGAAACTTACGCCGCCACCATATGGGGCACCTTTGGGAGCTTCTGGTACTTGGCCGCCTTCGCGGCGTCCTCCTTCCGTCTGGTCGCGGCGGTGGGATTCTTCGGCGTGCTGCCGAACAAGGCGGCGCCTTGCTTATGCTTACGCGTGACGCCTCCACAGTCGGCTCGCGGGAGGGGCCCGCGTCCACCTTGCCGGCACCCCGCTCGGGGCGTGGCTCTTCTTCGTCCTCATCATCATCGGGCCAGGTCTCGATGCCGGCTTCTTCGGAGCTGCCTGCTTCGTAGATGCCGCCTGTCGCGGTGTCCTCCAAGGCGGCTGCCCCCAAGTCGGGGTCGTCCACGTCGTCCACGTCGCTCACCGCCCGGTCCGGCTGGTAGTCGCCACCCGCCCTACGATGGCGGCCGTCGCGTCCGACATATACATCAGTTTCAGATGATGAGAGGCCGGCTGTTCAAGACCAAGATCAAGACTAGGACGAGTATTGAAGAGAAATAATTGGAAAACTTACCGCAAGCGGCAAGTCGGCGCGAGAGTATGGCCGCTTCCCAAAGCTCCAAGATCCCTCCAGCTTGAGGTCGGAGATCTCATTCACCAAGTTCGTGACTTCGGCAGCCGGCATCTCCTTGGTGCTCAGACGGCATGGGTCGCGGTGCCTGCTCATCCGGCTGATCAGGTGCAGCCGGCTTTGGAGTGGGAGAACCCGGCGCTCGACGAAGGCGACCAATAAGTCAGATGACCTGAGGCGTTCGGTGTTGATTAGCTCCCGGAGCCGTTGGATGGCGGCGGCGCCGTCTGCGGAGACCGGCTTCGGCTTGTAGCCTGAGCTGGCCCGGGGTTCGGCAGGCGGGCCGTCTTCATAAGCTGGCAGGTTGAGGAAATTGGCAGCCGGGTCCGCGTTCTCCATGTAGAAGTAGGATTGCTGCCACATCTTGATCGATTGTGGCATCTTGATGATGGGGAAGGCATTCTGCGGCGATGGTCGGCGCACCGCGACGAAGGCATCGCACTGGGCCGCCACCTCCCGGACGGAGGTGCCTAGCTTGGTGTAGAAGAAGGCTCCCCACAGCTCGATGGTGGGGAGGATGTCGAGGTATCCTTCGCACATCGTGACAAAGGCGGCCAGGAGCATCACAATATTGGGCATGATGTGATGAGGCTGGAGGTGGTAGAATTCCAGGAACGAACGAAGGAAGTGTGAGCGGAAGACGACCCGCTCGCCCTCACCCGGCGCCGGCGAGGTCTCTCCCTCCGGCGGCACGCGCGCCTTCACGTGGCCTGCGCCGGGAAGATGCCGCGTCTCGCGGAGGAAGGTGATGTGATCCTCATTGACGTTGGATCCGTCCCAGTCACCTCCTCGCTCGTGCGCCATGAGGAGCTTGATGAACAAAGGGCATGGCGAGGGAGTAGAGAATGGGGCGGAGCAAAGAAAAATCAGGCTCGATAGAGGCAAACAGCAGCAGTGCTTCGGCGTGGCTTGGGGGCACCGCGGCAAGAGGAAGGAGAAGAGGGCAAGAACGGGGTGGAGGGGCGCCCGTACTCCGCCGCTCTCACTTCCCCCCCTACTTAAAGCTTGCGGGCTGTGAAGCCAAGGGGGCGGGCAGGGGATCGTGGGATTAACTATGCCCACGACCCCACGTGCCCACCTTTATCGCGCAAATTACTATGCACAGTAACTCCGCGGGGGAACGCAACCGCCCGCTTCGGCCGCAGCGGATCCGCTCGCGTGCCGAGGCTCGGTGGTGGCGGGCCCAGCCTGCTGGCACGTCCCATCACGCGTGTGGGCTTGCAGGCTAGCCCGGCCGGCTGGCGCCACATGGCGCTCCCACGACGGGCGGGTGGCCGAGAAGCTTAGCTAGCACGCCACCTGGTTCCCGCCGTCGCATTTGAAATTCCGGAGAAGTCCGACTGGACGCATCCGGCTCCTGCCAACCGGCTTCCCAGGAGTCGAATGAAGCTTCCTTCAGGGCACCCGGAGGAGGAAACTGTTGAGACTCCCCGGCTCCTCAGCTGCGGCGTCTCACCAGCTTCGGGGACTACTGTCAGAGTAATGGGCCACAGGTATCCTAACTCGAGGCCCAGAACCTTTCAAGACATCAGGGCCGGCTGCGCCCCTCGGATCGCCAAGATTGAGATCCGCCTTCTGGCAGCTGGCTGGCCGAACGGCCGACTCCTGGCAAGCGGCCTCCATAGAGGCCGGCTCCTGGCAGTCGGCCCGTGGTGCCCTCCAAGTCTGCACCTCCATTAAGAAGACAAGACAGGGTGTGGCTGCAGTGTAGCCCATCCCCCCTCCCAAATCCAGGGCCGGGCATGGCCACAGTGCCCCATACAGGTGGAGATCTCCACCCGGCGCCCCATTATCCAGATAAGACACAGAGTGGCTACAATGATCTCCCACCAGGCGGCGGGACTGTTGCCACGCTCCCCTGACCAAGCACGCGTCATTAATCAACACGGCTACAGTAATCTGTAGCCGTCAAGACCCGCTAGCGGCGGAGGCGGCCTGTCGGCTCCGTACCAGACCAGCCAGCAGGGCCCGCTAGGCGGCGGGCCCCAGCAGTCGGTGGAGAAGCCGGCGACTAGAGAGACTGATAGTCGGGCCCTAGGCCCGGCCAGATTACCATTGTACCTCTGGGGGTGGGCCTATATAAACCCCCCAAGGGCACCCATGCAAAGGGTTCAGACCTGTTAGGACTAGACCAACACCTAGAGGGAGAGGAGAGCAAGCCCTGCCTCCTTCTACCTCTGGCATACAGCTCGAGGAGCACCATTGTACACCCTGGTGCCTTAGTGATCATACGGAGACCCCGCAGAGCAGGACTAGGGGTGTTATCTCCTAGGAGAGTCCCGAACCTGGGTAAAGTACATTGGTGTTCGTGTCTACGCCTCATCCCGCTTCCAGGCACTGACGACGTTCTACTCGCTCCCACCATGATAAGCCAACCATTGGCATATGTCGCACCCAACCCCCGACAATAACATTGACTTAAGCCTCCCCCAAGCTTGAGCGATGCTTTCTCCTTCACGAGGCCAAAAATTATATATATAATTACGATCACGATGAACAAGATGCATAGGATAAAACTTCTGATGAAATTCCAATTTCAATCATTGGTAGTTCCATGATCCAATATCATCACATAGCCTAAACCATGTCAATGCATCTCCCTTAAAAGATAAAGGGAAGACCATCTTCTTGATAACATCCTCGGGCATACCTGCAAGCTTAAATAATCCACAAACTTCATCCAGATAAATTTGGTGCAAATCGGGATGTAATGTTCCATCTCCTGTAAAAGTATTAGCTAGCGGTTTCTCTATCATACCCGAAGGAATTTCAAAGTAAACATTTTCAGTAGGTTCAGTAGGTTGAGGAGAAACGCTTTGCTTTACTGGTCGGGGTGAAGATACCCTGAACAAGCCCCTCAAAGGATTATGTTCCATAGTAACAAGTGACAGTAAATTTCAGCACACTATATAAATTTTTCCTTACCAAATTCCACCTACCAAAGGCGCTTCACTCCCCGGCAACGGTGCCAGAAAAGAATCTTGATGACCCACAAGTGTAAGGTATCTATCGTAGCCTTTTCGATAAGTAAGAGTGTCGAACCCAACGAGGAGCAGAAGGAAATGATAAGCGGTTTTCAGTAAGGTATTTTCTGCAAGCACTGAAATTATCGGTAACAGATAGTTTTGTGATAAGGTAATTGGTAACGGGTAACAAATAGTAAAAGTAAATAAGGTGCATCAATATGGCACAATCCTTTTTGTAGCAAAGGTAAAGCCTGGACAAACTCTTATATAAAGTAAAGTGCTCCCGAGGACACATGGGAATTATCGTCAAGCTAGTTTTCATCACGTTCATATGATTCACGTTCGGTACTTTGATAATTTGATATGTGGGTGGACCGGTGCTTGCTTACTACCCTTACTTGGACAAGCATCCCACTTATGATTAACCCCTATTGCAAGCATACGCAACTACAACAGAAGTATTAAGGTAAACCTAACCATAGCATGAAACATATGGATCCAAATCAGCCCCTTACGAAGCAACACATAAACTAGGGTTTAAGCTTCTGTCACTCTAGCAACCCATCATATACTTATTACTTCCCAATGCCTCCCTCTAGGCCCAAACAATGGTGAAGTGTCATGTAGTCGATGTTCACATGACACCACTAGAGGGATGACAACATACATCTCATCAAATTATCGAACGAATACCAAATTCACATGACTACTTATAGCAAGACTTCTCCCATGTCCTCAGGAACAAATGTAACTACTCACCAAGCATATTCATGTTCATAATCAGAGGAGTATTAATATGCATAATGGATCTGCACATATGATCTTCCACCAAGTAAACCAACTAGCATCAACTACAAGGAGTAATCAACACTACTAGCAACCCACAGGTACCAATCTAAGGATTGGATACAAAGATTGGATACAAGAGATGAACTAGGCTTTGAGATGAGATGGTGCTGGTGAAGATGTTGATGGAGATTAACCCCCTCCCAATGACAGGATCATTGGTGATGATGATGGTGATGATTTCCCCCTCCCGGAGGTAAGTTTCCCCGGCAAAATAGCTCCGCTGGAGCCCTAGATTGGTTCCGCCTCGTGGTGATGGAGTTTCGTCCCATCAGCTTGCTTATGATTTTTTCCTGGAAGAAAGACTCCATGTAGCAAAAGATGGGCATCAGAGGGCCACCAGGGGGGCCCACGAGGCAGGGGCGCGCCCAGGGGGGTAGGGCGCGCCCCCACCCTCGTGGATGGTGGGTGGCCCCCCTCTGGTACTTTCTTCGCCCAATATTTTTTTTTTATTCTAAAAATAATTCTCATGGAGTTTCAGGACTTTTAGAGATGTGCAGGGTAGGTCTCTAATATTTGCTCCTTTTCCAGCCCTGAATTCCAGCTACCGGCATTCCCCCTCTTCATGTAAAGCTTGCAAAATAAGTGAGAATAGGCATAATTATTGTCACATAATGTGTAATAACAGCCCATAATGCAATAAATATTGATATAAAAGCATGATGCAGAATGGACATATCAGCATCCAAGAGGGATATAATAAAAACTTTCATATAAAGTGCATTGGATACTATGAGAAGTTTGATACTTTATGATTGTTTTGAGATATGAAGATGGTGATATTAGAGTCGTGCTAGTTGAGTAGTTGTGAATTTGAGAAATACTTGTGTTGAAGTTTGCAAGTCCCATGGCATGCACATATGGTAACCGTTGTGTAACAAATTTGAAACATGAGGTGTTCTTTGATTGTCATCCTTATGAGTGGTGGTCGGGGACGAGCGATGGTCCTTTCCTACCAGTCTATCCCCAAAGGAGCATGCGTGTAATTCTTGGTTTTTGATGACTTGTAGATTTTTGCAATAAGTATGTGAGTTCTTTATGACTAATGTTGAGTCCATAGATTATACGCACTCTCACCTTTCGAACATTGCTAGCCTCTTCGGTACCGTGCATCGCCCTTTCTCACCTTGAGAGTTGGTGCAAACTTTGCCGGTGCATCCAAACCCCGTGGTATGATACACTCTATCACACATAAACCTCCTTATATCTTCCTAAAAACAGCCACCATACCTACCTATTATGGCATTTCCATAGCCATTCCGAGATATATTGCCATGCAACTTTCCACCGTTTCATTTATTATGACACGCTTCATCATTGTCATATTGCCTTGCATGATCACGTAGTTTACATCATATTTGAGGCAAAGCCACCATGCATAATTTATCATACATGTCACTCTTGATTCATTGCCCATCCCGGTACACCGCCGGAGGCATTCATATAGAGTCCTATTTTGTTGTAGTATCGAGTTGTAATCATTGAGTTGTAAATAAAAAGAAGTGCGATGATCATCATTAATAGAGTATTGTCCCAAATTATAAAAAGAGAAAGGCCAAATAAAAAATAAAATGAAAGGGGCAATGCTACTATCCCTTTTCCACAGTTGTGCTTCAAAGTAGCACCATGATCTTCATGATAGAGAGTCCCTTATATTGTCACTTTCATATACTAGTGGGAATGTTTCATTATAGAACTTGGCTTGTATATTCCAAAAATGGGCTTCCTCAAATGCCCTAGGTCTTCATGAGAAAGCAAGTTGGATGCACACCCACTTAGTTTATTTTGTTGAGCTTTCATACATTTATAGCTTTAGTGCATCTGTTGCATGGCAATCCCTACTCCTTGCATTGACATCAATTGATGGGCATCTCCATAGCCCGTTTATTAGTCGCATCAATGTGAGACTTTCCCCTTTTTGTCTTCTCCACATAACCCCCATCATTATACTCTATTCCACCCATAGTGCTATATCCATGGCTCACACTCATGTATTGCGTGAAAGTTGAAAAAGTTTGAGATTACTAAAGTATGAAACAATTGCTTGGCTTGTCATCGGGGTTGTGCATGATGAGAGCATTCTTGTGTGATGAAAATGGAGCGTGACCAAACTATATGATTTTGTAGGGATGAACTTTCTTTGGCCAGATTATTTTGAGAAGACATAATTGCTTAGTTAGTATGCTTGAAGTATTATTATTTTTATGTCAATGTTAAACTTTTGTCTTGAATCTTTTGGATCTGACTATTCATGCCACAATAAAGAAAATTACATTGATAATTTTGTTAGGTAGCATTCCACATCAAAAATTCTGTTTTTATCATTTACCTACTCGAGGACGAGCAGGAATTAAGCTTGGGGATGCTTGATACATCTCCAACGTATCTATAATTTTTGATTGTTCCATGCTATTATATTATCAACCTTAGATGTTTTATATGCATTTATATGCTATTTTATATGAATTTTGGGACTAACCTATTAACCTAGAGCCCAGTGCCAGTTTCTCTTTTTTTCCTTGTTTTAGAGTATCGCAGAAAAGGAAAACCAAACGGAGTCCAATTGACCTGAAATTTCACGGAGATCATTTTTGGACCAGAAGAAGCCCATAGAGTACCGAAGATGGGCTAGAAGAGTCCCAAGGCCACCACGAGGGTGGGGGGCGCGACCTACCCCCCTGGGTGCGCCCCCTACCTCGTGGCCGCCTCGGGGACCCCCCTGACTTGTTTCCGACTCCAACACCTCTTATATAATCCCAAACTTCCAGAAGAAACCTAGATCGGGAGTTCCGCCGCCGTAAGCCCCCGTAGCCACCGAAAACCAATCTAGACCCGTTTCGGCACCCTACCGGAGGGGGGAATCCCTCTCTGGTGGCCATCTTCATCATCTCGGCGCTCTCCATGACGAGGAGGGAGGAGTTCACCCTCGGGGCTAAGGGTATATACCAGTAGCTATGTGTTTGATCTCTCTCTCTCTCTATCTCTCTCGTGTTCTTGATTTGGCATGATCTTGATGTATCGCGAGATTTTCTACTATAGTTGGATCTTATGATGTTTCTCCCCCTATACTCTCTTGTAATGGATTGAGTTTTCCCTTTGAAGTTATCTTATCGGATTGAGTCTTTAAGGATTTGAGAACACTTGATGTATGTCTTGCATGTGCTTATCTGTGGTGACAATGGGATATCACGTGATCCACTTGATGCATGTTTTGGTGATCAAGTTGCGAGTTTTGTGACCTCGTGAACTTATGCATAGGGGTTGGCACACGTTTCATCTTGACTCTCCGGTAGAAACTTTGGGGCACTCTTTGAAGTTCTTTGTGTTGGTTGAATAGATGAATTTGAGATTGTGTGATGCATATCATATAATCATACCCACGGATACTTGAGGTGACATTGGAGTATCTAGGTGACATTAGGGTTTGCTTGATTTGTGTCTTAAGGTGTTATTCTAGTACGAACTCTAGGATAGATCAAATGGAAAGAATAGCTTAGTGTTATTTTACTACGGACTCTTGAATAGATCGTTTAGAAAGAATAAATTTGAGGTGGTTTCGTACCCTACCATAATCTCTTCATTTGTTCTCCGCTATTAGTGACTTTGGAGTGACTCTTTGTTGCATGTTTAGGGATAGTTATATGATCCAATTATGTTATTATTGTTGAGAGAACTTGCACTAGTGAAAGTATGAACCCTAGGCCTTGTTTCAATGCATTGCAATACTGTTTGTGCTCACTTCTATCATTATTTACCTTACTGTTTTTATATTTTCATATTACAAGAACCTTTATCTACCATCCACCATCTCTTCGCCGAACTACTGCACCTATACAATTTATCATTGTATTGGGTGTGTTGGGGACGCAAGAGACTCTTTGTTATTTGGTTGCAGGGTTGCTTGAGAGAGACCATCTTTATCCTACGCCTCCCACGGATTGATAAACCTTAGGTCATCCACTTGAGGGAAATTTGCTACTGTCCTACAAACCTCTGCACTTGGAGGCCAACAACGTCTACAAGAAGAAGGTTGTGTAGTAGACATCACATCTCTATCCTTACGAGCAAGAATGTCTCTACTTGTCTCTTCATTCATAACATAGCCTTCCGGTACCTTAGGCAACTCATATCTAGGAGGGCTAGTTCTAGTAGGTGTTTCAAGATTTTCAGTTTCAAGCTCATCATCAGATTCAAGAACATCATGTTGAATTACTCTAGTAATTTGTTCATCAAGAAAATCACCAAGTGGTACATCATTATCATCAAGAAGGTACTTGCATCATCATAAGTATCATTCATAGCAGAAGTAGCATCATCAATAACTTGCGACATATCAGGATTAATAGCGTGTGGTGGTGTTGCAAGTTTACTTATAATAGAAGGTGAATCTAAAGCAGGTCTGGATGGCAGTTCCTTACCTCCCCTCGTCTTAGAGGGATAAAACTTAGTCTTAGCATCCTTCAGATTCTTCATAGTGATAAATTGATAATAATCCCAAGTGACTCGATAAATATAGCTATGCTCCCCGGCATTGGCGCCAGAAAAAGGTCTTGATAACCCACCCGTATAGGGGATCACAACAGTTTTCGAGGGTAGAGTATTCAACCCAAATTTATAGATTCGACACAAGGGGAGCCAAAGAATATTTGCAAGTATTAGGAGCTGAGTTGTCAATTCAACCACACCTGGAGATTAATTATCTGTAGCAACATGATCAGTAGCAAAGTAATATGATAGTTTTGATAGTAGTGACAGTAGCAATGGTAACAGTAACAGTGATAGAAATAGTTTTGTAGCAAGTGCAACAGTAACGATAACAATAGTAACTTAGCAAGAACAATATAAGATAAATTCATAGGCATTGGATCGGTAATTTGTTTGATGATATTCATCATATGACAGTCATAACCTAGGACAATACGACACTAGCTCCATTTCATAAATATAATGTAGGCATGTATTTCGTAAATAGTCATACATGCTTATGGAAAGACCTTGCATGATATCTTTTGTCCTACCCTCCCGTGGCAGCGGGGTCCAGATGGAAACTAAGGGATATTAAGGCCTCCCACTAGTACAGCGAGGTGCTATACAAACGGTTTTTAATCCCTTTCCACGACGGCATTTGGAACCGTCGCCTAGTTAGTGATGACGATAGGGGGGTCTTTCCCACACGACCCAGAAACCGTCGGGGATATTCCCTCCTGGCACACACGCTTGGCAAAATGAGGTCGTGTGCGACCGGCGAGCGCTCAAATATGAAAATACGTATAGTAGAGCTAAAAAAATTATACAGGCGAAATTGTTTTCGGTCGCAAGTAATCCCACACAGTCAGTCCCCGCTAAATGTTTCTGTCCGTATGTACATCCCACACAATCGCTCCAAGGAAAACGTTTCCGTTCACAGGTATATCACACACAATTTTCCCTGTTAAATCATTTGTGATAGTGTTGCCATTGGACACGATATTAACAATTTTATCGTTTGCGTTGTTGAATGCATCACAAACGGTGCGTAGAAGAAACTGTGTGACAAAGGCTGTCCATCACACACACTTTTTATGTGGTAAACATTTGCGCCAGGTAGCCTCACGCAAACAATTTTCAAGAGGATGTCGTGTGTGATTGTTCATTAATCTCACACGATTTATTCCTAGAAACTATGTGCGTTATTGAATGCATCACACATGGTGTTTTCTCAATAATCGTTTTGCAATAGAAAAACCCAACTAGCAGGCTAATTATTCAATTATTAATAATCCATTTATTAATCTAATTGACATTTCATATTAACACACAATATATTTCATTTTCATAATTGAAATACATCAGAGTACAATATCATATAGCTTCAGCACTCAGCTAGCCCATTACACAACTACACCAGCACCAAGTTTCACATGCAACATCTATAACCTTTCGAAATTAGCATCATATATGGTACATAGATAGATGTATCTCATCTGGAAAACTGCTGAAGCAAAAGGAGAATATTGAGCCTTCATTGATGTTGAAGGTCTTTGTAACTTCATCCTCTTTAGGAACACTTTAGTATTGAACCGTGGGTGTTGTATGAATACCTTCCTCGCCTCCTGACCATACAGGTGGTTTGAGAGGTAATCATCAATGAACTGCTTTGGAAAGGCCTGAAAACATGCATGTGCATAAATATCTTCTCTATATTGGAAATGGGGCAAAGGAATAAAAAAGGCAAGGTATAATAGTTAGTACCATCCTCTAGTGAACTGATGTCTTCTTCATTGTGCAGACAAAGATCTTGTTGTTTTTTGTCGCTAACTTCTTTATCCTAACAATCTTTCTGAGTTTCTTGACTTGACTGTATTCACGGACAAGTCATTTCCCCATATGCAAAAAGGGTCGAACAGTGGGTCAAAACCTCTTACAGCAGGACCTACATGTGCAAGACCAAATTGTTAAAAACCTGAATATTAGAAAAGTTCCTACAATTTCACAATAATGTGCTATTAGACAACGGACCATGCACGTGCTAACCTCGATTGTAAACCTTAGTGCTTCCCATTGTTTCCCTGCAACACATATAAGGTAGCTAGTCATCAGGTTAAGTAAGGGTTCGCATGCTATCAGTAAAATATGTTGACGAAAAATAAGCACATTGCAGATTCATCAGATTAATTCAAGCCACATGGAAAACCCATTTATCCAAACCAAGCATGATTAACAAGTAGGAAATATAGCACCTGTATATGTTTCTCATGTATTAAGTGCAGCCAAATTCAATTTATTCCTCACATGCACAACAATACAAAATTCTACCCACGACAATTGGACATCCCAATGCAGAATTGAACCAAGTAGTTAACTAAACACCACAACAAATGAACCAAACATTAACTGAGCACCACATTGCACAATATAACATACTCCTAATAGAAGATCAGATAGTTAACCAAACCAAGCATGCTTAACAACTTGGAAATATAGAAATTGTATTTGTTTCTCATGTATTTAGTACAACCAAATTCAATTTATTCCTCACATGGTATACAATAACAGAATGCACCCACAACAATTGAACATCACATTGCAGACAGTTAACCTGTGACGCCCCGAGACCGTTGCGCCAGGTGTCTTCCAGTGATTCATTGTCCTTGCCATGTCATTTGCTTGCGTGTCGCATCTTGCCATGTCATCATGTGCATTGCATCATCATGTTTTCAAAACATGCATTCATCCGGGTTCCCCCAGTTCCGTCCGTTGTCTGTTCTGAGCCCAGACACACTTGCACGCGCCCGCGGCACGTCCGAAATAATATTTTATAAGTGGGTGGGAAATGTTCTCAGAATGGGTTGAAAGTTGGCGTGCGGTCTTATTATAGTGTAGGTAGGCCGACTGCCAAGTTTCATCGCATTCGGAGTCTGTTTGACGCCCCAACGGATAACTGTAGCGGCAGTATAGCCGATCTAAAGTCGGACGTTTTCGGTCTCCGGAAACAGACGTCGGGCCTCTCTCTCTGTTCTCTCAGACCGAGGCCTTCTGCATAGCCCACAAGCGCCAACCTACCCCTCCTCGCGTCCGGAGCAGTCGGATCGCGATCAGAGGCACCGGAAACCCCCTAACCCTAGAACCTGCCCTATATAAACCACCTCCCCTTCCATTTTGGACAGCTACCTACCCCTCCTCCTAAAATTCTGCGCCCCTAATCATTAGCCGCCTCCTCCACCCCTTTTTCCGGCGCCAACCACCACAATATCGCCACATGGCGTGCCGCCGTTGGCCGAGTCATCTCCAGCCCCTCCCGCAGCCAATCCGGAGAGGCCACGCGTTCCCGTGTGTCCCGGCGCCGCCGTGGCCTGCTCAGGCCCGCGCAAGGCCCGCCCGAGCCCATCCGGGGCCCGAGCACCGCTCCGCCCGATCTGCATCGCCTTGCTGCTCCCGTGCCGGCCTCCAGTGACCTCGCCCCGCGCCGGTGACCGCCACCCTCGTGCGCCTCTAGCTCCGCCGTCCGACGTCGCATGCTCGCCTCCGCCCCGAGTATCTCTCCTTCCTCGCCGTCCGCCCTCGTCGGAGTTGAGGACCATGCCTCCCTGTCTCTGCTGTCTAATGCCCTTCCGTTTTTCTTTCCTTCTCCCTCCCTCTCTCATGGTCTCTCTCCCCGCAGGAGCTCCGCCATGGGCGCCTGAAGCTTGGACCGCCGCCGCCCTTGCCATCTCCGGCCAGATCCGGTAGCTAGGGACTGGATCCGCCCGTCCCTGGTCCTGCCTCGCCGTTCGCGCTGCCGGAGTCGGTGCTCCACCGTGCCAGCGCCGCCGTGCGTCGTTCGGATCGGGAGGAGCCCCGATCCCGTATCCCTCCGCGTCGGCGTCCAGGTGGGCCGCGACCCACCTGAGGCCCAGCCTGCTCCTCCGCGGACCCATCAACCGCGTCCAGCAGGCCGGCCCAGCAACTGCAGCCAGCGCCAGGCCTCCTCTGCTTCCGACCGGGCCAGGCTCAATGTGAGCAGCCCCTCTCCTATACACTCGGGCCAGCTAGATTTGGCCCAGGTCATGTTTTTTCCCGTTCTATGTTTTGTCCTTTTATCCGCATTTTACCGTTTTACAGAAAACCCCCCGTTGTTCATGCATATCATATCTCTCAAACGGTGCATCATATTAAAACAAATTATATATGTAAAATGACTAGAATTTCATCTAGTTTCACAATATCCAACTTTCATGCATGTTTGAGATGTTTAAATTGCTGTTTGCATTAATTTGCTTAAATGCCATGTTAAAATGATTTATTTCCATAACTAATTAATTGTAGCTCCAAACTTAACAAACTTTATATGTAAATGGGGTAGAAAAATGCATAGATTATCATGGTGGCTTTACTTTGCATGTTTAATAACTCTAAAGTTGTTTATAGGGCAGAACAGTACCAAATCCATATTTTGCACATGAGGATTTTTCCGGACATGTTGCTTGTTGTTCCAGCCTCATTTAAACTTTCCTAGATAGGTAGTTTTCATTTGCTCCACCCCTTGCCATGTTTAAGAACATTTAATATTGATGGGTACCTAAACGAGAGAGAACTAAATAACTCACGTGGTGTTTCGTCAATATGCAACGGAGTTGCATATTGAGCTCCACTTAATTTGTAGGATTGCTTGTGCACCTTGCCATGCCATGCTTCATTAAATAGAACATGCATCATACTTGGTGGTACATCATGCCATGATTATGTGATGGTTGTTTACTATGTTGTTTGCTTCTTTCCGGTGTTGCTTCTTCGGGTTAGTTCTGATAACGTCGTGTTTGTGAGGATCCGTTCGACTACGTCCGTTTGTCTTCTTCATGGACTCGTTCTTCTTCCTTGCGGGATCTCAGGCAAGATGACCATACCCTCGGAATCACTTCTATCTTTGCTTGCTAGTTGTTCACTCTATTGCTATGCTGCGATACTGTAACATCCTAAATTTTCAAATTGGAATGTTATACATTAGAGCATCATTGCATACCATGTTTTATTGCATTTTGGTCAATCCTAGAAATTCCACGCAACTCAAGGACCTATGGAGAGAGTTGGGGATTTCGTTATTTTCAAATTTGGTTTTTTCTTGAATTATGAAAAGAGGATCGTTTGGTTTAAATTATTTTTCTCAAAAATATTTCTTTTTTTAAATAAAAGAGAGAGAGGATAAAAGGACTTCCTCAAAATAAAGAAATATCAGAGATTTAATATTAAAATCAAATAAGATTTTTATTCGGAGTTTTGTCGCTATTTTATTTCAATTAGGAAAAAAGTGCGTTTTTCAAAATTGCATTTGAGGCCCAAATAAATGTTCATCTTGTCCGACTTATTTTTAGAAGACAGGGAAAATTTATTTCGGGATTTTTGGAGTCCGTTTATTATTTCTTTTCTTTCTTTTTCTGCATGTCTAAATTATTTAAAAAAAAGTCAACCCTTAGCAACATGATCTCGAATAAAATGATGACGAACTTCGATATACTTAGTTCGAGAGTGTTGCACGGGATTGTGAGCAATCTTGATAGCACTTTCATTGTCACAAAGCAATGGAACATGTTTCACATATATCCCATAATCTTTAAGAGTCTGGGTCATCCAGAGTAATTGAGCACAACATGAACCCGCAGCAATGTATTCCGCTTCAGCGGTGGATAAGGATACCAAGTTTTGTTTCTTGGAAGACCAAGACACAAGATATCTACCAAGGAGTTGACAAGTACCCGAAGTGGACTTCCTATCAAGCTTGTCACCGGCATAGTCCGAGTCGGAGTAGCCAACAAGATCAAAGGAAGCTCTCTTTGGATACCAAATGCCAAAATTTGGTGTATGTCTTAAGTATCTCACTATCCTTTTCACGGCCTTAAGATGACATTCCTTGGGAGCATCTTGATATCATGCACACATGCACACACTTAACATGATATCGGGACGTGAAGCACATAGATATAATAATGAACCAATCATAGAGCGATAAACTTTTTGATCAACCGGTTCACCATCTTTGGTCAAAGCAAGATGTCCACTAGTAGGCATGGGTGTAGTCATACCTTTGAATTCTTGCATATTGAACTTCTTGAATAAGTCCTTGGTGTACTTCGTTTGAGAGACAAAGGTGCCTTCCTTAGTTTGCTTGATTTGCAAACCAAGAAAGAATTTGAGTTCACTCATCATAGACATCTCAAACTTCTCCGACATTAGCTTCCCAAACTTTTCACTAAAATGAGGGTTAGTTGATCCAAATATAATATCATCGACATAAATTTGGCATACACATAGTTCTCCATTAACCCTTTTAGTAAAAAGAGTAGAATCTATTTTTACAATTTCAAAGCCTTTTTCAATAAGGAACTTGGTCAAGCATTTATACCATGCTCTAGGAGCTTGTTTAAGACCATAAAGGGCTTTGTGAAGTTTGTAAACATGATTAGGTTTCTTAGGGTTGACAAAGCCGGGTGGTTGCTTAACATAAACTTCCTCTTCAATTTCACCATTTTGAAAAGCACTTTTAATGTCCATTTGGTACAAGGTGATATTATGATGATGAGCATAGGCAAGTAAGATGCGAATGTACTCAAGTCTAGCAAAGGGAGCATATGTCTCACCATAGTCCATACCTTCGACTTGTGTGTAGCCTTGGGTGACGAGACGCGCTTTGTTGCGAACCACTTGTCCATCTTCATCTTGCTTGTTGCAAAACACCCATTTGGTGCCAATGATGTTGTGGTTATTGTCGGGCTTCTCAACCAATGTCCACACTTGATTTCTCTCAAAGTTGTGTAGCTCTTCATGCATAGCATTTATCCAATCCAGATCTTCCAATGCTTCCTCAACCTTCATAGGTTCAATACGAGAGATGGATGAATAGTGTTCACAAAAGTTGGCTAAACGAGTTTTTGCGCGAGTGATTCTCCTGGTTTGGATATCATTGTAGATTTGCTCCACGGGATGATATTTAGCAATTCTTGCTCGAACTCGTGAAATCTTTTGCTTGGGTCTTTGTTGAACATCTTCTTCATCTTGTTCTTCTTCTTGGCCTTCTTCATTGTTGGCGTTGTCGTTCTCTTGTCGTGGTGGAGAAAGAGGTTGTTGATGTTCGTCTTGGTGCACTTACTCATTTTCTTCTTGTTGTTGTGTCCCACTCGTGGATGCTTCCGTATCAACTCTTGGTTCACCTTGTCGTGAGGTACAAGCTTCAACTTGGACGGATGAGGTACTCTCCTTCACCTCCATTGGACGAATCTTGCCAATAGACAAGTCTTGGATTGCTTCCGAGGGATCTTTGTCTCCTACATCAATTGGCAATTGCTCTACTTGCGAGCTGTTAGATTCATCAAACTTCACATCTACTGTTTCTTCAACCTTTCGGGGTGAAATTGTTGTAGACACGGTATGTGTGAGAGTTTGAGCCATAACCAAGTAGGAAACCTTCATGAGACTTAGGAGCAAATTTAGAACGATGATGCTTATCAAGAATGTAGCACTTTGAGCCGAATACTCGAAAGTATCCAACTTGGGGTTTGTTACCGGTGAGGAGCTCGTATGCCGTCTTGCCGAGTAGCTTGTGAAGATACAAGCGATTTGTTGCATGACAAGCTGTCTCTACCGCTTCCGCCCAAAAGTGTTTTGGCGTCTTGTACTCATCAAGCATCGTTCTTGCCATCTCTATAAGAGTCCGGTTCTTCCTCTCAACAACTCCATTTTGTTGAGGTGTGTACGTAGCCGAGAACTCATGTGTGATCCCTTCTTCGTCAAGAAAGGTGTCCACATTTGCGTTCTTGAACTCCGTTCTGTTGTCGCTTCGAACCTTCTTGATCTTCACGTCAAATTGATTTTGGGCCTTCCTAGCAAAGTTTTTGAAGATCTTTTGGACCTTTGATTTGACATCAAGAAAGAACACCCACGTAAATCTTGAAAAATCATCAACTATGACCAGACCAGATGAGTTACCACCGAGACTCTTGTAGGCATTTGGACCAAAGAGATCCATGTGAAGTAGCTCGAGTGGTCTTCTTGTGGTCATGATGTTCTTAGCGCGATGACTTCCTCCAACTTGTTTCCCTGCTTGACAAGCACTACAAAGTCTATCCTTGTCAAATATGACATCGTTAATGCCAAGGATATGATTTCCTTTAATGAGTTTGTCAAGGTTTTGCATGCCCACATGGCCTAGCCTTCTATGCCACAACCAGCCTTTAGAAGATTTAGCAAGTAAGCAAGTTTTAGGTTGAGCCTTTTTAATGAAATCAACAATGTAAAGATCTCCTCTACATATACCGGTAAAGACCATATTATGATTATCTATACGAAACACTTGGCAGTCTACTTCAGTAAATAGGACATTGAAACCGAAATCAGCAAGTCTAGATACTGAAAGTAAGTTGTAGCCAAGAGATTCAACGAGCATGACATTTTGTATGGAGCTATCATGTGATATGGCCACCTTACCAAGGGCAACCACCTTACCCTTTTAATTATCACCAAAAGTGACATACTTTCGAGGGCCGTCATTTTCAGCAAGCTCACGGAACATGTCTTTATCTCCGGTCATATGATCAGTACATCCACTATCAAGGACCCATTCCTTTCCTCCAGCCATGTAGCCACGAATATTTGCCATAAGACCAAAGTGTCTCATCGAGATCATAGTCACTATCATCCTCATCCTCATCCGAGTACTCATGTTCAACATCATCTTGTGATTGATCAATTCCTAGAGAGGGCAATTCATTAGATAAATGATCATTTCTATAGTTATCTTTATGAATTCTAATAGCTCTAGAAATGATATTGCTAATGATTCCAACATCTCCTTTGGCACTCGTAAGATTAGAAAGCTCAATTAAGCAGTCGCCAAATTTGGGATCATTGGAACTCATCTTAATCAAGGCAATAGACTTATGGAGGATTTCATCTAGATCCTTCAAGGAATAATTAGGAAAGAGTTCCTCAAGAAATTTCCATATGGTGTAGGCACACTTAAGAGTCGGCAAACATCCAATCAAGTTTCTAGGCAAGCCTCTAGTGATAAGATTAACAGTTCTAAGATTGCAAATCATGTCAATTGATTCATCAAGGGTAGGATGTATGGGATCAACATGAGGTGCACAAGGGCTAGAAATATACTTATTCAAGTGATATTCATTGAAAATCTCAAGCATTTTATTTTTCCACTCATGAAAATATTCTCATCAAGAATATGCACTCTACGTCTAAGACTCCCCAAAGTAGACTCATCCATCTTCCTTCAATGGTGTTTAAACCAAGGTAATGGAGACCAAAGCTCTGATACCAATTGAAAGGATCGAGAAGAGGTGTCTAGAGGGGGGGTGATTAGACACTAAGTGCCAAAAGTTGCAGATTTTAATTTCTTTAAGTTGAAGTGGAGTTTAGGAACTAGTTTAACAAACACAATACATATCAAGAAAGCATGCAAAGAGTATATGAGCAACGGAAAGTAAAGCATGCAACTTGCAAGTATGTAAAGGGAAGGGTTTGGAGAATTCAAACGCAATAGGAGACACAGATGTTTTTGTCGTGGTTCCGATAGGTGGTGCTATCATACATCCACGTTGATGGAGACTTCAACCCAGGAAGGGTAACGGTTGCGCGAGTCCACGGAGGGCTCCACCCATGAAGGGTCCACGAAGAAGCAACCTTGTCTATCCCATCATGGCCATCGCCCATGAAGGACTTGCCTCACTAGCGGTAGATCTTCACGAAGTAGGCGGTCTCCTTACCCTTACAAACTCCTTGTTTCAACTCCACAATCTTTGTCGGAGGCTCCCAAGTGACACCTAGCCAATCTAGGAGACACCACTCTCCAAGAAGTAACAAATGGTGTGTTGATGATGAACTCCTTGCTCTTGTGCTTCAAATGATAGTCTCCCCAACACTCAACTCTCTCTCACAGGATATGGATTTGCTGGAAAGATGATTTGACTAGAAAGCATATTGGGAAGGCTAGAGATCAAGATTCATATGGTAGGAATGGAATATCTTGGCCTCAACACATGAGTAGGTGGTTCTCTCTCAGAAAATGTGTATTGGAAGTTTAGGTATGTTCTGATGGCTCTCTTCACGAATGAAGAGTGGGTGGAGGGGTATATATAGCCTCCACACAAAAACTAACAATTACACACAATTTACCAATCTCGGTGAGACTGAAGTGAAAAACTCGGTCGGACCAATTTAGCAAACCTAGTGACCGTTAGGGTTTTCGGTGGGACCGACTAGATCAACTCGGTGGAACCGACGTGCTAGGATTAGGGTAAAACCAGAACTCGGTTCGACCGATTACTCAAACTCGGTGGGACCGATTTGGGTAACAAGTGAAACAGAGAGTTGGCCAAGCAAACTCGGTGGGGCCGATTCCATATCTCGGTGGGACCGAAAATATTGCAACAAGTAACAGAGTGTTTGCAAGCCCATCTCGGTGAGACCGATATCCCATCGGTGAGACCGAACTGATTAGGGTTTCTGGCAGTGGCTATGTCAACTGAACTCGGTGGCTCCGGATAGAAAGAATCGGTGGGGCCGAGTTTGACTTTTGGTTTAGGACATATTTGGAAGTGAGAAAGTGGTTGAGGGATTTGGAGCATATCACTAAGCACTTTGAGAAAGAAAGCCATTAAGCAACACCTCATCCCTTCTTAATAGTATTGGCTTTCCTATAGACTCAATGTGATCTTGGATCACTAAATTATAAAATGTAGAGTCTTGAGCTTGGAGCTTGGGCCAATCCTTTGTCCTTAGCATTTTGAAGGGGTTCCACATCCTCTAGTCCATGCCACTTTATTGTTGAACTCATCTGAAACATACTAGGTAAAAGTGTTAGTCCAACAAGAGATATGTTGACATTAATTACCAAAATCACCTAGGGAGCACTTTTGCTTTCACCACGTTACTTACTACAAGTGTCAGAATACCGGACATTACGCCAATGAATGTCCTGAAGCTAAGAATGGAAATGGCAATGGAAGCTCTGGGAAGAAGCCCAACCCTTTCAACAGGGGACAAGTGAACCACGTTAACGTGGAGGAGATTGAAGCCCAGCCATATGCAATAATTGGTAAGTTTTTGGTTAAGTCATTTACCGTAGTCGTTCTTTTTGATACTGGTGCATCTCATTCATACATATCGAGGGGATTTGTGGATAAGTATAAGTTCCCCACTAGAGTTCTTAAGACACCCATGTTAGTAACCTCACCCGGAGCAGAGTATATGGCAAGCCATGGATGTTTCCAGATGCCATTGGCCATAGGTAGGCATGATTTCCCGTCCGATCTGATAATTTTGGAATTGCAAGGTTTGGATATGATTCTGGGTATGGATTGGCTATCGATGTATGGAGGAAACATCGATTGCGCAAGTAAGACGATTTTACTCACCACCTAGAAGGAAGAAGGATTAAGTATGTATCCCGGCATGTATCGAATAGGACTCAAGTAAATTGCTTATCGGGAGTAGTACAGGAGGAAGTACCAGTGGTGAAGGAATTTCCGGATGTATTTCCAGAAAAGTTGCCAGGCATGCCACCGGATAGAGACATAGAGTTTTTGATAGAGCTTTTGCCAGGCACAGGGCCAATATCAAAGAGACCGTATAGGATGGCCGCATAGGATTTAGAGGAAATTAACAAGCAGATTTAGGAGTTACTAGATAAGGGATATATTCACCCAAGCTCGTCACCTTGGGGATCACCAGTACTTCTAGTAGAAAAGAAGCATGGATTGTTAAGGATGGTTGTTGATTATCGTGGATTGAATGAAGTAACGATCAAGAACAAGTACTCACTGCCGATGATCAATGATTTGTTTGACCAGCTGCAAGGAGCTAAGATGTTTTCCAAGATCGATCTACCATCAGGTTATCACCAGTTGAAGATTCAAGAGCAGGACATACCTAAGACAACTTTTACCACAAGGTATGGGCTATATGAGTATACCGTTATGTCATTTGGCCTGACTAACGCACCTGCCTACTTTATGAACATGATGAACAAGGTTTTTATGGAGTTTTTGGATAAGTTCATCGTAGTGTTCATTGATGATATTATGGTATACTCGAAGAATGAAGAGGAACATAAGGAACATTTGCGTTTGGTACTTGGGAAGCTCAGGGAACATCAGTTATACACCAAGTTCAGCAAGTGTGAGTTTTGGCCGAAGGAAGTTGGATTTCTTGGACATGTTATATCCGGAGAAGGAATAGCAGTAGACCCCAACAAAGTTGTCACCGTGACAAATTGGGAAGCTCGCATGACAGTTGGAGAGATCCGGAGTTTTCTTGGACTCGCAGGATACTACCGGAGGTTCATTGAGAATTTCTCAAAGATTGCAAAACCAATGACGGAGTTGTTAAAGAAGGACACCAAGTTCAGTTGGACTGAGGAATGTGAGGCCAGTTTCTAGGAGTTGAAGAGACGCTTGGTTACATCGCCAGTGTTGATCCTGCTGGATCAACGCAAGGATTATAAAGTGTATTGCGATGCTTCTCGTTGAGGACTTGGAGCCGTACTTATGATGGAGGGAAGAGTTGTTTCATATGCCTCACGACAGCTTAAACCCCATGAGTTAAATTATGCTACGCATGATTTGGAGTTAGCAGCCGTAGTGCATGCATTGAAGACATGGAGACATTTTCTCATCGGAAACCATTGTGAGGTATATACGGATCACAAGATTTGAAGTATATATTCACACAGAAGGAGTTGAATCTCAGGCAGAGGAGATGGTTAGAACTCATTAAGGATTATGACATGAAGTTGCACTATCATCCCAGAAAGGCTAACGTAGTAGCCGATGCGTTGAGCCGCAAGAGTCATGTCAATACCCTCATGACCGGAGGATTACCCAGGGAGTTAGTGGAAGACCTTCGTGAGCTATATTTGGAGATAGTTCCGAGAGGTTATGTAGCAGCTTTGGAGATTCAGTCTACTTTGATGGATAAGATCAGAGAAGTGCAAAAGACGGACCAGGAGATTGCTGAGATAAAGGAAAGGATGAGCAAAGGAAAAGCCAAGGGATTTCGTGAGGATAAGCACGATACTTTATGGTTTGAGGACCGCATATATGTGCCCAAAGATCAGGAAATCAGGAAGTTGATTCTGCAAGAGGCCCATGATTCGCCATATTCGATTCACCCAGGAAATACCAAAATGTATCTGGACTTGAAGTACAGTTTCTGGTGGACCGGAATGAAGAGGGATATTGCGGAGTATGTAGCAGTTTGTGATGTATGTTAGAGAGTGAAGGTAGAACATCAGAAGCCAGCAGGATTGCTACAGCCATTGCCTATACCCGAATGGAAGTGGGATAAACTAGGCATGGATTTTATCACGGGATTGCCCAGGACTCGTTCAGGCTATGACTCGATATGGGTCGTAGTCGATCGACTAACGAAAGTAGCTCATTTCATCCCAGTAAAGACCACTTACACCGGTGCTAAGTTGGCAAAGATTTATATGACCAGGATAGTATGTCTACATGGAGTTCCAAGGACCATTGTATCGGATAGAGGAACCCAATTTACCTCAACGTTTTGGAATCAATTGCATGAAACTCTGGGAACCAGACTAGAGTTCAGTACATCATTTCACCCATAGACAGATGGACAGACTGAAAGAGTGAATCAGATTCTGGAGGACATGTTGAGAGCTGGTGCGCTAGACTATGGATCTAGTTGGGACGATAATTTGCCTTATGCAGAGTTCTCTTATAACAACAGCTATCAAGCCGGTTTGAAGATGGCCCCTTTCGAAGCACTATACGGAAGAAGGTACAGAACATCGTTGTTATGGGACGAAGTTGGAGACCGACAGTTGTTTGGACCAGATTTGATTAAAGAGTCTGAAGAGAAGGTTAAGCTGATTCACGATAGACTTAAGGTAGCCCAATCTAGGCAGAAGAGTTATGTAGATTCGAAACGCAAGGAGACAATCTACGAAGTCGGAGACAGAGCATATCTTCGAGTATCACCACTCCGAGGAGTGAAGTGTTTTGGAGTTAAGGGGAAGTTAGCACCACGTTTTGTGGGACCATACAGAGTTTTGGAACATATGGGAGAAGTTGCTTACAAGTTGGAATTACCCGAAGAATTGTCTGGAGTTCACGATGTGTTTCACGTTTCTCAGTTGAAGAAGTGCCACGCGGAGATGGCTGAAATTCCTCTGAGAGATACAGTGCCGCTAGAAGCAATACAGTTAGATAGCGATTTGACCTACAAGGAGAAACCAGTCAAGATACTCGAGTTTGCCAGCCGAGTTACACGCAGCAAGGTTATCAAGTTTTGCACGGTTCAGTGGAGTCACCACGCCGAGGATGAAGCCACTTGGGAAGGAGAAGAAGACTTACGAAACGATCACCCTCACCTATTTTCTAGCCAACCCGAATCTCGAGGGCGAGATTCATCTTAAGGGGGGTAGGTTGTAACATCCCAAATTTTCAATTTGGAATGTTATACATTAGAGCATCATTGCATATCATGTTTTATTGCATTTTGGTTGATCCTAGAAATTCCACGCAACTCAAGGACCTACGGAGAGAGTTGGGGATTTTGTTATTTACAAATTTTGGTTTTTCTCAAATTTTGAAAAGAGGATCATTTGGTTTTAGTTATTTTTCTCTGAAATATTTCTTGTTTTCTAAAAATAAAAGAGAGAGGATAAAATGACTTCCTCAAAATAAAGAAATATCAGAGATTTAATATTAAAATCAAATAAGATTTTTATTCGGAGTTTTGTCGCTATTTTATTTGAATTAGGAAAAAAGTGAGTTTTTAAAAATTGCATTTTAGGCCCAAATAAATGTTCATCTTGTCCGGCTTATTTTTAGAGGACGGGTTAAATTTATTTCGGGATTTTTGGAGTCCGTTTAGTATTTCTTTTCTTTCTTTTTCTGCATGTTGAAATTATTTAAAAAAAAGGTCAACCGACTTAGGGCCATATTCGGTCAGGACTTCTCGGGCCGGCCTTTAAAGCCTGATGCCCCGCTGCCCTGATCCGCCCAAAACCCTAACCCGCCCCGCCGCCCGATCCGCCGCCGCCTCGCCTCGTGCGCCGCGCCGCCTCACCGCCGCACCGGCCTGCCACCCGCGCCGCCCCGCGCCGGAGCCCGCCGCCGCCCCGCCAGAGCCCCACGCCGCCGCCGACCCTCCGGACCCCGCCGGAGTTTGAGGTAGCCACCGCCGGTTTTTTTAAAAACCGATCGGTTTTATTCCGTAAACCCTAGATCCGTTTTTTAGGTCCGGTTCGGTTTATTTTTTTATCGGTTTAGTTATTTAGCGAACGCCCGTTTTTATGTTTGGTTTTACGAACGGTTTTCACCGTTTAGCCACAGATAACGAAAGTTCATTGGTTAGCCTATTCGTCAGTTTTTCTTTTTCTCAGATTTTCCGCCATTATTTTCGATCGTGATTCTTGATCCGATTTTCCTTCTAGTATAACTTTTCGCTTGTTTATCGGAATTAGGCGATTCAAGCGCCTAGAGTTTCGTCTCGAAACCCTCTTTTCATTTAACCAACTTAAACAAGTTTTTGCTACTGTAAAAATTGACCTAGGTCCAGATTAGTAAACGAAGCTTGTTTCTCTCGCCGTTTGAGTTTTGTTGTTTCGTTTGATTTGATTCTTTTTGCAAACCGGAGTTCTTAAGTTGAACTTTCTGGTTAGATATCTTATTTGAGTTTTACCCGTGCCTTGTTTGATTGCTTATTGTATGCTTGTTTGATTGTGATAGAGTACCCGGAGTGCGAAGCGTGCTACATCGAGTCCCTAGGTTTCGCGGATCATCAGCAAGGCAAGTAAGACTTTGATCATACCTCTTTACTACCCGGTTTTCATTGCATTAGATCAACCCTCAAACATTGCATGGTTAGGATGTGAATAAATTGTGGGTTGCGGAGTAGATGAGGTAGTAACTATTGACCTGTTTATTATCAAACCCTGGGAGTTACTTCTACGTTATGCTTATATTGCCATGCTATGCTCGTTGTCGGTGTCAAAACCGGCGGATCTCGGGTAGGGGGTCCCGAACTGTGTGTCTAAGGCGGATGGTAATAGGAGACAGGGAACACGATGTTTACCCAGGTTCGGGCCCTCTTGATGGAGGTAATACCCTATGTCCTGCTTGATTGTTCTTGATGATATGAGTATTACAAGAGTTGATCTACCACGAGATCGTAGAGGCTAAACCCTAGAAGCTAGCCTATGGTATGATTGTATGTTGTCCTATGGACTAAACCCTCTGATTTATATAGACATCGGAGGGGGCTAGGGTTACACAGAGTCGGTTACAAGGGAGGAGATCTACATATCCGTATTGCCTAGCTTGCCTTCCACGCCAAGGAGAGTCCCATCCGGACACGGGACAAAGTCTTCAATCTTGTATCTTCATAGTCCAACAGTCTGGCCAAAGGATATAGTCCGGCTGACCGGAGACCCCCTAGTCCAGGACTCCCTCGGTAGCCCCTAAACCAGGCTGCAATGACGATGAGTCCGGCGCGCAGTATTGTCTTCGGCATTGCAAGGTGGGTTCCTCCTCCAAATACTCCATAGAAGATTTTGAACACGAGGATAGTGTCCGGCTCTGCAAAACAAGTACCACATACTACTGCAGAGAGAATAATATTTCTACAAATCTAATCTGCTAATGTGTTCTGACAGCATGACGTCATGTCATGGCTCGCTCATTATTCGAACCGTTTTTCCCAACCCGCACCACACATAACATGGGGCGGTTTTCTTGACATGTCTTGTCAAAGCAGAGTTCGTGTCCCCCTTATTACGGGATTCTCATCAATACAGATGTGGGTAACCCAACCGCGTCATCAATTACGGCGCCTGGGGAATAAGCGGTTTTACCAGGCAAGTGGGGAGACGCATCGCCTCTTTCGCCTTTATAAAGGGACAAGGATTTACTCCCTTTTACCCACGCCTTCTACCTCCTCGCTTATCCATTCTCACGCACTCGTGCTCCAGCGCCCAAGCTCGCGTTCTACTTCTCAAACCACTGCAAGCATGTCCAGAGCAGGAGGCAAATGGACGGAGGAGAACATCGCAAAGTTGCGGGCAGCCGGATACTTGGCCGCGGATATCGCGCACCGGCTGCCAGACGCAGGGCAGATCGTCCCTACGCCCGAACCCCATGAGGGGGTAGTTTTTCTTACCCATTTCGTCCGCGGACTGGGATTTCCCCTCCACCCCTTTATCCGCGGGCTCATGTTTTACTACGGGCTGGAATTTCATGATCTGGCCCCCAATTTCATCCTCAACATCTCGGCGTTTATCGTCGTGTGCGAGGCCTTCCTCCGCATCAGGCCCCACTTCGCCCTATGGTTGAAAACCTTCAATGTTAAACCAAAGGTGGTGGGTGGCCAGCAAGCAGAGTGCGGAGGCGCCATGGTGGGCAAGATGCCTAACGTCACCTGGCTCGAGGGCACCTATGTGGATACCATAAAGGGGTGGCAATCGGGGTGGTTCTACATCACCGAGCCGCGCGACTCCAACTGGGTAGCGGCCCCCAAATTTTGATCTGGAATCCCCATGCGGCTCAGCTCCTGGAAAGAGAAGGGCCTGTCCTGGGGTTCTTCGGTAGAGTTGACCAGACTCCAGAACTACATCAGGAACATGGCGAGCAAGAAAATCAAGCTCGTCAACGTGGTCCAGGTCATGCTCTTCCGCCGGATCCTCCCGTGTCAACGACGGGTATTCGATTTGTGGGAGTTTGACTCGGCCAAGCACCGGACACTGCGAGAGCTCTATGACACGACGCATGATGACGTCTGGAGGGTCCTGTTCAAGGGCGCCGAGATTCCCCGTTCCCTCACCGAGGACCGCGGACTCAGCGCAAAGCACCGCGCCAATCCGGTAAGTTTTTATATCTCTCAGGGTATTTATTTGCCCCGGTTTAGTCATATGCAGGATCTAAGCTTCTATGTCATTAATAGGACTGGATAAAGACAGCGGAGCAGCTTGATTGCCCGGCCCCCTGCCCAAAGATCATGCAGGCGCTTTCCTAACGGAGATGCTGACTCCAGCACCTTACGAGGTGCCGGTGAAGAAGACCAAGAAGAAGGCCGCGGGGACCCGAATGGGTCTCCGACGCAAGGTTGTATCGGACTCATCGTCCAATGACTCCGATGCACACTCCTCCCATGAAGACGAGGAGGATGAAGAGGAAAGTTCTCCCCCCCCCAGCCGGGGGAGACAAGAAAAGGAAGGCCGACCCAACCGGGGAGGCCGAAGGGTCCAAGAAGGGAAGGACCCTTCGTCCGGACTGCTCCACTACAGCCGCCCACAGCGACAACGAGTGGTTCCCTAGGGACAAGCCCCTGGCGAAGTCGTAAGTATCCGGATACCATAGTAATTGGTATGTTTTCTTGCACTGCTTCTACTTATGCCGAATATGATTATGCAGCCCATCCCGAGCCCATATCGGTGTATATTCGTCGGACGGTTCTTTGGACTCGTCGGATATGAATAGTGATTCACTTCCGACCGCCTCCACTCCTTACCCTACGGACAACGTCGAAGTGTTGTCTCAATAGGCACCGGGCCAAGGGGAGGTAGTCCTGGGGGCGCCTCGAGGCGACCTTCCGAACCCTGGGCGCAAAGGGAGCAAAATCCCCACGGGCTCCAAGTTCGGCCCCCAGCCGAACACTGCGCCGGAACCTTCGATGGTTCCGGACTCTGGCAGGTGACCCCTCATTAAGAGGGGGAAGCCGCCCGTGTCGGTGGCCTTTGTCCAGCCAGAGGCGCCGGACAACTTGCTGGAAGCGCTTCGTGGCGCTTCCATCGACGAAGAGCACCGCACTATCATGAGTGCGGTGATCAAGAAATTTAGTCCGCCAAGAACGGACTAACCGAAGCTTGCGCCAGCCTCCTAACAGGCTTTGAGGTAAGCAATGAAGATATAGGAAAATATGCCCACATGGATACTAGCCCCTGATGCTCTGTTCGTTGTTCGGAAAGAAAGGCCGGATGGATGATCAATTGATAACTCAGGAGTCTAATCAGAAAAATATCTATGTGTATGTGCAGGCTTCACTGCTGGCCGCTGCTGCACGTACTGCGGAGGTCTCTGCGCTGAAGCAGGACTTGGAGCGGTCCGAGGATGAGCTCGGCCTTACCAAGAGGCAGGTCGAGGAGAGCAAAGGTAAGCAATACCCTTGTTTATATATTTAAAAAGAAGTTCGGGTGAAAGTAATAGGATCATCATGGATTTGCCAGGGGCCACGACCGAAGTGGCAACCCTGAGGAAGGTGCTATCTGAGGTCGAAGACAAAGCGGCCAAGGAGCGCATTGAACGGGAGAAGAAAGAAGCCCGAGTAGGCAAGGTGCAGCAATAGCTCGAGGCTCTCGCCAAAAAGCACGGGTCCTTAGAGCTTGACACTAAGACGCGAGAGTCCGAGCTCGCGCAGGCGCTTGAAAGCGTCCGGAGTGCCTAGGCCGAAGCCCACAAGGCCCTCCAGGAGATTGATGCGGTGAAGAAGTTAGCAGCGGGTAAGGCATTCATTATGCAAACCAAGCACATGAAGGAGACTTTCCTTTTTCTTACCCGAGTTCGGAGCTCTCCAGGAGCGTTTGCAGATCTTCCCCGCGGTGTACTGGATGCCGCGGAGTTTTACCAAGCTGAGGAGGGGAGCTCGGCGGAGAAGTTGTTCTGGTCTCAGTATACTGGGACCGAACACCCCGTGCCCTTGAGCGACCAGCTGAAGCAGTTGGCCGAGCTTCACAAGGCGGCTGAACAAGCCATGAGGGGCTTTATAGTCCGGATGTGGCCTGGCGAGCCCCTACCCGGCAGCTACTTTGGTCTGGTGAGGCGGCTCATGGATGCCTGCCCACGGCTTGAAGTTATAAAGCGGTCCATCTGCATCGAGGGTGCGCGCAGGGCTTTTGCCCGGGCGAAGGTGGACTGGGCGAAGCTGCACGCCGTGAAGCTGGTGAAGGAGGGGCTGCCGGAGGGCAAGGAGCATCGCTGCCCCGAAATGTACTACGAGAGTGTCCTGAAGGGTTCCCTCCTTGTGGCGGATGAGTGTGCCAATGATGTAATTTTTGAATGAACATGCTCATGTGATCCTGTAATATGAAACGAGTTCACTTGCGCCATGCGACGCTTTTAATTTAAAATATTACCTTCTGTGCGGCCATTTATAAAATCTGAGAGTTGGCCAGTCGTCGGCTTCTGCCCCTATGTAACTAGTACTGGGGTGTTTGGGATAAACCTGAGCACTCTTTACCCCAATTTTGGGTGATTCAAGGGAGGTGTTCAGCGCAACGAACAAGGCAATCGGACTATAATGCTTTATCACTCTGACTTATCCATAGAAGTCTACAATTTTAAATTTTGGCGAAGCCCCTGGTATTCGGAAGGCCGAATTTGGGGCGCTATACATGCCTAAGACGGACAAGGCCGTCTCCTTGCCTGAAGCGGAAAAAGTCTTTAAGGACTTGAGACCTCTCGAACAGCGACCAGTCTCTCGCCTTATCATGACAGTCAGTTTTCGGCTTTCTCTACTGAGGTGCTCGTCCGGAAGAACCAGGACACAATCGCAGTAGTTCTCCCACCGCTACCTTAGCCGATATACCGGAATGTAAGGTACCAAAGCATGGGAGCCGGGCAAACCCAACTATTGACCCAAGACATGATTCGGAGCTGATGCATATAATGCTATAAGTTCGGGGTGCCGCACTGTTGAAAGTGTTCGGACTTCTCACGCCGTATTATGGGGTAAACGAAAGCCCCTGGCGTACTGACTGTACCCAAATTAACGGGTTCGAATTGTCGTAAATGGACATAAAGGAAAAATAGAATGAATAATGCAATAATAGACTAATGCTATGCATTGTTATTTAAATAATACGTCGAAGCGTACTGGTACAGGTAGTGCAATAAGCAGAAAGTAGGACTATTAGAAATGTCCTATCGAAGGGCAAGCTGCGTAAAGATAGTAGAAAATGGGTATTATTATTAGAGACCCCCTGGGGGTTCCCGTGTACATCTTGGCTTCTTGTCGCCTTGGTTGTTCCTTCCCGTAATGTGTCCGGCAATCATACTGCCGGAAAGGGCTTCCAGAGAGTTAGGACCTGAAAGAGAAAAGAAATGATAAAGATATACAGCCCCTAGGGCGCTTAAGCCGCATTGCGGGATGTGCCCTGATCGTGCCCCTGCCTATGTCCATGGTATTTTCAGTGCGTAATTATGTACGCGCGACACGAATTTCATTGCTTGACTAGGACTGGACGGGGGCTGAATTGCTATGCAAGCTCTGAACGTGCCAGGCGATCCTGTTGAAGTTTACTCCGAACACGCTTGAAGGTGTTCGGGGGCTGTATCGCCGAATTAGTGGTTTGCCTTGAAAGGCTGCTTTGTGCTTCTGCTGCAAGGGCCGCAGTGTGCTCTTCTGTGCGGAGCGTGCGTTCTGTGTTTCCATTCAGTGTTATGACCCCTCGAGGTCCTGGCATTTTGAGCTTGAGGAATGCATAATGCGGTACTGCATTGAATTTTGCAAATGCAGTTCGTCCAAGCAATGCATGATAACCACTGCGAAACGGGACGATGTCGAAGATTAACTCCTCGCTTTGGAAGTTGTCCGGTGATCCGAAGACTACTTCCAGTGTGATTGAGCCCATGCAATGGGCCTCTACACCTGGGATGACGCCCTTAAAGGTGGTTTTCGTGGGTTTGATCCTCAAGGGATCGATACCCATTTTTCACACTATATCCTGATAGAGAAGGTTCAGGCTGCTGCCGCCATCCATAAGGACTCGAGTGAGATAAAATCCATTGATGATGGGGTCTAGGAACAGTGCGGCGGATCCACCATGACGGATACTAGTGGGGTGATCCCCGTGATCAAAGGTGATTGGGCAACCAGACCATGGGTTGAACTTTGGGGCGACGGGCTCCATCGCATAGACATCCCTTAGTGCATGCTTCCGCTCCCTCTTGGGAATGTGGGTTGCGTATATCATGTTCACCATCTTCACTTGTGGGGGGAACCCCTTTTGTCCTCCCGTGTTTGGCAGCCGGGGCTCCTCCTCGCCATCACTATGCAGCCCCTTGTCCTTGTTTTCGGCATTTAACTTGCCGGCCTGCTTGAACACCCAGCATTCTCTGTTTGTGTGATTGGCTGGCTTGTCGTGGGTGCCGTGGATTTGACACGAGCGATCCAGTATGCGATCCAAACTGGATAGAGCCGGGGTACTTCTTTTAAATGGCTTTTTCCGCTGACCGGGTCTAGAGCCTCTGAATTCGGCATTGACTGCCGTATCCTCGGTGTTATCGCCGTCATTGCGGCACTTTGGTCTGTTATGATGTTGTCTGCCGTTGGCATCTTTCGTATCCGAAATGCCCGGATTCCTTGATGTGTTATTGCTGCGAGCCAGCCAGCTATCCTCGCCCGTGCAAAAGCGGGTCATGAGTGTTGTGAGGGCTGCCATAGACTTCGTCTTCTCCTGGCCAAGGTGGCGGGCAAGCCACTCGTCACGGATGTTGTGCTTGAATGCCGCGAGGGCCTCTGCGTCTGGACAGTCGACAATTTGGTTTTTCTTAGTCATGAACCGAGTCCAGAATTGTCTGGCCGATTCCCCTGGCTGCTGAGTTATATGGCTCAAGTCATCAGCATCCGGTGGTCGCACATAAGTGCCCTGGAAGTTGTCAAGGAATGCATCTTCCAGATCCTCCCAACTGCCGACGGAGTCTGCTGGCAAGCTATTTAGCCAATGCCGAGCTGGTCCTTTGAGTTTTAGTGGGAGGTACTTGATGGCATGTAGATCATCACCGTGAGCCATGTGGATGTGAAGGAGGAAATCCTCAATCCATACTGCGGGATCGGTTGTACCGTCATATGATTCGATATTTACGGGTCTGAAACCCTCCGGGAATTCGTGATCCATAACTTCATCAGTGAAGCATAGGGGGTGTGCGGCGCCTCTGTGCCGGGCTATATCCCGACGTAGTTCATATGAGTCTTGTCTGCTCTATTCGGCCCAGCCGGATTTGCTTTTGGCATATCCGGCGCGACGATCATCGTCCCGTGTTGGCGCGCGTGCCCGTGACCCGTATATTGAGCTTACAAGTTTTGCCTTACTCTCCAATACGTCTCCCCGGTCCCGTGTGTTGCCCCGAGCCTTGGTATTTTGGATTGAGTGGTGGTGGGGTGCAGGCTGAACTTCAGGCTGGAACGCCTCTTTGGCTCGGCCACGTAGTGGCCGGTCAGCCGCATCGTACACACTTGTGCATGAGGTTTCAATGCTTCCTCCTCGAGGTGAGGTAGAAACCCGTGTTTTGTGTAACTCTTGGAGAGGCGCTTGAGTTCGTATTCCTCGGCCGCAAGGACTTCGGTCTATCTGTCTGCTAGCAAGTCTTGATCAGCTTGAAGCTGTTGTTGCTTTTTCTTCAGGCTATTTGTTGTGGCCATAAGCCAGCTCTTGAAGCGCTCCTGTTCGACGGGGTCCTCAGGCACAATAAATTCTTCGTCGCCGAGGCTCGCCTCATCTTCGGAGAGAGGCATGTAATTGTCCTCCTCCGGCTCTCCATCTGATGCCTGCTCTGGAGGGCTGGCTTGTTCATCCTCTGGCTCTACATCGTGCTGGAGGGGATTGCGGTTGTCTTCGGCACTATACGGAGTGTTATTATCTCCTGTAGCGGTATCACTACTTTTGCTGTGGCAGGACTTAGAGCGGTGCCGCTGACGTCGGCGCTTGGGCTGCTTCTTGGAGGGTTCATCCTCCGCTGTCTCGTCGCCATTGCCTTCTTTAGGGGTGTCCACCATATATATGTCGTATGATGAGGTAGCGGTCCAGCGCCCTGTGGGCGATGGTTCCTGCTCATCTCCTCCATCGTCGTTGTAGGATCAAAAGTATGTCTAGAGGGGGGTGATTAGACTACTTGACCAAATAAAAACCTAGCCTTTTCCCTATTTTAGTTCTTGGCAGATTTTAGCAACTTTGGACAAGTCAAGAAATCTTAACACAATTCAAGCAAGCATGCAGAGAGTATATGAGTAGTGGAAAGTCAAGCATGAAACTTGCAAGAATGTAAAGGGAAGGTGTCGGTGTCAAAACCGGCGGATCTCGGGTAGGGGGTCCCGAACTGTGCGTCTAAGGCGGATGGTAACAGGAGGCAGGGGACACGATGTTTACCCAGGTTCGGGCCCTTTCAATGGAGGTAATACCCTACGTCCTGCTTGATTGTTCTTGATAATATGAGTAGTACAAGAGTTGATCTACCACGAGACCGAAGAGGCTAAACCCTAGAAGCTTGCCTATGGTATGATTGTTGTTGTCCTACGGACTAAAACCCTCTGGTTTATATAGACACCGGAGGAGGCTAGGGTTACACAAGGTTGGTTACAAAGGAGGAGATATACATATCCATATTGCCTAGCTTGCCTTCTACGCCAAGTAAAAGTATCCTCTGGACACGAGACGAAGTCTTCAATCTTGTATCTTCATAGTCCAACAGTCCGGCCAAAGGATATAGTCCGGCTGTCCGGAGAACCCCTAATCCAGGACTCCCTCAATAGCCCCCGAACCAGGCTTCAATGACGTCAAGTCTGACACGCAGTATTGTCTTTGGCATTGCAAGGCGGGTTCTTCTCCAAATTTTGAATGTTTGTCAAGTAGTGTCCGGCACCATAAATTTGGACTTCTTGGCTTCTGCACCCAATAAGGGCTATCTTCCACGCGTCGAATGAATACGAGGAGCCAGTGAATTTTTACATTCGCCCCCCTAGCCAGATAAATAAATTGTCTATGAAAGGGATGGGGATTCTTAGATCCAATCCATACCATCCTCCCACAGCGAGAATCCATCGGAGCGCGCTTCGGAAAAATCCACTCCAACATGGCCGACCACCGCAGCTCCTCCTCTCGCCCCCGTAGCCCTAAGCCCGGTGATTGGGAGAGGTGTTCTGTCTCACACAATCGATTAGTCGAACTGCAGACTCAGGGATTTCTCCCTCCAGCGTATATGGTTCCCGTCCGAGCCAGGCTCGCCACCTACAATGGCGGGGAGCAAGCGGAGAGCTTCCCCAGCCCCTCTACGGGGGAGCGGGTGTGCCTTGTTCCTTACTTATTAAGGGGACTCGGATTTCCAATTCATCCGTTCCTCCACGGGCTCCTGGAGTTTTACGGCCTCCAACTGCATAATTTCACCCCTGCTTCCATATTACACATCGCCGGCTATGTTGCCCTTTGCGAGTTATTCCTGGGCTGCGAGGCTCATTTCGAGCTGTGGAAAAGGTTATTTTGCCTCGTCCCCCACACACAGAAGGGGTCACTTTATCATGTGGGCGGAGCCGAAATATGGCGCATCGCCGAAACCGGATACCTGTCCGCTACTCCGAAGAAGACGTCCGAAGACTGGCCTTTGGAATGGTTTTATATGGAGGACGTCCCCCTTCCGGACCCTGTTCGGAGAGGTCTTCCTGAGTTCAACAATGCTCCTCTAAAGAAACGCCGAAGCTGGCGCCCACGGAGCCCCCAGGAGGAAGACAACGGAGAAGCCCTTTACCTGATGAACCGGATTAAAGCGCTGGCTCAATCAGGATTGATAGTAATCGAGGTTATGTCAATATGCATAATGCGGGGAGTGCAGCCACTTCAATATCGAGGGCACCCCCTGTGGTGTTTTAACGGGGAAGATGATGCCACCCATTGCGGGCGTAAGGGACCGGACACCACCGCTGCTTTAGCAAAAATTCTGTCCGAGTTGTTCAAGGGAGAGGAAGAGGAGTTCATCCGCATCAAGCCACGTGATGGATTCTCCATGTACAACCCTCCAAGCTGGGTGAGTTATATCTCCTTACTCCCATTCTTCCCGCATACTTTATCGTAGGTACTCACCTTGCCATTTTACGGTAGGAACTGCGAAAAGCCGTAAGGGAGGTCAACAGCCCAGCTCCACAACCAGAGGACCCTGACCGGGCCCTCGATCCCAGACTCGAAGAAGATCCGGCCATATTCGTGGAGCTGATAGACTGGCAGTTCTATCAATTAAGCTGTGATGACGCCATGGTGGCCATTACGGCCGACTATCCCAGACTGCTCCCTCCGACGCACGTAAGAAAAAACAAAATCCCAACTCCAAAAACTAGGATCCCCTTTTAGAAACTTCACCTACAATATACATATGGTGTTTTACAGGGAAGGCATTCAGGACGCCGTGCCGAACCCGCAGCAACTCGCCAACAAGAGGCACCGAGGCCGGGTAGGACAAAAAGGAAGGCGGTCAGGACGGAGATGCCGGCGCAGAGGTATGACAAAAACCCCACTCCGTGGTTATCATCTTTCTCAAAATGTAATGACGTCCATGTTTCTTTAATAGAAAAAATGCTCGCCGGAATATGTCCGGAGAGGCTTCCGACCATGCTTCCACCAGTCGGGCTCCAGGGCCGGACATAGAGGTGGAAGCCGTCATGGGGCGGACGCCGGATACTCCTCCTACAGAGGATGCGGATATACTATCCGCTACAAATTCAGAAGTGGAGAGCGCCATGAATCATAGGCGTTGCCGGGCCGTACTCCGTGACGCTTGCTTCTCACCAGAGGCATTTGATGCCTTCAATTCTGGAGACGCGTACCTCCGTGCTACTCAAAATAGTCTAGCCAGAGCCACGGACCAGTATGTAAGGGATGTATGGGTAAGCAAATCTGACGATTATATGTATCAGTAGCCCCTGAGACTTGAAACAGTTGGCACAACTGATTTAAGGATCATTCATTGTGCAGGTTCTTACAGAGAAGAATACTCGACTGTCATAGGAGCTGGAGGAATGCAAGACCCAACTTCGGGCCGCCATTGCCGCATTGAAGAAACCTGAAAAGTCCCCATCTGGTTACATTTGTTTCAAAGAATGATAGGTACCATATAGTGTGTGGCATGGCTGCAGATCTAATAGTAGATATTGCAGATGACTCTGGAGAGAATCCAGAGGACCAGCATGTCGTACTACAGCTAAAGGCTAGCGAACACGTGCTCACTAAGATCAGACAGGAGAAAAACAATCTCCAAGACGCCAATACCAAGCTGAGCGTGGAACTGAAAGATGTTCGAGCCCAGCTTGCGGACTCCGAGAAGGAGAATAAGCGGCTTTGACACGGCATTTTCAGTAAGTGCTTGAACGAACCCTTAAAAGGGTGCGGTAGAGAAGCTGGCTAACAGAGTTATGTCTGCAGGTATGCTGACGGGTCATCCGGTGGAGGAGATGCCCGGGTCAGCGGATGATCTTCTACCCAAGCTCTCACAACTACACGAACAAGTTCGGCAGGTGATGCAAGGTATTGCCCAGGCCTTGTGGCCATCTGTCTCCCTACCAGAAGGCATTGGAGAGCTTGCGGAGAAGCTCAAGGGAGCACGGCGGCGCTTCCGATTATGGAAGATATCGGCCTGCCGTCAAGGTGCCAGAGAATCCTGGGCCATGGTGAAGACGCGGTATACCAAGGCTGACCCAAACCACATGGCCAAGGTCGGACCTGTGGGGCCCGATGGGAAAGAGATCACCGTTAGCTTAGTGTATGGGCAAGTAGAATTAGCCGCAAGGAAGGATTGTAGGCTAGACAGCCTATTGGATGATATAGAAGAGGAATTTAGTCAGTCTATATAACTATGTAATTAAAGTGACATGTATAATGCCTTCTAGCCGGATTGTAAATCATTTGTCATGGCAGACCTTTTCGCTTCAACCTCGGGACCCAATAGTCCGGTGTGTATCCGAATACCTGCTCAGTTATATAAGAACCGGGGTATGCGTGGAAACCAGGCGTAGGGGTCATTAGTGCTTGAACAGACAAGTATCCAACTAGTTATGTCATATTACATGGGTAGTAAGAAACATCTTCCAAGGAGAATAGTTCCGTTAAGGGTTCCTTTCCCTGGGTACGCATGCCCTAAAGTGCATGTCCGTACTGCGAGAGGAAACGAAGGCAAAAACATCTAGGGGCACATATGGAAAACAAATAAAAATCATCTTTTGTTCACCGATCGAATATTCCCTTAAGAACGCTAGCTTTCGGCTTCACCCAGTCTGAGGTACACATCCGGCTGACCCGGCAGTAACAATCGCAGAGGTGCTCCCCTTATGCCCTAGCCAAATTAATGGGAATGTAGGGCATAAATACAAGAGCCAGGCAACCCAGCTTGGCCAAAACTTAAGTCATACTGATGCAAATAATGGCGAAGAAAAGGTACATGCGGAAGAATGACACATGTGCGGGGCATGAAGCCCAGATGAATAATTAAGCTTCTGTGTAAGAAGCCCCCAGGTATAATGAGCGTGATTAGCGTGTCAATAGTGTGTAAGCAAGACACAAGTTGGCCCTTGAAGTCCTTGAGAAAGAATAAAAGAAAGGAAGAGAAAAAAGACAGATAATGTATATGCAAAAAATGGACAGAGGAAGGAGACGCACATAGAGTCCGGCACTAGGCGTAGAATCTTCGGAGCCTGGCTGCGTTCCATGGGTTCGGCTCAAGTTGCTTATTCGATGCATCCCGCAGACGGTATGCTCCACCGGTTAGAACTTGGTCAATAATGAAGGGACCTTGCCATCTGGGCTTGAGTTTGGTCTTTTTCTTCTCCGGCAGGCGTAGAACTAGCTCGCCAACGTTATAAGATTTGGCCCGTACTTCTCTGCTTTGGTATCTGCGAGCCTGTTGCTGATAGAATGCAGAACGGGCTTTTTCCATGTCGCGCTCCTCCTCCAGGGTGTCCAGACTGTCCTGCCGGTCGAGCTCGGCTTCTCTTTCTTCATACATGCTCACTCGAGGTTAGTCATGAATTATGTCGCAGGGCAGAACCGCCTCTGCGCCGTACACCATAAAGAAGGGTGTGTATCTGTAACGCCCCAAGTCCGGAGCTTCAGATGCCTTCCATGTTTTCGAGTGTTGTCGGGTGTTTCGTTTTGGTTCGTTGCATCATGTGCATTGCATCATGTCATCATGTCATAAATCTTTTGCATCTCATCTAAATAAATGGCATGGATCTTTGATCCATTTAAACCGAGGGAATTCACTTGGTGATTCTCTTTATAATATATCCTCCCAATATTAGGGGGCTATAATAAATATTCCATCCCTTGAAAATTACAGCAACACACTTGCAAAATATTCCATGCTTTTCTTACTATATTCCTCGTCTCTAAATTTTGCCCTAAATTCTTTCTTCAACTTTCCGGAGTTACACCAGAAACCTTAACATATTTGGACACTTCTAGAACCAAGCCCTAGATCAAACCCATTTGAATTAAATTCAAATGTGTTTGAATGACATCTTTCAATCATGTCTCCCCTAATTTTCATGGACCGTGCACATTTTTACGAGTCCGTGAAAATTATCCCCGTGCCCAAACTCTTTCTCTAACCTTTCTTTTATCCCCTTTTTCTTTCTCTTTATTTTTCTGTTTTGAAAAGGGTGAGAAGAGGAGTGAGAAGAGGGAGCCGGGCCGGCCATTTACCTCTAAGCCCATCAGCGAGCCCACCTGGGCCTCTCGCGCCGGCCCACCAGTTCCGCTGCTAACCTAACCCGATCCCCTCCTCCCTCTCGCTCCCACCAGTGCCGCCAGGAGCCCGAGAACCATCTCCCTCGCAGCGCCACCATCTCCTCGATCCCGATTCCCTCGACCCTCTCCCTCTGGTTCTATTTGCGCCGCCAGCACCTCCTCCACCTCGCCTCTCCACAAACCCCGCTGTTGCTTCTTCCAGCATCGCAGGATGCGTCCAGGGGACCAATCCCCATGGCGCCATCGTCTCAGGCCACGCCGACGGCGGGGTCCCGCATGCCTCCGCCCGGATCAGCCTGCGCGCCGTTCCCGCCAACCTCGACTTCCAAGGCCCCTTCCCTCGCGCCTCTTTCTCCTTCTCCTTCCCACCTCCACCTCTCATCTCTCTTGTTCTCTGTAACAGGAGCCCAACTCATGCCCCCGAACCGCTGCCTCAACTCAGTTCTCAATGGAGACGCCGTCGAGCGCCCGGAGCACCACGTCTCTCCATTCCCTGCGCTGCTGCATCGCCGGAGCAGAAGCTCCATCCGCCCGACCTCCGTCTCCAGCAGTTGCCGGCGAGCAAGCCGCTGCCGCGACTGCCCGTCTCGTCGCGTTCTCCTCCCCCTATGTCCGCCTTGTTTTGTCGCTGTTGAGCTGCGGGACCTCGATGCCGAGTGCCACATATTTGGATTCCTCATAGTCACCACCGAACCCATTTGCATACTTTTGCTGTCGGATGCGCCAAGTCCAGCCGGTCTGGGACCACCTCAAGTTCGACCACTGCACGGATACGCCAAGTTCGTCTATGAACCGTGAACAACTACCATCGATGTTAAACGTGTACCACTACCACTGCCCGAACGTCTACAAAACATGTACCGTCGACCCTCGAAGAACCGTGGACGTCAAGATCCTCATCGTGACTTCGGACATCTACGGAATGTGCACGACTACAAAATGGGTACCACTACCATTGCCGAAGACCCGTGTAACGGAACCGTCAAGTTCGACTACCGTCATGTGAACAACTACTTCCTCTACCATCGCCGAGTACGACTACATCCCACGACGATCGTGAACGACTACCCCGCTTGACCCGAACCGCTCCGATAATGCATGCTTCGAAGGTATAACCCCGAGACGACTACCCGTGAACGAATGCATGTGTGATGTATGAGATGCTCGTGCTTGCTCCGTGCTCGAATTGTCGATGCACGTTGCCCCTCTTTTGCCTTGTCACCATCATTGACTCATGGGGAACCCGGTATCCGGGATCACCCCACCATCCTCGCATGATCCGTTCATCCACATTTTCTCTTGCACTGACATCTCAATGAGTTGTCGGATCACCTGGAATGTTGCCGTGGCACCATTTCCGTGGTAGTTGGCGTGGCACCCTTTTTGTTCCGCCATGACGACCAAATGCTTCATAATAATGCTCTTGTCAACTTTTAATAATAATTGCATAAACTTGTTCATGTCACCCGCATCATGATAACAACAATTAAAATGTTTAAATTTTTGTTGCACCAAATTGCTAAATGCATATGGGGATTTACCGGTTTTGTTGTTTATTATATCCGGCCCCATTTAAACTGTTTAAATGGGTATAGTTTTGTTATGCTTCACCTCTTGCCATGCTTACCAACATTTAATATGGTTGGGTACATAAGCAGGAGTGAACTAAATAATTGATGTGGTGTTTTGTCAATATGCATCCCGATGCATATTGAGCTCCACTTAATTTGTAGGATTGCTTGTGCACTTTGATATGCCATCTATCATTAAACCGGACATGCATCATACTTAGTTGTGCATCATGCCATGTTCATGTGTTGGTTGTTTACTATGTTGTTTTCTTCTTTCCGGTGTTGCTTCTTCGGGTTAGTTCCGATAACGTCGCGTTTGTGAGGATTCGTTCGACTACGTCCGTTTGTCTTCTTCATGGACTCGTTCTTCTTCCTTGCGGGATTTCAGGCAAGATGACCATACCCTCGAAATCACTTCTATCTTTGTTTGCTAGTTGCTTGCTCTTTTGCTATGCCTATGCTACGATACCTACCACTTGCTTATCATGCCTCCCATATTGTTGAACCAAGCCTTTAACCCACCTTGTCCTAGCAAACCATTGTTTGGCTATGTTACCGCTTTGCTCAGCCCCTCTTATAGCGTTGTTAGTTGCAGGTGAAGATTGAAGTTTGTTCCTTGTTTGGAACATGGAGTTACCGTTCCTTGTTGGAACATGTTTACTTGTTGGGATATCACTATATATCTTATTTAATTAATGCATCTATATAGTTGGTAAAGGGTGGAAGGCTCGGCCTTATGCCTGGTGTTTTGTTCCACTCTTGCCGCCCTAGTTTCCGTCATATGGGTGTTATGATCCTGGATTTTGCGTCCCTTACGCGGTTGGGCTATAATGGGAACCCCTTGACAGTTCGCCTTAAGTAAAGCTCTTCCAGCAATGCCCAACATTGGTTTTACCATTTGCCACCTAGCCTTTTCTTTCCCTTGGGTCCGCCAGCCCAAGGGTCATCATTATTTACCCCCCCGGGCCAGTGCTCCTCTGAGTGTTGGTCCACCTTGTCAGCCGCCGGTGGCCACCAAGGGCAACTCTGGGCTGGCCTACCGGAAGTTTGGACAATCCGGTGTGCCCTGAGAAAGAGATATGTGCAGCTCATATCGGGATTTGTCGGCACATTCGGGCGGTGTTGCTGGTTTAGTTTTACCCTATCGAAATGTCTTGTTGTACTGGGATACCGAGTCTGATCGGAATGTCTCGGGTGGAGGTATATTCCTTCGTTGACCGTGAGAGCTTGTCATGGGCTAAGTTGGGACACCCCTGCAGGGATTTGAACTTTTGAAAGCCGTGCCCGCGGTTATAGGCAGATGGGAATTTGTTAATGTCCGGTTGTAGATAGCTTGAACCTTAACTCAATTAAAATGCATCAACCGCGTGTGTAACCGTGATGGTCTCTTTCCGGCAGAGTCCGGGAAGTGAACACGGTGTTGGAGTTATGCTTGACGTAGGTTGTTCTAGGATCACTTCTTGATCATAGTTTCTCGATCGTGCTTTGCCTTCTCTTCTCGCTCTCTTTTGCGTATGTTTAGCCACCATATATGCTAGTCGCTTGCTGCAGCTCCACCTCATACCTTTACCTTACCCATAAGCTTAAATAGTCTTGATCGCGAGGGTGCGAGATTGCTGAGTCCCTGTGGCTCACAGTTACTTCCAAAACCAGCTTGCAGGTGCCGATGAGTCCGTGCAGATGACGCAACCAAGCTCAGGAGGAGCTCGATGAAGATCTTGTCCTTGTGTTGTTTCGTTCTAGTTGATCAGTAGTGGAGCCCAGTTGGGGTCGATCGGGGACCGTGTCGCATTTGGGGTTCTTCTTTTATTTTGGTTCCGTAGTTGGACCTTGATTGTATTTGTATGATGTAATGCTTTATTCATGTATTGTGTGAAGTGGCGATTGTAAGCCAACTATGTATCTCTTTCCCTTATGTATTACATGGGTTGTGTGAAGATTACCTCGCTTGCGACATTGCTTTCAATGCGGTTATGCCTCTAAGTCGTGCTTCGACACGTGGGAGATATAGCCGCATCGAGGGCGTTACAAGTTGGTAATCAGAGCCTTCCCCGACCTTAGGAGCCCCATTGCTTGATCGTTTTTAGCGGCCGAGTTGTGTCTAGAAAAATGTTTTGAGTCATTTAGGAATTATATATCAGAGAGTTTAGGAATTCTTTTTTACTTCCCAGTCTCCTCATCGCTCTGGTAAGGCATCCTGACGTAGAGTTTTGACTCTTCTCTTCTCAAATTTCACTAAAAAAAATTTAGGATCACGCGGGTATCTTGGAATCGTTCCGATGGTTTTATGATGAGAACATTTCTTGGTGCCTCTTGTCAGGGGTTTAGTGGAAGTGTCCCGGGGAGTTGAGCTCTAAGGTGTTGTCATCATAATTTTATCGTTGCAGTTCTGGAATACCTGAGTTTAGTACGCCGACATCAAAAATCTCTTTTACGCAGTTCGTTGGTCAGATAACCTCGACGCCACCCAGTACTGGGGCGGGAGTTCGGGAGTATCGCCATAACTTGTATAACGGATGCTTTTCGAAGGTTGAGGTAGACGATTTCCGAAGGTTTCTTGGTTATGTGTTGAAGGATGGATACAGCTGGATGTAGGATTTGCTAGTTTTGGGTGAGATATTATGCTTCCCCTGTATCCCCAGCACCTGATTGCATAACCGGAAAATTTCGGGAGTTCATAGGTGGGAATTCAAGTAGCTCTTAGGATATCTTTCTGACAGATGTATGATATGAAATTGGGGTTCGACGTCTAGTGGTCCGCCTATCCACGGTCGGTTTTACAGTGGTCTCGTTGTGTCTTAAAGAGTCCTTGGCTATGCCGACTCGGGGACGCTTCGTATGTCATGTGCACTGCCTTGTACATGATGGTGCTGTATGATTGAGCCCGTGTAGGCCCCACCATGAAAACTTCGGACGAAATCTCTATCATATGTTTGTTTCGGTTTATTCCGCAAGCCAATCCTTTGTTTTTGTTTTGAGTTGTGATATTCGAGTTGCTTCGAAGTCAAATGTTGATTCCATACCTTCCCCAAATGGTGTTCTCATATTCCTATGTGAATACTAATCATTCTCGTTTATTGAGATTGTCATGTCAATTCTTCTCACCCGCGTGTCTCTCTTCAAGTGGATCCGTTCATTTTCAACATCCGCAAGATTCAATCTCAGTTTTCTCAACGGTGTTTGTTTCATCCATCTCCAAGTTGTCTTTGTTTTTCCCACCCTCCCTCCCTTTGTTTTCTTCAAGGACTCAGATTTCTTAATCAAGTATCTTTTTATTCTTGTGAAGTCTCTCCATTCTTTTCGTCAATGTTCTTATCCGGTGATTCTCAAGAAGATACTAACGGAGCTTCAAGTTATCATAATTCATTCTCTTTCTTCTCCGGTGGAACTAATTCAAGCTTTGTTGGTCATATCCTTTTCCTCATTTCAATGCCTTCTCATACCGGTGCACTTCATAATAATTCACTTCTCGCTATTCATTTGTTCCGGCGTGCTCAAGTTTTCTCAAAAGGCTCGTCTTGTCATTCAAGATCCTTTCAAGCTCTTTGGAGGATGTTATCTCATTCAAGTCATCTAATTCAACCGGTTCTTTCTCCTTTTCAAGTAATCTTTTCAATGGTGTTTCTTTTGAGTGGGCCCTAACCCACAGGTCTATTCCCAGGATCTTACCTGACTCTTCTTATTTCCCGGAGATGTCCTCAAATTTCTTTTCAAAGTTTGACGTAAGTTTAAATTTTCATCAGTCATATGTCTTTCTCCAAGATCTGTCAAATTCTTTCATCGTTGGTTCAGCCTTTCTAATTTTTCATCCCGGAGTATCTCAACAATTCTCAGTGGCGGTTCTCGTCATCATTCTCAACATTTGAAGACCGAAGAAGATTTTCTATTAAATCTTGCTCCTTTCTCTTCAAGATTTATGGCTCTAGCTTTGTGCCATCCTCTCATAATGGGTTTTGATTGTGAGAATTATTTCACCCACCCGAAGCATTTCATGAGTTGTTCCCATTTTTTTTCCTCCGAAGGCCATCTTTTCAAATATTATTCATTCTCAGCTTTCAGCTATCATTCTCCAAATCTTACCGGTGCATCATTCAAATATCCTCTAATCAACTCGTGATTTTTCGTTCACTTGCATCTAAATTCTCTCAAGTTTCTTCGTTCATTTCATAATTATTCCCGGTGTTTCTTTACCTTTTACTTCGTTCTTTTCCAATTCATAGGGTGGTTTGTCGAAGACCTTCTCAAATTTATGCAATATCTATCTTAATCCTTTCTACGAGAATATGTAGTATGCCAAATCCGTTGTTTGTCATCAATTTAAATTGGTGAAGAATAAGCATAATGTAATTCTTATTCTTGTTTCATCAAGTAAATTCAATTCTTTATTCCGGAGGTTCATCGTATCACATTCTCAGTTCGAGATGCTTCATCTTTCTTTTCCAGAGTTCCTAGATTTTCCGCATTATTTCGTCGCGAAGATCCATCTAAATCATTACAAGGATTCACCTTGTGTTTTCAACTTCTCTTTCCTTCCGTTTGATCATTCTTTTGTTTACCGGAGTTCTTTATGGAGGTTCTACATGATGGTTCATAAAGCATTTAATTCCTTCTCGAAGTTTTCATCCAGATTCTTTTCTAAGGAGCTCAAGCATTCTTCATTTGCTATCCGGAGTGCAATTTCTTTCTACCATATCTTTGGAGGTGGTACTATGTCATTCTTGATAAGTTGAGTTCATGTTTCATGATTCACATGTTATTAAGTATGATGTATTTTAAATCCATCAATCTCTTCTTTGGAGTTATCTTGGGCTATATTTTTACATAAAGCCTTCCCTAAGGGTTGTTGCTATTTATGGTGCTTATAAACGACCCTAGTTCTTCATCTATCCTCCCGGTGAAATAGCTTTCTCGTCTCCTTGTTCACATCAATCCAATTCTTTCTCCCGTGAGTGGCAGGTTGTCACCTCATAATTTGAGATGTATTCCATAAGACCATATCAAGCCTATTCTTTTCGTTGTTGGTTTTCCAACAACTCCGTTCTAGCATTCTTTTTCCGGAGGCATGTGATGTTGCTATCATCAACCCATCTTCTCGCTTTGTCAGGGCCATGTTTTGATCATGCTTATCCATTTAACCGGAGTGTCGTACCCGCTTTTCGAGTTCTTCCGATCTTGTCTAGTTTTTCCTCCCTTCTCAACCGGAGTGCCGCATGAAATCGTTCTTACCCTTTGTGCCATTCTTTCAATAGTTCCGGAGGCAGTGTATTGTTGTTTTCATCAAGTATCCCCTCATCTTGTCAAATCCATGTTAAATGCCTTCCATTTACAGGCGGAGTGCTGTCCAAATTATATCATTCTTTTTCCTTCTCTATCTTGTTTTAACCGGAGTGTCATTTCTATCATTCCTCTTCTAACCAGAGTGTTGTCGTAATTGATCCTTATCTTTCCTTGTACATCTCGTTTCTACTGGAGTGTTTGCATGTACTTCTTGTCCATTGCAATCCTTTTCTTTTGTCTTACAACCCACAAGGTTCCCATAATGTTCCTCCTTTCTAACGAAGTGTTTTCAACCTCGTTCATCTTTGTCGTATTCTTTCTTTCAATTTGTTCAACCTCTCAAGGTTCTTTGGTTTCACTCGTTTGTCAAAGGAGCAACTTAGTTTTACCTCTTCTCTTCCTTTTCTGTTTCCCTCCGGTGCCATTCTAGATCTCGGGACGAGATCCTCTCGTAGTGGTGTAGTGTTGTAACGCCCCAAGTCCGGAGCTTCATATGCCTTCCATGTTTTCGGGTGTTGTCGGGTGTTTCGTTTTGGTCGTTGCATCATGTGCATTGCATCATGTCACCATGTCATAAATATTTTGCATCTCATCTAAATAAATGGCATGGATCTTTGATCCATTTAAACCGAGGGAATTCACTTGGTGATTCTCTTTATAATATATCCTCCCAATATTAGCGGTCTATAATAAATATTCCATCCCTTGAAAATTACTGCAACACACTTGCAAAATATTCCATGCTTTTCTTACTATATTCCTCGTCTCTAAATTTTTCCCTAAATTCTTTCTTCAACTTTCCGGAGTTCCACCAGAAACCTTAACATTTTTGGACACTTCTATAACCAAGCCCTAGTTCAAACCCATTTGAATTAATTTCAAATGTGTTTGAATGACATCTTTCAATCATGTCTCCCCTAATTTTCATGGACCGTGCACATTTTTACGAGTCCGTGAAAATTATCCCCGTGCCCAAACTCTTTCTCTAACCTTTCTTTTCTCCCCTTTTTCTTTCTCTTTATTTTTCTGTTTTGAAAAGGGTGAGAAGAGGAGTGAGAAGAGGGAGCCAGGCCGGCCATTTACCTCTAAGCCCATCAGCGAGCCCACCTGGGCCTCTCGTGCCGGCCCACCAATTCCGCTGCTAACCTAACCCGATCTCCTCCTACCTCTCGCTCCCACCAGCGCCGCTAGGAGCCCGAGAACCATCTCCCTCGCAGCGCCACCATCTCCTCGATCCCGATTCCCTCGACCCTCTCCCTCTGGTTCTACTTGCGCCGCCAGCTCCTCCTCCACCACACCTCTCCACAAACCCCGCTGTTGCTTCTTCCAGCATCGCAGGATGCGTCTAGGGGACCAATCCCCATGGTGCCGTCGTCTCAGGCCACGCCGACGGCGGGGTCCCGCATGCCTCTGCCCGGATCAGCCTGCGTGCCGTTCCCACCGACCTCGACCTCCAATGCCCCTTCCCTCGCGCCTCTTCCTCCTTCTCCTTCCCACCTCCACCTCTCATCTCTCTTGTTCTCTGTAACAGGAACCCAACTCATGGCCGCCGAACCGCTGCCTCGACTCAGTTCTCAACGGAGACGCCGTCGAGCGCCCGGAGCAGCACGTCCCTCCATTCCCTGCGCCGCTGCATCGCCGGAGCAGAAGCTCCATCCACCTGACCTCCGTCTCCAGCAGTTGTCGGCAAGCAAGCCGCTGCTGCGACCGCCCGTCTCATCGCGTTCTCCTCCGCCTATGTCCGCCTTGTTTCGTCTCTGTTAGGGCCTGCCTACTGTCGCTGTTGAGCTACGGGACCTCGATGCCGAGTGCCACATATTTGGATTCCTCATAGTCACCATCGAACCCGTTTGCATACTTTTGCTGTCGGATGCGCCAAGTCCAGTCGGTCCGGGACCACCTCAAGTTCGACCACTGCACGGATACGCCAAGTTCGTCTACAAACTGTGAACAACTACCGTCGACGTTAAACGTGTACCACTACCACCGCCCGAACGTCTACAGAACATGTACCGTCAACCCTCGAAGAACCATGGACGTCAAGATCCTCGTCGTGACTTCGAACATCTACAGAATGTGCACGTCTACAGAACATGTACCGTCAACCCTCGAAGAACCATGGACGTCAAGACCCGTGTAACGGAACCGTCAAGTTCGACTACCGTCATGTGAACAACTACTTCCTCTACCATCGCCGAGTACGACTACATCCCATGACGATCGTGAACGACTACCCCGCTTGACCCGAACCGCTCCGATAATGCATGCTTCGAAGGTATAACCCTGAGACGACTGCCCGTGAATGAATGCATGTGTGATGTATGAGATGCTCGTGCTTGCTCCGTGCTCGAATTGTCGATGCACGTTGCGCCTCTTTTGCCTTGTCACCATCATTGACTCATGGGGAACCTGGTATCCGGTATCACCCCACCATCCTCGCATGATCCATTCATCCACATTTTCTCTTGCACCGACATCTCAATGAGTTGTCGGATCACCCGGAATGTTGCCGTGGCACCATTTCCGTGGTAGTTGTGTGGCACCCTTTTTGTTCCGCCATGACGACCAAATGCTTCATAATAATGCTCTTGTCAACTTTTAATAATAATTGCATAAACTTGTTCATGTCACCCGCATCATGATAACAACAATTAAAATGTTTAAATTGTTGTTGCACCAAATTGCTAAATGCATATGTGGATTTACCGGTTTTGTTGTTTATTATATCCGGCCCCATTTAAGCTGTTTAAATGGGTATAGTTTTGTTATGCTTCACCTCTTGCCATGCTTAACAACATTTAATATGGTTGGGTACATAAGCAGGAGTGAACTAAATAATTGATGTGGTGTTTTGTCAATATGCATCCCGATGCATATTGAGCTCCACTTAATTTGTAGGATTGCTTGTGCACTTTGATATGCCATCTATCATTAAACCGGACATGCATCATACTTAGTTGTGCATCATGCCATGTTCATGTGTTGGCTGTTTACTATGTTGTTTGCTTCTCTCGGGTGTTGCTTCTTCGGGTTAGTTCCGATAACGTCGCATTTGTGAGGATTCGTTCGACTACGTCCGTTTGTCTTCTTCATGGACTCGTTCTTCTTCCTTGCGGGATTTCAGGCAAGATGACCATACCCTCGAAATTACTTCTATCTTTGTTTGCTAGTTGCTCGCTCTTTTGCTATGCCTATGCTGCGATACCTACCACTTGCTTATCATGCCTCCATATTGTTGAACCAAGCCTTTAACCCACCTTGTCCTAGCAAACCATTGTTTGGCTATGTTACCGCTTTGCTCAGCCCCTCTTATAGCGTTGTTAGTTGCAGGTGAAGATTGAAGTTTGTTCCTTGTTTGGAACATGGAGTTACCGTTCCTTGTTGGAACATGTTTACTTATTGGGATATCATTATATATCTTATTTAATTAATGCATCTATATACTTGGTAAAGGGTGGAAGGCTCGGCCTTATGCCTGGTGTTTTGTTCCACTCTTGCGCCCTAGTTTCCGTCATATCGGTGTTACGTTCCCCGGTTTTGCGTCCCTTACGCGGTTGGGCTATAATGGGAACCCCTTGATAGTTCGCCTTACGTAAAGCTCTTCCAGCAATGCCCAACATTGGTTTTACCATTTGCCACCTAGCCTGTTCTTTCCCTTGGGTCGGCCAGCCCAAGGGTCATCATTATTTACGCCCCCCCGGGCCAGTGCTCCTCTGAGTGTTGGTCCACCTTGTCAGCCGCCGGTGGCCACCAGGGGCAACTCTGGGCTGGCCTACCGGAAGTTTGGAGAATCCGGTGTGCCCTGAGAAAGAGATATGTGCAGCTCCTATCGGGATTTGTCGGCACATCCGGGCGGTGTTGCTGGTTTAGTTTTACCCTGTCGAAATGTCTTGTTGTACTGGGATACCGAGTCTGATCGGAATGTCTCGGGTGGAGGTATATTCCTTCGTTGACCGTGAGAGCTTGTCATGGGCTAAGTTGGGACACCCCTGCAGGGATTTGAACTTTTGAAAGCCGTGCCCGCGGTTATAGGCAGATGGGAATTTGTTAATCTCCGGTTGTAGATAGCTTGAACCTTAACTCAATTAAAATGCATCAACCGCGTGTGTAACCGTGATGGTCTCTTTCCGGCAGAGTCCGGGAAGTGAACACGGTGTTGGAGTTATGCTTGACGTAGGTTGTTCTAGGATCACTTCTTGATCATAGTTTCTCGATCGTGCTTTGCCTTCTCTTCTCGCTCTCTTTTGCGTATGTTTAGCCACCATATATGCTAGTCGCTTGCTGCAGCTCCACCTCATACCTTTACCTTACCCATAAGCTTAAATAGTCTTGATCGCGAGGGTGCGAGATTGCTGAGTCCCTGTGGCTCACAGTTACTTCCAAAACCAGCTTGCAGGTGCCGATGAGTCCGTGCAGATGACGCAACCAAGCTCAGGAGGAGCTCGATGAAGATCTTGTCCTTGTGTTGTTTCGTTCTAGTTGATCAGTAGTGGAGCCCAGTTGGGGCCGATCAGGGACCGTGTCGCATTTGGGGTTCTTCTTTTATTTTGGTTCCGTAGTTGGACCTTGATTGTATTTGTATGATGTAATGCTTTATTCATGTATTGTGTGAAGTGGCGATTGTAAGCCAACTATGTATCTCTTTCCCTTATGTATTACATGGGTTGTGTGAAGATTAGCTTGCTTGCGACATTGGTTTCAATGCGGTTATGCCTCTAAGTCGTGCTTCGACACGTCGGAGATATAGCCGCATCGAGGGCGTTACAGTATCCGGTAGTACGATTGAGCGTGGTCCGCAGCCCCCAGAGTACGGAGTCAAGCTCCTCTACCCAGTGCGTGTTAGACTCCTTTAAGGACCGCACTAATCTGGGTTTGATGCCGCTCATGATAAGACCATTTGCTCGCTCAACTTGGCCGTTAGTTTGTGGGTGATAGACAGAGGCATAATCGAGCTTAATGCCCATGTTGCTGCACCAGATTTTTACCGCGTCGGCCGTGAAGTTCGTGCCATTGTCAGTGATGATGCTGCGGGGGACGCCATAACGGTGTACAACCCCGGATATGAAGTCTATCACCGGTCCCGATTCGGCTGTTTTAACAGGTTTGTCTTCTATCCATTTGGTGAATTTATCCACCATGACCAGTAAGTATTTTTTTCTTATGGGTTCCCCCTTTAAGGGGTCCAACCATGTCAAGCCCCCAGACCGTGAAGGGCCAGATAATGGGGATTGTTTGGAGGGCGGTGGGTGGCATGTGGCTTTGGTTTGAAAAAAGCTGGCAACCGACACATCGTTGGACCATGTCATGTGCATCTACCCGGGCCGTCAGCCAATAAAAACCTGTACGAAGGCCTTGCTTACAATGGCCCGGGCTGCGGCGTGGCGGCCGCCGAGTCCGGCGTGAATTTCTACCAAAAGCTTCCGCCCTTCCTCTTCGGAGATGCACCTTTGAAGGACTCCGGTAGTGCTTTTTTTATACAGCTCTCCCTCGTGGACCCTATAGGCTTTAGATCGCCGCACTATGTAGCGTGCCTCATTTTGGTCCTCGGGAAGTTCCTGCCTAGTTAGGTAGGCCGGGAATGGTTCTGTCCATGGGGCGATGATGGCCATTATTACGTGGGCTGAAGGTGTTATTTCGGTGGCAAAGCCTCCGACTATGTCAAAGTGTTCGGTATTGGGCATTTTGGCCGGTTCCGGACTATTGTTACCGGTGTCCCCTTCCCATACCATGGATGGCTTAAACAAACTCTCCAAAACGATGTTGGGGGGACCGTATCGCATTTTGCGCCGATGCGGGCGGGGATATCCGCCGCCTGATTGTTTTCCCGAGCCACATGGTGGAATTCGAGCCCCTCGAACCGAGCTGACATCTTTAGGACGACGTTGCGATAGGCCGCCATCTTCGGATCCTTGGCATCGAAGTCTCCATTTATTTGGGATATTGCGATGTTCGAATCCCCACGCACCTCCAGGCGTTGAATGCCCATGGAGACTGCCATTCGAAGACCATGTAAGAGGGCTTCGTATTCGGCTGCGTTCTTGGAGTCTGTATACAGTATCTGTAGTATGTATTAAACTGTATCTCCGGTTGGGGACGTCAGGACGACGCCATCCCCTAGACCAGCCAGCATTTTGGAGCCGTCGAATTGCATGATCTAGTTGGAGTATTTGCCGTACTCTTTAGGGAGTTCGGCTTCCGTCCATTCGGCGACAAAGTCGGCCAATACTTGCGATTTAATGGCTCGCCGGGGTTTGTATGTTATGTTGTACGGGAGGAGCTCAATGGCCCATTTGGCAATCTGGCCCGTGGCATCGCGGTTGTTTATAATATCATTAAGTGGCACTTCCGAGGCTACTGTAATTGAACACTCTTGAAAGTAGTGTCGCAGCTTCCGGGATGCCATGAATACCGCATAGGCTATCTTTTGATAATGTGGGTACCGTGATTTGCATGGAGTGAGGACAGTGGATACATAATATACCGGCTTTTGAAGGGGGAATTTATGTCCGTCTGTTTCTCGTTCGACGACGAGCACTGCGCTTACAACCTGATGAGTTGCCGCAATAATGTACAAAAGCATTGGTTCGCCAATGTTTTGCGTGGCCATGATTGGGTTGGTTGCCAGTATGGCTGTTATTTCTTCCAATCCGGCAGTGGCAGCGTCCGTCCACTCGAAGTGTTCGGTGCGCCGAAGGAGGTGATAAAGGGGTAATGCCTTTTCTCCTAAGCGGGAGATAAAGCGGCTTAAAGCCGCCACACATCCGGTTAATTTCTAGATTTGTTTGAGGTCTGTTGGTATAGCCAACTGTGATAGAGCTTGGATTTTGGCCGGATTTGCTTCAATTCCTCTACTGGAGACAATGAAACCCAGGAGCTTTTCGGCTGGTACACCGAAAACGCATTTTTCCGGATTGAGCTTGATGTGGTATGTTCGGAGGTTGTCGAATGTGAGCCTCAAGTCGTCTATTAGAGAGTCGACATGTTTGGTTTTGACGACCACATCATCTACATATGCCTCTACTGTTTTGCCGATCTGTTTCTCCAGACATGTCTGAATAATGCGCTGATATGTTGCGCCAGCGTTTTTGAGCCCAAAAGGCATTGTGTTGAAATAGAAGGGGCCGTATGGTGTGATAAATGCCGTTGCGGCTTGGTCGGACTCCGCCATCTTGATTTGGTGGTAGTCGGAGTATGTGTCAAGGAAACACAATGAATCGTGTCCTGAGGTAGCATCGATAATTTGATCGATACGGGGGAGGGGGAAGGGATCCGTTGGGCAAGCCTTGTTGAGGTCCTTGAAATCGACACATAGGCGCCAGGATTTGTCCTTCTTTGGTACCATCACCAGGTTTGCTAGCCAGTCCAGGTGTTTTATTTCTCTAATGAATCCGGCCTCCAATAACTTGGCTAGTTCCTCTCTCATAGCTTGTCTCTTAGGTTCAGAGAGACGCCGATAAGTCTTCTTGACCGGCTTGAATCCCTTTAGAATATTAAGGCTGTGTTCGGCCAGCCTGCGTGGGATTCCTAGCATGTCTGAGGGGTGCCAGGCGAATATCTCCCAATTCTCGCGCAGGAACTCTCGTAGTGCGGCGTCCATAGCGGGGTTTAACTGTGCCCCGATGGAGGCTGTTTTTGTAGGGTTCGTTGGGTGGACTTGGAATTTGACTATTTCATCCGCTGGTTTAAAAGAGGTGGACTTGGATCTCTTGTCAAGTATCACGTCATCCCTGTCCACTGTGGATCGCAGCACAGTTAATTCCTCGGCCGCAAGGGCTTCGGATAGTGCCTTGAGGGCCAATGCGGCTGTTTTGTTTTCGGCACGGAGTGCTATGTCCGGATCACCAGCGAGAGTGATGATTCCGTTGGGCCCGGGCATTTTGAGCTTCATGTACCCGTAATGGCTTGGAAGATCGTGAACGCCTCCCACCCTAAAAGGGCGTGGTATCCGCTACTGAACGGGGCCACTTGGAATGTAATTTCTTTGGACCTATAATTCTCTGGCGTGCCGAATACCACATCTAGTGTGATTTTCCCAGCACAGCATGCTTCCCGACTGGGGATGATTCCTCTGAAGGTTGTGCTTCTTTGCTCAATGCGGTTCCAGTCTATTTCCATTTTTTGAAGAGTTTCCTCATAGATGAGGTTTAATCCACTGCCGCCGTCCATGAGTACTTTGGTGAGTCAAAAGCCGTCCACAATTGGACTGAGGACCAGTGGAGGTGGTGCTCGGGCTGTTCAGAATTTAGGTTTGTCACTAGCATTGAAGGTAATAGCCGTGTCACTCCATGGATTTATTGCTGCCACATGGCAGATTTCGGCAAGGCTGCGGAGTGTTCGCTTGCGCCTATTATTTGATGCGAAGGTTTCAACGACTGTTAATACCGTATTGTTATCCCCGGGATGGTGCACTATGGCATCTCGGATGAGAAGATCCTCACCACTTTTGGCCACCTGCCGGAGTACCCAACATGCTCTAAGGCTGTGTGTTCGTATGGTATCCGCTGTACTATGAATTTTGCAGGGTCCGTTGAGCCATCCCTCCAATACGGTTCCATGCCCTGTAGAGGGTTTTTGCTTCTTTGTAATTAAATCGAGTGTCTTGTGATAGTGCACCCTTTTACTTCGGACTGGGTGTATATTCGTAGTTGGATTATCCCAAAGTTTCGTTTCGGTTTTCAAGAGCTTTCCATCGCACAGTACTTTCATACTATGGACGCCAAGTCGGCGAAGCGTGATATGTCACGGCGACTTATGGCATTAAGGATTCCCTTGTCCATGCAATTATTGCAAAAAAATGAGACTGCGTCTTCCTCGTGACAGTCCTTAACCTTGTTCATCACGAGGAGGAATCTGGCCCAATAATGATGTATTGTTTCCTGGGGCGCTTGCCTGATGTGGGAAAGATCATTTATCCCTGGGTGGGTGGGTGGCTTTGAGTCCAAACCCTTACCCGATCTGAGATCCAAGGGCCGAGGAGTTTCCAATCTTGGAAGTTCGGGTTTCGGGATGTTGTTGCCCGATAAGTCTGGCCCGCCGCCTGACTCTAGGTTCAGGGCTTGGGTGAAGTCCTCCCGTAAACGGGTATCCGGCTCGGAGAGCTCAGGAATCCGGACATAGTTAGTCCTCAAGATAGAGGAAGAATCGCCGCATTGTTCCTCCACCACCACAATATGATGGGCGACCGGTGGAGAGTTAATCTCCCTTTGATCGGGTTTAAGCCCAATCCGATCATAGTCCGTACTGACTCCCAAGGCGGCCATGCGATCCAAGAGCTCGTTTAGGGATGAGAGCTCCATTGGATCCAACTGCTCGGCAAATTCCGAGCCAACGTGGAGGCTGTTTTCGATGACCTAAGAAGTCATCATCGGTGCAGCAGCCGAACGGGAGGTCATGTTGAAACTGCCTAGCCAGAGAGTTTGGCCGACATCCAGGGCTCCCTCGGCGGTAATGTTGTTTTTAACAACGAGACGAGGCATCCTTCCTTACGGTGACAGCACAGTGGAACTCTCAATGAAAGCACCAATGTCGGTGTAAAAACTGGCAGATCTCGGGTAGGGGGTCCCGAACTATGCGTCTAAGGCGGATGGTAACAGGAGGCAGGGGACACGATGTTTACCCAGGTTTGGGCCCTCTCGATGGAGGTAATACCCTACGTCCTGCTCGATTGTTCTTGATAATATGAGTAGTACAAGAGTTGATCTACCACGAGATCGAATAGGCTAAACCCTAGAAGCTAGCCTATGGTATGATTGTTGTTGTCCTACAAACTAAAACCCTCCGGTTTATATAGACACCGGAGGGGGCTAGGGTTACACAAGGTAGGTTACAAAGGAGGAGATATACATATCCATATTGCCTAGCTTGCCTTCTACGCCAAGTAAAAGTCCCCTCCGGACATGAGACGGAGTCTTGAATCTTGTATCTTCATAGTCCAACAGTCCGGCCAAAGGATATAGTCCGGCTATCCGGAGACCCCCTAATCCAGGACTCCCTCAGAAGGGTTTGGAGGAATCAAACACAATTGGAGACACAAATGTTTTTGACGTGGTTCCGATAGTTGGTGCTATCGTACATCCACATTGATGGAGACTTCAACCCACGAAGGGTAATGGTTGCGCGAGTCCACGGAGGGCTCCACCCACGAAGGGTCCACGAAGAAGCAACCTTGTCTATCCCACCATGGCCATTACCCACGAAGGAATTGCCTCACTAGTGGTAGATCTTCACGAAGTAGGCGATCTCCTTGCCCTTACAAACTCCTTGGTTAAACTCCACAATCTTGTCGGAGGCTCCCAAGTGACACCTAGCCAATCTAGGAGACACCACTCCCCAAGAAGTAACAAATGGTGTGTTGATGATGAACTCCTTGCTCTTGTGCTTCAACTGATAGTCTCCCCAAAACTGAACTCTCTCTCACAGGATTTAGATCTGGTGGAAAGAAGATTTGAGTGGAAAGCAACTTGGGGAAGGCTAGAGATCAAGATTCATATGGTAGGAATGGAATATCTTGGTCTCAACACAAGTGTAGGTGGTTCTCTCTCAAAAAAAGTAAGTTGGAAGTGTAGGTTCGTTCTGATGGCTCTCTCCACGAATGAAGAGGTGGTGGAGGGTATATATAGCCTCCACACAAAATCTAACCATTACACATAACTTTCCAAACTATGGGGGGGGGGACCAAATGGTTAAACTCGGTCGGACCGATTCAGCAAAGCTAGTGACCATTAGGATTTTCAGTGGGACCGACATGCAACTCGGTAGGACCGATATGATTAGGGTTAGGGCATAACGTAATCTTGGTGAGACCAATTACACAAACTCGGTGAGACCGATTTTGGTAATAAGCTAACCAGAGAGTTGGTCAGGTAAACTCGGTGGGACCGATCGCTCATTTCGGTGAGACCAAAACGTTACGAAGGGAAAACAGAGAGTTTACATTGCAATCTCGGTGGGACCGATCGCTGATCTTGGTGAGACCGAAATGTTATGAAGGGAAACAGAGAGATTACAACCCCATCTCGATGAGACCGAGATCCCTATTGGTGAGACCGATTTGCCTAGGGTTTGTGGCAGTGGCTATGACATTTGAAACTCGGTGGCGCCGGATAGGAAGAATCGGTGGGGCCGAGTTTGACTTTTGGTTTAGGTCATATGTGGATGTGAGAAAGTAGTTGAGGGTTTTGGAGCATATCACTAAGCGTTTTGAGCAAGAACCTCATTAAGCAACACCTCATCTCTCCTTGATAGTATTGGCTTTTCCTATAGACTCAATGTGATCTTGGATCACTAAAATGGGAAGTGTAGAGTCTTGAGCTTTGAGCTTGAGCCAATCCTTTGTCCTTAGCATTTTGAGGGGTCCACTTTTCTCATCCATGCCATGCCAATCATTGAGCTTTCCTGAGATATTAATCTTGAAATAGCATTAGCTCAATGAGCTATATGGTGTTAGGAATTACCAAAATCACCTAGGATAGTTGCACTTTCAATCTCCCCCTTTTTGGTAATTGATGACAACATATAGATCAAAGCTTCGACAAATGATAATAAGAGTGAAAAACATTGTTGCTTTGAGAAGTATGTGAAAAGCAAGAGCTCCCCCTAAATTTGTGCATAGTTTAAGATTTGCTTTGGACTGCAAATGCACAAAGAGTTAGGATCATGGGTTACTCTTGCATGTCACATACATCTTGGTGGAGCGCTCAAAATGATAATAATTAAAATATGTGCACTCATCACCAAGCAAAGTGAATGATCATATAAAAGGATAATGTCATCCAACAAGCATTGAGGTTGCATATGATGAAACACATGATCATCTAAGCAAGCACAAAGTATAAAGTATCTCAAACGAGCAAATAACAAAGTTCAACCACCAAGGAGAAACGCAAGAGAGAACAAAAGCAACACTCTCCCTCGAAGCCTATGATCTATACATTCTCGTTTGAGATACCTTATACTTTGTGCTTGCTTATATGATCATGTGTTTGATCATATGCTACCTTAATGCTTGTTGGATGCCATTATCCTTTTATATGATCATTCACTTTGCTTGGTGATGAGTGCATGTTTTTTAATTATTATCATTTTGAGCGCTCCACCGAGAAGTATGTGAAAAGCAAGAGCCCCCCTAAATTTGTGCATAGTTTAAGATTTGCTTTGGACTGCAAATGCACAAAGAGTTAGGATCATGGGTTACTCTTCCATGTCACATACATCTTGGTGGAGCGCTCAAAATGATAATAATTAAAATACATGCACTCATGACCAAGAAAAGTGAATGATCATATAAAAGGATAATGTCATCCAACAAGCATTAAGGTAGCATATGATCAAACACATGATCACCTAAGAAAGCACAAAGTATAAAGTATCTCAAACAAGCAAATAACAAAGTTCAACCACAAAGGAGAAACGCAAGAGAGAACAAAAGAAACACTCTCTCTCGAAGCCTATGATCTATACATTTTCTCCCCCTTTGGCAACAAGTTACCAAAAAGTTCATAAAAATGCATAGTGCTAAATTGTCACTCAGGCTTGGTATTCAGGTGGTGGTGTAGACAGAACTCCAAGGACGAAGGCGTCAGTCGATGTAGATGGAGCTGGTGGAGTAGGTGCTGGAGCTGGTGGCACTGAAGCTATAGCTGGTGCAGATGAAGTTGCTCTGGTGTCTAGAACAGGCACTGCAGTAGATCTTTGTCCTCTGGGCACTCTAGCAAAAGCATCAGTGGTAGACTTGCCCTTCTTCTCCTGCACTTCATCCTGAAGTTGCTCAACGACTGACTGGATCTCAGTGACCTTCACATCTAAGTCATAGAACTTCTGCTCCACGATCCTCTCCAAGCTCTCCTGGTTTTGAGTCAGGGTAGCCAATCCCTTCTCAATCCTCAGAGCAGAGGCAATCAAGTACCCAAGCCAATCTTGCTTGCTCTTCAGAAGATACTGAGATGCCTCATCCATGGTTGGCATCTTTGCAGCCTTTTCAGCCCTTGCCTTCTCCTTCTTGGCTTGTGCGTGCACAGAAGATGGTTCATTCTCATTCATCACCACAGTGTTGTCCTCAAAGTCTAGGTAGATGGGCATGTGTTCCTTGTCCAGCAGATATGTGCCAGTGCCCATCTTGGAGTTGATTAGCTCCTGGATCTGTGGGGTATACCCACAACTCCTCTTCTGGTCTGCAGTTGTCCTCTTTATGGTTTCCACAATTAGGCTCATGACTTTGAACTTTTGAGGCACATCAAATATGTGAAGCAAGTTAATTGCATGGCCTCTGATCATCTTGTGATCACTTGACTTTGGCAAGAGAGTGTGCCTGAGGATCCAGTTGATTGTTGGCAAGCCTGACAGAAGGTAATGTACTGATCCAAACTTGTGTGTCTCAAGAGCAGCATCTGGGATCTCTTTGTACATGTGTGCCATGGTGTTGTGATCCTTCTTCTTCTTGGCATAGACATCCAAGTCATATTCTTGTTCTTCTGGGGCATTGATCAACTGAGCCCATTCTACAACTATTGACTGGTACTTAGTGCCTTCAGACATCCAGACAATCCTTCCATCTGGGTAGAAATGAGCTGTGGAGTAGAACTGCATGATGAGCTCATCATTCCACTATGTGAGCTTCTGAGCCACAAACTCATCGACTCCACACGCCTTGAAGCTGTCATATACACCAGGGAAGTGATCTTCATTTTCCTCAATGAATGTCCAATCGACCCATCTCATGTCACACACTATGGGCTTCTTGTCAAGTAAGATAGTCTCACAGAAGTCCTGCTGTTCCTTTCTATGGAACCTGTATTCCACAGAAGTTCTTCTTCTAGTGGCATATGGATCTGACTCTCTCCATAGCCTCAATCATGAATCCGTCCTTATCTTCATGTTCTCAGCTACTGGATGAGCATCATTGTGGTCTGGAATTTTTGGCTTCAACTTCCTCAAGACATGTGACTCATCATCTTCTTCTTCCATTGCAGCTTCAGGCACTAGGTCCTTGTTCTTCTCTTCTGATGGGATGTTCATGGTGCTCCTCTTGGGTTTTGGAGCAGCTGGCTTAGGAGTTCCTTTGGGCTTAGATGGAGCAGCCCCTGATCTTATGGCATCTCCCATGAGCTTCTAGGCTTTAGGTGCTGGTGCAGCATCCTCTTCCTCTTCTTCAGAGTCTTTCATTATTGAATATCTCCCAAGCACTCTGGCAGTGGTCTTCTTGACCCTTTCATTTCTTATCTTTTCTTCCACAAACTGCTCTTTGGGTGCAGATCCCAAAGTCTGTTGAGTGGATGTTCTGGCTTTTGACATGGGAGCTCTCTTGGCAGGAACCTTTTGCTTCATCCCTTGCTTAGTGGCAGTAGCTATGCCATATTCCTTTTTCATGACTTTCCTCTTTGAGATGGCCTCTTCCTCAGCAGCCACATAGTCCTCATCCTCTGAATCTGAGGTTTTCTTCTTTCTGGTCCTGGTGGCTGCCTTAGGCAAGTTACTGGGTGTGCTCCTGCTTCCATCATTTGAGCTACTGGAGGGACTAGTGCCCTCACTCAAGTTAACCTGCTCCTCAAATTAGTTCTGACTGTCACTCTGATCTGACATGATGCAAACATTGACAGCAGACCCTGTGAATAGATAATAGATGAGGTAGAGTGGATGAGCATCACAAAGTGAAGAGGTTTTTGCAAAAGAATGAATCAAAAACTTAGTTTTAGTTTTCCACAGAAAGCATTTCAGATCTACCGATTTGAAATCTCGGTGATACCGAAGCAGCTGTTGGAACCTAAACTAGTGAACTCGGTCAGACCGAGTCACAGTTCGGTGGCACCCAGACTGCTAGGGTTTCACAAAGACTCGAACTCGGTCACACCGATTTGCAATTCTCGGTCAGACCGAGAATCACATGTACAATGGCCTGAGCCAAATCGGTGGAAACGATTTCAACAACTCGGTCGGTCCGAGATGGTTTCGGTGGAAACCTAACCCTAAATTTTCAATCCACAACTAAACTACAGAGTGTTTTCATTAGATAGAGTGATCTCAATCGTGGCAAGATACATGGAAAAACAGTGTGCTGGGGAATCAGAGTGAGAACAGCACAAAGATCAAGTCCATACCCTAGTTCGGCAATGGACTTGCTACGGTGGCGGCGGAGACGATCTCATTGACGGCGGCGGAGACCAGCGACTGGAGGCGGCTGGCGACGAGGAGGACGATCCGGAGACCCAGGGAGGCAGAGCAGGCTGAGCGCGGGCGAAGAGGTTCGGGAAGTTTTCCAAATTTTGGCCCGTGGGTATATATAGCCTGACCCTGTCGGTGTGACCGAGTGGAAAAACTCGTGGCACTGAGATGCATAACTGCGAGCAGTTACTGCAACTCAGTGTGACCGAAAAGTTCAAATCAGTTGCACCGAGAATAAAAACCTAGATCGACTTAGTGATCTCGGTATGACCGAAATGGATGAATCGGTCAGACCAAAACGCACAAAGAAGTTTTGGAAGTTTAAGTCTATGACGAATCGGGGACTCTGAGTGCTCCTCACACAGAGTGTCTCGAATCTGACTTGATTAAACTTTGTGATGCAGCATGAATAGAGTTTGAGACGAGAAGAGCATATATAGCTAGAGAAGGTCCTTAGGCATTCTTGTCCATCCAGTTGGCAAGAAAAAGAAACCAACCAATCAAAACAACAAGTGGATGTCCTCGAATGAGTAAATTATGCAACCAACACGCTCACACAATAAAATGACAAATGAAATATGTGGCAAAGCATGCACAAACAATTCTAGCATCTATCAAGCAATTGGCGATGACTAGGTCATCTATATATGAGTATATTGACTTAGGAGTCAAATGAGAACATTTGATCATAGGTCATACTCATCGTTTAAGCACAAGTGGGGTTACCACTTTTACATAAAGCGTTGTTGTGTTCACACCATTAGAGTTGCTTTAGCTCAATTCTTAGAGTAAAGCTCCCCCTAGATGTGAGATCCCCCCTAAGAGGGATGAACTAACCTTGGGTTTTGTCGATGATGACTTCATGTAGGTGTTGAAGATGTGGATGCTCTAAGTTGATGTAGATCATTCGGAGCTATCCTTTGGAGTGAGTTTCACTTTTAATACCTACACGGGTTAGTCCCACAAGGAACAAACAAGGATATCCATAGACATAGAGTGATGCACACACAAGATGATGTCTATGAGAGCATTAGGTTACCTTGTCCCTTGTCTTACCAACAAGAGGGTTTGTGACTCCTTGAACTAGTGCAAGATGTGGAAGTTGATTGCACTTGTTCTTGCCAAAATGATAAGAGTGAAGTATGCTCGCGGAGTCACCCTCAAGAACTCTCTAGTTCTTCTTCTTTAGGATCCACGCCATCTTGATGGGAATCCTCGGAGTTGTAGTTGTACTTGATGAAGTGGAACTTGATGTAGTCTTGGGAACCCACTTGACCAAGGCCTTAGGAGCTTCTTCAAATGCATCAATTTCCTCTTGAAGCTTGTCCTTGCCTTTTTCCTTGTGGTCTTGTGGTGGAAGATTATCTTGAGCTTGTGTCCCTTTGAAAGAAGTAGGATCATACTTATCTTGTTGAGGAACAAACTTTGTCTTGGGGTATTGATCTTCTTCCCACTCAACTCCATTGGCATTGAACTTTCGTTCAAAACCAATACCTTGATTGTTCCGGTGCCTTCCTTGCTTGCGTACAATTTCCTCGAATTGCTTACTCCTGGCAAGGCTCTTGTAAACACCTTTCTCTATGATTCCCTTCAATAAGCTATTTTCTTGCTCAAGTGTAACTTGGCTAAGAGAATCATTAGTGGAATCAAGAGAACTACTAGAAGCAACAATATTGGATTTAGCATGATTATTGTTACTACTAGAGGAAAAATCCTTCTTGTTCTTGTTACTAGACTTGACTTGAGGCATGTAAGTGGATAAGAGTAAACGCTTGGCAATGTAAGAAGAACTTTTCTTGTGAAGATCATCATTGATTGCCTTTAAAAACTCATGCTCTTCTCAAGATTGAGCTTCTCTAAACTTAATTTCTCATGAGTCCTTAAAAGTTCTCGATGATCTCCTAAGATAGTTTCATGAGCTAACATAAGAGTGTTTAGTTCTTTAGTTAGAGACTCAATCTTCTCCTTATCATTGCCATTCGTTTCATCTTGATTAGCATGATTAATTGATGTTTCATCATAGTATTCATCACTAGAGTTGTCAACAAGTAAATCATCATCAGCTAACAAGTCATCTTCATCACTATTGAAATCAACATACTCGGGGTGTGATACCTTTGGGCCTTTGGCCATGAAGCATCTTCCAATTCCTTCATTTGGTGAATCAAATATGTCATAGGAGTTGGTTTACACAAGTGCTAGACCGGCAACACCTTCATCTTGAGTATATTCGGAGTCGGAATGATAGCTTCTCTCGGACTGATTGTCGGAGTCGGAGCCGGATACCCATTCACCAACATGAGCTTGATGTCTTCGTTTTGTGTAGCTCCTTGATGACTTGTCCTTCCTTTCCGAATCCTTGCTTCTCCGAGAGGATCTTCATTCATAACGATCATCCCTACTCCTTCTCTCCCTCGATGGTGATTCTTCTCTTCTACTTCTTCTTTTGGGAGAATCTTCTCTTCTCTTGTAGGGGGCCGTACACTCATTGGAGTAGTGTCTGGGTCATCCACAATTGTAGCAGTTTCGCTCTCGACTAGAAGATCTTTGTCATTTTAGGACCTTGACTTGGAACTTCTCTCTTTGCTTCTACTCTTGTAGAAATTGTTCAAGTTCTTCACCATTAGGCTCAATTCTTCATTTAAGGTTTGTTTCTCACTTGATGGTGTGGGAGCTTCACATGAGGCTTTGTAAGCACCACTTGACTTGTTATGGAGCTCCTCCTTATCCTTGAGTGACATCTCATGACCAACAATCCTTCCAATGACTTCTGTTCGCTTGAGATCTTTGTAATTTGGCATCATTTGGATCGATGTGCATACGGTATCATATTTTCCATCCAAAGCTCTTAGGATCTTCTTGATGTTGAATTTGTCGGTCATCTCTTCACTTCCTAAGCCGGCAATCTCATTTGTGATAAGAGCAAGCCAAGAGTACATTTCAGCGACACCTTCACCATCCTTCATTTTTAACTTGTCAAGTTGACTTTGAAGCACATCCAACTTGGATTCCTTGACGGAGTCGGTACCTTCGTGCATATCAATCAAAGTATCGCAAATTTCCTTTGCATTCTCAAGACGGCTGATTTTGTTGAATTCTTTGGGGCATAATCCGTTGAAGAGGATATCACAAGCTTGCGCATTGTATTGCAGCATCTTCAACTCTTCCGCGGTAGCTTCACGATTCGGTTCTCTCCCATCAAAGAATTCACCTTGCAAGCCAATACACACAATAGCCCAAACGGCGGGGTTATGTCCAATAATATACATTTTCGTCTTATGCTTCCAACTAGCAAAATTAGTACCATCAAAGTAAGGACCTCTACGGTGGTAATTTCCCTCGCTAGACGCCATACTATCCTAGGTTGTGAAACCAAGGCTATGACCACCAAAAGCTATGGAAATCAAAGAAAATGGAGACCAAGGCTCTGATATCACTTGTTGGATCGAAAGTATGTCTAGAGGGGGGGTGATTAGACTACTTGACCAAATAAAAACCTAGCCTTTTCCCAATTTTAGTTCTTGGCAGATTTTGGCAACTTTGGACAAGTCAAGCAATCTTAACACAATTCAAGCAAGCATGCAAAGAGTATATGAGCAGCGGAAAGTAAAGCATGAAACTTGCAAGAATGTAAAGGGAAGGGTTTGGAGGAATCAAACGCAATTGGAGACACGGATGTTTTTGTCGTGGTTCCGATAGGTGGTGCTATCGTACATCCACGTTGATGGAGACTTCAACCCACGAAGGGTAACGGTTGCGCGAGTCCACAGAGGGCTCCACCCACGAAGGGTCCAAGAAGAAGCAACCTTGTCTATCCCGCCATGGCCATCGCCTATGAAGGACTTGCCTCACTATTGGTAGATCTTCACAAAGTAGGCGATCTCCTTGCCCTTACATACTCCTTGGTTCAACTCCACAATCTTGTCGGAGGATCCCAAGTGACGCCTAGCCAATCTAGGAGACACCACTCTCCAAGAAGTAACAAATGGTGTGTTGATGATGAACTCCTTGCTCTTGTGCTTCAACTGATAGTCTCCCCAACACTCAAATCTCTCTCAAAGGATTTGGATCTGGTGGAAAGAATATTTGAGTGGAAACCAACTTGGGGAAGGCTAGAGATCAAGATTCATATGGTAGGAATGGAATATCTTGGTCTCAACACAAGTGTAGGTGGTTCTCTCTCAGAAAAAGTAAGTTGGAAGTGTAGGTTCGTTCTGATGGCTCTCTCCATGAATGAAGAGGTGGTGGAGGGGTATATATAGCCTCCACACAAAATCTAACCGTTACACATAACTTCCCAAACTCGGTGGGACCGAATGGTTAAACTCGGTCGGACCGATTCAGCAACGCTAGTGACCATTAGGATTTTCGGTGGGACCGACATGCAACTCGGTAGGACCGATATGATTAGGGTTAGGGCATAACGTAATCTCGGTAATACCGATTACACAAACTCGGTGAGACCGATTTTGGAAATAAGCTAACCAGAGAGTTGGTTAGGTAAACTCGGTGGGACCGATCGCTCATTTCGGTGAGACCGAAACGTTACGAAAGGAAAACAGAGAGTTTACATTGCAATCTCGGTGGGACCGATCGCTCATCTCGGTGAGACCGAAATGTTACGAAGGGAAACAGAGAGATTACAACCCCATCTCAGTGAGACCAAGATCCCTATCGGTGAGACCGATTTGCCTAGGGTCTGTGGCAGTGGCTATGACATTTGAAACTCAGTAGCGCCGGATAGGAAGAATCGGTGGGGCCGAGTTTGACTGTTGGTTTAGGTCATATGTGGATGTGAGAAAGTAGTTGAGGGTTTTGGAGCATATCACTAAGAATTTTGAGCAAGAACCTCATTAATCAACACCTCATCCCTCCTTGATAGTATTGGGTTTTCCTATAGACTCAATGTGATCTTGGATCACTAAAATGGAAAATGTAGAGTCTTGAGCTTTGAACTTGAGCCAATCCTTTGTCCTTAGCATTTTGAGGGGTCTACTTTTCTCATCCATGCCATGCCAATCATTGAGCTTTCCTGAGAAATTAATCTTGAAATAGCATTAGCTCAATGAGCTATATGTTGTTAGGAATTATCAAAACCACCTAGGGATAGTTACACTTTCAGTCGTCCATACCGCCGATGTCTTCGGAGTCGAAGTCGAGCATGTCAGTTAAATCGTCGACAGTGGCTACTAAGTGGGTGGTGGGTGGGTAGCAAATTTCTTCGTCGTCCGCATCCCATTCTAGCCAGACATAGTTCGGCCAAGGTTCTCCTGACAGGGAGAGGGACCTCAATGAATTTAGCACATCGCCGAAGGGCGAGTGCTGAAAGATATCCGCGGAGATGAACTCTATGATCGGCGCCCAGTCGGATTCGACGGGCACGGATCTAAGCGGCTCGGAGTCCGTGGCCGGAGGTGAATCCAGTGTTTCGGCGACACGGCTCTCGTGAGAGGTGAAGCCAGTATCCGGCTCTATCGCCACTGAGAGCGCGGTCTCCATGGCGGGGTCTATCCCTCCGCTCTCGGATGGCGCGATTTGCTCTGGATTGACGGCCGGAGTAGTTGCAGATGCAATCTCCCGAACATGGTCCAACGGCAGAGTTACGTCATGCTCGTCCTAACTGTGCGGCGCACCTGACACGGGCTCGAATCCATCGAAGATCAAGTCTTTGCGGACGTCGGCAGTGTAGTTTAAGTTTCCGAATCTGACTTGATGGCCAGGGGCGTAGCTCTCGATCTGCTCCAGATGGCCAAGCGAATTGGCCCACAGTGCGAAGCCAATGAATACAAAGATCTGTCCGGGGAGGAAAACCTCACCCGGGACCGCATCGCTACCGATGATCGAAGGAGCCATCAAGCCTTATGGTGACGACACAGTGGAACTCTCAATGAAATCACCAATGTCGGTGTCAAAACCGGCGGATCTCGGGTAGGGGGTCCCGAACTGTGCGTATAAGGCAGATGGTAACAGGAGACAAGGGACACAATGTTTACCCAGGTTCGGGCCCTCTTGATGGAGGTAATACCCTACGTCCTGCTTGATTGTTCTTGATGATATGAGTATTACAAGAGTTGATCTACCACGATATCGTAGAGGCTAAACCCTAGAAGCTAGCCTATGGTATGATTGTATGTTATCCTACAGACTAAACCCTCCGGTTTATATAGGCACCGGAGGGGGCTAGGGTTACACAGAGTCAGTTACAAGGGAGGAGATCTACATATCCGTATTGCCTAGCTTGCCTTCCACGCCAAGGAGAGTCCCATCCGGAGACCCCCTAGTCCAGTAATCCCTCACTCATAGACGTGGATTGGGTTTGAGTGTATTCCATGACAGATGTGAGATTGTTATTTAATGGTTCAACTAAGGTGGCAACTTTAATACACATTTGGGTGGATTGAGGCACCTGGGGAACCCAGTGATTGCCTGTATTTTTTGGAAATCCCGGGGTACCGTGTGATTTTCCTATGGACCGCCACCAGGCTCAAAGGGATCATGAGATTATTCATACTGGAAACTTCTGTGTGCAGCCACATGCCATTGTGGGCTCTGGCATAGTTGATTAAGTCGTGTGAACTCTTACAGTAGTAGACTAGCAGACGTAGGGGATGTAGGTGTACCGGTCTACCCATCGTAAGGTGCTAACGCTTCTGAAAGACTGTGTCTCGGTCATCCGTTTCACAAACACCATGTAGTGCGAGAAATCCAACGGAGGCGATCGAGTCTTGTGGGGAAAAGTGCAAAAACCTCTGTAGAGTGTATAAACTAATCATGGTTAGCCGTGTCCCCGGTTATGGACATCTTGAGTATCTAGTTCTTGTATTATCATGTGGATCTCATCACTCTTAATATAATTTTGTTTGGGTTAAATGATGATTACTTTTAATTGGGATTGAGTTGGGTGAACCTTCTCAATGTTTAACAACTACCATGATAATTCAATAAAATATATTCCTTTGCAGTAGGGAAAATTGGCTTTACGCAAAAACATATCAACCATACAGCCTCCACCAGCCATATATGCATATAGTGATAGCTTTACTCTATTCATTACTCTCTTATGTTACCTTGCCAGCATATTCTATGTGCTAACCCGTTTTCGGGTACGTATCATGTTGCAGACTTTTTCAGATAACGAGTAAGGAGCCTTAGGTCGTGGTCTTTCACTCAGTGATGCCGTTGGAGTTGATGGACTCACTTTATCTTCCAAGCCTTCCGCTGTTATCGTATTAGATGGCCTTAAGCCATATTTATTGTAATAAGTTCTCTTTTGAGACATTCGATGTAATAAGTGTGTGATTGCCACTCTGTTATAAATCCTTCGAGTACTGTGTGTGTCAGCATTACCGATCCAGGGATGACACTAATACACAGAGATCAAACTGTTTGAGGTCTGGTCACTACAGATACCTACCACTTGCTATATCATGCCTCCCATATTGCCATGTCAAGCCTCTAACCCACCTTACCTAGCAAACCGTTGTTTGGCTACGTTACCACTTTTGCTCAACCCCTCTTATAGCGTTGCAAGTTGCAAGTGAAGATGAAGTTTGTTCCTTTTTGGAACATGGTTATTGTTGGGATATCATTATTGCTGTGGCCCGCTCAGGCCCGCGCAAGCCCTGCCCGAGCCCATCCGGAGCCTGAGCGCCCCTCCGCCCGATCTGCATCGCCTTGCTGCTCCCGTGCTGGCCTCCAGCGACCTCGCCCCGCGCCGGCGACCGCCGCCCTCGTGCGCCTCTAGCTCCGCCGTCTGACGTCGCATGCTCGCCTCCTCCCCGAGTATCTCTCCTTCCTCGCCGTCCGCCCTCGTCGGAGTTGAGGACGACGCCTCCCTGTCTCTGCTGTCCGGTGCCCTTCCATTTTTCTCTCCTTCTCCATCTCTCTCTCATGGTCTCTCTCCCCGCAGGAGCCCCACCATGGGCGCCTGAAGCTTGGACCGCCGCTGCCCTTGCCATCTCCGGCCAGATCCGATAGCTAGGGACCGGATCCGCCCGTCCCTGGTCCTGCCTCGCCGTTCACGCTGCCGGAGTCGAAGCTCCACCACGCCAGCGACGCCGTGCGTCGTTCGGATCGGGAGGAGCCCCGATCCCGTATCCCTCCACGTCGGCGTCCAGGTGGGCCGCGACCCACCCGAGGCCCAGCCTGCTCCTCCGCGGACCCAGCAACCGCGTCCAGCGCGCCGGCCCAGCAACCGCAGTCAGCGCCAGGCCTCCTTTGCTTCCGACCGGGCCAGGCTCAATGTGAGCAGCCCCTCTCCTGTACACTCGTGCCAGCCAGATTCGGCCCAGGTCATGTTTTTTTCCCGTTCTGCATTTTGTCCTTTTATCCGCATTTTACTGTTTTATAGAAAAACCCCTGTTATTCATGCATATCATATCTCTCAAACGGTGCATCATATTAAAACAAATTATATATGTAAAATGACTAGAATTTCATCTAGTTTCACAATATCCAACTTTCATGCATGTGTTGAGATGTTTAAATTGCTATTTGCATTAATTTTCATAAATTCCATGTTAAAATGATTTATTCCATAACTAATTAAGAGTAGCTCCAAACTTAACAAACTTTATATGTAAATGGGGTAGAAAATGCATAGATTATCATGGTGGCTTTACTTTGCATGTTTAATAACTCTAAAATTGTGTATACGGCAGAACAGTACCAAATCCATATTTTGCACATGAAGATTTTTCCGGACTTGTTGCTTGTTGTTCCGGCCTCATTTAAACTTGCCTAGATAGGTAGTTTTCATTTGCTCCACCCCTTGCCATGTTTAAGAACATTTAATATTGATGGGTACCTAAACAAGAGAGAACTAAATAAGTCACGTGTTGTTTCCTTAATATGCAATGGAGTTGCATATTACGCTCCACTTAGTTTGTAGGATTGCTTGTGCACCTTGCCATACCATGCTTCATTAAACCGGACATGCATCATACTTGGTTGTGCATCATGCCATGATTATGTGATGGTTGTTTACTATGTTGTTTGCTTCCTTCCGATGTTGCTTCTTCGGGTTAGTTCCGATAACTTCGCGTTTGTGAGGATCCGTTCGACTACGTCTGTTTGTCTTCTTCATGGAATCGTTCTTCTTCCTTGCGGGATCTCAGGCAAGATGACCATACCCTCGAAATCACTTCTATCTTTGCTTGCTAGTTGTTCGCTCTATTCCTATGCTGCGATACCTACCACTTGCTATATCATGCCTCCCATATTGCCATGTCAAGCCTCTAACCCACCTTACCTAGCAAACCATTTTTTGGCTATGTTACCGCTTTTGCTCAGCCCCTCTTATAGCATTGCTAGTTGCAGGTGAAGATGAAGTTTGTTCCTTGTTGGAACATGGTTATTGCTGGGATATCATTATTATATCTTGTTTACTTTAATGCATCTATATACTTGGTAAAGGGTGGAAGGCTCGGCCTTATGCCTGGTGTTTTGTTCCACTCTTGCCTCCCTAGTTTCTGTCATACCGATGTTATGTTCTTTGATTTTGCATCCCTTACGTGGTTGGGTGTTATGGGAACCCCTTGACAGTTTGCTTTGAATAAAACTCCTCCAGCAAGGCCCAACCTTGGTTTTACATTTGCCTAACAACCTATCACCTTCCCTTGGGTTCTGCAGACTCAAGGGTCATCTTTATTTTAACCCCCCGGGCCAGTGCTTGTCTAAGTGTTGGTCCGAACTAGTCAGCCGCCGGTGGCCACCAGGGGCAACTCTGGGCTGGCCTACCGGAAGTTTGGACAATCCGGTGTTGCCCTGAGAATGAGATATGTGCAGCTCCTATCAGGATGTCGGCACATCGGGTGGCTTTCCTGGTCTTGTTTTACCATTGTTGAAATGTCTTGTAACCAGGATTCTGAGACTGATCGGGTCTTCCCGGGAGAAGGAATATCCTTCGTTGACCGTGAGAGCTTGTGATGGGCTAAGTTGGGACACCCCTGCAGGGTTTGAACTTTCAAAAGCCATGCCCACGGTTATGTGGCAGATGGGAATTTGTTAATGTCCGGTTGTAGAGAACTTGACACTTAACTTAATTAAAATGCATCAACCGCATGTGTAGCCATGATGGTCTCTTTTTGGTGGAGTCCGGGAAGTGAACATAGTTCTTGTGTTATGCTTCAACGTAAGTAGTTTCAGGATCACTTCTTGATCATTTCTAGCTTCACGACCGTGCGTTGCTTCTCTTCTCGCTCTTATTTGCGTATGTTAGCCACCATATATGCTTAGTGCTTGCTGCAGCTCCACCTCATTACCCTTTCCTACCCATAAGCTTAAATAGTCTTGATCTCGCAGGTGTGAGATTGCTGAGTCCTCGTGACTCATAGATACTTCTAAAGAGTTGCAGGTGCCGATGATTCCAGTGCAGATGACGCAACCCAGCTCAAGTGGGAGCTCGATGAAGATCTTGTTCGTTGTGTCGTTTCATTTCTTGTTGATCAGTAGTGGAGCCCAGTTGGGACGATCAGGGATCTAGCATTTGGGGTTGTCTTCTTTTATTTTAGTTCCGTAGTCGGACCCTTTGATTGTATCTTGGATGATGTATGGATTATTTATGTATTGTGTGAAGTGGCGATTGTAAGCCAACTCTTTATCCCTTTCTTATTCAGTACATGGGATGTGTGAAGATTACCCCTCTTGCGACAAGCCAACCATGAGGCTATGCCTCTAAGCCGTGCCTCGACACGTGGGAGATATAGCCACATTGTGGGTGTTACAAGTTGGTATCAGAGCCATCCCCAACTTAGGATCCCCCTTCTTGATCGAATCACTGATGTTGTTGAGTCTAGAACAAAATGTTTTGAGTCTTAGGATTATATATATCGGAGAGTAGGATTCTTTTTACTCCTCAGTCCCTTCGTCGCTCTGGTGAGGCCTCCTGACGTAGAGTTTTGGCTCTTCTCTCCTCAAATTTCACGAATTTTTTTTAGGATCACGCGGGTATCTTGGAATCGTTCCGATGGTTTTGTGACGAGAACATTGTTCTTGGTGCTTCCTGACATTTAGGGGTTGTGGCAGTGTCCCGGGGAGTTGAGCTCCGAGGTGTTGCCATCACAATTTTATCGTTGCAGTTCTGGAATACCTGAGTTCGCCGACATTGAAAATCTCTTTTATGCAGTTGTTGGTGAGATAACCTCGACGCCACCCAGTACTGGGGCGGGAGTTCGGGAGTATTGCCATAACTCGTATAACGGATGCTTTTCGAAGGTTGAGGTAAATGATTTCTGAAGGTTTCTTGGTTATGTGTTGAAGGATGGATACAGCTGGATGTAGGATTTGCTAGTTTTGGGTGAGATATTATGCTTCCCCTGTATCCCCAACACCTGATTGCATAATCGGAAAGTTTCGGGAGTTCTATAAGTGGGAATTCAGGTAGCTCCTAGAATAATATTTCCAACAAACACATGATACGATATGGGATCTATCATATGTTTGTTTCCGGCTTATTTTGCAAGCCAATCCTTTGTTTTTGTTTTGGTTTGTGGTATTCGAGTTGCTTCGAAGTCAAGTGTTGATTCCATACCCTTTCCTAAATGGTGTTCTCATATTTCTATGTGAATACTAATCCCTCATGATAATCGAGATTGTCATGTCAGTCCTTTTCAACTGGCGTGTTTCTCTTCAAGTGGATCTGATCAATTTTTAACATTCGCAAGATCAATTCTATGTTTTCTCAATGGTGTTTGTTTCATTCGTCCCAAGTTGTCTTTGTTTTCCCCGCCCACCCACCCTTTTTCCTCAAGGATTTAGATTTCTTAATCAAGTATCCTTTTATTGATGGGAAGCCTCTGCATTCTTTTCCGTCAATATTCTTATCCGGTGATTCTCAGGAAGTTACTAAGGAAGCCTCAAGTTCGTCACTTTTAACTCATTTTCTTCTCCGGTGGATTTAATTCAAGCTTTATCGATCAAATCCTTTGCTCGGTTATAATGCTTTCTCATGCCGATGCACCTCTTAATCATACACCTCTCACTATTCATTTGTTTCGAAGTGCCGAAGATATCTCAGAAGATTCAAGTTTCCATTCTCAATTCGCTTAAGTTCTTTTGAGGATGTTATCTCATTCAAGCCATTTAAATCAACCGGTGCAATCTCCCTTTCAAGTAATCATTTGAAGGTGTTTCTTTTGAGTGGGCCCTAATCCACAGGTCTTTTCCCAGGATCTCACCTGGCTCTTCTAATTTTCTGGAGATACCTTTCTCAAATTCATTTTAAAGTTTGACGTAAGATTGAATTGTCTTCAGTCAAATGTCTTTCTCCAAGATCTTTCAAAATCTTTTCATTGTTGATTCAACCTTTATATTCTTCATTATTCCGGATTGCCTCAACAATTCATGGTGGTGTTTCTCATCGTCATTCTCGGATTTGAAGACTGAAGAAGTGTTTCCTCTAAATCTTGGCCCGTTCTCTCGAAGATTCCCGGTTCTAGCGTTATGCCATCCTCTCATAATTGTTTTCAATTGTGGGAATTCTTTCCACCATCCGGAGCAATTCAAGAGTCTTTTCAGTTTGATTCTCCGGAGCCCATCATCTCAGAATTATGCATTCCAGCTTTCAGCCCTCATTCTCCAAATCTTACCGGTGCATCGCTCAATTATCCTCTAATCAACTTGGGATATCTTCGTTCTCATGGATCTAAACTCACTCAAGTATCTTCGTCTTATTTTCTAATTCTTTCTGGCGAATTGTGCCTTTGCTACTTTCAATTCTTACGGTGGTTCGTGCAAGATTTCTCTTCCTTCGTTATCATATCAATTCATTTGTTGTTTCCAAACCCCACCGGTGGATCCATCAGGACCTTCTCAAGTTTGCGCTATAGCTATCTTAATCCTTTCTACAAGAATAAGTAGTATGCCAAATCCATGCTTTTCATCAATCTAAATTGATGAAGGATAAGCATAATGTAATTCTTATTCTTGTTTCATCAAGTAAATTCAATTCCTTATTCTGGAGGTTCATCAAAATTCTTGATTTCATTTGTTCATCTTTTCCTTCCGGAGTGCCAAGTTTTCTCGGTTATGTCATTGCAAAGCTCCATCTAATCATTGCAAGGCTTCTCCCGGAGTTCTTCTCAACTTCTCTTTCTTTTATTATCCTTTTTACCGGAGTTCTTCATGGAGGCTCAACATGGTGGCTCATCAAGGATTTCTTTCATTCTTCATTAGTTCATGAGATCCTTTGCAACCCATCAATCTCTTCATTGGAGTTATCTTGGATTATATTTCACCTAAAGCTTTCCCTAAGGATTATTGCTATTTATGGTGCTCATAAATGATCCATGTTCTTCATTTATCCCCCCGGTGAAATAAGTTTCTCGTCTCCTTGGGGATATCAATCCAATCTTTTCTTTTCCATAGTGGCAGAATTTCGCCTCAATTTTGAGAAGTTTTCCATAAGCCCACTGCAAGTTTATTCTTTTCGTTGTTGGTTTTCCAACAACTCCGTTATAACCTTCTTGGAAGGGTGCTCTCCAAGCTCTTTTGTGGCAGAAGTTGGCATTTTCTTCTCCATTCTTATTCCAATGATCGATCTTCCATTCTTTCTCCCGGAGGCTTTGTGATGTTGCTCTTTTCAATCATCATCTCGAATTGCGAGGATCGTGTTCTTTTCATGCTTATCGTTTCAACCGGAGTGTCGTGTCCTCTTTTCAAGTATCCTCTCATCTTGTCATGTTCATGTTCAATTCCTTCCATTTACAATCAGAGTGCTACCCAAATTATATCAGTTGTATTCCTTCTCTATCTTGTTTTAACTGGAGTGTTGTGAATGTCTTTCCTCTTCTAACCGGAGTCTCATCCAAGTGCTTTCATTTTCCCAAGCTCATATTCTTTACCTTCCATTTCCAATTGGAGTGTTGTCGTAATTGATCCTTATTGTTCCTTGTACACCTCGTTTTCAACCGGAGTGCTTGCATGTGCATCTTGTCCATTGCAACCCTTTTCTTATGTCTTTCAACCTACAAGGCTCTAGTAATGTTCCTTGTTCCTCTTTTTCTACTGGAGTTTTTTCAAATTTGTTCATCTTCGACACATTCTTTCTTTCAATTTGGTCAACCTCACAAGGTTCTTTGGTTTCACTCTTTTGTCAAAGAAGCAACTTAGTTTTACCTCTTCTCTTCCTCTTTCGCTTCCCTCCGGTGCCATCCTAGATCTCGAGACGTGATCCTTTTGTAGTGGTGGAGTGTTGTCAGACCCCGAGACCATTGCGCCAGGTGTCTTCCAGTTATTCGCTGTCCTTGCCATGTCATTTGCTTGCGTGTCGCATCTTGCCATGTCATCATGTGCATTGCATCATCATGTTTTCAAAACTTGCATTCGTACGGGTTCCCACAGTTCCGTCCGTTCTCCGTTCTGAGCCCAGACACACTTGCACGCGCCTGCGGCATGTCCGAAGTATTATTTTATAAGTGGCTGGGTAATGTTCTCGGAATGGGTTGAAAGTTGGCATGCGGTCTTATTATAGTGTAGGTAGTCCGCCTGCCAAGTTTCATCGCATTCGGAGTCCGTTTGACGCCCCAACGGATAACTGTAGCGGCAGTATAGCCGGTCGAACGTCGGACGTTTTCGGTCTCCGGAAACAGACGCCGGGCCTCTCTCTCTCTCTTCTCTCCTCTCAGCCCGAGGCCTTTTTCACAGCCCACAAGCACCAACCTACCCCTCCTCGCGTCCGGAGCCGTCGGATCGCGATCGGAGGCTCTGGAAACCCCCCTAAACCCCCTAACCCTAGAACCTACCCTATATAAACCACCTCCCCTTCCATTTTGGGCAGCTACCTACCCCTCCTCCTAAAATTCCGTGCCCCTAATCATCAGCCGCCGCCTCCACCTCGTTTTCCGGCGCCAGCCACCACAATATCACCACATGGCGCGCCGCCATTGGCCGAGCCGTCGCCAGCCGCCTCCCGTGGCCAATCCGCAGAGGCCACGCGTTCCTGTGTCTCCCCGCGCCGCCATGGCCCGCTCAGGCCCGTGCAAGGCCCGCCCAAGCCCATCCGGGGCCCGAGCACCGCTCCGCCCGATCCGCATCGCCTTGCTGCTCCCGTGCCGGCCTCCAGCGACCTCGCCCCGCACCGGCAACCACCGCCCTCGTGCACCTCTAGCTCCTCCGTCCGACGTCGCATGCTTGCCTCCGCCCCGAGTATCTCTCCTTCCTCGCCGTCTGCCCTCGTCGGAGTTGAGGACCACGCCTCCCTGTCTCTGCTGTCCGGTGCCCTTCCATTTTTCTCTCCTTCTCCCTCTCTCTCTCATGGTCTCTCTCCCCACAGGAGCCCCGCCATGGGCGCCAGAAGCTTGGACCACCGCTTCCCTTGCCATCTCCAGCTAGATCCGGTAGCTACGGACCGGATCCGCCCGTCCCTGGTCCTGCCTCGCCGTTCGCGCTGCCGGAGTCGAAGCTCCACCACGCCAGCGCCGCCGTGCGTCGTTCGGATCGGGAGGAGCCCCGATCCCGTCTCCCTCCGCGTTGGCGTCCAGGTGGGCCGCGACCCACCCGAGGCCTAGCCTGCTACTCCGCGGACCCAGCAACCGCGTCCAGCGGGCCGCCCCAGCAACCGCAGCCAACGCCAGGCCTCCTCTGCTTCCGACCGGGCCAGGCTCAATGTGAGCAGCCCCTCTCCTGTACGCTCATGCCAGCCAGATTCGGCCCAGGTCAGTTTTTTTCCTGTTCTGCGTTTTGTCCTTTTATCCGCATTTTACTGTTTTACAGAAAACCCCCTGTTATTCATGCATATCATATCTCTCACACGGTGCATCATATTAAAACAAATTATATATGTAAAATGACTAGAATTTCATCTAGTTTCACAATATCCAACTTTCATGCATGTGTTGAGATGTTTAAATTGCTGTTTGCATTAATTTTCTTAAATGCCATGTTAAAATGATTTATTCCATAACTAATTAACCGTAGCTCCAAACTTAACAAACTTTATATGTAAATGGGGTAGAAAAATGCATAGATTACCATGGTGCCTTTACTTTGCATGTTTAATAACTCTAAAATTGTGTATAGGGCAGAACAGTACCAAATCCATATTTTGCACATGAGGATTTTTCCGGACTTGTTGCTTGTTGTTCCGGCCTCATTTAAACTTGCCTAGATAGGTAGTTTTCATTTGCTCCACCCCTTGCCATGTTTAAGAAAATTTAATATTGATGGGCACCTAAATGAGAGAGAACTAAATAAGTCACGTGTTGTTTCCTCAATATGCAACAGATTTGCATATTAAGCTCCACTTAATTTGTAGGATTGCTTGTGCACCTTGCCATGCCATGCTTCATTAAACCGGACATGCATCATACTTAGTTGTGCATCATGCCATGATTATGTGATGGTTGTTTACTATGTTGTTTGCTTCCTTCCGGTGTTGCTTCTTCGGGTTAGTTCCGATAACGTCGCATTTGTGAGGATCCGTTCGACTACGTCCGTTTGTCTTCTTCATGGACTCGTTCTTCTTCCTTGCGGGATCTCAGGCAAGATGACCATACCCTCAAAATCACTTCTATCTTTTCTTGCTAGTTGTTCGCTCTATTGCTATGATGCGATACCTACCACTTGCTATATCATTCCTCCCATATTGCCATGTCAAGCCTCTAACCCACCTTACCTAGCAAACCGTTGGTGGGCTATGTTACCGCTTTTTCTCAGCCCCTCTTATAGCGTTGCTAGCTGGAGGTGAAGATGAAGTTTGTTCCTTGTTGGAACATGGTTATTGTTGGGATATCATTATTATATCTTGTTTACTTTAATGCATCTATATACTTGGTAAAGGGTGGAAGTCTCGGCCTTATTCCTGGTGTTTTGTTCCACTCTTGCCGCCCTAGTTTCCGTCATACCGGTGTTATGTTCTTTGATTTTGCGTCCCTGACGCGGTTGGGTGTTATGGGAACCCCTTGATAGTTTGCTTTGAATAAAACTCCTCCAGCAAGGCCCAACCTTGGTTTTACATTTGCCTAACAAGCTATCACCTTCCCTTGGGTTTTGCAGACTCAAGGGTCATCTTTATTTTAACCCCCCCAGGGCCAGTTCTTGTCTAAGTGTTGCTCCAAACCTGTCAGCCGCCGGTGGCCACCAGGGGCAACTCTGGGCTGGCCTACCGGAAATTTGGACAATCCGGTGTTGTCCCGAGAATGAGATATGTGCAGCTCCTATCAGGATGTCGGCACATCGGGTGGCTTTGCTGGTCATGTTTTACCATTGTCGAAATGTCTTGTAATCAGGATTCCGAGACTGATCGGATCTTCCCAGGAGAAGGAATATCCTTTGTTGACCGTGAGAGCTTGTGATGGGCTAAGTTGGGACACCCCTGCAGGGTTTGAACTTTCGAAAGCCATGCCGCGGTAATGTGGCAGATGGGAATTTTTTAATGTCCGATTACAGAGAACTTGACACTTAACTTAATTAAAATGCATCAACCGCGTGTGTAGCCGTGATGGTCTCTTTTCGGCGGAGTCCAGGAAGTGAACACGGTTCTTGTGTTATGCTTGAACGTAAGTAGTTTCAGGATCACATCTTGATCATTTCTAGCTTCACGACCGTGCGTTGCTTCTCTTCTCGCTCTTATTTGCGTATGTTAGCCACCATATATGCTTAGTGCTTGCTACAGCTCCACCTCACTACCCTTTCCTACCCATAAGCTTAAATAGTCTTGATCTTGCGGCTGTGAGATTGCTGAGTCCTTGTGACTCACAGATACTTCCAAACAGTTGCAGGTGCCGATGATTCCACTATAGGTGATGCAACCCAGCTCAAGTGGGAGCTCGATGAAGATCTTGTTCGTTGTGTTGTTTCCTTTCCTGTTGATCAGTTTTGGAGCCCAGTTGGGACGATCGGGGATCTAGCATTTGGGGTTGTCTTCTTTTATTTTGGTTCCGTAGTCGGACCCTTTGATTGTATCTTGGATGATGTATGGATTATTTATGTATTGTGTGAAGTGGCGATTGTAAGCCAACTCTTTATCCCTTTCTTATTCAGTACATGGGATGTGTGAAGATTAACCCTCTTGCGACAAGCCTACCATGCGTCTATGCCTCTAAGTCGTGCCCCGACACGTGGGTGTTACATAACCAAACCTAGCATGCTTAACAACTTGCAAATATAGCAATTGTATTTGTTTCTCATGTATTTAGTACACCCAAATTCGATTTATTTCTCACATGATATGTAATAACATAATGCACCCACAAAAATTGAACATCGCATTGCATAATTGAACCAAACAGCCAACCACGTCGCGTCGTTGGCGTGCGAGGCGTTGACGGTGGCCTTGACGGCAAGGTGCTCGACACGAATGGCAGCCATCGCGACCTCATCTGCGCGTGTGGCCGCAATTTGCTTCTCCGCTGCCAAATGCTCCTTGAGATCTTGGCTATACTGCACGCTGATACGTCTCCGTCGTCTCTATAATTTTTGGTTGTTCCATGCCAATATTCTACAACTTTAATATACTTTTGACAACTTTTTATACTATTTTTGGGACTAACATATTGATCCAGTGTGCAGTGCCAGTTCCTGTTTGATCATGTTTTTTGTTTCGCAGAAAATCCCTATCAAACGGAGTCCAAACGGGATAAAAACTGACAGAGATTTTTTTGGAATATATGTGATTTTGGGAAGAAGAATCAACGCGAGATAATGCCCGAGGGGGCCACGAGGCAGGGGGCGCGCCCCAGGGGGTCAGGCGCGCCCTGGGCCCTCGTGGCCACCCCGTAAGGCGGTTGATGCTCTTCTTTCGCCACAATAAAGCTAATATCCGGATAAAAATCGTGTCCCAAATTCAGCTCAATCGGAGTTAGGGATCTCCGGGAATCTAAGAAACGGTGAAAGGGCAGAATCAGGGAGCGCAGAAACAGAGAGAGACAGAGAGACATATCCAATCTCGGAGGGGCTCTTGCCCCTCCCATGCCATGGAGGCCATGGACCAGAGGGGAAACCCTTCTGCCATCTAGGGATAAGGTGAAGGAAGAATAAGAAGAAGAAGAAGAAGAAGAAGAAGAAGAAGAAAAAGAAGAAGAAGGGGGCCTCTCTGCCCCTCTCTTCCGGTGGCGCCGGAACGCCGCCGGGACCATCATCATCGCCACAATCTACACCAACAACTTCACCGCCCTCATCACCAACTCTTCCCACTCTATGCTATGGTGTAACCCCTCTTTCACCCACTGTAATCTCTACTTAAACATGGTGCTCAATGCTATATATTATTTCCCAATGATGTATGGCTATCCTATGATGTTTGAGTAGATCCGTTTTGTCCTATGGGTTAATTGATGATTGTGACTGGTTTGAGTTGCATGTTTTATTATTGGTGCCGTCCTATGGTGATATCCGTGTCGCGCAAGCATGAGGGATCCCCGCTATAGGGTTTGCAATATGTTCATGATTTTCTTATGGTGGGTGGCGTGAGTGATAGAAACACAGACTCGAGTAAGTAGGTTGTTTGCGTATGGGAATAAAGAGGACTTGGTGCCTTATAATTCTATGGTTGGTGTTTACCTTAATGATCTTTAGTAGTTGTGGATGCTTGCTAGAGTTCCAATCATAAGTGCATATGATCCAAGAAGAGAAAGTATGTTAGCTTATGCCTCTCCCTCAAATAAAATTGCAATAATGATTACCGGTCTAGTTATCGATTACCTAGGGACAAATAACTTTCTCGTGACAAAAATCTCTCTACTAAAACTAACTTAGTTGTGTCTTTATCTAAACATCCCCTATTTTTTATTTACGCGCTCTTTATTATCTTGCAAACCTATCCAAAAACACCTACAAAGTACTTCTAGTTTCATACTTGTTCTAGGTAAACCGAATGTTAAGCGTGCATAGAGTTGTATCGGTGGTCGATAGAACTTGAGGGAATATTTGTTCTACATGTAGCTCGTCATTGGGTTCAACACTCTCACTTATCGAAAGAGGCTACAATTGATCCCCTATACTTGTGGGTTATCAAGACCTTTTTCTGGCACCGTTGCCGGGGAGTTATAGCGTGGGGTGAATATTCTCGTGTGTGCTTGTTTGGTTTATTAGTAAGTAGTTTATTTTGTGCTCTTGTTTTATATCTTTAGTTATGGGTAGGAAATGCAAAATACCAAAAAAATTAGTTGTACCTACTACACCAATGCTTGAAGAACCACTCAAAATATATCACACTCCTGAAGCTTTTTACTTGGATCATCTTTGATCCCTATGTGCTCGTGTTGAAACCCCAACTAGCTTAGTTGAGGGAAAATCTTTAGATGAGCATGCTTTTTATGTGCAACACTGCATATCTGAAAAGGGAAACTTTTACTAGATCAAATTCATCGTTTGCAATGCCATGCTTGGAATTTATGTGAAATATATGATTTTACTTGTTGTTCTAAAGACCCTAAGAAACACCTTCCCTACCAATGTGAGTTTAGTGATAATGGAATCATATCTTCATATGCTAAGGGTGTTTATAATTACTATGATGTTCAACAAATTGAAGAATTTGTTGCTTTTAAGGGTGCTTATGAAATTGCTTCTTTGATTGGAAAGTATGATGCTACTATTTACAAATCTGAAAATTTTGCCATACTTAAATATTGTTATGATAATTATGCTTCTAATGCCGATGTTAAACCATATATTGAGGACTCCTCTGCTGTCCAAGAAGAGATAAATATTTTGCAGGAGTCTATGGAAGAAGGAATTGATGAAACTTTGGGCTCATTGGATGAAAAAGATGATGAGGAGAGTGAAGAACAAAAGGAGGAGGAGCGGATTAGCTACTCGTGCCCACATTCTAATGAGAGTAACTCTTCAACTCATACATAGTTTAATTTCCCTTCATGCTTACCAAGGGATGATTGCTATGATGATTTCTATGACCTCGTTGATTCGTTTGAAATATCCCTTTTTGATGAACTTGATGCTTGCTATGCTTGTGGCCAAGATGCCAACATGAATTATGCTTATGGAGATGAACTTGCTATAGTTCCTTATGTTAAACATGAAATTGTTGCTATTGCACCTATGCATGATAGTCCTATTATATTTTTGAATTGTCCCGACTACACTATATCGGAGAAGTTTTCCCTTATTAAGGATTACATTGACAGGTTGCCTTTTACCGTTGCACATGATGATTTGGATGAATATAATATGCATGTGCTTGCTGCTCCTAATTGCAATTCTTATGAGAGAGGGACTACACCTCCGCCTCTCTATGTTTCCAACACGATAAAATTGCAAGAAACTTCTTATGCTATGCATTGGCCTTTACTATGTGTGCATGAATTGTTATTTTATGACATGCCAATGCATAGGAAGAGGGTTATACTTCGTATTTTCATGATATATGTTACTTTGTGCTCACTACTAAATCAAAAATCATTGTTAATTAAAATTGGCTTTGATATACCTTGGGATCCGGGTGGATCCATTACTTGAGCACCTTATGCCTAGCTTAATGGCTTTAAAGAAAGCACTGCCAGGGAGACAACCCAGAAGTTTTAGAGAGTCATTTATTTCTGTTGAGTGCTTTTATATAGTTTAAAAACAAAAAAATAAAGAGCGGAACCCAAAACTTTTCAAAAAGGAAAGTGAAAGTGAGAGAGACAAGCATTGTTGAAGCGGAGGAGCTCCTTGAACTTTGTTCATGCTCACGGAAACTGTGTGAATCTTGATTACAAAAACTTTTCAACAAAAATAATTATCCCCTTGTACAATTCCTTTGTATAATAAAAATAATGTGCCAAGATGTGCCTTTAGGATGTTTACATTGCTTGTTGGTTTGTGCGGTGTAGAACAGAAACTTTGGCTGTAGTGCGTGATTTTACATTTTTTTACTAGAATGTCAAACGGTTATGAAACTTTTTGCACTATCTTTATATTTTTTTTTATTTTTCCTAATTGTTTCAGAATTTTTGGAGTACTAGAAGTATGGTGAATGTTCAGATTACTGCAGACTGTCCTGTTTAAGACATATTCTGTTTTTGATGCATAGTCTGCTTGTTTTGATGAAACTATCAATTTCTAACAGTGGATTAAGCCATGTAAAAGTTATATTACAGTAGCTACAATGCAAAAACAAAATATGAATTAGTTTGCAACAGTACTTAGAGTAGTGATTTGCTTTATTATACTAACGGATCTTACCGAACTTTTTGTTAAGTTTTGTGTGATTGAAGTTTTCAAGTTTTGGGAGAGATCACGATGGATGAAGGAATAAGGAGTGGCAAGATTGGGGATGCCCAAGGCACCCCAAGGAATTATTCAAGGACTCCCAAGCAACCAAGCTTGGGGATGCCCCAGAAGGCATCCCCTTTTTCTTCTAACAATCATCGGTAATTTTACTTGGAGCTATATTTTTATTCGTCACATGATATGCGTAAATCTTGGAGCATCTTTTGCATTTAGTTTTCACTTTTCTTTGATGCACCATGCTGGTATGATATAGTCCTTGGTTGATTTATAGAATGCTCATTGCACTTCACTTATATCTTTTGAGTATGGCTTTATAGAATGCTTCATGTGCTTCACTTATATCATCTGAAGTTTGGATTGCCTGTTTCTCTTCACATAGAAAACTGCCATTTGTAGAATGCTCTTTTACTTCACTTATATTTGTTCGAGCGTGGGCATATATTTTGTAGAAATAATTAAACTCTCTTGCTTCACTTATATCTATTTAGAGAGATGACAGGAATTGGTCATTCACATGGTTAGTCATAAAAGCCTACATAAAACTTGTAGATCACTGAATATGATATGTTTGATTCCTTGCAATAGTTTTGAGATATAAAGATGGTGATGTTAGAGTCATGCTAGTGGGTAGTTGTGTATTGTAGAAATACTTATGTTGAAATTTGTGATTCACGTAGCATGCACGTATGGTGAACCGTTATGTAACGAAGTTGGAGCATGAGGTATTTATTGATTGTCTTCCCTATGAGTGGCGGTCGGGGACGAGCGATGGTGTTTTCCTACCAATCTATCCCCCTAGGAGCATGCGCGTAGTACTTTGTTTCGATGACATAGATTTTTGCTATAAGTATGTGAGTTCTTTATGACTAATGTTGAGTCCATGGATTATACGCACTCTCACCCTTCCATCATTGCTAGCCTCTTCGGTACTGTGCATTGCCCTTTCTCATCTCGAGAGTTGGTGCAAACTTCGCCGGTGCATCCAAATCCTGTGATATGATACGCTCTATCACACATTAGCCTCCTTATATCTTCCTCAAAACAGCCACCATACCTACCTATTATGGCATTTCCATAGCCATTCCGAGATATATTGCCATGCAACTTCCATCATCATCATATACATGACTTGAGCATTTATTGTCATATTGCTTTGCATGATCGTAATTTAGCTAGCATGATGTTTTCATGGCTTACCCGTTTTTTGATCTCATTGCTATGCTAGATCATTGCACATCCCGGTACACCGCCGGAGGCATTCATATAGAGTCATATCTTTGTTCTAGTATCGAGTTGTAATATTGAGTTGTAAGTAAATAAAAGTGTGATGATCATCATTATTAGAGCATTGCCCCATGAAAAAAATAAAAAAAAAGAAACGAAAAAAGAGAGGCCAAAGAAGCCTAAATAAAAAAGGGGGGGCCAAAGAAGCCCGCAAAAAAAGAAGGGGCAATGTTACTATCCTTTTACCACACTTGTGCTCCAAAGTAGCACCATGTTCTTCATATAGAGAGTCTCTTGAGTTATCACTTTCATATACTAGTGGGAATTTTCATTATAGAACTTGGCTTGTATATTCCGACGATGGGCTTCCTCAAATGTCCTAGGTCTGCATGAGCATGCAAGTTGGATGCACACCCACTTAGTTTCAGTTTGAGATTTCATACACTTATAGCTCTTAGTGCATCCGTTGCATGGCAATCCCTACTCCTCGCATTGACATCAATTGATGGGCATCTCCATAGCCCGTTGATTAGCCGCGTCGATGTGAGACTTTCTCCCTTTTTTGTCTTCTCCACACAACCTCCATCATCATATTCTATTCCATGCATAGTGCTATGTCCATGGCTCATGCTCATAGATTGCGTGAAAGTTGAAAAGGTTTCAGAACATCAAAAGTATGAAACAATTGCTTGGTTTGTCATTGGGGTTGTGCATGATTTGAATATTTTGTGTGGTGAAGATGGAGCATAGCCAGGCTATATGATTTTGTAGGGACAACTTTCTTTGGCCATGTTATTTTGAGAAGACATGATTGCTTTATTAGTATGCTTGAAGTATTATTATCTTAATGTCAAATAATAGACTATTGCTTTGAATCACTCGTGTCTTAATATTCATGGCATGATTAGATTACATGATCAAGATTATGCTAGGTAGCATTCCACATCAAAAATTATCTTTTTTATCATTTACCTACTCGAGGACGAGCAGTAATTAAGCTTGGGGATGCTCATACGTCTCCGTCGTATCTATAATATTTGATTGTTCCATGCCAACATTCTACAACTTTCATATACTTTTGGCAACTTTTTATACTATTTTTGGGACTAACATATTGATCTAGTGCCCAGTGCCAGTTCCCGTTTGTTGCATGTTTTTTGTTTCGCAGGAAATCCATATCGAACGGAGTCCAAACGGGATAAAAACTGACAGAGTTTTTTTTGGAATATATGTGATTTTTGGGAAGAAGAATCAACGCGAGATGATGCCCGAGGGGGCCACGAGCTAGGGGGGCGCACCCCAGGGGGTCAGGCGCGCCCTGGGCCCTCGTGGCCACCCCGTAAGGCGGTTGATGCCCTTCTTTCGCTGCAAGAAATCTAATATCCGGATAAAAGTCATGTCCAAAATTCAGCCCAATCGGAGTTACGAATCTCCGGGAATTTAAGAAACGGTGAAAGGGTAGAATCAAGGAGCGCAGAAACAGAGAGAGACAGAGAAACAGATCCAATCTCGGAGGGGCTCTCGCCCCTCCCATGCCATGGAGGCCATGGACTAGAGGGGAAGCCTTTCTCCCATCTAGGGAGAAGGTCAAGGAAGAAAAAGAAGAAGGGGCCTCTCTCCCCCTCTCTTCCGGTGGCGCCGGAACGCCGTCGGGACCATAATCATCGCCACAATCTACACCAACAACTTCACCGCCCTCATCACCAACTCTTCCCCCCTCTATGCAGCGGTGTAACCCCTCTTTTACCCTCTATAATCTCTACTTAAACATGGTGCTCAACGCTATATATTATTTCCCAATGATGTATGGCTATCCTATGATGTTTGAGTAGATCCGTTTTGTCCTATGGGTTAATTGATGATCGTGATTGGTTTGAGTTGCATGTTTTATTATTGGTGATGTCCTATGGTGATCTCCGTGTCGTGCAAGCGTGAGGGATCCCCGCTGTAGGGTGTGCAATATGTTCATGATTTTCTTATGGTGGGTGGCGTGAGTGATAGAGACACAGACCCGAGTAAGTAGGTTGTTTGCATATGGGAATAAAGAGGACTTGATGCCTTATAATTCTATGGTTGGGTTTTACCTTAATGATCTTTAGTAGTTGCGGATGCTTGCTAGAGTTCCAATCATAAGTGCATATGATCCAAGAAGAGGAAGTATGTTAGCTTATGCCTCTCCCTCAAATAAAATTGCAATAATGATTACCTGTCTAGTTATCGATTGCCTAGGGACAAATAACTTTCTCGTGACAAAAAGCTCTCTACTAAAATTAACTTAGTTGTGTATTTATCTAAACCGCCCCTAGTTTTTATTTATGCACTCTTTGTTATCTTGCAAACCTATCCAACAACACCTACAAAGTACTTCTAGTTTCATACTTGTTCTAGGTAAAGCGAATGTTAAGCGTGCGTAGAGTTGTATCGGTGGTTGATAGAACTTGAGGGAATATTTCTTCTACCTTTAGCTCCTCGTTGGGTTCGACAATCTTATTATCGAAGGAGGCTACAATTTTTCCCCTATACTTGTGGGTTATCACACGCACCATGGCTTAGGGCGGCGCTTATTTGGTGGAGGGGTCGCGCCGGCGGTCGAGGCATGTGGAAAGTGGAAGGAGGAGGAGGATGGGGGTTGGGTGTGGATTACCTTCCTGGATAGGCGAGGCCAAGCAGCGTGAAGGAGGGTCGCCGGTAAGGAAGCAACGCTGCAAGCAAGGAGTGAAGGTATCAACTTGGAAAGGAAGGCGGAAACAGGGGAAATGTGGCTTTGGGCAAGGGGGGGAGGGGATGTAGATATTTCCGCAGAAGCTGAAATAATGGAATCGCTGCAGCGAAAAAATTGGCGCGCAAAGTGTCATCAGACACGGTCCCTTATTCAGAATTGTGTACGATATGTGAACATTACAAAAGATTCAGATAGCTTAACCCGTGTGTGATGAGTTTGAACGTCAAAAATTTTGGTTCAAATTTCCCTAGTTAAAGTGGTCATCGACGTCATTGCATAATTTGGGTACACAATGGAGACTAAAGCACACCCACACTTCTTAATCGACCAAGTTCATCAATTAAACAGAGCTAGCTAAACTAAACATTACTCTAACAAATTAAAGACCCACGCTCTTAATTAAACAAAACAATGAGTACTACTACGGCTGGTGCTCGTCGATCTCCGTCGCCGACTCCATGTCTAGCTTGCGCTCAACGGTCTCCTAGGAAGGGGCTCCACGGCATCTATTGGGCCATACTCGGCAAGCATCTCACCATCCGCGTCTGCCATATCTTTGGAATGGGCCGCCACGAGATGGGTGTGGGCGGCCGTGATCTGGGCTTTGGCGGGCTCTGTCGTGGCAAGGTATGCCGCGTAGAAACGGACGATTGCTCGAACTCTCTCGGTGATTGCCAACTCTTCGGCCGTGGGTTGCCGACTGTCATCATAGAAGCTTCGTTCGATTTTTGCGGTGACCGCCATGAGCTGGGCGTGGACGGCCCCGACATGGTGGTGGGCGTCCTCCATCAGGGCTAAGGCCGCCGCTGTAGAACGGGCAGCTGATGTGCCACTCTCGCTAGTTGCTATCCTCGAGGCAGAAGCTGCCGCCGCCTCTTGAGAAGCAACAACGGCCGTTTGGGCTGGCTTGGCCGCCCGGACACAGATTGCGGTCGCCCTCACAAAGCTTGTTAGCACGCACCTGGCGGCTGCGGCCGCGCTCTCTCTAGAGTGGGCCACCGAAGTTGCCCTCACGACGTGGGTCCACGTCCCCATCTTTCACCGGTGACGATTGAACAGTGAAATGATATTTGAGGAGCAGGCTAGTGTTCTTGACACTCCAACGGTGCTCCAAGATATTTTGTGCTGCATCTCACACGGTTGGTGATAATAAACTGTGTGTGATCTACTTGATTTGAATTACGTAATGGGATCACATATGCAAAGGATGGTGTTTGAATTGCTAGAACTTTTATCTGCTGTGAACATGCAACTATAGGTGTGTCGTAAAAAAATTGGACTTATCCAGGGTTCGTTTGGACGTTTTTATACATTAACTTGGTTTTGTAGGCATTTCAGGTGCATAATTAAAATTTGAACTACATGCACATGCAATAGTGCATATAAACAGGTTGAAAAATCAAATATGTGTCCTTGGTTGCATGCTTAGGTGCGATGCAAGAAATGGGAATGAATGTCAAACACCCTACCACCGTCACTCGGCTGCAAACATTGAGATACTTGGTTTTCAAATTCTAGTAAATCCAAAACTTGTCTGAAATTTATGAAACTTGGCATGCTATCATGGAGCAGCATCAATATGCCATGCTAAAAAATTTGTCCCATTTGGGGTAGGTTTGGGTATAAGCTTCTCCCAAACCAGAGCATCTCACAACAAGCGTGATGGTTTTCGTAGGGAACATGCCACCTTTGGGAACTAAACAATATCTATTGCCTCTTATTGCTTTCAAAAAATTTCTAGTGTCAACATGGAACAACAGGAGTGTTTTGTTTAATTTTGGAATTTTTCGGGGTTCGTTTGGACATTTTTATACATTAACTGGGCTTTCTAGGCATTTTATGTGCATAATTCAAATTTGAACTACATGCACATTCTCCAGTGCATATAAATTGGTTGAAAAATTAAATTTGTGTCCTTCTGTGCATGCTTAGGTCCCATGCAAGAAATGGGAATGAATTTCAAACACCCTGCCGCCGTTACTCGACCGCAAACATTGAGATACTTGGTTTTAAAATTCTAACAAAGCCAAAACTGTCTGAAATTCATGAAACTTGGCATGCTATCATGGAGCGGCATCAACATGACGTGGCAATTTTTTCCCATTTGGGGCAGGTTTGGGTATAAGCTTCTCCCAAACTAGAGCTTCTCACAACAAGCGTGACGATTTCGGTAGGGAACATGCCACCTTTGGGGACGAAACGATATCCGTTGCCTCTTATTGCTCTCAAATTTTTTCTGGTGTCAACATCGAACAACAGGAGTGTTGTGTTTAATTTTGGAATTTATCGGTGTTCATTTGGACATTTTTATACATTAACTGGGCTTTCCATGCATTTTATTTGCATAATTGAAATTTGAACTACATGCACATGCTCTAGTGCATATAAATTGGTTGAAAAATCAATTTTGTGTCCTTTGGTGCATGCTTAGGTCCCATGCATGAAATGAGGAAGAATTTCAAACACCCTGCCACCGTCACTCGGCCGCAAATATTGAGATACTTGGTTTTAAAATTCTAACAAATCCAAAATTCATCTGAAATTCATGAAACTTGGCATGCTATCATGGAGCAGCATCAACATGCCGTGGTAAAAAATTTGTCCCATTTGGGGCAGGTTTCGGTATAAGTTTCTCCCAAACCAGAGCTTCTCACAACAAGCGTGATGGTTTCGGTAGGGAACGTGCCACCTTTTGGGGATGAAACAATATCCATTGCCCCTTATTGCTTTCAAAAAAATTCTAGTGTCAACATAGAACAACAGGAGTGTTGTGGTTAATTTTGGAATTTTTCGGGGTTCGTTTGGATATTTTTATACATTAACTGGGTTCTCTAGGCATGTGCATAATTCAATTTTAAACTACATGCACATGCTCCAGTGAATATAAATTGGTTGAAAATCAAATTTGTGTCCTTCGGTGTATGCTTAGGTCCCATGCAAGAAATGGGAATGAATTTCAAACACCCTGCCACCGTCACTCGGCCGCAAAAAGTGAGATACTTGGTTTTAATATTGTAGTAAATCCAAAACTCATTTGAAATTCATGAAACTTGGCATGCTATCATGGAGCGGTATCAACATGCCGGGGTAAATTTTTTGTCCCATTTGGGCAGGTTTGGGTATAAGCTTCTCCCAAACCAGACCTTCTCACAACAAGCGTGATGGTTTCGGTAGAGAACTTGCCACCTTTGGGGACGAAATGATATCCGTTGCCTCTTATTGCTTTCAAAAAAATTCTAGTGTCAACATAGAACAACAGGAGTGTTGTGTTTAATTTTGGAATTTTTGGGGGTCATTTTGACATTTTTATACATTAACTGGGTTTTCTAGGCATTTCAGGTGCATAATTAAAATTTGAATTACATGCATATGCTCCAGTGCATATAAGTTTTTGAAAAATCAAATTTGTGTCCTTCGGTGCATGCTTAGGTCCCATGCAAGAAATGGGAATGAATTTCAAACACCCTGCCACCGTCACTTGGCCGCAAACATTGAGATACTTGGTTTTAAAATTCTAGTAAATCCAAAACTCGTCTGAAATTCATGAAACTCGGCATGCTATCATGGAGCGGCATCAACATGCCGTGGTAAAAAAATTTGTCCCATTTGGGGCAGGTTTGGGTATAAGGTTCGCATAAACTAGAGCTTGTCACAACAAGCGTGATGGTTTCGGTAGGGAACGTGCCACCTTTGGGGACGAAACGATATCCGTTGGCTCTTATTGCTTTCAAAAAATTCCTAGTGTCAACATAGAACAAAAGGAGTGTTGTGTTTAATTTTGGAATTTTTCGTGGTTCGTTTGGACATTTTTATACATTAACTTTGTTTTCTAGGCATTTCAGGTGCATAATTCAAATTTGAACTACATGGACATGCTCCAGTGCATATAAATTGGTTGAAAAATCAAATTTGTATCCTTCGGTGCATGCTTAGGTCCCATGCAAGAAATGAGAATGAATTTCAAACACCCTACCACTATCACTCGACCGCAAACATTGAGATACTTGGTTTTTAAATTCTAGTAAATCAAAAACTCGTCTGAAATTCATGAAACTTGGCATGCTATCATGGAGCGGCATCAACATGCCGTTGTAAAAATTTTGTCCCATTTGGGGCTAGTTTGGGTATAAGCTTTTCACAAACCAGAGTTTCTCACAACAAGCGTGATGGTTTCGGTAGGGAACGTGCCACCTTTGGGGACAAAACGATATCCGCTGCCTCTTACTGCTTTCAATTTTTTTTCTAGTGTCAACATAGAACAACAGGAGTGTTGTGTTTAATTTTGGAATTTTCGGGGTTCATTTGGACATTTTCAAACATTAACTTGGTTTTGTAGGCAATTCAGGTGCATAATTCAAATTTGAACTACATGCAGATGCTCCACTGCATATAAACTGGTTGAAAAATCAAATATGTGTCCTTGGTTGCATGCTTAGGTCCCATGCAAGAAATGGGAATGAATTTCAAACACCATGCCACCGTCACTCGGCCGCAAACATTGAGATACTTGGTTTGTAAATTCTAGTAAATCCAAAACTTGTCTAAAATTCATGAAACTTGGCATGCTATCATGGAGCGGCATCAACATGTCCTGGTAAAAATTGTGTCCCATTTGGGGTGGTTTGGGTATAAGCTTCTCACAAACGAGAGCTTCTCACAACAAGCGTGATGGTTTCGGTAGGGAACGTGTCACCTTTGGGACGAAACGATATCTGTTGTCTCTTATTGCTTTCAAGAATTTTCTAGTGTCAACATAGAACAACAGGAGTGTTGTGTTTAATTTTGGAAAATTGCGGGGTTCGTTTGGACATTTTTATACATTAACTGGGTTTTCTAGGCATTTTATGTGCATAATTCAAATTTGAACTACATGCACATGCTCAAGTGCATATAAATTGGTTGAAAAATCAAATCTGTGTCCTTCGGTGCATGCTTAGGTCCCATGCAAGAAACGGGAATGAATTTCACCAGGGTACTGTTGATTGCCGGCAAACCATTGCGATACTTTGTTTTTAAATTCTAGTAAATCCAAAACTTTTCTGAATTCATGAAACTTGGCATGCTGTAATGGAATGGCACCCGACATGTTGTGGTATTTTTCGTGTCCATTTTGAGAGAAGGCGCACTCAAATAACAGCCAACAAAGGCATTTTGAAACAAATAGCTTCCTCTATAACATCTCAAATGTTTTGTATAATTTAAATTGTGTGCGTTCTGTTAACCATTCACGTGATGCCATGCCTCACTCTTTTAATGACTAGGAGGTGCCGTGCGGATAGTTGCTTGATGTTGGGGAACGTAGTAATTTCAAAAAATTCCTACGCACACGCAAGATCATGATGATGCATAGCAACGAGAGGGGAGAGTGTGATCTATGTACCCTTGTAGATCGACAACGGAAGCGTTAACTTGGTTGATGTAGTCGTACATCTTCACGGCCCAACCGATCAAGCACCGAAACTACGGCACCTCCGAGTTCTAGCACACGTTCAGCTCGATGACGATCCCTGGACTCCGATCCAGCAAAGTGTCGGGGAAGAGTTCCGTCAGCACGACGGCGTGGTGACGCTCTTGATGTACTACTGTCGCAGGGTTTCGCCTAAGCACCGCTACAATATTATCGAGGACTATGGTGGAAGGGGGCACCGCACACGGCTAAGAATATGATCACGTGGATCAACTTATGTCCTTAGGGGTGCCCCTTGCCTCCATATATAAAGGTTCAAAGGGGGGGCCGGCCGGCCAAGAGGAGGCGCGCCAGGAGGAGTCCTACTCCCTCCGGGAGTAGGACTCCCCCCTTTCCTAGTTGGAATAGGATTCACGGCGGAGGGGGGGAAAGAGGAGAGAGAGGAGGAAGGGGGGCCGGCCCCCTCTCCTTGTCCTATTCGGACCAAGGGGGGGAGGGGCGCGCGGCCCATCTCCGGCCACCTCTCCTCTCTTCCACTAAGGCCCACTAAGGCCCATATACCTCCCGGGGGGGTTCCGGTAACCTCCCGGTAATCCGGTAAAATCCCGATTTCACCCGGAACACTTCCGATATCCAAACATAGGCTTCCAATATATCAATCTTTATGTCTCGACCATTTCGAGACTCCTCGTCATGTCCGTGATCACATCCGGGACTCCGAAAAACCTTCGGTACATCAAAACGCATAAACTCATAATATAACTGTCATCGAAACCTTAAGCGTGCGGACCCTACGGGTTCGAGAACAATGTAGACATGACCGAGACACGTCTCCGGTCAATAACCAATAGCGGGACTTGGATGCCCATATTGGTTCCTACATATTCTACGAAGATCTTTTATCGGTCAGACAGCATAACAACATACGTTGTTCCCTTTGTCATCGGTATGTTACTTGCCCGAGATTCGATCGTCGGTATCCTATACCTAGTTCAATCTCGTTACCGGAAAGTCTCTTTACTCGTTCTATAATACATCATCCCGCAACTAACTCATTAGTTGCAATGCTTGCAAGGCTTAAGTGATGTGCATTACCGAGAGGGCCCAGAGATACCTCTCCGACAATCGGAGTGACAAATCCTAATCTCGAAATACGCCAACCCAACATGTACCTTTGGAGACACCTGTAGAGCTCCTTTATAATCACCCAGTTACGTTGTGACGTTTGGTAGCACACAAAGTGTTCCTCTGGCAAACGGGAGTTGCATAATCTCATGGTCATAGGAACATGTATAAGTCATGAAGAAAGCAATAGCAACATACTAAACGATCGGGTGCTAAGCTAATGGAATGGGTCATGTCAATCAGATCACTCAACTAATGATGTGATCCCGTTAATCAAATAACAACTCTTTGTCCATGGTTAGGAAACATAACCATATTTTATTAACGAGCTAGTCAAGTAGAGGCATACTAGTGACACTCTATTTGTCTATGTATTCACACATGTATTATGTTTCCGGTTAATACAATTCTAGCATGAATAATAAACTTTTATCATGATATAAGGAAATAAATAATAACTTTATAATTGCCTCTAGGGCATATTTCCTTCACTTGAGTGCTTGACTAAACAGGAGGCGTGCGAGCTGTACTCCAATGCAGAGGCTCATCGGGATGCGTGCGAGCTGTACGCCACGCAGGCTCATCGGGAAGTGATCCCTTTGACTTCCATAGCCGCCCGCCTTGCTCGCATTCTCCATTAATGGCACCCAAGCCGTAGTTTAGTTCGGTTTTTAAATATAAAACACTCATCGCAAATGTTTTAGTTAGAACACCCGTATGCAAAACCGACAAGTTCCCCAGAAAGCTAAGGGAAATGTGCCTAGCAGGATTTGTGCAGCTCTTGATCGCAAATGTTTTAGTTAGAACACCCGTATGCAAACCGACAGCTTCCCCTGGAAGCCAAGAGAAAATGTGCCGAGCAAGATTTCTGCAGCTCTTGATCGCAAACGTTTTAGATAGAGCACCCGTATGCAAAGTGAGAGCTATGGTCTTCACCCTTAAGTCGAGGGAAAATTCGCAGCGCGGGACTTGTGCATCCCTTCAATGCAAATAGTTGTTTTGGATGATCCGTGTGCAACCATGTACAAACAATTTGGTAAGATTTGCATCTGTCGTATTGGGTATGTTGCCATTTGTCAAACTAGAAAGATTGACATTTGTTGATCTAGTAACATTGCCATTTTGTCAATCCTTGTAACACCGTGATTTGTCAAAATATGAAGCTAAAAATCACTAGCACTATCTAATTTTTGCAACTAAAATTCAGTAATTAAGCATAGATTTCATTCATAGATTAAGCCGGCGTTCTTAATTTATACAAACGGTTCAAGTCGACAGCTGAACCGACCAAACTTTTCCCCAATTGGTTCCAACCACGTACTAAAATAGCTAGTTCAACTATATATACTAGCTAATTTTAAGTACATTGTACAGTTCCACCACACATCTATAGTCAGGTGAACTGAACAAAAATAGCCCCTAAATACTACTACGGAGGGGCTTTGTGCTACTTCCGGCAGCCTCTCCTCTGCCGAGCGCGCTTAGTAAGAGGAAGAGGAGGAGCCTGCTGACGAGATGGACAAATGCAATACGGTGCCTGCCACTGTTGCATGTTCAGCGACGCTCGCCAGCTCGAAGTGGCCGAACTGCTCGTAGATCTCCTGATTCCTCGCCTCTGCGGTAAGGCTCTTTGCGTGCTCGATGAGGCGCTCCTCGTCCTCATGCAGGAACTCGATGGAGCGCGTAAGGTTGTTGACGCACGTGCGGGCCTCCACCTCCGCCTCCCTCCTTCGGGCGGTGGTCGACGGTGGGCTGGCGGCCATGGCGGCCAACAATGGGGTGGCGGCCACGAGGCCACCTCCTGCCTTCGGGCCACGGTGGTGGAGCGGGTGATGGCCGGCAGTGGGGTGGCGGCCACGACGGCCACCTCCCGCCTTCGGGTCGCGGCGACGGAGCGGGTGATGGCCCTAGATTTTGATGATGGTGTGGCGGTAACGGCGGTCGGCAACAGCTGCCGATGAGCAGCGACGGCGGAGCGTGTGGTGGGTGTTCCGCGCATATCCAACAGGGACGCCACGCGCACTACACTATGCCAGGGACTGAGCCGCCGCTGCGGTGTAGCCTCCCAGCTGGAGCTGTCCTCTGATGATGGCGGAGTGGCTAAGCAACCACGACAGACCGGTGCCATTGGCGATTGTGGGAGAGCATATGAGATAAGCTACAGGGAGGAAGGGGAAATGCGAGGCAGGACTCGCCAGCCGTGAGGTTTTATATAGCAAGCCGGTAAAGCATTGGGATTTTGGGGGATTTCACTAAGTCGGGCGGGAAGCTTGCACGGGAACCTGCGAGGTTGTGCGGGAACGGGTTCACTGACGATTCATTGGTGCCACTTCGAGCCACTGTTTGGCCAAAAGAACGCCCCCACGCATTGCGCAAGCTTGCGCTGTAAGCCGTCTGCGGCAGTGGGGTGACAAGACATGCGAGAGGAGGACGAAAGGACACGCACACATACGGTTAATACAAAAAAATGTTTGCGATTTAATTACCTACTATACCCCATCCTGGTTTATATGTAGGATTTAACTAATAAAATACGAATGCATGTCGCCAAAGATTATATCGTTGTATTCATATTTGAACATAGTTTCCAGTTATACAATTTTTTGTAACATGCATTAACACTCTTTTGGTTAAATTTAAGGTTATATACCAGCAAGCTTTTGCCCGCAACACACACGGCTTATTCCATAACAAACAACTCGGATGGATCAACTGTATGCCACGTATCGCACACGCAACTCTAATCTGATTCGTGCTCGATGTCTCTGACCTCGCTCACACAGTTCATATTATTTGCCACGTATTACTGTGCCGGCCTTTGCTTGCGTCCCTCGGCCAGCTCTGCTCGCCGTTAGGCGCCGCAGCGCACTGTGCTCGCCGTTGGGCGCTGCGGTGCGCTCTGCTCGCATCCGTCGGCGCGGTCGACTTGTTGACAACTTTTCCTTGTGTGTTCAACTACTATATGCGTATATATATGGTTGCTCGCCATTGAGGTGACCGCGAAGCGCTCTGCTCGCGTCCCTTCGCGCGTGCTCTGCCAGCGGTTGGGCGTGCGCATGATCACGTCGGGGGCCCCATATGCATGCGGTTGCGCTGCACGCATTGCCACGCAATGCAGTTACGTGCGGCATGATGGAGTTATGCGCTGCAAATTAGAACTACCATCAGGGCCTGCCGATATTCCTGGCCGTCCGGTTTCCCCTTTAATTCCCGCGGCCATTATAACCTTAGTTTCTTCAAGCTTTCGATCGCGCCCCACAACACAACAAGCACACCCACGACGACACATAGAGAGGGCATGTCTAGCGGCGCTCCAATGGAGTTCGGCGAGCATAGAGTGGAGACCCACGCGAGGGAGACAGATCTCTCGGTGGTGTACACCATTGACCCAGCCGTGGTGGATGACTACATCAACTGCGTTGAGCAGTTTCCTGCTCGAGACAAGTACAAGGTGGTCGGCATCGACCTCCAGTACACCGCATGTCGTCCCGGCATAGATCAGAAGGTTGTCGTTGCCCAGTTGTGTGTGCGCCATCATGTCCTCATCTACCACTACTACATGGCCACAGATCCTTGCGACCGTTTCAACAGGTTTTCAACAGCACGAACTACAAGTTCGCCACGGTGGAAACCACCGATGATGTAAAAGCGCTCAGTGTTACGGGCTTGGCCTGCAAGAACCTTGTCGAAATTCGTGACCACTATAGGGTCTGGGGCAGCACGAAGAAGGACTCCCTGGTTGAAATCGCCTTGGCCATCATCGACCCCTACTACGAAAAGATGAAGCAGGATGCCAAGAGAACAAGTCCCGTATCCTAGCATAGGGCCTGGATGCGGCAACTGGATGAACCCCACCTTAGGTTCGTGGCCAAGAGCATGCACACATGCTAAGAGATGCACATGCAGATCGTTGAGATGAGGAAGTGCCTCGTTACCCAAATCGACGAGCCCGGATCGAGCCACAAGCAGAGCAAGCATCACAAGAAGTAGATGATGATTAGATGATTGTTTATGCTAGTTAATCATGCATGTAATATATAGTTTACTTTATTGGTGTGTGGAAATGTCATGTGTGTAGTAGCCATCTATGTAATTATGCATGTAATAGTTTACTTTGGTGTGTGCAAATGCCATGGTTGTAGTAGCCACCTATGTAAGTGGATGTTTAATTTGGTTATGCAACCATGTCCTTATAAGTGTGTATATATATGTTGTTGTTCTGTATGCAATCCCATCGCACAACACACACATCTTATTAGCAGCAACCGTTTGTGTTATTATCGGTCTTCGCACACATTTCTGATTACAGACCTGTTTGACGTGTATGACACACATCTTGTTATATTGAACCATCTCTGTTCTCTTGTCTCAACACAAACAGTTCATCTGAGTGAACCGCATGCCGTATATCGCACACACCTTGATCTGGCTGACCGTTTCTTTTGTGTTGCCTAATCACAAATAGTTCATCCGAGTGAACCACATGATGTATATTGCACACACTTTCATCTGTCTGCACGTTTCTTTTGTTCCGCCTCATCACAAACAGTTCATTGAACTGAATCGTATGCCCTGCATCGCACACGCAGCTAAAATCTGAACCGTGTTTGATGCATCCTCCATCGCAAATGTTTGCACCTTTTTTACGGTTCTTTTACACCACTGTTTGCGATTAGTGCATCGCACACAGTTTCGTCAAAGGGTCTCTGATCGTAGTGCCGCGTTAGCAGGATCCTGCAGTAGTGTCCTTTTAATAGAGAACCGGAACAAACCATTAACACACGGTGAATATATAAAGTCCTCAATCTACGGTCATCACCGGGAGTTGTCCCGACTATTGTAGCTCCGGGGTTGCTGGATCATGACACGTAGTAGGTGACTATAACTTGCAAGATCGGATCTAGAACATGGATATAATGGTGATAACATAAACGGTTCAGATCTGAAATCATGGCACCCGGGCCCAAAGTGACAAGCATTAAGCATGGCAAAGTCATAGCAACATCAATCTCAGAACATAGTGGATATTAGGGATCAAGCCCTAACAAAACTAACTAGATTACATGATGAATCTCATCCAACTCCTCACTTACCAGCGAGCTTAAGAAGGAATTACTCACTCCCGGTGGGGAGCATCATGGAATTGGCGATGGAGAAGAGTTGGTCATGATGAAGAACGAAGATCCCCCTCTCCGGAGCCCCGAACGGACTCCAGATCTGGCCTCCCAATGAAGAATAGGAGGTGACGACACCTCCATCTTGTGGATCACGATAATTCTTTCTCCTCGATTGTTTTCTGAAAAATAGGATTTTATAGCATAGGTTTCATGGTTTGTGGGCCACCAGGTGGGGACAACCCACCTGGGCGCACCAGGAGGGGAGCGCGCCCTGGTGGGTTGTGCCCGCCCAGGTGCCCCCCTCCGGTAGATCTTGGCTCCAGAAATTCTCTTTATTGATATAAAAAATCCTTGCAAAGTTTCGTTCCATTCCAAGAACTTTTATTTCTGCACAAAAACAACACCATGGTAGTTCTGCTGAAAATAGCGTCAGTCTAGGGTTAGTTTCATTTGAATCATGCAATTCAGAGTCCAAAACAAGAGGAAAAGCGTTAGGAAAAGTAGATACGTTGGAGACGTATCATGTATTTAGCCTATGTACTTGACCTTGAGACGGTGGCCTGTTTTCTTGCGCTCCATGACACAAGATTTGTTCCCAGAAACACAGCAAAGCCACCTGTAGATCTTCTATCATTAGCAAACCCTGCCCAGTCTGCATCAGAGTTTGCAGTAACAAGCATAGAAGAGGACTTGGTAATTTGAAGTCCAAGACCTTCTGAGAACTTGAGAAACCTTAGAATTCTCTTAACTGCAGTCCAATGAGTAGTTCTAGGTGCATGTAAATATTGACATACCTTGTTCACTAAATAAGAAATATCAGGACGAGTAGGTGTTAAATACTATAAAGCACCTACAACACTTCTATAAGTTGTTGCATCCTTTGGTCCAAGAGCTTCTCCACTTTCCATTGTAATCTTTTCTGAGGTAGAGATTGGTGTACTGACTGGCTTGCAATTTGCCAATCCTACTCTTCTGATAATATCAGTTGTGTACTTTTCCTATGAGAGAAGTATGCCATCTTTAATTTTCTATACCTTTATGCCAAGAAAATAATGAAGATCACCCAAGTCCTTGAGAGCAAATTCTAACTTTAGATCCTTAGGCAAGCAACTAGTGGCATCTGAACTTGAACTAGCAACAATTATATCATCAACATAAACAAGCCCAAAAAAGTGACATTGCCTTTATTAAAAAAGAACAATGAGGTATCCGCCTGGGATGGTATGAACCCAAGATGTTGTAATTGCATGCTCAATCTAGAATACCAAGCTCTTGGGGCCTGTTTCAAACCGTACGAGGCTTTATCCAACTTACCAACATATTGTGGTGTGCCGTGACTCTCATAACCTGGTGGTTGCCGCATGAACACTTCTTCCTCAAGAACACCATGAAGAAACGCGTTATGAACATCTAGCTGTCTTAGACTCCAACCTTTGGACATAGCAATAGACAAGACTGTTGGGGAACGCAGTAATTTTAAAAAAATTCCTACGCACACACAAGATCTATCTAGGTGATGCATAGCAACGAGAGGGAGAGCGTTGTTTACGTGCCCTTGTAGACCGAAAGCGGAAGCGTTATGACAACGCGGTTGATGTAGTCATACGTCTTCACGATCCGACCGATACTAGCACCATAGGTACGGCACCTCCGCAATCTGCACACGTTCAACTCGGTGACGTCCCATGAACTCTAGATCGAGTTGAGGTCGAGGGAGAGTTTTGTCAGCACGACGGCATGATGATGGTGATGATGAAGTTACCGACACAGGACTTCGCCTAAGCACTACAACGATATGACCGAGGTGGAAATCTGTGGAGGGGGGCACCGCACACGGCTAAACAATGAACTTGTGTGTTCTAGGGTGCCCCTGCCCCCGTATATAAAGGAGCAAGGGGGAGGCCGGCCAGCCCTATAGGGGCGCGCCCCAAGTAGGATTCCTACTAGGAATAAGAATCCTATTCCTAGTAGGTTTCCAACAAGGAAGAGAGGGGGAACGAAGGAGAGGGAGAGAGGGAGAAGGAAAGGGGCCCCCCTTCCCTAGTCCAATTCAGACCCAAGGGGGAGGGGGCGTGCGGCCTGCCCTAGCCACCCCTCGCTCTCTCCACTAAGGCCCATGAGGCCCATTAGTTCCCCCGAAGAGTTTCGTAACCCTTCGGCACTCCAGTTTTATCCAAAACTTCTCCGGTGTCTGAATATAGTCGTCCAATATATCAATCTATATGTCTCGACCATTTCGAGACTCCTCGTCATGTCCGTGGTCACATCCGGGACTCCGAACTATCTTCGGTACATCAAAACACATAAACGCATAATACTGATCGTCATCAAATGTTAAGCGTGCGGACCCTATGGGTTCGAGAACTATGTAGACATGACCGAGACACTTCTCCGGTCAATAGCCAATAGCGGAACCTGGATGCTCACATTGGCTCCTACATATTCTATGAAGACCTTTATCGGTTAAACCGCATAACAACATATGTTGTTCCCTTTGTCATCGGTATATTACTTGCCTGAGATTCGTTCGTCGGTATCTCAATACCTAGTTCAATCTTGTTACCGGAAAGTCTCTATACTCATTCCGTAATGCAACATCCTGTAACTAACTCGTTAGTCACATTGCTTGCAAGGCTTATAGTGATGTGCATTACCGAGAGGGCCCAAAGATACCTCTCCGACAATCGGAGTGACAAATCCTAATCTCGATCTATGCCAGGTCAACAAACACCATCGGAGACACCTGTAGAGCATCTTTATAATCACCCAGTTATGTTTTGATGTTTGATAGCACACTAACTGTTCCTCCGGTATTCGGGAGTTGCATAATCTCATAGTCATAGGAACATGTATAAGTTATGGAGAAAGCAATAGCAATAAACTAAACGATCATAGTGCTAAGCTAACGGAAGGGTCAAGTCAATCACATCATTCTCTAATGATGTGATCCCGTTCATCAAATGTCAACTCTTGTCCATGGCTAGGAAACTTAACCATCTTTGATTAACGAGCTAGTCAAGTAGAGGCATACTAGTGACACTCTGTTTGCCTATGTATTCACACATTTACTAAGTTTCTGGTTAATACAATTATAGCATGAATAATAAATATTTATCATGATATAAATAAATATAAATAACAACTTTATTATTGCCTCTAGGGCATATTTCCTTCAGTCTCCCACTTGTACTAGAGTCAATAATCTAGTTCACTTCATCATGTGAATAGTTCACATCTTTATGTGATTAGTTCACATCTTCATGTGACTAATACCCAAAGGGTTTACTAGAGTCAATAATCTAGTTCACATCGCTATGTGATTAACACCTAAAGAGTGATCATGTTTTGCTTGTGAGAGAAGTTTAGCCTACGGGTCTGCAACATTCATATCCGTATTTATTTGCAAATTTCTATGTCTACAATACTCTGCACGGAGCCACTACTAGGGAAAAGCCTATCAGGAGCGCGTGTTTTAGGCCTATCAGTAGCGCGGGCTGGAGCGCTACTGGTACGGGGCTACAGCTAAAGGTTAGCAGTAGCGTGTGTTAACCCACGCTACTGCTATATTGACTTAGTAGTAGCGTTTTCTCCAAGCAGTGCTACTGGCAATTACTAGTAGCGCTTCTCCCAGCACGCGCTACTACTATTATTTCGTATTTTATTTCTTTTTTATTTCATGTTTTATTCATATACCTTTATAAAAGTTTTCATACAGCAGCAATTTAGAGATTGTTTTTACATCATAATGAGTTATTACATCACTGGGTGAAAGAACCGTGTACTAGTTTCAAGTGGATGGACATCCACTTGAAACTAATCCGCGGTTCTTTCACCCAATGATATAATAAATATCATCGTCATCATCATCATCATCATCATATCATTAACAACTTATCATCATAATACATCATTGTCATATAACACATCCTTGTGATCATCGTTTTCATCAATGAGACATCACATAGCAAGTTGGTCACTAGTCATAATCACAACTACTCCTCATCATCAACTCTAACACATTGTACCACATAATAAATATTGTACCTCATAGGACCTACTACATTCTCTTAGGACCTACTATATTCTCTTAGATAAAATAGCATAAAACAAGATAGCCCCTGACTCTCCATTATGGAGAATGGAGATTATCCTGTCTCCAATTCTTGCCTTTCGCACAATGTTGCTTCCAAGTAGCTCCTTACGATTGTCCATACATTTTTCCATTCTGTGATTTTCATGTCTCCACCTCTTTTAGAAATCCGATATGGATAGGTGAGATTCATAGGACGACTTGGCTGTATGTTCAAAACATTAAGGCGACCTTTCTGATACATCAGATGAGGCACACAATCATCCAGGATTTTCTGTTGAAAAATGTAGTAATAACTTCATAGTTAGAAATGTAGTTAAGTTTTAAAAGAATTTATGCAAAAGATGCACGGATGTCGTAATAGTAAAAAAATCTTACCATGGCATCTCCATGGATGTTACCGTGGTTCAACACGTGCACTAGTGGCACGTATTGACCATAATGTGGAGGAGTTTTATTATAGATATTGTAATTCTCAAGATCAGTACAAAATGCGACCACATGATTTTTCTCCTAATAAGTTAACTCCGAGCCATCAGTGTAGTAGGTTCTGTCTACCATGTTCCGCACATTGTTTGAACAATTAAAATAAGTTGTCAATGGAAATAATTGTCAACTATTTTGAAATGAACAATATAAATTAGTTAATAACTATGTTTGAGAAACTCACGTAATGGTGGAATTGGAAACGTATCAACAAGGACCCACATGTCCAAATTGTCTTGGTCGATGTCAGGATCACCAAGATCCATGGTGACAAGCATACCCTCTTGAAAATCAGACATCTTGCAAAGTGCTTCCCAACCCGGGCAACCAAAATGGGATACGCTCTCAGAATTGTATAGATTTACCTCAAAATCCATACCATGATGGGTCCTTAGGTTAATTTTCTTTGTTTCATTCCTCTCATGATCTTCAAAACCAATCCTCTCCAAGACATAGAGTCTTGCATGGCATGGGATAAGCTAGTCGAATTGTAAAAGACGAAAATTACATGTTGAAGTAGTAGAAGTCGAGCTTAATTACGAAAAAAACACTTTGCGTCGTAGTTTACCATATCACAATCGAAGGCCTCCTCGAGCATAATGCCGAAGCGCCGATCTTCGTCCAGGTGAGGCCTGTCGCAGAAAACCCGATCGTCGTGGCACCAGGAACACTCCCCCGGGAGACTTTTGTCGTCCGAGTACGAAATTTCTTATGTTCATAATTCAAATATTAAACTTGTAAAATTAAATATATGTACTAGAAAATTAAATTAGATCATTATTATTCATCACAGGTTGACTATCGGTCTGCCGAGTCTATATGGTGGAGACTCTCCCTCACTGATTCCTCTCTGACATTTGCGACCGTCGGTGGTGGTCGTTACTCCTTCTTTCCCTAGTGCATAACAAAGGTCTAGCATAAGGAAAAGAAGGAGAAACGACCCCCACGACAACAGTCGGGATTCTCGTCATCTCTCATATATGGTGGATACACTCCCTCACTAATTTTTCGACCTTCGGTGATGGAGCCTCGGCAGACTTAATGTCAACCCGAAATGTCGTTTAATTATTTTTCTAGAAAATCCAGGCCACTCGATATTTCCTACATATTCTAGCACAAGTCATACCAAAATTCACGAAAAATTTCGGCATGACCTTTTGCTAAAATAGGACATATTGAGCGCTTGAAATTTGTTGGAACGGAAATTAATCAACACTTCAGCAAAACATAGGCCACTCGGAGGTGTAACCTGAACATGACCGGCCACTTGGGCAACCCCATATCCTATTTGAGCAACACAAGATATACATGTTTCTATCTACATCATATCTTATAGGACTCATATTGACATGGATATTTGGCTAGTCTCACCTCGAGGTCGGAGGGGGTCGGTGACGGGGACGATGGCAGGGATGATGGAGGGGCTCCTTGATTTCTGCAAAAACAAAAGCCCTATAAATAAAACCCTAGCGAACGACATCGATGCGGGAATAATTGCTTAAGCTAAAAAATAACAACAAATGCGACATGTTCAACTAGTTCTATTAATTCAAATAGTTCTTACTAAATATAAACTTACTATAAATAGAAATAAACTAAAAATAAACTAGTTCAACTAGTTATATTAATTTTCTTACTAAAAATACATTAGTTCTATTAATTCAACTAGTTCTTACTAAAACTAAACTAGTTCAATTAGTTTATTAATTTACTTACTAATTATTTTAAACACTTACTAAAAACAGTAAAAAACTACATTATACAAAGTAGGGAGGAGGAGGAGGAGAGAGGAGGAGGGGGAGGAGGCCTGTGGGATCGGAGGAGGGAGGAGACAGGGGGAGGAGGGGGAGGGGGCGGCCGGAGGAGGAGGAGGGAGGGGCGGGGGTGGAGGGGAAGGGGTGGACGGAGGAGGAGGAGGGAGGGGCGGCCGGAGGAGGAGGGAGAGGGGCGGTGGGAGGAGGGCGATCGGAGGAGGGAGGAGGGAGGAGGGAGTACCTCGGCAAGGAGCAGCGCGGCGGCGGTGGCAGACCACGTACGGGTTCGGCGCGGGCGAGAGCGACTGAGAAGGGAGTGAGTGTCCAAGGTGAACCGCACGCTCCAGGATAAGGTAAGTAAGTAGTAACGCGTTTCAGAGAAATGCGCTACTGCTATGGGCCATAGCAGTAGCGCTGGTTAGTGGTACGCGCTACTGCTAAGTGAGGCTAGCCATCTGCGCCCAGTACAAATATAGCAGCAGCGCGGTTTCGGGGAACGCGCTACTGCTAAAGTGGTAGCAACAGCGCGGTTTATTTAAAAACACTACTACTAAGGAGCAGTAGCAAACTATTTTGTCCAGCGCTACTGCTAAGATTCTGTGTATAAGGTTTTCCCTAGTAGTGAGCTACTCTAGCTAGTTGCTCCCACTTTCAATATGTATCTAGATCGAGACTCAGAGTCATCTAGATCGATGTCAAAAGCTTGCATCAACATAACTCTTTACGACGAACTCTTTTATCACCTCCATAATTGAGAAATATTTCCTTAGTCCTCTAAGGATAATTTTGACCGTTGTCCAGTGATCTATCCTAGATCACTATTGTACTCCCTTGCCAAAATCATGCTAAGGTATACAATAGGTCTGGTACACAGCATAGCATATTTTATAGAACCTATGGCTGAGGCATAGGGAATGACATTTCATTCTCTTTCTATTTTCTGCCATGGTCGGGTTTTGAGTCTTTACTCAACTTCACACCTTGCAACACATGCAAGAACTCCTTCTTTGACTGTTCCATTTTGAACTACTTCAAAACATGTCAAGGTATGTACTCATTGAAAAATTTATCAAGCGTCTTGTTCTATCTCTATAGATCTTGATGCTCAATATGTAAGCAGCTTTACCGAGGTCTTTCCTTCAAAAACTCCTTTCAAACACTCCTTTATGCTTTCCAGAAAATTCTACATCATTTCTAATCAACAATATGTCATTCACATATACTTATCAGAAAGGCTGTAGTGCTCCCACTCACTTTCTTGTAAATATAGGCTTCACCGCAAGTCTGTACAAAACTATATGCTTTGATCGACTCATCAAAGCGTATATTCCAACTCCTAGATGCTTGCACTAGTCCATAGATGGATCGCTGGAGCTTGCACACTTTGTTAGCATCTTTAGGATTGACAAAACCATCTGGTTGCATCATATACAACTCTTCTTTAATAAATCCATTAAGGAATGTAGTTTTGATATCCATTTGCCAGATTTCATAAAATGCGGCAACTTCTAACATGATTCGGACAGACTTTTAAGCATCAATACGAGTGGGAAAATATCATCGTAGTCAACACCTTGAACTCGTCAAAAACCTTTTGCGACAATTCAAGCTTTGTAGATAGTAAAACTACTATCAGCGTCCATCTTCCTCTTGAAGATACATTTATTCTGAATGGCTCACCGATCATCAGGCAAGTCAATCAAAGTCCATACTTTGATCTCATACATGGATCCCATCTCAGATTTCATGGCCTTAAGCCATTTCACGGAATCTAGGCTCATCATTGCTTCCTCATAGTTTGTTGGTTTGTCATGGTTTACTAACATGACTTCCAGAACAGGATTACCGCACCACTCTGGTGTGGAATGTACTCTGGTTGACCTACGAGGTTCAGTAGTAACTTGATCTGAAGTTTCATGATCATCATCATTAACTTCCTCACTAATTGGTGTAGGCATCACTGGAATTGATTTCCGTGATGAAATACTTTCCAATTCGGGAGAAGGTACAATTACCACATCAAGTTCTACTTTCCTCCAACTCACTTCTTTCGAGAGAAACTCCTTCTCTAGAAAGCATCCATTCTTAGCAACGAATATCTTGCCTTCGGATCTTTAATAGAAGGTGTACCCAAAAGTCTCCTTTGGGTATCCTATGAAGACACATTTCTCCAATTTGGGTTCGATCTTATCAGTTTGAAGCTTTTTCACATAAGCATCGCAGCCCCAAACGTTAAGATACGACAACTTGGGTTTCTTGCCAAACCGCAGTTCATATGGTGTCATCTCAACGGATTTCGATGGTGCCCTATTTAACGTGAATGCAGCCGTCTCTAAAGCATAACCCCAAAATGATAGCGGCAAATCAGTAAGAGACATCATAGATCGCACCATATCTAATAAAGTGTGGTTACGACGTTCGAACACACCATTACATTGTGGTGTTCCAGGGTGGTGTGAGTTGCGAAACTATTCCACATTGTTTCAAATGAAGACCAAACTCGTAACTCAAATATTTGTTTCCGCGATCGGATCATAGAAATTTTATTTTCTTGTTACGATGATTTTCCACTTTACTCTGAAATTCTTTTAACTTTTCAAATGTTTCAGACTTATGTTTCATTAAGTAGTTATACCATATCTGCTCAAATCATTTGTGAGGGTCAAAAAATAATGATACCCACCGCGAGCCTCAACACTCATTGGACCGCACACATCAGTATGTATTGTTTCCAACAAGTCTGTTGCTCACTCCATTGTTCCAAAGAGTGGAGTCTTAGTCATCTTGCCCATGATGCATGGTTCACAAGCATCAAGTGATTCCAAAAGTCCATCAGCATGGAGTTTCTTCATGCGCTTTACACCAATATGACCTAAACGGCAGTGCCACATATAAGTTGCACTATCAGTATTAAATTTGCATCTTTTGGCTTCAATATTATGAATATGTGTATCACTATGATCGATATTAAATAAACCATTTATATTGAGGGTATGACCATACAAGGTTTTATTCATGTAAATAGAACAACAATTATTCTTTGACTTAAATGAATAACCATACTGCAATAAACATGATCCAATCATATTTATGCTCAACGCAAACACCAAATAACTTTTATTTTAGGTTCAACACTAATCCCGAAGGTAAAGGGAGTGTGCGATGGTGATCTTATCAACCATGGAATCACTTACAACTCAGTTCATTACCTCGCCCTTAACTAGTCTCTATTTATTTTGCAACTCCCGTTTCGAGTTACTACTCTTAGCAACTGAACCAATATCAAATACTGAGGGGTTGCTATAAACACTAGTAAAGTAAACATCAATAACATGTATATCAAATATACCTTTGTTCACTTTGCCATCCTTCTTATCCGCCAAGTATCTAGGGCAGTTTCACTTCCAGTGACCATTTCCTTTGCAGTAGAAGCACTCAATTTCAGGCTTGGTTCTAGCTTTGGGCTTCTTCATGGGAGTAGCAACTTTCTTGCCATTCTTCTTGAAGTTCCCTTTCTTTCCCTTGCCCTTTTACTTGAAACTACTGGTTTTGTCAACCATCAACACTTGATGCTTTTCTTGATTTCTACCTTCGCTGATTTCAGCATCGCGAAGAGCTCGGGAATCATTTTCGTCATCCCTTACATATTATAGTTCATCACGAAGTTCTAGTAACTTGGCGATAGTGACTAGAGAACTCTGTCGATCACTATCTTATCTAGAAGATTAACTCCCACTTGATTCAAGCGATTGTAGTACTCAGACGTTCTGAGCACATGCTGACTGGTTGAGCTATTCTCCTCCATCATGTAGGCAAAGTACTTGTCAGAGGTCTCATACCTCCCGACTCGGGCATGAGTCTGAAATACCAATTTCAGCTCTTGGAACATCTTATATGCTCTGTGGCATTCAAAACACTTTTGAATTCCTGGTTGTAAGCCGTAAAGCATGGCGCACTAAACTATCAAGTAGTCATCATACCGAGCTTGCCAAAAGTTCATAACGTCTGCATCTGCTCCTCCAATAGGTCCGTCACCTAGCGGTGCATCAAGGACATAATTCTTCTATGCAGCAATGAGGATAATCCTCAGATCACGGAGCTAGTCCGCATCATTTCTACTAACATGGTTCAACATAGTTTTCTCTAGGAACATATCATAAATAAAACAGGGAAGCTATACGCGAGCAATTGATCTACAGCATAGATATGTAGATACTATCAGGACTAAGTTCATGATAAATTGAAGTTCAATTAATCATATTACTTAAGAACTCTCACTTAGATAGACATCCCTCTAATCATCTAAGTGATCATGCGATCCATATCAACTAAACCATGTCTGGTCATCACGTGAGATGGAGTAGCTTTCAATGGTGAACATCACTATGTTGATCATATCTACTATATGATTCACGCTTGACCTTTCGGTCTCAGTGTTCCGAGGCCATATCTTCATATGCTAGGCCCGTCAAGTTTAACCCAGGTATTTTGCGTGTGCCAAACTGGCTTGCACCCGTTGTATGTGAACATAGAGTATATCACACCCGATCATCACGTGGTGTCTAGGCATGACGAACTGTGGCAACGGTGCATACTCAGGGAGAACACTTATACCTTGAAATTTTAGTAAGGGATCATCTCATAATTCTACCGTCGTACTAAGCAAAATAGGATGCATAAAACATAAACATCACATGCAATCAAAATACGTGACATGATATGGCCATGATCATCTTGTGCCTTTGATCTCCATCTCCAAAGTACCGTCATGATCTCCATTATCACTGGCATGACACCATGATCTCCATCATCTTGATCTTTATCAACGTGTCGTCACATTGTTGTCTCTCCAACTATTGCTTTTGCAACTATTGCTATCGTATATCAATAAAGTAAAGCAATTATATGGCACTTGCATCTAATGCAATAAAGAGATAGCCATAAGGTTCCTACCAGTTGCCGATAACTTTAACAAAACATGATCATCTTATACAACAATTTATATCTCATCACGTCTTGGCCATATCACATCACAACATGCCCTACAAAAACAAGTTAGACGTCCTCTATTTTGTTGTTGCATGTTTTACGTGGCTGCTATGGGCTTCTAGAAAGAATTGTTCTTATGTACGCATCAAAACAACAACGTAGTATAGTGATTTCTTTTTGATCTTCAGAAAGAACCCTATTCATTGAAACCGATTGAACTAAAGTTGGAGAAGCAGACACCCACTAGCCACATGTGAGCGAAGCACGTCGGTAGAACCAGTCTCGTGTAAGCATACGCGTAATGTCGGTCTGAGCCACTTCATCCAACAATACCGTTGAATCAAGAATCAACTAGTGACAGCAAGCAATATGTATATACTCACGCCCACAACGCCTTTGTGTTCTACTCATGCATATAACATCTACGCATAGACCTGGCTCGGATGCCACTATTGGGGAACGCAATAATTTCAAAAAAATTCCTACGCACATGCAAGATCTATCTAGGTGATGCATAGAAACAAGAGGGATGAGTGTTGTCTACGTACCCTTGTAGACCGAAAGCGAAAGCGTTATGACAAAGCGGTTGATGTAGTCGTACGTCTTCACGATCCGACTGATCCTAGCACCGAAGGTACGACACCTCCGCGATCTGCACACGTTCAGCTCAGTGATGTCCCACGAACTCTAGATCCAGCTGAGGTCGAGTAAGAGTTTCGTCAACTGACGGTAATGATGAAGTTACCGACGCAGGGCTTCGCCTAAGCACTACAACGATATGACCGAGGTGGAAATCTGTGGAGGGGGGCACCACACATGGCTAAACAATCAACTTGTGTGTTCTAGGGTGCCCCCTGTCCCTGTATATAAAGGAGCAAGGGAGGGGCCGGCCGGCCCTATAGGGGCGCGCCCCAAGTAGGATTCCTACTATGAATAGGAATCCTATTACTAGTAGGTTTCCAACAAGGAAGAGAGCGGGAAGGAAGGAGAGGGAGCAGGAAAGGGGGGCGCCGCCCCCCTTCCCTAGTCCAATTCGGACCCAAGGGGGAGGGGGAGCGCGGCCTGCCCAAGCCTCCCCCCTCTCTCTCCAGTAAGGCTCATGAGGCCCATTAGTTCTCCCGGGGGTTCCGGTAACCCTGCGGCACTCGGGTTCTATCCGAAACATCTCTGGAACATTTCCAGTGTCCGAATATAGTCGTCCAATATATCAATCTTTATGTCTCGACCATTTTAAGACTCCTCGTCATGTCCGTGATCACATCTAGGACTCTGAACTATCTTCGGTACATCAAAACACATAAACTCGTAATACCGATCGTCATCGAACGTTAAGCGTGCGGACCCTATGGGTTCGAGAACTATGTAGACATGACCGAGACACTTCTTCGGTCAATAACCAATAGCGGAACCTAGATGTGCTCACATTGGCTCCTACATATTCTATGAAGATCTTTTTTGGTCAAACCGCATAACAACATACGTTGTTCGCTTTGTCATCGGTATATTACTTGCCCGAGATTCGATCGTCTCGGTATCTCAATACCTAGTTCAATCTTGTTACCGGCAAGTCTCTTTACTCATTCTGTAATGCAACATCCCGTACCTAACTCGTTAGTCACATTGCTTGCAAGGCTTATAGTGATGTGCATTTCTGAGAGGGCCCAAAGATACCTCTCCGACAATCGGAGTGACAAATCCTAATCTCGATCTATGCTAACTCAACAAACACCATCGGAGACACCTGTAGAGCATATTTATAATCACCCAGTTACGTTGTGACATTTGATAGCACACTAAGTGTTCCTCCATTATTCGGGAGTTGCATAATCTCATAGTCATAGGAACATGTATAAGTTATGGAGAAAGCAATAGCAATAAACTAAACGATCATAGTGCTATGCTAACGGATGGGTCGATTCAATCACATCATTCTCTAATGATGTGATCCCATTCATTGAATGACAACTCTTGTCCATGGCTAGGAAACTTAACCATCTTTGATTAACGAGTTAGTCAAGTAGAGGCATACTAGTGACACTTTGTTTGTCTATGTATTCACACATGTACTAAGTTTTCGGTTAATACAATTCTAGCATGAATACTTTTATCATGATATAAAGAAATATAAATAACAACTTTATTATTGCCTCTAGGGCATATTTCCTTCAAAGACGAGTCAAATAGTAGCTGACTTAACAACGGGACTGAAGGTATCTTCATAATCAATTCCAAATCTCTATTTAAATCTGTTGGCAACTAATCTAGCCTTATACCTGTATATGCTCCCATCAGACTATCTTTTTATCTTGTACACCCATTTTACAATCAATAATATTGTCTCCATGTTTTGGTGGTACCAAGTGCCAAGTCTTATTTTTCATAAGTAAATTATATTCATTGTCCATAGCTTCCTTCCAATCCTTATTAGCAAGGGCATCATGCAAACGAATTGGTTCACCGGTAGTGGTAAGAAAAGCACGTTTGATTTTTTTTATACCTTATCATACCATCACTGTACTGTTTGTCCTTGACAATACTTGACCGAAACCGTGTATGTCGGAGAGAAGGTGCAGGAGGTACAGGAACAACCGCTATCGACGGAGGCACACTCGATCCTGGTAAAGCAGAATCCGCCACAGAAGATCCAGTTAGCTCCCAATCCGTTGTGAGGAGCAGGCCAGCTGGCTCCCGATCCAATGCAAGGCCAGGCACACACCCACGGTCGGCCACTGTTTGGGTGCACGCGGACATGGCGGTAGGTGACTCGCCCCTCCCGCACCTGTGTTGGCAGGCGTCTCAGCGCACAGAGACGTGGCGCGAGGCAACGCGGCTAGACCGGTGGGCTCCACCCAATCGGCCCTGTCGGCCAACCGGCCGCGTGTGGCCACGCGCACAAGGAAATCCTCCTGGGATCGAGCGCCGCCAGAGACAGCAGGATGGGTGCGCGAATCCGCCTAGGATCACATGCTGTCAGCCGGATCAACAGGGGATTCCATGCCCATCTTGTTTCACGTAAAATGACAGCCTGAATTAGCACATATATCAACAGAATCACAATTTCCTTTGGATGTTTGTACATGACCAGGTTCAGTTAATTCACCCCTGTGATCAGGAAGTGTGATAGAGTCTGGTAGGAGGGCTAGTTCGGCACAAAGCAAAGCTCCCGCATTGGGATGAAGTTTGGCAAAAGGAAAAAGTGTCTCATAAAAAACGACATCGCGAGAAATATAGATGCGTGCAGTTGCAATCTCGACACACTTATAACCTTTTTGAAGATTACAATAGCCAAGAAAGACACATTGAGTGGATCTAAACTCAAGTTTATGGTGATTGTATGGACGCAAGTTGGGATAACAAGAACAACCAAATTTTTTGAGATAGTTGTACTCGGGTTTTTGATGATATAATCGCTCTAATGGAGTAGAATTGCCGATGACTTTGCTAGGAAGACACTTGATAATATATGTGGTTGTGATAAAGGCTTTGATATGTCTCCAACGTATCTACCTTTTCTCACACTTTTCCTCTTATTTTGGACTCTAATTTGCACGATTTGAATGAAACTAACCCGGACTGACGCTGTTTTCAGCAGAACTACCATGGTGTTGTTTTTGTGCAGAAAAAAAATTTCTCGGAATGGAACGAAACTTTTTGAGGAATTTTTACATCAATAAAGAGTATTTCTGGAGCCAAGACCCGCCGGAGAGGGGCGCCTGGGTGGGCACAACCCACCAGCGCGCGACCCCCTCTCCTGGCGTGCCCAGGTGGGTTGTACCCACCTGGTGGCCCTGCTGACGACGCCCCTGATACTATAAAATCACATATTTCCAGAAAAAAATCAGGAAGAAAGAATTATCGCGATCCACGACATGGAGCTGCCGCCAAGCCCTGTTCTTCCTCGGGAGGGCATATCTGGAGTCCATTTGGGGCTTCGGACAGAGGGATCTTCGATCTTCGTCATCACAAACCTATCTCCATCGCCAATTCCATGATGCTCCCCATCGGGAGTGAGTAGTTCCTTCGTAGGATCGCTGGTCGGTGAGGAGTTGGATGATATTCATCATGTAATCGAGTTAGATTTGTTAGGGCCTGATCCCTAGTGTCCAGTATGTTCTTAGATTGATGTTGCTATAACTTTGCCATGCTTAATGCTTGTCACTTTGGGCCCGGGTGGCATGATTTTAGATCTAAACCATTTATGAATTCATCATTATATCCATGTTTTAGATCCGATCTTGCAAGTGATAGTCACCTACTACGGTTATGATCCGACAACCCCTGAGTGACAACAACCGGGCCCACCCCCGGTGATGACCCAAGTTTGAGGAGTTCATGTATTCACTATGTGTTAATGCTTTGTTCCGGTTCTCTATTAAAAGGAGGCCTTAATATCCCTGAGTTTCCAATATGGACCCCGCTGCCACGGGAGGGTAGGATAAAAGATGTCATGCAAGTTCTTTTAATAAAGCGTGTATGACTATTTACGGAATACATGCCTACATTATATCGGTGAACTGGAGCTAGTACCGTATCGCCCTAGGTTATAACTATCTCATGATGAATATCATCCAACTATTGGGGAACATAGTAATTTCAAAATTTTCCTACGCACACGCACGATCATGGTGATGCATAGCAATGAGAGGGAAGAGTGTCGTCCATGTACCCTCGTAGACCGTTAAGAGGAAGCATTATGACAACGCGATTGATGTAGTCGTACGTCTTCACGATCGACCGATCCTCAGTACCGAACGTACGACACCTCCGCGTTCAGCACACATTCAGCTCAGTGACGTCCCACGAACTCACGATCTAGTAGAGCTCGAAGGAGAGTTTTTTCAGCACGATGGCGTGGTGACGATGTTGATGAAGCTACCGCCGCAGGGCTTCGCCTAGGCACCGCTACGGTATGACCGAGGTAGATTATGGTGGAGGGGGGCACCGCACACGGCTGGGAGAGATCAATGATCAACCTGTGTGTTCTAGGGTGCCCCCTGCCCCCATATATAAAGGAGCAAGGGGGAGGCCGGCCGGCCCTATAGGGCGCTCCAGGAGGAGGAGTCCACCTCCTAGTAGGAGTAGCACTCCCCTCTTTCCTACTCCTACTAGGAGGGAGAATGGAAGGGGGAGAAGGAGAAGGAAAGGGGGCGCCGCCCCCCTTCCTAGCCCAGTTCGGACCAGAGGGGGAGGGGGCGCGTGGCCTGCCCTGGCCGGCCCGTCTCTCTCTCTCCACTAGGGCCCAATAAGGCCCATTAACCCCCCGGGGGGTTCCGGTAAACCCTTCGGCACTCCGGTCAAATCCCGATTTCACCCGAAACTCTTTCGATGTCCAAATGTAGGCTTCCAATATATCAATCTTTATGTCTCGACAATTTCGAGACTCCTCGTCATGTCCGTGATCATATCCGGGACTCCGAACTACCTTCGATATATCAAAACATATAAACTCATAATACCGATCGTCACAGAACTTTAAGCGTGCGGACCCTACGGGTTCGAGAACTATGTAGACATGACCGAGACACGTCTCTGATCAATAACCAATAGCGGAACCTAGATGCTCATATTGGTTCCTACATATTCTACAAAGATCTTTATCGGTCAAACCGCATAACAACATACGTTGTTCCCTTTGTCATCGGTATGTTACTTGCCTGAGATTCGATCGTCGGTATCTCAATACCTAGCTCAATCTCGTTACCGGCAAGTCTCTTTACTCGTTCTGCAATGCATCATCCCGCAACTAGCTCATTAGTTGCATTGCTTGCAAGGCTTATAGTGATTCACATTACCGAGAGGGCTCAGAGATAACTCTCCTACAATAGGAGTGAAAAATCCTATTCTTGATCTATGCCAAATGAACAAGTACCATCGAAGAAACATGTAGAGCACCTTTATAATCACCCAGTTATGTTGTGACGTTTGGTAGCACACAAAGTGTTACTCCGGTAATCGGGAGTTGCATAATCTCATAGTCATAGGAACATGCATAAGTCATGAAGAAAGCAATAGCAGTAACTAAAATGATCAAGTGCTAAGCTAACAAAATGGGTCAAGTCAATCACATCATTCTCTAATGATGTGATCTCGTTAATCAAATGACAACTCATGTCTATGGTAAGGAAACATAACCATCATTGATTCAACGAGCTAGTCAAGTAGAGGCATACTAGTGACAATCTGTTTGTCTATGTATTCACACATGTATTGTGTTTCCGGTTAATACAATTCTAGCATGAATAATAAACATTTATCATGATATGAGGAAATAAATAATAAATTTATTATTGCCTTGCTACCTCTTTTAGCACTGCGTTGGTTTTCCCCGAAGAGGAAGGGATGATGCAGCAAAGTAGCGTAAGTATTTCCCTCAGTTTTTGAGAACCAAGGTATCAATCCAGTAGGAGGCTACATGCAAGTCCCTCGTACCTGCACAAACAAATAAATCCTCGCAACTAACGCAAATAGGGGTTGTCAATCCTTATAGGGCCACTTACGAGAGTGAGATCTGATAGATATGATAAAGATAATATTTTTGGTATTTTTATGGTAAAGATGCAAAGTAAAATAAAGGCAAAGTAAATACCAAAGTAAATAACTAAGTAGTAGGAGATTGATATGATAAAGATAGACTCGGGGGCCATAGGTTTCACTAGTGGCTTCTCTTGAGATCATAAGTATTCTACGGTGGGTGAACAAATTACTGTTGAGCAATTGCCAGAATTGAGCATACTTATGAGAATATCTAGGTATGATCATGTATATAGGCATCACGTCCGAGACATGTAGACCGACTCCTGCTTGCATCTACTACTATTACTCCACTCATCGACCGCTATCCAGCATGCATCTAGAGTATTAAGTAAAAATAGAGTAACGCCTTAAGCAAGATGACATGATGTAGAGGGATAGACTCATGAATATGAAGAAAACCCCATCTTGTTATCCTCGATGGCAACAATACAATACGTGCCTTGTTTCCCTTACTATCACCGGGAAAGGACACCGCAAAATTGAACCCAAAGCTAAGCACTTCTCCCATTGCAAGAAAGATCAATCTAGTAGGCCAAACCAAACTGATAATTCGAAGAGACTTGCAAAGATAACCAATGATACATAAAAGAATTCAGAGAAGATTCAAATATTATTCATAGATAGACTTGATCATAAACCCACAATTCATCTGTCTCAACAAACACAATGCAAAAAGAAGATTACATCGAATAGATCTCCACAAGAGAGGGGGAGAACATTGTATTGAGATCCAAAAAGAGAGAAGAAGCCATCTAGCTACTAACTATGGACCTGTAGGTCTAAAGTAAACAACTCACACTTCATCGGAGAGGCTATGGTGTTGATGTAGAAGCCCTCCGTGAACGATGCCCCGTCCGGCGGAGCTCCGGAACAGGCCCCAAGATGGGATCTCATGGATACAGAAAGTTACGGCGGAGGAAATAGGTTTTGGCTGCGTATCTGATCGTTTGGGGGTACATGGATATATATAGGAGGAAGAAGTACGTCGGTGGAGCAAAAGGGGGCCCATGAGGGTGGAGGGCGCGCCTGGGGGGGGGGGCAGGCAATATAGCATGAAGCAATAAAAAATTATAGATACGTTGGAGACGTATCATGCCTCTAGGGCATATTTCCTTCAGTCTCCCACTTGCACTAGAGTCAATAATCTAGATTACACAGTAATGATTCTAACACCCATGGAGTCTTGGTGCTGATCATGTTTTCCTCATGGAAGAGGCTTAGTCAACGGGTCTGCAACATTCAGATCCATATGTATCTTGCATATCTCTATGTCTTCCACCTGGACTTGATCCCAGATGGAATTGAAGCGTCTCTTGATGTGCTTGGTTCTCTTGTGAAATCTGGATTCCTTTGCCAAGGCAATTGCACCAGTATTGTCACAAACGATTTTCATTGGACCCGGTGCACTAGGTATGACTCCTAGATCGGATATGAACTCCTTCATCCAGACTCCTTCATTTGTGGCTTCCGAAGCAACTATGTACTCCGCTTCACACGTAGATCCTGCCATGACGCTTTGTTTAGAACTACTCCAACGGATAGCTCCATCGTTCAATACAAACACGTATCCGGTTTGTGATTTAGAATCGTCCAGATTAGTGTCAAAGCTTGCATCAACGTAACCATTTACAACGAGCTCTTTGTCACCTCCATAAACGAGAAACATATCCTTAGTCTTTTTCAGGTATTTCAGGATGTTCTTGACCGCTGTCCAGTGATCCACTCCTAGATTACTTTGGTACCTCCCTGCTAAACTAATAGCAAGGCACACATCAGGTCTAGTACATAGCATTGCATACATGATAGAGCCTATGGCTGAAGCATAGGGAACACTTTTCATTTTATCTCTATCTTATGCAGTGGTCGGGCATTGAGTCTTACTCAACTTCACACCTTGTAACACAGGCAAGAACCCTTTCTTTGCTTGATCCATTTTGAACTTTTTCAAAACTTTATCAAGGTATGTGCTTTGTGAAAGTCCAATTAAGCGTCTTGATTTATCTCTATAGATCTTGATGCCCAATATATAAGCAGCTTCTCCAAGGTCTTTCATTGAAAAACTCTTATTCAAGTATCCTTTTATGCTATCCAGAAATTCTATGTCATTTCCAATCAGCAATATGTCATCCACATATAATATTAGAAATGCTACAGAGCTCCCACTCACTTTCTTGTAAATACAAGCTTCTCCGAAAGTCTATATAAAACCATATGCTTTGATCACACTATCAAAACGTTTATTCAAACTCCGAGAGGCTTGCACCAGTCCATAAATGGATCACTGGAGCTTGCACACTTTGTTAGCTCCCTTTGGATCGACAAAACCTTCTGGTTGCATCATATACAACTCTTCTTCCAGAAATCCATTCAGGAATGCAGTTTTGACATCCTTTTGCCAAATTTCATAATCATAAAATGCGGCAATTGCCAACATGATTCTGACAGACTTAAGCATCACTACGGGTGAGAAAGTCTCATCGTAGTCAACTCCTTGAACTTGTCGAAAACCTTTCGCAACAAGTCGAGCTTTGTAGACAGTAACATTACAACAACGCCAGTCTTATTCTTGAAGATCCATTTATTCTCGATGGCTTGCCGATCATCAGGCAAGTCAACCAAATTCCATACTTTGTTCTCATACATGGATCCCATCTCAGATTTCATGGCCTCAAGCCATTTTGTGGAATCTGGGCTCACCATTGCTTCTTCATAGTTCGTAGGTTCATCATGGTCAAGTAACATGACTTCCAGTACAGGATTACCGTACCACTCTGGTGCGGATCTTACTCTGGTTGACCTATGAGGTTCGGTAGTAACTTGATCTAAAGTTTCATGATCATCATCATTTGCTTCCTCACTAATTGGTGTAGGTGTCACAGGAACCAGTTTCTGTGATGAACTACTTTCCAATAAGGGAGCAGGTACAGTTACCTCATCATGTTCTACTTTCCTCCCACTCACTTATTTCGAGAGAAACTCCTTCTCTAGAAAGGATCCATTCTTAGCAACGAATGTATTGCCTTCAGATCTGTGATAGAAGGTGTACCCAACAGTCTCCTTTGGGTATCCTATGAAGACACATTTCTCCGATTTGGGTTCAAGCTTATCAGGTTGATGCTTTTTCACATAAGCATCGCAGCCCCAAACTTTAAGAAACGACAACTTTGGTTTCTTGCCAAACCACAATTCATAAGGCGTCGTCTCAACGGATTTCGATGGTGCCCTATTTAACGTGAATGCAACCGTCTCTAAAGCATAACCCCAAAATGATAGCGGTAAATCAGTAAGAGACATCATAGATCGCACCATATCTAGTAAAGTACGATTACGATGTTCGGATACACCATGACACTATGGTGTTCCGGGTGGCGTGAGTTGCAAAACTATTCCGCATTGTTTCAAATGTATACCAAACTCATAACTCAGATATTCTCCTTCACGATCAGATCGTAGAAACTTTATTTTCTTGTTACTATGATTTTCCACTTCACTCTGAAATTCTTTGAACTTTTCAAATGTTTTAGACTTATGTTTCATTAAGTAGATATACCCATATCTGCTCAAATCATCTGTGAAGGTGAGAAAATAACGATACCTGCCGTGAGCCTCAATATTCATCGGACCACATACATCAGTATGTATGATTTCCAATAAATCTGTTGCTCGCTCCATTGTTCCGGAGAACGGCGCTTTAGTCATCTTGCCCATGAGGCATGGTTCGCAAGTACCAAGTGATTCCAGAAGTCCATCAGTATGGAGTTTCTTCATGCGCTTTACATCAATATGACCCAAACGACAATGCTACAAATAAGTTGCACTATCATTATCAACTCTGCATCTTTTGGCTTCAATATTATGAATATGTGTACCATTACTATTGAGATTCAACACAAATAGACCACTCTTCAAGGGTGCATGACCATAAAAGATATTACTCCTATAAATAGAACAACCATTATTCTCGGATTTAAATGAATAACCGTCTCGCATCAAACAAGATCCAGATATAATGTTCATGCTTAACGCTGGCACCAAAAAACAATTATTCAGGTCTAAAACTAATCCCGAAGGTAGATGTAGAGGTAGCATGCCGACGGAGATCACATCGACTTTGGAACCATTTGCCACGCGCATCGTCACCTCGTCCTTAGCCTGTCTTCGCTTAATTTGTAGTCCATGTTTCGAGTTGCAAATATTAGCAACAGGACCAGTATCAAATACCCAGGTGCTACTGCGAGCTCTAGTAAGGTACACATCAATAACATGTATATCACATATACCTTTGTTCACCTTGCCATCCTTCTTATCCGCCAAATACTTGGGGCAGTTTCGCTTCCAGTGACCAGTCTGTTTGCAGTAGAAGCACTCAGTCTCAGGCTTAGGTCCAGACTTGGGTTTCTTCTCCTGAGCAACAACTTGTTTGCCGTTCTTCAAGAAGTTCCCTTTCTTCTTCCCTTTAACCTTTTTCTTGAAACCGGTGGTCTTGTTGACCATCAACACTTGAAACTCCTTCTTGATTTCTACCTCCGCAGCTTTTAGCATTGCGAAGAGCTCGGGAATCGTTTTATCCATCCCTTGCATTCTACAATTCATCACGAAGCTCTTGTAGCTTGGTGGCAGTGATTGAAGAACTCTGTCAATGACACTATCAACAGGAAGATTAACTCCCAGTTGAGTCAAGTGGTTATGGTACCCAGACATTCTGAGTATATGTTCACTGACAGAACTAATCTCCTCCATCTTACAGTTGTAGAACTTATTGGAGACTTCATATCTCTCAATCTGAGCATTTGCTTGAAATATTAACTTCAACTCCTGGAACATCTCATATGCTCCATGATGTTCAAAACATCGTTGAAGTCCCGGTTCTAAGCCATAAAGCATGGTACACAGAACTAACGAGTAGTCATCAGCTTTACTCTACCAGACGTTCTTAACATCATCAACAGCGTCTGCAGCAGGCCTGGCACCTAGCGGTTCTTCCAGATGTAATTCTTCTGTGCAGCAATGAGGATAATCATCAAGTTACGGACCCAGTCCATGTAATTGCTACCGTCATCTTTCAACTTTGCTTTCTCAAGGAACGCATTAAAATTCAACGGAACAACAGCACGGGCCATATATCTACAATAACATAGACAAGCAAAATAATATCAGGTACTAAGTTCATGATAAATTTAATTTCAATTAATCATATTACTTAAGAACTCCCACTTAGATGGACATCCCTCTAATCATCTAAGTGATCACGTGATCCATATCAACTAAACCATAACCGATCATCACGTGAGATGGAGTAGTTTTCAATGGTGAACATCTCAATGTTGATCATATCTACTATATGATTCACACTCGACCTTTCGGTGTCAGTGTTCCGAGGCCATATCTACATATGCTAGGCTCGTCAAGTTTAACCCGAGTATTCTGCGTGTGCAAAACTTTCTTACTCTCGTTGTAGATGAACGTTGAGCTTATCACACCCGATCATCACGTGGTGTCTCGGCACGACGAACTTTGGCAACGGTGCATACTCAGGGAGAACACTTTTACCTTGAAATTTAGTGAGAGATCATCTTATAATGCTACCGTCAAACAAAGAAAAATAAGATGCATAAAGGATAAACATTACAAGCAATCAATATAAGTGATATGATATGGCCATCATCATCTTGTGCCTTTGATCTCCATCTCCAAAGCACCGTCATGATCACAATCATCACCGGCACGACACATTGATCTCCATCGTAGCATCGTTGTCGTCTGGCCATCTATTGCTTCTACGACTATCACTACCGCTTAGTGATAAAGTAAAGCAATTACAGGGCGATTGCATTGCATACAATAAAGCGACAACCATATGGCTCCTGCCAGTTGCCGATAACTCCGTTACAAAACATGATCATCTCATACAATAAATATAGCATCATGTCCTGACCATATCACATCGCAACATGCCCTGCAAAAACAAGTTAGACGTCCTCTACTTTGTTGTTGCAAGTTTTACGTGGCTGCTACGGGCTGAGCAAGAACCGTTCTACCTACGCATCAAAACCACAACGCTAGTTCGTCAAGTTAGTGCTATTTTAACCTTCACAAGGACCGGGCGTAGCCACACTCGGTTCAACTAAAGTTGGTGAAAGTAACACCCGCCAGCCACCTATGTGCAAAGCACTTCGGTAGAACCAGTCTCGTGTAAGCGTACGCATAATGTCGGTCCAAGCCGCTTCATCCAACAATACCGCCGAACCAAAGTATGACATGCTGGTAAGCAGTATGACTTGTATCGCCCACAACTCACTTGTGTTGTACTTGTGCATATAACATCTACGCATAAACCTGGCTCGGATGCCACTATTGGGGAACGTAGTAATTTCAAAATTTTCCTACGCACACGCAAGATCATGGTGATGCATAGCAACCAGAGGGGAAGAGTGTCGTCCACGTACCCTCATAGACCGTTAAGCGGAAGTGTTATGACAACGCGGTTGATGTAGTCGTATGTCTTCACGATCGACTGATCCATAGTACCGAACATACGGCACCTCCGCGTTCAGCACATGTTCAGCTCGGTGACGTCCCGTGAACTCACGATCCAGTAGAGCTTGAAGGAGAGTTTCGTCAGCACGACGGCGTGGTGACGATGTTGGTGAAGCTACCGTCGCAGGGCTTCACCTAAGCACCGCTACACTATGGCCGAGGTGAATTATGGTGGAGGGGGGCACCGCACACGGCTGGGAGAGATCAATGATCAACTTATGTGTTCTACGGTGCCCCTGCCCCTGTATATAAAGGATCAAGGGGGAGGCCGTCCGGCCCTGTAGGCCGCGCCAGGAGTGTAACATCCCAAATTTTCAATTTGAAATGTTATACATTAGGTCATCATGCATATCATATTTTATTTTGCTTTTGGTCTTGATCCTAGAAAATCCTAAGCAACTCAAGGACCCACGGAGAGAGTTGGGGATTTCGTTATTTACATATTTGAGTTTCCTCAAATTTTGTAAACAGGATCATTTGATTTTATTTATTTTATCATCAATTATTTCTATTACAAAAATATGAGAGAGGGAATAAAATGACTTTCCCAAAATATAGAAATATTGAGGATTTAATAAAAAATCAAATAAGATTTATTTCGGAGTTTTTCGATATTTTTAATTCAATTTAGGAAAAATGTGCGTTTTTCAAAGTTGTAGTTTGGTCCCAGATAAATGTTCACTTTATCGGGCTTGATTTTAGAAACCCGGGAAAATTTATTTCGTGATTTTTGGAGTCCGTTTAGTATTTCTTTTTATTTTTCTTCCGAGCGTAATTATTTAAAAAAAACGAAACCGACTATGGGCCATACCCGAGCGGGACTCCGCCCAGGGGCGCCTTTATATAGCGCCGCACCCGAGCCCCCAGCCCACACCAGCCCTGCGCCCGATCCGCCGCCGCCGGAGCAGCGCGCCGCCCGAGGTTCGCCGCCGCCTCGACTTCTGTGCCGATTTTTTTTAAAAAAAAAATTTCTTGTCTGTTTTATTTTCGAATTTTATTATTTTAATATTATTTTTATTTTTTTATTTTTTTCGGATTAGGTTAATTACTGATTAATCTATTCGTCGTTTTTCTTTTTCGTCGGATTTTCCGCGGTTATTTTCCGATCGCGATTTCTGATCCGATTTTCGTTTTAGTATAACTTTTCGCTCGTTTATCGGAATCAGGCGATTCAAGCGCCTGGAGTTTCGTCTCGAAACCCTCTTTCCGAATAATCAACTTAAACATGTTTTTGCTACTGTAAAAATTTGACTTAGCTCCAGATTACTAGAACGAAGTTGTTTTCTTTCGCCGTTTGACTTCTTTTGCTTCGTTCGATTTGATTCTTTTTGCAAACCAGGGTTCTTGAGTTGAACTTTCTGGTTAGATCTTCTATTTGAGTTTTACCTGTGCATTAGATGAGTACTTATTGTATACTTGTTTGTTTGTCTGCGATAGAATACCCGGAGTGCGCCGCCTGTTACTTTGAATCTCTAGGTTTCGCGGATCATCAGCAAGGCAAGTAACACTTTGATCATACCTTTTTCTACAACCCAGTTTTTCTTGCATTAGATCAATCCTCACACATTGCATGATTAGGATCTAATTAAATTGTGGGATGGGAAGTAGATGAGGTAGTACCTATTACCTGTTTATTATCAAACCTTTGGGAGTTACTTCTACGTTTGCTTATTATGCCATGTTATGCTAGTAGACGTGGATTGGGTGAGTGATATCCATGACAGATGTGAGATTGATAATTAATGGTTTATCTAAGGTGGCAACCTAACACACATCTGGGTGGATTGAGGCACCTGGGTATTCCAGGACTTGCCTGTTTTCTTTTAGACCGCCACCCAGGCTCAAAGGGATCATGAGATTATTCATACTAGAAACTTCCGTGTGCAGCCACAAGCCATTATGGGCTCTGGCATAGTTGAGTAAGTCGTGCGAACTCTTACAGGGTAGACTAGCAGATGTAGGGGAAAGTAGGTGTACCGGTCTATCCATTGTAAGGTGCTAGCGCTTCTGAAAGACTGTGTCTCGGTCATCTGTTTCTCAAACACCATGTAGTGCGAGAAATCCAACGGAGGCGATCGAGTCTTGTGGGGAAAAGTGCGCAATCCTCTGCAGAGTGTATAAACTAATCATGATTAGTCGTGTCCCCGGTTATGGACATCTTGAGTATCTAGTACCTGGATTATCATGTGAATCTCAACATGTTACTCTAAAGTTAATTTTGTTGGGTTTTAAGGATGTTACTTAATTGGGATTGAGAATGCTGTCAACCATTCTCAATGTTCAACAACCACCATGATAGTAATTAATTTTATTCCTTTGAAGTAGGGAAAAATGGCTTTACGCAAAAACTATAACCATAGAGCTTTCCACCGGCCAAATATGCATATAGTATAGTTGTCCCATTCCATTACTCTCTATGTGTTACCTTGCCAGCATATTCCATGTGCTGACCCGTTTTCGGGCTGCAACGTTAATGTTGCAGACTTTTCAGACGACGATTAAGGAGTTTTTAGGTCGTGGTTCTATACTCAGTGATGCTGTTGGAGTTGATGGACTCAGTTACCTTCCAAGCCTTCCGCTGTTATCGTTATTAGATGGCCTTAAGCCATATTTATTGTAAGAAGCTCTCTTTTGAGACACTCGATGTAATAAGTGTGTGATTGCTACTCTGCTATAAATCCTCCGAGTACTGTGTGGTGTCAGCATTACTGATCCAGGGATGACACCGGAGCACAGAGATCAGACTATTTGAGGTCTGGTCGCTACAGAGATGGTATCAGAGCACACGCTGACTGTAGGACACGACCACTAAGTTAAAAGACCTAGATCACTACTCACTCTCTTCTCTTCTGACTTCTCATCTTTTCTACTCTTTAGGATGGCGGATGCAAGGAACAAGTTCACCCAACCAGATGAAGATACACCCTTTGGACGCCCCTTGAAGGAAGTCACTAGATACCTGAACATAGGAGTACCAAGCTTCACGGGAACCTACAACGCCACTTTACCTGAAGAAGAGCGCTGGATGATACAAGTTCAAGTTCCAGGAAGGACGTTCATGCCAGTCACTGAGCCCATAGAGTTTTCTTTTGATGCACCAACTTGGAGTCTAGGAAAGAGTATGGCAGCTCACATCGCCATGGGACGCGTTGGAGAAGTCTACCGCAAGGATCTCAAGGATACTATCTACCAGATTTGTGGGCGCCGAGATGAACACTGGGAGATGATCAGCACCAGGAAAGATAGATCAATCGCAGCTTTTATCCAGGAGTTAAACCAGCACATTCGACGACAGGAGAATCAGATGTGCGCCGACATGATAGATCTGAAGAAGGCTAAAACTAGAATCAAGGAACTGGAGGAAGAACTCAAGGTTACACGTGAAGATTATGAAGAAGAAATTGAAGTATTGGTGGAGAAGAATGACGATCTGATCAAGAAGATTGGAATATTTATGGGAGGCCCGACACCAGTAGATGAAGACAAAGAACCCAAGGAGATTAGCCCAGAAGACTATATCATCATTGACGGCACTGACTCGGAACAAGATAGTAGCAATGATGACTATGTGGATGAAGCAGGAGAAGATATCATGGAGTCTACAACCGTAGAATATTTCTAGTAGACCACCTCATCAGTAGTAGTAGTCCACCATGTAAATATAGTAGTCTGAGCACTCTTGCGATAGCTAGATCGATTGTATGCCTTTGTTTGATTGAATGAAGTGAATTGTTTGCTTTTGCCTCATGTGCATATGGGTAGTGTTTTCTCTTTAGACCCCCTCTATACTTATATCTCATCTTTTCTAAACCCTTAGATGCCTCCGATACGTGACCCCGGATTTGCCTTTCCGCCGGAGCTCACCCAGTTGATCCAGCAGCAGAACACCTTGATGCAGTTGCTAGTTCAGAATCAGAATCAGGGGAACAACAACAACAACCCACCACCACCACTGGTTGACCACTTAGCCCGTTTTCTTAGGCTGAATCCGCCGGTGTTTTCCAGTAGCACCGAGCCGATAGTAGTAGATGATTGGCTCCGCAAGATAGCTAGGGAGTTGACCACAGCAGGATGCACAGATGCGGAGAAGGTGAAGTTTGCCGCACATCAGTTAGAAGGACCCGCAGCATCCTGGTGGGAGAATTTCACAGCCACCTTCCCAGTCGACACTGTCACATGGGACCAGTTTCAGCAGGCTTTTCGTACTGCCCATGTTTCAGCAGGAGCAATGGCCATGAAGAAGCGTGAGTTTCGTAACTTGCGCCAAGGAGGACGGACAGTTGGCCAGTATGTGGAGGAGTTTAGTAAGCTAGCACGTTATGCCCCAGATGACGTTGCTACGGATGCAGCAAAGCAGGAGAAATTCCTGGAAGGACTGAATGATGAGTTGAGTATGCAGTTGATGGTAGCCACCTTCAACAACTACCAGGAGTTGGTAGATCGTGCTCTTATGATTGAAGGGAAGCAGCAGCAAATTGAGAACCGCAAGAGGAAGTATGGACAAGGAAAGTATAATTCAGGAGCTCAGCGGAAGCCACGTTTTACCCCTAGACCGGGAGGACATTTTCAGCATACCCATGGAGTAGGTAGCTCGCACAATTACAATGGCACCAAGAATAGTAACGGGAATGGAGGAAGCAATGGCCAGAACCGCAACACCCCATCAACCCCAGCCAAGAGAGATCTGAGTCAAGTCACCTATTTCAAGTGTTCCAAGACCGGACATTTTGCCAATGAATGTCCTGAAGGCCAAAACGGCAATGGAAGCTCTGGAAAGAAGCCGAACCCTTTCAACAGGGGACAGGTGAAACACGTTAATGTGGAGGAGGTTGAAGCTCAGCCCGATGCAGTAATAGGTAAGTTTTTGGTTAAGTCATTTACTGCATTCGTTCTTTTTGATACTGGTGCATCGCATTCATACATATCAAGGGGATTTGTGGAAAAGTATAGCCTGCCCACTAGGGTTCTCAAAACACCTATGCTAGTAAGCTCACCAGGAGCAGAGTACATGGCCAGTCAAGGATGTTTTCAAGTGCCATTAAGTATAGGAAGGCATGTTTTCCCAACGGATTTAATTATTCTGGAATCCCAAGGATTGGATGTGATATTAGGCATGGATTGGTTATCAAAGTATGAAGGGAATATTGAGTGTGCTAGTAAGTAAATTTTGCTTACCACACCAGAAGGGAGAAGGATCAAGTATGTATCCCGACATGCACCAAACAGGACACAAGTAAATTCCTTATCAGGAGTTGTGCAGGAGGAAGTTCCAGTGGTAAAGGATTTTCCTGACGTATTTCCCGAAGAGTTGCCAGGCATGCCACCGGATAGAGATATTGAGTTTTTGATTGAACTTTTGCCAGGCACTGGGCCAATATCGAAGCGACCATATAGGATGCCCGCAAAAGATTTGGTGGAAATTAAGAAGCAGATTATGGAGTTACTGGATAAAGGTTACATTCGCCCAAGTTCTTCGCCTTGGGGATCACCAGTACTTCTAGTAGAGAAGAAGGATGGATCGTTAAGGATGGTTGTTGACTATAGAGGATTGAATGAAGTAACAATCAAGAACAAGTACCCGCTACCAATGATCAATGATCTGTTTGATCGATTGCAAGGAGCTAAAGTGTTTTCCAAGATCGATTTGCGATCAGGATACCACCAGTTGAAGATTCAAGAACATGATATTCCTAAGACAGCTTTTACCACCAGGTATGGGCTGTATGAGTATACCGTTATGTCATTTGGTCTGACTAACGCGCCTGCCTATTTTATGAACATGATGAACAAAGTGTTTATGGAGTTTTTGGATAAGTTTGTCGTAGTGTTCATTGATGATATCCTGGTTTATTCAAAGAATGAAGAGGAACATAAGGAGCATTTGCGTTTGGCACTTGGAAAGCTCAGAGAACATCAATTATATGCCAAGTTCAGCAAATGTGAGTTTTGGTTGAAGGAAGTAGGATTCCTCGGACACGTTATATCTAGAGAAGGTATAGCTGTTGATCCCGCTAAGGTTGAAACCGTGACCAAGTGGGAAGCACCAACAACAGTTGGAGAGATCCGGAGTTTTCTTGGACTCGCAGGATACTACCGGAGGTTTATTGAAATTTTTCCAAAGATTGTGAAGCCTATGACGGAGTTGCTGAAGAAGGATACCAAGTTCAAATGGACTGAGGAGTGTGAGGCTAGTTTCCAGGAGTTGAAGAAACGCTTGGTTACCTCACCAGTGTTGATTTTGCCAGATCAAACCAAGGATTATGGGGTGTATTGCGACGCTTCACGTCGAGGACTTGGAGCAGTGCTTATGCAGGAAGGGAGAGTTGTTTCATATGGTTCAAGACAACTCAAGCCTCACGAATTGAATTACGCTACGCATGATTTGGAGTTAGCAGCCATAGTGCATGCATTGAAGACATGGAGACATTTCCTCATTGGAAATCATTGTGAGGTGTACACGGATCACAAGAGTTTGAACTACATTTTCACGCAGAAGGAGTTGAACTTCAGACAAAGGAGATGGTTGGAGCTCATCAAGGATTATGATATGAGATTGCATTATCATCCCGGGAAGGCTAACGTAGTAGCTGATGCATTAAGCCGCAAGAGCCATGTCAACATGTTAATGACGGGAGAAATACCCAAGGAGTTAGCAGAAAATCTTCGTGAACTATGTGTGGAAATAGTTCCGAGAGGCTATGTAGCAACGTTGGAAATTCAGTCAACTTTGATGGATAGAATCAGAGAAGCTCAGAAAACTGACAAAGAGATTGCCGCTATAAAGGGGAAACTGAGCAAAGGAAAAGCTAAAGGATTTCGTGAGGATGAGCACGACACCCTATGGTTTGAAGACCGTGTTTATATACCCAATGACCCGGAGATCAGAAAGTTGATTCTGCAAGAGGCACATGATTCACCATATTCGATTCACCCAGGAAATACCAAGATGTATCTGGATTTGAAGGATATTTTCTGGTGGACCGGAATGAAGAAGGATATTGCGGAGTATGTAGCAGTTTGTGACGTATGTTAGAGAGTAAAGGCAGAGCATCAGAAGCCAGCAGGCTTGTTGCAACCATTGCCGATACCCGAATGGAAGTGGGATAAGCTAGGCATGGATTTTATCACGGGATTACCAAGGACTCGTTCAGGCTATGACTCGATTTGGGTTGTAGTTGATCGATTGACGAAAGTAGCACATTTCATCCCAGTAAAGACCACTTACACCAGTGCTAAGTTGGCAAAGATATACATGACCAGCATCGTATGTTTGCATGGAGTTCCGAGGAGCATCGTATCAGATAGAGGAACCCAGTTTACCTCAAAGTTTTGGAAGCAGTTGCATGAGACTTTGGGTACTAGGCTAGAATTTAGTACAGCTTATCATCCGCAGACAGATGGACAGACCGAGAGAGTCAATCAGATTTTGGAGGATATGCTGAGAGCTTGTGCGCTAGATTATGGATCTAGTTGGGACGATAATTTTCCATATGCAGAGTTCTCTTATAATAATAGCTATCAGACCAGTTTGAAGATGGCCCCTTTTGAAGCTTTGTACGGAAGGAGGTGCAGGACACCGTTGTCATGGGACGAAGTTGGAGACCGCCAGTTGTTTGGACCAGATCTGATTAAAGAGTCTTAATAGAAGGTGAAGTTGATTCGCGATAGGCTCAAGGTAGCCCAGTCCAGGCAGAAGAGCTACGCAGATTCTAAACGCAAGGAGACAGTTTACGAAGTCGGAGACAGAGCTTATCTTCGAGTATCCCCACTTGGAGGGATTAAGCGCTTTGGAGTTAAGGGGAAGTTAGCGCCACGATTTGTAGGACCATATCGAGTTTTGGAGCATATGGGAGAAGTGGCCTACAAGTTGGAATTGCCAGAAGGATTGACAGGAGTTCATGATGTGTTCCACGTTTCTCAGTTGAAAAAGTGTCACGCGGAGATGGCTGACATACCTTTGAGAGACACAGTGCCATTGGAAGCAATTCAGTTGGATAACAATTTGACCTATGAGGAGAAACCAGTCAAGATTCTTGAGTTTGCCAGCCGAGTCACTCGCAGCAAAGTTATCAAGTTTGCAAAGTTCAGTGGAGCCACCACACGGAGGATGAAGCCACCTGGGACCGAGAGGAAGATTTGCTCAAGGACCACCCTCACCTATTTTCTAGCCAACCCGAATCTCGAGGGCGAGATTCGTCTTAAGGGGGGTAGGTTTGTAACATCCCAAATTTTCAATTTGGAATGTTATACATTAGGTCATCATGCATATCATATTTTATTTTGCTTTTGGTCTTGATCCTAGAAAATCCTAAGCAACTCAAGGTCCCACGGAGAGAGTTGGGGATTTCGTTATTTACATATTTGAGTTTCCTCAAATTTTGTAAACAGGATCATTTGATTTTATTTATTTTATCATCAATTATTTCTATTACAAAAATATGAGAGAGGGAATAAAATGACTTTCCCAAAATATAGAAATATTTAGGATTTAATAAAAAAATCAAATAAGATTTATTTCGGAGTTTTTCGGTATTTTTAATTGAATTTAGGAAAAAGGCGCATTTTTCAAATTGTAGTTTGGGCCCAGATAAATGTTCACTTCATCGGGCTTGATTTTAGAAACCCGGGAAAATTTATTTCGTGATTTTTGGAGTCCGTTTAGTATTTCTTTTTATTTTTCTTCCGAGCGTAATTATTTAAAAAAAACGAAACCGACTATGGGCCGTACCCGAGCGGGACTCCGCCCGGGGGCGCCTTTATATAGCGCCGCACCCGAGCCCCCAGCCCTGCGCCCGATCCGCCGCCGCCGGAGCAGTGCACCGCCCGAGGTTCGCCGCCGCCTCGACTTCCGTGCCGATTTTTTTTTAAAAATAAATAAAATTTTCGTCGGTTTTATTTTCGAATTTTTTTATTTTTTTATTTTAATATTTTTTTATTTATTTTTTTCGGATTAGGTTAATTACCGATTAATCTGTTCGTCATTTTTCTTTTTTCGTCGGATTTTCCGCGGTTATTTTCTGATCGCGATTTCTGATCCGATTTTCGTTTTAGTATAACTTTTCGCTCGTTTATCGGAATCAGGCGATTCAAGCGCCTGGAGTTTCGTCTCGAAACCCTCTTTACGAATAATCAACTTAAACATGTTTTTGCTACTGTAAAATTTGACTTAGATCCAGATTACTAGAACGAAGTTGTTTTCTTTCGCCGTTTGACTTCTTTTGCTTCGTTCGATTTGATTCTTTTTGCAAACCAGGGTTCTTAAGTTGAACTTTCTGGTTAGATCTTCTATTTGAGTTTTACCTGTGCATTAGATGAGTACTTATTGTATGCTTGTTTGTTTGTCTGCGATAGAATACCCGGAGTGCGCCGCCTGTTACTTTGAATCTCTAGGTTTCGCGGATCATCAGCAAGGCAAGTAACACTTTGATCATACCTTTTTCTACAACCCAGTTTTTCTTGCATTAGATCAATCCTCACACATTGCATGATTAGGATCTAATTAAATTGTGGGATGGGAAGTAGATGAGGTAGTACCTATTACCTGTTTATTATCAAACCTTTGGGAGTTACTTCTACGTTTGCTTATTATGCCATGCTATGCTAGTAGACGTGGATTGGGTGAGTGATATCCATGACAGATGTGAGATTGATAATTAATGGTTTATCTAAGGTGGCAACCTAACACACATCTGGGTGGATTGAGGCACCTGGGTATTCCAGGACTTGCCTGTTTTCTTTTGGACCGCCACCCAGGCTCAAAGGGATCATGAGATTATTCATACTAGAAACTTCCGTGTGCAGCCACAAGCCATTATGGGCTCTGGCATAGTTGAGTAAGTCGTGCGAACTCTTACAGGGTAGACTAGCAGATGTAGGGGAAAGTAGGTGTACCGGTCTATCCATCGTAAGGTGCTAGCGCTTCTGAAAGACTGTGTCTCGGTCATCCGTTTCTCAAACACCATGTAGTGCGAGAAATCCAACGGAGGCGGTCGAGTCTTGTGGGGAAAAGTGCGCAATCCTCTGCAGAGTGTATAAACTAATCATGATTAGCCGTGTCCCCGGTTATGGACATCTTGAGTATCTAGTACCTGGATTATCATGTGAATCTCAACATGTTACTCTAAAGTTAATTTTGTTGGGTTTTAAGGATGTTACTAAATTGGGATTGAGAATGCTGTCAACCATTCTCAATGTTCAACAACCACCATGATAGTAATTAATTTTATTCCTTTGAAGTAGGGAAAAATTGGCTTTACGCAAAAACTGTAACCATAGAGCTTTCCACCAGCCAAATATGCATATAGTATAGTTGTCTCATTCCATTACTCTCTATGTGTTACCTTGCCAGCATATTCCATGTGCTGACCCGTTTTCGGGCTGCAACGTTAATGTTGCAGACTTTTCAGACGACGATTAAGGAGTTTTTAGGTCGTGGTTCTATACTCAGTGATGCCGTTGGAGTTGATGGACTCAGTTACCTTCTAAGCCTTCCGCTGTTATCGTTATTAGATGGCCTTAAGCCATATTTATTGTAATAAGCTCTCTTTTGAGACACTCGATGTAATAAGTGTGTGATTGCTACTCTGCTAAATCCTCCGAGTACTGTGTGGTGTCAGCATTACTGATCTAGGGATGACACCGGAGCACAGAGATCAGACTGTTTGAGGTCTGGTCGCTACAAGGAGGAGGAGTCCTCCTCCTAGTAGGAGTAGGACTCCCCTCTTTCCTACTCCTACTAGGAGGGGGAAAGGAAGGGGGGAAGGAGAAGGAAAGGGGGGCGCCACCCCCCTCCTTGTCCAATTCAGACCAGAGGGGGAGGGCGCGCGGCCTGCCCTGGTCGGCCCCTCTCTCTCCACTAGGGCCCAATAAGGCCCATTAACCCTCGGGGGTTCCGGTAACCCCTCCGGCACTCCGGTAAAATCCCAATTTCACCCGGAACTCTTCCGATGTCCAAATGTAGGCTTCCAATATATCAATCTTTATGTCTCGACCATTTAGAGACTCTTCGTCATGTCCGTGATCATATCCGGGACTTCGAACTACCTTTGGTACATCAAAACATATAAACTCTATAGCGACCAGACCTCAAACGGTCCAATCTCTGTCCTCAGGTGTCATCCCTGGATTAGTAATGCTGACACCACACAGTACTTGAGAGATTTATAACATAGTAGCAATCACACACTTATTACATCGAGTGTCTCAAAAGAGAACTTATTACAATAAATATGGCATAAGGCCATCTAATAACGATAACAGTGGAAGGCTTGGAAGATAAGTGAGTCCATCAACTCCAATGACATCACTAAGTATAGAACCACGACCTAAAGTTACCTTAATCGTCGTTTGAAAAGTCTGCAACATGAACATTGCAGCCCGAAACGGGTCAGCACATGGAATATGCTGGCAAGGTAACACATAGAGAGCAATGAAAATAAAAGGCTATACTATATGCATATTTGGCTGGTGGAAAGCTCTATGGTTACAGTTTTGCGTAAAGGCAATTTTTCCCTGCTAGAAAGGAATAAATTTTATTTAACTATCATGGTAGTTGTTAAACATTGAGAATGGTTGACAGCATTCTCAATACCAATTAAGCATCATCATTAAACAAAACCCAACAAAATTAATTAGAGTAACATGATGAGATTCACATGATAATCCAGGTACTAGATACTCAACATGTCCATAACCGGGGACACGGCTAACCATGATTAGTTTATACACTCGGCAAAGGTTTGTGCATTTTTCCCCACAAGACTCGATCTCCTCCGTTGGGATTCCCGCACTACATGGTGTTTGAGAAACGGATGACCGAGACATAGTCTTTCAGAAGTGCTGGCACCTTACGATCGGGTAGACCGTTACACCTACTTTCCCCTACATCTGCTAGTCTACCACTGTAAGAGTTCGCACGACTTAATCAACTATGCTAGAGCCCATAGTAGCTTGTGGCTGCACACGGAAGTTTCTAGCATGAATAATCTCATGATCCCTTTGAGCCTGGGTGGCTGTCCAAAAGAAAAATAGGCAATCGCTGGAATACCCAGGTGCCTCAATCCACCAAGATGTGTGTTTAAGTTGCCACCTTAGATAAACCATTAATTTAACAATCTCACATATGTCATGGATACAGTCACCCAATCCACGTCTACTAGCATAGCATGGCAATATAAGCAAACGTAGAAGTAACTCCCAAAGGTTTGATAATAAACAGATAATAGGTACTACTTCAACTACTTCCCAGAACACACAATTTACTTAGATCCTAATCATGCAATGTGTGAGGATTGATCTAATGCAATAAAAACTGGGTGGCAGGAGGTCTGATCAAAGTGTTTCTTGCCTTGCTGATGATCCGGGAAACCTAGCGATTCAAAGTAGCAAGCGGCGCACTTCGGGTACTCTATCACAAATAAACAAGCATACAATAAGTACTCAACTAATCCACAGGTAAAACTCAAATAAGAGATCTGACCAGAAAGTTCAACTTAAGAACTCCGGTTGGCAAAATGAATCAAATCGAACGAAGCTACGAAAGACAACTGGCAAAAGAGACAGGCTTCGTTTACTATTCTGGATCTAAGTCAATTTTTACAGTGGCAAAAACTTGTTTGAGTTTCTTAAACGGAAAGAGGGTTTCGAGACGAAACTCCAGGCGCTTGAATCGCCTGATTCCGATAAACGAGGGAAAAGTTATACTAGAACGAAAATCAGATCAGGAATCACGATCAGAAAAATTGCGGATTTAATCCGATAAAAAGAAAAACGACGAACAAATTAACGAACGAGCGTTCGTTATCTAGATCTAAAGGATGAACGCATTCGTTAAAACGAACGAATGAGCGAACGCTCGCTAATTAAATAAACCGAAAAAACTGATCTATTAAAAAACAAAACTAAAAAAACGAACGAAAAATCGACGGAAAACTAAACGGTTTTTCGAGAAAAACCGGCGGCGGCGAGGTCAACCTCCGGCGAGCGGCGGCTCCGGCGGGCGGCGGGGTCGGCGGTGCGGGGCGGCGACGGCGGCGCGATGCGGCGGTGGCAGAGGCGGCGGGGGCGGCAGAGGCGGCGGGGAAGGGTGCTAGGGTTTGGGGCTCGGCTGGGCTCCTTCCTCGGCTTATAAGGCCGGCCGGGCCAGGTGTCCGGGTCGGACACGGCCCGTTGGGTCGGTTCGCGTTTTTTTAAATAGTTACCCTTAGAGAAAAAAACAAAAGGAATACTAAACGGACTCCAAAAATCCCGAAATAAATTTTCCCTAGCTTCGAAAATCAAGACGCACAGGATGACCATTTATTTGGGGCCTAAATGCAATTTTGAAAAACGCGCATTTTTCCTAAATTCAAATAAAATAGCAAATAAAACCAAAATAAAATCGTATTTTATTTTATTATTAAATCCTGAATATTTCTTTATTTTGGGAAAGTCATTTTATTCCCTATCTCATATTTTTGTAATAGAAATAATTGAAGATAAAATAAATCAAATCAAATGATCCTATTTTTCAAAATTTGAGAAAACTCAAATATGAAAATAACGAAATCCCCAACTCTCTCCGAGGGTCCTTGAGTTGCGTAGAATTTTCTAGGATCAACCAAAATGCAATAAAATATGATATGCAATGATGATCTATTGTATAACATTCCAAATTGAAAATTTAGGATGTTACAAACCTACTCCCCTTAAGATGAATCTCGCCCTCGAGATTCGGGTTGGCTAGAAAATAGGTGAGGGTGGTCCTTCAGCAAATCTTCCTCTCGCTCCCGGGTGGCTTCATCCTCCATGTGGTGGCTCCACTGAACCTTGCAAAACTTGATAACCTTGCTGCGGGTGACTCGGCTGGCATACTCAAGAATCTTGACTGGTTTCTCCTCATAGGTCAAATCACTGTCCAACTGAATCGCTTCCAGCGGCACTGTGTCTCTCAGCGGTATATCAGCCATCTCTGCGTGGCACTTCTTAAACTGGGAAACGTGGAACACGTCGTGAACTCCTGACAATCCTTCGGACAATTCCAACTTGTAGGCTACTTCTCCCATACGCTCCAAAACCTTGTATGGGCCTACAAAACGTGGCGTAACTTTCCCTTGACTCCAAAGCGCTCAACTCCTCGAAGTGGAGATACTCGAAGATAAACTCGGTCTCCGACTTCGTAAACTGTCTCCTTGCGTTTTGAATCTGCGTAGCTCTTATGCCTGGACTGGGCTACCTTGAGCCTATCGCGAATCAATTTCACTTTCTGTTCATACTCCTTAATCAGATCCGGTCCAAACAACTGGCAGTCTCCAACTTCATCCCACGACAATGGGGTCCTGCACCTCCTTCCATACAAGGCTTCGAAAGGGCCATCTTCAAACTAGATTGATAACTATTGTTGTAAGAGAACTCTGCATATGGCAAATTCTCGTCCCAACTAGATCCATAATCTAGCGCACAAGCTCTCAGCATATCCTCCAAAATCTGATTGACTCTCTCGGTCTGTCCATCTGTCTGCGGATGGAAAGATGTACTGAACTCTAGCCTGGTACCCAAAGTTTCATGCAACTGATTCCAGAACTTTGAGGTAAATTGGGTTCCTCTTTCTGATACAATGCTCCTTGTAACTCCATGCAGACATACGATTCTGGTCATGTATATCTTGGCTAACTTTGCACTGGTATAGGTAGTCTTCACTGGAATGGAATGAGCTACCTTTGTCAAACGATCGACTACAACCCATATCGAGTCATAGCCTGAACAAGTTTTGGGCAATCCGGTAATAAAATCCATGCCTAACTTATCCCACTTCCATTCGGGTATCGGCAATGGCTGTAGGAATCCTGCTGGCTTCTGATGCTCTGCCTTCACTCTCTGACATACATCACAAACTGCTACATACTCTGCAATATCCTTCTTCATTCTGGTCCACCAGAAAATATCCTTCAAATCCAAATACATCTTGGTATTTCTTGGGTGAATCGAATATGGTGAATCATGGGCCTCTTGCAGAATTAACTTCCTGATATCCGAATCATTAGGCACATAAACGCGGTCTTCAAACCATAAGGTATCGTGCTCATCCTCACGAAATCCTTTAGCTTTTCCCTTGCTTATTTTCTTCTTGATAGAAGCAATCTCCTTAACAGTCTTCTGGGATTCTCTGATCTTATCCATCAAAGTAGACTGAATCTCCAATGCAGCTACATAGCCTATCGGGACTATCTCCAAACATAGCTCACAGAGATTTTGGGATAACTCCCTTGGTAAATCTCCCGTCATTAGGGTGTTGACATGGCTTTTATGACTCAACGCGCCAGCTACTACGTTAGCCTTTCTGGGGTGATAATGCAATCTCATGTCATAATCCTTGATGAGATCCAACCATCTCCTTTGTCTGAGGTTCAACTCCTTCTGTGTGAAAATATACTTCAAACTCTTGTGATCCGTGTATACCTCACAATGGTTTCCAATGAGAAAGTGTCTCCAGGTTTTTAATGCATGTACTACGGCTGCTAACTCCAAATCATGCGTAGCATAATTCAACTCATGAGGCTTAAGCTGTCGTGAGGCATATGAAACAACTCTTCCTTCTTGGATAAGCACTGCTCCAAGTCCTCGACGTGAAGCGTCGCTATACACCTCATAATCCTTGGTCTGATCTAGCAAAATCAACACAGGTGATGTAACCAAACGTTTCTTCAACTCCTGGAAACTGGCCTCACATTCCTCAGTCCATATGAACTTGGTATCCTTCTTCAACAACTCTGTCATAGGCTTCGCAATCTTCGAGAAATTTTCAATAAATCTCCAGTAGTATCCTGCGAGTCCAAGAAAACTCCGGATCTCTCCAACTGTTGTTGGCGCTTCCCAATTTGTCACAGTGTCAACCTTGGTGGGATCTACTGCTATACCTTCTCTGGATATAACATGTCTGAGAAATCCAACTTCCTTCAACCAAAACTCACATTTTCTAAACTTGGCATATAACTGATGTTCTCTGAGCTTACCAAGTACCAAACGCAAATTCTCCTTATGCTCCTCTTCATTCTTCAAGTAAACCAGGATATCATCAATGAACACAACGACGAACTTATCCAGAAACTCCATAACACCCTGTTCATCATGTTCATAAAATATGCAGGTGCGTTAGTCAGACCAAATGACATAACGGTATACTCATACAACCCATACCTGGTGGTAAAAGCCAGCTTAGGTGTATCCTGTTCTCGAATCTTCAACTGATGGTATCCTGATCGCAGGTCGATCTTGGAAAATACCTTAGCTCCTTGCAATCGATCAAACAGATCATTGATCATTGGTAGTGGGTACTTGTTCTTGATGGTTACTTCATTCAATCCTCGGTAATCAACAACCATCCTTAACGATCCATCCTTCTTTTCCACTAGAAGTACTGACGATCCCCAAGGCGAAGAACTTGGGCGAATATAACCTTTATCCAGTAACTCCTTAATCTACTTCTTAATCTCCACCAAATCCTTTGCGGGCATCCTATATGGTCTCTTAGATATTGGCCCTGTGCCTGGCAAAAGCTCAATCAAAAACTCAATGTCTCTATCCCGTGGCATGCCTGGCAACTCCTCTGGAAATACATCAGGGAAATCCTTCACCACTGGTACTTCCTCCTGCACAACTCCTGTTAAACAATTTACTTGAGTCCTCTTCGGCACATGTCGGGATACATACTTGATCCTTCTCTCTTCTGGGGTGTAAGAAAAATTGACTTACTGGCGCAATCGATGTTTCCTCCATACATCGACAGCCAATCCATACCTAGAATTACATCCAATCCTTGTGATTCCAAAATGATCAAATCCGAGGGAAACACATGCCTACCTATACTCAGTGGCACTTGAAAACATCCCTTACTAGCCATATACTCCGCTCTTGGTGAGCTTACTAGCATAGGTGTTCTAAGAACTTTGGTGGGCAGGTTATACTTATCCATGAATTCCCTTGATATGTATGAATGCGAAGCACCAGTATCAAAAAGAATGAGTGCAGTAAATGACTTAACCAAAAACTTACCGATTACTGCATCCGGCTGCTCTTCAACCTCCTCCACGTTAACGTGGTTCACCTGTCCCCTGTTCAAAGGGTTCGGCTTCTTCCCAGAGCTTCCATTACCATTTCCATTCTAGGATTCAGTACATTCATTGGCATAATGTCCGGTCTTCTGGCACTTAAAGCAAGTGACTTGGCTCAGGTCTCTCTTAGCTGGGGTTGATGGGTTGGTGCGATTCTGGCCATTGGTTCCTCCATTCCCATTACCATTCTTGGTGGCATTATGATTGTGTGAGCTACCTCCTCCATGGGTATGCTGAAAATGTCCTCCCGGTCTAGGGGTAAACCGTGGCTTCTGTTGAGCTCCTGAATTGTACTTCCCTTGTCCATACTTCCTTTTACGGTTCTCAATCTGCTGCTGCTTCCCTTCAATCATGAGAGCACGATCTACCAATTCCTGGTAGTTGTTGAAGGTTGCTACCATCAACTGCATGCTCAACTCATCATTCAGTCCTTCCAGAAACTTCTCCTGCTTAGCTGCATCCATAGCTACGTCATCTGGGGCATAACGTGCTAGCTTACTAAAGTCCTCCACATACTGGCCAACTGTCCGTCCTCCTTGGCGCAAGTTGCGAAACTCACGCTTCTTCATGGCCATAGCTCCTGCTGAAACATGGGCAGTACGGAAAGCCTGCTGAAACTGGTCCCATGTGACAATGTCAATAGGGAAAGTGGCAGTGAAATTCTCCCACCATGATGTTGCGGGTCCTTCAAGCTGATGTGCGGCAAACTTCACCTTTTCCGCATCTGTGCATCCTACCATGGTCAAATCCCTTGCTGTCTTGCGGAGCCAATCATCTGCTACTATAGGCTCGGTGCTACTGGAAAACACCGGCGGATTCAGCCTAAGAAAACGGGCTAAGTGATCAACAGGTGGTGGTGGTGGGTTGTTGTTGTTGTTCCCCTGATTCTGATTCTGGACTAGCAACTGCATCAATGTGTTCTACTGCTGGATCAACTGGGTCAGCTCCGGTGGGAAGGTAAATCCGGGGTCACGTCTCGTAGGCATCTGAGGGTTTAGAAAAGATGAGACTTAAGAATAGAAAGGGGTCTAGAGAGAAAGTTCTACCCATATGCACATGAGGCAAAAGCAAACAATTCACTTCATTCAATCAATCAAACAAGGGCATACAATCGATCTAACTATCGCAAAAGTGCTTGGACTACTATATTTACATGGTGGACTACTACTACTGATGGGGTGGTCTACTAGAAATATTCTTCGGTTGCAGACTCCATGATATCTGCTCCAGCTTCATCAACATAGTCATCATCGCTATCATCTGGATCCGAGTCGGTGTCGTCGATGATGATGTAGTCTTCCGGGCGAATCTCCTTGTGTTCTTCATCTTCTTCTACTGGTGTAGGGCCTCCCATAAATATTCTGATCTTCTTGATTAGATCGTCATTCTTCTCCACTAGTACTTCGATTTCCTCTTCATAATCTTGACGTGTGGTCTTGAGTTCTTCCTTTAGTTCCTTGATTCTTGTCCTCGCCTACTTCAGATCTATCATGTTGGCGCACATCTGGTTCTCCTGACGTCGAATGTGCTGGTTTAACTCCTAGATAAAAGCTGCAATTGATCTATCATTCCCGGTGGTGATCATCTCCCAGTGTTCATCTCGGCGCCCACAAATTTGGTAGATAGTATCCTTGAGATCATTGCGGTAAACTTCTCCAATGCATCCCATGGCGATGTGAGCTGGCATGCTCTTTCCTAGATTCCAAGTTGGTGCATCAAAAGAAAACTCTATGGGTTCAGTGACTGGCATGAATATCCTTCCTGGAACTTGAACTTGAATCATCCATCCCTCCTCTTCAGGTAAAGTGGCGTTGTATGTTCCGGTGAAGCTTGGTACTCCTATGTTTAGGTATCTAGAGACTTCCTTCAAGTGACGTCCAAAGGGTGTATCTTCATCCGGTTGCATGAACTTGTTCCTTGCATCCGCCATCCTAAAAGAGTAGAAAAGATGAGAAGTCAGAATGAGAAGAGAGTGAGTAGTGATCTAGGTCTTTTAGCTTAATGGTCGTGTCCTACAGTCAGCGTGTGCTCTGATACCATCTTGTAGCGACCAGACCTCAAACGGTCCAATCTCTGTGCTCAGGTGTCATCCCTGGATCAGTAATTCTGACACCACACAGTACTTGAAGGATTTATAATGGAGTAGCAATCACACACTTATTACATCGAGTGTCTCAAAATAGAACTTATTACAATAAATATGGCATAAGGCCATCTAATAACGATAACAGCGGAAGGCTTGGAAGATAAGTGAGTCCATCAACTCCAATGGCATCACTGAGTATAGAACCACGACCTAAAGGCACCTTAATCGTCGTCTGAAAAGTCTGCAACATGAACGTTGCAGCCCGAAATGGGTCAGCACATGGAATATGCTGGCAAGGTAACACATAGAGAGCAATGAAAATAAAAGGCTATACTATATGCATATTTGGCTCGTGGAAAGCTCTATGGTTACAGTTTTGCGTAAAGCCAAATTTTCCCTACTGCAAAGGAATAAATTTTATTTAACTATCATGGTAGTTGCTAAACATTGAGAATGGTTGACAGCATTCTCAATCCCAATTAAGCATCATCATTAAACAAAACCCAACAAAATTAATTAGAGTAACATGATGAGATTCACATGATAATCTAGGTACTAGATACTCAAGATGTCCATAACCGGGGACATGGCTAACCATGATTACTTTATACACTCTACAGAGGTTTGCGCACTTTTCCCCACAAGACTCGATCTCCTCCATTGGGATTCTCGCGCGACATGGTGTTTGAGAAACGGATGACCGAGACATAGTCTTTCAGAAGCGCTAGCACCTTACGATCAGGCAGACCGTTACACCTACTTTCCCCTACATCTGCTAGTCTACCACTGTAAGAGTTCGCACGACTTAATCAACTATGCTATAGCCCATAGTAGCTTGTGGCTGCACATGGAAGTTTCTAGCATGAATAATCTCATGATCCCTTTGAGCCTGGGTGGCGGTCCAAAAGAAAAATAGGCAATCGCTGGAATACCCAGGTGCCTCAATCCACCAAGATGTGTGTTTAAGTTGCCACCTTAGATAAACCATTAATTTAACAATCTCACATCTGTCATGGATACAGTCACCCAATCCACATCTACTAGCATAGCATGGAAATATAAGCAAATGTAGAAGTAACTCCCAAAGGTTTGATAATAAACAGGTAATAGGTACTACCTCAACTACTTCCCAGAACCCACAATTTAATTAGATCCTAATCATGCAATGTGTGAGTATTGATCTAATGAAATAAAAACTGGGTAGTAGGAGGTATGATCAAAGTGTTACTTGCCTTGCTGATGATCCGGGAAACCTAGTGATTCGAAGTAGCAAGCGGTGCACTCCGGGTACTCTATCGCAAACAAACAAGCATACAATAAGTACTCAACTAATGCACAGGTCAACTTAAGAACTCCGGTTGGCAAAAAGAATCGAATCGAACGAAGCAACGAAAGACAAATGGCAAAAGAAAGAGGCTTCATTTACTATTCTGGATATAGGGCAATTTTTACAGTGGCAAAAACTTGTTTGAGTTGGTTAAACGGAAAGACAGTTTCGAGACGAAACTCCGTGCGCTTGAATCATCTGATTCTGATAAACGAGCGAAAAGTTATACTAGAACGAAAATCGGATCAGGAATCGCGATCAGAAAAATCGCGGATTTGATCCGAGAAAAAGAAAAACGACGAACAGATTAATGAACGAGCGTTCGTTATCTGGATCTAAACGATGAACGCGTTCGTTAAAACGAACGAATGAGCGAACGCTCGCTAATTAAATAAACCGGAAAAACCGATCTATTAAAAAAAGAAACTAAGAAAACCGATCGAAATACCGACTGAAAACCAAATGGTTTTTCGAGAAAAAAACGGTGGCGGTGAGGTCAACCTCCGGCGAGCGGCGGCTCCGGTGGGCGGCGGGGTCGGCGGGCGGCGGCGCGGCTCTGGCGGGCGACGGGGTCGGCGGGCGGCGGCGTGGGGCGGCGGCGGCGCGATGTGGCGGCGGCGGCGGCAAAGGCGGCGGGGCGGGGCGCTAGGGTTTGGGGCTCGGCTGGGCTCCTTCCCTGGCTTATAAGGCCGGCCGGGCCAGGTGTCCGGGTCGGACACGGCCCGTTAGGTCGGTTCGTGTTTTTTTTAAATAGTTACGCTCAGAGAAAAAAACAAAAGGAATACTAAACGGACTCCAAAAATCCCTAAATAAATTTTCCCCGGCTTCTAAAATCAAGCCGCACAGGATGAACATTTATTTGGGGCCTAAATGCAATTTCAAAAAATGCGCATGTTTCCTAAATTCAAATAAAATAGCTAATAAAACCAAAATAAAATCGTATTTGATTTTATTTTTAAATCCTCAATACTTCTTTATTTTGGGAAAGTCATTTTATTCCCTATCTCATATTTTTGTAATAGAAATAATTTAAGATAAAATAAATAAAATCAAATGATCCTATTTTTCAAAATTTAAGAAAACTCAAATATGAAAATACCGAAATCCCCAACTCTCTCCAAGGGTCCTTGAGTTGCGTCGAATTTTCTAGGATCAACCAAAATGCAATAAAGTATGATATGCAATGATGATCTATTGTATAACATTCCAAATTGAAAATTTGGGATGTTACAGACTCATAATTCCGATCGTCATAGAACTTTAAGCGTGCGGACCCTACGGGTTCGAGAACTATGTAGACATGACTGAGACACGTCTCTGGTCAATAACCAATAGCGGAACCTGGATGCTCATATTGGTTCCTACATATTCTATGAAGATCTTTATCGGTCAAACCGCATAAGAACATACGTTGTTCCCTTTGTCATCGGTATGTTACTTGCCCGAGATTCGATCATCGGTATCTCAATACCTAGCTCAATCTTGTTACTGGCAAGTCTCTTTACTCATTCTGAAACGCATCATCCTGCAACTAGCTCATTAGTTGCATTTCTTGCAAGGCTTATAGTGATGTGCATTACCGAGAGGGCCTGGAGATACCTCTCCGACAATCGGAGTGACAGATCCTATTCTTGATCTATGCCAACTCAACAAGTACCATCGGAGACACGTGTAGAGCACCTTTATAATCACCCAGTTACATTGTGATGTTTGGTAGCACACAAAGTGTTCCTCCGGTAATCGGGAGTTGCATAATCTCATAGTCATAGGAACATGTATAAGTCATGAAGAAAGCAATAGCAGTAAACTAAAACGATCAAGTGCTAAGCTAACAAAATAAGTCAAGTCAATCACATCATTCTCTAATGATGTGATCCCATTAATCAAATGAAAACTCATTTCTATGGTTAGGAAACATAACCATCATTGATTCAACGAGCTAGTCAAGTAGAGGCATACTAGTGACAATCTGTTTGTCTATGTATTCACACATGTATGAATAATAAAAATTTATCATGATATGAGGAAATAAATAATAACTTTATTATTGCCTCTAGGGCATATTTCCTTCACCAACAAGTCACCGATCCAATGCCTACAAATTTATCCTTATTGATCTTGCTGCGTTACTACTGCTATCATCACTGTTACACTTGCTACAAACTACTTCTATCATTGGTACTGTTACCGTTGCTGCTGTCACTATTATCAAAACTGTCAAACTACTTTGCTACTGATCACTTTGCTGCAGATAATTAATCTCCATGTGTGGTTGAATTGACAACTCAGCTGCTAATTCCTTCAAATATTCTTTGGCTCCCCTTGTGTCGAATCTATAAATTTGGTTGAATACTCTACCCTCGAAAACTGTTGCGATCCCCTATACTTGTGGGTTATCAAGACCTTTTTCTGGCGCCGTTGCCAGGGAGCATAGCTATATTTGTCGAGTCACTTGGGATTATTATCATATTATCACTATGAAGAATCTGAAGGATCCAAAGACTAAGATTTATCCCTCGAAGACGAGGGGAGGTAAGGAAATGCCATCCAGTTCTGCTTTAGATTCACCTTCTGTTATAAGTAAACTTGCACCACCACCACATACTATTAATCATGATATGTCGCAAGTTATTGATAATGCTACTTCTACTATGAATGATGCTTATGATGATGCTAGTACCTTGCTTGATAATGATGACGTGCCACTTGGTGAATTTCTTGATAGACAAATTGCTAGAGTAATACAACATGATGTTGTTGAATCTGATGATGAACTTGAAACGGAAACTCCTAAAACACCTGCTAGAACTCTCCTTACTAGATATGAATTGCCTAAGGTACCGGAAGGTTATGTTATGAGTGAAGAAGCAACTAGAGATATTCATGTTTGCAATAATAGAGATGATCTAGAGAAATTACTATGCAAGTATAAAGAAAAATCTTTGAATGCTAGAATGAAAAGTGATCCTAAGTTTGCTACTTCACCTATCTGTATTGCTGAGAAGGATTATGAATTCTCTGTCGACCCAGAGTTAATTACTTTGGTTGAATCTGATCCTTTCCATGGTTATGAAACTGAAACTGTTGTGGCACATCTTACTAAGTTGAATGACACAACCTCCCTTTTTACTCATGATGAGAAAACTCATTATAACTTTATTCTCAAATTATTTCCTTTCTCATTAAAGGGTGATGCTAAAGCTTGGTACAACACTCTTGCTCCTGGTTGTGTGCGTAGTTCCCAGGATATGGTTTATTACTTCTCTGAAAAATATTTTCCTGCTCATAAGAAACAAGCTGCCTTACAGGAAATATTTAACTTTGTGCAAACTAAAGAAGAGAGTCTCCCACAAGCTTGGGGGAGGCTTTGCCAGTTACTTAATGCTTTGCCTGATCATCCTCTTAATAAAAATGAAATACTTGATATCTTCTATAATGGACTAACCGATGCTTCTAGGGACTTCCTAGATAGTTGTGCTGGTTGTGTTTTCAGGGAATGAACTATTGCTCAAGACGAAGAATTATTGAATAACATATTGGAAAACTATGATGATTGGACTATTCCTGAACCACCGCCTAAACCCGCTCCGAAGAAGAGGGGTATATTATATCTCAGTCCCGAAGATATGCAAGAGGCAAAGAAATCTATGAAGGAAATAGGTATTAAAGCTGAGGATGTTAAAAATAAACCTCCTATTGAAGAAATACATGGGCTTAATACACCACCAATGCCTAAGGTGGTAGCGGTAAATTCTCTTATGAAGTTTAATGAAAATGATAATCCTCACAATATGCATCCTAGTAAATGCCTTTATGAGTTTGAAAACTATATTAGGAAACAAGATCACTTCAATGCAAATGTTATGAAACAATTGAAATACAATTCTGATATGATTGCTTGCTTGAGTGACTTGTTATTTACAATATCAAATGATGTTAGAGGTGTTGGAAAGCATGCTTCTATGGTTCAAACTCAATTAGAACAAGTTGCTAAATCTCAAAGAGAATTACTTGATGAAATGAATCATAATAGGCATGACTTTGCTGTTAGAGTTGCAACTAGAGGAGGTAAAATGACCCAGGAACCACTTTATCCTGAGGGATACCCTAAAATAATTTAACAAGATTCACAAAGAAATAACACTAGTGTACCTAGTCCTTCTAGAAAGAAAAAGAAAAATGATAGGACTTTGCATACTTCTAGTGAACCAGAAATAGAAAAACCTCCTAACAATGAAAATGAAACTTCAATCTCTGATGCTGAAACCCAATCTGGTAATGAACACTCACCTAGTAATAATGAAAAAGATAATGATGAGGTTCATGAAGACTCTCAACCAACAAATGATAAAGAATCAGATAATGATGTTGAGATAGAATCACCTGTTGATCTTGATAACCCACAACTAAAAAGAATGATGGTGAAGAATTTGAATGCTTTGCTGAAATGCTAAGGCCATTCTTTTTGCGGACTCGCTTGACTGATGTCCTGAAAATGCCTCCTTATGCAAAGTATATGAAAGACATCATCACTAGTAAGAGAAAAATACCGGAAGCTGAAATCTCCACTATGCTTTCTAATTATACTTTTAAAGATGGAGTACCTAAAAAACTTGGAGATCTGGGAATACCAACTATACCTTGCTTTATCAAAAAGAATTATGTGAAAACTGCTTTGTGTGATTTAGGAGCTGGTGTTAGTGTTATGCCTTTCTATTTATATAAAAGACTTGACTTGAATAAACTCACACCTACTGAAAAATATTTGCAAATGGCTGACAAATCAACTACCATATCTATCGGTATCTGTGAAGATGTGCCCGGTGTTGTTGCTAATGTTACTATTTTGACCGACTTTGTTATACTTGAGATGCCCGAGGACGACAACATGTTGATTATCCTTGGTAGACCCTTCTTAAACACTGCAGGGGTTGTTATTGATTGCAATAAAAGCAAGGTCACTTTTCATATCAATGGTAATGAGCATACGGTGCACTTTCCAAAGAAACAATTCCAAGTGAATGGTATTAATGTTATTGAAAAATCTCCGACAATCACTATTGGAAGTTTTCAAATACCTCTACCTACTGTCAAAAAGAAATACAAAATGCTTATTGTTGGGTAAATGCATATCCCCATTGAGGTAAATTAGTGATTTACAAAAGTTCTTTGGTTTCATGCTAATCGAAAGTGGTTGTTAATAAGACTTGATCAACCTTATTAATGAATTATTTTTGAACGGTATGAAGTTGATGAATTTAGTAAGCACTACTTTCTGTCCCAACTTTTTATTCTCTGTTTTTATTAGTTAAATAAAATAAAATGACATGTTCTGTCTGTTTTATGAATTTCCCATGCAAAAAATTGACCCAAAAATAAAAGTTCAAAAAATGCCCTGAAAATTTTATATGATTTTTTTCTTGAATAATAAAAAAATTTGGTGCAAAAATAACTAGAGGGGGGTGCACCAGGTGGGCACAACCCACCTGGGCGCACCAGCACCCCCTGGCGCGCCCTGGGGGTTGTGGTCCCCACGTGGGCCCCCTCACTTATCTCTTTAGCCCACATTGCTACCTACCTCCAGAAAAAAATCACTCCCCCCCTCTCTCCCATGTTCTTGCTCATTTTGCTGCCATTTTCGATCTCTTTGATCGAAGCTCCATTTCCGAAACTATTTCGGGAGATTGTTGCTTGGTATGTGACTCTACCATTTGTCCAATTAGTTTCTGTTTTAATGGCTTATACTTTGAATAAATAGCTACTGTTGGTGCTGCTGTAGATGAGCTTGGATGTTGAATTCTTCGTGTTCTAAGTTGTTTGACTGCTTGTTATGGCCTCTATGTATCCCTATGAGTAGTTTCTATCAATCTTACAAAGTTTTGTTGAAAAAAATTTGTGACTCCAAAATTTTTATTTTCAGAAAATTGTACGCGGACATGAATATCTTCAGGAAATATGGCTCAAGGAAGAACTCCAAGGGTGTTATTGGGGAGTCTTCTGACAATGATCTCCACCCTCGGAGGTTGGCGGACGTACGGCCATGTGAATGGCCGCACATCCCGTTCCTGCAAGAAGATGGAATTCATGAGGAGTTCATGCAATTCATTGCCAATTCTGATCACACGGACTTCATCGCAGATGAGTGTGACCACCACCAAATCCTCACAAATATGTTTGTTCAAAGCTTTACTTTCTTGCCTAGAAATAATCCTCCTGAAGTGGGCTTTGATTTATATGCTAAAAATCATCAGATACCACTTACTAAGTTTTGTGACATATGCTTGATCCCTTCCGAGGGAGCTTGGCCGAGCCTAGGCCGACTAAGTTTGAGGATTTTTGTCGCACTTTGACAGTGAGTGATGTGAGGAGAGTTGATGACCCACAAGTATAGGGGATCTATCGTAGTCCTTTCGATAATTAAGAGTGTCGAACCTAATGAGGAGCAGAAGGAAATGATAAGCGGTTTTCAGCAAGGTATTCTCTGCAAGCACTGAAATTATAGGTAACAGATAGTTTTGTGATAAGATAATTTGTAACGAGCAAGAAGTAACAAAAGTAAATAAAGTGCAGCAAGGTGGCCCAATCCTTTTTGTAGCAAAGGACAAGCCTGGACAAACTTTTGTATAGAAGAAAGCGCTCCCGAGGACACACGGGAATATCGTCAAGCTAGTTTTCATCATGTTCATATGATTCACGTTTGGTACATTGATAATTTGATATGTGGGCGGACCGGTGCTTGGGTGCTGTCCTTACTTGGACAAGCATCCCACTTATGATTAACTCCTATTGCAAGCATCCGCAACTACAAAATAAGTATTAAGGTAAACCTAACCATAGCATGAAACACATGGATCCAAATCAGCCCCTTATGAAGCAACGCATAAACTAGGGTTTAAGGTTTTGTCACTCTAGCAACCCATCATCTACTTATTACTTCCCAATGCCTTCCTCTAGGCCCAAATAATGGTGAAGTGTCATGTAGTCGACGTTCACATAACACCACTAGAGGAGAGACAACATACATCTCATCAAAATATCGAACGAATATCAAATTCACATGACTACTAATAGCAAGACTTTTCCCATGTCCTCAGGAACAAACGTAACTACTCACAAAGCATATTCATGTTCATAATCAGAGGGGTATTAATATGCATATAAGATCTGAACATATGATCTTCCATCAAATAAACCAACTAGCAACAACTACGAGGAGTAATCAACACTACTAGCAACCCACAGGTACCAATCTAAGGTTTGGATACTAAGATTGGATACAAGAGATGAACTAGGGTTTGAGATGAGATGGTGCTGGTGAATATGTTGATGGAGATTGACCCCCTCCTGCTGAGAGGATTGTTGGTGATGACGATGGTGATGATTTCCCCCTCCCGGAGGGAAGTTTCCCCAGCAGAACAACTTCGCCGGAGCCCTAGATTGGTTCCGCCAAGGTTCCGCCTCGTGGCGGTGGAGTCTCATCCCGAAAGCTTGCTTATGATTTTTTCTTGGGTGAAAGACTCCATATAGCAGAAGATGGGCATCGGAGGGCCAACAGGGGTCCCACGAGGCAGGGGGCGCGCCCCCTACCCTCGTGGCCAGGGTGTGGCCCCCTCTGGTATTTTCTTCGCTCAGTATTTTCTATTATTTCCAAAAATAACTTCCATGGAGTTTCAGGACTTTTGGAGTTGTGCAGAATAGGTGTCTAATATTTGCTCCTTTTCCAGTCCAAAATTCCAGCTGCCGGCATTCTCCCTCCTTATGTAAACCTTGTAAAATAAGAGAGAATAGGCATAAGTATTGCGACATAATGTGTAATAACAACCCATAATGCAATAAATATCGATATAAAAACATGATGCAAAATGGACGTATCAACTTCCCCAAGCTTAGACCTTGCTTGTCCTCAAGCGGAAGCCGATAACGATAAATATGTCCACATGTTTAGAGGTAGAGGTGTCGATAAAATAAAATACAGACATGAGGGCATCATGATCATTCTTAAAAAAGCAACATATATGGATAATGCCATATGATCTCTTATGCTCAAGTAATAATCTATTCACAATGCAAAGTATGAATCAGAAACTTTATTGAGAACTAATAAACTATAATCTCAGTCATTGAAGCAATTGCAATTTATCATAATATCAGAAAGAGTCTATGTCAGAGCTTTTCAGCAAGCCCACATACTCAACTATCATGTAGTCTTTCACAATTGCTAACACTCACGCAATACTTGTGGTTACAGAGTTTTAATCAGACACAGAGAAAGATAGGGGCTTATAGTTTCGCCTCCCAACCTTTTACCTCTAGGGTAATCTCAACAATAATAGATCATGCTAACTTACATCCAATTATATATATATATATTAGGATCTTTCCAACACACTGAGCTTGCTAAAGGATAAACTGTAAAAAGGAAAGGTGAAGATCACCATGACTTTTGCATAAGGTAGGAGATGAAAGTAAAAGATAGTCCCTTCGCAGAGGGAAGCAGAGGTTGTCATGCGCTTTCAGGGTTGGATGCACAAAATCTTAATGCGAAAGAATGTCACTTTATATTGCCACTTGTGATATAGACCTTTATTATGCAGTCCATTGCTTTTATTTCTTCCACATCACAAGATCGTATAAAGCTTATTTTCTCCACACCAATCAATCATACATATTTAGAGAGCAATTTTTATTGCTTGCACCGATGACAACTTACTTGAAGGATCTTACTCAATCCATAGGTAGATATGGTGGACTCTCATGGCAAAACTGGGTTTAAGGGTATTTGGAAGCACAAGTAGTATCTCTACTTGGTGCAAAGAATTTGGCTAGCATGAGGGGGAAAAGCAAGCTCAACATGTTGGATGATCCATGACAATATACTTTATTTCAGATATAAGAAAACATAACCCATTACGTTGTCTTCCTTGTCCAACATCAACTCTTTAGCATGTCATATTTTAATGAATGCTCACAATCATAAAAGATGTCCAAGATAGTATATTTATATGTGAAGCCTCTCTTTCTTTATTAGTTCCTATTAATTGCAACGATGACCAAAGCTATGTTTGTCAACTCTCAACAACTTTTAATCATCATACTCTTTCTATGTGAAGTCATTACTCTACATAAGATCAATATGATCTTTTTCTATTTCTTTTTATTCTTTCTTTTTCTTTTATTCACTCAAGATCATAGCAAGATAATCAAGCCCTTGACTCAACATTAATCTTTATTATATAGCTCACGGACTCGATTGCATAGAGGGATCATAAAACAAAACTCAAAACTAGATCATACCAAAAACTTTATTCTACTAGATCAAGATATTACTAAAAGGATCGAACTAAGAAAAACAATAAAGATAGAGATGTGATGGTGATACGATACCGGGGCACCTCCCCCAAGCTTGGCAGTTGCCAAGGGGAGTGCCCATACCCATATGATTATGTCTCCTTTGTTGGTGAAGAAGATGGTTGTGACGATGGGTAGTGGCACATCGAGCGTGAGAGATCCTCCAACTTGCGGATAATGCCCTTGAGTGCAACTATATGCTCCTTCAACAAAATATTTTCATGTGTGACATACTTGTTTTGTATACGAGCTAACTCAATCATCTTGAAAGCTTCGATCTCAGTCGGGGTAAGAAGATTGTGATCAAGTTGAAGGATGTCTTTTGTTGCCGGAACTTGGTCCTATGTGGCCTTCTTGATCCCTTCATCCTTGTTGATCTCCACGGGTTCTTCATTAACCAAGCATCATTGTCACCATTGTTGGAGGAGGGGGATGACATGATGCCTGGCCTTGACAACCCTGACAGAAAACAACTCGAAACAAGAACAGAGGACAATTGCATGATACAGGAGTCAAAACCTCCGGGAGATTATATAATGAATTTTCACCAACCAAAATACATATTGTATAATAAAACGGAGTACAGAGAGCACACGAGGTGCCCACGAGGTAGGGGGCGCGCCCAGGGGGTACGGCGCACCCTCCACCCTCGTGTCCTTCCCAGACTGCTTCTTATTTTTCTATTTTTCTAAATATTCCAAAACGGAGAAAAATTGCCATTAGAACTGTTTTGGAGTCAGTTTACTTACCGTACCAGATATCTATTCCTTTTCAGAGTCTGAAACATTCCGGAAAGTGTCCCTTATGTATTCCTCCGGGGTTACGGTTTCAATAACATTGGTTTCAACATTTATAGAATTACCTGAGATATATTGTTTGATTCTTTGACCGTTCACCACCTTCGGATTTGTGCCTTCGAAGTTGTTGATTTTTATGGCACTGGAACGATAGACCTCCTTGATAACATAGGGACCTTCCCATTTAGAGAGAAGTTTTCATGCGAAAATCTTAAACGAGAGTTGTATAGCAATACATAATCACCTACATTAAACTCACCTTTTTTATCCTTTTGTCATGCCATCTTTTAACTTTTTCTTTAAACAATTTGGCATTCTCATACGCTTGGGTTCTCCATTCATCAAGTGAGCTAATGTCAAATAACCTTTTCTCACCGGCAAGTTTGAAATCATAATTGAGCTCTTTAATAGCCCAATAAGCCATATGTTCTAGTTCGAGAGGTAAGTGGCATGCTTTTCCATAAACCATTTTATACGGACACATACCCATAGGATTTTTATATGCAGTTCTATAGGCCCATAATGCATCATCAAGTTTCTTGGACCAATTCTTTCATAATCTATTAATAGTCTTTTGCAAAATTAATTTGAGTTCTCTATTACTCAATTCTACTTGACCACTAGACTGTGGGTGATAAGGAGATGCAATTCTATGATTAACATCATACTTAGCAAGCATTTTACGGAAAGCACCATGAAGAAAATGTGAACCACCATCAGTCATTAAATATCTAGGGACCCCAAACCTTGGAAAAATAACTTCTTTAAGCATCTTAATAGAGGTGTTATGATTAGCACTACTAGTTGGAATAACTTCTACCCACTTAGTAACGTAATCAACAGCAACTAAAATATGTGTATATCCATTAGAGGCAGGAAATGGTCCCATATAATCAAAGCCCCAAACATCAAATGGTTCAATAACAAGTGAATAATTCATAGCATTTCTTGACGTCTACTAATATTACCAATTCTTTGACATTCATCACAAGATAAGACAAACTTACGGGCATCCTTGAAGAGAGTAGGCCAATAAAAACCGGATTGGAATACCTTATGTGAAGTTCTATCTCCAGCGTGGTGTCCTCCATAAGCTTCGGAGTGACACTTGCGTAGGATCTGTTCCTGTTCATGCTCAGGTACACAACGCCTAATAACACCATCTACTCCTTCTTTATAAAGATGTGGGTCATCCCAAAAGTAATGTCTTAAATCATAGAAAAACTTTTTCTTTTGCTGGTATGTGAAACTAGGTGGTATAAATTTAGCAACAATGTAATTAGCATAATCAGCATACTGATACGTCTCCAACGTATCTATAATTTTTGATTGCTCCATGCTATATTATCTACTGTTTTGGACATTATTGGGCTTTATTATCCACTTTTATATTATTTTTGGGACTAACCTATTAACCGGAGGCCCAGCCCAGAATTGCTGTTTTTTGCCTGTTTTAGGGTTTCGAAGAAAAGGAATATCAAACGGAGTCCAAACGGAATGAAACCTTCGGGAACGTGATTTTCTCAACGAACAAGACCCGGGAGACGTGGACCCTACGTTAAGAAAGAAAAGAGGAGGCCACGAGGTAGGGGGCGCGCCTACCCCCACCAGGCGCGCCCTCCACCCTCGTGGGACCCCTGTTGCTCCACCGACATACTCCTTCCTCCTATATATACTCAGGTACACAACGCCTAATAACACCATCTACTCCTTCTTTATAAAGATGTGGGTCATCCCAAAAGTAATGTCTTAAATCATAGAAAAACTTTTTCTTTTGCTGGTATGTGAAACTAGGTGGTATAAATTTAGCAACAATGTAATTAGCATAATCAGCATACTGATACGTCTCCAATGTATCTATAATTTTTGATTGCTCCATGCTATATTATCTACTGTTTTGGACATTATTGGGCTTTATTATCCACTTTTATATTATTTTTGGGACTAACCTATTAACCGGAGGCCCAGCCCAGAATTGCTGTTTTTTGCCTGTTTTAGGGTTTCGAAGAAAAGGAATATCAAACGGAGTCCAAACGGAATGAAACCTTCGGGAACGTGATTTTCTCAACGAACAAGACCCGGGAGACTTGGACCCTACGCCAAGACAGAAAAGAGGAGGCCACGAGGTAGGGGGCGCGCCTACCCCCACCAAGCACGCCCTCCACCCTCGTGGGCCCCCTGTTGCTCCACCGACGTACTCCTTCCTCCTATATATACCTACGTACCTCCAAACGATCAGATACGGAGCAAAAATCTAATTCCATCGCCGCAACTTTCTGTATCCACGAGATCCCATCTTGGGGCCTGTTCCGTAGCTCCGTCGGAGGGGGCATCGATCACGGAGGGCTTCTACATCAACACCATAGCTTCTCCGATGAAGTGTGAGTAGTTTACTTCAGACCTACGGGTCCATAGTTAGTAGCTAGATGGCTTCTTCTCTCTTTTTGGATCTCAATACAATGTTCTCCCCCTCTCTTGTGGAGAACTATTTGATGTAATCTTCTTTTTGCGGTGTGTTTGTTGAGATCGACGAATTGTGGGTTTATGATCAAGTCTATCTATGAATAATATTTGAATCTTCTCTGAATTCTTTTAGGTATGATTGGTTATCTTTGCAAGTCTCTTCGAATTATCAGTTTGGTTTGGCCTACTAGATTGATCTTTCTTGCAATGGGAGAAGTGCTTAGCTTTGGGTTCAATCTTGCGGTGTCCTTTCCCTGTGACAGTAGGGGCAACAAGGCACGTATTGTATTGTTTCCATCGAGGATAACAAGATGGGGTTTTCTTCATATTGCATGAGTCTATCCCTCTACATCATGTTATCTTTCTTAAGGCGTTACTCTGTTTTTAACTTAATACTCTAGATGCATGCTGGATAGCGGTCGATGAGTGGAGTAATAGTAGTAGTTGCAGGCAGGAGTCGGTCTACTTGTCTCGGACATGATGCCTATATACATGATCATACCTAGATATTCTCATAACTATGCTCAATTCTGTCAATTGCTCAATAGTAATTTGTTCACCCACCGTAGAATACTTATGCTCTCGAGAGAAGCCACTAGTGAAACCTATGGCCCCCGGGTCTATACTTATCACATTGATCTCCTACTACTTAGTTATTTCCTTTGTTATTTACTTTGCCTTTATTTTCCTTTGCATATTTATCATAAAAATACCAAAAATGTTATCTTATCATATCTATCAGATCTCACTCTCGTAAGTGGCCTTATAGGGATTGACAACCCCTATTTGCGTTGGTTGTGAGGATTTATTTGTTTTTTGCATGTACGAGGGACTAGCGCATAGCCTCGTACTGGATTGATACCTTGGTTCTCAAAAACTGAGGGAAATACTGACGCTACTTTGCTGCATCATCCCTTCCTATTCGGGGAAAACCAACGCAGTGCTCAAGAGGTAGCAAGATGGATTTCTGGCGCCGTTGCCGGGGAGGTCTACGCAAAAGTCAACATACCAAGTACCCATCACATACCCTTATCTCCCGCATTACATTATTTGCCATTTGCCTCTCGTTTTCCTCTCCCCCACTTCACCCTTGTCGTTTTATTCGCCCCCTCTCTCTCTATCCTCCCTCTCTTTCTCTATTTGCCTCTTTTTGCCCGCTTGCTTTTTGTTTGCTTGTGTGTTACTTTGCTTGCTTGTCACGATGGCTCAAGGTAATACTAAATTGTGTGACTTCACCAATACCAACAATAATGATTTTATTAGCACTCCGATTGCTCCTCTTACCAATGCCGAATCTTCTGAAATTAATACTGCTTTGCTGAATCTTGTCATGAAAGATCCGTTCTCTGGCCTTCCTAGTGAAGATGCCACTACCCATCTAAATAGCTTCGTTGATTTGTGTGACATGCAAAAGAATAAAGATGTGGATAATGATATTGTTAAATTGAAGATATTTCCTTTTTTGCTTAGAGATCGTGCTAAAGCTTGGTTTTCGTCTTTGCCTAAAAATAGTACTGATTCATGGAACAAATGCAAAGATGCTTTTATCTCTAAGTATTTTCCTCCCGCTAAGATAATCTCTCTTAGAAACGATATTATGAATTTTAAGCAACTTGATCATGAACATGTTGCACACTTTTGGGAGAGAATGAAACTAATGATACGTAATTGCCCTACTCATGGTTTAAATTTGTGGATGATTGTTCAAAATTTTTATGCCGGATTGAATTTTGCTTCTAGAAATCTTTTAGATTCGGCCACGGGAGGCACTTTTATGGAAATCACTTTAGGAGAAGCTACTAAACTCCTAGATAATATTATGGTTAATTATTCTCAATGCCATACTGAAAGATCTACTAATAAAAAGGTGCATGCGATAGAAGAAATTAATGTTTTGAGTGGAAAGATGGATGAACTTATGAAATTTTTTGCTAATAAGAGTGTTTCTTCTGATCCTAATGATATTCCCTTGTCTACATTGATTGAAAATAATAATCAATCTATGGATGTGAATTTTGTTGGTAGGAACAATTTTGGTAACAATGCGTATAGAGGAAATTTCAACTCTAGGCCTTATCCTAGTAATTCCTCTAATAATTATGGTAATTCCTACAACAATTCTTATGGAAATTATAATAAGATGCCCTCTAATTTCGAATCTAATATTAAAGAATTTATTACTTTGCAAAAGAATTTTAATGCTATGATTGAAGAAAAATTGCTTAAGATTGATGATTTGGCTAGGAACGTTGATAGAATTGCTCTTGATGTTGATTCTTTGAAACTTAGATCTGTTCCACCTAAGCATGATATCAATGAGTCTCTCAAAGCCATGAGAATTTCCATTGATGAGTGCAAAGAAAGAACCGTTAGGATGCGTGCCAAGAAAGATGCCTTTATAAGAGCGTGTTCTTCTAGTTGCTATGAAAATAATGATGAAGATCTAAAAGTTATTGATGTGTCCCCTATTAAATCTTTGTTTTGCAATATTAATCTTGATAATGATGGTACTGAATATGATCCACCTTTACCTAGAAGGCGTTCCAAGAATTCGGAATTTGTTGATCTTGATGCTACATTTGATAAAAGTGGGATTGAAGAAATTAAAACGCTAGATGTTGCTAAACCCACTATTATGGATTTAAAGGAATTTAACTATGAAAATTGCTCTTTGATTGATTGTATTTCCTTGTTGCAATCCGTCCTAAATTCTCCTCATGCTTATAGTCCAAATAAATTGTTTACTAAACATATCGTTGATGCCTTGATGCAATCTTATGAAGAAAAACTTGAATTGGAAGTTTCTATCCCTAGAAAACTTTATGATGAGTGGGAACCAACTATTAAAATTAAAATTAAAGATCATGCATGTTATGATTTATGTGATTTGTGTGCTAGTGTTTCCACGATTCCAAAGACTTTGTGTGATTTGTTAGGTTTCCGTGATTTTGATGATTTCTCTCTAAACTTGCACCTTGCGGATTCCACTATTAAGAAACCCATGGGAAGAATTAATGATGTTCTTATTGTTGCAAATATGAATTATGTGCCCGTAGATTTTATTGTTCTTGACATAGATTGCAATCCTTCATGTCCTATTATTCTTGGTAGACCTTTCCTTAGAACGATTGGTGCAATTATTGATATGAAGGAAGGAAATATTAGATTCCAATTTCCATTAAGGAAAGGAATGGAACACTTTCCTCGAAATAAAATTAAATTACCTTATGAATCTATTATGAGAGCCACTTATGGATTGCCTACCAAAGATGGCAATACCTAGATCTATTCTTGCTTGTTATGCCTAGCTAGGGGCGTTAAACGATAGCGCTTGTTGGGAGGCAACCCAATTTTATTTTTATTCCTTGCTTTTCTTATGTTTATTAGTAAATAATTTATCTAGCCTCTGTTTTTGTTGTGTTTTTTTTGTTTAATTAGTGTTTGTGCCAAGTAGAACCGTTGGGAAGACTTGGGGAAAGTCTTGTTGAACTTGCTGTAAAAAACATAAACTTTAGCGCTCACGAGAACTGCTGTAATTTTTATTTGGAAAGTGATATTTAGTTAATTCTTTTTTAAGATGTTTAATAGATAAATTCCTCACGTCCATCAATTTATTTTAGAATTTTTGTGTTTCCAGATCTTGCGCTAGCTACAGATTACTACAGACTGTTCTGTTTTTGACAGATTCTGTTTTTCGTGTGTTGTTTGCTTATTTTGATGAATCTATGACTAGTAAATAGTTTATAAACCATATAGAAGTTGGAATAAAGTAGGTATAACACCAATATAAATAAATAATGAGTTCATTACGGTACCTTGAAGTGGTCTTTTATTTTCTTTCGCTAACGGAACTCACGAGATTTTCTACTTTAAGTTCTGTGTTGTGAAGTTTTCAAGTTTTGGGTAAAGATTTGATGGATTATGGAACAAGTAGTGGCAAGAGCCTAATCTTGGGGATTCCCATGGCACCCCCAAGATAATCTAAGGACACCTAAAACCAAAGCTTGGGGATGCCCCGGAAGGCATCCCCTCTTTCGTCTACTTCTATCGGTAACTTTACTTGGAGCTATATTTTTATTCGCCACATGATATGTGTTTTGCTTGGAGCGTCTTGTATTATTTGATTCTTTGCTTGTTGGTTTACCACAATCATCCTTGCTGTACACACCTTTTGAGAGAGCCATACATGATTTAGAATTTGTTAGAATACTCTATGTGCTTCGCTTATATCTTTTGAGTTATATAATTTTGCTCTAGTACTTCACTTATATCTTTTAGAGAACGGTGGTGGATTTGTTTTATAGAAACTATTGATCTCTAATGCTTCACTTAGATTATTTTGAGAGTCTTAATATCATGGTAATTTGCTTTAAATCCTAATATCCTAGGTATTCAAGAATAAAAATAATTCTCTTATGAGTGTGTTGAATACTATGATAAGTTTGATACTTGATAATTGTTTTGAGATATGGAGATGGCGATATTAAAGTCATGCTAGTTGAGTAGTTTTGAATTTGAGAAATACTTGTGTTGAAGCTTGTGATTCCCGTAGCATGCACGTATGGTGAACTGTTATGTGATGAAGTCGGAGCATGATTTATTTTTTGATTGCCTTCCTTATGAGTGGCGGTCGGGGACGAGCGATGGTCTTTTCCTACCAATCTATCCCCCTAGGAGCATGCGCGTAATACTTTGCTTTGATAACTTGTAGATTTTTGCAATAATTATATGAGTTCTTTATGACTAATGTTGAGTCCATGGATTATACGCACTCTCACCCTTCCACCTTTGCTAGCCTCTCTAATACCGCGCACCTTTCGCCGATATCATACACCCACCATATACCTTCCTCAAAACAGCCACCATACCTACCTATTATGGCATTTCCATAGCCATTTCGAGATATATTGCCATGCAACTTTCCACTATTTCGTTCATTATGACACACTCCATCATTGTCATATTGCTTAGCATGATCATGTAGTTGACATCGTATTTGTGGCAAAGCCACCATTCATAATTCTTTCATACGTGTCACTCTTGATTCATTGCATATCCCGGTACACCGTCGGATGCATGCATATAGAGTCATATTTTGTTCTAAGTATCGACTTGTAATTGTTGAGTTGTAAGAAAAATAAAAGTGTGATGATCATCATTATTAGAGCATTGTCCCAGTGAGGAAAGGATGATGGAGACTATGATTCCCCCACAAGTCGAGATGAGACTCTGGACAAAAAAGAAAGAAAGAAAAGAGTCCATAAAAAAGGAGAAAAGGCCCAAATAAAAAAATGAGAGAAAAAGAGAGAAGGGACAATGTTACTATCCTTTTACCACACTTGTGCTTCAAAGTAGCACCATGATCTTCATAGTAGAGAGTCTCTCATGTTATCACTTTCATATACTAGTGGGAATCTTTCATTATAGAACTTGGCTTGTATATTCCAATGATGGGCTTCCTCAAAATGCCCTAGGTCTTCATGAGCAAGCAAGTTGGATGCACACCCACTTAGTTTCTTTTTTAGCTTTCATATACTTATAGCTCTAGTGCATCTGTCGCATGGCAATCCCTACTCACTCACATTGATATCTATTGATGGGCATCTCCATAGCCCGTTGATACGCCTAGTTGATGTGAGACTATCTTCTCCCTTTTTGTCTTGTCCACAACCACCACTCCATTCCACCTATAGTGCTATATCCATGGCTCACGCTCATGTATTGCGTGAAGATTGAAAAAGTTTTGAGAATGTCAAAAGTATGAAACAATTGCTTGGCTTGTCATCGGGGTTGTGCATGATTTAAATATTTTGTGTGGTGAAGATAGAGCATAGCCAGACTACATGATTTTGTAGGGATAACTTTCTTTAGCCATGTTATTTTGAGAAGACATAATTGCTTTGTTAGTATGCTTGAAGTATTATTATTTTTATGTCAATATGAACTTTTGTCTTGAATCTTTCTGATCTGAATATTCACACCACAATTAAGAAGAATTACATTAAAATTATGCCAAGTAGCACTCTGCATCAAAAATTCTGTTTTTATCATTTACCTACTCGAGGACGAGCAGGAATTAAGCTTGGGGATGCTTGATACGTCTCCAAAGTATCTATAATTTTTGATTGCTCCATGCTATATTATCTACTATTTTGGACATTATTGGGCTTTATTATCCACTTTTATATTATTTTTGGGACTAACCTATTAACCGGAGGCCCAGCCCAGAATTGCTGTTTTTTTGCCTGTTTTAGGGTTTCGAAGAAAAGGAATATCAAACGGAGTCCAAACGGAATGAAACCTTCGGGAACGTGATTTTCACAACGAACAAGACCCGGGAGACTTGGACCCTATGCCAAGAAAGAAAAGAGGAGGCCACGAGGTAGGGGGCGCGCCTACCCCCACCAGGCACGCGCTCCACCCTCGTGGGCCCCCTGTTGCTCCACCGACGTACTCCTTCCTCCTATATATACCTACGTACCTCCAAACGATCAGATACGGAGCAAAAATCTAATTCCATCGCCACAACTTTCTGTATCCACGAGATCCCATCTTGGGGCCTGTTCCGTAGCTCCGTCGGAGGGGGCATCGATCACGGAGGGCTTCTACATCAACACCATAGCTTCTCCGATGAAGTGTGAGTAGTTTACTTCAGACCTACGGGTCCATAGTTAGTAGCTAGATGGCTTCTTCTCTCTTTTTGGATCTCAATACAATGTTCTCCCCCTCTCTTGTGGAGAACTATTCGATGTAATCTTCTTTTTGCAGTGTGTTTGTTGAGATCGACGAATTGTGGGTTTATGATCAAGTCTATCTATGAATAATATTTGAATCTTCTCTGAATTCTTTTAGGTATGATTGGTTATCTTTGCAAGTCTCTTCGAATTATCAGTTTGGTTTGGCCTACTAGATTGATCTTTCTTGCAATGGGAGAAGTGCTTAGCTTTGGGTTCAATCTTGCGGTGTCCTTTCCCTGTGACAGTAGGGGAAGCAAGGCACGTATTGTATTGTTTCCATCGAGGATAACAAGATGGGGTTTTCTTCATATTGCATGAGTCTATCCCTCTACATCATGTCATCTTGCTTAAGGCGTTACTCTGTTTTTTAACTTAATACTCTAGATGCATGTTGGATAGCGGTCGATGAGTGGAGTAATTGTACTAGATGAAGGCAGGAGTCGGTCTACTTGTCTCGGACGTGATGCCTATATACATGATCATACCTAGATATTCTCATAACTATGCTCAATTCTGTCAATTGCTCAATACTAATTTGTTCACCCACCGTAGAATACTTATGCTCTCGAGAGAATCCACTAGTGAAACCTATGGCCCCCGGGTGTATCTTTATCATATTGATCCCCAACTACTTAGTTATTTCCTTTGATATTTACTTTGCCTTTATTTTACTTTGCATCTTTTTCATAAAATACCAAAAATATTATCTTATCATATCTATCAGATCTCACTCTCGTAAGTGGCCTTATAGGGATTGACAACCCCTATTTGTGTTGGTTGCGAGGATTTATTTGTTTTTTGCATGTACGAGGGACTGGCGCATAGCCTCGTACTGGATTGATACCTTGGTTCTCAAAAACTGAGGGAAATACTTACGCTACTTTGCTGCATCATCCCTTCCTCTCCAGGGAAAACCAACGCAGTGCTCAAGAGGTAGCACATACCATGGAGCAGTATGAGAAGCGTTTATGACATTTAATTTTTCAGCAGGAAATCTATCATCAATAGGTAGTGGGTCATCAAGAACATTTTCTAACCTAGACAAGTTATCTGCAATGGGGTTCTCAGCTCCCTTTCTATCAATAATATTCAAATCAAATTCTTGTAGCAAGAGAACCCATCTAATAAGTATAGGTTTATCATCGTTCTTTTCCATAAGATATTTAATAGCAGCATGATCCGTGTGAATAGTTACCTTAGAATCAACAATTAGGGATGGCAATTTTATCCATGGATTGGGATACCATGGATACCAGACCCGGTTGGGCAAGGGTATGGAGCACATTTCTGCCATGGGTGCGTGGATATGGATACCCACGAACAGCCGGGTTGGGCATGGTTATAGTTTGTGTTCCATGGATATCCAATGGATACCCGTATGACATGTGGGGTCATATGCCAGTGATAGTAGAAAGAACGAATCAATGGGAAATGACAGGAAATATGCAACTTGTGCCATGAGCTATATGCTACAGAATCAACCTCTGGTATGTCACACTTAAGGACTCATCGTATTACTTGTTACCTACTTATGCTTGTAGATTATGTTGTCAATTGTGAGTGACTGATGATGAGTTGATTTGATATTTGGGAAGGCTTCATGCTGACTTTTCTATGCCCATGCAGCTCCATGGGTATGTGGGTATCCAACGGGTTTGGGCATGGGCACAAGTTGTGCCCATGGATAATTTGGTGGATGGGCAGAGGGTAGGAAGATGGGTCATGGGTTGGATTTGGACCAGCTCCACCCGCCCCAAACCCGACCCATTGCCATCCCTATCAACAATATAAGGTCTGAACTTATCACAAGCAAATACAACTACTAAGAATTCTTTTTCAGTAGTAGCATAATTTCTATGGGTATTGTCTAGAGTTTTACTAGCATATTGAATAACATTTAATTTCTTATCAACTCTTTGCCCTAGAACAACACCTACAGCATAATCGCTAGCATCACACATAATTTCAAAAGGTAAATTCCAATCAGGTGGCTGAACAATAGGTGCAGAGATCAATGCTTTCTTAAGTATTTCAAATGCTTCTACATAATCATCATCAAAGACGAATGGTATATCTTTTTGTAATAAATTAGTCAGAGGCCAATAAATTTTTGAGAAGTCCTTAATGAACCTCCTATAAAAGCCGGCATGGCCAAGGAAACTTCTTATACCTTTGATGTCCTTGGGACACGACATCTTTTCAATAGCATCAACTTTAGCTTTATCAACTTCAATGCCCCTTTCAGAAATTTTGTGCCCCAAGACAATACCTTCATTAACATAAAGTGGCACTTCTCCCAATTCAAGAAAAGGTTAGTTTCTTCACATCTCTGCAAAACTCGATCAAGGTTGCTTAAGCAATCATCAAAAGAGGATCCATAAACGGAGAAATCATCCATGAAAACCTCAAAAATCTTTTCACAAAAGTTAGAGAATATAGCCATCATGCATCTTTGAAAGGTATAAGGTGCATTGCATAAACCAAAAGGCATATGTCTATAAGCAAAATTACCGAAAGGGCAAGTAAAAGTGGTCTTTGACTGATCATCAGCTGACACAGGTATTTGAGAGAAACCAGAATAACCATCTAGAAAGCAAAAATGTGTATGTTTGGATAATCTTTCAAGCATTTGATCAATAAAAGGTAAGGGGTAATGATCTTTTTTAGTAGCCTTATTTAATTTTCAAAAATCAATTACCATCCTATAACCTATAATAATTCTTTGCAGAATCAATTCATCTTTATCATTAGGAACGACAGTAATACCTCCCTTCTTAGGAACACAATGGACAGGACTTACCCACTGACTATCAGCAACGGGATAAATTATAGCTGCCTCAAGGAGCTTTAGTATTTCTTTTCTTACCACTTCTTTCATCTTAGGATTCAGCCGTCGTTGATGATCAATAACTGGTTTGGCATCTTTCTCAAAATTTATTTTGTGTTGACATAGAGTGGGACTAATGCCCTTAACATCATCAAGAGTATATCCAATAGCAGCATGGTGCTTCTTCAGAGTTTTCAATAGTTTTTCTTCCTCCTTCTCTGAAAGGTTAGCAATAATAATAATAGGATATATTGTCTTTTCATCAAGATAAGCATATTTAAGAGTATCAGGCAATGGTTTAAGCTCAAACACGGGATCACCCTTGGGTGGAGGAGGATCCCCTAAGATTTCAACAGGCAAGTTGTGTTTCAGAATAGGTCCCTATTTAAAGAACACTTCATCTATTTCCCTTCTTTCATTCATAAACATATCATTTTCATGGTCTAGCAAATATTGTTCTAAAGGATCACTAGGAGGTGCGGCAATAGAAGCAAGACCAATAATTCCATCTTTACTAGGCAATTCCTCTTCACGGTGTTTTCTATGAAATTTAGAAAAGTTGAACTCATGAGACATATCACCTAAACCAATAGTAACAACATCCTTTTCGCAGTCTATCCTAGCATTAACAGTGTTTAAGAAGGGTCTACCAAATATAATGGGACAAAAGCTATATTGTGGGGAACCAAGACCAAGAAAATCAGCAGGATATTTAGTTTTCCTACACAAGACTTCAACATCTCTAACAATCCCAATTGGTGAAATAGTATCTCTATTGGCAAGTTTAATTGTGACATCAATATCTTCTAACTCAGCAGGTGCAATATCATGCATAATTTCTTTGTATAAGTCAATAGGTATTGCACTAGCACTAGCACCCATATCACACAAGCCTTGATAACAATGATCTACTATTTTAACAGAAATAATAGGCATGCCTACCACAGGTCTATGTTTATCTTTAGCACAAGGTTTAGCAATTCTAGCAGTTTCATCACAGAAATAAATAACATTCCCATCAATATTATCAGCCAAGAGATCCTTAACAATAGCAATATTAGGTTCAACTTTAACTTGCTTAGGAGGTGTATAGGTTCTAATATTGCCTTTACGAACCACAGTTGAAGCTTTAGCATGATCTTTTATCCTAACAGGAAACGGTGGTTTCTCAACATAAGAAGTAGGAATAATAGGATCATTATAAGTGATAGTCTTTTCTTCAACTTTAATAGGTGTAGCTACTTTTACTTCTATGGGAGGATGATATTTAAACCACTTCTCCTTAGGGAGATCAACATGAGTAGCAAAAGATTCACAGAAAGAAGCTATCTCAGAGTCAAGTCCATATTTAGTGCTAAATTTACGGAAAACATCGGTATCCATTAAAGATTTAACACAATCAAAATTAGGTGTCATACCTGACTCCTTACCTTCGTCGAGATCCCAATATTCAGAGTTGCGTTTAATTCTTTCCAATAAATCCCATTTGAATTCCATAGTCTTCATCATAAAAGATCCAACACAAGAAGTATCAAGCATGGTGCGATTGTTGTCAGAAAGCCAAGCATAAATTTTTTGGATAATCATTTCTCTTGAGATCTCATGATTGGGGCATGAATATAACATTGATTTAAGCCTCCCCCAAGCTTGAGCGATGCATTCATCTTCACGAGGCCAAAAATTATATATATAATTACGATCACGATGAACAACATGCATAGGCTAAAACTTCTGATGAAATTCCAATTTCAATCGTTTGTAGTTCCATGATCCCATATCATCACATAGCCTATACCATGTCAATGCATCTCCCTTCAAAGATAAAGGGAAGACCTTCTTCTTGATAACATCATCGGGCATACCTGCAAGCTTAAATAATCCACAAACTTCATCCACATATATTAGGTGCTCATGAGGATGTAATGTTCCTCTCCTGCAAAAGGATTAGCTAGCAGTTTTTCTATCATACCTGAAGGAATTTCAAAGTAGACATTTTCATTTTTAGTATGTTCAGTAGGTTGAGGGGCAACTCTTTGCTCTACTGGTCGGGGTGAAGATACTCCGAACAAGCCCCTCGGGGGATTACTTTCCATGGTAACAAGTGACAGTAAATTTCAGCACACTATATAAATTTTTCCTTACCAAATTCCACCTACCAAAGGCGCTTCACTCCCCGGCGACGGCGCCAGAAAAGAGTCTTGTTGACCCACAAGTATAGGGGATCTATCATAGTCCTTTTGATAAGTAAGAGTGTCGAACCCAACGAGGAGCAGAAGGAAATGATAAGCGGTTTTCAGCAAGGTATTCTCTGCAAGCACTGAAATTATAGGTAACAGATAGTTTTGTGATAAGATAATTTGTAATGAGCAACAGGTAACAAAAGTAAATAAAGTGCAACTAGGTGGCCCAATCCTTTTTGTAGCAAAGGACAAGCCTGGACGAACTCTTATATAGAAGAAAGCGCTCCCGAGGACACATGGGAATATCGTCAAGCTAGTTTTCATCACGTTCATATGATTCACGTTCGTTACTTTGATAATTTTATATGTGGGTGGACCGGTGCTTGGGTGCTGTCCTTACTTGGACAATCAACCCACTTATGATTAACTCCTATTGCAAGCATCCGCAATTACAAAAAAGTATTAAGGTAAACCTAACCATAGCATGAAACATATGGATCCAAATCAGCCCCTTACGAAGCAATGCATAAACTAGGGTTTAAGCTTCTGTCACTCTAGCAACCCATCATCTACTTATTACTTCCCAATGCATTCCTCTAGGCCCAAATAATGGTGAAGTGTCATGTAGTCAATGTTCACATAACACCACTAGAGGAGAGACAACATACATCTCATCAAAATATCGAACGAATACCAAATTCACATGACTACTAATAGCAAGACTTCTCCCAAGTCCTCAGGAACAAACATAACTACTCACAAAGGATATTCATGTTCATAACAGAGGGGTATTAATATGCATATAAGATCTGAACATATGATCTTCCACCAAATAAACCAACTAGCATCAACTACGAGGAGTAATCAACACTACTAGCAACCCATAGGTACCAATCTAAGGTTTGGATACAAAGATTGGATACAAGAGATGAACTGGTGAAGATGTTGATGGAGGTTGACCCCCTCCCAATGAGAGGATCGTTGCTGATGATTTCCCCCTCCCGGAGGGAAGTGTCCTCGGCAGAACAGCTCCGTCGGAGCCCTAGATTGGTTCCTCCAAGGTTTCGCCTCGTGGCGGCGGAGTCTCGTCCCGAAAGCTTGCTTATGATTTTTTCTTGGACGAAAGACTCCATATAGCAAAAGATGGGCATCGGAGGGCCAACAGGGGGCCCATGAGGCAGGGGGCGCGCCCAGGGGGGTAGGGCGCACCCCCACCCTCGTGGCCAGGGTGTGGCCCCCCTCTGGTATTTTCTTCGCTCAGTATTTTTTATTATTTCCAAAAATAACTTCCATCGAGTTTCAGGACTTTTGGAGTTGTTCAGAATAGGTCTCTAATATTTGCTCCTTTTCTAGCTCAGAATTCCAGGTGCCGGCATTCTCCCTCCTTATGTAAACCTTGTAAAATAAGAGAGAATAGGCATAAGTATTGTGACATAATGTGTAAGTACAGCCCATATTGCAATAAATATCAATATAAAAGCATGATGCAAAATGGACGTATCAAGAGTGTCAGCCATCACTGCAGGTGGTTTACATTTTCCTGATGTTCGTTACTTTGCATATTTCATTACCAAATGCTTGCTTGCTAGGGAGAAGGTGTGTGCACTTAGTTCACCGGACCTCATTGTTTTACATCATGCCATTGAGGGCGACAACACGTATAGCTTGGGGGCTATCGTGGCTCGTCGCCTGCACCTTAATAAATCTCAGGGTAAAATACATGGTGGGATTTATGCTACTCGTTTGGCGGCTCACTTCGAGGTTGAGATATGCCCTCATGATTTCCCTCTTACCATAGTTTACCTATATCATGCAGCCATGGATCACCATCACTTTCTTGCACATGATCATCCCGACATTGCCATTCCTTATAACTGGTCTATAACATTGACACTCGTGATGTTATCCCCTTGCCTGCACCTGCTTTGTTTGATTCTGTTGCCAGGGGCGGATACCGGATTATGCCTACAGACATCCTTGCCCACTGGAATGCTCGCGCTGCTGCAGAGGCTGCACATGCACCTCCAAAGTGGGATCAGTGGATGCCCGTTCCTCAGCAGTGGGATGAGTGGATGCCTGGTGCTCAGTATCCATACTACCCTCCAGGCTACCAATTCACTACCAAGTTAGGCCAAAAGCCTAAGCTTGGGGGAGTACGTGTTCTCACCGACATTATATTCATGCTCACATATCATTCTATCTGTCGGTGTTCACACTTTTTATTGTATTATCCATGCTTAGATTTATCTTTCTTGCTTTCTTCTTGTGTTTTTGATTTTTTTAGAAAAACCAAAAATATTAGTTGTAGTAATTTACTTTCTATGCATGCTTAGTAGTAGCACTAAAAAGAAAACCCAAAAAGATTTCCTTGTTCTTCTTTTGCTTGTTGGGAGCTTTCCCGTGTAAATAGTTTTCTTCATTTTTGCTTTTTATTTACTTGCTGAAGAAAACCAAAAACTCCAAAAAATATTTTATTGTGTTTCTTTGAATTTCTTTTCTTTTATTCGAGTCTTACCAAGGAGAAGACCACGATGAAAATGTTGAGTGGCTCTCATATGAATAACTGTTGAACTAATAAGAGCCCATTTTACCTTGTCTTCTCCTGTTGAATAAAATGTTTGCAGATTCCACCTTAGTCCATGGCATTCTTGCACTGTTATTATTTTCATATCATTCGGTCATGCAAGTGAAAGGCAATAATGATGATATTCGATGAGCTGGCCCTGGCAAAGAGAAACTGGTATGAACTCGACTTGTTCTGTCTGTGTAAATATGTTTAACCTAGCATCCATACTTCAGCCTGTTATGATTAAACCTATTTGCAATGATAATTAGAGATTAGAGTTTCTCATGCCATGCATAAGTAGCTGGGAGTTAATAATGATTTATCTTGGATATCAACATAGCGTTAAAATGATTGTGATGTAGTATGATGATATGGTATCCTCCTCTGAATGTTCGAGTGGCTTGACTTGGTACATGTTCATGCATGTAGTTGAATCAAAGCCAACATAGCCTCTATAATGTTTACATTCATGGTGTTCATATCCTACTCATGATAGTTTCCAATGTTACTTATGCATAATGCCTGGTCATGATCATTGTTGCTCTCTAGCTGGCCGCTTCCCAATCTTAAAATTGCTAGCCTTCGCCTGTACTAAGTGGGGATTCTGCTTGTACATCAAAAAACCTTGAACCCAAAGATATTCCAGATGAGTCCACCATACCTACCTATATACGGTATTACCTTGCCGTCCTAAGTAAATTTGCATGTGCCACCTCTAAAAACTTCTAAAAAATTATTAGTTTTGTGTGCCTGGATCGTTCATGGAACGACAGGAGGTGGTCGATATCTTCCGTGATAAGCATGTTATCCTCCGGTCGAGTGTTTATTCACTCGCCATCCATGAGGAAATGGGTGGTTATAGGGATTCCCAGTCCCGAACTCAAAAATGCAAATAATTAAAAAAATTCCCCCGGGACTGTTGTTGGTTTGGACGACACCCGTTGTTTCGGACAAGCCATGGAATGTGATTGTTGGTGGAGGGGGAGTAAACCTTTACTTTTATCGCTTGGGAACCGCCACTAGCGTGCTTAGCATGGAATATGTTGATAACTGATGGTCGTGAAGTGAATAAGAAGGGTGCATGTCTCAAAATATCATTTATCTCTATTTTAAAAACTAAGCTCTCGCACCTCTGCAAATCACTGCTTCCCTCTGCGAAGGGACTTTCTATTTACTTTTATGTTGTGTCATCACCTTCTATAAACAAGCGCCAGAAACTGAGTAGAGCACATCGGTCATGATTTATGCATTTTGTATAGCTAATGTTGGGTGCATCATGACTGGATATTTTCTACGATGAATTACAATGTTTAGTCGCTGCTTGAACTTCGAAGGTGCTCTGGATTTATGTTTTGCGGTCTCAAAAAGGGCTAGCGAGATACCATTATTGTCATATTATATCATGATTGTTTTGACAACGTGTTGCTGTTTGAGATATCTCATTATTGCTCGCTAGCTGATTATGTCATTGATATTAATCATTATAATCTTTAAGAGTTATTGTCGACATGGTTAGTTATAATGTGGGCTGAAAACCTGGGTGCGGTTAAGCTTATTTATGCAAACAATAGCAAAAGTGTTCATAAAAGTTTTTCTTTCTCACTATCAGTTTATCAACTGAATTGCTTGAGGACAAGCAAAGATTTAAGCTTGGGGGAGTTGATACGTCTCCAACGTATCTACTTTTTCTCACACTTTTCCTCTTGTTTAGGACTCTAATTTGCATGATTTGAATCAAACTAACCCCGGACTGACGTTGTTTTCAGCAGAACTACCATGGTGTTGTTTTTGTGTAGAAATAAAAGTTCTCGGAATGCAACGAAACTTTTTGAGGATTTTTTATATCAATAAAGAGAATTTCTGGAGCCAAGACCTGCCGGAGAGGGGCACCTGGGTGGGCACAACCCACCAGGGCGCGCCCCCCTCTCCTGTCGTGCCCAGGTGGGTTGTACCCACCTGGTGGCCCCGCTGACGACCCCCTGATACTATAAAATCACATATTTCCAGAAAAAATCAGGGAGAAAGAATTATTACGATCCACGAGACAAAGCCACCGCCAAGCCCTGTTCTTCCTCGGGAGGGCAGACCTGGAGTCCGTTTGGGGCTCCGGAGAGGGGAATCTTCGATCTTCGTCATCACCAACCTATCTCCATCGCCAATTCCATGATGCTCCCCACCGAGAGTGAGTAATTCCTTCATAGGCTCGCTAGTCGGTGAGGAGTTTGATGAGATTCATCATGTAATCGAGTTAGTTTTGTTAGGGCCTGATCCCTTGTATCCACTATGTTCTTAGATTGATGTTGCTATGACTTTACCATGCTTAATGCTTGTCACTTTGGGCCCGGGTGCCATGATTTCAGATCTGAACCGTTTATGAATTCATCATTATATCCATGTTTCAGATCCGATCTTGCAAGTTATAGTCACCTACTACGATTATGATCTAGCATCCCCACATTGAAAACAACCGGGCCCACTCCCGGTGATGATCGTAGTTTGAGGAGTCCATGTATTCACTATGTGTTAATGCTTTGTTCCCGTTCTCTATTAAAAGGAGGCCTTAATATCCCTTAGTTTCCAATATGGACCCCGCTGCCACGGGAGGGTAGGACAAAAGATGTCATGCAAGTTCTTTTAATAAAGCACGTATGACTATTTACCAAATACATGCCTACATTATACCGATGAACTGGAGCTAGTACCGTATCGCCCTAGGTTATAACTGTCTCATGATGAATAGCATCCAACAAGTCACCGATCCAATGCCTACGAATCTATCCTTACTGATCTTGCTGCATTACTACTGCTATCATCACTGTTACACTTGCTACAAACTACTGCTATCACTATTACTGTTACCATTGCTACTGTCACTATTATCAAAACTATCAAACTACTTTGCTACTGATCACTTTGCTGCAGATAATTAATCTCCAGGTGTGGTTGAATTGACAACTCAGCTGCTAATACCTTCAAATATTCTTTCGCTCCCCTTGTGTCGAATCTATAAATTTGGGTTGAATACTCTACCCACAAAAACCGTTGTGATCCCCTATACTTGTGGGTTATCAGGCTTCATCCCATTATTTGAGAGGCATGGATGCATGAGCTAAAAGAGAGAGACCGACTTCGACAATGTGGTGATGCTTGCACTCATAATAGCCATTCTGTTGATGAGCATGAGGACAAGAAACATGATGGGCAATCCCAATGATAAGGAAGAAAGAGTTGAATTTCTCATACTCCCCTCCCAAGTCTCTTTGGACTGGCAAAATTTTCCTATCGAAGGGTCTCTCAACAAGTTTCTGAAATTCTAGGAAGATAGAAAAAACTTCAGATTTATATTTAAGAAAATGAATCCAAGTAAACTTGTTGTAATCATCAATGAAACTGACATAATATTTTTTATTCCAAAATAATCTCGGTTATGGCCCCATACATCACTGAAAATAAGTTCTAATGGAGCATGAGACACACTATTTGACTTAGGGTAAGAAAGCTGATGACTCTTGGCACATTGACAAGCTTCACAGATAAGCTCGCTAATTTAACTATGTGACAAAGGAAGATTGTCTTTATAAACTACTTGGTTGACTATGACCGATGATGGATGTCCTAAGCGTTGATGCCACCTTGCCAAAGAGGGCTTGATGACAGAGTAGACTTGACGATGCTTGCGACTAAGTGCTCGGGATGTAATGGGGGTAGAGTCATGCAGAGCATCCTATGATCATCCCCATGTACACTTCAACTACTCCACAAGCCCCAAGAGGACATACGATGAGACCTCGACTATATGCCATTGTAAACATGGTGAACTCGCTCCCCTCTGAACCGTCACTTTCCACATGTGAGACATGGCTGCTACCTCAAACATATGTGCTATGCATGACCAGGAACCAAGAGGACGACCATGAAACAACTAGGAGCATCGAACGAGAAGGTGAGGAAGCAGAGTAAGAGAAGGAGATGCCATGAAGCTACAACTCTCGGACGTCCGACAGCTAGCGGACGACCGAGCCATACCAGACATCCGACACCTGGGGTCTTCACCAGCCAGAACCACTACAGCCGAAGGTCAAGTCTATAGTGACTGGATGACCGACCGTGACCAGACGTCCGACACTCCCCAGCGCCCGGATGACCGATCGCCACCGGATCCGAGACCAACGAACCAGAGCCACAACGTCAAAAGTCCGAAGACTTTCGGATGACCGGATGCCCGCGAGCTACCGGACGTCCGACACCTGTCTGCACACAATGTGTTGGGCCAAAGCCCATGTACTCCTCACTTACCCCTTCGTGGCCCTAGACTATATATACTACTCCACCTCCTCCTACTTAGGGTTAGCATAGATTTAGCTCATTTTAGAGATAGAGTTTTGCTCATCCATGTGGTTCTACTCCGTCGAGAGACCGCGGCCTCTATGGAGAAGATCCTTGCTTGGATTCAAGACCCCTCACGGGAAGAACCCTCACAGACTCAAGACCTCCTCATGGAGATGAACTGGTTACCTTTGTATCCCCCATTGTTGTCTTTGGATCTTTGTGACCTCGTGTGTACTTTGATCTAGCACATGTGTGATTGTATCTTGTTGATTTGAGTTTTTTCCTCTCGTTTCCCTTGTGTTTTCCCCTCGTGTCTTCGTGTTCTTTGTGGGAACCCCTCCAATCGTGAAAGATCAGCCTACAACGAGTTAGCCCCGTATCATATGGTATCATGAGCCACGTTTATCACTAATTTGGAGTCTCCCCCACTATTTTCTAGCCTTCTTTTCCTTGATTTCGTCCTAAATTTCGAAAATCCCCACCAAAAATAGCCCCATTTTTTGTGTTTTATTGGTCTGATGAAGTATTGTAGGATTTGATCCATGGATTTGCTTTGTCATGAGTGGATCGAGCTTTCCCCCATCTTTTTCTCCAATTTCATCCGCAAAATTCGCTCAATTTTGACCCCAAAATCCCCAATTTCCGCCCAAAATCGCGTCCCGGAGCTCAAATCTCGCGTTGACCCTAAAGCACCGGACGTCCGACCTTCACCGGATGACCGGAACCTCTTTCCAGAGCTGAAATGTCGGACTTCCGACAAGTCTCGGACGTCCGACACCCCTAACCAGAGAAAAATCCTTGGACTTCCGACAATCCTCGGACGTTCGACACCTGCAGATTTTAATTTTGGCTGATTTTTCTTTCGGCCATAACTAATTCATCCGAACACCGATTTTGACATTCTTTAGCTCGTTTTGAAGCTATTGACATTGCCCATCCCACAAAAATACTTCCAACATCATTTGACTCCATCAAAAGTTTGGAACTTTGGCATCTTTGCCTAGGGCCTTCACCACATCATCCGCATGCCACCATAGCCTTCCGCAACCTAACCCATTTTCTTCCCCATTGTATTTGTGGTTGTTTAGGTTGTGATTTGAGTCTCCTAAGTTGTTTCAGCTACTTAGGGATGGTTACTTCTTCATCAACCACCACCATAACTTCTGCATAACCTAGCCCACCATACATTTCCACCACCTCAACTTAACCCAATTTTGTTTGCGTTGTGAGTTGTGTCTCCTAAGGTGTTTAGGCTACTTAGGGACGGTGACCTCAACTTCGACACACATATCCCATCATTCCACTTCCACATTTCCGAGTGCAAACCACCACCGCTTTCCACTACCACCATTTCAGATTTTGCCTTTGAGAACTTGAGTTGTGGTTTTTATGTTTCCTAGGGTGTTTCGGCTAACTAGGAACGGTTCAACATCGACATCACTACCACTCAACTTCGCCAAGGATTCGACAAACCACGATCAGTAACCTCTATATCATCTTGGTACCGTGGTTTCCCATCATTGTACATTCTTCTTGCCATAGTATTGATAACACCTAGCCCATTTTGCGTCACTTGCCTATCGAGACTAGCCATTGAGTATTACCGGCAATGTTACTTGTGCACATTAGTGATCATCGATCTACACCTTCCATTTCATACATACCATATCATATTGGTATCAAAGTACCATCCCTTGTGTCACAAGATTGTTCCCGCATATACATAATTGCTATCTTGGTTTGTGAATTTCGCATAGTGGCCATACAAAAAAAAAGAATATGCTTTTAAGAAACGGAAAAGAGAGCAAAGAAGCTTGTAAGCAATAGCCATAGCATCATACCACATTGCATATAAGATTGTCATATCCGATCATCTTGGATCATCTTGAGAGGAACACCGGAACATCATACATATATAGCATACTTGGGATAGAAAGTTGATCCATTTTGCATATCATAGGTTGTGCACAAGTGTCGTATCCACCTATTGACTACTCATGCTAGCGTATCTCTAGAGTTGTGCAACACGAGCATTTTCCGTGGACTCCACATTTTGTGCTCATTCCTTGGTTGCACGGCCCCATTTATCTATCTCTGTGTGTGTGTTTCCGTGTGCCACCCATTGCTATTGGTCTACTTATTTCACTTGCGAATTTGTGAATCTTTTTCAACATTATTTACTCTTCCTAACATATTGCATCAAATTTTTGTGCCACTATGCTCACCAAGCTACTCCATAAGCCTTAATTGTGTAGGTGTGAGAATTGACAAGATCCGGTACCAATTGTGCTATTTCCTTGATACATTATTGAGTGATCATTGATCCATTTTCAACATCGGGTAAGGTACATTTGGTCTAGTTCTTCCCTTTCTCCCACTCACATTTTCTCGTGTCTTGTGATGGATAGGCAAGGCATTTCATCTCCGGTCTTTGACAACAACGACGGCGCGAACAACTACATCACCAAATCGTCAATCTTTGATCTATAACGACAAATGCATGGCGCACAATCAAGATTGAGAAAGCGCATCGACAACCTCGCCATCGACATATGACACTCCGAAACAAGGAGAAGGGCTTACATCGACGACGCATTCGACTCCATCGGCAAAATAGTGCACAGACACATGGAGGAGCTCTGACAGGTGTTGGTCGACTACAAGTCTTATTCCCCTTTGTCATCTTCACGGCGGCGACGTTCAAGTCACAAGTCTTCTGAGCTCAAACATGACGCAAGAACAAGTCATCCACGTCGACATCTCCATGGCGTCCATCATGATCAACATCGTCATGAAGGGAAATTCACCTCCAAGAATCATGTGGACGACGATGACGAACGTCATCTTCTTCGAGCTCAAGCACGACAACGACACCATCATGATGAAGATGCTCGACACACACAAACCTCCAAGTCTGAACAAGCTCTACTAAATGCCTGGGACAACCTTCATGAGCACAAGAGAAAACCGCGAGACAAGCACCACCGAGAGGAAGCTATGGCTACAACCACCACTTCGGCATCTTTGCCAAGTGTTATCAAGGCATCTTCGCCTTTGGACGTATGACATCTTCGCCTACTTCCCACGAGTTCTCCTACATCAACATCTTCAACAACACGGTGACCACCTACAAGCGAGGGAAACACTTCCATCTTCGGAAGCCCCTCAAGGAAGATGCCAGAGCAGGGGAATTTCCCTGTAGTCATGGAGATGAGCTACGAGGTGCCACATCATATGGGCCTCATACAACAAGACTATGACAAGAAGGTCAAGCAAGGGTCATCCCTTTCGACCACGGTGACGAGCATGAACCTCTTCAACAACATGAAGATGGTGCCCCTATATGACTCCTACTCCGAGTCAAGCTACGCGAGCGCACATGAGACCTTATCTTTGATCTCGGAGGAGAGTGATGATTTGCCACATCCTACGGCATTCATCTTTGGAGGAGTTATGGATGAGGAGGTTCAGCATGGAACTATCCCTTCAACCAAGGTGGTGATAGGAGTTGAGCATGGAGACATTTGCACCTATATCTCTCCGACAGCCATATATCATGAGATGCCCCAACTCCCATGCGAGGAGAGCCACCACCACGTGAGTGACATGAGTGACTCCACCATATGTGACATTGAGAGCATTTCCTATGAGAGGATGAGTGTGACCACCACTAGCCCTACACTTGAGATCTTGCCACACATCCTATGTGAGGTTGACAGCCATTTGAGTGACTGCACGAACCATATGAGTGAGAGCATCTTACCGGGAGTGAGTGAGCCACAACACTTAGTGAGTGAGGTAGTTGAGACGGCATGTGAGGCAACTATGATTTGTAATGACTTACCCTCTACTCCGAGTGTGTTTTCTTTTTTGGTGATAGATCTCCAACAAGATAAAGTGCCAATCCTCGATGAGTCCATACCTCCAATGGGAAAACTGATGGCCATGGTGGAAGAAGATGCACCCCACATGGTTCCATCAATATGACAATTACCACGACTTGGTCTTGAACACCTCACCTACAACACATGAGCGACGCTCCAACGGTAACATAGGCGACGATGCTTCTCTTGTCCCACTAGTGGACTATCTTACCAATGATTGCTTGCATGATGTTGACACACCTATTCACATGCTTCATGCTAGTGTGACTTCCTCATGTCATGACTTACCTATTTATGATGAATATGATGACGAGCATGTCGAGTTGCCTAGTTGTGATGTTATGCTCCATAGGATATCATGTGAAAATTCTTTTGGTCACATCATGTTCGACAACCCTTTAAACTTGTCATATGCTATGAGTGAGATCTCCTATATTGCATCATTTCAATCTCAACATAGTAACTATGCATGCCCCATTAAAATAAATCCCATTTGCACTTATGGCATAGATGGTAAGGTCATGGTCATTGGAATGTGTTTCTCTTGCGATGATATTGCTATGCTTCCTTTACATGATTTGCGCAATTCATCTACTATGCCATGCCATAAACACATTGTTCCAAATATGCTTTGTTTTGAATGTTGTAAATATTCTCCATGTGATGTTTCCACTAATACTTATGAGGAGACCGCCATAGTTGCCTCATACATAGTAGGAGATTTTGATGCATTCCAGACTTTGCATGATTCCCATAATTACCTGCACCATATGCATTCCATGAATAATAATGCCATACATATTTCTCGTGATGCATTACACAATTTGAGTCTCCATTATTCCATACATAACAATAAACCTATCATGATGGATGACATGTTTCAATATCACACATCTCATTTATTTGAGCATTGGATATTTTGTGTTAACCAACACATGCACGTGCGCATCATAATGGATGATGTGTACATATACCATGCACACACAATCTTCCCTTTGTCTTTGTTTTGTGTAGGTACTCACGTATACTCGTCAACCTCTCAATCCCAAGAGTTGACGAAACGAGCTCTTGAGAGCAACAACGATTTGGGATCCCGTGTATTATCCTTACCACTGTTCCCTTTGCGCAAGGACTACGCACATCTATTCTACATGGCTCTCACCCGACTATGGGCTATATACCATTTGTCACCTTATGCTCATTTTACCATGTTCACTTTGCATGTTATTCTTGCTTCTATGCCATTGCCATGCAATTGTGACCCTTGCTTGCATCTACCCATGATTCACCGTTATACTCCTTCTATGTGTATTTGCATGCTTGGTGGAGATACTAGTTGCTATTGCCATGTTGTATACATGCCATATGCTATTGTTGATTCTTGTGTTGGGAGAGTCATGATGTTCCATTGCTATTTACGTAGGACTTCTTGCCAACACAATGATACTTTGCTCATATCTTGTTCTCATGATTGTGATATGTCATGTGCATTATATATGCCAACTATTTGTACACATGACATGCTTGCCATGATTACCTCTAGTATGTTGCATCTTTGCGCTACTAGCATGCTTGACTTGTTTACAATGATCACTTGCTTTATCGCATCGCCCATGATACATAATTGCTCTTTGCATTGGGTTGATAGCATATATGTTCATGCCTCTCACATGATATATATTGATCATTGTACTTGCCTCCATTAGTTGCATCTCCCATATCCACTTGTAGTGAGTGCAACCATAATCTTGGAGACTTTGACACCTTACTTGTGAGGCATGCTTGTTTGTTTGAGCCTAATGCCTTTGGTTCTTCTTGCATCTTATGCCTACATACCATGTCTTGTACCCTTGCACTTTCTTATGATAAGAATGATGAACATACTTGTTGGGTATCTCACGACTTGAATGATAGGTTTTGCATTTACGCTAACCTAATTTGTTTTTCCGAGTGCTTGTCATGTTCTTTCATTTTGGAGGATTCGCAAGGCAGTGCTGTCATGTGACATCTTGGTCATGTGAAGTCATAGACGATGCGCAACACCAACATTTTTGACATTCTCATAAAGGTGAACTCTTCCCTTTGAGCCATCCTCAAGTATGCATATTGGATAGGTCATTATTTCATTGTTGTCTCCTTCTTGTCTATATGATACATCTATTGGATGGAGGACCGACATTGGAGATTGGCTCTATGGACCTTCAAATTGAGGAGCGCTCGGACTTATTGGATGCACCTCCGGAACTCCGCTCATGCCACGACATCGAGCATCGGTACATCAACACTCCTTAATTGACACATGGCACAAACACATACGTATTTATTGATTGTGCTCACACATGTCATGCTCGATGGAAATATCATACCCACCACAAGTTTGCACCCTATGCATGGATTGACTCACATCATGCTTGTCTTGTTGTATATATTTCCATGTCATCCATGATATATGAGCTTCTGCACTTCTTTAGCAAATTTGTTGTGATATACCTGGATGGCATATTCATACATAATGATCACATTGCCCACTATCAATTGCATGCGTCGGATTTCAGGTTCCGGCAAAACCCTTGAGGTTCGAACACTGGGGTGCGCACGAAGATCTCTACTCCCTCTAGCTCACGCCCTCACCGTGATCTCAAGGCTCAGCACGTCGAGCTTGCAGAACAAAGGGACGCAAGATTTATACTGGTTCGGGCCACCGATGTGGTGTAATACCCTACTCCAGTGTGGTGTGGTGGATTGCCTCTTGGGCTGAGGATGAACAAGTACAAGGGAAGAACAGCCTCCTAAGGCGAGGTGCTCTTGTGCTTGGTGAGCTTGTGCGTATCAGGGTGGAATGGATCCAGTCCCAGATGAGATTCGTCTCCCCCCACGGTGGTGGCTAGTCCTATTTATAGAGGCCCTGGTCCTCTCCCCAAATATTAGGCGGGAAGGGATCCCACAACAGCCAGTTTAAAGGGGGACAACTAGTACAAGCTATCCTGAGAATAGGTGGTCTTCGCCTGCCAAAGGCTCTGGTGGTGATGCCATCTTGGGCTCCATGGTGACCTCCGTCCTGTCGTCCTGCTGGTCTTGGTCTCGTTGCACCGATATTGAAACCTTTGCCTGATGCCTCGGGACTCCTCGCCTATGCTTGCCTCTTTAGCACCAAAGAGGAAACGGGGACACTATGCGCGCTAGCGCCCGCCTGGCCTTGGTTGTCATGGCTTGCGTCACAGGGACCTTGCGAGGTGCCCCTCGCCTTGATCTCTCCGCCCCTCGCGAGCCAGCCTGGTGAGGCCGCCCCCAAGGAGGTCTTGTGTCGCCCGCCTCGTGAGGCTCGGCCCCTTGCGAGGGTCTTGAGTGCTTGCTGGTGAAGATGGGTTGTATGGGGCCGCTGGCGGAGCCACGCCATGGGCCACAGGCAGGCAAGTCTGGGGACCCCCGCTCCCAGGATGCTGACATTAGCCCTCGGGCACAAGGCACGCTCGGAGTTGGCTTCAAAGCGAAGCCAAGGGGCAAGTGCGGAGTGTCGCGGGCTCCAACATCCTGCGGCCTTGGTTGACGCATGGCGATTGATGGGACGTGGGCGTCTCCGCTTCCCCACACTGCCTTGGTAACTGCCCGACTTGACGAGTCCCTATTGCATGCAGAAAAAAGGTCATTATTACCTTAGATCATGGAGGCTGGCGTTTGGCCTCCTCTAGGCTATAAATGGGAGGGGGCGGAGCCCCCATCACCCATCTCTTCCTTCACTTCTCCTGCTTCTTCTCCCTTGCTTCACCACTAGCAGCGACACCTATGGCACCGGTGAAGAGGTTCTTGGCCACAGAAAAGGGCAAGGCCCGCCAGGAGGGGCCCGGCTGGCCGCCACCCAAGAGGGGGAGTGGTCGGCCGCGTAAGCACACTGCGACCCCCACCGTGGCCTCTCGAGGCTGCGGCGGTGCCTCCTCGCGTGGTGGGAGTCGCCCAGGCCGTGGCAGTACCGTCAATGAAGTGAGGTGTGCCATGGTTGTGCGGCCTCCTCGGCCATGCTTCCACTCGGCGGAGGTGATGCCAGAGTTCGTCATGTGGTCGGAGAACCCGCCCGGCACCTGGCTTCAGCTCCCGCAGTTCTTTGCGGGCAAACTACCAGTTGCAGGTCCAGGAGGTCTCTGGTTGCAGGCGGATGGCTGCTGCAGCAAGGCTTCGTGGGTCGCGGTGGAAATTTCCATCGCAGGCAACGCAGCCCTGGCTCGCGGCTGGCGGACGGTTGCCCGCGCACACGGCCTAGGCAGGCAGTGCACCCTCCACCTCAAGTACAACGGCGACGCGACCCTCTACGTGCGGGTATTCGGGGAAGATGGTCACCGCGTCGGGTGCTGCCCCGAGGACAATGATGGTGACGAGGTACTCGGCCTTGGCGACGGTTGCAACGAGGATGAAGGTGGCCTCGTCCTCGGTGCTGGCCCCGGCTCGTCCAGCTACGGCGGCTCTTCTTCTGGCGACAGCTCCAGCAGCGGTGGCTACGACCAGCCGCCGCACCCGTTTTGAGGGCGGTAGCGGGTCGTCTCGTCGCCATGCTCCAGTGGAGCCCCATGAGCCCATCCTCGCGAACTGCTGCGGGGGCATGCGTCGCTTTTGTTTCGTTCTTCCTTTTCTTCCTGCATTAAGAGAGAGACAAGTGTGAGGCCCCGCGGGGGCGTGCAACGAACCATGATTTCCAAGTTGCTATGCTATGCTTATCGTTCCTATGTCGTGTTACAGCATCGGTGTTTTATGTAGGCGCGTACAGATAACTTAGCTTGGCGCGCTCAAAGTAGTTTCCGCCTCATGAGGCGCACATTTCCCGGTGCCTGACGAGGCCTCCTCGGCTCGGGAGGCGTCTAGGAACTGCAAAAATTCGTTAGGAAACTCTTATTTTTCCGAGCACTGGTCACAGGTGCAGCCGGCATGACCCAGCGCTTCGCATCGCGGTACCCGAGGGGCACGGATTGAGATAGGTGCGCCATCTTGCGAGCTCGAGCGAGAGTGCCTCATGAAGAACAGGAACAAATGCTCACATGGGCACCTGTCCAGCCCCCTCGCGAGGCATGTGAGGGAGAGTACAGGTCAAAACAAGGAACCGAGGGCAGAAACAGAGGCAAAAGGCGATGGAACCAAGCCGGCAAGGAACACCAGAAAGCAAACTTCCATTAAGAAAAGGGGCAAGCCAACTATGGAAAGCAAATGAAAAGCCACGTCCAGCACCTAGTCTAGTCTTCTCACCAGCGCTGAGGTAAGTGCTGCTACTAGGACGTGGGAGGTAGCCCCCGAGGCCTGGGGGCAGCACTCCTAAGACTCTGGGCATGTACAGCCCCACTCATTATTACGTGAGAGTGTCACGAGCGGAGACCTTGACAGGCACGGGGCCTTGCTTCACAGGAGCTGGGCCTTGCTTCATGGGTAGAACTTCCGGAGGTGCTGGATGTTCCAGGTGTTCTGGATGGGGATCCCGTCCTGCGTCTCCAGGCACGCGGCGCCAGGCCTGGAGACGCGGGCGATCCTAAATGGGCCCTCCCACATGGGCGAGAGCTTGTGCAGCCCTTCCCTGGAGACCACCCACCTCAGGATGAGATCAACCACCTCGAGTATCCTAGAGCGGACGCTGCGACAGTGGTACCGTCGCAGCGCCTGCTGGTACCTTGCCACTCGGAGCGAGGCTTCACGGCGGCGTTCCTCCCCCAGCACAAGGTCCATCCCTCTCATGGCGTCCTGTTCCGTCTCATCAAACGCCAGGACCCGCGCGGAGCGGTGCTTGACCTCGTGAGGGAGAACCGCTTCTCTTCCGTAGACGAGGAAGAACGGGGTCTTGCCTGTTGGCTTGGTGGCGGTGGTGCGGATGGACCACAACATAGACTAGAGCTCGTCATGCCAGCCCTTGCCGCAGGCCTCAAGCTTCTTCTTGACGGTCCTGGTCTTGAGGCCTCTTAGGACCTCTGCGTTGGTGCGTTCGGCTTGACCGTTGCTCCTGGGTTGTGCCACCGAAGCGTAGCAGATCTACGTTCCAAATTTAGCACAATATGTTTTTAAGAGGTTGCTAGTGAACTACGAGCCGTTGTCGGTGATGATACGATTAGGGACCCCGAACCGGCTAACGAGACCCATGATGAACTTGACCGTAGATCCGTCCGGGATTGTCGGAGTAATGGGCCACGGGTAGGCTAACCCAGGCCCAGAACCTTTCAATACATTGAGGCAGACTGCGCCCCTCGAGACCCCAGGACGAAGAGCCGCTTTCTGAGAGTCAGCGGTGAGGCGGCCGGCTGCCCACTCTCGGTCGAGTCCTAGGGACGACTTCAGGACAAGCCGACTCCTAACTGGCGACTTCCAGAGAAGTCGGCCTTGGGGAGTCGGCCCGCGACGCCAACAACCCCCATGTCCTCATAAAGAGGGACGGGACGGGGAGTGGCCACAGTAAGGTCCACTCCCACCCCTTTTCCAAGGGCAGGCGTGGCTACAGTACGCCGTACCCGCAGAGATTTCCGCGCGGCGCGACACTATTGCCATGCCGGCCCTGACGTTAGCCCCAGGGGGCAGAGCCCTGTGCCCACGACGGCCTGCTGGTATGATCCAGGGATGATGGGTCTCACCAGTCGGCGGGCGTACGAAAGACGGCGAAAGCACCACTAGTCGGCCCGGATGGGAGTCGGCCACCAGAAGTCGGCCGGCTCCTCCCACGAGCCCCACACGCCATTAATCAGACATGACACGTAGTGCCCACAGTGATCGCCCGCAAGATGGCGGGGCTGTCGCCACGACCTCATGACCGAGCCTGTGTCATTAGAGGCACGGCTATAGTAATCTGCAGCCGGCAAGACCCGCCCGCGGCGGACGCGGCCTATCGGCTCCACACTGAGCCAGTCGGTGGGGCCCACCAGTCGGCGGGCCCCAGGAGTCAGCGGATAAGACGGCGGCCAGAGAGACTGACGGCTGGGCCCCCGCCCAGCCAGATTACCATTGTACCCCTGGGGGGTAGGCCTATATAAACCCCCAGGGCATCCATGCAAAGGGTTGGAATCCATTAGCACTAGACCAGATTGTATAGGAAGGAGAGAGCTAGCCTTGCCTTCTCCTACCTCCAGGAAATAGCTCGAGGAGCAATCGTGTAAACACTTTGCCATAGTGATCATGCGGAGACCCCGTAGAGCAGCAGTAGGGGTATTACCTCCCCGGAGAGCCCTGAAGCTGGGTAAGATTCACCGGCATGCATGTCTTCGCCTTATCCCATTTCCAGGCACCGGCGACGTTCTACTCGCCCCCACCATGATAAGCCATCCTTTGGCATATGTCGCACCCAACCCCCGACATTTGGCGCCCACCGTGGGGCCTAGTGCACCGTCGTCCGGAGACCTGCTCTGGACGGTAACCCTTTTTCTCCCTGGCGAGCGCAGCCAGCCCGACACGCCAGACGGAGTTTGCGCTGACGCGCTGCACGACATTGAGATCGCCTGCGCAGCCAGCTGCCTCGCCGATCTTGTCGGCGAGGTTCGCCTCTCCGACGAACCTACGTCCAACGCAGGCACGGGCGGCCCCGAGAGCCTCCTCGCAGGCCTCCTCGACCAACTCCACGTCGCCGGCGAGCCTGCCGTGGACTTGGAGTCTGTAGGCTCCACCGACCCGATGCTGGTCGACTCCGACACCGCGTCGCTCGACGCGTTCCCCACCAACGTGGTGGTCTACGACGAGCCTCTCCCTCGCGTGAAGAGTGACGGAAGCACCGTCACCGAGGTGCTTGTCATCGGTCATGACGAGCCTCCCGGCGGAGGAGCGCATGACCCACTTGGCGCGGCACTGCAAGACCTGACTGCGCCCATTCCGGAAGACGCTGACGCGGAGACATTGGAGGCGCACCGCCTTCAGCTTGTTGAAGGCGCGAAGAAGCTGGCTAGCATGAGACGCTTGTCAGAAGCCTACCAGCGTGAGATGGATCGCGCTGTGGGTGGCTCACCAGCCCCAGCTGGCCCCAGCCGCCTTGGCGCGGTCCAGCAGCGCGGCGTGGCCATCGCCAACTTGTTTGGGGCAAATCGCCCTGTGTACGCCACACCTGCGGAGAACATTCGAGCCGCCCAGGCGGCGGCGGACGAGCTGGACAACTTCGAGGGCGAAGAGCGCCGCCTGATGACGGAGCGAGTCCAACGGCTCCTCGACGCGGCTGCCGCGCAGAACAAGGTCGGCTGCCGCACGGAGGCATCGCAGTGACAAAACGACGACCCGCCTCCACGCTGAGATCAAGGCGCGACCTCTCGGACGCCGACTGGCGGCGACCAAGGAAGGAAAGACAAGGGTCCGGCTATCAGCCACAGTCAGACTCACATTACCATAGAGCGCGACCAAGACGGCCGCCCGAGAGCAGTGGAACGACGGGGCGACTGTCCGCCTCCTCCTCCTCGCAAGGAAAGGCGAGTCCCCCCGCCGCCTGTTGACCATCCGACTCTCAGCGACCGCCTTGGCCGCCGAGAGGGAGTCGGAGAAAATGACGCCCGCCACCGGATCGACCGACTTCACCGATCCCTGGCGCTGGAAGAAGAAGACGAGTTGGGTCCTCCTTGTTTCGGGCCCCGCATTCGAGACGAGCCCTTTCCCAAGGGTTTCACGCTCCCAAGATACACGCCCAAGTACACCGGCTCCGTGAAGCCGGAGGACTGGCTGGTTGACTGCTCCACAGCTGTCAACATAGCGAACGGCAACAAGCTTGTCGCCGTAAAATATGTTCTGCTCATGCTCCAGGGCACGGCCCGGACATGGCTGAAAAGCCTGAATCTCCGCAGCATCAACAGCTGGGTCGACTTCACCGATGCATTCGTCCGCAACTTCACAAGCACGTACAAGCGTCCTCCCAAGCCTCGTCGGCTTTCCTTGTGCATGCAAGGCCCCCATGAGTCAACTCGCGACTACCTCACGCGTTGGGCCGAGCTTCAGAACTCCTGCGAGGGCGTGCACGAGGTGCAAGCTATCGAGTACTTCATCGCCGGGTGCAGAGAAGGCACCCTCCTCAAGCACAAGCTCCTCTGCGATGAGCCAGAAACCCTCGACGAGCTGCTGATCATAGCAGACAAGTATGCCACGGCCGACTCCTCCATGAAGGCGGAGATTCAAGTTAGCGCAACTAGCAAAGTGGCCCCTCAGGCTCCAAGAACTCCGGCAGGAGACGCCAATCGGCGGCAACAGCAGAACGACCACAAGCGCAAGGCTCCGCAGCCGGCTTCCAGCAGCCGGCAGGTGGCGACAGTTGAAGACCAGCAGCCGGATGGGCAGCCTCCACCCAAGCGACAGAAAGGTGGCAAGCCCAACTGGTTGCCGGCTTTCTCATACGAGCAGACTCTGGATGGTCCTTGCAAGTTCCATAGCGGCGTAAAGCCGTTGAATCACACCACTCGGAAGTGCCACTAGCTCACCAGGATCGCCAAAGGAGACGGCCTCCTACCTCCCCCGCCGGCTGGGCAGCAACCTCCGCCTCCGCCCCAGCAGCCGGCTGTCTGTCCAGTCGGCGCAGTACAAGACGAGTACCCCGAAGAGCACGGAGCCTACGTGATATTTACCAGCGTGGCTGATGATCGATGCAGCAGGCAGCTGCAGCGACAAGAGGTGAATGGAGTAGCATCAGAGGCGCCAGAGTTCATGCACTGGTCCGAGAAGCCTATCAGCTGGAGCAGGGCTGATCACCCAGAGGTGATGCCGAGTCCGGGCTCTTATGCCTTGGTCTTGGATGCCACCTTTGCCACGGATAGACGAGCTGCTCATTTCTCGCGAGTTCTGATAGACGGAGGCAGCAGCATCAACATCCTGTACAAGGACACCATGGAGAAGTTAGGAATCAAGCAAAGACAGCTTTAGAACAGCCGGACTGTGTTCCACGGCATTGTTCCTGGTCTTTCCTGCTCACCAATCGGCAAAATCCTGATGGAAGTCCTCTTTGGAGACAAAGATCACTTCCGCCGAGAGTCAGTTTGGTTTGAGGTGGTGGACCTCGAGAGCCCGTACCATGCATTACTTGGCCGACCTGCCCTGCCAAGTTCATGGCGGTCCCCCACTACGCCTACCTCAAAATGAAGATGCCCAGTTCCAGGGGATTCTGACCGTAGCCCGCGACTACCGGAAGTCGTCTGCCTGTGCGGCTGAGAGTAGTCGGCTGGCCGAGTCCCTGGTGATCGCGGCCGAGAAGCGGCTCCTTGACCGGGTTGTGGTGATGGCCGGCAAGCAGCTAGAGGTGTCGCCTAACCCAAAGGAGTCGGAGGCTGAGGGTTCGTTCAAGCCGGCCAAGGAGACAAAGAAGACACCCTTGGATCCGGAGCACCCAGAGAGGTAAGCTGTCGTAGGCGCAAACCTCGACAGAAAATAGGAAGGCGAGCTCATTGATTTCCTCCATGAGAATCGGGACATCTTCGCATGGTCCCCCAAAGACATGCCAGGTGTACCGACGGAATTCGCCAAACACAAGTTACATGTCCGATCTGATGCAAAGCCGGTCAGGCAGCCCTTGCGCCGCCTATCAGAAGAAAAGAGAAGACTTGTCGGAGAAGAGATAGCCTGACTCCTAGCAGCCGGCTTCATTATGGAAGTATTCTTTCCAGAGAGGCTAGCCAACCCGGTCATGGTACTGAAGAAGAACAAGCAGTGGCGAATGTGTATTGACTACACAAGCCTCAACAAGGCTTGCCCCAAGGACCCGTTCGCTTTACCAAGAATTGATCAGGTGATAGACTCCATAGCCGGATGCGAGCTATTGAGGTTTTTGGATGCATATTCAGGATATCACCAGATCAAGCTGAGCCCGGTTGACAGACTGAAGATCGCCTTCATCACGCTGTTTGGAGCCTTCTGCTACCTCACCATGACGTTCAGCTTGAGGAATGCCTGCGCCACCTTTCAGTGTTGCATGCAGAAGTGCCTCCTCAAGCAACTCGGCAGAAACGCCCACGTCTACATGGCCGATGTGGTGGTGAACACGGAAAAGCGTGGAACACTGCTTGAAGACCTCAAGGAGACCTTTGAGAACCTACGCCGATTCTAGATCAATCTCAACCCTGAGAAGTGCGTCTTCAGAGTACTAGCCGACCAACTCCTTGGCTTCCTGGTCTCTGAACGCGGCATAGAGTGCAACCCTGTAAAGATCAAGGCCATTGAGAGGATGGAGGTACCCAGCCGACTGTTGGACGTGCAAAAGTTCACCGGCTGCTTGGTGTCCATCAGCCGATTCATCAGTCGGTTGGGCGAGAAAGCTCTCCCCTTATACCAGCTCATGAACAAGACCACTTTTTTCGAGTGGAACCACAAGGCGGACGAAGCTTTTCTCCAGTTGAAGAAGATGCTGACTACTCCACCCGTTCTGGCGGCTCCGACTCCTAAGGAACCTATGCTCCTATACATCGCCGCCACCAGCCGGGTAGTTAGCACATTCATTGTAGTGGAATGCAAGGAGGAAGGCAAGGCATTACCTGTCCAGAGACCGGTATATTACCTGAGCGAAGTACTGTCGGCCTCCAAGCAGAACAACCTCCACTACTAGAAGATGTGCTATGGCGTGCACTTTGCCACCAAGAAATTGAAGCCTTACTGTCAAGAGCATCCAATCACTGTGGTCTGCACGGCCCCACTTGCCGAGATCATCGGAAGCCGAGATGCTTCTGGCCGAGTGGCCAAATGGGCCATAGAGTTGGCTCCCTACACCATCCACTACCAGCCCCGCACCAACATCAAGTCACAAGCACTGGCCGACTTTCTCGTCGAATGGGCCGAGACCCAGTACCTACCTCCAGCGCCCGACTCCACCCATTGGCGGATGCATTTCGACGGCTCCAAGATGCGCACTGGCTTGGGAGCCGGCGTTGTCCTCACTTCTCCTAAAGGCGAGAAGCTCAAATACGCACTGCAAATCCATTTTGCCGCCTCCAACAATGTCGCAGAGTACGAGGCGCTCATTCACGGGCTCCGGCTTGCCAAAGAACTTGGCATTCGCCGGATCCTGTGTTATGGTGACTCGGACTTAGTGGTCCAGTAGTCGTCTGGCGACTAGGACGCCAAAGATGCAAACATGGCGAGTTACCGTTTCCTCGTGCAGCAACTCAGTGGATATTTCGAGGGGTGCGAGTTCCTCCATGTGTCAAGAAACGACAACGACCAAGCAGACGCCTTGGCACGAATCGGCTCTACCCGCCAAGCAATACCATCCGACGTCGCCCTTCAACGCCTCCTCAAGCTGTCTGTCAAGCCTTCACCAGAATCAGACTCCATCTTCATGCCGGCTCCTCCCGAAGAAGTCGGATCCGACTCCAGAGCCCGGCGGACGGTACGAGGATTTTGGCAGATGGCTCCAAAGCCGCCACAGTCAAGGCCGGCCCAGGGACTGCAGAACCCGGCCCGGGGACTGCGGCGGCCAGCCCGAAGACTCCAGAACTCGGCCCAAGAGCTGCGCCAATCGGCCCGGGGACTTCATTAATCCAGCAAGCGGCTGTTGACTCCAGCCCGCCGCCTCCCAGCCCAGTCGCCCTCGTCCAAGTCGCAGCTCTGGCGGTCGAAGAAATAGCAGCACCCTCATGGGCCCAGCCCATCCTCAAATTTCTGGTGAGCAAAGAGCTGCCGACTGATGAGACCTTAGCTCGGGAAGTACAACGTCGAGCGGCAGCCTACACCATAGTCAACAGTGAGCTGGTCAGGCGTAGTGTCACTGGTGTCTACCAGCGCTGCATAGAGCCAGAGCAAGGCCGAGCACTTCTCAAAGACATCCATCAAGGCGAGTGCGTCCACCATGCGGCTTCAAGGGCACTTGTCGCCAAAGCTTTCCGACATGGTTTCTTTTGGCCAACGGCCTTAGAAGAGGCCAAGGAATTGGTCCAAAAATGCGAAGGGTGCCAGAAGTACCGCTCCTAGACGCATCAGCCGGCTTCTGCACTCAAGACCATCCCCATTGCCTGGCCTTTCGCAGTTTGGGGCCTAGACATGGTGGGACCATTCAAGACGGCACGAGGTGGCTTAACTCACGTACTTGTCGTGGTGGACAAGTTCACCAAGTGTATAGAAGCGAAGCCAATCAAGAAACTGAACGGTCCGACTACCGTGACTTTCATCTCCGACATCACAATTCGGTATGGCATACCACACAGCATCATCACCGACAACTGCACGAATTTTGCCAAAGGCACCTTGGCCCGTTTCTGTGCGACACAGGGCATCTGACTGGACCTAGCATCCATCGCCCATCCACCGTCAAACGGCCAGGTGGAGCGAGCAAACGGCCTCATCCTGTCCGGTATCAAGCCTCGACTGATCGAGCCTCTGGAGCGCTCGGCTGGCTGCTGGCTCGACGAGTTGCCAGCCGTCCTCTGGAGTTTGCGCACGACTCCAAACAAGTCAACCGGCTTCACGCCTTTCTTCCTCGTCTACGATGCTGAAGCCGTCATCCCAACGGACATGGAATTTGATTCCCCGCGAGTCACCATGTACACCGAGGAAGAAGCAGAAGAGGCACGACAAGACGGCGTCGACCTGCTGGAAGAGGGCCGGCTGTTGGCACTCAGCCGGTCCAGCATCTACCAGCAGAGCCTGCGCAGATACTACAACAGGAAGGTCAGGCCGAGATCATTCCAGGAGGGCGACCTCGTGCTCCGATTAATCCAGCGAATAGCCGGCCAGCACAAGCTGTCGGCACCTTGGGAAGGCCCCTTCATCATCAGCAAACTGCTGGGCAACGACTCCTACTACCTGATCGACGCTCAGAAGCCCCGAGCACACAAGAGGGACGACTCCGGCAAAGAGACAGAGCGGCCATGGAATGCAAATCTCCTCCAAAATTTTTACAGTTAAACGCAGTATGTATCACGCTACCTTTTGTATTAAAAGTACCAAGACTTCGGGCCCCTCGAGAAGAGCTCGGGGACTGCCCTCTTTTATCTATATGATAAGAAATATGCCTTCGAGTATATTACTCTTTGTTATGCCGCTTGGCACCAGGTTCGACTAGTCGGCCCGGGGACTTGCCGACCTGTGCTATGAAATGCTTCCTGCAGCCGGACAAGTAGTGTGCGGCGTCTAAACCGTCTCCTGCTAGAAGCCGCAGCTCGCAGAGCGACTATCTGGTGGGCAAGAGTAAGGAAGAATGGGCATCCATGTGAAAAATGGCTAAGGACTCAAAGCACAAACATAGCTTAAGGCCGGCTTCCATCCTTTTTTCGCAAACCGACTCTTGAATAGTCGGTTTGCCGCCTTCTATCTAACTTGTTAAACAACTCTAAAAATGGATAAGTAGTTGCCTTCCCAAAGTGACCAAGAATTTGATCCAGCAGCAGTCCGCGGAGCGGCTATCTGACTGACAAAAACGGCAACTGAGGGAAGACGGCAAAGGAAAAACCCAAAAGAATAATGAGCAAGAAAGATAGAAGTCGGATGAATATTTACATAACAAAGGCCCTTGGCCGAATCTTCGAGAAGAATTTCAAAATACACCCCGCGGGTGGCATTGTGCGGATTAACAAGTTCTTCAAAAACTATTAGAACAGATAAAACAAAGACAAGGTGGCAGCCTAGGGGGCGGCAGACGGGTTTGGAGGATCGGAGGAGACGGCGGTGTTGGATGTTGGGGCGGCCGGCTGGGCGGTCTCGGCTTGATCACCTCCGGCAGCAGTTAGCTCGGGCGGGCACGGCTCGTTGCTGGAGGCACGGTCGAGCTAAGGTTGGCCGTCCGCTCCGTCTTCCGGTGCCTCTGTCTCGCTCCCGTCCTCCGCCTCGTCCTCCTCCTCGACGCTGGAGCCGATCACCTCTGCCGAGTCCTCGCCGTAGTCGGGGTTCAGCCCAAACCACTCCGGTGGCACCTCCTCGCCGTCTTTAGCCCGTTCGGGGACAAAGATGCTGGTGTCGGTGTACTCGGCGATCGCCGCCGCATGCTTGACAAGGGCGTCTTCCGCGGCTGCCAGCTCCGGCTGGGCCTCTGACCGGAGTGTGGATAGCCGGTCTAGGTCCAGCCCCGGATACCATGCCTTGACGAATTCCAAGGCTCGGCGCGCTCCGGCCCGGGCCGAGGAACCCTTCCAGGCCTCAAGACGGCCAGCCGCGACCTCCAGCCAGTCGGCAGTCGATCCGACTGGGGGGTGCGTGGAGCCTGCACGTCTGGCCACAAGGTGGCGATCGCTTGGGCGCCAACACGTTGAAGCCGGCGCAGCATCTGGTGGGCCGGCCGCATGCGAGCCCCAATGCTCAGAATATGCTTGTCAAGAGTCCGAGGGGCATCAGCGGCGATCTCCGCGCCACCCGCCCTCCGCTCCTCGCGGTCGGCCTTGATAGCTTGAATGGCGGCCTGCGAGTGGCCAGGAAAGAAGTCTGCCAAGACGGAAAGAATGAAGAACAAGTCAAAAAAAGTCCAGGAGTCGGCTCGACATATAGTCGGTGGCTCGAAGAAGGAAAGCAAAGAGGCTCACCGTCGACGAGGTCCTCGATCTCGTGGAAGCCAGAGACCAGCATTGCCTCCTTGTCGGTCCAGGAGGAGCGCTCGCTCATGAACTCGGCCAGGAGGGCAACTTCCGCCTCTTCCGCCTCCTTCTGGGTCTTCGTAAGTAGCTACTTCTGCTCTGCCAATTGTGCGGCCAGCAGATCGCGCTATGCGGCGAGCTTGCTGCACTCCTCCCCCTTGGCGCGCAACGCGGAATTGGCTTCACTCAGCTACTGTTGAAGAGCGGCGTTGGCCTCTGAAGAGAAAGAAGAAAGAAGGCGTTAAGTCATCAACGAAGAAGGTCACCGGGGAGATCCGGCCCGACTGCTCTATAGTCGGCCCGAATCTCGAGGACTACAGCCCGCGAGTGCGCCAGCGCACCCCCGCAAAGAAGAAAAAGGACTCACTACGGCTCTTCGACAAGTCGGCAGTCCACTTGCCCAGCTCTTCCACGTTGCGGTTGAAGGCGGTAACACGGAGGTTGTGATAGTCCTGCAACAAGTATTTCAGAACAAAGGTTAGTACCCGGAACTTACCAATTGGAGTTCCGGGCCGCCTGCTCAGCAGCTGGCCCAGAACTCGGGGACTACACCCAGTGGGTGCGCTGGCGCGCCCCCACAGAGAGAAACAAGAAAACATGGACAAAGGAGAAAGCATACCCGGATGGCTGCCCGCGACGCCAGGTGCGCCTTGGTGCAGTTTTGGATGGCGTCGCTCTCTGCTCGCAGCTTCGTCTGGACATCCAGAAGCGCCTGATTCAGCGGGCCCATGCCACCTCCTCGCACCCACCCAATGGGCGCGGCGCTCGTTGCTTCGGCGTCTGGAATCGTCGAGCTGGCGGTGCCGGTCTCCAAGGGGTGCGGCGCCGAAGTCGCCTTCTCAAGACGGCGGCGCATTGGCGGGCCGACTTGAAGGAGTAGCCTTGGCACGGCCTCATCTTCAGTCGGCGGCAAGGGCGGATCCGCTGGCTGTTTGCCTTGCGCACTTCTAGACGGCGGCGGGGGCGGCTGTGGCGGCGCGACCGCGTCCGGCATGGGGGCATCGCCGCCGCCCCTCTCTACGATCGGGAACTCACCGCCAACTTCCCCTGACTGCCGCGTGAACTCCTGGGGGGGCGGCGCGGAGTTCAGAGGGGTGACGAACACCGCTAGCCGCCGGGGGGCGACTTCCTTAGCCGGCTGCTTTGCCGCAGGGGCGGCCTCGGCCGCCTCCAGCTTCTTCAGGGCGGAGGCCTCCGCCTTCTCAGCCTCCGCTTTCTCCCGGCGGGCGGCCTCGTCCTCCTCATGCTTCTCCCGCGCGTTCCGCTCCATCGCCTCCCGAAGATCGGCGGCGGGGTCAATCCGCCGAGTGCTGGCAGACGTCTCCACCGACCCCATAACGGAGGCGGCGGCAACCCTCTCAAGAGTGAGGGGAGCCCTGAGGCGAGAAAAGCATATGAAAAGCTCAGACAAGATCAACAAAGAGAAAATAAAGATAAGGGATGGAGGCGCTTACGCAGAGACCAGCGGTAGCTTCTTCACTTCCTTGCGGAAGCGGTTGGCTTTCGCGGCCGCCTCCTCCCGCTTGGTCGCGGGGCCGCTCCCTTGAACTTCTTCGACCGGCCACCAAGCGTACTCGGCCCGGCCCGGCGCTTCTTCGCACCGCCTTGAGCGTCCAAGCCGGCGGAGGAACTCGCGCTTGGCTGGCCGGCTTTTGGCTGGCGACGCAGGGCGACTTCTCCCTCGGCCTCGTCGTCAGGCCAGTCGGCGAAAGTGGCCAAAGGCCTGGAGCCGCCTGCTTCTCCTCCTCCCTCAATGTCGGCTTCCATGGCCGCCGCCCCCAAGTCGGGATCGTCGATGTCGCCCTCCGCCCGATCGGGGACAAACTGACGAGCCGGCCCCGCGATGCCGGCTGAAGGAGGGACGAGAGGATTCTGATTCAAAACAAAAACGGTCAGACTTGACAAGTCGGACTCGGCAGCAAAGAAACAAAAGAAGAAGGAAGACGACTTACAATAGGCGGGGGGTTGGCGCGCGAATACGACTCCTTACCGAACCGCCAGTCCACCGAGAGACCGCAGTTCGCGATGTAGTTCACCGTGTTCACCACCTCCGCGTGAGGCATGTCCTTGGAGCACATCCGACTCGGGTCCCGATGACCGCTCATCTGGCAGATCAGGTGAGGTCGGCCTTGGAGTGGGAGGACTCGACACGCCACGAAGGCGGCCAGCAAGTTGGCCCCGGTCAGGCCCTCCGACTGCGTCAGCACTCAGAGTCACGCGACGGCGGCGGCACCAGTGGGAGACAGCGTCTTGGCTGGGTGTGACCAGCTGGGGAGCCTTCCAGCCGGCGCGCCGGCTTCGTAAGCCGGCAAGTTGACCCAGTCGCCTTCTGGGGCGATGTTCTTCACATAAAAATATGACCGCTGCCACATCTTCACCGACTTAATCAGTGCAATGGTGGGAAACGGATTGTCGGCCACTGATCTCCGCATCGTGATGAATGCACCGCATTGGGCCGGCACGCCGGCGACGTATGTGCCGAGCTTGGATTGGAAGAACTCACCCCAGAGCTCGATGGTGGGCAGCCAGCAGCACCACCGTGTTCGGAGTAAGGTGGTGCGGCTGGAGCCCGTGGAACTCCAAGAAGGAGCGGAAGAAGCCGCTCGCCGGCAGTCCCGGGCCGCGCATGAGGTGCGAGTGGAATATGACCAGCTCGCCCTCCCCCGACGCTAGCGATATCTCTCCCTCCGGCATGAGGTGGACCCGCACTAAGTCCCTGCCAGGCAGCCGCCGTGTCTGGCGGAGGATCTCGATGTCGTCGTCGTCAACCTCGGAGCCATCCCACACTTCGGAGCGAACAACAGGAGGCGCGGCGGCGGAGGAGGAGCTCATCGCTGCCGGCACGGCGTGGTTCGAAGCAGCGGCGGCAAGAAGAAGAAGAAGCAAGAAGGAGCGAAAGGAAGTGGGGAGAATGGGCGCGCGTGCTTTGCCGCCACCCTCCCCCTGCCTACTTGTAGGCTCGTGGGCTGAGAAGTCGAGGGGGCGGTCGTGGGATTAACTGCGCCCGGGACCCCACGACCCCCACGATTTACCACACGAAGTTACCACGTGCAATAACCGCGCGGGAACCCCAACCGTCCGAGCGGCTGCAGCGGATCCGTTCGCATGCCGAGGCGCGGTAGTGGCGGGCCCCGCCTGTAGGCCTGTCCTATCGCGCGCGTGGGTGATCAGACTAGCTCCGCCACGTGGCACCTCGCGACGGGTCAACCACGGGCGGCAACCCGGAAGCTTATCAGGCACGCCGCCTGAACTCCGCGGCAACGTTCAAACTTTTTTAGGGGCAAGTCGGCCTTAAGCAAGTCCGACTCTAACTAGTCGGCTTGACAGAAGACGGCTAGCGAAGCCCAGATCCAACCGCCGGAGAGAAGAAACTATTGAGGCTCCACGACATGTCGCCCTCGGAGCCTCACCAGCTTCGGGGACTACTGTCGGAGTATTGGGCCACGGGTAGGCTAACCCAGGCCCAGAACCTTTCAAGACATTGAGGCAGACTGCGCGCCTCGAGACCCCAGGACGATGAGCCGCCTTCTTAGAGTCGGCGGCGAGGCGGCCGGCTGCCCACTCGCGGCCGAGTCCTAGGGACGACTTCAGGATGAGCCGACTCCTGACTGGCGACTTCCAGAGAAGCCGGCCTTGGGGAGTCGGCCTGCGACGACAACAACCCCCATGCCCTCATAAAGAGGGATGGGACGGGGAGTGGCCACAGTAAGGTCCACTCCCACCCCTTTTCCAAGGGCAGGCGTGGCTACAGTACGCCGTACCCGTGAAGATCTCCGCGCGGCGCGACACTATTGGCATGCAGGCCCCGTCGTCAGCCCCAGGGGGCGGAGCCCTGTGCCCACGACGGCCTGCTGGTACGACCAAGGGATGATGGGTCCCTCCAATCGGCGGGCGTACGAAAGACGGCGAAAGCACCACCAGTCGGCCCGGATGGGAGTCGGCCACCAGAAGTCGGCCGGCTCCTCCCACGGGCCCCACGCGCCATTAATTAGACATGACAAGTAGTGGCCACAGTGATCGCCCGCCAGACGGCGGGGCTGTCGCCATGACCTCATGACCGAGCCTGCGTCATTAGAGGCACGGCTACAGTAATCTGCAGCCGGCAAGACCCGCCCGCGGCGGACGCAGCCTGTCGGCTCCACACCAAGCCAGTCGGCAGGCCCCAGGAGTCAGCGGATAAGACGGCGGCCAGAGAGACTAACGGCTGGGCCCGCGCCTAGTCGGATTACCATTGTACCCCTGGGGGGTAGGCCTATATAAACCCCCCAGGGCATCCATGCAAAGGGTTGGAATCCATTAGCACTAGACCAGATCGTATAGGAAGGAGAGAGCTAGCCTTGCCTTCTCCTACCTCCAGGAAACAGCTCGAGGAGCAATCGTGTAAACACTTTGCCATAGTGATCATGCAGAGACCCCGTAGAGCAGCAGTAGGGGTATTATCTCCCCGGAGAGCCCTGAAGCTGGGTAAGATTCGCCGGCGTGCATGTCTTCGTCTTATCCCGTTTCCAGGCACCAGCGACGTTCTACTCGCCCCCACCATGATAATCCATCCTTTGGCATATGTCGCACCCAACCCCCGACAGGGATGGAGCGCATGGCTTCTACCTCCGCCCATTTGGTGAACTTGTCGATGGCGACGTAGAGGTAGCGGTAGCCCCAGGCGCTCAAGGGAACGGGCCTAAGATATCCATCCCCCGGACTGCGAACGGCCACGAGAGCGGGATGGTCTAGAGGCCCTGAGCTGGCTGGTGGATCTTCTTGGCGTGGAATTGGCAAGCCTCGCAGGACTTCACCAGCTCGGTTGCGTCGTTGAGCGCCGTAGGCAGGTAGAACCCACTGCGGAACACCTTACCAATGAGGGTTCGTGACGACGAGTTGTGCCCGCAATCTCCGCCATGTATGTCAGCCAGCAACTCATTCCCCTGTTCCCTGGAGATGCATCACAAGGAAACATCATTTGGCCGCTTCTTGTATAACTCACCGTCCTGGATATAGTATGTCGTAGCCTGTCGGGCCACGTGCTCCGCGTCATCTTCTTTCTCCGGCAGCGTCCCTTGCGTTAGGTATTCCTTGAACTGCTTGGTCCAGCACCTCTCTTGAGGCTTGAGTGCCAGGAGGAGGCACGCTCCGGAGGTCGGGCCGCAGGCTGGGGTTCCCGAGACAGGTGGTTGGGGGAGCTCCTCCCGAGGTGGCGCCGGCTCCGAAAGCGGCGGTGCTGCCGACGACTTGAAGAGCCGCTCCTCAAAGACGCCGGGTTCTTGGGGTTGTCGCTTGGACACCCTTTTGGCAATGTCATCGTCCACCTTGTTGGTGCCACGGGGTATGTGCTGCAACTCTAGACCCAGGAAATGCTTTTCCATTTTGCGTACCTCCATGAGGTATGCCTCCATGTGCTCGTCCTTCGGCTCGTATACCTTGTTGGAGAGGTTGACGAGGAGCTGTGAGTCACCCCTGATGCAGCGATGAGGCCTTCGTACTCCGCGATGTTGTTGGAGACCTTCTCGCCTTCCTGGAAGCAGAGCTGCACGGCGTAGTAGAGCTTGTCCTGAGTAGGCGAGATGAGCACTGCTCCAGCCCCCGTGCCCCTGGCGTGCAAACGCGCCATCGAAATACATGACCCAGCCATCTGGTGCTTCACTTCCTGGTGAGAGGGATCGGTCCTCGCCTCCTTAAAACCGTGGGGCATCAGTCCATTCTGCCATGAAGTCGGCGAGCGCGGCCCCCTTGATGACCCTAATTGTGCTGAACTCCAGCTGGAATGCTTGCAGCTCAATGTTCCATTCAGCGACTCTTATTGCAGCGTTGGGGCTCCTGAGTACCCTCTCCAGCAGGTAGGCCGAGATGACCTTGATTGGGTGACCTTGGAAGTAGTGCCACAGTTTACGCGAGGCCAAAACGCGAGCAAGAGCTTCTGATGCATGGGGTATCATGCCCTAGCATCCCGCAGTACCATGCTGACAAAGTACACCAGGTGCTCAACAAGGGCAGGAGCATCGACGAAGCCTGCGCCTGCTGGAAGTTGGGGCGTCTCCTGAGATGACGGGACCCCAAGAGCCTGATCGCCTGCTGAGGCATCTGCCGGCCCGCAAACGCCGCCTTGCTAGGCCTAGTCACTCGTTGGCATTGCTGCAGCCTCGGCTGGTGGTGCGGTGCGGCGCAGTAGTCCCTTGGCCTGGCGCTCTTCCCGAACCAACTCTAGAGCTACGCTAGCGGAGTAGGGAGTGGCGACAAGGTAAAGCACCAGGGGCTTGAGAGGGCGAGGCGCCACCATCACCGGGGGACTGGTCAGGTATCTCTTGGGGTCTTGAAACGCTTGGTCAGCTTCCAGGGTCCACTCGAACGGGCCCTTCTTCTTCATCAGCTTGAAGAATGGCAGGGCGCGCTCTCCCAGCTTGCAGATGAAGTGCCCCAGCAAAGTCATGTAGCCGGCAAGTTTCTGCATTTCCTTGAGAGTTTGTGGTGGGCTCATGTCTTCCATCACGTTGACCTTCTCCGGGTTGGCCTCGATCCCCCTATGGGACACGAGGAAGCCTAGAAGCTTGCCGGAAGGGACACCAAACACACACTTCTCCAGGTTGAGCCGCAAGTCCACCTGGCGCAGGCTCGCGAAGGTCTCCTCCAGGTCCTGAATGAAAGTTCTTGCCTCCCGAGACTTTACCACAATGTCGATGTAGGTTTCAGCGTTCCTTCCAAGCTGCTGACCCAGGGCGATGTGCATCAGCCGTTGGAAGGTCGCGTCGGTATTGCGCAGCCCGAACGGCATGCAAGTGTAGTAGTACACCCCGCACGGGGTTAGGAAGGTCGTCTTATCCACATCCTCTACCACCATCTTGATCTGATGATAGCCTGAGAACGCATCCAGGAAGCATAGCAGGTCGCACTCGGCGGTGGAGTCAACGATCTGGTCGATGCGTGGAAGTAGGAACGGATCTTGGGCACAGGCCTTGTTGAGGTTGGTGAAGTCGACACACATGCGCTCCTTCCCACCTTTCTTTGGCTCGATGACGGGGTTCGCCAGCCACTCGGGTACCGAACCTCGCGAATGACACCTGCCGCCTCTAATTTGCGGGTTTCCTGGATGATGAAGGACTGCTTCTCTATGGATTGTCGACGCGCCTTCTCCTTCACGGGGCGCACATTGGGGCACACCCTCAAGTGATGCTCGATCACCTTTCTTGGGACCCCTACTAGCTGCTTGTGTTCCCAGGCGAATACATCCTTGTTCACGCGCAGGAACCTCACCAATGCCTCTTCTTGACTTGAGTCGAGGATGGCGCCTATGGTGAAGGTGGCTCCTGAGGACCCATCTTCCTCGACCGGCACCTTGGCTTCGGCCCGATCTTGAGTGAACAACTGCTTCTTCTTTGTCGGCGCAGCCTCCTTAATCCCTGGGGTGGCCTCGTTGGTCGGTCGTGCTACCGCGGCGGTTTTGAGAGCACACTTGAGCACCGCTAGCTCCTTGGTATCTCCAACTATGGTGAGGACGCCCTTGCTCCCAGGCATCTTCATTTGGTTGTAGGTCGGATGGGTTGCCGCCATAAACCGAGCCAGTGCCAGGTACTCGAGGATAGCATTGTATGGGAGGCCAATACGGGCGATGTCGAAGTTGATCAGCTCAGTGCGATAGTTGTCGCGGGTCCCGAAGGTCACGGGAAGACGGATCTACCCCAGGGGGCTGGTGGAGCTGCCGCCGACCCCGGAGAAGGGCTTGCGAGGGCACGTGAAAGGAGGCTAAAATCCTCCACGGAGAGCACGTTGATGCCGAAGCTACCATCGATGAGGGTCTTGGTGACAGCTACGCTGCAGATGGTGGGCGTGCAAAGCATTGGGAGCACGCTCGAGCCGACGGTGGTGACTGGGTGATATCCCGAGTCGAAGGTCAGGTCGGCCTTGGGAGCCTCCCAACCCGGGGGAGCCCCCTACCGCGCGAACACGATGTCGATCTGGCGAAGGAACAGCTTGGTGTGACGGTCCGAGGGTGGTGCTTGCGAGTCCCCGAGGAGGGCCGCGACGGCGAGGGGCGCCAGTGATGCGAAGCGCGTGACGAAGAGACCGCACAGCTCCCCCAGGAGGTCACCGAAGATCCTGGCAAGCTGAGTAGCCAGGCGCGTGGCACGGCGGCCAGGGCCAAGGGGAACTAGTTGGCCATGACTTGGTCGTCGCCTCCGGCTTCGAGGACGGCCTTCTCATACACCTGCAGGAAGGCCGCCGGATCTGTCGCGCCATCGTAGAGAGGTGGCATCTCTGGCTTGAACTTGCGCGGCCACCGCACCTGCCGCAAGGTCTGGGTGAAGGCCCGGACGCCCGCGGCGCAGCCGTAGGCGCCCGCCGGCCTAACCAGAGGGGTGGCGTCTGCCATGGAGCTGGACGAAGCAAGCGGACAGGCGGAGCTTCGGCGCACCCATACCCGGCGCGCCAAATGTCGGATTTTGGGTTCCGGCAAAACCCTTGAGGTTCGAACACTGGGGTGCGCACGAAGATCTCTCCTCCCTCTAGCTCACGCCTTCACCGCGATCTCAAGGCTCAGCACGTCGAGCTCGCAGAACAAAGGGACGCAAGATTTATACTGGTTTGGGCCACCGATGTGGTGTAATACCCTACTCCAGTGTGGTGTGGTGGATTGCCTCTTGGGCTGAGGATGAACATGTACAAGGGAAGAACAGCCTCCTGAGGAGAGGTGCTCTTGTGCTTGGTGAGCTTGTGCGTATCAGGGTGGAATGCATCCAGTCCCAGATGAGATTCGTCTCCCCCCCCTACGGTGGTGGCTAGTCCTATTTATAGAGGCCCTGGTACTCTCCCCAAACACTAGGCGGGAAGGAATCCCACAACGGCCAATTTGAAGGGGGACAACTAGTACAAGCTATCCTGACAAAAGGTGGTCTTCGCCTGCCAAAGGCTTTGGTGGTGACGCCGTCTTGGGCTCCACGGTGACCTCCGTCCTGCCGTCCTGCTGGCCTTGGTCTCGTTGCACCGATATGGAAACCTTTGCCTGATGCCTCGGGACTACTCGCCTGCACTTGGCTCTTTAGCACCAAAGAGGAAATAAGGACACAGTGCGCGTTGGCGCCCGCCTGGCCTTGGCCGTCATGGCTTGCATCACAGGGACCTCACGAGGTGCCCCTCGCCTTGATCTATTCGCCCCTCGCGAGCCAGCCTGGTGAGGCCGCCCCCGAGGAGGTCTTGTGTCGCCCGCCTTGTGAGGCTCGGCCCCTCGCGATGGTCTTGAGTGCTTGCTGGTAAAGATGGGCCGTACGGGGCTGCTGGCAGAGCATGGGCCGCAGGCAGGCAAGTCTAGGGACCCCCGTTCCCAGGACACCGACAACATGATAACATAACCACATTGAGCACCAATTACCATGTTCATACTCTTGATAAACCATCACACTATGACATCATTTTGCACAATGGTAGAATTTGTAGCTTTGTGCACCATGACAATTACCACAACTTTGTGTGCACAACAAATGAATTTGCTCTCATGAATGCTTTACATATCATTCTATTTCATTTCGATAAGCATCATGTGTTTTGCCACGCAAAACCTTGTCACACGGACACATTCTTACATGATGGACACTTTGTGTGCGCTAGCCCATTGTATTTCCGAGTGTCATTTGTGTTTGATCTTCTTGCACGTACACCACTCCGGCGACACCTTGGAGTACTTGGATTGCGGAATGTCTTCAACTCCGTCCAACTTCATGTCCTCCCATGAAAACCGTTTCCATGGTGATGAGGATCACGATCCGAGGTTGGATCTTTCCCAAGGGGGGAGATGATGCGGAGCATCCTACAATCATCCCCATGTACACTTCGACTACTACCCAAGCCCCAAGAGGACATACAATGAGACCTCGACTATACGCCATTGGACACAAGGTGAACTTGCTCCTCTCCAAACCATCACTTTCCACATGTGAGACATGGCTACTGCCTCATACATATGTGCTATGCATGACCAGGAACCAAGAGGAAGAGCATGAAGCAGCTAGGAGCATCGGACGAGAAGGCGAGGAAGCAGAGCAAGAGAAGGAGCTTCTAGGATGCTACAGCTCTCGGACGTCCGACAGCCACCGGACGACCAAGCCATACCGGACGTCCGACGCCTAGAGTCTTCACAACCCAGAACAAATATAGTCGAAGGCCAAGTCTACAGCGACCGGACGACCGACCGTGACCGGATGCCCGACACTCCCCAGCACCCGAACGACCGCCCGCCACTAGATATCCGAGACCACCGTACCAGAGCCAAAATGTTGGAAGTCCGAAGACTTCTGAAAGACCGGTCACCCGTGAGCTACCGAAGGACCGACAACCATCGGACGTCCGATGCTTGTCTGTGCACAGTGTGTTGGGCCGAAGCCCATGTACTCCTCACTTACCCCTTCGTGGCCCTAGACTATATATACTCCTACACCTCCTCCTAGTTAGGGTTAGCATAGGTTTAGCTCATTTTAGTGATAGAGTTTTGCTCATCCATGTGGTTCTACTCCATCGAGAGACCGCGACCTCTACAGAGAAGATCCACGCTTGGATTCAAGTCCCCTCACGGGAAGATCACATGCGGACTCAAGAGCTCCTCACGGAGATGAACTAGTTACCTTTGTATACCCCTTTGTTGTCTTTGGATCTTTGTGACCTCGTGTGTACTTGGATCTAGCACATGTGAGATTGTATCTTGTTGGTTTGAGTGTTTTCCTCTTGTTTCCCTTGTGTTTTCCCCTCGTGTTCTTCGTTTTCTTCATGGGAATCCCTCCAACTGTGAAAGATTGGCCTACACCGGGTTAGCCCCATATCATAGAGTCCTCCAATGCATCTACCATGATGGAGGAGTTCCCTCGTTGCCTGATCCTTGATAAAAATAACGAGGTTGAGTTTCAAAGAAGACACTATTATCAGTGGCTAAACGAGACATGGATGCAAGGTTCTTATCAGCTGGTGGAACATGAAGGACATCTCTAAGAACTAAATCATGTTTAAGAGTAGGGGAATTAATAGAAGCTTGACCGATGTGACAAATATCCATACCTCCACCACATGCAGTTTGGATCTGTTCGGTGCCGTGGTACCGCTCGCGAAGGTCAAGTTGCTCTAGTTTGCTGGTGACATGATCGGTAACACTAGAGTCAACATACCAGACGCCATCACCTCCTTGTTCTTGCATGGTAGCAGCAACATGACGAGCATCTGGGACGTAGTCTTCGTCATAGCGATGCCAGCAGTCCATGACTTCATGGCCAGACTTCTTACAGAGTTGGCAGCAAGGGAGACCATGGGAAGAAGAAGGACGGCGACTGTTGTTGGTGTTGAAGCCACCGCCTTCAGTGTTGTTGTTGTAGCCTCCCCCGGTGTTGTGGCCGTAGCCCCCACCAGGGAGGGCACCATCGCCCTGAGGAGCGCCTTGTCCACGCCCACCGCCACGGTTTTTCCCCTGGTGATCACGCCCACGGCCGCGGCCACAAGAAGCGGAATTGGTGGAGGATTGCCGTAGGTCACCGCCATGGATGAGGGTGAGGCGGGCATCAAAGCTCAGCAGCTGGCTGTACAGCTCCTGAACCGTGATAGGCTACACCCGAGCAGCGAGCGCTGAAACAACTGGATTGTACTCCATATCCAGTCTGGCAAGAATTTTGGAGACGATCTTCGGATCAGAGAACGCTTCGGCAGTGCTCACGACTCCATCGGTGAGGCTTTTGATCTTGCCAAGGTAGCCAGCCATGGTCATATTACCTTTTTAAGGTTGGTGAGCTCGATGCGGGTGTTGATCGCTTGAGCTTGACTTTGAGTAGTGAACATGCCATGCATGGTGCGCTACACCTCGGCAGGCGACTGGAGCATGGCGACCCATGCAATAATATCGCGCGAAAGAGAACCCATCAAGTATCCTTGAAGTTGTTGCTGTTGTGCATACCAGAGGGATCTTGCAAAGTTGACAACTAGCTCTTCTTTGCCATCCTTGGTGATGGTGAGGGTGGCCGGCGGTGCCGGGCTCGTCTCGTCGAGGTGGTGCTCCATCTGTGCGCCCTTGATCTGGGGCAGCACGATGGCCTTCCATAACAGGAAGTTGCCCCTCATCAGCTTCTCTAGTGGTGGCGATCGAAGGGAGATGTTTGTGCTGTTGGATGCTGAGTCAAAAGCTGGAAGATGTGGTGGTGGTGAGCGCACCCATGGTGCTGGGCGTCATGTCGGCGGAGGTGGTGGACATGGTCTCAGTCGCGAAAGTTAGGTAGATGCAATCTCTTGCGATCTAATGAGGAAGAGGCTCTGTTACCATGTGAAACAATATGGGAAGCGTTAAACCCTTTGTCTCGGGCCGCATTGTATATATTGGGCGAAAGCCTTGGCATACAAGTTGCTTGAGAGATCGATCAGAGATCGTTATAGAGAGGAAAACGAGAGGGATACGAGAGAAGAACAGATAGAGAAAGGTTACAAGTTTAAACTGGTTCCTAACCCTTACGGTTTATTCTAACACGCTGAACATTAATTTCCCGCGCTAAAACCAGTGCCTCCCTACAAGATATAGCTTTTGCACACGATGGGTCTATCACACCATTGATCGCCTGGACCAAAGCACCCAAAAATACTACCTTCAGTTTTGAATATCGCTGCTAGGGCACACCTGTTATTCTGAAACGAAATTGCACCATGAACATTTGCTTTGGCTGCTCCTTCAGTTGGTGGAATCCACCCCGACGGCATCACAGGATGACCCCCTCCAGCAGCTCGCGGACGCTCCATGTCCCCCATCTCCCTTAGGAAGTTTTCAATAAACTTGGCTGTAGCAAACGGACTTTGATATTTATCCTCATATAGAACATCCCTCTTATTTTGAGAATCATTGAAAATTCTTATATGGATGTTTCTCACGCTGCAAGTGGATGTGGGCTGCCCGCGCCCCGCGTCCAATAATCCCACATAATTATGCGCTGATATGCCTCACCTTCAGCGAGACATGTTTAGATGGACCGGCCCATCGCGCCACTTGTTTGACACGAGAAAAAAATTTAATGCGCTCCGGAAGAAGGGAAGAGTGAGCTTGATTTCTCTCATGCGCTAGGGGAAATAAAACATTGCGGGCGTGCCAGTGTACTAAGTACACAAATAAACATAGGGAAGTATGCACTTTATTAATCTCTCATTGGAGAAACAAAATTACAAGTCCCCTTTACATATGCGCTCCGTGGCCTTCTGCGTGGCCTGCCTGACTGTAGCGATGTGCGGTCTCCTGGTTCCCAAGGTCTCGAAAAGCTCCCGGTTAATTACTCTCGTGGGTTGCTCCGTGAGATACCTCTGATTAAGCCGTGTGGTCGTCTTCATCGTCTTCGCTTTACAATCTCCATGCATGATGATGATGGTGTGGGGACCGGCAAAGCACGCCTCCTCGTCGGTACACGTGCCGCTCAAAACATGGCTTTGTGCTAGCCATGTCTACCCTCGCCATCGTGCCTCGCCGGTCTTGACAGCGTTGATGTAGTTGGTGTTGGAATAGAATGGGTCCTGCTTGGCTTGGAATTGTTGACGATGTAGCGGGTTTGTTCGGGTACACAACGGGTTGCCTCGCGAGAGTATTCTTTTGTGGAGACTGGCATCGGTGTAAAACCAACGCACGCTCATATCGGCAATGCCGGTGTGGTTGGTGCCTTGTCTCGACTCGACGCTGAGGTTATGACAGTCTACGAAGACAAAGACTCCGCCTCACGAGGCCGAAGAAAGGTGACGTCCTGAAGGGGCATGTTTGATGCATCGTCTCAGCTAGACGTCGTATTCGATGGTCTGCTAAGACAAGGATCACACCGCCCGTATGATGACGAGACCTGTATGCCACGAAACTGTGCACCTCCTCTCGGTTGGACGCCGTATTCGGTGGTTAACCAAGACAAGGGAAATTTCTTCATGGTGCCGCAGAAAGGTGATGAGATGAAGGGGCGTGGTTGATGCCTCATCTCACCTAGAAGCCGTATTCGGTGGTCTGCCAAGACAAGGACCACGCCGCTTGTATGACCACAAGACCTGTACAAAACAATGTGTGCACCTTGTCTCGGTTGGACGCCGTATTCGGTGGTCTGCCAAGACAAGGGAAATTTCCTCGTGGTGCCGAAGAAAGGTGACGTGATGCAGGGCCGTGGTTGATGCCTCGTCTCAGCTAGATGCCCTATTCGGTGGTATGCTAGGACAAGGATCACGCCTCTTGTACATGAGAGATGTACGCCATGCAGAGTGCACCTCGTCTCGGTTGGACGCCATATTTTGTGATCCGTCAAGACAAGGAAAATTTCTTCGTGGTGCCCAAGAAAAGTGGAGTCACGAAGGGGCGTGGTTGATGCCCTGTCTCAGCTAGACGCCGTATTCGGTGGTCTACTAGGACAAGGATCACGCTGCCTGTATGACGATGAGACCTCTACAAAAGGAAGTGTTCATCTTGTGTTGGTTGGACGCCGTATTCGGTGGTCTGCCAAGACAAGGGAATTTCTTCATGGGGTAGTTGCAATATGTTGGCGAAGTCACGTCGCCTTCCCACTGTTGCTCGTTGTCTTTATGGGCTCCGGGTTGCGAGCAACACCTTGCGGCACCATCTTCTACTCCGGGTCACGGAAGCACCGTGTAGCTCCATCTTCTTCTCTGTGTTGCGGGCAGCACCGGGGTGTGTGTCATCATCTTCGTGACTCTAGGTCATGGGCTCCATCTTAACGAGATAGACATCGATGGTGTCGTCCCGTGAGCTCCACACCTCGGTATTGTGCGGCTCTAGCTAGATGGTGTTGATAATGGACGCCGTCCTGAAGAGCTCCACGCCTCCATCCACCGCGGCACAGTGGCGGCATCCTCATGAGATCCACGCCTTCGTCCTCCATGGCACTGGCTTGATGAACAAAACAATTGGCGTCATCCTAGCGAGCTCCCCATCGCGATCCTCCGTCGCACAGGGTTGATGATGTTGATGATGGGCATTGTCTTGGCGAGCTCCTCGCCGATATCCACCACAGCACGGCGTTGGCATCCTCGTGACCCCCATGCCTTCGTCCACCTTGGCATTGGCTTGGTGTAGGATCGGTGTCGTTGTCTCCAAAGGTGGAGACCATGAAGGAGCCCAACGGGCTACACGCAGGCAGCATCACCACCCATCTGCAAGCTTACGAGATAACACAAATCTGATTATACGTTAGATAGTTGAAAGGGTGTAGATGCATGGCTTGTTCTTCGTCCGGCACACGCTGCCACCACGAGCGCATCTGCATAGCCGACGTGCGTCCCGTGGCCGTGGGCGCGTCATCCTCGGGACCTCAACGTAGCAACCGGGGCGCGCTACCCTATCCGCCGGCTCTCCTGGATGTGTACTCGCCTCCCTCCCATTGAGCCCCTCGGGCTTTGCTTTATATTGTCACCACCAGGCTAAAGGATGTTGAGTGTTGCTTCTTGTTGGCCAAGAAAATATCTTCATGTTGCCTTATTTACTCTCTCTCTCTCTCTCTCTCGGATAGTTAATTCCTTTCATTGATCTTCTTGCCATACGAGCCAGCTCCAAGGTAAGGAAAACATGCTCCTGCCTTGCCGCGATGACCTTTCGTGTAAGTTGCCCTGTTTCAAAAATTCAATGGCCAAACACATACGCGCGGGCGGCTGCTTCCGCGCACCTAGCCTCATACATATTTTAGGTTTATTAGGTTGCAAGCGACCCGAGCACATCATGTATCGAGTATTCGAAGATGCTTGCCGGTCGACCACACACACTCGAATACGTACATATGCAAAGTATGCCTACTAGCGTGTATTTGGGTATGTGTACACAGGCTAGCTTGCAGGCCGGCCGAGGTATCCGAATACGTATGTGTAATTTATACATACTAAGTTCAGACCAAACCTTGTCACGTTCTTGCATCTTTGTTAATTGCAACATAATTTTGTGCAAGTCCATGTACTAGTACATGGGCACCTTGCCATGCATGCGTGTGTTATACTAATTAGGCGGCTGCTACAAGCAGCCGGTTGATCTTTTCCTAAGATCAACCACCTCTTCAACCATCCGATATAGTTGTGTGTGACTTGATCCTCCCATCCTACTCTTGCATGTACTCAACACGCAACAGGCAAACACACCGTGACATCGCACTCTTCCACTCGCCTCACACCCAGCAAGCGTCCAGCATGTCCGCTGCCATTGGAGCATGGAATACGCCTTCAAGCCTTCACAGATCCAACGGATGTGTGTCTGCCATTGAAACAAGAATCATCAACGTCATCGAAGCACACCTCGTTGTCGTGGCCGTTGAAGTATCACCGTGGAAGCACAACTTGCAGCACCGCCACTGTTGTCGATGACATCCTCATCGCAACACTTCTCATCGTCGCGGCAGCAGAAGCACACATCGGAGCATCACCGTGTCTGTCGAAGCATGCGAGACAACATGGCCGTCAAAACATCCACACGGCTGTTGAAGCATGCGTCCCAGCATCGCCGCGTCCGTCGATGCCATCAAAGCACGCTGCGTCCGTTGTGGCCGTCGAAGCGTCGACAAGTGTGTTGAGCATGCATCGCAGCATAGCCACGTTCGACGAATCATGCCTTGTCATCATGGCCGTCGAAGCATCGTCGTGGCTATCGAAGCATTGCCACCTCCGTCGTGGCCGTCATAGCGTCACCGTGGCCATTGAAGCACCCATCGCAGCATTGCCATGTCCGTTAATGTCGTCAAAGCAAGCCTTGTCATAGTGGTCGTCAAAGCATAGCCGCGGCCATTGAAGCATGCATCGCAGCATTGTCACGTCCATCGATGCTGTCGAAGACGCCATCAAAGCACGCCTTGTCATCATGGTCGTCGAAGCGTAGCCGCGGCCATTGAAGCATGCATCGCAACATTGTCACGTCTGTCGGTAGCACACTGGTCTACAACACCAGGGCAACCTTCGGCTTCGATGGCGCGACGGCAAAGCCTTCCCCTCTTTGAAGCACGGGAGCACCCTTCCCCCTTGCAGCAGGTCGCAGCCGATCTGGAAGAAGCGAGCATCATCTCGTAGCATCCCTGTGTGATCAACACAACACCCCTGCCTTGCAACGTTGCGCACGTGGCAACACACGGCCATGAACGCCGGTGCAGCCCCCGACCTTGTGCTTGCTAGGACTTGCGCGTGGGGGTGATTGAAGGGAATCAGAGTGGGCCGACGGACAGAAAAAATGAGCGAGGAAGAAGATGCAAGAGGATACGGTTCTTGACAGCGAGGGGAAAGCGGTTGCGGGCCCCCACATGACGCGTGTCGCACGCACGATGCGGTTTATTCCAACGACGGATCAGTCGGTTGAAATAAAGAGTTTCCCTACTAATTATGCATTTGTATTATCAATAAATTTTTCTTTTGCGAGAAAATTTCTGATCTATTCATCTTTAATCATGGCAGCACAACGAATACCATAAATAATAGAAATTACATCCAGATACGTACACCACCTAGCGACGACTACCAGCACTGAAGCGAGCCGAAGGCGCGCCACCGTCATCACCCCTCTATTGCCGGAGTCGGGCACAACTTGTTGTAGTAGACAGCCGGGAAGTCGTCGTGCTCCACACGCCCACCAACGGAGCTAAACGCACCACCGAAACTTGTTGTATTATCAATAACTTACCTTCGCATATAAATTGCCCTGCATCAAAACATATTAAAAGTATTAATATTTTATGCAGCAGTGCACAAAAACTTGTTGAACAAATGCCCCATCACTGAGTTGAGTTTGAGTGTGAAGCAAATCGAGCTTGACTCGACGAACACTTTTTTAAATCTTTTCTTGGTGCATAATTCATATGCAGCCTGAAGAAATGGTTCGAAGTTGACATCTTCAAGTCGACGTCCGCGGCATTATGAAGATGATTGATTAGTAACGATGTGTTAGTGTACGTATGTTCATCCACACATGTGTTATTTAGGGAGCTCGTTGGATCGTATAACAGGCACGATGTCTATCAACGAAACAACCCCATTTTGTCTTCATTCCATGGCGAAACATCGTGTCTTATCCTGAAAATAAAAAGAAAATTTTACCAATCTCGCCGTGACCGTCTAGCTGCTATGGTGCCAACCGTCTTGATTGGAGGGTTAACACAGATTCACGCTGGGCACACTGGCGCGTTGCACTGCTCCCATGATCTCCTTGTATATTTGTAGGCGAGGCATCGGTAGACCGTCGATAGCTCCCCCTACATTGAGCGAATCGCCACACCATTCATGGTGTGACCATTCTAGTGGTACACCGTGATGCCTTTGGTCTTATGAATGATTGAGGGGTTAATGTTGGCCCCATGCTTCATTGTTGTAGGAGACGGGGCCACAGAGACACATAGGAGCCACCTTCATGAGCGCAGGTGTTGTGTTTTGGCGCCCGTCATGCGTGTCGGTCTAGACTGTTGGTTGCCGGGGTGACGTCTGTGTTGTCATGGTTGCATGGGTATTGATGCCCCCAAAACTAGGTCGATGTAGTGGTTTGTTGTCGAAAGGCCGTCGACGATTACAAGAATCTCCTCTCAATGGCTGCAAAGATGTTGGAGGAGCACAACTAGAAACACCAAACTAAAACATGCAGAAAAGAGAAAGAAAAAATTGTGGGTTTTTAAAATGCTGGCTTCCCATTATACACCAGATATTGGGCATGATATTCGAGAAGGATACCAAAGGACTTGTCATTGGGAACCGTCAAAAGACCTTGACTATTGTAACTCAACAACTTGAATATGCTTCGGCGTATGTGTATGAAGACGCCGTGTTTCAGGATGCTTCCGAGAGGCAACGAAAATTCATACTCTAGCCCATCATCATAATGAGGGACCCCACAAATCAACATGCCCCTTGCACACACCTCATGAACCCAAAGACTTGGGTGTGATAGGTTTAAAGTACATGGTTTTGGGACAACAGCTTGGCGATTTTTTTCATGCTGTATTGAGGGGTGGTGAACAGCTACCTCCCGCTTCCTTCTAGTGGGTTCCTTACTGCTTGGGAACACTTGACAATTTTTTTGGACTATTGGGATTTTTTGCTTCTTGGATACTTGGAATTTTATTTTGATTACTCACGCAGGATGATTGATTGACCGCGGACTTCATAGACTTGCTTTGAAATTTGGCTTGAACTTCTTGAGGACTTATTTTCCAAGATTTCTTCAGGACCCACCTTGAGAACTTGGAAGGCAATTGTTCACCTGTGTGGACTAGGAAAAATGCTCTAGCACTTTATCTGGAGCTTCTGCTGGTGCACCCAGGGTTGCCATGTGACTATACACCAAACCAACTTGTGTTGGGTCAGCAAGCCCTCCATGATCTTTTCCTATAGTCTTCCTTGGAGTGAGAGCCCCTGTGAACACGAGGCATGCCGGGAAACATGAAGAGCGCGGGTCTTAATACTCAGAAGTGCCCAACTAATCATATCTGCTACCTCCAAAATCATACGCCTGGTACGTGTCATGCATTGTGGGTGTAGGATTCGCTCCAGCTGCAACTTGACACATTCTCCACCCTCCAACAAGTCCTAGGGTAGCCAAAACTTCAATCAACAACATGGTGTGATAGGCGAAATACATTTTTGTTATTGTTGGACTTAGTCCATAAAAATTGGGGAAAACTAGATATAGCCATGAAATGCAAAGGAGAATGCATTATGGATACGATAGCATTATGGATACGATAGCCCATAGAAAAATTCTCCCCGATGGAAATCCAGAAGGCAACAAAAGGGACAAAATTTTAAGAAAAATATGTTTAAGGAACCATCAGTTGATTGGGGGCATAGGTCGGACTCCCTGGGAATCGACGAGCTAGTAGGCTCCCCCGTCGTAGACTTGCTCTATGACATATGGTCCTTCCCACTTTGGCTGGAACTTGCCCTTTGTCCTGTGCGTCATGATGATGGGCCGCCTGAGCACGAGGACCAACTCACCTTTTTGGAAGACGCGTTGCTTGACGAGCTTGTCGTAAGCTCTCCCCATATTCTGGCGCTAAATCTCCAGGTTCTGTAGGGCATGAAGTCGCCCCTCTTCAAGGGCATCGAGCTCCTGGAACCGCAGTTGTACCTCTTCATCTTGGGTGATCTCATCTTGGATAGCCACCCGTAAAGAGAGTAGCTGGACCTGCAGTGGTAGGACCGCCTCACTCCCGTAAACGAGTGAAAACAGAGTCACCTGTGTTGGGGTACGAACCATGATGCGGTACATCCATAAGGAACCAAATAGATGGTCTTGCTAGTCTCTCCTATTATTTTTCATTGTCATCTTGAGTATCTTGCCGAGTGTCTTGTTAAAGGCTTCGATTGCGTTGTTGGCTTGGTGTAGATGGTGGGGATGCGGTGATGAAGTGAAGGGGAGAGCCATACGTCCATTGCTCCGGCTCTGCTTAGCCATATCTCTCCATCTTGTCGTTGACTGCTGACCAAGTGGGCGGCCTTCGCTTCATCGGTGCCCGGCCTAGTGGTGTCCGCCTTGTCGGTGTTAGACTATATGACTTGCCTTCGCCTCGTTGGTGACTGGCAAGATATGAATTGCTTCATCGGAAAAAGACATGTCGGTGGTGTACAGATTCGCCTCGCCAGTGCTTGGGCGATGTTGTGGACGTGCGTTGTGTGGATGTTGGGTTAGATGTTGACGATGTTGCCGCCTCAACAAGCAGCAACATAGGGTTAGCATGAAACCATGCAAGATGGCCTTGGATGGGTTTCGTGTCAGAGAAATTGTAGAGGTTGAGCTCCCCTCAGTGGCGGCGTAGACGGCGTGCCCACCTTGGGCTAGCTCTATGTTGGTGTAGATGTCGCTCGCTGATACGTCTCCAATGTATCTATAATTTTTGATTGCTCCATGCTATTATATTATATATTTTGGATGTTAATGGGCTTTATTTTACACTTTTATATCATTTTGGGACTAACCTATTAACCGGAGGCCGAGCCCAAATTGTTGTTTTTTTGCCTATTTCAGTGTTTCACAGAAAAGGAATATCAAACGGAGTACAAACGGAATGAAACCTTCGGGAACGTGATTTTCTCAACAAACGTGATCCAGGAGACTTGGAGTACAAACGGATTTTCTCAAGAAACAGTCGAGGAGGCCACGCGGCAGGGGGCGCGCCCTCCACCCTCGTGGGACCCTTGTTGCTCCACCGACCTACTTCTTCCTCCTATATATATATATCCACGTACCCCCCAAACATCCAGGAGCACCACGAAAACCTAATTCCACAGCCGCAACCTTCTGTACCCAAGACACTACAAAAAAAAGACACATCCGTGACATTTTGGGCCGAACGAAATTTTTTTCAGTCATACATATGACACTTCTATGACGATAATTTGACAAAACCCGGTATCATCATAGATGTGGCGGGCTCCTACTTCTATGACAAAAAATCATGACAGAAAATGGGCTTTTCGTCCTGGGCGGGCCGGAGACACAGCTGTATGACATTCTTTGGGCCGTCCATGATGGAAAAAACCGTGGTAGAAGAGAGGGGGTGGAAAATTTCAGGGAGTTACCGGTTACGGTGGGAGGTCGGGGGCCGAGCGATGCGCGTTTCTCTCATACAAGTATGCGCGTGTGTGTGAGGCGTTGGCTCTATCTGAACCCGAGCGAGGCGTTGGGCTCTAACTGAACCCGAGCGATTGCATTGCAGGCTACGTGTTACTGAACCCGAGCGATCGATCGATGGCTGTTAACTGAACCCGATCGAGCGATTCCTTCGCTACTGCTGCTAACTAAAGCCGATCGATGTTGCCTCTGGGATGAACAGTGAGCGTTGCGGGGGGTTTGGATGAACAGTTAGCGGTGGCGTTGCCTCTGGATGAACAGAACCCCGTGATGTGGCGGAGGGCTGGATGAACAGTAGACGGTGGAGGGGTGCCCGTGGAGGGGTGGTTGAACAGGACCCCGTGGTGTGGAGGGCTGGATGAACAATAGACGGTGGAGGGGTGGTTGAACAGTAGCCGGTGGAGTAGCGCGCGGTGGAGGCTGGATGAACAGGAGCCCGTGGAGGCTGGAGGAGGTCGACGGTAGCCCGTGGAAGCTGGAGGAGGTCGACGGTGGAGATGAACAGTATCCCGTGGAGTCCCGTTTTGTGGTACGCCACACCCCTCCCGATGAACAGGATCCCCGTTTCGACCATAGCGCTCCAACACAAGTCCGTTTCATCCGTTTTGCGGTACGCCACACCCCTTCCAATCAACATGACCCCCGTTTCGACCGTAGGAGGTCCGTTTCGTCCGTTTTGCAGTACGCCAGACCCCTCCTAATGAACAGGATCCCGTTTCGAACGTGGCCGGTCGAACACAAGGCCGTTTCCTCCATTGTGCGATACGCCAGGCCTCGTTTCCATCGCCTGTTCCGTCCAAGACCTCCCGATGAACACGACCACGCATTCCGTTCCACCCAGCCGGTTGGCTCCCACGCGTTCCGTTGCCTCCTGATGAACACGACACATTCCGTTGCCTCCCCATGAACACGACGCATTCCGTTGCCTCCCCATGAACACGACAACGACGTTGTTTCTCCATTCCGACCTAGCCATGTTAGCGAGCCCTGACCGTATGTATGTGCGAGTAGGCATTCGAGACCCCGCCCGTATATCACATACGTGGGCGTATTTTCTTTCTTGCACCCTGGCCGTTGTACGTACGTGTACTTGCTACGTGGGCGCCTCTACTACGACACGTGCGCACCTCTAGATCCACCAGTATATATGTACGTACATGTTCGCGACGAGAATGACAACGCTACGTACGCTTCGACCAGGTGGGTCCCGACTATCAGGCACTTCCTTGTGTGCGAAGATGTAGCTGGTGGGTCCCAGTAGTCAGGGGGGCGAATCGTTTTTTTTGCCCGGAGGCACTTCCTTGCGTGCGAAGGTGTAGCTGGTGGGTCCCACCAGTCAGGGGGAAACGTTTTTTTCGCGAAATACGGTGGCTCGTCCGGTGGGTCCCCGCTGTCAGGTGGAGGAATAATTATTTTGTGCGTAATAAGGAGGCACTTCCTTGCTGCGGCCGTGGACCCAGCTGTCAGCGTCTCCACGCACAGTACTCTTCCGATGAAAGTCGGTTGTTGACCGCATTGACCAGGCCGCGGCGAGAGCACCACGGCGGTGGACGACCGCAAGGCCTAGGAAGGGGACGACACGGAGGCAGGGAAGACTCGTCAGTTGTTTCCCACGCAGAGGGGAGTACGACTGTACGCGGTTTTACTGGTTCGTCTGCCGTCGACGGAAAATAACAGCAGGTGTGGGTGAGTAGAGGGATGGCTAGGCCAGCGATGGGAGTACGGTGGGGCGGTGAGGCCTACGCGGCAGCACAGCCGGCCGCGGGGAGGAGGGAGCAGGCAGTCCCGTCGGTGCTTGTTTGAGCGGCTGCAGCAAGAAGAGCAGAGATTGAAGAAGCACGATAGCCGTTGGATGGACATCCAACAGTCAGTGCTTGTGCGTCAACCTTTTTTTTAGGAAAGCCTCAAATCTGTGGAAAACAGCATACAGCCCATCTGCCATTATTTCTAATAATTTACAGCCCATTTGGTAATTCTTAAGGTTTTTTTTGGAGCCCATATTCTTTTTGTTAGCATTACAGCCCATATTGTGGCCACGGTTAAAAAATTATACGAAATTTTGCCTATTTCGGTGTGGTCCGAACTGTTTTTAATCCCGAAATTTTGACTCACATTCAAACTGATTTTAAAAATAAATGTATATCACTATAAAATCCAACAAATTCTCTACGCATAAAAATTAATGTAATTTAAAATCTTGAAATGAAAAAAAAGATATTTGAAAACTAATTGTTGGTTTGATGTGTTTTGAAAATGTACAGCCCATTTCTCATTACTGATGGGCCATTTTCTCGGCCAGCCGAATGAAAGCTCTCCTTGTCTTGAAAGATTTGTAGCCCAACAGGCCTGACAAAGCGACTTACTTGGCAAATCACCAAAAACTGGGCTGTGGCCGTGGACCTAGCAGTCAGCCTCTCCACGTACAGTACTCTTCCGATGGAAGTCGTTCCTTGACCACGTTGACCACGCCGCGCGGAGAGCACCACGGCGGTGGATGACGGCGGGGCCTAGGAAGGGTACGACGTGGAGCCGAGGAAGACGCGGCAGTGGAAGCCCGCACGGAGAGGAGTACGAGGGTTCACTGGTTCGGCTGCGGTGTGAGGCTGCCGTCGCCGCAGGGCCTGGCCAGCGGTGGGAATAGTAGGGGGCGGTGATGCCTCTACGGCAGCACAGCCGGCCACGGGAGGCAGGAGCATGCGGCACGACTGGCGCTGCTTTGGGCGGCTGGAGCAAGAAGACCAGAGGTTGAAGAAGCACTACGGATGTTGGATAGACATCGTACGGTCACTGGAGCTAGAATCGTTCATATTGACTAAGTTGACAAAGCCCTTCGTCCCCGTCAACTTAGTAGGCCCACAAGTCAGCCTCCCACCAAGGTGGGTCCCAGCTAGCTGAGGGAGTATTCATTTTTTTGTGCGTAATAAGGAGGCACTTCCGGTGGGTCCGAGCTGACAGCGGGGGGAGCGTTTTTTTGCGAAATACGGTGGCCCGTCTGGTGGGTCCCAGCAGTCAAGGGGAAACGATTTTTTTGCAAAATACTGGTGGCCTGTCCGATGGGTCCCCGCTGTCAGGTGGAGGAATAATTATTTTCCGCGTAATAAGGAGGCACTTCCTTGCGGCTGCCGTGGACCCAGCTGTCAGCCTCTCCACGTACAATACTCTTCCAATGGAACTCGGTCGTTGACCACATTGACCACGCCGCCCCGAGAGCACCACGACGGTGGACGACGGTGAGGCCTAGGAAGGGGACGACGCGGAGCCGGGAAAGACGCGGCAGTGGATGCCCACGCGGAGAGGAGTACGAGCGTTCAATGGTTCGGCTGCGGTGTGAGGCTGCCATTGCCGCATAATAACAGGGGGTGTGGGTGAGTGGAGGGATGGCCTGGCCAGTGGTGGGAGTAGTATGGGGGCGGTGAGGCCTCCGCGGTAGCACAGCTGGCCACGGGAGGCAGGAGCAGGCGGCACGACCGGCGCTGCTTTGGGCGGCTGGAGCAAGAAGACCAGAGGTTGTTGAAGCACTATGGCCGTTGGATGGACATCACACGGTCACTAGAGTATTGACTAAGTTGACAAAGCCCTCCGTCCCCGTCAACTTAATAGGCCCACAAGTCAGCCCAACAATATGGTGGATCCCAGCTAGCAGGGGGTATTCATGTTTTGGGCGTAATAAGGAGGCACTTCCTTGCGTGCGAAGATATAGCTGGTGGGTCCGACCTGTGAGCGGGGGGAACGTTTTTTCACGAAATACAGAGGCCCTTCCTGTGGGTCCTAGCTGTCAGGTGGAGGAATCATTATTTTGCGCGTAATAAGGAGGCATTTCCTTGCGTGCGGCCGTGGACCCAGCTGTCAGCCTCTCCACGTACAGTCCACTTCCGATGGATGTCGTTCATTGACCATGTTGACCAGGCCGCGCCGAGAGCAACAGGGCGGTGGACGACGGTGAGGCCTAGGAAGGGAACGACACGGAGCCAGGGAATACTCGGTAGTTGTTTCCCACGCGGAGGAGTACGAGGGTTTACTCGTTCGTCTGCCGTCGCTGGAGAATAACAGCATGTGTGGGTGAGTAGAGGGATGGCTAGGCTAGCGATGGAAGTACGATGGGGCCGTGAGGCCTGCGCGGCAGCATAGCCGGCCGCGGGAGGAGGGAGCAGGCAGTCCCGCCGGCGCTTGGTTGAGCGGCTGGAGCATGAAGAGCAGAGATTGAAGAAGCACGACGGTCATTGGATGGACATCCAACAGTCACTTCTCTCGTGTGTTGACTAAGTTGACAGGGCGTTGCGTGTGCGTCAAACTTTTTTTATGAAAGCATACGCGTCAACCTGTAGTAGGCGCACAAGTCAGCCTCAGATCTGTGGAAAATAGCATACATCCCATCTGCCATTATTTCTAATAATGTACAGCCCATTTGCTAATTCTTAAGAATTTTTTGGAGCCCATCTTCTTTTTGTTAGCATTACACCCCATGTTGTGGCCACGGTTAAAAAGTATAGGAATTTTTGCATATTTCGGTGCGGTCAACTATTTTTAATCCAGAAATATCGATTCACATTCAAACTATTTTGAAAAATAATTTTTATAAATATAAAATCCAAATAATTGTCCACGCATAAAAATCAATGGAATTTAAGATCTTGTAATGAAAAAAAAATTGAAACTAATTCCCGGTTTGATGTGTTTTAAAAATGTACAGACCATTTCTGGGCAAACCAAATGAAACTCTCCTCGTCTTGAAAGATTTGCAGCCCAGTAGGGCCGATAAAGCAAGTAGGCCTTGTTTGGGTATTTCTTTAAAAAATAGAACTGGGCTAGCCATTTTCAGCAAGAAAAAAACACAACTGGGCTCATGATGTGGTAAACATAAATAAAACCCTGGCTAGACGGGCCACAACCCCCGCACAGCCCTGTTATTACCCTGATCCGTCGCTAAAACTAGTATAAATAACAACGGCTTGTTCCTCAAAAAAATGCGTGACTTGCTGGGTCCCTGGTGTCAGCCGCTCGTAGTGTAATTCTCTCGTTTATTGACTACGTTGACAATGGCATGAGCCCCAGATGTCCAACCATTAGGAGGAACCATATTTTTGGGCTTGTACTATAGAGGCACAATGAGCTCAAGCAACCGGCGAGAGTGATGTTATTTCCCTTGGTTGGGATTGGTTACAATATTTCACTCTAAATTAAACGAATGGCAAGCCATTTGCCTTGTTTCAAAGAAAATAGGACAGTCACAGTCGAGATGAAAAGGGCAGGAACATCTAACTCCAGCTTACAAACTGTACAAAAGCACGAGGGTTAATTGTTCATCAGGTTTACAAAAAAACCAGATTGAAAAGGGCAACAACATCTAACTCCAGCACTGTTTTCGGCAGTCACAGTCAAATGGATCGGTCAGGTCCATAGAATGAACATCCTGGGTCATAAAATTTACTGGATTATGACCACAATATGTTGTAAATAGAAGCCCGACACATTCAGAAGCTCTTTTGCCCACCTGAAACTCCTTTTTTGCTCTTCGACATACCCATCCGTCAATTTAGTAAATATATGTGCTTTTGAATTAATTTTACTATTTACTAGTGTGGATGGGATGTTTTTTCTTGGGCCCAGAGAAACAATTACTACTAGTACAGCGGAGACACGCTACAGCTACCCAGAAAAACAATTACTACTAGTACAGTGGAGACACTCTACCTCTTCTGGCTCCTCCTAGGTCATTGAAACGTCTCCCTCTACTGAATGTCGTTATACTTTTGTTCACCGACATGCGAGCCATGCAGCACGGGGGCCCAAATGCCCTCCATCAAATTAGAAGGCAGTATGCAGGCGGAGAGTCACCACGGTCGTAGCGCGGCAGTAACGAGCCGTCGTATCACAAAACCCCACCTCCCCGCAGTCTAAGTTTCACGGACGAACCAACCATCATTTCACTCTTCATTGAATCCCCTTCTCCCTCACCGTCTTCAAGAAAGGCAACACTCCCATCTGCCACTGTTCTTCTCTCCAAACGAAGGGAAGGTAAGCACATCCGTGATGTTGGTATATTTTCGTTTAGAAAAAAAGAACTTTTGCAAAGCAGTAACCGATCCTCACTCTCTTTTTTGTTTCATTGTCATTGCGATTGTGTTTTCCTTTAAGTGGTCTCCTAGTATTCGTCAGTTTCATGATGGACCAAGGAGAACCAGGCAAAGATCTACCGATATTGGAGCAGACGCGGGAGGCTGATCCCCACGAGACAGAGAGCTCCAAGAAGATGGAGGCAACCACCGAGCCGACCCCAGATACGCTCACGGCCACTACTGAGATGGTCAACGCCCCGTTTGAGGTTACAACCCCCGTGGCACTGCTGGAGCAGTTTTCCCCCTTCAAGGATGTGCCCCCCCCCCCCCGCTGAGCTGCCCAAGGTGATTTCCTTCTTTGCCAATCTCGATTGTGGTTTTTCATCTAAGTATGTGGTGATTTTTTTAGAAAAGGAAGTATGTGGTGATTAATAATGCAAAATTTTATTAGCTTTGATGCCATGCTATACATAGTGGTTTAAATAATTTGTGTTTCTTATACTGAAAACTAATTCAGAATTTGTTTATGTTTCAATTAGAGCCCTGATGCAGACAAGGATTATGCGGTTGTACATGTCACTCGCTATGAGGCGGATGACCTGAATATACGCATTGGGAAAACAAAGTTCTTAGGCTGTTGGATCCTGGAAGCCATTTGCGGTTATACCAATGAAGAGTTGTATTCCAGCCTCACTGTTGTCAGGCGTGTTGTCCAGGGTGTACTGAAGCACAAGAAGTTCAAAGCTACTCCTTCGTTTGTGAGGCATACTGTTCTTGTCAAGCTTACGCGGGAAGATGATGTAGCATGCCTCCACAAACAAGTTTATCAGTGGCAAGGCCACAAGGTTGTCTTCATGAAGGTTCACAGGATTGAGCTGCTGCGGGACGTCCTCGATGATGTTCATGGCAAGGTCCGTCTTGTGTCCAGCCCAAATTAGATCGAGGAATGAAATAGTTGCCCCAACTAGTGTTTAATAGTAGTTTGGATTGTGTCTAATTATTCGAACATTTCCTGTTATCGACCCCTCTGGGGCTAGTACTCTGTTTGAATCCGTCTATGGGAACTGCTGCTACTTTTGTGTGCCCCTAAATCATGTGAGAACCATCATAATTGTTGCCGAAACAGTTGCGTCCTCACTAGTTTTTTCATGAATATGGCATGGTAAGACATAAGTTGTCACAGTTTATCATACGAGCAATGTGTGTTTTGATGAAATAGAGCACTCGTTCGAGAACCGTGCACCGACGTGTACATAAGTACTTGTAAACACTGTTGGTGCTACCCCACTTGTAAGCAGTTGTGCAAAACATGGCACATTGGCTCAGCTCGCTTCAACACTAGGCTATCGACCAGCTAACAATCAACAATTTGCTGTCTGACATATAAGCAACTATGTATGTTGTTACAGTGGTTCATGCAGTTAATTGAGGCCACAATGTAATAAATTCCAAACGTTCACACGCTAGTCCAACGCTCATGTGGAACACTCACATTAAACTCGTCTTCATAAAAAACTTGAAAAGCATAAGTTAAGAAATTTTATACATCTCAATGATTCATAGAACATAACAAACATATACTAGTTCATAGCAAAAGACAAAGTTGTGAGAAGGTTTACAAATCAGAAAAAAAACAAGCAAGGATTCTCTGAGCAAAGGGCATCCCAGCAGGCTTAAATTTCCTGGAGTTCACTCTGGTTTTTTCTTGTTGCCACCATTCAGGGTTAGGTTCTCTCATTCCAGAATAACCAATTATAATTGTGGTCTCAGCTGGAATGCTGAAGTGAACCATGCAGTGTACTGACCAGCTGAAATACTTGTGCATTCCACTAAATTTAAGCACCGCTATTTGTAGAAATAAGCAGACCGCAATGCCTCTTGTCTGCGCACCTGTCCAAAAAACCGCCGTGCAGCCGTGCCAACTAGTGCTCGCTCCATGGATGAACTGGTAGAAAGTGCATTTCGGACTAGGATGCAGTTGTTTTCTCTCGTCCCTGCACTGCAATCAGGAAGTATAACGTACGAATCAACTTCTTTTATATTGCGTTGGTCATTCTACCTTAGTTACTACCAATGTAGGGATACCTTGAGGATGGGAGGTTAGACGACGGCAACGAGGGATAGCCATCTCATTTTGCGCAGTTGTACTAAAACTGAGGTGTGTGCTTTTGATTGCGAGGATAGAAACGATACGGAGACAGACATCCCGAAATGATATGGAGACAGACATCCCTGTTTGCGCAAATACGAAATACGGTTATTTAAACAGTGACAGATATTACTACTTTCCCCCGTTTCCTCTTAGAACCAAGTCCTAGAATCATGCTACAGCTTTCCCACTTTCTTCCCTGTTTGAACCAACGCTTTGAGTCGACTGTGTGAATTGGATTTACTTCTAATAATAGTAGAAGTCTAGGTGGCTTTGGAACAGCGGACGGAAGTAGAAAAGGATCCACACGAAGGGAGCTGGGGCAATAGAGCAAGGCAGGTTTTGAAGGAATATATACCTGAGGGTCATCGGCATGTGGCAAAGATGGCGTCGGGAGGCCGCATCTTGGCCACAATACCGCAGGGAGGAAGAAGGGTTCGGAGGCCCTCCCGAGCCGGTGCTCTCTCGGAGAGAATGGCACAGCCGCTGATCGGGACGCGCGGGCAGCCGTTGGTCTCCTCCCTCGCCGCCGACGACAGCGTGAAGGATGCACCTACACCCCTGCCCCGGTCCAGGTTGTCCGGCCGGATTTTTGACCAGCCGTGAGCTGAGAGAGAGTGTGGCCACCTATGTCTTGCTTAGATCTGGAGAGCATGAGAGAGTGAACGAGAGGAACCCTAGTAAAGCAAGCGCTAAGGCTCCTGTTTTTATATATAGTGGAGTGATTTTGTTGTACCAGCTTCAAAAAAATGCGCTCCTACGTGTACCCGCGAGTGGGTGTGAGAGAACTAGTGCGTGCGTGCACCGCTTCTCTTCGTGAGAGTACAATATACTATGCCCAAAGAACGTTCGCCACAAGAGTAGTAGTATAAGTGTGTGACGTGTGAGCTAAAATAAAATGTGCGCATCATCTTTTGTGTTTTAGAAGTTCTGAGGGTAGGGTGTGAAGAGCACATATGTGCGTGACGTCTACCTGCAGATAGACGGTGGGTGCGACGTGCGAGTCTGCGAGAGGACTCGGGAGAGTCGTGACTCGTGAGGGTGCGTGTGCGTGAGAGAGAGGGGGGCACGTATCAATGCAATGCATGTGTCCATAAATCATTATCCGACAAACGTTCGCCACAAGCCTTTTCCTGACGAATGCCATAAGAACTGTTAGATCGGCATCCGACAGTGTCAGTTTTGCCAGGTCATTTAACAGAACAGCCACTCCTACACACAAATCTTCCACGTGAGTGTTAGCAACTGCCGTATGCTCCCTCTGTTCCGAAATGCAGTGCATATAGCTTTATTGAAAATTCGAACCTCACAAACTTTAATGAGTTTTCGTGTACCAAATTGCACATGTAGAATACCATGTATATATCATTTCATTCATCTTCGAGAGGTAACTATAAAGATGGGTGAGGAGTCTACAAAGAAAGACCATCGTATCACCCGCAGCAATTTCAAGCATCCTTTAGTGTCGAGGAATATCATAGGAACTCTATATGATATGATTTTTATAGGATTTTTTCCTTTAGAGCCAATTGGTTCATAGGAATAGATTCATATACTCCACATTTCAAAGGAAATAAACATGATATCATTTCTATAGCTTTAGAGCCACTCGGTTCATATGAATGGATTCCTATACTCCCTTAATTTCAAAGGAAAATAAACATTAGCGTATATTCAATAGCAAACTTCCTATGATATGAACCAAATTACATCTCTTTTCTAATCCCTCCTCATAGGAATTGAGATACATGTCATCTCTAGATTCAATAGAAAAGTTCCTATGATGTGAACCAAATGACATCTCTTTTCCAATCCCTACTCATAGGAATTGAGATGCTCCATGTCATCTCTTTCCCTACAACTTCCAAGTATACATCTTCTATTCCTAAATAGATAGTACAACCCACTAGTAGCTTTTTTCCAAAACATGCAACTATGGCACAAGAACTATATAGTGTGCCAATAACTTTGAAAGATGGTCGCTGGATGAAGCTAACCCGACAATGCAGAGATAGGCAAATCTGAGCACTACTGGCCATTGGATATCATCAATATTCCACCGGATCTGCCAGATGTACAATTTAGAAGACTCCATGGTTGAACTTAAGCATAATGCACAAACCTCAAAACACAAGCACTTCTCCTTTGTTCTAGAATCTTCTGTATCATAATTGATTATTTTTTCTAAATGAATTGCCATTATTTGTTTTTTACTTTATGATTTACAATGCACAACCCCATGAATCTTAACATTTTTATAAAACTAATTGATTTTGAATGAGATGAACTATAAGAACTAAACGAACATCTACATCATGCATATATGACTCAAAGCTTTACATGCTATAGTGTGTATTTATTCATAATTTGGTTTTGAAATCTCATGCGTTCAAAACATGTGTACCTTACTAGTTTTGAGTAGAGTAGAAAATTTCAGGCGGCCCCGGGTATATCAAAATGCAGGGGCCATGCATCACAACCGAAAGGCACAATTTTTTGTACGTACTATATCTCCACTGGTCCCCAAACCCAAAATGCTGCCTCGTTCCCGTAAAACCAAGCGGCCCACACATATTTAAGGCATCGACTCGAACCCATTTACTACAACGTGGCCCCGCACGCCGTAGTACTCCTACAAACCCTACTGCCGCACTCATCATCAGTTTTCTTCAAGAGGACGAGGGAGAAGCCGATTTGTAGCTTTAAAAAAAGGATCTGTAGTGGAGACCCCTACCCTAGGGTGCCCTAGGTAGCTGCCGCACGCATCATTGTTTTCTCTTTTCTTTATGATCTTGCGCCCTAGAGTGAAATGATGGTTGCTTCGTCCGTCCAGCTTAATGCGGGAAAGGTGGGGCTTTGTGATTTGACCCCTCATCGCTCATTTTCTACTACTGCGGCGCTACGACTGGGGTGCCTCCAATTCCAACCGCTGCTCCGAACTGTAATTTGGTGCATCACACGTGGAACAAGACAGTGGATGAGCCACATGTCGGCCAAAGGGGTCCTGTTAAGTGTGTCGCCATTTGGTGCGGACCGACCCTGCTTGAGTTGCTACGCCAACACGACAGCAGCAGCCTACCACTTGGTTTTGCTCCTTGGTGAATCCCGACTATATTGATCTAAAAAGATACATGCTGAACTACCCTCTCCATCTTGGTTTTTTTATTTTTAGGCATCTCGGTTTATAGGGCCTGCACGTAGTTCTAGCTTATCCATTTGACTAACTAAATATGAGTTACTATGTCACAAAAAGTATATCATTGTTTTATTAAGCGGATGTAGTTATATTTAAAAGTCGAGGGTGGGGCTTTTCCTGCACGGTAGGCGGTTTGACAGAGACGCAAGAAGATGAGGGAGTAGGCTGCTACAAATGTAGGGCTATGTGATTTGATAGTGAGTTACTGCTGGATAGGTGGGGCCCCGTGATTTGACTTGCCATTATCATTTTAACTGTGGCGCTACGACCGGCGTGACTCTCCCGATTCCTGACCACCTCCATTACGAAGAAAGAGATAGAGAGGAGTAAAAAAATACACTTATAGCCAACCTTGTTGTGGTATGAGTGACTAAGTGATGACTATGTATGACATGCCAACATCAGATAGCCTAACGCACCGTGTTAAATCTCCAAGGGCGCGAGCGATGCGATGGTCGTGGTAGGCACGACCATGATACGGGCTGCTGGCAGCCCTTGGATCTGAGATCAAACGGTCGCATGCTAAGTTGCTGAAAATTTGCAGAATAACCCTCAAGGATAGGATATTCACCCATAGGTCTAGAATCACGCCATGCAACCGTTCGATCTCAGATCCAAGGGCTCTCGGAAGCCCATATCATGGGAGAATGGAAAGCCACTACCCTGCCGTTCGCATGCTGGCAGTTCGCTCCTACTCGTCCCCGCACGTCCTTCAATACTACGGCGGTTCGCTCCTAGTCGTCCCAACCATTCACATTACGGCAGTTCCACTAATCCTAACCCTCCTCCCAAATCCATGGCGTCTCAAATCTCCACGATCGGCGGTGAGTAGAAGGTTAGAACCATCACCGGCGATGAGTTCGATGCCATCTACACCCGTTCTTCCGCGACGGTGAAAGTATGCCTTTCTCGCTTCAGACGCATGTTCGAAAACTCAGATGATGAGTGGGTCGCTGGGCTAGATGTTGAGTACACCACAGTCCTGGGACCAGAGAAGGATCTAAAGGACAAAGAGAGGAAGAAGCCCGCCGTGATCCAGGTTTGCGTACATAACATTTTCTTGGTCTACCGCATATGCCATGCCGATGTTGAGTGCCAGGATTTTAAGAACTTCCTCAAGGACAAAACAGTGAAATTCGTTACTGTAGACTTTAAGAACGACAGGGATGTCCTGCGTCGGATAGGTCTCGTTGTAGGCAACCCTTCGACCTCCAGAAGAATCGGCTGGTGTCCTCTCGTCAGCCTTCAATGCTGACCCTGGCAGGAGCCATGGTTCATCCTTCATACGGTAAACTGGAGAAACCTCCATACACGTTTCATCGTCATGCATGGCAGCGGAATGTACTAGATATAGACCAAATCCACTACACTGCAATGGATGGCTACCTTTGCTTCAATATCTACAACGGTTGGATGAAGAGCAACAACCAAGTGTGCGGTTCAAGCAAAGAAGTATCGGCCAAGAGGGAGAGGGACAAGGACAAAGTCGAGGACATGGACGAGGACTCCGAGTAAGGTGGCAGTGTCGTTGCTCATGGTGGTTCTAAACTACTAATGCAGTGTCTATCGGATTAGTTGCATAGTTTAATTTTAGGTGTGCTTAGTTTAATTTGAGGGGTGTGTTGTGCTGAGCCCCCAGAAGAACTATGTTATGTTTCTTCTTGTTACTTTAACTCTTCAGTATGTACATACTACTAGTATTTCTTTAATAGAATTTAGCACCCCAATTAAGCACGTACTAGCTTTTTTGATGGTACTATATGCATAATTTGGCGACGAGCGCTCTCTATATGTACCACCTTTTTTTATTTCAATTTTTGCTCCATGGCGCAATCCATCGATAGTACTACTGTACAAAAGTATACATTTTTTAAAAGGCTAGAGTACTGTTCATCACATATATAGCCAGTTAAATTCTCAACCTAGAACGACATGCATGCCATGTAGTAAACCGATACGGAGGAAGTATAATAAAAATGAGGTGATTTTACCGAGCGATCGGTGGGGGAGCATGGCCTATCATGCGGTCCCACGTGTCATGATGTACCAAGGCGATGCGCGTGTCCCTCTTGAGGCAGAAGCAATACTACGTGGTTTGAGATGATGGCGAACCAAAGTGTGAAATAATGGTTGATTCGTCCAACTGGGAAGGTGCGGCATTGTGATTTGATGTCTCATTGCTCATTACTACTACTGGGCCGGTACGAGTGGGGTGCGTCCCCCTACTGTTCTGCACTGTTATTTGGTGCTTGACACATCGACCCGGTTGCTGTATGTCCCACATCTCGGCGACGGGAAGTACATAATTCATGAAAGGGTTTATAGGGCTCATCTAAAAAACATTCGTTTTTCCATTTGATAAGTTTCAATTCTACTATACTAGTAGTAGTACCATTACATGTTGGATTTTGAGGTGCGTTAGATCACCCGATGCAATCAGTGTCAAGAGGAAACTAACCAATGCATGTACAAGTTCATGGAAATTTAGTGGTCATTCATGCATTCGTTCTAATTAATGCCTCGGTAAACATAACTTCTTGAGAAAAACGAGCATACTAATTACTTGTGCAAACTACGAAATTAATTCGACCACTCACCGTCTACCTTGGTTGGTGAGATTTTGAAATTGAGCCATAAACTGGAAAGGAGGGAGTAGTAACTTTTGTCTCGATTACTATTTGTGGCCTTGTATAGATGCAAAATGTAATTTTTTATAGTGGCCTTGTATAAGTAAATGGAGGGAGTACTAACCAAAGTACGTAGTAGGGACGAGGAGTAAAAGGAGGGAGTAGTAAAATTTTCTCCTCGTGCTGCGAGCCACCGCACGCGTGGGCGAGGGAGCGGGCGTAAAGGCGTACGGTAGTAGTACTACTACTAGTACTACTACTAAGCAAGCTTCACCTCATCCTGCGAGCCACCGCGCCCGTGGGCGGGGGAGACGGCGTACTAAGCTTCTCCTCATTCTGCGAGTTGACGGGGCACAACAAAAGTACTCCAGTGTATAGAGCCTTGCCTCTAAGGTAGGCCCCACATGGTTTGCCTCTTTTTTTAATTTAACATAATGCGTCAAGTCGCAATTTGTTTGTTCACCCGTGGTAGACAATCCTCCCTCCACCAAGTGGACAACCAGTACACGTGCCAAATTACCATGTGGGCTGCCTTTTTCGTATAGAAATGAGCTCCACCGTGTACCCGCGCGGGTGTGGTTGGGAAAGAGACGGGAGTATGTGCGCTGTGCGTGCACCTCTTCTCTTCGTGCACATCCCCCACCTACGTGGGTGTGTGTGAGAGAGATACAAACCTAGACATAATGCGCCGTCCATCCCCATGCCTCCGCCCAGTCCGACAACCAGTCACCACCACGCCCCACTCCTCCTCACCTTATCTCTCATCTTTCTCCCTCCATTTTTATATACAAGGGGCCACTATCAAAATTACAATTTGCAGATATACAAGGCCACTAACACTAATCGATGCAATATTAATGGTGTTTGCCTCGTGGTACTAGCAAAGGAGGACATTAATTATCCCTAGCATGCATGCGGGAGTTTGTAAAAAATGCATCTTGATGTTCCGTGCAATGCACGGGCATCTTGCTAGTCCATGAAAACAACACATGGCAAAATTCCACGGCGGACGAGGGATTTGAATCTGTTGGGAGGGGCTGTTTGGATCTTGCCCGGTGTAGCCAAAGTATTAGCGACCCTTTTGTCCACCGGTGCCTTTGCCACCGATGAACGAGGAATGGCTCGGGTGCTCATGTTGTCATGCATCCTCCAGCGCGCACGTTGGAGACGAGCTCGCACGAGCTGTGTTTTTTTGTCCCACAACGCCGCCTGAGCCGCCCGCAGACTGACCGGCGACCCGCAAATTACGCCATCCAACCGTAGCCGCACACATTATGACAGCAACTCAACCAACCGGACGAAATTCAGGCAAACACGTAGACAAACTGATATTTCATATAAACAATGACGGAAATCATATAAAATACCAGATTTTCATACAAACATGACGGATTTCATTACATTCAAATGAACTACGCGGTGCTAGTTCTAGACAGCACATGTATATAATACCTGGCCTAAATGGTCGCTCGCCGATCGATTTGTGTTCCTCATGTTCGGCAGCACGATCACCGGACTACCGGGAGCCCCGAAGGTATATGCTTAAACGCAAAGGACGGCTTGCTTCCCCACTGCCCAACTGATATCATTGGCTGGTGCCGAAGATGATGGTGGCCGGCACCAGTTCGAGTTCATCACCGGCCACTACTTTGCCATGCCCGGCACCGGCTCGAGTTCATCCAAACATTCCCCTCTTCCGTGGAGCCCATGCGGGGTGGACGAAGGTCCTCGCAACAAAAGGATCCGGCAACACACCTGCTGTGTACGCTGGCGTCGCCTCCGCGGTGGCCTTCATGGGACCCAAGCGGCAGCGGCCTCCCGTGTTCTACTTATCCTCGATGATGGCGGCGGACGCGGAGGCGCTGGCCACCAACTCGTCACTCTCCGCGCACCCGGCTTCTGTCGCTGCTTGCATAGCGCGGCCGCCGGCATGGGAGTCTCGGCCATAGAAACGGGAGACGCGGTACGAGGCGGCGGCGTGGACGGCAGCAATGACGCCCGTGCACCGCTCCTTGTCGAGCTGGCCTGGAGCGGCGAGTTGCTGAACCGCGCACCGGCTTGGGGTGGCAACTGGCTCCGTCAGGCGAGGGGAGGGAGGTGGATCAGTGAGCTGCATAGCTTTTATCCGGCAGGCTACCCAGCCGGCTTGGATGCGGAATAACTACTCTTCGTAAGCCATTGTAAGAGTGGACAAAATGGTGGAGGAGATAGGGGAGCGGTGGAGGTGTGCGATTCTTGGCCGGCGTTTGGCCTTGTTTAAATAGGAGATTAAATAGACGGCGGACGGGAGGAGCTCGGCCGGCGTTGCGTTTAATGCCGGCCCGATCATGAACGGACATGTGTCCAGATTGGGTTTCTCGGCTTCCAAATGGGCGGGTTTCTTGGAGGAATTTGAATGCGGCACGGAGGCATGTTCAGCCGAGCGTGCCGCGAGTGGCGCCCTCAACTCTGACCTAGGACACCGCACCATTCTTCCACTGACGTGTGGGCTCTTTGGGTGCATGGCCTGCATGTCAGTGACCCAACGTAGGCAGCGCACAGCAGAGGAACCTTTGGTGGGCCAAGGCGGTCAGAAGCGGGCATTTCATAAACCGATGATTGTTCATTGAGTGTGACGTCATCTTTTTTCATGTAGATAAGCCTACTATGTTGATAGCACATTCGATACATTGTGATTCATAAAGACCGCTGCAAACATCAATGTTCTGCTTATCACAGACAAGATTGATTAATACCCGTAACAATCCATGTCCTTAACAAAGGGTGCATGCACGTATAGGTTGAGAGTGTGTCTTGCGTCGTGTGTTGTGTGCATGCAGGCGTGCGAGTGTTGCGTGTGTGCAAGGGGTACGTTTCAGTGTTGCATGCATGGGTGCGTACGTGTGTGTGTTTGTGAGTGCACGTGTACATGTCAGTGTTGCACACCAGCACGCGTGCGTGTGTACGTGTCAGTGTTGCATGCCTACATGCGTGCGTGTCTTGCGTGCGTGCATGTGTACGTGCGGGGTGAGGCTACACGTCAGTCCACTGACTTTTTCATCTCTGGTCATTAGATTTTTCAGCCGTTGGATACGAAATCAAGGGCCTCCAGTTTATCATCAAACTCCACCCCCTGAGCCGCCAGCCACCACCGGCCGAACCGCCAGCCCCCGCCGCCCGCGGCCGGCCCGCCCTCCCCGAAACCACTCCCCACCACCGGTCCGCCGCTGCACCGGCCATCCCTCTGCCCCCCCCCCCCCCCCGCCGAGCTTTTTCTCTGGGGATCCCCACCCCACCGCCCAATGAACGCCCCCCCAACCGCCGGTGACTGCCAACAAGAGGTCTCATGACTTCGAATACCCACCGACCACTAATTTATTACCATTTCTATCCTTCATATACGCGCTGACGGGTGGGCCCTATGGTAATGTGCGCTACTGAATGTGGACCGTTCGACTGGTCAATTGATCGTGTTATCAACAAATTACGAAGCTGTATGGTGAGCTAGTGACTGTATGATCACCCTAAAATGTACTCCTATTTTATTAACATAGTACAGACTCAAACTACCATTTCTTTCTTTCATATACGGGCTGACAGGTGGGCCCCATGGTTACGCGCCCCGATGGTGCAACACTAGTTGCGCCGCGTGGAACGTTTGACTGGTCAATTGATTGTGTCATCAACAAAATACGGAGTTGTACGGGTGAGCCAGTGACCATATAATCATGATATGTATTTGTTTAACATGGTACAGACGCAAGGGCTCATATATACGCGCAAGCACTCACCGCTATAAGCGCACACACGCGAACCCTACCCCTATGAGCACCTTCGAGAGAGTGGGCCAGCATATATGATCTTGAGATTTTACGAAGTCACCTAGGTGCCTCGTAGTCGAGTGGAACGTCTCCTTCCACTGAACGTACATCGCCGGAAAATACTGAAATAAACACAAGATAAATGTGAGCGCCGGGACTTTAACCTTGGTGGGCTCGAGAAACCACTGTCCTCTAACCATCCAACCACATGTTGGTTAGCACGACAAAATGTATGTGGTGACCGTGATGAGCTTATTCTGAAGTCCAGTGACCATATCGTGCTTTCGCTTCAAATACAATGACCGTAAGTGTCGTCAACAATATACGGAGCACGCATGAAATGCAAAGTCCGTCAGTGTCATCAACAAAATATCGAGACGTGTCGTGAGCTAGATACTGTTGTACTATTGTATATGCTTATTTTCTTAGTGGCCGATTGCGTGTGTGGGGTGGGCACATCATTTCTAGTTGTGGTGGGTCAACATGAAGACTCATGGGTCGGTTCCATCCTGCGCCACATATAGGCTGGACCGAGACGTGTTATACGAAGACCCGTGTGGAGGACTCAGCGTACAACACAAAGCTACCAGAGTCGCGGAGGACTCTATCCCCACTGGTGATAAGCCGACTATATATGATTTGTAACCCTAGGCCCTTAGCATGATATACAAGCTTGGGGGCAAGTTCATCGATAGTATACACACACGCACAATGCCTGGTATTCACGTGTACTTTGTACACACCCCTATCATTAATATACAGTACCAGGAGTAGGCTCTTTCTTCAACTGCAAGGGTCCGATCCAAACTAGGGTAAAACTTTGCCTCGTATTACCATCCAGCCTAACAGCTAGGGATATCCTACCGAATGATATGATGAAATCATATCTGCCAACTACTAAGAGAGAGGTGTGTCGGGGGGGCAATGTGTGCGAGAGAGGCCTAAAGATAATGTGCATGCGGGAGACACGTAGGAACATATATGTGCGTATAGAGGGCTAGTAGAGACCGTGCATGTGTATATATGCATGTGAGAGAAATAGTGTTTTCCAACTGAGATTAGTGAAAAGAGTGGTACATAGTAGTCAGAAAGAGAGAGAGAGAGAAACAGAGAGAGCATGTGCATGAGACACCTCGACACCCTGAGAGAGATTGTGAGCATGTGTGAAAGAGAAATGCTGATGCATATAAAGTGTGTGCACTTCTGCGTTAGATAGAGAGATTTATAACGTGTTTGTGAGAACGGGGCAAGGCATAGTGCATCTACGTGTAAAAGGCGGTTCTACGCATAAAATATAAATGGCATTATTATTTTTGGATGAGATCATGAATTTTGCAAATTGCCTATGGACGAAAATCGGTCTATCAGACACCCATACTCTATTGAATTCTAGCATGTGCATGTGTTTATTTCATATTATCGATTCATAGAGTGAGAGCGGATTGAAATACAGGCAATGGATGCTTTTGCAATTCATATATAAACATTAATTAGTGCACTCCATGTTGTTAGTGTGAAGCACTTTATACATTTGTCACTTGCATGGATACATTGCAAATTGCTAGCTACGAAATAGAATACATGTCAAATTCAACATAAAGGGGGTTTCGAAGATTCGAATTCATAGGAAGTGCATTCATCTATGTGAACCCAAGATAATGGCATTCGTAAATCAGATGTAAATGGGGGCATCAATATTTGTTGTGAGTTTGAACATGCTAGATATATTCATACGCATATCTAACTTTTTTTCAACCAAGGAGATTATATCTGGAACCATGCATGAACTGAGGTAAGTTGCATATTTTTTAATATATACTCATGTACAGTGTATATTCAAATGTACCCCCTCCATTCCAAAATAATCATAGTTTTAGGATTTTCAAGAGTAAAGATTTGTGAAGTTTGACAAATCCTAAAACTTCAATTCAAGAGAACCGAAAACGTTAATGCTTCTGCTCCCAAATATTGAACGAAGTGCCAAATAGGCCTCTGGTCACCCTAAACCGCGCGAGACTAATGTTTTGGTGGTAGGAAATTAGTGTCCTGACTCTGGCCCGTGTAGCCTATCGGCCCGATGTCCAAATGTCTAAACTGGGGTAGGTTTGTAACTTCACCAAGAAGCTAGTCTCAACCGCCTCCGAGAAGCATTCATACGCCGTGGGCGCCTACCCATGCGCTCGGACAAAATCTATCCCACCACATTTGGGACCTGACATGACTATCCTACCCCCAACCCGCAATATTTCCAAAATTTTAGATGGCGTCAAAGTTTGTAACTTTCTCCAAATTTCAAACAAGCGCGTCTCAAACCGAAACATTGTTCCCCCTTAGTTCCCCGCCTCCCTCTGTTTCCCCATTCATACTCCGTGGGCGTGAAAACGCCCTCTCCACCAGCCGCGAAACCCCAGCCTCCTCCGTCCTCCACCCCATAGTGACCAATCCACCGCCGCCCTCCTCCATCACGCTGGAGCCGGTACCCCGACGTCGTCGTCCAACACAACTGCAACCGCAACGCCCTCAAGGAATTAGCAGCTGAAGCCGAGGCAGAGCTGCCTCCATGACGCCGACGCCGACGTGTGCCGTACCAGAACCACTCCGACCATGCCGTCCTGCGCCTCACTGCCGCGGCTCCATTGTCGCAACCATCCATCCCACCGGAGCTGTTCCCGCTACACCGTCGTCCGCCGCCTCGGATCTGCTTCCCCACTGCCGACAGACGGCCACCGCACCACACTCAACAACTTGGCCATGGGTTCATCCAAGGCTGCACTGTCCTCCACAACTTCTAGTTTTCGGCGAACAACAAGAAGATTGTCGGAAAAATAGAAGGAGGACACAGCACTGCCAACAGAAATAGGTACTCCTCTTCCCTTATTCGTGCAAATCTTACGTCTCCGCTCACACCGTATTCATCCCACGAAAGAAACTAGTTGACCACTTCTTACTGCATCTTCTTCATGATACTAAATGCACAAGGTTTCCTCCCTTTTACTATTTCACCTTTGCTAGAGGTCAGTAGCCCGCCTGGATTTCAATTCAGGGTCAGTCGAACCGTAATTAAAAGAAGCAGCACCTGCTTAGGTGCGCAGAGCACCTAGTCCGCCTGTTCCCCGGGGAAGCGGCGCATTGGTGTCTATCATAGGGGTGTGGGGCGCAGGAGCTGCTTGCGCCTGATCTAGAGGTCGGCGGGGCTTGAATGGATGGCCTGGGGGGCGGTGCCAAGCTCGGCGGTGCGGTGAGGTCGAGGGGAGGGCGCAGGCAAGGGAGGAATACTAGGCCGGTGGTCGCTGGCGGTTCGAGGAAGATCGTCAACACTGACTGGCTGGAGGTAGATGAAAGAGATCTACTCGTTCTTTGTACATCGGACGGTGCAGAAAAAATGGACTGACCTATTTGCTTTTAGTCGACTGTTATTTTCATAGAATCTGGTAGTAATTTAGTGTGCCATGCATGTTGTGGAGCTATCATATGTCTCCCGTCATTTATTTCTCACCGACCTGCTATCTGCTACCTTTACACTATACTAATTGTGCACACACTTCACCCATACTCACACTATTGTTTTTTTATGTATGGGTATTTCAGACTCTGACGCAGTGTTGATGAATGCAGAAAAGAAAAGATAGAAGTCGCTCCAGTGTAATTCTAAGATAAGCACTAAGCGTTTCAGCGCTCTAATGGGTGCAGTGTCAGCAGTTGGAGACAGTAAACGTAGCTCTGCAGTTGATGATCTCAATTGCCACACACAACCATCCCAGGTGCTTGCTTTAACTTTGCGCTGTCAAATGTGGTTGCATGTTGCATATGGTGTCTAGCTTGTACTGCTCCCAATTTGGTTAAATTGCATCTGCTTACTTTACACATTATACCTTTGATAATGACATGCCTTCCTGTTTTTGATACATACTACATATGTCTATTAACCATGTTCGTACATCAAACTAATACTCTTTTGTATCCCTCGTCAATCACTTATGATGAGACAGTCACCCGAGTGGGTTACTGTGAGACTCCCTACTCGTTTAAAGAGTGTAGTGTCATCCTCCCCACATGATTCTCAAGAAACAGCAAGGCTAAATTAAGATAGTCAACGTAGCTCTCTAGTTGATCACCGCAATTCCCCCACACCACCATCGCAGGTGCTTGCTCTTACTTGGCAGTGTGATATGTGGTTGCATGTTTCATATGGTGTCTACCTTGTAATGCTTCTAATTAGGGTAAATTGCATCTGCTTAGTTAACACATTATACCTGTGAATATGACATGCCTTCCTGTTTTGGGTACATACTACGTCTTTCTATTAACCATGTTCTTACATCAAACTACTTTTCTTGTGTATCCCTCATCAATGCTCCTAATTTGTTAAATTGCATCTCCTTAGCTTACACATTATACATGTGAATATGACACGCCTTCCTATTTTTGGTACATACTACATCTCCCTATCACACCATGTTCTTACATCAAACTACTGTTCTTGTGTATCCCGCGTCTATCGCTTATGATGAGAAAGTCACGCGCGTGGGTTAATATGAGACACAATACTCTTATAAAGAATGCAATTTCATCCTCTCCACATGATTCTCAAGAAACAGCAAGCCTAAATGAAGATATTGAACGTAGCTCTGTACCTGAAGACCGCACTTCCCCTACACCACCATCACAAGTGCTTGCTCTAACTTCACAGTGTGATATGTGGTTGCATGTTGCATACGGTGTCTAGCTTGTAATGCTTCTGATTAGGGTAAATTGCATCTGCTTAGTTTACACACTATACCTGTGAATATGACATGCCTTCCTATTTTTGGTACACACTACATCTATGTGTTAACCTTGTTCTTACATGAAACTACCTCTCTTCTGTATCCTGCATCAATCACTTACGATGAGTCACCTTTATTCGTTGCATATTGCATATTATTTCTAGCCAGTTGCCATGTATTGCTTCTAATTTGGTCAAATACATTTGTTAGGGCACCCTTTTAATTTGGCAGAGTGAGATTGGTTTCATCTTTCATATGGTTTCTAGCTTGCATCGATTCTAAAAAGTTCAAGCACCTTGTGCTTAGTTTACACTTTATACATCATACATGTCAATATGTCACGCCGTCCTGTTTTTCATACATATTCCATCCTCCTATCATGCGGCTGCCTTACATGACAGTAGTGTTCGTCAGTATCATGCATCAATGAGTTCTGAAGAGCAAATTTTATTCCTTTTTCTTGTGGGTTTGACTTGACAAGGCAAAATCAAGAAAGAGGAAGGAAAAGAGTAAGGAAGGCAATGATGGTGGTCCTCTGCAGCAACGTAAACGAAGCATCTGTGTCGGGGTAATGAGCCACGGGTAGGCCAACCCGAGTCCCATAACCTTTCAAGACATCGGGGCAGGCTGCGCCCCTCAAGACCCCAGGACAAAGAGCCGCCTCCTGAGGAGTCGACGGCAAGGCGGCCGACTACCCGCTCACGGCCGAGTCCCAGGGACGACTTCCAGAGAAGCCGACTTTGGGGAGTCGGCCTGCGACTCCAACAAACCCCATGACCTCATCAAAGGGGATGAGGCAGGGGCGTGGCTACAGCAAAACCCACCCCCGCCCCTCACCAGGGGCAGGCATGGCCACAGCACGCCGTACCTCGGAAGATCTCCGTGCGGCGTGGCACTGTTGCCATGCCGGCCCTGACATCAGCACCGCAGGGCCGAATCCTGCACCCACGATGGCTTGTCTGTACGACCTGGAGGTAGCAGGGCCCGCCAGTCAGTGAGACCTCGGGAGACGGCGGGAGAACCACCAGTCGGACCCGTCAGGAGTCGCCCCGGGGGAGTCGGCCGAGCCCTCCCCCGGGGCCCACGCGCCATTAATCAAGATGAGATGGGGAGTGGCAACAGTGATCGCCCGCCAGACGGCGGGGCTGTTGCCACGACCTCATAATCAAGCCCGCGTCATTAGAAGTACGGCTACAGTAATCAGCAGCCGGCACAACCCACCCGCGGCGGGCGCGGCCTGTCGGCTCCGTACCCGGCCAGTCGGCCGGCCCGCCAGTCGGCAGGGCCCAGCAGTCAGCAGAGAAGACGGAGGCCAGAGACACTGATGGCTGGGCCCGCGCCCGGTCGGATTACCATTGTACCCCTGGGGGGTAGGCCTATATAAACCCCCAGGGCACCCATGCAAAGGGTTGGAACCCATTAGCTCTAGACCAGATCATATAGAAGGGAGAGAGCTAGCCTTGCTCCCTCCTACCACCAGAAAACAGCTCAAGGTGCAACCGTGTAAGAACTTTGCCATAGTGATCATGCGGAGACCCCGCAGAGCAGCAGTAGGGGTATTATCTCCCCGGAGAGCCCTGAAGCTGGGTAAGATTCACCGGCGTGCATGTCTTCGCCTCATCCCGTTTCCAGGCACCGGCGACGTTCTACTCGCCCCCACCATGATATGCCATCTATTGGCATATGTCGCACTAAACCCCCGACATTTGGCTCCCACCGTGGGGCCTGGTGCACCGCCGTCTAGAGATTTGTTCTGGACGGGAACCCTTTTCCTCCCTGGCGAGCGCAGCCAGCCAGGCATGCCAGATGGAGTTTGCGCGACGCACTAAGCGGCGTCGAGATCGCTTGCGCGGTCAGCTCCTTGGCCGAACTCGTCAGCGAGGTCCGCCTTTCCGTCGAACCTGCATCCAACGCAGGCACGGGCGGCCCCGAGAACCTCCTCGCGGGCCTCCTCGATCAACTCCACGTTTCCGGCGAGCCTGCCGTAGACTTGGAGTCCGTAGGCTCCACCGACCCGATGCTGGTCGACTCCGACACCGCGTCGCTCGACGCGTTCCCCACCAACGTGGTGGTCTACGACGAACCTCCCCCCATGCAGAGAGCGACGGAAGCACCGTCACTGAGGTGCTAGTCATCAGTCATGACGAGTTCACCGGCGGAGGAGCGCCCGACTCACTCGGCGCGGCGCTGCAAGACCTAACTGCGCCCATTCCGGAAGACGCTGACGTTGAGACTTTGGAGGCGCGCCGCTTTCAGCTCGTTGGAGGCGCAAAGAAGCTGGCCAGCATGAGGCGCTTGTCAGAAGCCTACCAGTGGGAGATGGATCGCGCCGTCGGCGGCTCGCCGGCCCCGGCGGAGCCCAGCCGCCTTGGCGCGGTCCGGCAGCATGGCATAGCCATCGCCAACCTGTTTGGGGCAAGCCGCCCTGTGTACGCTACACCAGCAAAGAACATCCGAGCCGCCCAGGAAGCGGCGGACGAGCTGGACAATTTCGTGGGTGAAGAACGCCGCCTCATGATGGAGCGAGTCCAGCGGCTTCTTGACAGGGCTGCTGCACAGAACGAGGCTGACTGCCGCACGGAGGTGCCTCAACAGCCCATCGACGACCTTCACCGGGATCAAGGCGCGACGTCTCGGACGCCGACTGGCGGCGCCCGAGGAAGAAGAGACAAGGAGCCGACTGTCAGCCACGGTCGGACTCGCATTACCATAGAGCGCGACCGAGATGGCCGCCCAAGAGCAGTGGAACGACGGGACGACTGTCCGCCTCCCCCTCCCCGCAAGGAGAGGCGAGTCTCCCCGCCGCCTGTTGACCATCCGACTCGGTGACCGCCTTGGCCGCCGAGAGGGAGTTGGAGAGAACGACGCCCGCCACCGGATCGACCGACTCCACCGATCCTTAGCGCTAGAAGAAGAAGACGAGCTGGGTCCGCCTTGTTTCGGGCCCCACATTCGGGACGAGCCCTTTCCCAGAGGGTTCACGCTCCCAAGAGACACGCCCAAGTATACCGGCTCCGTGAAGCCGGAAGACTGGCTAGTCGACTACTCCACGGCTGTCAGCATAGCAAACGGCAACAAGCGTGTCGCCGTAAAGTACGTTCCGCTCATGCTCCAGGGCACGGCCCGGACGTGGCTGAACAGCCTAAAGCCCCGCAGCATCAACAGCTGGGTCGACTTCACCGAAGCGTTCATCCGCAACTCCACCAGCACATACAAGCGTCCTCCCAAGCCTCGTCAGCTCTCCTTGTGCGTGCAAGGCCCCGACGAGTCTACTCGTGATTACCTCACGCGTTGGGCCGAGCTCCGGAACTCCTGCGAGGGCGTGCACAAGGTGCAGGCTATCGAGTACTTCACGGCTGGGTGCAGAGAAGGAACCCTCCTCAAGCACAAGCTACTTTGCGACAAGCCAGAAACCCTCGACGAGCTGCTGATCATAGCGGACAAGTACGCCACAGCCGACTCCTCCATGAAGGCGGAAATTCAAATCAACACAACTGGAAAAGTGGCTCCTCAAGCTCCAAGAACTCCGGCGGCAGACGCCGGCCGGCGTCAACAGCAGGGCGACAACAAGCGCAAGGCCCCGCAGCTGGCTTCCAGCAGCCGGCAGGTCGCGACCGTTGAAGCCCAGCAGCCAGAAGAGCAGCCCCCGCCCAAGCGACAGAAAGGCGGCAAGCCAAAATGGTTGCCGGCCTTCTCCTATGAGCAGACCTTGGATGGACCTTGCAAGTTCCACAGCGGCGCAAAGCCGCCGAATCACACCACCCGGAAGTGCCACTGGCTCACCAGGATTGCCAAGGGAGACAGCCTCCTGCCTCCCCCGCCTGCTGGGCAGCCGCCTCCGCCTCCGCCTCCGCCCCAGCAGCCGGCTGTCAGGCCAGTCGGCGCAGTACAAGACGAATACCCTGAAGAGCATGGAGCCTATGTGGTGTTCACCAGTGTGGCTGATGATCGACGCAGCAGGCGGCTGCAGTGACAAGAGGTGAACGCGGTAGCATCAGAGACGCCAGAGTTCATGCACTGGTCTGAGAAGCCCATCAGCTGGAGCAGGGCTGACCACCCAGAGGTGATGCCGAGTCCGGGCTCCTACGCCTTGGTCCTGGATGCCACCTTTGCTACGGACAAGCGAGCCACGCGTTTATCGCGAGTTCTGGTAGACGGGGGCAGCAGCATCAATATCCTGTACAAGGACACCATGGAGAAGTTAGGGATCAAGCAAAGACAACTTCAGAACAGCCGAACTATTTTCCACGGCATTGTTCCTGGGCTTTCCTGCTCGCCAATCGGCAAGATCCTGGTGGACGTCCTCTTTGGGGACAAAGATCACTTCCGTAGAGAGCCCATTTGGTTTGAGGTGGTGGATCTTGAGAGCCCATACCATGCGCTGCTTGGCCGACCTGCCTTGGCCAAGTTCATGGCGGTCCCCCACTACGCCTACCTCAAGATGAAGATGCCCAGTTCCAAGGGAATTCTGACTGTGGCTGGCGACTACCGGAAGTCGTCTGCTTGCGCAGCAGAGAGCAGTCGGCTGGCCGAGTCCTTGGTAATCGCGGCCGAGAAGCGGCTCCTTGAGCGAGTTGTGGCGATGGCCGGCAAGCAGCCTGAGGTGTCGCCCAACCCAAAAGAGTCAGAGGCTGAAGGTTCATTCAAACCGGCCAAAGAGACAAAGAAGATACCCTTGGATCCGGAGCACCCAGAGAGGTACACCGTCGTAGGTGCAAACCTCGACAACAAATAGGAAGGCGAGCTCGTCGATTTCCTCCGTGAGAATCGAGACATCTTTGCATGGTCCCCCAAAGACATGCCAGGTGTACCGATAGAATTCGTCGAGCACAAGTTACATGTCCGATCTGATGCAAAGCCGGTCAGACAGCCCCTGCGCCGCTTATCAGAAGAGAAGAGAAGAGTTGTCGGAGAAGAGATAGCCCGACTCCTAGCAGCCGGCTTCATTATGGAAGTGTTCTTTCCAGAATGGCTAGCAAACCCGGTCCTAGTACTGAAGAAGAACAAGCAGTGGCGAATGTGTATTGACTACACGAGCCTCAACAAGGCCTGCCCCAAGGACCCGTTTGCTCTACCAAGAATCGATCAGGTGATAGACTCCATAGCCGGATGCGAGCTGTTGAGTTTCTTGGATGCATATTCAGGATATCACTAGATCAAGCTAAACATGGCTGACAGACTGAAAACTGTCTTCATCACACCGTTTGGAGCCTTCTGCTACCTCACCATGACGTTCGGCTTAAGGAATGCTGGCGCCACCTTTCAGCGTTGTATGCAGAAGTGCCTCCTGAAGCAGCTCGGCAGGAACGCCCATGTTTACGTGGACGATGTGGTGGTGAAGACGGAAAAGCGTGGGACACTGCTGGAAGACCTCAAGGAGACCTTTGAGAACCTGCGCCGGTTCCAGATCAAGCTCAACCCTGAGAAGTGTGTCTTCGGAGTACCAGCCGGCCAGCTCCTTGGCTTCCTGGTCTCTGAACGCGGCATAGAATGCAACCCAGTAAAAATCAAGGCCATTGAGAGAATGGAGGTACCCAGCCGACTGCTGGATGTGCAGAAGTTCACCGGCTGCTTGGGGTCCATCAGCCGATTCATCAGTCGGCTGGGCGAGAAAGCTCTCCCCTTGTACCAACTCATGAAGAAGACCACTTTTTTCGAGTGGAACCATAAGGCAGACGAAGCTTTTCACCAGTTGAAGAAGATGTTGACTACTCCACCTGTCCTGGCGGCTCCGACTCCCAAGGAACCTATGCTCCTGTACATCGCCGCCACCAGCCGAGTAGTTAGCACGGTCATTGTAGTGGAGCGCAAGGAGGAAGGCAAGGCGCTGCCTGTCCAGAGACCAGTATATTACCTGAGCGAGGTACTGTCGACCTCCAAGCAGAACTACCCCCACTACCAGAAGATGTGCTATGGCGTACACTTTGCTGCCAAGAAATTGAAGCCTTACTTTCAAGAGCATCCAATCACGGTGGTCTGCACGGCCCCGCTTGTCGAGATCATTGGTAGCTGAGATGCTTCTGGCCGAGTGACCAAGTGGGCCATAGAGCTGGCTCCTTACACCATCCACTACCAGCCCCGCACCGCCATCAAGTCACAAGCACTGGCCGACTTCCTCGTTGACTGGGCTGAGACCCAGTACCTACCTCCAGCACCTGATTCCACCCATTGGCAGATGCATTTCGACAGCTCCAAGATGCGCACTGGCTTGGGAGCTGGCGTCGTCCTCACCTCTCCCAAAGGCGACAAGCTCAAGTATGCGCTGCAAATCCACTTCGCCGCCTCCAATAATGTCACCAAGTACCAGGCGCTCATTCACGGGCTCCGGCTTGCTAAAGAGCTTGGCATCCGCCGGATCTTGTGTTATGGCGACTCGGACTTAGTGGTCCAGCAATCATCTGGTGATTGGGACGCGAAAGATGCAAACAGGGCGAGCTACCGTTTCCTCGTGCAGCAACTCAGCGGGTATTTCGAAGGGTGCGAGTTCCTCCATGTGCCAAGGAATGACAACGACCAAGAAGATGCATTAGCATGAATCGGCTCTACCCGCCAAGCAATACCATCTGGTGTCGCCCTTCAACGCCTCCTCAAGCCGTCTGTCAAGCCTTCACCAGAATCAAACTCCATTTTTGTGCCAGCTCCTCCCGAAGACGTCGGATCCGACTCCATAGCTCCGGCAGCCGGAACGAGGATTTTGGCGGAACACCCCAAAGCTGCCACAGCCAAATCCGGCCCGGGGACTGCGGTGGCGGACTCAAAGACTCTAGAACTCGGCCCAAGGACCGCGCCAGTCGGCCTGGGGACTTCAACAACCCAGCAAGCGGGTGTTGACTCCACCCCGCCGCCTCCCAGCCCAACCGCCCTTGTCCAAGTCGCAGTTCTGGCAGTCGAAGAAGTAGCAGCACCCTCATGGGCCCAGCCCATCCTCAAATTCCTAGTGAAAAAAGAGCTGCCGACGGATGAAACTTCAGCTCGGCAAATACAACGCCGGGCGGCAGCCTACACCATAGTCAACAGAGAGCTGGTCAGGCGCAGCATCACTGGTGTCTACCAGCGCTGCGTAGAGCCAGAGCAAGGCCAAGCGATTCTCAAAGACATCCATCAAGGCGAGTGCGGCCACCATGCGGCTTCAAGAGCACTCGTCGCCAAAGCCTTTCGACACGGTTTCTTCTGGCCAATTTCCTTGGAAGAGGCCAAGGAGCTGGTCCAAAAATGCAAAGGGTGTCAGAAGTTCAGCTCCAAGCCCCAGCAGCCAGCTTCTGCACTCAAGACCATTCCCATTGCCTGACCTTTCGCAGTTTGGGGTCTAGACATGGTGGGACCATTCAAAATAGCACGAGGTGGTTTAACTCACTTACTCGTCGCAGTGGACAAGTTCACCAAGTGGATAGAAGCAAAGCCAATCAAGAAGCTGAACGGTCCGACTGCTGTAACTTTCATCTCCGATATCACAATTCGGTACGGCGTACCACATAGCATCATCACCAACAACGGCACAAATTTCGCCAAAGGCGCCTTGGCCCGTTTCTGCGCAACACAGGGCATCCGACTGGACCTAGCGTCCGTCACCCATCCACAGTCAAACGGCTAAGTAGAGCAAGCAAACAGCCTCATCCTGTCCGGCATCAAGCCTCGGTTGATCGAGCCTCTAGAGCGCTCGGCTGGCTGTTGGCTCGACGAGCTGCCAGCCGTCCTCTGGAGTCTGCGCACGACACCAAACAAGTCAACCGGCTTCACGCCCTTCTTCCTCATCTACGGTGCCTAAGCCGTCATCCCAACGGACATAGAGTTCGACTCCCCATGAGTCACCATGTACACCGAGGAGGAAGCAGAAGAAGAATGACAAGACGGCGTCGATCTGCTGGAAGAGGGCCGGCTTTTGGCACTCAGCCGGTCCAGCATCTACCAGCAGAGCCTGCGCCGATACCACAACAAGAAGGTCAGGCCAAGATCTTTCCAAGAAGGCGACCTTGTTCTCCGGCTGATCCAGCGAACAGCCGGCCAACACAAGCTGTCGGCGCCTTAGGAAGGCCCTTTCATCATCAGCAAAGTACTGGGCAACGATTCCTACTACCTGATCGACGCTCAGAAGCCTCGAGCACGCAAGAGGGACGACTCCGGCAAGGAGACAGAGCGGCCATGGAATGCAAATCTCCTCCGAAGATTTTACAGTTGATGCAGTATGTACCACGCTACCTTTTGTATTAAAGTACCAAGACTTCGGGCCCCCCAAGGCGAGCTCGGGGACTGCCCTCTTTTGTTTGTATGATAAAAATTATGACTACGAGTATGTTACTCCTTTTTATGCCGCTTGGCGCCGGGCTCGACAAGTCGGCCCGGGGACTTGCCGCCTTGCACTATGAAATGCTTCCTGCAGTTGGACAAGTAGTGTGTAAATGCCTAAACCGTCTCCTGTCAGAAGTCGCAGCTCGTAGAGGGACTGTACGGTGGGCAGCAGTAAGGTAGAATGGGCATTCGCATGAAAAATGGCTAAGGACTCAAAGCATAAAACATAGCTCAAGACAGCTTCCAGCCTTTCTTGCAAACCGACTCTCGGATAGTCGGATTGCCGTCTTCTATCTAACTTGCTCAAAAATTCTTGAAAACGGCTAAGTACTTGCTTTCCCAAAGTAGCCTAGCACTTGATCCAGCGACAGTCCGCAGAGCGGCTGTCCGATTGGCAAGGCAGGCAACTAAGAGAAAGCGGCAAAGGAAAAAAGCCAAAAGAACAATGAGCAAGAAAACATATATATATATATATATATATATATATTTACATAACATAGGCCCTTGGCCGAATTGTCGAGTAGAGGTTCAAAATACACCCTGCGGGTGGAATTGTGCGAATTAACAAAGTTCTTCAAAGACTACTGAAGCAGACAAAACAAAGATACAGCGGCAGCTTAGGAAGCAGCAGACGGACTCGAAGGGTCGGAGGAGGCGCCAACGCCAGGCGTCGGGGCGGCCGGCTGGCTAGCCTTGGCTTGATTGCCTCCAGCAGTAGTCGGGTCGGTTGCACGCGGCTCGTTGCTGGAGGCACGATCGAGCTGAGGCTGGCCGTCTGCTCCGTCTTCTGGTGCCTCCACCTCGCCTCCGTCCTCTGCCTCGCCCTCCTCCTCGACGCTGGAGCCAATCACCTCCGCCGAGTCCTCGCCGTAGTCTGGGTTCATCCCAAACCACTCCGGCGGTACCTCCTCGCCATCTTCATACCGCTCGGGGATGAAGATGCTGGTGTCGGTGTACTCGGCGATCGCCGCAACACGCTTGACGAGGGCGTCTTCCGCGGCCGCCAGCTCTGGCTGGGCCTCCGACCGAAGCATGGCCAGCCGGTCTAGGTCCAGCCCCAGATACCATGCCTTGACGAACTCCAAGGCCCGACGCACTCCAGCTCGGGCCGAAGAGCCCTTCCAGGCCTCAAGACGACCAGCCGCGACCTCCAGCCAGTCGGCCGTCAAGCTGGGGGTGCGCGGAGCATGCATATCCGGCCACAGGGCGGCAATCGCCTGGGCACCGACACACTGAAGCCGGCGCAGCATCCGGTGAGCCGGCCAGAGGCGAGCCTCGATGCTCAGGATGTGCTCGTCAAGAGTTCGGGGGGCATCGACGGTAATCTCTGCGCCCTTCGCCCTCCGACCTTCACGATCAGCCTCGATGGCTTAGATGGCGGCCTGCGACCGCCCAGGGAAGAAGTCTGCAAGGATGCGAAGAAACGAAGAAGCTAGTCAAAAACCAGGAGTCGGCACGACTTAAATTGGCAGCTCGAAGAAAGAAAATAAAGAGACTCACCATCAACGATGCCTTCAATCTCGTGGAAGCCGGAGGACAGCAGCGCCTCCTTGTCAGACCAGGAGGAGCGCTCGCTCGCGAACTCGGCCAAGAGGGCGGTTTCCGTCTCCTCCGCCTCCCTCTGCGATTTCACAAGCAGCTCCTTCTGCTCTGCCAATTGAGTGGCCAGCAAATCGCACTCCGTGGCGAGCTTACTGCACTCCTCCTCTTTAGCGCGCAAATCGGAGTTGGCGTCGCTCAGCTGATGTTGAAGAGCAGCGTTGGCCCTTGAGAAGAAGAAAGAAAGAAGGCGTCAAGCCACCAAGAAAGAAGGTCGCCGAGGAGATCCGGCCCGACTGCTCAGCAGTCGGCCCGAATCTTGGGGACTACAGCCCACGGGTGCGCCAGCGCGCCCCCACGAATAAGGAAAATGACTTACTCTGGCTCTCCAACAGATCGGCGGTCCGCTTGCCCAGCTCTTCAACATTACGGTTGAAGGCAGTGACGCGGAGGTTGTGGTAATCCTGCGACGAGCGTTTCAGACAAAAAGTTAATAGCCAAAGTTCATCAATTGAAGTTCCGAGCCGCCTGCTCAGCAGCCAGCCCGAAACTCGGGGACTACACCCAGTGGGTGCGCTGGTGCGCCCCCACAGAGAGGAACAAGAAAAACAAAGGCCAAAAGGAAAAACATACCCAGATGGCTGCCCGCGACGCCAGGTATGCCATGGTGCAATTCTGGAGAGCGTCTCCCTCGGCACGAAGCTTCACGCGGACGTCCAGAAGCGCCTGGTTCAGCGGCCCTATGCCGCCTCCTTGCACCCACCCAATGGGCGCGGCGCTCGTCGCCTCGGCGTCTGGGATCGCCGAGCTGGCAGCGCCGGTTTCCAGGGGACGGGGCACCAAAGTCGCCTTCTCCAGACGGCAGCGCATTGGCGAGCCAACTTGGAGGAGTAGCCTCGCCACGGCCTCGTCTTCGGTCGGCGGCACCGGAGGGCCCGCCGGCTGCTCGCCCTGCGCACCTTCAGACGACGGCGGAGGCGGAGGCGGCGGCGGAACGTTCGCATCCGGCGTACAGGGGTCGCCGCCCTTCCCTCCCGGACGGGGTTCTCCCTGCCGGCTTCCCCAGTCGGCCCTGTGAACTCTGGAGGCGGCGGCGCAGGGTTCAATGGGGTGACGAGCACTGCCGACTGGCGGCGTGCGGCTTCCTCAGCCTGCTGCTTCGCCGCGGCAGCGGCTTCGACCTCCGCTAGTTTTTTCTTAGCGGAGGCCTCCACCCTGTCGGCCTCCGCCTTCTCCAGGCGGAGGGCCTCTTCTTCGTTGCACTTCTCCTGCGCATTCCGCTCCGTCGCCTCCCGAAGGTCAGCAGCGGGGTCAATCCGCCGAGTGGTGGCGGACGTCTCCGATGGCCCCATGATGGAGGCGGCGGTGACCCTCTCAAGAGAGAGGGGAGCCCTGAAGCAAGAGGGGAAAGCAGAGACTCAGACAAATCACGAAGAAAGAATAAAACTTTGAAGACAGAATACTTACGAGGAGACCAACGACGACTTCTTCACTCCCTTACGGAAGCGGATGGCCTTCGCGGCCGCCTCGTCCCGCCGGGTCGCCGCAGCCGAACCCTTGGGCTTCTTCGGCCGACTGCCGAACAAGGTCGGCACGGCCCTATGCTTCTTCCCGCCGCCTGGAGCGCCCGGCGCGGCAGAAGAACCCACGCCAGGCTGGCTGGCTCCTGGCCGATGGCGAGGGGCGACTTCTCCCTCGGCGTCATTGTCAGGCCAGTCGGCGAAAGTGGCCGAAGGCTTGAAGTCGCCCGTTGTTCCTACTCCTCCCTCGGCGTCATCTTCCAGAGCCGCCGCCCCCAGATCGGGGTCGTCGACGTCGCTCTCCGCCCGGTCGGCGAGGAACTCGCGGGCCGGCCCTGAGGTGCCGGCTGGTGGGTGAAGGAGGGGATTCTAACCAAAGCCGACTGGTCAAAACAAAACTCGGCAAGAAGAATACAATCCAAAGAAAGAAAAGAAAGGCGACTCACCATGGGCGGGGGGTTAGCGCGGGAGTATGGCTCCTTGCCGAATCGCCAATCCTCCAGGAGCCTGCTGTCCGAGAGATAGTTCACCATGAAGGCCACCTCTTCGTGAGGCATGTCCTTGGTGCACATCCGACTCGGGTCGCGGTGCCCGCTCATCTGGCATATCATATGAGGGCGGCCTTGGAGTGGGAGAACTCGGCGCGAAATGAAGGCGGCCAGCAGATCCGGACCAGTCAGACCCTCTGACTGCGTCAGCACTCGGATTCATGTGATGGTGCCGGCGCCCGCATGCGTCAGCGACTTGGCCCGGTACGACCAGTTGGGCAGTCGCCCAGCCGGCGGGCCGGCTTCGAAAGCCGGCAAGTTGACCCAGTCTCCCCTCGCGGAGGCGTTCTTGATGTAGAAATAGGATCTCTGCCACATCTTCACCGATTTGATCAGCGAGATGGAGGGGAAGGGATTGTCGGCCCCCGACCTTCGCACGACGATGGAAGCACCGCAATGAGCCGGCACGCCCGGAGCCTGGGTGCCGAGCTTGGAGAAGAAGAACTCCTCCCAGAGCTCGAGGGTGGGGAGGACTCCGAGGAAGCCTTCGCACATGGCCACGAAGACGGACAACAGCACCACTGCGTTGGGGGTGAGGTGGTGCGGCTGGAGGCCGTGGAACTCCAGGAAGGACCAGAAGAAACTGCTCGCCGACAGCCCCAGCCCGCACAGGCAGTGCGAGCGGAAGATGACTCGCTCTCCCTCCTGCGGTGCGGGGGAAATCTCCCCCTTCGGCGCAAGACGCACCTGCACGCGATCCTCGCCGGGAAGCCGACGGGTCCGGCGAAGGAACTCAATGTGGTCTTCATGAACTTCGGAGCCGCCCCAGGTGCCGGAGCGCACTGGGGGAGGCGCAGCGGCGGAGGAAGAACTCATCGCGAGCTGTCGCCACAGCGTTCGCCGGAGCTTGGGCGTGCGGCGGAGCGAAGAAGAGAAGAGCAAGGAGGAAGAGAATGAGGAGTAGTGGGAAGGAGGGGCGCGCGTGCCCCCCTCTTCCCCCTACTTATAGCCTCGTGGGCTGCGAAGCCGAGGGGGCGGACGTGGGGATTTACTGCACCCACAACCCCACGACCCCCACGATCCACGATAAAGTTACTGCGCGCAGTAACTCCACGGGAATCCCAACCGTCCACCGGGGCCGCAGTGGATCCGCTCGGGCGCCGAGGCGTGGTAGTGGCGGGCCCCGCCTATGGGCCTGTCCCGTCGCGCGCGTAGGCGGGCAGGATGGCCTTGCCACGTGCCCTCGCATGACAGGCCAAGAACGGGCGGCAGCCTGGAGGCTTAGCTAGCATGCCACTTAAATCCCACCACGACGTTCGAAACACTGAGCGAGTCGGAATTGAGTGAGTCCGAGTTGAGCAAGTCTGACTCCTTCTAGTCGGCCCGGCAGAAGTCAATCAAAGACCATGTGTTGAGCACCCGGAAAGAGAAACTTCTGAGGCTTCTCGACCGATCATCCACGGCGCCTCACCAGCTTCGGGGACTACTGTCGGGGTAATGGGCCACGGGTAGGTCAACCCGAGTCCCGTAACCTTTCAAGACATGGGGGCAGGCTGCGCCCCTCAAGACCCCAAGACAAAGAGCCGCCTTCTGAGGAGTCGACGGCAAGGCGGCCGACTGCCCGCTCACGGCCGAGTCCCAGGGACGACTTCTAGAGAAGCCGGCTTTGGGAAGTCGGCCTGCGACTCCAACAAACCCCATGACCTCATCAACGGGGATGAGGCAGGGGCGTGGCTACAGCAAAACCCACCCCCGCCCCTCACCAAGGGCTGGCATGGCCACAGCACGCCGTACCCTGGAAGATCTCCATGCGGCGTGGCACTGTTGCCATGCCGGCCCTGACATCAGCACCGCAGGGCCGAATCCTGCACCCACGACGGCTTGTCTGTACGGCCTGGAGGTAGCAGGGCCCGCCAGTCAGTGAGACCTCGGGAGACGGCGGGAGAACCACCAGTCGGACCCATCGGGAGTCGGCCCGGGGGAGTCGGCCGAGCCCTCCCTCGGGTCCCACGCGCCATTAATCAAGATGAGATGGGGAGTGGCAACAGTGATCGCCCGCCAGACGGCGGGGCTGTTGCCACGACCTCATGATCAAGCCCGCGTCATCAGAAGTAGGGCTACAGTAATCAGCAGCCGGCAAGACCCGCCCGCGACGGGCGCGGCCTGTCGGCTCCGTACCCGGCTAGTCGGCGGGCCCGCCGACTGTTAGCAGAGAAGACGGAGGCCAGAGACACTGATGGCTGGGCCCACGCCCGGCCGGATTACCATTGTACCCCTGGGGCGTAGGCCTATATAAACCCCCCAGGGCACCCATTCAAAGGGTTGGAACCCAATAGCTCTAGACCAGATCATATGGAAGGGAGAGAGCTAGCCTTGCTCCCTCCTACCACCAGAAAACAGCTCAAGGAGCAACCGTGTAAGCACTTTTCCATAGTGATCATGCGGTGACCCCGCAGAGCAGCAGTAGGGTATTATCTCCCCGGAGAGCCCCGAAGCTGGGTAAGATTCGTCGGCGTGCATGTCTTCGCCTCATCCCGTTTCCAGGCACTGGCGACGTTCTAATCTCCCCCACCATGATAAGCCATCCGTTGGCATATGTCGCACCAAACCCCCGACAATCTGTACCGATTCTCCTTGTACTGATAGTGCATTACAAGGTCCAAGTCTCTGCTCCCCTACTCCACCATCCAAGGTGCTTGCTCTAACTTGGAAGTGTGATATCTAGTTGCATGTTGCATATGGTGTCTAGCTCGTATTTCTCCTAATTAGTGTAAACTGCATCTACTTAGCTTACACATGATACATGTGAATATGACATGCTTTCCTGTTTTTGGTACATACTATATCTGTCTATCACAACATGTTCTTACATGAAACTACTCTTCTTGTGTATCCTGCATCAGTCACTTATGATGGGACACCTTTAAGTTGGCAGTGTGATATTGGTTTGCGTCTTGAATATGATTTCTAGCATGTATTGCTTCTAGTTTGATGAATGCCACCTATGATGAGACAGTTTTAACGGCAGAGTGATATTGATTGCACCTTCCATATGGTGTCTTGCAGTGTTTCTAATTTGTTGAAGTGCCTTCTGCTTAGTTACCACATCATAGGTGTGAATATGTCAAGCCGTCCATTTTTTCGTACATATTCCATCCTCATACCATGACTTTGCCTTCCATCAGAGTAGTGTTCGTCAGTATCATGCATGAATGAGTTCTGAAGAGCGAATGATATTCCTTTTTCTTGTCAGTATGACCTCACAATGCAAAATCAATAAAGCTGAAGGAAATTGGCAAGGCATTGGATGATGGTGGTCCTTCCAAGCAAATGAAATGGAGGTTCTCTACATATTCTACTCCGCCATCCTCCCAACAAGATTCGCAAGACAACGCAAGGCTAGACAGTCAACGTAGCTGTGTAGATGATGAGCACATCTCCCCTACTCCACCATCACAGGTGCTTGCTCTAACTTGACACTATTATATGTGGTTGCATGTTGCGTATGATGTCTAGCTTGTATTGCTTCTAACTTTGTTGAATTGCATCTGCTTACTTTACACATAATGCCTGTGAATATGACATGTGTTCCTGTTTCTACATCAGACTACTATTCTTGCATATCCCGCATCAGTCACTTATGATAAGGCACCTTTAAGTTCCCACTGTGATATTGGTTGTGTCTTGCATATGATTTCTAGCATGTACTGCTTCTAATTTGTTGAAACGCCATACAATTTGAACTTGGAAGAGTGATATTGGTTGCATCTTTCATATGGTGTATAGCTTGCAGTGCTTCTAATTTGTTGAAATGCCTTCTGCTTAGTTACCACATCATAGGTGTGAATATGTCACACCATCCTGTTTTTCATACATATTCCATCCTCGCATCATGTGTTTGCCTTTCATCCGAGTAGTGTTCGTCAGTATCATGCATGAATGAGTTCGGAAGAGCGAATTTTATTCCTTTTTCTTATCGGTTTGACTTCACAATGCAAAATCATTATAGCTAAAGGAAATTAGGCCGGCAGTGGATGATGGTGGTCCTTCGGAGCAACTCAAACAGGGGGTCTCTATAGATTCTACTCTGCCATCCTCCCAACAAGATTCGCAAGACAACACAAGGCTGGAGAGTCAACGTAGCTGTGTAGATGATGAGCACATCTCCCCTACTCCACCATCACAGGTGCTTGCTCTAACTTGACACTACTATATGTGGTTGCATGTTGCGTATGATGTCTAGCTTGTATTGCTTCTAACTTGAATTGCATCTGCTTACTTTACACATAATGCCTGTGAATATGACACGTGTTCCTATTTCCAGAACATACGTGTACTTGATGAGCACATGTCCCCTACTCCACCATCACAGGTGCTTGCTGTTACTTGGAACTGTTATATGTGGTTGCATTTTCCGTATGATGTCTAGTTTGTATTGCTTCTGATTATGTTGAATTGCATCTGCGTAGCTTACAACTTATACCTGCAATGATCACTTACCCATAAGACACATTTAACTTGGGACTGTGATGTAGGTTGCATCTTGCATTGTCTTCTAGCTTGTACTGCTTCTAATTTCTTGAAATGGCACTTACGACGAGACACTTTTTACCTGATAGAGTGATATTGGTTGCATGTTCATATGGTGCCTAGCTTTCATTTCTTCTAATTTTGTTGAAATGCCTTTCGCTTACTGTTTTTTCATACATATTCCATCCTCCTATCGTATGTGTGAATATGAAACACTGTCTTTTTTTGTATATATTCCATCCTCCTATCCTGCGCTTGCCTTACATCAAAGTAGTGTTCGTCTATATCATGCATCAACCAGTTATGCAGAGCTAATTTTATTCATCTTCTTGTGGTTTTGACTTCATAAGGTAATATCAGAAAATAGGAAGGAAGAGGAAGTTAGGGGATGTTGGTGGTCCTCTGCACCGACGCAAACAGAGACTCTCTAGATTTGCCACTGCTACTACTAATGAAGTTAAAGTCCCAAGTCTACATGATGAGTTCATCTCCCGTACTCCACCATCGCACGTGCTTGCTCTAAGTTGACAGTGTGATAATTGGTTTCGTGTTGCATATGTTGTCTAGCCTGTATTTCTTCTATTTTGATTAAATTGCACCTGCTGAGTTTATACGTTATACATGTGCATATGACATGGCTTTCTGTGTCTAGAATACACTGCATCTATCTATCATACCATGTTCTTAGATCAAAGTACTGCTGTTGTGTATCCCGCATCAGTCACTCATGATTGGACGCTTTTAACATGGTAGTTTGATAGTGGTTGCATCTTGCATTGATTTGTACGTTGTACTGCTTCTAATTTTTCGAATTGCCACTTATGACAAGACAGTTTTAACTTGGCAGAGTAATATTGGTTGCATCTTTCATATGGTGTCTAGCTTGCATTACTTCTTTTTTCTTGAAAATCCTTCTGCTTAGTTTGCACATGGTAGATGTGAATATGGCATGCCATCCTGTTTTTCTTACATATTCCATCCTCATACAGTTGTCTTACATCAAAGTATTGCTTGTCTGTATCATGCATCAATGAGTTCTGAAGAGTGATTTTATTCTTTTGTGTTGTGGGTACAGCTTGACATGGCGAAGTCAAAAAAGAGCAAGGAAAATAATATAGTAGGGAGTGTTGTTACTTGTCGGGTGAAACGGAAAAGGTTCTGCCATTGAGATTCTGCTGGTACTTATAGTGCAGTAGAAGGTCCAAGTCCACCGGCTAAATTTACAAACACAGTATCACCTGCTCCACCAGCTGCAGCATCCGCTTCAACTGTACCAGCATCTCAACCAGTTACTCGTTCGTTTGCTCCGGAACTGGCCAGTTCCCAAGCTGCCTTCACACCAAACACTACTTCCGAAGCACTGCTGACACAACAGGACTTGGCAAGATCAGATGAACCTCATGAGCATCAACACCAAGACGGTACCTGACCGAGTCAAGTTGTAATTGCATGCTCCTTTGTATGTACTCTCACAGTTTGATGTACACTAACACTTTCCATATTCGTTGTTGAACTAGCACCACGGCGCAAGCGGAAACAGACATCAGGGATAATGCTTGACAGATTAACAAAATCTAAAGGAGGAAGAATGGAGATCCATTTTGAGGCAGGTTTAAAAAGGCCACATGATGCTATAGAGTCAGCCAAGTTAGTATCAGAGGCAGCAGTTGCTGTTAGGTGTCATGCACGTATCCTCCCAACATGGATCCAGTACAGGAATGAGAAAGACAATACCCAGTTTAACACCTTCCTTGACCATTTATCCATAAGTAATGTTATTCATCGCAATTACTAGTATTGTCTTGCTCTGTCCCATACTTTCTAGCTTCCTCCTAATAAGACTCACATTCTTTTTTCAACAGATGAGGTTCAAGTTGGATCCGAAAGCTGATGCAACTAAACAAGCATGCACTCATGTTTTTCAGTCTGCTCTGCGACAGTATCGGTACCACCTAAGAAAATCTCACTTTGAAGGCAAGGCTAACAATGAAATCGCCCAAACATCTCTAGTGGAATATATTATAGATGAAGACTGGACAGCCCTCATTAAACACTGGTCTGATCCAAAGTATCAGGTAGGCTATATGTATTTGATCAGACCACATATTGAACTTGTGTTTATGTATGTGCCTTACAAGTGTATCTTCTTCTAGGCTAACTGTTTGAAGAACAAAACCAACCGTTCTAAAGTGAAATTCCAACAGACAGCAGGATCTCGTAGCTATATTGCACACTGCGAGGCTCTTGTAAATAGATGCTACTTCCTTCTTTTTTTTGTGCCATTTTATCGTATCTATATTGACTTGTTCCAAATACAGAGGAAAGCCCGTGCAGACCAAAAAGAACCTGAACCGAATGCAGTGCAAATCTTCAAGGATTGCCACACTAGCAAGATGAAGGGCATGAGCACACCAGTTCAAGCCGATGTTGTAAGTCCTTACTCCTCCTGCCTTGAACTGATTGGTACTATGATGTGTTCATTTAACTACTTGGTTTGCAGCCAATGTCAGTTACTCTGTTCACTTTTATTCACAGTTGTCTTAACGTATCATTTCACCTTACATGGTTTAAAAGAGATGAAGGATATTCTTTTGGTCTTGATATGTAATCTAGTTGTTATGTTCACGTGCGCACACAATGATAAAATAGCCTGTTTGTTTTATATCTGTTTTCCCATGATATGGATGATGTCATAGTATGTTCATCCTACTTTAAACCATGTCTCTTTATCCTTAGATGTCAATGAATGTGAGGAAATAGACAATACAGTAGGCATGCTACATGGACATATGTTCCGAAAGTGATTTTATTATGTAGTTGGCACTACAATAAATGCTAATGTATTACAGTAGTTCACCAAAATAAGTTATGTATAAATGTTTAACCTACTTTGTTTGTTTTTGTCTCATTACTAACTTATCTGGTACACTAATCTACAAGTTCAAACTTTCAGGAAGCTGTGGAACAAATGATTGAACAGCCACAACCACCTGAAGGTGACGAGGCTACTATAGGCACAATATCACCTCTTGCTGCAGTGTGTCAGTATCTCTCCACTAACAGTGCAAAAAGCACCTTCCTGCGTAATTCTGGGTTGGTTGTCAAGGTAACCTCATCCAAATTGCCTACTGAACAAAATATTCCTGCTAGACAGAGTGATATATCTGTGCTCCAGACACAAGTCCAATCCCTAATGGACGTTGTTTTGGAAACAAGAATAGTGGTTGAGAAATGTCGTCAAGATATTAATGGTTTTGAAACCAGACTATCAGACATTCGCTTTGTTGTTCAAGAGCAATGGCGGAAAAAAGGTGGAGATCGTGCTGCTCCATCAGATTCTACAGCCTGAAAGATTAGCACTCAGGTCAAATGATCTGTGCTTCTATACATATGATGGTGCTTTTATCTGGAAGGACTGTAAACTTTATGCCAACAGGCCTTTTGTTGTATCGTTGGAATTTATTTTGTTGTGATACAACATTTATGATGCTGCCTCAGGCTGCAGTAATTACGACGCTATTTTTGTATAGTGTAGGTTTATCTTAGTAATGTATTCGGCCAAAAGCTTCATAGGAGCCCAACATGCCAACATTCGTCGGGCCCATTCCAATTGGGCTAAAAACGATTATGGGCCGAAATTGGCATGTAGCCCACTAAAAATATCTGGGCCTAAATCAGCATAAGCTTTCATATTTTTCTGGTAGGCCTGTGCCCATAGTGGGCCTTTAACAGGCCTAAACATAATTTGGGCCCTCAGTAAAAATAGGCCGTTTACAGGTGTAAATATCTCGAGCCCATAAAAAACATGGGCCTTTAATAGACCGAAAGTGATATTGGGCCCTGATTGTGCCAAATAACCCACTGGACTTAGCAGGCCGAAATGGTGGCCTGTTTACAATGTGGATCTTTGACAGGCCGAAATTCGGACGAGACGTAAATGCGCCGACCTAATACATGGGCCTTTAACAGGCCGGAACTTCGGTCGGGCTAGATTATCATCATTTTTATATGGGCAAAGGAATTCCTTATTGATATGAGTAGTCTATCATCCCTATTAAGGCAAGCTATCACATACACCCCCACTCAGAGGAACCGACGTCCTCGTCGGGCCACAGGAATGTTCCCTCTTGGCACATACGTCTGTGCATCCAGTCCGGTACATGTGCCATGCCGGGTGCCACGACGGGTCACAAACGTCATGAACAACATGATCGCACACCTGTCCGCAAACATCCGTGTAACCGCAAGGTTCGGCTCTGATACCAACTTGTAACGCCCCGGACACACGCGCCGGTGGTCGTTACTCCTGGCGGGATCTAGACTGGCCCCACAGATCAATACTAGTCTTCTCTGCGCACTTTGTCCTCACTCGTGCGCACCTGGGAGCAACTTCCCGGTCGGTCACCCATCTTGAAATTACTCCAAGCTGAGCACGCTTAACTTTGGAGTTCTGTCCGAATGGGCTTCCGAAAAAGAAGGAATTCCTTATTGATATGAGTAGTCTATCATCCCTATTAAGCCAGGCTATCACACACATGTGCCAACGGGGAGCTGACGTGTGGATCCGTCAGCCAATGAGAATTTTACACATGGAAAATCAGCATTGGTCGTGGCTGTTAACGGGTTACCGGATCCAAAATCCGACCCGATAGCTTAACGGCGTTCCATTACGGTGGATGCCACGTGTCGGTCACCCTTGACGAAAGCACTTCTATGACGCGCAATTTATCGTCATGGAAGTGGACACTTCCGTGATGATAATTTTGGCAATGTCATGGAACACTTCTACGACACCACAGGTATGACTATCTTGATTCTGTCATAAATTTGTCATGGATGTACATGCATGACAGAAAACGCGACCTACTGTGAAAACACGTATCATCACGGAAGTGTATTTTTTGTAGTGAGAGATCCCATCTTGGGGCCTTTTCCGGAGCTCCGCCGGAGGGGGCATTGATCACGAAGGGCCTCTACATCAACTCCATGGCCTCTCCGGTGATGTGTGAGTAGTTTACTTCAGACCTTCGGGTCCATAGTTATTAGCTAGATGGCTTCTTCTCTCTCTTTGGATATCAATACAAAGTTCTCCTCGATCTTCTTGGAGATCTATTCGATGTTATCTTCTTTTGCGGTGTGTTTCTCGAGATCCGGTGAATTGTTGGTTTATGATCCAGTTTATCTATGAACAATATTTGAATCTCCTCTGAATTCTTTTGTGTATGATTGGTTTATCTTTGCAAGTATCTTCGAATTATCAGTTTGGTTTGGCCTACTAGATTGATCTTTCTTGCAATGGGAGAAGTGCTTAGCTTTGGGTTCAATCTTGCGGTGCTCGATCCCAGTGACAGAAAGGGAAACAACACGTATTGTATTGTTGCTGCCGAGGATAAAAAGATGGGGTTTATATCATGTTGCATGAGTTTATCCCTCTACATGATGTCATCTTACTTAAAGCATTACTCTGTTCTTATGAACTTAATACTCTAGATGCATGCTGGATATTGGTCGATGTGTGGAGTAATAGTAGTAGATGCAGAATCGTTTTGGTCTACTTGTGACAGATGTGATGCCTATATACATGATCATACATAGATATTCTCATGACTATGCTCAATTCTATCAATTGCTCGACAGTAATTCGTTTACCCACCGTAATACTTATGCTCTTGAGAGAAGCCACTTGTGAAACCTATGGCCCCCGGGTCTATCTTCCATCATATTAATCTTCCAACACTTAGTTATTTCTATTGTTGTTTATTTTACTTTGCATCTTTATTTCTCTTTATCATAAAAATACCAAAAAAATATCTTATCATATCTATCAGATCTCACTCTCATAAGTGACCGTGAAGGGATTGACAACCCCTTTATCGCGTTGGTTGCGAGGTTCTTATTTGTTTGTGTAGGTGCGTGGGACTCGAGCGTGATCTCATACTGGATTGATACCTTGGTTCGCAAAAACTAAGCGAAATACTTATGCTACTTTACTGCATCACCCTTTCCTCTTCAAGGGAAAACCAATGTAGTGCTCAAGAGGTAGCAAGAAGGATTTCTGGCGCCGTTGCCGAGGAGGTTCGCGCCAAGTCAAGTCAAGATTTGACTCCCAACAACGAGCCATTTCTGGCACCGTTGTCGGGGAGTCTACGCACAAGTCAAGACATACCAAGTACCCATCACAAACTCTTATCCCTCGCATTACATTATTTGCCATTTGCCTCTCGTTTTCCTCTCCCCCACTTCACCCTTGCCATTTTATTCGCCCTCTCTTTTTCTGTTCCCCTTCTCTTTTTTCTATTTGCCTTTTTTCCTGTTTCTTGTTTGCTCGTGTGTTGGGTTGCTTGCTTGTCACGATGTCTTAAGATAATACTAAATTGTGTGACTTTACCAATACCAACAACAATGATTTTCTTAGCACTCCGATTTCTCCTCTTACCGATGCTGAATCTTGAGAAATTAATGTTGCTTTGTTGAATCTTGTCATGAAAAATCAATTCACCGGCCTTCCTAGTGAAGATGCCGCCACCCATCTAAATAGCTTTGTTGATTTGTGTGATATGCAAAAGAAGAAAGATGTGGACAATGATATTGTTAAATTGAAGCTATTTCCTTTTTCCCTTGGAAATCGTGCTAAAGCTTGGTTTTTGTCTTTGCCTAAAAATAGTATTGATTCATGGAATAAGTGCAAAGATGCTTTTATCTCTAAGTATTTTCCTCCCGCTAAAATTATCTCTCTTACAAACGATATTATGAATTTTAAGCAACTTGATCATGAACATGTTGCACAAGCTTGGGAGAGGAGGAAATTAATGATATGTAATTGCCCTACACATGGTTTGAATCTTTGGATGATTATACAAAAATTTTATGCCGGATTGAATTTTGCTTCTAGAAATCTTTTAGATTCGGCCGCAGGAGGCAATTTTATGGAAATCACTTTAGGAGAAGCTACTAAACTCCTAGATAATATTATGGTTAATTATTCTCAATGGCACACTGAAAGATCTACTAGTAAAAAAGTGCATGCAATGGAAGAAACTAATGTTTTGAGTGGAAAGATGGATGAACTTATGAAATTGTTTGCTAATAAGAGTGTTTCCTCTGATCCTAATGATGTGCCTTTGTCTACCTTGATTGAGAATAATAATGAATCTATGGATCTGAATTTTGTTGGTAGGAACAATTTTGGTAACAACGCGTATAGAGGTAATTTTAATTCTAGGCCGTTTCCTAGTAATTCCTCTAATAATTATGGTAATTCCTACAACAATTCTTATGGAAATTTTAATAAGATTCCCTCTGAATTTGAGACTAGTGTTAAGGATTTTATGAATTCGTAAAACAATTTCAATGCTTTGCTTGAAGAAAAATTGCTTAAGGTTGATGAATTGGCTAGGAACGTTGATAGAATTTCTCTTGATGTTGATTCTTTGAAAATTAGATCTATTCCACCTAAGCATGATATCAATGAGTCTCTCAAAGCTATGAGAATTTCCATTGATGAGTGCAAAGAAAGAACCGCTAGGATGCGTGCTAAGAAAGATTGCTTTGTGAAAGCGTGTTCTTCTAGTTTCTATGAAAATAAAGATGAAGATCTAAAAGTTATTGATGTGTCTCCTATTAAATCTTTGTTTTGAAATATGAATCTTGATAATGATGGGACTGAATATGAGCCACCTTTACCTAGAAGGCGTTCCAAAAATTCGGAGTTTTTAGATCTTGATGCACAAATTGGTAAAAGTGGCATTGAAGAGGTCAAAACTTTAGATATCAATGAACCCACTATTTTGGATTTCAAGGAATTTGATTATGATAATTACTCTTTGATATATTGTATTTTACTTGTTGCAATCCGTGCTAAATTCTCCTCATGCTTATAGTCAAAATAAAGCTTTTACTAAACATATCGTTGATGCTTTGATGCAATCTTATGAAGAAAAACTTGAGTTGGAAGTTTCTATCCCTAGAAAACATTATGATGAGTGGGAACCTACAATAAAATTTAAAATTAAATATCATGAGTGATATACTTTGTGTGATTTGGGTGCTAGTGTTTCCACGATTCCAAAAACTTTGTGTGATTTGCTAGGTTTTCGTGATTTTGATGATTGTTCTTTAAACTTGCACCTTGCAGATTCCAGTATTAAGAAACCTATGGGAAGAATTAATGATGTTCTTATTGTTGCAAATAGGAACTATGTTCCCGTAGATTTCATTGTTCTTGATATTGATTGCAATCATTCATGTCCTATTATTCTTGGTAGACCTTTCCTTAGAACGATTGGTGCAATTATTGATATGAAGGAAGGGAATATTAGATTCCAATTTCCGTTCAGGAAAGGCATGGAACACTTCCCTATAAAGAAAATAAAATTACCATATGAATCTATTATGAGATCCACTTATGGATTGCCTACCAAAGATGGCAATACCTAGATCTATCTTCGCTTTTATGCCTAGCTAGGCGCGTTAAACGATAGGGAGGCAACCCAATTTTATTTTTATCCCTTGCTTTTTGATCCTTTTTAGTAATAAATAATTTATCTAGCCTCTGTTTTGGTTGTGCTTTTTATGTTTAATTAGTGTTTGTGCCAAGTAGAACCGTTGGGAAGACTTGGGGATAGTCTTTTTGATCTTGCTGTAAAAACAGAAACTTTAGCGCTCACGAGAATTGCTGCCATTTTTATTTGGAAGGTGCTATTTAGGTAATTATTTTTGAAGATGATTAATAGATAAATTACAAACGTCCGGCAATTTATTTTAGAATTTTTGGGGTTCCATAAGTTTGCATTAGCTACAGATTACTATAGACTGTTCTGTTTTTGACAGATTCTGTTTTTCGTGTGTTGTTTGCTTATTTTGATGAATGTATGGCTAGTATCGGGTGGTATGAACCATAGAGAAGTTGGAATACAGTAGGTTTAACACCAATATAAATAAATAATGAGTTCATTACAGTAACTTGAAGTGGTGTTTTGTTTTCTTTCGCTAACGGAGCTCACGAGATTTTCTATTTTGAGTTTTGTGTTGTGAAGTTTTCAAGTTTTGGGTAAAGATTTGATGGATTATGGAGCAAGGAGTGGCAAGAGCCTAAGCTTGTGGATGCCCATGGCACCCCAAGGTAAAATTCAAGGACACCAAAAATCCTAAGCTTGAGGATGCCTCGGAAGGCATCCCCTCTTTCGTCTTCATCCATCGGTAACTTTACTTGGAGCTATATTTTTATTCACCACATGATATGTGTTTTGCTTGGAGCGTCTTGTATGATTTGAGTCTTTGATTTTTAGTTTACCACAATCATCCTTGCTGTACACACCTTTTGATAGAGACTCCCATGATTTGAAATTTATTAGAATACTATATGTGCTTCACTTATATCTTTTGAGCTATATAGTTTTTGCTCTAGTTCTTCACTTATATCTTTTAGAGAAAGGCGGTGGTTTTATTGTATAGAAATAATTGATCTCTCATGCTTCACTTATATTATTTTGAGATTCCTTTAGAACAACATGGAAATTTGCTTTTCGGAATAATATAAAAACTTTCATAGAAGTGCATTGAATACTATGAGAAGTTTGATACTTGATAATTGTTTTGAGATATGGAGATGGTGATATTAGAGTCATGCTAGTTGAGTAGTTGTGAATTTGAGAAATACTTGTGTTGAAGTTTGTGATTCCCGTAGCATGCACGTATGGTGAACCGTTATGTGATGATGTCGGAGCATGATTTATTTACTGATTGTCTTCCTTATGAGTGGCGGTCGGGGACGAGCGATGGTCTTTTCCTACCAATCTATCCCCCTAGGAGCATGCGTGTAATACTTTGTTTTGATAACTAATAGATTTTTGCAATAAGTATGTGAGTTCTTTATGACTAATGTTGAGTCCATGGATTATACGCACTCTCAACCTTCCACCATTGCTAGCCTCTCTAGTATCTTGCAACTTTCGCTGGTACCTTAAACCCACCATATACCTTCCTCAAAACAGCCACCATACCTACCTATTATGGCATTTCCATAGCCATTCCGAGATATATTGCCATGCAACTTTCCACTGTTCCGTTATTATGACACGCTTCATCATTGTCATATTGCTTGCATGATCATGTAGTTGACATCGTATTTGTGGCAAAGCCACCATTGATAATTCTTCATACATGTCACTCATGCATCATTGCACATCCCAGTACACCGCCGGAGGCATTCACATAGAGTCATATTTTGTTCTAAGTATTGAGTTGTAATTCTTGAGTTGTAAGTAAATTAAAGTGTGATGATCATCATTATTAGAGCATTGTCCCAAGTGAGGAAAGGATGAAGGAGACTATGATTCCCCCACAAGTCGGGATGAGACTCCGGACGAAAAAAAAGAAAAGAAAGAGGCCAAAAGAAAAAAACTGCCCAAATAAAAAAATGAGAGAAAAAGAGAGAAGGGACAATGCTACTATCCTTTTTCCACAGTTGTGCTTCAAAGTAGCACCATGATCTTCATGATAGAGAGTCTCCTATGATATCACATTCATATACTAGTGGGAATTTTTCATTATAGAACTTGGCTTGTATATTCCAATGATGGGCCTCCTCAAAATGCCCTAGGTCTTCATGAGCAAGCGAGTTGGATGCACACCCACTTAGTTTCTTTTGTTGAGCATTCATATACTTATAGCTCTAGTGCATCCGTTGCATGGCAATCCCTACTCACTCACATTGATATCTATTGATGGGCATCTCCATAGCCTGTTGATACACCTAGTTGATGTGAGACTATCTTCTCCTTTTTGTCTTCTCCACAACCACCATTCTATTCCACATATAGTGCTATGTCCATGGCTCACGCTCATATATTGCGTGAAGATTGAAAAAGTTTGAGAACATCAAAAGTATGAAACAATTGCTTGGCTTGTCATAGGGGTTGTGCATGATTTAAATATTTTGTGTGGTGAAGATAGAGCATAGCCGGACTATATGATTTTGTAGGGATAACTTTTTTTGGTCATGTTATTTTGAGAAGACATGATTACTTAGTTAGTATGCTTGAAGTATTATTATTTCTATGTCAATATTAAAATTTTATATTGAATCTTTCGAATCTGAACATTCATGCCACAATAAAGAAAAATTACATTGATAAATATGTTAGAAAGCATTCCACATCAAAAATTCTTCTTTTATCATTTACCTACTCGAGGACGAGACGGAATTAAGCTTGGGGATGCTTGATACGTCTCCAACGTATCTATAATTTTTTATTGCTCCATGCTATTATATTATCTATTTTGGATGTTAATGGGCTTTATTTTAAACTTTTATATCATTTTTGGGACTAAACTATTAACCGGAGACCCAGCCCAAATTGCTGCTTTTTTTACCTATTTCAGTGTTTCGCAGAAAAGGAATATCAAACGGAGTCCAAACGGAATGAAACCTTCGGGGACATGATTTTCTCAACAAACGTGATCCAGGACACTTGGAGTGGGCGTCAAGAAAGAATCGAGGAGGCCACAAGGCAAGGGGGCACGCGTACCCCCCTAGGCGCGCCCTCCACCCTCGTGGGCCCCTCGTTGCTCCACCGACCTACTTCTTCCTCCTATATATATCCATGTACCCCCCCCCAACATCCAGGTGCACCACTAAAACCTAATTCCACCGCCGCAACCTTCTGTACGCGAGAGATCCCATCTTGGGGCCTTTTCCGGAGCTCCGTCGGAAGGTGCATTGATCACGGAGGGCCTCTATATCAACTCCATGGCCTCTCCGGTGATGTGTGAGTAGTTTATTTCAGACCTTCGGGTCCATATTTATTAGCTAGATGGCTTCTTCTCTCTCTTTGGATCTGAATACAAAGTTCTCCTCGATCTTCTTGGAGATCTATTCGATGTAATCTTATTTTGCGGTGTGTTTGTCAAGATCCGATGAATTGTGGATTTATGATCTAGTTTATCTATGAACAATAGTTGAATCTCCTCTGAATTCTTTTTATGTATGATCTGTTTATCTTTGCAAGCCTCTTCGAATTATCAGTTTGGTTTGGCCTACTAGATTGATCTTTCTTGCAATGGGAGAAGTGCTTAGCTTTGGGTTCAATCCTGCGGTGCTCGATCCCAATGAAAGAAAGGGAAACGACACGTATTGTAATTTTGCCATCGAGGATAAAAAGATGGGGTTTATATCATATTGCATGAGTTTATCCCTCTACATCATGCCATCTTACTTAAAGCATTACTCTGTTCTTATGAACTAATACTCTAGATGCATGCTGGATAGTGGTCGATGTGTGGAGTAATAGTAGTAGATGCAAAATCGTTTCTTTCTACATGTCACGGACATGATGCCTATATACATGATCATACCTAGATATTCTCATAACTATGCTCAATTCTATCAATTGCTCGACAGTAATTCGTTTACCCACCGTAATACTTATGCTCGTGTGAGAAGCCACTAGTGAAACCTATGGCCCCCGGGTCTATCTTCCATCATATTAATCTTCCAACACTTAGTTATTTCTATTGCCGTTTATTTTACTTTGCATCTTTATTTCTCTTTATCATCAAAATACCAAAAATATTATCTTATCATATCTATCAGTTCTCACTCTCGTAAGTGACCGTGAAGGGATTGACAACCCCTTTATCGCGTTGGTTGCGAGGTTCTTATTTGTTTGTGTAGGTGCGTGGTACTCGAGCGTGATCTCCTACTGGATTGATACCTTGGTTCTCAAAAACTGAGGGAAGTACTTACGCTACTTTACTGCATCACACTTTCCTCTTCAAGGGAAAACCAACGTAGTGCTCAAGAGGTAGCAAGAAGGATTTCTGGCGCCGTTGCTGGGGAGATTCGCGCCAAGTCAAGTCAAGATTTGACTCCCGACAACGAGCCATTTCTGGCACCGTTGTTGGACTCTACGCACAAGTCATGACATACCAAGTACCCATCACAAACTCTTATCCCTCGCATTACATTATTTTCCATTTGCCTCTCGTTTTCCTCTCCCCCACTTCACCCTTACCGTTTTATTCGTCCTCTCTTTTTCCGTTCCCCTTGCTCCACATCGATGGTGGTGTACATGGTGCCTCAACATGGATGGGTTGCATGTCGATGTTGGTGCAGGTGTCCTGCCTTGGGCAACCTCCATGTTGTCGGTGGTTGACAACGCGCCGCCTCGGATGAGCTTCAAGATGGTGTAGAAGATGCCCGTTAGGCGAGCTTCATGTCGACCATGATGCAAAAAGTACACCAACCTCTGGCAGGATCCGAGGACATGTAGACAGCACCCAACCTTACGCGAGCTCCTTGTCGGCAATGGTGTAGATAGTGCTCCACCTTCGAGCTTGCTCCGCGTTGGTAGCGGTATAGACGGTGCCCCATCTTTAGCCAAATCTGTGTCGACGGAGGTGAAAAAGGAGCCCTACCTAACCAAGCTCGGTGTCGATAGAGGTGGATGGCGCCCGTCTTGGGGGCACTCTATGTTGACGAAGGTGTAGTCGGCACCCCGCCTTGGGGCCACTCAATGTCGGTGATGGTGTGGATGGTACCCGCCTTGTATGAGTGATGTGCCACCTCTGGTGAGCTCCAGTTGGTGGCTGCATTGACGACCCTTCACCTAGAGAGGTCGGGGTGGTGCATGGTGTCAAGTGGATGATGCAGCCCTGTATGCCATCACCTTGAGTTGCGGCCGAGCTCCCCACCAAGGACAAGGCGTGTGTCGTGGTGGAAGTGTTTGTCGTAGAGGGTCCTATGGTCGACACTATTGAGTGTTTAGGGTTGCTCCCACAGTCTTGACGTCTTACCATCGTTTACAATGTGGGGGCATGTTAGGATGCCCCCCGCTCTAAGTGGCGAGTTGGTGAAGAATGTCGTCAATGCTCTCATGTTGAGGATGATAACTTCGGGATTGGTGCCTCATCCTACCTACACCCTGTATTAATGTAGTATTCGATGCTCCATGGTCATGAAGTTGCCTTTGGATATGGTTCATATGTTCCTGGAGTTGGCGAAGATCTACACCTTGAATCCTCGCCACCTATTGTCATGCCTCATAGCACGAAACGGTGAACGTATTGCCATTGCAGAGTGATCGCCATCAACCGCCAAGTTGTGGAGACATGGCGCCGATGCACCTCTTTGAGTATTATTGAGGTTGAGGGAGACTATAGGGCCTTGCAATACTTAACCCTCAGTATGCCATGGTGTTGGTGTTGGCGCTCCGATTGTGCAGTCTCGGCAGAGGTGTGGAGGGACGCAGCACTTGCCCGCTTGTTGGTGGCCGTAACGTGGAGGGGTTGAGCTGCCTCCACATCTCCTTTCATGTATGCCTTTGTTGCCTCCTTCAATAGGGCACACGCCTCAAACATTAGCTTGTGACACTCCTTCATCGCGTTGGCGGTCTCCCACCTTTGTGCCTTCTTCGACTATGGATTTTGAAACAACACAGGATCCTCAGCTTGGTCCATGTAGACTTTCTTGCCAAGCTCGACAACGACCATGGGCGGCAATGATTTGAACTGTACCATCACAGGCTCCGAGTTGCCACGACGGGAGAATCCACCTGCATGAAAGGGTTCTTACAGGTGGACATCCTTGCAGCATGTTGTGCACATTGGGAGATTGGTGAAGATGATTCCGACGACCACAGCAAAGCAAAGATGGGAGGAGAACCATGTCCCATCGGGCGTGCCAATTTGTTTGACACGAGAAAAATCTTAATGCGCTCTAGAAGAAGGGAACAATGAGCCTGATTTCTCTCATGCACTAGGGGAAATAAAGCATTGCGGGCGTGCCAGTGTACTAAATACACAAATAAACATAGGGAAACATGCACTTTATTAATCCCTCATCGGAAAAAACAAAATTGCAAGTTCCCTTTACATATGCACTCTGTGGCCTACTAGCGCGGCCCGCATGACTATAACGATGTGCGGTCTCCGGGTTCTCGGGGGCCTCGAAAATCTCCTGGTTAAGTACTCCCGTGGGTTGCTCCGCAAGATACCTCCGATTAAGTTGTGTGGTCATCTTCGCTTCACAATCTCCATGATGATGATGATGGTGTGTGTGGTCTACGCAGTGGCAAAGCCCATGTCCTCATCGGTACACGTGCCACTCAAAACATGGCTTTGTGCTAGCCATGTCCGCCCTCGCTGTCGCGCCTCGTCGGTCTTGACAGTGTTGATGTAGTTGGTGTTGGAATCTCATGGGTCCTGCTTGGATCGGACTTCTTAACGATGTAGCAACTTCGTCGGGTTACACAAGGGGTTGCCTCGCAAGAGTATTCTTTTGTGGATACCGGCATCGGTAAACCAATGCACGCTCATATCGGCAATGCCGGTGTGGTTGGCGCCTCGTCTCGACTGGACACTGAGGTTATGACAGTCTACAAAGACAAAGACTCCACCTCACGAGGCTGAAGAAAGGTGACATCTTGAAGGGGCATGTTTGATGCATTGTCTCAGCTAGACGTCGTATTCGGTGGTCTGCTAAGACAAGCATCACACCGCCCGTATGATGACGAGACCTATATGCAACAAAACTGTGCACCTCCTGTCGGTTGGACGCCATATTCGGTGGTTCACCAAGACAAGGGAAATTTCTTCGTGGGGTAGTGGTAAGATGTTGGCGAAGTCACGTCGCATTCCCACCATCGCGCCTTGTCTTTATGGGCTTTGGGTTGCGAACAACACCGTGTGGCACCGTCTTCTAATCCGGGTCACGGAAGCACCATGTAGCGCCATCTTCTTCTCTGTTTTGCGGGCAGCTCCAGGGGTGTGTGTCATCGTCTTTGTGACTCTAGGTTATGGGCTCCGTCTTGACGAGATATACACCGATGGTGTCATCCTGTGAGCTCCACACCTCGATCTTGTGCGGCACCGGCTAGATGTTGTTGATGATGGATGTCGTCCTGAAGAGCTCCACACCTCCATCCACCGCGGCACGGTGGCGGCATCCTCATGAGATCCACGCCTTCGTCCTCCATGGCACCGGCTTGGTGAAGAAAACGATGGGTGTCGTCCTAGTGAGCTCCCCATCATGATCCTTCACGGCACCGGGTTGATGATGTTGACGATGGGCATTGTCTTGGCGATCTCCTCGCCGACATCCACCACGGCACGACGTTGGTGTCCTCGCAACCCCCATGCCTCCATCCTCCATGGCATCGGCTTGGTGTAGGATTGGCGTTGTTGTCTCCAAAGGTGGAGACCATGAAGGAGCCCAACGGGCTAAGCGCCGACAGCATCACCACCCATCTGCAAGCTTGTGAGATAACACAAATCTGATTATACGTTAGATATTTGAAAGGGTGTAGATGCATGGCTTGTTCTTCATCCGGCGCACGCATTGCCACCATGAGCGCATCCGCAGAGCCGACATGCGCCCCATGGCCATGGGCGCATCTTCCCCAGGACCTCAGAGTAATCAGCATGAGTTGACGAATCGATTGTCAAGGAGAATAGGATGAAGAGAGTTTATCTTCCGTGTTAAGTCACAACCCCTCCAACCAGACGTAGTCCTTGTGTAGAAGGGTGAACTGGTCGAACAACTGCCTTGTCGCCATCGAGCATCTTCGGTTATCTCTATCACCCATGTTTACCTTCAATGCATTTCCATTCATATGATTTGTATTAACGCATGTCTTAGTTTTGTTTTGGTACTCTATTTTAGTTCGCTGTAGTTTGTTTCTCATTCGTTCCGTTGCTGGATTCTGAGAGATTTAAGTTTTTCAAAGAAAATTTAAAACTTCCATTCACCCCCCTCTGGTAGTAGACATACTTCTTTCCTACACTATGCTAATTACATTGTTGCTAAATATATAACACCTAGTTTCACATACCTACAAAAGAAAAAGTTCTTCTTTGATTTAACACATTACTTTTGGGATGACCCACATCTATATAAAAAAGGAGTAGATGGTGTTATTAGATGTTGCATACCTGAGCATGAACAGGAACAAATCCTACAGAAGTGTCACTCCGAGGCTTACGAAGGACACCATGCAGGAGACAGAACTGCAAATAAGGTATTATAGTCTGGTTTTTATTGGCCTACCCTTTTCAAGGATGCATTTAAATTTGTCCTTTCTTGTGAAGAATGTCAAAGATTTGGTAATATGAATTATTCACTTGTTATTGAACCATTTAATGTTTGGGGATTTGATTATACGGGACCTTTTCCTTCCTCTCATGGGTATACACATATTATAGTTGATGTTGATTATGTTACTACTCCCTCCATCTAGATTTATTGGGCCCATGAGCCAAAACACCAAGACCAAGGAGATGCATGATACGTCTCCAACGTATTTATAATTTGGCTTGTTCCATGCTGTTATAGTATCATTCTTGGATGTTTTACAATCATTTTATAGCAACTTTATATCATTTTTGGGAATAACCTATTGACATAGTGCCAAGTGCCAATTGCTGTTTTTGCTTGTTTTTTACTTCACGGAAAATCAATATCAAACGGAGTCCAAACGTAGCGAGACTTTTTGGAGATTTTTTTTGGGACCAGAAGACATCTAGTGGGCCAAAGAATTACCAGAGGGGTGCCCCGACGGGGCCACAACCTACATGGGTGCGCCTGGGGGGCTAGGCGTGCCCTGGTGGGTTGTGCAAACCTCGATGGCCTCCCACACTGCCTCTTCGCACTATAAATTCTCAAATATTCCAAAAACCCTCGGGGTAACCCTAGATCAGAAGTTCCACCGCCGCAAGCCTCTGTAGCCATGAAAAACCAATCTAGACCCCGTTCCGGCACTCTGTTGGAGGGGGAAAACATCACCGGTGCCCATCTTCATCATCCTGACGGCCACCATGATGAGGAGGGAGTAGTCCACCCTCGAGGTTGAGGGTTTGCACCAGTAGCTATGTGTTTAATCTCTCTCTCTCTCGTGTTGTTGAGATATCACGATCTTGATGTATCGTGGGCTTTGTTAATATAGTTGGATCATATGGTGTTTTCCCCTCTCTATCTTGTTGTGAATTGAGTTTTCCCTTTGAGATTTCGTTTTATCGGATTGAATGCTTTGATGGAATTGAGAGAACTTGATGTATGTCTTGCTATGAATATCCGTGGTGACAATGGGGTATCATATTGATTCAATTGATGTGCGTTTTGACACTCAACTTGTGGATTCCCGAGGTGACATTGGGGTAATATATGCATAGGGGTTGATGCACATTCTCGTCTTTTGTTTCTCTTGTAGAAATCTTGGGGCACTCTTTGAGGTTCTTCGTGTTGGATTGAGTATTATGAATCTGAATTTGTTTTGGTGTTATTTTAGTATGAACTCTTGATAGATCGATCAGGAAGAATACCTTGTGTTATTTTAGTACGAACTCTTGATAGATTGATCGGAAAGAATAACTTGGTGTTATTTTAGTACGAACTCTTGGATAGATCGATCGAAAAGAATAGCTACAAACAATTTCTTCTTATGTTCTCCACTAGATAGGAACTTTGGAGTGATTCTTCGCCGCGCTTTGAGGGATGGTCATATGATCCAATTAGATTAGCATTGTTGAGAGATTGCACTAGCGAAAGTACGGACCCTAGGTCTAATTTTCAAGCATTGAAATACCATTGTGCTCCGTTTTATCAATTGCTACCTTGCTGTTTTTATTGTTCTTATTACAAAAATCAGTATCTACTATCCTTATTACACTTGTATCACCATCTCTTCGCCGAACTAGTGCACATATGCAAATTACCATTGTATTTGGTGTGTTGGGGACACAATAGACTTTTTATTATTTGGTTGCGGGGTTTCTTGAGAGAGACCATCTTCATCCTACGCCTCCCACGGATTGATAAACCTTAGGTCATCCACTTGAGGGAAAATTTCTACTGTCCTATAAAACTCTGCGCTTGGAGTCCCAACACGTGTCTACAAGAATAAAGTTGCATAGTCGACATCAAGCTCCTTTCTAGCGTCGTTGCCGGGGAGGTGAGTGCTTGAAGGTATATCTTTAGATCTTGCAATTGAATCTTTTAGTTTCTTGTTTTATCACTAGTTTTATTTATAAAATAAAACTAGAAAAAATGGAATTGATGTTGCATCATATTATTCATCTTTATAATGCATTTCGTGAAAATGATGGAAAGGAAAATTGTGCTCATTTGATAGAAGAAGAATTCAATAGAATGTTTGGTATAAATGATGAGCATGATTGCAATGTTGTTAGTATGAATTCTTTGAATATCCATGATGCTAATGATATGCAAAGCCATAAGCTTGGGGATGCTATGTTTGATGAAGATGATATTTTTAGTCCCCCAAGATTTGATGTGCAAATTTGTTATAATGATTGCATGCCTCCTATTTATGATGATTATATGATGAAAGTGGATTTGTAGAGGTTATGACTTTATTTAGTGATGAATCCACCATTTTGGATGAGGCTTCAATTGACTATGATAACAAAGTTGCTATCTATGATGGTTATGGTGATGAAATGTATGCTATAAAGAATAGTCATAACCATGAAACGTGTCATCATGATTTTAATTTTCACTCTCATGATAGTTATTTTGTTGAGTTTGCTCCCACTACTATTGATGATTATATTGTTCAATTTATTCATGATGCTACTGAAAATTATTATGAGGGAGGAACTTATGCTTGTAGGAATTGCAATAATATCAAGTTTCCTCTCTGTGTTGAAAATGTTGAAGTTTTTCTTGTTTTGCCTTCCTATGCTAGTTGATTATTGTTCCCATAAATTGTTTGATAATCCCTATGCATAGGAGGTGGGTTAGACTTAAATGTGCTTGCCATGTGCTTCATGATGCTCTCTTTATGTTACAATTCTTATCTTTTATGTGAGCATCATTGAAATCATAATGCCTAGCTAAAAGGCATTAAAAAGGGTTGTTGGGAGACAACCCAATATTTATACCTACTTTTTTTGTGTGTTCACATAATTAAACTACTATAGTAATCATGTTTTATTGCTTTTGTTTCAATAATGTGCCCAGCAGAGCCTTTGGGATAGTGTGGATGACAGTTGACTTGAATCTGTGGAAAAACTGAAACTTCCGCGCCCAGTCCAGAAATTTAAAAAATCCACCGGGGCGTGCTTTTGATCTGAATTTTTTAAAGGTGATAGATATGCAAATTACCTATGGTTTTCTAATTTTTCAGAATTTTTGGAGTAGAAAAAGTATGGTTAGAGTATAGGTTACTACAGACTATTTAGTTTTTAACAGATTCTGTTTTCAATGCATAGTTTGCTTGTTTTCTAGTTTTTATGGCTTATATTGCTCAATATAAATTGTAGAAATGATAGGTTAATATAAGAATTGTGTGAGAAAATTATGAATCTTGTCTTTGACAGTACCAAAGTGAATGGTTTGCTCTTTATCATACTAACCTATCTCACGAAGTTCCGTTAAGTTTTGTGTGATTGAAGTTTTGAAGTTTTGGGTGAGACATCGATATGAGGAGAATAAGGAGTGACCAGATCTTAAGCTTAGGGATGTCCAAGGCACCCCAAGTTAATATCCAAGGAAGATCCAAGAAACTAAGCTTTTGGATGCCCCAGAAGGCATCCCCTCTTTCGTCTTCAACATTATCAGTAACCTCACTTGGAGCTATATTTTCATTCGTCACATGATATGTGTTTTGCTTGGAGCATCATTTTATTTTTTCTTGGATTTTCTTTATGTTATTTACAATAATGTATTGCATCTTTTATTTCAATAAAAATGTCAAGTATAGCCTTTAACATGCTTATTTTGCAAGTCTACATGATGCTGTTTGAAAACAGAAAGTTTATCGCTGTTGCAAAAATTCTCTAGAAAAGTCAGAATGTGATAAAATGTTGAAACTTCTGGCAAAATAAGCTATGATAAAATTTCTACAGTGTGGTAAATTTTTACAATTTTTGGAGGTACAGAAGTATGAATGTTCTTGCATTCTTTACAGACTGTACTGTTTTGGCAGATTGCTATTATGGTTGCATTGTTTGCATATGTTTGCTTGTTTAATGATTATATTTGAGGATAGGAGTATTAAATATGCAGAGGAACTTAGTATGCAATATTAAATTATAATTTTGGTGATTTGCTACAGTAGAGAATGATAAGGTGTTGCGTTGATTTATACTAATGTATGTTACGAGTTCTTGTTGAGTTTTGTGCGGATGAAGTTTTTAAGAATTAGGGAAACCGTGTTATGAGAAGGATGAAGAAGACACAAGAGCTCAAGGTTGGGGATGCCCAAGGCATACCAAGATAATATTTCAATAATTCTCAAGCATCTAAGCTTGGGGATTCCCCGATAGGCATCCCACCTTTCTTCATCAACAATTATTGGTTAGTACCGATTGAGCCTAAGTTTTTGCTTCTTCCCATGAGATGTGCTATGCTTCTAATGTCATTTTATCTTGTTTTGTTTTCTGTTTGGATAAAATACTTAGATTTTAATTTTTTAAATAAGAAAGAGTCCTCAAATAGCCACCCATTTACATAACTACTCGCTTGATCTTCACTTACATCTTTTTGGAGTAGTTTGTCAAAATCTCTTACGCTTCACTTATATTATTTTGAGAGATGGAAATTTTTATGCTCATGTTCTTTACTTAGATTTGTTTGAGCTTATCAAAAGCAACATATAAATTTAGTCCCAAAGTGATAGATATCCAAGAAGGATATAATAAAAACTTTCATGAAGATCATTGGACAAAAAAACTTGATTCTTTGTGATAGTTTTGAGATATGATGATAGTGATATGTGAGTCATGGTGATGAGTAACTATACTTTAGTAAGAATATTGGTGTTAAGGTTTGTGATGTAACATCCCAAAATTCTAAATTTTGGAATGTTATATTAAGTAAATAGTTTTGAATGTTTGTTTAATTATTGTGTGAAATTGAGGGGAATTTGAAACATTTTGGAAGTTGAATGAGAGGGAATAAAAGGACTTTCCCAAAAATTTCTATTTGAATCCCTATGTAATTTTAAGTTTGAATCTTTTTAAAATTCTCTAATAGAAAATGAGATGAGGAAAATGACACTCCAAAATCAGAGACAAGGTTTGACAATTTATTTGGAACTTAAATTCTATTTCTATTTTGGAGTTATTGCAAAAAATGTTTTTAAAGTATTTTATTTGGTCTTGAAAATATGTTCATTTCTTAGGAAATTTTATTCTAAAATTTTTGGTATATAATATGCCTATATAGATTTTCCATTCAGTTTAATTGTTTTCCTCACTGTTTAAAAAAAAGATAAATGTTTTTTTCTTATTAAAAGAAATCCTCCCGGCTAGGCCAGCGAGGCCCAGCCATAGGGCGGCCGAGCCCAGCGCTAGTGCACGCGCGCACGTACGCTTGGGAGGAACTCCCAGAAGCGCCACCGCCACCTCTCTCTCATGTGCGTCCCTCTCTCCCTCCCCCACGGTCCCTGCCAGGCAGGCCCCACCTTTCTTTCTTCTTCTCCACAAACTCAGAATAGAAACATGCGCATACAGTTACACGCCGCCGCCTGCGCGATCGATCTTTGTGGAAACCCTATCTCTAGTCTTCCCCTCTTCCAAGCAAGTTGTCCAATAAATAGCCATGAGCCCTCTTGACCGATTCCCTTGGAAACCAGTTCAATAAAAAATGTTTTGTTTAAATTGGTTTATGTCGAACCAGTTCATCTGTTTTTCTTTTATTAATCGTACATGCGCAGTTTTGAGTTACGGCCGAGCGCAATATAGCTTCAGATCGCGCAACGCCTCTAGTCCAGTTACAACCCGCTACGTAGCTAGCGCATGATCTGTTTTTTTTCTGTTTTTGTTTTAGGTTCAGTTTTGTTTTTTTTATATCTTTAGATCTACAACTTCAATTTTGATGATTCTTTTTTCTACGATTTTACAAAAACGCCATATATCTAGAGAAACCAACGAAAATTATTTTTTTGAAATTTTAAATTTGAAATTCAAATAGATTTGTTACAAACACTAAATTTTAAATAGCTTTTTGATTATGAGTGCTCGAGAGTAGTGTGAGAATGGAGAACTCTACGTCAATGGCGACAAATTAAAGATGGCATCTGCAAGGACTGCATCTTCAGGACCTCAAGATAAGACTCGAGACAATAGTTCAATACACACTACTGGGTGAAGGATGGATTTCATGGGCACCCTGGAGGAACCAGTGGATGGCCGGGATGCATGGAGAAGCGCCATGACATCTTGCGGAAAGCTTCACCCAGACTCAAAGAGACGGAAGAATACTTCATGCCCGGAAGCTTACATGTGCAACTGCAAGTCACTATGGGCTCTGGCTTGGTTGACCTTAGTTGTGATTCTGGCTGGGACGGTGCTAGCAGATATAGAACTACGGTAGGATTGGATGAGCACCGGAAAGTGGTCAGAGGAACTCTTCGGAAGACCATGTTTCGCTCGTCCTGTTCTCAAACATCATGAAGTGCGAGAACGTAAAAAGAGGGATCGAATCTTGTGGCTAAAGTGTACAAACCTCTGCAGAGGGTTTAAACCTAATCGATTAGTTGTGTCCCAGGTTACAGACAATTTGAGCCTCTAGACTTGGATCTATCTTGGAACTCTCAACACCGGATTGATAACTTAATTGTGGGCAACTTATGATGATTTGGGCTAGGAGACATTGGTTGGCGGAACCATGTCATGATAGAAAACTCGGTTGTACGAACTCCTAATATTACTTTGTTGTAGGGAAAATAAAACCAGCTTTTATGCAAAACAAAACTCAGACACAGAGCCACAAAGCCATATTGCATATAGAATAGTTCATCTATTTTCTCTTATAGTGATCTTGCTGGTACATTCAATGTACTGACCTACACGGCTGCAACGTATCATGTTACATGATTTTCTTCGACGAGTAAGAGTACGGTTCAAGGTTACGGTCCACACTCAACTTGCCGATGGTGTTGATGGGACTCCACACCCGATTGTTTGTTTCCACTTAGACTTACAAGGTATATATATATATATTAGTTTTACGTTATTTATACATGTGATTGCACTTTGATATATACATTGATGTAATGTGTGTGCCAGCATACTGATCCAGGGATGGCACAGATACACAAAGGCTTGACCATTTGAGGCCGGGTCACTACAGATATGGTATCAGAGCACATGTTGACTGTAGGACGTGACCCTAGAAATTGGAAAGCCCTAGGATAGGATATCTCTAAAACTTTATTTTCAAAAAGACTCTTACTTCTCGTCTTTTTTGATTTTATCAAGTAGTCCCTCTTACCTCCAACAGCCGGAGTATACCCTTTTCCCTTTTGACCACACGGAGGATCAACTGAAGTCACTCCAAGAAGTACAAGATATCGGACAACTGATGGCCATTTTAGAGTAAAGAGGATTTACCATGCGTTGGAAGAATTGCACCTACAATAACAGAAGACTCCGAAGACTTGAAGAATTGGAAAACTCCGACGATTTATTTGATCCTTAGAAGACCAAAACCGATGTTATATACTTACGTTAGATGCGACGATTTGTGGGATGTCATTTGTTTGATGTTTTTCTGATAGCCACAAAATAAAACACATTTCTTCAAAACTATTGTTTGTATTGCATGTATCTCCCTCTAGCTTCCGTATCTCAGCCCAAAACACTTGGACCCGATAGATGATGAATGAATATGGAGTTGTATTTCTGAGATCAATGACACAGCCAAAGGTAGCACAATGGATACGGAACATGGAAGATCGCATGAAGGAGTACCATATTGAAGGAGAGTATATGGTTCCATACACCTTACGACACATCACACAAGGTGGTGCAACATGGAGAGAGATACATCAAGCTATACAAGGATGGAATGAAGCAAATGCTTGGGAATAATTCAAGATGATTCTACTGAGGTCTCGTTTTATCCAGAAGCCCGGTGACAGTAAAGTGAAGCAAACTTGTGCATGCAAGATATGTGGAGAAATAGGACACACCCAGGAGGCACACAAGGATGGATGCCCTCATTGTGAGAATAATCACCCAGCCGAAGAGTGCCCGACTGGGCAAGTTACTTGTTTCCTATCTGAAGGAACTACACACTACCTTGGTCAGTGTCACATTTACTCCAAGGTATAAGAAATTACCAAGCAGCAGAAAGAAGCCATGAAAGAAACCCCCAGGGAAAATTCAGAAGAATCTGTGATGAAGGAAGTTATTGAAGACCTTAATGGTGAAGGTCTAAACAGGTTCTTAGCCCAAGCCTTCTATTCATGTGGAGAAGGACATTTTTCAGAGTATTGCATGAAGGAAAGCCAAGAGTATCTCAGAGACTTCCCGACAGCAGGAGTGAAGTTTGACCCTCAGGAAATAGAAGCTCTGATCATTATGGAGAAATCTAGGAAGAGAAAACAAAGGCAGCCCCAGAATAACTCAATTTCCGCAGAGAAGGACCTGAGTCATATGACTTGTTATAGGTGCAAGGATTTAGGTCATTACGCTAGTAAATGTCCAGAAAAGAAGCCTAGAATCCAAGGAGCCTACATAATCACAAAGAAGCCCCGAGATATTTGCTTTCGCTGCAAGGAAGCAGGACATTTTTCTAGGGAATGTTCAGATCAGAAGAAAGTTGGAGCTGAGTAGTTGAGATTTTGATATGGATAATAAGAGTAGTAGAAAGCAATTTTATTTTCATAGGTTCGATGAGTTGAATTATGTAATGGAAGCCTCAGTGTTCGTAAATGAATTCATGAATCAATAAAGTTAATGTGTCATGATTTCATATATTGAATTCTATGAGTTATTACTTTACACGAACACATATGTTGACCATTTTCGAGGATATGAGAAATATGGTCTACAGATGGATTTGTGTATTACTTTTTAAGGGTGGTAGTACCCTATGAGGACACTCGACCCATGGAAAGGAAAATGTATTCCGTGGTGTGAATTTTGGACAAAATAGGTATGAGTTTTATTCCGATATGTCGGTTAACTCAGGAGTATGAAGGAATGAAGTAATATTGGACTTCAAGGAGGTGTAATGTTGGAATATGGAACAATTGTAACTCCTAGGATGAGTCTCCATCTTCTCTTATAAAGCACCAATTAAGGGGCACTATGATCATACTTGAGCATTGGGTGTAGCTAATATGCGAGTGTGTTTCATGAATGGATCAATGATTGAGCATGATGGGCTAGGGATAACTTGCTTTAGTGTTGATATTTTGAAAGACATGGTTTCTTGTTGATATGCTTGAGTGTTGAAATCTTCATGTCAGAACTAGACTGTTACTTTAAACCATATAAAATTCCATATATGTCCATGCTACAAAAGAAAAGAATATGTGATGAACATGTTAGGCAGCATTCCACATCGAAGATTCTATTTTTATAATTTACCTACCCGAGGACGAGTAGGAATTAAGCTTGGGGATGCTGATACTTCACCAACGTATCTATATTTTTGCTTGTTCCATGCTGTTATATTATCATTCTTGGATGTTTTTCAATAATTTTATAGCAACTTTATATCATTTTTTGGGGACTAACCTATTGACATAGTGCCAAGTACCAGTTGTTGTTTTTGCTTGTTTTTTACTTCATAGAAAATCAATATCAAACGGAGTCCAAACGCCGCGAAACCTTTTGGATATTTTTTTAGACCAGAAGACATCCAGTGGGCCAGAGAAGTACGAGAGGGGTGCCCCGAGGGGGGCACAACCCACCTGGGCGCGCCTGGGGGCCCAGGCGCGCCCTGGTGGCTTGTGCCCACCTCGGTGGCCTCCTGCACCGCCTCTTCGCCCTATAAATTCTCAAATATTCCAAAAACCCTCGGGGGAACCCTTGATCAGAAGTTCCGCCGTCGCAAGCCTCTATAGCCACGAAAAACCAATCTAGACCCCGTTCCGACACTCCGCCGAAGGGGGAAGTCATCACCGATGGCCATCTTCATCATCCCGGCAACCACCATGATGATGAGGGAGTAGTCCACCCTGGGGGCTGAGGGTTTGTACCAGTAGCTATGTGTTTAATCTCTCTTTCTCTCTCTCTCTCATGTTCTTGAGATGTCATGATCTTGATGTATCGCGGTCTTTGTTAATATAGTCGGATCATATGGTGTTTGATACGTCTCCATCGTATCTACTTTTCCAAACTCTTTTGCCCTTGTTTTGGACTCTAATTTGCATGATTTGAATGGAACTAACCGGGACTGACGTTGTTTTCAGTAGAATTGCCATTGTGTTATTTTTGTGTAGAAATAAAAGTTCTCGGAATGACCTGAAACTTCACGGAGATTATGTTTTGGATAAATAAAAAATATTGGCGAAAGAATCAACCGGAGGGGACCCGCACCCTGTCCACAAGGGTCGGGGCGCACCCTACCCCCCTGGGCGCGCCTCCTGGTCTTGTGGGACCCACCGGCCTCAACTCCAACTCCATATATTCACGTTCGGGGAGAAAAAATTAGAGAGAAGGATTCATCTCGTTTTATGATATAGAGCCGTAGTCATCCCCTATTCTCCATCGTATCTACTTTTCCAAACACTTTTGACCTTGTTTTGGACTCTAGCTTGCATGATTTCAATGGAACTAACCCGGACTGACGCTGTTTTCAGCAGAATTGTCGTGGTGTTATTTTTGTGCAGAAATAAAAGTTCTCGGAATGGCCTGAAAATTTAGGGAGACACGTTTTGGAATAAATAAAAAATATTTGCAAAAGAATCAACACCAGGGGGCCCACACCCTGTCCACGAGGGTGCAAGGCGCCCCCCTGGGGCGCGCTCCCTGCCTCGTGGCCCCCCTGAGCATCCACCGACGTCAACTCCAAGTCTATATATTCACGTTCCGGGTGAAAAAAAATCAGAGATAAGGATTCATCGAGTTTTACGATATGGAGCTGCCGCCAAGCACTAATCTCTCTTGAGAGGGATGATCTGGAGTCCGTTCGGGGCTCCGGGGAGGGCAATCCGTCGCCATCGTCATCATCAACCTTCCTCCATCACCAATTTCATAATGCTCACCGCCCTGAGTGAGTAATTCCATCGTAGGCTTGCTGGACGGTGATGGGTTGGATGAGATTTATCATGTAATCGAGTTAGTTTTGTTAGGGTTTGATCCCTAGTATCCATTATGTTCTAAGATTGATGTTGGTCTTTGCTATGCTTAATGCTTGTTGAGGGAGTCCTGGATTAGGGGGTCTCCGGACAGCCGGACTATATCCTTTGGCGGGACTGTTGGACTATGAAGATACAAGATTGAAGACTTCGACCCGTGTTCGGATGGGACTCTCCATGGCGTGGAAGGCAAGCTAGGCAATACGGATATGTAGATCTCCTCCCTTGTAACCGACTCTGTGTAACCCTAGCCTCCTCCAATGTCTATATAAACCGAAGTGTTTAGTCTATAGGACAACAGACAATCATACCATAGGCTATCTTCTAGGGTTTAGCCTCTACGATCTCGTGGTAGATCAACTCTTGTAATACTCATATCATCAAGAACAATCAAGCAGGACATAGGGTATTACCTCCATCAAGAGGGCCCGAACCTGCGTAAAACATCGTGTCCCCTTCCTCTTGTTACCATCTGCCTTAGACGCATAGTTCAGGACCCCCTACCCGAGATCCGCCGGTTTTGACACCAAATTTGGTGCTTTCATTGAGAGTTCCACTATGCCGTCACCGTAAGGCTTGATGGCTCCTTCGATCATCGGTAACAATGCGGTCCAGGGTGAGGTTTTCCTCCCTGGACAGATCTTCGTATTCGGCGGCTTCGCACTGCGGGCCAATTCGCTTGGCCATCTGGAGCAGATCGAGAGCTATGCCCCTGGCCATCAGGTCAGTTTTGGAAACTTAAACTACACTGCTGACATCTGCGGAGACTTGATCTTCAACGGATTCGAGCCCATGCCAGGTGCGCCGCATAGTCACGACGAGCATGACATAACTCTGGCGTCGGATAGTATTCGGGAGATCGCATCTGTAACTACTCTGGCCATCAATTCGGGGCAGATTGCGCCATCCGAGAGCGGATGGATAGACCCCTCCATGGAGGCCGCACTCTCAGTGGCGATAGAGCCGGATACTGACTTCACCCCTTACAAGAGCCGTGTCGCCGAACCACTGGATTTGTCTCCAGCCACGGACTCTGAGCCGCCTGCATCCGTGCCCATCGAATCCAACTGGGCGCCGATCATGGAGTTCACCTCCGCGGATATCTTTCAGCACTCGCCTTTCGGCGATGTGCTAAATTCACTAAGGTCTCTCTGCTTCTCAAGAGAACCTTGGCCGAACTATGTCCGGCTAGAATGGGATGCGGACGACGAAGAAATTCGCTGCCCACCCACCACCCACTTAGTAGCCACTGTCGACGATTTAACCGACATGCTCGACTTCGACTCCGAAGACATCGACGATATGGACGACGATGCAGGAGACGAACAGGAACCACCACCCACAGGGCGCTGGACCGCCACCTCATCATATGATATTTACATGGTGGACACCCCCAAAGAAGGCAATGGCGACGACATAGCGGCGCATGACCCCTCCAAGAAGCAACCAAGCGCAGACGTCAGCGGCGCCACTCTAAGTCCCGCCACAGCAAAAGTAGTGATACCTGCACAAGAGATAACAACACTCCAAATAGTGTCGCCAGCATGATGTAGAGCAGGAGGATGAACACACTAGCCCTCCAGAGCAGGCGGCAGATGGAGAACCGGAGGAGGACAATTACATGCCTCTCTCCGAAGACGAGGAGAACCTTGGCGACGAAGAATTTATCGTGTCTGAGGATCCCATCGAGCAGGAGCGCTTCAAGCGCCGGCTTATAGCCATAGCAAATAGCCTGAAGAAAAAGCAACCACAGCTTCAAGCTGATCAAGACTTGCTAGCAGACAGATGGACCAAAGTCCTTGCGGTCGAGGAATTCGAACTCGAGCGCCCCTCCAAGAGTTACCCAAAACGCAGGTTGCTACCTCACCTCGAGGAGGAAGCATTGAAACCTTCATCACCAGTGTACGATGCGGCTGACCGGCCACCGCGTGGCCGAGCCAGAGAGGCGTTTCAGCCCAAAGTTCAGCCTGCACCCCGCCGCCACTCAATCAAAAATACCAAGGCCCGGGGCAACACACGGGACCTGCGAGACGTATTGGACAGCAGGGCAAAACATGCAAGGTCAATATACGGGTCACGGGGGCACGCGCCAACGCGAGACGATGACCGTCGCGCTGGATACATTAAAGGTAAATCCGACCAGACCGAATACAGCAGACAAGACTCATATGAACTGCATTGCGATACAGCCTAGTACAGAGGCGCCGCACACCCCCTATGCTTCACTGATGAAGTTATGGGTCATGAATTCCCGGAGGGTTTTAAACCCGTAAATATCAAATCGTACGATGGTACAATAGATCCCGCTGTATGGATTGATGATTTCCTCCTTCACATCCACATGGCTCGCGGTGATGATCTACATGCCATCAAGTACCTCTCGCTAAAACTCAAAGGACCAGCTCGGCATTGACTGAACAGCTTGCCAGCAAACTCCATCAGCAGTTGGGAGGATTTGGAAGACGCATTCCTTGACAACTTCCAGGGCACTTATGTGCGACCACCGGAGGCCGATGATTTGAGCCATATAACTCAACAGCCAGGGAATCGGCCAGGCAATTCTAGACATGGTTCCTAACTAAGAAAAACCAAATTGTCGACTGTCCGGATGCAGAGGCCTTAGCGGCATTCAAGCATAACATCCGCGACGAGTGGCTTGCCCGGCACCTCAGCCAGGAGAAGCCGAAGTCTATGGAAGCCCTCACGACACTCATGACCCGCTTTTGCAAGGGCGAGGATAGCTAGCTGGCTCGCAGCAACAACACATCCAGGAATCCGGGCACTCCAGATACCAAATATGCCAACGGCAAACCACGACGCAACACACACAAGCGCCGCAAATATGGTGATAAAACCAAAAATACGGTAGTTAATGCCGGGTTCAGGGTCTCAAAGTCCGGTCAGCGGAAAGGGCCGCCCAAAAACACAAATCCAGGTCCATCTAGTCTGGACCGCATACTCGCCCATAAATGCAAAATTCATGGCACCCCAGAAACGCCAGCCACCCATACCAACAAAGAATGATGGGTCTTCAAACAAGCTGGCAAGGCAGGTGCCAAAAAAGAAGAGGGGTCTCAACGCGGCGATAGCGACGAAGAGCCCAGATCACCGAATACAGGAGGGCAAAAGAAATCCCCCCCCCATATTCAATCGGTGAATGTGGTACATACCACCCAAATTGCCCACTTGGACCAGATATGCACCCTTAGGGACAACGGCTCAACGGAACTCGCCGTCCCACAATATAAGCTAGGGCCAGTCACCTTCAACCTCACAGATCCTCCGGTTAACACCAATCGGGGCAATCCAGCCGCACTAATCCTCGACCCAATAGTAGACGGGATCCACCTCACTCGAGTCCTTATGGACGGAGGTAGTAGTTTAAATCTGCTCTACCAGGATACAGTGCGCAAGATGGGCATCGATCATTCAGCGATCAAGTCCACTAAAGCCACTTTTAGAGGCATCATACCAGGTATGGAGGTCGGCTGTACAGGCTCCATTGCCCTCGGGGTAACCTTTGGATCACCAGAAAATTACCGTATCGAAGAGTTAATCTTCGAAATCGCCCCTTTCCGTAGTGATTATCAAGCACTGCTCGGGCGAACCGCATTCGCTCAATTCAACGCAGTGCCACATTATGCCTACTGTAAGCTCAAAATGCCCGGTCCACGTGGCGTCATCACGGTTCATGGCAAGGCCGAACCTTCCTTCGGCACCAACAAATATGTCGCTGCCTTAGCAGCAGGAACACTGAGCAGCACCTTGCAGCCGAACCTCGAGTCGACACCTAGGCTCCCGGACACCGGCAAGGGGATCCGAATTACTTTGCGGAAGGATACCCCGGCTCGTCCAGGGCTCAACTAAACACTCCGGCGAGGGCCATGACAGGCCGCACTCAGCGGTTCAACCGCCCTCCGGCACGCAAACATCTCTTATATTTCCTTTGCAGGTTCACCTTCGCACCGACCAGGACGGACTCCACAGAGGCAGCTCAAACGCGTCAGGGGATCCTTAGACGTTCCCCACAGCGAACGTCCAGCTACAATACGGATCCGCACTCAACCTCTTCCCCCTGGTCACAGCAGGTTCTGCTATCACAACCTTTTTTTATCACATTACTTGTACCCATACACATGGACGTATTATTTAAATACAACATGTGGATTCATATGACGTTACCTGCTTATTATTTCTTATCAAAATCATTTTGTCAAATGGCATCCGTACACAGCGATATGCCTTAAATATGCCAGGGGCTTCGTCTTCCCCGTAACACGACAATAAAAGTCCGAACACCTTCACGGAAGTTCGGCACCCCGAACTTATAGCATTATATGCATCATCTCCGAATCATATCTTGGGTCAATAGTTGGGTTTGCCCGGCTCCTATGTTTTGGTACCTTACGTTTTGCTATATCGGCTAAGGTAGCACTGGGAGAACTACTGTGATTGTGTCCCGGTTCTTTCGGATGAGCACCTCAGTAGAGAAAGCCGAAGACTGACTGTCATGATACGACGAGAGCTGGTCAACTGTTCGAGCGGTCACAAAATCTATAAGGATTTCTCCTGCATAATGCCAGAACCAATGCAGCGTGCGATGGATCGCCTTTTTGCTTTGATCAGGCGCTTATAGAGCCCCTAGTACGGTCTTCCGAACACAAGGGGTTGCGCCGACCATACTAAAGCTCCTATGGCTAAGTGAGAGTGATAAAGCCCTATAGTCCGATTGCCTGGTTCATTGTGCTGAGCACCTCCTTCGGAGGACCCAACACTGGGATAAAGAGTGCTCAGGTTTATCCCGAACACCCCTGTACTCCTTACGTGGGGGCAGAAGTCGACGACGGGCCAACTCTCAGCCTTAACATACAAACGGCCGCACAGGAGGGTAAACTTTTACATAATAGGCGACATATCAACGACCTTGTTCAAAAATACAACGGACAACATGATCGACATTCATGGAAATATAATGTCCGTGGTACATAGCTCCGCTGCAAGGTAGGATCCTTCAGGACATCCTCTTAATACAATTCGGGCTCGCGGTGCTCCTTCCCCTCCGGCGGTCCCTCGGTCACTAGCTTTTCAGCATCATCTTCCCCCATTGCACCTTTGTGAGGGCGAAGGCCATTCGCGCTCCCTCTATACAGACCGACTGCTTAATGACGTCAAGTCGAGGGCAAGCGCTTACAAGCCGCCTCATGAGCCTGAAGTAGCTGCTTGGAATCGGCTCGGCAGGCCATAGCCGGATAACCACATCTTTCATGACTAGTTCCGCCGCCTTATGCAGTTCGATCAGCTATTTTAGTTGATCGGCAAAAGGCACCGGATAATTCGTCGCCAAATACTGTGACCAAAAGAGCTTATCCGTGGTGTTCCTTCCTTCAGCTCGGTAGAAGTGAGCGGCATCTGATATACAGTGAGGTATCTCGGCAAATACACCTGAGAAGTCCGGATTCACAATCAGACACATAGTTTTCCCTTCAAATATTTGCTTTACATGGGAAAAGCTTACCCGCCGCGATCTTCCTCACCTCTTGGATCCCCTGCAGGGTGCTTTGGGTTTCCCCCTGGGCGTCGCTTGTAGCTTGACGCGCCATGGTGAGTTCGGACTCTTTCTCCGTTAAACTCTACTCCAAGGCCTCGCATTTACTTACGGCCTCTTGCAGCTCCTGCTCAGCTTTAATAACTCTGGCTTCGTGTTTCTCACAAAGAGTCTGCTCCGTGGCCGCCTTTTTCTCGGCATTGGCAATGGCCCTTTTGAGGGCCTCGACTTCGGTCATAACCCCTAGCACAAATTAAGTGGCTTCTTTCATACTGAACATTTATTTCACAATAAATGCGCGCAATGCTTGTGCATACCTTGTTTAGCCCTCAACTGCATTTTTAATTGGCCAATTTCTTCCATGGCCCGCTCCAAACTTTTTTTCAGTCTGGAGATCTCCGCAGTGCGAGAGGCAACAGCCGCTACAGGTATCTACTTCGAACAGAAGAGAAATCAATATCACTCAATGAGTCTCCCTGTGATCATCAATGCGATCCCCTGTCCGGCTCCTTTCACCGAACAGGGTATCAGGGGCTACTATCTATACTATGACACTCTTCGGCAAACTTGTAAAACATACCTCAAAGCCTCTTATAAGGCTGATACAGGCTTTGTTCAGTCCACTCTTGGTTGACTGAATCTTCTCAATCACCGCACCCATAAGGGCACGGTGTTCATCAACAATGGAGGCGTCTCGTAACGCCGCCAACAAAGCATCCGACACCTCTGGATGGACAGAGGTCGCCGGCGGAACAGGCACGCCCCCTCCAGCCGAGGGAAGTTGTCTTCCTGATTCTGGAGCCGTATAGACCTCTGGAATCACATCCGGTGTGGAGCCAAACTGTTAGACCCTGGGGGAATCTTTTCCTCCACGTGTCCGACCCCTACGATTTGACCTCCACGCGCCGCCTTCACGGTTTCTTCCCTTCCTCCTTGGCCGGGGTCCTTCTGGGATGAAGCCTCGGTGTTATGCACCTGTTTAGAGGAAGGGGCCTTTTGGGGCGTCCCACTCTCCATAGCATTCTAGCTTAGCAGGTCCTCTAATGAGGATTGTTTGTTACGGGACCTCACCGGACTACCAAAAAATATGGCTTAAGGTGAAAATACTAAGCCACGATGAGTTTGGACGCTTAAACATGCTCGGATACTTACGAGTTGACCAGGGGCTAGGCCCTGGGATCCCATGCCGGGCCGCTGTCGGCGGCGACAGTGGACTCTTTCGGAACAGAAGCCCTTCCCCTTTTGGGCAGTTCGACCTCCACGGGTGCGGAGCTCGTCCTCTTCCTCCCCCCCTGCAGGGGATTCATCTTCCTCCTCCTTTTTATCCTCTTCGGAGGCGAAATGGACATCAGAGCCTTCGGGTATTGTGTCCGAAGTGCCGCGACAACGAAGGCCGCCCTGGGTCTTTTTGGCCTCCTTTTCGGCCGTCTTCTTCAGCACCTTGTAGGGCGTCGGGACCAGCATCTTCGTCATAAGTGGAATGGTCGGGTCTTCGGGATACGGGGCAAGAAAATGGATCCGCTCCGCCTTCTTCGTCCAGCTCTGGGGGAGTTGAATAAACATGCGTTAGGCGCTTCCTTTGGGTCATGCGGATACAAAAGTTTAATAAACTCACCGAACTTGCAAGGCGGGACAGTTGGTACCCGGGGTCTTCGGCAGAGTCCAGCCATGATTCGCCGAACTTGAAAAGCACCTTCCAAATGTCCTCGTGCGAGGAGACGAAGAACCTTCGCAGAGTTTGGTGCCGGGCCGGATCGAAATCCCATAGATTGCACCTCCGGTGTTGACAAGGCAGTATACGACGGACAAACATCACTTGGACTACGTTGACAAGTTCAATGTTCTTATCTCCCATATCTTTAATGCACGTCTGAAGCACTGACAATTCGTCGGACGAGGACCAGTCCAGGCCTTTCTTGGCCCAGGATGTAAGCCGTAGAGGGGCACCGGATCGAAACTCAGGAGAGGCAGCCCATTCCTTGCCACACGGCTCAGTGATGTAAAACCATTGCTGTTGCAACTCCTTGACAGAGTCATTAAAGGTTCCCATTGGCCACATGATGTTGGGCATTTTTCTCACCATAGCGCCCCCGCACTCAGCATGCTCGCCGCCCACCACCTTGGGCTTCACATTAAAAACCTTCGGCCATAAACCGAAGTGCAGAGAAATACGGAGAAAAGCCTCGCATACGACAATGAATGTCGATATGTTGAGGAAGGAGTTAGGGGACAGATCGTGAAGATCGATCCCATAATAATACATGAGGCCACGGACAAACGGGTGGAGGGGAAACCCTAGCCCGCGGACAAAATAAGGGAGGAATACAACCCTCTCATGGGGTTGCGGAGTAGGGACGATCTGTCCCGCCGTCGGAAGACGGTGGTTGATTTTCTTGACCAGATACTCGGCCTCCCGAAACTTTTTGATATCCTTCTCTCGGACGGTAGAGGCCATCCATTTGCCTCCTGCTCCGGATCCGGACATCTTTGGAAGACCTTTTGTGGGTAGAGAAGGTGGACGCTTGGGCGCTGGAGCCTGAGCAGAATGGAATGAATTGGGGAGAAGGCGCGGGTGAAAAGAATGAATCCTAATCCCTTTATAGGGGAGGAAGAGGCGATGCGCCTCCCCACTCGCCTAGTAAAACCTCTTATTCCCCAAGCTCCGTAATTGATGGCGCGGTTGGGTTACCCGCATCTGTATTGATGAGAATCCCGTGATAAGGGGACATGATCTTTGCTTTGACAAGACGTGCTAAGAAAATCGCCTCGCAATATGTGCAGTGCTAGTTGGGAAAACGGTTTGGATGATAACCAGGCCATGACTTGATGTCATGCTGCCAAAACGCGTCAGCAGATTAGATTTGTGGAAATATTATTCTCTCTACAGTGGTATTCAGAAATTGTTTTGCAGAGCCGGACACTATTCTGGTGTTCAAAATCTTCTATGGAGTATTCAGAGGAGGAACCCTCCTTGCAATGCCGAAGACAATACTGCGCGCCGGACTCATCGTCATTGAAGCTTGGTTCAGGAGCTACTGAGGGAGTCCTGGATTAGGGGGTCTCCGGACAGCCAGACTATATCCTTTGGTCGAACTATTGGACTATGAAGATACAAGATTGAAGACTTCGACCCGTGTCCAGATGGGACTCTCCTTGGCGTGGAAGGCAAGCTAGGCAATACGGATATGTAGATCTCCTCCCTTGTAACCGACTCTGTGTAACCCTGGCCTCCTCCGGTGTCAATATAAACCGGAGGGATTAGTTCGTAGGACAACAGACAATCATACCATAGGCTAGCTTCTAGGGTTTAGCCTCTACGATCTCGTGGTAGATCAACGCTTGTAATACTCATATCATCAAGAACAATCAAGCAGGACATAGGGTATTAGCTCCATCAAGAGGGCCCGAACCTAGGTAAAACATCGTGTCCCCTGCCTCCTATTACCATCCGCCTTAGACGCACAGTTCGGGACCCCCTACCCGAGATCCGCCGGTTTTGACACTTACACTTGTCACTAGGGCTCGAGTGCCATGATTTCAGATCTAAACCTATTATGTTTTCATGAATATATGTGAGTTCTTGATCCTATTTTACAAGTCAATAGTCACCTACTATGTGTTATGATCCGGTGACCCTGAAGTGACAATAATCGGGACCACTCTCGGTGATGACCATAGTTTGAGGAGTTCATGTATTCACTAAGTGTTAATGCTTTGGTCCGGTACTCTATTAAAAGGAGGCCTTAATATCCCTTAGTTTCCAATAGGACCCCGCTGCCATGGGATGCTAGGACAAAAGATGTCATGCAAGTTCTTTTCCATAAGCACGTATGACTATATTCAGGATACATGCCTACATTACATTGATGAAGTGGAGCTAGTTCTGTGTCACCCTATGTTATAACTGTTGCATGAGGAATCGCATCCGACATAATTATCCATCACTGATCCATTGCCGACGTGATTTTCACATATTGATCTTTGCTTTGTTACTTTTTCGTTGCCACTGTTACAATTGCTACGAAACTGCTACTGTTACTTTTGCCATCATTGAGGGAGTCCTAGATTATGGGGTCCTCGGGTGTCCGGACTGTGTAGCTTGGGCCGGCCTGATGGGCCATGAAGATACGAGATAGAGGGCCTTCACCCGTGTCCAGATGGGACTCTCCTTTGCGTGGATGGCAAGCTTGACGTCCGGATGAGTAGTTTCCTTTCTCTATAAACCGACTCTGTACAACCATAGGCCCCTCCGATGTCTATATAAAACGGAGGGTTTAGTCCGTAGAGGCTATCGTAAATCACATAGGCTAGACATCTAGGGTTTAGCCATCACAATCTCGAGGTAGATCGACTCTTGTAACCCCTATACTCATCAAATACAATCAAGCAGGACATAGGGTTTTCTCTCCATTGAGAGGGCCCGAACCTGGGTAAACATTGTGTGACCCTTGTCTCATGTTTCCTTCGATCCTTAGACACACAGTTCGGGACCCTCTACCCGAGATCGGCCGGTTTTGACACCGACAATCATTACCACTACTTCCATACTACTTTGCTACTAAATACTTTGTTGTAGATATTAAGTCTTTCAGGTGTGGTTGAATTGACAACTCAACTGCTAATACTTGAGAATATTCTTTGGCTCCCCTTGTGTCGAATCAATAAATTTGGACTGAATACTCTACCCTCGAAAATAGTTGTGATCCCCTATACTTGTGGGTTATCAAGACCTTTTTCTGGTGTCATTGCCGGGGAGCAAAGCTCTATTCTCTGAGTCATTTGGGATTTATATCTGGTGATCACTATGAGGAATTTGAAAGATTAAAGAACCAAGATTTTTCCCTCAACTATGAGGGGAGGTAAGGAACTGCCATCTAGCTCTGCACTTGATTCACCTTCTGTTTTATGTAAACTTGCGACACCTACACCTGCTATTGATTCCGATATGTTGCTTGTTATTGATGATGCCACTTATGCTATGCATGATGCTTATGATGAAACTACTTCTTTGCTTGATAATACTGTGCTAGTAGGTGAATTTCTTGATGAACAACTTGCTAGGGTTAGAGAGAACGAAATTACTAAAACTGATGATTTTATTGAAACTGCAGATTATGATTCTCCCCCTAGGTATGAATTACCTTTTATACCTGAGGGTTATATTATCGATGAGGAAACTGCTAGAGACTTTCTTGCTTGCAATGGTATAGATGATCTTAAGAAACTGTTAGCTAAGTTGAAAGAAAAGTCTTTGAATGCTAGAATACAATATGACCCTATGTTTGCTACTTCACCTATCTTTGTTACTAATAAGGATTATGAATTCTCTGTCGATCCTGAGTTAATTACTTCGATTGAATTTGGTCCTTTCTATGGTTATGAATCTGGAACTGTTGTGGCACATTTTACTAAATTGAATGATATAGCCACCCAATTTGCTCATGAGGAAAAAAATCGATAGTACTATATTCTTAAGTTGTTTCCTTTCTCATTAAAGGGTGATGCTAAGTTATGGTTTAATTCTCTTGCTCATGGTTGTGTGCGTAGTCCCCAGGATATGATTTATTACTTCTTCAAAAAATATTTCCCTACTCATAAGAAACAAGCTGCCTACGGGAAATATTTAACTTTGTGCAAATTGAAGAAGAGAGTCTCCAACAAGCTTGGGGAGGATCCTCCAATTACTTAATGCTTTACCTGATCATCCTCTCAAGAAAAATGAAATACTTGATATCTTTTATAATGGACAAACTGAAGCTTCCAGAGACCACCTAGATAGTTGTGCTGGTTGTGTTTTTGGGGAAAGAACTGTTGAGCAAACTGAATTGCTATTGAATAATATATTGAGTAATGATAATGATTGGATACTTCCTGAACCAACTCCTAAGCCAACTCCGAAGAAAGGGGGTATTCTATTTCTCAGTCCTGAAGATATGCAAGAGGCAAAGAAACCTATAAAAGAAAAAGGTTTGAAGATGTTAAGAATTTACCGCCTATTGAAGAAATACATGGTCTTGATAACCCGACACAGGTAGTAGAGGTAAACTCTCTCCATAGATTTGATGAAGGTGATATTCCTCATAATAAGTCTGCAAGTCAATGCTTGGATGAGTTTGATAATTTTGTTGTTAAAAAAGAAAACTTCAATGCTTATGTTAATAGACAATTGAAACATAATGCTTACATGCTTGATCAGTTGGGTGATATTATCAGTAGAACTGTTAATGATCTTAAGCTTATTAGTAAACATGCTTCCATGGTTACAACTCAAGTAGAACAAGTACTTAAGGCACATGATGATTTGCTTAATGAGTTGAATAGTAAGAATAATGATAATGATGTTAGGGTTATGACTAGAGGTGGTAAGATGACCCAGGAACCTCTGTATCCTGATGGTCATCCTAAGAGAGTTGAGCAAGATTCTTAGAGAGTTAATACTGATGCACCTAGTCCTTCTAATAAAAGAAAAGGAAAACTGATAGGACTTTGCATGCTTCTAGTGAACCTATTATAGATACACCTGAGAATCCTAATGATATTTATATTTCTGATGCTGAGACACAATCTGGTGATGAACATGAATCTAGTGCTAATGTTAATAATGATGTTGATGTTGATGCTCAACCTAGTAATGATAATGTGGTAGAGGTAGAACCTATTGTTGATCTTGATAACCCACAATCAAAGAATCAATGCTATGGTAAGAGAGACATTGTTGCTAGAAAATAGGGTAAAGAAAGAGAAGCATGGGTTCAGGAACCCATGCCCTTTCCTCCTAAGCCATCCAAGAAAAAGGATGATGAGGATTTTGAGCGCTTTGCTGAAATGATTAGACCTATCTTTTTGCGTATGTGTTTGACTGATATGCTTAAAATGCCTCCTTATGCTAAGTATATGAAAGATATTGTTACTACTAAAAGAAAGATACCGGAAGCTGAGATTTCTACCATGCTTGCTAATTATACTTTTAAGGATGGAATACCAAAGAAACTTGGAGATCCAGGAGTACCAACTATACCATGCTCCCTTAAAAGAAACTATGTTAAAACTTCTTATGTGATATTGGAGCCAGTGTTAGTGTTATGCCTTTCTCTTTATATCATAGACTTGAATTGAATAAGTTGACACCTACTGAAACCTCTTTGCAAATGGGTGATAAATCAATTGCTATACCCATCGGTATTTTTGAGGATGTGCCTGTAGTGGTTGCAAACATTACTATCATCCTTGGTAGACCTTTTTTCAATACTGCAGGGGCTGTTATTGATTGCTGAGCATACGGTACACTTTCCGAGGAAACAACCTCAAGTTCATAGTATCAATTATATCGGAATAATTTCAACTATTACTATTGGAGGTTTTGAATTCCCTCTTCCTACTGTTAAGAGGAAATATGATATTCTTATTGTTGGGGACGTGCATATCCCCGTTGAGGTAACCTAGTGGTATTCGAAAGTTCTCCGGTTTCATGTCATTTAGAAGAAGTTTGTTAATAAGACTTGATCAACATTGTTAATGGATTCCTTTTGATGAGCATGAGATGGATGAATTTAGAAAGCACAACTTTTTGTACCCACATTTTACTTTCTATTAATTAGAATAAATAAATCAAAATTAGTATTTTTTGTATGTTTTCTGAATTATCCGTGCAATAAATAATGTCCCAAAAATAAAAGTTCTCCAAATGCCCTGAAAATTTAGTATGATTTTTTTAGAATATTTGAGAATTTCTGGCACTGAGAACACAACAGGTGGATGCACTAGTGGTCCAGAAGGGTGGAGGGTGGGCCTTACCCCCTTGGCACGCCCCCTATCTTGTGGGTCCCACGTGGGCCCCTCCACTTATTCCAGCATTCATCCACTTCGTCTTCCTCCAAAAAAAATCATCCCCTAGCTCAAACACATGTTATAGCTCATTTTGCTGCCATTTTCGATCTGCTTGCTCAATGCTCCATTCACAAAACTGCTTTTGGATATTGTTCTTAGGTATGTGACTCCTCCAATTTTCTAGTTAGTTTTTGTTCTAGTGCTTTGTTTATTGCAAATTTTTGCTACTATGGTGACCCTATTCTTGAGCTTGCATGTCAAATTTATATGGTCCAAAGTAGTTTTGATGCATGATGTAGCCTCTAGACACTTGTAAGAGTAGTTGCTATCAATATTGTTGAGTTTGGTTCACTTTTATTTTGAGTCACTAAAATTTTTAGAAATTTTTAGAGGAAGAAAATGATGAGGAGATTGTTGAGAGGCTCTTCGAGTCGGGGTTCGAAGGAAAAATAAAATGAGGAGAAGGAGAAGCCCAAGTACAATCTTCCTCGCACCATGGAGGTTCGGCCGTTTGAATGGCCATGTGATGCCTTCTTGGAGGCGGCCATAATTTATGAGGATTTCTATTATTTGGCTAGCAATGCAGGCATCATCGACTTTCTCCATGATAAGTGTGATCAGTACCTCCTACACACTAATACTTTCGTGCAAAATTTTCACTTTCATGCTAGGAGATCACCACCCACGGTAGAGTTTCACTTATATGATGAGCATAAGGAGATGACGCTTTATGACTTTTGTGAGGTTTGTAAATTACCTTTTGAGGGCAGCGTCGAGGAACCACATCCTAGAGATGTGGAAGATTTTATTGATGAAGTTACCGTAGGGGAAGGGAGAGAAGTGTCAAAAGCGAGAGTGTCTAGTGTACATTTTCCTATTCTGCGCAACTACTCATTATTTCCTGGGAGATGTTTAATTGGTCGCGGGCACAGTGGAGGCCTTAGTGCTCCCGACCTTGCCATTTTGTGCCACGCTTTACTTCATGATAGAACTTTCAGTTTAGGCGCTATGGTTGCTAGACGGTTGAGTTTAAACCATACAAAGGGTCCTATTTTTGGATGTATCTTCGCCTCCCGTCTTGCTAGACGCTTCGAGATACCCATTAGGCACGATGAGGAGGAGAAGCTACTACCCACTATATACTTAGATTATGAAAGCATGGTAGCACATAATTTTATTCCCTATGATAAGGAAAAGAGACTCATTTATAACCTAGTATTTAGCGAGGATACTTTTCAGATTATTACCTTGCCTGCCCCTTCTTTGTTCGATATTCATTCTGGCAGGTACTTCGTTTTGCCCGCAGACATTCAAGCATACTGGGAAGGGACGCGATCCCCAGTTCCTGAGCCAGAACCATCACCTGATCCATATCAACAGTCTATTTATCAGTGGGAGCCAAAGGAGCTTGCGAACTAGTGGAACCCCCAGGATCCTCCTCAGTACACCGGTGAGGGCTACTTTGATCCATGGGCTTAGACCAACGTAGGTCAAAAGCCTAAGCTTGGGGGAGTATGTATTTCTCACAGACATTACATTCATGTTCACACACGCATTCCAATTGTCAGTCTTCATACTTTTTCATTGTATTATCCATGCTAGTTTATTTCTTTTTCCCGCTTTCTTCTTGTGTGTTTGAAAAATCTTAAGAAAAACCAAAAAAATAGTTTTAGTTTAGTTTACTTTCCACGTTCACTTAGTAGTAGTACTAAAAGAAAACCCAAAAATATTTCTTGTTCTTCTTTTGCTTGTTGGGAGCTTTCCCATGTAAATAGTTTTTCTCGTTCTTGTTTTACTTCCTTAAGAAAAACAAACACTCCAAAAACATTTCAGTGTGTTTCTTTGAAATTCTTTTCTTTTCTTTGGGGGTCGTGAGGAAGACCACAATGAAAATGGTGAGTGTCTCTCATATGCATTATTGTTGATCTAACAAAGAGCCCATATTACCTTGTCTTCTCCTTTGAATAAATGTTTACAGATTCCATCTTAGTCCGATGCACGTGCACTCTTATTATTATCCACACCGTCCGGTCGTGCAAGTGAAAGGAAATAATGACAATATATGACGAAATGATTGAGATGAGGAAAAGCTGGTATGAACTCGACCTATCTTGTTTTTGTAAATATGATTAGTTCATCGTTCTTGATTCACCCTATTATGAATGAAACATATTTTCAATTACAATTAGAGATTATAGTTACTCATGCGATGCTTAATTAGCAAGGAGTTTATAATGGTTTACCTTGGGTGCCAACATGCTTTTAAAATGGTTGTTATGTAGTATGATAGGATGGTATCCTCCTTTGAATGATTCGAGTGGGACTTGGCTGTTCACACATGTAGTTGAAACAAAATCAATATAGCCTCCACGATATTTATGTTCATGCTGATTTATATCCTACTAATGCTTGCACTCAATGTTGGTTAATCTCATGCATGTTTATGACTGTTGTCGCTCTCTAGTTTGTCGCTCCCCAGTCTTTTTCTAGCCTTCACTTGTACTAAGTGGGAATACTGGTTGCGCATCCACTTCCATAAACCCCAAAGTTGTTCCATATGAGTCCACCATACCTACCTATATGCGATATTTACCTGCCATTCCAAGTAAATTTGTATGTGACAAACTCTAAACCTTCAAATGATAATCTGTTTTGTATGCTCGAATCACTCATGTAGCAACTAGGGTTGTCAATATCTTCCATGCTAGGTGGGTTATTCTCACGATGAGTGGACTCCGCTCATCATTCACGAGAAAATGGCTGTTAACTGGGATGCCCAGTCCCATGCTCAAATCAAATCAAAATATAATTGCAAACAAAACTCCCCCAAGGTTGTTGTTAGTTGGACGGTATCCATTGTTTCAGACCAGCCGTGGAATGTGCTTGTTGGTGGTGGGGGAGTATAAGCTTTATCATTCTATTTGGGAACTGCCTATAATGTATCTAGTATGGAAGATACCGAGATCTCTTGGTTGTTATGTTAACAATGAAAGCATACATCTCAAAATATTATTCATCTCTGTTTCAAAAACTCGAGCTCTGGCACCTCTACAAATCCCTGCTTCCCTCTGTGAAGGGACCATCTATTTACTTTTATTGATGAGTCATCAAACTCTTATAAAAAGCACCAGTTAGAGAGCACCACTGTCATTTTTATTCTTTGTTATTAATTGATATTGAGTATGACTGTGACTAGATCTCTTTTACCATGAATTACAATGTCTAGTCAGTCCTTGATCTTTAGGGGTGCTCTGCATTTATGTTTTGCGGTCTCAGGAAGGGCTAGCGAGATACCACCTTGTTATATCATATCATGATTGATTTGAAGTGTTGTCATCCGAGATTTATTATTATAGCTCGCAAGTTTATTATGCCATTGATGTGAGTAAATGTGAGACCTAAATGTTATGTGAATATGGTTAGTTCATAATCTTTGCTAAAAACTTGAATGCTAGCTTTACATATTTGCAACAACAAGGTGAAACAGAGTTTGTAAAAGTTTTTCTTTATCACTTTTAGTTTGTCAACTGAATTTTTTGCGGACAAGCATTGGGTTAATCTTGGGGGAGTTGATACGTCTCCATCATATCTACTTTTCCAAACTCTTTTGCCCTTCCTTTGGACTCTAATTTGCATGATTTGAATGGAACTAACCCGGACTGACATTGTTTTTAGCAGAATTGCCAGGGTGTTATTTTTGTGCAGAAATAAAAGTTCTCGAAATGACCTAAAACATCACGGAGATTATTTTTGGAATAAATAAAAAATATTGGTGAAAGAATCAACCAGAGGGGACCCACACCCTATCCACAAGGGTGGGGGCACGCCCTACCCCCTGGGCGCGCCTCCTGGTCTTGTGGGTCCCATGGACCTCCACTGACCTCAACTCCAACTCCATATATTCATTTTCAGGGAGAAAAAAATTAGAGAGAAGGATTCATCGCGTTTTATGATACGGAGCCCCCGTCATCCCCTGTTCTTCATCGGGAGGCCAGATCTGGAGTCCGTTCAGGGCTCCGGAGAGTGGAAATCGCCGCCATCATCACCACCAACCTTCCTACATCACCAATTTGATGATGCTCACCGTCGTGCATGAGTAATTTCATCATTAGCTTGCTGGACAGTGATGGGTTGATGAGATTTACTATGTAATCGAGTTAGTTTTGTTAGGGTTTGATCCCTAGTATCCACTATGTTCTAAGATTGATGTTGCTATGCCTAATGCTTGTGACTAGGGCCCGAGTGTCGTGATTTCAGATCTGAACCTATTATGCTTTCATGAATATATTTTAGATCTTGTTCCTATCTTGCAATACTACGTGTTATGACCTGGCAACCCCGGAGTGACAATAGTCGAGACACTTCCCGGTGATGACCGTTGACGGTGTCTTGGACTAGGGGGTACTCACCACGTCATCTCCCAACTAGCTGGATCGGGCCGAGGACCCCCGTGGCGGTTCACTCATGGGCCACTTCGGGCAGCCCATGCCGCACACGAGGAAGATTCTACAAGGCTTGGTGATCAACAACTCCTCTCCACCAACATATTCGACTAGGACTCTTGTTATCATAGGCCTCTAGTACATTGTATAAGCCAGGGCCAGGCTAGTCGATAGATTATGACATTATTCATCATACCCTCAGGTTTTAGACCACAACATATAATCTCGAGGTGGATCAACTCTATACTAGATACTCCATCAATATAAAAAAGCAGGACGTCGGGTTTTACCTCAATCAAGAGGGCCCGAACCTGGGTAAAACATCGTCTCTTTCGTTCCTGTTACCATTGATCCGAGAATCCACAGCTCGGGACCCTCTACCTCGAGATCTTCAGGTTTTGACACAGACAACCGTAGTTTGAGTAGTTCATTTATTCACTAAGTGCTAATGCTTTGGTCCGGTTCTCTATTAAAAGGAGGCCTTAATATCCCTTAGTTTCCAATAGGACCCCGCTGCCACGGGAGGGTAGGACAAAAGATGTCATGGAAGTTCTCTTCCATAAGCATGTATGACTATATTCGGAATACATGCCTACATTATATTGATGAATTGGAGCTAGTTCTGTGTCACCCTATGTTATAACTATTTCATGATGAATGCTATCTGACATAATTACCCATCATTGATCCATTGCCTACGAGCTCGTTTCATATTGATCTTTGCTAAGTTACTTTTCTATTGCTACTGTTACAATTGCTACGAAACTGCTACTATTACTTTTGCCATCGTTACCGCCACTTCCATACTACTTTGCTACTAAATACTTTGCTGCAGATATTAGGTCTTTTAGGTGTGGTTGAATTGACAACTCAGCTGCTAATACTTGACAATATTCTTTGGCTCCCCTTGTGTCGAATCAATAAATTTGGGTTGAATACTCTACCCTCGGAAACTGTTGCGATCCCCTATAGTTGTGGGTTATCAGTGTTTTCCCCTCTCTATCTTGTTGTGAATTGACTTTCCCTTTGAGATTTCATTTTATCGGATTGAATACTTTTATGGATTTGAGAGCAGTTGATGTATGTCTTGCTATGAATACCCATGGTGACAATGGCGTATCATATTGATTCACTTGATGTGTGTTTTGGCACTCAATTTGCAGATTCCCAAGGTGACATTGGGGTAATCTATGCATAGGGGTTGATGCACGTTCTCGTCTTTTGTTTCTCCAGTAGAGATCTTGGGGCACTCTTTGAGGTTCTTTGTGTTGGATTGAGTATTATGAATCTGAATTTTTTTTTGGTGTTATTTTAGTACGAATTCTTGATAGATCGATCGGAAATAATAACTTGTGTTATTTTATTATGAAGTCTTTATAGATCGATCGGAAAGAATAACTTGGTGTTATTTTAGTATGAACTCTTGGATAGATCAATTTATGTAAAGAATAGCTACAAACAATTTCTTCTTATGTTCTTCGCTAGATAGGAACTTTAGAGTGATTCCTCATCGCACTTTAAGGGATGGTTATATGATCCAATTAGATTAGCATTGTTGAGAGATTGCACTAGCAAAAGTATGGATCGTAGGCCTCATTTTCAAGCATTGCAATACCGTTTGTGCTCCATTTTATCAATTGCTACCTTGCCGTTTTTTATTGTTCTTATTACAAAAATCAATATCTACTATCCATATTACACTTGTATCACCATCTCTTCGACGAACTAGTGCACCTATAAAAATTACCATTGTATTTGGTGTGTTGGGGACACAAAAGACTTTTTATTATTTGGTTGCAGGGTTGTTTGAGAGCGACCATCTTCATCCTACGCCTCCCACGGATTGATAAACCTTAGGTCATCCACTTGAGGGAAAATTGTTACCGTCCTACAAAACTCTGTGCTTGGAGGCAGAACACGTGTCTACAAGAATAAAGTTGCGTAGTGGACGTCAATGCACACATATAGAGATTGAATGAAATAAATCTGCTTAATTTCCCCCTAACTTATCTATTAAATAGCTCCATCAACTAAAGCAGCGCATTCATAGGCCGGTGTGGGCATGCAACATGGGTAAATGTCCAATCAGCCAATTTCACATGGCTTCAATGCAGCCATGCATAGATGGGAGAGACTTTTTGGTAATAAAGCAATGTAATTAATGTAGGGGCCTAATAAACAGGTACTACCATCGGTGTATTTCGGGACCAATAAATCCAGACAGAGGTAGTAAGTGGGTAGAAGCTATTCTAACTAGTAGTGCTAATATTAACACATCTATTAAAATTCTTAAAGAAGTTATTTTCCTGAGGTTTGGAGTCCCTAGATATTTAATGACTGATGGTGGTTCATATTTTATTCATGGTGCTTTCCGTAAACTTCTTGCTAAATATGATGTTAACCATAGAATTGCGTCTCCTTATCATCCTCGGTCTAGTGGTCAGGTTGAATTGAGCAATAGAGAAATCAAAATAATTTGGCAAAAAGACCGTTAATAGATCTAGACAGAATTGATCTAAGAAAATTGACGATGCATTATGGGCATATAGATCTGCTTATAAGAATCCTATGGGTATGTCTCTGTATAAATTTGTTTATGGAAAAGCATGGTATTTACCTCTTGAGTTTGAACATAAAGCATCTTGTGCAATTAAAGAACTTAATTATGATTTCAAACTTGCCGGTGAAAAGAGGTTATTTGATATTAGCTTGTTAGATGAGTGGAGAACCCAAGCTTATGGAAGTGCCAAGTTGTTTAAAGAAAAAGTTAAAGGTGGCATGATAAAAGAATCCAAAATGGGAATTCAAAGTGGGTGAGAATGTTCTATTGTACAACTCTCATTTTAGATTTTTTTTGCAGGAAAACTTCTCTCCAAATGGGAAGGACCCAATATCATCGAAGAAGTTTATCGCGTCGGAGCTATCAAGATCAATAATGCCAAGGGCACTAATCCGAGAATGGTTAGTGGACAAAGAATTAAGCATTATATCTCAGGTATGCCTATTAATGTTGAAACTAATATAGTTCAAACTATGACACCAGAGGAACACATAAGAGAGACCTTCCGGAACACTCTAGAACCCTGAAAAAGAGTAGGTATGTGATACGGTAAGTAAACCGACTCCAAAATTTCCATAAAAAATATTTTTGTCCATTTTCGAACATTAGAAACATATAAAATAAGAAACAACCAAGGGGACCCGCGAGGAGGTCACAAGGCAACAGGGCGCGCCTAGTTGTCTTGTGGGCCCCTTGTGTGCCATCCCGACTCTGTTTTCTTCTGGAATACCTGTTTCGCAAGATACAAATTCTTTATATACACTCCTAGATGTTTTGACCACTATAGCACAAGAATCTCTTCTATTCTTGTTTCGTGCTATTTTTCTGACACATCTAGATCACCATGGCTCCATCAAGTTCATCCAAGGACAAGTTCTATGAGAAGGTCATCAACCGTTACCTACTAGAGGTGATGAAACACCCTCAAGCCAACGAGATGCGTGAGGGGGTGCTTCATATCCTGGACGTTCAAGGGCCCAAGAAGACCGGAAGCGAGGAGGCCAGGCTCGAAGCAGTGGATCAAGAGATCTTCAAGTGCCAAGGGATGGTGGAACATGGACTTAACACCAACCACTCCATGATCATGGAATTTGTTCATGAGCACAAGGTGGACAGCAGGGAGATTGGGGATGCCATCTTCAACCTCAATGACAAGATTGATTACCTTCAAGCCCATGTTTTTAACTTACAAAACCAAAATTTTGAGTACGAAGCAAAATTTAAAGGTGTGAGTTTACCTGCAGGTTTTGGAAATCCGGAAACCTGTTCATCCTTCTATGATGGAGAGCCTATGCCATGGGATACGGAGGACAAACCCAGTACTTCATCATCACCATCATCACCGAAGAAAGAGACTTGATTACACGGGTATGGGCATCACCCTATGCTTGTGCCAAGCTTGGGGGGAGGTACCCCAGTATCGTATCACCATCATGTTTAATATCTTTACCTATGTTAGTTTGATCCTTAGTTATTTCATGATTTAGAAGAATAAAAGTTTAGTAGGATCTATTTCTAGTGCAAGTTTCGTGATCTATCTATCTATGTAATATAGTTGAGAGTTATACAATAGAGTAGTTTGAGTTTTGCTTGTTTACTTTTATGTTTCAATCTTAGCAATGAAAATAATAAAAATATCATATGCTAATCCCATGGAAAGTAATGACTTTACATAAATAAAAGTATAGTTGATAAAATTTGTTGGAAGTTAACAAACATAGTATTGGTCAATGATGCAATTCAAGAAAGATTAATAAGGGAAGAGGAGTTCATATATAAATATACTATCTTGGACATCTTTTATGACGGTGAGCTCCCATTAAATATCTTATGTTAATTATTTAAAATTGGACAAGGAAGACAATGTGATGAGTTATGTTTGCTTATATTCATAAAGAAGTTATATTGTCATCGATCCTCCAACATGTGGTGCTTGCTCAATATCTTTTGCTAGCCAAAAATCCGCACCAAGTAGAGATACTACTTGTGCATCCAAAACCCTTAAACCCAATTTCATGTCATGAGAGTCCACTATATCTACCTATGAATTGAATAAGATCCTTAAGTAAGTTGTCATCGGTGCATAAAGCAATAAAAATTGCTCCTAAATATGTATGATCTTTTGTTGTAAGGGAAAATAAGCTTTGTATGATCGTGTGATGGTAAAGAAATAAAAGTGATAGACTGCATATTAAAGGTTGCTATCAAAAGGGGCATTATAAAGTGACGTTCCTTTACATTAAGAGTTTGCACATCTGAAAATAAAAAGCACATGATAACATCTGCTTCCCTCTGTGAGGGGCCTATCTTTTACTTTTCTGTATTTATTCTCTATGCAAGAGTCAATAGTGTTCTTCTCTAATCCTTTTTCAGTTTTTCTCTTTGCAAGCATCATGTGGTGGGGAAAGATCTAGGCACATATATATCTAGTTGGATATGACTAATCATGAGTTATTATTGTTGACATTACCCTTGAGGTAAATAAGTTGGGAGGCAAAACTATAAGCCCCTATCTTTATTTGTGTCTAACTAAAAATTTTGCTCCATATATATGTCATGAGTGTCAGCAATCATAGAAGACTAAATGAGAGTTGAGTATGTTGACTTTCTAAACAAAAACTCTTACATAAGATTCTTCCTGAGAATATGATGAGTTGTAATTGTTTCGTTGACCAAGAACATAGTTTGTTAGTTTTCAAGAAAGTTTATGCCTTATACTTTGTTGCTATGATGAATTGTTGTTTGCTCATGAGAAGTTTTATGATGATATATTATTGCGATGATAATGGTCATGATGCTACTATGTTTGTATTTGGTTTTTATTGACACCTCTCTTTCTCTAAACATGTGGTCATGATTATCGATTTCGGATTTCGCTTGAGGACAAGCGAAGTCTAAGCTTGGGGTAGTTGATACGTCCATTTTGTATCATGTTTTCCTACTGTTATTTATAATGTTTTTGATCATTATAACATTTTGTGATGCAATTCTAATGCCTTTTCTATCTTAATTTGCAAGATTTACATAGAGATGGAGATTGCTGGCAGCTGGAATTCTGGACCTGGAAAAGATACATCAGAGATACCTATTCTGCAGAACTCCAAATGACATGAAATTTCACAAAGAATTTTTATGGAATATATAAAAATACTGGAGCTAAGAAGTACTAGAGGGGGCTCACCAGTTGCCCACAAGGCCATAAGGCTCAGCCATCCCTGGGCGCGCCCTGATGCCTTGTGGGGCCCACAGCTGGCCTGCGGCCCCCATCTTCTGATATATGAAGGGTTTTGACATAGAAAAAATAAAGGGAGGACTTTTGGGATGAAGCGCCACCGTCTCGAGGCGGAACCTGGGCAGGAGCACTTTAGCTCTCTGGTGAAGCGATTCCGCTGGTGACACTTCCCTCCGGGAGGGGGAAATCGAAGCCATCGACATCACCAACAATCCTCTCGTCGTGGGAGGACCAATATTCATCAACATCTTCACCAGCACCATCTCATCTCAAACCCTAGTTCATCTGTTGTATTCAATCTTTGTCTCAAAACCTCTGATTGGTACTGATACGTCTTCAGTGTATCTATAATGTTTGCTTGTTCCATGTTGTTATATGATCATTCTTGGATGTTCTATATTCATTCTATAGCAACTTTATATCATTTTTGGGACTAACCTATTGACATAGTGCCTAGTGCCAGTTGTTTTTTTCTTGTTTTTACTTCGTAGAATATCCATATCAAACGGAGTCCAAACGCAGCGAAACTTTTTGGAGATTTTTTTGGACCGGTGGATCTCAGGTAGGGGGTCCCGAACTGTGCGTCTAGGCCGGATGGTAACAGGAGGCAGGGGACACGATGTTTTACCCAGGTTCGGGCCCTCTTGATGGAGGTAAAACCCTACGTCATGCTTGATTAATATTGATGATATGGGTAGTACAAGAGTAGATCTACCACGAGATCAGAGAGGCTAAACCCTAGAAGCTAGCCTATGGTATGATTGTTGTTCGTCCTACGGACTAGAACTCTCTGGTTTATATAGACACTGGAGAGGGCTAGGGTTACACAGAGTCGGTTACAATGGTAGGAGATTTACATATCCGTATCTCCAAGCTTGCCTTCCACACCAAGGAAAGTCCCTTCCGGACACGGGACGAAGTCTTCAATCTTGTATCTTCATAGTCCAGGAGTCTGGCCGAAGGTATAGTCCGGCTATCCGAACACCCCCTAATCCAGGACTCCCTCCGTAGCCCCTGAACCAGGCTTCAATGACAAAGAGTCCGGCGCGCAGATTGTCTTCGGCATTGCAAGGCGGGTTCCTCCTCCAAGTACTTCATAGAAGATTTTGGACACAAAGGTAGTGTCCGGCTTTGCAAAATAAGTTTCCACATATTGCCATAGAGAGAATAATATTTACACAAATCTAATCTGCTGACGTATTCCGTAGCGTGACATCACACCATGGCCAAGTCTTTATTCAAATCGTTTTACTGTCCCACCTCAGCGCGTTTAGCGAGGCGGTTTCCTTGGCACGTCTTGTTAAAGCAGAGATCGTGTCCACTTATTCCAGGATTCTCATCAATACGGGTGTGGGTAACCCAACCGCGCCATTCACTATGGCGCTTGGGAGATAAGCGAGTTTTACCAGGCTGGTGGGGGCGCATAGTCGTCCACTCATATAAGGGGATAAGGATCCACCTTTTCATCCACGCCTTCTTCCTCCTTTGCCTATCCATTTCCACGCACTCGAGCTCCAGCGCCCAAGTCCGCACACCCCACCTCAACCTTCTCCAGTCATGTTCGGAGCGGGAGGCAAGTGGATGGTCTCCTCCGTCACGGAGGGACATATTAAAAGACTGAGGAAGGCCGGATACTTGTCTAACGACATTGCGCACCGGCTTCCCGAAGAGGGGAAGCTCATCCCCACCCCTAGGCCCCATGAGAGGGTGGTGTTCCTCCCCCATTTCCTCCATGGACTGGGCTTCCCTCTCCGCCCATTTCTCCGGGGGCTCATGTTCTACTATGGCCTGGATTTCCACGATCTGGCCCCGAACTTTGTCCTCAACATCTCGGCGTTTATCGTCGTGTGCGAGGCTTTCTGTCGCATCCGCCCCCATTTCGGCCTATGGCTCAAGACTTTCAATGTCAAGCCGAAGGTGGTGTGCGGCACCCAAGCGGAGTGCGGAGGCGCCATGGTGGGCAAGATGCCCAACGTACTATGGTTTGAGGGCTCCTTCGTGGAGTCCCTAAAGGGGTGGCAATCGGGGTGGTTTTACATCACCGAGCCGCGCGACCCTGAATGGGTCGCAGCCCCCGAGTTCCGATCCGGACCCCCTACGCGGCTCGCCTCCTAGAAAGAGACGGGCCTGTCGTGGGGTAAAAAAGGAGAGCTGACCGGACTCCAAACATGCGTCCAAACCCTGGTGGACAGGAAGCTCAAACTTGTCAACGTAGTCCAGGTTATGCTCATCTGCAGGATCCTCCCGTGTCAACAACGGGCTTTCAACCTGTGGGAGTTTGACCCGGCGCGGCACCGAACTCTGAGCAGGCTCTTCGACACGACATACGAAGATGCCTGGAAGGTGCTTTTCAATGGCGCCGAGGCCCCCGCATCCGCTACCGAGGATCGCGGATTCAGCATGCAGCGTCACGCTCGTGCGGTAAGCTGCTTTTACCTTTTACAGGGTATTAGTTTTTCATAGTTTGACTCCATGCGGGATCTAAGCTCCCTTACCTTTGACAGGATTGGTAGGAGACGTCCGGACAGATCAACTATCCGGCTCCTTTGCCCGAAGGCCCAGCGGACGCTCGCTTGGCGAAGCTGCTGGTTCCGGCACCCTACGTGGTGCCGGAGAAGAAGGCCACGGGGACTCGAAAGAGTGCCCGGCGCCAGGAGGTGTCAGATTCATCATCCGACGACTCCAAGGCGCACTCCTCCCATGAAGACGAGGAGGAGGAAGAAGAGACCTCTCCCCCTCCAGCGGGGGGAGGGAAGAAAAGGAAGGTCGCCCCAACCGTGGAAGCCGAAGGGTCCAAGAGGGGGAAGACCCCTCCTCTGGACTACTCCACCAACGCCGACAACGGCGAAGAGGAGTGGCCGCACATGGCCAAGCCCCTGGCGAGATCGTAAGTATCCGGATACCAGAGTGATTCATAGTATTCCCCCATTGCACAGTTTTTCCTTACGTCGAACATGATTGTGCAGTCCGCCCAAGGCCGGGCTCGACGATTCATCGAGCGGCTCCCTGGATTCGTCGGATGTGAATTCGCTTCCGACGGCTTCCTCCCCCCACCCTACGGATGGCGCTAAGGTGGCGTCCCAACAGGTTCCAAGCCAGGAGGAGGTGGTCCTGGAGGCACCGCAAGGCAACCTCCCGGACTCCAGGCGTAAAGGGGGTAGAACCCCCAAGGGCTCCAAGTCCGGCCTTGAGCCGTACACCGTGCCGGAACCTTCAACGGTTCCGGACTCCGGTAGGCAGCCTCCTTCCAAGAGGAGCAAGCCTATCGAGCCGGTGACCTCCGTCCAACCGGAGGCACCGGACAGTTTGCTGGAGACGCTTAACGGCGCCTCCATCGACGAGGAGCACCGCACTATTATGAGTGCGGTGATCCAGAAGGTTCAGTCCGCCAAGAGCGGACTGACTGAAGCCTGTGCCAGCCTTCTAGCAGGCTTTGAGGTAAGTAAAGAATATGTAAAAATATTACCGCATAGACAGTAGCCCCTGATGCTCTGTTCGGCGTTCGGAAAGGAAAGCCGAATAGAGGATCTAATAACATTCGCAGGAGTCTAACATGATCAAGTCAATATGCGTATGCAGGCTTCGCTACTGGTCTCTGCCGCACTGACTGCGGAGGTGGATACACTGAAGCAGAACCTCGAGCGGTCCAAGCAAGAGCTCGGCCTAGCCAAGCAGCAGCTCGAGGAGAAGGAAGGTAAGGAATACCTTATTGAAATATGTGAAAGGTGCAATTGCAAAAAGTGACAGGATTAACGCGGCTATTGTAGGGGCCACAATTGAGGTGGCGACCCTTAAGCAAGCACTGTCCAAGGCCGAGAAGAGGGCGGCCACGGACCACACCGAGCGGGAGAAGCATGAGACGCAGGTTGGCGAGGTGCGGCAAGAGCTCCAGGCTCTCATGAAAAAACATGAGAGTTTGGAGCTTGACTCGAAGACGCGAGAGTCTGAGCTTCCGGCGGCCATTGAAGATGCCAAGTCTGCCAAGGCCGAAGCCCAGAAGGCCCTCCAGGAGGTTGAGGCAATAAAAAATATAGCGGCGGGTAAGGCATTCTTTATGCAAAGCAAGCACGTCAAAGTGAATTACTTGTCACTTACCGAATCCGGAGCTCTCCAGGAGCATTCGCAGACTTGCCCCGTAGCGTGTCGGATGCCGCCGCCTTCTACCGAGCCGAGGAGGGAAGCTCAACAAAGAAGGTGTTCTGGTCTCAGTATGCTGAGGCCGAACACCCAGTGCCCTTAAGCGACCAGCTGAAACAGCTGGTCGAGCTCCATAAGGTGGCTGAACAGGCCATGAAGGGCCTCATAGTCCGGCTGTGGACTGGAGAGGCCATGCCTGGGAGCTACTTCGGGCTGGTGAGGCGGCTGGTGGAGGCCTGTCCAAGGCTCGAATTCATCAAGCGCTCCATATGCATCGAGGGTGCCCGTAGGGCGCTTTCCCGTGCGAAGGTTCACTGGGACAAGCTGGATGCTGAGAAGCTTGTGAAGGATGGGCCACCGCCGGGCAAGGAGCATCGCAAGCCCGAGATGTATTATGAGGGCGTTCTGAAGGGTGCCCGCCTTGTGGCGGATGAATGTTCCACGGATGTAATATTTCAGTAAACTTGCTCGTTTTGTCCTGTGCGCTGAAAACTTGTTCATGTGCGCTAAGCAATGCTTTTTGAATTTAAAATATTACCTTCTGTTCGCCCGTTTATCAAATTTGAGAGATGGCGAGTCGTCGGCTTCTGCCCCCATGGCACGAGTGCTGGGGTGTTCGGGATAAACATGAGCGCTCTTTTTCCCATTCTTGGGTCCTTCGAGGGAGGCGCTCAACACAACAAACAAGGCAATCGGACTATAATGCTTGAACACTCTCACTTAGCCATAGAATTCTATAATTTTAAATTTCGGCGAAGCCCCTGGTATTCGAAAGACCGAGTTCGGGGCGCTATCCACGCCAAGGCCGGACAAAGCCGACTCCTCGCTCTAAGCGGCATAAGTCTTTAGGGACTCGAAAACCTCTCGAACAGCGACCAGCTCTCGCCTCATCATGGCGGTCAGTTTTAGCTTTCTCTACTGAGGTGCTTAGCCCAGCTCAACTGGGGCACAATCGCAGTAGTTCTCCTAGTGCTACCTTAGCCGATATAACAGAATGTAAGGTACCAAAACATAGGAGCCGGGCAAACCCAACTATTGATCCAAGACATGATTCAGAGCCGATGCATATAATGCTATAAGTTCGGGGTGCCGCACTTGTGAAAGTGTTCGGACTTCTCACACCGTATTGTGGGGTACTTAAGCCCCTGTCGTATTGGCCGTACCAAAGTGTATGGGTGCAACATGTCATTAATGAACATATATTCGTAAAAAATAGGTAATGCGATAATAGACGGAAGCTATGCATTGTTTATTTAAAAAAGCTGCGATCAAAGTAGAACGATACAAATAGTGCGATAAGCAAAAGATGGGACTATCAAATATGTCCTTTCCAGGGGCGAGCTGCGGAATGTTATGCGAAACAGGTATACTGCTCGTTATAGAGACCACCTTAGAGTTCCGTAGTGCGGCGTAGCTTTCTGCTTCCCTGGTTGTATCGTTTGTGCAGCAATTGTACTGCCGGACAAGCCTTTCGAAGAATGGAGTCCTAAAAATAAGAGAAAATTAAGAAATCGGCAGCCCCTAGTGCGGTTTAAGCCGCATTTCGGGCGTGCCGTGATGGTGCCCCTCCCCCTGTGCCCATGGTATTTCCAGAGCGTACTTATGTACGCGCAGCACTGGTTTCGCAAGTTCGCGAGGGCTGGGGTTGGGGCCGCATTGCTATGCTTGCTCTGAACGTGCCGGGCGGTCTTGGTGTAGGTTACTCCGGGCGCGCTAGACGGTGTCCAGACGTTTAATGGACGGACTAGAGAATTTCCTTGAGAGGCTGCTTTGTACTTCCGCTACGATAGCCGTCGTATGCTCCTCCGTTAGGAGAGAGCGTTCAGTGTTTCCATTGACCGTGATGACGCCTCCAGGGCCTGGCATCTTGAGCTTGAGGTATGCGTAGTGCGGCACCGCATTGAACTTGGCAAATGCGGTTCGCCCGAGCAGTGCGTGATAGCCACTGCGGAACGGGACTATGTTGAAGATTAACTCCTTGCTTCGGAAATTATCCGGAGATCCGAAGACCACTTCAAGTGTAACTGAGCCTGTACAGTTGGCTTCTACACCTGGTATGACGCCTTTAAAGGTCGTTCTGGTGGGTTTAATCCTCGAGGGATCGATGCCCATTTTCCGCACTGTATCCTGATAAAGCAGGTTCAGGCTACTGCCGCCGTCCATAAGGACTCTAGTGAGGTGAAATCCGTCAATAATTGGGTCTAGAACCAATGCAGCGAATCCGCCATGACAGATGCTACTGGGTGGTCCCTTTGATCAAAAGTGATCGGGCAGGAAGACCATGGGTTGAACTTTGGGGCGACTAGCTCCATCGCGTATACGTCCCTTAGCACACGCTTCCGCTCCCTCTTGGGGACATGGGTTGCGTATATCATGTTCACTGTCCGCACTTGTGGGGGAAAACGTTTCTGTCCACTGTTGTTCGGCGGCCGGGGCTCCTCCTCGTCGTTGCTATGCAGCCCCTTGTCTCTGCTTTCGGCATTTAACTTGCCTGCCTGCTTGAACACCCAACAATCCCTGTTGGTGTGATTGGCTGGTTTTTCGGGGGTGCCATGTATCTGGCATGAGCGGTCGAGTATTCAGTCCAAACTGGACGGGCCCGGAGTATTTCTTTTGAATGGCTTCTTCCACTGACCGGATTTAGAGCCTCTGAATCCGACTAACTGCCGTATCCTCAGCATTGTCGCCGTTAATGCGGCGCTTTTGCTTGTTGCGACGCGACCTGCCACTGCTGTCCTTGGTATCTGAATTACCAGGGCTCTTGGTCATGTTATTGTTGCGAGCTAGCCAGCTGTCTTCTCCCGCGCAAAAGCGGGTCATAAGTATCATGAGGGCTGCCATAGATTTCGGCTTTTCCTGTCCTAGGTGCCGTGCAAGCCACTCGTCGTGGATGTTATGCTTGAAGGCTGCTAGGGCCTCTGCGTCCGGACAATCGACGATTTGATTTTTCTTGGTTAGGAACCGTGTCTAGAATTGTATGGCCGATTCCTCTGGCTGCTGAATTATGTGGCTTAGGTCATCGGCGTCTGGTGGTCGCACATAAGTGCCCTGGAAATTGTCGAGGAATGCGGCTTCTAGGTCCTGCCAACAACCAATTGATTCTGGTGGCAAGCTGTTAAGCCAATGCTGAGCTGGTCCTTTAATCTTGAGTGGGAGGTATTTGATGGCGTGTAGGTCATCACCGCGTGCCATGTGGATATGAAGTCGATAGCCCTCGATCCATACCGCAGGATCTGTTGTGCCATCGTATGATTCGATGTTCACGGGTTTGAAACCCTCGGGGATTTGATGATCCGTTACTTCATCTGTGAAGCATAGTGGGTGTGCGGCACCTCTGTATTGGGCTATATCACGACGCGGCTCAAATGAGCTTTGTCTACTGTGTTCGGCCCGGCCGGATTTACTATATCCGGCGTGACGAGTATCGTCTCGTGCCGTGGGGCGCCCACGTGATCCGTAGATCGATCTTGTTTGCCTTGCCTTGTCCTCCAATATGTCTCGCAGGTCTGGCGCATTTTCCCATGCCTTGGTATTTTTTTCAGCGGCATCGGGGTGCGGCTTGAGTGGAGGGCCGAGAGGCCTCTCTGTCGCGGCCACGGGGTGGCCGGTCGGCCGCATCATGCATTGGTGATGTAGGTTTAAGTGCTTCCTCCTCTAATTGGGGTAGCAACCTACGCTTTGGGTAGCTCTTGGAGGGGCGTTCGAGTTCATACTCTTCGGCCGCAAGGACTTCAGTCCATCTGTCGGCTAGCAAATCTTGATCAGCTCTAAGCTGTTGCTGTTTTTTCTTGAGGCTGCTCGCCGTGGCCATAAGCCTGCATTTGAAACGCTCTTGTTCGACGGGATCCTCCGGCACGGCAAATTCATCATCGTCGAGGCTTGCCTCGTCTTCAGAGGGAGGCATATAATTATCGTCCTCGACCTCTCTGCCTGCCGCTCTCTCATGAGGGCTGGCTTCTCTATCCTCCTGTGCTGAATCTTGCCGGAGGTGGTTGTCTTCGGCACTGTCCGGGGTGTTATTATCCCCCATGCTGGAATCACCATTTTTGTTTTGGCGGGATTTAGAGCGGTGCCCCTGACGCCGGCGCTTAGGCTGCTTCTTGGAGGGGTCATCCTCCGCTGTTCCATCACCATTGCCTTCTTTTGGGGTGTCCACCATGTATATATCATACGACGAGGTGGCTTTCCAGTGCCCTATAGGCGCTGGTTCTTGATCGTCTCCTGCATCGGCGTCCATACCGTCGATGTCTTCGGAGTCGAAGTCGAGCATGTCGGTTAAATCATCGACAGTGGCTATGAAGTGGGTGGTGGGTGGGCTTTGAATTTCTTCATCATCCGCATCCCAACCTTGCTGACCATAGTCCGGCCAGGGCTCTCCTGACAAAGAGAGAGACTTTAGTGAATTCAGAATATCACCGAAGGGCGAGTGCTGAAAGATGTCCGCGGCAGTGAACTCCATGATCGGCGCCCAATCAGGTTTGATCGGTCGGGGCGCGGAGGGCTCGGAGTCTGGAGAGGAGTCCGGCTCCTTGGAGTCATGGACTTCGCAGAGAATAGGGCTAGTGTTTGGCTCGATCGCCATAGATATTGCAGCCCCCGAGGCGGTGTCTAACCACCCATCCTCGGTTGGTGTGATCGGCTTCGAGCTAGGGGTCGGAGCGGACACAGGTGTGGCCTCCAGGACACTGTTCGGCGGCAGAGCTAAATCATGCCCATCGTGAGAGTGCGGCATGCTCGGCTGTGGCTCGAATCCGTCGAAGATCAAGTCTCTGCGGATGTCGGCCGCGTAGTTCAAACTTAAAAATCTGACCTGATGGCCAGGGGCGTAGCTTTCGATCTGCTCCAGATGACCAAGCGAATTGGCCCGCAGTGCAAAGCCTGCCGAATATGAAGATCTGTCCGGGGAGAAAAGTATCACCCTGGATCGCATCGCCGTTGATGATCGGAGAAGCCATCGGGCCTAAAAGTGACGACACAGAGGAACTCTCAATGAAAGCACCAATGTCGGTGTCAAAACCGGCGGATCTCGGGTAGGGGGTCCCGAACTGTGCGTCTAGGCCGGATGGTAACAGGAGGCAGGGGACACGATGTTTTACCCAGGTTCGGGCCCTCTTGATGGAGGTAAAACCCTATGTCCTTCTTGATTAATATTGATGATATGGGTAGTACAAGAGTAGATCTACCACGAGATCAGAGAGGCTAAACCCTAGAAGCTAGCCTATGGTATGATTGTTGTTCGTCCTACGGACTAAAACTCTCCGGTTTATATAGACACCGGAGAGGGCTAGGGTTACATAGAGTCGGTTACAATGGTAGGAGATCTACATATCCGTATCGCCACGCTTGCCTTCCACACCAAGGAAAGTCCCTTCCGGACACGGGATGAAGTCTTCAATCTTGTATCTTCATAGTCCAGGAGTCCGGCCGAAGGTATAGTCCGGCTATCCGGACACCCCCTAATCCAGGACTCCCTCAGAGTCCAAACGCAGCGAAACTTTTTGGAGATTTTTTTGGACCAGAAGACACCTTGGGGACCAAGAAAGCACCTAGGGGAGGCCCATGGGGACCATAACCCACCATGGGCTTGTGACCCACGGAAGTCTCCTCCACCGCCTCTTCACCCTATAAATTCCCAAATATTCCAGAAACCCTAGAGGAGTCGATGAAAAATAGTACCAGCTGCCGCAAGTTCCAGAACCACGACATCCAATCTAACACCATCACGGAGCTCTCTCTCTCTCTCTTTCCTTTGATTATCAATACAATGGTCTCTTGGAGATCTATTTGATGTAATGACTTTTTGCGGTGTGTTGTTGGGATCTGATGAAGTTTGAATTTATGATCAGAATTTTATCCATGAATATTATTTGAGTCTTCTTTGATCTCTTATATGCATGATTATCTATAGCCTCGTATTTCTTCTTCGAATCTTTGGTTTAGTTATGCCAACTAGATTGATTTTTCTTGCCATGGGAAGTGGTGCTTTCTGATGGGTTTGATCTTGCGGTGTTCTTTCCCAGTTACAGAAGGGGCAGCAAGGCATGCATGTATTGTTGCTATTAAGGATAACAAGATGGGGCTATTCCTACACTACAAAAAAAGACACTTCCGTGATGATACTTGTTTGTCACAGTAGGTCACATTTTTATCATGCATGTACATCCATGACAATTTTATTATAGAATCAAGATAGTCATACATGTGCTATCGTAGAAGTGTTCCATGACATTACCAAAAATATCATCACGGAAGTGTCCACTTCCATGACAATAAATCCCGCGTCATAGAAGTGCTTTCTTTAAGGGTGACCGACACGTGGCGCTATCGGGTCACCATAATGGCTCACCGTTACGCTATCGGGTCCGGTTTTGGATCCAATAACCCGTTAACAGCCCCGGCCAATGGGGATTTTCCACGTGTAAAATCATCTTTGACTGGAGGAAACACGTGTTGGCTCACCGTTGGGGCAGATGTCGTCCACTCATTGGACCAAAGGCGCCTATGATACATCGACACGTGGCATAACCCAATAGAGGCCCATTCCTGTGAAAAGGCCGGCCCGTTTGACTTGGTCAAAAGGTGGCGGGCCGGCCCACGGAAAGCCTGTTAACGGCATGTTCGCATATAGCCCATTTACAGCCCGCTAACCCAGGGCCCGTTACGACCAATCCGAATTAGGCCCAGTAGTGTCAGCTGGGCCCTCCAATATGATTCCAGCCCATTTTAACTTCCAGCCCATGTATAGCCCATGAAGTCTTTCGGCCCATATGAGGCCCTTTGTAACTCTTGGCCCATTAATGGCCCGTGGTGAAACTGGCCCATAATGAACAGTGTATCACTTTATACCCATTAACGGCCCATTATACCGTTGAGCTGTTTCCAGCCCATGTTATCTTTCGACCTTCTCAGGGACCATTTATTCTTGGGCTAATTTCCAGCATTCAGTTACTTGCGGTCCGTTACTGTCATTTTATGCTTGTGGGCCAAATTCAGACCGTGGTTTCAATCGGCCCGTTTGTGGCCCGTTAATATGTTGGGCCATTTTCATAGCGTCATCAAATACGGCCGATTAACGATGGCCCGTTATGGTCGACCCATGAACGGACGATTCCAACTCTAGCCCATTTACGGCCATAATGTGGTATGTTATTGGCCCATGTTTGGGCAATCGATCATACGGCCCGCAGAAGGCCCATTGATGATACGGCCTGTAGAATGCCCATTGATGATACGACTCATAGAAGTCCCATTGTTTCTACGCCCCGTAGAAGGCACATTGTTTCTGTGGCCTGTAGAAGGCCCAGTGTCACTACGATAAATATGTAGCCCATGGTTATTGTGGCCTACTTTTAAAAAATAGGTTATTGCGGCCACTAGCAAACCGCAAAAAAAGAACAGCACTGACTACAAGCAAACAAATAAACAAGACAACAAGGAAATAAATAAGCAAGCAACTTATGCTTGGCTATCACGGCTATTACACATATTACATCCACTAGGCATCAAAGTTTGCCACCGGTGCAAATATAGGGAACAAAGCAGCATATCATATACACTGGTTGTCAAAGTTGGTGACCAGTGCAAATAAACACTGCAGCAAAACAAGTCCAGAACTGAAACCACTTCAGAAGATCTCAAGAAACAATATCCGGGGTACCCATAATGCTCGCAAGATGCATAGCAAGCTTATTAACTTTATCTTGTTTGGCGCTTAAATCCTCCAGCGCTTGCTGTTGCACCAGAAAGTATGCATCTAAATTCTGTAGGGACTTCCTTAGTCCTTCAGCTTCCTATCGCAGCACATCTGATCGATGTCTTTCAACTTGAAGCTGAGACTCAAGAAGAATAACTGATCCAGGCAGCGAGTTCGAAAAGCTTGTGCCAGTAGTAGTGGCCAGTAACTCGAACACTACATCAAGACATGACTTTTTGGGTTCTCTCACTGTCGTCAAGGTAGTTTTTATCAGCTTTCTTGGAGACCAACAGGGATGTCTCACTATCTTGAACCTTATCTGCATTAATTCCTTTACCATTGCATAACGGGGTACTGTTTTCCAATATTTTGTCTGCATTCTAAAAGAGAAACAAGCAGACACATCACAGGTTTACCCTGTTGTATATGAAACTCATTTTGGTAAATCAATTCAGTAGTAAAGTGCACAGGATAACAGCATAAAACAAACATATATCTATGGGCCATGGTAACTTTATGGTCTATATCATTCTAGTTTTTGTTGCCAAATCAAGATAGAGACACAATTCAAATAATATTTGTTCAAGACAAAGCAGAATAGACAGAATATAAGTGTGGGAAACTATAGAGCAATAACAATACTTGTAATGTGCATGACATGAGAACATAACTCTTTATTCAATTGAAACTTAAATCAACATAGAGCAAGTTACAACAGCAAACCAGTTAAAGAAACAGGTTTAAAACATACCTGTTGCGCCATTGGAGTTTCAATTCCATCCTTCAAATTTGAAAATAGTTGGTCTGGGTAAATACAGTGATGCAAGAGCAAAGGAGTATGAACCATAGCTACAAAACCTGACCTGAGAACAATTCTTCTTCTCCTTTAAGCGTTGAGTTGGGATTCGGAGTGGTGGTCCTCATGCTTTGGGCACTGCAGTTCCCTTACTAACTGCTCGTGTTTGGGTGCTCTGTGGTGGAGACGGTGTTGTGTCAACTGGAACTGGGTTACTATCTGCTGGGGTTGGGGTTAGAAGGGGTGTAGTTGGTTCTCTGCCCAACTGGGTAGGGTTACAATCTGTGAGAGTCTGGGTCATGTGTGGTGGGGCCTGGTTCTTGGGCAAGTACAACCGTGGTTCTATTTGCATCAACTGGTAGCACTATCTTTTCTGAAGACCGTGTTGTTACTCCCTTAGATACTGTCGTCACCCTCTCCAATTCAAATGGCTGATAAACAAGAAAAGTAATTAAATGTACAACATTGTATGATAGACAGGTGCAATGGATAGTGGGGAATAAAAGAGGGCATGAAATAATTCACGTTTATGTTGTCTAACCAAACAGTATAGCATGACACAATTTCACATATATGATGGCTAACTAAACAGGATAGCATGACACAATTTCACATTATGATGGCTAACTAAAAAAGATGGAAAGACATAGTTCAAAATATGATGACTATGTAAACAGGATGACATGATATAACTGTATAATATGTTTATTAAATAGGTTGGCATGCCATAATTCACATAGATGCCGCCTATAGAAACATGATAGTATGATATAATTCCCGAATAGAATGAAATAATTCAAAATATGATGACTGTAAACACTAAACAGGATGAGATGATATAACTATATGATGTCTTTATTAAATGGGTTGCCATGGCATAATTCAGATAGATGATGTGTATGTAAACATGATGGCGTGATATAATTCAAATATATGATTTATATAGTAAGCAAGTAAGCAGATGGCAATCCATATATGATGTAAAAACTAAGCAATGCAAGAGAACATGCATGACATGGGTAATATAACCCTGCCAAGTTTGAGTATAGACCTCAGGGGGGAAATACGACTGGTCATTAGTCTCTGAATCCTCCTCTGAGGAGGTCTCTGTATCCAGCAAGATGTTTGCTTCAGTAGGTAGCATTGTCTGCTCTGAATACCTTGTTTTCACTCCAGATACTTCCATCACCACTTTAAATGGCTGATGCACAGGAAGAGTAGTTGAATATACAAACATTGTCGACAAATGGAACACGTAATACAAAAAAATGATAGCATGATATAATTCACATACATGATGATTGGCTCAACAACATGGCATTGCATAATTCACATATATAATGCCTTTGTAACAAGATAGCATTGCATAATTCACATATATAATGTCTTGCAACAATATGGCAATGCATAATTCACATATATGGTAACTAGACACTAAACAGGTGGCATTCACACAAATCATGTCTAAACTAATCAAATGACATAGCAATGCAAGACACCATACGCATAATATGACCAACATAACCCTGCCAAGTTAGAGCATACACCTCGGGGGGGGGGAATAGGACTGGTCATCTGTCTCTGAATCCTCCTGTGAGGAGCTATCCGTAACCAGCGAGATATGCGCTTTGTCATATAGCATAGTCTACTCTGAAGACCTTGTTTTCACTCTAGAATTTTCCATCACCGTGTCAAATGGCTGATGCACATGAAGAGTAGTTGAATGTACTAACGTTGTTGACAAATGTAATACGTAACGAAAAAAAGGATGGCCTGATATAATTCACATATAAGATGACTGGCTAAGCAGGATGGCATTGCAAAATTCACATATATGATGCCTGGCTAAACAAGATGGCGTTGCATAATTCAAATAAACAATGAATAAACTAAACAGATGGCATTCACACAAAGCATGTCTAAACTAAGCAGTTGACACATTTTTTGTATAAAGTAAGCAATGCAAGGCACCATATTCATGATATAACCAACATCAGCATGCCAAGTTAGAGCGAAGACCTCAGGGGGTAAATAGGAGTGGTCTTCTCCTTCTGAATCCCCCTCAGAACAGATATCTTCCTCTCGATTACAATCCAGAATGGGTGGAGGGGGGCTGCCTTTGCACCTACCATGGAGCGACGTCTACATGAAATTTTATTGCCACGCAAGGCTCGTCTCTTTTGCTCTACATGTTCAGTTCCATTGTGTACAATAACTGACATGCATAGGAATAAAACATAGTGAGATTATGTAAGGAGTGCATGCAGAAATCCAGAGTGATGGTAGCAACCTGTGGATAGACCCAAAACCAATGATAGCAGGCAGATAATGGCTTTAGTTAAAAAATACAGATAATGGCTTCTTTACTGTTAGTTTCCCACCCAACATGAAACTCATAGTAGACACCAGAGATTAACCAGATAGTAGATGGATACTATTGATTGCGGACCCGATATGTACCCCACAACCATTTAAAAACTCAAGTTTGACCATTAGTTTGGAGCTGACTCAGAGTCTAATCGGTGAACAGGATGATAAAGTAGCATGTAATATTAAGCGATGAATAACGTAAGCAGACACGAAAGAGTGCGACCTCTCTTGCGGACCCATGTAGTCCTCGAGGTCATCTGCTCTGTTGATGATGGTAATGTAGTTGTCATAGCTGCCGGTAGCGGGGAACAAGATCTGAGGCGGCGAAAGACGGTCTGGAGGCCAGATCCCTGCTGTGCTGGACCCTTCTGTCGTTGGAGCAGCTGAGCATGGGTGGGCGATGGCGCAGCAGGAGCAGAACAGACCACACAAGGTTTTCTTTGACAACTATCTGTAAGAGAAGTAATTCTATAAGGGCTCGTTTGAATTGGAGGCTTCTAACAACGCAGGGATAGGAAATACCCAGTAATAGGATAGGAATGCATGTGCAAAACAGAGAGTTTAAAAACATAGGATTTCTGCCAATCTGGGTGTTTGGTTCACAAGAATTGGAAGATCATAGGATGCAAAGAAGCATGGTGAGATTAAGTCAAACCACAAGAAAATGTAGGTTTATAATGCTATTATGCTACTATCTCTTAGTATTGTGCTTCATCAATAGGAATTTGAAAAGGAGGATAAGTGGAAGTTAAAATCCGTACGGTTTTTCTTTCAAGGAGACACTAAAGGAACAAATCCTACAGTTTTCCTTTGCTCCATTCCTTTGAACCAAATGCATGAATAGTAGTACCATAGGAAACTTTCCAATTCCTATGTTTTTCCTTCACTTTTCCTTTCAAGCACTGGCGATTCTAGTAGCCAGGCTTGAGCAAGAAAAACCTACACTCAAAAAATGTTTTTGTGCTACTTGCCTACTTCTACTACTTTGGACCCAGGCCACTGCCCTACTAGCTCAACTCCCAGGCCCATCGACAAATGCACAACTCAAACACGCAGAGATAAATAATGATGGCGTTCAAGAGAGTTCATCACGGATAGCTAAGTTGCCTGGTACCTCATTGCTTGTCATATAGTAGGAGAAACTAATCGTATTTCACGTTACTATGTGTGCTCAGTGGACAATATATATAACATGTAGAGTAAAAAGAGATGCAACAAGTGTACAACCTCTTTCACGAAGCCATGTCGATCTCAGCATGATTGGGTTGGTCGGTGAGGATGATCCGGCTGACTTGGTTGTCAGAGGAGGGGAAGAAGATCTTAGGCATCTTGAGATGGAGCCCGGGGTACTGCTCCGCTGTGATGGAGGGTTTCGTCGTTGGAGCAGCTCCGGTGAGTTGTACGACGCCGAGGCTGAAGCAGGACAAGAGAGACAACGTTAACCTGAGTGGAATTCTAATAGCCTCTCCAATAGATGACGTAAAATACATAACCACAAAGTTCTAGATGTAAAATACATCAGCCGCTCATCTCTGAACTTAACTGTCGAAACTGAATTTAACTGTTGAAAATGAACTTAATTGTCGAAACTGAAGTTTGCTATCAAAACTGAATTTTATTGTCGAAACTGAACGCACTAGCTAGTAGCAGAAAAGCAGTAGCAGCAGCAGCGCGTGCGAGAGCTGAACGACTGAATTTTTCATCTCTGGTCAGTCGATTTTCCAGCCGTTGGATATGAAATCAAGGGCCTGTAGTTCAACTTCAATCTCCACCCCCTGAGCCGCCAGCCACCAACGACCAAACCGCCACCCTACGCCGCCCGCGGCCGGCGGTGCGCCATACCGACCACCCCAAAACCACTCCCCACCACCGGTCCGCCGCCGCCCCGGCCATCCCTCTACGCCCCCCATGCCAAGCTTTTTCTCTGGCGATCCCCACGCCACCGCCCCACCACTGTCGGCGACCACCGCCCCCACCCTGAACCCTAAGATACATAGTGGGGTACCTCTCCGGTGAGCCCCCCTCCCTGTTGCGGCTGGTTCTTCCTTAACTCCGGCGAGCCCCCCACCCCCTGAAAATCGACTGACCCAAAATTCGATTCAGTCGGCTGAAGTGTAGCTAAATTGGAGCAGCATCGCAAACAAGAGCAAGGGTGAGAGCAGCAGCGTGAGCAAGAGCAAGAGCAGACCAAGCAGGGGACCAAGAGCAAGAGTAGAGAAGCAGTGCGAGCGAGAGCTAAAGCAGCAGCAGCTCCTACTGATGTGGACATCGCCACCGAGGGAGCGACGTCGTGGAAGAAGTGACCGGCGACGCTGTCGTGGATGGAGCCACGCCGTGTCGGCTCGGGACCGAGCGCCGGCAGCACCGTGAGATCGAATCAAGAAGAAAATGCGGTGATTAGTGTACAACCTCTTTGGTGGAGCCGATTAGGCCTCAGCTTCATCTGAGGAAACGGTGATGATGATGCTCTTCCGGTGGTGTAGGTGAAGACGGCGGTGTGGGAATGGAGGTGGCGCGAAAGACGAGGGGAACGTCGGGGCAGCTCCTTGGAGGTGGAGGACGGGGTGGCTGAACCGGCGGGACGACGAGATCGACGACAGATCCTCATCCGGTACGATGGATGAGGGACGTCGAGGTGTTTCTGTGGACGACGTCTTCGGTGAAGAGGGTCCGGCTGGGTGGCGGACGGAGGAGGGTGTGGGGCTTTGCGGGTTTTCGCAGCCTCGGTGTATGAATGGGTGGGCGGATGGGATGGGAGTGGGGAACCGTGGCTTAGGGATGTGCTTGTCCGAAATGTGGGGTAATATAAGAAGTACCCCCACCAATTTGAGCTAGGTGGTTCTTTCGGTTTAGGGGTACCACGGGCATTTCGCGTGTCGGGATTTCACAGGAGGTGGGAGTTTTTGTGCGCATTGTAATTTTGGAATAGCAAGGCGCGGGTTGAGATGGAGGGAGTTGTCAGAGCACAATGAGAAAAAGATATATCTTAAATATTTCGGGGTAACAAGGCGCGGGTTGATATTTTCGGACAAGCCCAATGTGTACTGTACCAAATCAATTTGCACTTCCGTCAACGAAAAAACAAAAAGAAATCAATTCGCAGCACAGAAGAGAGTCTAGTCCTGTGTACTATACCAAATCAATTCACACTACAAATGTCATTCAAAATTTTGAATTCATCTTATGTTCAATTAAAATATTTCGCTACGTGTATAATGCATCCAACCTGGTACTCAAGTGAACGTTTTAGTGCATTCCAAACATATATACTACCACTTCAATATGAACTAAATTTGAATTGGTTTCTCTATTTGAATAAGATCTACAATAATGATTGTTGTGAAGTCAAACCATTTGAATTCGTTTCTCTATTTTAATAAGATCTACAATCATCATTATTGTCAAGTTAAACCATCATTTGTGTATTATCTTCACAGCACACCACATGATTACTCTCAAGTTAGATATGAACTATGTGTACTATATGAACCCGAACTTGATTTTTTGAATCCACTTTATGTTGATTTCAAATCACAGTACATTTCAAGCTCTAGCTAGATCTTCATAATCTAAACCATGTCTCATATGTATAATGTGTTTATCACATAATGTATGGTTCCCCGCCCCCTACGCCTACAAGTATTTAGATGTGAGTTGCAAACACCACACGTTACCACAAATTCAAATAAAATGTGAGATTGTTTGATATATAGTATTGTTTAGATTGTTCGATATTTAGTTGTAAGCTGCAAACACCGCACATTATCACAAATTGAAATAAAATATGAGATTATTCGATATATACTATGGTTTAGATTGTTCGACATTTAGCTGTGAGTTGCAAACGCCATGCATTATCACATTATGGTATAACATGTGCAAAACCATTGCACGCGTATCACCGCTATATTCATGCATGCATATGTTTATAACACTATGATCTCCTATTCAAACATATGAATGCACTTTCATATCAAATTATGATCTTTGTTAGTCTCTTACACCCACACAATCCTCTAACCTTTGTAGCTAGCACTAACTTTCTCTCGTGCATGCACACGCCCTCCTCGCCCTCCCCCTCCCTCAGCATTCTATCCATCGCACACATTATTTTTTTTCTTTAGGTTGTTCTCCCACAGTCTCCACAACTCCTTTCCGACACACACCGATCGATAAACCTCTCCAGCGTCTGCCTACAACATATGTACACACATGCTACCTCTTGAGCACTGCGTTGGTTTTCCCTTGAAGAGGAAAGGGTGATGCAGCAAAGCAGCGTAAGTATTTCCCTCAGTTTTTGAGAACCAAGGTATCAACCCAGTAGGAGGCCACACACGAGTCCCTCGCACCTACACAAACAAATAAACTCCTCGCAACCAACGCGATAAAGGGGTTGTGAATCCCTTCAAGGTCACTTACGAAAGTGAGATCTGATAGATATGATAAGATAATATTTTTGGTATTTTTATGATAAAGAGAAATAAAGATGCAAGTAAAATAAATGGCAAAGGAAATAACTAAGTATTGGAAGATTAATATGATGGAAAATAGACCCGGGGGCCATAGGTTTCACTAGTGGCTTCTCTCGAGAGCATAAGTATTACGGTGGATGAACAAATTACTGTTGAGCAATTGAAAGAATTGAGCATAGTTATGAGAATATCTAGGTATGATCATGTATATAGGCATCACATCCAGGACAAGTAGACCGACTCCTGCCTGCATCTACTACTATTACTCCATACATCGACCGCTATCCAGCACGCATCTAGAGTATTAAGTTCAAGAGAACAGAGGAACACTTTAAGCAAGATGACATGATGTAGAGGGATAAACTCATGCAATATGATATAAACCCCATCTTGTTATCCTCGATGGCAACAATACAATACGTGCCTTGCTGCCCCTACTGTCACTGGGAAAGGACACCGCAAGATTGAACCCAAAGCTAAGCACTTCTCCCATTGCAAGAAAGATCAATCTAGTAGGCCAAACCAAACTGATAATTCGAAGAGACTTGCAAAGATAACCAATCATACATAAAAGAATTCAGAGAAGATTCAAATATTGTTCATAGATAAACTTGATCATAAACCCACAATTCATCGGTCTCAACAAACACACCACAAAAGAATATTACATCGAATAGATCTCCACAAGAGAGGGGGAGAACTTTGTATTGAGATCCAAAAAGAGAGAAGAAGCCATCTAGCTAATAACTATGGACCCGAAGGTCTGAAGTAAACTACTCACACTTTATTGGAGAGGCTATGGTGTTGATGTAGAAGCCCTCCGTGATCGATACCCCCTCCGGCGGAGCTCCGGAAAAGGCCCCAAGATGGGATCTCGTGGATACAGAAAGTTACGGCGGTGGAATTAGGGTTTTGGCTCCGTATCTGGTAGTTTGGGGGTACGTAGGTATATATAGGAGGAAGAAGTACGTCGGTGGAGCAACATGGGCCCCACAGGGGTCGAGGGCGCGCCTAGGGGGTAGGCGCGCCCCCCTACCTCGTGCCTTCCTGGTTGATGTCTTGATGTAGGGTCCAAGTCCTTTGGATCACGTTTGTTCCGAAAATCACATTCCCGAAGGTTTCATTCCGTTTGGACTCCGTTTGATATTCTTTTTCTGCGAAACTATGAAATAGGCAAAAAACAGCAATTCAGGGTTGGGCCTCCGGTTAATAGGTTAGTCCCAAAAATAATATAAAAGTGTATAATAAAGCCCAATAATGTCCAAAACAGGATATAATATAGCATGGAACAATCAAAAATTATAGATACGTTGGAGACGTATCAACACGCACCTTCCATCTCCTCCTTTCTGTGTACTTGCCTCGTGTCTCTCATACGGTCCCACAAACGTGTAAACTCTCGCCCCTCTTTTCATCGATCTCACAACCGCACACTCCTCCCCCTATCTAGCTAGTAGCTCGGCCTCTCACACCACCACCTAGCTCCATTCTCTCTGTTTATCCGTCTCGCTGGGCCTTATTTGCCTGTAACAAATGGATGTACACCGACCGATCTCCCGCTATACATATAGCTATCTAGGTCCTTATAACTCGTTTTCCCCATGTGTCGATCGATCTACCTCATTAGTTATGTCCCTCCCTTCCTCCGACAAGCAACAATTGATCTACCGATCTAGTTAGGTTTGCTTAGAAAACACATGGTTCCCCTTCATCATCCATGCATGCGTCCCGACGGATCTATCACGCACAGGCACACACAGAAACACATCCCCACTTTTATTGATAATATTGCAGTTCTACCCTCAGTTTGTCTAGTAGGCCTCTCCCACCATCTTCGAGAAGCAACTCCATCACCCATCCAGCACTCTAGCCCTCTCCCTCCCTCTCTCTCTCTCTCCTCTCTCTCTCTCTCTCTGTCCCAGCCTATTTCACATCCTTCAGTTATGTATGGATGTCGACCCATCTCCCTCAACACATAGCTGGGTCTCTCCTTCTCAACACATATACGAGTCGTTCTACCTCTCTAGTTAGGCCTCTGCCTCCCCCCTCCCCCCCCCCCACACACACCGATACATCGAACGCTCTAGTCATGTATCCGTGCCACACACAAACTTGCCCTGTGCCCTCTGACGTTCTGGTAGGTCAGTCACCCTATATCATTGACTTGCACACACACAATTTTGATGGCTCTCTTCATCCATCTCGCACCCACCCACTTGATCCTCTCTTTGACTCTATCAATATCTATGACCCCTCACTCTCTTCTCGTGGATCGCCCCCTCTGGCCCTCTCTATATGATATGGATATGCCTCTATTTCACACACATTTCATGCAAAAATTTGTTTGAGATGTCATCGACACATATTCCCACAAATACATTCACAAAATCACCACCCCCCAAAACAAAAAACACTCACGAACGCACACGCCATCTGTCTAGGTTTGTATCTCTCTCACACACACACACACCCACGTAGGTGAGGGACGTGCACGAAGAGAAGAGGTTCACGCATGGCGCACGTACTCCCGTCTCTTTCCCAACCACACCCGCGCGGGTACATGGTGGAGCTCATTTCTGCACGAAAAGGCAGCCCACGTGGTAATTTGACATGTGTACTAGTTGTCCACTTGATGGAGGATCGTCTACCATGGGCGAACAAACAAATTTCGACTTGACGTGTTATGTTAAAAGAGAGGCAAACCATGTGAGGCCTACCTTAGAGGCAAGGCTCTATACCCTGGAGTACTTTTGATGTGTCCCGTCAACTCGCAGAACGAGGAGAAGCTTGCTTAGTACGCTGTCTCCCCCGCCCACGGGCAGGGTGGCTCACAGGATGAGGTGAAGCTTGCTTACTAGTACGCCTTTACGCCCGCTCCCTTGCCCATGCGCGCGGTGGCTCGCAGGACAAGGAGAAAATTTTACTACTCCCTCCGTTTACTCCTCGTCCCTACCTTGGTTAGAGAGATTATCATATTGTTTGAAATATATGTCCTTTAGTAGATTTCAATATGAACTACTAGTACATACTCCAAACATTGATGTATATCGATGTATTTTAGAGTGTAGATTCACTCATATTGCTCCATATGTAGCCCATATTGAAACGGACGTAATAGTACGCACTCTCCCTCGCCCCTCGACCCTCACCCACGTGGTGGACGTGCAGCAATTCATTCGGTCTCATATAGCCAAAACGATATATACTGCAGTACCATTATTGCTCGACTTCTCGAAGAGGCAAAGAGCCAATCGCAAGGTTAATATTTTGGAGATGCCAAGCTCAAGATTTATAGGAGAACGAGTAGTAGGTGCCGCGTCATTTATAAATAACGTTTTTTTTCTTCAGTGGCACATACGCAATATAAATAGGTTCATATGGAGAGAAAAGGAAACCGCTCCACTATATACATAGGCAGGACGAGCCTACACGGTTGCTTGCTGGGGTTGCTCTCTTCACTCTTCACACTCTCTCGCACAAAATGACTGTGGCCACATCTGTATCATCCCGGCGGATCACGTCCGCTGGGGGAAGGGGTGGATGCCGTCGCCAACGACGAAACCCCACTGTCGGCACGTCCCGATCAGGGGTTCTTGCCGTTCTCTCTCACAAAGCTGGTGAGGTTGCCTTCGTCCATTGCTCACTGCCGTGACGTGGGTAGTTGCCTACTCCCGCCACCCTCCTCTAGGTTGAGCTACGTCCCGACATCCCTCAGGTACAACTCCCTTTACAGCCGGCTTGCACCACTGCTCCAGCTGCCCACATCACTCCATGTGGATATTTCTCTACTTCTTTGCCCCGCACATACCTCTACTGGCTTCTACATACTGTATTTGTGATGAGTTTATGTCTCATCAACTAGTCCCGGTAGTCTTATTCTAATCATGCTTCTTCAATTTCTTTGCCACAGTGATGCTCATCTCGATTCTGGTGAAACTGCACAAAATGATCTGATGGTCAAAGGGTTCCAAACTTCATTTCTTCAGAAGCTCCAACATTGCCAGAAAATTAAAGCCTGTTTAGGCCTTGTTTGGTTCATAGGATAGGAATTTTATAGGAATAGGAAAACCATAGGAAGTGAGATGACATGCATGTCAATTCCTATAGAGAAAGAGATGCCATTTGGTGCATAGGATAGGATTTCTTCCATTGAGTCTAGTCTAATTTTTTTCCCTCCAAAACGTCAAGGATTGATTCCTATCCTACATTGGAATAGGAATCCATTCCTACAAACCAAAGGGCCTCAAAGGAATTTTTCCTTTGAAAATCCTATCCTATAGCATTCCTACAAAAATCCTACAAACCAAAGGAGGCCTTAGGGTTTACGGTTCAATGGCTAGGGAATGTATGGATCATTTTTTTTCTTTAGATGTCTCTATTCCAAAATAAGTGGCAACTTTAGTAGTAGTACAACTTTGTACTAAAGTTTGCATAAAGTTGAGACACTTATTTTGGAACGGAGGGAGTACATATTGGCTATGATGTGTCAATCATTGAGATGCAATAGCATGCATGTTAGTCTCCTTTGTATTTGATGAAATGTTGCAACGGGCAACCTTGGACGCAAGATACATGAAACAGAAGCTGGAAGCTTCATAGCATTGTACAATTTTATCTCACTGATAAATTACAGTACGTACTATACTAGTACTATGTAAGGAGTTAGGTGTCGCATGGTGTCCAGAAAATATGGTGATAGTATGAGGTGGGTCATGTAATCACTGAGCCTGCGTGTTTTCACTGCTCTCGCACTCCTCTGCTGAGAATGGAGAAAATTGTAATCTAGTAGTACCCCCTTTCGCTGAAAGCATGGGACATCCAGCAGTCCTACCACCTCAGTAATAATGACCAGTGAGCCATCAAATCACATAGACCCAGTAGTAAGTTGGGCGGACGAAGCAACCATCACTCTTGAATCCGCTTCTCCCTTCAACGCAGGCGCCTGTGAGAGATCGCATCCGCTCTGCCCGGGCATGAATGCGGCACCGATTCTATGGAGCGGTGCTGACCGTTTCGGGCGAGAAGCGCGCGCGGGCGATGGAGGGGCTTTGGGTGGGCCAGGCTGGTCAGGAGCGGGCGTGGCAGTTGTCCCTCCTGTCCCGACCGGATGCCTGAAAACGAGAGGATTCACCTACTCTCGCGGCTAAATCTTACACTACACACCATCTCTCTGTAGGAGTAGGTCGATGTGTCGCTCTCTCTAACACACACATGCTGTTAAACACACACACACACACACATGCCGAGGTAAAATGAGTCTATATCTCAATTAATGAAGACTTGCATGTTACTACATAATATAAAAGTAGTATCATAGACTACTAACATATGAATGTTACTAGTCCAAGTTACTCACCACTATGACCAGCCTAGCAATGTAACCAAACGGTCCTTACTCTGCCTTGTTATCTCCCCTGAAAACCCAATGCATGGAGCGCAACTACGCGTTGATGCATGCGAGTTAATATGTGGCCCTGCATGGTAGCTAAAATGACATCTCTTAGTTGTTGTGATTAATTGTTGTGTTCAGAGACAGAAATTAGGGCTTTGATTGGAGGAAGGACTGTTCAAGTTTCTCCTTCTCCTCCAATCTGCTTGCACCTCGTTTCGAAAAAAAATCTTCTTACTCCTTGGTCCTGCTTCACCTTCTAACGTGACTTATTACACCTAGACGGAGGGAGTAGTACGAGATACAGTGGCACGCTGACTTAGTTCGAATACAAGTGCCCAAAATTGTGTGCATGTTATAATAAGGATTCACTTAAAATAGTACGTGAGCGAACAGAGGGATCAATTGGATAGTGTCCATGAGCAGCAGCGAGATGTGTGAGGTAAGTTACACCACTGGCGCTTTTAATTTTTCTTATTAATTTGTTTGTTTCACCCTCTGACTGATGGGACCCAACGCACTACGTGGAGAAAAGTAAGGTGACTAAGGTTGCATTACTTTTGTACTACCAACACTGCTATAAATCCCAAAAGACCTTACCACCAAAGCCACATGACACAATTATGATTTAAATCCCAATGACTCCCACGCAAAAAAAACACGGCATGCTTGTCACACGAATGCAGGAATGTATTAAAGGTTATTTTCCTTGCGTTAAACATAACGTGGGGGTGGTGTAGCTGGTTAGCCTGTTCGCTCATCAAACTTGAGGTCTTGGTTTAGATAACTACACTTGAGCATAATTTTGTTTTTGTTCGACTTCTTTCTTCCACCCAATGATAGGTAGGCTCACATAGGGAAAGGTGTCTAAAGATAACAAAACTGGGACCAACACAAATATGCTTCTTGGTTGTTTTTGTTCTTTGTTGCAATAGACTGTGCATCACCCCTTCATACATCGGTAGATGCACATGGTGCTGGTGCACCCACTGTCCCGTGCAACTCTTTAGCTGTTGTTAATCTAAGGCCCTGTTTGGTTAAAAAATCCCTAGTCCCTACTTGCTTGGTTCCGGGGACTAAACATGGACTAGAGGTTATTAAATGACATGCTAAAAGACCATCTTACCCCTAGTAATGAACTAACAGAGACAAGCCGCGATGCGGGGCAGGGGCAACTATTGGAAAAAGTCCCAAAAATACTATCCCTCGGGGTCTTCTTTCTTTAGTCCCTAAAAGTCCCTCCTTTTTGGTTTAGATGGGACTGACACGGAATTTTTTTTGTCCCTACACCAAAATGTCCCTGTAAACAAACACCCTCTAATGATGCCGCTGGAAAATTGATGCAATGCCACAGTTAAGAGCAAATTACATGTTTAACGAATTTTATTGTTAATATAATCTCTCTGTTAATATTAATCAATGCCAACATTTGAGAAATGCTATTGTCTTGCTTTCTTTCTCATTTAGATAAGTTCAATGCTTCTTTTTGTTGGCTTCTATGTCATCCACCGTTATTGACCACTAGTTGTTTCCTTTGCACCTCTATGTAAACAGGGTTATCTACTTCACCTCGTTGCTATTGTGACCTTTTGTTGCACTGCACAAAACACTTTTGTTTTAAGAGTATTTTGTGCAGTTCAACCAAAATGTCACACTAACAACGTTGCTTGATTGCTTGATCTTAGTGGAACTCCACAAGAGGAGATCTTACTTCCTAATCATGTTGGCAAATTTGGTTCGGATCTTCTTCTTGTGAGTTGTTTGAATTCCGCATCATGAGAGGTTAGTACTAGCCTTCTTTCACATGATTGTGCAGTGTGCTTTCATATGTTGTTCTACTTATACGCTAATGTTGCTTGATTTTAGGGAACTGCACAAATGGAGACAAGACTTCCAATCTGTATGTGCACCATAATATCCCATTGAGGTAAGATAAGGATATTTCACAACTGTTGGCCTATATTTTGCCATTTTCATCTGAACATTAACATCGTTGTTTAGTGCTATACTTGTGCTCCCTAATTGACATGCCAAATCTTACATTGAAGGTCAAGCTTGTCTGTTATTGAACCAAGTGATGAAGGGGAAGAACAAGCAGAAGAAAAACAAAAATCAACTCCTAGAGCTGTAATGAAGCACCAGAACTGTGATGACACAAGTAATGATATAGTTTTGCATCTTAATTTATTGCTATGGTTGGAACAAGCAATTGTTTTGCCACTGATTTGATGCCACTCTTAATGTAATATGTAATTATCTCTACTTATGCAAATAGGGATCTTCTTTGAAGATACCATATATTTTAGTGGAACTTCACAAGAAGATGTTGGAAACATTAAACTAATCGAGGAGTATATAGTAAGCATGGCAACCACAGTAGATAACAACAGATGGTTCCGGAGAAGTGCTTGATCTGTATGCTCTACACAATAAGCCTCCTGACAAAGGTTGGTACTCGCCCACGGGTTTCATCCATATGATTGATCTTTGTCATCTCTATTGGTGTTGTGCTACTATTTAGATACTGTCAAGAGAAAGTGGTATTGTCTTTGAGAAGTGCTTCATCTGCGTTGTTTTAAATATTTCCTTTCCTCTTTTCGAGCAAACAGGGATGCTAGCATTTAGTTGTTCTCTTGTCTTTCCACAACAGGATCATCCACCTCTGCAGAAGAATATGGAGTACGCGAAGTGCGTAGTTCCGATTATTCCAGGATAAAGAAGCCAAGCCTCTCTTCTTAAGAAGGGAGCACTTGAAGGATGGTTACATTATTGCCCACAAGAACAAACTAACTTCAGCTTAGAAGGACTCATGGATCTCCATCTTTGTTGTTGTGATGGCCAGTACAATGTTGTTTTATGATTCCTTTCAATGAGTTCCATTTTTTTAAATGTGTGCTCTGCATGGATCATGTAGGTTGACTGTTTAAACTGCCAATTCATAGTACAATTTGCTTTATACTAATCACTTTTTTGTATTTATGCAAACAGGGGTGCTCGTCTTGATTTCAATGGGAACTGCACAAAATGTTCACGAATACATCAAATATTATCTAATCATTCATTTCCACCACAAGAAAGGAGGTGCCGATATGTTCAAGGCATTGCAACATATAAAGGAAAAATCATACAAGCTACGCACGAGTTTGGTTGATTTTGGTGGAACTGCACAAAAAGAACAGCTGGTTTATTTAGCACGAGGTGCCATGTCAATGTTCGAATTGATGGCAAACCCTGCCCATTCCACAATCGTAGGCATTTGATATTTTGGAATGCGAAAACCTTGTCAAAGTTTTACTCATTGATGTACGCAAAACAACACACATTTGACATTTTGGAATGGGACAACCTTGTCAAACTTTGCTCATTGATGTTAGCAAGAAGACATGTGTTTTATATTTTCGAATGGGACGCCCTTTGCTGTTAGCAGCATCGATCGATTTTTCTCTATTCTTTAGTTGTGAAGTAAATATTGGCCCTGACATGTGAGTCGCTGAGATGCATAATCATCGATTTGTTTCGAATGTTCTCTATGAATTGCCAGGCCTGTGTGTTGATTGCAATGTACAGGAACGCTAAATGTTGTACTCCCTCTATTCCTTTTTACTTCGCATATTAGATTTCTTTCAAGTCAGTTGATTTTACATTGTGAATGTTGATACTTTTTTCTATAAGATTGGTCAAAGTAGAGATAGTTTGACTTCAGACAAAACTTATATGCGGACTAAAAAGGACCGGAGGGAGTACATGTGAAACTGTTGCAAATGAGGTGATCACCCTAGGAATAATGCTAGTACGTATTGTTTTGCATGTTCATCCAATGCCAGTGATACAAAAATTCAAACAAATCTAACTAAATTCATTCATACACTGCCTGATTTCATTACATTTCATACATTCTTCAACTAAAAGGGGTGCGCTAGAGGTATAATTAATTAACCGTAGCACTCGTGTCCGGCTGAGCCGAACAGAAGCTTCTACTCCAGCAGAATGAGCTTCAGTGACATAACAGCAGGTGTAGTTGTGTCACTTACATGTGGGCCAGATGCCTCTTGGGCCCACATGCCAGTGACCCAACTGCACTTGCAGTTAAGTAACTGAAGCAGCGTCCTTCTCCAACATAGCTCTCCGACTCCACGTCGCTGCCAAGAAGCTAATCGGTCGTCAATGGTCAACCCACCTAGCTTGGCTTCAATGGGAGGGTAGCAGCGGTGGCCTTACTTGGACCTGAGCGGCGGCGACCTACTGTGTTCTACTCTTCCTTGTTTTCTGCGTGGCGCCGCCTCGTTGGCAGTGGGGCGGGGCCTCGACGGAGTCGGCGATGTCCTGTGTCTCGTTGCCGGCGGGGCGGTGCCTTGGTGGTGCGGGGGAAATCCTCCCCCTCATTGCCGGTAGGTTGGGGACTCGACTGAGCCGGCGATGTCCTCTGCCTCGTTGTTGGCGGGGCGGGGCCTCGATGGAGTAGGGCCTCCGCCTCGGTGCCAGCGGGGCCGGGCCTCGGCAGAGCCGGCGGTGTCCTCTGCCTCATTGTTGGTGCTGCGGGGCCTCGACGGAGTACGGCCTCCGCCTCGGTGCTGGCGGGTCGGGGCCTCGACAGAGCTGGCGGTGTCCTCTGCCTCGTTGTTGGCACCGCGGGGCCTCGGCGGAGCAGGGCCTCGTCGACGCCAGCGGAGCAGGGACTCATCGGAGCCGGCATTGTCATCTATCTCGTCCTCGGTCTCTCCAAACAGCGCCTCGCCCGGTTCATCTCCCTGTTTGTAGGCGGTCGCAGCCTCCGCCACCTGCATGCGGTACCACCAGTGCTCGAGGCGACTCTCACGGGCGGAGCGGTACGAGTCGAGTAGCGCCTCGTGCTCCGCCCGCTCCGCGGCAATCTGCTCCTCCGCCTACAGGTGCTCCTGGAGGAGATGGTGGTTGTAGGCAGCATCGGCCTGCGCCTCCCAGAACTGCTCCTCACGCTTCTGCCGCACCATGTCCATGTATTGGGCATGGGGCTCGCTGATGGTCATGGTGCAATGCACCGGCGAGGATGGCGTGGAGGAGGGGGTTGGCGCCGGATCGTCGACTACCATGTTCTCCATTGGGACATCATCGTTCTCCGGTTGCTTGCTCACCAGGAAGTCGGCAGCAATTGCTACCATCTCCTTGTGGCCCGTCGTCCGCCTGTCCCGAAGAGCGCTGGAGCGCGAGGAAGCCATGGTGGGCAGTAGGGGTGTGGACAGGAGAAAGGGAACAGAAGCGGATGACTGCGGCTATGGCCGGCGCAGCAGTTTATATAGCAATGGTGGGCAGTAGAGGGACGGACGTGTGGCACCGGAGTAGCCGCATCGGCAACCGTGTATCAATAATGTGGGCGGCAGACGGACGGTCGGATGGTAGTTGTGTCGTTTGAAGGCGGAGCAATCGCCTGCACCGGGAAGCGGGGCGGGCGCGCTGACCGTTTCAGGCGGAAAGCGTGCGCGGCGAGGGAGGCAGTCTGGGTGGGCCAGGGCAGTCAGACTCGTGCTTGGCAGCGGGTCAGTCCAGCAGCCGGGCATGCTGGCTCACCAGAGAGCTCACTGAGCTGAGCGACGACAATCAGACGATGGATGTAGCTTCCGACCAGGAGCCGGCACCACTGTCCAAGCCGGTTCATGCCATGTTCACCATAGAGCAGATGCGGTCCACTTCGATGCCCTAATGGCGAAAGAGCTACCAGCACAGGAGGACATGTGCTACAACTTCCGTCTCCTCAACGAGCACCGGTGAACAAGCGAACGGCAATGTTGTCGCGGACATGTGGCCCTATGATCCTGGCTTCCCGAATGAGCAGCGGGCGCTATATTAGACCATCCGTAGGGCCGCGAGGCCCTCTCCATCATTCTTCGAGTTGTTGCACTCGCCGTGGTGCCGCCGTCTCACGTTGTCAACATGGTCAATGGCATGAGGAATGAGGAGATGACTTTACTTGGAGAGGATGACAGAGGGGGCCCATCAGGGCCATAGCCGCACTTACGCAAGTGCCTCCTTATTATATACAACTCTAATATTTTTTGCTTCCTCCTGGTTTCCTGACATCATGGTCACGCACCATTGTCAACCTATATAGTCAATAAACGAGGGAATTGCACAAGGAGCGGCCGGCAGCTGGGACCAAGCAGCTCGAGCAGTATTTGTCTTTTTTAGGTGTGAGCACTGCAGAGTTTTTCTTGAGCAATGTTTTTGTTGTTGTTCAGAGGAGAGCAGGGTATTAACTGGGCAGGCTATGGCCCGTCTAGCCCAGGCCAGATATTAATTTTTTTCAAGCTGAAAATGGCTAGCCCAGCTATACTTTTTTTAAGGAATACCCAGGCAAGGTCAACTTGTTATTCTCCGCCCCGCTAGGCTGCAAATCTTTCCTAAGAGGGATGCATAACAAGAATATGGGCTTTAAGAAATAATAAATGGGATGTAATTATAAAAGCTGGGTTGTAACTATAAAAAAATGCACCAAACACGTCATTACTTTATAAAATATTATTTCTGGATTTTAAAAAATTTAATTTCATTAATAGTTGCGCGCGTAATGTTTCGTTGGATTTTTACGTAATACAAATTTATATTGAAATTGTATTTAATCTGACTAGAAATTTTGGGATAAAAATATTTTGGATCCCATCAAAATGTGGGAAATTTTATTGAATTCTGATTTGAACGGTTTGTTGAAATTATTAATAGTTGTCCTAGCTAGAAAATGGGCCGTACTTTTAACAAACTGTAAATGGGATGTAGTAAATTCCATTAGAATTCAAAAATGGGACGTACATTCTTACAAATCGCAAATGGGATATAAGTTCTCTGCCACACACTTGTGGGCCTACTAAGTTGATGCCTCCCCTAAAAAATAGTTGATGCATATGCAAGGCTTTGTCAACTTATAGTCAACACACGGTTCTAGCAGAAGTGTCCGTTGGATGTCCATCCAACGGATGTCATGCTTCTTCTTCAATCTCGGATATTCTAGCTTCACCCGCCCAAAAAAATGATTCCTCCCCTGACGTCTGGGGCGCACTGTTTCGAAAGCTGACCTGTGGGCCTACTAAGTTGACGCGTACCAAGGGCTTTATCAACTTAGTCAATATAAACGATTCTAGATGTAGTTACCTTACGATGTGGTCGTCGTGCTTCTTCAACCTCTGGTCTTCTTGCTCCCGCCCAAAGCAGCGCCGGTCATGCCGCCTGCTCCTGCTTCACGTGGCCGGCTGTGCTACCGCGAAGGCCTCACCGCCCCCTACTACTCCCACCACTGGCCAGGCCATCCCTCCACCCACCCACACCCCCTGTTATTATGCGGCAATGGCAGCCTCACACCGCAGCCGAACCAGTGAACCCTCGTACTCCTCTCCGCGTGGGCATCCACTATCACGTCTTCCCCGGCTCCGCGTCGTCCCCTTCCTAGGCCTCGCCGTTGTCCACCTCCTTGGTGCTCTCGGCACGGCGTGGTCAATGTGGTCAACGACCGACTTCCAACGGAAGAGTACTATACGTGGAGAGGCTGACAGTTGGGTCCACAACTGCAACAAGGAAGTGCCTCCTTATTACGAGGAAAATAATGATTCCTCCACCTAACAGCAGGGACCCACCGGACGGGCCACCGTATTTGCAAAAAAAAACGTTTCCCCCTGATTGCTGGGACCCACCAGCTAACTCTTCGCACGCAAGGAAGTGCGTCCATATTGCGGGAAAAACGATTCGCCCACTGACTACTGGGACCCACCAGCTACATCATCACACGCAAGGAAGTGTCGGACAGTTGGGACCCACCTGGTCGAAGCGTATGTAGCGTTGTCATTCTGGTCGCGAACGTGTATGTACATTCTGGTCGATCGATCCGTCTACAGGCTGCAGCGATGAACCGTGGTCGTGCAAGGAAGGGCACGTGTTGTAGTAGAAGCGCGCACGTAGCATGTACACGTACGTACAGCGGCCAGGGTGCAAGAAAGAAAATACGGCCACGTACGTACATATGGGTGGGGTCGAACTCCTACTCGCGCATACGTACGGCCAGGGCTCGTGTACATGGATGGGTCGGAACGGAGAAACTGCGTCATCGTCGTGTTCGTGGCGAGGCAACAAAATGCGTCATGTTCATCGGGAGGCAACGGAACGCGTGCTGTTCATCGGGAGCCAACCGGCTTGGACAGAACAGCCGATGGAAATGAGGCATGGTGTACCGCCGAATGGAGGAAACAGCCTTGTGTTCAACTGGCCACGGTTGAAACATGATCCTGTTCATCGGGAGAGGTCTGGCGTACCGCAAAATGGAGGAAACGGACTTCTGTTGGACCTACTATGGTCGAAATGGGGTCCTGTTGACCGGGAGGGGTGTGGCGTACCGCAAAATGGAGGAAACGGACTTGTGTTGGAGCGCTAAGGTCGAAACGGGGGTCCTGTTCATCGGGAGGGGTGTGGCGTACCGCAGAATGGGACACCACGGGATACTGTTCGTCTCCACCGTCGACCTCCTCCAGCCTCCACGAGCTACTATTCATCCACCATCGACCTCCTCCAGCCTCTACCTGCAACTGTTCATCCAGCCTCCACCGGGCGCTCCTCCACCGGCTACTGTTCAACCAGCCCTCTCCACGGGGTCCTGTTCAACCACCCCTCCATAGGATACTGTTCATCCAGCCCTCCACCGGCTACTGTTCAACCAACCCTCCACGAGGTCGTCCTGTTCATCCAGCCCTCCACGGGGTCCTGTTCATCCATCCCTCCCCCGGCTCGATCGATCGAGGTACTGTTCACCCAGCGGCAACGGCCTCTACTGTTGGGGAATGTAGTAATTTCAAAAAAATTCCTACGCACACGCAAGATCATGGTGATGCATAGCAACGAGAGGGGAGAGTGTCGTCCACGTACCCTCGTAGACCGTTAAGCGGAAGCGTTATGACAATGCGGTTGATGTAGTCGTATGTCTTCACGATCGACCGATCCTTAGTACTGAACGTACGACACCTCCGCGTTCAGCACACGTTCAGCTCGGTGACGTCCCGCGAACTCACGATCCAGTAGAGTCGAAGGAGAGTTTTGTTAGCACGATGGCGTGGTGACGATGTTGATGAAGCTACCGTCACAGGGCTTCGCCTAAGCACCGCTACAGTATGACTGAGGTGGATTATGGTGGAGGGGGCACCACACATGGCTGTGAGAGATCAATGATCAACTTGTGTGTTATTGGGTGCCCCCTGCCCCCGTATATAAAGGAGCAAGGGGGAGGCCGGCCGGCCCTGTAGGGCGCGCCAGGAGGAGTAGTCCTTCTCCTAGTAGGAGTAGGACTCCCCTCTTTCCTACTCCTACTAGGAGGGGGAAAGGAAGGGGAGAAGGAGAAGGAACCAGAGGGGGAGGGGTGCGCGGCCTGCCCTGGCCAACCCCTCTCTCTCCACTAGGGCCCAAAAAGGCCCATTAACCCTCGGGGGTTCCGGTAACCCCTCCGGCACTCCGGTAAAATCCCGATTTCACCCGGAACTCTTCCGATGTCCAAATGTAGGCTTCCAATATATCAATCTTTATGTCTCGACCATTTCGAGACTCCTCGTCATGTCTGTGATCATATCCGGGACTCCGAACTACCTTCGGTACATCAAAACATATAAACTCATAATACCAATCGTCACAGAACTTCAAGCATGCGGACCCTACGGGTTCGAGAACTATGTAGACATGACCAAGACACATCTTCAGTCAATAACCAATAGCGGAACCGGGATGCTCATATTGGTTCCTACATATTCTATGAAGATCTTTATCGGTCAAACCTCATAACAACATACGTGGTTCCCTTTGTCACACACTATCCACGAGGGTGGGGGCGCACCCACCCCCCTGGGGCGCACCCCCCGTCTCATGGCCCCCCTGATGCTCCACCGACCTCAACTCCAACACTATCTATTCACGTTCAGGGAGGAAAAATCAGAGAGAAGGATTCATCGCATTTTAGGATACGGAGCCGCCGCCAAGCCCTAATCTCTCTCGGGAGGGCTCATCTAGAGTCCGTTCGAGGCTCCGAAGAGGGGAATCCATCGCCATCGTCATCATCAACCTTCCTCCATCACCAATTTCATGATGCTCACCGCCGTGCGTGTGTAATTCCATCGTAGGCTTGCTGGACGGTGATGGTTTGGATGAGATTTATCATGTAATCGAGTTAGTTTTGTTAGGGTTTGATCCCTAGTATCCATTATGTTCTAAGATTGATGTTGCTATGACTTTGCTATGCTTAATGCTTGTCACTAGGGCCCGAGTGCCATGATTTCATATCTGAACCTATTATGTTTCCATGAATATATGTGAGTTCTTGATCCTATTTTGCAAGTCAATAGTCACCTACTATGTGTTATGATCCGGTAACCCCGAAGTGACAATAATCGAGACCACTCCCGGTGATGACTATAGTTTGAGGAATTCATGTATTCACTAAGTGTTAATGCTTTGTCCCAGTACTCTATTAGAAGGAGGCCTTAATATCCCTTAGTTTCCAATAGGACCCCGCTGCCACGGGAGGGTAGGACAAAATATGGCGTGCAAGTTCTTTTCCATAAGTATGTATGACTATATTCAGAATACATGCCTACATTACATTGATGAACTGGAGCTATTTCTGTGTCACCCTATGTTATAACTGTTACATGAGGAATCGCATCCGACATAATTATCCATCACTGATCCAATGCCTACGAGCTTTTCACATATTAATCTTTGCTTAGTTACTTTTCCGTTTCCACTGTTACAATCACTACAAAACCAATACTATTAATTTTGCCACTGCTGCCGTTACTTCCATATTACTTTGCTACTAAATACTTTGTTGTAGATATTAAGTCTTTCAGGTGCGGATGAATTGACAACTCAACTGTTAATACTTGAGAATATTCTTTGGCTCCCCTTGTGTCGAATCAATAAATTTGGGTTGAATACTCTACCGTTGAAAACTGTTGTGATCCCCTATACTTATGGGTTATGAGAAGGTAATATTCGGACACCGAAAGGATTCTGGAGTGTATCGGGTACATACCGGAGTACCGGAGGGGTTACTGGAACCCCTGGGGAAAGTTATGGGACATAGGAGGGAGGCTAACCAGCCCACAAGGGGCTGGTGCGCCCCCCACAAGGGAGTAGGCCAAATTGGACTAGGGAAGGGGCGCCACTCCCCTTTCCTTCTCCTACTCCCTTTCCTTCCCTTTTCCCCCCTCCGGTAGAAGGAAAAAGGGGGGCCGAATCCTACTAGGACTGGAGTCCTAGTAGGACTTCTCTCTCCTTAGCGCACCCCTTGTGGCCGGCCTCCTCCCCTCCTCCTTTACATACGAGGGTAAGGGGGCACCCCAAAGCACAACAGTTGTTTCTTAGCCGTGTGCGGTGCCCCCTCCATAGTTTACCAAGTTGGTCATATTGTCGTAGTGCTTAGGTGAAGCCCTGCACGGATCACATCACCAACATCGTCGCCACACCGTCGTGCTGACGAAACTCTCCCTCGACCCTCTACTAGGAGCTTGAGGGACGTCATCATGCTGAACATGTGCTGAACACAGAGGTGCCGTACGTTCGGTACTTGGATCAGTTAGATCGTGGACGTTCGAATACATCAACCGCGTTAACTGAATGCTTCCACTTTCAGTCTATGAGGGTATGTGTACACACTCTCCCATCTCGTTGCTATGCATCTCCTAGATAGATCTTGCATGATCATAGGATTTTTTTTAATTACTACGTGTCAGATTCTGGGTTCCGGCAAACCCTTGAGGTTCGAACTCTGGGGTGCGCACGAAGATCTCTCCCTAGCTCGCTCTCGCAACAATCTCAAGGCCTAGCTCACCAAACCCAAGGAACAAGAGACACGAGAGTTTATACTGGTTTGGGCCACCGTCGTGGTGTAATACCCTACTCCAGTGTGGTGTGGTGGATTGCCTCGTGGGCTAAGGATGAACTAGTATAGTGGATGAATAGACTCCTGGGAGGAGGTGTTCTTGAGCTCGATGAGCTGGTGAGATGGCCTTGGTGGAGTGGATCTGATCCAAGGCAAGCCAACCCGTGACTACGGTGGTGGCTAGCCCTATTTATAGAGGCCCCGGTCCTCTTCCTAAATGTTAGGTGGGAAGGGATCCCACAACGGCCAATTTTGAAGGGAGACAACTAGTATAAGTTATCCTGACAAAAGGTGGTCTACGCCTGCCAAAGGCTCTGGTGGTGATGCCGTCGTGGGCTCCGCGGTGACCTTCGTCCTGCCGTCATGCTGGTCTTGGTCTTGTTGCACCGATATGGAAACCTTTGCTTGATGCCTCGGAACTCCTCGCGTGTGCCTGCTTCCTTAGCACCAAAGAGGAAACTGGCACTCTGCGCCTTCTGGTGCCCGCCTGGCTTCGGTCGTCATGGCTCACGTCATGCGAACCTCGCGAGGTGCCTCTTGGATAGATACCTCCGCTCCTCAGCAGCCAACCTAGCGAGGCCGCCCCCGAGGAGGTATTGGTGTCGTCCACCTCGCAAGGCTTGGCCCCTCGCGAGGGTCTTGAGTGGTTGCTGATGAAGATGGGTCATACCAGGCCGTTGGTGGAGCCATGCCCTGGGCCGCAAGCAGGCAAGTCGGGGTACCCCCATTCCCAGGAAGCCGACAGTAGCCCCCGGGCCCAAGGCACGCTCGGACTTGGCTTCAAGGTGAAGCCAAAGGGCAAGTGCAGAGTGTTGCGGGCCCCAATCGCCTGCGGCCTTGATTGACGCGTGGCGATTGACAAGACGTGGGCGTCTCCACTTCCCCACGCTTCCTTGATATCCCCCTAGCTAGGCGACCACCATTACTTACACAACCCCACCTTCATTCTTGGCAACACACTCCCCAACTCCTCCGTCTTCCCAAAAGCAACGGTCTCCTCTTCTAACCCGGCCAGGATCCAACCCTCTCCATCACCATGGCGCCGAGCCGGAAGAAGAAGGGAAAGAAGAAGCCTCAGGCTTCAGACGAAGTATCGCCAGCCTTCGAGCCCACCGTCGAGCGGTCGGCGGTGCTCAACCAGGAGGCGATGGACAAGGTTCGCCCAACAGTCGCCGCCGACTTCAACGAATAGAGGAAGACGGTGGTTTGGCCCGCATCCTGTGCCGCGGTCGACAGGACAGCCACCGAGACCCCCATTCATCTTCATGCCCTCTGGGCTAGCCTGATTCCCCCTTTCTCTCATTACCAGATCAATATGCTGCACCTGGATCCTCAGTCCATCATCCTTCTTGCCGTCTTCGCCTTTGTCTGCGAGGCCATGGTGGGCATTACTCCCTCCGTGGCCTTACTTCGCCAGTTCTTCTTGTTGCATCTGACTGACCCCCGGCAGCGCTCTGGATGCTTGATCTTCCAGGCCGTGGCTGCGACGGCCGGTGCGGGGATTGACTTCGAGCTTTCGCCGTCTGTGAGCGGGTTTCGGAGGCGGTGGGTGTTCGTGGACGCCAGCGTGCTCAGCCCCCTTCTCTTGCTTCTGACGGCACCAGCTGCTCCCAACTCCGACTAGGGGCACGAGAAGCTCACTGACCCGCTTCTTGCCCATGTCTAGCGCCAGCTTACTATATTGAAGGATCTCGGCGTGACGGCTCTGATGGTGGTGAAGGATTTCATCCGGCGCCGCATTGCCCCGCTCCAATGCCATTCTCGTCCAATGTGGACCTTCTCCGGCAGCAAGGACCGCATGAGGCTTCACGAGCCCGGGCTTCCTCTTGAGGTGCAACACACTGTGCTTAAGTTCCTGACAGGCGACCCGTCTCCAGCCAATATGCCGGAGGAGGGCTGCCTCTTGTACTGCTACTCGAACAAGGTGGAATTCGCGAGGCAGATGCCCCTCTTCGACAAATGGGGACTACGCCCAGTTGGCCTTGAAGGGCCTCACGAGATCCCCGTCTTCGTGGCCCCCTTGGTCGCCGCCTGCGCGCTGCCCGCCCCAGAAGTGGGTGCATGGGGCGGTAGCCGTCGAACACTGGTGGCGCGGCCGCTGTGGAACCGGCGTCACTCGGGGCTCCTGAATCGTCGTCACCTGGGGCTCGAGAGAGTCGTCCTCAGGAAGCGTCCGCGGAGGCGATGCAGTCCGATACTCCTGAGGCCGAAGCCCCCGAGGCCCTGGCGAGTCGCCATGAGGCGGGGACCGGGAACTCCATGCGGCCCAGTGTTCCTAAGGTCACCTCCTCAGGAGCCACACCAGGTGTGCCTAGCATTGGTGACCGCATCCAGGGCTTCAGCCGGCTCTGACCGAACTTCGAAGCACTCCACAAGAGGAAGGGGTCTTCAAGCTGCAGCGGTGACGCCTTTCGGCCATTGAAGCAGAGGAAGTACATTACCATAGACAAGTGAGTACCTTATCTTTGTAATTTTTTGAGCGTGGCTTCTCCTCCTGACCGCAGTTCCTTAGGGCCCCTTCTGCTAAGGCAAAGAAATCTCCCGAGAAGCGACCTTCGCCCGCTTAAGTGCCTCCACTGATACAAAGCGCCTCGTGTCGGCCTGCCGCGCGTGGCGTGGGGCCTGCCGAGGAGGTGGATGCGTCGGCCCGGTGCCTCGACCATGTGCTCCTGTCGTTCCTCCTCTGTGGACCTGCCTAGGGTGTGGAGAGTGTGCCGAGGACCCCACCATTGGCCATTGCCCGTGGCTAGACGACCTCGACACTGGCCTCATCTTCAAGAAACGAGGCCCTTCCCCACCGGTCCTCCGCTGAGGTCCGAAGGGTGGCCGGAAAGACACCGGCCTCCAGCCCCCTATTGGGAGCAATCTAGCAGCTTCAAACTTCCCCAGCAACCCCTGGCGCGGAGGACGGACCCGGCCGCGTGTTCGACCTTGCGCGCAAGCGCAGCGCCGTCTGTAATGAGCTCTTCCAGGAGGCAATTGGCGCGCTAAGCTGGTTCGGGGAAGAGCTTGTGGATGTTGATGCCCGTCTTGAAATCGAAGGCCTTCCGTTGGCGGATGGATGGGATCAGCTGAAGATGGCCATCTGATACGTCTCCAACGTATCTATAATTTTTTATTGCTCCATGCTATATTATCTACTGTTTTGGACTATATTGGGATTTATTTTCCACTTCTGTATTATTTTTGGGACTAAACTATTAACCGGAGGCCCAGCCCAGAATTGCTGTTTTTTGCCTATTTCAGTGTTTCGAAGAAACGGAATATCAAACGTAGTCCAAACGGAATAAAATCTTCGGGAACGTGATTTTCTCACTGAACGTGATCCAGGAGACTTGGACCCTGCTCCAAGGAACAAAAGAGGCGGTCACGAGGGTGGGGGGCGCCCCCCCCCTAGGGCGTGCCCCCTTGCCTCGTGGGCCCCACATTGCTCCTCCGGCGTACTTCTTCCTCCTATATATACACACGTACCCCCAAACGATCAGAACAGGAGCCAAAAACCTAATTCCACCGCCGCAACTTTCTGTATCCATGAGATCCCATCTTGGGGCCTGTTCCGGAGCTCCGCTGGAAGAGGGCCATCATCACGGAGGGCTTCTACATCATCCTAGCCCCTCCGATGAAGTGTGAGTAGTTTACCTCAGACCTTCGGGTCCATAGTTAGTAGCTAGATGGCTTCTTCTCTCTCTTTGAATCTCAATACAAAGTTCTCCCCCTCTCTTGTGGAGATCTATTCGATGTAATCTTCTTTTTGTGGTGTGTTTGTTAAGACCGATGAATTGTGGGTTTATGATCAAGTCTATCTATGAATAATATTTGAATCTTCTCTGAATTCTTTTATGTATGATTGGTTATCTTTGCAAGTCTCTCCGAATTATCCATTTGGTTTGGCCAACTAGATTGGTAGTTCTTGCCATGGGAGAAGTGCTTAGCTTTGGGTTCGATCTTGCGGTGTCCTTACCCAGTGACAGAAGGGGCAGCAAGGCATGTATTGTATCGTTGCCATCGAGGATAACAAGATGGGGTTTATTTCATATTGCATGAATTTATATCTCTACATCATGTCATCTTGCTTAAGGCGTTACTCTGTTTTTAACTTAATACTCTAGATGCATGTTGGATAGCGGTCGATGAGTGGAGTAATAGTAGTAGATGCAGAATCGTTTCGATCTACTTGTCACGGACGTGATGCCTATATACATGATCATGCCTAGATATTATCATAACTATGCTCAATTCTGTCAATTGCTCAACAGTAATTTGTTCACCCATCGTAGAATACTTATGCTCTTGGGAGAAGCCACTAGTGAAACCTATGGCCCCCGGGTCTATTCTCATCATAGCAATCTCCATCACTTTAATCTTGCTTTGCTTTTTACTTTGCCTTTACTTTTTACTTTGCATCTTTATACCAAAAATAGTATATCTATCAGATCTCACTCTCGTAAGTGACTGTGAAGGGCTTGACAACCCCTAATCGCGTTGGTTGCGAGTAGCTATTGCTTTGTGCAGGTACGAGGGACTTGAGCGTGGGCTCCTACTAGATTGATACCTTGGTTCTCAAAAACCGAGGGAAATACTTACGCTACTCTGCTGCATCATCCCTTCCTCTTCGAGGAAAACCAATGCAAGCTCAAGACGTAGCAAGAAGGATTTCTGGCGCCGTTGTCGGGGAGTCTACGCAAAAAGTCAACATACCAAGTACCCATCACAATCCCTATCTCTCGCATTACATTAGTTGCCATTTGCCTCTCGTTTTCCTCTCCCCCACTTCACCCTTGCCATTTTATTCTCCCTTCCTCCGTTCAATCTTGTGTTACCATGTGCTTCCTTTTTGCTTGCATCTTCGCTTGCTAAGAGTTTATGGATCCTCATCCACTTGCTAATCTCTTTAAGAGATCCAATTATGATGAACCTATTGCTAGTAAGTTGAGTGCACTAGATTATCTTTATGAGGTTTTGCCTGAAATTCGTGAATCTAAAAATTGTGATAAAGTATTTTATGAAACGATTCACGATAGATCTTTGAATAAAAATCATGATTGCAATGATTTTATTATAAATTCTATTGATGTAAATTGTGCTAATAATATGCAAAACCCTAAGCTTGGGGATGCTAGTTTTGCTATGTCTACTACTTGTTGCAATGATCATGATTGGGGTGATTCTTCTTATGATCTTGAAAATTTATTTAAGCCCCATGATGAATATGAGATTGATAATAGTGTTTGGAATAATATTCAAAGTGGGTTTGGAGAGGTCATGACTTTATTTTATGATAATCCCACTATTTTGGAAGAGTGTCAACTTTGCATACATGTGGATCGTGTTAAAAATATGTTTTCTGATAGCTATATTGTTGAATTTTCTTATGATCCTACATGTAATTATTATGAGAGAGGAAAGTATGGTTGTAGAAATTTTCATGTTACTAAATTACCTCTCGTCATGTTGAGATTGCTATCGTCTCTTTCTTCTTCCTTGTATATGCTAATTTTTGCTTGCTATGATAATTTGTTTGCTTATAAAATGCCTATGCATAGAAAGTATGTTAGACTTAAGTGTGTTTGTCCCATGTTTTATGGTTCTCTTTTTGCGCTTCAATTCTTGTCTTTCATGTGAGCACCACTAAAATTATCAATGCCTAGCTAGGGGCGTTAAACGATAGCGCTTGTTGGGAGGCAACCCAATTTTATTTTTATTCCTTGCTTTTGGCTCCTGCTTAGTAATAAATAAATTATTTAGCCTCTGTTTTGGTTGTGTTTTTTGTGTCTAATTAGTGTTTGTGCCAAGTAGAACCGTTGTGAAGACTTGGGGAAAGTCTTGTTGAACTTGCTGTAAAAAACAGAAACTTTAGCGCTCACGAGAATTGCTGTCATTTTTATTTTAAGAGTGATATTTAGTTAATTCTTTTTGGAGATGATTAACAGATAAATTACTCACGTCCAGAAATTTATTTTAGAATTTTTTGGGCTCCAGATCTTGCGCTAGATACAGATTACTACAGACTGTTCTGTTTTTGACAGATTCTGTTTTTCGTGTGTTGTTTGCTTATTTTGATGAATCTATGGCTAGTAAAATAGTTTATAATCCATAGAGAAGTTGGAATACAGTAGGTTTAACACCAATATAAATAAATAATGAGTTCATTAAAGTGCCTTGAAGTGGTCTTTTGTTTTCTTTCGCTAACGGAGCTCACGAGTTTTCTATTTTGAGTTTTGTGTTGTGAAGTTTTCAAGTTTTGGGTGAATTCTTTTGATGGATCATGGAACAAGGAGTGGCAAGAGCCTAAGCTTGGGGATGACCATGTCACCCCCAATATAATACAAGGACACCAAAAAGTCAAATCTTGGGGATGCCCCGGAAGGCATCCCCTCTTTTGTCCACTTCCATCGGTAATTTACTTGGAGCTATATTTTTATTCACCAACATGATATGTGTTTTTCTTGGAGCGTCTTGTATTATTTGTGTCTTTGTGTCTTAGTATGCCACAATCATCCTTGCTGAACACACCTTTTGAGAGAGCCATACATGAATTAAAATTTGATAGAATACTCTATGTGCTTCACTTATATCTTTTGAGCTAAGTAGTTTTGCTCTATGTGCTTCACTTATATCTTTTGAGCGTTATAATTTTGCTCTATGTGCTTCACTTAGATCTTTTAGAGCACGGTGGTGGATTTGTTTTAAAGAAACTATTGATCTCTCATGCTTCACTTAAATTATTTTGAGAGTCTCTTAATAGCATGGTAATTTGCTTAATAATAATATGCTTGGTATTCAAGATTTGTGAAACTTTCTTTTGAGTGTGTTGAATACTAAGAAAAGATTAAAGCATGATAATTGTTTTGAGATATGGAGGTGATAATATTAAAGTCATGCTAGTTGAGTAGTTGTGAATTTAAAGAATACTTGTGTTAAAGTTTGTGATTCCCGTAGCATGCACGTATGGTGAACCGTTATGTGATGAAGTCGGAGCATGATTTATTTATAGATTGTCTTCCTTATGAGTGGCGGTCGGGGATGAGCAATGGTCTTTTCCTACCAATCTATCCCCCTAGGAGCATGCGCGTAATACGTTTCTTTGATAACTTCTAGATTTTTGCAATAAGTATATGAGTTCTTTATGACTAATGTTGAGTCCATGGATTATACGCACTCTCACCCTTCCACCTTTGCTAGCCTCTCTAATACCGTGCACCTTTTGCCGGTATCATATACCTACCATATACCTTCCTCAAAACAGGCACCATACCTACCTATTATGACATTTCCATAGCCATTCCGAGATATATTGCCATGAAACTTTCCGCCGTTTCGTTTATCATGACACACTCCATCATTGTCATATTGCATATCCCGGTACACCGCCGGATGCATTCACATAGAGTCATATTTTGTTCTAAGTATCGAGTTGTAATTGTTGAGTTATAAGAAAAATAAAAGTGTGATGATCATCATTATTAGAGCATTGTCCCAGTGAGGAAAGAATGATGGAGACTATGATTCCCCCATAAGTCGGGATGAGACTCCGGACGAAAAAAAGAGAGGCCAAAGAAGCCCAAAAAAAGGGGAGGCCATAAAAAAAGAGAAAAGGCCCAAATAAAAAAATGATGAGAGAAAACGAGAGAAGGGACAATGTTACTATCCTTTTACCACACTTTTGCTTCAAAGTAGCACCATGATCTTCATAGTAGAGAGTCTCTCATCTTATCACTTTCATATACTAGTGGGAATTTTACATTATAGAACTTGGCTTGTATATTCCAATGATGGGCTTCCTCAAAAATTGCCCTAGGTCTTCATGAGCAAGCAAGTTGGATGCACACCCACTTAGTTTCTTTTTGAGCTTTCATATACTTATAGCTCTAGTGCATCCGTTGCATGGCAATCCCTACTCACTCACATTGATATCTATTGATGGGCATCTCCATAGCCCGTTGATACGCCTAGTTGATGTGAGACCATCTTCTCCTTTTTGTCTTCTCCACAACCACCATTCTATTCCACCTATAGTGCTATGTCCATGGCTCACGCTCATGTATTGCGTGAAGATTGAAAAAGTTTTGAAAAAGTTAGAGTATGAAACAATTGCTTGGCCTGTCATCGGGGTTGTGCATGATTTAAATACTTTGTGTGGTGAAGATAGAGCATAGCCAGACTATATGATTTTGTAGGGATAACTTTCTTTGGCCATGTTATTTTGAGAAGACATAATTGCTTTATTAGTATGCTTGAAGTATTATTATTTTTATGTCAATATAAACTTTTGTCTTCAATCTTTCTAATCTGAATATTCATACCACAATTAAAAACATGTGCATTGAAAATTATTCCAAGTAGCACTCCGCATAAAAAATTCTCTTTTTATCATTTACCTACTCGAGGACGAGCAGGAATTAAGCTTGGGGATGCCTGATACGTCTCCAACGTATCTATAATTTTTGATTGCTCCATGCTATATTATCTACTGTTTTGGACTATATTGGGCTTTATTTTCCACTTTTATATTATTTTTGGGACTAACCTATTAACTGGAGGCCCAGCCCAGAATTGTTGTTTTTTGCCTATTTCAGTGTTTCGAATAAACAGAATATCAAACGGAGTCCAAAAGGAATAAAATCTTCGGGAACGTGATTTTCTCACCGAACGTGATCCAGTTGACTTGGACCCTGCTCCAAGGAACAAAAGAGGCGGTCACGAGGGTGGGGGGCGCCCCCCTGCCTCGTGGGACCCTCGTTGCTCCTCCGGCATACTTCTTCCTCCTATATATATACACACGTACCCCCAAACGATCAGAACAGGAGCCAAAAACCTAATTCCACGGCCGCAACTTTCTGTATCCACGAGATCCCATCTTGGGGCCTGTTCCGGAGCTCCGCCAGAAGAGGGCCGTCATCACGGAGGGCTTCTACATCATCCTAGCCCCTCCGATGAAGTGTGAGTAGTTTACCCCAGACCTTCGGGTCCATAGTTAGTAGCTAGATGGCTTCTTCTCTCTCTTTGAATCTCAATAAAAAGTTCTCCCCCTCTCTTGTGGAGATCTATTTGATGTAATCTTCTTTTTGCGGTGTGTTTGTTGAGACCAATGAATTGTGGGTTTATGATCAAGTCTATCTATGAATAATATTTGAATCTTCTCTGGATTCTTTTATGTATGATTGGTTATCTTTGCAAGTCTCTTCGAATTATTCGTTTGGTTTGGCCAACTAGATTGGCAGTTCTTGCCATGGGAGAAGTGCTTAGCTTTGGGTTCGATCTTGCGTGTCCTTACCCAGTGACAGAAGGGGCAGCAAGGCACGTATTGTATCGTTGCCATCGAGGATAACAAGATGGGGTTTATTTCATATTGCATGAATTTATCTCTCTACATCATGCCATCTTGCTTAAGGCATTACTCTATTTTTAACTTAATACTCTAGATGCATACTGGATAACGGTCGATGAGTGGAGTAATAGTAGTAGATGCAGAATCATTTCGATCTACTTGTCACGGACGTGATGCCTATATACATGATCATGCCTAGATATTCTCATGACTATGCTCAATTCTGTCAATTGCTCAATAGTAATTTGTTCACCCACCGTAGAATACTTATGCTCTTGAGAGAAGCCACTAGTGAAACCTATGGCCCCCGGGTCTATTCTCATCATATCAATCTCCATCACTTTAATCTTGCTTTGCTTTTTTACTTTGCCTTTACTTTTTACTTTGCATCTTTATACCAAAAAAATACCAAAAATATTATATCTATCAGATCTCACTCTCGTAAGTGACCGTGAAGGGCTTGACAACCCCTAATCGCGTTGGTTGCGAGTAGCTATCGCTTTGTGCAGGTACGAGGGACTTGAGTGTGGGCTCCTACTGGATTGATACCTTGGTTCTCAAAAACTGAGGGAAATACTTACGCTACTCTGCTGCATCATCCCTTCCTCTTCGGGGAAAACCAACGCAAGCTCAAGACGTAGCACCATCGACCTCAGGCGTCTCCAACGTGAGTGCGCCGGCGTGCGGGCCAAGGCATCCCTTTCTACCTCGTGCGAAGCCAGCGCCCTAGCCTTGGAGGAGGCCAGGGAGGCCGACCATCGCAGCGAGGCCGCAGAGAACCGTGAAGGTGAGCTCCGAGCTCTGAACGCCTCCCTGGAGCAGCAGGTTGAGGTGCAGGACTAGCTTGACATCGATGAAGGAGGCGCCTTCTGAAGACGAAGAGATCTTGAAGCGCGAGGAGGCGCTGATGCTGAGTCCCTCACATAGTAGAGTAGGGAGGAAACGCTCCGCCGGTAGACGTTGCAGCGCGAGCATGCTCCCATGCTCCGGGCCTTCGGAGCGAGGGCCAACCGGGCACTGGGCGCCATCTGTGACGAACACGCCTCTCATCCCCAAGCAGAAGACTATGCCAGCCACCTCTGCTTCTTTACCGACGTCGTGACACGCCTGGAGGACCGGGCCGAGAGGGCTTGCGAGCTTGTTGAAGAAAGGATCTGAGGACACCTTGGGCGTGCGTTCTCCCACGTTTTCAGTCATCTCCGGAGCATCGATCCCCACTTCGACTTCAACGCCGCCATTGCTCCAGTGCCCGGAGCTGTCCAGGATAACCTGGCACATTGGGTGGACTATAATGTGGACGCTCTGGTCAGGGCCTTTGCTTCCAAGGACGACGCGGTGGTGGTCGTGGCGGACGAAGGCAGTGCAGTTGATGATGGCGAAGACGATGCCAGTGACAGCGCCAGAAGCGTGCCTGGGAGTGATTCAGAAGATGCTGCGAGTGACATGTCCGATTGAGCCTGCATGCAAAAGCTCAGGCACGACCCCTCAAGGTGGAAGAGCATTTTGGGAAGGGGGAGCCCCTCATGTAATCATACTACTGTTTTATTCCTTAAGCCAGACTTGAAATGTGCTTTTGCGAGCCCACGAGCTCCTCTGCGGCTTGTTTTTGTAACTTACCTCAGCCCAGGAAGGCCTCGAATTGGTCTTGTAGTTGGCGATGTGCATTCCTCCCGAGGGGAGTTCTCCGCGGGCTCCCGAGAGGAGTCCTTCACAGGCTCGCGAGGTTTTGGGCTTCTGAAGAGCTTGGTAGTCCGTCCGAGAGGGCCTCATGAGAAATGAGCACCAGGTTATGGCGGGTCCTGGCGGGTAGCGTGCGTGTACCGCACCCAGCCCCTGTTCGCGAGCCGCTCGCAAGGAAAAGGGGTAGCAGGCGTGAGTCTCGAAACAAGGCACTGAACCAGAAAACTCAGAAAATCAACACGAACGAGAGAAGACGCCCCCCGCGCTTGCAAACAAAAATATGACTTCAAGTTCAAATCGAAAAGGCGTCAAATCGAGCTACAAAAAAGGGCTTGAAAGAAAATGGGCGTGTCCGGCACCTAGCTAGTCTTCTTGTCTTCCCACCAGCGCGGAGCTAAGTGCTTTTACTAGCTGCGAGCATAGTCATTGGGGGACAGTGTCGACGGCCAACACGGAGCATGGTGCTTCCACTAGGACATGGGTGGGAGCTCCTGAGGCCCGAGGCGGCACTCCGGAGACTCTAGGGCGTGCACAGCCCCACTCATTACTACGTGAGAGTGTCATGAGCGGAGACCTTCACAGGCGCGAGCCTTGCTTCATATCGCCAGGCGAGGGCCCCGCCTTGCGCCACCCTTAACCACCATCGGGGCGTCTGGAAACCAGGACGAGACCAAGGGGCAAAGAGGACGCTGGCGGCGCCCTCGGCGACCACGGGTCCTCTGCCGGGGGGGAGGCTCACTGGCGCTTCCCCTGGTAGAGGGCCTACCTTTGTGCGGCACCTTGCTCCGTGTGGCGCGGGGGAGGGCCTGGCTCCGGGCCTCTCCCACGCAGCCCCCAGAGCACCACTCCTGCCGCTGGCTGGGCCACTGCCCTGAGGTCTCTAACTGTTGTCGCAGCCTGGTTCTCCTACAGTTCGGGGTTAGCGTAAGCTTGCTCTAGAGATATTGACTGTACCCCGCCATTGTCGTCGCTGAAGGGGTAGCGAAGCCTCCAGACGGCTCGGGGAAGCCCTGTGCTTTAGGCCCTCTAGCCACCCATCCTGGTCCGGGGAACGAACTGGGGCCTTCCTCGACAAGTATTCCGGGTTCACCATGTGGGGCACGTAGGCGTCCGTGACCACCTCACCAGAGGCGCCGCCCAGGTGCCCCACGCCTTGAGCTGCCAGACGCGGTGCTTGGCCCTGGTGGTCGCCGTGTGGCATCCTAGCGCGCCCTTGCGGCGGGCCATCGGTGCTTGTCCCTCCTAGCGATGGCGTGGTTGCGGCAGGACGGCCCGCACCAGGACCCGCGCTGGCATCGTCGGATCCCCCTGACGCCCCAGGGGAGCGCGGGCTCACCCGGGCCTCGCGCGCGCTTCCGCCATGGCTTGGGGTGTGGTCAAGGAGCAGAAAGGCGACGTACCCCTGCAGGCGGCGTCCAGTAGCTCGGCGACTCGATCCAATAGTGCATCGCGGCCGCTCTCCGCTAGCCTACACCGCAGCAGCTCCCGTGCCACGATGAGCGCGGCACGCATGTTCACCTGCTCCCGCCGGGTGTGAGGTGTTATTGTCGCAGCGTAACCTGAGGATCGCACGGCTGCGCGTGTGCGCCGGCCCGTGCTGCCCGCGGGTGTTAGGCGGCGCGCGGGCCGCCTGGAGCGCGGAGTTGAGGTCTTCTGGAGCGGATGGCGGCCCCCGGGTAGGCCAGGAAGCCCAGTGGTCGGCTTGGGTGCTCGGGACATCAGACATTGGAGTCGCGGGATAACGGCAGGTCAGTCGACGGAGAAGAAAGCTTCGGCGCACCCCTACCTGGCGCACCAAATGTCAGATTCTGGGTTCTGGCAAACCCTTGAGGTTCAAACTCTAGGATGCGCACGAAGATCTCTCCCTAGCTCACTCTCGCAAAGATCTCAAGGCCTAGCTCGCCGAACCCAAGGAACAAGAGACACGAGAGTTTCTACTGGTTCGGTCCACCGTTGTGGTGTAATACCCTCCAGTGTGGTGTGGTGGATTGCCTCGTGGGCTAAGGATGAACTAGCATAGTGGATGAGCAGCCTCCTGAGGGGAGGTGTTCTTGAGCTTGATGAGCTGGTGAGATGGCCTTGGTGGAGTGGGTCCGATCCAAGGCGAGCCGATCCTTGACTACGGTGGTGGCTAGCCCTATTTATAGAGGCCCCGGTCCTCTTCCCAATTGTTAGGCGGGAAGGGATCCCACAACAGCAAATTTTAAAGGGAGACAACTAGTACAAGTTATCCTGAAAAAAGGTGGTCTTCGCATGCCAAAGGCTCTGGTGGTGATGCCGCCGTGGGCTCCGTGGTGACCTCTGTCCTGCGGTTCTGCTGGTCTTGGTCTTGTTGCACCGATATGGAAACCTTTGCCTGATGCCTCAGGACTCCTCACATGCACCTACTTCCTTAGCACCAAAGAGGAAACTGGCACTCTGCGCCCGCTGGGGCCCGCCTGGCTTCGGTCGTCATGGCTCACGTCACACTAACCTCGCGAGGTGCCCCTTGCATAGATATCTTTGCTCCTCAGGACCCAACCTAGCGAGGCCGCCCCCGAGGAGGTCTTGGTGTCGTCCTCCTCGCGAGGCTTGGCCCCTCGCGAGGGTCTTGAGTGGTTGCTGATGAAGATGGGCCGTACCAGGCCGTTGGTGGAGCTACGCCCTAGGCCACAGGCAGGCAAGTCTAGGTACCCCCGTTCCCAGGACGCCGACACTATGTTCCCCAATAGGGACTTCAACCCATGGAGGGTAATGGATGCGCGAGTGCACGGAGGGCTCCACCCACGAAGGGACCATGAAGAAGCAACCTTGTCTATTTCATCATGGCTTACGCCCACCAAGGACTAGCCTCATTCGGGGTAGATCTTCACGAAGTAGGCGATCTCCTTGCCCTTACAAATTTCTTGGTTCAACTCCACAAGATCTTTGAGGCTCCCAAGCGACACCTAACCAATCCAGGAGACAGCACTCTCCAAAAGGTTATATGGTGTTGTTGATGATAAACTCCTTGCTCTTGTGCTTCAAAAGATAGTCTCCTCAACACCCAATCACTCTCTCACAGGTTTGGCTTAGGTAGTAGAAGGATTGGAGTGGAAAGCAACGTGGGGAGGCTAGAATCAAGGTTCAAATGGTAGGATTGGAATGCCTTGATCTCAACACATGAGTAGGTGGTTCTCCAAAAGTGAATGGTAGAAGTGAAGTTCCATTCTGATGGCTCTCTCTTAGAGAAAGTGGGGATGTAGGGGTATAAGTAACCTTCACCCAAAATCCAACTGTTACAACCTTTTGACTCAACTTGGTGACACCGAACCAAAAACTCAGTAAGACCGGCATGTGTAAAAGATTGGAACGTTGGGTTTTTTGGTAGGACCAAACAAGAATCTCGCACGTACCGATATGTGATGACCTAAGCGAGAGTACATTCCAGTAATTCCGATCGGTTCAACTCGGTAATTCTAAAATGAATCAATTGGGTTAAATAAACTTGGTCAGTGCAAATCGGTGGGATCAATCGTCATCTCGGTGAGACCGAAGTTCTAGGGTTTAGCTTTGGCACTGTCTAGGATCAACTCGGTGGGTCCATATGTGGATATTTCTGTGCGACCGACTTGGACTTTTAGGGTTTGGACCGATATGATTTTGAGAAGGTGATTGAGGGTTTTTGGAGCAATATCTTCAAGCACTTTGAGCAATTGAGTCATGATCAAAACCTCATCCCCTGGCTTTCCTATGGACTCACGGTGATCTTGGATCACTTAACGAAAAATGTTGTCTTGAAGCTTTGCCAATCCATGTCCTTATCATTTTGAGAGGTTCACTTCTCATGTCCTTGCCATGCCAATATTGAACTTTCCTAAAATCTATCTTGAATAGGCATTAGTTGAATGACATATATGTTGTTATAAATTACCAAAATCACCCGGGGATTAGTTGCACTTTTAGTTTGGAGCGTACCAAATGGGTCGGCTGTTTGGGTGCACATCCCAGATTGGCGCGGACAAGGGCGGTCGTCACCCCTATAGCCGACCCAAACAAACAAAAAGCGGACAAATTTCACATCCGTTTGCATCAGGGCGTTGGAGCTGGCCTTAAGGCGGGCACAACACGGTCCTTTTAACACTGTCAACACAGATCTTCATCGAATATTAAATGGGATCTATTTTTGAAAATATCAACGTGAGAAATCTAGGTGAAAATGGCTTGTAACTTGGGCGCACGGTTTAAGAGATAAAACGTATTAAAAACAAATCTATGAAAAAAGAAACTCCCTGGTTGCGACAATGCGTCATTTGTCAACGGCAGAGAAGGAGAGGAGTGACATTTGCAAGGAATACTCTTTAATTTGTGATTTTCATGTTAAATATTTTTTAACACGAGCCGGCCTACAGCCGTGGCATGCCAAACCAGCCTTTTAAGTTGCTTGTCAGGATGATTCTTGAGCCTAGGCCTTCCGGTGAGCTACATGCAGGTCTTTTACAGGCAGGTCCGGTCGTGCTCGTGCCTGCCAAAGTTTGCCCACTCATTGTCATAAGCAAACCTGGCCACATCGACCATTAGCACATGTGCGTGACACATCATGTATGCGGCGGATCCACGACATTTCTCTCTCTAAGGGGCGACCGAGAGGCAATCGCTAGGGCGATCGGAAGGCTGCGCCTAGGGTTAGGGTTTTGTACGTGGGTGGCGGTGATCTTCAGGGCAGCTGGGGCGTGGCGACGGCGCTGCAACCTTGGCTTGGTCCTGCATTTGGCTACCCTACTGGACGAGGTGCTCATGGCGTCTTCTTCGAGTAGGGGGGAGGACTCCTCCTGTGGCGGCGACTCCGAGGAAGCAATCCCCGATGAAGGCGGGGGAGGCGAGGGAAAAGGCAAACAGACGATCTTCATAGTCCCGGTCGACGGCAAGACCTCGGAGGAAGCTGCGTCCCTGTCGGCGAAGATGGGGGGTCTGGCGCTGACAGAAAAGGAGGCGGCCAGATTTGTGTTTGATGATCCAGATCCAAGGACGAAGGTTGATATGAAGTGGGCTATTGTCGGCAAATCGTTTTCCCCGCGCCCCCTCGTCAAGCATGTGCTTGAGAGAGCGATGCAGCGTGCATGGGGGCTCCATAGGGACGCCCAATTCAAGATGCTTGGCGGTAATATGTTCATGATCAGATTTGGCAGCGAAGGGGACTGGAAACATGTTTTGCATAATGGTCGATGGCAGTTTGACTTCAATGTTGTTGCTCTAAAGGATTATGATGGGGAGACCAGGCCGTCCGAGATGATCTTTGATTCGATTGAGGCCTGGGTTAGGGTTGATGATTTGCCACTGGACAAAAGATCGAAAGCGTTTGGAGAGGCCCTTGGAAACTGGCTCGGGATTGTGGTAAAGGTAGACATGGGAGAGGATGGTTTTGCAAGGGGGACTCAACTCAGATTGCGGGCGAGGATTGCTCTATATGAGCCACTCATTCGTGGTTTCTATTTGAAGAAGAAGCCAGATGACAAGGAAAAAACGTGGTTTGATTTTGCTTATGAGAAAGTCCCCCACTTCTGCTTTGATTGCGGCAGGCTAGTGCATGTGGATGGTGTTTTCGACCCACCTGTGGATCCTTTGTCGCAGTGTGGTGAATGGCTGCGTGCCTTGCCGGGTAGAGCATCGTCGAGTCATCAAGACAAGAAGCAATGGTGGGGAACATCCAGTAAGAATGAAAGCAGGGAGAGCTCCATGTCAAGTGGGGTGATAATGGCCCGAAAGGTTATGCGCATGTGTGTGACCTCCCAACTCGCAGATCCCTATATAGAGAATACATGCCCTCGGTTGACTCCCACACTAGTGGGACAAAGCAGGAAGAGGTTCTGAGCCTGCAGAAAAAGCACACTGGTGCAGACGGGACCAAGGAGAAGGATCTACGACAAGGCCTGGAGGAGAAGAGGGAGAAGGAGCTCAGAAAATAATTACACCAGAAGGTGAGAGATGGGGTCATATCCCCGAGAAAGAGTCAAGACCTTGGAGAGGGGCAGTATCATCGGGCGGAGAAAGCACCGAGGGAGAATTATAGGAGGCTGGGGTACTACGTCAGGAAGCCTAGAAGCGATGTGGGGTCGTCCTGACAGCGGGAGGACCACTACTGGTATGAGGCTAGAGATAAAAAGAGACCATCTAGGCATATGTGGGTGCCCGTAGGAGAAGGATCTCGGAGGGAAGGAGTTGATGCTCTCGTTGGTGAAAAGCGACAGAAAGTGTCGTCTGTCTTTGAGCGCATCAGTGATCATGGAGCTAGATCGGTGGACCCCGATAGGCGGGGCCGCCGGGAGCAATGAATCTCCTCGATTGGAACTATCGGGGATTGGGGTTGGACCCGACAGTTGGAGAACTAAGGGACCTGATTAGGTCATACAACCCAGCGGTGGTGTTCCTGAGCGAGACTAAGAAGAAGGCGCGAGCTATGGAAAAAGTTAAATGGAGCTTGGGGTTCTGTCATGGCATTGCTGTGGACTGTGAGGGTAGTAGTGGTGGATTAGCTCTACTTTGGAGGGGTCATATTTCGGTCACAATTAGACTGTGGTGCCAGTACTATATTGATGTGGAAATCACCTCAAAGGTAAGAACCATAAGATTCACTGGAATCTACGGAGAACCTCGAACGGAGCATAGAAGGAAAACATGGGATGCACTTCGTTATTTGAAATGACAAGACAACCTGCCTTGGCTTTGTGCGGGGGACTTTAATGAGATTCTTTTTCAAACGGAGCAGAGAGGTGGAAATCCTAGAAACTTCAACTAGATTGAGGACTTTCGGGAGTGCCGTGGCGATTGTGGACTTGCTGACTTGGGTTTCACTGGATACCCTTTTACGTGGGACAATAAGCAAGATGGGGGGCAAATATTCAAGTCCGGCTAGACAGGGCCACATGCAATGACGAGTTTTTGAACCTCTTCCCTGAAACGGTGGCTGAACACATTCTCACTGAGGAGTCTAACCATGCGGCGCTGGTCATCTGGGCGGCGGCATCACTAGATGCTGTGGGGTCTAAGAAGCAAATGGGGTTTAAGTTCGAGGAGGCCTGGACAAGACACGAAGATTATGAATAAATGATTATGCGGTCCTGGGAGCAAGCCAAACTGCAGCATGGGGGGTCTGCGGGTATGAGCAGCAAGTTGGGCACCTTGTCAAAGGCCATGCAGACGTGGAGTCGCGAGGTGTTTGGCTCTCTTCGCAAGCAGATCAGCAAGCTAAAAACGCAGCTACAGGACGCGAAAGAGAGGTCGCTCATGACCGGTTACTTTCAGGAGGTCAAGGATGTAGAGAGTCAGCTACATGACCTGTATGAGAAGGAGGAGATCTACTATAAACAGCACTCACGTATTGACTGGCTGCGGTGGGGCGATCAAAATACAAAGTACTTCCAAAATCGGGCGTCTCATTGAAGAAGGAAAAATATGGTGAAGGCTCCTCGTAGGGAGGATGGTACGCTGTGCAATTCGGATGAATACATGCATGCGTTGGCTACGAACTTCTATGCTACTGTGTTCAGTTCTGAGGGCTCACATGCAGCGGCCAATGTGCTACAACACATTGATATAGTAGTCTCGGAGGAGATGAATGGAAAGCTCACAGCCGGGATCACCGATTCTGAAATAGAGACTGCTCTATTTCAGATGGGCCCTACGAAAGCCACAGGACCGGACGGGTTTCCGGCCTTGTTCTACCAACGACACTGGTCGTTAGTCAAGGAGGATGTTTATAAGTCGGCGAAGGAGTTTTTGCATGGGATAGCGACACCAGAATGTTTCAATGACACGATTATTGTGATGATACCTAAAATCAACTCACCGGAGTTGATGTCTCAGTTTAGACCAATCAGTTTGTGTAATGTACTCTACAAAATAGCAACAAAGGTACTTGCCAATAGGCTCAAGGGAATCCTTCCTATTTTGATCTCAAAAGAGCAAAGTGCCTTTGTACCTGAACGGCGCATCACGGATAATGTTCTGGTGGCATATGAGTGTGTACATGCTATCAGGATGAGGAGGAGGAGGAAGCCTTTGTGCGTGGTTAAGCTAGATATGATGAAGGCTTACGATAGGGTGGAGTGGATCTCTTCTGGAGAGGGTGTTGGAGAGGTTTGGTTTTCATGCAACATGGATTCAAATGGTTATGAGGTGCGTGACGTCAGCAAGGTTCACGGTGAAGCTCAATGGGGGGATCTCAGATTCTTTTCTGCCGACAAGGGGACTCGGGCAAGGTGACCCTCTATCGCCTTACTTTGTTCTTGTTCTGTGTGGAGGGTTTCTCGGTGCTGCTTAAGAATGCACAACGTTCTGGTGACACAAAAGGGGGTGTCTTTTGGGAGCACTGGCCCCATGGTCACCCACCTCCTCTTTGTGGATGATAGCATTGTGTTTCTTGAAGGATCTGAGAGTAATCTTCTTGTCCTCAAAACAATCCTTGGGGACTATGAGGTGGCATCGGGACAGAAAGTTAATTTGAAGAAATCTTATATTTTCTTTGGCAAAGGAAGCACAAAGGATACCAAAGAACATCTAAAGGCAGTGATCGGGATAACGTCTGAAGCTCTAAGTGAGAAATATTTGGGGCTGCCCACAGCTGTGGGAAAATCCGAGGGAACGTTTAAATATGCCCGGGAGAGTGCAAAGGGTAAGGTCACGGGATGGAAGGGGCAAGGACTATCTAAGAAGGCTCGTGAGGTTTTGGTCAAATCGGGGCTCTAGTCAACCCCAACTTTCACCATGGGTTGCTTTCAGCTCACCAAGAAATTGTGCGGGAATCTGACATCTATCTCTTCTAACTTTTGGTGGGGTGAAGCTAATGGTGAGAAAAAGGTTCACTGGATTGCATGGAAGAAAATGTGTGAGAGTAAGCAGGACGGAGGGATGGGGTTTCGAGACATGGAAGCGTTCAACCAGGCCTTACTTACAAAGAAGGCCTAGAGACTGTTGCAGGTCCCTTCCTCTCTATGCGCTCGCGTCCTCAAGGCTCACTACTATGATCATGGATCCATCCTCAATGCAACCTTCCCCGGTGGTGCATCATATACCTTCAGAAGCATTTTTCATGGCAGGAACTTGCTCTTGGAAGGTCTTATATGGTGGGTGGGTGATGGGTCTACAATCCGCATTCATCATGATAATTGGATCCCTCGCAAGGGTAGCCTAAGGCCACTAGGCCAAGTGTATGTGTCGGGGATAACGAGGGTGAGCGATCTACTAAATGACGAGGCTTTAGGGTGGGATCGACACAAGCTAGAAGCAATGTTCACAGAGGGTGATGTACATGATACACTTCGGATTTGTGTGGGTGGCCTGGGTACAGATGACATCTTAGCATGGAATTTTACGAAGAATGGAAAATTCTCGGTGAAGTCAGCTTATCACTTATGCATGGAGAAGAAGAGGGCGAGAACTGGACAGCCGGGATCGTCCTCTATGGCGGTGAACCACCGGAGTTGGCTGGCGTTGTGGGGCACCAACGCGTCGGGGAAGGTGTTAATCCACGTGTGGCGGCTGATCAAGAACGACCTGGCGGTGGGATCAGAACTAATTCGTAGAAGGATCAAGCCCGGCGTTTTTTGCCCAGCTTGTGGACGTGAAGAAACAATGTATCACAGATTTTGGGGCTGCTATCATTCCATGTTTTTCTCGAAGGAGCTGAACTCGGTATTGGGTGCGAGGGTGGCGACCCCACCTCGTTCGATGTGCACTCAGAGTTCGGTCGCATCATGGATGCTACAGTGGATATCGGATGCTTCGGAGGATGACAAGTCAGCGATAGTGCAAGGGCTATATGCTATATGGCTGGCAAGAAATGACACCCGAGATGGAAAACGAATTGAGGAGGCCAACATGGTGGCGAGGAGAGTAGCAGTGCTCATGGAAGAATGGAAGAAAGTGCGGGGGCGGCCGGAGAGCTCGACTTCACCTACCCAACATGCAAGATGGGAACCACCAGCGTCGGGCTGGCTCAAGGCCAATGTCTCGGTCGGGGCAGGGGGGAGGAGGTGGAGTAGTGTTCAGAGATGAGGATGGAGCCTTTGGAGGTGCGGACACTGTTTTTTACCTCACATCACAACGGCAGAAGTGGCCGAGTTGCTGGTATGCAGGAGGGCGGTGGCACTAGCTCTGCAAAGAGGTGTGCCCAAACTCCATCTGGAGACCGACTGTCTGAATGTGGCATGTATGCTGAATGAGCAAGATCGAAATCTGTCGTTGGTAGGTATCATGGTGGAATAGATCAAGGGGATGGCTACAAACTTGGGGGAGTTCAAAGCTACATGGGTGAGGAGGGAGGCGAATAAAGCGGCTCATGAGATTGCCCGGTTCGGTTTTTGTAATAGTGTTTCGGTTTCGTGGGAGATTTCTCCCCCAGATTGTATTCTGAGTATTCTGTCTGACGAACTTCCTAGTTTAGCTTAATAAAGTGGGGAAGTGATTTCTGAAAAAAAAATGTATGTGGCGCGACACACGACACGCTTTAGGGCTATGCCTAGCCACAAAGCCAAACCCGCATGCCGACATGACACAACCATTGTTTATTTATTGTTTTTTCAAAAAATATTTCTGATATATATATGTGCCAAAAATAGCTAAATCGGCCCAAAAACAAAGAACCGATAAGGAATAAACAGGCCATAGGCCGACACATTTAAGAGAGCTCCTCTTCGGCGCCATCATCGCCGCTTAGGCTAGTGGGCGCTCAAGGGAGCGCAATAGTGGGCCTGCCCACCATCGCTCCCAACCACATGTTCAAAAAACTAACGACAATAAAAAATGTGGGACTTGGCGCAATAACCATTGCTCTGCAAGCACTTGTTGCGTTCTATTTGAAACACAGAGTTATTTGACCCTTGTTTCAGTCACAATACAAATTATTTCAAAAAATGAAACATAAATTTGAAAGAGAATTCATGAATTTAAACAATTTCATTGATTTTGAAAAATAATTCACGGATTTTCAAAAAGAAATGTTCACAAAAAAGGTCCATGAATTCTGGAAAAAAGTGCACTGAATTTTGAAAACAACACATGGATTTGAAAAGGTTAATCTATTTTGATAATAAAATCATGAATTTGAAAAAAGTTCACGAGATTTTGAAAAAAGTTCATCAATTTTAATAAAAAAAAGTTCATAAATTTGACAAAAGTTCACATGATTTTGAAAAAAAGTTGATGAATTTGAAAAAAAGTTCATTGATTTTGATAAAAAGGGTTCACAATGTGAAAAAAGTTCACCAAATTTTTTAAAAAAGTTCACACATTTGAAAAGATTCACCGATTTTGATAAAAAGGGGTCATGAATTTGAAAAAAGTTTATCGGTTTTGAAAAAAAAATCACATATTTTTCAAAAGAGTTCATCAATTTTGAAAAAAAAACACGGGATTTTGGAAAAAAGAAGTTCATTGATTTTGATGAAAAGAGTTCATGCATTTAAAAAGTAAAAAAAATGAAAAAATAAAACAAGAACAAAAAATAATAGATTAAAGATAAAAACAAGTAAAAAATGTAAAAAAAATCACATCATGTTGGTTGGCTACCGGAGCTAAAGCTAAACAAGAGGTAGCGGGATCAAATCACAAGGGCGCAGCTTTTCGCAGTTTGAAACAGAAAAGAAATATTAAATTTTGCGTCGATGCCTTTAACAGCCGCAACTGGCGCCGTCCAGTTTTTCCTGGTCGTGGTCATTACGGGCCGTCCCATTTTGAGGGAGGAATGGAAGAGAAAGAATCTAAAAAGGGGGAGGACAACACAGGATCGATCCCTGGTCTGCAAGGAGATCGCCAGCGCAGCTAACCACTCCAGTCAGTTGCTAGTTAGAAGTAGGATCGCGGCAACTAGAGACGACCAAGCTGGTCTTCTCTGTTTTTTCTTTCTTTTTTCTTTTTCTTTTGTATCATTTATTTTTTCTTCTCCGATTTGTTCCATTCCTTTTTGTTTTCTTTTGTTCCGTGTCTTTTCCTTCTTCGATTTCTTTCATTCCTTTTGCATTTGTTTCTTTGTTTTTATTTTGGTTTATTTTTCTGTTTTTATTTTTTTGTTTTTCTTTGTTTGTTTTTGTTTTCATTCCACATTCTTATATACATGATCAATATTTGTTCAAATACTTGTTCAACATTCTTTTTTCTTCTCCGCTTTGTTTTTCATTCTACATTCTTATATACATGATCAACATTTTTTAAATACTTGTTCAACATATTTCAGATACTTGTTCATCATTTTTATATGCATGTTCAATATTTTTTTTCAAATACTTATTCAACATTTTTATATACAGGAGCAACATAAAACATAAAAAAGAGGTTGTGGCCTCCCACACTCATGGGCCGGTCCAGCTCGCTCTCCCCTTCAGCGAGTCCTGAGCCAGACTCGTTGAAGGCGTGAGATATAGGCAGGCCCCACTATGTCTACCAGGATCAACTATGAACGGGCCAAACGCTTAACCGGCATGTCGGCACCCCGTTTAACTAACGTGTCGTGTATGGGCCTAGTCGGCAACCCGTTTAACTCTCGTCCATGGGCCTAGCACTATGATGGCATGCATACCGGCCTGGCACGGCCCCGCCCATTTATAAATGGGTTGCCACGGGCCATGCCATGCCAGACACGTTTAATGAGGGGCCGGGCTGGGCCGGCCCATTTGGCCAGGTGTGGTCACAAGGCACATACTGACTGAACTGTCTCTCCCCCTCAAAAAAAGAGACTGAACTGTCCGTAAGAAAAATGGACTGGACAGTCTGTATCGCCGACAAGGGTTAGGATAGGAGAATGCGTTGTCTCCACCTGCGGCGACAAGCGCACCCCCAACTGCCGGCCAAGTCTTCCTCGCCATCGTGGCCGATGTGAAGTAGACTCCTGGCGGCCGCGGCAGCGAGGTAAGCCAGCCAACTTCACCACTAGCAAAGTTGCCGGTACAGATACCTGTGCTATTGCATTTGCTTGAATGTTGATTCCGTTGACAAAATGAAATGTATCCTATTGAGGAAAGGTGCAAGTATTAACCCGATGCACCATCTTGATCTCTCTCCTTTTATCTTACCGTAGTGGAATACTATGAGTAAATTCACAAAGCACACAGTTTCCTGAAGAAATCTGTGACAAAAAATTAGCTGGGGTCTCTTGGTCGTGATCTGTTGAGGACGGTCGTGCAGGTAGGTGTCGATTCTCCAACTGCCTTTGTGTGTGCGGTCGTTGGGTCCTTTAGGGCTTATTCTGAATTGCTTTACCTGTCTTTCAACAGGTCTCCATCAGATTGTCCATATCAACCATGCCTGCCACGCCATGCTTCCTAACGTTTCTCAAGGGCTGGTGAGAGCAATTATTGGTTTGGTAAGAGAATCAATTAGGATGGCAAGAGCTTCGGGATCTGATTGCAAGATTAATAACAGGTACACAAATACACATCTGGTGAACATAGAAACTTTAACGGACCTGAGCCTGGGAGTGCTTCTCATCTATGGGATCGACGAACGGCAGCTCTTCTCAACAAAGCAGCCGCTTACCTTAGCAGGTATGTATAGTTATTTTCGTTGATTAATATGCATGTATCTGCCTCCATAGTTGCTAGTGTAGAAATCTTCTTGCTCTCCCAACCACCAATCAAAACAAGAACTGGCTCAAAACTGCAAGATCCTGCAAAACCAAACTGCTCAAAACCCAGCTTCAGCCGACTTTAGTTGCCAACTTTCCATTGAGCCATTGTTCCCAAATAGGTTGCTTGGTATTCTGCATCCATTGTTTTCCTTCTAGACTAGATCTGCAAAATGTTTGGAGGAAATAGCACCTTATGAGTTAAAACTGTTCATTGTTCCTTAATATGCTTAGCTCATAATTCGTGTATCTCCTTGCAGAAGTATGATAATTCATGGTTGAGTACTACAGTGTGATAATAATATATACCTTGTAATTTTTTTAGGCTGGGCCACATAAATTATTTGAAGACACACAAGCTACCTGCTATGCAACATATCTTTCTCAGCTCTGACTTGAGGAGCAATGGCCGAGGTTGTGATTCTCTTGGCTAAGTGGCAAAGATCGGTGTAGCTCTGGGGAATGAAGCAATGAACCAGGCTACTTTACAGTTCAATAACTTTATAACACACCTAACAGAGCTTCAAGGAAGCATGGGTCACATCAGAAGGGAGCTCAGATTGATGCATGAATATCTTTGCTGAACGGACATACGGAATCGCAACAATCAGACATATGAAATCTGGGTGGAGGAGGTGAGAATGTTTGTTCATGGGATTGAGGACATTGTGGATGAGTATTTGCATCTTGTTGGTCAGAAACATGACAGTGGATGGAGTGCCTATATGAAGAAAGGATTCAAACAACCAAATGTTTTCTTCTCTTTAAACAGGGAAGCTTCTTTGGTTAAGGAAGCGGAGGTCAATCTTGTGCACCTGTTTCAGGCTAAAGATCGATGGGTGTTAATGGTAGATAGTGGGTATATGAATGACTCAAGTTACATTGTTGAGAGGTCTCAGCATCTAGCAAGCACTTCACATTCCCTTGCTGAAGAAGATCTCGTGGAGGTTGATGGAAACAGAAAAAAGCTTGAGCAGTGGTTGGCAGGTGATGAGTTGGAACGCTATGTGATAGTGCTGCATGGTATGGGAGGGCTTGGTAAAACAACTTTGGCTGCAAATGTCTACAGGAAGGAAACAGAAAATTTTGATTGCCACTGTTGGGTCTCTGTCTCTCAAACTTATTCCAGAGAAGATGTTTTAAAAAATTAATCAAGGAGCTTTTCAAAGATAAAGCCATTGTTCCATCTAATATTGAGACCATGGACATCATCAGCCTTGAAGAGGCACTGAAGAATTTTTTAGAGCGGCGTAAGTATTTGATCATGTTGGGTGATGTTTGGACTCCTGAAGCATTTCATGATCTTTCTAGGGTGGTTATTCGTGACAAGAAGGGCAATAGAGTTGTAATCACAACCAGGGAAGGCAATGTTGCTCGACTTGCTTCTCAAGGACAGATCTTAACACTAAAACCTCTATCAAAGGATGGATCATGGGAACTCTTCTGTAAGACAGCTTTTCCTAGAGATACCAAATGTGAGTGTCCCACAGAACTGATAGAATTAGCACATGAAGTGGTTGACAAGTGTAAAGGCATAACCCTCGCAATTGTCTCTATTGGCAAGCTCCTCTTTGTACGTGACAAGACCAAAGAGGAACTAAAGTGAATACATGACCAGCTCGACTGGGAGCTAATTAACAATCCAATCTTGGAACATGTCAGGAATATCCTTTATTTGAGTTACTTGTACCTTCTGACATACTTGAAAAGTTGCTTTCTATTCTACAGCTTGTTCCTAGAGGACTATCTTTTCAAAAGGAAAAGGCTGATACGATTGTGGGTAGCAGAGGGCTTCGTCGAGGGAAGGGGTGAAAGCACAATGGAGGAAGTGGCTAAAGGTTATCTAGAAGAGTTGGTTCACAGAAATATGCTTCAAGTTGATACAAGAAACCCATTTGGTAGGATAAAATCATTCAGGATGCATGATATTGTACGTGAGTTGGCAGTAGATTTGTGTCGTCGGGAATGCTTTGGTGTTGTTTATGAGGAGGATAAATATATGGAATCTCTTGATGAGATGGATGCACGTCGACTGGTAATACACAAAATGAAGAAGGATATTTATTAGTCCGTATCAGGTGTACACCATCTCCGTTCTGTTTTTTTGACTGGGAACTGTGGGGTAAAAACCCCACAGCATATCAAGAGCTTTATTAAAACAAAAGCCAACAGATACAAAAAGGAATTACAATAGGTAATCAAAGAAAACTAAGCTAGAAGAAAGCAAAACTAAACAGCGCTCTGCCTTAAGGGGGCAGAAACCATCTCTGCTCTGTTATCGCATTGGACATCAATATTTCATCATCCACTTTACTGCCTCTAATAGCAAAGAAGTCCAGATATATGTCGGTGCTGGAGTTAAGTGGCCTACCCATTGAGAAAGTTCCAGATGGTATTGGAGATCTTTTCAATCTCCGCTATTTAGGTCTGCGTGGTTCAAAAGTGAAGCTCCTTCCCAGGTCTATCGAGAAACTTTCAAGTTTGTTGACACTGACCTTTCAGGGTTTGGCATGAAGGAGCTGCCTAGAGGCATTGGTAAACTAAAAAAGCTTAGGCAGTTATTCACTAACAAAGCTAGTGATCGATTTAGGAGAGATTTCTGATGTGGCAGTGGTGTATGCATCCCCAAGGGCCTTGAGAACCTGACAAGTCTGCAAACACTAATATCATTGGAAGCGCGGGATGAGTCCGTTAGACAGTTGGGGGAGCTGAGGCAGCTGAGAAGCTTGGAGATATGGAATGTGAAAGGAACCTACTGTGGACATATATCTGCTTCTCTAGCCGAGATGCGACACCTTTCCTACCTACATGTGAATGCAAGCCAAGACAATGAGGTTCTCCGGTTGAGTGGTCTACCCCCCAACCTGCAAACGATTAGCTTGACTGGCCAATTAGCGGAAGGCACATTGGTAGAGTCTCCTCTGTTCCAAACTATGGGGCCGAACCTGTATTCACTGTCTCTATCTTGGTCCCAGCTAATACAATACCCCTTACCATCCCTTTCTCGATTGTCAAATTTGTCGGACCTGATGCTCACCAGGGCATACAGAGGAAAGCAGATGACGTTTCTTGCCGGGTGGTTCCCCAAGCTAAAAATCCTGAGACTGAGAGACCTGCCAAATCTGGAGGTTGTAGAGATGAAGGAAGGTGCCATTGTGAGCCTCGAAATATTAACACTAGTGAACCTTGAAGGCATGGTGGAGGTCCCACCTGGCATAGAGTTTCTCACGCGTGTAAAGCATATTTCGTTCCTGGAAATCACCAGTGAGTTTTTGACTTCACTGCGACAATGTCCAAGAACTCAAGGGATGCAGTGGCGGCATGCTCTCAGGTGACATTAACCCTACTGGCCTAGAAATGAGTATGTAAGCCGCTCAACTACAGACTATTGTTCCACTACCAGCTTCCTCGTGTACTTCATCTTCATGTTTTTATTGGTTTGCTTGTCAGAAGAAAGGATATCCTACAAATACTTCACTTTCCCTACTTGTAGTCACTACTACTGTTTTTGTGATTGTGGATCATGGTATTGTCTATTTATTCTGGTTTTGTCTGTGAGTTGCAGCATATATGTGCTCATCCTGTTACCAAAGGTAGCTTGAGCAGTTGAGCTTGCTTCCTTTAACACACTTTATTATTTATTTATAGCTTACCTTGCTGCTAGTTATTTTTATTGATGTTGTACATTACTGAAGTTGGCTTGAGAAAATTGTAACCAGTAGCACAAGAAGTTTTTATTATGAAAACAAACAATTATATCACGTCGAAGCTTGGCTGAAGCCGCGGTAAATCAACAAGATGCTTCAGTAGCTGAAAGTGCAACTATCCTTGGGTGGTTTTGGTAATTCCTAACAACATATAGCTCATTGAGCTAATGCTATTTCAAGATAAAAATTTCAGGAAAGCTCGATGATTAGCATGGCATGGATTAGAAAGTGGATCCCTCACAATGCTAAGGACAAAAGGATTGGCTCAAGATCAAAGCACAAGACTCTACATTTTTCATTTTAGTGATCCAAGATCACATTGAGTCCATAGGAAAAGCCAATACTATCAAGAGGGGTTGAGGTGTTGCTTAATGAGGTTCTTGCTCAAAATGCTTAGTGATATAATCCAAGGCCTTCAACTACTTTCTCATATCCACATATGTTCCAAACCAAAAGTTAAACTTGGCCCCACCGAAATTGTCTATCCGGTGCCACCGAGTTCTCTTGACATAGCCACTGACAGAAACCCTAGTCTTTCCGGTCTCACCGATAGGGATTTCGGTCTCACCGAGATGGGATTGTAATCTCTCTGTTTCCCTTTGTAACGTTTTGGTCAAAACGAGATGAGCGATCAGCCCCACCGAGATTGCAATGCAAACTCTCTGTTTCCCTTTCGTAACGTTTCGGTCCTACCGAAAGAGCGAATCGGTCCCACCGAGATTGCCTGACCAACTCTCTGTTTGCCTATTACCAAAATCGGTCCCACCGAGTTTGTGTAATCGGTCTCACCGAGATTACATTATGACCTAACCCTAAAGAAATCGGTCCTACCGAGTTGACATGTCGGTCCCACCGAAAATCCTAACGTTCACATTTTGAACTAAATTGGTCCGACCGAGTTTCATGATTCGGTCCCACCGAGTTTGGTAAATTGTGTGTAACGGTTAGATTTTGTGTGGAGCCTATATATACCCCTCCACCCACTCTTCATTCGTGGAGAGAGCCATCAGAACATGCCTACACTTACAACATACATTTTCTGAGAGAGAATGACCTACACTTGTGTTGAGGTCAAGATATTCCATTCCAACCACATAAATCTTGATCTCTAGCCTTCCCCAAGTTGCTTTCCACTCAAATCTTATTTCTACCAAATCCAAATCCTGTGAGAGAGAGTTGAGTGTTGGGGAGACTATCATTTGAAGCACAAGAGCAAGGAGTTCATCATCAACACACCATTTGTTACCTCTTGGAGAGTGGTGTCTCCTAGATTGGCTAGGTGTCACTTGGGAGCCTCCGTCAAGATTGTGGAGTTAAACCAAGGAGTTTGTAAGGGCAAGGAGATCGCCTACTTCGTAATGATCTACCCGAGTGAGTCAAGTCCTTCGTGGGCGACGGCCATGGTGGGATAGACAAGGTTGCTCCTTCATGGACCCTTCGTGGGTGGAGCCCTCCGTGGATTCGCGCAACCATTACCCTTCGTGGGTTGAAGTCTCCATCAACGTGGATGTACGATAGCACCACCTATCGGAACCACGCCAAAAATCTCCGTGTCTACATTGCATTTGCTCCCTCAAACTCCTCCCTTTACCTTCATATGCAATTGTTTTACTTTCCGCTACTATACACTTAGAATTGCATGTGTAGGTTGGTTGCTTGACTTGTGCAAAGTTGCTAAAATCTGCCAAGAACTAAAATTGGGAAAAGGTTAGATTTTTATTTGGTCAAGTAGTCTAATCACCCCCCTCTAGACATACTTTCAATCCTACAAGTGGTATCAGAGCTTTGGTCTCCATTTGCTTGGATTTCCATAGCTTTTGGTGGTCATAGCCTTGGTTTCACAACCTAGGAGAGTATGGCGTCTAGCAAGGGAAATTACCACCGTAAAGCTCCTTACTTTGATGGAACAAAGTTTTCTAGTTGGAAGCATAAGATGAAAATGCATATTCTTGGACATAACCCCGCCGTTTCGGCTATTGTGTGTATTGGCTTGCAAGATGAATTCTTTTATGGGAGAGAACTGAACCGTGAAGCTACCGCGGAAGAGTTGAAGATGCTGCAATACAATGCTCAAGATTGTGATATTCTCTTCAACGGATTGTGCCTCAAAGAATTCAACAAAATCAGTCGTCTTGAGAATGCAAAGGAAATTTGGGATACTTTGATTGATATGCACGAAGGTACCGACTCCGTCAAGGAATCCAAATTGGATGTGCTTCAAAGTCAACTTGAAAAGTTCAAAATGAAGGATGGTGAAGGTGTCACTAAATGTACTCTAGGCTTGCTCTCATCACAAATGAGATTGCCGGCTTAGGAAGTGAAGAGATGACCGATAGATTCATCATCAAGAAGATCCTAAGAGCCTTGGATGGAAAATATGATACCGTGTGCACATTGATCCAAATGATGCCCAACTACAAAGATCTCAAGCCAACGGAAGTCATTGGAAGAATTGTTGCTCATGAGATGTCACTTAGGGATAAGGAAGAGCTTCACAACAAGTCAAGTGGTGCTTACAAAGCCTCATGTGATGCCCCCACATCATCAAATGAGAAGCAAACCTTCAATGAAGAATTGAGCCTAATGGTGAATAACTTCAACAAGTTCTATAAGAGTAGAAGCAAGGAAAGAAGTTCCAAGTCAAGGTCCTACAATGACAAAAGATCTTCTAGTTGTGAGCGTAACTGCTACAATTGTGGAAGACCCGGACACTATTCCAATGAGTGTACGACTCCCTACAAAAGAAGAGAAGATTCTCCCAAGAGAAGAAGTAGGAGAGAAGAATCACCATTAAGAGAGAGGAGGAGTAGAGATGACCGTTATGAACGAAGAACATCACGGAGAAGCAAGGATTCAGAAAGGAAGGACAAATCATCAAGGGGCTACACAAAACGAAGACATCAAGCTCACGTTGGTGAATGGGTATCCGGCTCTGACTCCGACGATCACTCCAAGAGAAGTTATCACTCCGACTCCGAATATACTCAAGATGAAGGTGTTGCCTGTCTAGCACTTGTGTCAAACCAACTCCTACGACATATTTGAGTCACCAAATGAAGGAATTGGAAAATGCTTCATGGCTAAAGGTCCAAAGGTATCACACTCCGAGTATGTTGATTTCAATAGTGATGAAGATGACTTGCTAGGTGATGATGATTTACTTGTTGACAATTCTAGCGATGAAAACTATGATGAACTTGCTATTAATCATGCTAATCAAGACAAAACGAATGATGATGAAAAGAAGGAGATTGGGCGTCTAACTAAGGAGCTAAACACTCTCAAGTTAGCTCATGAAATTACCTTGGAAAATCATCGAGTGCTTTTAAAGATTCATGAGAAGTTACGCTTCGAAAAGCTCAACCTTCAGTAAGAGCATGGGTTCTTAAAAGCGATCAATGATGATCTTCGCAAGAAAAGTTCTTCTTACATTGCCAAGCGTTTACTCTTGTCTACTTACATGCCACAAGTTAAATCTAGCAACAAGAGTAAGAAAGATTCTTCTTCTAGTAATAACAATAATCATGCTAAACCCAATGATGTTGCTTCTAGTAGTTTTCTTGATTCCACTAATGATTCTCTTAGCCAAGTTACACTTGAGCAAGAAAATAGCTTATTGAAGGGAATTATAGAGAAAGGTGTTTACAAGAGCCTTGCCGGAAGTAAGCAATTTGAGGAAATTGTACGCAAGCAAGGAAGACACCGGAAGAATCAAGGTGTTGGTTTTGAACGAAAGTTCAATGCTAATGGAGTTGAGTGGGAAGAAGATCAACACCCCAAGATGAAGTTTGTTCCTCAACAAGATAAGTATGATCCTACTTATTTCCAAGGAACACAAGTTCAAGATGATCTCCCACCTCAAGACCACAAGCAAAAAGGCCAGGACAAGCTTCAAGAGGAGATTGATGCATTTGAAGAAGCTCCTAAGGCCTTGGTCAAGTGGGTTCCCAAGACTACATCAAGTTCTACCTCATCAAGTACGACTACAACTCCAAGGATTGCCATCAAGATGGTGTGGATCCCAAAGAAGAAGAACTAGAGAGTTCTTGAGGGTGACTCCACCAACATACATCACTCTTATCGTTTGGCAATAACAAGTGCAAAAAACTTCCATATCTTGCACTAGTTCAAGGAGTCACAAACCCTCTTGTTGGTAAGACAAGGGACAAGGTAACCTAATGCTTTCATGGACATCATCTTGTGTATACATCACTCTATGTCTATGGATATCCTTGCTTGTTCCTTGTGGGACTATGATGACCCACAAGTATAGGGGATCTATCGTAGTCCTTTCGATAAGTAAGAGTGTCGAACCCAACGAGGAGCGGAAGGAAATGATAAGCGGTTTCCAGCAAGGTATTCTCTCCAAGTACTAAAATAAGTGGTAACAGATAGTTTTGTGATAGGATAATTTGTAACGAGCAACAAGTAACAAAAGTAAATAAAGTGCAGCAAGGTGGCCCAGTCCTTTTTGTAGCAAAGGACAAGCCTGGACAAACTCTTATATAGAGAAAAGCGCTCCCGAGGACACATGGGAATATCATCAAGCTAGTTTTCATCACGATCATATGATTCGCGTTCAGCACTTTGATAATTTGGTATGTGGGTGGACCGGTGCTTGGGTGCTGCCCTTACTTGGACAAGCATCCCACTTATGATTAACCTCTATTGCAAGCATCCGCAACTACAACAAAAGTATTAAGGTGAACCTAACCATATCATGAAACATATGGATCCAAATCAGCCCCTTACGAAGCAACGCATAAACTAGGGTTTAAGCTTCTGTCACTCTAGCAACCCATCATCTACTTATTACTTCCCAATGCCTTCCTCTAGGCCCAAATAATGGTGAAGTGTCATGTAGTCGACGTTCACATAACACCACTAGAGGAGACACAACATACATCTCATCAAAATATCGAACGAATACCAAATTCACATGACTACTAATAGCAAGACTTCTCCCATGTCCTCAGGAACAAACGTAAGTACTCACAAAGCATATTCATGTTCATAATCAGAGGGGTATTAATATGCATATAGGATCTGAACATATGATCTTCCACCAAATAAACCAACTAGCATCAACTAGAAGGAGTAATTAACACTGCTAGCAACCCATATGTACCAATCCTAGACATGGAGACAAGAATTGGATACAAGAGATGAACTATGGTTTTGAGAGGAGATGGTATTGGTGAAGATGTTGATGGAGATGGCGATGATTTCCCCCTCCCGGGAGGAAGTTTCCCCGGCAGAACAGCTCCGCCAGAGCCCTAGATTGGTTCCGCCAAGGTTCCGCCTCGTGGCGGCGGAGTCTCGTCCGGGAAGATGGCTTATATTTTTTTTCCATCGAAAGACTTCATATAGCAGAAGATGGCCACCGGAGGGCCACCAGGGGGCCCACGAGGTAGGGGGGCGTGCCCAGGCGGTAGGGCGCGCCCCCCACCCTCGTGGGCAGGGTGTGGCCCCCTGGTGAACTTCTTCCGCTGAGTATTTTTTATATATTCTGAAAACGTCTTCCGTGTAGTTTCAGGACTTTTGGAGCTGTGCGGAATAGGTCTCTAATATTTGCTCCTTTTCCGGCCCAGAATCCCAGCTGCCGGCATTCTCCCTCATTATGCAAACCTTGTAAAATAAGAGAGAATAGGCATAAGTATTGTGACATAATGTGTAATAACAACCCATAATGCAATAAATAACGATATAAAAGCATGATGCAATATGGACGTATCAACTCCCCCAAGCTTAGACCTCGCTTGTCCTCAAGCGAAAGCCGAAATCGAAAAATATGTCCACATGTTTAGAGATAGAGGTGTCGATAAAAATAAAATACGGACATGAGGGCATCATGATCATTCTTAGAATAGCAACTTATATAATTTTTTCATATAATTTCTTATGATAGAGTAATAATTCAATCACAATTTCAAGTATGAATCGTAAACTTCATTGAAAAGTAACAAACTATAATCTCGGTCATTGGAGCAATTGCAATTTATCATAACATGGGAAAGAGTCAATGTATAAGAGTTTTTCAGCAAGTCCACATACTCAACTATCATATAGTCTTTCACAATTGCTGACACACACGCAATACTTATGGGTATGGAGTTTTAATCGGACATAGAGAGAGATAGGGGCTTATAGTTTTGCCTCCAAATGTTTTACCTCAAGGGTAATGTCAACAATAATAGTTCATGAAAACTCACATCCAATTAGCCATATATACCAGGATCTTTCCAACATACCGTGCTTGCCAAAGGATAAAATGTAAAAAGGGAGGGTGAAGATCACCATGACTCTTATGCAAGGTAGGAGATAAAAGTAAAAGATAGGCCCTTCGCAGAGGGAAGCAGAGGTTGTCATGCGCTTTTATAGTTGGATGCATAAAATCTTAATGCGAAAGAACATCACTTTATATTGCCACATGTAATATGGACCTTTATTATGCAGTCTGTCGCTTTTATTTCTTCCATATCACACGATCGTATAAAGCTTATTTCTCCCACACTAACAAGTCATACATATTTAGAGAGCAATTTTTATTGCTTGCACCGATGACAACTTACTTGGAAGATCTTACTCAATCCATAGGTAGGTATAGTGGACTCTCATGGCAAAACTGGTTTAAGGGTATTTGGAAGCACAAGTAGTATCTCTACTTGGTGCGGCGAATTTGGCTAGCATGAGGGGGAAAGGCAAGCTCAACCATGTTGGATGATCCATGACAATATAATTTATCTCAGATGTAAGAAAACATAACCCATTACGTTGTCTTCCTTGTCCAACGTCAACTCTTTAGCATGTCATATTTTAATGAGTGCTCACAATCATAAAAGATGTCCAAGATAGTATATCTATATGTGTAGACCTCTCTTTCTTTATTACTTCCTATTAATTGCAACGATGACGAAAACTATGTTTGTCAACTCTCAACAAGTTTTATTCATCATACTCTTTCTATGTGAGCTCATTACTCTCCATGAGATTCTTATGATCTCTTTATTTCTTTTTATTCCTTTCTCTTTTCTTTTATTCCCTTAGGATCATGGCGAAATAATCAAGCCCTTGACTCAACACTAATCTTTATTATATAGCTCACGGACTCGATTACATAGAAGGATTATAAAGCAACTCACAACTAGATCATACTATAAACTTTATTCTACTAGATCAAGATAATACCAAAAGGATCGAACTAAGGAAAACGGTAAAGATAAAAGTGATGGTGATACGATACCGGGGTACTCCCCCAAGCTTGGCAGTTGCCAAGGGGAGTGCTCATACCCATGTGATTATGTCTCTCTTTTCGGGGGTGGTGATGTGATGTTCTTGGCGATGATGCCCCTCAAGATACGATTCTCCTCCTCGAGCTTATTGACTTGCTGCTTGAGGTCCATTATTTCCTTTCGGAGTTTTTCTGTAACAGCCAAATCTCCCTGCACCCAAGGGTGCTGCATAGCAGTGGGAGAACCAGTGACACTCTTTTCCATATTCTCATAAGAAAGAAATCTAACATTGGAAGGGATAACCGAGTTTGGAATAGCCAAGCTCTGCAGTTCTCCCATTGTGAAGCCAGCTCGGAAGCGGGAAGTGACTTCTTGATCTTCTTCCATGGTATCTATCCTCTTCAATTTGGCCTCCATCTCTTCCTCCGTTGCTGGCCCAAAGATGTCAACATTCTTGTCTGTCATTGATCTCGGTGCCGGATGAGACACCCGGCTCTCGCCGACTGACTCTTGCGAAAACATCTTGCTCTAATCTGCAGCAGCAACAACTCAAAACACAAACAGAGGGTTTTTGCGTGATACGGGAGTCAAAACCTCCGGGAGATTATATAATGAATTTTTACCGACCAAAATATTGTCGTGTATGAAAACGGAGTCCGGAAAGCGCATGAGGTGCCCACGAGGTAGGGGGCGCGCCCTCCACCCTCGTGGAGCCCTCGTGTCCTTCCCAGACTGCTTCGTATTTTTCTATTTTTCTAAATATTCCAAAAGGAGAAATATTGCCTTAAAACTGTTTTGGAGTCGGTTTACTTACCGTACCACATACCTATTCCTTTTCGGAGTCTGAAATGTTCTGGAAAGTGTCCCTTATGTATTCCTCCGGGGTTACGGTTTCAATAACATTGGTTTCAACATTTATGGGATTACCTGAGATATAATGTTTGATTCTTTGACCGTTCACCACCTTCGGATTTGTGCCTTCGAAGTTGTTGATTTTTATGGCACCAGAACGATAGACCTCCTTGATAACGTAAGGACCTTCCCATTTAGAGAGAAGTTTTCCTACAAAAAATCTTAAACGAGAGTTTTATAGCAATACATAATCACCTACATTAAACTCAGGCTTTTGTATCCTTTTATCATGCCATCTTTTAACTTTTTCTTTAAACAACTTGGCATTTTCGTAGGCTTGGGTTCTCCATTCATCGAGTGAGCTAATATAAAATAACCTCTTCTCACCGGCAAGTTTAAAATCATAATTGAGTTCTTTAATAGCCCAATATGCCTTGTGTTCTAGTTCGAGAGGTAAGTGACATGCTTTTCCATAAACCATTTTATACGGAGACATACCCATAGGATTTTTATATGTAGTTCTATAGGCCCATAATGCATCATCAAGTTTCTTGGACCAATTCTTTCTAGATCTATTAACAGTCTTTTGCAAAATTAATTTGAGCTCTCTATTACTCAATTCTACTTGACCCCTAGACTGAGGGTGATAAGGAGATGCAATTCTATGATTAACATCATATTTAGCAAGCATTTTACGGAAAGCACCATGAATAAAATGTGAACCACCATCAGTCATTAAATATCTAGGGACTCCAAATCTTGGACAAAATAACTTCTTTAAGCATCTTAATAGAAGTGTTATGATCAGCACTACTAGTTGGAATAGTTTCTACCCACTTAGTAACGTAATCAACAGCAATTAAAATATGTGTATATCCATTAGAGGCAGGAAAAGGTCCCATATAATCAAAGCCCCAAACATCAAATGGTTCAATAACAAGTGAATAATTCATAGGCATTTCTTGACGTCTACTAATATTACCAATTCTTTGACATTCATCACAAGACAAGACAAACTTACGGGCATCCTTGAAGAGAGTAGGCCAATAAAAACCGGATTGCAATACCTTGTGTGCAGTTCTATCTCCAGCATGGTGTCCTCCATAAGCCTCGGAGTATCACTTGCGTAGGATCTGTTCATGTTCATGCTCAGGTACACGACGTCTAATAACACCATCTACTCCTTCTTTATAAAGATGTGGCTCATCCCAAAAGTAATGTCTCAAATCATAGAAGAACTTTTTCTTTTGCTGGTATGTGAAACTAGGTGGTATAAATTTAGCAACAATGTAATTAGCATAATCAGCATACCATGGAGCAGTATGAGAAGCATTTATGACATTTAATTGTTCATCAGGAAAGCTATCATCAATAGGTAGTGGGTCATCAAGCACATTTTCTAACCTAGACAAGTTGTCTGCAACAGGGTTCTCAGCTCCCTTTCTATCAATAATATGCAAATCAAATTCTTGTAGCAAGAGAACCCATCTAATAAGTGTAGGTTTAGCATCTTTCTTTTCCATAAGGTATTTAATAGCAGCATGATCCGTGCGAATATTTACTTTAGAATCAACAATATAAGGTCTGAACTTATCACAAGCAAATACAACTACTAAGAATTCTTTTTCAGTAGTAGCATAATTTCTTTGAGTATTGTCTAGAGTTTTACTAGCATATTGAATAACATTTAATTTCTTATCAACTTTGTGCCCTAGAACAGCACCTACAGCATAATCACTAGCATCACACATAATTTCAAAGGATAAATTCCAATCAGGTGGCTGAACAATAGGTGTAGAGATCAATGCTTTCTTAAGTATTTCAAATGCTTCTACACAATCATCATCAAAGACAAATGGTATATCTTTTTGCAATAAATTAGTCAGAGGCCGAGAAATTTTTGAGAAGTCCTTAATGAACCTCCTATAAAATCCGGCGTGACAAAGGAAACTTCTTATACCTTGGATGTCCCTGGGACATGTCATATTTTCAATAGCATCAACCTTGGCTTTATCAACCTCAATACCTCTTTCAGAAACTTTGTGCCCCAGGACAATACCTTCATTAACCATAAAGTGGCACTTTTCCCAATTCAAGACAATATTAGTTTCTTCACATCTCTGCAAAACTCGATCAAGGTTGCTTAAGCAGTCATCAAAAGAAGATCCATAGACGGAGAAATCGTCCATGAAAACCTCACAAATCTTTTCACAAAAGTCAGAGAATATAGCCATCATGCATCTTTGAAAGGTAGCAGGTGCATTACATAAACCAAAAGGCATACGTCTATAAGCAAAAATACCAAAACGGCAAGTAAAAGTAGTCTTTGATTGATCTTTGGCTGACACAGGTATTTGAGGGAAACCAGAATAACCATCTAGAAAGCAAAAATGTGTATGTTTGGATAATATTTCTAGCATTTGATCGATAAAAGGTAAGGGGTAATGATCCTTTTTAGTGGCCTTATTTAATTTGCGGGAATCAATTACCATCCTATAACCTGTAATAATTCTTTGAGGGATCAATTCATCTTTATCATTAGGAACGATAGTAATACCTCCCTTCTTAGGGACACAATGGATAGGACTTACCCACTGACTATCAGCAATGGGATAGATTATACCTGCCTCAAGGAGCTTTAGTATTTCCTTTCTTACCACTTATTTCATTTTAGGATTTAGTCGTCGTTGATGATCACGAACTGGTTTAGCATCTTCTTCCAAATTTATATTATGTTGACATAGAGTGGGACTAATGCCCTTAAGATCATCAAGAGTATACCCAATAGTAGCACGGTGCTTCTTCAGAGTTTTCAATAATCTCTCTTCCTCATGCTCTGAAAGTTTAGCATTAATAATAACAGGATATATCTTTTTCTCATCAAGATAAGCATATTTAAGAGTATCTGGCCATGGTTTAAGCTCAAACATGGGATCACCCTTGGGTGGAGGAGGATCCCCTAGGATTTCAACAGGTAAATTGTTTTTCAGAATAGGTTCATGTTTAAAGAATACTTCATCTATTTCTCTTCATTCATTCATAAACATATCATTTTCATGGTCTAGCAAATATTATTCTAAAGGATCACTAGGAGGTACGGCAATAGAAGCAAGACCAATAATTTCATCCTTACTAGGCAATTCTTCTTCACGGTGTTGTCTACTACATTTAGAGAAATTAAATTCATGAGTCATATCATCTAAATCGATAGTAACAACATCTCTTTTGCAATCTATGGTAGCATTAACAGTGTTCAAGAAGGGTCTACCAAATATAATGGGACAAAAGCTATCTTGTGGGGAACCAAGAACAAGAAAATCAACAGGATATTTAGTTTTCCCACACAAGACTTCAACATCCCTAACAATTCCCATTGGTGAAATAGTATCTCTATTGGCAAGTTTAATTGTGACATCAATATCTTCTAACTCAACAGGTGCAATATCATGCATAATTTCTCTATATAGGCTAATAGGTATTGCACTAGCACTAGCACCCATATCACATAAGCCATGATAACAATGATCTCCTATTTTAACAGAAATAACAGGCATGCCTACCACAGGTCTGTTTTTATCTTTTGCACAAGGTTTGGCAATTCTAGCAGTCTCATCAAGGAAATGAATAACATGCCCATCAATATTATCAAACAAGAGATCTTTAACAATAGCAATATCAGGTTCAACTTTAATTTGCTCAGGAGGTGTATAAGTTTTAATATTGCTTTTACGAACCACAGTTGAAGCTTTAGCATGATCCTTTATCCTAACAGGGAAAGGTGGTTTCTCAACATAAGCAGTAGGAACAATAGGATCATTATAAGTGACAATCTTTTCTTCAACTTTAATAGGTGTAGCTACTTTTACTTCTATGGGAGGATGATATTTAAACCACTTCTCCTTGGGGAGATCAACATAAGTAGAAAAAGATTCACAGAAAGAAGCTACTATCTCAGAGTCAAGTCCATATTTAGTGCTAAATTTATGGAAAACATCGGTATCCATAAAAGATTTAACACAATCAAACCTAGGTGTCATACCTGACTCCTTACCTTTGTCGAGGTCCCAACCTTCAGAGTTGTGTTTAATTCTTTCCAATAAATCCCATTTGAATTCAGTAGTCCTCATCATAAAAGAGCCAGCACAAGAAGTATCAAGCATGGTCCGATTGCTATCAGAAAGTCGAGCATAAAAATTTTGAATAATCATTTGTCTTGAGAGCTCATGATTGGGGCATGAATATAACATTGATTTAAGCCTCCCCCAAGATTGAGCGATGATTTCTCCTTCGCGAGGCCAAAAATTATATATATAATTGTGATCACGATGAACAAGATGCATAGGATAAAACTTCTGATGAAATTCCAACTTCAATCGTTTGTAATTCCATGACCCCATATCATCACATAGCCTATACCATGTCGATGCATCTCCCTTCAAAGATAAAGGGAACACCTTCTTCTTAACAACATCTTCGAGTACACCTGCAAGCTTAAATAATCCACAAACTTCATCCACATATATTAAGTGCTCATCAGGATGCTTTGATCCATCTCCTACAAAAGGATTAGCTAGCAGTTTTTCTATCATACCCGAAGGAATTTCAAAGCAGACATTTTCATTTTCATTAGGTTTAGTAGGTTGAGGAGAAACTCTTTGCTCTCCTGGTCGGGGTGAAGATACCCCGAACAAGCCCCTCAGAGGATTACTTTCCATAGTAACGAGTGAAAGTAAATTTCAGCACACTATATAAATTTTTCCTTACCAAATTCCACCTACCAAAGGCGCTTCACTCCCCGGCAACGGCGCCAGAAAAGAGTCTTGATGACCCAAAAGTATAGGGGATCTACCGTAGTCCTTTCGATAAGTAAGAGTGTCGAACCCAACGAGGAGCAGAAGGAAATGATAAGCGGTTTCCAGCAAGGTATTCTCTGCAAGTACTGAAATAAGTGGTAACAGATAGTTTTGTGATAGGATAATTTGTAACGAGAAACAAGTAACAAAAGTAAATAAAGTGCAGCAAGGTGGCCCAGTCCTTTTTGTAGCAAAGGACAAGCCTGGACAAACTCTTATATAGAGAAAAGCGCTCCCGAGGACACATGGGAATATCGTCAAGCTAGTTTTCATCACGATCATATGATTCGCGTTCGGTACTTTGATAATTTGGTATGTGGGTGGACCACTGCTTGGGTGATGCCCTTACTTGGACAAGCATCCCACTTATGATTAACCTCTATTGCAAGTGAGGGAGTCCTGGATTAGGGGGTCTCCGGACAGCCGGACTATATCCTTTGGCCGGACTGTTGGACTATGAAGATACGAGATTGAAGACTTCGTCCCGTGTCCGGATGGGACTCTACTTGGCATGGAAGGCAAGCTAGGCAATACGGATATGTATATCTCCTCCTTTGTAACCGACCTTGTGTAACCCTAGCCCCCTCCGGTGTCTATATAAACCGGAGGGTTTAGTCCGTAGGACAACATACAATCATACCATAGGCTAGCTTCTAGGGTTTAGCCTCTCTGATATCGTGGTAGATCAACTCTCGTAATACTCATATCATCAAGAACAATCAAGAAGGACGTAGGGTATTACCTCCATCAAGAGGGCCCGAACCTGGGTAAACATCGTGTCCTCTGCCTCCTGTTGCCATCCGCCTTAGACGCATAGTTCGAGACCCCCTACCCAAGATCAGCCGGTTTTGACACCGACATTGGTGCTTTCATTGAGAGTCCACTGTGTCGTCACCATAAGGCTTGATGGCTCCTTCGATCATCGCTAGCGATGCGGTCCAGGGGGAGGTTTTCCTCCCCGGACAGATCTTTGTTTTCGGCGGCTTCGCACTGCGGGCCAATTCGCTTGGCCATCTGGAGCAGATCGAGAGCTACGCCCCTGGCCATCAGGTCAGATTTGGAAACTTGAACTACACGGCCGACATCCGCGGAGACTTGATCTTCGACGGATTTGAGCACATATCGGATGCGCCGCACAGTCGCGACGAGCATGACGTAACTCTGCCATCGGACAGTGTTCGGGAGATCGCATCCGCAACTACTCTGGTCGTTAATCCGGAGCAAATCGCGCCATCCGAGAGCGGAGGGATAGACCCCGCCATGGAGGCCACCCTCTCAATGGCGGTAGAGCCAGATGCTGACTTCACCCCTTACGAGAGCCGTGTCGCCGAACCACTGGGTTCATCTCCGGCCACGGACTCCGAGCCGCTCACATCCGTGTCCGTCGAATCCGACTGGGCGCCGATCATGGAGTTCACCTCCGCGGATATCTTTCAGCACTCGCCCTTCGGCGACGTGCTAAATTCATTAAGGTCTCTCTCCCTATCAGGAGAACCTTGGCCGAACTATGTCCGGCTAGAATGGGATGCGGACAACGAAGAAATTCGTTGCCCACCCACCACCCACTTAGTAGCCACTGTCGACGACTTAACCGACATGCTCGACTTCGACTCCAAAGACTTCGATGGTATGGACGAAGAAGCCAGAGACGAACAGGAACCACCGCCCTCAGGGTGCTGGACCGCCACCTCATCATATGATATATACATGGTGGACACCCCCAAAGAAGGCAATGGCGACGAGACAGCGGAGGATGACCCCTCCAAGAAGCAACCCAAGCGCCGACGTCAGCGGCGCCGCTCTAAGTCCCGCCACAGCAAGAGCAGTGATACTGGCACAGGAGATAATAACACTCCGGATAGCGCCGAAGACAACAACAATCCCCTCCAGCACGATGTAGAGCTGGAGGATGAACAAGCTAGCCATCCAGAGCAGGCAGCAGATGGAGAACCAGAGGAGGACAATTACATGCCTCTCTCCAAAGATGAGGAGAGCCTCGGCGACGACAAGTTTATCATGCCTGAGGACCCCATCGAGCAAGAGCGCTTCAGGTGCCGGCTTATGGCCACGGCAAATAGCCTGAAGAAAAAGCAGCAACAGCTTCAAGCTGATCAAGACTTGCTAGCAGACAGGTGGACCGAAGTCCTTGCAGACGAGGAGCATGAACTCGAGCGCCCGTCCATGAGTTACCCAAAACGCAGGTTGCTACCTCACCTTGAGGAGGAAGCATTGAAACCTCATTCACTAGTGTACGATGCGGCTGACCGGCCACTACGCGGCCGAGCCAGAGAGGCGTTTCAGCCTGAAGTTTAGCCCGCACCCCGTCGCCACTCAATCAAAAATACTAAGGCCCGAGGTAACATAGAGGACCTACGGGACATATTGGACAGTAAGGCAAAAAATCGCAAGGTCAATATACGAGACACGGGCATGCAGGCCAACACGGGACGATGATCGTCGCGTCGGATACACCAAGAGTAAATCCGGCCGGGCCGAATACAGCAAACAAGACTCATACGAACTGCGTCGGGATATAGCCCGGCACAGAGGCGCCACAGACCCCCTATGCTTCACTGATGAAGTTATGAATCATGAATTCCCGGAGGGTTTCAAACCCGTAAATATCGAATCATACGATGGCACAACAGATCCGGTTGTATGGATTGAGGATTTCCTCCTTCACATCCACATGGCTCGCGGTGACGATCTACATGCCATCAAGTACCTCCCACTAAAACTCAAAGGACCAGCTCGGCATTGGCGGAGCAGCTTGTCAGCAGATTCCATCGGCAGTTGGGAGGATCTGGAAGACGCATTCCTTGACAACTTCCAGGGCACTCTGTTATTGAGGCCACAGGATGCTGATGACTTGAGCCACATAACCCAGCAGCCAGGGGAATCGGCCAAACAATTCTGGACACGGTTCCTGACTAAGAAAAACCAAATTGTAGACTGTCCGGATGCAGAGGCCCTAGCGGCATTCAAGCATAGCATCCGCGACGAGTGGCTCGCCCGCCACCTCGGCCAGGAGAAGGCGAAATCTATGGCAGCCCTCACAACACTCATGACCCGCTTTTGCGCGAGCGAGGATAGCTGGCTGGCTCGCAGCAACAACACTTCGAGGAATCCGTCTACCTCGGATACCAAAGATGTTAACGATAGGCAGCGTCGTAACAGACCAAAGCGCCGCAATAACAGCGATAACACCGAAGATACGGCAGTCAATGCCGGATTCAGAGGCTCTAGATCCGGTCAGCGGAAAAAGCCATTTAAAAGAAATACTCTGGCTCCGTCCAGTCTGGATCGCATACTGGATCGCTCGTGTCAAATCCACGGCACCCCCGACAAGCTAGCCAATCACACCAACAGAGAATGCTAGCAGGCCGGCAAGTTAAATGCCGAAAACAAGGACAAGGGGCTACATAGCGATGACAAGGAGGAACCCCGGCCGCCGAACACAGGAGGACAGAAGGGGTTTCCCCCACAAGTGAAGACGGTGAACATGATATACGCAACCCACATTCCCAAGAGGGAGTGGAAGCGTGCACTAAGGGACGTCTATGCGATGGAGCCCGTCGCCCCAAAGTTCAACCCATGGTCTGCTTGCCCGATCACCTTCGATCGCAGGGACCACCCCACTATCATCTGTCATGGCGGATCCGCCGCACTAGTCCTAGACCCCATCATTGACGGATTTCATCTCACTCGAGTCCTTATGGATGGAGCCAGCAGCCTGAACCTGCTTTATCAGGATACAGTGCGAAAAATGGGTATCGATCCCTCGAGGATCAAACCCAGCAAAGCCACCTTTAAAGGCATCATCCCAGGTGTAGAGGCCCATTGCACAGGCTCAATCACACTGGAAGTGGTCTTCGGATCACCGGACAACTTCTGAAGCGAAGAGTTATCATCGACATCGTCCCGTTTCGTAGTGGCTATCATGCATTGCTCGGATGAACAACATTTGCAAAATTCAATGCATATAGGGGGAGCTTTACTCTAAAATTGAGCTAAAGCAACTCTAATGGTGTGAGCACAACAATGCTTTATGTAAAAGTGGTAACCCCACTTGTGCTTAAACGATGAGTGTGACCTATGATCAAATGTTCTCATTTGACTCCTAAGTCAATATACTCATATATAGATGACCTAGTCATCGCCAATTGCTTGATAGATGCTAGAGTGTCTGTGCATGCTTTGTCACATATTTCATTTGCCATTTTATTGTGTGAGCATGTTGGATGCATACTTCTCTCATTCGAGGACATCCATTTGTTGCTTTGATTGTTTGGCTCTTTTCTTTTGCCAAACAGATGGACAAGAATGCCTAAGAACTCCCTCTAGCTATCTATGCTTTCCTCGTCTCAAACTCTATTCATGCTACATCACAAAGTTTGATCAAGTCAGATTTCAACCACTCTATGTGAGGATCACTCGGAGTCCCCGATTCATCATAGACTTAAACTTCCAAAACCTCTTTGTGCATTTCGGTCTGACCGATTCATCCTTTTCAGTCCTACTGAGTTCACTTAGTTGATCTAGGTTTTCAATCTCGGTGCAACCGATTAGAACCTTTCGGTCACACCGAGTTGCAGTAACTGATAGCAGTTTTGCATCTTGGTGCCACCGAGTTGTTCCACTTGGTCACACCGATAGGGTCAGGCTATATATACTAACGGGTCAAATTTTGGAAATTTTTCCAAAACCCTTCACCCGCGCGTAACTTGCTCTGCCTCTTCGGGTCTCTAGATCGTCCTCTTGCCGCCAACGACCTCCCGCCGCTGGTCTCCGCCGCCGTCAATGGCAATTTGCTCCGCCATTGCCGCCGTAGCAAACACTCGCCGCTCTAGGGTAAGTGTTCGACCCCTTGTGCTGTCTTTTTCACTTTGATTCCTAGCACAAGGGCAATGCCATGTTTCTTGCCACGATTGAGATTGATCCATTCAGCTAAAACTTCCTTAGGTCTAAATTGATTCGAAAATTTTAGGGTTAGCTCTCCACAGAACTCATCTCGGACCGACCGAAATGTAGAAATCGGTCTCACCGATTCGGCCTTGGCCATTGCACATGCGCTTTTTGGTCCAACCGAAACGTGCAAATCGGTGTGACCAAGTTCAAGATTCTGTGAAACCCTAGCAATCTCGGTGCCACCGAACTATGACTTGGCCCAACCGAGTTCACTAGTTTAGGTTCCAAGTGTTGCTTCGGTATCACCGAGTTTGTCAATTCGGTATCTCCGAGATCACTTCTATAGAGAACTAAAACTAAGCTTTTTGACTCAATTGTTTTGCAAAACCTCTGTAATTTGTGATGCTCATCTACTCTACCTCATCTACAACATATTCACAGGGTCTGCTGACAGTTTGCCTGAAGATGTTTGATCAAAGTGACAGTCAGAACAAGTCTGAAGAGTAGGTTCAGTTGAGTGAGGGCACTAGTCCCTCTAGCACTTCTGATGAGGGCAGCAGGAGCACACCTAGTAACTTGCCAAAAGCAGCTACCAGGACAAGGAAGAAGAAAACCTCAGATTTTGAAGATGAGGATTATGTGGTCATTGAGGATGAAGCCACTTCAAGGAAAAAGGTGCTGAAGAAAGAGTATGGCTCAGCTGCTACAACAAAGCCAGTGATGCACAAGAAGGCTCCAGCAAAGAGGATTCCCATGTCAAAGGCCAGAGCCTCAACTGCTGAAACCTCCAAGACAACTAAAGAGGCAGTTGCAGAAGGAAAGAAAAGGAAGGAAAGGGTCAAGAAGACCACTTCCAGAGTACTTGGTAGATCATCCATGATGAGAGATGAAGAAGAAGAAGAAGAGGATGCTGCCCCAGCACCCAAAGGTCAGAAGCTTATGGGAGATGCAATCAGATCAGGGGCTGCTCCATCAAAGCCCAAGTCTGCTCCCAAAGCTCCAGCTCAGAAGTCTACTCCAAAGAGAAGCACTAAAAACATTCCAGCTGCAGAAAAGAACAAGGCCCCAGTGCCTGAGATTGTTGATGAAGAAGATGATTAAGCCCAAGTGCTAAGGAAGCTCAAGCCCAAGATCCCTGACCACAATGATGCACATCCTGTTGTAGAAAATATGAAGATAAGGAAAGATTCAGGACTAAGATTATGGAGACAGTCTGATCCATATGCTGTCAGGAGGAGAACTGATGTGGACTACAGGTTCCACACAAAGGAACAACAAGACTTTTATGAGACTGTCCTGCTTGACAAGAAGCCCATAGTGTGTCACATGAAATGGGTTGACTGGGAGTACATCAAGGAAAATGAAGATCACTATCCAAGAGTCTATGACAGCTTCAAGGCTTGTGGAGTAGATACATTTGTTGGACAGAAGCTCACCAAGTGGAATGATGAGCTCATCATGCAGTTTTACTCCACAACCCACTTCTATCCAGATGGAAGGATAGTTTGGATGTCTGAAGGTACTAGGTACCAATCCATAGTAGAAGAATGGGCCAAGCTGATCAATGCCCCTGAGGAACATGAAGATGACTTGGATTTTTATGCCAAGAAGAAGAAAGACCACAACACTATGGCACACATGTACAGAGAGATCCCAGATGATGCTTTAGAGACTCATAAATTTGGATCTGTCCACTTCTTGTTGTCTGGTCTGCCTACCATCAACTGGATCCTAAGGCACACATTGCTAGCCAAGTTAGGTGATCACAAGATGATCAGAGGACATGCTATCAATTTGCTACATTTGTTTGATGTGCCTCAAAAGTTCAAGGTCATGAGTCTGATTGTAGAGACAATCAAAAGGACATCAGCTGATCAGAAGAGAAGCTATGGGTATGCCCCACAAATTCAGGAGCTCATCAACTCCAAGATGGGCACAGGCAAATATCTATTGGATAAGGAACACCTGGCCATATACCCTGAATTTGAAGACAATACTGTTGTGATGAACAAGGAAGACCCCACATCTGTGCAAGCACATGAGAAGAGAGAGAAGGCAAGGGCAAAGAAAGCTGCAAGGATGCCAATTGTTGAAGAGGCATCTCAAGTTTTCTTGAAATCCAAGCAAGATCAGCTTGGATATCTGATCCAATCCACCTTGAGGATTGAGAAGGGCTTGGCCACCCTGACTCAAAACCAGGAGAGCTTGGAGAGGGTCGTTGAGCAGAAATTCTATGATATTGATGTCAAAGTAACTGAGATTCAGTCAGCAGTTAAGCAACTTCAGGAGGAAGTGGAGGATAAGAAGGGCAAGTCAACTACAGATGCTTTTGCTAGAGTGCCCCAAAGCCAGAGGTCTGCTGCAGTGCCAGTCACAGATACTAGAGTTACAGTGTCAGCTCCAGCGGCTATAGCTCCAGTGCCACCTCCAGCAGCCACTCCACCAGCTCCAGCTACATCAACAGAAGCTTTCGTCCTTGGAGTCATCTCTACAGCACCTCCCGAACATCAAGCCGGAGAGACATTTAGCACTATGCCTTTTTGAACTTTTTGGTAACTTGTTGCCAAAGGGGGAGAAAAATGTATAGATCATAGGCTTCGAGAGGGAGTGTTGCTTTTTATCTCTCTTGTTTTGGTTTGGTTAAACTTCTTTGTTGTGTGCTTTTGTGAGATACTTTATGTTCTTGTGAGATACTTGTTTGATCATGTGTTTGATCATATGCTACCCTTAATGCTTGTTGGATGATATTATCTCTTATATCCTTATATGATCATTCACTTGCTTGGTGATGAGTGCATGCTTTTAATTTCTATCATTTTGAGCGCTCCACCAAGATGTATGTGACATGGAAGAGTAACCCATGATCCTAATCAATTGTGCATTTGCATTCAAAAGCAAATTTTAAATGATGCACAAATTTAGGGGGGAGCTCTTTCTTATCACATACTTCTCAAAGCGAAGATGTTTTTCAATCTTATTATCATTTGTCGAAGCTTTGATCTATATGTCGTCATCAATTACCAAAAAGGGGGAGATTGAAAGTGCAACTATCCTTGGGTGGTTTCGGTAATTCCTAACAACATATAGCTCATTGAGCTAATGCTATTTCAAGATAAATATTTCAGGAAAGCTCGATGATTAGCATGGCATGGATTAGAAAGTGGATCCCTCACAATGCTAAGGACAAAAGGATTGGATCAAGCTCAAAGCACAAGACTCTACATTTTTCATTTTAGTGATCCAAGATCACATTGAGTCCATAGGAAAATCCAATACTATCAAGAGGGGTTGAGGTGTTGCTTAATGAGGTTCTTGCTCAAAATGCTTAGTGATATAATACAAGGCCTTCAACTACTTTCTCATATCCACATATGTTCCAAACCAAAAGTTAAACTCAGCCCCACCGAAATTCTCTATCTGGTGGCGCCACCGAGTTCTCTTGACATAGCCACTGCCAGAAACCCTAGTCTTTTCGGTCTCACCGATAGGGATTTCGGTCTCACCGAGATGGGATTGTAATCTCTCTGCTTCCCTTCGTAACGTTTTGGTTAAACCGAGATGAGCGATCGGTCCCACCGAGATTGCAATGCAAACTCTATGTTTCCCTTTCATAACGTTTCAGTCCTACCGAAAGAGCGAATCGGTCCCACCGAGATTGCCTGACCAACTCTCTGTTTGTCTATTACCAAAATCGGTCCCACCGAGTTTGTGTAACCGGTCTCACCGAGATTACGTTATGCCCTAACCCTAAAGAAACCGGTCCCACCGAGTTGACGTGTCGGTCCCACAAAAAATCCTAACGTTCACATTTTGAACTAAATCGGTCCGACCGAATTTCATGATTCGGTCCCACCGAGTTTGGTAAATTGTGTGTAACGGTTAGATTTTGTGTGGAGGCTATATATACTGAAGGAAATATGCCCTAGAGGCAATAATAAAGTTATTATTTATTTCCTTATATCATGATAAATGTTTATTATTCATGCTAGAATTGTATTAACCGGAAACATGATACATGTGTGAATACATAGACAAACAGAGTGTCACTAGTATGCCTCTACTTGACTAGATCGTTGATCAAAGATGGTTATGTTTCCTAGCCATAGACAAAGAGTTGTCATTTGATTAATGGGGTCACATCATTAGGAGAATGATGTGATTGACTTGACCCATTCCGTTAGCTTAGCACTTGATCATTTAGTATGTTGCTATTGCTTTTGTCATGACTTATACATGTTCCTATGACTATAAGATTATGCAACTCCCGTTTACCGGAGGAACACTTTGTGTGCTACCAAACGTCACAATGTAACTGGGTGATTATAAAGGTACTCTACAGGTGTCTCTAAAGGTACTTGTTGGGTTGGCGTATTTCAAGATTAGGATTTGTCACTCCGATTATCGGAGAGGTATCTCTGGGCCCACTCGGTAATACACATCACTTAAGCCTTGCAAGCATTGCAAGTAATGAGTTAGTTGCGGGATGATGTATTATGGAACGAGTAAAGAGACTTGCCGGTAACGAGATTGAACTAGGTATTGAGATACCGACGATCGAATCTCGGGCAAGTAACATACCGATGACAAAGGGAACAACCAATGTTGTTATGCGGTTTGACCGATAAAGATCTTCGTAGAATATGTAGGAGCCAATATGAGCATCCAGGTTCCGCTATTGGTTATTGACCGGAGACGTGTCTCGGTCATGTCTACATAGTTCTCGAACCCGTAGGGTCCGCACGCTTAAAGTTCGATGACGGTTATATTATGAGTTTATGTTTTTTTGATGTACCGAAGGTAGTTTGCAGTCCCGGATGTGATCACGGACATAACGAGGAGTCTCGAAATGGTCGACATGTAAAGATCGATATATTGGATGACTATATTCGGACACCGGAATGGTTTCGGGAAGTTTCGGGCATATACCGGAGTACCGGGGGTTACCGGAACCCCTCGGGGAGACTAATGGGCCTATTGGGCCCTAGTGGAGAACAGGAGGGGCGGCCAAGGGCAGCCGCGCATCCCCTTCCCCAGTCTGAATTGGACAAGGAGGAGGGGCGGCGCCCCCCTTTCCTTTCCCCCTCTCTCTCCTTCCCTCTCCTCTCCTACTCCCACATGGACGGGGGGAGTCCTACTCCCGGCGGGAGTAGGACTCCTCATGGGGCGCGCCTAGGGTGGCCGGCCCCCTCCCCCTCCTCCACTCCTTTATATACGAGGAGGCACCCCTTGGAGATACAACAATTGATCTCTTGGATCTCTTAGCCGTGTGCGGTGCCCCCCTCCACCATAATCCACCTCGATAATATCATAGCGGTGCTTAGGCGAAGCCCTGCGTCGGTAGAACATCATCATCGTCACCACACCGTCGTGCTGACGGAACTCTCCCTCAAAGCTCGGCTGGATCGGAGTTCGACGGACGTCATCGACTTGAACATGTGCAGAACTCGGAGGTGTCGTGCGTTCGGTACTTGATCGGTCGGATCGTGAAGACGTACGACTACATCAACCGTGCTGTACTAATGCTTCCGCTTTTGGTCTACGAGGGTACGTGGACACACTCTCCCCTCTCATTGCTATGCATCACCATGATCTTGCGTGTGTGTAGGAAAATTTTGAAATTACTATGTTCCCCAACAGTTGTATCCGAGCCAGGTTTTATGCGTTGATGTTATATGCATGAGTAGCACACAAGTGAGTTGTGGGCGATACAAGTCATACTGCTTACCAGCATGTCATACTTTGGTTCGGCGGTATTGTTGGATGACGTGGCCCGGACCGACATTACGTGTACCCTTACGCGAGACTGGTTCTACCGACGTGCTTTGCACACAGGTGGCTGGCGGGTGACAGTTTCTCCAACTTTAGTTGAACCGAGTGTATCTACGCCCGGTCCTTGAGAAGGTTAAAACAGCACTAACTTGACGAACTATCATTGTGGTTTTGATGCATAGGTAAGAACGGTTCTTGCTCAGCCCATAGCAGCTTCGTAAAACTTGCAACAACAAAGTAGAGGACGTCTAACTTGTTTTTGCAGGGCATGTTGTGATGTGATATGGTCAAGACATGATGCTATATTTTATTGTATGAGATGATCATGTTTTGTAACCGAGTTATCGGCAACTGGCAGGAGCCATATGGTTGTCGCTTTATTGTATGCAATGCAATCGCCCTGTAATTGCTTTACTTTATCACTAAGCAGTAGCGATAGTCGTAGAAGAAATAGTTGGCGAGACGACAACGATGCTATGATGGAGATCAAGGTGTCGCGTCGGTGACGATGGTGATCATGACGGTGCTTCGGAGATGGAGATCAAAAGCACAAGATGATGATGGCCATATCATATCACTTATATTGATTGCATGTGATGTTTATCTTTTATGCATCTTATCTTGCTTTGATTGACGGTAGCATTATAAGATGATCTCACTAAATTTCAAGATAAAAGTGTTCTCCCTGAGTATGCACCGTTGCCAAAGTTCGTCGTGCCCAGACACCATGTGATGATCGGGTGTGATAAGCTCTACGTCCATCTACAACGGGTGCAAGCCAGTTTTGCACACGCAGAATACTCAGGTTAAACTTGACGAGCCTAGCATATGCAGATATGGCCTCGGAACACGGAGACCGAAAGGTCGAGCATGAATCATATAGTAGATATGATCAACATAGTGATGTTCACCAATGAAAACTACTCCATTTAATGTGATGATCGGTTATGGTTTAGTTGATTTGGATCACGTGATCACTTAGATGATTAGAGGGATGTCTATCTAAGTGGGAGTTCTTAAGTAATATGATTAATTGAACTTAAATTTATCATGAACTTAGTACCTGATAGTATTTTTCATGTCTATTTTTGTTGTAGATAGATGGCTCGTGTTGTTGTTCCGTTGAATTTTAATGCGTTTCTTGAGAAAGAAAAGTTGAAAGATGATGGTAGCAATTACACGGACTGGGTCCGTAACTTGAGGATTATCCGCATTGCTGCACAGAAGAATTACGTCCTGGAAGCACTGCTAGGTGCCAAACCTGCTGCAGGAGCAACACCAGATGTTATGAATGTCTGGCAGAGCAAAGCTGATGACTACTCTATAGTTCAGTGTGCCATGCTTTACGGCTTGGAACTGGGACTTCAACGATGTTTTGAACGTCATGGAGCATATGAGATGTTCCAGGAGTTGAAGTTAATATTTCAAGCAAATGTCCGGATTGAGATATATGAAGTCTCCAATAAGTTCTACAGCTGCAAGATGGAGGAGAATAGTTTTGTCAGTGAGCATATACTCAGAATGTCTGGGTATAACAATCACTTGATTCAACTGGGAGTTAATCTTCTGGATGATAGCGTCATTGACAGAATTCTTCAATCACTGCCACCAAGCTACAAGAGCTTCGTGATGAACTATAACATGCAAGGGATGGATAAGACAATTCCCGAGCTCTTCACAATGCTAAAGGCTGCGGAGGTAGAAATCAAGAAGGAGCATCAAGTGTTGATGGTCAATAAGACCACCAGTTTCAAAAAAAAGGGCAAAGGGAAGAAGAAGGGGAACTTCAAAAAGAACAGAAAACAAGTTGCTGCTCAAGAGAAGAAACCCAAGTCTGGAGCTAAGCTTGAGACTGAGTGCTTCTACTACAAGTAGACTGGTCACTGGAAGCAGAACTGCCCCAAGTATTTGTCGGATAAGAAGGATGGCAAGGTGAACAAAGGTATATGTGATATACATGTTATTGATGGGTACCTTACCAGAGCTCGCAGTAGCACCTGGGTATTTGATACTGGTTCTGTTGCTAACATTTGCAACTCAAAACAGGGACTAAGGATTAAGCAAACACTGGCTAAGGACGAGGTGACGATGCGCGTGGGAAATGGTTCCAAAGTCGGTGTGATCGCCGTCGGCATGCTACCTCTACATCTACCTTCGGGATTAGTTTTAGACCTAAATAATTGTTATTTGGTGCCAGCGTTGAGCATGAACATTATATCTAGATCTTGTTTAATGCGAGACGGTTATTCATTTAAATCTGAGAATAATGGTTGTTCTATTTATATGAGTAATATCTTTTATGGTCATGCACCCTTGAAGAGTGGTCTATTTTTGATGAATCTCGATAGTAGTGATACACATATTCATAATGTTGAAGCCAAAAGATGCAGAGTTGATAATGATAGTGTAACTTATTTGTGGCACTGCCGTTTGGGTCATATGTGTATAAAGCGCATGAAGAAACTCCATACCAATGGACTTTTGGAATAACTTGGTGCTTGTGAAACATGCCTCATGGGCAAGATGACTAAAACGCCGTTCTCCGGAACTATGGAGCGAGCAACTGATTTGTTGGAGATCACACATACTGATGTATGTGGTCCAATGAATGTTGAGGCTCGTGCTGGGTATCGTTATTTTCTCACCTTCACAGATGATTTAAGCAGATATGGGTATATCTACTTAATGAAACATAAGTCTGAAACATTTGAAAAGTTCAAAGAATTTCAGAGTGAAGTTGAAAATCATCGTAACAAGAAAATAAAGTTTTTATGATCTGATCGTGGAGGAGAATATTTGACTTCCGAGTTTGGTCTACATTTGAAACAATGCGGAATAGTTTCACAACTCACGCCACCCAGAACACCGCAGCGTAATGGTGTGTCCGAACGTCGTAATCGTACTTTACTAGATATGGTGCGATCTATGATGTCTCTTACTGATTTACCGCTATCATTTTGGGGTTATGCTTTAGAGACAGTCACATTCACGTTAAATAGGGCACCATCAAAATCCGTTGAGACTACACCTTATGAACTGTGGTTTGGCAAGAAACCAAAGTTGTCGTTTCTTAAAGTTTGGGGTTGCGATGCTTATGTGAAAAAACTTCAACCTGATAAGCTCGAACCCAAATTGGAGAAATGTGTCTTCATAGGATACCCAAAGGAAACTGTTGGGTACACCTTCTATCACAGATCTGAAGGCAAGACATTCATTGCTAAGAATGGATCCTTTCTAGAGAAGGAGTTTCTCTCGAAAGAAGTGAGTGGGAGGAAAGTAGAACTTGATGAGGTAACAGTACCTGCTCCCTTATTGGAAAGTAGTTCATCACAGAAACCGGTTCCTGTGACGTCTACACCAATTATTGAGGAAGTTAATGATGATGATCATGAATCTTCAGATCAAGTTGTTACTAAACCTCGTAGGTCAACCAGAGTAAGATCCGCACCAGAGTGGTACAGTAATCCTGTTCTGGAGGTTATGTTACTAGACCATGACGAACCTACGAACTATGAAGAAGCGATGGTGAGCCCAGATTCCGCAAAATGGCTTGAGGCCATGAAATCTGAGATGGGATCCATGTATGAGAACAAAGTGTGGACTTTAGTTGACTTGCCAGATGATCGGCAAACCATCAAGAATAAATGGATCTTCAAGAAGAAGACTGACGCTGACAGTAATGTTACTGTCTATAAAGCTCGACTTTTCCCAAAAGGTTTTCAACAAGTTCAAGGGATTGACTACGATGAGACCTTCTCACCGTAGCGATGCTTAATTCTGTCTGAATCATGTTAGAAATTGTCGCATTTTATGATTATGAAATTTGGCAAATGGATGTCAAAACTGCATTCCTGAATGGATTTCTGGAAGAAGAGTTGTATATGATGCAACCGGAAGGTTTTGTCGATCCAAAGGGAGCTAACAAAGTGTGCAAGCTCCAGCGATCCATTTATGGACTGGTGCAAGCCTCTCGGAGTTGGAATAAACGTTTTGATAGTGTGATCAAAGCATATGGTTTTATATAGACTTTTGGAGAAGCTTGTATTTACAAGAAAGTGAGTGGGAGCTCTGTAGCATTTCTGATATTATATGTGGATGACATATTGTTGATTGGAAATGATATAGAATTTCTGGATAGCATAAAAGGATATCTGAATAAGAGTTTTTCAATGAAAGACCTCGGTGAAGCTGCTTATATATTGGCATCAAGATCTATAGAGATAGATCGAGACGCTTAATTGGACTTTCACAAAGCACATACCTTGACAAAGTTTCGAAGAAGTTCAAAATGGATCAAGCAAAGAAAGGGTTCTTGCCTGTGTTACAAGGTGTGAAGTTGAGTAAGACTCAATGCCCGACCACTGCAGAAGATAGAGAGAAAATGAAAGATGTTCCCTATGCTTCGGCCATAGGCTCTATCATGTATGCAATGATGTGTGCCAGACCTGATGTGTGCCTTGCTATTAGTTTAGCAGGGAGGTACCAAAGTAATCCAGGAGTGGATCACTGGACAGCGGTCAAGAACATCCTGAAATACCTGAAAAGGATGAAGGATATGTTTCTCATTTCTCGAGGTGACAAAGAGCTCGCCGTAAATGGTTACGTCGATGCAAGTTTTGACACTAATCCGGACGATTCTAAATCGCAAACCAGATACGTGTTTTTATTAAACAGTGGAGCTGTCAGTTGGTGCAGTTCTAAACAAAGTGCCGTAGCAGGATCTACATGTGAAGCGGAGTACATAGTTGCTTCGGAAGCAGCAAATGAAGGAGTTTGGATGAAGGAGTTCATATCCAATCTAGCTGTCATAACTAGTGCATCGGGTCCAATGAAAATCTTTTGTGACAATACTGGTGCAATTGCTTTGGCAAAGGAATCCAGATTTCACAAGAGAACCAAGCACATCAAGAGACACTTCAACTCCATCCAGGATCAAGTCCAGGTGGGAGACATAGAGATTTGCAAGATACATACGGATCTGAATGTTGCAGACCCGTTGACTAAGCCTCTTCCACGAGCAAAACATGATCAGCACCAAGGCTCCATGGGTGTTAGAATCATTACTGTGTAATCTAGATTATTGAATGTAGTGCAAGTGGGAGACTGAAGGAAATATGCCCTAGAGGAAATAATAAAGTTATTATTTATTTCCTTATATCATGATAAATGTTTATTATTCATGCTAGAATTGTATTAACTGGAAACATGATACATGTGTGAATACATAGACAAACAGAGTGTCACTAGTATGCCTCTACTTGACTAGCTCGTTGATCAAAGATGGTTATGTTTCCTAGCCATAGACAAAGAGTACCAAACGTCACAACGTAACTAGGTGATTATAAAGGTACTCTACAGGTGTCTCCGAAGGTACTTGTTGGGTTGGCGTATTTCGAGATTAGGATTTGTCACTCCGATTGTCGGAGAGGTATCTCTGGGCCCACTCGGTAATACACATCACTTAAGCCTTGCAAGCATTGCAACTAATGAGTTAGTTGTAGGATGATGTATTACGGAACGAGTAAAGAGACTTGTCGGTAACGAGATTGAACTAGGTATTGAGATACCGACGATCGAATCTCGGGCAAGTAACATACCCATGACAAAGGGAATAATGTATGTTGTTATGCGGTTTGACCGATAAAGATCTTCGTAGAATATGTAGGAGCCAATATGAGCATCCAGGTCCCTCTATTGGTTATTGACCGGAGACATGTCTCAGTCATGTCTACATAGTTCTCGAACCCGTAGGGTCCGCATGCTTAAAGTTCGATGACGGTTATATTATGAGTTTATGTGTTTTGATGTACCGAAGGTAGTTCGGAGTCCCGGATGTGATCACGGACATAACGAGGAGTCTCGAAATGGTCGAGACGTAAAGATCAATATATTGGATGACTATGTTCGGACACTGGAATGGTTTCGGGGAGTTTCGAGCATATACCGGAGTACCGGGGGGTTACCGGAACCCCCCAAGGAGACTAATGGGCCTATTGGGCCCTAGTGGAGAAGAGGAGGGGCGGCCAAGGGCAGCCGCGCACCCCCTTCCCCCCAATCCGAATTGGACAAGGAGGGGGGCGGCACCCACCTTTCCTTTCCCCCCTCTCTCTCTCCTTCCCTCTCCTCTCCTACTCCCACATGGAAGGGGGGAGTCCTACTCCCGGTGGGAGTAGGACTCCTCATGGGGCGCGCCTAGGGTGGCCGGCCCCCTCCCCCTCCTCCACTCCTTTATATACGGGGAGGAAGGCACCCCTTGGAGATACAACTATTGATCTCTTGGATCTCTTAGCCGTGTGTTGTGACCCCCTCCACCATAATCCACCTCGATCATATCGTAGCGGTGCTTAGGCGAAGCCCTGCATCCGTAGAACATCATCATCGTCACCACGCCATCATGCTGACGGAACTCTCCCTCAAAGCTCGGCTGGATCGGAGTTCGAGGGATGTCATCGATTTGAACGTGTGCAGAACTCGGAGGTGCCGTGCGTTTGGTACTTGATCGGTCGGATCGTGAAGACGTACTACTACATCAACCGCGTTGTGCTAATGCTTCCTCTTTCGGTCTAGGAAGGTACGTGGACACACTCTCCCCTCTCGTTGCTATGCATCACCATGATCTTGCGTGTGCGTAGGAAAATTTTGAAATTACTACGTTCCCCAACATATACCCCTCCACCCACTCTTCATTTGTAGGGAGAGCCATAAGAACATGCCTACACTTACAACATACATTTTCTGAGAGAGAACCACCTACCACTACAAAAAAAGACACATCGGTGACATTTTGGGCCGAACGAAAAAAAATCCTGTCATACTTATGACACTTCTATGACAATAATTGTGAAAAAACACGGTATCATCATAGATGTGGTGGGGTCCTACTTCTATGACAAAAAATCATGACAGAAAATGGGCTTTTCATCCTGGGCGGGCCGGAGACGCAGCTGCATGACATTCTATGGGCCGTCCATGACGGAAAAACTGCGGTAGAAGCGAGGGGACTAAAATATCGGGGTGTTCCCGGTTACGGTGGGTGGTCGGGGCCGAGCGATGCGCGTTTCTCTCGTACACGCACGTGCGTGGGTGCGAGGCATTGGGCTCTAACTGAACCCGAGCGAGGCATTGGGCTCTAACTAAACCCGAGCGATTGCACTGCGGGCTACGCGTTACTGAACCCGAGCGATCGATCGATGGGTGTTAACTAAACCCGATCGAGCGATTCCTTCGCTACTGCTGCTAACTGAAGCCGCTCGATGCTGCCTCTGGATGAACAGTGAGTGTTGCTGGGGGTGGATGAACAGTTCCCGGTGGGGGTGGATGAACAGGACCCCATGGTGTTGCCTCTGGATGAACAGGACCCCGATCGATCGAGCCGGTTGGGGCTAGATGAACAGGACCCCGTGGAGTGCTGGATGAACAGGACCACCCCGTGGAGGGCAGGATGAACAGTAGACGGTGGAGGGCTGGATGAACAGTAGCTCGTGGAGGGGTGGTTGAACAGGAGCCCGTGGAGAGGGCTGGTTAAACAGTAGCCAATGGAGTAGCGCGCGGTGGAGGCTGGATGAATAGGAGCCCGTGGATAAACAGTCGCAGGTGGAGGCTGGAGGAGGTCGAGGGTGGATGAACAGTAGCCCATGGAGGCTGGAAAGGGTCGACGGTGGAGATGAACAGTATCCCTTGGAGTCCCATTTTTCGGTACGCCACACCCCTCCCGATGAATAGGACTCCCATTTCGACCATAGCGCTCCAACACAAGTCTGTTTCCTCCGTTCTGCGGTATGCCACACCCCTCCCAATCAATAGGACCCCCGTTTCGACCGTAGGAGGTCCATTTCCTCCATTTTGCAGTACGCCAGACCCCTCCCGATGAACAGGATCCCGTTTCGAACGTGGTTGGTCGAACACAAGGCCGTTTCCTCTGTTCTGCGGTACGCCAGGCCTCATTTCCATCGGCTTTTCCGTCCAAGCCCTCCCAATGAACACGACGACGCATTCCATTCTGACTCGGCCGGTTGGCTCCCCATGAACACGACGACGATGTTCTTTCTCTGTTCCGACCCAACCACATACATGAGCCCTGGCCGTACGTATGCGCGAGTAGGCGTTCGAGACCCTACCCGTATGTACGTACGTGGCCGTATTTTCTTTCTTGCACACTGGCCGCTGTATGTACGTGTACATGCTACATGCGCGCCTCTACTATGACACGTGCGCGCCTCTACATCGACCAGTATGTACGTACACGTTCGCGACCAGAATGACAATGCTACGTATGCTTCGACCAGGTGGGTCCCGACTATCAGGCACTTCCTTGCGTGCGAAGATGTAGCTGGTGGGTCCCAGCAGTCAGGGGGCGAATTATTTTTTTTGCCCAGACGCACTTCCTTGCGTGCGAAGATGTAACTGGTGGGTCCCAGCAGTCAGGGGGAAACCTTTTTTTGCGAAATACGGTGGCCCGTCCGGTGGGTCCCTGCTGTCAGGTGGAGGAATGATTATTTTGCGCGTAATAAGGAGGCACTTCCTTGCTGTGGCCGTGGACCCAGTTGTCAGCCTCTGCACGTATAGTCCACGTCCGATGGAAGCCGTTCCTTGACAACGTTGACCATGCCGCACCGAGAGCACCAGGGTGGTGGACGACGGCGAGGCCTAGGAAGGGGACGACGCGGAGCCGGGGAAGACGCGGCAGTGGAAGCCCGCGCGGAGAGGAGTACGAGGGTTCACTGGTTCGGCTGTGGTGTGAGGATGTCGTCGCCGCAGGGCCTGGCCAGCGGTGGGAATAGTAGGGGCGGTGAGGCCTCCGTGGCAGCACAGCCGGCCACGGGAGGCAGGAGCATGCGGCACGACCGGCGCCGCTTTGGGCGGCTGGAGCAAGAAGACCAGAGGTTGAAGAAGCACTACGGCCGTTGGATGAACATCGTACGGTCACTGGAGCTAGAATTGTTCATATTGACTAAGTTGACAAAGCACTCCATCCCCATCAACTTAGTAGGCCCACAAGTCAGCCTCCCACCAAGGTGGGTCCCAACCAGTAGGGGGTATTCATTTTTTTGTGCGTAATAAGGAGGCACTTCCGGTGGGTCCGAGCTGACAGCGGGAGGAATGTTTTTTTTGCGCAATACGGTGGCCCGTCCGGTGGGTCCCAACAGTCAGGGGGAAACGTTTTTTCGCAAAATACGCTGGCCCGTCCGGTGGGTCCCTGCTGTCAGGTGGAGGAATCATTATTTTCCGCGTAATAAGGAGGCACTTCCTTGCTGCCGTCATGGACCCAGCTGTCAGCCTCTCCACGTACAGTCCACGGCCGATGGAAGCCGTTCCTTGACCATGTTGTCCACGCCGCGCCGAGAGCACCAGGGCGGTGGACGACGGCGAGGCCTCAGAAGGGGACGACGCGGAGCCGGGGAAGACGCGACAGTGGAAGCCCACACAGAGAGGAGTACGAGGGTTCACTGGTTCGGCTGCGGTGTGAGGCTGCCATCGCCGCAGAATAATAGGGGGTGTGGGTGAGTAGAGGGATGGCCTGGCCAGCAGTGGGAGTAGTAGGGGGCGGTGAGGCCTCCGCGGCATCACAGTCGGCCATGGGAGGCAGGAGCACGCGGCACGACCAACGCTGCTTTGGGCGGCTGGAGCAAGAAGACCAGAGGTTGAAGAAGCACTACGGCCGTTGGATGGACATCGTACGGTCACTGCAGCTAGAATCGTTTATATTGACTAAGTTGACAAAGCCCTTGGTATGCGTCAACTTAGTAGGCCCACAGGTCAGCCTCCAAAACGGTGCGCCCAGATGTCAGGGGGAGGAATCATTTTTTGGGCGGCTGAAGCAAGAATATCCGAGATTGAAGAAGAAGCATGACATCCTTTGGATGGACATCCAACTGCCACAGCTGCCAGAACCGTGTGTTGTTGACAAAGCCTTGCATACACGTCAACTTAGTTTTTTTTAGGGGACGCGTCAACTTAGAAGGCCCACAAGTGTGTGGCAGAGAACATATAGCCCATTTGCGATTTGTAAGAATGTACAACCTAGCTAGGACAACGATTAATAATTTCAACCAACCGCTCAAAACAGAATTCAAAAAAATCCCACATTTTTATGGGATCCGGAATATTTTTATCCGAAATTTCTAGTCATATTAAATATAATTTCAAAATAAAATTGTATTACGTTAAAATCCAATGAAATATTGCGCGCGCAACAAGTAATGGAATTAAAAATTTCAAATTCCAAAAATAATATATTTTTCAAACTAATTACGCGTTTGGTGCATTTTTTTATAGTTACTGCCCAGTTATTATAATTACATCCCATTTATTATTTCTTAAAGTCCATTTTCTTGTTAAGCCTAATGCATACCTCCTAGGAAAGTTTGCAGCCCAGCGGGGCAGAGAATAACAAGTTGACCCGGATATTGTGTACAACTGTCGGCCCAGTTGCATTGCTGATGCTAAAAAGGCCTGTGTAGTACAGTACAACCTAACATGGCTACTCAGCCTACATTCAGCGACGCCGGAAAGGCCCAAACAAGGCTTCTATACAACTTTTTGGAGTCACTGAGCTCAACAAATAACTTAAGAAAAAAATTAGATTACAGTGGAACCTAATTAAAAGCTGTCACGAGCAAAGAAATAATTCAACGTGTCCCACTTGTGTATGTGTGCATGTGTGTGAGAGAGAGAGAGACCCATCGGTGGGTGCTCGTAAATACATCTTTCAGCCATATGCATTGATGATGCTCAGTAAAAACTTATATAGTTGACACAATCATATAGAACATCATAGCACACTGAACTTGCATACAAAAATTTCACGCAGGCGGCACAATCAGGATGGAAGCAATGGATCGCTACGGGTAGGGCTATGTTGAAACCAATGAACTCGTACATAACGGTTCATCCCTTGAATGTTGCGCAAAGAAAATAGACAGACAACACAATAAGTTCTGCTAGCACATTAAGTTGACGTACAGCCCTTTCTAAAAAAGTTCAGGTACAAAATTAGAACAGGTCACAATCAAATGTACTGGCACATCAGTGCTTCACACCCATAGCTCGGATTTAATTAGTATATGACAAGATTCAGTTGTTACCTCAAATTAGAGCACATCCAGGCAGCCAGCCCTGCCTCTTCTCCTAAGGAAGTAGTGGCCTCCGCCGCGCGATGGAGTAGGCCCTTTGCCGTCCATCATTCCGAGCAACACGGGGAAAGTCTGGCGTTGACTCCTGTAATGGACGTCGCTGACGGACCCTGGCACCAGCGGCGGCGGCAGGACTTCGATGGATGGATTGACCACTTCTTCTACATGCACGAACACTCGATACAGGTACATCCCTAACGTGGTCCGTGGTGGCCTTGGTGGCGACGAATAGTACAACCCCGGTTCCTACACCGGTATCTCAACACCGATCACCTTCGGTATGGTGGATGGCATCTTCATCCATGCCATAACCGTCAGAGCCCAGCTGTCTGGAGGAACAAACATACTTACGAGCTCACCTCCAAGGTCGTTGATAAGCTCATTCATGGACTCGTTGTTCCAAGCACGTCGAGGCATGCCGTGGAAGGTAAGCTTTGTTAAAATCTCAAGCTTAGAGGGCACTGAGCCCCATCCTGGGTTCCACCGATCAAAGCTCACCAGTGCGCCATCGCAGAACAAACGCCGGGAAGATTCGAACACACGACTGCAGTCGAAAGTTGTCCGGAACCTGACGAAGAAATCAGCCGGTGGCGGATAGACTTCGACGAGCAAGTCACTTATTTGGATGTCGTGCGCAATGCCAAGAGCTTTGACAAGGTCGTCCGGCGAGACGGGACGCCGGTCGTCGTTGATGGTTACCATCAAGACTTTGCCGGCAAACTGGTCGTCAAGCGCCGCCATGCCACTGTTGAGCGACAGCACACAGCGGCCGAAGCAGGACGGACCTCAGGATCTCCGGCTCGGAGATCCATGTTGACCGGCGACATGATAGTGAGCTTGAGTACAGGGAGTACAGGAGGGGGATTTGGGGGAACTGGAGTAGGAATCAAGATTCCAGAGGTGGGGGAGGGACGGGAGATTGGGGATGAAAAGGTAGCTTGAACTTCAAACACGCGCCCATATGCTCTCGGCGCGCAAGTGCACGAAAACACCGGTGGCACCCACTTGGCGGCCTAAGAGTCCTTATTCTTTCTTTTTTGGAGAGCCCGGCCTTTTTTTGAGGATCTTTTGAGAGCCCGGCCTGAGAGTCATAATTGACATGTTTGGCATTGCGTTACTACTCGGCCCATATTCAACGACACCTCACTGGCCCAAACAAGTGTACATCATCAAAAAGACACTGAGCTCAAATTATATAACTTGAAAAAAGGAGATACACTCTGAATACTAGAGAATGGTGATGCCCTCATTTAACCCACCAGTAGTTCGAGACAATAAACAGTTCTAAACAACGATATATACAACATTCAAACACTGACTAGTGACTACTACTGACATAAACAGTAAGACATGATAGTTCATAAGAAGTCTTGCTACACCACCAAAACGCACCCATCCGCAACGCTTAGACTCTCGTGATCCAGACGAGAATGAAATTCTAAATAGAGGCAACTATTACATACTAAGAGTGACATAGACGAGGATGACCAAATGACAAGGAATATGCATAACAAAAGAAAGAACTACCCATCCAGAACAAGCAGCAAAGACAACAAAGTCATTCGAAGAGATGATCCAACACCATCATAATTTGCAGCCCCGCTTCAGCGACCAATGATCCGGAGACACCAGTACTCCACCCTTTCGATGCAACAGCCCAATTACCTATCAACCTGAAGGTTTGAACCACATCAATGCCTGTCTTAATTGCGACATCCAAGGATCAAAGTTAATCTGGATGCCTTTGTCATTCTCACCTTCTTTTGGCTGCAGGCTGTATCTTTGACAATCAGGGGAGTTTGCTCCCGAACTCCTAGGGCTCGGCGTGTAGACACAGTTGTCCATAGCAAAGAGTGCCTCTCTGCCATCAAGGTCCTTGTCAACGGTGATCTCCTGGTTAATCGGATAATTGAGTCCGAGAAACAGAGAGTGTGAACCAAGGCTGTTTACCCGCCTCCAACTAAAAAATCCTGAAGGCCCTAACAAGCTGGTATCCTGCTCATAGACGTAACAACCACTGTCCAGATACTCACGTATTTCACGGTGCTTGTATACAGTGGGGTTTTTGCAATATAACTTTTCCGGCTCATGTATCTGAATGATCATCAGTCTTTTGCTGTCGTCTAATCGAGCGAGGAACCAATTGTGCTTCCTTGTTTTTGGCAAAGGTGGTGTGATTACAAAGGGCGGTAACTATAGGGACAGTGCATCATATCAAAAAGGACAGGCATTGTTAATGTAAGATCAGCATTGTTCAGAGTATGAGTAGGATAATGCAAGAAACAGCATTGATATGTCCCTGTTGGAACTGGGAGGAAAATACAGGGAAATGTATACTGGGTTCAAAAATATAGAAGTTCCATGCATGGTTATACTCATGTTATCTCACAATCGATTCTTCATAGGAAACTACCATGTCATGCATGTTATGTCCTCACAAATAAATTCTTCAAGGTAACTAACAGACCATGCATTGTTATATACTCGTGTTCTATGGGCAAAATTTTTGTGAGGATATTATTCTAGCCATTGATTGCTGAAGGGCGAATATAGGTATGTACACATGGTAAGCATTACAGGACTTCACTACTTCCAAATATAGAGTTCTCCATATGCACATTTACTTCCCTAATGTATGGTTAGATGAAACCAACAGTGTGGTGCATGTTTCTACATCATGAAAATGAGGAAACCAACATGGCCATTGATACACACTGATATTTAGTAGTAATATATAGATTACTGTAAAATAAGGAGAATATCCATATATTCCTAACCGTTTGATTATTCAGGGGTACAAATTGGTTGTAATGACATGATCACAATCGCATGAATTAACTCATTCCAAATATAGCTGATTTCCGGCGTCTCTAATACATTGCCATAGTTCTACTCAAATTCTGCTCAAACAGGGATATGCCAATCATCACAAAAAGTTCAAACAGTGTCATGGCATCATCATTAACATGAGACGGAAACAACTTACACGCGCTGTCCCAGCAATAAGTGGTGCCATCTTCTTTGTCGATCGACTAGATGATGCCATTGTGTTCAATAGCATCATAGAAGTTAGTATCAGCTTTGACGATGATCCACTGCGAGCTGAGTTGTCTCGAGCTAAAGAAGGCACCGGCGTAAAGATAGGCGAGTCCGCGGTCGAACAAGGCAATTATCTTGAAGTCTGCGTAATACAAATACAAACAAGGTCCGTCCAACATACAAAACAAGGACCGCGAGTGCCCAGTTATTACGCCTCCAACATACAAATACAAACGCACGGGCCAGCACGGAACATCAAGATGCATTTGTATGAGTAGTTTATCTTGTGAGAGAAAAGGATGAATGAGGGAAGGCCTCTAGAGATAGAGATAGACACTACCACTACCAATGTGCTGGCCCGTGCGTTGCAATGGATCCAAAGTAGTAGAATAATACTTGTTCACGTGCTTGAAATATAAACACTCTAGTTTTGATATACATGTGTCAGCAGACATGACAGCTTGTCCATGGAAGTTGAACCACGGCGACCATCACGTTTCTTGTTTCTACCACTACCACACCCACACGCGATTCCCACGACGCCGCTCCAACCCTACCTATAAGCATGACGTCCCCCGACAGGGACAAGGATCCTCTGACATGGCTATCACTGCCTTACCCTGCCTTTCCTTCACTAACTGGTGGGACCCACACTTAGGGGTCCCACATGTCAGTGATAGTATGGTAGGATTGTTCACGTAAGGGGATCCTCATCCCCCCGACGTGCGCCTCATCCCTCTCGGCCCCACCGCTCCTCTGCCTTTGTGTGCATGACATGTGTGCCAGCTGAACTGCAGCGACCATCAACTTTCTACCACAGCCACACCCGATTGGACGCGGTTTGCCTGCTCCGCTGTTGTGCTCCGATCCGTACTCCCGCACCATCAAATTTTCATCCAGCGGCTGTGACACATTTCATCCCGGACATCAATCCTCAGCTGGAGTACTTAGTACCCGCCGGTGTGGCCATCTACGCCTCGTAACGCTCTGACGCCCAACTATGGCACCCTCGCCACAGCCACACCACCACCGGCCAGTTCATCTCGAACGAGTGAGTCGCGAACCACACCACCACCATGAGAATGACATGTGGGCCAGCCGCATTTAAGGTCCGCATGTCATTGACTCATAGGCCGGGCACTAAGCCACTGAAGTTAGGTCTCGTGGGCCCCGAGAGGGAAATGTAACTCCTGCGGCAGGCCTTGTGGTGCTCCCGCAGTATGAGCTCGTGCCAAACCCGGAATTTGTTTCTTACTACTACCAACTACTAGTAAGGTACACGTGCATTGCACGCATGAGATTCTGGTGGTTTGTGCATTATGCTTCTACATGTGGAGTCTTCTAGATTCTACATGTGGCAAAATCTGGTGGAATGTAGATGATATCCAATGGCCAGTAGTGCTTGGATTTGCCATCTTTGTACCGTTGGATTGGCTTCATCCAACGACCAACTTTCAAAGTTATGGTTTTGTTTGCAGCCCAAGGTTGCCACGGCTAAGCTTAGGCATGCCACAAGTGTGTTTGGTTGCGTTCTCATCTCAGCATGGTTGTTCCCTCTTCATGCATGCTCAACTCAACACCCCTCTTCATGTATGCTCTCTTCATGCATGCTTCTAGTGTATTTTTGCTAATCTAGTGTGGACTCATGCACCCTCCATACACTCTACCAAACACCCCAAAAGTGGGTCGAGAAGGGAACTCTTGGGATCATGCACCCTTCATACACCCTACCAAACACACCAGGCATGTGTTTGGTTCATTGCTACACTTGTGGATTGCCACACTTTTCTAGCTACATGGTCCACATGTCATAGACTCAACTTCTTGCCAAATCTTGCCACACTTGTGGTGGCCATTTTGTTAGCCACATTTTTTGTGGCAGACACACTTTGCCTAAGCGTTGTTGTGGAAAAGTTAGTCATGAATGAAGTTCAACCTTGGAGTCTTCTAGATTCTACATGTGGCAGAATCTGGTGGAATGTAGATGATATCCAACGGCCAGTAGTGCTCGGATTTGCCATCTTTGTACCGTCGGATTGGCTTCATCCAATGACCAACTTTCAAAGTTATTCACACTGTATAGGGGGTATAGATATAGATGTGTCGGCCCGTCGCAATGGATCCAAAGTATATATGTTTAGTGGAGTGCACTCTAAACACATTATCTATTTATTTTTCTCTAACCTTTCGTAGCCATGCAACCAAGCCACATAAGCTTCATGGGTGCCCCCCACATCATATTATTCATACTACTACGTTGACTGAAAAAAAGATAAATCACCCAAAACAAGATCTTCCCATTTTTTGTTCCTACGATGTTGTGCCGTGCACGTACCTACTAGTTGTATAGTGGTAGTACTAGTTGTATAGTACTACAAACTTGGTACTAGTAGGAGTAGAGTAGTACAGAATGCTCCTACTCTATCAACGAGCCCCATCTGACACCAAATTTCTTGGCTTCCGTGCTACAGCTAGATCTTCCCCTCGTTTCTGTTTTCCAACCCGGCGGCAGGCGGGGTGCGGTTTGCCAATAGTCGGTTTTCTCAATGGCAGTCCCACATGAAAGTGAAAATGCTTGGCAACACGCCTTCCCTAAGCTATGTGTCGTGCCGGATGGGCCGTGGAGTACTCTCGATTCCCGGGCGTGTGGGGGGGAGTGCGACGCAAATGCGGCAGGCCTTTTCCTTTTACTAGCAATGTGCCCGTGCGTTGCAACGGATCCAAAGTAGTAGAATAGTAGTACGTGTTCACAAACTTGAAAGAAATCACTCTTGTTTTGATATACTCCTAATATATTACTCCCTCCGTTCCTAAATATTTGTCTTTTTAGAGAGTTCAAATGGACTATCACATACGGATTATATAGACATATTTTGAAGTGTAGATTCACTCATTTTGCTCCGTATGTAGTCACTTATTGAAATCTCTAGAAAGACAAATATTTAGGAACGGAGGGAGTACTTTTCACTCAAAATATATTTCTCAGGCTGTTTTGATGAGGTGAGGGAGGAATGTGGTTGCTTTCAAGATAATAAGGGGTTTTCTGCAAATTGGAGCAGAGAAGTGGGCTATTGTTGCAAAAATGCCACAACTTACCTCACAGTCGTTAGATGCAGATCTAATGGTCAAAAATGACAGATGGCAGACACACCACCATCACCAACTGAGTCTTTTATAGGAGTATATATTTCTCAGGCTGTTTTGATGAGGTGAGGGAGGGATGTGGTTGCTTTCAAGATAATAAGGGGTTTTCTACAAACTGGAGTAGAGAAGTGGGCTATTGTTGCAAAAATGCCACAACTTACCTCACAGCCGTTAGATGCAGATCTAATGGTCAGAAACGACGGATGGCAGACACACCACCATCACCAACTGAGTCTTTTATAGGAGTAGGAGTAGAGAAACATGTATAAATTGTAACATTTTGGTTCTGCTCCTTGGCACGATCGATAGATAGAAATAACGATTGGAAACACTAGGGCGGGGCTATTTCTGCCAGATAAGCAGGGTACGTAGTAGCTAGGTTGGCGCATCGTCGGTTTGGTCACATGCGATCCGACATGTTCTAGTGTTTCTAGCAAGATGCACGCGCGTTGCACGAAGTTGATGGAAAAGGTAAGCACAACTTATAAATTGACGGATGGAGTACTAGTTACAGTGATGCATATAATTAAGCAAAGGGATCGCACATGTCGGTATTGACTGGAACGAGAATGCAACAGCACAATAAGAATTAAGGCCACGATGATGATGCGATCGCAGTGGTGGTTACAGAAGGCAAGAAGAAAGATGCATCCATCAACGTACGACCTCCTCCTCCTCAACTTAGTGCGTCGGGCCACCGACCGGCGGCTAAGGAGCGGCGGCTTTTGTGGCGAGGTCGAGGTGCTTCTCAGCAAAGGCATCCAAGGCTTCCAGCCAGTTGAGGAAGGCCAACGTCGTAGCATCCTCACTGTCCTTGTAGATACCAATGTACATGATTTGCTCGTACACGTGGATGTGTAGGTCGATGAATTCTTGCAGGGTGAGGCGCCTCGTGGTGAGCGCGACCTCCAGGTGGACATTCTTCGTGGCGTCGGCGGGCAGTCGTAGGGCCACCAATGCTTGAAAGAGGTTCCGGTCATGGAGGCCGATTAGGGTGGCAGGCAATGAGGAGCCCGGGTGCGCGGGCTGGAGGAGTACGGCGATGTTGTCCGCGAGCTTCTTGAGGACGGTGAACTTGTTGGTGGTGGCAACGATCATCTGGTCCAATTGAGAGTCGTAGTTGGCGTCGACGGCGGCCATCCACCAGCCGGTCTCCAACACCGTCTGGAGACGATCCTCGGTGCCATGCCGCAGGCTGATGTAGTGGACCATCTAGCACAGCCGCTGGCCGCTCGCGCGCATCGCCGCCATGGGTTTGGGGTGATCTCTTTTGCGCTTAGTGTAGGTGCTTAGGCAAATGCTTAGGTGCGTACGATGTGGTAGATGCATTGGAATGGAGGGGCACCTTTATATGAGGGCAAACTGTGTTGCATTCACATCATGCAGCCTCTTTTCCCGGACCTCCTCCCATTACTTCCCTCATGCATTAATTGAAGGAGGATGCATTGGCCGTTCAACATTTCGGGAACCGCTACTCCCTCCCTCGTATGCAATAAAGCCGTATCGGGAACTGCGCCACCCGCTGTCAAATTGAATAGTACTGTGTTGCCCGCTGCACGCCCGGCTGAACACGCCTCCTCGCCTCCATCAAACCCCTCCGTTAAATGCAAACCGAGAAACCTACTCCGGCCACACGTCCGTTCATGAGCGGGCCGGAATTAAAGGCAACACCGGCCGAGCTCCTCCCGTCCGCCCTCTGTTTAAATGAGGCGAGACACCGGCCAAGCTCCTACCGTCCTCCCTCTATTTACACGAGGCCAGACAGACAGCGGGCAAGAATCGCACCCCTCCGCCGCTCCCCCATCTCCTCCTTCACCATTTTCTCCACTCTTTCGATGGCTTCCGAGGAGCCGTTCTCTGGCATATTACCCGGCTGGGTGGCCTGCCGAGCCCTCCGGATACGGGTGAGGCCGCTCGGTGCTTCACCAACCTCGCTTGGCCCAACGGAGCCAGTTGTCGCCCCAAGCAGGCGCGTGGTTTAGCAACTCGCCGCTCCAGTTCAGCTCGATGAGGAGTGGCGAGTTGCTCCACGCCGGCACGGCGACGAGCACACCGGTACGGGCGTCGTCGCTGCCGCGTCATACCGCGCCACCAGTGTCTGCGGTGCCACACCTCCCGTGTCTGTGGGCGCGCCTCCCGTGCCGGCGGTAGCGCCATGCAGGCAGAGACAGAAGCCGGGTGCATGGAGAGCGACGAGTCGGTGGCCAGCTTCTCCGTGTCCACCGCCATCATCGAGGAGAAGTAGAACACGGGAGGTCGCCGCCACTTGGGTCCCATGAAGGCCACTGCCGAGGCGACGACTGCGCATTCAGGTGGTTTCTTTGCTCCTTCGTCTCTTCTGAGGACCTTCGTCGACCCTGCAAAGTGTCTGCCGGACATGAGGAAGACAAAGGGATCCACAGGCGGCCATTTAGATTATGTACTCCCTCTCCAGCTGGCAGGAAATTTTTGTTCTAAGAATGGATAAATTGTATGTATCTATAACTAAAATAAGTCTAGATACATCCATTTCTAGGACAAGTATTTCTGGACGGAGGGAGTATTAATTATACCAAGAGAGCTGGATTGGCACCGCTTAGTTCATGTAAATGTAATGAAATCCATCATGTTTATGTGAAGATCTGGCTTTTTATATGAAATCCTTCATGCTTATATGAAATCAGTCCGTGTTTGCATGAATTTCATCTGGTTGGTTAGAGTTGTGAAAATGTATGCCGCTGGCGTTTGATGTCGTCCTCCGCGGAAGGAAGCAGGAGGAAATTTGCCGGCTGCCGTTGGAGATGCTCTTATGCTAGAAATAATAGAGTGACATCCAATCCATTTGAGTTAATTGTGTGTATGATTGTCCCTCTATAAAAAGTTAATTGCATGTACAGTGTACACGTGACTTACAGGGTGGCTACAGCTTCATACAGAAAGTTAAAAAGAAACAAGTCCATCCTTAATCTTGTATTCTAAGTACTCTGTGGGTTCCACTGTCAGTACAGTAGCAAAAGAAGTATATATTAAATAATTAATATATAATATAAAAATCTAAAGTTAAAGACAGAATTCGAACTCATGTCATCGTGTTGCGAGCATCCGGCGCTAACCAGTCCAACACATTTTTGTTGTAGACCATGTTGGAGATATATCTCCATGTCTGCTCTTATACTCCATCCGTTCCTAAATATTTGTCTTTTTCAGATTTCAAATGGACTACCACATACAGATGTGTATGTAGACATATTTTAGAGTGTAGATTCACTCATTTTGCTCCATATGTAGTCACTTGTTGAAATCTCTAAAATGACAAATATTTAGGAACAGAGGGAGTAGAAAACAGAGTTGGTGATGATGGTGTGCGTGCCATACTGCAATATAGGCTGTTGGATTTATATCTAACGGATAGGAAGAAAACTATGGAAATTTTGAAAAAAATATACCCACACCCCTCTCTACGTTCGCAAATACGGCCTTCCCTCGTTCATCATTTTCTCTCTCAAGATAAACTACTCATACAAATGCATCTTGATGTTCCGTGCAACGCACGGGCATCTAGCTAGTTTCTTTTAAAATAGTTACTGTGATAGTTGGGTTGAAGTGATATATTTTATGTCTGCCCCGAATGATTTCAGATTCACTAGTAGTAACAAATAAAAGGTTGCCTTGTTAATTAACAGAAAACAGGGTGAAAACTATCACATGAGGCCGATAAAAATGAGGCACATTGGGTTCAGTGTCATCGTCACTACAGTTGTGCGCGCGTGAGAAGTCTACATATCGAGGGGGCTACTGAGCAAGGCATAGAGACACAATGTTCAAGAGAGAAACCAATTGACAGATTATGATTAAATCGAGTTGTCACCATTCTGCTGTCATTGTTGGGGTGGGGGAGGGGGAGGGAGAGAAAGACGTATCAAGAGTGTGCGCGGTAGGCACAGAGGCACAACTAGCGAGTGTGTATGTATGTGTGTGTGTGTGCTTGAAAGAGGAGTAGATATATTACTATCAAGATCGAGGTGCCGCCCTACTCCTTTGGTGTCGGTTAGTGTGTGTGCGTGTGTGTGTGTGTTTGAGAGAGAAGCCAGTCGATAGATTAGTATCAAGATCGAGGTGTCACCCTACTCCTTCGATGTTGGGAAGTGTGTGTGTGTGTGTGTGTGTGTGTGGTTTTGTGGGTGTGTGTGTTGGGGGCGGGAGTGACACTCACATATCCCTAATCTTATAAAAAACAAATTTGGTGATGATGGTGTTCCTGCCATCCTGCAATATAGGCCATCCGATTTATACCCGATTGATAGGAAGGAAACTGTGGCAATTTTGCAAAAAGATACCCACACCCCTCTCCGCATTTGCAAATAAGGCACTCCCTCGTTCATCCTTTTCTCCCACAAGATAAACTACTCATACAAATGCATCTTGATGTTCAGTGCAACGCATGGGCATCTTGCTAGTAGGGAGAAGGAGTTTGTGTGACACATATCTGGCTATATTAAGGGATAGGTAGATAGCATTTGTGCGAGGCATACTTAAAGCATCACGAAGATAAACAAAATTGTGTGCATGCAAGTGCCGGAAAAAATGAAGTGAGAAACAATGTGTGTGTGCGCACATGTGTGTGTGTGTGTCTGAGAGAGAGAGAGGGAGAGAGAGATAGAGAGCGAAATCTCAAAACAAAAGGTGCTCTGCTGGAATCCCATTGTATGTATTCATATGGTTTCAGAACTCGAGTTAACCTTAGGCATATGTGCGAGAGACATTATTATACTTTGAGACATTAGTGGTTGTGGGTGGGCGGAATTAAAGGGGTAGGCGTGTTCGACAGAGAGAGCGTGTGTGTTTCTGTGTGAGAGACTTGTAGGACGGGGTAGAAAGACGAATTCTAACCTTGACGGGGGGAGAGAAATACACGAAATGCGCGTGTGTGATTCCAATGCCCACAGGGAAATGAGATATGTATGCGTGTGAGAGAGATTGCACAATTCATTCACGTATCACTATCTACGATCGTGGACGTGCATCGCTTGAACATAAATCAATATCTACTTCGCATCGTGGCCAAAGGTACAATATCGATTCAATGCTATAAAGATTGGACACTCACGTATCACATTTTTTTTATTTTTAAATAAACCTTTTCAGTTGTGCATGCCAAAGTTACAGTGATGTTTCTTCAAACAACCAATGTAGCTATCATGTACACGCACCATTGTTACTCTTGCATTCAAAATCATTAGTCTTGGATGATTTAAGGTTCTATTATGAAGTAATATATGTAATATTCATATATGAATTCAACGGGTACGCAATTTATGAAATGGAGGCTATGTAATCATATGAGGTAACACTTTTAAGTACCGGACTACAATATCCATTTATTTTTGTGCGCCTCTACACTAACACGTCAGTGCATTATGTTTAAAGTAAATAACCAATTGCACTAAATTATCTATTTACACGAGAAATACATAGGCTGAGCATTTGATCCCTTTTTTGTGAACGCACCACTACACCCGTACAATTGGACGCGCCCGTGTGAACGTCCAAGTTATTGGCGCATCATCCTGAGTTACTGTATTTTTTCTGGGGTGGACTTCACACCAGTTATTAACTGCTGACACGTGCCCCGTGTACATAGTCTCGCATGACCTTCCCGCTAGCACAGTCCAAAATTAGTTGAAACTGGATACGAATGATTCCGCGGGTGGCAAAATCTCCCGCCTCCTTCTAAAATTTCCGCCACCTTAGTCTTTAGCATGCGAAATTCCCCTTTTTTCCTTGGTGCACGGAAACCAATAGTTACAATACCGCCCTCATCTACATAATAGGTTGGGGCTGCTTTGGTAACTTCCAGTTCCCCCCACTACACGGCACCCCCATTTCCTCTCCCCCTCCCGCAAAACAACTAACTACACATCACCAGAGCATCTCACATCACGCCGTCCGTACTTCATTGGCCTTTCTCCCCTCCCCTCTCAAAACCCTAGACTGTTCATCCACCGGCATACCAGTGCCCATTCACTGCCAGCGGCGTCCACCTCATCGGATCTGCTTCTGCGGCCGCATCTAACCCTCCCACCTCCCCTAGAAACAAGTAGACTGCTCATCCACCACTGTACCACAGCCCATTGAGTGCCGGCCTTGTCCACGGCGCCGGATCTGCTTCGCCAGTACTCTCGTCAACCACAGTGCATCTGCAGTGGCTCATTCGTACTCCCCACCGGAGATGCTTCGTCCACCCCCTGGAGCCATCCCACCGATCCCCCCGTCGACGGCCTGTGATCCTCTTCACCGACACCTCCCTCAACCCTACCAGAGCCGCTTCACCGACACCATCGTCAACCCCACCGGAGTAGCTTCGCCTATACCATTTTCAACCCTACCGGGGCCGCTTTGCCAACTCACAAGTCCATGGCCTCAGATCCGCTTCCTCGCACCCTCATCCAACCTACTGGAGCAGCTTCTGACGCCCCGTCCACGGCCACAGATCCGCTTCGCCCACACTGTAGTCCACCCTACTGTAGCAGCTTCACCTACGCCCTCATCCACGACCACAGATCCACTTTGCCCACACCGTAGTCCACCCTACCGGAGCCACTCCACAAACACCCTACTACACGTTTCTAGATCTCCTTACCGGACCCTGACAGCTAGCGCAGCGTCATCACCCTTGACGTTTCTAACCTGATTCCCACCGTCTGGCAAGATGCCAAGCACCCGCCACGGCCTAGGTACTTGTCACCTTTAAACCCGTCCAGCATCACCTGCCCGATGTACTTCAAATATACTAACAGGTCGTTGTTACCTGTTATGCAGCTAGCAAAAACTACAAGGACGATGTTTCTTCTGGATCTAACAGCTTGGCCAACCAAGATCCTGGACCGAGGCATTGCTATGATCTTGTAAGTGTGTCTCTCTCTCTTGTATTGTTCTGTGCCTGCCAGCGTGCTTTGCTAGGATTTTCGACCAGTAATCCCTTTGTGCAGACAATGATTTCTACTACAGGCTGCTAAATTAGATATGTAGATGGCATACATGATACTACCTCGTACCTCCGTTCCTAAATATAAGTCTTTCTAGAGATTCCACTATAGGCTACATACGGAGCAAAATGAGTGAATCTACACTCAAAAATGCATCTATATACATCTGTATGTGGTCCATACTGGAATCTCTACATAGACATATATTTAGGAACAGAGGCAGTACATTACACAAAATCATAGGTGGCATGTAGAAATTCCAGTACACTACATTAGGCTCCCTTAGAGTGCCTGCTAATCCACCACACAGAGTCATGGCTAGTTTATGCTACGCACACAATCATTAATTGGTGGTTTAACTATGCGCAAGGGATATGCAATGTATTATCATGTAGAGATGTCTGAAATTAGCCGTGTCAACTTGCAGATAGGGTTACTGTCGGTGTCAAAACCGGCGGATCTCGGGTAGGGGGTCCCGAACTGTGCATCTAAGGCGGATGGTAACAGGAGGCAGGGGACACAATGTTTTACCCAGGTTCGGGCCCTCTTGATGGAGGTAAAACCCTACGTCCTGCTTGATTAATATTGATGATATGGGTAGTACAAGAGTAGATCTACCACAAGATCAAAGAGGCTAAACCCTAGAAGCTAGCCTATGGTATGATTGTATGTTGTCCTACGGACTAAAACCCTCCGGTTTATAGACACCGGACAAGTTAGGGTTACACAATGTCGGTTACAAAGGAGGAGATATTCATATCCGTATTGCCTAGCTTGCCTTCCATGCCAAGTAGAGTCCCATCCGGACACGAGATGAAGTCTTCAATCTTGTATCTTCATAGTCTAATAGTCCAGCCAAAGGATATAGTCCGGCTGTCCGGAGACCCCCTTATCCAGGACTCCCACAGTAGCCCCTGAACCAGGCTTTCAATGACGATGAGTCCGGCGCGCAGTAGTGTCTTCGGCATTGCAAGGCGGGTTCCTCCTCCGAATACACCACGGAATAATTTGAATACAAGGATAGTGTCCGACCCTGCAAAATAAGTTCCACATACCACCATAGAGAGAATAATATTTCCACAAATCCAATTTGCTGACTTGTTTTGGCAACTCGACATTATGTCACGGCCCGGTGATTATTCGAACCGTTTCTTCTAACTAGCCCTGCACATAACTCAAGGCAGTTTTTTGACACGTCTCGTCAAAGCAAAAATCGTGTCCCCTTATCACGTGATTCTCATGAATACGGGCGTGGGTAACCCAACCGCGTCTAGGACTCCTAGATTATAGGCAAGCCCCAAACGGCCACGGAGAGGACGCTTGGTATTCACCCTCTTTATAAAGGGCCAAGGCTTTCACTTTTTTCCCTCCCGTGCTTAATCGAATCCTTCCCCGGCCTCGAGTTCTAACACCCAAAGCCCAGGTCAGGTGCTCCGGATCTTCAACCATGTCCGGATCCATCCTTCAAGACCGATGGATGCCCTCCTCCGTTACGGAAGAAGATATCAAGAAATTGAGGGAGGCCAGATATCTGACCGCCGAAGTTTTGCATCGGCTGCCTGCCCGAGGGCAGGTCGTCCCTACTCCTGAACCCAACGAAGATGTCGTGTTCATCTCCCACTTCCTCCGAGGTCTAGGCCTTGCTCTGGATCCCTTCGTAAGGGGTTTGATGTTTTACTACGGGCTAGACTTCCATGATCTAGCCCCAGACTCCTTTCTTCACATCTCGGCATTTATTGTCGTGTGTGAGGCCTTCCTCCGCCTTACCCCTCACTTCGGCCTGTGGCTCAAGACTTTTGATGTGAAGCCGAAGACAATCGAGGGACAGCATGCAGCGTGCGGAGGAGCATTTATAAGCAAGATTGCGGGAGCTCCATGGCCAAAAGGTTCCTTTCCAGAGGTGTCCGGATTATGGCAATGGGAGTGGTTTTACATCACAGCTCCCAGAAGTGCCAAGTGGGTGGCTCCCCCCGCTTTCCGCTCGGGCCCCCCACCACAACTGATGTCATGGATTAGCAGAGAGCTGAGCTGGGGTCCAGCCAAGGACGTGCCTATACTGCAAAGCCACATTCAAGATCTCTTCAGGGGAGATTTCTATTTGGTCAAGGTAATGCAAGTCATGCTGGTTCGTCAAGTCCAGCCTTGCAAACGCCGGCCCCTTCGCTTGTGGGAGTTCAACCTAGAAGGACCGCGCGCTATTCAAAGCTTCCTCGGCCTGACGCACGAGGAGATGTACAAGTCATTCTTCGGACCCCAAACAGAGTGTCCGGATACTACCGAGGACGTGGGCCTGAGTAGCAACCGCACCGTCGAACAAGTAAGTAATCCTCTAGCTGGACACACCGTCTTTTATTTACCATGATGTCATTCCTGAGAAATCTCCCTTTGACCAGGACTGGCTAACAAAGGCGAAGATGATTCGGTGTTCGGCCCCCCTCCCTGAGGGTTTGGAAAACCCGGTACTGGAAAAGATGCTCGAGCTCGCACCTTGCCCGGAGCCCTCGAAGGAAGATACGGGGGGAATAATATGGACGAAAGTGGGCCCCCATCGCCGCCAGTTCCAACCGAGGGAATGAGCGCCTCCATAAGGGAGGATAACCAGGGAAAAGATTCTGACCTTCTCTCGATATGGGGGAGGAAGAGGACTACCTCTGAGGATCCAGAAACTGAGGCCTCCAAGTGGGAGAAGAAGTCTCCAACAGAGGGTCCTGCCTCGGGGGGTGCCTTTGCCACACAAAGTCCACGCGGGGATCGGCCCTCCAACGAGTCGTAAGTGATCAAAAAATACTTTAATAGTGAAGGTATACTACCTTTCCTCTGAGGAAAATAACCGAAGCATATATCTTGCAGTTCGAACCTGAGCCCTTCTCAGCTGAGCTCGTCTTCGGGGGATCTTCTTCCGGAGATGATGGAGAGCAAAACGCCTCCCCCGGACTCCCCCGCTCAAGAAGCGGGCGACCTCAAAGTGTCGTCACGGAGGGCCTCTCCGGATCCGATGAGGCCAGAAGATAATCCCATAGTCACCCGAAGTCCCCGGCGTCCGGCTCTCGAAGAGAGCAAATAAAAGAGTCCGAGACCATCTGGTATGCGGTCGGACGTTCCGAGGGAGCTGTAGGAGCGAGCGGCCATCTCGGAAGAACACCGTACATTGATGGGTACGGTGATGGAAAGAATTTCGTCCGCTGAAAGCGGATTACATGAAGCCTTTATGAGTCTACTGGCGGGCTTTGAGGTACGTGAAATGATATACTTTTTGATAGTACCGCACATGTTAGGTGTGCCCTGTGTAGATAGTAGCCCCTGAGACTCTGGTTGTCATCGAGAACGGCGGCGAACAGAGGATCATAGTCCCAGGTAATAACTAGTACTGCCTTTATGTGCAGGTGGTGGAAGCTCTGGTGGCTAGCCGGACTAATGAGTGTGCCAAACTAAAGCGGCAACTGGATGCGGCAGACGCCGACATTGAGCTTGTTAACAAGCGGCTTGACGAGTCACAGGGTAAGTAATGTTTTCTGGTGAATGTCACATAATAAGAGCAGCATGATTCCAGTATCTTTAATATGTTGTGACTGCAGACGGAGCTACCACCGTGGAGACCCTTTGGGCGGAACTTGCTCGAGCCAAGGAACAAGCAAGAGTTTGTAATGCGGCTGCTTTGAAGGTGGCCGAAGAGTTAAGAGACGAGAAGGCCGCGCATTGCGAAAGTAAAGAGAAGATGGCCAAGATGGCCGTAGAATTAAAAGACACTGCCGACCGTTGCCAGTTCCTTGAAGAAGAGAACCGAGTGAAGGCAGCGGACCTTGAAAAGGCCACGATGGCGACCAAAGACACTCGCTCTGCTATGAGGGCGAAGAAGGAGGAGCTGCGCGAAGCCGGGGATATTGCGGCTGGGAAGCCCTTTCTGCTGCAGGGGAAGTTCGGAGATCCGCGGTATGCCCCTCTGGATCGGCTGTGGAGTTCGGCAGACGCATATATGGACCTGGCGGCAAGCGCTGTCGATGCGGTCGAATACTTCCGGGATCAGACAGATCGTGAAGTGGACAAGCTGTTTTGGTCGCAATTTAACGTTACAGAGCGTCCGCTTCCCTTGACTGATCAGCTAGCCGAATGGGCCGAACTTAATAGGTTGTCCGGACTTGCCATGAGGTCCGTCATAGATCATTTGTGGCCGGAGAAGCCGAAGCCGAACAACTATTTCAGCTTAGTGCAGCAGTTCCTTGGTGCGGTGTCGCGCATCAATGCGATGAAGAGGTCGGCGTGCATAGAAGGCTCGCGGATGGCCTTTGCCCGTGTCAAGGCATACTGGGCGGAGATGGATGCTGCCACTGTTGTGGCGCAAGGTTCGGCCATAGGCCAAGTAGCTGCCGAGTACTATTTTGAAGAGGTTCTTTAGGGTGCTCGTTTGATAGAGGCCCAGTGCTCGAAGAATATTGTGTTTGAGTGAAATGTATCCCCATTATAAACACAATGTGTTTATGAAATGTAGTAAGGCTATATTTATACTTTTGCCGGAAAGTAATATGGTGCCTCCTGTGCGGCCGTTTATGTATATATGTATATAACCTGAAAGATTGCAGTCGTCGGCTTCAACCCCCACGCATATAATGCGGAGGTGCTCGCAGAAAACGCATGTTCACACTTAACCCAACGTCTTGGTCCTATTAAGGAGGTGATAGCGCAGTGAACAAGGCAACCAGACTATGATGCTTTAACACTTTCACTTAGCCATAGGAGTTTGACGGTGGGGCTACTATATAGCCCCTGGTGGCTCCGCACTCTCCCGAACTCGGGGTGCGTATATGCCTGGCCGGGAAACGGCCCTTCGTTAAAGCGGAGGAATTCTAACATTCCGATAGGTCATCGAGTGGTTGACCAGTCTCGCACTATATCATGACAGTCAGTTTTCGGCTTTCTCTACTGAGGTGCTCGTCCAGACGAACCAGGGCACAATCGCAGTAGTTCTCCTGGTGCTGCCTTAGCCGATAGAACGGAACGTAAGGCACCAAAACACAGGAGCCGGGCAAACCCAACATTTGACCAAAGACATGATTCAGAGGTGATGCATATAAGGCCAAACTCGCGACGCCGAACACTCCCTAAGGTATTCGGTCTTTATGGTATAAACCGGGCCTAAATAGTGCCCTTTGTAAGAAGCCCCTTGTGTACGGGTACGTGCGTTATTCTGACGTGGCCACATGCCAAGACGTCAACATCCTTCTCAATTTGTACTGAGAATCCGAGGGATGTATATCAACAAGAGACAATAAAAAAGGTTTACGCAGGGTCTTAATCTAAAAAGAATCCTTGGAGCGGGTCCCTGCTGCACGTCTGCGCCTGTGTCTCCGTTGTGCCGTATCCTGGACGGGTGTAGCACGATGGTCATTTGTAAAAGAGAGGAACTTAGGTGTGCAAAAAGGTAGTTGTTAAAGAAACCATGTATAATTAAAGATAAGTAAAAGTTGCCACTTGTCTGCGTGCGTTGAGCCCCTTGTATTTGTAATAGGGGTGTGGCCATCAATCCGGTATGAATTACATATAGTTGTGCCAGACTCGTCTAACCGTGTCCGTGGTCTTGACGACCTATCAAATGCTTTAGTTGGTGAGGCCGTTTTTAGTGTGCGGCTGCCAAGGCAGTCACACTCTCTTCGGCGCACAAATATCGCTCAATATTTCCATGCACTGTAATGATGCAACATGGACCGGGCATCTTGAGCATGAGGGAAGCGTAATGCGGTATTGCATTAAAGCGAGCGAAAGCTTCGCGTCCAAGTAGTGCTTGATAGCCACTTTGGAACAGAGCAATGTGGAAGGTTAAATGTTCGATACGGAAGTTATCGGGGAAGCCGAATATAACCTCTAGTAGCAGGGAGCTCGTGCAGTGAGCCCCTGGGCCTGGCGTTACTCCTTTAAAGGTAGTGTTGCTATGGCAAATTTTCGTTGGATCTATCCCCATTTCGCGGATTGTATCCTGGTATATCAGGTTTAAACTGCCGCCACCATCCATCGGGACTCGTGTAAAGTGGTATCCGTCAATTATTGGGTCTAATACCAGGGCAGCCCATCCTGCATGCCGGATACTTGCTGAGTAATCATGATGGTCGAAAGTGATCGGTTGAGACGACCAGTGGCAGGACTTCATGGTGATAGGCCCTTGGGCATATTTTTCTGGGAGTTCCGCTTTATTTCTCCCCTTGATCACGTGTAACATGTTGACTGTTTTGTCTTCTAGTGGAAACTTCTTTTGTTCCCTAGTGTCTTGCTTGGGAGGCACATCCTCGTCTTCGCTTGGTGTATCCTCCCCCTTGTGTACGGCGTTGAGCTTGCCGGACTGCTTGAAGACCCAACATTCTCTGTGGGTATGATTAGCAGGTTTACAGGCGGTGCTATGGATCTGACATACTTGGTCTAGAATTGTGTTTAGGCTGGACAGTTCGTCTCTGGCGCCTTTAGAGGTCTGCTTTTGCTGACTTTGCCGAGAGCTTCTAAATCTGGCGTTTACTGTCGTGCTCTTCATGATGTCTTCTTTATTCGGGCGTTTGTTATTGTTGTTGCGCCAAGATTTCGCGTTTCCATCTCTAACTTCGGATGTACTTGGGTCGCTAATGCTGCATCTGGCTAGCCAGCTATCCTCACCCGCGCAAAAGCAGGTCATGAGGCTTGTTAATGCTGCCATTGTTCTCGGCTTTTCTTGGCCGAGGTGTCTGGCAAGCCATTCGTCATGGACACTATGCTTAAAAGCTGCTAAGGCTTCGGCATCCGGACAGTCGACTATTTGGTTCTTTTTAGTAAGAAACATGTTCCAAAGTTTTCGGGCTGACTCTCCAGGCTGTTGAGTTATATGACTCAAATTGTTCGCGTCCGGAGGTCGGACGTAAGTCCCCTGAAAATTTGCCCGAAAAGCATCTTCGAGCTCTTCCCAGCTTCCAATGGAACTTTCAGGGAGGCTCTTAAGCCAGTGCCGAGCTAGCCCTTTGAGTTTGAGGGGTAAATACTTAATGGCGTGGAGGTCATATCCTCGAGCCATATGGATATGGAGGATATAATCCTCAATCCAGACACCAGGGTCTGTTGTTCCGTCTTATGCCTCTATATTTACGGGTTTGAATCCCTCTAGAAATTCATGATCCAGCACCTCATCGGTGAAACATAGGGGGTGTGCGGCACCCCTGTATCCGGGTGTACCGCGTTCTTTGGATGTTTGTTGTGTTGCGTTGTATGCTGGAGCGCGCTTACGTGGTCCATAGATGGATCTAGTTGTGCCGTCCTTTTGATGCGAGTCCTCGCGTGGATCGTGTATTGGCTTATGTGCGGCATTGTTTACCGCTCTATGTTGGCTGTGAGATCGCCTATCCGGCCAGATGGCTGTTTTGGTTTTTGGTTGTGGGGGATCTAAGGCCTCCTCATTGAATTCAGGTAGCAACTTCTACTTCGGGTAGCTCTTGGTGGGGCGATTACCGCCGTACTTTGCTGCTGTGTTGAGTACTTTGCTCCATCTGATTTGGAGTGTGTCTTGTGCAGCCTTGAGCCTTTGCTTCTGCTTTTTTAGACTCCTCGCGGTGGCAACGAGCCTTTGATGGGCATTCTATTGCTCCAGGTGTCCGTCCGGTGTGACGTCATCTGGACTATTATCTTTGACAGAGTCGGGTTGTTCGGCTTGATTCTCCGTGTTGTCGTGGTCCGGCAATGGTTCCCCCTGCTCTAACGCTGGGTCTGTATGATCGTTGTTTCTGCCAAGGTGGGATTTGGGGCGGCCTTACACCGCCGTTTTGACTGCTTCTCGAGGGAACAACCCTTCGTTGCGTCCTTCCGTTCCTCGTCGTCGTTTTCCTTTGGTGTGTCCACCATGTATACGTCATGTGGCGAAGTGGGCGTCCAGTGCCCTGGGGGTAGTGGTTCCTGTTCGTCTCCTGCATCGTCGGCCATACCGTCGATGTATTCGGAGTCGGAGTCGAGCATGTCAGTTAAGTCATCGACAGTGGCTATTAAGTGGGTGGTGGGTGGGCGGCGAATTTCTTCGTCATCCGCATCCCAGTCCTGCCGGGCATAATTCGGCCAGGATTCTCCTGACAAGGAGAGAGACTTTAATGACTTCAGTATATCGCCGAAGGGCGAGTGTTGAAAGACATCCGCGGAGGTAAACTCCATGATTGGCGCCCAACCGGATTCAATCGGAACGGGCGCAAGCGGTTCGGAGTCCGTGGCCGGAGAAGTATCCGGCAGTTCAACAACACGGCTCTCGTGCAAGGTAAAGTCGATGTTCGGCTCGATCGCCGTTGAGGGTAAGGCCTCCGTGGTGGGGTCCATCCACCCGTCCGCGGAAGGCGCAACTGGCTCCGAATTGAGGGTCGGAGCGGCCGCTGATGCGATCTCCTTAACACTGTCCGATGGTAGAGCTAAGTCGTACTCATCGTGACCGCATGACGCACAAGGCAGAGGCTCGAATCCGTCGAAGATCAAGTCTCCACGGATATCGGCCGCGTAGTTTGAGCTTCCAAACCTGACCTGGTGGCCAGGGGCGTAACTTTCAATCTGCTCCAGATGGCCAAGTGAATTGGCCCGCAGTGCAAAGCCACCGAACACGAAAATCTGTCTGGGGAGAAAAGTCTCACCCTGGACCGCATTGCTATCGATGATAGTAGGAGCCATCAAGCCTAACGGCGACGACACAGAGGAACTCTCAATGAAAGCACCAATGTCGGTGTCAAAACCGGCGGATCTCGGGTAGGGGGTCCCGAACTGTGCATCTAAGGCGGATGGTAACAGGAGGCAGGGGACACAATGTTTTACCCAGGTTTGGGCCCTCTTGATGGAGGTAAAACCCTACGTCCTACTTGATTAATATTGATGATATGGGTAGTACAAGAGTAGATCTACCACGAGATCAGAGAGGCTAAACCCTAGAAGCTAGCCTATGGTATGATTGTATGTTGTCCTACGGACTAAAACCCTCCGGTTTATATAGACACCGGAGAGGCTAGGGTTACACAATGTCAGTTACAAAGGAGGAGATATTCATATCCGTATTGCCTAGCTTGCCTTCCACGCCAAGTAGAGTCCCATCCGGATACGAGACAAAGTCTTCAATCTTGTATCTTCATAGTCTAACAGTCCGGCCAAAGGATATAGTCCGGCTGTCCGGACACCCCCTTATCCAGGACTCCCACAGTTACACAATGAAAAAGTAAAAGATGTATGTGGCAATTTCATGGAACATCGCAAAAAAGGAGAGCCAGCGGTGAGCCTATACAGTGTGCTATGGTACGTCACTCCTCCATTGCAATCATCGTGACATGTTATTTGTATGTCAATTCTATTGGACAAGTTTCCTAGGGACAGTTATTACGAATTATCCTAAGAAAATAAGCACCTATGAATATAAGCTTCATGTAATAAGCCAACCAGTTCTTTTCATTGTGTTTCAGCTTATCTTTGGTATGATCAGTGAAAAGTCTAGATTGCATTATATTTTTTCATTTTGCTGCCCCTACGAAAATTAATTTGACTTGCAAAAATCACAAATTGAACCCAGTGCAGTAATTAATATGATAGGAAAACAGACCTTCACTATTTGCTCAAAATGGAAATACAAAGATACCATCTACTTGGCACAATCTACTTTGGTCAATATTTTCCATAGAGATCTCATTGTCTAATTTAAACGAAAAACGTATGACCCACATTTAAATTGTTAGGGAACGTAGTAATTTCAAAAAAATTCCTACGCACACGCAAGATCATGGTGATGCATAGCAACGACAGGGGAGAGTGTGTCCACGTACCCTCGTAGATCGAAAGCGGAAGCGTTAGCACAACGCGGTTGATGTAGTCGTACGTCTTCACGATCCGACCGATCAAGTACCGAACGCACGACACCTCCGAGTTCTACACACGTTCAACTCGATGATGTCCCTCGAACTCTGATCCAGCCGAGTGTTGAGGGAGAGTTTCGTCAGCACGACGGCGTGGTGACGATGATGATGTTCTACCGACGCAGGGCTTCGCCTAAGCACCGCTACGATATGATCGAGGTGGATTATGGTGGAGAGGGGCACCGCACACGGCTAAGAGATCAAGTGATCAATTGTTTTGTCTATGGGGTTCCCCCTGGCCACGTATATAAAGGAGTGGAGGAGGGGGAGAGGGCCGGCCCCTATGGCGCGCCCTGGAGGAGTCCTACTCCCACCGGGAGTAGGATTCCTCCCCTTCCAAGTAGTAGGAGTGGGAGTCAAGGAAAGGGAAGAGGGAAGAGAAGGAAGGAGGGGGCGCAGCCCCTCCCCCTAGTCCAATTCGGACTAGGCATTGGGGGGCGCGCAGTCTCTCCTCTCTCTTTCCTCTAAAGCCCAATAAGGCCCATATACTCCCCGACGAATTCTCGTAACTCTCCGGTACTCCGAAAAATACCCGAATCACTCGGAACCTTTCCGATGTCCGAATATAGTCGTCCAATATATCGATCTTTACGTCTCGACCATTTCGAGACTCCTTATCATGTCCCTGATCTCATCCGGGACTCCAAACTACCTTCGGTACATCAAAACACATAAACTCATAATATAACCGTCATCGAACTTTAAGCGTGCGGACCCTACGGGTTCGAGAACAATGTAGACATGACCGAGACACGTTTCCGATCAATAACCAATAGCGGAACCTGGATGCTCATATTGGCTCCCACATATTCTACGAAGATCTTTATCGGTCAAACCGCATAACAACATATGTTGTTCCCTTTGTCATCGGTATGTTACTTGCCCGAGATTCGATCGTCGGTATCTTAATACCTAGTTCAATCTCTTTACCGACAAGTGTCTTTACTCGTTCTGTAATACATCATCCCGCAACTAACTCATTAGTTGCAATGCTTGCAAGGCTTATAATGATGTGCATTACCGAGTGGGCCCAGAGATACCTCTCCGACAATCGGAGTGACAAATCCTAATCTCGAAATACGCCAACCCAACAAGTACCTTCGGAGACACCTATAGAGCACCTTTATAATCATCCAGTTACGTTGTGACGTTTGGTGGCACACAAAGTGTTCCTCCGGTAAACGGGAGTTGCATAATCTCATAGTCATAGGAACATGTATAAGTCATGAAAAAAGCAATAGCAACAAACTAAACGATCAAGTGCTAAACTAACGGAATGGGTCAAGTCAATCACATCATTTTAAAACATTATAACTGGGCACCCTAGGAGCTCCCTCAGGCTATCATCCTTTGAAGCCGTCTGATTTCATGTTATGGCTGTCCCTGGCCGTTGGATGCACAGTATTTTTTTTGATCGCTCGCGTCCCCGCAGCTTCTTGAGGGCAGCTACTCTCGTAACTTTTTCTGACTAACGTGGTTAACTGGGCCAAACAGCCCATCTGTCCGCTGAAGCAAGGAGAAAGATCGGTCGAAAAGCACATCAGTCGTGGGCGATTGGGGTGGTCGCTAACCCTATGGTCCCTATCCAAGGCCAACGGCGATGGCGGCGGTGAGCCGAGACGTCATCAGAGTTCGAGCCCGTGCTGCTATTCGTTAAAGCGTGTTTGTGTCCATCCAGTCCCAATTTGAGGCGCATAGAGGAGCGTCCGCCGTCCGGCCGTGTGCCGGATGCGAGGCGCTGGATTGGATTGACCGGAGGTGAGGAGCGGACGGATCGGGTGGAGTCGCGGGAGTGAACAATAGCATGGCGGGCGACGCTGGACGGGAGCGGCGGTGCCTCCTCGCGACCTTCACCTCCAGCGGTGGACCCAACCGCGACTTCCATTCTCGCCTTGCGATCGCCCCTTGTAGTCCGAGAAGGAAAGGGGTGCGGTGGCGGTAGCAAGGACGAGGAGGTTGGTAAGGAGACGAAGAAGGCGCCCCCGCTCCCCGTGCTCACAGCCGTGCTCAATATTGATATGTCTCGTGGTTTGTGTTCTAGCAACCGCTTAAGGAGGAGAAGGGCAGAACGCCACGTACAGGTAAATGCTTTCATGGTGTCCCTTTCAATGTATTGTTGCTCGGCGGATTCTACCGTTCTCTGTGGTCACAGTGCGCAGGCGGCTCTTCCTGGCTTCATGGAGTTCAAGAGAGAGGAAGGATTACATGGCGATCATGATGCGCACTGCACATACACAACGGATGCTGGTCGGTATACCAGTCCATTCACCTTGCTATTTAATTTAGATGCATGCTTTGGATCTTTTAGTTTTTTCAGAAAACATTATTATGCGATACCGTCGTACCGCTGTATAATGAAGCTTAAATTCAATCTTCGATTTACCTATTTCAACCGTCGAAAATATATTCTTAGCTATCATAACGTTGTTGGCATTTATTGCATATGCCTCATGAGAGTGGTTCTTCTACACCCACTCTCGGTGCACCCACACAAGAAAACATATCAAAACATTTCAAAAAAATCTGAAACTTCGTGGAAATGATCATCAACAAATGTTATGGGGCTTGCAAAATTTGGTGGTCAAATAACATTCGAGGAGCTCTCTACAAAAGAGACAAAATCACTGAAAATGTGTGTGCACTGTTTGAGCAGATTTTGCAATTTTTTTTTGTAGAGCGCTTCTCGAATGTTATTTGACCACCAAACTTTGCAAGCCCTCATAATATTTGTTGATGATCATTTCCACGAAGTTTCAGATTTTTTCTAAATGTTTTGATATGTTTTCTTGCATGGGTGCACCGAAAGTGGGTGCAGGCACTACTTTCCCTATGCCTCGTTTGCCATGGTTTATCCAGTTCTTTTTTTGGCTTCAGATAGATGCTATTCTCACTGCCAGCAGACTGCTTGTTTAAGGCCTTCCAGTAAGTAATTTATATTAATTTAGTAGAGCTACTTTTAAAGATGATTGTTTTCGCATGTTTGTTCTCACTGGGAAGAAAGCAAGATCTTTATACGTACATGTTTGCATTTTCCCATGTGAGGACACTTCTGTGGGCGTTAGCACGTACAAAGGAATGATGTCCTTCTCGAAATATTTTTTTGGTAAAAAGCTTTGCTAAAGTCATATGCAAACTCTGTCAATGTATGCAAGGAGCGTGGCCAGGCCCATGCGTGTGCATTGGTTGTTTGGGACCCTGCATGGGGTGGTATGCTTGGTGATGCACACAAGATCAGCCAAGAAATCCTGAAAAAATGTGCATCAACTATTCAATTTATTCATATAGAGGCTTTTCGTAAGATAGAAGTTCATATTCTTCATATGTTGTCTTAACCATGCTTTCCTGATCAGCAAAGAAATCCTGAAAAAATGTGCATCTTCTGTCCAATTTATGCATATAGAGGCTCTTCGTAAGATAAAAGATGATGTTCTTCATATAATCATGCTTTCCTGATCAGCCAAGAAATCCTGAAAAAGTGCGCATATACTGTTCAATTTATGCATAAAAGGCTCTTTGTAAGATAGAAGATGATGTTCTTCATATGTCGCCTTCATGCTTTCCGGAAAAGCATAAGCATATATAGCCGACATCACCATATATAGGCCTGGTTTATTATTGTGATCTCTGTCGTACCTATGTGCAGCTCTTTTTTAGCTAATCCTTGTTTTGAAGGCCTGGTGGTTCAATTCAATAAAAATAATGTACCCTATAGCATTTTTTCAATGTGACGGAACAACATCCGAGAGGGTCAGTGCTGGACCGATAGGTGTCTCTACGAGTCTGCAGATTATGTTACCCTATGATATGATCCTCCATGGAGCGAAATTTATCTTCATGTGTCACAAAAAATAGGTTTGCTCGGCGCTAATGGGGTTGCTGCTATGAGTAGTCTCTTTAGAGCTAACTGTACGGACTTTGAGACACATTCTTTTTGTGAAATGCTGCCTTCTGAAGGAGGTGCTCACAGATCGATTCCTTGTTTCAGAAAAATATCATCTTACTATGATCATGCTTTTAGACGTTCTGCTTTAGCAGTGATGCAGGTTATCCCTTTTTGCAAGAAAGGTTATTTCGCTGCTCATGTCTTTATGTGGCTGGGCTCTCTCAAGCAACAGGAGACACACATTTCGGCAGGGAATCACAAAGCTTTCAGCAGTGATGTCCAACAGGCTATTGTGAAACCCAGCAAAATTGGATAGGGATGCCAAGCTGTTGTTTTTCTGTCAGGTAAAACAATTGCTCATGCAAATGTATGTTCAGCTCTATTGTGTTGTTACAATGTTGAATTCTCTTTTAATTCGGTGTTCTCCTTACCGACGTTCTTTCCTGAGGACCGTCTCAGCTTTGGATAAACATCTGTTATGTTCTCCGAGGAATAAGTAATAGCCCCGTCGTGCTTCTAATGTGTTATTCCTTTGTTGTTATTATGGTAGTACGAACCCAGTTTGTTGTTTGGTTTATCTAAATATAAGAGAACATGGTTTCCATACATTTAAATTTACAGAACATGTTAGCTTAACTATGGGCTACAATATATAGGTAAAATGTGTATCCGCTGTGACAAAGATTTCTGTGAATTCTGCCATCTTTTGTCCAGACTACTCTGTCATGCTAACAAAATGCTGGAAGGGTAATGCTTCATATGATCAGCAGGCATGCCTGCCTGAATTGGGCGCCATGTTTCCTTGCAATAAAGGACTTTCTGATACACTTGAAAATTAGCTTATAAAATCGAAACGAGAGTTTGATAATTGATTTATAAAGGACTTTGTGCGTTTAGAGTTTGACAATGACAGACGACGGAGGAATGACCACGATCACTCTACTTTGTTGCTTCATCTTGTAGTACAATAATGATATGCCAAATTATTAGCATTATTATTTGGAATAAAGAATTTTAGGCGCCATTTATTTCTTCTTACATTAGTATTTGGAATAAACATTCCCCTGATTTTTAAGGTATTTAGATGAATAGTTTTTCAAATTGCATGGTCCTTACATTTCTAGAATTATCTTTTCCTTGCATTATATTTTAGAATAAACAGCTCTTGCATTTTATTTTTTTGCCAAATGGATTCTCCTACTATATATGCTTGCCTTATTCAGAACATGTACAGCAGTGTATCATGAGCATATGGCATCGTTGCATCTTATTTGGTTGTGTACAAATTTATCACAATATTTCCCTTTATGATGCATATTTAATTTAGTCCAGTTTAGTCCTCAGATATGTTCATCTTGTTCATCAGATTAGATGAGAGACTGATGCTGCTGCGACCATAAGTGCCGGTGATTTCTGTACATGCACCGAACCAACTAAAGCAAACATTGAATGTGTAACTTCTTCCTAGGTAAGAATAATGTGCGCTCATGTTTGCATAGTTTTTATATAGTAAGTTTGTAATGTACATGACCAAGTGGGGCCACATGACTCACCAAATAGTATTTGTTGTCTCTTGGATTGTTATTTATAAAAAAATTGTATTGATCTGAACAGAAAGGTCACATTTGCATTTTGGTTCCGTATATGTAGTACTTTCACTGATCTTTTTTCCTATACAAACATACAGGGCGCAAGCATTGGGTGAATCAAATTCACCAAAGGTTGAAGGAGCTCATCCATCTAGTGAGAGCATTGCAGCTTCCCACATGCCATTTATTAATCCATCTGTTTTAATTGCATCAGATACTCCATCCTTCAATTGTATTGCCAATGTCATTTACACATATGTAATTAAGAGAAAATAGGACTTTGCAAGGATGTCACACTACTATTATTTCGATGTGTTTTGCTGAGAAGCTTTATCAAAATTACTATAGTGATCAGTTTCATGGAGTGCCATTTGTTTACACTTTCGTTGCACGGTCACCTGTTGGCACATTCATGGTCATGAAATGCCTATGTTGTAGATTTATGATCCAATTTATGACTTGCTAGAAAAAACGTGTTGACATGGAACTAAGAGGATGGCCAATATGACCCGGAAAATTTAGATGATGGTAGTTATATAAAATAATAAATACTGGTGTAGGTTCAGAAGTTCTTTCACTGGAAATAGAAATTCAGTTCTTCCATGTCTATCTATTTGCAAAATTACTATCACTTTATTGGAAAAATAGGCGGGCGCAGCAACGCGCGCCAATCATGATCTAGTTCTCCTAATGATGTGATCCCGTTAATCAAATGACAACTCATGTCTATGGTTAGGAAACATAACCATCTTTGATCAACGAGCTAGTCAAGTAGAGGCATACTAGTGACACTGTTTGTCTATGTATTCACACATGTATTATGTTTTCGGTTAATACAATTCTAGCATGAATAATAAATATTTATCGTGATATAAGGAAATAAATAATAACTTTATTATTGCCTCTAGGGCATATTTCCTTCAGTCTCCCACTTGCACTAGAGTCAATAATCTAGTTCACATTGCCATGTGATTTAATACCAATAGTTCACATCACCATGTGATTAACACCCATAGTTCACATCGACATGTGACCAACACCCAAAGGGTTTACTAGAGTCAATAATCTAGTTCACATCACTATGTGATTAACACCCAAAGAGTACTAAGGTGTGATCATGTTTTGCTTGTGAGAGAAGTTCAGTCAACGGGTCTGCCACATTCAAATCCGTAAGTATTTTGCAAATTTCTATGTCAACAACGCTCTGCACGGAGCTACTCTAGCTAATTGCTCCCACTTTCAATATGTATCCAGATTGAGATTTAGAGTCATCTGGATCAGTGTCAAAATTTGCATCGACGTAACCCTTTACGACGAACCTTTTTTTGTCACCTCCATAATCGAGAAACATATCCTTATTCCACTAAGGATAATTTTGATCGTTGTCCAGTGATCTACTCCTAGATCACTATTGTACTCCCTTGCCAAAATCAGTGTAGGGTATACAATAGATCTGGTACACAACATGGCATATTTTATAGAACCTATGGCCAAGGCTGTGACGCCCCCGATTTGACCGTACACTAATCATGCACGCAAATGTGTACGATCAAGATCAAGGACTCACGGGAAGATATCACAACACAACTCTACAAATAAAATAAGTCATACAAGCATCATATTACAAGCCAGGGGCCTCGAGGGCTCAAATACAAGAGCTCGATCATAGACGAGTCAGCGGAAGCAACAATATCTGAGTACAGACATAAGTTAAACAAGTTTGCCTTAAGAAGGCTAGCACAAACTGGGATACAGATCGAAAGAGGCGCAGGCCTCCTGCCTGGGATCCTCCTAACTACTCCTGGTCATCGTCAGCGGGCACCACGTAGTAGTAGGCACCTCCGGTGTAGTAGGAGTCGTCGTCGAAGGTGGCGTCTGGCTCCTGGACTCCAGCATCTGGTTGCGACAACCAGGTAGAAGGGATAGGGGGAAAAGAGGGAGAAAGCAACCGTGAGTACTCATTCAAAGTACTCGCAAGCAGGAGCTACACTATATATGCATGGGTATCAAATGGAATAAGGGTATCATATGTGGACTGAACTGCAGAATGCCAGAATAAGAGGGGGATAGCTAGTCCTTTCGAAGACTACGCTTCTGGCAACCTCCATCTTGCAGCATGTAGAAGAGAGTAGATGGAAGTCCTCCAAGTAGCATCGCATAGCATAACCCTAACCGATGATCCTCCCCTCGTCGCCCTGTGAGAGAGCGACCACGGGTTGTATCTGGCACTTGGAAGGGTGTGTTTTATTAAGTATCCGGTTCTAGTTGTCATAAGGTCAAGATACAACTCCAAGTCGTCCTGTTACCGAAGATCACGGCTATTCGAATAGATTAACTTCCCTGCAGGGGTGCACCACATACCCCAACACGCTCGATCCCATTTGGCCGGACACACTTTCCTGGGTCATGCCCGGCCTCGGAAGATCAACACGTCACAGCCCCACCTAGACCAACAGAGAGGTCAGCACGCCGGTCTAAACCTAAGCGCCCAGGGGTCTGGGCCCATCGCCCTTAGCACACCTGCACGTTGCGAACACGGCCGAAAGCAGACCTAGCCTAGTGGCCTTCCAGTCCAATCTGGCGCGCGCCACTCAGTCGCTGACGTCACGAAGGCTTCGGCTGATACCACGACGCCGGGATACCCATAACTACTCCCGCGTAGATGGTTAGTGCGTATAGACCAAATGGCCAGACTCAGATCAAATACCCAGATCTCGTTAAGCGTGTTAAGTATCCGCGAACGCCGACCAGGGCCAGGCCCACCTCTCTCCTAGGTGGTCGGAACCTGCCCTGCCGCTCCGCCTCAAAACTCCACTCGCGGGTGCTCCTCAAGCCGACCCGTCTTTAGTCACCACATGTATCATGTATAAAGTATATAGTATATACCCGTGATCACCTCCCGAGTGATCACGGCCCGATAGTATAGCACAGCAGACGGACAAGAATGTAGGGCCACAGATGGAAATACTAGCATCCTATACTAAGCAAGTAGGATTACAGGTAAAGGTATCAACAGTAGTAGCAAGGACAGGCTATGCATCAGGATAGGAATAACGAAAGCAGTAACATGCTACACTACTCTAATGCAAGCAGTATAGAGAAGAGTAGGCGATATCTGGTGATCAAAGGGGGGGCTTGCCTGGTTGCTCTGGCAAGAGAGAGGGGTCGTCAACTCCGTAGTCGTACTGGGTAGCAGTGGCGTCGGTCTCGGTGTCTAGCGAGAGAAGAGGGGGGAGAAACAATAAATATTTAAGCAAACAGATGCATAGCGATGCATGACATGACAGGTAACGGTGCTAGGGGTGCCCTAACGCGGTATTAGGTGATACCGGTGAAGGGGGATAACATCCGGGAAAGTATCCCCGGTGTTTTGCGTTTTCGGACAGATGAACCGGAGGTGAAATGTTGCAGGTTCACTATGCTAGGGACACGTGGCGGACGAACGAGTTGCGTATCCGAATTTGTCTCGTCGTTCTGAGCAACTTTCATGTACAAAGTTTTCCCATCCGAGCTACGGTTTATTTTATATTAATTTTAAAAGATTTAAATCATTTTTAGGATTTATTTATTTAATTTAATCAACATTATCCAGAATAGTGTCTGCTGACATCAGCATGACGTCAGCATGACGTCAGCAGTCAACTGACGTGTGGGTCCCGATCGTCATACTCTGTTTTAATTAACTAACAGTTAATTAGGTTAATTAGTGATTAGGTTAATCTAATTATAATTAATTAACTTAATTAGTTCCTTAATTAATTAATTAATTAATTTTATTATTATTATTATTTTCTCTTTTTTTTGAATCGTTCTGGGCGTGGGGCCCGCTGTCATTGGCCCAGAGGGGCTTTGCGGGTGCCGGGTGTCGGGCACCAGCCCGAGCGGTTCGGGCGTGCGGGCGAACCCGACGACGGGCGCCGCGGGCGTGGCCGAAGCCTGAGCGGCGACCAGCGCGCGGGGGCGGCACGGCGAGGCCCCCAGGCCGCAGCGGCAACAACCGAGGGCGGGGTGCGCGAACTGCGACGGCGGAGCTGGTGTTCAGGGGCGGAGCAGAGCTCCGGGGCGCACAACCGTCGGCGACGAGGCGAGCAAGGGCGTGGCCGTGCATAGTCCTGGTGAGGCGGGGCGGTGCGGGGCGACGGCGACCAACAGGGACGCGACCACGGTGAGCGCGCACGGGAAGGAGGCCACGGGCGTGCCCGCAGGCGAGGCGCAGGGCGCGGCCACGCACCGGGCGCGGACACGACCAACAGGGGCAGGCCCGTGGCGGAGGCTTCGTGACGAGCATGGGGAAGGGGCGGTGACCGGCGAGGCGGTGTGCGTGCGCGCGAGGCGACACAGAGGAGAAGGAGGAGGGGAAAAGGCTGCTGCTCACGGCGGGAAGTAGGGACTAGGCAGCGGGCGTGAGGAGGGCGACGGGGACGAGCGACGTGGTGGTGGCGACGGGCGTCGGGGTGACTTCGGGGCTCGGCAACGGAGTGGCGGTGGGCATCCAGCGAGGCGACGCCGTGGAGGAGGACGAAGGCGCGGCGGAAGGAAAACGCGAGGAGGAGGCCGGAGGTTGGTGCTCGGCGCCGGCGGGCGCCGACTGTCTCCGGGCGCGGGCGCTCCGAGAGGAGGGGAGCGAGTAGCGAGGGGAAGTGGGGGTCTTCGCCCCGATCCAGATTGGATCGAGAGGGGGGAAGAGGGAGTGGCGGCGTGGGGGGGAGTGGGGGTCTTGGGTGGGGGTTAGGGTTAGTGGGGGGTGGGGTGGCCTAATAGGCCTGGGGACGTGCGGGGTGGGCCGGCGTGGTCGGCTGAGCCGACTGGGCCAAGGGGCCCAGTGGGGGGGGGGCTTGTGGCCTGCTGGGCCGAAGCCCAGGGGGCAAGGGGGGGTTCTCCTTTTCTTTTTCTTTTTTTTGGTTTTGTTTTCTATTTTTTTTTGTGTTTTCTTTCTCTTATTTATTTTATGTTCTGTTTTATTTCATTTTCAATCATTTAGACATTCTATAAAATATGTTTGCTCCACTATAATTACCTATGCCATTTTTGGCACAGCCCGAACATTTTAGTTTAATATTTTGAAAACTTTTATAATTTAACTTTATTTTAATGTTTGAATTTGACTCGGTTTTGGACTAACGGTAGATTATCAATAGTAACCGGGGTGACGTGGCATGATTATCGTTGGATTACTGTAGCTTGATTACCCGGGCGTTACAAAACTCCTCCACTACAAGAAATCTCGTCCCGAGATTTAGGAGGTAGAAGGAAACAGTGCGGGGTATTCATCACGCAGGCGATCCTCGCGTTCCCAAGTGGCTTCGTCTTCAGAGTGATTCGACCACTGGACTTTGAGGAATTTGATCGCCTTCTGACGTGTGCGGCGTTCAGCTTGGTCAAGAATGCGGACCGGATGCTCTTTATACGAGAGGTCCTGTTGCAATTCGAGCACTTCATGATCCACCGCTCGGATTGGATCCTTGAAGCAACGGCGGAGTTGTGACACGTGGAACACATTGTGAACCTGAGAAAGGTTCGGCGGAAGCTCCAGTTGATATGCCACCTTTCCACGCCTTTCGAGAATAGTGAAGGGACCGATATAGCGAGGAGCTAGCTTGCCCTTGATCCCGAAGCGGTGAGCACCCTTCATTGGTGTAACTCGAAGATAAGCCTTTTCGCCAGGTTGATAGACCATGTCTTGGTGATGACGGTCATACTGACTTTTCTGACGTGACTGAGCAGTCTTGAGATTCTCGCGAATAATGCGAACTTGTTCTTCGGCCTGTTGGATAATATCCGGACCGAAGAGTGGGCGTTCCCCAGTTTCTGACCAGTTCAGAGGGGTTCGACACTTTCGTCCATATAGCACTTCGAAGGGGGACATCTTCAGACTAGCTTGATAGCTATTATTATAAGAGAACTCGGCATATGGAAGAGATTCCTCCCATTTCTTGCTGAATGAGATTACACAAGCTCGAAGCATGTCTTCGAGAACTTGGTTGACACGTTCAACTTGCCCTTGTGACTGCGGATGAAACGCAGTACTGAAAGATAAGTGAGTCCCCATAGCTTCTTGGAAACTTGCCCAGAATCTTGAAGTGAATAAACTGCCACGGTCTGAACTGATAACCAGTGGGATACCGTGAAGTGAAACAATTCTGGCCATGTAGAGAGTAGCAAGCTGACTAGCCGTGATTGTCTCTTTGACCGCCAGAAAATGGGCAACTTTGGAAAGCCGGTCAATGACGACAAGAATAGCATCATTACCTTTCTGCGATTTGGGAAATCCAGTGACGAAGTCCATTTCAACATGGTCCCATTTCCATTCAGGAATAGAGATAGGTTGCAGAGTTCCAGCAGGCTTTTGATGCTCTGCTTTGATTCGGCGACAAACGTCACACTCAGCAACATAACGAGCAATGTCCTGCTTCATATTAGACCACCAGAATCTTTGACGAATATCCTGGTACATCTTTGTACTACCAGGATGGATGGACAGAGGCGTATCATGGGCTTCTTGCATAACCCTTTTAGTCTTATCCAGGTTTTTCTTCGAACATGGTACCACTAGGCGGCCTTTGAAATACAAGGCGCCATCGTCGGCGATCGTGAAGAATGAGGGCTTTCCCTTTTTTAGGTCGCGCTTAATCTTGAGGACTTCATCGTCACATTTCTGTATCCATTTGATGGTGTCCACAAGATCTAGTTTCGCAACCAGGGTATTGAGAGAACCCTTGGAAACAACATGGAGGTTCCGTTTGGGGAAATCTTCGGGAGGGGGAGCGAGTGATCCCGGAGGAACAATATGGAGGTTCAGCCCTCTAAATTCTTCAACAAGCGATGGGTGAACTTTGTGAACCTGGAGGTGGTTACAGTAAGACTTGCGGCTCAAGGCATCAGCCATTACATTAGCCTTGCCGGGGGTATAGGATATACCCATGTCAAAGTCTGCAACAGTCTCCATCCATCTTTGCTGACGTAGGTTCAAATCTGGCTGAGTAAACAGATACTTCAAACTTTGATGGTCGGTGAAGATCTCGCAACGATTACCGAGAAGGTAATGTCGCCACTGCTTCAGTGCATGAATGACAGCAGCAAGCTCGAGGTCGTGAACTGGGTAGTTTTCTTCGTGAGGGCGCAGTTGACGAGAGGCATAAGCAATCACTCTGCGCTCTTGCATTAGGACACAGCCTAATCCTTGACGGGAAGCGTCGCAGTAAATGACAAAGTCCTTCTTAGTATCAGGTGGAGCAAGTACGGGGGCAGAAGTCAACTTGTCTTTGAGCGCCTGGAAACTTTCCTGACACTTGTCTGTCCAGTCGAACTTGACACCCTTATGCAACAATTTAGTCAGAGGCCTGGCAATCTTGGAGAAGTTCTCGACGAATCGACGGCAATAGCTGGCGAGACCGAGAAAACTTCGGACTTGCTTCACATTCTTCGGAGGAGTCCAATCAAGTATAGCCTGAACTCGTTCAGGGTTGACGGCAATACCATCTTTGGAGATGACATGCCCAAGATAGGTTACTTCGGGGAGCCAGAATTCACACTTGGAATACTTAGCATACAGCTGATGCTCCCGAAGCTTTTCCAGCACAAGACGAAGATGTTCAGCATGTTCCTCCTTGTTCTTGGAAAATACGAGGATATCGTCCAAATAAACCACGACGAACTTGTCGAGGTAATCCATGAATATATAGTTCATCAGACGAGAGAAGGTGGCTGGAGCATTCGTTAAGCCGAATGACATGACGGTGTACTCGTATGATCCATACCGAGTCACGAAGGCGGTTTTTGGGATGTCCTCTTCACGAACACGGATCTGGTGGTAACCCAACCTCAAGTCGAGTTTGGAGAACACTGATGAGCCAGCCAGTTGATCATAAAGATCATTGATTCGAGGAAGAGGATATTTATTCTGAATGGTAGCTTGGTTTATAGGACGGTAGTCTTGGACTAATCGGTTTGTCCCATCCTTCTTCTTAACAAAGAGAGAAGGTGCTCCCCAAGGAGAGCAACTTGGGCGAATGAAACCTTTGACAAGAGATTTGTCGATTTCCTCCTTAAGCTCAATGAGTTCATGCGGCGGCATCTTGTAGGGTCGTTTAGCTATAGGGGTAGTGCCGGGTTTCAAGTCGATGATGAATTCGACAGCTCTAGCAGGAGGAATCCCTGGAAGTTCTTCTGGGAAGACGTCTTGGAATTCACGAACGACGAGAATGTTTTCAATGCCCTCGAGTGGTGCAGCGTTCAACGTGTTCAAGGCATAAAGTCGTGCCTCGGCGTTCTGAACTAGATGAGCTTGGTAAGCTATTATTTCGTCAGAAGGGTGTAGCAGATGGACGACCTTAGTGGCGCAAACTATAGAAGCAGTATGCGCTTTCAACCAATCCATTCCCAGAATGAGGTCGATGCTACAAGACTTTAGTACGATGGGGGAGGCAAGGAATTCCAGTCCTTCAATTTCAACGGGAACGTTGTGACTAACCATAGAGGTTTGACACTGGCCCGCAGGGGTGTGTACCACAATCGCAGTGTTCATCTCTTCGTATTTGATGCCATGCATGAATGCAAACTCAGCTGATATGAAAGAATGTGATGCTCCTGTATCAAATAAAACAGATGCTGGTACTGAATTTACGAGGAGTGTACCCATCACGGTAGCAGGCTGGTCTAGAACTTCATTGAGATCAACATGGTTGGCATGAACATGACCATAAGACTTGGCACTGTTGTTGCGAGGCTGGTTGCTTCCACGGCCAGTTGCTGGAAGGGCCAGTTGATTCTGTTTCTGGTTGCATTCCCTAGCACGGTGCCCTGGTTGTCCACACCTGAAGCACAAACCATTCTCGGGAGTAGGAACAGGAGCTTGGGGTGGTGGAGCTGGAAGCCTTGGCTGCCTAGTTGGAGCCGTAGGCAGACGAGGTGCAGCATAGGACTGCCTTGGGGCAGGTGCATTCGGCTGGTACATGCTGTTGGGAATCCATATCTTGCGCTTCTGCGAGGACGGGCCCGAAGATGAGCCCGTGTCACGGCTGCGCTGGTGAGAGCTCTGGTATTCCTGCAGACCAGTTTCGACATTGATGGCTTTGTTCACCAGAGTGGCGAAATCAGCAAAGTCATGCACTAGAAGTGCGAGTTTGATGTCAGCTTGAAGGCCATCCCAGAACTTCTCCTGTCTGCGTGCATCAATTGCAATGTCTTCTTCAGCATAGCGGGACAAGTCAAGAAACTCCCGCTGGTAAGCTTCCACAGTTTTGTTGCCTTGGGTGAGGTTGCGGAACTCACGCTTCTTCCGGTCCATGACTCCCTGAGGAATGAAGCGAGCACGGAAGGCAGCTTGGAAGTCTGGCCAGGTGATGATTGTTCCAGCTGGCAGTGTACGCCTGTGGCTGTCCCACCATTGAGCTGCGGGTCCCTTCAGGAAGAAGGAAGCAAAGGTGACATAGCTGGCAGGGGCTACATCAGCAGACTCCATCTCATAGGTGATGTCTCGGAGCCAGTCATCAGCATCCAGAGGCTGAGTTGAGCTACGGTACACAGTTGGGTTCAGGCGCATGAAATCCTGCAGAGTTACTGGGGTTGGCTGCTGGTTCATATTGGGGCGAGGAAACTGAGCCATAATATTCTCCATGAACTGGCGATTCAGCTCAAGCTGTTGGATCATACCAGCCATGTACTCAGGCGGTGGTGGGGCGTTGCCACCACGACCACGACCACCTGGTCTAACCATCCTGCTAATATTTAACAGGGGTAGTTCAGCATTGAGGAATTGCAAAAAAAACAAGAATCATTCATGATGAAACATGCATAATGAACGTAGCACGATAGATACTACACAGTAGTCGGCATATCTTACAAAAGAGATCAGCATAGAGTTCGTTACACAGAGTTCGGTACATAGGCTAAGACATCATAGGCGGCACACAGGCTCGCGGCGAATGCATCTAACACTAATAAGCAAGTCTACGTCAATCCCATGCGGTACTGCGGAGGTAGATGTAGCCCGACAGCTGGTAGTGACGCGAAGGGAAGACCTCCACGCGAGTAGCCTGGGGTCCGCGGATACTCTGGTACGGAACCCGATGCGCAGGTGGCAGGAGAGGGCCCAATGCAGGAGAGTAGCCTCCCACATCTGGCCAGCCGACGCCCTGGGGCATCACGGTCCGGGCAGGGTAGATCGCAGAACGCGACAGATCACCAGAGCGGACAGAGGGGTGCAACAGCGTCAGAGCACGATACAGGTGCTGACGGGTGGTGTACAACTCGTGGCGAAGAGCTCGGTTAGCTCTATCCAGCCCATCAGCATGCAGAACCAGGTTCTGATGGTAGAAGGGCACTCGGGTGACAGTGGAGTAGCCAGCAGTGTAGTATCCCTCCGCGCCAACATCGGACGCGATAGCAATGTGCCTGAAGGGGGAGGTGTCCAACTCCTGATACTCTCCTCGAAGACGTGTCAGAGCAGCATAAGCAGCATCGTGGACCGCCATGTCAATGGTCACTCCAACACCATGAGCAGTGTGCAGCACGGTAGTGGAGTCATACTCCCGAGAGTAGAGGTGGACGATGGCACGGTACTGCTCCTGGTTGAAGTCCTGATACTCCTCATAGACGGTGTACTCAGGGTGCCAGCGATAACCCAGATAGGTCATCATCTCAACCAACACAGTCGGTGATCCTGAGGCACCAATGGCCGTCGTGTGGCGCACGACCTGCCTCGTGGGTTCCATCTGAAAACACAGATGTTTTCACAGGAGTGAAATGACAATGTGGACAATGTTCAAATACAATTCTAAAGAATAACTAGGGCTTATCCAACTTTGGGGTGAATGTCGTAACGGGATCCTAGTGTCAGAGTTAGTAAATTCGTTTAACCCGAGTAGAAGAGAGTTCAGAGTCCCAGAGTAAAGGTCGAGGAGTAAAAGATCCTAGTACCACCCGATGGCGATGTGGGCCCGTAAGGCACACAGCCAAGTTAGTAAAAGTTTTAGCAATGTCTAGACTCGACTTCGGCCAAGGAGTGTGGAAGGGGGGTTCCTACAGGCAGTCGGCTCTGATACCAACTTGTGACACCCCCGATTTGACCGTACACTAATCATGCACGCAAATGTGTACGATCAAGATCAAGGACTCACGGGAAGATATCACAACACAACTCTACAAATAAAATAAGTCATACAAGCATCATATTACAAGCCAGGGGCCTCGAGGGCTCGAATACAAGAGCTCGACCATAGACGAGTCAGCGGAAGCAACAATATCTGAGTACAGACATAAGTTAAACAAGTTTGCCTTAAGAAGGCTAGCACAAACTGGGATACAGATCGAAAGAGGCGCAGGCCTCCTGCCTGGGATCCTCCTAACTACTCCTGGTCATCGTCAGCGGGCACCACGTAGTAGTAGGCACCTCCGGTGTAGTAGGAGTCGTCGTCGAAGGTGGCGTCTGGCTCCTGGACTCCAGCATCTGGTTGCGACAACCAGGTAGAAGGGATAGGGGGAAAAGAGGGAGAAAGCAACCGTGAGTACTCATCCAAAGTACTCGCAAGCAAGGAGCTACACTATATATGCATGGGTATCAAATGGAATAAGGGTATCATATGTGGACTGAACTGCAGAATGCCAGAATAAGAGGGGGATAGCTAGTCCTTTCGAAGACTACGCTTCTGGCAACCTCCATCTTGCAGCATGTAGAAGAGAGTAGATGGAAGTCCTCCAAGTAGCATCGCATAGCATAACCCTAACCGATGATCCTCCCCTCGTCGCCTTGTGAGAGAGCGACCACCGGTTGTATCTGGCACTTGGAAGGGTGTGTTTTATTAAGTATCCGGTTCTAGTTGTCATAAGGTCAAGATACAACTCCAAGTCGTCATGTTACCGAAGATCACGGCTATTCGAATAGATTAACTTCCCTGCAGGGGTGCACCACATACCCCAACACGCTCGATCCCATTTGGCCGGACACACTTTCCTGGGTCATGCCCGGCCTCGGAAGATCAACACGTCGCAGCCCCACCTAGACCAACAGAGAGGTCAGCACGCCGGTCTAAACCTAAGCGCCCAGGGGTCTGGGCCCATCGCCCTTAGCACACCTGCACGTTGCGAACGCGGCCGAAAGCAGACCTAGCCTAGTGGCCTTCCAGTCCAATCCGGCGCGCGCCACTCAGTCGCTGACGTCACGAAGGCTTCGGCTGATACCACGACGCCGGGATACCCATAACTACTCCCGCGTAGATGGTTAGTGCGTATAGACCAAATGGCCAGACTCAGATCAAATACCCAGATCTCGTTAAGCGTGTTAAGTATCCGCGACCGCCGACCAGGGCCAGGCCCACCTCTCTCCTAGGTGGTCGGAACCTGCCCTGCCGCTCCGCCTCAAAACTCCACTCGCGGGTGCTCCTCAAGCCGACCCGTCTTTAGTCACCACATGTATCATGTATAAAGTATATAGTATATACCCGTGATCACCTCCCGAGTGATCACGGCCCGATAGTATAGCACAGTAGACGGACAAGAATGTAGGGCCACAGATGGAAATACTAGCATCCTATACTAAGCAAGTAGGATTACAGGTAAAGGTATCAACAGTAGTAGCAAGGACAGGCTATGCATCAGGATAGGAATAACGAAAGCAGTAACATGCTACACTACTCTAATGCAAGCAGTATAGAGAAGAGTAGGCGATATCTGGTGATCAAAGGGGGGGCTTGCCTGGTTGCTCTGGCAAGAGAGAGGGGTCGTCAACTCCGTAGTCGTACTGGGTAGCAGCGGCGTCGGTCTCGGTGTCTAGCGAGAGAAGAGGGGGGAGAAACAATAAATATTTAAGCAAACAGATGCATAGCGATGCATGACATGACAAGTAACGGTGCTAGGGGTGCCCTAACGCGGTATTAGGTGATACCGGTGAAGGGGGATAACATCCAGGAAAGTATCCCCGGTGTTTCGCGTTTTCGGACAGATGAACCGGAGGTGAAATGTTGCAGCTTCACTATGCTAGGGACACGTGGCGGACGAACGGGCTACGTATCCGAATTCGTCTCGTCGTTCTGAGCAACTTTCATGTACAAAGTTTTCCCATCCGAGCTATGGTTTATTTTATATTAATTTTAAAAGATTTAAATCATTTTTAGGATTTATTTATTTAATTTAATCAACATTATCCAGAATAGTGTCTGCTGACATCAGCATGACGTCAGCATGACGTCAGCAGTCAACTGACGTGTGGGTCCCGATCGTCATACTCTGTTTTAATTAACTAACAGTTAATTAGGTTAATTAGTGATTAGGTTAATCTAATTATAATTAATTAACTTAATTAATTCCTTAATTAATTAATTAATTAATTAATTTTATTATTATTATTATTTTCTCTTTTTTTTGAATCGTTCTGGGCGTGGGGCCCCCTGTCATTGGCCCAGAGGGGCTTTGCGGGTGCCGGGTGTCGGGCACCAGCCCGAGCGGTTCGGGCGTGCGGCCGAACCCGACGACGGGCGCCGCGGGCGTGGCCGAAGCCTGAGCGGCGACCAGCGCGCGGGGGCGGCACGGCAAGGCCCCCAGGCCGCAGCGGCAACAACCGAGGGCGGGGTGCGCGAACTGCGACGGCGGAGCTGGTGTTCAGGGGCGGAGCAGAGCTCCGGGGCGCACGACCGTCGGCGACGAGGCAAGCAAGGGTGTGGCCGTGCATAGTCCTGTTGAGGCGGGGCGGTGCGGGGTCGACGGCGACCAACAGGGACGCGACCACAGTGAGCGCGCACGGGAAGGAGGCCGCGGGCGTGCCCGCAGGCGAGGCGCAGGGCGCGGCCACGCACCGGGCGCGGACACGACCAACAGGGGCAGGCCCGTGGCGGAGGCTTCGTGACGAGCATGGGGAAGGGGCGGTGACCGGCGAGGCGGTGTGCGTGCGCGCGAGGCGACACAGAGGAGAAGGAGGAGGGGAAAAGGCGGCTGCTCACGGCGGGAAGTAGGGACTAGGCAGCGGGCGTGAGGAGGGCGACGGGGACGAGCGACGTGGTGGTGGCGACGGGCGTCGGGGTGACTTCGGGGCTCGGCAACGGAGTGGCGGTGGGCGTCCAGCGAGGCGACGCCGTGGAGGAGGACGAAGGCGCGGCGGAAGGAAAACGCGAGGAGGAGGCCGGAGGTTGGTGCTCGGCGCCGGCGGGCGGCGACTATCTCCGGGCGCGGGCGCTCCGAGAGGAGGGGAGCGAGTAGCGAGGGGAAGTGGGGGTCTTCGCCCCGATCCAGATTGGATCGGGAGGGGGGAAGAGGGAGTGGCGGCGTGGGGGGGAGTGGGGGTTTTGGGTGGGGGTTAGGGTTAGTGGGGGTGGGGTGGCCTAATAGGCCTGGGAAGGTGCGGGGTGGGCCGGCGTGGTCGGCTGAGCCGACTGGGCCAAGGGGCCCAGTGGGGGGGGGCTTGTGGCCTGCTGGGCCGAAGCCCAGGGGGCAAGGGGGGGTTCTCCTTTTCTTTTTCTTTTTTTTGGTTTTGTTTTCTGTTTTTTTTTTTTGTGTTTTCTTTCTCTTATTTATTTTATGTTCTGTTTTATTTCATTTTCAATCATTTAGACATTCTATAAAATATGTTTGCTGCACTATAATTACCTATGCCATTTTTGGCATAGCCCGAACATTTTAGTTTAATATTTTGAAAACTTTTATAATTTAACTTTATTTTAATGTTTGAATTTGACTCGGTTTTGGACTAACGGTAGATTATCAATAGTAACCGGGGTGATGTGGCATGATTATCGTTGGATTACTGTAGCTTGATTACCCGGGCGTTACAAAGGCATAGGGAATGACTTTCATTCTCTTTCTATCTTCTGCCATGGTCGGGCTTTGAGTCTTACTTAGTTTCACACCTTGTAACACAGGCAAGAACTCTTTTTTTGATTGTTCCATTTTGAACTACTTCAAAATCTTGTCAAGGTATGTACTCATTGAAAAACTTATCAAGCGTTTTGATCTATCTCTATAGATCTTGATGCTCAATATGTAAGCAGCTTCACCGAGGTCTTTCTTTGAAAAACTCCTTTCAAACACTCCTTTATGCTTTGCAGAATAATTCTACATTATCTCCGATCAACAATATGTCATTCACATATACTTATCAGAAATGTTGTAGAGCTCCCACTCACTTTCTTGTAAATACAGGCTTCACCGCAAGAATGTATAAAACTATATGCTTTGATCAACTTATCAAAGCGTATATTCCAACTCCGAGATGCTTGCACCAGTCCATAGATGGATCGCTGGAGCTTGCATATTTTTTTAGCACCTTTAGGATTGACAAAACTTTCTTGTTGCATCATATACAATTCTTCTTTAATTAATGCATTAAGGAATGTAGTTTTGTTTATCCATTTGCCAGATTTCATAAAATGTGGCAATTGCTAACATGATTCGGACCGACTTAAGCATAGATACGAGTGAGAAACTCTCATCGTAGTCAACACCTTGAACTTGTCAAAAACCTTTTGCGACAATTCTAGCTTTGTAGATAGTAACACTACTATCAGCGTCCGTCTTCCTCTTGAAGATCCATTTAATCTCAATGGCTCGCCGATCTTTGGGCAAGTCAATCAAAGTCCATACTTTGTTCTTATACATGGATCTCATCTTAGATTTCATGGCCTCAAGCCATTTCACGGAATCTGGGCTCATCATCGCTTCCTCATAGTTCGTAGGTTCGTCATGGTCAAGTAACATGACCTACAGAACAGGATTACCGTACCACTCTGGTGCGGATCTCACTCTGGTTTACCTACGAGGTTCGGTAGTAACTTGATCAGAAGTTACATGATCATCATCATTAGCTTCCTCATTAATTGGTGTAGTAGTCACAGGAACAGATTTCTGTGATGAACTACTTTCCAATAAGGGAGTAGGTACAGTTACCTCATCAAGTTCTACTTTCCTCCCACTCACTTCTTTCGAGAGAAACTCCTTCTCTAGAAAGGATCCATTCTCGGCAATGAATATCTTGCCTTCGGATCTGTGATAGAAGGTGTACCCAACATTTTATTTTGGGTATCATATGAAGACGCACTTCTCCAATTTGGGTTTGAGCTTATCAGGTTGAAACTTTTTCACATAAGCATTGCAACCTCAAACTTTAAGAAATGACAGCTTAGGTTTCTTGCCAAACCATAGTTCGTACGGTGTCGTCTCAACGGATTTAGATGGTGCCCTATTTAATGTGAATGTAGCTGTCTCTAATGCATAACCCCAAAACGATAGTGGTAAATCGGTAAGAGACATCATAGATCGCACCATATCTAATAAAGTACGGTTACGACGTTCAGACACACCATTACACTGTGGTGTTCCAGGTGGCGTGAGTAGTGAAACTATTTCACATTGTTTTAACTGAAGTCCAAACTCGTAACTCAAATATTTTTCTACAATCATATCGTAGAAACTTTTATTTTTGTTATGATGATTCTCCACTTCACTCTGAAATTCTTTGAACTTTTCAAATGTTTCAGACTTGTGTTTCATCAAGTAGATATACTCATATCTGCTCAAATCATCTGTGAAGATCAGAAAATAATGATACCTGCCGCGAGCCTCATTATTCATCAGACCACATACATCAGTATGTATGATTTCCAACAAATCTGTTGCTCACTCCATTGTTCCGGAGAACGGAGTCTTAGTCATCTTGCCCATGAGGCATGGTTCGCAAGAATCAACTGATTCATAATCAAGTGATTCCAAAATCCCATCAGCATGGTTTTTCTTCATGCGCTTTACACCAATATGACCTAAACGGCAGTGCCACAAATAAGTTGCACTATCATTATTAACTTTGCATCTTTTGGCTTCAATATTATGAAAATGTGTATCACCACGATCGAGATCCAACAAACCATTTTCATTGGGTGTATAACCATAGAAGGTTTTATTCATGTAAACAGAACAACAATTATTCTCTAACTTACATGAATAACCGTATTGCAATAAACATGATCCAATCATATTCATGCTCAACGCAAACACTAAAGAACATTTATTTTAGGTTTAACACTAATCCCGAAAGTATAGGGAGTGTGCGATGATGATCATATCAATCTTGGAACCATTTCCAATACACATCGTCACTTCACCCTTAACTAGTCTCTGTTCATTCTGCAACTCCATTTTCGAGTTACTATTCTTAGCAACTAAACTAGTATCAAATACTGAGGGGTTGCTATAAACACTAGTAAAGTACACATCAATAACATGTATATCAAATATACCTATGTTCACTTTGCCATCCTTCTTATCCGCCAATTACTTGGGGTAGTTCTGCTTCCAGTGACCAGTCCCTTTGCAGTAGAAGCACTCAATTTCAGGCTTAGGTCCAGACTTGGGTTTTTTCACTTGAGCAGCAACTTGCTTGCCGTTCTTATTGAAGTTCCCCTTTCTTCCCTTTGTCCCTTTACTTGAAACTAGTGATTTTGTTTACCATCAACACTTGATGCTTTTCTTGATTTCTACCTTCGTCGATTTCAGCATCACGAAGAGCTTGGGAATCGTTTCCGCTATCCCTTGCATATTATAGTTCATCACAAAGTTCTACTAACTTGGTGATGGTGACTAGAGAATTCTGAAAATCACTATTTTATCTAGAAGATTAACTCCCACTTGATTCAAACGATTGTAGTACCCAGACAATCTGAGCACATGCTCACTCCTTGAGCTATTCTCCTCCATCTTTTAGCTATAGAACTTGTTGGAGACTTCATATCTCTCAACTCGGGTATTTGCTTGAAATATTAACTTCAACTCCTGGAACATCTCATATGGTCCATGACGTTCAAAACGTCTTTGAAGTCCCGATTCTAAGCCGTTTAAGCACGGTGCACTAAACTATCAAGTAGTCATCATATTGAGCTAGCCAAACGTTCATAACATCTGCATCTGCTCCTGCAATAGGTTTGTCACCTAGCGGTGCATCAAGGACATAATTCTTCTGTGCAGCAATGAGGATAAACCTCAGATCACGGATCCAATCCGCATCATTGCTACTAACATCTTTCAACTTAGTTTTCTATAGGAACATATCAAAAATAAAACAGGGGAGCTAAACGCGAGCTATTGATCTACAACATAGATATGCTAATACTACCAGGACTAAGTTCATGATAAATTTAAGTTCAATTAATCATATTACTTAAGAACTCCCACTTAGATAGACATCCCTCTAATCCTCTAAGTGATCACGTGATCCATATCAACTAAACCATGTCCGATCATCATGTGAGATGGAGTAGTTTCAATGGTGAACATCACTATGTTGATCATATCTACTATATGATTCACGCTCGACCTTTCGGTCTCAGTGTTCCGAGGCCATATCTGTTATATGCTAGGCTCGTCAAGTTTAACCTGAGTATTCCGCATGTGCAACTGTTTTGCACCCGTTGTATTTGAACGTAGAGCCTATCACACCCGATCATCACGTGGTGTCTCAGCACGAAGAACTTTCGCAATGGTGCATACTCAGGGAGAACACTTATATCTTGATAATTTAGTGAGAGATCATCTTATAATGCTACCATCAATCAAAGCAAGATAAGATGCATAAAAGATAAACATCACATGCAATCAATATAAGTGATATGATATGGACATCATCATCTTGTGCTTGTGATCTTCATCTCCGAAGCACCGTCATGATCACCATCGTCACCGGCGCGACACCTTGATCTCCATCGTAGCATCGTTGTCATCTTGCCAACTTATGCTTCTACGACTATCGCTACCGCTTAGTGATAAAGTAAAGCATTACAGGGCGATTGCATTGCATACAATAAAGCGACAACCATATGGCTCCTGCCAGTTGCCGATAACCCGGTTACAAAACATGATCATCTCATACAATAAAATATAGCATCATGCCTTGACCATATCACATCACAACATGCCCTACAAAAACAAGTTAGACGTCCTCTACTTTGTTGTTGCAAAGTTTTACATGGCTGCTACGGGCAGAGCAAGAACCTTTCTTACCTACGCATCAAAACCACAACGATAGTTCAACAAGTAAGTGTTGTTTTAACCTTCTCAAGGATCGGGCGTAGCCACACTTGGTTCAACTAAAGTTGAAAAAACTGACACCCGTCAGCCACCTGTGTGCAAAGCACGTCGGTAGAACCAGTCTCGCGTAAGCGTACGCGTAATGTCGATCTGGGCCGCTTCATCCAACAATACCGCCGAACCAAAGTATGACATGCTGGTAAGCAGTATGACTTGTATCGCCCACAACTCACTTGTGTTCTATTCGTGCATATGACATCTACGCATAAAACCTGGCTCGGATGCCACTGTTAGGGAACGTAGTAATTTTAAAAAAATTCCTACGCACACGCAAGATCATGGTGATGCATAGCAACGAGAGGGGAGAGTGTGTCCACGTACCCTCGTAGACCGAAAGCGGAAGCGTTAGCACAACGCGGTTGATGTAGTCGTACGTCTTCACGATCCGACCGATCAAGTACCAAACACACGGCACCTCCGAGTTCTGCACACATTCAACTCGATGACGTCCCTCGAACTCCGATCCAGCCGAGTGTTGAGGGAGAGTTTCGTCAGCACGACGGCGTGGTGATGATGATGATGTTCTACCGACGCCAGGGCTTCGCCTAAGCACCGCTACGATATGATCGGGGTGGATTAGGGTGGAGGGGGGCACCGCACACGGCTAAGAGATCAAGAGATCAATTGTTTTGTCTATGGGGTGCCCCATGGCCACGTATATAAAGGAGTGGAGGAGGGGGAGAGGGTCGGCCCCTATGGCGCGCCCTGGAGGAGTCCTACTCCCACCGGGAGTAGGATTCCTCCCCTTCAAAGTAGTAGGAGTAGGAGTCAAGGAAAGGGAAGAGGGAAGAGAAGGAAGGAGGGGGCGCAGCCCCTCCCCCTAGTCCAATTCGGACTAGGCATTGGGGGGTGCACAGCCTCTTCTCTCTCTTTCCTCTAAAGCCCAATAAGGCCCATATACTCCCCGGTGAATTCCCGTAACTCTCCGGTACTCCGAAAAATACCCGAATCACTCGGAACCTTTCCGATGTCCGAATATAGTCGTCCAATATATCGATCTTTACGTCTCGACCATTTAGAGACTCCTTATCATGTCCCTGATCTCATCCGGGACTCCAAACTACCTTCGATACATCAAAACACATAAACTCATAATATAACCGTCATCGAACTTTAAGCATGCGGACCCTACGGGTTCGAGAACAATGTAGACATGACCGAGACACGTTTCCGGTCAATAACCAATAGCGGAACCTGGATGCTCATATTGGCTCCCACATATTCTACGAAGATCTTTATCGGTCAAACCGCATAACAACATACGTTGTTCCCTTTGTCATCGGTATGTTACTTGCCCGAGATTCGATCGTCGGTATCTCAATAACTAGTTCAATCTCGTTACCGACAAGTCTCTTTACTCATTCTGTAATACATCATCCCGCAACTAACTCATTAGTTGCAATGTTTGCAAGGCTTATAGTGATGTGCATTACCGAGTGGGCCTAGAGACACCTCTCCGACAATCGGAGTGACAAATCCTAATCTCGAAATACGCCAACCCAACAAGTACCTTCGGAGACACCTGTAGAGCACCTTTATAATCACCCAGCTACGTTGTGACGTTTGGTGGCACACAAAGTGTTCCTCCGGTAAATGGGAGTTGCATAATCTCATAGTCATAGGAACATGTATAAGTCATGAAGAAAGCAATAGAAACAAACTAAAAGATCAAGTGCTAAGCTAACGGAATGGGTCAAGTCAATCACATCATTCTCCTAATGATGTGATCCCGTTAATCAAATGACAACTCATGTCTATGGTTAGGAAATAAAACCATCTTTGATCAACAAGCTAGTCAAGTAGAGGCATACTAGTGACACTTTGTTTGTCTATGTATTCACACATGTATTATGTTTCCGGTTAATACAATTCTAGCATGAATAATAAACATTTATCATGATATAAGGAAATAAATAATAACTTTATTATTGCCTCTAGGGCATATTTCCTTCATAAATGAAGAACAATTATTTATTGAATCGATGGTCCAAGTGGCTGGTTATTATCATATAGCAGCACCACCTGAAAGCATCATATAGCAGTAGTAGCTCATAGCAACTCGTCATACAGCTGCAACAGTGTGCAATTCATCATATACCAGCAGCAGTTCATAGCAATTCATCATATAGCAGCAGCTCATAGCAATTCATCATATAGCAGCAGCAGGAGTAGCTCATAGCAATTCATCATATAGCAGCAGCAGGAGCAGCTCATAGCAATTCATCATATAGCATCAGCAGGAGCTGCTCATAACAATTCATCATACAACAGCAGGAGGAGCAGCTTATAGCAACTCATCATATAGCAGCAGCAGAAGCTCATAGCAATTCATCATATAGCAGCAGCAGGAGCTCGTAGCAATTCATTATATAGCAATAGCAGCTCATAGCAATTCATCATATAGTAGCAGCAGGAGTAGCTCATAGCAATGCATCATATAGCAGCAGAAGAAGAAGAAGCTCATAGCAATTCATCGTATAGTGGATCAGAATGAAAATTCGGCAAAAACTTAGAGGAGATCCTCACCTTGTTGGATGAGCTCATCTTTCAACAGCACCTCAAGGCCACGGCCTGGGAGGTGGGGAGGGGGAATAAGGTGCCTTCTTCCGCAGTGTGGCATCAGCCGTAGTTGTGCAGCGCCTGCCGGAGTAGTGCGTTAGACGAACCACAGTGGAGCAGCTGCTGGAGACCATGAGAATGAGGGGCGGCACCAGAGGGAGGAGCAGCCAGGGAGATTTGCCCCTACCTGCCGGCCATGTAGCCTAGCTGGACAGAGCATCGTCGAGGATCAGGCTAGATGGGACCAGTGGAGACAACTTGCTAGAGGAACCCTAGTGCTGCAGGCAGGGTATCGAGGTAGAGGGAAAGGGGAGAGGAGATGTAACCGGGCAGGGCAATGAACGCTTGTGTGTTTGTTTTTACTTGAGGGTGAGGTGTGACGCGGGCGTCATCAGTTGCATTTTGAGTGTAATATAGGAAGACAACAGAGTCATTTCACTATTCCCCTTCCCTTCAATTTTTAGTGAGGTTCTACCCAAAACACCCCCCTCCAAAGCGAAATTAGTTAAGCCCAAGCCCATAACTCAAAAATGACTTCTTTACATATTTTATGGCTTATTTTGACAATAAGCCCAGAAAAGGCGGAATAGAACTGGCCCTTAACCTACAATTCAATTGTGCGTGGAATGATGAATCACTCCTGCCTGCTATAGTGTACATTTAGGCATCATCATGCATGGCATAACATAATACATGTGCATTCCATTGTAGAATCTGGAATATGCAATGTTTATGTTAGTTCATACGTTGCACATGATGTTTAAATGCCCCTTAAATCTGGTCAGTCAAGTGATGGTCTTTAAGCCTCATTCTTTGCTTCTTTTCTTGATATGTAAGATTTTCTCACACATCTGTTCAATTGCTTGTTTACATCAGCAAGCCATACTAGGACTGTTTGCTTTGATTACTTGATGTTCTTGACCTAACACTCTAACAGAGCTTGTCAACGATTTAAACACTAAGGGCTGCTGTAGTGGGGCCTTTTCTAACTCATAGGTGACATAAAGGTTTGGATGTACACTAAAGTAGGCTCTCCAAGAGTACCTGGAGAACCAGTTCAAAGGTACGCCTAGTTTTTACATAGTGTAGACATAGTAAATGCTCATTTCATTGTGTGCAAGTGCAAGAGATGCGGCATGTTTCATTATGTGGTGTTGTTTTGTTATAATCTCATCCTTTTGTGTTCACAGACTGGAAAGTATGCATATTTATGTTCCAAGGAGATGAGTAACTAGTTTGTGTCACCTTGCAGAGGGGGTGCAATGAAGATAAGATTGAGGATTTCCAAGTACAAGATGTTAGGAAGGAGCCTTGCAAGAGAAGTAGGAGCTGCACTAAGCCTCTTCAACCTATTAAGGTAAGTCACTTTATCCAACTCAACAGTTCAATTTCTTGTTTGTTTCAGGTATAGTTAATTTGCTCTTTTCAATTGCTTTATTTGTCCTCAGTTAATGAGATGCAAAAAAGAATGATGCCTGATGTTGGGTACTTGTATAACTATTAGTTGACATAATTAAAGGTCTTACCATTTAATTACTCTGCCAAAGTGTGCCTGAAGCTTTGAAGTCTATTAACCAACTATTATTGAATGAGGCTCACAATCTAGTTTATACTAGGCTAATGATTGCATAGTTTTGCTTGTTGTAGTATGTTTGTATGAAATCCCCTGCTGTTCATTATGCTCCCTAAGACTTTAACTGAGCTACAGAATGGCCAACTGCTTGCTTACTTCTACGCAACGTGTTGTCTAAATTTGTACTCCCTCCTTCCATCTATATAGGGCCTAATGCGTTTTTCGAGGATAACTTTGACCAAATATTAGAGCAATAATATATGACATGCAACTTACACAAAGCACACCATTAAATTCGTGTGTGAAAGGAGCTTTCAGTGATATAATTTTCACATTGTGCATGTCATGTACTATTAATCTTGTCAATAGTCAAAGGCGGTCTTAAAAAATGCATTAGGCCCTATATAGATGGAAGGAGGGAGTAACTTGTCTGTGTTTTGGATTGGGCCCCAACATCATGCTCCTCTGGTGAGCTAAGAGAGATTTCTGTATGCAGGCTACACAGACTACCTTTTTTATAATTTTTAAAATATCACCTGCTTATGCTTCATGACGTGTAACATTATTATTAGTCTTGTTTTGCCATGTACAAAATAGTTTGTCTTGCTCGCTTCATTGTTGTAACTATATTTTTGCCCTAGTCATGTGTACTTACAGAAACATTTCAGGATAAAGTGACATCAACACAAAGATCTGTGAGCAATGCGGCATGGCCTTTACCGAATGATTATGGATTGGAATTGGAATGTGCTGATGTTCTCGACCATCAACTAGAGGTGGCAAGACAACGTGTACATGATTCTGAACGTACAATCAACAAATTGAGACTGGACATGCAGGTATTAGATGCAGGAGTCAAAAAATGAAACAAGACACTGAGGTAACAACGAAGGAATTGGAGATTTTGTAGACTGAAATTTGTGCTATCTAAATCCGGCCAATCCTATTTTCTGAAGAGATTATAGTTCAAATGGTAAGTTATGTTGATGCGCGTCCATGATGTATGAGCTGTATTTGCCCGGTGTATGTAATTTGTTATTTGTGTATGCTTTATTATCACTGGTGCCGAACCATAATGCCCAGAGCGTATAATCGGTTGTAATTTCTTTATTGTGTAGTGTAGGATTATTCTACGTTTCTATGCCTTAGTCTCTTTATTGTATAGTGTATGTTTTTAGAGGTGATAGTATAGAGTATGATAATTCTTTGAATATGCTATGTCGTTCAAACGAGGGCCAACTCGCCCAAACATTGTAGTGACCATGGCCGTCCATAGGCTGTACGATCCATGGGCCATCTACGTGACGGACGATCCATGGCCTTCTACGGGTTGTCGGATCTGTGGGCCTTCTATGGGCCGTCGGATCAATGGGCCTTCTATGGGCCGTCGGGTCAATGGGCCTTCTATGTCCCGTAGGATCCATGGGCCTTCTACGGGCCGTCTCATCTATGGGCCTTGTACGGGCCGTATAAGGGGCCGTAAACGGGCTAGAGTTGAAATCATCCGTTCATGGGCCGACCATAACGGGCCGTCGTTAATCGGCTATATTTGATGACGCTATGAAAACGGCCCAACGTATTAGCGGGCCTCAAATGGGCCGACTGTAACCATGGGCTGAATTTGTCCCACGAGCAAAAAATGACAGTAACGGGCCGAAAGTAAACGAATGCTGGAAATGAGCGCAAGAATAAATGGGCCCTGAGAAGGCCGAAAGATAATATGGGCTGGAAACGGCCCAACGGAATAATGGTCCGTTAATGGGTATAAAGTGATACACTGTTCATTACGGGCCAGTTTTACCACGGGCCGTTAATGGGCCGAGGGTTACTAAGGGCCTCATATGGGTCGAAAGACGTCATGGGCCATACATGGGCCGGAAGTTAAAACGGGCTGGAATTATATTAGACGGCCTAGATGACGCTACTGGGCCTAATTCGGATAGGCTGTAAATGGGCCCTAGGTTAGCGGGCTGTAAATGGGCTATATGCGAACAGGCCATTAACAGGAATGGGCCTCTGTTGGGCCGTGCCACGTGTCGACGTATTATATGCGCTTTGGGTCCAGTGAGTGGATGACATCTGTCCCAACGGCAAGCCGACACGTGTTCCCTCCAGCCAATGATGATTTTACACGTGGAAAATCCCCATTGGTCGGGGCTGTTAACGGGTTATCGGATCCAAAACCGGACATGATAGCTTAACGGCGTTCCGTTACGGTGGATGCCATGTGTCGGTCACCCTTGACGAAAGCACTTCTGTGACGCACGATTTATCGTCATGGAAGTGGACACTTCCGTGATGATAATTTTGGTAATGTCATGGAACACTTCTACGACAGCACAGGTATGACTATCTCGATTCTGTCATAAAATTTTCATGGATGTACATGCATGACAGAAAACGTGACCTACTGTGACAAACACGTATCATCACGGAAGTGTATTTTTTTGTAGTGTACACTTGTGTTGAGGTCAAGATATTCCATTCCAACCACATAAATCTTGATCTCTAGCCTTCCCCAAGTTGCTTTCCACTCAATTTTTTTTCTACCAAATCCAAATCCTGTGAGAGAGAGTTGAGTGTTCGGGAGACTATCATTTGAAGCACAAGAGCAAGGAGTTCATCATCAACACACCATTTGTTACCTCTTGGAGAGTAGTGTCTCCTAGATTGGCTAGGTGTCATTTGGGAGCCTCCGTCAAGATTGTCGAGTTGAACCAAGGAGTTTGTAAGGGCAAGGAGATCGCCTACTTCGTGAAGATCTACCCGAGTGAGGCAAGTCCTTCGTGGGCGACGGCCATAGTGGGATAGACAAGGTTGCTTCTTCGTGGACCCTTCGTGGGTGGAGCCCTCCGTGGACTCGCGCAACCGTTACCCTTCGTGGGTTGAAGTCTCCATCAACGTGGATGTACGATAGCACCACCTATCGGAATCACGCCAAAAATCTCCGTGTCTACATTGCGTTTTCTCCCTCAAACTCCTCCCTTTACCTTCATATGCAATTGTTTTACTTTCCGCTGTTATACTCTTAGAATTGCATGTGTAGATTGAGTGCTTGACTTGTGCAAAGTTGCTAAAATCTGCTAAGAACTAAAATTGGAAAAAGGCTAGATTTTTATTTGGTCAAGTAGTCTAATCACCCCCCCTCTAGACATACTTTCGATCCTACAGTAGCCCAAAATCCTAAAGCTGAGTCTGATATTGGTCTGGGAAAGAGTACAAAAAGGCGAATAACCAACTCGTGTAGATTAAAATGCCATATTGCTATTTTCATTAGCGTGTGCTTTGTCAAAGTTGTCCCTTCTAGGATTCACCACTCCTGGTACCCCGCATTCTTCTCCTCTGATGCAGTGATCACAGAAGACTACCCGGCTCATAAACTGCAATTATCCACTCCCCTTAAATTGGATTTCAGTATATGCCCCTTTGTCATTAATGGATTTTGCAGCTCTCCTGCCAACATTCAAAAAAGTAGTATATGGCACTGCCATGTCTGCATGACTACATTTTAGTGGCATATACTGAAACTCGATGCACAGAGGTTAGCGTATCCTGAAATCTAGCATACAACTCTTTCTTTTTCAAGATCAACTTGCAAATAGCCTGGCCTTCTTGGCAGTATTAAGACAAATTCATTCTGCAGAGAAATGAGCAGAGGGCAACAACTTGTAAATATTCCTTTGCCCTCTGCTACTGCTTCCTTCGTACATTTAGAGATTGCACTAGCAGAGGGCAACAATTGGCACTTGCTTCATTTCGAAGATGATCATTTTAAAGGCATTGAGGAAAATATGTAAATAAGGGTCTTTAAAATCCTTTAGAGGAGCAAAATGAGCAGCTAACCGCACCTAAACAAACTTTTAAACATTTCGATGAGCAAAATTTTAATGAGTTATCCCTCAAAAGGCAGCCCAAGCCTCTCATTTTAACTCGACCGACGTCACTTCTCGGGATAATTTCGGCCGCTCCCCACTCCTACCCGAGGCGCCACCTCTTCCCACCACAGTCGCCCCTCGCTGTCGCCGCCGCTACAGCCCTCGATTTAGGCCTGAATGGAACCGAAAGGCAATTCCGCTACCCCGCCAGCCACTGCTGTCGCCGGAATTGAGCCCCCACCCCCGGCGCTGGCAGGGCGAAGGAAACGTTTGGCGACAAAAAACTTGCTCCGTGTTGTGTGCCAGTCATCAAAGGTCGGCAGTAAGGCCCCAGCAGCCGGGACGATGCTCGGTCATCCTCTCTGCTGCTTCGGCCGGCAGCAAGCAGATGAGGAAGCCGACAGAGGCGATGAAGGTCTGTCCGCACTCATCCAGGCAGTGACGAAGAAGAAGGAAGCCACCACGCGAAGCCTACAACACCTCATTCTCGTTTGGTGGCTCGTAGCCTCGCTCCTGCCACCCCTACACCTCCTCCGGCATGTTTGGCCGCCCCAGTTGTGGTCGAGGGTTGTCAAGTAGTAACCAAGCTCATAATTTAGCAAATTGTGATTATGATTATAATCATAATGATAATTAAAATCAGCTCTCGTTATGTTGTCATAATCATAATCATAATCACAACACCGTGACAGAGGGCTTGGTGAGCAAATGTGAATTAAAATCACCTTTTGTTATGTAATAATAATCATAATTTGGCATTTTCTTCTACTATATAAGAGGGGATGACAAAACATCTGAATGTTGTCACAAAATACTAAAAGTTAATCAAGAGTCCTAATATTGGTACAATAGATTATGACAAAAATCTAAGAAGAATACAAATAAAGAAATAATGATTGTTCACCAAATGGACTATCTTCTATAACAAATGCAAATTCCATAAACCCAATTTTAGTGATCATTTGAGCATTTTTTCACTTCAAAAAATTTATATACCACGGTTTAAGATATATAATAAGAAATGTGAATTAAAATCACCTTCCGTTATGTAATAAATGTAGTTTAGCATTTTCTTCAACTTTTAAGAAGAAGAAATTAAAATAAAACAAAAGTCGTCAAAATTTGTGAAACTTTTCACAGTGTCTTAACATCGGTACATAAGCTTGTCATAAAAATCTCAAACTATTTCTCGGAAGTTGGAAAACCATTTACTTAGAAATGCCCCATTTTGGTCTACCTATAGCATCATTTTAATTCTCGAAAGTTGGAAAACCACTTGCTTAGAAATGCCCTATTTGGTTTACCTATAGCACGATTTTGTAAAACTGACCAAAATTCATGTTTCCCCAAAAAATATTAAAATATTCCAATAATTCTACATGCATGTATTTGCATGAGATGGAAAAGTTTAGCTTTAAAATTATATTTTGAAACGGTGCCATCACTTAATTGGTACTCCCTCCGTTCCAAATTACTTGTCTTGGATTTGTCTAGATACGGATGTATCTAGACTCATTTTAGTGGTAGATACCTCTATATCTAGACAAATACAAGACAAGTAATTCGGAACGGAGGAAGTATCTGAATCGAACTAGCAAATGTGTCCTTTTTTGCGTGAGACGAAGGGAACGGCAAAGGGGGCAGATCCAACGGTTACAGCCATCTTGATCGAATGTGGACCGATGTAGGGCCTGCGCCGATCGACCGGCACGGAGCGCTGCCCAGAAACAACACAGCAACATAGTTGCTCACTTGTGTACAACCTTTTTTCTTTTCTTTTTTGTTATTTTCCGCTTAAGAAACATTGAAAGTTCTGACGGTTGCAATTCTTGATCGAAATCTTCATTTTATAGGTGGAATCAACAATTTTTTGGGGCAATTTGTTCCTTCGCTGTATACTTCATGTTAGAGGATAAAATAGCTGAAGATGCGCCGCCAAGAAAATCAGTTAACCGAAGTAGCAATTTAGGAGTAGTTAATTAGGTAAATCATTCATTCTTACATATTCATCACTCCATCCATAGTGGAGATAGATGAAGCAATTACAGGGACACGTGCACACACATACACACAAGGACACCAAGGGCAGAGCATAGGCGGAGAGCGAGCAAGTAAACCACACGCACACGCACACGCACCCTTGCTCGACTCCATCAGATCAGAGGGACGCTCGTTATTCACGTATACTCTCACACCATCACACGAGTGCATGCAGCTTAACAGTTGCAGGGGTTGCACTTGCAGTTGTCGCCGCAGCTGCAGCCTTCGCCGGACTGGCCGGCGGCCACCTCGAACTGCCCCGCCTTGTTCTCAGGCGCCACGCCGAGGACGACCACGGCGGCGACCTGGGCCGCGGCACTGCCCTGCTCCGTCAGATCAGGGTACATCTTCCTGCAACGGGCCAAGGCAACCGGTCGGCGAATCAAATCAATAGTTCATCACCACAATAGGAATTGATGCTTGATCAGCTAAAGGGATCACCGGATGAGGTAGTACATAAATAGCACGAGAGTATTTTGCAAGGAGAAGCATCCATTAATGATTGAAAAAAAAAACATCCATACCCGCACTTGCAGTCTGAGCCGCAGCTGCAACCGGATCCACAGTTGCAAGACATCCTCCAAATCTGATGAACCCAAAAAGATTTCAAGGAGAAGAAGATGAGCTTTGGTGTCGAGGATGATGATGATCACAATTGAATTGAATGGATAGCCTCCCACCGGCGCCACTATTTATAGCCGAATGGTGTACACAAGATTGGTAGCGTACAAGAGGAGGCCACTCTAGTCTAGCCAATAAGCTGCCGTTGCGTGGCAGTTGCACGATGCTACACGTACGCCGGCCTCCCGGAATTAGTCCGATTTCTCGAAATCGATTGATTATCCTTAGGGGCGGTTAGATGTTACTCCCCTATAATTCTTTACAGAGGGAGTACTATTGAATTTCTTGTAGTGATAAAAAGTGTTTAGGTTACTGGCTTACTGCGGTAGCTGGTTAAGTTAAGCACAAAGACAATCTGAGCTGATCTTTCTGGTTGCTTTCTGAAAAATGAATAAGAAAATATCCAAGCCCACTAATAATAGTTCAGCACGCCCACAAATCCAACGTATGGACCTCCTCTACCTTCAAATCTCTATCTCTGGGTTACATTCGCAGTATACTGTTTCTTGATGAAGACGTGGATGGTTTGTGTCAAAAGGAATAATGCGTAGTTGACTTCCCTTCCCTCCCCCTTCTTTCGATTTCACACTATTCAATACTCCTATCATTTTGTATCTTCCCGAAAAGAAAAGAAAAAGGCATGATTTTCTATATATGACTTTCTCAAATGCAAGACGGCAAGAAATGGGCCTTCTTCATTGCTTCTCAAAATTTCTTTTGCGGTACATCAAGTAGCTTTTAGATATTAAACAAAGAGACCATTCATTCAATATCTATCTACAAGTTGTAGGGAGTAAAAGTGCAACATTTCTATTTCTTTTAAAGAAAGTATGGTGAACATAAGTACTTTCTTTGTTTTTTGTTTTTTAGGTAACTTTCTTCTTATTTTACTAGTTCCCTCTAGAATCGAGAGGGTACATAACGAATTAGTATTTTGTAAGCATGGGGTATACTTGTACTGGAAGCAATTGTTTTCTCCACTCCAATTTGCAAGTCACAGTCTTCTGTTTCAGGAAGAGCCCGTATGAATCACAATGGTATGCATTACCAGCAATGATCATTATGAAGACTACTAGTATATGAGAACTATTTTATTCAAACATTGATGATGAGATCACAACTTGTTTGTTCTAGTTCTTTTAACCGAGACCGCAACAAAACATCACATCCAATACATCAACAATCTAGAAGGAGATATCTTATTTTGATGCGGGGCATAGAAAACTTTATCACAAAACATTAACAAAGATTATGTCACATCCTTAGGTACTAGCTAGTCCTGCACGTCAAAAACAAAAGAGAATTGAGTACTGGACAAACTCCACGGCGGAGAATATCTCATCAACAGAAACTCAACAAGGCCTATTTTCTCCTATGAATCATAGTTTCAGAATAAATATTCATATCACCGTTTGAAGACTTTTTTTAATGACATCTTGGCTGCACATGGATTATGAAGCTAGTTGAAGCTATTTATTACAATAATTACTTCCAATCTCAAAGAAAAACAATCCTGGGCAGTGTTTCTAAACTATGGCTACAAACGTGGAAACATCAGGCATCAGATCACAAGAGTCTTCGGTGAAAAAGAAATCGGCATATTTTGCAGTAAATTTCTATTGGATTCAACTAACGTCCTAAAATTATTGGCTACGTCACTTATCAATGCCTAGTTTCTTAAAATTGTTGATGTGACTTGTGAGTTTGAAATGCTTGCGCCCGTATCCAAAAGATAACTTTCGTGCCTAGATTTCAAGTTGAAGTTGGTTGCTGTCACTTATCGGTTTGAAATGCTTCGCACTTGTACCACAAAGATAGCTTTCATGCCTAAATTTCAAGCCGAAAGATGCTTGCTGTTACTTGTCACTTTGAAACACTTCCTGTTTAACATGGTCATTCAAATTGAGCAAGTTTAGAGGATCGGTTTGGCAGCTGTGCCGTGCTTTTTCAGAAATGACAACGCTTCCAGGAGTAGGTTTATTTTGTTGAGACTTAATACCCAAGCGAGCTCTAGTGTTGTACTCCCTCCAATCTTATATTTGTTTATTAGAATTAGTGAGGTGAACCTGATGATCAATTTTAAGAGCAGTCCAAAATAGAGCCATTTCGTAAGCACAGGAAGAAAGTGGTTAAAAAAAACAATGGAGACATATACTCTTTTTGAAATCATGAACTGGATCCATTGTACTGGTAACATATACAGTATATAAATACCAATATATGTACGTAGATGGACAGTTGAGAGTTGACAGGAAAAGTAATGGCCTGGTGGATCAAAAAAACTGCAGCTGAAATGTTCAGAAAAAGAAACTCCATTTAACTGCGAGCTCTAGTGTTGTACTCCCTCCAATCTTATATTTGTTTATTAGAATTAGTGAGGTGAACCTGATGATCAATTTTAAGAGCAGTCCAAAATAGAGCCCTTCCCAAATATAAGTCTTTCTAGAGATTCCAACAAGTGACTACATACGCAGCAAAATGAGTTAATCTATACTTTAGAATATTTTTACATACATCCATATGTTGTAGTCCATTTGAAATGTCTCCAAAGACATATACTCTTTTTGAAATCATGAACTGGATCCATTGAACTGGTAACATATACAGTATATAAATACCAATATATGTACGTAGATGGACAGTTGAGAGTTGACAGGGAAAGTAATGGCCTGGTGGATCAAAAAAACTGCAGCTGAAATGTTCAGGAAAAAAAACTCCATTTAACTGCGAGCTCTAGTGTTGTACTCCCTCCAATCTTATATTTGTTTATTAGAATTAGTGAGGTGAACCTGATGATCAATTTTAAGAGCAGTCCAAAATAGAGCCGTTCCGTAAGCACAGGAAGAAAGTGGTTAAAAAAAACAATGGAGACAAGTCTTTTTAGAGATTCCAACAAGTGACTACATACGGAGCAAAATGAGTTAATCTACACTTTAGAATTTTTTTACATACATCCATATGTTGTAGTCCATTTGAAATGTCTCCAAAGACATATACTCTTTTTGAAATCATGAACTGGATCCATTGAACTGGTAACATATACAGTATATAAATACCAATATATGTACGTAGATGGACAGTTGAGAGTTGACAGGGAAAGTAATGGCCTGATGGATCAAAAAAACTGCAGCTAAAATGTTCAGGAAAAAAAACTCCATTTAACTGCGAGTTCTAGTGTTGTACTCCCTCCAATCTTATATTTGTTTATTAGAATTAGTGAGGTGAACCTGATGATCAATTTTAAGAGCAGTCCAAAATAGAGCCGTTCCGTAAGCACAGGAAGAAAGTGGTTAAAAAAAACAATGGAGACAAGTCTTTCTAGAGATTCCAACAAGTGACTACATACGGAGCAAAATGAGTTAATCTACACTTTAGAATATTTTTACATACATCCATATGTTGTAGTCCATTTGAAATGTCTTCAAAGACATATACTCTTTTTTGAAATCATGAACTGGATCCATTGAACTGGTAACATATACAGTATATAAATACCAATATATGTACGTAGATGGACAGTTGAGAGTTGACAGAGAAAGTAATGGCCTGGTGGATCAAAAAAACTGCAGCTGAAATGTTCAGGAAAAAAACTCCATTTAACTGCGAGCTCTAGTGTTGTACTCCCTCCAATCTTATATTTGTTTATTAGAATTAGTGAGGTGAACCTAATGATCAATTTTAAGAGCAGTTCAAAATAGAGCCGTTCCGTAAGCACAGGAAGAAAGTGGTTAAAAAAAACAATGGAGACGCCCACCGTGGGGCTCGAACCCACGACCACAAGGTTAAGAGCCTTGCGCTCTACCAACTGAGCTAGACGGGCTTATTTGAATAATGTTTTTAGTATCCTAATTCCTCTCTGTACTGGAAAAAGTTGACAAACGGAGACCTAAATTCTTGAAGTGCAAGTAGACATCAGCAAAGTTGCTTAACTTTGGCGCAAGTTTCAGCCACCAGTTACCAACAATGAAAATCCATGGCATCTGGACCAAATGGACGTCAGTGCACCTCCATGAGACCATGACTTTTGAGAAATAAAGCAAAGTACGCCTAGAGGTTTCAGTCAAGTTCTTGGTGATAGGTCCCATGCAAAACCCACCAGTACACTGCCCTAAATGCAAATCAAATCATATTTATTTCCAGAAAAAATGTTACCGTAATATTTAGGACACTAGAAATAGCACTTGAATGAACCTTTTTGGTAGTACGCATTGCTGTTCCTATGAAAGACCAAAGCATACATACTGGTTACCTTTCGTTATTATTACACTGAATTTTCTAAAACAATGGATGATCTATTCTGCAACACAGAAAATTAGAGCAATTTTTGCAACACGGATCTACAGTGCATCTGCAAGCAGACAGTGCTCAAGGGGAAAGAATCGGAGAACAATTCTTCTCCAACGAGGGGCAAAGCCTTTTTAGCCTACAATAATTTTGCTCAAATCGACACCTTGCGGATCCGAGGCATCCATAAGGTCTCTCAGGCCAACTCTCAGATCAGGTACTCCCTCTTGCAAGATGGCACACACTGGAAATATCGGAACACCTTGCACTCTCCTCTTCAGTTCTTCATACATTGCTTCAGCTCCCTCTTCATCTATTTTGTTTGCGACAATCAACGATGGGCGCTTTGTCATGCCTTCTTGGTAATGCTCTAGCTCCACGACCAGATCGCGTAGCTGCTCCCATGGTGGGATACCCTTCCTACCGTTGAGTGTTGCTGCCAGGTCAAGTACATAGGACAGAACTTTGGTGCGCTCAATGTGCCTCAAGAAGGCATGGCCCAGGCCACGGTTCTCATGGGCACCTTTGATAAGACCAGGTATGTCAGCAACTTTCACTGACAAGTAGTCGTCGTAGGTCAGGCTACCAATATTGGGCCTTAGTGTGGTGAACGCATAGTCAGCGATCTCTGGGCGAGCCCTAGAGAGAGCACTCAGAAGTGTGCTCTTTCCGGCATTAGGCAAACCAACAAGGCCAACATCAGCAATGCTCTTCAGTTCTAAGACAAGAAAAGACTCTGTTCCTGCCTGTCCAGTACTTAAACGGGCTACCTCCTCTTGTCTATTTCCTTTGGATAGACGGACGTCTCTGCCGATAGAAGCATTCCCTAGCCCACCCTCCCCTCCTTGTGCTACGATCAACCGTTGCCCAGGTCTTGTCATTTCAGCAACAGAATACTGTATGTCATCTTCTTCCCTATCCTCATCTGCATCTAGAGCCTCTTCCTCCGTCTCGTCTTCATCCTCCCAAAATTCTTCATCGTCGTCATCAAACTGATCATTTTCATCAAACTCGACCTGATGTTGAATGCTATTTGCATCACCATCTTCAGCGTTCGAAAACCCAGTCTTGGAGCATGTACTAGGGTATGTTTGCTTCTCCCGCTGATTGCTACTTTCTCTTTCAGCTTCATTTCCATTAATGCCATCCTTGTTCTTCTGATTGGAACTGTCTGCAGAGTCATCCACAGCATCTGGGATATCCCAGGGATCTAGAGATCTGGTTGGTTTATTTACAGTGAAAGACGGTCGCTCCCCTCGGACTAGATGAATCACTGTGCCAACTGGTACTTGTGCAACCTGTCAGACACACGAAGAGAAGGTTATATATTTCGAAAAGTAACTTACTAAATGCGAAATGCACATGTATATACATATATTTCTGGTAACCTTGTCAGGACCTCTTGTCCCTATCTGTTTCTTAGAAAGTCCATTGCCTCCTCGGACTGCTTTCTGGAAACACAAAGTAAATAAGTGTAAAACCATGACACGGAAAAGCATAAATTCCGCAGAATCTTCTTCATTTGCGAAGGCTCAATGTGATATTAAGTTAGAGTGTGAACAAGTCGCTCTTAGTCTTAAGTCCAACAGAAGTAAGGGTGAGCTTCTAACTCGATAATATACACAGGCTAAGAATTTACACCAAGAGATTAGTTCTTTTACGAAGAGGGATAATGCATCTAGCAAAACAAAGAGCGCATGACATCTATATATCTCATACCGAAACACAAAAATAAGATGATACCAAAAGCATACCGTGTGATGTTGCAAGTTACTGAAATCCCAGACAGATCTTGAGCACTCAAGAATGACATTACCACCTGTCCCTCCATCGCCACCTGCAATATTTTATTGTGAATAAGAAATTCTGGGCGCATGAAAACTAGACTAAGTAGCAGAAAATAACTTGGGCCATTAGAAACATTTTGACATAGTGTAGATGGCACAGTATAAATCTACAATGATTTTTCGCAGCATCCGGAGCTCAATGAAACACAACCAAATCAGATGATCCGTTGCACCATAGTAACATACAATTGGATGGTCAATGATGCAAACAAACAGAACTGATAACACCACAACCATAGTTGCATCAATATTCAGACTCTTCAATATTCAGACTCTGAATTCGGAGCTTTATCAGTCTACAAGGACTTGGATGGCTTGCATACATATGACAGCAATGAACAGTGCACAAAAAAAGATAATGGATTAAATTTGGAAAGGCTCACCATCGGGCCTGCCTTGTCGGTCGGACCTGGAGCGCCTTTGGCTGATGCAGCCATTGCCACCGTCGCCACCCCTGGCAAGTAGCCGAAACCTATCCACCATCCCACGTGCCTGGAACAACGGGTATCCAATGCCTCGGCTCATCGTTGATTCGTCGGAACAAGCTTGAGGAAAAATGTAGCCCACGTAAAGCTGTAAGAAGATAGACTCTGACCTGCAAAGGCGCCGCCTTTCCCTTCCCGCCCTCTGACGAGGAGCCATGGTAGCTCGCCCCACCACCAGTCCATGCCGCTGGAGACAGGTTCGCCAGCGAGACGCGACACAGGACAACTTGCGGCCGCCGCCACATCTTCACTATTCTAGTCATAGCAGAAACACGAACTGCTGGATTAGTATTAGATCAGAAAGCTGGAGTAGCGTTGATTTAGGCGTTGTGGTGAGCTACAAAGAAATTGTGGGCGGGCCAAGCTAAAAAAGAACACGAAATTTTTCAAATTCTGAATCATTGTCATTAGTAAGTACCCTCTGTTCCCATTTGTTACAAGATCAAGTGAGTAGATATAAACAAAAGAAGCTATACCGCAATACAGTTTCCCATTAGACTATTTTAGTTAGCCATTACAAAAGCTTGGAGATATCAAACCACAGAGGAATTGAGCGAATTATTGATACTGCCAAACTGGATTGTTTTTCTTTTGTCAAAATGTACAGAACAATGCCTTTGTATAAACTGTAAACGATGGCTTTGCATAAAATGTAAACAATAAGATTTTCAGTGGTTTATTTATGCCACCACAGTCCACATACGAATAGACAATAACCTAAATGAAAGAAATTTGGAATGAATCAAAGAAAATTAGCTGTGCAGCTTACGTGGGTCGGCCGACTCGCCGTCGTCGCGCTGCTGGCTGCCGGTGGGCTAGTCGTCCGTGGGCGGCGGCCGATTTGTGCCGCTGGCCAGCGGGAGCGGGGGGCGGCAGGCTGCTGTGCCCTGTGTGACGATCCGGCGGCGGGCGGCGGCCGCTAGAGAAAACAGTGTTTGTTTTCCGTGCCGTGAGTTCCTGGATGCGGGCTACTGCGTGTTGCGCGCTATGCTGGTCAGCTGGTGTGGACTGGGCCTAGCTAAATTTGGTTTCCAGCGATGGGCGGGCCACGGCCCAGGTTGCCCCTTACATAGCTCCACCCTTCGGCTAGCGTGATGCTCAGCGAAATAAAAAAGAGGACTCTTAGGGTGTGTTTGGTTGAAGAACCAACTGTCATTGCAGAAAAAAATAGAATAACAAAAATTCAAAATTTCAGCAGCATTTCATTTGTATTTTGAATGCAGCTCTTTCAAACCTTAACATGTTTTTACACAACACATCGCTTTGCCAATTTTTTTGGTTTAGATAATCAAATCTGATCCTATCTCTTTCATGCATTGGGCCATATGTAATACGTGGTCTTCTCTTCCTTATTAAAGCTCGAACAATGACTGCCATTGCAGCAAGTGTGACAAAAACAGCGGCTCCTCTAACCATCATTTTTCTTTTGTTCATCTTCTTGACCATCTACAATTGATGCAAGTTATCAAAAATATTACACATCACCATATACTGCAAAGATGTACTTGACAACATCAATTTGAACAAAAATATGTACTGGACAGCAGCAATTTCAGCAAAACTTTGTACTGGACAGCAGCAATTTCAGCAAAAAATGTACTGGACAACAGCATATACAAGGGGAGAGGAAGAGGGGTTTGTACCTTGAGGAGAGGAGGGTTTGCTTCGATCTGCCGCCGCGCCGGAGTAGCACCTAGACCCTGCCTTCTTCCTCTTGTATCCTGCAGATCGAGAGAGGGTGAGATGAATAAGCCGTCCACGTAGATCGAACACGCCGACAGCGCAGGAGAGGCAGCAAGAAAGGAAAGCGGCGGCGCAGGAGATAGATCGAGGGAGAGGTCCGGTGGCGCAAGATGTGCAGTGAGGGAGAGGGCCGGCTGCGCAGGATTTGGAGCGAGGGAGAGGCCCCGCGGCGTGAGCTGAAGTTAGGGGGAGGGCCCGCGGCGCAGCAGAAAGGGAGGGAGGAAGAGGGCTGGCGGCACACCTGAGTGGGAGGAGGAGGAGCTCGGGCGGCGCACAGGAGAGGGGAACCAGATCCTCTAACAGTGTAAGAGCAACTCTAGCAGAGCTCGCAAAAATACGACCCACAAAACACGTTTGTGGTTTCACAAAGATCGCGTTTGCGGGTCAAAAACATGCACAGTAAAACAGCACCCGTATCAAAACCTGCATAATTTAAAAAAACATTTTTTGCGGGAGAAAATTGCACTAATAGTTCATCACATACTGCATAGTACATCACATGATCAACAAACTACAAGCATAGTTTATACTACAAACTACGTTAAACTACTAGCATGGGGGTTGGATCTGACGACGGAAAGGTCGCGGCAACTAGACGACGCCGTGGAGGAGCCGGACGCTCAATCCTCCTCGCCGGAGCTGCACAGGTCGACGTACTTCGCCGCCTGCTCCGCGCGGATGCGGCACCACTCCGCAGCCTTCTCGTTGGCGGCGTGGTTGTCGGCGACCGCCTGCCGCCACTCGAGGGCCTCGAGCTCGCTCCTCCTCCTCGCGCACGCTCCGCTCGGCGATGGCGTCTTAGTCCGCGACATAGTCCTCGGGGCCGACGACTCTGCGGCGGCCGAGCGGAGTGGGCTCCTCCTTCACCGGGACGAAGGCGAACGGCGCCGGCGGCTCCGGCTCCTCTTCGTCGTCCGACCGCTCCCTTTTCACGGGGAGGAAGCCCGCGCCGGAGGACCAGGAGGATCCGGCGTAGGACCTCGCGGAGGAGAAGGACGCGCGCCGGTCGTACTCCTCCGTCTCACGGCAGTTGAAGCTCGCCGGCGGTGACATCCCATGGTTAGTCCACCTCTGGGCGCCGCGCTTCCTCACGTCGTCCGATCGAACGCGCCGCTCGCGCTCCGGGTCGCGCTCACTGCCGAATCTGCTGCCGGAGCCGCGTCCCGAGCTCCACATGCGCCCCCACATGGCGACTGGAGGCGGGACGGGTGCTCGTCGGCGGCGAGAAATTGGGAGAGAGGAAAGGGGAATCGGGTGGCTCGCGGCGGCGGAGGGATAGGGTTTGGACCCGCAAAAGGGTCGCGGAACCACAGTTATACTGCTCGGGGCGTGCGGTTTGCGGGCTGCCGCAAAAAAATTTGCGGGCCGGGCGAGTATGCGGGCTCTGTTCTGGCCGGAAAATTGGGTCGAGCCTGCATACTCGCCGGATTTTTTGCGAGCCGGGCATTTTGCGGGGTCTGCTAGAGTTGCTCTAAGGAAAGTCACGGTGCTATAGTGTTTGTCTAGTGTAAAATGAAGAAAGGAAGTTATGGACTGTTAGTAGGTTGTTTATTGTTGATATTTACTGTAGATATAAATATTTAAAATTAATTTTATTTCGCCATCAATTTGTTTGTATGTAATTAATATAAATATATACAATAGATTATCAATTTGCAAATTAATTTAAGTCATTTTAGCCATAATCATATGGATAGAGAGAAGGAAAGATAGGGTATTGTAGCTTCTCTAATTTTCCTTCGCAATGTTAGAGGATCCGGTTCCCAGAAGAGGAGCAGCGATAGGGTTGAGGGAGAGGAGAGGGCTCATTCCGCGTGATCCGTGGATTTGGAGGTCTCAGCGCATTCCGCATCTTAGCCAAATATTCGCTTATTGGGGACGAGTGGGTTCTGTTTCGATTGGCCTACCAAACGTAGGAATGGGGCCTGGTAACGGGTCCGGCCCATGACATTCCAGCCCGTGACTGCAACCAAACACACCCTAGCACATCTCTAGCAGACCTCGTAAAAGGCTACGACCCGCAAAATAACCGTCAATATACGGGTCAACGTGGAAAAATCTGCCCGAGCAGACCCCGCATATGCGCCCGACCTGTAAACATTTTTGCGGGGCGCGGCAAAAGTTCGCCCTCAACCTTTAGATTCACGGGGTAGGAGGCCGACCCGAGCTCGCCCCCTATCCGCAGCGAGATTTGACACGAGGGAAATTTCCGCGCGGTCGTTCCCGCTTCCCCCCTCCTTGGACGTCGTTGCCCCGCCACCGCGAGCTCTGGTCCATCTTCCCCGCCATACCTCGCCGTCATGGAAGCCTCCAGCAGTCCCCCATCCCCGTGGAGGTCGCGCAGGTGCAATCCCCTCTAGCGGATCTCGTCGTCGGCCATGTCGCCCCCGCCGTCACCCAAGGCCCCAACACGCCTGCCCGCAAGCGGGGGGGGGGGGGGGGGCAACGTTGTAGTGCAGGGCGGCAATCCAGTTGGCCCCGCCAGAAAGGCATGCGCGCCGGGCGCTGCCACTGCTGCCCGATCTGCCTGGCTGCCGGCGAAGAAGGTGAGCAAGGTTTCGGGCGTGAAGCAGAAGAAGATTGCTACGAAAAGGTCGGTGCCTTCGTCCACTCCGCCTGCCCTGGCGAGATGTTCCCCAACGATGTCGTTCAACGACGCTTCTTCCACCGCAAGCGAGGTGTTCGATGAAATCGCCAGAAGGTTTGCATCTTCGATCTCTTGCTCTTGCTTCAGTTTTTCGGCATTGTGGTTGTTCTTGACTTGATGCCGCTTAATGTAGAAGTGGTTCGAACAATGCCACACACTAGTACAGCGAGCTCCTAAACAAACGGTTTTTAACCCCTTTCCGCGACGACATTTGGAACCGTCACGAAGTGAGTGTGGGCGATAGGGGGTCCTTCCCACATGACCCAGAAAACGTCGGGGATATGCCCTCCTGGCACACACGTTCGGCAAAATGAGGTCGTGTGCGACCGACGAGGGCTCAAATACGGAAATATGTACAGTAGACCTAAAAAATACAATTATATGACGAAATTGTTTCCGGCCGTAAGTACATCCCACATAGTCAGTCCCCGCTAAATGTTTTCGTTCGTATATACATCCCACATAGTCACTCCAAGGAAAACGTTTCCGTTCATAGGTACATCACAAACAATTTTTCCCGTTAAATCGTTTGCGTTATTGAATATATCACACACGGTCCGTGGAAGAAACTGTGTGGCAAAGGCTGTGCATCACACACAGTTTTTATGTGGTAAACGTTTGCGCAAGGTGGCCTAACCCAAACAGTTTTCAAGAGAAATTCGTGTGCGATTGTTCATTGATCCAACATGGTTTGTTCCTAGGAACTGTGTGCGTTGCCTGAGGTCATCGCCCATGGTATTTTTTCAACAACCGTTTGCAATAGTAAAACCCAATTAGCAGGCTAATTATCCAATTATTCATAATCCATTTATTAATCTAATTGATGGTTCATATTAAGCACACAATATATTTCATTTTCATAATTGAAATACATCAGAGTACAATATCATATAGCTTCAGCACTCAGCTACCCCATTAGACAACTATACCAGGACCAAGTTTCACATGCAACATCTATAACCTTTCTAAATTAGCATCATAGACAGTACATAGACAGATGTATCTCATCTGAAAAACTACTGAAGCAGAAGGCGAATATTGAGCCTTCATTGATGTTGAAGGTCTTTGTAACTTTAGGCCAGTGCATGTGGATGATTGACCGTCCATCCTTCGTCCTCTTCAGGAACACTTCAATATTGAACCGTGGGTGTTGTATGAATACCTTCCTCGCCTCCTGACCATGCAGGTGGTTTGAGAGGTAATCATCAGTGAAATGCTTTGAAAAGGCCTGAAAACAAGGATGTGCATAAATATCTTCTCTATATTGGAAATGGTGCAAAGGAATAAAAAAGGCAAGTATAATAGTTAGTACCATCCTGTAGTGAACTGATGTCTTTTTCATTGTGCAGACAAAGATCTTGTTGTTTTTTTGCTAATTTCTTTATCCTAACAATATTTATGAGTTTCTTGACTTGACTGATATTCATGGACAACTCATTTCCCCATATGCAAAAAGAGTCGAACAGTGGGTCAAAACCTCTGACGGCAGGACCTACATGTGCAAGACCAAATTGTTAAAAACCTAAATATTAGAATGGTTCATTTGATTGCGCAATAATGTGCTATTAGGCAACGGACCATGCACGTGCTAACCTCGATTGTAAACCTCAGTTCTTCTCATTGTTTCCCTGCAACACATTTAAGGTAGTTAGTCATCAGGTTAATTAAGGGTTCGCATGCTATTAGTAAAATATGTTGATGAAAAATAATCACATTGCAAATTCATCAAATTAATTGAAGCCACACGGAAAACTCATTTATCCAAACCAAGCATGATTAAGAATTAGGAAATATAGCACATGTATATGTTTCTCATGTATTAAGTGCAGCCAAATTCGATTTATTCCTCACATGCACAACAATACAAAATTCTACCCATGACAATTGGACATCGCATTGCAGAATTGAACCAAGCAGTTAACTAAACACCACAAGAAATGAACCAAACATTAACTGAGCACCACATTGCACAATATAACATACTCCTAATAGAAGATCAGATAGTTAACCAAAGAGTTAACTACAGCCAATTGTAGCAATTATATTTGTTTTTCATGTATTTACTACAGCCAAATTCAATTTATTCCTCACATGATATACAATAACAGAATGCACCCACAATTTTGTACAGATAAATTCGATTTATTTCTCACATGGAAGACAATGCAAAATTGCAGCCTGAAGAATTGAACATCACATTTGCAGAACTGAACCAAACAGTTAACTGAAGACGACAACTAATTAACAAAACAGTTAATAAGTGAGCACCACACTGAACGACATATAGAAAATATACACTAGAGCAACAGATTGCATGGTAAAATTAGATAGCACAGTTCACTAGAATTTGTGAAGGAAAGGTAGGAGCAGCACGCGTAACGGGTAAACCGAGCATGCTTAACTGGCGTAGCTAGCAAATGGCAAGGTGCTCCTTCAAGATCTGGGGGTTGGCACGAATGGCAGCCATCGTGACCTCATCTGCGCGTGCGGCCACGATTTGCTTCTCCGCTACCAAATGCTCCTTGATGTGCTGGCTATACTCCGCGCACCATGGCTTAGGTCGGCGCTTATTTGGTGGAGGGGTCGGTGATTTGGGTGGAAGGTGTCGCGCTTGCACCGGCGGTAGGGGCATGTGGGATGTGGAAGGAGGAGGAGGATGGGGGTCGGGTGTGGATTACCTGCCTGGATATGCGAGGCCGAGGAGTGTGAAGGAGGTCGTCCGCGAGGAGGTGGCGACGCTGCAAGCAAGGAGTGAAGGTTTCAAATTGAAAAGGAAGGCGGAAAGAGGGAAAATGCGGCTTTTGGTAGGAGGAGGGGGCGGGGAGGTAGATATTTCCGTGGAAGCCGAAAATTTGAAATCGCTTCAGCCAAAAACTGGCGCGCAAAGTGTCAGCAGACACGGTCCGGAGATATTTTGTGGTGCATCTCACACGGTCGGTTATAATAAACTGTGCGGGATCTACTTGATTGTTCGTCTTGATTTGAATTACATAATGGGGTCACAGTGGCCATGGACGGTGTTTGAATTGCTAGACCTTTTATCTGCAGTGATCATAAAAGAATAGGAATTATTCAGGGTTCGTTTGGACATTTTTATGCATTAAGTGAGTTTTTAATGCATTTGTGTGCATAATTCAAATTTGAACTACATGCACATGCACCAGTGCATATAAATTCTTTGAAAAATCAAATCTTTGTCCTTGGGTGCATGCTTAGGTCCCATGCAAGAAATGAGAATGAATTTCAAACACCATGGCACCGTTGATTGCCGGCAAAACATTGAGATGCCTGGTTTTTAAATTCTAGTAAATCCAAAACTCATTTGAAATTCATGAAACTTGGCATGCTATCATGGAGCGACATCAACATGTCGTGGTAAAGATTTTGTCCCATTTGGGGCAGGTTTGGGTATATGCTTCTCACAAACCGGAGCTTCTCACAACAAGCATGATGGTTTTCGGTAGGGAACGTCACATCTTTGGGGACGAAACGATATCCATTGCCTCTTATTGCTTTCAATTTTTTTCTCGTGTCAACATAGAACAACAAGAGTGTTGTGTGAATTTTTGTGATTTTTCGGGGTTCGTTTGGACATTTTTATGCATTAAGTGAGTTTTCAATGCATTTATGTGCATAATTCAAATTTGAACTACATGCACATGCTCCAGTGCATATAAATTGGTTGAAAAATCAAATCTGTGTCCTTGGGTGCATGCTTAGGTCCCATGCAAGAAATGGGAATGAATTTCAAACACCAGGGTACCGTTGATTTCAGGCAAAACATTGAGATGCCTGATTTTTAAATTCTAGTAAATCCAAAACTCGTCTGAAATTCATGAAACTTGGCATGCTATCATGGAGCGGCATCAACATGCCGTGGTACATATTTTGTCCCATTTGGCGCAGGTTTGGGTATATGCTTCTCACAAACTGGAGCTTCTCACAACAAGCATGATGGTTTCGGTAGGGAACGTCCCACCTTTGGGGACAAAACGATATCCATTTCCTCTTATTGCTTTCAATTTTTTTTCGTGTCAACATAGAACAATAGGAGTGTTGTGTGAATTTTTGTGATTTTTTGGGATTCGTTTGGACATTTTTTATGCATTAACTGAGTTTTCAATGCATTTATGTGCATAATTCAAATTTGAACTACACATGCTCCATTGCATATAAATTGGTTGAAAAATTAAATCTGTGTCCTTGGGTGCATGCTTAGGTCCCATGCAAGAAATGGGAATGAATTTCAAACACCAGGGCACCGTTGATTGCCGGCAAAACATTGAGATGCCTGGTTTTTAAATTCTAGTAAATCCAAAACTCATCTGAAATTCATGAAACTTGGCATGCTATCATGGAGTGGCATCAACATGCCGTGATACAAATTTTGTCCCATTTGGGACAGGTTTGGGTATATGCTTCTCACAAACCGGAGCTTCTCACAACAAGCATGATGATTCTCGGTAGGGAACGTCCCACCTTTGGGGACGAAACGACATCCATTGCCTTTTAATGCTTTTAATTTTTTTCTCGTGTTAACATAGAACAACAGGAGTGTTGTGTGAATTTTTGTGATTTTTCGGGGTTCGCTTGGACATTTTTATGCATTAACTGAGTTTTCAATGCATTTATGTGCATAATTCAAATTTGAACTACATGCACATGCTCTAGTGCATATAAATTGGTTGAAAAATCAAATATGTGCCCTTGGGTGCATGCTTAGGTCCCATGCAATAAATGGGAATGAATTTCAAACACCAGGGCACCGTTGATTGCTGGCAAAACATTGAGATGCCTGGTTTTCAAATTTTAGCAAATCCAAAACTCGTCTAAAATTCATGAAACTTGGCATGCTATCATGGAGCGGCATCAACATGTCGTGGTATAAATTTTGTCCCATTTGAGGCAGGTTTGGGTATATACTTCTCACAAAACGGAGCTTCTCACAAGAAGCATGATGGTTTTCAGTAGGGAACGTCCCACCTTTGGGGACGAAACGATATCCATTGCCTCTTCTTGCTTTCAATTTTTTTTGCCGTGTCAAATAGAACAACAGGAGTGTTGTGTGAATTTTTGTGATTTTTAGGGGTTCGTTTGGACATTTTTATGCATCAACTGAGTTTTCAATGCATTTATGTGCATAATTCAAATTTGAACTACATGCACATGCTCCAGTGCATAGAAATTGGTTGAAAAATCAAATATGTGTCCTTGGGTGCATGCTTAGGTCCCATGGAAGAAATGAGAATGAATTTCAAACACCAGGGCACCGTTGATTGCCGGCAAAACATTGAAATGCCCAGTTTTTAAATTCTAGTAAATCTAAAATTCTGTTAACCATTCACGTGATGCCCCGTGTCTTGGTTTTAATGGCTGTAGGAGGTGTCGTGCGGACAGCTGCTTGACCTTGACTGAACGGGAGGCGTGTGAGCGTCATTCGGTGTGCAAGCTGACCGAGGGGCATGCAAGCTGTCCTCGAGTGCGCAGGCTCACCGGGGAGCGTGCGAGCTGTACGCTGCGCAGGCTCGCTGGGAAGCAAGCCCTTTGACTTCCATGGCCGCCCGCCTTGCTCGCATCCTCTCCATTAATGGCGCCCAAGCCGCAGTTTAATTGTCTTTTTAAATATAAAACACTCATCGCAAACGTTTTAGTTAGAACACCCGTATGCAAACCGACAGTTTCCGCAGGAAGCCAAGAGAAAATGTGTCGAGCAGGATTTCTGCAGCTCTCGATCGCAAATGATTTAGATAGAACACCCGTATGCAAGGTGAGAGCAGCGCAGGATTTGTTCATCCCTTCAACGCAAACGGTTGTTTTGGATGACCCATGTGCAACCCCGTACAAACAATTTGGTAAGATTTGCATCTGTCATATTGGGTATGTTGTCATTTTTCAAACTGGAAAGATTTACATTTGTTGATCTAGTAACATTGCCATTTGTCAATCCTTGTAACACTGCGATTTGTCAAAATATGCAGCTAGAAATCATTAGCACTATCTAATTTTTGCAACTAAAATTCAGTAATTAAGCATAGATTTCATTCATAGATTAAGCAGTCGTTCTTAATTTATACAAATAGTTCAACTCGACAGCTGAACTAACAAAACTTCTCCCCAATTGTTGCCAACCACAGTGACATCCCCAGATTACTAAACACTACTTATGCTAATTAACTTGCCATGTCATCATATTTTTTTGCTTAGCTTCATTTTGATGCAAACCTGGTTCAAATTCAAAATTTAAAATTAGGTCAATAATAATATTTCTTCAAAACAGAGATACATAAATGTTGACATTATTCCGTAATATCCCCAAGTAGTTGTCTAAGTAGACCCAACTCCATTTCGAACCCCTAGTTGACGATAGCGACATTTTAGTGGAGTAGCCGCATTAAAAATTGGGCTTTTAAATGCAAATAAAATTCTAAACATCACAAACTGCCCTGAAACTTTGTGTGTTGTTTGGACATATTGCCTTGGACTTTTGTGCAAAATTTTGTATATAAAAAATTCATTTAGTAGTTATCTAAAATATAAAAGAGAAGAGAAAAAAATAGAAGGATAAAAAGGAAAAAGTGAAAACAATGCTAGACACTTGAGGTCTACTGCTACAGTGATTGGCCCAGCCCACCATGGGGCTTTCCCCTTCTGTATAGGGAAGGAAGCAGAGGCCATGGCGTGGCAACCATCCGATGGCACCATGTCCGGATGGCCACCAGGTCGCCTCCCCTGCCTATAAAGACGTCCACCGAAACCCTAGACCCCATCTCAATCATTCCCCCCTCGATCCCCATCGGCCCCCTTCCCCTCTGGATCGAATCGAGCTCATGAGATCCTGCGGTGACCATTGCCCCGTCGTCGTTGTCACGGCCACTGGCATCTCCGACGTGCGGGAGGACGTCTAGGGGCTCTACCGCTCTTGACTTCATCGGTTCCGGGCGCCGCATCAAGCAGGGGCACTGCGTTGCCGATGCCATCATCATCTTCTTCTTCGTACAACCGTCTTTGTGTCGCTGTCTCCGCCGTCCCTCCGGTCCACCCCGACCTCCGCCGAGCTTTCCTGCGGCCTCCCCGTGAGTCCCTCCTCTGAATCCCCTCTGTTCCCTCTCAATTTCGTGACGTACGTCTCCTCCCTTGAGTTTGGCCGTCATGGCAGGGAGCCCGAGCTCCTCGCCGTGCCACTAACCGTCGGCCTGAGCCCGCCGCTAGCCAACGCTCGCAGCTGAGTCCGCCCCGCCTGGCCACACCCGCCGTCGCGTGCCCGCTCGCCCGCATGCCCCGCATTCATGTGCTGCATTGCTGCTCATCCTGCTAGCTGCACTGCTATGTGCCTCCGCTGCTCTGTAGTGTTGTTGCCTTGCCGGTGCTGCTACCGCCTGCTGTCACCGTCGCCACCCGCGGCCGCTACCGCCATGCCCGGTGCGTAGCCACGCCGGCCAGCGACCCTGCTGCTGGCGCTACTGGCTTTAGTCGTCGGCGCTCCTATGTCACTACTATGGAAAACCCTAGTAGTAGCGCGGGTTTTGAGGCTAGCAGCAGCGCGGGTAGCCGCGCTACTAATAAGGCGCTACAGCTAACTTATAGTAGTAGCGCGGTCCTTACCCGCGCTACTACTGTTGACGATATCAGCAGCGCTTGTTATGAACGCGCTACTATTACTTAGCTGTAGCGATTTCGCAGTCCCACGCTACTGCTATATCTTTCATCATTTTCCCCCCGTACCCCTTTCCCTTTTAGTTTCCCTTTCAGATACTAGATACTAGGTACTGCTAGTAGATATCAAATTCATAAACCATTACTGGGTAGTACTCCCTTGGTTCCAAATTACTCGTCGTAGTTTTAGTTCAAACCACGACGAGTAATTTGGAACGAAGGGAGTACTAGATAACAATTTAATGCATAGTCAACATGCATCCTCAAGCAGTACAAGGTCATATCAACGGCGATCATCATATGTAGTTCTAGATGATATCGACGACGATCATCATATGTAGTTCTAGATGATATAGCCACACACATATATGTAGTTCTAGATGATATAGCCACACACACATATGTAGTTCTAGATGATATCGAAGACAATCATCATCCTCAAGCCTGGGCGGGTGGTGTTCCTGATAGTAATTAGGATGGCCTGTCCAACACGAAGATTCTTGCCATCGAGGAATTTCTTCCACCCAACCGAGTTTAAGTGTGTGCGACCGTTCGTATCCACGCGGTAAGTATAGGTTGTGACGGAGCCCCTTGCAGTAAGGCGTAGTCCAGCTGAGCCTTCTTCATCAGGCTCGATACCATAACTCACAGATATGCTCTTTGCCAATTTCTGAATAAGAAAAAACATTTCAATTAATAAATAGCATCGCAAATAAATACATATGGATTATCTACACTATTAATAGTTTCTTTAGATTCTACACTAATAAGCATGTGATCGAACTCTACACTAAAACATATCATCGACTAGATTCCACACAACATACCATATCATTGGACTGTACACTAAGTATTTCATCGGATAATTTGCATTTGTAAGTATAACATACCATATCATGTCGATCAACCATGGTATTTGTCAGGCGGGTCATGAATGGCACCCCGACAAAGTCAGCACGTCGCAAAATTATGTGCAGGTTGGACAACTCCTCCTCGCTCAGCCTTGTTCTTTGAGCTACGATGGCTTCATGAAGTGGGTCCTCATCATCTTCATTGAGTGGGTCCTCATTATCTTCATCATCTTCATCATCTTCGTCATCTTCATCATCTTCCACCAGGTTGAGATAAATGACAGCCAGCTTGGGTCTTTCTGCTCTGAAGGAGAAGCTAATCAACTCACCACCAGTAAGACACATGCGAGCGACGAAACGGGCCCATCCATCTCCTCCAATCTGCGACATATTGCGTCCTTTCTCGACCTCCATAGTGTACGGCGCCCCAGGAGCCTCAAATGTCACAGTGTCTCTTGTCAGCTTGTTGAATTTCAACCTCACATTACATGGGACGATCTGTGTAAAATAAGCAAAATGACACAATGCAGTAATGCCAACACTAAAAATAAAATAGTTATTACATTTCATCTAATTTCTTACCACCGCATGACAAAAACCCGACTGGAAGTAGATGCCGAACAACTTGCCAGTTGCAAGGCTGCTGGCGCACCTTGACTTGCACAGTCGACATAGTGGTGGTGGTGGCGCCATTTTTCCTAAAGTAATATGAGCAAATGATTAACGATCCACTTCACAGGAAAGAAAAACAGTAGCATGAGATATTTTTGGTTCTTCCGCGAGAAGCAATTTGATGGACAATTATAATCCTAAGATCTAGTAACATATTAGATGACAAGGTACCACCTACATTTTGCCAAAAAGTAACTAAATCAACTAAATGAAAATGTTCTAAATCAACTAAATGAAAATGGTGCATACTAAATCAACTAAATGAACTAGCCTACTAAATCAACTAAATCAAAATATTCTAAATCAACTAAATGAACTAGCCTACTAAATCAACTAAATCAAAATGTTCTAAATCAACTAAATCAACTAGCCTACTAAATCAACTAAATCAAAATGTTCTAAATCAACTAAATCAACTAAATCAAAATGTTCTAAATCAACTAGCCTACTAAATCAACTAAATCAAAATGTTCTAAATCAACTAGCCTACTAAATCAACTAAAACATATCAACTAAATCAAAACGTTGCATATGAACTAGCCTACTAAATAAAAATGTAGCAGGCAGGAGGGAGAAGGAGGGGCGACTCGAGGAGGGAGAAGAGAGTAGGATGGAGGAGGAAGGCGGAGCGAGGAGGGGCCGGCCGGCGGCCAGTGGAGGGAGGACGGAGGAGGAAGGCGGAGCGAGGAGGGGCCGGCCAGCGGCGAGTGGAGAGGGAGGACGGAGGAGGAGGCCGGTACCGAGTCCAACAAGGAGGAGGAGGTGACGCGGCGCAAAGGGAGGAGGGGCGACGGGGAAGGACCGGCACGGGGGATTGAGAGGGATCTAGTGAGTGTGTGACTGTGAGTGGATCGGATAGAGGAGATGGGGTGGGAGATGGAATGGCTTAGCAGTAGCGCACTATAGAGAAAGACGCTACTGCTAAACTACCTAGCAGCAGCGCCTTTCACAAAGAAGCGCTACTGCTATGTGTCAGCATGTAAAAATAGACTTATAGTTCAATGTATCAAAAATACATTGATCATCAACGATCTTTTTGTGTACAATCTGATTTGTCAATATGAGTCCTCACCGGTTTAGGAACAGGTGAAGACTCATATTGCAGTCACAAATTCTACACATAGAGTTCAATGAAGACCAAGTGCTTGTCAAAATTTGAGAAGTAACATATTTAAGATGGTAGAAACTCTCTTCACGGAGCGAGGTGGGACTAAATTTTTGTAGTAAACTTAGCAGTAGCGCTTATTGGTGAAATGCGCTGCTACTATGCTATGTAGCAGTAGCGCCCGTCGTTATAACGCGTTGCTGCTATAGCTAGCCTCGCGGCGGCCTCGTGGGAATTATAGCAGTAGCGCGTCTTTGAGCTGGCGCGCTACTGCTATATTTATTTCAGCAGCGAGTTATTCTTGAGCTTGCTACTGCTAATTAGCAGCAGCGCCTTATTTTAAAGCGCACTGCTGATAAGATTCTGTGTATAGGTTTTTTCCTAGTAGTGTGTGTGCATGCGTACTGCATTCTTCTGCTATTGCTATTACGCTGCTGCTCTTCTATGATGCCTTGCTAGTTGTAGTTCCTACTGCTTTATGGCCGTGTCCATGTGTGCGTATGTGTTGTGTGTGGCCGGCTTAATTAGCTTAGGCTAATTTAGACTACTTAGGTAATCTTTGTTAGATTAGTTGCTAGCCTATGGCAGGTGGTCCCCATTTAGTTAAGTTAGGTTTTATTTATTTTGTTTATGTGTAGTCTATGCCATGTGGGCCATGCCTTCCCTTTTGACCAGTCAAATTGACTTGGTCAATTCGAATTAAATAAATGCCGAAATTTTAGAAAAATGATTAAATCCTTTTTAAACAAATATAAAATAAACCGTAGCCCGGTTGGAAAAACTTTGTACATGAAAGTTACTCAGAATGATGAGACGAATCCGGATACGTAACCCTTTGACCGCCACACATCCCTAGCATAGCAAACACGCAACTTTCCCCTCCGGTTCATCTGTCCGAAAAATGCGAAACATGATACTTTCCCGGATGTTTCCCCCCTTTGCCGATATCCCCTACTACCGCATTAGGGCACACCTAGCACCGCGTATTGCCATTTTATGCTCTGTGATGCTTTGATTGCTCTGTTATTTATTGTATTCCCCCTCCGTTACTTCTTTCTGGTAGACCCCGAGACTGCTGCCGATACCCCTATGATACGTCTCCAACGTATCTATAATTTTTGATTGCTCCATGCTATATTATCTACTGTTTTGGATGTTTATGGGCTTTATTATACACTTTCATATCATTTTTGGGACTAACCTATTAAATCAGAGCCCAGTGCCAATTTCTGTTTTTACCTTGTTTTAGGGTTTCGAAGAAAAGGAAAATCAAACGGAGTCCAATTGACCTGAAACTTCACGGAACTCATTTTTGGAAGGAAAGAAGCCCAAAAGACTTGAAGTGCATGTAAGGGAAGCTTCGATGAGGCCACGAGGTAGGGGGGCGCGCCCTCCACCCTCGTGGGCCCCTTGTGGCCCCCTGACATACTTCTTCCACCTATATATCTCCATATACCCTAAAAACATTCGGGAGCACAATAGATCGGGAGTTCCGCCGTCAGAAGCCTCTGTAGCCACCGAAAACCAATCTAGACCCGTTCCGGCACCCTGCCGGAGGGGGAATCCCTCTCCGGTGGCCATCTTCATCATCCTGGTGCTCTCCATGACGAGGAGGGAGTAGTTCTCCCTCGGGGCTGAGAGTATGTACCAGTAGCTCTGTGTTTGATCTCTCTCTCTCTCTCTCTCGTGTTCTTGATTTGGCACGATCTTGATGTATCGCGAGCTTTGCTATTATAGTTGGATCCTATGATGTTTCTTCCCCCCTACTCTCTTGTAATGGATTGAGTTTCCCCTTTGAAGTTATCTTATCGGATTGAGTCTTTAAAGATTTGAGAACACTTGATGTATGTCTTGCCGTGCGTATCTGTGGTGACAATGGGATATCACGTGATTCACTTGATGTATGTTTTGGTGATCAACTTGCGGGTTCCGCCCATGAACCTATGCATAGGGGTTGGCACACGTTTTTGTCGTGATTCTCCGGTAGAACTTTGGGGCACTCTTTGAGGTCCTATGTGTTGGTTGAATAGATGAATCTGAGATTGTGTGATGCATATCGTATAATCATACCCACGGATACTTGAGGTGACATTGGAGTATCTAGGTGACATTAGGGTTTTGGTTGATTTGTGTCTTAAGGTGTTATTCTAGTACGAACTCTAGGACTTTTTGTGACACTTATAGGAATAGCCCAACGGATTGATTGGAAAGAATAACTTTGAGGTGGTTTCATACCCTACCATAATCTCTTTGTTTGTTCTCCTCTATTAATGACTTTGGAGTGACTCTTTGTTGCATGTTGAGGGATAGTTATGTGATCCAATTATGTTAGTATTGTTGAGGGAACTTGCACTAGCGAAAGTATGAACCCTAGGCCTTGTTTCCTATCATTGCAATACCGTTTACGCTCACTTTTATCATTAGTTACCTTGCTGTTTTTATATTTTCAGATTACAAAAACCTTTATCTATCATCCATAAACCACTTGTATCACCATCTCTTCGCCGAACTAGTGCACCTATACAATTTACCATTGTATTGGGTGTGTTGGGGACACAAGAGACTCTTTGTTATTTGGTTGCAGGGTTGCTTGAGAGAGACCATCTTCATCCTACGCCTCCTACGGATTGATAAACCTTAGGTCATCCACTTGAGGGAAATTTGCTACTGTCCTACAAACCTCTGCACTTGGAGGCCCAACAACGTCTACAAGAAAAAGGTTGTGTAGTAGACATCAAGCTCTTTTCTGGCGCCGTTGCCGGGGAGGTGAGTGCTTGAAGGTACATCTTTAGATATTGCAATTGAGTCTTTTAGTTTCTTGTTTTAGCACTAGTTTAGTTTATAAAAGAAAACTACAAAAATATGGAATTGAGTTTGTCTCATACGCTTCATCTTTTTAATATCTTTCATGAGTATGATGGAAAGGATAATTGTGCTCAAGTGCTAGAAGAAGAAATCTATAAAATGTTTGGCACTAAATATTTGAATGATGAGCATGATTGCAATGTTGTTAGTATAAATTCCTTGAATATCCATGATGCTAATGATATGCAAAGCCACAAGCTTGGGGAAGCTATGTTTGATGAAGATGATATTTTTTGTCCCCCAAGTTTTGATGAGCAAATTTATTATGATGAAAGCATGACTACTATTTATGATGGTTATATTGATGAAAGTGGATTTGGAGAGGTCATGACTTTATTTAGTGATGAATCCACTATTTCGGAAGAGGTTCCAATTGATTATGAGAACAAAGTTGCTATCTATGATGATTATTGTGATGACTTGTATGCTATAAAGAATAATGATATCCATGAATCTTGTCATCATGATTTTAGTTTTCAATTGGATTATGCCTCACGTGATAATTATTTTGTTGAGTTTGCTCCCACTATTATTCATGAGAAGAATTTTGCTTGTGTGGAGAGTAATAAAATTTATATGCTTGTAGATCATGAAAAGAATGGTTTAGGTGCTGGTTATATTGTTGAATTCATTCATGATGCTACTGAAAATTATTATGAGGGAGGAATATATGCTTGTAGGAATTGCAATAATATCAAGTTTCTTTTCTATGTGCTTAAAATTTTGAAGTTATGCTTGCCTTACCTTCCTATGCAAGTTGATTCTTATTCCCATAAGTTGTTTGCTCACAAAATACCTATCCATTGGAAGTGGGTTAGACTTAAATGTGCTAGTCATATTCTTCATGATGCTCTCTTTATGTTTCAATTCTTATATTTTATGTGAGCATCATTGAAATCATCATGCCTAGCTAGGGGCATTAAACGATAGCGCTTGTTGGGAGGCAACTCAACTTTATTTTTATTCCTTGCTTTTTGTTCCTGTTTAGTAACAAATAATTCATCTAGACTCTGTTTATATGTGGTTTTATGCTTTTAATCAGGGTTTGTGCCAAGTAGAACCTTTGGGAAGACTTGGGGAAAGTCTTGTTGATCATGCTGTAAAAGACAGAAACTTTAGAGCTCACGAGAATTGCGGCCATTTTTATTTGGAGAGTGCTATTTAGTTAATTCCTTTTGCAGATGATTAATAGATAAATTCCTCAGGTTCAGAAATTTATTTTAGAATTTTTGGGGTTCCAGAAGTATACGTTTTATCCAGATTACTACAGACTGTTCTGTTCTTGACAGATTCTGTTTTCTATGTGTTATTTGCTTATTTTGATGAATCTATGAGTAGTATCGGAGGGTATGAACCATAGATAAGTTGGAATACAATAGGTTTAACACCAATATAAATAAATAATGAGTTCATTACAGTACCTTGAAGTGGTGATTTATTTTCTTATACTAACGGAGCTCACGAGTTTTCTACTTTAAGTTTTGTGTTGTGAAGTTTTCAAGTTTTGGGTAAAGATTCGATGGATCATGGAATAAGGAGTGGCAAGAGCCTAATCTTGGGGATGCCCGAGGCACCCCAAGGTAATATTCAAGGATATCCAAGAGCCTAAGCTTGGGGATGCCCCGGAAGGCATCCCCTCTTTCGTCTTCGTTCATCGGTAACTTTACTTGGAGCTATATTTTTATTCACCACATGATATGTGTTTTGCTTGGAGCGTCAATTTATCTTGTTAGAATTTTCTTGCTGTCATTTAGAACAATGTTTTGCATATTTTATTTCAATAAAAGTGGCATTGATAGCCTTTACTATGCTTATTTTAGAAGTCCACATGTTGCTGTTTGAAAACAGAAAGTTTACCGCTGTTGCAATAATTCCCTAGAAAATTCAGAATGTGATAAAATGTTTAAACCTTTTGAATATTAAGCTCTGATAAATTTACTACAGTGGGAATTTTCTTTCATAATTTTTGGAGCTAGGGAAGTATGGATGTTGCTGCATTCTTTACAGACTGTCCTGTTTAGGCAGATTGCTGTTATGTTTGCATTGTTTGCATATGTTTGCTTCTTTAATGATTCTATTTGAGGATAGGACTATTAAATATGCAGAGGCATTTAGTATGCAATGTTGAATAATAATTTTAGTGATTTGCTACAGTAGAGTATGATAAGGTTTTTGCAATGTGTTATGCTAACTTATCTCACGAGTCCTTGTTGAGTTTTGTGTGGGTGAAGCTTTTGAGATTTAGGGAGACCGTGATATGAGAGGAATTAAGGAGACACAAAAGCTCAAGCTTGGGGATGCCCAAGGCACCCCAAGATAATATTTCAAGAAGTCTCAAGCGTCTAAGCTTGGGGATACCCTGGTTGGCATCCCACCTTCCTTCTTCAACAACTATCGGTTAGTATCGGTTGATCCTAAGTTTTTTCTTCTTCACATGATGTTTGCTATTCATAGATGTCATTTTATTTTGTTTTTCTTGATTTTTGAATAAAGTATCGAGATCTGAAATTCTTAAATGTTAGAGAGTCTTCACATAGTTGCATAATTATTTGACTACTCATTGATCTTCACTTATATCTTTCGGAGTAGTTTGTCATTTGCTCTAGTACTTCACTTATATATTTTAGAGCATGGTGGTGGAATTGTTTTATAGAAACTATTGTTCTCTCATGCTTCACTTAGATTATTTTGAGAGTCTTAATAGCATGGTAATTTGCTTAAAATCCTAATATGCTAGGTATTCAAGATCAGTAAAATTTTCTTATGAGTGTTTTGAATACTAAGAGAAGTTTGATGATTGTTTTGAGATATGGAGGTAATAATATCAAAGTCGTGCTAGTTGAGTAGTTGTGAAATTGAGAAATTCTTGTGTTGAAGTTTGCAAGTCCCGTAGCATGCACATATGGTAAACGTTATGTAACAAATTTGAAACATGAGGTGTTATTTGATTGTCCTCCTTATGAGTGGCGGTCGGGGACGAGCGATGGTCTTTTCCTACCAATCTATCCCCCTAGGAGCATGCGCGTAGTGCCGAGGTTTTTGATGACTTGTAGATTTTTGCAATAAGTATGTGAGTTCTTTATGACTAATGTTGAGTCCATGGATTATACACACTCTCACCCTTCCATCCTTGCTAGCCTCTTCGGTACCGTGCATTGCCCTTTCTCACATTGAGAGTTGGTGCAAACTTCGCCGGTGCATCCAAACCCCGTGATATGATATGCTCTATCACACATAAACCTCCTTATATCTTCCTCAAAACAACCACCATACCTACCTATTATGGCATTTCCATAACCATTCCGAGATATATTGCCATGCAACTTTCCACCATTCCGTTTATCATGACACATTCATCATTGTCATATTGCTCAGCATGATCATGTAGTTGACATAGTATTTGTGACAAAGCCACCGTTCATAATTCTTTCGTACATGTCACTCTTGGTTCATTGCATATCCCGGTACACCGCCAGAGGCATTCATATAGAGTCATCTTTGTTCTAGTATTGAGTTGTAATCATTGAGTTGTAAATAAATAGAAGTGTGATGATCATCATTTTCTAGAGCATTGTCCCAAGTGAGGAATAAAAAAATAAGAGAAAGGCCAAAAAAAAGAGAAGGCCCAAAAAAAAGAAAAAAAGAAAAGAAAAGAGAAAGGCCATAGAAAAAGAAAGGCCATATAAAAAATGAGAGAAAAAGAGAGAAGGGACAATGCTACTATCCTTTGCCACACTTGTGCTTCAAAGTAGCACCATAATCCTTATGATAGAGAGTCTCTTGTTTTGTCACTTCCATATACTAGTGGGAATTTTTCATTATAGAACTTGGCTTGTATATTCCAACAATGGGCCTCCTCAAGTGCCCTAGGTCTTCGTGAGCAAGCAAGTTGGATGCACACCCACTTAGTTTCTTTTGTTGAGCTTTCATACATTTATAGCTCTAGTGCATCCGTTGCATGGCAATCCCTACTCCTTGCATTAACATCAATCGATGGGCATCTCCATAGCTCATTGATTAGCCTCGTTGATGTGAGACTTTCTCCTTTTTGTCTTCTCCACATAACCCCCATCATCATATTCTATTCCACCCATAGTGCTATGTCCATGGCCCGCGCTCATATATTTCGTGAAGGTTTATGAGTTTGAGATTACTAAAGTATGAAACAATTGCTTGGCTTGTCATCGGGGTTGTGCATGATGAGATCATTCTTGTGTGACGAAAATGGAGCATGACTAAACTATATGATTTTGCAGGGATGAACTTTCTTTGGCCATGTTAGAAGACATAATTGCTTACTTAGTATGCTTGAAGTATTATCATTTTTATGTCAATATGAACTTTTGTCTAGAATCTTTCGGATCTGAATATTCATGCCACAATTAAGAAGAATTACACTGAAATTATGCCAAGTAGCACTCCGCATCAAATTTTTTTTGTCATTTACCTACTCGAGGACGAGCAGGAATTAAGCTTGGGGATGATGATACGTCTCCAACGTATCTATAATTTTTGATTGCTCCATGCTATATTATCTACTGTTTTGGATGTTTATGGGCTTTATTATACACTTTTATATCATTTTTGGGACTAACCTATTAACCCAGAGCCTAGTGCCAGTTTCTGTTTTTACCTTGTTTTAGGGTTTCGAAGAAAAGGAAAATCAAACGGAGTCCAATTGACCTGAAACTTCATGGAACTCATTTTTGGAAGGAAGGAAGCCCAGAAGACTTGAAGTGCACGTAAGGGAAGCTTCAAGGAGGCGATGAGGTAGGGGGCGCGCCCACCCCCCTAGGGCACGCCCTCCACCCTCGTGGCCCCCTGACGTACTTCTTCCGCCTATATATCTCCATATACCCTAAAAACATCCAGGAGCACAATAGATCGGGAGTTCCGCCGCCAGAAGCCTCCGTAGACACCGAAAACCAATCTAGACCCGTTCCGGCACCCTGCTGGAGGGGAATCCCTCTCCGGTGGCCATCTTCATCATCCCGGTGCTCTCCATGACAAGGAGGGAGTAGTTCTCCCTCGGGGCTGAGGGTATGTACCAGTAGCTATGTGTTTGATCTCTCTCTCTCGTGTTCTTGATTTGGCACGATCTTGATGTATCGCAAGCTTTGCTATTATAGTTGGATCCTATGATGTTTCTTCCCCCCTCTACTCTCTTATAATGGATTGAGTTTCCCCTTTGAAGTTATCTTATCGGATTGAGTCTTTAAAGATTTGAGAACACTTGATGTATGTCTTGCCGTGTGTATCTGTGGTGACAATGGGATATCACGTGATTCACTTGATGTATGTTTTGGTGATCAACTTGTGGGTTCCTCCCATGAACCTATGCATAGGGGTTGGCACACGTTTTCGTCGTGATTCTCTGGTAGAACTTTGGGGCACTCTTTGAGGTCCTATGTGTTGGTTGAATAGATGAATCTAAGATTGTGTGACGCATATCGTATAATCATACCCACGAATACTTGAGGTGACATTGGAGTATCTAGGTGACATTAGGGTTTTGGTTGATTTGTGTCTTAAGGTGTTATTCTAGTACGAACTCTAGGGCTGTTTGTGACACTTATAGGAATAGCCCAACGGATTGATTGGAAAGAATAACTTTGAGGTGGTTTCGTACCCTACCATAATCTCTTCGTTTGTTCTCCGCTATTAGTGACTTTGGAGTGAATCTTTGTTGCATGTTGAGGGATAGTTATGTGATCCAATTATGTTAGTATTGTTGAGGGAACTTGCACTAGCGAAAGTATGAACCCTAGGCCTTGTTTCCTATCACTGCAATACCGTTTACGCTCACTTTTATCATTAGTTACCTTGCTGTTTTTATATTTTCAGATTACAAAAACCTTTATCTATCATCCATATACCACTTGTATCACCATCTCTTCGCCGTACTAGTGCACCTATACAATTTACCATTGTATTGGGTGTGTTGGGGACACAAGAGACTCTTTGTTATTTGGTTGCAAGGTTTCTTGAGAGAGACCATCTTCATCCTACGCCTTCTACGGATTGATAAACCTTAGGTCATCCACTTGAGGGAAATTTGCTACTGTCCTATAAACCTCTGCACTTGGAGGCCCAACAACGTCTACAAGAAGAAGGTTGTGTAGTAGACATCAACCTATGATCGACTACATCGACGACGACCCCTCCTTGCGAGAGCAACCAGGCAAGCCCCCCCTTGATCACCAGATATCGCCTATTCCTCTCTCTACTGCTTGCATTGGAGTAGTGTAGCATGTTACTGCTTTCCGTTAATCCTATCCTAATGCATAGCATGTCTTTGCTACTATTGTTGTTACCTTTACCTGCAATCCTACATGTTTAGTATAGGTTGCTAGTACTTCATCAGTGGCCCTACATTCTTGTCCGTCTGCCATGCTATACTATTGGGCCGTGATCACTCGGGAGGTGATCACGGGTATATACATACATGCATACCTACATACTATATAGGTGGTGACAAAATTCGGGTCGGCTCGTAGAGTACTCGCATGTGATTCCAATGTGGGGGCTGAAAGGACAGGTGGTTCCATCCAGGTAGTGGTGGGCTTGGGTTCCTGACGACCCCTGACTATTACTTTGTGGCGGAGCAACAGGGCAGGTTGAGACCACCTAGGAGAGAGGTGGGCCTGGCCTTGGTCGGTGTCTGCGGTTACTTAAAAATAACATGCTTAACGAGATCTTGGTATTTGCTCTGAGTTTGGCCACTGGCCTATACGCACTAACCAACTACGCGGGAACATTTATGGGCACTCGACGTCGTGGTATCAGCCAAAGCCTTCTTGACGTCAGCGACCGAGCGACGCGTGCCGGGTTGGACCGCGTAACGCGACTTCCTTTGTAATGGAGGTTGCTAGGTTTGCTCACCGGCCGCGTACGCAACATGCAGGTGTGCAACGGGCGATGGGCCCAGACCCCTGTGTGCTTAGGATTTAGATCGGCGTGCTGACCTCTCTGTTGTGCCTAGGTAGGGCTGCGATGTGTTGATCTTCCGAGGCCGGGCATGACTCAGGAAAGTGTGTCCAGCCAAGGGGGATCGACCGTGTTGGGAAATGTGGTGCACCCCTGCAGGGAAGTTGATCTATTCGAATAGCTGTGTCCCCCAGTAAAAGGACGACCCGGAGTTGTACCTTGACCTTATGACAACCAGAACTGGACACTTAATAAAACACACCCTTTCAAGTGCCAGATACAACACGGTGATCGCTCTCTCACAGGGCGACGAGGGGAGGATCGCCGGGTAGGATTATGCTATGCGATGATACTTGGTTAACTTACCATCTACTCTCTTCTACTGCTTCAAGATGGAGGCTGCCAGAAGCGTAGTCTTCGATAGGACTAGCTATCCCTCTCTTATTCTGGCATTCTGCAGTTCAGTCCACATATACTACCCCTTTCATTGATACCAATGCATATGTAGTGTAGCTCCTTGCTTGTGAGTACTTTGGATGAGTACTCACGGTTGCTTTGCTCCCCCCTTTCCCCCCTTTCTATACCTGGTTGTTGTGACCAGATGTTGTAGTCCAGGAGCTAGACGCCACCGACGACGACTCCCACACTACACCGAAGGTGCCTACTACTACGTGCAGGCCGTCGCCGACGACCAGGAGTAGTTTAGGAGGATCCCAGGCAGGAGGCATGCGCCTCTTCCGATCTGTATCACAGTTTGTGCTAGCCATCTTATGACAACTTGTTTAACTTATGTCTGTACTCAGATATTGTTGCTTCCGCTGACTCGTCTATGATCGAGCTCTTGTATTCGAGCCCTCGAGGCCCCTGGCTTGTAATATGATGCTGGTATGACTTATTTTAGTTGTAGAGTTGTGTTGTGATATCTTCCCGTGAGTCCCTTATCTTGATCGTACACGTTTGCGTGTATGATTCATGTACGATTGAATCGGGGGCTTCACAAGTTGGTATCAGAGCCGACTGCTTGTAGGAATCCCCTTCCACACTCCTTGGCTGAAGTCGAGTCTAGTCATTGCAAAAGTTTTACTAACATGCTTGTGTGGCTTACGGGCCCATGTCGCCATTGGGTGGTATTCGGATCTTTTATTCCTCGACCTATACTCTGGGACTCTGATCTCTCTTCTATTCGGGTTAAATGATTTTACTAACTCTGACTCAAGGTTCTCGTAATTACTTCCTCCTAGAGAGCCCCTCACTCCAGATGATTACTTGGTGCACTTGAAGATTCTGAAGTTACTCTCCGATGTTCCCTCGGTACTTTGTGCCATCGCTTTTGCAATTCCTTTCCATCGACAAACCCCAATGGATAACCAAGTGCACTTGCCATTCATATAATCATTCCTCGTTGATCTTGTTATTACAAGATACCCCGAAATTCTCTCTATTGTTCCGAGTATACTTTATGCCTACTACCTTATAGTTCTTTGGCACATGAATACCCCTACGGGTAATTCCTCGCACTTATCGAGTATCCGCTCATTCCCAGTTGTTCACGCGTTACGTAAAAGTCTTTGAAATACCATTCGATCTTTCGAAAATCCTGAGCAGCCTATTGCTCTTGAAATTCTTATTTGCTTGCATTATGGTTAATCTCATAAGTCTTAATCTTATTGGCATCCCTTGTCATTTTCATTTTGAGTCCGTTGATTCAAGATGTTACGAATGCGCGCAATGCTCAATCAGATCCTAGAATTCATCCTTCTGGCTTAGACGTCATTTTAAACATGAACTGGATCTCGACCAATCAAATTGTCGTCGATTGTACCCCTAAGCTTACTCAACTTATCCATCCTTAATCAGAGCGTTTGCTTCTGATCCCTTGATTTGGAATCATAATTTCTTTACATTTGAGCTTTGAATTAGTCAGTTATTTCTATAATCTAATGTCTTTGCTTTGCTTTCCCCCGTCAGATCCTTTGTTGAATTTATCATCCGACAGTGTCCTTTGTTTACAAAAACCTCGAGAAGTTCTTTCCCTAATACATAATGCCTTTGGTAAATTGTATCCTCTGCTTTGTCAACCATGCTCTACTTTCGTGCTTGTGTTATTTACTCCTGAAGTTTGTGGTATATGTTTCTACAATGCCCCGATGGGTTGAACCTATGCCTTCCTTAATCTGTGTGAACTCGAAAGATTTCACGGGTCATACTTATCTGGTATTGCACCATGTAAAACTTTCAACAACTAATGTCATTTTCGAAAAGCGAGAGGTAAATGGAAGGTTATACATTGAAGAAGTGGGAGTCGACCTTGAACTTGTGTTCATGCCCTTGGACACGATGTAGATCCTATCATGGAATTTTCTTGTAATAATAACTATTTACTTGATATATAATATCATTTGGTATCTGTGAATTGATCCTTTGCAATCGTGGTTCCGACCATGTTCTCCTTTAAATACCATTTCTCGTGCAAGTTTAAGCACTTGTCTTCTATAGAGCAATACCCCAGCCCAACCTCTACTTTGATCTATCGTCAAGTATTACCCCTAGTATCTTGAGATTATCACAAAACTGCATAACTTCCTATGAGTTCTTCATCAAGTACTACATTATCACTAATTCCAATTTTTTCATGGGCTCTGAGTCATTAAACACTCAAGGACACCGATAAATGAATCGAGTCCGCATCGCGATTAGACAACTATTAGTAATCTTCTTTAATTACAAGTTTGTACTCGATCACGTCATTTCTAGCCGGATCGACTATATCATTTTTGTGCTAAATTTTAACTATGCTACCTGGTCCTTCTTCCCAGAGCACAAATTTTTACGGTGAGCTAAGCTTACGTCGATCTTCCTCGTCATATCATTTCGCCTTGAACAACAAGCTTGGTTCCGAGTTTGTGTCTTACCCATGGTTCCAATAAACTTGTGCTTCATCATTCCTTTGACTTGATGCCATCGCTGATCGATTACATCTTCATGAAATCTCTCGACAAATGTGTCGTGATCATCGTCAACATTTTGACTCCTTCCAGGATATCAACCAAATTCATGATGGTAAGTACCATCCTCGTCCCTTGGTAATTTGAGTTACCATCGACAACATCCTTATCTTTCTTTCATCATAAACTTGTTCATGTTGTGGATGCAACTTGCTATCGAGCTTGTATTACATTCTACCTTGAAGTATTACCACCTTTTATGTCAAGGATGTTGTGAGAATTGCGCCACCTCTTAAGAGTTCTTGGTATAGTGATACTTCTCACAAGAACCATTCTTTCTTGGTATCCGTATTGACTAACCAGGAATATCAACAAGTGAACGGTGCTGTTTGGATTCTTTACTTCTAGCAACCCTATTGCTTTGAAGTTATTCATTCTTAAATTATTAGTTATTGAATCACCCTTCTAACATTGATCTTGCTACCTAAGCCCATAATTCAGGTGCACCTTTCAACCAATGTTTAATTGTGTATGTTTCCCTGGATCATACCTCATTATATCATTTGATCTGACAAATGTTATCTCCTTGTTGACATAAGTGTGGAAATCCATCTTTTGAAAATCTCAATAAATTGTCGCTGAGTCAATCAGCCACCTCCTCACCTCTCCTTGATTTAATGATGACTATTGTTTCGGAACTCGCTTCCATAGTTCAATTCCCGACAATCTTACAATGTCATCTCGACAATTTGTGTTGCACCTTTCTTCTTAGGCATCCAGAGTCTGAGTTATCCTGACACCAATCAGATCTGAATCTTGGTCAGATATGATGGTTGGAACATATTTCCAAGAGTTATAACAGTGGTTTTTATGTGACCTGGTAAGGTGATGTCGTGCCTAGCACACCTGGCCGGAGGCCCTATTGTTATAGTTTCCTTTGTAGCAAAGTTAGCCATTCTTCCATGAGGAAATTGTAAGACTTATTCTATGAGTTGTTCCTGATGGATCCTTTGCGTATCCAAAGTCTGACCTTTTGCTTGAAGACCATGCCAATGCTATCTTGAAGCATGTCTGTGGTACTCCAATTTTTCAACAAGAACATTTGAAGCCCAATGCTAAATGTTTCTTGCTCAATTATCTAAACATCGTTGTATGGATAATGTCATGAAATTTCTCTCCCCTCACCTAGAGGCTTTTCTACTTAATATCATGTCATGTTATCATGCTCTGCTTGTCATTGGGAAGGATATACCCTAATCATACTATCCTTTCCATTGTTTTGTTTAACCTTTCCAGTAATCTGACTTAACTGAGCAGTGATGACTCCCTGCTTAGGTAAGAACCTCGTTGTACCACTCTGTCAGTAAGACCCTGTTACTATTGTTGATGACATTTCGGTAACCATCGATGTACGAGAACTTTGCCTATTGGTCCGCCTCGTTCAACGAGCAGGAAAATGGTTCTCTTCGTCCCTCGCCCTTGGTACCGATGTGGTTGCCGACGTAACCGACAGACAATCCTCTACATGCCTTACTTACATGATCGTGCAAGATGTCACCGCCCTTCCTACTTTTAACCCACATGGTGGGCCCATAACCCACAGTTCAATAGGATCAAAACCTGACTCTCTTGTACACCCCCTGTTTCCATAGTTATTCCTCGCGTGTGGCCTCGTATGTAATTCACAATCCACCTCCCAAAAGATCATCAATTATGCTATCAGACACAATACTTATTCTCGTTGCTTTGGGCCCCTTTCACGCCCTGTTTCAGGCATCAAACGCTTGCCTGCCCGCTCGAAACTTCCCATGATACTGATGTCTACTACACAACCTTCTTCTTGTAGACGTTGTTGGGCCTCCAAGTGTAGAGGTTTGTAGGACAGTAACAAATTTCCCTCAAGTGGATGACCTAAGGTTTATCAATCCGTGGGAGGCGTAGGATGAAGATGGTCTCTCTCAAGCAACCCTGCAACCAAATAACAAAGAGTCTCTTGTCTCCCCAACACACCCAATACAATGGTAAATTGTATAGGTGCACTAGTTCGGCGAAGAGATAGTGATACAAGTGCAATATGGATAGTAGATAAAGGTTTTTGTAATCTGAAAATATAAAAACAGCAAGGTAACTAATGAAAAAAGTGAGCGTAAACGATATTGCAATGCTAGGAAACAAGGCCTAGGGTTCATACTTTCACTAGTGCAAGTTCTCTCAACAATAATAAAAAAATTTGGATCATATAACTATCCCTCAACATGCAACAAAGAGTCACTCCAAAGTCACTAATAGCGGAGGAAAAATGAAGAGATTATGGTAGGGTACGAAACCACCTCAAAGTTATCCTTTCTGATCGATCTATTCAAGAGTCCGTAGTAAAATAACACGAAGCTATTCTTTCCGTTCAATCTATCCTAGAGTTCGTACTAGAATAACACCTTAAGACACAAATCAACCAAAAACCTAATGTCACCTAGATACTCCAATGTCACCTCAAGTATCCGTGGGTATGATTATATGATATGCATCACACAATCTCAGATTCATCTATTCAACCAACACAAAGAACTTCAAAGAGTGCCCCAGAGTTTCCACCGGAGAGTCAAGACGAAAACATGTGCCAACCCCTATGCATAAGTTCACGTGGTCATGAAACTCGCAAGTTGATCACCAAAACATACATCAAGTGGATCACATGATATCCCATTGTCACCATAGATAAGCACGTGCAAGACATACATCAGGTGTTCTCAAATCCTTAAAGACTCAATCTGATAAGATAACTTCAAAGGGAAAACTCAATCCATTACAAGAGAGTAGAGGGGGAGAAACATCATAAGATCCAACTATAATAGCAAAGCTCGCAATACATCAAGATCGTATCACCTCAAGAACACGAGAGAGAGAGAGAGATCAAAAACATAGCTACTGGTACATACCCTCAGCCCCGAGGGAGAACTACTCCCTCCTCGTCATGGAGAGCACCGGGATGATGAAGATGGACACCGAAGAGGGATTCCCCCTCCGGCAGGGTGCCGGAACGGGTCTAGATTGGTTTTCGGTGGCTACAGAGGCTTCTGGCGGCGGAACTCCTGGTCTATTGTGCTCCCCGATGGTTTTAGGGTATATCGGTATATATAGGAGGAAGAAATATGTCAGGGGAGCCACGAGGGGCCCACGAGGGTGGAGGGCGCGCCCAGGGGGGTGGGCGCCCCTACCTTCCTCGTTGCTTCCCTTACGTACACCCCAAGTCTTCTGGATTGCTTCTGTTCCAAAAATAAGTTCCGTGAAGTTTCAGGTCAATTGGACTCCTTTTGATTTTCCTTTTCTGCGATACTCTAAAACAAGGAAAAAAATAAACTGGCACTGGGCTCTGGGTTAATAGGTTAGTCCCAAAAAAATATAAAAGTGTATAATAAAGCCCGTAAACATCCAAAATAGATAATATAATAGCATGGAACAATCAAAAATTATAGATACATTGGAGACGTATCAACATCCCCAAGCTTAATTCCTGCTCGTCCTCGAGTACGTAAATGATAAAAACATAATTTTTGATGTGGAATGCTACCTAACATATTTCTCTAAGTAATTCTCTTCATTTTGGCATGAATGTTCAGATCCATAAGATTCAAGACAAAAGTTTACTATTGACATAAAAATAATAATACTTCAAGCATACTAACTAAGCAATCATGTCTTCTCAAAATAACATGGCTAAAGAAAGCTATCCCTACAAAATCATATAGTCTGGCTATGTTCCATCTTCACCACACAAAGTATTTAAATCATGCACAACCCCGATGACAAGCCAAGCAATTGTTTCATACTTTTGATGTTCTCAAACTTTTTCAATCTTCACGCAATACATGAGCGTGAGCCATGGACATAGCACTATAGGTGGAATAGAATGGTGGTTGTGGAGAAGACAAAAAGGAGAAGATAGTCTCACATCAACTAGGTGTATCAACGGGCTATGGAGATGCCCATTAATAGATATCAATGTGAGTGAGTAGGGATTGCCATGCAACGGATGCACTAGAGCTATAAATGTATGAAAGCTCAACAACAGAAACTAAGTGGGTGTGCATCCAACTTGCTTGCTCACGAAGACCTAGGGCACTTGAGGATGCCCATTGTTGGAATATACAAGCCAAGTTCTATAATGAAAATTTCCCACTAGTATATGAAAGTGACAAAACACGAGACTCTCTATCATGAAGATCATGGTGCTACTTTGAAGCACAAGTGTGGAAAAAAGGATAGTAGCATTGTCCCTTTTATATATTTTTTTATTTGGCCTTCCTTTTTTTATTGGCCTTTATATTTTTTTGGCCTTTATTTTTTTATTTTTTTGGGACAATGCTCTATTAATGATGATCATCACACTTCTATTTATTTACAACTCAATGATTACAACTCGATACTAGAACAAAGTGTGACTCTATATGAATGCCTCCGGCGGTGTACCGGGATGTGCAATGAATCAAGAGTGACATGTATGGAAGAATTATGAACGGTGGCTTTGCCACAAATACGATGTCAACTACATGATCATGCAAAGCAATATGACAATGATGGAGCGTGTCATAATAAATGGAACGGTGGAAAGCTGCATGGCAATATATCTTGGAAAGGCTATGGAAATGCCATGATAGGTAGGTATGGTGGCTGTTTTGAGGAAGGTATATGGTGGGTGTATGATACCAGTGAAAGGTGCGCGGTATTAGAGAGGCTAGCAATGGTGGAAGGGTGAGAGTGTGTACAATCCATGGACTCAACATTAGTCATAAAGAACTCACATACTTATTGCAAAAATCTATTAGTTATCGAAACAAAGTATTACGCGCATGCTCCTACGGGGATAGATTGGTAGGAAAAGACCATCGCTCGTCCCCGACCACCACTCATAAGGAAGACAATCAATAAATAAATCATGCTCCGACTTCGTCACATAACGGTTCACCATACGTGCATGTTACGGGAATCACAAACTTCAACACAAGTATTTCTCAAATTCACAACTACTCAACTAGCATGACTCTAATATCACCATCTTTATATCTCAAAACAATCACCAAGTATCAAACTTCTCATAGTATTCAATGCACTTGAGGGAGTCCTGGATTAGGTGGTCTCCGGACAGCCGGACTATATCCTTTGGCCGGACTGTTGGATTATGAAGATACAAGTTTGAAGACTTCGTCCCGTGTCCGTATGGGACTCTACTTGGCGTCACTACAAAAAAAAGACACATCCTTGACATTTTGGGCCGAACGAATTTTTTTCCTGTCATCTGTCATACATATGACACTTCTATGACGATAATTGTGACAAAACCCGGTATCATCATAGATGTGGTGGGCTCCTACTTCTATGACAAAAAATCATGACAGAAAATGGGCTTTTCATCTTGTGCGGGCCGGAGACGCAGCTGCATGACATTCTTTGGGCCGTCCATGATGGAAAAAACCGTGGTAGAAGCGAGGAGGAGGAAAATTTCGGGGAGTTCCCGGTTACGGTGGGAGGTCGGGGGCCGAGCGATGCGCGTTTCTCTCGTACACGTACGTGCGTGTGTGTGAGGCGTTGGCTCTAACTGAACCCGAGCGAGGCGTTGGGCTCTAACTGAACTTGAGCGATTGCACTGCAGGCTACGCGTTACTGAACCCGAGTGATCGATCTATGGCTGTTAACTGAACCCGATCGAGGGATTCCTTCGCTACTGCTGCTAACTGAAGACGATCGATGCTGCCTCTGGGATGAACAATGAGCATTGCGGGGGGGGGGGGGTTGGATGAACAATGAGCGGTGGCGTTGCCTCTGGATGAACAGGACTCCGTGGTGTGCTGGAGGGCTGGATGAACAGTAGATGGTGGAGGGGTACCCATGGAGGGGTGGTTGAACAGGACCCCGTGGTGTGGAGGGCTGGATGAACAGTAGACGGTGGAGGGGTGCCCATGGAGGGGTGGTTGAACAGTAGCCGGTGGAGTAGAGCACGATGGAGGCTGGATGAACAGGAGCCCGTGGAGGCTGGAGGAGGTCGACGGTGGAGATGAACAGTATCCCGTGGAGTCTCGTTTTGCGGTACGCCACACCCCTCCCGATGAACAGGACCCCCGTTTTGACCGTAGGAGGTCCGTTTCGTCCGTTTTGCGGTACGCCACACCCCTCCCGATCAACAGGACCCCTGTTTCGACCGTAGGAGGTCCGTTTCGTCCGTTTTGCGGTATGCTACACCCCTCCCGATCAACAGGACCCCTGTTTCGACCGTAGGAGGTCTGTTTCCTCCGTTTTGCGGTATGCCAGACCCCTCCCGATCAAGAGGACCCTGTTCCGAACGTAGGAGGTCCGTTTCCTCCGTTATGCGGTACGCCAGGCCTCGTTTCCATCGCCTGTTCCGTCCAAGCCCTCCCGATGAACACGACCACGCATTCCGTTCTGACCCAGCCGGTTGGCTCCCACGTGTTCCGTTGCCTCCCGATGAACACGACGCATTCCGTTGCCTCCCCATGAACACGACGCCGATGCTGTTTCTCCGTTCCGACCCAACCATGTACACGAGCCCTGGCCGTACGTATGCGCGAGTAGGCATTCGAGACCGCGCCCGTATGTACACATACGTGGCCGTATTTTCTTTCTTGCACCCTGGCCGCTATACGTACGTGTACATGCTACGTGCGCGCCTCTACTACGACACGTACGCGCCTCTACTACGACACGTGCGCGCCTCTACATCCACCAGTATATATGTACATACACGTTCACGACCAGAATGACAACGCTACGTACGCTTCGACCAGGTGGGTCCCGACTGTCAGGAACTTCCTTGCCTGCGAAGATGTAGCTGGTGGGTCCCAGCAGTTAGGGGGCGAATCGTTTTTTTGCCCGGACGCACTTCCTTGCATGCGAAGATGTAGCTGGTGGGTCCCAGCAGTCAGGGGCAAACATTTTTTTCGCGAAATATGGTGGCCCGTCCGGTGGGTCCCCGCTGTCAGGTGGAGGAATAATTATTTTGCACGTAATAAGGAGGCACTTCCTTGCTGCGGACGTGGACCCAGCTGTCAGCCTCTCCACGTACAGTCCACGTCCGATGGAAGCCGTTCCTTGACCACGTTGACCACGCCGCGCCGAGAGCACCAGGGCGGTGGATGACGGCGAGGCCTAGGAAGGGGACGACGTGGAGCCGGGGAAGACGCGACAGTGGATGCCCACGCGTAGAGGAGTACGAGGGTTCACTGGTTCACTGCAGTGTGAGGCTGCCGTTGCCGCAGAATAACAGGGGGTGTGGGTGAGTAGAGGGATGGCCTGGCCAACGGTGGGAGTAGTAGGTGGCAGTGAGGCCTCCGCCGCATCGCAGCCGACCACAGGAGGCAGGAGCACGAGGCACGACCGGCGCTAGTTTGGGCGGCCGGAGCAAGAAGACCAGAGGTTGAAGAAGCACTACGGCCATTGGATGGACATCGTACGGTCACTGGAGCTAGAATTGTGCATATTGACTAAGTTGACAAAGCCCTCCGTCCCCGTCAACTTAGTAGGCCCACAAGTCGTATGGTTACTGGAGCTAGACTCGGCAGTTGTTTCCCACGCGGAGGGGAGTACGACTGTATGAGGGTTTACTGGTTCGTCTGTTGTCGCCAGAGAATAACAGCAGGTGTGGGTGAGTAGAGGGATGGCTAGGCCAGGGATGGGAGTACGGTGGGGTGGTGAGGCCTGCGCGGCAGCACAGCCGGCCGCGGGGAGGAGGGAGCATGCAGTCCCACTAGCGCTTGTTTGAGTGGCTGGAGCAGGAAGAGCAGAGATTCAAGAAGCATGACTGCCGTTCGATGGACATCCAACAGTCACTGCTTGTGAGTCAACCTTTTTTAGGAAAACCTCAAATTTGTGGAAAACAACATACAACCCATATGCCATTATTTTTAATAATTTACAGCCCATTTGCTAATTCTTAAGGTTTTTTTGGAGCCCATATTCTTTTTGTTAGCATTACAACCCATATTGTGGCCACGGTTAAAAAATTATACGAAATTTTGCATATTTTGATGCAGTCCGAACTATTTTTAATCCCGAAATTTTGATTCACATTCAAACTGATTTTAAAAATATATGTATATCAATATAAAATCCAACAAATTCTCCACGCATAAAAGTTAATGTAATTTAAAATCTCGAAACGAAAAAAAGATATTTGAAACTAATTGCCGGTTTGATGTGTTTTAAAAATGTACAGCCCATTTCTCATTACTGATAGGCCATTTTCTTGGCCAGCCGAATGAAGCTCTCCTCGTCTTGAAAGATTTGCAGCCCAACAGGCCTGACAAAGTGACTTACTTGGCAAATCACAAAAAAACTGGGCTGTGGCCGTGGACCCAGCTGTCAGCCTCTCCATGTATAGTACTCTTCCGATGGAAGTCGGTTGTTGACCACATTGACCACGCCGCGCCGAGAGCACCAAGGCGGTGGACGACGGTGGGGCCTAGGAAGGGGACGACGTGGAGCCGGAGAAGACGCGGCAGTGGATGCCGACACAGAGAGGAGTACGAGGGTTCACTGGTTCGGCTGCGGCGTGAGGCTGCCGTCGCCGCAGAATAACATGGGGTGTGGGTGAGTAGAGGGATACCCTGGGCCAGCGGTGGGAGTAGTAGGGGCGATGAGGCCTCCGCGGCATTACAGCCGGCCACGAGAGGCAGGAGCACGCGGCACGACCGGTGCTGCTTTGGGCGGCTGGAGCAAGAAGACCAGAGGTTGAAGAAGCACTATGGCCGTTGGATGGACATCGTACGGTCACTGGAGCTAGAATCGTTCATATTGACTAAGTTGACAAAGCCCTCCGTCCTCGTCAACTTAGTAGGCCCACAAGTCAGCCACCCACTACGGCGGTTCTGGCAGCGCTGGGAGAAGAAGACGAGAGATTGAAGAAGAATGCTGTCCGTTGGATGTAAATCCAACACCTTCTTAGGCTTCGACCTACTAGCCCACATGTCAGCCAGTCCATTTGTTTTTTTAGTCCATTTGGTGGGCTGGGTGAAAGAATGATGTAGCATCTATGCAGCCTATTTAAATCCCATTTGCATTTTTCTCGAAATCTGCGGACTTGCTGGGCTAGGTGAAGATAACATTTGGGCTAGATGGAGAAATGTTATAAAAACATAAACACATGATTGCACGTCAGTAAAATCTTTGCAAGCTTATGTACGCAATCACTAGGAGTTAACTTGCCAAGTTATATATAAACAATTATTATTATTATTTTGTAAGAACTTTCAACTTATGAAATAAAATATCATTTTAATTTGATGAGTTAATAGTACGTGGGGTATTATTATTTTTTAGGCTAGACGTGGGACAGTTGAGTTGGTTCTAGGGGAAAGTACTGGGAGAAAACTCAGTTTACATCGAAAAAGAAAGTGGGAGAAAATTCAGAGACCTGCTGGGTCCACCTGAGGAGGGGAATATGTTGGGAGGAAGGAGATTCAAAGCACGGCAGCCGAGTGAACTAGTTTTTTTATGGACAAGTGAACTAGTTTACATACATAAGCAAATAGCCACTAAAAAAAGCAATCAGGTTAATGGGTTCTTAAAAGAAATATTTCGGACAAAACAGATAATTACGACACATAGGCTAATGCATGAAACACTCAAATGATAACGGTGCTTATAAACAGATAAAGTACAACATCTAGACCTTCCTGGCACGCTTGACCATGACGCCGCGGCTGTCCGTGTACTCATCGGTTATGGGAAGCAGACATGCCCTCATGTCCAAGATCTGCATGTACATGTCATAGCATGCGTATGCATCCTTGGCCGCGTAGGTTATGTAGGCTAGATTCAGAGGTACCTCCCACGTGTTCAGGTCGTCTTCTTTCATGTTGGCGTATCAGGGGTCGATGATGGTCTCAGCGAGGTCAACCACGGAGTCCTTCTCCTGCCCATTGCTGATGATCTTGTATTGCTTCTGGATGTCGACAAGCTTGTTGCACCAGATGGCCGAATCGTCGCGTTCTTCCTTCTCTCCACCGTAGCGAAGGTGCAGTCGGCGCTGCCGATGAAATGGGCAAATGCTCCAGAACCTGGTGCAGCCATAGGACTGAGGCGAGGCAGAGCTTCACCGAGTCCGTATTGTTGGTGTACATCACATTCAACTTGGAGCAGCCATAGGACTGAACGACGAACTCAAAGGGGAACTCCTTGCTGAAGTCCATATCCAGCAGGCTCACCCCTCGGATCACCATTGGAGTCTCTTCGAGTGAACAAGTGTGTAGGCGGCAGCAACAGTTCGTTTTTAGCTCTTGGGGAACTAGATTCAACAGTAAGCTGAGTGTGTACAGGCGACAACAGTTACTACCCCTCCCTCGTCCGCTGCACGCCCGGCAGAAGATGCACCCTCGGCCACACGTCGGTTCACGAGCGGGTCTGTATTGGTACTGTAATAACAGGAGTTAGTGGTCACTTTACTTAAATTTAATTAGCTTTAATAGAAATTTATACTTAAAACAAACAATGCATTCGCTCGCTCTATCAGTGTCACATGATCAACATGCACAACAATTAAAATTATTATTCTCAGGACGCACACGATCAACACATTTGTCGCACTTTCACAAAGATAATACTACCAAGTTTGAACTGTTTGTTATGGTTGTTGTTGTAATGCCCTCGATGCGGCTATATCTCCCACATGTCGAAGCACGACTTAGAGGCATAACCGCATTGAAAGCAATGTCGCAAGTGAGGTAATCTTCACACAACCCATGTAATACATAAGGGAAAGAGATACATAGTTGGCTTACAATCGCCACTTCACACAATACATGACTAAAGCATTACATCATCCAGAAACAATCAAAGTCCGACTACGGAACCAAAATAAAAGAAGACTACCCCAAATGCTACACAGATCCCCGATCGACCCCAACTGGGCTCCACTACTGATCAACTGGAAACGGAACAACATAATGAACGAAATCTTGATCGAGCTCCTCCTTGAGCTGGGTTGTGTCACCTGCACGGCATCATCGGCACTTGCAAGCTGGTTTTGGAAGAATCCGTGAGTCACGGGGACTCAACAATCTCACACCCTCGCGATCAAGACTATTCAAACTTATGGGTAGGTAAAAGGTATGAGGTGGAGCTGCAGCAAGCACTAGCATATATGGTGGCTAACTTACGCAATTGAGAGCGAGAAGAGAAGGCAACGGCACGGTCGAGCAACTATGATCAAGAAGTGATCCTAGAACAACCTACGTCAAGCATAACTCCAACACCGTGTTCACATCCCGGACCCCGCCGAGAAGAGACCATCACGGCTACACATGCGGTTGATGCATTTTAATTAAGATAAGTTTCAGGTTTTTTTACAACCGGACATTAACAAATTCCCATCTGCCCATAACCGCGGGCACGACTTTCGGAAGTTCAAAACCCTACAGGGTGTCCCAACTTAGCCCATCACAAGCTCTCACAGTCAACGAAGGATATTCCTTCTCCTAGGAAGACCCGATCAGGCTCGGAATCCCGGTTACAAGACATTTCGACAATGGTAAAGCAAGACCAGCAAAGCCACCCAGATGTGCCGACAAATCCTGATAGGAGCTGCACATATCTCGTTCTCAGGGCACACCGGATGAGCAAGACGTCGGGTAGGCCAGCCCAGAGTTGCCCCTCGTAGCCCCGGACATCGCTCAGTTGGACCAACACTTAGAGAAGCACTGGCCCGGGGGGGTTAAATAAAGATGACCCTTGAGCCGGCCGACCCAAAGGAAAGAAAAGGCTAGGTGGCAAATGGTAAAACCAATGTTGGGCCTTGCTGGAGGAGTTTTATTCAAGGCGAACTGTCAAGGGGTTCCCATTATAACCCAACCGCGTAAGGAACGCAAAATCCGGGAACATAACACTCATATGACAGAAACTAGGGCGGCAAGAGTGGAACAAAACACCAGGCATAAGGCCGAGCCTTCCACCCTTTACCAAGTATATAGATGCATTAATTAAATAAGAGATATTGTGATATCCCAACATGTAAAACATGTTCCAACAAGGCACAAACTCCATCTTCACCTGCAACTAGCAACGCTATAAGAGGGGCTGAGCAAAGCGGTAACATAGCCAAACAACGGTTTGCTAGGACAAGGTGGGTTAGAGGCTTGGCATGGCAATATGGGAGGCATGGTAAGCAAGTGGTAGGTATCGCAGCATAGGAATAGCAATAGAGCGAGCAACTAGCAAGCAAAGATAGAAGTGATTTCGAGGGTATGGTCATCTTTCCTGAAATCCCGCAAGGAAGAAGAACGAGTACATGAAGAAGACAAACGGACGTAGTCGAACAGGTCCTCACAAACGCGACGTTTATGGAACTAACCCGAAGAAGCAACACCGGAAAGAAGCAAACAACATAGTAAACAACCACCACATAAACATGGCATGATGCACAACCAATTATGATGCATGTCCGGTTCAAATAGGCATGGCAATATCCAACAAACAATTCTACAAATTAAGTGGAGCTCAATATGCAACGAGTTGCATATTGAGGAACACCACATCAATTATTTAGTTCACTCCCGGTTAGGTACTCCACAATATTAAATGTTGGTTAACATGGCAAGAGGTGAGGCATAACAAAACTACACCATCTAAACAATTTAAATGGGGCCGGATATAACAAATAATGAATCCGGTAAATCCCCATACGCCTTAGTAATTTAATGCAACAACAAACTAAACATTTTAATTGTTGTTATCATGATGCGGATGACATGTGCTAGAATTATGCAAGTTTTAAAGAAAATGTTGATAAGAGCATTATGAAGCATTTGTCACCGTGGTGGAAAGAAAAGGGGTGCCACGGCAATGATAACGGAAATGGTGCCACGGCAATGTTCCGGTTCCGGAAACTCGATTGAGATGCCGGTGGAAAAGAACAAGTGTGACGGGAGCGTGTCATGCGAAGAACGGTGGGGTGCTCCCGGTTATCGGGTTCCCACGTGTCAGCGGCATGGCAACGAGGAACAACTAAGGTTCACGGGCGAATACAACAACAAACCATGCATCTCATACAACACATGCATTCAGTCCACGGGCGTTGTCTCGGGGTTATACCTTCGGAGCGTGCAAAGGGGACGGTTCTCGTTCGTAGAGGGAAGTAGGCGTTCTCGCGATGGCGGTAGTGGAAGTAGTCGTTCTCGCATGCTCCAGGGTCGACGGTAGAGGTTCTCGCGATCTCGGCGACGGTAGTGGGACACGTTTTGGAGGGGAAGTATAGGTTCACGTTTCGTACTCGTTCGGGGTCGCCGATAGTTGTACACATTCGTTGTTGGACTTGATGGAACCGATGCCTCTGGACGTAGTGGTACACGTTCATGGAGTAGGTCGTACACGTCGTTGGTAGATGTTCACTTGACGGCCTTCAATGGCGGTAGTTGTTCTCGTTTCATCGTGGAAGTGGTTGCACATCTCATTTCAACGGTGGAAGATGAACTTGGTGGTCCTCGTCGTCCTGGTACTTGGCGTCCTCTCGGCCTTGACGGTCTCGGTTCTTGCAACGGTAGTGGTGCACGACAACCGTAGTCGAACTTGAAGGGTCGTAGACGTCGTGGCACTGATGGTGGAGGAGTAGGGGCTTCACGCGAATAGGTCCGCGGTGGAGGTCGTCGTAGGGCGCGCAAGCATGCCGGGCAGGGCATCCTCGGGTCGAGGTGGTGCAGCATGGGTACATGAGACCGGGGCTGTGTCATGGGGTCTTCACGGCGCGGTCCACGCAGAAGCCGAAGAGGAGCGACGGGGATGCAGGCTAGGCAGGAGGCGGTGGAGAGATGGCTGAGGCGAGGTCGGCAATGGTCGGGATGGAGGGAAGCGTGCGGCAGACGGAGCAGCTCCTGCAGTGGCGCTCGAGCTACAAGAGGCGGGCGCTGGTCATAGTCGCCGGCGATGGAGGCGGAGCAGGGGACGGGCAAAGCAGAGGAGGCGGTGGAGAACGGGGGCGGCAGTGCAATACGGCAGCGGAGCTCGCCGGATCAAGGACGCGGCAGGGAGCTCCTGGAGGCTGGCATTGCTGGGGAATCGGGAGCAGGGGTCGGAGACGGGACGCACGCAGCAGGAAGCTCAGCGGCCGGAGCTGATGGTCAATGCAGCCGCAGGGTCGCGGGTACGAGGGCTTGGCGACGCTCCTATTGCCGCTCACGACGAAGAACGGAGGACCATGGGCGCGCGAGGGGGCACTGCCTCGCGGCTGTGGACGCGAGCGAGGGGGAAGGGTGAGAACTCCGGCGTCGCGGAGGTGCAGGAGTGGTCCGGCGGAGGTCATGGACGAAGCAGCAGGGCGGAGGCGCCACGCCATGGCGGGGAGGCGAGGGGAGGAGGAGCTTCGGTAGTGGCGGTTGCGTGGGATCGGGAGGAAGGGGTCGAGAGGGAGATGGGGACGAGCGGGATCGGGCTCCCTGGCGGCGCGAGGGGAGAGGATGAGGGAGAGAACGAGGGAGTTGGGATCGGCCTAGGGTTAGGATTAGGTGGGCTAAAAGGCTGGCCCAGAAGAGAAGGGGCTGCGCCTGGATCTTGGCTGGGCTCTTTCTCTCTCTCACTCTCTCTTCTCTCTAAGCATAAAACAAAAATTGGGGAAGAAAAGAAAAGAGGGAGCGGGTTAGGGAAAGAATTAGCGCACGTAGGTAATATTCTCGGACTCGCAAAAATGCGCTAGTTCCAAGAAAAATAGGAGAGGCATGATTGTAAGGATTTAATTCAAAGTCATTTGAATTTAATTCAAATGGTTTGAACAAGGGCTAGGAAATAGAGGTGTCCAAAAATGTTCGGATTCTTGGTGGAGCTCCGAAAAATGAAGAAAGAATTTATGGGCAAAGTTTGAGGTCAAGAAGCGAGATAACAAAGGCATGGGGAAATTTTGCAAGTGTGTTTTAGGTGATTCCATAAGAATGGATTATTTAATATAGCTCCCTAATATCAGGAGGATATGTTATAAAGAGAATCACCATATGAATTCCCTTGGTTTAAATGGACCGAAGATCCATGCAATTTATTTAGAGAGTTGCAAAAGATTTACGAGATGATGGCATGATGACATGATGCAATGCAACATAAAATAAAAGGGGAGGCACAAAATAAACACACGGCAAAACCTGGAACATATGGAAGTCTTCTCGAGCATCGGTCTCGGGGCGTCACCACACTCCACCACTACGAGAGGATCTCGTCCCGAGATCTAGGATGGCACCGTAGGGAAAAGGAAGAGGTAGATAAGAGGTAAAACTAAGTTGCTTCTTTGAATAATGAGTGAAACTAGAGAACCTTACGAGGTTGAACAAATTGAAAGAAAGAAAAACAACGAAGATGAACATGGTTGAAAACACTCCGTTAGGAAAGAGGAACAAGGAACATTACTAGAACCTTGTAGGTTGAAAGACATAAGAAAAGGGTTGCAATGGACAAGAAGTACATGCAAGCACTCCGGTTGAAACGAGATGTACAAGGAACGATAAGGATCAATTACGACAACACTCCGGTTAGAAATGGAAAGTAAAGAATATGAGCTTGGCAAATTGAAAGCACTTGGGTGAGAGTCCGGTTAGAAGAGGAATAATAGCGACAACACTCCGGTTAAAGCAAGATAGAGAAGGAAAAAGAATGAAATGATTTGGACAGCACTCCGACTATAAATGAAAGGAATTAAACATGATCTTGACAAGATGAGAGGATACTTGAAAATAGGACACGACACTCCGGTTAAAAGGATAAGCACGAACAGAACATGGTATTTGACAAAACGAGATGATGGGTGAATATAGCAACAATACAAAGCCTTCAGAATGAAATAAAAGAGTGGGATGGAATGAACGGAGGGAAAACAAGATCTTGAGATAGCGCGCTTACCAAAAATGCTAGAGCGGAGTTGTTGGAGAGCCAACAACGGAAAGATAAGCTAGAAGTGGGCTTATGGAAAACATCTCAAACTAAGGTGAAATTCTGCCACTAACGGAAAACAAATAGATTGGATTGATATCAACAAGGAAACGAGAAACTTAACCCACCGGGAGGATAAAAGAACTTGGGTTAATTATAAGCACCATAATAGCAACAATCCTTAGGGAAAGCTTTAGGTGAAATATAACCCAAGATAATACCAATGACGAGATTGATGGATTTCAAATATCTCATTCTTGATAACTTGTGAATCACGAAGCATGAAGGGAAATTATCAAGAATGACATAACACCACCTCAAAAGATATGCGTGAAAGATTTGCACTCCGGATTGCAAGATGAAGAATGCATGAGCTCCTCTGAAGAGAATCTCGATGAACACTTCGAGAAAGAATTAAATCCTTGATGACCCATCATGTAGAACCTTCATGAAGAACTCCGGTAAACAAAAGAATGATCAAACTTAAAGAAAGATGAAAAGAGTAAGGTTGAATCCTTGCAATGATTAGATGCAGCTTTGCGATGAGATAAAGTGGAGACTTGGAACTCCGGAAAAGAAAAGATGAACAACAAAAATCAAGAATTTAGATGAACCTCCGGAATAAGGAATTAATCACTTTGGTGAAACACGAATAAGAATTACGTTATGCTTATCCTTCATCAATTAAATTGATGACCAACAATGGATTGCATGCAACTTAAACTCGTAGAAAGGATTAAGATAGATATAGCGTAAACTTGAGGAAGGTCTTCAATGAACCACCGGTAGGATGAAACAACGAATGGATTAATATGACAACCATGGAAGAGAATCTTGAACAAACCACCGTAAGGATTGAAAATGAACGGAGAAAAGATAAAGAAACACCGGAAAGAATTAGAGAACGAATGAAGATAATTGAGAGAATTTAGATCCATGAGAACGAAGAGATTACGAGCTGATTAGAGAATCCTTGATTTAAGCACCGGTATGATTTATAGTATAAGAGCTGAAAGCTAGAATGAATAAATCTTAGATGATGGGCTCCAGATAATCAAACTGAACATAATCTTGAATTGCTTCGGATAGGTGAAAAGAATTTCTGACAATCGAAAACAATTGTGAGAGGATGGCATAACGCTAGAACCACGAATCTTGAAGAGAATGGAGCAAAATTGAGAGGAAAAATCTTCTTCGGTCTTGAAATGTTGAGCGTGACGACGAGAAAACACGACTATGAATTGTTAAGATACTCCGGGATGAAGAATGGAAAGGTTGAGCCAACGATGAAAAGAATTTGAAAGATCTTAGAGAAATACATATGACTGATGACAAATCATTCTTACATCAATCTTTGAAATGAATTTAGGATAGCTCAGGGAAAATTAGAAAGTCAGGTAAGATCCTGGGAAAAGACCTGTGGGTTAGGGCCCACTCAAGAGAAAAACACCGTTGAAAAGATTTAAAAGATAGATTGCGCCGGTTGAATTTAATGGCTTGAAAGCGATAACAACCTTGGAATAGGTTGATTGAATGCGGAGTGGAAACATGAATCTTCGAGATATCTTCAGCACTCCGGAACAAATGAATAACGAAAAGTGAATGATTATGATGTGCACTGGTATGAGAAGGTATTTGAAACGAGGAATATGAATATGATCAATATCAAAAGCTTGATTTGAATCCACCGGAGAAGGAAAAGAACGAATAATGGTGAACTAGAGGTTCCATTAGGATCTTCATGAGAATCACCGGGTAAGAACATTTATGGAAAAGAAAGGAGAGACTTCATAATCATAAGATAGATACTTGATAAAGAAATCTTAGTCCTTGAAGAAAAAAAGGTGGTTGGGCGGGAAAACAAAGACAACTTGGAGACGGATGAAGCAAAAACCGTTGAGAAGAACTGATCATTGATCTTGCGGATGTTGAAATGATCGAATCCACTTGAATTGAAGCACACCGGTTGACAAGGATTGACATGATACTCGATGATCGAGAAAGATTGGTATTCACATAGAAATATGAGAACACCACTTAGAAAAGGTATGGAATCAACACATGACTACGAAGCAACTCGAATACCACAACTGAAAACAAAACAAAGGATTGGCTTGCAGAATAAGATGGAACAAACATATGATAGAGATTTCATCCGAAGTTTTCATGGTGGGGCCCACACGAGCTCGATCGTACAACACCATCATGTACAAGGATACGAAGCGTCCCTGAGTCAACATAGCCAAGGACTCTTTAAGACACAACGAGACCACTATAAAACCAACCGTGGATAGGCGGACCACTAGACGTCGAACCCCAATCTCATATCACACATCTGTCGGAAGGATATCCTAAGAGCTACTTGAATTCCCACTTATAAACTCCCGAAATTTTCCGGTTATGCAATCAGGTGTTGGGGATACAGGGGAAGCATAATATCTCACCCAAAACTACACAAATCCTACATCCAGCTGTATCCATCCTTCAACACATAACAAAGAAACCTTCAGAAATCATTTACCTCAACCTTTGAAAAGCATCCGTTATACGAGTTATGGCAATACTCCCGAACTCCCGCCCCAGTACTGGGTGGCGTCGAGGTTATCTCACCAACAACTGCATAAAAGAGATTTTCGATGTCGACAAAACTCAGGTATTCAAGAACTGCAACGATAAAATTGTGACGACAACACCTCGGAGCTCAACTCCCTGAGACACTGCCACAACCCCTAAATGTCAGGAGGCACCAAGAACAATGTTCTTATCACAAAACCATCGAAACAATTCCAAGATACCCGCGTGATCCTAAATTTTTTTTAGTGAAATTTGAGAAAAGAAGAGTCAAAACTCTATGTCAGGAGGCCTCACCAGAGCGACGAAGGGACTGAGGAGTAAAAAGAATCCTACTCTCCGATATATATAATCCTAAATGACTCAAAACATTTTTCTAGACTCAACAACGCCAACGATTCGATCAAGCAGGGGGCTCCTAAAGTCGGGGAAGGCTTTGATACCAACTCGTAACGCCCTCGATGCGGCTATATCTCCCACGTGTCGAAGCACGAATTAGAGGCATAACCGCATTGAAAGCAATGTCGCAAGTGAGGTAATCTTCACACAACCCATGTAATACATAAGGGAAAGAGATACATAGTTGGCTTACAATCAGCACTTCACACAATACATGACTAAAGCATTACATCATCCAGAAACAATCAAGGTCCGACTACGGAACCAAAGTAAAAGAAGACTACACCAAATGCTACACAGATCTCCGATCGACCCCAACTGAGCTCCACTACTGATCAACTGGAAACGGAACAACATAATGAACGAAATCTTCATCGAGCTCCTCCTTGAGCCGGGTTGCGTCACCTGCACGGCATCATCGACACCTGCAAGCTGGTTTTGGAAGAATCTGTGAGTCACGGGGAATCAGCAATCTCACACCCTCGCGATCAAGACTATTTAAGCTTATGGGTAGGTAAAAGGTATGAGGTGGAGCTGCAGCAAGCACTAGCATATATGGTGGCTAACTTACGCAATTGAGAGCGAGAAGATAAGGCAAAGGCACGGTCGAGCAACTATGATCAAGAAGTGATCCTAGAACAACCTACGTCAAGCATAACTCCAACGCCGTGTTCACTTCCCAGACCCCACCGAGAAGAGACCATCACGGCTACACGCGCGGTTGATGCATTTTAATTAAGATAAGTTTCAGGTTTTTTACAACCGGACATTAACAAATTCCCATCTGCCCATAACCGCGGGCATGACTTTCGAAAGTTCAAAACCCTGCAGGGTGTCCCAACTTAGCCCATCACAAGCTCTCATGGTCAACGAAGGATATTCCTTCTCCCAGGAAGACCCGATCAGGCTCGGAATCCCGGTTACAAGACATTTCGACAATGGTAAAACAAGACCAGCAAAGCCACCCAGATGTGCCGACAAATCCCGATAGGAGCTGCACATATCTCGTTCCCAGGGCACACCGAATGAGCAAGACGTCGGGTAAGCCAGCCCAGAGTTGCCCCTCGTAGCCCCTGACATCGCTCAGTTGGACCAACACTTAGAGAAGCACTGGCCCGGGGGGGTTAAATAAAGATGACCCTTGAGCCGGCCGACCCAAGGGAAAGAAAAGGCTAGGTGGAAAATGGTAAAACCAATGTTGGGCCTTGCTGGAGGAGTTTTATTCAAGGAGAACTGTCAAGGGGTTCCCATTATAAGCCAACCGCGTAAGGAACGCAAAATCCGGGAACATAACACTGATATGACAGAAACTAGGGCGGAAAGAGTGGAACAAAACACCAGGCATAAGGCCGAGCCTTCCACCCTTTACCAAGTATATAGATGCATTAATTAAATAAGAGATATTGTGATATCCCAACATATAAAACATGTTCCAACAAGGCACAAACTCCATCTTCACCTGCAACTAGCAACGCTATAAGAGGGGCTGAGCAAAGCGGTAACATAGCCAAACAACAGTTTGCTAGGACAAGGTGGGTTAGAGGCTTGGCATGGCAATATGGGAGGCATGGTAAGCAAGTGGTAGGTATCGCAGCATATGAATAGCAATAGAGCGAGCAACCAGCAAGCAAAGATAGAAGTGATTTCGAGGGTATGGTCATCTTTCCTGAAATCCCGCAAGGAAGAAGAACGAGTCCATGAAGAAGACAAACGAACGTAGTCGAACAGGTCCTCACAAACGCGACGTTTACGGAACTAACCCGAAGAAGCAACACCGGAAAGAAGCAAACAACATAGTAAACAACCACCACATAAACATGGCATGATGCACAACCAAGTATGATGCATGTCCGGTTTAAATAGGCATGGCAATATGCAACAAGCAATTCTACAAATTAAGTGGAGCTCAATATGCAACGAGTTGCATATTGAGGAACACCACATCAATTATTTAGTTCACTCCCGGTTAGGTACTCAACAATATTAAATGTTGGTTAACATGGCAAGAGGTGAGGCATAACAAAACTACACCATCTAAACAATTTAAATGGGGCCGGATATAACAAATAACGAATCCGGTAAATCCCCATACGCCTTAGTAATTTAATGCAACAACAAACTAAACATTTTAATTGTTGTGATCATGATGCGGATGACATGTGCTAGAATTATGCAAGTTTTAAAGAAAATGTTGATAAGAGCATTATGAAGCATTTGTCACCGTGGTGGAAAGAAAAGGGGTGCCACGGCAACGATAACGGAAATGGTGCCACGGCAACGTTCCGGTTCCGGAAACTCGATTGAGATGCCGGTGGAAAATAACAAGTGTGACGGGAGCGTGTCATGCGAAGAACGGTGGGGTGCTCCCGGTTATCGGGTTCCCACGTGTCAGCGGCATGGCAACGAGGAACAACTAAGGTTCACTGGCGAATACAACAACCAACCATGCATCTCATACAACACATGCATTCAGTCCACGGGCGTCGTCTCGGGGTATACCTTCGGAGCGTGCAAAGGGGACGGTTCTCGTTCGTAGAGGGAAGTAGGCGTTCTCGCGATGGCGGTAGTGGAAGTAGTCGTTCTCGCATGCTCCAGGGTCGACGGTAGAGGTTCTCGCGATCTCGGCGACGGTAGTGGGACACGTTTTGGAGGGGAAGTATAGGTTCATGTTTCGTAGTCGTTCAGGGTCGCCGATAGTTGTACACATTCGTTGTTGGACTTGATGGAACCGATGCCTCTGGACGTAGTGGTACACGTTCATGGAGTAGGTCGTACACGTCGTTGGTAGATGTTCACTTGACGGCCTTCAATGGCGGTAGTTGTTCTCGTTTCGTCGTGGAAGTAGTTGCACATCTCATTTCAACGGCGGAAGACGAACTTGGTGGTCCTCGTCGTCCTGGTACTTGGCGTCCTCTCGGCCTTGACGGTCTCGGTTCTTGCGACGGTAGTGGTGCACGACAACTGTAGTCGAACTTGAAGGGTCGTAGACGTTGTGGCACAGATGGTGGAGGAGTAGGGGCTTCACGCGAATAGGTCCGCAGTGGAGGTCGTCGTAGGGCGCGCAAGCACGCCGGGCAGGGCATCCTCGGGTCGAGGTGGTGCAGCATGGGTACATGAGACCGGGGCTGTGTCATGGGGTCTTCACGGCGCGGTCCACACAGAAGCCGTAGAGGAGCGACGGGGATGCAGGCTAGACAGGAGGCGGTGGAGAGATGGCCGAGGCGAGGTCGGCAACGGCCGGGATAGAGGGAAGCGTGCGGCGGACGGAGCAGCTCCTGCAGTGGCGCTCGAGCTGCAAGAGGCGGGCGCTGGTCATAGTCGCCGGCGATGGAGGCGGAGCAGCGGACGGGCAAAGCAGAGGAGGCGGTGGCGAACGCGGGCAGCAGTGTAATCCGACAGCGGAGCTCGCCGGATCAAGGACGCGGCAAGGAGCTCCTGGAGGCTGGCGTCGCTGGGGAATCGAGCGCAGGGGTCGGAGACGGGACACGCGTAGCAGGGAGCTCAGTGGCCGGAGCTGATGGTCAACGCAGCCGCAGGGTCGCGGGCACGAGGGCTCGGCGACGCTCCTGTTGCCACTCACGACGAAGAAGGGAGGACCATGGGCGCGCGAGGGGCAATGCCTCATGGCTGTGGATGCGAGCGAGGGGGAAGGCTGAGAACTCCGGCAACGCGGAGGTGCAGGAGAGGTCCGGCGGAGGTCATGGACGAAGCAGCAGGGCGGAGGCGCCGCGCCATGGCGGGGAGGCGAGGGGAGGAGGAGCTTCGGCAGTGGCGGTTGCGTGGGATCAGGAGGAAGGGGTCGAGAGGGAGATGGGGACGAGCGGGATCGGGCTCCCTGGCGGCGCGAGGGGAGAGAATGAGGGAGAGAACGAGGGAGTTGGGATCGGCCTAGGGTTAGGATTAGGTGGGCCAAAAGGCCGGCCCAGAAGAGAAGGGGTTGCGCCTGGATCTTGGCTGGGCTCTTTCTCTCTCTCACTCTCTCTTCTCTCTAAGCATAAAACAAAAATTGAGGAAGAAAAGAAAATAGGGAGGGGGTTAGGGAAAGAATTAGCACACGTAGATAATATTCTCGGACTCGCAAAAATGCGCTAGTTCCAAGAAAAATAGGAGAGGCATGATTGTAAGGATTTAATTCAAAGTCATTTGAATTTAATTCAAATGGTTTGAACAAGGGCTAGGAAATAGAGGTGTCCAAAAATGTTCAGATATTTGGTGGAGCTCCGAAAAATGAAGAAAGAATTTATGGGCAAAGTTTGAGGTCAAGAAGCGAGATAACAAAGGCATGGGGAAATTTTGCAAGTGTGTTTTAGGTGATTCCATAAGAATGGATTATTTAATATAGCTCCCAAATATTAGGAGGATATGTTATAAAGAGAATCACCATATGAATTCCCTTGGTTCAAATGGACCAAAGATCCATGCAATTTATTTAGAGAGTTGCAAAAGATTTACGAGATGATGGCATGATGACATGATGCAGTGCAACATAAAATAAAAGGGGAGGCACAAAAGAAACACACGGGGAAACCCGGAACATATGGAAGTCTTCTCGAGCATCGGTCTCGGGGCGTCATCACACTCCACCACTACGAGAGGATCTCGTCCCGAGATCTAGGATGGCACCGGAGGGAAAAGGAAGAGGTAGATAAGAGGTAAAACTAAGTTGCTTCTTTGACAAATGAGTGAAACCAGAGAACCTTACGAGGTTGAACAAATTGAAAGAAAGAAAAACAACAAAGATGAACATGGTTGAAAACACTCCGTTAGGAAAGAGGAACAAGGAACATTACTAGAACCTTGTAGGTTGAAAGACATAAGAAAAGGGTTGCAATGGACAAGAAGTACATGCAAGCACTCCGGTTGAAACGAGATGTACAAGGAACGATAAGGATCAATTACGACAACACTCCGGTTAGAAATGGAAAGTAAAGAATATGAGCTTGGAAAAATGAAAGCACTTGGGTGAGAGTCCGGTTAGAAGAGGAATAATAGCGACAACACTCCGGTTAAAGCAAGATAGAGAAGGAAAAAGAATGAAATGATTTGGACAACACTCCGACTGTAAATTAAAGGAATTAAACATGATCTTGACAAGATGAGAGGATACTTGAAAAGAGGACACGACACTCCGGTTAAAAGGATAAGCACGAACAGAACATGGTATTTGACAAAACGAGATGATGGGTGAATATAGCAACAATACAAAGCCTTCAGAATGAAATAAAAGAGTGGGATGGAATGAACGGAGGGAAAACAAGATCTTGAGATAGCGCGCTTACCACAAATGCTAGAGCGGAGTTGTTGGAAAGCCAACAACGAAAAGATAAGCTTGAAGTGGGCTTATGAAAACATCTCATACTGAGGTGAAATTCTGCCACTAACGGAAAACAAATAGATTGGATTGATATCAACAAGGAGACGAGAAACTTAACCCACCGGGAGGATAAAAGAACTTGGGTCAATTATAAGCACCATAATAGCAACAATCCTTAGGGAAAGCTTTAGGTGAAATATAACCCAAGATAATACCAATGACGAGATTGATGGATTTCAAATATCTCATTCTTGATAACTTGTGAATCACGAAGCACGAAGGGAAATTATCAAGAATGACATAAGACCACCTCGAAAGATATGCGTGAAAGATTTGCACTCCGGATTGCAAGATGAAGAATGCATGAGCTCCTTTGAAGAGAATCTCGATGAACACTTCGAGAAAGAATTAAATCCTTGATGACCCATCATGTAGAACCTTCATGAAGAACTCCGGTAAACAAAAGAATGATCAAACTTAAAGAAAGATGAAAAGAGTAAGGTTGAATCCTTGCAATGATTAGATGCAGCTTTGCGACGAGATAAAGTGGAGACTTGGAACTCCGGAAAAGAAAAGATGAACAACAAAAATCAAGAATTTAGATGAACCTCCGGAATAAGGAATTAATCACTTTGGTGAAACACGAATAAGAATTACGTTATGCTTATCCTTCATCAATTAAATTGATGACCAAAAATGGATTGCATGCAACTTAAACTCGTAGAAAGGATTAAGATAGATATAGCGTAAACTTGAGGAAGGTCTTCAATGAACCACCGGTAGGATGAAACAACGAATGGATTAATATGACAACCATGGAAGAGAATCTTGAACAAACCACCGTAAGGATTGAAAATGAATGAAGAAAAGATAAAGAAACACCAGAAAGAATTAGAGAACGTTTGAAGATACTTGAGAGAATTTAGATCCATGAGAACGAAGAGATTACGAGCTGATTAGAGAATCCTTGATTTAAGCACCGGTATGATTTAGAGTATGAGAGCTGAAAGCTAGAATGAATAAATCTTAGATGATGGGCTCCGTATAATCAAACTGAACATAATCTTGAATTGCTCCGGATAGGTGAAAAGAATTTCTGACAATTGAAAACAATTGTGAGAGGATGGCATAACGCTAGAACCACGAATCTTGAAGAGAATGGAGCAAAATTGGGAGGAAAAATCTTCTTTGGTCTTGAAATGTTGAGCATGATGACGAGAAAACACCACCATGAATTGTTAAGGTACTCCAGGATGAAGAATGGAAAGGTTGAGCCAACAATGAAAAGAATTTGAAAGATCTTAGAGAAATACATATGACTTATGACAAATCATTCTTACGTCAATCTTTGAAATGAATTTAGGATAGCTCCGGGAAAATTAGAAGAGTCAGGTAAGATCCTGGGAAAAGACTTGTGGGTTAGGGCCCACTCAAGAGGAAAACACCGTTGAAAAGATTTAAAAGATAGATTGCGCCGGTTGAATTTAATGGCTTGAAAGTGATAACAACCTCGGAATAGGTTGATTGAATGCGGAGTGGAAACATGAATCTTCGAGATATCTTCAGCACTCCGGAACAAATGAATAACGAAAAGTGAATGATTATGATGTGCACTGGTATGAGAAGGTATTTGAAATGAGGAATAGGAATATGATCAATATCAAAAGCTTGATTTGAATCCAGCGGAGAAGGAAAAGAACGAACAATGGTGAACTAGAGGTTCCGTTAGGATCTTCATGAGAATCACCGGGTAAGAACATTTACGGAAAAGAAAGGAGAGACTTCATAATCATAAGATAGATACTTGATAAAGAAATCTTAGTCCTTGAAGAAAAAAGGTGGGTGGGCGGGAAAACAAAGACAACTTGGAGATGGATGAAGCAAAAACTGTTGAGAAGAACTGATCATTGATCTTGCGGATGTTGAAATGATCGGATCCACTTGAATTGAAGCACACTGGTTGACAAGGATTGACATGATACTCGATGATCGAGAAGGATTGGTATTCACATAGAAATATGAGAACACCACTTAGAAAAGGTATGGATCAACACTTGACTACGAAGCAACTCAAATACCACAACTGAAAACAAAACAAAGGATTAGCTTGCAGAATAAGCTGGAACAAACATATGATAGAGATTTCGTCTGAAGTTTTCGTGGTGGGGCCCACACAGGCTTGATCGTAAACACCATCATGTACAAGGATACGAAGCGTCCCTGAGTCAGCATAGCCAAGGACTCTTTAAGACACAACGAGACCACTGCAAAACCAACCGTGGATAGGCGGACCACTAGACGTCGAACCCCAATCTCATATCACACATCTGTCGGAAGGATATCCTAAGAGCTACTTGAATTCCCACTTATAAACTCCCGAAAATTTCCGGTTATGCAATTAGGTGTTGGGGATACAGGGGAAGCATAATATCTAACCCAAAACTACACAAATCCTACATCCAGCTGTATCCATCCTTCAACACATAACAAAGAAACCTTCAGAAATCATTTACCTCAACCTTTGAAAAGCATCCGTTATACGAGTTATGGCAATACTCCCGAACTCCCGCCCCAGTACTGGGTGGCGTCGAGGTTATCTCACCAACAACTGCATAAAAGAGATTTTCGATGTCGACAAAACTCAAGTATTCAAGAACTGCAACGATAAAATTGTGACGACAACACCTCGGAGCTCAACTCCCCGGGACACTGCCACAACCCCTAAATGTCAGGAGGCACCAAGAACAATGTTCTTATCACAAAACCATCGAAACGATTCCAAGATACCCGCGTGATCCTAAATTTTTTTTAGTGAAATTTGAGAAAAGAAGAGTCAAAACTCTATGTCAGGAGGCCTCACCAGAGCGACGAAGAGACTGAGGAGTAAAAAGAATCCTACTCTCCGATATATATAATCCTAAATGACTCAAAACATTTTTCTAGACTCAACAACGCCAACGATTCGATCAAGCAGGGGGCTCCTAAAGTTGGGGAAGGCTTTGATACCAACTCGTAACGCCCTCGATGCGGCTATATCTCCCACGTGTCGAAGCACGACTTAGAGGCATAACCGCATTGAAAGCAATGTCGCAAGTGAGGTAATCTTCACACAACCCATGTAATACATAAGGGAAAGAGATACATAGTTGGCTTACAATCGCCACTTCACACAATACATGACTAAAGCATTACATCATCCAGAAACAATCAAGGTCCGACTACGGAACCAAAGTAAAAGAAGACTACCCCAAATGCTACACAGATCCCCGATCGACCCCAACTGGGCTCCACTACTGATCAACTGGAAACGGAACAACATAATGAACGAAATCTTCATCGAGCTCCTCCTTGAGCTGGGTTGCGTCACCTGCACGGCATCATCGACACCTGCAAGCTGGTTTTGGAAGAATCTGTGAGTCATGGGGACTCAGCAATCTCACACCCTCGCGATCAAGACTATTTAAGCTTATGGGTAGGTAAAAGGTATGAGGTGGAGCTGCAGCAAGCACTAGCATATATGGTGGCTAACTTACGCAATTGAGAGCGAGAAGAGAAGGCAAAGGCACGGTCGAGCAACTATGATCAAGAAGTGATCCTAGAACAACCTACGTCAAGCATAACTCCAACGCCGTGTTCACTTCCCGGACCCCACCGAGAACAGACCATCACGGCTACACGCACGGTTGATGCATTTTAATTAAGATAAGTTTCAGGTTTTTTACAACCGGACATTAACAAATTCCCATCTGCCCATAACCGCGGGCATGACTTTCGAAAGTTCAAAACCCTGTAGGGTTGTCCCAACTTAGCCCATCACAAGCTCTCATGGTCAACGAAGGATATTCCTTCTCCCAGGAAGACCCGATCAGGCTCGGAATCCCGGTTACAAGACATTTCGACAATGGTAAAACAAGACCAGCAAAGCCACCCAGATGTGCCGACAAATCTCGATAGGAGCTGCACATATCTCGTTCTCAGGGCACACCGAATGAGCAAGACGTCGGGTAAGCCAGCCCAGAGTTGCCCCTCGTAGCCCCTGACATCGCTCAGTTGGACCAACACTTAGAGAAGCACTGGCCCGGGGGGGTTAAATAAAGATGACCCTTGAGCCGGCCGACCCAAGGGAAAGAAAAGGCTAGGTGGCAAATGGTAAAACCAATGTTGGGCCTTGCTGGAGGAGTTTTATTCAAGGCGAACTGTCAAGGGGTTCCCATTATAAGCCAACCGCGTAAGGAACGCAAAATCCGGGAACATAACACTGATATGACAGAAACTAGGGCGGCAAGAGTGGAACAAAACACCAGGCATAAGGCCGAGCCTTCCACCCTTTACCAAGTATATAGATGCATTAATTAAATAAGAGATATTGTGATATCCCAACATGTAAAACATGTTCCAACAAGGCACAAACTCCATCTTCACCTGCAACTAGCAACGCTATAAGAGGGGCTGAGCAAAGCGGTAACATAGCCAAACAATGGTTTGCTAGGACAAGGTGGGTTAGAGGCTTGGCATGGCAATATGGGAGGCATGATAAGCAAGTGGTAGGTATCGCAGCATAGGAATAGCAATAGAGCAAGCAACTAGCAAGCAAAGATAGAAGTGATTTCGAGGGTATGGTCATCTTTCCTGAAATCCCGCAAGGAAGAAGAACGAGTCCATGAAGAAGACAAACGGACGTAGTCGAACAGGTCCTCACAAACGCGACGTTTACGGAACTAACCCGAAGAAGCAACACCGGAAAGAAGCAAACAACATAGTAAACAACCACCACATAAACATGGCATGATGCACAACCAAGTATGATGCATGTCCGGTTTAAATAGGCATCGCAATATGCAACAAACAATTCTACAAATTAAGTGGAGCTCAATATGCAACGAGTTGCATATTGAGGAACACCACATCAATTATTTAGTTCACTCCCGGTTAGGTACTCAACAATATTAAATGTTGGTTAACATGGCAAGAGGTGAGGCATAACAAAACTACACCATCTAAACAATTTAAATGGGGCCGGATATAACAAATAACGAATCCGGTAAATCCCCATACGCCTTAGTAATTTAATGCAACAACAAACTAAACATTTTAATTGTTGTTATCATGATGCGGATGACATGTGCTAGAATTATGGAAGTTTTAAAGAAAATGTTGATAAGAGCATTATGAAGCATTTGTCACCGTGGTGGAAAGAAAAGGGGTGCCATGGCAACGATAACGGAAATGGTGCCACGGCAACGTTCCGGTTCCGGAAACTCGATTGAGATGCCGGTGGAAAATAACAAGTGTGACGGGAGCGTGTCATGCGAAGAACGGTGGGGTGCTCCCGGTTATCGGGTTCCCACGTGTCTGCGGCATGGCAACGAGGAACAACTAAGGTTCACGGGCGAATACAACAACCAACCATGCATCTCATACAACACATGCATTCAGTCCATGGGCGTCGTCTCGGGGTTATACCTTCGGAGCGTGCAAAGGGGACGGTTCTCGTTCGTAGAGGGAAGTAGGCGTTCTTGCGATGGCGGTAGTGGAAGTAGTCGTTCTCGCATGCTCTAGGGTCGACGGTAGAGGTTCTCGCGATCTCGGCGACGGTAGTGGGACACGTTTTGGAGGGGAAGTATAGGTTCACGTTTCGTAGTCGTTCGGGGTCGCCGATAGTTGTACACATTCGTTGTTGGACTTGATGGAACCGATGCCTCTTGACGTAGTGGTACACGTTCATGGAGTAGGTCGTACACGTCGTTGGTAGATGTTCACTTGACGGCCTTCAACGGCGGTAGTTGTTCTCGTTTCGTCGTGGAAGTAGTTGCACATCTCATTTCAACGGTGGAAGATGAACTTGGCGGTCCTCGTCGTCCTGGTACTTGGCGTCCTCTCGGCCTTGACGGTCTCGGTTCTTGCAACGGTAGTGGTGCACGACAACTGTAGTCGAACTTGAAGGGTCATAGACGTCGTGGCACTGATGGTGGAGGAGTAGGGGCTTCACGCGAATAGGTCCGCGGTGGAGGTCGTCGTAGGGCGCGCAAGCATGCCGGGCAGGGCATCCTCGGGTCGAGGTGGTGCAACATGGGTACATGAGACCGGGGCTGTGTCATGGGGTCTTCACGGCGCGGTCCACACAGAAGCCAAAGAGGAGCGACGGGGATGCAGTCTAGGCAGGAGGCGGTGGAGAGATGGCTGAGGCGAGGTCGGCAATGGTCGGGATGGAGGGAAGCGCGCGGCAGACGGAGCAGCTCCTGCAGTGGCGCTCGAGCTACAAGAGGCGGGCGCTGGTCATAGTCACCGGCGATGGAGGCGGAGCAGGGGATGGGCAAAGCAGAGGAGGCGGTGGAGAACGCGGGCGGCAGTGCAATCCGGCAGCGGAGCTCGCCGGATCAAAGACGCGGCAGGGAGCTCCTGGAGGCTGGCATTGCTGGGGAATCGGGAGCAGGGGTCGGAGACGGGACACACGCAGTAGGGAGCTCAGCGGCTGGAGCTGATGGTCAATGCAGCCGCAGGGTCGCGGGTACGAGGGCTTGGCGACGCTCCTATTGCCGCTCACGACGAAGAAGGGAGGACCATGGGCGCGCGAGGGGGCACTGCCTCGCGGCTGTGGACGCGAGCGAGGGGGAAGGGTGAGAACTCCAGCGTCGCGGAGGTGCAGGAGAGGTCCGGCGGAGGTCATGGACGAAGCAGCAGGGCGGAGGCGCCACGCCATGGCGGGGAGGCGAGGGGAGGAGGAGCTTCGGCAGTGGCAGTTGCGTGGGATCGGGAGGAAGGGGTCGAGAGGGAGATGGGGACGAGCGGGATCGGGCTCCCTGGCGGCGCGAGGGGAGAGAATGAGGGAGAGAACGAGGGAGTTGGGATCGGCCTAGGGTTAGGATTAGGTGGGCCAAAAGGCCGGCCCAGAAGAGAAGGGGCTGCGCCTGGATCTTGGCTGGGCTCTTTCTCTCTCTCACTCTCTCTTCTCTCTAAGCATAAAACAAAAATTGGGGAAGAAAAGAAAAGAGGGAGGGGGTTAGGCAAATAATTAGCGCACGTAGATAATATTCTCGGACTCGCAAAAATGCGCTGGTTCCAAGAAAAATAGGAGAGGCATGATTGTAAGGATTTAATTCAAAGTCATTTGAATTTAATTCAAATGGTTTGAACAAGGGCTAGGAAATAGAGGTGTCCAAAAATGTTTGGATTTTTGGTGGAGGTCCGAGAAATGAAGAAAGAATTTATGGGCAAAGTTTGAGGTCAAGAAGCGAGATAACAAAGGCATGGGGAAATTTTGCAAGTGTGTTTTAGGTGATTCCATAAGAATGGATTATTTAATATAGCTCCCTAATATCAGGAGGATATGTTATAAAGAGAATCACCATATGAATTCCCTTGGTTTAAATGGGCCGAAGATCCATGCACTTTATTTAGAGAGTTGCAAAGGATTTACGATATGATGGCATGATGACATGATGCAATGCAACATAAAATAAAAGGGGAGGCACAAAAGAAACACACAGCGAAACCCAGAACATATGGAAGTCTTCTCGAGCATCGGTCTCGGGGCGTCACAGTTGTCCTCTGCATCATCATGCCGTGTTTCCCAGCTTGCAAGATTCAGAACCAACAAATAAGATCCAAATAATAAGTACAACAAAGATGCCTACACATCTCATTGATTCCAAGCTTGCAAGATTCAGAACCAACAAATAAGATCCAAATAATAAGTACAACAAAGATGCCTACACATCTCATTGATTCCCAGCTTGCAAGATTCAGAACCAACAAATAAGATTCAAATAATAAGTACAACAAAGATGCCTACACATCTCACTGATTCCCAGCTTGCAAGATTCAGAACCAACCCATTAGAGCCTTTTGATAAAGTGAATATCGGGATTAAATCCATCTTGGCTAGCCATGTCATACAATCGAAGAACTTGGCGAATGCTCTTGACCGTCACAACATCTGTAGTTGAGTATTCCTGTTTGCACAACATGTTTGCACAACACAAACAAGGAGATAGGAGAGCATGATTTCACTTTAATAGCGGCCTCCTTGAACTCAACCTCCAGCTCTACTTGGATGAGGTCTGCCTGGAGTTCCATGATTCAATTCATGCGCCTTTTTCTGTAGTTCACCTGAAATGAAGCAAAGATTGCATCATTCAGCTAGCAAGAAGTACTTGCTCTTGTGAGCTGGCAGGTTCTTCTTTAGTAGTTGCACTAAAATTGAGGAACATTAAGGTTGGTTGTCCGGCTCATGTAAGGTGCAACTATAATTTTCTTATCCTTTTGTGCAGTTCCACTAAAATAAAGTGCCATTGTGGTGACAGTGACGAATCCATCTTGCAAAGGCTAATAAAATGTTGCACGAGATTACCAGCAGAACTTGACGGAGATTTTGGAAACTCCAATCACCATTTTGTGCAGTTCCACCAAAATTGAGAGATGTTGCCCACATGACATTTTAGTTGAACTGCATAAGACACTCACTCAAAAAAAAGTGTTTTGTGCCGTTCACCAAAAGGTCACAATAGCAACAAGGTGAAATGGATATCCCTATCTGCACAAAAAGATAGATAGTAAACAGTTGCTGGGCAGCAAACCTAATCCTGGAGACCTTGTACTATGTGAGGGCAGCAAATCTAATCCTGGAGACCTTTTACTATGCGAGGGCAGAAAATCTAATCTTGGAGACCTTTTACTATGTGAGGGCAGCAAATCTAATCCTGGAGACCTTTTACTATGTGAGGGCAGCAAATCTAATCCTGAGACCTTTTACTATGTGAGGGCAGCAAATCTAATCCCGAGACCTTTTACTATGTGAGGGCAGCAAATCTAATCCTGGAGACCTTTTACTATGTGATGGCAGCAAATCTAATCCTGGACATACTCTGTTGACTTGTCCACCAGCCGCCACTTTCTTGTCCGGGCTGCGCTTGGCTCTTCGCCTCTTCGGGAAGTCGAACAATGATGGAATACTACTGCACTGGAGGAGTACTATAGTACGCTTCTGGCCATCTGACACCGATTGAACTGCTACATGTCCACCGCGTGCGGGAGGGAGAGCGTGTAGCGAAAGCTTCTCCTAGTCTTGCCAGCCACCACGCTCATGGGCGAGGGAGGGACGCTCCTGCCTTTGCGTCTATGACAGGTGTGTGGCCAACCTGTCATACAGCCAAAGGCAGGTGCAGTTAAGTCCGCGAGGGAGAGGATAATCAAACTTCTCGTTGATGTACGAGTTGACGCGACACATCAAAGCACTACAGTCAATATATTTCAATAATTTGCGTGTGTGACTCCCAGATGCAGAGGCCGGGGGTCATCATCATCCTTTTCGAGAAAAAACAGATGCGTGTGTGAGAGGACGAGTGCGTGCGTGCACCTCTTCTCTTCCTGTATAACGTACTACTAAACTCAGAGTACAAGTTTTTGTGGGTGGCACGATGGTGTGTGCGAGAAGTCCCGAGAGATAGGTTTAATGCGTCTAAAAAAAGACTAGCCTAGAGCTCGCCACGCGGCTATTCCTGTCGAATGCCCCATTAACCGTAAGATATGTATACCACGGTGCCAGTTATTGCACGTACACAGCAGTACTCCCTCCTTTCCGGTTTATAGGGCTTAATTCAAAAATCTCACCAACCAAGATGGTGAGTGGCGAAATATTTTTTGTAGTTTGCAAAAGCACCTAATTAATGCTCTTGTTTTCTCAAAAAATTATGCTTATCAATGCATTAATTTCAATGCATGCATGCATAAAGTACATGTATTGGTCAATTTTCTCTTAATACTTGCATGCAATGATTTAATGCACCTTGGAATCTGAACATGTGTTGGGGAACAACCAAATTGAGCCTTATAAAATGGAAAAACTAAAATTTTGAGATAAGCCCTATAAAACCAGAAAGGATGGAGTAGAAAAAGAAGTACTCCATCCGGGAATAGTGCCGCACTTCGAAACTAGAACCGTCAATAAATTTTGAGCTTGCGTCTCGTCACATTCCAAATTACTCCATGCTATATTGAATTGCAAACCTGTTCACACTGATCACAACCTAAATGGTTTCCCACTTAGGAGCATATTAGTACTCGGTTATAAATACTAGTATGCCAAGATTACTGCACATTCCTCCTCAACTCCTCATCCACAAAAACAAACAAGTCATTTAGCATCCTTCCCTTGCGTCTGCCATGGCCAGCGTGAGTTCTGGGTCGAGAGATTGCCACCAGGGAGAGGTGAGCATGGAAGCGGAAGCACGAGAGATGTCCCGCCTCGCTGCGAGAGCAGCCGACATGTCCCGTCGCGCGGAAGTAGCGGCACAGAGGTCCCGCCGCGCCACTGAAGCAGCACAGAGGTCCCGCTGTGCCGTCGATGCAGTAGACTGGTCCGGCCGCGCTGCGGAAGCAGCAGAGATGTCCCGCCGCTCCATGAATGCAGCGGAGATGTCCCGCCGCGCCGCGGCGGCCTGGGAAAATTTCTTGCGGGCAGGCGACGACTGTTACAGGCGCATGCATGCGATCGTCCATAGCCAGATGGATCAGATCTCCGGCTCGGCGAGGTTGCAGGACGACATGATAGCCTCGTTTAAATAGGCTACCGGCGTCATCCAACAACTAAGGGAGGGCAATGAGAGGCTCCGGCCGAGCGCGACCTGCTGAGGGAGAAGATCGTCCGAAGTGCAGACTAGCAGGAGGAGACCAGTGCCTTGTTGAAGAGGACCGGCGTCATCGTCAAGAAACTTATGGACGATAATGACATGCTCCACAACGAGCGCCAAAGGCTCGTGGAGGAATCCGTGGATGTTCTCAAGCAGCATCTTGAGGACATGAAAGAGCTCATCGCCGCTCGCCGCAGAGACTAGTTTCCTGGTTTCTTTTGATGTAATAATCGGTTTAGGATGTGGATTGTGTCGTCGGTTGTGAAATGTTGGGTTCTAGCGCGGATGTTTGGCCTTTGTTGGCCTCTTGGGATGTTGCGATTTCAATCTGGTAGCTTTTAGTCCTTCGTGTTAGGCTGAAGTTGTGCTGAACTTCTTGTGAATTGTGGTGGTTTTCAGTAATGAAAATCGGAAGGGGCAAGCCCCTCTTTGATAAAAAAAATTTAATCGTCCTTATATATTCATCAGTCTTGCTATAAGTCGTAGTAGATGCTATATAGGTCCATTGGATCTTACATCAAGATCCGTGCTTTCAGATTTTCTTTTTTCTCTCTTAAATCTCAGTCAAGTGAGACATAGCCACACCATTAATGGAGACCTTGGGAGAGAGGCGGACGACAGATGGAGGTCAAAGGGCTCTCCTCCCGATAAGCACGCGCAGGGGTCTGATCGCACGCCTCTCATACTCAAATAGCTACCCTGCACGGCGCCTCCTAGCTAATAAAAAATGGGGACGCGTGGCAGCACGTAAATGGTACTAGTAAGTAGAATGCCCACGGTTTCAATAATACTTGTGTTTCCGATTGTAACGTAACAACACTTGTTCCAAAATGACTTTGTTGATTGTTAATGTGTGCGCCTTCACAAATTGGACTGCAAATTTACCACAACATGTTGGTGCCATGTCATGGCACCAAGCCAAGTTTCATTATTTTCATGCATGTTTTGGATTTACAGGAATTAAAAAACTAAGTTTCTCAATGTTTCCAACCCAGCCACAACGCCCAGAATTTTGAATTTCATTCCCATTTCTTGCATGGAACCTAGAAAATTACCCGAGGACACACATGTGATTTTTCAACCAACTTTGGTGCACTGGAACATGTGCTTGTATTTCGAATTTGAATTATGCACACAAAGGTGACACGTTCCCTCCCAGAACCACGAGCCTTCTTGAGAGAAGCTCCGATTTGCAAGAAGCTTATACCAAAATTTGTTCCTATTCGGCCAATTTTTTTACCACGGCATGGTACTACCATGACATGACACCATGCCAAGTTTCATGATTTTAAAACCAAGTTTCTCAATGTTCTCGACCGAGCCACAATGCCCAGATGTTTGAATTTTATTCTCATTTTTTGCATGGGACCTACTCCCTCCTTCCATCTATATAGGGCCTAATGTGTTTTTCAAGACAGCCTTTGACTATTGACAAGATTAATAGCACATGAGATGTATACTATGAAAATTATATTATTGGAAGCTCCTTTGACATACAAAATTGAAGGTATGCTTTGTGTAAGTTGCATGCCATATATTATTGCTCTAACGTTTGGTCAAAGTTAGCCTCAAAAAACGCATTAGGACCTATATAGATGGAAGGAGGGAGTAGAAATTCACCTGAGGACACAAATGTGATTTTCAACCAACTTTGGTGCACGGGAGCATGTGGTTGTAGTTCAAATTTGAATTATGCACATTAAATGACCAAAAACTCAATTAATGTGTAAATAAGGCCAAACAAAGCTGGAATAATTCCAAAATTTAACAGGGCACTCATGTAGTTCTATGTTGCCTTTGTAAATAAACTCAAGGGGGGCAACGTATATCGTTTCGCACTCAAAGGTGGCACGTTCCCTCTCAGAACCACGAGCCTTCTTGAGAGAAGCTTCGGTTTGCAAAAGCTTATACCAAAAGCTGTTCCTATTCAGCCAATTTTTTTACCACAACATGGTAGTACCATGACATGACATCCATGCCAAGTTTCACGATTTTCAGACGTGTTTTGGATTTACAAGAATTTTAAAACCAAGTTTCTCAATGTTCTCGGCCGAGCCACGATGCCCAGATGTTTTAATTTTATTTTCATTTCTTGCATGGGACCTAGAAAATCACCCGAGGACACAAATGTGATTTTTCAACCAACTTTGGTGCACGAGAGCATGTGCTTGTAGTTCAAATTTGATTTATGCACATTAAATGACCAGAAACTCAATTAATGTATAAAAAACGACAAACGAACCCAGAATAATTCCAAAATTTAACAGGGCACTAATGTAGTTCTATGTTGCCTTTGTTAAGAAACTCAAGGGGGGGAGCGTATATTGTTTCACACTCAAAGGTGGCACGTTCCCTCTTAGAACCACGAGCTTCCAAATCGGCCCAATTTTTTACCACAACATGTTAGTGCCATGACATGACACCATGCCAAGTTTCATGATTTCCAAGCGAGTTTTGGATTTACATGAATTTAAAATCAAAGTTTCTCGATGTTCTCGGCCGAGTCATGACGCCCAGATGTTTGAATTTCATTCTCATTTCTTCCATGGGACCTAGAAATTCAACCAAGGACACACATGTGATTTTTCAACCCACTTTGGTGCACCGGAGCATGTGCATGCAATTCATATTTGGATTATGCACATTAAAAGTCCAGAAACTCAATTAATGTATAAAAAGGCCAAATGAACCCGAAATAATTCCAAAATTTAACAGGGCACTCATATAGTTCTATGTTGCCTCTGTAAATAAAATCAGGGGGAGGCAGCGTATATCGTTTCGCACACAAAGGTGACACGTTCCCTCTCGGAACCACGAGGCTTGTTGAGGGAATCTCCGGTTTTGTAAGAGGCTTATACCAAAACTTGTCCCAATTTAGCCAAAAATTATATGTATGAAAACAGGGTTTAGATTATCCCAAACATCTCGCTACCTAGACCAATAATGTACCATGATTTGAATTCAACATAAAATGGATACAAATATTTCAATTGGAGAGCGTATGGTACATGTAGTTCATAGTGAAATATGATTACTGCTATATGTATGTTTTTTGTTATCAAGATAATATTTAAATTATTGTATAACTTGACAACAATCGTATTCAAATAAGGAAAATTGATTCAAATTTAGTCCATATGGTAGGCGACAATATATATGTTCACATGGTGGAGTAAAATGTTCATATATGATGGAAGATCAAAATGTACGACTACATCAATTATAAACCGCAAGGTCACCTAACAATATATTCGAATTCAACATAACGTGGATTCAAAAATTGAAATTCGAGATCATGGCATCTGTAATCATATAAAAAGGGACATTACTCTTTCTTTGGTTGGAATTGATTTGTTTTTTGTTGTCGTTGAGGGAAGTGCAAATCGATTTGGTACTGTGCAGGGTAATCTTGTTCTCCCGATTTTTTTTTACATTTTTCTTGTAGTTTTTTCAATGGCATCTATAGCAATATAGTAAAAGGGGACATGACTCTCTTGTGTCTTGTATGAATTGCTTTTTTACACGTTAAGTTTGTTCTGCCGAACAAGGAATCCGCACCTTGTTATCCCGAAATTTTCAAGCTCGAGTATCTTTTGTCTCACCTTCTTTGAAACTCCCGCTTCCTCAACCCGCGCCGCGCCTTGTTATCCCGAAATTTGGACACGCGCGAGAACTCCCTCCTCATCCAAAATCGCTCCTGCAGCCCAGACACGCGAAACCCCCTTCTACCCCTCAGCCGAAAATGAAGCTCCACGTCGCGGTGTCAAAACCGGTGGGGGTACGCTGGTAACTTACCCTACATTTCGGACAAGCGCGTCCCTAAGCTTAGCTCCCCTCCCCCTTCGCCCCCCATTCGTACACCGAGGCCGCCAAAACCCGCGAAACCCCACGCTCCTCCGTCGGCCTTCCGACCACCGCCCAGCCAGAGACTCTTCCCCGACTACGTCGTCCACCGCAACAGCTCGCCGTCCCTCATCCACCGCACTGGATGAGGATCCGTTGTCGATCTCGTCGTCCCGCCGGATCAGCCGCCCCGTCCTCCACCTCCAAGGAGCTTCCCCGATGTTCGCCTCGTCTATCGCGCCACCTCAATCTCCACAACGCCGTCTTGACCTGCCCCACTGGAACCGCAACACCCTCACCAATTCCTCCGATGAAGCCGAGGCCAACTCGGCGCCACCAAGGAGGTTCTGCACTCACCGCTGCATTTTATCTTTTATTCGATCTCACGGGGCTGCCGGTGCTCGATACCGAGCAGACATGGCGTGTCTCCATCGACGACGCCGTCGCCGGCCACATCATCCACGACGTCTCTCCCCCATGTCGTTGCTTCCTCGGCGGCGACTTCCACAACGGCACTAGCTGCAGCTGCTCCGGCTCTCGCTCGCGCTGCGGCTCTGTTCTTGCTGTCGGTCACGCTGCTGCATTGCTCCTGCTTTCATTTGTGCTGCTGCTCTGCTCTTGCTCTCGCTTGCGCTGCTGCTGCTGCTGCACGACCTCCGACAGCTACAGGAGTTGCTGCTTTAGCACTCGCTCGCAGTGCTACTGCACGACTTGCTCTCTGCTAGTGTGTTCCCTGCTCGAGCGTCTGCTGATTTAGATCACTGCTTCTCTGCTACTAGTGCTCGAACGCCCTAAACATCTATTGTAATGCTCTATTACTAGTTCAATCAGTTTCGACAGTAAAATTCAGTTTCAACTATGAAGTTCATTTTCTTCAGTTAAGTTCAGAGTGAACAGTACTTACAACATCTGTCGGAGCGGCCGTGGCGCGGCTGATGCATTTTACATCTAGCACTTTTTGGCGATGTACTTAACATCATCTATTGTAGATGATATTAGGGTCCCACTTCAGATTAACGTTGTCTGTCTTGTCATGCTTCAGCCTCGTCGCCGTACACCTTAGTGGAGCTGCTCCAATGACGGAACCGTCCATCACAGCGGAGCAGTACCCTCGGTGCTGTTTCCAGAGGCCTCGGATCTTCTTCCCGGCCTCCGACAGTCACACCAGCATCATCACCATCCTCCACGTCTAACCCAATGATGCTGAGGTCCACAAGGCTATGCCAAAGAGGTTGTACACTTGTCGCATCACTTTGTTTCTCCATTCCTCTGTTCTTCCAATTCATGTGAGCCAAACACCCAGGTTGACTGAAATCCTATGTTTCCAAATGCTCTATTTTGCACGTGAATTCCTATCCTATTCCCGTGTTTTTCCTGTCCCTGCGTTTATATAATCCTCCAATTCTAAGGAGCCCTTACAGATTTACTTCATTTTCAGATAGGCGTCAAAGAAAACTCTGTGTGTTATGTCCTGCTCCTGCCATGCCGTCATCCACCCCACCCGAGGTGCACCATCGACAAAAGCGTTCATTGCAGCAGAGATCCCCCCTGCAGATTTCCTTTCGCCGCCTCAGATCATCTTTCCCGTTGCCGGCAGCCACGCCAACTGCATTACCATCATTGACCGAGCAGATGAACCTGAGGACTACACAGTTCCGGAAGAGAGGTCACAGTCTTTCTTGTTTGCTTACGTTATACATCGGTTATTATTACCTGCTACTTTATCATTCAATTTTGAGTTTTGAATTGCCATGGGTCTCATATCGAGCCAGCAACGAATAGTATCTGTCTACTATCTGGTTCATCTGGGGTCTTCTATGTGGTTCATGTTGGGTGGGCAACAAACAATAGATGATCCATTGTCTATCCTTTTAAACTGAAGCTATAATCTACCTGCTATCATTAGTTTTGGATCCATCCACTCGTTTGCTACCATCACTCTTGATTTTTGCATGCACCCCTTAGGCCTTACAAAATCTAACTATTTTTTATTATGCATGTCAGATATTGTACACAATCGTACTGAACATGTAGAGAAAAAGAGAAGACCGTTGTGTGTGAATATAATGTCATGCAGACACCGCTCCATGGTGGGCGAAGTGCCCCCCTCCTACATTTCTAGATTGTATTCCAGAGGAAGATAACTGTTCAGATGGAGATTCAGAAGGAGCCGACCACGCCTGTTTACCACCTGAGGTGTTTGCTCTAACCTGGCATGCTGATGTTGGTCATATCATGCATATGGCGCCTTGCATTGCTTACATTATACATCTTATATGTCATCAGCTTAGTTTAGATTTGCTTTGTGTGAATGCCACCTGTTTGGTTTCTATATCATACTCCCACCATTCCTAAATATTTGTCTTCTTAGAGATTTCAACAAGTGACTACATACGGAACAAAATGAGTGAATCTACACTCTAAAATATGTCTATATACATCTATATGTGGTAGTCCATTTGAAATATCTAAAAAGACAAATATTTAGGAACGAAGGGAGTATATGGGAATTATGCAATGCCATCTTCTTTAGCCAGGCATCATATACGTGAATCATGCAATGCCATCCTGTGTAGCCAGTCATCGTATATGTGAATTGTATCGTGCCATATTTTTTCCATAATGTATTCCATTTGTCAACAATGTTTATACATTCATCTACTCTTCCTGTGCATCAGCCATTTGAGTCGGTCATGGGAAAATCTGGAGTGAAAACAAGGTCTTCTGAGCAGTCAGTGCTACCCATCGATGCAGATTTCTTGCTGGTTACAGATAGCTCCTCAGAGGAGGATTCAGAGAGAGATGACCAGTCGTATCCCCCCCCCGAGGTGCAGGCTCTAACTTGGCTGGGTTATATTGCTCATATCATGCATATGGTGTCTTGCATTGCCATGCCATCTGCTTAGATTAGACATGCTTTGTGTGAATGCCTCCTGTTTGATTTCTATATCAGATATGTGAATTATGCAATGCCATGTTTTTCAGCCAGTTATCATATATGTGAATTATGCACCGCCATGGAGCCAGGCATCATATATGTGAATTATCTCATGCCCTCTTTTTTTTCATTACGTATTCCATTTGTCGACAATCTGTGTATATTGAACTACTCTTCATGTGTATCAGCCATTTGAGCCGGTTGTGGAAAAAATCTAGAGTGAAAACAAGGTCTTCAGAGCAGGCAATGGTACCTGTTGAAGCATATATCTCGATGGTTACAGGGCGCTCCTCAGAGGAGGATTCAGAGATAGATGACCAGTCCTATATCCCACCTGAGGTGTATGATCTAAGTTGCAATGTTTATATTTCTCATATGATGCATATGGTGTCTTGCATTGCTTAGTTTAGACATCATATGCACAATATTGAATTCTATCTGCTTAGTTTAGAGATCATACATGCGAGTGCCAGCTGCTTAGTATATGAATCAATTATGTCAATTATATCATGCCATCCTGTATACTTAGACAACATGTATGTGAATTATTTCATCCCAACCTATTTTAGAAAGACATCATATAGTTTTGTCATGTCATCCTGTTTAGGTACTCATCATATGTTGAATTATGCCATTATATCTTGTTACGTTATCCATCATATATCTGAAACTGTGTCATGCTATCCTGTTTAGTTAGGCATCATATATGTGAAATTGTGTCATGCTGTCATGTTTGGTTAGACAACATATATGTGAATTACCACATCTGTCTATCATACAGTGTCTATACGTTCAATTTCTTTTCTTGTTTATCAGCCATTTGAATTGGAGGGGGTGATGGCAGTATCTAAGGGAGATAGTGCTACCCGTCGATGCAGATAGAACCATGGTTGTACTGGCCCACAAACTAGCCCCACCACACATAATCGAGACTCTTCCAGATTGCACACTTACGTCGTTGGGTAGAGAACCGGCTACAACCCATCTAACCACAACCCCAGCGGATAGTAACCCACTTATAGTTGACAAAGCACCATGTCCACCACAGAGTACCCCCACACGAACAGTTTGTAAAGCTACTGCAGTGCCTAAAGCACAAAGACCACCACAACTAACCCAAACTCCACGTTTAAAGCATAAGAGCAACTGTTCTCATGTCAGATTCCGTAGCTATGGTCCATACTCCTTTGCTGTTGCATCACTATATTTACTCATACCAACTACTTTCGAATTTGAAGGATCCAATTGAGACTCCAATGGTGCAACAGGTATGTTTTAAACCTATTTATTTAACTGGATTGCTGTTCTAACTTCTTGCTCTATGTTGATTTCAGTTTAAGTTGTATAAATAGTTATGTTCTCATGTGATGCACATTACAAGTGCTGCCAATGCTGTGTAGTTTCTCACACTTATATTCTGTCTATGCTGCTGTGTCTTAAAAATATATGAGTTGAACTATGTCTCTATCTTGATTAGGAAACATAAACTAGAATGATATGGACAATACAGTGACCATAGTACATAGATATGTTTGTTTCATGTTGTTATCCTGTCCACCTTACTACTGAACCGGTTTACCAAAATGAGTTTCGTATACTACAAGCTAAACCTGTGATGTGTCTGCTTGTTTCTCTTGTAATATGCAAACGGAATATTGGAGAAGAGCACCCCACTATGCAATGGTAGACAAAGTAATGCAGGAAAGGTTCAAGATAGTGAGACAACCCTGTTGGTCTCCAAGAAAGGTGATAAAAACGATCTTGTAGACAGTGAGAAAACCCCACAGTCCTACGTTGATGTAGTGTTCGAGTTACTGGCCAGTACCGCTGGCACAAGCTCTTCGAACTCGCTGCCTGAATCACTTCGGCTTCTTCAGTCTCAGCTACAAGCTGAAAGGCATCAGTCAGCTGTGCTGCGGCAAGAAGCCGAAGGACTGAGGAAGTCCCTGCAGAATTCAGATGCGTACTTTCTTGTGCAACAACAAGCGCTGGAGGATTTAAGCGCCAAACAAGGGAAAGTTAATAAGCTTGCTAAGCATCTTGCCAGCATTATGGGTACCCAGGATATTGTTTCTTGAACTCTTCTGAAGTGGTTTCAGTTCTGGACTTGTTTTGCTGCGGCGTTTATATGCTGCTTTGTTCCCTATATTTGCACTGGTGGCGAACTTTGATTCCCAGTGGATGTAATATGGGTAATAGTCGTGATAGCCTAGCATAAGTTGCTTGCTTATTTATTTCCTTGTTGTCTTGTTTATTTGTTTGCTTGTAGTCAGTGCAGTTCTTTTTCCACGGTTTGCTAGTGGCTGCAATAACCTATTTTTTAAAACTAGGACACAATAACCATGGGCTAATATTTACTGTAGTGACACTGGGCCTCCTACGGGCCGTAGAAATAGTGGGCCTTCTATGGGCCGTAGAAACAGTAGGCCTTCTACAGGCCATAGAAACAATGGGCCTTCTACGGGCTGTATCATCAATGGGCCTTATATGGGTCGTATGATCGATTGGCCAAACATGGGCCAATAACAGGCCGCATTATGGCCGTAAACGGGCTAGAGTTGGAATCGTCCGTTCATGGGCCGACCATAATGGGCCATCGTTAATAGGACGTATTTGATGATGCTATGAAAACGGCCCAACGTATTAATGGACCACAAACGGGCTGACTGTAACCACGGGCTGAATTTGGCCCACAAGCAGAAAATGACAGAACGGGCCGTAAGTAAACGAATGCTGGAAATGAGCCCAAGAAGAAATGGGCTCTCAGAAGGCCGAAAGATAACATGGGCTAGAAATGGCCCAACGGAATAATGGGCCATTAATGGGTATAAAGTGATGCACTGTTCATTACGGGCCAGTTTCACCACGGGCCGTTAATGGGTGTAAAGTGATACACTGTTCATTACGGGCCAGTTTCACCATGGGCCGTTAATAGGCTAAGAGTTACATAGGGCCTCATATGGGCTGAAAGACGTCATGGGCCATACATGGGCCAGAAGTGAAAGCAGGCTGGAATCATATTGGATAGCCCAGATGACGCTACTGGGCCTAATTCGGATAGGGCGTAACGGGCCTTGGGTTAGCGGGCTGTAAATGGGCTATATGCGAACAGGCCATTAACGGGCTTTCCATGGGCCGTCCCGCCACCTTTTGACCAAGTCAAACGGGCCGGCCTTTTCACAGGAATGGGCCTCTGTTGGGTCGTGCCACGTGTCGACGTATCATAGGCGCCTTCTGTCCAATGAGTGGATGACATCTGTCCCAACGATGAGCCGACACGTGTTTCCTCCAGCCAATGATGATTTTACACGTGGAAAATCCCCATTGGTCGGGGCTGTTAACGGGTTATCGGATCCAAAACCCGACCCGATAGCTTAATGGCGTTCCGTTACGGTGGATGCCACATGTCGGTCACCCTTGACGAAAGCACTTCTGTGATGCGCGATTTATCGTCATGGAAGTGCACACTTCTATGATGATAATTTTGGTAATGTCATGGAACACTTCTACGACAGCACAGGTATGACTATCTTGATTCTGTCATAAAATCGTCATGGATGTACATGCATGACAAAAAATGCGACCTACTGTGACAAACACGTATCATCACGGAAGTGTATTTTTTTGTAGTGCGTGGAAGGCAAGCTAGGAAATACGGACATGTATATCTCCTCCTTTGTAACCGACCTTGTGTAACCCTAGCCTCCTCCGGTGTCTATATAAACCAGAGGGTTTTAGTCCGTAGGACAACAGACAATCATACCATAGGCTAGCTTCTAGGGTTTAGCCTCTTTGATCTCATGGTAGATCAACTCTTGTAATACTCATATCATCAAGAACAATCAAGCATGACATAGGGTATTACCTCCATCAAGAGGGCCCGAACCTGGGTAAACATCGTGTCCCCTGCCTCCTGTTACCATCCCCTTAGACGCACAGTTCGGGACCCCCTACCCGAGATCCGCCGGTTTTGACACCGACATTGGTGCTTTCATTGAGAGTTCCACTGTGTCGTCACCATAAGGCTTGATGGCTCCTTCGATCATCGTTAGCGATGCGGTCCAAGGTGAGGCTTTCCTCCCCAGACAGATCTTTGTATTCGGCGGCTTCGCACTGCGGGCCAATTCGCTTGGCCATCTGGAGTAGATCGAAAGCTACGCCCCTGACCATCAGGTCAGATTTGGAAATTTGAACTACACGGCCGACATCCGCGGTGACTTGATCTTCGACGGATTCGAGCCCATGCCGGACGCGCCGCACAGTCGCCACGAGCAAGGCGTAACTCTGCCACCGGATAATGTTCGGGAGATCGCATCCACAGCTACTCCGGCTGTTAATCCGGAACAAATCGCGCCATCCGAGAGCGGAGGGATAGACCCCGCCATGGAGGCCGCACTCTCAGTGGCGATAGAGCCAGATACTAACTTCACCCCTTACGAGAGCCGTGTCGCCGAACCGCTGGATTCATCTCCGGCCACGGACTCCGAGCCGCTTACATCCGTACCCGTCGAATCCGAATGGGCGCCGATCATGGAGTTCACCTCCGCAGATATCTTTCAGCACTCGCCCTTCGACGATGTGCTAAATTCATTAAGGTCTCTCTCCCTATCAGGAGAACCTTGGCCGAACTATGTCCGGCTAGAATGGGATGCGGACGACGAAGAAATTCACTACCCATCCACCACCCACTTAGTAGCCACTGTCAACGACTTAACCGACATGCTCGACTTTGACTCCGAAGACATCGACGGTATGGACGACGATGCAGGAGACGAACAGGAGCCACCGCCCGTAGGGCGTTGGACCGCCACTCCATCACATGACGTATACATGGTGGATACACCAAGAGAGGGCAATGGTGAAGAGACATCGGAGGATGCACCCTCCAAGCAACTCAAGCGCCGACGTCAGCGGTGCCTCTCTAAGTCCCACCATAGCAAAAATAGCGATAACAGTGCAAGAGGAAATAATAGTCCACTCGACTCTGGAAGAAACGACAACTGCACCACCCTGGTGGCAGAGCACGATCAAGATGCAAACTGCAAACATAGTACAGATCCGACATCCAACCACGACGACGCCAAGGATAAGCCTCATCAAACCCCGTTTGGGGAAGAAAACAGTCCGAACGAAGATGAACACATCATCCCGGAAACGCACTTGGGGCAAGAAAACCTCCGCAGAAGGCTTATTGCCACAGCGAGGAGCCTGAAGAAACAGAAGCAAAGGTTCATGGTCGCGCAAGATACCCTCAACAGAAAGTGGAACAAAGTAACAAAGTATGGTGGAAGTTACCATAAAAATAGCTATCCAAAGCGCAAGCTATTACCGAAATTCGACGATGAGGCCTTAGAGCCCATACAGCCAAAAAGTGATACGGCCAACCGGCCGGATCCACCACCTTGTGAACGCGATAGAGCGGCTAACAAAGTCGCGCATAAGTCAACACACAATCTATGTGAGAACTTGCGTCAAAAATCCGGCACGACCAGATCCATCTATGGATCTAGGAAACGCGCTATGGTACACAACCAACACCGAATACTACAACCGTCCGAACACCATGGCGCATCCCAATACAGGGGTGCCGCACACCCATTATGTTTCACTGATGAGGTGCTGGATCACGAATTCCCAGAGGGATTCAAACCGGTGAACATAGAGGCATACGACGGAACCACAGACCCTGGAGTCTGGATAGAGGACTTCATCCTCCATATTCATATGGCTCGTGGAGACGATCTCCATGCCATTAAATACTTGCCCCTCAAGCTTAAAGGGCCAGCTCGACACTGGCTGAAAAGCCTCCCCGAAAACTCAATTGGAAGTTGGGAGGAGCTCGAGAATGCTTTTCGGGCCAATTTTCAAGGGACTTATGTTTGACCTCCGGATTCAGACGATTGAAGTCACATATCCAATAGTCCGGAGAGTCCACCCGAAAGCTTTGGAACAGGTTCCTCACCAAGAAGAACCAAATCGTCGACTGTTCGGACACCAAAGCCTTAACAGATTTTAAACACAACGTTCGAGATGAATGGCTCGCCAGACACCTCGGTCAAGAAAAACCGAGAACAATGGCATCCCTAACAAGCCTCATGACCCGCTTTTGTGCGGGCGAGGACAGCTGGTTGGCCCGTAGCAGCACCAATGACCCAAGCACATCTGAAGTCAGGGATGACAATGGTAAACCATGACGCAACAAAAACAAGCATCGAAATAAAGATGGTAGCCCAGATAACACGGTGGTAAACGCCGGATTCAGGGGCTCCCGACCAGGTCAGCGGAAAAAGCCTTTCAAAGGCAGTAGAGAAGGACAATCTGGCCTAAACAAAATTCTTGACAAACTCTGTCAGATTCATGGCACCCCAGATAAACCTGCAAATCATACCCACCGAGAATGTTGGGTCTTCAAGCAGGCCGGTAAGCTAAACGCCGAACACAAAGGGGAAGAGACACCAAGCGAAGACGAGGATGAACCTCGCCACCAAAACGTAGAAGGACAGAAAAAGTTCCCACCAGAGGTTAAAACAGTAAATGTGATCCATGTGACAAAGAGGAGAAGCAATCACGCACTCCGATGCACACGCGCCATAGAGCCCGTCACCCCTAGGTTCAACCCTTGGTTGGCCTGCCCGATCACTTTTGATCGTAGGGATCACGATACAAATATCCGGCGTGAAGGACTGGCGGCCTTGGTGTTAGACCCAATAATAAATGGGTACCATTTCACAAGGGTGCTCATGGACAGCGGCAGTGATCTAAATCTGATATATCAGGACACAGTCCGCAAAATGGGGATAGACCCGACACAAATAAGCCACAATAATACTACCTTCAAGGGTGTAATACCAGGCCAAGAGGCCCGCTGTACGGGCTCTCTACTACTAGAGGTGGTATTCAGTTCTCCCGTTAACTTCCGAAGCGAAACGCTAACTTTTCACATCGCTCCATTCCGAAGTGATCATCAAGCACTACTCGGAAGGGCGGCTTTTGCTCGTTTTAACGCAATACCGCATTATGCTTTTCTCAACCTCAAGATTCCCGGTCCACGTGGCATCATCATAGTTAGCGGAAATACCAAACGTTTTTTATGTACGGAAGAGGACGCGGCGGCTCTAATAGCCGTGAACTAGACGGCCTCACCAACCATAAAAAATGGTAGGTCGTCAAGACCACGGACACGGTTAGATGAATCCGGCGTTCCATCATATATACATGAGATTGGTTTTCGAACCCTCATAACACGATACCAGGGGCTTCCCACGTGTAATCAAGGCCAGCCCGGCTCAACTTGGTTTCTCTTGAATTTTGATAGTTCATTTATAATAACCAACTCTTCTTTTTTTTGGCATGACAACTTTCACCTAAGTTCTTTCCTTTTGCAGATGACAATCGTGCTACAACGGAGACACAGGCGTAGACATGCAGCAGGGACCCACCCAAAGGTTTCTTTTTAGATTAAGACCCTGCATAAACCTTTTTTACTGTCTCTTGTTGCTCACATCCTCCGGACACTCCACACAACCGAGAAGGATGCTGGCGTTATTAGCATGTGGCCATGCCAGAATTTTGCACGTACCTGGACACATGGGGTTTCTCATTAAGGGCATTGTTTAGCCCGGTATATGTTATAAAGACCGAACACCTTAGGGAGTGTTCAGCGTCGCGAGTTTGGCCCTATATGCATCAGCTCCGAATCATGTCTTTGGGTCAAATGTTGGGTTTGCCCGGCTCCCACGTTTTGGTACCTTACGTTCCGTTATATCGACTAAGGTAGCACTAGGAGAACTACTACGATTGTGCCCTGGTTCATCCGGATGAGCACCTCAGTAGAGAAGGCCAAAAACTGACTGTCATGATATGGCGAGAGACTAGTCAACCACTCAATGACTCGTCGGAATCTTCGAGATTCCTCCGCATTAACGAAGGGTCGTTTCCCGGTCATGTACGTACGCGCCCAGTATTCGGACGAGCGCAGAAGTACCAGGGGCTATATAGTAGCCCCACTGTCAAACTCCTATGGCTAAGTGAAAGTGTTAAAGCAATATAGTCTGATTGCCTCGTTCGCTGCGCTATCACCTCCTTAACGGACCAAGACGTTGGATCAAGTGTGGATATGCATCTTTTGCGAACACCCCCGCATTATATGCGTGGGGGCGGAAGCCGACGACTGCAAACTTTCAGGTTATACACATATATACATAAACGGCCGCACATGAGGCATCATAGTACTTTCAGGCAAAAGTATAAATACATCCTTGATAATTCAAGAAAACATTGTTTTTACAATGGGAATACATGTCACTTGAACATAAAATTCTTCGAGCACTGAGCCTCTATCGAACGAGCGCCTTCAAGAACTTCTTCAAAGTAGTGCCCGGCAGCCACTCGGCCTACGGCCGAACCCTGTGTCGCAACAGTGGTGGCCTCCATCTCCGCCCAGTATGTCTTGACACAGGCAAAGACCATCCGCGCACCTTCTATGCACGCCGATCTCTTTACAGCATCGATGCATGGCACAACACCAAGGAATTGTTGCAGTAAGCTAAAGTAGCTATTCGGCCTTGGCCCTCCCAGCCACAGGTGATCCACAACGGACCTCACGGCAAGTCCGGACAACCTATGGAGCTCGGCCCACTCGGCCAATCGCTCATTCAACAGCAGCGGACGGACTGGAGCGTGAAACTATGACCAGGACAGTTTTTCCACTTCGGGACCTTTTTGATCCTTGAAGTACTCGGCCGCATCAGCAGCACTTGCAGCCAAATCCATGTACGCGTCCGCAGAACTCCATAGCCGGTCCAGAGGAGCATACTTCGGATCTCCGAACTTAGTCCGCAACAAGAAGGGCTTCCCAGACACGATATCTGCAGCTTGATTCAGCTCCTCCTTCGTCGCTGTAATTTTGGAGCGGGCTTCCTTGGCAGCCACCTGGGCCTTCTCCAGGTCCGTCGCCTTCGCCCGATTTTCTTCTTCAAGAAGCTGGTAACGGTTAGCGGCATCTTTTAACTCTACAGCCATCTTGGCTATTTTTTCCTTGCTCTCGCAATGCGCGGCCTGTTCGGCCCTTAACTCTTCGGCCGCCTTTAAAGCGGTCACATTGCTACTCCTGGCTTGCTCCTTGGCTCGAGCAAGCTCCGCCCGAAGGGTCTCCACGGTGGCAGCTCCATCTGCAGTCACACAACATATTAAAGGCATCATGCTACTCTTATTATGTGACGCTCACCAGAGAAATCACTCAACCTGTGCCTCGTCAAGCCGCTTGTTGACAAGCACGATGTCGGCGTCTGCCGCATCAAGTTGCCGCTTTAGCTCGGCAAACCCATCAGTCCGGCTAGCCACCGGAGGTTCAGCCACCTGCACATAAAGGCAGTCTGGTTATTACCTGGGACTATGATCCTCTGTTTGCTACCGTTTTCGACGACAACCAGAGTCTCAGGGGCTATATCTGCATAGGGTACCTCATGTATGCGGTACTATAAAAAATATACACTATTTCACGTACCTCGAAGCCTTTCAACAGACTCATAAAGGCTTCATGCAAACCGCTTTCAGCGGATGAAATCCTTTCAATTACCATACCCATTAGCGTACGATGTGCTTCCGAGACGGCCACTTGCCCCAGAAGATCCTTCAACGTGTGTGACCGCACACTATATGGACCCTTGCTGTCTCTCTCTTTAAGAGCCGGATACTGGGAATCCCGGGTAGCCAACGGGTTATCCTCCGGCCTTAGTGGATCCGGAGATACCCTTCGCGACGACACTTCAAGGTCACCCGCTTCATGAGGCGGGGTGTCGGGGGGAGGCGTTTCGCTCTCCATCATCTCTGGAAGAAGATCCCCCGAAGACGAACTATGTTGAGTCGGGCTATGATCCGGACTGCAATTTATAAGCACTGGTTATTGTCTTCGGAAGTAAGGTGGGATATTTCCACTATTAAAGTACTTTTCGATTACTTACAGCTCGGTAGAGGGCTGATCTCCGCACGGACACTGTGCGGCAAGAATACCCTCTGAGGCAGGACCCTCTGATGAAGATTTCTTCTCCCGTTTGGAAACCTTAGTTTCCGGATCTTCAGAGGTAGTCCTCTTCCTTCCCCGGGGAGAGAGAAAGTCATATTCTTCCCTTTGATTGTCCTGCCTCGCGGAGGTGCTTATCCCCCCGGCTGGAATGAGTAGCGAGTGAGGCCCGCTCTCGCCCTCTTTATTCCCCCCGTCATCTTCCTTCGAGGGCGCTGGATAAGGCGCTGGCTCGAGCATCTTGTCCAGTACCGGATTGTCCAAGCCCTCAGGAAGGAGGGCCGAAAACCTGATCATGATCGTCTTTGTTATACAGTCCTGGTCAAAGAGCGGCTCTTTAGAATGATGCCATGATAAATAAAAGGACAGCAGGTTCGGCATGGGATTACTTACTCGGGCAGCGGGGCGATTGCAGCTCAGGCCCACATCCTCGGTGGTGTCCGGACACTCTATTTGGGGTCCGAAGAACGATTTGTACATCTCTTCATGCGTCATGCCGAGGAAATGCTGAATAACTCATGGTCCTTCCGGGTTGAATTCCCACATGCAGAGGGGCCGGTGTTTGCATGGTTGGACTCGACGAACCAACATAACTTGCATTACCATAACCAGACCGAAATCTCCCTCGAAGAGATCTCGGATACGGATCTGCAGTATTGGCACGTCCTTGGCTGGACCCCAGCTCAGCCCCCTGCTGATCCATGACATCAGTTGTGGTGGGGGGCCCGAGCAGAAGGTGGGGGCAGCTACCCACTTGGCACTTCGGGGAGCTGTGATGTAAAACCACTCCCTCTGCCACAATCCGGACACCACTGGGAAGGAACCCTCTGGCCATGGAGCATCAGCGATTTTGCTTATTAAAGCACCTCTGCAAGCTGCGTGCTGCCCCTCGATCATCTTCGGCTTCACATCGAAGGTCTTGAGCCACAGGCCGAAGTGAGGGGTAATGCGGAGGAAGGCCTCACACACAACAATAAATGACGAGATGTGAAGAAGGGAATCCGGGGCCAGATCGTGAAAATCCAGCCCGTAATAGAACATAAGACCCCTAACAAAGGGATCCAGAGTGAGGCCTAGTCCTCGGAGGAAGTGGGAGATGAACACAACGCTCTCGTTGGGTTCGAGAGTGGGGACGACCTGCCCTCGGGCGGGCAGCCTATGCGGAATTTCGGCGGTCAGATATCTGGCCTCCCTCAACTTCTTTATGTCCTCCTCTGTGACAAAGGAAGGCATCCACCGACCTTGAAGGTTGGATCCAGACATAGTTGAAGGTCTAAAGCACCTGACCTGAGCTTTGGGTGTTAGAACTTGAGGCGGGTGAAGGATTCGATTGAGCATGGAGGGAAAAAAGAAAAAGCCTCGTCCCCTCTATAAAGAGGGAGAATATCAGGCGTCCTCCTCGTGTCCGTTTGGGACTTACCTAAGATCTAGGAGTCATACCAACATGCACGGTTGGGTTACCCACGTTTGTATTGATGAGAATCCCGTGATAAGGGGGAAACGATCTCTGCTTTGACAAGACGTGTCAAGAAAACCGCCTCGCGTTATGCGCGGAGCTGGTTGAGAGAAACGGTTCGAATAATGGCCGGGTCATGGCGTGATGTCATGCTGTCAAAACGTGTCAGCTGATTAGATTTGTGGAAATATTATTCTCTGTACAGTGGTATGTGGAACTTATTTTGTAGGGTCGGACACTGTCCTTGTATTCAAACTCTTCCATGGTGTATTCGGAGGAGGAACCCGCCTTGCAATGCCGAAGACAACACTGCGCGTCGGACTCATCATCATTGAAGCCTGGTTCAGGGGCTACTGAGGGAGTCCTGGATTAGGGGGTCTCCGGACAGTCGGACTATATCCTTTGGCCGGACTGCTGGACTATGAAGATACAAGTTTGAAGACTTCGTCCCGTGTCCGGATGGGACTCTACTTGGCGTGGAAGGCAAGCTAGGCAATACAGATATGTATATCTCCTCCTTTGTAACCGACCTTGTGTAACCCTAGCCTCCTCTGGTGTCTATATAAACCAGAGGGTTTTAGTCCGTAGGACAACAGACAATCATACCATAGGCTAGCTTCTAGGGTTTAGCCTCTTTGATCTCGTGGTAGATCAACTCTTGTAATACTCATATCATCAGGAACAATCAAGCAGGACGTAGGGTATTACCTCCATCAAGAGGGCCCGAACCTGGGTAAACATCGTGTCCCCTGCCTCCTGTTACCATCCACCTTAGACGCACAGTTCGGGACCCCCTACCCGAGATCCGCCGGTTTTGACACCGACATCACTTCATATAAAAGTTTTTATTATATCCCTCTTGGATGCCCATCATATTAGGACTAAATTCATAACCAAAGCAAATTACCATGTTGTTTAGGACTCTCAAAATAATATAAGTGAGGCATGATAGTTCATCTATTTCTATAAAATAAAACCACCACCGTGCTCTAAAAAGATATAAGTGAAGCACTAGAGCAACAACAAACTACTCCGAAGGATATAAGTGAAGATCAATGAGTAGTCAAATAATTATGCAACTATGTGAAGACTCTCTAACATTTAAGAATTTCAGATCTTGGTATTTTATTCAAACATCAAGCAAAACTAAATAAAATAAAATGACGCTCCAAGCAAAACACATATCATGTGGTAAATAAAAATATAGCTCCAAGTAAAGTTACCGATGAACGAAGACGAAAGAGGGGATGCCTTCCGGGGCATCCCCAATCTTAGGCTCTTGGTTGACCTTGAATATTACCTTGGGGTGCCTTGGGCATCCCCAAGCTTAGGCTCTGGCCACTCCTTATTCCATAGTCCATCGAATCTTTACCCAAAACTTGAAAACTTCAGAACACAAAACTTAATACAAAACTCGTAAGCTCCGTTAGTATAAGAAAATAAATCACCACTTAGGTACTGTTGTGAACTCATTCTAATTTCATATTGGTGTAATATATACTGTATTTCAACTTCTCTATGGTTCATACCCTCCGATACTACTCATAGATTCATCAAAATAAGCAAACAACACATAGAAAACAGAATCTGTCAAAAACAGAACAATCTGTAGTAATCTGTAGGTTTCGAATACTTATGTAACTCCAAAAATCCTGAGAAATTAGGAAGTCCTAGGAAATTTGTTTAATGATCTACTGCAGTTGGAATTGGTATTTTATCGCTCCCTGTTAAGAAATGAAAATTATTCTTGTGAGCGCATACTTTCTGTTTTTTACAGCAAGATCAAATAACAATCACCCAAGAAGATCCTAAAGGCTTTACTTGGCACAAACACTAATTAAAACATAAAAACACAATCATAACAGAGGATAGATGATTAATTTATTACTAAACAGGAACAAAAAGCAAGGAACAAAAATAAAATTGGGTTTCCTCCCAACAAGCGCTATCGTTTAACGCCCCTAGCTAGGCATGATGATTTCAATGATGCTCACATAAAGGATAATAATTGAAACATAAAGAGAGCATCATGAAGAATATGACTAGCACATTTAAGTCTAATCCACTTCCTATGGATAGGTATTTTGTGATCAAACAACTTATGGGAACAAAAAACAAGGAGCTAAAATAAAATTGGGTTGCCTCGCAACAAGCGCTATCGTTTAACGCCCCTAGCTAGGCATGATGATTTCAACGATGCTCACATAAAAGATAAGAATTGTAACATAAAGATAGCATCATGAAGAATATGACTAGCACATTTAAGTCTAACCCACTTCCTATGCATAGGGATTTTGTGAGCAAATAACTTATGGGAACAAGAACCAACTTGCATAGGAAGGTAAAACAAGCATAACTTCAAAACTTTAAGCGCATAGAGAGGAAACTTGATATTATTGCAATTCCTACAAGCATATGTTCCTCCCTCATAGTAATTTTCAGTAGCATCATGAATGAATTCAACAATATAACCAGAACCTAAAGCATTTTTCTCATGATCTACAAGCATATAAATTTTATTACTCTCCTCATAAGCAAAATTCTTCTCATTCGGAATAGTGGAAGTATCATAAGAGACTCGAATACTATAAATTGTTTCCACATTAAAAGAGTATGTTCAGAAAAAGGGTAATCATAATCATGACAAGATTTATAAATATAATCATCACTACTTTTTATAGCATAAGTGTCATCACAATAATCATCATAAGTAGCAACTTTGTTCTCATCATAATCGATTGAAACCTCTTCCAAGATAGTGGAATCATCACTACATAAAGTCATGACCTCTCCAAATCCACTTTCATAATTATCATAATAAGATTCAACATCTTCCAAAATAGTGGGATCATTACTTCCTAAAGTTGACACTCTTCCAAACCCACTTTCATCAATATAATCATCATAAGTAGGAGGCATGCTATCATCATTATAAATTTGCTCATCAAAACTTGGGAGACTAAAAACATCATCTTCATCAAACATAGCATCCCCAAGCTTGGGCCTTTTCATATCATAAGCATAATCACTCTCATCATCAATAGTATGGATAGCACCAATAGTATAGCAATTATCATATTCTTCCAAGCAAGTGCCAAAAAGATTTTCAAGATGATAAGAAGTATCATTATCTTCCCAATCATAATCATCACAACAATCATAATCATAATCATCACTCTCATCATCAAGTGCATCATCTTCCCCAATTATTTTTGATTCATTTTCATGAGGCACAACAATAATAGGAGCAACATTATTTGGGAGAGGTATCTTTTTACCTCTCTTCCTTTTTCTTTTCTTCTTCTTCACCACATCATGTGTGGGTTCAATCCTCTTTTTGGAGCTCCTTATTAATGAGATTGGTTGAATAGAAGGCTCCTCCTTGTTACCTGATTCATCATAAGAAATAATAGGAGGGTATTGGGAAGTCTCTTCCCTTTCATTAGTATTCTCTTCATCTTCTATTTGTTTTCTTTTCTTTATATAATTGGCAATACAAGGATTTTCAATGCAATTCATAGCACAATACATATAGATTTCTTCTAGATCAATATCGAGGAATTTCTCGAGGTTATATTCTGGAATAATCTTAGTTTGACATTTCATTTCTTCATAACCCAAAAGCAAACTAAGTTCATTATAATGTGCAAGGGAAATCAAGTCATCACAATTTTTGGACACGATTCGATCATGAAACAATTTGCATTTGATATTTAAATGACCATGTCCATTACAAAGTTCACAAGTATGGCTAAGAAATTTTAAATTTTCAGCACTAACATTTAGCCTTTCTTGCAACCATTTAGTTTCTAAATGCTTATGCCTCTTGCAATATGTATCTTCCCTATTTGGTGTGTACTTGAAAACCCAATGCACTCCACAAAAATTGACATGTTTATAGGAGACATTTTCATCATAACTAGTGCAATCATCATTAGTACTATGGATATTCAAAGAGTTCATACTAACAACATTGCAATCATGCTCATAATTCAAAGATTTAGTGCCAAACATTTTAATGCATTCTTCTTCTAACACTTTGGCACAATTTTCCTTCCCATCATACTCACGAAAGATATTAAAAAGATGAAGAGTATGAGGTAAACTCAATTCCATTTTTTTGTAGTTTTCTTTTATAAACTAAACTAGTGCTAAAACAAGAAACAAAAAGATTCGATTGGAATATCTAAAGATATACCTTCAAGCACTAACCTCCCCGGCAATGGCGCCAGAAAAGAGCTTGATGTCTACTACACAACCTTCTTCTTGTAGACGTTGTTGGGCCTCCAAGTGCAGAGGTCTGTAGGACAGTAGCAAATTTCCCACAAGTGGATGACCTAAGGTTTATCAATCTGTGGGAGGCGTAGGATGAAGATGGTCTCTCTCAAGCAACCCTGCAACCAAATAACAAAGAGTCTCTTGTGTCCCCAACACACCCAATACAATGGTAAATTGTATAGGTGCACTAGTTCGGCGAAGAGATGGTGATACAAGTGCAATATGGAAAGTAGATAAAGGTTTTTGTAATCTGAAAATATAAAAAAGCAAGGTAACCAATGCTAAAAGTGAGCGCAAACGGTATTGCAATGCTAGGAAACAAGGCCTAGGGTTCATACTTTCACTAGTGCAAGTTCTCTCAACAATAATAACATAATTGGATCATATAACTATCCCTCAACATGCAACAAAGAGTCACTCCAAAGTCAGTAATAGCGGAGAACAAACGAAGAGATTATTGTAGGGTACGAAACCACCTCAAAGTTATCCTTTCTGATCGATCTATTCAAGAGTCCGTAGTAAAATAACACGAAGCTATTCTATCCGTTCAATCTATCCTAGAGTTCGTACTAGAATAACACCTTAAGACACAAATCAACCAAAACCCTAATGTCACATAGATACTCCAATGTCACCTCAAGTATCTGTGGGTATGATTATACGATATGCATCACACAATCTCATATCCATCTATTCAACCAACACAAAGAACTTCAAAGAGTGCCCCAAAGTTTCTACCAGAGAGTCAAGACGAAAACGTGTGCCAACCCCTATGCATAAGTTCACGTGTTCACGGAACTCGCAAGTTGATCACCAAAACATACATCAAGTGGATCACATGATATCCCATTGTCACCATAGATAAGCACGCGCAAGACATACATCAGGTGTTCTCAAATCCATAAAGACTCAGTCCGATAAGATAACTTCAAAGGGAAAACTCAATCCATTACAAGAGAGTAGAGGGGGAGAAACATCATAAGATCCAACTATAATAGCAAAGCTCGCGATACATCAAGATCGTATCACCTCAAGAACACGAGAGAGAGAGAGATCAAACACATAGCTACTGGTACATACCCTCAGCCCCGAGGGAGAACTACTCCCTCCTCGTCATGGAGAGCACTGAGATGATGAAGATGGCCACCGAAGAGGGATTCCCCGTCCGGCAGGGTGCCGGAACGGGTCTAGATTGGTTTTCGGTGGCTAGGGAGGCTTCTGGCGGCGGAACTCCCGATCTATTGTGCTCCCCGATGGTTTTAGGGTATATTGGTATATATAGGAGGAAGAAATATGTCAAGGGAGCCACGAGGGGCCTACGAGGGTGGAGGGCGCGCCCAGGGGGGTGGGCGCCCCCCTGCCTCGTGCCTTCCTCGTTGCTTCCCTTACGTACACCCCAAGTCTTCTGGATTGCTTCTGTTCCAAAAATAAGTTCCGTGAAGTTTCAGGTCAATTGGACTCTGTTTGATTTTCCTTTTCTACGATACTCTAAAACAAGGAAAAAACAGAAACTGGCACTGGGCTCTGGGTTAATATGTTAGTCCCAAAAATAATATAAAAGTGTATAATAAAGCCCATAAACATCCAAAACAGATAATATAATAGCGTGGAACAATAAAAAATTATAGATATGCTGGAGACGTATCAGATACCTCCTTACTTTGCTCTCGATATTTTCATAAGTTTCAATTCGAGAGTTACATTCCGCCACCTTCCCCGATGTTCCCCGATGTTATCTACCAGATAGTCAACCTTGCCGAGGTCCGTTCTCCCGGAATGCTCCCCCTTTATTCTTTCGTAAGCATGATGAAGACCCCGAAGAAAGGACGACAACTTCATCGTGATGCATTGATGCATAGGAATGAAGTCATCGACACTATTGGTCAACCTCTTCGAGAAGAGCAATCAACACCGAGAAGATTCGTTTGAATTTCATCACCAGACCCTTCCCCCCTTGTACTCTACCTCTTAATTCTCGGGATGAGAATTTCTTTGAGTGGAGGAGAGTTGTGACATCCCCAGATTACTAAACACTACTTATGCTAATTAACTTGCCATGTCCTCACAATTTATTTGCTAAACTTCATTTTGATGCAAACCCGGTTCAAATTCAAAATTTAAAATTAGGTAAATAATAATATTTCTTCAAAATAGAGATACACAAATGTTGACATTGTTCTATAATATCCCCAAGTAGTTGTCCAAGTAGACCCAACTCCATTTCGAACCCCTAGTTGACCATAGCAACATTTTAGTGGAGTAGCCGCATTAAAAATTAGGCTTTTAAATGCAAATAAAATTCTAAACATCTCAAACTGCCCTGAAACTTTGTGTCTTGTTTGGACATATTGCCTTGGACTTTTATGCAAAATTTTGTATATGACAAAATTCGTTTAGTAGTTATCTAAAATATAAAAGAGAAGAGAAAAACAAAACAGAAAGATAAAAAGGAAAAAGTGAAAACAATTCTAGACACTTGAGGCCTACTGCTACAGTGGTTGGCCCAGCCCACCATGGGCCTTTCCCCTTCTGTATAGGGAAGGAGGCAGAGGCCATGGCGTGGCAACAATCCGATGGCGCCATGGCCGGATGGCCACCACGTCGCCTCACCCGGCCTATAAAGACGTCCACCGAAACCCTAGACCCCATCTCAATCATTCCCCCCTCGATCCCCATCGGCCCCCTTCCCCTCTGGATCGAATCGAGCTCGTGAGATCCTGCGGTGACCATTGCCCCATCGTCATTGTCACGACCACTGGCGTCTCCGGCGTGCGGGAGGACGTCTAGGAGCTCCACCGCGCTTGACTTCATCGGTTCCGGGCGCCGCATCAAGCCGGGGCACTGCGTTGCCGACGCCATCATCTTCTTCGTACAACCATCTCCGTGTCATCGTCGCCGCTGTCCCTCCGGTCCCTCCCCCCCCCAACCTCCCCCAAGCTTTGCTGCGGCCTCCCCGTGAGTCCTTCCTCCGAATCCCCTCTGTTCCCTCTCAATTTTGTGCCGTACGTCTCCTCCCTTGAGTTTGGCCATCATGGCAGGGAGCCCGAGCTCCTCGCTGCGCCACTGACCGTCGGCCTGAGCCCGGCGCTAGCCAACGCTCGCAGCTGAGTCCGCCCCGCCTGGCCGCACCTGCCGTCATGTGCCCGCTCGCCCGCATGCCCCGCGCTCATGTGCTGCACTGCTGCTCATCTGCTAGCTGCGCTGCTATGTGCCTCCGCTGCTCTGTAGTGTTGTTGCCTTGCCGTTGCTGCTACTGCCTGCTGCCGCCGTTGCCGCCCGTGGCAGCTGCCGCCACGCCGGCCTGCGACCCTGCTGCTGGCGCTGCTGGCTTCAGTCGCCGGCACTCCTATGTGTGCATGCGTACTGCATTCTTCTGCTGTTGCTATTACGCTGCTGCTCTTCTATGATGCCTTGCTAGCTGTAGTTCCTGCTGCTTTATGGCCGTGGCCATGTGTGCGTATGTGTTGTGTGTGGTCGGCTTAATTAGCTTAGGCTAATTTAGACTACTTAGGTAATCTTTGTTAGGTTAGTTGCTAGCCTATGGCAGGTGGTCCCCATTTAGTTAAGTTAGGTTTTATTTATTTTGTTTATGTATAGTCTATGCCATGTGGGCCACGCCTTCCCTTTTGACCAGTCAAATTCACTTGGTCATTTCGAATTAAATAAATGCCGAAATTTTAGAAAAATGATTAAATCCTTTTTAAATAAATATAAAATAAACCGTAGCCCAGTTTGTACATGAAAGTTACTCAAAACAACGAGACGAATCCGGATACGTAACCCGTTTGACCGCCACACATCCCTAGCATTGAAAACACACAACTTTCCCCCTCCAGTTCACCTGTCCGAAAACGCGAAACACCGGGGATACTTTCCCAGATGTTTCCTCCTTTGCCGATATCCCCTACTGCCGCATTAGGGCACACCTAACACCGCGTATTTCCATTTTATGCTTTATGATGATTTGATTGCTCTGTTATTTATTGTATTCCCCCTCCATTACTTCTTTCCGGTAGACCCCGAGACTGCTGCCGATACCCCTGTGATCGACTACATCGACGACGACCCCTTCTTGCCAGAGCAACTAGGCAGGCCCCCCATTGATCACCAGATATTGCCTATTCCTCTCTCTACTGCTTGCAGTAGATTATTGTAGCATGTTACTGCTTTCCGTTAATCCTATCCTGATGCAAAGCCTATCTTTACTACTACTGTTGTTACCTTTACCTGCAATCCTACATGTTTAGTATAGGTTGCTAGTACTTTATCAGTGGCCCCACATTCTTGTCCGTCTGCCATGCTATACTATCGGGCCATGATCACTCGGGAGGTGATCACGGGTATTGATGACCCACAAGTATAGGGGATCTATCATAGTCCTTTTGATAAGTAAGAGTGTCGAACCCAACGAGGAGCAGAAGGAAATGATAAGCGGTTTTCAGCAAGGAATTCTCTGCAAGCACTGAAATTATAGGTGACAGATAGTTTTGTGATAAGATAATTTGTAATGAGCAACAAGTAACAAAAGTAAATAAAGTGCAGCAAGGTGGCCCAATCCTTTTTGTAGCAAAGGACAAGCCTGGACAAACTCTTATATAGAGAAAAGCGCTCCTGAGGACAGATGGGAATTATCGTCAAGCTAGTTTTCATCACGTTCATATGATTCGCGTTCGGTACTTTGATAATTTGGTATGTGGGTGGACCGGTGCTTGGGTACAGTTCTTACTTGGAAAAGCATCCCACTTATGATTAACCTCTATTGCAAGCATCCACAACTACAACAAAAATATTAAGGTAAACCTAATCATAGCATGAAACATATGGATCCAAATCAGCCCCTTACGAAGCAACGCATAAACTAGGGTTTAAGCTTCTGTCACTCTAGCAACCTATCATCTACTTATTACTTCCCAATGCCTTCCTCTAGGCCCAAATAATGGTGAAGTGTCATGTAGTCGACGTTCACATAACACCACTAGAGGAGAGACAACATACATCTCATCAAAATATCGAACGAATACCAAATTCACATGACTACTGATAGCAAGACTTCTCCCATGTCCTCAGGAACAAACGTAACTACTCAGAAAGCATATTCATGTTGGTAATCAGAGGGGTATTAATGTGCATATAGGATCTGAAAATATAATCTTCCACCAAGTAAACCAACTAGCATCAACTACAAGGAGTAATCAACACTACTAGCAACCCACAGGTACCAATCCCAGACTTAGAGACAAGAATTGGATACAAGAGATGAACTAGGGTTTGAGAGGAGATGGTGCTGGTGAAGATGTTGATGGAGATTGACCCCCTCCCGACGAGAGGATCGTTGGTGATGACGATGGCGATGATTTCCCCCTCCCGGAGGGAAGTATCCCCGGCAGAACAGCTCCGCCGGAGCCCAAGATTGGTTCCGCCAAGGTTCCGTCTCGTGGCGGCGGAGTATCATCCCGAAAGCTTGCTTATGATTTTTTCCTCAACGAAAGACTCCATATAGCAGAAGATGGGCATCGGAGGGCCACCAGGGGGCCCATGAGGCTGGGGGGCGCGCCCCCCACCCTCGTGGCTGGTGAGTGGCCCCCTCTGGTACTTCTTGCGCTCAATATTTTTTATATATTCTGAAAATGACTTCCGTGAAGTTTCAGGACTTTTGGAGCTGTGCATAATAGGTCTATGATATTTGCTCCTTTTCCAGCCCAGAATCCCAGCTGCCGGTATTCTCCCTCTTTATGTAAACCTTGTAAAATAAGAGAGAATAGGCATAAATATTGTGACATAATGCGTAATAACAACCCATAATACAATAAACATCGATATAAAAGCATGATGCAAAATGGACATATCAACTACCCCAAGCTTAGACCTTGCTTGTCCTCAAGCGAAAGCCTAAATCGAAAAATATGTCCACATGTTTAGAGATACAGGTGTTGATAAAAAATAAAATACGGACATGAGGGCATCATGATCATTCTTAGAACAACAGCTTATATAATTATTGTCATATGATCTCTTATGCTAGAGTAACAATTCAATCACAATTTCAAGTATGAATCATAAACTTCATTGAAAACTAACAAACTATATCTCAGTCATTGAAGCAATTGCAATTTATCATAACATAGGAAAGAGTCAATATAAGAGCTTTTCAGCAAGTCCACATACTCAACTATCATATAGTCTTTCACAATTGCTAACACTCACGCAATACTTATGGGCATGGAGTTTTAATCGGACACAGAGAAAGATAGGGGCTGATAGTTTTGCCTCCCAACCTTTTACCTCAAAGGTAATGTCAACAATAATAGTTCATGAAAACTCACATCCAATTAGCCATATATACCAGGATCCTTCCAACATATTGTGCTTGCCAAAAGATAAAATGTAAAGTGGAAAGGTGAAGATCACCATGACTCTTATGTAAGGTGGGACATAACAATAAAAGATAGGCCCTTTATAGAGGGAAGCAGAGGTTGTCATGCGCTTTTATGGTTGGATGCACAAAATCTTAATGCGAAAGAACGTCACTTTATATTGCCACTTGTGATATGGACCTTTATTATGCAGTTCGTCGCTTTTATTTCTTCCATATCACAAGATCGTATAAAGCTTATTTTCTCCCACACTAATAAGTCATACATATTTAGAGAGCATTTTTTATTGCTTGCACCGATGACAACTTACTTGAAGGATCTTACTCAATCCATAGTTAGATATGGTGGACTCTCATGCAAAACTGGGTTTAAGGGTATTTGGAAGCACAAGTAGTATCTCTACTTGGTGCAAAGAGTTTAGCTAGCATGAGGGGAAAGGCAAGCTCAACCATGTTGGATGATCCATGGCAATATAATTTATCTTTGATGTAAGAAAACATAACCTATTATGTTGTCTTTCTTGTCCAACGTCAACTCTTTAGCATATCATATTTTAATGAGTGCTCACAATCATAAAAGATGTCCAAGATAGTATATTTATATGTGAAGACCTATCTTTCTTTATTACTTCCTATTAATTGCAACGATGACCAAAACTATGTTTGTCAACTCTCAACAACTTTTATTCATAATACTCTTTATATGTGAGCTCATTACTCTCCATAAGATCCTTATGATCTCTTTTATTTATTTTTATTCTTTTCTCTTTTCTTTTACTCCCTCAAGATCATAGCAAAATCATCAAGCCCTTGACTCAACACTAATCTTTATTATATAGCTCACGAACTCGATTACATAGAGGGATCATAAAGCAAAACTCAACACTAGATCATACAAAAAACTTTTATTCTACTAGATCAAAATATTATCGAAAGGATCGAACTAAGAAAAATGATAAAGATAAAAGTGATGGTGATACGATACCGGGGCACCTCCCCCAAGCTTGGCAGTTGCCAAGGGGAGTGCCCATACCCATGTGATTATATCTCCTTTTTCAGGGATGGTGATGTGATATTCTTGGCGATGATGCCCCTCAGGATACGATTCTCCTCCTCGAGCTTATTTACTTACTGCTTGAGGTCCATTATTTCCTTTCGAATTTTCCTGTAACAGCCAAAGCTCCCTGCACCCAAGGGTGTTGCATAGCTGCGGGAGAACAAGTGACACTCTTTTTCATATTCTCATAAGAAAGAAATCTAACATTGGAAGGGATAACCAAGTTTGGGATAGCCGAGCTCTGTAGTTCCTCCATTGTGAATCCAGCTCAGAAGCGAGAAGTGACTTCTTGATCCTCCTCCATGGCATCTATCCTCTTCAAATCAGCCTCCATCTCTTCCTCCGTTGCTGGCCCAAAGTGGTCAACATTGTTGTTTGTCATTGATCTCGATGCCGGATGAGACACTCGGCTCTCCCCGACTGACTCTTGCGAAGACATCTTGCTCTAATCTACAACAGCAACAACTCGAAACACAAATAGAGGATAATTGCGTGATACGGGAGTCAAAACCTTCGGGCGATTTCATAATGAATTTTTACCGACCAAAATACGTAACGTGCAAGAAAACGGAGTTCGGAGAGCGCACGAGGTGCCCACGAGGTAGGGGGCGCGCCTAGGGGGTAGGGCGCGCCCTCCACCCTTGTGGAGCCCTCGTGTCCTTCCAGGACTGCTACTTATTTTTCTACTTTTCTAAATATTCCAAAACAGAGAAAAATTGACATTAGAATTGTTTTGGAGTCGGTTTACTTACCGTACCACATACCTATTCCTTTTCGGAGTCTGAAACGTTCCAAAAAGTGTCCCTTATGTATTCCTCCGGGGTTACGGTTTCAATAACATTGGTTTGAACATTTATAGGATTACCTGAGATATAATGTTTGATTCTTTGACCGTTCACCACCTTCGGATTTGTTCCTTCAAAGTTTTTGATTTTTATGGCACCGAAACGATAGACCTCCTTGATAACGTAAGGACCTTCCCATTTAGAGAGAAGCTTTCCTGCAAAAAATCTTAAACGAGAGGTGTATAGTAATACATAATCACCTACATTAAACTCACGCTTTTGTATTCTTTTGTCATGCCATCTTTTAACTTTTTCTTTAAACAATTTGGCATTCTCATAGGCTTGGGTTCTCCATTCATCAAGTGAACTAATGTCAAATAAGCTCTTCTCACCGGCAAGTTTGAAATCATAATTGAGCTCTTTAATAGCCCAATAAGCCTTATGTTCTAGTTCGAGAGGTAAGTGACATGCTTTTCCATAAACCATTTTATATGGAGACATACCCATAAGATTTTTATATGCAATTCTGTAGGCCCATAATGCATCATCAAGTTCCTTGGACCAATTCTTTCTAGATCTATTAATAGTCTTTTGCAAAATTAATTTGAGCTCTCTATTACTCAATTCTACTTGACCACTAGACTGTGGGTGATAAGGAGATGCAATTCTATGATTAACGTCATACTTAGCAAGCATTTTACAAAAGGCACCATGAATAAAATGTGAACCACCATCAGTCATTAAATATCTAGGGACTCCAAACCTCGGAAAAATAACTTCTTTAAGAATTTTAATAGAGGTGTTATGATCAGCACTACTAGTTGGAATAGCTTCTACCCACTTAGTAACGTAATCAACAGCAACTAAAATATGCGTATATCCATTAGAGGCAGGAAACGGTCCCATATAATCAAAGCCCCAAACAACAAATGGTTCAATAACAAGCGAATAATTCATAGGCATTTCTTGACGTCTACTAATATTACCAATTCTCTGACATTCATCACAAGATACAACAAACTTACATGAATCCTTGAAGAGAGTAGGCCAATAAAAACCGGATTGCAATACCTTATGTGCAGTTCTATCTCCAGCGTGGTGTCCTCCATAAGCTTCGGAGCGACACTTGCATAGGATCTGTTCCTGTTCATGCTCAGGTACACAACGTCTAATAACACCACCTACTCCTTCTTTATAAAGGTGTGCGTCATCCCAGAAGTAATGTCGTAAATCATAGAAAACCTTTTTCTTTTGCTGGTATGTGAAACTAGGTGGTATAAATTTAGCAACCATGTAATTAGCATAATCAGCATACCATGGAGCAGTATGAGAAGCATTTATGAAATTTAATTATTCATCAGGAAAGCTATCATCAATAGGTAGTGGGTCATCAAGAACATTTTCCAACCTAGACAAGTTATCTGTAACGGGGTTCTCGGCTCCCTTTCTATCAATAATATTCAAATCAAATTCTTGTAGCAAGAGAACCCATCTAATAAGTCTAGGTTTAGCATCTTTCTTTTCCATAAGATATTTAATAGCAGCATGATCCGTGTGAATAGTTACTTTAGAATCAACAATATAAGGCCTGAACTTATCACAAGCAAATACAACTGCTAAGAATTCGTTTTTGGTTATAGCATAATTTCTCTGGGCATTGTCTAGAGTTTTACTAGCATATTGAATAACATTTAATTTCTTATCAACTCTTTGCCCTAGAACAGCACCCACAGCATAATCACTAGCATCGCACATAGTTTCAAAAGGTAAATTCAAATCAGGTGGCTGAACAATAGGTGCAGAGATTAATGCTTTCTTAAGTATTTCAAATGCTTCTACACAATCATTATCAAAGACGAACGGTATATCTTTTTGTAATAAATTATTCAGAGGCCAAGAAATTTTTGAGAAGTCCTTAATGAACCTCCTATAAAAACCAGCATGACCAAGGAAACTTCTTATACCTTTGATGTCCTTGGGACATGTCATCTTTTCAATAGCATCAACTTTAGCTTTATCAACTTCAATGCCTCTTTCAGAAATTTTGTGCCCCAAGACAATACCTTCATTAACCATAAAGTGGCATTTCTCCCAATTCAAGACAAGGTTAGTTTCTTCACATCTCTGCAAAACTCGATCAAGGTTTCTTAAGCAATCATCAAAAGAGGATCCATAAATGGAGAAATCATCCATGAATACCTCACATATCTTTTCACAAAAATCAGAAAATATAGCCATCATGCATGTTTGAAAGGTAGCAGGTGCATTACATAAACCAAAAGGCATACGTCTATAAGCAAAAGTGCCGAAAGGGCAAGTAAAAGTGGTCTTAGATTGATCATCAGCTGATACATGTATTTGAGAGAAACCAGAATAGCCATCTAGAAAGCAAAAATGTGTATGTTTGGATAATCTTTCTAGCATTTGATCAATAAAAGGTAAGGGGTAATGATCTTTTTAGTAGCCTTATTTAATTTGCGGAAATAAATTACCATCCTATAACCTTTAATAATTCTTTGCGGAATAAATTCATCTTTATCATTAGGAACAACAGTAATACCTCCCTTCTTAGGAACACAATGGACAAGACTTACCCACTGACTATCAGCAACGGGATAAATTATACCTGCCTCAAGGAGCTTTAGTATTTCTTTTCTTACCACTTGTTTCATCATAGGATTCAACCGTTGTTGGTGATCAATAACTGGTTTGGCATCTTTTTTCCAAATTTATTTTGTGTTGACATAGAGTGGGACTAATGCCCTTAAGATCATCAAGAGTATATCCAATAGCAGCACGGTGCTTCTTCAGAGTTTTCAATAATTTTTCTTCCTCCTTCTCTGAAAGGTTAGCACTAATAATAACATGATATATCTTCCTTTCATCAAGATAAGCATATTTAAGAGTATCATGCAATGGTTTAAGCTCAAACACGGGATCACCCTTGGGTGGAGGAGGATCCCCTAAGATTTCAACAGGCAAGTTGTGTTTCAGAATAGGTCCCTGTTTAAAGAACACTTCATCTATTTCCCTTCTTTCATTCATAAACATATCATTTTCATGGTCTAGCAGATATTGTTCTAAAGGATCACTAGGAGTACGGCAATAGAAGCAAGACCAATAATTTCATCTTTACTAGGCAATTCCTCTTCACGGTGTTGTCTACGAAATTTAGAAAAGTTGAACTCATGAGACATATCACCTAAACCAATAGTAACAACATCCTTTTTGCAGTCTATCCTAGCATTAATAGTTTTTAAGAAGGGCCTACCAAATATAATGGCACAAAAGCTATCTTGTGGGGAACCAAGAACAAGAAAATCAGCAGGATATTTAGTTTTCCCACACAGGACTTCAACATCTCTAACAATCCACATTGGTGAAATAGTATCTCTATTGGCAAGTTTAATTGTGACATCAATATCTTCTAACTCAGCAGGTGCAATATCATGCATAATTTCTTGGGAAAACTTTGTTTTTGCCACTCTAGCTTTTGCCCACTTTGTTTATGCCACTCTAGAATTTGACATTTCACTTTCGCCACTCTTAGCTTTTGACAATATATCACTTTTGCCATTCCGTGGCAAAAGCAAAATTATCAGAGTGGTAATTGTGATACATGTCAAAAGCTAAGAGTGGCAAAAGTGAAATGAAAAATTATCATTTTTGCCATGGAATGGCATTTGTGATGTATTGTGAAAAGCTAAGAGTGGCAAAAGTGAGATGTCAAATTCTAGAGTGGCATAAGCAAAGTTGGTAAAAACTAGAGTGGCAAAAACAAAGTTTTCCCTAATTTATTTGTATAAGTCAATAGGTATTGCACTAGCACTAGCACCCATATCACACAAGCCATGATAACAGTGATCTCCTATTTTAACAGAAATAACAAGCATGCCTACCACAGGTCTATGTTTATCTTTAGCACAAGGTTTAGCAATTCTAGCAGTTTTATCACAGAAATAAATAACATGCCCATCAATATTATCAGCCAAGAGATCCTTAACAATAGCAATATTAGGTTCAACTTTAACTTGCTCAGGAGGTGTGTAGGTTCTAATATTGCTTTTACGAACCACAGTTGAAGCTTTAGCATGATCTTTTATCCTAACAGGAAAAGGTGGTTTCTCAACATAAGTAGTAGGAACAATAGGATCATTATAAGTGATAGTCTTTTCTTCAACTTTAATAGGTGCAACTACTTTTACTTCAATGGGAGGATTATATTTAAACCACTTCTCCTTAGGGAGATCAACATGAGTAGCAAAAGATTCACAGAAACAAGCTACTATTTCAAAGTCAAGTCCATATTTGGTGCTAAATTTACGGAAAACATCGGTATCCATAAAAGATTTAACACAATCAAACTTAGGTGTCATACCTGACTCCTTACCTTCGTCGAGATCCCAATCTTCAGAGTTGCATTTAATTCTTTCCAATAAATCCCATTTGAATTCAATATTCTTCATCATAAAAGAGCCAACATAAGAAGTATCGAGCATGGTGCGATTGTTATCAGAAAGCCGAGCATAATTTTTTGGATAATCATTTCTCTTGAGAGCTCATGATTGGGGCATGAATATAACATTGATTTAAGACTCCCCCAAGCTTGAGCGATGCTTTCTCCTTCGCGAGGCCAAAAATTATATATATAATTACGATCGCGATGAACAAGATGCATGGGATAAAACTTCTGATGAAATTCCAATTTCAATCGTTTGTAGTTCCATGATCCCATATCATCACATAGCCTATACCATGTCAATGCATCTCCCTCCAAAGATAAAGGGAAGACCTTCTTCTTGATAACATCATTGGGCATACCTGCAAGCTTAAATAATCCTCAAACTTCATCCACATATATTAGGTGCTCATCAGGATGTAATGTCCCATCTCCTGCAAAAGGATTAGCTAGCAGTTTTTCTATCATACCCAAAGGAATTTCAAAGTAGACATTTTCATTTTCAGTAGGTTCAGTAGGTTGAGGAGCAACTCTTTGCTCTACTGGTCAGGGTGAAGATACCCCGAACAAGCCCCTCAGAGGATTACTTTCCATAATAACAAGTGACAGTAAATTTCAGCACACTATATAAAATTTTCCTTACCAAATTCCACCTACCAAAGGCGCTTCACTTCCCGGAAATAGCTCTAGAAAAGAGTCATGATGACCCACAAGTATAGGGGATCTATCGTAGTCCTTTCGATAAGTAAGAGTGTCGAACCCAACGAGGAGCAGAAGAAAATGATAAGCAGTTTTCAGCAAGGTATTCTCTGCAAGCACTGAAATTATAGGTGACAGATAGTTTTGTGATAAGATAATTTCTAATGAGCAAAAAGTAACAAAAGTAAATAAAGTGCAGCAAGGTGGCCCAATCCTTTTTGTAGCAAAGGACAAGCCTGGACAAACTCTTATATAGATAAAGCGCTCCCGTGGACACATGGGAATTATCGTCAAGCTAGTTTTCATCACGTTCATATGATTCGCGTTCGGTACTTTGATAATTTGGTATGTGGGTGGACCGGTGCTTGGGTACTGTCCTTACTTCGACAAGCATCCCACTTATGATTAACCTATATTGCAAGCATCCGCAACTACTGAAGGAAATATGCCCTGGAGGCAATAATAAAGTTATTATTTATTTCCTTATATCATGACAAATGTTTATTATTCATTCTAGAATTGTATTAACCGGAAACATGATACATGTGTGAATACATAGACAAACAGAGCGTCACTAGTATGCCTCTACTTGACTAGCTCGTTAATCAAAGATGGTTATGTTTCCTAGCCATAGACAAAGAGTTGTCATTTGATTAACGGGATCACATCATTAGGAGAATGATGTGATTGACTTGACCCATTCCGTTAGCTTAGCACTTGATCGTTTAGTTTATTGCTATTGCTTTCTTCATGACTTATACATGTTCCTAGGACTATGAGATTATGCAACTCCCGTTTACCGGAGGAACACTTTGTGTGCTACCAAACGTCACAACGTAACTGGGTGATTATAAAGGTGCTCTACAGGTGTCTCCGAAGGTACTTGTTGGGTTGGCATATTTCGAGATTAGGATTTGTCACTCCGATTGTCGGAGAGGTATCTCTGGGCCCACTCGGTAATACACATCACTTAATCCTTGCAAGCGTTGCAACTAATGAGTTAGTTGCGGGATGATGTGTTACGGAACGAGTAAAGAGACTTGCCGGTAACGAGATTGAACTAGGTATTGAGATACCGACGATCGAATCTCGGGCAAGTAACATACCGATGACAAAAGGAAACAACGTATGTTGTTATGCGGTTTGACCGATAAAGATCTTCGTAGAATATGTAGGAGCCAATATGAGCATCCAGGTTCCGCTATTGGTTATTGACCGGAGACGTGTCTCGGTTATGTCTACATAGTTCTCGAACCCGTAGGATCTGCATGCTTAAAGTTTGATGATGGTTATATTATGAGTATATGGTTTTTGATGTACCGAAGGTAGTTCGGAGTCCCAGATGTGATCACGGACATGAGGGGAGTCTCGAAATGTTCGAGACATAAAGATCGATATATTGGACGACTATATTTGGATACCGGAATGGTTCCAGGTGAGATCGGGATAATACCGGAGCACCGGGAGGTTATCGGAACCCCCCGGGAGGTATATGGGCCTTAATGGGCTTTAGTGGGAAGGAGGGGAAAGGAGCAGAGAGGGCGCGCCCCCAAGCCCAATCCAAATTGGGAGGGGGGCCGACCCCCCTTTCCTTCCTCTTCCTTCCCTCTCTCTCTCCAAATAGGAAAAGGAGGAGTCCTACTCCGGGTGGGAGTAGGACTCCCCCCTTGGGCACGCCTCCTCCCCTTGGCCGGCCCTCTCCTCCCCTCCTTTATATACGGAGGAGAGGGGCACCCCATAGACACAACAATTGATCTCTTGGATCTTTTAGCCGTGTGTGGTGCCCCTCTCCACCATAGTCCACCTCGATAATATTGTAGCGGTGCTTAGGCGAAGCCCTGCGACAGTAGAACATCAACATCGTCACCACGCTGTCGTGCTGACGGAACTCTCCCTCAAAGCTCGGTTGGATCGTAGTTCGAGGGACGTCATCGAGTTGAACGTGTGCAAAACTCAGAGGTGCCAAGCTTTCGGTACTTGGTCGGTCGGATCTTGAAGACGTACGACTACATCAACCGCATTGTGCTAACGCTTCCGCTTTCGGTCTACGAGGGTACGTGGACACACTCTCCCCTCTCGTTGTTGTGCATCACCATGATCTTGCATGTGCGTATGATTTTTTTTGAAATTACTACATTCCCCAACAGTGGCATCCGAGCCAGGTTATATGCGTTGATGTTATATGCACGAGTAGAACACAAGTGAGTTGTGGGCGATACAAGTCATACTGCTTACCAGCATGTCATACTTTGGTTCGGCGGTATTGTTGGATGAAGCGGTCCGGACCAACATTACGCGTACGCTTACGTGAGACTGGTTCTACCGACGTGCTTTGCACACAGGTGACTGGCGGGTGTCAGTTTCTCCAACTTTAGTTGAATCGAGTGTGGCTATGCCCGGTCCTTTAGAAGGTTAAAATAACACTAACTTGACAAACTATCGTTGTGGTTTTGATGCGCAGGTTAGAACGGTTCTTGCTCAGCTCGTAGCAGCCACGTAAAACTTGCAACAACAAAGTAGAGGACGTCTAACTTGTTTTTGCGGGGCATGTTGTGATGTGATATGGTCAAGACATGATGCTATATTTTATTGTATGAGATGATCATGTTTTGTAACCGAGTTATCGGCAACTGGCAGGAGCCATATGGTTGTCGCTTTATTGTATGCAATGCAATCGCCCTGTAATTGCTTTACTTTATCACTAAGCGGTAGCGATAATCATAGAAGAAATAGTTGGCGAGAAGACAACGATGCTACGATGGAGATCAAGGTGTCGCGTCGGTGACGATGGTGATCATAACGGTGCTTCAGAGATGGAGATCACAGGCACAAGATGATGATGGCCATATCATATCACTTATATTGATTGCATGTGATGTTTATCTTTTATGCATCTTATTTTGCTTTGATTGACGGTAGCATTATAAGATGATCTCACTAAATTTCAAGATAAAAGTGTTCTCCCTGAGTATGCACCGTTGCCAAAGTTCGTCGTGCCCAGACACCACGTGATGATCAGGTGTGATAAGCACAACGTCCATCTACAACGGGTGCAAGTCGGTTTTGCACATGCAGAATACTCAGGTTAAACTTGACGAGCCTAGCATATGCAGATATGGCCTCAGAACACTGAGACCGAAAGGTCGAGCGTGAATCGTATAGTAGATATGATCAACATAGTGATGTTCACCATTGAAAACTACTCCATTTCACGTGATGATCGGTTATGGTTTAGTTGATTTGGATCACGTGATCACTTAGATGATTAGAGGGATGTCTATCTAAGTGGGAATTCTTTAGTAATATGATTAATTGAACTTAAATTTATCATGAACTTAGTACCTGATAGTATTTTGCTTGTCTATGTTTGTTGTAGATAGCTGGCTCGTGCTGTTGTTCCATTGAATTTTAATGTGTTCCTTGATTGTAGAAATGATTGTAGAAATTACACGGACTGGGTCCGTAACTTGAGGATTATCCTCATTGTTGCATAGAAGAATTACGTCCTAGAAGCACCGCTAAGTGCCAAACCTGCTGCAGGAGCAACACCAGATGTTATGAACACCTGGCAGAGCAAAGCTGATGACTACTCGATAGTTCAGTGTACCATGCTTTATGGCTTAGAACCGGGACTTCTACGACGTTTTGAATGTCATGGAGCATATGAGATGTTCTACGAGTTGAAGTTAATATTTCAAGCAAATGCCTGGATTGAGAGATATGAAGTCTCCAATAAGTTCTATAGCTGCAAGATGGAGGAGAATAGTTCTGTCAGTGAGCATATACTCAAAATGTCTGGGTATCATAATCACTTGACTCAACTGGGAGTTAATCTTCCTGTTGATAGTGTCATTGACAGAGTTCTTCAATCACTGCCACCAAGCTACAAGAGCTTCGTGATGAACTATAATATGCAAGGGATGAATAAGACAATTCCCGAGCTCTTCGCAATGCTAAAGGTTGCGGAGGTAGAAATCAAAAAGGAGCATCAAGTGTTGATGGTCAATAAGACCGCCAGTTTCAAGAAAAAGGGCAAAAGGAAGAAGAATGGGGACTTCAAGAAGAACAACAAACAAGTTGCTGCTCAGGAGAAGAAACCCAAGTCTGAACCTAAGCCTGAGACTGAGTGCTTCTACTGCAAACAGACTGGTAAATGGAAGTAGAACTGCCTCAAGTATTTGGCGGATAAGAAGGATGGCAAGGTGAACAAAGGTATATATGATATACATGTTATTGATGTGTACCTTACTAGAGCTCGCAGTAGCACCTGGGTATTTGATACTGGTTCTGTTGCTAATATTTGCAACTCGAAATAGGGACTACGGATTAAGCGAAAACTGGCTAAGGACGAGGTGACGATGCTCGTGGGAAATGGTTCCAAAGTTGATGTGATCGCCGTCGGCACGCTACCTCTACATCTACCTTTGGGATTAGTTTTAGACCTAAATAATTGTTATTTGGTGCCAGCGTTGAGCATGAACATTATATCTAGATCTTGTTTAATGCAAGACGGTTATTCATTTAAATCTGAGAATAATGGTTGTTCTATTTATACGAGTAATATCTTTTATGGTCATGCACCCTTGAACAGTGGTCTATTTTTTAATGAATCCCGATAGTAGTGATACACATATTCATAATGTTGAAGCCAAAAGATGCAGAGTTGATAATGATAGTGCAACTTATTTGTGGCACTGCCGTTTGGGTCATATTGGTATAAAGCGCATGAAGAAACTCCATACTGATGGACTTTTGGAATCACTTGATTATGAATCACTTGGTACTTGCGAACCATGCCTCATGGGCAAGATGACTAAAATGCCGTTCTCCGGAACTATGGAGCGAGCAACTGATTTGTTGGAGATCATACATATTGATGTATGTGGTCCAATGAATATTGAGGCTCACGGCGGGTATCGTTATTTTCTCACCTTCACAGATGATTTAAGCAGATATGGGTATATATACTTAATGAAACATAAGTCTGAAACATTTGAAAAGTTCAAAGAATTTCAGAGTGAAGTTGAAAATCATTGTAACAAGAAAATAAAGTTTCTACGATCTGATTGTGGAGGAGAATATTTGAGTTACGAGTTTGGTCTACATTTGAAACAATGCGGAATAGTTTTGCAACTCACACCACCCGGAACACCAGAGCGTAATGGTGTGTCCGAACGTCGTAATCGTACTTTACTAGATATGGTGCGATCTATGATGTCTCTTACCAATTTACCTCTATCATTTTGGGGTTATGCTTTAGAGACAGCCGCATTCACGTTAAATAGGGCACCATCAAAATCCGTTGAGACGACACCTTATGAACTATGGTTTGGCAAGAAACCAAAGTTGTTGTTTCTTAAAGTTTGAGGCTGCGATGCTTATGTGAAAAAGCTTCAACCTGATAAGCTCGAACCCAAATCGGAGAAATGTGTCTTCATAGGATACCCAAAAGAAACAGTTGGGTACACCTTCTATCACAGATCCGAGGGCAAGACATTCGTTGCTAAGAATGGATCCTTTCTAGAGAAGGAGTTTCTCTCGAAAGAAGTGAGTGGGAGGAAAGTAGAACTTGATGAGGTAACAGTACATGCTCCCTTATTGGAAAGTAGTTCATCACAGAAACCGGTTCCTGTGACGTCTACACCAATTAGTGAGGAAGTTAATGATGATGATCATGAAAATTTAGATCAAGTTCTTACTGAACCTCGTAGGTCAATCAGAGTAAGATCCGCACCAGAGTGGTACGGTAATCCTATTCTGGAGGTTATGTTGCTAGACCATGACGAATCTACGAACTATGAAGAAGCGATGGTGAGCCCAGATTCCGCAAAATGGCTTGAAGCCATGAAATCTGAGATGGGATCTATGTATGAGAACAAAGTGTGGACTTTGGTTGACTTGCCCGATGATCGGCAAGCCATCGAGAATAAATGGATCTTCAAGAATAAGACTAACGCTGATGGTAATGTTACTGTCTATAAAGCCCGACTTTTTTCCAAAAGGTTTTCGACAAATTCAAGGGATTGACTACGATGAGACCTTCTCACCCGTAGCGATGCTTAAGTGTGACGCCCGGATATTTAAGCTACAGTAATTCCCTGTTAATCATGCCACGTCATCGTGGTTACTGTTGTTAATCTCATGTTAGTTCAAAATGATTCAAATTCAAATTTGAGTTAAGGCAAACATCACAAGTTTTCAAATATTAAAACAAAAATGTTCAAAGTGTTGCAAACAATCCTTGAATAATTATCATAGTGGACCAACATTTTTATAAGGTGTTTAATTGCCCCAATGTAATAAACCAATGTCTATCATAATAATTTAAATGCCTTTTTAAAACGGTATAAATTACAAACTATTTTAATTTGATGTCAAACTTAATGTGGCAATAGCTTGATTTATAATTCAGTTTTAGGTGCAAGTTTCTTATTTTATGAAACTATTTTTGCTTTAGAAAAATAAAATAAAACTGAAACTAAATAAAAAGAAAAGAAAAGTAAAACTATTAAAAAAAGGGGACCCCCCCGCGCTGGGCCTCAGCCCAGCTGGCCATCCAACCAGGCCGGCCCACCTAACCCCTCCATAACCCCCCACCGACAGAAACCCTAGCCTATCGCCCCCACTCCCCCACTCGCTCGCTCCCCCACTCCCCCCCGTTTCTGGATCGGGGCAAACCGCCCCGACCCCATCGTCCCTGGTGCCGCCGCCCGTCGCCCCTCCTCTACCACGCCACCGTGCCCCGACGCCCGAGTTGCTGTCCAGGAGAACCTCCGTGCTCGCCTACTTCGTCTGCACCATCGAGCTCAAGCTGGGACGCCGCCAAGCTCCAGGATCGATCCCTTCTTCTTCCTCGGTCGCCGACGCCTCCCCGACACCCCCACGAGCACGCTGCCTATCCCTACCGCCACGTAGTGAGCCCCTCCTCACCCCTTCCTCTTCCTCCTACCGTAGGCCGCCGAACCGCCCTGTGCCCGAGCTCCCGCGCCGTCCCCTGTCCGCGCATGCCCGGTGCTGGCCTCGCGCCCGCTGCGGCCTGCGCATGCCCGCAACCTCTCGCCCGCGCTGCGCCCGCCGCGACCCTCCGCTCAACGCACGCTGGCCGCGCCCGCGTGCCGTTGCTTGCGCCTGGCCATTGGCTCGCGCGCCTGCAGTCCCCGCCATCGCTCGCGCTCCCTCTGCTTCGCGCCCGCTCGGCCACTCATGGCCATCGCCGCGTCCACCCCCGCTGAGCCTCCCCGCTTGCGCCTACCGCCCGCGCCCCGGCTCCTTCCACCTGCTGCTTGCCGCCCCGCCTCCATCGCCGAGCCGCCGCGCCCGTCCCTGCTTCGTCTCCGCGCCCCGTTGCGCCCTCCGCCGCTCGGCCTCTGCCCGCGGTGCCGCCCCGCGCCGCCCAGGTCCGGCACCCACAGCTGGCGACCGTCGTCGCGGCCCCAACCTCATGGGCGGGCTCCCCCGACGCCAGGCGAGTTCGCCCACGCCCAGGCGCCCGTCGCCCTCTGCCCGCTCACCTGCTAAGGCTCCCCCAGAGCCACTGACTACGGGGCCCCACGCCCAGAACATTTTAACAAAAAAAAAGATTAAAAAATAAAATAATAAAATTATTAATTAATTAATTAATTAATTAACTAATTACCTCAATTAATCTTAATTAATTAATTAAAGAATTAATTAAACTAATTAATCCTGATTAGATTAACCTAACCACTAATTAAACTAATTGACCCTGTTTAATTAACCTACTAATTAAATGTGTCAATGACGAATGGGACCGACCTGTCACGTTGACCAGGTCAACTGCTGACGTCATGATGACGTTAGCAAACACTATTCTGGATAATGTTGCATTAAAATAATTAAATAAATCATAAAAATGATTTAATCCTTTTAAAATTAATATAAAATAAACCATAGCTCGGATGAAAAAACTTTCCCCCTCGTCTGGATACACAGCTCGTTCGTCTGCCACACATTCCTAGCTGAGCAAACTCGCAACTTTCCCCCTCCGGTTCATCTATCCGAAAATGCGAAACACCGGGGATATTTTCCCGGATGTTTCCCCCTTCACCGGTACCACCTCATACCGCGTTAGGGCACACCTAGCATCATGCTTTGTCATGTCATGCATCACTATGCATCTGTTTGCTTAATATTTATTGTTTCTTCCCCCTGTTCTCTCGCTAAACACCGAGACCGACGCCGCTGCTACCCAGTACGACTACGATATTGACGACCCCTCTCTCTTGCCAGAGCAACCAGGCAAGCCCCCCCCCCCTTGATCACCAGATATCGCCTACTCTTCTCCCTACTGCTTGCATTTGAGTAGTGTAGCTTGTTACTGCTTTCCGCTAATCCTATTCTGATGCATAGCCTGTCATTGTTGCTACAGCTGTTCATACCTTACCTGCAATCCTAAATGCTTAGTATAGGATGCTAGTTTGCCAACAGTGGCCCTACATTCTTGTCCGTCTGCCATGCTATACTATCGGGCCGTGATCACTCGGGTGGTGGTTGTAACGCCCTCGATGCGGCTATATCTCCCACGTGTCGAAGCACGACTTAGAGGCATAACCGCATTGAAAGCAATGTCGCAAGTGAGGTAATCTTCGCAAACAACCCATGTAATACAATAAGGGAAAAGATACATAGTTGGCTTACAATCGCTACTTCACACAAATACATGAATTAAAGCATTACATCAACCAGATACAATCAAGGTCCGACTATGGAACCAAAATAAAAGAAGACTACCCCAAATGCTACACAGATCCCCGATCGACTCCAACTGGGCTCCACTACTGATCAACTAGAACGAAACAACACAAAGGACAAGATCTTCATCGAGCTCCTCCTTGAGCTTGGTTGCGTCATCTGCACGGTCTCATCGGCACCTGCAAGCTGGTTTTGGAAGTATCTATGAGCCACAGGGACTCAGCAATCTCACACCCTCGCGATCAAGACTATTTAAGCTTATGGGTAAGGTAAAGGTATGAGGTGGAGCTGCAGCAAGCGACTAGCATATATGGTGGCTAACCTATTCGCAAAAGAGAGCGAGAAGAGAAGGCAAAAGCACGGTCGAACAACTATGATAAAGAAGTGATCCTAGAACAACCTACGTCAAGCATAACTCCAACACCGTGTTCACTTCCCGGACTCCGCCGGAAAGAGACCATCACGGTTACACACACGGTTGATGCATTTTAATTAAGTTAAACATCAAGTTTTCTACAACCGGACATTAACAAATTCCCATCTACCCATAACCGCGGGCACGGCTTTCGAAAGTTCAAATCCCTGCAAGGGTGTCCCAACTTAGCCCATCTGTAAGTGCATCTAGTGCCACCCCTAGTTGGTTTTGGAGTATTGACGACAAACCTAGTTGAGGGACTAACGTGTTTGTGAGAATTGCAGGAAAACACAGGTAGAAGTCCCTCATTGATTCGGTTTTATCACCAGAGATGACCCCTAAAAATGTACAAAGACATTGAAGACAATGGTGGTTTATGAAGATATTCATATTGAAGACAATGACATGAGAAGACTCCCTATGAAGCTTATGGAACTCGAAGACTTAGATCCTTCGTAGTTTTATTTCATTTATGTTGTGTCATAGGAATCACCGTACTGTTAAGTGGGGTCCAAGAGAACCAGTCAGAATGACTGAAGTGATGCCTAATTCAAATCCTATGTCTTCGAGCGAAGACTTTGAGAGAAAATCTTGTCCAGACTCAGACAAGTCAGCTTTACTTGTAGCCCAAGTAAAGTTGCCGTGTGAGTTCAAAATTCGACCGTTGGTACACGTGTCAGTTCCTTAGTGACCCAGGGTCATTTCGGACAGATCAGGTCGGGTTGCCAAGTGGCTATAAATAGTCCACCCCCCACAACCATAAACGGTTGGCTGCTCAGATTTCAGTGCACGGCTTTTGTCGTTTGAAAGCAACCCACCTCGAAGCCTTTGAGAGAAAAATTCCTAGTGAGGAGAAAAGCCCTAACCACCCAGAGCCAGAGTAAATTGGGCATCACTTAAGTCTTCGTGTCTGTGTGATCTGAAGACTTATTACACTTGAGGACTGTGCATCCTCCAGACGGTTAGGCGTCGCGTTCTGAGCATCCAAGAGAAATTGTGGATTGCCGGTGAACGAAGTCTGTGAAGGTTTGGGAGTCTACCTTGAAGACTTACCAGAGTGATTGGGCGAGGTCTGTGTGACCTTAGCTCAAGGAGAAAACGGTGAGGACTGGGTGTCTTGGACTAAGTGTCCTTGACTGGGTGTCCGGGACTGTGTGTCCTTCGGTTTAAATACCTAGCCGCTCCAACCAGACGTACAGTTGTCACAGCAACTGGAACTGGTCCAACAAATCATTGTCTTCGACGTGACACTGGTTTCATCTACACTTCCTTTTTACTTACAGTTATTCATTGTGAAGCCATTGCGTGCTTGCTTTATCTTTTGTCTTCACAACATGAATGTATGATCTGTTTGGCTTCATAACTTCTTCCTACCTGATCCTTATTACACTGAAGCTGTTTGTCATTGCGCTTTCACTCTATTGAATACATGACCATGGCTGGCCTAGTGTAATCTAACTTCCGCTGCATAGTAATAGGCATAATCTTCACTGTTTGTCTTCATAACTCTCACGTTTTGAAGACTTTCATAAAAATCGCCTATTCACCCCCCCTCTAGTCGATATAACGCACTTTCAATTGGTATCAGAGCGAGGTGCTCCCTTGTTCTGTGTGATTCGGTTTAACCACCTGGAGTTTTAGCTATGTCGACTGCAGGGATAATCAAAGTCTCCGCTGCTTGTCCCGTCTTCGATGGAACTTAATATCCCTACCGGAAGAATAAGATGCGCATGCATCTTGAAGCCATTGACGTCGACCTATGGTATGTCGTCGAAAACGGCGTTCCCAAGCCTAGAGAAGGTGTCACTGCTGCTGATGTCAAGAAGTTCATTCAACTGGATTCTACTGCCAAGAATATCATCTGTGGTCATCTGACCAAAGGACAGTATGGCCGTGTGAGTGCCTTGAAGACATCAAAGCTAGTCTGGGACTGGCTCTCCAAGGTCAATGAAGGCATCTCAACCCAGAGAGATCAAAGAATCAGTGTTCTTCGCAACCTCTTCAACCGCTTCAAGCGAAATGACAATGAGAATGTCCAGCACACATTTGACCGGCTCACTGACATCACAAATGAGCTTCAAGCCCTCGGCACCACTGAGATCACCAAACATGAAATCGTCAAGACGCTGCTGAGATCACTTGATAGTTCGTTTGACATCCTGGCCCTGATGATTCAAGAACGTCCTGATTTCAAGACACTCGATCCGTCTGACATACTTGAGAGGCTCAACACACATGAGTTTCAGCTTTCTGAGAAAAGAGATATCTACGGTCCAAACTATGGCCGAACTCGTGCCTTGAAGGCAAAAGCTGTCTCCTCATCTGAAGAAGAATCTGACTGCAGTTCTGATGGTCCTGAAGACATTGGAAGAGAACTTGCAATGCTAGTGAAGAAGTTCCAAAAATTCACTAAGAAGAAAGGCTTCAGGAAATCTTCACGATCAAGCTCAAGGAATGATGAAGCTTCTGCTCATAACTACAATAAGAAAACATGTCACAAGTGCAAGAAAACTGGACACTTCATCTCTGAGTGTCCACAGTGGGACAATGAGAACAGAAGGAAGAAGAAGAGCAAGGAATATGATTCTGACGACAAGAAGAAGAAGAAGAAATTCTCAAAGTCTTCTTCCAAGTCTTCATCAAAGTCTTCATCACACAAGAAGAGCTCATCTGGCAAGGCACGTGCGTTTGTTGGAAAGGAGATGGATTCAGAGGAGGAGTCCGCATCTGAGGAGGCAGAGGTGGAGTCTGAGGAGGAGTCTGATTCTGGCATTGCGAGTCTGGCTACAGCATACGTCGCCAAGTCCATCTTCAACACTGAAGACAATGACTGCATCACCGACACCGACACAAATAACAAGAGCGACTCCACTCCTACCTACTGCTTCATGGCCCGCGGTGCCAAGGTAAACACACGCACTACTCGCTATGAAACATCCAGTGACGATGACTCTGAATGTGATTCAAAACCTAGCTACAAAACGCTTGCTAAAATTGCAACTGAACAACATAAAGCTATGGAACATATTCAAAAACTGTTAGACAGAAGCGATGATCTGTTGGGTGCTGAAATGACTCGATCTGAATCCTTAATTGAAGACATAAAAAACCTTCACGTTAAGTATCAGGAACTTGAAGATCGTCATGATACTCTCTCAACAACTCATGAAAAGCTTGCCTATGATTATCTTCAAAGGAAGCAAGAACTTGAGAAATTGAGGGTGGCTCATGAAGACCTTCAAAAGGAAAACGAGTCACTTTGCTCCGAACAGATCAGTCCCGCTCAGGAAGGATTTGAACCACCATGTATTAAATGCATTGAGCGCGATAATGCTAATTCTGTTGCTGAATGTTCCACTGCTACTACTGTTCGAATATCTTCAAATGTTGATGTGGTAACTAACCCCTCTGCTGAGGATACCACTGCTATTGCTGATGAGAATGCTAGGTTGAAGACATTGCTTGAAACAGGGATGTACAAAAGTCTTCAAGGGCATCAGACATTATGTGATGTCCTCAAAAAGCAGATCCTGAATCGTAACCCTAGGAAAGAGGGTGTTGGATTTGTGAGGAAAATCAATGCAGATGGCTCTTACTGGAAACCTGAGCAGTACCCCAAAACTACATGGGTTGCTGCAAAGGAACTTTCAGCAGATCCATCCAATTTATCTGGCTTCACTTGTGCTAACCCTATTATCATTGATGAATCCTTTGATGCAAACTATAAACTGTTTAAGAATCAGAATGGTGAAGTGTTTGCCAGGTACATTGGTACTAACTGCAGGAATGGACCGCCTATGAAAAAGATCTGGGTTCCGAAAAAGTGTCTGGAAAATCTTCCTGTGAATGTCTTCATGACACCTCACTTGAAGAAGACAAACCTCAGACAAAAGGCTTCATACGGTCCAAAGGCCTCATATGAACAGAGGACTCACCTGAGTCGCACTAACGCTAATGTTTTGCAGGGAAACCATACTCAGGCATACGAATATGAGAGCGGTTCTTCGAACCGTCATGTTCATATGACCAAAAATTATTCTGCTTATTCTTATGAGTATTATTGTCCACCTGCTAGACTGTTTGCTAAGGCTTCAAAGCCAAAATTCTCAGATGCTGCACTTAGAATTATTGCTTCTAAGCCACCCTTGAAGATGTGGGTGGTTAAGAAAGCTTAACTCTCTTTTGCAGGGAAAGGTCTCCAGCAGAAAAACAAAATCTTCTGATGCTATTGCTGGGGACCTTAAAAATCTTGTAGGGCGCAAGATAAAATGCCCAAATGGCATCATTATGTACTTCGTTCCTGAATCGCATGCTACTCTCCCTATTAGTCCTAATCTGGATTTAAGTTTTCATAATCCACTGGTTCGTCAAATGTTTATGCTTCACAATACCCTTCGTGAAGCCTATCCCCCTAACTGTACTGTAGGGTACGACACCAGTGACTTCAAAGTCTTCAGAATGGATTATTGACAGTGGGTGTACAAATCACATGACTGGCAAAAGAAGCCTTCTCATGGACTCAACTTTACGTCCATCCGACAAGAGCCACATTACATTTGCTGACACTGGTAAAAGTAAGGTATTGGGTCTAGGTAGAGTTGCAATCTCAAGGGATCAACACATGGATAAAGTCATGCTTGTTGAATCCCTTGGCTTCAACTTAATGTCTGTCTCCATGCTTTGCGATTTGAATATGATTGTAATGTTTGGCAAATATCGCTGCCTGGTGCTTATGGAATCTGACAAATCTCTAGTGTTTGAAGGGTATCGGAAAGATGATTTGTACGTGGTAGATTTCTCAGCAGGACCACAACTTGCAGTATGTCTTCTTGCAAAAGCTTCAGAATGCTGGCTTTGGCATCGAAGGCTTGGGCATGCTGGCATGAGGAACCTCCACACCCTTGCAAAGAAGAAGCATGTCATAGGCATCGAAGGCGTAAGGTTCAAGAAAGATCATTTATGCGGTGCCTGTGAAGCAGGGAAGATGACAAGGGCAAAACATCCTTCGAAGACAATCATGACTACTACACAACCCTTCGAACTGCTTCACATGGATCTTTTCGGTCCCACTCACTACTCAACTTTTACTACTTCTGCATGCCTCTATGGCTTCGTAATTGTTGATGATTATTCTAGATATACTTGGGTGCACATAGTCCTTTACAAGACTGAAGTGCAGGATGTCTTCAGACGCTTCGCAAATCGAGCTATGAACAATTTTGGCGCCAAGATAAAGCACATCATAAGTGACAATGGCACTGAATTCAAGAACACTGGCCTTGATACATATCTGGATACCTTGGGGATCACACATGAATTCTCAGCTCCATACACGCCACAGCAGAATGGCGTCGTCGAACGCAAGAACAGAACACTCATTGAGATGGCCAGAACAATGCTAGATGAATACAAGACTCCAAGAAAATTCTGGACTGAAGCCATTGATACTGCATGCCATACAATCAATCATGTTTATCTTCACAAGCTTCTGAACAAGACATATTATGAACTCCTAACTGGCAAGAAGCCAAATGTCAGTTACTTCAGAGTATTTGGCGCAAAATGCTGGATCAAGGACCCACACCACACCTCAAAGTTTGCACCAAAAGCACATGAAGGCTTCATGCTTGGATATGGAAAGGATTCGCACTCCTACAGAGTCTTCAATCTCTTCCACTACAAAGTGGTTGAAACAGTGGATGTGCGGTTTGATGAAACCAATGGATCACAAAGAGAGCAATTGCCAAATGTGCTAGATGAAGTTCCAGCTAATGAATCAATCAAGCTTATGGGAACTGGAGAGATTGTACCTTCTGAAGCTCATCCTGAAGAAGAACTTATCATCTCAGCACCTGATCCACATGAAGACAATGCTCAGCCTGAAGATATACCTTCAAATGACCACATAGATCAGCAAGAGCAAAGTCTTCGCCCTACACACCCTCGTGTTGCAAATGAAGTACAAATTGACAAAATACTTGACAGCATCAATGCACCTGGTCCACTCACTCGTTCAAGGGCAACTCAGCTAACAAACTTCTGTGGGCATTTCGCATTCGTCTCAATATCAGAACCCAAGAAAGTTGAAGAAGCCTTCATGGAACCTGAATGGATTCAAGCTATGCAAGAAGAGCTTCAACAGTTTGAGCTGAATAATGTATGGGAACTGGTTAAGCGTCCTGATCCACGGAAGCACAACATAATAGGCACCAAATGGATATACCGCAACAAGCAAGATGAGCATGGTCAAGTTGTCAGAAACAAAGCTCGTCTCGTTGCTCAAGGATATACTCAAGTGGAGGGCATTGACTTCGATGAAACATTTGCTCCTGTGGCTAGGCTTGAAGCCATACGCATACTGCTGGCCTATGCAAATCATCATAACATACTTCTCTATCAGATGGATGTGAAAAGTGCCTTTCTCAATGGCAAGATTGAAGAAGAAGTGTATGTTGCACAACCACCTGGCTTTGAAAATCCAAAACATCCTGATATGGTATACAAGCTCAACAAGGCACTGTATGGCCTCAAACAAGCCCCTAGGGCCTGGTATGATACACTCAAGTACTTTTTGAAAAGCAAAGGCTTCATACCTGGTTCCCTGGATCCCACTCTTTTCATGAAGACATATGATGGTGAACTGTTTGTGTGCCAAATATATGTGGATGACATTATCTTCGGCTGCACCAATCAGAAGTATAGTGAAGAGTTTGGATATATGATGCAAGAGCAATATCAGATGTCCATGATGGGGGAGCTGAAGTTCTTCCTCGGTCTTCAAATACGGCAACAACGCAACGGCATCTTCATATCTCAAGAGAAATATCTTAAAGAGTGCCTGAAGAAGTTCGGTATGCAAGACTGCAAAGGCTTCACAACACCAATGCCAGCCAAGCATCATCTGGGTCCCGACGACAATGGTAAAGAGTTCGATCAAAAGGTATACCGCTCCATGATTGGGTCTTTGCTTTATTTATGTGCATCTAGGCCAGATATCATGCTTAGTGTTTGCATGTGTGCTCGATTTCAAGCGACACCAAAGGAGTCGCATCACTTAGCTGTGAAGCGAATTCTTCGATATTTGGCTCACACCCCAACTCTAGGATTATGGTATCCAAAGGGCTCAGAGTTTGATTTGGTTGGATTTTCGGATGCTGATTATGCTGGTGACAAAGTTGATCGCAAGTCTACATCAGGCACATGTCACTTTCTGGGACGATCACTTGTATGTTGGTCTTCAAAGAAGCAGAACTGTGTATCACTCTCCACTGCTGAATCTGAATACATTGCTGCTGGATCTTGCTGCGCTTAGCTTCTGTGGATGAAGCAAACACTCAAGGATTATGGCATTCATCTGAAGCAAGTGCCACTTTACTGCGACAACGAAAGCGCCATCAAGATTGCCAACAACCTAGTTCAGCACTCGAAGACAAAGCACATTGAAATTCGTCATCACTTTCTCAGAGATCATGTTGTGAAGGAAGACATTGATATCATACACGTCAACACTGAAGAGCAATTGGCAGATATCTTCACCAAGCCCTTGGATGAGAAGAGATTTTGCAAGTTACGGTGTGAGCTAAATATCTTGGAATCCTCAAATGTCCTGTGATCAGGCACGCATCCTAACACTTATGCATATTGATGACTTAGATGTGCAACACACGAAGTAGCGTATATCTTCAAACAATGAAGACATACATTCTAAGTGTGAATACATTAATGTGGAATTTGACTTCGGAGCGCCACAATAATTGTGCGCCATGTCTGGGTCTAATACTTCCTATATGGTGGGTAACTCCACCACCAAACGTTCCATTTTGAAGTGTTTCTCTCATGGCGTTACCTCTCAATGTCTTCACATTTGGTTTGGCTTCATTCTCAATATGTCTTCATGATTATCTTCACTGCGTTGATTATATGGATATATATGTACTGATGTTCTGTCCTCTACAACATTCACTTATAGCTATGTCTTCTTGGTTGAATCTTTTGAACTAAGTGAATGTGATCGGACCCTAACCTCTCTATGCTTTCTATCTCAAACTCTATCTCTCCAAGTCATATGCATTCTGTTGAAACTGTCAAATGTCTTCACTGTGTCCTTGTCAGCCGAAGACATAGTGACAACCATAAAAGTCCGTTTTTAATGCTCATTCCTCCACATAAGATCCGGAGAAGCAGGAACAACCGCCTGACAATTTAGGCATGCGTGGGACGTGGAACAAATCCCAATCTTCCTCTAACTGGCCACGCGTGCCTCAAATGCGAACCGCCAGGGGTACCTGCGTAATAGCGCAGTGCCGCCTCTATCCCTATAAATATACGATTCACTGCGGTAATTATCTCCTTCTTCCACCCTCGCACGAACCCTAGCGCCACCGCTAGCACTCGACGACGCCGGCGACGAAGCGCTTCACTGCCGCAACCTCTCCGACGCCATTTTCACGCCGACAGCGGACATCGCTCTCTCCGCCGTCGCCGTAGGTGTCTTCCGTCGCCAAGTTAGGGCATGGAGGATCGAACTACTCGACCTCAACTCTCACTTCGTCTAGCAGTTCCAAGTGTGGTAAATAAAACCTCTTTTTACAGCCTCTTTTGATCCCATAGTTCAGTCACTTTCTGCCATAAGGAGTTTCTCTTCACAACAGTTAGTTATCTCGCTACATCTCATGACATGCCTAGTATATTCACTTGTGCTTCATAAGGTAGTTAGATTCCTCACTTGTACTGATCTGTGGGTTCGTACAAATCTGGAACCAACTTCTTATCTATGAGTGAATGTCTTCGCACAATGAGGTCTATGTCTTCTAAACCGATTTATCTTCAAAATCTTCTGAGAATGCATATGACCTCTTCCCCTTCCCTCGCACCTTAATGCTGTCACAGGTACATGTCCGTGGGAGAATCCTTTGGTTCTCATAGTCTGCATTCATTTGCAGAGTACTTGCAGCATCACATCAACTCTCCTGAAGCCAGTTCTTGCAAAAGGAAGCCTTTTAAGCCTTTGAACATCTTGAAGCCTTCCAAGTTATTCATGGCTTCAGAAATAGCAGCAAGGAAGGGAGGCAGACAGCAACGTGGTGAAACGTCCAAAGATCTGCCTGATGAATTGGCAGAGATGTACAAAACTGATCCTGAAGAAAGCTATGGTCAGCGCAAGACACGAATCCAATGGATTCGAAGATATTGGGCAGAGCAATGGTTCCACTACCGCTTCATCACTCAGGAATATGCGGAGAAGTGCGCCATCAAGAGACCGTGGGGAGACGTACTATAAAAAAATCTCGTACCCAGGTCCAGAGTCGAAGCCATTGCTCAAGGCTTCTATCCATGCATGGTGAGAGGACCAAAGCCAGCTGAAGCACATCCGTCATCACTTCTTTGGTGCCGCGATGATAATCTCTTCAAGCGCAACTTTTAGTTTGCACAACAGTCAGCGAAGATAAACAAGAAGAAATTTGGGCTTGACTTCAACCCTGGTCCCTCCTCACCAAGGGCAGATGGCACACGCGACGCCGATCCCAATATCATCGGGCCGTATGCCAATCTTGCAGGCCTCATCACTCGCATCCTAGTCCAAGGGACTGCTGTGAATGACCCTCCAGCAGATACTGAGTCAGATGACGCCCCTGCTGCTCCGAAGCCAAAGCAGAAGAAGCCAAAAGCTCCAAAAGCTTCAAAGCCAGCCGCTTCTCCCAAAATCTCACGAGCGAAGCCATTGGCAACTGCACCTCCTGAAGCCAGTGTGCAGTCTGAAGACATATCACGAGTCTCCAAGCCACAAGAAGCCAAGAAGCCTCAGCCACACACAGGCAAAGAGCTCACAGCTGCTGCCGTTCTGCGCTGCGAAAACATTGATCTATCAAGCGATGAAGATCTTGGAGATGACGCACTTGAGCAGCTCATCAAGAGCAAGGAGGAGGCTGAAATCTTCAACAATCTGCCTCTGTTTGATGTCGCCGTCATCCACAGCTTCATTGATGAATGGTTTGACACACCAGACATAAGCTTCGATGATCTGCAGCTGCCCATAGGCCTCAGCGTTGCCTTTCAAGGTGCAATTGCTTCAGAACTTGCAATAGCCCAGCGAATTGTAGAACTGAAGCAGAAAATTGATTATGAAAAGGCTCAGTTCAAGAAGCACGTGGCCAAGCTCAGCGTGCAAGAAGTGAAAAACTTTAAGATCATGTTGCACGAGCTGAAAGAGAACTTTCTGAAGACGCGTGCTGAAGCTCAAGGCTCGCGAGAGCGCATGAAGACTTTGGCTGATCGCTGCGTGCAGGCCTACAATGAGGCAGAGAAGCGCAAGGCACTTGGGCGTCCCGACATTGACCCCAGGATGGCTGCAAAGAAGAAAAAGAAGGCTGCTGTGCCTGAACCTGAAGCGCCAAGGTCAGAAACTGCTCCGATTGTCTTCCCCGCTGCAACGACTGGCTCGAAGCCAAAGAGTCGATCAACCGCCTCACAGCTCAAGAAGACACGGACTGCAGAGGCTGAAGCTAAGAAGAGAAAACACTCTGAAGCCTCTCCTTCTGAACCCATCATCAAGAAGCGCAAGACCAAGAAATCTCGGGCTGCTCCCACAGAGCCCTTGACAGTTGAACCCCTCTCCGTCCGCTATCCTGACGCAGATCGTCAGTTGACTGTGCATGAACCCAACGCTGAAGACATTCCAGCAAACGAACCCAACGGTACTGAAGACATTGGTCTCCAAGACAATGTACAAGGTGATGCAGCCCTTCCTCAGCTTGAGACAAGCGAACTGATCAGTATTGGTCGTCCATTGACGCCAATCACACAAGATGCATCGTGGGCAGATCGCCCACAGGAGGAAGATGAGCCCCAACCCACTACAACTCCACCGGCGCCTACATTCCGTAGGCTTCGCAAAGGGCCAAGGGCTCAGGCTGCTGACGACATTCCGACTGCATCAGCCGAAGAGCATGCAGAGATACCACAAGCTCCAACTCCCCCACACCAACAAGAAGCAGTTCTCCAGGAGAACGTGCCTGAGTCTGCAAATGTTGAGGCTGCCACAAACAACGCCGAAGCAAATGTGGAGCCCAACCCAACAATAGCTTCAGAAGACAATGAAGCTACTGCTCCTGAACATTCTGTGCCTGAGTCTGCTGCCGGACCACAATTCAACTATCATATTGCGTACAGACCCCAGGTCCAGAAGCCGATCCCACGACTGCCAAGGTTCCCAGGTCCTGCATCAGCTCCTGGTTCCTTCAACATCAACGGCTTCAGGGCAGATAACACGTTTTTCGACCGCTCCAAGAACCCTTATTCAAGGGAACGGATTGTATCAGATAGGTTCTGGAGTCATCAACAGCGCAGCTATTATTCATGCATCCTATACAACCAAGGCCGCATCTTTCCTCACAAGCGCCTTGAGGTTGAAGCTGTTGCTGGTCTGCCTGGTCTGGAAGAAGCACTGGATTGCTTCAAGCAAGTGGGTTTGCTGCCATTTATCACTGATGAAGAGCACTGGAACGAAGAGCTTCTGCTCCAGTTCTATGCCACTTTGCATATCAAAGGCTATAACAGAGATCCGAAGACATGGATTCTGGAGTGGATGACAGGCAATATCCATCATGAAGCCAATGCTTTTGACCTAATTGAGCTTACCGGCCTTCCCACTCCTGGCGAATTCTTTGCAGAAGGGTGCCAACTCCATGCTGAAGCAATTGAGAGCATATTTCAGCGTCCTGAGCCAGATATGAGTCAGATGCTCTCAATAATGAAGCCACTGCCTCCTAATGCACCCTATCCAACTAGGTTCTTCGTTGAAGACTTAGAGTACCTGCCCAGAACAATATATCACATCATAAGGCGGACTCTATGGCCTGTAAAGGGACACTCTCGATATGCAACAATTGATGGTGCAATGAAGACTCTCATCTTCTGCATTCTTCATGGCAAATGCTTCAATGCACAGGATCTCTTCATCCGTCACTTTGCAGCATCTGCCTCAGAACTGTTTGGATTAAAGTTCTATGCTCCTTGGGTTATGAGGCTGATCAAGCTTCACTCTGCAATCTCCTATCAACCCTCAGCCCGCAACCATAGGATATTTTTGCCAGATGTGGACACATCTGCTGAAGCAATATATCCAGAGCCTGGCAAGCAACCATTAAGTCTTCAAAATGCAGAACACTAGAGCTTCACTCAAAATATTGAAGGTGTTGAAGCTCTCTCCCGAGTGTATCCAATGGCTGGCACCACACGTGCCCCTGCATCAACTGAAGCCACTGACAGCACAGCTGCCAAGAGACCCAAGAAGCGCGCTCGAGCACTCAATGACCGAGAGCTTCTTGTGGCTCTTCACCAAAAGCAAGATAGGCATCACAACTGGCTCAAACGGCAGATGAGAAGCATCATGCAAGACGTCAATCGCATCAGAAATCTGGCAACCAAGAATGCGTTTGTCGCACACGAGACCTGTCGCCGCACTTGGAAAGGCCTCACCATGATGAGCAATGAATCTGAACTGCAAGAGGATGGCTTCAGAGAGAGATTCCAATTTGACTCCGCGCCTCCAAGAAGAGCTGTGATGCGAAGCACACCATCACTTGAAGAGTCAGAATTCTCTTCTTCTGCTGCCACCGTCGAAACAACTCCACCAAACAACTCCACCGATCCTGCTGCGCCTGGGAACGCGTAGAAAACTCTATGTCTTCAAACATTTTTGGTCATCATTGACAAAAGGGGGAGAAACATGATGTTTATAGTCTTCAAGCGGGTCACTTTGGGCGGGTGCCTTTATATTTTGCTACATTTTGCTTCGTGCTTACAACTGCTACATTTTGCTTCGTGCTTACAACTCCCGTTTTTGCTACATTTGCTTCTTTGAGTTGTAACACTTAGCCTTGATGGCCGTCTGCTACCTGTTTGTCACTCCGTTATGCGAAGATAAATTCCGCATGTGCGACAATAAATTCCGCACTCATCTCTTACTGCAGACGTCCATTTTCCATTATGCATGTCATTATCTTCATATACTTTCACATGCATAGTGGATTGTCATCATAAGTTGAAGTGGATCTCCACAAGTACAACCTGCCATGTGCATTTGCATTCAAAAGGCAAATTACTTATATGCACATCTTCAGGGGGAGCCCTTGCAACTTATGAAGACAAATTCCTTTACTATTTCACAAATTATGTTCCCCGTTGAAAACTTCAACTAGTTTGTCATCAATCACCAAAAGGGGGGAGATTGTAAGTGCATCTAGTGCCACCCCTAGTTGGTTTTGGAGTATTGACGACAAACCTAGTTGAGGGACTAACGTGTTTGTGAGAATTGCAGGAAAACACAGGTAGAAGTCCCTCATTGATTCGGTTTTATCACCAGAGATGACCCCTAAAAATGTACAAAGACATTGAAGACAATGGTGGTTTATGAAGATATTCATATTGAAGACAATGACATGAGAAGACTCCCTATGAAGCTTATGGAACTCGAAGACTTAGATCCTTCGTAGTTTTATTTCATTTATGTTGTGTCATAGGAATCACCGTACTGTTAAGTGGGGTCCAAGAGAACCAGTCAGAATGACTGAAGTGATGCCTAATTCAAATCCTATGTCTTCGAGCGAAGACTTTGAGAGAAAATCTTGTCCAGACTCAGACAAGTCAGCTTTACTTGTAGCCCAAGTAAAGTTGCCGTGTGAGTTCAAAATTCGACCGTTGGTACACGTGTCAGTTCCTTAGTGACCCAGGGTCATTTCGGACAGATCAGGTCGGGTTGCCAAGTGGCTATAAATAGTCCACCCCCCACAACCATAAACGGTTGGCTGCTCAGATTTCAGTGCACGGCTTTTGTCGTTTGAAAGCAACCCACCTCGAAGCCTTTGAGAGAAAAATTCCTAGTGAGGAGAAAAGCCCTAACCACCCAGAGCCAGAGTAAATTGGGCATCACTTAAGTCTTCGTGTCTGTGTGATCTGAAGACTTATTACACTTGAGGACTGTGCATCCTCCAGACGGTTAGGCGTCGCGTTCTGAGCATCCAAGAGAAATTGTGGATTGCCGGTGAACGAAGTCTGTGAAGGTTTGGGAGTCTACCTTGAAGACTTACCAGAGTGATTGGGCGAGGTCTGTGTGACCTTAGCTCAAGGAGAAAACGGTGAGGACTGGGTGTCTTGGACTAAGTGTCCTTGACTGGGTGTCCGGGACTGTGTGTCCTTCGGTTTAAATACCTAGCCGCTCCAACCAGACGTACAGTTGTCACAGCAACTGGAACTGGTCCAACAAATCATTGTCTTCGACGTGACACTGGTTTCATCTACACTTCCTTTTTACTTACAGTTATTCATTGTGAAGCCATTGCGTGCTTGCTTTATCTTTTGTCTTCACAACATGAATGTATGATCTGTTTGGCTTCATAACTTCTTCCTACCTGATCCTTATTACACTGAAGCTGTTTGTCATTGCGCTTTCACTCTATTGAATACATGACCATGGCTGGCCTAGTGTAATCTAACTTCCGCTGCATAGTAATAGGCATAATCTTCACTGTTTGTCTTCATAACTCTCACGTTTTGAAGACTTTCATAAAAATCGCCTATTCACCCCCCCTCTAGTCGATATAACGCACTTTCAATTGGTATCAGAGCGAGGTGCTCCCTTGTTCTGTGTGATTCGGTTTAACCACCTGGAGTTTTAGCTATGTCGACTGCAGGGATAATCAAAGTCTCCGCTGCTTGCCCCGTCTTCGATGGAACTTAATATCCCTACCGGAAGAATAAGATGCGCATGCATCTTGAAGCCATTGACGTCGACCTATGGTATGTCGTCGAAAACGGCGTTCCCAAGCCTGGAGAAGGTGTCACTGCTGCTGATGTCAAGAAGTTCATTCAACTGGATTCTACTGCCAAGAATATCATCTGTGGTCATCTGACCAAAGGACAGTATGGCCGTGTGAGTGCCTTGAAGACATCAAAGCTAGTCTGGGACTGGCTCTCCAAGGTCAATGAAGGCATCTCAACCCAGAGAGATCAAAGAATCAGTGTTCTTCGCAACCTCTTCAACCGCTTCAAGCGAAATGACAATGAGAATGTCCAGCACACATTTGACCGGCTCACTGACATCACAAATGAGCTTCAAGCCCTCGGCACCACTGAGATCACCAAACATGAAATCGTCAAGACGCTGCTGAGATCACTTGATAGTTCGTTTGACATCCTGGCCCTGATGATTCAAGAACGTCCTGATTTCAAGACACTCGATCCGTCTGACATACTTGAGAGGCTCAACACACATGAGTTTCAGCTTTCTGAGAAAAGAGATATCTACGGTCCAAACTATGGCCGAACTCATGCCTTGAAGGCAAAAGCTGTCTCCTCATCTGAAGAAGAATCTGACTGCAGTTCTGATGGTCCTGAAGACATTGGAAGAGAACTTGCAATGCTAGTGAAGAAGTTCCAAAAATTCACTAAGAAGAAAGGCTTCAGGAAATCTTCACGATCAAGCTCAAGGAATGATGAAGCTTCTGCTCATAACTACAATAAGAAAACATGTCACAAGTGCAAGAAAACTGGACACTTCATCTCTGAGTGTCCACAGTGGGACAATGAGAACAGAAGGAAGAAGAAGAGCAAGGAATATGATTCTGACGACAAGAAGAAGAAGAAGAAATTCTCAAAGTCTTCTTCCAAGTCTTCATCAAAGTCTTCATCACACAAGAAGAGCTCATCTGGCAAGGCACGTGCGTTTGTTGGAAAGGAGATGGATTCAGAGGAGGAGTCCGCATCTGAGGAGGCAGAGGTGGAGTCTGAGGAGGAGTCTGATTCTGGCATTGCGAGTCTGGCTACAGCATACGTCGCCAAGTCCATCTTCAACACTGAAGACAATGACTGCATCACCGACACCGACACAAATAACAAGAGCGACTCCACTCCTACCTACTGCTTCATGGCCCGCGGTGCCAAGGTAAACACACGCACTACTCGCTATGAAACATCCAGTGACGATGACTCTGAATGTGATTCAAAACCTAGCTACAAAACGCTTGCTAAAATTGCAACTGAACAACATAAAGCTATGGAACATATTCAAAAACTGTTAGACAGAAGCGATGATCTGTTGGGTGCTGAAATGACTCGATCTGAATCCTTAATTGAAGACATAAAAAACCTTCACGTTAAGTATCAGGAACTTGAAGATCGTCATGATACTCTCTCAACAACTCATGAAAAGCTTGCCTATGATTATCTTCAAAGGAAGCAAGAACTTGAGAAATTGAGGGTGGCTCATGAAGACCTTCAAAAGGAAAACGAGTCACTTTGCTCCGAACAGATCAGTCCCGCTCAGGAAGGATTTGAACCACCATGTATTAAATGCATTGAGCGCGATAATGCTAATTCTGTTGCTGAATGTTCCACTGCTACTACTGTTCGAATATCTTCAAATGTTGATGTGGTAACTAACCCCTCTGCTGAGGATACCACTGCTATTGCTGATGAGAATGCTAGGTTGAAGACATTGCTTGAAACAGGGATGTACAAAAGTCTTCAAGGGCATCAGACATTATGTGATGTCCTCAAAAAGCAGATCCTGAATCGTAACCCTAGGAAAGAGGGTGTTGGATTTGTGAGGAAAATCAATGCAGATGGCTCTTACTGGAAACCTGAGCAGTACCCCAAAACTACATGGGTTGCTGCAAAGGAACTTTCAGCAGATCCATCCAATTTATCTGGCTTCACTTGTGCTAACCCTATTATCATTGATGAATCCTTTGATGCAAACTATAAACTGTTTAAGAATCAGAATGGTGAAGTGTTTGCCAGGTACATTGGTACTAACTGCAGGAATGGACCGCCTATGAAAAAGATCTGGGTTCCGAAAAAGTGTCTGGAAAATCTTCCTGTGAATGTCTTCATGACACCTCACTTGAAGAAGACAAACCTCAGACAAAAGGCTTCATACGGTCCAAAGGCCTCATATGAACAGAGGACTCACCTGAATCGCACTAACGCTAATGTTTTGCAGGGAAACCATACTCAGGCATACGAATATGAGAGCGGTTCTTCGAACCGTCATGTTCATATGACCAAAAATTATTCTGCTTATTCTTATGAGTATTATTGTCCACCTGCTAGACTGTTTGCTAAGGCTTCAAAGCCAAAATTCTCAGATGCTGCACTTAGACTTATTGCTTCTAAGCCACCCTTGAAGATGTGGGTGGTTAAGAAAGCTTAACTCTCTTTTGCAGGGAAAGGTCTCCAGCAGAAAAACAAAATCTTCTGATGCTATTGCTGGGGACCTTAAAAATCTTGTAGGGCGCAAGATAAAATGCCCAAATGGCATCATTATGTACTTCGTTCCTGAATCGCATGCTACTCTCCCTATTAGTCCTAATCTGGATTTAAGTTTTCATAATCCACTGGTTCGTCAAATGTTTATGCTTCACAATACCCTTCGTGAAGCCTATCCCCCTAACTGTACTGTAGGGTACGACACCAGTGACTTCAAAGTCTTCAGAATGGATTATTGACAGTGGGTGTACAAATCACATGACTGGCAAAAGAAGCCTTCTCATGGACTCAACTTTACGTCCATCCGACAAGAGCCACATTACATTCGCTGACACTGGTAAAAGTAAGGTATTGGGTCTAGGTAGAGTTGCAATCTCAAGGGATCAACACATGGATAAAGTCATGCTTGTTGAATCCCTTGGCTTCAACTTAATGTCTGTCTCAATGCTTTGCGATTTGAATATGATTGTAATGTTTGGCAAATATCGCTGCCTGGTGCTTATGGAATCTGACAGATCTCTAGTGTTTGAAGGGTATCGGAAAGATGATTTGTACGTGGTAGATTTCTCAGCAGGACCACAACTTGAAGTATGTCTTCTTGCAAAAGCTTCAGAATGCTGGCTTTGGCATCGAAGGCTTGGGCATGCTGGCATGAGGAACCTCCACACCCTTGCAAAGAAGAAGCATGTCATAGGCATCGAAGGCGTAAGGTTCAAGAAAGATCATTTATGCGGTGCCTGTGAAGCAGGGAAGATGACAAGGGCAAAACATCCTTCGAAGACAATCATGACTACTACACAACCCTTCGAACTGCTTCACATGGATCTTTTCGGTCCCACTCACTACTCAACTTTTACTACTTCTGCATGCCTCTATGGCTTCGTAATTGTTGATGATTATTCTAGATATACTTGGGTGCACATAATCCTTTACAAGACTGAAGTGCAGGATGTCTTCAGACGCTTCGCAAATCGAGCTATGAACAATTTTGGCGCCAAGATAAAGCACATCAGAAGTGACAATGGCACTGAATTCAAGAACACTGGCCTTGATACATATCTGGATACCTTGGGGATCACACATGAATTCTCAGCTCCATACACGCCACAGCAGAATGGCGTCGTCGAACGCAAGAACAGAACACTCATTGAGATGGCCAGAACAATGCTAGATGAATACAAGACTCCAAGAAAATTCTGGACTGAAGCCATTGATACTGCATGCCATACAATCAATCGTGTTTATCTTCACAAGCTTCTGAACAAGACATATTATGAACTCCTAACTGGCAAGAAGCCAAATGTCAGTTACTTCAGAGTATTTGGCGCAAAATGCTGGATCAAGGACCCACACCACACCTCAAAGTTTGCACCAAAAGCACATGAAGGCTTCATGCTTGGATATGGAAAGGATTCGCACTCCTACAGAGTCTTCAATCTCTTCCACTACAAAGTGGTTGAAACAGTGGATGTGCGGTTTGATGAAACCAATGGATCACAAAGAGAGCAATTGCCAAATGTGCTAGATGAAGTTCCAGCTAATGAATCAATCAAGCTTATGGGAACTGGAGAGATTGTACCTTCTGAAGCTCATCCTGAAGAAGAACTTATCATCTCAGCACCAAGTATATAGATGCATTAATTAAATAAGAGATATTGTGATATCCCAACCAGTAACTAACAATGCTATAAGAAGGGCTGAGCAAAGCGGTAACATAGCCAAACAACAGTTTGCTAGGACAAGGTGGGTTAGAGGCTTGGCTCAACAATATGGGAGGCATGATAAGCAAGTGGTAGGTATCGCAACATAGGCATAGCAAAAGAGCGAGCATCTAGCAAGCAAAGATAGAAGTGATTTCGAGGGTATGGTCATCTTGCCTGAAATCCCGCAAGGAAGAAGAACGAGTCCATGAAGAAGACAAACATACATAGACGAACGGGTCCTCACAAACGCGACGTTATCAGAACCAACCCGAAGAAGCAACACCGGAAAGAAGCACACAACAAAGTAAACAACCAACACATGAACATGGTATGATATGCGGGATGCGGTATGTGATGCATATGCAAGATTTGGAAAGGAATGATTGAACATGAACTCAACTTGGAAATCCAAGAGTGCCACTGGAAAGGTGAGGTGATTTCGGTTGAGATCGATATAAAGATCACCGGAATCGGATGCACAGTTTGGAAATGGCAAGCAAAACAAATATGGCACCGGTCTGCGATAATCAGCAAGTAGTCATCTAAATGCATCAAGATAAATATGCTACAGCACTCAAACATGACAACAAAATACATGGCAGGGATTCACTCATAATTCTTGACAAAAGATGAACACTAAGCTACGGCTAATTCATCCATTAACAGGCTCAAACAAGCATGGCAAAAGAGCAAATGATAATAGGTTTCAGACTTAGTGAAATTAACACAAGTCTGGAATTTATCATCAGGAAGCATACTTTGGAGCATGAAAACTATATGCTATAGGAACTTAACATGGCAAGGCAAGGCATGGCATGAAGCTACTAAAAGCACTTAACAAAAGTCCCTTAGTGGCCTTGAGCGAAAAGGGATCAGAAAATACAATTGCAAGCATGTGAACATGGCAAAAACATAAACAGATCTCAGACTTAGAGAAAAACTGGAGCATGCAAATCAGTTAACGAGTAGGCATGTTTACGAGCTCGATGCACTCACTACAGAGCATGGCATGAGAAACTAAGCATACACCCATCAAGAATACATGGCATAGAAGCTAGACATGGCAAGAACAACAACATAGCATGCACGGATCAATAGCAACATTCTCGGCAAAATCGCTAAACATGTCAACAATCTGCCAGGATTCACGATATAGCAAAAGTAGAGCTCTATTGACTCAAGCTAGGCTGCTCCACAAATGCAAACAAAGACATGGATTGATAGAGCACCACAGGGTTAACAAATCATACTTACTTATCATCCTCAAAAGAGGCACGGATCACTAGGAAACAACATGAACATATGGCATAACGACAAAAACAGGACAAGGACTTTGTGAAATTCGAAGTCCCTGAAATCAGCATTACACTACTTTGCAGGCTTGTGCTAGTCACCACAAATATCACAAAAATACATGGCAAGCACTCCTGTAAAGATGGCACGACATATAACAAAACACATGTAGAGCTCAGGATCATATCATGCACACATTAATCATGGCAAAAATAAAAAAATGCCATTTGCTGAAACAGATCTGACAAATTCACCAATAGCCAAGATGAGCTCAAATGTAGATGATGCAATGAGATGAAATGATGTACTCGTCCAGACGAACATTTTGATATGCTACACGCTCAAAACGGAGCCACGAATAATGAGTTACCACATGATGAAAAATGCAAAATAATACTGGAATCCGGGGGACTTAGAGAAATATAACCTCGCGAAAAACTGGACGGAGAAGACCCGGGACGGAGGGATCCGGGAACCACGGCGCGTGTTTGGATCGGGGGACGGGTGGATCTCATCCACTCGCCCAGATCCGGTTGCGGGGCGGACTCCGGCGAGGTGGGTGGCCGGCGAAGAGCAAGCACGGCGGCGCGGTGGTGGCACGGAGGTGGCGGGCGGCATGTGGCGATGCAGAGGCGCTAGCGGGCGGCGCGGCACGCTTGCCGGCGACATGGCGGCGGCGGAGCGGGCTTTGGCGGCGAAGCGCGGCGGCGAAGGCGAGGCAGGCGGGGCGAGCTCACCGGCGGGAGGCGCATGGCGGCGGAGGAAGCAGCGGTCGGCGGCCTGAGTGGCGGCGGGGAGCAACGGAGCTCGCCGCGGGATCCGGCGACAGGAGGTCGGCCTCGAGCTGCGCGGGGTCGCCGGCGGGAGGAACTCCGGCGGAGCAACGACGAAGGCGGCCGACGGAGGACGGCCAGGGGTGGCGCCGGCGAGAAGACGGCAGCGGCGGACGGAGGAACAAGGCGCGGGCACGGCCGAGCGGCGGCTCGACGTGGTTGGGCCCGGTCGCGCCCGGGGCGGGCCGGCCTCGGGCCCGCAGGGCCGCGGCGGCGCGCTGCAGAGAGAGAGAGGGCGTGGCGCGGGTGAGGTGGCGCGATCTGATTGGTTCGCGGCGGCGGCGGGGTGACGTGGCGACGCCTCATTCGCCGGAGTGACGCATCTAGCGGACATGTCCGGCGGCGGGGTGGACATGTCCGGCGCGCGGAGGAGGAAGATCTAGGGTTTCGGGGAAAAGATCCGAAAACGAAAATGAAGGGGTCTATTTATAGAGGTAGAGGGAGCTAGGAAAGTCCAAATGAGGTGCGGTTTTCGGCCACGCGATCGTGATCGAACGCTCTAGACGATGGGAGAGGTTTTGGTGGGTTTTGGGCCAAATTGGAAGGGTGTTGGGCTGCAACACACACGAGGCCTTTTCGGTCCCTCGGTTAACCGTTGGAGTATCAAATGAAGTCCAAATGGCACGAAACTTGACAGGCGGTCTAACGGTAGTAAACCAAGGCCGCATGAGAAGTCTCGGTCCAATCCGGAAATGTTTAACACCCGCACATGAAAAGAGGTAGAAAGGGACACCGGATGCCATAGGAGCGCCGGATTACAAATCAGACAACGGGGAAAATGCTCGGATGCATCAGATGAACATGTATGCAATGAAGTGCACATGATGACATGATATGCAATGCATGACACACAAGCAATGACAAGGCAACAACAGCGAATAACTGGACGACACCTGGCACATCGGTCTCAGGGCGTTACAACACTCCACCACTACAAGAGGATCTCGTCCCGAGATCTAGAATGGCACCGGAGGGAAAACGGAAGAGAAAGAGAAGAGGTAAAACTAAGTTGCTTCTTTGACAAACGAGTGGAACCAAAGAACCTTCCAAAGGTTGAACAAATTAAAAGAAAGAATGCAACGAGAAAGAGCGAAGTTGAAAGCACTGCGTTAGGAAAAAGGAACAAGGAAGAACAAATTCGAACAGCACTACGGTTGAGAAGGGATGCAAGACTTTATAAGATGAAAAGAACTAGAAGAGAAGACACAACACTCCGGTTAGTTGAATAAGCACAGGAAAGAACACGATCCTGACAAAATAGAAGACGGTTGAAGAGAGCAACAACACAATGCCTCCGGGAGAAATAAATAGAAGATAGATAATTGAAATAAAAGAATGGAGAAGAAAATGCCAACTTCTGCCACAAATGAGCTTGGAGAGCACCCTTCGAGGAAGGTTAAAACGGAGTTGTTGGAAAACCAACAACGAAAAAGGGTAAGCTTGATATAGTCTTATGGAATACATCTCAAATTATGAGGTGACAACCTGCCACTCACGGCAAAAAGAATTGGATTGGTATGAACAAGGAGATGAGAAAGCTATTACACCGGGAGGATAGATGAAGAACTTGGGTCATTTATGAGCACCATAAATAGCAACAGTCCTTAGGAAAGGCTTTAGGTGAAACATGACACAAGATAACTCCAATGAAAAGGTTGACGGATTTAAAATACCTCATTCTTAACAACATGTGAATCATGAAACATGAGCTCACGTTATCAAGAATGACATAATATCACCTCCAATAATATGGTAGAAAGAATTGCACTCCGGATTACACGAAGAAGAATACTTGAGTTCCTTAGAAAAGAATGTTAATGAACACTTCGAGAAGGAAATTAAATCCTTGATGAAACCATCATGTAGAACCTCCGGCAATAAAAGGATGATCAAACAAAAGGAAAGAGAAATTGAAAACACAAGGTCAAACCTTGTAATGATTTAGATGAATCTCCGTGGTGATGTAATTGCGAGAGCTAGGAACTCCGAGAAAAGAAAGATGAGCTATTGCACCCAAGAATTTTGATGAACCTCCAGAATAAGGAATTGAATTTACTCGATGAAACAAAAATAAGAATTATGTTATGCGTAACCTTCACCAATTTAATTGATGACAACCAATGGATTTGGCACACTACTTACTTTTGTAGAAAGGATTAAAGAGAGGTATAGCTCAAACTTGGTAAGATCTTCAACGAATCACCGGTCGGGATCGAAAAGAACGAATGAATTGATATGATAACGAAGGAAGAGACATCTTGAACGAACCACCTTAAGGATTGAAAATGAATGAAGATAACATAAAGAAACACTGGGAAGAATTAGCAAATGAACGAAGATGCTTGAGAGAATTTAGATACAAGTGAAACGAAGAGATCACGAGCTGATAAGAGAATACTTGAATGATGCACCGGTAAGATTTGGAGAGTGAGGGCTGAAAGCTGAGAATGAATAACTCCGAAATGATGGTCTTTGGGGAATCAAACTAAAAAGAATCTTGAATTGCTCCGGATGGGTGAAAAGAATTCCCACAATTGAAAACAATTATGAGAGGATGGCATAAAGCTAGCACCATGAATCTTGAATAGAATGGAGCAAGATTAAAGAGAAACTCTTCTTCGGTCTTCAAATGCAGAGAATGATGATGAGAAACACCACCATGATTTGTTTAGACACTCCGAAAGAATCAAAAGCGAAGAGGTTGAGCCAACGATATAAAGAATTTGACCGATCTTGGAGAAAGACATTTGACTGATGATAAATCATTCTTACGTCAAACTTTAGAAAAGAATTTGAGAATAACTCCGGAAAAATTAGAAGAGTCAGGTAAGATCCTGGGAAAAGACCTGTGGGTTAGGGCCCACTCAAAAGATACACCATAGAATAATTTAAAAGAGAGATTGCGCCGATTGAATTAAATGGCTTGAAAGAGATTACAATCTCGAAAGATCTTGAACGACTGCAGAGTGGAAACACGAATCTTCGAGATATCTTGAGCACTCCGGAACAATTGAATAGCGAGAGATGAATGATTAAGAATTGCACCGGCATGAGAAAGCATTGAAACGAGGAAAGGATATGATCAACAAAGCTTGACTTGAAACCACCGGAGATGAAAAGAATTAAGGATGATGACCTTGAGGCTCCATTAAAATCTTCATGAGAATCCCCGGATAAGAACATTGACGGAAAAAGGAGTGGAGAGGCTTCACATGAATAAGATGGATACTTGATTAAGAAATATGAGTCCTTGAAGAAACAAGGGTGGGAGGGCGGGTAAAACAAAAGACAAATTTGGGTCGGATTAAACGAACACCGTTGAGAAGAACTGAGATTGGATCTTGCAAATGTTGAAATGATCGGATCCACTTGAAGAGAAACACACCGGTGAAAGGAGTGATATGGCAATCTCGATTATTGTGAGGGATTAGTATTCACATAGGAATATGAGAACACCACTTGGGAAAGGTATGGAATCAACATTTGACTTCGAAGCAACTCGAATACCACAACTCAAAACAAAAACAAAGGGTTGGCTTGCAGAATAAGCCGGAACAAACATATGATAGAGATTTCGTCCGAAGTTTTCGTGGTGGGGCCTACACGGGCTCGATCGTACAACACCATCATGTACAAGGCAGTGCACATGACATACGAAGCGTCCCCGAGTCGGCATAGCCAAGGACTCTTTAAGACACAACGAGACCACTGTAAAACCAATCGTGGATAGGCGGACCACTAGACGTCGAACCCCAATTTCATATCATACATCTGTCAGAAAGATATCCTAAGAGCTACTTGAATTCCCACTTATAAACTCCCGAAATTTTCCGGTTATGCAATCAGGTGTTGGGGATACAGGGGAAGCATAATATCTCACCCAAAACTAGCAAATACTACATCCAGCTGTATCCATCCTTCAACACTAACCAAGAAACCTTCGGAAATCATCTACCTCAACCTTCGAAAAGCATCTGTTATACGAGTTATGGCAATACTCCCGAACTCCTCCCAGTACTGGGTGGCGTCGAGGTTATCTCACCAACAACTGCATAAAAGAGATTTTCGATGTCGACGAAACTAAACTCAGGTATTCCAGAACTGTAACGATAAAATTGTGACGACAACACCTCGGAGCTCAACTCCCCGGGACACTGCCACAACCCCTAAATGACAGGAGGCACCAAGAACAATGTTCTCGTCACAAAACCATCGGAACGATGCCAAGATACCCGCATGATCCTAAATTTTTTTTAGTGAAATTTGAGAAGAGAAGAGTCAAAACTCTACGTCAGGATGCCTCACCAGAGCGACGAAGGGACTGAGGAGTAAAAAGAAGTCCTAACTCTCTGATATATATAATTCCTAAATGACTCAAAATATTTCTAGACTCAATAACGCCAGCGATTCGATCAAGCAGTGGGCTCCTAAGGTCGGGGAAGGCTCTGATACCAACCTGTAACACCCTCGATGCGGCTATATCTCCCACGTGTCTAAGCACGACTTAGAGGCATAACCGCATTGAAAGCAATGTCGCAAGTGAGGTAATCTTCGCAAACAACCCATGTAATACAATAAGGGAAAAGATACATAGTTGGCTTACAACCGCCACTTCACACAAATACATGGATTAAAGCATTACATCAACCAGATACAATCAAGGTCCGACTACGGAACCAAAATAAAACAAGACTACCCCAAATGCTACACAGATCCCCGATCGACCCTAACTGGGCTCCACTACTGATCAACTAGAACGAAACAACACAAAGGACAAGATCTTCATCGAGCTCCTCCTTGAGCTTGGTTGCGTTATCTACACGGTCTCATCGGCACCTGCAAGCTGGTTTTGGAAGTATCTGTGAGCCACAGGGACTCAGCAATCTCACACCCTCGCGAACAAGACAATTTAAGCTTATGGGTAAGGTAAAGGTATGAGGTGGAGCTGCAGCAAGCGACTAGCATATATGGTGGCTAACCTATTCGCAAAAGAAAGCAAGAAGAGAAGGCAAAAGCACGGTCGAACAACTATGATCAAGAAGTGATCCTAGAACAACCTATGTCAAGCATAACTCCAACACAGTGTTCCATCACGGTTACACACACGGTTGATGCATTTTAATTAAGTTAAACTTCAAGTTTTCTACAACCGGACATTGACAAATTCCCATCTGCCAATAACCGCGGGCATGGCTTTCGAAAGTTCAAATCCCTGTAGGGGTGTCCCAACTTAGCCCATCACAAGCTCTCACGGTCAACGAAGGATATTCCTTCTAGCAGGAAGACCCGATCAGACTCGGAATCCCGGTTACAAGACATCCTCGACAATGGTAAAACAAGTCCAGCAACACCGCCCGAATGTGCCGACAAATCCCGATAGGAGCTGCACATATCTCGTTCTCAGGGCACACTTAGATGAGACTAGCTACGAGTAAAACCCACCCTCAAGTTTCCTCAAGGTGGCCACGCAGGCAGCTCAGTTCGGACCAACACTCAGAGGAGCACTGGCCCGGGGGGGTTAAAATAAAGATGACCCTCGAGAGAGCGACTCCCAAGGGAAAAGTAGGTGGTGGTGAGGCAAATGGTAAAACCAAGGTTGGGCATTGCTGGAGGAGTTTTATTCAAGGCGAACTGTCAAGGGGTTCCCATTATAACCCAAGCGCGTAAGAAACGCAAAATCCGGGAACATAACACCGATATGACGGAAACTAGGGCGGTAAGAGTGGAACAAAACACCAGGCATAAGGCCGAGCCTTCCACCCTTTACCAAGTATATAGATGCATTAATTAAATAAGAGATATTGTGATATCCCAACCAGTAAACATGTTCCAACAAGGAACATCATCTCCATGTTCCAACAAGGAACAAACTTGAATCTTCACCTGCAACTAACAACGCTATAAGAGGGGAGAGCAAAGCGGTAACATAGCCAAACAACGGTTTGCTAGGATAAGGTGGGTTAGAGGCTTGGCTCAACAATATGGGAGGCATGATAAGCAAGTGGTAGGTATCGCAGCATAGGCATAGCAAAAGAGCGAGCATCTAGCAAGCAAAGATAGAAGTGATTTCGAGGGTATGGTCATCTTGCCTGAAATCCCGCAAGGAAGAAGAACGAGTCCATGAAGAAGACAAACGGACGTAGACGAACGGGTCCTCACAAACGCGACATTATCGGAACCAACCCGAAGAAGCACACAACAAAGTAAACAACCAACACATGAACATGGTATGATATGCGGGATGCGGTATGTGATGCATATGCAAGATTTGGAAAGGAATGATTGAACACGAACTCAACTTGGAAATCCAAGAGTGCCACTGGAAAGGTGAGGTGATTTCGGTGGAGATCGATATAAAGATCACCGGAATCGGATGCACGGTTTGGAAATGGCAAGCAAAACAAATATGGCACCGGTCTGCGATAATCAGCAAGTAGTCATCTAAATGCATCAAGATAAATATGCTACAGCACTCAAACATGACAACAAAATACATGGCAGGGATTCACTCATAATGCTTGACAAAAGATGAACACTGAGCTACGGCTAATTCATCCATTAACAGGCTCAAACAAGCATGGCAAAAGAGCAAATGATAATAGGTTTCAGACTTAGTGAAATTAACACAAGTCTGGAATTTATCATCAGGAAGCATACTTTGGAGCATGAAAACTATATGCTACAGGAACTTAACATGGCAAGGCAAGGCATGGCATGAAGCTACTAAAAGCACTTAACAAAAGTCCCTTAGTGGCCTTGAGCAAAAAGGGATCAGAAAATACAATTGCAAGCATGTGAACATGGCAAAAACATAAACAGATCTCAGACTTAGAGAAAAACTGGAACATGCAAATCAGTTAACAAGTAGGCATGTTTACGAGCTCGATGCACTCACTACAGAGCATGGTATGACAAACTAAGCATACACCCATCAAGAATACATGGCATAGAAGCTAGACATGGCAAGAACAACAACATAGCATGCACGGATCAATAGCAACATCCTCGGCAAAATCGCTAAACATGTCAACAATCTGCCAGGATTCACGATATAGCAAAAGTAGAGCTCTATTGACTCAAGCTAGGCTGCTCCATAAATGCAAACAAAGACATGGATTGATAGAGAACCACAAGGTTAATAAATCATCCTTACTGATCATCCTCAAAAGAGGCACGGATCACTAGGAAACAACATGAACATATGGCATAACGACAAAAACAGGACAAGGACTTTGTGAAATTCGAAGTCCCTGAAATCAGCATTACACTACTTTGCAGGCTTGTGCTAGTCACCACAAATATCACAAAAATACATGGCAAGCACTCCTGTAAAGATGGCACGGCATATAACAAAACACATGTAGAGCTCAAGATCATATCATGCACACATGAATCATGGCAAAAATGACAAAATGCCATTTGCTGAAACAGATCTGACAAATTCACCACATAGCCCGATTCCAACAGCATTTCGGGCATCAAGATGAGCTTAAATGAAAATGATGCAATGATATGAAATGATGTACTCGTCCAGACGAACATTTTGATATGATACAGGCTCAAAACGGAGCCACGAATAATGAGTTACCACATGATGAAAAATGCAAAATAATACTGGAATCTGGGGACTTGGAGAAATATAACCTCGCGACAAACTGGACGGAGAAGACCCGGGACGGAGGGATCCGGGAACCACGGCGCGTGTTTGGATCGGGGGACGGGTGGATCTCATCCACCCGCCAGATCCGGTTGCGGGGCGGACTCCGACGAGGTGGGTGGCCGGCGACGAGCAAGCGCGGCGGCGGCACGGAGGTGGCGGGCGGCGCGTGGCGGCGCAGAGGCGGTAGCAGGCGGCGCGGCACGCTTGCCGGCGACATGGCGGCGGCCGGAGCGGGCTTTGGCGGCGAAGCGCGGCGGCGAAGGCGAGGCAGGCGGGGCTGTAAGTGCATCTAGTGCCCCTTAGTGATTTTGGTGTATTGAAGACTTATAGGTTAAGGGACTAATGCGTGTGTGAGTGTACACAGGTCTATAAGTCTATGAGGAGTTTGATATTTACAGGAAAAGTCGACCCCTAAAAATGAATATCTTCGACTGAAGATTTTGGTATTTCTGAAGACTTTCATGAAGACTTTGAAAGTGAAGAAATTGGTGTGTCCGTGAAGACTTGATATTCATGCGAGAAATATGAAGCTTGAAGACTTTCGTGTTCATAGTTTTGTTTTTCTCTTTCTTGAGTCATAGGAAACACCGTACTGTTAAAGGGGGTCGAGGAAATACTAAGGAAAAATTTCCATGTGGTGCTCAACTCAAAATCCTACACCTACCAATCCCTTCGAGTGAAGCCATTGGAAATCTCATACAGTTCGGTCAATTTCTTCAGTGACAGAGACGAAGTTCTTCTGGTCTCTGAGGAATTTGTCCTGACTGAGGAGTTAGGAATTCACCAGTGCGGATTGCCTACACATTGAGGAACATGATAGCCCTGAGGATTTTGCTACTCAAAATTCCGACCGTTGCTGTGCTATGCGCCAGCTGTCCCAAAATATCTATCCACCTAACGGTCATATCATTGAAGGGCATTTATGTCTTATTATGTCGGGCTGCTCCCTAGGCTATAAATAGCCGCCCCCTACAACCACTAGCTGGTTGGCTGCTCCGAGAGAAACTGACACTTGTCATTTGAGAGCAACCCATCCTCCGAGGACTTTGAGCGAAAATCATCAAGTGAGGAAAAACCAAAAACCCCAAACCCAAACACCTACAAACCCCAAGTGATTGAGCATCACTGAAGAGATTGATCCTGAGTGGATCCGACGCTTGTTACCTTTGAAGACTGTGCTTCTTCCAGACGGTTAGGCGTCATGGTCTAGAGCATCCAAGAGGAATTGTGGATCACCGAGTGACCAAGTTTGTGAAGGTTTGGAAGTCGCCTGAAGACTTACCACGAGTGATTGGACGAGGTCTATGTGACCTTAGTTCAAGGAGAATACGGTGAGGACTGGGTGTCTTGGACTAAGTGTCCTTGACTGGGTGTCCGGGACTGTGTGTCCTCGAGTTTAAATACTCAGCCGCTCCAACCATACGTACAACTGAGACATCAGTTGGAACTGGTCTACCAAATCATTGTCTTCACTGAGCTTACTGGTTCTATTTCCTCAACTCTTTCATTTCCTCATAACTGTGTTGTGTGTTTGTTCATATCTGTGTTTGAAGACTTTGACTGAAGACTTTCTCAATTTCCTCAGTTCAATTTCTTCAGTATGTTTGTCTTCATCCTGTGTTATCCTATGATTACGCTTCCTATACTCTGTGCCTGTCTTCATTTCATCATGATGACTATGCTTGTATTCTGTTATGTTTACCTTTGAGTACTTATTCCGCTGCTAGTAGTTCTTCGCTAAGGAATTTCTTCACCGGCAAATTCCTCAGTGAAGAATTTCATAAAAATCGCCTATTCACCCACCCTCTAATCGATATAACGCACTTTCAATTGGTATCAGAGCAAGGTACTCCCTTGTTCTGTGTGATTTTGGTTTAACCGCCTGGAGTTTTAGTTATGTCGACCGCGGGTATGACGAAGGTGACATGCCCCATCTTTGACGGTCACGAGTATCCCAAGTGGAAGGCCATGATGAAGAAACGCCTCATGGCGATGAACAGTGAGTTGTGGACCATCATTGAGATTGGCCTGACTGATCTGTGCAAGATGGCGGATGCTGATGACATTCGCAAGTATACTCTTCTCAACCTCACGGCGAAGGATGTCATCTGCTCCAGCCTGTCACAAAATCAGTTCAGGAATATCATGCATCTCGATCATGCGAAGCTCATCTGGGACCGTCTCTCTGAGGTCTATGAAGGTCATCGAACTTGTCATGATCCTTGGTTTGAGGACTTCAAGGAATCTCTCAAAACGATGACATTCGAACCAGAATCATCATCTTCTGCATCATGCCTTATGGCAAAAGATGCTGAGGTAACTGAATACTACCTATCCGAGTCCAGTGATGATGAATCTGGTGATGAATTTGGACCCAGCTATGTCAAACTTGCTTCCCTTGCTACTAAACAACAAAGAGCTTTGGAAAAAGCTCACTATATGCTAAACAAGAGCGATGATATGTTGGGTGAGGAAATGGATCAGTCAAAAGCTTTGGCTGAAAGTCTTCAAAGACTTCATACTAAGTATGACACCCTTCAAGATCAACATAACACTCTCTTATCGGATCATGAGAAGCTTTCTTATGAATTTCTTCAAAGAAAGCAAAACCTTGAGTAGCTAAGAGTGAGTTATGAAGATCTTCAGAAGGAGCGCGATTCATTACTTGCTCAACAAATCAGCGCTTCTCAGGAAGAATTTGTTCCATCATGCTTGAAGTGCATTGAACGTGAATCTGCTAATTCTTCACCTGAATGTTCAAATGCTGCTAATGTTTCAAATTCTTCACATGCCTCTGCTATCACTAATTCCTCATCTGAGGACATTGCTAGTATCACTGACAATGCAGGGCTAAAGGAATTGTACATGACAGGCATGTACAAAAGCCTTAAAGGGCATCAGGCTCTTTGTGATGTGCTTAAAAAGCAGATCCTCAACAGGAACCCTAGGAAAAAGGGTATCGCCTTTGAGAGGAAACTCAATGCTGATGGTACATATTGGAAGCCTGAGCAGTACCCCAAAACTACATGGGTTGCTGCAAAGGGACCTCCAGTTGATCCATCTAACTTATCTGTATTTGCATGTGAATCTCCTCATTCTGATGATGAGTCAATTGACTCCAACTATAAGCTATTCAAAAATCAGAATGGTGAAGTATTTACTAGATATATTGGCACTAACTGCAGGAACGACTCCCCTATGAAGAAAATCTGGGTTCCCAAAAGATGCCTTAAAAATCTTCAGGTGAATGTCATCATGATGCCACCTGTGAAGAATAAGAACCCCAGATCAAATTCCTCATACGGACCAAATTCCTCATATGGATCAAATTCCTCATATGAACATCATCATGCTAACCCGTCTGTTTCGCAGGGAAGATCTAAGGATTATGGATATGTGCATTATTCTTCAAATCATTATGTCCATAAGTCCTCGAAGAATTTCTCTGCTTACTCATATGCTTACTGTCGTGGAATTGTCACGGCAGATGTCCTTAGTGTCAGGACTTAGTCGCGAGGCCAACGCATCTATGTGGTAGCTTGAGAGGGGTTGAGTGGGACAAGAGACGCAGGGCGGATCATCATGCAAGACAAGGATTTAGACAGCTTCGGGCCCCAGGAAACATCATCCGGTAATAGCCCTACATGCTGTTTGAGGCTAGGTCTCATTATCATCACGAGGGAGTCGCCGTAAACCGGCTCTCCTCTTTGTGTCTAGCCCTAGATATTGTTTCTTCTTGCCCCCCCCCCCCCCTCTTTGGGGAGCCCTGCCCCTCCTTATATATGTTGAAGGGGCGGTTTACATGTGGAGTCCTATTAGGATTAGGACTAGTCTATCTCTAATACAAACCGGATACAAGCCCTGGTCTTAACTCCTTGTAAGGTAAATATTCCTCATGCCTTTCCTCTTAAACCGGCCCACCATAGTATGAACCGGCCTTCTGGGCCATGGGCCTCGTCATCCATTTGACCCGCCCGCCGGGTTACTAATGAACCGCCAAGACCGGGCGGGTAGCCGGTGAACCGCCAAGCTCCGGGCGGGTTACCAGTGAGTCATCCAGTCCGGCCGGTTTATACTTCCGGCCGGTTTACGCCACGGGGTATATCCCCAACATTAGCCCCCAGTTTAATTTGGATTTATCCATGTTAAACTGATCTGCAACATAAACTAAGAGCAAATTTGACAGGTTATGCTCCGGGTTAAAAATTCTTGTAAATCGGCACCTGATCATCCTTGTCATTTCCTTCTTCTAGAAAATCCGGTTTAATAGGCCAGCTTCATACTCAATTTGCTTTGCAGAAGATATTGAGAATAAAGAATCCATTTGAATCGGCCTTCAATGCTCTTGATTTGACAAAAATATTGGTCTTCAAATATTCAACTGATATCAGCCGGTTTGAAAATATAGAACTTGCCGGTTTATCATTGCCAAAATTGCCGGGTTATAAGAACTGATGATCCCGGGTCATGACCGTTTATAGACACCGGGTTATGATTGTTACCAACGCCGGGTCACACAATTGATCTTCCTGATCTGCTCAAAATTGAAAATTTTGAAGATGTTCCTCCTTTACATGCATAATACCTGTAGCCCCCAAGTCTTAAGAAGAGAATATAGTGATAACTTAAGACTTGCTCCAATCAGTGTTGCAACCTTGAAGAAATCCGGTTTATTCATCTCAATCATATAAACTGAATACTCCATATATGTAGCCCCCAAGTGCCGGGTTGTCATGCTTGCAGCAACCTGGGACTTGCAATTGCTTATAAAAACTTCAATCAGTGTAGCCCCCAAGGGTTGGGTCATTATGCCATAATGAGCAGGGACTTTGTAAATATAATCTTATAAACTTTGAATAGCAACGTGTAGCCCCCAAGGGTCGGTTTAGTAAGATAATACTGAACCGGGACTTGATATATACTTCAATGAAAATAACATATTATAATGTAGCTTCCATCGCAGGGCTTGAACCCACGTCCACAAGGTTAAGAGCTTTGTGTTTTACCAACTGAGCAATGGATCCCTCAATATTATGGACGAAAACTTGTGTACCTTGAATTGTTGACAGGAGCAATCGGTAGCCCCCAAGGGCCGGCTCATTATAATATGATGAGTCGGGTCTTCAATAAGACTAGTAAAAAAATGACTTTGCATTAGCCCCCAAGTGTCATGGTGCATGCTTGCAGCGCCATGAGACTTGTGTATTTGATGTAATTTCAACTGAAATAATGTAGCCCCCAAGTGCCGGGTCGTAAGCCTGCAGCAACTCAGGACTATTCCTTCAATTGTAGAATAAATCATATCTGTTGATAATATGATAGCCATTGCGCTAAAGCGACTTTGAAAACCTTAATCATAATACTGGTTATTGATAACCATAATAAAAATCCAGCCATGTTGGCTATTTGAATAATATACCCAATGATTTATAAGCGCATAATTCCAATGGCGCAATCCAAATATATACCGGCGACTTATAGTCCAGAGCCAGGCCGGTTTAACAAACCTGTTTCTGCATACAACAAGTGTAAAGTGTCCTGGCAGTTTACCGCCGGACGGGTCATAATGCCCAACATATAACCTGGGTTTATAACCAAGGCTGCACTTAAGAATAATCAAATATGAAATAGATCATACCTGTGGCATTGAATCACATTGTTGGTTTTACCAACTTTTTGTAGTAAGGGTGACAATCCCAATCTTGAGTACTGATAACTCCTTCCATATTGTGCCGGTTTATGATAAAACCGTGCCGGGTTGTGAAATACACCGGATTAACCATATATAATACTGGCGACTTGTAGTCGAACCGGACCGGGTTAATAATCGTCGGATTATAATTGGTCATGTACTGACAACTTGTAGTTTGAAAGTCAAGCCGGGTTAACGAACACCGGATTACTCCATGATAAGATGGTAACATAAAATCAAAACGGGCAGATAGTCTCCGGATTAAGATTTGACCGTGTTCCGCCAATTTGTAATTTGACAGTCGAACCGGATTAACAATGTTGGTTTAAAAACGCAACAGAAGTAAAAGGCCTTTAGCAAAGAAGAACATAATTCAAGCAAAGGCAAAAAAACCATTGCAAATGAGGCTTTGAGCCGATCAAGAGGCATTACCATGGTCGGACACGACCAAGCCCCCAAAAAGGCGTAGCTATGGTTCGAGTCAGCCAGGTCCCCAAATGATGCTTTGGCATTATGCCGACCAAATGGCGTGGTCATGGTTCGGGTTCGACCAAGCCCCCAAGTGATTCTGTGGCCTTAGGCCGATCAAGAGGCGTGACTATGGTTCAGACGTGACCACAAGTCCCCAAGTGATGCTTTGGCATTACGCCGACCAAATGGCGTGGTCATGGTTCGGGTTCGACCAAGCCCCCAAGTGATTCTGTGGCCTCAGGCCGATCAAGAGGCATGACTGGTTCAGACATGACCAAGTCCCCAAGTGATCTGGTGGCTCTCGCCTATCAAGAGGCATGGTATTGGTTCGGACACGACCAATCCTCCAAGTGATATAACACGATGCTTTTAGCAAAGCGAACTCAAGGGGTAAACCGGAGGCCGCTTTAGAGCCACTCCGTGTAACCTCACATGATGTAAAAGAACAGAGACCCCGCTTTATGAAGCAGAAGCCCCTATGTGATCAATAATATGTCAGGCCAGTAAGGCGGGATACCCATGTTTGAACCACGCATCATGGCAGCAGGTCCTCTTTGGCAATTTTTAACTTTTTGCAAGAGATAAATTCTTCTTGAACCGGGATCTTGAACCGGATATTGAGAGCTTCAAAGCTTTGTGGGAGACATCTTTCCCTTGAACTGGATTTTAAACCGGAATCTTCATTTTTAGCCGAAAAATTTTATGACGGCCTTCAAACCCGAACTTGCGAGAAGTTAATTCCTTTTTGAACCGGACATTGTTAAACCGGATTTGAGCGCTTCAGAGCTTTGTGGGAGAACAGACTTCCCTTGAACCGGACTGTAAACCGGATATTTGAGAGCTTCAGTCAGACTGATTTCCCTTGAGCCGGATTTTAAACCGGAATCCTTTCTGATGACCCGGATCTTCTTCATTGAGCCGGGATTTTGTAATTGTCATATACTTTCTAAACCGGAAATTTTCTGACGGCCTTTAAACCTTCATCAATATAACAGTAGCCTCCGGGACCGGGTTATCCTTCCCTCCATCGTCCTGGGGTTTTTTAATTTGCTGAAACTGGCAATATTCGCTGAGTCATGTCATCGTAGCCCCCGAGTCTCAAAGGTGACTCGAGGAGTTGGCTTGAGGCTCTCCATATTTGTCCGTGATATAAACCGACATAACTTGTATATCATTGGCGTTGATAGCACGATGTGAATCCATAGAAGGTTGAGGTGACTGCGGCGGGTTGTAAATGATCCCATATGAGCCGTGTCAGCAACTCGGCCAATTGTTCCTTCCAACTGGCGATTTGAGTTTAATCAAAACTGTAGTGGCGGCGACTTGTGCGCCTGCCCATTGAACCATCCAGTGCAAACGGCGGTTGATGATAATTTGTCTCCAATTTGAAAGAAAACCGGGCTACCCAAGCTGTGACTTGCTCATACCCAATAGACAGCTCATGCAGACAGGTGCGGCCCGGTATGTTGATGTGGACCAGGCCGCGGGAGCGGACGACAAAGATGACCGTAGCATCACAAGTGGCACAGACAGATGAGTCGGCCGCGGCGTTGTAAGCCTGTGCGGACGAGGAGAGTCGGCACTGGTGTTCTAAACCGGTGCGGACGCATGAACCGGCCGCGGGCATTGTAAACCGGCGCGGACGAAGAGTTGGCCGCGGGCATTTGTAAACCGGCGCGAACGGGCGAGTCAATCGCAGGTGCGGTAAACCGTGCGGACAGGCGAGTCAACCACGTCGTTTTGATGTAGTGAACAATTGTCCTGCATCAGAAAACATTCCAAACCAGAGTAATTGTTCTTTGACAGAAAACAATGTATGCTAATAAAGTTTAAACAGATAGGTACCACCTGGTTGTTCGGATGATGGATGATCCATTCAACGCAACAGAGGCGGCTCAGGCAGACCGATGACTCAATATAGCCCGGGCAGCTCAACACGGCAGAAGCGGCTCAACGCGGCCCCGGCGGATCAACACAGCAGCGAAACGGAGGCATCACCATGGCGGCGGCTCAGCAACTACATCGGCAACGCGTTTGATACGGGAGAGGCGGCGACTTGAATAGCTTGAAATGGACGCGAGTCGACCTGGGGGCAGACGGCTGCTCAAGCCGGCGACTTGTAGCCTGAGGCATCACGGCTCAGAGGCAGGGCGACTTAAGGCCGCAGGGTGAGAGCGACGGCGGCTCGCGGCGAGGGTCAGGCCCGCGGTGCCGGAGATGTCTTTGCAGTGAACAATTGTCCTACATATCAAATCAAAGTAATTGTTCTTTGATGAAAACAATATGTACTAAAATTAGATAGAAAAAATAGCACCTGATATATTGTGTCAGATGAACGTGGATGTTGATTCTGAATAATGCCGGACGCAGCTCCACGTGACCTCTCCACCTTGGTCTCTTTCTTTTTCTTTGTCTTGATATAATGAAGACACGACAGTGGCCCTTGATCTCCACGTATAGGTAATACCAGTAGTAACGCACTTGCAGCATGAATGCTTTGCGGTATGCCTTCGGGTGTACTCTGCGTAAAGGAGACGGCAGCGTGTGTCGCAGCCGTTGACCACACCGACAACGCCGGCTCAACGCACGGCAGCAGGGGTAGCGGCTCAGTGATTCTAGCGCAGCGTGGCCGGCTTAATATGATTTGAAGACGGGGCCACTCAGTAGAGAAGAAAACGACGCGACTCGAAGCAGGTGCGAAGTGGGCAAGGGTGGCGGTTCGCCGCCGAGGCTGAGCCGGCAAAGGCCTTTGGACGACGGCTGCTCAAGCCGGCGACTTACAACTTCAGTAACAGCGGCAGCAGGGCGGCTCAATAGCGGATGGCTCGGAGCAGGAATGAGATGCGGCAACGGCGGCTTGCAGGTGGCTCCATGGAGATGGAGCAAAACGGCGGCGTCTACTTGGCGCGCCGACGGCCTGGAGGAGGCCTAGTGGAGGCGGCTCGGAGGCACACCGGCATGGGCGGAGCCCACCAGCAGAGGCGAAACAGCGGGGCCGTAGAGTCCGCGTCGATCCCCGTGTCTCCGTGCTCATCCAGGTCGTTGTCAGTTTGCCATCCCCGATCCGAGTCCTGCAGGTCGTGGGCTCATGCCCCCCTTTTTTTTAATATCAGATCGGATTAAACAATTTGCAACCGGCCGCCGGCTTCCATCCATAGATAGGATAAAGAATCAGAACCGTACTAGGATTCGTACTAGTCAAATTTGAGATTTGATCATGTGAACTACTACTCGAAGTAGTATTTTCCTTCGATCTTCACTCCATGTTTGTAATAGCAGCAGCAACAGCATGTACTGATATGATTCGGGTCTTGATACACACGTATACGGCCATACGTACGAGCGCCCGGGTGATTACGCGTGTGCATTTGTGCTATTGGTGACCCGGCGATTTGATGCATAGGTGCAGAAACGAAGATCGATTTTCTCTTGGTCTCGATGTATCACAGCTCGCGGCGGCGGGTGCGCAAACACAACCCTAATTTCCCTTGATCTCAAACTTGTATACACTGGATCCAATCTTAATCATGCTCCCGATCACAAAACAACAAATTTGTCGGCTCTTCCTCATCTGACGAATTTGCAAGCTTCTCGATCCCTAGGAGAGATCCCTCCAAGAGCTCAACACCACCGTGCGCAGGCCCCACGGTGGGCACCAACTGTCGTGGAATTGTCACGGCAGATGTCCTTAGTGTCAGGACTTAGTCGCGAGGCCAACGTATCTATGTGGTAGCTTGAGAGGGGTTGAGTGGGACGAGAGACGCAGGGCGGATCATCACGCAAGACAAGGATTTAGACAGCTTCGGGTCCCCGGGAAACATCATCCGGTAATAGCCCTACATGTTGTTTGAGGCTAGGTCTCATTATCATCACGAGGGAGTCGCCGTAAACCGGCTCTCCTCTTTGTGTCTAGCCCTAGATATTGTTTCTTCTTGCCCCCCTCTTTGGGGAGCCCTGCCCCTCCTTATATATGTTGAAGGGGCGGTTTACATGTGGAGTCCTATTAGGATTAGGACTAGTCTATCTCTAATACAAACCGGATACAAGCCCTGGTCTTAACTCCTTGTAAGGTAAATATTCCTCATGCCTTTCCTCTTAAACCGGCCCACCATAGTATGAACCGGCCTTCTGGGCCATGGGCCTCGTCATCCATCTGACCCGCCCGCCGGGTTACTAATGAACCGCCAAGACCGGGCGGGTAGCCGGTGAACCGCCAAGCTCCGGGCGGGTTACCAGTGAGTCATCCAGTCCGGCCGGTTTATACTTCCGGCCGGTTTACGCCACGGGGTATATCCCCGACACTTACTCTAACCCATCTTATGTGAAAGAAATGGATTGGCTTCTATGCCATCCTTCTCGTATGGAGCTCTCAGAATGATGAACTCTTTGCCACCCCTTCAGATGTGGGTGGTGAAGAAAAAGAACTAATCTCTTCTGCAGGGTCAGGTCTCCAGACACACGTAATTGTCTGAAGAATTTGCTGGAGACCTGGGCATGCCTGATAGGATGCAGGCTAATCATGAAGAAATGAACTTTCATTTCTCATGTCCTCATATTGCTTTATCAGTTCTTTTACTTGATGAAATTGATCTGATGAATTGATGTCATATTCTTCACTGATGAAGTATATGAGTTTGTAAGCTGCACTAATTCATCTGCAGGATGATCAACCCAAAGCCACTGAGTGGGTCCTCGATAGTGGATGTACAAACCACATGACCGGTGACAAGAATCTATTGATGGATGCTCCATTATCTCTGTCGCATCTGAAGCATATCATCTTTGCTGACAAAGGCAAAAGTCAGGTATTGGGTCTAGGTAAGGTTGCGATTACGAAGGATCAACACATGGACAAAGTCATGCTTGTTGAGTCCTTAGGATACAACCTTATGTCTGTCTCAATGCTTTTTGATCTTGATATGGTTGTTGTCTTTGGCAAGTACCGTTGTGTTGTGGTTATGGAAGCTGACAATTCCAAAGTCTTCGAAGGCTTTAGGAGAGGAGACCTGTATATTGTTGATTTCTCTACAGGACCACAACCAGCCGTGTGCTTACTTGCAAAAGCTTCAGAAGGTTGGCTCTGGCATCGACGACTTGGTCATGCAGGCATGAGGAATTTGCACATGCTTGCGAAGAAGAAGCATGTCATTGGCATCTAGAATGTCAAATTCCTCAAGGATCACCTATGCGGAGCCTGTGAAGCTGGGAAGATGACCAAGGCCAAGCATCCAACGAAGACTATCATGACCACCACTCGCCCATTTGAATTGCTTCACATGGATCTCTTTGGTCCTAATCATTATTCTGCTATCTCAAATGAAGCATCTCAATATGGCTTCGTTATTGTTGATGATTATTCTCGTTACACATGGGTACACCTTGTTACTTACAAACATGAAGTGCAGGAAGTCTTCAAACAATTTTCCTCGAGGGCTTAAACCAACTTTGGTGTGAAGATCAAGCACATCAGAAGTGACAATGGCACTGAGTTCAAGAATTCTAGTCTCGATGACTATCTTGATGAACTTGGTATCACTCATGAGTTATTTTCTCCTTACACTCCTCAGCAGAACGGCATCGTGGAGCACAAGAACAGGACTCTTGCTAAGATGGCTCGCACTATGCTTGATGAATACAAAACGCCTCGTCGTTTCTGGACTGAGGCAATTGATACTGCGTGCCACATCATCAACAGAGTATATCTTCACAAATTCTTCAAAAAGACTGCCTATGAACTCCTCACTGATAAGAAACCCAATGTAAGTTATTTCAAAGTCTTCGGTGCTAAATGTTGGATTAGAGATCCTCATCACAACTCAAAATTTGCACCGAAAGCACATGAAGGTTTTATGCTTGGTTACGGAAAGGACTCGCACACCTACAGAGCCTTCAACAACGTTCTTCACAAAGTTGTTGAAATTGTAGATGTGCGGTTCGATGAAACTAATGGCTCGCAAAGAGAGCACCTACCTACTGTGATAGATGAACCAACACCTGAGGAAACTATCAAGTTCAAGGCTACTGAGGATGTCATTCCTACTGAAGAATCTGCTGAAGAATTCATTCCAGAACATGAAGAACGTCGAGCTAATGCACCTGAAGAAAATGCTGAAGAAAACGCTGATCAAATTCTTCAACGACAACCAGCTCATCCTCGCATTGCAAAAGAAGTGCAAGTTGAAAAGATCATCAATGACATCAAAGCTCCAGGTCCTCTCACACGCTCAAAAGCTTCACATTTGTCTAACTTTTGTGGGTAGTATGCTTTTGTCTCTATTACAGAGCCCACTAAGGTAGATGAAGCATTTCTAGAGCCTGAGTGGATTCAGGCCATGCAAGAGGAATTACATCAGTTTGAGCTTAACAATGTCTGGGAACTGGTCAAACGTCCAGATCCTCGCAAGCACAATATCATCGGCACAAAGTGGATCTACCGCAACAAGCAAGATGAAAATGGCCTTGTGGTGAGGAATAAGGCACGGCTTGTAGCTCAAGGCTACACACAGGTTGAAGGAATTGATTTCGATGAAACTTTTGCACCTGTTGCTAGACTTGAGGCTATTCGCATATTACTTGCTTATGCTAACCATCATGATATCACTCTATATCAAATGGATGTGAAAAGTGCATTCCTCAATGGTAAGCTTGAGGAAGAAGTATATGTTGCTCAACCCCCAGGTTTTGAAGATCCAAAGAATCCTGACAAAGTCTTCAGACTCAACAAGGCCCTCTATGGCCTCAAGCAGGCCCCACGGGCTTGGTATGATACTTTGAAGGAACTCTTCATGAATAAAGGCTTCAAACCCGGTTCACTCGACCCTACTCTTTTCACTAAATCTTATGATGGTGAATTGTTTGTGTGCCAAGTATATGTTGATGATATTATCTTTGGCTGTACTGACCAACGTTATAGTGATGAATTTGCCTATATGATGAGTGAAGAATATCAAATGTCTAGGATGGGAGAGTTGAAATTCTTCTTAGGTCTTCAAATTCGTCAACAACACAATGGCATATTCATATCTCAGGAGAAATACCTCAAGGATGTACTGAGGAAATTCGGCATGCAAGATTGCAAAGGCGTCAAAATTCCTATGCCCACAAATGGCCATCTATGCACTGATGAAAATGGTATTGACTTCGATCATAAGGTATATCGCTCGATGATAGGTTCCTTATTATACTTATGTGCATCTAGGCCAGATATAATGCTTAGTGTTTGCATGTGTGCCCGATTTCAAGATGCACCGAAGGAATCACACCATAAGGCTGTGAAGCATATTCTTCGATATCTAGCTCACACACCAACACTTGGATTATGGTACCCCAAGGGCTCGGCTTTTGATCTTGTTGGATATTCTGACTCTGACTATGCTGGTGATCGTGTGGATTGCAAGTCAACATCTGGTACATGTCATTTCCTCGGACGATCTTTGGTCTGTTGGTCCTTGAAGAAACAGAACTGCGTATCACTATCTACTGCTGAAACTGAGTACATTGCCGCTGGTTCTTGTTGTGCCCAATTGCTATGGATGAAGCAAACTCTCAAGGACTACGGCGTCAACATGTGTTGAAGGGTGACATTTCCATTGAGCATGTGAAGACTGAAGAACAGCTAGCCGATATCTTCACAAAGCCCTTGGATGAGAGGAGATTTAGCAAGTTGCGGTGTGAGCTAAATATCCTAGAATCTTCGAATGTTCTTTGAAAAGGACACTCATCCTAACACTTATGCAAAATTGATGACTTAGATTTGCAACACATGAAGAAACATTTTTCTTCAATCAATGAAGAATAACACTCTTAGTGTGAAGAAATTAACGAAGAATTTGATTCTCAGAACCCTACGATAATTGTACGCGGTATCTGAAATCATCATTCTTATACGGTGGGTCACGCCACCACCAAAAGTTGGAATTCCTCAAATTATTCATATTCTTCAACTTTGCATAGTCTTCACTGGTTCCGTCATTTTTCTTCATTGGCTATATATATATATGAGTTTATGTCCTCTATAGCATTCATTTATTGTTGTTTCTTCAAGTTGGTTTTCTGCTAAGTGAATGTGATCAGACCCTTCCACTCTATGCTATACTCAAACCAATCTGTTCACAAATTCTTCATGTGCGTTCTATTTGAAACTCGTTCAAAATCTTCACTGTGTCCTTGTCAGCTGAAGAAATTGCGAACAGAACTTTAAAACCTATCTTATCGAAATTTTCGATTTTGCCGCTCAAACCGTTCCGCATCCCACGATACACTTATCCACTCACCAACGATCTAACACAATCTCCACCTCTCACTACGTGGGTGACACATGTCATGCGAATGAGAAGGGTCAGGGGCACGTTCGTCCAATTTCTTCGGGCGAGCAGTTTTTCACCGTGGCTATAAATACCCCTCCTTCCCTTCCTCACTTCTTTTACTCCGCTCGACCTCTCTCTCCAGCTCGAGCTTCTCAAACCCTAGCGCCGCCGCTACTTCATCGCCGCCGGTGAGGAAGAGCTTCACTCCCTCGACCTCGTCGCCGACGTCCTCGCGCCGACCGCGGACATCTTCACTCCGCCGCCGCCGTAGTTGTCTTCCTCCTCCAAGTTAGGGTGTGGAAGATCTGCACAGACGAACTTCACATCTCCTCACTCCAGTTCGTCGTGTTCTTCGTCTAGGGTAAATAAAAGTTACTTTTACTACCCTCGTTGATTCGAATGATTATCTACAAAATCTTCAAAAGTGTTTTTCTTCATATCTTCATACACTGAACACCTCACAAAGTCATCTGTTCTTGATTCGTTTCTCTAAGTATCATTTTTCTTCAAGATTCCTCAATTGTGTGGATCTTCGATCTATACAACTCTGGAACCTAAGACAAAGAACGCTTAGTGAAAATCTTCAAGACTCATCTGGTCAAATTCCTCAAACTTGTTCATTTTGAAAAACCTTCTGAGAACGCATATGACCTCTCCAAATTCCTCGCAACTATACTCTGTTCACAGGTACACATGTCAGCTGCTGAATCACTAGGTTCTCATCAACTTAACTCATTTGCAGCGTTCCTCGAAGAAAAGTTGCATACTTCTTCAGAGAATTCAATTGTTCAAATTCCTCAACTGAAGAAAATGGCTGATGGTAAAAGGCCACAGAAGGGAGGAAAGAGGCCTGAGGTAAATACAGCGTTTGAAATCCCTGATGACATATATGCTGGGTACTGCACACCTACTGAGAAACCAAGAATGAGCGCAAAGTACGCATTCAGAAGATAGAGAGGAGATGGGCAAGAGAATGGAGGGAGTACAGATATGTCACTCCTAAGTATATGAAGGAATTCACACTCAATCCTCCATGCCCAAGAGCACCACTGGCACCTGGCCAAATTGATGATCCCACCAGCCTGAAGCGAGGTGAGGACTATCCTGATGAATGGGCCAAGCGCCAAGGCAAGTTGGTAAGCAAGCCAAAGAAGCAGTGAGGAAATTCTATGAAGACTCTGCTGCTGCTGCTGCCTCTGCTGAGGTCCTTGCTGTCAAGCCAAAGAAGGCTATGTCAAAGAAGCCTGCACGCAAGCCAAGTGCTTCCTCAGCAATGCCCTCACGGCCAATTCCTCATGCTGCTCCCATTCCTCCAAAGTCCTCAGCTCCTCCGCCAAAGCCTTCAGCTGTTCCGACCAAATCCTCAGCACATGTGCATCTCGCTTCGTGCCAAAGGACTGCCGGCATCTCCATTTCCTCAGGTGTCTCAGCTAGTTCCTCAGCTGCACCAAGTTCCTTAGCTGGCCCCTCGCCGCTCAAGACAAAGGCCACTGCTGGACAAGGTCCACACCCAAGTCCTCAAAAGAAGCAAGTCGCTTTCCAAGTGCCGTCTGATGAAGACGAAGCTGATGATGATGAACTTGCAGAAATCATCAGAGACAGGCAAGTCAGGGCCGCTAGAGCCAAAGGATCAGAGGTGCCACTGCTTTTGGATCCCAAGCTGATCCTTGACTACATTGATGATTGGCACAAGGACCCCAACACTCCCTTGCCTGACTTCAAGCTGACTCCTGGCCAGAGTCACATGCTGACCCACTTCATTCAAGAAGAAAAGTGGAAATTTGAGAAGGCCAGGCAGATCAAGAAAGCGCAGTACGAGAAAGAGCGCTATCTGAAGAAAAATGTTGTCTCTATGACAACTGAAGAACTTGTCACTACTCAGACTGAGATTAAGAAACTCAGTGATGACTTTGAAGCATATCGCGCTGATTGGCTTGGAGCCAAGGTTCGTTTTGTGAAACTTGCAGATAACTTCACTTCCAATGTTGCAGCCCCAACGCAATAGGAAATTCCTCAGGCTGAAGCATCTGCTCAGCCTACTGAAGAAAATGCTAGCACCGCTGATGACAATCAGGCTGCTGAAGATAATGTGAGTTCTAGGGCTGATGACTGCATTCCAGCCGCTGAAGAAATTGCCAGGGCACCCACTAGTGGTGTGCCTGAAGAAACTGAAGAACTCAGGGCAACTGCATCAGTTTTGCCTAAAGAAAATCAACCAGATTCCTCAGCTGCTCCTGCACCAACTTCAACTCCAATCCTTCCATCTGCATCGGATGTGAAAAAGACCAAGGCTGCAAAGCGTGCTGCAGTGAAGAAAAGGAAAGCATCAGCTGCTTCAGATTCTTCAGCTCCGAAGAAAATGAAGCCTATGACAAGTTCATTTGCACATCCGATTGATGTTGTTCCCATCTCAACCAGGCCATCAAAGGACCTTGTTCCTTTTGATAAAGAATATGTGATCCCCAGCGGATCTGATGAAGCAACTCATTCTACTGCTTCGTATGAACCGTTGGATGAAGAAATTGAAGTGGATGTGATCCCTTCAACACCTATCATCTCCTCGCCTATGCCTCAATTCACAGCTGAAGAGGCTGGCGTTGAAGAAATGGAAGATGAAGATGTGGACATTGGCTGCTCCACACCCGTAATAAGTGATGAATTCTGGGAAAGTCGGCATCCAAACTCTCCAATGTTCACCCCTGTACAACAAATTCCTCAGTCCCCCACACAAACTGTTCACATGGGCTCTGAAGAAACTCATCCCACAACATCTGTCCATGAGGAAATTCTAGCCACTAGCGCTGAAGAAACTGCTGCTGCTGAACAACCAATGACACAGACTGCCGCTGAGGAGGAACCAGAAATTCCTCAGCCTGAAGAACCTGCGATTGAGATTCCTGAGGTCGTGATGCAACTCACTAACACTCCTCTGCCGAAGCCAAAGGACCCATTCTCACGCAAGCAAAAGTTCAAGGCGGATGATTTCTTCGGCGAGCACGTATTCTTTGAAGATTACAACCCATATGACTCTGCTCGCATTAGGAAGAGGCGTTTCTGGACTGCTAGTCAAGCCAATTTCTATTCCTCGGTGTTGTTCAACAAGGAGAAGATTTTCTACCATGAGCATATTCCTCACGTGGATATGGAATCTCTGTCGTGCTTCGCACCAGTCCTCAGTGTTCTCCACGATGCTGGGCTGCTCAACTTTTGCTCTGACATCTGCGATTGGAATGAAGAACTAATTCTTCAATTCTATGCAATGCTGCACATCACCGGAGATGCTGAAGATGTGAATTCATGGGTGCTGGACTGGATGTCTGAAAACACTCACTACACTGCACCAGCCTCTGAATTGCTTCATGCTCTACCACTCAGTCCTCCCCTTGAAGAAGCTCGCTGCATCTACAGTGAACCTGAGCTCACACATCATTACATGCAGGTGCTGATGAAACCTTTGAAGCTAGGTCAAGCACCAAGAACCAAATTCCTTGTGAAGGAATTGTTGTACGTGCCCAGAACTGTCTATCGTATTCTTACAAGGACAATCAGTCCTATCAAAGGCCATGACTCATCTGATGAGGAAATTGTCGGCATCATGAAGAATCTGGTATTCAACATCGTTCATGGCATTCCTATCAATTAACCCGATTTCTTCATGAGGACTATGGCCAATGTTGCACTGTCTCCGTTTGAGCTGAAGCCTTATGCACCTTGGATCATGAGATTCCTCAGGACAAGGTCTTCACTCAACTACAAAGCTGATTTCTAGAATCATCTCAGCTACTTGCCCCCAATTGAAGTCCTCAAGCAAACATATTCCTCAGTTGATGGAAAGGGCAAGGCACCAGCTGTAATTGATGAAGGCATTCGTCCATTGGATGGTCAGTTTCGCAAAGCTGCATCTTATTCCACCAATGATGACTCTGCCACACATGACTCTGCCAATGCACCCAAGTCCACTCCTTAAGCCACTGCTCCATGCGTGATGACTGACCGTGAACTTCTGCTTAGTCTTCACCAGAAGGTGGATCGAAATCACAAATGGGTTAAGCGTCAGTTTGGTTCACTTCTTCACAACATGACTGCCACACACAATGCAGTGATCAAAAACCACTACTACCTCCATGAAGTCTTCGGTCGCACCTGGGCAATCCTGTCACATCTGTATGGTGAAGAAGATCTGAAGAACATGGGTCTTAATGAAGATTTTGACTGGTCTGCACCTCCACCGAAGAAATTCAAGAAGGTCAAGGTTCCTTCTCGGGTGGCCAGCTCATATTCTTCATCGTGCGACACTGATGAACATGAAAATTTGGACGACACTGCGGCAGGCCCTACATCAACCAACGACCCCAACAACGTTGGCGCTCCTTCATCAACATGATTATCTTCAGGGGCGTTAGTCCTCATTTTCGATCCTTTTGGTCATTCGATGACAAAGGGGAGAAATATGAGTTAGTCTTCAAGCGGGTCTACTATATCGGCGTTTTTTTGCTAAGTTACAACTCTCGTTCTTATGAAACTTTATTGGATCGAGTTGTAATCTTAAACTCGATGGTGCTCTGATACTTTTGATGCACTGTGCTCTGATACTCTTGATGCACTATTCTGCATGCTTATTCCTTGTTAATATTATTGCACGCATGCTGAATTTCATCAGGCACCATATTTCATCATGCATTTAAAATTCTTCATATTATATGTTAAATGCGTGTATGAATTACAAGATATAGGGGGAGATCTCCATGATTCAACTCTTCAAGTGTGCATTGCTTCAAAAGCAAATTCCTCACTATGCACATCTTCAGGGGGAGTTCTTCTATATCTTGCAATCAAATTCCTCAATATCAGTATTCACACTTCATATGTTTATCCACGTTGAAAACTTAACCTATATTGTCATCAATCACCAAAAAGGGGGAGATTGTAAGTGAATCTAGTGCCCCTTAGTGATTTTGGTGTATTGAAGACTTATAGGTTAAGGGACTAATGCGTGTGTGAGTGTACACTGGTCTATAAGTCTATGAGGAGTTTGATATTTACAGGAAAAGTCGACCCCTAAAAATGCATATCTTCGGCTGAAGATTTTGGTATTTCTGAAGACTTTCATGAAGACTTTGAAAGTGAAGAAATTGGTGTGTCCGTGAAGACTTGATATTCATGCGAGAAATATGAAGCTTGAAGAATTTCGTGTTCATAGTTTTGTTTTTCTCTTTCTTGAGTCATAGGAAACACCGTACTGTTAAAGGGGGTCAAGGAAATACTAAGGAAAAATTTCCATGTGGTGCTCAACTCAAAATCCTACACCTACCAATCCCTTCGAGTGAAGCCATTGGAAATCTCATACAGTTCAGTCAATTTCTTTAGTGATAGAGACGAAGTTCTTCTGGTCTCTGAGGAATTTGTCCTGACTGAGGAGTTAGGAATTTGCCAGTGCGGATTGCCTACACAGTGAGGAACATGATAGCCCTGAGGATTTTAGTACTCAAAATTCCGACCGTTGCTGTGCTATGCGCCAGCTGTCCCAAAATATCTATCCACCTAACGGTCATATCATTGAAGGGCATTTATGTCTTATCATGTCGGGCTGCTCCCTAGGCTATAAATAGCCGCCCCTACAACCACTAGCTGGTTGGCTGCCCCGAGAGAAACTGACACTTGTCATTTGAGAGCAACCCATCCTCCGAGGACTTTGAGCGAAAATCATCAAGTGAGGAAAAACCAAAAACCCCAAACCCAAACACCTACAAACCCCAAGTGATTGAGCATCACTGAAGAGATTGATCCTGAGTGGATCCGACGCTTGTTACCTTTGAAGACTGTGCTTCTTCCAGACGGTTAGGCGTCATGGTCTAGAGCATCCAAGAGGAATTGTGGATCGCCGAGTAACCAAGTTTGTGAAGGTTTGGAAGTCGCCTGAAGACTTACCACGAGTGATTGGACGAGGTCTGTGTGACCTTAGTTCAAGGAGAATACGGTGAGGACTGGGTCTCTTGGACTAAGTGTCCTTGACTGGGTGTCCGAGACTGTGTGTCCTCGAGTTTAAATACTTAGTCGCTCCAACCAGACGTACAACTGAGACAACAGTTGGAACTGGTCTACCAAGTCATTTTCTTCACCGAGCTTACTGGTTCAAGTTCCTCAACTCTTTCATTTCCTCATAACTGTGCTGTGTGTTTGTTCATATCTGTGTTTGAAGACTTTGACTGAAGACTTTCTCAATTTCCTCAGTTCAATTTCTTCAGTCTGTTTGTCTTCATCCTGTGTTATCCTGTGATTATGCTTCCTGTACTCTGTGCCTGTCTTCATTTCATCATGATGACTGTGCTTGTATTCTGTTATGTTTACCTTTGAGTACTTATTCCGCTGCTAGTAGTTCTTCGTTAAGGAATTTCCTCACCGGCAAATTCCTCAGTGAAGAATTTCATAAAAATCGCGTATTCACCCCCCTCTAGTGGATATAACGCACTTTCAGGGGCGAGCTCGCCGGCGGGAGGCGCATGGCGGCGAAGGAAGCAGCCATCGGTGGCCGGAGTGGCGGCGGGGAGCGACGGAGCTTGCCGCGGGATCCGGTGACAGGAGGTCGGCCTCGAGCTGCGCGGGGTCGCCGGCGGGAGGAACTCCAGCGGAGCAACGATGAAGGCGGCCGGCGGAGGACGGCCAGGGGCGGTGCCGACGAGAAAATGGCGGCGGCGGACGGAGGAACAAGGCGCGGGCACGGCCGAGCGGCGGCTCGACGCGTTTGGGCCCGGTCGCGCCCGGGGCGGGCCGGCCTCGGGCCCGCAGGGCCACGGCGGCGCGCTGCGGAGAGAGAGGGCGCGGCGCGGGTGAGGTGGCGCGATCTGATTGGCTCACGGCGGCGAAGGGGTGACGTGGCGACGCCTCATTCACCGGAGTGATGCGTCCGGCGGACATGTCTGGCGGCGGGGTGGACATGTCCGGCGCGCGGAGGAGGAAGATCTAGGGTTTCGGGGAAAAGATCCGAAAATGAAAATGAAGGGGTCTATTTATAGAGGTAGAGGGAGCTAGGAAAGTCCAAATGAGATGTGGTTTTCGGCCACGTGATCGTGATCGAACACTCTAGACGATGGGAGAGGTTTTGGTGGGTTTTGGGCCAAATTGGAAGGGTGTTGGGCTGCAACACGCACGAGGCCTTTTCGGTCCCTCGGTTAACCGTTGGAGTATCAAACGAAGTCCAAATGGCACGAAACTTGACAGGCGGTCTAACGGTAGTAAACCAAGGCCGCATGACAAGTCTCGGTCCAATCCGGAAATGTTTAACACCCGCACATGAAAAGAGGTAGAAAGGGACACCGGATGACATAGGAGCGCCGGATTACAAATCGGACAACGGGGAAATGCTCGGATGCATGAGACGAACATGTATGCAATGAAATGCACATGATGACATGATATGAAATGCATGACATGCAAGCAATGACAAGGCAACAACAGCGAATAACTGGACGACACCTGGCACATCGGTCTCAAGGCGTTACAGTGGTCCCGGGTATATACTTATATGCATATATATGATACTTGTGGTGACCAAAGATGGGTCGGCTCATAGGAGTACCCGCGGTTGATTAACGAATTGGGGGCTCGAAGGACATACTTTCCCGACAGCCCTCTGTGTGGATCTTTGTGGCGGCGTTCGCGGTTATTTCAAGATAACACGTTTAATGAGATATTGGTATTTGATTTGAGTTTGGCAACTGGCCTATACGCACTAACCATCTACGCGGGGACAGTTATGGGCACTCGACGTTGTGGTATCTGCCGAAGCCTTCGTGACATGAGCGACTGAGCGGCGCGCGCTGGATTGGACTGGAACACCTGCTAGGCTAGGTCTGCTTCCGACCGCCCTCACAACGTGCAGGTGTGCAATGGGCGATGGGCCCAGACCCCTGCGCCATAGGATTTAGACCGGTGTGCTGACCTCTCTGTTGTGCCTAGGTAGGGCTACGACGTTTTGATCTTCCGAGGCCGGGCATGACCTAGAAAAGTGTGTCCGGACAAAGGGGATCGAGCGTGTTGGGAAATGTGGTGCACCCCTGCAGGGAAGGTAATCTATTCGAATAGTCATGATCTTCGGTAACAGGACGACTTGGAGTTGTACCTTGACCTTATGACAACTAGAACCGAATACTTAATAAAACACACCCTTCCAAGTGCCAGATACAACTGGTGATCGCTCTCTCTCAGGGCGACGAGGGGAGGATCATCTGGTAGGATTATGCTATGCGATGCTACTTGGAGGACTTCAGTCTACTCTCTTCTACATGCTGCAAGACGAAGGCGGACAGAAGTGTAGTCTTCGACAGGATTAGCTACCCCCCTCTTATTCTGGCATTCTGCAGTTCAGTCCACCGATATGCCCCTTTACACATATACCCATGCATATGTAGTGTAGCTCCTTGCTTGCGAGTACTTTGGATGAGTACTCACGGTTGCTTTTCTCCCTCTTTTCCCCCTTCCCCCCTTTCCCCCCTTTTCTCTACTCGATTGCTGCGACCAGACGATGGAGCCCAGGAGCTAGACGCCACTGTCTTTGACGACTACTACTACTCGGGAGGTGCCTACTACTACGTACAGCCTGCTGACGACGACCAGGAGTAGTTTAGGAGGATCCCAGGCAGGAGGCATGCGTCTCTTTCGATCTGTATCCCAGTTTGTGCTAGCCTTCTTAAGGCGAACTTGTTTACTTATGTCTGTACTCAGATGTTGTTGCTTCCGCTGACTCGTCTATGATCGAGCCCTTGTATTCGAGCCCTTGAGGCCCCTGGCTTGTAATATGATACTTGTATGACTTATTTTATTTGTAGAGCTGTGTTGTGATATCTTCCTGTGAGTCCCTGATCTTGATCGCACATGTTTGTGTGTATGATTAGTTTACGGTCAAATCGGGGGCGTCACAAGTTGGTATCAGAGTCGACTGCCTGTAGGAATCCCCTTTCCACACTCCTTGGCCGAAGTCGAGTCTAGACATTGCAAAACGTTTACTAACATGGCTGTGTGTCTTACGGGCACACGTCGCCATTGGGTGATATTAGGATCTTTTATTCCTCGACCTATACTCTGGGACTCTGATCTCTCTTATATTCGGGTTAAATGAATCTGCTAAACTCTAACATTAGGTTCCCGTAACAACTTTCTCCCGGAGAGCCCCTTGTTATAGATGATCGTCTGCTGCACCATAAGGACCCAAAGATACTCTCCGATGTTCTCTCAAAACTTTATGGTCACTTATGCAATGCCCTTCCATCGATAAACCCCTATGGATAAGCACGTATACGCGCCATTCATACAATGTTTCCGGGTTGATCTTGTTATTACAAGATACCTCTAAATTCTATCTATTGTTCCGAGAATCCTTTGAGCTTACTATCTTGCTATTCTTTGTCACCTGAATACCCCTACGGATAATTCTCGCACTTATCGAGTATCCGCTCATTCCCTGGTGTTCATGTGTTTCACCAAAGACTTCAAAATATCATTCGATCTTCCAAAAATCCCGAGCAGCCTATTGCTCTTGAAATTCTCGCTTGCTTGAATTATGGTTAATCCCATAAGTTTCGTAATCTTATTGGCCTCCCTTGTCTTTATCATTTTAAGTCTGTTGATTCAATATGTTGAGGATGCTCGCATTCCTCAGTCGAATCCTAAGATTCATCCTTCCGGCTCAGACGTCACTTGGATATGAGCTGGTTCTTGACCAATCAATGCCTTGATCGTTTGTGCTTCTAAGTCTATTGAACCTATTCATTTTTGATCAGAACAATTGCTTCTGATCCCTTGATTTGGAAATCATAAAATTTCTTTGCATTAAGCTTTGAATTAGTCAGTTGTTTCTATAATCCGATGCATTGGCATTCCCTCTTCCTTTGATTGAGTACGGATACTCACATCAGCCTCGTTGTGGACCGCCATACCCATTGCCGGGTTATTATCCGACAATGTCCTTCACAACCAAAATTCTTGTGAGTTCTTTACCTGATACATAATGCCCTTGGTAAATTGTATACTCTACTTTTGTCAGAGCTTGTGTTATTTACTCCTGAAGTTCATGGTATATGTTCTAAGAAGCCCCAATGGGTTGAACCTATGTCTTCCTTAATCTGTGTGAACCCGAAAGTTTTCACGGGTCATACTCCTCTGGTAATTCACCAGGTAGGTTTTGACACTGAAATCATTTTTAACTAGAGCAATGAATGAAAGGTTATGCATTGAAGAAGTGGGAGTCAACCTTGAACTTTGTGTTCATGCCCATGGACATGATGTAGATCTTATCATTAAAGCTTCTCTTTAATTAATTATTCCCTTGGTAGAAGTTCATCTTATATCTGGGATCTGGCCTTCTGCAATCGTGGTTCCGACCATGTTCTTTTTTGATCCCATTTCTCGGGAAAGTTTAAGCACTTGTCTTCTGCAGAGCATTACCCTAGTCCAACCTCTACTTTGATCTGTCGTCGAGTATTACCCCCCTGGTATCTCGAGATTATCATGGAACTTCATAACTTCTTACGAGTTCTTCATCAAGTGCTACATTCTCACTGATTCCAATTTTTCACGGGCCTTCAGTTATTAAACACTCAAGGACATCGGTAAGTGAATCGAGTCCGCACCGTGATTAAACAACTATTAGTAATCTTATTTACTTACGAGTTTGTACTCGATCACGTCATTTCTAGCCTGATCGGCTATATCAGTATCATGCTGGTTTTAACTGTGCGACCTGGTCTTTATTTCCGGAGCACCACTTTCGACGATGAGCTAAGCTGACGTCGATCTTCCTTGTCTTATCGTTTCACCTCGAACAGCAAGCTTGATTCCGAGTTGGTGTCGTATCTGTGGTTCCAATAATCTTTCTCTGCAGTAGTCCTGTTGCTTGATGTAGCCATTGTTCGATGGCTTCTTCATGGAGCCTCTCGACAAAATTTGTCATGGTCACCATCAACATTCTGAGCTCTTCCAGGATATCAATCGAATTCACGATGAGAAATACATCCTTGCCCTTGATGAGTTGTGTTATCATCGGTCACTTTATTGTCTTCCCTCCAACACAAACTTGTTCATGTTTTGTGTTATACCTTGAGTTCCCTGCCATCCAGCAGTTGTTCTTCTTTACTCGAAACATTACCATCTCTTATTTCATCAATGTTGTGAGAATTACACCACCTCTTAAGAATTTGTGATACAGTGATGCTTCTCACCATCACCACCATTTTTTTGGTCCCCGTGTTGAGTGAACTCTACTGTGCAAATGTAATATCTCTAGCAACCCTATTGCTTCAAAGTTATTGGACAATAATTCCAATTTAGTGTGTTGGTTGCTCAATCTCCATTCTGACGTTGGGCGTGCAACCCAACCCATATTTCGAGTGCACCTTTCAACCCATGTTTAATTGTGTATGTTTTCCTCCAGCATACATCATTAAGTCATTTGATCTGGCTAATGTTATCTCCTTGTTCACATAGTTGTGGAAATCCATCCTTTTTGGAAATGTCAATGGATTGTCACTGAGTCAATCAGTCACCTCCTCACCTCTCCCTGATTTAATGATGAACTCCTGTTTTGGAACTTGCTTCCATAGTCCAATTACCGAGAATCTTACAATGTCATCTCGACAATTTGTGTTGCACCTTTCTTCTTAGGCATCCTGAGTCTGAGGTATCCAGACACTAATCAGATCTGAATCTCGGTCAGATATGATGGTTGGAAAATATATCCAAGAATTATAACATTGGTCTTTATATGACCTGGTAAGATGATGTCATGCCTAGCACACCTGGTCGGAGGACCTATTGCTATAGTATCCTTTTACAAGGTTAGCCATTCGTCCATGAGGAAATTGTAAGACTTATTCTATAAGTTGTTCCTGATGGATCCTTTTTGTATCCAAAGTTTGATCTTTACCTAGTGACCATGTCAATGCTGTCTCAAAGTATGTGTGTGGTACTCCGTTTTTCAACAAGAACATTTGAAGACCAAAGCTAAATGTTTCCTGCTCAATTATCCAAACACCGCTGTACGGGTAATGTCATGAAATTTCTCTCCCCTTACCTAAAGAGTTTTCTACATTATATCCTGTCATGGATATCATGCTCTGTTTGTCCTTGGGAAGGATATACCCCTGAAATATGTGTTTAAACACATTTTTTTCTCTTTCCATTGTTTTGTTTAACCTTCTTGTAATCCGATTTAACTGAGTAGCGATAATTCCCTGCTTAGGTAAGCACCTTGTTGTACCACGCGGTCAGTAAGACCCTGTTACTATTGTTGATGACATTTCGGTAGCCACCGATGGACGAGAACCTTGCCTATTGGCCCGCCTCGATCAACGAGCAGGAAAATGGTTCTCTTCGTCCATCGCCCTTGGTATCGATGTTGTTGTCGACACAACTGACAGGCTACCCCCTGACACGCCTTACTATCGTGATCATGCAAGATGTCGGCCCCCTTCCTACTTTCAACCACATGGTGGGCCCATAACCCACAGTTCCATGGGATCGAAACCTGACTCTCCTGGACACCCCCTGTTCCCGAAGTTATTCCTCGCGTGTGGCCTCGTATGTAATTCACGAGCCACCGTCTGAGAGATCATCAATTCTGATATCAAACACAATACTTATTCCCATTGCTTTGAACCCCTGTCATGCCCTGTTTCACGCATCGAACGATTTCCTGCCCGCTCGAAACTTCCCATGAATACCCCCTTACTTTGCTCTCGATATTTTCTTAAGTTTCAATTCGGGAGTACTTTTGGCCACCTTCCCCGATGTTATCGACCAGATAGTCAACCTTGCAGAGGTCCGTTCTCTCTGAATACCCACCCTCTATCCTTTCGTAAGTACGATGGAGTTCCCGAAGAAAGGACGACAACTTCATCATGATGACCTGAAGCGGAGAAATGAAGACATCAATGCAATGGATCGACCTCTTCGAGAAGAGCAACTATGTCCGAGAAGAATCGTTAGAATTACGTAACCAGATCCCTTCCCCCTTACTCCCGCTCCTAAATCTCGGGACGAGATTTCTTGTAGTGGAGGAGAATTGTGACGCCCGGATATTTAAGCTACAGTAATTCCCTGTTAATCATGCCACATCATCGCGGTTACTGTTCTTAATCTCACGTTAGTTCAAAACGATTCAAATTCAAATTTGAGTTAAGGCAAACATCACAAGTTTTTAAATATTAAAACAAAAATGTTCAAAGTGTTGCAAACAATCCTTGAATAATTATCATAGTGGACCAACATTTTTATAAGGTGTTTAATTGCCCCAATGTAATAAACCAATGTTTATCATAATAATTTAAATGCCTTTTTAAAACGGTATAAATTACAAACTATTTTAATTTGATGCCAAACTTAATGTGGTAGTAGCTTGATTTATAATTCAGTTTTAGGTGCAAGTTTCTTATTTTATGAAACTATTTTTGCTTTAGAAAAATAAAACAAAACTGAAACTAAATAAAAAGAAAAGGAAAGTAAAACTGTTAAAAAAGGGGACCCCCCCCCCCCGCGCGCGCCCGCTGGGCCTCAGCCTAGCTGGCCATCCAACCAGGCCGGCCCACCTAACCCCTCCATAAACCCCCCCCCCCACCGACAAAAACCCTAGCCTATCGCCCCCACTCCCCCCCACTCGCTCGCTCCCCCACTCCACCCCGTTTCTGGATCGGGGCAAACTGCCCCGACCCGATCGTCCCTGGCGCCGCCGCCCGTCGCCCCTCCTCTACCACGCCACCGCGCCCCGACGCCCGAGTTGCTGTCCAGGAGAACCATCGTGCTCACCTACTTCGTCTGCACCATCGAGCTCAAGCTGGGACGCCGCCAAGCTCCGAGATCGATCCCGTCTTCTTCCTCGGTCGCCGACGCCTCCCCGACACCTCCACGAGCACGCTGCCTATCCCTACCGCCGCGTAGTGAGCCCCTCCTCACCCCTTCTTCTTCCTCCTACCGTAGGCTGCCGAACCGCCCCGTGCCCGAGCTCCCGCGCCGTCCCCTGTCCGCGCGTGCCCGGTGCTGGCCTCGCGCCCTCTGCGGCCTGCGCATGCCCGCAACCCCTTGCACGCGCCACGCCCGTCGCGACCCTCCGCTCAACGCACGCTGGCCGCGCCCGCGTGCCTTTGCTCGCGCCTGGCCACCGGCTCGCGCGCCCGCAGTCCCCACCATCGCTCGCGCTCCCTTTGCTTCGCTCCCGCTCAGCCACTCATGGCCATCGCCGCGTCCACCCCCGCTGAGCCTCCCCGCTCGCGCCTACCGCCCTGCCTCGCCCGCACCTAAGCCGCTCGTCGCCGCCCGCGCCCTGGCTCCTTCTGCCTGCTGCTCGCCACCCCGCCACCATCGCCGAGCCGTCGCGGCCGTCCCTGCTTCGTCTCCGCGCCCCGTTGCGCCCTCCGCCGCTCAGCCTCTGCCCGCGGTGCCGCCCCGCGCCGCCCGGGTTCGGCACCCACAGCCGGCGACCGTCGCGGCGGCCACAACCTCCTGGGCGGGCTCCCCCGACGCCAGGCGGGTTCGCCCATGCCCAGGCGCCCGTCGCCCGCTGCCCGCTCACCCGCAAAGGCTCCCCGGGAGCCACTGACTAGGGGGCCCCACGCCCAGAACGTTTTAACAAAAAAAGATTAAAAAAATTAATTAATTAATTAACTTAATTAATCTTAATTAATTAATTAATTAAAGAATTAAATAAACTAATTAATCCTGATTAGATTAACCTAACCACTAATTAAACTAATTGACCCTGTTTAATTAACCTGCTAATTAAATGTGTCAATGACGAACGGGACCCACCTGTCAGGTTGACCAGGTCAACTGCTGACGTCATGATGATGTCAGCAAACACTATTCTGGATAATGTTGCATTAAAATAATTAAATAAATCATAAAAATGATTTAATCCTTTTAAAATTAATATAAAATAAACCGTAGCTCGGATGAAAAAACTTTGTACATGAAAGTTGCTCAGAACGACGAGACGAATCCGGATACGCAGCCCGTTCGTCCGCCACGCACCCCTAGCTTAGAGAACTCGAAACTTTCCCCCTCCGGTTCATCTGTCCGAAAACGCGAAACACCGGGGATATTTTCCCGGATGTTTCCCCCCTTCACCGGTACCACCTCATACCGCGTTAGGGCACACCTAGCATCACGCTTTGTCATGTCATGCATCACTATGAATCTGTTTGCTTAATATTTATTGTTTCTTCCCCCTCTTCTCTCGCTAGACACCGACACTGACGCCGCTGCTACCTAGTACGACTACGGTGTTGACGACCCCTCTCTCTTGCCAGAGCAACCAGGCAAGCCCCCCCTTGATCACCAGATATCGCCTACTCTTCTCCCTACTGCTTGCATTAGAGTAGTGTAGCTTGTTACTGCTTTCCGTTAATCATATTCTGATGCATAGCCTGTCATTGTTGCTACAGCTGTTGATACCGTACCTGCAATCCTAAGTGCTTAGTATAGGATGCTAGCTTGCCAACAGTGGCCCTACATTCTTGTTCATCTGCCATGCTATACTATCGGGCCGTGATCACTCGGGAGGTGGTCCCAGGTATATACTTATATGCATATATATGATACTTGTGGTGACTAAAGACGGGTCGGCTCGTAGGAGTACCCGCGGTTGATTCACGAATTGGGGGCTGGAAGGACATACTTTCCCGACAGCCCTCTGTGTGGATCTTTGTGGTGAAGCGATAGGGCAGGTTGAGACCACCTAGGAGAGAGGTGGGCCCGGCCCTGGTCGGCGTTCGCGGTTATTTCAAGATAACACATTTAATGAGATCTTGGTATTTGTTCTGAGTCTGGCCACTGGCCTATACGCACTAACCATCTACGCGGGGACAGTTATGGGCACTCAACATCGTGGTATCAGCCGAAGCCTTCGTGACGTCAGCGACTGAGCGGCGCGCGCCGGATTGGACTAGAACGCCTACTAGGCTAGGTCTGCTTCCAGCCGCCCTCGTAACATGCAGGTGTGCAATGGGCAATGGGCCCAGACCCCTGCGCCATAGGATTTAGACCGGCGTGCTGACCTCTCTGTTTTGCCTAGGTAGGGCTACGACGTGTTGATCTTCCGAGGCCGGGCATGACCCAGAAAAATGTGTCCGGACAAAGGGGATTGAGCGTGTTGGGAAATGTGGTGCACCCCTGCAGGGAAGTTAATCTATTCGAATAGCCGTGATCTTCGGTAACATGATGACTTGAAGTTGTACCTTGACCTTATGACAACTAGAACCGGATACTTAATAAAAGACACCCTTCCAAGTGCCAGATACAACCAGTGATCGCTCTCTCATAGGGCAACGAGGGGAGGATCATTGGGTAGGATTATGCTATGCGATGCTACTTGGAGGACTTTAGTCTACTCTCTTCTACATGCTGCAAGACGGAGGCTACTAGAAGCGTAGTCTTTGACAAGATTAGTTATCCCCCTCTTATTCTGGCATTCTGCAGTTCAGTCCACCGATATGCCCCTTTACACATATACCCATGCATATGTAGTGTAGCTCCTTGCTTGCGAGTACTTTGGATGAGTACTCACGGTTGCTTTTCTCCCTCTTTTCCCCCTTTCCCCCCTTTTCTTTACTCGATTGCTGCGACCAGACGATGGATCCCAGGAGCCAGACGCCAGTGTCGATGACGACTACTACTACTCGGGAGGTGCCTACTACTACGTACAGCCCGCTGACGACGACCAGGAATAGTTTAGGAGGATCCCAGGCAGGAGGCCTACGCCTCTTTCGATCTATATCCCAGTTTGTGCTAGCCTTCTTAAGGCGAACTTGTTTACTTATGTGTGTACTCAGATGTTGTTGCTTCCGCTGACTCGTCTATGATCGAGCCCTTGTATTCGAGCCCTCGAGGCCCCTGGCTTGTAATATGATGCTTGTATGACTTATTTTATTTGTAGAGTTGTGTTGTGATATCTTTCCGTGAGTCCCTGATCTTGATCGTACATGTTTGCGTGTATGATTAGTGTACGGTCAAATCGGGGGCGTCACATTAAGTCTGTCTGAATCATGTTAGCAATTGCCGCATTTTATGATTATGAAATTTGGCAAATGGATGTCAAAACTGCATTCCTGAATGGATTTCTGGAAGAAGAGTTGTATATGATGCAACCGGAAGGTTTTGTCGATCCAAAGGGAGCTAACAATGTGTGCAAGCTCCAACGATCCATTTATGGACTGGTTCAAGCCTCTCGGAGTTGGAATAAACGTTTTAATAGTGTGATCAAAGCATATGGTTTTATACAGACTTTTGGAGAAGCCTCTATTTACAAGAAAGTGAGTGGGAGCTCTGTAGCATTTCTGATATTATATGTGGATGACATATTATTGATTGGAAATGATATAGAATTTTTGGATAGCATAAAAGGATATTTGAATAAGAGTTTTGGAATGAAAGACCTCGGTGAAGCTGCTTATATATTGGGCATCAAGATCTATAGAGATAAATCGAGACGCTTAATTGGACTTCCACAAAGCACATACCTTGACAAAGTTTTGAAGAAGTTCAAAATGGATCAAGCAAAGAAAGGGTTCTTGCCTATGTTACAAGGTGTGAAGTTGAGTAAGACTCAATGCCCGACCACTTCAAAAGATAGAGAGAAATTGAAAGATGTTCCCTATGCTTCAGCCATAGGCTCTATCATGTATGCAATGATGTGTACCAGACCTCATGCGTGCCTTGCTATTAGTTTAGAAGGGAGGTATCAAAGTAATCCAGGAGTGGATCACTGGACAGCGGTCAAAAACATCTTGAAATACCTGAAAAGGACAAATGATATGTTTCTCGTTTATGGAGGTGACAAAGAGCTCATCGTAAATGGTTACGTCGATGCAAGATTTGGCACTGATCCGGACGATTCTAAATCGCAAACCGGATACGTGTTTTTATTAAACGATGGAGCTGTCAGTTGGTGTAGTTCTAAACAAAGTGTCGTAGCGGGATCTACATGTGAAGCGGAGTACATAGTTGCTTCGGAAGCAGCAAATGAAGGAGTCTGGATGAAGGAGTTCATATCCGATCTAGGTGTCATACCTAGTGCATCGGGTCCAATGAAAATCTTTTGTGACAATACTGGTGCAATTGCTTTGGCAAAAGAATCCAGATTTCACAAGGGAACCAAGCACATCAAGAGACGCTTCAACTCCATCTGGGATCAAGTCCAAGTGGGAGACATAGAGATTTGCAAGATACATACGAATCTGAATGTTGCAGACCCGTTGACTAAGCCTCTTCCACGAGCAAAACATGATCAACACCAAGGCTCCACGGGTGTTAGAATCATTACTGTGTAATCTAGATTATTGACTCTAGTGCAAGTGGGAGACTGAAGGAAATATTCCCTAGAGGCAATAATAAAGTTATTATTTATTTCCTTATATCATGATAAATGTTTATTATTCATGCTAGAATTGTATTAACCGGAAACATGGTACATGTGTGAATACATAGACAAACAGAGCGTCACTAGTATGCCTCTACTTGACTAGCTCGTTAATCAAAGATGGTTATGTTTCCTAGCCATAGACAAAGAGTTGTCATTTGATTAACGAGATCACATCATTAGGAGAATGATGTGATTGACTTGACCCATTCCGTTAGCTTAGCACTTGATCGTTTAGTTTGTTGCTATTGCTTTCTTCATGACTTATACATGTTCCTATGACTATGAGATTATGCAACTCCCGTTTACCGGAGGAACACTTTGTGTGCTACCAAACGTCACAATGTAACTGGGTGATTATAAAGGTGCTCTACAGGTGTCTCCGAAGGTACTTGTTGGGTTGGCGTTTTTCGAGATTAGGATTTGTCACTCCGATTGTCGGAGAGGTATCTCTGGGCCCACTCGGTAATACACATCACTTAAGCCTTGCAAGCATTGCAACTAATGAGTTAGTTGCGGGATGATGTGTTACGGAATGAGTAAAGAGACTTGCCGGTAACGAGATTGAACTAGGTATTGAGATACTGACGATCGAATCTCGGGCAAGTAACATACCGATGACAAAAGGAAACAACGTATGTTGTTATACGGTTTGACCGATAAAGATCTTCATAGAATATGTAGGAGCCAATATGATCATCCAGGTTCTGCTATTGGTTATTGACTGGAGACGTGTCTCGGTCATGTCTACATAGTTCTCGAACCCGTAGGGTCCGCACGCTTAAAGTTTGATGACGGTTATATTATGAGTTTATGGTTTTTGATGTACCGAAGGTAGTTCGGAGTCCCGGATGTGATCACGGACATGACGAGGAGTCTCGAAATGTTTGAGACATAAAGATCGATATATTGGACGACTATATTTGGATACCGGAATGGTTCCGAGTGAGATCGGGATAATACCAGAGCACCGGGAGGTTATCGGAACCCCCGGGAGGTATATGGGCCTTAATGGGCTTTAGTGGAAAGGAGGGGAAAGGAGCAAGGGAGAGGGCGCGCCCCCCAAGCCCAATCCGAATTGGGAGGGGGGCGGCCCCCCTTTCCTTCCTCCCTCCTTCCTCTTCCTTCCCTCTCTCTCTCCAAAAAGGAAAAGGAGGAGTCCTACTCCCGGTGGGAGTAGGACTCCCCCCTTGGGCGCGCCTCCTCTCCTTGGCCGGCCCTCTCCTCACCTCCTTTATATACGGAGGAGAGGGGCACCCCATAGACACAACAATTGATCTCTTGGATCTTTTAGCCACGTGCGGTGCCCCTCTCCACCATAGTCCTCCTCGATAATATTGTAGCGGTGCTTAGGCGAAGCCCTGCGACAGTAGAACATCCACATCGTCACCACGCCGTCGTGCTGACGGAACTCTCCCTCAAAGCTCGACTGGATCGGAGTTCGAGAGACGTCATCGAGTTGAACGTGTGCAGAACTCGGAGGTGCCGTGCGTTCGGTACTTGATCGGTCGGATCGTGAAGACGTACGACTACATCAACCGCGTTGTGCTAACGCTTCCGCTTTCGGTCTACGAGGGTACGTGGACACACTCTCCCCTCTCATTGTTGTGCATCACCATGATCTTGCGTGTGAGTAGGAGATTTTTTGAAATTACTACGTTCCCCAACAACTACAACAAAAGTATTAAGGTAAACCTAACCATAGCATGAAACATATGGATCCAAATCATCCCCTTACGAAGCAACGCATAAACTAGGGTTTAAGCTTCTGTCACTCTAGCAACCCATCATCTACTTATTACTTCCCAATGCCTTACTCTAGGCCCAAATAATGGTGAAGTGTCATGCAGTCGACGTTCACATAACACCACTAGAGGAGAGACAACATACATCTCATCAAAATATCGAACGAATACCAAATTCACATGACTACTGATAGCAAGACTTCTCCCATGTCCTCAGGAACAAACGTAACTACTCACAAAGCATATTCATGTTCATAATCAGAGGGGTATTAATGTGCATATATGATCTAAACATATAATCTTCCACCAAGTAAACCAACTAGCATCAACTACAAGGAGTAATCAACACTACTGGCAACCCATAGGTACCAATCCCAGACTTAGAGACAAGAATTGGATACAAGAGATGAACTAGGGTTTGAGAGGAGATGGTGCTGGTGAAGATGTTGATGGAGATTGACCCCCTCCTGATGAGAGGATCGTTGGTGATGACGATGGCGATGATTTCCCCCTCCTGGAGGGAAGTATCCCCGGCAGAACAGCTCCGCCGGAGCCCTAGATTGGTACCGCCAAGGTTTCGTCTCGTGGCGGCGGAGTCTCGTCTCGAAAGCTTGCTTATGATTTTTTTTCCTCAATGAAAGACTCCATATAGCAGAAGATGGGCATCGGAGGGCCACCAGGGGGCCCACGAGGCAAGGGGCGTGCCCGGGGGGTAGGGCGCGCCCCCACCCTCGTGGCTGGTGAGTGGCCCCCCTCTGGTACTTCTTGTGCTCAGTATTTTTTATATATTCTGAAAATGACTTCCGTGAAGTTTCAGGACTTTTGGAGCTGTGCAGAATAGGTCTCTAATATTTGCTCCTTTTCTAGCCCAGAATCCCAGCTGCCAGCATTCTCCCTCTTTATGTAAACCTTGTAAAATAAGAGAGAATAGGCATAAGTATTGTGACATAATGTGTAATAACAGCCCATAATGCAATAAATGTCGATATAAAAGCATGATGCAAAATGAAAGTATCAGGTATATACATACATGCATACCTACATACTATACAGGTGGGGACTAAAGTCTGGTCAGCTTGTAGAGTATCCGCATGTGATTTTGATGTCACTACAAAAAAAGACACATCCGTGACATTTTGGGCCGAACGAATTTTTTTCTGTCATACATATGACACTTCTATGACAATAATTGTGACAAAACCCGGTATCATCATAGATGTGGTGGGCTCCTACTTCTATGACAAAGAATCATGACAGAAAATGGGCTTTTCGTCCTGGGCGGACCGGAGACGCAGCTGCATGACATTCTTTGGGCCGTCCATGATGGAAAAAACTATGGTAGAAGCGAGGGGGAGGAAAAATTCAGGGAGTTCCCGATTACGGTGGGAGGTCGGGGGCCGAGCGATGCGCGCTTCTCTCGTACACGTATGCGCGTGTGTGCGAGGCGTTGGCTCTAACTGAACCCGAGCGAGGCATTGGGCTCTAACTGAACCCGAGCGATTGCACTGCAGGCTACGCGTTACTGAACCCGAGCGATCGATCGATGGCTGTTAACTGAACCTGATCGAGCGATTCCTTCGCTACTGCTGCTAACTGAAGCCGATTGATGCTGCCTCTGGATGAACAGTGAGCGTTGCAGGGGGTTCGGATGAACAGTCCCGGTGGGGGTGGATGAACAGGACCCCGTGGTGTTGCCTCTGGATGAACAGGACCCCGATCGATCGAGCCGGTGGGGCTGGATGAACAGGACCACCCCGTGGAGGGCAGGATGAACAGTAGACGGTGGAGGGCAGGATGAACAGTAGCCCGTGGAGGGGTGGTTGAATAGGAGCCCGTGGAGAGGGCTGGTTGAACAGTAGCCGGTGGAGTAGCGCGCGGTGGAGGCTGGATGAACAGGAGCCCGTGGATGAACAGTCGCAGGTGGTGGCTGGAGGAGGTCGACGGTGCATGAACAGTAGCTCGTGGAGGCTGGAGGGGGTCGATGGTGGAGATGAACAGTATCCCGTGGAGTCCCGTTTTGCGGTATGCCACAGCCCTCCCGATGAACAGGACCCCCGTTTCGACCGTAGCGCTCCAACACAAGTCTGTTTCGTCCATTTTGCGGTACGCCACACCCCTCCCAATCAACAGGACCCCGTTTCGACCGTAGGAGGTCCGTTTCCTCCGTTTTGCGGTACGCCAGACCCCTCCCGATGAACAGGATCCCGTTTTGAATGTGGCCGGTCGAACACAAGGCCGTTTCCTCCGTTTTGCGGTACACCAGGCCTCGTTTCCTTCGCCTGTTCTGTCCAAGCCCTCCCGATGAACACGACCACGCATTCCGTTCCGACCCAGCCGGTTGGCTCCCACGCGTTCCGTTGCCTCCGCATGAACACGATGCATTCCGGTGCCTCCCCATGATCATGACGCATTTCGTTGCCTCCCCATGAACACGATGACGATGCTGTTTCTCCGTTCCGACCCAGCCATGTACACGAGCCCCGGCCGTACGTATGCGCGAGTAGGGTTCGAGACCCCGCCCGTATGTACACATACGTGGCCATATTTTCTTTCTTGCACCCTGGCCGCCTCTACTACGACACGTGTGCGCCTCTACATCAACCAGTATATATGTACGTACACGTTCGCGACCAGAATGAGAACGCAACGTACGCTTCGACCAGGTGGGTCCCGACTGTCAGGCACTTCCTTGCGTGCGAAGATGTAGCTGGTGGGTCCCAGCAGTCAGGGGGGCGAAATACGGTGGCCCGTCCGGTGGGTCCCGCTGTCAGGTGGAGGAATAATTATTTTGCACGTAATAAGGAGGCACTTCCTTGCTGCGGCCATGGACCCAGCTGTCATCCTCTCCACATACAGTCCACGTATGATGGAAGTCGTTCCTTGACCACGTTGACCATGCCGCGCCGAGAGCACAAGGGCGGTGGACGACGGCGAGGCCTAGGAAGGGGACGACGTGGAGCCGGGGAAGACGCGGCAGTGGATGCCCACGCGTAGAGGAGTATGAGGGTTCACTGGTTCGCTGCGGTGTGAGGCTGCCGTCGCCGCAGAATAACAAGGGGTGTGGGTGAGTAGAGGGATGGCCTGGCCAGCGGTGGGAGTAGTAGGGGGCGGTGAGGCCTCCGCCGCGTCGCAGCCGGCCACAGGAGGCAGTAGCACGAGGCACGACCAGCGCTGGTTTGGGCGGCTGGAGCAAGAAGACCAGAGGTTGAAGAAGCACTACGGCCGTTGGATGGACATCGTACGGTCACTGGAGCTAGAATCGTGCATATTGACTAAGTTGACAAAGCCCTCCGTCCCCGTCAACTTAGTAGGCCCACAGGTCAGCCTGCCACTATGCTGGGTCCTAGCTAACAGGGGGAGTATTCATTTTTTGTGCGTAATAAGGAGGCACTTCCTTGCGTGCGAAGATATAGCTGGTGGGTCCGAGCTGTCAGCGGCGGTAACATTTTTTTCGTGAAATACAGAGGCCCTTTCGGTGGGTCCCTGATGTCAGGTGGAGGAATCATTATTTTGCACATAATAAGGAGGCATTTCCTTGCGTGCGGCCGTGGACCCAGCTGTCGGCCTCTCCACGTAAAGTCCACTTCAGATGCATGTCGTTCATTGACCACGTTGACCAGGCTGCACCGAGAGCACCAGGGCGGTGGACGACGGCGAGGCCTAGGAAGGGAACGACATGGAGGCAGGGAAGACTCGACAGTTGTGTCCCACACGGAGGGGAGTACGACTGTACGAGGGTTTACTGGTTCGTCTGCCGTCGCCGGAGAATAACAGCAGGTGTGGGTGAGTAGAGGGATGGCTAGGCCAGCGATGGGAGTATGGTGGGGCGGTGAGGCCTGCGCGGCAGCAGAGCTGGCCACGGGGAGGAGGGAGCAGGAAGTCCCGCCGGCGCTTGTTTGAGCGGCTGGAGCAGGAAGAGCAGAGATTGAAGAAGCACGACGACCGTTGGATGGCCATCCAACAGTCACTGCTTGTGCGTCAACCTTTTTTTAGGAAAGGCTCAAATCTGTGGAAAATAGCATACAACCCATCTGCCATTATTTCTAATAATTTACAACCCATTTGCTAATTATTAAGGTTTTTTTGGAGCCCATATTCTTTTTGTTAGCATTACAGCCCATATTGTGGCCACGGTTAAAAAATTATACGAAATTTTGCATATTTCGGTGCGGTCCGAACTGTTTTTAATCCCGAAGTTTCGACTCACATTCAAACTGATTTTAAAAATAAATGTATATCAATATAAAATCCAACAAATTCTCCAAGCATAGAAATTAATGTAATTTCAAATCTCGAAATGAAAAAAAGATATTTGAAACTAATTGCCGGTTTGATGTGTTTTACAAATGTACAACCCATTTCTCATTACTGATGGGCCATTTTCTCGGCCAGCCGAATGAAAGCTCTCGTCGTCTTGAAAGATTTGCAGCCCAACAGGCCTGACAAAGCGACTTACTTGGCAAATCACAAAAAAACTAGGTTGTGGCCGTGGACCCAGCTGTCAGCCTCTCCATGTACAGTACTCTTCCGATGGAATGTCGTTGACCACGTTGATCATGCCGTGCCGAGAGCACCAAGGCGGTGGACGACGGCGAGGCCTAGGAAGGGGACGACGCAGAGCCGGGGAAGACGCGGCTATGGATGCCCACGCGGAGAGGAGTACGAGGGTTCACTAGTTCGGCTGCGGTGTGAGGCTGCCGTCGCCGCATGGCCTGGCTAGCGGTGGGAGTAGTAGGGGCAATGAGGCCTCATCGGCAGCACAGCCGGCCATTGGAGGCAGGAGCAGGCAGTCTCCCCGGCGCTGGTTTGGGCAGTTGGTGCAAGAAGAGCAGCGAAGCAGCAGGACCGTTCGATTCAAATCCAACGGTTACTGCTGCTAGAATCATTTGTTGACTAAGTTAACAAGCCCTGCGTACACGTCAACTTAGTAGGACCACAGGTCAGCCTCCCAACCGGTGCGCCCCAGATGTCAGTGGGAGGAATAATTTTTTTCGCATAATAAGGAGGCAGTTGATTGCGTGCGGCCAGGCCAGCGGAGGGAGTAGGGTGGGCCGGGGAAGCCTGCGCGTCATCACAGCGGGCCACAAGAGGAGGGAGCAGGCAGTCCCACCGGTGCTAGTTTAGGCGGCTGGAGCAGGAAGATCAAAGATTGAAGAAGCATGTCGGCCGTTGGATGGACATCAAACACTAACTGCTGCTAGAATCGTGTGTTCAGTGACAAAGCCTTGCGTAAACAAGTCAACCTCGAAATCTGTGGCGTGTACAGCCCATTTGCTATTATTTTTATAATTTTTACTCATTTTCTAATTCATATGGAATTTATTGCAGCCTGTTTTCCATTTTTTAGAATTGCTCGCCATTTTCTGGTCAGTACCAGGGTAAAAAATTAACTAAATATGTGGGAAATTTTGAAAATTCACAATTTTTTGCTGGGGAACGAAATATTCTTAATCCAAAAATTAATAGCCATACTAAAACAAATTTAAAAATAAATTAGTACTATGTCATGTTAAATCCAATGAAATACGTATAAGATATCAGTGAAGAACAAAAACAAAAAAAGAAACTAATATCCCATTTGCTATAATTTTTTTGGAATTTTCAACCCCTTTTGATATTACTTTTAACAGACATTGACCATACTCTTAAGCCAGGCCGGAATGCATCCCTCCTTGTCTTGAAAGATTTGCAGCCCAGTAATTCGGAGAAAACAAATAGGCCTAGCTTGGGTATTCTTCAAAAAGAAATACTGGGCTACCTATTTTCCCAAATAACTGGTGCATGAGCATTTAGCTTTATTTATTTATTTACTTATTTATGTTTAGGGGACCATGAGCATGTACCTGGGCCAGATTCATGTGAGAGCCTCCCTTCCAGTTAATTATGGGCTTCTCTATTGGGCCTTCATCAGTGGGCTGCATGTTATCAACAAGTGGAAAATGTGTTCCGAGTTTCAAAAAAATGTGTTCCGTACAATAAATAGTATGCGCTACGTATGGTACGGGGCACTAAAGGATCGAACCGTGCAACGACTTCCAAAACATTGTGTTTGTCGTTCTAACAACACATTTATTCAACCAACAGACGAAATATACTACTGATTGTACATTGAAAACAGCAGCAGCAGCAACCAGGGCTGGGGGTGCAACAGAAGCAGTAAGCAGGCCAGAAGAGTGAAGACGCAGCTCTCTCTTCCAAACCAAACATCAGCCATCATTACAAAAGGGCTACCAAAAAAGAACAAGTGTATGCATCAAACTAAATAAAGATCCTACTACACCAAGTGTACGCATCTAACTAACTGGCTCAGTTAGACGTTACTATTTATTAAGCTGTGGAGATTGGCTGACGGCTTGAACCAGATGGGTGCCTGACGGGGGAAACTCCAGCCAGCAGGTCAAAGTGTGATACTTGCGACCCTCTCTCCTACTTTGGGCTGCAGAGCGTGGCGGCACATATCAGGGTATGGTGCATGCAGAGACGCATGGTACGTTGTGTACACACAGTTTTGCCTGATGAATGAAACCGCGCTGCCATCATGATCCTTGTCGTCGGTTATCTCCTGGTTAATCGGATAATTCAGTCCGACAAACAGAGAGCGTGTACCAAGGCTACTTACCAGCCTCCAGTCAAAAATTCCTGAAGGCCCAGAGAAGCTGGGATCCTGCTCAAAGACCTTGCAGTGACTGTGATTGTATTCCGCGAAACAACACGTCCGGTACGTGCGAACGATCATCAATATTTCGCCGTTGTCTGATCGAGCCAGGAACCACCTCCAACTGCCATGCTGCTTTTCTTTGAAAGGTTCTGGGATTAGGAAGGGTAGGGACACCAGGCGGCCTACAACATCATATCAAGTTGGAGTCAAATAAAAAAGGGCTCTTGGTTTAGTCAATCTTAAGAACAACATGTTATGAGCATGAATATTTTTTCAGCAAATGTTGACAGTAATATAAGAAAGCCATCATGATATCATAGGAAAGTAACATACTGCTGTAACAGTCGTTCGTAGCGATGACTGGAGTAGGCCAGCAATACGTCCAGCCATAGAAGGAGTCGACGGCGTAAATGAAGCCCTTGTGTTCAATGGCATCAGAGAACCATCGAGGATGTATGATCCTGCGATGGACGTGCAGATTTATCCACTTACCGCAGTGACCTGTCAGATAGGCGAGACCGCGGTTGAAGAACGCAACTAGCCTGGAGTCTTTATAATTCGCAGATCTTGTGGGCACTTGGCAGATTACAACCTTGAGCAAATCAAACTTGGTATCATGTTGGCTACTGTAAGATTCTGAGTATTCTGGGCCGCGATGCCAAAGCAGTGAAGTGTTAATCGAAGGAAGGGGGATCAATCGCCGGGTGTAGACCTCCACGAGCATCCAGCTGCCGCGACCGTCGACGAGCACCATCCAAGACGTGTTCATGCCGACCCAGTACAATCGCTAACGTAGTTGAGGCTGACGGGGATCAGATCGCAGTCAAGGGGGTTGATGCTTGCCACCCTACGATCGTTATGCTGCGTGACATGCCATTTCTGAAGATCAGGAGGCATCAGCAAGCAAGGAGATGGCTTAAAAAGCTCCGGCCTGAGGGCTTTGAGTAAACGGTACAGCCCCGACGAGCACGCGGCGAGCGGCATGGTACTGAGATTGTCCACACGCGAAACAATGAGCTTGATTACCTCTGTGGGGAGCAAATTCCAGCCACTCTTTCAGCGGATGCTGCTCGGTTCTGCCATTGTTAGTGCTTGGGTTTCGGACGAGGGGGGGAGGCGCCTTAGCGGGGATGGAAGATTGGACGAGATTATGTGCGGACAAAGATGGAGAAGCGAATATGTGCTGCGGGAAGTGGACAAGTGATGATGACTACAGCACGCCGCTTGACTTACGAGACACATACCAGCAGCGGAGGGTCATGTCGATGCCAGACAACTTGCTTGAGTGATCACAGTACTGGTACTCCCTACAATGCTATGCCCTAACTTGCTTGAGTAGAGTAGTAGAGTAGGACTCTGCTCTACTACTAGCACCGGAGGAGTAGTATATTCTAATCTAAAATAGTTACAAACTTCAATGCTCGAGCATGGAACGACTACGAACCATGCTCAAAGACCGTGTCTACGTGGTGTTTGGACATGGGCGACAACTTCAACGCCAATGGTGCTGCTCCCGTTGCACCGTATGTGTTTCTGTCCTTCCTATTCGAAATTGTGGTAGAATTCATGTTTCTACTCTGTATCCTACTACTATGCTAGTCCACATGATTAGTTTCATCTCTGTTATAGCCGTCATGATTTATTTTGTGCTTATTTGGATTAAATATCGTAGTAACTTGCTCATATATTCAACTGGCGCAACGACAGCCACTCCCGTTTCATGGACGGCCTGGTCGATGTTGGAATTTTGCTAGTAGGCCTTTATAAGGTGAGCTCTTCTACCACTTATATGAGCATGAGAAGAGGAGACCTACACGTGCGCTCCTCCTCCTCGCTCTCCACGCCATGCCACGCCTCATCACGATGCGCCGCGGGTTGCGGGATTGAGACGAGCCGAGGACAGAGCTATACTCCCACAACCTACCCGGCCCACACTATATAGTTTCTCACCACCGTTCCAGATCATTGCACCGCCAAGCAAGTCTTCTCCATCCCTCCTTTTGGTGTGCACTAGGAGAAGGGACAGCAGGCCTCCGGAACCCCGCCTCTCGTGATCCTGTACGGGAGAGGGGTGATCGGGTTTTTGGGGAGCGCACTCGCGCGACTGCTGGCCGCGACGACTTCGCGAACGACGACTTCTTCCCCGACCTCGGAAACCTCATCCTCGACGACATGGGCGACAACGTCAATGCCGACAACCAGTGAGATACAGGGTGTAGGAAGCGGTTTGGGAATTTGCATGCCTTTCCAACCAGTGAGATACTCCGTACAAAGTACGACAGAGAAATAACCACAGAGAAGGAAGCTAAAAGTAAACAATCAAACGAGCATTTTTGCATTTGTTTTGCATTGAATCGTTTCACAAGCTTGACTAGTGTTGTTTTTCTACTTTTACAAAAACCGCGTCGTAATGTTAAAACATGCATTTGCACGTACATAAGTAATAGTAGTACTCCCTCCGTCTAGGTGTATAAGTCTTCCCTCCTTCTTGGTCACGGTGCACAAACGAAGATGACTTATTGACCTGGACAGAGGGAGTAGCACAGTCTGCAAGCATATATCGAGAGAGACGTGTAGTGCGATAGTATATAGTAAAGTTTGTGCTATATGCACTTACTTGCAAAAGGCGTATGAATACACAAGGTTTCCAAACTTTCCCTTTTACATACTTAATTAAGGACGCTAAAAATTCCTGAACGTTCGGGATTTATCATTTGCGTCCCAAAACTAATGAGATCGCCTTACGAAACAAAAGTTATACTCCTCCTAAAAGCCACGGCACTCGCAGGAGCGCTTGCGGTGCGCCACGAGGGCCCTGGTGCGTGGCCGTTTCCCAGCGCGCCGACACAATGCCTCTTCCTCAGCTTCGCAACTCGCGAGGTGCTGATTGGCGGCTTGCCGGCGGGCGAGCGCGATCTCACCGGTGTGGTGATCCGGCGCCAACAGGTACTCCTCCTCGCTGGAAGCGTGCACCCGGTCCACATACCGCCAAGCGTAGATGAGGCGCTTGGGCCAGACTGCACTTAGGGCGTTGGCACGGGCATCCTCCACCACCCTCACGGCCCTCGCACAAGCCTTCTGCCAAAGAGCCAATTGCCTGACTCTCTCGGACGCGACATAGGCCTCCCAGGCAGCTTGTTCCGCGGTGCGCTTCTCTTCCTCGGCCTTCTTCTCCATCTCTATTTTGGCGTGCTCTGCTGGAGGCAAAGCCTCCCACAAGGCAACATCCATTTCCTTCCAAAGCTCTTTAAGGCTGGGGGGCTCGGCGGGTGGCGCGGTGTTCTCCTCGTAGCGGGGAGCCGACGCGTCCTCCGACGCGCGTGCTGGCGAGATTGGGAACACCGATGCGTCCACCTCGACGCGTCGCGGTTAGGAGCGGAACGCCGACGCGTCCTCCTCGACTAGTGGCGGCGAGGAACAGAACGGCTACGCGTCGCGTCGCGTCGCGGTGAGGAGCAGAACGCCGATGCGTCCTCCTTGACTAGTGGTGGTGAGGAACGGATCGGCGACGCGTCGCATAGCGGCGAGGAGCGGAACACCGACGCGTCCTCCTCGACTAGTGGCGGCAAGGAACGGAACGGCGACGCGTGATCATCCGCGTAGTGCAGCGAGGAACGGAACGGCGGCGCGTGATCGTCTACGCGGTGCAGCGAGGGGCTCCTAGGGCTTGGGAGGGGCGATGCCATGGTGGTCGACGTGAGAGGGAGGGGGAGGATATAGCGATGTCGTGGCAGGCGTAGTATTTATAGCGAGCAATGGCACACCTACGTAAGATATGGCCTGAGCTGCACTGACTTAACTGCCGGTCCAGTGGCATCACTGACATGTGGGCCAGACTCTTGTTGGGCCCATATGTCAGTGACCGAATGCACATGCAGTTAAGTAACAGCTACGTGGGCATATTTGTTGGAGTAAATTACGGGGGAGCGAAGGGGTGGAAATATTGCTGGTCACAACGGATTGGACGAGCGTGGGGGAGGAGAGTCATGCATGCAGGTTTTTTCACACGGGGTGGAGTGGTGGGACCGCCGGAGGGAGAAGGAGAGTTTGGCAGGCATATTGTTTCCACACATGGATAGGAAAAGATTTGGAGACGAACGGGCTTCCTGCAGGTATGGGGAACGGTGCATAATAAGTCATCTTGCATGCCGGGCTAGGTATAGTCTCAAGTCATTAAAAACAAACACGCCCCACACATGTTCATATTTCAAGGTGCACTAAATTATTGCATGCGATGATTAAGGCTGGCCATAATGGTGGTACCTTAGCTGGTATCATGCACAGGGGAATAGCAAACATGCTGATGTGGCAAAGAATTAAAGAAGAGAGGGGGGTTAGAGTAACTAGTGTTCATGCATGCATTGGTAAACACATTTTTTTGTGGAGAACGACATCACTAGTTGAGTACTTTTGCAGACTTCAAAAACTATTCCACAATGTGTCAACATTCACAATGTCAAATCAATATTTTTACACTCATTATAAAACATAGTTCTTATACTCATTATAATCAGTACTCCCTCCGTCTAGGTGAGCAAGTCATCTTAGATTGTGCACTGTGACGAAGTAAGAGGGGAAAACGAGAGATCTTAATGTTTATTTGCTAATTAATAGCATTGCATGCAATGAACTAACCACTGCATGTCGTGTTTGGTAGTCTCGAGTCATTAAAAGCATGCACACCCACATCTCCTATTGGTTGATATGTCAAGAAACAAGAAACGAGGTAGAAGTTAATGCACCGCGCCTAAGTGTTTTGGGAGTATTGTAGATATTGATATTTTTAGTATAAATTTGGTCGTGGGATTTCGTTGATGCCTGTCAAAGCGTTGACAGGTCTGCTATGCGTGACCTGAAGATGAAAGCGTTGAGCATCTCGAAGTTGATCAACAATCTTCAATTGTCAAAGATTAGCCATTCGGCCAATAAGGTGGCACACTTAATCGCTAAGTATAGCTTTGAGAATAGATTAGATGGTATTCTTGTAAATAACGTACCGCCCTGTGTGGTGAATATTGTATCGAATGAGTGTACTGGTGTGGTTGGTTAATTAATATAAGGTGGTGTTCAAAAAAAGTATAAATTTGGTCAAACACTTTGCAAACGGTTGACGGGAGTAAAAAGGACCAGAGGGAGTATCATGCATGCGGAGTAGGCAAAAAAATTGCTTGTCTAAAAAAGGCAAAAAAATTGCTCATTTATAGCCGTTCGAAGTCTCAAAGGGCGCGACCGCGCGAGAGAGGCGAAGGTTGTGGGAGGCGCGACGTTTGACGGAATTAAGTGAAGTTACATCCACACGCCGGCATGGCGTGCGAACAGGCAGAAGCTATACCGTCAGGCCTACGATATGGGTCTAGTAGACATGACATCTAGTGGGTCCCGCATAGTTCTCGAGAACTCTTTGGGGGCTTGCAGTCGTTTATCCAACGGGCAAGCCAGCAAACCCACACCATTCGCACGCCCTACTCGTCCCCGTCTTCTACCTTACAACAGTTTGCTCCTAGTCGTCCCGTCCTTTCACATTAGTTCGCTCCCAGTTTTTTTTGCGGGGTACAACAGTTCAACTTCTCCTAACCCTCCTCCAAAATCCATGGCCTCCCAAATCTCCATGGTCGCCGCTAAGTACCAGGTTAGAGCCATCACCGACGATCAGTTCATTGTCATCTACACACATGGATCCGAGACAGTGAAAGCATGGCTTGCTCGCTTCCTACGCATGTTCAATAGTTCAACGATGAGTGGGTCGCTGGGCTAGATGTTGAGTACACCACAGTCCTGGGACGAGAGAAGGATCTAATGGACGAAGAGAGGAAGAAGCCCGCCATGATCCAGGTTTGCGTACATAATGTTTGCTTGGTCTACCACATATGCCATGCCGACGTTGAGTGCCAGGATTTTAAGAACTTCCTCAAGGACAAAAGAGTGAAATTCGTTACTGTAGGCTTTAAGAACGACAGTGACGTCCTGCGTCGGATAGGTCTCGTTGTAGGCCAGCCCTTCGATCTCCAGAAGGAAAGTCTGGTGTCCTCCTCTCAACCTTCATTGCTGACCCTGGCAGCAGCCATGATTGATCCTTCGTACGCTAAACTGAAGAAACCTCATCACAAGTTTCATCATGCATGGGAGTCGAAGACATTAGATGAAGACCGCATCCTGTACGCAGCAATGGATGCCTACCTTTGTTTAAATATCTACACGGGTTGGATGAAGAAGCAGAGCCCAGTGTCCGGTTCAAGCAAAGAAGCGTTGGCGAAGAGGAAGAGGGACGAGGACGAAGTCGAGGACGTGGACTCGGACTCCAAGTAGGTGCCAGTGCCGTCGCTCATGCTGGTTCTACTGCAGTGTCAAGCGGACTAGTTGCTTTTTAGTTTATTTTTAAGGGTGTGTTGTGCTGAGGCCCCAGCAGAACTATGTTTACGTTCTTTCTCGTTATTTGAACTCTTTAGTACGTACAGTAGTACTAGTACTATGTCTTACTACTATTCTTCTTGCAGTTGGTACTACTACTCGTATCTTCGTGTTCCTATTGTACTTAATACGTTCGTACTAGTAGTATAATTTGGGTCAGTCGATTTGTGAAAGGAGTTCGACGGAGCGAAGGAAGAAGATGGCAGAAGAGGTGGAAGAAGCCCTTCTAGCCATCCATGTTGCATCAAACGGCTCACATGAGTCGACTAACCCAAATTGCTCATTCAGATTGCAGGATCCACGTGGCATTCAAGGTCTCGAAGGTAGATTCCGCGTCCGCACCCGGTTTGCGGGCTCGACGCGCGCGCGACCGGCTTCCGCCGCGACAACCACCATGTGCGCCTCCTCCGCGCGGGCGGAGACGACAATGACACGCTAGTTCCTCCTCGCCGTCGTGCTGGAGCACGCGCTTGTCCTCCTCTTTGTACGCTGCGTGCATAGATGCGGCTCCACCAGCTGCTCGCGTGCTTGGCAGCACGGCGGCATCGCGAGGAGGGACTGCAGACGACATGAGTGGGCGAGCCTTCGGCTTCATGGCACAGGGATGGCAGCGACACGGCGGTGATGGGCGAGAAATTATCGGCCGGAGCAGGAGGGCGCCGGCATGCGCAACGGCGGCGGCGGCATATTGATGAGTGCACGTGTGGGAGCTTACTTTAGTTTTATATATAAGGTTGGTCAAACTTAAAATAAAACCGTACTAGTACACGTAAACATTAGACTTAGGCAGCGCTTTTATTAGTTACTAGCTTATGTTCTTGCCCATTGTGACCAGCCTTAGTACCACGGCCATGATACGAAATCATGTGCAAGCGCGTGAACCGCGGCCGCGCGGTTGATCGAACGGTGCGTCACCGTGTCGCGCTCGAAGGACATCCACCGAACCTTTTTGTGTGTGTGAAAACAATCCTCGAATATTACTCAACTTTTTTTCCTATGAAAGTGCTTGACGCTGCAATATTTCCATATATTTGAATTTAGCTCCAGTTCGTGTTTATTTGGATTTGGACGCTTTAGGTGCACCCTAGTTTTTTTTAATACTGATTTTGTGTGTGTGACTAAGAGAGAACGTGTTTATGTGTCCATATGTGTGTTTTGGCGGAAGGGCAATGTGGAGACGGTGTGCGTGTGATACAGACATAGATAGGTGTGAATGTGCAAATGATCGTGCATGAGTGAGACATAGACAGATGCCGATACGTTGTGTATACATGAGAGAACGGTCTTCTAGTTTACTTGTGTGTGTGTGAGAGAGAGAGAGGGAGAGAGAGAGACAGAGAGAGGAGCATCCGTAACACAACAACCATCTCTCTCGATTCGTCCGTCCCTCGCACGGTCGCATGCAACACATGCATCAACACGCACATTTTGACACCCTCACCCGGCCCCTGCCCACCTCAAGGCCCGCACAATATCTTCGTGAATACCCATTTCTCTCCTTAGGTTTGTTTTCTCTCAATATATGACACACACACACGCAGCACAACACACACACACACACACTCCCCCGAGCACACAATTCATCCCCATCCAAGGTTATACGGTGACCACTCTTGCTTGTGCTTCTTTGCACCCCAACATGCACAACACCTCAATCTTCAAAGAGGGCAACGAGCAGATCGAAGACGGTGCCACACCGCACTAGAGAATGCGGGGTCATTTCGAAGCAGGGTGATGTGACGACGACTGACTGACTCCTCCCCCACCCTCTCTCTCTCTTGCACAAAATTACCAATCCCTCTCTCCCCCGCACAAAATTGTCAATCCCTCAACCCACGAGATCCTTCCCCTCTCGTCCATGTTTTTCCTGCTCTCTCATCAAACATGTTGTCTCTTCTCCTTCCACGTATACAGAATCCAGATGCACACACATCTCATGTATATTACATGTATGCATCTTTCTCACAGACCTAACTTCTTCCTCTCTCTTTCTCTCTCTATCTCTCTCTCTCTCTCCGTCTCGTTAGGTTTGTCTCCTACTCTCTCGTCCACATACATACAATCTTTCCTGCCCTATCTACTCCATCTTCAAAAGCTCTCTCTGCATGTTTCATTCACACATTGGGATATGTCAAAATGTTGCTTCTATAATGGCTGATGTAGAGTTATGGTTGTTCTTGTTGCATCCTACAAAGTAATAACTATGAAATGCATTTAGATTCTCATTTGACTGGGATTATGTGAGTTTGAGCATGTTGTGAAGTACTATAGACCTTGTATACATCTTGGGATTCGACAATGATTGTAACTATTGAATTGTATAGACCATTACATTCGAAGTCAATAGCCTAATGTATTTATTTCACAATTTCAACAAATGATTAGTTCACTACAAACTAAGAAAACAAATGTGTACTCCCTCCGTTTTTATTTAAGTCCGCGTATTAGCATTGGTCAAAGTCAAGTTTTGTAAACTCTCAGAAAGCTTATAACAAAAAATATTAACATATACAATAACAAATAAATACAATTAGATTCATTATTGAATGTACTTTCACATCATACATATTTGTTATGGTAAATGTTTATATTTTTCTATAAACTTGGTCAAACTTTAGGAAGTTTGACTTTGGTCAAACCTAATATGCAGAGTTTACTACTACTCGCTAGTTGCTTAGCCGAATCACTCAACACGCCACACAGGGAGTCCAGTGTCACAAAATTTTGAGGTCGGCGGGAAAATCTCCCGCAACCCTGATTCGAGCAGTGGGAAGTTACCATCATAGCCTTCGGAACAGGCCTACGGATGACGCTTGGTAGGGGGCTGTTTTCGTAACTTCAGGTTCACCCTACCCAGCCAACCCCACCCCGGCACCCAGAGTAGTACACCTGAATACTCCCCAATTTCTGTCCCCACCACAAAATAGACTTCTCCGCGGCACCGTAGCCTTTGTGCTCCTCCCCTTTACATCGGCGCACTCGTCCACCGCAGCGCATCTGCCTCATCGATGACCTCATACGCCGCACTAGAGCCAGTCCACCGTCGTCATCGTACATGGAGCCTCTTCCCCGGCATCGTCTTCCACGGTCTCGGATCTGCTTCCCGGAAGCCGACGCCAAGCGCAGAAGTACCACCGTCGTGGACATGAACTGACTCCCATTGCCGACCATGACTCACAGAGGCCACCGCGACCATCGTTCTCCTCCTCGATTGGTAATGTGTGTATTGAATCACTTAGCAGTACATGTGCAATTCCAATTTTGTTCATACCTACCCTTCAAAGTTCCTGGGTGCTATTGTTCTCGTAAAAGTAATTGGTTATAGCCTCCATTGTCCAACAGAATATCGGCTTGTAATTGTGCGTCACTCCTGTATCGCGCTATGCTTGGGTGGGTTTTTCATCTGCAACCAGTAGTGTGGCAAATGATGGAAATGTTTTTAGAACTAGCAAAATGCCCATGCGTTGCACGCATCAAGATGCATTTGTATGAGTAGTTTATCTTGTTGGAGATGCTCTAACATGGCAGACAAGTGCTTTAATGTTGCCCACAAGATGTGCGAGTATTGCTAGTAGTATATTTTTCTTGCCATGTTGAGATTTTAAAACCACGAGTGCGAACATGCAGAGGAGCAATGAAGACCAAACACGGGATATTCGGGACATCTTCAAGGAGCGTGGCAAGTTAAAGAGGAGCTGCACCGAACCTGTAAAACGAGCTTTGGTAAGTAACACCCTTTCAATTACTTTCGTGTAGCCTCGTATTCTTCAATGTGTATATGTTGTAGTTTCTGTTTCTCTTAAGCGTGGTGTTCTTCGATGTGTAATAAGAAGAGTCTTAATCGTCCTAATGCTTTCGTTTTTAGCTTGATGTAGGAAGTGGGTGTTCTCACCTTGTAGTATGTTTTTATTTATTTTTTTCCTTTTGAATTCACTTCTCCAAGTTCTGTTTATCTGGCTTCTACTAAATGGATCTAGGTTGCTCTGAGTATTGATCTAAAAAAGAAGTAACTTCATGTCAGGATGCAGTTCTGTTATGGTCAACCTCGAGATCATGTTTCCAAAATGAGGCTGGATTACACACAAGGTGCCAGTTTCCTAATGATGCTGGATTAGACACAAGGTGCAAATTCCCAGATGATGTTGGATTACACACAAGCCAGGTGGAGTCGTCAGCTGTTCGTGTCCTCGTGGCATTACTAAAGGCTGAAAGAAAGCGTGCAGCAGCCCTTGAGAATGTAGCTGAGTTCCTGAAGAAGCGAAAAGAGCAATCAGATGCTCTCTTCACCCAAGCCAAAGAAGAGATGGAAGAAGCCAGAAATAAGCTAGAAGAGGCAGAGCAGGCTAGGCGTCCCTGCTATCTAAAACTGTTGTCAATACAAAATTTCCTTCATAATAGCTAGGTTCAAATGTTTATGCAGTCAGCATGCCTGTTGTGATGTCCGTGCATCTACTGATGTGGCACAAAATGTTTTTTTCGTGTCATGTAATAACAACAATTACTTTCCAAACAATAAAAGGCGAAGCATTGGACATGGTATAGTTCATGCGCAAGCCCGACATTCCAAGTTCAACTTCCACATCAAACTCATGTTCACAGATATCTACACATTCATACATAATGTCCACAACCATGATTCACTTCAAAGCCAAAAAAATGTGAGGAGATTTATAAATAAAGAAAATCCTCTACTAGTTCCTGCTACGAGTGCGAGCACAACAAGTCAAGACCATGCATAAATTAATTATATTTTAGTCATTTTTTGTGTTCTAAAATGCCTGCCGGCTCGCGGAAGGACGTGTTGCCGGCACACGCGCGGATTCAATGAAGGCGGGCGGGGCAGTCTTAAGCTAATTGCACGCGGCGAGGAGGCGTCCTCAGCCGGGCATGCAGCGAGTGCGGCCCTCTTGGCCGGCGCGCCGGTTCAATGCCTGCGCTATGAGAGGCCGCGTCCGTGTCAAAGCAATCACTCCCTCCAGTCCTTTTTTGTTTGGGTATAACAAAATCTCGTTTTCCATTCACATTTTACAAGTAAAGTTTGTGGACAAACTTTGACCCAAAGTACGATGGGGACTAGTAAACCAGAATGGAAGTAGTAGTTTTTTTAATCAAAGAAGGGTTTCCCCTTCCGATTTTCATTAAAGAAAACCAACATCTAAACCAATCGTTCTAAAAACTACTTACTACTTATAACATGCCATTGAAAATCGGAACTCTTAACCCCGCTAAAAAACGATATTTTAAACGTGGCTACTCGATCTATGGCAACTGGCGAGCCACCGCGCTCCAAGTCGTTCACCTGTGGTCCCGACCATCAACTCCTACGGATCAAATTATCACACGAGATGACTATTCCTACAAAGGTGCTCCACCACGTACCCGGTACCCGCGAATGCAGCAATCGTGCCCCTAGGGTTTTAGGGTTTATTTGTTAACGTCGCCTTTACGTAGCGCTCATGTGTGCGAGACAACGAGAGGACGACTGCGTGCGTGCGCCTCTTCTCTTCGTATATGTACTCCACCGTTTGTCTGGTGTCCAAAAAATTATAATAACTACTAGCAATGTGCCAATGCGTTGCCACACGATCAAAGTAGATTAATACAGTGGCGGAGCTAGATGCAGACTACGCCTGGGGCTGTGCTATGTTGAGTGATAAACTTCTATGATTTTCTATGCTTTGCATGAAGAAATTACAAAGGAAGTTGTTTCTAGGCCTGGGGCTATAGCCCTAGCTGCCCCAGGCCTGTCTCCGCCACTGGATTAATACATATTCACCGATTTGATAGAAAAAAAGTCTAGCTTTGAAATACTTATATCACTAAAAATATGTTATGTTTCACTCAAAATATATTCCTTTGGCGGTTTTGATGAGATAAGGGAGGAATGTCGTTGGTTTCAAGATTCGAGAAGTGGTATATGTCTAATTTCTACTCTTACTAGCAAGATGCCTGTGCGTTGCACGGAACATCAAGATCTTGTGGGAGAAAAGGATGAACGAGGGAAGGCCTTATCTGCAAATGTGGTGAAGAGTGCGGATAAATTGCCATATTTTCCTTCCTATCCGTTAGATATAAATCAGACGACCTACATTGCAGGATGGCAGGCCCACCATCATCACCAACTCTATTTTTTATCCCTACTCTTATAATAAGCATTGTCGGTGATGATCGTGTGCCTGCCATCCTGCAATATAGGCCATCCGATCTATATCTGACGGATAGGAAGGAAACTATGGCAATTTTGCAAAAAAGATACCCACACCCCTCTCCACATTTGCAAATAAGGCCTTCCCTCGTTCATCCTTTCCCCCCACAAGATAAACTACTCATACAAATGCATCTTGATGTTCCGTGCAACGCATGGGCATCTTGCTAGTTGTTGCAAAAAGCCCATGTGTGTGTGAGAGAGAGGGCGAGTGGAGGAGGACGGAGTGCATGTGTGACAAAGACACAAGGAGTGTGTGTGCGATAGGTATTAGCTTAAAATGAGGCGATAGTGTGTGTGTGCACGATCGAGAGGGCGTGTCTCAAGAAGGGAAGACAAATCTACATAGATACAATGAGCGGGAGAGAGACATGTATGCGAAGGTGGAAGCACGAGTGTGTGGGTGTATAAACCTATCTAGAGGCTAGCTAGTCGATAAATGTTTGTGTATGAGTCGGGGTGCGAAAGCGAGAGTTTTGTGTGTGAGAGAGAGACGGTAGTCGGGAAGGGGAGTGGAAGCAGGAGTTGTGCGTGTGTGTCTATGAGAGAGAGAGAGGAGACGGTAGTCGGGGTTGTCTGATCGGTAAACAAATGAATAATGTTAGTCTGGGATGGAGACGAAAAGGAGACCGCAACAAATGTTGTGTCTACAGGAGAGATACAGAGAGTAATTTTAGTGGTATGAGTCATATGTAGAGACATATAGGGTGTGTGAGAGAATCCCATAGAGAGAAAGACAAAGTGAAAGACGAGTGGAGACTGTGTGTTTGGCGGTGAAAAAGAAAGCTTAGGTACCGAGTGATACCAGAGAATAGTAGAGATGTGAGAGATAATGAAAACCGTGTAATTTATAATGATAGGGAGAGTGTGACACTTCTCAAGGGAGACGTTGAGAGACCATGTTTGCGAGGATAGGAGCAACATGAAGTGAGCGTGCGGGTGAGCTGGAGAAAAGAGAGTGATAGCTACCTGAAGGAGCATGCATGCGAGAGAGATGGGCGTGAAAGGAGTGAACAAAAAAGGGATTCAAATATTTGAATTCGAGATGATGATACATGTAATCCATACTCGAACCAAAATTGATCTATCAAACATGCATACTCATATGAATTCATGCACATCTATGTTATTTAATATGTAGATATTACTGATCCATACATTTTAGTAGAACATAATTTGGTTAAAAAAATTCGAATTCAACCTTAAGATTTCGATATCGTTGTATTTGTAAATCATATTATACATATAAAGGAGCATAATTCTTTGTTGTGCTTTTGAAAGTATATATAAAAAAATGATGTATATAGAATGTAATTCCAATTCAAAATGGATCCCGCCCGAAAAAAAATAGAATACAAATGGGATTCGAATTGAGTTGGCACGGTAAACGTGCACTCTACAAAATTTGAAGAAAGCGGGGAAAGTCGCAGTAACCGCCCGAAACCAAAATCTGCGAGATGGAAATCACTACTGCCTATCCCTGCCACGCAAAGCCTATATGCTGGATTTCTATAGGTTTCGATAGGGGTAGGTTTGTAATTTCACCCAAACGTGACGTAACCGCCTCTCACCCGGATTCATACATGGTGGGCGCCAAAACACAGTGTGTCCTCGGCCAAAATCGACTCCCTCCCCGATTCATATTCATACACGGTGGGCGCCAAAAACAAACTCTTGTCGGCAAATATTCGGTGTATGCGAGATTACCGTCCTATCCCCAACCGACTAGTGTTGTTGTGATGTAGTAGAAATTTGAAACGGGGGCTAAGTTTGTAAATTTCCTCGCATTTGAGACAAGCGCGCCCTAAATACATGGTTCCCCCCTTCCTCTCTACCTCCCTTTTCCCCATTCGTACTCAGTGGGCGCCAAAACACCCTCTCCACCCCACCCTCCTCCGTCCGCCACCCCATCCACCGCCGTCCTCCTCCACCATGCCGGAGCTGATACCCCTACGTTGCCGTCCATTACAAGAGATCGACCTCTTTCATCCACGGCTTCGGACCGGGATCCTTGCATCCCATCCTCTCGCTTCATCCCCGCCGTCGTCCACCTTGCCGGCGCCACTCCTACGACCGTCTCGTCCACCGCACCCCGCCGCCACCGTCTACCCTCCTAGATCTGCTTCCACGCCGCCGACAGCCATCGCTACCGCAACACCGTCAAATTCTCCGCAGATGCATACACGGCGCCGCACCAGAGGCGGTACTCTTTCGTATCTGCTTAACTTATTTATCGCAGCAAGAAAATAGATCGCCACTGCTTTACTCTGATTTCTTGTCTTGGTTGCGAAGTTGCCTTTGTCCGGTTTGCACCTTCAGATCCGCCATGGCACGCTCAACACCATACTCGCAATACTTATGGTTTTCCCCTTTTATATTCCACACTAGTTAAATCACAGTAGACTAAATTTCAAAATTGGGTCAGTCGATTTTTCAGAGCTCGCCGGAGTTCGCCGGTGCGATCGAAGGGGCTCGGGTGGGGATGGTGGTTGTGGGGGGAGGTGGTGGGCCCTTGTCGAACGAAGAAAACTCGACGCGGGTGGGGCGGGGGTGGGGGTGGCGGAGGAACACAGGCGGTGGGGCCGGTGGTTCGGCCGGCGGCTCGTGCGGTGTTCTGTATGGGAAGCACAGTATGTTCCTTGGCAGGAAGGGGAGTAGGGACATCTGCAGTCAACAGCTGATAGAGCTGGCCTGTACGTGATCGATAGGCTTTCAATTACTAGCGACAATACAACACCGTAATTTCCAGCCAGTTCCACTTTCCCGATTTATATATCCTGGTTATGGTGTACACCTGTTATGTACACTATGATCTGCCTAGTTGTTGTGTGCTCTTGTTATCATGGTTTGGCAATAAACTCGCTATACAGTATATTATGAACCTATCATCTGCTAGCTATCCTTACTTCTGGAGCCTATTCTTTTGTACTTGTGCCAGATTATATAAATGCACACACCATATTATAGCACACATGAGCTCTCTCATCAGAATCCAGGGATAACACACAAGTGTTTACAGGGGCGCCCTATATTAGAATATCATCTGCATTACAAAGATAATCTCACAACCATTTATGTTTTCATGGTTCTCAGATATTATACGCAATTACAGTGAATATCAGAATCCGCGCATCAGAAGAATATTGTGGAACACTGCAATGACTTACAAAATTGGCAGCAAGGCATTGAGTGCCATTATGGAAGCAATGGAACTCGTACGCTCCCCACCTGTTGATTCTTGTTCAGAATATCATCCTAATGACTATTCTAACCTCGAGGAGTCAAAGGCAGATGGCCTGTCCTGCTCACCCATCAAGGTGCCTGTTCTAATTTGGCAAGGTTTTATTGATTGCGCATATCTTGCATATGTTGTCTTGCATTTCTTCTACTTTGTTGCACTGCCATGTGCTTAGTTTACTCATCATATATGTCGAGATGCCATGCCCATCCATTATCAATACATATTCCATCTGTCATCATACCATGTTTTTCTACTCAAATGTTGTTCTTGTGCATCAGACATCAAAAAGGAAGAGGGTGATTGCCGAACCTGAAGGAGCACCAGCAAAGTCCTTAAAAACGTGGTGGTGCCGGAGAAATCAGACAGCACCCCACTTATATTGGTTGTACAACCAGTGACACAAAATGTAGGACCGACTCCAGTAGACTGTATGCATACTTCACTGGCCACACCACTAGCCCCACCACACAGGACCTGCACTCCAGCAAAAGGTATACCGATTTCATTTGCCATAGCACCAGCTGTACCACAGAAAAATCCCACTCCAACAAAAAGTACAACAAGTCCACCGGCCGAAGACCTATCCCAACTGCAGAGACGGCCAATTCCTGCAGATTGGAACCCCATTCCATTTATTCCCAGTTTAAAAGACAATGCTTTCAATGTTGTTAGGGACTACGTGCATATATTCCCATCATGGGAAGATTATTGTGAAGACAAACACCATTTTCACATCTTCCTGTCCAACTTACGTGTAAGTGCTATTATTCATGGTTATTATTTTCCTGTTTTCTGCTGATTGAACACATCAATGATTTACATTACATTGTTGTAACTAGGCGAGGGTCAATCTAGATAGTCATGACGAGCAAAGCTTGCTTGTGCTTTTCAAGGAAGCATTGCAGCAGTATCGGTGTTACCTGAGGAAATCACACTTTGCTGGCAAGTCTATAAACGAATTTCCGGTGAAGTCTCCTGTGCTAAATTTAGAAGACATTGAATGGAAAAACCTTGTTATGCACTGGTCTTGTTCCTAGGATGAGGTACTGTCTATGAAATCACATGACAATTTGAACTTCTACTTTTCCGCATGTGCCTTACGGATCTTTTTTGCAGGAAATCTACTCAAAGAAGAATTCTGATTTGACAAGAACGACAGGATATCGCAAATATGCTGCCCGCTGCTTTGCTCTTGTTAGTACCTATTGTCATGTATCACTGTACTTGCATACATACCTGGTTCATTATGTGACAACAGTATGCATGATAGCCTGCTTATCAAGTGTGCGCTCCAAATTATCTGATCTCTATGAATGGTTACATTAGTGTAGAATATATCCAATGCCAATGTTTATTTTTAGCACTGCATTGTTCTTGTAAGTACATGCTATCCTTTATCAGTGTACTTATAATGACAGGTACTTGTTCATGTACCATCACTCTGCAGCTTATTTTCCTTTGCCCTCCATTTTCTACACATCAGATCTATATTTACTCTTACCATAAGGTTGGTACTGAAGATGTTTAGCTGTGCATTGCTCTTGGCTGTACCTTTTTCCTGTATCGCTGCACTTACATTTATAGCTACTTGGTTATGTAGCATCACTCTTCATCTTATCTTAAATATTCTCCATTTTTTCATATATTATCACATCTATATTTACTCTTAACAAAATGTAGAATAAAGGCAATGCTTTTGAAGAAGATTTTGTGGTAAACTTCTTGAATTGCCCCCCCCCATCAGCATGGACAAGGCCTTTATAGAGCCTGTCTTCACCAATAATGTAAGTTTGTCCATCTCAAGCCTTCAAACTTTGTTGTATATATTTGGTTAGGCATGACTGCAACAACTGTTTATTTTTGGTGTTTGCATCAAATTGCTTGTTTAAAGTTTATTATATGTAGTTCATAAACAAAAGTTCGTCATTTCTCAATTTAAGTTTTCAGTTGTACAACCAAGTTCCTTCTTCATACCATGTAAATTAAACTATACAGAGCAAGTGATCATCTTTTGCACTGCATGTATGCTTCTGTTCTTCATCTGTAATCCAGTGGTGTGGTGAACCTACCCACTACAGCACAATGTCATATTCTGCAATGTCTTAACTATGAACAATGTCATATCATTCTACTATTATTTAAACTGTCTCTTTATTTGCCAATCTGAAATGGTATAAATTGACAGTACACTAACCATTGATACTTACGAGTTCTTGATCTATAATCCAGTGGTGTCGTGAAGCTGCCAACTCCTTCACAATGTCATTTCCTGCCATGTCTTGACCTGAACAATACCATATTGTGTTAGTGCAAATTTAAACTGTGTCACTTTATTCGTCAGTAAGAAATGTGATGAATTGTCAGCACTGATACTTTTATGTGCAAAACCTGTCATCTGTCTACTTGTTTATCTTTTAGAGTGAGGAAGATATAAGTGTTGAACAAGCGCAGTCTCATCATCTTGCTCAGCTGCTTGCGCTACAGCTCCCCAGTAGGGCTAACCTTTCTTGAACTCTATTGAAGTGCTATCGGTTTTGTATATTATTTTGTCGGCATGTTTATTTGCACTAGTGGCGATCTTTGATGCCCAGTGTATGTAATCTGCTGTCTGCTTGTGCTTTATTATCATAGTGGCGAACTTTGATGCCCAGTGGATGTAATATGCCGTAATTTCTTTATTGTATAGTATAGGTTTTTTATCATTCACGATGCTGCAGTTATTTTACTGTATATATATCCTGTCTTCGCAGTAAACTGACCAAACCGTAAAATTACGGTACATAATCGGGCCGTCATGCAATCATGATGTAGGTTGGGCCTGAAACGTGCCGATCAGCTCACGGGCCGGCAGCAGCCCAAAATGAACCCCGGCCCATGATTGTGCGAATCAAATCACGGGCTTTTAACAGGCCGAAAAATTTTCTCGGTCCTTGTTTGGCCCAATCAGATATCGGCTGCGAGCAGGCCGGATGCAAACCGGGCCGTAGTTAGGCCCAACTATATGACGGGCTTTTAACAGGCTGAAATTAATATAGGACCGAAATGTTAAACGGACCCTTAACAGGCCAAAACTAATATCAGGCCGAATTACTAAGTGGGCCTTTAGCAAGTGGGCCCAAAAGCATAGTGTCCAGTTGACGAGCCAAATTGGATATGGGCCATAATTAGGCCCAAAACCTCTTAAAGGGCCGGACCTGATCTAGGCCGTGATTTGGCCTAGAACGTGGTAGGCTTTTAATGGGCCGGATCTCATATGGGCCACTATTAGGCCCGGAGCGTGGTAGGCCATTAATAGACCGGATCAAATATGGGCCGGCATTTGGCCCAAAACATGGCAGCCAGTTAACAGGCCAGCCTACTAGGGTCCTCAAAATCTTATGGGCCTACAGCTGGGTCGGCCCATTAATGTCGGTGAAATCTCGTGGGCCTTTAGCTGGGCCGGCCCATTATGATCCGCAAGAATTTTGTGGGCCTTTACCTGGGTGGCCTATTATGGCACACGAAAATCTTGTGGGCCTTTACCTGGGCCGACCCATTATGGACCGTGAAATCTTATGGGCCTTTAGCTGGGCCAGCCCATTATGGTCCGCAAAATCTCGTGGGCCTTTAGCTGGGCCGGCCCATTATGGTCTGCAAAATCTTATGCGCCTTTAGTTGGGCCGGCCCATTTAAACTTGTTGGGCCGTGCCACGTGTCGACGTATCATAGGCGCCTTCTGTCCACTGAGTGGATGACGTCTGTCCCGATGATGAGGCGACACGTGTTTCCTCTAGCCAATGATGATTTTACACGTGGAAAATCCCCATTGGTCGGGGCTGTTAACGCGTTATCGGATCCAAAACCCGACCCGATAGCTTAACAGCGTTCCGTTACGGTGGATGCCACGTGTCGGTCACCCTTGACGAAAGCACTTCTGTGACGCGCGATTTATCGTCATGGAAGTGGACATTTCCGTGATGATAATTTTGGTAATATCATGGAACACTTCTACGACAGCACAGGTGAGGGAGTCCTGGATTAGGGGGCGTTCGGGTAGCCGGACTATGCCTTCGGCCGGACTCCTGGACTATGAAGATACAAGATTGAAGACTTCGTCCCGTGTCCGGATGGGACTTTCCTTGGCGTGGAAGGTAAGCTTGGCGATGCGGATATTCAAGATCTCCTACCATTGTAACCGACTCTGTGTAACCCTAACCCTATCCGGTGTCTATATAAACCGGAGGGTTGTAGTCCATAGGCAATCAACTCCATACACAACAATCATACCATAGGCTAGCTTCTAGGGTTTAGCCTCCTTGATCTTGTGGTAGATCTACTCTTGTACTACCCATATCATCAATATTAATCAAGCAGGAGTAGGGTATTACCTCCATCGAGAGGGCCCGAACCTGGGTAAAACAAAGTGTCCCCTGTCTCCTGTTACCATACGGCCTAGACGCACAGTTCGGGACCCCCTACCCGAGATCCGGCGGTTTTGACACCGACAACAGGTATGACTATCTTGATTCTGTCAAAAATTTGTCATGGATGTACATGCATGACAAAAAAGCGACCTACTGTGACAAACACGTATCATCATGGAAGTGTATTTTTTTGTAGTGTGTGGGGGCTGAAAGGACAGGTGGTCCCATCCAGGTAGTGGTGGGCCTGGGTTCCCGATGGCCCCCAACTGTTACTTTGTGGCGGAGCGACATGGCAGTTGAGACCATCTAGGAGAGAGGTGGGCCTGGCCTTGGTCACCGTCCGCGGTTACTTCAAAATAACATGCTTAACGAGATCTTGGTATTTGATCTGAGTCTGGCCACTAGCCTATACGCACTAACCAACTACGCAGGAACACTTATGGGCACTCGACGTCGTGGTATCAGCCGAAGCCTTCTTGACATCAGCGACTGAGTAGCGCGCGCCAGGTTGGACCGCGTAACGCAACTTCCTTTGTAATGGAGGTTGCTAGGTCTACTCACCGGCCGCGTATGCAACGTGCATGTGTGCAACGGGCGATGGGCCCAGACCCCTGCGCGCTTAGGATTTAGACCGGTGTGCGGACCTCTCTATTGTGCCTAGGTAGGGCTGCGACATGTTGATCTTCCGAGGCCGGGCATGACTCAGGAAAGTGTGTCCGGCCAAAGGGGATCTTGCGTGTTGGGAAATGTGGTGCACCCCTGCAGGGAAGTTGATCTATTCGAATAGCCGTGTCCCTCGGTAAAAGGACGACCCGAAGTTGTACATTGACCTTATGACAACTAGAACCGGACACTTAATAAAACACACCCTTTCAAATACCAGATACAACATGGTGATCGCTCTCTCACAGGGCGGCAAGGGGAGGATCGCCGGGTAGGATTATGCTATGCGATGATACTTGGTTAACTTACCATCTACTCTCTTCTACTGCTTCAAGATGGAGGCTGCCAGAAGCATAGTCTTCGGTAGGACTAGCTATCCCCCTCTTATTCTGGCATTCTGTAGTTTAGTCCACATATACTACCCTTTTCATTGATACCAATGCATGTGTAGTGTAGCTCCTTTCTTGCGAGTACTTTGGATGAGTACTCACGGTTGCTTTGCTCCCCCCTTTTCCCCCTTTCTATACCTGGTTGTTGCGACCAGATGTTGGAGTCCAGGACCCAGACGCCACCGACGATGACTCCTACTACACCGAAGGTGCCTACTACAACATGCAGGCTATTGCTGACGACCAGGAGTAGTTTAGGAGGATCCCAGGCAGGAGGCCCGCGCCTCTTCCGATCTGTATCCCAGTTTGTGCTAGCCATCTTATGGCAACTTGTTTAACTTATGTCTGTACTCAGATATTGTTGCTTCCGCTGACTCGTCTACGATCGAGCTCTTGTATTCGAGCCCTCGAGGCCCCTGGCTTGTAATATGATGCCGGTATGACTTATTTTATTTGTAGAGTTGTGTTGTGATATCTTCCCGTGAGTCCATGTTCTTGACCGTACACGTTTTGCGTGTATGATTAGTGTACGATTGAATCGGGGGCGTCACAACCACATACTGAAATAGCTAGTTCAACTATATATACTAGCTAATTTTAAGTATGTTGTACAGTTTGACCACACATCTATAGTCAGATGAACTGAACAAAATAGCCCCTAAATACTACTACTACCACGGAGGGGCTTTGTGCTACTTCCGGCAGCCTCTTGTCTGCCGAGCGCGCTCAGTAAGAGGCAGAGGAGGAGGAGCCTACCGACGAGCTGGACAAATGCAATACGGCGCCTGCCGCTGCTCCATGTTCAGCGACGCTCGCCAGCTCAAACACCCACTGCCGCTCCAGACAATCCCTCTCGAAGCGGCCGGACTGCTCGTAGATCTCCTGATTCATCGCCTCTGCGTCGGCATGTGCTGCGGCCACGGCTGCGGTAAGGCTCTTTGCGTGCTCGATGAGGCGCTCCTCCTCCTCCTGCAGGAACTCGATGTAGTGCGCAAGATCACTGACGCACGTGCGGGCCTCCACCTCCGCCTCCCTCCTTCAGGCGGCAGTGACGGAGCGAGTGATGATCCCGGCGGTCGACGGTGGGCTAGCGACCATGGTGGCCGACGATGGGGTGGCGGCCATGACCACCACCTCCCGCCTTCGGGCCGCGGTGGCGAAGCGGGTGATGGCCATGGTGGCCGACAGTGGGGTGGGGGCCACGACGGCCACCTCCCGCCTTCGGGCCGTGGCGGCGGAGCGGGAGATGTCCCTGGCTTTTGACGGTGGTGTGGCGGTAACGGCGGCCGCCAACAGCTGCCGACGGGCAGCGGCGGCGGAGCATGTGGTGGGTGTTCCGCGCACACCCAGGAGGGACGCCACGCGCACTACACTACACCGGGGACTGCGCCGCCGCCGCGGTGTAGCCTCCCAACTGGAGCTGTCCTCTGATGACGGCGGAGTGGCTGAGCGACGATGACAGACCGGTGCCATTGGTGATTGTGGGAGAAGCAGACAAGATAAGCTACAGGGAGGGAGGGGAAAATGTGACGCATGACTCGCCGGCCATGAGGGTTTTTATAGCAGGCCGGCAAGCATTGGGATTTGGGGGGATTTCACCGAGTCGGGCGGGAAGCTTGTGCGAGAACCTGTGAGGTTGCGTGGGAATGGGCTCACCGACGATTCATTGGCGCCACCATTTGGCCGAAAGAACGCCCCCGTGCGATGCACAAGCTTGCGTTGTAAGCCATCTGCGGCAACGGGGTGACAAGACGTGCAAGAGGAGGACAAGAGGACACATACACATACAATTAATAAAAAAACGTTTGCCATTTAATTACCTACTATACCCCTGTCCTGGTTTATAAGTAGGATTTAACTAGTAAGATACGAATGCATGTCGCCATAGATTATATCGTTGGAGTCGTATTTGAACATAGTTTCCGGCTATACATTTTTTGTAACATGCATTAATACTTTTTGGTTAAATTTAAGGTTATACACCAGCAAGCGTTTGCCCGCAACACACACGGTTTATTCCATCACAAACAGCTCTGATGGATCAACTGTCTGCCACCTTATCGCACACGCAACTCTAATCTGATTCGTGCTTGATGTCTCCGACATCACTCGCACAGTTTGTCTTATTTGTCACGTATCACTGTGCCATCCTTTGTTTGAGTCCCTCGGCAAGCTTTCCTCGCCGTTAGGCACCGCAGCGCGCTGTCCTCACCATTAGGCGCCGCGGCACGCTCTGTCGCGTCCGTTGGCGCGCTCTGCTCGCATCCGTCAGCGCGCTCGTCTTATGGACAACCTTTCCTTGAGGAGACCGCGGAGCGCTCTGCTCGCGTCCCTCCGCGCGCGCTCTGCCATCGGTTGGGCGTGCGCACGATCACATCGGGGGCCCCATATGCATGCGGCTGTGCCGCGCGCGTTGCCACACGATGCAGTTACGTGCGGCACGATGGAGTTACGCGCTGCAAATTAGAACGGCCATCAGGGCCTGCCGATATTCCTGGCCGTCCGGCTTCCCCTTAAATTCCCGCGGCCATTATAACCTTAGTCTCTTCAACCTTTCGATCGCGCCCCACAACACAACAAGCACACCCACGATGACACATAGAGAGGGGATGTCCGGCGGCACTCCAATGGAGTTCGGAGAGCATACAGTGGAGACCCACGCGAGGGATCTCTCGGTGGTGTACACCATCGACCCGGCCGTGGTGGATGACTACATCAATAGCGTTGAGCAGTTGCTTGCTGGAGACAAGTACAAGGTGGTCGGCATCGACCTCCAGTACACCGCTGATCGTCCCGGCATAGATCAGAAGGTTGCCGTCGCCCAGTTGTGCTTGCGCCATCATGTCCTCATCTACCAGTACTGCATGGCCATGGAGCCTTGTGACTGTTTCAACGGGTTTGTCAATAGCACCGACTACAAGTTCGCCACGGTGGATACCAAAGACGATGTAAAAGCTCTAAGTGTTACAGGCTTGTCCTGCAAGAACCATGTCGAAATCCGTGACCACTACAGGGTCTGGGGCAGCACGAAGCAGGACTCCCTGGTCGAACTCGCCTCGGCCATCATCGACCCCTACTACGAAAAGATGAAGCAGGATGCCCAGAGAACAAGTCATGTATCCTGGCACAAGGCCTGGATGCGGCAACTGGATGAACCTCACCTCAGGTTCGCGGCCAAGAGCGTATACACATGCTACGAGATGCACAGGAGGATCATTGACATGAGGAAGTGCCTTGTTACCCAAATTGACGAGCTCGAATCGAGCCACAAGCGGAGCAAGCGTCACAAGAAGTAGATGATGATCAGATGATCGTTTATGCTAGTTAATCATGCATGTAATATATACTTTACTTTATTGGTGTGTGTGGAAATGTCATGTGTGTAGTAGCCACCTATGTAATTATGCATGTAATAGTTTACTTTGGAGTGTGCAAATGCCATGGTTGTAGTAGCCACCTATGTAAGTGGATGTTTAATTTGGTTATGCAAGCATGTCCTTATAAGTGTGTGTGTAAGTGTGTGTGTCTATATATATATATATGTTGTTGTTCTGTATGCAATCCCATCACACAACACACGTCTTATTAGCAGCAACCGTCCGTGTTATTATCGGTCTTCACGCACATTTCTGATTACAGACCTGTTTGTCGCGTATCACACACATCTTGTTAAGTTGAACCGTTTCTGTTCTCATGTCTCAACGCAAACAGTTCATCCGAGTGAACCGCATGCTGTATATCGCACACACCTTGATCTGGCTAACCGTTTCTTTTGTGTTGCCTAATCACAAACAGTTCATCCGAGTGAACCGTATGCTGTGTATCGTACACGCCTTCATCTGGCTGCCCGTTTCTTTTATTCCTCCTCATCGCAAACAGTTAATTGAACTTAACTGTATGCCCTTCATCTCACACACAACTAAAACCTGAACCGTATTTGATGCATCCGTCATTGCAAACATTTTAGACATTTCTGACGGTTTTCATACAGCACCTTTTGTGATTATTGCATCACACACAATTTCTCGAAGGATCTCTGATCGTAGTGTCGCGTTAGCAGCATCCTGCAGCAGTGAGAGCTGAGTTCGTGAACTTGTTGAACACCAATGCCATGGTCCAATCAAATGAGTTGATGTTAGCGAAGACTTTGGAGACAAAGGAAGAGTTGGCCGAGAGAAGGGCACGGGAGAAGCAAGAGAAGTGGAAATTGCTCAAGGACGAGGGGTTGCGCAAGGCGGCCGTTGAGGAGAGAAGGGAACATGCCGTTGAGAACAAAGCCATGTCCAAGCTTCTTGCCGAAGAGAATAGGATCATGACAAAGAACCGCAATGACATGGACGGCATCACCAACGAGTGGCATGACATGGCAAGGAGGGACATCTTGAAGAGGAGGATGCTTGCGTCGGCCGGTGCGTGTTACAGTGCGGGCGATGTTTTCTCATCGGGATTTGGAACCAATATCGCTGACCCGTTCAGTGCGTCCGCCAGTGATTTCTGCGCCGGAGTCGGAACAAGTGCTGGCGATGGATTCGAGGGTGGCGATGACCTCGATGGAGGTGGTGCGGAGCGAAGAGCGACAAGATGATCAAGACGTGGTCGTCACTTTTGCAAGTCTTTTCGCGTTTGTCCAAGAAAACTATGATTTTATGAGCGCGCGAACTATGTTTTATCGTTTGAATTTGAACTAATTTGTCAGAATTGCTGTCATCGCTTATTGAGGGTTTTCGGTTTGCGGATCGACGCAGTGGTGCCCAAGCAGATCCCGGCTAGCCGACCCGTAAAAGAGCATCTTCGGCGAATATCCTTTTATACGGGCTCGTTTGCGGGGTCTGACTCTACGGCCGCCGCATCGGCCAGCAAAGACATTTTTCAGCGAACTGTAAACGCCTTTTGCGGGTCGGCGTAATATGGGGTCTGCTAGAGATGCTCTACAAAGGTCACTCCCACCTTTCAAGGTTGCGATAAATGGCCTAGTGCATGTGCGCTACTTGTTACAATCTAGGAGTTTTTCCTTTTTCGTAGATTCCTTTATTGAAAACGCTTTATCTCTTAAACCGTGCCTTCAAATCTCGAACCGTTTTCACCGTTGAATTCCTCGTGCCGAGATCTTCAAAAGTAGATTCCATGTTGATAGGTTTTCACGAAAAAAACAGACAAATAAGTTGAGCCGGGAGCATATATTTTTTTCCCTTTCAGAAAGAGGAACGAATGTGCCTCTCACGGAAGCGTAAATCTATGTCTCTCGCAGGAAAAAAAGGAAAACACATTTTTTTCGTTTTCGAGGAAAAAAATACCGTTTTTTGTTTCCGCGGAAGCAAACCCGTGCCTCTCACAAAAGGAAAACCATGTTTTTTTCAAGAAGCACGAATGTGCCTCTCGCGTAAGGAAAAACGCGTTTAGTTGTGTCTCTTACGGAAGCAAATCCAAGAGGCACAGGTGTGCCACAATGAGAAGTAAATCTATACCTCTTGTGAAAGGAAAAAAACGAGTTTATTCATGAAAAAAATCATTTTTTTCTAAAACCTAAGGAAAACCAAAAGGCCAAAAATGTGTGTGAAAAAATAAAAATAAACGAAATTTGAAGAGAGCACGCAGAGTGCGACACGTGACGGCAGCTGAGAGTAGCGCGCTCTTAGCCCACCCGAGATGACTCTTGCAGGAGCTACCGAAGGAGTACTCTTTCATTAGTTGCTCCCGGTGCTCGGGCAGCGCGACGATGAGAGGGAGATTTCCTATTTAGCGCTTCAGCCGCCGTTCATAGGCCATTTGGCAAATTAGCGCACACCCCTCCCCTGGTCGGCCCGATTCACTTCCACTTTTTTCTGGTTTAATATATAAAAATGTTGCGCGGGAGAGATTTAGACTCGCGACCTCCACCATAATTGCAACTCGCACTAACCAACTAGATAGACCACACGTTTTGATAATGTATTTTCCTTTTATATTTTCTCCAGCTAGTTTTTTCTTTTTGTTCATTGTGGATTTTTTTCTGGACCGGATTTCATTTTGTTTATTTTCTCCTTTTCAGTTTATTTTCTTTCATCCTTTTTCCTTTTTGTTTCTATTTTTATATTTCTTTTTATTTGTTTGATTTTGTTTTTTCTGGACCGATTTTATTTTATATTTATATTTCTTTTTTGAACAAAAATATTTTTTATTTTCCTTTTCTTTTCTTTTTCAAAATGCACAAATTTTTTCAATATCGATGACCTTTTCCCAAAATTGATTAGTTTTTTTAACATTTGAGATTTTTTTCAAATTAGATGAATTTTTTCCAAATTCAATGAACTTTATTAAATTTTGTGTACTTTTTAAAAAAAATTGATGAACTTTTTTTCAAAATTAATGATTTTTTTCCAAAATCAATAAACTTTTTCTCAAATTCAATGAACATTTTTGAATTCATGATTTTTCCTTCTTTTTTTCAAAAATATGGTTGATCGGCCAACCGTTGACCTAGCGAGCAAATTCGTTTGTTAGGCGACTGAGCGAGCGAGCGACTGCGTGATTGCGGGAGCTACCAGCACGTTGTTGGGCCAGCCCATGGGAGCGGCTGCGTGGGCGCCATTTTTTTGGTACGACAACTCATGGATAGATATCTCTACTAAAAAAACGTTCCCCTAAAAAAACTTAAAAAGAACGTAAGGTTACCATTTCACCTTTCTTTCCACAACCCCTTCATTCAACCTTCCATGTATATGATAATCAGTTGTTGAGAACGTACCATGCAATTTCAAAAAAATTCCGACGATCACGCAAGATCTATCTAGGAGATGCATAGCAACGAGAGGGGGAGAGTGTGTCCATGTACCCTTGTGGACCAAAAGCAGAAGCGTTAGGTTAACGCGGTTGATGTAGTCGAACGTCTTCGCGATCCAACCGATCTAGTACCGAACGTACAACACCTTCGAGTTCAACACACGTTCAGCTTGATGACGTCTCTCGAACTCTTGATCCAGCAAAGTGTCGAGGGAGAGTTTCGTCAGCACGACAGCATGGTGGCGGTGATGGTGATGTGATCCGCACAGGGCTTCGCCTAAGCACTACTACAATATGACCGGAGGAGTAAACTGTGGAGGGGGGCACCACACACGGCTAAGAAACAACCGTTGTGCTTTGGGGTGCCCCCTGCCCCCGTATATGAAGGAGGAGAGAGAGGAGGCCGGCAACAGGGGGCGCGCCATGGAGCGAGGGGGGGGGGACGGACTAGGACTCGCAATCCTAGTCGGCCCCCTTTCCTTTCTTTCGGAGGGGAAAAGGGAAGGAGAGGGAGAGGGAGAAGAAAAGGGGGGCGCACCCCCTCCCCTTGTCAATTCGGAATCCCATGGGGGGCTCCCCTCTCTCTCCCCATATGGCCCATGTAGGCCCATTACTTCCCCGAGGGGTTCCGATAATTTGTTGGTACTTCGAAAAATACCCAAAACATTTCGGAACTATTCCGGTGTCCGTATTGAAGGAAATATGCCCTAGAGGCAATAATAAAGTTATTATTTATTTTCTCATATCACGATAAATGTTTATTATTCATATTAGAATTGTATTAACCGGAAACATAATACATATGTGAATACATAGACAAATATAGTTTCATTAGTATGCGAAAATGCCTAACGGTGGAACTGTATCCTCGCCGTTCGTTTTCCACACTGGCCAGATATGTCCCGGTATTTACGCGGGCTGTCCCCTGGTACACGCTTGGAACCTCTTGTATGCCGGCAGCCAGCGCTAGCCTGTTGGACAGAATCTAGGTGCCAGAACGACTCTTGGCGCTGTTCCAGGTACATTCTAGCAGCAATCTGCACGCGGAGTAGTCAGACATGCATGTGGGCCGATGACCACCCCTCACAGGTTAGCGCATAGAATATTAATATAAACAGGCATTTAAGGCCATGGAGCCAGTGTGCTGCATTTTTTTAGAAAAGGAGCCAGTGTGTTGTACAGAGATTATGTTATCAACCGCATGCTTGGTTAGAGCAATTTATTAAACATGTTTAAAAGGCTAAGGTTGCTTAGACCAATTTATTAATTTGGCCAACAATTGGATTATTTTATATACTAGCAATATAATCCATAGATTTTACGTCAACAAATCATGCTAGCCTCAATAAAAAACTCTTATGGGTATTCTTTATTTTTATCCACACGTTCCTACCCATCGTAATGAAACTCAAATTTTCTCTGTTAGTTCGGCGCCATATGTTCCATTTTTTTGTCAGAGCTTATCCTCCCAAAAATTAAAGACTGCAAATTTGATTGCCAAATATTGCAGTTTTTGGCTATCAACAACAATATTTGTTCATGATTACTTAGGAGTACATTTTGTCATATACTCTCTTCGTTTCATAATATAGTGCATATAGGTTTTTTGAAAAGTCAAATCTCACTACTTTGATATAAAATACCAAACATATATTATTAGATTCATCATAAGATATAATTTCATATTTTATATATTTGATATTGTAGATAAATAGTTTTCTATACAAACTTGATCAAATTTTGTAAAGTTGGCTTTTTTGAAGAACTTATATGCACTACATTATGTACTTCATGCAAATCTCTTGGCTCGAGGGAGATATGAAGAATTAAAGTTAAAAAAATCTCTTACATTATGAAGCCCATAAACTATAATTAATAGTTTCCTGGTATTTTAGAGTATTCTAGTTATTTTTACATTTTACACATCTGTTTTATCCGGCCAAATGAACTAACTCAACAGATTTGATTAGGGATCCCCAAACTAATCTGCTAAACATGTATTACCTCTGCAAGATTAACACAGTGTCACCTGCAGATGCACACTGTGCAGGCTATAGAGGCAGTGTGTCTTTAGGGTCTGTTTGGTTCCAATAAGTCATCTGACTTATAAGTCAGGTGACTTAAAACCAGTGACTTATAAGTCACGTCTGTTTGGTTGTCACCTGACTTATAAGTCACCTGATCACATCTTCTCACCTTGTTTTTTATGTAAAGGTGGTGGGACCCATGCAAAAGGAGGTGACTTATAAGTTTTAAGTTGGGGTGGAGCAACTTATGGCTTATAAGTTGGGGTGACTTATAAGTCGGGTCTGTTTGGCAAAATAAGTCACTTTTTTCACTTTTCAACTTATAAGTTGGTGACTTATTTGGAACCAAACAGGACCTTAGTCACGTTTGGGCGTGCCAAAAGCTGTTGTAATCTGGCCCACCACCCATCAACCTACGGAGTGCATCGTCATCGTCAGATCAAGTCAATTTTTCGAACGCCTGCCCTGCTGCTCCTTCTCTCACGCACCATGTGTGTCCCTACGCACAGTTGGTTGAAACAACCTAGCAGTTGTTCCGGCCATATACGCCTACGGACCCTAGAACCTATTCCTAGAAAACAAATCGAGGGGACAACAAACTGACAGGTGAGAATCACGAGGTCTTGTGGAACGGACAGGATAAAGTCGTCCGAGGCCGTCGTCCACCATAAAGTCGCTTCCCACTAGTATGCCTCTACTTGACTAGCTCGTTGATCAAAGATGGTTGAGTTTCCTAGCCATAGACATGAGTTGTCATTTGATTAATGGGATCACATCATTAGTAGAGTGATGTGATTGACTTGACTCATTTTGTTAGTTTAGCACTTGATCGTTTTAGTTTACTGCTATTGCTTTCTTCATGACTTGTACATGTTCCTATGACTATGAGATTATGCAACTCCCGATTACCGGAGGAACACTTTGTGTGCTACCAAACATCACAACGTAACCGGGTGATTATAAAGGTGCTCTACAGGTGTCTCTGATGGTACTTGTTGAGTTGGCATAGATCAAGAATAGGATTTGTTACTCCGATTGTCGGAGAGGTATCTCTGGGCCCTCTCGGTAATGCACATCACTATAAGCCTTGCAAGCAATGTGACTAATGATTTAGTTATGGGATGATGCACTACGGAACGAGTAATGAGACTTGCTGGTAACGAGATTGAGCTAGGTATTGAGATACCGACGATCGAATCTCGAGCAAGTAACATAACGATGACAAAGGGAACAACGTATGTTGTTATGCGTTTTTGACCGATAAAGATCTTCATAGAATATGTAGGAACCAATATGAGCATCCAGGTTCCGCTATTGGTTATTGACCAGAAACGTGTCTCGGTCATGTCTACATAGTTCTCGAACCCGTAGGGTCCACACGCTTAATGTTCTGTGACGGTCGGTATTATGAGTTTTTGTGTTTTGATGTACTGAAGGTAGTTTGGTGTCTCGAATATGATCACGGACATGACGAGGAGTCCCGAAATGATCGAGACGTAAAGATCGATATATTGGATGACTATGTTCGACACCGGAAGTGTTTCGGGAGGTTTAAGACATATACCGGAGTACCGGGGGATTACCGGAACCCCCGGGGGGATGTAATGGGCCTATTGGGCCTTAGTGGAGAAGAGGAGGGGCGGCCAGGGCAGGCCGTGCCCCCCTCCCCATCTAGTCCGAATTGGACAAGGAGGGGGGGCGGCGCCCCCCTTTCCTTCCTCCTCTCTCCTTCCCTTTCCCCTTCTCCTACTCCTACTAGGATGGGAGGAGTCCTACTCTCGGTGGGAGTAGGACTCCTCCCTTGGCGCGCCCCCTCCTGGCCGGCTGCCTCCCGCCTAGCTCCTTTATATACGGGGGCAGGGGCACCCCAAAGACACACAAGTTGATCATTGATCTCTCCCATCCATGTGCGGTGCCCCCCCTTCACCATAATCCACCTCGGTCATACTGTAGTGGTGCTTAGGCAAAAGCCCTGCGATGGTAGCTTCATCAACATCATCACCATGCCATCGTGCTAACGAAACTCTCCCTCCAGGTCCACTGGATTGTGAGTTCGTGGGACGTCACCGAGCTGAACGTGTGCTGAATGCGGAGGTGCCATACGTTCGGTACTGAGGATCGGTCGATCGTGAAGACGTACGACTACATCAACCGCGTTGTCATAACCCTTCCGCTTAACGGTCTACGAGGGTACGTGGAGAACACTCTTCCCTCTCGTTGCTATGCATCACCATGATCTTGCGTGTGCGTAGGATTTTTTTTGAAATTACTACGTTCCCCAACACGTATACCATCGTCCAATACAAAAATCTTTACCTCTCGACCACTTGGAGACTCCTCATCATGTTCGTGATCTCATCCGGGAATACGAACAATCTTCAGTCACCAAAACACATAACTCATAATGCAAATCGTCATCGAACGTTAAGCGTGCGGACCCTACGGGTTCAAGAACTATGTAGACATGACTGAGACACATCTCCGGTCAATAACCAACAGCGGAACCTGGATGGTCATATTCGTTCCTACATATTCTACGAAGATCTTTATCGATCAAACCACATAACGGTATATGTTGTTCCCTTTGTCATCGGTATGTTACTTGCCCGAGATTCGATCGCCGGTATCTTCATACCTAGTTTAGTCTCATTACCGGCAAGTCTCTTTACTCGTTCTATAATGCATCATTTCACAACTAACTCATTAGTTGCATTACTTCCAAGGCCTATCGTGATGTGCATTACCGAGAGGGCCCAGAGATACCTCTCCGATACTCGGAGTGACAGATCCTAATCTTGATCTATGCCAACTCAACAAACACCTTCGGAGACACCTGTAGAGCATCTTTATAATCACCCAGTTACGTTGTGACGTTTGATAGCACACAGGGTGTTCCTCCGGTATTTGGGAGTTTCATAATCTCATAGTCAAAGGAATGTGTATAAGTCATGAAGAAAGCAATAGCAATAAAACTTAACGATCATTATGCTAACCTGACGGATGGGTCTTGTCCATCACATCATTCTCTAATGATGTAATCCCGTTCATCAAATGACAACACATGTCTATGTTCAGGAAACTTAACCATCTTTGATTAACGAGCTAGTCAAGTAGAGGCATACTAGGGACACTATGTTTTGTCTATGTATTCACACATGTATCAAGTTTCCAGTTAATACAATTCTATCATGAATAATAAACATTTATCATGATATAAGGAAATATAAATAACAACTTTAATATTGCCACTAGGGCATATTTCCTTCATCAATCACCTTAATTTACTTACCTTTTGAACCTTAATTCCACTTTAATTTACTTACCAAACTTCTAATCAAAATATAAGGTAATTCACAGTCAGAATTTGGTGAACATTTATTTACACAATCGCATTATTATTGACAGGTAAATCACAAGCTAACGTAATAGAATATTTATATCTTGTTGCAACACACGGGCATTCTTCTAGTAGGGAGCAAAAGAAGGACCTGCATATGGTGTTCATTGACTTAGACAAGGCCTACGATAAGATATCACGGAATGTCAAGTGGTGGGCCCTGAAGAAACACAAAGTCCCAGCAAAGTACATTACACTACTGCAGGATGCTGCTAACGTGATACTACGATCATAGACCCTTTGACGAAATTGTGTGCGATGCATTAATCGCAAATGGAGATGTAAAAAAATCGTCAAATATTATGCAAAACGTTTGAGATGGCGAAGATATCAAACACGGTTCAGATTTTAGTTACGTGTGCGATGTGGTGCATACGGTTGATCCATACGAACTATTTGCGATTAGACAAAACAACAGAAACGGGCAGCCGTATCAATATGTGTGCGATATACGGCATACAGTTCGCTCCGATGAACTGTTTGCTATTAGGGAATGCAATAGAAATAATCATCCAGATCAAGGTGTGTGTGACATATGACATACGGTTTACTCGGATGGACTATTTTCGATTAGGGAACATAACAGAAATGGTTCAACTTGACAAGATGTGTGTGATATGCGGCATACAGTTCACATAGATGAACTGTTTGCGATGAGCCAAAAGAACACAAACGATTTGTGTAAACAAGATGTGTGTGATACGCGACAGACAGCCCATTTGGATGAACTATTTGCGATGAGAAATTATAACACAGATAGTTACTACAGTTAGTTCGTGTGTGATTCTGTTTGTACAAAAAACTTTGAAAAATGTAAACTAGTTGCTTGCGGTGGCTAGGAGTATCGCACACGATGCGCCTGTGAGTACTCGTGTGCGACGATTAGTAAGTTACACATACGTTTCCTTATGTTAACACGTGTGTGATAAATAACACGTGGCACCGCATACGGTATTCGGGTTGTGTGTGTGATCCACTTAGTCTTCCCGCGCTCCAGCGAATGCTTCCTGTGCTCCATATGGGTGAATTGTAAAATCCACGCCTCTTTCCTCATTGGTTTCCCGCCACCAGCTAATGGCTTGCTACATATAACCTAGGCGGCAATGCACCGTCGCAACACTCTACGCAGATCTAGTCCTCACCCATCTACCATTAGCTATTCCAAGCATGCCAGGTAATGACCAAAGCTTCGACGTTGACTCCTACCCATGTTACATCTTCGGTGTGGAGAATGAGCCAGAGCAGGTCGGGAGCAAGAGCTTCATCGGCCGGTGCAGGCACCATGGCCCATCGGCAGCGATATCGGCGTGACAGTCCTTGGGCGCACAATCGGCATATTGCAGAGGAAGTGTGATGAGTTGTTTGCCATCCACCGTGCAAAAGATCTAGAGCTACTCGGTGCATGATCGACGACCCACCCGAAGAGCCGCCGTCACCTGTGCTCATCGAGAGCCTGATGCCCCACAAGGAATGGGCAGAGGACCTCTGCGATTCAGTCAAGACACAGCCAACCTGTGGCTTCATCATTGCCGGTGACGGCCGTGTCGACCTTGATCTCGATGATGTGGTGGCCAGGCTCGAGCGCATTCTTGGCGGATTTGACGTTCCCGATGAAGTAGAACATCACCAATGTGGTATCTTGAGGATGCAGGTGATCCACAAAATTTTCTACCAGGCCAGAGACATGGAAATGGAGCGGTTGCACAGAGATGTCATGCGCGCGATTGCATGCTGGCAAGCTCTTCTGGAAGAGGCCCAGTAGCCCCAAGAGCCTCCCAATGCTAGTAGCTCCGTAGGCGGAGGCGGGTCGAGACACTTGGAATGAACGGCCGGAAGGGTGTTATGTTGATCATGGAGTCCGAGAAGACCGTCGTCGGAAGGCCGCCGGCTTAGCCTTTTAGCCTATATTTTATTATAATTGCATGCATATGTAGGTCGTGAGTGTTTTGGGCATTGTCGCATGTGGCATTTTAAATTATCTTGAATATGTAAGACAATTATTAACCGTTGACATTGGAAATTTGCCTCAACGGCAAGCAGAGCACGCGTAGGGACACCAGAGCGGAGCGGGCCGCAGCCGCCTCAATGGCGAGCAAAACGCATGGACAGACGCGAGCAGAGCGTGCCGCGGCCGCCTCAATGGCGAGCAACCATGTGGTCAACCTTCTGACACCCAGTGGGAGGCGCGACGACGCATCCACCAGACATGATGGTGATATATTGACCGTGCGTGATAGTGGGCCAACACATACACATACATTTGAGAATGCGGGGGCACGTACGCCATCCGGGAGCGTTTCGGCCTTCCGATGTGTGGCATATGGTTGATCCATAAGAACTGTTTCCGATGAGAGAGAACAACAGAAACGGGATTTGTAGGCCCAAAACCATCAATAAATTTTGACCTTGTTTCTCGTCACATTGCAGATTACAATGCAATAAGTAATTGCAAATCTGTTCACACCGATCAAACAAATATGTGTTCACACTTAGCACCGGGCTATAAAAACTACCCACTCGAAAATTACTTCATAGTTCCTCTCCTCATCACCCACAACCCGGTCTTTCATGTCAAGTCGTTCCGCCATGACCGGTAGGAGGAGTTTCGGGTGGACATATGACCAGGGAAAAAAGACCAAGGCCGCAGAAGCACTAGAGAGGTCCCGCCGCCATGCGGCAGCCGCAGCAGAGATGTCCCGGCGCGCTGCGGAGCCCTCGATCGAGCTCTCACTAGCACGCAAGGGCTCTCACAAGCGTGCTCGCCGTGTCGGCGATCACGACGAGCTGGCATTGCTGAAGTCCCGGGCCAGCAACGACGACATTTTCGCTGGCCTCATTAAGCAACAGGAGCTGGTCGACGACTTGATGAAGCTACTCGAGATCAGCGATGCCTCAGTTGATAAGGCAACCTGCCTCGTCGAGCAACTCATGGGTGACAATGCAAAGCTCCTCAAGGTGCTCGCCGAGAAGGAGGAGGAGGCCACCGGCTGGAAGATGCTGCATGAGTAGACCAGTGCCTCAGGGATGACGCTGACAACGGTCGTCGAACAACTGATGGGTGACTTGAGGAAGCTCCGGATCGAGCGCGAGCAGGAGGTGGAGGAATCTGTGGCTGCTTTCAAGCAAAGTCGTGAGGAATTGAAGGAGCTGGAGGATGTCGTCGCCCGGCGATCCATGGAGAAGTAGGGACAGTAGTGACCCAAATCGTTGTCTGTGATTTCCTTCTTCTCTTGACCCCGTGTATTCCGGGCTTTGCCGCATGTGGCATTTTGAATTATTCGGAATATGTAAGACAATTATTATCCACGCCATTGTAAATTGTCGTCGTATTATCCGTTGCCATTTTATTTGTCGTTGTATTATCCGTTGCCCTATGTGGAATTTTAAATTAGGCCGGAATACGAGTTGAAAACATGAACAAAGCAAATGCTAACGCTGAGCGGGGCCATGGGATTAGAAACAAAACCCTCCGTCTAGGAGCTTTAATTAACCACATGTTAAACAGCGGCTCGGCCGCCATTAATGGAGAAGTTGTGAGCGAGGTAGCCGGCTGGTGGATGGAGGTCAAGCTTCGCAGTGAGCATGGGCGGCCTTGCTACTCGCACGTGTCCCGTCGATCCTGTGAGGTGGACAAGATGCACGTGCCCCGTCGAGCCTGCGCGGCAGACTACTCGCACGCATCCCGTTGAGCCTGCACGACAGACTTCTCACGCTCGTCCTATCTAAGCAAACAGCTACACGCACGCCACCGAGTATGGTTAAATTTTGGCATGAAATACAAAGATGACCAATGAACGAGGACGGAGGTAGTACTATCCCATAAGAAAAGAGGGACGCGTGACCGCACTTAAATGGTTACGGGAACATACGGTTCATATAATACAACCGTTTGCTATATTAACGTGTTAGATATTTGTTTCAAAAGAACTTTGTTGGCTATTAATGTGTGCACCTTGTCTCAAACTGGACGATTTATTTTACCACGGCATATATGTGCCATGTCATGAAACCATGCTAAGTTTCATGTTTTTTGGGCAAGTTTTTGATTTACTGGGATTTAAAAACCAAGATTCTCTATGTTTCAGGATGACAAGAAGTTTGTAATTCATTCCCATTCCTTCAATGAGACCTAAACATGCACCCAATGACACATGTACGGTTTTCCACCCATTTTGCTTCACTGGAGCATGTGATTGTAGTTCAAATTTGAATTATGGACAACATTAAATGACTAGAAAACTCAATAAATATATAAAATGGCCAAACGAACCCTGAACGGTTTCAAATTTCAACACGACACTCATGTTATTATATGTTTCATATAGAAAACAAAGTTCAAGGCAAGAAGAGGCATCGATTATTGTTTCATCCACAAGAGGGGCATGTTTCCCTACCGGAACCACGAGGGTTGCGAGAAGCTTCGGTTTGAAAGGGTGTAGGATCAAAAGTAGGTCTAGAGGGTGGGTGATTAGACTACTTGACCAAATAAAAATCTAGATTTTTCCCAATTTTAAGTCTTGGCAGATTTTAGCAACTTAGCACAAGTCAAGAAATCAACCTACACATGCAATTCCAAGAGTGTAGTAGCGGAATGTAAAACATTGCATATGAAGGTAAAGGCAAGGGTTTGGAGAAGGCAAACACAATGTAGACACGGAGATTTCTAGCATGGTTCCGATAGGTGATGATATCGTACGTCCACGTTGATGGAGACTTCAACCCACGAAGGGTAACGGTTGCGCGAGTCCACGGAGGGCTCCACCCACGAAGGGTCCACAAAGAAGCAACCTTGTCTATCCCACCATGGCCATCGCCCACGAAGGACTTGCCTCACTCGAGTAGATCTTCACGAAGTAGGCGATCTCCTTGCCCTTGCAAACTCCTTGGTTCAACTCCACAATCTTGTCGGAGGCTCCCAAGTGACACCTAACCAATCTAGGAGACACCACTCTCCAAAAGGTAATAGATGGTGTGATGATGATGAAGTCCTTGCTCTTGTGCTTCAAATGATGGTCTCCCCCACACTCAACTCTCTCACACATATTTGGCTATGGTGGAAAGATGATTTGAGTGGAAAGCAACTTGGGGAAGGCTAGAGATCAAGATTCTTGTGGTTGGATTGGAATGTCTTGGTCTCAACATATGAGTAGGTGGTTCTCTCTCGGAAAATGAGTAGTGGAAGTTTAGGAACGTTCTAATGGCTCTCTCTCTCTCTCTGATGGAGAAGGGGTGGAGGGGTATTTATAGCCTCCACACAAAATCCAACCGTTACACACAATTAACCCAACTCGGTCAGACCGAATAGAAGAACTCGGCGAGACCAATTTAGTTTAAAATGTGAACGTTAGGAATCTCGATGGGACTGACATGATCAACTCGATGGGACTGACATGATCAACTCGGTGGGACCGATGTGCTAGGGTTAGGGCAAAACCTCATCTCGGTGAGACCGAGTGCATGAACTGAGTGAGATCGATTTTAGTAATGAGCAAACAGAGAGTTGGTCAAGCAAACTCGGTGGGACCGATTGCACATTTCAGTGAGACCGAAATAATTACAACAGGTAATAGAGAGTTTGCAAGGCCATCTCGGTGAGACCGAGATCCGTATCGGTAAGACCAAATTGTCTAGGGTTTGTGGTAGTGGCTAGGTCAAATGAACTCGGTGGCGCTGGATAGATCAAATCGGTGGGGCCGAGTTTGACTTTGAGTTTTGGACATATGTGGAAATGAGAAAGTGGCTGAGGGTTTTTGGAGCAATATCACTAATCACTTTGAGCAAGTAGACCATTAAGCAACACCTCATCCCCTTTTAATAGTATTGGCTTTCCTATGGACTCAATGTGATCTTGGACCACTAAAATGAAAAAGAAGAGTCTTGAGCTTTTGCCAATCTTTGTCCTTAGCATTTTGAGGTGTCCACATCTCTAGTCCATGCCATGCCAATCATTGAACTTTCTGAAATATTTAACTTGGATGAATATTAGTTCAATGAGCTATATGTTGTTATGAACTACCAAAACCACCCGGGGATTAGTTGAGCTTTCAATCTCCCACCTTTTGGTAATTGATGACAACATATAGATCAAAGCCTCGACAAATGATAATATGAATGAAATACATCATCGCTTTGAGAAGTATGTGATAAGCAAGAGCTCCCCCTAAATTTGTGCATTATTTAAAAATTTCTTTTGAATGGAAATGCACAATCGATTAGGATCATGAGCACTCTTCCATGTCACATACATCTTGGTGGAGCGCTCAAAATGATAAGATATAAAGAACATGAACTCATCACCAAGGATAAACATGATTGATCATACACAAGTATTATACATAGCATCATGCAAGCACACATTAAAGTATAGTATGATCAAACACATGATCACAAGAGTATCTCACAAACAAGCACAAATATTGTAGGATAGGAATCAAACGAGCAAACGAACAAAGCAAATGATCAAAGTAGCAAGAGAGGCAACAAAAGGCAAAACATGTTATCTCTCTCTCTCTCTCTCTCGCTCGAAGCCTAATGATCTATACACTTTCTCCCCCTTTGGCAACAAGTTACCAAAAAGCTTGAAAATTCATAGTGCTGTGCGGCACTCTAGGCACGATCTCCGGGAGCTCCTGAAGGGGTCTTCTGGCTGGTTGCTTCGGTGTGCGTAGATGGTGTGGAAAGGACAACATCTGCAAATGTTTCTGAGGATGTCTGAAGAGATGGAGGAGTGAAACTGGAGGAACAATAGTGCCAGTTGCTACATGTGCTGAAAGTGTAGTCCTGGTGTCATTAACAACTGGCACAACTGCAGGCCTTTGTGCACTTGGCACTCTCTAAAAAGTGTTTGTGGTAGGTCTGTCACTCCTGTTCTCAAGTTCTTCCTGGAGCTTCTCCACAGTAGTCTCGATCTCTGTAACCTTCACATCTAGATCATGGAATTTATTCTCAATGATCCTCTCAAGACTCTCTTGATTCTGAGTCAGGGTGGCCAAGCCCTTCTCAATCCTCACAGTAGCCTCAAGCAGATAACTGAGTTGATCTTGCTTGGTCTTGAGCATCACTTGTGAAGCGTCTGGTGCACTAGCTGCCTTTGTTGCTTTTGCAGCCTTCTCTCTCTCTCTCTCCCCTCTCTCTCTCTCCCGGGCTTCAGCACATGTTGGATGAGAAGCATCCATGACAATCTCATTGTCCTCAAATCATGGACTCAGGGGAAGATGCTCTTTATCAAGAAGATATGTCCCTATTCCCATCTTGGAGTTGATCAACATCTGTATATGAGGGGCATATCCACATGATCTCTTCTGATCAGCTGCAGTTCTCTTCACTATCTCAACAATCAAAGTCATCACTTTGAACTTCTATGGCACATCAAACATATGGAGCAAGTTGATGGAGTGACCACGGATCATCCTATGATCTCCTGACTTGGGCAACAGAGTGTGCCTCAGAATGGTGTTTATGGTGGTCAAACCTGATAGCAGATAGTATATGGACCCAAGCTTGTGAGTCTCCAAGGCATCATCTGTAATGGTCTTGTACATATTTACCATAGAGTTGTGATCCTTCCTTGGCTTGGCATATACATCTGTGTCATTTTCATCTTCCTTGGGGGCATGCATTGATCAACTTGGCCCATTCAGAAATAGTAGATTGATATCTGGTTCCTTTAATCATCCAGACAATCTTGCCATCTGGATAGAAATGAGCAGTGGTGTAGAATTGGATAATCATTTTATCATTGAACTTGGTCAACTTCTGACCAACAAACTTGTCAACTTCATTCATCCTGAAGCTCTCATGCACACCTGGAAAGTAGTCCTCATTATCATCGATATATGTCCAGTGAACCCATCTCATGTCACTGACAATAGGCTTCTTGTCTAGTAAGACTGTCTCATAGAAGTGCTGCTGTTTCTTGGTGTGGAAACGATAATCTACAACAGTCCTTCTCCTGGTGGCATAAGGATCTGTCTGTCTCCAGAGTCTCAGACCAGCATCCTTTCTCTCCTTCATGTTTTTAGCAACATGATGATCATCACTATGATCAGGAATCTTTGGCTTCAACTTTCTAAGCACTTGCTGCTCCTCATCCTCTTGAGCTTCAGGCACTGGGGCCTTGTTCTTCTCAGCAGCAGGGATGTTTCTTGTGGGTCTCTTGGGTGCAGAAGGTTTTGGAGCTTCAGCTGGAGTTGGAGGCTTAGGGGCTGACTTGGGCTTAGATGGAGCAGCCCCAGACTTTATGGCATCCCCCATGAGCTTTTGAGTCTTTGGAGGTGGTGCAACTGGCTCTGCCTCCTCCTCCTCTTCATTAGAGTCTCTCATCATAGATGGTTTGCCAATGAATCTTGAAATAGTCTTCCTCACTCTCTCCTTCCTCTTCTTTCCTCCAATAGCTTCTGAAGGAAATATACCCTAGAGGCAATAATAAAGTTGTTATTTATATTTCCTTATATCATGATAAATGTTTATTATTCATGCTAGAATTGTATTAACCGGAAACTTAGTACATGTGTGAATATATAGACAAACAGAGTGTCACTAGTATGCCTCTACTTGACTAGCTCGTTGAATCAAAGATGGTTAAGTTTCCTAGCCTAGATATGAGTTGTCATTTGATTAACGGGATCACATCATTAGAGAATGATGTGATTGACTTGACCCATTCCGTTAGCTTAGCATTCGATCGTTTAGTATATTGCTATTGCTTTCTTCATGACTTATACATGTTCCTATGACTATGAGATTATGCCACTCCCGAATACCGGAGGAACACTTTGTGTGCTACCAAATGTCACAATGTAACTGGGTGATTATAAAGGTGCTCTACAGGTGTCTCCGATGGTACTTGTTGAGTTGGCATAGATCAAGATTAGGATTTGTCACTCCGATTGTTGGAGGGGTATCTCTGGGCCTTCTCGGTAATGCACATCACTTTAAGCCTTGCAAGCAATGCAACTAATGAGTCAGTTGCGGGATGATGTATTACAGAACGAGTAAAGAGACTTGCCGGTAATGAGATTGAACTAGGTATTGAGATACCGACGAACAAATCTCGGGCAAGTAACATACCAATGACAAAGGGAACAACGTATGTTATTATGCTGTTTGACCGATAAAGATCTTCGTAGAATATGTAGGATCCAATATGAGCATCCAGGTTCCGCTATTGGTTATTGACCGGAGACGAGTCTCGGTCATGTCTACATAGTTCTCGAACCCGTAGGGTCCACACGCTTAACGTTCGGTGACGATCGGTAATATGAGTTTATGTTTTTTGATGTACCGGAGGTAGTTTGGAGTCTCGGATGCGATCGGGGACATGAGGAGGAGTCTCAAAATGGTCAAGATGTAAAGATCGATATATTGGATGACTATATTTGGTCATCGGAAAGGTTCCGAGTGATTCGGGTATTTTTTTGGAGTACCGGTGAGTTACGGAAATTCGCCGGGGAGTATATGGGCCTTATTGGGCTTTAGGGGAAAGAGAGAGGGGAGGCTGCACGCCCCCCAAGGCTTAGTCCGAATTGGACTAGGGGGAGGGGCGGCGCCCCCTCCTTCCTTCTCTTATATTTTCCCTTTCCTTCTCTCCTACTCCTACTACATGGAAGGGGGGAATCCTACTCCCGGTGGGAGTAGGACTCCCCTTGGGGGGCGCCTAGGAGGGCCGGCCTCTCCCCCTCCTCAACTCCTTTATATACGTGGCCAGGGGACACCCCATAGACACACAAGTTGATCATTGATCTTTTAGCCGTGTGCAGTACCCCCCTCCACCATAATCCACCCCGGTCATATCATAGCGGTGCTTAGGCGAAGCCCTGCATCGGTAGCTTCATCAACACCGTCATCACACCTCGTGCTGACGGAACTCTCCCTCGAAGCTCTACTAGATCGTGAGTTCATGGGACGTCACCGAGCTGAACGTGTGCAGATCACGGAGGTGCCGTAAGTTCGGTACTAGGATCGGTCGATCGTGAAGACGTACGACTACATCAACCGCATTGTCAGAACGCTTCCGCTTACGGTCTACGAGGGTACATGGGCGATACTCTCCCCTCTCGTTGCTATGCATCACCATGATCTTGCGTGTGCGTAGGAAAATTTTGAAATTACTGTGTTCCCCAATAGTGGCCTCCGAGCTAGGTTTATGCGTAGATGTCATATGCACATGTAGAACACAAAGGAGTTGTGGGCGTGGGTATATACATATTGCTTGCCGTCACTAGTTGATTCTTATTCAGCGGCATTGTTGGATGAAGCAGCCCAGACCAACATTACGCGTACGCTTACGCGAGACTGGTTCTACCGACGTGCTTTGCACACAGGTGGCTAGTGGGTGTCTATTTCTCTAGCTTTAGTTGAATTGGATTCAATGAACAGGGTTCTTTCTGAAGATCAAAAAGCAATCACTATACCGCGTTGTGGTATTTTGATGCGTAGGTAAGAACGGTTCTTGCTCAGCCCGTAGCAACCACATAAAACTTGCAACAACAAAGTAGAGGACGTCTAACTTGTTTTTGCAGGGCATGTTGTGATGTGATATGGTCAAGACATGATGCTAAATTTTATTGTATGAGGTGATCATGTTTTGTAACACAGTTATCGGCAACTGGCAGGAGCCATATGGTTGTCGCTTTATTGTATGAAATGCAATCGCCATGTAATTGTTTTACTTTATCACTAAGCGGTTGCGATAGTCGTGGAGGCAATAGTTGGCGTGACGACAACGATGCTTTGGTGGAGATCAAGGTGTCAAGCCGGTGATGATGGTGATCATGACGGTGTTTTGGAGATGGAGATCACAGGCACAAGATGATGATGGCCATATCATATCACTTATATTGATTGCATCTGATGTTTATCCTTATGCATCTTATTTTGCTTAGTTCAACGGTAGCATTATAAGATGATCTCTCACTAAATTTCAAGGTATAAGTGTTCTCCCTAAGTATGCACCATTACTATAGTTCGTCGTGCCGAGACACCACGTGATGATCGGGTGTGATAAGCTCTACGTTCACATACAACGGGTGCAAGCCAGTTTTGCACACGCAGAATACTCAGGTTAAACTAGGCGAGCCTAGCATATGCAGATATGGCCTCGGAACACTGAGAACTGAAAGGTCGAGCGTGAATCATATAGTAGATATGATCAACAGTGATGTTCACCATTGAAAACTACTCCATCTCACGTGATGATCGGACATGGTTTAGTTGATTTGGATCACGTGATCATTTAGATGACTAGAGGGATGTCTATCTAAGTGGGAGTTCTTAAGTAATATGATTAATTGAACTTCAATTTATCATGAACTTAGTCTTGATAGTATTTGCATATCTATGTTGTAGATCAATAGCTTGCGATGTAGCTCCCCATTTATTTTTGATATGTTCCTAGAGAAAATAAAGTTGAAAGATGTTAGTAGCAATGATGCGGATTGGATCCGGGATCTGAGGATTATCCTCATTGCTGCACAGAAGAATTATGTCCTTGATGCCCCGCTAGGTGACAGGCCTATTGCAGGAACAGATGCACACGTTATGAACGTTTGAAAACGCTCGGTATGATGACTACTTAATAATTTAGTGCACCATGCTTTACGGCTTAGAACCGGGACTTCAAAAACGTTTTGAACGCCATGGAACATATAAGATGTTCTAAGAGTTGAAATTGGTATTTCATACTCATGCCCGTGTCGACAGGTATGAGACCTCTGACAGTACTTTGCCTACAAGATGGAGGAGAATAGCTCAGCTAGTGAGCATGTGCTCAGAATGTCTGAGTACTACAATCACTTGAATCAAGTGGGAGTTAATCTTCCAGATAAGATAGTGATTGATAGAGTTCTCTAGTCACTATCACCAATTTACTAGAACTTCGTGATGAGCTATAATATGCAAGGGATAACGAAAACGATTCCCAAGCTCTTCGTGATGCTGAAATCGACGAAGGTAGAAATCAAGAAAAACATCAAGTGTTGATGGTTGACAAGACCACTAGTTTCAAGAAAAGGGCAAAGGGAAGAAGGGAAAATTCAACAAAACGGCAAGCAAGTTACTGCTCAAGTGAAGAAGCCCAAGTCTAGACCTAAGCCTGAGACTAAGTGCTTATACTGCAAAGGGACTGGTCACTGGAAGCAAAACTGCCCCAAGTATTTGGCGGATAAGAAGGATGGCAAAGTGAATAAAGGTATATTTGATATACATGTTATTGATGTGTACTTTACTGGTGTTTATAGCAACCCCTCAGCATTTGATACTAGTTCAGTTGCTAAGATTAGTAACTCGAAACGGGAGTTGCAGAATGAACAGAGACTAGTTAAGGGTGAAGTGACGATGTGTGTTGGAAGTGGTTCCAAGATTGATATGATCATCATCGCACAGTCCCTATACTTTTGAGATTAGTGTTGAACCTAAATAAATGTTATTTGGTGTTTGCGTTAAGCATGAATATGATTTGATCATGTTTATTGCAATACAGTTATTCATTTAAAGTGAGTGAATAATTTTTGTTCTGTTTACATGAATAAACCTTTCAATGGTCATACAACCAAGGTGAATGGTTTATTGAATCTCAATCGTAGTGATACACATATTCATAATATTAAAGCCAAAAGATGCAAAGTTAATAATGATAATGCAACTTATTTGTGGCACTGCCGTTTAGGTCATATTGGTGTAAAGCGCATTAAGAAAATCCATGCTAATGGGCTTTTGGAATCACTTGATTATGAATCTGTGACGCCCCGAGACCAACGCGCCAGGTGTCTTCCAGTTATTGGCTGTTGTTTCCTTGTCATTCTCTTGTGTGTTGCATCTTGCCATGTCATCATGTGCATTGCATCATCATGTTTTCAAAACTTGCATCTGTCCTGGTCTCTCAGTTCCTTCCGTTGTCCGTTCTGAGACCAGCACACTTGCACGCGCCCGCGGCACGTCCGAAATATATTTTATAAGTGGCCAAAAAATATTCTCGGAATAGGTTGAAAGTTGGTGTGCGGTGTTGTTATGTTGTCAGTAGACCGCCTGCCAAGTTTCATCGCATTCAGAGTCCGTTTGATAGCCCAACCGTTAAACTATAGTGGCAATATAGCCGGTCAAACGTCGGACGTTTTCGGTCTTCGAAAGTCTTGCCGGGCCATCTCTCTCTCTCTCTTCTCTCCTCTCAGCCTCGCCACAGCCCACCTAGTCCATCCACCTACCCGTCTTCGCGTCTGGAGCCGTCCGATGCGATCGCACGGTCCGAAAACCCTCTTCGCACAGTGCATCAAACCCCTCGCGCGCGTCCGGAAGTTGTCCCGAACCCGACCCGGGGAGTCGTCACCGTTGGGTCCGGATCATCCCCAAACATCTACAAAACATCTCCGTTTTGTTAATTGGACTTCCTAACATATATTTTCTTGGTCGTCCGATCATAATCGTAGGGACGAGATAGCCCTACCCTAATCCCTAGCTATATATATGGTGTAACCCTAGCCCTGTCCCATCCATCCATCAAATCCTCCCCGCCGCCGCCACCCACTCTTCCTTGTTCCTCGGGATCTTGCCCGATCCACTCGATCAAGCCACCCGACCAACCTCCTTCCTCGTTTTCCCCATTGGGCCAACCACCTCCTCGCCTTCATCCAACCGCATCTCACAGCCACCCACCAATCCAACTCCACCCTGCCGTAGCGCCACCCGCCGGTTCAACACGAGCTCCTCCCGAGGCCAGCCACCAACCACCGCACCACCAGGCCACTTCCCCGTGCCCAGATGCTCCATCGCTGCCTTGCGCTATCCTCTCCGTCCTCCCGACGTTTAGCAGCGCCAGCAACTCCGAGCGTGGCGCCCGTCCTTTTGTCCCCGAGCAAGCCGCAACTCACCATAGCCAGCAGAGGAGTACAACGCCGCCCTTCCCTTCCTTCTACCTCTCCCTTCCTCGTTCTCTCAACTTGTTTTCTCTGCTTGTCAACAGGAGCTCCGCCATGGCCGCCCAGGGCCTTCTCTTGCCTCGATCCGTCAAGCCCGCCGCCGGGAACGACCTCCACAGCCCAGGGCCCCGGCGACCTCACCGTCATGGCCTCCGCCGCTGCAAGTCCCCCATCGCGCAGCTTCTCCTCTGCAACGAGCGGCAGTTACAACCACTGCAACCGCCCCGCGCCATTGACTGCTTCACCCCGAACTGGCCTCCTCTTCGCTGTTTCCGCTCCTCCGCCTCACCTTCCGCCCTGGCTGCAAGCCACCGCCGCCCGGATCCTCCCCGAGCTCCAAGTCCCGCGCCTGCTGGCCCTGCCGCGTGTCCCCAGCGCCGCCTCCTTCTGTTCGAGTGAGGGAGACGAGCGACGACTCTTCTGCATCGAGCTGCGCTGCCCGAGCGCTCGCGTTGACCGTCCTCTTGCCTCGTCAAGGCCCAGCGCCAGATCCGCCGGCCTGCCTTGGCCTCTCCAGCGAACTGGGCCTCAGCCCGGGGTAAGCAGGCCAGTCAATCCAAGTTTTCAACCCGTTATGTTTTTTCCCCTCTCCAGCGATTTTAGTAATTATCCGGAGACGCCTGTTTTATAGAAAACCCCCTAAGTTTCATGCATATCCTAACTCACCAACTAAGCATCACTTGTAAAAACTGTATATAAGAAACTTCCTTAGAATTTTGTGTAGGTTAATAATTTGCAACTTTCATCCATGTTTAAAATGCTTAAATTGCTGATTGTATATAATTTGCCTATTGCCATGCTAAAATGCTTTAACTCATAACTAACTAACCGTAACTCGGTTTGTAATAAACTTTATATGTAAATGGGGTAGAATTTTGCCTAGTTTAACATGGTGGCATTGCTTTGCATGTTTAAAAACTCTAAAATATGGTTTGGGGCAGAACAGTACCAAACCTAAAAAATATGCACGTGAGGAGTTTCCGAACTTGTTGTTTGTTGTTCCGGCCTCATTTAAACTTGCCTAACCGTGTAGTTTTCATATGCTTCACCCCTTGCAATGTGTAACAACATTTACTATTGATGAGTACATAACCAAGAGCGAACTAAATAAAAGGATGTGGTGTTTTGTCAATATGCATCTCGTTGCATATTGAGCTCCACTTAATTTGTAGTTGTTTGTGCACTTTGCCATGCCATGTATCATTAAACCGGACATGCATCATACTTGGTTGTGCATCATGTCATGCTTATGTGATGGTTGTTTACCATGTTGTTTGCTTCTTTCCGGTGTTGCTACTTCGGGTTAGTTCTGATAACGTCGTGTTTGTGAGGATCCATTCGACTCCACCTATTTGTCTTCTTCATGGACTCGTTCTTCTTCCTTGCAGGATCTCAGGCAAGATGACCATACCCTCGAAATCACTTCTATCTCTGCTTGCTAGTTGCTCGCTCTATTGCTATGCCGCGATACCTACCACTTACTATATCATGCCTCCCATATTGCCATGTCAAGCCTCTAACCCACCTTTCCTAGCAAACCGTTGTTTGGCTATGTTACCGCTTTTGCTCAGCCCCTCTTATAGCATTGTTAGTTGCAGGTGAAGATGAAGTTTGTTCCATGTGTTTGGAACATGGATATTGTTGGGATATCACTATATATATATATTGTTTAATTAATGCATCTATATACTTGGTAAAGGGTGGAAGGCTCGGCCTTATGCCTGGTGTTTTGTTCCACTCTTGCCGCCCTAGTTTCCGTCATACCGGTGTTATGTTCCTTGATTTTGCGTTCCTAACACGGTTGGCTGTTATGGGGACCCCTTGAGAGTTCGCTTTGAATAAAACTCCTCCAGCAAGGCCCAACCTTGGTTTTACCATTTGCCTCACCACCACCTACATTTCCCTTGGGAGTCGCGCTCCCGAGGGTCATCTTTATTTTTAAGCCCCCCTCGGGCCAGTGCTTCTCTAAGTGTTGGTCCAACCTGAGCGATGTCTGGCGCCCCCTGGGCAACCAGGGTCTATGCCAACCCGACGTCTTGCTCATCCTGTGTGCCCTGAGAACGAGATATGTGCAGCTCCTATCGGGATTTGTCGGCACATGCGGGTGGCTTTGCTTGTCTTGTTTTACCATTGTCGAAATGTCTTGTAACCGGGATTCCGAGTCTGATCGGGTCTTCCTGGGAGAAGGAATATCCTTCATTAACCGTGAGAGCTTTTGATGGGCTAAGTTGCGACACCCCTGCAGGGTTTTGAACTTTCGAAAGTCGTGCCCACGGTTATGGGCAGATGAGAATTTGTTAATGTCCGGTTGTAGAGAACTTGACACTTAACTTAATTAAAATGCGTCAACCGCGTGTGTAGCCATGATGGTCTCTTTCCGGCAGAGTCCGGGAAGTGAACATGGTTCTTGGGTTATGCTTGAACATAAGTAGAGTCAGGATCACTTCTTGATCACTTCTAGTCCACGACCGTTGCTTTGCTTCTCTTCTTGCTCTTATTTGCGTAAGTTTAGCCACCATATATGCTTCGTGCTTGCTGCAGCTCCACCTCATTACCCCTTTCCTACCCATAAGCTTAAATATCTTGATCTCACGGGTGTGAGATTGCTGAGTCCTCCTGGCTCACAGATACTTCCAAACAGTTGCAGGTGCCGATGATACCAGTGCAGGTGGCGCAACCGAGCTCAGGTGGGAGCTCGATGAAGATCTTGATCGTTGTTATGTTTCGTTTCCTTTTGATCAGTAGTGGAGCCCAGTTGGGGCGATCAGGGATCTAGCAATAGGGGTGGTCTTTCTTTATTTTGGTTCCATAGTCAGACCTTGATTGTATTCTGGATGATGTAATGCTATATTTATGTATTGTGTGAAGTGGCGATTGTAAGCCAACTCTTTATCCCTTTCTTATTCAGTACATGGGATGTGTAAAGATTACCCCTCTTGCGACATGCCTACTATGTGGTTATGCCTCTAAGTCGTGCTCCGACACGTGGGAGATATAGCCGCATCATGGGTGTTACAAGTTGGTAATCAGAGCCGTACCCGACTTAGGAGCCCCCTGCTTGATCGAATCGCTGATGTTGTTGAGTCTAGAACAGAATGTTTTGAGTATTAGGATTATATATATATATAGGAGAGTAGGATTCTTTTTACTCCTCAGTCCCTTCGTCGCTCTGGTGAGGCCTCCTGACGTAGAGTGTTGACTCTTCTCTTCTCAAATTTCACGAATTTTTTTTAGGATCATGCGGGTATCTTGGAATCGTTCCGATGGTTTTGTGACGAGAACATTGTTCTTGGTGCCTCCTGACATTTAGGAGTTGTGGTAGTGTCCCGGGGAGTTGAGCTTCGAGGTGTTGTCGTCACAATTTTATCTTTGCAGTTCTAAAATACCTGAGTTCGCCGACATCGAAAATCTCTTTTATGCAGTTGTTGGTGAGATAACCTCGACGCCACCCAGTACTGGGGCGGGAGTTTGGGAGTATTTCCATAACTCGTATAACGGATGCTTTTCGAAGGTTGAGGTAAATGATTTCCGAAGGTTTCTTGGTTATGTGTTGAAGGATGGATACATCTCGATGTAGGATTTGTTAGTTTTGGGTGAGATATTATGCTTCCCCTGTATCCCCAACACCTGATTGCATAACCAGAAAGTTTCAGGAGTTTATAAGTGGGAATTCAAGTATATCGTAGGATATCCTTCCAACAGACACATGATACGATATGGGGTCTATCATATGTTTGTTTCCGCCTTATTCTGCAAGCCAATCCTTTGTTTTGTTTTGATTGTGGTATTCGAGTTGCTTCAATCTCAAGTGTTGATTCCATACCTTTCCTAAGCGGTGTTCTCACATTTCTATGTGAACACTAATCCTTCTTGATAATCGAGATTGTTGTGTCAATCCTTTTCAACCAGCGTGTTTCTCTTCAAGCGGATCCGATCATTTCAACATCCGCAAGATCATTTATCAGTTCTTCTCAACGGTGTTGGTTTCATCCGTCCCAAGTTGTCTTTGTTTTCCCGCCCTCCCACCCTTTTCCTTCAAGGACTCAGATTTCTTAATCAAGTATCATCTTATTGATGAGAAGTCTCTCCATTCTTTTCCGACAATGTTCTTATCCGGTGATTCTCAGGAAGATGCTAACGGAGTTTCAAGATCATCATTCATCATTCTTTTTCTTCTCTGGTGGATTTCAATTCAAGCTTTGTCGATCATATCATGTCCTCGTTTCAAATGTTTTCTCATACCAGTGCACCCCTTATCATTCACTTCTCGCTATTCATTGTTTCGGAGTGCCGAATATATCTCAGAAGGCTCGTATTCTCATTCAAGATCCGTTCAACCTATTTCGAGGTTGTTATCTCATTCAAGCCATTTAATTCAACCGGCACAATCTCTCTTTTAAATTGTTCAATGGTGTATCTTTTGAGTGGGCCCATAACCCATAGGCCTTTTCCCAGGATCCTACCTGACTCTTCTAATTTTACCGGAGCTATTCTCAAATCTTTCAAAGTTTGACATAAGAATGAATTATCATCAGTCAAATGCCTTCTCCAAGATCTTTCACATTGTTTTCATCGTTGGTTCAACCTTTCCATTCTTCATCCCAGAGTGCATCAACAATTCTTGATGGTGTTTTTGTCGTCACTCTCTGATTTGAAGACCGAAGAAGAGTTTCTCTTAAATCTTGCCCCATTCTCTTCAAGATTCATGGTTTAACCTTGATGCCATCCTCTCATAATTGTTTTCCATTGTGAGAATTCTATTCAACCATCCGGAGCATTTCAGGAACCTTTGTCAGTTTGATTCTCCGAAGGCTATGATTTCAGAAGATTTATTCATTCCAGCCTTCAGCTCTCGTTCTACAAATCTTATCGGTGCTTCATTAAAGTATTATCTAACCAGCTCGTGATCTCTTCGTTCTCATGTATCTAAATTCCTTCAAGTATCTTCATTCGTTTTTCCAATTCTTCCCGGTGTATTGTGCCTGAGCTACGTTCTTTTTTAATTCTTATGGTGGTTCGTTCAAGATTTCTCTTCCTTTGTTATTGTATCAATTCATTCGTTCCTTCCAATCCTACCGGTGGTTCATTGAAGACCTTATCAAGTTTGTGCTATATGTATCTTAATCCTTTCTACGAGAATGAGTAGTATGCCAAATCCATTGTTTGTCATCAATTTAATTGGTGAAGGATGAGCATAAGGTAATTCTTATTCTTGTTTCATCCAAGTGATTAATTCCTTAGTCCGGAGGTTCATCAAAATTCTTGATCTCATTTGTTCATCTTTCTTTTCCGGAGTTCCAAATTTTTTTCCCGCATTATCTCATCGCGAAGCTCCATCTAAATCTTCGCAAGGCTTCACCTTGTGTTTTCAACTTCTCTTTCTTTTCATCATCCTTTTATTACCGGAGTTCTTTCAGCTTTCCTTTTGTTTGACCATTCTTTTATTACCGGAGTTCTTCGAGAGTTTCTTCATGGTGGCTCATCAAGGATTTAATTCCTTCTCGAAGCGTTCATCGAGATTCTTTTCAGAGGAGCTCATGTATTCTTCATCTTGCATTCCGAAGTGCAATTCGTTCTACCTTATCTTTGAGGTGGTGTTACGTCATTTTTGACAATTGCTTGGTGTTTCATGATTCACAAGTTGTCCGGGATGACATATTGTAAACCCATTGTCGGTGTCAAAACCGGCGGATCTCGGGTAGGGGGTCCCGAACTGTGCGTCTAAGGCGGATGGTAACAGGAGGTAGGGGACACGATGTTTTACCCAGGTTCGGGCCCTCTTGATGGAGGTAAAACCCTACGTCCTGCTTGATTTATTCTTGATGATATGAGTATTACAAGAGTTGATCTACCACGAGATCGGAGAGGCTAAACCCTAGAAGCTAGCCTACGCTATGATTGTATGTTGTCCTACGGACTAAAACCCTCTGGTTTATATAGACACCGGAGAGGGTTAGGGTTACACAAGGTCGGTTACAAAGGAGGAGATATCCTTATCCGTATTGCCTAGCTTGCCTTCCACGCCAAGTAGAGTCCCATCCGGACACTAGACGAAGTCTTCAATCTTGTATCTTCATAGTCCAATAGTCCAGCCAAAGGATAGAGTCCGGCTGTCCGGAGACCCCCTAATCCCTGACTCCCTCAGTAGCCCCTGAACCAGGCTTCAATGACGACGAGTCCGGCGCGCAGTGTTGTCTTCGGCATTGCAAGGCGGGTTCCTTCTTCGGATATACCATAGAAGAGTTCAAATAAAGGATAGTGTCTGACCCTGCAAAATAAGTTCCACATACCACCGTAGAGAGAATAACATTTCCACGAATCTAATCTACTGACACGTTTAGGCAACATGACATCATGCCATGGCTCGGCGATTATTCGAACCGTTTTTCTAGCCCCGCACATAACGTGAGGCAGTTTCTTGACACGTCTTGTCAAAGCAGAGATCGTGTTCCCCATATTACGGGATTCTCATCAATACGGGCGTGGGTAACCCAACCGTGCCTAGGACTCCTAGATTTTAGGCAAGTCCCAAACGGCTACGGGGAGGACGCTTGATATTCACCCTCTTTATAAAGGGACAAGGCTTTTACTTTTTTCCTCCCATGCTCAATCGAATCCTTCCCCCGCCTCGAGTTCTAACACCCAAAGCCTAGGTCAGGTGCTTCGGATCTTCAATCATGTCCGGATCCAGCCTCCAGGGCCAGTGGATGCCCTCCTCCGTCACGGAAGAGGATATCAAGAAATTGAGGGAGGCAAGATACCTGACCGCCGAAATCTCACATCGGCTGCCCGCCCGAGGGCAGGTCGTCCCTACTCCTGAACCCAACGAAGACGCCGTGTTCATCTCCCACTTCCTCCGAGGACTAGGCCTCACTCTGGATCCCTTCGTAAGGGGTTTGATATTCTATTACGGGCTTGATTTCCACGATCTAGCCCCGTATTCCTTTCTCCATATATCAGTATTTATTGTCGTATGTGAGGCCTTCCTCCGCATTACCCCTCACTTCGGCCCGTGGCTCAAGACCTTTGATGTGAAGCCGAAGACGGTCGAAGGGCAGTATGTGTGCGGAGGCGCATTGATAAGCCTGATTGCAGGAGCTCCGTGGCTAAAAGGGTCCTTTCCAGAGGTGTCCGGATTATGGCAACGGGAGTGGTTCTACATCACCGCTCCCAGAAGTGCCAAGTGGGTGGCTTCCCCCGCCTTTCGCTCCGGCCCTCCACCACAACTGATGTCATGGATCAACAGGAGGCTGAGCTGGGGTCCAGCCAAGGATGTGCCCATATTGCAGAGCCGCATCCGAGATCTCTTCGAGGGAGATTTTAGTTTGGTTATGGTAGTGCAAGTCATGCTGGTTCGTCGAGTCCAGCCATGCAAACGCCGGCCCCTCCGCTTGTGGGAATTCAACCCAGATGGACCGCGCGCTATTCAGAATTTCCTCGGACTGACGCACGAGGAGATGTATAAATCATTCTTGGGACCTCAAATAGAGTGTCCGGATACTACTGAGGATGTGGGCCTGAGCAGCAACCGCACCGCCGACCAAGTAAGTAATCCTCTAGCCGAACACACCATCTTTCATTTACCATGACGTCATTCTGAGAAATCGATCTTTGACCAGGACTGGCTAACAAAGGCGAAGATGATTCAATGTTCGGCCCCCCTTCTTGAGGGTTTGGACAATCCGGTACTAGAAAAGATGCTCGAACTAGCACCTTGCCTAGAGCCCTCAAAGGAAGATAAAGGGGGGAATAATGAGGGCGAAAGCGGGCCCCCATCGCTACCAATTCCAACCGAGGGAATGAGCGCCTCCATGAAGGAGGATAACCAAGGGGAAGATTTTGACCATCTCTCGCTCCGCGGAAGGAAGAGGACTGCCTCTGAGGATCCGGAAACCAAGGCTTCCAAACGGGAGAAGAAGTCTCCAACAGAGGGTCCTGCCTTGGGGGGTGCTCTTGCCGCACAAAGTCCGCGCGGGGATCAGCCCTCTAACGAGCCGTAAGTGATCAAAAAATACTTAATAGTAAAGATATTCTACCTTATTTCCGAGGAAAAATAACCAAAGCGTTTATCTTGCAGTTCGGATCTTAGCCCTTCTCAGCTGAGCTCGTCTTTAGGGGACCTTCTTCCGGAGATGATGGAGAGCGAAACGCCTCCCCCGGACTCCCCCGCTCAAGAAGCGGGTGACCTTGAAGTGTCATCGCGGAGGGACTCTCCGGATCTGGTGAGGCCAAAAAATAATCCTATAGTCGCCCAAAGTCCCCAGCATCCGGCTCTTGAAGAGGGCACACAAAGGAGTCCGGCGCCGTCTGGTATGCGGTCGGACGCACTGAGGGATCTGCTGAAGCGAGCGACCATCTCAGAAGAACACCGTACGTTGATGAGTACGGTGATGGAAAGGATTTCGTACGCTGAAAGTGGGTTGCATGACGCCTTTATGAGTCTACTAACAGGCTTTGAGGTACGTAAAATGACAAACCTTTGTAATAGTACCGCACATTTTTAGGTGTGCCCTGTGTAGATAGTAGCCTCTGAGACTCTGGTTGTCACCGAGAATGGCGGCAAGTAGAGGATCGTAGTCCTAGGTAATAACCATTCCTCTTTGATGTGCAGATAGTGGAAGCTCTGGTGGCTAGCCGGACTCATGAGTTTGCCAAACTAAAGCGGCAACTGGATGCGGCGGATGCCGACATTGAGCTTGTTAACAAGAGGCTTGACGAGGCACATGGTAAGTGATATTTTCTGGTGAATGTCACATAGTAAGAGCGGCGTGATGCCAGTATCTTTAATATGTGTTTACTGCAGATGGAGCCGCCACCGTGGAGACCCTTCCGGCGGAACTTGCCCGAGCCAAAGAACAAGCAAGGAGTAGTAATGCGGCTGCTGTGAAGGCGGCCGAAGAGTTAAGAGCCGAGAAGGCCGCGCATTGCGAGAGCAAAGAGAAGATGGCCAAGATGGCCGTAAAGTTAAAAGACACTGCCGACCGTTGCCAATTGAAGAACAAAACCGAGCGAAGGCGACTGACCTCGAAAAGGCCACGATGGCGGCCAAAGACACCCGCTCTGCCATGAGGGTGAAGACGGAAGAGTTGCGTGAAGCCGGTGATATTGTGGTTGGGAAGCCCTTTTTGCTGTGGAGGAAGTTCGGAGATCCGCGGTATGCCCCTCTAGATTGGCTATGGAGTTCGGCAGATGCATATCTGGATTTGACGGTGAGTGCTGTCGTTGCGGTCGAATACTTCTGAGATCAAACAATTCGTGAAGTGGACAAGTTATTCTGGTCGCAGTTTAACGTTCCAGAGCGTCCACTTCCACTAACTGATCAGCTTGCCGAATGGGCCGAACTCAATAGATTGTCCGGACTCGCCATGAGGTCCGTCGTAGATCATCTGTGGCCGGAAAAGCCGAAGCCGAACAGCTATTTCAGCTTAGTGCAGCAGTTTCTTGGTGTGGTGCCGTGCATCAATGCGATGAAGAGGTCGGCATGCATAGAAGGCTCGCGGATGGCCCTTGCCCGTGTCAATGCATACTGGGCGGAGATGGATGCTACCACTATTGCGGCGTAGGGTTCGGCCATAGGCCGAGTGGCTGCCGAGCACTATTTTGAAGAGGTTCTTGAGGGTGCTCGTTTGATAGAGGCTCAGTGCTCGAATAATATTATGTTTGAGTGACATGTATTCCCATTGTAAAACCATGTTTTATTGAATTTAGCAAGGATGTATTTATACTTGTGCCTGAAAGTATTGTGATGCCTCCTGTGCGGCCGTTTATGTATACATGCATATAACCTGAAAGATTGCAGTCATCGGCTTCAGCCCCCACACATACAATGCGGGGGTGTTCGCAGAAGACGCGTATTCACACTTAATCCAATGTCTTGGTCCTAATAAGGAGGTGATAGCACAGTGAACTAGGCAACCGGACTATAATGCTTTAACACTTTCACTTAGCCATAGGAGTTTGACAGTGGGGCTACTATATAGCCACTGGTGGCTCCGCACTTGCCCGAATTCGAGGTGCATACATGCCCGGCCGGGAAACGACCCTTCGTTAAGGCGGAGGAATTCTAAGATTCTGATAGGTCACCGAGTGGTTGACCAGTCTCGCGCTATATCATGACAATCAGTTTTCAGCTTTCTCTACTGAGGTGCTCGTCCGGATGAACCAGGGCACAATCGCAGTAGTTCTCCTGGTGCCGCCTTAGCCGATAGAGCGGAACGTAAGGCAGTAAAACACAAGAGCCGGGCAAACCCAACATTTGACCAAAGACATGATTCGGAGCTGATGCATATAAGGACAAACTCGAGACACCGAACACTCCCTAAGGTATTCGGTCGTTATGGTGTAAACCGGGCCTAAACAGTGCCCTTTGTAAGAAGCCCCTGGTGTCCAGGCACGTGCATTGTTCTGGCGTGGCCACATGCCAAGACGTCAGCATCCTTCTCAATTGTACTGAGAATCCGAGGGATGTGTATCAACAAGAGACAATAAAAAAGGTTGACGCAGGGTCTTAATATAAAAAGAATCCTTTGAACGGGTCCCTGCTGCACGTCTGCGCCTATGTCTCCGTTGTGCCGTATCCTGGACGGGTGTAGCACGATGGTCATCTGTAAAAGAGAGGAACTTAGGTGAAAAGTTGTCGTGCAAAAAGGTAGGTTTTAAAGAAACCATGTACAGTTCAAGATGAGTAAAAATTGCCACTTGTCTGCGCGCATTGAGCCCCTTGTCTTTGTAATAGGGTGTGGTCATCAAACCTGTATGAATTACATATAGCTGCGCCGGACTCATCTAGCCGTGTCCGTGGTCTTGACGACCTATCGAATGCTTTAGTTGGTGAGGCCGTTTTAGTGTGCGGCTGCTCTCTTCGGCGCGCAGGGATCGCTCAATATTTCCATGTACTGTAATGATGCCACGTGGACCGGGCATCTTAAGCGTGAGGGAAGCGTAATGCGGTATTGCGTTAAAGCGAGCGAAAGCTTTGCGTCCAAGTAGTGCTTGATAGCCACTTTGGAACGGAACAATGTGGAAGGTTAAATTTTCGCTACGGAAGTTGTCAGGGAAGCCGAATATAACCTCTAGTAGCAGGGAGCCCGTGCAATGAGCCCCTGGGCCTGGCGTTACTCCTCTAAAGGTAGTATTGTTGTGGAAAATTTTCGTTGGGTCTATCCCCATTTTGCGGATTGTGTCCTGATATATCAGGTTTAAGCTGCTGCCGCCATCCATCAAGACTCGTGTGAAGTGGTATCCGTCAATTATTGGATCTAATACCAAGGCAGCCCATCCTGCGCTCCGGATACTTGCTGAGTAATCCTGATGGTCGAAGGTGATTGGTTGAGACGGCCAGTGGCAGAGCTCTGCGGTGATAGGCCCTTGGGCATGTTTATCTGGGAGTGCCACTTTGCTTCTCCCCTTTATCACGTGTAATACGTTTACTGTTTTGACTTTTGGTGGAAATTTCTTCTGTTCCCCAGTGTTTTGCTGGCGAGGCTTATCCTCGTCTTAGCTTGGTGTATCCTGCCCCTTATGTTCGGCGTTGAACTTGCCAGACTGCTTGAAGACCCAACATTCTCTGTGGGTATGATTTGCAGGTTTATCGGGGGTGCTATGGATCTGACATATTTGGTCCAGAATTTTGTTTAAGCTAGACAGTTCATCTCTGGCGCCTTTAGAGGGCGGCTTTTGCTGACATGGCCGGGAGCTGCTGAATCCGGCGTTTACTACCGTGCTCTTCGGTTGTCTTCTTTATTATGGCGCTTATTATTTTTGCTGCGTCGTGATTTCCCGTTTCCATCTCTAACTTCGGATGTACTTGGGTCGCTGGTGCTGCATCGGGCTAGCCAGCTGTCCTCACCCGCGCAAAAGCGGGTCATGAGGCTTGTTAATGATGCCATTGTTCTCGGCTTTTCTTGGCCGAGGTGTCTGGCAAGCCATTCGTCTCGGACGCTGTGCTTAAAGGCTGCCAAGGCTTCGGCGTCCGGACAGTCAACTATTTGGTTCTTTTTAGTAAGAAACCTATTCCAAAGCTTTCGGGCTGACTCTCCGGGCTGTTGAGTTATATACTCAAATCGTCCGCATCCGGAGGTCGGACATAAGTCCCTTGAAAATTTGCCCGAAAAGCGTCTTCGAGCTCTTCCCGGCTTCCAATGGAGCTTTCGGGGAGGCTTTTAAGCCAGTGCCGAGCTGGCCCTTTGAGCTTGAGGGGTAAGTACTTGATGGCGTGGAGATCATCTCCTCGAGCCATATGGATATGGAGGATATAGTCCTCAATCCAGACCCCAGGGTCTGTTGTTCCGTCGTATGCCTCTATGTTTACGGGTTTGAATCCCTCTGGAAATTCATGGTCCAGCACCTCATCGGTGAAACATAGGGGGTGTGCGGCACCCCTGTATCTGGGTGTATCGTGGTGTTCAGATGTTTTTGTGTTGCATCATATGCCGGAGCGCGCTTGCGTGGTCCATAAATGGATCTGGTTGCGCCGTCCTTTTGATGCGAGCCCTCGCGTGGATCGCGTATCGGCTCATGTGCGACGTTGTTCGCCGCTCTATGTTGGCCCTGAGGTTGTCTATCCGGCCAGATGGCCATTTTAATTTTTGGTTGCGGGGGATCTAAGGCCTCCTCATCAAATTCAGGTAGCAACTTCCGCTTCGGGTAGCTCTTGGTGTGGCGGTTACCGCCGTACTTCGCCGCTGTGTTGAGTACTTTACTCCATCTGATTCTGAGTGTGTCTTGCACAGCCTTGAGCCTTTGCATCTGCTTTTTTAGACTCCTCGCGGTGGCGACAAGCCTTTGATGGGCATTCTGTTGCCCTGGGTGTCTGTCCGATGTGATGTCGTCCGGATTATTATCTTTGACAGAGTCGGGTTGTTTCGTTTGATTCTCCGTGTTCCATGGTCCGGCGATTGTTCACCCTGCTCTAACGCTGGGTCTATATGATCGTTGTTTCTGCCGAGGCGGGATTTGGGGCGGCGCTTACGCCGCCGCTTTGACTGCTTCTAGAGGGGACAACCCTTCATTGCGTCCTTCCATTCCTCGTTGTCATTTTCTTTTGGTGTGTCCACCATGTATACGTCATGTGATGAAGTGGGCGTCTGGTGCCTTGTGGGCAGTGGTTCCTGTTCGTCTCCTGCATCGTCGTTCATACCGTCGATGTTTCCGGAGTCGAAGTCGAGCATGTCAGTTAAATCGTCGACAGTGGCTACTAAGTGGGTGGTGCTTGGGCAGCGAATTTCTTCGTCATCCGCATCCCAATCCCGCTGGACATAGTTCGGCCAGGATCCTTCTGACAAGGAGAGAGACCTTAATGAGTTTAGTATGTCGCCAAAGGGCGAGTGCTGAAAAATATCCGCGGAGGTAAACTCAATGATCGGCGCCCAATCGGATTCGCTAGGAACGGGCGCAGGCGGTTCGGAGTCCGTGGCCGGAGAAGGATCCGACAGTTTGACAACACGGCTCTCGTGCATGATAACGTCGATGTTCGGCTCGATCGCCGCTGAGGATAAGGCCTCCGTGGCGGGGTCCATCCACCCGTCCATGGACGGCGCAACTGGCTACGAATTGAGGGTCGGAGCGGCTGCCGGTGCGATCTCCTGAACACTGTCCGATGGTAGAGCTAAATCGTACTCATCATGACCGTGTGACGCACAAGGCATAGGTTCGAATCCGTCGAAGATCAAGTCTCCGCGGATATCGGCTGTGTAGTTTAAGCTTCCAAACCTGACCTGGTAGCCAGGGGTGTAAATTTCGATCTGCTCCAGATGGCCAAGTGAGTTGGCCCGCAGTGCGAAGCCCCCGAACACAAAGATCTGTCCGGGGAGAAAAGTCTCACCCTGGACTGCATCGCTATCGATGATCGTAGGAGCCATCAAGCCTAACGGCGACGACACAGAGGAACTCCCAATGAAAGAACCAATGTCGGTGTCAAAACCGGCGGATCTTGGGTAGGGGGTCCCGAACTGTGCGTCTAAGGCGGATGGTAACAGGAGGCAGGGGACATGATGTTTTACCAGGTTCGGGCCCTCTTGATTGAGGTAAAACCCTACGTCCTGCTTGATTTATTCTTGATGATATGAGTATTACAAGAGTTGATCTACCACGAGATCGGAGAGGCTAAACCCTAGAAGCTAGCCTATGGTATGATTGTATGTTGTCCTACAGACTAAAACCCTCCGGTTTATATAGACACCGGAGAGGGTTAGGGTTACACAAGGTCGGTTACAAAGGAGGAGATATCCATATCCGTATTGCCTAGCTTGCCTTCCACGCCAAGTAGAGTCCCATCCGGACACTAGACGAAGTCTTCAATCTTGTATCTTCATAGTCCAATAGTCCGGCCAAAGGATAGAGTCCGGCTGTCCGGAGACCCCCTAATCCCGGACTCCCTCACCCATCATTTTCAATTCGTTCATGAGATCCTTTGCAACCCATCAATCTCTTCATTGGAATTATCTTGGGTTATATTTCACCTAAAGCTTTCCCTAAGGATTGTTTCTATTTATGGTGCTCATAAATGACCCAAGTTCTTCATTTATCCTCCCGGTGAAATAAGTTTCTCGTCTCCTTGTTCATATCAATCCAAATCCATTGTTTCCGTTAATGACGGAATTTCACCTCATAGTTTTGGGATGTTCTCCATAAGCCCACTACAATCTTATTCGTTTCATTGTTGGTTTTCCAACAATTCCGTTATAACCTTCTTGGAAGGGTGCTCTCCAAGCTCATTGGTGGAAGAAGTTAGCATTTTCTTCTACATTCTTTTATTCCAATGGGCTATCTTCTATTCTTTCTTTCGGAGGCATTGGGATGTTTCTCTCTTCTCTCATCATCTCAAGTTGTGAGGATCGTGTTCTTTTCGTGCTTATCCTTTTATCCGGAGTGTTGTATCCTCTACTCAAGTACTTTTCGCCTTATCGAATCTTGTATCTCTTTTCAACCGGAGTGCTGTCCGAATTTGTTCTTCCTTGTTTCTCTTTTCTAACGGAGTGCTGTCAACTTTGTTCATCTTTGTTGTATTCTTTTTTCCTTTCTATTTGTTCAACCTCGCAAGGTTCTTTGGTTTCACTCATTTGTCAAAGAAGCAATTTAGTTTTACCTCTTCTCTTCCTCTTTCGTTTTCCCTCCGGTGCCATCCTAGATCTCGGGACGAGATCAGGGCAAATAAAACGGAAAGGGTGAAGTGGTGGAGAGGAAAACGAGAGGCAAATGGCAAATAATGTAATGCGAGGGATAAGAGTTTGTGATGGGTACTTGGTATGTCTTGACTTGTATGTAGATCTCAATGGCAACGGCGCCAGAAATGGCTAGTTGCTAGGAGATCAAATCTTGACTTGACTTGGTGCAACCTCCCCGGCAACGGCACCAGAAATACTTCTTGCTACCTCTTGAGAATGTGTTGGTTTTCCTTTGAAGAGGAAAGGGTGATGCAGCAAAGTAGCGTAAGTATTTCCCTCAGTTTTTGAGAACCAAGGTATCAATCCAGTAGGAGACTACACGCAAGTCCCTCGTACCTGCACAAACCAACAAGAACCTCACAACCAATGCGATAAAGGGGTTGTCAAACCCTTCATGGTCACTTAGGAAAGTGAGATCTGATAGAGATAATAAGATAAATATTTTTGGTATTTTTGTTGTACAGATTGGAAAATAAAGATTGCAAAATAGAAATAGCAAGTTGATAGGAAAAATAATATGATGGACGATAGACCCGGGGGCCATAGGTTTCACTAGTGGCTTCTCTCAAGATAGCAAATTCTATGGTGGGTGAACAAATTACTGTAGAGCAATTGATAGAAAAGTGCATAGTTATGAGAATATCTAGGCATGATCATGTATATAGGCATCACGTCCGTGACAAGTAGACCGAAACGATTCTACACCTACTACTATTACTCCACACATCGACCGCTATCTAGCATGCATCTAGGGTACTAAATTCATAAGAACAGAGTAACACATTAGGCAAGATGACAAGATGTAGAGGGATAAACTCAAGCAATATGATATAAACCCCATATTTTTATCCTCGATGGAATACAATACGTGCCTTGCTGCCCCTGCTGTCACTGGGAAAGGACACCGCAAGATTGAACCCAAAGCTAAGAACTTCTCCCATTGCAAGAAAGATCAATCTAGTAGGCCAAACCAAACTGGTAATTCAAAGAGACTTACAAAGATATTAAATCATGCATAAAACAATTCAGTGAAGAATCAAATATTGTTCATAGATAATCTTGATCATAAACCCACAATTCATCGGATCTCGACAAACACACCGCAAAAAGAATTACATCGAATAGATCTCCAAGAGAATCGAGGAGAACATTGTATTGAGATCCAAAGAGAGAGAAGAACCATCTAGCTAATAACTATGGACCCGAAGGTCTGTGGTAAACTACTCACACATCATCAGAGAGGCTACGGTGTTGATGTAGAAACCCTCCGTGATCGATTCCGCCTCCGGCGGAGCGCCGGAAAAGGCCCCAAGATGGGATCTCATGGGTACAGAAGGTTGCAATGGTGGAAATAGGTTTTCGTGGTGCTCCTGGATGTTTTCGGGGTATATGGGTATATATAGGAGGAAGAAGTACGTCGGTGGAGCTGCGAGGGGGCCACGAGGGTGGGGGCGCGCATGGCCCCCTGGGCGCGCCCTCCTGCCTCGTGGACTCCTCGCTTCTTTCTTGACGTCCACTCCAAGTCTCCTGGATCATGTTTTGTTCCAAAAATAACTCCCCCGAAGGTTTCATTCCGTTTGATATTCCTTTTCTGCGAAACACTGAAATAGGCAAAAAAACAACAATTTGCATTGGGCCTTTGGTTAGTAGGTTAGTCCCAAAAAAATATCAAAAGGTATATTAAAGCCCATTAAACATCCAAAACAGATAATATAATAGCATGGAACAATAAAAAATTATAGATACGTTGGATACGTATCACGAACCGACACTTTCTTAACTTGCAAAAGATCATGGATCTAAGTTTCCTAACTTACCCAAATCAACTGATCTCTCCCATTAATGCAATTTACTTTAGGAAACAAATTGCATATTTTTAGGAAACAAATAACAAATTTTAAGAAAAACAACATGTAAATCATTATGTACCCACTTAATTTGTTATGGAATAGTATCAAAATTATAGAGCATAATGAACATTCAATTTTTTAAGGAAACAAATCCTGAAATCTCTACTATTAAAGGGGAGTTGGAGATGGTACATCTAGCTCTCTGGCCACTGATTGACTCCCCCTCCTCTCCCCCATCGATTTTTCTCGCTTCCCTCATCGATTTATTTTCACCTATGACAAATTTTTTTCACAAACCTAAGGAGCAGCCCACCCACCCCTCTCTCTACCTCAAGCAACACATGCACTACCCTGAGTCCCGACCCCGCCGCGCCCTAGGGTTAGCCCGCCGCCCACCCTCACATCTCTACCTCCTGCAATGGCTATGAGGGGCGGCGCGGGAGAGATTGCTCAGACGACATCGTGGTGTCTCCCCGTGTCTTCCTATGGACCGCGCCATACGGATTCTCCCGTGAGACCACACCACACTGCCAACTCCCCACGCTGGTGGCTTGCTCGCTCTAGACCGCCTCTCATCAGTGCCCCCGCCGACCTACGTTTTAGAGAAAAGGCCGCAACCCGACTTTAAATTAATAAAGACACCAGGCAGCCAAGTAGCACAGACAGATCGGTAGCACATCAGACATGACATCAACAAAGAAGTTTTAATCGGCCACAACTGGCAACATGGCACGCTGGCTAGCACACAAGAACCCCAAAAGAGGCACAACTAGAATTCGACGAGGAGCACCAACTACTGCAACCTAGCTCGATCTCCACCCAAGATGGTTATCGTCGAAGTACGCACACGGGAGATGAGGAGCTCCACGGCCGCCTTATTGCCCTCTTTAATCAGATATTTCCACTACTGCAAAAAGATTGAAAGTTTGAAAACACACATCCGCCTTATTAGGGAACACTTGTTCGATTGTAAACTTATTTTTGATCGTCCACAGGGTCCAACACATGGCAGAGAAGCCAAACCAAAACAACCTCCTGAACTGCCCAGACAGGGGGGACACTAGCGCCCTTAGACCAACAAAGTTAGAAGGAGCCCATGACACATCCAACCAATCCCTAAGACAGCTCCAAAACAACTGGGCCAGGGGGTGAGGGAGTCCTGGACTAAGGGGTCCTCGGGCGTCCGGCCTATTAGCCATGGGCCGGACTGATGGGCTGTGAAGAACACGAAGAGCGAAGACTGCACCTGTGTCCGGATGGGACTCTCCTTAGCGTGGAAGGCAAGCTTGGCGACCAAATATGTAGATTCCTTTCTTTGTAACCGGCCTTGTGTAATTCTAGATCCTCCCGGTGTCTATAAAAACCGGAGAACTTAGTACGGAGGGATAATCATTACCATAGCAATACAAGCTAGACCTCTAGGGTTCAGCCATTACGATCTCGTGGTAGATCAACTCTTGTAATACTCATATTCATCAAGATCAATCAAGCAGGAAGTTGGGTATTACCTCCATAGAGAGGGCCCGAACCTGGATAAACATCGTGTCCCCTGTCTCCTGTTACCATCGACCTTAGACGCACAGTTCGGGACCCCCTACCCGAGATCCGCCGGTTTTGACACCGACATTGGTGCTTTCATTGAGAGTTCCACTGTGCCGTCCTCAAAAGGTTTGGTGGCTCCTTCAATCATCCACAACGACGCTGTCCAAGGGGAGGTCTTCCTCCCCGAACAGATCTTCGTGTTCGGCGGCTTCGCACTGCAGGCCAACTCGCTTGGCCATCTGGAGCAGATCGACAGCTACACCCCTGGCCGTTAGGTTAGATTCGGGAGCTTGAACTACGTCGCGGACATCCGCGGAGACTTCATCTTCGACGGATTCGATACCACGATAATCGCTCCCCGACGCCTCGATGAACATGACTTAGATCTATCATCGGGCCATACCCAGGAAATTGCACCTGTAGCCGCTCTGGCCTTAGATCCAGAGCAGGTCACGCCATCCGAGGACAGGAAGCTCAACCCCACCACGGAAGTCGCAGACTTGTAGAGACCCGACCTCAGACGGTCAAGTCTATGTGCTTCAGTGTCATCCCTGCATTGGTAATGCTGACACACACAGTACTTGAATGGATTTATAACATAGTAGCAATCACACACTTATTACATTGAATGTCTCAAGAGAGAACTTAATACAATAAATACGGCTTAAGGCCATCTAAAATAAGATAATAGCAGAAGGCTTGGAAGATAAAGTGAGTCCATCAACTCCAACGGCATAGATGAGTGCATGACAACGACCTAGCGCACCTTACTGCTCGCCTGAAAAGTCTGCAACATGATATGTTGTAGCCCGTAATGGTTCAGCACATGGAATATGCTAGCAATATAACACCATAGAGCAATGAACAGATAAATGCTATCACTACATGCATATATGGCTGGTGGAGGCTCTATGGTTATAATGTTTTGCGAAAAGCCAGTTTTTCCCTACAACAAAGGAATAAATTTTATTTAACTATCATGGTGGTTGAAACATCATTGAGAAGGTTCCTCCAACTCAATCCCAATTAAAGTAGTCATTAACATCCGAACAAATTAATTTAATGTGATGAGATCAAACCAAATAATTCAAGTACCAGATACTCAAGATGTCCATAACCGGGGACACGGCTAACCATGATTAGTTTGTACACTTTAGAGGTTTGCGCACTTTTCCCCACAAGACTCGATCTCCTCCGTTGGATTTCTCGCACTACACGGTGTTTGAGAAACGGACGACCGAGACATAGTCTTTCAGAAGCATTAACTCTTTACTCTAGGTAGACAGTTACACCTAGTTTCCCTCTACATCTGCTAGCCTACCACTGAAAGAGGTCACACAACATACTCAACTATGCCAGAGCCCATAATGGCTTGTGGCTGCACACGGAAGTTTCTAGCATGAATAATCTTATGATCCCTTTGAGCCTGGGTGGCGGACCATAGGATGATCACACAGGTACTCCGGGATATCCTAGGACAACACTGGATTCTCTAGGTGCCCACAAGCAATCCACCCAGATGTGTATTAAAGTTGCCACCTTAAGTTGAACCATTAATTAACAACTCACATCTGTCATGGATACACTCAAACCCAAACCACGTCTATGAGCATAGCATGGCAATATAAGCATAACGTAGAAGTAACTCCCAAGGGTTTGGTAATAAAACAGGTAATAGGTTCTACCTCATCATCTACTTCCCAGTACCCACAAGTTAATCACATCCTAATCATGCAGTGTTTGAGGATTGTAACTAATGCATAAAAATTGGGTATGAAAAGAGTATGATCAATGTGTTACTTGCCTTGCTGACAATCTACAAATCCTAAAGACTCGTAGTAGCATGCTTCACACTCCGAGAATTCTATCGCAAACAAACAATAGCATACATAAGCAATCAAGCAAAGATGCACGGGTAAAAAGTCAAATAAGAAGATCTAACCAGAACGTTCAATTGAAGAAATCCGGTTTTCAAAAAGAATCAAATGAAACGGAGCAACGAAACTCAAACCACGAAAGAAACAAGATCCGTTTACTAATCTGGACTAAAGTCAAATTTTACAGTACCAAAATCTTGTTCAAGTTGGTTAAACATAAAGAGGGCTTCAAGACGAAGATCTAGGTGCTTGTTTCACCTGATTTGGATAAACGAGCGAAAAGATAAACTAAAACGAAGATCAAGGCAGAAATCGCGATCGAAAATAATCGTGGAAAAACCCTAGAAAATAAAACGAGATGAACAGGCTAATGAATGAACGTTCACTGTCTGTGGCTAGCTGACGAACAGCGTTCGTTAAAATGAACGTATAGACGAACGTCTGCTAAACAACTAAACTGAGAAAAACCGAACCGATAAAATAAAAAAACGCATCTAGGGTTTTAAAAAAACTAGGGTTTTTTTACCTAAAACCGAAAAAACGGCGGCTCGGTGTGGATGGGGAATGGCGGCGGCTCCGACGAGGCGAGGCAGGGTGGGGCATGGCGGCGCGCAGGCGGCAGTGGAGCGGCGCAGGGCAGCGCGGGCAGCAGCGAGCTGCAGCGGCGGTGGCGCTCGGGAGGCGGCTTGGGGCTCCGGGGGCCCGGGGCGGATTTTAAAGGGGGGGAAGGTGGCGGCTTGGGGGAAGGGCGACGGGGGTGGCGGTGGCGGCTCGGACTCCCTCAAGGATTTCGGCTTGGGGACGAAGGCGACGACGGCGGCGGAGTGGGCCGGCTGGGCTTTCGGCCCAGTCGGTCCGAAGCAAAACCTTTTTTTAAACTGATTTCACTAGAAAAATCCTAGAAAATAAAATAAAAAAAATACCAAAACAAATTTCCACTATCTAAATAGAATATTTAGAACAAAGTGAACATTTTCTTGGCCCTAAAATGCAATTGGAAAAATGCATATTTTTTCTAATTCAAATAAAATGGCAATAAATTTCAAATAAAATTATTTATTTGATTTTAGTATTTTTCTTCCAATATTTCATTTATTTTGGAGAAGTCATATTATCTCCTCCCATATATTTTAATATGAAATATTTTCGGAGAGGAAAAATAATTAAAACCAATTGATCCTTGTTTTGATATTTGAAAAAAAATCAAATATGAAAAACGTGAAATCCCCAACTCTCTCGTGGGTCCTTGAATTGCTTAGGATTTCGAGGATCACAACACGAAATGCAATAAAATATGATATGCATGGATGACCTATGTATAACATTCCAAATTGAAAATTTGGGATGTTACAAACCTACCCCCCTTAAGTTGAATCTCGTCCTCGAGATTCGGGTTGGCTAGAAAATAAGTGTGGGTGGTCTTTGCGTAGATCATCCTCTCGCTCCCAGGTGGCTTCATCCTCGGTATGGTGGCTCCACTGAACTTTGCAAAACTTGGTAACTTTGCTGCGAGTAACTCGACTGGCAAACTCGAGAATTTTGACAAGTTTCTCCTCATAGGTCAAATCACTATCCAACTGAATTGCTTCCAGGGGCACTGTATCTCTCAGAGGAATATCGGCCATCTTTGCATGGCACTTTTTCAACTGGAAAATGTGAAACACATCATGAACTCCTGACAGCCCTTCGGGTAACTCCAACTTGTAGGCTACTTCTCCCATGTGTTCCAAAACACGGTATGGACCTACAAATCTCGGGGCTAACTTTCCCTTAACTCCAAAACGTTTAACTCCTCGCAGAGGTGACACTCGTAGATATGCTCTATCTCCGATTTCATAGACTACCTCCTTGCATTTTGAGTCTGCATAGCTCTTCTGTCTAGACTGAGCTACCTTTAGTCTGTCTCAAATCAGCTTAACCTTCTCTTCTGACTCTTTAATCAAATCCGGTCCAAACAACTGACGGTCTCCGACTTCATCCCACATCAACGGTGTTCTGCACCTCCTTCCATACAAAGCTTTGAAAAGTGCCATCTTCAAACTAGCTTGGTAGCTATTGTTGTATGAGAACTCCACGTAGGGCAAATTGTCATCCCAACTAGATCCATAATCAAGCGCACAAGCTCTCAACATGTCCTCCAGAATCTGATTGATTCTCTCAGTCTGTCTATCTGTCTGCGGATGAAATGTTGTACTGAACTCCAGCCTGGTACCCAAAGTCTGGTGGAGCTGGTGCCAAAACTTTGAAGTAAATTGTGTTCCTCTATCACATACGATGGTCATAAGAACTCCGTGCAGACATACGATCCTGGTCATATATATCTTGGCCAACTTTGCGCTTGTATAAGTGGTTTTCACTGGGATAAAGTGAGCTACTTTGGTCAAGCGATCCACTACTACCCAGATAGAATCATATCCCGATCGGGTCCTGGGTAATCCGGTGATAAAATCCATGCCAAGCTTGTCCCACTTCCATTCGGGTATCGGCATAGGCTGCAGTAATCCTGCTGGCTTCTGATGTTCTGCCTTCACTCTCTGATATACATCACATACGGCTACGTACTCGGTAATATCCTTCTCCATTCCAGTCCACCAGAAACGCTCCTTCAAATCTAAATACATCTTGGTGTTTCCAGGGTGTATCGAGTATGGCGAGTCATGAGCTTCCTATAGTATCAACTTCCTGATCTTGGCATTATTGGGCACATATACATGGTCCTCAAACCACAAGGTGTTGTGCTCATCCTCACGAAAACCTTTGGCTTTTCCTTCACTCATCTTATCCTTTATCTCGGCAATTTCTTTGTCATCCTTCTGAGCTTCTCGAATATTTCCCAATAATGTTCACTGAACCTCTAATGCTGCAACAAAACCACTAGGAACTATCTCCAAATGAAGCTCCCCGAGATCTTCGGCCAACTCCTTTGGTAATCCTCCGCTGAAAGTGCAACTATCCCTAGGTGGTTTTGGTAATTCATAACAACATATAGCTCATTGAGCTAATGCTATTCCAAGATGATTATTTCAGGAAAGCTCAATGATTGGCATGGCATGGATGTGAAAGTGGAACCCTCAAAATGCTAAGGAAAAGGATTGGCTCAAGCTCAAAAACTCAAGACTCTTCATTTTATATTTTAGTGATCCAAGATCACATTGAGTCTTTAGGAAAAGCCAATACTATCAAGGAGGGATGAGGTGTTGCTTAATGAGCCTCTTGCTTCATGTGCTTAGTGATATGCTCCAAAAACCCTCAACTACTTTCCCATATCCACATTTGACCTAAACCCTAAGCCAAACTCGGTCCTACCGATTCTTCCTATCCGGCGCCACCGAGTTTCACTTGTCATTAGCCACTGCCAAACCCTAGCAATTCGGTTCTACCGATAGGGATCTCGGTCTCACCGAGATGGGATTGCAAACTCTCTGTTTCCCTTTCGTAACTTTTCAGCCTCACCGAAAGAGCGAATCGGTCCCACCGAGATTGCAACGTAAATTCAGTGTTTCCCCTTTGTAACTTTTCGGTCTCACCGAAAGAGCAAATCGGTCCCACCGAGTTTGCCTGACCAACTCTCTGGTTAGCTAATTACCAAATTTGGTCTCACCGAGTTTGTGTAATCGGTCTCACCGAGATTACGTTATGCCCAAACCCTAACCATATCGGTCCTACCGAGTTGCATGTCAGTCCCACCAAAAATCTCTAACGGTCACTAGGTTTACATTTTCGGTCCGACCGAGTTTATTGATCCGGTCCCACCGAGATTGGAAAACTGTGTAACGGTTGGATTTTGTGTGGAGGCTATATATACCCCTCCACCTCCTCTTCATTCGTGGAGAGAGCCATCAGAACACACACACCATTCCAACTCATATGTTCTGAGAGAGAACCACCTACTCATGTGTTGAGACCAAGATATTCCATTCCTACCATATGAATCTTGATCTCTAAGCCTTCCCAAGTTGCTTTCCACTCAAATCTTCTTTCCACTAAATCCAATTCCTATGAGAGAGAGTTGAGTGTTGGGGAGACTATCATTTGAAGCACAAGAGCAAGGAGTTCATTACCTACACACCATTTGTTACTTCTTGGAGAGTGGTGTCTCCTAGATTGGCTAGGTGTCACTTGGGAGCCTCCGACAAGATTGTGGAGTTGAACCAAGAAGTTTATAAGGGCAAGGAGATCGCCTACTTCGTGAAGATCTACCACTAGTGAGGCAAGTCCTGTGTGGGAGATGGCCATGGTGGGTTAGACAAGGTTGCTTCTTCGTGGACCCTTTGTGGGTGGTTGCTTCTTCATGGACCCTTCGTGGGTGGAGCCCTGTGTGGACTCGTGCAACCGTTAACCTTCGTGGGTGGAGCCCTGTGTGGACTCTCGCAACCGTTACCCTTTGTGGGTTGAAGTCTCCATCAACGTGGATGTAGGATAGCACCACCTATCCAAACCACGGGAAAAACATCTGTGTCTCCAATTGCGTTTGAATTCTCCAAACCCTTCCCTTTACATATTCTTGCAAGTTGCATGCTTTACTTTCCGCTGCCAATATACTCTTTGCATGCTTGCTTGAATCGTGTGATGATTGCTTGACTTGTCCTACATTAGCTAAAATCTGCCAAGAACTAAAATTGGGAAAAGGTTAAGTTTTTATTTGGTCAAGTAGTCTAATCACCCCCCTCTAGACATACTTTCGATCCTACAAGTGGTATCAGAGCTTTGGTCTCCATTTGCTTTGATCTCCATAGCTTTGGTGGTCATAGCCTTGGTTTCACAACCTAGGAGAGTATGGCGTCTAGCGAGGGAAATTACCACCGTAGAGGTCCCTACTTTGATGGTACTAATTTTGCTAGTTGGAAGCATAAAATGAAAATGCATATTCTTGGACATAACCCGGCCGTTTGGGCTATTGTGTGTGTTGGTTTGCAAGGTGACTTCTTCGATGGGAGAGAACCAAACCGTGAAGCTACCGCGGATGAGTTGAAGATGTTGCAATACAATGCTCAAGCTTGTGATATTCTCTTCAACGGATTGTGCCCCGAAGAATTCAACAAAATCAGCCGTCTTGAGAATGCGAAGGAAATTTGGGACACTTTGATTGATATGCACGAAGGTACCGACTCCGTCAAGGAATCCAAGTTGGATGTGCTTCAAAGTCAACTTGACAAGTTCAAGATGAAGGATGGTGAAGGTGTCGCTGAAATGTACTCTAGGCTTGCTCTCATCACAAATGAGATTGCCGGCTTAGGAAGTGAAGAGATGACCAAAAGATTCATCATCAAGAAGATTCTAAGAGCCTTGGATGGAAAATATGATACCGTATGCACATTGATCCAAATGATGCCCCATTACAAAGATCTCAAGCCAACGGAGGTGATTGGAAGAATTGTTGCTCATGAGATGTCACTTAAGGATAAAGAGGAACTTCACAACAAATCAAGTGGTGCCTATAAAGCCTCATGTGAAGCCCCCACATCATCAAGTGAGAAACAAGACTTCAATGAAGAATTGAGCTTAATGGTGAAGAACTTCAACAAGTTCTACAAGAGTAGAAGCAAAGATAGAAGCTTCAAGTCAAGGTCCTACAATGACAAAAGATCTTCTAGTCGAGAGCGAAACTGCTACAGTTGTGGAAGACCCGGACACTATTCCAATGAGTGTACGGCTCCCTACAAGAGAAGAGAAGATTCTCCAAAAAGAAGAAACAAAGAATCACCACCAAGAGAGAGGAGGAGTAGAGATGATCGTTATGAACGAAGATACTCACGGAGAAGCAAGGATTCGGAAAGGAAGGAAAAATCATCAAGGAGCTACACAAGACGAAGACATCAAGCTCATGTTGGTGAATGGGTATCCGGCTCCGACTCCGACAGCCACTCCGAGAGAAGTTATCACTCCGACTCCGAAGATACTCAAGATGAAGGTGTTGCCGGTCTAGCACTTGTGTCAACCAACTCCTATGACATATTTGACTCACCAAATGAAGGAATTGGAAGATGCTTCATGGCCAAAGGTCCTAAGGTAACACACCCCGAGTATGTTGATTTCAATAGTGATGAAGATGACTTGTTAGGTGATGATTTGCTTATTGACAACTCTAGTGATGAATACTATGATGAAATGTCAATTAAACATGCTAATCAAGATAAAACGAATGACAATGATAAGGAGAAGATTGAGGCCCTAACTAAAGAACTAAATACTCTTAAGTTAGCTCATGAAACCATCTTCGAAGATCATCGAGAACTTTTAAGAGCTCATGAGAAATTACGCTTTGAGAAGCTCAATCTTGAGCAAGAGCATGAGTTCTTAAAAGCAATCAATGATGATCTCCATAAGAAAAGTTCTTCTTACATTGCCAAGCGTTTACTCTTATCTACTTACATGCCTCAAGTCAAGTCTAGTAACAAGAACAAGAAAGATTCTTCCTCTAGTAGTAACAATGATCATGCTAAATCCAATATTGTTCCTTCTAGTAGTTCTCTTGATTTCACTAATGATTCTCTTAGCCAAGTTACACTTGAGCAAGAAAACAATTTATTAAAGGGAATTATAGAGAAAGGAGTGTACAAAAGCCTTGCCGGGAGTAAGCAATTCGAGGAAATTGTGCGCAAGCAAGGAATGCACCGGAAGAATCAAGGTGTTGGTTTTGAACGAAAGTTCAATGCCAATGGAGTTGAGTGGGAAGAAGATCAATACCCCAAGACAAAGTTTGTTCCTCAACAAGAGAAGTATGATACTTCTTTCAAGGGGACACAAGCTCAAGATGATCTTCCACCACAAGACTACAAGCAAAAAGGCAAGGACAAGCTTCAAGAGGAAATTGATGCATTTGAAGAAGCTCCTAAGACCTTAGTCAAGTGGATTCCCAAGACTACTTCAAGTTCCACTTCATCAAGTACGACTACAACTCCAAGGATTCCCATCAAGATGGTGTGGATCCAAAAGAAGAAGAACTAGAGAGTTCTTGAGGGTGACTCCGCCAACATACTTCACTCTTATTATTTTGGCAAGAACAAGTGCAATCAACTTCCACATCTTGCACTAGTTCAAGGAGTCACAAACCCTCTTGTTGGTAAGACAAGGGACAAGGTAACCTAAAAGTTTTCATGGACATCATCTTGTGTGTGCATCACTCTATGTCTATGGATATCCTTGTTTCTTCCTTGTGGGACTAACCCATGTAGGTATTGAAAGTGCAATTCACTCAAATGGATAGCTCCAAGTGATCTACATCAACATTGAGCGTCCACATCTTCAACATCTACATGAAGTCATCATCGACAAAACCCAAGGTTAGTTCATACCTCTTAGGGGGGGATATCACATCTAGGGGGAGCTTTACTCTAAGACTTGAGCTAAAGCAACTCTAAAGATGTGAACACAACAATGCTTTATGTAAAAGTGGTAACCCCACTTGAGCTTAAACGATGAGTATGACCTATGATCAAGTGCTCTCACTTGACTCCTAAGTCAATATACTCATATATAGATGACCTTGTCATCGCAAATTGCTTGATAGATGCTAGAATTGGTTGTGCATGCCTTGCCACATATTTCATTTGCCATCTTATTGTGTGAGCATGCTGGTTGCATATTTTACTCATTCGAGGACATCCACTTGTTGTTTTGATTGTTTGGTTTTATTTTCTTTTGCCAAGTGGATGGACAAGAATGCCTAAGTACCTCCTCTAGCTATCTATGCTTTTCTCGTCTCAAACTCTATTCATGCTGCATCACAAGATTTGATCAAGTCAGATTCGAACCACTCTGTGTGAGGAGCGCTCGGAGTCCCCGATTCGTCATAGACTTAAACTTCCAAAACCTCTTTATGATTCTCGGTCTGACCGATACCCCACTTTCGGTCCTACCGAGATCATTAAGTTGATCTAGGTTTTCGATCTCGGTGCAACCGATTTGAACATTTCAGTCCCACCGAGTTTCAGTAACTGCCCGCAGTTATGAATCTCGGTGCCACCGAGTTGTTCCACTCGGTCACACCGACAGGGTCAGGCTATATATAGTCACGGGCAAAATTTGGAAATTTCTTCGAACCCCTTCGCCCGCGCGATAGCCTGCTCTGCCAACGTGGTCTCCGGATCGTCTTCTCGCCGCCAGCTGCCTCCAGTCGCTGGTCTCCGTCGCCGTCAACGGGAATTCTGCCCCGCCGTTGCCGCCGTAGCGAGTCTTCGCCGAACTAGGGTATGGACTCGATCACAGTGCTATTCCCCATCCGATTCCTAGCACATTGTGTTCTTCATGATTCTTGCCACGATTGAAACACTCCTATCCAGTCAATACGCCCGTAGATTAGCTTTGATTCGAAAATTTTAGGGTTAGGTTTCCGCCGAAACCATCTCGGACCCACCGAGTTGAAAAACTCGGTCCCACCGATTTGGCTTATGCCATTGCACAAGTGAGACTTGGTATGACCGAGAATTACTTATCGGTGTGACCGATTTTGGAACTCTGTGAAACCCTAGCAGTCTCGGTGCCACCGAACTGTGACTCGGTCCTACCGAGTTCACTAGTTTAGGTTCCAAAACTGCTTCGGTATCACCGAGTTTGAAAATCGGTAGATCCGAGATGATTTCAGTGGGAAACTAAAACTAAGTTTTTGAATCATTCTTTTTGCAAAAATCTCTGCATTTTGTGATGCTCATCTATTCTACCTCATCTATAAACTATTCACAGGGTCAGCAGTCAGAGTTTGCAGCATGTCTGATCAAAGTGACAGCCAGAACATGTCAGAGCAGCAGGTGCACATGAGTGAGGGCACTAGTCCCTCAAGTTCCTCAGATGATGGCAGCAGAAGCACTCCTAGCAATCTGCCTAAAGCTGCCACAAGACAGAGAAAGAAGAGAACCTCAGATTCAGAAGATGAGGATTATGTGGCAGAAGAGGAAGCAACCTCCAAGAGAGTTGAGCCAGCTCAGGGGACAAAGCCAGGGCTGAAGATCAAAAGGCCAGTAGGCAGGCAGCCAATGTCAAAGGCCAGAATGTCAACCGAGAAGCCCATAGAGCCAGTTGCAGCTGAGGGCAAGAAAAGAAAGGAAAGGGTGAAGAAGACTGTGGCTAGAGTGCTTGGCAAAGCTTCCATCATGGAAGATGAGGAGGAAGAAGAAGAGGTAGCTGCACCAGCACCCAAGGCACCCAAGCTAATGGGAGATGCCATAAAATCAGGGGGAGCTGCTTCCAAGGCCAAGCCAGCTCCAAAGCCAAAGCCAAAGAGGAATACAAGGAGCATTCCTGCAGCTGAGAAGAACAAGGCCCCAGTGCCTGAGACTGTTGCTGAAGAAGAGGATGAAGAGCAAGTTCTTAGAAAGCTCAAGCCCAAGATCCCAGACCACAACGATGCTCATCCTGTGGCTGAGGATATGAAGCTCAGGAGAGATTCAGGGCTGAGGAAGTGGAGAGAAGCAGACCCGTATGCTTCAAGGAGAAGGACAGCAGTTGACTACAGGTTTCACACCAAGGAGCAGCAGGATTTTTACGAGACAGTGCTGCTAGATAAGAAGCCCATTGTCTGTGATATGCGATGGGTTGATTGGCAATACAATAAGGACAACGAAGAGTACTACCCAGGAGTTCAGGACAGCTTCAAGGCGTGTGGAGTAGAGGACTTTGTTGGGCAGAAGCTCACAAAGTGGAACGAGGAACTCATCATGCAGTTCTACTCCACAGCTCACTTTTATTCAGATGGGAGGATCACATGGATGTCTGAGGGTACAAGGTACCAATCCACAGTTGCTGAGTGGGCACATATCATTAATGCCCCAGAGGAGCATGATGATGATTTGGACATTTATGCCAAGAAGAAGATGGACCATAACTCTATGTCCAATATGTACAAGGAGATCCCAAATGAAGCACTTGATACTTTCAAGTTTGGCTCAGTGCATTATCTTCTGTCAGGTCTGCCTACGATCAATTGGATACTAAGGCACACCCTACTGCCCAAGTCTGGAGATCACAAGATGATCAGAGGCCACGCAATAAATTTGCTTCATGTATTTGATGTGCCTCAGAAGTTCAAGGTGATGAGCCTCATAGTGGAAACTATCAAAAGGACTGCAGCAGATCAGAAGAGGAGTTGCGGATATGCCCCTCAGATCCAGGAGCTCATTAACTCCAAGATGGGCATGGGCATATATTTATTGGACAAGGAACACCTGCCCATCCGTCCAGACTTTGAGGACAATCAAGTTGTCATGACTGAGAACGAGCCATCATCTGCCCAAGCATACGCAAAGAAGGAGAAGGCAAGGAAGGAGAAAGCTGCCAAGATGCCAACTCAAGAGGACATCTGAGTATTTCTTGAAGACTAAACAAGAGCAGCTTGGTTACCTGATTGCATCCACCCTGCGGATTGAGAAAGGACTAGCCACCCTAACTCAAAACCAGGCAAGCCTAGAGAGAATCATGGAACAAAAGTTCTATGACTTGGATGTCAAGGTGACAGAGATTCAGACTGCAGTGGAGCAGCTCCAAGATGATATGCAGGAGAGGAGAGGCAGGACTACCACTCATGCCTTTGCCAGAGTGCCACGAGGTCCGAGGTCGTCTGCCGTGCCAGTTGCTGACACAAGAGCCACCACCTCAGCACCAGCTACAGCCTCAGTTCCACCAGCTCCAGCATCTACTTCAGCTCCAACTCTAGCGTCTACTTCAGCGTCTACAGAAGCCTTCATCCTTGGAGTGATCCGGACTCCACCACCACCAGAAGATCAAGCCTGAGCGTCGATCTAGTACTATGCATTTTCTAGGAACTTTTTGGTAACTTGTTGCCAAAGGGGGAGAAAAATGTATAGATCATAGGCTTCGAGAGAGAGAGTGTTGCTTTTCTCTCTTGCTTTATTTGGTGGTTTTTCAAACTTGTTTACTTTTGAGTGCTTGAGATACTACGTCATTATTTGTGAGACATTGATGATCATGTGTTTGATCATAAGCTACACTTAATGCTTGCTTAATGCTATTATCTTATCTATCTTATGTGATCTCTCACTATTCTTGGTGATGAGTGCATGTATTTCATTCTTATCATTTTAAGCGCTCCACCAAGATGTATGTGACATGGAAGAGTAACCCATGACTCTAACTCCTTGTGCATTTGCAGTCCAAAGCAAATTTTAAATATGCACAAATTTAGGGGGAGCTCTTACTTATCACATACTTCTCAAAGCGACGATATATTTCATGCTTATTATCATTTGTCGAAGCTTTGATCTATATGTTGTCATCAATTACCAAAAAGGGGGAGATTGAAAGTGCAACTATCCCTAGGTGGTTTTGGTAATTCATAACAACATATAGCTCATTGAGCTAATGCTATTCCAAGATGATTATTTCAGGAAAGCTCAATGATTGGCATGGCATGGATGTGAAAGTGGAACCCTCAAAATGCTAAGGAAAAGGATTGGCTCAAGCTCAAAAACTCAAGACTCTTCATTTTATATTTTAGTGATCCAAGATCACATTGAGTCTTTAGGAAAAGCCAATACTATCAAGGAGGGATGAGGTGTTGCTTAATGAGCCTCTTGCTTCATGTGCTTAGTGATATGCTCCAAAAACCCTCAACTACTTTCCCATATCCACATTTGACCTAAACCCTAAGCCAAACTCGGTCCTACCGATTCTTCCTATCCGGCGCCACCGAGTTTCACTTGTCATTAGCCACTGCCAAACCCTAGCAATTCGGTTCTACCGATAGGGATCTCGGTCTCACTGAGATGGGATTGCAAACTCTCTGTTTCCCTTTCGTAACTTTTCGGTCTCACCGAAAGAGCGAATCGGTCCCACCGAGATTGCAATGTAAATTCAGTGTTTCCCCTTTGTAACTTTTCGGTCTCACCGAAAGAGCAAATCGGTCCCACCGAGTTTGCCTGACCAACTCTCTGGTTAGCTAATTACCAAATTCGGTCTCACCGAGTTTGTGTAATCGGTCTCACCGAGATTACGTTATGCCCAAACCCTAACCATATCGGTCCTACCGAGTTGCATGTCAGTCCCACCGAAAATCTCTAACGGTCACTAGGTTTACAATTTCGGTCCGACCGAGTTTGTTGATTCGGTCCCACCGAGATTGGAAAACTGAGTGTAACGGTTGGATTTTGTGTGGAGGCTATATATACCCCTCCACCTCCTCTTCATTCGTGGAGAGAGCCATCAGAACACACACACCATTCCAACTCATATGTTCTGAGAGAGAACCACCTACTCATGTGTTGAGACCAAGATATTCCATTCCTACCATATGAATCTTGATCTCTTGCCTCTCCAAGTTGCTTTCCACTCAAATCTTCTTTCCACAAAATCCAAATCCTATGAGAGAGAGTTGAGTGTTGGGGAGACTATCATTTGAAGCACAAGAGCAAGGAGTTCATTACCTACACACCATTTGTTACTTCTTGGAGAGTGGTGTCTCCTAGATTGGCTAGGTGTCACTTGGGAGCCTCCGACAAGATTGTGGAGTTGAACCAAGAAGTTTGTAAGGGCAAGGAGATCGCCTACTTTGTGAAGATCTACCGCTAGTGAGGCAAGTCCTGTGTGGGCGATGGCCATGGTGGGTTAGACAAGGTTGCTTCTTCGTGGACCCTTTGTGGGCGGTTTCTTCTTCGTGGACCCTTCGTGGGTGGAGCCCTGTGTGGACTCGCGCAACCGTTACCCTTCGTGGGTGGAGCCCTGTGTGGACTCTCGCAACCGTTACCCTTTGTGGGTTGAAGTATCCATCAACGTGGATGTAGGATAGCACCACCTATCCGAACCACGGGAAAAACATCTGTGTCTCCAATTGCGTTTGAATTCTCCAAACCCTTCCCTTTACATATTCTTGCAAGTTGCATGCTTTACTTTCCGCTGCCAATATACTCTTTGCATGCTTGCTTGAATCGTGTGATGATTGCTTGACTTGTCCTACATTAGCTAAAATCTGCCAAGAACTAAAATTGGGAAAAGGTTAAGTTTTTATTTGGTCAAGTAGTCTAATCACCCCCCCTCTAGACATACTTTCGATCCTACATCCGCTCACGAGCGTATTGGCATAACTCTTCCGGCTCAAAGCGTCTACTATGACATTGGCCTTTCCTGGATGATAGTGCAACTTCATATCATAATCCTTTATGAGTTCCAACCGTCTCCTCTGCCTGAGATTCAGCTCCTTCTGTGTGAAAATGTACTTCAAACTCTTATGATCCGTGTACACATCACAACGGTTTCCAATGAGAAAATGTCTCCAGGTCTTGAGCGCATGCACTACGGCTGCTAACTCCAAATCATGCATTGGTAATTCAACTCATGTGATCAAAGCTGACTTGAGGCATATGAAACAACTCTTCCGTCTTGCATAAGTACTCCTCCAAGTCCTAAACGAGATGCGTCGCAATACACTTGGAAATCCTTGCATATATCCGGCAAAATTAGCATTGGGGATGTAACCAAGCGTTTCTTCAACTCCTGGAAACTTGCTTCACATTCTTCAGTCCAATGGAACTTGGTATCCTTCTTCTACAATGCCGTCATAAGCTTCACAATCTTGGAAAAATTCTCAATGAATCTCCGATAGTATCCCGCGAGTCCAAGAAAACTGCGGATCTCTCCAACTGAGGTGGGTGCCAACCACTCAGTGACTGACTGAACCTTGGTAGGATCCACTGCTATACCTTCTCCTGATATAACATGTCCAAGAAATCCAACTTCCTTCAGCCAAAACTCACATTTGCTGAACTTGGTATATAGCTGATGTTCCCTGAGTTTCTCAAGAACCAAACATAAATGCTCCTTGTGTTCTTCTTCATTCTTCGAGTACACCAATATATTATCAACGAACACCACGACAAACTTATCCAAGAATTCCATGAACACCTTATTCATCATACTCATGAAATAAGCAGGGGCGTTAGTCAGTCCAAATGACATAACCGTATACTCATATAGCCCGTACCGTGTGGTGAAAGCTGTCTTAGGTATATCCTTTTCCCGGATCTTCAGCTGGTGGTATCCTGATCCCAGGTCGATCTTCGAAAACACTTTAGCTCCTTGTAGCTGGTCAAACAAATCATTGATCATCGGCAGTGGGTACTTGTTCTTGATGGTCACCTCATTCAGGGCTCGATAATCAACAACCATTCTTAAGGATCCATCCTTCTTATCAACCAAGAGCACTGGGGCTCCCCATGGGGATGAACTTCGTCGAATGTAACCTTTCTCCAATAACTCCTTAATCTGCTTCTTGATCTCTTCCAGATCATTTGCAGGCATCCAGTACGGTCTCTTCGATATCGGTCCCGTGCCTGGCAACAGTTCTATTAGAAACTCGATGTCTCGATCTGGCGGCATGCCTGGTAGCTCCTCTAGAAATACATCTGGGTAATCCTTCACTACAAGCATTTCTTCTTGAACAACTGCCAAGAGAGAATTTACTTGGGTCCTCCTGGGCGCATGCCTGGATACGTACCTGATCCTTTTTCCCTCCGGGGTGGTGAGAAAAATAAACTTACTGGCGCAATCGATGTTTCCCCCATACATCGATAGCCAATCCATTCCTAGTATCACATCCAATCCTTGTGACTCCAAAATTATCAGGTCTGAGGGGAAAACATGGCTTACAATGGTCAATGGCATCTGAAAACATCCTTGACTTGCCATATACTCCGCTCCTGGTGAGCTTACTAACATAGGTGTCCTAAGTATTTTAGTGGGAAACTTATATTTATCCATGAATCCCCTTGAAATGTATGAATGTGATGCACCAGTATCAAATAGAACAAGAGCGGTAAATGACTTAACCAAAAACTTACCGACAACTTCATCAGGCTACTCTTCAACCTCCTCCACGTTCATGTGGTTCATTTGTCTCATGTTGAAAGGGTTGGGCTTCTTCCCAGAGCTTCCATTGCCATTCCCATTCTTCACTTCAGGGCACTCAGTGGCATAGTGTCCAATCTTCCTGCACTTGAAACAAGTAATGTGACTTAGGTCCTTCTTGGCCGGTGTGGCTGGATTAGAGCAGTTCTGATTGCTGCCTGCTCCATTCCCGTTCCCATTCTTGGGGCCACTGTGGTTATGCGAACTTCCTCCATTGTGGGTATGGCCTCCATGGTTATGGGTAAATCCTCCCGAGTTTGGGGTGAAGCGGGGCTTCTACTGAGCTCCAGAATTGTACTTCCCTTATCTATACTTCCTTTTGCGGCTCTCTATCAGCTGCTGCTTCCCTTCAATCATAAGAGCATTGTCTACCAGATCTTGGTAGTTGTTAAATGTTGCCACCATCAACTGCATGCTCATCTCATCATTAAGCCCTTCCATAAACTTCTCCTGCTTCGCGGCATCTGTGGCCACATCATCTGGGGCATAGCGAGATAGCTTACTAAACTCATCTACGTACTAAGCCACAGTACGATTTCCCTGGCGCAAGTTGCGAAACTCACGCTTCTTCATGCTCATAGCTCCACTTGAGACATGGGTTGTGCGAAAAGCTTGCTGAAACTGATCCCAAGTGACATTGGCTATAGGGAAAGTGGTCATGTAATTCTCCCTCCATGTGGCTACGGGTCCATCCAATTGATGTGCGGCAAAATGCACCTTCTCAGCATCTATGCAACCTGCGGTGGTCAACTCCCTTCCAATCCTGTGTCCAGTCATCCGCAACTATTGGCTCGGTGCTACTAGAAAACATCGGCGGCTGCAACCTCATAAACGGGCTAAGTTGTCAACTGGAGGTGGTGGTGGAGGGTTGTTGTTGTTGTTGCCTTGGTTCTAGACTAATATCTGCATCAAGGCATTCTACTGCTGGATCAACTGAGTGATCTCCGGTGGGAAGACAAATACGGTATCACGTCTCGGAGGCATCTGATGGGTTTAGAGGGGAGAGATTAGAATAGAATGAGGTCTAGTGAGAAAGCACTACCCATATGCACATGAGACAAACACAATCATATCACACCAAATCAATTCAAGCAAGGGCATACAATCGGTCTAGAACTATCGTGACAAAAGTGCTCGGCTACTACTATATACATGGGGAAATACTACTAATCATATGGTGGTCATCTAGAAATTTTGATCGGTGGAAGACTCCATGATATCCGCTCTAGCTTCGTCTTCATAATCATCATCACTACCATCAGGGTCGGAGTCAGTGTCGTCGATGATGATGTAGTCTTCAGAACAAATTTCCTTGGGTTCGTCGTCTTCTCCTCCTGGCGCGGGGTCTCCCATGAATACTCTAAGCTTCCTTGTCAGGTCGTCATTCATCTCCACTAGTATTGCGATTTCCTCCTCATATCCATCGCACGTAGACTTGAGTTCCTCTTCTAGCTCCATGTTCCTGGTCGTCGCCTTCTTCTATCATACTTGCGCACATCTGGTTCTCCTGTCGACGGATGTGTTGGTTTAACTCTTGGATGAAAGCTGCAATGGACCTGTCCTTCTTGGTGCTGATCATCTCCCATTGCTCATCTCACCGCCCATATATCTGGTAGATAGTGTCCTTCAGCTCCTATTTGTAGACTTCTCCAATTCGTCCCATAGCAATGTGGGCTGCCATTCTCTTGCCTAGACTCCAAGTGGGTGCATCAAAGGAAAACTCTATGGGCTCAGTGACTGGCGTGAATGTCCTTCCTGGAACATGAACTCGAATCATCCAACGCTCCTCTTCTGGTAATGTGGCGGTGTAGGTCCCGGTGAAGCTTGGTATTCTGATGTTCAGGTACTTAGTGATTTCTTTCAAGTGTCGTCCAAAGGGTGTGCCTTCATCCGGTTGTGTAAACTTGTTCCTTGAGTCCGCCATCCTAAAGAGTAGAAAATGGAGAGGAGTCAGAAATGAGTATAGAGGAGTGACCTATGGCTCATCTTAGTGGTCATGTCCTACATTTAGCGTGGGCTCTGATACCATCTTGTAGCGACCTGACCTCAGCCGGTCAAGTCTCTGTGCTTCAGTGTCATCCCTGGATCGGTATGCTGACACACACAGTACTTGAATGGATTTATAACAGAGTAGCAATCACACACTTATTACATCGAATGTCTCAAGAGAGAACTTAATATACTAAATATGGCTTAAGGCCATCTAAAATAATATAACAACGGAAGGCTTGGAAGATAGAGTGAGTCCATCAACTCCAATGGCATAGCTGAGTGCATGACAACGACCTAGCGCACCTTACTCCTCGTCTGAAAAGTCCGCAACATGATATGTTGCAGCCCATAATGGGCCAGCACATGGAATATGCTAGCAATATAACACAGTAGAGCAATGAACAGATAAATGCTATCACTACATGCATATATGGCTGGTGGAGGCTCTATGGTTATAATGTTTTGCAAAAAGCCAGTTTTTCCCTACAACAAAGGAATAAATTTTATTTAACTATCATGGTGGTTGAAACATCATTGAGAAGGTTCCTCCAACTCAATCCCAATTAAAGTAGTCATTAGCATCCCAACAAATTAATTTAGAGTGATGAGATCAAACCAAATAATTCAAGTACCATATACTCAAGATGTCCATAACCGGGGACATGGCTAACCATGATTAGTTTGTACACTGCAGAGGTTTGCGCACTTTTCCCCACAAGACTCGATCTCCTCCATTGGATTTCTTGCACTACACGGTGTTTGAGAAACGGATGACCGAGACACAGTCTTTCAGAAGCATTAACTCTTTACTCTGGGTAGACAGTTACACCTAGTTTCCCTCTACATCTACTAGCCTACCACTGAAAGAGGTCACACAACATACTCAACTATGCCAGAGCCCATATTGTCTTGTGGCTGCACACGGAAGTTTCTAGCATGAATAATCTTATGATCCCTTTGAGCCTGGGTGGCGGACAGTAGGATGATCACACGGGTACTCCGGGATATCCTAGGACAACAATGGATTCTCCAGGTGCCCACAAGCAATCCACCCAAATGTGTATTAAAGTTTCCACCTTAAGTTGAACCATTAATTAACAACTCACATCTGTCATGGATACACTCAAACCCAAACCACGTCTATGAGCATAGCATGGCAATATAAGCATAACGTAGAAGTAACTCCCAAGGGTTTCATAATAAAACAGGTAATAGGTTCTACCTCATCATCTACTTCCCAGTACCCACAAGTTAATCACATCCTAATCATGCAGTGTTTGAAGATTGTGACTAATGCATAAAAGCTGGGTATGAAAAGAGTATGGTCAATGTGTTACTTGCCTTGCTGGCGATCTGCAAATCCTAAAGACTCATAGTAGCATGCTTCGCACTCCGGGAATTCTATCGCAAACAAACAATATCATACATAAGCAATCAAGCAAAGATGCACGGGTAAAAACTCAAATAAGAAGATCTAAACAGAAAGTTCAACTGAAGAACTCCGGTTTGCAAAAAGAATCAAATGAAACGGAGCAACAAAACTCAAACCACGAAAGAAACAAGATCCGTCTACTAATCTGGACTGAAGTCAAAATTTACAGTACAAAATCTTGTTCAAGTTGGTTAAACAGAAAGAGGGCTTCCAGACGAAGATCTAGGCGCTTGTTTCACCTGATTTGGATAAACGAGCGAAAAGATAAACTAAAACGAAGATCGGGGTAGAAATCATGATAAAAAATAATCGCGGAAAACCATGGAAAACAAAACGAGACAAACAGGCTAACGAATGAACATACGAACGAACGTCCGCTAAACAACTAAACCAAGAAAAACTGAACCGATAAAATAAAAAAACACATCTAGTTTTTTTTTAAAACCGAGGTTTTTTACCTAAAACCAAAAAAACCGGTGGCTCAGAGTGGATCGGGAACGACGGCGGCTCCGGCGAGGCGAGGTAGGGCGGCGTGCCGTGCGCGGGCGGCGGCGGAGTGGCGCGGGGAGGCGCGGGCAGCGGCGGCGGCGCTCGGGAGGTGGCGGCGAGGCGAGGCAGGCGACGGCGGCTCCGGCTTAGGGCTCCAGGGGGCCCCGGGTCGGCTTTTAAAGGGGGGGGAAGGTGGCGGCTTGGGGGTGGGGCGACGGGGTAGCGTCGGTGGCGGCTCGGATTCCCTCGAGGAGTCCGGCTCGGGGACAAAGGCGACGGCGGCGGCAGAGTGGGCCGGCTAGGCTTTCGGGCCAGTCGGTCTAAAGCAAACCTTTTTTTAAACTGATTTCGCCAGAAAAATCCTAGAAAATAAAATAAAATAACTAAAAATACCAAAACAAATTTTCACCGTCTAACTAGAATATTTAGAACAAACTAAACATTTTCTTGGCCCTAAAATGCAATTTGAAAAATGCATATTTTTTCTAATTCAAATAAAATTATTTATTTGATTTTAGTATTTTTCTTCCAATATTTCATTCATTTTGGAGAAGTATTATCTCCTCTCATATATTTTAATATGAAATATTGTCAGAGAGGAAAAATAATTAAAACCAATTGATCCTTGTTTCGATATTTGAAAAAAATTCAAATATGAAAAAACGTGAAATCCCCAACTCTCTCCGTGGGTCCTTGAGTTGCTTAGGATTTCGAGGATCGCAACACGAAATGCAATAAAATATGATATGCATGGATGACCTATGTATAACATTCCGAATTGAAAATTGGGATGTTACAAGACTCCACGGCGTTGGAGCCGCACACAGACCTAACTTCCGGTAATGCATATGTCACCAGAACCTCGGACTTGTTTCCGGTTATAAGTTCCGAACTATGTGTGTCCGCGCATGTCGAGCATGATCGGTCAACGATCGCTGAATTCAGCGCCATGGACATCTTCCGACACTCACCTTTGGGCGATGTGCTGAACTCATTAAAAATCTATCCTTAGCTGGGGATTCACAACCAAACTACATCCGGTTCGAACTAGAAGCTGAGGACAGGGAATTTTGCTTCCCGCCCGCCACCCACTTCATAGCCACTGTCGAAGACTTAACTGACATGCACGATTACGGCTCCAACGACATCGACGGTATGGACGACGATGCCGGAGAAGAAGAGGCCCAGGACCTGCTGTTCACCGGACGCTGGACGGCCACTTCCTCGTACGATGTATACATGGTGGATGCACCAAAGGAGAACAGCGACGATGACAAAGAAGATCTAGTTGAGGATAAACCTCCTGAGATACAATCGAAATGTCGGCGCCAGCGGCGCCGCTCTAAGTCACACCGCAGTAAAGATAGCAACACCGGCACAGGAGAAGATAACACTCCGGAAGGTGCCGAAGACAACGAAGACCCCGCTGACGCAGCTACCGAACAGGATGAACGGGAAGATGGGTAGGTTAGCCCTGGTAAACAGGACATGCATGAGGAATCAGAGGACAGTAATTATCTTCCGCTCTCCGAGGATGTGGCGAGCCTCGGCACCGAAGATTTCATTGTGCCTCAGGAACCTCTTGAGCAGGAGCGCTTCAAACGCCAGCTAATAGCCACTGCAAGGAGCCTGAAAAAGAAGTAGTAGCAGCTTCAAGATGACCAAGATCTGCTCAACGATAAATGGACTGACGTCCTAGCAGCCGAAGAATACGGCCTCAAGCACCCGGCCAAAAGCTACCCGAAGCGCAAGTTACTACCTTAGTTCGACGACGGGGCGCCGGAACACATACCACCATTGCGCAATGCGGCTGACCGACCACCACATGGCCGGGACAAAGCAGCAACTCAAGCCGAACACCAGCCCGCCCCGCCTCATCGCAAAGGCAGAGGTAAATCAGCTCACGGTCATACATATGACCTTCGACATGACCTGAACAATAAAGCAGGACATACCAGATCGATCTACGGATCGCGAGGACGTACCCCGACACACGACGACAGCCATCTATTCAGACGTGACAAACCTAGTCATGCATGGGCCGAAAGCCACAGACGGACTCCATCGGAGCTACATCGCGACACGGCCCGATATAGAGGCGCCGCACACCCTCATTGCTTCACCGACGAAGTCAAGGAACATGAATTCCCAGAAGGGTTTAAACCCGTGAATATAGAATCATATGATGGCACCACAGACCCCGCGGTATGGATCGAAGACTTCATTCTCCACATTCATATGGCCCGCGGCGATGACCTTCATGCTATTAAATACCTCCCGCTAAAACTCAAAGGACCAGCACGGCACTGGTTGAACAGCCTGCCCGAAAACTCCATCGGCAGCTGGGAGGACTTGGAAGAAGCCGTCCTTGATAACTTCCAAGGTACATACGTTCGACCTCCGGACACTGATGAATTAAGCCATATAGTTCAACAGTCGGGAGAGTCTGCCAGGAAATTCTGGACCAGGTTCCTAACTAAAAAGAACCAGATAGTCGACCGTCTGGATGCCGAAGCCCTAGCGGCCTTTAAACACAGCATCCGCGACGAATGGCTTGCCCGCCACCTCGGCCAAGAGAAGCCAAAGTCCATGGCGGCCCTCACGGCACTCATGACCCGCTTTTGCGCGGGCGAGGATAGTTGGCTGGCCCGTAACAAAAACAATGCAAGCGACACCGGCACCCCTGAAGCTAAAAATAGCAATGACAAGTCTCGACGCAATAGGTACAAGCGTCGAAATAACAATGACAACACCGAGGATATGACGGTCAATGCCGAATTCAATGGCTCTAAGTCTGGTCAGCGGAAGAAGCCGTTCCAAAAGAACAATTCGGGCCCATCTAACTTGGACCGCATACTGGATCGTCCGTGCCAGATTCATGGCACCCCAGACAAACCACCCAATCATACCAATAGAGATAGCTGGGTTTTTAAACAGGCCGGCAAGTTAAATGCCGAAAACAAGGATAAGGAATCACAAAGCGAAGGCGACGGCGAGGAGCCCCAGCCGTCGAACACAGGGGGACAGAAGAAGTTTCCCCCTCAGGTAAAAACGATGAACATGCTACCCACATCCCCAAGAGGGAGCGCAAGCGCGCATTCAGGGACGTCTAAGCGATAGAGCCAGTCGCCCCAAAATTTAATTCATGGTCATCATGCCCGATCACTTTTGATCGCCAGGATCATCCGACCAGCATCTGTCATGGTGGTTCAGCCACATTGGTCCTGGACCCAATAATTCATGGGTTCCACCTGACGCGAGTCCTGATGGACGGTGGTAGCAGCCTCAACTTGCTCTATCAGGATAGAGTGTGCAAAATGGGCATTCATCCATCACAGATCAAACCCACAAGGACTACCTTCAAAGGAGTCATACCAGGTGTAGAGGCCCGCTGTATGGGCTCAATCACGCTCGAGATTGTCTTCGGATCTCCGGACAATTTCTGAAGCGAGGAGTTAATCTTCGACAGAGTCCCCTTTTGTAGCGGCTATCACGCACTGCTTGGACGGACCGCATTCGCCCGATTCAACGCAGTGCCACACTATGCTTATCTCAAGCTCAAGATGCCCGGTCCACGTGGCATCATAACAGTCAATGGAAATACGGAATGCTCCCGCCATACAGAAGAGCACACAGCTGCTTTAGCAGGAGAAGTACAGAGCAGCCTTCTCAAGCAGAACCTTAATTCGGCTGCCGAGCCCGCGGACACCGTCAAGAGGGTCCGAACTACCCTGCAGTAGGACAGCTTGGCTCATCAGGAGCTAGACTAGCAATTCGGCCTCCGTCTCAGTCCTGGTCAAGTAGCGGCATTCGCACCACGCGTACATAACTACGCACTCAAAATTCCATGGGCATCGACGGAGGCATAACTAGTTTGTGATCCACAGTATGGCTCAACCGACACCGGATACACACATACTTGCACTTTTATTCGTTTCCTTTTCAGGTTTCAATCCCGCAGGCCCCATCTGATGGCCTAATAACCAGTCCTCTTGAAGGATAAACACACCAAGACGGCGAGAAACGCAAACATACAGGGGATCTTCAAGGTGGTTTTGTTAGCAATCACTCTACCTGTTTTTCAGGACCCACATGCAGCTCTCCCTTGGTTTTTGGCATGTTAAATAGCATGTTGCTTATCGCACTACTTGTATCAATGCACCTCGACGTATTAATCAAATTACAATGAAGATAGTTCGAGGCTGGAGCTTTAGGGCCCTAGCTTATCACCTTTGCACTCTTTCTATTTTCTTTATTTTTTTTATCTTTTTCTCTTCTTCTCCCCTGTGGGTAACCCTATCAGGTAGCACCCATACACTTTGGTACGTTTGATTTTTGCCAGGGGCTTCATAGCACCCCACACTATGGCAACAAAAGTCTGAACACTTTTTATAGTATAGTTCGGCACCCTGAATTTAGCACTATATGCATTGGCTCCGAATCATGTCTTTGGTTAATAGTTGGGTTGCCCAGCTCTTGTTCTTGCTACCTTACGTTCTGCTACATCGGCTAAGGTAGTAAAGGGAGAACTACTACGATTGTGCCTTGGTTTATCCAAAGGAGAACCTCAGTAGAGAAACCCGAAAACTGACTGTCATGATGCGGCGAGAGCTGGTCAGCTCTCCGGAGGTTGAAATCATTGGAGATTTCTTCCACGTTACGCGAAGGATCGGTACTTCCTGATCAGACGCTTATAGCACTCTGGTTCGGATACTAGGGGTTGCGCCCATGTTTTTATTGTCGAACTCCTATGGCTAAGTGAGGGCGTTAAAGCCGCATAGTCTGATTGCTTGGTTCGTTGTGCTAAACAACTCCTTCAAGGACCATATAATTGGATCAAGATTGTTTAGATTCCATCCCGAACACCTCCATACTACCTACGTGGGGGCAGAAGCCGACGACTGGCCAACCCTCAGATTTCATACAACACGGACGCACAAGTGGTAAAATTTAAAACATAACAAGCATTATATTACAAACCCACTTTGTTTTATCATACAAGGTAGAAGGAACTTGAATACATCCAGTCAAAGATAATGTCCTGCGAACACTGCGTCGCTACAATACGAGAATACCGCTCGGGTGTACGGTGCTCCTTGCCTTCAGGTGGCCCCTTGGTCACAAGCTTGACGGCATCCATCTTCGCCCACCACACCTTGACGCAGGCGAAGGCCATGCACGCGCCCTCGATGCAGGCCGACCTCTTGACAATGTCCAGCCGAGGGCAGGCACCAACCAGCTGCTTCACGAGTCCGAAGTAGCTACTGGGTATAACTTTGGTAGGCCACAGCCGGATTATCAAATCCTTCATGGCCAATTCGGCCACCATATGCAGCTCGACTAGCTGTTTTAGCTGATCGGTGAAGGGCACTGGATGTTCTGGCGCAAGGTATTGCGACCAGAACAGTTTCTCCGTTGACCTCCCTTCTTTGGCTCGGAAGAACTCTGCAGTGTCGGACACACTGCGCGGAAGATCTGCAAATGCCCCTGGAGAACTCTGAATCTGCGTTAGTAGGAAATACTTCTTCACATACTTGCTTTGCATACTAAATGCCTTACCCGCCGCGATCTTCTTGGCCTCCTGGATCTCCTGGAGGGCACCATGGGCTTCAACCCATGCCGCTTCCGCACTTTGGCGAGCGATGGCGAGTTCGGCCTCTCGAGCCAAAACATCGCCTTCCAAGGCCTCACACTTCTTCACCGCGTCCAGGAGCTCTTGTTGGACCTCGTTCAGCCTGGCCTTAAGCTTCTTACGAGTGGCCTGCTCCTTGACAGCTTTCCCCTCGGCTTCGGCCAGGGCCTTTTTAAGGGCCTCGACCTCGGTCATCGATCCTACACATATCATGACATTACGGTCAGTATACGTCATTTATTCTTTCCGAATATATAGCGAGTCACTACATACCTTGCTGGTCTTCCAGCTGCTTCCTCGCTTGGCCAAGCTCCTCTTCGGCCCGCTCCAGTCTCTGCTTTAGTCTGGAGACTTTGGCAGTGTGTGAGGTCGCGGCCAGCAACGACGCATGCTTATTCACATAAGACGCATTTAGTTAGTTCCTTGTGAAATTTAATTGATCCTTTGTCCGGCTTTTCTTTCTGAACACCGGATAGTGTCTCAGGGGCTACTGTCTCCCTATATATCGGGATTTTCCCTTTGCGTCGCTTACCTCAAAACCTGTCAGCAGGCTGCTGCAGGCTTCGGTCAATCCGCTCTTAACGAACCGAACCTTCTCAATCACCGCACCCATAAGGATACGATGTTCTTCCACAATGGAAGTGCCTTGTAGCGCTTCCAGTAGATTATCCGGTGCCTTTGGATGGACAGAGGTCACCGATGGGACAGGCACGCCCCCCTCTCTGGAAGGAGGCTGCATGTCGGATTCTGGAGCCGTATGGGTCTCCGGATCCATGTTCGGATGAGGGCCGAACTGAGCATGGCCTCCATGGGGGTGTGTCCCCCATGAGTCCGGCGGCCGAGGTGTCGCCCTCCGGCGCCACCATGACGGTCTCCTGAACCTTTCCCTAGCCCGGGAAGGTCCTTTGGGATAGCACCTCGTCGTCTCCCTTGGCCTTGGGAGAGTAAGCGGTCGGCCGTGAATCGCTGGCCATTGCTTTCGAATCCAACGATCCTCGTGACGAGGATCGCTGGTAGCTGTCATGGGCCGGACTGCAATAGCATAACTAATCATGTCAATACAACAAAGAGGTGAGGCTAGATTTATGGGCATGTATGAGTCTTAGCGGTTACGATGCAACCCGAGGCTTAGTGCGGGGGCGTCGCTCCGGACTGCTGCCAACGTCCCATGCAGAGCTGCCCACGAGAGGGCCTTTCCCCTTCTTGGGCGCCTCCACCTCCAGAATTGTGGAGGCCGCCCTCCTCTTCCTTCCCCATCAGGGGGAGAATCGCTCTCCTCCTCCTCCTCATCGTCGTCGTCTTCGGCGACGGAGGAGCCGGTCTTGTCTTCGGACGTCGTGTCCGAAGCGCCCTTGTGGCGGGGGCCACTCCGGACCCCCTTGGCCTTCCCTGTGGCCTTCTTCTCCGGTGCCTTATAGGGCGCTGGCACCAGCATCTTTGCTAAACGCGGGATGACTGGTTCTTCAGGCAGCGGAGCCGGACACTGGATCTGCTTCGCCCTCTCCATCCACTCCTGAAGAAGCAATGATAATAAAAACTCAGATATCATCCTTGAAACAAGCAAGTAGGGGATGCATTGAAAATAACATACCTCGCTGGCGAGGTGGTTGATGTCGTGCCCGCGGTCCGAATCTGTGGCCGACGGTGTCTCGTTGCTCTTGAAGAGCAACTTCCAGGCGTCTTCATGAGTGGTTTCGAAGAGCCTCTTCAGGGTATGGTGCTTCTGCGGATTGAACTCCCATAAAGGGCGGCTTCGGCTTTGGCACGGGAGAATCCGGTGAACTAGCATCACCTGGATTACATTGACAAGCTTGATATCTTTGTCCACCATGCTTTGAACACACGTCTGTAGCGCTATTAGCTCATCTGGCGAACACCAGTTCGGGCTCTTCTCAACCCAGGAGGTGAGTCGTATGGGAACGCCGGAGTTGAATTCGGTAGCCGCGGCCCAGGTGGCGCCGTGGGGTTCTGTGATGTAGAACCACTGTTTTTGCCATTCCTTGACAGTCTCTATGAAAGTACCTTTTGGCCAGGAGACATTGGTCAGCTTGCTCACCATGGAGCCCCCGCACTCCGCGTGCTGACCATCCACCACCTTCGGCTTCACGTTGAAGACCTTGAGCCACAGCCTGAAGTGGGATGGATGCAGAGGAAGGCCTCACACACGATGATGAACGCCGAGATGTTGAGGAAAGAGTTCGGGGATAGATCATGGAAGTCTAGCCCATAATAGAACATCAACCCGTGAATGAAAGGGTGGAGTGGAAACCCTAGCCCACGAAGGAAATGGGGGATGAATACCACCCTCTCATTGGGCTTCGGTGTGGGGACGACTTGCCCCTGGGCTGGAAGACGGTGGGCGATTTCCTTCGCCAGGTACCCGGCCGACCGAAGCTCAGTAATGTCCTTCTCCTTGACAGAGGAGGCCATCCACCTGCCTTGACCTCCAGATCCGGACATGGTTGAGTGCTTGCTCGAGTGGGAAAAAGATGAGAACTTGGGCGCTAGAGCTCGAGAATGGAAGGATAGAGAGGAAGAGAAGGCGTGGGTGAAGAAAGGGGATTCTTATCTCCTTATAAAGGCAGTGAATATTGAACGCCTCCCCACTCACCTTAAAACTCGCCTATTCCCAAGGGCTGTGTGAATGGCACGGTTGGGTTACCCATACCCGTATTGATGAGAATCCCGCAATAAGGGGACACGATCTTTGCTTCGACAAGACGTGCCAATGGCAAACACGACTTGAAACATGGAGCGGCAGACGAAAAACGGTTCGTAATTATGACCGGGCAGAAGTGATGTCATGTTGTAAAAAGTTGTCAGCGGATTGGACTCGTGGAATATTATATTCTCTCTGTGGTTGTGTGTGGTGTGTGTGTGTGTGTTACAGGTCCGGACACGTTCAATACGTCTGAAGACTATCTTGGAGTTCGGAAGGAGGAACTCGCCTTGCAATGCCGAAGACAGATCTACGCGCCGGATACCTTGTCATTGAAGCCAGGTTCAGGGGCTACTGAGGGAGTCCTGGACTAAGGGGTCCTCGGGCATCCGACCTATTAGCCATGGGCTGGACTGATGGGCTGTGAAGAACACGAAGACCAAAGACTGCACCCGTGTCCGGATGGGACTCTCCTTGGCGTGGAAGGCAAGCTTGGCGACCAAATATGTAGATTCCTTTCTTTGTAACCGGCCCTGTGTAACCCTAGATCCTCCCGGTGTCTATATAAACCGGAGGACTTAGTCCGGAGGGATAATCATTACCATAACCATACAAGCTAGACCTCTAGGGTTTAGCCATTACGATGTCGTGGTAGATCAACTCTTGTAATACTCATATTCATCAAGATCAATCGAGCAGGAAGTAGGGTATTACCTCCATAGAGAGGGCCCGAACCTGGGTAAACATCGTGTCCCTTGTCTCCTATTACAATAGACCTTAGACGCATAGTTCAGGACCCCCTACCCGAGATCCGCCGGTTTTGACACCGATAGGGGGCACCAGAACAAATGTGATTAGTATCATCAAGGCAACCACAGAAAGGCACAGAACTCCGATCCAAGGTCGTGCCTCTTCTTAATCTGATCTGCAGTAGATAGCATGACACATGGAAATCTTATTTTTGGTGGCACCCTAGCCTCCCAAATGGGCTTGAACTTAGAGACAACCGGACCACCAGACAAAACACGATAACAAGACTTAATAGAAAAAACGGACAGAGGCGGATGGGGCCAAGAGACCACATCCTAAGCCTCTGAGAACTCCGAGAGGAGAGCAGCAAGACGATGCCAGTCCTCCAAATCTACAAGTGAGAGGACATGGCAAAAGCCAAGGTCCAAACTCTGGCCGCGAGATCCGCGATGGAAGCAGAGGGGGACGAAACAAAAGAAAAAAGAATAGGAAAGGAAACCACGAGGAGACCATCCCCAACGCACCAGTCCAGGCAGAATCTAACTGGCGCACAAGTGCCAACTAAAAATTTAACCAAGGCTCAGAAATCATCACGAACATTAAGTAGACGCCAAAATTGAGACACAAAAGAGCTGTCCATAGGGTTACACATGAGAGGAACCTAAAACTTCACAAAAAGAAAAGTGAAAGTGAGAAAGACGAGTATTTTTAAAGTGGGAGCTAGCCTTGAACTTTGTTCATGCCCATGGAAACTTTGTGAATCTTGAATTACAAAAAAATTTCAAAAAAATAATTATCCCCTTGTACAAATCCATTGTATTATAAAAATAATGTGCCAAGGTTTGCCTTTAGGATGATTAGATTGCTTGTTGGTATGTGCGGTGTAAAAATAGAAGCTTTGGCTATTGTGCGTGATTTTTCATTTTTACTAGAACGTAAAAAGTTTCTGAAATTTTACACAGTATTTCTATACAAATTATTTATCTTGTCCTAATTTTTCAGAATTTTTGGAGTTACAGAAGTATGTTGAATGTTCAGATTACTACAGACTGTCTTATTTAAGATAGATTCTGTTTTTGATGCATTGCTTTGCTTGTTTTGATGAAACTATCGATTCTATCGGTGGTATAAGCCATGGAGAAGTTATAATACATTAGCTACAATGCAAAAAATATGAATGGGTTTGCAAAAATACTTATAGTAGTGATTTGCATTATTATACTAACGGATCTTGCCGAGTTTTCTGTTAAGTTTTGTGTGGATGAAGTGATCAAGGATCAAGGAGGTCTCGATATGAGGAGAAGGCGGAGAGGCAAGAGTTCAAGCTTGGGGATGACCAAGGCACCCCAAGTAAATATTCAAGGAGACTCAAGCGTCTAAGCTTGGGGATGCCCCGGAAGGCATCCCATCTTTCTTCAACAAGTATCGGTATGTTTTCATCTTTGTTTCGTTCATGTGATATGTGTAAATCTTGGAGCATCTTTTGTGTTTAGTTTTCATTTTTCTTTTATGCACCATGCTGGTATGAGATAGTCCATGGTTGATTTATAGAATGCTCATTGCACTTCACTTATATCTTTTGAGTATGTCTTTATACAATGCTTCATGTGCTTCACTTATATCATTTGAAGTTTGGATTGCATGTTTCTCTTCACAAAGAAAACCGTTATTTGTTGAATGCTCTTTTGCTTCACTTATATTTATTAGAGCACTATCTTTTGTAGAAAGAATTAAACTCTCACGCTTCACTTATATCTATTTAGGGAGTCGGCGGGAATTGGTTAATTGCATGGTTAGTCATAAAATCCTTCATAAAACTTATGGCTCACCGAATATGACATGTTTGATTCCTTGCGATAGTTTTGCAATATAGAGATGGAATATGTGGGAGGTACTAGTAAATGGTTGTGTTTAGTAGGAATATTTGTGTTAAGGCTTGTGATTCCCGAAGCATGCATGTATAGTCTCCCGTTATGCTATGAAGTTGGAGCATGATTTATTATTGATTGTCTTCCTTTGCGTAGAGGTCGGGGTGCACGATGGTTAACTCCTACCAACCTCCCCCCTAGGGGCATGCGTAGTAGTACTTTGCTTCGAGGGCTAATAAACTTTTGCAATAAGTATATGAGTTCTTTATGACTAATGTGGGTTCATGGATTATACGCACTCTTACCTTTGCGCAATTTGCTAGCCTCTACGGTACCGTGCGTTGCCCTTTCTCACCTCGAGACGTGGTGCAAACTTCGCCGGTGCATCCAAACCCTGTGATATGATACACTCTATCACACATAAGGCTTATTATATCTTCCTCAAAATAGCCACCATACCTACCTATTACAACATGTATCGTGCTGCCAAAGGCTGTAGAAATTACGACACTATTTTTGTATAGTGTAGGTTTATCTTAGTAATGTATTCGGCCCAAAGCTTCGTAGGAGCCCAACGAGCCAACATTCGTTAGGCCCATTCCAATTGGGCTAAATATGATTATGGGCCGTAATTTGCATGTGGCCCACTAAAAACATCTAGGCCTAAATCAACATAAGCTTTCATTTTTTTGGTAGGCCTATGCCCCTAGTGGGCCTTTAACAGGCCTAAACATAATTTGGGCCATCGGTAACAATAGGTTGTTAACATGTGTAAATATCTCGAGCCCATAAATAACATGGGCCTTTAATAGGCCGAAAGTGAGATTGGGCCCTAATTGTGCCAAATAACCCACTGGTCATTAGTAGGCCGAAATGTATCTCACCTCGTGGTGGCCAATTTACAATGCGGATTGTTCACAGGCCGAAATTCAGATGGGCTGTAAATGCGCCGACCTACTACACGAGCCTTTAACAAGCCGGAAGTTCGGTCAGGCTTGATTAGTATCAGTTTTATGTGGGCCGTTAATGGGCTTGTGACGTTGGGCCACATATGGCCCATGGATTTCGTCCAAAGTTAACAGGCTCAAAATCACAACAGGCTGGAAGTGGCCCAAATCTATAGTGGGCCTCTAACAGGCCGAATGTCAGACATGGGCAAATATGACCCAAATCCTTCACGGTCGTTTATGGGATGAAAGTTTCAATGGCCAATAAATGGGCCCAAATGAAGCAGGACCTTTAACAGGCCGGAAACACACCGGGCCATAATTCGGCCCAAATACTTAGTGGCCAGAAGTGACCATGGGTAGCGATGATGACAAGTTTAGAATGGGCCATTGATGGGCCAATTTGACAATAGCCGTACGGGCCTTAACTGCGAATGGGGTCGTCTGCAAGCAGGCCATTAATGGGCTAGCCCACTATTTTCACTGGGCCAGCCTTTTTAACCTAAATGGGCTGCTATTGGGCCTTGCCACGTGTCAATGTATCATAGGTGCCTCCTGTCCATTGGGCGGTTGACATCTGTCCTTTTCTGGCGCTGACACGTGGTTGCTATAGCTAATGATAATTTTACACGTGGAAAATCCTCATTGATCCCAGCTATTAACGGGTTATCAGATCCAAACCAGAACCCGGTAGCTTAACGATGACCCGTTACGGTGGATGCCACGTGTCGGTCAACCTTGACGAAAGCACTTCTATGACGCGCGATTTATCGTCATGGAAGTGGACACTTTCGTGATGATAATTTTGGTAATGTCATGAAACACTTCTACAACAACACATGTATGACTATCTTGATTCTGTCATAAAATCGTCATGGATGTACATGCATGACAGAAAACGTGACCTAGTGCGACAAACACGTATCATCATGGAAGTTTTTTTTGTAGTGAAACTGATATAAAAATTTTGAAGCAAAATCTTTGCATCCCCTTTTAGATTGCAAATGCGATAAGATTCCATTAGACTATACCATGCATCTTTCTATTTTTCTCCTTGTCATTGCTTGAAGTATAAAACTTCAAAATCCAGTGACAAAGGAGGAGTAGTCAAGCTGGCCATAACAACGAGGTCGCAAGCAAAAGACAAATCTGACAAGGAAATGGCAGACGAAAAAAAGGGCGAATAAAATGGCAAATTTTTTGTGAAGTGGGGAGATGAAAACGAGAGGAAAATGGCAAATAATGTAAATTGCAAGGAGATGAGGTTTGTGATTAAGAACCTGATAGATGTTGATGATGTCTCCCCGGCAACAGCGCCAGAAATTCCTTTTGATGCAGCTTGAACTACGCCGATATTTCCCCAAAGAGGAAGGGATGATGCAGCACAGCTACGGTAGGTATTTCCCTCAGTGATGAGACCAAGGTTATCAAACCAGTAGGAGAACCATGCAACACTATATAAATAGTACCTGCACACAAAGAACAAATACTTGCAACCCGACGTAAAAGAGGGGTTGTCAATCCCTCCTGGGTAAAAAGATAGATAAATTTGTAGTGGATTGGATAAATAGATCTCGCGGGAACGCGACATAAAATAAATAACAAAAAATGCAGCAAGGTATTTTTGGGTTTTTGGATTAATAGATCTGAAATAAAAGAGAATAAAAATAGATCCTGAAGGAAAATATGATAAAGAAGAGACCCGGGGGCCGTAGATTTCACTAGTGGCTTCTATCGAGAAAAATAGCATATGGTGGGTAAACAAATTACTGTTGGGCAATTGATAGAGCTTCAGATAGATGATATCCAGACAATGATCATTATATAGGCATCACGTCCAATATTAGTAGACCGACTCCTGCTTGCGTCTGCTACTATTACTCCACACATCGACCGCTATCCAGCATGCATCTAGTGTATTAAGTTCATGGAGAAATGGAGTAATGCAATAAGAATGATGACATGATGTAGACAAGATCTATTCATGTAGGAATAGACCCATCTTGTTATCCTTAATAGCAACGATACATACGTCTCATTTCCCCTTCTGTCATTGGGATTGAGCACTGCAAGATCGAACCCATCACAAAGCACCTCTTCCCATGGCAAGAAAAATTGATCTAGTCGGCGTAACTAAACCAAAGATTCAAAGAAGAAATATGAGGCTACAATCAATCATGCACATAATAGATAAAAACTCAAATAACTTTCATGGATAAATTAAATTTGATCATAAACTCAAAGTTCATCGGATCCCAACAAACACACCGCAAAAAAGAGTTACATCAAATAGATCTCCAAGAGACCATTGTATTGAGAATCAAAAGAGAGAGAGGAAGCCATATATCTACTAACTACAGACACGTAGGTCCACAATGAACTACTCATACATCATTGGAGAGGCACCAATGAGGATGATGAACCCCTGTGTGATGGTGTCTATATTGGATCTTTGGTTTCTGGAACTTGCGGTGGCTCGAATTGTGTTTCGTCGACTCCCCTAGGGTTTTTGGATTTTCGTGGTATTTATAGAGCAAAGAGGCGGTCGGGAGGCGGCTGAGGTGGGCACAACCCACCAGGGTGCGCCTGGGCCCCCAGGCGCGCCCATGTGGGTTGTGCTCCCCTCGGAGCCCCCCTCTGGTACTTCCTTGGCCCATCATGTGTCTTCTGGTCCAAAAAAATTCTCCAAAAAGTTTCGATGTGTTTGGACTCCGTTTGGTATTGATTTTCTGCAAAGTAAAAAACAAGCAAAAAACAGCAACTGGCACGGGCACTATGTCAATAGGTTAGTCCCCAAAAATGATATAAAGTTGCTATAAAATGATTGTAAAACATCCAAGAATGATAGTATAACAGCATGGAACAATAAAAAATTATAGATACGTTGGAGACGTATCAATAGGGTGAAGCAATTCTATGGTTAACATCATATTTAGCAAGCATTTTACGGAAAGCACCATGAATAAAGTGTGAACCACCATCAGTCATTAAATATCTAGGGACTCCAAACCTTAGGAAAATAACTTCTTTAAGCATCTTAATGGATTTGTTATGATCAGCACTGCTAGTTGGAATAACTTCTACCCACTTAGTGACATAATCAATCAACCAAAATATGTGTATACCCATTAGAAGAAGGAAAACGTCCCATATAGTCACTACTCCAAACATGAAATGGTTCAACAACAAGTGAATAATTCATAGGCATTTCCTGAAGCTTACCAATATTACCTATCCTTTGGCATTCATCACAAGATAAAACAAACTTACGGGCATCCTTAAAGAGAGTATTCCAATAAAAACCAGATTGCAATACCTTGTGAGCAGTTCTATCCCCCGCATAATGTCCTCCATAAGCTTTGGAGTGACATTTCCGTAGGATTTGTTCCTGTGCATGCTTAGGTACACAATGTCTAATAATACCATCTACTCATTCTTTATAATGATGTGGGTCATCCCAAAAGTAATGTCTTCAATCATAGAAGAATTTTTTTCTTTTGTTGGTATGTGAAACTAGGTGGTATAAATTTAGCAACAATATAATTAGCATAATCAGCATACCAAGCAGTATTATGAGAAACATTTATTGCAGCTAGTTGTTCATCATGAAAGTTATCATCAATAGGTAGTAGGTTGATGTCTACTACACAACCTTCTTCTTGTAGACGTTGTTGGGCCTCCAAGTGTAGAGGTTTGTAGGACAGTAGCAAATTTCCCTCAAGTGGATGACCTAAGGTTTATCAATCCGTGGGAGGCGTAGGATGAAGATGGTCTCTCTCAAACAACCCTGCAACCAAATAGAAAAGAGTCTCTTGTGTCCCCAACACACCCAATACAAATGGTAAATTGTATAGGTGCACTAGTTCGGTGAAGAGATGGTGATACAAGTGCAATATAGATGGTAGATATAGGTTTTTGTAATCTGAAAATATAAAAACAGCAAGGTAACTAATGATAAAAGTGAGCACAAACGGTATTGCAATGCTTTGAAACAAGGCCTAGGGTTCATACTTTCACTAGTGCAAGTTCTCTCAACAATAATAACATAATTGGATCATATAACAATCCCTCAACATGCAACAAAGAGTCACTCCAAAGTCACTAATAGCGGAGAACAAACGAAGAGATTATTGTAGGGTACAAAACCACCTCAAAGTTATTCTTTCCGATCAATCCGTTGGGCTATTCCTATAAGTGTCACAAACAGCCCTAGAGTTCATAGTAAAATAACACCTTAAGACACAAATCAACCAAAACCCTAATGTCACCTAGATACTCCAATGTCACCACAAGTATCTGCGGGTATGATTATGCGATATGCATCACACAATCTCAAATTCATCTATTCAACCAACACAAAGAACTTCAAAGAGTGCCCCAAAGTTTCTACGGGAGAGTCAAGACGAAAATGTGTGCCAACCCCTATGCATAAGTTCACAATGTCACAGAACTCGCAAGTTGATCACCAAAACATACATCAAGTGGATCACGTGAATATCCCATTGTCACCACAGATAAGCACATGCAACACATACATCAAGTGTTCGCAAATCCTTAAAGACGCAATCCGATAAGATAACTTCAAAGGGAAAACTCAATTCATCACAAGGAGATAGAGGGGGAGAAACATCATAAGATCCAACTATAATAGAAAAGCTCACAGTACATCAAAATCATGCCATATCAAGAACACGAGAGAGAGAGAGAGAGAGATCAAACACATAGCTACTGGTACATACCCTCAGCCCCAAGGGTGAACTACTCCCTCCTCATCATGCAGAGCGCCGGGATGATGAAGATGGACACCGGTGATGGATCCCCTCCGACAGGGTGCTGGAACAGGGTCTCGATTGGTCTTTGGTGGCTACAGAGGCTTGCGGCGGCAGAACTCCCGATCTAGGTTTCTTTTCGGGTTTTTTTGTATTTATAGGAATTTTTGGCATCGGTCTCACGTCGGGGGGGGGGGGGGTCTCCGAGTCATCCACGAGAGAGGGGGGCGAGCCCAGGGGTAGTGCGCGCCCTCCACCCTCGTGGATGGCTCGGGACTCTTCTGGCCCAACTCTTTTACTTCAGGGGCTTATTTTGGTCCATAAAAAATCATCAAAAATTGGCACGTCAATTGGACCCCGTTTGGTATTCCTTTTCTGTAAAACTCAAAAACAAGGAAAAACATAAACGGGCACTGGGCTCTAGGTTAATAGGTTAGTCCCAAAAATCATATAAAATAGCATATAAATGCATATAAAACATCCAAGATGCATAATATAATAGCATGGAACAATCAAAAATTATAGATACATTGGAGACGTATCGTAGGTCATCAAGAATATTTTCTAACCGAGACAAGTTATCAGGCACGGGGTTCTCAGGTCCTTTTCTATTAGTGATATGTAAATAAAATTCTTGTAGCCAGAGAACCCACCTAATGAGTCTAGGTTTAGCATCTTTCTTTTCCATGAGATATTTTATAGCAGCATGATCAGTGTGAACAATTACTTTGGAATCAACAATATAAGATCTGAATTTATCACAAGCAAACACAACTGCTAAATATATTTTTTAGTAGTAGCATAATTTGTTTGGGCACTGTCTAGAGTTTTGCTAGCATAATGGATAACATTTAATTTCTTGTCAACTCTTTGTCCTAGAATAGCACCAACAACATAATCACTAGCATCACACATAATTTCAAAAGGCAAGTTCCAATCAGGTGGTTGAACAATAGGTGCAGAAGTTAAGGCTTTCTTAAGTGTGTCAAAGGTTTCTACACAATCGTCATCAAAAACAAATGGAACATCCTTTTGTAAAATATTCGTAAGAGGCCTAGAAATTTTAGAGAAGTCTTTAATAAACCTCCTACAGAAACCAGCATGACTAAGGAAACTACGAATACCTTAATATCTTTAGGACATGGCATTTTCTCAATTACATCAACTTTAGCTTTATCCACCTCAAATACCTCGTTCAGAAATTTTATGCCCCAAGACAATACCTTCATTAACCATAAATTGGCACTTCTCCCAATTCAAAACAAGATTAGTTTGTTCACATCTCTGCAAAACTCGATCAAGGTTTCTTAAGCTATCATCAAAAGAAGTTCCATAAACGGAAAAATCATCCATGAAAACCTCAACAATATTTTCACAAAAATCAAAGAATATAGCAGTCATACATCTTTGAAAGGTAGCAGGTGCATTGCATAAACCAAAAGGCATACGTCTATAAGCATAAGTTCCAAAAGGACAAGTAAAGGTGGTTTTCTCTTGATTAGGTTGTGAAACAGGTATTTGAGAAACCAGAATATCCATCAAGAAAACAAAAGTGTGTGTGCTTAGATAATCTTTGTAGCATTTGATCAATAAAAGGTAGAGGGTAATTATCTTTTCTAGTAGCTTTATTTAATTTTCTAAAATCAATTACCATTCTATAGCTAGTAACAATTCTTTGTGGAATGAGTTCATTTTTATCATTAGGAAAAATAGTAATACCTCCTTTCTTAGGGACACAATGAACATGACTCACCCATCTACTATCAGCTATGGGATAGATTACACCTACTTCCAGAAGGTTTAGTACTTCAGTCATCTTAGGATTCAAATGTCGTTGCTGATCAACAACGGGTTTAGCATCAGGCTCCATATTAATCTTGTGCTGGCATAGAGTGGGAATAATGCTATTGGGGATATAACTATTAAGTATAAACCGCCCAGGAGGGGCCGGATTATACTTATAGTAAATCATTCTTATTGAAGCCCACGAAGGCAAGGCGCTTTACGAGGGCGGTTTAACAAGAAGGCCCAAGGCCCAAAGGCGGATTAGGGCCCGTAGATATAAACCGCCATCAGATGTATAACTTATGTTGTAAGACAAGAAAGAGTAGAAACCGAGCCGGACATGATTATGAGCCGGTCGGGATTCTGTAAACCGTCGGGCGTCAACCTGTGTATATAAAGGGACGACCCGGTGGCAGTTTAGGGACAGAAAACAACAGATCGAGAGCCAGGCAAAGCGTATTCGCTCCCTGGCCATCGAAACCGTAGCAATTCCATCACAACTGGATTAGGCTTTTACCTTCACCGCAAGGGGCCGAGCCAGTATAAACTCCTTGCGCCCTTTGTCCCGCTTTAACCCCTTTAAGCTAACTACATTGCGATGGCTCCATGACTAAGTCCTCACACTAGGACATCTGCCGTGACAAAACCACGACAGTTGGCGCCCACCGTGGGGCTGTCGCACGATGGTTTCAAGTTCTTAGAGGGCAGCTTTGAAGGGCTCAAGGGATACGCTATGGGCCGGATGGCCAAGAGTCGTCCCGGCAAGCTCTACATCGACGATGCAGGCTGGGGCCCCGAGGCTGGCTCAATTGAGTATGGATATCGGGTCCCCTTCGGTGGTATTCACGTTTTCATTGGCAAGATCGGCGAACTGGGCCCTGAGTCGGACATCTGCACCGACATCGTCAAAACGGCTCAGCATGCGAGATCCGCCCAGGTTCAGCCTGCCATGAAGCGTACCTTCGTGGGAGTCGCCCACGGAGTGGAGTCTGATGATAGATCGGTTTCTGGTGGTGAAACCGTTGTTTACTCTGATGACGAGTCATCTACCGGAGAGACCGAGTCATTGTACCAACTGCAAGATGGCTGGTTTGGGGGTCATTCCAATGGCGACAGTATTCCGGACCCCTTCGATCCGCCGAGCCGAGTTACGATTTTCATGGCCGGTACATAGTCCGCGCAACATTCTTCAACCGCAGCAGCGATGATCTCCGATTCAGCAGCGGCGACAACAGCTAGGGCAGGAGGCCCTGCGCAAACGCCAGCTCAGGTTTTGTCTGATTTATTCAACACTTTGGCAACACTGCTGGCAGCTGAAGTTAACCCGACGGATCAGGATCAGCATAACGCAGAAGTCGCGAAGGTGAAGGATTAGATAGCTCAAGCCAAGGCAGACCTGACAGCTGAGAACACCAGGATGGCTGCAGAGCGGGGCGAGTTGGATGCACATGCTTATCAGCTTATGTTGGATCAGAACACGTCAAATGATGTAATGAGGAGAAGGTACCAGTCTCACCTGCCTCCGGTTTATGAGGCAAGGAATCTGTTTAACATGCCAGGAGCAGGAACCAGTAACCAGCCAGTGGTAAACCGGGTAGAAACACCTAGAACGGGGGCGCCGGTTCAGCCGCGCACAATGGATCCGCCTCGTCCGAATGTCCTATCACATCATGTGTCAACGCCTCCGGGTCATTACTCCAACCCCTTGGATAACATAGTCGCCGCCGCTTCACGATTGGCAGCCCTCCCAGTCGAAGGCGAGTCCCCCGTAGCAGTTGAGACAGCTTTGACTCAGCAGCAGGCTTATTCGTACAGTTGCGAGAGGATTCATTCCACCCCCGCCCAAACCGGAGTTACAGCAGGCATATTGATGAACCGGCTGTGTCAAGCAGTGTGCGGAACCGTAACCGCCTCGAGGGCATAACCCGGCGGGCGATGGTGTTAATGATCAGGACGTGGTGGATCACGGTAGAGCACGTCGAGAAGCCGAGTTAGCAGCGCAGTACATGGGCCGTCAGCTTACTCTGGTCCGTCCAACTACTTCGATGGAACAAGGTGTTGCTTTCAGCTCTTTGGGGGTGCCGTGTCTCACCCCGGCTTTATGTAGCGTGTGGCTGCCCAAGGATTTCAAAGGTCCTCGTAAGGTGCCCAATTACACTGCCGATTTACCCCCCGAATCATGGGTTGAGAGTTGTGAGATGGCGATGGAGATGCTGGATGTGGATGATGCGGCATGTGCTAAATACTTCACCATGATGTTGGAAGGAACAACTCGTACTTGGCTGAAAAGTTTACCAGCTAACTCCATTGGGTCACGGGCCGAGTTAAAGGCCCGGTTTATCTAGAATTTCAAAGATACATGCAAGCAACCCATGTCAATTATGGACTTAGCCACCTGCGTCCAATAAGAAGGTGAATCAACAACCCATTGGGTGCGTCGGGTCTCAGCGATTCTGCATTCATCGGACCGCATCAATGCTGATACAATGGTTTTAATATTGGGAGGCAATTGTCGGTTCATGCCTCTGAAGCTGAAGTTAGGGCGGCTCAAGCGTCACTGCGGTGACATGGGGGCACTTATGGCAGCTCTGGTTAAGTATGCCGACTCTGATAGTACCAAGGATCCCGAGTCCGATGATGAAAAGCCAGGGAAGGGAAAAAAGAGCAGCAACACCAAAGGGCAACAACATAACACGGCGGGCCATGGAAACAACGGTAAGCGCAAGGCAGATAACAGTTTGGATTTTGTGGCTAACACCAACACGCAGAATAACGGTCAGCGTCGTAAGGGTAAACCGCCCCGCGGAGTGGAGGATCAGGTGTCAATCTTGAGTACCTGTTAAATCAGCCTTGCCCAAGACACGGGACGCAAGAAAGGCCAGCTACACACCTCTAGAAGGATTGCTTTATTATGAGGGAGTTCAAAAACTCAAATCTTTTCCAAGATGGTCATGGACCGGGCGGCGGTTCGGGACCCGGTTCTCATGGGCCGGGTTATGGTGGAGGCAGTTCTGGCTCAGGACTTCAAGGCAATCAAGGCAATCATGGCAACCAAGGTGGTTATAGCCAACAACACCATTAGGGGAGTCAACAGCAGCAATAATCGGGTTATCAGAGCAACCCGAAGCAGTTGAATAATGGGCAGTATCATGTCTTCACCACTAGCCTGTGCAGGCGCGATCAGAAGCTTCATAAAAGGGCAGTAAACTCCGTTGAACCGGCAGTGCCCCGTTACTTGCGCTGGTCCGAACAACGCATTGTGTGGAGTCGAGAGGATCATCCGCCCCGGGTTGATAATCCGGGTCATCTGGCATTGGTGGTGGCGCCTCAGGTTGGGGGGTATAAGTTCACTAAGGTGCTCATGGATGGAGGGAGCAGTATCAATATCCTTTATTATGAAACCTTCCGTCACATGGGGTTGACAGATAAAAATCTTAAACCGTCGAATACTGTTTTCCATGGTGTGGTGCCTGGTAAATCGGCGTACCCAGTAGGTAAGATAGCTCTGGAGGTTGCTTTTGGAGATGATCATGATTCAAGATCAGATACATTGACTTTTGAAGTGGTGAAAAACAAGATCCCTTATCATGCCCTGTTTGGACGGCCGGCTTATGCTAAGTTCATGGCAAGGCCCTGTTATGTTTATCTGCAGCTCAAGATGCTGGGTCATAAGGGGACCATCATGGTACATGGGAGCCGTAAGATAGCTTTGGAATGTGAAGAAGGTGATGCGGCCTATGCTGAGTCGGTTTGTGCAACAGAGGAGTTAAAGTTCTACAAGGACAATGTTGATCCGGCGGATATGACTTCTTTGAAAAAGCCAACTACAGGGCATGACCCGGCTTTGAAGTTTAAATCGGCTGATGGGACCAAGCTGGTTGCTTTTGTTCCTGGCGATTCATCCAAGCAGTTTAGCATCAGCGCTAACCTGGATCCGAAATAGGAAAGCGTGCTCATCGAGTTCATCCGTGAGAACCGGGACATCTTTGCATGGAAACCTTCTGACATGCCAGGTGTACTGAGGGAACTCGCTGAGCACACTCTTAATATCGATCCCAAATTTAAACCGGTCAAGAAGTTTCTCCGCCGCTTCAATGAAGAACGGCGCAAGGACAATGGTGAGGAGGTAACCTGGCTCTTGGTAGCAGGGTTTATTGTGGAGGTTTTTCACCCTGAGTGGTTAGCTAACCCTGTGCTAGTACTTAAGAAGAACGTCACTTGGCGTATGTGTGTGGACTACACAGATTTGAACAAGGCTTGTCCAGCTGATCCATTTGCTCTCCCTCGTATTGATCAAATCATTGATGCTATGGCGGGTTGTGAGCATTTGAGCTTTCTGGATGCTTATTATGGTTATCATCAGATCAAAATGGTAGTTAAGGACCAGGAGAAGACAGCTTTTATAACTCCTTTCGGAGCCTTCTGCCATGTATATATGCCTTTTGGGCTCAAGAGTGCCCAGGCGACTTATCAGCGCTGTGTGCAGAATTGTCTTCATAATTAGATTGGGCGCAATGTTCATGCTTATGTGGATGATATTGTGGTGAAGTCCAGAAAGGAGGAGACGTTGATAGATGACTTGAAGGAAACTTTTGATAATCTCCGGGTCTATAAGATGATGCTTAATCCGGCCAAGTGTGTTTTTGGTGTACCGGCAGGCAAGCTCTTGGGTTTTCTGGTGTCTAACAGGGGCATTGAAGCTAATCCAGAAAAGATCAAAGCTATTACGTCTCTGGCTAAACCGGTGTGTATTAACGATGTTCAGCGTCTGGCGGGTCGTATTGCAACGTTGAGCCGGTTTATCAGCCGATTGGGAGAGAAAGATATCCCTCTATATTAGATGATGAAAAGGACAGACAATTTTGATGGGTCCCAAGCGCTTGTGGATTTCATCAATGACTGGGCAGAGTTGCGGGCGCCGGAAGAAAGGTCGGATAACACTTATTAGACTATTCATTTTGATGGGTCTAGGCAATTGGAGGGCTCGAGGGCTGGAGTCGTGTTAACTTCCCCACGAGGTGATAAGTTTTGTTATGTTCTCCGTTTAATGTTCCCTTGCACTAACAATGCAGCTGAATATGAGGCCTTACTCCATGGTCTTCGAATGGCTAAGGAGATGAATTTAAGTCAGGTTAAGTGCTTTGGTGACTCAGACCTGGTAGCTCAACAAGTGTCTAGTACTTCGGATTCCAAGGATCCGCTCATGGCGGTGTATCGACGAGAAGTGGACATTGTGGCTGGTCATTTCAAGGGTTATCAGGTTGATCATGTGGACCGGCGAAAGAACGAAGCGGCGAACGCTTTAAGCCATTTGGGCTCTCAACTTAAACCGGTGCCGCCCAATGTTTTTATGGATGTTTTGCATAACCCGTCGGTCAAGCTACCTACAGAGGAGGATTTGGCTGTTCCTGACCCAGAGGCTCAGTTGGTGGCGACTCTTCACTTTATCCCAGATTGGACAGTCCCATATTTGGCGTATATGAACCGGGGCGAGTTAGTGGAGGATGAAACTTTGGCCAGGAAGATAATCCGGCGATCCAAGTCAATGACCATTGTCAACGGAGAATTGCATTATTGCAGTGTAACAGGGGCGTTTCAGCGTTGCGTATCTCCTGAAGAAGGATGTGAGATTTTGCGTGAGATCCACGAAGGAGATTGTGGTCACCATGCCGGTTCAAAGTCCCTGGTAGCTAAAGCTTTTCGTCACGGCTTCTATTGGTTGACGGCTCATGCTGATGCTGAGGACTTGGTAAAAAGGTGTGATGGTTGTCAGAAGTTTTCACGTCGAGCTCATGTTCTGGCTCAGGAATTGAGGATGATTCCAATCACTGGGCCGTTTGCAACTTGGGGGCTGGATATGGTTGGGCCCTTTAAGAGGTCCAAGGATAAGAAGACCCACCTTCTGATGGCGGTTGATAAGTTCACTAAGTGGGTGGAGGCAGAGCCAGTCAGTAAGTGTGATGCAGCCACGGCGGTTCAATTCATCAAGAAGGTGATTTTCCGGTTTGGTTTTCCACACAGCATCATAACTGATAATGGTACTAATCTGTCCAAGGGTGCTATGGAAGAATTTTGTCAACGTGAGCACATCCAGCTTGACATGTCATCAGTGGCTCACCCCCAATCTAATGGTCAAGCGGAGAGAGCCAATCAAGAGATCCTGAGAGGCATCAGGCCCCGGCTTATGGTTCCTTTATAGCGGACGCCGGATTGTTGGGTGGAGGAGTTGCCTTCTGTGTTATGGAGCATCAATACCACGCCCAACAGGTCTACGGGTTACACACCTTTTTTCATGGTTTAGGAGCAGAGGCGGTTCTCGCTAGTGACATCCGTCATGACTCACCCCGTGTGGTGGCTTATGTTGAAGCTGACAATGAGAAAGCACGTCAGGAAGCACTTGACCTGTTAGATGAGGAGCGTGATATTGCAGCGGCTTGTTCAGCGATTTACCAGCAAGATATGTGTCGTTATCACATCCGTCGGGTTAAAACCAGAACTTTTCAAGAAGGTGATCTGGTGCTCCGGCTCATCCAGGATCAGACTGATATGCACAAGTTATCCCCGCCTTGGGAAGGGCCCTTTGTGGTCAGCAAGAATCTGCACAACGGGTCATACTACCTTATCGATGTTCGAGAGCACAAACACTCATGTAAATCAGAGGAGGAGACCCATCGGCCGTGGAATATCGCTCATCTTCGGCCTTACTACACCTGAGCCATAGGCTCCTCTTATGTACATATTCTTGACAATGTATATATTATGACGATCAATATAATAAACCGGCATCCCTGCTAAAGCGGGGCCTCTGCCGTTCTTCCTTAAAAGTTTTTGGTTACATGGGGGCTTCTATTTATAAAGCGGAGTTCTGATTACCCATTGATCCGGCTCATAAGCCACAAAAGAAAAAAAAACTTGGGGCTTGCTACCCGTCAAAAGGAGCCAAAGAGAATCTGTTGCAAAGCACAACTCAAACATAGGCTTCCATTGAGCACAGCTCAAAATATTGCTTGGGGGCTCTTTGTTCTACAAGAACACAGAGTCTATAGCCTTGTAATAGTCTATAAAAGCCAGGCTTGGAAGCTAGGTGTATTCACCTAAAACCCCAGGTTATCCTGCCTTTTTAAGTAAGTCACTCCGCCCAGGTAATCCTAGTATGACCCATCGAACGTTTGACAAGTCAATCTTATACAGACCCTGAACTTGTCTTAGTTAAAATGACGATTGGTTAATGTGAGGTCCATCTTATAAGGCTTTGTAAAATGGTTTAACTCAGTGGACTGGCAGCCCATGAAAAGCATCGTTTGTTGCATATTTTTCTTTTGCAGTCTTTCTTTTTGTGATTTATTTTCATACGGTTTACACTAATCCGGTGTTTATTGACCCGGCCTGGCTGTTGACTATAAGTCGGCCAAACAAACTAAAAATATTGCTGGTGTCTATTGACCCGGCTTTGTTGTCGATTATAAGTCGTCAGTATACACTCAGCCATAATCCGGTGTTTATTGACCCGGTCTGGCTTTCGACTACAAGTCGCCAGTATGATATACGGATAATCCGGTGTTTATTACAACCCAGTACGGCTTTACTATCAGTACTCAAGATTTGCGTTATCACCCTTACTACAAAAAGTTGGTAAACCAACGGTGTGATTCAATGTCACAGGTATGATATATTTCATATTTGATTATTCTTAAAGTTCAGTGATACGTCTCCAACGTATCTATAATTTTTGATTGCTCCATGCTATATTATCTACTATTTTGGGCAATATTGGGCTTTATTATCCACTTTTATATTATTTTTGGGACTAACCTATTAACCGGAGGCCCAGCCCAGATTTGCTGTTTTATGCCTATTTCAGTGTTTTGAACAAAAGGAATATCAGACGGAGTCGAAACGGAACGAAATCAACTGGAGAAGTTATTTTTTGGAAGGAAACACACCTGATGGACTTGGACCCCACGTCAGAAGATACAGGAGCTACCCACGAGGGTGGGGGGCGCGCCCACCCCCCTAGGGCACGCCCCCTGCCTCGTGGGGCCCCCGTGGCTCCCCTGACGTGCTTCTTCTTCCTATATAACTCCATATACCCTAAAACTTCCAGAACAGAGATTAAATCAGGAGTTCCGCCGCCAGAAGCCTCCGTAGCCACCGAAAACCAATCTAGACCCGTTCCGGCACCCTGCCGGAGGGGGCAATCCCTCTCCGGTGGCCATCTTCATCATCCCGGTGCTCTCCATGACGAGGAGGGAGTAGTTCTCCCTCGGGGCTGAGGGTATGTACTAGTAGCTATTTGTTTGATCTCTCTCTCTCTCTCGTGTTCTTGAGGTGATACGATCTTGATGTATCGCGAGCTTTGCTATTATATCTGGATCATATGATGTTTTCTCCCCCCCCTCTACTCTCTTGTAATGAATTGAGTTTCCCCTTTGAAGTTATCTTATCGGATTGAGTCTTTAAAGATTTGAGAACACTTGATGTATGTCTTGCCGTGGATATCTGTGGTGACAATGGGATACCGTGTGCCACTTGATGTATGTTTTGGTGACCAACTTGCGGGTTCATGAACCTATGCATAGGGGTTGGCACACGTTTTCATCGTGATTCTCCGGTAGAACTTTGGGGCACTCTTTGAGGTCCTTTGTGTTGGTTGAATAGATGAATCTGAGATTGTGTGATGCATATCGTATAATCATACCCACGGATACTTGAGGTGACATTGGAGTATCTAGGTGACATTAGGGTTTTGGTTGATTTGTGTCTTAAGGTGTTATTCTAGTACGAACTCTAGGGCTGTGTGTGACACTTATAGGAATAGCCCAACGGATTGATTGGAAAGAATAACTTTGAGGTGGTTTCGTACCCTACCATAATCTCTTCATTTGTTCTCCGCTATTAGTGACTTTGGAGTGACTCTTTGTTGCATGTTGAGGGATAGTTATGTGATCCAATTATGTTAGTATTGTTGAGGGAACTTACACTAGCGAAAGTATGAACCCTAGGCCTTGTTTCCACACATTGCAATACCGTTTATGCTCACTTTTATCATTCGTTACCTTGCTGTTTTTATTATTTCAGATTACAAAAACCTTTATCTACCATCCATATTGCACTTGTATCACCATCTCTTGCACCTGTACAATTTACCATTGTATTGGGTGTGTTGGGGACACAAGAGACTCTTTGTTATTTGGTTGCAGAGTTGCTCGAGAGAGGCCATCTTCATCCTACGCCTCCTACGGATTGATAAACCTTAGGTCATCCACTTGAGGGAAATTTGCTACTGTCCTACAAACCTCTGCACTTGGAGGCCCAACAACGTCTACAAGAAGAAGGTTGTGTAGTAGACATCAAGCTCTTTTCTGGCGCCGTTGCCGGGGAGGCAAGGAAAACGGCACTAACACACCCCGTCAACGAAGCTATTTTCTGGCACCGTTGCCGGGGAGGTTAGCGCTTGAAGGTATATCTTTAGGTCTTGCAATCGAGTCTTTTTGTTTCTTATTTTATCACTAGTTTAGTTTATAAAAGAAAACTATAAAAAAATGGAATTGAGTTCGTCTCATACGCTTCACCTTTTTAATATCTTTCGTGAGTATGATGGAAAGGATAATTGTGCTCAAGTGCTAGAGAAAGAAATCTATAAAATGTTTGGCACTAAATATTTGAATGATGAGCATGATTGCAATGTTGTTAGTATGAATTCCTTGAATATCCATGATGCTAATTATATGCAAAGCCACAAGCTTGGGGAAGCTATGTTTGATGAAGATGATATTTTTTGTCCCCCAAGTTTTGATGAGCAAATTTATTATGATGAAACCATGCCTCCTATCTATGATGATTATTGTGATGACATGTATGCTTTAAAGAATAATGATAACCATGAAACTTGTCATCTTGATCTTAATTTTCAATTACATGATAGTTATTTTGTTGAGTTTGCTCCCACTATTATTCATGAGAAGAATTTTGCTTGTGTGGAGAGTAGTAAATTTTCTATGCTTGTAGATCATGAAAAGAATGCTTTAGGTGCTGGTTATATTGTTGAATTCATTCATGATGCTACTGAAAATTATTATGAGGGAGGAATATATGCTTGTAGGAATTGCAATAATATCAAGTTTCCTCTCGATGTGCTTAAAGTTTTGAAGTTATGCTTGTTTTGCCTTCCTATGCTAGTTGATTATTGTTCCCACAAGTTGTTTGCTCACAAAATACCTATGCATAGGAAGTGGGTTAGGCTTAAATGTGCTAGTCATATTCTTCATGATGCTCTCTTTATGTTTCAGTTCCTATCCTTTATGTGAGCATCATTGAAATCATCATGCCTAGCTAGGGGCGTTAAACGATAGCGCTTGTTGGGAGGCAACCCAATTTTATTTTTGTTCCTTGCTTTTTGTTCCTGTTTATTAATAAATAATTCATCTAGCCTCTGTTTAGATGTGGTTCTATGCTTTTAATCTTTGGGAAGACTTGGGTGAAGTCTTTATGATCATGCTGTAAAAAACAGAAATTTTAGCGCTCACGAGAATTGCTGCCATTTTTATATGGAGAGTGCTATTTAGTTAATTCTTTTTTCAGATGATTAATAGATAAATTTCTCAGGTCCAGAAATTTATTTTAGAATTTTATGAGTTCCATAAGTATACGTTTGATCCAGATTACTACAGACTGTTCTGTTTTTGACAGATTCTGTTTTTCATGTGTTCTTTACTTATTTTGATGAATCTATGGCTAGTAAAATAGTTTATAAACAATAGAGAAGTTGGAATACAGTAGGTTTAACACCAATATAAATAAATAATGAGTTCATTACAGTACCTTGAAGTGGTGATTTGCTTTCTTATACTAACGGAGCTTACGAATTTTCTGTTAAGTTTTGTGTTGTGAAGTTTTCAAGTTTTGGGTAAGAATTCGATGGACTATGGAATAAGGAGTGGCAATAGCCTAAGCTTGGGGATGCCCAAGGCACCCCAAGGTAATATTCAAGGACAACCAAGAGCCTAAGCTTGGGGATGCTCCGGAAGGCATCCCCTCCTTCGTCTTCGTTCATCGGTAACTTTACTTGGAGCTATATTTTTATTCGCCACATGATATGTGTTTTGCTTGGAGCGTCAATTTATTTTATTAGAATTTGCTTGATGTTATTTATAAAAAAAATTTGCATCTTTTATTTCAATAAAAGTGGCATTGATAGCCTTTACTAAGCCTATTTTAGAAGTCCACATGTTGCTGTTTGAAAACAGAAAGTTTACCGCTGTTGCAATAATTCCCTAGAAAATTAAGAATGTGATAAAATGTTGAAACCTTTTGCATATTAAGATCTGATAAATTTACTACAGTGGGAATTTTCTTTCATAATTTTTGGAGCTAGGGAAGTACGGATGTTGCAGCATTCTTTACAAACTATCCTGTTTAGGAAGATTGCTGTTATGTTTGCATTGTTTGCATATGTTTGCTTCTTTAATGATTCTATTTGAGGATAGGACCATTAAATATTCAGAGGCATTTAGTATGCAATGTTGAATAATAATTTTAGTGATTTTCTACAGTAGAGTATGATAAGGTTTTGGCAATGGTTTATACTAACTTATCTCACGAGTCCTTGTTGAGTTTTGTGTGGATGAAGCTTTTGAGATTTAGAGAGACCGTGATATGAGAGGTATTAAGGAGACACAAAAGCTTAAGCTTGGGGATGCCCAAGGCATCCCAAGATAATACTTCAAGAAGTCTCAAGCATCTAAGCTTGGGGATGCCCCAGTTGGCATCCCACCTTTCTTCTTCAACAACTATCGGTTAGTTTCGGTTGATCCTAAGTTTTTGCTTCTTCACATGATGTTTTCCATTCTTAGAATGTAATTTTATTTTTCTTTGCTTGCTGTTTGAATAGAATACCAAGATCTGAAAGTATTAAATTTTAGAGAGTCTTCACATAGTTGCATAATTATTCGACTACTCATTGATCTTCACTTATATCTTTCGGAGTAGTTTGTCTTTTGCTCTAGTACTTCACTTATATCTTTTAGAGCATGGTGGTAGTTTTATTTTGAAGAAATAGATGAACTATCATGCTTCACTTATATTATTTTGAGAGTCTTAAATATCATGGTAATTTTCTTAAAATCCTAATATGCTAGGTATTCAAGAATAATAAAATTCTCTTATGAGTGTGTTGAATACTATGAGAAGTTTGATACTTGATAATTGTTTTGAGATATGGAGATGGTGATATTAGAGTCATGCTAGTTGAGTAGTTGTGAATTTGAGAGATACTTGTGTTGAAGTTTGTGATTCCCGTAGCATGCACGTATGGTGAACCGTTATGTGATGAAGTCGGAGCATGATTTATTTATTGATTGTCTTCCTTATGAGTGGCGGTCGGGGACGAGCGATGGTCTTTTCCTACAAATCTATCCCCCTAGGAGCATGCGCGTAATACTTTGCTTTGATAACTTGTAGATTTTTGCAATAAGTATATGAGTTCTTTATGACTAATGTTGAGTCCATGGATTATACGCACTCTCACCCTTCCACCATTGCTAGCCTCTCTAATACCGCACACCTTTCGTCGGTATCATAAACCCACCATATACCTTCCTCAAAACAGCCACCATACCTACCTATTATGGCATTTCCATAGCCATTCCGATATATACTGCCATGCAACTTTCCACCGTTCCGTTATTATGACACGCTTCATCATTGTCATATTGCTATGCATGATCATGTAGTTGACATTGTATTTGTGGCAAAGCCACCATTCATAATTCTTTCATACATGTCACTCATGCATCATTGCACATCCTGGTACACCGCCGGAGGCATTCATATAGAGTCATATCTTGTTCTAAGTATCGAATTGTAATTGTTGAGTTGTAAGAAAAATAAAAAGTGTGATGATCATCATTATTAGAGCATTGTCCCAGTGAGGAAAGAATGATGGAGACTATGCTTCCCCCACAAGTCGGGATGAGACTCTGGACGAAAAATAAATAACAGAGGCCAAAGAAGCCCAAATAAAAAAAGAGGCCATAAAAAAGAGAGGAGAAAAGGCCCAAATAAATTAAAAAAATTAAAAAAAATGAGAGAAAAAGAGAGAAGGGACAATGTTACTATCCTTTTACCACACTTGTGCTTCAAAGTAGCACCATGATCTTCATAGTAGAGAGTCTCTCATGTTATCACTTTCATATACTAGTGGGAATCTTTCATTATAGAACTTGGCTTGTATATTCCAATGATGGGCTTCCTCAAAATTGCCCTAGGTCTTCATGAGAAAGCAAGTTGGATGCACACCCACGTAGTTTCTTTTTGAGCTTTCATACATTTATAGCTCTAGTGCATCCGTTGCATGGCAATCCCTACTCACTCACATTGATATCTATCGATGGACATCTCCATAGCCCATTGATATGCCTAGTCGATGTGAGACTATCTTCTCCTTTTTGTCTTCTCCACAACCACCATTCTATTCCACCTATAGTGCTATGTCCATGGCTCACGCTCATGTATTGCGTGAAGATTGAAAAAGTTTGAGAACATCAAAAGTATGAAACAATTGCTTGGCTTGTCATCAGGGTTGTGCATGATTTAAATATTTTGTGTGGTGAAGATGGAGCATAGCCAGACTATATGATTTTGTAGGGATAGCTTTCTTTGGCCATGTTATTTTGAGAAGACATGATTGCTTTGTTAGTATGCTTGAAGTATTATTGTTTTTATGTCAATATGAACTTTTGTCTTGGATCTTTCGGATCTGAATATTCATACCACAATTAAGAAGAATTACATTGAAATTATGCCAACTAGCATTCCACATCAAAATATATCTTTTTATCATTTACCTACTCGAGGACGAGCAGGAATTAAGCTTGGGGATGCTTGATACGTCTCCAACATATCTATAATTTTTGATTGCTCCATGCTATATTATCTACTGTTTTGGGCAATATTGGGCTTTATTATCCACTTTTATATTATTTTTGGGACTAACCTATTAACCGGAGGCCCAGCCCAGATTTGCTGTTTTATGCCTATTTCAGTGTTTTGAAGAAAAGGAATATCACACGGAGTCGAAACGGAACGAAATCAACTGGAGAAGTTATTTTTGGAAGGAAACACACCAGATGGACTTGGACCCCACGTCAGAAGATACGTGAGTTGCCCACGAGGGTGGGGGCGCGCCCACCCCCCTAGGGTGCGTCCCCTGCCTCGTGGGGCCCTTGTGGCTCCCCTGACGTGCTTCTTCTACCTATATAACTCCATATACGCTAAAACTTCCAAAACAGAGATTAAATCGGGAGTTCCGCTGCCAGAAACCTCTGTAGCCACCGAAAACCAATCTAGACCCGTTTCGGCACCCTGCCAGAGGGGGAAATCCCTCTCCGGTGGCCATCTTCATCATCCCGGTGCTCTCCATGACGAGGAGGGAGTAGTTCTCCCTTGGGGCTGAGGGTACGTACCAGTAGCTATGTGTTTGATCTCTCTCTCTCTCGTGTTCTTGAGGTGATACGATCTTGATGTATCGCGAGCTTTGCTATTATATTTGGATCCTATGATGTTTTCTCCCCCCTCTACTCTCTTGTAATGAATTGAGTTTCCCCTTTGAAGTTATCTTATCGGATTGAGTCTTTAAAGATTTGAGAACACTTGGTGTATGTCTTGCTGTGCGTATCTGTGGTGACAATGGGATATCACATGATTCACTTGATGTATGTTTTGGTGATCAACTTGCGGGTTCCGCCCATGAACCTATGCATAGGGGTTGGCACACGTTTTCATCGTGATTCTCCAGTAGAACTTTGGGGCACTCTTTGAGGTCCTTTGTGTTGGTTGAATAGATGAATCTGAGATTGTGTGATGCATATCGTATAATCATACCCACGGATACTTGAGGTGACATTGGAGTATCTAGGTGACATTAGGGTTTTGGTTGATTTGTGTCTTAAGGTGTTATTCTAGTACGAACTCTAGGGCTGTTTGTGACACTTATAGGAATAGCCAAACGGATTGATTGGAAAGAATAACTTTGAGGTGGTTTCGTACCCTACCATAATCTCTTCGTTTGTTCTCCGCTATTAGTGACTTTGGAGTGACTCTTTGTTGCATGTTGAGGGATAGTTATGTGATCCAACTATGTTAGTATTGTTGAGGGAACTTACACTAGCGAAAGTATGAACCCTAGGCCTTGTTTCCACACATTGCAATACCGTTTACGCTCACTTTTATCATTCGTTACCTTGCTGTTTTTATTATTTCAGATTACAAAAACCTTTATCTACCATCCATATTGCACTTGTATCACCATCTCTTCGCCGAACTAGTGCACCTATACAATTTACCATTGTATTGGGTGTGTTGGGGACACAAGAGACTCTTTGTTATTTGGTTGCAGGGTTGCTCGAGAGAGACCATCTTCATCCTACGCCTCCTACGGATTGATAAACCTTAGGTCATCCACTTGAGGGAAATTTGCTACTGTCCTACAAACCTCTGCACTTGGAGGCCCAACAACGTCTACAAGAAGAAGGTTGTGTAGTAGACATCATACAACCTTGGTTATAAACCCGGGTTATATGTTGGGCGTTATGACCCGTTCGGGGGTAAAACCGTCAGGACACTTTAAACTTGTTATATGCAGAAACAGGTTGAATAAAAGCTGCTAAGGATCATAAGCAGACATAGCATAATCATGGCGGGTTAACAGTGTCATGCAAAGTGAATATGTACGATGGCATAGCAGACCAAGTGTTTAAACTAGCCTATTACAAGGCGCTTTGATGCCCAAAAGGATACTTGTTTTCAACAAGTGTTGTAGTGTGCAGAAGGCTAAACCGGCCTCCGGATCATGACTGGGCTGACTTGACGGCTATGGATCATCCTGCGCCGGTTCGTCCTCCTCCTCTCCACCCAGTGGTTGGAAGTCAATGGTTGCCAGTCGATTCCAGTTAGGGCCTTGAATACAGCTTTGTCGCTTATAAGTGTGGAGGGTTCAACATTAGGGGCGTATGTATGCTTACGGATTGGCGGGATAAGATTTTGCACATCATAAGTTGGCGCATTAACCCGTTTGTTGTCGGCGTCATAAATCGACTGGTAATGAGAAAGATCTGTCTCTTCAACCAATTTGCTTGCTAATGGGCGCATTTCCTTCATCAAAGCTCGGAGATCATCATTGTCAAAATCTGACCCGTCCTCCTTTATGCTCGGATAGCCGCTTCCAACATCAGCCGGGTCAAGATCTGGTATGCATGCTTTAGCCCGGATTAGCGCAGTCAGAGAACCTACCCTTGCAGTTGATCTTTTTAACTCCTCAAACCGGGCAGGCAACATTGATAGCCTCTCTAATGTTTCCTTGATCAAGGTTGGGGGCGGTTTGTTATGAGAGGCGGTACAAATGATCTGTTGTGCGTCGGTATATAATTGCTCTCTAAGAGTATAGGCAGCCTTCAATTTCTTCTGCATATCAGAGCCCAGATGGGTAATGCGAGATCCTGCATCATTACGCACATCGATAAACCGGCAGTTTATGGGATAATACATGTTAACAACTTATAATAAGAGTACTTACCAAACACAGTAGTGGTCATGGCATTTATTTGCCGCTTCAAACCAGTCAGCTCTTCTACCACCGGGTTAAGGGTTGTTTCTGCATCCTCAGCCCTCTTTTGCAGTGTGGTTTTCTCTATGTCCCAGTCTGCCCGCTCCTTCTTGAAGTTTTCCTTCAATTTCTTCATGGCTGCTAAAGCACTGGTCAACTCTTCTTTGGCTTTGGAAGTTTCTTCTTGTTGGGACTTGATATTCTTGAAGATTAGCGGTTTCAGATTCCTTTTTGCTCAGCTCAGCCTGTAAGAAACATACATGCTATGAGTTGGCAGCATTTTGAAGTACCAAGCACATAACAAGTTAATACACTTGGCACTTGGGGGCTAATGCCTATTGCTTCTTATCAAATTTCTCTTGTAAGTCCCAAGATCAATTCAATTATTATTCTTGGCACTTGGGGGCTAATGTATATTTGCTCAATAATACAGTCCCGATTCATCTTGAAGAGATAAACCGGCCCTTGGGGGCTACGCAGGCAAATTTGAAGTATTACAAAGTCCCGGTTTACATTGATATCATAAACCGGCCCTTGGGGGCTACTGGAGTTGACATTAGAAATTGAACACAAGAGAGAAACAGTTATGCAGAATTAATAGTATTAACCTCATATCGCTCTTTCATCAAGTTCAATAAACCGGCTTCATAGTCGCAGCTTGTGTACAGGCAGTTTAAAAACCCAGAGTGGATATCTTGGGCGCTGAGGTGGGCATAGATTTCCAAATCTGTTTTCCACTTGCCCTTATCCATAGCAGCAAATTCTTCCTTAGCACTATGTTTTGATAAAGCAATGGGGTTGCCAGGAGTTGTGTAGCCTAAACCAGTAACAATAACATCATCCGATTGGTCATTAGCCGCTTTGACTGGGCTTGGCGGTTTATCTGCAGCTTTAGCCGGGCTTGGCTTGTCAGTAGCATGGCCTGTGGGATCATCTTCCATCTGTTCAGCAAAGGTTTCATGATTTTGCGGTGGTGGATCATCAAGAATAGCGTCAGCATTTGGCTCAAACTGTTCTGGGATCTTTTCCGGTTCAGTGGTCGGGTTATCATCAGCCAGTTTATTCAATTTGGCCTTTTTGCTGGGCCTAGCTTTGGCTCTAAAATAAATGGAAATAAAGGTTAGCATATTAAATGGGTGCAAGGGATAAAGAGTTAAGTTTAGTATGCTTACCCAGAAACAGTCTTAAGGGGTGGAAGCTGTGTCCCTGTTGATTCGCCAGAGGATGAATGGGAAGTTCCCTGATAGTTTGAGTCAGATGGATTAAGAGGTTGCCGAAAATAACCAGCCTTGGGATAAGATGTGTCAGGAATGGATGAAACCTCTGGTCGGCATTTACGAACCGACGTGTTCGGTAAACCGGATGAAGTAACCACCTGGCCACTATGCCGGGTTGTGCGGCGAGCTTCATGCTATTGTTTCATCAAAAGAAAGTTTGGATCCAGATAAGCTAGAGGGTGTGAAAAAATTACTTTCCGGTTTGCTTGACGGGTTTTTTGTGATGGCAAAGGATCGGAACTGGAGGAAAGAATAATTACCTCTACATCATCAACCCGGCTAGCTTCAGCGTCATCCTGATAATGGTCATTTTCAATGAGGTGTATGAAAAATGAACCAAGAGAATCAAGTTCTACCTCTGATTCTGGGTTGTCAAGATCCTCGTCGATGTTCAGCTCTGTGGACTCAGCTGCTTTCTTCTTGGCAGGCTTTTTGATGACCTTTGTCTTGGGTCGAGGGATCTTGGCCGGTTTATCCCGAGCCTTGTTCTTCCAAAATGGGTTGTCACCCTGTTAAAAGATTGACAAAGGTTATAAGGAAGAGTTAAGAATCAGGTTCAAACAGGGGTTAGGCAATTCTTACATCTGGCGGTTTATTTGAAACGTAGAAGGGACTTAGCCCTGTTTTGGTACAGACAGCCACTGATTCATCCAGTATCTTTTTGACAGCTTTGGTGATTTCAGCATCAGTTAACTGAATGTCAGTGTGCCATTGAGGGTCTTTCAAGTCCCATGTGTACTCGCACATTAAACCGGGGAGATGGTTTAAAGGCAAAATACCCCAAGATATCCAGCAACGAACAAAGTCAATTCATGTTAAACCATTAACCACAAAGGCTCTGAGCTTTGCAAGTTGTGGTGCATATTTGGCCCGTTCTTTTGCATTCAACCTTTGGGGAAATGGACGTGTATTGGTAAGTCTGTGAGCACGATAACCCGACAGAGGATTCTCGTCATATGGGGAAGTATCTTTGCAATAGAACCAAGTCTGGTTCCAATCCTTATGGTGACTATGATGCTTGGCATGAGGGAAGCTAACGTCTTTCCTTTTCTGAATTGAAACGCTGCCAAGTTCAGTATTGGGCCCATCTGTAAATTCGGTACAGCGGTTTAAATAGAAAAAGTCCCTGAACAGTTCAACGGTGGGCTCTTCTTGTAGATAAGCCTCGCAAAACACTTGAAAATTACAAATATTGGACACAGAGTTAGGTCCAATATCTTGAGGGTGGATCTGGAATCTAGCAAGCACATCACGGAATTTTTTTGATCCGGGAGGTTTAAAACGACGGCTCAGATGATCAACAAACACAACTATCTCGCCATCCTTGGGCTCAGGAGGATTTTCTGGACTGGTAGCTCTCCAGTGGATTTCACTCTGTTTTGGTAAAGCGCCAGTTACAACGCATCCATTCAGATCTTCTTCCATAATCTGGGATGGAACCCAATTACAAGCGTAAAAAGACTTGGCCATTTTCTTTGACAACCTGAAGGAAGGTTTGTGCCGGTTTAAGATTCATGGTTGACAAGCATGAAATGATGCAGGTTAAGGGACGAAAGGTATTCAAGCATGCAAAATTATTAAACCGGATGATGATGATACCAGAACTACAATGATAAAGCGATTGGCGGTTTACGAGGGGACTAATGGTACCTGGCGGGTTATCATTTTCTAAAGTTAAACCGCCTACATTGGTATGGAAGGTACAGATCTGAAATAGCTAAGTAAGGAAAAAACAGGTTTCACAAGTTGGCATTATAATTTTGGATCTATCACGGGTCGGAAAATGAAAATATATTAAGACCTAAGCATGGAAACCGAAGCAGTGGATTAAGGTTCAGATTGGAGTTTTTGCTTAAACAAGATGCGCTGATGAAAAAAGGACTATCGCCATTGTTGTACAGGTTGAATATGGAGGTTTCAATCGAAGGAACTACAGCGCTGATATGAGAACCGACGAACATCACGAACACTGAGGAACATTCAAACCCTAAAACTGAATCTACGGTGGAGGAAAGAGAGGCTTACTGGTGCAGAAGGAACAAGGAAGAGGCGCCGCGATTCTCTGGTACGTTCAGGGTGATGCAGCGGCCAAGGTTGAGGCAGAGGCGAAGTTCAACGGCGCCGGCGGAGCTCAAAGTGTTGGGGCGAAGCGAGGAAGATGATGAGGCTAGGAGGCATGAGAGGAAAAGTGAAAATGACCCCCTGGCCCTATTTATAAGGTGAAGGGATAAGCGATAGGCACGGGAATCGAGGAGGTCGAAAAACAGATCTATAGACATGCAGACGCCTCAATTTTGGAAATTCATTAAGGAAGATACATTAAAAGATTTGGGATCTGTATAAAGCTAATGGAGAATGACGTCACAACGGATTATCATGGTCTTGGAGATGACATCACGGCGGTTTATAAGGTTTTTTCAGCAGGTGTTGAAGAAGGAATTTGTTCTAAGTATTGAAAATTGACATGAACCAGTTCAAATCAATTTGGGGCCTAATGTTGGGGATGTAACTATTAAGTATAAACCGCCCAGGAGGGGCCGGATTATACTTATAGTAAATCATTCTTATTGAAGCCCACGAAGGCAAGGCGCTTTACGAGGGCGGTTTAACAAGAAGGCCCAAGGCCCAAAGGCGGATTAGGGCCCGTAGATATAAACCGCCATAAGATGTATAACTTATGTTGTAAGACAAGAAAGAGTAGAAACCGAGCCGGACACGATTATGAGCCGATCGGGGTCGTAAACCGCCGGGCGTCAACCTCTGTATATAAAGGGACAACCCGACGATAGTTTAGGGACAGAAAACAACAGATCAAGAGCCAGGCAAAGCGTATTCGCTCCCTGGCCATCGAAACCCTAGCAATTCCATCACAACTGGATTAGGCTTTTACCTTCACTGCAAGGGGCCGAACCAGTATAAACTCCTTGCGTCCTTTGTCCTGCTTTAACCCCTTTAAGCTAACTACATTGCGATGGCTCCATGACTAAGTCCTCACACTAGGACATCTGCCGTGACAAAACCACGATAAATGCCCTTAAGATCATCGAAAGTATATCCAATAGCAGCATGGTGCTTCTTCAGAATATTCAATAATCTTCTTCTTCATGTTCTGAAAGGTTAGAACTAATAATAACAGGATATATCTTTTTCTCATCAAGATAAGCATACTTCAAACTGTCTGGCAATTGTTTTAATTCAAATACAAGATCACATTTAGGTGGAGGAGGACCTCCTAGAGTTTCAATAGGCAACTGGTGTTTAAGGAGAGGTTGTTGTTCAAAGAATATTTTATCTATTTCATTTCTTTCATGCAAGTGCATATCATGTTCATGGTCTAGCAAATATTGTTCTAGTGGATCAGTAGGAGGCAAAGCAATAGAAGCAAGACCAATTATTTCAGCCTTACTAGGGAATTCTTTATTATGAGGTTGTCATTAAACTTAGAGAAATTAAAATCATGAGACTCATCACCAAAGCTAACATTGACATTTTATTTCTCACAATCTATTTTGGCATTAACAGTATTCAAGAAAGGTCTGCCAAAAATAATGGGACAAAAGCCATCTTGTGGGGTGATGTCTGCTAGAACTACGTCGGTATTTCCCCAAAGAGGAAGGGATGATGTGGCACATCAACAGTAGGTATTTCCTTCAGTGATGAGACCAAGGTTATCGAACCAGTAGGAGAACCACGCAACACTAAGTGAACGGCACCTACACTCAAATAACAAATACTCCCAACCCAACGTATTAAAGGGGTTGTCAATCCCTTTTGGGTAACGGCGCCAGAAATTGGCAAACTGACGTGATAAAGTTGTAATAAATTGATAGATCGAACGCCAAATAAAATAAAGTGCAGCAAGGTATTTTTGTATTTTTGGTTTAATATATCTGAAAATAAAAGCAAAGGAAAATAGATCGCAAAGGCAAATATAATAAAGAAGAGACTCGGGGGCGTAGTTTTCACTAGTGGCTTCTCTCGAGAAGAATAGCAAATGGTGGGTGAAGAAATTACTAATGGGCAATTGATAGAACTTCAAATAATCATGATGGTTTGGGAGGCACCCTAGGGTTTCTAGAATATTGGGGTATTTATAGAGTAAAGAGTCGGTTCGGGAGGCACCCGAGGTGGGCAGAACCCACCAGGGCGCGCCTGGGCCGCCATGCGCGCCCTGGTGGGTTGTGCTCCCCTTGGAGCACCCCTCGGTGCTTCTTCGGCCCACTGGATGTCTTTTGGTCCAAAAAAATCCACAAAAAGTTTCGTTGTGTTTGGACTCCGTTTGGTATTGATCTCCTGCGATGTAAAAAACGTGCAAAAACAACAACTGTCACTTGGCACTATGTCAATAGGTTAGTACCAAAAAATAATATAAAATGACTATAAAATCATTGTAAAAAAATCTAAGAATGATAATATAACAACATGGAACAATAAAAAATTACAGATACGTTGGAGATGTATCAGCATCCCCAAGCTTAATTCTTGCTCGTCCTCGAGTAGGTAAATGACAAAAACAGAATTTTTGATGTGGAATGCTGCCTAACATGCTCATCTCATATTGTTTTCTTTGTAGCATGGACATTTGGACTTTTATATGGTTCAAAGCAATAGTCTAGTTTTGACATGAGACTTAAATACTCAAGCATATCAATAAGCAACCATGTCTTTCAAAAAATCAATGCTAAAATAAGTTATCCCTAGCCCATCATGCTCAATCATTGATCCATTCACGAAACAAACTCGCATATTAGCTACACCCAATGCTCAAGTACGATCATACTGCCCCCTAATTGGTGCTTTATATGAGAAGATGGAGACAAAAATTAAAAATAAAAATTGCATAAAGTAAAAGAAAGGCCCTTCGCGGAGGGAAGTAGGGATTTGTAAAGGTGCCACAACTCAAAGCGAAAAACATAGAGATAAAAATATTTTGGGAGGCATGCTTTTCCTGTCAATGAGAACGATGAGTAGTTCCCGATACTTTCCATGCTAGATATATCATAGGCGGTTCCCTAAAAGAAATTAAACTTTATTCCTTTTTCAACCATACTTTCACTTTCCATGGCTAGCCGTATCCACGGGTGCCTTCAATACCAACACTTTCCAAGGAATTTATTGTTTGACAACAGAAAGTAAATTCATTTTTCATTTCGGGACTGGGCATCCCTAATACCTTTTCCTTACTCTCGTGCAATGACAAGTGAATAAACACTCATCATGAGAATAACATATCTAGCATGGAAATATATTAGCCACCCCCTACCGGTTCATGAGCGGTACGAGCAAACAAAAGAGAAATTTATTTTGAAAATTAGAGATGGCACATACAAATTTGCTTAGGCAAAATAATACCGCATATATGTAGGTATGGTGGACTCATTTGGCAAAACTTGTTTAAATAATTTTGGATGCACAAGTAGTTATCATACTTGGTGCAAAATGAAGGCTAGCAAAAGATTGAGAAGCGACCAACCAAGGAACGGATCATCTCATAAGCGAGCATTAAGAATAATTAACACCGAATAATGCACCACAAGTAGGATGTAATTTCATTGCATAACTATTGACTTTCTTACTTGCATAGGGAATCACAAACCTTAACACCAATATTCTTACGAAAGCATAATTACTCATCAAGATGACTCACATATCACATCATCATATCTCAAAACTATTACAAGGAATCAAGTTTATTTTGTCCAATGATCTTCATGAAAGTTTTTATTCTATCCTTCTTGGATACCTATCACCTTGGAACTAATTTTTATATGTTGCTTTTGATAAGCTCAAACAAATATAACTGAAGCTCATGAGCATAATATTTATTTCTCTCAAATTAATTTAAGTGAAGCAAGAGAGAATTTCTTAAAAAATTTACTAACTATCAAATAAATCTAAGTGAAGCATGAGAGTATTTCTTCAAAAATACTAAAGCACACCATGCTCAAAAAGATATAAGTGAAACACTAGAGCAATTCCATAGCTCATAAAGATTTAAGTGAAGCATAGAGAGCAATTCTAACAAGTCATGGCATAATTTTGGCTCTCTCAATAGGTGTGTCAAGTAAGGATTCAAGACTTAAAACAAAAAGAAAAATAAGCAAAGACTCATATCTTACAAAACGCTCCAGGCAAAACTCATAGTATGTGACGAATAAAAATATAGCTTCGAATAAAATACTGATGGTCATTAGAAGAAAGAGGGGATGCCACTCGGGCATCCCCAAGCTTAGTTGCTTGCCTCTCTTTGGATAATAGCTTGGGATGCCATGGGCATCGCCAAGCTTAGGCTCTTCTTACTCCTTATTCCTTCATCCATCGTAAGATAACCCAAAACTTGAAAATTTCAATCACACAAAACTCAACAAAACCTTCGTGAGATCCGTTAGTATAAGAAAACAAATCACTACTATAAGTACTATTGCAAACCAATTGAATTTTATTCTTGCACTATATCTACTGTATTCCAACTTTTATATGGCAAAAACTCTTCAAAGATAACCATAGAATCATCAAAACAAGCACATAACGCAAAGAAAACAGAATCTGCCAGAACAGTCTGTAGCAATTTGGATATTTCGAATACTTCTATAACTCCAAAAATTCTGAAAAATAGGACCACGTGATAAATTTGTATATAAATCTTCTACAAAAAGAATTGGTATTTTATCACGCCCCTGTTGAAAATGAGAATTATTTTCGTGAGCGCAAAAGTTTCTATTTTTCAGCAAGATCAAATCAACTATCACCCAACAAGCTCCTAAAGGCTTTACTTGGCACAAACACTAATTAAAACACAAAAAACACAATCATAACAGTAGCATAATTGTTTAAACACTAAAGAACAGAAAGCAAAAGACAAAAATAAATTTTAATCATTGGGTTGCCTCCCAACAAGCGCTATTGTTTCATGCCCCTAGCTAGGCATAATGCAAGGATCTAATTTTGTCATCTTTGTTTCTAGATCCATATGATGCCCTCATGATTGATTCATATAGTGGCCTAATTCTTGTTCTAGGGAAGTGTTATGCAAGCATGAGAGAGAAGGAATGGGCGATATAGGAATGATCAAGGGCGGGTTTGCTTGCCTGGTTGCTCTATAGACGAAAGGAATCTTCGGAAGCATAGTCGTAGTTGAACGCCGAAGAATCAACGGTCTCGGGGTCTACCAAAGAGGAAGGAGGGGGAAGAAACAATAAATAACAAGCACACAAAGCAATAGAAAGCATGACATGACCATAAGATATGCTAAGGGTGACCTAACGCAGGGCTACACATTGCAGACGAAAAGGGAAAACATCTGAGAATGTTACGCCGGTGTTTGGTATTTTCCGGAGAGATGAAAAGAGGGGGACGGTTTCATGTTCAGCATGCTAGGGGCATGTGACAGATGAACGGATTGCATAAATGGATTCGTTGGATTTTTATGAGCAATTTTCATATATAAATTATTTTCATGTAAATTATAGATGATTTTATATTAAATTTCAAAGTTTTAAACCTTTTTTGAATTTATTATTATTTAATTTAATTCAAAAATAGAATTACTGCGTCATCATGACATTAGGGTCACGTCAGCAGTCAACCAGCCAGTTGACTGGACAAACTGGCGCTTGGGACCCACCTGTCATAGGCAGAGTTATTTAACAGAGGGTTATTTGGACTAACTAACTTAATTAGCTAGTAGGACCCATCTATCAGTGTCACATTAGTTAACAGATTCGTTTAAGGATGGAACGACACTACAATAGTGATGATCCCTAAGGTTAAAAATCTGGAGAAAGTTACACAATTCAGACCTATCAGCCTCTGTAATGTGGTCTATAAGGTAATCTCTAAACTGCTGGTTGCCCGTCTTAAGGTCATTCTTCCGGATGTTATTAGCCCTACCGAGATTGCCTTTGTACCAGGGAGACTTATTACAGATAATGTACTAGTTGCTTATGAAAGTTTCCATACTATCAAAAATAAACGGGTAGGCAAAGAAGGTTTGTGTGCAGTTAAGTTGGATATGCATAAAGCTTATGATAGAGTGGAGTGGGTATTCCTGGAAAATATTTTGTTGAAGTTGGGCTTTCACGCCAACTGGGTGCACATGGTTATGAAGTGTGTGTCTTCAGTGGAATATCGTGTCCGCCTAAATTCTGAAATAACTGAGAGCTTTAAACCAACTAGAGGACTTCGTCAGGGTGATCCATTATCACCGTATTTGTTTCTTTTATGCACTGAAGGTCTCACTGCTCTTTTAAATCATGCTGAAGAAACAGGTTTATTGGAGGGAGTTAAAGTTTGCCGAGAAGCACCAGCTGTCACAAACTTGCTATTTGCAGATGACTCTCTTATCCTCATGAAAGCAAATGTAGAGAATGCTATTACATTGAAGGATATACTTGACAAATATTGTGCAGCCTCAGGCTAGACGGTGAGTGGTGACAAATCCAGTATTTTCTTCAGCCCATGCACTGATGTTGAGGTGAGGGTGCAGGTTTGTAATATCCTAAATATCATGACTTAAGCTCTAAATGATAAGTATCTAGGCTTGCCTGCGCAAGTAGGTTTGGATAAAACTGATACTTTTCAGTATTTGATTGACCGTGTATGGCAAAGAGTGAATGGGTGGAAAGAAAGACAACTCTCGACAGGGGGTAAAGAAGTGCTCCTTAAGGCAGTGGGCCAATCTATACCATCATATGCAATGTCAGTCTTCAAAATTCCCAAACAAACTTGCAAGGGAATAACTGACGTGATGTCGCACTACTGGTGGGGGGATGGTGATGCTCAGAGGAGAATGCACTGGTTTGCATGGTGGAAGATGTGTGTACCGAAAAGATAGGGAGGTATGGGATTTAGAGATATTCATTGTTTCAATTTAGCTCTCTTAGCTAAGCAAGCGTGGAGGCTTATTGAGAACCCGAATTCTTTGTGTGCCCGGATTCTGAGAGCAAAATACTTCCCAGATGGTGATTTATTAAATTGCACGTTAAAGAAGAATGCCTCATTTACATGGCAAAGCATAATGCAAGGTGTGAATACTTTGAGACATGGATATATTTGGAGAGTAGGAGATGGTGGAAACATTAATATCTGGAGGGATGCTTGGATCCCAAACTCTCCATCCAGAATGATTATCACACCTAGGGGAGGCCATTTGATTTCTAAGGTGAGTGACTTAATTGATCCGTCAACGGGTCAGTGGGATGTCGACCTTGTTGAGCAAACTTTTTGGCCCATTGATGCGGTAAGGGTTCTTGCTATACCATTATCGACAAATGATATGACTGATTTTATTGCTTGGAGTCTGAATAAGCATGGAAATTTTACTGTCAAATTGGCTTACCATACTGTCTGGGATTACCAACATGGACGTAAACTACGAAGAACTGATGGTTTGGGCGCCTCAGGCGCTAACCCAACATGGCAAAAAGTTTGGAAACTTAACTGTCCAACAAAGGTAAAAATCTTTCTCTGGCGAACACTACATGGAACTATGCCTTATAATGTTGTTCTTGAAAATTATCATATACCTGTTAGACCGGCGTGTCCAGCATGTGGCCAAAGTGCGAAAGATGTTTTGCATGTGTTGTTTCGATGCAAAAAGGCAAGGAAGTGTGGCGCCTCCTAGGACTGGAAGATGTTATAGTGCATGCATGCGAAGTGGATCGAGCGGGGGAAGCAATACTTGCTTATTTGCTGAATTTTCCCGCATAGGAGGCGGTCGTTCTAGGCGTTAAAAATTTCTATGAGCTCATGTCTATCACTTGCTGGTATCTCTGGTGGGAAAGACGGAAATTAGTTCACAAGGAGCATGTGGAAGATGCGAAAAGAATTTCACAATCTGTGAGAGCGATGGCAGAAAATTTTGTTATTGCATGTGACCCAAAGGCAGTACTAAAGAAGTACGGATGGAGAAAACCACCTAATGGCTTTGTTAAGCTGAACGTAGATGTCGCCTTCGACTATGATGCGCTACATGGAGTTATGGGAGCAGTCATACGAGACGACAGAGGTCATTTTATTGTTTCTGGGAACAAACTAATAGATTCATGTTATCATCCTCTTTCTGCAGAGGCATTGGCTCTTAAATTTGGTTTACAACTCTCTTCTTCGGCAGGGTGTAACAGGCTTGTCGTTAATTCCGACAGCCTAGAACTAATGGAGATTATGACCAAGGATGGTCAGTATGCGGGCAATGCAGCAGCCATCATTGATGATTGTTACCACTTGGCATGTGAGTTTAATTCAATTCGGTTTGAATTGTGTCCTAGAGAAGCAAAGAATGTTGCTCATGAATTAGTTAGTGTAGCTAGATCTAAATTTTGCAGTGAGTGGATTGAAATGGCTCCTAATGAGCTTCTTTTCTTTCTCTTTTACTTAAAGATGTAAGTGTTATCACCAATGAATAAAGTAGGAACTATAGTTGTCCAAAAAAGATTCGTTTAACTAGTAAATTAGTGGAGTGGGTCCCTCCTGCCAGCTACTGGAGCTGCTCAGTCAGCATGTTGACTGGGTCAACCCAGTCAACAGGGCCCATGGGATCCAGAGGTCAGTGTCTTAAAGGGGACCACATGGCAGCCACGTCGGGCACCAGAGCCGGAGTTGCTCCAGCGACCAAATATGCGGGGGAGAGTGGCGGGCAGCGTCAGAAATCGCCTACAGAGGGTCTCTGGGCCCGTGCATTGGCGCGTTCGAACGAGCGGACGAATCCGCATCGTTGTGCAGTGGTGGCTTCACCGGAGGGGCATTGTAGCAACGACGACGAGCTCGCGGGTGGCGGTCAGAGCTCGGGTCGATGCGGGTCAGCAGCGGCAGCTCGTTTGCACATGAACTAAATGGCAAATGGGACGCTACATGTGCACGCGAGGGCTATGGACTCTCGCGTGTGACTATTAGGTGACCAGAAGGTTGTCGGTGACAAGCAGGGCAGAGGTGGCATTCGGGCGATGGCGGGGATCGAGCTAGAGTGCTCGAGAGGAGGAGCGGACAAGCTGGGAGGCCTCCTGGCAGTGCTAGGATCATGATGTCGTGCTCCTAAGAGAGTGGCACGTTCTGTGGAAGCGGCGGCGAGGGGAGCGACGAAAACAAGCTTCGGCCATGGCAGCTGGAGCATCTAGGGGGTGACGCAGCGAAGGAAAACGAGGGGGGAGGATGCAGTGTGGCAGCGACGGCGAGGGGAGCACACGGAGGCTCGCTGGTGGCCGGGAGCGCTGGACGACGATGAATTTGAAATAGGTCGCCGGCGCGTTGCAGAGGACGACAACAATAATCCCCGATGACTCAAGGGAGGCAAGCGCGCCTCCTGACGAAGGCCTCAGGCGACTACGAACACAATGGGCGTGTGGACAGGTGATCCATGGTGACAGTGGCTCGGTTGCGGGCGGAGTCGATGAGGGAGAGGGAGGCGGCGCGAGGAGGGAGAATTGGGGAAGCTAGGTTACGAGGAGGGGTCGACGAGGCCCTTATGGAGCGCCAGGGGCTTGTGGATGGCCGCCCCGTGGTGGATCCACTCCACGAACGCGCCAATGGCGTCCACCGAGCCCCTTTGCACAGGGTTGAAGACGATGGATGGGAGTTAGGCTGGGCCGGCTCCCGTGGACTAGAGCCCAGCCGAAAAGGTAAGTTCTCCCTTTTCTCTTTTTATTTCCTGCTTTCTTGTTTTACTTACTATTTTTCTTTACTTTTGCTATCATTTGATTTTTGTTAAATTTTCCACTTAGAACATTAAATACTTTGCAATATTCTAGACTTGCACAAAAAGATTTAAATATACTTAAATAGTTTAAATATTTATTTGCCATTTAATGGTTAATTCAAATGCTGTTAGCTCATGTTTTAGTTATTTTAGAGGAATTTAAATATTTCCAAAATGTTGGTTGCTATCTCTTAATTAGCTAGTGAATATTTACAACCTTTTGAAAAATTTTAATTCACTGTTTTAAGAAATTATAATTTGACTTGTTATTTGAATTTGAATTTAAACTTAGTTTGAAACAAGTAAGGTTTAGCAAAAAATTAATTATGATGACATGGCATCATTAACAGGGGTTTACTGTAGCTTGACTATCGGGGTGTCACATTTACCTTCGATGCACCCCTTAAGATAAGAAGTGGTGTCTTTGTCTAAGCAGACTTATTTGTTCACCACCAGTATAGGTGTAGCAAGTTCTTTTACTATATCAACATAAGACAGAGTCTCGCATTGTTCTACCTTTGTGCTCTTCTTCCCCTTAGCTGAAGGTGTTCCCTCTTGCTTTCTACCATTTGGCTTATTATAGGCTTCTTTTCGCCTCTCAGGTGGAGTAGTCTTCTTCCTTGTAGCTTCCACCATGTGAATAGCTTTAGACTCCTTGTTGTATTTCAAGTACTTTTTCTCTGGCAACTTTGAGAACTTAGAAAAGTCTTTCAAAACATGCAACATGGGATCAGTTCCAATATTTTGCTTGTGACGTAAGTTTTTTTTACTTTTGCGGTTCTAAGAAAAGACTTGATACTATCATAAACAGGATCAACCTTACTCTTTTCCTCTGAACAAAGGTGCCAATTTTCAGCATTCTACCTCATCCTGTCGAGTAAACTCCAGGCCTCTGATATCTCGGTTCTCAAAAAGGAACCCTTAGAAGCAAGATCTAAAGCTTGTTTACTTCGTGAGTCAAGTCCACCATAAAAGAAGTTAACTATTAAGTAATCAGGCTAATGGTGTTCAGGACATGCAAAGAGTATTTCACGATAGCTTATATATGCATCTACCAATTTCTCACTTTCTCGTTGCCCAAAGCTGCTAATCTTCCTTCTTATTGTATATAATTTTCCTTGACGATAATATAAGAATAAAACACAATCAACAATTCTGATCATTTCCTCAAGATGTTCATGAGTTGGCATTCTAACCATTTGGTAACTCCTCCATCTAATGAATAAAGAAAGATTTTGCCTCTATTTCTTCATTAGTCAAGTCCTGCAACTGAAATGTTCCACATGCCAGGTCAATTTTTTTAATATTCATATATGGGCATTCAGTTGCATAGCTTTGGAATATATTTCCTTTCACCATAGCAATCAACCGAGTGTTTATCTCATAGACTTTGCTAGGTAGGTAGGGACCCACTGGTATAACATTCTCTCCTCGATATGGTCCTGCAACAAATTCCGCTCCTGCCTGACAAATTTGATCTTGAAGGACCATGGCTGCTTTTTATCGGCAAAAACCGTTAGGACACACAAATAATTTGAAACTCAAGGCAAGCCCCAAAAGCGCTCAGCTCCTCGGCAACGGCACCCGAAAAAACTGAAGAAAATATGCCCTAGAGGCAATAATAATGTTATTATTTTATTTCCTTATATCATGATAAATGTTTATTATTCATGCTAGAATTGTATTATCCGGAAACATAATACTTGTGTGAATACATAGACAAACCAAACGTCACTAGTATGCCTCTACTTGACTAGCTCGTTAATCGAAGATGGTTATGTTTCCTAACCATAGACATGTGTTGTCATTTGATTAATGGGATCACATCATTAGGAGAATGATGTGATTGACATGACCCATTCCATTAGCTTAGCACCCGATCATTTAGTATGTTGCTATTGCTTTCTTCATGACTTATACATGTTCCTATGACTATGAGATTATGCAACTCCCGTTTACCGGAGGAACACTTTGTGTGCTACCAAACGTCACAACGTAACTGGGTCATTATAAAGGAGCTCTACAGGTGTCTCCAAAGGTAAATGTTGGGTTGGCGTATTTCGAGATTAGGATTTGTCACTCCGATTATCGGAGAGGTATCTCTGGGCCCTCTCGGTAATGCACATCACATAAGCCTTGCAAGCATTACAACTAATGAGTTAGTTTTGAGATGATGTATTACGAAACGAGTAAAGAGACTTGCCGGTAACGAGATTGAACTAGGTATTGAGATACCGACGATCGAATCTCGGGCAAGTAACATACCGATGACAAAGGGAACAACGTATGTTGTTATGCGGTCTGATTGATAAAGATCTTCGTAGAATATGTAGGAGCCAATATGAGCATCCAGGTTCCGCTATTGGTTATTGACCGGAGACGTGTCTCGGTCATGTCTACATTGTTCTCGAACCCGTAGGGTCCGCACGCTTAAGGTTTCGATGACAGTTATATTATGAGTTTATGCATTTTGATGTACCGAAGTTTGTTTGGAGTCCCAGATGTGATCACGGACATGACGAGGAGTCTCAAAATGGTCGAGACATAAAGATTGATATATTGGAAGCCTGTATTTGGATACCGGGAGTGTTCCGGGTGAAATCGGGATGTTACCGGAGTACCGGGAGGTTACCGGAACCCCCCGGGAGGTATATGGGCCTTAGTGGGCTTTAGTGGAAGAGAGGAGAGATGGCCAGGGCTGGGCCGCGCACCCCTCCCCCCCTAGTCTGAATAGGACAAGGAGAGGGGGGCGGCGCCCCCTTCCTTCTCTCTCTCCTCTTCCCCCTTCCCGAATCCTATTCCAACTAGGAAAGGGGGGGAATCCTACTCCCGGTGGGAGTAGGACTCCTCCTGGCGCGCCCTCCTCCTAGCCGGCCGCACCTCCCCCTTGTTCCTTTATATACGGAGGCAAGGGGCACCCCTAGACACACAAGTTGATCCACGTGATCATATTTCTTAGCCGTGTGCGGTGCCCCCTTCCACCATAATCCTCGATAATATTGTAGCGGTGCTTAGGCGAAGCTCTGCGATGGTAGAACATCAAGATCGTCACCACGCCGTCGTGCTGACGGAACTCTTCCCCGACACTTTGCTGGATCGGAGTCCGGGGATCGTCATCGAGCTGAACGTGTGCTAGAACTCGGAGGTGCCGTAGTTTCGGTGCTTGATCGGTCGGGCCGTGAAGACGTACGACTACATCAACCGCGTTGTGCTAACGCTTCCGCTGTCGATCTACAAGGGTACGTAGATCTCACTCTCCCCTCTCGTTGCTATGCATCACCATGATCTTGCGTGTGCGTAGGAATTTTTTTTTGAAATTACTACGTTCCCCAACAGTGGCATCCGAGCCTAGGTTTTATGTGTTGATGTTATATGCACGAGTAGAACACAAGTGAGTTGTGGGCGATATAAGTCATACTGCTTACCAGCATGTCATACTTTGGTTTGGCGGTATTGTTGGACGAAGCGGCCCGGACCGACATTACGCGTACGCTTACGCGAGACCGGTTCTCCCGACGTGCTTTGCACATAGGTGGCTAGCGGGTGAAAGTTTCTCCAACTTTAGTTGAACCGAGTGTGGCTACGCCCGGTCCTTGCGAAGGTTAAAACAACACCAACTTGACAAACTATCGTTGTGGTTTTGATACGTAGGTAAGATTGGTTCTTGCTTAAGCCCGTAGCAGCCACGTAAAACTTGCAACAACAAAGTAGAGGACGTCTAACTTGTTTTTGCAGGGCATGTTGTGATGTGATATGGTCAAGACATGATGCTAAATTTTATTGTATGAGATGATCATGTTCTGTAACCGAGTTATCGGCAACTGGCAGGAGCCATATGGTTGTCGCTTTATCGTATGCAATGCAATCACGCTGTAATGCTTTACTTTATCACTAAGCGGTAGCGATAGTCGTGGAAGCATAAGATTGGCGAGACAACAACGATGCTACGATGGAGATCAAGGTGTCGCGCCGGTGACGATGGTGATCACGACGGTGCTTCGAAGATGGAGATCACAAGCACAAGATGATGATGGCCATATCATATCACTTATATTGATTGCATGTGATGTTTATCTTTTATGCATCTTATCTTGCTTTGATTGACGGTAGCATTATAAGATGATCTCTCACTAATTATCAAGAAGTGTTCTCCCAGAGTATGCACCGTTGCGAAAGTTCTTTGTGCTGAGACACCACGTGATGATCGGGTGTGATAGGCTCTACGTTCAAATACAACGGGTGCAAAACAGTTGCACACGTGGAATACTCAGGTTATACTTGACGAGCCAAGCATATACAGATATGGCCTCGAAACACGGAGACCGAAAGGTCGAGCGTGAATCATATAGTAGATATGATCAACATAGCAATGTTCACCAATGAAACTACTCCATCTCACGTGATGATCGGACATGGTTTAGTTCATTTGGATCACGTAATCACTTAGAAGATTAGAGGGATGTCTATCTAAGTGGGAGTTCTTAAGTAATATGATTAATTGAACCTAAATTTATCATGAACTTAGTACCTGATAGTATCTTGCTTGTTTATGTATGATTGTAGATAGATGGTCCGTGCTGTTGTTCCGTTGAATTTTAATGCGTTCCTTGAGAAAGCAAAGTTGAAAGATGATGGTAGCAATTACACGGACGGGGTCCGTAACTTGAGGATTATCCTCATTGCCGCACAGAAGAATTACGTCCTGGAAACACCGCTGGGTGCCAGGCCTGCTGCTGGAGCAACACCAGATGTTATGAACGTCTGGCAGAGCAAAGCTGATGACTACTCGATAGTTCAGTATGCCATGCTTTACGGCTTAGAATCGGGACTTCAACGACGTTTTGAACGTCATGGAGCATATGAGATGTTCCAGGAGTTGAAGTTAATATTTCAAGCAAATGCCCGGATTGAGAGATATGAAGTCTCCAATAAGTTCTATAGCTGCAAGATGGAGGAGAACAGTTCTGTCAGTAAGCATATACTCAAAATGTCTGGGTATAATAATCACTTGATTCAATTGGGATTTAATCTTCCAGATGATTGCGTCATTGACAGAATTCTCCAATCACTGCCACCAAGCTACAAGAGCTTCGTGATGAACTATAATATGCAAGGGATGAATAAGACTATTCCCGAGCTCTTCGCAATGCTGAAAGCTGCGGAGGTAGAAATCAAGAAGGAGCATCAAGTGTTGATGGTCAACAAGACCACTAGTTTCAAGAAAAAGGGTAACGGGAAGAAGAAGGGGAACTTCAAAAAGAACAGCAAGCAAGTTGCTACTCAAGAGAAGAAACCCAAACCTGGACCTAAGCCTGAAACTGAGTGCTTCTACTGCAAGCAGACTGGTCACTGGAAGCGGAATTGCCCCAAGTATTTGGCGGATAAGAAGGATGGCAAGGTGAACAAAGGTATATGTGATATACATGTTATTGATGTGTACCTTACTAATGCTCGCAGTAGCACCTGGGTATTTGATACCGGTTCTGTTGCTAATATTTGCAACTCGAAACAGGGACTACGGATTAAGCGAAGATTGGCTAAGGACAAGGTGACGATGCGCGTGGGAAATGGTTCCAAAGTCGATGTGATCGCAGTCGGCACGCTACCTCTACATCTATCTTCGGGGTTAGTATTAGACCTAAATAATTGTTATTTGGTGCCAGCGTTAAGCATGAACATTATATCTGGATCTTGTTTGATGCGAGACGGTTATTCATTTAAATCAGAGAATAATGGTTGTTCTATTTACATGAGTAATATCTTTTATGGTCATGCACCCTTGAAGAGTGGTCTATTCTTATTAAATCTCGATAGTAGTGACACACATATTCATAGTGTTGAAGCCAAAAGATACAGAGTTGATAATGATAGTGCAAATTATTTGTGGCACTGCCGTTTGGGTCATATCGGTATAAAGCGCATGAAGAAACTCCATACTGATGGGATTTTGGAACCACTTGATTATGAATCACTTGGTACTTGCGAACCGTGCCTTATGGGTAAGATGACAAAAACACCGTTCTCCGGTACTATGGAGAGAGCAACAGATTTGTTGGAAATCATACATACAGATGTATGTGGTCCGATGAATGTTGAGGCTCGTGGCGGATATCGTTATTTTCTCACCTTCACAGATGACTTAAGCAGATATGGGTATATCTACTTAATGAAACATAAGTCTGAAACGTTTGAAAAGTTCAAAGAATTTCAGAGTGAAGTTGAAAATCATCGTAACAAGAAAATAAAATTCCTATGATCTGATCGTGGAGGAGAATATTTGAGTTACGAGTTTGGTGTACATTTGAAACAATGTGGAATAGTTTCGCAACTCACGCTACCCGGAACACCACAGCGTAATGGTGTGTCCGAACGTCGTAATCGTACTTTACTAGATATGGTGCGATCTATGATGTCTCTTACTGATTTACCGCTATCGTTTTGGGGATATGCTCTAGAGACGGCTGCATTCACGTTAAATAGGGCACCATCAAAATCTGTTGAGACGACGCCTTATGAACTGTGGTTTGGCAAGAAACCAAAGTTGTCGTTTCTGAAAGTTTGGGGCTGCGATGCTTATGTGAAAAAGCTTCAACCTGATAAGCTCGAACCCAAATCGGAGAAATGTGTCTTCATAGGATATCCAAAGGAAACTATACACCTTCTATCACAGATCCGAAGGCAAGACTTTTGTTGCTAAATTCGGAAACTTTCTGGAGAAGGAGTTTCTCTCGAAAGAAGTGAGTGGGAGGAAAGCAGAACTTGACGAGGTAACAGTACCTGCTCCCTTATTGGAAAGTAGTACATCACAGAAACCTGTTTCTGTGACATCTACACCAATTAGTGAGGAAGCTAATGATAATGATCATGAAACTTCAAAACAAGATACTACTGAACCTCGTAGATCAACCAGAGTAAGATCCGCGCCAGAGTGGTACGGTAATCCTGTTCTGGAAGTCATGCTACTAGATCATGATGAACCTACGAACTATGAAGAAGCGATGGTGAGCCCAGATTCCGCAAAATGGCTTGAAGCCATGAAATCTGAGATGGGATCCATGTATGAGAACAAAGTATGGACTTTGGTTGACTTGCCCAATGATCGGCAAGCAATTGAGAATAAATGGATCTTCAATAAGAAGACTGACGCTGACTGTAATATTACTGTCTACAAAGCTCGACTTGTCGCAAAAGGTTTTCGGCAAGTTCAAGGGATTGACTACGATGAGACCTTCTCACCCGTAGCGATGCTTAAGTCTGTCCGAATCATGTTAGCAATTGCCGCATTTTATGATTATGAAATTTGGCAAATGGATGTCAAAACTGCATTCCTGAATGGATTTTTGCAAGAAGAGTTGTATATGATGCAGCCAGAAGGTTTTGTCGATCCAAAGGGAGCTAACAAAGTGTGCAAGCTCCAGCGATCCATTTATGGACTGGTGCAAGCCTCTCGGAGTTGGAATAAACACTTTGATAGTGTGATCAAAGCATTTGGTTTTGTACAGACTTTTGGAGAAGCCTGTATTTACAAGAAAGTGAGTGGGAGCTCTGTAGCATTTCTGATATTATATGTAGATGACATATTGCTAATCGGAAATGATATAGAATTTCTGGATAGCATAAAAGGATACTTGAATAAGAGTTTTTCAATGAAAGACCTCGGTGAAGCTGCTTACATATTGGGCATTAAGATCTATAGAGATAGATCAAGACGCTTAATTGGACTTTCACAAAGCACATACCTTGACAAAGTTTTGAAGAAGTTCAAAATGGATCAAGCAAAGAAAGGATTCTTGCCTGTGTTACAAGGTGTGAAATTGAGTAAGACTCAATCCCCGACCAATGCAGAAGATAGAGAGAAAATGAAAGATGTTCCCTATGCTTCAGCCATAGGCTCTATCATGTATGCAATGCTGTGTACCAGACCTGATGTGTGTCTTGCTATAAGTCTAGCAGGGAGGTACCAAAGTAATCCAGGAGTGGATCACTAGACAGCGGTCAAGAACATCCTGAAATACCTGAAAAGGACTAAGGATATGTTTCTCATATATGGAGGTGACAAAGAGCTCATCGTAAATGGTTACGTTGATGCAAGCTTTGACACTGATCCGAACGATTCTAAATCGCAAACCGGATACGTGTTTACATTAAACGGTGGAGCTGTCAGTTGGTGCAGTTCTAAACAAAGCGTTGTGGCAGGATCTACATGTGAAGCGGAGTACATAGCTGCTTCGGAAGCAGCAAACGAAGGAGTCTGGATGAAGGAGTTCATATCCGATCTAGGTGTCATACCTAGTGCATCGGGTCCAATAAAAATCTTTTGTGACAATACTGGTGCAATTGCCTTGGCAAAGGAATCCAGATTTCACAAGAGAACCAAGCACATCAAAAGACGCTTCAATTCCATCCGGGATCTAGTCCAGGTGGGAGACATAGAGATTTGCAAGATACATATGGATCTGAATATAGCAGACCCGTTGACTAAGCCTCTTCCACAAGCAAAACATGATCAGCACCAAAGCTCCATGGGTGTTAGAATCATTACTGTGTAATCTAGATTATTGACTCTAGTGCAAGTGGGAGACTGAAGGAAATATGCCCTAGAGGCAATAATAATGTTATTATTTTATTTCCTTATATCATGATAAATGTTTATTATTCATGCTAGAATTGTATTATCCGGAAACATAATACTTGTGTGAATACATAGACAAACCAAACGTCACTAGTATGCCTCTACTTGACTAGCTCGTTAATCAAAGATGGTTATGTTTCCTAACCATAGACATGTGTTGTCATTTGATTAATGGGATCACATCATTAGGAGAATGATGTGATTGACATGACCCATTCCATTAGCTTAGCACCCGATCGTTTAGTATGTTGATATTGCTTTCTTCATGACTTATACATGTTCCTATGACTATGAGATTATGCAACTCCCGTTTACCGGAGGAAGACTTTGTGTGCTACCAAACGTCACAACATAACTGGGTGATTATAAAGGAGCTCTACAGGTGTCTCCAAAGGTAAATGTTGGGTTGGCGTATTTCGAGATTAGGATTTGTCACTCCGATTATCGGAGAGGTATCTCTGGGCCCTCTCGGTAATGCACATCACATAAGCCTTGCAAGCATTACAACTAATGAGTTAGTTGTGAGATGATGTATTACGAAACGAGTAAAGAGACTTGCCGGTAACGAGATTGAACTAGGTATTGAGATACCGACGATCGAATCTCGGGCAAGTAACATATCGATGACAAAGGGAACAACGTATGTTGTTATGCGGTCTGACCGATAAAGATCTTCGTAGAATATGTAGGAGCCAATATGAGCATCCAGGTTCCGCTATTGGTTATTGACCGGAGAAGTGTCTCGGTCATGTCTACATTGTTCTCGAACCCGTAGGGTCCGCACGCTTAAGGTTTCGATGACAGTTATATTATGAGTTTATGCATTTTGATGTACCGAAGATTGTTCGGAGTCCCGGATGTGATCACGGACATGACGAGGAGTCTCGAAATGGTCGAGACATAAAGATTGATATATTGGAAGCCTATATTTGGATATCGGAAATGTTCCGGATGAAATCGGGATGTTACCGGAGTACCGGGAGGTTACCGGAACCCCCCGGGAGGTATATGGGCCTTAGTGGGCTTTAGTGGAAGAGAGGAGAGATGGCCAGGGCTGGGCCGCGCGCCCCTCCCCTCTAGTCCGAATAGGACAAGGAGAGGGGGGCGGCGCCCCCCCCTTCATTCTCTCTCTCCTCTTCCCCCTTCCCGAATCCTATTCCAACTAGGAAAGGGGGGAATCCTACTCCCGGTGGGAGTAGGACTCCTCCTGGCGCGCCCTCCTCCTGGCCGGCCGCACCTCTCCCTTGTTCCTTTATATACGGAGGCAGGGGGCACCCCTAGACACACAAGTTGATCCACGTGATCATATTCTTAGCCGTGTGCGGTGCCCCCTTCCATCATAATCCTCGATAATATTGTAGCGGTGCTTAGGCGAAGCTCTGCGATGGTAGAACATCAAGATCGTCACCATGCCGTCGTGCTGACGGAACTCTTCCCCGACACTTTGCTGGATCGGAGTCCGGGGATCGTTATCGAGCTGAACGTGTGCTAGAACTCGGAGGTGCCGTAGTTTCGGTGCTTGATCGGTCGGGCCGTGAAGACGTATGACTACATCAACCGCGTTGTGCTAACGCTTCCGCTGTCGATCTACAAGGGTACGTAGATCTCACTCTCCCCTCTCGTTGCTATGCATCACCATGATCTTGCGTGTGTGTAGGAATTTTTTTTTGAAATTACTACATTCCCCAACAAAAACTTGATAGCCTGCAAGTGCATGGGGTTTAGTTGTAGCTTTTTCAAAGTAAGAGTATCGATCCCACAGGAATCAGACCTTTGCCTCTTGTAAAGAATAATATAATCTTGTCCCTGCAGATAATTGTAGACTTAAGTAGAGTGAGTGTGGATATAAATAATGACTAAATAGTGTTGTGGCTGGTAACTAAATAAGATGAAAGTAAATAGAGTGCAAGAATTGTAGTGATGGGTGAAACAGTAGAATAAAAAGGCGTCCTCAGGAAGTCCGGGATCCCCATTGGTATGTTTCTAGCGCACTTATGCATAAGCATAGTATGAATGGATACTTGAGCCACTGTTGACCATTATGCTTGGCGGAGCTGGGTACGGTACATGTTCTACTCCTGGTAGACTTTGTGCCACACACGTCACCATCATAGTCTCCCCCAGTGGGCACTTATGCATAAGCATAGTATGACTAGATACTTGAGCCACTGTTGATGATTATGTTGGGCAGAGCTGGGTACAGTATACGTTCTACTCATGGTAGACTTCGTGCCATGCACGCCACCATCATAGTCTCCCCAGAGGGTTACAACTCATGATAATTAAGGGTTTCCCCGTGGACCCGGCCTCTCTAACGGTTCTCCGTAATTCCCCGGTCAATTGCAAAGACTTAGAGCAGTAGGCTTTTACTGTCACCACGAATTACCTCCGCATCCTAAACCATTACAATGACAGTGATATACATCGTGGCCATAAGGCACAAATGCTGAGTGGGGCCCCTTCACAACATTCACGAAGTTATTAAACTAAGCATTCAACATGGGATGTCATATCCACAATAACATGATGTTGCAGAAGATAAGGATGTGGATGATGACGATGATGATGGAGTGGATGATGATGATGGCAGTGGTGATGTTGTCCCCTTCGCGGTGAGGGATCCCCCTTCTTCACCCTGCCAATCCCTTCTCCGGATAAACTCCAGAGGCTAGGGTTGCCTTCTGGATGAGTTTCTGGTGTCTCTCGAGGTCCGATCAATGATCGGATTCGACGGGTGGAATAATGATCGAACGGCGACGTGCAATACGACCACACATACGGGCACTTGTGGTCGTATGAAACGCCGTCTTTTTCTCTAGAAGCGCGACGACGCCCCTTTCTTTGGCCTTCTTGCTTGATTCTTTTACGGAAAGTGATTATCACTTTAAATAAATGATTTCACTAACATTTCTGAGGATTTTCTCCATTAAATGATAATTGATGCAAAAGACGTTACCTGAGGGATTATCAACAAAAAGAAAGTGTACGAGCGTAGTAAAATTCCACAAAGCATACTATGTAGGCACAAAATACGTGATAAAACTATCACATAAATTGGACTCATCGGTCCAACAAGGCAGAAAATTGCATGGACTGCCGGACTGATGTTCTTTTGAATTATGTCATGTAAAAACTAAGCATACTTGCATCTTTTTGATTGTTATCGGGCATGCGATCCGGCACTGATGTGATCTGGCGCGTTGTGTGGAATGGACTAAATTTGAATTTCAAATTGCCCTTTACTGACGGACATATATAGGATAGCATTGGATGGCCTTCTGCATCCGTGTCCGTAAACTGATCCCCCGTTCTGCGGACGAATGCCGAAAGGAATTTGCGAGTGCCCTCAGTACATCATCTAGCTCATATCTTGGCAGTAAGATGATGTATTATTTTTACATCACCAAGGCACGTGCGACTATCTCCACTATGGAAAAGAAAATTCATCAAAATTCCTAGTAAATACAAGAAAAAAAAGGCTTTCCACATACAGATAGTAAAAAATCAACGACTTTTCTCTATCAGTTATGGACACTTCACGAGAAAACATTGCTCCAACAAATGATGTAGATGCAAAAAAAACCTTAAGATTTGCCCATGATGTAAAATAGGACATCAAGTGATGCAAATTACGGCCGCTCTCGCAAAACTTGAGTAAAACACGCACAACCCCAACTGTCGCGTGAAACCTTTCCGCGCCATGCCCGTTACCAGCCTGCTGCCGTCAGACCCCATGCACGCTACTCAGACCCCACGGCCACTAACACCGCTACGTGCACGTCACCATGACCGCCTCCACGGTGTTGTAAATTTTACACCATTTTTTGGAGTTGGAGGCTTTTGATGATGTAAAAATCCATTTTTTATTATGTAAATTTTACTCAAAGCATAATTTGATGGTGTATTTTGCATCATCTATTGAAGATGCTCTTAGTATAAACTGACATTAAACGCCCGGACGGACGGACCGGTCGCTAATTAGTCGAAAAAACCCGGCCCCGAATGCCTGGGCTATCTAACACCCCTTATATCCAACCTAAATCTAGAGCGCCCTCCACGTCAGCCCCGCCCATGCTGACCCTCCCCAACCCCAGTCTCTCCTCACCAAAATCCCCACCCGAAGCAAACCTAACTCCACTTCACTCTCACTCTGCTCTCTATCCCTTCTCCTCCCTCTCTCCATCCACCATGTCCCGCACCAGTAGTGGTAGAGCCGATGGATCCGGCAACGAGTGGGACGCCTTTCTACGTGAGGCGTGGGGCGACGAGGTGGACACATGCGGCAGGCCCAACGCGAGAGAGGCCACATGCCAAAACCTTTTTTGGTCAAGTTTTCCGCTTTTCTTTTTTTACTTTTGTTTGTACTTCCAAATATTTTAAATACTGATATTACAAAAATAATTTATTTGGAAAAAAATGTAATCAATCATTTGAAAAATGTTAAATATTTATAGAAAAAATGTTTCTCATGTATACAAAAAAAATACAGACAAATTATTCAAGCATTTAAAAGTTGTTAATCAAATGTTGAAAAATGTTAATCAAGCATTTAAAAAAATGTTAAATGTGTATAAAAACATATTTTTCATGTTTACGAAAAATGTATACAAAAACATACAATGTGTATGAAAAAAATAGTGGTCATGTATTTAAATTTTTTAAACATGTATAAAAAAATGTTTACATTGTGTTTGAAAAATTGTTTATCAACATTAAAAAGAATTTCACCATATATTTGAAAAATATTGGTCATATATTCAAAAAATGTTATCATGTATTTGAAAATATTAAACGTGTATTAAAAATGTATTAAATATATACCAATGTACAATCGTATGAAAAAAATAGACGTCGAAAGATATAATTTTTCAAAAATGCTAATCATATATTTGAAGTATTAAAAAACTATATAAATATGTTCCAGATATTTATGAAAATTGTTAAATGTTACTATAAATAGTGAAATAATGAAAATTGGTGAAGAAATCCAAAATAAAGAATAAAAACAAGAAATCCAAAAAAACTATGAAATGAAAGAAAAACATTGAAAAAAAATAGAGACATGAAAAACCACGAAAAAACAAAGAAAACCAAGAAAGAAACAAGGAAAAATGAATGAAGAAACGAAAAAACCAAAGAAAACTTTGAAAAACACAAAAAAACCAAGAAAAAAATCCAGTACAAACTGTGAAAGAAAGAAAGAACACCGATGTCAACGTAAAACAATAAACTGAAAAAATCGGTGAAAAGATAGAGAAAACCGTAAGAAATAAAACAAAACAAAACAAAAAGAGGGATGAAGAAGAAGAAACATAAGAAGCGAGCGTGCGCGGAACCTTCTCGTATAATATCTCACTGTAAGCAAGAATTACACTAAAGAACACTATAAGTGAGAATAGTCACCACGGGCTGCGCCTCGGCTGACGAGAGCCCCTATGTCCCGCTAGCTGCAGCAGAACACCGAGCAACACATAGGGCGCTCGTCCGGGGCCGGCCCACTCGCCACAGAGAGCCTGTGCAGCAGTACCACTCGTCAAATAGTGACCCCTTTTTCTGGATTTTGCTACAACAATGCCATAGTTTTCTCAGTAGCGGCCGATTTTAGTACTGTAGCGACCGATTCCTCCTGCAGCAGTTGTGGTAACAAGATTTTGTTTGTATTGTAGAGAATATTTTTTTGAATTTATGAATACATTTTGAAAATGTTTTTAAATTTGGCACAATTTTTTGCATAACGCACCACTTTTTCCAATTTTGAAATATTTTATGAATTTGAGAAAAAAATTGAAAAGCTTTTTTTGAAAAAGATTATTTTTAATTCCCAAAACTTTTCAAAAATGTATTCATATTTTTAATTTAAGATTTTTTTAAATGGAACTATTCATAAATTCCCAAAAAAAATCGGGAAAGGCAAATATGTTTTAAATTTCCAAACATTTTATAATACCATGAATATTTTTGGAATGTGAACAATTTTTTTAAATGGGAACATTCTTTGAAAAGCGCAAACAGTTTTTAAAATTCTCGACCATTCTCCAAAAACGTGAACATTTTTTTAATTTGTGATTTTTTTTTAAAATATGAACATTCTTTGGAAAGCACAAACACTATTTATAATTCGCTTAACTTCCTTCCTCCAGTATACAAGTCCTGAGGGCATTTTGGGAAGTAAGAAAATTCAGCACACTCCGCCTGCCCGCCCACGTGAGTTCCAGCCGCCGCCGGCTTGAGCCTGGCCATCTTTGGCGAATCAGGAAGTTGTCGACCTAGGCCATCTTCCTCGCCATCAACACCCCGCTGCTCTTTCCCGTAACTCCACCCTCCTCCTTTTCCTCCCACCGCTAGGCGCTAGACGAGGACCCGCCACGCCGACACCGCTGCTCCATCGCGAGGCTGCGACTGGTCTTTCCTCATCTTCGTATCCATAGATGCCCCGCTGTTCTCCCCCATCCCTGGAGGCGCCCTAGGTCGGAGCTTTGCACTCGTCTACTCCGTCGACTTGCCATCTGACAGTGTGCGCCGCCTCACCCCTGCTCGGCGCCTCGGCCGCGTCGACGCCTTCAGGCCCGCCTTCTCGCCTCCGGGGCTGGACCGCCATGGCAAGGATGGCTGGGCCGGCAAGGTGGAGCACCTCGAAACTGAGGTGATGCCTTCTGGACATCCGATATCTCCTGGCGCACGCTGCTCTTCCGCGACGGCGGTTGGCCATGCTGGGCAGGCGAGACCATGGCGTCTGGCTGTCGCGGCCTGCGTTGACCACCGACGGCGGCGAGGCGACGCGAGGCTACGGGCCTGCTCGCGTGCGGGAGGCGGGAACACTGCGGGGCTGTGGCGCGTGCGCTGCGGCTGTTCCTGCGGGCATGGAGTGCAAACGGGCGCACGCGTGGGTAGGTGTGTACATGCGGGACGAGCTCCAGGGACTCATCCATGGCGGAAAGAGCGCCGACTTGAGTGAGACGACGCTATGGTGGATGAATACGATGTGAAAGGAGGCGGGGATGAGCAACGGCTCACTACGGGTTCGGTAGAAGCCACAAGATGGCCGGGGACGTAGAGGAGATGGCAAGGGAGCACGCTAATGCCGGCGGTGGTCCTCGGGTGCGCGATGAAGGAGACGAGCTAGAGGCGGAGGTCGTGGTCGAGGACGGCCGGCTCAGGGGACATCACCATCGAGTCTCCGGCTACAGGAACAGGATGCCGAAGGAAACCGTTGAGGAGTCGTGAGACAACAAATAAATTTCCGGTCGCCATTATCGGTTCCCATGCCAACAAATCTATATCTATCCTACCCTTAGAAAATGAGTGGTTAGATTTTAATATACCGCTTCCTTCACCGTCAGCGGTATAGGGTACCGTAAAAACTCTCAAAATAGAAGCATCATGTACCTGACTTGACGCAGCTGCCGGCGACGGTGAACGATTCTGATCCCAGAAGCGAGAGGCCGGCAGTGAGAAACCATCATCGTTCGAAAACTGATGCACTGGTTCCTCCCCCGCCTTCCTCTTCCTAGCCTTTACAGTAGACCATCATACACCATCCTCATCTCGTGCATCCCCGGGTGAGGTGCCACCGCCATGATCCGCTTCTACGAGAACATCATTCACTTACTGGACTTCCACATACGCGTCCTCGGGTTGGCCACATCATCAATGATGAGGGCCTCGAACCGCGATCCGGTCCATGGGAAGGTCACCACCGGTGAAAGAGCCCGGGGACCTAGGGTCAGCCATCGCTGATTTGGGAAGACATAGAGACGGACACACACAACATATTTGATGAGCACCATCTCATTGCCGGTCGTAATCCTCTCCCCATCGCGCAAATGATGGCCCTCCTCGATCTTTCAGTCGCCGTCCTGCGGGAATAAGAAGGTGGATGGACGGCCAAGGAACAGGGAGCATGGACGGCCAAGGAACAGGGAGCATGGACGCCAGTCTGATGTGCCATCAAGGAACGCCGCGGAGAAAGTCGCGGACCACCGCGGCGGCGACATAGGATTCGTCGACCTCACCATCCAACGGCTAACATAAGCACTAGCTGACACGATGGTTTAGATGCAAGCATTTTCACTAATCTATGATATTATGCATTACAGAGATGGTATATCATACAATAGTATGTCCCTCATATATGATACTCCCTAGAGGCTTGCTTCGGTAGACCCCCCCCCCCCCGCCCCCCCAACAAAACGTAGAAGGGCAGATTGGTCATACGAAAGAAAGGTATGCCCATCTCGTATTATACGGATGTAACTGGCGTACGTAGACCGCGCGCATGCAAAAAAAAAACAAAAAAACTGCCCGCACGATCTACCCGCCCACCCCATCTACTCGCCCGTCCACCCCGTCTACTCGGCCGCCCCATACGATCGCCGCCCTCCGACCCCGTCCGCCGCCGCCCTCCGAGCCCGTCCGACGCCGCCGTGGCCGTCCCAACGGCGTGCGTCCAAGCACCCCGTCTACTCGCCCGCCCACCTCGTGTACTCACCCACCACATCCGATCGCCGGCCCCGCGGATCGCCGCCCTCCCACCCCGTCCGACGCCGCCGTCAGACCTCGTCAGACACCGCCGTCGCCGTCCCAACGGCGTGCGTCGCCGCATCTCACCGTCATCATCCACCCCCCGGACGTGAAGGGCCCGACGTGCCACGCCGCCTCCGCACCACTCTCCCCACCCCCCGTCGCGGATCCTGCCAAACATCCGGCCGGTGGCTCGTCGTGCACGTCGCCGGCTGCTAGATTCAAGGTGGGGACAGCTGCCGTCGTCGAACGCCGGCGACGCCTACACCGCGGGGCAAGGTTTGTCATCTAAACCTAGCGGGCATGATGGATATAAGTTAGGGCTAGTTAAGTGATGAATCTAGAATGTAAATGGAGGCCAGACTTAATTTAAGGAACGCTTATTTATGTCATGAAGACATCACACAATATGCACACACCGATGGGCAACCTCAACTATTTGTTTCACACAAGATAAAAAAGTGTTGTTTGAACCATTGCTTTAAGAAAAAATTCATGGTAGCTGCTGGGTTCATGGATTACACGTCTTTCTATTTTTTTGCAAACCAACATGAGTTTTTGTCCTTGTTGTAATCAACACTTCAAATGGTTTGCAGTTCTGTGAGTTTGGCGTGTTGACATGGACGAAGAATCCGCATTCGGGAGGGACGAGAATGGTACTGATAAGGTGACTAAGACCGATAACGATACTTTGAACGAAGATGATGACAGCAGCGACAACGATTCCGTCTCGTCATATGATATCTTACCTCCGGAGGATTTTGATAATAATGAACATGGCGCAAATAGCGAGAACGTAAGTGGCGTATATTTTGTTTTTATTTTTGAATTTGCAAAGTATGGCATGACTAACTATATATCTTTGTGTACAAATTTACAGGAAGATGTGGATATTGACAATGTGCAACATAGTTGGCAGGAATCATTTGCAGATAACTTGAGCCAGGTTAGTTGTTAGATGTTGTACGTCGATCAATAGTATGATTTAAATGATAGTAATTGACATATATATTTTCAAATGAATGTTGTAGGAGGAGTCAGGTGGTCTTGTACTTGATCACGATGAGGGAGAGATTGATATTGAGGAGGCTCAAAGGGAGCAGAAGATGCTTGAGACACATTGGAAGGTTATGGCTATGACCTTTCGGTCGCAAGGGGATGCATACATATTCTACAACAATCACGCCAGAGAGCACGGGTTTAGTATCAGGAAACAGAAGGTGAAACGAGGTGCTTCGGGAATGATACGGTACCGGCGGTTTCTTTGCTCCAGGGCAGGGAGAAGGCAGAGCAAGTTCATAACCATGGAGGGCCGCAAGCGTAGGCTTAGACCGGAGACTCGTTGCGACTGCGGTGCACATATGGTGGTGAAGCTGGACAGAGAACGTGGCATTTGGTTCGTCGCATCATTCGTGGATGATCACAACCACGTGATGGCTCGGCCCGACGAGGTTTGTTTTTTGTGGTCACACAGACGGATTGGAGATGGCCAGAGGGCGGAGATATTGGCGATGGAAGCGGCCGGGATAAGAAAGCATATTATAATGGACAACTTCATCAGCAGATACGGTTCGTACGATAAGTGCGGGCTTATCAGGAGGGACATTTACAATCTTTGTTGCAGAGAAAAAACGAAGCTCATTGCAAAGAGTGGCTTGACAGGATGTACAGGAAGAGGAGACTTTGGGCAGCTTCATATCTTTCCGATGGTTTTTTCCTTGGTATGCGAAGTAACCAGAGGAGTGAAAGCCTCAACTCCTGCCTTCACCTTCACCTGGACTACGGTATGACAATTGTTGATTTGGTGGTGCATTATGAGAACTGTATAGTTCGCCTGCGTGAGAACGAGGCGTACGATGACTGCGAGGCATTCCAGAAGGAACCACCGTCGGTTACTCTATATAAGGCCCTTGAGGAGCATGCTGCCAAAGTATTCACACCTGCTAATTTCTACATCCTGCAAGATGATTTGCATAAGATGGGTCAGCTGGAGATATTTGAGACGCTCGTGGGAATTGGGCGTCAAACATTCATGGTGACATGGAAGGATAACCACAAGTTCACGTACAATGTTGTTTATGAACCAGGTAACTCAGAACAAACTATTACATGCAGTTGTCTTAGGATGGTTCGGAAAGGGCTGCCATGCAAACACATTCTGTTTGTTCTCCATCATCTGAACTTAACTGAAATACCAAAGTGTTGTGTCATGCATCGGTTGTCCAAACATGCGAGAGATGGGTTGCCTGTGCAGCGGAAGAGTGATATGTTTGGATGGGGTTGGTCAGGGCCATTGGAGAGAGAACGGTATAGTGCAATAACCATTAAAACCGCAGAAGCTGCTCATGTTGCAGCAAATGATCCCTTCTTGTACGACGAGTTGATGAAATGTCTGGACAACATAATAGCGTAGAAAAAGATTTCAGAGGAGGAACTTGTAGGAAGTAGAAGGTATGCTATGCTGAAGAAGGAGGCAAGTCAGGCGCAACAAGTTGAGCCTGGTATTGGTGATCCTCAGAAAGTTTCGACGAAGGGTGCACCTAAGAAGGGGCGATCGAAGGGGGGCCCCGACGTTACAAAGAATGATAGGCCAAAAGATTTTACAGAGAAGAAAAGTGGTCCTTTGTGCAGTCTGTGTGGTCTCTCAGGTCATAACAAGGCTACATGCAGTAAGAACGAGAAGTGAGTTGCAACCTTTTTATTTTTGTTATGTTGCTACTTTGATTTTACCAACTATATTTGCTCATCCATTTCTTTATGTTTTGTTCAGGAACTGGGCGTAGAGACGCAGCTTGGTTTGTAGGAAGAATAAAAGTGATCGCACGAGTCATGTCTGAATAACGCTATTTTTATTCGCACGTGTGTGCCAGAAAACTTGATTTGTACTGTTACGTGATGATTTGTACTGTTATGTCTGAATAACCTATGCTATTTTTATTTGCACATGTGTGCCAGAAAACTTGATTTGTACTGTTACGTGATGATTTGTACTGTTTCTATATGAAGTTTCGAAATTCTGTTTATTTATACTGTTTCAAAATTCTGTTTATTTGTACTGCCAGAAAAAAAATATGCCTACTGTTTCAAAATTCTGTTTATTTGTACTGCCAGAAAAAAAATATGCCCAACCACCGCAGCCGGGCCCATAGTGGGGAACAAATCATACACCCAAATCAAGCCCGAAAGGGGCGACTCGGGCGGCTGATAGAGCCCACTAATGGGCCCGGCAACGGGGTCCAACGGGGCTGCGGGCAGTGTGATAAGAGAGGAGTTCGAAAGAGGGGGCGGAGGAAGCTATTTAAGTCGCTCCTCGCGCCCCTCCGCTTCCGAGGTGGGACTAAACTGGCGTGAGGCAGCGCGTGGGGGAGGGGCGTCGGCCGTGGACCGTGGGAGGGGGCGAGCGGCGCCGTGCCTCTATGGGCCGAACTGGGCCGGCCGATGACAGCGCCGAAAACGGCCTCATGAGCCCTGCGGCGGCCGCGTGCACTGAGGGAGGGGAGTGTGCGTGGGCCGGGGGAGGGGCCGAGTGGCGCCGTGCTTTCATTGGGCTGAACTGGGCCGGCCCGAGACAATAGGCCTCCTGAGCCTTGTGGCGACCACGTGCAGTGTGGGGCGCGACGGGGACGCTATTTTTAGTCCCACCTCGGAAGCCGGGGGGCGCGAGGAGCGGCTTAAATAGCTGCCTCCGCCCCCTCCACCGAGCTCCCCTCTTATCACACTGCCCGCAGCCCCGTTGGACCCCGTTGCCGGGCCCATTAGTGGGCTCTATCAGCCGCCCGAGTCGCCCCCTTTGGGCTTGATTTGGGTATGATCTGTTCCCCATTATGGGCCCGGCTGCGGTGGTTGGGCATTTTTTTCTGAATATTTTTAAAAAATATTATTTTACTATTACGAAAGTGCAGAACAAATATACTCATTTAAAAAAATATCATCACCCACAATGATGCAAATAAGAGTGTCACCGACAATGATGCAAATAAAAGTGACATTGAAAAATAGATATTGTAGCAAATACCGACCACGGCACATTTATTTAGTTGCGGAACATGCTAAACCATGCCACATTACAACATAGAGGTGATGTCTTAATATGAAAATTGTATCAAGTACCGACAACGACACGTTTATTTAGTGGAGATAATAGCCAACACCCCATCCTCCGACTCATTTCTTCTCCATGATCTTGAGGATCTTCTCTTTCACTTCTTCCTTCGTGTTGCATTCTGAAAAAAGTATTTCAGCTAGAATGCGTCCCCTTGAAGCATTAACCTCATCTTGATCGAACTCAAATGTCCAATCATCTCCGTCCCAGCTTTGAACGCATTTCACCACGAAAAGACCACAAGAGACTCTGCAAGAAACCACAAGTCAATTATTGATGGATCATACAAGTACATACTAATTCAACATTTGCAACATACCCGTCTATTTGTGATGGCATATCATACTCCCTTATTGGCCAGGAAGATACGTCAGGATGTTTCGTTCCAATAAGAGCATTCACCTCGTTTGTATCATTAGCTATTTCTGCCCTCTGAAATAAAAATGAAAAATCCATATGAAGTACGTTTCGAATAACTATATATTGTTTTATGTATCGTTGTAAGCTTACCAGATTAGCAATCTTTGCAAGAACTCTTTTGTTGCATTTACCAGTAGAGTTTAAAACTTGAAACTCTTTTTTCTTGTTATGCATAAGAACTGTTACCCAATGACTTTCGTCCACATGAAAAGGAAAGTATGCCTACAACAAAGTTTATTCATGTTGGTGTACACACAGATGTACTACGAATGATCATACTAAACTGAAGTACCTTATCTTTGATGAAATACTCTTCAGTAACTCTAGACACCATTTTAGTTTGGTTTGTGAAATGATCCATAAAATGCCTCTTTGAGTTGTTAACCTTTCCATCACCACGAAGAATAAGCCAGTGGGACACCCAAGATGATAATATGTGACGGTCAGCACGAGGATTATGGGTCTGCATATGGTTGCAATAACTATTGATGACCTACAAAATAACATAACAGCAATACGCCTATTAGATAATTTATGTAAATGACATGTACAACTTAATAACTTAGTGCTAATACTTACACCGCCATGCAACCACTTTTTTGAAATGATGGCTTCAAGCATATCAGGTGTACATGTTTCCCCACCAATTCCCATCATGTGCACAACAGTTTTTCTGCAAAACTTCTCCGACTCTGCCAGTGTCCGGATATAAACCTTCGCGGCCTCTATGTGATCCTCATTAATGTAATCAGTACTAATCATAGCAGCTCTTATACCAAATAGACCTAAAATAGTAAAAAACAATGAGTTAATAAAGTGTGCATGCAAGGACAGAAGTATGTTGCAAGAATAAATTACCTAGCACTTACTTTTCTTTGCACGTTTACGTCCACCGTTTTGAAGAAAAGGTGAAAGACAATATTTTGACCGTTTCCTCTTGCGTTTCCCATCATTCTCCTTCCCATCATTCTCCTTTTTATCATTCTCCTTTTCATCATTCTCCTTCCCATCATTCTCCTTAGTGCCATTTTCTTTCGCATTTTTAATACGGGTGTTCAGACTATCCATACTAAATTCCTCAGATTTATCGGTGCTAGACCCGTCTGACACTTCATCCATATTCTTGGGGGTTGAAGTAATAGCTGGAAAGTCATTCGTGTCTACCGTCGCAAGAGATGGGTTGGGAGAATTACCATTATCCTCAATAACGAAGGGGTCGCCTTCATCTCCTGTACCAGGTGTGTTGTGATGCACACCTTTCTCACGCGCCAATTTATTCCCGTTCCCAGTGGTGAAGGATGCGTCCACCCTGTTGTCCATATCTTCTTTTGCGGGAGTTGATTGTACATCTGGCCAATATTTTGATGGACCATACTTCCCCACCCAGTCTTCACTATGCTCCACATACTCAATGTCATCATCAGACCCCTTGTTTGGCTTGAAGACAAGACCTTTCTTCTCCAGATTCTCCACTACTATCTGCAATGACACATTAATTGCATTAACTACATGCATAAATTATGAATAATCCAATGTAAACTGAAGTACACATCACTCATATTACCTCAGCACATTTTTGAGGGAGAAGTCTAATTTCTTTTTGCATATCTTTGATGCATTTCATCACCTGATCTAATGTACTATCCCTGCTCGATGAAGCCTCATCTCTATTATCTTTCTTTTTTTGGACACGATCTTCCTGCTCTAATTCTTGCTGTAATTCTTCCTCCGCCTTTCTTCCTTGTTGAGCAATTAATGTCTGCCTGTACTTCTCACTTATCACGTCATCAATCTGTAACAGGTAAAATCAATTAAAATTTCTCAACATATAAATAGTAACTTAAGTGCATGTAGTACGAAATAGTAACACATAAATAGTAACTTACCGTCCCATTACCACGGCCATATGCCGTGTCGTATGCGTCACGCTTCTTAGCCTCATCTTCTGACCAATTAAGCATCAATGGATACTCATTAGCTAATGGATCAAATGCCTCATCATCCAGTGGCTGCACTTTCTCCCAAAACATGTACTGCATGAACAGGAAGTATATTAGCAAACAAAATTCACAAACTATAGTTCGAAAGAAACAAATATAACATAAGATTTAGCTGTAGGAGCGCAAGGTTTCCGATCGGCCAAGTAAATTTTGTAAGATCTGATAAGGTCTTTGTGATGCCTTCCACGCAAACGCGTAACGTAAACGCATTCCAATTATATGCTTTGATGGCCTCCACATTGTGCACTAACTTGTAATAAGCATTAGGAACTTCTATCGTGGACTGCGGTGCAAGAACCGTGCCTAGAAAAAGCAGAACAATTCTACGGAGGAAATCATCATCGTATGTGCCACTGGCAACGATGTTCTCAATCAGGTCGTCTATCAACATTTCCCCCGTATTGGAATCTAAAAAGCGACTAGGCACCTTCACCTTCGCCTTTAACCCCCCTTTTCCTAGCGCTTTCATGACATCTTTGCCCTTGTTTTGTAGCCCGAAAATGTCAAACACATCTTCGGTGCGCAATGATATCGCACCATTTTTTGATGGCATGATGAACCTTTTTCTGTCCAACGAATACGATTTAATAATGAACTGGAGCAAACATTTGCGCATGAGCACACAAGGTATCATCAGAATTTTTCCAAGACTAGTGCTTGCAAAACGCTTTTTCTGCCTAGAGTTTAGTTTGTTGACCAACAGACACCACTTCTCAACCGAACAAAAAATCTCTCCATACTCCACCGTCGCTAGGAATAGGAGCAAAAGAAATATTAGCTACTTTATATGGGCACATGATAAACATGATGAATGAATAGTACCTCGTGCCATGGGATCAGGGCCGGCCCTGGGGACGACGGCGCGGTGGCGTTGGTGGCAGATGGCGTCGGTCTCCACCTGTAAATAATTTTAAAGTTTTTTTAAAAACACTATGATTTCTGAAAAATCTTTGGTATGTATTTACGCAGTACTTAGATCGTGGCAACGGGGGCGACGGCGTCGGCCGCAGATGGCGTCGGTGGCAGATGGCCTTAGGGCCGTCGCGGGCGTTGGGGCGGCGTCGGCGTGACTTGGCGTCGGTGGCAGATGGCCTCAGGGCCGTCGCGCGTGTTGGGGCGGCGTCGGCGTGACTTGGCGTCGGGGGCGGCGGTGGCCGCAGATGGCATCGGGGGAGGCGATCGTGGAGGCGGTGTGAGGTGGCGTCGGGGGCTGCGTTTGCCCTAGATGGCGTCGCGAGAGGCGCTCGTGGAGGCGGCGTGGAGGCGGCGTGGACTGGCCAACATCGTGGAGGCGTGGAGGGCCTTTGACCCCCGATGGATATGCATGTACGCGGGCTTTATTAGTTGCGTCTGTTTTTTGTAAGAACCCATTTATTAGTTTTTTTGTAAGAACCTATTTATTAGTTTTTTCCCAATCATTAGTTGCGTCTGTTTTTTAAAACAACCATTATCGAAAATACATTGATTGATAGATAATTTTTTTTGGACTCGGCCAAATGGCACGAAACTTTTTCCACACGTTGGCATCACCCTCGACAGCACCCACGCCGGTTTGCATATTTTTCCGACGCTCGATGCATTTCCTAGGATTTTCCCCGTGAAAATGCCGTAAAACACTAGCCGGACGTGACGCAACGTTTGTTTTGTGTCCGTTTTCGTTCCAACCTTGCGTGGGGCCCTACATAGGCCGTGCCCGCATGTACGCACACTTTGGTGCAATTGATGCATGCGATCACGTAGCCCCAGTGCAACCAGCTACTTCTCGGTCTGCCGGGGAGGGGGTTCCCAACTACGGTTTTTTTTCTGCTCCGTCAAACGTCACGACACTTTTTCCACATGTTGCCATCACCATCCACAGCACACACGCCAATTCTCGTATTTTTCTGGCGCTCGGCGCATTTTCTAGGGTTTTCCAGGTCGAAAATCGCAAAAACACTGCCCGGAAGTGATGCAACGTCCGTTTTGTGTCCGTTTTCGTTCCAACCTTGCGTGGGGGCCTACGTTGGCCGTGCCCACATGTACGCACACTTTGGTGCAATTGCATGCACGCGATCACGTAGCCCCAATGCAACCAGCTACTTCTCGGTCTGCCGGGGAGGGGGTTCCCAACTACGGTTTTTTTCTACTCCGTCAAACGGCACGAAACTTTTTCCACACGTTGCCATCACCATCCACAGCACACATGCCAATTCTCGTATTTTTCCGGCGCTCGGCGCATTTTCTAGGGTTTTCCAGGTCGAAAATCGCAAAAACACTGTCCGGACGTGACGCAACGTCCGTTTTGTATCCGTTTTCGTTCCAACCTTGCATGGGGGGCTACGTTGGCCGTGCCCACCTGTACGCCCACTTTGGTGCAATTGTATGCATGCGATCACGTAGCCCTAGTGCAACCAGCTACTTCTCGGTCTGCCGGGGAGGGGGTTCCCAACTACGGTTTTTTTTCTGCTCCGTCAAACGTCACGACACTTTTTCCACATGTTTCCATCACCATCCACAGCACATACGCCAATTCTCGTATTTTTCTGGCGCTCGGCGCATTTTCTAGGGTTTTCCAGGTCGAAAATCGCAAAAACACTGCCCGGAAGTGACGCAACGTCCGTTTTGTGTCCGTTTTTGTTCCAACCTTGCGTGGGTGCCTATGTTGGCCGTGCCCACATGTATCGCACACTTTGGTGCAATTGCATGCATGCGATCACGTAGCCCCAGTGCAACCAGCTACTTCTCGGTCTGCCGGGGAGGGGGTTCCCAACTACGGTTTTTTTCTGCTCCGTCAAACGTCACGACACTTTTTCCACATGTTGCCATCACCATCCACAGCACATACGCCAATTCTCGTATTTTTCTGGCGCTCGGCGCATTTTCTAGGGTTTTCCAGGTCGAAAATCGCAAAAACACTGCCCGGAAGTGATGCAACGTCCGTTTTGTGTCCGTTTTCGTTCCAACCTTGCGTGGGGGCCTACGTTGGCCGTGCCCACATGTACGCACACTTTGGTGCAATTGCATGCATGCGATCACGTAGCCCCAGTGCAACCAGCTACTTCTCGTTCTGCCGGGGAGGGGGTTCCCAACTACGTTTTTTTTCTACTCCGTCAAATGTCACGACACTTTTTCCACACGTTTTCATCACCATCCACAGCACACACGCCAATTTTCGTATTTTTCCGGCGCTCGGCGCATTTTCTAGGGTTTTCCAGGTCGAAAATCACAAAAACACTGCCCGGACGTGACGCAACGTCCGTTTTGTGTCCGTTTTCGTTCCAACCTTGCATGGGGGGCTACGTTGGCCGTGCCCACCTGTACGCACACTTTGGTGCAATTGCATGCATGCGATCACGTAGCCCCAGTGCAACCAGCTACTTCTCGGTCTGCCGGGGAGGGGGTTTCCAACTACGGGTTTTTTTCTACTCTGTCAAACGTCACGACACTTTTTTCACACGTTGCCATCACCATCCACAGCACCCACGCCAATTCTCGCAAATTTTTAACCCTCGACGCATTTTCTAGGGTTTCCTAGGCTAAAGTACCCTACACCGATGTCCGGACACACACTGAGCTACGTGTGTTTCCTGTCTGATTTCGTTCATATCGTGCGTGTAGGACTACATTCGGGATGCACACACACTCGCAAAATTTTGTTCTGTTACATGCATGCAATCACGTACTTTAGCGTCCTTACTATTTTATTATGTTTTACCATATTTTCGTGTACAAATTCATCATCAAATCAAAACTCTTGAATGAAAAGGACAAAAGAAATTTCACTTAAATTTCATTCAACATAGATAAAATATTTTACATAGTCGAGCGAACTCGATGATTACAAGTTCATACATAAAGTCTACTACTTAGGCTTACAACGACATAACCAAATTAAATAAAAAACACAGTAAAAAAACTACTCGTTGTCGCTATCAACGAGGTCAATCACGGCCGGGCCGTCGCTGCCGTCATCATCGCTGCTGGACCGGTTGGCGAGGTCGTCCCAGTCCACCGGATCGTCGTCGGAATCCTCCTCCTCCGCCGGCGCCTGCTGCCACTCTGCCGGTGCCTGCTCCCACTCCTGCTGCCACTCCGGCAGCACCTGCTGCCACTCCGGCGCCGCCATCGCCGCCTGCTGCGCCGCCTCGGCCGCCTGGATTGCGGCCGTGATCTCGGCGGCCTCCATCGCCTCCGCCGCCGCCGCTGCAGCCTCCGACGCCCGTACGGCCACGTGGTACCCCGGCGTGTCATCCGGGTCGCCGTCCTCGCGGAGGATGACCTGCTCCGGCGGCAAGTCTATCCCCGACGGCGAGGGAGCGGAGGCCGGCGCGGGCGCCGGTGCCGGGTGCACACCGTGGCCGCCACCATGTCTGTGGCGATCGTGCGGTGGAGGCGGTGCGCGAAGACGGCCGCTGCGGCCCGTCAGGTCGGGGGTCTCGCCGGCCGCCGCAAGGCGGAAGGCGGCCATGACCTCCCAATAGTCCTTCCCGCACCAAAACCGCTTCCGGCCTTCGATATTGTGCCGGCCGCCGCTGTGGTTGCGGAGCTCCTCCTCCGTCGCGCCGGGACCCGGCGTCGCGTAGCCGTCGGCGTCGATCTTCCAGTTGCGTGGAAGACGGCAGCCCGGCGGCACAAGGAGGCAGTAGCGGTGGAGCTCCAGCGTCTCCGACACACCGATGCTCGTCGGCCATGCGCCGGGGACGTCATCGTCGGCGGCGCCGCCGCCGGTGCTGCTGCTGCCGCGGAAGAACGGCATCGGGTGCGGGCAGGCGGCGACGGGCGTCGGTGGGACGGGTGTGGGCGGGGGCGGGGGAGGAGGCGGGCAGGCGACAGCACGATGGGACGGGCGTCGGCGGGGCGTCGCCGTTTTATAGCGGGGCGGGGCGGGGTGGGGGAGGAGGCGGGCGGGCGGCAGCGCGGCTATTAACGCCGGCGCGTTAATGAACGCGCGGCAGGCGAGGCGATGTTTGACCGTCGGGCGCCGCGAACGGCGCGTCCGGAGGGGGCAGGCCAGGCGGCGGGCCGGTCGGGTGGCAGGCCAGGCGACAGCGGCAGCGGCGGCGCAGCAGGCGAGGAGCCGACAGCGACGGCAGGCGGCAGCGGTGGCGTCCGGCAGGCGCGGCGGCAGGCGGCAGCGGAGGCGTCCGGCAGGCGCGGCGGCAGGCGGCAGCGGAGGCGTCCGGCAGGCGGCACGCGCGTGCAACCGCCTACGTGCATGCGCGCCTCGGGCGCCGTGATTGGCGGACGGGTGCGGGCTGGCGTGCGGTCGGGGGACGTGGGCGGGTGGGGCCGCGACGGGTGCGGCGCGACGCGTTGACTGCGGGGACTGCCGCCGTGATCGCGGGCGGGCACGTCTGCATGCCTGCCACGTCACCAGGCGCGTGCGGCCGGCCGGTTTAATTTTTTTTCCTTCCCGGGCGGGCGGGCTGTATTCATATACGTATTGTTTCGCCTGTAGTGTTTCTTTTTGCGGGCGCTCGGGCCGGCGGGGGAAGCTTTTTCAAAATATGCCCATCCTGCCCTTTGTTATGAAGGGGTATTGGACAATCTCGGTCGTCCTTATGTTTACAGGGGGTCTACCGAAGCGGAAGTGTACTCCCTATTACGAGCGGTCTTACACCGTCCTTGCAGCTAGTTAATCCAGTTGTCCGGCATCAATTGGGAAGAATTACAGGCGTACTTATGACTAAATATGGTTAGGATAAATATAGTTTTTTTTACATATAAAACATGTCGCTCGTGTTACATTTCGGAAGAACTGGGACTCCTCGTTTTTGTTCTTGCCCCAGCCATCCTAATTATGACCCTCTCTTGTCCTCTCCGGCCTCCCCACATATATAATAGCAACAGGGTATATATATTCATCGGCACAGCTCCAACATTTTGGAAGAGACCACCATCTCACGTTCTCACGCATGCGCGCAGGTGCATGCTGGACGATGTGCCCATTGCACCTAGATTCGCCGCTTGCAATTTCATGGGCATAGATGATAGATCGTCCCAGCAACGACCTGGTAGGTGAGGACGCGCGGTAAGCACGCACGACAGCGGCAATGGCGAGCGGCGGCGTGCTGCCATTGGCATCGCTGAACCACATCAGCATCGTTTGCAGTTCGGTGGAGGAGTCGCTACGCTTCTACATGAATGTCCTGGGCTTCATCCCCATCCGCCGCCCCGGATCTTTCAACTTCAACGGCGCATGGTAATTAAACAGAATTGAATCATCATCTTTGGGATTAAGCAATTTACAACTGGTTGATGCATGAAATTTAATAGCTAGAAAACCACATCAATAGTACTAGTATATTTATCAAGAGAGAAGTGGTTGATGATTTTTGCTGCGAATGAAGGTTATTTAACTATGGGATCGGCATCCACCTGTTGCAATGTGAAGAGCCCCAGAGTTTGCCCGGGAAGACGGAGATCAACCCCAAGGATAACCACATCTCGTTCCAGGTACGTACTACTACTCCAATTGAATATTTTCAAAAACACTGATTGCTCGATGACGAGACAAGAATGAACTTATGTTGTACGCTTGGTTCCGGAGATGAATGATTTGCGGTGCGTGTGTGTATGCATGTCTTTGCAGTGCGAGAGCATGGTGGCGGTGGAGCGGCGGCTCAAGGAGCTGGGCATCCCGTACATCCAGCGGTGCGTGGAGGAGGGCGGCATCTACGTGGACCAGATCTTCTTCCACGACCCCGACGGCTTCATGATCGAGATCTGCAACTGCGACAACCTCCCGGTCGTCCCGCTTGCCGACCATACCTTCACCATGGCCGCCTGCAAGAGGGTCGTCGCCGTCAAGCAACAGCAGAAGCCGCTGGCGGTACAAGCTCCTCCCCTGCAGACGACGGCGACAACCACGGCGGCACAGTGCGTGCCGTCAGCCAACAAGGCGATGCAGCGTGTGGGCGGCGAGGAGGCGGCACACGTCTCGTGCGCGTGAGATGGAAGATGTAGCATGTGTGTGTGGATAGCTAACTTTGCCGAAATGGTGGCGTGCGCGTCGCGGATGGAGTGGTTCATTCGTGTCGCGGATGGGATATTAGGATGTGTGGGTCCCGTGCATGCGGGTGTCATGTGCGTGGGGCACCCTGCTAAAAAATGCAATATATCCAACATATTGTATCACGCTGTTGTCCTAGTTTGTCCAAATCTCGTCACTCCTCTGGTTTTGAGCTCGCCATGCACTTGTTGCTCTCGTCAATTCTCCTGCCATCTCTTCAGTGGAGAAAATATCGTGGGTTCAAGTACACTCGATTATCTAGCATGTTCAAAATTTTAACACACATACAGTACATTAACAAATTTCAGGTGTGATCAAAAACTGACCCCACAACTTTCACATGGAATACCCCACAACTTACACATGGTTTTTTTCGAAAAAAACTTCCAATCTATTCATCTTCAATAATGATAGTATAATGAACACTAGAAATAGTAAAAATTACATCCAGATCCGTAGACCACCTAGCGTCTACTACAAGCATTGAAGCGAGCCGAAGGCGCGCCGCTGTCATCGCCCCTCCCTCGCCGAAGCCCGGCAAACCTTGTTGTAGTAGGCAGTTGGGAAGTTGTCGTGCTAAGGTCCCATAGAAGCAACGCACCAGAACAACAACCGTCGTCGATGAAGAGTGTAGATTAGAAGGATCCAACCTGAGGATACCAGAACATAGACGAGCAGATCCGAGCAATCCACCAAAGACAGGTCCGTCGGAGACACACCTCCACACGCCCACCGACGATGCTAGACGCATCAACGGAACAGGGACTGAGCAGGAAGACCTTTATTCCATCTTCAGGAAGCCGCCGCCATCTCACCTTCCTGAGCGGTACGCAAACCCTAGCAAAACTCGAACAAAGATCTAAGAACGAAGACCTCCCACCGGCGAGGGCCAGGATCCACTCCGCCCCCATGGCCCTAAGGCCGCCAAAGACGAAGTGGACCGGCGCCGGCGCCGGCGGGAGGCAGAGAAACCCTACCTTTTTTGGGAGGCGACGGCTGGCTAGACGGGACTTGATCTGGCTAACTTACACATGGAATTTCACTGTGTCTCTCTCCTGCAGCCCCTCCCATTTGGAGAAAGCTAGGGGGGTAGATGTTTCAAGGCAAACCCCAAACAGGGGATGCATCAAATCACACGAGTAAGGTTGGGAACCACACTTCTCCTTTTTCATGTGATCCTAATATGGGTGTACACTAGGGGTGTGGAGAGTACAAGGGAATACCACAACTTTAAAGTGGCGGATTATAGAGTGGACGGGAAATTGATGGCATTGAGAGGGTGATGAAAACTGGCACGAGAGAATGGGTGAGAAAGACAGAAAATAAATAGAAAGCAATAAATAAAAAATTATGCAACGAAGGACATATAAAAGTCATTTTTGCATTAAGAAATAGGTGAGCAAAAAGATGCAAAGTGAAAGCCGAGTGTCCTATTTTGGGCACTTCACTTATTTTCCATACACGCCGAGCATATTGTAAAACACGCGGCGTATAGGGCACCCCGTCACGTAGTCGTCAATCGTGGCCGTATGCATCGCCCAGATGCAGAGGCCGGGGGTCATCCTCCTTTTTTAAAAAAAAATGTAGTCGTCAATCACTGCCGTGATGGCCATGTGGGAAAAACTTTGCTGAGAGGGAACTCTAAGACAAGTGTTTTCTACACGCTATGCCGAGTGTTTTGTTGGAAGCAGAGGTCCTTTTCCCGATTCTCGGCTTAGTGTCGTCTACACCGAGGTCAACATTTGTGTTGAGCATTGTTGAGGAAATTGTTTACTGGTAGCTGCTCGATTGGCTGACGAGTAACGGATTAATAGGCTAATTGGCAAGTTAATCCACTAATTGAAAGATTTACTAGTTTATCGACTATTCAGTGACCTTATGAGTAGTGATTAATCGGTAAGTTAACTTGTTAATCGGACGAATTCTTAAAAAGGGTGTTGAGTAGGGTTTGGTACTCGGCGTACACGTATATAAGCCGAGTCGAGTACCCGTGAAATGACACTCGGGTTACAGCGAGCTACTATGCAACTTATGATTTTCCTGTAGTGACATTTACAAATAAACAAAAGTTCTAGAAACGTTTAAATTTGTTTTTGAAAGATGGAGCATATGGACCCCTGTGAGGGGTGAGAGCACCCGATATGCACTTCTCCCGCCATGGGGCTAGGACTCATGCATCTCATCCCCACGTCCACCATGGACCAAATGAAGAAAAGCTCTTGGCACTTGGGAGAGAGAGAGAGAGAGAGAGAGAGAGAGAGAGAGAGAGAGAGAGAGAGAGAGAGAGAGAGAGAGAGATGTGAAACCAGCAGTCGCTCATCATGAACACTCAGCTGTACGTGAACACCCCCATGCATGCAAATGTACTCACGCCACAATGACATGATTGCGTCCATGCATACATACGTCAGTCAAGTTAGACTCCAACTTTTCGCAAAAAAAAGTTAGACTCCAATTAATAAGAAAAATATTAGAACAACCCCTCAAAAAAAAACATTAGAACATGGTCCTTTTCATTTCGTTGGCTGCTCTATCAAAGCGAAAAGTAAAACGTAAAAAATACAGAAATAAAGATGGCAATACGAGGATTTGAACCCGCGAGCCGCTACGTATATACTGATAATTATATCGCCGTCATGAACACACGAACATCAGTTTAACTGCTAATAGTTTAGTTTCCGACTGTATAAAATTAATGATAACTGTTGGACCTGAACCCCGCTATGTTTAGTCCCATACCGCTAGTTTTCAGATAGAATTACCAAAATAAATAGCGTGGCGCAATCAACGCCATTGCCCCCCCTGGCCAAGCAATTCCAATTAAGTTTTAAGCACTCTCGCTAACAAGTTGTGTTTGAGATTCTCATGCGGTGGGGGGATTCTCGCGCCACCTCGGCAGCGGGTCCCCGGAGGATGACCGGTGGGATGCACACAAGAGCTCCGGCTCCTCCGCCGGAGAGCGCTGGGATGCGCACAAGTTCAGCCATGGCTCCGGGGTGCTTCCCCGGCCGGCGACGGAGAAGCGGTGGGGGGATTCTCGCGCCACCTCGGCAGCGGATCCCGGGAGGATGACCGGTGGGATGCATCCAAGAGCTCCGGCTCCTCCGCCGGAGAGCGCTGGGACGCGCCCCGGCACAAGCTCAGCCACGGCTGCTCCGGGGTGCTTCCCCGGCCGGCGACGGAGAAGAGGACGCTGTGGGGATTCTCGCGCCACCTCGGCAGCGGATCCCCGGAGGATGACCGGTGGGATGCATCCAAGAGCTCCGGCTCCACCGCCGTTGAGGGGGCTCACGAGCTCGGCCGTGGCTGCTCCGGCTCGTCCGCCGTTGAGGAGGCTCACGAGCTCGACCGTGGCTGCTCCGGCTCCTCCGCCGTTGAGGGGGCTCACGAGCTCGGCCGTGGCTGCCCAGCCGCTGACGACGAGAGGAAGAGGATGCCTCAGCTTGAAGACGACGACGGGACGAAGAAGAGCTGCTGGACTGCGGATTATTCGCTGGGCCCACGTTCATACGGGCACCTGACCCTAGTGAGCTACCATCGCCGATACTGCTGCTGCTTCCCGCCTGTGCGTGCGAGCTGCTGGACTTGCCCACATGTACGTGTGAGCCAGTGCAGCAGAGGCGATGTATGGTGAGAAGGTGGGTGTAGTTGATGTCCTAGGTTCTAGGGTTAGGGTGTAGGTTCTAGGGTAGGTTTTAGGGTTCTAGGTTCAAGGGATGTCAGTCGTAGGGTAGGTTTAGGGTTCTAGGTTATAGGTTTTTATTATTATAAAATTAATTAGTTTTTCAGCTAATGGTTTTTATGAAAAAAGTGTCCAAAACCGAGCTATATATATACAAATTGAGTTGTCATGCGTGACTCACATGGTCAAACGCTGATTTTGATTGTGCATTCCCGTTCTAGCTAGCAGGTGCGATGCATGTTGTACGCATGTGAAACGAGAGAGATTCAATATACAGTTTGTATTCAGTCATAAGTGTTACACTTATACAACATGCAGCACACAAGGGTGCGGCCACTAGAGAAAAGACATTCTACCATGCACGATATATACCATGCATGTATCAGCCACCGGTTGTCTTTGAGATTCGGATTCATGCATGCATCTAGTCTTTGTGTTGCTTAGTTAACCTCAATTTATGACCCTTTGTTCTATTAATTTATGTCATATCAATCAATCACTATTTCTCCTGAGAACTTTTCCCCGTAGTTATTATCTGTAATATCTCTTCTCTCACTCACAAAGTAGAAACAAGCAGTACTACACTCACTCAGGGTTTTTTCATATGATTCTAAAATTTAAATTTATTTTATCTTTTGAACCGTAAGTTTGATTTATGATACATTTGCAAATTTATGTTCCTTGTGAAGAGAACATTGAAATAAGATCGCTCTTGAATATATTTTCACAAATTTTAAAATTCAAATATGAAACATGGAGAGACCTTACGAAACTGTAAAATACAACTGTATGTACCAAGTTTCATCGAGTTTTTTATAGATCAGTTTTGTATAAATTTTGTTTAAAATATCTCATCAGTATAGACACATTTGTCCAAATAGAATATAACACAAACTTTTATTTCAGAAGATATCAAGCATCCAAATCTTTAAATAGAAAGAGAAAATATATTTTGGGATAGAGCTGCAAAAGGGAGAGGCATCCAAACAAAAGAACACTATTTAAAAAGGCTGACACACACAAACTGACCATGTGGCAGAAAGATGAAGAAAAGTAAGACGTACAGCAGGTTAGTACATTGTGATTTTTTTATGACCCCGAAATAATTAAGTGGCTGATCAATGCACGGTATATACCGTGCATGGTAGAAAATGCACTCTCTGCGGCCACTACTCATCTAACCCCGAAGCTAACTCCCACTAAAACAGCACATGCGATCATGGCGCTAACTAATTAATAGCCTAGGTAGTTACTGAGTGCAACGGGAAGGAGAATATCATGTGGCAGTTGATGTACAAGAACCCCCTGCAATCGCAGCAACGCCGGCGGAGATGCAAAGACTGGATCAGAAATCATCAAACATGGCGAAGGGCAGCCCTTTAGTAATGATGTCGGTGAACTGCTGCTTCATGGGAACATGCAAAACGCGCACTTGGCCGAGAGCAACCATCTTGCGAACAAAGTGAATATCGAGCTCGATATGTTTGGTGCATCGATGATGAACCGGTTTCTACGCGCGGTAGACAGCAGGGATGTTATCACAGTAGACAATCGTGGCCTTGGCAACGTTGGAGGGCAGCTCATGAAGAAGTTGTCGTATCCAAAACCCAGCAACACCCCACCATGGCTTTGGCCACAGCGCGGTATTCAGCATCCACGCTCGATAGCGATGAAGGAAATATGCCCTAGAGGCAATAATAAAGTTGTTACTTATATTTCCTTATATCATGATAAATGTTTATTATTCAGGCTAGAATTGTACTCCCTCCGTACAAAGTTAGTACAGAGTTGGGTCATCTATTTTGGAACCGAGGGAGTATTAACCGAAAACTTGATACATGTGTGGATACATAGACAAAACACCGTGTCCCTAGTAACCCTCTACTAGACTAGTAATCAAAGATGGTTAAGTTTCCTAACCATAAATATGTGTTGTCATTTGATGAACGGGATCACATCATTAGGAGAATGATGTGATGGACATGACCCATCCGTTAGCTTATCATATTGATCGTTCAGTTTTATTGTTATTGCTTTCTTCATGTCATATACATATTCCTTTGACCATGAGATTATGCAACTCCCGGATACCGGAGGAATGCCTTGTGTGCTATCAAACGTCACAACATAACTAGGTGATTATAAAAATGCTCTACAGGTATCTCCGAAGGTGTTTGTTGGGTTGGCATATATCAAGATTAGGATTTGTCACTCCGAGTATCGGAGAGGTATCTCTGGGCCTCTCGGTAATGCACATCATAATAAGCCTTGCAAGCAATGTGACTAATGAGTTAGTTGCGGGATGATGTATTACGGAACGAGTAAAGAGACTTGCCGGTAACGAGATTGAACTAGGTATGAAGATACCAACGATCGAATCTCGGGCAAGTAACATACCAATGACAAAGGGAATAACGTATATTGTCATTACGGTACGACCGATAAAGATCTTCGTAGAATATGTAGGAACCAATATGAGCATCCAAGTTCTGCTGTTGGTTATTGACCAGAGAGCTGTCTCGGTGATGTCTATATAGTTCTCGAACCCGTAGGGTCCGCACGCTTAACGTTCGATGACGATTTTGTATTATATGAGTTATGTGATTTGGTGACCGAATGTTGTTCGGAGTCCTGGGTGAGATCACAGACATGATGAGGAGTCTCAAAATGGTCGAGAGGTAAAGATTCATATATAGGATGATGATATTCGGACATCGGAAGTGTTCTGGGGGTACCGGGTACATATCGGGTCACCGGAAGGGGTTCCGGGCATCCCCCCGACAACTACATGGGCCTAATGGGCCAAGAAAGGGGACAGACCAGTCCCTAAGGGGCTGGTGCGCCCCATGTAGGCCAAATTAGGAGGGGAAGGAAAGAGGAGATGAGGGAAAGGAAGGGAAGGGATTCAGCCTCCCCCTTCCTTCCCTCCTCCCTCCGGAAGATATGGTAAGGGGGGAGGCCGAATTAGGAGGCGCCCAAGTAGGATTCCGCCTACTTGGTGAGCCCCCTTGGCTGCCTCTCCTCTCCTCCAACCTATATATATATATGTGTGTGTGTGGGGGGGGGCACCGCTAGAACACACAACAACATCTGTTAGCCGTGTGCGGTGCCTCCCTCCATAGTTTACGCCTCCGGTCATATCTTCATAGTTCTTAGGCGAAGCCCTGCGGGGGGTCACTTCACCATCACCGTCACCACACCATCGTGCTGACGGAACTCTCCCTCGACACTTTGCTGGATCAAGAGTTCGAGGGACGTCATCGAGTTGAACGTGTGCAGAACTCGGAGGCGTTGTACGTTCAGTGCTTCATCAGTCGAAACGATAAGAAGTTCGACTACATCAACCGCGTTGTCAAACGCTTCCTCTTTCGGTCTATGAGGGTACGTGGACACACTCGCCCCCTCTCGTTGCTATGCATATCCTAGATAGATTTTGCGTGAGCGTAGGAAGTTTTTTGAAACTGCATGCTATGTTAACCAACACGCGAGACCATCGGTTGTCTCTTGGATGACCAAGAGATCAGTGTGCCACCGAGGAAGAGGCAATACCTCAAGTGGAGCAACGTGTGTCAGGCAACGGGCCCAATCTGCGTCCGTGCAGACGATGAGATCCGACGGTGGAGAGGCGGCCATTGTGAGCCCGCAATCGAGAGTTCCATCAATGTAACGCGAGATACGCTAGGCCATTGCCCAGTGGAGTTGGCGCAACGCATGCATGTGTAAGAAGACTTGCTGCATGGCATAGGTGATGTCTGGTCGTGTCAGCATCAGGTACTGAAGGGCGCCTGCAATGCTCCAGTAGAAGCACGCGTCGGAGGCATGAACACCATCGGTAGCCAAGACCTTAGCCTTGGTGTTGACCGTGGTTGAGGCCGGATGACAATCAGATAGACATGTCTGCATGTTGGAGCACCTCCTCGGCGTACTGGGCCTAATGAAGAAAAAATTACCTGATGAGAGCATGAACCTGTATGACAAGGAAGAATTTGAGCGGCCCCAGATCATAGAAAGCAATGGAGTCATGAAGCGATGTTGTGAGGATGATGTCATCAACTTAATGTAGTAGATACGCGTCACCATGGTCCCGACGTAGTAGGAAGAGACAATCGTGGCCTTGGCAACGTTGGGCGGTAGCTCATGAAGAAGTTCCTTATTTGTTCTTGGTGACCCAACATCACCGTGTTCATGCTAATCTATGTTGATGACATTGTTTTGGTCAGTTAATCTTCTCTAGTTGTGGACCGCCTCATCGCTCAACTTCATTCTGATTTTGTACTCAAGGAGCTTGGACCTCTATGCTATTTTTGGGGCATTGAAGTCATCAAATCACATAGGGCAATTTTTCTATCACAACACACTTACATTTCTCATTTGCTCGGTCATGCGAATATGGTGAAGTGTACCACTGCAGCACGCCTAGAATGTCGGACGACAAAATATCTAAGACTGCTAGCATCCCTCGTTCGGTTGGGGACAATACAAGTACCATGGTCTACTGGGAGCACTCCAGTATCTCACCTTGACTCGGCCTGACATTGCCTTTGCAGTATATGTCAATTTCTGCATGCTCCCACCATTTAACATTTCACCTGTCGGATTTCGGGTTCCGGCAAAACCCTTGAGGTTCGAACTCTGGGGTGCGCACGAAGATCTCTCCTCCCCCTAGCTCACGCTCTCACCACAATCTCAAATCTCAACACGACGAACTCACAGAACAAAGGACACATGGTTTATACTGGTTCGGGCCACCGATGTGGTGTAATACCCTACTCCAGTGTGGTGTGGTGGATTGCCTCTTGGGCTGAAGATGAACAAGTACAAGGGAAGAACAGCCTCCTGAGGAGAGGTGTCCTTGAGCTTGGTGAGCTGGTGTGGTAGAGGATGGTCTGAATGGTCCAAGACCCGTCCCCTCCTACTGTGGTGGCTAGTCCTATTTATAAAGGCCCTGGTCCTCTTCTCAAATGTAGGCGGGAAGGGATCCAACAACGGCCAAATTTGAAGGGAGACAACTAGTACAAGTTATCCTGATAAAAGGTGGTCTTCGCCTGCCAAAGGCTCGGGTGGTGACGCCATCCTGGGCTCCACGATGACCTTCGTTCTGCCATCCTACTGGTCTTGGTATTGTTGCACCGATATGGAAACCTTTGCCTGATGCCTCGGGACTCCTCGCCTGTGCTTGCCCCCTTAGCACCAAAGAGGAAACGAGTACACTGCACGCGCTGGCACCCACCTGGTGCCCGCCTGACCTCGATCGTCATGGCTTGCATCACAGGCACCTCGCGAGGTGCCCCCCGCCTTGATCTCTCTGCCCCTCACGAGCCAGCCTGGTGAGGCCGCCCCCAAGGAGGTCTAGCATTGTCCGCCTCACGAGGCTTGGCCCATCGCGAGGGTCTTGAGTGTTCGTTGATGAAGATGGGCCATACAGGGCCGCTGGTAGAGCCACGCCGCGGGCCGCAGGCAGGCAAGTCTGGGGACCCCCATTCCAAGGACGCCGACAGTAGCCCCCGGGCCCAAGGCACGCTCGGACTTGGCTTCGAGGCAAGGCCAAGGGGCAAGTGCGGAGCGCCGCGGGCCCCAATAGCCTGCGGCCTCGGTTGACCCGTGGCGATTGATGGGACGTGGGCGTCTCCACTTCCCCACACTGCCTTAATATCCGCCTGGCTAGGCGGCCACCGTGACCTATACAGTTATTCCCTCGTTGCTGGCGACACACTTCTCCAATTCTTCCACCTTCCAAACAACAACCTCCTCTCCCAACTCGACCTGAGCTCGGCCCTCCCCGTCGCCATGGAGCCAAGCCGAACGGAGAAAGGGAAGAAGAAGTCCCAGTCCTCAGTCGTGCCACCTCCGGGCATTGAGCCTGCTATTAGTCGGTCGTTGGTGCTTAACCAGGAAGCCATGGACAAGGTCCGCCCAGCGCTCGCCTCCAGCTTCAACGAATGGGGGAAGACGATGGCCTGGACCGCATCACGCGCCTTTGTTGATAGGACAGCAACCGAGGTCCAATTCTTCATTGACGCCCGGTGGGCCGGCCTGGTTCCTCCCTTTTCCACCTTCTTCAACGCCATGCTTTCCGACTATCTGATCCATATGCTGCACCTAGATCCCTAATCCATTTCCCTTCTTGCCGTTTTTTCCTTCGTCTGCGAGGCCATGTGATACGTCTCCAACGTATCTATAATTTTTTATTGTTCCATGCTATTATATTATCTGTTTTGGATGTTTATGGGATTTATTATACACTTTTATATTATTTTTGGGACTAACTATTAACCTAGAGCCCAGTGCCAGTTTCTGTTTTTTCCTTGTTTTAGAGTATCACAGAAAAGGAAAATCAAACGGAGTCCAATTGACCTGAAACTTCACGAAACTTATTTTTGGACCAGAAGAAGCCCACGGAGCATCGGAGATGGACCAGAAGAGTCCCAGGCTGCCCACGAGGGTGGGGCGTGTGCCCACCCCCTGGGCGTGCCCCCTGCCTCGTGGACAGCCTGGAGATCCCCTGACCGACTTCTTTCGCCTATATATGTCCATATACCCTAAAAACTCCGGGGAGCAGAATAAATCGGGAGTTCTACCGCCAGAAGCCTCCGTAGCCACCGAAAACCAATCTAGACCCGTTCTGGCACCTTGCCGGAGGAGGGAATCCTTCTCCGGTGGCCATCTTCATCATCCCGACGCTCTCCATGACGAGGAGGGAGTAGTTCTCCCTCGGGGCTGAGGGTATGTACCAGTAGCTATGTGTTTGATCTCTCTCTCTCTCTCTCTCTCTCGTGTTTTTGAGTTGGCATGATCTTGATGTATCACGAGCTTTGCTATTATAGTTGGATCTTATGATGTTTCTCCCCCTCTACTCTCTTGTGATGAATTGAGTTTTCCCTTTGAAATTATCTTATCGGATTGAGTCTTTAAGGATTTGAGAACACTTGATGTATGTCTTGCATGTGCTTATCTGTGGTGACAATGGGATATCACGTGATCCACTTGATGTATGTTTTGGTGATCAACTTGCGAGTTACGTGACCTCGTGAACTTATGCATAGGGGTTGGCACACGTTTTCATCTTGACTCTCCAGTAGAAACTTTGGGGCACTCTTTGAAGTTATTTGTGTTGGTTGAATAGATGGATCTGAGATTGTGTGATGCATATCGTATAATCATACCCACGGATACTTGAGGTGACATTGGAGCATCTAGGTGACATTAGGGTTTTGGTTGATTTGTGTCGTAAGGTGTTATTCTAGTACGAACTCTATGATAGATTGAACGGAAAGAATAGCTTCATGTTATTTTACTACGGACTCTTGAATAGATTGATCAGAAAGGATAATTTTGAGGTGGTTTCGTACCCTACAATAATCTCTTCGTTTGTTCTCCGCTATTAGTGACTCTGGAGTGACTCTTTGTTGCATGTTAAGGGATAGTTATATGATCCAATTATGTTATTATTGTTGAGAGGACTTGCATTAGTGAAAGTATGAACCCTAGGCCTTGTTTCCTAGCATTGCAATACCGTTTTCGCTCACTTTTATCATTAGTTACCTTGTTGTTTTTATATTTTCATATTACAAAAACCATTATCTACTATCCATAGTGCACTTGTTTCACAGTCTCTTCGCCGAACTAGTGCGCCTATACAATTTACCATTGTATTGGGTGTGTTGGGGACACAAGAAACTCTTTGTTATTTGGTTGCAGGGTTGCTTGAGAGAGACCATCTTCATCCTACACCTCCCACGGATTGATAAACCTTAGGTCATTCACTTGAGGGAAATTTGCTACTGTCCTACAAACCTCTGCACTTGGAGGCCCAACAATGTCTACAAGAAGAAGGTTGTGTAGTAAAAATCAAGCTCTTTTCTGGCTCCGTTGCCGGGGAGGTTAGCGCTTGAAGGTATATCTTTAGATCTTGCAATCGAATCTTTTTGTTTCTTGTCTTATCACTATTTTAGTCTATAAAAGAAAATGACAAAAAATGGAATTGAGGGTACCTCATATGCTTCATCTTTTTAATATCTACCATGAAAATAAGGATTCCGATAATTGTGCTCAAGTGCTAGAAGAAGAATGCATTAGAATGTTTCGCACTAAATATTTGAATGGTGAGCATGATTGCAATGTTTTTAGTATGAATTCCTTGAATATCCATGATGCTAATGATATCCAAAGCCACAAGCTTGGGGAAGCTATGTTTGATGAAGATGATATTTTTTGTCCTCCAAGTTTTGATGAGCAAATTTATTATGATGAAAGCATCCCTCCTATCTATGATGATTATTGTGATGACACGTATGCCATAAAGAATAATGATATCCATGAAACTTTTCATCACGATTTTAATTTTCAATTGGATTATGCCTCAAATTATAGTTATTTTGTTGAGTTTGCTCCCACTACTATTCATGAGAAGAAATTTGCTTATGTGGAGAGTAATAAAATCTCTATGCTTGTAGATCATGAAAAGAATGCTTTATTTGATAGTTATATTGTTGAATTCATTCATGCAGCTACTGAAAATTATTATGAGGGAGTAATATATGCTTGTAGGAATTGCAATAATATCAAGTTTCCTCTCTATGTGCTTAAAGTTTTAAAGTTATGCTTGTTTTAGCTTCCTATGCAAGTTGATTCTTGTTACCACAAGTTGTTTGTTCACAAAATCCCTATGCATAGGAAGTGGGTTAGAATTAAATGTGCTAGCCATATTCTTCATGATGCCCTCTTTATGTTTCAATTCTTATCTTTTATGTGAGCGTCATTGAAATCATCATGCCTAGCTAGGGGCGTTAAACGATAGCGCTTGTTGGGAGACAACCCAATTTTTATTTTTGTGCCTTGATTTTTGTTCCTATTTAGTAATAAATAATTCATCTAGCCTCTGTTTAGATGTGGTTTTATGTTTTAATTAGTGTTTGTGCCAAGTAAAGCCTTTAGGACCTTCTTGGGTGATTGTTATTTGATCTTGCTGTAAAAAATAGAAAGTATGCGCTCATGAGAATAATTTTCATTTTTTACCAGATAGTGATAAAATACCAATTCCAACTGAAGTAGATCACTAAATAAATTTCCTAGGACTTCCTAATTTCTCAGGATTTTTGGAGTTACAGAAGTATTCGGAACCTACAGATTACTACAGCCTGTTCTGTTTTTGACAGATTCTGTTTTCTATGTGTTGTTTGCTTATTTTGATGAATCTATGAGTAGTATCGGAGGGTATGAACCATAGAGAAGTTGGAATACAGTAGATATTACACCAATATGAATTTATAATGAGTTCACAACAGTACCTAAGTGGTGATTTATTTTCTTATACTAACAGAGCTTACGAGTTTTCTGTTAAGTTTTGTGTTGTGAAGTTTTCAAGTTTTGGGTAAAGATTCGATGGACTATGCAATAAGAAGTGGCAAGATCCTAAGCTTGGGGATTCCCAAGGCACCCCAAGGCAATATTCAAGGAAAACCAAGATCTAAGCTTGAGGATGCCCCGAAAGGCATCCCTCTTTTGTCTTCGTTCATCGGTAACTTTATTTGGAGCTATATTTTTATTCACCACATGATATGTGTTTTGCTTGGAGAATCAATTTATTTTGTTAGAATTTTCTTTCTGTTATTTATAACAATGTTTTACATCTTTTATTTCAATAAAAGTGGCATTCATAGCCTTTACTATGCCTATTTTACAAGTCCACATGTTGCTGTTTGAAAACAGAAAGTTTACCGCTGTTGCAAAAATTCCCTAGAAAAGTCAGAATGTGATAAAATGTTGACACATTTTGAATAATAATCTCTGATAAATTTACTACAGTGGTAATTTTATTTCATAATTTTTGGAGGTAGGGAAGTATGGATCTTGCTGCACTCTTTACAGACTGTCCTGTTTAGGCAGATTGCTGTTATGTTTGCATTGTTTGCATATGTTTGCTTCTTTAATGATTCTATTTGAGGATAGGAATATTAAATATGCATAGGCATTTAGAATGCAATGTTGAATAATAATTTTAGTGATTTTCTACAGTAGAGTATGATAAGGTTTTTGCATTGGTTTATACTAACTTATCTCACGAATCCTTGTTGAGTTTTGTGTGGATGAAGCTTTTGAGATTTAGGGAGACCGTGATATGAGAGGAATTAAGGAGACACAAAAGCTCAGGCTTTGGGATGACCAAGACATCCCAAGATAATATTTTAATAAGTCTCAAGCGTCTAAGGTTGGGGATGCCCCGGTTGGCATCCCACCTTTCTTCTTAACAACTATCGGTTAGTTTCAGTTGATCCTAAGTTTTTGCTTCTTCACATGATGTTTGCCATTATTAGAATGTCATTTTACTTTGTTTTGCTTGCTGTTTGAATAAAATATCAAGATATGAAATTATTAAATGGGAGAGTCTTCACATAGTTGCATAATTATTCAACTACTCATTGATCTTCACTTATATCTTCTGGAGTAGTCTGTCAATTGCTCTAGTGCTTCACTTATATCTTTTAGAGCACGGCGGTGGTTCTATTTTACAGAAATAATTGATCTCTCATGCTTCACTTATATTATTTTGAGAGTCCTTTAGAACAACATGGCAATAATTAAAAATTTCATGTAAGTGCATTGAATACTATGAGAAGTTTGATACTTGATGATTGTTTTGAGATATGGAGATGGTGATATTAGAGTCATGCTAGTTGAGTAGTTGTGAATTTGAGAAATACTTGTGTTGAAGTTTGTGATTCCCGTAGCATGCGCGTATGGTGAACCATTATGTGATGAAGTCGGAGCATGATTTATTTATTGATTGCCTTCCTTATGAGTGGCGGTTGGGGACGAGCGATGGTCTTTTCCTACCAATCTATCCCCCTAGGAGCATGTGTGTAGTACTTTGTGTCAATAACTAATAGATTTTTGCAATAAGTATGTGAGTTCTTTATGACTAATGTTGAGTCCATGGATTATATGAACTCTCACCCTTCCACCATTGCTAGCCTCTCTTGTGCCGCGCAACTTTCGCCGGTACCATACACCCACCATTACCTTCCTCAAAACAGCCACCATACCTACCTATTATGGCATTTCCATAGCCATTCCGAGATATATTGCCATGCAACTTTCCACCGTTCCGTTATTATGACACGCTTCATCATTGTCATATTTCTTGCATGATCATGTAGTTGACATCGTATTTGTGGCAAAGCCACCGCTCATGATTCTTTCATACATGTCACTCATGAGTCATTGCACATCCCGGTACACCGCTGGAGGCATTCATATAGAGTCATATTTTGTTCTAAGTATCGAGTTGTAATTCTTGAGTTGTAGGTAAATAAAAGTGTGATGATCATCATTATTAGAGCATTGTCCCATGTGAGGAAAGGATGATGGAGACTATGATTCCCCCACAAGTCGGGATGAGACTCCGGATGGAAAAAGAGAAAAAAGAGGCCATAAAAAAGAGAAGGCCCAAAAAAATGAGAGAAAAAGAGAGAAGGGGTAATGCTACTATCCTTTTACCACACTTGTGCTTCAAAGTAGCACCATGATCTTCATGATAGAGAGTCTCCTATGTTGTCACTTTCATATACTAGTGGGAATCTTTCATTATAGAACTTGGCTTGTATATTCCAATGATGGGCTTCCTCAAAATTCCCTAGGTCTTAGTGAGCAAGCGAGTTGGATGCACACCCACTTAGTTTCTTTTTGAGCTTTAATACACTTATAGCTCTAGTGCATCCGTTGCATGGCAATCCCTACTCACTCACATTGATATCTATTGATGGGCATCTCCATAGCCCATTGATACGCCTAGTTGATGTGAGAATATCTTCTCCTTTTTGTCTTCTCCACAACCACCATTCTATTCCACCTATAGTGCTATGTCCATGGCTCACGCTCATGTATTGTGTGAAGATTGAAAAAGTTTGAGAACATCAAAAGTATGAAACAATTGCTTGGCTTGTCATCGGGGTTGTGCATGATTTAAATATTTTGTGTGATGAAGATAGAGCATAGCCAGACTATGATTTTGTAGGGATAGCTTTCTTTGGCCATGTTATTTTGAGAAGACATGATTACTTTGTTAGTATGCTTGAAGTATTATTATTTTTATGTCAATATTAAACTTTTGTCTTGAATCTTTCGGATCTGAATATTCTTGCCACAATAAAGAGAATCACATGGATAAATATGTTAGGTAGCATTCCACATCAAAGATTCTGTTTTTATCATTTACCTACTCGAGGACGAGAAGGAATTAAGCTTGGGGATGCTGATACGTCTCCAACGTATCTATAATTTTTTATTGTTACATGCTATGATATTATCTGTTTTGGATGTTTATGGGCTTTATTATACACTTCTATATTATTTTTGGGACTAACCTATTAACCTAGAGCCCAATGCCAATTTCTGGTTTTTCCTTGTTTTAGAGTATCGCGGAAAAGGAAAATCAAACAGAGTCCAATTGACCTGAAACTTCACGGAACTTATTTTTGGACCAGAAGAAGCCCACGGAGCATCGGAGATGGACCAGAAGAGTCCCGGGCTGCCCACGAGGGTGGGGGCGCACTGACCCCCTGGGCACGCCCCCTGCCTCGTGGACAGCCCGGAGATCCCTTGAACGACTTCTTTCACCTATATATGTCCATATACCCTAAAAACTTTGGGGAGCAGAATAGATCGGGAGTTCCGCCGCCAGAAGCCTCCGTAGCCACCGAAAACCAATCTAGACCCGTTCCGGCACCCTGCCGGAGGGGGGAGTCCCTCTCCGGTGGCCATCTTCATCATCCCGACGCTCTCCATGACGAGGAGGGAGTAGTTCTCCCTCGGGGCTGAGGGTATGTACCAGTAGCTATGTGCTTGATCTCTCTCTCTCTCTCTCTCTCTCTCGTGTTCTTGAGTTGGCACGGTCTTGATGTATCACGAGCTTTGCTATTATAGTTGGATCTTATGATGCTTCTCCCCCTCTAGTCTCTTGTGATGAATTGAGTTTTCCCTTTGAAGTTATCTTATCCGATTGAGTCTTTAAGGATTTGAGAACACTTGATGTATGTCTTGCATGTGCTTATCTGTGGTGACAATGGGATATCACGTGATCCACTTGATGTATGTTTTGGTGATAAACTTGCGAGTTTCGTGACCTCGTGAACTTATGCATAGGGGTTGGCACACGTTTTCGTTTTGACTCTCCGGTAGAAACTTTGGGGCACTCTTTGAAGTTGTTTGTGTTGGTTGAATAGATGAATCTGAGATTGTGTTATGCATATCGTATAATCATACCCACGGATACTTGAGGTGACATTGGAGTATCTAGGTGACATTAGGGTTTTGGTTGATTTGTGTCTTAAGGTGTTATTCTAGTACGAACTCTATGATAGATTGAACGGAAAGAATAGCTTCATGTTATTTTACTACGGACTCTTGAATAGATCGATCAGAAAGGATAACTTTGAGGTGGTTTCGTACCCTACAATAATCTCTTCGTTTGTTCTCTGCTATTAGTGACTTTGGAGTGGTTCTTTGTTGCATGTTGAGGGATAGTTATATGATCCAATTATGTTATTATTGTTGAGAGGACTTGCACTAGTGAAAGTATGAACCCTAGGCCTTGTTTCCTAGCATTGCAATACCGTTTTAGCTCACTTTTATCATTAGTTACCTTGCTGTTTTTATATTTTCATATTAAAAAAACCATTATCTACTATACATATTGCACTTGTTTCACCATCTCTTCGCCGAACTAGTGCACCTATACAATTTACCATTGTATTGGGTGTGTTGGGGACACAAGAGACTCTTTGTTATTTGGTTGCAGGGTTGCTTGAGAGAGACCATCTTCATCCTACGCCTCCCACGGATTGATAAATCTTAGGTCATCCACTTGAGGGAAATTTGCTATTGTCCTACAAACCTCTGCACTTGGAGGCCCAACAACGTCTACAAGAAGAAGATTGTGTAGTAGAAATCACCATGGTGGGCATTGCTCCTTCCGTGGCCCTACTGCGCAATTTCTTTTCGCTGCACCTGACTGATCCTCGGCAATGCTCAGGATGCCTGAGCTTCCAGGCTGAGGCTGCGATGGCCGGCTCAAGGATTGACTTTGAGCTCCCACCATCTGTGAGCGGGTTTCGGACACGGTGGGTGTTTGTGGACGTCGGCATGCTCAGCCCCCTGCTCTCGCTCGCTTTGGCGCCCGCCGTCCCCAGCTCCAACTGGGGTCACGAGAGGCTCGCTGACCCACGCCTTGCCTTCGTCTGGCTATGGTTGAAGAGGCTGAAGGATCTCGGCATGACTGCGGCCATGGTGATGAAGGAGTTCCTCTGACGCTGCGTCGCTCCACTCCAGCGCCATTCTCGACCGATGTGGGCCTTATCCGGTAGCAAGGATCGTATCCATGAGTATGGGCTTCCGCTTGAGGAGCGACAAACGGCACTCAAGATCCTGACGGGTGACCCTTCGCCAGCCGACATGCCGCAAGAGGGTTGTCTCTTGTACTGCTGCTCTAACAGGGTGGAGTTCGCGGGGCAGATGCCCCCCTTCGACGAGTGGGGGCTGTGTCCAGTTGGCCTTGAAGGGCCTCATGAGAACCCCGTCTGCATGTTTCCCCTCCTTGCCGCCAGTGCCGAGCTCGCCCCGAGAGTGGGCGTGGGGGCGAGAGCTGCCGAGGGCTGGAGATGCGACTGTTGCGGTGCCGACCCCGCTCGAGGCTCCTGAGGCGCCATCTCCCAGGGCTCATGACCTTTGCCTTGAGGTGACGGTTCAGGGGGCGACACGGTCCACTGCTCCTGAGGCCGAAGCCCACGAAGCCCCGACGGGTCATCCTGAAGCAGAGCCCGAGGGCTCCCCTCAGCCCAGCACTCCCGAGGTCGTTCCCTCAGGAGACTCACCTGCCGTGCCCAGTGCTAGTGGCCGTGTCCAGGGCTTCGGCCGGCTCCGACTGGAGTTTGATGCCCTCCGCAAGAGGAAGGGGTCTCCCAGCTGCAGTGTTGATGCCTTCCGGCCATTGAAGCAGAGGAAGTATATTGCCATGGACGAGTGAGTACCTTACCTTCGTAATTTCTTAGGTGACATCTTCTCTTCTGATCGTGGTTCCTCAGGCCCCCTTTCGCCAGGGTGACGAAATCTCTAGAAGAGCAACCTCCTCCTACCTCGGGCCCTCCGTTGACTCTGAGTGTCTCGCGCCAGCCCGCCGCGCCCGGCGCAAGATCAGCGGGGGAGATGGGTGTGTCGGCCTGGCGCCTTAATCCTGCATTCCTGCTGTTGGGGAACGTAGTAATTTCAAAAAAATTCCTACGCACACGCAAGATCATGGTGATGCATAGCAACAAGAGGGAAGAGTATCCTCCATGTACCCTCGTAGCCCGTAAGTGGAAGCGTTATGAGAACGCGGTTGATGTAGTCGAACGTCTTCACGATCCGACCGATCCAAGTACCGAACGCACGGCACCGCCGAGTTCAGCACACGTTCAGCTCAGTGACGTCCCGCGAACTCACAATCCAGTAGATCTCGGGGAAGATTTTTGTAAGCACGACGGCGTGGTGATGATGTTGATGAAGCTACCGTCGCAGGGCTTCACCTAAGCACCGCTATGATATAACCGAGGTGGATTATGGTGGAGGGGGCACCGCACACGGCTAAGAGATCAATAGATCAATTGTTGTGTCGATGGGGTGCCCCCTGCCCCCGTATATAAAGGATCTAGGTGGGAGGCGGCCGGCCAAGGAGGAGGGTGCGCCAAGGGGGGAGTCCTACTCCCAGGAGTAGGACTCCCTCTTTTCCTAGTTGGAGTAGGAGAGGAGAAGGAAGGGAGAGAAGAGAGAAGGAAAGGGGGGCGCCGCCCCCCACCTCCTTGTCCAATTCGGACTAGAGGGGGAGGGGCGCGCGACTGCCCTTGGCCGCCCCTCCTATTCTCCCACTAAGGCCCATTAGGCCCAATATACTCACTGGGGGGGGGGGTTCCGCTTTCCCCCCGGTACTCAGGTAAATGTCCGAAACTTCCCGAAACCTTTCCGGTATCCGAGCATAGTCATCCAATATATCGATCTTTATGTCTCGACCATTTCGAGACTCCTCGTCATGTCCGTGATCATATCCGGGACTCCGAACTACCTTCAATACATCAAAACACAAAAACTCATAATACCGATCGTCAACTTTAAGCGTGCGGACCCTACAGGTTCGAGAACTATGTAGACATTACCGAGACACAACTCCGGCCAATAACCAATAGCGGAACCTGGATGCTCATATTGGTTCCTACATATTCTACGAAGATCTTTATCGGTCAAACCGCATAACAACATACGTTGTTCCCTTTGTCATCGGTATGTTACTTGCCCGAGATTCGATCGTCGGTATCTCAATACCTAGTTCAATCTCGTTAGCGGGAAGTCTCTTTACTCGTTCCGTAATGCAACATCCCGCAACTAACTCATTAGCCACATTGCTTCAAGGCTTATAGTGATGTGCATTACCGAGAGGGCCCAGAGATACCTCTCCGACAATCGGAGTGACAAATCCTATTCTTGATCTATGCCAACTCCACGAACACCATCGGAGACACCTGTAGAGCACCTTCATAATCACCCAGTTACATTGTGACATTTGGTAGCACACAAAGTGTTCCTCCGGTATTCGGGAGTTGCATAATCTCATAGTCATAGGAACATGTATAAGTCATGAAGAAAGCAATAGCAATAAACTTAAACGATCAAGTGCTAAGCTAACAAAATGGGTCAAGTCAATCACATCATTCTCCTAATGATGTGATCCCGTTGATCAAATAAGAACTCATGTCTATGGCTAGGAAACTTAACTATGTTTGATCAATGAGCTAGTCAAGTAGAGGCATACTTGTGACACTATGTTTGTCTATGTATTCACACATGTATTATATTTCCGGTTAATACAATTCTAACATGAATAATAAACATTTATCATGAAATAAGGAAATAAATAATAACTTTATTATTGCCTCTAGGGCATATTTCCTTAAGTCTCCCACTTGCACTAGAGTCGATAATCTAGATTACACAGTAATGATTTTAACACCCATGAAGTCTTGGTGCTGATCATGTTTTGCTCGTGGAAGAGGCTTAGTCAGCGGGTCTGCAACATTCAGATTCGTATGTATCTTGCATATCTCTATGTCTCCCACCTGCACGTGATCCCGGATGGAATTGAAGCATCTCTTGATGTGCTTGGTTCTCTTGTGAAATCTGGATTCCTTTGCCAAGGGAATTGCACCATTATTGTCACAAAAGATTTTCATTGGACCCGATGCACTAGGTATGACACCTAGATCGGATATGAACTCCTTCATCCAGACTCCTTCTTTTGCTACTTCCGAAGCAGCTATGTACTCCACTTGACATGTAGATCCCGCCATGACGCTTTGTTTAGAACTGCTCCAACTAACAGCTCCACCGTTCAATATAAACACGTATCCGGTTTGTGATTTAGAATCGTCCGGATCAGTGTCAAAGCTTGCATCGACGTAACCATTTATGATGAGCTCTTTGTCACCTCCATGAACGAGAAACATATCCTTAGTCCTTTTCAGGTATTTCAGGATGTTCTTGACCGCTGTCCAGTGATCCACTCCTGGATTACTTTGGTACCTCCCTGCTAAACTAATAGCAAGGGCACACATCAGGTCTGGTACACAGCATTGCATACATGATAGAGCCTATGGCTGAAGCATAGGGATCACTTTTCATTTTTCTCTCTATCTTCTGCAGTGGTCGGGCATTGAGTCTTACTCAATTTCACACCTTGTAACACAGGCAAGAACCCTTTCTTAGCTTGATCCATTTTGAACTTCTTCAAAACTTTATCAAGGTATGTGCTTTGTGAAAGTCCAATTAAGCGTCTTGATCTATCTCTATAGATCTTGATGCCCAATATATAAGCAGCTACACCGAGGTCTTTCATTGAAAAACTCTTATTCAAGTATCTTTTTATGCTATCTAGAAATTCTGTATCATTTCCAATCAACAATATGTCATCCACATATAATATTAGAAATGCTACAGAGCTCCCACTCACTTTCTTGTAAATACAGGCTTCTCCGAAAGTCTGTATAAAACCGTATGCTTTGATCACAATATAAAAACGTTTATTCCAACTCCGAGAGGCTTGCACCAGTCCATAAATGGATCGCTGGAGCTTGCACACTTTGTTAGTACCCTTTGGATCGATAAAACCTTCAGGTTGCATCATATACAACTCTTCTTCCAGAAAACCATTCAGGAATGCAGTCTTTACATCCTTTTGCCAAATTTCATAATCATAAAATGCCGGAATTGCTAACATGATTCGGACGGGCTTAAGCATCGCTATGGATGAGAAGGTCTCATCGTAGTCAACTCCTTGAACTTGTCAAAAACCTTTCGCAACAAGTCAAGCTTTGTAGATAGTAATGTTACCGTCAGCGTCAGTCTTCTTCTTGAAGATCCATTTATTCTCGATGGCTTGCCTATCATCGGGCAAGTCAACCAAAGTCCACACTTTGTTCTCATACATGGATCCCATCTCAGATTTCATGGCCTCAAGCCATTTTGCGGAATTTGGGCTCATCATCACTTCCTCGTAGTTTGTAGGTTCATCATGGTCAAGTAACATGACCACCAGAACAGGATTACCGTACCACTCTGGTGCGGATCTTGCTATGGTTGACCTACGAGGTTCGGTAGTAACTTGATCTGAAGTTTCATGATCATCATCATTATCTTCCTCACTAATTGGTGTAGGTGTCACAGGAACCAGTTTCTGTGATGAACTACTTTCCAATAAGGGAGCAGGTACAGTTACCTCATCAAGTTCTACTTTCCTCCTACTCACTTCTTTCGAGAGGAACTCCTTCTCTAGAAAGGATCCTTTCTTAGCAACAGATGTCTTGCCTTCGGATCTGTGATAGAAGGTGTACCGAACAGTTTCCTTTGGGTATCCTATGAAGACACATTTCTCCGATTTGGGTTCGAGCTTATCAGGCTGAAGCTTTTTCACATAAGCATCACAGCCCCAAACTTTAAGAAACGACAGCTTTGGTTTCTTTCCAAACCACAGTTCATAAGGCGTCGTCTCAACGGATTTCGATGGTGCCCTATTTAACGTGAATGCAACTGTCTCTAAAGCATAACCCCAAAACGATAGCGGTAAATCAGTAAGAGACATCATAGATCGCACCATATCTAGTAAAGTATGATTACGACGTTCGGACACACCATTACGTTGTGGTGTTCTGGGTGGCGTGAGTTGCGAAAGTATCCACATTGTTTCAAATGTAAACCAAACTCGTAACTCAAATATTCTCCTCCACGATCAGATCGTAGAAACTTTATTTTCTTGTTATGATGATTTTCCACTTTACTCTGAAATTCTTTGAAATTCTCAAATGTTTCAGACTTATGTTTCATTAAGAAGATATACCCATATCTTCTCAAATCATTTGTGAAGGTGAGAAAATAACGATACCCACCGCGAGCCTCAACATTCATTGGACCACATACATCAGTATGTATGATTTCCAATAAATATGTTGCTCACTCCATTGTTCCGGAGAACGGCATTTTAGTCATCTTTCCCATGAGGCATGGTTCGCAAGTACCAAGTGATTCATAATCAAGTGATTCTAGAAGTCCATCAGTATGGAGTTTCTTCATGCGCTTTACACCAATATGACCCAAACGGCAGTGCCACAAATAAGTTGCACTATCATTATCAACTCTGCATCTTTTGGCTTCAACATTATGAATATGTGTATCACTACTATCGAGATTCAACACAAATAGACCACTCTTCAACGGTGCATGACCATAAAAGATATTACTCATATAAATAGAACATCCATTATTCTCAGATTTAAATGAGTAACCCTCTAGCATCAAACAAGATCGAGATATAATGTTCATGTTTAACGCTGGCACCAAATAACAATTATTGTAGGTCTAAAACTAATCCCAAAGGTAGATGTAGAGGTAGCGTGCCAACAGTGATCACATCAACTTTGGAATCATTTCCAACGCGCATCGTCACCTCGTCCTTAGCCAGTCTTCGCTTAATTCGTAGTCCCTGTTTCGAGTTGCAAATATTAGCAACAGAACCAGTATCAAATACCCAGGTGCTACTGCGAGCTCTAGCAAGGTACACATCAATAACATGTATATCACATATACCTTTGTTCACCTTGCCATCCTTCTTATCCGCCAAATACTTGGGGCAGTTCCGCTTCCAGTGACCAGTCCCTTTGTAGTAGAAGCACTCAGTCTGAGGCTTAGGTCCAGACTTGGGTTTCTTCTCTTGAGCAGCAACTTGTTTGCCATTCTTTTTGAAGTTCCCTTTCTTCTTCCCTTTACCCTTTTTCTTGAAACTGGTGGTCTTGTTAACCATCAACACTTGATGCTCCTTCTTGATTTATACCTCCGCAGCCTTTAGCATTGCGAAGAGCTCGGGAATCGTCTTACCCATCCCTTGCATATGATAGTTCATCACGAAGCTCTTGTAGCTTGGTGGCAGTGATTGAAGAACTCTATCAATGACACTATCAACCGGAAGATTCACTCCCAGCTGAGTCAAGTGATTATGGTACCCAGACATTCTGAGTATATGTTCACTGACAGAACTATTCTCCTCCATCTTGCAGCTGTAGAACTTATTGGAGACTTCATATCTCACAATCCGGACATTTTCTAGAAATATTAACTTCAACTCCTGGAACATCTCATATGCTCCATGACATTCAAAATGATGTTGAAGTCCCGGTTCTAAGCCGTAAAGCATGGCACACTGAACTATTGAGTAGTCATTAGCTTTGCTCTGCCAGACGTTCATAACATCTGGCGTTGCTCCTGCACACGCAACATCATGGTGATGCATAGCAATGAGAGGGAAGGGTATCGTCCACGTACCCTCGTAGACCGTAAGAGGAAGCGTTATGAGAATGCGGTTGATGTAGTCGAACGTCTTCATGATCCGACCGATCCAAGTACCGACGCACAGCACCTCCGAGTTCAGCACACGTTCTGCTCAGTGACGTCCTGCGAACTCACGATCCAGTAGAGCTCGGGGAAGAGTTTCGTCAGCACGACGGCGTGGTGACGATGTTGATGAAGCTACCATCGCAGGGGTTCGCCTAAGCACCGCTATGATATAACCGAGCTGGATTATGGTGGAGGGGGGCACCACACAGGGCTAAGAGATCAATAGATCAATTGTTGTGTCTATGGGGTGCCCCTGCCCCCGTATATAAAGGAGCTAGGGGGAGGCGGCCGACCAAGGAGGAGGGTGTGCCAAGGGGGGAGTCCTACTCCCACCTGGAGTAGGACTCCCCCTTTTCCTAGTTGGAGTAGGAGAGGAGAAGGAAGGGAGAGAAGAGAGAAGGAAAGGGGGGCGCCGCCCCCTCCTTGTACAATTCGGACTAGAGGGGGAGGGGCGCGCGGCTGCCCTTGGCCGCCCCTCCTCTTCTCCCACTAAGGCCCATTAGGCCCAATATACTCCCTGGGGGGTTCCGGTTTCCCCCCAGTACTCAGGTAAATGTCCGGAACTTGCTGAAACCTTTCCGGTATCCGAACATAGTCATCCAATATATCAATCTTTACGTCTCGACCATTTCGAGACTCCTCGTCATGTCCGTGATCATATCCGGTACTCCGAACTACCTTCGGTACATCAAAACACAAAAACTCATAATACCGATCGTCACAGAACTTTAAGCGTGCGGACCCTACGGGTTCGAGAACTATGTAGACATTACCGAGACACAACTCCGGTCAATAACCAATAGCGGAACGTGGATGCTCATATTGGTTCCTACATATTCTACAAAGATCTTTATCGGTCAAACCGCATAACAACATACGTTGTTCCCTTTGTCATCGGTATGTTACTTGCCCGAGATTCGATCATCGGTATCTCAATACCTATTTCAATCTCGTTACCGGCAAGTCTCTTTACTCCTTCCGTAATGCAACATCCCGCAACTAACTCATTAGCCACATTGCTTGCAAGGCTTATAGTGATGTGCATTACCGAGAGGGCCCAGAGATACCTCTCCAACAATCGGAGTGACAAATCCTATTCTTGATCTATGCCAACTCCACGAACACAATCGGAGACACCTATAGAGCACGTTTATAATCATCCAATTATGTTGTGACGTTTGGTAGCACACATAGTGTTCCTCCGGTATTCGGGAGTTGCATAATCTCATAGTCATAAGAACATGTATAAGTAAAGAAGAAAGCAATAGCAATAAACTTAAACGATCCAGTGCTAAGCTAACTAAATGGGTCAAGTCAATCACATCATTCTCCTACTGATGTGATCCCGTTGATCAAATAACAACTCATGTCTATGGCTAGGAAACTTAACCATCTTTGATCAATGAGCTAGTCAAGTAGAAGCATACCAGTGACACTATTTTTGTCTATGTATTCACACATGTATTATGTTTCCGGTTAATACAATTCTAGCATGAATAATAAACATTTATCATGAAATAAGGAAATAAATAATAACTTTATTATTGCCTCTAGGGCATAGTTCCTTCACCTGCTGCCCTTCCTTCGCGGCCTGGTCCTTGGTGCGGGGGGTGTGCCAAGGGCTCCACCCCTGGTCGTAGATGGCGACTGGATGACCTCGATCCTGGCTTCTTCTTCGAGCAACGGGCCCTCTCCCATCCGGGCCCCCGTCGAGGCCCAGACGGAGACCGGGGAAGCGCTGGCCTCCAGCCCCCTATTAGGAGGGAGCGAGCCGCTTCGGATCCCTTCGGCAACCCCTGCCGTGGGGGATGTACCTCGTCATGCGCTCAAGTTTGCACGCGAGCGGGGTGTCATCCGCTGCGAGCTCTTTCAGGAGGCAATGGGCGCGCTGGGCTGGCTCGGTGGAGAAATCGTGGATGTTGACGCTCGCCTTGAAGCCGAGGGTCTCCGGCTGGTGGAGGAGTGGCATCAACTGAAGGTGTCTATCAACCTTGGGCGCCTTTAGTGTGAGCACGCCAATGCGAAGCCGAGGCATCCCTGGCAACCTCACGGGAGGCCAGTGCCTGGGCCTTGGAGGAGTCCAGGGAGGCGGACAATCACCGCGCGGCCGCCGAGGAGCACAGGCGGGAGCTCCAGGCCTTGAACGCCTCCCTGGAGCAGCAGGTAGAGGCGCGCAGAGTTGCCTTGGCGTCGATGAAGGGAGCACCGTCCGACGAGGAGGAGATATCAAGGCGCGAGGAAGCACTGTTGCTGGAGGCCACAGAGCGCAACCTTAAGCTTTAGCGGTTGGAGATGAGGGAGCGCTAAGTCGCCCAAGCAGAGGATGCTGTCGGCACGCGCGAGGCCAGGGCCCAGTAGGAGGTCAACCACAGGGTGGACGAGGCTCGCGCAGATCTTGCTGGCACGTACGACCCGAAGCTGAAACTTGTGGAAGCTGAAGCTGTGGGCAGGACTGCTGCCCTGAGGTCAGGGCTGGCTGAGGCTGAACAGCGCGAGAAAGCCGCCGCAGCCGCCCTGATCTCAGTGCAGGCTGAGCTAGCCTCCGCCCGTGCCGAGCTGCCCTCTCTTCAGCAGCGGGTTGCCAGCGCCGAGTCCTTCACACAGCAGAGCAGAGAGGAGGTGCTTCGCCAGCAGACGCTACTACGCGAGCATGTTCCCATGCTTTAGGACCTTAGGATGAGGGCCAATCGGGCGCTTGGTACCATCTGCGATGAGCACACTCCCCACCCACACGTCGAGGACTACGCCGGCCATCTTCTCTTCTTCGACGACGTCGTGACGCGCCTCGAAAGCTGAGCTGAGAGGGCTCGCGAGCTTGTGGACGAAAAGAGTCGGGGCCTCCTCGGGCGCGCATTCTCCCGCGTCTTCATCCATCTCCTAAACACCAACCCTGACTTTAATTTTACCGCCGCCATTGCCCCAGTGCCTGAGGTCATCCGGGGCAACCTAGCGCACTAGGTGGACGACAATGTGGATGCTCTAGTTAGGGCCTTTGCTTCTGACGACGACGCGGTGGTGGTCGCGGCGGATGAGGGCAACGTGGTGGAAGGCGGCATGGTTGATGGCGGTAAAGACAGCGGCAGCGGCGGTGCTAGCAGTCTGTCCGGAAGCGATTCAGGAGACAAGGCGAGCGATATGTGCAACTGATCCCGCGCTCCCTTATTTTGAACCTGCACGCAAAAGCTTGGGTACGGCCCCTCATAAATAAGAGCATTTTGGGGAGGGGAAGCCCCTCATGTAAATAGGCTACCACTTTATTCCTTAGGATTATACTTAAAGCACGCTTTTGGGTGCTCACGACACCCCTTGCGGGCTTGCTGCTGTAACTTACTTTGGTTTAGTCAAGCTTCAAACTGATTTGGCAGCTGCGGATGTGCATTCCTTCTGAGAGGAGCCCCTCATGAGCTCGTGAGGTTTTGGTTTGCTGAGGGGTCCGCCGGTCCACCCGAGAGGGCCTTGTGAGAAGTGAGCGCCAGTAATGGTGAGATGCGCGTGTAGTGCGCGTGTGCTGCTGCCAGCCCCTGCTCGCGAGGTTTTTGAAAGGGGGGAGATAGCGGACGTAAATCTCAAACAAAACACGAATCCAGAAACTCACGAAATCAACGCGAACGAGAAAGGATGCCCCCCACGATTGCCAATGGAAATGCAACTTCAAATTCAAGATCAAAAGCTGCAAGTCTGAGCTACAGAAAAGTGGTCAAAAGCAAATGGCCGCGTCCGGCACCTAGTTAGTCTTCTTTTCTTCCCACCAGCATAGAGCTAAGTGCTTTCACTGGCCGTGAGCATAGTCATTGGGGGAAAGTGTCAACGGCCAGCACGGAGCATGGTGCTTCCACTAGGACGTGGGCGGGAGCCCCCGAGGCCCGAGGGCAGCTCTCCCGAGACTCCGGGGCATGTACATCCCCACTCATTATTACATGAGAGTGTCACGAGCGAAGACCTTCACATGCATGAGCCTTGCTTCATATCGCCAGGCGAGGGCCCTGCCTTGCGCCGCCCTCAACTACCGTTGGGGCGTCCGGAAACCAGGACGATGCCAAGGGTCAAAGGGGACGCTAGCAGCGCCCTCGGTGACCACGGGCCCTATGCCGGGGGGAAGGCTCGTCAGTGCCTCCCCGGCAGAGGACCTACCTCCGAGCGACGCCTTGCTCCATGCGATGCGGGGAGGGGCCTTGCTCCCGGCTCCTCCCACGCAACCCCCAGTGCGCTTCCCCTGGTGGAAGGGGGTGGCCGTGCTGGGGCCGTCGTCCGCTGCTGTGACCTGATTCACTTGCGACCCATGGTTAGCGTAAGCCTGCTCCTGAGAGATTAGTGGTAGCCTACAGCGGTTATCGCCGGCGTGGTCAGCGAGGCTCTCGGGTGGCTCCTGGAAGGCCTCAACTTCCAGTGTCTCCTCTTCCCATCCCAGCTCGAGGAACGAGTCGGGGTCATCTTCCGGCGTGTACTCCTGGTCCATCATGCGGGGCACATAGGCCTCCGGAGCTGTTGCCCCAAAAACCTCGCTGAAGTGCCCCGCGCTCCACGTCGCCCCGCCCGGAGCGCCGCTCTGAGGATGGTAGGGCGGCATCTTGCCAGGGCCATGGTTGGCAATGCTTATGCTTGTGCCCATCGGAGGAGGCACAGGTGCGGTTGAGTGTTCGACGCCGCTGGTTGCGCCGGTGCCGACGAAACTTCCGGGTGCGCCTGGGGGCACGCGGGCGCGACGAGGCCCACCATGCGATCCGGCCACAGCCTAAGGCATAAGCAAGGAGCAGAAAGGCGGCGTACCCCTGGCTGCGGCGTCCAACAGCTCGGGAACGTGCTCCAGCAATGCATCCCGACCACTCTCTATCAGTCGGCACCGCAGCAGCTCCCGCGCTACTGTGAGCGCGTGTTAAGGCATATTTTTCCATGGTTTGTTTTGGTGATTGATGACAATAATTTTGCGGACTAATTGTGTGCATTAAGCTTTGCAGGTTATCTAATATAAGGGCACTATGCGATAGTTCCCCTCGTGGACTTCACTTTAGACGGTTTATTTTCCCTTGTTTCTTTTTTGGTGAAATTGATTCGTAGGGTTAACCGTACTATCAAGAGGGGATCCGTTTCAGAAGAGTATGGGTGGAATCATCACGTACACACCCTCCTTGCACCCTCGCCTTCTTCCTGCTTCTTTGGAGTTTCCGTGTTGTGCAAAACAAGGGGTGATGTGAGCTAAGTGGTAGTACCGGGGCCAGGGCGGTAGTACCGCCTATCAGTGGTAGTGCCGCTTGTTTGTGCCGCTGGTACTACCGCCCCTGCTGTGGTCTCGATTTTTCGTGTCGGGTTTTGGTAAAGGACCACACGGGGGAGCGGTAGTAGGGACGCCAGTAGGGCGCGGTAGTACCGCTTGCATAAGCGGTAGTACCGCTCCTACATTCGCTCCTACTGCCGCTCAGCTTGCTGCCCTCCTCGGTTTTCTAGCGGCTGTAGGGAGCAGCAGTACCGCTTATACAGGCGGTAGTACCGCCCGCAGGATGGTAGTACCGGCCTAGTGTGTGTACTCATTCCTCAGCCCTGGTTGCCCTATGCCTACTTGCCTCAGCGGTACTACCATTGTGGCAGCGGTAGTACCGCTCCAGCAATGGTAGTACCACCCAGATGCGGGCTGCAAGCTACATAATGGTTGGATGTGTCCCCCACTATATAAGGGGGTCTTCTTCCTCTTGAAGACTCACCTCTTCTCCCCCAAAATTCCATTCTTGCTCTCCAAGCTCCATTTTCGCCCGATCTCTCTCCCTAGCCAATCAAACTTGTTGATTCTCTAGGGATTGGTTGAGAAGGCCTAGATCTACACTTCCACCAAGAGAAATTTGATTCCCCCCACTCATCCCTTGCGGATCTTGTTACTCTTGGATGTTTGAGCACCCTAGACGGTTGAGGTCACCACGGAGCCATATTCCATTGTGGTGAAGCTTTGTGGTATCGTTGGGAGCCTCCAATTAAGTTGTGGAGATAGCCCCAACCTTGTTTGTAAAGGTCCGGCCGCCGCCTCCAAGGGCACCATTAGTGGAATCATGACATCTCACATTATGTGAGGGCGTGAGGAGAATACGGTGGCCCTAGTGGCTTCTTGGGGGCATTGTGCCTCCACACCGCTCCAACGAAGACGTACTTCCCCTCAAAAGGAAGGAACTTCGGTAACACATCCTCGTCTTCACCGGCTCCACTCTTGGTTATCTCGTGCCTTTACTTGTGCAAGCTTATTTGTGTTATATCCCTTGCTTGCTTGTGTTCTTGTTCTTGTTGCATCATATAGGTTGAGCCTCATCTCTTTATTAAGGACTTCGCCGTCCAAAGAGTATGGTTGACACCGTACACAGTGTGGAGGAGCACTGCGGTGTGAATCCGGTCTCGTCTATGGCCGATGGGGGAACCGCGGTCTCTCGTGAGGAATTCAATGTGGCTTTGGACACATTGAAAACCTCCATGATGACCGAGGTTGAAAGCATGTTTACTAAATTCTTAGAAGGGCTTAAATTATCTACTACACCGTTGAAAGTGGGTGATCCCACTAACAAGGTGACGGATGCTAACTCCGACAAGGGGAAGCTACTAGTGAAAAGGCTCCTTCTTCTAGTGGTAAAATTTGCAACGACATCTTTGCCCATGTGGAACCTCCACTTGCTTATGGTGGACCGATTCCTTCCACTCATTTGAATCATGCCGGTCCTCCCCCTAAGATTGTGAAAAATGAGGACTTTGATTCTTGGGTTTATCGCTTTAAGCGTCATTTGAACCATGTTAATACTAACCTTTGGAGAATCATTGAAGAAGGTTTTTATCCGCATGACCAAAGCAACTTCACCCCTAGAGAAGCCGCGGATAATCAATTCAATGAGAATGCTCTCTTCATCATCCAAGATGCAATTCCACCCGAAGATCTTGCTCATCTCCGGCCCTTCACCACGGCCAAGGATGCATGGCACCATGTTGTTTCCCTCTACAGGGGAAGCGCAAGCATTCAACGCTCCAACTCTGAAGTGGTGCAAGATGAAGCCGATGAGTTTGCAATGAAAGAAGATGAAGAACCTCGTGAGCTTTATCGGAGATTAACCAAACTCGCGGTCTCACTCTGAGATCATGGGATCAAGGATACAGATGAAAATTGGATCAAGCACAAATTCCTCAAGGCCATGATGCCTTATCACAAGGCAATGTCCTTCATCATTCGTCAAAGGCCGGACTTCCACACCTTGTCCTCAAGTGAAGTGTTGGATGTGTTTGTGGCTATGAGCATCTTGGACAAGACCACCGACAATGCGGTGTTACGTTCTCAAAGAGCAAAGAAGCCAAACCTTGCATTGAAGGCCAAGGTTAGTGTGGAAGAAGAGGACGAAGAGGAAGAAGAGGAGAGCAACCCCGAATATACAAAGTATGCCTATCAGGAACACATGGCTCTTGCTTCAAGGCAATTTTGGAGCAAGAAGAACACAATGCCCAACTTCAACAAAAACCACTCAAGTGGCGCGAAGGTCAAGCAACGAGTGAGGGCGTGCTATAATTGTGGCAATGTGAGCCACTTTGTTGCGGAATGTCCTTATGAGAAGAGGGAGGACAATGGTGGCAAGCTCATCCGAAAGGACAAGGTCAAGGCTTTCCCCAACAAGAGCAACTTCACCAAGAAGATTCCTCCCAAGGGGTTGGTGGCACAATAAGAGTACAATGAGGAGGATGATGATGATGAAGACGGCGAGCTGGTTGCCATGGCCTCCGTTGCCATTGCGACAACTCCACGGGTGTCTCTCTTCGACTCACCCAATGAGAACATCACCGCCAAGTGCCTCATGGCTAAAGTGACCAACAAGGTAACCCCCAACATCAAAACTACCATCATTAATAATCCTTCTTTGATGGATTGCATTAATGAACATGAGGGGTCCAATGTGGAGGAAAATGAGTTTGAGTCTTTTATGAGTAAGCTTAAGGGTAAATCCAAGAAGCACTCTGTTGCTCTCTTGGAACAACTTGGTGAAGCCAATGACATGATCGAGGCTCACGAGGACACCATCTCTAACATGGAGGGGCATAGCCGTGACTATGGCGATGAGATATCGGATCTCTCTAATGCTCTTGAGGAAGAGCGTGGTCATTGCTTGGCTCTTGAGGAGTCACACAATGATGACTATGCTAAACTAAAGAAAGATCTTGATCATGCTCTTGTTGTTTCTCGTGTGCTAAACTCCGAGAAGGCCCAGCTTGGAGTTGATCTTGCTAGACTCAAAGAGGAGTTTGACTTACTTGACAAGGGTCACAAGGTCTTGAAGGGTGCTCATGCTAGCCTCAAAGAGTCTCATGATCAACTCCAAGTAAAGCTAACCAAGGAGAAAGCCACATTTCCTCATATGGTCTTAATTGATAATGCAAATTCTACTAACCCGTGTTGTGAGAATGTGCATCTTGTGGAGGAGAATGCTAAGTTGAAGGAGCAACTTGAGAAAGGCCTTGTGTCGTGCATACAAGGCGAGAAGAACCTCAACGACCTTTTGAGCAATCAAAAGGAAGTTGTGGCCAAGGAAGGGATTGGGTTTGCATCCAAGTCCAAGAACAAGAAGAAGAATGACAAGACCAAACGACCTCCTCCTCTCATGCAAACTTTTGTCAAAGAGGGCGAGGGTGCCTCTAAGAAGAAGAAGAACAATGTGAAGGGTAGTGATGCCAAGAAGGGCAATGCTACTCCTCCCAACAAAGCCGACGACTTTAACCCTTCTTATGTGTTATGTCGTGCTAGTGATGGACATGTCTATGCCAAATTTGTTGGTTCTTCTTATGAGTACATTGAATGGTCTATTTGGGTTCCTAAGACCCTTGTTACTAACATCGAAGGACCCATTACAAAATGGGTACCTAAAACCAAGCATTAATCTTGTGTAGGTGTTTGCTTCCGGTGGGGGATCATGGTTGCTCCATAGTGGAGTTACTAATCATATGACCGAAAGCAAATACTTGGTGGTGGACGTGCAAAAGATTCCATCTATGCCCACGAACGTCGAGTGGGGTGACGCCTCGTCCTCTAAGGTATTGGGACTCGGCAAGGTTGTCATTTCTCATGATCTCACAATCGAGAAGGTCATGCTTGTTGAGTCCCTTGCATACAATTTACTTTCCGTTCGTCAACTTGCGCTCATGGGCTTTGCCACCTTCTTTGATATTGATACCGTGGCCCTCTTGTGGAGTAAGACTCTTAAAGTAGCCTTTGTTGGGCATGTCGAAAATGGTCTCTATGTGATTAACTTTTCGGAGCGACTCACTAAGACCGCGACATGCCTAATGGCTAAAGTTGACGTGGGATGGCTTTGGCATCGTCGTTTAGCCCATGTCAATATGAGATCTTTGCAAAGTCTTCTCAAGGGGGACCATGTCTGTGGACTAAAAAAATGTTAGTTTTGCCAAAGATCGTGCTTGAAGTGCTTGTATCGAAGGAAAGCTACATGAAAAGGCTCACCCTCCCATGACTATCATTTACTCGAAGAGGCCTTTAGAGCTCCTTCACATGGATCTCTTTGGGCCTCCATCTTTTGGTAGTCTTGGGGGTAGGAAGTATTGCTTGGTGATTGTGGATGATTATTCAAGATACACTTGGGTATATTTCTTCAAGAGGAAGAGTGAGACCCAACAAACCGTCATTGACTTTGCAAATGAAGCTCAACGTCAACACAATGCAAAGATCTTGACAATAAGAAGTGACAACGGCACCGAGTTCAAGAACTACACCTTGGATGAGTTTCTTAGTGATGAGGGGATCAAGCATCAATATTCTACACCTTCGTAATTTCTTAGGTGACATCTTCTCTTCTGATCGTGGTTCCTCAGGCCCCCTTTCGCCAGGGTGACGAAATCTCTAGAAGAGCAACCTCCTCCTACCTCGGGCCCTCCGTTGACTCTGAGTGTCTCGCGCCAGCCCGGCGCGCCCGGCGCAAGATCAGCGGGGGAGATGGGTGTGTCGGCCTGGCGCCTTAATCCTGCATTCCTGCTGTTGGGGAACGTAGTAATTTCAAAAAAATTCCTATGCACACACAAGATCATGGTGATGCATAGCAACAAGAGGGAAGAGTATCCTCCATGTACCCTCGTAGCCCGTAAGTGGAAGCGTTATGAGAACGCGGTTGATGTAGTCGAACGTCTTCACGATCCGACCGATCCAAGTACCGAACGCACGGCACCGCCGAGTTCAGCACACGTTCAGCTCAGTGACGTCCCGCGAACTCACGATCCAGTAGATCTCGGGGAAGATTTTTGTAAGCACGACGGCGTGGTGATGATGTTGATGAAGCTACCGTCGCAGGGCTTCACCTAAGCACCGCTATGATATAACCGAGGTGGATTATGGTGGAGGGGGCACCGCACACGGCTAAGAGATCAATAGATCAATTGTTGTGTCGATGGGGTGCCCCCTGCCCCCGTATATAAAGGAGCTAGGTGGGAGGCGGCCGGCCAAGGAGGAGGGTGCGCCAAGGGGGGAGTCCTACTCCCAGGAGTAGGACTCCCTCTTTTCCTAGTTGGAGTAGGAGAGGAGAAGGAAGGGAGAGAAGAGAGAAGGAAAGGGGGGCGCCGCCCCCCACCTCCTTGTCCAATTCGGACTAGAGGGGGAGGGGCGCGCGACTGCCCTTGGCCGCCCCTCCTATTCTCCCACTAAGGCCCATTAGGCCCAATATACTCCCTGGGGGGGTTCCGCTTTCCCCCCGGTTGTGACACCCCAAAAATTTGGCCTTGTTTTAATGAATTAAATTTTTTGCTAGGAATTAAAACTTTGAATTTCTGAGCTCCATTTTGGTTTTTTAAATCATTTCCTTCCCTGTTATGATGAGTTTTTCCCAAAGAGAAAACTTTTCAAATATGTCATTGGACTTATTTAATCTGTCAAGAGAAACTTTCCCTTATTTAATATAACTAATTAAATAATTAAGTTGCTTGATCTTTACTTTCTTGAAAATGGTTTTTCAAGGTTAAATGGACATATTTGAACTACAACCATTTGATAAATTCACCTAAAATTCCAACAAAAATTTGGAGATGTCTTATGATGTTTTTAAATCACTTTTATACAAAAATATCTATTATTCATGAAATATTTTGAGCTCTACACTCAATTTTTCTTCTCTGGTCCAGAGTGCATTTTGCACTACAACCCATTTAAATAATTCTTTATAGCCTCCACCAAAATTATGGGATGATGGTAATAGCCTATGATTCCACTTTATGCAAAAACCTAGTGCTGTTCTTTGAAAATTTTGAGTGAATCAACCTCATTTTCATTCTGGTCCAGCCTTGTGATTTCTACTGCAACCCTATTTAATTTTGCTCCAATGATCTTGTGATTTCTCCCACTTGTAGACATCCCTACCAAACCCCTAAGTCCAGGAGCATGCACCCATTGGCATATTTTTGGTTCATGAAATAATGTCATTTATTTCCTGTCCAGAATTGTAGTTTTGCAAAACTTGCACTAACACGTTTCTGCTTTTGGCAAACTAACCTCACCACCCTCTTATGCATCTAAAGAGACCACCATCTGGAGTTTTTGGCCAATCCAAGACCTGCCTAAGTGCCCTTAGCATTTTGTCAAACACCTTATGGGCAGGATCTGTTTTGGCATGAACTCTTGGTTTGCACTGTGAACCTGATCCCCTGACCAAACCAGCTTGTCCACTGATCTCCTTGCAAACCCTAACCTAGTACTATTTCTTCCCATCCTCAACCGCGGCCTCTAGCATGCTCTGGCATTTCGTCAAGCACATTCAGTGCGTGCACGGGACGCGCCCAGAGCGCGCGTATTGCACGACCCGTGCGCCGAGCCGACACGCTGGACCCCACGGTTTTGGCCCGCTCTGCAGCACCACGCCACGCGCTCCCCTCCTCACAGCAACGCGCCAAGCCGCCCTGGCAGCCTGCAGCGACGCCGACAGAGCTTTTGGCGGCACACCGGCGTCCGCAGCGCGCCTCTGCCACGGTCGGCGCCGCCAAAGCCACTCCCGCTCGCCAGCTCGCCCCTGGAGCAGTGCCCACTCGTCCGCTAGCTCCTGCCGTCATCCCCAGCCATGCCACGTTGCCCTGCAAGCTACAGAGAGGCGGTTCTCCGGCATCCTCATCCACCGCCGCGGAACCGACCTCGACGAGCTATAAAAGGAGGCCCCCGAGCTTCCCCGAGCACACAGGCAACCTTAGAATGCTCCCCTAGTTCTCCCGTGCCAGCCAATCGACCCGGGGGAGGTCTTCTTCCCCACCTTCGGCAACTGCAGCCGCCACCACTGCCCCGGCCAATTCGGCACCACCAGGGCCTCCCACTCTCCGTTCTCTCCACCAAGAACTCCCCCTTCCCTCCGTGAACCCATCCCCCTACGCGATTTTGATCGGGAACCACCACAGCTCCAAAAGCACCTTGCTCCCGAGGCCACCTCCGCCGCGAAGCTCACCGCCGACGACCCCGTCCACCCCCAAGACCGTAGCACCCACCGGCGGGACCTCCTCGACCCCCTGAGCTCGTGGATGGCTTCGGTTTCTCAAACGGAGCCGCCAATCGCCGGCGGCGATCGCCGGAGCTCCGCCCCCGCTCGGGACAGAGAAAGAGGAGGGAGGAGACTGGTCAAACCTGACCGGTGGGCCAGGCGGGCCCACTGTCAGTGACCCACGCGCTGTCCACGCTGGAGTAAGTGGAGGCGTAATACCCGTAATACGTCTTCTCTGTACGAAAACGTAATCTCTTTTGAAACGTTTTCTTTTCCTGATTTTATTAAAAACAGATTTTGACCACAACTTTGACTGGCTATAACTTTTTAAATATAACTCCAAATGAATTGATTCTTTTTCCTACATCTCTCAAATATTGTCTAGTTTATTTTAAGATTTATTTGAAAATTTTCCAAACAACTTTTTTGTACTGTTTTTGAAATATGTGTTATTTGCATATTTTTGAAAATAGGATTTTTGGGAGAGAAGGAAGCTTTCAAAAATTTTGGAGAGCACCCCCCACCTCTCCACACCATTAAAGGCAAGCATTCTGAACCCCGGAATAATATTTTTGGTGTGTTAGTTGACACGTTTATAACACCACCTTATTTTAGACTTGTTATTTCATGTGACATGATCATTTGCATGGCAGCATATTAGTGATTTCCTTGCTGTTGGAAATGAATATTATTGTGATGGTAATCATCCTCATGTGCCTTGCATGCATGCCGGAAAGGAATCCGGGAAAGCCTCGGCCTTGGGTAGGCGTGAGCTTGTCGCCGGTCCCCGTCGGGACGGTTATGTCCGGTATGGCATGGTAAGGTACATTGAGTGGTGATTTCTTCGGTTGAAATATTTTTGTTACATGTCATGCAGGGAACTTATAAACCTCCTGAGTCGACCGTAGACCGAGTCTTGTTTCCAGTAACCCCCATACTTGCTATGTACTACCACTTGTCCCTGCCGCAGGTAGGGTACGGTTCAGTAAGTCGTCAACCCCTTTCAAGCACACACCGTACAGAGAGGCCATGGTGGAAGATATCGGTTGTAGCCGGTAGGCATGCCACCTGGTCCGGGGGCATGGGTGTTTCCGGTTGGGACCGAGAGGGGAGGCCACCCCTTAGAGCGCGCGATATAAATTTGATCCCATGCTACGCGAGGTTGTAGCCTCCCCACTTAGAGTTTTGCTTAACAGGTGTCGTGGGTGATTCCAGACACTGGTGAGTTAAGCTGGTGTGTGCAAGTTAGGCGTGCTTTCAACTAAAAGACCATAGACGGAATTAGTCCCGATGGACTAAAGGAATCCGTTACTCGTGGGTAAAGAGTACACCCTCTGCAGAGATTAAACCTATTCGAATAGCCGTGTCCATGGTTAAGGATTACAGTCTGGGATGGGTCAAGTGTTGGTCTTAGTGTCGGTCTTCGGAGGAGAGATTGTTAAACCAGAACTTGGACCGTGACTTGTGATTTGTGAAGATTATGATTATTATCTTGTGATGGACTAACCCGTTGCATTATTTATATTATCAAGTATCCCTGGACGGTTCTACCTCCTGGATATTCATTGTGATTATTTATCTTGTAAGCCCTTTATGTGGTGTCGCTCAGACGCCCGACTGTGGCATTTCTTTTCAAGCCCTTTATGTGGTGTCGCTCAGACGCCCGACTGTGGCATTTCTTTTCAAGCCCTTTGTGTGGTGTCGCTCAGACGCCCGACTGTGGCATTTCTTTTAAAGCCCTTTATGTGGTGTCACTCAGACGCCCAACTGTGGAATTTCTTTTAAAGCCCTTTATGTGGTGTCGCTCAGACGCCCGACTGCGGCATTTTATTCCCACTCTATTACTGCTTATTCATGTTGCATGAAAATAACCTGCTTGCATGCATAAAAGATGTTTTATTTATGACTGACGATGTGAACATGGAATTTTTTTAGTGCATGATTATCAATTATATTATCCCAGTGTTCATAATGTTTGCGAGTACATTCAAAGTACTCACTGGCTTGTCCCTGGCTATTGTCTTGGCCAGATTGCTTGCTTGGAGAGGAGCGTGGCGATGACAGCCTCGGGACCTAAGCAACGGTGATAGCAGCCTCGCGAAGATAGGAGTTATCCTAGTCAGCTGTTCCTGTGGGAAATGGAGTCCCATAGACACTGATGTCTCACAAACCGCTTCCGCCATCGACCACTAGAAACCCAATTGTTGTACTCACAGGCCAGAATGGTCTTGTACTGCATATGTTGTATTTTGCTTGGAATTTCTGTATCAAGTGGAGCCTCATTAGCTAACAGAAATCCTGGGGCTGATGAGCACGACGGTCTTTTCTGGAAAATTTATGTCCGGAAAACCCGGTCGTGACAGACTTGGTATCAGAGCCAGGCTGACCATTGGCTAATCCTATCTTAGCCGGGTCTGTAAACTTAGGCAAACCAAACCACCAAACCATAACCACACCCCAGCCAAGCTTCTCGTGCAAGATAGCCACACAGTGACCCAACACCTTTTGGCAGTCGGTGCCCAACCTATCAACCTAACCTGTCGCTCATGCGCCAGTGATCGAATCCTAAATAGTCCTTTCTCGCAAGCGTGCGAAGGAAGACTCCGTCCCCTTTTTCCTATAAAAAGGGGCACGCTAGCCCCAACACAGCACAGCACAGCCTCTACCCCAAACCGAGCCACAATGCCTGGCCCTGTCGTGCACAATGAGACCATAGCAACCAACCTTGGAGGCTTTGTGACCATACTCGCAAACCTCACCCGTCGTGCCTATGCGTTAGAGGAGCCCCCAGAATATGTTGTATACCAAGGACCCATGAGCGGTGAGAGCCGTCAATTCTGGGCCACTGTACACATCTACGGTAGGGGTCTAGAGCCCGAGCACCCCTACAGGTTCACCGGAAGAACAACTTCCTTTGAGCTTCAAGCCATCCAACTAGCTGCTCGAGAGGCTATAGTTCATCTCCGGCACTTGTCGCCCAGAGTTAACTGTCGCTCGTTCCACTACTACCCCAGACGTGAAGGGTATGGTAGGCCACCCCAAGTTGCCAACGGAGATCACGAGACGGATCCTGCGTTGTTGCACCTAGTGCGCTATGTAAGTGCACTAGAGGAACTGTGCGATCAAATCACTATTGATCTAATCGCAACTCGTGGAGAGCTGGTTCGTCGAGCCCTGGCGAGAGAAGAAAACGAGCCCAACGCCGACAACCCAGTCGTGCTGTTTGGACACCCGATCGAGTCCCTAAGGCCTGCCCCAGCCATCGGCCAAGGTGCTGCGATAACCCCAGAAGTGCTTCGTCGCATATTAGGAGCACACTCCAACGGGATTGTGGCCAACAATCCCCGAGATGGTCCTCATCGCTACCCCGAGCCTGCAGCCCCTCAACCCACTCCAGCTAATTCCGACGACGAGACCCGTGGAGGAGCCTCAAGGCACGCCCGCTTGGATGTAAACGAGGTAGACTAAGTCACCCGAGTCGTATCGAGTCCCAGTGTACCCTCACTTTGTTATCGTGTGACCTTGTAAGTAAGCGCCGCCTATTGTCGTGCCTCTGTTTTAATAGTAGCCTTGCCTGGATGCGCCAGTATGCAGTATAAGATTTCTATCCCGGCACAGTTACCAAAAACCTCCTCGACAACCCCCACAGTAACACATCACTATAGTGAAATGTGTGAATCTGTGGCTTGACCTCGACCCTTGGAACAGAGCTGAAATTTTTCTTTACCATTCACCACGGTAAAAATGACCCAGCTCCGGTGCTATAAAAGGCCACCGCGTGACCTTGCCAAGCACCCCTCACCTTGTGCACCACCCTCACAACCATTTCCTAGCCATGCCGAGCCCTTGCATTTATCTGAGAACCCCAGATGCAACCCCAGGTAGTTTTGTCAAGATATTGCGGGATTTTACCTGCAGTACCATGGGCACTACCCAGCCACCCCAGTACGAGCTGTTCAAATCGAGGATCACCTCTTCCACCTCAAGATATTGGGCAGCAGTGCACATCCCTCCCGTAAACTCAAACCAAGACCCAACAGAGGTCTCCTTCATGGGGAAATCTATGCCAACCCCATATATGGCCATAGAAGCTGTTGCATACGAAGCGCTTGCTCGCCTTCGATTCGCGGTACCCTATGCCAGCGAACGAGGGTATTATTACTTCCCGAGCTGTGCAGCACCCGGAGGAGTGACATCTTTTTCCGGTGGACGCATTGAGAGAGACCCAGTCCTGGCCAACCTTGTCCAGTACGTCATCGCTCAAGAGCGTTTAACCCAACGTGTGATGGGTTATCTCTAGAGCCTCGCAGATTTAAATCCTCAGATCGCCATCGGCAGAGCACTAAGGCCCGACCAGGAGAGACACGTGCATCGACTGGTCAATCCACTTTCCCCGATAGAAGAGGAGTGTATCCCAGTACCAGAGACGTTTTCTAGGGATCCCATCCAGTTACCGTTTCCATTTTAGAGCGTTGCTGCGGTGTTCATTATTGCGACATTTATCTTTGTGTGTGACTTATGCGTGATACCCTGAGTTTGTACGACAAGTCAATTAATTGGCTTCTACTAATGTGCGTAGTTTTTGTTGTGATTTATGCTCCTTTAAATTAACTGTTTTTCCCTCGCAAAATTCTAGAGTGAGATTTCTTTTCCCTGAGTTGCTACATCTGCACTTTCTCACGGCGTGGATTTATTAATTTCACACAGCACCACGCAGCAGACTCACAACCATTACCATTCGAACGCGTACACTGTTTGCAAAACTTTGCAACGGTGTTACATCTAGCTAATCACCCCCTAACAACAGTTAGCACCCGGCACACCCCATGTACTCCTCGTGATCACCACCACCGCGGAGAGCCAACACCCGAGCAGCAGCGTCGCGACGATTGTCGAGGATCATCGCGCACAGGAGCACAGAGAGCCCCAGTAGTGTCGCCAGCCCTCCAAATATCAGGATCACAAACCAGTCCGGCATCGCCTCCGCCATTAGAGCCTCACCCGAGCTTCTGTAAGCAGTAATGGAGAAAGAAGGAGGAGAAGAAGTGAGGCCAGGTGTGAGGAAGAAGAGAGAGGCACCCCGGCCGTTTTATAGCTCGAGCTCGGTGTACGGTGGGCGAAGTCCACCAACGCCGCTCGTCGCCGATCGCCGGTGTTCGGAGTCGAATCCGTGAGCAATGCCGACAGCACGCTGGCCCGCGAGGTGAGTGCACGCTGCACCGGTAGCTAGCACGCCGCGCACTACCACGGTACGGCCTAGATGCCCTACGCGCTAGGCGTCGCCGGTGGAGAAAGCGTACGGGAGAGAGGAAGAGAGAGAACCAGAAGGAGAAGAAGAGGCTGACAGTGGACCCCGGGTCCACCTGTCAGCCAGAGGGAGCACTGTGCTCTCGGGTACGACCAGTGTATATTTAAATTTAGAAGTTATTCTAAATTTATATCTAGCGTAGAATCCCACGTTCTTGTCCCGAACCGTAGACTTTTCCGCGCAGCACCAGTGTTCACAATGTGGTTTTTCACCACTTATTGCCCCCTCACTGTAGCCACATTTTTTACTGCTTATTGTTCTTCTTAAAACAGCTTTTAACAGATCTCGAGGACGAGATTTTTCTTAAGGGGGGTAGTGTTGTGACACCCCAAAAATTTGGCCTTGTTTTAATGAATTAAAATTTTTGCCAGGAATTAAAACTTTGAATTTCTGAGCTCCATTTTGATTTTTTAAATCATTTCCTTCCCTGTTATGATGAGTTTTTCCCAAAGAGAAAACTTTTCAAATATGTCATTGGACTTATTTAATCTGTCAAGAGAAACTTTCCCTTATTTAATATAACTAATTAAATAATTAAGTTGCTTGATCTTTACTTTCTTGAAAATGGTTTTTCAAGGTTAAATGGACATATTTGAACTACAACCATTTGATAAATTCACCTAAAATTCCAACAAAAATTTGGAGATGTCTTATGATGTTTTTAAATCACTTTTATACAAAAATATCTATTATTCATGAAATATTTTGAGCTCTACACTCAAATTTTCTTCTCTGGTCCAGAGTGCATTTTGCACTACAACCCATTTAAATAATTCTTTATAGCCTCCACCAAAATTATGGGATGATGGTAATAGCCTATGATTCCACTTTATGCAAAAACCTAGTGCTGTTCTTTGAAAATTTTGAGTGAATCAACCTCATTTTCATTTTGGTCCAGCCTTGTGATTTCTACTGCAACCCTATTTAATTTTGCTCCAATGATCTTGTGCTTTCTCCCACTTGTAGACAGCCCTACCAAACCCCTAAGTCCAGGAGCATGCACCCATTGGCATATTTTTGGTTCATGAAATAATGTCATTTATTTCCTGTCCAGAATTGTAGTTTTGCAAAACTTGCACTAACAAGTTTCTGCTTTTGGCAAACTAACCTCACCACCCTCTTATGCATCTAAAGAGACCACCATCTGGAGTTTTTGGCCAATCCAAGACCTGCCTAAGTGCCCTTAGCATTTTGTCAAACACCTTATGGGCAGGATCTGTTTTGGCATGAACTCTTGGTTTGCACTGTGAACCTGATCCCCTGACCAAACCAGATTGTCCACTGATCTCCTTGCAAACCCTAACCTAGTACTGTTTCTTCCCATCCTCAACCGCGGCCTCTAGCATGCTCTGGCATTTCGTCGAGCACATTCAGTGCGTGCACGGGACGCGCCCAGAGCGCGCGTATTGCACGACCCATGCGCCGAGCCGACACGCTGGCCCCCATGGTTTTGGCCCGCTCTGCAGCACCACGCCACGCGCTCCCCTCCTCACAGCAACGCGCCAAGCCGCCCTGGCAGCCTGCAGCGACGCCGACAGAGCTTTTGGCGGCACACCGGCGTCCGCAGCGCGCCTCTGCCACGGTCGGCGCCGCCAAAGCCACTCCCGCTCGCCAGCTCGCCCCTGGAGCAGTGCCCACTCATCCGCTAGCTCCTGCCATCATCCCCAGCCATGCCACGTTGCCCTGCAAGCTACAGAGAGGCGGTTCGCCGGCATCCTCATCCACCGCCGCGGAACCGACCTCGACGAGCTATAAAAGGAGGCCCCCGAGCTTCCCCGAGCACACAGGCAACCTTAGAATGCTCCCCTAGTTCTCCCGTGCCAGCCAATCGACCCGGGGGAGGTCTTCTTCCCCACCTCCGGCAACTGCAGCCGCCGCCACTGCCCCGGCCAATTCGGCACCACCAGGGCCTCCCACTCTCCGTTCTCTCCACCAAGAACTCCCCCTTCCCTCCGTGAACCCATCCCCCTACGCGATTTTGATCAGGAACCACCACAGCTCCAAAAGCACCTTGCTCCCGAGGCCACCTCCGCCGCGAAGCTCACTGCCGACGACCCCGTCCACCCCCAAGACCGTAGCACCCACCGACGGGACCTCCTCGACCCCCTGAGCCCATGGATGGCTTCGGTTTCTCGAACGGAGCCGCCAATCGCCGGCAGCGATCGCCGGAGCTCCGCCCCCGCTCGGGACAGAGAAAGAGGAGGGAGGAGACTGGTCAAACCTGACCAGTGGGCCAGGCAGGCCCACTGTCAGTGACCCACGCGCCGTCCACGCTGGAGTAAGTGGAGGCGTAATACCCGTAATACGTCTTCTCTGTACGAAAACGTAATCTCTTTTGAAACGTTTTCTTTTCCTGATTTTATTAAAAACAGATTTTGACCACAACTTTGACTGGCTATAACTTTTTAAATATAACTCCAAATGAATTGATTCTTTTTCCTACATCTCTCAAATATTGTCTAGTTTATTTTAAGATTTATTTGAAAATTTTCCAAACAACTTTTTTGTACTGTTTTTGAAATATGTGTTATTTGCATATTTTTGAAAATAGGATTTTTGGGAGAGAAGGAAGCTTTCAAAAATTTTGGAGAGCACCCCCCACCTCTCCACACCATTAAAGGCAAGCATTCTGAACCCCGGAATAATATTTTTGGTGTGTTAGTTGACACGTTTATAACACCACCTTATTTTAGAGGACTTGTTATTTCATGTGACATGATCATTTGCATGGCAGCATATTAGTGATTTCCTTGCTATTGGAAATGAATATTATTGTGATGGTAATCATCCTCATGTGCCTTGCATGCATGCCGGAAAGGAATCCGGGAAAGCCTCGGCCTTGGGTAGGCGTGAGCTTGTCGCCGGTCCCCGTCGGGACGGTTATGTCCGGTATGGCATGGTAAGGTACATTGAGTGGTGATTTCGTCGGTTGAAATATTTTTGTTACATGTCATGCAGGGAACTTATAAACCTCCTGAGTTGACCGTAGACCGAGTCTTGTTTCCAGTAACCCCCATACTTGCTATGTACTACCACTTGTCCCTGCCGCAGGTAGGGTATGGTTCAGTAAGTCGTCAACCCCTTTCAAGCACACACCGTACAGAGAGGCCATGGTGGAAGATATCGGTTGTAGCCGGTAGGCATGCCACCTGGTCCGGGGGCATGGGTGTTTCCGGTTGGGACCGAGAGGGGAGGCCACCCCTTAGAGCGCGCGATATAAATTTGATCCCATGCTACGCGAGGTTGTAGCCTCCCCACTTAGAGTTTTGCTTAACAGGTGTCGTGGGTGATTCCAGACACTGGTGAGTTAAGCTGGTGTGTGCAAGTTAGGCGTGTTTTCAACTAAAAGACCGTAGACGGAATTAGTCCCGATGGACTAAAGGAATCCGTTACTCGTGGGTAAAGAGTACACCCTCTGCAGAGATTAAACCTATTCGAATAGCCGTGTCCATGGTTAAGGATTACAGTCTGGGATGGGTCAAGTGTTGGTCTTAGTGTCGGTCTTCGGAGGAGAGATTGTTAAACCAGAACTTGGACCGTGACTTGTGATTTGTGAAGATTATGATTATTATCTTGTGATGGACTAACCCGTTGCATTATTTATATTATCAAGTATCCCTGGACGGTTCTACCTCCTGGATATTCATTGTGATTATTTATCTTGTAAGCCCTTTATGTGGTGTCGCTCAGACGCCCGACTGTGGCATTTCTTTTCAAGCCCTTTATGTGGTGTCGCTCAGACGCCCGACTGTGGCATTTCTTTTCAAGCCCTTTGTGTGGTGTCGCTCAGACGCCCAACTGTGGCATTTCTTTTAAAGCACTTTATGTGGTGTCGCTCAGACGCCCGACTGTGGCATTTCTTTTAAAGCCCTTTATGTGGTGTCGCTCAGACGCCCGACTGCGGCATTTTATTCCCACTCTATTACTGCTTATTCATGTTGCATGAAAATAACCTGCTTGCATGCATAAAAGATGTTTTATTTATGACTGACGATGTGAACATGGAATTTTTTTTAGTGCATGATTATCAATTATATTATCCCAGTGTTCATAATGTTTGCGAGTACATTCAAAGTACTCACTGGCTTGTCCCTGGCTATTGTCTTGGCCAGATTGCTTGCTTGGAGAGGAGCGTGGCGATGACAGCCTCGGGACCTAAGCAACGGTGATAGCAGCCTCGCGAAGATAGGAGTTATCCTGGTCAGCTGTTCCTGTGGGAAATGGAGTCCCATAGACACTGATGTCTCACAAACTGCTTCCGCCATCGACCACTAGAAACCCAATTGTTGTACTCACAGGCCAGAATGGTCTTGTACTGCATATGTTGTATTTTGCTTGGAATTTCTGTATCAAGTGGAGCCTCATCAGCTAACAGAAATCCTGGGGCTGATGAGCACGACCGTCTTTTCTGGAAAATTTATGTCCGAAAAACCCGGTCGTGACACCGGTACTCAGGTAAATGTCCGAAACTTCCCGAAACCTTTCCGGTATCCGAGCATAGTCATCCAATATATCGATCTTTATGTCTCGACCATTTCGAGACTCCTCGTCATGTCCGTGATCATATCCGGGACTCCGAACTACCTTCAATACATCAAAACACAAAAACTCATAATACCGATCGTCATAGAACTTTAAGCGTGCGGACCCTACAGGTTCGAGAACTATGTAGACATTACCGATACACAACTCCGGCCAATAACCAATAGCGGAACCTGGATGCTCATATTGGTTCCTACATATTCTACGAAGATCTTTATCGGTCAAACCGCATAACAACATACGTTGTTCCCTTTGTCATCGGTATGTTACTTGCCTGAGATTCGATCGTCGGTATCTCAATACCTAGTTCAATCTCGTTAGCGGGAAGTCTCTTTACTTGTTCCGTAATGCAACATCCCGCAACTAACTCATTAGCCACATTGCTTCAAGGCTTATAGTGATGTGCATTACCGAGAGGGCCCAGAGATACCTCTCCGACAATCGGAGTGACAAATCCTATTCTTGATCTATGCCAACTCCACGAACACCATCGGAGACACCTGTAGAGCACCTTCATAATCACCCAGTTACATTGTGACATTTGGTAGCACACAAAGTGTTCCTCCAGTATTCGGGAGTTGCATAATCTCATAGTCATAGGAACATGTATATGTCATGAAGAAAGCAATAGCAATAAACTTAAAAGATCAAGTGCTAAGCTAACAAAATGGGTCAAGTCAATCACATCATTCTCCTAATGATGTGATCCCGTTGATCAAATAACAACTCATGTCTATGGCTAGGAAACTTAACTATGTTTGATCAATGAGCTAGTCAAGTAGAGGCATACTTGTGACACTATGTTTGTCTATGTATTCACACATGTATTATATTTCCGGTTAATACAATTCTAGCATGAATAATAAACATTTATCATGAAATAAGGAAATAAATAATAACTTTATTATTGCCTCTAGGGCATATTTCCTTAAGTCTCCCACTTGCACTAGAGTCGATAATCTAGATTACACAGTAATGATTTTAACACCCATGAAGTCTTGGTGCTGATCATGTTTTGCTCGTGGAAGAAGCTTAGTCAGCGGGTCTGCAACATTCAAATTCGTATGTATCTTTCATATCTCTATGTCTCCCACCTGCACTTGATCCCGGATGGAATTGAAGCGTCTCTTGATGTGCTTGGTTCTCTTGTGAAATCTGGATTCCTTTGCCAAGGGAATTGCACCATTATTGTCACAAAAGATTTTCATTGGACCCGATGCACTAGGTATGACACCTAGATCGGATATGAACTCCTTCATCCATACTCCTTCTTTTGCTACTTCCGAAGCAGCTATGTACTCCACTTGACATGTAGATCCCGCCACGACGCTTTGTTTAGAACTGCTCCAACTAACAGCTCCACCGTTCAATATAAACACGTATCCGGTTTGTGATTTAGAATCGTCCGGATCAGTGTCAAAGCTTGCATCGACGTAACCATTTACGATGAGCTCTTTGTCACCTCCATAAACGAGAAACATATCCTTAGTCCTTTTCAGGTATTTCAGGATGTTCTTGACCGCTGTCCAGTGATCCACTCCTGGATTACTTTGGTACCTCCCAGCTAAACTAATAGCAAGGGCACACATCAGGTCTGGTACACAGCATTGCATACATGATAGAGCCTATGGCTGAAGCATAGGGAACACTTTTCATTTTTCTCTCTATCTTCTGCAGTGGTCGGGCATTGAGTCTTACTCAATTTCACACCTTGTAACACAGGCAAGAACCCTTTCTTAGCTTGATCCATTTTGAACTTCTTCAAAACTTTATCAAGGTATGTGCTTTGTGAAAGTCCAATTAAGCGTCTTGATCTATCTCTATAGATCTTGATGCCCAATATATAAGCAGCTACACCGAGGTCTTTCATTGAAAAACTCTTATTCAAGTATCTTTTTATGCTATCTAGAAATTCTGTATCATTTCCAATCAACAATATGTCATCCACATATAATATTAGAAATGCTACAGAGCTCCCACTCACTTTCTTGTAAATACAGGCTTCTCCAAAAGTCTGTATAAAACCGTATGCTTTGATCACAATATAAAAACGTTTATTCCAACTCCGAGAGGCTTGCACCAGTCCATAAATGGATCGCTGGAGCTTGCACACTTTGTTAGTACCCTTTGGATCGATAAAACCTTCAGGTTGCATCATATACAACTCTTCTTCCAGAAAACCATTCAGGAATGCAGTCTTTACATCCTTTTGCCAAATTTCATAATCATAAAATGCCGGAATTGCTAACATGATTCGGACGGACTTAAGCATCGCTATGGATGAGAAGGTCTCATCGTAGTCAACTCCTTGAACTTGTCAAAAACCTTTCGCAACAAGTCAAGCTTTGTAGATAGTAACGTTACCGTCAGCGTCAGTCTTCTTCTTGAAGATCCATTTATTCTCGATGGCTTGCCTATCATCGGGCAAGTCAACCAAAGTCCACACTTTGTTCTCATACATGGATCCCATCTCAGATTTCATGGCCTCAAGCCATTTTGCGGAATTTGGGCTCATCATCACTTCCTCGTAGTTTGTAGGTTCATCATGGTCAAGTAACATGACCTCCAGAACAGGATTACCGTACCACTCTGGTGCGGATCTTGCTATGGTTGACCTACGAGGTTCGGTAGTAACTTGATCTGAAGTTTCATGATCATCATCATTATCTTCCTCACTAATTGGTGTAGGTGTCACAGGAACCAGTTCCTGTGATGAACTACTTTCCAATAAGGGAGCAGGTACAGTTACCTCATCAAGTTCTACTTTCCTCCTACTCACTTCTTTCGAGAGGAACTCTCTAGAAAGGATCCTTTCTTAGAAACGGATGTCTTGCCTTCGGATCTGTGATAGAAGGTGTACTGAACAGTTTCCTTTGGGTATCCTATGAAGACACATTTCTCCGATTTCGGTTCGAGCTTATCAGGCTGAAGCTTTTTCACATAAGCATCGCAGCCCCAAACTTTAAGAAACGACAGCTTTGGTTTCTTTCCAAACCACAGTTCATAAGGCGTCGGCTCAACGGATTTCGATGGTGCCCTATTTAACGTGAATGCAACTGTCTCTAAAGCATAACCCCAAAACGATAGCGGTAAATCAGTAAGAGACATCATAGATCGCACCATATCTAGTAAAGTATGATTACGACGTTCGGACACACCATTACGTTGTGGTGTTCTGGGTGGCGTGAGTTGCGAAAGTATTCCACATTGTTTCAAATGTAAACCAAACTCGTAACTCAAATATTCTCCTCCACGATCAGATCGTAGAAACTTTATTTTCTTGTTATGATGATTTTCCACTTTACTCTGAAATTCTTTGAAATTCTCAAATGTTTCAGACTTATGTTTCATTAAGAAGATATACCCATATCTTCTCAAATCATTTGTGAAGGTGAGAAAATAACGATACCCACCGCGAGCCTCAACATTCATTGGACCACATACATCAGTATGTATGATTTCCAATAAATATGTTGCTCGCTCCATTGTTCCGGAGAATGGCGTTTTAGTCATCTTTCCCATGAGGCATGGTTCGCAAGTACCAAGTGATTCATAATCAAGTGATTCTAGAAGTCCATCAGTATGGAGTTTCTTCATGCGCTTTACACCAATATGACCCAAACGGCAGTGCCACAAATAAGTTGCACTATCATTATCAACTCTGCATCTTTTGGCTTCAACATTATGAATATGTGTATCACTACTATCGAGATTCAACACAAATAGACCACTCTTCAACGGTGCATGACCATAAAAGATATTACTCATATAAATAGAACATCCATTGTTCTCAGATTTAAATGAATAACCCTCTAGCATCAAACAAGATCCAGATATAATGTTCATGTTTAATGCTGGCACCAAATAACAATTATTAGGTCTAAAACTAATCCCGAAGGTAGATGTAGAGGTAGCGTGCCAACGGTGATCACATCAACTTTGGAATCATTTCCAACGCGCATCGTCACCTCGTCCTTAGCCAGTCTTCGCTTAATCCGTAGTCCCTGTTTCGAGTTGCAAATATTAGCAACAGAACCAGTATCAAATACCCAGGTGCTACTGCGAGCTCTAGCAAGGTACACATCAATAACATGTATATCACATATACCTTTGTTCACCTTGCCATCCTTCTTATCCACCAAATACTTGGGGCAGTTCCGCTTCCAGTGACCAGTCCCTTTGCAGTAGAAGCACTCAGTATCAGGCTTAGGTCCAGACTTGGGTTTCTTCTCTTGAGCAGCAACTTGTTTGCCATTCTTTTTGAAGTTCCCTTTCTTCTTCCCTTTACCCTTTTTCTTGAAACTGGTTGTCTTGTTAACCATCAACACTTGATGCTCCTTCTTGATTTATACTTCCGCAGCCTTTAGCATTGCGAAGAGCTCGGGAATCGTCTTACCCATCCCTTGCATATGATAGTTCATCACGAAGCTCTTGTAGCTTGGTGGCAGTGATTGAAGAACTCTATCAATGACACTATCAACCGGAAGATTAACTCCCAGCTGAGTCAAGTGATTATGGTACCCAGACATTCTGAGTATATGTTCACTGACAGAACTATTCTCCTCCATCTTGCAGCTGTAGAACTTATTGGAGACTTCATATCTCACAATCCGGACATTTTCTAGAAATATTAACTTCAACTCCTGGAACATCTCATATGCTCCATGACATTCAAAATGATGTTGAAGTCCCGGTTCTAAGCCGTAAAGCATGGCACACTGAACTATTGAGTAGTCATTAGCTTTGCTCTGCCAGACATTCATAACATCTGGCGTTGCTCCTGCACCGGGTTTGGCACCCAGCGGTGCTTCCAGGACGTAATTCTTCTATGCAGCAATGATGATAATCCTCAAGTTACGGACCCAGTCCGTGTAATTGCTACCACCATCTTTCAACTTTGCTTTCTCAAGGAACGCATTAAAATTCAACAGAATAACAGCATGGGCCACCTATCTACCATAACATAGACAAGAAAAATATTATCAGGTACTAAGTTCGTGATAAATTTAAGTTCAATTAATCGTATTACTTAAGAACTCCCACTTAGATAGACATCCCTATAATAATCTAAGTGATCACGTGATCCATATCAACTAAACCATAACCGATCATCACGTGAAATGGAGTAGCTTTCAATGGTGAACATCACTATGTTGATCATATCTACTATATGATTGACGCTCGACCTTTCGGTTTCAGTGTTCCGAGGCCATATCTGCATATGCTAGGCTCGTCAAGTTTAACCCGAGTATTCTGCGTGTGTAAAACTGTCTTACACCCGTTGTAGATGAACGCTGAGCTTATCACACCCGATCATCACGTGGTGTCTCGGCACGACGAACTTTGGCAATGGTGCATACTCAGGGAGAACACTTTTACCTTGAAATTTAGTGAGAGATCATCTTATAATGCTACCGTCAAACAAAGCAGAATAAGATGCATAAAGGATAAACATCACATGCAATCAATATAAGTGATATGATATGGCCATCATCATCTTGTGCCTTTGATCTCCATCTCCAAAGCACCGTCATGATCACCATCGTCACCAGCGCGACACCTTGATCTCCATCGTAGCATGATGTCGTCTCGCCAACTATTGCTTCTACGACTATCACTACCGCTTAGTGATAAAGTAAAGCAATTACAGGGCGATTGCATTGCAAACAATAAAGTGACAACCATATGGCTCCTGCCAGTTGCTGATAACTCTGTTACAAAACATGATCATCTCATACAATAAATATAGCATCATGTATTGACCATATCACATCACAACATGCCATGCAAAAACAAGTTAGACGTCCTCTACTTTGTTGTTGCAAGTTTTTACGTGGCTGCTACGGGTTGAGCAACCGTTCTTACCTACGCATCAAAACCACACCGATAGTTCATCAAGTTAGTGATGTTTTAACCTTCTCAAGGACCGGGCGTAGCCACACTCGGTTCAATTAAAGTTGGAGAAACTGACACCCGCCAGCCACCTGTGTGCAAAGCACGTCGGTAGAACTAGTCTCGCGTAAGCGTACGCGTAATGTCGGTCCGGGCCGCTTCATCCAACAATACCGCTGAACCAAAGTATGACATGCTAGTAAGCAGTATGTCCTGTATCGCCCACAACTCACTTGTGTTCTACTCGTGCATATAACATCTACGCAATAACCTGGCTCTGATACCACTGTTGGGGAACATAGTAATTTCAAAACATTTCCTACGCACACGCAACATCATGGTAATGCATAGCAATGAGAGGGAAGGGTATCGTCCACGTACCCTCGTAGACCGTAAGAGGAAGCGTTATGAGAATGCGGTTGATGTAGTCGAACGTCTTCATGATCCGACCGATCCAAGTACCGACGCACAGCACCTCCGAGTTCAGCACACGTTCTGCTCGGTGACGTCCCGTGAACTCACGATCCAGTAGAGCTCGGGGAAGAGTTTCGTTAGCACGACGGCGTGGTGACGATGTTGATGAAGCTACCGTCGCAGGGGTTCGCCTAAGCACCGCTACGATATAACCGAGGTGGATTATGGTGGAGGGGGGCACCGCATATGGCTAAGAGATCAATAGATCAATTGTTGTGTCTACGGGGTGCCCCTGCCCCCGTATATAAAGGAGCTAGGGGGAGGCGGCCGACCAAGGAGGAGGGTGTGCCAAGGGGGGAGTCCTACTCCCACCTGGAGTAGGACTCCCCCTTTTCCTAGTTGGAGTAGGAGAGGAGAAGGAAGGGAGAGAAGAGAGAAGGAAAGGGGGCGCCGCCCCCTCCTTGTACAATTCGGAATAGAGGGGGAGGGGCGCGCGGCTGCCCTTGGCCGCCCCTCCTCTTCTCCCACTAAGGCCCATTAGGCCCAATATACTCCCTGGGGGGTTCCGGTTTCCCCCCAGTACTCAGGTAAATGTCCGGAACTTCCTGAAACCTTTCCGGTATTCGAACATAGTCATCCAATATATCGATCTTTACGTCTCGGCCATTTCGAGACTCGTTGTCATGTCCGTGATCATATCCGGTACTCCGAACTACCTTCGGTACATCAAAACACAAAAACTCATAATACCGATCGTCACAGAACTTTAAGCGTGCGGACCCTACGGGTTCGAGAACTATGTAGACATTACCGAGACACAACTCTGGTCAATAACCAATAGCGGAACGTGGATGCTCATATTGGTTCCTACATATTCTACAAAGATCTTTATCGGTCAAACCGCATAACAACATACGTTGTTCCCTTTGTCATCGGTATGTTACTTGCCCGAGATTCGATCGTCGGTATCTCAATACCTAGTTCAATCTCGTTACCGGCAAGTCTCTTGACTCGTTCCATAATGCAACATCCCGCAACTAACTCATTAGCCACATTGCTTGCAAGGCTTATAGTGATGTGCATTACCGAGAGGGCCCAGAGATACCTCTCCAACAATTGGAGTGACAAATCCTATTCTTGATCTATGCCAACTCCACGAACACCATCGGAGACACCTATAGAGCACGTTTATAATCACCCAATTACGTTGTGACATTTGGTAGCACACATAGTGTTCCTCCGGTATTCGGGAGTTGCATAATCTCATAGTCATAAGAACATGTATAAGTCAAGAAGAAAGCAATAGCAATAAACTTAAACGATCCAGTGCTAAGCTAACTAAATGGGTCAAGTCAATCACATCATTATCCTACTGATGTGATCCCGTTGATCAAATAATAAGTCATGTCTATGGCTAGGAAACTTAACCATCTTTGATCAATGAGCTAGTCAAGTAGAAGCATACGAGTGACACTATTTTTGTCTATGTATTCACACATGTATTATGTTTCCGGTTAATACAATTCTAGCATGAATAATAAACATTTACCATGAAATAAGGAAATAAATAATAACTTTATTATTGCCTCTAGGGCATAGTTCCTTCACCTGCTGCCCTTCCTTCGCGGCCTGGTCCGTGGTGCGGGGGGTGTGCCAAGGGCTCCACCCCTGGTCGTAGATGGCGACTGGATGACCTCGATCTTGGCTTCTTCTTCGAGCAACGGGCCCTCTCCCATCCGGGCCCCCGCCGAGGCCCAGACGGAGACTGGGGAAGCGCTGGCCTCTAGCCCCCTATTGGGAGGGAGCGAGCCGCTTCGGATCCCTTTGGCAACCCCTGCCGTGGGGGATGTACCTCGTCATGCACTCAAGTTTGCACGCGAGCGGGGTGTCATCCGCCGCGAGCTCTTTCAGGAGGCAATGGGCGCGCTGGGCTGGCTCGGTGGAGAAATCGTGGATGTTGACGCTCGCCTTGAAGCCAAGGGTCTCCGGCTGGTGGAGGAGTGGCATCAACTGAAGGTGGCTATCAACCTTGGGCGCCTTCAGTGTGAGCACGCCAATGCGAAGCCGAGGCATCCCTGGCAACCTCACGGGAGGCTAGTGCCTGGGCCTTGGAGGAGTCCAGGGAGGCGGGCAATCACCGCGCGGCCGCCGAGGAGCACAGGCGGGAGCTCCAGGCCTTGAACGCCTCCCTGGAGCAGCAGGTAGAGGCGCGCAGAGTTGCCTTGGCGTCGATGAAGGGAGCACCGTCCGACGAGGAGGAGATATCAAGGTGCGAGGAAGCACTGTTGCTGGAGGCCACAGAGCGCAACCTTAAGCTTTAGCGGTTGGAGATGAGGGAGCGCTAAGTCGCCCAAGCAGAGGATGCTATCGGCACGCGCGAGGCCAGGGCCCAGTAGGAGGTCAACCACAGGGTGGCCGAGGCTCGCGCAGATCTTGCTGGCACGTACGACCCGAAGCTGAAACTTGTGGAAGCTGAAGCTGTGGGCAGGACCGCTGCCCTCAGGTCAGGGCTGGCTGAGGCTGAACAACGCGAGAAAGCCGCCGCAGCCGCCCTGATCTCAGTTTAGGCTGAGCTAGCCTCCGCCCGTGCCGAGCTGCTCTCTCTTCAGCAGCGGGTTGCCAGCGCTGAGTCCTTCACACAGCAGAGCAGAGAGGAGGCGCTTCGCCAGCAGACGCTACTACGCGAGCATGTTCCCATGCTTTAGGACCTTAGGATGAGGGCCAATCGGGCGCTTGGTACCATCTGCGATGAGCACACTCCCCACCCACACGTCGAGGACTACGCCGGCCATCTTCTCTTCTTCGACGACGTCGTGACGCGCCTCAAAAGCTGAGCTGAGAGGGCTCGCGAGCTTGTGGACGAAAAGAGTCGGGGCCTCCTCGGGCGCGCATTCTCCCGTGTCTTCATCCATCTCCTAAAAACCAACCCTGACTTTAATTTTACCGCCGCCATTGCCCCAGTGCCTGAGGTCATCCGGGGCAACCTAGCGCACTAGGTGGACGACAATGTGGATGCTCTAGTTAGGGCCTTTGCTTCTGACGACGACGCGGTGGTGGTCGCGGCGGATGAGGGCGACGTGGTGGAAGGCGGCATGGTTGATGGCGGTAAAGACAGCGGCAGCGGCGGTGCTAGCAGTCTGTCCAGAAGCGATTCAGGAGACGAGGCGAGCGATATGTCCAACTGATCCCACGCTCCCTTATTTTGAACCTGCACGCAAAAGCTTGGGTACGGCCCCTCATAAATAAGAGCATTTTGGGGAGGGGAAGCCCCTCATGTAAATAGGCTACCACTTGATTCCTTAGGATTATACTTAAAGCACGCTTTTGGGTGCTCACGACACCCCTTGCGGGCTTGCTGCTGTAACTTACTTTGGTTTAGTCAAGCTTCAAACTGATTTGGCAGCTGCGGATGTGCATTCCTTCTGAGAGGAGCCCCTCATGAGCTCGTGAGGTTTTGGTTTGCTGAGGGGTCCGCCGGTCCACCCGAGAGGGCCTTGTGAGAAGTGAGCGCCAGTAATGGTGAGATGCGCGTGTAGTGCGCGTGTGCTGCTGCCAGCCCCTGCTCACGAGGTTTTTGAAAGGGGGGAGATAGCGGACGTAAATCTCAAACAAAACACGAATCCAGAAACTCACGAAATCAACGCGAACGAGAAAGGATGCCCCCCACGATTGCCAATGGAAATGCAACTTCAAATTCAAGATCAAAAGCTGCAAGTCTGAGCTACAGAAAAGTGGTCAAAGCAAATGGCCGCGTCCGGCACCTAGCTAGTCTTCTTTTCTTCCCACCAGCATAGAGCTAAGTGCTTTCACTGGCCGTGAGCATAGTCATTGGGGGAAAGTGTCGACGGCCAGCACGGAGCATGGTGCTTCCACTAGGACGTGGGCGGGAGCCCCCGAGGCCCGAGGGCAGCTCTCCCGAGACTCCGGGGCGTGTACATCCCCACTCATTATTACATGAGAGTGTCACGAGCGGAGACCTTCACATGCATGAGCCTTGCTTCATATCGCCAGGCGAGGGCCCCGCCTTGCGTCGCCCTCAACTACCGTTGGGGCGTCCGGAAACCAGGACGATGCCAAGGGTCAAAGGGGACGCTAGCAGCGCCCTCGGTGACCACGGGCCCTATGCCGGGGGGAAGGCTCGTCAGTGCCTCCCCGGCAGAGGACCTACCTCCGAGCGACGCCTTGCTCCATGCGATGCGGGGAGGGGCCTTGCTCCCGGCTCCTCCCACGCAACCCCCAGTGCGCTTCCCCTGGTGGAAGGGGGTGGCCGTGCTGGGGCCATCGTCCGCTGCTGTGACCTGATTCACTTGCGACCCATGGTTAGCGTAAGCCTGCTCCTGAGAGATTAGTGGTAGCCTACAGCGATTGTCGCCGGCGTGGTCAGCGAGGCTCTCGGGTGGCTCCTGGAAGGCCTCAACTTCCAGTGTCTCCTCTTCCCATCCCAGCTCGAGGAACGAGTCGGGGTCATCTTCCGGCGTGTACTCCTGGTCCATCATGCGGGGCACATAGGCCTCCGGAGCTGTTGCCCCAGAAACCTCGCTGAAGTGCCCCGCGCTCCACGTCGCCCGGCCCGGAGCGCCGCTCTGAGGATGGTAGGGCGGCATCCTGCCAGGGCCGTGGGTTGCAATGCTTATGCTTGTGCCCATCGGAGGAGGCACAGGTGCGGTTGAGTGTTCGGTGCCGCTGGTTGCGCCGGTGCCGACGAAACTTCCGGGTGCGCCCGGGGGCACGCGGGCGCGACGAGGCCCACCGTGCGATCCGGCCATAGCCTAAGGCATAAGCAAGGAGCAGAAAGGCGGCGTACCCCTAGCTGCGGCGTCCAACAGCTCGGGAACGTGCTCCAGCAATGCATCCCGACCACTCTCTATCAGTCGGCACCGCAGCAGCTCCCGCGCTACTGTGAGCGCGTGTTAAGGCATATTTTTCCATGGTTTGTTTTGGTGATTGATGACAATAATTTTGCGGACTAATTGTGTGCATTAAGCTTTGCAGGCTATCTAATATAAGGGCACTATGCGATAGTTCCCCTCGTGGACTTCACTTTAGACGGTTTATTTTCCCTTGTTTCTTTTTTGGTGAAATTGATTCGTAGGGTTAACCGTACTATCAAGAGGGGATCCCTTTCAGAAGAGTATGGGTGGAATCATCACGTACACACCCTCCTTGCACCCTCGCCTTCTTCCTGCTTCTTTGGAGTTTCCGTGTTGTGCAAAACAAGGGGTGATGTGAGCTAAGTGGTAGTACCGGGGCCAGGGCGGTAGTACCGCCTATCAGTGGTAGTGCCGCTTGTTTGTGCCGCTGGTACTACCGCCCCTGCTGTGGTCTCGATTTTTCATGTCGGGTTTTGGTAAAGGACCACACGGGGGAGCGGTAGTAGGGACGCCAGTAGGGCGCGGTAGTACCGCTTGTATAAGCGGTAGTACCGCTCCTACATTCGCTCCTACTGCCGCTCAGCTTGCTGCCCTCCTCGGTTTTCTAGCGGCTGTAGGGAGCAGCAGTACCGCTTATACATGCGGTAGTACCGCCCGCAGGATGGTAGTACCGGCCTAGGGTGTGTACTCATTCCTCAGCCCTGGTTGCCCTATGCCTACTTGCCTCAGGGGTACTACCGTTGTGGCAGCGGTAGTACCGCTCCAGCAATGGTAGTACCGCCCAGATGCGGGCTGCAAGCTGCATAACGGTTGGATGTGTCCCCCACTATATAAGGGGGTCTTCTTCCTCTTGAAGACTCACCTCTTCTCCCCCAAAATTCCATTCTTGCTCTCCAAGCTCCATTTTCGCCCGATCTCTCTCCCTAGCCAATCAAACTTGTTGATTCTCTAGGGATTGGTTGAGAAGGCCTAGATCTACACTTCCACCAAGAGAAATTTGATTCCCCCCACTCATCCCTTGCGGATCTTGTTACTCTTGGATGTTTGAGCACCCTAGACGGTTGAGGTCACCATGGAGCCATATTCCATTGTGGTGAAGCTTTGTGGTATCGTTGGGAGCCTCCAATTAAGTTGTGGAGATAGCCCCAACCTTGTTTGTAAAGGTCCGGCCGCCGCCTCCAAGGGCACCATTAGTGGAATCATGACATCTCGCATTGTGTGAGGGCGTGAGGAGAATACGGTGGCCCTAGTGGCTTCTTGGGGGCATTGTGCCTCCACACCGCTCCAACGGAGACGTACTTCCCCTCAAAAGGAAGGAACTTCGGTAACACATCCTCGTCTTCACCGGCTCCACTCTTGGTTATCTCGTGCCTTTACTTGTGCAAGCTTATTTGTGTTATATCCCTTGCTTGCTTGTGTTCTTGTTCTTGTTGCATCATATAGGTTTCTCACCTAGTTGCATATCTAGACAACCTACTTTGATGCAAAGTTTTAAATTGGTAAAGAAAAAATAAAAAATGTTAGTTGCCTATTCACCCCCCTCTAGTCAACTATATCGATTCTTTCAATTTGTATCAGAGCCTCATCTCTTTATTAAGGACTTTGCCGTCCAAAGAGTATGGTTGACACCATAGACAGTGTGGAGGAGCACTGCGGTGTGAATCCGGTCTCGTCTATGGCCGATGGGGGAACCACGGTCTCTCGTGAGGAATTCAATGTGGCTTTGGACACATTGAAAACCTCCATGACGACCGAGGTTGAAAGCATGTTTACTAAATTCTTAGAAGGGCTTAAATTATCTACTACACCGTTGAAAGTGGGTGATCCCACTAACAAGGTGACGGATGCTAACTCCGACAAGGGGGAAGCTACTAGTGAAAAGGCTCCTTCTTCTAGTGGTAAAATTTGCAACGACATCTTTGCCCATGTGGAACCTCCACTTGCTTATGGTGGACCGATTCCTTCCACTCATTTGAATCATGCCGGTCCTCCCCCTAATATTGTGAAAAATGAGGACTTTGATTCTTGGGTTTATCGCTTTAAGCGTCATTTGAACCATGTTAATACTAACCTTTGGAGAATCATTGAAGAAGGTTTTTATCCGCATGACCAAAGCAACTTCACCCCTAGAGAAGCCGAGGATAATCAATTCAATGAGAACGCTCTCTTCATCATCCAAGATGCAATTCCACCCGAAGATCTTGCTCATCTCCGGCCCTTCACCACGGCCAAGGATGCATGGCACCATGTTGTTTCCCTCAACAGGGGAAGCGCAAGCATTCAACGCTCCAACTCTGAAGTGGTGCAAGATGAAGCCGATGAGTTTGAAATGAAAGAAGATGAAGAACCTCGTGAGCTTTATCGGAGATTAACCAAACTCGCGGTCTCACTCTGAGATCATGGGATCAAGGATACAGATGAAAATTGGATCAAGCACAAATTCCTCAAGGCCATGATGCCTTATCACAAGGCAATGTCCTTCATCATTCGTCAAAGGCCGGACTTCCACACCTTGTCCTCAAGTGAAGTGTTGGATGTGTTTGTGGCTATGAGCATCTTGGACAAGACCGTCAACAATGCGGTGTTATGTTCTCAAAGAGCAAAGAAGCCCAACCTTGCATTGAAGGCCAAGGTTAGTGTGGAAGAAGAGGACGAAGAGGAAGAAGAGGAGAGCAACCCCGAATATACAAAGTATGCCTATCAGGAACACATGGCTCTTGCTTCAAGGCAATTTTGGAGCAAGAAGAACACAATGCCCAACTTCAACAAAAACCACTCAAGTGGCGCGAAGGTCAAGCAACGAGTGAGGGCGTGCTATAATTGTGGCAATGTGAGCCACTTTGTTGCGGAATGTCCTTATGAGAAGAGGGAGGACAATGGTGGCAAGCTCATCCGAAAGGACAAGGTCAAGGCTTTCCCCAACAAGAGCAACTTCACCAAGAAGACTCCTCCCAAGGGGTTGGTGGCACAAGAAGAGTACAATGAGGAGGATGATGATGATGAAGACGGCGAGCTGGTTGCCATGGCCTCCGTTGCCATTGCGACAACTCCACGGGTGTCTCTCTTCGACTCACCCAATGAGAACATCACCGCCAAGTGCCTCATGGCTAAAGTGACCAACAAGGTAACCCCCAACATCAAAACTACCATCATTAATAATCCTTCTTTGATGGATTGCATTAATGAACATGAGGGGTCCAATGTGGAGGAAAATGAGTTTGAGTCTTTTATGAGTAAGCTTAAGGGTAAATCCAAGAAGCACTCTGTTGCTCTCTTGGAACAACTTGGTGAAGCCAATGACATGATCGAGGCTCACGAGGACACCATCTCTAACATGGAGGGGCATAGTCGTGACTATGGCGATGAGATATCGGATCTCTCTAATGCTCTTGAGGAAGAGCGTGGTCATTGCTTGGCTCTTGAGGAGTCACACAATGATGACTATGCTAAACTAAAGAAAGATCTTGATCATGCTCTTGTTGTTTCTCGTGTGCTAAACTCCGAGAAGGCCCAGCTTGGAGTTGATCTTGCTAGACTCAAAGAGGAGTTTGACTTACTTGACAAGGGTCACAAGGTCTTGAAGGGTGCTCATGCTAGCCTCAAAGAGTCTCATGATCCACTCCAAGTAAAGCTAACCAAGGAGAAAGCCACATTTCCTCATATGGTCTTAATTGATAATGCAAATTCTACTAACCCGTGTTGTGAGCATGTGCATCTTGTGGAGGAGAATGCTAAGTTGAAGGAGCAACTTGAGAAAGGCCTTGTGTCGTGCATACAAGGCGAGAAGAACCTCAACGACCTTTTGAGCAATCAAAAGGAAGTTGTGGCCAAGGAAGGGATTGGGTTTGCACCCAAGTCCAAGAACAAGAAGAAGAATGACAAGACCAAACGACCTCCTCCTCTCATGCAAACTTTTGTCAAAGAGGGAGAGGGTGCCTCTAAGAAGAAGAAGAACAATGTGAAGGGTAGTGATGCCAAGAAGGGCAATGCTACTCCTCCCAACAAAGCCGACGACTTTAACCCTTCTTATGTGTTATGTCGTGCTAGTGATGGACATGTCTATGCCAAATTTGTTGGTTCTTCTTATGAGTACATTGAATGGTCTATTTGGGTTCCTAAGACCCTTGTTACTAACATCGAAGGACCCATTACAAAATGGGTACCTAAAACCAAGCATTAATCTCATGTAGGTGTTTTCTTCCGGTGGGGGATCATGGTTGCTCCATAGTGGAGTTACTAATCATATGACCGAAAGCAAAGACTTGGTGGTGGACGTGCAAAAGATTCCATCTATGCCCACGAACGTCGAGTGGGGTGACGCCTCGTCCTCTAAGGTATTGGGACTCGGCAAGGTTGTCATTTCTCATGATCTCACGATCAAGAAGGTCATGCTTGTTGAGTCCCTTGCATACAATTTACTTTCCGTTCATCAACTTGCGCTCATGGGCTTTGCCACCTTCTTTGATATTGATACCGTGGCCCTCTTGTGGAGTAAGACTCTTAAAGTAGCCTTTGTTGGGCATGTCGAAAATGGTCTCTATGTGATTAACTTTTCGGAGCGACTCACTAAGACCGCGACATGCCTAATGGCTAAAGTTGACGTGGGATGGCTTTGGCATCGTCGTTTAGCCCATGTCAATATGAGATCTTTGCAAAGTCTTCTCAAGGGGGACCATGTCTATGGACTAAAAAAATGTTAGTTTTGCCAAAGATCGTGCTTGAAGTGCTTGTATCGAAGGAAAGCTACATGAAAAGGCTCACCTTCCCACGACTATCATTTACTCGAAGAGGCCTTTAGAGCTCCTTCACATGGATCTCTTTGGGCCTCCATCTTTTGGTAGTCTTGGGGGTAGGAAGTATTGCTTGGTGATTGTGGATGATTATTCAAGATACACTTGGGTATATTTCTTCAAGAGGAAGAGTGAGACCCAACAAACCGTCATTGACTTTGCAAATGAAGCTCAACGTCAACACAATGCAAAGATCTTGACAATAAGAAGTGACAACGGCACCGAGTTCAAGAACTACACCTTGGATGAGTTTCTTAGTGATGAGGGGATCAAGCATCAATATTCTACACCTTACACCCCTCAACAAAATGGTGTAGTGGATAGAAAGAACCGGGCGTTGATTGATGCAGCAAGGACCATGATGGCGGAGTTCAAGTCTTCATACAACTTTTGGGCCGAAGCCATCAACACCGTGTGTCATGCATCCAATTGGCTCTACCTCCGCAAAGGCTTGAACAAGACTCCATATGAGATACTCACCGGTAACAAGCCCAACCTCAAGTACTTCCGAGTGTTCGGGTATAAGTGTTTCATTCTCAAGAAAGGTGTTCGTTTTTCTAAATTTGAGGCTAGAGCTCATGAGGGCATATTTGTTGGTTATGCTATAAACTCCCATGCTTACCGTGTCCTCAATAAGTCCACATGACTTATTGAGGAGACATGTAACATGGAGTTTGATGAGAATAGCGGCTCCCAAGTGGAGCAAAGTGGCACTTGTAATGTAGGTGATGAAATTTCTCCCCAAGCCATAAGAAGACTGGGTGTTGGTTTTATCCTACCCATTGAGGATCCCCTTGTGGCCGAAGGAGAAGGACAATGTTCCACTCACGTGGAGCCATCACCAACTCAAGGCCCACACGCTTCCAAAGAACAAAGTGAAGGCTCTCAACCTCATGAATAAGACCAAGGGCAAGATCAACCTCAAGATGGTGTTGAATCACCAAGTGATGCCCAAGGTCAAGTTCTATCATCCAAGCAAGTTCAAGATCAAGAGAAAGCTCAAGATCAAGAATGAGCTCAAGACGACGCTCAAGATGATCAAGTGACCTCTCCTCAACTCTCTCCAGAGGAGGAATTAGAGCGTCGTGCCACCAAGATCGCATCCAAGCTATCCACCAAAGATCATCTCATGACAAATGTGCTTGGAAGCTTAAGAAAGGGGGTAAGCACTCATAGACAATTAACAAACTATTGTGAACATCACACGTTCGTCTCTTGTTTTGAACCCCAAAAGGTCTATGAGGCGCTCGAGGATCTGGATTGGCTTAATGCCATGCATGAACAACTCAACAACTTCGAGCACAACAAGGTGTGGAGATTGGTGCCAAGGCCAACGGGGAACCATAATGTCATTGGAACCAAGTGGATATTCAAGAAGAAGCAAGATGCTCATGGAATTATTATTCGCAACAAGGCTCGTTTGGTAGCACAGGGCTACTCCCAAGTCGAGGGTATCGACTATGGTGAAACCTTTGCTCCCGTTGCTCGCCTTGAATCCATTCGCATGTTTATTGCTTATGCTTCTCATCATAACTTTAAGTTGCAACAAATGGATGTGAAGAGTGCTTTTCTGAATGGTCCTATTAATGAGTTGGTATATGTCAAGCAACCCCCTGGGTTCGAGGATCCCTATTTTCCCGATCATGTGTATCAACTCGATAAGGCACTCTATGGCCTTAAGCAATCCCCACGTGAGTGGTATGACCACCTTACCGAGTTGTTGCAAGATCGTGGTTTTGAAATTGGGAAAATCGACCCCACTCTTTTTACTAAGAAGGTCAAAGGGGAGTTGATTGTGTGCCAACTATATGTTGATGATATTATCTTTGGTTCCCCTAACAAAGCTTTCAATGACGAATTTGCCGCACTCATGACCTCCAAGTTCAAGATGTCCATGATGGGAGAGTTAAAGTTCTTTCTCGGGTTCGAAGTCAAGCAACAAAGAGAAGGAACCTTCATCAACCAAGCCAAATACACTCAAGACATGCTCAAGAGATTCAAGCTAAATGATGTCAAGCTGGCTTCCACTCCAATGCCCGTCAAATGCCAACATGACATAGATCCCAATGGTAAAGCGGTGGATCAAAAGGTATATCACTCCATGATTGGCTCCTTACTTTACATTTGTGCATCTAGACCGGATATCATGTTGAGTGTGGGGATTTGTGCATGGTTTCAAGCCGCACCTAAGGAAAGTCACTATGTGACGGTCAAGCGAATCTTTCGATATTTGGCTCATACCCCAAACTTTGGCCTATGGTATCCAAGAGGATCTAACTTCAACCTTGTGGGCTATTCGGACTCCGATTGGGCGGGAGACAAAGTGGATAGGAAGTCCACCTCCGGAGGGTGCCAATTTCTTGGTTGCTCTTTGGTGAGTTGGTCTTCCAAGAAGCAGAGTTGTGTGTCTCTCTCGTCCACGGAAGCGGAGTATGTGGCTGCCGGTAGTTGTTGTGCACAACTACTTTGGATGAGGCAAACTTTAAAGGATTACAGTGTCATTTGTGACAAAGTGCCTCTTTGGCGTGACAATCAAAGTGCAATCAAGATTTCTCTCAACCCGGTGCAACACTTCAAGACGAAGCATATTGAGATCCGGTATCACTTCATCCGAGATCATATTAGGTGAGGAGAGATCGAGCTCAAGTATGTCAACACTCATGATAACCTTGCAGATATCTTCACGAAGCCTTTGGATGAAGCAAGATTTCGCGAGTTAAGGCATGAGCTAAATATCATTGATTCGAGCAATGTTGCTTGAACCCTTGCACATCCCTTCATACTCCTCTTGGTATCTTGTTTAGGTGTAGGCATGGACATAGGGGGAGTGGTGTTCTCTCAATGAACTCTCCCTCCCCCATTATGCATAAATTGATCAAGTCTTTCACATTAGCCATTTTTGATGGTACTTGTGTTTCAAAGATGAGTGTTGGTCATGGACCCAAGGTTAAAATATTCGCGGCGCCATACCATATAGCTCAAACATAGGTGGTCCCGACCACCGCCCTCTCTTTTAGAGAGTTTGTCTGTGTGTTGTTTTTTGTTGCTTGTGCTTCTCTCTTTTGAGTGGTTGTGCTCTTGTGTGGTCGTGTTCGGGTTTGTTGAGGGGTTTGTTTTTGGCTTGTCTTGTATCTTGTGTGTTTTTCTTGTTCTTCTAGTCGTGCGTAAGCCATCTTTTCCCCCTTGTTCCTACTTTGGGGCGCCTGAGCGGTACTACTGTGGCAGCAGAGCGGTACTACCTCTTATACAAGCGGTACTACCGCCCTACCGGCACGGTACTACCATGGAGCGGTGCAGCTGGGCGCGTTGTGCTTCAGATCTGCACCAAAGCGGTACTACCGCGCCCTGCGCGGTACTACCGCTTAGGGTTGGGTGCGTGGGTTATGTATCGGGCAGGGGGAGTTTCCACTCCCCCATACCCGTTCAGTTTTCCCCATCCCCTCGTCCTCTCCTCTCTCAGGCGACTCCGCAAGCACCGGAGGTCCGCCGTCGGGCCGCCGGATCCAGGCCGTCTCCCTCGGTTCCGACCGATGGGCTTGTTCCCCACCCTCTCCTCTTGCCATGGATGCCGGTATTGCCCCCGTTCTTCTCTCCTTTGGTTCTCATTCTTGAATCTAGGCTTTGGGCTATATTCGTTGCATTCCTCGATTTTCTTGTTGAATCGAAGCTTAGGAAGGACTTGGGAGAGTGCTAGACTAGGTAGATTGATGATTAGGTATAGGTATATGGACTTTTGCATCTCCGGTAGTACCGGATCTTGCCGCGGTAGGTGTCAGCCCGCTGATAATCGCTCCGGCGATACTACCGCTGCACCCTAGCGGTACTACCGCTCTGGTGCACGGTACTACTGCTCTAAGATGCCAATGCCCATGTGTATCTACCTAATTTTCCATGTTTTGTGTTTGTCTTTCCTTGGCTTATGCTTTCTTGCTCATGTGGTTCTTTTGTGTGTGTGTGTGTGTGTGTTTCAGGTGGTAGTAGCTCCGGGCATCAGGCTTGCCGCAAGAATCCAGACCGGGCAACAGGCTCCAAGCATTATCGCTCTTCGGATGTATCAGAGGCTGCTACTACGGTTGCTGAGGGTGGCTCGACTGAGCCGCCAAAACGCAAGGCCAAGGTCCCAACGTCGAAGACTTCCGCTGGGCGTAAGCAAGCTAATCAGATGTCTGCAATAGAATTCTATACCAAGAGGAAGCACAATCCCTACCATGTGGCCCAGGAGCCCGCGCTTCAGCGCCGTCCGTTCTGGAACAGGTTTCAGCAGTCCATCTATCACGATGTCTTGAAGCAAAAGAATAATTTGTTTGTGAAGGTCAAGTCTGTCAATCTCTCACACATGGAGAAGGACTTGCCATACTTTGGGAGTGCTCTGCAGAGGTGTGAGGAGTTGGATATCAAGAGGATCATTACTTTCAACAAGGACTTTGATGCGGAGCTCGTGGCCCAGTTCATTGCCACCGTTCACTTTGGGCATGATCTAGCCTGCACTCTGTCTTGGATGACCAATGGTCGTCTTCTGTACGCACCATGGAAGGACTTCATGGTCAGCTTATCGTAAAATGATGAGGGTGCCCAGACCCCACTTGGGTTTCGCCCTCATAAGGAGATTGCCGCTACACATAAGGAAAAGCTTTGGCCCTATTCTACCAGGAAGGTGTCTGAGACTGGGAAGGTTTCTTATGAGCTTTGGACCTTCCTAGACATCATGCATCGGATGTTCTGAAACACCTTGTTTCCCCAGGTCGCCAACTTGGATCAGGTGCACTCTTACCTTGTTGACTTGCTTCTATTCTGTCAAGAAGAGCAGGGCTCTGAGCAGGTACTGGATGTGTCTCATGTGATGTGGTCTGAGCTTCACTCTGCTGTCATGGAGCGCAAGTGCATCATCTAATGGTCCCTATCTTATGTAGCTTATCGAGGACACTTGGGCAGCCAAGTTTCCAGATGAGGAGCTGGTCACAGACAATATGGTTTCTCATGATACTATCGAGCTGCATCAGAAGGAGAAGTGGAGTTCGTCTACTTCGACACCTCCAGTGCAGGAGACTGTCTTATCTGATGATGAGGAGGAGGATGATGATGGGCAGGAGTATGTGCCCACATCTGAGGAGCCCTCTTGGGCGAAGAAACTCAAGGAGAAGATGAAGCGTTTGTTCTGCCTTCAGGCCAAGGGCCAGTACAAGGCTCACAAGGAGGCCAAGATGGCTCGTAGTCGTGACAAGGCCATTATGAGACATGTTGGCCTTGAGGTTGCTAGTGGCTCTGAGGAGCGGATCACTGATGAGGAGTCTTGGACCATACTGCACTGCCCGTGGTCTGACACTGAGGAGGACACCGGAGTTCGCGCTTCTCCCCGTGTTGCAGAGGACTCTGAGGAGGAGGAGGAGCATGACTTGTGATGCCATGGAGATATACTACCATCGTGTCTCATGTCGTCCCTTTCCCTTTGGTGTCTTGCTGCCAAAGGGGGAGAGTTAGGGATTTGCTTTGGGCTTTGAGGTTTGTGTTTGCGTGTTTGCTGTGTTCGTGTTCGTGTTCGCTCGTGTTCGTTCGCTTTCTTGTTCTGTTTGGCTGAGTGAGACCATATGGTGTAAGACTTATGTGAACTACCCTATCTTATCTACTTTAGTCTCAAGTACTCTGTTACCTTATGACATGCATCATTACCGTCCCTTATATTATTGCGCTCATGCCTATCCTTGCTTAGCTGTTCTTGTTATTATTCTTATATGCAAGGATGTTTCCTGTCTATAAAATAAGGGGAGTTTGATCCTAAAAATGTGCACATAGCCTTACATGCTAATTTCCTTGATGCACACCTTTAGGGGGAGTCCGTCTATATTTTGTAGGGAGGTGGTTTGCTTAATTTCAAGTTACTATATTTTGTGCAAATCCCGTGTTGTCACCAATCCACCAAAAAGGGGAGATTGGGCATATTTTTCCCTGGTTTGTTTTGGTAATTGATGACAATACTTTTGCGGACTAATTGTGTGCATTAAGCTTTGCAGGTTATCTAATATAAGGGCACTATGCGATAGTTCCCCTCGTGGACTTCACTTTAGACGGTTTATTTTCCCTCATTTCTTTTTCGGTGAAATTGAGTCGTAGGGTTAACCGTACTAACAAGAGGGGATCCGTTTCGGAAGAGCATGGGTGGAATCATCACGTACGCTCCCTCCTTGCACCCTCGCCTTCTTCTTGCTTCTTCGGAGTTCCCGTGTTGTGCAGAACAAGGGGTGCTGTGAGCTAAGCGGTAGTACCGTAGCTAGGGCGGTAGTACCGCCTATCAGTGATAGTGCCGCTTGTTTGTACCGCTGGTACTACCGCCCCTGCTGTGGTCTCGATTTTTCATGTCGGGTTTCCGTAAAGGACCATGCAGGGGAGAGGTAGTAGGGACGGCAGTAGGGCGCGGTAGTACCGCTTGTATAAGCGGTAGTACCGCTCCTATGTTCTCTCCTACTGCCGCTCAGCTTGCTGCCCTCCTCGGTTTTCTAGCGGCTATTGGGAGCGGCAGTACCGCTTATACAGGCGGTAGTACCGCCCGCAGGACGGTAGTACCGGCCTAGTGTGTGTACTCATTCCTCAGCCCTAGTTGCCCTATGCCTGCTTGCCTCGGCGGTACTACCATTGTGGTAGCGGTAGTACCGCTCCAGCAACGGTAGTACCACCCAGATGCGGGCTGCAGGCTGCATAACGGTTGGATGTGTCCCCCACTATATCATGGGGTCTTCTTCCTCTTGAAGACTCACCTCTTCTCCCCCAAAACTCCATGTTGCTCTCCAAGCTCCATTTTCGCCCGATCTCTCTCCCTAGCCAATCAAACTTGTTGATTCTCTAGGGATTGGTTGAGAAGGCCTAGATCTACACTTCCACCAAGAGAAATTTTATTCCCCCCACTCATGCCTTGCGGATCTTGTTACTCTTGGGTGTTTGAGCACCCTAGACGGTTGAGGTCACCGCGGAGCCATATTCCATTGTGGTGGAGCTTTGTGGTATCGTTGGGAGCCTACAATTAAGTTGTGGAGATAGCCCCAACCTTGTTTGTAAAGGTCCGGTCGCTGCCTCCAAGGGGAACATTAGTGGAATCATGGCATCTCGCATTGTGTGAGGGCGTGAGGAGAATACGGTGGCCCTAGTGGCTTCTTGGGGAGCATTGTGCCTCCACACCGCTCCAACGGAGATGTACTTCCCCTCAAATGGAAGGAACTTCGATAACACATCCTCGTCTTCACCGGCTCCACTCTTGGTTATCTCGTGCCTTTACTTGTGCAAGCTTATTTGTGTTATATCCCTTGCTTGTTTGTGTTCTTGTTCTTGTTGCATCATATAGGTTGCTCACCTAGTTGCATATCTAGACAACCTACTTTGATGCAAAGTTTAAATTGGTAAAGAAAAATTAAAAATTGTTAGTTTCCTATTCACCCCCCTCTAGTCAACTATATCGATCCTTTCTGCGCAGCCCTCATGTTCGCTTGTTCCTGTCGGGTGTGCGGCGCCGTCACCGTGGTGTAGCTTGAGGCCCTTGCGGCAGCCCGCGTGCGCCGCGGGGTAAGGGTGGAAGGCGCCGGACCACGCCGCCCGCGCCCTGCGGCGTTTGGCGGTGCGCGTGCCGCCTGGAGCACGGAGTTGAGGTCTTCTTGGGCGGACGATGCTGCCCGGGCTGGCCAAGCTGACCAGTGGTCAGCGTCGGCCCTCGGGTCGCCAGACATCGGCGTCGCAGAGCGTTGGCGGGTCTGTTGGTGGAAGAGAGGCTTCGGCGCACCCCTACCTGGCGCACCGAATGACGGATTTCGGGTTCCGGCAAAACCCTTGGGGTTTGAACTCTGGGGTGCGCACGAAGATCTCTCCTCCCCCTAGCTCATGCTCTCACCACAATCTCAAAGCTCAGTGTGACGAACTCACAGAACAAAGGACACAGGGTTTATACTGGTTTGGGCCACCGATGTGGTGTAATACCCTACTCCAGTGTGGTGTGGTGGATTGCCTCTTGGGTTGAGGATGAACAAGTACAAGGGAAGAACAGCCTCCTGAGGAGAGGTGTCCTTGAGCTTGGTGAGCTGGTGTGGTTGAGGATGGTCTGAATGGTCCAAGACCCGTCCCCTCCTACTGTGGTGGCTAGTCCTATTTATAGAGGCCCTAGTCCTCTTCCCAAATGTAGGCAGGAAGGGATCCAACAACGGCCAAATTTGAAGGGAGACAACTAGTACAAGTTATCCTGACAAAAGGTGGTCTTCGCCTGCCAAAGGCTCGGGTGGTGACGCTATCCTGGGCTCCACAGTGACCTCCGTCCTGCCGTCCTACTGGTCTTAGTCTTGTTGCACCGATATGGAAACCTATGCCTGATGCCTCGGGACTCCTCGCCTGCGCTTGCCCCATTAGCACCAAAGAGGAAACGAGTACACTGTGCGCGCTGGCGCCCGCCTAGTGCGCGCCTGGCCTTGGTCGTCATGGCTTGGATCACAGGCACCTCGCGAGGTGCCCCCCGCCATGATCTCTCCGCCCCTCGTGAGCCAGCCTGGTGAGGCCGCCCTCGAGGAGGTCTTGCATCGTCCGCCTCGCGAGGCTTGGCCCCTCGTGAGGGTCTTGAGTGTTCGCTCATGAAGATGGGCCGTACAGGGACGCTGGTGGAGCCACGCTGCGGGCCGCAGGCAGGCAAGTCTGGGGACCCCCATTCCCAGGACACCGACATTAGTGGCCAATAGGACCATCAGGATGTCGAATGGATTGGTCCATTGCTCAACCTCTACCTTGTTGAGTACGCTCTATGACATTGACTTGGCAGATGTGGATGGTCTCTCCACCGGAGGGTTCTTTGGTTCAAATCTCGTGTCATGGATTTCCCTGAAGCATGATACAGTTTCTCGGTCTAGCACTGAATCTCGGTAGAAGGAACTGGCGAATGGAACTGTAGAATCCATTTGGATACAGTCATTCCTTTGTGAGCTTGGGATCTTCCATTCAAGACCACTAGTCCTATGGGATGACAATATTGGGCGACATATCTTTCACAATTCATGTGTTTCACAAAAGGACAAAACACATTGAAGTTGACTTACACTCGTACAAGAACGAGTAGCTGCCACAGCTTTGGATGTAAGGTTCATCTCATCGAAAGATCAAACCACGGACATCTTCACAAAACCATTGGTAGAATTTCCCTTCTTATCCATACATACCTAGTGTTGGAGCTCCAAGAGGCCACCCCTCACCCAGATGATTCAACAACACGGCTAGGACCTACCATCGACCGCGAGGGGTCAAAGCCGTCTGCGGGCATCTTAGCTCAACCTCAAATGTCGTCAATAATAATCATGACCTAGATCCACGACACTCGCTCCACATTCTTCGCTAGAGATCCAGACCCGACAAAACCAAGCAGAACCCAGAACTCTTGAAGCCCACCCCCCACACCCACCCCCACGACGGCAGAGACAGAAGAGGGAACACCGTTGGCCACCCAATTGGGCACAACAACGAGCTTCTTGGATGAGCTCCACCTAGATTCCCTATCTTCCATCATACACCATGGAGGAACAACAAGACGAGGAGAAGGCCATTTCTGAAAGCAGCTTGCTGGCACTAGCGGAGCTACATGTAGTGTTGCAGCGGGCAAGCCCCTCTTACCCCTCCCCGTCTCCACCCTGACAAAATGTCCAAGGATATTCTTTTTGGAGGTGATTTATTAGAAAAGGTATAATCTTTGCACCCCCCTCTCAAAAGTTGATGTACTAGCTCTGTCGTTGCTTACAGGCAATGGAGAAGAAACGTGAAGGAAATATGCCCTACAGGCAATAATAAAGTTGTTATTTATATTTCCTTATATCATGATAAATGTTTATTATTCATGCTAGAATTGTATTAACCATAAACTTAGTACATGTGTGAATACATAAGACAAACAAAGTGTCCCTACTATGCCTCTACTTGACTAGCTCGCTAATCAAAGATGGTTAAGTTTCCTAGCCATAGACATGTGTTGTCATTTGATGAACGGGATCACATCATTCGAGAATGATGTGATGGACAAGACCCATCTGTTAGCTTAGCACTATGATCGTTTAGTTTATTGCTATTGTTTTCTTCATGAATTATACATGTTCCTATGACTATGAGATTATGCAACTCCCGAATACCGGAGGAACACTTAGTGTGCTATCAAACGTCACAACATAACTGGGTGATTATAAATATTCTCTATAGGTGTCTCTGATGGTGTTTGTTGAGTTGGCATAGATCGAGATTAGGATTTGTCACTCCGAATGTCGGAGAGGTATCTCTGGGCCCTCTCGGTAATGCTCATCACTATAAGCCTTGCAAGCAATGTGAATAATGAGTTAGTTATGGGATTATGCATTACGGAACGAGTAAAGAGACTTGCCGGTAATGAGATTGAACTAGGTATGATGATACCGATGATCGAATCTCGGGCAAGTAACATATCGATGAAAAGGGAACAACGTATGTTTATGCGGTTTGACCGATAAAGATATTCGTAGAATATGTAGGAGCCAATATGAGCATCCAGGTTTCGCTATTGGTTATTGACCGGAGATGTGTCTCGGTCATTTCTACATAGTTCTCGAACCCGTAGGGTCCGCACGCTTAACGTTCGATGACGATTTGTATTATGAGTTTATCTGATTTGATGACCGAAGGTTGTTCAGATTCCCGGATGAGATTACGAACATGATAAGGAGTCTTTAAATGGTCGAGACATAAAGATTGATATATTGGACCATGTTATTCGGACATCGGAAGTTTTCCAGATAGTTTTGGGTAAAAACGGAGTGCCGGAGGGGTTACCCGAACCCCCTCCCCCCGGGGGGAACTAATGGGCCACCACGGGCCTTGTTGCAGAGAGAGGAGGGCAGGTAGGGCAGCCCCCCCTTGCAGTCCAAATTGGACAAGGGAAGGGGGCGGCACCCCATTTCCTACTCCCTCTCCCTCTCCTTCCTTCCCCCTCTCTTCCTTGTGGAGGAATCTTACTAGGATTTCTAATCCTAGTAGGACTCCCTCTTCTTGGGTGTGCCCCTAGGGCCGGCCGGTCTCCCCTCCCTCCTTTATATATGGGGGCAGGGGCCACCCTAGAACACGCAAGTTGATCTTTTAGCCGTGTGCGGTGCCCCCCTCCACAGTTACACACCTCGGTCATATCATCGTAGTGCTTAGGCGATGCCCTGCGCTGGTAACTTCATCATCGCCGTTGCCACACCGTTGTGCCGACGGAACTCTCCCTTGACCTCAGCTGGATCAAGAGTACGAGGGACATCACCGAGCTGAACGTGTGCTGATCGCGAAGGTGCCGTACATTTGGTACTTGGACCGGTTGGATCGCGAAGACGTTCAACTACATCAACCGCGTTACTAATTGCTTCCGCTTTCGGTCTACGAGGGTACATGGACACACTCTCCCCGCTCGTTGCTATGCTTCTGCTAGATAGATCTTGCGTGATCATAGGCAATATTTTTGAAATACTATGCTCCCCAACAGTGGCATCCGAGCCAGGTCTATGCAGTAGATGTTATATGCATGAGTAGAACACAATGAGTTGTGGGCGATAATAGTCATACTGCTTACCAGCATGTCTTACTTTGATTCGGCGGTATTATTGGATGAAGCGATCCAGACCGACATTACATGACCGCATTCATGAGACTGGTTCTACCGACGTGCTTCGCACACAGGTGGCTAGTGGGTGTCTGTTTCTCCAACTTTAGTTGAATCGAGTTTGACTACGCACAGTCCTTGTTGAAGGTTAAAACAGCACACTTGACGAAAAATTGTTGTGGTTTTGACGCGTAGGTAAGAACGGTTCTTGATAGAAGCCCGTAGCAGCCACGTAAAACTTGCAACAACAAAGTAGAGGATGTCTAACTTGTTTGTGAAGGGCTTGCTGTGATGTGATATGGTCAAGACGTGATGATATATAAATTGTTGTATGAGATGATCATGTTTTGTAACAGTTATCGGCAACTGGCAGGAGCCATATGGTTGTTGATTTATTGTATGAAATGCAATCGCCATGTAATTGCTTTACTTTATCACTAAGCGGTAGCGATACTCGTAGTAGCAATAGTAGTCGAGGCGACAACGATGCTTCGATGGAGATCAAGGTGTCAAGCCGATGATGATGGTGATCATGAAAGTGCTTTGAAGATGGAGATAAAAGGCACAAGATGATGATGGCCATATCATATCACTAATTTGATTGCATGTGATATTTATCCTTTATGCATCTTATTTTTCTTAGTATGGCGGTAGCATTATAAGATGATCTCTCACTAAATTTCAAGGTATAAGTGTTGTCCCTAAGTATGCACCATTGCTACAGTTCGTCATGCCAAGACACCACGTGATGATCGCTGTGATAAGCTCTACGTTCACATACAATGGGTGCAAGCCAGTTTTGCACATGCAGAATACTCGGGTTAAACTTGACAAGCCTAGCATATGTAGATATGGCCTCAGAACACTAAGGCCGAAAGGTTGAGCATGAATCATATAGTAGATATGATCAACATAGTGATGTTCACCATTGAAAACTACTCCATCTCATCTGGTGATCGGACATGGTTTAGTTAATATGGATCACGTGACCACTTAGATGATTAGAGGGATGTCTATCTAAGTGGGAGTTCTTAAGTAATATGATTAAATGAACTTTAATTTATCATGAACTTAGTACCTGATAGTATTTTGCATGTCTATGTTGTTATAGATCAATGGCCTGTGCTACTGTTTCGTTGAATTTTAATGCGTTCCTAGAGAAAGCTAAGTTGAAAGATGATGGTAGCAACTACACGGACTGGGTCCGTAACTTGAGGATTATCCTCGTTGTTGCACAGAAGAGTTACGTCCTGGAAGCACCACTAGGTGTACCACCCACGCCAGCAACTGGAGACATCATGAATGCCTGGCAGACGCATGTTGATGACTACTCGATAGTTCATTGTGCCATGCTTTTCGGCTTAGAACCGGGAGTTCAACGACATTTCGAACGTCATGGAGCATATGAGATGTTCTAGGAGTTGAAGCTAATATTTCAAGAAAATGCCCGAATTGAGAGATATGAAGTCTCCAATAAGTTCTATAGCTGCAAAATGGAGAAGAATAGTTCTGTCAGTGAACATATACTCAGAATGTCTGGGTACCACAACCACTTGACTCTACTAGGAGTTAATCTTCCTGATGATAGTGTCATTGGCAGAGTTCTTCAATCACTGCCACCAAGCTACAAGAGCTTCGTGATGAACTATAGTATGCAAGGGATGGATAAGACAATTCCCGAGCTCTTCGCAATGCTAAAGGCTACGGAGGTAGAAATCAAGAAGGAGCATCAAGTGTTGATGGTTAACAAGACCACTAGTTTCAAGAAAAAGGGAAAAGGGAAGAAGGGGAACTTCAAGAAGAATGGCAAGCAAGTTGCTGCTCAAGTGAAGAAGCCCAAGTCTGGACCTAAGCCTAAGACTGAGTGCTTCTACTGCAGAGGGACTGGTAACTTGAAGCGGAACTGCCCCAAGTATTTGGCGGATAAGAAGGATGGAAAAGTGAAAGGTATATTTGATATACATGGTATTGATGTGTACCTTATTAATGCTCGTAGTAGCGCCTGGGTATTTGATACTGGTTCTGTTGCTCATATTTGCAACTCGGAACAGGGGATACAGTTTAAGCAAAGATTGGCTAAGGACGAGGTGACAATGCGCGTGGGAAATGGTTCCAAAGTTGATGTGATCGCTGTCAGCACACTACCTCTAGATCTACCTTCAGGATTAGTTTTTGACCTGAATAATTGTTATTTGGTGCCAGCGTTAAGCATGAACATTATATCCGGATCTTGTTTGATGCGAGACGGTTATTCATTTAAATTGGAGAATAATGGTTGTTCTATTTATATGAGTAATATCTTTTATGGTCATCCAACCTTGTTGGGTGGTCTATTTTTGTTGAATCTCGATAGTAGTGATACACATATTCATAGTATTGAAGCCAAAAGATATAAGTTTAATAATGATAGTGCAACTTATTTGTGGCACTGCCGTTTAGGTCATATTGGTGTAAAGCGCATGAAGAAACTCCATGCTGATGGGCTTTGGAATCACTTGATACTTGCGAACCATGCCTCATGGGCAAGATGACTAAGACTCCATTCTCCAGAACAATGGAGCGAGCAACAGACTTTTGGAAATAATACATACTGATGTATGCGGTCCGATGAGTGTTGAGGCTCGCGGCGGGTATCGTTATTTTCTGACCTCATAGATGATTTGAGCAGATATGGTTATATCTACTTCATGAAACATAAGTTTGAAACATTTGAAAAGTTCAAAGGATTTCAGAGTGAAGTGGAAAATCATCGTAACAAGAAAATAAAGTTTCTACGATCTGATCGTGGAGGTGAATATTTGAGTTACGAGTTTGGTCTTCATTTGAAACAATGTGGAATAGTTTCACAGCTTACGCCACCTAGAACACCACACCGTAATGGTGTGTCCGGACGTCGTAATCATACTTTATTAGATATGGTGCGATCTATGATGTCTCTTACTGATTTACCGCTATCGTTTTGGGGTTATGCTTTAGAGACGGCTGCATTCACATTAAATAGGGCACCATCTAAATCTGTTGAGACGACACCATATGAACTGTGGTTTGGCAACAAACCCAAGTTGTCGTTTCTTAAAGTTTGGGGCTGCGATCTTATGTGAAAAAGCTTCAACCTGATAAGCTCGAACCCAAATTGGAGAAATGTGTCTTCATAGGATACCCAAAGGAGACCGTTGGGTACACCTTCTATCACAGATCCTAAGGAAAATATTCATTGCCAAGAATGGATCCTTTCTAGAGAAGGAGTCTCTCTCTCGAAAGAAGTGAGTGAGAGGAAAGTAAAACTTGATGAGGTAATAGTACCTACTCCCTTATTGGAAAGTAGTTCGTCACAGAAATCAGTTCCAGTGGTTCCTACACCAATTAGTAAGGAATCTAATGATGATGATCATGAAACTTATGATCAAGTTACTATCGAACCTCGTAGGTCAACCAGAGTAAGATCCGTACCAGAGTGGTACAGTAATCCTGTTCTGGAGGTCATGTTACTCGACCATGACGAACCTATGAAATATGAGGAAGCGTTGATCAGCCCAGATTCCGCAAAATGGCATGAGGCCATAACATCTGAGATGGGATCCATGTATGAGAACAAGTGTGGACTTTGGTTGACTTGCTCGATGATCAGCAAGCCATAGAGAATAAATGGATCTTCAAGAAGAAGACTGACGTTGACGGTAATATTACTGTCTACAAAGCTCGACTTGTTGTGAAAGGTTTTCGACAAGTTCAAGGAGTTGACTACGATGAGACCTTCTCACCCGTACTGATGCTTAAGTCTGTCTGAATCATGTTAGCAATTGCTGCATTTTATGATTATGAAATTTGGCAAATGGATGTCAAAACTGCATTCCTTAATGGATATCTTAAAGAAGAGTTGTATATGATGCAACTAGAAGGTTTTGTCGATCCAAAAGGTGCTAACTGATACGTCTCCAACGTATCTATAATTTTTGATTGTTCCATGCTATTATATTATCAATCTTGGATGTTTTATAATCATTTTATATCATTTTTTGGTACTAAGCTATTGACATAGTGCCAAGTGCCAGTTGCTGTTTTTTCCATGTTTTGTACATCGCAGAAAATCAATATCAAACAGAGTCCAAATGCCCCGAAACTTTACGGAGAATTTTTATGGGCCAGAAGGAACACAACGGGCCCTGGCTGTGCCTAGGGGGTGCCCACCTCGGGTGCCCCCCGGACCGCCTCTTTGCTCTATAAATATCCCAATATTCTAGAAACCCTAGGGGAGTCAACGAAATATTCATCCAGCCGCCGCAGTGTCCAGAACCACCAGATCCAATCTAGACACCATCTCGGATGGGGTTCACCACCTCCATTGGTGCCTCTCCGATGATGCGTGCGTAGTTCTTTGTAGACCTTCGGGTCCGTAGTTAGTAGCTAGATGGCTTTCTCTCTCTTGCTGAATTCTCAATACAATGGTCTCTTGGAGATCCATATGATGTAAGTCTTTTGCAGTGTGTTTGTTGGGATCTGATGAACTTTGAGTTTATGATCAGTCATATCTTTTTATATCCATGAAAGTTATTTGTGTTTCTCTGATCTCTTATAGCCTCGTATTTCTTCTCCGATATTTGGCCAACTTTATCTATTTATCTTGCAATGGGAAGAGGTGCCAGGTAGTGGGTTCGATCTTAAGATGCTTGATCCCAGTGACAGAAAGGGAATCGACACGTATGTATCGTTGCTACTAAGGATAAAAAGATGGGATCTATATCTACGCAATAGATAAATGGATCTTGTCTACATCATGTCATCGTTCTTATTGCATTACTCCGTTTTTCCATGAACTTAATACACTAGATGCATGCTGGATAGCGATCGATGTGTGGAGTAATAGTAGTAGATGCAGGCAGGAGTCGGTCTACTAATCTTGGACGTGATGCCTATGTAATGATCATTTCCTGGATATCGTTATAATTATTTGAGGTTCTATCAATTGCCCGACAGTAATTTGTTTACCCACTGTTTGCTATTTTTCTCGAGAGAAGCCACTAGTGAAACCTACGCCCCTCGGGTCTTCTTTCTCATATATTTGCCTTTGCGGTCTACTTTTCTCTTGCTTTTATTTTCAGATCTACAAAACCAAAAATTCAAAAATACTTTGCTGCACTTTATTTTATTTACGATCTATTATTTCAATCTACTACAAATTTTTGGCATCGTTACCCGAAAGGGATTGACAACCCCTTTAACACGTCGGGTTGCGAGGTGCTGTTATTTGTGTGCAGGTGTTGTTTACGTTGTGTTGCTTGGTTCTCCTACTAGTTCGATAACCTTGGAATACCTACCTTCGCTGTGCTACATCATCCCTTCCTCTTTGGGGAAATACCGATGTAGTCCTAGCAGACAGGAGTTTTCTGGCGCTATAGTCAGCGAGCAATCACTAACAAAGTGTGCAAGCTCCAGCGAGCCATTTATGGACTGGTGCAATCCTCTTGGAGTTGGAATATATGCTTTGATAGTGTGATCAAAGCATATGGTTTTATAAAGACTTTTGGAGAAGCCTGTATTTGCAAGAAAGTGAGTGGGAGCTCTGTAGCATTTCTAATATTATATGTGGATGATATATTGTCGATTCGAAATGATATTGAATTTCTGGATAGCATAAAAGGATACTTGAATAAGAATTTTTCAATGAAAGACCTCGGTGAAGCTGCTTATATATTAGGCATCAAGATCTATAGAGATAGATCAAGATGATTAATTGGACTTTCACAAAGCACATACCTTGATAAAGTTTTGAAGAAGTTCAAAATGGATCAGGCAAAGAAAGGTTCTTGCCTGTGTTACAAGGTGTGAAGTTGAGTCAGACTCAATGCCCGACCACTTCAGAAGATAGAGAGAAAATAAAAGCCATTCCCTATGCTTAGGTTCTATCATGTATGCAATGCTGTGTACTAGACCTGATGTGTGCCTTGTTATTAGTTTAGCAGGGAGGTACCAAAGTAATCCAGGAGTGGATCACTGGATAGCGGTCAAGAACATCCTAAAATACCTGAAAAGGACTAAGGATATGTTTCTCATTTATGGAGGTGACAAAGAGCTCGTCGTAAATTGTTACGTCGATGCAAGCTTTGACACGGATCCGAATGACTCTAAGTCACAAACCGGATATGTATTTATATTGAATGGTGGAGCTATCAGTTGGTGCAGTTCTAAGCAAAGCGTCGTGGCGGGATCTATGTGTGAAGCGGAGTACATAGCTTCTTCTGAAGCAGCAAATGAAGGAGTCTGGATGAAAGAGTTCATATCCGATCTAGGTGTCATACCTAGTGCATGGGGTCAGATGAAAATATTTTGTGACAATACTGGTGCAACTGCCTTGGCAAAGGAATCTAGATCTCACAAGAGAATCAAGCACATCAAGAAACGCTTCAATTCCATCCGCGATCAAGTCAAGGAGGGAGACATGGAGATTTGCAAAATACACACGGATCTGAATGATGTAGACCCGTTGACTAAGCCTCTCTCACGAGCAAAACATGATCAACACCAAGACTCCATGGGTGTTAGAATCATTACTATGTAATCTAGATTATTGGCTCTAGTGCAAGTGGGAGACTGAAGGAAATATGCCCTAGAGGCAATAATAAAGTTGTTATTTATATTTCCTTATATCATGATAAATGTTTATTATTCATGCTAGAATTGTATTAACCGGAAACTTAGTACATGTGTGAATACATAAGACAAATAGAGTGTCCCTAGTATGCCTCTACTTGACTAGCTCGTTAATCAAAGATGGTTAAGTTTACTAGCCATAGACATGTGTTGTCATTTGATGAACGGGATCACATCATTAGAGAATGATGTGATGGACAAGATGTTGGGGAACGCAGTATTTCAAAAAAAATTTACCAACGATCACGCAAGATCTATCTAGGAGATGCATAGCAACAAGAGGGGAGAGTGTGTCTTCGCGATCAAACCGATCCAAGTACTGAACGCTGATACGTCTCCAATGTATCTATAATTTTTGATTGCTCCATGCTATATTATCTACTGTTTTGGACATTATTGGGATTTATTATCCACTTTTATATTATTTTTGGGACTAACCTATTAACCGGAGGCCCAGCCCAGAATTGCTGTTTTTTTGCCTGTTTTAGGGTTTTGAAGAAAAGGAATATCAAACGGAGTCCAAACGGAATGAAACCTAGGAGGGCAGGAGGTACAGGGGCGCGCCTACCCCCCCCCCCAGGCGCGCCCTCCACCCTCGTGGGCCCCCTGTTGCTCCACCGACGTACTTCTTCCTCCTATATATATCCACGTACCCCCAAACGATCAGAACAAGAGCCAAAACCCAAATGCCACCGCCGTAACTTTCTGTATCACGAGATCCCTTCTTGGGGCCTGTTCCGGAGCTCCGCCGGAGGGGGCATCGATCACGGAGGGCTTCTACATCAATACCATAGCCTCTCCGATGAAGTGTGAGTAGTTCACCTCAGACCTACGGGTCCATAGCTAGTAGCTAGTTGGCTTATTCTCTCTTTTTGGTTCTCAATACAATGTTCTCCCCCTCTCTTGTGGAGATCTATTCAATGTAATCTTCTTTTTGCGGTGTGTTTGTTGAGACCGATGAATTGTGGGTTTATGATCAAGTCTATCTATGAATAATATTTGAATCTTCTCTGAATTCTTTTATGTATGATTGGGTATCTTTGCAAGTCTCTTCGAATTATCAGTTTGGTTTGGCCTACTAGATTGATCTTTCTTGCAATGGGAGAAGTGCTTAGCTTTGGGTTCAATCTTGCGGTGTCCTTTCCTGGTGACAGTAAGGGCAGAAAGGCACATATTGTATTGTTGCCATTGAGGATAACAAGATGGGGTTTTCTTCATATTGCATGAGTTTATCCCTCTACATCATGTCATCTTGCTTACGGCGTTACTCTGTTTTTAACTTAATACTCTAGATGCATGCTGGATAGCGGTAGACGAGTGGAGTAATAGTAGTAGATGCAGGCAGGAGTCGGTCTACTTGTCTCGGACATGATGCCTATATACATGATCATACCTAGATATTCTCATAACTATGCTCAATTCTGTCAATTGCTCAACAGTAATTTGTTCACCCACCATAGAATACTTATGCTCTTGAGAGAAGCCACTAGTGAAACCTATGGCCCCCGGGTCTATCTTTATCATATTGATCTCCTACTACTTAGTTATTTCCTTTGCTACTTACTTTGCCTTTATTTTACTTTGCATCTTTATCATAAAAATACCAAAAATATTATCTTATCATATCTATCAGATCTCACTCTCGTAAGTGGCCTTATAGGGATTGACAACCCCTATTTGCGTTGGTTGCGAGGATTTATTTGTTTTGTGCAGGTGCGAGGGACTCGCGCGTAGCCTCCTACTGGATTGATACCTTGGTTCTCAAAAACCGAGGGAAATACTTACGCTACTTTGCTGCATCATCCCTTCCTCTTCAGGGAAAACCAACGCAGTGCTCAAGAGGTAGCAAAAAGGATTTCTGGCGCCGTTGCCGGGGAGGTCTACGCAAAAGTCAACATACCAAGTACCCATCACATACCCTTATCTCCCGCATTACATTATTTGCCATTTGCCTCTCGTTTTCCTCTCCCCCACTTCACCCTTGCCGTTTTATTCGACCTCTCTCTCTCTCTATCCTCCTCTCTTTCCGCTTGCCTTTCTTCCGCTATGTCTGAATCAAAAAGGGTTGGGGGTTCTCTCCAGAGTTTTAGTACTTTGGACAACCCCTCTATCCTCGCAAAACTTATAAATAAGGATACTATGGAAAAACCTACCGGAGTTATCAATGAGAGTCTTAATAATTTTGACGAAGATGATTCTGGAATTTTTCGTTATTTACTTGATGAATCTTTGAAAGATGCTTGGTATAGACTATTAAGGATCAGGGCTAGCTATGTTCCTCAATATCAAATCGAAGTTTACCTAAAATGCTTTTATATTGCCCTTCCTTCTTCTTTTAATCATGTCTTAGATTCTATATTTGAAGAAGGTTTCCTTGAAGGGGATGTTGTAGACACTTATGGAAAAATGAAAAATATATTTGGGCACCCCATGAATGAGAAAGTTGAATCTACATCTCTTTTTGCTCTCTTACCAAAATGAATCTATTAAAGAGATAATGGCTAGCCTAGATACAAACTTCCGTAACATGCTTAATCTTTCTTATACCATTAATAGACATGTGCTTTATCAAAATAGAAGGATTAATTCTTTAGATAGCAAGTTTGCTCTTTTCTTTCCTAATACCAAAGATGGCAATACCTAGATCTATTCTTGCTTGTTATGCCTAGCTAGGGGCGTTAAACGATAGCGCTTGTTGGGAGGCAACCCAATTTTATTTTTATTACTTTCTTTTTGCTCCTGTTTAGTAATAAATAATTTATTTAGACTCTTTTTTGGTTGTGTTTTTTGTGTTTAATTAGTGTTTGTGCCAAGTAGAACCGTTGGGAAGACTTGGGGAAAGTCTTGTTGAACTTGCTGTAAAAAACAGAAACTTTAGCGCTCACGAGAACTGCTGTAATTTTTATTTGGAAAGTGATATTTAGTTAATTCTTTTTGCAGATGATTAATAGATAAATTCCTCACGTTCAGCAATTTATTTTAGAATATTTAGGGTTCCAGATATTGCGCTAGCTACATATTACTACGGACTTTTCTGTTTTTGACAGATTCTATTTTTCATGTGTTGTTTGCTTATTTTGATGAATCTATGGCTAGTAAAATAGTTTATAAACCACAGAGAAGTTGGAATACAGTAGGTATAACACCAATATAAATAAATAATGAGTTCATTACAGTACCTTGAAGTGATCTTTTATTTTCTTTCGCTAACGGAGCTCATGAGATTTTCTACTTTAAATTTTGTGTTGTGAAGTTTTCAAGTTTTGGGTAAAGATTTGATGGATTATGGAACAAGGAGTGGCAAGATCCTAAGGTTGGGGATGCCCATGGCACCCCCAAGATAATCTAAGGACACCTAAAAGCCAAAGCCTGGGGATGCCCCGGAAGGTATCCCCTCTTTCCTCTACTTCTATCGGTAACTTTACTTGGAGCTATATTTTTATTTACCACATGATATGTGTTTTGCTTGGAGCGTCTTGTATTATTTGAGTCTTTGCTTTTACGTTTACCACAATCATACTTGCTGTACACACCTTTTGAGAGAGCCATACATGATTTGGAATTTGTTAGAATACTCTATGTGCTTCGCTTATATCTTTTGAGTTATATAATTTTGCTCTAGTACTTCACTTATATATTTTAGAGCTCGGTGGTGGATTTGTTTTATAGAAACTATTGATCTCTCATGCTTCACTTAGATTATTTTGAGAGTCTTTATAGCATGGCAATTTGCTTTAAATCCTAATATGCTAGGTATTCAAGAAGAATAAAAATTATCTTATGAGTGTGTTGAATACTATGATAAGTTTTATACTTGATAATTGTTCTGAGATATGAAGATGGTGATATTAAAGTCATGCTAGTTGAGTAGTTGTGAATTTGAGAAATACTTTTGTTGAAGCTTGTGATTCCCGTAGCATGCACGTATGGTGAACCGTTATGTGATGAAGTCGGAGCATGATTTATTTTTTGATTGCCTTCATTATTAGTGGCGGTCGGGGACGAGCGATGGTCTTTTCCTACCAATCTATCCCCCTAGGAGCATGCGCGTAATACTTTGCTTTGAGAACTTGTAGATTTTTGCAATAAGTATATGAGTTATTTATGACTAATGTTGAGTCCATGGATTATACGCACTCTCACCCTTCCACCTTTGCTAGCCTCTCTAATACCGCGCACCTTTCGCCGGTATCATACACCCACCATATACATTCCTCAAAACAGCCACCATACCTACATATTATGGCATTTCCATAGCCATTCCGAGATATATTTCCATGCAACTTTCCACCGTTCCGTTTATTATGACACACTCCATCATTGTCATATTGCTTAGCATGATCATGTAGATGACATCGTATTTGTGGCAAAGCCACCATTCATAATTCTTTCATACATGTCACTCATGAGTCATTGCATATCCCGGTACACCGCCGGAGGCATTCATATAGAGTCATATTTTGTTCTAAGTATCGAGTTGTAATTGTTGAGTTGTAAGAAAAATAAAAGTGTGATGATCATCATTATTAGAGCATTGTCCCAGTGAGGATAGGATGATGGAGACTATGATTCCCCCACAAGTCGGGAGGAGACTCCGGACGAAAAATAAAAAAAGAGAAAGAAAAGAGGCCATAAAAAAAGAGAAAAGGCCCAAATAAAAAAAGGAAAAAATGAGAGAAAAAGAGAGAAGGGACAATGTTACTATCCTTTTACCACACTGGTGCTTCAAAGTAGCACCTTGATCTTCATAGTAGAGAGTATCTCATGTTAACACTTTCATATACTAGTGGGAATCTTTCATTATAGAACTTGGCTTCTATATTCCAATGATGGGCTTCCTCAAATTGCCCTAGGTCTTCATGAGAAAGCAAGTTGGATGCACACCCACTTAGTTTCTTTTTGAGCTTTCATATACTTATAGCTCTAGTGCATCCGTTGCATGGCAATCCCTACCCACTCACATTGATATATATTGATGGGCATCTCCATAGCCCGTTGATACGCCTAGTTGATGTGAGACTATCTTCTCCCTTTTTTTCTTCTCCACAACCACCGTTCTATTCCACCTAATGTGCTATATCCATGGCTCATGCTCATGTATTGCGTGAAGATTGAAAAAGTTTTGAGAATTCAAAGGTATGAAACAATTGCTTGGCTTGTCATTGGGGTCGTGCATGATTTAAATATTTTGTGTGGTGAAGATAGAGCATAGCCAGACTATATGATTGTGTAGGGATAACTTTCTTTAGCCATGTTATTTTCAGAAGACATAATTGCTTTGTTAGTATGCTTGAAGTATTATTATTTTTATGTCAATATGAACTTTTGTCTTGAATCTTTCGGATCTGAATATTCATACCACAATTAAGAAGAATTACATTAAAATTATGCCAAATAGCACTCCGCATCAAAAATACCTACTCGAGGACGAGCAGGAATTAAGCTTGGGGATGCTTGATACGTCTCCAACGTATCTATAATTTTTGATTGCTCCATGCTATATTATCTACTGTTTTGGACATTATTGGGCTTTATTATCCAATTTTATATTATTTTTGGGACTAACCTATTAACCGGAGGCCCAACCGAGAATTGTTGTTTTTTGCCTGTTTTAGGGTTTCTAAGAAAAGGAATATCAAACGGAGTCCAAACGGAGTCCAAACGGAATGAAACCTTCGGGAACGTGATTTTCTCATCAGATAAGACTCAGGGGACGTGGACCCCACGCCAGGACACGTAACAGGAGGGCACGAGGTAGGGAGCGCGCCTACCCCCCCCCCCCCCCCCCGGCGCGCCCTCCACCCTCGTGGGCCCCCTGTTGCTCCACCGACGTACTTCTTCCTCCTATATATATCCACGTACCCCCAAATGATTAGAACAGGAGCCAAAACCCTAATTCCACCATCGTAACTTTTTGTATCCATGAGATCCCATCTTGAGGCCTATTCCGGAGCTCCGCCGGAGGGGGCATCGATCACGGAGGGATTCTACATCAACACCATAGCCTCTCCGATGAAGTGTGAGTAGTTCACCTCAGACCTACGAGTCCATAGCTAGTAGCTAGTTGGCTTCTTCTCTCTTTTTGGATCTCAATACAATGTTCTCCCCCTCTCTTGTGGAGATCTATTCGATGTAATCTTCTTTTTGCGGTGTGTTTGTTGAGACCGATGAATTGTGCGATTATGATCAAGTCTATCTATGAATAATATTTGAATCTTCTCTGAATTCTTTTATGTATGATTGGTTATCTTTGCAAGTATCTTCGAATTATCAGTTTGGTTTGGCCTACTAGATTGATCTTTATTGCAATGGGAGAAGTGCTTAGCTTTGGGTTTAATCTTGCGGTGTCCTTTCCCGGTGACAGTAAGGGCAGCAAGGCACGTATTGTATTGTTGCCATCGAGGATAACAAGATGGGGTTTTCTTCATATTGCATGAGTCTATCCCTCTACATCATGTCATCTTGCTTAAGGCGTTACTCTGTTTTTAACTTAATACTCTAGATGCATGCTGGATAGCAGTCGATGAGTGGAGTAATAGTAGTAGATGCAGGCAGGAGTCGGTCTACTTGTCTCGGACGTGATGCCTATATACATGATCATACCTAGATATTCTCATAACTATGCTCAATTCTGTCAATTGCTCAACAGTAATTTGTTCACCCACCGTAGAATACTTATGCTCTTGAGAGAAGCCACTAGTGAAACCTATGGCCCCCGGGTCTATCTTTATCATATTGATCTCCTACTACTTAGTTATTTCCGTTGCTATTTACTTTGCCTTTATTTTACTTTGCATCTTTATCATAAAAATACCAAATATGTTATCTTATCATATCTATCAGATCTCACTCTTGTAAGTGGCCATATAGGGATTGACAACCCCTATTTGCGTTGGTTGCGAGGATTTATTTGTTTTGTGCAGGTGCGAGGGAATCGCGCGTAGCCTCCTACTGGATTGATACCTTGGTTCTCAAAAACTGAGGGAAATACTTACGCTACTTTGCTGCATCGTTCCTTCCTCTTCGGGGAAAACCAACGCAGTGCTCAAGAGGTAGCAAACGCACGGCACCTCCGTGATCAGCACACGTTCAGCTCAATGATGTGCCTCGAACTCTTGCTCCAGTTGAGGCCGAGGGAGAGTTCCGTCAGCACGACGGCGTGGTGACGGTGATGATGAAGTTACCAACACAGGGCTTCACCTAAGCACTACAACGATATGACCGAGGTGTGTAAGTGTGGAGGGGGGTGAGGGAGTCCTGGACTAAGGGGTCCTCGGGTGTCCGATCTATTGGATATGGGCCAGACTGATGGGCCGTAAAGATACAAATACCAAAGACTCTACCCGTGTTCGGATAGCACTCTCCTTAGCATGGAAGGCAAGCTTGGCGACCAACTATGAAGATTCCTTTCTCTGTAACCGACCTTGTGTAACCCTAGATCCCTTCTGTGTCTATATAAACCGGAAGGCTAGGTCCTTAGATAGATCCTCATAATCATAGTCAGGCTAGACTTTTAGGGTTTAGCCATTACGATCTCATGGTAGATCAACTCTTGTAATACTCATATTCATCAAGATCAATCAAGTAGGAAGTAGGGTATTACCTCCATAGAGAGGGCCTGAACCTGGGTAAACATCGTGTCCCCCGTCTCCTGTTACCATCGATCCTAGATGCACAGTTCGGGACTCCCCTACCCGAGATCCGCCGGTTTTGACACCGACATTGGTGCTTTCATTGAGAGTTCCACTGTATCGTCCCCAAAAGGTTTGATGGCTCCTTCAATCATCTACAACGATGCTGTCCAAGGGGAAGCCTTCCTCCCCGGACAGATCTTCGTGTTTGGCAGCTTCGCACTACGCGCCAACTCGCTTGGCCATCTGGAGCAGATCGAAAGTTACACCCCTGGCCACCAGGTCAGATTCGGAAGCTTGAACTACGTCGCAGATATCCGTGGAGACTTGATCTTCGACGGATTCGAGACCACGTTGATGCAGCTATTGAACAGGACGAACGGGAAGATGGGCAGGATATCCCTGGTAAACAGGCCACGCACGAAGACTCGGAGGACAGTAATTACCTTCCGCTCTCCGAGGATGAGGCGAGCCTTGGCACTGAGGATCTCATCGTGCCTAAGGAACCTCTTGAGTAGGAGTGCTTCAAGCGCCAGCTAATAGCCACTGCAAGGAGCCTGAAAAAGAAGCAGCAACAGCTTCAAGCTGACTAAGATCTGCTCAACGATAAATGGACCGATGTCCTAGCAGCCGAAGAATACGGCCTCAATCGCCCAGCCAAAAGCTACCCGAAGCGCAAATTGCTACCTTAGTTCGATGATGAGGCGCCGGAACACATTCCACCATCGCGCAATGTGGCTGACCGACCACCATGTGGTCAGGATAAAACGGTAACTCAAGCCGAACACCAGCCCGCCCCACCTCATCGCAACGGCAGAGGTAAATCAGCTCGCGGTCATACATATGACCTTCGACATGACCTGAACAATAAAGCAGGACACACCAGATCGATCTACGGATCGCGAGGACGTGCCCCGACACGCGACGACGGCCACCTATTCGGACGTGACAAACCTAGTCATGCACGGGATAAAAGCCGCAGGCGGACTCCATCAGAGCTACGTCGCGATACGGCCCGATATAGAGGCACCGCACACCCTCATTGCTTCATCGACGAATTTATGGAACATGAATTCCCAGAAGGGTTCAAACCCGTGAATATAGAATCATACGATGGAACCACAGACCCCGCGGTATGGATCGAAGACTTCATTCTCCATATTCATATGGCCCGCGGCGACGACCTTCATGCCATTAAATACCTCCCCCTAAAACTCAAAGGACCAGCCCGGCACTGGTTGAACAGCCTGCCCAAAAATTCCATCGGCAGTTGGGAGGACTTGGAAGAAGCCTTTCTTGACAACTTCCAAGGTACATATGTTTGACCTCCGGACGCTGATGACTTAAGCCATATAGTTCAACAGACCGGAGAGTCCGCCAGGAAATTCTGGACTAGGTTCTTAACTAAAAAGAACCAGATCTTCGACTGTCCGGACGCCGAAGCCCTAGCGTCCTTTAAACACAGCATCCGCGATGAATGGATCGCCCGCCACCTCGGCCAAGAGAAACCAAAGTCGATGGCAGCCCTCATGGCACTCATGACCCGCTTTTGTGCGGGTGAAGATAGTTGGCTGGCCCGTAGCAAGAACAGTGCAAACGATGTCGGCACCCCTGAAGCTAAAAATAGCAATGACAAGTCTCGACGCAATAGATACAAGCATCGAAACAACAATGACAACACCGAGGATATGGCGGTCAATGCCGGATTCAGTTGCTCTAAGTTCGGTCAGCGGAAGAAGCTGCTCAAAAAGAACAATTCGAGCCCATCTAGCTTGGACCACATACTTGATCATCCGTGCCAGATTCATGGCACCATAGAAAACCACCCAATCATACCAATAGAGATTGTTGGGGTTTTAAATAGGCCAGTGTTGGTGTCAAAACTGGCGGATCTCGGGTAGGGGGTCCCGAACTGTGCGTCTAGGATCGATGGTAACAGGAGACAAGGGACACGATGTTTTTTACCCAGGTTCGGGCCCTCTCGATGGAGGTAATACCCTACTCCTGCTTGATTAATATTGATGATATGGGTAGTACAAGAGTAGATCTACCACGAGATCAAGGAGGCTAAACCCTAGAAGCTAGCCTATGGTATGATTGTTGTATATATTGTATGTTCTATCGACTAGCCTGGCCTCGGTTTATATAATGCACCAGAGGCCTAGGATAACAAGAGTCCTAGCCGAATACGCCGGTGGGGTGGAGTCCTTGTCTTGATCGCCAAGTCTTGTGGAATCTTCCTTGTATGCGGCAGCTGTCCGAACTGGCCCATGAGTATGCGGCCATGGGGGTCCTCGGCCCAATCCAACTGATCGGGAGACGATGTGATGAGTACCCCCTAGTCCAGGACACCGTCAGTAGCCCCCTGAACCGGTCTTCAAGTTAGGGACGCTCCTCGATTCTTCCGAACTATTCTTCATCTTCGGTCGACGGTCTTGAAAACTGGTTCAACAAATCTTCTCATCTTCGATCTTGAGGATCGCCGAATTGCATTTGGTGAGTTTACACGTCGAGTATCCGAGGAGCCCCTTTAAGTTTCCGGCCTTTATCAATGCCTTGTTATTTTTATGCCACACCTCGGGTTTGAAGTTGTTCCCGGGAGGCAGTGTCCTCTTGCGTCCGAGCTCTAACGCCGGACTGCATTCGAGGTATCTTTTGCGGCCAAGCACCAACGCCGGACCACTTCCCAGCTCTAGCGCCGGAATGTATCCGAGCTCCAACGCCAGACTATGTATCCGAGCTCCAACGCCGGACTGTATATCCGAGCTCCAACGCCGAAATATATCCGAGCTCCAACGCCGGACTGTGTCCAGGCTCCAATGCCGGACTATATCCGAGGTGTCATATCACCTTGGTTCAAAAAAGTTGAAGGAGTTTAGCCGAGCTTAATGCCGGAAATGCCCTCTATGGAGCCAGCCACTAGCGCCCGAGCTTTATGCCGAACTGCTTCCGAGGTGGCGCACCACCCCGACTATGGGCCGATTTTTTGTCAATATTTTTTATTGGTGCAATTTATTCTCTGCCGAGATATATAGCCAGTAGCTCTCAAGGTGTGTATCGGTCTAAAACCCGAGATGCACCTGAAGGATGACGTAAGACCGCTGATCCCAGTAGCCGCTGAGACTCAGGTAGATTTGCAAAATCGGCCTGAGGATCAAGTCCAAGCTCTGCAGAATACTTCGGGACACTAAAAGCGGCGTGCTCAGTCCTCGAGACTCAGGTTGGGTGCGGCCGACCAACCTGAGGATCAAAATCTCCTCGGAAACTATATTGCACATACAATTTTCTGCATTGGACAAGCAATGCAGTAGCCCCCGAGACACTGGTCGGGTGGCAACACCAGATTAGGGGATCAATGTGCCCCTTTAATATTTGTAAATAATAAGCCCGAAGCCCGAAGCCCAGTAGCCCCCGAGCCTTAATGCAGGCACGGGTGGCCGAATTACGGATCAATATCCATAGTAAAATCACAAATTATGTGTAATGACTCTATGTATCCAAGTACTTTACGTCATTAATGCTCGGATCCGCATTGTACAAAACTTTGTTGACCGACCATCGGCTTCCACCTCCTCGGCCAGTAGCCGAGGAGTGTTTGTCCTACTTTATAAAGCCTTTATGAGGGCAAAGATTTACAACAAACAAGGCAATCTGGCCATACAGTTTTATAAACAAAGGTACGCAGAGAGTTATATTACTATTTAACAGAAGAAATGTCTTCCAAAGAAAATAGTCCCGCTATCAGTTCCTTTCTTTGGGTTGTCATGCTAAGCATGATCATTAAACCTCAGCTCTAATGTAAGAGCAAAATATCGAGGATTTAGTTTGGGAGGCCAGTTAATAGCCCCCGGTAGTGTTTGGCGACAGTCGGGGTCAAGCCGTAAACACTTCGGCCAATGTTATGAACGGCCCGTCACTTAACATAGTCATCGGATCGCTGACCAGTTTACGCTTATTGTGACAGTCAGTTTTCGGCTTTCTCCACTAAGGTGCTTAACCATTTGAGCTGGAAGCACAATCGCAGCGGTTCTCCCTTTGCACGCCTAGCCAAACAAAATGGAACGTAGGAGGCAAGTGCAGGAGCCGGGCAACCCAACTATTGACCGAAGACTCAATTCGAAACCGATGCATATATAGCAATATCTAAGAATGTTTTTGCTGAATCCCTAAAGGTGTCCGGCGTTGCACTGCGAGACTAATGTTGGAAAAGCACAAATAGTTTAAAAGTGCCAAAAAGCTTGGAAAACCAAGAAACATCAGTAAAAACATGACATCCGAACAAGATCAAGTGTTTGGTGCCAATCTCAAAGTTGGTCTTAGAAAAAAGAAGTGCTTCTGTCGTGCTTTAACATGATACATCCTATCTCAAGACTTCGAGCGGGTCAGCCTACGGCTTCAACCTCTGTCATGGGTTTGTCACGGCAGATGTCCTAGAGAAAGGACTTAGTCGTGGAGCCATCGCGACGGGTTAGCTTGAAGGGGTTAAAGCGGACACAAGGACGCAAGAGAGTTTATACTAGTTTGGCCCCTTCGAGGAAGGTAAAGCCTACGTCTAGTTGTGATGGAATTGATGGGGTTTCGATGACTAGGGAGCAAACAAGCTTCGCCTATGTCTCGAGTTGTCCTCTGTTCTTCTTGAACCGCCGCCGGGTCGTCCCCTTATATACATGGGTGACGCCTGCCGGTCCAGAGAGTCCCAACACCGGTTCATACTCGTATCCGGGTTGGTCTCTCCTTGTTCCTAACTTATATTACAAGTATATGCACAAAGCTGATGTACGGCTACAGGTTGTAAACCGACTACGGGCCCTGGGCCTTTATCTGCCTCTTTGGGCTTTAACACCTTTGAACTACTGATGGAGTTAATCCGGCCCAGGTAGGCCGGTTTATGCCCAGCAGTAATATCCCCAACATTAGGCCCCAGATTGATTTGAACAGGTTCATGTCAATCCTTAGCAAAAATCTTCGTCTTCAACATCTTCTTGTAGTTGTTGAACCGCCGTGACGTCATCTTCTCTGCTTGCTGTAAACCGGCGTGACATCATCTGTCATAAAGAAAACATCCATGATATCTTCTTGTTTAATAGATTCACAATGACCGAGGTGACCGCCCTACTTCCAAAATCTGCAGTCCCTTGATTCCCGCGCCTGACACATGTCCTTTCCCTTATAAATAGGCCCGAAGGGTCATTTCTTTTCTTCCCTTCGTGCCCTTCCTCTTCGTCTTCCTCGCGTCGCCAGTCTCAGAGCTCCGCCGTCGCCGTCGTCTTCTGCATCACCTTTGGCCGCTGCATCAACTTGAACGCGCCAGAAAGCCGCGGCGACCTTCCATGTTTTCCTCAGCTCTGGTAGGTCTTCTGTTCTTCTCAACATAGATCCGATCTAGGGCTTCGTGTTCTTGCAGTGTTCATCACTTGTTCATACTCATGTATTAGCCCCTGGATGCACATGTGAACCCTTGCTTTGTGTAGCGGTAACTTTTAGTATCCGCCGTTAGTTTCCTGCCCAAAACTGTAGATCTCACATATACTTCTGCCCATTGATTCAATACTGTTCTGCTTTGATCTTCGACTATTTTTCTTATTTTCTGAACTTGCTTCAGATCCAACGCCGTAACAAGACCTTGTGAAACCTGTTTCTGCATACTTAACCATCCGCAATCTCAATTGCTTCAATGTTTAGATCAGGCAGTTTAACCTGATAGAAAATTTTCCAAACCGGTATATGCCATTAGTCCCCTTGTTGAACCGCCATATGTTGTTGCTTCATAAAACTCCGGTTTAGATAGATCTGCTTCCGGTTTAACGTTGCACATATCAATGTACCTTGTAGATTTCATCATGGCCAAGCAAGTGTATGAGTGCAATTGGGTCCCTTCTCGCGTCACAGAGGATCAACTGGACGATTTAGTCCTGATTGGCGCCTTGGGCAGCAAAGACACCATCCATTGGAGGGCTCCTGGCAAAGAATGCCCCCCACACCTCGAGAAGGAGAGGTTGTTGTCTTCGTAGACCACTTAGCCCGGGGTTTTAAACCGCCCGGTTCTAAATTTTACCGGGATGTTCTAGCTGATTTCCAACTCCATCCGCAAGACACTGGCCCCAACTCTGTTACAAATATGTGCCACTTCCAAGTGCTCTGTGAGGTGTTCTTTCAAGAGGAGCCCACAGTAGAATTATTCAAAGATCTTTTCCATCTAAACCGCCGTACTGAGTTTACTGGTGGCTCTAATATGGAGTTGGGTGGCATGGCGATTCAAAAAAGGAAAGAGGTCACATACCCTCACGCCAAGCTGCACAGTCACCCCAAGGAGTGGAATCAGACATGGTTCTACTGCAAAGACACCTCCCCTGCTGGTGAGAATCCCTTGCCTGGTTTTCGTCCGGAGCGGCTCAGCAATACCCATCCTTTTCCTCAACGATTGACTGCCCAGGAGAGAAGCAAATATGCTCCCCAGCTGTCAAAGCTCAGAGCCTTTATGGCCAACGGTTTAACAGGGGTTGACCTTGCTCGCTGTTGGATATCATGGAGCATACTGCCCCTTAGTCAGCGCTCTGGTTTGATGTGCGAATATACTGATAGTGTGGATGACCCACTGCGACATTCAAGACTCCAGCTGTCCAGTGAAGAAATCACGGAGGCTGTGCGTAAGATACTGAATGAGCCGGAGCACATCTGCGCTAGAACCGGCCTGCTTCCCTTCTGCGCCACCAACAAACCGCCAGCTGTAAGACTTTGATTTTTCTCTTTGCTGAATCTGTTATCGATATGTCTGGCCATTGTTTCTAATATCAGTGTCTGCATAATCAGGGTGATGATCCGTTTTGGAGCAAAAAGCTGCCGTAGGAGAAACCAAAGAAAACAGATAAACTGGAAAGAGCAACCCGGCAAAAAACTAAAGCTGTGAAGAAGACTGCCCACCGGAAAAGAACCACTGCATCTTCTAATCCGGCCCTTGATGACGAGGTGGATAATCCGGACTTTGAGGTAGAGCTTGACTCACTTGGTTTATTTTTCATGCATCTTATTGATGATGATATTTGTCAGGATGATGCCGAAGCCAGCCATGCGGATGTTGCAGAGGTAATTATTCTCTCTTTCGATTCAGAAACTTTGCCTTCACAAAAAATCCGTCAGGCAAACCGGAAAGTTAAATTTTCTCATCCTCTTGCTTATTTGGATCCTAAACTTCTTATGAAGACTCAACAACATGAAGCTCGCCGCACCACCCGGCACAGCGGCCAGGTAGTTACCTCTGCCGGTTTACCGAACAGTCCGGTTCGGAAATGTCATTCCGAGGTCTCTAATTCGCTTGTCAGTACTTGTCCTAAAGCGGGCTGCTTTCGTCAACCTCTTAATCCGTCTGACTCTGATTATCAGGCTATTTCCCACTCATCTTCTGGCGAGTCGTCGGCTACTCAGCTCCCACCGCTCAAAACGGTGCTTGGGTAAGCTATATTTATTGTGATGTTTGCAGTATATTGCCTTAGAACATATGATGTATTTAATTTTGTTATTTTTCTCAGGGCCAAACCTAGGCCGAGCAAGAAGGCCCGCCTGGATAAAGCGGCCGAAGAAGATGTCATTCTTGAACCAGGCACAACACCCAATCTTGAAGCGGCTATTCCTGAGGATATTCCCAATGATCCACCGCAGCCAGATGATGATCTTACTGCTGAGGAAAGACATACTGATACCTCAGGTCCTATCCATCAGCCCACAGGTTCCCTCCGGGTTGAAAGCTCCACCGGTCTCGCGAAACCTACTGACAAGCCAACAGCTCCAGTGCAAACCGGCGGTACGAATGATGATGAAGTTGTCGTTACTGGCACTGGCCATACTGAGCCAAGCAACCCTGTCGCTTTATCCAAACATTCTGCCAAGGAGGAATTAGCTGCTTTTGGCAAAGGCAAGTGGAATGCTGATCTGACGGCTTATGCTGCTCTGAGCGCCCGAGATATCCATTCCGGCTATCTGAACCGGCTGTATACTAGCCGTGACTGTGAAGTCGGTCTGGTTAATATGATGAAGGATAAATATGAGGTAACTTCCACATGCTCCTTCTTGCTTGTATGCTTTCATTCTTGTTGACTCTCCTAGCCCCTAAGGGCCGATTTGAAATATTCTTTCAAACCGGGACTTAATAATTTGAATCTTGATGCTTTGAAATTTGCTGATGTAGTCCCCAAGGGTCGGTTCAACTTAGCGTAGTTAAACCGGTACTTTAAGTAAATGAAATTGCCGCATCAGAATACATATGATCAAATAGCCATTAGCCCCCAAGTGCCAAGTTGAATACTTGTATTGAGCTTGGGACTTTGTAAACAATTGAAAGATGAAGATCGAATATGCATTAGCCCCCAAGTGCCAAGTTGAATACTTGTATTGAGCTTGGGACTTTGTAAACCATTGAAAGATGAAGATCGAATATGCATTAGCCCCCAAGTGTTAAGCACATAACTTGTTATGTGGTTGGCACTTGAATCCTTCTACCAATTTGTTGAAACATATATCTGTCTGCCTGCAGGCGGAGCTGAAGGTGAAAGAAAACCAAGTCATTGATCTTCAAGAAAACTTGAAAACCCAACAAGCTGAAACCTCCAAAGCAAAAGAGGAATTGGCCAGTGCCTTAAGCGCCATGGAACAACTTAAGGAGAACTTCAAGAAGAAACGGGCGGATTGGGCCACTGAAAAGTCCGCTTTGACCAAACGAGTAGAGGATGCCGAGGCTGCATTAAAACCAGTGACAGATGAACTGACCAGCATAAAGCGGCACGTTCATGCCATGACCACTGCTATCTTTGGTAAGCCATCTTGCCTTCTGAATTGGTTCTGCCTTCTTTACAGGGTCGCCGGTTTATTAACCCTTTATGGTATTTCAGGGACACGCATTGGTCACTTGGGGTCAGATGTGCGGAGGAAACTGAAAGCCACCTATACCTTAGTTGAACAATTGTACACTGGTGCCCAGCGGATCATCTGCACCGCATCTCATAACAAACCGGCACCCAATTTGATTCAAGATACTCTGATGAAACTGTCAGTTCTTCCTGCCCGGTTGAAGAGCTGAAGAAATCTGCTGCTTGAACCGGTGCAATCAATGCTTTAATCCGGGCAAAAGCCTGGGTGCCGGATTTTGATCCTGTTGAAGCGGCTCAGGGTTATCCCAGCTTGAAGGGAGACGGGTCAGAATTTGGTGAAGCGGATTTGCGAGCCATAAACCGGGAGGTACGTCCGCTAGCTTGTCAACTAGCTAAGGAGGCAGATTTGTCTCATTATCAAGCCAAATATGACAGCCAGAACAAGCGAATAGCTGCACCAATCCATGAATCGGAAAACCTGATCCCTCCAATCCGTAAGCATACTTACGCTCCCGATATTGATCCATCTTCGCTAATCCATGACGAAGCTGTTTTTCAAGCATTAATGGGAATCGACTGGACAACTGCGGATTTCCAGCCACTGGGTAGAGAAACGGAAGCTGAAGCGGCGCAGGATGACCCACAACCATCAGGCCAGGCTGGTGGCCAATCTTAAACCGGAAGCCGGTTTTAAAATTGTCTCTCCTTTGTGAAAAACAATTATGTTATTATGGGAACCATGTTGCCTTGTAATAGGCTAGCTAATACCTTTGACGTTTGATATGCCTTCGTGCATAACGTGTTCTTCCTGTCGTAATGAACTTTCCAAAATACTTTCTGAAATAAGAAATTCGTTAAGTGCCACCGCGGTTGTACCGTCAAGCGGAATATGATGTCTGTACATATAAAGTCAAAACATCCAAAACAAAAATTTTAAGTATATATGATCAAAAGAATTTGCAATGCATAATACCTGCCACCGTTGAGTGTGAAGTTGGCTTGGCCAACCTTGAAGCGGAGTTTTGTAAACCCACACTGTTGGAGGAAATAACGACTCCTGTATATATGTATAATCAAATATGAAATATATCATACCTGTGACATTGAATCACATCGTTGGTTTTACCAACTTTTTGTAGTAAGGGTGATAACCGAAAATTTGAGTACTAATAATTCCTTCCATATTGTGCCAGCTTATAATAAAACCGTGCCGGGTTATGATAAACACCGTGTTACTCCGTAAGAGGATGTTAACAACAAGGATCAAACCGGGCAAATAGTCTCTGGATTGACGTGAACTGTGTTCCGTCAATTTGATTGGTTAAAAAACTTTGGTGGTTTAAAGAACACAATAAAAAAGCAAAAAAAAACCCTTCAAAGAAAAGTATGAAGCAAAAGCAACGACAAAAACGTTTGCCAAAGAAGATTTATTTAAGGTGATCAAATGGCGTAACCATGGTCAAACACGACCAAGCTCCCGTTAGGTGTAACTATGGTTCTAGTTAGCCAGGTCCCCAAGTGATTCTTGTGGCATTTATGCCGACCAAATGGCGTGGTCATGGTTCGGGTTCGACCAAGCCCCCAAGTGATTCTGTGGCCTTAGGCCGATCAAGAGGCGTGACTAGTTCAGACATGACCAAGTCCCCAAGTGATCTGGTGGCTTTCGCCTATCAAGAGGCATGGTATTGGTTCAGACACGACCAATCCTCCAAGTGATATAACACGATGCTTTTAGCAAAGCGAACTCAAGGGGTAAACCGGAGGCCGCTTTAGAGCAACTCCGTGTAACCTCACATGATGTAAAAGAATAGATACCCCGCTTTAGCTGAGGTTCTGGTTTATTATCATAATATATACATTGTCATAATATGTACATAAGTATGGCCAATGGCTCAGGTATAGTAAGGCCGAAGATGAGCTATATTCCATGGTCTGCTAGTCTCCTCCTCTGATGTACGTGAGTCCTTATGCTCTCGAATATCAATTAGATAGTACGACCCGTTGTGCAGATTCTTGCTGACCACGAAAGGCCCCTCCCAAGGTGGGGATAGCTTATGCATACCAGTCTGATCTTGGATGAGCCGAAGCACCAAATCTCCTTCCTGAAAGGCTCTGGTTCTGATTCGACGACTATGATAACGACGAAGATCCTGCTGGTAAATCGCCGATCGGGCGGCTGCGATGTCACGCTCTTCATCCAACCGGTCCAAGGCATCTTGCCGTGCTGTCTCGTTGTTCGCTTCAATATAAGCCGTGACACGCGGTGAATCATGACGGATATCACTGGGGAGAACCGCCTCCGCTCCATAAACCATGAAGAGCGGTGTGTATCCTGTTGATTTGTTGGGTGTTGTATTGATGCTCCATAACACAGATGGTAATTCTTCTACCCAACAACCCGGCGCTCTCTGCAAAGGAACCATGAGCCGGGGCTTGATGCCTCTCAAGATCTCTTGATTAGCTCTTTCTGCTTGACCATTGGACTGTGGATGTGCCACCGATGAAACGTCGAGCCGGATGTGCTCCCGTTCGCAGAACTCCTTCATAGCACCTTTGGACAAATTGGTACCGTTATCTGTGATAATACTGTGCGAAAATCCAAACCGGAGAATCACCTTTTTGATGAACTGAACCACCGTGGCCGCATCACATTTGCTAACAGCTTCTGCCTCCACCCACTTTGTAAACTTGTCCACCGCCACCAGGAGGTGGGTCTTCTTATCTTTGGACCTTTTGAAAGGCCCAACCATATCCAGCCCCCAAGTCGCAAACGGCCAAGTAATTGGAATCATCCTCAATTCTTGAGCCGATACATGAGCACGTCTTGAAAACCTTTGGCAACCATCACATCGTCTGACCAGATCCTTCGCATCAGCATGAGCAGTTAACCAATAGAAACCATGGCGAAACGCTTTAGCCACCAGAGACTTTGAACCGGCGTGGTGACCACAATCTCCTTCGTGGATCTCACACAAAATTTCACGGCCTTCTTCAGGAGACACACAACGTTGAAAAGCTCCTGACACACTGCAATGATGCAACTCACCATTGATGATAGCCATGGACTTGGATCGCCGGATTATCTGCCGGGCCAGAATCTCATCTTCTGGCAACTCGCCCCGGTTCTTGTACGCCAGGTAAGGAAGCGTCCAATCCGGAATAACATGAAGAACTGCCACCAATTGAGCCTCCGGATCAGGAATAGCCAAATCCTCTTCACCAGGGATCTTCACCGACGAATTGTGTAGCACATCCAGAAAAACATTGGGCGGGACCGGTTTGCGCTGAGAGCCCAGCCGGCTTAAAGCGTCCGCCGCTTCATTTTTCCGCCGGTCCACGTGGTCCACCTGATAGCCTCGGAAATAACCTGCAACAAGATCCACCTCCCGACGATATGCTGCCATGAGTGGGTCCTTGGAATCCCAAGTGCCAGACACTTGCTGAGCCATAAGGTCCGAGTCACCGAAGCACTTAACTCGACTTAGATTCATCTCTTTAGCCATCCGGAGACCATGGAGCAAGGCTTCATACTCAGCTGCATTGTTAGTACAAGGGAACATTAAACGGAGAACATAACAAAACTTATCACCTCATGGGGAAGTTAATACGACTCCAGCCCCCGAGCCTTCCAACTGCCTGGATCCGTCAAAATGGATGGTCCAATACGTATGATCCGGCTCTTCTTCAGGTGCTTGCATTTCCGTCCAATCATTGATGAAATCAACAAGTGCTTGAGACTTAACCGTTGTTCGGGGCACATACTTCAAACCGTACGGTCCCAGCTCTATAGCCCACTTTGCAATCCGGCCAGTTGCTTCCCGGTTCTGGATGATATCCCCCAAAGGAGCAGAACTGACCACTGTAATTGGGTGCCCTTGGAAGTATTGCTTAAGCTTCCGGCTTGCCATAAAAACTCCGTACACCAGCTTCTGCCAATGCGGATACCTTTGCTTGGACTCAATGAGTACCTCGCTGATATAATAGACCGGACGTTGAACCGGATGCTCCTTACCTGTCTCCTTTCGCTCCACCACAATAGCCACGCTGACCGCACGAGCATTAGCAGCAACATATAGCAGTAACGGCTCCTTGTCAATGGGAGCAGTGAGCACAGGTGGATTGGCCAATTGCCGCTTTAAGTCCTCAAATGCTTCATCCGCAGCAGAACTCCAGATGAACTGATCTGTCTTCTTTAACATCTGATATAAAGGGATCGCCTTCTCCCCAAGGCGGCTGATAAACCGGCTTAACGCGGCAATCCAGCCTGCCAGGCGTTGAACATCATTGATACACTTCGGTTTAGCTAGGGAGGTGATGGCTGTGATCTTCTCCGGATTAGACTCAATTCCCCTGTTGGACACCAGAAAACCCAATAACTTGCCCGCCGGTACACCAAAGACACACTTTTCCGGATTGAGCATCATCTTGTACGTCCTTAGGTTATCAAAGGTTTCCTTCAAATCGTCAATCAGAGTCTCCTTCTCCCTGGATTTAACTACTATATCATCCACGTAAGCATGTACATTACGGCCAATTTGTTTGTGAAGACAATTTTATACACACCGTTGATAAGTTGCCTGGGCACTTTTGAGCCCAAAAGGCATAGACACATAGCAGAAGGCTCCAAAGGGAGTTATGAATGCCGTCTTCTCCTGGTCCTTAACTGCCATCTTGATCTGATGATAGCCAGAATATGCGTCCAAAAAACTTTAATGCTCACAACCCGCCGTAGCATCAATGATTTGATCAATACGGGGGAGGGCGAAAGGATCTGCTGGACAAGCCTTATTAAGATCTGTGTAATCTACACACATGCGCCAGGTGCCGTTTTTCTTAAGGACCAGCACCGGATTGGCAAGCCACTCAGGGTGAAAAACTTCAATAATAAAGCCAGCTGCTAAGAGCCTGGCTACCTCTTCTCCAATTGCCTTGCGTCTTTCTTCGTTAAACCGGCGGAGGAACTGTTTCACCGGTTTATATTTAGGATCCACATTAAGTGTGTGCTCAGCGAGTTGCCTTGGTACACCTGGCATGTCAGAGGGTTTCCATGCAAAAATGTCCCGATTCTCACGGATGAACTCGATGAGCACGCTTTCCTATTTTGGATCCAAGTTGGCACTGATGTTGAACTGCTTGGACGAATCACCAGGTACGAAGTCAACCAGCTTAGTTTGTGCTGCCGATTTGAACTTCAGGGCCGGATCGTGCTCCGTAGTTGGCTTCTTCAACGGAGTCATGTCCGTCGGATCAACATTGTCTTTATAGTATTTCAACTCCTCGGTGGCACAAACCGACTCTGCATAAGCCGCATCTCCTTCCTCGCATTCCAAAGTGATTTTGCGGCTTCCGTGAACCGTTATTGTCCCCTTGTGACCCGGCATCTTGAGCTGCAAATACACATAACAGGGCCGAGCCATAAACTTGGCGTATGCCGGACGCCCAAACAGGGCATGATATGGACTTTGGATTTTCACCACTTCAAACGTTAATGTCTCCGACCTGGAATCATGATCATCCCCAAAGGCCACTTCAAGAGCTATCTTACCAACGGGATATGCTGATCTGCCAGGCACTACACCGTGGAATACTGTATTGGACGGTTTGAGATTCTTATCTGTTAGTCCCATACGACGGAAGGTCTCATAGTATAGGATGTTAATGCTGCTCCCTCCATCCATGAGCACCTTGGTGAATTTGTAACCTCCCACCTGAGGCGCCACCACCAGAGCCAACTGACCCGGATTATCGACCTGGAGTGGGTGATCCTCTCTGCTCCATATGATTGGCTGTTCAGACCAACGTAGATAACGGGGTGTGGCCGGTTCAACAGAGTTGACTGCCCGCCTCTGAACCTTCCGGTCTCGCTTGTCCAAGCTAGTGGTAAAGACATGGTACTGCCCACTACTCAACTGCTTTGGGTTGCTCTGGTAACCTGACTGTTGTTGCTGTTGGTTGTAACCACCCTGGTTGTTCTGACTATTTTGACCATTATGCTCGCCCGGATTACCATTAAATCGTAAACCGGAACTTCCTCCACCGTAACCCGGCCCGGATCCTGAGCCGCCACCAGATCCGTGATCATACCGGAAATTATTGGAATTCTTGAACTCCTGCATAATAAAACAATCCTTCCAAAGGTGGTTTGCTGGCTCCTCCTTCGTCCCATGTTTTGGACAGGGCTGGTTTAGCAAATAGTTCAGGCGGTTTGGGTTGGGGTTGGGCGCTCCACTACGATTTTTCGGCCTGCCCTTGCGCCGCTGGCCATTGTCTTGTATGTTGGTATTAGCCACAAAATCCATGTTGCCATCCGCTTTACGCTTGCCTCCTCCGCCATTGCCTACCCAGTGATGCCGCTGACCTTTGGAGCTGCTGTTCTTCTTCCCCTTCCCTGTCTTGTCATCATCAGACTCGGGATCCTTGGTACTATCAGAATCGGCATATTTTACCAAAGCGGCCATGAGGGTTCCCATGTCGGTGCAATGACGCTTCATCTGTCCCAATTTCAACTTCAGGGGCCCAAACCGGCAGTTGCCTTCTAGGGTTAATACTGCGGTGTCAGCGTTGATGCGGTCTGAGGAGTGCAACACTTGTGAAACCCGGCGCACCCAATGAGTCGTTGACTCTCCTTCCTCCTGGACGCATGCCGCTAAGTCCACTATCAACATAGGCTGTTTACAGGTATCCTTGAAATTGTTGATAAACCGGGCTCGTAATTGGGCCCACGAGCTGATAGAATTAGCGGGCAAGCTTTTTAGACAAGTACGGGCCATTCCTTCAAGCATCATGGTGAAGTATTTCGCACACGCCGTGTCATCCACATCAAGCATCTCCATGGCCATCTCATAGCTCTCTACCCATGTCTCTGGTGGTTGATCCGCCGTATAATTTGGTACCTTGCGTGGGCCTTTGAAATCCTTGGGTAAACGCACGTTGCGTAAAGCGGGGACGAGGCAAGGCACCCCCAAAGAACTAGAAGTAACACCAGGCTCGATCGAAATGGTTGGACGAATCGGCGTGGGCTGCCGAGCCTGATGTTGTGCGGCTAACTCGGCCTCCCTACGCGCTCGGGCCCGGTTCACCCCTTCCTGAGCGTCATCAGCACTACCCGTCGGGTTGTTACCATAGGGTGCTCCACGTCGTTCATTACTCGACACTGCTGGTTCATCCATATGTCTGCTATAGCTCCGGCTTGGACGGGGGGTCGAGTGGATTCGGTCGCGGCTGTACGAGTACGCCTCCTGTTGGGCCAAAGCTGTCCTCAGCAGTTCCTTGACCCGTCGCGTCTCTACTGCTTGCGGCAAGTCACCTTCAACTGGAATGGCCTCCAGTCGTGCAGCAGCGGCAACAAGATTGTCCATTGGGTTGGAGTAGTGACCCGGAGGTGTTAAAGCATCCCGAGGTATAACGCTGTTTTGACGAGGCGGGTCCATCTGACGGGGCTGAACCGGCGCACCGGTCCCAGGGGCTTCTGCCTGGTTCCCCTCCAGCGGATTGTTGGCTTTTGGTCCTGGAGTGTTGAAAAGGTCCCTGGCCTCAAAAACCGGAGGTAAGCGGGATCGGTGCTTCCTCCTTATGACTTCATGCGACGCGCTCTGGTCGGGATCGGTGCATCTAAAGCGGCCCGCTCTGCGGCCATCCTGGTGTCCTCAGCCGCCAGATCCGTTTTGGCCTGGGTGATTTGTTCCTTTACCTTTGCAATCTCCGTGTTGTGAGCGTCCTGATCTGGCAGATTAACTTCTGCCATAAGCACAGCCAACGCATCAAACAGTTCTGATAGAACCTGAGCCGACGGGCGCACAGGGCCTCCTGCCCAGGCAGCCGTTGCCGCTGCTGAATCGGAGATCGCCGCCGTAGCTGTCGAAGAGTGAAGCGCTGCTTGTGTTCCGGTCATAAATATTCCAACCCGGTTAGGCAGATCAGAGGGGTTCGGAATACTGTCACCATCGGAACAGCTCTCAATCCGGTCATCTTGTAGCTGATAAAGAGATTCGGTTTCTCCGGTCTAAGAGTCATCACCGGAACAAACGGTAGTTGCCCCGCGAAGCTCCGATACATCCTCATAACTCCCTCCATGGATCATTCCCATGAAGGCACGCTTCATGGCCGGTTTAACCCGGGCAGATCGCGCACGCTGAGCCGTCTCGACGAGGTCGGGGCAGATGTCCGGCTCAGGGCCCGGTTCACCGATCTTGCCAATGAAAACGTGAATGCTACCAAAGGGGATCCGGTACCCGTACTCAATTGAGCCGGCCTTGGGGCCCCAGCCTGCGTCGTCGATGTAGAGTTTGCCGCAACGACTTTTAGTCATCCGGCCTACAGCGTAGCCCTTGAGTCCTTCAAAGCGGCCCTCCAAGAACCGGAAACCATCATGCGATAGCCCCACGGTGGGCGCCAACTGCCGTGGGTTTGTCACGGCAGATGTCCTAGAGAAAGGACTTAGTCGTGGAGCCATCGCGACGGGTTAGCTTGAAGGGGTTAAAGCAGACACAAGGACACAAGAGAGTTTATACTAGTTTGGCCCCTTCGAGGAAGGTAAAGCCTACGTCTAGTTGTGATGGAATTGATGGGGTTTCGATGACTAGGGAGCAAACAAGCTTCGCCTATGTCTCGAGTTGTCCTCTGTTCTTCTTGAACCGCCGCCGGGTCGTCCCCTTATATACATGGGTGACGCCTGCCGGTCCAGAGAGTCCCAACACCGGTTCATACTCGTATCCGGGTTGGTCTCTCCTTGTTCCTAACTTATATTACAAGTATATGCACAAAGCTGATGTACGGCTACAGGTTGTAAACCGACTACGGGCCCTGGGCCTTTATCTGCCTCTTTGGGCTTTAACACCTTTGAACTACTGATGGAGTTAATCCAGCCCAGGTAGGCCGGTTTATGCCCAGTAGTAATATCCCCAACAACCTCCTATCCCGAGGGCGGAGTACTTCTCATCAGGCCAGTTTAGCAAACTAAACTCTAGCGGCTTTGCGAGAGAAATTAGGCTCCCCAGCTAGTGACCGCATACTCGTGTCGAAAAAAGGAGTGATAGATAATAATAATAATAATAAAACCTTGCAACGACTAAGAAGAAGAACACTTATTATAAAAACGGCTCATATAAATTTAAGAGCCCCCAAGTGACTTGGGTAAAAGAATGATTTCATGTACCGAAGTACTTATATCATATCTATGTTCAACCGAACTTTAAACGCGTCTTAACCGACCGTCGGCTTCTCCCTCTTCGGTCAAGGACCGAAAAGTGTTATGTACTCCATCTGTCGAGAATATCGACGGTGTTTCCAATAACCAGGCAACCATGCCATAAGGCTGTAACAGACAAAGCGCGCTCAGGGAACTTATGCTATATTACTGCAAAGTGTAAGAAGCATCTTCGAAGAAAATAGTACCCCCACCGATACCTTTCTTCGGTGCTCATTGTTATTATGAGACTTGTGCAATAGATTTTTTGTACTCATGAGTTCCGTTGTGTGCCGACCATCATTCAAAACTATAAGAGCGCTAGCTTTCGGCTTCACCCAGTCTGAGGTCCGGCTCGGGTGACCCGATCGTGACAATCGCAGAGGTGCTCCCTTTACTCCCTAGCCGAACAATCGGGAACGTAGGGGTAAACACAGGAGCGAGGCAACACAGCTAGAAAATCGCTTAAGTCAATATGGTGCATATTGTGGCGTAATAAACGAATAAGGAACGAAGCCGTACAAGTATAATCATATGCAAGAGGAAAAGCTTCATGAGGGAAGCCCCCAAATGAATTGGGTATTTGAATTTATGCGTCACAAACAAATTTTGGACAAGGAAAGAATTTTACAAGCAACTTTTTTCCAAAAAAGTATAATGCTTGGTCGAGCCAAACACAAGTTAAAAATTTAAAACTTTGAGCATGAAGGCAACTTAGCTGGTTAATGTGTTCGGTATTGATGACGCGGTCCGAGCTTGATGCGGGACAAGGTGCCATCTCCCCAGCCGGTCCCGAGGTGGCGGAGCAAAGAGCTCGGCACTCCGAAGTGGTGACGTAGCACGGTCAATGCAGGCCGGCAGAGTGATGCCGAAGTCCCCGGCATGGGGTAATGAAGTGTTGACGAAGCCCCCCGTCCAGCCAAGGTGATGCCAAAGGATATAGTCCGGCTGGATCATTTTCCTGTGCCACATAAAATAGTGCAAACCGGAGATAATAGTAATAATAATAAAAAAATGTTGCATAATCAATAATTTATGCAAAGTGAGTAATAAAATAAATATGGCCTGGCGCCGAAGTCAATGTCGATGCAGGGCGTTGGCGTGATGCGGTAAGGGCGTGGCAAAGCCTGAATTCACAGGTCGGTCCGAGTTCCGGATGCGGCGTTCGCCGGACTATGTACGGAGACTGACCTTACCACCATGCGACCGTCGTTAATGCGGCCACCATTTGATAGACCTGTGTACATATGATGGACAAACCGGAGTAATAATTCCTTGGGAAAAATTGAACCCAAACAAGCAAAAAATACTGGGATTAATAGCACCTGGTTTATTTGTTGTAGCAATCCGAAGGAAGGTGATTCCCAAAATTGGGACTCGATCCGCACACCCGTTACCAGAGTAGGTTGATGAAGAGATGATGAAGCCCCCGGTCCAGCCGAGATGTCGAAGTAGGTCGGCGTGATGGACATCGGCTTGGAGGAGCAATAGTGCGGCCCTGCCGATGCAAGTCGTGACATGGTCAATGTCAGCTTGATGAAGTGACCGTGCGGCGATGCCGGTGTGCCCGCTTCGTGTAACCCGTAGGGCGGCGATGTTGGTGATGATTTATCCTTCGCGATGCCGGGCTCTTGTTCGGCCTACCGAGATGATGATCCGAAGAAGTTGAGCTCGGCTCAATAAAGTGACGCCGTGTCTAGTGCAGCTCGGCAGCCGTGGAGTAATATTGCCAGACTGGTTTGACACCAGCATGATGTTGAAGATCATGTTCAAAAGATCTTACAGTTAGTGGGATGTGTTCGGGAACAAAACACAATACCCCATACAAAACTTCCTTCAAAAGGGATGTCCGAAATCCTGTTCATAAAAAAGATGAACCCAGGTCGGATTCGTTTTCGCGCAGAAAACAGATCCGAAAAGTGATGCACTAATCGGAAGGTTCCCGGAGTTTGGACGGTCGGATCGAGCCGAAATTTTGAGAGGTGGTAGATATATGAATTCCTCAGCCAATCAACGGTTGGATCTTCCAAAGGATGTCCGAGCTAGAAGCTGGACACCACGCCCTAAACTCATCCAAATTCTGGTCCAGATTTGACAGGGCTCCGGTATATCGTGGATTGCCAGAGATTCCTCCATCGGAACTCGACGAAATTTTCCAGGGTTTTTGTAGACTCAATTCCGCACAATTCCACCAAAGCGATCGTCAAAGCGATACTCGAGGAGGTGGTGGTGGCAGATACGAGTTCGCTGTCCAGAAAAACAGTACGGTCGCTTGAGGGCAATGTTGACGTTGAGCCCCCGAGCTCCATAGATGATTCCTCCGTGATCTTGATAGAGATCGGAGTTGATGTTTGATGAAGGCTCTCGTCCAGACATGGTGATCCGAACACGGGGCGCAATTCTTGGTCGAACCAAGGTGACCAGTCGAGCTGGTGACGAAGATGCCGAAGTCGCAGTTGATCTGCAGGCGAGCCATCGATCCTTTTGTCGATCACACAGCGGAACTCTCAATGAAAGCACCAATGTCGGTGTCAAAACCGGCGGATCTCGGGTAGGGGGTCCCGAACTGTGCGTCTAGGATCGATGGTAACAGGAGACAAGGGACACGATGTTTTTTACCCAGGTTCGGGCCCTCTCGATGGAGGTAATACCCTACTCATGCTTGATTAATATTGATGATATGGGTAGTACAAGAGTAGATCTACCATGAGATCAAGGAGGCTAAACCCTAGAAGCTAGCCTATGGTATGATTGTTGTATATATTGTATGTTCTATCGACTAGCCTGGCCTCGGTTTATATAATGCACCAGAGGCCTAGGATAACAAGAGTCCTAGCCGAATACGCCGGTGGGGTGGAGTCCTTGTCTTGATCGCCAAGTCTTGTGGAATCTTCCTTGTATGCGGCAGCTGTCCGAACTAGCCCATGAGTATGCGGCCATGGGGGTCCTCGGCCCAATCCAACTGATCGGGAGACGATGTGATGAGTACCCCCTAGTCCAGGACACCGTCAGCCGGCAAGTTAAATGCTGAAAACAAGGATAAGGGATCGCAAAGCAAAGACGACGACGAGGAGCCCCGGCCGCCGAACACAGGGGGACAGAAGAAGTTTCCCCCTCAGGTCAAAACGGTGAACATGATATACGCTACCCACATCCCAAGAGGGAGCGCAAGCACGCGCTCAGGGACGTCTACGTGATAGAGCCAGTCGCCCCAAAATTTAATCCATGGTCGTCATGCCCGATCACTTTTGATTGATGGGATCATCCGACCAGTATCTGTCACGGCAGTTCAGCCGCACTGGTCCTGGACCCAATAATTGATGGGTTCCACCTGACACGAGTCCTGATGGACGGTGGCAGCAGCCTCAACTTTCTCTATCAGGATACAATGTGCAAAATGGGCATTAACCCATCACGGATCAAACCCACAAAGACTACCTTTAAAGCAGTCATATCGGGCGTAGAGGCCCGCTGTACGGGCTCAATCACACTAGAGGTTGTCTTCGGATCTCCAGACAACTTCCGAAGCGAGGAGTTAATCTTTGATATCGTCCCCTTTCGCAGCGGCTACCATGCACTGCTTGGACCAACCGCATTTGCTCGATTCAACGCGGTGCCATACTACGCTTGTCTCAAGCTCAAGATGCCCGGACCACGCAGCGTCAGAAGAGTCAATGGAAACATGGAACGCTCCCTCCGCACTGAGGAGCACACTGCTGCCTTAGCGGCAGAGGTACAGGGCGACCTTTTCAAGCAGAATCTCAATTCGGCGGCCGATCCCCCGGACATTGTCAAGAGAGTCTAAACCATTCTGCAGAAGGACAGCTCAACTCGCCAAGAGCTCGACTAGCAATTTGGCCTCCATCCTAATCCTAACCAAGTGGCGGCAACTGTACCGCGCGTACATAATTACGTACTAAAAGTACCATGGACACGGATGGAGGCACAATCAGCTTGTGATCCGCAATACGGCTCGACCGCCCCGGACACACATAATTTCACTATTTCCTTTTTTTCTTCTTTTTCTCTTTTTCACAGGCCTTTTCTGGCGGCTTGACCATAGATTCTTTTCGAAGGATAAAAACACTAAGGCGACAAGAAGCATGGACGTACTGGGGAATCTTTAGGTGGTTTCTTTAATGATCCCTTTACCTATTTTTCAGGACCCACACGTAGCTCTTCCTTGGTTAAGGCATAGTAAATAGCCTTCTGCTTATTGCATTACTTGTATAAATGCGATTTAACACACCAATGAAATTATAATAGAAGCAATTTGCGGCCCAAATTTTACGGCTCTAGCTTACCACTTGTTCTTCTTTTGCTTCCTTTTTGTCTTTTCTTTTATGGTAACTTTATCAGATAACGCCCGTACACTCTGGTGTGTTTCAATTTGCCAGGGGCTTCATAGCGCCCCACAACATGGCAACAAAAGTCCGAACACTTCTATAGTTCAGTTCGGCACCCCGAATTTAGCACTATATGCATTGGCTCCGAATCATGTCTTTGGTCAATAGTTGGGTTGCCCGACTCCTGTGCTTACTACCTTACGTTCCGCTGTATCGGCTAGGGTAGTAAAGGGAGAACTACTACGATTGTGCCCTGGTTTACCCAAGTGAGCACCTTAGTAGAGAAAGTCGAAAACTAACTTTCATGATGTGGCGAGAGCCGGTCAGCTCTTCGGAGGTCTCAAATCCTTAGAGATTTTTTCCGCATTACGCGAGGGATTGGTACTTACTCGATCAAGTGTTTACAACATCCTAGTCCAGATAGTAGGGGTTGCGCATGTATTTCTATTGTCAAACTCCTATGGCTAAGTGAGGGTGCTAAAGCCACATAGTCCGATTACCTAGTTCATCGCGCTAAACACCTCCTTCAAGGACCAAAAATTGGATCAAGAGTGTTTAGATTACATCCCGAACACTCCCGTATTACCTACGTGCCAATGAAAACCGTGTCTCGAAACGCGGAACGGCGGACAAAAACGGTTTGATACAATGACCGGACAGACATGATGTCCTCTTGCAAAAAGTTGTCAGCAGATGGGACTCGTGAAATATTATATTCCCTATAGTCGTGTGTGGTACTTGTGTTGCAGATCCGGACACCTTCGTTTTATCCGACGACTATCTTGGGGTATTCAGAAAGTGGTACACGCCTTGCAATGCCGAATAGAATCCGCGCGTCGGACACATCATCATTGAAGCCTAGTTTAGGGGCTACTGAGGGAGTCCAGGACTAAGGGGTCCTCTGGTGTCCGATCTATTGGATATGGGCCGGACTAATGGGCTGTAAAGATACAAAGACCGAAGACTCTACCCGTGTCCGGATAGGACTCTCCTTGGCGTGGAAGGCAATCTTGGCGACCAACTATGAAGATTCCTTTCTCTATAACCGACCTTGTGTAACCCTAGATCCCTTCTGTGTCTATATAAACAGGAAGGCTAGGTCCGTAGATAGATCCTCATGATCATAGTCAGGCTAGACTTTTAGGGTTTAGCCATTATGAACTCGTGGTAGATCAACTCTTGTAATACTCATATTCATCAAGATCAATCAAGCGGGAAGTAGGGTATTACCTCCATAGAGAGGGAATGAACCTAGGTAAACATTGTGTCCCCCATCTCCTATTACCATCGATCCTAGACGCACAGTTCGGGACCCCCTACCCGAGATCCGCCGGTTTTGACACCGACAGGGGGCACCGCACACGGCTAAAAGATCAACTTGTGTGTCTATCGGGTGCCCCCTGGCCATGTATAAAAAGGAGGGGAGGGAAGAGGTGGCCGGCCCAAGGGGGCGCGCCAGGTGTGGGGAAGCCTACTAGGACTCCCTAGTCCAAGTAGGATTCCACTCCTCTTTCCTATTCCTAGTAGGAGAAGGAGGGAAGGAGAAGGAGGAGAGAAGGAAATGCCCCCCCCCCAACCCTAACCCAATTCTGATTGGGCTTGGGGGGCATGCGCCACTCCTTGGTCGGCCTCCTCTATTCCACCACTAGGCCCATGAGGCCCAATAACTTCCCTGGGGGTTCCGGTAACCCCCGGTACTCCAAAAATCATCTGAAATGACCCGAACCATTCTGGTGTCTGAATGTAACCTTCCAATATATGAGTCTTTATGTCTCGACCATTTCGATACTCCTCGTCATGTCCGTGATCTCATCCGGGACTCCAAACAACCTTCGGTCATCAAATCACATAACTCATAATGCAAATCGTCATCAAATGTTAAGCGTGCGAACCCTACGGGTTCGAGAACTTTGTAGACATGACCGAGTCACATCTCCGGTCAATAACCAATAGCGGAACCTAGATGCCCATATTGTTTCCAACATATTCTACGAAGATCTTTATTGGTCAAACCTCATAACAATATATGTTGTTCCCTTTGTCATCGGTATGTTACTTGCCCGAGATTCGATCATCGGTATCATCATACCTAGTTCAATCTCGTCATCGGAAAGTCTCTTTACTCATTCTGTAATGCATCATCACGTGGCTAACTCATTAGACACATTGCTTGCAAGGCTCATAGTGATGTGCATTACCGAGAGGGCCCATAGATACCTCTCCGATACACGGAGTGACAAATCCTAATCTTGATCTATGCCAACTCAACAAACACCATCGGAGACACCCGTAGAGCATCTTTATAATCACCCAGTTACGTTGTGATGTTTGATAGCACACAAGGTGTTTCTCCGGTATTCGGGAGTTGCATAATCTCATAGTCTGAGGAACATGTATAAGTCATGAAGAAAGCAATAGAAGAAAAACTAAACGATCATTATGCTAAGCTAACGGATGGGTCTTGTCCATCACATCATTCTCTAATGATGTGATCCCATTCATCAAATGACAACACATGTCTATGGCTAGGAAACTTACCCATCTTCGATTAATGAGCTAGTCAAGTAGAGGCATACTAGGGACACTCTGTTTGTCTATGTATTGACACATGTACTAAGTTTCCAGTTAATACAATTCTAGCATGAATAATAAACATTTATCACGATATAAGGAAATATAAATAACAACTTCATTATTACCTCTAGGGCATATTTCCTTCATTCTCCCACTTGCACTAGAGTCAATAATCTAGATTACATAGTAATGATTCTAACACCCATGGAGTGTTGGTGATGATCATGTTTTGCTCATGAGAGAGGCTTAGTCAACGGGTCTCCAACATTCAGATCTGTATGAATCTTGCAAATCTCTATGTCTCCCTCCTTGACTTGATCGCGGATGGAATTGAAGCGTCTCTTGATGTGCTTGGTTCTCTTGTGAAATCTGGATTCCTTTGCCAAGGCAATTGCACCAGTATTGTCACAAAAGATTTTCATTAGACCCAATGCACTAGGTATTACACCTAGATCGGATATGAACTCCTTCGTCCAGACTCCTTCATTTGCTGCTTCCGAAGTAGCTATGTACTCCGCTTCACACGTAGATCCAACCACGACGCTCTGCTTGGAACTGCACCAACTGACAGCTCCACCATTCAATAAAAATATGTATCCAGTTTTTGACTTAGAGTCATTTGGATCAGTGTCAAAGTTTGCATCGACGTAACTGTTTACGATGAGCTCTTTGTCACCTCCATAAACGAGAAACATATCCTTAGTTCTTTTCAGGTATTTTAGGATGTTCTTGACCACTGTCTAGTGATCCACTCCTGGATTACTTTGGTACCTCCTTGCTAAACTAATAGCAAGGCACACATCAGGTCTGGTACACAGCATTGCATACATGATAGAACCTATGGCTGAGTCATAGGGAATGACTTTCATTTTCTCTCTATCTTCTGCAAGTGGTCGGGCATTGAGTCTGACTCAACTTCACACCTTGTAACACCGGCAAGAACCCTTTCTTTGACTGGTACATTTTGAACTTCTTCAAAACATTATCAAGGTATCACTACTAGGGAAAACCATATACATAGAATCTTACCAGTAGCGAGGGACAAAAACAAGCGCTACTACTACTTACCAGTAGCACGTGGAATCCAATAGAAATGCAGCTAAGTTCATAGCAGTAGCGCGTCCCAGGGAAGAAGCGCTACAACTACAATTCCCCTACTGTTCTGGCTAGGCTACCAATAGTAGTAGCGGGCTTAGGGAAAGCATGCTACTGATAAGGTTGTTGTAGTAGCGTGTTTCACAGGGAAAGCGCTACTGCTAATGAAGGGAAAATAAAATGAGAAACATATGGAAAAGTAAAGGAAATGAAAGAAATGGAAAAAGGGGAAGGAAAAAAAGAAAATGTGAAGGAAAACAAATGAAAAAGAAAAATAAAGGAGAAAGGTGTAGCAACAGCGTGCTTTCCGGACAGGCGCTATAGCTAACTTAGAAGTAGCGCGTTTTACCAGCCAGCGCTATAGCTAAGTTAGCTATAGCTAATGTAGAGTGGCGCATTTCATGGAACGCGCTACTGCTACTTCTGACTTAACCGCGCGGTTCTTCCTTCCTCACGGCCACTTCCCCCAAATCGAACTCCTGTGATGTCGCCGCCGTCGTCGCCCAGCATCACCGTCGGCCACCGCACACTCTCCCATCGCCCTCCACATGCCCTCGACACCGCCCCCGACCTCGACCTCGACGCCGCCCTCCGTCGCGCGCCCGAGCCCCAACCCCTACTTCGACGCCGCCTACCCCTCCCTCGCCGCCGGCACTCGAGGTGAGCACGCCTCCTCCTCCCCCTCCCCTACCTCTGCCTAGCTAAAGTTCCTAAGGTTCATCAAATTTTAGAGTGCATCAAATTAGTTAGGGTTCATCAAATTAGATGCTAATTAGGGCAGTAGTTCCTTGGTAGGTTCATCTAATTAGTTAGTAAGAACTAGGGCAGTAGTGTTTAATAGAATTAGTAAGAAAATTAATAGAACTAGTTGAACTAGGTCATTTTTAGTAAGAACTAGTTGAATTAATAGAACTAGTGCATTTTTAGTCAGAAAATTAATATAACTAGTTGAACTAGTTTATTTTTAGTAAGAACTACTTTATTTTTATTTATAGTAAGTTTATTTTTAGTAAGAACTAGTTCAATTAATAGAACTAATTGAACATGTCACATTTGTTGTTATTTTTTTAGTTAAAGCAATTATTCCCGCATCGACGTCGATGATGCCTATCCTGCATCCTTGTCATCGACTCGGCGGAAGACACCTACTTGATCAGATGGGCCATGTCCGGGACTGGGCTCCGCCGGGCTAGTACTGGGAGGTGCTACCTACCGGGGGGCGCAGCTTGGTAAGGAGCCAGCCCGTCTTTACCTGAACCTTCTTTGGTGGCGGTCGCGTGGGCCAGTGACGGTGCAGAGGCTTGAGGACCCCGCGGAGGTGGTACGTCACCGTGTTAGCGAGAAGGACGCGCACGTCCGTCGCTACATGGTTGCTTTGGAGCGTAGGTTCTCCAATACCTGGCAGGTTCTTCAGGGATCTCACTGGAGCTATGATCCTGTGATGGTTCCTTCTCTTTGGGTGTCCACCACCCGCGTTGATACCCGTCGTTCGCTAGGGTTTTAGTTGTATTAGTGATGTTATATGTATGATATTATTCGAGATGTATTAGTGATAATATTCGACGATGTACGGACGCAAGAGATGATTTATTTTTGCTTATTGAATGCATGCTAATTTGCATACTTATGTACTTTACGATTTGGTTTTGCTTATTGAATGCTCAAATTGGAGAAGTACTCCTATTTTGAATGCTCAAATTGGACCCCTCTATGCAAGGCGTATGCATTTGATTAGTTGATAGCTTATAGGGTTTTTGTTTTGCAGAAATCTAGGAGCCCCTCCATCATCCCCACCGTCGTCCCCGTCACCGACCCCCTCTGACCTCGAGGTGAGACCAGCCAAATCTCCATGTCAATATGAGTCCTATAAGATATTTTGAAATGTTTTTGCTCATATTTTCAACCATTGAAATGCAATGACCATCAAGTTTGAATGCTCATATGAAGTAGATAAAAACATGTATATCTTGTGTTTCTCAAATAGGACATGTGCTTGCCCAAGTGGCCGGTCATGTTTGCAGGTTACACCTTCGAGTGGCCTATGTTTTGCCGGAGTGTTGATTAATTTCCGTTCCGACAAACTTCAGGCGCTCGATATGTATTTTTTAGCAAAGTTCATGCCGGATTTTTCCGTGAATTTTGGCATGACTTGTGCTAGAATATGTAGGAAATATCGAGAGGACGAAGAATCCCGACTATTGTCGTGGGGGTCGTTCCTCCTTCTTCTCCTTGTGCTTGACCTTTGTTATGCACTAGGGGAAGGAGGAGTAACGACCATCACCGACGGTCGCAAATGTCAGAGACGAATCAGTGAGGGATATACCGACAATCAACCCGTGATGAATAATAATGATCTAATTTAATTGTACAAGTTTAATATTTGAATTATGAACATATGAAATGTCGCCATCGGACGACGAAAGTCTCCCGGGAGACTGCGACCGGTGCAACGACGACCGAGGTCTGTGCGACAGGCCTCACCTGGACGACGATCGGCGCTTCAGCATTAAGCTCCAGGAGACCTTCGATGTTGAAATGGTACGCAACGACGACAAGTGTTTTTCGCAAGTAAGCACGACTTCAACTATTTCAATGTGTAATTTTCATCTTTTACAATTCGACTAGATTATTCCATGCCATACAAGACGCTATGTCTTGCAGAGGATGGGTTTTGAAGACCATGAAAGTTTCGAAACAAAGAAAATTCACCTAAGGACCAATCATGGTATGGATTTTGAAGTAAATCTGTACAATTCTGAGAGCGTAACCCATTTTGGTTGCACAAATTGGGAAGCACTTTGCAAGATGTATGGTTTTTATGAGGGTATGCTTGTCAGCATGGATTTTGGTGATCCTGACATCGACCAAGACAATATGGACATTTGGGTCCTTGTTGACATGCTTCCAATTCTACGGCTATGTGAGTTTCTCAAACATAGGTATTAACTAATTTATATTGTTTATTTCAAAATAGTTGAAGCTTATTTCCATTGACAGCTTATTTTTAATTCTTCAAACAATGTGCGTAAGATGGTAGACAGAACCTACTACACCGATGGCTCAGAATTAACCTATCACGAGAAAAATCATCTGATCACATTTTGTACTGATCTTGAGAATTACAATATCTAATATCAAACTCCTCCACATTATGGTCAATGCGTGCCACTAGTGCACGTGTTGAACCACGGTAACATCCATGGAGATGCCATGGTAAGACTTTTTACTATTACGACATCCGTGCGTCATTTGCATAAATTCTTCTAAAACTGAACTACATTGCTGACTACGAAGTTATTACTATATTTTTCAACAGAAAATCCTGAAGGATTGTGTGCCTCATCTGATGTATCAGAATAGTCGCCTTGATGTTTTGAACATACGGCCAGGTCATCCTACGAATCTCACTTATCCATATCGAATTTCTAAAACCAGTGAAGACATGAAAATCAAAGAATGGAAAAAATGTATGGACAGTCGTAAGGAGGTACTTGGAAGCAACATTGTGCGAAAGGCAAGAATTGGAGACATGATAATCTCCATTCTCCATAATGGAGACTCAGGGCCTATCTTGTTTTATGCTATTTTACCTAAAAGAAGGTAGTAGGTCCTACGAGAGAGAAGTAGGTCCTAGGTAGAATGTGTTATTATGTGGTACAATGTGTTAGAGTTGATGATGATGACGAGAAGTTGTGACTATGACTAGTGACCAACTTGCTATATGATGTGTCATTGGTGAAAATGATGATCATGAGGAGGTGTTATATGACAATGATGTATTATGATGATAAGTTGTTAATGATATGATGATAATGATGATGATGATACTTATCATATCATTGGGTGAAAGAACCGCGGATTAGTTTCAAGTGAATGTCCATCCACTTGAAACTAGTCCACGGTTCTTTTACCCAGTGATGTAATAACTCATTATGATGTAAAAACAATCTCTAAATTGCTGCTGTATGAAAACTTGTATAAAGGTGTATGTATGAATACAACATGAAATAAAAAAGAAACATAATATGGAATAGTAGTAGTAGCTGATACGTCTCCAACGTATCTACTTTTTCTCACACTTTTCCTCTTGTTTTGTACTCTAGTTTGCATGATTTGAATGAAACTAACCCCGGACTGACGTTGTTTTTAGCAGAACTACCATGGTGTTGTTTTTGTGTAGAAATAAAAGTTCTCGGAATGGAACGGAACTTTTTGAGGATTTTTTATACCAATGATAAGAGTTTTTGGAGCCATGACCCACCGGAGAGGGGGGGCCTGGGTGGGCACAACCCACCAAGGCGCGCGCCCCTCTCCTGGCGCGCCCAGGTGGGTTGTACCCACCTGGTGGCCCCGCTGATGACCCCCCTGATACTATAAATTCACATTATTCCAGAAAAAAATAAGGGAAAAAGAATTATCGCGATCCACGAGATGGAGCCGCCGCCAAGCCCTGTTCTTCCTCGGGAGGGCAGATCTCGAGTCCGTTTGGGGCTCCTGAGAGGGGGATCTTCGATCTTCGTCATCACCAACCTATCTCCATCGCCAATTCCATGATGCTCCCCACCGGGAGTGAGTAATCCCTTCGTAGGCTCGCTGGTCGGTGAGGAGTTGGATGAGATTCATCATGTAATCGAGTTAGTTTTGTTAGGGCCTGATCCCTAGTATCCACTATGTTCTTAGATTGATGTTGCTATGACTTTGCCATGCTTAATGCTTGTCACTTTGGGCCCGGGTGCCATGATTTCAGATCTGAACCGTTTATGAATTCATCATTATATCCATATTTTAGATCGGATCTTGCAAGTTATAGTCACCTATTGCAGTTATGATCCCACAACCCCGGAGTTACAACAACGGGCCCACTCCCAGTGATGACCGTAGTTTGAGGAGTTCATGTATTCACTATGTGTTAATGCTTTGTTCCGGTTCTCTATTAAAAGGAGGCCTTAATATCCCTTAGTTTCCAATATGGACCCCGCTACCACGGGAGGGTAGGACAAAAGATGTCATGCAAGCTCTTTTAATAAAGCACGTATAACTATTTATGGAATACATGCCTACATTATATCGATGAACTGGAGCTAGTGCCGTATCGCCCTAGGTTATAACTGTCTCATAATGAATATCATCCAACAAGTCACCGATCCAATGCCTACAAATTTATCCTTGTTGATTTTGCTAAGTTACTACTGCTATCATCCTTGTTACACTTTCTACAAATTATTGCTATCACTGTTACTGTTACCATTGCTACTGTCACTACTATCAAAACTATCAAACTTCTTTGCTACTAATCATATTGCTGCAGATAATTAATCTCCAGGTGTGGTTGAATTGACAACTCAATTGCTAATACCTTCAAATATTCTTTGGCTCCCCTTGTGTCGAATCTATTTTTGGGTTGAATACTCTACCCTCGAAAATTGTTGCGATCCCCTATACTTGTGGGTTATCAAGACCTTTTTCTGGAGTCGTTGCCGGGGAGCATAGCTATATTTGTTGAGTCACTTGGGATTATTATGATATTATCACTATGAAGAATCTGAAGGATCCAAAGACTAAGATATTTCCCTCAAGGACGAGGGGAGGTAAGGAACTACCATCCAGTTCTGCTTTAGATTCACCTTTTGTTATGAGTAAACTTGCAACACCACCACATGCTATTAATTCTGATATGTCGCAAGTTATTGATGATGCTACTTCTACTATAAATGATGCTTATGATGATGCTAGTACCTTGCTTGATAATGATGATGTGCCACTTGGTGAATTTCTTGATAAACAAATTGCTAGAGTTATACAACATGATGTTGTTGAATCTGGTGATGAGCTTGAAACTGAAACTTCTGAAATACCTGCTAGAACTAGCCTTCCTAGATATGAATTGCCTAAGATACCGGAAGGTTATGTTATGAGTGAAGAAGCAACTAGAGATAATTGTCGGGTGGTAGGTGCGACATATGCCAACGGGTGGCTTATCATTGTGGGAGCCAGTAAGACGTCGTCGGTGCCTGGAAACGGGATGAGGCGAAGACATGCACACCGGCGAATCTTACCCAGCTTCGGGGCTCTCCGTGGAGATAACACCCCTACTGCTGCTCTGCGGGGTCTCCGCATGATCACTAGATCGACAAGTAGTTACACAATGCTCCTTGAGCTGTTCGGTGGGAGGAGGAAGAAGGGCACGGCTAGCTCGCTTCTTCTCCTCGGGTGGTGTCTAAAACTAGCAGGGGGTCCAACCCTTTGCATGGGTGCCCCGGGGGGTTTATATAGGCCTACCCCCGGGGGTACAATGGTAATCCGACAGGGCGCAGGGCCCAGCCGTCTGTGACTGCGCTCGCCGGCTTCTGCGCCGACTGCTGGGGCCCGCCGGTTGGTGGGTCCCGCCGGCTGCTGGGGCCCGCCGGCTGGTGGGTCCCGCCAGCTGCTGGGGCCCGCCGGCTAGTGGGTCCCGCCGGCTACCAACTCCTTGGCAACAGGCAAGCCCCACTGCCAAGGGTCTTGTCGATGGCGGGTTACTGTTGCCTCAACCTGATGGCGAGGGCTTCGTCGAGGTAAGCCTGGCTACAGTGCCGCCGTCCGGCGGGCGATTACTGTAGCCTTACCGCGTCTTGTCTCCATAATGGGGCGTCTTCTTCGAGGGGGGAAGCGAGCCGGCTGTGGGGAGCCGGCCCCGTCCCGGGCCGACTGGGGGAGGCCAGGCCGCCTTCGGGTGTCTCTCTGCCCGAAGGGGCCCACCGCCCGTGGGCCGTACTAGCGGCCCGTCGTGGATGACATCAGGGTCTTCATGGCAACAGTGCCGCGCCGGACGGGTCATGGCCACTCCGTACGGCGCACTGTGCTAGGCGTGCTCCGGGATTCGGGGGTGGCAGGCTTTACTGTAGCCACGCCCTGTCTCATCGCCGCTAGGTGGATGCAAACTTTGAGGGTACGGTCTCGGCCGCTCTATGGGAGCCAGCTTCTCGGAGTCGGCCTTCTCGCGGCCGGCTTCTCGAAGTCGGCCCTCCCATGGCTTTCTTCATAAGGGCTAAAGTCGGGCCGCCTTCCGAAAGCCGGCCTGGGTGACAGCCAGCAAGGGGAAGGCGGCACCATGTCTTGGATTCCTGAGAGCCGGACGGGCTCGCAATTTTTTCAGAAGGGCCAGGGGAAGCCGGCTAGGCTACCCATGGCTATTTACTCCGAGAGTAGTCCCCGAAGCTGATCGAGCTTCGAGGCGGACAAAGGGATGAGAAGCTTGGTCAGCTTCTTATCCTGAAGAGCCGGCTTTGCTCGTGCACGCTGACTTCAGAGAGCTCTGGTTCTCGTAGGCGGGAACGCGGGCCACGTGGCGAAGAAATCCTGCCAACGCACGCGCGCGACGGGACGTCGCCGCAGGCCCGGGCCCGCCACTCGCAGGCCTCGGTCCGAGCGCGGATCCTCCGTGGCCCACATGGACCGCTCGCCTTCCCGTGGCGGTTTTATTCCGCCATCATGGCACAGTAATCGCGGGACGTGGGGTAGTGGGCACGATCGATCCCCACGCTTCCCCACGCCGCGCCTCCTCGGCTCCGCCACACGAGCCTATAAGTAGGGGGAGGGGGAGAGACAGAGGTTCGCACGCTTTCTCTCGCTCCGCCCCCTCTCGTCCTCCTTTCTTCCTCTCGCTGCTGCCGCAGCCTCTCGTCCCAGCGCCGCCCCATCGTCTTGCTTCCATGGCTCTGTCGAGCTCGTGGGACGGCTCCAACGTCCATGAGGATCACGTGGAGTTCCTCCACCAGACTCGGCGCCTGCCCGACGCCAACCTTGTGCGGGTCCGTCTGGCACCGAAGACGGAGATTTCGCCGGCACCGGAGGAGGGCGAGCGGGTCGTCTTCCGCTCGCACTTCCTGCGCGGATTCGGCCTTCCGGTGAGTGGGTTTCTACGCTCCTTCCTCGAGTTCTACAACCTTCAGCCGCATCACCTCACGCCCAATGCGGTGATGCTGCTGTCGGCCTTCGTCTCCCTCTGCGAAGGCTTCTTGGGGCTGCTCCCCACGCTGGAGCTCTGGGGGGAGTTCTTCCAGAGCAAACTCGGCACCGTCGTCGCAGGCGTGCCCGCCCCCTGCGGGGCCTTCATCGCCATGAGGAGGGCGGGCAAGAACAACCGGTTCCCGCCCATCCCCCTGATCCAGTCGGTGAAGATCTGGCAGAAGTCATACTTCTACGTGAAGAACGTCGCCGAGCAAGGAGACCACGTCAACCTGCCGGCTGGGAGGCAGCCCTCATGGAGTTTCCGGTCCCGGTCACTGTCTCAGGCCGGGAACGCTGCCGTCTCCCGGCTTCGGGTGATGATCTAGTCGGAAGGTCTGTGCGGGGCCAATTTGGTGGCCGCCTTCCTGGAGCGCCGGATATCCCCTCTCCAAAGCCGGCCCCACATGATGTGCCAGATGAGCGGCCGGTTCGACCCAAGCCGGCTGAGCACCAGGGAGATGCCTCATGCGGAGGTATCGTACATGGTAAACTATATCTCCAATTGCAAGCTCGCCGAGGACTGGCGATACGGCAAGGCGCCGTACTCTCGCGCCAACCCTCCGCCCGTGGTAAGTTTTCCTTTTCTTCTTCTTGTTGGTGGCCGGCTTCATGATGGCCGGCTTCTGATCAGTCGGTTCTTCTTAGCAGAACCCTCTTCTCCTGCCGACGACCGGGGCAGCAGGGATAGAACGCCAGTATGCCCCCTACCGTACGGCGGACGACGTCGACGACCCGGACTTGGGGGCAGCCGCCATGGAAGACGCCGTCGTGGGGGACGACGCCGAGCCCGGGGGCACAAGGCTCACCGCCAGCTTCGAGGACTGGCCGGATGATTTCGAAGCCGAAGTCGCCCCGCGTCGCCAGCCGGCGGCCGACCATCAGGGCGCGGGCTCGTCCATCGTGTCGGCTGCCGGCGGCGGTGCACAGAAGCGCCGGGCCGCTTCAGGCCTCTTCGGCAGTCGGCCGAAGAAGTCCAAAGCCTCCACCGCGGCGACTAAGCGAGATGAGGCGGCTGCGAAAGCGGCCCGCTTCCGCAAGGCGGTGAAGCAGCCTCAGGCGGTCTCAGCGTAAGTCGTCAATTGCCCTGTCGCAGGCTTTTCATCATTCTCTTCTTGTTCGAACATTCTTCTTAACTTTTCCCGCTTGCTGGACAGGGCGCCGCTTTCCCTTGAGCGGGGTCCGGGCGGCTCCGTAGTGGGGCCGGCTGGAGGGTCTTCGAGCTCCCGCCGCGTGGACCCCCGCGCCGATCTCAGGGAAGCCACGGAGCGGAACGCCCGTGAGGCGCAGGAGGAGCGCGAGGCGGCGGAAAAAGCGGCCGCCCAGGCGGCGAAGGAGCAGGCCGGCGCGGCTGCCAAGGCCCAGGCGGAGTCGGCGACCGCGGAGACGGAGGCGGGGGGTTCGCGCAACCAGCTTCCGTTGCTCGCCATTCCCCTCCGAGCCGTGGCCCCTGACACCACACTGCCCTTGGCGGAGGAAATTGTCCAAGACCCGCCGCTGATGGAGAGGAGGGAGGACCCCGTGGCCTTCGTGAGGAGAGCGCCGCCAGCGGCGCCAACCGGAGTGGACCAAGGCGACCAATCGTCAGCGGGGCCAGAGGAGCCGGCCGGGGGTGAGCCGGAGGACAGAGCCGGCCTCAAGGTGCAGCCGGTGATGCGTCGGCACGCAGGGGGAGGCGTCGCTCCACCGGAGTCGCACCGAGTCGCGGGCGCAGGCCAGTCGGCGGAAGATCTGGAGGCGGCCAGCACTGCCACGTCCGAGTGGACTCCCGGCAGGGGGACTGGCGAGCTGAATGTGGCGGCTCAAGGGGTCCGGAGCCGGCTTCAAGCTCAGGCCGCCCTGCTGCAGCAGTTCACCCAGGAGTTCATGTCGACGCGAGCCGCCATCCGGGTGAGTCCTTCATTCTTGGCCGCTTCGATCTCTTGATTTCTTCCGTGGGGGCACGTCAGCGCACCCACTGGGTGTAGTCCCCGAGATTTGGGCCGACTGCTGCGCAGTCGGGTCGGATCTTTCTTGACGACTTTTTCATGTTTTTGCTTCCTGTCTGAACTTCCAGGAATATCACAACTCCCGTGCTGCCGCCTTCAACTCCCAGGCTCGGGAGTTGAGCCGGAGGACCGACGACCTGGCCGACAGCTGAAGTAAGTGTTTGATCTTGTCTATCTTCCTGTGGGGGCGCGTCAGCGCACCCACTGGGTGTAGTCCCCAAGATTCTGGCCGACTGCTGCGCAGTCGGGTCGGATCTTTCTTGATGACTTTTTCCTCACTGCTTTTTCTTTTTCTTTGTCTTCAGGGGCCAACGCCGACTTGAGGAAGGAGCTCGGCGAAGCGCAGGCCGCCCTTCACACCAAGGATGCCGAGTACGCTGCCTTGGTGCAGGAGCGTGACCGCTTGGCCAAGAAGCTGGCCGACCAAGAAAAAAGCCACAAGGCGGCCCTGCAGAAAGCGCAGGATAGCGTGGCCGCCCTGAAGGCAGAGTTTGAGACCGAGGCGGCGAGCTGGGCTGAGACCCGGCGAGCACTCGATGAAGGCTTCGGCCGCATCGAGGACTTGATCGACGGTAAGCCGCCTTCCTCGCTCCTCTCCTGCCCCTTGGCGCCTGGTCCTTGTCCTAACTTGTGCTGCTGCTTATTTTTTGTGTAGACTACTTCCCCGGCTACTCCGCCTTCGCCGCCCAAAGCATCGAGGCCCATCGCGAGGCGCGCCGTCAGGCGGGGGCCAACATGGCGCCGGACGCGAACCGGACACTTGAGGAGCAACTCTTGGCTGTCCAGGCGCGGTTGCAGCCGGCTCATCGGATGCTTCGCTGGCTCCAACGTGCTGGGGTGCAAGTGTTGGCCGCCCTCTGGCCCGGCGAGACGATCCCCCGCACCCCAAGCCAGACGGCCGACTAGCTGGAGGTCGCAGTCAGTCGCTTTGAAGCTTGGAAGGCGTCGGCGGCCCGCCTCGGAGCCGGGCGGGCGTTGGAATTCGTTCGGGCCTGGTACCCAGGGCTGAGCCTGGACCAGCTGCGCACTTGGCGGATGGAGGCCGACGCGGAGCTGGAGGAGGTGAGGCCGGCCATCGCCCAGCGTGCTTCGACGATCGCCGAGTGCACCGACATCAGCGTTTTTGCACCCGAAATCGATGATGACGGTGTTGCCCAGCCGGAGGAGTGGTTCGGGCTGAACCCGGCGGTGGACGAGGACTCGGCAGAGGAGATCGCCTCCAGCGACGAGGGCGAGGATGACGAAGAGGAGGACGGCAAAGACGTCGAGCCGGCTGGTGGAACAACCGGCCGACCTCAGGCCGACCGTGCCTCCAGCAACGAGGCGCGTGGAAGCGCGCCTTCTGTGGGAGGCGGTGACCAAGCCGAGGTTCGCCAGCCGCCCGCTCCTTCAGCCGGCACAACCGTCTCCGCCAACCAGCCCGGCTCGTCGGTCGCTCCGGCGGCTTGACCTGCCGTCCTTATTTTTCCTGCTTGTTGTCTTTTGAACAATCTTCATTAAGTTTTCGCAGTTCCACCCACTGGGTGTGTATCCAAACTATGTTGAATGCTGGCCTCTCGGAGGTCTTTTATGTAAATATTATTATGTGCGTGTTTGGTTTCCATTCGCGTATGCTTTTCATCCTTAGGCTTTTTCCTTTGCCGCCTTCCCTCTTTGGGCAGGCAAGTACTTGAGCTTTCTTGGATTGAAGTGAAGTGAATGGAAACCAGCCAGGCGGCTACTCTGGTAGCCATTCGGTGGGGGGAGAAAAACCGGCTTTTGTTATATTAGTCCGTTAGTCCCTAGCCTTTTTTCGTGTGGGTGCCCATTCCTGCCTTTAACTCTTGCCAGTCGGACAGCCGGTTCTTCGAACTGTGACTTTTGGCAAGAGAAAGCTTGGGAGCCGGCACACTACTTGTCTGACTGCGGGTAGGACTTCTAATATAACTCCAGTCGGCCAGTCCCCGGGCCGACTAGTCGAACCCGGTGCCGGACGGAACAAGTAAATGAAATGACAAGGTCAAAAGAATGATACTTTTCATTCATAGATAAGAGATGGCAGTCCCCGAGCCCTCCTCGGGGGGCCTATTGTCTCGTACTTAATACAAAAGTTAGTGTGATACATACTGCATTTCAACTGTAAAATCTTCGAAGGAGGTTGGCGTTCCATGGTCGTTCCGACTCCTTGCCGGAGTCGTCTCTCTTGCGTGCCTTCGGCTTCTGTGCGTCGATCAGGTAGTAGGAGTCGTTGCCTAGAGCTCTGCTGATGACGAAGGGGCCTTCCCAAGGGGCCGAGAGCTTGTGCTGGCCGGCTGTTCGCTGGATCAGCCAGAGCACAAGATCGCCCTCTTGAAAAGATCTTGGCCTGACCTTCCGGCTATGGTAGCGGCGCAAACCCTGCTGGTAGATGGCAGCCCGGCTGAGGGCTAACAGCCGGCTTTCTTCCAGCAGGTCTACGCCGTCTTCTCGTGCTTCCTTGGCCTCCGCTTCTGTGTACATGGTTACTCGAGGCGAGTCGAACTCGATGTTAGTTGGGATGACCGCCTCGGCACCATACACAAGGAAGAAAGGGGTGAAGCCGGTTGACTTGTTTGGTGTAGTGCGCAGACTCCAGAGGTCAGCCGGTAGCTCATCGAGCCAACAGCCGGCTGAACGCTCCAGAGGTACGACCAGTCGGGGCTTGATGCCGGAGAGGATGAGGTCATTGGCTCGCTCGACCTGGCCGTTTGACTGCGGGTGGGCGACGGATGCTAAGTCCAGCCGAATACCTTGGGCTGCGCAGAAATGTGCCAAGGCTCCTTTGGCAAAATTCGTGCCATTGTCGATGATGATGCTGTGTGGCACGCCGTACCGAGTTGTTATGTCTGCGATGAATGTTACGGCAGTCAGCCCATTCAGCTTCTTGATCGGCTTTGCCTCAATCCACTTGGTGAATTTTTCCATGGCGACGAGCAAATGTGTCATGCCGCCGTGCGCCGTCTTGAATGGGCCCACCATGTCCAGTCCCCAAACGGCGAAGGGCCAGGTGAGGGGAATGGTCTTGAGTGCCGAAGCCGGCATGTGTTGCTTGGAGCTGAAAAGTTGGCACCCTTTGCAATATTTAACAAATTCCTTGGCGTCATCCAAGGCAGTCGGCCAAAAGAAACCATGGCGGAAGGCTTTGGCGACGAGTGATCTTGAGGCCGCATGGTGGCCGCATTCTCCTTGGTGAATGTCTCTGAGGATTGCAATGCCCTTCTCTTGCTCGACGCATCGCTGGAGAACTCCAGTGACACTGCGCTTGACGAGCTCTCTGTTGATGATTTTGTATGCTCCGGCTCGGCGTTGGACTTGTCTTGCCTCTGCTTCGTCAGCCGGCAGATCTTGGTTTACTAGGAAGTTGACGATGGACTGAGCCCATGACGGAGCCGCGACTTCTCCCACTGCCAATGTGGCTACTACCACCAGGGTGGGCGGGCTGGGTGGTGAAATGCTGGAGTCGGCCGCCGGCTGTTGTGCTGGTGCAGTCCTCGGGCCGGCTACTACAGTCCCCGAGCCGGGTGTGGCAGTCCCCGAGCCGGCTATTGAAGTCCCGGAGTCGCCTGCTTGGTTCTTCGAGCCGGACCCGGCCGCGTCGGGGTCATGCGGTACGAAGATGGAATCAGACTCTGGAGACGGCTTGATAGATGGCTTGAGGAGGCGTTGTAGAGCGACGCCGGTTGGAATTGCTTGCCGAGTGGAGCCTATTCGAGCCAGGGCATCGGCTGGCTCGTTGTCAGCTCGCGGTACGTGGAGGAACTCGCATCCTTCAAAGTATCCGTAGAGTTGTTGAACCAGGAAGCGGTAGCTCGCCATATTTGCGTCCTTGGCATCCCAGTCGCCGGATGATTGCTGGACCACCAAGTCCGAGTCGCCATAGCATAGGATCCGGCGAATGCCGAGTTCCTTGGCAAGCCGGAGCCCGTGTATGAGCGCCTCGTACTCGGCCACGTTGTTGGAGGCGGCAAAGTGAATTTGCAGCATGTATCTGAGCTTGTCGCCTTTAGGAGAGGTAAGGACGATGCCGGCTCCCAAGCCGGTGCGCATCTTGGACCCGTCAAAGTGCATGCTCCAATGGGTGGAGTCAGGAGCCGGCAGCAGGTACTGGGTCTCGGCCCAGTCGACGAGGAAGTCAGCCAGTGCTTGGGACTTGATGGCGGTGCGGGGCTGGTAGAAGATCGTGTAAGGGGCCAGCTCAATGGCCCATTTCGCCACCCGGCCAGATGCGTCCCGGCTGCCTATGATCTCGGCCAGCGGGGCGGTGCATACGACCGTGACGGGGTGCTCTTGAAAGTAGGGCTTCAGCTTCTTGGTGGTGAAGTACACGCCGTAACACATCTTCTGGTAGTGTGGGTAGTTCTGTTTTGAAGTGGACAGCACCTCGCTCAAATAATACACCGACCTCTGGACTGGCTGGGCTCGGCCTTCTTCTGGGCGTTGGACTACGATGACGGTGCTGACCACCCGGCTGGTTGCGGCAATGTAAAGGAGCATGGGCTCTTTCTCAGTCGGCGCCGCCGGGATAGGCGGCGTGGCCAGCATCTTCTTCAGCTCGTGAAAAGTTTGGTCGGCCTGGTCGTTCCACTCGAAGTGAGTGCTCTTCTTCATGAGGCGGTAGAGGGGGAGAGCCTTCTCTCCGAGCCGGCTGATGAAGCGGTTCAAGGAGGCCAAGCATCCGGTGAACTTTTGGATGTCTCGAAGCTTGGTGGGGATCGCCATTCTCTCGATGGCCTTGATCTTCACCGGGTTGCATTCGATGCCGCGTTCGGAGACCAGGAAGCCTAGGAGCTGGCCGGCTGGCACTTCGAACACGCATTTCTCGGGGTTGAGCTTGATTTGGAACCGGCGTAGGTTCTCAAACATTTCCTTGAGGTCTCCCAGCAACGTGCCGCGCTTCTCCGTCTTCACCACAATGTCGTCCACGTAGACGTGGGCGTTTCTGCCGAGTTGCTTGAGGAGGCACTTCTGCATGCAACGTTGAAAAGTGGCACCGGCATTTCTTAAGCCGAATGTCATAGTCGGGTAGCAGAAGGCTCCAAATGGCGTGATGAAGGCGGTCTTCAGGCGGTCGTCCGGATCTAGCTTTATCTGGTGATATCCTGAGTAAGCATCCAAGAAACTCAACAGCTCGCATCCGGCCGTGGAGTCTATCACTTGGTCAATCCTTGGCAGGGCAAAGGGATCTTTGGGGCAAGCCTTGTTGAGGCTCGTGTAGTCTATACACATGCGCCACTTGTTATTCTTCTTTAGCACAAGGACCGGGTTGGCGAGCCACTCTGCAAAGAAAACTTCTAGAATGAAGCCGGCTGCCAGAAGCCGGGCTATCTCCTCTCCCACAATCTTGCGTTTCTCCTCCGACAGTCGGCGAAGGGGTTGTTTGACTGGCTTTGCGTCTTCTCGGACGTGTAGTTTGTGCTCGGCGAATTTCCTCGGAACACCCGGCATGTCCTTGGGGGACCACGCAAAGATGTCCCGATTCTCACGGAGGAATTCGGCGAGCTCGCCTTCCTATTTGCTGTTCAGGCTTGCCCCGATGACAGCAAACCTCTCTGGATGCTCGGGGTCAAGAGGTATCTTCTTCGTCTCCTTGGCCGGCTGGAAGGATCCTTGAGCATCATGCTCCTTGGGGTCGGGGGACACGGCCGACTGCTTGCCGGCTATGGCCACGACTCAGTCCAACATCTTCTTTTCTTCAGCAATCACAAGGGACTCGGCCAGCCGGCTGCCGCGCAATCAGAGGACTTCTTGTAATCGCCGACCATGGTGATGACGCCTTTGGTGCTTGGTATCTTCATCTTGAGGTATGCATAGTGGGGAACTGCCATGAATTTGGCCAAGGCAGGTCGGCCAAGCAATGCATGGTAAGGGCTCTCCAAGTCCACCACTTCAAACCAGATCGCTTCCCGGCGGAAATGCTCCTTGTCCCCAAAAAGTACATCAATCTTGATTTTGCCAATGGGGGCGCGGGACAGGCCAGGTACGATGCCATGGAACACTGTTCGAGTAGGCATGAGCTGCTTCGTCTTGACATTTAGTTTCTCCAGGGTGTCACGGTACAAGATGTTGATGCTACTCCCGCCGTCTATCAGCACGCGGGAGAAGCGGGCAGCGCGCCTGTCCGTCGCGAGGGTGGCTTCCAGGACCAGCGCATAAGAGCCGGGGGACGGCATCACCTCTGGATGGTCGGCCCGGCTCCAGCTGATGGGCTTTTCTGACCAATGCATGTGTCCGGCGGGGTTAGCAGCAACCACGCTGACTTCCTGGTGCTCTCGGCGTTTGCTGCGCCGGTCTTCGGGCTGGCTTGTAAAGACGATGTAGGTTGCTTGCTCGTCGGGGAATTCGTCGTGCACGGCTCCGACTGCGGGCCGAGCGGCCAGAGGCGGCGGAGGCGGAGGCGGCGCGAGCCCCTCGCCTTTGGAGATTCGGGTGAGCCAATGGCACTTTCGGGTTGTGTGGTTGGACGGCTTCGCGCTGCTATGGAACTTGCACGGGGCGTCGAGAGTTTGCTCGTAGGAGAAGGCCGACTGCCAAGCCGGCCGGCCGCCCTTGGGTTTCTTGGGCGCGGGCCACCCTTCAGGCGGCACGTCTTCAACTGTGGCCACCTGCCGACTGGCGGGAGGCGGCACGGGGCCCTTGCGCTTGTGGTCGTTCGGGTGTGTGCGTCGGCCGGAATCCCCAGCCGGTGTCTTGGGCGCCGGGTTGAGTACTTTTCCGGATGCGTCTACCCGAAGCTCGGTCTTCATTGAGGAGTCGGCGGTGGCATATTTGTCTGCTATGTCCAGAAGCTCGTCGAGGGTAGCCGGCTCGTCGCAGAGAAGCTTGTGCTTGAGGAGGGTGCCTTCTCGGCACCCGACTGTGAAGTATTCTATGGCTTGCACCTCGTGCACCCCCTCGCAAGAATTACGGAGCTCAGCCCAACGCGTGAGGTAGTCGCGAGTAGACTCGGCCGGGCCCTGTACGCACAGGGAGAGCTGCCTGGGCTTGGGGCCCCGCTTGTAGGTGTTGGTGAAGTTGCGGATGAAAGCTTCGGTGAAATCTAGCCAGCTGTTGATGCTGAGAGGCTTGAGGCTGTTGAGCCAGGTCCGCGCCGTGCCTTGCAGCATGAGGGGCACGTACTTCACGGCAACGCGCCGGTTGCCGTTGGCTATGCTGACCGCCGTGGAGTAGTCGATCAACCAATCTTCCGGCTTCACGGAGCCGTTGTACTTGGGCGTGTCTCTTGGGAGCGAGAACCCTTTGGGGAAAGGCTCGTCGCGGATGCGGGGGCCGAAACAAGGCGGGCTAACATCGTCTTCTTCTTCCAGCGCCAGGGATCGCGCCAGGCGGTCGATCCGATGGCGGGCGTCGTTCTCGCCGACTCCTTCGCGGCGACCTAGTCGGCCGCCGAGAGTCGGGTGTGCCACTGGCGGCGGGGTGGGATATCTCTCTCCACGGGGTCGAGGCGGAGGCGGGTTGCCCTGCCATTCCATGGCTCGGGGATGGCCGTCCGCGTCTCGCTCGATGGAGATTCAGGTCCGGCTTCGGCTGGCCGCCGGCTCTTTCTCGCGCCGCGCGCGGGCGTTGCTCGTAGTCGGTGTCCGGGACGTCGCGCCGTGATCTCGGCGCGGGGGAGGGCTTCTCGCGCGGGCGTCGGCTTCGTGCCGCTGTGCGGCTGCATCGATCAGCTGCTGGATGCGCCGGGTCATGTGGGGGAGGTCTTCGGCCTCCAAGCCGTCCAACTCGTCCACGGCCGCCTGGGCGGCGCGCAGGTTCTCGAGTGGAGTGGCATAGACTGGGCGGTCGACTCCCAACGTGTCGGCGATGACGGCGCCGCGTTGCTTGACAAGGCCGGCCCGGCTTGGCCCGCCCGGGGCCGGCGTGCCGAAGGCAGCGCGGTCAGCTTTGCGCTGGTAGGCCTCTGTGAGGCGTCTCACGGAAGCCAGCCTTCGGCCCTCTGCAAGGAGGGCGAGGCGGCGTGCCTCCAGTGCTTCTTCGTCGGCATTAGCCGGGAGGGGGTGGACGAGTCGTGGGCCGCCACGTGCGGGATGTCGTGGGCGCTCTCACCGGCCGGGCCGCCGTGGCCGATGACCATCACTTCGGTGGTGACGGTATCGCGGCCATCGGTCCGAGGAAGCGGGTCGTTGTAGATCGCGACGTTGGTGGGGAAGGTGTCGAAGGAGGCCGTGTCGGAGTCGACAGGCATCGGGTCGGTGGAGCCAACCGACTCCAGATCCACAGCGGGCTCGCTGGAGACATGGAGCTGGCCGAGGAGGTTGGCGAGGTGATCGGTAACCGCATCGGAGGCGAGCTCGTCAGAGATGAGGGTTTCGTCGGGGAGATCACGAGGCTGCTCGCCGCGCAGATGCTGGTGACGCCTTGCAGCGCGTTGTGGCAAGCGCCATCGGGCGTGCCGGGCTGGCTACGCTCACTGGGGAGGAAGAGGGTTCCCGTCCAGAACAGGTCTACGGACGACGGTGCACCTGGCCCCACGGTGGGCGCCAAATGTTGGGTGGTAGGTGCGACATATGCCAACGGGTGGCTTATCATTGTGGGAGCCAGTAAGACGTCGCCGGTGCCTGGAAATGGGATGAGGCGAAGACATGCACGCCGGCGAATCTTACCCAGCTTCGGGGCTCTCCGTGGAGATAACACCCCTACTGCTGCTCTACGGGGTCTCCGCATGATCACTAGATCGACAAGTAGTTACACAATGCTCCTTGAGCTGTTCGGTGGGAGGAGGAAGAAGGGCACGGCTAGCTCGCTTCTTCTCCTCGGGTGGTGTCTAAAACTAGCAGGGGGTCCAACCCTTTGCATGGGTGCCCCGGGGGGTTTATATAGGCCTACCCCCGGGGGTACAATGGTAATCCGACAGGGCGCGGGGCCCAGCCGTCTATGACTGCGCTCGCCGGCTTCTGCGCCGACTGCTGGGGCCCGCCGGTTGGTGGGTCCCGCCGGCTGCTGGGGCCCACCGGCTGGTGGGTCCCGCCGGCTGCTGGGGCCCGCCGGCTAGTGGGTCCCGCCGGCTACCAACTCCTTGGCAACAGGCAAGCCCCACTGCCAAGGGTCTTGTCGATGGCGGGTTACTGTTGCCTCAACCTGATGACGAGGGCTTCGTCGAGGTAAGCCTGGCTACAGTGCCGCCGTCCGGCGGGCGATTACTGTAGCCTTACCGCGTCTTGTCTCCTTAATGGGGCGTCTTCTTCGAGGGGGGAAGCGAGCCGGCTGTGGGGAGCCGGCCCCGTCCCGGGCCGACTTGGGGAGGCCAGGCCGCCTTCGGGTGTCTCTCTGCCCGAAGGGGCCCACCGCCCGTGGGCCGTACTGGCGGCCCGTCGTGGATGACATCAGGGTCTTCATGGCAACAGTGCCGCGCCGGACGGGTCATGGCCACTCCGTACGGCGCACTGTGCCAGGCGTGCTCTGGGATTCGGGGGTGGCAGGCTTTACTGTAGCCACGCCCCATCTCATCGCCGCTAGGTGGATGCAAACTTTGAGGGTACGGTCTCGGCCGCTCTATGGGAGCTGGCTTCTCGGAGGCGGCCTTCTCGTGGACGGCTTCTCGAAGTCGGCCCTCCCATGGCTTTCTTCATAAGGGCTAAAGTCGGGCCGCCTTCCGAAAGCCGGCCTGGGTGACAGCCAGCAAGGGGAAGGCGGCCCCATGTCTTGGATTCCTGAGAGCCGGACGGGCTCGCAATTTTTTCAGAAGGGCCAAGGGAAGCCGGCTAGGCTACCCATGGCTATTTACTCTGACAATATTGTTGCTTGCAATGATAGAGATGATCTATAGAAATTACTATGCAAGTATAAAGAAAAATCTTTGAATGCTAGAATGAAATGTGATCCTAAGTTTGCTACTTCACATATCTGTATTGCTGATAAGGATTATGAATTCTCTATCGACCCAGAGTTAACTACTTTGGTTGAATCTGATCCTTTCCATGGTTATGAAACTGAAACTGTTGTGGCACATCTTACTAAGTTGAATGATATAGCCACCCTTTTTACTCGTGATGAGAAAACTCGCTATTACTTTATTCTCAAACTATTTCCTTTCTAATTAAAGGGTGATGCTAAAGCTTGGTACAATACTCTTACTCCTGGTTGTGTGTGTAGTCCCCAGGATATGGTTTATTACTTCTCTGAAAAATATGTTCCTGCTCATATGAAACAAGCTGCCTTACAGGAATTATTTAACTTTGTGCAAACTAAAGAAGAGGGTCTCCCACAAGCTTGGGGGAGGCTTTGCCAGTTACTTAATGCTTTGCCTGATCATCCTCTTAAGAAAAATGAAATACTTGATATCTCCTATAATGGACTAACCGATGCTTCTAGGGACTTCCTAGATAGTTGTGCTGGTTGTGTTTACAGGGAACGAACTATTGCTCAAGCTGAAGAATTATTGAATAACATATTGAAAAATTATGATGATTGGACTATTCCTGAACCACCGCCTAAACCCACTCCGAAGAAGAGGGGTATATTATATCTCAGTCCTGAAGATATGCAAGAGGTGAAGAAATCTATGAAGGAAAAAGGTATTAAAGATGAGGATGTTAAAAATTTACCTCCTATTGAAGAAATACATGGCTTAATACACCACCAATGCCTAAGGTGGTAGACGTAAATTCTCTTATGAAGTTTAATGAAAATGATAATCCTCGCAATATGCATCCTAGTCAATGCCTTTATGAGTTTGAAAACTACATTAGAAAACAAGATCACTTCAATGCAAATGTTATGAAACAATTGAAATATAATTCTGATATGATTGCTTGCTTGAGTGACTTGTTATTTAGAATCTCAAATGATATTAGAGGTGTTGGAAAGCATGCTCCTATGGTTCAAACTCAGTTAGAACAAGTTGCTAAATCACAAAGAGAATTGCTTGATGAAATGAATCATAATATGCATGACTTTGCTATTAGAGTTGCAACTAGAGGAGGTAAAATGACTCAGGAACCACTTTATCCTGAGGGACACCCTAAAAGAATTGAACAAGATTCACAAAGAGCTAACACTAGTGTACCTAGTTCTTCTAATAAGAAAAATAAAAATGATAGGACTTTGCACACTTCTAGTGAACCTGGAATAGAAAAACCTCCTGATAATGAAAATGAAGTTTCTATCTCTCATGCTGAAACTCAATCTAGTAATGAACACTCACCTAATGATAATGAAAAAGATAATGATGAGGTTCATGAAGACTCTCAACCAACCAATAAAAAAGAACCAGATAATGATGTTGAGATAGAACCACCTGTTGATCTTGATAACCCAGAACCTAAAAATAAAAGATATGATAAAAGAGACTTTGTGGCTAGAAACACGGTAAAGAAAGAGAACTGTGGGTTCAAAAACCTATGCCTTTTCCACCCAAGTCAACTAAAAAGAATGATGATGAAGAATTTGAACGCTTTGCTGAGATGCTGAGGCCAGTCTTTTTGCGTACTCGCTTGACTGATATCTTGAAAATGCCTCCTTATGCAAAGTATATGAAAGACATCGTCACTAATAAGAGAAAAATACCAGAAGCTGAAATCTCCACTATGCTTGCTAATTATACTTTCAAAGATGGAGTACCTAAAAAACTTGGAGATCCGGGAATACCAACTATACCTTGCTCTATCAAAAAGAATTATGTGAAAACTGCTCTGTGTGATTTAGGAGCTGGTGTTAGTGTTATGCCTTTCTCTTTATATAAAAGACTTGACTTGAATAAACTCACACCTACTGAAATATCTTTGCAAATAGCTGACAAATCAACTGCCATACCTATCGGTATCTGTGAGGATGTGCCCGTTGTTGTTGCTAATGTTACTATTTTGACTGACTTTGTTATACTTGAGATGCCCGAGGATGACAACATGTCGATTATCCTTGGTAGACCCTTCTTGAATATTGCAAGGGATGTTATTGATTGCAATAAAAGCAAGGTCACTTTTCATATCAATGGTAATGAGCATACGGTGCACTTTCCAAAGAAACAATTCCAAGTGAATGGTATTAATGTTATTGAAAAATCTCCGACAATCACTATTGGAAGTTTTCAAATACCTCTACCTACTGTCAAAAAGAAATACGAAATGCTTATTGTTGGGGAAATGCATATCCCCATTGAGGTAACTTAGTGATTTACGAAAGTTCTTCGGTTTCATGCTAACCGAAAGTGGTTGTTAATAAGACTTTATCAACCTTATTAATGGATCATTTTTGAACGGTATGAAGTTGATGAATTTAGTAAGCACTACTTTCGGTCCCTACTTTTTATTCTCTGTTCTTATTAGTTAAATAAAATAAAATGCCATGTTTTGTCTGTTTTCAGAATTTCCCGTGCAATAAAAAATGACCCAAAAATTAAAGTTCTCAGAATGCCCTGAAAATTTTATATGATTTTTCCTGAATATTTAAGAATTTTTGGTGCAAAAATAACCAGAGGGGGGTGCACCAGGTGGGCACAACCCACCTGGGCACGCCAGCACCCCCTGGCGCGCCCTAGGGGTTGTGGTCCCCACGTGGGCCCCCTCACTTATCTCTTCGTCCCACGTTGACACCTACCTCCAGAAAAAAACCACTCTCCCTCTCTCTCCCGAGTTCTTGCTCATTTTGCTGCCAGTTTCGATCTCTTTGCTCAAAGCTCCATTTCTGAAACTATTTCGGGAGATTGTTTCTTGGTATGTGACTCCATCATTTGTCCAATTAGTTTTTGTTTTTCTGGTTTATACTTTGAATAATTAGCTACTCTTGGTGCTGCTATAGATGTGCTTGCTGTTGGAAATATGCCCTAGAGGCAATAATAAATTGGTTATTATTATATTTCCTTGTTCATGATAATCGTTTATTATCCATGCTAGAATTGTATTGATAGGAAACTCAGATACATGTGTGGATACATAGACAACACCATGTCCCTAGTAAGCCTCTAGTTGACTAGCTCGTTGATCAATAGATGGTTACGGTTTCCTGACCATGGACATTGGATGTCGTTGATAACGGGATCACATCATTAGGAGAATGATGTGATGGACAAGACCCAATCCTAAGCCTAGCACAAGATCATGTAGTTCGTATGCTAAAGCTTTTCTAATGTCAAGTATCATTTCCTTAGACTATGAGATTGTGCAACTCCTGGATACCGTAGGAGTGCTTTGGGTGTGCCAAACATCACAACGTAACTGGGTGGCTATAAAGGTACACTACAAGTATCTCCAAAAGTGTCTGTTGGGTTGGCACGAATCGAGACTGGGATTTGTCACTCCGTGTAAACGGAGAGGTATCTCTGGGCCCACTCGGTAGGACATCATCATAATGTGCACAATGTGATCAAGGAGTTGATCATGGGATGATGTGTTACGGAACGAGTAAAGAGACTTGCCGGTAACGAGATTGAACAAGGTATCGGGATACCGATGATCGAATCTCGGGCAAGTATCGTATCGATAGACAAAAGGAATTGTATACGGGATTGATTAAGTCCTTGACATCGTGGTTCATCCGATGAGATCATTGTGGAGCATGTGGGAGCCAGCATTGGTATCCAGATCCCGCTGTTGGTTATTGACCGGAGAGTTGTCTCGGCCATGTCTGCATGACTCCTGAACCCGTAGGGTCTACACACTTAAGGTTCGCTGACGCTAGGGTTATAGGGAAAGTATGTACGCGGTTACCGAATGTTGTTCGGAGTCCCGGATGAGATCCCGAACGTCACGAGGAGTTCCGGAATGGTCCGGAGGTAAAGATTGATATATAGGAAGTATGGTTTTGGCCACCGGAAGTGTTCCGGGCATCACCGGTAGTGTACCGGGACCACCGGAGGGGTCCGGGGGTCCACCAGGTGGGGACACCAGCCCCGGAGGCCTACATGGGCCAATAGTGGGAAGGGACCAGCCCCTAGGTGGGCTAGGGAGCCTCCCACCAAGGCCCAAGGCGCCTCCAAGAGGGGAAGGGGCAAACCCTAGGCTCAGATGGGCCTAAGGCCCACCTAGTGGTGCGCCCCCCTCTCTCCCCCCTTGGCCGCCCCCTAGATGGGATCTAGGGCTGGCCGCCACCCCTAGGGAGGGAACCCTAGGTGGGGGCGCAGCCCCTCCCCTCCCCCTATATATACTTGAGGTTTGGGGCTGCCCAACACATGTGATTCAATCTCCCTGTTGGTGCAGCCCTACCACTCTTCCTCCTCGTCTCTCGTAGTGCTTGGCGAAGCCCTGCTGGAGTCCCGCGCTCCTCCACCACCACGCCGTCGTGCTGCTGCTGGATGGAGTCTTCCCCAACCTCTCCTTCTCCCCTTGCTGGATCAAGGCGTAGGAGACGTCACCGGGCTGTACGTGTGTTGAACACGGAGGTGCCGTCCGTTCGGCACTAGGATCATCGATGATTTGGATCACGACGAGTACGACTCCATCAACCCAGTTCACTTGAACGCTTCCGCTTAGCGATCTACAAGGGTATGTAGATGCACTCTCCTTCCCTCGTTGCTACATTTCTCCATAGATTGATCTTGGTGATGCGTAGAAAATTTTGAATTTCTGCTACGTTCCCCAACAGTGGCATCATGAGCTAGGTCTATGCGTAGTTACTATGCACGAGTATAACACAAAGTAGTTGTGGGCGTCGATATTGTCAATTATCTTGCCGTTACTAGTCTTATCTTGATTTGGCGGCATCGTGGGATGAAGCGGCCCGGACCAACCTTACACGTACGCTTACGTGAGATCGGTTCCACCGACTGACATGCACTAGTTGCATAAGGTGGCTGGCGGGTGTCTGTCTCTCCCACTTTAGTCGGATCGGATTTGATGAACAGGGTCCTTATGAAGGGTAAAAATAAATTGGCAATTCACGTTGTGTTTTTGGCGTAGGTAAGAAACGTTCTTGCTAGAAACCTATAGCAGCCACGTAAAAAAACTTGCAACAACAATTAGAGGACGTCTAACTTGTTTTTGCAGCAAGTGTTTTGTGATGTGATATGGCCAAAGGATGTGATGAATGATATATATGTGATGTATGAGATCATGTTCTTGTAATAGGAATCACGACTTGCATGTCGATGAGTATGACAACCAGAAGGAGCCATAGGAGTTGTCTTTATTTTTTTGTATGACCCGCGTGTCATTGAGAAACGCCATGTAAATTACTTTACTTTATTGCTAAACGTGTTAGCCATAGTAGTAGAAGTAATAGTTGGCGAGCAACTTCATGGAGACACGATGATGGAGATCATGATGATGGAGATCATGGTGTCATGTCGGTGACAAGATGATCATGGAGCCCCAAGATGGAGATTAAAGGAGCTATATGATATTGGCCATATCATGTCACTATTATTTGATTGCATGTGATGTTTATCATGTTTTTGCATCTTGTTTAGTTAGATTGACGGTAGTAAATAAGATGATCCCTCATTAAAATTTCAAGAAAGTGTTCCCCCTAACTGTGCACCGTTGCGAAGGTTCGTTGTTTCGAAGCACCACGTGATGATCGGGTGTGATAGATTCTAACGTTCGAATACAACGGGTGTTGACGAGCCTAGCATGTACAGACATGGCCTCGGGACACATGCAAAACACTTAGGTTGACTTGACGAGCCTAGCATGTACAGACATGGCCTCGGAACACGAAAGACCGAAAGGTCGAACATGAGTCATATAGAAGATACGATCAACATGAAGATGTTCACCGATGATGACTAGTCTGTCTCACGTGATGATCGGACACGGCCTAGTTGACTCGGATCATGTAATCACTTAGATGACTAGAGGGATGTCTATCTGAGTGGGAGTTCATAAGATGAACTTAATTATCCTGAACATAGTCAAAAGGTCTTCGCAAATTATGTCGTAGCTCGCGCTTCAGTTCTACTATTTAGATATGTTCCTAGAGAAAATTTAGTTGAAAGATGATAGTAGCAATTATGCGGACTAGGTCCGTAAACTGAGGATTGTCCTCATTGCTTCATAGAAGGCTTATGTCCTTAATGCACCGCTCAGTATGCTGAGCCTCGAATGTCGTCTGTGGATGTTGCGAACATCTGACATACACATTTTGATAACTACGTGATAGTTCAATTAAACGGTTTAGAGTTGAGGTACCGAAGACGTTTTGAAACGTCGCGAAACATATGAGATGTTTCGAGGGCTGAAATTGGGATTTCAGGCTCGTGCCCACGTCAAGAGGTATAAGACCTCCGACGATTTTCTTAGCCTGCAAACTAAGGGAGAAAAGCTCAATTGTTGAGCTTGTGCTCAGATTGTCTGAGTACAACAATCATTTGAATCGAGTGGGAGTTGATCTTCCAGATGAGATAGTGATGTTTCTCCGAAGTCATTACCACCAAGCTGCTAGAGCTTCATGATGAACTATAATATATCAGGGACATATATGATGATCCTTGAGATATTCGCGATGTTTGACACCACAAAAGTAGAAATCAAGAAGGAGCATCAATTGTTGATGGTTGGTGAAACCACTAGTTTCAAGAAGGGCAAGGGAAAAAAAGGGATACTTCATGAAACGGCAAATCAGCTGCTGCTCTAGTGAAGAAACCCAAGGTTGAACCCAAACCCGAGACTAAGTGCTTCTGTAATAAGGGGAACGGCCACTGGAGCAGAATTACCCTAGATACTTGGTAGATGAGAAGGCTGGCAAGGTCGATAGAAGTATATTGGATATACATTGTGTTAATGTGTACTTTACTAGTACTCCTAGTAGCACCATGGTATTAGATACCGGTTCGGTTGCTAAATGTTAGTAAACTCGAAATAAAAGGCAGCAGAGTAAACGGATACTAGCTAAAGGTGAGCTGGCAATATGTGTTGGAAGTTTTTCCAAGCTTGATGTGATGAAGCATCGCACGCTCCCTCTACCATTGAGATTGGTGTTTGCGTTGAGCATAGACATGATTGGATTATGTCTATCGCAATACGGTTATTCATTTAAGGAGAATAATGGTTACTCTATTTATTTGAATAATACCTTCAATGGTCTTGCACCTAAAATGAATGGTTTATTGAATCTCGATCGTAGTGATACACATGTTCATGCCAAAAGATATAAGATAGTAATGATAGTACCACCTACTTGTGGCACTGCCACGTAAGTCATATCGGTATAAAACGCATGAAGAAGCTCCATGTTGATGGATCTTTGGGCTCACTCGTTTTGAAAAGTTTGAGACATGCGAACCATGTCTATTGGTGTATATGCATGAAGAAACTCCATGCAAATGGACCGTTTGGACTCACTTGATTTTGAATCACTTGAGACATGCAAATCATACCACATGGGCAAGATGACTGAAAGCCTCGTTTTCAGTAAAATGTAACTAGAAAGCAACTTGTTGGAAGTAATACATTTTCATGTGTGCAGTCCAATGAGTGCTGAGACGTGTAGTGGATATCGTTATGTTCTTACTTCACAGATGATTTGAGTAGATGTTGAGTATATTTACTTGATGAATCACGAGTCTGAATTATTGAAAGGTTCAAGTAATTTCAGGGTGAAGTTGAAAGATTGTCGTGACAAGAGGATAAAATATCTATGATATGATCATAGAGATGAATATCTGAATTACGAGTTTGGCACAGAATTAAGACATTGTGGAAATTGTTTCACAACTAACACAGCCTGGAACACCATAGTGTGATGGTGTGTCCGAACATCATGATTGCACCCTATTGGATATGATGCATACCATGATGTCTCTTATCGAATTACCACAATAGTTTATGGGTTAGGCATTAGAGACAACAACATTCACTTTAAATAGGGCACCACGTAATTCCGATGAGATGACACCGTATGAAGTATGGTTTAGAGAAACCTAAGCTGTCATTTCTTAAAAGTTTGGGGCTGCGACGCTTATGTGAAAAAAGTTTCAGGCTGATAAGCTCGAACCCAAAGCGGATAAATGCATCTTCATAGGACACCCAAAATAGTTGGGTATACCTCCTGTCTCAAATCCGAAAGCAATAAGGGATTGTTTCTAGAATCGGGTCCTTTCTCGAGAAAAAAGTTTCTCTCGAAAGAATTGAGTGGGAGGATGGTGGATGTCGGTGTCAAAACCGGCGGATCTCGGGTAGGGGGTCCTGAACTGTGCGTCAAGGCCGGATGGTAACAGGAGACAAGGGACACGATGTTTTTACCCAGGTTCGGGCCCTCTCGATGGAGGTAATACCCTACTCCTGCTTGATTAATATTGATGATATGGGTAGTACAAGAGTAGATCTACCACGAGATCAAGGAGGCTAAACCCTAGAAGCTAGCCTATGGTATAATTGTTGTATATGGAGTTGATGTCCTACGGACTACAACCCTCCGGTTTATATAGACACGGATAGGGTTAGGGTTACACAGAGTCGGTTACAATGGTAGGAGATCTTGAATATCCGCATCGCCAAGCTTGCCTTCCATGCCAAGGAAAGTCCCATCCGGACACGGGACGAAGTCTTCAATCTTGTATCTTCATAGTCCTGGAGTCTGACTGAAGGTATAGTCCAGCTACCCGAACACCCCCTAATCCAGGACTCCCTCAGTAGCCCCTGAACCAGGCTTCAATGACGACGAGTCCGGCGCGCAGATCGGCGCGCAGATTGTCTTCGGCATTGCAAGGCGGGTTCCTCCTCCAAGTCCTTCATAGAAGATTGTAAACACCAAGAGTAGTGTCCGGCTCTGCAAAATAAGTTTCCACATATTGCCATAGAGAGAATAATATTAACACAAATCAAATCTGCTGACGTATTCCGTAGTGCGTCATCACACTACGACCAAGTCCTTTACTCGAATCATTTTTACTTTTCCACCTCAGCACGTTTTGCGAGGCGGTTTCCTTGGCACGTCTTGTCAAAGCAGAGATCGTGTACCCCTTTTACGGGATTCTCATCAATATGGACGTGGGTAACCCAACCGTGCCCGTTAGCACGTTTCCTCGATTAAAGACGAGTCCCGAACGGTTACGGGGAGGGCTCTTGGTATTCAACCTCTTATAAAGAGACCAAGGCCTTACTCCTTTTTTCAATCTCAAGCGAGTTTGCCCGTCGCCTCGAGTTCCAACACCCTAGGCTCCAGATTCCAGGCGCTTCGGACCTTCGACGATGTCCGGTTCTGACCTTCAAGGCCAATGGACGCCCTCCTCCGTCACGGAGGAGGACGTACTAAAGTTGAGGGAGGCTAAGTTCCTGACCGGCGAAATTTCGCATAGGTTGCCTGCTCAAGGGCAGGTCATTCCTAGTCCCCAGCCCGGTGAGAGCATGGTGTTCATGTCTCACTTCCTTCGGGGGTTGGGCTTCCCAATGGATCCCTTTGTGAGGGGACTGTTGTTTTATTACGGGCTGGAATTCCATGACTTAGCTCCGGAGTCCATCCTCCATATCTCCTCGTTTATTGTCGTGTGTGAAGCGTTCCTCCGTGTTACCCCTCACTTCAGATTATGGCTCAAGACCTTCAAAGTGGAGCCGAAGATGATCAAGGGACGGCACGCAGAGTGCGGAGGCGCTGTTATAAGCAAAAATGCTGATGCTCCATGGCCCGAGGGCTCTTTTCAAGAGGAGCTAGGCTTGTGGCAACGAGAGTGGTTTTATATCACCGCTCCCCGGAGCACCAAGTGGGTGGCGCCTCCTGCCTTTCGCTCGGGTCCCCCACCATGGCTAGCGTCATGGGTCAACAGAGGGTTAGATTGGAGTTTGCCCAAAGACGTGCCCTTGTTACAGGGCCGCATTAAGGATCTCTTGGAAGGAGACCTCAGCCTGGTCAAGGTGACGCAGGTCATGCTGATTCGCCGAATATTGCCCGGCAAACGTCGCTCCCTTCACCTATGGGAGTTTAATCCAGAGGGACCGCGAGCTCTCCAGAATTTCATGGGCGCAACGCCCATGGAGATGTATAAACTGTTCTTCGGATCACAAGAGATGTGTCCGGATTTAACCGAGGACGCAGGCCTAAGCTGCAATCGCCCGGATACTCAAGTAAGCAACCTTGTGCCCGGACCTTCTATCCATATAATTGTCATAAACTTGCCCCTAAAAGAGCCGTCCTTTTAAACAGGAGTGGATAGCGAAGGCAAAGCTGATCAGGTGTCTGGCTCCCCTTCCCAAAACCAGGCCGGATCCCGTGCTGGTCAGGATGCTGGAGATAATGCCTTTGGAGGGAAGCAAGGGGGAGGACAAGGAAACTGTGGCCTCCTCGAAGGAGGCTGCTCCGAAGGGAGGAACCAACAATTCCTCTCCTAAGGGGAAGAAGAGAGCCGCCTCTAACCACCCGGAAACCATGGCCTCGAAGCGGGGGGAAAAATCCTCGTCAGAGGGTCCGACGCCGGGGAGTTCCTCGGCCGGACTACGCCCTCAAGGGGATCAGCCCTCCAGCGAGCCGTAAGTAGAGAAAGATTTTCCTTTTGAGGGATGAGGGAAATCCTTGATTTATATCTGAGAAGATTAACCAAAATTTTACCTTGTAGCTCGGACCTCAGCCCTTCTCAGCAGAGCTCGTCTTCGGGGGATCTCCTTCCGGAGATGATAGAGAGCGGGACGCCTCCCCCTGCCGTGCCGCCTAGCGAGGCGGGCGACCCTGAGGTGTCGTCGGGGAGGGTTTCTCCGAATCCGGCAGGGGCGGAAGATAGCTATGTGCCCCCCCGAGGTTCTCCGCGTCCGGCCTTCGAAAGAGGTCGTGGGACAAGTCCAGCACCGTCTGGTGCTTGGCCGGAGGAGCTAAAGATTCTGCTGGGGCGAGCTTCTATCTTGGAGGAGCACCGTGCATTGATGGGCACGGTGATTGAAAGGATCTCATCCGCAGAGAGCGGATTGCATGAGGCCGTCAAAAGTTTACTGACGGGTTTTGAGGTACATTAGATAATGTACACTTTTGTCAGTTGCGCATGAATAAGATGCGCCCGGTGTAGATAGTAGCCCCTGAGACTCTGCGCATCGTCAAGAAATGATGGCACGCGGAGGATCATAATCCCAGGTCTAAGATGTCGCCTTTGAATGTAGGCGGCAGGGTGTCCGGAATCGAGCCGAACTGATGATTTTGCCGGACTAAAGCGGCAACTGGACGTGGCAGATGCCGACATCGCGCTTGTCAACAAGCGGCTTGATGAGGCTCAAGGTATGTAATTCCTCGGGCGGCATCAGGTAAGAAGAGTTTTATGCCAGTGTCTTACGATGTGTGTGCTTGACGCAGATGGTGCGGCCGCCGTGGAGAGTCTTAGGGCAGAACTTGCCCGAGCTAAAGAACAAGCCAGAGAAAGTGATGCGGCTGCCAAGAAAGCCCTTGAAGAGCTGAGAGCCGAACAGGCTGCTCATTGCCGAAGCAAGGAAGAGACGGCCGAGATGGCCGAAAAGTTAAAGAGTGCTGCAGACCGTTGCAGACTTCTTGAGAAAGAAGACCAGGCGAAACAGACGGACTTAGAGAAGGCCGTTGCCAATGCCAAGGTTGCACGCTCTGCGATGAGAGCTGTGAAGGAGGAGCTGCGTCAGGCCGAACAGATTGTGGCTGGAAAGCCCTTTATGCTGCGAAGGAAATTTTGCGATCCGAAGTTTGCTCCGTTGGACCGGATGTGGAGTGTGGAGGATACCTATCTGGATTTGGCAGCGAGTGCTGCTGATGCGACCGAACACTTTCGAGATCAGAAAGATCGCGAAGTGGAAAAGCTTTTCTGGTCACAGTTTCACAATCCAGAGCGTCCACTGGCAGTGGACGATCGTTTGGCTCAATGGGTCGAACTGAATAGGTTGTCCGGACTCGCCATGAAGTACGTCATGGGTCATCTGTGGCCGGGAAGATCGGTGCCGAAGAGTTATTTCAGCTTGGTGCAGCAATTCCTTGACGCGGTGCCGCGTATTAATGCAATGAAGAGGTCAGCATGCATAGAGGGCACAAGGATGGCTCTTGCCAGTGTCAAGACATACTGGGCACAGATGGAGACCATCGTTGTTGCGTCCCGAGATTCGGACAAAAGCCGAGTACCCTCCGAGCACTATTTTCAGGAAGTCCTTGAAGGCGCTCGTGTAATAGAGACGCAGTGCTCGAAAGATGCTATGTTATGATAGCATATGTAATTATAAAGTAATGTTTTGATAAACTGTAGTGGCCTTTTTATACTTGTGCCTTCAAGTATTGGGAACACCTCCTGTGCGGCCGTTTTAAGATATATATATATATATATATATATATATACAAAATCTGAAAGATGGCAGTCGTTGGCTTCAGCCCCCATGCACATAGTGCGGGGGTGCTCGCAGAAGACGCATTTTCACACTTAACCCAACGTATTGGTCCTACAAAGTAGGTGATAGCGCAGCGGGCCAGGCAACCGGACTATAATGCTTTAACACTTTCACTTAGCCATAGGAGCTTGACAGTGAGACTATTTAGGTAGCCCCTTGGTGGCGACTGCGCTCGCCCGAGTTCGGGGCGCGTATGTGCCTGACCGGGAAGCGGCCCTTCGTTAAAGCGGAGGAATCCGATAGATTCCGATAGGTCATCGAGTGGCTGACCAGTCTCACGCTACATCATGACAGTCAGTTTTTGGCTTTCTCTACTGAGGTGCTCGCCCGGCTGAACCGGGGCACAATCGCAGTAGTTCTCCTGGTGCTACCTTAGCCGATAGAGCGGAACGTAAGGTAGCCGAACTCAGGACCCAGGCAACCCAACATTTGACCAAAGACATGATTCGGAGCTGATGCATATAATGCCAAAACTCGCGACGCCGAACACTCCCTAAGGTGTTCGGTCTTTATGAGTGTGGGCGAAACAACACTCTTTATTAAAAAAGCCCCTAGTGTCCAGGTACGTGCAAAAATTCTGACGTGGCCACATGCCAAGACGCCAGCCTCCTCCTTTGGTTATATCATAAAAAACCAGGGGATGTGTAGCAACAAGAGATAGTAAAAAAGGTTTACGCAGGGTCTTAATCTAAAAAGAATCCTTTAGGACGGGTCCCTACTGAACGTCTGCGCCTGTGTCTCCGTTGTGCCGTATCCTGGACGGGCGCCGCACGACGTTCATCTGTAAAAGAGAGGAACTGAGTTGAAAACGTGTCGTGCCGAACAAAAGTTTAAAATAAACAAAGTATAAAATATATAAAATTGAGCTTTATTGTCTCTTATTGTATATGCATGGAGCCCCTAGTGGGGGTATATGGCCACTAAGCCTGCATCAATGATGATTCTGTCCCGAACTCGTCTATCCGCGTTCGTGGTCTTTAATGACCTATTTCGAAGTTTTTTGGCCGGTGAGGCCATTTTACTGTGGGGCTGTCAAAGCGGCCGCACAGTCCTCCGCTTGGGGAGGTGCACTTTAGTGCTTCCCCTTCAAAGAGATGATGCCTCGTGGACCGGACATCTTAAGCGTGAGAGACGCATAATGCGGTATTGCGTTAAAGCGGGCGAAAGCTTCGCGTCCCAGTAGTGCTTGATAACGACTTGAGAACGGGACGATATGGAAGGTCAGCTTTTCGCGGCGGAAGTTATCGGTAGAGCCGAATATAACTTCGAGCCGGAGAAAACCCATACAATGTGTGTCCGGTCCAGGTGTTACCCCTCGAAAGGAGGTTTTGCTGTGGCGGATTCTTGCTGGGTTTATCCCCATGTGATGGATTGTATTGTGATATATTAGGTTTAGTCCACTGCCGCCGTCCATAAGGACATTTGAAAACCGGAGTCCGCCAATTATTGGATCGAGTATCAAGGCAGTCCAGCCTGCATTCTTGATATTTCTAGAATAATCTAGCTGATCAAAGATGATTGGTTTTGACAACCAGTGGCGGGACCCTTTGGGATAGGTCATGTGGTGCATACCTTTATGGGCGCCGCACGTTTTGTTATGTGAAGTAAGTTCACTGTTTTTACTTCTTGTGGGAAGTTCTTTTGTTTCCTGGTGCTCTGCTTTTGGGGTTCGTCCTCGTCTTCACTTGGTGTGTCGAGCCCCTTGTGTTCGGCATTGAGTCTGCCAGATTGTTTGAAAACCCAACAATCTCTGTGGGTATGGTTAGCAGGCTTCCCGGGAGTACTGTGTATCTGACATATGCTGTCCAGGATTTTATTTAAGTTGGATGGATCGTCCCTGTTATCCTGGAGGGGTGGTTTTGTCTGATTTTGTCGTGAACCTTTGAATCCGGCATTGACTGGCGTGCTCTTCGGACTTTTTTCCTTAGTCCGGCGACGGTCCTTGTTGCGTCGCAGTTTTCTGTTTCCATGCTGTCGATGTCTCCAGAGTCGAAGTTGAGCACGTCATTTAAATTGTCGATAGTGGCTACCAAGTGGGTGGTGGGTGGGCTTTGAATTTCTTCATCGTCCGTATCCCATCCTCGCTGACCGCAGTTCGGCCAGGGCTCTCCTGATAAAGAGAGAGACTTGAGAGAATTCAGGATATCGCCAAAAGGCGAGTGCTGAAAGATGTCCGCGGCGGTGAACTCCATTATTGGCGCCCAATCGGATTCGATCGGCAGGGGCGCGGGGGGTTCGGAGTCCGGAGAGGAGTCCGGATCCTCGGAGTCGTGAGTCACGCGGAGTGTGGGGCCGGAGTTCGGCTCGATCGCCTTTGAGATCACAGCCCCCGAGGTGGCGTGCAACCGCTCATCCTCGATTGACACAACTGGCTCCGAATTAAGGGTCAGAGCTGGTGCGTTTGCGGCCTCCAGGATACTGTTCGGTGACAGAGCTAGATCATGCCCCGCGAGACAGTGCGGCGCGCTTGGTTGTGGCTCGAATCCATCGAAGATCAAATCTCCGCGGATGTCTGCCATGTAATTTATGCTTCCAAACCTGACTTGATGTCCAGGGGCGTAGCTTTCGATCTGCTCCAGGTGGCCAAGCGAATTGGCCCGCAGTGCGAAGCCGCCGAAGACGAAGATCTGTCCGGGGAGAAAAGTCTCACCCTGGACCGCATCGTTGTTGATGATCAAAGGAGCCATCGGGCCTAAAGGCGACGACACAGAGGAACTCTCAATGAAAGCACCAATGTCGGTGTCAAAACCGGCGGATCTCAGGTAGGGGGTCCCGAACTGTGCGTCAAGGCCGGATGGTAACAGGAGACAAGGGACACGATGTTTTTACCCAGGTTCGGGCCCTCTCGATGGAGGTAATACCCTACTCCTGCTTTATTAATAATGATGATATGGGTAGTACAAGAGTAGATCTACCACGAGATCAAGGAAGCTAAACCCTAGAAGCTAGCCTATGGTATAATTGTTGTATATGGAGTTGCTGTCCTACGGACTACAACCCTTCGGTTTATATAGACACCGGATAGGGTTAGGGTTACACAGAGTCGGTTACAATGGTAGGAGATCTTGAATATCCGCATCGCCAAGCTTGCCTTCCACGCCAAGGAAAGTCCCATCCAGACACGGGACGAAGTCTTCAATCTTGTATCTTCATAGTCCTGGAGTCCGGCTGAAGGTATAGTCCGGCTACCCGAACACCCCCTAATCCAGGACTCCCTCAGTGGAGACTTGATGAGGTTATTGAACCGTCTCTTCAACTAGTGTGTGGCAGGGCACAGGGAGTTGTTCCTGTGGCACCTACACCAATTGAAGTGGAAGCTTATGATAGTGATCATGAAACTTTAGATCAAGTCACTACCAAACCTCGTGGGATGACAAGGATGCGTACTACTTCAGAGTGGTACGTAATCCTGTCTTGGAAGTCATGTTGCTAGACAACAATGAACCTACGAGCTATGGAGAAGCGATGGTGGGCCTGGATTCCAAAATGGCTCGAGGCCATATAATCCGAGAGAGGATCCATATATGAAAACAAAGTGCAGACTTTGGAAGAACTACTTGATGGTCGTAAGGCTGTTAGGTACATATGGATTTTAAAAGGAAGACGGACAATGATGGTAAGTATCACCATTAAGAAAGCTCGACTTGTCGTTAAGATGTTTTCCGACAAGTTCAAGGAGTTGACTACGATGAGACTTTCTCACTCGTAGCGATGCTAAGAGTCTGTTGGAATTATATTAGCGATTACTGCAATATTTATGAAATCTTGCAGATAGGATGTCAAAACATTGTTTCCTCGACGATTTTCTTGAGGAAAGGTTGTATGTGATGCAACCAGAAGGTTTTGTCAATCCTGAAAGATGCTAATAAGTATGCAAAGCTCCAGCAATCCTTCTAAGGACTGGAGTAAGCGTCTCGGAGTTGGAATGTATGCTTTGATGAGATGATCAAAGATTTTGGGTGTATACAAAGTTTATGAGAAACTTGTATTTCCAAAGAAGTGAGTGGGAGCACTATAGAATTTCTGATGAATATATGTTGTTGACATATTGTTGATCAGAAATGACGTAGAATTTTTGGAAAGCATATAGGGTTATTTGGAAAGTGTTTTTCAAAGAAAGCCTGGATTAAGCTACTTGAACATTGAGCATCAAGATCTATAAGGATAGATCAAAACGCTTAATGGTACTTTCAAATGAGCACATACCTTGACATGATCTTGAAGGTGTTCAAGATGGATCAGTCAAAGAAGGAGTTCTTGCCTGAGTTGTAAGGTATGAAGTTAAGACTTAAAGCTCGACCACGGCAGAAGAAAGAGGAAGGACGAAGGTCGTCCCCTATGCTTTTGTCATAGGCTCTATACGGTATGCCATGCTGAGTACCGCACCTGATGTGTGCCTTGCCACATATCTGGCAAGAGGGTACAAAGGTAATCTAGGAGTAGATCACCAGATAGCAGTCTAAATTATCCTTAGAGGAATAAGGATATGTTTCACGGTTATGGAGGTGATAAAGAGTTCGACGTAAAGAGTTACGTCGATGCAAGCTTAACACCTATCCGGATAGCTCTGAGTAGAGATACCGGATACGTATAATGGAGCAACAGTTTAGAATAGCTCCAAGTAGAACAGTTATTTGAAATGGCTCCAAATGTAGCGTAGTAGTTGCATCTACAAGATGACATAGAAATTCGCGAAGTACATACGGATCTGAATGTTTCAGACCCGTTGACTGAAACCTCTCTCACAAGCATAACATGATCAAACCCAGAACTCTTTGGGTGTTAGTCACATGGGGGATGTAACCTTGAGTGTTAATCACATATCGATGTCAACTGGATTATTGACTCAAGTGCAAGTGGGAGACTGTTGGAAATATGCCCTAGAGGCAATAATAAATTGGTTATTATTATATTTCCTTGTTCATGATAATCATTTATTATCCATGCTAGAATTGTATTGATAGGAAACTCAGATACATGTGTGGATACATAGACAACACCATGTCCCTAGTAAGCCTCTAGTTGACTAGCTCGTTGATCAATAGATGGTTACGGTTTCCTGACCATGGACATTGGATGTCGTTGATAACGGGATCACATCATTAGGAGAATGATGTGATGGACAAGACCCAATCCTAAGCCTAGCACAAGATCATGTAGTTCGTATGCTAAAGCTTTTCTAATGTCAAGTATCATTTCCTTAGACCATGAGATTGTGCAACTCCCAGATAACTTAGGAGTGCTTTGGGTGTGCCAAACGTCACAACGTAACTGGGTGTCTATAAAGGTACACTACAGGTATCTCCGAAAGTGTCTGTTGGGTTGGCACGAATCGAGACTGGGATTTGTCACTCCGTGTAAACGGAGAGGTATCTCTGGGCCCACTCAGTAGGACATCATCATAATGTGCACAATGTGATCAAGGAGTTGATCACGGGTTGATGTGTTACGGAACGAGTAAAGAGACTTGTCGGTAACGAGATTGAACAAGGTATCGGGATACCAACGATCGAATCTCGGGCAAGTATCGTACCGATAGACAAAGGGAATTGTATACGGGATTGATTAAGTCCTTGACATCGTGGTTCATCCGATGAGATCATCGTGGAGCATGTGGGAGCCAGCATGGGTATCCAGATCCTGCTGTTGCTTATTGACCGGAGAGTTGTCTCGGCCATGTCTGCATGACTCCCGAACCCGTAGGGTCTACACACTTAAGGTTCGATGACGCTAGGGTTATAGGGAAAGTATGTACGCGGTTACCGAATGTTGTTCAGAGTCCCGGATGAGATCCCGGACGTCACGAGGAGTTCCGGAATGGTCCGGAGGTAAAGATTGATATATAGGAAGTATGGTTTTGGCCACCGGAAGTGTTCCGGGCATCACCAGTAGTGTACTGGGACCACCGGAGGGGTCCGGGGGTCCACCAGGTGGGGCCACCAGCCCCGAAGGCCTACATGGGCCAATAGTGGGAAGGGACCAGCCCCTAGGTGGGCTAGGGCGCCTCCCACCAAGGCCCAAGGCGCCTCCAAGAGGGGAAGGGGGCAAACCCTAGGCTCAGATGGGCATAAGGCCCACCTAGTGGTGCGCCCCCCTCTCTCCCCTCTTGGCCGCCCCCTAGATGGGATCTAGGGCTGGCCGCCACCCCTAGGGAGGGAACCCTAGGTGGGGGCGCAGCCCCTCCCCTCCCCCTATATATACTTGAGGTTTGGGGCTGCCCAACACATGTGATTCAATCTCCCTGTTGGTGCAGCCCTACCCCTCTTCCTCCTCGTCTCTCGTAGTGCTTGGCGAAGCCCTGCTGGAGTCCCGCGCTCCTCCACCACCACCACGCCATCGTGTTGCTGCTGGATGGAGTCTTCCCCAACCTCTCCTTCTCCCCTTGCTGGATCAAGGCGTAGGAGATGTCACCGGGCTGTACGTGTGTTGAACACGGAGGTGACGTCCGTTCGGCACTAGGATCATCGGTGATTTGGATCACGACGAGTATGACTCCATCAACCCTGTTCACTTGAACGCTTCTGCTTAGCGATCTACAAGGGTATGTAGATGCACTCTCCTTCCCTCGTTGCTAGATTACTCCATAGATTGATCTTGGTGATGCGTAGAAAATTTTGAATTTCTGCTACGTTCCCCAACACTTGCAGCTTGAATTCTTAGTGTTCTAAGTAGTTTGAATGCTTGTTATGGCCTCTATGTATCCCTATGAGTAGTTGCTATTAGTTTTGTGAAGTTTTGTTGGAAAAATTTTGTGGACTAAAAATTCAGATTTTTGTTCATAGGAAAAACTATATGCGGACATGAATATCTTCAGGAAATATGGCTCAAGGAAGAACTCCAAGGGTGTTATTGGGGAGTCTTCTGACAATGATCTCCACCCTCAGAGGTTGGCGGAGGTACGGCTGTGCGAATGGACGCACATCCCGTTCCTGCAAGAAGCTGGAATTCATGAGGAGTTCATACAATTCATTACCAATGCCGGTCTCACCGACTTCATCACAGATGAGTGTGACCAGCACCAAATCCTCACAAATTTGTTTGTTCAGAGCTTTACTTTCTTGCCTAGAAATAATCCTCCTGAAGTGAGCTTTGATTTATATGCTGAAAACCATCAGATACCACTTACTGAGTTTTGTGACATATGCATGATCCCTTCTGACGGGAGCTTGGCCGAGCCTAGGCCGGCTGAGTTTGAGGATTTTTGTCGCACTCTGACAGTGGGTGATGAGAGGAGAGTGTCAGCCATCACTGCCGGTGGTTTACATTTTCCTGTTGTTCGTTACTTTGCATATTTCATTACCAAATGCTTGCTTGCTAGGGAGAAGGTGGGTGCACTTAGTTCACTAGACCTTGCTATTTTACGTCGTGCCGTTGAGGGTGACAACACGTATAGCTTGGGAGCTATCGTGGCTCGTCGCCTGCACCTTAATAAATCTCAGGGCAAAATACATGGTGGGATTTATGCTACTCGTTTGGCGGCTCACTTCGCAGTTGAGATACGCCCTCATGATTACCCTCTGACCAAGGTGTACCTAAATCGTGCAGCCATGGATCACCATCACTTTCTTGCACATGATCGTCCTGACATTGCCATACCTTATAACTTGCTCTATAACATTGACACTCATGATGTTATCCCCTTGCTTGCACCTGGTTTGTTTGATTCTGTTGCCAGGGGCGGATACCGGATTATGCCTGCAGACATCCTCGCCTACTGGAATGCTCATGCTGCTGCAGAGGCTGCACAGGCACCTCCACAGTGGGATCACTGGATACCCGCTCCTCAGGATCCATACTACCCTCCAGGCTACTGATTCACTGCCAAGTTAGGCCAAAAGCCTATGCTTGGGGGAGTACGTGTTTCTCACCGACATTATATTCATGTTCACATATCATTCTATATGTCGGTGTTCACACTTTTTCATTGTATCATCCATGCTTAGATTTATTTTTCTTGCTTTCTTCTTGTGTGTTTGAAAAACTTTAGAAAACCAAAAAATTTAGTTGTAGTAATTTACTTTCTATGCATGCTTAGTAGTAGCACTAAAAAGAAAATCCAAAAAGATTTCCTTGTTCTTCTTTTGCTTGTTGGGAGCTTTCCCGTGTAAATAGTTTTTCTCGTTTTTGCTTTTCCCTTTTATTTGCTTGCTTAAGAAAACCAAAAAGTCCAAAAATATTTCAGTGTGTTTCTCTGAATTTCTATTCCTTTTTATTTGAGTTGTACTAAGGAGAAGACCATGATGAAAATGTTGAGTGGCTCTCATATGAATAATTGTTGAACTAATAAAGAGCCCATTTTACCTTGTCTTCTCCTGTTGAATAAAATGTTTGCAGATTCCAGCTTAGTCCATGGCACTCTTGCACTATTATTATTTTCATATCATTCGGTCGTGCAAGTGAAAGGCAATAATGACGATATTCAATGAGCTGGCCATGGCAAAGAGAAACTAGCATGAAATCGACTTGTCTTGTCTGTGTAAATATGTTTAACCTAGTGCCCATGATTCAGCCCATTATGATTAAGCATGTTTGCAATGACAATTAGAGATTATAGTTTCTCATGCCATGCATAAGTAGCTGGGAGTGGATAATGATTTATCTTGGATATAAACATAGCATTAAAATGATTGTGATGTAGTATGATGATATGGTATCCTCCTCTAAATATTCGAGTGGCTTGACTTGGTACATGTTCATGCATGTAGTTGAATCAAACCCAACATAGCCTCTATAATGTTTATGTTCATGGTGTTCATATCCTACTCATGCTAGTGCCTAATGTTACTTATGCATAATGCCTGGTTATGATCGTTGTTGCTCTCTAGCTAGCCGCTTCCCAGTCTTAAATTGCTAGCCTTCGCCTGTACTAAGTGGGGATTCTACTTGTACATCAAAAACCTCTAACCCAAAGTTATTCCAAATGAGTCCACCATACCTACCTATATACGTTATTACCCTGCCATCCTAAGTAAATTTGCAAGTGCCACCTCTAAAAACTTCTAAAAAAATTATCCGTTTTGTGTGTCTGGATCGTTCATGGAACGACAGGAGGTGGCCAATATCTTCCGTGCTAAGCATGTTATCCTCAGGTCGAGTGTTTGTTCACACGCCATCGAACGAGGAAATGGGCGGTAATAGGGGTGCTGTAACGCCCCGAGACCGATGTGCCAGGTGTCTTCGCGTTATTCGCTGTTGTTGCCATGTCATTTGCTTGCGTGTTGCATCTTATCATGTCATCATGTGCATTGCATCATCATGTTTTAAAACTTGCATCCGCCCCGGTCTCCTCGTCCTCGATGTTGTCCGTTCTGAGCCCAACCACACTTGCACACTCCCGCGACATGTCCGAAATATTATTTTATAAGTGGCCGGAAATGTTCTCGGAATGGGATGAAAGTCGGCATGCGGTGTTGTTTTGTTGTCAGTAGGCCGCCTGCCAAGTTTCATCGTGTTCAGAGTCCGTTTGATGCCCCAACGAATAACTATAGCGGCAGTATAGCCGGTCTTTTCGTCGGACATTTTCGGTCTCCGGAAACAGTCGCCGGGTCTCTCTCTTCTCTTCTCTCAGCCCAAGGCTTTCTGCACGGCCCACTACCTAACCGCCAGGCCCTACCTAACCTCTCTCGTCAGCCCGCGGCCACCCTCACGTGCGTCCGAAAAGTTGTCCTGGACCCGACCCGAGCAGTCGCCACTGTTGTTTCCGGATCATCCCCAAACGTCTACAAAACATCATCGTTTTCTTCTTTGACTCTGCTAACCTAATTTTCTCGGCCGTCTGATTTCAATCGTAGGGACAAGATAGCCCTACCCTAATCCCTACCTTTTAAAACAGTCTAACCCACATGGTACTTATAGCAGATGAATCCCTACCCTTTTTGACAAACCCTAGACCATTTCCCTCTGTTTCAGTGCGCCGCCGCCACTCCGTTTTTCCTCGGGATCCCTCCCGATCCAGCCGACCCTGTCAAACTCCATCGTTTTCCAGCGAGAACCAACCATCTCCTCCCCATGATCCACCAAATCCCCAACCTCGCAAGCCCCCTCGATCCTCTCCCGAGCAGGTGCTCGCCCGGAGTCCCGCGCCCGCGTCCGGCAGAGGTCTGAGTTGCCGGACCAGCAGATGAGCTCCATTCCCCATTGCGCCTTTCTCCTCTCCTCTTCCTTCCTTCCTCCTCCCTCTCTCTCATTCCCGATCCTTCCTTCTCGGTCTCAGGTACCCTGGAGCCGCCATGGAAGCCCCTACCACTGGACCTGGCCCTGCCTCGTCGGAGAGAACCTCACCGTCGCCGCGCCCGTTCCCGACCTCGACGACCACCTGCAGCCTCGCCGGGTTCGTCCCCGCAAGTCCTGCCGCCTTGCTTCGTCCTCTCCGTCCTCCCGCCATGGAGCAGCACCGAGCTCGAGAGGAGCCCCGTTCGCACCGGATCCGCCGCGCCCGCGGGTCCCCTGCCTCTGCATCGCGCCTCTGGTCGGCCTTCCGCTCGTCGCCATGACCGCACAGGTTCAAGCTCCGCCGCCGGTTGCCGTTCATCACGCCGTCCCACACACCAACTGCCGGGAACCGGTTCCTCATCGTCAAGACCTCTTGGATCCGCGCCTCCATCCGTTCCTTGCACTGCCTCATTGCCGGAGTAGAAGCCCCATCCGTCGTTGTTGCCTGCCTGCGACCTCTGCCTTGACCCGCCCCTGTTTCGTCCGAGGAGGAGGACAAGCCCGTTTTCGTCCAGTCGCATTGACCACACCCCTACTTCGCCTCTTTCGCAGCGCGTCCTAGGCCCAGCTGCAACCTCCGCCAGCCCAAGCCGGCCTGCGGCACCGAACCAAGCCGGCCCATCTACTCCTCTCCTTCGACCCAGCGCTCTCGCAGCCTGCAGCCAGCTCCAGCGACTGGGCCGAGGCCCATGGTGAGCTCCCCAGTGCCCACCAGATTTCAGCCTGCATCTTTTTTTCCGTTCTGGTGATTTTAACATTATCCAGAGACTACCCAGTTTTGCAAAGAACCCCCTAGACATCATGCATTTTATAACTCTTGAACCGTGCATCGGATTAAAATGATCTAAACCTGTAACTTGCTTAGTTTTTCATCTAGTTTAATAATATGCAACTTTCATCTATGTTTAAAATGATGTTTGATTAAATTTGCTCCTATGTCATGCTAAAATGTTTTATTTCATAACTAAATAGCCGTAACTCGGTTTGTAACAAACTTTATATGTAAATGGGGTAGAATTTTGTCTAGTTTAACATGGTGGCTTCACTTTGCATGCTTAACAACTCTAAAATTATGTTTAGGGCAGATCAGTACCAAACCTAATATATGCATATGAGGGTTTTCCGGACTTGTTTGTTTTGTTGTTCCGGCCTCATTTAAACTTGCCTAGATTAGATAGTTTCATCATGCTTCACCTCTTGCCATGCTAACAACATTTAATCTTGTTGGGTACATAAACGAGAGAGAACTAAATAAGTCATGTGGTGTTTTCTTCAATAGACAACTCTGTTGCATACTGAGCTCCACTTAATTTGTAGGATTGCTTGTGCACTTTGCCATGCCATGCCTCATTAAACCGGACATGCATCATACTTGGTTATGCATCATGCCATGTCTATGTGGTGGTTGTTTACTATGTTATTTGCTTTCTTTCCGGTGTATTTCTTCTCGGTAATCCGGTAATGTCGCGTTTGTGAGGATTCGTTCAACTATGTCCGTTTGTCTTCTTCATGGACTCGTTCTTCTTCCTTGCGGGATTTCAGGCAAGATGATCATACCCTCAAAATCACTTCTATCTATGCTTGCTAGTTGCTCGCTCTTTTGCTATGCCTATGCTGCGATACCTACCACTTGCTTATCATGCCTCCCATATTGTTGAGCCAAGCCTCTAACCCACCTTGCCCTAGCAAACCGTTGTTTGGCTATGTTACCGCTTTGCTCAGCCCCTCTTATAGCGTTGTTAGTTGCAGGTGAAGTTTGAAGTTTGTTCCTTGTTGGAACATGGAGATGTTGTTCCTTGTAGGAACATGTTTACTTGTTGGGATATCACAATATATCTTATTTAATTAATGCATCTATATACTTGGTAAAGGGTGGAAGGCTCGGCCTTATGCCTTGTGTTTTGTTCCACTCTTGCCGCCCTAGTTTCCGTCATATCGGTGTTATGTTCCCGAATTTTGCGTTCCTTACGCGGTTGGGTAATAATGGGAACCCCTTGACAAATCGCCTTGAATAAAACTCTTCCAGCAATGCCCAACCTTGGTTTTACCATTCACCACCTAGCCTCTTTTTCCCTTGGGTTCCACGGACTCAAGGGTCATCTTTATTTAAACCCCCCTGGGCCAGTGCTCCTCTGAGTGTTGGTCCAAACTAGAGCCCTGTGCAGCGCCCCCTCGGGGAAACTCGAGGTTTGGTTTTAGTTGTACGGATTGCTCATCTGAGTGTGCCCTGAGAACGAGATATGTGCAGCTCCTATCGGGATTTGTTGGCACATTCGGGCGGTGTTGCTGGATTTGTTTTAACTTGTAGAGGTTGTCTTGTAGAACCGGGATGCCGAGTCTGATCGGAACGTCTCGGGAGAAGGTATATCCTTCGTTGACCGTGAGAGCTTGTGATGGGCTAAGTTGGGACACCCCTTTAGGGATTTGAACTTTCGAAAGCCGTGCCCGTGGTTATGGGCAGATGGGAATTTGTTAATATCCGGTTGTAGAAAACCTGAAGTTGACCTTAATTAAAATACATCAACCGCGTGTGTTACCGTGATGGTCTCTTCTCGGCGGGGTCCGGGAAGTGAACACAGTGTTGGAGTTATGTTTGACATAGGTTGTTATAGGATCACTTCTTGATCATATTTTCTCGAACGTGCTTTGCCTTCTCTTCTCGCTCTCATTTGCGTAAGGTAGCCACCATATATGCTAGTCACTTGCTGCAGCTCCACCTCATACCTTTACCTTACCCATAAGCTTAAATAGTCTTGATCACGAGGGTGTGAGATTGCTGAGTCCCCGTGACTCACAGATACTTCCAAAACCAGTTTGCAGGTGCCGATGTTACCGAGCAGGAGACGCAACCAAGCTCAAGGAGGAGCTCGATGAAGATCTTGTCCTTTGTGTTGTTTCGTTCTAGTTGATCAGTAGTGGAGCCCAGTCGGGACGATCGGGGATCTATGTAGCATTTGGGGTAGTCTTCTTTTATTTTGGTTCCGTAGTCGGACCTTGATTGTATCTGGTTGATGTAATGCTTTAATTCATGTATTTTGTGAAGTGGCGATTGTAAGCCAACTATGTATCTCTTTCCCTTATTTATTACATGGGATGTGTGAAGATTACCTCACTTGTGACATTGCTTTCAATGCGGTTATGCCTCTAAGTCGTGCTTCGACACGTGGGAGATATAGCCGCATCGAGGGCGTTACAAGTTGGTATCAGAGCCTTCCCCGACCTTAGGAGCCCCCTGCTTGATCGAATAGCTGGCGTTGTTGAGTCTAGAAAAATGTTTTGAGTCATTTAGGAATTATATATATCGAAGAGTTTACGAATTCTTTTACTCCCCAGTCCCTTCATCGCTCTGGTAAGGCATCCTGACGTAGAGTTTTGACTCTTCTCTTCTCAAATTTCACTAAAAAAATTTAGGATCACGCGGGTATCTTAGAATCGTTCCGATGGTTTTGTGACGAGAACATTATTCTTGGTGCCTCCTGTCATTTAGGGGTTGTGGCAGTGTCCCGGGGAGTTGAGCTCCGAGGTGTTGTCGTCACAATTTTATCGCTGCAGTTCTGGAATACCTGAGTTTAGTTCGCCGACATCGAAAATCTCTTTTATGCAGTTGTTGGTGAGGTAACCTCGACGCCACCCAGTACTGGGGCGGGAGTTCGGGAGTATTGCCATAACTTGTATAACGGATGCTTTTCGAAGGTTGAGGTAGACGATTTCTGAAGGTTTCTTGGTTATGTGTTGAAGGATGGATACAGCTGGATGTAGGATTTGCTAGTGTTGGGTGAGATATTATGCTTCCCCTGTATCCCCAACACCCGATTGCATAACCGGAAAATTTCGGGAGTTTATAAGTGGGAAATCAAGTAGCTCTTAGGATATCTTTCCGACAGATGTATGATATGAAATTGGGGTTCGACGTCTAGTGGTCCACCTATTCACGGTCGGTTTTACAGTGGTCTCGTTGTGTCTTAAAGAGTCCTTGGCTATGCCCACTCGGGGACGCTTCGTATGTCATGTGCACTGCCTTGTACATGATGGTGTTGTACGATCGAGCCCGTGTAGGCCCCACCACGAAAACTTCGGACAAAATCTCTATCATATGTTTGTTCTGGCTTATTCTGCAAGCCAATCCTTTGTTTTGTTTTGAGTTGTGGTATTCGAGTTGCTTCGAAGTCAAATGTTAATTCCATACCTTTCCTAAGTGGTGTTCTCACATTTCTATGTGAATGCAAATCCTTCATGACAATCGAGATTGTCATGTTAATTCTTTTTCAACCGGTGTGTTTTCTCTTCAAGTGAAGCCGATCATTTCAACATCCGCAAGATCAAGTATCAGTTTCTTCTGAACGGTGTTTGTTTCATCCGTCTCCAAGTTGCCTTTGTTTTCCCGCCCACCCACCCTTTTTCTTCAAGGACTCAGATATCTTAATCAAGTATCCATCTTATTGATGCGAGGCCTCTTCATTCCTTTTCCGTCAATGTTCTTACCCGGTGGTTTCCATGAAGATGTTCTACTAGCTCATCATTATTCATTCTTTTTTCTTCTCCGGTGGATCCAATTCAAACTTCGTTGATCATATTCTTTCCTCGTTTCAAATACTTTCTCTTGCCGGTGCTCCTCACATTCATCCACTTCTCGCTATTCAATTGTTCCGGAGTGCTGAAGATATCTCGAAGATTCGTGTTTCCACTCTGCATTCGTTCAAGCTCTTTCGAGGATGTTCCCTCATTCAAGTCTTTTAATTCAACCGGTGATTTCTCTCTTTTGAATCGTTCTACAATGTTTTCTTTGAGTGGGCCCTAACCCACAGGTCTTTTCCCAGGATCTTACCTGACTCTTCTTATTTTCCTGGAGCTATCCTAAATTCTTGTCGAAGTTTGACGTAAGAATGAACTGTCATCAGTCAAATGTCATTATCCAAGATCTGTCAAATTCTTTTCATCGTTGGTTCAACCTTTCCAATCGTAATTCTGGAGTGCCTCTACAATTTTTGGTGGTGCTTCTCATCGTCATTATCAACATTTGAAGACCGAAGAAATGTTTCCTCTATATCTTATCCGTTCTCTCAAAGATTCGTGATTCTAGCTTCTTGCCATCCTCTCATAATTATTTTTCGATTGTGAGAATTCTTTTCACCCATCCGGAGCATTTCATGAGTTGTTTTCCATTTCTTTTCCCCGAAGCCCATCATTTAAGAAGACTTATTCATTCTCAGCTTTCAGCTATGGTTCTCCAAATCTTACCGGTGCATCATTCAAGTATTCCTCTAATCAGCTCGTGACCTCTCCGTTCTCATATATTTATTTTACCTCAAGTATCTTCATTCGTTCTCCAATTCTTCCCGGTGTTTCTTTATCTTTACTTCGTTCATTTCTAATTCTTACGGTGGTTCGTTGAAGACCTTCTCAAGTTGGCGTGATATCTATCTTAATCCTTCCTTCGAGAATAAGTAGTATGCCAAATCTGTTGTTTGTCATCAATTTAATTGGTGAAGGATAAGCATAATGTAATCCTTATTCTTATTTCATCCAAGTGATTAATTTCCTATTCCGGAGGCTCATCAAATTCCTGATTTCAATTGTTTCATCTTCCCTTTTTCCCGGAGTTCCAACCTTTTTCAATTACATCTCCACGGAGATTCATTTAAATCATTGCAAGGCTTCAACCTTATTTTTTTCATCCTCCATTTCGTTTGATCGTCCTTTTATTACCGGAGTTCCTCATGGTGGTTCGTCAAGGAGTCTTTTCATTCTTCAAATGTTCTTCAAGATATCTCTCAAAGCTATGATCCGCCAAGATATACTTCAAGTTTTCTTCTTCTTGCTATCCGGGGTGCAATTCTTTCTTCCGAATCTTTGGAGGTGGTATTATGTCATTCTTGATAATTTGAGTTCGTGTTTCATGATTCACATGTTTTCAAGGATGAGATATTTTAAATCCATCATTTTCTTCATTGGAATTATCTTGGGTTATATTTCACCTAAAGCTTCTCCTAAGGATTGTCGCTATTTATGTTGCTCATATATGATCCAAGTTCTTCATTTATCCTACGGGTGAAATATTTTCTCCTCTCCTTGGCCATATCAATCCAAAAAAAATTCGTGAGTGGCAAGTTGTCACCTCATAATTTTGAGATGTCCTCTATAAGTACACATCAAGCTTATCCTTTTCGTTGTGGATTTTTCCAACAACTCCGTTCGACCCCTCTCCTAAGGATGCCTTTTCAAGCTCAAGTGTGACAGAAGTTGGCATTTTCTCCTCCATTCTTTTATTTCATTTATCTATCTTCTATTTCTTCCGTCCGGAGGCATTGTGATGTAGCTATCTTCAACCCTTCTTCTTGTGTTGTCAGGATCGTGTTCTTTTCGTGCTTATCCTTTTAACCGGAGTGTTTTCGACTTTGTTCACCTTCGTTGTATTCTTTTCTCGAATGTGTTCAACCTCGCAAGGTTCTTTGGTTTCACTCGTTTGTCAGAGAAGCAACATAGTTTCACCTCACCTCTTCCTCTTCCTTTCCCCTCCGGTGCCATTCTAGATCTTGGGACGAGATCCTCTCGTAGTGGTGGAGTGTTGTAACGCCCCGAGACCGATGTGCTAGGTGTCTTCGAGTTATTCGCTGTTGTTGTAATGTCATTTGCTTGCATGTTGCATCTTATCATGTCATCATGTGCATTGCATCATCATGTTTTAAAACTTGCATCCGCCCCGGTCTCCTCGTCCTCTCCGTTGTCCGTTCTGAGCCCAACCACACTTGCACACGCCCGCGACATATCCGAAATATTATTTTATAAGTGGCCGGAAATGTTCTCGGAATGGGATGAAAGTTGGCATGCGGTGTTGTTTTGTTGTCAGTAGGCCGCCTGCCAAGTTTCATCGTGTTCAGAGTCCGTTTGATGCCCCAACGAATAACTATAGCGGCAGTATAGCCGGTCTTTTCGTCGGACGTTTTCGGTCTCCGGAAACAATCGCCGGGTCTCTCTCTTCTCTTCTCTCAGCCCAAGGCTTTCTGCACGGCCCACTACCTAACCGCCAGGCCCTACCTAACCTCTCTCGTCAGCCCGCGGCCACCCTCACGTGCGTCCGAAAAGTTGTCCTGGACCCGACCCGAGCAGTCGCCACTGTTGTTTCCGGATCATCCCCAAACGTCTACAAAACATCATCGTTTTCTTCTTTGACTCTCCTAACCTAATTTTCTCGGCCGTCTGATTTCAATCGTAGGGACAAGATAGCCCTACCCTAATCCCTACCTTTTAAAACAGTCTAACCCACATGGTACTTATAGCAGATGAATCCCTATCCTTTTTGACAAACCCTAGACCATTTCCCTCTATTTCAGTGCGCCGCCGCCACTCCGTTTTTCCTCGGGATCCCTCCCGATCCAGCCGACCCTGTCAAACTCCATCGTTTTCCAGCGAGAACCAACCATCTCCTCCCCATGATCCACCAGATCCCCAACCTCGCAAGCCCCCTCGATCCTCTCCCGAGCAGGTGCTCGCCCGGAGTCCCACGCCCGCGTCCGGCAGAGGTCTGAGTTGCCGGACCAGCAGATGAGCTCCATTCCCCATTGCGCCTTTCTCCTCTCCTCTTCCTTCCTTCCTCCTCCCTCTCTCTCATGCCCGATCCTTCCTTCTCTGTCTCAGGTACCCTGGAGCCGCCATGGAAGCCCCTACCACTGGACCTGGCCCTGCCTCGTTGGAGAGAACCTCACCGTCGCCGCGCCCGTTCCCGACCTCGACGACCACCTGCAGCCTCGCCGGGTTCGTCCCCGCAAGTCCCGCCGCCTTGCTTCGTCCTCTCCGTCATCCCGCCATGGAGCAGCACCGAGCTCGAGAGGAGCCCCGTTCGTGTCGGATCCGCCGCGCCCGCGGGTCCCCTGCCTCTGCATCGCGCCTCTGGTCGGCCTTCCGCTCGTCGCCATGACTGCACAGGTTCAAGCTCCGCCGCTGGTTGCCGTTCATCACGCCGTCCCGCGCGCCAACTGCCGGGAACCGGTTCCTCATCATCAAGACCTCCTGGATCCGCGCCTCCATCCGTTCCTTGCACTGCCTCATTGCCAGAGTAGAAGCCCCATCCGTCGCTGTTGCCTGCCTGCGACCTCTGCCTTGACCCGCCCCTGTTTCGTCCGAGGAGGAGGACGAGCCCGCTTTCGTCTAGTTGCGTTGACCGCACCCCTGCTTCGCCTCTTTCGCAGCGCCTCCTAGGCCCAGCTGCAACCTCCGCCAGCCCAAGCCGGCCTGCGGCACTGAACCAAGCCGGCCCATCTACTCCTCTCCTTCGACTCAGCGCTCTCGCAGCCTGCAGCCAGCTCCAGCGACTAGGCCGAGGCCCATGGTGAGCTCCCCAGTGCCCACCAGATTTCAGCCTGCATCTTTTTTTTCCGTTCTGGTGATTTTAACATTATCTAGAGACTACCCAGTTTTGCAGAGAACCCCCTAGACATCATGCATTTTATAACTCTTGAACCGTGCATCGGATTAAAATGATCTAAACCTGTAACTTGCTTAGTTTTTCATCTAGTTTAATAATATGCAACTTTCATCTATGTTTAAAATGTTTAAAATGATGTTTGATTAAATTTGCTCCTATGTCATGCTAAAATTTTTTATTTCATAACTAAATAGCCGTAACTCGGTTTGTAACAAACTTTATATGTAAATGGGGTAGAATTTTGTCTAGTTTAACATGGTGGCTTCACTTTGCATGCTTAAAAACTCTAAAATTATGTTTAGGGCAGATCAGTACCAAACCTAATATATGCATATGAGGGTTTTTCGGACTTGTTTGTTTTGTTGTTCCGGCCTCATTTAAACTTGCCTAGATTAGATAGTTTCATCATGCTTCACCTCTTGCCATGCTAACAACATTTAATCTTGTTGGGTACATAAACGAGAGAGAACTAAATAAGTCATGTGGTGTTTTCTTCAATAGGCAACTCCGTTGCATATTGAGCTCCACTTAATTTGTAGGATTGCTTGTGCACTTTGCCATGCCATGCCTCATTAAACCGGACATGCATCATACTTGGTTATGCATCATGCCATGTCTATGTGGTGGTTGTTTACTATGTTATTTGCTTTCTTTCCGATGTATTTCTTCTCGGTAATCCGGTAACGTCGCGTTTGTGAGGATTCGTTCAACTACGTCTGTTTGTCTTCTTCATGGACTCGTTCTTCTTCCTTGCGGGATTTCAGGCAAGATGATCACACCCTCGAAATCACTTCTATCTTTGCTTGCTAGTTGCTCGCTCTTTTGCTATGCCTATGCTGCGATACCTACCACTTGCTTATCATGCCTCCCATATTGTTGAGCCAAGCCTCTAACCCATCTTGCCCTAGCAAACCGTTGTTTGGCTATGTTACCGCTTTGCTCAGCCCCTCTTATAGCGTTGTTAGTTGAAGGTGAAGTTTGAAGTTTGTTCCTTGTTGGAACATGGAGATGTTGTTCCTTGTTGGAACATGTTTACTTGTTGGGATATCACAATATATCTTATTTAATTAATGCATATATATACTTGGTAAAGGGTGGAAGGCTCGGCCTTATGCCTGGTGTTTTGTTCCACTCTTGCCGCCCTAGTTTCCGTCATATCGGTGTTATGTTCCCGGATTTTGCATTCCTTACGTGGTTGGGTAATAATGGGAACCCCTTGAGAAATCGCCTTGAATAAAACTCTTCCAGCAATGCCCAACCTTGGTTTTACCATTCGCCACCTAGCCTCTTTTTCCCTTGGGTTCCGCAGACTCAAGGGTCATCTTTATTTAAACCCCCCTGGGCCAGTGCTCCTCTGGGTGTTGGTCCAAACTAGAGCCTTGTGCAGCGCCCCCTCGGGGAAACTCGAGGTTTGGTTTTAGTTGTACGGATTGCTCATCTGAGTGTGCCCTGAGAACGAGATATGTGCAGCTCCTATCGGGATTTGTCGGCACATTCGGGCGGTGTTGCTGGATTTGTTTTAACTTGTCGAAGTTGTCTTGTAGAACCGGGATGCCGAGTCTGATTGGAACGTCTCGGGAGAAGGTATATCCTTCGTTGACCGTGAGAGCTTGTGATGGGCTAAGTTGGGACACCCCTGCAGGGATTTGAACTTTCGAAAGCCGTGCCTGCGGTTATGGGCAGATGGGAATTTGTTAATATCCGGTTGTAGAAAACCTGAAGTTGACCTTAATTGAAATACATCAACCGCGTGTGTTACCGTGATGGTCTCTTCTCGGCGGGGTCCGGGAAGTGAACACGGTGTTGGAGTTATGTTTGACGTAGGTTGTTATAGGATCACTTCTTGATCATATTTTCTCGAACGTGCTTTGCCTTCTCTTCTCGCTCTCATTTGCGTAAGGTAGCCACCATATATGCTAGTCGCTTGCTGCAGCTCCACCTCATACCTTTACCTTACCCATAAGCTTAAATAGTCTTGATCGCGAGGGTGTGAGATTGCTGAGTCCCCGTGACTCACAGATACTTCCAAAACCAGTTTGCAGGTGCCGATGTTACCGAGCAGGAGACGCAACCAAGCTCAAGGAGGAGCTTGATGAAGATCTTGTCCTTTGTATTGTTTCATTCTAGTTGATCAGTAGTGGAGCCCAGTCGGGACGGTCGGGGATCTGTGTAGCATTTGGGGTAGTCTTCTTTTATTTTGGTTCCGTAGTCGGACCTTGATTGTATCTGGTTGATGTAATGCTTTAATTCATGTATTGTGTGAAGTGGCGATTGTAAGCCAACTATGTATCTCTTTCCCTTATGTATTACATGGGATGTGTGAAGATTACCTCACTTGCGACATTGCTTTCAATGCGGTTATGCCTCTAAGTCGTGCTTCGACACGTGGGAGATATAGCCGCATCGAGGGCGTTACAGGTGCCCAGTCCCAAATTGCGAAATAGAAAAAAAGAGTTCATCTCTTATATAATCAAACAAAAACTCCCAATGGAGTCAAAACCTTTACTTTCCGCTTGGGGACCATCACTAGTGTGCTTAGCATGGAAGATGTTGATAACTGATGGTCGTGAAGTGAATAAGAAGGGTGCATGTCTCAAAATTTCATTTATCTCTGTTTTAGAAACTTGAGCTCTGGCACCTCTGCAAATCACTGCTTCCCTCTGCGAAGGGACTTTCTATTTACTTTTATGTCATGTCATCACCTTCTATAAACAAGCGCCAGAAACTGAGTAGAGCACAGCGGTCATGATTTATGCATTGTGTATAGCTAATGTTGGGTGCATCATGACTGGATCTTTTCAACCATGAATTACAATGTTTAGTCGTTGCTTGAACTTCGGAGGTGCTTTGCATTTATGTTTCGTGGTCTTAGAAAGGGCTAGAGAGATACCATTATTGTCATATTATATCATGGTTGTTTTGACAACGTGTTGCTGTTTGAGATATCTTATTATTACTCCCTAACCGATTATGGCATTGATATGAGTCATTATAATCTTTAAGAGATATTGTTGACATGGTTAGTTATAATGTTGGTTGAAAACCTAGGTGTTGTTTAAGCTTATTTATGCAAACAACAGCAAAAGAGTTCGTAAAAGTTTTTCTTTCTCACTTTCAGTTTATCAGCTGAATTGCTTGAGGATAAGCAAAGGTTTAAGTTTGGGGATATACCCCGTGGCGTAACCCGGCCGGAAATATAGCCCAGTCGGACTTGGCGATTCACCGGCGACCCGCACTGATCAGACGGTTTACAAGCAACCTGGCTGGACATTATGACTCACTGGTAACCCGGCGGGCGGGACAGACGGATGACAAGGCTCAAGGCCCAGAAGGCCAGTTTATGTTAATGGTGGGCCGGTTTAAGAGAAAAGGTGTGAGAAATATTTCCTTACAAGGAGTCAAGACCCCGACTTGTATCCGGTTTGTATTAGAAGGTAGACTAGTCCTAATACTAATAGGAATCCACATGTAACCCGCCCCTCTAACTTATATAAGGAGGGGCAGGGCTCCCCAAAGAGGGACAGGAAAAGAAAGCAATCTCTAGGGCTAGACACAAAGAGCCGGTTTACCGGCGACTCCCTCATGAGCATAATGAGACCTAGCCACAAACAGCATGTAGGGCTATTACCGGATGATATTTCCTGGGGTCTGAAGCTGTCTAAATCCTCGTCTTGTGTGTTGCGTCTCTCGATTCCGCCCAACCCCTCTCAAGCTACCACATAGATGCGTTGGCCTCACGACTAAGTCCTCACACTAGGACATCTGCCGTGACAATTCCACGACAGTTGGCGCTCACCGTGAGGCTACGCACGATGGTGTTGAGTCCTTGGAGGGATCTTTTTCAGCAATCGAGAAGATCACAAATTTCCGGATTAAAGAAACTGGCTCGAAAATATCTACATCATCTCCGAGTTTGTCGGTCGAGATCAAATTCCGAGATCATCTAATACCTGTCTCAAGTGGAAAAATCGAAGGGATTACAGGCGCTGCCATGGGCGTTCTTCCTGGTCTAATTTACTCAGTTGTTGTCTGTCGTCGGCGGAATTATTTTTCTATCAAAATCAGTGTTGGTCTGGCTTAAAGATCGAACTTGGAAGAATTTTTGTGGACGATGTCTCCACACTACCATGAAACGGATCCAATCTGCATCTACACACGCGTCCCTGGACAGCGCATCAAGTCAGGCTAAGCCGACGATGACTCGATCTGCCAAAAAAACGCCTGGTGCCTGCGGTCAGGACTCCTCTTAAGACCTCTTTCAGAACGGCTTCAGATTCGCCTCGTGGAGAGCAAAGGAAAAAAGCAATAGTCCGGGAGCAGTGTGCCACTACGAGCAGTACTAATAGACAATTCAACAGAGGGATACTGATACTTGGTGTCATAACCTTATGTGGAGCGTTAATTAAAAAACAGGGGGGTGGTTTATGTACGCACATCTTGGATGGGATTGGTAGTACTTCTTGGTAGCTTGGAGTAGCATGTACTACTACTCGCACCTACAGCGGTGCCGTACGTCGCAAGGTCCGGTCAGTTTCATTATCATCGCAGCTCGAACCGGCGATGGAGTTATTATCAACATCAAAATCTACTTCAGCCTAGCCGGAGGAGTGCAAAGGATTTCGTCCATGAAACCTGAGTTTCGAAGTCGCAACGTACCAAGACCAAAAAGGAATTTACGATGCAAGTCAAGCTTCAGTGAGCCAGCGGAAAAAAAGATTTACAGCGACAGGAAGCTTAATTGTTTCAAACGCCTGCTACCGCTGCCCTGAGCCGCCGCAGCCTTGCCGCAAGCCGGCCCTGATTCTGAGTTGCCCGCCTCTGATTCGCCTTGCGCCGACCCCGCCGGGCTGCGTCAAACCGGCTGCCCGCTTCTGAACCGCCGAGGCTGTGACCCGCCGACCTCAGCTCTGCTGAGCTGACTCGCTACTGCTGCTCCCCGCGCGCCGGTTCACCACAGTTGCGAGCTGCTGTCGTCCACGCGCGCCGGCTCACCGGCTATGCCCACGCCATTGCCCCTCCTCTGCCGGGCCCAGTTTTAAGTCGTCGGTGCGCTGCCTATGTCCCCAAGGCCGGTCTACCCTTCCAGTAAGCCGGTTCTGTCGCCACAAGTCACTGCCACCAAGTTGCCTCGCCGGTGTGTCGAGCCGCCCCGGCCACGTCCGCCTCGACGAACTACCTCGAATCACCTTCAAATCAAGCCGCCATTCGCCTTCACCGCAGGCTCGCTGGCGTGCCTTCATCGACCGGCCTTGAGCCGCCTCCACTGCTCCTGCCACCTCCGCTCACCGCAAGCCGGCCCTGTGTCGCCGGTTCACCTCTGCCGTCAGCCTCGTCTACCGTCGGGTCGCGCCTCGCTGTTGATCCGCCTGCGTCAACTGCCACGGGTCGCCTAGGGGTCGCCTGCGCTGTTTTCGCGGCCTTGCCGAAATTGCCGCGGCTGTCATGGCATCCGTAGCATCATGCCGCTTCATCCGCAGACGCGTTAATCCGCCGTCACCTCTCGCGGCCTCTGCCGATGTCACCGCAAGCTGCACCGGCCTCGCGCACTCCTCCGACATGGTCTCAGTGACCCGCCGACGTCTCTGATGGGCCCCTGCGATCATCGTCGACTCGTGTGCCTGCTGAGCCGCCCTGGCCCTGCTCCAAGACACTACCCCGAGTCAACGCCGCCGCTCTAAACCGGCCGCGCCTTCACCTCATTGCACGAGCTCGCGGCGCGCTGAACCGTTGTGCCTGTTTCTGAGGTTTGCCTCCGGGTCATTCAAAGTTGTTTGCCATCTGTGATATCCATCTAATTTTTTAACACATATTATTTCTATCAAAAGACAAATTGCTTTGATTTGTATATTTTTATATACAGGACCATTACTCACTAAAAATGTGGTTTATACCACGTATATGGAGCACGGATTGATAATATTCCGCCTGGGGATAATCCGGGACATATCACATGATGAATGGACTCACACAAGCTGCTACCCTTGTGGTCTGGTCCACATCAGCTTGCTGGGATCGCGTCTGCTCGTTGTCAATAGACGTGCGCAAATCGCCGCCCCCGAGGCTTGGTCTACATCAACACATCGGGTCGCATCTGTTTGCATGAGCTATTTATTAAATAAAAAGCCAGTCACTGGGTAACCCGGTTTTCTTCCAACAAATTGGAGGAAAATTATCATCAGCCGCTGTCTGCGCTGGATGGTTCAATGGACATGCGCACAAATCGCTGCCACTACAATTCGGTTAACTTCAAACAGTCAGTTGGAAGGAACCATTGGCGGAGTTGCTGACACGGCTCATACGGGACCATTTATAACCCGCCACAGTCACCTCAACCTTATGTGGATTTACATCGCGTTATCAAACCAATGATATATACCTTCTGTTATGGTCAAAGTACGGAGAATCTCAAGACAACTCCTTGAGTCCTCTTAAGACTCGGGGGCTATGATGATATGACTCAGCAAGTCTTCCCAGTTTCAGCTCGGAGGCTACTGTTATATTGATGAAAATTTAAAGGCCATCAGAAGTATTCCGTCTCACAATGATGCTTCCAGTTTAAGTTAAATCCCGTCTCCCACACAGCGTTGAAGCCCTTAGTATCTGGTTCAAATCCGGTTTAAGAGGAAACTATCTCTTGCAAAGCTCTGACGCTCTCAATATCCCGTTCAATATCCCGGTTCAGGAAGAATTTATCCCTTGCAAAAAGTTAAAGGATGTCGAAGAGGACATGTTGCCATGATGCGCGGGTCAAACATGGGTATCCTTCCTTATTGACTTATCATATTATTGATCACACGGGCGCTTCCTGCTCATTGAGCATAGCTACACCTCTTGATCCGGCTATCATGCCAATATTATCATAAGAGCACAGTTCTGGTTACTTCGGTAATCTAGCTATCAAGCCAATATTATCATAAGGGGCCAAAGAGAGTCTGCTGCATAGCACAATTCAAACATGGGTATCCCTTGAGCACAGCTCACAATATCACTTGGGGGCTATGTTCGAACCATAGTCACACCTCTTGATAGGCTTAAGGCCACCAGGGAAATCACTTGGGGGGCTCTGGTCGTATCCGAACCATAGCTTATACCCTCTTGATAGGCATAAGGGCACCAGGAAAATCACTTGGGGGCTTGGTCGTATCCGAACCATAGCTACACCTCTTGATAGGCATAAGGCCACCAGGGAAATCACTTGGGGGCTATGGATTCGAACCATAGTTACACCTCTTGATAGGCATAAGGGCACTAGGGAAATCACTTGGGGGCTTGGTCGTATTCGAACCATAGCTACACCTTTTGATCGGCGCAATGCCACAATTATGACTACATGGGGGCTCTGGTCGTATCTGAACCATACCTTAAACCCTCTTGATCTTACATATACATCATCATATATTGCATCATACGTTGCATCATCATTACATCATCATAGCATGTATCATATGTGCATGGATATACCGGCGTTCATTAACTCGGTTTGACTTTCAACGGCAAGTTGTCTGTACATGATCACTTATAATCTGGTGCTTATTAACCTGGTCTGGTTTTGACTATAAGTTGCCAGTATTATATATGGATAATCCGGTGTTTATTACAACCTGGTACGGTTTTGTTATAAACCGACAAATATGGAGGAGTTATCAGTACTCAATATTTGGGTTATCACACTTACTACAAAAAGTTGGTAAACCAACGATGTGATTGAATGTCACAGGTATGATATAGTTCATATTTGATTATTCTTAAGTGCAGCCTTGGTTATAAACCCGGGTTATATGTTGGGCATTATGACCCGTCCGGCGGTAAACCGCCAGGACACTTTAAACTTGTTGTATGCAGAAATAGGTTGAATAAAGCATGATTATAAATTATCCGGTGTTTATTAACCCGGCCTGGCTTTCGGCTATAAGTCACCAGTATGATGATAAATTATCCGGCGTTTATTAAACCGGCCTGGCTTGGGACTATAAGTCGCCAGTATATATTTGGATTGCACCATTGGAATCATGTGCTCATAAATCATTGGATTATATTATTCAAACCTTCAAATAGCCAACATGGCTGGATTTTATTATGGTTATCAGTAACCAGTATTATGATTAAAGTTTTTAAAGTCGCTTTAGTGCAATGGCTATTATATTATCAATAGATATGATTTATTCTACAATTGAAGGAATAGTCCCGAGTTGTTGTAGGCTTACGATCCGGCACTTGGGGGCTACATTATTTAAGTTGAGATTATATCAAATATGCAAGTCTCATGTCGCTGCAAGCATGCACCATGACACTTGGGGGATAATGCAAAGTCATTTTTTTGGCCTTATTGAAGACCCGATACGTCATATCATAATGAGCCGGCCCTTGTGGGCTACCAATTGCTCCTATCAATGATTCAAGGTACACAAGTCTTAATCCATTATATTCAAGGGTCCACTGCTTAGTTGGTAAAGCACAAAGCTCTTAACCTTGTGGACGTGGGTTAAAGCCCCATGGTGGAGTTACATCATATGATGTTATTTTCAATGAAGCATGATTATATTTATAAAGTCCCTGCTCATTATTACATAATGACCCGGCCCTTGGGGGCTACACTGGTTGAAGTTTTTTGAGCATCAGGCAATTACAAGTCCCAGGTTGCTGCAAGCATGACAACCCGACACTTGGGGGCTACATAATATGGAGTATTCAGTTTTTTACTAAGTGACTGGGATGAACAACATGGATTTCTTCTTAAGTGGCGGTATTTATATTGAAGCAAGTCTTAAGCCATCACTTTGTTCTGCTCAAGACTTGGGGGCTACAGGTAACATGGATATAAGGGAGAAAAAACTTCAAATTCTCAGTTTTGAATGAACCAGATTGACCCGGTGTCTGCAACAATCATAACCCGGTGTCACCAATAATCATGAACCGGCGTTGGCAACAATCATGAACCGGCATTGGCAACAATCATGACCCAGAATTATCAGTTTTTATAACCCGCCGATTTTGGAAATCATAGTTTGGCAAGTGCTACATTTTTAAGCCGGCTGAATATCGGTTGAATATTTGAAGACCAATATTTTTGTCAAGTCAGTGCATTCAAGGCCGAATCAAATGGATTTTTTATTTACAATATTTCTTCTACAAGCAAATTGATTATGATGCTGGTCTATTGACCCGGATTTTCTAGAAGGAGGAAATGACAAGGACTTAAGGACGGTTTACAAGAATTCTTAACCCGGAGCACAACCTGTCAAATTTGTTCTTGTGTTTATTTTGTAGCATAAGTTTACCATGGATAAATCCAAGCTAAACTTGGGGGCTAATGTCGGGGATATACCCCGCGGCGTAACCCGGCCGGAAGTATACCCCGGTCGGACTTGGCGATTCACCGGCGACCCGCACTGACCAGGCGGTTTACAAGCAACCTGGCTGGACATTATGACTCACTGGTAACCCGGCGGGCGGGACAGACGGATGACAAGGCTCAAGGCCCAGAAGGCCGGTTTATGTTAATGGTGGGCCGGTTTAAGAGAAAAGGTGTGAGCAATATTTCCCTTACAAGGAGTCAAGACCCGGACTTGTATCCGGTTTGTATTAGAAGGTAGACTAGTCCTAATCCTAATAGGAATCCACATGTAACCCGCCCCTCTAACTTATATAAGGAGGGGCAGGGCTCCCCAAAGAGGGACAGGAAAAGAAAGCAATATCTAGGGCTAGACACAAAGAGCCGGTTTACCGGCGACTCCCTCATGAGCATAATGAGACCTAGCCACAAACAGCATGTAGGGCTATTACCGGATGATATTTCCCGGGGTCTGAAGCTGTCTAAATCCTCGTCTTGTGTGTTGCGTCTCTCGATTCCGTCCAACCCCTCTCAAGCTACCACATAGATGCGTTGGCCTCACGACTAAGTCCTCACACTAGGACATCTGCCGTGACAATTCCACGACAGTTTAAGTTTGAGGAGTTGATACGTATCCAACGTATCTACTTTTTCTCATGCGTTTTCCTCTTGTTTTGGACTCTAATTTGCATGATTTGAATGAAACTAACCCCGGACTGACGCTGTTTTCAGCAGAACTACCATGGTGTTGTTTTTGTGCAGAAATAAAAGTTCTCGGAATGGAACAAAACTTTTTGAGGATTTTTTATACCAATAATTAGAATTTTTGGAGCCAAAACCCACCGGAGAGGGGGCCCTGGGTGGGCACAACCCACCAGGGCGCGCCCCCTCTCCTGGCGAGCCCAGGTGGGTTGTACCCACCTGATGGCCCCATTGATGACCCCCCTGATACTATAAATTCACATTATTCCAAAAAAAGGGAAAAAGAATTATCGTGATCCATGAGATGGAGCCGCCGCCAAGCCCTATTCTTCCTCAGGAGGGCAGATCTGGAGTCCGTTTGGGGCTCCGGGGAGGGGGATCTTCGATCTTCATCATCACCAACCTATCTCCATCGCCAATTCCATGATGCTCCCCACCAAGAGTGAGTAATCCCTTCGTAGGCTCGCTGGTCAGTGAGGAGTTGGATGAGATTCATCATGTAATCGAGTTAGTTTTGTTAGGGCATGATCCCTAGTATCCACTATGTTCTTAGATTGATGTTGCTATGACTTTGCCATGCTTAATGCTTGTCACTTTGGGCCCGGGTGCCATGATTTCAGATCTGAACCGTTTATGAATTCATCATTATATCCATGTTTTAGATTCGATCTTGCAAGTTATAGTCACCTACTACGGTTATGATCCGGCAACCCCGGAGTGACAACAACCGGGCCCACTCCCGGTGATGACCGTACTTTGAGGAGTTCATGTATTCACTATGTGCTAATGCTTTATTCTGGTTCTCTATTAAAAGGAGGCCTTAATATCCCTTAGTTTCCAATATGGACCCCGCTGCCACGGGAGGGTAGGACAAAAGATGTCATTCAAGTTCTTTTAATAAAGCATGTATGACTATTTATGGAATACATGCCTACATTATATCGATGAACTGGAGCTAGTGTTGTATCACCCTAGGTTATAACTGTCTCATGATGAATATCATCCAACAAGTCACCGATCCAATGCCTACGAATTTATCCTTATTGATTTTGCTAAGTTACTACTGCTATCATCCCTGTTACACTTGCTACAAATTATGGCTATCACTGTTACTGTTACCATTTCTACTGTCACTACTATCAAACTACTTTGCTACTGATCATATTGTTGCACATAATTAATCTCCAGGTGTGGTTGAATTGACAACTCATCTGCTAATACCTTCAAATATTCTTAGGCTCCCCTTGTGTCGAATCTATAAATTTGGGTTGAATACTCTACCCTCAAAAAACTGTTGCGATCCCCTATACTTGTGGGTTATTAGTAGCGCGGGCTGCGAGAGGCGCTACTAGTAATTACCAGTAGCGCCCTTTCAAGCAAGAGCTACTACTAACTGGATATAGCAGTAGCGCGGTTGAGGGAGTCCTGGACTATGGGGTCCTCAGGCGTCCGACCTATTGGATATGGGCCGGACTGATGGGCCGTGAAGATATGAAGACCGAAGACTCTACCCGTGTCCGGATGGGACTCTCCTTGGTGTGGAAGGAAAGCTTGGCGACCAAATATGAATATTCCTTTCTTTGTAACCGACCTTGTGTAAACCTTAGGTCCCTCCTGTGTCTATATAAACCGGAGGGCTAGGTCTGTAGATACCCCTGAATAATCATAGCTAGGTTAGACTTTTAGGGTTTAGCCATTACGTTCTCGTGGTAGATCAAATCTTGTAACACCCATATTCATCAAAATCAATCGAGCAAGAAGTAGGGTATTACCTCCATAGAGAGGGCCCGAACCTGGGTAAGCATTGTGTCCCCCGTCTCCTGTTACCATCGATCCTAGATGCACAGTTCGGGACCCCCTACCCGAGATCAGCCGGTTTTGACACCGACATTGGTGCATTCATTGAGAGTTCCACTGTGCCGCCGAAAGATAGGATCGATGGCTCGCCTTGTTCTCAAGGATAATGTCACCTCCGGAGGAACATTGGCCCCAGGCTAAACCCTCCGGCTGGGCGGCTTCATTATGACCGCCCGTTCGGCCACTAAGCCGACGATGGCTTCTCGGGTCATCAAAAATCCCCTTCATGATGACTCTAAGTACTCCAAGCAGATGGATCTGGTGGAGCTGTCGTCTTTAAACGAGCTCCTAGATCACATTGCCGCCTTGGGGTTGCCACCCATCCGCTTAAACCCGACCAGAGAGAAATTAGAACTCCGCCGATCACCCATCAAGTAGTGGTAGTAGAGGAGCAAGATGACAACTCTTCCTATATATTAAGGACGAACTACGTTCGGATCTCCTAACTTGAAGAGCCGGATACCTATCCGCAGAAAGACATGTTCTGTCCTCCGAACATAGAATCGGATGACAAGCCCAAAAAATCAGCTGACATCCCAGTGCCTGAACTATTAAATTCAAAGATCCTTCAAACTCTGGATCCCAACTTGGGTCAGGGTTCGGACTTCAATCCACCCACCTACCCACCCAGACATAAGCGCTCTCAGGGGCATACGGTAGCAGTATAAGGAAACGGCCACCACTTCTAGGCCAGATTCCTCCTTGTCAAAGATAAGATTGAAGATTGCGACAACGAAGATGCGATCACAGCGTTCCGCAGCAATTGCACGGATGAAGTAATCCTCAACACCATCAACCGTCGTCGCATTTCATGCTTCGCAGACTTGGCAACCATAGTATACAAGTATTGCGCAATGGAAAGCGCCTGGAAAACTCAGGCGGGCTACTGGGAACTTCCAGTTTCCACCCAATCCCTCGTTCAGGTAAAAAGGACGCACCCTAGTGGCACGCCCAGCCCAATGATAAAGAAATACAAGCCCGTTACGAGACGTGGAACAGTTCTGGAGGGATGGCTCGATGGACCATGCAATCTACACACAACACCGGACACTATATCAACTCATAGCCTTAGAGCATGTTGGATACTCTAGCAAGTGGCCAAGAGTGGAGAGGATATCCTCACCAAAACTAACCCAGAGCAATATCCTCCACAAGAAGACGACCCCAAAGTACTGATGGTCTTCAAGACTTTCGCTTCAAACAATAAGCGTAAAAGGGCACTCCGCGACCTTGCCGAAGTCTGCCAAATCGCAGCAACAAACCCTTGGAACGACATGGCCATAACTTTCAATGCCGATGATGAACCGAAAGTCAGGACAATCCAGGCACCAGCTGCCTTGGTCCTCAGTCTGATCGTGGATGGCTTTCGTCTCACCAAGGTTCTCATGGACGACGGCAGCGGACTAAACCTCATTTATGAGGACACACTCAGTAAAATGGAAATAGACAGGAGCCGCATCAAGCAAAGTAGCACAACCTTCCGAGGAATTATTCCCAGTCGGGAGGCGCGATGCGCGGGAAAAATCACCCTCGACGTGGTATTCGGTACACCGGAGAACTATCAGACTGAAGAACTAACCTTCCAAGTGGCCCCTTTCAACAGCGGATATCCCAACCTATTGGGGCGAGATGCATTCACACGCTTCCATGCCATACCTCACTATGGGTATATGAAGCTCAAGATGTCGGGGCCCAATGGCATAATCACTCTTGCTAGTGATCTGGACATAGCACTCCGCACCGAAAACTGATACGTCTCCAACGTATCTGTAATTTTTGATTGCTCCATGCTATATTATCTACTATTTTGGGCAATATTGGGCTTTATTTTCCACTTTTATATTATTTTTGGGACTAACCTATTAACCGGAGGCCCAGCCCAGATTTGCTGTTTTATGCCTATTTCAGTGTTTTGAAGAAAAGGAATATCAGACGGAGTCGAAATGGAACGAAATCAACTAGAGAAGTTATTTTTGGAAGGAAACACACCTGATGGACTTGGACCCCACGTTAGAAGATACGGAAGCTGCCCACGAGGGTGGGGGGCGCGCCCACCCCCCTAGGGCGCGCCCCCTGCCTCATGGGGCCCCCGTGGCTCCCCTGACGTGCTTCTTCTGCCTATATAACTCCATATACCCTAAAACTTCCAGAACACACAATAGATCAGGAGTTTCGCCGCCAGAAGCCTCCGTAGCCACTGAAAACCAATCTAGACCCGTTCCGGCACCCTACCGGAGGGGCAATCCCTCTCCGGTGGCCATCTTCGTCATCCCGGTGCTCTCCATGACGAGGAGGGAGTAGTTCTCCCTCGGGGCTGAGGGTATGTACCAGTAGCTATGTGTTTGATATCTCTCTCTCTCGTGTTCTTGAGATGATACGATCTTAATGTATCGCGAGCTTTGCTATTATATTTGGATCCTATGATGTTTCTTCCCCCCTCTTCTCTCTTGTAATGAATTGATTTTCCCCTTTGGAGTTATCTTATCAGATTGAGTCTTTAAAGATTTGAGAACACTTGATGTATGTCTTGCCGTGGATATCTGTGGTGACAATGGGATATCACGTGATTCACTTGATGTATGTTTTGGTGATCAACTTGCAGGTTCCGCCCATGAACCTATGCATAGGGGTTGGCACACGTTTTCGTCGTGATTCTCCGGTAGAACTTTGGGGCACTCTTTGAGGTCCTTTGTGTTGGTTGAATAGATGAATCTGAGATTGTGTGATGCATATCGTATAATCATACCCACAGATACTTGAGGTGACATTAGAGTATCTAGGTGACATTAGGGTTTTGGTTGATTTGTGTCTTAAGGTGTTATTCTAGTACGAACTCTAGGGCTGTTTGTGACACTTATAGGAATAGCCCAACGGATTGATTGGAAAGAATAACTTTGAGGTGGTTTCGTACCCTACCATAATCTCTTCGTTTGTTCTCCGCTATTAGTGACTTTGGAGTGACTCTTTGTTGCATGTTGAGGGATAGTTATGTGATCCAATTATGATATTATTGTTGAGGGAACTTGCACTAGCGAAAGTATGAACCCTAGGCCTTGTTTCAACACATTGCAATACCGTTTACGATCATTTTTATCATTAGTTACCTTGTTGTTTTTATAATTTCAGATTACAAATACCTTTATCTACCATCCATATACCGCCTGTATCACCATCTCTTCGCCGAACTAGTGCACCTATACAATTTACCATTGTATTGGGTGTGTTGGGGACACAAGAGACTCTTTGTTATTTGGTTGCAGGGTTGCTTGAGAGAGACCATCTTCATCCTACGCCTCCTACGGATTGATAAACCTTAGGTCATCCCCTTGAGGGAAATTTGCTACTGTCCTACAGACCTTTGCACTTGGAGGCCCAACAACGTCTACAAGAAGAAGGTTGTGTAGTAGACATCAAGCTCTTTTCTGGCGCCGTTGCCGGGGAGGTGAGTGCTTGAAGGTATATCTTTAGATCTTGCAATCGAGTCTTTTAGTTTCTTGTTTTATCACTAGTTTAGTTTATAAAAGAAAACTATAAAAAATGGAATTGAGTTTGTCTCATACGCTTCACCTTTTTAATATCTTTCGTGAGTATGATGGAAAGGATAATTGTGCTCAAGTGCTAGAAGAAGAGATCTCTAAAATGTTTGGCACTAAATATTTGAATGATGAGAATGATTGCAATGTTGTTAGTACGAATTCTTTGAATATCCATGATGCTAATGATGATTGCACTAGTTATGATGAAAATGCCTCCTATAAACATGTCATTTTTTGTGGAGTAGACTGGGTTTGCAAGTACACACCAAATAGGGAAGATAGATATTGCAAGAGGCATAAGTACTTAGAAACCAAATTGTTGCAAGAAGAGCTAGATGAATGTGCTGAAAATTTATGTTTTCTTAGCCCTACTTGTGAACTTTGCAATGAACGTGATCATTTTAGTACCCAATGCAAAAGATTTCATGAGCGTATCGTGTCCAAAAATTGTGATGACTTGATTTCCCTTGCACATCATAATGAACTTAGTTTGCTCTTGGATTATGAAGAAATTAAACGTAGAACTAAGGATATTCCAAAATTTTCCCTTGATAAAATTCTTCATTTTGATCTAGAGGAAATTTATATGTATTTTGCGGTGAATTTCACTGAAAATCCTTATATTGCCAATTACATAAAGAAAACAAAACAAATAGAAGATGAAGAGAATGCTAACGACAGGGAAGAGACTTCCCAATATTCTCCTATTATTTCTCATGATGAATCAGGTAACGAAGAGGAGCCCTCTATTCAACCAATCTCATTAATAAGGAGCTCCAAAAAGAGGATTGAACCCACGCATGATGTGGTGAAGAAGAAGAAAAGAAAAAGGAAGAGAGGTAAAAAGATATCTCTCCCAAATAATGCTGCTCCTATTACTATTGTGCCTCATGAAAATATAATTGTGGAAGATAATGATACTTCTTATGATCTTGAAAATCTTTTTGGCACTTGCTTGGAAGAATATAATAATTGCTATACTATCGGTGCTATCTATACTATTAATGATGAGAGTGATTATGCTTATGATATGAAAAGGCCCAAGCTTGGGGAAGCTATGTTTGATGAGGATGACATATTTGAGAATATATTTTCTGCAATTAATGTTTGTCCCAAGCTTGGGGATGTTACACTTAATGAAAATGATATTTTTAGCCTCTCAAGTTTTGATATGTAAAGTTGTTATGATGATAGCATGCCTTCTACTTACGATGATTATATTGATGAAAGTGGGTTTGGAAGAGTGTCAACTTTAGGAATTAATGATCCCACTATTTTGGAGTATGTTGAATCTTATAATATTTATGAAAGTGGATTTGGAGAGGTCATGACTTGATTTAGTGATGTATCCACTATCTTGGAAGAGGTTTCAATCGATTATGATGAGAACAAAGTTGCTACTTATGATGATTATTGTGATAAAACTTATGCTATAAAAAGTAGTGATGATTATATTTATAAAACTTGTCATGATTATGAGTATTTCTCTGAACATTACTCTTTTAATGTGGAAACAATTTATAGTATTCAAGTCTTTTATGATACTCCCACTATTCCGACTGAGAAGAAATTTGCTTATGTGGAGAGTCATAAAATTTCTATGCTTGTAGATCATGGAAAGAATGCTTTAGGTACTGGTTATATTGTTGAATTCATTCATGATGCTACTGCATATTATTATGAGGGAGGAATATATGCTTGTAGGAATTGCAATAATATCAAGTTTCCTCTCTATGTGCTTAAAGTTTTGAAGTTATGCTTGTTTTGCCCTCCTATGCTAGTTGATTATTGTTCCCACAAGTTGTTTGCTCACAAAATCCCTATGTATAGGAAGTATGTTAGACTTAAATGTGCTAGTCATATTCTTCATGATGCTCTCTTTATATTTCAATCCTTATCTTTTATGTGAGCATCATTGAAATCATCATGCCTATCTAGGGGCGTTAAAAGATAGCGCTTGTTGGGAGGCAACCCAATTTTATTTTAGTTCCTTGCTTTTTGTTCCTGTTTAGTAATAAATAATTCATCTAGCCTCTTTTTATATGTGGTTTTATGCTTTTAATTAGTGTTTGTGCCAAGTAGAACCTTTGGGAAGACTTGGGGAAAGTCTTGTTGATCATGCTGTAAAAAACAGAAACTTTAGCGCTCACGAAAATTGCTGCCATATTTATTTGGAAAGTGCTATTTAGTTAATTATTTTTGCAGATGATTAATAGATAAATTACTCAGGTCCAGCAATTTATTTGAGAATTTTATGAGTTCCAGAAGTATACGTTTGATTCAGATTACTACAGACTGTTCTATTCTTGACAGATTCTGTTTTTCATGTGTTGTTTACTTATTTTGATGAATCTATGGCTAGTAAAATAGTTTATAAACCATAGAGAAGTTGGAATACAGTAGGTTTAACACCAATATAAATAAATAATGAGTTCATTACAGTACCTTGAAGTGGTGCTTTGCTTTCTTATACTAACGGAGCTTACGAGTTTTCTGTTAAGTTTTGTGTTGTGAAGTTTTCAAGTTTTGGGTAAGGATTCGATGGACTATGGAATAAGGAGTGGCAAGAGCCTAAGCTTGGGGATTAACAAGTCACCCCAAGGTAATATTCAAGGACAAACAAGAGCCTAAGCTTGGGGATGCCCCGGAAGACATCCCCTCCTTCGTCTTCGTTCATCGGTAACTTTACTTGGAGCTATATTTTTATTCGCCACATGATATGTGTTTTGCTTGGAGCGTCAATTTATTTTGTTAGGATTTTCTTGATGTTATTTAGAACAATGTTTTTCATCTTTTATTTCAATAAAAGTGGCATTGATAGCCTCCACTATGCCTATGTTACAAGTATACATGTTGCTGTTTGAAAACAGAAAGTTTACCGCTGTTGCAATAATTCCCTACAAAAGTAAGAATGTGATAAAATGTTGAAACCATTTTCATATTAAGCTCTGATAAATTTACTACAGTTGGAATTTTCTTTCATAATTTTTGGAGTTAGGGAAGTATGGATGTTGCAGCATTCTTTACAGACTATCCTGTTTAGGCAGATTGCTGTTATGTTTGCATTGTTTGCATATGTTTGCTTCTTTAATGGTTCTATTTGAGGATAGGACTATTAAATATGCAGAGGCATTTAGTATCCAATGTTGAATAATAATTTTAGTGATTTGCTATAGTAGAGTATGATAAGGTTTTTGCAATGGTTTATACCAACTTATCACACGAGTCCTTGTTGAGTTTTGTGTGGATGAAGCTTTTGAGATTTAGGGAGACCGTGATATGAGAGGAATTAAGGAGACACAAAAGCTCAAGCTTGGGGATGCCCAAGGCACCCCAAGATAATATTCAAGAAGTCTCAAGCGTCTAAGCTTGGGGATGCCCCGGTTGGCATCCCACCTTTCTTCTTCAACAACTATCGGTTAGTATCGGTTGATCCTAAGTTTTTGCTTCTTCACATGATGTTTGCCATTCTTAGAATGTCATTTTATTTTTCTTTGCTTTATGTTTGAATAGAATACCAAGATCTCAAATTATTAGATGTTAGAGAGTCTTCAACTAGTTGCATAATTATTCAACTACTCATTGATCTTCACTTATATCCTTCAGAGTAGTTTGTCATTTGCTCTAGTGCTTCACTTATATCTTTTAGAGCATGGTGGTAGTTTTATTTTGAAGAAATAGATGAACTCTCATGCTTCACTTATATCATTATGAGAGTCTTAAATAGCATAGTAATTTGCTTAAAATCCTAATATGCTAGGTATTCAAGAATAATAAAACTTTCTTATGAGTGTGTTGAATACTATGAGAAGTTTGATACTTGATGATTGTTTTGAGATATGAGGATGTTAATATTAGAGTCATGCTAGTTGAGTAGCTGTGAATTTGAGAAATTCTTGTGTTGAAGTTTGTGATTCCCATAGCATGCACGTATGGTGAACCGTTATGTGATGAAGTCGGAGCATGATTTATTTATTGATTGTCTTCCTTATGAGTGGCGGTCGGGGACGAGCGATGGTCTTTTCCTACCAATCTATCCCCCTAGGAGCATGCGCGTAATACTTTGCTTTGATAACTTGTAGATTTTTGCAATAAGTATATGAGTTCTTTATGACTAATGTTGAGTCCATGGATTATACGCACTCTCACCCATCAACCCTTGCTAGCCTCTCTAGTACCGCGCACCTTTCGCCGGTACCATAAACCCACCATTTAACTTCCTCAAAACAGCCACCATACCTACCTATTATGGCATTTCCATAGTCATTCCGAGATATATTGCCATGCAACTTTCCACCGTTCCGTTTATTATGACATGCTTCATCATTGTCATATTGCTTAGCATGATCATGTAGTTGACATTGTATTTGTGGCAAAGCCACCATTCATAATTCTTTCATACATGTCACTCATGCATCATTGCACATCCCGGTACACCGCCGGAGGCATTCATATAGAGTCATCTTTGTTCTACTATCGAGTTGTATCATCGAGTTGTAAATAAATAGAAGTGTGATGATCATCATTCAATAGAGCATTGTCCCAAAAAAAGAAAGGGAAAGGCCAAATAAAAAAAGGCCAAATAAAAAATAATAAAAAATAAAATAAAAGGGACAATGCTACTATCCTTTTACCACACTTGTGCTTCAAAGTAGCACCATGATCTTCATGATAGAGAGTCTCCTATGTTGTCACTTTCATATACTGGTGGGAATCTTTCATTATAGAACTTGGCTTGTATATTCCAATGATGGGCTTCCTCAAAATGCCCTAGGTCTTCGTGAACAAGCGAGTTGGATGCACACCCACTAGTTTCTTTTGTTGAGCTTTCATACATTTGTAGCTCTAGTGCATCTGTTGCATGGCAATCCCTACTCACTCACATTGATATCTATTGATGGGCATCTCCATAGCCCGTTGATACGCCTAGTCGATGTGAGACTATCTTCTCCCTTTTTTTCCTCTCCACAACCACCATTCTATTCCACCTATAGTGCTATGTCCATGGCTCACGCTCATGTATTGCGTGAAGATTGAAAAAGTTTGAGAACATTAAAAGTATGAAACAATTGCTTGGCTTGTCATCGGGGTTGTGCACGATTTAAATATTTTGGGTGGTGAAGATGGAGCATAGCCAAACTATATGATTTTGTAGGGATAGCTCTCTTTGGCCATGTTATTTTGAGAAGACATGATTGCTTAGTTAGTATGCTTGAAGTATTATTATTTTTATGTCAATATGAACTTTTGTCTTGAATCTTTCGGATCTGAATATTCATATCACAAGTAAGAAGAATTACATTGAAATTATGCCAACTAGCATTCCACATCAAAAATTATCTTTTTATCATTTACCTACTCGAGGATGAGCAGGAATTAAGCTTGGGGATGCTTGATACGTCTCCAATGTATCTATAATTTTTGATTGCTCCATGCTATATTATCTACTGTTTTGGGCAATATTGGGCTTTATTTTCCACTTTTATATTATTTTTGGGACTAACCTATTAACCAGAGGCCCAGCCTAGATTTGCTATTTTATGCCTATTTCAGTGTTTTGAAGAAAAGGAATATCAGACGGAGTCGAAACGGAACGAAATCAACTGGAGAAGTTATTTTTGGAAGGAAACACACCTGATGGACTTGGACCCCACGTCAGAAGATACGGGAGCTGCCCACGAGGGTGGGGGCATGCCCCCTGCCTCGTGGGGCCCCCGTGGCTCCCCTGACATGCTTCTTCTGCCTATATAACTCCATATACCCTAAAACTTCCAGAACACACAATAGATCGGGAGTTCCACCACCAGAAGCCTCCGTAGCCACCGAAAACCAATCTAGACCCGTTCTGGCACCCTGTCGGAGGGGCAATCCCTCTCCGGTGGCCATCTTCATCATCCCGGTGCTCTCCATGACGAGGAGGGAGTAGTTCTCCCTCGGTGCTGAGGGTATGTACCAGTAGCTATGTGTTTGATCTCTCTCTCTCTCGTGTTCTTGAGAAGATACGATCTTGATGTATCGCGAGCTTTGCTATTATATTTGGATCCTATGATGTTTCTTCCCCCCTCTTCTCTCTTGTAATGAATTGAGTTTCCCCTTTGGAGTTATCTTATCAGATTGAGTCTTTAAAGATTTGAGAACACTTGATGTATGTCTTGCCATGGATATCTGTGGTGACAATGGGATATCACGTGATTCACTTGATGTATGTTTTGGTGATCAACTTGCGGGTTCCTCCCATGAACCTATGCATAGGGGTTGGCACACGTTTAAGTTGTGATTCTCCGGTAGAACTTTGGGGCACTCTTTGAGGTCCTTTGTGTTGGTTGAATAGATGAATCTGAGATTGTGTGATGCATATCGTATAATCATACCCACAGATACTTGAGGTGACATTAGGGTTTTGGTTGATTTGTGTCTTAAGGTGTTATTCTAGTACGAACTCTAGGGCTGTTTGTGACACTTATAGGAATAGCCCAACGGATTGATTGGAAAGAATAACTTTGAGGTGGATTCGTACCCTACCATAATCTCTTCGTTTGTTCTCCGCTATTAGTGACTTTGGAGTGACTCTTTGTTGCATGTTGAGGGATAGTTAAGTGATCCAATTATGATATTATTGTTGAGGGAACTTGTTGTAACGCCCCGAGACCGATGTGCCAGGGGTCCTCTAGTTATTCGCTGTTGTTGCCTTGTCTTTGCTTGCGTGTCATGCATTGCATATCATGTCATCATGTGCATTTCATTTGCATACGTGTTCGTCTATTGCATCTGAGCATTTTCCCCGTTGTCCGTTTTGCATTCCGGCGCTCCGTTCTCCTCCTGTGGTCATTTCTACCTTCTTCACTTGTGTGGGGATTAAACATTTCCGGATTGGACCGAGTCTTTCCAAGCAGCCTTGGTTTACTACCGGTAGACCGCCTGTCAAGTTTCGTACCATTTGGACTTCGTTTGATACTCCAACGGTTAACCGAGGGACGGAAAAGGCCTCGTGTGTGTTGCAGCCCAACAGCCCTCCAATTTGGCCCAAAACCCACCTAAACCTCCTCCATCATCTCGGTCGTTCGATCACGATCGTGTGGCCTAAGACCGCACCTCATTTGAACCCCGCCGCTGGTCAACGCGCCCCGCCGCGGGCCGAGGAACCCAGATCGGGCCCTCCCGGCCTGAATCGCCGCCCGCCGCCGCCAAGTGCGCCCGCGCCTCCTCGCCAGGCGTCCCATGCCGCCGCTCGTCCTTCGCCGGCGTGCTCCGCCGCGCCGCCACATCGCTGCTTCGCCGTTGCTCCGGCCGCCTGGGAGCGTCTCCGCCGCCGCCATGGGCCGCCCCCGCCACCGCTCATCGCGGATCCGGTCGGGCCGGACCGGATCCGACCGCCCTCACTTCTCCGGCGCCTCCCTGCCTTCTTTCCCATCTCCGGCGAGTCTCTCCGGCGAAGATCCGGCCACCTCGAAATCCGTGCCAAACCCTAGATCTGGAGGTGGTTATTTCTTCTAAGTCCTCGATTTTCCTGTTTCATATGCCCATGTTCATCGCCTCATAACTTTGCACCCATAGCTCCGATTCATGCATATAGCATATCAAAATGTTCGTCCCAGAGAGTACATCATTTCATCTCATTGCATCATTTTCATTTGAGTTCATTTTGATGACCGAAATGCTGTTAGAAGAGTGCTATTTGAGATAATTGTCAGATCTGCTGCTCCATTTAGATATTTGTCATTTTTGCCATGATTATTGTGTGTATGATATGCCCATGAGTTATACATATGTTTTGTTAAGGGTTTTGCCATCTTTCCAGAGGTGCAACCCATGTATTTTTGTGATGTGTGTGGTGACGAGCACAAGCTTGCAAATTGAGGCACTTGGTAATGCTGATTTCTGGGACTTAGCATTTCCACTAAGTCCTTGATCTGTTGCATTTCCACTAAGTCCTTGATCTGTTTATCTCATATGGCCATATGTTCATGTTGTTTCCTAGTGATCCGTGCCTCTTTTGAGGATGATCAGTAAGGATGTTTTGTTAATCTTGTAGTGCTCTATCCATCCATGTCTTTGTTTGCAATTATGGAGCACCCTAGCTTGAGTCAATCGAGCTCTACTTTTGCTATTTCGTGAATCTGGGCAGATTGTCTACTTGTTAGCGATTTTGCCGAGGATGTTGTAGTTTATCCGTGCATGCCATGTTATTGTTCTTGCCATGTCTAGCTTGTATAATGTGTATTCTTGATGGGTGTATGCTTATATTGTCATGACTTGCTCTGTAGTGAGTGCATCGAGCTCGTAAACATGCCTACTTGATATCTGATTTGCATGCTCCACTTTTTCTCTAAGTCTGTGATCTGATTATGTTTTTGCCATATTCACATGCTTGCAATTGTATTTTCTGATCCCTTTTGGCTCAAGGTCATTAAGGGACTTTTGTTAAGCTCTTTGAGTAGCTCCATTTAATGCCTTACTTTGCCATGTTCAGTTCCTGTAGTATCTAGTTTTCATGCTCCAAAGTGTGCTACCTGATCTGAAATTCCAGACAAGTGTTAATTTCACTAAGTCTGAGATCTGTTTACCGTTTGCATTTTTGCCATGCTTGTTTGAACCTGTTAATGGATGAATTGGCCGTAGCACGGTGCTAGACTTTTGTTAAGCATCTTGAATGGATCCCTGCCATGTATTTTGTTGCCATGCTTGAGTGCTGTAGCATAATTAACTTGTTGCATTTAGATGGCTACTTGCTGTAAATCGCAGAGCGTGGCCATATTTGAATTGCTTGCCATTTCCAAACCGTAACTCCGATTCCGGTGATCTTTATATCGTTTTCAAGCGATTTCATCTCACCTTTCTAGTGGCACACTTGGATTCCCAAGATGAGGCCAGGTTCATGCATTCCTTGTCAATTCTTGCATATGCATCGCATCCCGCATCCCGCATATCATACCATGTTCATGTGTTGGTTGTTTACTATGTTGTATGCTTCTTTCCGATGTTTGCTTCTTCGGGTTGGTTCCGGTTACGTCGCGTTTGTGAGGACCCATTCGTCTACGTCCGTTTGTTCTTCTTCATGGCCTCGTTCTTCTTCCTTGCGGGGTCTCAGGCAAGATGATCATACCCTCGAAATCACTTCTATCTTTGCTTGCTTAGATGCTCGCTCTTTTGCTATGCCTATACTGCGATACCTACCACTTGCTTATCATGCCTCCCATGTTGTTGAACCAAGCCTCCAACCCACCTTGTCCTAGCAAACCGTTGATTGGCTATGTTACCGCTTTGCTCAGCCCCTCTTATAGCGTTGTTAGTTGCAGGTGAAGATTGAAGTTTGTTCCTTGTTGGAACATGGAGATGCTGTTCCTTGTTGGAACATGTTACTTGTTGGGATATCACAATATCTCTTATTTAATTAATGCATCTATATACTTGGTAAAGGGTGGAAGGCTCGGCCTTATGCCTGGTGTTTTGTTCCACTCTTGCCGCCCTAGTTTCCGTCATATCGGTGTTATGTTCCCGGATTTTGCGTTCCTTACGCGGTTGGGCTATTATGGGAACCCCTTGACAGTTTGCCTTGAGTAAAACTCCTCCAGCAATGCCCAACATTGGTTTTACCATTTGCCACCTAGCCTTTTCTTTTCCCTTGGGAGTCGCGCTCCTAAGGGTCATCATTATTTTACCGCCCCCCCCCCCCCCCCGGGCCAGTGCTCCTCTGAGTGTTGGTCCAACCTGTCAGCTGTCGGTGGCCACCAGGGGCAACTCTGGGCTGGCCTACCTGTACCTAAGACAATCTGAGTGTGCCCTGAGAAAGAGATATGTGCAGCTCCTATCGGGATTTGTCGGCACATTCGGGCGGTGTTGCTGGTTTAGTTTTACCCTGTCAAAATGTCTTGTAGAACCGGGATACCGAGTCTGATCGAAATGTCTCGGGAGGAGGTCTATTCCTTCGTTGACCATGAGAGCTTGTCATGGGCTAAGTTGGGACACCCCTGCAGGGATTTGAACTTTCGAAAGCCGTGCCCGCGGTTATGGGCAGATGGGAATTTGTTAATGTCCGGTTGTAGAAAACCTGAAGTTGACCTTAATTAAAATGAATCAACCGCGTGTGTAACCGTGATGGTCTCTTTCCGGCGGAGTCCGGGAAGTGAACACGGTGTTGGAGTTATGTTTGACGTAGGTTGTTTTAGGATCACTTCTTGATCATACTTTTATCGACCGTGCTTTGCTTTCTCTTCTCGCTCTCATTTGCGTATGTTAGCCACCATATATGCTAGTCGCTTGCTGCAGCTCCATCTCATTTGCGTATGTAGGCCTGCCCTAAGGATCCCCTCCCCCGCATCGACCAGATTATCGATACCACCACAGGACACGATTCGCTATGCTTCCTCGATGCATATTCCGGATACCATCAAATCAAAATGAAGGAGTCCAATCAAGCCACAGCGCCATTCATTACCCCATACGGGCCATTCTGCTTCAACACCATGCCCTTCGGGCTCAAAAACGCTCGGGCCACCTACCAACGCATGATTCAAACATGCCTGGAGAAACAGATCGGCAAGATAGTTGAAGCATACGTGGATGACGTCGTCATTAAAACTAGGCACGTCGAGTCACTAAGAGACGATTTACGTCTCACATTCGACAACCTCCGTACATATGACATCAAGCTCAATCCAGCAAAGTGTGTTTTCGGCGTTCCTACTGGAAATCTGCTGGGCTTCATCGTTTCCAATAGAGGAATTGAAGCAAATCCAGCCAAAATCCGAGCCTTGGCACAATTGGCCACACCAACGGACCTTAAACAGCTCCAAAAACTCATTGGGTGCGTGGCCGCTTTATCTCCAGATTGGGGGGAAAGGCATTGCCATTGTATCGCCTCCTCCGGTGCACCGATCACTTCGAGTGGACGGATGCGGCAATAGCCGGACTGGAAGAAATAAAAACCCTTCTCGCGAGCAACCCAATCCTGGCCGCACCGAACATCGGTGAACCCATGCTATTATACATATCGGCAACACATCAGGTGGTGAGCGCCGTGCTCGTCGTGGAACAAGACCAGGATGGACGCAAATTCCCAATTCAGAAGCCGGTATATTACGTATCCACCGTCCTCACACCATGCAAATCCCGGTACCCTCATTATCAAAAGATAGCATACGCGGTCTTCATGGCATCCCGGAAGCTACGACACTACTTCCAAGAATGTTCTATCACGATGGCTTCCGAAGTACCACTCAATGATATAATAAACAACCGCGATGCTATGGGCCGGATAGCCAAATGGGCCATTGAGCTCCTTCCATTCGACATAACATACAAACCGCGCCGAGCCATCAAATCCCAAGTACTGGCGAACTTCGTCGCCGAATGGACAGAGCCCGAACTCCCTAAAGAGTACGGCACATATTCCAACTGGGTTATGTATTTCGATGGTTCCAAAATGCTGGCAGGATTAGGGGCGGGCGTCATTTTAACGTCCCCCACAGGAGACGTAGTCCAGTACGTACTCCAAATATTATACACAGACTCCAATAATGCAACCGAATACGAGGCCTTATTACATGGTCTCCGGATGGCTGTCTCTATGGGCATACAACGCCTGGAAGTGCGTGGGGACTCAAACCTCGCAGTATCTCAAATAAATGGAGATTTTGATGCCAAAGATCCGAAGATGGCGGCTTACCGCAACGCTGTCCTAAAAATGTCGGCTCGATTTGAGGGGCTTGAGTTTCATCATGTGGCTCGAGAAATTAATCAAGCGGCGGACGTCCTCACTCGCATTGGCGCCAAACGCGCCCCCGTCCCACCTAATATCTTTCTGGAAAGGCTCTTTAAGCCGTCCGTGGTGTGGCAAGGGGAGAGCGGCAACGCCAGTCCGGATCCGAACACAACCCAGCCTCAGAACACAATGATATAATCGGGGGCTCAGCCACCGAAATAACACCGTCGGCCCACCTAATCATGGAAGTCATTGTCCCATGGACCAAACCCTTCTTGGCCTACCTTAATAGTAAAGAACTCCCAGAGGACCAGAATGAGGCTCGCCGCATCATTCGGCGCTCGAAGGCCTACAAGGTTCATGAAGGAGAGCTCTACAAGAAAAGGGCTACCGGAGTTCTTCAAAGATGTATCTACGAAGAAGAGGGGCGGCAGCTCTTGGCTGAAATTCACTCCGGATTCGGCGGGCGCCACGCTGCATCTCAGGCCCTTGTTAGCAAGGCCTTCTGTACAGGTTTTTACTGGCCGACGGCCCGAGCAGATGCACAGGGCCTTGTCCAACGTTGCATCAGATGCCAGCTATTCGCCAACCAAAGCCACATGCCCCCCACCGCTCTACAAACAATCCCCATCACTTGGCCTTTCGCGGTCCGGGGGCTCGATATGGTCGGGCCCCTTAAAGGTGGAAGCCATAAGAGAAAGTATCTGCTGGTCATGGTGGATAAATTCACTAAGTGGATAGAGGCCAAACCAGTCAAAACGGCTGAGGTGGGGCCAGTAATAGACTTCATATCCGGCGTGGTGCACCGTTATGGTGTTCCACACAACATCATCACTGATAACGGCTCCAATTTCACAGCCAATGAGGTGAAAACTTGGTGTGCTAATCTGGGCATTAAGCTTGACTACGCCTTTGTCTACCACCCGCAAACAAATGGTCAAGTCGAACGGGCTAATGGTCTTATTATGAGCGGCATCAAACCCCGACTAGTGCGGTCTTTGAAAGAATCAAACAAGCACTGGGTTGAGGAGTTTGACTCCGTACTCTGGGGGCTGCGGACCACGCCTAACCGCACTACTGGATATACACCTTTCTTCATGGTGTACGGTGCGTAAGCTGTGTTGCCTTGCGATATTATCCATGACTCACCTCGAGTGCGCATGTATGAAGAGAGAGAGGCCGAGCTTGATCGGCAGGACAGCCTAGATACCCTGGAGGAGGAGCGTGATGTTGCAAGAGCCCGTTCCGCATTTTATCAACAACAGGCCCACAAATATCAAAGCAGAGAAGTACGGGCCAAGACCTATAATATAGGCGAACTCGTACTACGCTTGCCGGAGAAGAAAAAGGACAAACTCAAGACCAAGTGGGGGGTCCCTTCATAATTGACGAGGTTCTCACGGGAGGAGCGTACCGCCTGCGTGCCGCATCAGAAAATCGCCTAGAGCCTAACCCCTAGAACGCGGCCAGACTCCGAAGATTCTATGCCTAGCACCGAACTATGTGTTTGTCTCCTTCTCCCTATTGTCTCCTTTATTTTTTCCTTTTTTCTAGAACTTAAACTCTTTCGCATGGCTAAACCGTGCACCTGTGATGTACACATCCTTGAGCATGTGCGTCCACTATACCTGGAGGCTTCCCGGACAGAAGCTTATTTTCCGAGCATCAAGCTCATCACATATGTGTTTCTTCTCATATGTACCTTTTCTTTTTTTCGCCATTATATGCATCGATATGACTTAAGTTTTGGCCAAGCTGGGTTGCCTGGATCCTGTGCTTATGCCCTACATTCCCGTTAGTTCGGCTAGGGCATAAAGGGAGCACCTCTGCGATTGTTACTGTCGGGTCATCCGGATGTGTACCTCAGACTGGGTGAAGCCGAAAGCTAGCGTTCTTAACAGCATACTCGGTCGGCGGACTAAAGATGCTTTATATTCCTTCCATTATGAACCCCCAGATGATTACCTATACTGTAATGTTATCAATCATAGTTCGGACATGCATTTTAATGCATGCACACCCAGGGAAAGGAACCCCTAATGGAACTATTCTCCCTGGAAGATGTTTATTACAATCATAATGTAATATAACATAACTAGCCGGATACACATTGTCTATTCAAGCAACTATGACCCCTACGCCAGGTTCCCACGCATACCCTGGTCTATTTTACCGGTAAGGTATTCGGAAACACTCCACACCTTCGGGTCCAGAGGTTGAAGCGAAAAGATCTGCCATGACACTTGTTTTTATAATTCAGCTAGAGTCACATATGTCAAGGAAAGTACATAGTCACTAGGACTCAAAAATTTCCTCCTCTATGCCGTCCAGCAGGCAGTCTAACTTACAATCCTGCTGGGAATACTTGGCGGCTGCTTTTAGTTGGTCATATACCAAATTAACGGGAATTTCTTTTCCATCTGACCCTAGAGGTCCGACCCGAGCCATATGATTCGGATCAAGCTTGGTATACCGTGTTTTCACCATGGCCCAGGCTTCCCGTGCACCTTCCCGACAGGCCGATATCTTCCACAGTCAAAAGCGCCGCCGTGCTCCCTTGAATAGTTGTATCAGCTCCTCCATCTTTCCTGGAGGGGAGGCGGATGGCCATAGGGCCTTGGCAACACTTCGCATCGCCTACCAAGCTTGCTCGTGCACTTGTGACAGCTCTTGTAGCAGATCGGTCGATGATCCGGACATCTCCTCTTCGGGACGACCGGTCAGCATACCTGCAGATATAACTCTATCAGCACCTTCTGCCTCCGAATTATTCGAATGTAAGTTCGACCACATACTGAATATGCCGCCTCGTAGCCTTTTATTCTCCTTTACGAAGTTCGCCAGCTGGGCCCCTACATCCTTCAGTTCCTCGCCCAGTTGGGTGTTCGAATTCCGGAGCTTGTTTTTCTCCACAATGACCTTTGTTAACACACGCTCACCCGCGGCTAGCAGTTTTTTGGATCCTCATTCTCCTCTTCGAGCGGCTTCCAGTTATTCTTGCAGTTGACCTAATGATCCAATTAAGAGGTAAGCAACCATGTTAGCATTATTGGTATGCCATTATGTTTTCTCGATGGAGGGAAACATTACCACGAGATGCCTTCTTGGATTTCTCCAGTTCGGCATTGGCAGCATTAAGCTGGCTCTGACACTTTTCTAGTTCCTGAGATAACAGGATGTTCTTCTCCGTAAGCACCTGGTTATACATTGATCCTTAAATCAGTTGTATCAACTACTTTAAGTCTCGGGGGCTACTGGTGTATGATTATCAAATCTATGCTTACCTACATATCTTTCAAATGCTGGTCTGTGGCTCTGCCAAGCCCATCCCGAGCAGCTCGGATGTACGCATCGGCCGAATTAAAGTCATCAAATGCCTCTTTTGAAAATCCAGGGTTACGAAGAACGGCCCTCCGATGATGATGATTCATAGCGCTCTCCACTTCAGAGTTCATGACGGACATGTCATCTGAATCATTTGTGGGAGGACAGTTCGGCGCCAGTCCCATGTCAGCCCCCGTCCTTTGGCAAGGGTCCGGAAACTGACTAGTGAAGGCACGTCCGACCAGATCCCCGGGCACAGTCCGGCGGATACTTTTCCTGATAGGATGCGGCGAATGGCATTACAATTTGATGTGATGATCAGAAAGGGTATCCTTGAAGAGAAAAGCCTTACCCCTTTGACGAGGGTTCTGCCATGTTATCATTGGCCTTCCTCTTTGAAGATGTGCCAGGCATGGGCGCTGCTCTCCTCGGAGATTATTCTGGTGCATATTGCGGTGCCGAGCGCCTCCCCTTTGGAACACGGAATAGTGTATTGGGTGAGGCATAGTAAGGGAACTCTTTCAAAGAAAGTTCCTTTTAAATTACTTACATGCCAAGCAGGAAGGAGGCCGGGGTAATCGGCGATGATAGGTACATCTGTGCCGTCATAGCTCGTCTGATAGAATATTCCATCCTCGAGCTCCACAAATATGTCTGGATCTTCTTCATATCCGGGGTCAAGATCCCGGTTGTGATTCTTCGGCTGAGGGGCGGGGTCATGGATCCCTTCGACAGCCTTTCGCCATTCCTGTCAGGAGTAGATAGGATACTCCCCGTCAAAGATAATTCAGGGAGAGGAGTAAAATTGTGGAGTTAGAGCTTACCCAGCTAGGAGGATTATACATGGAAAATACGTCTCGATATTGGAGATGGGTGAACTCCTCCTTCTCCCCTTTATATAGTTCGGCCAATATTTTGGCCAGAGTGGCGGGGGTCTTTGGGCCTTTCTGACCGCAGCGTGAGGCGCTGTCTTCCCCATTGTAATGCCACATGGGCAGCCCTATGTATTGGAGTGGTTGGATCCCCCGCGCTATGGAGATTGCCATTACCTCGACTATTGACAATCCGGACTGAGCGAGCATCTTAATCTTGCCCATCAGCAGACTGGCCTCTGCGTTATCCTCTTCATCGAGGCTCCGAGGACGCCAGCTATGGCGTTTCTTCAACGAAGCACTTGAAAATTCGGGAAGGCCCATACGGACTGGGTCAGAAAGAGCGACATCGTAGATATAAAACCATTCGGAAGGCCACACTTCGGAAGCCTTCTTCGGCGTGCTGGACAGGTATCCGGTGTCGGCGATGCGCCACACTTCAGCTCCCCCACTTCAAATATTGACCCTCCTTGATTACAAGGGACAAGGCAGAACAGTCTTCTCCATAAATCGAAATGGGCCTCGCAGCCCAGGAATAGCTCGCATAGAGCAACATAACCCGCAATATGCAGGATGGAGGCGGGAGTAAGACTGTGCAGTTGGAGGCTGTAATACTCCAGCAGACCTCGGAGGAAGGGATGGATCGGAAATTCGACACCTCTTAACAAGAAGGGGACGAAGCATACTCGTTCCCCCCTGGACGGATTGGGGAAGTTCTCCGCTTGAGCCCCGCCATTGAAGGACGTCATCCCTGCTCATACGGGGACCAAATCCACGGGAGGAAGAAAGCCCTGTATTTGCAGCTTCACCAGCTGACTGTGAGAAACAAAACATCTCTCCCAATCCCCCTTTTTAGAGTTATGGTGGCGAGAGGAAGAGCTGGGAGCGCTGGCCATGTTGGGGTGGTTCTGCTCCGCAAGCTCTGAGGAATTTTTCCTTGGGGTTTGGAAGGGATCTGAGATCTATTCTCTTTAAATGGGCACCTTTCTGGTACGGTCAGGGTGGTATATGTAAAAATACCCCAACCTCTTGTATTCACTCGACACGTGGAAGCTGAAGTCAGGAAGGCGCGGAAGCCTAAGGGTGCGACATTAAATGGAGAGTTGAATACATCACTTTAAAGTCATAGGAGGAGGAACCCGCCTTGCAATGCCAAAGACTATCTGCACGCTGAAAACCTCGTCATTGAAGTCTGGTTCGGGGGCTACTGAGGGAGTCCTGGACTAAGGGGTCCTCAGGCGTCCGACCTATTGGATATGGGCTGGACTGATGGGCCGTGAAGATACAAAGACCGAAGACTCTACCCGTGTCCGGATGGGACTCCCCTTGGCGTGGAAGGCAAGCTTGGCGGCCAAATATGAATTTTCCTTTCTTTGTAACCGACCTTGTGTAAACCCTAGGTCCCTCCTGTGTCTATATAAACCGGAGGGCTAGGAATGTAGATACCCCCCGAATAATCATAGCCAGGTTAGACTTTTAGAGTTTAGCCATTATGATCTCGTGGTAGATCAACTCTTGTAACACTCATATTCATCAAGATCAATCGAGCAAGAAGTAGGGTATTACCTCCATAGAGAGGGCCCGAACCTGGGTAAACATTGTGTCCCCCGTCTCCTGTTACCATCGATCCTAGATGCACAGTTTGGGACCCCCTACCCGAGATCCGCCGGTTTTGACACCGACAGCGGTTAAGCCCACGCTACTGCTAAACATTAGTTGTAGCGCCGTACTAGTAGAGCTGCCACCCGCGCTACTAGTAGGCCTAAAACCCGCGCTACTGCTAGGCTTTTCCCTAGTAGTGTATGTGCTTTGTGAAAGTCCAATTAAGCGTCTTGATCTATCTCTATAGATCTTGATGACCAATATATAAGCAGCTTCACCGAGGTATTTCACTGAAAAATTCTTATTCAAGTATCCTTTTATGCTATTCAGAAATTCAGTATCATTTCCGATCAATAATATGTCATCCATTATAATATCAAAAATGCTACGGAGCTCCCACTCACTTTCTTGTAAATACAGACTTCTCCAAAAGTCTGTATAAAATCATATGCTTTGATCACACTATCAAAGCATATATTCCAACTCCGAGAGGCTTGCACCAGTCCATAAATGGATCGTTGGAGCTTGCAAACTTTGTTAGCACCTTTAGGATTGACAAAACCTTCTGGTTGCATCATATACAACTCTTCTTCCAGAAATCCATTCAGGAATGCAGTTTTGACATCCATTTACCAAATTTCATAATCATAAATGCGGCAATTGCTAACACGATTTGGACAGACTTAAGCATCGCTATGGGTGAGAAGGTCTCATCGTAGTCAACTCCTTGGACTTGTCGAAAACCTTTCGCAACAAGTCGAGCTTTGTAGACAGTAATATTACCGTCAACGTTAGTCTTCTTCTTGAAGATCCATTTATTCTCTATGGCTTGTCGATCATCGGGCAAGTCAACCAAAGTCCACACTTTGTTCTCATACATGGATCCCATCTCAGATTTCCTGGCCTCAAGCCATTTTGCGGAATCTAGGCTCATCATCACTTCCTCATAGTTCGTAGGTTCATCATGGTCAAGTAACATGACCTCCAGAACAGGATTACCATACCACTCTGGTGCGGATCTTGCTCTGGTTGACCTACGAGGTTCGGTAGTAACTTTATCAGAAGTTTCATGATCATCATCATTAGCTTCCTCACTAATTGGTGTAGGAATCACTGGAACTAATTTCCGTGATGAACTACTTTCCAATAAGGGAGAAGGTACAGTTACCTCATCAAGTTATAGTTTCCTCCCACTCACTTCTTTCGAGAGAAACTCCTTCTCTAGAAAGGATCCATTCTTAGCAACGAATATCTTGCCTTTGGATCTGTGATAGAAGGTGTACCCAACAGTCTCCTTTGGGTATCTTGTGAAGACACATTTCTCCGATTTGGGTTCGAGCTTATCAGGTTGAAGCTTTTTCACATAAGCATCGCAGCCCCAAACTTTAAGAAACGACAACTTGGATTTCTTGCCAAACCACAGTTCATATGGTGTCGTCTCAATGGATTTCGATGGTTCCCTATTTAATGTGAATGCAACCGTCTCTAAAGCATAACCCCAAAACGATAGCGGTAAATCAGTAAGAGACATCATACATCACACCATATCTAATAAAATGCAGTTACGACGTTTGGACACACCATTACGCTGTGGTGTTCCAGGTGGCGTGAGTTGCGAAACTATTCCGCATTGTTTCAAAGGAAGACCAAACTCATAACTCAAGTATTCACTTCCACGATCAGATCGTAGAAAACTAATTTTCGTGTTACGATGATTTTCCACTTCACTCTGAAATTCTTTAAACTTTTCAAATGTTTCAGACTTACGTTTCACTAAGTAGATATACCCATATATGCTCAAATCATTTGTGAAGGTCAGCAAATAACGATACCCGCCGCGAGCATCAACACTCATCGGACCGCATACATCTGTATGTATTATTTCTAATAAGTCTATTGCTCGCTCCATTGTTCCGGAGAACGGAGCCTTATGCCCATGAGGCACGGTTCGCAAGCATCAAGTGATTCCAAAAGCCCATCAGCATGGAGTTTCTTCATGTGCTTTACACCAATATGACCTAAACGGCAGTGCCACAAATAAGTTGCACTATCATTATTAAACTTATATCTTTTGGCTTCAATACTATGAATATGTGTATCACTACTATCGAGATTCAATAAAAATAGACCACTCATCAAGGGTGCATGACCATAAAATATATTACTCATATAAATAGAACATTCATTATTCTCTGATTTAAATGAATAACCATCTCGCATCAAACAAGATCCAGATATAATGTTCATGCTTAATGCTGGCACCAAATAACAATTATTCAGATCTAAAACTAATCCCGAAGGTAGATGTAGAGGTAGCATGCCGACCGCGATCACATCGATTTTGGAACCATTTCCCATGCGCATCATCACCTCGTCCTTAGCCAATCTTCGCTTAATCCGTAGCCCCTGTTTCGAGTTGCAGATATGAGCAACAGAACCAGTATAAAATACCTAGGCACTACTGCGAGCATTAGTAAGGTACACATCAATAACATGTATATCAAATATACCTTTCACTTTGCCATCCTTCTTATCCGCCAAATACTTGGGGCAGTTCCGCTTCCAGTGACCAGTCCCTTTGCAGTAGAAGCACTCAGTCTCAGGCTTAGGTCCAGACTTGGGCTTCTTCACTTGAGCAGCAACTTGCTTGCCGTTCTTCTTGAAGTTCCCCTTCTTCCCTTTGCCCTTCTTCTTGAAACTAGTGGTCTTGTTGACCATCAACACTTGATGCTCCTTATTGATTTCTACTTCCGCGGCTTTTAGCATTGCGAAGAGCTCGGGAATTGTCTTATCCATCCCTTGCATATTATAGTTCATCATGAAGCTTTTGTAGCTTGGTGGCAGTGATTGAAGAACTCTGTCAATGACACTATCATCAGGAAGATTAACTTCTAGTTGAGTCAAGTGGTTGTGGTACCCAGACATTCTAAGTATATGTTCACTCACAAAACTATTCTCCTCCATCTTGCAGCTATAGAACTTATTGGAGACTTCATATCTCTCAATTCGGGCATTTTCTTGAAATATTGACTTCAACTCCTGGAACATCTCATATGCTCCATGACGTTCAAAACGTCGTTGAAGTCCCGATTCTAAGCTATAAAGCATGGCACACTAAACTATCGAGTAGTTATCAGCTTTGCTCTGCCAGACGTTCATAACATCTGGAGTTGCTCCTGCAGCGGGCTTTGCACCTAGCGGTGCTTCCAGGACGTAATTCTTCTGTGCAGCAATGAGGATAATCCTCAAGTTACGGACCCAGTCCGTGTAGTTGCTACCATCATCTTTCAACTTAGCTTTCTCTTGGAATGCATTAAAATTCAAAGGAACAGTAGCACGGGCCATTTATCTTTAACAACATAGACATGCAAAATACTATCAGGTACTAAGTTCATGATAAATTAAAGTTCAATTAATCATATTACTTAAGAACTCCCACTTAGATAGGCATCCCTCTAGTCATTTAGATGATCACGTGATCCATATCAACTAAACCATGTCCGATCATCACGTGAGATGGAGAGGTTTTCAATGGAGAACATCACTATGTTGATCATATCTACTATATGATTCACGCTCGACCTTTCGGTCTTAGTGTTCCGAGGCCATATCTGCATATGCTAGGCTCGTCAAGTTTAACCTGAGTATTCTGCTTGTGCAAAACTGGCTTGCACCCGTTGTATGTGAACGTAGACCTTATCACACTCGATCATCACGTGGTGTCTCGGCACGACGAACTGTAGCAACGGTGCATACTCAGGGAGAACACTTGTACCTTGAAATTTAGTGAGAGATCATCTTATAATGATATCGCCGTACTAAGAAAAATAAGATGCATAAAAGATAAACATCACATGCAATCAAAATAAGTGATATGATCTGGCCATCATCATCGTGTGCCTTTGATCTCCATCTCCAAAGCACCATCATGATCACCATCATCACCGGCTTGACACCTTGATCTCCATCGAAGCATCATTGTCGTCTCGCCAACTATTGCTACTACGACTATCGCTACCGCTTAGTGATAAAGTAAAGCAATTACATGGTGATTTCATTTCATACAATAAAACAACAACCATATGGCTCCTGTCAGTTGCCAATAACTGTTACAAAATATGATCATCTCATACAACAATTTATATATCATCACGTCTTGACCATATCACAACACAGCAAGCCCTGCAGAAACAAGTTAGACGTCCTCTACTTTGTTGTTGCAAATTTTACGTGGCTGCTACGGGCTTCTAGCAAGAACCGTTCTTACCTATGCATCAAAACCACAACGATTTTTTGTCAAGTGTGTTGTTTTAAACTTCAACAAGGACTGGGTGTAGTCAAACTCGATTCAACTAAAGCTGGAGAAACAGATACCGCTAGCCACCTGTGTGCGAAGCACGTCAGTACAACCAGTCTCATGAACGCGGTCATGTAATGTCAGTCTGGGCCGCTTCATCCAACAATACCGCCGAATCAAAGTAAGACATGTTGGTAAGCAGTATGACTATTATCGCCCACAACACATTATGTTCTACTCATGCATATAACATCTACGCATAGACATGGCTCTGATACCACTGTTGGGGAACGCAGTATTTCAAAAAATTTACCTACGATCACGCAAGATCTATCTAGGAGATGCATAACAACAAGAGGGGAGAGTGTGTCTACGTACCCTCGTAGACCGAAAGCGGAAGCGTTTAGTAACGCGATTGATGTAGTTGAACGTCTTCGCGATCCAACCGATCCAAGTACCGAACGCTCGGCACCTCCGCGATCAGCACACGTTTAGCTCGATGATGTCCCTCAAACTCTTGATCCAGTGGAGGACGAGGGAGAGTTCCGTCAGCACGACGGCGTGGTGACGGTGATGATGAAGTTACCGACGCAGGGCTTCGCCTAAGCACTACAACAATATGACCGAGGTGTGTAACTGTGGAGGGGAGCACCGCACATGGATAAAAGATCAACGTGTGTGTCTATGGGGTGCCCCCTGGCCACGTATATAAAGGAGGGGAGGGAAGAGGTGGAGGCCCAAGGGGGGCATGCCACGTGTGGGGAATCCTACTAGGACTCCCTAGTCCAAGTAGGATTCCCCTCCTCTTTCCTATTCCTAGTAGGAGAAGGAGGGAAGGAGAAGGAGGAGAGAAGGAAAGGGGGGCCGCCCCCCCCCCAACCCTAACCCAATTAGGATTGGGCTTGGGGGCGCGCGCCACTCCTTGGCCAGCCTTCTGATGAGGACATCAATACCATTGTTACACCCACAACCCCTGCTGCTATACATACTGGACCAATTACTAGAGCTCGCGCACGCCAATTGAATTATCAGGTACTTTCGTTTCTTGGTAACGATTCTAATGCTCATGAGAATATGATGCTACCTAAATTGGATACATTTTTTTGCTTACAAATGAAGGGCCTAGCTTGGACAAGAAAGATGAACCTTGGAGCAAGTTCAAGCATGGAGATGATGGCATGCGCAAGGGGATAAAGAACGGAGTTACAAGTGATGATTTCAGGACTTTGAAGACACCATAAGGAGTGCCTGAAGCCTTGGACGAAATATACAAGATGTCACTTCATAAAATTTGTCCAGAGGCTATTCTAGGTGTTGCGTCACCTTATTATTAGGCCAGGCCCATGTATTTTCGAAATACTTAAGTATAGGCTGTTTTTAGAGTTCGTATGTGTGGGGAAATAAGAGTTAGGGTTGGTTTCGGACCCCTCCTCCAAGAGCCACGAAATCCCCCCTCTCTCCTCCATATATACAGCCCTTAGGGCATCGTTTAGACTTTGGGTTTTGTTTAGATTAAAAGTTTGCCATAGCTGCAACTTCGCGTACTTCGTTTGTGTCCAACGACCAGACCAAGACGTCACAGAACCCCACGTTGATCAATAAAGCTTTCATCTTATATTCGCAATATCCATATTGCAATCTCAGTTTCTTGCTTGTTCTTTGTTTGCTCGCAGGAAACAGACCCTCGTGGTCAGGTTGATCGTGCTCCGGCGTGGTCAATAACCCCTCGGAAGTTGGTTTAGCGATTGCTAAGGTGCGACGTCTCGCACGTTCGTAGTCGGATCGTCAAGGTCGACTCCCACAGAAACGATAGCCACCATCTCATCGAAACATCGGGACACCATTGCCTCTATCAAGTGGTATCAGATTTCCAGGTTGCTCGGTGAGATTTTACAGTTTTTCGTAGTTTAGATCGAGTCTGTTCTTCATACCTACAGTCCATGAAAAAAAAGCCAAAAAAAATTTAGGGTTAGTTCATCATCTCCGAACCAATCTGAGCCTTTGCATAGTCTTTTCAGTATTTTGCTTTGTTGAATTTGTGGTTGCATCGTCGTGTCTAGTTGCTGGTCTTAGAGTCTAGTCTTTTAGAGTTTCAAGTTCTGGTCATAAGTTGTCACGCCACCGCCGCACCATCATCATCGCTCCTGCCATCTACCACCACCGCTTATCCGCCATCGATCCATATCCATATACCACCACCAATCCGTATCCATATACCACCACCGCTGCCATATCCTACCATCATATATCCACTACCAATTCGAGTTCCTTTCATATTAGGTTTGTTTTCGAGGTCCATCTAATTTCCGATTCGTGTTTCCTTGCCTGAGTAGGTTTCGAAAAAAAGAGTCTGGAGACCCCCGGGCAGTTTTTAGGCCAAAATTTTCACAGGCAAAAATATTTTTCCCTATCCTATTTTTAGGCTTTTCTGAGTCTTTTGAGCCACGTGCCATCATAGTGATTTTTTGTCGCACTTTTTCGTCGTCGCTGCCCTGATTTCCGAAAAAAAGTAAAAAAAAAATCGTGCCCATCCTGTCAGTTTGACGAGGGAATAGTTTTGAGACACTCGCCATTATAGTGATTTTTCGCAAAAAAAAAGAGGAGCGCAAAAAAAAGAGCAAAAAAAAAGTTCCAGAGTGTGTTTTTTCCTTGTTTACGTGCAGCGCCGTGATTTTGTTAGTATTCTAGGCTCGCATCTCTAGCACGGTCTAGTCTAGGACCAGCACAGTACCGTCGTTGAGCGTTTATTCAACTTTGCATCTCTGAATTGATTATTGCTGACCCTTTTTGCTACCATATTATAAGCCTTCCTAGCTCCACATACATCTACGTCGTGCATTTGACTCTCCCTGGTAATCGCTCTATCCATGCTTTGAGAGTTTTGACTACGACGGTTGCCGATCATCGCCTGCTGCTGGGTAAGAATTGGTAAGAATTTGAGATTTGCTTGACGGATTTGTGACATCCACCACCACCTCTTGTTAGTAGTCTGTAGGATCATATTCTTGTGTGTTTCTATTGCTGCTAACCATGGCAGGATCACAAGCCGACGATACTGACTGGGAGAACATGACGAATAAGGAGTTGCATGATAAATTTCAGCAAATGATGAGTGGACAGGTGCAAGACGTGCTAAACAGATTTGAAGAGGCCATGGAGAAGATAGATGGCATGGAGAAGACGTTCGAAACAAAGCTCGATAACAAGTTTAATGAATTGCTCGCGCGTCTTCCACCACCACCACCAGCTGCCCCTAACGCACCTCTACAACAACAACGTCGCTTTCCAAATCAAGTGGGACGAGCACAGCACGTTCCCATTGACCCTGGGCAAAATTCTAGTGCCGCTGTTGATGCTTCTGTCGCTCCTGCTACTACTGCAGAGGTGGAGGACCATTACGAGGATGAGGTTGACCACAATTAGAACTATGTGCAACCACCAACACCACCACCACTAGGTCGTCCTCATGCATATCATCGCAATGGTAGGGCTGCACCACCACCTGAGGTACATGACCATCTTCCTAAACTAAAATTGAATATTTCACCATTTGAGGGTAGATATGTTCCTGATATATATCTTACTTGGGAGTTAGAAACTGAACAACGATTTACATGTTTACAATATCCTGAGGAGAGACGTGTTCCTGCTGCTGTTTGTGCTTTCACTAGCTTTGCATGTGTTTGGTGGTCTGAACATTATAGATTATATCCTATTCCAGCTACTTGGGCTGCTTTGAAAACTGCTATGCGTACTCGTTGGGTTCCACCATATTATCAACGTGAATTACTTCAAAAATTGCAGCGTTTAAGATAAGGAAAAAATTATGTAGAAGAATATTATCAGGAATTACAAACTGGCATGATTAGATGTGGTATTGCTGAGGAGAATGAAGCTATGCTTGCACGTTTTATGGGTGGATTAAATAGAGAGATTCAGACCATTCTAGAGTATAAGGAGTATACTAATATCACTCGTTTATTCCATCTTGCTTGTAAAACTAAACGTGAAGTGCAGGATCGACAGGCATTGGCGCGAACTAACTTTTCTACAGGTCGATCTTCATCATGGACACCACGTGCATCCTCTACTTCCACTCCACCAGCACCTCCATCAGGTGCCACCTCCAGCCGTGATACAAGAAAGCAGGTACAACCACCACTATCTGCCAAGAGCACACCTGCCGGACCTGCGTAGAACTCTTCTTCTTCCATGGCATCAACAGGGCATACAAGTGATATTATTTGTCGCTGTTGTAAGGGAAGAGGACATTTTGCGAGAGAATGCCAATCCCAGCATGTGATGATTGTTACTAAGGATGGTGGGTATGAGTCCGCTAGTGACTATGATGAGGAGACTTTGGCTCTTATTACACATGAAGAACACTGAGGAGAGGATTCTGATCATGAGATGCAATACATGGCTGTTGAAGATGCTGACATGTATGAATGTTTAGTTGCTCAACGTGTTTTGAGCGTGCAGGTTACACAAGCTGAGCAAAATCAGAGGCATAATTTGTTCCATACAAAGGGAGTTGTGAAGGAACGTTCTGTTCGCGTCATCATAGATGGAGGGAGCTGCAATAACTTGGCTAGCATGGAGATGGTGGAGAAGCTATCTCTCACCACAAGACCACATCCACATCCTTACTACATCCAATGGTTCAACAACAGTGGTAAGGTTAAGGTAACACGTATTGTTCGTGTGCATTTTAGTATCTCTACATATGCTGATTATGTTGATTGTGATGTGGTCCCTATGCAAGCATGTTCCTTATTACTTGGTAGACCATGGCAATTTGATAAAAATTCTGTAAACCATGGTAGAAACAATCAGTATACTCTTGTTCATAAGGATAAAAATATTACTTTGCTTCCTATGACTCCTGATTCCATTTTGAAAGATGATATTAATAGAGCTAATAAAGCAAAACAGGAGAAAAATAAAAGTGAAAATCAGATTGTGGCAAAAGAATTTGAGCAACAAATGCAGCCTAATAATAAACCATCTAGTGTTGCTTATGAAATTAAATTGAAAAGTGCATGTTTAATTGCCACCAAATCTGATATTGATGATTTAGATTTTAGCAAATCTGTTTGCTATGCTTTTGTGTGCAAAGAGGCATTATTTTCATTCGAGGACGTGCCTTCCTCTTTGCCTCCTGCTGTCACTAACATTTTGCAGGAGTTCGCTGACATCTTTCCACAAGACGTGCCACCGGGATTACCACCTATTCGAGGAATTGAGCATCAAATTGACTTAATTCCTGGTGCATCATTACCCAACCGTGCGCCATACCGTACCAATCCAGAGGAGAAGAAGGAGATTATGCGTCAAGTACAGGAGCTGCTCGACAAAGGTTATATACATGAATCCCTTAGTCCTTGTGTTGTTCCTATCATTTTAGTGCCGAAAAAGGATGGTACGTCGCGTATGTGTGTTGATTGTCGAGGCATTAATAATATTACTATTCGTTATCGTCATCCTATTCCTAGGCTAGACGACATGCTTGATGAATTGAGTGGCTCTACAATATTCTCCAAAGTTGATTTGCGTAGTGGATACCATCAAATTCGTATGAAATTGGGAGATGAATGGAAAATAGCATTTAAAACTAAGTTTGGATTATATGAGTGGTTAGTCAGGCCTTTTGGGTTAACTAATGCACCTAGTACTTTCATGAGGTTAATGAACGAAGTTTTACGTGCTTTCATTGGACGATTTGTGGTAGTCTATTTTGATGATATACTGATTTATAGTAAATCTTTGGAGGAACATTTGGAACATTTGTGTGCTGTTTTTATTGCTCTACGTGATGCACGTTTGTTTGGTAACCTTGGAAAATGCACCTTTTGCACCGACCGAGTATCTTTTCTTGGCTATGTTGTTACTCCACAGGGAATTGAAGTTGATAAAGCCAAGATTGAAGCTATTAAGAGTTGGCCGCAGCCCAAAACGGTCACACAAGTGAGGAGTTTCCTTGGTCTCGCTGGTTTCTATAGGCGTTTTGTGAGAGATTTCAGCACCATTGCTGCACCTCTCAACGAGCTTACAAAGAAGGATGTGCCTTTTGTTTGGGGTACCGCACAGGAAGAAGCCTTCACGGTATTGAAAAATAAGTTGACACATGCTCCTTTACTCCAACTTCTTGATTTTAATAAGACTTTTGAGCTTGAAAGTGATGCTAGTGGAATTGGATTAAGAGGTGTGTTATTACAAGATGGCAAACCAGTTGCATACTTTTCTGAAAAATTGAGTGGGCCTAGTCTGAACTATTCTACTTATGATAAAGAATTATATGCTCTTGTTTGGACCTTAGAAACATGGCAACATTATTTATGGCCTAAGGAATTTGTTATACATTCTGATCATGAATCTTTGAAACACATTAAAAGTCAAGCAAAACTGAACCGTAGACATGCTAAATGGGTTGAATTCATTGAGACTTTCCCTTATGTCATTAAACACAAAAAGGGTAAAGAAAATGTTATTCCTAATGCTTTGTCTCGTCGTTATATTATGCTTTCACAACTTGACTTTAAAATATTTGGTTTGGAGACCATCAAAGATCAATATATGCATGATGCTGAATTTAAAGATGTATTGCAGAATTGTAAGGAAGGGAGAACTTGGAACAAGTTCATTCTTAATGATGGATTTGTGTTTCGTGCTAACAAGCTATGCATTCCGGCTAGCTCCGTTCGTCTTTTATTGTTGCAGGAGACGCATGGAGGAGGATTAATGGGACACTTTGGCGTCAAGAAGACGGAGGATATACTTGCTACGCATTTCTTTTGGCCAAAGATGAGACGGGATGTTGAGCGTTTTGTTGCTCGCTGCACTACTTGTCAAAAAGCTAAGTCACGACTCAATCCTCATGGTTTATATATGCCTTTGCCTGTACCTAGTGTTCCTTGGGAGGATATATCTATGGACTTTGTTTTAGGTTTACCTCGAACAAAGAAGGGGAGGGATAGCATATTTGTTGTCGTGGATAGGTTCTCGAAAATGGCACACTTTATACCATGTCATAAAAGCGATGATGTTGTTAATGTTGCTGATTTGTTCTTTCATGAAATTATTCACTTGCATGGTGTGCCAAATACTATTGTTTCAGATCGTGATACTAAATTTCTTAGCCACTTTTGGAGATGTTTATGGGCTAAGTTGGGGACTAAACTACTTTTTAGTACTACTTGTCACCCCCAAACTGATGGGCAAACTGAAGTAGTCAATAGAACATTGTCTACTATGCTTAGGGTTGTTTTGAAGAATAATAAGAAAATGTGGGAAGAATGCTTGCCTCATATTGAATTTGCTTATAATTGTTCATTGCATTCTACTACTAAGATGTGCCCTTTTGAAATTGTGTATGGTTTCCTACCTCGTGCACCTATTGATTTGTTGCCTCTTCCATCTTTGGAGAAGGTTAATTTTGATGCTAAAGAACGTGCTGAATTGATTTTAAAAATGCATGAGTTAACTAAGGACAACATTGAGTGTATGAATGCTAAATATAAACTTGCTGGAGATAAGGGTAGAAAACATGTTGTGTTTGCACCTGGAGATCTTATTTGGTTACATTTGCGCAAGGATAGATTTCCTAATTTGCGCAAACCAAAGCTAATGCCACGTGCTGATGGTCCTTTTAAGGTGTTAGAGAAAATAAATGATAATGCATATAAACTTGAGCTACCTGCAGATTTTGGGGTTAGTCCCACTTTTAACATTGCAGATTTGAAGCCTTATTTGGGTGAGGAAGATGAGCTTTCGTCGAGGACGACTTCATTTAAATAAAGGGAGGATGATGAGGACATCAATACCATTATTACGCCCACAGCCCCTGCTGCTATACATACTGGATCAATTACTAGAGCTCGCGCACGCCAATTGAATTATCAGGTACTTTCATTTCTTGGTAACGATTCTAATGCTCATGAGAATATGATGCTACCTAAATTGGATACATTTGTTTTGCTTACAAATGAAGGGCCTAGCTTGGACAAGAAAGATGAACCTTGGAGCAAGTTCAAGCATGGAGATGATGGCATGCGCAAGGGGATAAAGAACAGAGTTACAAGTGATGATTTCAGGACTTTGAAGCCACCATAAGGAGTGCCTGAAGCCTTGGACGAAATATACAAGATGTCACTTCATAAAATTCGTCCAGAGGCTATTCTAGGTGCTGCGCCACCTTATTATTAGGCCAGGCCCATGTATTTTCGAAATACTTAAGTATAGGCTGTTTTTAGAGTCCGTATGTGTGGGGAAACAAGAGTTAGGGTTGGTTTCGGACCCCTCCTCCAAGGGCCATGAAATCCCCCCTCTCTCCTCCATATATACAGCCCTTAGGGCATCGTTTAGACTTTGGGTTTTGTTTAGATTAAAAGTTCGCCATAGCTGCAACTTCGTGTACTTTGTTTGTGTCCAATGACCAGACCAAGACGTCATAGAACCCCACCTTGATCAATAAAGCTTTCATCTTATATTCGCAATATCCAGATTGCAATCTCAGTTTCTTGCTTGTTCTTCGTTTGCTCGCAGGAAACAGACCCTCGTGGTCAGGTTGATCGTGCTCCGGCGTGGTCAATAACCCCTCGGAAGTTGGTTTAGCGATTGCTAAGGCGCGACGTCTCGCACGTTCGTAGTCGGATCGTCAAGGTCGACTCCCACAGAAATGATAGCCACCATCTCATCGAAACATCGGGACACCTTTGCCTCTATCACCTCCTCTCTTCCACCACTAGGCCCATGAGGCCCAATAACTTCCCGGGGGGTCCGGTAACCCCCGGTACTCCGAAACTCATCTGAAATGTCCCGAACAATTCCGGTGTCCGAATGTAACCTTCCAATATATGAATCTTTATGTCTCGAACATTTTGAGACTCCTCCTCATGTCCGTGATCTCATCCGGGACTCCGAACAACCTTCGGTCATCAAATCACATAACTCATAATACAAATCATCATCGAACGTTAAGCGTGCGGACCCTACGGGTTCGAGAACTGTGTAGACATGACCGAGACACATCTCCAGTCAATAACCAATAGCGGAACCTTGATGCTCATATTGGTTCCTACATATTCTACGAAGATCTTTATCAGTCAAACCGCATAACAATATATGTTGTTCCCTTTGTCATCGGTATGTTACTTGCCCGAGATTCGATCATTGGTATCATCATACCTAGTTCAATATCATCACCGGCAAGTCTCTTTACTCATTTTGTAATGCATCATCCCGTGGCTAACTCATTAGACACATTGCTTGCAAGGCTCATAGTGATGTGCATTACCGAGAGGGCCCAGAGATACCTCTCCAATACACGGAGTGACAAATCATAATCTTGATCTATGCCAACTAAAAAAACACCATCGGAGACACCTGTAGAGCATCTTTATAATCACCCGATTACGTTGTGACGTTTGATAGCACACAAGGTGTTCCTCCGGTATTCGGGAATTGCATAATCTCATAGTCTGAGGAACATGTATAAGTCATGAAGAAAGGAATAGCAGAAAAACTAAATGATCATTATGCTAAGCTAACGGATGGGTCTTGTCCATCACATCATTCTCTAATGATGTGATCCCGTTCATCAAATGACAACACATGTCTATGGCTAGGAAACTTAACCATCTTTGATTAATGAGCTAGTCAAGTAGAGGCATACTAGGGACACTCTGTTTGTCTATGTATTCACACATGTACTAAGTTTCCGGTTAATACAATTCTAGCATGAATAATAAACTTTTTTCTTGATATAAGGAAATATAAATAACAACTTTATTATTGCCTCTAGGGCATATTTCGTTCACAAGACCCATCTGTTAGCTTAGCACTATGATCGTTTAGTTTATTGCTATTGCTTTCTTCATGACTTATACATGTTCCTATGACTATGAGATTATGCAACTCCCGAATACCGGAGGAACACTTAGTGTGCTATCAAACGTCACAACGTAACTGGGTGATTATAAAGATGCTCTACAGGTGTCTCCGATGGTGTTTGTTGAGTTGGCATAGATCGAGATTAGGATTTGTCACTCCGAATGTCGGAGAGGTATCTCTGGGCCCTCTTGGTAATGCTCATCACTATAAGCCTTGCAAGCAATATGACTAATGAGTTAGTTACGGGATGATGCATTACAGAACGAGTAAAGAGACTTGCCGGTAACGGGATTGAACTAGGTATGATGATACCGACGATCGAATCTCGGGCAAGTAACATATCGATGACAAAGGGAACAACGTATGTTGTTATGCGGTTTGACCGATAAAGATCTTCGTAGAATATGTAGGAGCCAATATGAGCATCCAGGTTCCGATATTGGTTATTGATCGGAGATGTGTTTCGGTCATGTCTACATAGTTCTCGAACTCGTAGGGTCCGCACGCTTAACGTTCGATGATGATTTGTATTATGAGTTTATGTGATTTGATGACCGAAGGTTGTTCGGAGTCTCGGGTGAGATCACGTACCTGACGAGGAGTCTCGAAATGATCGAGACATAAAGATTGATATATTGGACCATGTTATTCGGACACCGGAAGTGATCCAGATAGTTTCGGGTAAAAACGGAATGTCGGAGGGGTTACCGGAACCCCCCAGGGGAACTAATGGGCCACCATGGGCCTTGTTGGAGAGAGAAGAGGGCAGCCAGGGCAGCCCCCCCCCTTTGCAGTCCGAATTGGACAACGGAAGGGGGCGGCGCCCCCCCTTTCCTACTCCCTCTCCCTCTCCTTCCTTCCCCCTCTCTTCCTTGTGGAGGAATCCTACTAGGATTGGTAATCCTAGTAGTACTCCCTCTCCTTGGGCGTGCCCCTAGGGCCGGCCGGCCTCCCCCTCCCTCCTTTATATACGGGGGGCAGGGGGCACACTAGAACACACAAGTTGATCTTTTAACCGTGTGCGGTGCCCCCCTCCACAGTTACACACCTCGGTCATATCGTCGTAGTGCTTAGGTGAAGTCCTGCGCCGGTAACTTCATCATCATTGTCGCCACACCGTCGTGCCGACGGAACTCTCCCTCGACCTCAGCTGGATCAAGAGTACGAGGGACGTCACCGAGGCTGAACGTGTGCTCATCGCGGAGGTGCCGTATTTTTGGTACTTGGATCAGTTGGATCGCAAAGACGTTCGACTACATCAACCGCATTACTAAACGTTTCCGCTTTCGGTCTACGAGAGTACGTGGACACACTATCCCTACTCGTTGCTATGCTTTTCCTAGATAGATCTTGCGTGGTCGTAGGCAAAAAATTTAAAATACTACGTTCCCCAACAAAACAAGCTTACTAGATACATTAGAAACAAACACCACCCTAGACGTTTAGGAGCTCCTAAGCCATCTCCACACATTGACGAACCGGCTTCCTAACCCATCTCCGCACAGATCTGCAAGGTCACAAGACGTGAGGGAGAGAGGACTCATGAGCTCCCAAGCGACCATCAAGAGGGATAAGTGCAGTTGCGTAGCCAGGATCGATGAACGCCTCGGGCCAACCTTGCATCTACAGTAGCCACAGTGGTGAATAGTAGCTGTAGAAATGAACAGTATACAAAGGATTATGCCTCCACACCCCAGACCAAGGAAAGGAGAGCGGGGAATGGGCTGGTAATCCACATCTGAGCCGCTCCCGATGAACGGTAAATGCAAAAAAAAAAAACTATTTTACATCTAAGAAGCTCGAGTTTTTTATTAGCGTGCATTTTTTCATGCTCAAATGACATTCGAGAAGCTCATGCACAAAAAAATCAAGAGTAAACAATGCAGTTTTTCAAAGTTTCTTTGAGTTAAAAAATTTCTTTTTCACGAGCTTCTCAAATGTCCTAACACTGAAAAGTTGCACACACCTTGCGCACTCAAGCATCTTAGATGCAGGGGGGGGGGGGGGGGGGGGGGCGATCTGATTTCTTTGATTATTTTTCGTTTTGCTGATTTTGATAAATTTACTGTACACGCACGTGTAGATGAGCCCGTGTTATGCTATTCTCCGATCTCGGGAATGGCCCTCGATTTCATAGGCTGTACGGCCCGGTGCCGAATGGCAGTGTTTCAAGCATCAAAGCAAGCTAATAGCAATAGTTCAATCTACCAAACATTATTAACTGAAATTTCGCCACGCATCGGTTCATGCCAAATTTTTAACCAACACAAAGAACATCACAATCAAGCGGATGCATGACAATTCATATTCCTTGGCCCGGTTGACACCAGGATTGCAGAAGAGTTGATGAACAGCTGCCTTATATAAATAGTTTGTGTTATAGTGTGTATAAATACGTTCTGACATAATATTTATACTCTATAAGCAACAAACAACAGGTAGTACCATCACAAATGGAAAAAGAGAGACAGAGAGAAGATTGCAATGTACGCTGCAGGTTTCGTAGGCAAGGGTACTAAATACTCCTAACAAAGGGGCAATAATTTAATAAAACTCCGCCTTCATCTACAACAACAACAACAAAAATCCCATCTAACCCCCTCCGGTATTTACACGAGGGGGGCAGATACTCTCCGGCGCCGATCAGCAGTTGACGCCGCACTGCCCCATGGCGACGGCTTTCTGGGTATCTGATATGAAAGGGTCGATCTTCACCCACAGGAGGGAGAAGATGGAGGCGAGGAGGATGGACCAAACGATGACGATGGTTGGCGTGCGGTTCTGCTTCCCCATGAGACCCTTGAGGAAGGGGTAGAGATGGAGGATCACCCAGATTGAGAAGAAGAGCTTTCCGAAGAGTGGACCCCAAGACTGGTAACCGCTGTTGATGGCATATGATATGCCTGCCACCATACCCACCAGGTTAATCACAAGGACGGTGGTCGGAGGGATGAGGAGACTGGTCCACTTGAACACATATAGCTCGGCAAAGTCGCCGTCCTCGTCGTTTGCCTTCGAGGTAACCGTGAAGTTGGTGTCGATCCCGGCCAACACCTTCAGCAGACCCTGGAACACTGCAAAAAGATGGGCAGATGTGCCACCAATAACCCAGAACTGCTCGTTTCTCCACCAGTCCTCGATGCCGACACCACTCCATCGGAGCTCCAATATACCCGTGGCAAAGATGGAGGCAAACATAAGAATAAAGAACATCCCAGCATAATTACTGATCTGCATGTCAGAAAGAATATATCAACATCAAAAAAAAATCTGACACAAAGACACCTGATTGTGAGGGTTTTAGCAATGCGAGATTTAACAAGAGGAACAAAGCTCTGCAGAAGTAGGATGATCAGCCAAAACATTTTTCGCTCATGGTCATTAACAACATATCAAGTGACATAATGCAGATAACAATAACACGGAAGGGTTTCTTGTTACTAACCTCAGGAATGATAAATTTGTTGGTGAGGAGACAGATAGCAGGAAGCACACAATAGGCAATAAGTGGGAGGGATGTTATTGGATAAACAATGGTGTTGATGTAAGCCACCCTCTCCAGAAGTTTCAACCGCCCACCGTAGTTGTACCAGATAGGACAATGTCTGCTAAACAGAATTTCAACTGACCCAAGAGCCCATCGGAGAACTTGATTAAGTCGGTCAGAGAGATTGATTGGTGCAGAACCCTTGAAACAAGGCCGTGGTGGCATGCAGTAGATTGATATCCATCCTCTTGCGTGCATTTTAAACCCAGTAAGAATATCTTCAGTAACTGAACCATAGATCCAGCCAATCTGAAACAACATAAAAGAAAATCTCACTTCCAGTTTCGTATCTCAGCATAAGACTTAGAGAAAAGAATAAGGAAAACTATGACTCTCACACTAACCTCTTTTCCCCATTCGGTTTTGTCCTCATATCCACAGCTGATGACATGGATGGCTTCCTTTAGTAGGGAAGCTGGATTCGTTGAAGGTGGTATGCCTCCTTGAGTCATAAAGGTGGATGCAGTAAATATAGGAGACTGACCAAATCGTTTCTCCAATCTCTTCTGGGACATAAGCATGGACCTTTCATCCTCATAACCTGATGAGATCCAGAAAGAGTGATTAGTTGAAGCAAGTCATAGCTCAGAATCTCAAGAACCAAAAGGAAGACTAAATAGAAGCATAATATTGTAGGGATTCAGTATATACAGCGCTTGCTTTCAGATGCCAAGAATAAATGTAAGGTAAAAATTGCAATCACATACCTTCTATACCCTCTTCTATATCATCCATGTTGAAGATGGGAGCAGAAGACTCAGTTCTCTTCATCATACGGTTTTTGTTATCCATATAGCTCTTGCTCTTTTTCTTTCTGCCACCACAGCAGCTCTTGACAACAATGTTAGGTTCCAAATCAGCCTCAGTTAATACAGGATCATAGCCATACAAGGCCTGCCTATTGAAACAGCATCCTGTCCCGACATACATTGGACCCTGAATGCCATCTAAACCTTTCATGTTGATCTGCAAAGAGGAAAAGCATGTAAGAGACAAGAAAGTGTTGTCGTCATGATGAACACAGACAGCACCAGACTTACATCAAAGAAAACTATGTTGCGATTAGCATATCGATCGTGCAAATCAATGCCGTCAAATCTTTGTGGAAATTGGACATAGCAAGTTTTCCTTCCTAGAGCGGGATCCATCATGAAGCACATTGCTTCTCTAAGAGCTTTGCTGCTATTGAAGTAGTGATCACAATCCACATTAAGAAGATAGGCACCATTTGTCAATACAGCAGATACACGAATCTGCCAACCAGCAAAAGGTATGTAATTGTATAATTAGCAACGAGCCAGATAAAATCCAATGCAATGTACATAAGTAAATTTGCAGAAGAGAACACATACCAGTGCATTCATCGCACCAGCCTTCTTGTGATGCTGGAAACCTGGTCTCTTTTCACGAGAGACATACACAAGCCATGGTAACTCATTACCATCAGTGTCAAGGCCACCACTGTGCCCCAAGAACACCTGAATTCCACAAAAAGTAAGTTTAATACATAAGATTCAAATTAGGTCAACATTATTTTCAAGCGACAGACGCATTGAAGTAAAAGGTACCTGAATCATGCCAGGATGGTCCCTAGGGTTATTCCCAGGCCAAGCAGTGCCATCGGCCATGGTCCACCCCTCTTCAGGCACTTTTTGGGCTTTGGCAACAAGTGCATTGATTCGTATTTTAAATTCTTCATACTCTCTCTGAAACAAAGCATACCCCAAAGTTAATGTCCAAGCAGAATTTGGGGAAAGCAATCTAAGCATGTGGTTTGTAGCTTACCTTCATTGCTCGTCTTTCCTTCACAAAAGAAGGCTGGATTTTGTCCTTTAGGTAATCTATTTTTTGCTGAAAGTAAAACTCCGGGGCCCTTGGTTCAATGTTGTGCTTCTTGCAAAACGGAACCCACTTCCTAGCAAATTCTGCAGTTTCTGAGAGCGACTCGAATGTCAACATAGCCGAACCATCATCAGAAACATAGCATGACACTTTGTCAACAGGGTAATCCACAGCAAGAATGGACAGGACAGTATTTGCTGTGATCAGGGGAGGTTCCTTCAGTGGATCCACTGTACTGACAAAGATATCAATGGGACACAGCTGTGATGGCTCTCCCTCCCTATCATACCTGCGACATTAGATTACGCACCTCAGGACACATAATGTAAATGAAAGATGTTATGCTGCCAAAAATCATGAACAAATGTAGACCCATTTGTCGTAACTTACCTCAATGCAAGCCTGTCAAGGTATGTTTCACGGTTGATTGGATACCATTTTGGAAACTGATCTAGAAGCCAAGACAAGGCGAACCAAATCTCACAGATAACAGACACTAGCCATAATCCATAAGCATCACGCACTGGATGAGTGACACGATACTGGAAGAAGAAGCACAGGATGATAAGTCGGAGAATGATCACTATCCGGTAAAGGTTGAGCTGGTTTGCAGGAATAGGCACTATACGGCTCAGAGGTAGACGTGCATCATCAACCCTGCAAAGACAAAAGTACAGATATCTCAGTTTCATTGAGTCATTTCCAATCGAACAACAAAGTGTAACAACACTACAGGTAAAGCGTAGTCAAGAGAAAAATTACAGATCCTAATCAACTCAGAAACATAAATTATCAGAATAGTCACTGATTATAATGGAGAAAGGTTATTTATACATTTGCATATCTTCGCCATTTGAGCCAGTTCCTTCCATGTCTCCTCCTCCTCTTGCATCTGGATATTTATTGGTCACCTGCATCATGTTTTTGTCCTGCTTAACCCTCCAGCTTTCAACTCTTTCCTTCCAGTCAACACTGTTAAGCCCATAGGAGTTCAAGTCCTTCGAAGGGTCCACAATCCTCACAGGAACTGATATCATAGTAGAGAAATGTTAATATTTTCATCAGATGAGCAAACAAATTGTCCAAAAGAAGCTATTTATGATAGACAGGAATATACCTGGGACACTTGGATCGACATAGCTTGATGTTGGGCTGCGGATAGAGTGGCGATCAGGGGAAGCATCAGGGATTTCACCGGAGATCTGGAAAAGATTTTCAATGCATTAATGCACAAGAGCAAGGGATTCTGACAGAAACAAGCTCAGCTTTCGAGAATGCATGAAAAAAAACAAGTGTCTGAATGATAGGTATTTACCTGTTGCCCACTTGTCAGCCGAGGAATACGATGATGAGGTTCATGGCGAGAGGATGAAGACAAATCAATGTCTTCTCCTTGACCCTGCAGCTGCCACTCTGGACCTTTGCCATTCCCTTGCTTATAGTTGAACTCATTGTCCAGGTCATCAACATCTTCTTCCTCCTCATCTCCCGGAACTCGGGGGCTACCTGAATTTTGTCAACGAGTGATGCATACATCAATTAGCATGACTTATAAACAAAAACATAAGAATATGAGGTGGATGGGTTTAATTTTATATGTCGAGCAACAAGCAGTATACCACAACTTTGGCTCATATAAAGCAAGCAGAAAGCAGACTTCCATATGTAATTCTCATACAGATCACATAACAAATCAACATGTTGTATAGAAACAAACCTTTCAGCCTCTTGTATCTGGTCTTGCACTGAGGACAGCATTTGACCCCATCCTTGCGTTCATACTCATAGCAAGGGCGGCAGACCGGGAAGGCGCACTCATTGCAGGCGACAAAGACATCGCCGGTGGCCGAAACGCCAACAGTGTCACCACATATCTGGCAGCCCTGACCACCCGCGCCTTTTACCTCCTTACCCTGCATCAGTAAGATCAAAACAAGGTCAGCACACACCCGTGCGAAATTACACAGCTTGCTAGGAGACACAGCAATCCCCCATGTACCATAATCGATCAGCAATAAGTCATCTTCTTGGCTTAAGGTTGAAACTATGATCCAAAATCGGGAATGGCATGAATAGTTTGATGTTAAGGTAAGGTAGACTGATCAGTCAATACTGAACATGGTCCCAATATATCGGTGAGGTCTGGAACAGATAATCCCCATGTCATGAATGGCATGTCATTGAGAGGAACAGTTTGCGGTTGTGGGTGTGGGTGTGGGTGTCGGTGTGTGGGTGTCGGTGTGTGGGTTGTGGATGTGGGAGTGTGGGTTGTGGGTTGTGGGGGGTACGGATAACCCCGACGCTGAACATCTCCCAATTGCTCCACCGCTCGTCAATTCCATACATGAAAAGGGCCACCATTAACGGACAGGGGAAATGCGGCAAGACTACGAATCCAACGCACGAGCACCCCCACAGATTCATGCGTAATCGGGGGAAATTCGAGCTGTTACACCTAACACCGCAACCTAGATCCACCGACTCGCCTTTCGCACCAGATCCACCGACGCGCGGACACGCGCACCGCATGAACGAGCCGTGACGAACAGAAATGGCGCCGACGAATTAAGGCACCGTACCGGGGCGGGTGCGTCGCCGTCGTGGCGGATCATGACGAACTCATTGCGATTGTGCGACCCCGCGACCATCCCCCGGTTGGCCGCCATCTTTCCGCTGCCCGGCCGCCCTCACACACCACCGGCGGCGGTGACGAAGGCGAGAGAGAGAGGCACGGAGAGGCCGAGCTGCCGCTCTAGATCCGAGAGGAATAGGTGGAGATCGCCACCATTCCCGGATACCCCCGCGCGCGAGCTCTCTCTCAGCTCGCTTCTGCAATGCTGCTGCCGCTGCTGCTCCTCCTCCTCCACTCCTCCTATCTTGTCATGGCAAAGAGAGAGAAAAAGTGTTGTCCTTTGTCTCCTATTTCAGCGATTCCCGGAAGCCACCTTTGTGTCTGCGACTGTGCACAGCGTGGGAGCGATGGAGTGTAAACAGCGCAGCTGGCTCGGCTCATGCTTTGCATTAAACTAACCCGTCTGGTAATCCGTTCTTGTCCCAATAATGGCGGTTGAGGCGCCGCTGTCAATGCCCGTCGGTGGCCTCTTTCTTTACTCCTCTGTTTCTGGTCTAACGAAATTTGGTTGGGGGTCGGAATCTTCTTCCGTCTCGTAGCTCCGTGCATGGAAAAGGATTTGAGATTTGTCATCGCATTTCAACAACATTCGTTCGTTTATTTGTGGTAATGGTAGTATATCGTCGGCGAGATGCATGAAAGTCAAGTGCCAAGCCCTCTACATAATGTTAAATTTGAAAAAATATCAGGAATTTTTTTTAAAAAAAAACTAAAATTTTGGATATCAAATCTGGGTGTCCATTCTACTCTCATGTTTAGTTTCGTGAAGAAATAAAATACTCCCTCCATCACAAAATAAGTGTCTTAAGTTTAATACTACAATTTATGTTGGGCCCGGGAAATACATGATATCCATGCATGGAAAAAGATTTGAGATTTGTCATCACAATTCAACAACATTCATTCTTTTTTTTTGTGATAGTGGTAGTATATCGCCCATGAGATGCATCGGAGCTCTCGGGTGCCAAGGTCCTTATATAATACTAAAAAATTCTTGAATATGCACGAGTGTGCATATCATATATTAAAAAAGAAAGGCAAATGATGTCTCCTCCAGAAGTTTACAAATACATGTCCGTATGGCTTTTACTCCCATAAACACTCTACGTATACAAATACAGACCCTACTCCTCCCGACTAACCCACCTATGTAATCCACGCAGAAATGCATCCAACTTCCCTTTGAGCAGTCCTGTCGGAGCCCACACCTTACTCTCAGACCTCACATTGCTGATGAGCCTCTCAATCGATGGCGAAGCTGAAAGTGCTAGTTATCGACTAAAGGGGGATGAATAGGCGATTTTTATGAAAGTCTTCAATGCACAGGGGTTTTGAAGACCAGCGGTATAAATGAACCTATTGATATGCAGCGGAAGGTAGACTACACTAGACAGGCCATAGTCAAGTAAGCAATGAAGTGAAAGCACGAAGGCTATCAACAGCTAGGTAGTATGGATCATGATGGAAGAAGGTATGAAGCCAAACAGTAAACAGACTTTAAGCAGTGAAGACACTCAGATCATGCAAGCAGTCAATGACTTCACGAAGACAAACTGTAAAGTAAAAGGAAGTGAAGGATAGAACCAGTTGCTTGGTGAAGACAAGGATTTGGTAGACCAGTTCCAGTTGCTGTGACAATTGTACGTCTGGTTAGGGAGGCTGAGATTTAACTCAGAAGACCGCGTCTTCACCTTATTCCCCTTAAGCTAAGGACACACGTTCCTCGCCCAATCACTCTGGTAAGTCTTCAAGGTAGACTTTCAAACCTTCACAGGCTTCGTTCGCCGGCAATCCACAATGACTCTTGGATGCTCAGAACGTGACGCCTAACCGGCTAGAGGATTCACAGTCCTCAAGTGTAACAAGTCTTCAGATCACGTGGACAGAAAGACTTCAGTGATGCCTAACACTCTTTGGCTCTGGGTGTTTTGGGCTTTGTCCTCGCAAGGATCTCTCTCTCAAATGCTTCGAAGGTGGGTTGCTCTCAAACGACAAAAGTCGTGCACTAACTCTGAGCAGCCACCAATTTATGGTGTAGGTGAAAGTGCGTTATATCGACTAGAGGGGGGTGAATAGGCGATTTTTATGAAAGTCTTCAAAACATGGAAGTTTCGAAGACAAACGATAGAAATAAACCTATTACCATGCAGCGGAAGGTAGACTACACTAGGCAAGCCATAGTCAAGTATTCAAGTGAGAGCACAATGACTAATAGCAACAATGCAGTAAGGATCAGGTAGGAAGATATTATGAAGCCAAACAGAACACGCAGTCACTTAGTGAAGACAAAAGATAGTGCAATCATACAATGACTTCACAAGGAGTAACAGTAAGTAGAGGGACGGGAAGGATGAAACCAGTGACTCGTTGAAGACAATGATTTGTTGGACCAGTTCCAGTTGTTGTGACAACTGTACGTCTGGTTAGGGCGGCTAGGTATTTAAACCTGAGGACACACAGTCTCGGACACCCAGTCCTGAACACGCAGCTCAGGACACCCAGTCCTCACCGTATTCCCCTTGAGCTAAGGTCACACAGACCTTGCCCAATCACTCTGGTAAGTCTTCAAGGTAGACTCCCAAACCTTCACAGACTTCGTTCACCGGCGATCCACAATGTCTCTTGGATGCTCAGAACGCGACGCCTAACCGGCTGGAGGATGCACAGTCCTCAAGTGTAATAAGTCTTCAGATCACACAGACACGAAGACTTAAGTGATGCCTAATTCTCTTTGGCTCTGGGTGGTTAGGGCTTTATCCTCGCAAGGAATTCTCTCTCAAAGGCTTCGAGGTGGGTTGCTCTCAAACGACAAAAGCCGTACACTAACTCTGAGCAGCCAACCGTTTATGGTTGTAGGGGGTGGGCTATTTATAGCCACTAGGCAACCCGACCTGATTTGTCCGAAATGACCCTGGGTCACTAAGGAACTGACACGTGTTCCAACGGTCAGATTTCAAACTCACACGGCAACTTTACTTGGGCTACAAGCAAAGCTGACTTGTCCGACTCTGGACAAGATTCGCTCTCATAGTCTTCACTCGAAGACATAGGTTTTGTTTAAGCATCACTTCAGTCATTCTGAATGGTTCTCTTGGACCCCACTTAACAGTACGGTGGTTCCTATGACTCAACAAGGAAGAGGAAAAAGAGCTACGAAAGATCTAAGTCTTCGAGCTCCACAGGCTTCATGCGATGTCTTCTCTTGTCATAGTCTTCAATGTGAATATCTTCATATACCACCTTTGACATCAATGTCTTCATACATTTTTAGAGGTCATCTCTGGTAAGAAAACCGAATCAATGAGGGACTTCTACCTATGTTATCCTGCAATTCTCACAAACACATTAGTCCCTCAACTAGGTTTGTCGTCAATACTCCAAAACCAACTAGGGGTGACACTAGATGCACTTACAGTAGGGGTGGCTATTTATAGCCAGGGGCAACCCAACTTGATTTGTCCGAAATGACCCTGGGTCACTAAGGAACTGACACGTGTCCAACGGTCAGATTTCAAACACACGCGACAGCTTGACTTCGGCTACAGGTAAAGCTGACTCATCCAGCTCTGGATAAGATTTGTTCTCATTGTCTTCGCTCGAAGACTTAGGATTTGGTTGAGCATCACTTCAGTCACTCTGATTTTGTTCACTTGGACCCCACTTAACAATACGGTGGTTCCTATGACTCAACAAATAAGAAAAGAAAATGACGAAACAACTATGTCTTCGCACTCCATAGTCTTCATGTGCTTCTCATGTCATAATCTTCACTGTGAATATCTTCATAGACCACCATTGTCTTTAATGTCTTCACACATTTTTAGGGGTCATCTCTGGTAGGTAAACCGAATCAATATGGGACTACTACCTGTGTTATCCTGTAATTCTCACAAACGCATTAGTCTCTCAACCAAGTTTGTTGTCAATACTCCAAAACCAACTAAGGGTGGCACTAGATGCACTTACAATCTCCCCCTTTGTGGTGATTGATGACAAACCGGTTGAAGTTTTCAACGGGGATAAGAGTATGTGAAAGTTTAAGGATTAAGGCATTGTATTCATAATTAGCAAAGGCTCCCCCTAAAGATGCACATGTAAGTAGTTTGCTTTTGAATGCAGATGCACATGGCAGGTTTTACTTTGTGAGATCCCTTTCAACTTATGAAGACAATTCATCATGCATATATAAAGAGATAACGAAGATAATGACATGCATAATGAAAAATGGACATCTGCGGAATGACTTCATGCGGAATTTATCATTGCATCACAAGATAGCAGAAAAGGTAGCAAACGACCATCGAGTTTAAGTGTTACAACTCAAAAAACCAAATGTTTCAAAAGACAAGAGTTATAAAGACTTAGCAAAAATAATGCAACCACCCAATAAGGACCCGCTTGAAGACTATCAACTCATAAGCTTCTCCCGCTTTTGTCAGTAATGACCAAAAAGGTTTGAAGACATAGAGTATCTACGCGTTCCCATCAGGAGTAGATGAAGGAGCAGGGTCGACGTTGGAGATCGGTGGTGCAAACGGGCCCGATGCAGTGTTGAGATGCAGTGCAGCCATGGTTGGTGAAGTGGCGTCCTCTTCTTCATCAACGACTCTCGCAACAACAGTTGCAGCCGAATATGAACGCTCAGAATCTTCAATTGAGGGACTGTGGCGCCAGCTTGCATTTTGTGGAGGCCTGGAATCAAACTTGAAGTTCTTAGTGAAGCCATCTTCACGAAAGATCGTCTTCAGGACAAAGCACGAGACTCTTCCAGTACCGCCGACAGGCTTCATGGGCAACAAACGAGTTCTTGGTGGCCAAGTTTCAAATGCGATTTACATCCACCAAGATACTCTGCATCTGACGCTTTAGCCAGTCATGATGCTTATCCTGCCTCTGATGCAAGGCCACAAGAAGCTCTCGATCATTGAGTACATGAAATCTCTTTCGAGGCCTTTGGGCAACCGTACTTGCAGTGGCTTCGGTGTTGGCACGATGTGGCACTCTCATATTCCCAGCCAGAGGATAAGTAGGGGTTGCAACATTGGGGACAAGAATTCCCTCCATTGGTTGTGAGAAGCTTTGATGATCAGCATTATGAAGATGTAGAGGCTTCTTGGTAGGCTCAGGGTAGATGGCTTCAATGGACAGATCAACCTCAAGAAGAAAAACAAGATGGTTGCACGCTGAGGGCTGATAGTCAACAGTAGAATGGAGCTTGATCAGGCGCATCACCCATGGAGCATAGAATTTCAGGCCAAACAGATCAATCCCAGATGCAGCGAGTTATCTGATGAAGAAATCCTGGGTATTGAATCTGATGCCATTGATGATATAAAATACCAAAGTCTTCATGGCTCCTTCAAGTTTGGCTTCAGAAGAATGTCCCTTGATTGGCCATAGAGTACGCCTCAGAATGTGGTATACTATGCGGGGTAAGTACTCGAGGTCTTTCACGAAGAATTCTTTGGGGTATTCAGCATCTTGAGGCAATGACTTCATCATACTGAGCATCTCACTCATATTTGGCTCACGCCTCTGGAAGATACTCTGCAGTTCATCTCGATGACGCTGACAGCCAGGCTCATAGAACTCACCTGGAGTGGGCAGGGAAGTAAGCTCGATGATGTCTTGAGCTTTGGCTCCATGATGCACATCACCTGTCATCCACTCAAGAATCCATGTCTTCATATCCCTGTTGTAGCCATGAATATGAAGTGTAGCATAGAACTGCAGTAGAAGCTCTTCATTCCAGTGCTCTTTCTCTGTCACAAATGGCAGAAGACCAACATCCCTGAAGTAGTCAAGCGCTTCTTCAAGACAGGGCAGCCCAGTAATAGCTTCACAGTCAAGACGCATGTGTGGAAAGATTCGCTCTTGATTTTATAGAATGCAGGAGTAGTAGTTGCGCTGCTGATGGCTCCAGAATCGATCGGAAGAGATCTTTGGCTTCGAGTAGGGATTCTTGGCACCGTCAAAGAAGGTGTTGTGGGCTCTGAAGCTGTGCACGTTGAAAGAACCCGGTGTAGTTGCAACACCTGGAAGCCTTGGCAGCCGTGGCTTGGGCTTCTGAACTTGTGGCCTCTACTCCTGATAGTCATATTGTGGTCCGGGAGCAGTGGGAGGAACCATAATAGGACATCTAACTGTGACAAGCTAACCATGATCATAGTCATGTTCCATGGTGTGAGGCCTTGGAGGTGGAACAGTGACTTCAGCTTCCACATTGGCTTCAGGCTCCACATGAGCTTCAGGCTCCACATGAGCTTCAGCCATGACTTGATCAGGCTCCACAGTGTCATTGGCTTTAGTGGTGTTGTTTGTGGCAGCCTCGGTGTTTTCAACCTCCATTTGTTCAATAACAGGAGGTTCGGGCACAATCACATTCTCCTCGAGAATGACTTAATCAGGAGCAAGGGGTGTGGCAACTCTTTCTTCTTCTCTTGCTTCTTCATTATCTTCATCGGCTGATGCAGCCAGAATGTCTTCAGCATCTTTGGCTTCAGGCTCAGAGACATTCACATTAGGGGTGGCTTCAGGAAACACTTGACGTGCTACTAAGCTTTGTTGCACCTCCCCTTCTGAAATGCTCAACATGGCAACCTGTGGCCTGGGGCCTTTGTGAAGCCTGCGAAATGCGGGCGACGCCTCTAGTGATGGAGTGGTCTGCACCATGTAGTTGTCGTCGTCAAGCACCGAAGTGGTGACTTGAGGAGTTGGTGTTATTGGTGTCTCATCATGGAATGGGGTGTCTTGCTGAGGGCGCTCGGCCCATGAGTCATCCTGAGCGATTAGCGTCAAAGGATGACCAATGCTGATAAGTTCACTGTTCGTAAGAACAGGCGATGATACCGACTGGGGCTCGAGCTGAGGAAGGACTACATCATCATTAACATTGTCTTCATGACCAATGTCTTCAGCTGTGATGGGGTCAACAGCTGGAACTTCTTCATCTTCAGGAGCCTCTGTGGAAGCAGGCTCATGGATCACAAGACGGCGCTCTTGGTTGGTGGAGGCTGGACAAGCAACAAAAATGGGGTCAATGATGAGGGGCTCAGAGGCCAAAGCACACTCTTTCTTGGATGACTTTGTCTTCAATTTATTCTTTGATGGGGCATCATCAGACGCATCCTTGTGCTTGCATTTCCTAGCTTCGGCTTCAGCTGCCCTTGTCTTCTTCAGCTCTGAAGCTGCTGAGGTGACCTTAGGCTTTGAGCCTGTCATACTGGCAGGGAAGACAATGTGAGGTTCTTCCTGCCTTGGTACTTCACTTTGGGCTTCAGCAAACTTCTTCTTTGCCTTGGCAGCCATTCTGGGGTCGATGCCAGGATGCCCAAGAGCTTTGCGCTTTTCAGCTTCATTGTGTGTTTGAACGCACTTCTGTGCGTAGTACTTCATGCGCTCACAAGAGCCTTTGTCTTCTTCCCTCTTCTTGTGAAACTCGGCCTTGAGGTCATCCATCGTTTTCTTGAAGATTTGCACATCAGCCACACTCAGTTTGGCCATGTGCTTCTTGAAGTGGGCCTTTTTCATAGTCAATCTTGTTCTTGATCTCAACAATTTTCTTGGCCAAGGCCAGTTCATTTGTAATAGCTCCATGGAACGTGACGCTTATGTCCACAAGCAGCTAAAGATCATCAATATTGATGCTTTGGTCATTGAACCACTCATCGACGAAGTTGTTCAGAATGTCAACATCAAAGAGGGGCAGATCATTGAAGATCTCCGCCTCTTGCTTGCTCTTGATCATTTGGTCAAGTGCATCATCACCAAGATCTTCATCACTGGACAGATCAATGGTGTTTTCCTCGTTGCGCAGAACGGCAACAGGAGCCAGTTCATGCCCAGAAATCTTCTTGGGCTTCTTGATTTTCTTGGACTTATCGGCCTTCTTGGGGACACAAGAAAAATCTTTAGACTGCACACTGGGTTTAGGAGGTGCAGTTGTCAATGGCTTCACAGTCGAAGCTTTTGGTGTGGCAGAGGGCTTCGAAGCTTTTGTCTTCTTCTTCTGCTTCGGTGGTGCTGGCGCATCTTCAGAATCTGCGTCATCAACAGATTGATCCACCATAGCCCTCTAAGCAGTGCTACCTCTTGAGCATGCATTGGTTTTCCCTTGAAGAGGAAAGGGTAATGCAGCAAAGTAGCGTAAGTATTTCCCTCAGTTTTTGAGAACCAAGTTATCAATCCGGTAGGAGACTACACGCAAGTCCCCTAGTACCTGCACAGACAAACAAGAACCTCACAACCAACGCGATAAAGGGGTTGTCAATCCCTTCACGATCACTTACGAAAGTGGGATATGATAGAGATAAGAAGATAAATATTTTTGGTATTTTTGTGGTATAGATTGGAAAATAAAGATTGCAAAATAAATAGTAAACTAGAATTGTAGATTGAAAACTTATAAGATGTAAAGTAGATCCGGGGGCCATAGGTTTCACTAGTGGCTTCTCTCAAGATAGCATGAATTATGGTGGGTGAACAAATTACTGCCGAGCAATTGATAGAAAAGTGCATAGTTATGATGATCTCTAAGGCAATGACTATGAATATAGGCATCACGTCCGTGACAAGTAGACCGAAACGATTCTGCATCTACTACTATTACTCCACACATCGACCGCTATCCAGCATGCATCTAGAGTATTAAGTTCATAAGAACAGAGTAACGCATTAGGTAAGATGACATGATGTAGAGGGATAAACTCAAGCAATATGATATAAACCCCATATTTTTATCCTCGATGGCAACAATACAATATTGTCATTTCCCTTTCTGTCACTGGGATCGAGCACCGCAAGATTGAACCCAAAGCTAAGCACTTCTCCCATTGCAAAGAAGATCAATCTAGTAGGCCAAACTAAACCAATAATTCGAAGAGACTTGCAAAGATATCAAATCATGCATATAAGAATTCAGAGAAGAATCAAATAATATTCATAGATAATCAAGTTCATAAACCCACAATTCATCGGATCTCAACAAACACACCGCAAAAAAAGTTACATCGAATAGATCTCCAAGTAGATCGAGGAGAACTTTGTATTGAGATCCAAAGAGAGAGAAGAAGACATCTAGCTAATAACTATGGACCCGAAGTCTGTGTTAAACTACTCACACATCATCGGAGAGGCTATGGTGTTGATGTACAAACCCTCTGAGGGAGTCCTGGATTAGGGGGTCTCCGGACAGCCGGACTATATCCTTTGGCCGGACTGTTAGACTATGAAGATACAAGATTGAAGACTTCGTCTCGTGTCCGGATGGGACTCTACTTGGCGTGGAAGGCAAGCTAGGAAATACGGATATGTATATCTCCTCCTTTGTAACTGACCTTGTGTAACCCTAGCCCTTTCTGGTGTCTATATAAACAGGAGGGTTTTAGTCCGTAGGACAACATACAATCATACCATAGGCTAGCTTCTAGGGTTTAGCCTCTCCGATCTCGTGGTAGATCAACTCTTGTAATACCCATATCATGAAGAATAAATCAAGCAGGACGTAGGGTTTTACCTCCATCAAGAGGGCCCGAACCTGGGTAAAACATCGTGTCCCCTGCCTCCTATTACCATCCGCCTTAGACGCACAGTTCGGGACCCCCTACCCGAGATCCGCCGGTTTTGACACCGACATTGGTGCTTTCATTGAGAGTTCCTCTGTGTCGTCGCCGTTAGGCTTGATGGCTCCTACGATCATCAATGGCGATGCAGTCCAGGGTGAGACTTTTCTCCCTGGACAGATTTTTGTATTCGACAGCTTTGCACTGCGGGCCAATTCGCTTGGCCATCTGGAGCAGATCGAAAGTTATGCCCCTGGCCACCAGGTCAGGTTTGGAAGCTTAAACTACACGGCCGATATCTGCGGAGACTTGATCTTCGACGGATTCGAGCCCCTGCCTTGTGCGTCACACGGTCACGATGAGTATGATTTAGCTCTACCATCGGACAGTGTTCAGGAGATCGCACCGGCAGCCGCTCCGACCCTCGATTCGGAGCCAGTTGCACCGTCCATGGACGGGTGGATGGACCCCGCCACGGAGGCCTTATCCTCAGCGGCGATCGAGCCGAACATCGACCTTACCCTGCACGAGAACCGTGTTGTCAAACTGCCGGGTCCTTCTCCGGCCACGGACTACGAACCGCCTGCGCCCGTTCCTAGCGAACCCGATTGGGCCGATCATGGAGTTTACCTCCGCGGATATTTTTTAGCACCCGCCCTTTGGTGACATACTGAACTCATTAAGGTCTCTCTCCTTGTTAGGAGGATCCTGGCCGAACTATGTCTGGCAGGATTGGGATGCGGATGACGAAGAAATTCGCTGCCCACCCACCACCCACTTAGTAGCCACTGTCGACGACTTAACCGACATGCTCGAGTTCGATTCCGAAGACATCGACGGTATGGACGACGATGCAGGAGACGAAGAGGAACCACTGCCCACAGGGCACGGACAGCCACCTCATCATACAATATATACATGGTGGACACACCCAAAGAAGGCAATGGCGACGAGACAGCGGAGGACGACCCCTCCAAGAAGCAACCCAAGCGCCGACGTCAGCAGCGCCGCTCTAAGTCCCGCCAAAGAAAAAATGGTGATACCGGCACAGGAGATAATAGCACTCCGGATAGTGCCGAAGATGGCAATAATCCCCTCAAGCACGATTTAGGGCAGGAGGATGGAGAGGCCAGCCCTCCTGAGAGAGCGGCAGATGAGGAGCATAATAATTACATGCCTCCCTCCGAAGACGAGGCAAGCCTCGACGATGACGAATTCGTCGTGCCAGAGGATCCCGTCGAACAAGAGCGCTTTAAGCACCAGCTTATAGCCACGGCAAATAGCCTTAAGAAGAAGCAGCACCAGCTTCAAGCTGATCAAGATCTGCTAGCTGACAGATGGACTGAAGTCCTGGCGGCCGAGGAATATAAACTCGAACGCCCCTCCAAGAGTTACCCAAAATGCAAGTTGCTACCCCGACTAGAGGAAGAAGCGTATGACGCGGCTGACCGGCCACCTCATGGCCGCGATAGAGAGGCATTCCAGCCAAAAGCTCAGCCTGCACCCCAACGCCATTCAAATAAAAAGGCATGGGGAAATACGCCAGACATGCGAGACGTATTGGAGAACAAAGCAAAACATGCAAGATCAATCTACGGATCACGAGGTCGCGCCACTATGTGAGACGATAATCGTCACACTGGATACAGTAAAAGTAAATCCGGCCGGGCCGAGCACAGCAGGCAAGACTCATTGGAGTTGCGTCGCGATATAGCCCAGTATAGAGGCGCCGCACACCCCTTATGCTTCACAGACAAAGTAATGGATCATCAAATCCCAGAGGGTTTCAAACCCGTAAATATAGAATCATACGACAACACAACAGATCCTGCGGTATGGATCGAGGATTTCCTCCTGCATATCCACATGGCACTCGGTGATGATCTACACGCCATTAAATACCTCCCACTCAAACTCAAAGGACCAGCTCGGCATTGGCTCAATAGCTTGCCAGCTGAGTCCATCGGCTGTTGGGAAGATCTGGAAGCCGCATTCCTCGACAACTTTCAGGGCACTTATGTGCGACCACCAGATGCCGATGACTTGAGCCACATAATTCAGCAGCCAGAGGAATCGGCCAGGCAATTCTGGACACGGTTCCTAACAAAGAAAAATCAAATCGTCGATTGTCTGGATGCAGAGGCCCTAGCAGCTTTCAAGCACAACATCCGCGACGAGTGGCTAGCCCGACACCTTGGGCAGGAAAAGCCGAAATCTATGGCAGCCCTCATGACACTCATGACCCGCTTTTGTGCGGGAGAAGACAGCTGGCTGGCTCGCAGTAATAACATATCAAAGAACCGGGGTACTTCGGATACCAAGGACGGCAATAGCAGGTCACGTCGCAACAAACATAAGCGCCGCATTAACAGCGACAATTCCGAGGATACGGCAGTCAATGCCGGATTCAAAGGCTCTAAACCCGGTCAGCGGAAAAAGTCATTCAAAAGAAGCACTCCGGGCCCGTCCAGTTTGGACCGTATACTCGATCGCTCGTGTCAAATACACGGCACCCCTGACAAGCCAGCCAACCACACCAATAGGGATTGTTGGGTGTTCAAGCAGGCCGGCAAGTTAATTGCCGAAAACAAAGATAAGGGGCCGCATAGCGATGACGAGGAGGAGCCCCGGCAGCCGAATACCGGAGGACAGAAGAGGTTCCCCCCACAAGTGCGGACGGTGAACATGATATACGCAACCCACATCCCCAAGAGGGAGCGGAAGCGTGCGCTCAGGGACATATATGCGTTGGAGCCAGTCGCCCCAAAGTTCAACCCATGGTCCTCCTGTCCGATCACCTTCGATCGCAGGGACCACCCCACTAGTATCCGTCATGGTGGATTTGCCGCGCTGGTCCTAGACCCAATCATTGACGGATTTCACCTCACTCGAGTCCTTATGGATGGCGGCAGCAGCCTGAACTTGCTTTACCAGGACGCAGTGCGCAAAATGGGTATAGACCCCTCAAGGATCAAACCCACAAAAACGACCTTTAAAGGCGTCATACTGGAAGTGGTCTTCGAATCTCCGGATAACTTCCAAAGCGAAGAGTTAATCTTCGACATAGTCCCGTTCCGCAGTGGTTATCATGCACTGCTCGGGCGAACCGCATTTGTGAGATTCAATGCGGTACCGCATTATGCATACCTCAAGCTCAAGATTCCAGGACCTCGGGGGGTCATTACAGTTAATGGAAACACAGAGCGCTCTCTCCGAACGGAGGAGCACACTGCGACCCTCGCAGCGGAAGCGCAAAGCAGCCTCTTAAGGCAATCCACTAGTTCGGCGTTTAAGGACCCGGACACCTTCAAGCGCGCCCGGAGTAATCGGCAACAGGACCGCCTGGCACGTCCCGAGCTCGCATAGCAATGCAGCCCCCACCCCGACCCAAGCCATACGGCGAAACTCGTGCCGCGCGTACATAATTACGCATTAACAATACCATGGGCACAGGTAGGGAGGGGCACGATCACGGCACGCCCCAAGACGTGGCTTAAACCGCACTAGGGGCTTCCCGCTTTGTTATTTTTCTCTCTTTCAGGACATTAATCTCTGGAAACCTTGTCCGGCAACATGATTGTCAAACACATGATGCAGCAACCAAGGAGGCAGAAAGCTACATCACACCACAGAACTCCCAGGTGGATTACGATAACGAGTGAAATACTTGCTTTAATATTATTCCTCAGCTTGCCCTTGGAGGGGACATAGTACTACTTTTTTCTTATCGCACTACCTGTATCATTTCGCTTTAACGCACGTTTTTGAATAAACAACGCATTGCATTAAGGCTTTTATTGCATTCTTCTTTATATATATATATATGTGTGTGTGTGTGTGTGTTCATTAATGACACCTTGCAACCGTACACTTTGGTACGACCAATACACCAGGGGCTTAAGTACCCCACAATATGGTGTGAGAAGTCCGAACACTTTCACAAGTGCGGCACCCCGAACTTATAGCATTATATGCATCAGCTCCGAATCATGTCTTTGGTCAATAGTTGGGTTTGCCCAGCTCCCATGTTTTGGTACCTTACGTTCCGCTATATCGGCTAAGGTAGCACTGGGAGCACTACTGCGATTGTGCCCCGGATCTGCTGGGCTAAACACCTCAGTAGAGAAAGCTAAAACTGACTGTCATGATAAGGTGAGAGACTGGTCGCTGTTCGAGAGGTTTTCGAGTCCTTAAAGACTTATGCCGCTTAGAGCGGGGAGTCGGCCCTGTCCGACTTAAGGCGTGTATCGCGCCCTAGATTCGGCCTTCCGAATATTAGGGGCTTCGCCGAAATTTAAAATTATAGAATTCTATGGCTAAGTGAGAGTGATAACGCATTACAGTCTGATTGCCTTGTTCGTTGTGCTAAGCACCTCCCTCGAAGGACCCAAAAATGGGAACAAGAGTGCTCAGGTTTATCCCGAACACCCCAGCACTCGTGGCATGGGGGCAGAAGCCGACGACTAGCCATCTCTCAGATTTGATAAACAGCCGCACAGAAGGTAATATTTTAAATTCAAACAAGCGTTGCATAGCGCATATGAACAAGTTTTCATAAATACAGGATTACACGAGCGAATTTACTCGAATATTATATCTTTCGTACACTCGTCCGCTACGAGACGAGCACCCTTCAGGACACCCTCATAGTACATCTCGGGGTGGCGATGCTCCTTGCCCTCCGACAGCCCTTCCTTGATCAGCTTCACGGCGTCCAGCTTGGCCCATTGTACCTTCACACGGGCGAAAGCCCGGCATGCACCTTCAATGCAAACGGACCGCTTGATAACTTCCAGCCGTGGGCAGGCATCCACAAGCCACCTCACCAAGCCGAAGTAGCTGTTGGGAAGGGCGTCGCCAGGCCATATCCGGACTATAAAGCCCTTCATGGCCTATTCGGCCGCCTTGTGCAGCTCGACCAGTTGCTTCAGCTGGTCGCTCATAGGTACTGGGTGTTCGGTCCCAGTATACTGGGCCCAGAACAACTTCTCCGTCGAGCTTCCCTCCTCGGCCCAGTAAAATTTGCGGCATCCGACACGCTGTGGGGCAAATCTGCGAATGCTCCTGGAGAGCTCCGGATTCGGGTAAGTAACAAGTAATTTACTTTCACATGCTTACTTTGCATATAGAATGCCTTACCCGCCACTATCTTCTTCATCGCATCAATCTCCTGGAGGGCCTTTTGGGCTTCGTCCTTGGCACTCTTTGCACTCTCAAGGGTCGTGGCAAGCTCGGACTCCCGCGTCTTCAAGTCAAGCTCCAGCGCCTCGTGCTTCGTCACGAGAGCGTGGAGCTCTTGCTGCACCTCGCCCACCCGTGCCTCATGCCTTTCTCGCTTGGTGCACTCCTTGGCCGCTTTGTCTTCGGTCTCGGATAGCGCTTGCTTCAGGGTCGCCACCTAGGTCGTGGCCCCTGGCAAATTTACGATGATCCTGTCATTTTGCAATCGCATTCTCTTTATACATATCCATAGACTAGGTACTACTTACCTTTGTTCTCCTCGAGCTGCCTCTTAGCAAGGCCGAGCTCTTTCTGGGACCCTTGGAGGTCCTGCTTCAGTGCAGCAACCTCCGCAGTCAGTGCGGTAGAGGCCAGCAGCGAAGCTTGCATACGCATATTGACATACTTATATTAAACTCCTGCGATATTGTTTGATCCTCCGCTCGGCTTTTCTTTGTGAACACCGAACAGAGCATCAGGGGCTATTGTCTATGCGGTAATATTTTTCATATATTTTAAATACTGTCTATACTGAACCTTCTAGACAACCGCACTCATAATAGTGCGGTGCTCTTCGTCGATGGTAGCGCTGCGAAGCACTCCCAGCAGATTGTCTGGTGCCTCTGGATGGACAGAGGTCACCGGCACAGGCGTCTTGCCCCTTTTGGAAGGAGGCCGCCTGCCCGAGTCCGGATCCGCCGGGGGTTCCAGCGCGATGTTCGGCTGAGGGCCGAACTCGGAGCCCTCGGGAACCTTGCTCCCTCTGCTCCCGGAGTCCGGAAGGTCGCCTTGAGGCGCCTCCGGGACTGTCTCCCCTCGACCCGGTGCCTCTTGAGACAATACCTCGGCGTTGTCTGTAGGGCAAGGGGAGGTGGCAGTCGGAAGTGGATCGCTATCCATATCCGATGAGCCCAGGGAGCCGTCCGACGATACGTCGATACGGGCTCATGGTGGTCTGCATAGTCATAATTCGGCGTTAGGAAAGGCAGTGCGACAAAGGTATGCTATGAGTTGCTCTGGCATCCGAATACTTACGACTTCGCCAGGGGCTTGTCCCTGAGCAGCCACTCGTCTTCATCTTCGGCGGCGGTGGTGGAGTAGTCCGGAAGGAGAGTCCTTCCCTTCTTGGACCCTTCGGCCTCCCCAGTTGGGGCGGCCTTCCTTTTCTTGTCTCCCCCGGCTGGAGGGGGAGCATCTTCATCTTCCTCCTCGTCTTCGGGGGAGGAGTGCGTCACGGAGTTACCGGACGATGAGTCTGATACCACCTGGCGCCGGGAACTCTTTCGGGTTACCTTGGCCTTCTTGGTCTTCTCCGGCACCTTGTAAGGAGCCGGAGTTAGCATCTTCGTTAGGAGAGCGTCTGCTGGGCCTTCGGGCAAAGGAGCCGGACAGTCGATCTGTCCGGCCATCTCCTGCCAGTCCTGTCAAAGGTATGGGAGCTTAGATCCCGCATAGAGTCAAACTATGAAAAACGAGTATCCTGTAAGAGGTAAAATAGCTTATCGCGCTGAATCCGCGATCCTCGGTAGTGGGAGGGGGAACCTCGGCACCCTTGAATAGCACCTTCCAGGCATCCTCGTGTGTTGTGTCGAAGAGCCTGTTCAGAGTTTGGTGCTGGGCCGGGTCGAACTCCCACAAGTTGAAAGCCCGTTGTTGACACGGGAGGATCCGGCGGATGAGCATGACCTGGACTACATTGACGAGTTTGAGCTTCTTGCTCACTATGTTTTGGATACATGTTTGGAGTCCGGTCAGCTCTCCCGAACTACCCCAGGACAGGCCCTTCTCTTGCCAGGAGGTGAGCCGCGTGGGGATGCCAGATCGGAACTCGGGGGCCGCTGCCCATTTAGGGTCACGCGGCTTGGTGATGTGGAACCACCCCGATTGCCACCCCTTTATGGTCTCCACGAAGGAGCCCTCGGGCCATGTGACATTGGGCATCTTTCCCACCATGGCGCCTTCGCACTTCGCCTGGCGGCCGCTCACTACCTTCGGCTTGACATTGAAGGTCTTCAGCCATAAGCTGAAGTGGGGCTTGATGCGGAGGAAGGCCTCACACACGACGATAAATGCCAAGATGTTGAGGATGAAGTTCGGGGCCAGATCGTGGAAATCCAGGCCGTAGTAGAACATGAGCCTCCGGACGAATGGGTGGAGAGGGAATCCCAGTCCGCGGAGGAAATGGGTAAGGAACACTACCCTCTCATGGGGCCTGGGGGTGGGGATGAGCTGCCCTTCATCTGGGAGCCGGTGCGCGATGTCGTCGGGCAGGTATCCGGCTCTCCTCAGCTTCTTGATGTGTCCCTCCGTGACGGAGGAGACCATCCACCTGCCTCCCGCTCCGGACATGGTTGGAGAAGGTTGAGGTGGGAAGTGCGGACTTGGACGCTAGAGCTCGAGTGTGCGAAAATGGATGAGAAAAGGAGGAAGAAGGCGTGGATGAAAAGGTGAATCCTTGTCCCTTTATATGGGCGGCCGAAACTATGCGCCCCCACTAGCCTGGTAAAACTCGCTTATCCCCCAAGCGTCGTAATCGATGGCGCGGTTGGGTTACCCACACCCGTATTGATGAGAATCCCGTAATGAGGGGGACACGATCTCTGCTTTGACAAGACGTGTCAAAAAACTGCCTCGCGTTATGTGCGGGGCTAGTTAAAGGAAATAGTTCGAATAATCATCGGGCCATTGCATAACGTCATGTTGCCAAAACAAGTCAGCAGATTAGATTCTTGGAAATATTATTCTCTCTACGGTGGAATGTGGAACTTATTTTGCAGGGTCGGACACTAGATTTGTATTCGAATTTTTCCGTGGTGTATTCAGAGGAGGAACCCGCCTTGCAATGCCGAAGACTATACTGCGCGCCGGACTCATCGTCATTGAAGCCTGGTTCAGGGGCTACTAAGGGAGTCCTGGATTAGGTGGTCTCCGGACAGCCGGACTATATCCTTTGGCCGGACTATTAGACTATGAAGATACAAGATTGAAGACTTCGTCTCGTGTCCGGATGGGACTCTACTTAGCGTGGAAGGCAAGCTAGGCAATACGGATATGTATATCTCCTCCTTTGTAACCGACCTTGTGTAACCCTAGCCATTTCCGGTGTCTATATAAACCGGAGGGTTTTAGTCCGTAGGACAACATACAATCATACCATAGGCTAGCTTCTAGGGTTTAGCCTCTCCGATCTCGTGGTAGATCAACTCTTGTAATACCCATATCATGAAGAATAAATCAAGCAGGACGTAGGGTTTTACCTCCATCAAGAGGGCCCGAACCTGGGTAAAACATCGTGTCCCCTGCCTCCTATTACCATCCGCCTTAGACGCACAGTTCGGGACCCCCTACCCGAGATCCGCCGGTTTTGACACCGACACCCTCCGTGATCGAATCCCCCTCCGGCGGAGCGCTGGAAAAGGCCTCAAGATGGGATCTCACGGGTACAGAAGGTTGCGGAGGTGGAAAAGGTGTTTCGTGGCTCTCCTTGAAGGTTTCAGGGTATAAGAGTATATATAGGCGAAAGAAGTAGGTCAGTGGAGCTGCGAAGGGCCCACGAGGGTGGGGCGCGCCTGGCCCCCCTGGGCGCGCCCTCCTGCCTCATGGCTTCCTCGCTGCTTTCTTGACGTCCACTCCAAGTCTCCTAGATCACGTTTGTTCCAAAAACGATCCCCGCGAAGGTTTCATTCCGTTTGGATTCCGTTTGATATTCCTTTTCCGCGAAACACTGAAATAGGCAAAAAAACAGCAATTTGCACTGGGCTTTCGGTTAATAGGTTAGTCCCAAAAATAATATAAAAGTGAATAGTAAAGCCCATTAAACATCCAAAATAGATAATATAATAGCATGGAACAATAAAAAATTATAGATACGTTGGAGATGTATCAAGCATCCCCAAGCTTAATTCCTGCTCGTCCTCGAGTAGGTAAATGATAAAAACAGAATTTTTGATGTGGAATGCTACCTAACATAATTTTCAATGTAATTATGTTTATTGTGGCATGAATGTTCAGATCCAAAAGATTCAAGACAAAAGTTTAATATTGACATAAAAATAATAATACTTCAAGCATACTAACTAAGCAATTATGTCTTCTCAAAATAACATGGCCAAAGAAAGCTTATCCCTACAAAATCATATAGTTTGGCTATGCTTCATTTTCGTCACACAAGAATGCTCTCATCATGCACAACCCCAATGAGAAGCCAAGCAATTGTTTCATACTTTAGTAATCTCAAACTTTTTTCAACTTTCACGCAATACATGAGCGTGAGCCATGGACATAGCACTATGGGTGGAATAGAATATAATGATGGGGGTTGTGTGGAGAAGACAAAAAAGGAGAAAGTCTCACACTGACGCGACTAATCAACAGGCTATGGAGATGCCCATCAATTGATGTCAATGCGAGGAGTAGGGATTGCCATGCAACGGATGCACTAGAGCTATAAATGTATGAAAGCTCAACAAAAGAAACTAAGTGGGTGTGCATCCAACTTGCTTGCTCACGAAGACCTAGGGCATTTGAGGAAGCCCATTGTTGGAATATACAAGCTAAGTTCTATAATGAAAATTTCCCACTAGTATATGAAATTGACAATATAAGAGACTCTCTATGATGAAGATCATGGTGCTACTTTGAAGCACAAGTGTGGAAAAAAGGATAGTAGCATTGTCCCTTTTATTTTCTTTTTTGGCCTTTCCTTCTTTTTTTATTTGTCCTTTTTACTTTTTGGGACAATGCTCTATTAATGATGATCATCACTCTTCTATTTATTTACAACTCAAAGATTACAACTCGATACTAGAACAAAGTATGACTCTATATGAATGCCTATGGCGGTGTACCGGGATGGGCAATGAATCAAGAGTGACATGTATGAAATTATGCATGGTGGCTTTGCCAAAAATACGATGTCAACTACATGATCATGCAAGGCAATATGACAATGATGAAGCGTGTCATAATAAAAGGAACGGTGGAAAGTTGCATGGCAATATATCTCGGAATGGCTATGGAAATGCCATAATAGGTAGGTATGGTGGTTGTTTTGAGGAAGATATAAGGAGGTTTATGTGTGATAGAGCGTATCATATCACGGGGGTTGGATGCACCGGCGAAGTTTGCACCAACTCTCAAGGTGAGAAAGGGCAATGCACGGTACCGAAGAGGCTAGCAATGATGGGAAGGTGAGAGTGCGTATAATCCATGGACTCAACATTAGTCATAAAGAACTCACATACTTATTGCAAAAATCTACAAGTCATCAAAAACCAAGCATTATGCGCATGCTCCTAGGGGGATAGATTGGTAGGAAAAGACCATCGCTCGTCCCCGACCGCCACTCATAAGGAGGACAATCAAAGAAACACCTCATGCTTCAAATTTGTCACACAACGTTCACCATACGTGCATGCTACGGGACTTGCAAACTCTAACACAAGTATTTCTCAAATTCACAACTACTCAACTAGCATGACTCTAATATTACAATCTTCATATCTCAAAACAATCATCAAGTATCAAACTTCTCATAGTATTCAATGCACTCTATATGAAAGTTTTTATTATACCGATCTTGGATGCCTATTATATTAGGACTAATTTTATAGCAAAAGCAAATTGTCATGCTGTTCTAAAGGACTCCCAAAATAATATAAGTGAAGCATGAGAGATCAATAATTTCTATAAAATAAAACCACCACCGTGCTCTAAAAGATATAAGTGAAGCGCTAGAGCAAAATTATCTAGCTCAAAAGATATAAGTGAAGCACAAAGAGTATTCTAATAAATTCTGATTCATGTGTGTCTCTCCAAAAGGTGTGTACAGCAAGGATTATTGGGGGAAGATAAAAAGCAAAGACTCAAATCACACGAGACGCTCCAAGCAAAACACATATCATGTGGTGAATAAAAATATAGCCTCAAGTAAAGTTACCGATGGACGAAGACGAAAGAGGGGATGCCTTCCAGGGCATCCCTAAGCTTAGGCTTTTGGTTGTCCTTGAATTTTACCTTTGGGTGACTTGGGCATCCCCAATCTTTGGCTCTTGCCACTCCTTATTCCAAAATCCATCAAATCTTTACCCAAAACTTGAAAACTTCACAACACAAAACTCAACAGAAAATCTCATGAGCTCCGTTAGTATAAGAAAACAAACCACCACTTTAAGGTAATGTAATGAACTCATTCTTTATTTATATTGGTGTTAAACCTACTGTATTCCAACTCCTCTATGGTTCATACCCCCCGATACTAGCCATAGATTCATCAAAATAAGCAAACAACACACGAAAAACAGAATGTGTCAAAAACAGAACAGTCTGTAGTAATCTGTAGGTTTCGAATACTTCTGTAACTCCAAAAATCCTGAGAAATTAGGACATCCTAAATAATTTGTATATTGATCTACTTCAGTTAGAATTGGTATTTTATCGCTCTCTGGTTAAAAACTGAAAATTATTCTCGTGAGCGCATACTTTCTGTTTTTTCAGCAAGATCAAACAACTATCATCCAAGAAGATCCTAAAGGCTTTACTTGGCACAAACACTAATTCAAAACACAAAAAACACAATCATAGCAGTAGATAGATGATTTATTTATTACTAAACAGGAACAAAAAGCAAGAAACAAAAATAAAATTGGGTTGCCTCCCAACAAGAGCTATCATTTAACGCCCCTAGCTAGGCATAAAAGCAAGAATAGATCTAGGTATTATCATCTTTGGTATGCAATCCATAAGTGTCTCTCATAATAGATTCATAAGGTAATTTAATTTTCTTCCTAGGAAACTGTTCCATGCCTTTCCTTAATGGAAATTGGAATCTAATATTTCCTTCTTTCATATCAATGATTGCACCAATCGTTCTAAGGAAAGGTCTACCAAGAATAATATGACAAGTAGGATTGCAATCTATATCAAGAACAATAAAATCTATGGACACATAATTCCTATTTTCAACAAGAAGAACATCATTAATCCTTACCATAGGTTTCTTAATGGTGGAATCTGCAAGATGCAAATTTAAAGAACAATCATCAAATTCACGGAAACCTAACACATCACGCAAAGTTTTTGGAATCATGGAAACACTAGCACCCAAATCACATAAAGCACAACATTCATGATCTTTAATATTAATTTTAATAGTAGGTTCCCACTCATCATAAAGTTTTCTAGGGATATAAACTTCTAATTCAAGTTTTTCTTCATAGGATTGCATTAAAGTATCAATGATATGTTTAGTAAAAGCTTTGTTTTGATCATAAACATGAGGAGAATTTAACATGGATTGCAACAAGGAAATACAATCTATCAAAGAACAATTATCATAATTAAATTCCTTGAAATCCAAAATAGTGGGTTCATTGCTATGTAAAGTTTTGACCTCTTCAATCCCACTTTTACCAATTTTTGCATCAAGATCTAAAAACTCCGAATCATTGGGACGCCTTTTAACTAAAGTCAACTCATCTGCAATCCCATCTTTATCAAGATTCATATTGGCAAACAAAGACTTAATAGGAGACACATCAATCACATTTAGATCTTCATCATTATTATCATGAAAACTAGAAGAACACGCTTTTACAAAGCAATCCTTTTTAGCACGCATCTTAGCGGTTCTTTCTTTGCAGTCATCAATGGAAATTCTCATGGCTTTGAGAGACTCATTGATATCATGCTTAGGTGGAATAGATCTAAGTTTCAAAGAATCAACATCCCGAGAAATTCTAGCCACGTTCCTAGACAACTCATCAATCTTAGGGATTTTTTCTTCAAGCAAGGCATTGAAATTCTTTTGAGAAATCATAAATTCTTTAACACTAGTCTCAAAATCAGAGGGCATCTTATTAAAATTTCCATAAGAGTTGTTGTAGGAATTACATAATTATTAGAGGAATTACTAGGGAACGGCCTAGAATTAAAATTTGCTCTATACGCGTTGTTACCAAAATTGTTCCTACCAACAAAATTCACATCCATAGATTCATTATTATTCTCAATCAAAGTAGACAAAGGCATATCATTAGGATCAGAAGAAACACTCTTATTAGCAAACAATTTCATAAGTTCATCCATCTTTTCACTCCAAACATTAATCTCTTCTATCGCATGAACCTTTTTACTAGTAGATCTTTCGGTGTGCCATTGAGAATAATTAACTATAATATCATCTAGGAGTTTAGTAGGTTCTCCTAAAGTGATTTCCATAAAAGTGCCTCCCGCGGCCAAATCTAAAAGATTTCTAGAAGCAAAATTCAATCCAGCATAATTTTTTTGTATAATCATCCATAAATTCAAACCATGTGTAGGGCAATTACGTATCATTAATTTCATCCTTTCCCAAGCTTGTGCAACATGCTCATGATCAAGTTGCTTAAAATTCATAATATCGTTTCTAAGAGAGATGATCTTAGCGGGAGGAAAATACTTAAAGATAAAAAGCATCTTTGCACTTATTCCATGAATCAATACTACTTTTAGGCAAAGAAGAGAACCAAGTTTTAGCATGATCTCTAAGCGAAAAAGGAAATAGATTCAATTTAACAATATCATTATCCACATCTTTCTTCTTTTGCATATCACAGAAATCAACAAAGCTGTTTAGATGGGTAGCGGCATCTTCACTAGGAAGGCCAACAAATTGGTCTTTCATGACAAGATTCAGCAAAGTGGTATTAATTTCATGAGATTCAACATTGGTAAGAGGAGCAATCGGAGTGCTAATAAACTCATTATTGTTGGTATTGGAAAAGTCACACAATTTAGTTTTATCTTGAGCCATCGTGACAAACAATCCAACACACAAGCAAACAAGAAGCAAGCAAAAAGAGGTGGACAGAAAAGAAGCGAATAAAACGGCAAAGGTGAAGTGGGGAGAGGAAAACGAGAGGCAAATGGCAAATAATGTAATGCGAGGGATAAGGGTTTGTGATGGATACTTGGTGTGTCTTGACTTGGCGTAGATCTCCCTGGCAACGGCGCCAGAAACCCTTCTTGCTACCTCTTGAGCATGCGTTGGTTTTCCCTTGAAGAGGAAAGGGTGATGCAGCAAAGTAGCGTAAGTATTTCCCTCAGTTTTTGATAACCAAGGTATCAATCCAGTAGGAGACTACACACAAGTCCCCTAGTACCTGCACAAACAAACAAGAACCTCACAACCAACGCGATAAAGGGGTTGTCAATCCCTTCACGATCACTTACGAAAGTGCGATCTGATAGAGATAATAAGATAAATATTTTTGGTATTTTGTGGTATAGATTGGAAAATAGAGATTGCAAAATAAATAGTAAACTAGAATTGTAGATTGGAAACTTATATGATGTAAAGTAGACCCGGGGGCCATAGGTTTCACTAGTGGCTTCTCTCAAGATAGCATGAATTACGGTGGGTGAACAAATTACTGCTGAGCAATAGATAGAAAAGCGCATAGTTATGATGATATCTAAGGCGATGATCATGAATATAGGCATCACGTCCGTGACAAGTAGACCAAAACGATTCTGCATCTACTACTATTACTCCACACATCGACCGCTATCCAGCATGCATCTAGAGTATTAAGTTCATAAGAACAGAGTAACGCATTAGGCAAGATGACATGATGTAGAGGGATAAACTCAAGCTATATGATATAAACCCCATCTTTTTATCCTCGATGCCAACAATACAATACGTGTCGTTTCCCTTTCTGTCACTGGGATCGAGCACCGCAAGACGGAACCCAAAGCTAAGCACTTCTCCCATTGCAAGAAAGATCAATCTAGTAGGCCAAACTAAACCGATAATTCGAAGAGACTTGCAAAGATATCAAATCATGCATATAAGAATTCAGAGAAGAATCAAATAATATTCATAAATAATCAAGTTCATAAACCCACAATTCATCAGATCTCGACAAACACACCGCAAAAAGAGTTACATCGAATGGATCTCCAAGAAGATCGAGGAGAACTTTGTATTGAGATCCAAAGAGAGAGAAGAAGCCATCTAGCTAATAACTATGGACCCGAAGGTCTGTGGTAAACTACTGACACATCATCGGAGAGGCTATGGTGTTCATGTAGAAGCCCTCCGTGATCGAATCCCCCTCCGACAGAGCGCCGGAAAAGGCCCCAAGATGGGATCTCACGGGTACAGAAGGTTGCGGCGGTGCAAAAGGTGTTTCGTGGCTCTCCCCGAACGTTTCATGGTATAAGAGTACATATAGGCGAAAGAAGTAGGTCGGTGGAGCTGCTTGGGGCCCACGAGGGTGGGGGGCACGCCTGGCCCCCTGGGTGCGCCCTCCCGCCTCGTGGCTTCCTCGTTGCTTTCTTGACGTCCACTCCAAGTATCCTGGATCACATTTGTTCCAAAAATGATCCTCGCGAAGGTTTCATTCTGTTTGGATTCCGTTTGATATTCCTTTTCTGTGGAACACTGAAATAGGAAAAAAAATAGCAATTTGCATTGGGCTTTCGGTTAATAGGTTTGTCCCAAAAATAATAAAAAAGTGAATAGTAAAGCCCATTAAACATCCAAAACAGATAATATAATAGCATGGAACAATCAAAAATTATAGATACGTTGGAGACGTATCAAGCAGCGATGTGAGAGAGGAGGCCACCGAAGTTGTGGAAGGGGCCGATGAAATTTGGATTGGCATCGCGCGTGCCATCAGCCCTTGGAGCAGATGGACCAGGGTTGAAGTTGAGTCCTAGATCATCCTTGTTCTTTATAACTGACTCCTTGGCAAACTGATAGTTGCACTTGAACAGATTGTCTTCGTGACACCATAACATAGATGATGGGTCGACATTCTCAGGCTTCGGTCCTCAGACCATGCATGGGTAGAAGCCTTGAGCAATGGCTTCAGGCTTCAAATTTGGCTGCAGATTCCTGTACAGGATATCACCCCATGGGTGCTTAATAGCGTTCTTCTCAGCATATTCGGCAGTGACGAAGTTGTATTTGAACCACTGTTCTGCCCAATATCTTTGAATCCATTGGATTCGGGTCTTGCGCTGATTGTAACTTTCTTCAGGAACCGACTTGTACGATTCATACAGATCGGGAGGCAGATCTAGAGTTGTATTGCCTCTGCGCTGCCTGCCACCTTTCCTGACAAATTTATCTGTGGCCATTATATTCAGACTGAATGGCTTCCTTCTACTGGTCAGACAAGAGCTGGCTTTAGGGGAGTGAATGTGATGTTGTAAGAACTCTGCAGATGAATGCAGACTATGAGAACCAAGGGATTCTCCTATGGACATGTACCTGTGACAGCATTAAAGGTGCGAGGGAAGGGGAAGAGGTCATATGCATTCTCAGAATATTTTGAAGATAAATCGGTTTGAAGACATTGACCTCATAGTGCGAAGACATTCACTTATTTGAAGAGAGTTGGTTCCAGATTTGTACGAATCCATGAATAAGTACAAGTGAGGAATCTAACTAGTTATGAAGCATAAGTGAGTAACCTTAGCATAATATGAGATGCAGATAAAATCAGATATAGATTTGGAAGTGTAGAAACCACTTTTGGTCGAAGTGGATCGATTTGATGGATCAAAAGACAGGAAAAAGAGGTTTATTTACTACTGACGAACTGCTAGACGAGGCAGAGTTTTGAAGCTGAGCATTTCAATCTCCCGTGCCCTAACTTGGCGATGGAAGACACCTACGGCGGCGGCGGAGAGGATGAGGTCTGCGGCTGGCATGAGGACGGCGTCGAAGAAGCCGCGGCAGCTAAGCGCTTCGTCTCCGGCGTCGACGCGAGCTAGCGGAGGCACTAGGGTTTGTGCGAGGTGGCGAGGGGGAAGAAGAGATAATGACCGCAGTGTGTGTGTATTTATAAGGATAGGGACGGCACAGCGTAATTACGCGGGTGCCCCTGGCGGTTCACATCTGAGGAACATGTGGCTTGCATGCAACTTATTGGAAGTTGTTCCATGTTCCCACGCACGCCTGGATTGTCGGGTGGTCGTTCTGGCTTCTCTGGTATTCAGGCAAAAAGGATATGTCATTTAAAACAAATTTAAATGTTTGTCTTTGTGTCTTCTGCTGACAAGGACTCAGAGAAGACATTTGACAGGTTTCAACAGAGTGCATATGACTTGGATAGATAGAATTTGAGGTAGAATCACAGAGAGGGTTAGAGTCCGATCACATTCACTTAGATCAGAAAATTCAAGAGTGAAGACATAGCTATAAGTGAATGATGTAGAGGACAGAACACACATATAAATTAGTATAAGACCAACTCAACATTGCGAAGATAAACTTATAAGTCAAATCAATGTTGAAGACAAACCAAATGCGAAGACTATGCAATTATGACGCCAAATGAAACACTTCAAAAAGAATTTGGTGGTGGCGTTAGCCATCGTATAGGAAGTATTAGACCCAGACACGACGCACAATTATCGTGGCGCTCCGAAGTCAAATTCCACATTAATGTATTCACACTTAGAGTGTATGTCTTCATTGATTGAAGAGATACGTTACTTCGTGTGTTGCACATTTAAGCCATCAACATGCATAAGCGTTAGGATGTGTGTCCAACTACATGACATTTGAGGATTCTAAGATATTTAGCTCACACCGCAACTTGCAAAACCTTTTCTCATCCAAGGGCTTTGTGAAGATGTCTGCCAATTGCTCTTCAGTGTTGACGTGAATGATATCAATATCCTCCTTCATGACATGATCTCTAAGAAAGTGATGACGGATCTGAATGTGCTTCGTCTTCGAGTGTTGAACTGGGTTGTTGGCAATCTTGATGGCGCTTTCATTGTCGCAGTAGAGTGGCACACGTTTCAGATGTATGCCATAGTCCTTGAGAGTTTTCTTCATCCATAGAAGCTGAGCGCAGCAAGATCCAGCAACAATGTATTCAGATTCAGAAGTGGAGAGGGATACAGAGTTCTGCTTCTTTGAAGACCAATAGACAAGAGATTGTCCAAGAAAGTGACAGGTGCCTGATGTGGACTTGTGATTGAAGGAAATATGCCCTAGAGGCAAAATTATTATTTATTTCCTTATTTCATGATAAATGTTTATTATTCATGCTAGAATTGTATTGACCGGAAACTTAGTACATGTGTGAATACATAGACAAAACAAAGTGTCCCCAGTATGCCTCTACTTGACTAGTTCGTTTATCAAAGATGGTTATGTTTCCTAACCATAGACATCTGTTGTCATTTGATGAATGGGATCACATCATTAGGAGAATGATGTGATGGACAAGACCGATTCGTTAGCTTAGCATTATGATCATTACAGTTTCATTGCTACTGCTTTCTTCATGACTTATACATGTTCCACAGACTATGAGATTATGCAACTCCCGAATACCGGAGGAACACCTTGTGTGCTATCAAACATCACAACATAACTGGGTGATTATAAAGATGCTCTACAGGTGTATCTGATGGTGTTTGTTGAGTTGGCATAGATCGAGATTAGGATTTGTCACTCCGTGTATCGGAGAGGTATCTCTGGGCCCTCTCGGTAATGCACATCACTATAAGCCTTGCATGAGTTAGTTGTGGGACGATGCATTACAGAATGAATAGAGAGACTTGCCGGTAACGAGATTGAACTAGGTATTGAGATACCGATGATCGAATCTCGGGCAAGTAACATACCGATGACAAAGGGAACAACGTATGTTGTTATGCGGTTTGACCGATAAAGATCTTCGTAGAATATGTAGGAACAAATATGAGCATCCAGATTCCGCTATTGGTTATTGACTGGAGATGAGTCTCGGTCATGTCTACATAGTTCTCGAACCCGTAGGGTCCGCACGCTTAACGTTCTGTGATGATTTGTATTATGAGTTATGTGATTTGATGACCGAAGTTTGTTCGGAGTCCCGGATGAGATCGGGGACATGACGAGGAGTCTCTAAATGGTCGAGACGTAAAGATCGATATATTGGAAGGCTATATTCGGACATCGGAAAGGTTCTGATTGATTCAGGTATTTTTCGGAGTACCGGAGAGTTACGGGAATTCATATTGCGCCTTAATGGGCCATACGGGAAAGGAGAGAAAGGTCTCAAGGGTGGCCGCGCCCCTTCCCCATGGACTGGTCCGAATTGGACTAGGTAAAGGGGGTGCCCCCTTCCTTCCTTCTCCTTCTCCCTTCCCTTTTCCTATTCCATGTGGGAGGTGGAATCCTACTAGGACTAGCGAGTCCTAGTAGGACTCCACACTTTGGGCGTGCCCTATGAGGGTCGGCCTCCTCCTCCCTCCATCCTTTATATACGTGGCCAGGGGGCATCCCATAGACACACAAGTTGATCATTGATCCCTTAGCCGTGTGCGGTGCCCCCTCCACCATAATCCACCTCGATCATATCATCACAATGCTTAGGCGAAGCCCTGCGATGGTAGCATCATCATCATCGTCATCACACCGTCGTGCTGACGAAGCTCTCCCTAGATACTTAGCTAGATCGAGAGTTCATGGGACGTCACCGAGCCAAACGTGTGCAAATCGCGGAGGTGTAATACTTTCGGTACTTGGATCGGTCGATCGTGAAGACATACGACTACATCAACTGCGTTGTCATAACGCTTCTGCTTACGGTCTATGAGGGTATGTAGACAACACTCTCTCCTCTCGTTGCTATGCATCACCATGATCTTGCGTGTGCGTAGGAAAATTTTGAAATTACTGCGTTCCCCAATAGTGGCATCCGAGCCAGGTCTATGCGTAGATGTTATATGCCTGAGTAGAACACAAAGGAGTTGTGGACGTGAGTATATACATATTGCTTGCCGTTACTAGTTCATTCTTGATTCGGCGGTATTGTTGGATGAAGCGGCCCAGACCGACATTACGCGTATGCTTACACGAGACTGGTTCTACCGCCGTGCCTCGCACACAGGTGGCTAGTGGGTGTCTATTTCTCTTGGTTTTGCAAGGCATGTTGTGATGTGATATGGTCAAGACACAATGAGATATAAATTGTTTTATGAGATGATCATGTTTTGTTCAAGTTAGCGGCAACTGGCAGAAGGCTTATGGTTGTCTCTTTATTGCATAAGATGCAAGCGCCAAATAATTGCTTTACTTTATCGCTATGCGATAGCAATAGTTGGCGAGACGACCATGTGACGACACATTGATAGAGATCAAGATGATGGAGATAAGGTGTCATGCTGGTGACGATAGAGATCATGATGGTACTTTGGAGATGGAGATCAAAGGCGCAAGATGATCATGGCCATATCATGTCACATGTTTTGATTGCATGTGATGTTTATCCTTTATGCATCTTATTTTGCTTAGTTCGGCGGTAGCATTATAAGATGATCTCTCACTAAATTTCAAAGGTATAAGTGTTCTCCCTGAGTATGCACCGTTGCGATAGTTCATCGTACCGAGACACCAAGTGATGATCGGGTGTGATAAGCTCTATGTTCACATACAACAGGTGCAAGCCAGTTTTGCACATGCGGAATACTTGGGTTAAACTTGATGAGCCTAGCATATCCAGATATGGCCTCGGAACACTGGAGACCGAAAGGTCGAGCGTGAATCATACAGTAGATATGATCAACATAGTGATGTTCACCCTTAAGAAACTACTCCATCTCACGTGATGATCGGACATGGTTTAGTTGATTTGGATCATGTGATCATTTAGATGACTAGAGGGATGTCTATCTAAGTGGGAGTTCTTAAATAATATGATTAATTGAACTTTAATTTATGATGAACTTAGTCCCGATAGTATTTGCATAACTATGTTGTAGATCAATAGCTCGCGATGTAGCTCGCCGTTTATTTATGATATGTTCCTAGAGAAAAACTATGTTGAAAGATGATAGTAGCAATGATGCGGACTAGGTCCGTGATATGAGGATTATCCTCATTGCTGCATAGAAGAATTATGTCCTTAATGCACCGCTAGGTGACAGACCTATTGCAGGAGCAGATGCAGACGTTATGAATGTTTTGACAAGCTCGGTATGATGACTACTTGATAGTTTAGTGCACCATGCTTTACAGCTTAGAACCGGGACTTCAAAAATGTTTTGAATGCCACAGAGCATATAAGATGTTCCAAGAGTTGAAATTGGTATCTCATACTCATGCTCGTGTCAAGAGGTATGAGACCTCTAACAGTACTTTTCCTACAAGATGGAGGAGAATAGCTCAACGAGTGAGCATGTGCTCAGAATGTCTGAGTACTACAATCACTTGAATCAAGTGGGAGTTAATCTTCCCGATAAGATAGTGATTGACAAAGTTCTCTAGTCACTATCACCAAGTTACTAGAACTTCGTGATGAACTATAATATGCAAGGGATAACGAAAACAATTCCCAAGCTCTTCGCGATGCTAAAATCGGCGAAGGTAGAAATCAAGAAAAGCATCAAGTGTTGATGGTTAACAAGACCACTAGTTTCAAGTAAAAGGGCAAGAAAAAGAAAGGGAACTTCAAGAAGAATGACAAGCAAGTTGCCACTCCCATGAAGAAGCCCAAAGCTAGACCCAAGCCTGAAACTGAGTGCTTCTACTACAAAGGAAATGGTCACTCGAAGTGGAACTGCCCTAGATACTTGGCGGATAAGAAGGATGGCATACTGAACAAAGGTATATTGGATATACTTGTTATTGATGTGTACTTTACTAGTGTTTATAGCAACCCCTCGGTATTTGATACTAGTTCAGTTGCTAAACAGTAGTAACTCGAAACGGGAGTTGCAAAATAAACAGAGACTAGTTAAGGGCAAGGTGATGATGTGTGTTGGAAGTGATTCCAAGGTTGATAAGATCACCATCGCACACTCCCTTTACCTTCGGGATTAGTGTTGAACCTATAATAAATGTTTTTTGGTGTTTGCGTTGAGCATGAATATGATTGGATCATGTTTATTGCAATACGATTATTCATTTAAGTCAAAGAATAATTGTTGTTCTATTTACATGAATAAAACCTTCTATGGTCATACACTCACTACAAAAAAAGACACATCCATGACATTTTGGGCCGAACGAATTTTTTTGTCATACATATGACACTTCTATGACGATAATTGTGAAAAAACCCGGTATCATCATAGATGTGGTGGGATCCTACTTCTATGACAAAAAATCATGACAGAAAATGGGCTTTTCGTCCTGGGTGGGCTGGAGACGCAGTTGCATGACATTCTTTGGGCCGTCCATGACGGAAAAAACCGTGGTAGAAGCGAGGGCGAGGAAAATTTCGGGGAGTTCCCGGTTACGGTGGGAGGTCGAGGGCCGAGCGATGCGCGTTTCTCTCGTACACGTACGCGCGTGTGTGCGAGGCGTTGGCTCTAACTGAACCTGAGCGAGGCATTGGGCTCTAACTGAACCCGAGCGATTGCACTGCAGGCTACACGTTACTGAACCCGAGCGATCGATCGATGGCTGTTAACTAAACCCGATCGAGCGATTCCTTCGCTACTGCTGCTAACTGAAGCCGATCGATGCTGCCTCTGTATGAACAGTGAGCATTGTAGGGGGGGTTGGATGAACAGTTCCCGGTGGGGGTGGAAGAACAGGACCCCATGGTGTTGCCTCTGGATGAACAGGACCCCGATCGATCGAGCCGGTTGGGGCTGGATGAACAGGACCCCGTGGAGGGCTGGATGAACAGGACCACCCCGTGGAGGGTAGGATGAACAGTAGACGGTGGAGGGCAGGATGAACAGTAGCCCGTGGAGGGGTGGTTGAACAAGAGCCCGTGGAGAGGGCTGATTGAACAGTAGCCGGTGGAGTAGCGCGCGGTGGAGGCTGGATGAACAGGAGCCCGTGGATGAACAGTCGCAGGTGGAGGCTGGAGGAGGTCGACAGTGGATGAACAGTAGCTCGTGGAGGCTGGAGGGGGTCGACGGTGGAGATGAACAGTATCCCGTGGAGTCCCGTTTTGCGGTACGCCACACCCCTCCCGATGAACAGGACCCCGTTTCGACCGTAGCGCTCCAACACAAGTCCGTTTCCTCCGTTTTGCGGTACGCCACACCCCTCCCGATCAACAGGACCCCCGTTTCAACCGTAGGAGGTCCGTTTCCTCCATTTTGCGGTACGTCAGACCCCTCCCGATCAACAGGATCCCGTTTCGAACGTGGCCGGTCGAACACAAGGCCGTTTCCTCCGTTCTGCGGTATGCCAGGCCTCGTTTTCATCTCATGTTCCGTCCAAACCCTCCCGATGAACACGACGCATTCCGTTGCCTCCCCATGAACACGACGCATTCCGTTGCCTCCCCATGAACACGACGACGACACTGTTTCTCCGTTCCGACCCAACCATGTACACGAGCCCTGGCCGTACGTATGCGCGAGTAGGCGTTCGATACCCCGCCCGTATGTACACATACGTGGCCGTATTTTCTTTCTTGCACCCTGGCCGCTGTATGTACGTGTAAATGCTACGTGCGCGCCTCTACTACGACACGTGCGCGCCTCTACTACAACACGTGCGCGCCTCTACATCGACCAGTATGTACGTACACGTTCGCGACCAGAATGACAATGCTACGTGCGCTTCGACCAGGTGGGTCCCGACTGTCAGGCACTTCCTTGCCTGCAAAGATGTAGCTGGTCAGTCCCAGCAGTCAGGGGATGAATCGTTTTTTTGCCCGGACGCACTTCCTTGCGTGCGAAGATGTAGCTGGTGGGTCCCAGCAGTCAGGGGGAAATGTTTTTTTCGCGAATACAGTGACCCGTCCGATGGGTCCCGCTGTCAGGTGGAGGAATAATTATTTTGCACGTAATAAGGAGGCACTTCCTTGCTGCGGCCGTGGACCCAGCTGTCAGCCTCTCCATGTACAGTCCACGTCCGATGGAAGCCGTTCCTTGACCATGTTGACCACGCCGTGCCGAGAGCACCAGGGCGGTGGACGACGGTGAGGCCTAGGAAGGGGACGACGCAGAGCCGGGGAAGACGCGACAGTGGATGCCCACGCGTAGAGGAGTACGAGGGTTCACTGGTTCACTGCGGTGTGAGGCTGCCGTCGCCGCAGAATAACAGGGGGTGTGGGTGAGTAGAGGGATGGCCTGGCCAGCCGTGGGAGTAGTAGGGGGTGGTGAGGCCTCCGCCGCATCACAGCCGGCCACGGGAGGCAGGAGCACGAGGCACGACCAGCGCTGGTTTGGGCGGCTGGAACAAGAAGACCAGAGGTTGAAGAAGCACTACGGCCGTTGGATGGACATCGTACGGTCACTGGAGCTAGAATCGTGCATATTGACTAAGTTGACAAAGCCCTCCGTCCCCGTCAACTTAGTACGCCCACAAGTCAGCCTCCCACCAAGGTGGGTCCCAGCTAGCAGGGGGTATTCATTTTTTTGAGCGTAATAAGGAGGCACTTCCTTGCGTGCGAAGATATAGCTGGTGGGTCCGAGCTGTCAGCGACGGTAACGTTTTTTTCGCAAAATACAGAGGCCCTTTCGGTGGGTCCCTGATGTCAGGTGGAGGAATAATTATTTTGCGCGTAATAAGGAGGCATTTCCTTGCATGCGGCCGTGGACCCAGCTGTCGGCCTCTCCACGTACAGTCCACTTCAGATGCATGTCGGTCGTTGACCACGTTGACCAGGCCGCGCCGAGAGCACCAGGGCGGTGGACGACGACGAGGCCTAGGAAGGGAACGACACAGAGGCAGGGAAGACTCGACAGTTGTTTCCCACGTGGAGGGGAGTACGACTGTATGAGGGTTTACTGGTTTGTCTGCCGTCGTCGGAGAATAACAGCAGGTGTGGGTGAGTAGAGGGATGGCTAGGCCAGCGATGGGAGTACGGTGGGGCGGTGAGGCCTGCGCGGCAGCAGAGCCAGCCGCGGGGAGGAGGGAGCAGACAGTCCCGCCGGCGCCTGTTTGAGCGGCTGGAGTAGGAAGAGCAGAGATTGAAGAAGCACGACGGTCGTTGGATGGCCATCCAACAGTCACTGCTTGTGCGTCAACCTTTTTTTAGGAAAGCCTCAAATCTGTGGAAAACAACATACAACCCATCTGCCATTATTTCTAATAATTTACAGCCCATGTGCTAATTATTAATGTTTTTTTTGGAGCCCATATTCTTTTTGTTAGCATTACAACCCATATTGTGGCCACGGTTAAAAAATTATACAAAATTTTGCATATTTCGGTGCGGTCCGAACTGTTTTTAATCCCGAAATTTCGACTCACATGCAAACTGATTTTAAAAATAAATGTATATCAATATAAAATCCAACAAATTCTCCATGCATAAAAATTAATGTAATTTCAAATCTCGCAATGAAGAAAAGATATTTGAAACTAATTGCCGGTTTGATGTGTTTTAAAAATGTACAGCCCATTTCTCATTACTGATGGGCCATTTTTTCGGCTAGCCGAATGAAAGCTCTCCTTGTCTTGAAAGATTTGCAGCCCAACAGGCTTGACAAAGCGACTTACTTGGCAAATCACAAAAAAACTGGGCTGTGGCCGTGGACCCAGCTGTCAGCCTCTCCACGTACAATACTCTTCCGATGGAATGTCATTGACCACGTTGACCATGCCGCATCGAGAGCACCAAGGCGGTGGACGACGGCGAGGCCTAGGAAGGGGACGACGCGGAGCCGAGGAAGACGCGGCAGTGGATGCCCACGCGGAGAGGAGTATGAGGGTTCACTGGTTCGACTGCGGTGTGAGGCTGCCGTCGCCGCAGGGCCTGGCTAGCGGTGGGAGTAGTAGGGGGCGATGAGGCCTCATCGGCAGCACAGCCGGCCATTGGAGGCAGGAGCAAGCGGTCTCCCCGGTGCTGGTTTGGGCGGCTGGTGCAAGAAGAGCAACGATTGAAGAAGCAGCAGGACCGTTTGATTCAAATCCAACGGTTACTGCTGCTAGAATCGTTTGTTGACTAAGTTGACAAGCCCTGCGTACGCGTCAACTTAGTAGGCCCACAGGTCAGCCTCCCAACCGGTGCACCCCAGATGTCAGTGGGAGGAATCATTTTTTCGCGTAATAAGGAGGCAGTTGATTGCGTGCGGCCAGGCCAGCAGAGGGAGTAGGGTGGGCCGGGGAAGCCTGCGCGGCATCACAACGGGCCACAAGAGGAGGGAGCAGGCAGTCCCATCGGCGCTAGTTTAGGCGGCTGGAGTAGGAAGATCAGAGATTGAAGAAGCACGTCGGCCGTTGGATGGACATCCAACACTAACTGCTGCTAGAATCGTGTGTTCACTGACAAAGCCTTGCGTAAACAAGTCAGCCTCGAAATCTGTGGCGTGTACAGCCCATTTCCTATTATTTTTATAATTTTTACTCATTTTCTAATTCATATGGAATTTATTGCAGACCGTTTTCCATTTTTAGAATTGCTAGCCATTTTCTGGTCAGTACTAGGGTCAAAAAATTAACTAAATATGTGGGAAATTTTGAAAATTCGCAAATTTTTGCCGGGGAACGAAATATTCTTAATCCAAAAATTAATAGCCATACTAAAACAAATTTAAAAATAAATTAGTACTATGCCATGTTAAATCCAATGAAATACGTATAAGATATCAGTGAAGAACAAAAACAAAAAAAGAAACTTATATCCCATTTGCTATAATTTTTTTGGAATTTTCAACCCCTTTTGATATTACTTTTAACAAACATTGACCATACTCTTAAGCCAGGTCGGAATGCATCCCTCCTCGTCTTGAAAGATTTACAGCCCAGTAATTCGGAGAAAACAAATAGGCCTAGCTTGGGTATTCTTCAAAAAGAAATACTGGGCTACCTATTTTCCCAAAGAACTGGTGCATGAGCATTTAGCTTTATTTATTTATTTACTTATTTATGTTTAGGGGACCATGAGCATGTACCTGGGCCGGATTCATGTGAGAGCCTCCCTTCCAGTTAATTATGGGCTTCTCTATTGGGCCTTCATCAGTGGGCTGCATGTTATCAACAAGTGGAAAATGTGTTCCGAGTTTCAAAAAAAAATGTGTTCCGTATGATAAATAGTATGCGCTAAGTACGGTACGGGGCACTAAAGGATCGAACCGTGCAACGACTTCCAAAACATTGTGTTTGTCGTTCTAACAACACATTTATTCAACCAACAGACGAAATATACTACTGATTGTACATTGAAAACAACAGCAGCAGCCACCAGGGCTGGGGGTGCAACAGAAGCAGTAAGCAGGCTAGAAGAGTGAAGACGCAGCTCTCTCTTCCAAACCAAACATCAGCCATCATTACAAAAAGGTTACGAAAAAAGAACAAGTGTATGCATCAAACTAAATAAAGATCCTACTACACAAGGCGTACGCATCTAACTAACTGGCTCAGTTAGACGTTACTATTTATTAAGCTGTGGAGATTGGCTGACGGCTTGAACCAGATGGGTGCCTGACGGGGGAAACTCCAGCCAGTAGGTCGAAGTCTGATACTTGTGACCCTCTCTCCTACTTTGGGCTGCAGAGCGTGGCGGCACATATCAGTGTATGGTGCATGCAAAGACGCATGGTACGCTGTGTACACACAGTTTTGCCTGATGAACGAAACCGCGCTGCCATCATGATCCTTGCCGTCGGTTATCTCCTGGTTAATCGGATAATTCAGTCCGACAAATAGAGAGTGTGTACCAAGGCTACTTACCAGCCTCCAGTCAAAAAATCCCAAAGGCCCAGAGAAGCCGGGATCCTGCTCAAAGACCTTGCAGTGACTGTGATTGCATTCCGCGAAACAACACGTCCAGTACGTGCGAACGATCATCAATCTTTCGCCGTCGTCTAATCGAGCTAGGAACCACCTGCAACTGCCATGCCGCTTTTCTTTGAAAGGTTCTGGGATTAGGAAGGGTAGGGACACCAGGCGGCCTACAACATCATATCAAGTTGGAGTCAAATAAAAAAGGGCTCTTGGTTTAGTCAATCTTAAGAACAGCATGTTATGAGCATGAATGTTTTTTCAGCAAATGTTGACAGTAATATAAGCAAGCCATCATGATATCATAGGAAAGTAACATACTGCTGTAACAGCCGTTTGTAGCGATGACTGGAGTAGACCAGCAATACGTCCAGCCATAGAAGGAGTCGACAGCGTAAATGAAGCCCTTGTGTTCAATGGCATCAGAGAACCATGGAGGATGTATGATCCTGCGATGGACGTGCAGATTTATCCACTTACCGCAGTGACCTGTCAGATAGGCGAGACCGCGGTTGAAGAACGCAATTAGCCTGAAGTCTTTATAATTCGCAGATCTTGTGGGCACTTGGCAGATTACAACCTTGAGCAAATCAAACTTGGTATCATGTTGGCTACTGTAAGATTCCGAGTATTCTGGGCCGCTGTGCCAAAGCAGTGCAGTGTTAATCAAAGGAAGGGGGATCAATCGCCAGGTGTAGACCTCCACGAGCATCCAACTGCCGCGACCGTCGACGAGCACCATCCAAGACGTGTTCATGCCGACCCAGTACATACTGTTAATGTAGTTGAGGCTGACGGGGATCGGATCGCAGTCAAGGGGGTTGATGCTCGCCACCCTATGATCGTTATGCTGCGTGACACGCCATTTCTGAAGATCAGGCGGCATCAGCAAGCAAGGAGCTGGCTTAAAAAGCTTCGGCCTGTGGGCTTTGAGTAAACGGTACAGCCCTGATGAGCACGCGGCGAGCGGCATGGTACTGAGATTGTCCACGCGCGAAACAATGAGCTTGATTACCTCTGTGGGGAGCGAATTCCAGCCACTCTTTCGGCGGACGCTGCTCGGTTCTGCCATTGTTAGTGCTTGGGTTTCAGACGAGGGGGGGGGAGGCACCTTAGCGGGGATGGAAGATTGGATGAGATTATGTGCGGACAAAGATGGAGAAGCGAATATGTGCTGCGGGAAGTGGACAGGTGATGATGACTACAGCACGCCGCTTGACTTATGAGACACATACCAGCAGTGTAGGGTCATGTCGATGCCAGACAACTTGCTTGAGTGATCACAGTACTGGTACTCCCTACAATGCTATGCCCTAACTTGCTTGAGTAGAGTAGTAGAGTAGGACTCTGCTCTACTACTAGCACCGGAGGAGTAGTATATTCTAATCTAAAATAGTTACAAACTTCAATGCCCGAGCGTGGAACGACTATGAACCGTGCTCAAAGACCGTGTCTACGTGGTGTTTGGACATGGGCGACAACCTCAACGCCAACGGTGCAGCTCCCGTTGCACCATATGTGTTTCTGTCCTTCCTGTTCGAAATAGTGGTAAAATTCATGTTTCTACTCTATATCCTACTACTATGCTAGTCCACATGATTAGTTGCGAACGACGACTTCTTCCCCACCTCGGCAACCTCATCCTCGACGACATGGGCGACAACATCAACGCCGGCAACCAGTGAGATACAGGGTGTAGGAAGCGGTTTGGGAATTTGCATGCCTTTCCAACTAGTGAGATACTCCGTACAAAGTACGACAGAGAAATAACCATAGAGAAGGAAGCTAAAAGTAAACAATCAAACGAGCATTTTTGCTTTTGTTTTGCATTGAATCGTTTCACAAGATTGATTAGTGCTGTTTTTCTACTTTTACAAAAACCGCATCGTAATGTTAAAACGTGCATTTGCACGTACATAAGTAATAGTAGTACTCCCTCCGTCTAGGTGTATAAGTCTTCCCTCCTTCTTGGTCACGGTGCACAACCGAAGATGACTTATTGACCTGGACGGAGGGAGTAGCACAGTCTGCAAGCATATATCGAGAGAGACGTGTAGTGAGATAGTGGAAAATTTTTACTCATATATGAGACCAGGTCTCACGGTTAGCAGGTGAGACCCATCCTAATGGATGACACGTGGCTTTTAAGTGGGGGGGTGGGGGATGCTTTGTGATTTGTGAATGCCACGTGTCATCCATCAGGATGGGTCTCGCGTGAGACCTGGTCTCATAGAATTCTTTTCCTGCGATAGTATATAGTAAAGTTTGTGCTATATGCACGTACTTGCAAAATGCGTACGAATACACAATGTTTCCAAACTTTCCCTTTTACATACTTAATTAAGGATGCTAAAAATTCCTGAACGTTTGGGATTTATCATTTGCGTCCCAAAACTAATGAGATCGCCTTACGAAACAAAAATTATACTCCTCCTAAAAGCCATGGCGCTCGCAGGAGCGCTTGCGGCGCGCCACGAGTGCCCTGGTGCGCGGCCATTTCCCAGCACGCTGACACAATGCCTCTTCCTCAGCCTCGCAACTCGCAAGGTGCTGATTGGCGGCTTGCCGGCGGGCGAGCGCGATCTCACCAGTGTGGTGATCCGGCGCCAACAGGTACTCCTCCTCGCTGGAAGCGTGCACCCGGTCCATGTACCGCCAAGCATAGATGAGGCGCTTCGGCCCGACTGCACTCAGGGCGTCGGCACGGGCGTCCTCCGCCACCCTCACGGCTCTCGCACGAGCCTTCTGCCAAAGAGCCAACTGCCTGACTCTCTCGGACGCGACATAGGCCTCCCAGGCAGCTTGTTCCGTGGTGCACTTCTCTTCCTCGGCCTTCTTCTCCGCCTCTATTTTGGTGCGCTCTGTTGGAGGAAAAGCCTCCCACAAGGCGACATCCATTTCTTCCCAAAGCTCCTCAAGGCTGGGCGGCTCGGCGGGTGGCGCGGCGTTCTCCTCATAGCGGGGAGCCGACGCATCCTCCGGCGCGCGTGCTGGCGAGATTGGGAACGCCGACGCGTCCACCTCGACGCGTCGCGGCGAGGAGCGGAACGCCGACGCGTCCTCCTCTACTAGTGGCGGCGAGGAACGGAACTGTGACGCGTTGCATAGCGGCGAGGAGCGGAACACCGACGCATCCTCCTCGAATAGTGGCGGCGAGGAACGGAACGGCGACGCATGACCGTCCGCGCGGTGCAGCGAGGGGCTCCTAGGGCTTGGGAGGGGCGATGCCATGGTGGTCGACGTGAGAGGGAGGGGGAGGAGATAGCGATGAACGTGAACGTGAGGGGGAGGAGATAGCGATGTCGTGGGAGGCGCAGTATTTATAGCGAGCAATGGCACACCTACGTAAGATATGGACTGAGCTGCACTGACTTAACTGCCGGTCCAGTTGCGTCACTGACATGTGGGACAGACCCCTGTTGGGCCCATATGTCAGTGACCGAATGCACCTGCAGTTAAGTAACAGCTACGTGGGCATATTTGTTGGAGTAAATTACGGGGGAGCGAAGGGGTGGAAAATATTGCTGGTCACAACGGATTGGACGAGCGTGGGGGGAGGAGAGTCATGCATGCAAATTTTTTCACACGGGGTGGAGTGGTGGGACCGCCGGAGGGAGAAGGAGAGTTTGGCAGGCATATTGTTTCACACATGGAGAGGAAAAAAAATTGGAGACGAACGGGCTTCCTGCAGGTATGGGGAACGGTGCATAATAAGTCATCTTGCATGCCGGGCTAGGTATAGTCTCAAGTCATTAAAAACAAACACGCCCCACACATGTTCATATTTCAAGGTGCACTAAATTATTGCATGCGATGATTAAGGCTGGCCATAATGGTGGTATCTTAGCTGGTATCATGCACACGGGAATAGCAAACATGCTGATGTGGCAAAGAATTAAAGAAGAGAGGGGGGTTAGAGTAACTAGAGTTCATGCATGCATTGGTAAACACATTTTTTTGTGGAGAACGACAGCACTAGTTGAGTACTTTTGCAGACTTCAAAAACTATTCCACAATGTGTCAACATTCACAATGTCAAATCAATATTTTTACACTCATTATAAAATGTAGTTCTTATACTAGTACTAGTTGAGTACTCATTATAATCAGTACTCCCTTCGTCTAGGTGAGCAAGTCATCTTAGATTGTGCACTGTGACCAAGGAGGAGGGGAAAACGAGATATCTTAATGTTTATAATCAGTACTCCCTCCGTCTAGGTGAGCAAGTCATCTTAGATTGTGCATTGTGACCAAGGAGGAGGGGAAAACGAGAGATCTTAATGTTTTTTTGCTAATTAATAGCATTGCATGCAATGAACTAACCACTGCATGTCGTGTTTGGTAGTCTCAAGTTATTAAAAGCTTGCACACCCACATCTCCTATTGGTTTATATGTCAAGAAACAAGAAAGGAGGTAGAAGTTAATGCACCGCGCCTAAGTGTTTTGGGAGTATTGTAGATATTGATATTTTTAGTATAAATTTGGTCGTGGGATTTCATTGATGCCTGTCAAAGCGTTGACAGGTTTGCTATGCGTGACCTGAAGATGAAAGCGTTGAGCATCTCGAAGTTGATCAACAATCTTCAACTGTCAAAGATTAGCCGTTCGGCCAATAAGGTGGCACACTTAATCGCTAAGTATAGCTTTGACAATAGATTAGATGGTATTCTTGTAAATAACGTACCACCCTGTGTGGTGAATATTGTATCGAATGAGTGTACTAGTGTGGCTGGTTAATTAATATAAGGTGGTGTTCAAAAAAAAGTATAAATTTGGTCAAACACTTTGCAAACGGTTGACGGGAGTAAAAAGGACCAGAGGGAGTATCATGCATGCGGAGTAGGCAAAACAAATTGCTTGTCTAAAAAAGGCAAAAAAATTTACTCATTTATAGCCGGTCGAAGTCTCAAAGAGCGCGACTGCGCGAGGGAGGCGAAGGTCGTGGGAGGCGCCACGTTCGACGGAATTAAGTGAAGTTACATCTGTTGGGGAACGCAGTAATTTCAAAAAAAATTCCTACGCACACGCAAGATCATGGTGATGCATAGCAACGAGAGGGGAGAGTGTTGTCTACGTACCCTCGTAGACAGGCAACGGAAGTGTTGACACAACGTAGAGGAAGTAGTCGTACGTCTTCCCGATCCGACTGATCCAAGTACCGAACGTACGGCACCTTCGAGTTCTGCACACGTTCAACTCGGTGACGTCCCTCGAGCTCCGATCTAGCAAAACGTTGAGGGAGAGTTTCGTCAGCACGATGGCGTGATGACGGTGATGATGTTCTACCGATGCAGGGCTTCGCCTAAGCACTGCTACGATATGACCGAGATGGAATATGGTGGAAGGGGGCACCGCACACGGCTAAGGTACGATCATGAGGATCAACTTGTGTGTCTATGGGGTGCCCCCACCCCCGTATATAAAGTAGTGGAGGAGGGGGAGAGGGCCGGACCCTATGGCGCGCCCTGGAGGAGTCATACTCCCACCGGTAGTAGGATTCCTCCCTTCCCTAGTTGGAGTAGGAGAGGAAGGGAAGGAGGAGTAGGAGAGAAGGAAAGGGGAGGCCGCACCCCCCAAACCTTCTCCAATTCGGCCTCCTGCCCAAAGGGGGTGCACCAGCCCCTTGTGGGCTGGTGTGCTTGCTTCTTATGGCCCATAAGGCCCATAACTTCTCCCGGGGGGTTCCGGTAACCTCCCGGTACTACAGAAAAATGCCTGAACCACTCGGAACCCTTCCGATGTCCAAACATAGTCATCCAATATATCAATCTTTACATCTCGACCATTTTGAGACTCCTCGTCATGTCCCCAATCTCATCCGGGACTCCGAACAACCTTCGGTACATCAAAACACAAAAACTCTTATTACGATCGTCACCGAACTTTAAGTGTGCGGACCCTACGGGTTCGAGAACTATGTAGACATGACCGAGACACGTCTCTGGTCAATAACCAATAGCGGAACCTATATGCTCATATTGGCTCCCACATATTCTACGAAGATCTTTATCGGTCAAACCTCATAACAACATATGTTGTTCCCTTTGTCATCGGTATGTTACTTGCCCGAGATTTGATCGTCGGTATCTCAATACATAGTTCAATCTCATTACTGGCAAGTCTCTTTACTCGTTTCGTAACACATCATCCCACAACTAACTCATTAGTTGCAATGCTTGCAAGGCTTATAGTGATGTGCATTACCGAGTGGGCCCAGAGATACCTCTCCGACAATCGGAGTGACAAATCCTAATATCGAAATACGCCAACCCAACAAGTACCTTCGGAGACACCTGTAGAGCACCTTTATAATCACCCAGTTACGTTGTGACGTTTGGTAGCACACAAAGTGTTCCTCCGGTAAACGGGAGTTGCATAATCTCATAGTCATAGGAACATGTATAAGTCATGAAGAAAGCAATAGCAACAAACTAAACGATCAAGTGCTATGCTAACGGAATGGGTCAAGTCAATCACATCATTCTCCTAATGATGTGATCCCGTTAATCAAATGACAACTCATGTCTATGGTTAGGAAACATAACCATCTTTAATCAACGAGCTAGTCAAGTAGAGGCATACTAGTGACACTCTGTTTGTCTATGTATTCACACATGTATTATGTTTTTGGTTAATACAATTCTAGCATGAATAATAAACATTTATCATGATATAAGGAAATAAATAATAACTTCATTATTGCCTCTAGGGCATATTTCCTTCAGTCTCCCACTTGCACTAGAGTCAATAATGTAGTTCACATCTCCATGTGATTTAACACCAATAGTTCACATCACCATGTGATTAACACCTATAGTTCGCATCGACATGTGACCAACACCCAATGGGTTTACTAGAGTCAATAATCTAGTTCACATCGCTATGTGATTAAAACCCAAAGAGTACAAAGGTGTGATCATGTTTTGCTTGTGAGAGAAGTTTAGTCAACGGGTCTGCCACATTCAGATCCGTAAGTATTTTGCAAATTTCTATGTCAACAATGCTCTGCACGGAGATACTCTAGCTAATTGCTCACACTTTAAATATGTATCCAGATTGAGATTTTGAGTCATCTGGATCAGTGTCAAAACTTGCATTGACGTAACCCTTTACGATGAACCTTTTGTCACCTCCATAATCGAGAAACATATCCTTATTCCACTAAGGATAATTTTGACCAATGTCCAGTGATCTACTCCTATATCACTATTGTACTCCCTTGCCAAACTCAGGGCAGGGTATAGAATAGGTCTGGTACACAACATGGCATACTTTATAGAACCTATGGCGAAGGCATAGGGAATGACTTTCATTCTCTCTCTATCTTCTGCCGTGGTCGGGCTTTGAGTCTTGCTCAATTTCACACCTTGTAACACAGGCAAGAACTCTTTCTTTGACTGTTCCATTTTGAACTACTTCAAAAACTTGTTAAGGTATGTACTCATTGAAAACTTATCAAACGTCTTGATATATCTCTATAGATCTTGATGCTCAATACGTAAGCAGCTTCACCGAGGTCTTTCTTTGAAAAACTCCTTTCAAACACTCCTTTATGCTTTGCAGAATAATTCTACATTATTTCCGATCAACAATATGTCATACGCATATACTTATCAGAAATGCTGTAGTGCTCCCACTCACTTTCTTGTAAATACAGGCTTCACCGCAAGTCTGTATAAAACTATATGCTTCGATCAACTTATCAAAGCGTATATTCCAACACCGAGATGCTTGCACCAGTCCATAGATGGATCGTTGGAGCTTGCATATTTTGTTAGTACCTTTAGGATTGACAAAACCTTCTGGTTGCATCATATACAACTCTTCTTTAATAAATCCATTAAAGAATGCAGTTTTGTTTATCCATTTGCCAGATTTCATAAAATGCAGCAATTGCTAACATGATTCGGACAGACTTAAGCATAGATACGAGTGAGAAACTCTCATCGTAGTCAACACCTTGAACTTGTCGAAAACCTTTTGCGACAATTCTAGCTTTGTAGATAGTAACACTACTATCAGCGTCCGTCTTCCTCTTGAAGATCCATTTAATCTCAATGGCTTGCCGATCATTGGGCAAGTCAATCAAAGTCCATACTTTGTTCTCATACATGGATCTCATCTCAGATTTCATGGCCTCAAGCCATTTCGCGGAATCTGGGCTCATCATCGCTTCCTCATAGTTCGTAGGCTCATCATGGTCAAGTAACATGACCTCCAGAACAGGATTACCGTACCACTCTGGTGCGGATCTCACTCTGGTTTACCTACGAGGTTTGGTAGTAACTTGATCTGAAGTTACATGATCATCATCATTAGCTTCCTCACTAATTGGTGTAGTAGTCACAGGAACAGATTTCTGTGATGAACTACTTTCCAATAAGGGAGCAGGTACAGTTACCTCATCAAGTTCTACTTTCCTCCCACTCACTTCTTTCGAGAGAAACTCCTTCTCTAGAAAGGATCCATTCAAAGCAACGAATATCTTGCCTTCGGATCTGTGATAGAAGGTGTACCCAACATTTTCTTTTGGGTATCCTATGAAGACGCACTTATCCGATTTGGGTTTGAGCTTATCAGGTTGAAACTTTTTCACATAAGCATTGCAACCTCAAACTTTAAGAAATGACAGTTTAGGTTTCTTGCCAAACCATAGTTCATAGGTGTCGTCTCAACGGATTTAGATGGTGCCCTATTTAACGTGAATGCAACTGTCTCTAATGTATAACCCCAAAACGATAGTGGTAGATCGGTAAGAGACATCATAGATCGCACCATATCTAATAAAGTACGGTTATGACGTTCGGACACACCATTACACTGTGGTGTTCCAAGTGGTGTGAGTAGTGAAACTATTTCACATTGTTTTTAACTGAAGGCCAAACTTGTAACTCAAATATTTTACTTTTGCGATCATATCGTAGAAACTTTTATTTTTGTTACGATGATTCTCCACTTCACTCTGAAATTCTCTGAACTTTTCAAATGTTTCAGACTTGTGTTTCATCAAGTAGATATACTCATATCTGCTCAAATCATCTGTGAAGATCAAAAAATAATGATACCTGCCACGAGCCTCAATATTCATTGGACCACATACATCAGTATGTATGATTTCCAACAAATCTGTTGCTCGCTGCATTGTTCCGGAGAATGGAGTCTTAGTCATCTTGCCCATGAGGCATGGTTCGCAAGCATCAACTGATTCATAATCAAGTGATTCCAAAAGCCCATCAGCATGGATTTTCTTCATGCGCTTTACACCAATATGACCTAAACGGCAGTGCCACAAATAAGTTGCACCATCATTATTAACTTTGCATCTTTTGGTTTCAATATTATGAATATGTGTATCACTACGATCGAGATCCAACGAACCATTTTCATTGGGTGTGTAACCATATAAGGTTTTATTCATGTAAACAGTACAACAATTTATTCTCTTACTTAAATGAATAACCGTATTGCAATAAACATGATCAAATCATATCCATGCTCAACGCAAACACCAAATAACACTTATTTAGGTTCAACACTAATCCCAAAAGTATAGGGAGTGTGCGATGATGATCATATCAATCTTGGAACTACTTCCAACACACATCGTCACTTCACCCTTAACTAGTCTATGTTCATTCTGCAACTCCCGTTTCGAGTTACTATACTTAGCAACTAAATCAGTATCAAATACCGAGGGGTTGCTACGAACACTAGTAAAATACACATCATCTGTATATCAAATATACCTTTGTTCACTTTGCCATCCTTCTTATCCGCCAAATACTTGGGGCAGTTCCGCTTCCAGTGACCAGTCCCTTTGTAGTAGAAGCACTTAGTCTCAGGCTTAGGTCCAGACTTGGGCTTCTTCACTTGAGCAGTAACTTGCTTGCCGTTCTACTTGAAGTTCCCCTTCTTCCCTTTGCCCTTCTCTTGAAACTAGTGGTCTTGTCTACCATCAACACTTGATATTTTTCTTGATTTCTACCTTCGTTGATTTCAGCATTATGAAGAGCTTGGGAATCGTTTCCGTTATCCCTTGCATATCATAGTTCATCACAAAGTTCTACTAACTTGGTGATGGTGACTAGAGAATTCTGTCAATCACTATTTTATCTGGAAGATTAACTCCCACTTGATTCAAGTGATTGTAGTACCCAGACAATCTGAGCACATGCTCACCACTTGAGCTATTCTCCTCCATCTTTTAGCTATAGAACTTGTTGGAGACTTCATATCTCTCAACTCGGGTATTTGCTTGAAATATTTAACTTCAACTCCTAGAACATCTCATATGGTCCATGACGTTCAAAACGTCTTTGAAGTCCCGATTCTAAGCCGTTTAAGCATGGTGCACTAAACTATCAAGTAGTCATCATATTGAGCTAGCCAAATGTTCATAACATCTGCATCTGCTCCTGCAATAGGTTTGTCACCTAGCGGTGCATCAAAGACATAATTCTTTTGTGTAGCAATGAGGATAAACCTCAGATCACGGATCCAATCCGCATCATTGCTACTAACATCTTTCAACTTAGTTTTCTCTAGGAACATATCAAAAATAAAACAGGGGAGCTAAACGCGAGCTATTGATCTACAACATAGATATGCTAATACTACCAGGACTAAGTTCGTGATAAATTAAAGTTCAATTAATCATATTACTTAAGAACTCCCACTTAGAAAGATATCCCTCTAACCCTCTAAGTGATCATGTGATCCAAATCAACTAAACCATGTCCGATCATCATGTGAGATGGAGTAGTATCAATGGTGAACATCAATATGTTGATCATATCTACTATATGATTCACGCTCGACCTTTCGGTCTCCGTGTTCCGAGGCCATATCTGTTATATGCTAGGCTCGTCAAGTTAAACCTGAGTATTCCGCGTGTGCAACTGTTTTGCACCCGTTGTATTTGAACGTAGAGCCTATCACACCCGATCATCACGTGGTGTCTCAGCACGAAGAACTTTCGCAACGGTGCATACTCAGGGAGAACACTTACACTCTGATAATTTAGTGAGGGATCATCTTATAATGCTACCGTCAATCAAAGCAAGATAAGATGCATAAAAGATAAACATCACATGCAATCAATATAAGTGATATGATATGGCCATCATCATCTTGTACTTGTGATCTCCATCTTCGAAGTACCGTCATGATCACCATCATCACCAGCGCGACACCTTGATCTCCATTGTAGCATCGTTGTCATCTCGCCAATCTTATGCTTCCACGACTATCGCTACCCTTAGTGATAAAGTAAAGCATTACAGCGCGATTGCATTGCATACAATAAAGCGACAACCATATGGCTCCTGCCAGTTGCCGATAACTTGGTTACAAAACATGATCATCTCATACAATAAAATTCAGCATCATGTCTTGACCATATCACATCACAACATGCCCTGCAAAAACAAGTTAGACGTCCTCTACTTTGTTGTTGCAAGTTTTACGTGGCTGCTACGGGCTTAGCAAGAACCGTTCTTATCTACGCATCAAAACCACAACGATAGTTTGTCAAGTTGGTGCTATTTTAACCTTCGCAAGGATCGGGCGTAGCCACACTTGGTTCAACTTAAGTTGGAGAAACTGACACCCGCCAGCCACCTGTGTGCAAAGCACGTCGGTAGAACCAGTCTCGCGTAAGCGTACGCGTAATGTCAGTCCGGGCCGCTTCATCCAACAATACCGCCGAACCAAAGTATGACATGCTGGTAAGCAGTATGACTTATATCGCCCACAACTCACTTGTGTTCTACTCGTGCACAACATCAACGCATAAAACTTGGCTCGGATGCCACTGTTGGGGAACGCAGTAATTTCAAAAAATTTCCTACACACACGCAAGATCATGGTGATGCATAGCAACGAGAGGGGATAGTGTTGTCTATGTACCCTCGTAGACCGGCAATGGAAGTGTTGACACAACGTAGAGGAAGTAGTCCTACGTCTTCCCGATCCGACCGATCCAAGTACCGAACGTACGGCACCTCTGAGTTCTGCACACGTTCAACTCGCTGACGTCCCTCGAGCTCCGATCCAGCAAAACATTGAGGGAGAGTTTCGTCAGCACGACGGCGTGATGACGGTGATGATGTTCTACCGATGCAGGGCTTCGCCTAAGCACCGGTACGATATGACCGAGGTGGAATCTGGTGGAAGGGGGCACCGCACACGGCTAAGGTACGATCACGAGGATCAACTTGTGTGTCTATGGGGTGCCCCCACCCCCATATATAAAGGAGTGGAGGAGGGGGAGAGGGCCGCCCCCTATGGCGCGCCCAGGAGGAGTCCTACTCCCACCGGGAGTAGGATTCCTCCCTTCCCTAGTTGGAGTAGGAGAGGAAGGGAAGGAGGAGTAGGAGAGAAGGAAAGGGGAGGCTGCACCCCCCAAACCTTCTCCAATTCGGCCTCCTGCCAAAAGGGGGCGCACCAGCCCCTTGTGGGCTGGTGTGCTTCCTTCTTATGGCCCATAAGGCCCATAACTTCTCCCGGGGGGTTCCGGTAACCTCTCGGTACTCCGGAAAAATGCCTGAACCACACGGAACCCTTCCGATGTCCAAACATAGTCATCCAACATATAAATCTTTACGTCTCGACCATTTCGAGACTCATCGTCATGTCCCCGATCTCATTCGGGACTCCGAACAACCTTCGGTACATCAAAACACAAAAACTCTTATTACGATCGTCACCCAACTTTAAGCGTGCGGACCCTATGGGTTCGAGAACTATGTAGACATGACCGAGATACGTCTTCGGTCAATAACCAATAGCGGAACCTGGATGCTCATATTGGCTCCCACATATTCTACGAAGATCTTTATCGGTCAAACCGCATAACAACATACGTTGTTCCCTTTGTCAACATCCACGCGCCGGCATGGTGTGCGAACAGGCAGAAGCTATACCGTCAGGCCTATGATATGGGTCTAGTAGACATGACATCTAGTGGGTCCCACATAGTTCTTGAGAACTCTTTGGTGGCTTGCAGCCGTTTATCCACCGGGCAAGCCAGCAACCCCACGCCGTTCGCACGCCCTACTTGTCCCCGTCTTCTACCTTACAACAGTTCGCTCCCAGTCGTCCCGTCCTTTCACATTAGTTCGCTCCCAGTTTTTTTTCGGGGTACAACAGTTCAACTTCTCCTAACCCTCCTCCAAAATCCATGGCCTCCCAAATCTCCATGGTCGCCGCTGAGTACCAGGTTAGAGCCATCACCGGCGATCAGTTCATCGTCATCTACACACGTGGATCCGAGACGGTGAAAGCATGGCTTGCTCGCTTCCTACGCATGTTCAACAGTTCAACGGATGAGTGGGTCGCTGGGCTAGATGTTGAGTACACCACAGTCTTGGGACGAGAGAAGGATCTAAAGGACGAAGAGAGGAAGAAGCCCGCCGTGATCCAGGTTTGCGTACATAACGTTTGCTTGGTCTACCACATATGCCATGCCGATGTTGAGTGCCAGGATTTTAAGAACTTCCTCAAGGACAAAAGAGTGAAATTCGTTACTGTAGACTTTAAGAACGACAGTGACGTCCTGCGTCAGATAGGTGTCGTTGTAGGCCAGCCCTTCGATCTCCAGAAGGCAAGCCTGATGTCCTTCTCTCAACCTTCAATGCCGACCCTGGCAGCAGCCATGATTGATCCTTCGTACGCTAAACTGAAGAAACCTCATCACGAGTTTCATCATGCATGGGAGTCAAAGACATTAGATGAAGATCACATCATGTACGCAGCAATGGATGCCTACCTTTGTTTAAATATCTACAAGGGTTGGATGAAGAAGCAGAGCCCAGTGTCCAGTTCAAGCAAAGAAGCGTCGGCGAAGAGGAAGAGGAAGAGGGACGAGGACAAAGTCGAGGACGTGGACTCGGACTCCAAGTAGGTGGCAGTGCCGTCGCTCATGCTGGTTCTACTACAGTGTCAAGCGGACTAGTTGCTTATTAGTTTATTTTCAAGGGTGTGTTGTGCTGAGGCCCCAGCAGAACTATGGGGCTGTTTGGATTGTGACTATCTTTGCCATATGTTGCCACATGATTTTTGCCACATTTGTCACACTTGCCTTACTTGAGTTGCTCAAATTGTTAGCCATACTTTGGCTTGCCTAAGGGAATCTTGCCACACTTTTTGTGTCTATGACATGTGGGGTTCACTGCTTATAAAAAATTCCTTGTCTCAAGTGTGGCTAGAACCAAACACCTACCTAACTTGGTCAAACTTGCCTAAGGTTAGGTGTGGCAAAGTTTGGCAATGTGTGGCTAGGAACCAAACAGCCCCTATGTTTATGTTCTTTCTTGTTATTTGAACTATTTAGTACGTACAGTAGTACTAGTACTATGTCTTACTACTGTTCTTCTTGCAGTTGGTACTACTGATCGTATCTTCGTGTTCCTACTATACTTAATACGTTCGTACTAGTAGTATAATTTGGGTCAGTCGATTTGTGAAAGAAGTTCGACGGAGCGAAGGAAGAAGACGGCAGAAGAGGTGGAAGAAGCCCTTCTAGCCATCCATGTTGCATCAAACGGCTCACATGAGTCGACTGACCCAAATTGCCCCTTCAAATTGCAGGATCCATGTGGCATTCAAGGTCTCGAAGGTAGATTCCGTGTCCGCACCCGGTTTGCGAGCTCGACGCGCGCGCGACCTGCTTCTGCCGCGACAGCCACCATGCGCGCCTCCTCCGCGCGGGCGGAGACAACAATGACACGCTAGTTCCTCCTCGCCGGCATGCTGGAGCACGCGCTCGTCCTCTTCGTACGTTGCGTGCATAGACGCGGCTCCACCAGCTGCTCGCGTGCTTGGCAGCGCGGCGGCATCGTGACGAGGGACTGCAGACAACGTGAGCGGGCGAGCCTTCGGCTTCATGGCATAGGGATGGTGGCGACACAGCGGTGATGGGCGAGAAATTGTTGGCCGGAGCAGGCGGGCGCCGGCATGCGCAACGGCGGCGGCATATTGATGAGTGCGCGTGTGGGAGCTTACTTTAGTTTTATATATAAGGTTGGTCAAACTTAAAGAAAACTGTACTAGTACACGTAGACATTAGACTTAGGCAGTGCTTTTATTAGTTACTAGCTTATGTTCTTGCCCATTGTGACTAGCCTTAGTACCACGGCCACGATACAGAATCCTGTGCAAGCGCGTGAACCGCGACCGCGCGGTCGATCGAACGGTGCGTCACCGTGTCGCACTCGAAGGACATCCACCGAACCTTTTTGTGTGTGTGAAAACAATCCTCGAATATTACTCAACTTTTTTTTCCTATGAAAGTTCTTGATGCTGCAATATTTCCATATATTTGAATTTAGCTCCAGTTCGTGTTTATTTGGATTTGGACGTTTTAGGTGCGCCCTAGTTTTTTTTAATACTGATTTTGTGTGTGTGACTGAGAGAGAACGTGTGTATGTGTCCATATGTGTGTTGTGGAGGAAGGGCAATGTGGAGACGGTGTGCGTGTGATACAGACATAGAGAGGTGTGAATGTGCAAATGATCGTGCATGAGTGAGACATAGACAGATGCCGATATGTTGTGTATACATTAGAGAACGGTCTTCTAGTTTACTTGTGTGTGTGTGAGAGAGAGAGAGGGAGGGAGAGAGAGAGACAGAGAGAGGAGCATCCGTAACACAACAACCATCTTTCTCGATTCGTCCGTCCCTCGCACGGTCGCATGCAACACATGCATCAACGCGCACATTTTGACACCCTCACCCGGCCCCTGCCCACCTCAAGGCCCGCACAATCTCTTCGTGAATACCCATTTCTCTCCTTAGGTTTGTTTTCTCTCAATATCTGACACACACACGCACACACAGAGAGAGAGACACATGTAGCACAACACACACACACACACACTCCCTCGAGCACACAATTCATCCCCATCCAAGGTTATACGGCGACCACTCTCGCTTGTGCTTCTTTGCACCCCAACATGCACAACACCTCAATCTTCAAAGAGGGCAACGAGCAGATCGAAGACGGCGACCACACCACGCTAGAGAATGCGGGGTCATTTGGAAGCAGGGTGATGTGACGACGGCTGACTGACTCCTCCCCCCACCCTCTCTCTCTTGCACAAAATTACCAATCCCTCTCTCCCCCGCACAAAATTGTCAATCCCTCAACCCACGAGATCCTTCCCCTCTCATCCATGTTTTTCCTGCTCTCTCATCAAACATGTTGTCTCTTCTCCTTCCACGTATACAGAATCCATATGCACATGCATCTCATGTATATTACATGTATGCATCTTTCTCACAGACCTAACTTCTTCCTCTCTCTTTCTCTCTCTATCTCTCTCTCTGTCTCGTTAGGTTTGTCTCCTACTCTCTCGTCCACATACATACAATCTTTCCCTCCCTATCTGCTCCATCTTCAAAAGCTCTCTCTGCACATTTCATTCACACATTGGGATATGTCAAAATGTTGCTTCTATAATGGTTGATGTAGAGTTATGGTTGTTCTTGTTGCATCCTACAAAGTAATAACTATGAAATGCATTTAGATTCTCATTTGACTGGGATTATGTGAGTTTGAGCATGTTGTGAAGTACTATAGACCTTGTATACATCTTGGGATTCGACAATGATTGTAACTATTGAATTGTATAGACCATTACAGTCGAAGTCAATAGCCTAATATATTTATTTCACAATTTCAAAAAATGATTAGTCCACTACAAACTAAGAAAACAAATGTGTACTCCCTCCATTTTTATTTAAGTTCGCGTATTAGCATTGGTCAAAGTCAAGTTTTGTAAACTCTCAGAAAGCTTATAACAAAAAATATTAACATATACAATAACAAATAAATACCATTAGATTCATTATTGAATGTACTTTCACATCATACATATTTGTTATGGTAAATGTTTATATTTTTTATAAACTTGGTCAAACTTTAGGAAGTTTGACTTCGGTCAAACCTAATATGCAGAGTTTACTACTACTACTCGCTAGTTGCTTAGCCGAATCACTCAACATGCCACACGGGGAGTCCAGTGTCACAAAATTTTGAGGTCGGCGGGAAAATCTCCCACGACCCTGATTCGAGCAATGGGAAGTTACCATCATAGCCTTCGGAACAGGCCTACGTATGACGCTTGGTAGGGGGCTGTTTTCGTAACTTCAGGTTCACCCTACCCAGCCAACCCCACCCCGACACCCAGAGTAGTACACCTGAATACTCCCCAATTTCTATCCCCACCGCAAAATAGACTTCTCCACGACACCGCAGCCTTCGTGCTCCCCCCTTTACATCGGCGCACTCGTCCACCGTAGCGCATCTGCCTAATCGACGACCTCGTACGCCGCACTGGAGCCGGTCCACCGTCGTCGTTGTACACGGAGCCTCTTCCCCGGCATCATCTTCCACGGTCTCGTATCTGCTTCCCGGAAGCCGACGCCAAGCGCAGAAGTACCACCGTCGTGGACAATGAACTGACTCCCGTTGCCGACCATGACTCACAGAGGCCGCCACGACCATCGTTATCCTCCTCGATTGGTAATGTGTGTATTGAATCACTTAGCAGTACATGTGCAGTTCCAATTTTGTTCATACCTACCCTTCAAATTTCCTGGGTGCTATTGTTCCCGTGAAAGTAATTGGTTATAGCCTCCATTGTCCAACAGAATATCAGCTTGTAATTGTGCGTCGCTCCTGTATCGCGCTGTGGTTGGGTAGGTTTTTCATCTGCAACCAGTAGTGTGGCAAATGATGGAAAGGTTTTTAGAACTAGCAAAATGCACATGCGTTGCATGCCTCAAGATGCATTTGTATGAGTAGTTTATCTTGTTGGAGATGCTCTAACATGGCAGACGAGTGCTTTAATGTTGCCCACAAGATGCGCGAGTATTACTAGTAGTATATTTTTCTTTCCATGTTGAGATTTTAAAACCACGAGTGCGAACATGTAGAGGAGCAATGAAGATCAAACACGGGATATTTGGGACATCTTCAAGGAGCGTGGCAAGTTAAAGAGGAGCTGCACCGAACCTGTAAAACGAGCTTTGGTAAGTAACACCCTTTCAATTACTTCCGTGTAGCCTCGTGTTCTTCGATGTGTATATGTTGTAGTTTCTGTTTCTCTTAAGCGTGGTGTTCTTCGATGTGTAATAAGAAGAGTCTTAATCGTCCTAATGCTTTCATTTTTAGCTTGATGTAGGAAGTGGGTGTTCTCACCTTGTAGTTTGTTTTTATTTATTTATTCCTTTTGAATTCACTTCTCCGAGTTCTGTTTATCTGGCTTCTACTAAATGGATCTAGGTTGCTCTGAGTATTGATCTAAAAAGAAGTAACTTCATGTCAGGATGCAATTCCTGCGAGGAGGGAAGTATGGTCAACCTCGAGATCATGTTTCCAAAATGAGGCTGGATTACACACAAGGTGCAAATTCCCAAATGATGCTGGATTACACACAAGCCAGGTGGAGTCGTCAGCTGTTCGTGTCCTCGTGGCATTAGTAAAGGCTGAAAGAAAGCGTGCAACAGCCCTTGAGAATGTAGCTGAGTTCCTGAAGAAGCGAAAAGAGCAATCAAATGCTCTCTTCACCCAAGCCAAAGAAGAGATGGAAGAAGCCAAAAATAAGCTAGCATGCCTGTTTTGAGTTGCTAGGTTCAAATGTTTATCTAAAACTGTTGTCAATACAAAATTTCCTTCATAATAGCTAGGTTCAAATGTTTATCCAGTCAGCATGCCTGTTGTGATGTCCGTGCATCTACTGATGTGGCACAAAATGTTTTTTTCGGGTCATGTAATAACAACAATTACTTTCCAAACAATAATAGACGAAGCATTGGACATGGTATAGTTCACGCGCAAGCCCGACATTCCAAGTTCAACTTCCACATCAAACTCATGTTCACAGATATCTGCACATTCATACATAATGTCCACAACCATGATTCACTTCAAAGCCAAAAAAATGTGAGGAGAGTTATAAATAAAGAAAATCCTCTACTAGTTCCTGCTACCAGTGCGAGCACAACAAGTCAAGACCATGCGTAAGTTAATTATATTGTAGTCATTTTTTGTGTTCTAAAATGCCGGCCAGCTCGCGGAAGGACGTGTTGCTGGCACACACGCGGATTCAATGAAGGCAGGCGGGGCAGTCTTAAGCTGGTTGCACGCGGCGAGGAGGCGTGCTCAGCCGGGCCTGCAGCGAGTGCGGCCCTCTTGGACGGCACGCCGGTTCAATGCTTGCGCTATGAGAGGTCGCATCCGTGTCAGAGCAATCACTCCCTCCAGTCCTTTTTTGTTTGGGTATAACAAAATCTCATTTTCCATTCACATTTTAGTGGTAGGAGTTGTGCGTGTGTGTCTGTGTGAGAGAGAGATGAGACAGTAGTCGGGGTTGTCTGATCGGTAAACAAATGAATAATGTCAGTCTGGGATGGAGACGAAAAGGAGACCGCAACAAATGTTGTGTCTACAGGAGAGATAGAGAGAGTAATTTTAGTGGTATGAGTCATATGTAGAGACATATAGGGTGTGTGAGAGAATCCCATAGAGAGAAGAGTGAAAGACAAGTGGAGACTATGTGTTTGGCGGTGAAAAAGAAAGCTTAGGTACCGAGTGATACCAGAGAACAGTAGAGACGTGAGAGATAATGAAAACCGTGTAATTTATAATGATAGGGAGAGTGTGACACTTCTCAAGGGAGACGTCGAGAGACCATGTTTGCGAGGATAGGAGCAACATGAAGTGAGCGTGCGGGTGAGTTGGAGAAAAGAGAGTGATAGCTACCTGAAGGAGCATGCATGCGAGAGAGATGGGCGTGAAAGGAGTGAACAAAAAAGGGATTCAAATATTTGAATTCGAGATGATGATACATGTAATCCATACTCGAACCAAAATTGATCTATCAAACATGCATACTCATATGAATTCACGCACATCTATGTTATTTAATATGTAGATATTACTAATCCATACATTTTAGTAGAACATAATTTGGTTAAAAAAATTCGAATTCAACCTTAAGATTTCGAGATCGTTGTATTGTAGATCATATTATACATATAAAGGAGCAGAATTCTTTGTTATGCTTTTGAAAGTATATATATATATATATAAATGATTTATATAGAATGTAATTCCAATTGAAAATGGATCCCACCCGAAAAAAATAGAATACAAACGAGATTCGAATTGAGTTGGCACGGTAAACGTGCACTCTGCAAAATTTGAACGAAGCGGGGAAAGTCGCAGTAACCGCCCGAAACCAAAATCTGCGAGATGGAAATCACTACTACCTATCCCTACCACGCAAAGCCTATATGCTAGATTTCTATAGGTTTCGATAGGGGTAGGTTTGTAATTTCACCCAAACGTGACGTAACCACCTCTCACCCGGATTCATACACGGTGGGCGCCAAAACACAGTGTGTCCTCGGACGAAATCGACTCCCTCCCCGATTCATATTCATACATAGTGTGTCCTCGGACGAAATCGACTCCCTCCCCGATTCATATTCATACACGGTGGGCACCAAAAACAAACTCTCGTCGGCAAATATTCGGTGTATGCGAGATTACCGTCCTATCCCCGACCGACTAGTGTTGCTGTGATGTAGTAGAAATTTGAAACGGGGGCTAAGTTTGTAAATTTCCTCGCATTTGAGACAAGCGCGCCCTGAATACATGGTTCCCCCCTTCCTCTCTACCTCCTTTTTCCCCATTCGTACTCCGTGGGCGCCAAAACACCCTCTCCACCCCACCCTCCTCCGTCCGCCGCCGTCCGCCACCCCATCCACAGCCGTCCTCCTCCACCATGCCGGAGCTGATACCCCGACGCCGCCGTCCATTACAAGAGATCGACCTCTCATCCACGGCTTTGGACCGGGATCCTTGCATCCCGTCCTCTCGCTTCATCCCCGCCGTCGTCCACCTTGCCGGCGCCGCTCCTACGACCGTCTCGTCCACCGCGCCCCGCCACCACCGTCTACCCTCCTAGATCTGCTTCCACGCCACCGACAGCCATCACTACCGCAACACCGTCAAATTCTCAGCAGATGCCTACACGGCGCCGCACCAGAGGCGGTACTCTTTCGTATCTGCTCAACTTATTTATCGCAGCAAGAAAATAGATCACCACTGCTTTACTCTGATTTCTTGTCTTGGTTGCGAAGTTGCCTTTGTCCGGTTTGCACCTTCAGATCCGCCATGGCACGCTCAACACCATACTCGCAATGCTTATGGTTTTCCCCTTTTATATTCCACACTAGTTAAATCACAGTAGACTAAATTTCAAAACTGGGTCAGTCGATTTTTCAGAGCACGACGGAGTTTGCCGGTGCGATCGAAGGGGCTCGGGTGGTTGTGGGGCCTCGCCGAACGAAGAAAACTCGAGCAGGTGGGGGTTGGGGTGGGGGTGGGGGTGGGGGTGGTGGAGGAACACAGTCGGTGGGGGCCGGTGGTCCAGCTGGCGACCCGTGTGGTGTCCTGTATGGGAAGAATCAGAGACGAGGAAGAAGAAGGGTTAGGAGACATCTAGGAGTTGCATTCTTAATGCGCTCTAGTTCATCATGTGTGGGCACTGCGCAACCAACATTTTATTATCCAAAATATGCTTGCTCTTCTTTACCATGTTCCTCTTCCGTTCTTCTTTAATATGTACTCTCTTTGTTCCTAAATACAAGTCTTTGTATAGATTCCACCATGGACTACATATGGAGCAAAATGAGTGAATCTACACTCTAAAATGTACCTGGATACATCTGTATGTGATCCATAGTGGAAATCTCTACCAAGACTTATATTTTGGAACGGAGGGAGTATGATAGTAGTACAGTATGTTCCTTGTACTGAAGATGAGCAGGGACATTTGCAGTGTAGAGGTCTATACGGTCGGTTGTGATGGACACTTTGAGCCTCTTTGATTCGTAGGATCTTGTAAACATAGGAATAGGATTTTTAGTGGCCTGCCCACTTGAATCCTATAAGAATAGCAAGGAAATGCAGGGAGTTGTGTCGCCTTTTAGAGTTACATTGATATTAACAGTACCGCACCTTCACTTGAAGAGAGCTAGTATCCGAAGCCTTTCTAACCGTACCGGCAATACTAGCACATATATTCCAGCAAGTTCCACTTTGCTGATTTTACTCTGATGCTTAAGGTTTTCCCGTTATATCTACACTATGATCTGTGTAGCTGCTTTGTGTCGCACTAGCAGCAGTCCACTCCTGAAGCTAAACACTGCAAGGACTTACAAAATTGGCACCAAGGCATTGAGTGCCATTCTGGATGCAATGAAACTCATACGCTCCCCACCTGTTGATTCTTGTTCAGAATATCATCCTAATGACTATTCTAACCTCGAGGAGTCAAAGGCAGATGGCCTGTCCTGTTCACCCATCAAGGTGCCTGTTCTAATTTGGCAATGTTTTATTGATTGCAGGTATCTTGCATATGTTGTCTTGCATTTCTTCTACTTTGTTGCACCGCCATCTGCTTAGTTTACTCATCATATATGTCGAGATGCCATGCCCATCCATTATCAATACATATTCCATCTATCATCATACCATGTTTTTCCACTCAAATGCTGTTCTTGTGCATCAGACATCAAAAAGGAAGAGGGTGATTGCCGAACCTGAAGGAGCACCAGGAAAGTCCTTGAAAAACGTGGTGGTGCCGGAGAAATCAGACAGCACCCCACTTATATTGGCTGTACAACCAGTGACACAAAACGTAGGGCCGACTCCAGCAGACTGTACCCATACTTCACTGGCCACACCACTAGCCCCACCACACAGGACCTGCACTCCAGCAAAAGGTATACCGATTTCATTTGCCATAGCACCAGCTGTACCACAGAAAAATCCCACTCCAGCAAAAAGTACAGCAAGTCCACCGGCCGAAGACCTATCCCAACTACAGAGACGGCCAATTCCTACAGATTGGAACCCAATTCCATTTATTCCCAGTTTAAGAGACAATACTTTCAATGTTGTTAGGGACTACGTGCATATATTCCCATCATGGGAAGATTATTGTGAAGACAAACACCATTTTCACATCTTCCTGTCCAACTTACGTGTAAGTGCTATTATTCATGGCTATTATTTTCCTGTTTTCTGCTGATTGAACACATCAATGATTTACATTACATTGTTGTAACTAGGCGAGGGTCAATCTGGATAGTCATGACGAGCAAAGCTTGCTTGTGCTTTTCAAGGAAGCATTGCAGCAGTATCGGTGTTACCTGAGGAAATCACACTTTGATGGCAAGTCTATAAACGAATTCCTGGTGAAGTCTCCTGTGCTAAATTTAGAAGACATTGAATGGAAAAACCTTGTTATGCACTGGTCTCGTTCCCAGGATGAGGTACTGTCTATGAAATCACATGAAAATTTGAACTTCTACTTTTCCGCATGTGCCTTACGGATCTTTTTTGCAGGAAATCTGCTCGAAGAAGAATTCCGGTTTGACAAGAACGACAGGATATCTCAAATATGCTGCCCGCTGCTTTGCTCTTGTTAGTACCTGTTGTCCTGTATCACTGTACTTGCATACATACCTGGTTCATTATGTGACATTAGTATGCATGATAGCTTGCTTATCAATTGTTTGCTCCAAATTATCTGATCTGTATGAATGGTTACATTAGTGTAGAATATATCCAATGCCAATGTTTATTTAGCTCTGCATTGTTCTTGTAAGTACATGCTGTCCTTTATCAGTGTACTTATAATGACAGCTAGTTGTTCATGTACCATCACTCTGCAGCTTATTTTCCTTTGCCCTCCATTTTCTACACATCAGATCTATATTTACTCTTACCATAAGGTTGGTTCTGAAGAAGTTTAGCTGTGCATTGCTCTTGGCTGTACCTTTTGCCTGTATCGCTGCACTTACATTTATAGCTACTTGGTTATGTAGCATCACTCTTCATCTTATCTTAAATATTCTTCATTTTTTCGTATGTTATCACATCTATATTTACTCTTAACAAAATGTAGAATAAAGGCAATACTTTTGAAGAAGATTCTGTGGTAAACTTCTTGAATTGCCCCCCCCCCATCAGCATGGATAAGGCCTTTATAGAGCCTGTCTTCACCAATAATGTAAGTTTGCCCATCTCAAGCCTTCAAACTTTGTTGTGTATATTTGGTTAGGCATGACTGCAACAGCTGTTTATTTTTGGTGTTTGCATCAAATTGCTTGTTTAAAGTTTATTATATGTAGTTCATAAACAAAAGTTCATCCTTTCTCAATTTAAGTTTTCAGTTGTACAACCAAGTTCCTTCTTCATACCATGTAAATTAAACTATATAGAGCAAGTGATCTTCTTTTGCACTGCATGTATGCTTCTGTTCTTCATCTGTAATCCAGTGGTGTGGTGAACCTACCCACTACAGCACAGTGTCATATTCTGCAATGTCTTAACTATGAAAAATGTCATATCATTCTACTATTATTTAAACCGTCTCTTTATTTGCCAATCTGAAATGGTATAAATTGACAGCACACTAACCATTGATACTTATGAGTTCTTGAACTGTAATCCAGTGGTGTCGTGAAGCTGCCAACTCCTTCACAATGTCATTTCCTGCCATGTCTTGACCTGAACAATACCATATTGTGTTAATGCAAATTTAAACGGTGCCACTTTATTCGTCAGTAAGAAATGTGATGAATTTTCAGCACTGATACTTTTATGTGCAAAACCTGTCATCTGTCTGCTTGTTTATCTTTTAGAGTGAGGAAGATATAAGTGTTGAACAAGTGCAGTCTCATCATCTTGCTCAGATGCTTGCGTTGCAGCTCCCCATCAGGGCTAACCTTTCTTGAACTCTATTGAAGTGTTGTCGGTTTTGTATATTATTTTGTTGGCGTGTTTATTTGCACTGGTGGCGATCTTTGATGCCCGGTGTATGTAATCTGCTGTCTGCTTGTGCTTTATTATCATAGTGGCGAACTTTGATGACCAATGGATGTAATATGCCGTAATTTCTTTATTGTATAGTACATGTTTTTTCTTATTCACGATGCTGTAGTTATTTTACTGTATATATATCCTGTCTTCGCAGTAAATCGGCCAAACCGTAAAATTACGGTACACAATCGGGCCGTCATGCAATCACGATGTAGGTTGGGCCTAAAACGTGCCGATCAGCTCACGGGCCGGCAGCAGCCCGAAATGAACCCCGGCCCATGGTTGTGCGAATCAAATCACGGGCTTTTAACAGGCCGAAAAATTGTCTCGGTCCTTGTTTGGCCCAATCAGATATCGACTACGAGCAGGCCGGATGCAAACCGGGCCGTAGTTAGGCCCAACTATATGACGGGCTTTTAACAGGCTGAAATTAATATAGGGCCGAAATGTTAAACATGCCCTTAACAGGCCAAAACTAATATCAGGCCGAATTACTAAGTGGGCCTTTAGCAAGTGGGCCCAAAAGCATATTGTCCAGTTGACGGGCCGAATCGGATATGGGCCATAATTAGGCCCAAAACCTCTTAAAGGGCCGGACCTGATCTGGGCCGTAATTTGGCCCAGAATGCGGTAGGCTTTTAACGGGACGGATCTCATATGGGCCACTATTAGGCCCGGAGCGTGGCAGGCCATTAATAGACCGTATCAAATATGGGCCGGCATTATGGCCCAAAACATGGCAGCTAGTTAACAGGCCGGCCTACTAGGGTCCTCAAAATCTTGTGGGCCTACAACTAGGTCGGCCCATTAATGTCGGCAAAATCTCATGGGCCTTTAGCTGGGCCGGCCCATTATGATCCACAAGAATTTTGTGGGCCTTTACCTGGGCCGGCCTATTATGGCACACAAAAATCTTGTGGGCCTGTACCTGGGCCGACCCATTATGGCCCGCGAAATCTTGTGGGCCTTTAGCTGGGCCAGCCCATTATGGTCCGCAAAATCTCGTGGGCCTTTAGCTGGGCCGGCCCATTATGGTCAACAAAATCTTGTAGGCCTTTAGTTGGGCCGGCCCATTTAAACTTGTTGGGCCGTGCCACGTGTCGATGTATCATAGGCGCCTTCTGTCCAGTGAGTGGATGACATCTGTCCCGACGATGAGCCAACACGTGTTTCCTCTAGCCAATGATGATTTTACACGTGGAAAATCCCCATTGGTCGGGGCTGTTAACGGGTTATCGCATCCAAAACCCGACCCGATAGCTTAACGGCGTTCCGTTACGGTGGATGCCACGTGTCAGTCACCCTTGACAAAAGCACTTCTGTGACGCGCGATTTATCGTCATGGAAGTGGACACTTCCGTGATGATAATTTTGGTAATGTCATGGAACACTTCTACGACAGCACAGGTATGACTATCTTGATTCTGTCATAAATTTGTCATGGATGTACATGCATGACAAAAAAGCGACCTACTGTGACAAACACGTATCATCACGGAAGTGTATTTTTTTTGTAGTGACTCAAAATAAATGGTTTATTAAATCTCGATCGTAGTGATACACATATTCACAATATTGAAGCCAAAAGATGCAAAGTTAATAATGATAGTGCAACTTATTTGTAGCACTGCCGTTTAGGTCATATTGGTATAAAGCGCATGAAGAAACTCCATGCTGATGGGCTTTTGGAATCACTTGATTATGAATCACTTGATGCTTGCGAACCATGCATCATGGGCAAGATGACTAAGACTCCGTTCTCCGGAACAATGGAGCGAGCAACTGACTTATTCAAAATAATACATACTGATGTATGCGGTCCGATGAGTGTTGAGGCTCGCGGCGGGTATTGTTATTTTCTGACCTTCACAGATGATTTGAGCAGATATGGGTATATCTACTTGATGAAACATAAGTCTAAAACATTTGAAAAGTTCAAAGAATTTCAGAGTGAAGTGGAAAATCATCATAACAAGAAAATAAAGTTTCTACTATCTGACCGCGGAGACGAATATTTGAGTTACGAGTTTGGTCTTCAACTAAAACAATGTGGAATAGTTTCACAAATTCACGCCACCTGGAACACCACAGCATAATGGTGTGTCCGACCGTCATAACCGTACTTTATTGGATATAGTGCAATCTATGATGTCTCTTACCAATTTACCACTATCATTTTGGGGTTATGCATTAGAGACAGCTGCATTCACGTTAAATAGGGCACCATCTAAATTTGTTGAGATGACACCGTATGAACTATGGTTTGGCAAGAAACCAAAGCTGTCGTTTCTTAAAGTTTGGGGTTGCGATGCTTATGTGAAAAAGTTTCAAACTGATAAGCTCGAACCCAAATCGGAGTAGTGCGTCTTCATAGGATAGCTAAAAGAAACTGTTGGGTACACCTTCTATCACAGATCCGAAGGCAAGATATTTTGTTGCTAAGAATGGATCCTTTCTAGAGAAGGAGTTTCTCTCGAAAGAAGTGAGTGGGAGGAAAGTAGAACTTGATGAGGTAATTGTACCTTCTCCCGAATTGGAAAGTAGTCCATCACAGAAATCAGTTCCAGTGATTCCTACACCAATTAGTGAGGAAGATAATGATGATGATCATGAAACTTCAGATCAAGTTATTACCGAACCTCGTAGGTCAACCAGAGTACGGTCCACACCAGAGTCGTACGATAATCCTATTCTGGAAGTCATGTTACTAGACCATGACGAACCTACAAACTATGAGGAAGCGATGATGAGCCCAGATTCTGCAAAATGGCTTGAGGCCATGAAATATGAGATGGGATCCATGTATGAGAACATAGTATGGACTTTAATTGACTTGCCCGATGATCAGTGAGTCATTGAGAATAAATGGATCTTCAAGAGGAAGACGGACGCTGATAGTAGTGTTACTATCTACAAAGCTCGAATTGTCGCAAAATGTTTTCGACAAGTTCAAGGTGTTGACTACGATGAGATTTTCTCACTCATATCGATGCTTAAAAGTCTGTCCGAATCATGTTAGCAGTTGCCGCATTTTATGAAATCTGGCAAATGGATGTCAAAACTGCGTTCGTTAATGGATTTCTTAAAGAAGAGTTGTATATGATGCAACCAGAAGGTTTTGTCGATCCTAAAGGTGCTAACAAGGTAACCAAGCTCCAGCAATCCATCTATGGACTGGTGCAAGAATCTTGGAGTTGGAATATATGTTTTGATAAAGTGATCAAAGCATATGGTTTTATACAAACTTGTGATGAAGCCTGTATTTACAAGAAAGTGAGTGGGAGCACTACAACATTTCTAATAATTATATGTGAATGACATATTGTTGATAGGAAATAATGTAGAATTTGCTGGAAAGCATAAAGCAGCATTTGAAAGGAGTTTTTTTTAAAGAAAGACCTCGGTGAAGCTACTTACATATTGAGAATCAAGATCTATAGAGATAGATCAAAACGCTTGATATATTTTTCAATGAGTACATACCTTGACAAGTTTTTTGAAGTAGTTCAAAAATGGAACAGTCAAAGAAAGAGTTGTTGTCTGTGTTGCAAGGTGTGAAGTTGAGTAAGACTCAAAGCCCGACCACGGCAGAAGATAGAGAGAATGAAAGTCATTCCCTATGCCTCAGCCATAGGTTCTATAAAGTATGCCATGCTGTGTAACAGACCTATTGTATACCCTGCCCTGAGTTTGGCAAGGGAGTACAATTTTTTTATCTAGGAGTGGATCACTAGACAGCAGTCAAAATTATCCTTAGAGGACTAAGGAAATATTTCTCGGTTATGGAGGTGATAAAGAGTTCGTCGTAAAGAGTTACGTCGATGCAAGCTTTGACACCGATCTGGATGACTCTGAGTCACAATCCAGATACATATTGAAAGTGGGAGCAGTTAGCTAAAGTAGCTCCATGCAGAGTATTGTAGACATAGAAATTTGCAAAATACATATGGATCTGAATTTGGCAAACCCATTGACTAAACTTCTCTCACAAGCAAAACATGATCACACCTTACTACTCTTTGGGTGTTAATCACATGGTGATGTTCTTGGGGGACGTAGTAATTTCAAAAAAATTCCTATGCACACGCAGGATCATGGTGATGCATAGCAACGAGAGGGGAGAGTGTGTCCACGTACCCTCGTAGACCGAAAGCGGAAGCGTTAGCACAAGACAGTTGATGTAGTCATACGTCTTCATGATCCGACCGATCCAAGTACCGAACGCACGGCACCTCTGAGTTCAGCACACGTTCAGCTCAATGACGTCCCACGAACTCCGATCCAGCAGAGCTTCGAGGGAGAGCTTCGTCAGCACGACAGTGTGATGATGGTGATAATGATGCTACCGACGCAGGGCTTCGCCTAAGCACTGTTACAATATGACCGAGGTGGATTATGGTGGAGGGGGGCACCTCACACGGTTAAAAGATCAATTATCAATTGTTGTGTATCCAAGGGGTGCCCCTCCCCGTATATAAAGGAGGGGAGGAGGGGGAGGGCCAGCCCTCTCTATGGCACCCTAGGGGAGTCCTACTCCCACCGGGAGTAGGATTCCCCTTTCCTAATAGAACTAGGAGCCCTTCCAAGTAGTAGGAGTAGGAGAGAAGGAAAGGGAAAAGAGAAGAGAAGGAATGAGGGGGTGCCGCCCCTCCCCCTAGTCCAGTCCGGACTAAGCATTGGGGGGGGGGGGCGTGAAGCCTCTCCTCTCTCTTTCCCCTAAAGCCCAATAAGGCCCATATACTCCCCGGCGAATTCCCGTAACTCTCTGGTACTCCGAAAAATACCCGAATCACTCGGAACCTTTCCAATGTCTGAATATAGTCGTCCAATATATCGATCTTTACATCTCGACCATTTCGAGACTCCTCGTCATGTCCCCGATCTCATCCGGGACTACGAACTACATTCGGTACATCAAAACACATAAACTCATAATACAAATCGTCACCGAATGTTAAACGTGCGGACCCTACGGGTTCGAGAACTATGTAGACATGACCGAGACACGTCTCCGGTCAATAACCAATAGAGGAACCTAGATGCTCATATTGGCTCCTACATATTCTACGAAGATCTTTATCGGCCAAACCGCATAACAACATACGTTTTTCCCTTTGTCATCGGTATGTTACTTGCCCGAGATTCGATCGTCGGTATCTCAATACCTAGTCCAATATCGTTACGGGCAAGTCTCTTTACTCGTTCCGTAATACATCATCCCGCAACTAACTCATTAGTTACAATGCTTGCAAGGCTTATAGTGATGTGCATTACCGAGTGGGCCCAGAGATACCTCTCCGACAATCGGAGTGACAAATCCTAATCTCGAAATACGCCAACTCAACAAGTACCTTCGGAGACACGTGTAGAGCACCTTTATAATCACCCAGTCACGTTGTGACGTTTGCTAGCACACAAAGTGTTTCTCTGGTAAACGGGAGTTGCATAATCTCATAGTTATAGGAACATGTATAAGTCATGAAGAAAGCAATAGCAACATACTAAAACGATCAAGTGATAAGGTAACAGAATGGGTCAAGTCAATCACATCATTCTCCTAATGATGTGACCACGTTCATCAAATGACAACTCATGTCTATGGCTAGGAAACATAACCATCTTTGATCAACGAGCTAGTCAAGTAGAGGCATACTAGTGACACTCTATTTGTCTATGTATTCACACATGTATCATGTTTTTGGTTAATACAATTCTAGCATGAATAATAAACATTTATCATGATATAAGGAAATAAATAATAACTTTATTATTGCATCTAGGGTATATTTCCTTCAGTCTCCCACTTGCACTAGAGTCAATAATCTAGATTACACAGTAATGATTCTAACACCCATGGAGCCTTGGTGTTGATCATGTTTTGCTCGTGGAAGAGGCTTAGTCAACGGGTCTGCAACATTCAGATCCGCATGTATCTTGCAAATCTCTATGTCTCCCACCTGGACTTGATCCCGGATGGAGTTGAAGCGTCTCTTGATGTGCTTGGTTCTCTTGTGAAATCTGGATTCCTTTGCCAAGGCAATTGCACCAGTATTGTCACAAAAGATTTTCATTGGACCCGATGCACTAGGTATGCCACCTAGATCGGATATGAAATCCTTCATCCAGACTCCTTCATTCGCTGCTTCCGAAGCAGCAATGTACTCCGCTTCACATGTAAATCCTGCCATGACACTCTGTTTAGAACTGCTCCAACTGACAGCTCCACCGTTCAATGTAAACACGTATCCGGTTTGCGATTTAGAATCGTCCGGATCAGTGTCAAAGCTTGCATCAACGTAACCATTTACGATGAGCTCTTTGTCACCTCCATAAATGAGAAAACATATCCTTAGTCCTTTTCAGGTATTTCAGGATGATCTTGACCGCTGTCCAGTGATCCACTCCAGGATTACTTTGGTACCTCCCTGCCAAACTAATAGCAAGGCACACATCAGGTCTGGTACACAACATTGCATACATGATAGAGCCTATGGCTGAAGCATAGGGAACATCTTTCATTTTCTCTATCTTCTGCAGTGGTCGGGCATTGAGTCTTACTCAACTTCACACCTTGTAACACAGGCAAGAACCCTTTCTTTGCCTGATCCATTTTGAACTTCTTCAAAACTTTGTCAAGGTATGTGCTTTGTGAAAGACCAATTAAGTGTCTTGATCTATCTCTATAGATCTTGATGCTCAATATGTAAGCAACTTCATCGAGGTCTTTCATTGAAAAACTCTTATTCAAGTATCCTTTTATGTTATCCAGAAATTCTATATCATTTCCAATCAACAATATGTCATCCACATATAATATTAGAAATGCAACAGAGCTCCCACTCACTTTCTTGTAAATACAGGCTTCTCCAAAAGTCTGTATAAAACCATATGCTTTGATCACTATATCAAAACGTTTATTCCAACTCCGAGAGGCTTGCACCAGTCCATAAATGGATCGCTGGAGCTTGCACACTTCGTTAGCACCCTTTGGATCGATAAAACCTTCAGGTTGCATCATATACAACTCTTCTTCCAGAAATCCATTCAGGAATGCAGTCTTTACATCCATTTGCCAAATTCCATAATCATAAAATGAGGCAATAGCTAACATGATTCGGACGGACTTAAGCATCGCTACGAGTGAGAAGGTCTCATCGTAGTCAACTCCTTGAACTTGTCAAAAACCTTCTGCAACAAGTCGAGCTTTGTAGACAGTAACATTACCATCATCGTATGTCTTCTTCTTGAAGATCCATTTATTCTCGATGGCTTGTGGATCATCGGGCAAGTCAACCAAAGTCCATACTTTGTTCTCATACATGGATCCTATCTCAGATTTCATGGCCTCAAGCCATTTTGCGGAATCTGGGCTCATCATCGCTTCCTCATAGTTCGTAGGTTCATCATGGTCTAGTAACATGACCTCCAGAACAGGATTACCGTACCACTCTGGTGCGGATCTTACTCTGGTTGACCTACGAGGTTCGGTAGTAACTTGATCTGAAGTTTCATGATCATCATCACTAGGTTCCTCACTAGTTGGTGTAGGTGTCACAAAAACCAGTTTCTATGATGAACTACTTTCCAATAAGGGAGCAGCTACAGTTACCTCATCAAGTTCTACTTTCCTCGCACTCACTTCTTTTGAGAGAAACTCCTTCTCTAGAAAGGATCCATTCTTAGCAACAAAAGTCTTGCTTTCGGATCTGTGCTAGAAGGTGTACCCAACTGTCTCTTTTGGGTATCCTATGAAGACACATTTCTCTGATTTGGGTTCGAGCTTATCAGGTTGAAACTTTTTCACATAAGCATCGCAGCCCCATACTTTAAGAAGCGACAACTTTGGTTTCTTGCCAAACCATAGTTCATAAGGCATCGTCTCAACGGATTTTTATGGTGCCCTATTTAACGTGAATGCAGCCGTATCTAAAGCATAACCCCAAAACGATAGCGGTAAATCAGTAAGAGACATCATAGATCGCACCATATCTAGTAAAGTACGATTACGACATTCGGACACACCATTAGGCTGTGGTGTTCCAGGTGGCGTGAGTTGCGAAACTATTCTGCATTGTTTCAAATGTAGACCAAACTCGTAACTCAAATATTCTCCTCCACGATCAGATTGTAGAAACTTTATTTTCTTGTTACGATGATTTTCCACTTCACTCTGAAATTCTTTGAACTTTTCAAATGTTTCAGACTTATGTTTCATTAAGTAGATATACCCATATATGCTCAAATCATTTGTGAAGGTCAGAAAATAACGATACCCGCCGCGAGCATCAACACTCATCGGACCACATACATCTATATGTATTATTTCCAATAAGTCTGTTGCTCGCTCCATAGTTTCGGTGAACGGCATTTTAGTCATCTTGCCCATAAGGCATGGTTCGCAAGTACCAAGTGATTCATAATCAAGTGATTCCAAAAGTCCATCAGTATGGAGTTTCTTCATGCACTTTATACCAATATGACCTAAACGACAGTGCCACAAATAAGTTGCACTGTCATTATCAACTCTGCATCTTTTGGCTTCAACATTATGAATATGTGTATCACTACTATCGAGATTCAACAAAAATAGTCCACTCTTCAAGGGTGCATGACCATAAAAGATATTACTCATATAAATAGAACAACCATTATTCTCAGATTTAAATGAATAACCGTCTCACATCAAACAAGATCCAGATATAATGTTCATGCTTAACGCTGGCACCAAATAACAATTATTTAGGTCTAAAACTAATCCCGAAGGTAGATGTAGAGGTAGTGTGCTGACGGCGATCACATCGACTTTGGAACCATTTCCCACGCGCATCGTCACCTCGTCCTTAGCCAGTCTTCGCTTAATCCGTAGTCCCTGTTTCGAGTTGCAAATATTAGCAACAGAACCAGTATCAAATACCCAGGTGCTACTGTGAGCTCTGGTAAGGTACACATCAATAACATGTATATCACATATACCTTTGTTCACCTTTCCATCCTTCTTATCCGCCAAATACTTGGGGCAGTTCCGCTTCCAGTGACCAGACTGTTTGCAGTAGAAGCACTCAATCTCAGGCTTAGGTCCAGACTTAGGTTTCTTCTCCTGAGCAGCAACTTGTTTGTTGTTCTTCTTGAAGTTCCCCTTCTTCTTCCCTTTACCCTTTTTCTTGAAATTGGTGGCCTTGTTGACCATCAACACTTGATGCTCCTTCTTGATTTCTACCTCCGTTGCCTTTAGCATTGCGAAGAGCTCGGGAATTGTCTTATTCATCCCTTGCATATTATAGTTCATCACGAAGCTTTTGTAGCTTGGTGGCAGTGATTGAAGAACTTTATAAATGACACTATCAATAGGAAGATTAACTCCGAGTTGAGTCAAGCGATTATGATACCCAGACATTTTGAGTATATGTTCACTGACAGAACTATTCTCCTCCATCTTGCTGCTATAGAACTTATTGGAGACTTCATATCTCTCTATCCGGGCATTTGCTTGAAATATTACCTTCAACTCCTGGAACATCTCATATGCTCCATGACATTCAAAACGTCGTTGAAGTCACGGTTCTAAGCTGTAAAGCATGGCACACTGAACTATCGAGTAGTCATCAGCTTTACTCTGCCAGACGTTCTTAACGTCATCAGCAGCATCTGCAGCAGGCCTGGCACCCAGCGGTGCTTCCAGGACGTAATTCTTATGTGCAGCAATGACGATAATCCTCAAGTTACGGATCCAGTCAGTGTAATTGCTACCATCATCTTTCAACTTTGCTTTCTCAAGGAACGCATGAAAATTCAACGGAACAACAGCACGGGCCATATATCTACAATCAACATAGATAAGCAAAATACTATCAGGTTCTAAGTTCATGATAAATTTAAGTTCAATTAATCATATTACTTAAGAACTCCCACTTAGATAGACATCCCTCTGATCATCTAAGTGATCACGTGATCCAAATCAACTAAACCATGTCTGATCATCACGTGAGATGGAGTAGTTTTCAATGGTGAACATCACTATGTTGATCATATCTACTATATGATTCATGCTTGACCTTTCGGTCTCAGTGTTCCGAGGCCATATCTGCATATGCTAGGCTCGTCAAGTTTAACCTAAGTATTCTGCGTGTGCAAAACTGGCTTGCACCCGTTGTAGATGAACGCAGAGCTTATTACGCCCGATCATCATGGGGTGTCTCGGCATGATGAACTTGGGCAACGGTGCATACTCAGGGAGAACACTTTTACCTTGAAATTTAGTGAGAGGTCATCTTATAATGCTACCGTCAAACAAAGCATAATAAGATGCATAAAGGATAAACATCACATGCAATCAATATAAGTGATATGATATGGCCATCATCATCTTGTGCTTGTGATCTCCATCTCCAAAGCACAGTGATGATCACCATTGTCACCGGCGTGACACCTTGATCTCCATCGTAGCATCGTTATCGTCTCGCCAACTATTGCTTCTATGACTATCGCTACCGCTTAGTGATAAAGTAAAGCAATTACAGGGCGATTGCATTGCATACAATAAAGCGACAACCATATGGCTCCTGCCAGTTGCCGATAACTCCGTTACAAAACATGATCATCTCATACAATAAATATAGCATCATGTCTTGACCATATCACATCACAACATGCCCTACAAAAACAAGTTAGACGTCCTCTACTTTGTTGTTGCAAGTTTTACGTGGCTGCTACGGGCTGAGCAAGAACCGTTCTTACCTACGCATCAAAACCACAACGATAATTCGTCAAGTTAGTGCTCTTTTAAACTTCTCAAGGACCGGGCGTAGCCACACTCGGTTCAACTAAAGTTGGAGAAACTGACACCCGTCAGCCACCTGTGTGCAAAGCACGTCGGTAGAACCAGTCTCGCGTAAGCGTACGCGTAATGTCGGTCTGAACCGCTTCATCCAACAATACCGCCGAACCAAAGTATGACAAGCTGGTAAGCAGTATGACTTGTATCGCCCATGTCGATGTCAAAATCGGCGGATCTCGGGTAGGGGGTCCCGAACTGTGCGTCTAGGTCGGATGGTAACAGGAGGCAGGGGACACAATGTTTTACCCAGGTTTGGGCCCTCTTGATGGAGGTAAAACACTACGTCCTTCTTGATTAATATTGATGATATGGGTAGTACAAGAGTAGATCTACCATGAGATCAGAGAGGCTAAACCCTAGAAGCTAGCCTATGGTATGATTGTATGTTGTCCTACGGACTAAAACCCTCCGGTTTATATAGACACCGGAGAGGTTAGGGTTACACAAGGTCGGTTATAAAGGAGGAGATATACATAGTATTGCCTAGCTTGCCTTCCACGCCAAGTAGAGCCCCATCCGGACACGAGACGAAGTCTTCAATCCTGTATCTTCATAGTCTAACAGTCCGGCCAGTGGAGATAGTCCGGCTGTCCGGAGACCCCCTAATCCAGGACTCCTTCAGTAGCCCACGAACCAGGCTTCAATGATGATGAGTTCGGCGCGCAGTATTGTCTTCGGCATTGCAAGGCGGGTTCTTCTCCAATTTCCAAGTGTTCGTTAATAGTATCCGGCCCCATAAATGTTGATCCTCTTGGCTTCTGCGCCCAATAAGGGCAATTTCTTAGGCATCGACGAATACGAGGCATCAGGGCATTTTTTCATTCACCCCCTAGCCAGATAAATAAATTGTCTATTAAAGGGATTGGGATTCTTAGATCCGATCACACCATCCTCCCCTCAGCGAGAATCCATCAGAGCGCATTTTAGAAAGATCCATTCCAGCATGGCCGACCTCTGCAGCTCCTCCTCCCGCCCCCGTAGCCCTAAGCTTGGTGATTGGGAGAGGTGTTCAGTCCCACATAGTCGATTGGTCGAGCTGCAGTCCAAAGGACTTCTTCCTCCGGCATACATGGTGCCCGTTCGAGCCGGGCTCGCCACCTACAATGGCGGGGGGCAAGCGGAGAGCTTTCCCTGTCCCTCCATGGGGGAACGGGTTTGTCTTGTTCCTTACTTACTAAGGGGACTCAGATTTCCAATTCATTCGTTCCTCCGCGGGCTCCTGGAGTTCTACGGCCTCCAACTACACAATCTCACCCCTGCCTCCATCCTACACATCGCCGGCTACGTTGCCGTCTGCGAGTTGTTCATGGGCTGCGAGGCTCACTTCAAGCTGTGGAAAAGGCTATTTTGCCTTGTCCCTCGCACACAGAGGGAATCACTTTATCAAGTGGGCAGAGCCGAAGTATGGCGCATCGCCGATACCGGATATCTTCCCGGTACCCCGAAGAAGCCATCCGAAGACTGGCCTTCAGAATGGTTTTATATGGAGGACGTTCCCCTTCCGGACCCTGTTCGGCGGGGTCTTCCTGAGTTCAACAATACTCCTCCGAAGAAGCGCCTAAGTTGGTGCCCACGGAGCCCCCAGGTGGAAGACGACAGAGAAGTCCTTTATCTGATGAACCGGATTAAGGCACTGGCTCAGTCAGGATTGACAACAACCGAAGTTATGTCAATTTGCATAATGCGGGGAGTGCAACCACTTCAATATCGTGGGCACCCCTTGTGGTGTTTCGACGGAGAGGATGATGCCACCCGCTATGGGCGTAAGGGTTCGGGCGATGCTGCCGCATTAACCAAAATCCTGTCCGAACTATTCAAGGGAGAGGAGGAGGAGTTCGCCCGCATCAAGCCACGGGACGGATTCTCCATGTACAATCCTCCGAGCTGGGTAAGCTATGTCCCTTTACTTCCACCTTCCCGCATTTTTTGTTGTAAGTATTCACCTTGCCAATTTACGGCAGGAACTGCGAAAGGCCATAAGGGAGGTCAGCAGCCCTTCTCCACAGCCGGAGGACACGGACCGGGCCCTCGACTCCGGACTCGAAGAAGATTCGGTTATTTCCGTGGAGCTGATAAACAAGCAGTTCTATCAGTTAAGCTGCGACGATGCCATGGTGGCCATTACAGCCGACTACCCCGGACTGCTCCCTGCATCGCATGTAAGAAAAACCGAAAAGTCCCAACTCAAAAAGTAGGATCCCCCTTTTAGACACCTCACCCACCATATTCATGGCCTTTTTTACAGGGAAGGCATTCGGGACGCCCTGCAACAACGCGCCAACAGGAGGCATCGAGGCAGGGTAGGCCAAAAAGGAAAGCGGTTAGGACGGAGACGCCGGCGCAAAGGTACAACAAACCCCACTCCGTGGTTGTCATCTTTTTTCAAAATATAATGACGCCCGTGTTTCTTTAACAGAAAAAACGCTCGCCGGAATATGTCCGGTGATGTCGCCGATCGCGCTTCCACCAGTCAGGCACCAGGACCGGACACGGAGGCAGAAGCCGATATGAGGCAGGCGCCGGATAATCCTTCGATAGAGGATGCGGATAGATTATCCGCTACAAACTCAGAAGTGGAGAGCGCCATGAATCATAGGCGCCGCCGGGCCGTACTCCGGGACGCTTGTTTTTCACCAGAGGCATTTGACGCCTTCAACTCTGGAGAAGCGTACTTCCGTGCTGCTCAAGATGGTCTGAAAAGAGCCACGGATCAGTATGTAAAGGATGTACGGGTGAGTAAATCTGACGAGTTATATGGATCAGTAGCCCTTGAGACTTGAAGCAGCTAGCAGAAATGATTTAAGGATCATCTTTGTTGTGCAGGTTCTTATAGAGAAGAATACTAAGCTGTCCCGGCAGCTGGAGGAATGCAAGACCCAACTACGGGCCACTGTTGCTGCATTGCAGGAACAGAAAAAGCCTCCAGCTGGTAACATTGACTGTAAAGAATGATGGTTACCATATAGTGTGCGGCATGGCTGCAGATCTAACTATAGATTTTGTAGATGAGTCCGGAGAGAATCCAGAGGACCAGCATGTTATGCGGCAGCTAGAGGCTGGCAAACGCGTGCTGACGGAGGTGAGGCGGGAGAAAAACAATCTCCAAGACGCCAATATAAAGCTGAACATGGAACTAAAAGACGTTCGGGTCCAGCTTGCAGACTCCGAGAAGGAGAATAAGAGGCTTCGGCGCGGCATTTTCAGTAAGTGCTTGAGCGAATCCTTTAAAGGTATTCGGCGAAGAAGCCGACTAACAGCGTTATGTCTGTAGGTATGCTGACGGGTCATCCCGCGGAGGAAATGCCCGGGTCTGTGGGTGACCTTCTGTCCGAGCTATCACATCTGCATGAACAAGTTCGGCAGGTGATGCAGGGTGTTGCCCAGGCCTTGTGGCCGTCTGTCTCCCTGCCCGAGGGCGTTGCAGAGCTTACGGAGAAGCTTAAAGGAGCACGGCGGCGCTTCCGATTATGGAAGATATCAGCCTACCGACAGGGTGCCAGAGAAGCCTGGGCCATGGTGAAGATGCGGTATACTAGAGCAGACCCAAATCACATGGCCGAGGTCGGACCTGTGGGACCCGACGGAAAAGAGATTCCCGTTAGCTTAGTGTATGGGCAAGTAGAATTAGCCGCCAAGTATTCCCAATAGGATTGTAAGCTAGACCGCCTGTTGGATGGTATAGAGGAAGAATTTAGTCAGTCTGCATGACTATGTATTTAAAGTGACATGTATAATGCCTTCTAGCCGGATTGTAGATCATTTGTCATTGCGGACCTTTTCGCTTCAGCCTCCGGGCCTAATAGTCCGGAGTGTATCCGAATACCCGCTCAGTTATATAAGAACATGGGTATGTGTGGAGACCAGGCGTAGGGTTCATGAGTGCTTTATCAGACAAGTGCCCAACTAGTTATGTTATATTGCATGGGTAGCAAGAAACATCTTACAGGGAGAATAGTTCCATTAAGGGTTCCTTTCCTTGGGTAAGCATGCCCTAAAGTGCATGTCCGGACTACGATAGGAAACGTAGGAAAAACATCTGGGGGCAGATATGAAAAATAAAAATCATCTTTTGTTCACCGACCGAATATTCCCTTAAGAATGCTAGCTTTCGGCTTCACCCAGTCTGAGGTACACATCCGGCTGACCCGGCGGTAACAATCGCAGAGGTGCTCCCCTTATGTCCTAGCCGAATTAACGGGAACGTAGGGCATAAATACAAGAGCCAGGCAACCCAGCTTGGCCAAAACTTAAGTCATATCGATGCATATAATGGTGAAAAAAGGTACATGCGGAAGTATAACACATGTGCTGGGTAGGAAACCCAGATAAATAATTTAAGCTTCTATGAAAGAAGCCCCCAGGTATGAAGAGTGCGGCTAGCGCATCTGTGATGTGCAAGCAAGGCACAAGGTGACCTTTGAAGGCCTAGAGAAATAAGAAAGGACAGAAAGAAAGGAAAACAAGATAGATAATGTATTTGTGAAAAATGGACAAAGGGAGGGGACTAACATAGAGTCCGGTGCTAGGCGTAGAATCTTCGGAGCCTGGCCGCGTTCCATGGGTTCGGCTCGAGTCGACTAGTCGATGCCTCCCGCAGTCGGTACGCTCCACCAGTCAGAACTTGGTCAATAATGAAGGGACCTTCCCATTTGGGCTCGATCTTATTCTTCTTCTTATCCGGCAGGCGTAGAACTAGTTCGCCAACGTTATACGTTTTGGCCCGTACTTCTCTGCTTTGGTATCTGCGAGCCTGTTGGTGATAAAATGCGGAACGGGCTTTGGCTACGTCGCGCTCCTCCTCCAAGGTGTCCAGACTGTCCTGCCGATCGAGCTCGGCTTCTCTTTCTTTGTACATGCGCACTCTAGGTGAGTCATGAATTATGTCACAGGGCAAGATTGCCTCTGCGTCATACACCATAAAGAAGGGTGTATATCCGGTACTGCGATTCGGCATGGTTCGCAGCCCCCAGAGTACAGAGTCGAGCTCCTCTACCCAGTGCGTGTCAGACTCCGTTAAGGAACGCACTAGTCTAGGTTTAATGCCGCTCATTATAAGACCGTTTGCTTGCTCGACTTGACCGTTGGTTTGTGGGTGATAGACTGAGGCATAATCGAGCTTGATGCCCATTTTGCTGCACCAGAGTTTTACCTCGTCGGCCGTGAAGTTCGTGCCATTATCAGTGATGATGCTGTGGGGGACGCCATAACGGTGTACAACCCCGGATATGAAATCTATCACCGGTCCGGATTCAACTGTTTTAACTGGTTTGGCCTCTATCCATTTGGTGAATTTATCCACCATGACCAATAAGTAGTTTTTCTTATGGGTTCCCCTTTAAGGGGTCCAACCATGTCAAGCCCCCACACCGCAAAGGGCCATGTAATGGGGATTGTTTGAAGAGTGGTAGGTGGCATGTGGCTTTGATTTGCAAAGAGCTGGCAACCGGCGCAACGTTGGACCAAGTCCTGTGCATCTGTCCGGGCCGTTGGCCAATAGAATCCTGTACGGAAGGCCTTGCTTACAAGAGCCCGGGCTGCGGCGTGATGACCGTCGAGTCCGGCGTGAATTCTTGCCAAAAGATTCCACCCTTCCTCTTCGGAGATGCACCTTTGAAGGACTCCGGTAGTGCTTTTCTTGTACAATTCTCCCTCATGGACCCTGTAGGCCTTGGATCGCCGCACTATGCAGCGTGCCTCATTTTGGTCCTCCGGAAGTTCCTGTCTGGTTAGGTAGGCCAGGAATGGTTCTGTCCACGGGGCAATAATGGCCATTATTTCGTGGGCTGAAGGTGTTATTTCGGTGGCGGAGCCTCCGTTTGTGTCAAAGAGTTCGGTATCGGGTGTTTTGGCCGGGTTCGGACTGTTGTTACCGGTGTCCCTTCCCGTACCACGGATGGCTTGAAAAGCCTTTCCAAAAATATGTTGGGGGGGACCGCGTCGCGTTTTGCACCGATGCGGGCGAGGATGTCCGCCGCCTGATTGTTTTCCCGAGCCACATGGTGAAATTCGAGTCCCTCGAACCGAGCTGACATTTTTAGGACGACGTTTCGATAGGCCGCCATTTTCGAATCATTGGCGTCAAAATCTCCATTTATTTCGGATATTGCGAGGTTTGAATGCCCATGGAGACTGCCATCCGAAGACAATGCAACAAAGCTTCGTATTCGGCTGCATTGTTGGAGTCTGTATACAGTATTTGCAGTATGTACCGAACGGTGTCTCCGGTTGGGGACGTCAGAACGACGCCAGCCCCTAGACCGGCCAGCATTTTAGAACCGTCGAAGTGCATGATCCAATTGGAGTATGCGCTGTACTCTTTAGGGAGTTCGGCCTCTGTCCATTCGGCGACGAAGTCGGCCAGTACTTGCGATTTAATGGCTCAGCGAGGTTTATATGTTATGTCAAATGGGAGGAGCTCAATGGCCCATTTGGCAATCCGGACCGTAGCGTCGCGGTTGTTGATAATATCATTAAGTGGCACTTCCGAGGCTACTGTAATCGAACACTCTTGAAAGTAGTGTCACAGTTTCCGTGATGCCATGAATACCGCATATGCTATCTTTTGGTAATGCGGGTACCATGATTTGCATGGAGTGAGGACAGTGGATACATAGTATACCGGCTTTTGAAGAGGGAATTTGTGTCCGTCCGCTTCCCATTCAACAAAGCACCACGCTTACAACTTGATGAGTTGCCGCAATGTACAACAGCATTGGTTCGCCGATGTTTGGCGCGGCCAGGATCGGGTTGGTTGCCAGGATGGCCTTTATTTCTTCCAATCCGGCTGTGGCCGCGTCCGTCCACTCGAAGTGTTCAGTGCGCCGAAGGAGGCGATAAAGGGGTAAAGCTTTTTCTCCTAAGCGGGAGATAAAGCGGCTTAGAGCCGCCACGCATCCAGTTAACTTCTGGATTTGTTTGAGGTCAATTGGGGTAGCCAACTGTGACAACGCTCAGATTTTGGCCGGATTAGCTTCAATACCTCTACTGGAGATAATGAATCCCAGGAGCTTTCCGGCTGGGACGCCGAAGACGCTTTTTTCCGGATTGAGCTTGATGTCATATGTTCGAAGGTTGTCGAATGTGAGCCTCAAGTCGTCTATCAGAGAGTCACCGTGTTTGGTTTTGACGACCACATCGTCTACGTATGCCTCTACTGTTTTTCCAATTTGTTTCTCCAGGCATGTATGAATCATGCGCTGATATGTTGCGCCGGCATTTTTGAGCCCAAAAGGCATTGTGTTGAAACAGAAGGGACCGTATGGTGTGATGAATGCCGTTGCATCTTGGTCAGACTCCGCCATCTTGATTTGGTGGTAACCGGAGTATGCGTCGAGGAAACACAATGACTCGTGTCCTGCGGTAGCGTCAATAATTTGATCGATGCGTGGGAGGGGGAAGGGATCCTTTGGGCAAGCTTTATTGAGGTCTTTGAAATCAATGCAAAGGCGCCAGGATTTGTCCTTTTTTGGTACCATCACCAGGTTTGCTAGCCAGTCCGGATGTTTTATTTCTCTGATGAATCCGGCTTCCAATAACTTGGCTAGTCATTCTCCCATGGCCTGTCTTTTAGGTTCGGAGAAATGCCGAAGAGCTTGCTTGACCGGCTTGAATCCCTTTATGATATTGCGGCTATGCTCGGCCAGCCTGCGTGGGATTCCTGGCATGTCTGAGGGATGCCAGGCGAATATGTCCCAGTTCTCGCGCAGGAACTCTCGTAGTGCGGCCTCCACGGCGGGGTGTAACTGTGCCCCGATGGAGGCTGTTTTGGTAGGGTCCGTTGGGTGGACTTGGAATTTGACTATTTCATCTGCTGGTTTAAAAGAGGTGGACTTGGATCTCTTGTCGAGTATCATATCGTCCCTGTCCACTGTGGAGCGTAGCGTGGTTAACTCCTCGGCCGAGAGGGCTTCGGATAATGCCTTGAGGGCCAATGCCGCTGTTTTGTTTTTGGCGCGGAGTGCCATGTCCAGATCACTAGCGGGAGTGATGATTCCGTTGGGCCCGGACATTTTAAGCTTCATGTACCCATAATGGGGTACGGCTTGGAAGATTGTGAACGCCTCCTGTCCTAAAAGAGCGTGATAGCCACTGCTGAACGGGGCCACTTGGAATGTAATTTCTTCGGACCTGTAATTGTCCAGCGTGCCGAATACCACATCTAGTGTGATTTTCCCAGCACAACGTGCTTCCCTGCTGGGGATAAATCCTCTAAAGGTTGTGCTACTTTGCTCGAGGCGGTTCCAGTCTATTTCCATCTTTTGAAGAGTTTCCTCATAGATGAGGTTTAGTCCGCTGCCGCCATCCATGAGTACTTTGGTGAGTCGAAAGCCGTCCACGATTGGACTGAGGACTAGTGCCGCTGGTGCTCGGGCTGTTCGGAATTTGGGTTCATCACTGGCATTGAAGGTAATAGCCGTGTCACTCCATGGATTTATTGCTGCTACGTGGCAGATTTCAGCCATGCTGCGGAGTGTTCGCTTGCGCCTATTATTTGATGGAAAGGTCTCAAACACTGTTAACACCATATTGTTATTCGTTGGATGGTGCTCTGTGGTATGTGGGATAAGAAGATCCTCACCACTTTTGGCTACCTGCCGGAGTATCCAACATGCTCTAAGGCTGTGGGTTGGTATTATATCCGCCGTGCTATGAATTTTGCAGGATCCGTTGAGCCATCCCTCCAGCACGGTTCCTTGCCCTATAAAGAGTTTTTGCTTTTTGGTAGTTGATTCGGGTGTATTGTGATAATGCACCCTTTTATTTCGGACTAGGTTTGCGTTCAAGGCCGGATTATCCCAAAAGCTTCTTTCGGTTTTCCAGGCACTCTCCATCGCACAGTACTTTTGTACTATGGACGCCAAGTCAGCGAAGCGTGTTATCTCACGGCGATTTATGGCGTTAAGGATTCCCTTGTCCGTGCAATTATTGCAGAAAAATAAGATTGCGTCTTCCTCGCGACAGTCCTTAACCTTGTTCATCGCAAGGAGGAATCTAGCCCAGTAATGATGTACTGTTTCGTGGGGCTCTTGCCTGATATGGGAAAGATCGCTTGTGTTTGGGTGGGTGGGTGGAATTGGACTCGAACCCCTACCCGGTCTGGGATCCAGGGGCCGAGGAGTTTCCAATTTTGGAAGTTCCGGTTCTGGGGTGTTACCCGCTAATCCTGGTCCGCTGTCTGACTCTAAGTTCAGGGATTGGATGTTGTCCTCCCGCGAACGGGCGTCTGGCTCGGAGAGCTCAGGAATCCGGACATATTTGGTCCTCAGGATAGAGGAAAGGTCGCTGCATTGTTCCTCCACCACTGCAATATGATGGGTGACCGGTGGAGAGTTAATCTCCCTTTGATCGGGTTTAAGCCCAATCTAATCATAGTCCGTAGTGACTCCCAAGGCGGCGATACGATCCAAGATCTCGTTTAAGGAGGAGAGCTCCATTGGATCCATCTGTTTGGCGAGTGCTGATTTGACGTGGAGGCTGTTTTCGATGACCCGAGAGTTCATCGTCGGTGCGGCGGCAGAACGGGCGGTCATGATGAACCCTCCTAACCGGAGAGTTTGGCCAACAGCCAAAGCTCCCCCAATAGTAATACCATCTTTAAAGACGATACAAGACATCCTTCCTTCTGGCGATGGCACAGAGGAACTCTCAATGAAAGCACTAATGTCGGTGTCAAAACCGGCGGATCTCGGGTAGGGGGTCCCGAACTGTGCGTCTAGGCCGGATGGTAACAGGAGGCAGGGGACACAATGTTTTACCCAGGTTCGGGCCCTCTTGATGGAGGTAAAACCCTATGTCCTGCTTGATTAATATTGATGATATGGGTAGTACAAGATTAGATCTACCACGAGATCAGAGAGGCTAAACCCTAGAAGCTAGCCTATGGTATGATTGTATGTTGTCCTACAGACTAAAACCCTCCGGTTTATATAGACACCGGAGAGGTTAGGGTTACACAAGGTCGGTTACAAAGGAGGAGATATAGATATCCGTATTGCCAAGCTTGCCTTCCACGCCAAGTAGAGTCCCATCCGGACATGAGACGAAGTCTTCAATCCTGTATCTTCATAGTCTAACAGTCCGGCCAGTGGAGAAAGTCCGGCTGTCCGGAGACCCCCTAATCGAGGACTCCTTCAGCCCACAACTCACTTGTGTTCTACTCGTGCATATAACATCTACGCATAAAACCTGGCTCTAATGCCACTGTTGGGGAACGTAGTAATTTCAAAAAAATTCCTACGCACACGCAGGATCATGGTGATGCATAGCAATGAGAGGGGAGAGTCTGTCCACGTACACTCGTAGAACGAAAGCGGAAGCATTAGCACAACGCGATTGATGTAGTCGTATGTCTTCACGATCCGACCGATCCAAGTACCGAATGCACATCACCTCCGAGTGCAGCACACGTTCAGCTCGATGACGTCCCACAAACTCCGATCCAGCAGAGCTTCGAGGGAGAGTTCCGTCAGCATGACGGCATGATGACGGTGATGATGATGCTACCGACGCAGGGCTTCGCCTAAGCACTGCTATGATATGACCGAGGTGGATTATGGTGGAGGGGGGCACCACACACGGCTAAAAGATCAGTGATCAATTGTTGTGTATCCAAGGGGTTCCCCCTCCCCGTATATAAAGGAGTGGAGGAGGGGGAGGGCCGGCCCTCTCTATGGCGTGCCCTAGGGGAGTCCTACTCCCACCGGAAGTAGGATTCCCCCTTTCCTAGTAGAACTAGGAGCCCTTCCAAGTAGTAGGAGTAGGAGAGAAGGAAAGGGAAAAGAGAAGAGAAGGAAGGAGGGGGCGCCGCCCCTCACCCTAGTCCAATTCGGACTAAGCATTGGGGGGGGGGCGTGCAGCCTCTCCTCTCTCTTTCCCCTAAAGCCCAATAAGGCCCATATACTCCCCGGCGAATTCCCGTAACTCTCCGGTACTCCGAAAAATACCCTAATCACTCGGAACCTTTCCGATGTCCGAATATAGTCGTCCAATATATCGATCTTTACGTCTCAACCATTTCGAGACTCCTCGTCATGTCCCCGATCTCATCCGGGACTACGAACTACATTCGGTACATCAAAACACATAAACTCATAATACAAATCGTCACCGAATGTTAAACGTGCGGACCCTAGGGGTTCAAGAACTATGTAGACATGATCGAGACACGTCTCCGGTCAATAACCAATAGCGGAACCTGGATGCTCATATTGGCTCCTAAATATTCTACGAAGATCTTTATCGGCCAAACCGCATAACAACATATGTTTTTCCCTTTGTCATCGGTATGTTACTTGCCCGAGATTCGATCGTCGGTATCTCAATACCTAGTTCAATCTCGTTACCGGCAAGTCTCTTTACTCATTCCATAATAAATAATCCCATAACTAACTCATTAGTTACAATGCTTGCAAGGCTTATAGTGATGTACATTACCGAGTGGGCCCAGACATACCTCTCCGACAATCGGAGTGACAAATCCTAATCTCGAAATACGCCAACTCAACAAGTACCTTCGGAGACACCTGTAGAGCACCTTTATAATCACCCAGTTACGTTGTGATGTTTGGTAGCACGCAAAGTGTTTCTCCGGTAAACGGGAGTTGCATAATCTCATAGTCATAGGAACATGTTAAGTCATGAAGAAAGCAATAGCAACATACTAAAACGATCAAGTGCTAAGCTAACGGAATGGGTCAAGTCAATCACATCATTCTCCTAATGATGTGATCCCGTTCATCAAATGAAAACTCATGTCTATGGCTAGGAAACATAACCATCTTTCATCAACGAGCTAGTCAAGTAGAGGCATACTAGTGACACTCTGTTTGTCTATGTATTCACACATGTATCATGTTTCCGGTTAATACAATTCTAGCATGAATAATAAACATTTATCATGATATAAGGAAATAAATAATAACTTTATTATTGCCTCTAGGGCATATTTCCTTCAGATGTGAACTAAGATTACTGACTCTAGTAAACCTTTGAGTGTTGGTCACATGGCGATGTGAACTATGAGTGTTAATCACATGGTGATGTGAACTATTTGTGTTAAATCACATGGCGATGTAAACTAGGTTATTGACTCTAGTGCATGTGGGAGACTGAAGGAAATATGCCCTAGAGGCAATAATAAAATTATTATTTATTTTCTAATTTCATGATAAATGTTTATTATTCATGCTAGAATTGTATTAACCGGAAACTTAGTACACGTGTGAATACATAGACAAAACAAAGTGTCCCTAGTATGCCTCTACTTGACTAGTTTGTTTATCAAAGATGGTTATGTTTCCTAACCATAGACATGTGTTGTCATTTGATGAACGGGATCACATCATTAGGAGAATGATGTGATGGACAAGACCCATTCGTTAGCTTAGCATTATGATCGTTACCGTTTCATTGCTACTGCTTTCTTCATGACTTATACATGTTCCTCAGACTATGAGATTATGCAACTCCCGAATACCGTAGGAACACCTTGTGTGCTATCAAATGTCACAACGTAACTGGGTGATTATAAAGATGCTCTACAGGTATCTCCGATGGTGTTTGTTGAGTTGGCATAGATCGAGATTAGGATTTGTCACTCTGTGTATCAAAGATGTATCTATGGGCCCTCTCGGTAATGCACATCACTATAAGCCTTGCAAGCATTGTGACTAATGAGTTTGTTGTGGGATGATGCATTACGAAACGAGTAAAGAGACTTGACGATAACGAGATTGAACTAGGTATTGAGATACCGATGATCGAATCTCGGGCAAGTAACATACCGATGACAAAGGGAACAACGTATGTTGTTATGCGGTTTGACCGATAAGGATCTTCGTAGAATATGTAGGAACCAATATGAGCATCCAGGTTCCGCTATTGGTTATTGACTAGAGATGAGTCTCGGTCATGTCTACATAGTTCTCGAACCCGTAGGGTCTGCACGCTTAACATCCTATGGTGATTTGTATTATGAGTTATGTTATTTGATGACCGAAGTTTGTTTGGAGTCCCAGATGAGATAGGGCACATGACGAGGAGTCTCGAAATGGTCGACACGTAAAGATCGATATATTGGAAGGCTATATTCGGACATCGGAAAGGTTCTGAGTGATTCGGGTATTTTTCAGAGTACCGGAGAGTTATGGGAATTCGTATTGGGCCTTAATGGGCCATACAGGAAAGGAGAGAAAGGCCTCAAGGGTGGCCGCACCACTTCCCCATGGACTGGTCCGAATTGGACTAGGTAAATGGGTGCCCCCTTCCTTCCTTCTCCTTCTCCCTTCCCTTTTTCCTATTCCATGTGTGAGGTGGAATCCTACTAGGACTAGGGAGTCCTAGTAGGACTCCACACTTTGGGCGCGCCCTATGAGGGCCGGCCTCCTCCTCCCTCCATCCTTTATATACGTGGCTAGGGGGCACCCCATAGACATACAAGTTGATCATTGATACCTTAGCCGTGTGCGGTGCCCCCCTCCACAATAATCCACCCCAGTATCATCGTAGTGCTTAGGCGAAGCCCTGCGATGGTACCATCATCATCACCGTCATGACGCCGTCGTGCTGATGAAGCTCTCCCTCGACACTCAGCTGGATCAAGAGTTCGTGGGACGTCATCGAGCCGAACATGTGCAGATCGCGGAGGTGCCGTACTTTCAGTACTAGGATCGGTCGATCATGAAGACGTATGACTACATCAACCACGTTGTCATAACGCTTCCGCTTATGGTGTATGAGGGTACGTAGACAACACTCTCCCCTCTTGTTGCTATGCATCACCATGATCTTGCATGTGCGTAGGATTTCTTTTGAAATTACTGCGTTCCCCAACAGTGATCAACCTTGTCACCATCATAATCAGCATCTGAGAATCCAACTAGATCAAACTCTGAGCCCTTTGGATACCATAATCCTAGTGTTGGGGTGTAAGCCAAATATAGAAGAATTCGCTTCACAGCTAAGTGATGCGATTCCTTTGGCGTCGCTTGGAATCGGGCACACATGCAAATGCTAAGCATTATATCTGGCCTAGATGCACATAAATAGAGTAAAGAACCAATCATGGAGCGGTATACCTTTTGATCGAACTCTTTACCATTGTCGTCGGGGCCCAGATGACTTTTGGTTGGCATTGGCGTCGTGTATCCTTGCTACCTCTTGAGCATGCATTGGTTTTCCCTTGAAGAGGAAAGGGTGATGTAGCAAAGTTGCGTAAGTATTTCCCTCAGTTTTTGAGAACCAAGGTATCAATTCAGTAGTAGATAACACGCAAGTCACCTAGTACCTGCACAAACAATCAAGAACCTCGCAACCAACGCGATAAAGGGGTTGTCAATCCCTTCATGGTCACTTGCGAAAGTGAGATCTGATAAAGATAGGAAGGTAAATATTTTTGTTATTTTTTTTGTATAGATTGCAAAATAGTAAACGAGATGCGATAATAAAAGAGATGCAATATAATAATAAAGAGACCCAGGGGCCATAGGTTTCACTAGTGGCTTCTCTCATGATAGCAACTATTAGGGTAGGTGAACAAATTACTGCCGACCAATTGATAGAAGAGCGCATAGTTATGAGAATATCTAGGCAATGATTATGAAATATAGGCATCACGTCCGTGTTAAGTAGACCGAAACGATTCTGCATCTACTACTATTACTCCACACATCGACTGCTATCCAACATGCATCTAGAGTATTAAGTTCATAAGAACAGAGTAATGCTTTAGGCAAGATGACATGATGTAGAGGGATAAACTCAAGCAATATGATATAAACCCCATCTTTTTATCCTCAATGGCAACAATACAATATGTGCCTTGCCGCCCCTACTGTCACTGGGAAAGGACACCGCAAGATTCAACCCAAAGCGAAGCACTTCTCCCATTGCAAGAAAGATCAATCTAGTAGGCCAAACTAAACCGATAATTCGAAGTGACTTGCAAAGATATCAAATCATGCATATAAGAATTCAGAGAAGAACCAAATATTGTTCATAGATAAACTTGATCATAAATCTACAATTCATCGGATCTCGGCAAACACACCGCAAAAAGTATTACATCGAATAGATCTCCAAGAACATCGAGGAGAACTTTGTATTGAGAACGAAAGAGAGAGAAGAAGCCATCTAGCTAATAACTATGGACCCGAAGGTCTGTGGTAAACTACTCACACATCATCGGAGAGGCTATGGTATTGATGTAGAATCCCTCCGTGATCAAATCCCCCTCCCGCAGATCGCTGGAAAAGGCCCCAGATGGGATCTCATGGGTACAGAAGGTTGCGGTGGTGGAAAAGTGGTTTCGTGGCTCCCCCTAATGTTTTTAGGGTATAAGAGTATATATAGGTGAAAGAAGTACGTCGGTGGAGCTCCGTGGGGCCCACAAGGGTGGGGGGCACGCTTACCCCCTTGGGCATGCCCTCCTGCCTCGTGGAAGCTTCACGGAGTTCCAGACTTCATTGGATTCCGTTTGATATTCCTTTTCTGCGAAACACTAAAATAGGCAAAAAAAACATAAACTGGCACTGGGCCTCCGGTTAATAGGTTAGTCCCAAAAATAATATAAAAGTGCATATTAAAGCCCATTAAACATCCAATGTAGATAATATAATAGCATGGAACAATAAAAAATTATAGATACGTTGGAGACGTATCAAGCATCCCCAAGCTTAATTCCTGCTCGTCCTCGAGTAGGTAAATGATAAAAACAAATTTTTTGATGTGGAATGCTACCTAACATAATTTTCAATGTAATTTCCTTTATTGTGGCATGAATGTTCAGATCCAAAAGATTCAAGACAAAAGTTTATTATTGACATAAAAATAATAATACTTCAAGCATACTAACCAAGCAATTATGTCTTCTCAAAATAACATAGCCAAAGAAAGCTCATCCCTACAAAATCATATAGTTTGGCCATGCTTCATCTCTGTCACACAAAATGCTCCCATCATGCACAACCCCAATGACAAGCCAAGCAATTGTTTCATACTTAGCCTTTTCAAACTTTTTCAACTTTTACGCAATATATGAGCGCGAGCCATGGACATAGCACTATGGGTGGAATAGAATGGTGGTTGTGGAGAAGACAAAAAGGAGGAAGATAGTCTCACATCAACTAGGCATATCAATGGGCTATGGAGATTCCCATCGATAGATATCAATGTGAGTGAGTAGGTATTGCCATGCAACGGATGCACTAGAGCTATAAGTGTATGAAAGCTCAACAAAAGAAACTAAGTGGGTGTGATCCAACTTTCTTGCTCACGAAGACCTAGGGAAATTGAGGAAGCCCATCATTGGAATATACAAGCCAAGTTCTATAATGTAAAATTACCACTATTATATGAAAGTGACAACATAAGAGACTCTCTATCATGAAGATCATGGTGCTACTTTGAAGCACAAGTGTGGAAAAAGGATAGTAACATTGCTCCTTCTCTCTTTTTCTCTCATTTATTTTTTATTTTATTTTTTTGTTTGAGCCTTCTATTTTTTATGGCCTCTTTTTATTTTTTATTTTTGTCCAGAGTCTCATACCTACTTGTGGGGGAATCATACTTTCCATCATACTTTCCTCACATGGGACAATGCTCTAATAATGAAGATCATCACACTTTTATTTACTTACAACTCAAGAATTACAACTCGATACTTAGAACAAAATATGACTCTATGTGAATGCCTCCGGCGGTGTACCGGGATGTGCAATGAATCAAGAGTGACATGTATAAAAAAATATGAATGGTGGCCATGCCACAAATACGATGTCAACTACATGATCATGCAAAGCAATATGACTATGATGAAGCGTGTCATAATAAACGGAACAGTGGAAAGTTGCATGGCAATATATCTCAGAATGGCTATGGAAATGCCATAATAGGTAGGTATGGTGGCTGTTTTGAGGAAGGTAAATGATGGGTTTATGGTACCGGCGAAAGTTGCACGGCACAAGAGAGGCTACCAATGGTGGAAGGGAGAGAGTGCGTATAATCCATGAACTCAACATTAGTCATAAAGAACTCACATACTTATTGCAAAAATCTAGAAGTCATCAAAACCAAGCACTACGTGCATGCTCCTAGAGGGATAGATTGGTAGGAAAAGACCATCGCTCGTCCCCGACCGCCACTCATAAGGAAGACACTCAAAGAACACCTCATGCTTCAAATTTGTCACACAACGGTTACCATACGTGCATGCTACGGGACTTGCAAACCTCAACACAAGTATTTCTCAATTTCACAATTACTCAACTAGAACGACTCTAATATCACCATCTTTATATCTCAAAATAATTTCCAAGTATTAAACTATTCAATACACTCTATATGAAAGTTTTTATTCTACCCATCTCGAATGCCCATTATATTAGTACTAATTTTATAACTAAAGCAAATTACCATGCTGTTCTAAAAGACTCTCAAAATAATATAAGTGAAGCATGAGAGATCAATAATTTCTATAAAATAAAACCACCACCATGCTCTAAAAAGATATAAGTGAAGCACTAGAGCAAAATTATCTAGCTCAAAAGATATAAGTGAAGCACATAGAGTATTCTAATAAATTCCGATTCATGTGTGTCTCTCCCAAAAGGTGTGTACAGCAAGGATGATTGTTGTAAACTAAAAAATAAAAGACTCAAATCATAAAGATGCTCCAAGCAAAACACATATCATTTGGTGAATAAAAATATAGCCTCAAGTAAAGTTACCGATAGACGAAGACGAAAGAGGGGATGCCTTCCGGGGCATCCCCAAGCTTAGTCTTTTTGTTGTCCTTGAATTTTACCTTGGGGTGCCTTGGGCATCCCCAAGCTTAGGCTATTTCCACTCCTTGTTCCAAAATCCATCAAATCTTTACCCAAAAACTTGAAAACTTCACAACACAAAACTCAACAGAAAATCTCATGAGCTCCATTAGTATAAGAAAACAAACCACCACTTTAATGTACTGTAATTAACTCATTATTTATTTATATTGGTGTTAAACCTAATTTATTCCAACTTCTCTATGGTTCATCCCCCCGATACTAGCCATAGTTTCATCAAAATAAGCAAACAACAGACGAAAAACAGAATCTGTCAAAACAGAACAGTCTGTAGCAATCTAGAGGTTTCGAATACTTATGTAACTCCAAAAATTCTGAAAAATTAGGAAGACCTAAATAATTAGTATATTGATCTACTGAAGTTGGAATTGGTATTTTATATCTCTTTGGTAAAAACTGAAAATTATTCTCGGGTGCGCATACTTTCTGTTTTTATCAGCAAGATCAAACAACAACCACCCAAGAAGATCCTAAAGGCTTTACTTGGCACAAACACTAATTACAACATAAAAAACACAATAATAAAAGATTCTAGATTAATTATTTATTACTAAATAGGAACAAAAAGTAAAGAACAAAAATAAAATTGGGTTGCCTCCCAACAAGCGCTATCGTTTAACGCCCCTAGCTAGGCATAAAAGCAAGAATAGATCTAGGTATTGTCATCTTTGGTATGCCATCCATAAGTGGCTCTCACAATTGATTCGTAAGCAAATTTAATTTTCTTTCTATGAAAGTGTTCCATGCTTTTCCTTAACGGAAATTGGAATCTAATATTTCCTTCTTTCATGTCAATAATTGCACCAATTGTTCTAAGGAAAGGTCTAACAAGAATAATAGGACATGTAGGATTGCAATCTATATCAAGAAGGATGAAATCTACGGGCACATAATTCCTATTTGCAACAATAAGAACATCATTAATTCTTCCCATAGGTTTCTTAATGGTGGAATCCGCAAGATGCAAATTTAAAGAACAATCAACAAATTCACAGAAACCTAACACATCACACAAAGTTTTTGGAATCGTGGAAGCACTAGCACCCAAATCACATAAAGCATAGCATTCATAATATTTAATCTTAATTTTAATAGTAGGTTACCACTCATCATAAAGTTTTCTAGTAATAGAAACTTCTAGTTCAAGCTTTTCTTCATGAGATTGCATTAAAGCATAAACGGTATGTTTAGTAAAAGCATTATTTTGATCATAAGCATGAGGAGAATTTAACACGGATTGCAACAAGGAAATACAATATATCAAAGAGCAATTATCATAATTAAATTCCTTGAAATCCAAAATAGTGGGTTCATTGCTATGTAAAGTTTTGACCTCTCCATTCCCACTTCTATTATCAAGATCTAAAAACTCCGAATCATTGAGACGCCTTTTAACTAAAGTTGACTCATCTCCAGTACCATCTTTATCAAGATTCATATTGGAAAACAAAGATTTAATAGGAGACACATCAATCACTTTTAGATCATCATCATTATTATCATGAAAACTAGAAGAACACGCTTTCACAAAGCAATCTTTTTTAGCACGCATCCTAGCGGTTCTTTCTTTGCATTCATCAATGGAAATTCTCATGGCTTTGAGAGAATCATTGATATCATGCTTAGGTGGAATAGATCTAAGTTTCAATGAATCAACATCAAGAGAAATTCTATCCACGTTCCTAGCCAACTGATATGTCCATTTTGCATCATGCCTTTATATCGATATTTATTGCATTATGGAATGTTACTACACATTATGTCACAACACTTATGCCTATTCTATCTTATTTTACAAGGTTTATATGAGGAGGGGGAATGCCGGCAGCTGGAATTCTGGGCTGGAAAAGGAGCAAATATTAGAGACCTATTCTACACATCTCCAAAAGTCCTGAAACTCCACGGGAGAACTTTTCATAATATATAAAAAATATTGAGCGCGAGAAGTACCAGAGGGGGTCACCCACCAGCCACGAGGGTGGGGGCGCTCCCTACCCCCCTGGGCGCGCCCCTGCCTCGTGGGCCCCCTGGTGGCCCTCCGATGCCCATCTTCTGCTATATGAGGTCTTTCGTCCGAGAAAAAAATCATAAGCAAGCTTTCAGGACGAGACTCCACCGCCACGAGGCGGAACCTTGGCGAAACCAATCTAGGGCTCTGGCGGAGCTGTTCTGTCGGGGAAACTTCCCTCCGGGAGGGGGAAATCATCACCATCGCCATCACCAACGATCCTCTCATTGGGAGGGGGTCAATCTCCATCAACATCTTCACTAGCACCATCTCATCTCAAACCCTAGTTCATCTCTTGTATCCAATCTTTGTATCCAAACATCAGATTGGTACCTGTGGGTTGCTAGTAGTGTTGATTATTGTAGTTGATGCTAGTTGGTTTACTTGGTGGAAGATCATATGTTCAGATCCATTATGCATATTAATACCCCTCTGATTATGAACATGAATATGCTTTGTGAGTAGTTACGTTTGTTCCCGAGGACATGGGAGAAGTCTTGCTATTAGTAGTCATGTGAATTTGGTATTCGTTTGATATTTTGATGAGATGTATGTTGTCATCCCTCTAGTGGTGTCATGTGAACGTCGACTACATGACACTTCACCATTGTTTGGGCCTAGAGGGAGGCATTGGGAAGTAATAAGTAGATGATGGGTTGCTAGAGTGACAGAAGCTTAAACCCTAGTTTATGCGTTGCTTTGTAAGGGGCTGATTCGGATCCATATGTTTCATGCTATGATTAGGTTTACCTTAATACTTCTGTTTTAGTTGTGGATGCTTGCAATGGGGGTTAATCATAAGTGGGATGCTTGTCAAAGTAAGGACAGCACCCAAGCACCGGTCCACCCACATATCAAACTATTAAAGTACCAAACGCGAATCATATGATCATGATGAAAACTAGCTTGACGATAATTCCCATGTGTCCTCGGGAGCGCTTTACTTCATATAAGAGTTTGTCTAGGCTTGTCCTTTGCTACAAAAAGGATTGGGCCATCTTGCTGCACCTTATTTACTTTTATTACTTGCTACTCATTACAAGTTACCTTATCACAAAACTATCTGTTACCAATAATTGCATTGCTTGCAGAGAATACCTTACTGAAAACTGCTTATCATTTCCTTCCGCTCCTCGTTGGGTTCGACACTCTTACTTATCGAAAGGACTACGATAGATCCCCTATACTTGTCGGTCATCAAGAATCTTTTCTGGCGCCATTGCCGGGGAGTGAAGCGCCTTTGGTAGATGGAATTTGGTAAGGAAAAATTTATATAGTGTGCTGAAATTTACTGTCACTTGTTACTATGGAACATAATCCTTTGAGGGGTTTGTTCGGGGTATCTTCACCTCGTACGGAACCACAATTAGTTACTCCTCAACCTACTGAACCTACTGAAAATGTTTACTTTGAAATTCCTTCGGGTATGATAGAGAAACTGCTAGCTAATCCTTTTGTAGGAGATGGAACATTGCATCCCGATTTGCACTTAATCTATGTGGATGAAGCTTGTGGATTATTTAAGCTTGCAGGTATGCTCGATGATGTTATCAAGAAGAAGGTCTTCCCTTTATCTTTGAAGGGAGATGCATTGACATGGTATAGGCTATGTGATGATATGGGATCATGGGACTATAAGCGATTGAAATTGGAATTCCATCAGAAGTTTTATCCTATGCATCTTGTTCATCGTGATCGTAATTATATATATAACTAGTCGTCAACCCGTGCACCTGCACGGGCTAGCAATTTTAATATCACATATTATATAGTTTCGGCAAATTACAAATGTCGAACAATCATATGAATATATTGATATAGGTTATTATTATTACACATGCACATTGTATCCAATGAAGTTACATTGCTTTGAGTATTTTATGATTCATTGTTTAAGTCTAATTGTGTGACAACGGTATAACTAATATCGTTGTGTGGTGGCAAATCACGTCAGATTTGTAGAAGGTATATGGAAATATGGATGTGCTACTTTATGAAGGTTATATAAGGGTATATTAGTTATGTTGGTAGAAAACATGATTACAAATGCAAAAGTTATTGTATGTATCATGCACTCGTGCTCTATAAGTTTCTAAAAGGTATAGAATAATGTGCTCTATTGTAGCATTTATCTTCCTTTCTTAGTTAACTTAAAAGAAGCAATACATATTTATTTTTGCCAAGGAAGAACTGTAGAATTATAAATACTTTGTTTCTGTATGCAATAATGGACACATGCATGCATGACTTTGTGTCAACATACATGATATCGTAGAAAATAATATATGTATTTTAAAAACTGGAAGTTGTATATTCTCATTATACTATATAAGAACCAAATATTATTCACATTAGACGTTTTTTTGTGTACCAACAAATTCTTAAACAATTTCTGTTATGATTAACGTGGATGGAAAATTTATTTTTTCTATCCATATTATACATATGTAATATATCGCGTATACAATCATGTGTTTTATTAGATCTATGTGGTGCATGATACCTTCAGATTATTTTTTTGTTGATGCACACTATCTTTTTTCAAGGAACCGATGGATGCTTTTCTTGTTTTCTGAACACCAACTGTACGTGTCAATTTTTTTTGGACAGAACGATCTATATGTTACGTTCCATCGGCTAGGAGTAGAGTTAGAAGTGTTTTCCCTTTTTGCGTGAATGTCTTTCCTCTTTTAATCGGGAAACCATTTTATTACCGGACATTTTGTTATTTTTTCTTTTCATCGGTGCAGTATTTATGGAAGGAGGAAGGAGGCTATCCTTTTTTTAAGTAACGGTGGATTCTTTACTTTTGGTTCAGCGACGTCAGATGCAATCCTTTTTTGTTCTTTTTCATCCATGGACATTATATGGTAGGAGGATATCTTTAAAATAGAAATCGTGGAAGCTTTCCTTTTTTTTCTCACCGATGTTGAACGTGTTCTCTAAAAAAGAAACATTGAATGTGTCAGACGCAATCTGTTAATTTTTTTTCCTTTCCATCTATGGATGCAATCTATTTTTTCCTTTTCATCCGTGACGTTTATATAGAAAGAGGCTATCCTTGTAAAAGGAATCGTGGATGCTTTCCTTGTATTGTTTCTCCCATGTTTTCTTGTTTCACCAATGATATACGTGTTTTTTAAATGCAAACGTTGAACGTGTCAGATGCAATCTTTTATTTGTTCCTTTCCATCCGTGGAGTTTTTAAGAAGCCATGGATGCTTTCCTTGTTTTGTTTCACAAAACATTGAATGTGTCAGATGTTTTCTTTTTTGACGGGACGACCATCTATGTTACGTAAGTTTACCTTTCATCTTAGACGTAAATTCTATAATCCAACGGTGTAATTAATTCTGATGATGTGGATTAATGAGAAGGCTTTAATGGTGCCTCCAATTAGTAAATATAAGATTTTTGGCCTCGCGAAGGAGAAAGCATCGCTCAAGCTTGGGGGAGGCTTAAGTCAATGTTATATTCATGCCCCAATCATGAGCTCTCGAGAGAAATGATTATTCAAAAAATTTATGCTCGGCTTTCTGACAACAATCGCTCCATGCTCGATACTTCTTGTACTGGTTCCTTTATGATGAAGACTATTGAATTCAAATGGAATTTATTGGAGAGAATTAAACGCAACTCTGAAGATTGGGATCTCGACGAAGGTAAGGAGTCAGGTATAACACCTAAGTTTGATTGTGTTAAATCTTTTATGGATACCGATGTTTTCCATAAATTTAGCACTAAATATGGACTTGACTCTGAGATAGTAGCTTCTTTTTGTGAATCCTTTGCTACTCATGTTGATCTCCCTAAGGAGAAGTGGTTTAAATATTATCCTCCCATAGAAGTAAAAGTAGTTGAACCTATTAAAGTTGAAGAAAATACTATCACTTATAATGATCCTATTGTTCCTACTGCTTATGTTGAGAAACCACCTTTCCCTGTTAGAATAAAGAATCATGCTAAAGCTTCAACTGTGGTAAACAAAAGTAATATTAAGACACCTAAACCCCCTGAGCAAGTTAAAGTTGAACCTAATGTTGCTATGGTTAAAGATCTCTTGGTCGATAATATTGATGGGCAGGTTATTTACTTCTGATGAGACTGCTAGAATTGCTAAACCTGGTGCTAAAGATAAACATAGACCTGTCGTAGGCATGCCTGTTATTTCTTTTAAAATAGGAGATCATTGTTATCATGGCTTATGTGATATGGGTGCTAGTGCTAGTGCAATACCTATTTCCTTATACAAAGAAATTATGCATGATACTGCACCAGCTGAGATAGAAGATATTGATGTTACCATTAAGTTTGCCAATAGAGATACTATTTCACCAGTTGGGATTGTTAGAGATGTTGAAGTCTTGTGTGGGAAGGCTAAGTATCCTGCTGATTTTCTTGTTCTTGGTTCCCCACAAGATAGTTTTTGTCCCATTACATTTGGTAGACCCTTCTTGAATACAGTCAATGCTAAGATAGACTGCAATAAGGATATTATTTCTGTTGGTTTAGGGGATATGTCTCATGAGTTTAATTTTGCTAAATTTCGTAGACAACCCCATGATAAAGAATTGCCTAGTAAAGATGAAATTTTTGGTCTTGCTTCTATTGCCGTGCCTCCTACTGATCCTTTAGAACAATATTTGCTAGACCATGAAAATGATACGTTCATGAATGAAAGAAGGGAAATAGATGAAGTATTCTTTAAACATAGACCTATTCTGAAACACAACTTGCCTGTTGAAATCCTAGGGGATCCTCCTCCACCCAAGGGTGATCCCGTGTTTGAGCTTAAACCTTTACCTGATACTCTTAAATATGCTTATCTTGATGAAAATAAGATATATCCTGTTATTACTAGTGCTAACCTTTGAGAGCAGGAGGAACAGAAATTATTGAAAACTCTGAAGAAGCACCGTGCTGCTATTGGATATTCTCTTGATGATCTTAAAGGCATTAGTCCCACTCTATGTCAACACAAAATAAATTTGGAGAAAGACACCAAACCAGTTATTGATCACCAACGACGGTTGAATCCTAAAGTGAAAGAAGTGGTAAGAAAGGAAATATTAAAGCTCCTTGAGGCAGGTATAATTTATCCCATTGCTGATAGTCAGTGGGTAAGTCCTGTCCATTGTGTCCCTAAGAAGGGAGGTATTACTGTCGTTCCTAATGCTAAAGATGAATTGATTCCACAAAGAATTATTGTAGATTATAGGATGGTATATGATTTTCGCAAATTAAATAAGGCTACTAAAAAGATCATTACCCCTTACCTTTTATTGATCAAATTCTAGAAAGATTATCCAAACATACACATTTTTGCTTTCTAGATGGTTACTCTGGTTTCTCTCAAATACCTGTGTCAGCTGATGATCAAGCAAAGACCAGTTTTACTTGCCCTTTCGATAATTTTGCTTATAGACGTATGCCTTTTGGTTTATGTAATGCACCTGCTACCTTTCAAAGATGCATGATGGCTATATTCTCTGACTTCCGTGAAAAGATTTGTGAGGTATTCATGGATGATTTCTCCATTTATGGATCATCTTTTGATGATTGCTTGAGCAATCTTGATCGAGTTTTGCAGAGATGTGAAGAAACTGATCTTGTTCTAAATTGGGAGACGTGCCACTTTATGGTTAATGAAGGTATTGTCTTGGGGCATAAAATTTCTGAAAGAGGCATTGAAGTTGATAAAGCTAAAGTTGATGCTATTAAAAAGATGCCATAGCCCAAGGACATTAAAGGTATAAGAAGCTTCCTTGGTCATGTCGGTTTTTATAGGAGGTTCATTAAGGACTTCTCAAAAATTTCTCGGCCTCTGACTAATCTACTACAAAAAGATATTCCTTTTGTCTTTGATGATTATTGTGTAGAAGCATTTGAAATACTTAAGAAAGCATTGATTTCTGCACCTATTGTTCAGCCACCTGATTGGAATTTACCCTTTGAAATTATGTGTGATGCTAGCGATTATGCTGTAGGTGTTGTTCTAGGACAAAGAGTTGGTAAGAAATTGAATGTTATACAGTATGCTAGTAAAACTCTAGACAACACCCAGAGAAATTATGCTACTACTGAAAAAGAATTCTTAGCAGTTCTATTTGCTTGTGATAAGTTCAGACCTTATACTATTGATTCTAAAGTAACTATTCACAATGATCATGCTGCTATTAAATATCTTATGGGAAAGAAAGATGCTAAACCTAGACTTATTAGATGGGTTCTCTTGCTACAAGAATTTGATTTGCATATTATTGATAGGAAGGGAGCTGAGAACCCCGTTGCAGACAACTTGTCTAGGTTAGAGAATGTTCTTGATGACCCACTACCTATTGATGATAGCTTTCCTGATGAACAATTAAATGTCATAAATGCTTCTCGAACTGCTCCATGGTATGTTGATTATGCTAATTATATTGTTGCTAAATTTATACCACCTAGTTTCACATACCAGCAAAAGAAAAGGTTCTTCTATGATTTGAGACATTACTTTTGGGATGACCCACATCTTTATAAAGAAGGAGTAGATGGTATTATTTGACGTTGTGTACCTGAGCATGAACAGGAACAGATCCTACGCAAGTGTCACTCCAAGGCTTATGGAGGACACCATGCTGGAGATAGAACTGCACATAAGGTATTGCAATCCGGTTTTATTGGCCTACTCTCTTCAAGGATGCCCGTAAGTTTGTCTTATCTTGTGATGAATGTCAAAGAATCGGTAATATTAGTAGACGTCAAGAAATGCCTATGAATTATTCACTTGTTATTGAACCATTTGATGTTTGGGGCTTTGATTATATGGGACCTTTTCCTTCCTCTAATGGGTATACACATATTTTAGTTGTTGTTGATTACGTTACTAAGTGGGTAGAAGCTATTCCAACTAGTAGTGCTGATCATAACACCTCTATTAAGATGCTTAAAGAAGTTATTTTTCTGAGGTTTGGAGTCCCTAGATACTTAATGACTGATGGTGGTTCACATTTTATTCATGGCGCTTTTCGTAAAATGCTTGCTAAGTATGATGTTAATCATAGAATTGCATCTCCTTATCACCCATAGTCTAGTGGTCAAGTAGAATTGAGTAATAGATAGCTCAAATTAATTTTGCAAAAGACTGTTAATAGATCTAGAAAGAATTGGTCCAAGAAACTTGATGATGCATTATGGGCCTATAGAACTGCATATAAAAATCCTATGGGTATGTCTCCGTATAAAATGGTTTATGGTAAAGCATGTCACTTACCTCTTGAATTAGAACATAAGGCTTATTGGGATATTAAAGAGCTCAACTATGACTTCAAACTTGCTGGTGAGAAGAGGCTTTTTGACATTATCTCACTTGATGAATGGAGAACCCAGGCTTATGAAAATGCCAAACTGTTTAAAGAAAAAGTTAAAAGATGGCATGACAAAAGGATACAAAAGTGTGAGTTTAATGTAGGTGATTATGTATTGTTATACAACTCTCGTTTAAGATTTTTTGCAGGAAAACTTATCTCTAAATGGGAAGGTCCTTATGTTATCGAGGAGGTCTATCGTTCCGGTGCCATAAAAATCAACAACTTCGAAGTCACAAATCCGAAGGTGGTGAATGGTCAAAGAATTAAACATTATATCTCAGGTAATCCTATAAATGTTGAAACTAATATTATCGAAATCGTAACCCCGGAGGAATACATAAGGGACACTGTCGGTGTCAAAACCGGCGGATCTCGGGTAGGGGGTCCCGAACTGTGCGTCTAGGCCGGATGGTAACAGGAAGCAGGGAACACGATGTTTTACCCAGGTTTGGGCCCTCTTGATGGAGGTAAAACCCTACGTCCTGCTTGATCAATATTGATGATATGGGTAGTACAAGAGTAGATCTACCACGAGATCAAGGAGGCTAAACCCTAGAAGCTAGCCTATGGTATGATTGTTGTATATGGAGTTTTTTCCCTATGGACTACAACCCTCCGATTTATATAGACACCGGATAGGGTTAGGGTTACATAGAGTCGGTTACAATGGTAGGAGATCTTGAATATCCGCATCGCCAAGCTTGCCTTCCACGCCAAGGAAAGTCCCATCCGGACATGGGACGAAGTCTTCAATCTTGTATCTTCATAGCCCTGGAGTCCGGCTGAAGGTATAGTCCGGCTACCCGAACACCCCCTAATCCAGGACTCCCTCAGTAGTCCCCGAACCAGGCTTCAATGACGACGAGTTCGGCATTGCAAGGCGGGTTCTTCTCGAAATCTTGTGTACCTGTAGGAATAATGTCCGATTTTTGTAGTGCTCCTCGGCTTCCACGCCCAATAATGGCCATCTTCCACGTGTCAAACGAATGCGAAAAGCCGGGGTGTTTTTACATCCACACCCCTAGCCGTATAAACGAGCCGCCTATTTAACGGGATGGGGATTTAGGTCCAAACCACATCTTCTCCTTTTCGCGAGTTATCATCAGAGCGCTTCCAGCAAAGGTCCATTCCAACATGACCAGCCGTCGCAGCTCCTCCCCTCGCCCCTCCGGTCCCAAACCCGAGGACTGGGAGAGTTGCACCATCTCGCATAGCGAGTTAGTGTCGCTTCAGGCCAAGGGATTTCTCCCTCCGGCATACATGGTCCCGGTCCGAGCCGGTCTCGCCACCTACAATGGCGGAAAACAAGCGGAGAGCACCCCCAGTCCTTCTAAAGGAGAGCGGGTGTGCCTCGTCCCCTATCTAATAAGGGGACTGGGATTTCCAATTCATCCATTTCTCCACGGGCTTCTGGAGTTCTACGGCCTCCAGCTGCACAATCTCACGCCCGCCTCCGTATTGCATATTGCGGGTTTCGTCGCCCTTTGCGAGCTATTTTTAGGCTTTGAGGCTCATTTCGCGCTGTGGAAGAGGTTATTCTGCCTGGTGCCCCATTCTCAAGAGGGGTCTATATACCAAGTGGGCGGAGCCGAAGTATGGCGCATCACCGGGACCGGATACCTATCCGGAACCCCAAGGAAGGCGTCTGAGGACTGGCCTTCGGAATGGTTTTACATAGATGACGTCCCGCTACCGGACCCTATCCGGGTCGGTCTCCCTGAGTTCAACAGTGCTCCATTGAAGAAACGCTTAAGCTAGCGTCCGCGGAGCTCTCAGAGAGAAAGCGACAGAGACGTCCTTTACCTGATGGGCCGGATAAGACTGTTGGCTCATTCCGGACTAACCATGATTGGAGTCATGGCCGCATGCATTATGCGGGGGGTGCAGCCGCTTCAATATAGAGGCCACCCCATGTGGGATTTCAACGGGGAGGATGACGCCACACGTTACGGTCGTAAGGGGCCGGCCTCAGCTGCCGCCTTAGTAAAGATCTTATCCTCTTTGTACAAGGGAGAAAAGGAGGAATTCCTCTGCGTCAACCCGCGGGCCGGATTCAGTATGTACAATCCTCCAAGTTGGGCAAGTGAACAATTGCGCTTGCCCATTTGTTTTATACTCCCATGGTTAGATAGGTAGTCTAACGACTTCAATGCAGGAACTGTGATAGGAGGTAAAGGATATAAACAGCCGCCCTCCACAACCCGAGGACCCAGAACGGTCCCTCAATCCGGACTCCGAAGAGGATCTGGACATATCGGTGGAGCTTATCGACGGGGTGTTCCATCAGCTAAGCAAGGACAATACCTTGGTAGCCATTACGGCAGATTACCCAGGGTTAATCCCGGCCTCCCAGGTGACAGAAACCGGGGTCTTATTCCCTTGAAAGAGATTCCACCCTAACGTAGCCCGGTGTTTCTGATGACAACCGTGTTTTGCAGGGGAGATTTCCGAGGCAGGAGGCCGAACCTGCGGCGGCTAGACAACGAGGGGCCGCAGGGCCCCGTGGGGAAAAAAGGAATGTATTCCGGACTGAGATGCCGGCGCAAAGGTATAGTGCACCCTCTATTTCCCTGGAGTTATTCTGTCAGGGCATATTAACGTTCGTGCTATCTTCAGAATGAAGAGACCTCGTCGGACTACATCCGGAGAGGTTGCTAATCGCGCCTCCACCAGCCAGGCTCCAACGTCTAGCCAGGAAGCGGAGGCGAGCACAAGGCGCGCGCCGGACGCTCCTCTGACAGAGGATGCGGATAGGCTGCCTGCCACAAATTCTGAAGTGAAGAGTGCCATGAACCACAGGCGTCGCCGGACAATTCTACGCGACGCTTGTTTCTCCCAAGAGGCTTTAGATGCCTTTAATTCAGGATATGCGTACCTCCGTGCCGCTCAAAATGGTTTAGCCAGAGCCACGGAGCAGTATGTAAAAGACATACGGGTAAGAAATTTTTGGTTAAATATATATATATGCCAGTAGCCCCCGAGACTTGAAGCAGTTAGAGCAACTGATTTGAGGATCATTTAATATGCAGGTTCTTACAGAGAAGAATGCCGTACTGTCCCAGGAGCTGGAAAAGTGCAAGGCCCAACTAGAGGCCGCACTAGCCGTAGTAGGGGAGCCCAAAGAGACCCCCTCAGGTAAGATACACTTCGAAAGATTTGTATTGTGCGGTGTGGGTGTAAATCTGACAAATCATATTGCAGATGGCGCCGGACTCGATCCGGACAAGCAACAACTCTTATGCCGGCTAAAGGCCGGTGAGAGTATGTTGACAAAGGTGGGGCGAGAGAAGAATGATCTTCAGGATGCCAACACCAAGCTGGACGTCAAACTTAAAGATGTTCGTGGCCAGCTGTCGGACTCCACGAAGGAGAATCAGCGGCTTCGACGCGGCATTTTTAGTAAGTGCTTGAACGAACTTTGAAAAAAAAAAGTTCGGCGAGGAAGTCGACTAACAGAGTAATGTCTGTAGGTATGCTCACAGGTCATCCTGCAGAGGAGCCCGGTTCTACGGGTGACCTTCTTCCCGAACTCTTGCAACTGCACGAGCGAATTCGGCAGGCGATGCGGGGTATTGCCCAAGCCTTATGGCCTGCCCACTCCGTGCCCGAGGGCCTTGGAGAGCTTGCGGAGAAGCTGAAGGGAGCTCGGCGGCGCTTTCGGTTATGGAAGATATCGGCCTGCCGACAAGGCGCTAGGGAGGCCTGGGCCATGGTGAAGACCTGTTTTACGAAGTCTGACCCAAACCACATGGCCGAGGTCGGACCAGTGGGGCCTGACGGGAAGGAGATCCCTGTAAGATTAGTATACGGCCAAGTAGAGTTGGCCGCGAAGTATTCCCAGCAGGACTGTAAATTAGACAGCCTGTTAGATGGTATAGAAGAGGAATACAATCAGTCAGAATGACTATGTAATTTTGAATTGACATGTGTAATGCCTTCTAGCCGGATTGTAGATCGTTTGTCATTGCCGACCTTTTCGCTTCGACCTCGGAACCTGACGGTCCGGAGTGTGTCCGAATACCATAGCGGTTATATAAGAACCGCGGTATGCGTGGAGACCAGGCGTAGGGGTCATTAGTGCTTTATCAGACAAGTGCCCAACTAGTTATGTTATATTACATGGTTAGTAAGAAACATCTTCCAGAGAGAATAGTTCCGTTAGGGGTTCCTTTCGCTGGGAGGCATGCCCTAAAGTGCATGTCCGGACTGCGTGAAAAAACACAGAAAAAAGCATCTGGGGGCGCATAAAATGGGTAAAAAGATCATCTTTTATTTCACCGACCGAATATTCCCTTAAGAACGCTAGCTTTCGGCTTCACCCAGTCTGAGGTACACATCCGGCTGACCCGACAGTAACAATCGCTGAGGTGCTCCCTTTACCGCCTAGCCGAACAATCGGGAATGTAGGGGTAAGCACAGGAGCCAGGCAACCCAGCTTGGCCAAAACTTAAGTCATATCGATGCATATAATGGTGAAGAAAAAGGTACATGCGGAAGTTTGACGCATGTGTTGGGCGTGAAGCCCGTATAAATAAGCTTCTGTTAAAGAAGCCCCCAGGTTTAATGAGCGCGAGTGGCGCGTCACTAGATGAGCCTTTAAGGGCTATAAAAGAAAAGAGGGGAAGGAGAGAAATGTAAGACAGAAGAATGCAAAAAAAATGCAAAAAATGGACAGAGGAAGGAGACGAACACAGAGTCTGACGCTAGGCATTGAATCTTCGGAGACGGGTGGCGTTCCACGGGTTCGGCTCGAGCCGGTTATCCGACGCATCTCGCAGGCGGTACGCCCCACCAGTCAGGACTTGGTCGATTATGAATGGACCTTCCCGTTTGGGCTTGAGTTTGTCCTTTTTCTTATCCGGTAGGCGTAGAACTTGTTCGCCAACATTGTAATTTTTGGCCCGTACTTCTCTGCTTTGATATCTTCGGGCCTGCTGTTGATAAAATGCGGAACGGGCTTTTGCCACGTCACGCTCCTCCTCCAAGGCGTCCAAGTTGTCCTGCCGATGGAGCTCGGCTTCTCTTTCTTCGTACATGCGCACTCTAGGTGAGTCATGAATTATGTCGCAGGGCAGAACTGCCTCTGCGCCGTACACCATAAAAAATGGTGTGTATCCGGTTGTGCGATTTGGCGTGGTCCGCAGCCCCCAGAGCATGGAGTCGAGCTCCTCTACCCAGTGCGTGTTAGATTCCTTGAGGGACCGCACCAGTCTGGGTTTAATGCCGCTCATGATAAGACCATTTGCGCGTTCGACCTGGCCGTTGGTTTGTGGGTGATAGACGGAAGCATAATCGAGCTTGATGCCCATGTTTTTGCACCAGAGTTTTACCTCGTCGGCGGTAAAGTTTGTACCATTGTCGGTTATGATGCTGTGGGGGACGCCATAATGGTGTACAACCCCGGATATGAAGTCTATCACAGGTCCGGATTCGGCCGTTTTAATAGGCTTGGCTTCTATCCATTTGGTGAACTTATCCACCATGACCAGTAAGTATTTTTTCCTATGGGTTCCACCTTTAAGGGGTCCGACCATGTCAAGCCCCCAGACCGCAAAAGGCCAGGTGATGGGTATAGTTTGGAGTGCGGTGGGTGGCATATGGCTTTGGTTGGCAAAAAGTTGGCAACCAGCGCATTGTTGGACTAGGTCCTGAGCGTCTGCTCGGGCCGTCGGCCATTAAAAGCCTGTACGGAAAGCCTTGCTAACAAGGGACCGAGCAGCGGCGTGGTGACCACCAAGTCTGGCATGAATTTCAGCCAGGAGGTTCCACCCTTCCTCTTCAGAGATGCACCTTTGAAGGACTCCGGTAGTGCTTTTCTTATAAAGTTCTCCCTCATGGACTCTGTAGGCCTTAGATCGCCGCACTATGCAGCGGGCCTCGTTTTGGTCCTCCGGGAGTTCCTGCCTAGTAAGGTAGGCTAGGAATGGTTCTGTCCACAGGGCGATAACCGCCATTATTACGTGGGCTGAAGGTGTAATTTCGTTGGCAGAGCCTCCAATTGTGTCAGATTGTTCGGCGTCGAGTGGTGCGGCTGGGTTCGGGCTGTTATTTGCTGGTTCCCCCTCCCATGCTACGGATGGCTTGAACAATCTTTCCAAAAAGACGTTGGGGGGGGACTGTATCGCGTTTTGCTCCGATGCGTGCTAGGACGTCCGCCGCTTGATTGTTTTCTCGGGCTATATGGTGAAACTCTAGCCCTTCGAACCGAGCTGACATTTTTAGGACGGCGTCGCGGTAAGCTGCCATTTTTGGGTCCTTGGCATCGAAGTCTCCATTTATTTGGGATATCGCGAGGTTTGAATCCCCGCGTACCTCTAGGCGCTGGATACCCATGGATACTGCTATCCAGAGGCCATGTAGGAGGGCCTCATATTCGGCTGCATTGTTGGAATCCGTTTACATGATCTGGAGCACATATTGGACTGTGTCTCCTGTGGGGGACTTCAGGACGACGCCGGCCCCCAGTCCGGCCAACATTTTGGAGCCGTCGAAATGCATAATCCAGTTTGAATATGTGTTGTACTCTTTAGGGAGCTCGGCCTCCGTCCATTCTGCGACGAAGTCGGCCAAAACTTGCGATTTAATAGCTCGCCGTGGCTTATAGGTTATATCAAACGGGAGAAGCTCGATAGCCCATTTTGCGATCCAGCCCGTTGCATCACGGTTGTTGATAATATCGTTTAGTGGCACTTCCGAGGCTACTATTATGAAACACTCTTGAAAGTAGTGTCATAGCTTCCGGGATGCCATGAATACCGCGTATGCAATCTTTTGATAATGCGGGTACCGTGATTTGCATGGAGTGAGGACAGTGGACATGTAGTAGACCGGCCTTTGAAGGGGGGATTTGTGTGCGTCCGTTTCCCGCTCGACAACGAGCACTGCGCTGACAACTTGGTGTGTTGCTGCAATGTACAATAACATTGGTTCACCGGTGATTGGCGCGACCAGGACTGGGTTTGTTGCCAATATGGCTTTTATTTCATCAAGTCCGGCCGTGGCGGCATCCGTCCACTCGAAGTGTTTGGTGCGCCGAAGGAGGCGATAAAGGGGTAGTGCCTTTTCTCCCAAGCGGGAGATGAAGCGGCTTAAAGCCGCCACGCACCCGGTTAATTTTTCTATTTGTTTAAGGTCCTTTGGGACATCCAATTGTGACAAAGCTCGGATCTTGGCTGGGTTTGCTTCAATTCCTCTACCGGATACAATGAAGCCCAAGAGCTTTCCGGCTGGAACGCCGAAGACGCATTTTTCTGGGTTGAGCTTGATGTCATATTTTCGGAGGTTATCGAATGTAAGCCTCAAGTCGTTTACTAGGGATTCGACATGTCTTGATTTGACGACCACATCATCCACATACGCCTCCACTGTTTTGCCGATCTGGTTTGCCAGACATGTCTGGATCATGCGCTGATATGTTGCGCCGGCGTTTTTCAGCCCGAAGGGCATTGTGTTGAAGCAGAATGGGCCGTATGGTGTGATGAATGCTGTTGCAGCTTGGTCTGATTCTGCCATCTTGATTTGATGGTAACCGGAGTATGCGTCGAGGAAACACAACAAATCGTGTCCTGCGGTGGCATCGATAATTTGATCGATACGGGGGAGGGGGAAGGGACCCTTTGGGCAAGCCTTGTTAAGGTCTTTGAAATCGACACACAGGCGCCAGGATTTGTCCTTCTTCGGTACCATCACCAGGTTTGCTAGCCAGTCCGGATGTTTTATGTCTCTGATGAATCCGGCCTCTAATAGCTTGGCTAGCTCCTCTCCCATAGCCTATCTCTTGGGTTCGGAAAAACGCCGAAGGGCTTGTTTGACAGGTTTAAATTCTTTTAGGATATTTAAGCTATGTTCGGCCAGCCTGCGTGGGATCCCTGGCATGTCTGAAGGGTGCCAGGCAAAGATGTCCCAGTTCTCTCGTAGGAACTATCGCAGTGTGACATCTGCATCAGTGTTCAGTCGTGCCCCGATGGAAGCTGTTTTATTGGGGTCCGTTGGATGAACCTGGAATTTGACTATTTCGTCAACTGGCTTGAAGGACGTGGATTTGGATCTCTTATCGAGTATCACATCATCCCTGTTAACCGTGGAGCGCAGCGCAGTCAGTTCCTCGGCCGCTAAGGCTTCGGATAGCGCCTCAAGGGCTAATGCGGCTGTCTTGTTTTCGGCGCGGAGTGCTATGTCCGGATCACTAGCTAGAGTGATAATTCCATTCGGCCCGGGCATCTTAAGCTTCATGTACCCGTAATGGGGTATTGCTTGGAAGATTGTGAATGCTTCCCGCCCTAGTAAAGCGTGATATCCGCTCTTAAACGGGGCCACCTGAAACGTGACTTCTTCGGACCTGTAATTATCCGGCGTGCCGAACACCACATCTAGCGTGATTTTTCCTGTGCAGCGCGCTTCCCGACTGGGGATTATTCCTCTAAAGGTTGTGCTGCTTCGCTCAACGCGGTTCCAGTCTATTTCCATTTTTTGAAGGGTTTCCTCATAAATGAGGTTCAGTCCGCTGCCTCCATCCATGAGCACCTTGGTGAGGCGAAAGTCGTCCACTATGGGACTGAGGACCAATGCGGCTGGTGCTCGGGCTGTTCGGAATCTAGGTTCATTACTTGCGTTGAAGGTAATGACAGTGTCGCTCCATGGATATATTGTTGCAATTTGATAGACTTCAGCTAGGCTACGGAGTGTTCTTTTTCGCACATTGTTTGATGCGAAAGTCTCGAAGACTGTGAGAACGGTACTGGTGTCCTTAGGCTGGCTTTCTGCGGCCTCCGAAATTAAGAGGTCCTCGCCGATTTTGGCCACCTGCCGGAGTATCCAACATGCTCTAAGGCTGTGATTTGGTGTGGCGTCCTCTGTACTGTGAATTCTGCAGGGTCCATCAAGCCATCTTTCCAGTACGGTTCCATGCCCTGTAGAGGGTTTTGGCTTTTTGGTGTTTATCCCGGGTGTCCTATGATAATGCACCCTCTTAGTTCGGACGGGATTACTATTCAAGGCCAGATTATCCCAAAAAGTTATTTCGGTTTTCTGGGCGCTTTCCATGGCACAGTATTTTTGTACTATGGACGCCAAGTTAGCGAAGCGTGAGATATCACGACGACTTACGGCGTTAAGGATTCCCTTGTCCGTGCAATTACTGCAGAAAATTGAGATTGCATCTTCCTCGTGGCAATCCTTTATCCTGTTCATAACCAGGAGGAATCTGGCCCAGTAATGATGTACTGTTTCCTCGGGCCTCTGCCTGATTTGGGAGAGATCGCTTATGATCGGGTGGGCGGGTGTCGTTGAACCTGAAACCTCACCCAATCCAAGATTCGGAGGCCGAAGAGTTTCCGAACTCTGAAGTTCAGATTCTTGGATGTTGTCCAGTGAATCTGGCCCGTTGCCTGATCCTAACCTCAGGTCTTGAGTTACATCTCCACCTCCGCGGGTATCCGGCTTGGAGGGGTCGGGAATTCGGACATAGCTAGTCCTTAAAATAGATGAAGGGTCGCCGCACTGCGTCTCTACCACGGCAACGTGGTGGGTGACTTGGGGAGAGTTAATTTCTCTTAGATCGGGTTTAAGCCCAACCTGGTCGTAATCCGTAGCGACCCCCAGGGCGGCGATGCGATCCAAGAGCTTGTTTACGGAAGAGAGCTCCATTGGATCTAGCTGCTCGACAAGCTCCGAGCTGACGTGTAGGTTGCTTTTGATGACCCGAGAGGTCACCATCGGTGCAACAGCCGAACAGGCGGTCGTGAGGAAACCACCTAGCCGGAGGGTTTGGCCGATAGCCAAGGCTCCCTTAGCAACGGCGCCATCTTTAAAGACGGGAGGAGGCATCCTTCCTGATTGTGACGGCACAGAGGAACTCTCAATGAAAGCACCAATGTCGGTGTCAAAACCGGCGGATCTCGGGTAGGGGGTCCCGAACTGTGCGTCTAGGCCGGATGGTAACAGGAAGCAGGGAACATGATGTTTTACCCAGGTTCGGGCCCTCTTGATGGAGGTAAAACCCTACGTCCTGCTTGATTAATATTGATGATATGGGTAGTACAAGAGTAGATCTACCACGAGATCAAGGAGGCTAAACCCTAGAAGCTAGCCTATGGTATGATTGTTGTATATGGAGTTTTTTCCCTACGGACTACAACCCTCCGGTTTATATAGACACCGGATAGGGTTAGGGTTACATAGAGTCGGTTACAATGGTAGGAGATCTTGAATATCCGCATCGCCAAGCTTGCCTTCCACGCCAAGGAAAGTCCCATCCGGACATGGGACGAAGTCTTCAATCTTGTATCTTCATAGCCCTGGAGTCCGGCTGAAGGTATAGTCCGGCTACCCGAACACCCCCTAATCCAGGACTCCCTCAGACACTTTCCAGAATGTTTCGGACCCCGAAAAGGAATAGGTATGTGGTACGGTAAGTAAACTGACTCCAAAACAGTTCTAATGGCAATATTTCTCCGTTTTGGAATATATAAAAAAATAGGAAAATAAGAAGCAGACCAGAAAGGACACGGGGCTTCCACGAGGGTGCAGGGCACGCCCTACCCCCTGGGCGTGCCCCCCTGCCTCGTGGGCACCTCGTGTGCTCTCCGGACTTCGTTTTCTTGCACGATACTCCTTTTAGTCGGTAAAAATTCATTATATAATCTCCTAAATGTTTTGACCACCGTATCACGCAAATATCTTGTGTCTTTGTTTCGAGCTGTCCTGCTGCAGATTAGAGCAACATGCCGTCCCAGGATTCGGAAGGAGAAAGCTATGTGGCTGATTACCTTGCAGATCCTAAGGTCTATGGGGATGTGAAGCATTGTGGCTGGACTACGGAAGAATAAGAGGACTATGAACCCAAGGGAAAGGAGGAGACGAGCTCAGATGAAGATGAAGTCCCATTACCTCAACCTGGGGACATGCATGTGGAGTTGAAAAACTCAAGCCTCCCTGATAGAGCAAAGAAACTTAAGATTGAGTTTATCCCTTTTCGCCTCTTGTAGGAAAACAAGCAGGAATTATGCAAAAAGATATTAAGCCTGGAGGAGGAGATTGATGACCCGAGGGATCAAAATTCTGTCCTCAAGCGCCAATTAAGGAAGAAGCCTACGCCATCAACAAAACCATCATCTTCCTCACCCCCAAAGAAGGAGGCATAATCACATGGGTATGGGCACTCCCCTTGGCAACTGTCAAGCTTGGGGGAGTGCCCCGGTATCGTATCACCAACACTTCTATCTTTACTGTTTTTCTTAGTTCGACCCTTTTGATAATATCTTGATCTAGTAGAATAAAGTTTTGGTATGATCTATTTGTGAGTTTTGCTTTATGATCCTTCTATGTAATCGAGTCTATGAGCTATATATAATAAAGTTTAGTGTTGAGCCAAGGGCCTGATTATTTTGCTATGATCTTGAGGGAATAAAATAAAAGAGAAGAAATAAATAGAAATAAAGAGATCTTATGGATCTTATGGAGAGTAATGAGATCACATATAAAGAATATGATGAATAAAAATTGTTGAGAGTTGACAAACATATTTTTGGTCATCGTTGCAATTAATAGGAAGTAATAAAGAAAGAGAGGTTCACATATAAATATACTATCTTGGACATCTTTTATGATTGTGAGCACTCATTAAAGTATGACATGCTAAGGAGTTGACGTTGGACAAGGAAGACAATTGAAAGTGTGTTATATCGACTAGAGGGGGGTGAATAGGCGATTTTTATGAAAGTCTTCAAAACTTGGGAGTTATGAAGACAAACAATGATGATTATGCCTATTACTATGCAGCGGAAGTTAGATTACACTAGGCCAGCCATGGTCATGTATTCAATAGAGTGAAAGCACAGTGACAAACAGCTTCAGTGTAATAAGGATCAAGTAGGAAGAAGTTATGAAGCCAAACAGATCATGCATTCACGTTGTGAAGACAAATGATAAAGCAAGCACGCAATGACTTCACAATGAGTAACAGCAAGAGAAGGAAGTGAAGATGAAACCAGTGACTCGTTGAAGACAATGATATGTTGGACCAGTTCCAGTTGCTGTGACAACTGTACGTCTGGTTGGAGCGGCTAGGTATTTAAACCTTAGGACACACAGTCCCGGACACCCAGTCCTGAACACACAGTTCAGGACACCAAGTCCTCACCGTAATCTCCTTGAGCTAAGGTCACTTAGTCCTCGCCCAATCACTCTGGTAAGTCTTCAAGGTAGACTCCCAAACCTTCACAGACTTTGTTCACTGGCAATCCACAATGTCTCTTGGATGCTCTGAACGCGACGCCTAACCGTCTGGAGGATTCACAGTCCTCAAGTGTAATAAGTCTTCAGATCACACAGACAAGAAGACTTAAGTGATGCCCAATTTACTCTGGCTCTGGGTGGTTAGGGCTTTTCTCCTCACTAGGAATTTTCTCTCAAAGGCTTCGAGGTGGGTTGCTCTCAAACGACAAAAGCCGTGCACTGAAATCTGAGCAGCCGCTGTTTATGGTTGTGGGGGTGGTCTATTTATAGCCACTTGGCAACCCGACCTGATTTGTCCGAAATGACCCTGGGTCACTAAGGAACTGACACGTGTCTCAACGGTCAGATTTCGAACTCTTATGGCAACTTTACTTGGGCTACAAGCAAAGCTGACTTGTCCGGCTCTGGACAAGATTTGCTCTCATTGTCTTCACTCGAAGACATAGGTTTTTGATTTAGGCATCACTTAAGTCATTCTGACTTGTTCTCCTGGACCCCACTTAACAGTACGGTGGTTCCTATGACTCAACAAAAAATAAAAATAACTACGAAAGATCTAAGTCTTCGAGTTCCATAGGCTTCATAACGTGTCTTCTGTTGTCATAGTCTTCAATGTGAATATCTTCATATACCACCTTTGACTTCAATGTCTTCATTCATTTTTAGGGGTCATCTCTGGTAGTAAACCGAATCAATGAGGGACTTCTACCTGTGTTTTCCTGCAATTCTCACAAACACATTAGTCCCTCAACTAGGTTTGTCGTCAATACTCCAAAACCAACTAGGGGTGGCACTAGATGCACTTACAATCTCCCCCTTTTTGGTGATTGATGACAAACTAGTTGAAGTTTTCAACGGGGAATATAAAGTGTGAAGTCTGTAAAGGAATTGTCATCATAAGTTGCAAGTGCTCCCCCTGAAGATGTGCATATAAGTTAATTTGCTTTTGGAATGCAAATGCACATGGCAGGTTGTACTTGTGGAGATCAGCTTCGGCTTATGATGACAATCTACTATGCATGTGAAAGTATATGAAGATAATAACATGCATAATGGAAAATGGACGTCTGTAGAATGAGATGAGTGCGGAATTTATCGTCGCACATGCGGAATTTATCTTCGCAAAAGGAGTGGTAAAACAAGTAGCAGACGACCATCGAGTTTTAGTGTTTACAACTCAAAAGAACCAAATGAAGCAAAACAAGAGTTGCAAACACGAAGCAAGTATAACAAAACAAGGCACCCGCCCATATTGACCCGCTTGAAGACTATAAACATCATATGCTTCTCCCCCTTTTGTCAGGAATGACCAAAAAGGTTTGAAGACATAGAGTTTTCTACGCGTTCCCAGGTGCAGCAGGGTCGGTGGAGTTGTTTGGCGGTGCTGAGCTTTGAGGTGCTGAAGCGGGTGGTGGTGAAGTAGCATCATCATCTTCATCAACGATCCTCGCAGTGACGGTGGCAGTAGATGAGGAATACTCAGAGTCTTCAAGTGACGGTGTGTTGCGCATCACAGCCCTCCTAGGAGGTGTGGTGTCAAATTTGAAGCGCTCTGTGAAGCCATCCTCTTCAAGTTCAGCTTCAGTGCAGATCATTGAGAGCCCTTTCCACGTACGATGGCAAGTCTCATGCGTAACGAAGGCATTCTTGGTGGCCAGGTTTCGAAGACGATTGACATCCACCAAGAGGCTCTTCATCTGACGTTTCAGCCAGTCGTGATGCCTATCTTGCTTTTGGTGAAGGGCCACAAGAAGCTCTCGGTCAGTGAGGACACGAGCACGCTTCTTGGGTCTTGGAGCGTTTGTGCTATCTGTGGCTTCAGTTGATGCTGGTGCACGTGTAGTGCCAGCCATAGGATAGACCCTAGACATGGCTTCAACACCTTCAACATTCTGCGTGAAGCTCTGGTGTTCGGCATTCTGAAGACTTATTGGTTGCTTGGCAGGCTCAGGGTATATTGCTTCAGCAGAGATATCCACATCTGGCAGGAAGATGCGATGGTTTCGGGCTGAGGGCAGTTTGATCAGCCTCATCACCCAAGGGGCATAGATTTTTAGACCAAATAAGTCCGAGCCTGACGCAGCAAGTTGTCGTATGAAAAGATCCTGTGCATTGAAGCATTTGCCATGCATGATATAGAATATGAGAGTCTTCATTGCACCCTCAATCTTGGCATGTGGAGAGTGTCCCTTAATGGGCCAGAGAGTCCGCCGGATAATATGATATATGGTCCTGGGCAGGTACTCTAGGTCTTCAACGAAGAACTCAGTTGGATAGGGTGCATCTTGAGGCAATGGCTTCATCATTGAGAGCATCTGACTCATATTGGGTTCAGGTCTTTGAAATATGCTCTCAATAGCTTCAGAATGAAGTTGACACCCTTCCTCGAAGAATTCGCCTGGAGTGGGCAGGCCAGTGAGCTCAATGATATTGAATGCATTGGCTTCATGATGGACATTTCCGGTCATCCACTCTAGGATCCAAGTCTTAGGATCTCTATTGTAGCCTTTGATGTGGAGAGTGGCATAAAACTGAAGCAGAAGCTCTTCGTTCCAGTGCTCTTCATCAGTCACGAACGGCAGCAGACCCACTTGCCTGAAGCAGTCCAAAGCTTCCTCAAGACATGGCAGACCAGCAATAGCTTCAACCTCAAGGCGCTTGTGTGGGAAGATGCGACCTTGGTTGTATAAGATGCAAGAATAATAGCTGCGCTGTGAATAGCTCCAGAACCTGTCTGATACAATCCTTTCCCTTGAATAGGGGTTCTTGGAGCTGTCGAAAAATGTGTTGTCTGCCTTGAAGCTGTTTACATCAAAGGAGCCAGGTGCTGATGCAGGACCTGGGAACCTTGGAAGCCTTGGGACTGGCTTCTGGACATGAGGCCTGTGCTCTATGTGATAGTCAAATTGTGGACCTGCAGCAGACTCAGGAACTGAAGTGTCTGGCTCAGTGGCTTCGCTGTCCGCTGAAGCATTTGGTGGGGCGGGCTCCACATTGGCTTCAGTGTTAGTAGTTTGAGGGACATCTTCAGGCACGTTCTCTTGGGGAACTGCATCTTGATGAAGCGAGGGAGTGAGTTCTGGAGGTGCTTCATTGTCTTCGGCTGATGCAGCCGGAATTTCTGCAGACTGGACTTGAGGCCGTGGACCTTTGCGAAGCCTACGGAACGCAGACGACGCTTGTGGTGTCGGAGTGGGCTGGGCCTGAATGTTTTCTTCCTCCTGAGGGCGATCCGCCCATGACTCATCTTGTGCCATTGGCGTCAGAGGACGACCAATGCTGATGGGTTCGCTTGTTTCAAGCTGAGGAAGGGCTGCATCACCTTGCACATTGTCCTGATGACCAATGTCTTCAGCAGCTAGTGGGTCGGCTGCTGGAATATCTTCAGCGTCAGGTGCCTCTGTGGGAGCAGGCTCATGAACTGTTAGTCTTCTTTCTGCATTGGGGTGAATGACAGAAAGGGGTTCAACCATCAAGGGCTCTGTGGGAGCAGCCCTAGATTTCTTAGTCTTGCGCTTCTTTTTACTGGGGGCAGAAGGAGAGGCTTCAGAGCTCTTCCTTTTTCTGGCTTCAGCTTCTGCAGCTCTTGTCTTCTTTAGCTCTGAAGCTGTTGACCGGCTCTTTGGCTTCGAGCCAGTCGTGGTGGTTGGGAAGATAATGGAAGTGGCTGCTTGTCTTGATGCCTCTGGTTCACTCACAGCAGACTGCTTCTTCTTCTTCTTTGCGGCCATTTTGGGGTCGATGCCTGGACGCCCAAGTGCCTTGCGCTTTTCAGCCTCGTTGTAGGCTTGAACACATTTGTCAGCCAATGACTTCATCCTTTCACGCGAGCCTTGAGCTTCAGCATGCTTCTTCAGAAAGTTTTCTTTGAGATCATGCAGCATGATTTTGAAGTTTCTCACTTCCTGCACGCTGAGACTGGCCATGTGCTTCTTGAACTAAGCTTTTTCGTGATCAATTTTCTGCTTCAGCTCAACAATGCGCTGAGCAATGGCCAGTTCTGAAGCAATTGCGCCTTGGAAGGCTACGCTGAGTCCAACAGGCAGCTGCAGATCATGGAAGCTTATATCTGGTGTGTCAAACCATTCATCGATGAAGCTGTGGATGATGGCGACATCAAAGAGAGGCAGATTGTTGAAGATTTCCGCTTCCTCCTTGCTTTTGATGAGCTGTTCTAGTGCGTCATCGCCCAGATCTTCATCGCTTGATAGATCAATGGCTTCACTGCGCAGAATGGCAGCAGCAGTGAGCTCTTTGCCTGTGTGTTGCTGGGGTTCCCTATCCTTCAGGGGCTTGGAGATGCGGGATACATCTTCAGACTGCACACTGACTTCAGGAGGTGCAGTTTTCAATGGCTTCGCCCTTGAGATTTTTGAGGTAGGGGCCGGCTTCGAAGCTTTTGGTCTCTTTGTCTGCTTTGGCTTCGGCACAGCAGGAGCTTCATCAGACTCAGAATCAGCTGGAGGGTCATTCACAGCAGTCCCTTGGACTAAGATGTGGGTGATCAGGCCCTCAAGATTGGCAAACGGACCGATGATATTGGGTTCCGCGTCGCGTGTGCCATCTGCCCTTAGTGAGGAGGGACCAGGATTGAAGTCAAGCCCAAATTTAGCTTCGCGGACTGTTGAACAAACTGAAAGTTGCGTTTGAAGAGATTGTCGTCACGACACCAGAGAAGTGACGACGGATGTGCATCATCAGGCTGTGGTCCTCGGACCATGCATGGGTAGAAGCCTTGAGCAATGGCTTCATCTCTGGTTCTGGGTACAAGGTTCTTGTATAAGATATCCCCCCATGGACTCTTGATTGCATTCTTTTCAGCATACTCCTGGGTGACGAAGCGGTATTTGAACCACTGTTCTGCCCAATAGCGTCGAATCCATTGGATTCGGGTTTTGCGCTGCCCATAGCTCTCTTCTGGATCTGTTTTGTACATTTCTGCCAAGTCTTCAGGCAGATCCTTGGAAGTTCCCTCACGTCTCTGTCTGCCCCCCTTTCTTGCTGCTGCAACTGAAGCCATAAACTTTAACTTGAAAGGCTTCAAAACTTTCAAAGGCTTCAAAGGCTTTCTTTTTCTGGACAAACAGGAACTGGCTTCAGGAGAGTTTATGTGATGCTGTAGGAATTCTGCAAATGAATGCAGACTATGAGAACCGAAGGATTCTCCCATGGACATGTACCTGTGACAGCATTAAGGTGCGAGGGAAGGGGAAGAGGTCATATGCATTCTCAGAAGGTTTTGAAGATTAATCAGTTTAGAAGACATTGACCTCATTGTGCGAAGACATTCACTTATAGATAAGAAGTTGGTTCCAGATTTGTACGAACCCATAGATCAGTACAAGTGAGGAATCTAACTACTTTATGAAGCACAAGTGAATATACTAGGCATGTTATGAGATGCAGCGAGAGATCTAACTGGTGTGAAGAGAAACTTCTTATGGTTGAAAGTGACAGAACCAAGAGATCAAAAGAGGCTGTAAAAAGAAGTTTTATTTACCACACTGGAACTGCTAGACGGAAGGAAGTTGATGCCGAGCAGTTCAGTCCTCCGTGCCCTAACTTGGCGACGGAAAACACCTACGGCGACGGCGGAGAGGACGATGTCCGCGGTCGGCGTGAGGACGGCGTTGGAGAGGTTGCGGCAGCGAAGCGCTTCCTCTCCGGCATCGTCGAGTGCTAGCGGTGGCGCTAGGGTTCGTGCGAGGATGGAAGAAGGAGATAATGACTGCGGTAAGTGTGAATTTATAGACTCAGAGGCGGCACTGTGCTATTACGCAGGTGCCCCTGGCGGTTCGCATTTGAGGCACGCGTGGCCAGTTAGCGGAAGTTTGGGGTTTGTTCCACGTCCCACGCACGCCTAAATTGTCGGGCGGTCGTTCCTGCTTCTCCGGATCTTATGTGGAGGAATGAGCATTAAAAATGGACTTTTATGGTTGTCTCTATGTCTTCAGCTGACAAGGACACAGTGAAGACATTCGACAGTTTCAACAGAATGCATATGACTTGGAGAGATAGAGTTTGAGATAGAAAGCATAGAGAGGTTAGGGTCCGATCACATTCACTTAGTTCAAAAGATTCAACCAAGAAGACATAGCTATAAGTGAATGCTGTAGAGGACAGAACACTTAGAGCATATATATATATATATAATCATCATAGTGAAGATAATCATGAAGACATGTTAAGTTCGAAGCCAAACCAATGTGAAGATATTGCAAGGTAATGCCATGAGTTAAACACTTCAAAATGGAACGTTTGGTGGTGGCGTTACCCACCGTATAGGAAGTATTAGACCCAGACACGGCGCACAATTATTGTGGCGCTCCGAAGTCAAATTCCACATTAATGTATTCACACTTAGAATGTATGTCTTCATTGATTGAAGATATACTTTACTTTGTGCGTTGCACATCTAAGTCATCAATATGCATAAGTGTTAGGATGTGTGCCTGATCACAGGACATTTGAGGATTCCAAGATATTTAGCTCACACCGTAACTTGCAAAACCTCTTCTCATCCAAGGGCTTGGTGAAGATATCTGCCAATTGCTCTTCAGTGTTGACGTGTATGATATCAATGTCTTCCTTCACAACATGATCTTTGAGAAAGTGATGGCGAATTTCAATGTGCTTTGTCTTCGAATGCTGAACTGGTTTGTTGGCAATCTTGATGGCGCTTTCGTTGTTGCAGTAAAGTGGCACTTGCTTCAGATGAATGCCATAATCCTTGAGTGTTTGCTTCATCCACAGAAGCTGAGCGCAGCAAGATCCAGCAGCAATGTATTCAGATTCAGCAGTGGAGAGAGATACATAGTTCTGCTTCTTTGAAGACCAACATACAAGTGATCGTCCCAGAAAGTGACATGTGCCTGATGTAGACTTGCGATCAACTTTGCCACCAGCATAATCAGTATCCGAAAATCCAACCAAATCAAACTCTGAGCCCTTTGGATACCATAATCCTAGAGTTGAGGTGTGAGCCAAATATCGAAGAATTCGCTTCACAGCTAAGTGATGCGACTCCTTTGGTGCCGCTTGAAATCGAGCACACATGCAAACACTAAGCATGATATCTGGCCTAGATGCACATAAATAAAGCAAAGACCCAATCATGGAGCGTTATACCTTTTGATCGAACTCTTTACCATTGTCGTCAGGACCTAGATGATGTTTGGCTGGCATTGGTGTTGTGAATCCTTTGCAGTCTTGCATACCGAACTTCTTCAGGCAATCTTTGAGATACTTCTCTTGAGATATGAAGATGCCATTGCGTTGTTGTCGGATTTGAAGACCAAGAAAGAACTTCAGCTCCCCCATCATGGACATCTGATATTGCTCTTGCATCATATATCCAAACTCTTCACTGTACTTCCGATTGGTGCAGCCGAAGATAATGTCATCCACATATATTTGGCACACAAACAGTTCACCATCGTATGTCTTCGTGAAAAGAGTGGGATCCAGGGAACCAGGTATGAAGCATTTGCTCTTCAGAAAGTACTTGAGTGTATCATACCAGGCCCTAGGGGCTTGTTTGAGGCCATACAGTGCCTTGTTGAGCTTGTATACCATATCAGGATGTTTTGGATTTTCAAAACCAGGTGGTTGTGCAACATACACTTCTTCTTCAATCTTGCCATTGAGAAAGGCACTTTTCACATCCATTTGATATAGAAGTATGTTATGATGATTTGCATAGGCCAGCAGTATGCGTATGGCTTCAAGCCTAGCCACAGGAGCAAAAGTTTCATCGAAGTCAATGCCTTCTACTTGAGTATATCCTTGAGCAACGAGACGAGCTTTGTTTCTGACAACTTGACCATGCTCATCTTGCTTGTTGCGGTATATCCATTTGGTGCCTATTATGTTGTGCTTCTGTGGATCGAGACGCTTAACTAGTTCCCATACATTATTCAGCTCAAACTGTTGAAGCTCTTCTTGCATAGCTTGAATCCATTCAGGTTCCATGAAGGCTTCTTCAACTTTCTTGGGTTCTGATATTGAGACGAATGCGAAATGCCCACAGAAGTTTGCTAGCTGAGTTGCCCTTGAACGAGTGAGTGGACCAGGTGCATTGATGCTGTCAAGTATTCTGTCAATCTGCACTTCATTTGCAACACGAGGATGTATAGGGCGAAGACTTTGCTCTTGCTGATCTGCGTTGTTGTTTAGAGGAATGTCTTCATGCTGAGCATTGTCATGTTGATCAGGTGCTGAGATGATGAGTTCTTCTTCAGGATGAGCTTTAGAAGGCATAATCTCTCCAGTTCCCATAAGCTTGATTGATTCACTAGCTGGGACTTCATCTAGCACATTTGGCAGTTGCTCTCTTTGTGAACCATTTGTTTCATCAAACCGCACATCCACTGTTTCGACCACTTTGTAATGGAAGAGATTGAAGACTCTGTAGGAGTGTGAATCCTTTCCATATCCAAGCATAAAGCCCTCATGTGCTTTTGGTGCAAACTTTGAGGTGTGATGTGGGTCCTTGATCCAGCACTTTGCGCCAAATACTCTGAAGTAACTAACATTTGGCTTCTTGCCAGTTAGGAGTCCATAAGATGTCTTGTTCTGAAGCTTGTGAAGATAAACACGATTGATTGTATGGCATGCAGTATCAATGGCTTCAGTCCAGAATTTTCTTGGAGTCTTGTATTCATCTAGCATTGTTCTGGCCATTTCAATGAGTGTTCTGTTCTTGCGTTCGACGACGCCATTCTGCTGTGGCGTGTACGAAGCTGAGAATTCATGTGTGATGCCCAAGGTATCAAGATATGTATCAAGGCCAGTGTTCTTGAATTCAGTGCCATTGTCACTTCTAATGTGCTTTATCTTGGCGCCAAAATTGTTCATAGCTCGATTGGCGAAGCGTCTGAAGACATCCTGCACTTCAGTCTTGTAAAGGATTATGTGTACCCAAGTATATCTAGAGTAATCATCAACAATGACGAAGCCATAGAGGCAAGCAGTAGTAGTAAAAGTTGAGTAGTGAGTGGGACCGAAAAGATCCATGTGGAGCAGTTCGAAGGGTTGTGTAGTAGTCATGATTGTCTTCGAAGGATGTTTTGCCCTTGTCATCTTCCCTGCTTCACAGGCACCGCATAAATGATCTTTCTTGAACTTGACGCCCTCGATGCATATGACATGCTTCTTCTTCGCAAGGGTGTGGAGGTTCCTCATGCCAGCATGCCCAAGCCTCCGATGCCAAAGCCAGCATTCTGAAGTTTTACCAGTGTCAGCAAATGTGATGTGGCTCTTGTCGGATGGACGTAATGTTGAGTCCATAAGAAGGCTTCTTCTGCCAGTCATGTGATTTGTACACCCACTGTCAATAATCCATTCTGAAGATTTTGAAGTCGCTGGTGTCGTACCCTACAGTACAGTTAGGGGGATAGGCTTCACGAAGAGAATTGTGAAGCATAAACATTTGACGAACCAGTGGGTTATGAAAACTTAAATCCAGATTAGGACTAATAGGGAGAGTAGCATGCGATTCAGGAACGAAGTACATATTGATCCCATTCGGGCATTTTATCTTGCGCCCTACAAGATTTTTAAGGTCCCCAACAATAGCATCAGAAGATTTTGTTTTTCTGCTGGAGACCTTTCCCTGCAAAAGAGAGTTAAGCTTTCTTAACCACCCACATCTTCAAGGGTGGCTTAGAAGCAATAAGTCTAAGTGCAGCATCTGAGAATTTTGGCTTTGAAGCCTTAGCAAACAGTCTAGCAGGTGGACAATAATACTCATAGGAATAAGCAGAATAATTTTTGGTCACATGAACACGGTTCGATGAACCGCTCTCATACTCATGTGCCTGAGTATGGTTTTCCTGCAAAACATTTGTGTTAGTGTGACTCAGGTGAGTCCTCTGTTTGTATGAAGCCATTGGACCGTATGAAGCCTTTGGTCTGAGATTTGTCTTCTTCAAGTGAGGTGTCATGAAGACATTCACAGGAAGATTTTCCAGACACTTTTTGGAAACCCAGATCTTCTTCATAGGCGGTCCATTCCTGCAGTTAGCACCAATGTACCTGGCAAACACTTCACCATTCTGATTCTTAAATAGTTTATAGTTTGCATCAAAGGATTCATCAATGATAATGGGGTTAGCACAAGTGAAGCCAGATAAGTTGGATGGACCTGCTGAAAGTTCCTTTGCAGCAACCCATGTGGTTTTGGGGTACTGCTCAGGTTTCCAGTAAGAGCCATCTGCATTGATTTTCCTCACAAATCCAACACCCTCTTTCCTAGGGTTTCGATTCAGGATCTGCTTCTTGAGGACATCACATAGTGTCTGATGTCCTTTAAGACTTTTGTACATCCCTGTTTCAAGCAATGTCTTCAACATAGCATTCTCATCAGCAATAGCAGTGGTATCCTCAGCAGAGGGGTTAGTTACCACGTCAACAGTTGAAGATATTGCAACAGCAGTAGAAGTGGAACATTCAGCAACAGAATTAGCATTATCACGCTCAATGCATTTAAGACATGGTGGTTCAAATCCTTCCTGAGCGGGACTGATATTTTCGGAGCGAAGTGACTCGTTTTCCTTTTGAAGATCTTCATGAGCCACCCTCAATTTCTCAAGTTCTTGCTTCCTTTGAAGATAATCATAGGAAAGCTTTTCATGAGTTGTTGAGAGAGTATCATGACGATCTTCAAGTTCCTGATACTTAACGTGAATGTTTTTTATGTCTTCAATTAAGGATTCAGATCGAGTCATTTCAGCACCCAACAGATCATCGCTTCTGTCTAACAGTTTTTGAATATGTTCCATAGCTTTCTGTTGTTCAGTTGCAATTTTAGCAAGTGTTTTGTAGCTAGGTTTTGAGTCACATTCAGAGTCATCGTCACTAGATGTTTCATAGCGAGTAGTGCGTGTGTTTACCTTGGCACCGCGTGCCATGAAGCAGTAGGTAGGAGTGGAGTCGTTCTTGTCATTTGCGTTGGTGTCGGTGATGCAGTCATTGTCTTCAGTGTTAAAGATGGACTTGGCGACGTATGCTGTAGCCAGACTCGCAATGCCAGAATCAGACTCCTCCTCAGACTCCACCTCTGCCTCCTCAGATGCGGACTCCTCCTCTGAATCCATCTCCTTTCCAACAAACGCACGTGCCTTGCCAGATGAGCTCTTCTTGTGTGTTGAAGACTTTGATGAAGACTTGGAAGAAGACTTTGAGTATTTCTTCTTCTTCTTGTCGTCAGAATCATATTCCTTGCTCTTCTTCTTCCTTCTGTTCTCATTGTCCCACTGTGGACACTCAGAGATGAAGTGTCTAGTTTTCTTGCACTTGTGACATGTTTTCTTCTTGTAGTCATGAGCAGAAGCTTCATCATTCCTTGAGCTTGATCGTGAAGACTTTCTGAAGCCTTTCTTCTTGGTGAATTTTTGGAACTTCTTCACTAGCATTGCAAGTTCTCTTCCAATGTCTTCAGGATCATCAGAACTACAGTCAGATTCTTCTTCAGATGAGGAGACAGCTTTTGCCTTCAAGGCGCGAGTTCGCCCATAGTTTGGACCGTAGATATCTCTTTTCTCAGAAAGCTGAAACTCGTGTGTGTTGAGCCTCTCAAGTATGTCAGACGGATCGAGTGTCTTGAAATCAGGACGTTCTTGAATCATCAGGGCCAGGATGTCAAACGAACTATCAAGTGATCTCAGCAGCGTTTTGACGATTTCATGTTTGGTGATTTCAGTGGCGCCGAGGGCTTGAAGCTCATTTGTGATGTCAGTGAGTCTATCAAATGTGTGCTGGACATTCTCATTGTCATTTCGCTTGAAGCGGTTGAAGAGATTGCGAAGGACACTGATTCGTTGATCTCTCTGGGTTGAGATGCCTTCATTGACCTTGGAGAGCCAGTCCCAGACCAGTTTGGATGTCTTCAAGGCACTCACACGGCCATACTGTCCTTTGGTCAGATGACCACAGATGATGTTCTTGGCAGTAGAGTCCAGTTGAACGAATTTCTTGACATCAGCAGCAGTGACACCTTCTCCAGCCTTGGGAACGCCGTTCTCGACGACATACCATAGGTCGACGTCAATGGCTTCAAGATGCATGCGCATCTTATTCTTCCAGTAGGGATATTCAGTTCCATCGAAGACGGGGCACGCAGCGGAGACTTTGATTATCCCTGCAGTCGACATAGCTAAAACTCCAGGTGGTTAAACCGAATCACACAGAACAAGGGAGCACCTAGCTCTGATACCAATTGAAAGTGCGTTATATCGACTAGAGGGGGGGTGAATAGGCGATTTTTATGAAAGTCTTCAAAACTTGGGAGTTATGAAGACAAACAGTGAAGATTATGCCTATTACTATGCAGCGGAAGTTAGATTACACTAGGCCAGCCATGGTCATGTATTCAATAGAGTGAAAGCACAGTGACAAACAGCTTCAGTGTAATAAGGATCAAGTAGGAAGAAGTTATGAAGCCAAACAGATCATGCATTCACGTTGTGAAGACAAATGATAAAGCAAGCACGCAATGACTTCACAGTGAGTAACAGCAAGAGAAGGAAGTGAAGATGAAACCAGTGACTCGTTGAAGACAATGATATGTTGGACCAGTTCCAGTTGCTGTGACAACTGTACGTCTGGTTGGAGCGGCTAGGTATTTAAACCTTAGGACACACAGTCCCGGACACCCAGTCCTGAACACACAGTTCAGGACACCAAGTCCTCACCGTAATCTCCTTGAGCTAAGGTCACTTAGTCCTCGCCCAATCACTCTGGTAAGTCTTCAAGGTAGACTCCCAAACCTTCACAGACTTCGTTCACTGGCAATCCACAATGTCTCTTGGATGCTCTGAACGCGACGCCTAACCGTCTGGAGGATTCACAGTCCTCAAGTGTAATAAGTCTTCAGATCACACAGACAAGAAGACTTAAGTGATGCCCAATTTACTCTGGCTCTGGGTGGTTAGGGCTTTTCTCCTCACTAGGAATTTTCTCTCAAAGGCTTCGAGGTGGGTTGCTCTCAAACGACAAAAGCCGTGCACTGAAATCTGAGCAGCCGCTGTTTATGGTTGTGGGGGTGGGCTATTTATAGCCACTTGGCAACCCGACCTGATTTGTCCGAAATGACCCTGGGTCACTAAGGAACTGACACGTGTCTCAACGGTCAGATTTCGAACTCTCATGGCAACTTTACTTGGGCTACAAGCAAAGCTGACTTGTCCGGCTCTGGACAAGATTTGCTCTCATTGTCTTCACTCGAAGACATAGGTTTTTGATTTAGGCATCACTTAAGTCATTCTGACTTGTTCTCCTGGACCCCACTTAACAGTACGGTGGTTCCTATGACTCAACAAAAAATAAAAATAACTACGAAAGATCTAAGTCTTCGAGTTCCATAGGCTTCATAACGTGTCTTCTGTTGTCATAGTCTTCAATGTGAATATCTTCATATACCACCTTTGACTTCAATGTCTTCATTCATTTTTAGGGGTCATCTCTGGTAGTAAACCGAATCAATGAGGGACTTCTACCTGTGTTTTCCTGCAATTCTCACAAACACATTAGTCCCTCAACTAGGTTTGTCGTCAATACTCCAAAACCAACTAGGGGTGGCACTAGATGCACTTACAACAATGTAATGGGTTATGTTTTCTTACATCTGAAATAAATTATATTGTCATGGATCACCCAACATGTTGAGCTTGCCTTTCCCTCTCATGATAGCCAATTTCTTTGCACTAAGTAGAGATACTACTTGTGCTTCCAAATATCCCTAAACCCAGTTTTGCCATGAGAGTCCACCATATCTACCTATGGATTGAGTAAGATCCTTCAAGTAAGTTGTCATCGGTGCAAGCAATAAAAATTGCTCTCTAAATATGTATGACTTATTAGTGTGGAGAAAATAAGCTTTATACGATCTTGTGATGTGGAAGAAATAAAAGCGACGGACTGCATAATAAAGGTCCATATCACAAGTGGCAATATAAAGTGACGTTCTTTTGCATTAAGATTGTGTGCATCCAACCAAAAAAGCGCATGACAACCTCTGCTTCCCTCTGCAAAGGGCCTATCTTTTACTTTTATCTTCTACCTTATATAAGAGTCATGGTGATCTTCACCTTTCCTTTTACATTTTATCCTTTGGCAAGCACAATGTGTTGGAAAGATCGAGATATATATAGCTAATTGGATGTGAGTTTTCATGAACTATTATGGTTGACATTACCCTTGAGGTAAAACGTTGGGAGGCAAAACTATAAGCCCCTATCTTTCTCTGTGTCCGATTAAAACTCCATACCCATAAATATTGCGTGAGTGTTAGCAATTGTGAAAGACTAAATCATAGTTGAGTATGTGGATTTGCTGAAAATCTCTTATATTGACTCTTTCCTTTGTTATGATAAATTGCAATTGCCTCAATGACTGAGATTAGAGTTTGTTGGTTCTCAATGAAGTTTATGATTCATACTTGAAATTGTGATTGAATTGTTACTTTAGCATAAGAGATCATATGACAATATATATATATGTCGCAGTTCTTGATGCCCTCATGTCCGTATTTTATTTTTACCGACACCACTATCTCTAAACATGTGGACATATTTTTCGATTTCGGCTTTCGCTTGAGGACAAGCGAGGTCTAAGCTTGGGGGAGTTGATACGTCCATTTTGCATCATGCTTTTATATCGATATTTATTGCATTATGGGCTGTTACTACACATTATGTCACAACACTTATGCCTATTCTCTCTTATTTTACAAGGTTTACATGAGGAGGGGGATGCCGGCAGCTGGAATTCTGGGCTGGAAAAGGAGCAAATATTAGAGACCTATTCTACACATCTCCAAAAGTCATGAAACTCCATGGGAGCACTTTTCAGAATATATAAAAAATATTGAGCGTAACAAGTACCAGAGGGGGGCCACCCACCAGCCACGAGGGTGGCGGCGCGCCCTACCCCCTGGGCGCGCCCCCTACCTCGTGGGCCCCCTGGTGGACCTTCGATGCCCATCTTCTGCTATATGAGGTCTTTCGGCCGAGAAAAAATCATAAGCAAGCTTTCGGGACGAGACTCCATCGCCACGAGGCGGAACCTTGGCGGAACCAATCTAGGGCTCTGGCGGAGCTGTTCTGCCGGAGAAAATTCCTCCGGGAGGGGGAAATCATCACCATCTCCATCACCAACGATCCTCTCATCGGGAGGGGATCTATCTCCATCAACATCTTCACCAGCACCATCTCATCTCAAACCCTAGTTCATCTCTTGTATCCAATCTTTGTATCCAAACCTCAGATTGGTACCTGTGGGTTGCTAGTAGTGTTGATTACTCCTTGTAGTTGATGCTAGTTGGTTTACTTGGTGGAAGATCATATGTTCAGATCCATTATGCATATTAATGCCCCTCTGATTATGAACATGCATATTCTTTGTGAGTAGTTACGTTTGTTCCTGAGGACATGGGAGAAGTCTTGCTATTAGTAGTCATGTGAATTTGGTATTCGTTCGATATTTTGATGAGATGTATGTTGTCATCCCTCTAGTGGTGTCATGTGAACGTCGACTACATGACACTTCACCATTGTTTGGGCCTAGAGGGAGGCATTGAGAAGTAATAAGTAGATGATGGGTTGCTAGAGTGACAGAAGCTTAAACCTTAGTTTATGTGTTGCTTCGTAAGGGGCTGATTTGGATCCATATGTTTCATGCTATGGTTAGGTTTACCTTAATACTTCTGTTGTAGTTGTGGATGCTTGCAATGGGGGGTAATCATAAGTGGGATGCTTTTCCAAGTAAGGAAGTACCCAAGCACTGGTCCACCCACATATCAAACTATCAAAGTACCGAACGCGAATCATATGATCGTGATGAAAACTAGCTTGACGATAATTCCCATGTGTCCTCGGGAGTGCTTTACTTCATATAAGAGTTTGTCCAGGCTTGTACTTTGCTACAAAAAGGATTGGGCCATCTTGCTGCACCTTATTTACTTTTATTACTTGCTACTCGTTACAATTTACCTTATCAGAAAACTATCTGTTACCGATAATTCTAGTGCTTGCAGAGAATACCTTACTAAAATTTGCTTATCATTTCCTTCTGCTCCTCGTTGGGTTCGACACTCTTACTTATCGAAAGGACTACGATAGATCCCCTATACTTGTGGGTCATCACCAACTCATCAATCCTGAGCAATTTTTCTTCAACCAAAGCATTGAAATTCTTTTGCGAACTCATAAATTCTTTAACACTAGTCTCAAAATCAGAGGTCATCTTATTAAAATTTCCATAAGAGTTGTTGTAGGAATTACCATAATTATTAGGAAACGGCCTAGAATTAAAATTTCCTCTATACGCGTTGTTACCAAAATTGTTCCTACCAACAAATTTTACATCCATAGATTCATTATTATTCTCAATCAAAGTGGACAAAGGCATATCATTAGGATCAGAAGAAACACTCTTATTAGGAAACAATTTCTTAAGTTCATCCATCTTTCCACTCAAAACATTAATCTCTTCAATCGCATGAACCTTTTTCCTAGTGGATCTTTCGATGTGCCATTGAGAATAATTAACCATAATATTATCTAGGAGTTTAGTATCTTCTCCTAAAGTGATCTCCATCAAAGTGCCTCCCACGGCTGAATCCTAAAGATTTCTAGAAGAAAAATTCAATCCAGCATAATTTTTTTGTATAATCATCCATAAATTCAAACCATGTGTAGGGCAATTACGTATCATTAATTTCATCCTCTCCCAAGCTTGTGCAACATGCTCATGGTCAAGTTGCTTAAAATTCATAATATCGTTTCTAAGAGAGACGATCTTAGCAGGAGGAAAATACTTAGAGATAAAAGCATCTTTGCACTTATTCCATGAAGCAATACTATTTTTAGGCAAAGAAGAGAACCTAGTTTTAGCCCGATCTCTAAGGGAAAATGGAAATATCTTCAATTTAACAATATCATTATCCACATATTTCTTCTTTTGCATATCACACGAATTAACGAAGTTGTTTAGATGGGTAGCGGCATCTTCACTAGGAAGGCCAGAAAATTGATCTTTCATGACAAGATTCAACAAAGAAGCATTAATTTCACAAGATTCAGCATCAGTAATAGGAGCAATCGGAGTGCTAATAAAATCATTGTTGTTGGTATTGGAAAAGTCACATAATTTAGTATTATCTTGAGCCATCATGACAAACAAACAATCCAACACACAATCACACAAGAGGAAAGCGAAAAGAGGCGAACGAAAAAGGGGAGAATAAAACAGCAAAGGTGAAGTGGGGGAGAGGAAAACTAGAGGCAAATGTCAAATAATATAATGCGAGGGAGAAGAGTTTATGATGGGTACTCCGTATGTCTTGACTTGAGCGTAGATCTCCCCGGCAACAGCGCCAGAAATCCTTCTTGCTACCTCTTGAGCATGCGTTGGTTTTCCCTTGAAGAGGAAAGGGTGATGCAACAAAGTAGCGTAAGTATTTCCCTCAGTTTTTGAGAACCAAGGTATCAATCCAGTAGGAGATAACACATAGGTCACCTAGTACCTGCACAAACAATCAAGAACCTCACGACCAATGCGATAAAAGGGTTGTCAATCCCTTCATGGTCACTTGCGAAAGTGAGATCTGATAAAGATAGTAACGTAAATATTTTTGGTATTTTTGTTGTATAGATTGCAAAATAGTAAACAAGATGCGATAATAAAAGAGATGCAATATAATAATAAAGATACCCAGGGGCCATAGGTTTCACTGGTGGCTTCTCTCATGATAGCAAGTATTACAGTGGGTGAACAAATTACTGCCGAGCAATTGACAGAAGAGCACATATTTATGACAATATCTAGGCAATGATTATGAAATATAGGCATCACGTCCGTGTTAAGTAGACCGAAACAATTCTGCATCTACTACTATTACTCCACACACCGACTGCTATCCAACATGCATCTAGAGTATTAAGTTCATAAGAACAGAGTAATGCTTTAGGCAAGATGACATGATGTAGAGGGATAAACTCAAGCAATATGATATAAACCCCATCTTTTTATCCTCGATGGCAACAATACAATATGTGCCTTGCTTCCCCTACTGTCACTGGGAAAGGACACCGCAATATTGAACCCAAAGCTAAGCACTTCTCCCATTGCAATAAAGATCAATCTAGTAGGCCAAACTAAACCGATAATTCGAAGAGACTTGCAAAGATATCAAATCATGCATATAAGAATTCAGAGAAGAACCAAATATTGTTCATAGATAAACTTGATCATAAATCCACAAATCATTGGATCTCGGCAAACACACCGCAAAAAGTATTACATAGAATAGATCTCCAAGAACATCGAGGAGAACTTTGTATTGAGAACGAAAGAGAGAGAAGAAGCCATCTAGCTAATAACTATGGACCCGAAGGTCTATGGTAAACTACTCACACATCATCGGAGAGGCTATGGTGTTGATGTAGAAGCCCTTCGTGATCGAATCCCCCTTCCGTAGATCGCCGGAAAAGGCACCAGATGGGATCTCACGGGTACAGAAGGTTGCGGCGGTGGAAAAGTGGTTTCGTGGCCCCCTGATGTTTTAAGGTATTAGAGTATATATAGGAGAAAGAAGTACGTTGGTGGAGCTCCATGGGGCCCACGAGGGTGGGGGCGCACCCTCCTGCCTCGTGGAAGCTTCGCGGAGTTCCAGACTTCAACTCCAAGTCTCCTAGTTTGCGTTTGTTCCATGAAAGATCCTCGTGAAGGATTCGTTCCGTTTGGATTCCGTTTGATATTCCTTTTCTGTGAAGCACTAAATAGGCAAAAAAGTGGCACTGGGCCTCCGGTTAATAGGTTAGTCCCAAAAATCATATAAAAGTGCATATTAAAGCCCATTAAACATCCAAAACAGATAATATAATAGCATGGAACAATAAAAAATTATAGATACATTGGAGACGTAACAATCCTTTACAGTCTTGCATTACAGACTTCTTCAGGCAATCTTTGAGTTATTTTTCTTATGATGTGAAGATGTCGTTGCTCTGCTGACGGATTTGAAGACCGAGGAAGAATTTCAGCTCACCTATCATGGACATCTGATATTGCTCTTGCATCATGTGTCCAAACTCATCATTGTTTTTCTTGTCTGTGCAGCCGAAGATAATGTCATCCACATAGATTTGGCATACAAACAGTTCGCCATCATATGTCTTCGTGAAGAGTGTGGGATACAGGGAGCCAGGTTTCAAGCCTTTGCTCTTCAGGAAGTCTTTGGGCGTGTCATACCAAGCATGAGGAGCTTGTTTGAGGCCATACAATGCCTTTTTGAGCTTGTATACCATGTCAGGATGCTTTGGGTCTTCAAAACAAGGTGGTTGTGCAACATACACTTCTTCTTCAATCTTGCCATTGAGAAAGGCACTCTTTACATCCATTTGATACAGAAGGATGTTATGATGGTTGACATAGGCTAGCAGGATGCTAATGGCTTCAAGCCTAGCCACCGAAGCAAATGTTTCATCGAAGTCAATCCCTTCTACTTGAGTGTAACCTTGCGCAACTAGACGAGCCTTGTTTCCGACAACTTGACCATGCTCATCTTGTTTGTTGCGATAGATCCATTTGGTGCCAATGATGTTATGCTTGCGAGGATCGGGATGCTTAACCAGTTCCCACACACTGTTTAGCTCGAACTGTTGAAGATCTTCTTGCATCGCTTGAATCCATTCAGGTTCCATGAAGGCTTCAGCAACTTTCTTGGGTTCATATATAGAGACAAATGCAAAGTGCCCATAGAAATTTGCTAGATGTGTTGCTCTTGAGCGAGTAAGTGGACCACGTGCATTGATGCTATCAATTATCTTCTCAATCTGTACTTCGTTTGCAACACGAGGATGAACTGGACGAAGACTTTGCTCTTGTTGATCATTGTCTTTAGTTTCAACATTGATTTCAGGCTGAGTAGTGTCTTTGGGTTAGTTGGGTGCAGAAATGATGATTTCTTCTTCAGCTTGAGCCTCTGAAGGTATGATTTCTCCAGTACCCATAAGCAGTTAGTAGCTCATAGGATGTCTTCTTTAGAAGCTTGTGAAAATAGAAACGGTTGATGACGTGACATGCAGTGTCAATGGCTTCAGGCCAGAATTTTCTTGGAGTCTTGTACTCATCAAGCATCGTCCGTGCCATCTCAATGAGGGTTCTGTTCTTGCGCTCCACGATGCCATTCTGCCGAGGTGTGTATGGAGCTGAGAACTCATGAGTGATGCCCAATGTATCAAGAAAAGTGTCGAGGCCAGTGTTCTTGAATTCTGTGTTGTTGTCACTTCTGATGTGCTTGATCTTGATGCCATAGTTGGTTATGGCACGGTTGGAAAATTGTCTAAAGACATCCTGCACTTCATTCTTGTAGAGGATCATGTGCACCCATGCATGTCATGAGTAATCATCAACAATAACGAAGCCATAGAGGCAAGCAGTGGTAGTAAGGGTAGAGTAGTGAGTAGGGCCAAATAAGTCCATGTGAAGCAGCTCGAAGGGACGGGACATCGTCATGATTGTCTTCGAGGGATGCTGGGGCCTTGTCATCTTTCCAGCTTCGTAGGCACCACATAGATGATCCTTCTTGAATTTGACGCCCTCGATGCCTACAACATGCTTCTTCTTCGCGAGAGTGTACAAGTTCCTCATGCCGGCATGCCCTAGCCTCCGATGCCAGAGCCAGCACTCTAAAGCTTTTGCTAGAAGACATACGGCCAACTGTGGTCCTGCTGAGAAATCTACCATATACAGATCGTATTTTTTATACCCTTCAAAGACTAGAGATTTGCCAAATTCCATAAGCAAGGCAACGATATTTTCCAAATATCACAATCATGTTCAGACCACAAAGCATTGAGACAGACATTAAGTTGAAACCAAGGGATTCAACAAGCATCACTTTATCCATGTGCTGATCCTTTGAGATTGCAACTCTACCTAGACCCAATACCTTGCTTTTACCAGTGTCAGCAAATGTGATGTGAATCTTGTCAGATGGACGTAGGGTTGAATCCATGAGGAGACTTCGATCACCAGTCATGTGGTTAGTGCATCCACTATCCATAATCCACTCAAAAGCCTTTGGTTTCGTACCCTACAATGCACTTTGGGGGATAGGCTTCACCAAGGGAAATGTGAAGCATAAACATTTGACGAACAAACATATTATCAAAGTTCAGATCTTGGTTAGGATAGATAGGATGGTTGTCAAGGAATCCTGAAACGAAATACATAGTAAGACCATTCGGACATTTTATCTTGCGTCCCACAAGATGTTTTAGGTCCCCAGCATAAGCATCAGAAGCCTTTGATTTTCGGCTGGAGACCTTTCCCTACAAAAGAGAGTTACTTTTTCTTAGCCACCCACATCTTCAGGGGTGGCCTAGAAGCAATGAGTCTAAGTGCAGCATCCTAGAACTTTGGCTTTGGAGCCCTAGTACATAGCCTTGCAGGAGGTGAATAATACTCATAGGAATAAGCAGAAAAGTTCTTGGTCTTATGAACATAGCGGTTTGATGAAACATGCTCATATTCATAAGTCTGGGTATGGTTTCCTTGCAAAACATTAGCGTTAGGGTGACTCTGGTGAGTCCTCTGTCTGTATGAAGCCTTTGGACCATATGAAGCCTTTGGTCTGGGGTTTGTCTTCTTCCCTGGTGGTGTCATGATGACATTCATAGGAAGTTTCTCAAGACAACTTTTGGGCACCCAGATCTTCTTCAAAGGTGGTCCATTCCCGCATTTAGTACCAATATAACTGGCAAACACTTCACCATTCTGATCCTTAAACAGTTTATAGTTTGCATCAAAGGATTCATCAATGATAATAGGGTTAGCACAAGTGAATCTAGATAGGGTAGATGGATCCACTGAAGGTTCCTTTGCAGCAACCCGTGTGGTTTTGGGGTACTGCTCAGGCTTCCAGTATGAACCATCAACATTCATTTTCCTCTCAAACCCAACACCCTCTTTCCTAGGGTTTCGGTTCAAAATCTGTTTCTTGAGGACATCACATAGTGTCTGATGCCCTTTGAGACTTTTGTACATCCCTGTTTCAAGCAATGTCTTCAACCTGGCATTCTCATCAGCAATAGTAGTGGTATCCTCAGAAGAGGGGTTAGTTTCCACATCAGCAGGTGAAGAGATGGCAACAGTAGCAGCATTAGAACATCCAACAACAGAAACAACATTATCACGCTCAAGACATTTTAAACATGGTGGCTCAAAGTCTTCCTAAGCAGAACTGGTCTGTTGAGCGCAGAGTGACTCGTTCTCCTTTTGAAGATCTTCATGAGCCGATCTCAAGTTCTCAAGCTCTTGCTTCCTTTGAAGATAATCATAGGAGAGCTTTTCATGAGTGGTTGAGAGCGTTTCATGACGACTTTCAAGTTCTTCGTACTTAACGTGAAGATTTTTAATGTCTTCAATTAAGGACTAAGTTCGAGTAATTTCCTCGTCCAACGGGTCATCACTTTTGTCTAGCAACTTTTGAATATGTTCCATAGCATTTTGTTGTTCTGTTGCAATTTCAGCAAGTGTTTTGTAGCTAGGTTTAGATTCACATTCAGAGTCATCTTCACTTGATGTTTGAAAGTAAGCACCGCGTGAGTTTACCTTGGAACCGCGTGCCATGAAGCAGTAGGTGGGAGCAGAGTCATCCTCATCATCAGCATCGACGTTGGTGACGAGGCCATTGTTTTCCGTGTTGAAGATGGACTTGGCGACATATGCTGAAGCTAGAGCCAGGCTTGCCACGCTTGAATCAGACTCCTCCTCAGACTCCACCTCCGCCTCCTCAGAAGCAGACTCCTCTGAATCCATCTCCTTGCCAACAAATGCACAAGCCTTGCTTGATGAGCTCTTCTTGTATCATGAAGACTTAGATGAAGATTTTGATGGAGACTTTGAGGATTTCTTCTTCTTCTTGTAATCAGAATCGTATTCTTTCTTCTTCTTCTTCTTCTTCTTCTTCTTCTTCTTCTTGGTCTCATTGTCCCACTGTGGACACTCAGAGATGTAGTGACCAGGTTTCTTGCACTTGTGGCATGTTCTCTTCTTGTAGTCACGAGAGGAAGCTTCATCATTTCTTGAGCTGGATCTTGAAGACTTTCTGAAGCCCTTTTTCTTGGTGAACTTCTAGAACTTCTTCACAAGCATAGCGAGCTCCTTTCCAATGTCTTCAGGATCCTTAGAACTGCAGTTAGATTCTTCTTCAGACAAGGACACAACTTTTGCCTTCAAAGCGCGAGTTCCGCCATAGTTGGGACCATAGATATCTCTTTTCTCAAATAACTGGAACTCATGTGTGTTGAGCCTCTCAAGTATGTCAGACGGATCGAGAGTTTTGAAGTCAGGGCATTCTTGAATCATCAGGGCCAGGGTGTCAAATGAGCTGTCAAGTGATCTCAGGAGCTTCTTGACGATTTCGTGCTTGATGATCTCAGTGGTGCCGAGTGCGCGAAGCTCATTTGTGATATCAGTGAGGCGTTCAAACGTGAGCTGGACATTCTCATTGTCGTTTCTCTTGAAGCGGTTGAAGAGGTTGCGAAGAACATCAATCCTTGAGTCTCTCTGGGTTGAGACGCCTTCGTTGACCTTGGAGAGCCAGTCCCAGACTAGCTTCGCAGTTTCCAGTGCACTCACGCGGCCGTACTGTCCTTTGGTCAGGTGACCACAGATGATGTTCTTGGCGGTTAAGTCCAGTTGAATGAACCTCTTGACATCAGAAGCGGTGACACCTTCACCGACCTTGGGAACGCCGTTCTTGACGACATACCAGAGGTCGACGTCAATGGCTTCAAGATGCATACACATCTTATTCTTCCAGTAGGGGTAATCAGTGCATCGAAGACAGGGCACACAATGGAGACCTTGATTATCCCTGCAGTCGACATAGCTAAAACTCTAGGTGGTTAAACCGAATCGCACAGAACAAGGGAGCACCTTGCTCTGATACCAATTGAAAGTGATAGTTATCGACTAGAGGGGGGTGAATAGGAGATTTTTATGGAAGTCTTCAATACACGGGGTTTTGAAGACCAACAGTATAAATGAACCTATTGATATGCAGCAGAAGGTAGACTACACTAGACAGGCCATAGTCAAGTAAGCAATGAAATGAAAGCACGAAGACTATCAGCAGCTAGGTAGTATGGATCATGATGGAAGATGGTATGAAGGCAAACAGTAAACGGACTTCAAACAATGAAGACACTCAGATCATGCAAGCAGTCAATGACTTCATGAAGACAAACTGTAAAGTAAAAGGAAGTGAAGGATAGAACCAGTTGTTTGGTGAAGACAAGGATTTGGTAGACCAGTTCCAGTTGTTGTGACAACTGTACGTCTGGTTAGGGAGGCTGAGATTTAACTCAGAAGACCACGTCTTCACCTTATTCCCCTTGAGCTAAGGACACACAGTCCTCGCCCAATCACTCTGGTAAGTCTTCAAGGTAGACTTCCAAACCTTCACAGACTCCATTCTCCGGCAATCCACAATGACTGTTGGATGCTCAGAACGTGACGCCTAACTGGCTGGAGGATTCACAGTCCTCAAGTGTAACAAGTCTTCAGATCACGCGGACAGAAAGACTTCAGTGATGCCTAACACTCTTTGGCTCTAGGTGTTTTGGGATTTATCCTCGCAAGGATCTCTCTCTCAAATGCTTCGGAGGTGGGTTGCTCTCAAACGACAAAAGCCGTGCACTAACTCTGAGCAGCCACCAATTTATGGTGTAGGGGTGGGCTATTTATAGCCAGGGGAACCTGACCTGATTTGTCTGAAATGACCCTAGGTCACTAAGGAACTGACACGTGTCCAACAGTCAGATTTCAAACACACGTGATAGCTTGACTTGGGCTACAAGTAAAGCTGACTCATCCAGCTCTGGATAAGATGTGTTCTCATTGTCTTAACCTTAGCATGTACACTTCCACGTTAGTAATATGGCACAAATAAACAAGGTTGTGTATCCTGTCGGTCTAACTAAGAGCATCTACAATCGGGCGCTCCACACTTTTCTTAAACGTCAGGGTGGTCTATTCGGTCATTGACCGGTGACAAAAAAATGACTCAAACGGACACCTCAAACGTCCGGGCTGACCGACATCTCTCATATCCAGCCCAAATATAAGGCGGATATGGGGCGTCCGGGCACGCCCACCACGTCTACCTGATCTGCTATGGCCCGTAATGACCCGACTCTAGCCCTTACAAATATATGACGACCGACGAGCAAACCCTAGTCAAACTCAGTCCGTACTCTCTTGACCTCTCCACTTGTCCCTCAAATCCACTTCGTCTTCCCCCGCCTGCCATGTCCGATAGTGAATCTGACCTACCGGAGTGGCTCAAGGCCCCGGTGGCTCGTCCGCGTCAGATGAGGAGGAGCTAGCGCTCCACATTGCCCTTCACCGCTCGCTGCTAGATCGGGGCGGCAGATCCTCTTCTGAGGCATCGACGGCTAGCCGGGTGGGGAGCAGTACCTCTGTGGCGCCTCGTGCTCGTCCATCGCGCTCCTTTCCATCCCCTGCCAGGCGGCACCCAACACCGCTCGCACCCGCCCCTCCGGGGCACCGCTGGGTGCTGTTGTCGGCGGAACCGCAGCCGGAGTCCGTGGGCGCGCGTATCGGCTCACTAAGAAGCGGGCGGAGGAGGCAACTAACAGCCACGGATCCAAGGGAGGATCGAGTAGATCTGCGCCACAACCACTTCCCCCTGGCCAGCAACGACGACGAGGACCTCCGCACCGCCATCCGCCGCTCGTACACGCCCATGGAGACAGACGCCCGACATCGTCGCCGCAAAGATGCGAAGGCGTTCCGCGTGGCGCTGGAGGAGTCGGAGCGGTTGGCGAGGCAGCGGGCGACAATAGCACAGCGCCGGGAGGAGCGGTTCCGCAAAGCCCGTCGCATGGTGGGCATCATCACCTCATCCTCATCCTCCTCCGCTTCAGACAACAACGATGACGACGCGCCTGGAGCAGCTGACGCCTATGCTGAGTCCAGCCATCGAGACCCTAAGGGGAAGCGTCTGGCATGGAGAAAGTGGTGAAATCTCCTCCCCTGCTGGTTTTAGTTGATTTTTAGTACTGTTAAGTGTTGAACTCGGACCATATCTTTTGTATCGGACTATGGTCTATGCCGGATTGCTATGTTACATGCTTAAGTACGTATGAACATTGTTTGCAGATTTTGTATGGATTTAGAGTACACTATGTGAGGGATGCGGCTGTGGAATAGAAGAAATGAGGTGCTTTGATCATCTTCAATGAACGCGCCCGAACGTGTACACAGACATATAGGGGTTCAAATTAGATGATAGCGGTTGTAGATGCTCTAAGAGCAACTCTAGCAGACCCCGCAAAACACCGGCCCGTAAAGCGCGTATGCAGTTTGCGCAAAACAACTTTTGCGGGCCGGCGCGGGCTGGCACAGATGCAGACCCCCAAACGGATCCGTAAAATACTTTTTTACGGGTCGGCTATGCGGGTTCTGATCTTTGCGCTGCTGCATCCCCGCAAATCTCAAATCCAACATAATTCAACAATCAAAAACAAACTGAATTATTCAAATCAAACATAAAACAATAATCATCCGCATTACAAATAATTATTCATATCACCGTAGCAAACTAAAAATAATGCAATACAAAACTTGTCATGAATACAAATACAAATGAGTACAAAAATTAGTCACTGTCCAGCCCTTTGTCAATGGTGCTCAATGAGATCTTCCTGAAGTTGAAAGTGTGTGTATGCATTTTCAATCTCCTTGTATGTCTGAAGAAAAGCTCTAATGGGGTTTGGGTCTCTAGCTGGTTTGACACGGCTACCCACATTATCGTAAAAGAATTCTAAGTCCATTCCTCTCTCATCTTCAAGAATCATATTGTGCAGAATAACAAAACAAGTCATGATGTTCTTCAGGGTTTTCTTATCCCAAAAACGAGCAGGACCTCGGACAATGGCAAACCTAGATTGCAAAACACCGAATGCTCTTTCAATGTCTTTTCGGGCTGCCTCTTGCACCCTTGAAAATTCACATTGTTTTTTTGTTTTGGGTTCTTTGATGCTCTTGACAAATGTACACCAAGGAGGATATATACCATCTGCTAGATAGTACCCCTTTGTGTATTCATGCCCATTGATAGTGTAGTTGCAAGCAGGAGCATCACCACTAGCAAGCCTAGCAAACAAATGAGAGCGTTGCAACACATTGATATCATCGAGTGTGCCGGGCATACCAAAAAAGCAATGCCAAATCCATAAATCCTCGAATGCTACGGCCTCTAGCACAATTGTTGCATCACGAGACTTGCCACAATACATTCCTTGCCAAGCCTTGGGGCAATTTTTTCAATTCCAATGCATACAATCAATGCTACCTAGCATCCCAGGCCAACCTCTCCTCTCATTAGCTGCCATCAATTTCTTTGTGTCATCTTCATTTGGTGCTCGAAGATACTCGGGACCAAAGACACAGACGATCATTTTCGCAAATCTACGCACACTCAATTGTGCTATCTTCACCAATGCGAAGATACTCATCGGCATAGTCAGCCAGAACGGCATATGCAATCACCCGCATAGCTACAGAGATTTTTTGATATGCACTAAATCCCTTTAAGCATGCGGCATTCCTTCTCTGAGTGAAATACCGGCAATTTGCCTCGCAAGCTTCAACAATTTTCACAAAAAGGGATCGGCGCATTCGGTACCTTCCGCGGAAGAGGTGTGCAGGATATGTAGGATTCTTCGAAAAATAATCTTGCATCAACATCTCGTTTCCAAGATGGCGATACCGCGGAATGCACAGACGCCCGACAGTAGATCCTCACCTCCTCTTTCGGTACTCGTCTTCAGGCTCCTTCACGGCAAGCGCCATGACCAATGTTTGCTGCCGAAAGTTCGCAAGCATGGTCTCCACATCCGAGTCGTCCGAATCGGACGAATCAGATAGCAAGAACTTCTCGCACGGGGTCAACCCCATCTACACGCACGCCAGCGCGTCAATCTACTACACAGCTCGCGAAAATCATTAAAAGGGGACTAACCGGTGGTGCGCTCGGCGGCGGTCGATCCCAGCGGCGGCGGCGACTGGGAGGCCGCTCTTCTCGCCGGATCCGGAGGGGCGGTGCAACGGTACGTCGCAGGAGGGTGTGGGGCGGCCCCACGGAGCGATTTCCGCCCGCAGATATGGCCGGAATTGTCGGCGGCGGGCGGACGGAAGCAAGGGCGGGCGGCGGCGGAAGAAAGGGGAAAAGAGCGCGGGCTGAAATGTCCCTCCCGCCAACTGCTTCTCTGTGATGCAGGGCACCGCAGCCGCGAGGGGGAAACCCGCGTTTTCCCGGGTTGGGGCTGGAAATTTGCCGCGTCCCCTAAAATTTTTTGTGGGCCGGGGCGGGATGCGGGATCTGGTCCGGCAGGCTTTCCGGCCCGCACCCGCATTTTGACGGTTATTTTGCAGATCAAGGACGGATGCGGGGTCTGCTAGAGTTGGGCAAATTTGACAAATTTGACCTGTGGACGAAATCAAATCACAGAATGAACTGCTCGTGAAACTATTTCACGCGGCTGACCTTTTTGCGTGACGCCCGACACGAAGGCGTCAAACTACATTGTGCAACGCCTCACAGATAGGCGCTACACGCCTGGCCAACGTTGCACCCCAAACTGCCTAAAAATTGCTAAGTCATTATGCAGAGCCTACGAGCTAGGCGTTGCACTGTATAGTGTGGCGCCTAGCTCTCAGGCGCTGCACTAGTGGTTGCACTATAAAATGAAGCAACCACTAGTGCAACGCCTAGAAGCTAGGCGCTACACTGCATTGTGTGGCGCTTAGCTCTCAGGCGCTGCACACTGACTTAGTAATTTTCGGATCACATGGGTGCGACGCTGGCCAGGCGTGTAGCGCCTATCTGCGAGGCGTTGCACAGTGTAGTGTGACACCTTCGTGTCGGGCGTCACACAAAAAAGTCAGCCGCGTGAAATAGTTTCACGGACAGTTCATTCTGTAATTTGATTTCGTCCATAGGGTAAATTTATCAATTTTGCCGCTAGAGTTGCTCTAAGCTGGTTAACACGTGGGTGCCTCGCTGGGTATGGGGCAGCACCAACCGTCAATTGTTTAATCAACGTGGCCGCGCTTTGCCGGTCACACGCGGCGCAGCTAATATTCTTTTTTTTGCGGGGGGCTAATATTCAATGGAGGATGGAACGTGGAAGAATATTTGGTCTGGACCGACCGACACGGCAGGCAATTTGTTCACTGAAACGGCATGTAAACCATCTCCGATTCTCTGCAGGGGAATTCCGGGCAGTGACCGTGAAATTTTTGGAGGACGACAGTGGTTTTTATCGGGATACACGTGCCACCTGCACTCGCAGTTGTACTTGATTAGTAAAGATATTTCTAGTAGTTTACAATCTTCTTCCCCTAAAAAAAGTTTACAATCTTCTTTTTTCCTTTGCGGGTTAGTAGTTTACAATCTCTAATGGGTGTGATACAAATGTGCCCTTTTACTGAACGCGCTACTAAGTCCCTCCCTTTTCATCATCAACTAAAATAATGCACGGTAAAAGAGGGAAATACCCTTTGGCTCTCTGGTACATATATATTCATATGGGAGACAAAATTTCAAAAAAAAAAGAAATGAACTTGACCTTCTCTTGTACTCTTATAAAAAAACTATGAAGAAAAAGATTTCCGGGTAAAAAATAACAAAATTTCAAGGACAAAAAGTGTGAGCACTATCTTGCATATAGTATTGATTCTTTTACACCTAAGATACCTTGGCCAAACTTTTTATACGAGTACAATAAAAGGTCAAGTTTATTTAAAAAACTTTCCTTTTTACCTTTTATAATTACTTAAAAAATCATATAGGGTGTATATACACCCAAGAGCCGTGCTTGTCCTGCTAAAATAACACTTCTTCTGTTTCTAAATATGTCATTTTAGAGATTCCAATGCAGACTGCATACAGAGCAAAATGAGTGAATCTACACTCTAAAATACGTCCCCGTAAAAAATACACTAAAATACATCTATATACATCTGTACATAGCTTATAGTGAAATCTTTAAAAAGACTTAAATTTAGAAACAAAGGCAGTACTATGCTAGAAAGGATGTTATGCTATACTATACTAACAAGACTAAGGGCGTGTTTACATGCCTTCCACGCCATTGTACGCCTGGCTTGGATGATCCCTGAGTTCTACGTGACAGCTGTTTGCTTCCTGTCCTCATAGGAAAAGATGTCTGCCTGGCTTGGCCGTCCCTGCCATGTGATTAGCATGGCAACTAGGAATAAGAAATTGAAAAGAGATAGCCCAGGCAACCTCATTAGCCTAGTCCAGGCGTCCCTCTCCATGCGTCTGGCGTGCTACAGCAACAACCTGGCAGTAATAACTGGCCAGTAATTGTACATTTGTTCTGTGAAAATATTTTAAACAGTCAACTCACATCAGTCTGGCAAAGACAATAGATAAACACGCGGGTGGCACGCGAGTCTGGCCAAACAATTTTTTGCTTCATCACGGGCGTTACCCAGGCACCTTATTTTCTCACGCACACTCACGAGGCCTCTAACCAAACAGGCTCTAAACCTGCAAAGATTTAATTTATGTCTTCATTTTGAGTTTTTTCGAGCCTTAAATGGATTAATAGGCAGCCGACACATGTAATCCAGGGATTTAATGAGGTACGTTCCCATGCGCACCTTACTTTTGCAGTCACTAGTAAGCTTGCACGTGCAATGCACGTCTCATTCGACTTAAAAATTTGAATATGCAAAGCTTCAGTAAATTCCAATCCACATATAGCTACTTGTAATTCACTCCGCAATGATTTGTACCACCTTCAATATGCTCTGCGAGTTTGAAACCTGGTAGGATCCACTACTTCAGAAATCACAAACTTGCATAAAGAAGCTATAGTACCGATTGCGCACTCTCGAGAAAACAAACTTGCATAAAGCTTATATCGACATTAAATCAATTGACATAAATTCTCTGTTGATGAATCAATAGAAACCTATTTAATATCATACGCTTATAGGGGGGGTACCAGATCAGTATCAAAGGCAACTTACCCCTTTTCTGGTCTAATGCACACATGCTTGTACCAATGATAGCCACCACATATATAAGCCTATATATTGTGCGATGCTTAGAAGGGCTGTGCTTTCAAATTCCCAAGGAGAAGAGCACTTATATAGTCCGTCAAATCGGGTCAACAATTCAACATGCCTGTAGATGTCGAGTGATGTGAGTTGACTATAGACAAATAGCTAAATAAAGGAGATGAGGAAATTAATATTAGTAGTGTAATGAACTTCATACTGACTGCAAGTCACGTACATGTAGTCAAGTTGAGGCCGAAATCATTTTTCTTGGAACATAATTTGGTAGCACTCCATCATTGCCATGAAACCTGTAATTTCAAATGTCAGTCTTCAGATACATAATTGTTAATTTAAGTCTTAACTGAATCTCTGCAAGCAAGCATGATGGTTTTAGCATCAGATACATAAAGATTAGGATAACCTGGCATATAAATCACCTCAAATTAGGGTATACCAGGATTGTAAAATTCACAGTTGTAGCACGATACTATATACTCCCTCCGTTCCGAATTACTTGTCTTGGATTTGTCTAGATACAGATGTATCTAGACTCATTTTAGTGCTAGATACCGCTGTATCTAGACAAATCTAAGACAAGTAATTCCGAACGGAGGGAGTAGTATAGTGAGTAGCTTGTGCTTCAGGCCACCGACACACAACATACTGGAAATAGTAATACCCATCTGATGACTTGTACCGGTGAAATGATGCAAAGAATAAGGTGAAGAGAGCATAGAGAGAAGGTCAGACAACATGTGATTACGACCGACTACATTTGGTAAAGGAAATAGAGGATCCTCGCCCCCATCTAGAACCATCCATTATATAGTTTTAGTGTTCAAGTAAGTTATTAAACCTTCTAATATGGATTAGACGACATCATCAGCAACCTGTCGTGTGTCCATCGGAAGTATCAATTGGACTACTCTGAATGGGAAAGATAAAAATCCCCAAGGATTAAATACCGGTGAACAAAATAATATCATAACAAAAAAATTTATTAGACAAGCAAAACCACTACAATTTTCAAAGTATATAGCTAAATTCACTTTTATTTTTCACTTCTGTATGTATGCAAAAATGTAATAAGGGTTTTATAGACTTGTGGTACCTCTTTTAGTTTTTTTAGTGATGCGTCCTCAAAAGTATAGCAATTAAGAAAAGGTCGGCATGCCTGTAGTGGCGGAGGCGGGATTAGTGGGATTAGGATGTTGGGGAGGGACGGTCGGAGCAGAAAACAAGTCAAATGCTGCACTGTTCATGTGTTTATTATGAACAAATCCATAGTATTTGGAGGGGGGCAGGGCCCCTTGCTGGTCATGTGTTTATCGCCACACAATGCCTGCAAATAAGAACATAATTTTTTCTCACTACAATGATTTTGATAGTTAAATTTATCGGTACACATTTAACTGGGAACAGAAATATTTTAGATGATGTACTCCTAATCCCTCATTCAAACTGTTGATTACTTCATCTGTTGACGAACCAAAAAAATGATAGGGGCACATGCATACTCTTAAGTCAATTTATAAACCTTGATGGAGATGGAGATGTTAACAAATAGACTGATATTTGTCAGTTGTGACTGAAATTAGGTAATTCATAGAAGGATAAACTCTAAAAATTAGCAGAAAAAAGGAATATGGAACATTAGCATGGAGTTTTATAGTCGGAGATCTGATGGTGTAGATGACAATTGTTGAATTGTAGTTTGATCTATACCCTAACCACACACATAGTAAAGGTGGCAGTGGCTCCAGCGTCCATGAAGGCAGTGAGACTGGGACTCCGAAATATCCTCGTTTCCTTGTTTTGTGTTCAAGGGCTGCTCGAAAGGGTGGTATTTCAACAATTAGACAATAGCTAGCTGATTCATATCAACTCATAGCACGACAATAAAAGGCGATAAAAAACAGCAAACAAGAAAATGACATCTAAACGCTATACCACTCAAACAAATGCTTTTTTTGGTATTCCAAACTGCAAGACTACAATGAACCTTGTATCCATCTGTTTATAAATAAGCATTTGTAGCTAAGAATGGATCGATCAAACTGTGACAGAGAAACAAAATTGCATACAGAGTTGTAGCAAGGAACCAAAATCAAAGGGGTTCCTAACCCGGGTTGGGGAAACCTATCAAACATGCAATCTGAGCAAGCTAAAAAGGCGATGAAATAAATGCTCTCACCTAAAGCAAGGAGGAAGCTTGCATGTGGTTGACAGTGAGGTGCAGAGGTTGAGGTTGTTGAACCAATCACACATGCAAAATTCAGGATTTTCTATTTCCTTGTGAGACACATACCTTGAATAATGAAAGAATGACATCACAAGACACTGGACAATACATTTCAATTTAGCATCTAGAAATTGTTCTCCCGGTGGAAAACCTGCAAGCATAGAAATATAGGACATCGTGGTGAACAATTTGAATAATATTCTTACTGAAGTACAGTGAGAGCAAAACATAGCACACAAAGCGTAAATAGAAGACCTCAATATTTCAGCATGAGTATTAAACTATTAATGGTAAAGACAAATGAACAGGTTTGCATTTCATTGAAGATGCTCTAGCGGTCTAGCCATAGGGTGAAATTCATTTGAAAAATCTGAAAACACACATTTGTTAACCATTGCCTTCCGAACTAAACACACACATCCAAAACACCTGAAATTTGGTTTCCATGATTCTTTGTGGTACACAGCTAAATTGTAAACTTATTAATATATTTCGTTGCTTATTTGATTCTACAAAGAAAATTTTGGATACCATTGAGAACATCAGCACAATAAGCCTGTGATGCATACTGTCTATATTCCTACAGCATGTGCAAGTAAAATGCAAACAGTGTGTCATGATAGAAGGACGGGTATTTTTTTTGCTTTGTGATGCGAAATCTCCCTTTCATCAGTCACATACAGAATTGACGTTTCATCACTTAGATTATATCATCACGCAGCAACAGAAATACAAATTAACAAGAGGGGGGGGGGGGGGGGGGGTGATCTTGCTTTATCAATTTCCTGTTGCTCTTGCTCCTCCCTCACATACTCGGATCCAATGTGACCCCCTCCTACTACAAGGAATCATGAGAAGGCATCATGAGTTGGACAAGAGAAGGGGCAGAACTGTGAGGAAAAGTAGATCAGAGAAAGAAAGAGATGTACCTGCAGGTTTCATTCATCAACGACAAAGGGGTGTGGAGCTAGGGTCCCTCACCATCGGATGCAGGCACACCCCTTCGGAGAGGAGACACGCGGTCGGCATATGCCTCCCCGCCGCGCACAACAGGGCCACCTCCCTCGCCCATGTCCGCACCGACGCCTACGTGGCGCTCGCCGACTGCGCCGTCCCTGGAGGGACTTCCCCTTCGCGGGGCACCCCTTCCTCGGTGGAGGCGGCAGTGCGTGGAGGAGGGATGGTGGCGACGGCGGACCGGGCGGCGCGCTGGCGGCCCTGACGGCTCGTCTGGGCGCGGCACGTTGCGGACGGGGCGGGGAGGGGCCGGACCGGGCGGCTGGAGAGTGGGCGTGGCGGTCCGGCGGCGTGCAGACGGAGGCGGCGGTGGCTGGCGGGGAGTTTGTGGGGGGAAGAGGTCGGGCAGGGGCCAAACTGCCCGAGGGCGTGGTCGCGGGAGGGCGCTTTTTTTTGACCGGACGTGTTTGAGGATTGTAACCCAATTGCATGGTGGGTAATTAAAGTATAAAACATGTTTGGTCTTTTGAAGCGAGGTAGACCATTAGATTGCAGGTTTGAATGGATAGGATGATTTGGTGATTTGGTTCTATAAGAAAGAGAGGGCGGAGAACCAAATCATCCTATCCATTCAAACCTTAAGAAAGAGAGGGCGGAGAACCAAATCATCCTATCCATTCAAACCTACAATCTGATAGTCTAATGTGAGATATTTCTCCTTTTGATATAAGGAGGCTCCACTAATAATGTCCCATGCGTGCGGAGGCCTCGACCTCCTTCTTCCTCCTCGCCTTCCTTTTCTTCTCAAATCTCTTATAGACCTCTAGTTGCCTCTTCGTCTTTGCTGCCACGCGACTGACAATACAACTGAGTCGCGTCTTCTCGTGTTGTGCTCCTTCAACTTGGAGGCCCACCTTCATCTTGGAAGCCGTCAGCATCATGGTTTTTTGTGGCGCTGCCTAAGCGACTAATGAGACCTGGACCGTCCTCGGTGACGGCATGCCGCGACCCCTTTCCCACTAACTCACCTCCACCCCTGCAATGAACCTCGCCATAGGGGTGAGGCCACCCGCAGAATGGATGCGAGGACTGGTACGATAGGTGGAGCTCGACGGTGTGGGGAGCCGCAAGAGGTTTATCGACAGCGTGTCGTCCGTGCGAGAACAATGACATCAGGTGGACATCAACTTGCCACGGTATGATATCACCATGCGACCGACGGGTGCCATGGAGTCTTCGTTGGTGGCGCAGTCGCGCAGCCTTGGGCAGGCGGCTATAGCGTGCCACCGCCGCTACAACCCCTCGGAGGCGCACGGCTTGGTGACCTTGGTGACGTAGTCTCTCAGCACCAATAGGCCCCCATCTTTGGGTCCATGTGTCAAATGTTTTCATGACCTACTGGACAATCAGGTCAGAATCGCCACACTAGATGATTCGCCGAATTCCCATGGAGGCCGTGATACAAAGCCCATGCAGGGGGCTTCATATTCAGCGATGTTGTTGGAGTCGGCGAACTTCATTTGCAAAACATAGTTTATTCTGTAGCCACTTGGGAGATAAGGACCACCCCGGCTCCTTGGCCATTTACGGACGTGGAGCCGTCAAATTACAACAACAAGTGCTCGAGGTCGATGTTGTGTGGAGGTGAATATGTATAGCAGCATTGGTTCGGCCTCCTCTAGCGATGCCAGTAGTGGGTTGGATTGCAACAGGAACTTGCCATTCTTGCGCAGGAGGCGCTATAGAGGGAGTGCTTTTCCCCCAAGCCAACAGATGAAACTGCTCAGGGATGCTATGCACCCCGCAAGTTTCTATACCTCTCGTACTGTCTTGGGTGGTTCAAGCTTGATTATTGCCTTGATATTTTTCGTTTTAGCCTCGATGCCTCGTTTGAAGATAATGAGGTCGAGGAGCTTTCCCGAGGGGACCCCAAATACACACTTGTCTGGGGTTTAATTTCCTGTTGAAGCGGCGCAGGTTGAGAAGGTCTGCTCGAGGTCGGATAGTAAGTTGGCTTCACTTCTGGATTTGATGATGACATTGTCAACATATGCCTCAACGTTGATGCGGATCTGTTTGTGCAGACATTTTTGCATCATGCGTTGGTACGTTGCTCCGCTGTTCTTAAGCCCGAAGGGCATTGTTATGTAGCAAAATGACCCAAATTTTGCGATGAATGATGTTTTTTCTTGATCAGATTCTTCATCTTGATCTAATGGTAGCCAGAGTAAACATACATGAAGTAGAGCTGTGCATAGTGATGGTGTTCTGGATATGGGGGTGCTAATCACGTCGCCCCCCAGATAACCGAGAAGTGGGCCATATTTGACATACTCCAAGACACATTTGAATCATCGACATGTTTATCCCTTGATGTAACTGATCTGCATGTAACCCTAGGTACCCCCAGTGCCTATATAAGCCGAGGGGCTTAGACCTTAGGGTTAGATTCAATCACTTACGATCTCGAGGTAGATCATCCTGTACTTTGTACTCCATCCACAATCAATACAACAGAAGCAAGACATAGGGTTTTACCTCTTCGAGAGGGCCCAAACCTGGCTAAAACATCGTGTCCCTATTTGTCCTATTACCATCTAGCTAAGATCACCAACTCATGACCTCCTACCCAAGATCCGCAGGATTCAACCCCGACATTGGTGGCCCATACAGGTCTTGTTGCATGGTCAAAACGGCTCGATGGCTCACCTTCGGATCAACGATAACATCGACTGTCGGAAGACCTTTTTCCTTGGACAACTCTTTATCTTCGGTGTCACGCTCGCCGATTCGACTGGCCACCTCGGCCAGACCAAGAACTTCCCTCCTGGACAGACCATTAGGTTTGGAAACCTAGACTATGCTGCGGATGTTGGTACGTCTCCAACATATCTATAATTAATGAAATATTCATGCCATGTTTACAACAATTCTGTATGGTTTTGGTACGATTTGAATGGAACTAACTGATATGTCTCCAATGTATCTATAATTTTTGATTGTTCCATGTTATTATATTATCATTCTTGGATGTTTTACAATCATTTTGTAGCAACTTTATATCATTTTTTGGGGCTAACCTATTGACACAGTGCCCAATGCTAGTGCCAGTTGCTGTTTTTGCTTGTTTTTTACTTCGTAGAAAATCAATACCAAATGGAGTTCAAACGCAGCGAGACTTTTTGGAGAATTTTTCTGCGCCAGAAGACACATGATGGGCCAAAGAAGTACCAGAGGGGTGCCCCGAGGGGGGAACAACCCACCTGGGCGCGCTTGGGGGCCCATGCGCGCCCTGGTGGGTTGTGCTCACCTCAGTGGCCTCCCGCACTGCCTGTTTGCTCTATAAATACCCAATATTCCAGAAACCCTAGGGAGTCGATGAAAAACAATTCCAGCCGCTGAAAGTCCCAGAAACCATAGATCCAATCTATACACCATCACGGAGAGGTTCATCATCCTCATTGGTGCCTCTCCGATGATGCGTGAGTAGTTCATTGTAGACCTACATGTCCATAGTTAGTAGCTAGATGGCTTCCTCTCTCTTTTGATTCTCAATGCAATGGTCTCTTGGAGATCTATTTGATGTAACTCTTTTTGCAGTGTGTTTGTTGGGATCCGATGAACTTTGAGTTTATGATCAGATCTATGTTTTTATCCAAGAAAGTTATTTGAGTCTTTTGATCTTATATGCATGATTACTTATAGCCTCGTATTTCTGTTGGGGAACGCAGTAATTTCAAAAAAAATCCTACGCACACGCAAGATCTATCATGGTGATGCATAGCAACGAGAGGGGAAGAGTGTTGTCCACGTACCCTCATAGACCGTAAGCAGAAGTGTTATGACAACACGATTGATGTAGTCGAACGTCTTCACGATCCGACCGATCCTAGCACCAAAAGTACGGCACCTCTGTGATCCGCACACGTTCGGCTCGGTGACGTCCCAAGAACTCTTGATCCAGATGAGTTTCGAGGGAGAGCTTCGTCAGCACGACGACGTGATGACGGTGATGATGAAGCTACCGGAATAGGGCTTCTCCTAAGCACTGCAACGATATGACCGAGGTGGATTATGATGTGGAGGGGGGCACCGCACACGGCTAAGACAACTGTCAACTTGTGTGTCTATGGGGTGCCCCCCTCCCCGGTATATAAAGGAGTGAAGGAGGGGGAGGGCCGGCCCTCTATGGCGCAGCCTGGAGGAGTCCTACTCCCACCGGGAGTAGGATTCCCCCCTTCCCTAGTTGGACTAGGAGAGAAAGGAAGGGGAAGGAAACAGGGGCCGGCATCCACCCAATTCGGACTGGGCTTGGGGGGGCGCCCCCTCCTAGGCTCCCTTATCCTCTCTCCCACTAAAGCCCAATAAGGCCCATATACTTCCCGGGGGGTTCCGGTAACCTCCCGGTACTCCGGTATATTCCCGTACTCACCTGGAACCATTTCGATGTCCAAACATAGGCTTTCAATATATCGATCTTTATGTCTCGACCATTTCGAGACTCCTCGTCATGCCTGTGATCACATCCGGGACTCCGAACAACCTTCGGTACATCAAAACACATAAACTCATAATACCGATCGTCACCGAATGTTAAGCGTGCGGACCCTACGGGTTCGAGAACTATGTAGACATGACCGAGACTCATCTTCGGTCAATAACCAATAGCAGAACCTGGATGCTCATATTGGTTCCTACATATTCTACGAAGATCTTTATCGGTCAAACTGCATAACAACATACACCGTTCCCTTTGTCATCAGTATGTTACTTGCCTAAGATTCGATCGTGGGTATCTTAATACCTAGTTCAATATTGTTACCGGCAAGTCTCTTTACTCGTTCCGTAATGCAACATCCCATAACTAACTCATTAGTCACATTGCTTGCAAGGCTTATAGTGATGTGCATTACCGAGAGGACCCAGAGATACCTCTCCGATACACGAAGTGACAAATCCTAATCTCGATCTATGCCAACTCAACAAACACCATTGGAGACACCTGTAGAGCATCTTTATAGTCACCTAGTTACGTTGTCACGTTTGATAGCACACTAAGTGTTCCTCTGGTATTCGGGAGTTGCATAATCTCATAGTCATAGGAACATGTATAAGTTATGGAGAAAGCAATAGCAGTAAACTAAACGATCATCGTGCTAAGCTAACGGATGGGTCAAGTCAATCACATCATTCTCTAATGATGTGATCCCGTTCATCAAATGAAAAATCTTTGTCCATGGCTAGGAAACTTAACCATCTTTGATTAACGAGCTAGTCAAGTAGAGGCATACTAGTGGCACTCTGTTTGTCTATGTATTCACACATGTACTAAGTTTCCGGTTAGTACAATTCTAGCTTGAATAATAAACATTTATCATGATACAAGGAAATATAAATAACAACTTTATTATTGCCTCTAGGGCATAGTTCCTTCAGTCTCCCACTTGCACTAGAGTCAATAATCTGGACTACATTGTGATGATTCTAACACCCATGGAGTCTTGGTGCTGATCATGTTTTGCTCGTGAGAGAGGCTTAGTCAACGGGTTTGCAACATTCAGATCTGTCGGGGATATACCCCGCGGTATGACCCGACCAGAAATATGACCCCGAACTTGGCGGTTTACTTGAGACCTGGCTGACACTTGGTGATTCATTGGCGACCCGCCCTGACTTGGCGATTTACAAGCAACCTGCCTGAACATTATGACCCACTGGTGATCCGGTGGGCAGGTCAGATGGATGACAAGGCCCAAGGCCCAGAAGGCCGGTTCATGTTAATGGTGGGCCTGTTTATGAGGAAAGCACAAGGAATATTCTCCTACAAAGGAAGCAAGACTAGTACTCCACTTGTAATAGAGTAATCCTAATCGAACTAGGACTAGCCATGTAAACCACCCCTTCAACATATATAAGGAGGGGCAGGGCTCCCCAAAGGGGGACAAAAAATAATAGCTAAGGCTAGACACAACTAGAAGAGAGCCAGTTTATGCGGTGACTCCCTCATGAGAATAATGAGACCTAGCCACAAACGCATGTAGGGCAATTCCAAATGATGTTTCCCGGGGGCCAAAGCTGTCTAAATCCTTGTCTTGTGTGATGATCCGCCTCGCGTCTCTCGTCCTGATCAACCCCTCTCAAGCTACCACATAGATGTGTTGGCCTCATGACTAAGTCCTCACACTAGGACATCTACCGTGACAACTCCATGACAAGATCCGTATGTATCTTGCATATTTCTATGTCTCCCTCCTTGACTTGATTGCGATGGAATTGAAGTGTCTCTTGATGTGTTTGGTTCTCTTGTGAAATCTGGATTCCGTTGCCAAGGCAATTGCACCAGTATTGTCACAAAAGATTTTCATTGGACCCGATGCACTAGGTATGACACCTAGATCGGATATGAATTCCTTCATCCAGACTCCTTCATTTGCTGCTTTCGAAGGAGCTATGTACTCCGCTTCACATGTAGATCCTGCCACGACGCTCTGCTTGGAACTGAACCAACTGATAGCTCCACCATTTAATAAAAATATGTATCTGGTTTTTGACTTAGAGTCACCCAGATCAGTGTCAAAGCTTGCATCGACGTAACCATTTACGACGAGCTCTTTGTCACCTCCATAAACGAGAAACATATCCTTAGTCCTTTTCAGGTATTTTAGGATGTTCTTGACTGCTATCCAGTGATCCACTCCTGGATTACTTTGGTACCTCACTGCTAAACTAATAGCAAGGCACACATCAGGTCTGGTACACAACATTGCATACATGATAGAACCTATGGCTAAAGCATAGGGAATGACTTTCATTTTCTCTCTATCTTCTGCAGTGGTCGGGCATTGAGTCTGACTCAACTTCACACCTTGTAACATAGGCAAGAACCCTTTCTTTGCTTGATCCATTTTGAACTTCTTCAAAACTTTATCAAGGTATGCGCTTTGTGAAAGTCCAATTAAGCGTCTTGATCTATCTCTATAGATCCTGATGCCCAATATATAAGTAGCTTCACCGAGGTCTTTCATTGAAAAATTCTTATTCAAGTATCCTTTTATGCTATTCAGAAATTCAGTATCATTTCCGATCAACAATATGTCATCCACATATAATATCAGAAATGCTACAAAGCTCCCACTCACTTTCTTGTAAATACATGCTTCTCCAAAAGTCTGTATAAAACCATATTCTTTGATCACACTATCAAAGCGTATATTCCAACTCCGAGAGGCTTGCACCAGTCCATAAATGGATCGCTGGAGCTTGCACACTTTGTTTGCACCTTTTGGATCGACAAAACCTTCTGGTTGCATCATATACAACTTTTTTTAAAGATATCCATTAAGGAATGCAGTTTTGACATCCATTTGCAAAATTTCATAATCATAAAATGCGGCAATTTCTAACATGATTCGGACGGACTTAAGCATCGCTACAGGTGAGAAGGTCTCATCGTAGTCAACTCCTTGAACTTGTCAAAAACCTTTTGCAACAAGTCGAGCTTTGTAGACAGTAACATTACCGTCAGCGCCAGTCTTCTTCTTGAAGATCCATTTATTCTCTATGGCTTGCCGATCATCGGGCAAGTCAACCAAAGTCCACACTTTGTTCTCATACATGGATCCCATCTCAGATTTCATGGCCTCAAGCCATTTTGCGGAATCTG